>NC_132911.1:96248277-101396608 GCF_047675955.1 Chlorocebus sabaeus
GGCGTGAGCCACTGCGCCCGGCCTACTAACATAGTCTTACCAGTGATCTAAACTCCTTCAGTTCAGGTCACCATTCCCTAACGTAAACTCAGGTTCATGTTTATATGCCACAAGTGGTAGGTTTTTATTATGTACAACTTATAAACCACTCCTGAATTCTATTCAAAGTAGCCTATAGTAGTGGCCACCAGTTCCAAACTGTGGAAACTGCAAAATAATCACCTGTGACGTCTTTTGAAAATGCAGATTTCTCGACAGACAAGGATTGGAACTTAAAAATCTTCAGTTTAAATAATTCTGAAAATGATCCATTTCTATCCTAAAACTGAGAACCAAACTTGAGTGAAAAATAGTTCTCAGATATACTACCTAGAGTAAGGTCAATGTAATGATATTGGAGCATTCTAGAATCATACCAAAAATTCCCGTTGTGCAGAGGCTGCTGTTGGCCTCCAATGTCCATTCTTCTCTTCTTTTTTTTAGCACTATTATCCCAGAATTTTAGCCGAGCTCATGATTACCCAGCATCCCTTGCCGCTGGGTATGATCATGTAACTAACTGCTGGCCAATGACATTTGAACAGAAGTGATGCACGCCATTTCTGGCTCATATACCTAAAAGTAAGGAGTTTACTTTCCATTCATTTTTTTCCTTCTTCTCAGGAGCTAAACTAGGATTAGGGTGAGCCATCCATGACTGTGTAGATAAAGACAACATTAGTGAATTACAAAGCATCAAGATAGCAGTTTGGGTATTAAACAATCTCATGGATTGACTCCCAGCTCAGATTCTTAAGTGAGATAAGTAAACTTTTATTTTGTGTAAACTATTGTTATGCTTTCCTCTGCTAAATAATTAAACTGATATCTTAACCAATATGCTAACTAACAGGCATTCACTATTCAGAAAACTCAGTTAAGTAGCTTTTGAATGTCTCAATTGCTAAGTTTGTTGCTTTTCTGGACATGTTTACTTTATAACGGTTAAGACCTTGTCTTTCTGACATTCTGTTCAATTTGAGGAGCCTGAAGATTTGGTCAGAAAAGCACTGTAACAAAAGCTTGTAGATGAGGTAGAGAATCGAGAATTTAGAGATTTACATTTGGTCTTATATGTAAATCTAGACCAAATGTAGAGATTTACATTTGGTCTTAATATGTTTTAGGTTTGATAAGTTTGACATCATTGGTATGAATGAGTGGAGGGCAGGTGACTGGTCTTAGTCAACTTGGGTTTTTTCAGAGAACCTGGCACACATTAAGTGATCAAAAGTATTTGCTGATTTATTCTGATAAAAAGACTCCTGTGCAACAGGAGTGCTAACATAATGAAATCTGTAGGCTTTCCCATAGATAAGGCATAGTGGGGCTATTTTCTTTAAAAGGGAGTAGTAGGCAGGTGGAATAGGTAATCGCTGAGTCCCTTTTAACTTTAAAAGAGAGACAGCTCATGGCTCTCTCTCTTTTCCAAAATTGACTGCTGATTCACTACTACCCTACATAAAGAACACAAAACATCAATACTCTCCATAAATGCACCCAGTTCTCTCTCTTTCCAGCCTTAATTTAATTTGCTCTAAACTTACCCTGAATTATCCTTGTATTTTCCCAACTTTACATTCTGCTCTACCTGTTCCCTCTGCTTGGAGACATATCTTCCTATCAAATTCCCATCCACTCTGCCTGAGTGAATGCCCTTCAGTGTTATGTGAATACACAGATCTCCTGATGGCAGGGGAGGTAAACAGCCTTGACAGTTCCTGGAAGTCATTCTAATAGATTTTGAATGATGATCTCTCACTGAAAAGATCCATTCATTACAACTCCAGGTCAGAAACCAGAGCAGAAGATACTTGCCAATCGAGAGAGTTATCTCCAAATTCCAGGTTCCTGACAACTGGCCAGAAGGTCAAGGTGGACCAAGATCAGAGCTGACTCCTGTCATAGCCCTTTCCTGATGGCTGCTTCTATTTATAGGCACTGTCACCAAAACACATCCTAAATATTTCCCATCATCTCCACCATATTTGGATACCACCTACATCCCCCCGCTGCTACTATGTTAGCCTGAGCCATCATCATCACTTACCTGACCTTACCTGGAGTACTGCAACAGCCTCCCAAGTAGTCTCTCTTCTTCCATTCTAGTCTCCTCATCCCAATTAATTTCACACAAATGAGTCAGAATGATTTAAAACGCTCTAACGGCTTTCTATTGCACTGATCATAAATCCTAAGAATAACTCCACTGGTCTAGCTTCTGCCAGCCCCTCTGACATCACCTGGTACTGATTTCCCCCTGTCAACGATATCCTAGCCACACTGGCCTATTCCTCAAACACACCAAGCTCTCCCTTTTTTTCTTGGCTTTTACACTTACAATATCTCCTGCAGGGAACATCTTGTCCTTTCAGCTTTGCCTTGCTGGTGCCTCCTCATCAAATAAGTCTCAACACAAAAGTCACCTCTTAGAGAGACCTTCCCTGGCCCCTACTAATTAATACTTCCTTCTCTCACCATATCAGACTATTTTCTCAGAGCACTTAGCACTATTTGAAATTAATTTATTTCAGTTGAGTACATCATTAGATATCAATGAACTGCTATTCAATGAATGCGTTTAGCAGAGTGGATAAGAACTCAAGCTCCTGAGCCAGTCTTGCTAAGTGAATCTTGGCTCTGACATTTGCCATGTATGTGTCTGTGGGCAAGTTAATTATCCTCACTGTGACTCAGTTTCCTAATCTGTAAAATAGGGATACTAAGAGCACCTACTTCATAGGGTTGTTGTCAAGATTAAATAAATTAACATATACAATGGAAAGGTATAACACTTGCATGGAACATTGTGTGCAGTCAGAAAAATCAGCTCACCATTTAAAGGATGACATTTAAATTTCTAATCATAACTGAAACGGAAAAGCATATTATTATCTCCATAAGTTGATCAAATGCTTAGGGTTTTAGGTGGAGAGAGAATACTGTGATCATTATGTGCCAAATTTTTAGGTCCCTGAATTCTCAAGGCAAGCTGCTGTTCAGGGCTCTGATTGTTTTCTTTATGTTTTATTTTCTCATCAAGAACATTTTACAGAATTATTATATGCAATGGTCTGTGCTCGGTTCTAAAATGGATCCATTGCCATAGAGTTGAGAACAAATGTAAACTGGCATTTACAGCACAATAGCATCCAAAGCTATGTATCCAGAACAAAGGGGACACTGATGGGGAGCAGGGAGAAGCACACACCTCACACAACTCTCCTGTGGGTGTGGGTGGTGGCCAGGAAGGCTCGTGTTCTTGCAAGGCAGGCTGTAGCCTTGGACTGCGAGGTATTTTGTGAGCACCTGTGGACTCCCTAGTGCGGTGGAGAACACCACTCACCACGCAGGGAATGTGTAGTCACTCCGTGAGCACATACCCAGGAAAGAATGCAGAGTTGTTTGCTGTCCCCAGCAGCATGTGAACAAATGTGCCACACATATGTACTCAAACAAATGTAGAAATACAGGATTGCTTAAGAAAAGGAAGGAGAAGCATGTTGAAAGTTGATGGCGTATCAAGCATTTCCTGAGGGATGTTGTCTGTCAGTTTGTTTTCACCGGCTGATTGAAAATCACATGTGGCTTTCAGATGTAGAAAAGGAAAAGTATTCGTATATAACAATGGAAACTTTTTTAGTATAATTCTTGATGTAAGCCACTTGGGCATCCATATGATACTCCTGGGCAAATCTTTGGGCACAAGTTTCTGGAAGGACATCTAAAGATCATTTTAGTTTTCCCCTTTCTTCTTTAGCTCTGATACGCTTTCAGGGATGGGGCCTATTCTAGCTGAGGCCTTTCTTCCCCCTCCTTTCTCTATTGCAGGGAGATGATAAAAATGTAAAATTTATTTTCACCTCGTTTTTCTTTCAATTACTGTGAAATCTTACTACAAGAAAGGTGAGCAGAAAACAAAATTCTGATAAGATTTGTTTCATGATTAAGAAGTCTGTGAAAAGACCACCCCAAAGACTGGTATTGCACTATTGGCCTTAGAAAAAATTTCGACATGCAGAAGTGAAAGGGGAGACGCAGATTAGCTGTTTATCTAAATATTCCCTAATCAAAAAGTAAGTAAAGCTTCAGAAGAGGAAATGATACAGCCTATTAGCTGAGTGAATAGTCATGGCCTCAAATAGACCTGTGTCTGAAGGAGTCCACTGCTACTGACTAATTATTCTACCTTGGGGGCGGAGCTTCTTCATCTCTTCCTGGACTAACAGCCAGATTGCATTTCCTGGCTTCCTTTGCACCTAGGTGTGGCCTCGTGAGGGAGTTCTGACCGATGACCACCTCCAGTAACCCACAGCCAACCACACTGGAATGTTACATGAGATAAAAGTTAAGTTTTGATGGGTCTGACAGCAAGAATTTTTAGGTTCTTCTAGCGGCTAGCCTACCTTTACACATTTGAATAAGATTCTTAAACTCCATGCTTTAATTTATTTGTGAACGGAGCTAACATACCTACCTCATAAGGTTGTTATGTAGCCCCGAAATGGTTCTTCTTTCTTGTCCTCAAGTTATTTTTTCCTTCTTTTGTGTATTTATACTTCTTCTTATTACAGTAAAAAAGAATCCCTAGTCCTCATTCTCTGATATCCACTTTGGTTGTTAGTTGGAGAAAAATTGTAGGAAAAGTAAAGTAGCCCAAGAATCATGCCTCTGAATAAACCATTCCTTGGAAGGAATGACAAAGAGCTTTAAGTCCTTAATTCAGTATAAAACATAGCTGGGGCCCTATGGGGTCAGTCTGAACAGAGTTACATTAAATGAAAATACAAAGAGAAGTCTAGCAGCATTAAAGGTTAATATAGATCATTACTAATTTTCTCAAAGGGGATGCCACAGGGATTTAACACAAACGTGTTGCACAGAGTTTCTCGGAAATACTTTCCAGACATCAAATTCTCTTCCGTGATTCTCGTGACAACTGTTAAAATTCCTCTCATGCTCTTATCCACTTGGTTTTCTTTCCATCAGAGTCATCCTTGACCTCCCTCTCTTCTTCCCTTCATTGCTGTCTCCATTGTGAAGAAAACCAAGTGGATAAGAGCATAGCCTTAACCCAACCACACATTGCTGTGAGTCTCACGTCCTGTCTGCTACTTCATGGAAGAAGGTGCTCTTCCTCTTGGAAGTGTGATACTAATCTCTTCTAACAACTTATCTTGTAAATCATTCTTATGGAATATTTCCACTGAATAAAATTTTCTACCTTGTCATATGATTTGATCTAATGACTTAGATGACCTGAGAAAGAAAAAATCAGAATATTCAAATCTTCATTCTGACAATAAGCAGTCATAAACAAGTCTTCACAATCAGAACAAAGTTAAGAATTCATTCCAAGGGAAGGAAATTGTCCTGAGAGTCATAGGTGAACAATGGTAATCCTTGGCCTCTCTGGAGAGGTGCACAGAGCTGGTCAGATTGAAAAAAGTAGTACAGTTCAGATATGCTCCAATTTAATTCCCACAGGGAGAAGCTTCCTTTATTAATAACACTTCTTGTTTCCAAATGCCCATCCTGTCGGAAACAGCCAGATTTCTAATGATATCAGTTTAAGATGCTGTGAAAACGCATTTTTTTTAATCTGTTAGAGGTAAATATAATCATTATTAATATTACTTCAGACTTACCTTCAGGCATATTTATTTAGTCCCTGAGGGATTGGGACTTTACGTAACTTGCCTTAGGTGAAAACAGGATGAACCAACAACTCGGAATCGCAGTGGAGTAGGCAGTCAGGAGCAGAAGCACCCCAGCCTCCTTCAGTGTCTCATGCTGTGGAACACATGGTTGTTAAAAGCTTTGAAGGGTATGAGATTTGACCATACTTGTAAGCTAACAAGAGACATGTGAATCTTGAGCAAAAGGCAAACGTGAGCTTCATGTTTGCATTGGTTGCCTTTGTCACCCAGGTCCCATGGGGACCATGAGCATGCAGCAACACATTTGGGACATATCTGAGGAACCCTGGGATTGGAACATCCCAATCTTTTACAATGGGCTACAAGCAAACCTGTCCAAGATTTGCCCCAGAGGGAGATGGTATCTTTAATATCTTGGACAGCAAATAAATCTCTGCTCTTCTTTGGAGGGAGACACTGGCTCTACTCTTGAAGACTGTTTGCTATAGAGACATTCTTGAAAAGATGGACTAGAACAAAATGTTGTCACTGTGTCTGTTCACAAGATCTGCAGAAATCTGAGACACCCATGGAGAATTATCTCACAACAATGGTAGCAGTGTGTACTGCCAATAAGACATACTGAGAGCCAGGTGAAAGTATCTGGGTTCAAGCCCAGCTCCACCATTACTATTTAGCAGCTTTCAAGGAAGTTACTTAAACTCTCTGAATTTCAGTTTCCCTATGTATTAAATAGGGAGGATATTACCTATTATATAGAATTACTATAAAAATTAAATAAAATGGTCTATAAAGTAACTATGATAACATATGTATATTACACAGGTAATACATAACATTACATTTTAAATATTCCAATATAACGCTATATATTATTTTATTTTGCACTTCTTGCTAACTTAGATTGTATTTTTGTTTTGGTTAACAAGTCTAGTTAGCTTTGAAATGCTATTTAACTTGTTTATACTGGTACATCATAAAGAGTGCTAAACAAGGGACAGGGACCTGGGTTCCAGGTCTACCACAGATCAGCTGTGTAACTTTAGCAAGTCAAAGGAGGAGACTGCACAAAAATTCAGGGATAGCAAAAAAGATTCCATCCCAGTGCCAGGCCCAAGCAATGAGTAGTGACTGCCTAGAAAGTTGTGTTGAGAAAAAATGTGAGCCTGTATCTCAGCTCAGCAGGAAAATGTGCTCATGGTGATCTAGCTGTATCTTTGAGGTGCAGGCTTGATGAGGAATGGAAAAGAGTGGTCTGGAGGGGATGAATAGTGAAAATGTGGTAGTATCTTGACATTGCTTTGTATATAACAGTTGCTCAGTTAATACATGTTAATTGATTAGTTGGTGGATTGACTAGTTAGGTTTCTGGAGTCCTGGGTCAGAGATGAAAAATGAGGAGGGCATGAAGTGATGAGGGGGAACGTGGAGGCAAATGAACCACTCAACAATTTTACTTTGGGAGAAAGGGAATCTTACTTTTACTTAGGCCATGACCTCTAAGCTAGGTTAAGTACTTCTGGAAATCCCAGCTGTTACCAGGCTGCATATGGAACGCAGCCAGCCTCTTTTCAAATGACCTGGTGTACTGAAGCTGCCTCTGGTTTCTCCTGGGCTCCAAATTACTGCTATGAAGCAGCTGCTCAAACACTTTAATGGCCACAATTAAACAGTCCCAGAGGCTGACCTTTAGACATGGCAGTGGTTAATCGAGCCAACTGCCCTGGTGGCTGCCATCTTTGGCAAAGAATTGCAAGTCCAGTGTGACTTGGTCTTTTGTTTGGCTTCCCAGAACATGTTCTAAGGGAGAAATCATATTTTCAATCACACCAGTAGAAATGATGAAAACATGGAGATGGGACAAGATGGATGAAGGAATTCCCATATTCTTGTAAGAAAAAGGCCCTGTCAATGACAAGGGTGAAGTTCTCTCAAAATTGTCTGTGCTTATTAAATTCCTTAAGCAGAGAGAGCCAAGCTTTTACTAGGAAAAGGGAAAGAATTCGTAACTAGAACTTAATGCTTTTATCTATTAGTCAATTAATATTCATTTAACACTGAATGAATGACCAAAAATAATGGAGAGAGCTTCATACACAAGGAGACCGCCATGGAAAATGAGCTAGAATGTAAATCCCTAAGAGCAGAGGCTGATTTCATTTGGTTACTACATTTGCCAAATGTCTAAAATGCTACCTGGTATATAACAGATGCTCAATTAATAGCTGTTGAGTAAATGGTTATACAAGAACTTTACCTTCACTGAGCTCACGATCTAGGAAATATATAAACAAGATATTTGTCACTTTTGATGAGTGCTATAAAGGAAAGTGTTGTAACATGATGAGGTAGACACTAACTGGGGAGTGGAGGGAGATATACTTTGGTTAGTAAGGTTCAGGAAAGCCTGTGTTTGAGTTGAAAGATGCACGACAAGAAGGAGCCATTCACGAAAAGATTGTGGGGAGGGGGAGATTTTTAAGCAGACAACAGCAATAGGCAAAGGCCATTAGGAAGCAAATAACATGTGTGTTAAAGGAACAGAGGGGGACCGGGAGCGATGGCTCACGCCTGTAATCCCAGCACTTTGGGAGGCTGAGGCGGGTGCATCACCTGAGGTCAGGAGTTCAAGACCAGTCTGGCCAACATGATGAAACCCCATCTCTACTAAAAATACAAAATCAGCCAGGCATAGTGGTTGTCACCTATAATCCCAGCTCCTCAGGAGGCTGAGGCAGGGGAATCACTTGAACCTGGGAGGCAGAGGTTGCAGTGAGCTGAGACTGTGCCACTGGACTCCAGTTGGGTGACAAGAGCACAACTCCATCTAAAAAAAAAAAAGCAAAACAAAACAAAAACAGAAAGAAAAAAAAAAACAGAGGCGACAAGCGTAAGGGAGACAACAAGTGAGATGAGGAGAAGTAAAACATTTAATCTGAGTAGTGGGTAGGGACCAAGTCATATAGGGTCTCCTAATCATGGTAGGGAAATTTGGGTTTTACTCTATGTATTCATTTCCTAGGGATGTCCTAACAAATTACCACAAACTGGGTGGCTTAAAGCAACAAAGATTTATTTGCTCACAGTTCTGGGAGCCAGAAGTTCAAAATCAAGGTGCTGGCAGGGCTGGTTCCTTCTGGAGACTCTGAGGGAAAATCTGTTCCATGCCTCTCTCCTAGCTCCTGAGGTGTTGATAACCCTCTTGATCCTTGGCTTGTACATGCATCACTCCAGTCCCTGCCTCTGTCTTCACACCACTTCGTCCTCTCCTGTGTCTCTCCTCTTCTATGTCTTCTCTTCTTACAGAACACTTGCCACTTGATTTTAGGCATACTTGGATAGGCTAGCATGATCTCATCTCAAGATTTATAACTTGGTTACCCCTGCAAAGGCCATGCTTTCAAACAAGTTCACATTCACAGGTTCCCCGTGGATATATATTTGGGGGAGGCATTCACCTCACTACAATCAATTTACGATGAAAAAAAAACCATTAGAGAATGACATGCAAAGGGGAGACAGAAGATTTATGCTTTTCTGGTTTAGGATCTGATTCGAGAATAATAAGGGTGGAAGTTCTTGGCAGTGAGGGATGAGGTATTGGGAGGTTGCTGCATCTTTGTGGAAGCAAGAGTAGCTAAAAAGTCTGAGTTGGGAGTGGGGCCAGGGGATTGGTGTCAAGGAAGTGTGAAAGTAGTGTCTGGGATGAAATGGGGACAGTGACACCCAAGCAGCATCGTGATCCTAGGCACAGCTGTTCTAACATGACACAGGTGTTAGGTCTTTGGCTGGAAATCAGTCAGGTCCCCTCTTTTCATGCTTCTCATTGCCTCACTCTTGGCCCTCTGCAGGCCTCCTTGTCTTCTGAGTACAGTTGTGACTGAGCACTCAAAGTTGCTGCTTTTATGCCCTACATCTTAGGACTCTATCCTTTCCTGTGTAGAACTTACATAAGTCTTAATGCTCAATTACAAAAGATTCTGAACCTCTAGTTTCTCTTTGCACCATATTGCCCTTCTGGTGGGATTTGGGGTCTCCAGTATGAATTGCCTGTCTGTTATGCAGTGAGAATGCCATAGGCAGGGGAAAAAAAAACTCTTTCCCCCAACTGAAAATTAGATCTTAGCAAGTAGTTCTTGCTTTCTCTCTCTGAAAGCATTTCCAATAGTACTCATGGCAAGCTTTATTTAGAAAGGCAAATACAAAAACTTAAATTCGATAAGTGGAGAGTATGGACCAAAGCCTGCCCTCCATAATTTGCAATCCTTTCCCAGAAGCATGGAACCAAAGGTGAGATTTATAACTGGGTAGTAAATGTGGAATTGAATTGTTTATTTTCTTGTAGAAGTCTAAAGTACAGAATGTGTGATATAGGACTATTGAGGATCCTAACTACTTGTCATTCTATCTATCTGATTAGTGGGAAAGAAAAAACAACTTTTTGTTGGGCAGCAAGAGTCTGAGTGCACTAGAGAAACATGGACCTTTCTTAAAATGGCAACTTTCCCTATTTGCAGATTCCTTGTAGTGAGTGTGCAGGGGATTCCTCAAAGGATGGGTGCAGCTGTTTTAAGTCTTTTTCAGTTGCATTTGACAGTGCACCTACTTCAAATTGGCCTAGCCAAATAGGGAGTTTAATGGGCAACTTAATTGTAAAACTCAGGTAGTACAAGGCCCCGGATGCTTCAACAATATGTCTAGGATCCAATTTTTTTCTGTTAGTTTCACTCTCTCTATACTGACTTCATACTTAGACACTTCCCATCTACTGTTGGCAACAAAGACACCAGACCTGCAATTTCCCAGTCAGCAATTGTGTTGCTTCTGATTGGCTCATCTTTGTACCATTAACTGTATCAAGAAGAAGGCAGTGCTGATGGGCTAGGCTTGAGTCACATGGCCTCCCTTGGAGCTGTGAGTGAAGTCAGCAACACAGGAACAGCACAGGCTAAGAGTAGGAAAGGAGTGATTTCTCAAAAGGACATCAGGGTGCTGCTCTCAAAGCAGAAACAAAAACAAAAAAAATCAAGGAACAGCAGCCACTAGTGAATTGTGTCCATGCATAGCTGTATGGCTTTGGGCAAATAATCCAGCCCTGTTCCTGTTTCTTCATCTTTAAAGTGGTAATAATGACATTAGTATTATTCATTATGCCTCATAGAATTATTGGAAGATTAAGTGAGTTGTTATGTGTAAAGCACATTAGAACAGTGCCCAGTTACACCTTTATATTTATTTACTTATTTACTGTAGGAGCACTGTCTCTGCTGAGTTTTATATAGACAGATGTCAAGCTGTTTTACTCAGCAGGTTGAGCCAGAAAGATATTGCAATTTTATACCCATGCACCCAGAACTAGAGGGAAAACAAACATTTCAAAGGGGAAATGAAACATATCCTGATTCCTATTACTTATCACTGTCTTCACTACTGCCCCCTTCTTCAAATGACACAGTCACTCCATGAACTTCTGGAGCATCCTCTTTTGTGATCTGACTCCACTCTCGACCTCTCACAGTCCAACCCCACACCATAGCCCAGGTAACCTTTACAAGGCATACATCTCTAGCTTAGAATTTTCCAGTGGTTTCCCATAGAAACCAGAATAAATGAACTTTCACTTCTAATTTACCTGGTCGAACTATTGTCTACCTCCACAATGCCACTTCCCTTCACTGTTCCCATGATCCCCCACTTTGCAGCCTCCTGGTCTTCCTTCCATGTCTCATAGAAGCTCATTCTCATCTCTTTTTAGAATTGTCTTCCCTTAGATCTTTAAAGGGTTGCCTCCTTCTCACTCTCCTGGTCTCAATGTCAGCTTCAGCAAGAGACTTTCCTGATCAACCCAGGGGAAGTATTTTTCCTCCCCTACCTCAGTAATTCTTTATAGTATTCTATCTCTTCTATATCTCTTAATACCTGAATTTGTCTTTTTTATTTTCTGATTCCTTCTCTAGAAGGAAATATTTGAAGAAGCAACAAGAGATGAAGTATTACCCAGGACAGAGGTGTAGGGAGAGATCCTAGTATATGAGGCTGCTTTTCCACTGGGGACAATTGTTCATACATGAGAGGTCAGCTGAGACTTTGAGAGAATGAACAACAACCCTGCTAGTCTATGAGTTACAAGAACAGATATTAGGGTTTAGGGGCTTCCCAGGAGGTAAGCCCCTTGCATTGTGTTGGGTCCCTAAAAATTGCACATAAAAGTAATGATGAAATGGAATAGACAGCAGTTTAATTTTGTCTTTTCCATCACCGAAATTAAATTGAGGTAATTGCTAGTGCCCCAAATGCTCTATAGACATAGATATAAATCCAATCTAGAGGAAAATGATATGATCCTAGGCCTTAAATTATATGTGTAAATAATTTTGTGTATGTTGTTTGTATTATCAATAAAAACAATCAGGAACATGAAGAGACATAATAACAAGAATGATATGGCTTGGCTCTGTGTCCCCACCCAAATCTCATCTTCAACTCCCATAATTCCCATGTGTTGTGGGAGGGACCCAGTAGGAGACCATTGATGCATGGGGGTGGTTTCTGCCATACTATTCTTATAATAGCAAGTGGGTCTCATGTAATCTAATGGTTTTAAAAAGGAGAATTTCCCTGCACAAGCTTTCTCTTTGCCTGCCGCCATCCACGTAAGACACAACTTGCTCCTCCTTGCCTTCTGCCATGACTATGAGGCCTCCCCAGCCATATGGAACTGTAAGTCCATTAAACCTCTTTCTTTTGTAAATTGCCCATTCTCAGGTATGTCTTTATCAGCTGCATGAAAACAGACTAATACAAATAATAAAAACCATTTGTTTTTTAAATGGGCAATAGACAAATATTCACAAGAGCTCCAGATAACTGAGTATCAAACACAAACTGTAAAATAACTTTTATGATGTTCAAAGACATAAAAAAGTTAATAATTTAAGCAGAGAATGGAAAACTATTAAAAATAAAAACAAGGTCAGGAACGGTTTTAATCCCAGCACTTCGGGAGGCTGAAGCAGGAGGATCACCTGAACCCAGGAGTTGGAGACCAGCCTGGGCAACATGAAGAGACCTTGTCTTTGCAAAAAATTTAAAAAATTAGCCAAACGTGGTGGCACATACCTATAGTCTCAGCTACTTGGGAGGCAGAGGTGGGAGGATCACTTGATCCCAAGAGGTTGAGGCTGCAGTGAGCCATGTTTGCCACATTGCACTGCAGCCTGGGCAACAGAACAAGGCCCTGTCTCAAAATCAATAAATACAAATAAAAAAGAACAAAAAAGACATTCTAGCACTCAAAAATAAGGTAATCAAAAATCAAGAATTTAACAGACAGATTTAACAGCAGATTAGACTCAGCTGTAGGGACAGTTAGTGGAATGGAAAATACATGAGAAGAAAATGAAGGAAACATGGATGGAAAGTACAGTGGTAAGGATAAGAGATATAGAGGATTCGTTGAATAGGCATAATACATTGCAGTGGGCGTGCCTGGAAGAGAAGAAAGAAAATGGAGCAGAGGTAACCTTTGGGACAACTTTTAAGAACTGATGTTAAGGCATCAAGGTAAAAATTCAAAGATCTATAAAAAATTTAAGAATGATAAAGAAAAAGAAATTCACACCCAAGAAGCAAAAGAAAAAAAAAAAAAAGACAGATTGCTTTCAAAGACAAAACAGACTGAGAGCTAGATCTCAGAAGAAACAGTGGATACCAAAAAACAAAGGATTGCTATCTTTAAAGCATTAAAAGAAAATAAGTATCAACCTATAACTCTAAATGCAACAAAAATATATTTCAAGAACAAAGTATTGATATTTTTAGACAAACAAAACCTCAGAATTTGCTATCAGCAGATTTTTACTCAAGGAAATACTAAAGGACTTTATTTTTCAGATGGAAGAAAAATGATGCCAGATGGAGTGTTGGAGATACAAGCAGAAATGTAAAGCAAAGATAATGATAAGTATGTGGTCATATCTAAAATAACATTGACTGTATAAACTAACTATAATATTAATACAAAGTCTTATTTAGCTTTAAATATTTATATGATTCAAATGCATAACAGTGACATATAAATTGAAGTAGGAGAAAACATGAAATTAAAGTGTTTTAAGATTATTACATTATCCAGAAAGAAAGAGAAAGAACCAATTACTATTTTACTTTGATATGTCAATGATGCATGTTGTAATGTCTAGAACAGTGAAAGAGAAATTTTCAAGTTAATAGAGGAATAGTCAGAATGAAATAAAATTAATCCATAATGGGCAAGAAGGGGAAAAAAAGAACATAAAGCATAAGTTGACAGAATGTCAAGGAGAAACAGAGAACTCCACAATCACCGTGTTAGAGTTTGCCATACCTTTCTCAGCATTTATAAGACAAGCAGAAAATATATCATAAAGAAATAGATATTGAAATGGACACGTAATCACTTTGTGTTAAATCATTCAGGTATAGACACTTATCTTCTTTACTGTGTATGTATTGTATTTCCAATAAAAAGTTTAAAAATAAAGTGAAATAATGAGCATAGGATCTTTTACTTATTTGATTTTCAACTTATCTTTATCACTAAACAAAAGTCTCACAGGTATGTCAAACTCAACATTTCTAAAACTAGAACCATCTACCTTAAATCTATTTTCCCCCATTAATGGTACCACCACCTACCCAATAATCCAAGCTAAAATTACAAGAACCAATTTAGTTCATTTATTTCACTCATTCCCAAGATCCAAGGAATGGGTAGTGTGAATTTCAGCTCCTCTTACTCCCCAGCCCATTCTTTCCATTCACACCAACAAGTCTGTCACTACTTTTCACCTCAATTACTGGGTCTCTCTGCCTTCAGGCTGGTTCTTGCCTCCAACCCTAACATTGCCCGAGTAAGGCTCTTAAAGCATTACCGTAATGCTGAAGAACATGGTGTTGGTTTTAAATTTTGTCTTCTCGGTTAATTCAATTGTATAACTTTGATAACGCTATTTAATCTCTTTAAACTTCAATTTATTCTTCTATAAATGGTTATAATAACATCTAGCCTCCAGGACTGTTGTAAAATTAAGTTTATATAATATATCAATATGTATATATTTGTGTAGGTATCCACACATCTAGATAAATAGAGAGGTATAGATAAGTTAGTATTTAGCTTAACATAGCAGTTCAAGAAATGGCAGTCGTTTAAAGTTTGCCATCATTCATATCCAAACCCCTGCTTGTGTTCAGTTGCTAGGCCATGACAAGCCATTTTATTTATACCCAGGACCTTTATTGCTTTTCCTGAAAAATGTTTTATTGCTTTATGTCCACTTTTAAATGTTATGTTGGCCAGGATTCTTGCCTCTACCATTTTCTCTTACTGGTGGTTCTCAACTGTGGCTGTAATTAGGCTCACTGGTGAAATTTTATAAAAATACAGATGTCAGGGTTCTACCTAGAGATTCTGAGTCAGAACTGGACGTTTATTTGTACAAACACTTTCTCGACATATGTCTGGACAAGTAACCAGGAATAAGAAGCTCTGCCATGCTCTCAGTTTTTTTGGGCGATCTCAGCCGTGCTTGGTTCCTCCAGTTCCAGTAGACATCCAAGTTCACATTTACAGCCTTGATTTTAATCCAGGGCATGTCTCCTGTGTTCTATACTCATCCATGTAGTGCCTCTACTTGGATGCTCAAAATCTGCTCACACTTTACATGACATCTCACCTCCATCTAACCTCCTTTTCCTATAGTCTCAGCATCCATAAATGGCACTATAATCCACCCAGTAAGTTAACAACTTAGACTTGAACGTTATTCACAAGTAATATGATTTGTATATAAAAACAACCTCAAGAGAAATTTGTAAAAGAAAAACATGTACCTATAATCCCACCTCTTATATGCTTTTTCACATTGCCATACTTTTTAAAATTGAGGAATTAGAGCGTTTCTACACTCTTTTTCCTAAAATAAGTCAATTCATTGCCTTTGAAAATGCCAGATTGCTAGGCCAAGTATACATAAAAATTTATATATGATAAATGAGACACTAAAATTAATTTGAAAGTGATGGATTATTCAATAACTGATGTTAGGGTAAATGGTTAAGCATTTGGCAAAAGTTTAAAATCATACTCATCTTTTATATCTATACTGGAATGTATCTCAGATGAATTAAATACATAAAATTTATGAAAACTCTAAAAAGTAAATGTAGTTGTTCTGGGATAGGAAATTTTGTAAAGAATGATACTGAATTCAGGAGGCTTAAGGTGAAGAACTGGTAGACTTGACCACATAAAAATTGAAACAAAAAGCTTCTGTTTGACAAAAATTACTATATCTAACAATAAAAAGACAACAACACTAAAATGACAATAAGCTGATAAATAATCATAACATATATGACTACCCTCTTTAAGGTTTTTTAAAACAAACCTATATAAAAAACATGTATATCATAATAGAAAAATATGAAGACTCAAATAGGCAGACATATAAAATTAATCAAATAAATACAACACAAAAAAACCAAGATATTTTTGACTAATCAAACTGGCAAAGGTGAAAAAACTGTAGCAATAGACTGTGTATGAGCAAATATCCATGGTCATAATCTTTTGTGGGATGTACAAATTGGTACAACCTCTCTTGAGGGCAATTTGGCATAATGCATCAAAATTTGAAACATATCCAATTTCATTTCTAGGAATTCTAGAGATCACTGGTCAGGTGAACCAAAGAAGATGCACAAAATGTTCATCAAAGCTCAACTTTTAATATTTTTAAAACTATATATACATATATTTATGAATAAGTGTATATCAACAGAGAATTAGTAAAGTATGTTTAGATAATATACAATAGTAATATATAATTATATATATAAAAGCTGTAATAATATAATTTTATATACATGGAAAATATTAATAATAAGGAGAAAATCGTGGTGATTTGTTTCCTGTTTAGAAAATAAAAACTGTGATAGCGTCTGTAATATTCCCGGCACTCTCCTTTGCACAGTGGTGTTAGTGAAGGTTTTATTGCACTCTATTGTTTGTCTAGATTTTCTTCATTTAGTCAAATGAACATGTGTTATTTTATTACTAGAAAATACCATAATTATATTTACCAGAAAAATAAAAGAAAATAAAGTGGAGGGTTGCTGGGTTTTGGGGTCTGTTATGATGATGTTGGTATTGGTAGCTAAAACTTTGGAATACTACTCTGTCAGACTGCCTTAAAGGTGAGAACATTTGTAGTTAAATTTCAAAGATCTATTTAATTGTCATGCTCACTTTCTAGAAAAAGATAAAGCAAAGCAAACGGAAAATGAACTGATATATATTGATTGTCTAGTATGTGATAGATATTGTGTTAAGTATTTGGTATGCTTAAATAGCCATTTAGTGTTTAGGTTATGGTCACAGTTAGGAAATGGTTATTATATGCTACCCAAGCAGGAGGAATTAACTCGTTGAGCATATTCTCCAGAAATACAGAAATGATTTTCAGTAACTACCAGCTGAAGTAAAAAAAAAGAATCTCTGCAATAGATTGTTTTAAAAGGCTCATTATTACACCTTTCTAAAGGTGGCATGTGTTTTAATTGGCAATTAAGGAATACCTAATACACTCTGGGACCTGAGGATGACATCTGGGAACAAGGGCAGGTGGAATGTTTGAGAAAACCACTTGTTCTTTTAATCTAGACCCCAGGAATTACACAAGGTATGTGTCAATTACCTTAGGAGAACCTAAGTCTTTTAGTAGTGTTTTAATCTAACCTGTTCACTTGACACATTTGTTTTAATTGGTATTACTTTGCAAATTGCTAAAAATATGGAAATACTAGTGATTGCCTCATTAATATTCAGGGACTTCCTGTGAGGCAGGTAAAACTCGACAGCTGGCTTCTTCCCACCTAGGCTCTCAGGATAATTGTCTAAGTTTGCCTCACAAGTTATTGGTAGTTGTACAGAAGACTCAAATATAAAATCTAGAATAGCGCTTTTTTCACTTCAATTGTACTGCCCACAGCCGACCGTACAGTTAGGTGGAAAGCTGACAAAAAATATTTCTTGATTGAAACATGCCTCTTCCTCTGACCTACCCCATCGATTGGACATTGGCTACCTTAGCCTTTGAACACTAACAGCCACCAAACCATGACATTTTGGCGTGAACCAAAGCAAAAACATCTTTGAATCTTGTTTCCAAATCTGTACATTGGGATGATGATAATATACACCTTGTGTGGTTATAGTGAGGATTAGATAAGGAAAGATGATCAGGGGAATGTTAAATTTTAATTTCATTTTTCTCCCGTAATACTGGCAAAATTTTAAAAGACTAGGACAAGGCTTTCAAGACTATGGAAACAGGCACTCTCAAACACCATTGCTGGGACTATAAATTGGTACAAAATTTTCAAAAGCATTTTGGCAGTATTTTTCCAATCTGCACCTCTTTCAATCCAACATTTCATTTCTTGGAATCTATACTACAGAAATCCTCACGTGATTAGGTAAGGACAGATGTACAGCAGGTTTATTCATTTTGTTAAGTAAAAAAAAATTGAGACCATTTAAATATCCATCACTAAAAGATGTTTAGATATATTAGAGTAAAATCGAGCTATTACATTCCATACAGCCTTAAAAATACATACACACACATGCATACACACATATATATGTATACATACGGATGTACTGACTTGGAAGATTGTTCAGGATGTATCATTGAAAGAAAAAGGCTAGTTACAAAATAACACATAGAGGATGATACCATTTCTGGAGCGGGGGAGGGAGAGAGAAAGAAAGAGGGAGAGAGAGGAGGGAGGGAGAAAGGGAGAAAATGAGAAAGGGAGGAAGAATCTTGACTACATAATCTGAAAAAATCCCATAATATTATCAATAATTAACTTTGTGGAGTGCTATCGGAAGATAGGTTTTAACATTTATTATATATAATTCTGTAAAGTTTTTTTTTGATGAATGCATACTACATTGGTAATAAAGGCAGAAAAAAGCAGGAAAGGAAGAAGATAAATGGGGAAACACACTGGCCACTCAATATCATTTCTAGTTTACTTTTTCCCTCCTACCAACCCTTTTATTCTGCTTTCTCCTTTTTCTACTTCTCCCATCTCTTTCTTTTCCATAGTTTATTTTGCCATTTGTCAACAGTAATTCAGAACCAGATTTACATTCTGACTGTCTTTAAAAACTTTCAAGTCCCTTTTGCCTACTGAGCAAGGTCAAGGTCCTTAGCAAGGCATTCAAGGCCACCCATATTCCAGATGACGTGATCAAGCTATACATGATAGGCATAGGAGAGATTTTAGAGAAGCAATGAATGAATAAAGAAGAATTACACACTTTTTTTTTGGTAGCCTTCTTGTTAACTACACTATGTTATGCATGCTCTTTTTGTATTCCTAGCATTTTACCATTGGTGTTATTTGGCAAAACCCCATGCCATCTATGATGGAGACCCACTGAAGTTTACACATAAGACAATTCCTCATACCATAAGTTCTATGTGGAGCTGCCATTCATATGACTCTTCCTTGCTTGTTCCATTATCGTAGCCCATGTAATAAATTACTATAACAATTGTACAGCTGCCTCATTCAAATCTAGGTATTCCATATTTGTTATTTGGGTGAACAAAACTAATGCTCAGTTCTGTCTGATTCACATACTCACTGTGATGCACTGACTATTTGCAGTGATAACACACAAGTATCAGGAATCTGTTGTGTGCCATGCCTTACTCCAGTCTGAGGATACAGTAGTCAGTGAGATGTCTGCTGTTCCACAGGATTGCCATCCAGCATTTTTTTTCTCTTCCTTTGGCAATCATATCCTGACTTTCCTTTGGGAAACAAACCTACTCTTAGACTGCATGTTAGGATAAATCTCCCATACCTCAGTCTAGAAGATCAAGAGGCACTGAAGTGGTCTTGGCCAATTGAGGCGTCACATTCCCCATGCCATGGTGATAGTTAAAGATGGGCATGGGATCCAAGCCAAGAAAATCACGACTAAACCACAGATTTCTAAAGGAGAAATAGGAAGATTCTTTTTGTTTTTCCATTAAATTTGAATATGAGGGTAGTTAAATCAGGAGCTGCTAATGAGCCCCTGGGTGAAATTCAAGGCAAACGGCAACATGAAGGGGAGTACAGTGGTGAGATGGAGAGAGCCTGCACCTTGGTAACTATGTGAGCTCCTGGATCAAGTCATACCTGAGGGCTATAATATCTCTGCAGTTTTCAGCTAGTGATTCAATAAATTTTGTTATTTGCTTAAGGAGGTTTGAGATTTCTGTGACCATGTGGTTTAAATCCCAAAGATTTTAATATAATACATTATGTTGTTAAAAACTGTAGATTGTGTCATTACTTCAAGCATCTGGAAAGGAATTAAAACTACCTGTAATTTTTTCAAATGCTTCTATTCACAAAAACCTTAGAAATGTCACAAATAATTAAGAAAACATTGAAAAAATTTTAATTGTGAATGAAAAGCATTTTTAAAATAAATGTAAATGTTTATTGTTTCCTACATACTAAAATGTATCAATATCTTCCAGCAGAGACAGGCTCAGAGGTCCAAAAAAAAAACAGCTATTGGTCCTTACTGTGACCAAAATCTTTAGTTAAAAGCTGTTAATGGCTGTACATCACCTTCATTGTCTTTATTCTAATGTCGTTAGTAAGGCGGCTCCACAAACAGGACTAATTAGGAATGTGATCAGGTTGCAGAGTTGGAAGTGTTGTTTTCTTCTGACCAGAGGCAGAATTCATCACTCACTCATCTTGATTGTTTGTTTCTATTTTGCACATGTTCAGTACCTTCATCAAAGTAATCACCATCATTATAATCAATATGAGATCATATCCATTCAAGGTGTTGCATGTTATCGTTGCTTTTTTAGTACTTATGCCTTGTACTTTAAAAGCAATAATATAGATATATCTTCAAGATAATATCAGTAAGCTGCATTAATGTGGATGGCTAATACCTGCACAAGAATGTAGTCAAAAGGTACATCATATTACTAGGGAAATATTTGACTGTTCAATATTTTGTAATCATGATTTATGAGGTGATTTGCAGAATTTAAGAGAGCAGACAATTTAATTTAAGAGGAAGAACAATGACAATATCATTGTCCTCTAAGGAGAGATGATGTGGAAAGTTATTTGGAGAAGGGAATGGAAGTTAAAAAAGAACTTAATCTCAGTAATCTAGGCAGGCATTAAATGACTGGGGGCAAATCCAAGGTACCCACCTTTTGGTGGTACCTAAAGCCACTTCTTGTTTAAATGATTTGACAAAATAGAAAAACTTCATCCAAAGTATGTGCTCGTTTAGGAGTCTACAGTGAGTAGTTCAATGCCATGGTAGTACCTGATATTTCATAAAACCCTGCTGTTTAAAAAATCTTTTTTATTTTTCTAATTCCATCATTGTAAGAACTAAACTAGCAACATTATATTAACATATTTACATCATGTAATATGGAGATATAAAATTTTTGTAGATTATAGAATTGGAGAATATTAATCAGACAGGAGAAAGGCCTGATATTTGAAACTTGACTCATAAAGTTAGTTTTACTTTATTAAAAGAGTTGAAGTTCCTTTATGATAAGTACCTTACATATTTTTATAGAGAGTGTACATATGTAGATTTCTAAAAATAAATCTAAAAAGGGAAGTGAGGTCAAAGACAATTTAGGGTATAAGCAGCAAATATTTATGTACATATTTTATTTGTCAGACACTTTACTAACCATTTTGGTATTTAGTTCTCACCATGATGTAGGGATTAATATCCCTATTTTACAGATGAGACACTGAGGCTGAAGAAGATTTACTTGCCAGAGATGCATAGATAGTAATAGATGACAGAACCAGGAACAAAACACAAGTCTGTCCAAGGCAAAGCTCACTTTCTAATCTTCTTTCTAATCTTTCTAATCTGATCTCTCTGCTTTCCAATCTTCTGCCATATTATACTGTGCACTTAAGAATTTCTTTTGCCGATATTATCCATTTCCTATTTTGCTAGCTTCCCCACCTTCTTAATTCTAATTCATATTCTTCAAGGAACTCTTGAAAGAGTTGGGCCCTATTTTTTCATAATAGCCCATTGCTTTACACAGAGTCCTGAGTGTGAGTGTGTGATAGTAAAGTCAAAAGGAAACCAGTGTCAGAGTGACCCGTGGAATTTCTACCACCGATGATGCCAGATGAAAGGACATGTGAGGAAACATACCTGGGAAATCTCGGTTCTTTGGAGAAATCTGGAGTCCTTTGAAATATTGCCTATTGCAATTGCCTTATCTCACCTCTTGACTGCTGTGATACAGAAAGTACAAATATTTCAGAAATAATCAGAATAACAATGCCTAACTAGCCTAGCTAAATCTTATTATGTGTCAGTCATTAGACTAAGTGCTTTAGCTGTATTATCTCATTTAATCCTCCTAAAAATTATACATATTAGGTGCTATTTTAAGCCACTTTTAAAGATGAAGAAACTGAGCTAAGGGAGATTAACTTTCTAAGGCTGACTCAGTAAATGGTAGAGCAACAAACATTATCCCACATAGAGTATGGATACAAGGGCAAGAATTGTTCTTCTATTTTGTCTCATTGCAGAGCCCACCTTTTTGTATTAATCATTACAATTGTGATAAGGACATTTAGGGGGATCTAGGAGTTCAATTTATTTCCTGACTCAAACACAACTTACCCCAAATATTTTGCAACTGTTTAGTTCTTAATTTTCAGTGTCTGAAAGACATGACTAAAATAATTTTATTTTCAGTTTCTAAAAATACTGTATATTTGAAAGATGCTGAGTTCTTGAAGGTTAGTTTCCATTTATCGTTGGAAAACAATTGTGTCACTCTAGAAATTATTTTTAAAAGATAGGCATTAAGATTATATCTCAGTTTGATTTGTGAAAGATTGGCATTTTAAAATGTAATAGGCATTTTTAAAGATGACTTGATTTTAAAATGCCTCATTGAAAAAGGAAAACATTTCAACTAGAAAGGGAAATTTGGCACGTATGAGTTGTTAGCTGGTAAAAATAGGTGTCTAATTCTGGAAGCATCCATTATTAAGTGCTTCATAGTGAGAAGATAGAAATATGACATCCCATCACCCTTTGTGTTTGATATTTTTATAGTTGCTCACGGTGGTAATTTTAATGTAGAAAGTTAGTATTCAACAATAAGCAACGTAAGTTACTTTTTCCTTCTTTTTTTTCTCTCAGGACTTAATTCTGCAAACTGCAGTTCACATACACACACAGAAATACGCACACACATACTCACACACCCAGGTATGTAATAGACACTGGAAGCAATGCAATTCACGTTTGCAGGTCTAGATGGACCTTTCCGTCTGAAACAACTAAGGGCAATGCAGCTGAAGCAAATGGTCCTGCATTCATATGTATTCTTTTCAAGATAAAGGCAATTAAAAGTTTTAGAACTTTACATATGCTATGTAAAAATTTTAAACCCCCTCCTTGCAAAGGAGAACACTGGAAGAGTCCCAAGATTTTCTTTCAAGAAACATCATATTAATATTCTCGCTTATTTGAGATTTAACATTTCATATTCTTTCGTCTGTACCTTTTATTGTTCCTATTTACAGTGCACCTGAAACACATTGTGTAACTGGCAGAGAGCCCAGATTTTCCACTTAGGAACAGTTTGATGATTTCACTTTTTCTTCTTTCTTTTTTTTTTTTTTTTCCAAATAGCAGGTGCTCTACATTGTAAACAATGCCAGCCACCATAATATTATTAGCTTTTGAATTTTTATTACATTCTTGCCTTCCTACATATTTTAAACTTCAGTGCAAGGAGTTTTTGGCACCAGCTCAGCAAGCTTCTTAGTTTAAAAGGAAGATAGATTCCAGCGAATAGAGTGCTTCATTGTCATTTATAATTAGAAAGTGTAAGATTTACCTAATCATAAAATCACCCAATATTTTCAGGTTTGTTTCTAATTTTCTAAGCAATACATTCACATCTGTCCCATGCAGAATGCTAATTCCCTTTCGGTAGCATTAGTTTCACAAATGTTTAACCCTTCCCTAGCCCATTTTCTAAATATAACTCTCTTGTAGCTTATCTTTACTGTGAAGGCTATAGTAAAGCAAGTATTTTGTTTCTTTAACACTTCTGAAATTGCCAAAGCACATCATAATCGATGTATTCAATTGAGTTGTTTTAGCAATCAATGTATATCACTGCATGATCGATTTAACTTCAGCAGTCAGCATGGAATAAGGAGATGGCTAAGGTGATAATAATCAGCCATGCTTGTTGCCAAATGTAATGTATTACATTCCTAGCAATGGTGACCAAACACCCAGCAGGGAAAAAGTATTTTTTACTTAGCAAGCATTCAGTAGGTATTTGCTGAGAAAATAAATGAGTAGAAAATAATTTCTGTTGTCCTCATAAGTTAAAATCGTGTTACCTATAACACATATATTTATGCAAATTTTGCCTAAAAAGTGAGTTCAAAATGAGTTTAAAGTACTGCTGGAAATACTGAATTAAGTAGTTGAAAATGAATAACCCAGTTACCTGATACATTGCAAGAACTGCTCTGTGGAAACTGATAAAATTAATAAATAAATAAATAATTAAAAAACAAGAAAGTATTTACAGCCCCAAATCTGTATATTCATGTTATTTTCTGAGACTAATTTTAAGATCACACTTAAGATACATAATACTTAGCATTTTTCTTCACAGGTTGTGAGGAATTTTCCATTAGCTAACCAAAATGGGGGGTGGGGAGAATCAACCTATTTTATTTCTACAGCTATGATCTTTCCCACTAAACTGCATTTAGAGCTACATTTTTTCCAGATCACTTCAATAAGTGAAAGCCCAACAGAGAACAGATGCAATATAAGAGCAATAAAGGAAGAAAAAAATTAAAAATCCTTTGTTCTCCCTGCAGTACATCCGTAAATCTATTAGCATTATTTTCCTTTCTTCTCTCTTTCTCCTTTTTTTTTTGCATCCCAGGCCAGATCTCAAGTTCTCTGAAGCAACCCTTAATCAAGCTCCCCAAAGGCCTACGACTGCATGCAGCAATTTCTCCCCTGCTCTCAGCACAGATGTTTCGAGCACATTCCATTACACCTACATGCCATTACAGCTAATGGCTTATTCTGATGAAGAAAGCTGCTTTCTGCTCAGTGCAGCAAAGGGGAAAATTTCCTCCTGTACAGTTCGATCCCTGCAACAATGAAATGTGGGGGCAGGTGGTACAACAGAACTCTCTAATGTTAATTACATACTGTATTACCCCCAAATTTGGCTGGTCATTAATTATGCTAATTTTCCTTCCTGAAAATTAGCACCATCAATGTGAACATTTGAGCAGATTATAGCAAAATGTAGTCTATCATAGTTGTTTGCAAATCTGAACCTTCTGAGCCATCCAAAGAAAAGATGACTGTTATTGGATATACAAAACTTAAGAAGAAATGGTTTATGGCTGTACTTGGTCCTTGTGATGGTAAATGTCCAGATTTTTCAGGAAGATAATATAAAAAGGAAGCAACTTTTTCAAATCCTGACTAAAAACATGTTTTATTAATTTTTTAAAAAATTTCAAAGTTGCTAAATATAGGGAAAAATCACAAAATTTAAAACATCAAGGAAAATAAGGCTGGTGTACTTTGAACTGAGTAAAAATCCTAGGTATTATTTTGAAGAAAAAAGAATGGAGGAAAAGTAAAGAATAAAACTTTGCTGGCAGTGTCTAGAGTTTTAATGCTATGGAGTATAGTGATTTTCGTGTATGCATTTTTCATAGAGCCTTGATAAAGAGAGATGCACATTGTCTTCAACAGCTCCTACAGTTATAGATTGTATTTTTTTATTTATTACTCCATAAAAAATTAACATGTCTCCCCTTCCAACTAAAGCTCAGATTTTACCATATTGATTATAGGCTTAATAAAGTGTGTGAATCAGGTTAGGCTTGTTTTTCATATAAATTAAATAAGTACAATTTCATTTTGGCCTGTTGAAATTGATTGGATTTCAGAAGTAAATAGAATATCTTCTCTATGGAGTGAACAGTCTCTGTTTCCTCTTCAAGGCTGCTGTTTCCTTCTATCCATCTCCAAGAAGCCATCATCATATTAACATAGATGACAATCTGGCAAGGAGGTGCTGATCAAAGATAAATTTCACACTCGCACTTCGCATTTTCTAATTACACCATCTGTGTCAGACTCTTTCGTGGCAGTTCTGCCCAATCTGTCAAATGCTGCGTGCCTATGGGAATGCAGAGGAGCTGAGAAGATCGCCTTGTCTCCCCCCACCCTCCCAGCCGATTCATCACCCCCAATCGGAGCTGGGCAGAGATATTAGTCTAATTGGGGACTGGGATGAAGGTTCCAGGTTGCATGGGAGATGAGGTGTTTGGGGGATGCAAGACATGAGATTGCAATTTGAATCATATTACAGGGCCTGCCCTAGCTTGTCTCAGAGCAGGCTGAGAACAAGCCATGCATGCGATATCAGGATGGGAGGGGTGAAGACAAGGGAACAGTTTTTAAAAGAATCATGAATGAGAAAGTGTCTTCTTTCATTTCTCTCTGTTTCTTTCAGACACATTAAGGATAAATGACTGTGAACAGGCACTGATAGGAAGTGTTCATCTTTTATTATAATATTATAAAATATAAGTATAAGAAGTTAAACAGAATGACCCAACCGATAAGGCCAGATCTAATCTAATCAAGGCCAAGCAAATAAATCCAACAGTGACACCTAAATAACACAAATTAGTTGTTGTGGAATGTACATGATACTCACAATTGGACACAATAGACTAAAAGCAAGAGACACTGAAGACTGCTAGCTACTTTAATAATTTTCAAATAAATATTAAACTTTCAGATCCAGTTTGATCTCTTATTTTTTAATTTAAGGTGACAACATCCATGAAATACTAAAGAAAAATTAAATGATTACCCTTTCAAACTAGAGCCATGGCATATCTATTTCTAGTTATTGATTTCTTTCTGCCACATGTCACTGACTTTAAGCCATGATGCCACTAATGCCAAGGTAAGCAAATAAATGTAATAACTCATTTTTAACTCCTCAGGGGCGCACACTTGTGTGTGTTTCATAGCATGGTGTTGCTATAAAACCAGGGATTATCTGTTCTTTCTTTTTTTTTTATTTCAACAATTTTTATGATAATACTATTTCTGTTGCCCTTGAAAAATTTAGAATCACTTTTTACCCTAGTCATTCTCAAATGAAAAAGTCCAAGTTGAAATGGAAATAGGAAAATAATGGGAGTTGGAAAACTTGTCTCCAGACCCAGCTCTGTTAATTACTTTTTTGATTCTCCATTTCCTATAAATTCCACTCTTCCCACTTCATACATTTGTGGCATATGCTTGTGAAAGTATGTTGAGGATTATAAAAATCCCTGAAAATTAGAAGGTCATGTTATTTATGCATTTGTGTATTTATATACAGTCTCAAATTACAAGGTGTTTCCATTAGCTATTTAGTTATAGTTGACTGGAGAGATTTCATTCCCAATACACTATCCCAATGTCCACATGCAGAAGTAGGACCTCTTGTGTGCTTATTTTGCCCCATAAAAAATCAACTCTTGAAAATGACTATGTCTTTTCAAGTCCTTGAAAAGGACTATGTCTTATTATTCTTTGGCTTGTACATTATACATGATCACATGTTTATTATTAAACCTTATTAAATAGTATTTGTAAAGAGTATTAGTAAATTTAATATTCTCTAAGGGAGAAAAATATTATTTGAGCCATTGAATAAACCCAGGCTGATTGCACTAATATGATTCCATTTGTAGGAAATGAAACCTTCTCAACCATTTGTCTCTTTAATATTTCCCTGCTTCTGAAAGTCAGGATTTTGTGGACAAATACATATGCCAAGTTTTTAGTTTTCCTTGAATGCTAAAATTTTTCTTTTTAAAGTAAGGGGCAAGGTGACTTTAATATGGACTATTCCAGAAGGACTTCATTATGAGGACATACATAGATAAAGTTTAAGCCTCTGCTTTAAGAGATTATCTTCTCCAGCCATAGTAATAAATTCATGGGAATAGTGACCTTACGGTTGTTTATAGTTTTCTGATTAAGATACAACATAATTAGTTGCTGTTGCATATCTATCTATATCTATCTAGATAGTCTATATTAAAGATATCTATCATAGTATAACTGAAGAATTCAGAGAAAATATAGAAGAGAATTACAAATGACCAAGTAAAAACTCAGATACAGGGCATATTAAGTTTACACTAAATAAATTTATCCTTTTGATTAAAGAATAGAAAGGTGAAGAGAAAGTTTAAAACAATATTCAATTTCATAAGGAGTCATGGTCCATGTTAAAACAAAAAGTGTCCTCCATTTTAAACCTTCTGAATGCCCTACACTGGGCATCTTTGAGGGATCCACTTAGTAAATGCTGTCATTGAATCACTTAATTATACCACTTGCTTAATTCAATTGTGAGGCACTGGGTATTAGCTGAGGCAGGTGAATTTATGCTCTCAATTGTTGCCATGCAATAGTGTCCAATGTCTAAAACCTGTCTTGAGTCTTCTCTTTTCTCATGAATTCCTAGATAACTAGAAAAAAAAGTTTATAAATCCTGTGTGTTTTTAGAGATAATAAATGACTATTTCCAGCATTATCTGCAGAACTGCACTTTTGGAATATTAACATCTCTCTATTCTGGTTGAAGATTATTGGTTATAAAATAGGTAAATATATGAGACCTGTTATAATGGGTAATTTTCAAATTTAAAAGAACTATTGCACATGATGCTTTTATTTACTAAACTTATAAGAATAATTTTCCATATATATATAATATATATATATATATATATGGGCTAGATCTTTAGCAGCTTGAAGATATTTACAATATAGTTTTAGATTGGGAAATACTCGTGTGTTAAAAAAAGATCTTTGGAGAGCTCACTGTAGTATTTCATCACAAACAGCTTCCAAATATGCAAAAATTTACATCTTTTCTAAATCCACAGGTAATATTAAGAAAATAGTTGACAGTTTGAAGAATAAAAAGGATGCAGAGACATGGGGGAGTCAACAGCTTCTTAACCATTCAGTCACTTCCACAACTTAGTTTCTGCCCCAGCACCCACTTCCATGTCATGTTTCCATTAAGCACTAAGAACTAAAAATAAAGTAATTATGTCACAACTATGTAATCCAATC
This sequence comes from Chlorocebus sabaeus, assembly GCF_047675955.1. Taxonomy (NCBI): domain Eukaryota; kingdom Metazoa; phylum Chordata; class Mammalia; order Primates; family Cercopithecidae; genus Chlorocebus; species Chlorocebus sabaeus. The sequence continues at coordinate 96,277,288 of NC_132911.1, forward strand.
CAAGGAATCATGCATTCTTATTTCAGTAATGCTTCTATGTATAAATATTTCAAGAATAAAGATTACTTTTGGGCTCTCTGGCTCACCAAAACTCAACAACTCAAAGTATAATATTTACAAAAAAGAAAAGTAACATTTTGGACCAGTATTCACAGAGCTGTCTTCTAGATAAGGCATTAAGGATGGGAAAACTCCAGCTTCACCTCCAGCATCCTGGAAACTAAACGGAGAAAAGACCTACTGCCAATTCTGTTGCATCTTGATCCCTGTCCAATCCCACCTCAGCAAGCTATGTTTCACACCCCCATTTCCAGCACGCTTGGAGGAGCACCCAGAGATTTGGAAGTAGGCTCAAAGCTTATCTCGACTCTCCAGACATCAGCAGTGTGAAAAACGGGACTTTTTAAAATAACATTTCCTGCTCTTCCTGCTTCTGGTCAAGCCAAAAATTCCACAGAGACCGTTGTTCTCATGGAATGCTGGCACTTCCTCTGCAAGGCAGAGCCAGAATCTGGAAGTGCAGAGGGATGTGGAGATTGAAACTGATTGAAAAGTTTCAAATTAGGAGCACAAAAAATGTTAGGGAAGCACATTTAACAGAACTAGAGTTCTCAGGAACAGTCAGTGTATGAGCAGTTTCCCTAATGACAAAGTTGAAGTCTAGCCAGCACCCCCATGGTTCACTGACAATATGGGTTTTACCTCTAGAATGTATATGATATCCACAGAGATACACAATTAGTGACTTCTCATTCAGCCCAATCTATGAGAACAAAAGTTTAAAAATACTCTTTGCAATAAAAGATTTTGCTTACCATCAATGAAAACAATTAGTTGGTAAACCCAAAGAATACTTGATGTAAATAAAATGAATATATAATTTTATTTTAAAAGAGATATTAGGATAGAAAATAAAACAGTCAGTGGAGGCAGACTTTTTCAAAGAAGTTTTCACCAGTAAGTGGATTTAAGCATGTAAGTATAGTTTTAAGCATTGATAAAATAGAGCAAATTAAATGTATAGCTAACATATTAATAGTTACCTAAAGGATGCAAGTGCAGATAAATAAAATGTTTTCTTTTTATTTTCAGAGGTATTGAACAAATTTCTCATAATCACAGATATTTCTTTGAAAATGCTATGATTTTGTTTTTTATTTTATTGTTTCTATTTTATTGTTTTAAAGTTCATTGGTTTATGAAACTATTGGTTAGGAATATCATATGGAACATTTTTAAATAGCCCCTTTTTATGAAGGTTATTTTTGGGTTTGAGTCAGGTTACTTTTCCATCACTGAGGTGAATATGCCACTTGGGTAAGTAACAGAAGAGCATGGTGTTTCAGCAAACCAAAACGTAAGCAAATATCCTCATTGCCAGGAGGAAGACAGTGTGGCTCTGTCTGCCCACAGGTTGCAGAAGACCGAAGCATTCAATCTTCAAGGCATTCAACCTAAATAAAAAGCACATCATCCTATTTTTTAAGTTTGAAGTCTTGGATTTGAGGGGAGAAGAAATTTTGTGGGAGCCAAGGAGAGTAATTGGGGAAAGGATTTCAAATCTTTAATTCACATTGAATGTGTGTGCTTGTGTCAATATGTCCTCTACACAGATAATAAAGCTTTTAAATTAAAACAAAATGCAGTGGGAGCATTTGAATTAAGCTTTTCTCTGAATATTACCTGTAAAAACCATTTACAGGTCTTCTATAAACAATTGTCTATATTTATTTTTAAAGCTTTTTTATAAATAAATATTTTTTTTCCCTGGAATATTCAAAATCTAGAACATCCAAACTGGACCCTCTTCATGCCCACATAGGAGCTGCACATGAATATGTAGATAGGAGACCACAGAACCTAGCAGCTGAGGTTCACCCTTCCAGGATGAGTCCACAACCAGCATGTCCAAGACTAAGCAAGCAGGACACAGTGTTCTATAGCAAACATATGTACCACATTCAGGAATCAGACACACAAATGAGTCCTCCAAGGATCTAGAGTTCAAGAAGCCAATTTTGAATTGTGCTTACTCATAGTGTAAAGTACACCACTTACTCGTAGTGTAAAGTACACCACTTACTCATAGTGTAAGGCAACAAGAAGGAGGGTAAAAGACATGGTTTCAGATGAAGTCACACTGGGTGTGAACCATGCATATATCTCTTACTATCTGTGTAACCTTAGGAAAGTTACTTAGCCTCTCTCTGAGTTTCAGTTCCCCATTAACAAAGGGAATATAATAATATTTATCTCACTTTAATAAATAGGCTTAAATGAAACTTAATGTCAGACACACACGCATACACAAATGTGCACACTTATATTTATGTAAAAGCATATATACTACTTAATACCTATGCATGCTAAGTGATCAATAAGTGCTGGTTTAGAGCCCCCCTTTATTTCTTTCTGTTGGAATATGAGCCAGAGTATCCTACTAGGGCCAAACTTAAAGTGAAAGAGAAAGGGTCATGCCTTTTGTATATTTCTCACTAAAGAGTCTTCATAGTAGATGTGAAAGATACTCACTCTGACTCAGAATTGTGGGAAAAGTAATTTTCTCACTCTTAAACCGCCTCTTCCTGTTCTTAGGCCCTTATTCTTGTTAATTGTGGTGGAGATGGGTGGAAAGCAGGAGGAATGTTTGATGTTAGATGTGAGATGATGGCAAAGTAAGCAGTTAAAATCACACCCACTTCTGGTATACTTTTAGTCAAATTAAATTTTATTCTCCATTAGAATTGTTTATCTCTCAAACTGTTCCCCCCTCCTCATTTACAGAATGACATTTGGTTAGGATCAGAGCTATTGCAGCCACAACTTGGGCCTCCCATCCCACCCCTGCCCTTCGTATCACTGTGGGTGTCTGTTCTTTCCCAAAGCACCCTGAATGCCCCTAACTCAAAGGTGGAAACACCACAAACAATGTGATTCACAGAAAATGAATAAAACTTCAGTTTACTATTATACATTTCCATTTTAGCATTTATGTTATGATATTCACCAGTGGTTACGGACAAACCTAGGAGAACGGGTGGGATCTCTAGATATGAGAATAACACAAACATTGATGTTAGAGTATCTGAAGAATTTATCCTTTAAAGGGGTATTAGAGAACATTCTTCCCATTTTCCCCCAACTTCTCTGTAGATCAATGTATCCCCTCTGAGAAATACTGAGAGCTATTAACTTTCTCAGAAAACTGCTGTTATTGGCAGAAGTTTGAAAATATGCAGCATGTACCAAGGTAGAAGACTTCTTTTCTTAGACAACTTCTCTATCATGCCATCAACCCTAAGCCCTTGAATTGTCAAGAGGTATGAGAAGGATCAGGTGTGACCGCCATCTTCAAGGACCTCTTTCTTTAACCTGCCAAGTAAACTAGGATCTAACCAATCAGGAGAACCACAGAGCTGTCTGCTACCTAGGCAGAGTCACATGCCATCTGGCTCAGAATTCATTATTTAGGATTCTTTGCCTCAACCTATTTTCTTTAAGACAACATGATATACCCCCATACCAACAGAAATCTGAGGGGCCAGGCCAGTTATGTTCATGACAATCATATAAGACTTTTGTTGCTTTTCTAGGTACATTCCCATTTCTTTCCTGTTACCATGTAAATTAGAAAATTTGCATCCGTCGCTCACATCTTAGACTTTGCTTTTGGTTACCCTGGCTTTAAATTTTTGGCTTCATTTGTAAATCTTAGTTAAAATTCACCTCTTTCACTTCAGGCTAAAGTACCTTGGCCAGGATAGCCTGCTTTGACTAGGCCCTGGCTTCTCAACTCCTGGCTCGTTCTGCTGCCTGGTAGCCCAGGAAAGGCTCCAAGTAAAGGAATTCAAGCAACAAATGGTATCAATTAAGTTTTGATTTTTTCTGAAATATATGTAGTATAGGAGAACCAGTAATATTCCCCCAAACTTACTGATATTTAGCTGTTGCACATTGTGTCATTTTATTGTTCTAAACCATATTCAAGCTTATGTCTTCAGGGAGCAATTGGTATGATTAGGCATGAAAAGCAAAGTTGGATTAAAACAAAGGCCAAAGGCGGGGAGAAAAAGACAGATCACACAAGTACCACAGGTGCTCAGGAGGAGACAAAGAGCAAGAAAATGAACTTTGTCCTCTTGTAAGCACAGCTGGGTGGAACAACATTTATGCAATACGTCTATGTGGCAGACACTGAGCCAGGTGCTGCCTCATGACGCCCTGTTTAATCCTTCCAGCGACAATGGGCAATTTGTTTTAGTCTCTGTACTTCTCCTCAAGGGAAAGTGAAGTTCAGAGATAATAAATAACTTGCTCAAGATCACACAGCACTAAGGACTAGGGCAGGGTTTCAAATCTAATTCTGTTGGACAAAAGCTACTCACGTCCCTGATTTCCTTCTCATGACATTGTACTCTGGGAGGAAGATAACCAAAGAGAGAACCCTGTCATCCTTGTAAAAGTCTGTGTTGTCCACACACTTTCCCCAACTTTTCAGATGCATGATTAAACCCACTTGCATTTATTTTCCTTGGGCCATGTCTCCTTTTATGTAGGGGCAACAAAGCTCAGCACCTTAGTATTTATTACGTGTCCACATCTGCATAACACCTTGCTTCCAAAAGGAAAAATAAAAGGTAAGTGAAAATGACAAAGGCCCTGCCCTCTGGAACTTTATAATCAATAACAGATGGGTAAGAGGTGTGGATATAGGGACCTAGTGCCCCAAATAAGTGCTCAGCAAACTGAGAAATGAATGAATGGAGATCCAGAATCAAGCTAATCCCACCACAGGATCAACTGATTACACACGGTCTCCGTCAGGAACTGACTTGCCAAGCTTTTGTCACTGTGAGGGAGCTGGAGGAGAGGGCGGGTGTGTTCATCCTAACCTGAACAATGAAAATCTTCCCAGACCTTCTCCAAACACTCATCCCATATCACAAATTATCTTAAATCAGTTTGAAGCAAGGCTTTTCATCAGCTGTCATATTAGTGAGTCCTTCAGCTCCTCTGAGTATTTTGTTTAGCTCTCATGTCACTCTTTGCTGTGCCACCCATTGTGTGTGTGTGTGTGTGTGTGCATGTGTGTGTGCTGTGGGATGCAGGAGGATGGATCCAGGCTTTCAGTCATGCAGACAAGACCATCTTGATGCACACAGCAATGAAAACGTGACTCAGACATCTATTTCAAAATGACTGTCATTTTTATGACATTTCAAAGTAAAATGAAATTAAGAGTAGAGGAACAGAAAGATGCTTTACCCAGTCCTTAAGAAAAAGACATTTCTTCATATTTCAAAAGCTGGCTGGCAGTAAACTGGGATAAATTGCTGACTTGGCTTCTTTCTGTTCAACTTATTAAATAATAACATTCTCTATAAGGAAAGAAAGTTGAGTAATATATACGGCTATGCACAAAACGGATGAATTATCTTTAGAATGTGTCTGAAGGCCAAGAAAGGAAAGGGTGAGAGGGAGAGTTTTCTGGAGAGCCTTCCATTGTAAATGCATTGAAATCTGAATTAACAGTGAAATGTTCCTAGCAAGGACATCACACAATGACTGTAAAATCTAAAAATGAGAATGGTTATTTTCAGAAAATTTTAGTATTTTTTTTTCTTGCACATAGTCCAGCAGGTTATTAGTATTGCTTATACATATATGGCATTCTTATAGAGTTGCTTTCACTAATGGAAATTTCAGTTCCATGCAGACCTACGAAGTTAAAGTATTATTTTTCTGTCTTCTCAGTAGATTCTTCCTTTTCAGAGATGCATTATTCATTTATAGTTTATTACTCATAGAGAAAAGTATTAATAAAGAAACTATACCTGTCCAGTTCTGAAGTGAAACTCTGTTGAGAAAATCAACTCAGAGCCCAGCTGGTCTAAAAATCTATCACATTTTTACTTTTTTTGGTAGATGTCATCCTGGGCATTGTAAGTACTGTATGTGTACTATATAATTATATTGTGCATGGATTTATGAAACTCCATTGCATATTTCATTACTTTTTCTTGGTCTACTTATTAAAACTACATTTTACATGTCTAATAATGCAATTCAAATTGTAGCAAATATGAAACACTGACATGCAGGCATAGGGAAATGATGCCTGAGCAATTTAACCCGATTCACTGAAGGACAGGAGAATTACCTTTTTATTGTAATGAGCTGTGGAGGGTGGTTCGGGCTGCTTTTTCACATTTGTGATTCTACTATCCACCTTTCTCTCGAAATCCAAAGCCCCTGTCAGCTCATACGGAAAACTTGGATGCGTTTCATACTATCATGCTCTCATCCAAGGGAAGGCGGTGGTTAAAGGAAGGAGGGGCTGCTTGTTGGTTTACAGGAATTTGAACACCCATGGGATGCTTTTCAGAATCCAAACAGAGTTCAAAACATAAACATTCCACGTAATTTGTTGTTTCCATACATCATTTGCCTCTTAAAAAAAAAAAAAAGACTGAAAAAAAATTTTTAATGTGTGACTACAGTGACAGAGAGTGGGTGCCAACAGCTCTCTGGATGGCTTTTTATCTCATTCCCTTAGTGAAAACAGTTAACTAGGCACTGGTGAGAGATTCTGTAGCTGCACAACACAAAGCTGGCGCCAGCGCCAAGTGTGGCATGCCAGATGTGTGAATACATTCTGGAGCGCAGCATCAGCAGCCCCGGCAGCTCGCCATAGCCATTAATCTAGAGACCTCTGGGAGTTCCGGGTAGCGCTGTAAAACCCGGCCCCTGCCAAGGCTGCATCAGATAAAGCCATCAATGCATTGTAAAAAAGACACAAAACCTATTTCATGGGCTGCACTGATCAAGCAATTACAATCATTGACTACATTAAGCAAAGAAACAGCGGGGTGCCCTATAAAATTGACTGCCAACTTGAATAATCAATAGACTCCATGTAGAGTAAATTAAATAACTGAAAAACTATTTGGAAAAGCTGAAGTTAAAAAGCCAATCAGTAATCCCTCATCCATGGCAAAACAATCTTGCTTCCAAAAGATCCTTTGGTTAGCTTTAATTTTTATCACTGGGAAATCCTGGGATGGTGAGCTTGGGAGGAGGAAAATTCCTCTGCCTCTTTTATGCTTTTCTTTCATAGCCATACATTTAATTTGAATGTTCTGTATAATCAATCGATGTGTTCTTCCTGTCAACTGTAGCTGAGTGTACACCCAAGGCAGGAAGGTTGTGACTGAAAGTCAACATTCTAAAGAGAGGTATTAAGGTTTGACATGGTTCGTGGTGTAACCTGAGGCTTACAATCACAGAAAGGTTTTTTTTTTCTTATATATTTAGGATAATTCTGAATTTCAAGATTTTAATTTTTAAATTTTGCATAAAATAAAGCCTTAAATGCAGAGGATAGAGGTATGTAAATGCCCTTTTGAGGTTGTTGCTGATTTACCTTGCCACTGTATACCCCTACATGACTTTTTAGATGATAGAGCAATCATGACCAGATTTCACAAGTTGCCTCTTCTTAAACCACTTTTATCATTTTTGCTCCACTGGAAAGTGACAAAACATGTTCAAAAGAATAAACATCAATTTATATTTTGTTATTGATGCCATGAAAAGTTTGCATTATTTTACAAGAAATTATTTATTCATTTATATACAGTCGCACACACATTTGTTTTGTTTTAGGCAAGGCAAGACACTATTTCGCAAATAATTTCCTTATCGTATTATTAGAAGATCTAGGAAAAATATGACAGAAATGTGAAAATTATTTTTCTTCTCAAAGAAACACAAAAGAAAAAGCCACATTTTGATGAGTTCCTTTGTGATTAAATTGTAATGATAATAACTCCAGATCACAGAAGCTAGGTTACTTGGTAGCAGTATATCTGGATGTGAAAATGATAACATTAGAAGGATTATCAGTACTTCTGTGGGCTTAACAAAGATATTTTTTCACCAAAAGAGAAAAAAAGATTGAAACCATTATTGTAGAGACAATACAATTTTCTTTGTAGTCAAGCCTGTTTCTGAAAACAATATATAACAGTAATAGTGTGAAGACACCTACGGCACTGATGAATACATCATTAAGCAGGCATTATTGCTGTTCCCACTGAATGTAAGATCACCCTGATATTATGAATAATTTGCATATTAACGAAAATAATATTGAGGTGTATTTAATGTGGCATTTGAATTAACTCTTAATGGCATGCAAGTGCTCTGGGGCCAGGCTAGGGAATAAATTGTAGGATGAATTTGGAAATAATTGTCACTAGCTGGGCTTTCCGATTCTAGGTATCTAGAAAAATTCTTAGTGGTATTACTTTTAACACAATGATGTGTTTTACAGAGCCTCCTACAGTGGAACATAATAAATTAGTTGTCAATAAACAGCTTGTTTTAACAACACGCTGCTTCCTTTCCTATTAAACCTAATAGGGACAAAACCCTCTGAAATGTTGTATTTAATGAGCAAACTTTATTTTTTAAAAAACTGCACAAGAAAAAGGAGAAATGTGATGAACTAAAAATGATTATGTGTCACAATAAAATTCTCCAACTTGTCAGCTGATGAGATGATAATGTTGCCCATAAAAGCAGGAGTGAAAGTGCTGCTGAGCTCCTGATAAAATGTCTTATTGAAACCTATTGTATTTACTTCTTATTAGATTCTGAACTCAAATAGATCTTGATTGTTGAGAGCTTGGGTATTTAAAAGCTTTAAGATTATCAATTACATTACTCATAATTTCCACATCTGCCTTTCCCGCTGCAATTCAGAGACAGAGAAAGACTATTATAACAGCCTTCCTGCAACTTGATTACTGGGGACTCTGTTACAATGTGCACTTGAAATGCTGTTAAGATGTGAACTTATCTGCAATTTTCAGTTTTATGGAGCTACTCCTACACGGACAGCTTTTGGTAATAATTGAAATAAAATGGTAAGAGACCTGCCAAACCATGAGGGAGACACGGAGGGCCACCCTAAATGCAGACGCCCGCAGTGCTGCAAGGAAAGCTTCTGTTTGGGAGTTACACTGTTTTACCTTCTTGCTAAAAATTAGCTTTGTGGGAACTAATATGCATTTTGACTTAAACAAAATAATAATTAAAATGGCCATTAGGTAATTGAACAGCAGTTTGGTTATGTTTATGCTGGGTAGAAGCAGGCTGTGGGGAGTAGGAACCAAGATAATTCTCACTGTCAAAATGTTGCCAAGGCAGCACAATTTTTTTCAGAAATGCCTTGTTGTTTCTTAATTCCTGATAGAGAGGACATCTTGGGGCTAGTTTTCACAGTCTCCTGAACATTTGCTGTGTTTTCAAGGTTCAACTGCCCCGAGAGAAATGGTTTAAAATAACCAATTATCTTTCAATAAAGCAGTTAGAAACACAGCATCATACACATATAAATATTTATTTTGTCTCGTTGGAGCTCACCATGTTCAAGAAATGGGACATGAGAGGGTCCACTTGTTCATGAAGTGGGAACTTCAAGTCTAGATTTGGTTTGCTTGTAGAGATGTTTCTTAAGAAACAGATTTACACAAAAACACACACATGCCACACACAGAGAAATGTGGAGGCACTTTCTCAGAAGCAAAGACACAACGTATTTCAAAGGTACATTGAGGATCTTGGGGAAGAAGGAGGGGAAAAGGCTGAAGAGATATTCTCCAGAACTGACTCCTCCTGGGGAAAAATGTAGTCTCTGCAATTTTGCCTCTTCAGTAATGCTTTTCAATATGTAAATCTTTTTTTTTCTCTCTCTCTCCCTCTGAAGAATCAGCCCTGAGAACACAATCTTACTAAATCTAAGGCCTCATCAACTAGTGCTAAATACAAATGAAGGATTTGTTAGTTTTCGACAATCTCTATAGAATCTAGAGCATTTTATTGTTCATTGGCTAAAGGTTTCATTCAGCATTTAATTTGTATACATCTTAAAACAATTAAACAAATATAGAAATCAAGCCAAAATAATTTGGAATTTCTATTAAACCCATTTACTGTTAAGAAAGAAAATGTTTCATCCCGAGTGAGCTCAATTTCCTCCTCCCCCTAAGAAAAACATAATAAGAGAAAATAATTAATGTGGCTTCACCTAAAGGAACAACAGTTTACAGGTCCCGTGACAGTATTTACATGTTCAGAAATATATGGAACACATGTTAGAATTAATCAGGACAAAGTGCAAAATGCTCTCAATAGCTTCTTTATAAAAACAGACGTTGAAATGCAGTTTTCTACACATAGTTACCAGGTTATTCAGAATTGTCATAGACAAAAGTAAAAATCACCCTGTTAGAAACTAGTTTAAAAAGTTGTTGTTAACAGAAAAGAAACAGACTCCTGCCTAGAAAGAATTTATGGTACAAGTGTTGATATCTAGCAATGAATTCATGAAAAAAAATAAATGCATGGTACCTGCATCATTGTGATGCTAAAATAGAGGCATCTAGTTTAGGTAGATCCCAAAACTCTCTCGGTCTCCAACACTGGAAAAAAAAATGCACCTTCAGAATTTCTTTATTCTTTCATAAACTCATGGGAATCCAGCCTATGTCTGTGATTAACCTGACCTATTAAAAAGTAGACCAGTTTCAGTTCATCGTATTTTAAGTACTCTTGGGTCTTCATTCTCTCTTTTATTCTTTGCCCTTCTTTTTTCCTCAAGGATATAGAAAGGAACCGAACTCTCCATGGTTTGAACTCTATGATGTATGCCGAGTCTGCTTCTTGTTTACAGAAGCTGGCTGTCACACATGAGGGATATCAGATGATGCTGGTAGCGGACAAGCATTTGAGAGCTCACAACACTATCTGGCTCAAGGCCGTGTGTAGCAAAACAGAGACGCACATAAAGGATGTGAAAAAAAAAAAAAAAAGGAAACTGAACAGAAGGCGGAAGGGTGTGTTCTGACCAGTGACCAGACCAGGTGTAGGGCTTATGTCCTGCCTTATTTTTAACACCCTGTCTAAATTCTCTATTCAGTCTGTCACTTTCCTCATCACTGATACAAATATAGTATTAACTAATCAGCACAGGGACTGTGTTAATTGAGCATTAATTAACCATTTTGGCCTAAAACCTGTGGCAGAATCCATAAAGTCAAAAATTAAAAAAAGAGAAAGAAATACACAGTGCTTTGATAATGTCATCCAATTTTATTATTAAGAAAGTATTCACACACCAATATGTGCTGGTTTAATTCTATCCAAAAGTGTTTGTGGCACATATTTGGCAAGTACCATCAGGGTTGCCAATTTCCAATCAGGACTGAAAGGAACGTTAAAGGAAATCTTTTTCAATCACCTCTCTGATTCCTGAATTCCCTGTATTTAATTCCCTTCAGCTGACAGGCTGGGTCTTCCGTACCCACCTTTAAGAGTCGGGAATTTGCTACTTCTCTGGACTGCCTGTTTCCTGTAAGAACCCTGATTGTTCTTTAGAGGAACCTTAGAGACAGCTCCTCTTTATCCCTGAGCTAGATCTTCCAGTGGTCTGCATTCTTCCACCTTATATGTGGAAGGTTAACTTTCTCTCCCATAGTTCTCCTTTCAAGTATTGATGAGAGAGATCAACTCTCTGCCTAACCACTCCTGATTTATTCACCAATTGCTTCTGCTTCTTGATTTGAGGGCCACTCACTGTTTTGATTACCCTTCTCTAAGTTTGCTCCAGTTTTTCTATATTTTTGCAACTCCCTCTTACTAACTTTTTCTCACTGTTTTCTTCTTTTTTTAAAAAAACAAAAGTTAAGTTTCTTTGAGGTCAGCTAGATTTCTCCAGATATCTTTACTCAAACTGTGGATTTCTATTTTTTTTAAAAAAAATACATGTTCTACCTTCACTAATTTTACTAAATGTTTCTGAAGAAACTCATGAAGCATCTCAGTGGTCATGGTCCCAAGGCCCCCAGGATCAAAATCATGGCATTTCACTGGAGTCATTACAGAAAGTAAGAAACTGTGAGTATCCAGGCTGAATTTATAAAGGGACCATGTGTTAAATTAGCAGAAAAATACAGGCTTCTGAGTCCCATGGACATGAATCAAATCTATTTGTATCAATCACTTATTAGTTATATTGTTTAATTTTTTTGAACTTCAGTCTCCTCTTGGGTAAAATGGAGATAATGTCCATTTTGCCAGATTGTTTTAAGGATTAGAAATAATATGAGCCAAGTATCAAAAACAGAGCTTGGCACATTATTGACAATCAATAACAAGAGCTTCTTCTATTGCTCAGGGAGTGAAAGCACTGTTCCTAGAAAATGTCGAATAATGATGCAAAAATGGGGAAAACCGATAGAGGAACTGTCGTGAAGAACTACTCACACCAATCACACATGAAATGTGGCTCTTGCCCGCTAACAACGGATTTAAGACCATCATAAATCATTTCACAGAGATCACTCAACTGGCCTCACACAGCATCAGCAGTTTCTAACTTCCAAACCTGCTCTGCATTTAGCCACAACAATACGAAGGTGAAAAGACCGTAATTGACTTTCTGTCCCCTGAGCATCCCCAGTCCTGTAATACTGTGAATTTTGCATCAGCTTTCCTCATCAGCTTAATAATGCTTGGTGAAACAATGCCTTCAGTCAGGGCATTTATTTTATTTTGTTGCTTCACCCCCGACCCTCCACCTCTTGGGGGTGGGAAGGAATATATCCTAAATAAAATGCTTCAATACAAAACATGTTGAACACTTGTCTTATATACAAAATGCAGCTGATAATTATATGGACATTTTAGTGCCAAAATACTTCCCACCCTATCAGTATTCTGATTAAGAATAATAATAAAGCAGCATGTCATGAGACTATGCTGTCATGGATTCTTACTCTTGTATATTTTTATCCTCTCTACCCCGGATTCTTTACACATGGCAGGCTGAGTGTAACATTATTTCTTCTCTGCTAAAAGACAGTGTCAAATAAAATTAGTTCTCTCAACTCTATGCCATAACAATGTCTATAGAAGTGTATTATAGTTTTTATTTAATATATTACCTATATTTGTGCATATGTGTCTTTATAAATCATAATGAAAGCTCTAATGCATTTTGGAAGCCAGCAGCATATTCATCGAAGATAAAAAAAAAAAAAAAAAGTTCTATTCTGAGTGAAGTCTTCCTTAAATAAAAGGGAAATGAGGACATACAGCCTTGCTCAGAAGGATTTTACTTGAAGAAAATTGAAGTTTTTTCATTAGGGAAAAGATTTTGTTTGCTGCACATGAATTTGGGCATCTTGGGATAACACATTTTGATTTGTATCCATATCCTGCTGTATGTGTGTGTCTATGTGTATTCAGTTGTGTTAGGGATAAGGTAAGGAAGTGATATTTCAAGACACAGAAGAAGAGAAATGGCTGAAATAGGAATACATCACTGTGATAAGGATAAAGTTGTACGGGCTCTTCGTCACAGGGCCATTCAGTTATCACATCCAAAAGGATGGATGCTGGCCTCACCTGTGCATTCTTAAGGCAGCTGAGACTGAAGATGCTTGGAGGGGCCCAAGAGAAAAAAGCTTCATTCTGTAAGTGTGTGTGTCAAGTAACTGAGCCAGTGGATAAACAGAGCTGAACAAGTGACAAACATAAAACCTAGCACATTACACCCCTCACTACCTCAGGCAAAAACCAACTAATGAAGAATATGATAAGTGAGTGCACCTCACATTTCCATTCCCAGCCCTGTCTCACCATATCCCCAGGCACTGGATGACATGATCTCAGTCCTCCTTTCATTTCCAGCTTGAGACCACGGTCCTCTGATTCTGGGATCAGAGCAAGCAAGTTTGTGTTCTGTATGGTTAAAACTTTGCTTTCATATAAGGTTCTTGTTCCTCAGCCAGACCTCTAAGGGTGATAACATCTTTCTTTCCTTGCTAAGAATGCCTTATGATACAGCAACTCAATTGATATAAAAGAGTCAAACAACAAACCTTTTGCCTAGCAAAAGGCACCAAGATAGATTTGTCCCCTGCCTCCACTACCAAATCCTTCAGGCAAAAGTCGTTTCTAAAGGAATACAGGGAATAATTTTAAAAGTAAATATTTTATACAGTATTTAGCACAAAAATAGTCATTAATATCAATGGAATGATCAGATAATTATATTTGTCATCAATTGTCATCAATAGTGGTGTATATATTGACCTTCTGAGACATTTCCTTGCATTTGAGGGGAATTACTTTACGGGCAATCACTGATGCACTGAAAAGGACATAAGCATTAAATTGAAGTCTTAGTTCTACTTGCTGGCTTCATAATCTTCATCAAATTACTTAATTTTTATGAGCTTCAATTCCCCATCTGTAAAATGACTATCACAGAACAACATAGAGAATGTAAGGATCCAATAAGATTTTATGTCAGTAGCACCTAGCACTGTGGTTGTTATAAAGACAATACTTGATGAATGTCATTTCCTTTTCACTGCTCTTTGGTTTTGTGATGTATTTTGCTCCTTTATTTTATGCATTTGTTCAATGACAATTATCAACAAAAATGTAAATAGCAAAAACAACAGAATTATAGTTTTGGGGGCCTTTGGTTCAGTATGGTGACATGATCATGTGTATTTATATTTCTGAAGGCCCTTTAAAATTACTATAAGGAAATTGAAAAGATATATACCTGTAGATACAAAGGGGATGAAAGAGGAGGCAAAAGTGAATGAGAGATGCTGACAAACATTTGGAAATAGAAATAAGATGGGTGAGAAGTATATGACTTAGGAGATAAAAGAAAGCTGAACCCAAGTGCATCAGAAAAGTATGTAAATGAGAAGCAAGTCTATTCAAGTAAAAGAATATTAGGAAAAAACCAGGATTAAGACACTTGCTTTCTTCTATAGAAAATGAGAATGAGAAGTGGGGTTGAAGATAGGAAAGTTACCTGAAAGTCTGTGGAAGAAGTGGGTAGGCCCTCAGATCCTGCCATTTCTCCACCCTATGCCACATGCCCAGCAAGGTGATAATGCTTCCTTCACCCTGCTAAGAAAATAGAGGCTTATTTCCTGAAGAAACTAAACCATGACATCACCAGACTATGGATCCCAGGCACAGTGGAGCATGGAGTTGAGGTACTAGTGAGAAAAATAAACAGTAAGAGAAAGTAAACTCATTGCACATTGAAACCTCAAGCCCCCTTTCCTCTGTTTTACTCCTAGAATACTGGCGGCAAAGCTAAAGACCCAAGAGAGAGAGTTAGGTAATTCATTTCTGGACAAACTGTTAGAAAGAAAAAATAATCTGAGATTCCAACATTTGAAGTCCCCATGAATATGGTCAAAATCCCTGCCCGACCATCTTACAATAAAGCTCACTCATTGAAATCTCTGCTCCCACACACAGACCTTTCAATCAGCTTTTTAGTGTCTTGGTATTATGACAGAGTGAGTTGCCAAAGATCACCAGACATTTATGGAATGATTCTAACAAGAAAGATCCAAGCTTAAATAAATAGGTGAAGAAAATTTGTCTGAAATGGAGGCAATAAAAGGAGCAGAGGAAAACTGGGAGAATAGAGGCGTCTTTGGAGTGGCTGACTGGAGGCACTTGGTACTTGCCTCCTCCACAAAGAACCAAGACAGTGGGTAATCACATATCGAATAGAGTGTCTAAGAGAGAACACTGGAATTCAGAAGGGAAGTGACAGGGAACTTCTGAGGCATGGAAGGAGAGGGAAGTGAAGCAGCCAGCCTGACTTGGATTGGCTCCAAGCCACAAGAAATGTTCCAGGGTAGGGAAAAGGAAGTGAGAGATCCTCAGGATTCCACATTCCCACCATGGACTCCGGCAATCCTAGCTACAGGGAGAGCCCTTTGGTCCACACAGGCCCCGAGACTAGTACAAAAAGGCTGCATGGAATCCACACAATGGCACCGTCCCAGAGAAAAGTTTACACCAGAATCTACATTACCCTGCACCCAAGCTACTGCAGTAGGGCATCATTTTGAGAGCTCAGACCTTACCAGACTATACACCCTGGGGCTCAACAGCCCCTGCATCTCTATATCCTGGGAGCCCAGCTGACACATCCTACATCCACCCAGACGGCTGGAGCATTGCAACACCAACTGGATCCAGTGGTACAGCCAGGTCCCCAGCACTCTAGACCATGCAGTGTCCCATACCCCAGGGAATGGATGGGACTGTGTACAGAGGAGACTGCCAGAAAGACAAAGGAAGCTGAAGGTCACACTCTCCAGAGCCTGAGGGCTGCCCATCTGGGGTTGCTGCCACTGACAGCATCTCCATCAGTCCCCAGCAGCAGGGCTACTGTGCACTTGCACGTACCTTCAGGGAAACTGGGGACCCACCCACCTGGGCACCAATCCAGGGTCTGAGGACAGGCCTGACTGTCTTGCTGCCGTAGGCACTTGCATATGACATCCAGGGGCCTGAGAACAGTCCTATGCCACCTGCCATTACTATCACTGGTGCACACCATCCAGGGACTTGAAAAATGACCTCCCCTACCTGCCATGGAGGCACCCATGCACATTTCTGGGAGCCTAAACTCAGCCCTGTCCTACCTACCATGACCACAGCTGGTACCTCAGTGTGCTGTGGGCCTGGGAATTGACCTAGCCTGCCCACCACAGCATGAAGCCATGTGCACTATCTAGGGGTTGTTAAGAACAGACCTGCCCCACTAAATACCATCCCTGCCAGTGTCCACATGCATCATTTGGGAGCCTGCAGTTCATCATGCCCTGCTCACTGTCACTGGTACACACACACACACACACACCATTGAGGGGATGGGAGGAAAGGCCCAACCCACCTACCTCTGTTGGCATTCACATTCATTATTAGGGGCCTCGGGATCAGCCCACACTGCCTCCTGCCACTGGCACCCATGTACAATTTCTGGGGATCTGAGGATGGGACCACCCTGCCTGCTACTGCCACTGCTGCTGGCATACACTCACACATGCCACCTGGAGACATGGCGACTAGCCTTCTCAGTCCACTGCCACCACCATTGGCATATTCACATGACTTTTGACAGCCTAAGTACTGGCCTGCCACGGCTACTCTGCCATTGTGGACCTCACATATGCTGGTTAGGGGCCTAAGAATGCCCAGCCGAGCCAACCCTCTGCTGTCACTGGTGGCACCCAAGCAATTTTCCTGGAGGCCCAAAAATTGGCCTGACCTGCTCTGCTACCCTGGTTCAACTGTATGCCATCCAGTGGTTCAAGGACCAGCATCCCTGGCTTGCCATTGCCACCGCTGGTGCCTGAGGACCATCCCACTTGGCATCCCTGTGCCCAGCAAATCCTCATCACAGCATCTACTAAGAACTGCAGCCTGAGCCACTGCAGAAGTCACAGAAGCTACTGATGCTGATTATATCCAAAGACATTCATACAAAGACTACACTGTAGGAAGAAGTCTCCCTACAAAAGCCAATGCATAAAATTGGAAGAAGTGGCTGTTATAGCAAATACACAGATATCAACATGAGGGAAACATGTAAAAGCAAGAAAACATGACACCCCAAAAAGAACACAATATTTATCTAGCAACAGATTCCAACAAACATGAACTCTATATCATACCTGCAAAAGGAATTCAAAAGAATGATATTAAAGAAACTCAGTGAGATACAGAGAACATATACAATACAAATAAGACAGAAACACAATTCATAATCTGAATAATTAACAGAGATAAATAATTACAAAAAAGAACCATGCAGAAATTGTGAAACTGAAGAATTCAATAAATAAAGTAAAATATACAATTCAGAGTTTCAACAATTGACTAAACCAAACAGAAGAAATAATTTCTAAACTTGAACACAGGTCCTTTAAAATTATTCAGTTGGATTTACAAAAAAGAATTAAAAAGAATGAAGAAAGCCTATGTAACATGTGAGATATCACAAAGCAACCAAATTTCTGAATTTTGGCAGTTCCAGAGGAAGAGATTGACAAAGGCAGAGAAAACCTATTTAACAAAATAATAACAGAAAATTTCCCAAGTATTCTAACAGATATAGACACCCAGAGTTTCTCAGGAAACTCAAAGATGTCCAAATAGATTCAACCCAAAAAATTATTTTCCAAGGCACATTATAGTCAAACTTTCAAAAGTCAAAGACAAAGACAGGATACAAATAACATTGGATTTCTCAGCAGAAACCTCACAAGTCAGAAGAGAATGGGATAATATATATAAAGTGTTAAAAGGAAAAAACACTATATTGCCAAGAACGCTACACCCAAAAAAGCTGTTCTTCAGAAATAAAGGAGAAGTAGTCCTTCCCAGCCAAGCAAAAACTAAGGAAATTTATCACCGCTTGACCAGACCTATGAGAAATGCTTAACAGAGTTGTACGTCGGGAAGCAGAAGGAAAATATCCACCATCATGAAAACACACAAAACATATAAAACTCACTGGTAAAGCAGATAGTAAATGAGAAAGAGAAAGGAGTCAGAAGTCACCACTACAAAAAAACACCAGACTACAATAATAAACAATAAGAGAGAAAGAAAGGGGTGGAGGATATACAGAACAACCAAAAAACAATTAAGAAGATGAAAAGAGTAAAACATCACCAATAAATAATAACCTTGAATATAAATGGATTAAATTCCCCACTTAAAAGACAAAGACTGACTGAATGGATAAAATATCATGACCCAACTATATGCTGCCTACAAGACAGTCGCTTTACCTATAAAGGCACAATAGACTGAAAGTTAAGGGGTGGAATACTACACAGTCATAAAAAAGGATGAGTTCATTTCCTTTGCAGGGACATGGATCAAGCTGGAAACCATCATTCTCAGCAAACTAACATAGGAACAGAAAACCAAGAACCACATGTTCTCACTCATAAGTGGGAGTTGAACAATGAGAACATATGGACACAGGGAGGGGAACATCACACACCAGGGCCTATTAGAGGGTCAGGGGGGTAGGAGAGGGATAGCATTAGGAGAAATACCTAATGTAGATGACGGGCTGATAGGTACAGCAAACCACCATGGCACATGTATACCTATGTTAACAAACCTTCACATGCTGCACATGTATCCCAGAACTTAAAGTATAATAACAAAAAAAATTGAAGTCTTATCAAGTGTCTTTTTGGACCACAATAGAATAAAACTAGTAATCAATAACAAGAAGAATTTTGGAAATGGTACAAATACATGGAAATTAAATAACACACACCTGAACAAACATTGAGCCAAAGAAGAAATTAAAAAAGAGATTAAAAAATTCTTGAAACAAAGGAAAATTAAAACACAACATACAAAAACCTATGGAATACAGCAAAAGCAATGCTGAGAGAGAAGTTTATAGCAATACACACCTACATCAAATAAGTAGAAAGATTTCAAATAAACAACCTAATGGTGCACCTCAGGAACTAGAAAAGAACAAAGCAAACACCAAATTAGTAGAAGGAATAAAATAATAAAGGATGGAGTTGATCATAATCCTGAAAGACACAATCCTGAACATCTTAATTATGAATTTTGAAATTCCAAAAGATCAAAATCCCAAAAATATAATTCTGGAAAAATAATTTCTATTGACTTACACCTGAAAAAGGGAATTTCTTTGAGAATCATATAAGAACATGACAGACCACTTTAGAGGCCAATAAATTAGGCAATAATAACACATATTTTTGCAAGTGTAAGCACTCAGTTATACCAATGATAATCATGTGGGTATAACAGTTACAAACAGATACACCATATTTACAAAGAAATAGCTCAAAAAGTGAAATGCATAAATGCATATCAGTATGATTGGTAATTGTGTGCACCCAGCTTTATGACTGAGTCATCTGAAACTTTGTGACAAGTTAAGTCTTTTGATGAAATTGATGAAAAATTCTAGTGGGTCACTATTGCATCACCAGCACACTAGTCACCCAAAGAGACAAGATTTCAAGATATTTTATCTTTCACAAATACAGATTCATTCTATTCATTTACTGAGGAAATTGCAGTGTTTTTAGTTAGACACAAAGTCAATGTTGTGTTAGTGCATTTTTATAGAGTCACAGTGGCAAAAAATGTATAAATGAATTAGAACTCTCTAAGAGTCTACAGATTTGTACCTCCAATATTGGAAATAATGTGAAGATGAAATGCATAGCATATAGTTGACCATTAAAAATGGTAAAATAAAAACCCTGAAAAAATAAAAAATAAGGCCGGGCGCGGTGGCTCAAGCCTGTAATCCTAGCACTTTGGGAGGCCGAGACGGGTGGATCACGAGGTCAGGAGATCGAGACCATCCTGGCTAACATGGTGAAACCCCGTCTCTACTAAAAAATACAAAAAACTAGCCGGGTGCGGTGGCGGGCGCCTGTAGTCCCAGCTACTCGGGAGGCTGAGGCAGGAGAATGGCGTGAACCCGGGAGGCGGAGCTTGCAGTGAGCTGAGATCGGGCCACTGCACTCCAGCCTGGGCGACAGAGCGAGACTCCGTCTCAAAAAAAAAACAAAAAAAAAACAACAAAGAAAAAAAACAAAAAAAAAACAAAATAAAAAATAAAATAAAAAGGACATATAAACTAAAGATAAATTTAGACATATGAAAAAGTATACTACAGGGATAAATAGATCATAGGTAATTACACCCCGATGGTTCACAAGAACTGGTTGACTTTTATGTTAATTAATTATATTTTGAAGTCTTGCATTATAATGAATAGCTTCTTTTTATTTTTAGAGGACTTGGCTCTCCTTGGAGAATACATTCACTTCATTTTCTACATGGTGATGGTCTTTTGGAATTCTTCTATGATTCAATATATACTGACATGAGTATTTCCTATTAGATTTTTTCATCTTCTATGCCATGCTTCTATGTTGTTTCAGGTATGTGGAAAGGTTCTGTATGCACTCATCTGCAGACCACAGATTTGTCAGAAAAAAATCACTGGTTATTGAACAACAACATCTTTGCCTAAGTGTCTTCTTATTCCACCATGCACATAAGTATTTTCAAACCAGTTGGTAACTTCGCTGACTCCTTCAAGCAAATATGGCTTGCTTCATTAAAAGCTCCTGAAATGTCATCTTCTGAAAGAAATGCCAATTCAGAAAATGAAGCATTTTTTAAACTTAAGTTTTCATTGTTGCCATATTGTATGGCCAATCTACTCATGTGACTTTTCTGTCAAATGCATTGAACAGAGTGGAAAAAATAAACTTAACACCTTAAAATTCAATTTTGGAAGTCTTCATCACATCTGATTCCAAGTATGTCAATGTGGTTTGGGGATTCAATTGAAATTCATTTTCTTCCTCATAAAGAAAATAACAAAGCTCCACCTAACATAATACAACTATCATGTGATTGTAATTTTGGAGATTGTAGACATTAAGGATTTTAAACTTTAGGGGTTTTTGCTTCAGGTATTTGTTCTTTAGAAATTTCAACATTTGAGATGATGACATTCAGGATTGTGTCTTTCAGGATTATGATTCTAAAGATCAGAGCAGAACTAAATGGCACAGCAACAAAAAAATGATACAAAAGATCAAGCAAACAAAAAGTTGATTTTTTGAATTAATAAACAAAACTGACAAACAGCTAGATTAATACAGAAAAAAGTGAGAAGACCCAAATACATATATTGAGAAATGTAAAAGGAGACATTACAACTGATACCACAAAACATACTAAGGATCAGTAGAAACAGTGATTAACTCTATAATTTGTTAGTCTATAGTTGTTCACTAGAAAAAACACCTAGATGAAATCCTAGAAGAAATGAATAAATTCTAGGATACAACCCACCCAGATTGAAACAGAAAGACATAGAAAACATAAACAGACCAATAATGAGATTGAATTATTAATAAAATTAAGAAAATGTCTTTCCACAAACAAGAGCCCAGGACTGGATGACTTTACTGCTGAATTCTACCAAACCTGTAAAGAACTACCACCAGTTTTTTTTCAAACTATTCCAAAAAATTAAAGAGGAGAGAATTATTTCTAATTCATTTGAGAGGTCAGCATTACCATAATATCATAATCGGAAAAAGGCACAACAAAAAATAAAACTATACACCAATATTTCTAAAATTGCATACATGCAATTCCAATATTGCAAACATGCAAAAATCTTTCATAGATTATGAACAAACTAAATCCAACAACACATCCAAAAGACAGCACAATGTGATCAAGTGGGATTTATCCCAGGAATGCAAGGATGGTTTAACATATATAAATAAAAAATGTGATACATCACCTTAACAAAATGAAAAACAAAAACCATGATTAGCTCAACACATGCAGAAAAAGGATGTGGTAAAATTCAATATATCTTCATGATAAAAACTCTCAATAAATTAGGAGTAGAAAGAATATATCTTAATATAATAAAGACAGTATATGATAAACCCACAGCTAACATCATACTAAATGGGCAAGGGCTGAAAGGTTTTTATCGAAGAACTGGAGGAAAACAAGGATACCAGCTTTCACTGTGCTTATTCAACATAGCATTGGAAGTCCTAGCCAGAGAAATCAGGTAAGAGAGATAAAGAAAAGGCATCCAAATTGGAAAAAAAGGAAGTCAAATTATCCCTTTTTGCAGAGGATATGATCTTATATATGAAAAATACTAAAGACTCTGCCAAAAAACTACTGGAACTAATAAACTTGGTAAAGTTCCAGGATACAAAATCTATACACTTATAACGAACTAGCTGAAAAGGAAATCAAAAGTAATCTCATTTATAACAGCTACAAAAAATACCTAAGAATAAATTTAACCAAGGAAGTGAAAGAAAAAATACCTAAAAATAAATTTAACTAAGGAAGCATAGTTTTCACTACAAGGAAAACTACAAAACACTGATGAAAGAAAATGGAGGCAAATATATGGAGAGACACCCCATGTTTGTGGATCAGAAAAGTTAATTTTTTTAAAACAACTGTACTATCCAAAGCAATCTACAGATTTAATATAATCTCTATCAAAATATCAATGACAGGCTTCACAGAAATAGAAAAAACAACTCCTAAAATTCATATGGAACCAAAAAAGATACCAAAAAGCCAAAATATCCTGAGGATAAAGAGCAAAGATAAAGGCATCACACTACCTAACTTCAAAATGTACTACAAAGCTATAGTAACCAAAGCAGTAGTATTGTTATAAAAATAGACATACAGAACAATGGAACAGAATAGACAGCCCAGAAATAAATTCATTAATTTATAGCCAAGTGATTTTCAACAAAGGCACCAAGAACCTACATTGTGGAAAGGGTATTTTCTTCAATAAATGGCATAGTTTCTGGAAAATTGGGCATCCATAGATACAAGAATGAAACTACTCCCCTATGTCTCATCATACATAAAAGTAAACTCAAGATGGATTAAAGACTTAAATCTAAGACCAGAAACCATAAAACTATTAGAAGAAAACATAGAGAACATGCTTCAGGATACTGGTTTAGGCACAGATTTCGTGGCTAAGACTTCAAAAGCACAGACAACAAAAACAAACCAATGGGACTGTATTAAACTGAAAGTTTCTGCACAGTAAAGGAAAATAATCAATAAAGCAAAGAGACAATCTGTAGTCAACAAAGCAAAGGGACAACCTGTAGGATGGATGAAATTATTGGAAAACTATTCATCTGACAAAGGAATAACATACAGAATATAAAGAAACTCAAACTCAACAGTACAAAAGCAAATAATTCCATTAAATAGTGACAAAAGGATCTCAATAGACATTTTTCAAAAGAAGAGATATAAATGCCCAACAGTTATATGGAAAAATGATCAACATCACTAATCATCAGGAAAATGCAAATCAAAACTACAATGAGATATCATCTCACTCCAATTAGAGAGGCTATCATAAAAAAAGACAAAAAAATAGTAAATGCCGGTGAGGATGTAGAGAAAAGGGTACTCTTATACACTGTTGGTGGGAATGTAAATTAATGCAGCCTTTATGAAAAATAGTATGGAATTTTTTCAAAAAAATAAAAATAGAACTAACATACGATCCAGCAATCCCATCACAAGGTATTTATTCAAAAGACAGGAAACCAGTATATCAAAGGGATACCTGCACATCCATGCTTATTGCAGCACTATTCACAATAGCTAAGATGTTTAATTAATCTAAGTATCCATCAACGGATGAGTAGATTTTTAAAAATTATATATATGTATGTGTGTGTGTATACACACACACACACACACAATGGAATACTATTTAGCTATAAAAAGAATAAAATCCTGTCCTTTGCAGCAACATGGGTGAAACTGGGAGTTATTATCTTAAGTAAAATAAGTCAGACAAAGAAAGACAAATATTTTATGTTTTCCTTCATATGTAGGAGCTAAGGAAGTTAATCTCATGGAGGTAGAGAGTAGAATGATAGTACCAGATGTTGGAAAATGTGTTGGGGGTATGAAGAGAGGCTGGTGAATAGGTACAAATGATGCAGTTAGATAGAAGGAATACATTCTAATGTTTGATAGCATACTAGAGTGACTTTAGTAGATAATAATTTATTGTGTATTTAAGAATAGCCCAGAGAGATTATTTGAAATGTTTCCAACACAATGAAATAGTAAATGTTTGAGACAACAGATTCCCTAAATACCCTGATTTTGTCATTATACATTGTATGCATTTATCAAAATACCATATGTTCACCCTAAGTATGTACAATTATTATATATATATTTTTTAATTTGCAAAATATTTAAAATTGTATGCTTAGTCAGTTTGCTTTTTGTATAGCAGGTCAGGAGGCATTAAAGACTTAACAATGAAGGACACGATATTAGCCTTAGGAGAAGGCAGTATGATCAAGGGTAGGCTACTAAAAATAGGAAACAACAACAGAAACCCACAAGGTTTCAGAGACCAAGAAAGAGCTATAAGACCAAGAAAGAGTTATAAGGTGAAAAAAAAAAAGGAGGAAAAACTATTCAGAAAATAGATCAAGATGACAATGAAATGATGACTTAGAAAAAAAAAGGATAGAAAGTAAGCAAGGATGGTATTTGGCTCATTTGAATATTGTGAATAAGCCTGCATCACATCAGCTCAATCCAGTTCTCATTTTGGTAATATCTTGGGAGGGCAGACACTCCTCGTGCTGAAGGGTCCTATCTCAAGCACTGGCTTTCTGCCACGGCATCTTTTCCAAAGTTTTGGAGGCAAGTGGGACTGTTGCACAGTAGCATCCTTGAATTCCAAGGGATGGGACATAAAAGCCCCCAGGGTCATCCTCAACAGATGGGAAATGGAAGTCAGGGAATACATGTTCTAGCCTTCCAGCCTTCAAGGGAACAATTCTGCAAGATATTCTGGATGTTTTACAAGAGGTCCTGGAAGAACTGACCTTCTAGTCCCCCTCCTCCTACCCACAGCAGCAACTTCTATATCTTTTTCTCCAGACCTCATCTTTTCTCCTTTCCTCATTCACTCTTCCTGCTCTCGCACTCCTGCTTCCTGGAATCATCTGCATAATAAACAACCTCCATCCTCATTCTTATCTCAGTTCTGATTTCAGGATCCAAAGAAACTCAAAACTATGGACATAAGAATTTCATTTATAAAATGTAAATTTTAAAAATTAAATTAATAACTGGCTATGTCATATATCCTTCAAGATAAAACACCTGTATTGACATAGAAAAAGATTTTTATGGCTTAATATTTTTAGTCTTAACCCTATACCTAGTTTCAAAATTTGTTCTGGTCTAAGTTAAAAGCAGAAAAGAGCATCACATGCTTTGGAATACATTTTACAAGGCAAAAAGTTCTCTAATGATGAAGTCACTGATATTGAATATGTTGGTGAAATGTTGAAATAAATTTTTTTCATAGAATGTTAGAAAAGAGATTAACATTATTTCCTAATTGTTTAATTAGTATATTATTTAGCATAATTTATGATTTACATATCTGTTACTACATTATTAAATTAAATAAAATATAATTTAAAGATACCAAAATGTATGGTTGTTGAAATTTTTATATTTTAGGCAAGTAGTTAAAGTCAGTGCTTTGAACAGAAAGAAATTCTTAGATACAGCATTTTCTACCAGCCTATGAGAAACCTTGTCAGAACAGACCAATGTGGGATGCAGAAGTGAACTAACTAGACTGAATACAGAGCGAGGCAGAAACAGGATTACACTGTGAAGTCCGACCAGAAGCTCGACAGAAGCTGGGAGCTGGAAGATGATGACCAGCCATCAGGAACTTGCCTGGGCTTGACCATTCAATGCTGAGTGTATGGCTAAAGAGCCTCACACTGAAATTACATGGTCCTAACGAAAGGCAGAGACTGATGTTTTTGATTAGTCAAAGTGAAAGCACTGAAAAAAATGGACAGCAAACTATAGAATGTGGCTCCGTCCTCTCCTTAGTAATGAGAAGTCCCACTGGACAGCATCTGAAGCCTTTGTCTGTATTCTTGGTTGCTTTGTTCTCACCATCTTGCACAGTGCCTATCATGATAAAGGCACTCAAAACTATCCTCAAGTGGATGAATATATAAATAATCCAACCCCAAACTCTTTCATAGTTTGTTATAAAATAAAGTTGTAGGAGGACACAAGAAAGTGAAACTAGTAATGAGTCAAGGGACAGGGGTGGCATAGAAGGGAAAGAAAAGAAAATTTGGGACAAGGAAATTGAAGGCTGTGCAAAGAAGGGTAAAAGAACTGTTGCTAGATCACAATGAGGAGAAAGGGGCTATTCCATACAATAACAAAGCTATGAATAAAAGCAAGGTCTTATACCCCAAATCACACATTTTATGATTTACTATAAATAGAGCATAGAATCAGTCATTGGAGTGCAGTATGTGAGACTAAAATTGCACCCAACTAGTAAAGAGTTTAATAGAAACATGTTAAGATGTTTGTAGTTTATTTAGTGAGCAACAGGAATCAATAAAAGTTTATAAAAGGAGGAACATATGATTGGATTTGACTTTTAGGGAAATAGATGTAACAGGATGAAATGGAGTGAGCAAAGACTGGTGAGAGGAAGATAATTTGAGAAGTTTTCAGTTAATCAGGTGACAAATGATGGGGACTTAAAGTAAGACAATGGTAGCAGGAAAAAGAGGAGCTAGAAAAGAGATAAATTACAGCAACAGAGTGAATGCAGTAATAGCCCATAGGAAGTGAGCTTTGAGAAAGATAGAGAGGTGAATCCCTAAGTTAATTTACAGGACTTAGTAGATTGTAATTCAATCATCTAAACTCAAGAACAAAGAGAAAAGCAAGTTTGATTAAAAGGATCAATACTATTCTAATCCATCCTATTTTCTATTTTATAATCTATTTTCTATTTATAATAACATTTCACCCAAACAAAAAGTAAATGCTTAATTAAAAAATCTAAGAACATGCACAAGAAATGCAATGAAAAAATATCAGCCAGATTCCCACTTCCTAACCACTATCATTGATACAGGCTTGCTATGTGACAGTATATTTAAGCGTAGAGATAGAGATTTTTGTTTGGTTGTTTTTGTTTCATGTGATTGAAAGTATACTTTGTTTTTTCATCTACAATGTATCACACACATTTTACAAGGTAAATACACGTTTTACTACACTATAATTTTCGGTCGCCTCAGAACAGTGTATTATCATATGGAAATACCAAATTTTACTTTTTACCCATTTTACCCATTGTTTGCAGATGATATTATCTTATATTTGGAAAAAACCCTAAAGATTTCATTAAAAAGCCATTAGAACTGATAAATTCAGTAAAGTTGTAAGATACCAAATCAGCATACAAAAATCAGTAGCATTTCTGTATACCAACAGAGAACAAACTGAAAAAGAAATCAAGAAACTAACCATTTAAAATAGCTACAAATAAAATAAAATACCTAGGAATAAACTTAACTAAAGAGTTGAAAGATCTCTATAATAAAAACTGTAAAATACTGATGAAAGGAATTGAAGAGGATGCACAAAAATGGGAAGACAGTACACGTTCATAGATTGGAAGAATCAATATTGTTAAAATGTTCATACTAACCAAAGCGATCTATAGATTCAATGCAATCCCTGTGAAAATACTAATGACATTCTTCACAGAAACAGAAAAAAAATCATAAAATTTATATGGAACCACAAAAGACACAGAATAACCAAAGCCATCCTCAATAAAAGAAACAAAACTGGAGGAATCACATTACCTGACTTCAAATTATACTACAGAACTATAGTAACCAAAAGAGCACATTACCAGCATAAAAACAGCCACATAGACCAATGGAACAGAATAGAGAACCCAGAAACAAACCTACATATCTACAGCAAACTGATTTTTTACAAAGGTGCTAAGGACACACATTGGGGAAAAGACAGTCTCTTCAATAAATGATGCTGGAAAAACTACATATCCATATGCAGACCAGTGAAACCTTATGCAAAAATAAAATCAAAATAGATTAACCTCTTCAATCTAAAAACTCAAGGTATGATGGTTCTACAAGAAAACACTGACAAAACTCTCCAGGGCACTAGACTAGGCACAGCTTTCTTGAGTAATAACCCACAAGCATAGGCAACCAAAACGAAAATGGACAAATGGAATCATATCAAGTAAAAGGTTTCTGTGCAACAAAGAAAGCAGTCAACAAAGTGAAGAGAAAACCCACAGAATGGGGGAAAATATTTGCAAGCTATGCATCTGACAAGTGATTAATAACCAGAATATATAAGGAGCTCAAACAACTCTATAGGAAAAAAAAATACCTAATAATCTGAGTAAAAATGGGAAAAATATCTGAACAGACATTTCTCAAAAGACAACATACAAATGGCAAAGAGGTATATGAAAAGGTGTTCAACATCATTGATCATCAGACAAATGCAAATCAAAACAACAATGAGATATAATCTCACCCCAGTTAAAATGGCTTATATCCCAAAGATGGGCAGTAACAAATGCTACTGAGGATATGGAGAAAAGGCAACCCTTATATGCTTTTGTTGGGAATGTAAATTAGTACAACCACTATGGAGAACAGTTTGGAGCTTCCTCAGAAAACTAAAAGTAGAGCTATCATATGATTCAGCAATCCCATCGGTAGGTATATACCCAAAAGAAAGGAAATCATGATATCAAAGAGAAATCTGCACTCCCATGTTGATTGCAGCACTACAGCTATCACAATAGCTAAGATTTGGAAGCAATCTAAGTGTCCATCGATAGAAGAATGGATAAAGAAAATGTGGTACATATACACAATGGGGTACTTACTGTTCAACCATAGAAAAAGGAATGAGGTCCTGTTACTTGCAACAATGTGGATGGAACTGGAGGTCGTTTAGTTAAGTGAAATAAGCCAGGCTCAGAAAGACAAACGTGTCCAGTTCTCATGTATTTGTGGTGGAGCTAAACATTGAAATGACTGAACTCATGGACATAGAGAGTAGAATGATGGTTACCAGAGGCTGGGAAGAGTAGTAGGTGGTGGTGGGGTGGTGGGGATGGTTAATGGGTACAAAAATATAATTAAGTAGAATGAGTAAGATCTAGCATTTGATAGCACACAGGATGACTGCAGTCAACAATAATTTATTGTCCATTTAAAAATAACTACATTAACTCAAAGAGTATAATTGGATTGTTTATAACACAAAGAAAGGATAAATGCTGGGGGGGATGGATACCCCATTTACCCCAAAGTGGTTATTATGTTCTATATGTCTGCATCAAAATATCTCATGTACCCCTAAATATATACACTTGCTATGTATCCATGAAAATTAAAAATGAAAGTTACAAAATAAAAGAAAATGAGGGTTACAGGTTTCCTCACCTAAGGAAGACATTACTTGTTTGAGTCACCTAGGAAAATACACTTCCATTCGTTCTTTCTAATGTATTGTCTCACTTCCATACTTAATGAAATAGGCAGGGCAAGTATTATTCCTCCCTGTTTGCATGAGTACACCAAGAAGTAGAGAAGTCAAGTCACTGGTCCAAAGTAACAAGACTGTTGCGTTGAAAAAACAGGTATGACTGTCTGAACCACTTTTGGAATTTGACCTTGTGTCTTTGACTAGCTTTAAAGTGATATTATACAATTGTGAGACTTTTTTTTTTTTTTTTTTTTTTTTTTTTTGCTTAGGTCATCATTCTCTTCTCTACTTAGAATAGCCAAATATTAAAAAGTCAAGTTTTAAATATCAAGTTATTCTTTCAATAGAAAGTAAGCCACTGTGTATGTTGCCAGAAAACTGATTTAAGAAACTGAACAGCTCACTTTATCCCTTCTGGACCCTGAATTTTTGTTCTTTTCTAGTCCTTCTCCTTTTTCAGTAAATCCTTCAGCCACTGGTTCCATGAGAGTAACGGTGTTGAACTCCTCTGACAAGTGATACTATATCTCTGTAAAACAAACACGCTTCTGTACATTCATAATCATTACCAGTCAGGTTTTCTTTTTTTTGAGTCACCAGTAAGTAGAGACAATTGTATGACAACACCAAAGAGGGAGAGAAATTACTTTAGTGCCCAAGTCTGCAGGGTAAACCTTTAGACAAGAGAGTTCATGGGGCTGGATTTATTTCGAATCCTTCTGACTGTTTTATAGGTCACAGATTTAGCACTCAACCTTATTTCGCTTTATTTTCTTCATCTTAACTCCCATGGTGGTACTATTTATTAAGGGAGATGTCAGGTATCTGCCTGTCTCCTTCAAAGAGAACAAGAAGCTTTCAGAAAGAAGTACATGCAAAGAAATAGCCAAACAAAGGACATTTCTCCTATTTGGAATAATCATACTATTCATCAGCAATCATAATAGTACTTTCTACAAGTCAGACTGTAAAGCACCAGTGTCAGATGAGGTTTGTAACAGAGAATACAGGAAAGCATATTAATTTTAGATGAGTGAGTTTGAGGTCACATCCTTTTCCAATGAGAAATGAGGTAGAGATAAAATCAAGTTTTGATGAGTTTTTGCAGTGCAGATCATGACCTGATGCAATATGAAGTCAATCTTCAAAATTCACTGTGGTCTGATTTTACTTGTCCTTAAGGATAGTCATTAGCCTGAGCTCACACTATTGGAATTTGGTTTTAAAGATAGGGCAAAGTTTTCCTGCCATAATTACTTCCATCTGCTACACTAACACATGTGTTCCTGCAATAAAAATTTCTAAAACTCTCCACACTCCACATGCCCCCTTTTGACTAGGCTCTTGCTGTATTGATGTTTCACCTGCATTCCGTCTGGGTGGGAAGCTGTCTTGCAGCTGGCTGCTGCTTCAAGGGTGGGAGAAGCTGGGGGAAGTGTGGCATTTGCTGTAAGACTCCAGTGGCAAATTGAACACAGACATTTGCCTTGAGCATCAGAAATCGTGGTCATGTGTGTTACATCATACACCCTGTCACGTCTCAGTTCATTCCAATGAATTCTTCTTTAATCTATTTTATTTATTCATTTTAAATGACATGAGTGATATAGAAATACATTCTTATTATAAAAAGCTTGTATTGGAATAGAAAAAAGAAAAATTTCCTTGAGCACACTTTCCTCCCTTCATCCTAAATAATAAATGACATGTTTTCTATGCAGCTGGAATTTCCTCTCCTTAAAACACAAGCATTTTATATATTGTACATGAACAGACATTCAAAGGCCTCCAAAACTTTTCCAAAGGGAAGAAACCAAAGGAAAGTACTTCACGAAGTCCCCCTATATCACAAAGTGAAAACATTTCATGAAAAGAAAGGCTGTATATTAATGAGTGTGCGTCTGTAAGGGGGGATTGAATTGGTTTGATGAGTCTAAAAAGTTTAGTATAAAGACACATGTCAGAGAACCAGGCAGAAAGGAATCCTGAACCATACAGAACATGTGTGCTCATTTGCCAAACTTCAAACTACACACCTATATTAATTTTTAAATTATATTCCTCTTTTTTCCAAACTTCAGAAAAGATTATGATGGTGGGGGTTACAAAACAAAACCTGGAAATGTAGTTAAAGGATTCTGTAGATTGGGACCAAACCTTTTGTGCTTTCTAAAACAATGGAACCAAGGGTTGGATTGAACCTGGAGTCAAAAAGAACTGCATTCAGCCCCTGATTGTACCACACAACTAGCTAACATGTGAGCTGGCAGGTCACCTAGGAGCCTCAGTTTTCTGGACTGTTCCATGAGACTCATCCCTACCTCACAGGGCTGTTGTGACGTGTCATGTGACTTTGTGTCACACAAACGCCTTGCTCAGTGCTTGGTCAGTGGTGGGCTCCCAATAAACACTAACATAGGGAAAAAAAAAAGACACTTGTGAGCCTAAACCTGAAATTTAGAGATATAAGCTAAAAATCAAGTGTGGCAATATAGTACATGTTCTTGCAGTTGTGACTAAATGTTATGAACACTTGGCGGGTCTCAGGTTCCGAAACAGATCCTCCCTGCATGTGACTGGGGTGAAACCTAGGCTAGATCTGAAAGCATCACTGGAGCCTGAGCATGCTGAATTGTTGGTTTCCTTGATCAGGATACTGATGAAGATGCCATCAAGAGACTGGCAATGTGAATATTACCTCTTTGTTTAGTTCCTAAAACCATGGTTATTAGTTACAGGATCTTCCTTAGAAATTATTTTTTCACATATATTTTTCACATATGTGTGTATATATATAACTGTGTGTGTATGTGTGTATATATGTATATATATGTATATACACACACATATTTACAAAGATACATACTTGTCTTAATTTTTTGTTAGTAAACAGATGACATAATTTTTTTTTACATAATAATGCAGTGTGGATATATTGGTATGCATGCCTTTCAGTCCCTATGGACACAGACATTCCTCGAAGACGGTGAAAAGTTCAAAGTCCAGAGTTGATCATTAAGGTTGTTAGATTTATTTGCCTCTTCTGATGAATATTTTGTCCGAGAGATACCATTTACTTGAAAATAAAATGTCTGTGTTTCCTGGCAGACTATTTAAAGTAGACGAGTAAGAGACAAAGAGAGGCAGAGAGTGAGGCCCAGAGGAGGACATGACTGAAAGACCAAGGACCATATGCTGAAGAGGATCAAAGAGGTCATCTAATTCATCCCTGAGACATCAATCATTGCCTTGGACGAGACCACTCCTGAACCACAGAAGACATAGGACTGTCAAGCCCACGCTAAAGTGTCTCAGGAGACACACGCTCCCTCTGTAACTCATTCAGATTCTAATAAACCTGGCAGAAAGTTCTTGCATTTTTCTCCCCTGCCATCTATTACCTATTTCATGGAAATTACAAAGTGTGTGTTAGCATCCACCTCAATAGCATCTCAGGTTTCAAAACCTTGAACTATTAAAGAGTTATTTTTCAGATGTTTTTTCAGATATCACTATGCAATATTTGATATATACATAACATATTTGAGTGAAAGTAAGATAATAAAATACGTGGACATAAACTAACAATCTGAGCTAGGAATTAGTTCCATTGCAGCCACTTGCATATTTCTTTCTGAGCCCATTGCTTTGCCCCAAGGGTAACAATTATTCTGAATTTTGGATTTAATATTCCTTTGCTTTGTAAAAGTTTTATTATATATGTACATAAAAATTAGATATTTAGTTTCATAAAAATTATATTGTAAGCGTTAATACCTGCCTTGCTTTTTTCCTTCAAAATACTATTTCTAAAATTCATTTATGTTGTAATAGTTCATTTATTTTCATTGTTACGTGATTTTTTTGTTTGAATATATCAAAACTTAATTATCTATTTCTGTTGATGAACATTTCAATTCTTTCTTTTTTCACTGTTTCAGTTTATCTTATTTTTGTTTTTATTTATTCATCTTTTTTGAGACAGAGTCTCGCACTGTTGCCCAGGCTGTAGTGGGAATACAGCTGCTCAATCTCTGCTCACTGCAACTTCTGCCTCCTGGGTTCAAGCAATTCTTTTGCCTCAGCCTCCAAGTAGCTGGGATTACAGGCACCCACCACCATCCCCAGATAATTTTTGTATTTTTAGTAGAGACAGGGTTTCACCAGCTTGGCCAGGCTGGTCTCAAACTGCTAGCCTAAAGTGATCTGCCTGCCTCAGCCTCCCAAAGTGCTGGGATTACAGGTGTGAGCCACCTTATGCCCAGTCTTATTTTTTGCTGTTTTAAATCATGTTATAAAAAATTTTGAATTTTCGTACCTATTTCCAGGGTAACACAAGAGCTTCTCTATAACAATATTTTTCAAACCATAGATAAAAAGTCATTATTGGATTAGAAAATAAATTTAATGAGCCTCAACAATAAACTTTTTAAAATAAAATAATTAAACATAAAGAATCAGAGTAAAAAGTATAAAATGTTCAGTTTTATATCTGCATGTTATAAATGCACTGGGTAGCAAAGCTGAGGATAAAGCCAAACTGTTTTCCAAATAGTTGTATCAATTTATTAGATCTATTAATAGGTCTCTAATACTAATGGATGGTGTTTTACTTTGTTCCATATTCTTGTCAGTGCTTGATATTGCCAGATTTATAAGTTTTTGCCATTTTAGTATGAAATGTTATTAGGTTGTCAATTTTCATTTCCTTGATTACTGGAAATGTTGCTGGCAATATTGAGCATTTTTTATATGCTTATTTGTCACTTATATTCTGTACATTACTTTTTATGTGTTTTTTAATTTTCTATTAGATTGTTTATACATTTTATTGCTTTGATTCATACATTATATGCTAACTTAAAAAATGTGTTGTGTATATTCAAGGTATTCAACATGATGTTATGGGATAGTAAAGAGGTTGCTATAGTGAAGCAATTTAGCATATCTATCAACTCACATAGTTATCTTTTTTGTTTTGTTTATCATGGCAAGAGGAACTAAAATCTACTGATTTAGCATGAATTCCAAACACTATACAATTATCTTACCTATAGTTCTCGAAGATCCAGTACAAAAAAGGATGCCCACTGCCACCACTTCAATTCAACATAGTACTGAGAGTACTAGCAAGATAATTTAGATAAGAGGAAAATAACAAGGCCTCTATGTTGGAAAATAAGTAAAATTATCTGTATTTGCAGATGATGTTATTGCATATGTTCAAAACAGCAAAGATTCCGTGAAAGATCTGTTAGAACTAATAAATGAATTCTCTGAAGTGGCAGGATATAAAATCAACATACAAAAATCAATAGCATTTTTATAAACAAAGACCTAACTGAAAAAAAAATCAAGGGGAAAAAAAAGCTAGGAGAGAGACAAATAATCTGTGTCAAAGTGAGAAAAAAATTAATAAATATAGACATAATAGTCAAAGAGGTAATGGTGATAATTTTCTGGAACAATAAGAAACATGAACCAGAGAAATCGAATTGTACAACAAGCAAAACAAATGAAATTAAATTCACTCACATTGTATGTGAGCATGGAGTACCTTCCCATTTATTTGTGTATTTAATTTCATCAATGTTTTACAGTTTCAGTGTATAGTTCTTCCACCTCTGTGATTAAATTTATTTCTGAGTTTCGTTTTCTCATTTTGACACATATTGTTTCTCATTCTTTTTTTCATGTATTTTAAACTTTCATTTTCCCATCTCTTGTGTCACTGTGTAACATTCTACTAATATCGTTCTTAACTATATTTTTATATGTCTGTTGTGCTTTTTTTATTACTATTCTCTCATTTTATTTTCTAAAAGTTTTATTTGGTTCCTTTTTCAAATAAGCTAGGTTATATTTCAGAATATGTTACTTGGTTTTAAATTATATTTTTAAAACTCTTTATACTTAGTTATACTATATCTGAAATTTTCAATATCTGAACTGTTTGAGAATCTAGTCTGACTTTCACTTATGGTAGCTTGCTTCCTTGTGTCAGTGTTTGTTTTGTTTTTAAATTGTGAAAACCTATAGCATAGATCTTTGTTCTATCTTCTAGTAACTTGAATCTTGTATCACATAACTTACTTGGCAAAAATTCTGAGGACTTAACTTGGGAATTCTTTCATCTAGAGAGAATTTGGGTATTCTTCAGTTGGGATATAAAGGCTGCTACCAGCCTAGGACCATCTCAGTCTTCTTCCCCATCTCAGATTCAGTTTCCCTTTCTTGTGGAGCCCAGGTTTCATTGATGTTTCCAAAATACCAGCTCTGAATTTTCCCTGGGAGCACATTGTTTTTGTATTACTATCCATTGCTTTCCTTAACACCTGTTTTCAGTTCACTGTTGATTTTAAAATATGTTTGTTGTAAATTATTGTGACAGATACTTAAAGGTTTAGTCTGTCATATGAAAGAAGCAAAGGTTTGAAATGTCTTTTCACTGTTGCTATCTTTCTTCTTGATATATTTAATAGATGTGGAAAGATGGATGATGTTTCTCTTTACCTTCCATTTTACATAGCATAGCAATAGCTCAGAGTGAAATCTTACTTATTTCACTAAGCACCAGTTAGTAAAGCTGTTACAACTCATTTAAGATGTGGATCTAAGATTTAGATGTGTATTCTAAATTTAGGCATCTATTATGTTTATTCATCATTAATTGTGACTTCCTTTTTGAAAGTAAAATGTGACTTCTTAGGACAGTTCTAAAGTCTTCTTGCAAGTCATATTATTTTTAAAACAGATTTTGTGAAGCTAAGTTTAAGTTAATCAGAACATAAGTGCACACATTCATTAAAACACACACATGGGTTGAGAAATGATGGAAAATGTGTTTGGCAAAACTCATTTGGCAGCTTTCCAAAACCAAAACATTAAAAAAAAATAACATTTAATCATTTTTTAAAACTAAAACATGATCAGATTTTTCAATGCCTAAAAATTAAGTTATTTGGTGTGTTTGTTATGGCAGAGTAACTTTTAATAATTCTTAATACTCATTTTATAAATATTAATAGTAAAATCTATATTTTAGGTATTCTTGCATTGACTCTTCTAACCAATTTAGAAACTCAAAATGAGCAGAGTCAAAAATGATACGAGACTTGGCCGGGCACGGCGGCTCACGCCTGTAGTCCTATCACTGTGGGAGGCCAAGGAGGGCAGATCATGAGGTCAGGAGATCCAGACCATTCTGGTCAACATGGCGAAACCCCGTCTCTACTAAAATACAAAAAATTATCTGGATGTGGTGGCATACACCTGTAGTCCCAGCTACTCAGGAGGCTGAGGCAGGAGAATGGCTTGAACCCAGGAGGTGGAGGTTGCAGTGAGCCGAGATGGCACCACTGCACTCCAGCCTGGCAACAGAGCAAGACTCTGTCTCAAAAAAAAAAAAGAAAAAAAAGAAAAAAGATATGACTTAACATTACCTGCTATTTTGTATGTAGAGGAATGCTTGTGTACAAAGGGAAGCTACCACATGTGCAAACAAACAACTCAGCAATGATCAAATTCCAAATTCAATTCATTTAAAAAAATTCTACAATTAATTGACCAAAAAGGCCAGGAAACAGTTTGAAAAAGACCTTTGATTATCACTTTAACTTTAGTGAAGTCATCATTGTCTTCTTGGTTCTTGGATTTAAGCCATTATTTTCACATTCATGTGAATCAACAGTATCAATTGCAAATTGGGCTACTCGACCATTTGAGATTAGTTTGCTTGAGAAAATTAGGTCTTCTTATTGAGTGCTTAATGTGGCTGTGCTAAAGCTTGTTCAGTTTCCCCAGGGTATTAACTTTATTTTGAGTCTAATGTTGTGATCAATATTGTTCACAATTAGCATATTTTTTTTTTTTTTTTTTTTTTTTTTGAGGCGGAGTGTAGCTCTGTTGCCCAGGCTGGAGTGCAGTGGCCGGATCTCAGCTCACTGCAAGCTCCGCCTCCCGGGTTCACGCCATTCTCCGGCCTCAGCCTCCCGAGTAGCTGGGACTACAGGCGCCCGCCACCTCGCCCGGCTAGTTTTTTGTATTTTTTAGTAGAGACGGGGTTTCACCGTGTTAACCAGGATGGTCTCGATCTCTTGACCTCGTGATCCACCCGTCTCGGCCTCCCAAAGTGCTGGGATTACAGGCTTGAGCCACCGCGCCCGGCCCCACAATTAGCATATTGATAGAGAATTACTGTTTCCCAAAAAAGATAGAAGTTTTAGTCCTCCATTCATCCAATTCTTTGCCATGTGCATCCAGTCATCTGCAAATTATCCTTCGCTTCCTAAATTTAGTAACTCTTGAGTTTAGGGCTCAGAGAGCACCTTCAATAACTGTATTCTAAAAAATCCTAAGGCTTGTGGAAGTAACCACTTCTTAAACTCTTTAATGGCACAACCAGAGAACACCTTTAACACTAATACAGTCCTTGAATGAATATCTACTATGTGCAAAGAACTTTACACAATCTTCACAGCAATCCATAGATAGTATTATCTCTACAGATATCCATAGAACAAGTAAACTGAAGCTCCTATAGGTCTGTTAAAATAAGAATTCAATTTCTAGTTGTAGTGCCAAGACCTACCACCCTTCCTCTCTCCCTCACTCAGGAGGCCTGTCTTCCTCTGGGTCTTCCCTCTGCCCAAAGGAGATTTTTTGGGTATCTGTCCTCTCCACTTCTGGATCTCCAAAACCAAGGTAGCCCATTAGCTTGGCTGAGATCTAGCATACTTATAGACAACCTGAAAGTAATTTTCCAGGAATGCATCCTCAACTCTGATATTTCATCGCTCATAATGAAATAAGATTCACAGAGAACAACTTAGTTTGCCTTCCTGCCTTCTCTCCACTTCTACTCCAACCACCCCTCCTCCTTAGGACCACACCCTCCTTAGCCTCCCAGGATTGGCCCAGCCTCCCTGCTCCCTGCAGTTACTAATGCATACCCCAAAACAGACCAAGGATTGAATACCCTCCTAAGGTAAACCTCAATCTTCAGCCCTTCCAAAGGTAGTGAGTGCTTCAGTTTCCAATCCTCCTGCCTTTTTCTTCTTATCACTTCATGTCCCCAGGGTAGCAAGGGGCTGAATATAGTGCAGTGTCCTTATGTTCTAATTCTCTCTTGGATTATGGAAATGATTCTGAAAAAATATTTAAAGATAAAGATATTTTCATTTTAGCATTGGGGTTTTTTTTCTTAGAAAATATTATAAACATGAAATTATTCTTTCCAAGCAATGGCTGTTAGTCTTCAATTACATTTCTGCTCTTATAACTAGGCAATAATGATTCATGTATTTTAATAAAAACTATCAAGTTTATTTGTAATTTGGATCCAGAGAGATGTGCTGTAACTGTCCTTGGTCCTTAAAATCTTAGCAGAAGAAAGACACTACTAGGCCCATAATGCACAGCAAAACTGTTCATATCCTTGAAGGTAGGGACTTCCTAGAACACTAATTTTAGGGCCTTGTGCATACTAGACATTTAAAAAGGGAACCTGAATAGGAAATACGTCCTTTTGTTTTATTTTAAGTTATATGTATAGACATACAAGCATGAGGCCACTGGATTAAGTACTTTGATAAAATGTGTTAGTGGTTTCACACAGCGGGATGTCAGACACATTTAGAATAAGTTTTGTTTGTATTCATTAATAGTAGCATCCAATCCCATACGGAGATGCTAGTTGTTTTTTTTTTTTCCTCAAAGTTATTACAATTGGTTTATGGAAGTTTGTTTAGGCATGAAGCTAAAAAAAAAAAAAAAAGCTACTTCTTTGTCCTTTTAAAGTCTTTCTAGTAAGAATTTGAGAACTGTAAACTTATAGCAATAGAGAATAGGAGCTAGAGTGTTTAAAGCTAAACATATACCTACTATATTAGAGGTCAAACCACTTCCTCAGAAAGTTTTGTATGGAAAGCATCACATCTTTTAGATTTACAGAGACATTTCATTCAATTTACTAATTTTCAAATATCAGGTACTGACACCAGGGGAATGATGTTGATAAATTTTTATGGCATAATATAAATAGCTACATTTATCATAAACTAAACAAAGAACAGAGAAAATAGTTTGGATAACTGTATTTTCACATAAAACATATTTTCTGTAAAAATGTAAAATCAATGTTTAAATGAACAGTGATGACAATTGCTAGTAACATTATTTTACATGTTTATATGATATTAAATCTCAAAACAAAGGCAAAATGTGGTACTTCCGCACCAAATTTCAAGTATTCCTTTTTGAATGATCTAGCCTTGCTTTTCCAATTATGTTTTGTAGCAAAATGTCACAAACTCTTAAAGCTTGTCTTTTCCTCAGTCGTACTTGCCCTCAACTTTGTTTCTAGATCCTGTGGTGGCACATACTTTCTCACTCTGCCCTCTGGGGTTTTCTGACTGTTTGCTGAGAAGAAAAATAACTGTTTTTGTTTCACGCATCTTTCTGCTCCACATACATTGATTTGATTTATAAAATAGAATGAATGCCAGCTCCTTACATGTTCAGGTAGACAGAAGTTTGTTCTCTGCTCCAGGAGTGTGTAAAACCACACGATGGTCTAACAGTGATTGCTTTCTAGTCAGAAGAGAGTCGTTTTCTTTCCCTTCACACTTCTTTTCCCTCAGCCCCCATTTCCTTCAAAGCTTAAAGCTGGTATAAAAATTAATTTGCATTGAAATGTTTAAGATCACTTTCCACCATTCTAGGAGAACTTGTTTTTTGTTTTGTTTTGTTTTGTTTTGTTTTGAAAATCTATTTGTTTCTTAAAAGACCTATGTAACTTTTCCAGAGGGTTTAGAAATGGAATTCAAGCCAAATAATGCTGTGTTTAGGTGGAGGTGACCAGCTTTTTCTTCATAGCCTGATCAAAAAACAAACCCTTTCTAGACTCCAGTTTCCAAATCTGACCTCTGAAAGAAAGAAATCGTTCACTGTAGAGATACATTAATTTGGCTATTTTCTGAGTCTTTGTCATTTTGATTTTAAAATGCAAGTGCTTTCTGCTTGTTAATAGATCAGGAAAGTGAGACCGCACTGCTTGGGTTTTCCCTGTACATCTTGGGGGTCTCTGGCAGTGCAAGTGGGCATGGGAGACTTTCTTCAACACTGCTTTTCCCCACTGCTATCCCCAGGAAAATTCAGCTTCTCAGGAAAAACCTTCTTCTCTCACTACAGATCTTAACATTGTTTCCTCTCTTCAGTCAAAGTGTTTTAATTCATTGAGGAAAGAGAATCAACAGGGTGAATCTTCCTACCTTTTTCTTCGAAGGCCAAATCCTCACCCCCTATTTTGAATTTCAGTTCCATCTTGCTCTTTCTTAAAGATTTTGCTCATGCTACTATTCACCATATTCTCTTGGACTAATGATCCCCCATCTTTACTTGATCAATTGTATCACAAAACACTAGTCCACTGACCTGCGTTTTTCAAGGTCATGAGTATCTTCCATGCTGCCAGACCCAAAAAGCACTGATTGTTGGTAACTCCATCTACCCGTCAGCAGCATTCTCCCGGGCTGACTCTCCCCCTGCTTTTCAAACACTCCTTTGTTGGATTCCATGACAATACACTTTCCTTGTACATTTCTCAAATCCATAGTTTCTTACTCCCTATTTACTTTGCAAGTTTTTTTTTTTTTTTTTTTCCAAACAGATCTCTAACTATTGGTGTTCTTCGGGCCAAATACGGAGACCACTTCATTTCTCTAACCATATCATTTCCCTAGGTGACCTTATCCAGTTCTACAGCTTTAGATACCATCTCTTTGGTAATGACTCACAAATTTGTATTTCAAACCTAGAGTACTCCCCATCTGTCTGATTGCTTCCTCAAAAATCCCTATCCAGATGTCTCACAGACATCTAAAGTTTAACTCATTCAAATAGAACTCAATTTTTCCAATAAGCTCCTTTGCCCAGCTTTCTTTATCTTAGTAAATGGCACCATTATCCATTCAACTTTCTTAAGAGTTACTCTTGATTTCTTCTTTTCTCTTACCATGCCTCCCTCCCCCACACAATTCACCAGCAAATTCTACTTACTGTACTCATTGTACCTTTCTTCTTTGTCCCTTTTTTTTTTTTTTTTAGACAGAGTTTTGCTCTTGTCTTCAAGGCTGGAGTAAGGTAGTGTGACCTCAGCTCACTGAAACCTCTGCCTCCCGGGTTCAAGTGATTCTTCTACCTCAGCTTCCCAAGTAGCTGGGATTATAGGTGTGTGCCACCACGCCCAGCTAATTTTGTATTTTTAGTAGAGACAGGGTTTCACCATGTTGTCCAGGGTGGTCTCGAACTCCTGACCTCAGATGATCCACCTGCCTCAGCCTCCCAAAGTGCTGGGATTACAGGTGTGAGTCACCATGCCTGGCTTATTCTACCTTTCAAATATAGATCACAGTCATCCATTCTATGCCTCCTTCTGCCCAGGTTTCAAACAATTGGTGGCCAGAATTATTGCGATTGCCACTTAGCACATATTCTTTTTGCTGCTTTTGCCCACCCAAAATCCTCCTGCTAAACTCGTCCCTTAAAACTGAAAATAAGCTAATTGTAGTAATGCCCACCATCAAACCAATCAATGGTTTATAATCAGGTCCCAGCCCATGTCTGCAGAACCTCATGTTCTACCCTTCCCTGCACTGAACTCAGGCTCACAGATCTTACCCAGGCACCTTGGACACACTGAAATGGGAGTCCTGGTATAAATGGGCTTCCTCAGAAAATACTGTCCAACCATGCCTAAAGGGCCTGCCTCATTAGTTTTTAGCTCAAGCAACAGTTTATGTCTTTCATAGCAATGACCACAATTTCTAATGACTACTTTTATTTACTTTTAATCATTTGTGTCTTTCACAGAACTGTAAGGTTTTTGTGACCATATTCACCCCTGCACTCTTCTATCCTTTTAACCTGGTGCCTGGCATGAGTAGGTGCCCAGTAAATAATCATTGAAGAAATAATGCAATGCAGAGTGCTCACAATAACAGGAATTTTTCCACACTGCACATATGATATTGGGCTGCTAATTGGGCTTCTAAATATAGAGCAAATAAATTGTGTAAAATAAGCCATGTGAGAAAATGAATATTTCTTGGAGAATGTGAACTTTGCATTCATTTAGCTTCTAGGTCCCAATTTATGATCTGAGGGCCGCATTAATGTAGGTTTTTGTGATTAATTATTTATGGGGCATTGAAATGATTTGCACCGAAAAGCAGATCCTGCTTTAAATAGCTTCAATATATCTGAAGACATTACTAGATACAATTCAAAAAATCTACACACAGATTATTATAGGTTTGCTGAAATTATATTAATTACACTTGTTATAACACAACATAGGGAAAACACTATTTGAAGGACTTTGTAAATGATTAAAGGGGCAGCTGTTTCAAGATCCAGGTGCTAAGGTGGAAATAGAAATTTACATCCAATTTTTTATTTCAAGGATTCTGTTAATCATGATATTATGGGCCTGATTTTCCTACTGACTACATAATCCAGATTTTATTTATCTCAAAGCTTGATGATGTTTGTTCTAACATTCACATTATTTTCATAGACAGTCAGAGGACATTTTTGTACTCTCATGATGGGAAAAAGAAATTAAAAGCAAAATATGCAGAAACATTTGAATTTATCTCAGACAATAGGGAGAAATTTATATAGAGACAAGAAAAAGAAGAGAATAAACTTCAAAGAATCTTCAAAAGAATTCCGAATTGTAGCATGTATGATGTGTATACAAATATATAACATATATGCATGCAATCCCAACCCCGCCCCCCCCGCCCCCTGCCAACACACACACACACAGACACACACACACACATTTCCCTGTAAAAGAGATCTGATTGATTTACAAATGGAAGACTGGAATCTTTCCCTATAGCAGCCTTTGAGGCACTTATTGGACTACTTCAGTCTTTTTCAACCTGGAGATAATGAAGCTTTTATGCCCCAAGTTATACATTGTATGTTAGAATTAGCTTCTTTCCTATGCATTTAGTATAGCAGCAATTGCATATCATTCTTAGAGAATTAAGAAAGTAGTCACTAAGTTCATTTTCTGTGTTCTGCGGTTGAGATGAGAAAATCTATATGGCTACCAGTAATTTGAAAACCACTGATATAGAGATGGTTATACCATTACACAGAATAGTTTTGTCAAATAGACTACAAAAGTTCTGCCCTTCCCCCTTTACTTTCGAATAGCAGACATTGTTAATCAATCATGGGACTCTGCTCCTGTGTCTGGATGATGCCTTTGAATTCTCCTGAACACTGTGCTCTAGGCAGCCATTACCAATCAATCAGAATCAAGAATACAAGATGAAGCCAAATTGCCATTCTGATGTGGAAGATTAGGGTGATTGAAAAAGGTGGATGAAGAAAAAAAGTAATATAATCAAACCAATCTTCTGATGAATTGCCTACCTTTCCTATTGAAAGGTTTTAACTAGGAACAAATATATTTGCATACCATGAAAGATATTTTCAGCTATTACATATTATCTTTAAAAGCATTAATTCTTTAGGTTATTCAAGATATTATTATACTATATTTATTGAGAATAGTAATATAATTTGGCATATACATGGACAGAAAGAAAAAAAGGAATCAAAGTTGTGTACCTGTTAATAAGGAGAATGACATCATGGCTACTAAGAGAAAATTAAAAATTTATAAAGTATGAAAAGGGTAACCCTTGAAAAAGAGAGACCAGATTGAAACATGCCCTATGAAGTAGCTGATTCTTTTATTGTTTGCAGACAGTATGAACCCCAAGGTCTCCTAAACAGATATAGTAACAGCTCAATAAAGACCTTACAGATAGAAAAAAACAGTTGTGTCCTTTGCCCCCAGAAC
The DNA here is from genome assembly GCF_047675955.1 of Chlorocebus sabaeus. Taxonomy (NCBI): domain Eukaryota; kingdom Metazoa; phylum Chordata; class Mammalia; order Primates; family Cercopithecidae; genus Chlorocebus; species Chlorocebus sabaeus. The sequence goes on from NC_132911.1 coordinate 96,322,061, forward strand.
CCCTTTCCATTGCAGATGGAGCCATATCTTACTGATACTCCTGCAGGTTCACTCCCATCCAGACTCTGGGGATATATAGGCCACTAGCTGAGATGCTTATCTCTACAACACCAATGAACCCTGTAGTCCTCTCTTATTCTGCTTCCTATTGTAATATCCAGACTTTTTCCCCTATTCCTTTCTTCTAAGCCAGTTCCAATTGTTCTTTCCCTATGTCTGAATTCCTGTTGGAGTTCTTTATCCCGAGCCCCTATTTGTTCTACTTGTTTGTTTTTAGGACTTGGGAGTAGTATCTTGACACTTGGATTCCACCCAAGCTCAAATCTCAAACCCTTACACAGTTATTGTCATATATTGTCACACCTCAAACTAATGGCTCTCTTATTGGGACCAGTGATGATGACAGAGATGATTAGTAATATCTTCATGTGTAATTATAATTATACAAGAAGTTAATTATAATTATCTTCATTTTATGGACAAAGAAACCAAGTCTCAGAAGGGTTAAATACATTGTCCAACATTCACTGTGAGGAGGTGGTAGAGCTAGATTCAAACCCAGGACTGTTGATCTCTAAGTCTTCTTATTTTTTCTTTTCTTTTCTTTCTTTTTGTTTTTCTTTCAAAATGGAGTTTCACTCTTGTTACCAAGGCTGAATTGCAATGGCACGGTCTTGGCTCACTGCACCCTCAGTCTCCCAGATTCAAGCAGTTCTCCTCCCTCAGCCTCCTGAGTAGCTGGGATTATAGGCATGCACCACCACACCCAGCTAATTTTTGTAATTTTAGTGGAGACGACATTTCACCCCGTTGGCCAGGCTAGTCTCGAGCGCCTGACTTCAGGTGATCCACCCACCTCGGCCTCCCAAAGTGCTGGGATTACAGACATGAGCCACCGCATCTGGCCTAAGTCTTTTTATCTTTTCTAACATAACACATAGAAAGTCTCTGCCTGCTCTTCCCCCCTCCAGTTATTATTATTATTTATATTATTATTATTATTATCCCCCCTCCTATTATTATTCATTCATGTATCTGTTCATTCAACAAATATTTACTAAGCAACCATCAGGCAGGATGTTAGATACTGGAAATACAGCAAGGATATATAAAATAGTTCATTTCTTTGTCACGCATGTTCTCACTCATAAGTGGGAACTGAACAATGAGATCACTTGGACTCGGGGAGGGGAACATCACACACCGGGGCCTATCATGGGGAGGGGGGAGGGGGGAGGGATTGCATTGGGAGTTATACCTGATGTAAATGACGAGTTGATGGGTGCAGCACACCAACATGGCACAAGTATACATATGTAACAAACCTGCACGTTGTGCACATGTACCCTACAACTTAAAGTATAATAATAATAAATAAATTAAAAAAAAAAAATAGTTCTTGACCTACAGACCCCCAGGAATGCCCCAAATCTCCAATAACAAGGTACTGTAGATTTTCCACTTATTCCAAATAATGATAAACTTATTATAAAAGACTTCCTCAAAAGAAACTGTGTAGTCTGATGTGTGTTTTAGGAATACTATTCTCAGTGAGGAGGATATAGTAGATTGTGCATATGAAGGAGTAAAAGATAATTAATAAATTCATAAATAATCTAACAAGCAACAATGAACCCAATCTGGGTGATACTAGGAGTAAACAAAGAGGAAGATGAGCCACATTTAGGATGAATGACCAGGATTTGCTGAGTGACTGAATGTAAGGACTGAAGCAGAGAGAAGTATCAAAAATGGTTCTAAGGTGGGCACAAAAATATAGAAAAAACGAATAGTATCTACTGTTTGATATCACAACAGGGAAACTACAGTCAATAATAACTTGTGTACATTTAAAAATAACTAGAAGAGTATAATTGGATTGTTTATATCCTTTGTAACATAAAGGATAAATGCTTGAGGGGATGGATACCCCTTTCTCCATGATGTGATTATTACACATCGCATGCCTATATCCAAACATCTCGTGTACCCTATAAATATATAACTTACTATATACCCACAAAAATTAAAAGTAAAAAACTTAAATAGTTCTGAAGTCTCTAGACTATGATTCTGGATGGCATATAACACAAATGCCAGAGAATGGATATTTAAAAAAACAGAAACAAGTTTGTGGGAGAAGATAGAGCTGAGTTTTGAACTTGTATTTGAGGCACACATAGGGAACCAGTTACATTTCTAGTAAGCACTTGGAAATTACAGTTGGGAGTTTATGAATAAGGTACAAGTTCAATATAGAGATTTGATAATCATCTGTTGAGTGACATCTGAAGTCATGCGAATAAATGTGATGGTTGAAGGGGATAAAGTTGAAAAAGAAGAAAAAAGTCCAAAAGTGAACATGAAAGTTAAACTTGCATTTAAAATACAAGTGTGAGAAGTGGAACTTGCAAAAGAGATTGTTGTACATTGCAAAAAATATCCACAATCCCTTCTTCACTCTTCCCTATAGCTTTGCCCCATGCAATGTGACCTTTAAGCTTTTCCTATCAAGAGGTAGAGTCTATTTTCCCTCATCTTGAATCTTAGTTGCCTTTTAGACTGGCTTTGTCAACAGAATTCAGCAGAAGTGATTATTTGACTTGCATGATTTCACATTCTTATTTAGAACTTTTAACAGTTGCCAAGTGTACAAGCCCAGGCTGTCCTGTGCAAGTGCAAGCTAGATGATAGGAGGCCTTCTGGAGCAGAAACAAGCCAGCCCAGTAGAGGCCATTCTAGGCCAACCATCCCCTAGTTAAGCCAGCAGCTAACCACAGAGACATGAGTGAGCCCAGCTGGGACCAGAACTGCCGAGATAAGCACAGCCCAAATTACTGACTTGTAGAATTTTAAACCAAATAAATGGTTGTTGTTTTAAGCTATTAACTTTTAGGAGAGTTTGTCATGCAGTAAAAAGTAAAAGTAATTGATAGAGAGATTGAGATAGAGAAGGAGGAGAGCCAGCATAAGCTAGCATCAAGATGTAAGGAGGGAAAGAAATACAAAGAGAAGAGAGTGGTGGACAATGTGAACTATTCCAAACACACCAGACATAACTAACAATCTATTGCATTTGGCAAAGAGCAGGACTCTGCTAATCTGAAAGTGTAATGAGGTGGGTAGGGAAGACCAATGGCAGGAGAAATAGAGACTGAGAGTAAAGGGTTCATGTTCAATGTAATTAAGAAAAAGTTCCCTTCCCTGGGAGAGGAGATCAGAGGCAAGAACACTATGATCCTTAGTGTCCTCAGCAATAAAATAAGGAGGTTGGTCTTGATGGTTGTGGAAAATGATTCCTTTACTTGTACTCTGTTGTTAGTGGGAGGAAAAAGAACTTGACACTCATACACACAGGTTTGAAATAAGACAGGTGTGGCTGTTATTACAAACTCCTTCCCCTAATTTCTGTGTTTTTTATTTAAGGTTACATAGACAAAGTCTAAATTTTCTGATGTTAGATAATAATACTATTGATAACACTAATAATTATATCCACCCACTAGCATAACGTATTACATTAAATTAAATGCCATAATGAGCTAGCACAGTGCCTGGCATATTTTCATTATTAGTAGCATCATCATCATCATCATCATCATCATCATCGTCGTCGTCGTCATCTTCATCATCATTATTGGCCCTAAAACTTGAATAAGTATTTTATTATTATTTATTTACTTATTATTTATTTTATTACATTATACTTTAAGTACCAGGGTACATGTGCACAATGTGCAGGTTTGTTACATGGGTATACATGTGCCATGTTAGTTTGCTGCACCCATTAACTCTTCATTTACATTAGATATTTCTGCTAATCCTATCCCTCTCCCAGCCTCCCACCCTATGACAGGCCCTGGTGTATGATGTTCCCTGCCCTGTATCCAGGTGTTCTCATTGTTCAGTTCCCACCTGAGTGAGAATATGCGGTGTTTGTTTTCCTGTCCTTGTGATAGTTTGCTCAGAATGATGGTTTCCAGCTTCATCCATGTCCCTGCAAAGGACATGAACTCTTCCATTTTTATGATTGCATAGTATTCCTTGGTGTATATTTGCTACATTTTCTTAATCCAGTCTATCGTTGATGGACATTTGGGGTGATTCCAAGTCTTTGCTATTGTGAATAGTGCCACAATAAACATATGTGTTCATGTGTCTTTATAGTAGCATGATTTATCATCTTTTGGGTATACACCCAGTAATGGGATTGCTGGGTCAAATGGTATTTCTAGTTCTAGAACCTTGAGGAATCACCACACTGTCTTCCATGATGGCTGAACTAGTTTATACCCCACGAACAGTGTAAAAGCATTCCCATTTCTCCACATACTCTCCAGCATCTGTTGTTTCCTGATATTTTAATGATTGCCCATTCTAACCGGTGGGAGATGTTATCTCATTCTGGATTTGCATTTCTCTGATGACCAGAGCCAATGAGCATTTTTTCTTGTGTCTGTTGGCTGCATAAATGTCTTCTTTTGAGAAGTGACCATTCATATCCTTTGCCCACTTTTTGATGGGGTTGTTTATTTCTTGTAAATTTGTTTAAGTTCATTTGTCAGATGGGTAGATTGTAAAAATGTTCTCCCATTCTGTGGGTTGCCTGTTCACTCTGATAGTAGTTTCTTTTGCTGTGCAGAAGCTCTTTAGTTTAATTAGATCCCATTTGTCTCTTTTGGCTTTTGTTGCCATTGCTTTCGGTGTTTTAGTCATGAAATCCTTGCCCATACCTATGTCCCGAATAGTATTGCCTAGGTTTTCTTCTAGGGTTTTTATGGTTTTAGATCTAACATTTAAGTCTTTAATCCATCTTGAATTAATTTTTGTATAAGGTGTAAGGAAGAGATCCAGTTTCAGCTTTCTACATATGGCTAGTCAGTTTTCCCAGCACCATTTATTAAACAGGGAACCCTTTCCCCATTTCTTGTTTTTGTCAGGATTGTCAAAGATCAGACGGTTGTAGATGTGTGGTGTTATTTCTGAGGCCTCTGTTCTGTTCCATTGGCCTATATCTCTGTTTTGGTACCAGTATCATGCTGTTTTGGTTACTGTAGCCTTGTAGTATAGTTTGAGGTCAGGTAGCAAGACGCCTCCAGCTTTGTTCTTTTTGCTTATGATTGTCTTGACAATGTGGGCTTTTTTTTGGTTCCATATGAAATTTAAAGTAGTTTTTTTCCAGTTCTGTGAAGAAAGTCATTGGTAGCTTGATGGGGATGGCATTGACTCTATAAATTACTTTGGGCAATATGTCCATTTTCACGATATTGATTCTTATCATCTATGAGCATGGAATGTTTTTTCATTTATTTGTGTCCTCTTTTATTTTGTTGTGCAGTCATTTGTAGTTCTCCTAGAGGAGGTCCTTCACATCCCTTGTAAGTTGGATTCGTAGGTATTTTATTCTCTTTGTAGCAATTGTGAATGGGAGTTCACTCATGATTTGGCTCTCTGTCTCTTATTGGTGTACACAAATGCTTGCGATTTTTGCACATTGATTTTGTATCCTGAGACTTTACTGAAGTTGCTTATCAGCTTAAGGAGCTTTTGGCTGAGACGATGGGGTTTTCTAAATATACAATCATGTCATCTGCAAACAGGGACAAGTTGACTTCCTCTTTTCCTAATTGAATACCTTCTATTTCTTTCTCTTGCCTGATTGCCCTGGCCAGAACTTCCAACACTATGTTGAATAGGAGTGGTGAGAGAGGGCATCCCTGTTTTGTGCCAGTTTTTAAAGGGAATGCTTCCAGTTTTTGTCCATTCAGTATGACATTGGCTGTGGGTTTGTCATAAATGTATCTTATTATTTTGAGATACATTCCATCAATACCTAGTTTGTTGAGAGTTTTGACTTGCGTGATTTCACATTCTTATTTAGAACTTCGAGCAGTTGCCAAATGTACAAGCCCATGCTGTCCTGTGCAAGTGCAAGCTAGAGGATAGGAGGCCTTCTGGAGCAGAAACAAGTCAGGCCAGCAGAGGCCATTCTAGGTCAACCATCCCCAAGTTAAGCCAGCAGCTAACCACAGAGACATGAGTGAGCCCAGCTGGGCCCCTTCTGGGAGGTGTCTCCCAGAAAGGCTACACAGGGGTCAGGGACCCACTTGAGGAGGCAGTCTGACCATTCCATTCTCAGAGCTCAAATGCTGTGCTGGGAGAACCACTGGTTTCTTTAGAGCTGTCAGACAGGGACGTTTAAGTCTTCAGAAGTTCCTGTTGCCTTTTTTTCAGCTATGCCCTGCCCCCCTGAGGTGGAGTCAATGAACGGCTGTTGAATTTTGTCAAAGGCCTTTTCTGCATCTATTGAGATCATCATGTGGTTTTTGTCTTTGGTTCTGTTTATGTGATGGATTATGTTAATTGATTTGCGTATGTTGAACCAGCCTTGCATCCCAGGGTTGAAGTCAACTTGATCGTGGTGGATAAGCTTTTTGATGAGCTGCTGGATTCGGTTTGCCAGTGTTTTGTTGAGGATTTTTGCATAGATGTTCATCAGTGATATTGGTCAAAAATTCTCTTTTTTTGTTCTGTCTTAACCAGGCTTTGGTATCAGGATGATGCCGGCCTCATAAAATGAGTTAGGGAGGATTCCCTCTTTTTCTATTGATTGGAATAATTTCAGAAGGAATGGTACCAGCTTCTCTTTGTACCTCTGTTAGAATTCGGCTGTGAAATCGCATGGTCGTGGACTTTTTTTGGTTGGTAGGCTATTAATTATTGCCTCAATTTCAGAGCCTGTTATTGGTCTAATTAGAGATTCAACTTCTTCCTGGTTTGGTCTTGGGAGAGTGCATGTCTCCAGGAATTTATCCATTTCTTCTAGATTTTCTAGGTTTTTTGCCTGGAGGTGTTTATAGTATTCTCTGACGGTAGTTTGTATTTCTGTGGGATCAGTGGTGATATCCCCTTTATCATTTTTTTATTGAGTCTATTTGATTCTTCTCTCTTTTCTTCTTTACTAGTCTTGCTAGCGGTCTATCAATTTTGTTGATCTTTTCAAAAACCAGCTCCTGGATTCATTGATTTTTTGAAGTTTTTTTTTGTGTCTCTATATCCTTCACTTCTGTTCTGATCTTAGTTAATTCTTGCCTTCTGCTAGCTTTTGAATGTGTTTGCTCTTGCTTCTCTAGTTCTTTTAATTGTGATGTTAGCATGTTGATTTTAGATCTTTCCTGCTTTCTATTGTGGGCATTTAGTGCTATAAATTTCCCTCTACACACTGCTTTAAATGTGTCCCAGACATTCTGGTACCTTGTGTCTTTGTCCTCACTGGTTTCAAATAACATCTTTATTTCTGCCTTCATTTTGTTATTTACCCAGTAGTCATTCAGGAGCAGGTTGTTCAGGTTCCATGTAGTTGTGTGGTTTTGAGTGAGTTTCTTAATCATGAGTTCTAATTTGATTGCATTGTAGTCTGAGAGACAATTTGTTGTGATTTCTGTTCTTCTAAATTTGCTGAGGAGTGCTTTACTTCCAACTAAGGGGTCAATTTTGGAATAAGTGTGATGTGGTGCTGAGAAGAATGTATATTCTGTTGATTTTGGGTGGAGAGTTCTGTAGATGTCTATTAGGTCTGCTTGGTGCAGAGCTGAGTTGAAGTCCTAAATATCCTTGTTAACCTTTTGTCTCGTTGATCTGTCTTATATTGACAGTGGGGTTTTAATGTCTCCCATTATCATTGTGTGGGAGTCTAAGTCTCTTTGTAGGTCTCTAAGGACTTGCTTTATGAATCTGGGTGCTTCTGTATTGGGTGCATATATATTTAGAATAGTTAGTTCCTCTTGTTGAATTGATCCCATTACCATTATGTAATGGCCTTCTTTGTCTCTGTTGATCTTTGTTGGTTTAAAGTCTGTATCAGAGACTAAGATTCAACCCTGCTTTTCTTTGCTTTCCATTTGCTTGGTAAATCTTCTTCCATCCCTTTATTTTGAGTCCTTGTGTGTCACTGCACATGAGATGTGTCTCCTGAATACAGCACACTGATGGATCTTGACTCTTAATGCAATTTGCCAGTCTGTGTCTTTTAATTGGGGCATTTAGCCCATTTACATTTAAGGTTAATATTATTATGTGTGAATTTGATCCTTACATTATGATGTTAGCTGGTTATTTTGCCCGTTAGTTGATACAGTTTCTTCCTAGCATCGACAGTCTTTACAATTTGGCATGTTTTTACAGTGGCTGGTTCCCATTGTTTCTTTCCATGTTTAGTGCTTCCTTCAGGACCTCTTATAATACAGGCTTGGTGGTGACAAAATCTCTCAGCATTTGCTTGTCTGTAAAGGATTTTATTTCTCCTTCACTTTTGAAGCTTAGTTTGACTGGATATGAAATTCTGGGTTGAAAATTCTTTTCTTTAAGAATGTTGAATATTGGCCCCCACTCTCTTCTGCCTTGTAGAGTTTCTGCCAAGAAATCCACTGTTAGTCTGATGGCCTTCCCTTTGTGGGTAACCTGACTTTTCTCTCTGGCTGCCGTTAACATTTTTTCCTTCATTTTAATCTTGGTGAATCTGACAATTATGTGTCTTGGGGTTACTCTTCTCGCGGAGTATCTTTGTGGTGTTCTCTGTATTTCCTGAGTTTGAATGTTGGCCTGCCTTGCTAGGTTGGGGAAGTTCTCCTGGATAACATCCTGCAGAGTGTTTTCCAACTTGATTTCATTCTCCCCATCACTTTCAGGTACATGAATCAAATGTAGATTTGGTTTTTTCACATAATCCCATATTTCTTGGAGGCTTTGTTCATTTCTTTTTACTCTTTTTTCTCCAAACTTCTCTTCTCACTTTGTTTCATTAATTTGATCTTCAATCACTGATACCCTTTCTTCCACTTCTTCGAACCAGCTACTGAAGCTTGTGCATGCATCATGTTGTTCTCATGTCATGGTTTTCAGCTCCATCAGGTCATATAAGGTCTTCTCTATACTGTTTATTCTAGTTAGCCATCATCTAATCTTTTTTCAAAGATTTTAGCTTCCTTGCAATGGGTTTGAATATCATCCTTTAGCTCAGAGAAGTTTGTAATTACTGACCGTCTGAAGCCTACTTGTGTCAGCTCATCAGAGTCATTCTCCGTCCAGCTATGTTCCGTTGCTGGTGAGGAGCTGTAATCCTTTAGAGGAGAAGAGGCACTCTGGTTTTTAGAATTTTCATCTTTTCTGCTCTGGTTTCTCCCCATCTTTGTGGTTTTATCTACCTTTGGTCTTTGATATTGGTGACCTACAGATGGGGTTTTGGTGTGGATGTCCTTTTTGTTGATGTCAATGCTATTCCTTTCTGTTTGTTAGTTTTCCTTCTAACAGTCAGGTCCCTCAGCTGCAGGTCTGTTGGAGTTTGCTGGAGGTCCATTCCAGACACTGTTTGCCTGGGTATCACCAGTGGAGGCTGCAGAACAGCAAATATTGCAGAACAGCAAATATTGCTGCCTGACCTTTCTTCTGGAAGTTTCATCCCAGAGGGGCACCCGCCTGTATGAGGTGTCAGTTGGCCCCTTCTGGGAGGTGTCTCCCAGATAGGCTACACAGGCATCAGGGACCCACTTGAGGAGGCAATCTGACTGTTCTCGGAGCTCAAACGCCATGCTGGGAGAACCACTGGTTTCTTCAGAGCTGTCAGACAGGGATGTTTAAGTCTTCAGAAGTTCCTGTTGCATTTTTTCCAGCTATGCCCTGCCCCCAGAGGTGGAGTCAACAGAGGCAGCAGGCCTTGGTGAGCTGCAGTGGGTGCCACCCAGTTCAAGCTTCCCAGGCTGCTTTCTTTACCTAGTCAAGCCTCAGCAATGGTGGACATTCCTCCCTCTGCCAGGCTGCTGCCTCACAGGTCGATCTCAGACTGCTGCTCTAGCAGTGAGCAAGGCTCCGTGGGTGTGGGACCCACCAAGCCAGGTACAGGATATAATCTCCTGGTGTGTCGTTTGCTAAGACCTTTGGAAAAGCACAGTATTTAGGTGGGAATGTCCCATTTTTCCAGGTACAGTCTGTCACAGCTTCCCTTGGCTAGGAAAGGGAAATCCCCAATCCCTTGCACTTCCCGGGTGAAGTGATGCCCCACCCTGCTTCAGCTCACCCTCCATGGGCTGCACCCACTGTCCAACCAGTCCCAGTGAGATGAACCAGGTACCTCAGTTGGAAATGCAGAAATCACCCATCTTCTGTGTCAATCACACTGGGAGCTGCAGACCAGAGCTGTTCCTATTCAGCCATCTTGGAACGGACCTTGAATAAGTATTTCTTTACTTTGTGCTTAAGTCTACATTATTATATTCCCCACCTGTTGGTCCCATTCTGTTTAATAGCAATGCTTTATGGTTTTAGGGTATTTGACAGTTTCACCATGTGCTTTTACCGCATTGCATCAGAATTTACTGAACTTTGTCATATGGTTTCCCTTGGCCACCTTCAGTTCTTCTTTGGCCTTACAACAGATTAGAATTAGAGATAGAGATGACTTAAGGTGGTTACAGTAGGATTAAGTTGCAATTGTCAATAAAGGAGGAAACAAGAAATATTAAGTACAAAAGCACAGATACCTGAAGCCATTCAGTGTAGGGGAAAGAAGCAAGCATCTAAATACTAATTACACCATTATACTTCTGTGCAATATAATTGATATGTGCAATGATGACCTTACTTATTCAAAAAGCCATTAAAGTACATAGATATTCTGTTTTCTAAAGTAGAAACTTTTTAAAGGCTAAGACTGAGCAACAAAATATGTTTTATGAGTATACTCTGAGGTAAAAATCCAGTACAGTACATTACAGAGGGCAGAAAAGTAGAATTGTTCTTGGTATGGTAGTGGAGATAAAGACCCTAACTACACCCACCTAACTTGATAAAGACCTAATTTGACATCCCTGTTGCACAGGAAGGGTCGTTCAGAACCTTAGAAAATGATGCAGAGCAAAGCATGAAATTAATTTTATTTTCAGAAAATAAACATCAAAATATGTAAAATACAGTTTGGTGTATTAAGGGGTACATTATCTGGGGAAAAATCTCTCCTACAGAAAATTGTAGTCCTTCACAATTTTAGATAAATAAAGTTTAACTCCTTTTTTTAAAGTAGGAAATTTTCTCAAATGTCATTTTTAATTATTATAGAGCAATTCTACTGACATTCACGGAAGCATAACTTTCATGGGAGAGCCTCAAATAAAATTCCTTTATTTCCACCTCATAAAACATTCTTCCTGTGCAAAGTATATCCCTACCTAAGAAGTATGTATTACCAGTCTCTTGAAACACATTGTCAGCTAATATCAGAACATTTTCCCCTAGCTACTAACTTTTAAATGTTTTCTTTGTTTATGAACTCAAAAGCAGGTCTAATAAATATGAGTTTTCAAGCAAAAAACAAAGAATTAAGTAGGAAACTGAAAGTTACAAATTAAAATTAAGGGTGATATCAGTATAGACAAAAAGAAAAATTAATTGATAGATAAAGATCCTCAGGGCTTCCAAAGAACTCCAGTCAGTCAGCATGACACACATACAAGTTTTACAAACATAATTTCTTTTTTTTATTACCTAAGAACATTAGGATATACTTTCTTGACTGTAATAATTGTGTGCAGTTAATTATAAATGAAACAGAAGTGTTGGTAATATTAGAGACTTGTACTCTGCATAAAACTGGAAATTACTGCTATTACTCTTGGTTGCTGGAGAATATTAGGTCATAGATGCTAATTAGCAGTTCATAGCCCTCCTACGGGGGGAAATCTCATTACCATATGAAGCTGTGTTGGTTGCCAAATCCAACACTCATAGTACTCTGACCATTTTTGTTTGAACAATTATATGGTATGATAAAACTAAAGATCAACTTTGCTGTGTGTGAGCAGGACCATGAAGGCTAATATACACAGTCTCATATTTGCCCACTAGTTTAAGTAAAACAACCATATTACACTTTGAGCCTCCCAGTCAGTGTGTGGGAACTGATTAAAAACAAAAAGACAGAAGTTTTCATCTTTACAAAGCACAAACAACAGGATCTCCCACTAAAAATATGCTCTCAAAACAACAAAAAAATGAAGAAACAAAAGTACTGTGGGATGGGAGAGAAATTGAAATGGTTCTAGGACCTCTCTAATGCATAACTTATTATATAGGTTCATATATGTGTATACACACACTAACACACATGACCAGCCCTGACTCTATCTATATTTGTATTTATACAGATACATACAACTTATGTATCTATATCAGATAGATAGATAGATAGATAGATAGATAGATAGATAGATAGATAGACGATAGAGTCTTTTTAATATAGTTCAATACTTTAAAAAGATAACATTTCTTTGGCTTATTTCGGTACTTTGTTGCTGTTTTTTTAAGATAATTTAAAAGCTACAATTTATTACAGTATTTCCATTTATTCCATTGTACATGTACTTTTATTGATACAAAATCATTTGAAGAAAGATATTGAAAGAAAGAGGAACATATTAAAACTACCACCTGAATTTAGTTATTTCTACTAAAGCAAGAGAAATTAGATAATGCATAAATCCTGACTGCTTAGTCAAATTAGGTTTTATATTGAAATATAAACTACATTTGTAGTGAAAAAAGAATATTAAATTATTTATATCTATATCCTGGGATACACATGGCCATGCCCACCAATACATATACACAAACACTGGTGACCAAAGAAGTGTCCTTAATGAGTGAGACAAGAAGCCTAGGAATAAATCAGAGTCACAGGAATATATAGATTCTTTATTTTAAAAAAGGTACATTCATTTCTGGTCAGTGTAATGACATGCCCCACTTTTAATTGGCTTCTTTTCTCTTCCCAGAAATGGTATATCCATTTTCACCTGTGGAAGTAAAATTAATTAAAGGAGCAATAACTTGCAAAAATTGGAAGAGTAAATCTTTCCCCTCTGTATTGTATCAAAGGTTTCACGTGTTACAAAATGCCTTTACCCTCCTCCTAAGCTCTTGCCAAGGCTTAAACTTAGTCTAGAATCCAATATAAATGGACTCTGAGTTCATTTCACAAAGGCGAGAAAGAATTGGGGCTCTGGTGAGAATTAGTGAGGAAGACAAACCAACTCTGTCCTGAATCAGCAGAAGACAAGAGATGGGAGGAAGGAGCGAGCTAGGAGCATCTTGTTTTAATTTACACACTTCAACCTCATGAGAAGAGAATTTTCTTCTTGGATGTCTTGAACTGAATCAGATCTCTGTTATGTGCATCTTATTGCCAAATATTCTGACCCATTGTCCCCATGAAATCACTTTAAATTGTGCTACAACTTCTGCTTGAAAGTATGCTGCTGCTGCTGAGATGGCTTGTGGCCATCACCTATGGGTACCTGCCAGTAGAATACTGGAATGTCAGTATTTCATTTTGTTTTATTTCATAGTAATACATGTCAATTGAAAAAAATCATTAGAAAATTCAGTAGGGGAAAATACCTCAATTTCTATACAAAAATAATTATATATTTTGTTAACATTTTGTTCTGTGTTTGCCTGCCTCTACATATCTATCTGTCTATAAACAACTATTGCAACAGCTTATATTAGTAATTTTTTGTTACATTATTTTCAAATTTTGGTCCTGACAAAAATGTGGGGAATAAGAATACTACACAATTGTGTGATTGTGTGTATGTGTGTGTGCGTTATTTATCATCCTACTCTAACAATTGTCCCACCTGTTCCATCAAAAGCAAAGGTTAATTACATTTCTGTGGAGCTTCCAGCAGAAGGCTACTTTTCTCCCACGAAATTACAACAAGAGTAAATTAGAGGTTTTCAGAACTTCAGGGTTTTGATTGATGAATTCATTAATTCACCTTTTCAAAGGGAGGGCTCATGTTTTAAATATTTTATGTACAATTTGCATGTTGGCATTTTTAACAGCTTTTAAAAAAATTAGACAGTGCTTAAGAGAAAGGTCAAACTGATCACCCTGGAGCCCGGATGCCTTTGTAATGCACAGAGCAAGAGGCAGGGTTAAGTCTTCCTTGTCTTTCTCTTTCCTGAAAATTAGTCTGTCCTAGGCAGCTACTTTGGCTGCTTGTATTGTTCCTTCAAATATGGTTCATGAGATATTAGAATTCCATTACCCAAATTGAGATTCTCTTTGCATCAGGGTAGGTATGGACACTATCCAATAAAGGTTTGGCTTTTATTTCACCTTGCATATCTATGTTAGCAAATACATGAAAATGGCATTTCCTTGTCCAAATGAAACCTTTCCATCCAAGTTTTATGCACTTTAATATATTCTACATCCAGTCATTGATGCACAGGTATCTCTCTACACTTGCAAAACAATCCATAGGTGTTTGTGAACTCTGCTTCTGACAGATAGAGTCTTGCAGTCATTGAACGCATTATCTCTGATTTAAGGAAACATGAATCATTTGTATACATATAATGCGATGTCAGAGAAATAGTAAAAGAAGTAGTAGAAACTGGATGTAATAATCAGTGCCATTGTTTTCTTCTCTCACTAAAGCTTCCAATGGAATACTCTATGCCCCCTCAACACTCCCAATACCTTTTACATTATTTTGGCTACTTTTTAGAATTAATGGAAAAACAAAGCAATTGCAAAAGTTTTGTTCAGTTTTTCTGCTCAGTGGACCAGAATTAACCCTGATTTTAAAAAAATAGAGATAGAGCAAAAGGGAGGTGGGCAATCAAAATGACTCATTGATAATGGGCAAAATTACCATTTAGTCTTCCATTTAAGATCAGATGGAGTAGACAGAAATGGGTATGCAGATACACATCCAGGCACAAATTCCAGGACAAGTCATATAAAACAGACTTTATTTAAAAACATCTTACAAATAAAAGAGGAGTCTAATTTTAATGCCCTATCTGCTTAATGCAACCTCAACCCAAATTGGTTCACAGATTCAGAATATTAAGCAGAGATCGAGTGTAATGACTTAGCGTTTTCAGGACATTGAAGAAAGAACTGTTGATGTATATGGAATTTCATCCTTATTAAAATCTGAGGCAATGTTTTTGCCTTTCTCTGTTGGTGAGTCTATCCTATTGCTGCACACAACGGCGTGTTCTTGGCCTCATTCTCAGTCCTTAATTTGTACTTGAAAAATATGTACATGTTGAGCCAGATGCTTGCAGTGCCTAAGGTAACTCTCTAATAAATTAGGTACTGGAGAAAATAGAATTAACCCTTTTACCAGGAGTATTGCATAGAGACTAACTTCGCTTTACATAACGCATTGTCTGAAAATTTAACTCTACACAAAAGGTAATTATAATTTACTGTAATTTTACATACAGTACAATATTTTTAATGCTTACAAAACAGTTTTTATTTACAAAAACTATTTTTTTCAAATAACTCTCTAGGAATTTGTCTACTGGGCAAAGCTACGTACTTCTAAAACGAAAAATATCTGTCCTGGGGAGAAAAATCAACTATGTTTCCCAAATGTACCCCATAGTGTTTTTAATCCACAACTTTAATATAATTCACACCTGAGGCATTAGAAGGCTAATCATTAATTGCAAAAGGAGTGTTTAGAGCAAAGTTCTATGTGTCTTATCGATATGCCTATTTTATTTTAATTGAGAAAAGCTAAATTATTGAGTTATTGAAAGTGCTTCATTTTTACTTTTCTTTTAAAGGTGGAAGATAGTCCATCCTTTCTTTCATATTCTCTCTTTAGTTCAAATGACTGAATGTTCTTTGAAAATATTGGCTTCACATGCAACTAATCTAAGCTGTTTATAACCTTAGTGTGTTTGAGTCACACTTTTAATACTTCAATGTTTGACAGAATACTTGAAGGGATAAAAGGCTCAAAACAACGCTGAACAAATCAGTAATAATTACATTACAATGACAATTACAGAACAACAACATAGCAGAATGTCTCTACAAGCATTCTAATTGCACACTTCACTTGGTTACCCTTTTGCACCATGCTGAGTTTTTGAGTAGGGCCATCTCTAGCCCCAATCCATTTAAAACATTCATGAAGCAAAGTTCTTTCATGTTCCAGCAAATTTACAGTAAGTTATATACATCACTCTATCTCCTCAACCTTCTAATAGAAACTTCTATAATTACTATATCAACATAGGTATAGCAAAGAAAAGTTTTGCGCATTGAACTCAATCTGATGTTTACATTAGAAATGTTGTGGGAATAAACATTGTGTCTTAGGAATCTAAGTGACTCTCTGACCTAGATAACCTCTTGAGAAACCTCAAAATTCTTAACATCTGAATGAGTATACTTACCTTACACAGTCACAAGCCTTCTTCTCTGTTGGGTTGGGTGAGGACAGTGGGTGAGAATTGAATCTTGTAAAGAGTTTCACAAGATGTTGAAATTTCGGCAGATAACTTTTTCACTCGACAAAATCTTGCCACTTGGTCATCCTTCTCTGTTTCTCTGATATACACCATCACCCTGCTTTCTCATTTATGTCAAGTTTTATTCCTTATAGCACTTTTATAGGCTCATAATCATGTATTGTATGTATTCTCATATGCTCCTTTTAAAACTAAGCCTAATTTGTCCTTCTTTTGTTGTCATGAACATCTGCCCCCTCACAGACTGTTGAATCCATTTAAAATAAGATCATTTTCCAGGTGCAAGTAAACTTGTGCCCCCACACACCCCCCTGCAAAAAGAAAGTCTTTTTTCCAAATTTCTTCAATATTATGGTTACCACACATAGTTACATTAAAAATATCAGTTCAAGGATGACATAATAGCAAGATTTTGAAGACCATTTTTTATGGTAGCAGCATGCATTTTTCATATCTTGGAGTTTCCTTTCTGTTCAGCATAAAACTGAATATTCTTTGGTATAAGAATATAAACCAGACTTACATGTATCCCCAAATTAAACATTCACTGCTCAATTCTGAATTTGCTAAGAGACAAAATTTTAGCCTAGAATCATAAGACACAAGTTAACAAATTCAACTTGCAGCTCAGTAAATATTTCTTCTATCATAGACATGATATGATGCATTCCTAAGAAGCAAATGTAAAGGGAAATTATTGTTTAAAAATCAGCGTTTCCAACATAGGTATGTGAAATTTAAAATTGGAAACATTTAACAACCATCCATTTAGGGTAGTTTCAATGGTCTTTGGATTTAGTTTTAACAATAGAAAAAAAAAGTTGTAGTAAAAACTTCTCAAGGTTAGAAATGTACCTTGACATGACAACACAATGCAAAATATATAACGTTATCTAAGGGCTTCTGAATTTTAAGCCCAACAATGACATGTACATGTTGCTATGGGAAAGTCACTTTACCAGTCAAAATTTGCTCTTTCCGTTAGCTAAATTGTGGTGGTGAGATACAAATGTCTGACCACATTTCAGAGGATCAAAATGACTTAATGCACATGAATAGGCCTTAAAATCACAATAAGCATGCAAATACAAACGATTAGTATTATTCAGCAATAAAATTAATGCGTATAAAAATACTCATGTGGAGTTGTATGTCAATTATACCAATTCTGTTAAAATACAGATTCCTTTTAGATTAAATACAGATTCCAGAGCTTGGACACATTTATTGGGGCTTCATTTTATTTGATAGCATTGCCCTTTCACAACATTGTGAAATGTTTTATTCACTTGAATTACTTTTGAAACTGTTAAGTGTTCATTAAAAGGGACAAAATATGCCTGAAATATATATATATATATATGTATGTCTCTACCTAAGTTTATATACATTTAAAATACACCCTTTGCAAAACTTACTACATTCAAAATTTGGGGTTTGTGGCTACAACTTCTGTAGTTCCGAATAGTAATATAAATTATTGTTTTGCCTTTTATATAATTGATAATTCTAGATACTAGAAACAAAACCATAGTCGAATTTTATTATTTGCTGTAGACATGTGTTTTATAAAGTCACTGGCAACACTGAATTAGCAAATATGGAATCATTGCTTCTAGGGGAAATAGGTTAGATTTCATCAATCCAACAATACATAACCTTGTTTTATGTATCTTTCTGTTTAAGGAAACCTTATTTAATATATATTGTTGATTAATTAATGCATGCCTGAACAAAGCTTATCTAACACACACATTTTCTCCATAAGGCACGTCACTGCAACCTTCTTGCGCTTAAAAACAAGAGACAATACTTCAGCACTATATTTGAGGGTCATTTTATACTGTAAAACCCCCACCACGAACACAAAAATACAAAAAAGAAGTGGCACAAAATAGACAGTGAAGAGGACAGTTGTACACAGCATGAGAACTGAAGCAAGAGGGCAGAGCTTTGCCTTGCTCTGCTTCAGCTGGGAAGAGGCACAAAGGTTTAGTCCAGTTTTTCACCACTGCACAAATCTGCAAAAGCACCATGAGTGTTGTTACAAATAAATTTTATAAATAAATTTTACAAATAAAGTTACAAATAAATTTTAAAGAGTAGCCAAATTTGAAATCTACCAATGAAGACTGAATATATTCTCTAAGAAGTTCACAGGATTCTGAGGTTGAACAAAATTAGCGACTTATTGGTTCTTCCTGTGTGAGGCTGCCCTTTGGTAGGGAGCATCGAATATGCCAGAAGCAGAGCTGTAAAGTCACTATTCACCACTTAAGAATCAGTGTCTGTTTTTCCCCTGTAACTCTTTCATTTAAAGAGCTATCCTGTAAATGTTTTTGTTTACAAATTCTTTTGTGGAACAGGTTAGATGACTATTATTATTTTTTTTATAATTTAGGACATCTGGGAGTAAGCTTGTATAAACAAATTCCTTTTGCTTCCTCTCCTTCTACCCCAATTCTCCAGAGCTATCATCATTTATCATCTGTAGCTCAAAAGGATAGAGGGTCTCAGTGGAATAGCGCTGACCTGAGGAGCATTTGCTTTCCCGGTCAAGCCATTGCCATGGCCTTGTAAACATAAATCTGGCTCACTCTGGCTTTCATCCTGGTAAACCACTGTCATTACAAAGGAAAAGTTCATTTTTACCCTGTAGGTTATGTTTCTTTTAATTTCCTACCATCTCTACTGAGAAGAATTCTCAGTATGTGAGGTGGGTTTGGTACGTGTGCAAAGACAACGGCCAGGTTTCAGTCATCTGTGCAGAGTTCTGGCCACTTCATCCATTTCCTCTGCAATACCTCATCATCAGTGAAGGAAGAGGACAAACTGGCCTCAAAGGTGGAACTGAATCTTTCTGCATCTTATGATAGGTTCTATTCATTAAAAAGCCTGCTAGAGCCATCATTGCTTATACCTGTTTCTGAGATTGCTGCTTTAGCATTTTATGAGTTGATCTCCGGTGTTCTAGAAATAATATTCCACAGCATATTTGTTCACTAGATTCTAGTAGATATTTTAATGCAATCAAAAAAAAAAAATCGCTAGTAGTAGGGACCTGGGATTTAAGTTCTGCTGCCGCAAGCTGTATAAGGCTGGGTAGACCACTTAATCTCCTGGGCTTTATTTTCCGTATCTGTTAAATACAGACAGTAATAGCTACTTCAAAGGGCAAATATAGGAATCTAATGAGATAATAAATGCAAAAGTGTTTTATAAACAGTCCAGGGCTTTAGGAATAGGATTTTTTATATCACATAAGTCAATGTAAATACAGTAATTATACAGTAACATCATTATTTCTAAAATAATCTTTTAAAATACAGTAAAACCACAGCTTTTTCTGAGCCAGAACTCTTAATTTTGTTATTTTTGTTGTTTCAGAAAATAAATGTTTAAGGAAATTTATATACAGATAAGTGCCAGGAAACAATAATAGAACTCTTGAGTCTGATATCCATAGAAAGTTCCATGTCTATGCTAGAGGAATAAATCATCCATACGAACCTTCTATTCCCCAGGGCAACCAAATTTCATAAATTGGTTTCCAGGTCCTCAAAGCAGAAATACTTGACATGACACTGTTTTTGTGATTTGCAGACTGATTTGGTTGAACTCATAGCCACAACCTCAGAAGCATGAGTGCAAATTTATGCTTAACTCAATTATGTAGCATGTAAACAATCAAAAGAGTGGAGAAAAGCTGCCTTGGCTCAGTTTCAGATTTGCTCACATAATTAATATTGATCAAAGTCATCAGATAATTGTCAGTCTTGCCCAGTTTTTTAAGTAAATTTTCTATTTTCATTGAGAAAGCTGCTTCAGATCTAGGTTTTAGAACATTTGTTTTGGATGTCTTTCTCTTGATCTAAATTGCTTTATCTCCTGTCTGCAAAGTCCCAGTAACATTCTGACGTTTAAGACTTTTCATCAGGCCACACCTTTCAGGTGAAATCTCACAACAGCAGAGTCAAATGAAGACTTTCACTCCCCACAAACTCCTTTTAGCCATTGTTTTCCCTCACGGTATTCACTTCAAGTCCATCACACATAAACCAACTAAAATTTGATCAATACATGCTTGTTTAGGACCCTTTTTATGACTAATGTTTAAGCCAATTTAGCTTGTAAGCTTAGAGTGGACTTCATCTATATTGTGTTTGATATATTGTGGTTTATTCAATAAACACTTAACAGCAACCAAAGAATTGGACCAATTGACGTGTCAGCTTTATGGATTTAGTGGATGACTGGCACTTTAAAAAATCCTTTAAAGGTTGAATAAAATAAAGTATGAATCACTAGAATTAACTGTCTCTGAATATTCTAGGACTACAAATGTTACTGTAATCAACAAATAATGAAAGAATCAAGCTGTTGTTCCACATAACGACAGACTTCACGAAACCTTACTTCAGCTGTTAAGGGAGCTCTCTTGGTATGAAATAGCTCGTTTTTAATACTCGGTTGGAATGAACTTAGTGTCGCTTTTGTGCTGTTTTTCCTAGAGACACACCTTAAAATCCTATCTTTTTGTTTAACCTTTTTGAGCTTCCTTTCCCAATGGGTAGGCACATCTCATTCCTATATATGTCTCAATGTTAGATGCCGTAAGTATTTGATGAGTAACTCTGCATAGTCCATTGATCATCTATAAGGAAACTAACCCCTTCAGGGGAGAAAACAGGTCTCCTCCACAGAGATAAGATTTTATGCATACAGGAACTGCAGTCGGTTTTATGAACCCTTAATATTTAGGGAACAGATTTGGTTGATTCTAAAAATCACCTCTGTCCCTTTTTAACTTGGTGGTATGCTTCAATTATACGTAAAATAGAAGGGACCGTGGAATGCCCCTTGACAACAGCAATGTGCAGTAGCATATATGCCCACATTTCACTGAAACAAACCTGTTTCCAATTTATTTTAAAGGCCCTTTGGCCTTTATAAATGTTCTGGCTGGCCACCTGCTGAATATGACAAGCACTTGGCTAAGAAGACTTGAGTGAGGTAACTGTGGTATTTGTGGCTTTCATTCTTTTCTTTGGCAAATCATAGGATTCAACAACAGGGGGGAAAAATGTATTAATACCCTATCAAAACATGAGTTACTCCTTTCTCCCCCTTTAATGAATCAAACTTAGTATTTTCTTTTTATAATGCAGAGAATGCATCAACAAGGAGTTTGAAAAGCTGATTTTGTGAGGGCATGATATGTGTCTTCCAAGAAAATTAGGAGCATTTTGAAAACTCAAACACCTTATTTATAAAATCCAAGGTTTGTAGCTTAAGTTTAACTTTGAGTTGTTAAAAGTAGTTCATGGTATCATTTTATTAGTTAAAATAACATATCAAATAACTATACCTGGTATGGACTATGTGCAAAGTGCTACACTGAGGGCCTTAGAAAGTCCAAAGACACTTAAGAGATACCCTCAATGAGCTGATGGTATAGTCAGGGAAATGTATACAAAGTGACTATTCAAGGAAAAAACAACCGCATACTAGGATAATAAAAGAATTTGTTTTGTAAAGTGAAGCCACAGACTCAAAATTTAAAATAAGACTCTATCTTTTACTAAAAATTGCATGCCAGGAGGAAGAGAAGACCTAAGTAGGCAAATAGCTTCATGTCTCTTTGCTCTTTAAAATGTCAAAATTAAAGGTTTTATCATATTTACAGATACCACCTAAAACTCTTTTTAGGGAAATCTTTTGGGGTTAGTGGTAAGAGTGTGAGTGGGTAGATTTAGGGACATTTGGAAGAGGAAATGGAAAGAAAAGTAGCTTTTGATATTCGGAGTGATTAATATTTGGAGACACCAAATGGTACATTTTTAGAGGGGCTGCAGAATTTATTTTTGCTCTAAAGGCTTTTTCAGGCTTTCATTAGAAAAGCAAAATCATTAATATAATACATTTAATTTACAACTGAAGACATTCTTACTGTCATTTATCAGATGGGGGAAAAATGTCATAGATTTATATCAATAATCTATGGAGACTGAAATGTGATCCTTGATCTCAAGGACACCTTCTGTTTATTCCTTAGACACCTAAAACTCCGATAATCAGAAACTAAACTCTTGAACTTTCCCCCATTTCTCTTGCATATCCTGTAGCTGGAAGGACACCACTAAAATTCCAGCCTTTTTCCTAGTCACACCTATGCAGTCATTATCATCTTTAGCTCTGTATTTGAAATGCCTCCCACATATTCCACCTTCCTCTCTGTCCTGTACACAGTCACTAGGTTGTCCTGCTTTTGCGACCCTCCTCCACACTGCCAACAGAGTTCTACTGCTAAAATGCAAACATGTACAAGTCACTACTCTACTTAAAACTATCTAACAACCATACCTAGCCAAAGGATAAAGTCTCATGCATTTAGCATGATAGTAAAAGGTCATTTGCCATCTGGCTCCTCTTTACTTTTCAGCCCCTTCTTCCTTCATTGTTTCCTTCCACCTTGGTTCTAGCCTCGTTGAACTGTTTGCAGTTCCCCAAACCTGCTGATATATACATCTGCCTTTTTATCTGATGTTACTTCTCCCCATCCTTCAGAACACAGCTCAGCTGTCACCTCCTCTTGACCACTGCTTTGCCCAGGGGGAGTCAGCTGTTTCTTCTTCTGTCCTTTACCATAAAACTTAGAACTTGTTATTGGAATTTATCATGCTCTCTGGACTGTGTGCTCTTCAAGAGCAGAGGCCGTAAGACCATTCGTCATTGACTGTCCATCATCTAGCAGTTCTCCATAAATTTTGAGTGAGCGACTGAATAAGTATCTTGCTATTTTTCTTACGTTGAATGTGAGTTGCTCAGTTGTGGACAATATCTTATTTATCTTTGTGCTCAGAAAAGCATCTGAGAGAAACACTTGCTAAATGTTTGTTGAATTAATAAGATAAAAATTATCTGATATCCTGAAAATAGACTGATGGGCTAAATTTATAGCATAATACCTAACTACAATATTGCCCCCAGAGGCAGTGAGATTTTTTATTATTTTAGTATATTTTATTTTCTAATATAAATTGTGTAATGTATTTGCAAAGGATGTTAATAAAATTATTTTTTAAATTCTGTGTTTATAGGCTAAGATTTCTAGAATCTTTACTTTAAAAATAATAGTGGTAGTTTCATTTTAGAAGATAAATATAGCACTCTTTCTCTTAGCTTATAATGACAAAACAAAATTTTTTGCAATTAGTATATTTTTCTAAGCTAAAATTGCGTATTGAGGGTTTAAGGTACTGTGGTAAGCACTTTCTATGTTATTTAATGCTTACAATAACCCTACGTGGTTTAAGTTCTCTTATTAGTCTCATTTTGCAGATAGAGAAACTGAAGATTAAGAACATCACCCTGCCCGAGGTCATACAACAAACACAAAGTAAGATTGGGATTTGAAACATTTGGGATTTGAATCATTTACAAAAACAGAATGTTAGTTATAACCCTCCTATATCCCTTTCTGCTATAAGATACTTAAGTAAAAGTCCTAGAGAGGACATTTCTCTTAATTAATAAAATATTAGTGGTATAAATCCATGTAATTATATGCTACAATTACAGGCAATGAGACAAAACAGGTTTGCCTAAAGTAGCACTGAAAAGACCATTGTCCTCAAACGATGTGTATCGAGTACATCCAGCCATACTGCATATCCAGCCATACACATATATTTATTGTGTCCTAGGCACCAACCGCTCTGTTATGCACTTTATATTTGTAACCTCGTTAAATACTGAAAAACTCTGAAAACCCAATGCTATAACCACTATTTTGTAGATGAGAAAACATATTCAGAAAGGTCACCTAAGTGCCCTTTATTAATGTTTTGTTTTTTTAAATCTCTAGTTACTGAGCAGAAAAACACAAATATAGAAAAGTGTGCAAATCTATAAAGGTTTTGTATAATTGATTATCACAAAGCAAACACTCAAGTTGCTATAAGATAAGAAATAGAATCTTGGCAGTTCCCAGAAGTCCCCTTACATGCCTTCCCAAGCACAATACTATATCTCAGACATAACCCACTCTCCAGAGTTCTAAGACTACAGCTTAGTTCTGTCTGTTTACTAAATCTACACAAATTAAATGTTTGAATGGATATTTTGAGTCTTTTTTCAATATTGTTTATAAGGTTAATCCATTTTATTATATATACTCCCAATTCATTCCTTTTCATTGTTGTATATAATTCATTTCTTTTCATTGCTATATAGATAAATGTAAATATATATACACATATACACATACTTATGTGTGTATATATGTACATACATAAATTTTAGTTTTACTGTTCATAAGCACTTGGATTGGCTTCATTTTGGGTTTGTTCTTAATAATTTTGCTATGAATCATTCTAAACATATTTCTTTGTGGCCCACATGCATGCCTTTCTCTGGGTGTATACTCAGGAGCAGAATTGCTGGATACTAGGATACATGCATATCTAACTTTAAAAGACAATGATAAACAATTTTCCAGAATGGTTATAATAATATATATATACTCTGTACAACAGTAAAAAGAGATTCAATTGCATGATATTCTCATGAACTCAATATTTTCAATAGTTATTCAGTCTTTTTATTTTTAGCTATTCCAATGTGTATAGTGGCATATCATTGTGTTTTCAGTTTGTACTGCATTGATAGCTAATGAGGATGAACACATTTGTATATTTTGTTAGTCATTTTGATATCCTTTTAAAGAATGTTTAAACCTCTTGCCAATTTTTCTATTGTGTTTTATGGGTTTTATATGATTATTATTGATTTGTGGAACTTTATATTTTCTGTATAGAGGTCTTACACATTTCTTATTAAAATTATTTAGAGCTACTGGCTATTTTTGATGATATTTTAAAGAGTTTATTTTTCTTAAATTTTGTATTCCAAATGATTTTTGCTAGTATACAAAAATACAACTGATTTAAAAACTGTTCTTGTACTTAGCAACTAAGCTGACCTATTATTCCCATAATTTATCTATAGATTCTTTCGATTTTTGATATATGCAATTACAGTATCTATTAATAATGATAGGTTTATTTCTTTATGAAATTCATATTGTTTATTTATTTTCTTGGCACATTTAACTAGCTAGTATTTCCTTTACAATATTGCTTGTCCCATTTACACTAATGTAATCCCAACTATATTTTGATTTAAGTTGATCATCTGTTTTTTATGTCCTGCCTTTTCTATGTATTTTTTCTTTTCTTCCCTGTTTTCTTTTGGAATTATTTGCTATTTTTAAATTTTTCAATTATACTTTAACTCTATTAACTTTTCCTATTCCTTTTCTGTTTATTCTAGAGATTGCCACATGTACTTCTAAATTTCTTCAAATCACTGTGTAAGTTACTAATTTTACCTTTGACATAAGGACCCTAGAACACTTGAACACCATTGACTTCTTGTATATCTAAATTCTTTGTATATTGAAATATTCAGAAGATGTTATTCATATTGTTTATTAAATTTAGCATTAATTTAGATTTCCCCACATGTTTAGTTTATGTTGTTGATGGTGGTGTTTTTATTTCATTCCTCTTGAATCTGCAACTTTCCATCTGGGATCTCTTTCCTTCTGCCTAAAAAATATCTGTTGGTGTTTCTTTTAGTTCAAGTCTGCTAGTGATGAATTTTCTCAGTTTGTTTCATTTTAAAGTTTTTATTTTATTTAACTTTCTTTTTTTTTTTTTTTTTTAGATGGAGTCTCACTCTCTCACACTGACTGGATGGGAGTGCAGGAGCACTATCTCAGCTCACTACAGCCTCTTCAAGTGATTCTCCTGCCTCAGCCTCCAGAGTAGCTGGGATTGCAGGCACCCGCCACCAAGCCCAGCTAATTTTTTGTTTTTAGTACAGATGGGGTTTCACCATGTTGGTCAGGCTGGTCTTGATCTCCTGACCTCAAGCAATCCACCTGCCTCTGCCTCCCAAAGTGCTGGGATTACAGGTGTGAGCCACCACTCCCAGCCTAACTTTCATTCTTGAAGGATATTGTCCCTGAGTATTAAATTCTAAGTTGACAGTTATTTGTTTTCTTGTATTTAAAGATGTTACTGTCTTTTCTTCTGGTTTCTATTTTTTCTTTGCAGAACATAGTTGTCAGTCTAATTATTTTTCTTTTTATATTTTCTTCATGTCTTTTCTGTTTTTAAGATATTCTTTTTTTCTCTGTTGGATTTTAGCAGTTTATCTAGATACAATAATTTTAAAAATCTTTCTTGGGGTTCACAATACTTCTTGATTATGTGTCTCGATGGTTTTTTTCAGTTGTGGAAAATTGTCACAATTATCATTTTATCATTGGTCACTTATACCCCATTTTCTTGCATCATTATTTCTAGGGCTCTGGTTTCGTCACTATTAGACCTTCTTAAAGTTTTGTCCTCTATATTTTTATCCTCTCTTCTTTAATTTACATTCTTTTTACTCACCATTAGTTTGGATAGTTTCTTCTGATCCATCTGTTGGTTTACTTATTTATTCTTCAATTGTGTCTAATGTGCTGTTACCTCCACTGAGTTCTTAATTTCTATATAGTTCATCTTTTTTTCTATAACTCAACATCTCTAGTTAACTTCTTAGTAATATCTATTTTCCCCTTAAATATATTGAACATAGCTATTCTAAAGTCTTCATTTGTCATTTTGAATGTGTGTTTCTACAGTCTGTTTACCTCCTTATGCTTTCTTGTCCGCTTATGCATCTCATTATTTTGATTGAGTGCTGAACATTGTATATGAAAAATTATGGAGATAAGATTAGTCCGGTACTGACATTGTCTTCCTATACAGATAACTTATGATGAATTTTGATCGGCAGCTCTGCACACGAGCAATACACTCTTATCTCACTCTATTTTCAAAGATTTAGATGACTTAAATCTGGGCTTCATTCCTTTTGAGATGCTGTGTACTTCTGTTTTATTCTTACTCCTATAGTCTTCACTCCTAGATACCTTTGAAATTTTAAGCCATTTTATTATGGTTAAATAAATGGTTAAATTAAACTGGTGTTATACCAGCACTACCAGCAGCCCCTCTATTCTTGTTTTTGTCCTCCAAACTCCACAAGACTATTGGGAGCATTGTTTGCAATCTTCTTGGCTGCTTACCCACCTATTCAGAAACGGGCAGATACTGCTAGGAAAAAGTGGTCCCAAATGCAACATTCATCTTTCTGAATATCTGTCTTTTTCAATCTTGACCCAGTAATCTTTCCATGCCTTATTGCCCTTCCGATGTCTTCAAGTAATTTGTTTGAAAATATTTTTTGTGCTTTGCTAGTGGTCCTCAGCAGGAGGCTGTCAAGCTCACCCTATCCTTCATTACTGAAAGTGCATGTTAAAAGCCCACTTTAAACTCTGACAAGCTGACCTTTTAAATAATTGTGGCGTTATGTGAACACCCAAATAAATATTTGCCTGTTAAACCATCTTTGGAAGCTAGTCACTTATTCTACCACTTCACCATTTTGCCAAGAATTTCCTGTAGATCACTGATTTTAGAGCTACTTTGTAAATTAGTGCTCTCCCCCACACCCCTGCCAAATTTAGTTACTTTTGAAGTTAAGTAAGTCCCTTTACTTCCAAATGCAACTCTTTGATTACAAACCTTAATCACACCACATAGGTTTAAAACTTTTGGCTATTTAGAAAAAAATTAAATCCATGTTACATACATAGAGCGTGGCAACTCGCACTTGAGTGTTTAATAAAAATAAGCCAGTTTCTGAAGGCACTCTGTGAGGAAAAACTTCAAACAGTATTTGAAAAATGGCCATATTATTAGGGTGTGTATAGAGGCTCCCCACTGGCAGTTTTGGAAAGAATGGTAAATATTTGGATATGTCTGTATTCTTGTGCTTTAAAAGAAAATAAAACCCTTAATATTATAGTCACCAATTTTTAAAAATTTTAAAAACTCTCTTTCTTCATTTTTGATCAAACATCATAGAAAGCAATCCACACCCACGGTGTATTTATTTACCAACCCGTTTGTTACTAAAAATATTTTGATTGTCTTTGAAACACAGCGAATGTCTTTTACCCTTTGGCACTGCCAATTTCGCTCCACGTTCAACATAGCGCTTTGGGGGCGGGAGAGTTCTCCATCCATAAGGCTACAGATTGCAGCAGACATATGGCCATGCACAGTGGAGCATCTCTCACATTTGGAGGAATAGGCTCTCTTGCCTATTACCAGTAAGGCCCCTGATGCCCCCCACGGCATTAGCATTCATCCCAGTTTGGATTGCCTCTCTGATCTGCCTCAGATGGGTTGATTAACTTTGATTAAAGGCTGAGTCTGGTTAAGTTCTAAGTTGCATGGAAAACGTTCATATGCCTCTATAGTTTCTTAATCCCTTATTACGGCTTCTTGGAAAGGAGACCACTTTGTTTCTGGATCAACAACAGTTCCATTTGGAACCAACCACAGTTACAGGAGAACACATGTAAGGATACTCCCACTTCACGGCCTGCACTACTGAACCCTCGACCTGCACCCTGGGTATGTAGTGAGGCCCCAGGCAGATGTTCCCCGGCAAAAGCATTAGTAACAGGGCAGCTGTGCACACAGAAGGCAGTTTAAATCTACACTGATTCCTCCACAGGCCCTTTTGGATTCTAATCTCTCATTTTCCCTATCCCACGGCCCTTTGACAACTTTAGAGCCAATTTTTATAAATTGAATTTAGAGGCCTTGGGAGATTCACAAATGCAGGTGCTAAAGGATACCAACTCTACTGTGGCTGAGTTATTTTTAGGGCTGTAGTTTAGCTGGGAAGGAAAATAAGGAGTTTTCCCCTTCTTCTTAAGCTTAACTGCCAGAAACCAAAGCCATCCCTTCTCAGAGGGGAAATGCCTGCTTCCTTGCTGGGACTTGATAGCCCAAGGCTATTTGGGGAGAGAAAAGGTTATTTCAAGTACTTGGATACTTCTATACTTGTGTTTCCCAAGAAAATAAAACACTTCTTCAAAAACACAATAGCCTACAAGCAGGCAGATGTTCCTGCATGGTCCTAACTGAAAATGCCTTATCTAAGTGAATTTTCTTTTTGAGCTTGATTTACCTGGTTTCTCTGTCTATCATGAGCAGATTAACTGAATCATTGCCAAATCTGCCCTTGATTTTTTTTTTTCTTCAAGGGCATATTTTTCAGCTTAAGCAAAGTTATAAGCACATCCAACGAACAGGACCCGTGAGACACAATTTTTGTGAACATATTTTGTGATTTCAAAAGCCTGTGATGATCCTGAGAAACATGTCAAATATAGCTGCTTTCAGCATTAAAGAAAATGTTCTTATATAGAAGGACGGAAGACAAGGACATGAATACAATTGCCTCTTTGGTATGACAACTCAAAATTATCAATGCATATGTGGTTTATAAAAGATACAAAAGTTTGCAGGAGCATTTTGAGGAAGTCCATGCTGCATCTGGCAAATAGAACAGGGACAGGTCACATGGACTTCTGATTCTCACCATCACCGTATTAAAAGGATGAGGTCAGGCTAAAGAA
Source organism: Chlorocebus sabaeus (assembly GCF_047675955.1). Taxonomy (NCBI): domain Eukaryota; kingdom Metazoa; phylum Chordata; class Mammalia; order Primates; family Cercopithecidae; genus Chlorocebus; species Chlorocebus sabaeus. The sequence continues at coordinate 96,351,951 of NC_132911.1, forward strand.
GTGCACCTACTCTGGATTATTCCACCCTCCCATTTAGGTGGTATGTTAGATTCACTGCTGACTACTGCTTTGTTTCACAGTAGCCATTTTCATGAGTTTATGAGTGTCATAAGGATTAAGGGGCACACGATTGTTGGGTTGGGTTAACTCCTCCAACAAAATACCCCAAATCTCAGTAGCTTGATAAAATACAAGTTGATTTCTTCCCATATCATGGTTCAGTGGTAGCCAGGAGGGCACTCTACTTGAAATCCTTCCATTGAAAGCCTTGGAGACCTCAAACACAACCCCTACAGACAGCAGGCAGAGTGTAGAGGGTTGAGCAGGTTTTATTGGCCAGGCCTGGAAATGGTGCACACCCCTTTACTCACATCACCATGATCACAATCCAATCCCCAAGCCGCTCCTAAGGGAGGCTGGATGCGTAGCTCAGCTGTGTGCCCAGGAGGAAAAGGCCAACCATTGGTGAACACCTTGCCTGACTCTGCTGTAAGCAAAGTACTAAAAATTGTTCTTCTTTATCACACCAAACCCTATGCAAGAACTTTTTTGTATACAGACACTTCAACTCTTTTCAAAAGGAGTCGGGAAGGGTAGCTCTTTCTTTTAAAAGGAGACTGTGAGAATAGTGAGACGAAAAGAATGTGGCACAGGGCAGGTACCTAGGCCATGTTTATGGGGTCCGTTGGAGAAAAAAGTCACACTGTCTGCATTTAATCCTTGGCATCCTAATGTTATCAGGTGATTTTGTGAGCATAAAAATAAAGCTGTGCTTTTTGGAAGTGGAAAGTCTCATTATATCTGAGGTGAGTCAGGAAAGGAAGTGAAGGGAAATTATCTATTTTTGGGTTCTGAGTGCAGCTGAGGAGCCCTAGATGCCTGCCAGAGAGGCACAGCTGCAGCAGTACTGCACGGCTGTCCATCCACCTGCACGCCGAGCCGGGTGCCATGCTGATTTTCTCACTGTGTGTCTGGTCCTCTTTTCTGAAAGTTGTAAGAAGCAGAACCAAATATGACAGCATTTCCTCGAGTGTTAAGTGCCGTTATATGATTCTGATAAATAAAATATCCCGGGCAAGAACAGCTTTCTCTACATAAAAGGAGCTTCATCCAGTTTGCCAAATTTGACAGTCATGTATTTAAATGCATGTTATGAGCAGCAAAATATCTTGGTCTCACTCTAATCCTATTTACCCAGCGGTGGTGGTCCCTTGGTTATTAGTAACCACATCCTATCTAAATGCTTTTGAAGCATACGACAAGGACAGTTGCCAGGTACAGTAAACACCGGATTAAAGTAATATTACCAAGCACTATTTTATGAACCCATTTAAAATGGTAACCTGGCAACCAGCTTGCTTTTGTCAAAATGATTACATAGGCATAATTTGCACTCAGAATTAATTTTCAAAAAAGTTTCTCCAAAACAAACGACAGTTCCAAGTAAATATTTAAACGGGCACACACTTGGAAAATGTTCAGAGAACTTGCCATCCTAAAAGAACAATGTTGTTCTAGAAAAAAAAGCGTGCCAGAATTCCTTCAATTAAGCAATTTAAAATAAAACAAGGATTATGTTTAATCTAATTTTATAAATTAAGAGGCTCAGCATCTTTAAAAAATGAAATGAAAGTCAGTAAACTGAACAACATAGATAAATTAGGGAACAAACAGGAACCCACTCTTCAGATTAGCTGAGAAAGGCAGGGCTTCATGGCCCGCATGTATGAGTAGATCCCCTATGACAATCCATTCAGTTGCTGAGAGTTAATATGTACCTCATTTGTATCTGGTGCTGTAGTGGCACTGGAAGTATTAGAGGTGAACAAAGCAGATCCAGGACTTTGTTCCTTGAGTGCAGAACCCAGGCATTGACAAAGGGTGGCATCTTACCACTGGAGAAGATTGGCATGTTCTAGGAGTTTATAGCACCTTAGTCTGTGGCATCTGGACGGGCTTTCCAAAAAAAGTGAAATTAAAGTTGAATTCTGCAAGATAAATGAGAACTAAACAGAAGAAAAAAGATGAGGAGGATGGGGGTTGGGAGAGAATTCTTATAGATTCTACAGCGTGTGCAAAAAAACCTAAAAATCAGAGAGGGCATGGCAAGTTGTGGGTATTCAAAGAAATCAGTAGATCTAGAAAACCATGGCAAGGGCTAGAGGGGTAGGAGAAGGGATTGCAGAGGTGGACAATGGGTAGATCAGAGGACAGATATTGGACACTTGGGGCAGAAACATAAAACATGTACAAAAGCAACAACAACAAAAATGAATAAATATCTATGTATTTATATACATACATTCATAAATATATATGTTTGTAGTAGTCCCCCTTCATCCATGGTTTTACCTTCTGCAATTTCACATCAGCCGTGGTTCAAAAATATTGTGGTATTTCAAGAGCGAGAAAGGCTATATTTACATAAATTTAATTGCAGCATATTATTTTAATTTTCCTATTTTATTATTAGCTTTTGTTGTTAATAATATACTGTGCTTAATTTTTAAATTAAACTTTATCATAGAAAAAATAGTATATATAGGGTTTGGTACTATCCAAGATTGCAGGCATCCACTGGAGTTCTGGGAGCATATCCCTTGCAGATAAGAGGGACTACTGTACATACATATCTATTTTTCATATACGTGTTTATATATATATACGTGTGTGTATATATGTATATTTTATTTCTCCCCTTTCAATGGCCAAAAAAACTTCTGTTTTATTTTAAGAAGAAATGCATGGTAAAAATTTTGGACAGATATGCGAAGGAGGTACAACTTAAAACTAGAATCAGTTTTCTAATATAGTCCAAGAAAAGGACTTACTAGAGATTAACCCATGTTGGAAATGATAGTTGGTCTAAACAAACAACCAGTAATTATTGAGTGTCCTCCATGTTTCTATCGTAACTGGTTAGGCAACTGGAGATAACAAAAGAAATCTACCTGCTGAATGGATCAATGAAAATAAATTCAGACATAAGTCTTTTCCCTTAAGGAACTTAGTTATAAAGATAAAGCCAGAAATCCTAACAGCACCTGGGAGTAGTTGAATGTTATGGTGGACAGCACAATTAAGAATGCAAAGAAAGGAATGATCTAGCGGATAAGCTAATCAGGTCACAGGTGATGAAGGAGTTGGTGCTAGAATTAGGCCTTCAAGTATGAATGGACAATAGAAGTGGAAGAGAAGGCAGAGTGATGGTTATGGAAAAAGCAGTAGGAGAGGTCGTAAACAGCAGAAAGAATCTAGAAAAATGACCACACAGATGGAGAGGATCTATGCAAAGAGAACTGCAGAAAATCAGTCAGAAGGCTCAATACCCTGGGTGCCTTCCCCTGGACTAGGCAATAAGAAGGAATAAAATCAGAGACCACCAGTTCCTGCCCTCAAAAGAAAACAATCTACCTGAGGTGCATAAATATGAAAAAATAAACAGAGAACCTTTAAAAGCAGACATATATGAAAGGACTCTAAAGACAGTAGGTGCTTAGGAAAAGCAATTTAGCACTAGAGGGTTTTTTTTCTTTTGATGTGTGTGTGTGTGTGTGTGTGTGTGTGTGTGTGTGTGTGTGTGTGTGTGTTTGTTTTGAGACAGGGTCATCCTGTGTTACCCAAGCTAGTGTCTAACTCCTGGGCTCAATGGATTCTCCCTCCTCAGCCTCTTGAGTAGTTGGGACTGCAGGTGCGCACCACTACACCCAGCTTGCTTGAAGTAAATTTTTAATATTGCACAGTTTGAGCTTGAAAAGATCCTTTGTAGTTGCTTTGGTTAGAGAGGGAGTAATGAGACTGTACAATAATCTTCCAGTTTTGAGCACGTGGACTCATGCATGATCAAACACGTCCTTCACATATGAGTGTATGCACATGGCTATGATGTTTTAATTGATAGCTTTTGCTTGTTTGCTTTTTTATACTGTTTGAAGAATAATTTTGGCTGACCACTCTTCTATGTATTTAAGTCAGGAACTTTTGTGCCAGAAAGATGGTATCTGTTCTTTGTGGAACTTGCACTACACCCTCAATTTCGTAAGGTCAGACGTAGGTGTATCCATGCAAGTTTTTTCCTGTGGCCTTAGGATGTTGGTGGAAGAAAGCTTTACTGATGTCCCAGACAATGAGGATAATCGAGTCAATTACAGGAGCTGTGTACAGTTCTTAAGAGCATGGTGCTCTAGGCAAGTCTGTCTCACAGGGCACAGGGTTCATTAGTGTTTATTAAGTAGTTCAAAGATAAAAAAGAGAGAACTAAATAGTAGCAGGGCTTAGAGGTGGTAGTTTCCCTTTTTTCTGGTCCTCACTTTCCTTCTGGCATCTAGGCTTTCAGACAACCTGCCACCCTGTGGTTTTGGCTACATCTGGAATCCCTTAACTATTTTAACCCCTTTCCATCTGTTTCTAGACTCGAGTTCAGCAAAAGAGATGTACTGGTTAGACTCTTGCTTGGCCTTCTTTGAACAATAACTCTATTTAAAGAATGCCTTCATACTGCCAAGCACTGAGCTAATATGAAGCCCAGGTGGATTCACAGACATTATCACATCAGAGGAGTGTAACCACACTACAAACCAAAGGCCAGAGTGGTTCAGTCACTTGACCAAGGTCACGCAACAAGGAAGTGACAAAGCCATAGTTAACTTTTAATTCCTTTTAGCTCTAATGTCCATAGTCTTTTTTCTCTTTCTGCTTTCCTACATTTAGAGATTGAACTTGTAGTAAGAAACTTAGTGCTGTTTATAAAGCTTTTTCACATTTGTCAATAGTATCAATATCAATAAGCAACAGTGGGAAAAACTTTTGAAATTACTGTTGGCCAAGATTGGCAGCATGAGGTTTAGCTAAGTGCTCACTGGAAATAACTTTATTGGCGATTTTGAAGGGTTGTAAACTGTTGTATTCACTCCACTCTCTGGTCTGTGTGGGCCTTAACCAGGTAGGAAAAGGTCTACATGTTTATGGCTCACATGTCTTCTCATGATACGAAAAGCCAGCAAGTAAAGGGACTGTGCTTCCAATGCCTTCAAGACTGGACTCTTCTTTTGAGTTAGTGAAATTTTCTGCAGTTATGATAATACTGAACTCCTCCGAGTCTCAGCTTATTCATTTTCTAACATCTACTCTGTTTCCATCCCAGAATTGTTGTAAGAATCAAGAAATAATAAGAATGTGGAAATACTTTGAATGATTTAAAGTTACTGAAATAGAAAAATAATGTTGCTAATATTTAAGCCACTGATATTTTTATTACTCATAGTTGAAACCAACTATAATCAAATTACTGTATATTTAAAAATACTGAAAGCTTGAAATGAAGCACTTTTCATAAAGGGTTGAGGTTTGGGGATGTAATTCCTTGATGTGGTGTGATATATTAGTTTGCAGACAATTTTTGGGCAGAGAGTAGAGATTAACCCATAAATGTCTGCTACCTGCTAGCAGCAGATTTTTGTCTGTGGTGATATCTAATAACTTGCTAGTATTTTTTTCTGCAATACACGTGATGATGCATTGATGTGTCAATACATTGTTTTACATGCATTGATGGTGAAGGAAAAGATTGTCCAGCCAGTGACCAATATATTGCTTAAAACAAAATTAATTCACAAGACTTTCTCTGTTGAGCTGGACAGCAACCTTAATCTCTGTAGTAAGAAGTCTGCCAAATTTTCTCTCTCCTGATTCTCTACTCACAGTCATTTAATGAACCTCATAAAAGCTAATATCCCAATTTAGTGGTTCACTCCCTTGTGTTTCACTAAGAAAACAGTTCCTATAATAAAATAAACATGCAGAAGGACTCAGCGCAAAGGTATATTCTGTATATGATTTTAATAAAAACATGTTTTGCTTTGTGAAGAAAAAAAGCACCTAGTGATAGCCTAAAAATATAACAGAAAAATATGAAGATCATCCCATTCAAATGTTAGAATTATGATGCTGTCTCAAATCACCACCATCTCACTCCATCAGTTAAATTTAAGACAGAGTTTTTGCCTAACACAAAGACGGAGCACATACCACAGGATGATGTCGAGATGTTCAAAAGGCAATATTAGAGCGTTGAAGGAGAAGTTGTTTGGAATCAAAACAGTATGGTGAAATTTGTTCAATGCCATTTTTGTTTCTTTCTAGTCCATGCTAGTCATTGCATCAATGACTAGAGAAGGAGCTAGGAAGATACCAGTCCATTCTAGCATAGTTTAGAATTTCATTTTGTTCTGAAGCTACCAAGGAGTGAGGATAAAGCCTAAAAGAAATTCAGTGGAAGGGTCGATGGCTTACAGTTCCCTACTCAAAGAGTCAAATCCGCTTGAGAATGGTATTGTGGAATCCCAAGAAAATGGGACATTTGATTAGCCACCAATCTCATATCCTCATTAGGAGAATGCAGATGAGAATCCGGTAAGATCTGAAAATCCAGAGAAAACTTCTGGGAATGAAATTCCTATTCCTGTAACAACAGACTCATGCTAGTTCAGTAGCACTTTGAAGACTAACTAATTTGTGTGTGTGCATGTCTGTGTCTGTGTGTGTGTGTGCACACACATGCGTGTGGGCGCAGAAAAGTACTTGGTACATAAAAAATATTTTACAGCTAAAATCTATATGTTGGTTGAATGCTATTAATAAAAAGCAAATCAGATGACCTTACCTCATGAGTAATTTTGTTTCAATGTACATATTTATTTGGCTGGTCATATTAGAGTCACAGTAGCAAAATTGATTACTTTTCTTTGTTTCAATATCACTGCATTCTTCTTAATTCCACAACAGTCTCCATATATTCACCCCTCCCTCTGGCTTTTCACAACCACAGTTGCCACTGCCACCACCATGCCTGCCCTCTTATACCTTCTCATTGCTTTCAGTACCTGTATAGCATGTAAGTCAATTGGGATTCTATATATATTTATGTAGTTAATTAATATTTGGCTACTCCACAGTACTGAAAAATAACAGTGAGAGGAATTGCATTCCTCTTACTTGTTGCAGTGACCATAATGTGACTATCATTCTGGCACATAGTAGGTGATCGGTAAATATTTATTAAATAAATGAGTTCATTGAAAACTAAGTCAAGTATTTTTTTTTTTTATCAACCACTGTGGAGGATTAACAGATAAATTAGGATTTAGAAAGAGAGAAAAGACAGATACACAAAAAGCTATACTGCAGACCAGAATGTCATCAATATTACCATGGAGATACAAGTATTAAAGAAGTATTATTTGTGGAGGGGTGATTAATTCCAGCCACTAATGAAGACAGAATGATTCCATTATATGAACACCCATTAACTTGAGTAAAGATTTGCAGACGGTGTATTGATGACTGATGCAGAATACCTGTCTTTTGTTTTTGTTTTTATCTTTTACTATATATATAAATGCCACCCTGAACTTTTGCTTTATATTCTAGAAGAAAAAGGCATTATATAAACAACCATACATAATGGAATAGGAGTACTAATTAGAAAAGCATGACTTCTACATCATTGTAATTTTGCTCTCCAGATCCCATTCAAGTATGAGCATTAATTAATGAATATTATTAAGCTCTTTATTTGCTGAATGTTCTTATTCACATTTTAACATTTTAAATAAATAGAACATTTCTAATTTAACTGAAAGACTTGACAGCAAAATAATACTCACTAAAGACAAAGTTGCAATAAACGCACACTCTCATAGACTACTGATGGGAGAGAATATTGATATTTCATTTCTGAGCAAATTAACTTTAATGTGTTCATATTCTTTGCTCAAGAATTTATATTCCACTGTAGTATTTATTTTTCTAAATATTTGTAGACGAGATGTTTGTTGAAGTTTTTATCTGTAATAGTAACAAATGAAAACAGTTGCAATTTTAAAAATAGAGAATTGGTTGAATTACAGGAATTATGACACCATGAAAACCATAAATGAGGAAAATGTTTTCTCAGTTTCTATACTGTATGATATCTTATGTGAAATCCTAATATGGAAATAATATGGAAGTTAAACTGCCATTAATGGTCCAGATGACTCAATGTTTCCTATACCGGCAGTCTAATCACAGCTCACAATTCACAAGCTACTGCTGAAGAAGAATATTAACTGAAGCGGGAAGTTTTTAAACAGACTGTTAAAAGTCCTACAGGGGAGATGGGAAGGCAGGTCCGTCTTTAAATGCACAGAAGAATATTAGCAGTGTTTGTCACTGAGTAATATTATTATAGTTTGTTGTTGTTGTTTGAGGGTTTGATTATTTTTTTCTTCTTCAACTCTTTTACAGTTAAAAAGTCTTATAAATGAAAAGCATTAGCTTTTTAATCATAGAGAAAGGTTATTTTAAATTAAAAAATGTAACCTGATTTTATTTTTACAGTCTAGTACTGCTCAAAACCTAACACTTTCATATATTTTCTCTGATAACCATTCTTGTTAAATTTGCATCCAGCAGCAGAGAGGGAAATATCTGCAATGCTTTCGTAAGCCCGATCCTGGCATTCCCCTTTCAAGTAGAACTAATGTAGTCAAGAGAATGTGTGCCAATAGTGCATTCTAATGGACATGATCATGACTATACATAATTTTATTTTTGAAAATTTGAAAGAGTGCATTATGAAATAATATCATTCTCTTAAGTGAATCTCTTACAACAAAATTAGCTCATACAAATATTTGGTCAAGCAGATGCTATCTAAGTTTGCAAGTGCCAAATAGGTGGTATTCTTTCTTAGTATCCATTGGGGTGCTTTTATGTATTTTCCTGTAAAATAAATAAGCTTTATTTAACAGAATCTCACCAATAAGCAACTGTACAATCAGTTACACCTTTTTGGCTTGTGTGGGAAGGATTGGCTTAAAGGGAATCTGCTGGGTTATCCATTGCCATCCACTGTGTGTTTCATAGTCCAAAAACACAGGAATGCCTCTCACACTCACCCTCAGGTTTTCCCTTTGATAAAACCAGCCAGTACCAGCCAGCTTTTGGGAGCTGGATTTTCAAATATTGTTAATTTTGCCTAAACATAGCCCCTTTTCAGGCTGTCTCTGTGGTCAACTTTTGTTTACATAACAATTTTCATTAAATAGATTCATGTTTTTGCCAAAATGTTTTTAAAGGAGTTTTCATATCATGCTGCATGTGGAAAACTAACATTTACCTTGAGTAGATACAATTAGAACAAAGAAATGTTAACAAATTTTAGTTAGGTGATATTAGCCACTATGCCACTGCCAAAAACAAAACAAAACAAAACAAAAACAAAAAATCCTCTGGGCATTAGACCTTGTCTCTGTTTAAAAGTAAGAAAAAAGAGGGAGCTCGGAGGGTGTTAAGGTCAGAGCAGCTCTACTTTGAGACTTTCTCCTAGACTTACTCAAAAAGATTTTTTTAAGATTAAGGAAAATAATTGTTTGATGATGTGATTCAATGCTATTCAACACCATGCTTCTGGATTACCTAACCATCCCTTGTACTTCCAGCAGTGTTTATCTCCTACTTTGGAAATTACTGCCCTAGAGTGATGCTGTGACCCTATGTAGTTGCCTGCATCTCCCTCTTTGCACTGTAAAGGACCTCTAACATCTCTCAGGGTCTTTGCTTTAGCTCAGTAACTCTTATTTCTTAGCTTAGATCACCCGCTCAAGGGAAAGAATGGTGTCAGGTATGGTTATGGCTCTCTCATGCATTTTCCTGTGTGTCTTTGTGAGCCCTTTAATTTTTAGCCTTTCTTGAGACAAACTCTATATTCAAACTCACCTAGGTGCTTTACTTGTCACCAAGAATGGCATATTTTTGAGGCACTAAATAAATAAAAAATAATGCCAAGTCTTACTTTTCTACACTTATGTGCTGATAATTTAGTATCTGCATGGGTACCAGATGATGTCATTGCTGTGTGCTTTAAGACTTTCTTTATTGCAGCCATGCTAGCATTATTTTTAGCACAGCAGGTGTCAAAAAGGTTTATTTTGAAAGAAAGAAAACATAAAAATGAATTATTTATGTGAGTTAAATCAAAATGTACTTGATATAAATGTTTAATCAGTTTTTCACCAACTTCTTTCCATATGCTCTGCCCTGCTCGATGGTGCAGTTCTAATGGAATTACTAAATATATCTTAATAGCTCAGTATACAGCATTATGCAATGGTACTTACACAAGAGGAATTTTTCAACTCATATTAAACAGGTCAAATGATTTTTAAAAATCTTTAGAATGCTTACTGTTTTATAGAAGATTATTATTCAATCGGCATAGAAAAATTCAGTAAGTTTGACACTTAAAATGTGCTACGTTGACCATATTTAAAGTTTCTCATTCCTTAAAAAAGACGAGAAGATTAGAAAATAACTTTAATTTTAACTGTAATTGCAAATGTTTTTTCCCTTGCTTTCATAAGTAATCAGCAGATTTGCTGTTACTCCTGGAATATAAATGTTACAGAATTAAAATAAGGATTCCAAGAAAGACTACACCATGACTAAAGGACAATCTTTATATTATGGAGGAAACTGAAAACCTGAAGGCTGGACCAAGATTTGTAGTCTTTGCCAACTTTTCAACTGCTCTCAACTGGTTGCTTTCATATTTCTGTTCTTTGAATTACCTACTCTTTTGACATCAGTAAAGTTCAACTCTTCATTTTCATTATGTGCCACTTTTTCAGCCAAATCAATGTCTACCAAAAATTCTTTATTATTTTTATATGCAGACACTTCACCCTTTGAAATCTTCCAATTTCTATGGCTATAATCTAAGGATGAATCACTCAAGCAAAGAGTAAATGTCCCAGTCAGATATTGATTTCATTAGAGGGTTCTTAACCTCCAACTCAATGATGGTAATAATGATCAGAAAATATAATGTTAGTAGATGTCTACTGAGAGCTGTCCATGAGCCAGTGAAGTGGTCAATGTTCTTTGTATGCTGTACAAGATTTTTTCACATATCTCTATGAGGTAGGTGCAAACCCTATTTTCAGAAAAAATAGTCAGAACACTAAGAAAGAGATTAATTTATCTTCATAAAGAGAAAGCAAGAGGATACAATAGAAATAGCAGTTGAGTTTAGGAGACTGAAGATTATTTGGGTTTGGGGGTCAACAGTTAAACCTATGATATGACTTTGGGCAAATAACTCCAGTAACGAAAGCAATCTTAATCAACAAGAAAGGCATATCTCACACACACACACACACACACACACACTTGTGTGTGTTTATTAAAGAGAATCCAAACACAAATCAAATTTTATCTATACTTTGTACAAAGCCAAACGCATCTATTTTTACAAAACTGCATTACAGCATTCACTCTTCTTGTCACATTTTAATAAAAATGGACCAGCAGCAGAGACAATTCAGGGAAGCACAACTAAAATGATTAAAGGGAATAGAGGCATTCTTATGAGGATAGACTGTAAAATTATAGTCTTTCATTGCGGAAAGCTAAAGATGAAGTAGGGATATTTAACAGGCAATAAAATGGTAAATGTGGATTTGGTGGACAAAGCATTCATTACCTGGAGTATTAGCAGTAGAAGAACCTCCTTAAAGTTTGGAAAAAGTTCTAAAATTATGTTTAGAAAAAAACTAGAATCAATTACAGTATTAGTTTATCCAATAAATAAATGTACGGTACATATTATTAGAGAGCATCAAAGGAAAAGCATGGAAGTCTGAAAAGATTGGGCTATATGGTTTAAGTATGCAGCTAACACATTTTGAACAGGATATAGAAATATTTCCTCAATTTTCTGCAGTTAGTAACATGAAGCATCAAACGTCCCTGACACATAGTAGTGACAACATTCACCAAAACCAAGAAATAGGAAAGTTGACTCCATAAAGGAGGATTTAAAATTGACAAAGAAAAACTACCAGAGACAGAGTCTTTGCTCTATGATTCTGTATAGATCATTTCCAACAAATGGATGAGGATTTCTCCTTGGCTTCATGGCATCAGGGACTCGGTAGGGGCCCATGGATTTGTGTTGATAGGGGAGGTTATGCATGGCCAGGGTGGTTGCCATTAGCAGAATCAAAGGGAGAACCTTGTTTCTGAGACTCTCCAAACACAGTTTTGAGCAGGAACACCTATTCTAGACTTCTCTAGTTCCTATTTTAATTCCTTTCCTTACTTTTCTCAACAGTGGAAAATGCAGTAAGTGGAGAAGGCCATAACAATAGCAAGTAGTGGATGGAATGATGAAAAAAACCGTGGGCTTTTTATGGCCTTACACTGATTCATTTTATCCATTGAGCACATGTAAAGAACAGCTTTGACTTCTGCCTGTTTAGCATCCGTCCTCCTCTTTTCCTGGTGACAGCATCCATAACAGACCCAATGCTCTCTGTTCCATTCTTCTGGGCAAGGTGATTGGTTGAAGAACAAGCAAATGATCGAAGCCAATTTTGTAATAATTCATCAGGAGAGCTTTGGTGGAATAATTGGGGAAGAGACACTCTCTTTTTTCTGGGGTCACTATGTGTAGGGGTGATATGACCCTGGAAAGGTCAGGAGCCACGAGAGACCACCAGAAAAGAAGCCAATAATAAGAAAAGCAGAGTCAGGAGATGAGGAGAGAAAGCTTGACTGTGAGAAGGTAAGCAAAAGTGAGACCGTGTGTGTGTGTGTGTGTGTGTGCGTGTCTGTGTGAAGTTAAGTCCCAATTTCAGCCCATGCATCAAGACAGACTTGAAGTTTGTCAACTACTGACATTTTGATATCAGCCACTGAATTTTTGTTTCTGTTTCCTTAAGCACTTTTGAGATGACTGTTTGTTGTTTGTTACTTGCATAGTCCTGGTTATTAAAAAAAAAAACTTTATGAAGAAAGTATTATTACCATTTTACAGAGGAGAACACTGAGCCTGATAAGTATTCATTCAAAAACTCAACATTCTACTTAGTACTGCCTAGTTTCTTTGAAAACCTTATGCGAATTTTTCATAGATCTTAATTTTTAGTTTTTATATTTGAATCTGTTTATTCATTCCTATACAACTATAACTTTTTCTAGATATTCTTAATATTTTTTTAAGATTATACAGAAATAAACTAAAATCATGGTCTCAAAATCATTTCTAGATTTTTTTTGTGCATTGTACTGATTTACCTATACAGAAATCCACCTGAAAAATGGTTTGCATTCACAATTTCTTCATTCCATGGTTTGTAGAATATTTGCAAATGAGATGTGAATATTTATAGACATTTGTGACATTACTACTGCATTTAGAAGCTTTTATACCAAATTATAGATTCATGTAAAGGTTATAAATTAGAAGCTTTACAGAAAATGTCTAAATATTTATGAATTTAGCTACATTTAGGAATAAATTTGCAAATTTTACATTTGCTATTTTTTCACATTTATGAGCAAATATGAGTTTTCTAATAATCTATCAAAATGAGTCGGCACTCAGAAAAGCACAAACCCCAGATGGAAATGTTGTCTTCATTTTCTCTGGGTGTCTCCCTCCCGCTCTGTCTCCATCTTTCTCATCTCCTCCTCTCTCCCGACTCCCTTCTCCACCAGAAATAAAATATGCAAGATTCACCAAGGAGATTTCAGTGCTTCCAACAATCCCTGGTATTTACGAGTTGTCAATCATATTATCTCTTATTTTTAACTCTCTAATCAGTCATCCATCAACCATCAGTATCCAGGGGGGAGAAATCATACTCTGGAGTTCTTACAACAGCAGGATCTAATTATCTAAGATATTGTGCTATGGTCCAACTGAATATATTTGGAATGGACACAGGGAAAGGCACCTGCTCTTTTTGGCCACACCCCTGGTGAACTGGACTTTTCTGCTTCTGTGCACTTCACCATTGGGAGGAGAGGGAGAGAGGAAGCCATCTAAATTCTAGTGCTTCAGGCTAGGCTGCCCCTCCACCAGGTCACCCCCTCCCTGCACTATGCTAGAGGGAGCCCCAGTGGAATGAGCAGCCAGCATCTGGATGACCCACCACTTCATGACCTGCTCACATCCAAGGGTCTCTTTCTGCACCCCACCATAGCCATTTGACATGGTCATCACAGTAACTACACCACTACTGAACTCTCAATGGGCCAGCATCCTACCGTTTGCACCCACCTTTAAGTCCACTCACTCTCAAATAGTCCTTTGACCCCACTGAGACTTTCAATTAATAAAAAACTACTATTTATTCAGAGTCCTCAGTCTATCATATTATCACTTTCCTCCTTACTCAGCTGAGAGGCCAGGGTCCACCACACAATCATCTCCATTAAAACACTGTTAACTCCCTTTACTCTCTCTCCCTTTTCTATTGGGCCAAATTTCAACTTTGGTGAAACCCAAGTACCTAGCAGAGTTGCTGAACAATAGTGGAGATTAACATACCACTATACTAACTTTAACTTCAGAAACAAAAATATTGAATTAGTATTCAGCAATGATGATTCACATCATCAGTTGCAAAGCTACCATCCTTTCCTTCTTACAATGGGCCAGTTTTGGTAACTCAGGCCAAAGACAGACTGCATGCGGAATGGTCTAACGAGACTGGTTCAGAAATGGGCACGAAATTCAATTATAGTGGTTTAGATATAAGGGAAAATTGCATGTGGTTTCTTACTCATTTCAGAGAGCAACTAGAAATTCACTGGCATGTGATGCATACTACAAATGAAGCCTAGAACTCCTCCAGCCATTTTCTTGCCATCAAGACAGCAAGGTCACTTGTGCATGATGCTAACTCTAAGGAAGATACAGCAGATGCAATTTTTTAAAAGTCAGATATTTCAGTGTTATACAGGTCATCAAGATAGAAATCTAACAAAGATAAGAATATCTTTGTTCTTATTGACTTAAACTAGACAATTGACCAACTAGACATAGCAGACATCTACAGAACACTCCACCCAACAACAGCAGAATATAGTCTTCTCATCTGCACATGGCACATACTCTAAGATCAACCACATGCTTGGCCATAAAACAAGCCTCAACAAATTCATATGGAACCCAAAAAAGAGCCTGAATTGCCAAAGCAATCCTAAACAAAAATAACAAAGCCAGAGGCATTATACTGCCTGACTTCAAACTATACCACAAGGCTATAGTAACCAAAAAATCCTGGTATTGGTACAAAAGCAGATACATAGACAAATGGTACAGGATAGAGAACCCAGAAATAAAGTTGCGCACCTACAATGCATTGGTCTTTGACAGAGTTAACAATAGCGAGCAATTGGGAAAGGACTCCCTGTTTAATAAATGGCTCTGGGATAACTGGCTAGCCATATACAGAAGCCTAAAACTGGACCCCTTCCTTTCACCATACACAAAAATTAACTCAAGATGAATTAAACACTTAAGAGTAAGACCTACATTATAAAAACTCTAGAAGAAAACCTAGGAAAAATCATTCTGAACATCAACCTTGGAAAATAGTTTATGACCAACTCCCCAGAAACTATTGCAACAAAAACCAAAATAGACAAGTGGGACTTAATTAAACTAAAGAGCTTGTGCACAGCAAAAGAAACTATAAACAGGAAACAGACAATTTACAGATTAGAGAAGATATTCACAAACTATACCTTCGACAAAGGTATAATATAAAGTCTATAAAGAACTTAAATAACAAACCAAAAACAAATAACCCCATTAAAAAAATTGGCAAAGGATATGAATAGACATTTCTCAAAAGAAGACATACATGAGGCCAATGAATATATGAAAAAATATACATCATCACTAATCATTAAAGAAATGCAAATCAAAACCATAATAAGATACCATCTCACACCAGTCAAAATGACTACTCTTTTATTTATTTATTTATTTTTTTCTGAGACAGAGTCTTGCTCTGTCGCCCAGGCTGGAGTGCAGTGGCGCAATCTCAGCTCACTGCAACCTCTGCCTCCTGTGTTCACGCCATTCTCCTGTCTCAGCCTCCTGAGTAGCTGGGACTACAGGTACCTGCCACCACGCCCAGCTAAATCATGAAATAGTACACAGACATAAAAAGGAATAAAATTATGTCCTTTGCAGTAGCATGAATGCAGTTGGAGGCCATTATCCTTAGCAAACTAACACAGGAACAGAAAACACAATCCTGAATGTTGTCACTTATAAGTGGGAGCTAAATATTGAATACACATAGGCACAGAGATGGACACCATAGACACTGGGGGCTGTTTGTGGCAGGAGGTTAGGAAGGAGGTGTGTGTTAACAACCCTATCAGGTAGTATGCTCACTATCTTGGTGATGGAATCAATTCATACACCAAACCTCAGCAACACGCAATTTACGCATGTAACATACCTGCACATGCACCCCCTGAACCTAAAAGCCTCTAGAAATAAAGTATCCAAATCGTTTACAATATTTTTGAGTTGTTGAATCATTCAGTGCTGATGTTCACCCTACCTTCCAGTTACAATAGGAAATAAATGCCTTTCATTGTTTAGGCTGATATGAATTCAGTTTTCCATTTCAGTCACAATCCAAAGCCACAGGGACCACGTAACAGGTTGAATGTGGGCCCCGCAAAAGTATGTCAGTGTCTGACCCATAAAACCTGTGAACACGACTTTGTTTGAAAAAAGGTTCTTTTTGCAGATGTAATTAAGTTAAGCATCTCAAAATGAGATTATCGTGAATTTAGGGTAACACCTAAATCTAATGGCAGGTATGTTTACAAGTGAAAGGCAGAAGAATTTAGACACAGTTTTAGAGAGGTGATGTGAAGATAGAGGCAGAGGTTGGAGGGATGCATCTATAAGCCAGGGAATCCCAAGGATAGCTGGCAGCCATCAGAAGCTGGGAAGAGAGGTTTGGGCCAGCTTCCCCCTCAAACTCTCCAGAAGGAACCAAACTGTTGGTACCTTGATTTTGGATTTCTGACCTCCAGAACTGTGAAAGAACATATTTCTGTCGTTTTAAGTCACCCAGTTTGTGGCAATTTGTTACATCATCCCTGGAAACTAATAAAAATTGAAATTAAAACCTAGGACTGCCGGACTCTTAGGAGTTTATGCTGTTATCAGAATACTGCATTGAATTAAAAACGACTTGAAAACTAGACTTTGGATGACTATAGAGATATAGATATAGACAATGAGAGAATTGAGTAGTCACTGAAATGATCATAGAAGCTTTATGACAGAAACAACCATTCGGATGCAAGCTAATCCCAGCAAGAAGTATGAAAAAACCTTTAGTGCAGAACAAGAACAAAAAATACAATACAAAAAGAACAATACACAAAATAATGACCAAGGGTTTTCCACGAGTTTGTTAGTCAAGAGAAACTGGAATTTAGCATCAGAAAACACTTCAGTGACATTATTACTTGTGATGCATGTGTGTTGTTCATGAGAGAATTAGTATCATCAGAAACACATATGCTTCACTATTTAATTAATATTATACTATGAGTTTAGGTTATCAGCTAACATGTTCATTGTCTTTTCAAAGTTCTGAATATAAACACTTACCTTTAGGAAATGTAACAGGTATTAGGTGACTCCTATACGAAATACTTCATACATGATCTCAGTCTTTGGGAGACAGCAAGCATGCTTCCCATTTTCAAACATGAGAAAGCCTGGGAGGACCATCAACGGCTTATGAAGCACCTTTGTGTAAATTACAAATGCATGTGCCAGGACAGATGACTTAGCAAGAGCAGCAAGGGGTTTAGTTCAGCTCTGCTTGGTCCCCTGGCTGTGTCTACAAACTCCTGTGCAGAGCAGGAGATGCACAGCTGAAGCCCAGAGAAGCTAGGTAACAGTGCTCAGATCCAACCCTCAGTAAATGTGTATGTTGTAGTTTGAGTCCATTTATCTCTGACTTCAAATTCCATACTTTCACGAGCACACAGTGACATCTTCAAGTAGCTTCAGATTTTACTACTGAAAGGTATTCAAACTGATAAATGCAAGTGACAACTGCAGGTAATATGCTATGCCAGTCAAGAAAGTAACCCTTCTGAAAAACGATACCAGAAGAGAGGCTCACCTTCCTCCGGGTGGTCAGTATCAGTGATATAATTTGCCGGGCCCTGTACAAAATAAAAATGTAGGGCCATTGTTTAAAAATCATTAAAAATTTCAATAGGGCAACAGTAGAGCCTTAAACTAAGTCTGGAGGCTTCTAAGTGTGGGGCCCTGGGGGCCTGCTAAGGTGGCCGCCCATGAAGCCGGTCCTACAGGTGGGCCACATGAAGCCTAGCATCTGGCTGGCAGAATAGCAATAAAAGAGATGCTGGTAGAAAAGATCTCCTACTAGGATCAGCACATTTACCTCTGTAGCTTCTTGTGCTTACCGAGGCTCTAGCAGTACTAATATGTTAGGTCAAGTTATACTTTCTCAGGCAGGAAGGATCTTTAATGTCTTGCTCTCAGTTCTTATACAAGTAGACTACCTCACTTTGCTGGGTGGATCTCCACTTTACCTTAAGGTCAGGGAACAAAAATTCAAGTGCTTCGGTGAAAGTATTTTACTGCAGTCGTATCTAAGTGAAATAGCTAAGAAGAAACCCAACAGATTTATGAAAGTATTAGATCCAAACTAGTATCAGTGACAACAATGCCTCAGATTTGAAGAATAGTGGAATAGGAAGGGGGGATATTAAATTCTACTGCCCCAGAAGAGGCCAGAACCTTGATTTAAATATACCATTTGTAGTCTCAGAAACACTGTAGTTCGGTTTCTGTAAGATGTTAGCTACATTTGAATTGTTGTTTAGATCAGTGTTTCCTAAAGTGTGTACAACTGAAACAACTTTGAAAGACGTGAAAAGGTAATTGCATGAAAATAGCTTTTTGTCCAGATACAGAAGCTGTGTGCTCAGAAGAGTGTTTTACTAAAGGATGTTTCTGAGTCTTTCACATGTTCCTGTGCTGGCGTAGGGTATGGCACATGACTTTAGCATGGAGCATCTTGGGGGACCATGTTCCGTGAAACACACTTTAAGAAGTGCCTCTTTATGTGACACTATATTGTAGGCAGCATGCCAAAGAGGGCATTTTCAAGCTTCATAAGTCCAGGCACACTTGTTTAAGAGCTTTCTTACCTAGGAACTTGTGATTTGGCCGTTGTTAGCTCATTACTTCCCCTCCCCAAGTCCCAGGCAGAGGTTAGTACACTTGTTCTCACAGTGTCCTGGCATTTGGTGCTCACTGTTCACCTGAGGAGCAGATTATGACTGTGAAGATCAAAAACATTCTCAGCTAATCTTAGCTGTGGGGTTAATACTGTTGTGGGGATCTTTTTACAGTTTATGCCGACGTGCCCTGCTCAAAGATCCATCTAACACTCGAAATGAGGCTCCCTGAGTCTACACCCCAGAACCCCCCATCGCTGTCAGAGCTGGCAATGTGCCTGGCTGCTCTTGTGTGGCCTAAGGCAAGTCACTGTGTTCACTAAGACAAGTGGCTGCTGTGTTCTTCCTAATTTTAAATACGCCCACAGAGAAGAGAGGGACTCACAATTTGAAAGACAACTATTTAGTTTGCGTCAAGAGCAACTGAGTTTTCCATTCCACTACACTTGAAAAACCCACCGGGCTGTTAAAATCAGCAGTCAACAAACAAGCACCAAACCATCCCACACACTTAAGAGCCCTGAGACTGGGGGGTGAGATTCTCTGGGAAGGCTGTGCGTCCACCTTAGACATCTATGTCCCCAGGAGGCCGAGAATAAGATGGATAAACATAAAGTGTGGTCTCTAAATGGACTAATCACTTTTGACACTGCGTGTGCATTTTTATACAAAGGGATGACGAAATCACAAGTGTGTGCTTACTAGTATCTGGGCTATGCAAAGAAATAACCAGAGAAGTTCAACACGTAAGGTCCAAACTAAGTTTTCCTTCTTCACCTCAATCAAAAATTACAGATTGTTTGAACAATATCTCGAACTCCTTAATCTTTTCAAAAGAAGGCAGCAAAAATTCAACCAGATTTTATTCGCAAAGAATAAAATCTTCCTGAATGAATTATTCTTTATGCTTTATTTATAATAAAGAAAAATCTTCCTGAATAAAGAATAAAATCTTCAGGCAGAATAAAATCTTATTTAAAGTACCTGATTTTTGCTAGCATTGGTTTGACTATGAAGAGCCACACTTCCAGTGATTCCTGAACAGCAGATATTGGCTGTTACAAATTTTTTTTTTTTTTTGAGACGGAGTCTTGCTCTGTCGCCCAGGGTAGAGTGCAGTGCCGTGATCTCCACGCACTGCAAGCTCCGCCTCCCGGGTTCACGCCATTCTCCTGCCTCAGCCTCCCGAGTAGCTGGGACCACAGGCGCCCGCCACCACGCCCGGCTAATTTTTTGTATTTTTAGTAGAGACGGGATTTCACCGTGTTAGCCAGGATGGTCTCGATCTCCTGACCTTGTGATCCGCCCGCCTCGGCCTCCCAAAGTGCTGGGATTACAGACGTGAGCCACTGCGCCTGGCCTGGCTGCTATAGATTTTAACTAACTTGCCACTATGGCCACTGTCGAAAATCCTGTAGGAATTAAATGCCCGGTTTTTCAAGATACACATTTCTTACTAGAAAGCAGCAGCCTGTTATTCATTGAACACATTTATTAAGTCTCTATTTGCTGCCAAGTTTTATGGGATGAAATAGGGAACACAATAGGTAAGGGCCCCAAACTCATGCTACTGATTCGCATCTCTGAAGTTGTCTGCTGCAGGGTCTGACTCTGAAGGAGCTGTAATCACAGTGGCCAGTAGCCTCTGATATTCTTCCTCTGCTGTTCTTAATGTTCTTCTCCCCACATCCTCAAAGCATCATGGCTTAATCCCTGTTCACTGGCTTAAGTCTTCCGCAATCCCTCAGCAAATTATGATCAACGTGGGTGTACATAAATGGTTCTTAGCATTCTTCCTGCTGTGACTGGAGTTATTTTAGGAGCTTGTGGTGCTTTTAAGATCAAGGACTTTGACCCTGGTCCTATCTGGCTTCTTGCTCCCCGTCAGGCACAAGATATAGTCTTTTTAAAAATTAAGTAACCTGCTGGGTGCAGTGGCTCACACCTATAATTCCAGCACTTTGGGAGGCCAGTGTGAGAGGATTGCTTGAGGCTAGAAGTTTGGGACCAGTCTGGGCAACATGGTGAGATTCCATCTACACAAAAATAAAAATAAAAAATTAGCCAGGCATGGTGGCAAGCGCCTGTTGTCCCAGTTACTTGGGAGGCTGAAGTGAGAGGGTGGCTTGAGCTGGGGAGGTCTGGACTGCAGTGTGCCGTGATCGCACCACAAACTCTAGCCTGGGCAAGAGAGTGAAACCTTCTCCTAACAAAATAAAATAAAATAAAATAAAATAGTAAAATAAAATAAAATAAGTACCCCCTAGGTTCCTGGACTACCCCCATAAGTCATTCTTCCTCCTCTTACGTTAATTCACCCTGTTATATCTGTTCACCTTCCTCTTTAGTTCAGATCTGTTAGGTTACCCAGCTTAGTAACTCCTTCCCCCAGAAGGTAGGTTAAACATGGCCCTACTGTGTTTTCTCCCCACTTGGCAGGCGTAAGGTTGTACACTGACAGCTGGGGCTGGAGTGGCAGCCAGCCTGTTACAACTATGTTCCCAAATCCTTTACAGAGATGAGCATGAAACACATGGAAATGGAAATGAGGCAATCTAGTTTGGAAAAAATAGATTTGAATTGAGGGTAGAAAAATGAGAAAATTGGAGTTCCAGTCCCTGTTTGATACCACAGAGCTATAGAACCCCAGGAGACAGTTCAGTGAGTAATTTTCCTCAACTGTAAAAATAAGGGTATAGGAGAAATAATTCTTAAGTCTCAAAATCCCTGGCTTTAAATAGGGTTAATGATCAGGATTAGTAAAATAGTATGGGGCATGACCTTCTTTTATGTGACATAAGAAATTTGGTAATCAGAGCAAAAAAAAAAAAAAAAACACAGAATTTTTAAACAACCCAACCCAATGCTTTTGAGATGGACTTAAAAGGTGAAGTTGCAACTTCTAGTGACCTCAAGAACATTTTTCCTTCTCTACCTTCAGGTAGACAGAGGTCTAAAGTGAGTTAATCCCTGACTGCACATAACTGTTCAACGCAGGTGCTCTGGAGTTGGACCTACTTGGTTTAAAGAACTGGCACGTAGGCCTGTGCCTGGCACATAGTAGACTTTCAATAAACATGTGTTTAAGTAATGTTGACTCAGTAAGCACTGCCTTTGCTCTCTTCCAGTTGTCATTCGCTTAGCATCTAGGTGACTTGATTTCTTTACTGATAACGGTGGCCGCCCTACAAACTTGTAAGAATGCGATAAGATAATTCAGGCAGAGCACTGCACATAGCCAATGCATGCAACAGGTTAGTTGTTACTGTGGCAAAGGGATTTGTCTCAAGGATTCTCTAGGCTCTTTTCATCTGACCATTTTCAGCCCATCGAACAACTTTCCCAGACAGCAGTAAATGCAGGCCAAGGTCTTTGCTTAAAGTGAAAATCTCTGGCCTTGATGAGAGAAGCTGTCAAGTCCTGAAAAGCCTGCCACTTCCTCACTTCACTTCAGGTTCCATGCCCCTTTGTCTCTTTTTTCCCTGTGTAATATTCAGATCAAAGCATTCTTGCCCTACTTATCCTCTAAAGCACATCACATCAGTAGGTTAATAGTTGAAGGTCACCAGCCTCCATCTCTCTGCACCTTGTTGTGGCCAGGCTTCGTAGCAGCCAAAGCCCCAGCTGGCGCGGGGGAGCTGCAGGAAGCACACTGTTTGTGTGCCCAGCAGATGTAAAAAGCTTGGTGCAGTGATCTGGGTGCACCTGTTGGTTTGTCACCATCTGTTAGCCAAAATGTTAAAAAGCCACACCCTCGGACAGCCAGCTGAGGAGAACTTAATCTCTTCCCTCCCAGGCCTCCAAATACATGCTGCCGATCACATCTTACAAAAGAAGACAGCCAAACACAAAGAAGAAACTGTCTGAACCCTGCCTAGAGGGAAACCTAATCTCTGCCCTGGCTGGGTTGTGTTTTTTACACTAACAAAAAAGGGATTCTGAAATAAATCTAGATAGTTATTACCTGATAAGAAATCCTGTTATAAACAACTGACAACTTTTTTTCAAGGAAGATATTAGTTGAACATGGATACTAGTATTAAGTGAATTAAGCAGTAATGGTATTTTGGATGACTACTTAGTGAGGCGAAAGATGATGACGGAGCTAACGTGTGCCTCCTCTGAGGGAGACAGAATTGGATTCTTAGAAGTAAAATGCCTCGGGAGCCAGCACAGGATAAAGAATTAGATGAGTTTAGGCCTTGGAGTTCCAAAGATTAGAGCAACATTCCTCTAAGGAAGAAACAGAAATTTGTATGACCTTTATCAAAGCATGGGCAGGCTTCACACACTCGTGCCTCTCTCTCCCTGCTGCCCACATCTTCACCACACAGAACAAAGTCTCCCATTCCACAAAGGTCAAGGATCGCACAAGCTAATTGCATTTAGCTGGTGGATATCATTTCAGAGCTAGGTACCTCTCCCTTCAAGCCAGACATCAGATACACATTTTTAAAAGCAATTCAAGAGGGCAAGGATCTTTCATTCAATGACCAGACCAAATCTCATTGAAATTAAATATTCAACTAGAATATGCATGCAGCGACTTTCTTGAATATATACCCAGGATAAGTCAGAGCAAATGTTAGCGTGCCTTCTTGTCTTTATTGAGAATAAATAGGGAAAAAGAAACTGGTTTCCATCCAAAGTTGTAAAATAAGGAAGATGTACTTTGTAATTTAAGACTTTAAAAAGAGTTTTAAGTTAGAAATGATTTCATGTAGCTAACGAGTTTGGTTTTTTTAAATTTATTTTTTAGACAATTTTAAAACACATCGGTCAAATCTTTTATGTGGCCCCATACCTTTTATAGTGATTTTCTACCCCTTTCTTTTTTTTTTTAATTTAACCAAACTATCATTCAACGTAATCCTTAAGGAATATTGAATAGAATTAACACCTTTATACCAATCCCATTAGTGTACTGTTAAATTAATGGGTTCACTTCTGCCCTCAAGCAAGATTCGGATTATAATCTTGAGACAAGCTACCTTGAGGCAGTAGGCAATCACTTTAAAAACCTGAAAGCAGGCAACATATGGCACACTACACAATATAAAAGTGTTTGAGAGGTACAAGTTTCCACCCTTCATGATACATGCCCAGTTTTAAATAAAACATAGCGTCATCTGGTTCACGCTTAAACACTGAAATTGAAATTATTGGCCATACTGTCATTTTCAAAACAATAGCTAACGGTTTGCACATGTGCTGTTTACAGATCCAAGCCTGTAAACACAGTCACCAACCACAACTTTGCAAAGGTAAATGACAGCTTGAAAAATTTCAAGTCTCCAAAACTCCTGGGATTTCCTCGTTTTCCCCCTTTCATTCATTCTTTCTTCCCACCCCACCCCCAATCCACTCATAGACACAACAGATCCTCCTCTGCCTGCGCAGGCGTAACTTCCTCACCATATCACCCCTCCCCCCACGACACATTTTCCTGCTGTTGAGACCAGCTGGGCTGTATTAGTCATGCTGAAGCACGTCATGTAACACAGCAAAATATCAGGCAGCCCAGTGTCATGGGAAAAGTGAATCTACTTCATTATCTACCTAGGGAAAGGAAACAGAACTATCGCTTCAATGGACCTGGTCTTCCCTTCTGTGTTGTTAATGTATATTCTATTAATATTGTTAATGATATTCCAAGGTCTTGGTGTAAATGAACATGGTGCAGTAGGGAAGTATCAATGGTAATACTGTGGGGTAATACCTATGCTCTGGGGTCTTTTTTATCCTTTTCTTCACATACAAATTCCATAAATGGTAAAGGATTTTGATTTACATAAAGAGAAAAGAGGGATACTGTTATCAAAATAGAAACAGGCCGTCCCAAAGAGAGTCATTCTGTGACCCAGAACTTAATAGTATGATAAGACGTTGCTTTGGAAATTTGCAGGGAAAAACAATGTTATATATAGCTCTGCTTCTCAAACTTCAAAGTGCTTTCAAATCACATGGACAGCCTATTGAAAATGTTTTTTTTTTTTTCTGATTCAGAGGCCTGAGAGCCTATATTTTTCACAAGCTCCCAATTAATACTGATGCTGCTGGTCCCCAGACCCCACTTTGATTTGTAAGGTTGTATAGAAAGGACAACATTTAGGACAATTCAAAGATTACAATTTTTTAGAACTACCAAGTACTGACATCAATCGAAAACTAATCTAAAGGAGTTGGGAAACATCATCGAGACCTCAATGATGATGAAGGGAAGTGGCCATCACAGCATCTCTGGGAAATGTATTGCTGGGCATAGCGAGAAAGACCTGGGGAACAGGCATCAGCAAGAGACAAAGAGGATGCTTAGGTTATGTTTAAAATGTTTTACTCTTAAAGATCTAGACAGGTCTTTTGAGGATGTCACATGGTGGTATCCCAGAATTTTCATTTGTTTGTTTTTTAGTTGAGAAGCAGATATACAAAGTGGGTTTTCATAAATGAATAAATGATATCAAAAGTCAAAGTGGACAATTGAATTGGAACTTGATTCTAGTTTGGTAACATCATCCCTAGGAGAAGAATAAAATCCCTAGGGAAAAAAACAGGGACATGCTTTTCCCAACAAGAGATGGTTAAAGCAGTTGTGCTGATGCAAAATATTAGATTCTCATTGTACTTTGAAATAATTTTGATCTGGTATTTCTTCTGTCATTTTTCTGACATCACTATCTCTAGCAATTTAAAAATACTTGACAGTCACACAATTATTTTGCTTTTCTGATGATACCTTTAAGAAAGAAAACTGTTTCAAAAACTTTAAAATGTCAGTGGATGCTCTCCTTCATGACACTAAGAAACATGAGGTCTTTTGGCTCGCTCTGTTATAATTAAATATACATTTTAGAAATTATAAAAAAAGGAAGTGGTAAGACTTCTTGTTTCTATTTCTTAAATTGCATTATGGTATTGCATTAGTTTCCTAGGGCTGCAGTTACAAATTCCCACAAACTTAGTGGCTTAACAACAGAAATGATGTTCTCAATTCTGAAGTCTTGAGGTCTGAAATCAAGGCGTCAGCAGGGCCAACATTTCTCCCAAGGCTCTAGTAGAGAATCCTGTCTCTTCCTATCCTAGCTTCTGGTGGTTGCTGGCAATCCTGAGTGTTCCTTGGCTTGTAAATCCATCAGCCAGCCTCTGGCTCCGTTGTCCCTAGGCTTTCTCCCTGCATGTCTCCTCTCTGTGTCTCTTCTCCTTTTCTTATAAGGACAATAGTTTTATTGGATTAGGGCCCATCCGATCCAGTCTGGCCTCATCTTAACCTAATTACATCCACAAAGACCCAAATTTGTTTTCGAATAAGGTCATATTCCTAGATGCCAAAGGTCAGGATGTCAACGCATTTTTTAGAGGACACACCTCATCCATTAACAGGTACTAAAGTATAGACTCTTTGCATTTTGAAATGCAGATTCCCAGGGTTTTTCTTAACCATACCATGTTGAAGAGTTTGTTTTCTTCTTTTATTACTGAAGTACTGTGATTATAAGGAAAAAAAAAAACTTAGGGTTAAATTTTACTTTTTAATGTTAAAAAATACAATTAGATATGCAGTAGAAATCAGAAATCTTTGTTTTAGAGCTAATGCAAATAAAAATGTTTGTTCTTATGAAGATTTTTACGTGTTTTTATCTGGCACTCTTTGCTTCGCTGTTTATTAGCAGCGACGTTGGCAACGTTATGAGTACCTTATCACGTTGTATAGTAACTAGATGGTAACTTTCTTGAGGACAGATATTGGTCCAATATTTTGAGTTTCTGTCTGTTCCTAAAAGTGGACACTCAATAAAAGTATGTTGATATGAGTTGAATATTTTTCTCGTATCAAGTTACATGGAATCATTTTGAAGGCGAAATAAAACTTTTTAAATCCTCATAAAAATATGACTAGTGCAATTGTCTATTGGACTTTGGGGAAACTGTGTATCTGAAAAAATGAATGACATTTTAGTAAATGCTTACTAGCTATAACCTGTTATTAGCACTAAAATATGTAGTAAACAATTACTAACAATAAATAATTACCATCTTAGGCTTGTCTTCAAGTCTCTAAATCTGTAAGCTTAATATCCGATCCCATAGGGTGAATCCAAGTTGCTTGGAAAATCCTGATGTTAGCTACTGTTGTGCCCTTCTTGCTCAGTTATGAGATGTAAACTCAAACACATCACTTGCACACTGGCTTCATGATTTATGGGAGAAAAGGTGAAGAAATTTGATATGAAAACATTTTCCACTTAATAACACTCTCCCAGAATCCTTCTCATAACCTCTTTCCCCTGCCCAACCTCACACAAGCAAAAATATCCAAAGAAGAATCTTTGTGGTTAAGATTCAAAAACTCATCTTGAACTTAAAGCTAGCAAATGTCAGCAGTTTCACGTTAGTTTGTCCTAATGTTCTCAGAAATCTAAACCATGGTATCTTGCCGCATTTAAAATTCTTGCCTGCTCGCTGCAGTCCCTAATAATATCCTGGCCATGTACCTTCATCTATATTCATGAGAGTGCAGATGCAGCCAAATTAGTGGCAGCAAAGCACATTTTACAGTGTAGAAAATACAATCTGGCTTCCTTTAAACATTTTTTTGACAAAAAAGTTTTATTAAAAAAAAAAAAAAAGAAAGAAAGAAAACCAGACAGATTTAAATTCACCACCACCCGTTGGAGGAGTCTGTTACAAATGCACAGCTGGCTTGATGATGAGTGACAAATCAAAAGTCAGGGAGAAACTTCCCGATCATCTGAGCCCTTGCCACCCGATTAGCAGAAGAAAAACAGGGCAGATGGAGGGAGACGCAGCAGTTCGGAGGGAACAGATGGCCACTACGAACTTGATATATGAAATTAATAACACTTTCTCAAATACAATTAGTAACAGGAATACATTACCTGAATTTTCATAACTGTGAGCAAGCTGACATTAAATGAGGTTTTTCAGATTAACAGTTGATGTGGCATTGATATTTGGAGGGAAATAAAAATATATAGCAATAAGAGAAACCTCTTGCTTTTTGGTGCCATTGATCAGGATGTTGTAACATATGAAAGGAGAACTGCTATTCAAAGAAATTCCATATTTAAATTCCACTAATTGGAATTTTTTTCTAATGTAGCCATTTGGGCCACATAATGCATGAGATACTTAAGAGCCTCGCAGATGTATGCAGCATCCACTGCCCTAGATGAATTATTCTTTAGGAGGAAATTAACCATTATGCATCTCTCTACAGATAAAGTGGGGGAAAAGCAAACAAAATCAGGCACAGGAGAGTGAAAAACTCAAGGTTAGATGAAATCAAGAGGCTAAGTAATTTTTTTTCAAATCCACCGATGATACAATAAGTAATTCTAGGAACGTCATTAAGCTTTCTCTATTTTGACGCCCAGTCTCTAAAATGGACAAAATACCAATGCTATATGTTTTGTTCAAAATGGTGTCAACTGAAAATCTATTTTTAATTCAAAATCTATGATGATGGCATGTCTGGACTGTGTTATGCAGCCAGCCTCCTGGGAAGCCAGAACCTCTCTGAGCCTGGTTAGGTCAGCTTCTGGGGCTCCTGATGAGGCAGACATGATGGTGATGAAACCTTGCTGAGTGAAGCCCAACCCTGGCCCCTGCAGGAGGCAGAGGCAACCTGGAGTGTTACAAGATGAGGCCATACAGCAGCAGCTGCATGGCTTTCTGATTGCAGGAAAGGGATTCTTATGGGTGAGGGCTGTCACAGGGTCCAGGCCTCTATGACAGGTAGGCATGAATGTCTCTGGAGAGGTGCATACACTGGGTCTGGTACAGGGACAGAGCTAAAATATGCAAGGACGCCGGTCATATGCTTGTCTCTAGGGTGGCAAGAGGGGTCTCTTCTGAGTTCCAAGGGGTAGATCATTACTTCTGCTACAATACAATGGCTGTTTCTGCGGCTGGTGCAGAAATTAGCAGAGAAAGAAGGTAAGAACATTTTCTCTTGCCTGAAAGGAATAACACTGGTTATTCAGGTAAGCTTAGAAATCACATAAAAAGGAGCCTCTTCATGTTATGAAGCTGGCCGTCTCCCACTTATAAGGGAGACAAAGGCCAAAGAAATAAAGACAAAGTTCCCTTTCCTGAACCATCCAGAAATACCTACGTTTAAAAAAAAAAAAAAAAAGTTAAAACAGGTACAACTGGAAAAGCCTAGAAGAGAGGATGGATATAGAGCACTTGAGTAGACATCAATTCATATGAACTTTTAAGAAATATCTGAATTTAATTGTGGTTTCAGCTGTAAAAGCAATTAGCAATGAGATCTTAGATAAGTCACTTCACAAGGTTTATACTGCTTAACGTAAAATTAAGGGCTTGGATTTTATAGAATTGTCAGATTTTAAAATATTTT
Organism: Chlorocebus sabaeus; assembly: GCF_047675955.1. Taxonomy (NCBI): domain Eukaryota; kingdom Metazoa; phylum Chordata; class Mammalia; order Primates; family Cercopithecidae; genus Chlorocebus; species Chlorocebus sabaeus. Next base: position 96,381,427 of record NC_132911.1, read on the forward strand.
ATTATATCAAAAATCTAAAAATTAACACACCTATATGTATTTTGTTTATTCTTTCAGTTTACAATGATATATCCATTTATAACTAAGCCTTAAAAAGTTACTAAAACGGTTAACACCAAATGTTCCCGAAGCTTTCAATCTACTCTTAAAGGGGAGAATATGACTTTTCAAGCTGAACGTACTTTCCCTAATATTAGAAAAAAAAAATAAGATCATCACACATTTAAGTTAAGATAGGGGACTAAAAAGAAGTATGAATTGGGTAGACATGTATCTTAATTTGGGTTTCCCCAGAAGCAAACCTTGACATGATAATTTGCGTGCAAGCAGTTTATTTGGGAGGTGAAAGAAAACACCAGTGCGGGTGGGTATGGGGGGAGTAAGACATGAAGGTGAAGACAGCAAATATCACTTTATCAAACCAATCACGACTGCAGAGGACTGCTGCTTGATATCACTGGGAAAACTCTGTGAGTCCATGGAAGAGTTAATCCACTGGGCAAGTGAGAGAGCTGGGGTACTTATGCACCAGCTTCTGTCAGTCATTCGTTAAGGGCTGCTCCTAGGAATTGTTAATCCCCCTGCATTTCTGGTCTGTGCAGTGGTCAAGAAGGCTCCAGAAGCAAGAGAAAACCTTCAGGCAAAAAAGAGCAGGTGCTGGCAGTTGGAAGTTGGGTTGCTGCACCTCAGGGTGTTTGGGGCAAGGAGATATGCAGGGCGCTGGCAGCATTTAGCATGTCATGATAAAACTACTGTCAACGAATTCCCACCCAATAGCTATTTATTTAACTAGGCTGTGTGACATGAGACTTTATATGTCCTCTTCTCACATTCGGGGAATGGGCAGAATCCACAGGGCATCCAGATGACAGGCAAGAAGCTCCTGCCCTTAGAAGTGGCCCACTGCAGCCTCCACACATGAATGAGAACCAGTGCTTCACTCCAACTCATCTGGGTATGTCTGGTTATTACCTGAACTGCCTCCAACCTCCAAAGGCAGTTCTGTTAAATGGTCTTTTAAATGGTCCTCACTCCACAATTGGCATTGCTCACTCTGAGAGCGGGGAGTGAGACAACAGAGGAGACAGAAAAGCTACTCTTATGATTCATCTAACATCCTAGTGAGGCGAGAAGAGTTCTGACCTCCCCTGCTTTCTGTTATTATTACCCTAGAGGCAAATTTTAGATCCAAGGTGAAATTCAATGAGAGTTTCCTTTTACCTTACTTGGAATATAAAAGGAAGCTTCTCCCTCTTTACTGAAATATGCATATTGAAGGGTGCTAGTAAGCAGGATATCTAAACAGGGGAACTTTAAGCGGGACACTTGCTGATGTTTTCCATTCTCCCTTGATGCTGATGGGCAGCGTGCCCTTCAGAAAAGGTCATAACAACCTTGACAAGCCTGGTCTGTACGCTGTTAGGCTCATCTGTTCTATGACAAAGAAACCTCATTAGATGGGAGTGCTGCTACAGGACTTGAGTCTCATTTAGAGATTTTTCTCAAGGATGCCTTAAACACTGAAGAATGATATTAATATTGCCTCCTATCATTTAGTTTATTCTCTAATTTTTAAATATTTAAATGTGATTCCTAAAAAGTGGTCTGTATTTGATCCATCATTTAACAAACATGCCTTGAGCACTTCTATGTCAGGCACTGTACCACGTAAACATTTCGGATAAAGATTTTTGTTCCTGTGAGGTTTACATCGTCATAAAAGGAGTCAGACAATATGCAATAAAATTGTTAAGAAAGGTATTATGGAAGAAGGCAATAAGGTCTGTAAAGTAAAGAAAATGTGTAGGCCGGGGAAGAGGGCTTAGAAATGACAGAGTTTTCAGGAGAAGCCTCACTGGGAAAGTGATATTTATACAAAGACTTAAAGGGAATGTGAACACAATTCTGAGGTCCTGGCACATTTTTAGGACTAGCAATACAGCAGTAAGTATGACAAAACCCTTCCCTAGAGAAGCTTACACTCTAGAGAAGAAATTCAATTATAAACAGATAAACAACTAGGTAATGTCAGAAATTGATAAACATGAGAAGAAAAATAACGCATGATAATCGAACAGAGCGTGTGCAGGCAACTTTTCTGGAAAGGACCAGGTAGCAAATATTTTAAGCCTTTTGGCAGTTTCTGACACAAGTACTCAACTCCGCCATTATAAGGCAAAAGCAGTCAGAGATAATAAGTAAATGAATAGATGTGGCTATATTCCAATGAAACTTTATTTACAAAAATAGGCAATAGGCAAGAGTTGGTCTATGGGCCATAGTTTGCTGACTCCGGCCATAAGAATCTTCGAGGATATGATATTTTAATAGAGGCCAGAGTAACATAAAGAGCTATGTGATAAGCTGGGGGAAATGTGTCCCAAGTAGAAGGAAGCACAAGTTCAGAGGCCCTGAGATGGCAACTTGATTGACAAGTGTGCATCTTAAAGTCAAGTGAGCAAGAGGACAAAATTAGGAAACTGGATTCAAGTACGTGGTGGACTATACTACTGGTCATAATCATTTACTCTTCCCTGATGCACAGCCTTTGACATGTGATGTAGCTCCTTCCTCTAAAGGGGAGTAGGATATTTTCCTAGACTTGAGCTAGCTTTGTGACTAGCTTTGGTCAATAGAACAAGGTTAAAATGACAATATGCCAGTGCTGAGTCTAAATCTTAAGAAGCTCTCTCTGTTTCTGCTCTCTCTCTTGCATGTCTCCCGTTGCTGTAATAAGAATAGCTCAGGCTGGCCTTCTGGTCCCTGAAGGAGCAGAGCCACCCAGCCAAGCAATCCCACCTGAGTCAAGCCTGGATTAGTCAAGCTCCAGGCACAAAATAATAATAAATAATGTGTGGAGCCACTGAGTTTTCAGACTGTTTGTTATATAAAAAATAGTTAAGTGATACAGGGAAGTAGCCAAGAGCCATATCATGATGGCCTCGTGGCCACAATAACTTTGGACTCAATTCTGTGAGAAGGAAAACCATTTGAATGTTGAACGTAAGGTAAGAGGTAAGATAAGACTTTGTTCATAGCACTACCTGGGATATGTCAGAAAGGCACTGCAGAGGAGCTAGAGTGGAATATGGGGACTAGTTAGGAGGGATTTTCAACTGACAGATGATGGAAGCTAAAACTCAGGAAGAGGAAGTGAAGGAAAACAGAAGTGGTTAGATTATATTTTGAAGGTAGAGCTAGTGCAATTTTTCATATGGATTGGAAGTGTTGCATAAAAGAAAGAGAATAATCAAGGGTGGCTCTGAGATATTTGGCCTGTACAAATTATGACTTATTGGTGCATTTGCTGAAATGGAGGGTAATATACAGTTGAAAGGAGGGTAATATACAGTTGAAACTGTTAAAAAATAAATACTAAATTGAGGTTGAGATCAACAGAAAAGTGAGAAACATTTAAGCAATATGAAACTATTAAAAATATTTTAATTTTAAACTATACTTCGTAAGTATACCATGTAAGCTACTGTATTAGTCAGCTCAGGCTGCCCATAACCAGATACTGGAGACTGGGTGGCTTAACCAGGAGACAATTATTTTCTCACAGTTCTAGAGGCTAGAAGTCCAATATCAAGATGTCAGCAAGATTTGTTTCTGTTGAAGCTTTTATTTCTGAATTGCAACTTCTCTCCTTCTCCCTGTATCCTCACATGGCCTTTCCTTTGTGTACACATGGAGAGAGAGAGAGAGAGAGAGAGAGAGAGAGAGAGAGAGAGAGAGAGAGAGAGAGAGAGATCTTGTATCTCTTCTTCTTTTTCTAAGAATACTAGTTTTATTGGATTTGAGCCTTACCCTATGACCTCATTTAACCTTAATCACCTCCTTAAAGGCCCTGTCTCTAAATATGGTCACATTGAGGGCTAAGGCTACAACATATATGAATTTTGGGGGGACACAATTCAGTCCATCATAGCCAACTTCATTTATTAAATAACTAACATTTTATAATGGACTAAAGCAATTTGAGTTCAACTCCAATTACCATCAACATATTTCTTCCCTTCCAGCAAAACTTTTTGAAAGTGTTGTATATATTCTCTCTTCTCATCCTTTCAAATTAAGCATCTTTTTCTACTACTCCACTAAAATTTCTCTCCTCAGGATCATCAGTGACTACTCTAAAGTCAATCCCACAGTTCTTTTCCGTGCTTTCTTGACTCCTTTCCTGTTAGACACAGTCGACCAGACCTTCTTTGAAGCCCCATCTCCTGTAGGCTGAGGTTACACTATGCTCTCCCTGTTCTCTTCCACCTTCTCTGAGAACTCCTCTACAGTTCCCTTTGCTTGTGCTCCTGTTTTACCAGCAGACATTGGGCTGCCTCAGTGTGTAGGCTCCAACCTACTGTTCTTTGCTAGAGCAATACGGCCCCTGGTGATCATATTAGCTTTCATGACCTTCCATAAAACTCACACGCTGTTTCAGCTCCCACATCTGTATGTTTATGATATTTCCACTTTGGTCCAAATTTTTGTGTCTAACTGCATCCTTGACATCTCCACTGAGATGTTAAAAGGCATCTTGAGGACAGAATCCTTGGTTTGTCCCTACACCAAACCAGTTCTTCTGCCAGTTTTCTCCAGTTGAGTAAACAGGACACTCATCAACTCAGATGCTTAGGTCTCACACCTTTGGGCCCTCCTGATGTCCATTTGTTCACTTCCCCCTCAACTTTAATCTACCAGCAAATCCTGTCAGCTTTATCCTTCTCCTCTTCAAGCTACTTGTTAACATCTTTATTGCTACCACCCATTGGTCATTAAAATTAAAGTTTGAGGTCGGATAAAAAGGTTGCCAGCACTTTTGGTTCAAATGTGTGACTCCTTCTCTGAAGCATGTGGCTAATATAGTGAAGAAATAAAGAAGAAAAAGAATACATGTGTTGTAATAGGCAAAACCTGCTCAGATTTTGTAAGAACATAAAATACGAGTGGAAAGAATATTATTTAAAACCCCATGATATTTATTGACTTGTGGAAAGCCAATATTGAACAAAAGAAACACACCTGTGACAAAATTCTTTTTGGGGAAATTTGCACTATTAGCCAGCTTGATCTTAGAGTGTGATTTGAAAATCCTGTGGAAAATCCACTCATGTTACATTCTGTCCTTTCAAGTCTAAAGGAGGAGTCTATTCATGCTTACCAGGGACAACTCTTTAATACAAAAAACCAAGTCATTAGGAGAGGGATATCAGGATATTTGGGGGCAGATGCTTGATTCTTTATGGGGTCCCTAAGATTCAACTACTTTACCTACATAAGAGATGAACTGTATCATTATCACTGTTGTGACAAATAAACAAAAGCCATTAAAAAGAGAAAAAAGAGAAACAGCCAAAAGTAAGAAGCACTTTAAAAAAAATCCATAAAATCATTATGCAGTTTTAACCAATTATAAGTCTGCTTTCAGTTAAAAAAGTGCCAAGAGCAAACCACAGAAATGAATCAGAATGGGAGTTTAATTGGAGACTGCCGGCCAGCGGCCAATTTAAAGACTATTTTAAGAGAGATGGTTGAGCTCAGTATTGAAGCCATATTTGATCACCTTAAGAATTGTTGCCATTCAGACCCGCGGAATTGGCTCCTTTCTAGTAGACGTAGCAAGTCCCCGCACTGTGTCTGAATTCACTTCCATCACTGCTTACAGTTAAAATAAATTAAGAAAATTCACCCATCTATTGAAAGTAGGGCTGCCTGCATATTTTGTGGGACCCAGTGCAACACGAAAATGGGAGCCCTTTGTTCAAAATGCAGGATGAAAGTATTACTAAAAGTTAAAAAATATAAAACTTTTTCCTTTCTTCCAAGGTCTCCCTGTTGACTTCTCATGAAGTTTTTCATTGACTTTTTAACATTGCACTCCCTCAGGCAAGTGAATACACACAGCCTACAGAGCCTCACAGGCACCTGAGCGGTCAGACCAACTTGTCGGTCTCCCTCTTCCACACCCATCACTCAAGCCACATGGATGGGAGGTCCTGAGAGAGTCCAACCTCCACGGGGGAACACACCGGGCACCTTGATCAGAAATAGGTAAGAGGCCTGTCCCCAAGTTGCTTATCAAATGTTCTGTGGTGCTGCTAATCCTGGGTGAGGAGAGCTGCTGCAATACCCCAAGGTTCTATGGGGTGCAGACTCACCCAACCCCACCTCTTTCCATGTCCTCCCCAGGCACCTGCCAGGGGTGGCGGGTAGTGGCAGGATGTTGGCCTCCTCCTGCTGTCCTGCCCTTGCTCCTGGTTGAAGATGTCAATGATAGCAGGGTGGGAAGGGGAAAATGTGGGGCTCAAATTCCAGAAGGTGGCAACCTGGCTACCAAAACCTGTCCCTGGAAACTAGGGGAGGCAACAGGTGGCAACACTCACATGAATGAATCTCTAAGCCACCATCCTTCTGCAGTCACCCATGCTCTATTGTTCCAGCAGACTTCTTTTACAAAATCTGAATTCAAAGATAAAATTATCAGTAATTTCAAGACTGTCACTACAAAGCATAGAACTGCAAGTCCAGGTCCTTCTGAGCCAATGGCTATGTGCAACTGTACTGGTCATTCCTGTGAAGTTGATGATGGGAAGTAGATTTGCTGGTGACATCACAGGGCCCTGATCTGGCAGCATCCTGGAGAAGCTGTGTGCACCTGCCAACTCTGGCTCTCCTCCAACACGTACAATCTTATTTTTGAAAAGGAACTTTCTGCCTCAGTAAGACAAGAAAGACAAGACATTTTAGAAATTTTAAAAAAACAGTATATCTTTTATTTCATGGGTTTATACAGATCATACCTAGTAGCACTAAAAGAACTTATCAAAGAACAACAATGACTTAACTTGGAGTCTGTTTCTGAGTGGTGCTTTTCTAATCAAAGTGTAATTAGGGCATTGCTCCAAGCAGTCTTGGCTGGGTTCAGTGAGTTTAGACAGACATAGCTCTCTGAGTCCTTTATAGCCTGGACTGGATTAACAGTCTTCCAAGCCTCACAGTGACTATTTTCTCTCGTCTTTATTACCCCATTTCTTTATCAATATTGTTTTTAAACCACAGCCAGCAGGTCCCAATGTCATTGGTTTATGATCAATCAGTGTACATATTTATACCGCTATAGTGTTCAAAATACTATTTGGTTGATAATCTTTATTGCAGTATGTATTTGAAAAAGTCACTAAAAACTTAAATTTAAGAAATAATTTTGAGGTTCTTAATAGTTTCATACATATGGTTTCATGGTTTAATTCTTTTTAAATTTTGTAGTATGACGTTGCTTTCTTGGGGTAGTGATTAGGAAAATTCCATCATATTTATTATTATAAGTATACATAGAGTTATATATCATTCTAAATATTTGTATATAATTATGATTATATCCATGTAATCTTTATTGAATGCTTATTATCTACCATTTAATCTTTGCAACAATCCTGTGAAATAAGTACTCTCATCACTATTTTATATATGAAGAAACTGAGTTTCAGAGAGATTGAGTAACTTGCCTAAATTCATACAGCTGGTTGCTAGCAGCATTTATTGAGGCCTTACTGTGAGCCAGACACCAGGCTAACTATTCTACATAGTATAATTCTACATTGTCTATAGCATTCTGCATGTTGTCATTTAATCCCTATGACTTACCCTTTGGGGTAGTACGACTGTTATCTTCCTATTACAGATGAAAAAGCTTGAGATTGGAAAGACTGATTCTCTTAAGGGTACACTGCTATTACTACTAAGAGCCAGGATTTTACCACAGAAAGTTGGACACCAGAGCCAGTGTTTTCATCCATTACGCTATGTGCAGAAGGTTGCATTTTGTGAAAATGGCCAGAACATATTTCTGTTACCACATATTCCTCCAGAACCTTACACTCTCTCATCAATAGTTGGAGTCTATTCTTCCTCCCCTTGAAACCTGGTGGGCATTATGAATGCCATGACAAATAGCACTGTGGTGGAAATGATGTCATATGGTCACACATTGAAGGGCTGGGTCAGAAAAGGTGATACAGAAACTGCTAGGCTCTCTGTCTCAGGATACTCATCCTTGAAACTCAGCCACTGTGGAAGGCAGAGTCATGGCTCTCCAAAGATGTCTATGTCCTAATACCTGCAACCTGTGAATATATTACCTTACAAGGCTAAAGGTACTTGACAGATGTAATGAAATTAAGGACCTTGAAATGAGAAAATTATTTTTAATTATCTGAGTGGCCCAATATAATCACAAAGGTCCTTAAAAGTGGAAGAGGGAGCAGAAGGTTCAGAGTCAGAAGGAGATGTGACCACGGAAAGAAGGAACAGAGCGATGCAGTGTTGCTGGCTTTGAAGAGGTAGGAAGCAGGCCATGAGCCAAGGAATGTGGGCAGCCTCCACAAACTGGAAAATGAAACAGATTCTCCCCTAGAGCCTTCATTCAGAAATGAACACAGCCTGGTGACAACTGGATTTTAGCCCAGTGAGACTTGTATCAGACTTTTGGCCTATAGAACTGTAAGATAATAAATTTGAATTATTTTAAGCCACTACATTTACGGTAATTTCTTGAATAGTGATAGAAAATGAATACAGCCACCATTCTGTGAAGAAGCTGAGGTCACCAGGAGGTGTTTCAATTGACAGATAACATCTTGGTCGACAGCCAGCATCATTTGCTAAGAAGGTGAGTGAGTGAGCTTTCAGATGACTCCAGTGCCCAAGCTTCAAGATACCCCCAGTGATGCCAAGTGGAACGGAGTTGAGCTGCCCCTGCTGAGCCCTGTTCAAGCGGCTTTTGGGGCTGTCCCAAAAAACCTAACAAACATGAGGTTCATTCTGTCTCTATTGCATGCCTTGCTGAATATGAGGAAACTTTCCAGTCTGTGAAACAATTGTTGATTAGCAAGTTTCATGATCCTAAATTACAATAAGCATCAGCCCGTTTCTAACTGCTGAGGATGTCTCATCCTGCTAAAGTGTCAGACCCATGTTTAGGAACAAGATGCCAAAGCACAGTGAACAATAAATAACAAGTATACCAATGGACAGAGGGGCACCCTATTGTTATAAGAATAAGCCATCTCCATAATCACTTTCACTCTTATGATCTCTACTGATTATAGAACTGTTGAAAATATCATAATCTTAAAAAAAAAAAAAACTCATTGGATGATTCCCGAGCTTCGTACAAATAATTGAGAATGCTGCTTCCACATTACCTGGCAAAGAGAACACAGAAAATTATAGAAAATCATTGAGCAAACATAGCTACCTAGGGATCTGCTCTGAGTTCATTTTTTTAAAAAGAAAGATACATTACAGAGATAGCATGGTCATGAATTTGTCATTCATTAGTTTCAGCCATGCATGTTTTTATATATTTACTTCTTAAAGAAAATAATATTGCTCTGCTTCCTTCCATATTTTATGTATGGTATCATCAACCTGAAAATTGATTTTTGGTTGCTAATATATTTTAAAGCTTTATTCATGTTGATGCTCATAGACCTAGTTTAATTCATCTTTGACTGCTTATCCTTTCTCTTGTTAACGAATATTAATGTTTTAAGATTTGTTTATTTAACTTTTAACTGTCACAAAAAAATGCTGCAGTCCGTGTTCTTTACAGATCTCTTGGGCACATTTACTAGATAGAGTTCATTGTATTGTATATTTAGGGTTGAAATTTATGAGATAAAGAAAATATGCACCTTCAAATTTGCTAGATATTGCCAAGTTGTTCTCCAAACAATTTTTTATTCTACCACAGTATATGAGAGTTCTGCTGTTCCATATATTTTGCTCACATATACCACTATCAAACATTTAATGTTTTGCCAAACTAATAAGTCTGAAATTATATTTAATTGTGGTTTTCCCCTTGTAAGGGAAGCTAGTAACCTTTCATATGTTTATAGGACAATATATTTTCTCTTTTCTGTGAATTACATATTCATATCTTCACCCTATTATTCTACTGAGTTTTCTTTTGTGTTATTTCTCATTAATTTGTAAGCATTCCTTAAAAATTATGAATTATAATTTGTTTTGTTATATGCTTTGCAGAAACGCTTCTCGGTTTGTGGAGTATCTTCTTACTTTATTTGTAATGTTTGCTGTGTAACATTGGTTTAAATTGAAATATACTTAGCTATATACTTTATTTAATAGTATGTGCATTTGTTTCTTTTTTTTACCCTACCTCAAGGTTAGAAATAAGATCTTTTATATTTTTTTCTAAACTTTGTATATTTTTCATTCATCTGGAATTTATTTTTTTCTGTACAGTGTGAGGTAGGGGTTTAACTTTATTTTTTTCCCATGGGGATACATCATTTCTCAGCAGCATTATTAAATAGTCATATTATCCCTACTAATTTTTAATGTCATCTCTCTCATATTAAGTTTTCATAGATATGTGAGATAGGAATATGCTATTATACTTTGATGACTTTGTATAAGCTATTACCTCTGTCCAGAATGTCCTTCCCCAGGCTGTTGACTTGCAAATATTCTCCTCTCCTATTAAGTCTCAGTTTAAATGTCATCTTCTTTATGAAATAGCTCTCACCTTTCTTTCCCCTTCTGTGTGTTGATTATAACCTTCATTGCCATGTGTATTGCACCATAGATATTCATGTAGAGAGAGTTTTCACTGCCAGATTTTTAGGTTTCTAGAGGTTAAACACATTGTCCTGTTATTTTGTACTGTCAAGTACCTTGTAGATATTTAATAAGACTATCTAAAGGAATAAATTAATGAGTGAATCTTTGAAACAGAACAGCTTGAGTGACACTTGGTAAATCTGAATAATTCATCTTCATATCTCTGGTCTATCTTTTTCCCTTGTTTTGCTGACTTTATGTAGAGATTTTAACATAGCTATTATGGATGGCATTTTTCTTTTTAAAATTTGCTATTTATATCTATAATTTGTAGTGTAATATAGCATAATGCTATTTTACTTGTTAGATTCTTTTCATTGTTTTTAAATAATGTTGTCTGAAGACTAAATTAGCAACATCACCTATATGGTGACACTGCTTTGTCCAAAAATCCCCAAAGCTGCCTTGTTAAGAGAGAAGGGAAGCTTTGTACTCTAAGCAAGCTGTTATTTGGTACATATAGCTAAAATCTATAAAGCACATCCAAGACTGTAAACTCACTCAATTTTACATAATTATTTTTGAATACTCTATAGTGCCTTATAAAATGTAAGGACTCTATAAATAGTTATTGAATATTTTCATGATAGTAAACATGTGTTTCATCACCTGCCTTACTCTCGAGAAGATTTTACAAGGTCTATCAATCTTATAGGCAGTAAAGAGCATAGCTGATTTCTGTATACTGTTTCCATCAAAGCTTATGCATGTGGCGAATCGGAACAGAAATGGGCATTGGTGACATGACCTTGAAGTTGCCATAATCACTAGCTTCTGGTATTATTTAAGAGTAGATTTAGATCACTTATTGCTGGGGTTGTTTTCACTTACAGGTAACCCTCAAAAGATTAGCAGCCCTTCTTTACTACTGTTAATTTTGTCATTGACTGAACTCACAGTAAAAGATGCAACCATCAACTCCTAACTCAAAAGAGTGAACAACAAAGTCTGCATATGAAAGCATGGTCTTCAGAATTTCATGCTCACCCAGTTATTTAGACTGCAAGACCTACTTGTCTCAGAGTGTAGAAGCTTGGATTTACGTGATTTGCTGACCACTGCTTAGAGGTCAGCAAATCATGCATAGTTAGCTCTATTTTGTTTAAACGAGTCTGGTTACAAACTACTGTACAGCATTTCTGCACAAAGTTATGCTATGTCTTTATTTCCCCCAATTCACTTAAGGAAAGAGCAATCCCTTTCAAGATTTCACCCAAATCATTCTTTTAAGCTGTTCTTAACACCCTGAGCTTTTCTCTTGAGCTTTCTTTTCCTTATCCCTAGAAATAACCTTTCATCATTGGCCTTTGAAAGTGTTCAGTCTACATAATTTCCCAAGTTGGGCCTTTCAGTTTTGGATCTGGTTACCTTACTAAGCCCTTTAATTTTTCATTGTTAACTCCTTAACTTTTTATCTAGTGAATTTCCTTTTCGAACACGTCTTGCCTCTACTCTCCTGTGCTTTCTTTTCATTACGTGCATAACAATTTTCCACTTCTTTCCCAATACTAGCACTTGGGTTCCAAATATTCTGATTTGCCTCTTGTTCATTTCTCTATTTTTTAAAAAAAATCTGTTTTATCTCAAATTAGTGTTCTAAGTCCCAAATTTACATTTAAAGGTCATAAATAACTCTTATCTACAACCTCTGCCAGACTCTTCCTCTCTTTAGAGTTCAGTTGCCCTGTCTATAAAATGAGGCAGCTGGAAGAGATCTCTAAGGTCTGCTTCAGCATAAACAGTGCGACTCTGACAATAAGAGGATTTGTCATATTTGGTACACCTCAATTGATTAGGGGTTATTTACCGCTGTATAGTCTATCTATATTTGCATGGCCATTGGCACATTAGATATAAAACTGCATCATGCAAAAGGAGCAGCAGTCAGTTCTAGCATCACAGTTGTATTTGTCTTAGCACAATGTGAGACCTGACTGGGAGAAGAGAAAGCAGCAAAAGCACAAGAAGCTGCCAAAAGGTGAACTGCAATAGGATAGTCACAGGCAAAGATACAAGTTGAAATATCTTCATGACACCCCAGAAGATGATAACTAAAAGGAACTAGCCCAGTGTCAGGACTTTTGGGTGAGAATTAACAGAAAGGAGAAAAAGAATTAGAACTCTGCTATCAGAAAAGAAAAGCTTATTTTTTTTCCTTAAAAATATATTTTCTCAGATTATGAGTTTAGAGGTCAATGAAACAGAGGAACAAACAGTGTAAGATCAACCAACAGATGCAGAGGCAGGTTTAAGGGGGGAATGGAGAAGGGAACATGAGCCCCAAATCCTTAGTCTTTTTGTGATCCTCAAATAAAAATCACCCAGTCACCCAAAGTATAATTTCTGAATGTAATGAAAAGAAATAGATGAACTTTATTTTTAGCTCTTATGTTTCTTGGATTGTGAGTTGGCTAAGATATTTGTTAGTTTGCCTCCCATTTACTAGATTACTGATCGCATTATACGACTATTATGTCATTCAGGTAGTACAAGAAATACAATTATGCTCCCTTCATTCTGTTTGGTAGACAGCATATCAAGGGGCAGGAAACGGTCTATTTCAGAAAAGCAATTCTTTCTGAACAAGGAGGATTCTTGCAAAGAATTTTCTTGTTCTGTTCTTTTTTTTTTTTTTTTTTTTTTTCTTTTTTAGAAAGAGTTTTGCTCTTATTGCCCAGGATGGAGTGCAATGGCACAGGCTCAGCTCACTGCAACCTCCGCCTCCCGGGTTCAAGCATCTCTCCTGCCTTAGCCTCCTAAGTAGCTGGGATTACAGGCACCCATCACTATGCCTGGCTAATTTTTGTATTTTTAGTACAATATGGGGTTTCACCATGTTGGCCAGGCTGGTCTCAAACTCCTGACCCTAGGTAATCCTCCTGCTTTGGCCTCCCAAAGTGCTGGGATCACAGGTGTGAGCCACTGTGCCTGCCCAGACTTTCTATTTCCTGAAAAAAAAAATTGATAAGCTTTCTGTCTTCTAGAAGTTTGTTTTATTGAAAAGTGTTTTTTTTTTTTTTCTTTTTTTTAGTTCAGAGGCATATGTGCTACAAGTCCTTCTGGGAAATGAGTGACTGAATTGAAACAAATTGAAAGTTAAAATGTCTTTACATGCAAGTCAGGTAGCTGTTATTCCTATATTCATTTTGCACGAGTATTTGGAGGTTCAGAGTGGTTAAGTTGAAGCTGGTCACATGAAAAAAGAAGTGAATCTGGGATTTAAACCCAGACCTCCTGATTTTAAGTGCTATGGTCCTAATACTACACTCCTAAAGGCTTTCCCCTAGACTGTGAGAAGGGTGAATTCCTTACACATTCTTAATTTGCATGCACTTAGTAAATTAATCATGTGAATGTAACAGACATAATGAGCATCTTAGCAGAATCACTCAATGACCACCTGTGGCTTCCCTGACATCTTCCCTCCCAACCCATAGGTCACATTGTGAAACCAGGACAGCTTTCTTTCTTTCGCAGTTTCCTCTTTAGGCTTTGTATGGCCAATGGTGCCATATACACCAGAGCTTCCTGGCAGAAGGGGGACCTATTCACCGATTCCTTGAAAGAATCTTTCACTATATATTAAATGAGTCATCACACCATGCAGGTGACTGTGTGAGATACAATGGGCACTAAGAACATAACTCAGGCATCATAGAATGTTTATGCTAATGGATATAGCAGCCTAGTCTCCTTTGCTTTGTATAATTGGAAAAAGTTTAAGATGATTGAAGTTTGGAGGAAATTAAGAAAAGAAATCTCAGTTTAAATAACCAAAAAGTCCTGTATGAAAAAGAAGTGGTGCTGATTCTTATTTGGCTCTAAAATATAGTCCAACTCCTAAGCACACATTTTCAAATATCAAAGTCGAATAAATGCTGCAAACGTGAAAGACGTTAACGGTACCCTGTGTCTCTCTCCCCACTGGAGTAAATTAACTCAAGATTGCTTCCATTAGCCTTTCCTCTTCTCATCCCCCCATCTGCCTGGAGGAAAATGTTTGCTGATGGCACTTCCTGGCACGACAGCAATTGTGATATTTTCAGTGGGCTTTGCCTTTTGGTGCTCCCTGAGCTCGGTGACCCACCCGTGCTGGCCAGAGATGCATTAACCAGGTCCCTCCCGCACAGGAGAAATTCCTTTCATTCATCAACAGATAAGGAGTTTTGACAAGACTCTCTGGGGAGCAAAAGGGAGAACACACACACACACACACACACACACACACACACACACAAGATTGCCCTGTAATATTGAGAAGCACAAAGTAAAGGGACCAAAAAAAGACCGAAGGAAGCTTTAAGGCGTCCAGGGCAGACAGGGAGTCTGCTATCAGAATTAAATGCGATGCAGTCCAGAGCCCTGCTCTCTGTTTCTACCTGCTTCTTCTCAATGTCACTATCGGCCAAGAGTTTGATAAAAAACAGATCCCCAGAAGTATTCCAGTAACTCCTCAGGACCACCAGGGCAAAAACAAAAACATTCGGGGCTTGACACTTACCAGGGCAACTTGCCAAGCTTATCACATGTGAAAAGAGCTGCTCAGAGAGAATAATCTTGCTCATGTTCAGAAGGTGGGGTGTTAAGTCTCAGAGAACCCAGGGCATTTTCCATCCAGAGCAGCCTAGAAGGGTTGGAAATAGCACTTTTCTATGAACTGCCAGAAAGGGCAATTATACATTTTATGTAAGGAAAGGCTGAAGGAGAATTTGAAAGGTCATTGGAGGGAGAATGTGGAGAATTAGTCTACCTTCTAGCCTTCAAGTCTGAATAGACTGGAATAACTCTACCTTACAAGAATATCTCATACAGTCTTTATGTAAATCTTTTCTGCAAACCTGGTCTGGAGGAAATTCTGACACCCAGCCTAACACTTGCAGGATGTATTTCTTTCTTTTTCTGCAAGCTTCATTGAAGATAATAATAGCACACACTGCTAACATCCCTGAGTGCTTACTGTGTGCAGACATGGTCCTAAGCCTCTTACCTGTATCTTTTTCATGTGATCCTCATAAACGCCCTATGAGGTAGATATTATTACTATCCTCATTTTCCAGATGAGAAAACTGAGGTGCAAAGAACATGCCTAAGGTCATACAGCTAATAAGTGAAATAGTAGGGATCTAAATCTGCTTCTCATTGAATTCTCATACTTTTAAATAATTATTCACAGGAATACTCCCCCATTTCTCATTTCAAGTTTCTCTGTGGGCTAAATAACTTTCTTCCCTCTAAGCCTTTCTCCTCTTGTGACTTAAGTCTGATAACTCTTCTTTAGGCTTCTGATCTCCCTAATAAAATTTTCCCCCAATATTCTGTGAAACATCTAATGTGTTGTTTTAGGTTTAAATATAGGTCAGCTTGTATACATTATATCATATATGCCCTATGTCGTATTGTTATAAGCTTTTTCAACTGGAGTATCACCTATTTGACTTGCATGCCTTATAACTCCATGTAAGTGCTATAAAGTTTCAAGTTTCTCTATTAAGATAAACGCTTATATCTCAAATTGGAACCTCAGCCTTCAGATATGGCTTTCCATGTTAGCAGCTATACCCGTGCATTCCATCCCTTACGCAAATTTGTCGTGAAGTTTTGCGAGGTTTGGTGCTTCTGATGTTGCTGCTTTCCTTAGCTGCAGGCAGTCATCATGCTTTGTTAAGATGGTGGCAAAGCAGTGAAGTCTCCGTGACTCACCTGAATGGAAACCAGTTTCATTTTTCCTCAAAACTTAGGAGGCATCTGGTTCATGACCTGATTACTCACACCTTAATCATGAAGATGGTGCTGATCACAGTAGCACACACCCATAGTCCCAGCCACCAAGGAGACTGAGGCCAGAGAATCCCTTGAGGCCAGGAATTTGAGGCTGTAGTGCGCTATGAGCCTGTGAATAGCCACTACACTCCAATCTGGGCAACGTAACAAGACACTGCTCTTAAAAAAGAGAAAAAAGGAAGATGGTAAGTTGGGTTTTTTCATCAAACAAAACTTGTATTCATTGGGCTAACAAATACATAGAGTGTCTACTACTAGCCAGACATGTTGTAAGTGCTAGCTCTAAGTCAGTGAAAAAAACAGATAATAAATCTCTGTCTCTTGAATATTATTCTCTGGTGAGGGGTCATAGATACATGATATATTAATTATGTCAGAGAACTTGGTAAATGAGAAATAGGAAGTTCATTCAGCTAAATTAATTCAACAACTCTTTGTTAAATACCAAGTGTATATTGTACGTGTTTATCAGTTGTTGGAGTTAAAGCAGGAACCAGAAAGATATGATTCCAGTCATCATGTTACTTACATTCTTGAGGACTGTGCCCATTATTTAACTGTTTGTTCTCAAGTGCGTTTCTTACCATTCTCCTGCTCCTCTGAAGGTGGGAGAGAAGAGGAAGTTGGTCTTTACAGAGTATATTTCCTAGATTCCCCTGCCAAATGGCACTTGATGAGCAGCAGGCACTAACCAAAGTCTGGGGAAATACAAGAAAGGAGTAGCCTTGCTTCTTCCTTTCTCTGTCTCAGGTGCTGGCTGCCTTTCCTCTAAACTCTAGCTCCTGCTGCCTGGCTGTAACCCTAATTGAGCCTCCTGCTTTCTAGGCTCTTGTGCCTCCAGCCCTTGGCATAGCAGTGACTTTTCTTCTATGTTGCCTGCAATCTCCATTTAACTTCTCAGCCTTCACGATCTATGTGGCCAAATCCTTGAATTGAATTCTCTTTTTGAAAGACCTAAACAGGTTTTGGTTTTTCTCATGGGCCCCTGAGTGGGGAAGTAAGTTTTCAATGAGATATTACAAATGTGATTAGCAAAACAAAAGTAGCAGTGAGGTACTATAGATTGTATAAGAAGAGCCCTAGTTTGCTGGGGATGCCAAAGCAAACTGTAAGAAACTGGGTGACTTATACAACAGAATCTTATTTTCTCAGCGTTTTGGGGGCAGGAATTTCAAGATAAGGTGTCTGTAGATTTGTTTCTTCTGAGGGCTCTCTCCTCAGCCGCCCTCTCCCTGTTGTCTTTAGCCTGGTCATGTCTCAGTGCTTGAATATCCCTGTGTCTCTTCTTATAAAGAGACTAGTTAGATTGGATTAGGACCCACCCAAAGAGCTTCACTTTACCTTAATCACATCTTTAAAGGTCATCTCTTCAAATACACTCACATTCTGAAGTGTTGGGACCTCAGGCTCCGGCATATGAATTTTAGAGGGTACTTAATTCAATCCGTAACACTGACCCAGTTGAAAGGCCAGGTAGGCTCAGCTAAGAAAGGCTTCAACAAATAGAGTAGCAGGGAAGACATTGGTGGCCATATATGCATTTGTTTGATTTTCACATATTTGACATATGTTACAAATGCAACGTGCTAGCCACTGGATATACAGACATAGATAAGATGTTCTCTTCTGTGATTGACATTGGGTAGGAGAAATGGACAAGGGGTAGAATAATTAAAATACAATGTAGTTCATCTCAGGATGGGTTAAGTATCAGAAGTAGCTGGAGAATGGAGAACAGGGGAATCTCAGCCTATTAAGAAGGTCAAGAATGGCCTCCTCTGAGTAGATGTCATCCAAAGTGAATCTTAAAAAATTAAAGTGTTGGGCAAGTGAAAAAAATCCAAGAGTGGGGAGAAAATTCCCAGTAGATGCAAGAGCATGTTTTCTAGAGATTAGACTTGTAAGAGAAAGATAGTATGGCATATTCATCCTTCATAAAACTGAGAAGACAGCTTCTTTTTTGGAGTGTGTGTGTGTGTGTGTGTGTGTGTGTGTGAACTGAATAATACTTATCTGTATTCATTGATGCAGTGCTCTTCATAGCACTTTAAAAATACTGGAAGTTGGTCTCTAAATATCTTGGAGCTAATGCTTATATTCTTATTTATTTTGGATTGTTTCCATCTATGAGAGAATGTCATGTCATTTTTTCTTGATAATCATGTCTCTAACTTTGGTGTGACCACCTC
Source organism: Chlorocebus sabaeus (assembly GCF_047675955.1). Taxonomy (NCBI): domain Eukaryota; kingdom Metazoa; phylum Chordata; class Mammalia; order Primates; family Cercopithecidae; genus Chlorocebus; species Chlorocebus sabaeus. The sequence continues at coordinate 96,400,047 of NC_132911.1, forward strand.
CCTTTGGCATCGGTGGTCCTGGGGGCCTTGGACAGTGCTACTCCCAAGAAGTTGCTGAGAGTGTTCATTAGAACAATAGGAAAGGCTTTTAAAACTCTGCTTTGTAATGTTTGCATGTATATTCTCTCTCAATAAGGATGTGTCTTTTATTTGGCCATATCACTGTGGTTAATGAAGTGTTACACAGTAGAGGGCCCACATGATTGGCCCAAACCAATATCAAAAATTATATTAAAATGGAAAGTTTTTACCTTGTTGCTCTTTTTCAGCTATTTCAGTAGATCTCTTTCTTCCCTGCCTGGTGTCATTCACAAACATTCAAAATGACTCCATTGTGAATTTCTGGCTTGAAGAATAAGCAATTTGTCCAATGATGTTATTTAAGAAGTATAGTAATTTAAGAATAATGTTTATAATACCCATAAACAAGCTATACACATTTGAAGCTTTTTCACTTTATCATATGTATCATAGATAAAATGCTGAGAGTTCCCCCGGAAGATTCATTAAAATCCGTAGATGGGTGTTTTTGTTTTTTTTTTTTTTCCCCTGGGAAAATGGTGGTTTAGTAATTCTAAAGAGGTTTCCTCAGATATTATCCATATTCAAGCAAAAGGGCATTTGAGCGTTTATTTAATCAGTGTCTGTAGTAGATTTAGAAGTAGATGCTTTTTCTTCTCATTAGGACCAAATTGCATGCTATTGACAAGGGTTAAAAAAAATACCACATGCATTTTTCCAGCAATTAAGATTGAGAACATTTGATTGGGGACTTTCTGGGGTTTTAGACTGCCTTGCATTTCCACCTCTGAGGAGGAAATAGATTCTAAGTTATAGCAAGAGAGCACTGAGTTAGATATAAAGAAGAACTTTGTGTCTCAGACTGATTAAACACTGGAGCAAATTAGCAGGGAAGCTTATGGAATCGCCATCTGTGGAGATACTTCAAAAATAGAATTCACAATTTTTTTCTTTGGATGATTTAGGAAATGCCCCTACTGGCAAGGAGATGGACCAAATGGGCTCTTGAAATCCTTTTTGGTTCTCTGCTCCTAAGAGTCTTCCTATACAGTTCTTGGAAGTATTTATTTCCTAAGTAGAATATAGAACAGAATGCCTTTAGTAAAGGTAGGCTGTGCATTGAGAGAGTGTGTGTGTGTGTGTGCGCGCGTGTGTGTGTGTGTGTACATGTCTTTAGGTAGAAGGATGAGAAGGGAACATTGTATGATTTAGAAAGCAAAATTATCATATGCTAACCAGTCATGTTTACCTATGTCAAATACATAGGACTTTCTTAGACTTTCTAGCCTCTTGCTGCTTTTCTGACTGCTCACTCTCTGTCCATTCTCTGCCCACACATCAAGTGTCGGCCTCATCCTGTGTCCTACTCTCTACTCTCTTTTTCTTTCACACTTGTCTCCCCCAAGACAGCTTTATGTTCTCCTGAGGTTCTGTCCTTGGGTAACTTGAAAAATCTGCTTCCACAGTCATGGATGTTTCTCTGGGTGTCAAAACTGCATTCCAACTACCTGGTGAATATGTCCACCTGACAAGACCTTTCAGCAGATTCAACTCAACTTGCCGCAAACTGAAGAGGCAGGAGAAGATAAAAGGGTCTCCACTCTGCCCTTCTATGGTTCCTCTTGTAGCCTTTTCACCCCACCTACCATCCCAGCAGTTCTTCCCATGCTCACCCTCTGGACCCTTATTAGCCCTTTAGTTTCATCCGGTACAGCCAACCTCTCCCCAACCCACATGCCTCACACATGACCAAAGAGTCACAGAAACTTGTGCCCGACCCTCTCCTCTGCCAGCACAACATTCTCAGGGCTTCTAGCTCTGTCACTCATTCACCCCTCCCAAGCTACCTATCCTCTTTGCCTACAGTATTTCTTCTGCCTTGAATAATCTTCCCACCTTGACTGTAAAATTGTCTCGATACAAGGTGTCTCATGTTTACGGTCTCAGTTCATCTTCTTAGGAAGCCATACTGAGCCTTCCCTCATGTGCATCAATTGTCCTCTGCCCAAGAACCTGCAGCCCATTCTTCACATGACCTTGGAAAAGGCACATAGCATGAGGATTGGATCACTCCATATCTGGGGCTATATTGTGTACATCACATCCCAGCTATGAAACCCTGATGGGTGACTTAACCTCTTACTGTCTATTTCTCCAGCTATAAAATGGGAATAAATGTAATGCTATCCCAAAGGAGTGAGGACAAAAGCACCCACCCAGGTACTGGGAAGAATAAAGAGGTAAATGGTCCCTTCATTCAAAGAGGTTTAAGTCAAGTAACTAATAATATGCACAATTCCAGTAACTGTATTAAGCTATGAGTGTAATATCATCATCACAGTCACCACCACCACCACCACCACCACCATCATCATCATAATCATCATCATCATCCCAACTAACTTTACTTCAGTGCTTGCCATCCGGCCCAGCATTGTTCTAAAGTAAATGAATAATTCAGGAGATATATACTAGTAGACGTGTAGTGAAAACTTTTAGAACAATTAGGCAAAGCAAGGTCATTTATACTTGTTGATCTTTCTTCCTGCTATAGCAGAGCAATTCCCTGTAGCATAGTCTTAAGTGTTTATTAGTCTATTTTTAAATCACTGAAACTACTTGTCTCTTACCACAACCCATGAAAGATTGTTCTACAATATACTAGACAGAAGTTCCAGGAAATTTCTTTTTGTGGGTTATACTTTTCCTCTAATCATTTCAACAAACCTAATGTCCCATGATTTCATTATAAAGCAGTAATGTCAATGTTTAATTATTATGTTTAATGTTTGTAGTTATCTCATTGCTTCTAGGTTGTTTGTTCCCCTAAGGTATTATACCATATGCATTCATTCCTTTATTCCTGTAAGATATTAGTCATAAGTAGCCAAACTTTAGTTATCGTTGAATTTGTCTTTGTCTTCATATTGCCTTTTATTTATTCAAAGTTATCTGGCAAACTCTCAAAAATGTAAATGTCGCTTCATCTGGAGTAATGATTGTGATCATAAAAAGATAAAACCAATAATAAATAAAAGAAAAATATAAAAATAATGATACCTTCCCTCAGTTTACTACCTTATAGTGTACAAAACACTTTCTACATCAATTATTGTGAAATTTCATCTTATGTGGAGATTGGGCTCCCAAACCAAAATGTAAGATGAAGATTGCCTACAGTTAAAATTACCCTTAAAAATTCCTTAGGAAGTGCCACATGCAATATCAACATACCATTTCTCAGTAAATCCAAAGACTTCTTTTTTCTTCTGCTATTGGAACAGATCACTGTTTCTTTGGTTAAGCTCCAGCTGAAGCAGTTGGCTTGCGTTTAGGGACCATGTTGCATGAAAAATAAGTATCTTTAAACACTAGAATCACACTCCTGCACCATCAGGTGCTCACATTCTGAGAAGCAGCCACAGGGAGACAGAAGCACAACCAGAAACAGTCTCCCATGTCACTCTTACCCGCGGGCATGTGCTCAGGTCCTGGAGGGCTGTGCGGACTGGCCCACGGCCCTGCGCATTGCCCTCTCCATCTCTGTTTGTCTTTCCCTCTGCCTCTGATTTTCTTTACCCTTTTATGAGGTATGAGGGGATAGGCATATAGCTGAATACGTTTAAGTCAAAAAAGCTCATTATATACAATTGCTGTATCTCATGTGAGTATCTTAACAAGCTGAAGAGGTAGCTAGAAATAATGAAGCCATTTCACAAGTGAAAATATACTGAAGTTTAGTAGGATTGCAAGATTGTACAAAAAAAATGCAAGATATCCAGTTAAATTTTAGTATCAGATAAGTAATGAATACTTTTATAGGATAAGTATGTCCTATACAATATTTGGGACATACTTGTACTAAAACTATTTTTTGTTTAACTGAAATTCAAATTTAACTGGGCACTTTGTATTTTATCTGAAACACTTGCCAGAGGCATTACTTGGCTTTATGTTTTCTAGCTTCCACACTCCTTATATTAGATAACAATGCTCTCATATTTTGAATGTATTAATTCCATATTTTACTTACATTTAAACAACTTACTTTTCTACATCATGTTTATGTTTGAAATGACTTTATGTTTGAAATGACTTTACATTTGTTTTACTCAATTACTTAATTAAAAAAACAAACACTATAGAAAACATATTTTCTTATTCAGATAGTCCATAAATTAAAAATCAGTCAGTTCTTGATGAGAAATTGAGCATCTCTTTGTTTTATACTTTTAAAGATGAAATAGTCCATGAATCTGATTTTAGGAAATGGTTTGAAATCCAGGGAAATGTTGTAAATATAGTGAAGGTCTTTGCTATTCAGATGGAATGGAAAATGTTTAAGCCAAAAAAAAAAAAAAAAGAGAGAGAGAGAGAATGGTCACATTCACAAATATATTGGGCTTGTACTCATTATGACATCATTAATAGCCAATTAGAAAGTTCTCTTGGTATTCAGCCTTCTGACTCCATTTCACAATAATTGGTATTGATAGCATTTTATTGCTGCTATATACTTTGCTAGCACCAAGACCAATATATTCTGATCCAGAAAAATGTGATGCTTTAACAAGACAAGCACAATGTTATGTTATTTTTACTGGGCCATGTTACCTGGCAGGCAATCATGGCTCTGGATTTGAACATTGTTTTCCAAAAATAACAATCATCTAATGTTTAGTTTGGCTAAAACAGTGATCGTGACTGGCCACCTGTTAGAAGAAAAATAAGACATTCCTGTAGATGAAAGATCTGAGGTAAATCATGAATGGTTTTCAAGAAAGGTAGTAGTGTGTTCTATTGGCTACTCTAAAAAAATGTTAAGAAGTGAGGAAAATTAGATAATAGATGAAAGTCTGAGTATTGCGAGTCTTGATTATTCTTCAAACGCCCCCAAAATGCTACTAAGGATGAAAGGCTCAGACATTTATGACATTTAAATTGGAACAGCGTTGTAACTCTTAAACTGGTTGTCAGATTCCTTGCAGAGGATTAAGGAAGGATCTCAAGAAGTTCATATGGCCAGGACAGCTGACTTTAAAGCTACTATTTAACCAAGAAGCAAATGCAGGGGAGCCCAGCGTTTGTGAGGTTGTGCCCTGAAGCACACATGACTGGAATGATTCTCGGCTCTGCCACCTACTAACCCTATGTCTTTGGGAAAGTTTCCCCTCTAAACATCAGTTTCCTCATCTGTAAAATAGTAATAAAAATGTTCTTAGTGTGGTTTTGAAGGAATTAATTGAGAAATTAGTGGGAGTAAAAAAGTAAAGTGCTTATGTTATAATAAATATCCAATAAATGAAGCTATTATTATAAATGATAAGTTATTTGAATAAGGAGAGTAAGATTTTTTTGTTTGTTTGTCAACTCTTTCATTCAACAAACATTTAGTGAGTGTTGTTTGACACTGTTCTCAGTGCTGGAGAATCAGAATTTAATCCCAGCCTGATATTCTCTCTCTGGCACCTTTCCATGTTCTTTCAGCCCAATTTTCTACTCCAATAACAAGAGGGTGAAAAATGTAGAGCTTACAAAGTGAGTACGTGATAGTATGGAATGATATTTCTTGTGCCTTGAAACTATATGTCTTATTATACCTTAATTCATACAACATCTATGTGAGGCATCATATTGCCTTACTACAGATGAGGAAACTGAGGCACATGGAGTTTTAATAGCATATCTAAGTTAGCAAATGGCAGAGCTGGGGTTTGTGCCTAAGTTTGCATGACCAGGAGCTATGCTCTCTTAACCACTTTAGTCAGGAGAAAATGTCTGAGAGCCCCTAAATAGATGATTCACCATCCTGACATGTGAGAAAAATGAAAGCCCAAACTTTTCTTCATTTCTGTGGTCACTAAAATGATCTTATCTTGCATTCATTCAGCATGAAAACTGAAAGTTAATTCAAAGTGCCATTGTATCAGTTCCCTAGTTCTCATCCATGAATATGCACTCATTAACATTTATGTAACTAGTCCCTCTTATTGCTTATGTGATCAGAATCAAAGGGTTAATGAACTAAGCCACCCTTGCTAAAAATAATCTTTGCAAAAACCACATGTGGTAATTCTAATGAGCTATTTTACAGTAAATGTACTTACAAAGAGCATGAAGGAAACAAAGAAACGGAGTTCTCGAAGTCAAATTAAAAATCAGTTTAGAAAAGCCAGTCTGGGTGCATCTAAAATACATTTTAATCCCACACTATTTTTTCACAAAAGATGCAGGGCAATTTGTGTGTGGATAGCCATTCTTTTTTTTTTTTTTTTTCCTCCCTTTTTAATGACAGGGTCTCACTCTGTCACCCAGGCTGGAGTGCAGTGGCGTCGTCACAGCCTCACTGCAGCCTCAACCTCACTGGACTTAGGTGATCCTCCCACCTCAGCCTCCCTAGGAGCTGGGACCACAGACAAGCACCACCATTCCCGGCTAATTTTTTGAATTTTTTTGTAGGGATGGGGTTTCACCACGTTGCCCAGACAGGTCTAGAACTACTGGGTTCAAGCAATCTGCCCACCTTGGCATCCCAAAGTGCTGGGATTACAGGTGTGAGTCACTGCGCCTAGCCTGGATAGCTACTCTTAAACACCCATAGAGAAATTAGATGTAAACTTTAGTAAGGGGAAACTGAGTCACCAAAAGACTAAAATATATCTATTCTTCAGAATGAGAATTTAAATTGATAATAAATGAAAGCCAAAAATCCTACCTTGATGCCTATTTCTGTGAATTTCAAGTAGGTGTATTTATTTGCCTACCTGTTGACATAAATATTTTAATATTGTTATTTTGAAATACCATAATATTTCATGTTATCTTTTCATAATTATAATCATATATTTTATAGCCTAGTGGGGAAATATAACAAACAATGCTCAAATGTGAAATGAAAAATATGAGATTCCAAATGAATCAAAGAATCTTTCAGCTCAGGAAAAATCTGTGTTCAGGGCAATCACAGCCTGGATCTCATAATGAGTTCTACTGTTAGGGGCAGCATTTGTGAAGACAGTGGACATATTATTAATGATAAACATAGAGAAATGCTTGGTCAATGGACTTCTCCAAATAATATACAGAGAAACAAAAAGCAAAGAAAAAATAGGAGATCTAGGGCCGGGCGCGGTGGCTCAAGCCTGTAATCCCAGCACTTTGGGAGGCCGAGATGGGCGGATCACGAGGTCAGGAGGTCGAGACCATCCTGGCTAACATGGTGAAACCCCGTCTCTACTAAAAAAAAAAAAAAAAATACAAAAAACTAGCCGGGCGAGGTGGCGGGCGCCTGTAGTCCCAGCTACTCGGGAAGCTGAGGCAGGAGAATGGCGTAAACCCGGGAGGCGGAACTTGCAGTGAGCCGAGATCCGGCCACTGCACTCCAGCCTGGGCGACAGAGCAAGACTCTGTCTCGGGAAAAAAAAAAAAAAAATAGGAGATCTACATCTTCACATTATTCCCACGGTAGCTTCTTATCAGGAGAGTGGCTAACTTAATGTCTCTCCCAGCACTCCTGCACCCAAAACAAATAGTCATTTCAAAACTCAACAAAATAAAGTCATTCAGCTGCCACAGATGGATGAAGTCATCACCAAGAAGGCATTTTTAACAATGAAAAAATTTTTGCTTTTTAATAGGATTCTTCCTAGGCATTCATGTTTTAACTTTTTCTTTCTCCTTCACTCTTGATCCCCTTCCTACACAGCCAATTTCATTCTCCAACTTATCAATTATTTTTGTACAGTGCCTCTCCTTTCATCCTTTTAGATATCCATTTACCACCCTAATCAACATTTCATGACCTCAAAACTTTCTTGTTTTTTTTTTTCTGTCCTGTCTTTTTTGCTGTTTTAGTTTCCTGTTTTCTCCGTGCCTAGCCCACACACTCTACTCTGTTCAAAACACTCCAAAGCCATCAGCAACACATCTATTTCCTCTCAATCTCTGGGATATTTGTCCTGAGGAGGCCATAGAACATTCGGATGGTCTTTTAAGATTTATTGGTAATGAAGAAAGGGATACTGGCCTGAGATAAGGTGTCTGAAGGTGTTCTGAACACGGAAATGTTCTCTATACATGAGATGAGTGTCTTTATTTTGCAGCACCAGATGTGTTTCAATTCAGAATGTCATATTAGATGGCAACCTGGACTGGGGCCTTCTTACCGATTTGGTGTCATGAGCCAGCCCTTTCCCTTCTCTGTGCCTCAATGTTTTCAGAAATAAGATGAGGGACCACTCAAGGTCTGGGAATTCCGAAGTAGAAGTAGGACAGGTGTTAAAAAAAGAAAAAAGGCAAGACTGGGGGGAAACAACGAATTCTTCTGAAAGCAGGACATATATTACTAAGGAGCTGAATGTATGAGGAGGTTCCACAATCATTTTTAACTTCAGTTTGGGGCAAACAATTTGAGTGACATCTAGATTAACTGTGTTTTTGTTGTTGTTGTTGTTGTTGTTGTTGTTGTTTTAGTTGATTTCTCTTATCTGGTGAGCACTGATAGGCAGTTACTAACATCAGAACCTTAAATCTCACTTAGTTTCAAAAGAACAGGACAATGATTGAGCAACCCTCTGGTAGCTAAAGGAGTATTTTGAGACCTGGCTAATATTCTGAAGTTGATAAAACAGGCAAAGCCAACTGCACTTTCTTTTTCAGCAACCCAGTTGGAAAGCACAGAGGGTGACCGGAATAACTAAGAAACAGTGGGAAAGGAGAAGACAAGGGAGGGGTGATGGTAAGGAGGGAGAAGCAAATTGAAGAAAGAGAGAAAACAAAATAAAATATATTATAAAATGTTAAAATATCAAAGGAAATTATTTAAAAATCACAATATTAAACAGTTTTTATGCATCAGAAACACAGCTGGTAGCATCTTTTCCTTCGGGTCTCAGCCAGTGGGCATGACTGTGTGGAACTACTTTCGAATTCTCAGTATTGTTTAACATTGACCAATAGCTTCTGGGAAGGCTTAGAATACTTCAGGAGTCTTCCACAGAAGCAGCATTTAGGAATATTTTAATCTACCCGAAGGTTAAAAAAAAAATCAACAGAGAACAAGCTGAATTTTGGAGATTAGTAAATATACATTAAAATAATAGCAAGTGATAGCAGCATAGCTTCAAAGAGCATGCCGTTTTGAGTTGAGAAAAAATTAACTTGATCAGTGTCTGGAAGGGCATATTATATATCAGCATATTATCATTTGGTTGAGTTTCACTGGCAAGCAGAGAAATTTCCTCCTTCCCCCGTGTGAAGTGCTACTGTGGAGAGAAGAATTTTCAAGTTGGTCTTACTAAGAATCATCAGTGAACAGTTTACTACTCTGAATCAATGGTTTCTAACAATGTTATATTATAACAGGAATGTCATCTCAGGGCACATACATAGTATTCTTAACTGAAGGATAATCACACAAAGATAAATTTAGTCTTTTTCTGCATTGGAGTATGGAAATATACCAGCACTTAAAATCTCAGAGTGACTTAGAGAGGATGGGTGCTTTTCAAATGAAAGTAAATTTGCAGGATTTTTAAAATAACATTTTTTCTCACCTTTAAAAAGATAAACAGGCTATCCAAGTCCATCTTGAAGCAGAATTTCATGGCTACAAATCAATGTGTTTGTTGGTTTCTCATGACTTTTGGTTAGTCAAGTGAACCTCAAACTATTCTTGACTAGGAGCATAGTCTATGAAGTAAAAAGATTTGTAGGCCACATTTATCACTTTTTCTGAAAAATATTGATAAAAATACTAAAATATATAAAAATATATACTTAAATATATATATACTTTAAAATAGTGAAATAATTTTGAAGAATGGTGTGCTGCTTAAAGTTTCATAAATGGACTTATAAATATATTAATGAATCAGAAATAGAAGTTTAGACAATTATATCCTGTATTGTCAACATAGACAATGGCATAAATTATAATAATACCATTTTGAGTAGACCTATAGAAATCCTTGGTTTTGTGGCTAAGAGTTTTTCATTGACCATCTCTTGGTAGTAATTGATTTCATGGTTTAAAAGTATGAATTAATTATACTGAAATCTTGTATAATCCAATCAGAGGAAACCAAGATTCAGAGTCAGAAGTCCCAAGTTCAAGACCTAGAAATACCCATAACTAAAAATATGATTCTAGGAAAGTCTTGTAAATGCATTGAGCCTCAATTTCCTTACCAATAATTGAGGACACTTACTTTATTGGTTAATGCAAAGATCAAGAAAGATAATATATTCACAAAGTATTAATGCAAATAAACACACTAAGAAAATAACTATTATAATTACTAACAACAAGCAACAATTTATTTTATTTAGGAAAAATGATCAAAAGAACCTCTCGACCTTCCACCTTGTTGCAAAAATGCTTAGCATTGACGTCAAAATCTTTGGTAAAGATAAGAAAGAATCTAAGGAAATTTTTAAGTAATTGTTGCTTACTGTAAATTCTTTTTTCTTTAGAGAGATATTAACATAAATTATTTAATATGAAGAGGTATTTATAATTTGTTTTCTTTCCCCCAAAAAGAAAAAACAAAGTATTTAAAGAAAACATGTCACCATTTTTCCCTCGAAAGAATGACAAGATGTGAATAAAGTAGCATAATCAAACACTTTATTGTTTTGAAAAACATGGTACAATATGAGCATAGAGAGCTTCTTAGTAGCCCAGGTCACTTGTATTGTTTGAGGCTTTCTGATATAGTAGGAGAGCATAAACATGCCAAAATGGAGCCTCAAAATTTGTGATAAATTTTAGCTCTCTCTACATAGCAAAGTAATACTTTATAAGACACAAAAATAATGTACTATGTGTATACATCCCTTTAGCACGCAGGATGACCACAAGATGCTGGATAAATTATTCTGCAACCTTCTTCCAACCCTCTCAACACCTGTAATAGTACAGCACTAAGCTTATTATTTTCATGATCCAGCAGCCAGATTCGAGTATGGAATACGTATTGGGTAGCTGAAAATCTGTTCCTCACAATGGATAACGATGTTGCTCTCAATAGTCTTATCCAGCAAGAATTTTCTAGGTTCGCCAGAAAAATTCAGGACATGTGAGTAGCCTCCTAGACGTGCCTCTATTTTTATCAGCCTCTGCAAGGATGAAGCACTTCCTTTTATTTCAAATAGAGTGAATATTGAGTCACTTCCCTCATATATATATATATATAAGCTGAGAACAAACTAACGCAGTCTGTACCTTTGTCTTCTCTGTCCACATGAAACAACTTTCACACTGCCTTTTAATTACATTCCCTCAAACTCATATTCTTTGAAAAAGAATTTTCTCTCCATGGAATTATTCCTGTAAACTGGCATATGAGGAAGAAAATAGGACTCAAAACACTAATATTCACATCCATTCTAACCAAGTCCAATGCCAAGAAATGCACGGAATCTTTAAACGGACCTCCCACATTCTTGATAGGATGTTTTCTGTGCATGGTGATCCACAAATATTATCATTCCATGACAATGCAGTTTCATCAAGGTACGTCTCAATCCATGGGATACGAGTCCCACACAACAGACGGAGAATTTGGCGCAGCTCTGCGCACGCTGCGTGTGTTACTTACTGGTTATATTGCAGTGGCCACACTGAGTCCCGTATGGCGCCGTATTAACGAATGGCATGCAAGCACCTTCTGTTGAAACATCTGCGACAGGGAAATTGTAGGCATTTTTCCAGATAATTTTTGTGCTCTGGACCAAATTTTCATTAGGACTATAAACCTGGCAAGCAGTATTGTTGTGTATGATTTTTTAATAAACTGGGACATGCCTTTGTTAAAGGAGTGAGGAAAAGGGCTCTTCAGAGACTCCTTTCTATTATAAAAAGTTCAGAAAACATATGACAGTTCACAAAATAACATTTCCCAACTTTTTTTTAAAGTGCAAGGTTCCAGGCTTTCATAGACATATAAATAAAATTCACAGTTTTGGATGCAAACGCAAAAATGCAGATTTTCACATCTTGGAGTAAATGATTCCAACGGTGGCTTTTCTTAAGCACATGTTTGTTAAGAATGAATACAGCCAACAGAGATGTTTTTTAGTATTTAATTTTTTATTCCGGCTGCCAAAAAATCCGTGTAAGAGTTTGTACTTGCTTTAAGAGACACTGTGTCTCAGAATTAGAAAAGAAAAACTGAAGAGTTTGGGCACATGCCTATTTGTACTCATAAACAACGTGAACCCAACAACTAGCATTGTTCATTTTTCTCACTAGTTAAAATATGGGTTTGTCTATTTCTTTCCTCACTGCCAATATCACCCTACCAGAGTAATGGAGACTAGAAAAACTCCCTTTTGTAGTTCTTTAATTCCCTGTGCCCTGCTACAAACACTAAGGCAAAACAAACATGCTTGGCAGTAAATATGTGCATTATCATTATGTAAATAGGCATGTTATCATTATACTTCGATGATGCTGTTCTTTGTAAAGGCTTTTTCCTTTTCCAAATATATTATCCAATTTAAGTTATAATGCATATTATACCACTGGGGCTGTATAAACACTCTAGATCAGAGAGAATTAGTAGACTGTATATAACAAAATGTTTACCACCTATGCATATGGTGCTTGATGCTAAGACTACCAAACAAACAGATTAATGCTGCTTCACATTGTTCAATTCCACCACAGCAGTGCACAGAAGCCTTTGAGATTAATATCCATCTTGCTGTTCAAATTGAGTACCACATTATGACATTTTATATTGACAACATTATAAGCTGAGATGATACATTTTAAGGTTGATGAGATGAATGATCTAGTACTAGCAGAAAATAGGCTGCATATCTGAACCTTATATGAACTAGGAGCGACTCATGTCACAGTCTGTTTGGAAATGTTACAATGTTTGCATAAATCCATTGCTTATGCATAAGCACCAGGGAACTAGAATCCTGAGGCAGGCAGTAATCTGTAAAGTTCTTGTGGCGCTTGATAAGCATGCAAGATGCATCTTACATTCTCCTTGGTGAATTGCAAATGTTTATATAAGAAAGAGCATATAGCTGCATATCGTATGAAAAGATCAACGCAGATTTCTTCAGTAGGGATTGGAACAGAGCATAAGAAAAGGAAGGGCCTAGTACATAATTTACTCAGGCCCTTAAAAACAAGCAAGACTCACCTAAAAAAGTAGATTTTTGGTCTTATTATTTGTCTTCACATTCTGTAGTTGTCAAAATTATTGGACCTATCAACCGTTTATTTTATTTTACCTATAAAGACATAGCAGCGTCCATAATTAAAGTGAAGATGATAGTGTTCCTTTGCTTCCATTACTTTCTCTTTTATGGAGCAGGTAAGCTGTTAGAGGTGAAACAACAAGACAATTATATTTATTCCGTTTGTTTGTTTAAATAATGTTGTCAGTGTTGTTTTTAAAGTCTCCTAAATGAGTATGATATTTGACACATAGTTAAACTGATAAAAGCTCAAACTGCTTGAAGATTCAATTCTTTAAATTTAAAACTCATTAGCATTGGAATCTGATTTACAGGGTTTCAGAATAAATATATTAGGTGATGTTTTTATTTGTTCACCTCACCCTTTACAAAGTATTTGTTCAGTGTAAAGCCTTTTTGTCTTTTAAAAGATGTTATTCAACTTTAGTTATCATGCATAGTATATCACTGGGGCTGGAAACAAACCTATAATGGCTTTGAGGGGTTTCAAATATTCAACATATATATCAGACCCTCTGCTTGACCTAAGAAAATATCATTTCTCCTTTATCATTGGATTCATGGTGGGTAAGATTTGAGAAGAGGAGCTGGTAGGCAGATCATGCATAAACACGAATGCAATGTGCTAGACATGATGTTTTGTTAGGCCTTCATTTGGCGATGACCACTCTCCTTCACTCCAGGCCTTTATATTTGTTGTCCCCACCCCTGCCCCTGAACCTATTCTCTTCCTCTTTATCTGGCTCATTTCTAGTTGTGTTGGTTTGCTAGGGCTACCATAGAAAGTACCACAGACCAGAAGGCTTAACCAACAGAAATTTATTTTTATTTTTTTCACAGTTCTGGAGACTGGAAGTCCAAGATCAAGGTGCTAACAGGATTGGTGTCTGACTAGGCCTCTCTTCCTGGCTTACAGATGACTACCTTCTTAGTTTGTCCTCACACGCCCTTTCCTCTGTATGCACATGGCAGGAGGTGGGGAGGTAACGAGTGAGACAGAGAGTGATAGAGAGAGAGAGAGAGATAATGCAAGTGACTTCCAGTGACTCTTCTCTTAGAAGAATACCAGTCCTGTCAAATTAAGGTCTCACTCTTAGGACTTCATTTAACCTTTATTACCTTCTTAAAGACCCTACCTCCAAACACAGTCACATTGAGGGTTTTCAACGTAAGAATTTTGGTAAAACATAATTCCATTCATAACACTAGTCATGAGTCAGGTCACAGCTATGATTGGCTTTACTCCTGGGAACTCTCCCTAACCTTAAAGTCTGGGTTAGGTGGCAGTTTTAAATTAAGCCACAGGACGAATGCCATTTTGCATGCCCCTAGTTGTAGGCCTAATATTTTTTCTATCTTATGATAATGGTATATAGTTACGAGTTGGAACATTGTCTCGAAGTAGGCATCAAGTGAGTTAGACATGTGTGAACCAAAGCTCCAGGCCAGAGTATGAAAAATCAATGGGAGAGCCCCTCTGTGGGAGTAAACCTACTTTTTGCATTTGTGAAAATGCAAAATGAGGACTGGAAAACTTGTAAGAGAGTTAGAATCTACAGGCAGTGGAGTAACAAAAGTTGAAAAAATGTTATCTTAGCAGCTCATACTTATAGGCCTAATTGGCTTAATGAAAAAGAGACTTCGAAGTCTTATGGGTCAATGTGACTTAGACTGGGGGGCAGACCTTAGGCAGTGCTGAAAACTGCCAGTCACTTGTCTACACTCTATTTGAGATCCGCGAAGTCAGATGTGGACCTGTGTCCTACTTTCTTTCTGAGTCACACGATGTTTCATCCTTTCCTTGGAGGGAGAAGTGGGAACATGTTGTCCTCCGGTGGGTTCACAAACTTGAATGTATAATAAGGTAGTCATTGCCATTGGCTTCCTTTTCATTTTCAGAAATCCTATCTGGCCTCTGACAAGTCCCTTCAGAAGGGTGATAGCCACTCACATATTTTAGCTTCTCTGCAGGGTCCCTCTGAGGAGCCCTTACTGCCTCTTCCCATTTCATGGGATTAACTATGATTGAGATTGTATCAGTGCTGAACAAGCCTTGGTGACCTGATAGGGATTTGTCTAGATTAGTTAAGTTACATAAGAAGCTGAGAGAATCTCCATGCAGTAGAAACCTATTAAGAAATGGTTTTTCGCTCCAGGGCACATTTAACAATGTATGGAGAAATCTGGGCTTCACACTACTCAATGGTGGGCAGGGAGGGTAACACTGGCACCTAGTAGGCGGAGGCCAGAGATGCTGCTAGGCATCCTACAATGCACACAACAGCCCCCACAACAAAAGATTATCGAGCCCCAAATGTCAATAGGGCCAAGTTTGGAAAACCTGGTTGTAGAGGTTAAGAAAATGGGCTTCGGACTTAAACAGCTACCTAGATAATTTCCCGGGCCTAGCCAAGGTTAAATTCACCCAACTATAAAATGAGGATTAAAATATGCATTTCTTAGTTCTTTTATAAGGAGTAACTGAGATAATACATTTGTTGTCAGTTTAGCACAAACCAAGTGCTGGACAAACTCTAAAGTGCTTCATGCAGTGACTGACTCAGAAAGCATCAAATAAATGTAAGCAACAACTGCGATAGATTTCTAAATAAATGAACAAACTGTTGCAAATATATAGCATTCAGACTAGATTATGGATTCTGTGTGTTGCCTGTGCATGTGTGTGTGTGAGTATTAGACTGGCAAATTATCTGTGATTGCTCCATTGTCCTGAGAAGTGAAACTATCCTATGATGCATAGGAGAAAGGAGTGCAAATCACCAGCCAGGAAAATCCCAGCTCTATCCAGTCTCACCTCTTGAGAGATCAGTGGGCTCTGGGGATAAGGGACAAGCAAGGGACAAGCACGAGGACAAGAGGGCTCAGGCGGTGAAGAAAGAAAAGGAGTGGATGGAAAGACAGAGGAAGCTGAGTAGGGAGAATGGCAGCTGAGAAACCTCCGTGAAGGTAGAGGCCCAGAAAGCCTGGCAGAAAGCAACACACATATGGGAGATTGAAGGAAGCGGGGTTGGAATTCTAAAGCTAATTTTTACCTATAGCTGCCACCTTGATATCATAAGAATCCAGCCTTCCCAACTAAAAAATAACTTATTTTCCTTTTGTGAAAACACATGGAACATAATAAGTCTTCAATCAAGACTCTACTGTAACTACCCTTAATCGAACTGTCAAAGTTTTTGCCAACATCAGCAAACTCTCTGCTATCTCTTCCACCTTTTGCCTTCCTCCTCCCAGAGGCAGCCAGCCAGCCCTCAGGCTGTGTGGACCAGAGGTGCCAGATGAACACGCTGGGGTGGAGCATTGTTCTGTTGGTGTGTGCAGGTCATTGCACACCGGTTTATATACAACACGAATTGACTCCTAGTAGGAATTTTGTTTTTAAATTACCAAATATGAGGACGTGAAATTTCTGAATAATCACTGAGTAATTGAACCTAGTATTGGAATTACTGAAAAACTGGAACATTCTTGATGTTAATTTTCTAATCAGTATGAGCATAAAATAACTAGCTTTTAAAGAGTCATCATATATCCATTTACCAAAACTTCGCGTAAGAAAGAAATTATCTTCTCAGCATTTTTTTTAAACTCAAATTTATTTCTTTCACTGAGGAGCTCTCCCAGAAGTGAAGCTCTTGAAAGGAAGCAGAGCTCAACAGCAAACCCACAAGGCTCACAGGGCGCCTGCGTTTCCCTCTCACTCCTTTCAAGTGGAATGTAGTTTTCAAGAAAGGGGGAAAGAATACGAATGCTAGAGAAGCCTTTTATAAACAAGCCATTTAAACTTCAGAGACGATTAGCCCCCTGCCCATTTTAAACTTGTGGGTTTCATAGCCTCAGCTTTCTTGATAATTTACTTTGGAAATTCCCAGGCCTGTTAGGCTGGCCTGGGTGACTTCTGCCTTCACATGTGTGGCTGCTTGGAGACGTCCAGCTGCCATGGTCAGTTTGACGAAGTATACATAAGCTTTTGGCACCACATATTTGCAATATCATGGACGGTCAAGGAGGCGCCTGTTATAAAAATACACAGTGAAACACAACTGAAGGACTGCTCTTTCTCAAAGACGGACGTAATGCATTCCTTCTGTTTAGGCTCATTTTCCAGCCTTTCACATTCTTTGTGAACAAGAGTTATAAAACAACCCTGATGCAGGCCAATTATTTTTACTTTGAAGGCCATTAATCAAGATTGACTAAGAAAATGAAGACAGCTAAGCAAAATTTCATATGTGACTAGAGTGAGATTAAAATAAAACCAGATGGGATGGACAGAGACACTAAGCATTTTTTTTTTTTTAATTTTTGGACTCGTGTAATAAATGTCTTTTACAAATTACAGCACTCTTATTTTCTTACAGTAAATCAAATCAGGCCATAATGTACAAGTGGTCTCATTGCTGAAATGTCAAAAATAGAACCTGCCTTGTTCTTGTAGAGTAATTCTTCAAATCTAAACCAGCAGTGCAGGCTAACAGTCCATAAACCATCTACCTGTGTACGATCAGAACTGGACCTGATGGATGTGTTTCTCATGGTCTCAGAGCAAACCACACAGTGAATTCTCAGAAATCTCATCATGAAATGATTAGAGTTTTGAATCAGAGTTGTCAAGTAGTCCAACGCCCTTAAGTTAAGAAAAGGTGAGTTCAAGACCTGTTAAATATTTCAGATTCTCGATCGTGAAAATGACTAAGGGAGGCCGCAAATTCTATCTACTTAAAGACTTTAAAATTGTTTTCCCTCAAATCATCAGGATCCGATATTACTAGTAGATATACTATTTTTGTCACATAAATACACATTTTTGAATAGAATAGTAAGAGATGTGTGTTTAAAAAATAAAATGAAGTTTTTCCTTCTGAATTTCTTCATCTTTCTTTCCCCCAATTTTGCAAGGGTCTGTCTCCCATGCTTCAAACAGCAGAAGTATCTTCCTGCAGTGAGAAAATGGGTTGACTGAAAATAACCAGCTGTTTCAGGATCTCTATCAAAACACACACAATAATCCCAAAGAATTCTTCTCCATTTAGCACTGTCAGGTTAAAAAGTCGGCTTAGGAAATGAGACTAAACTTTCTTTTCATAACACTCAATGAACCATTTCCACAATATATTTAGAGAGGACATATGCATTTCTTAAAGCAGATTTAAAATAATCTGGAAAGAAATTGAAGTAAATTTTCAACTATAGTAAATTTTCTTAACTCTTCAGATGCTCGCTTTTCAAGATGAAGGCAATTTTGAGTTTACAAAGAACATTGTTTTTAAAAATTATTTTACTGAAAAAAAACAGTCAACCCATGAGAATAAAGGGGAGCCACCATTCCTTCTCTATACCTCCAAATAAGCGCAAAACATTTCGTAAAAT
The DNA here is from genome assembly GCF_047675955.1 of Chlorocebus sabaeus. NCBI lineage: Eukaryota > Metazoa > Chordata > Mammalia > Primates > Cercopithecidae > Chlorocebus > Chlorocebus sabaeus. The sequence continues at coordinate 96,418,680 of NC_132911.1, forward strand.
TCCTCAGAAAAAAACATGTAACTGACTAGACATAGTTATACTTTATTTAATGCATTAAATTGTGATTCTCAAAAGCCACATTCACTTTGTGTTTTTTTTTAAGTGGACTTGTCATTTATTTGCTTTCTATTTAAAGTCTTCTGATGAATCCTTCTGTAAAGTTTCTTGTTGACATGTGGAGGCTAACATCACGTAATATTGCTGAATTAAATTGAATTGACGTAAATCAACTTCTGAAAGGTATTATTTTTAAAAGTTTAGATTTTTATGTGGATTTCTTGATTAGTGACTCTACAAGTCATACTAACTCTCCCCAACATGCTTGATTTGTAAATCCAGGAGTAAAGGACTCTATACGTTGATGTGTCCCTAACTCATGCAGAATATTACCAGAGACATTTTCTGCCTTGATCTCAAACGGCATACCAAATCCAAATTCAGTGTCTTTTGGGGTTCAAAACAAGCTACTTTTCTCAATGTCCAAATATCTGTCAATTGCAACTTCATCCTCCAAACCTAAATCTCAAAATCCCTAAATTTTAACATCTTAGATCCTCTTGAAAAATTTCAAACACCCATGCCACATTCAATCACTAGTCTTCCAGCCACCAAGAGCTATCTGTCAGTCAGACTATGCAGTGAAGACTTCCCAAGAGTCCAATACAAAGGAACTGACCATCTGGGAAAATGTGCCCAGGGGATGGTGCCGTTACTAAGTTATCAGCCTTTTAAACAAAGAGGGGAAAATCAGGCTAAAAGCATAAGAAATGGAGCAAAATACATAAATTTAACACAGTCAAAAGAGAACTCGTTAATTTTCCCCCACTTCCCTCTTAGTGTTTGCCATCTTCCACTTTCATAATTCATGCTCAAACCAAAAAATCTGGGAATTGTTCTGTATTCTGCTTTCTTTACCCCCATGTAATCCACCCGTAAATGCTACAAACTCTGCCTTCAAAACACATCCCCATTCTCAAACACTTGTTTACTATCACTATTAAAATTTTAGTCAAGTCTCTCATATCAGCAATCTCTTCCCTAAACTATCGTCACGATTCCTCCCCAATGTACCTGCCTCATTTTGGCCCTATAATCAATTCTCAAGGCAGAGTGATCTTTTAAAAATGGAAATTAGGTCTTATCTTACACTCCTCTTGAAAACTTTCCAGTTGTTTTACTTCCTAAATAGAGGAACATTCTACCTTATTACAATGCCAACACCTTAACTCATTACAGTGGCCTGTACAAACTTACCTCGTCTAACCTCTACCTACCTTTCAGATATTGCCTCCTTCCGCTTTTCCTGTGGTTAACCGTATTCAAGCCCACTGACCCTCTCTCATTACTGGATTAAGCCAGGTTCATTTCTGTTTTGAGACCAATGCACTAGATGTTCTCTATACTTAAAATATTCTTTTCTCAATAATTTGGGAAATACTATAGCTGTCAATCTTTTATCATTCAAATGTCTGTTTGAATGTCATCTCCTCAGAAGAGCCACTCTAACACTCTGCTTAAATTTTCCCCCAGTCACTCTCTGTCACATTACCTTATTTTGATTCTCTACTTATTTTCTTATGGATATATTCATTTATTTGATCAATGTCTATCTATCAACAATAGGATGTAAGCTTCATCAGGGCAGGGTCCTTGTCTCTCTTGCTAACTGCCATAAATCTATCATTAGATTGAGTGTGGCCTTTAATAGGAATGTTTGTCAAATAAATAAAGGAAGGAAAATGGGGGAAAAAAGAGAAACTAAGAACACATAAAAAGGGAAGTAGAAACAAAATGAGTAGAGATAGAGCTGATGCCTCTTTCAGAATCCAAGCCCATAAATGTGGGGTCTATTCTGTGGCTTTTCCTCTATGTGGGCAGAGTTGGTTTTGAAACGGACAAAGTCAGTGAATACAATCAATTATCCATGAGAATGCCTTTTCAAACCCTTCCCCTTTTGACATTTCTGCCTCCATTCACGTGACCCTTTCTCTCGGTTCTCTATGCTTTCTGAGCTGGACCACCTTGTTCTGATCTTGATTATTCCCAGTCCATCCAGTGCACTGGTGCCAAATTAATCTTACTAAAAACAGTATGCATGATGTCACCTTCCAGCTCAAAACACTCTTCAAGTGGTTCTCATTATCTAAGGTTAAAGGTCAAACATTTTAGCTTAGCACACAAGACCACAGGAGTGCACCCAGACAACCCTCCCAGCCTTATCTCCCCTGGCTCCTCAACAGGAACCCAGTCCTAGTGAAATTGGGGACTCCTTAGCCCCTTGAACACATGTTGTCCACTCCCCATCTTGCCCGTGGAACTTAGGATGATGAAAATCTTCTCCTCTTCTATTCAGCTTTTAACCAGCAATCATGGTCCAGACAGAATCCCAAAGAAACTTTTAAAAAAATCCTAAAATGCTTATTATTCTTTATTGTAGCTTTGGCCATTATCACACATTACTTCTAAATGATCATTATTTTCTCCTTAAGTTTTGTTTCCTTGAAGGTTGGAAATATATTTTTCTATTTTTTCTCACTCCTCTCAACTCAAACCTAGAAAATAGATTTTTCTTTACTTTCTCCCCTTCCTCAGACTCAAACTTTGACATGTTACTGAAAACCTTACAGAGACTGTATTTACTAACCTGGAAGGAGGGATGATAATGGTAGGTTTGCAGATTTGCTACAAGAATTAAATGAGATAATGCATGTAATAAGTTTAACACAGTGCTTGGCATTTAAAAAGCAAGGTTCATTTCTGATTATATTCATCTATTGCATATGTTATACTATATTCATCTATTGCAATGAAGTAGGTTAACAAATCGATTGATAAATTAATCAAATAATCTATTTAGAAACTGTAAAACACTGCTGGTTATGAAATGGATTTATTTATACTGCAAGTACAACTCTCCAAAACATACATATAGTAAACACAAGTTGTTTTTTTAAAAGGATATGACTTCTGATTTTCAGTACCATCACTATAACCTATAACCTGACCCAGTAATTCTTAACCTCTTGTAAAACTGAAACCCCTTTAAAAATCGTATTAAAGCCCTTGGATCTCTCCCTAGAAAAACACACATACATTAAAAAATGTATGTATAACTCTGGAGAGCTTCATTGTCCCTTCTAGTCTATACATGAATTTCTGGCAATCTATTCAAACTTTATCAAGCCATAAAGCCCAATGTTCAGAAACCCAGTGTCAAGACTGTTCACTCTGTCCATTCCTGGCTCTTTGACAATACTGCATTGATTACCAAACACCAATCTTCAGCAGAAGGCATGAACTCACTTTTTTAAAAAAGGCAAATTAAATGAAGTAAAAGAAAACCAAAAACCAAAGTAATGAAGAAATATGTTTCTTTCAACACTTTTGTAACAAGTTCAACAGGCTGCTTTCACGTTGGATTTCAAAAACACGGACCACTAATTTTTGACTATTTCTTTTCTACAAATGAGATAGAAATTACAATATCACAAGAAATCCCAAGTTCACCTTTAAATCTGGGGTTTTAGTTTGCAGAAACAAAGAAAGAGAAAGAAAGACCTTTCTTTCTTTTCTTTTCTTTCTTTCTTTCTTTTTTTTTCTTGCTTTCTTTCTTTTTCTTTCTTTCCTTCTTTCCTTCCTTCCTTCCTTCCTTCCTTCTTTCTCTCTTTCTTTCTTTCTTTCTTTCTTTCTTTCTTTCTTTCTTTCTTTCTTTCTTTCTTTCTTTCTTTCTTTCTTTCTTATTTCTCTCTTTCTTTTTCTCTTTCTCTTTCTTTTCCTTCCTTCCTACCTGCTTTAAAGTCATTGAATACATGCTTGGTGCCATGCAGTTTGCTAAAAATTAGGCAGATAGTAATGAGCAACACAGTTTCTACCCTAACAAATCTTCTAGTCTCTTGAAAAATACAACATCACTAATAACTTATATGAGCGGATAAGTGGTAACAATATAATATGTACCAACAATTATATGTACCAATAACATAATATGTACCAACAAGGACAATTGTTGGATGTTATAAGAGTATACAACTGGAGAAGAAAAGTTCCTCTAGGGATCAGAGGAAGTTTCTTGGAGAAAGACTCATTTTTACTGAGATCTGAAGACTGGCTAGGAGTCAACCAGATGAAATATGTGGAATGAGGGGATTGGCATGGTGTGATAGGCAAGTCACCAAGGCAGGAAAGAATATCCTAGGAACTCAAAGAACAACATTGCTGTTGGAAGGTGGAAGAATTATGGAAAGCCTTGTAAGTTATATATTTGTTAGGAATACCTCTGATTTCAAGTCATAGGTAACAGTGGCTTTAAAATATGGGTTGAATTTTTCTTATATAATAGAAATTTTAGAGATAAGCAATTACCTGCACTGCTTCAGCTATCCATTGATATCACCAGTGACCCAGATTTCTTCTGTTCTTCCTCCTTTCATGATGAGTGCATTTTCTTTCATTCTCATGCTTGCCATTTCATGGTTATAAGATAGCTGCTGAAGCTCCAGGCATCACCACCATATTCAAGGCAGGGAATAATGAAGGAAAAGTGGCAGCACCAGCTACATCTCTCAGGCTGTCATGGGGAAAGTTGACTGAAGAGGCAGAGATGATATGTGGTGATAGAAAGATATTAACCTTGTAAAAATGCCTGAGTCATGAATGGAGATGATGGTAGTAGAGAGGGGGAGAAGAGGGATTCAGGAAATAGAAGGTTTAGGATAACTAACTAGTCATAGGATTGTTATGTATAGAAAATGCAGTCATGTGTGTGAGTGCACTTTAAAACTATAAAGTTTTATATGAAATTCGTGCATTTTAAGGTCAGAATTTGACAAGTTTGCTATTAAGATACACGTTGTCCTTGAATTTAAAACTCCTCTTTCATTGGAACTCTTGAAAGATATAAAATGCGGTTGATTCATTTGGTAAAATAAAGGTATGTTCTGATCCTTTTTCCTTAAAAAAGTCAAAACTTCACTTCCCAGTGATGTAGAAAAGACAAAAAACATCCCCAGACCAACTGTATTTGCTCCCTCCAGCATAATAAAATAATCGTGCTTATGTGCTTATACCAAGGAAAACCCAACTGCAGCAGATAAAAGGATAGCTTTAAAGACATGAGGAAAATCTCCAGTCTGCCTTCAGTAAGGTGAATCCTTCTACAGAAAAAAAGGTGGTGATGGAGGGTGGGGGGCACTAAATCCACATCCTAATATGAATCTCATAAAAAATTAGAATTTCTCATTTTTCTATAACCACTACTATTAGAATTCATTCCCAAGCTGAGATTTTCTTTTTATTTCAACTCTCACATTAACAGTCCAAGAATAAACCCTTGATTAAAGAAAAAGGATTACAGTGAAAGGGTTGAAATAAGCTTAATTGTAGAGGTGTGATTAATGCCACAGTGATAGACTCCCAAGTAATGATTTTTAAAATTTTATAGGAAATGTTTAACAAGATGATTGCCTGACTATAAAATTCTCTGTATAAGAAAATAGTCCTTGAAAGCAGCATTGGGCCCTGTTGCACTAATACATTTATGAATGGCAACATTTCTTTTATAGTTGTGATGAATGCTAAAGTAGAAACTTTATTATAATGATTTTGGACCCAGAACTGTGAAAATACAGGGCAGAATATGAACATTTTACCAGATCAATCAATTTTCATTTAAAATTCTACTTATTGTGTATGGTATCAAACTATGAAAATGTAACATTTCAAACTAGTGATTTCTATCCTACCAAAATTGCAGTACTTATTTGGGTTTCAAAGTAGATAGGATCAGTGTTAGAGACAGCATGGTGTAGCCAAAAAAAAAAAAAAAAAGAAGAAGAAGAAGGAAAGAAAAGAAAAGAAAAAAAAAAAACAGATTGAAATACCTGTGCTGTAGTTTCTTCTTCTATTTAGTCATTCAATCTGCGAGCATTTACACAAGGCCTAATAATTGTAAGACACTGAAATAGAAAGACACCAGATGTTTCTAGGTATTCTTCTTAAGAAATGCTCAGGCTCCACAGGGTAGGAACACAGAGGCAGGCACATAATTGAAACATCATAAACGGTATGACCTTGTGTTCATTTGTAATGAAAGCATATAAGTTTATGGGAACATAGAGGAGAGAAATTCATCTCAAGAGGGCTTGGATTAAAAAGGGGCTTAGTGGCCGGGCATAGTGGCTCACACCTGTAATCCCACCACTTTGGGAGGCCGAGATGGGCAGATCATGAGGCCAGGAGTTCGAGACCAGCCTGACCAACGTGGTGAAACCCCATCTCTACTAAAAATACAAAAATTAGCTGGCGTAGCGGCACATGCCTGTAGTCCCAGCTACTCGGTAGGCTGAGACAGGGGAGTCACTTGAACCTGGAAGACAGAAGTTGTAGTGAGTCAATATCGTGCCACTGCACTCCAGCCTGGCCACAGAGCGAGACTCAGTCTCAAAAAAAAGGTGGGGGGGAAGGGGCAGGGTGCGGCACTAAGGAAAGCTTCCAGTAAGCATGAGCACATGAATTAGGACTTGAAGTCTTCTCTTACACAGGGGACTGAGCCAGTTCAAGGGGGCCAAAAACATTAGGAAATGGTGCCCCTTTTAAGGAGCTTAAGCAATTGACATTTTCAGAGTTCAAAAGAGGCAAGACACAAGACAAGACAATGTTGATCAACTTTGGTTAACTTCAGGAGAGAAAAAAATCATGCTGGAAGGGTATAGGATGGCTCATAGAGAGTCTTACAGTCCTGTGCTCTCTTACAGAGCTTGGACTTAATCCTGAAGACAACAATGAACCATCTGGAAGATGCTATGTTTATATTTATATTTGACATCATTTATGTGGATTACTCTACAAAGGGCAGATTTAAAGGAGACCATTAGGAGTCTCCTGGCAATGGGCTGAGAGAAAGAGGCTGGAGAAGAGCTAGGGAGTATTGGGATGTTAATTTTGCAAAAATAGAAAGGAATCAAGGATATTGGTTAGAGGACACGCCAAGACTGCCCCCAAGAATAACGAAAACAAAGCTGGTGTGATGGGGAAGGGGATGAGTGCTCAGACATGTGGAGTTTTAGGCACTTATGGATTTCCAGGTAGAAATGACAGAAGAAAACTGCATACACAAGTCAGCAGCTCAGGGAGGATTCTGGCTGAAGAGAGTCACTAGAAGTTACCAGTATGCAGCATAACTGCATTAAAAGGGCATTCGGCTGCTGAAAGTTTGCTTGTTAATAACACCACTCAGGGAGAGCTGTGGCATGAAAGGAGCAAGAGGCCTTTACTGTACTGTGAGATTCCTTGAAGATCAAATGAAAGCCTCTGTGAAACAAGAGTATAGAAATATGACATGGTTATTATTTGAACTTGACTCAAATACTTAAATGATATACCTTAAGAAACAAATCATAAAGCTGTAATCATAACAACAAAAACAAAATTCATCTGTTGATGTCAAATCACTGCAATGGTATAAGGGGGTGAAGCATTTCAGAGGCGATTAGGTCATGAGGGTAGAACTGTCATGAATGGGATTAATGCCCTTATGGAACAGGTCCCAGAGAGCTGCCTTGCATCTTACAACATATGAGAGCACGGGGAGAAGGTCCCATGTATAAATAAGGAAACAGGCCCACACCTTGACCTCAGACATCCTAGCCACTGGAGCGGTGAGAAATGAATTTCTGTTGTTTATATGCCACCTAGTCTATGGTATTTTGTTATAGCAGCCTAGATGAACTAAGACACTCACTTACCAAAATAGTTTTATAGGTGTGACATAGAGAGACTTTAGGATGAACAGAAAATGTTGCTATGAGAAGTTTATAACTCCACTGAAAATCTATCCAGATTAAATTATTGGGAAGAAATTGATGAAGGAAACAATACCAAATATTGGAAAAATGATTTCAACTTTTCTAAGGTTTCAGGTTTCATTTATTCCTTATATTTTCCTGTATGTACATTTAAGAACAAGTCAAATTAATTAGAATAACACTCTTTGAGGTTAAAATACCCAAGCCATTCCTCAGGAGAAATTAGTACTTAAGAATTCGAGGATACTATAGGATTTAAAGAACTGGTGGGGGATTAAAAGCTCACACTATTTTGGTAACCAAGTCCAGTGAATTTTGAAACTAATTATTGAGCTTTCATTACATCAGAAGTAGATAGTAGATAAGATCATTTTATTTGTTTATGTCTTCAGTATTAAATTTTAACTCCATCTTCTCTTTTTCTCAGTAAGTGATCCAAAATTATCTTGCTGCTTTCCCAGAAATAATCTTAAAGTCAGTGCTCAGTACTGAGACAGTGATTTCAGTAGAACCGTGCTTCACTTAAAGAAAAAAGAGGAATTAGATGAATTGTATTCATTTAGTATGTGCAGACTTCAGGTCCTTTTTTCCAATAGAGCAGAGAAAGATACAACACTCCCTTGGGTCTTGTTGAAACCCAACAAGAAGAAAACGCTAATTTGGTACGGTATTGCATTAATAAAAGATATCATGCTGGTTTTAATATAGTTAGGGTTAACGTTAAAAACCAGCAGAAAAGTATGGTGTTTGGAATCAATTGTAAGATCCTGTTGCAAGCTAGGTAACAACTTTGAACCTTCACTGTAAAGTGAACACAATGACACCTCCCTAGTACTACTTAAGAGGTGAATTAGATAATGCATATAATGGGCTTGGTACAGGAGCTGGTAATTGTTTCTTAATAAATTAATAGACACTCTTATTGCTAATAATAACAAACATTATTTTCATAAAATCACTTTTATAATTTTCTCATATAAGATGACCACCTTTGCAATTCAGAGTTTATTTTGACTGCCCAGCATGTAAACACTTGTAATGTGAAAGGGCTCTCAGGCGAGGTGAAAAACTGGGTCATACCTCCTACTATGAAAACTTAAAAGCATGTTGATGTTTCTTTCTTCCTCTGACCAACTAGATGTTCCCATTTTTGGAAAACACAAATGTATACTCACATGGCATGGATTCAAAGAGTACTTTTGAAAAATTCTGTTTAGCTAAAAATTTATATCTAATTTATCTTTACCTTTTAGTCCTTTTCAAGTATTTTTTGGAGAATCTAAACCAATTTTCTCATTCATTAAGTTATTCCTTTTTATTATTGCTTATATATTACATATATATATTAATATTAATATTTATAAATATATTTTTATTTATTATTTCTGTGAAAAAAGATAAGTGACCAATGAACTGGTCACAGTGCTAAATATCTCATGATAAATGAAGAATGAAGAAGATGAGACAATAGAAAGAAAATTAAATGATAAATTAGACAATAGAAAGAAAATTAAATGATATTCGTAAATGTGAGAAAGTCAAAGGTATACCTGTTATGGCGACTGTCTAAAAATTAATTGGAAAATTGCATGTCTAGTTGTATTGCATATAGTGGCAAAATTATGCTATATTTCATTTACCTATAGTACTACTTGTTCCTTCAAAAAATAATTAAGCATTGTTTTTTCCTACAAGTATTATATTTCTGAGTTATAAGACTAGGGTTTATTATACTGCTGAGTTTTTATGACATTCTTATATGGGCCAGTGACTTTTCTATCTTTTATCTAATAGTTTATGTTATATTGTATTTCATCAACACTCATGGTCAAAAACACTTTTTAAATTTATATTCAGAAAACACTGAGGAGCTCTGTGAGATACTGACTCTGACTAAGTTACAATGTAGTTAGTTGCATCTTTGTGTACACTACTGGGGTTTGGTTTCCAAAAGCCCCAAACATAGCACAAATGAATGATCTCAGTCAGGACTCCTCTTGTAGGTGCATAGTAGCCACTCAGTAACTTAAAATTGATTGATTCTTGCACTCTCCATGCACTAGCCTGGCCAGGCCTAAAAGTAAATTAATGTTTGGACTCTGAGTAGAAGATAAAACACATTTCTAGTTTTGGACATCATTAAACAGAATAATTAGTAATCGATGATTATTATTGTGTCATTCCACTCCCATAAAAACATGAAAGAAAGATAAAGTTTTGCGTAAAGGCAGAAGTCCAATCCCTCCCTCCTATGCAACTTTCCACTTCCGTTTAAAAATGAGATTATGGCGTATAGCGGGCAAAATAATGCCCACCGGCCCCCTCCCTTCAGAGGAATGTCCAAGTCCTAATCCCTAGAAGCTGTGAATACATTATGTTACATAGCAAAAAGGGATTAAGGTATTAAGGTTGCAGATGAACTTCAGGTTGCTAAGTGGCTGACCCTATAATAGAGAGATTATCCTGGATTATCTGAGTGGGCCGAATTAATCACAAGAATCCTTATAAGTGAAAGACGGAAGCACAGGAGAGTCAGAGAGAGAAGTGATGGCAGAAGCCAGGTCAGAGTGGTGCAGCATTGCTGGCTCTGAATATTGAGGAAGAGGACACCAGCCAAGGAATGTGAGCAGCCTATAGAAGCTGGAGAAGGCAAGGACACACAGCACCCTGGAGAGCCTCCTGAAGGAATGCATATTTGCTGATACCTTGATTTTAGCGTGGCCAGACCTGGGTTGGACTTACACCTGCCTAACTGCAATATAATAAATATGTGTTGCTTTCAACTACTAAGATTGTGGTAATTTGGTATGACAGCCAAGAAAATAATATATAGTAGTTATTATTATATAACTTGCTAAAGTTACTAAGTGGAATATCTGGAAATTTGAAAATGAGGAAGCTGCTCTAGCCTAGATAAATTTTAAAGTGGCTTCTTGTTATGAAATTCCAGCTTTCTTCCATTAAAGTGTATGCAACAGCAACTAAACTGGCCCCCAATCTATAGTTTTGACAGAAGGTACTTGAGAGTCCCCTCTCTCCTTTATTTCCCTCTCAGACAATTTTTCATTTGTTCTATTTATTTGACTTTGTTAAACTTCTATACCAAGAGAAAGTATTTATTTTGGGAAAATCATGTTATTTTTACACAGTCCATGTCAACCTTTTTGTTAACAACTTTAAATTTCCAGCAGACACACTTATTGCTTGGCTATCTAGTGTTGGACCTATCTGTTAGGAAGAGATAAATCCTTTGTCAAAATTAATGGAACCAGTACTTACAAGGCCAGGTATTGCTGAAATTAAAGAGGAATCCTTAATATCACTAACAGCCAGATTTACCCCGGGAAGAGATTTTTCTTCCAGTTAACAAGCTCTTGACATAGTCATTCCCACCATTCCACAGTATTTCTTGGCCAAATTGCTATCAAAATAGTGAAGCTGACAGGCATAGGAAGACACAGGCTGTATAGAGGAGGGGTGACTCATAAAGTACCAAAACATCATTTGGGGTGACAGCTGGGTGGCCTGAAAAGTCAGGAATGGAGTCATCACATATTCCTAGAAAGCCTTTCACAGAGGTAATTCGTTTCCAGTTTGAACTACCACATGTTAAAAAAGAGTTTCTTCTACATTGCTAATATTTTTTTTTTCTTACCAAGTCTACTGACTAGAGCATTCAGCTGGTAGGAATTATTTTTGCCTGAATTAAATATGGATGGGTAACTCAGACCCATTTCAGGTTCAACAAACATCTTGAACTATTTTTCAAACATTTGGGATTTGGCAAAAAAATATTTTACTCAGTAATTTTCTGCTTATTTTTGAAACCCTGTGTGTTTAAGGGGAATTTAATCCATATGTTTCTGATTCATTTACCATTAACTGATCAGGTTGGTTTTCTGTTGTCATGATTTTGGTGGGAGAGATGTTTTAGGGATTCTTTCAGGGACTTTGACAAATTTCTTGGGGAAAAAAACTGAAAGCTTCATTCTGCCAGAAGAAATCAAATGTCAAAGCAAGGAAGACAAGAGAGGTTCTAGATTCATGTCAGCAATGTAGCCTGACTGAAAAAGGGAAAGACCATTTTGCTCCCAACTTTACTGCCAGGGATGAAAGATGTTATGGATTTTGAACTGCAGACATGAATAAGTGCTCTCAATTAATTTTAAAAAAATAAAAAAGAAAAACTTAATCTATACTATGACCACTTGTAATAAACAAAATAATTTTTTAAAGAAAGCAATCAATATCAAAATCCGGATTCACTCACCATTCTGGGTACTGGTGTCCAATGTGTCTGAGAACAAATGGCAGCTCCTCATGTCCGGGGCAGAGAGAAGAGCCAAAAAGAAGATGTTTCCAGCGGTTTAGAATAAAATTGTTTATTATTATTTACACAATGAAAAGAGAAAGAAAATGAGGGATTCGAAGAGAAAACCAGAGGAAGAAGAAAAAGACCAGTAGCTAATTTCTGAGAATGCCCTCTAATACTTCATAAATTTGGAATAAAAAAAGTTAACCTAGGAAATCCTAGACAGAGCAACCAGGCAAGAGAAAGAAGTAAAAATCATTCCAATAGGAAAAGAAGAAATCAAACTATCTCTCATTACTGATGACATGATTCAACACCTAGAAAATCCTAGAAACTCTGCCAAAAGGCTACTGGAACTGATGAATGATTTTAGTAAGGTTTCAGAATACAAAATCAATGTATGCAAATATACCAATAATGTCCAGGTTGATAGTCAAATCAGGAGCACATCCCATTTACCATAGCCATAGAGAAATGAAATACCTACGAATAAAGCTAAGCAAGGAGGTGAAAGATCTCGACAAAGAAAACTACAAAACACTGCTGAAAGAAATCAGAGATGACACAAATAAAGGGAAAAACATTCCATGCTCACGGATTGGAGGAGTCAATATATTTAAAATGGCCATACTGCTCGAAACAATGTACAGATCCAGAGTTATTCCTAGCAAACTACCAACATCATTTTTCACAGAATTAGAAAAAATCTAATCTAAAATTCATATAACCTGAATAGCCAAAGCAATCCTAAGTGAAAAGAGCAAAGCCAGTGGCATTACTCTATCTGACTTCAAACTTTAAGGCTACAGTAACCAAAACAGCATGGTACGGGTACAGAAACAGGCATATAGACTATTGGAACATAATAGAAAACTCAGAAATAAAGTAATACTCTTACAACCACCTGATCTTCAACATGGCCAACAAAAACAAGCAATGAGGGAAGAAGTGGTTCTGGAATAACTGGCTAGTCATACACAGAAGACTGAAATGGCACTCCTACCTTCACCATATACAAAAATGAACTCAAGACTGATAAAGATTTAAATGTAATACATAAAACTATCAAAATCCTAGAAGAAAACCTAGGAAATACCAATACCCTTCTTGACGTTAGCCTTGGCAAATAATTTTTAGCTAAGTCCCTGAAAGCAATTCCAACAAAACACAAATTGACAAGTGGAACCTAATTAAACTAAAGAGTTTATGCACAGCAAAAAGGAACTATCAATAGGGGAAACAGACAAACTACAGAATAGGAGAAAATATTCACAAGCTATACCTCCTACAAAGGTCTAATATCCAGAATCTACAAGGAACATGCACAAATCAGCAAGTAAAAACAGTGCAAAATAAACCCATTAAAAAATTGGCAAAAAAATGAACAGACTCTTCTCAAAAGAAAACATACAAGTGGCCAGGAAACACAAAAAAATGCTGATCATCACAAATTATTGGAAAAATGCAAATCAAAACCACAATGAGATACCATCTCGTACCAGTCAGAATGGCTACTATTAAAAAGTCAGAAACCAACAAATGTCGGCATGGTTGTGGAGAAAAGGGAACATTCATGCACTGCTGGTGGGGATGTAAATTAGTTCAGCCTCTGTGGAAAATGGTGTGGATATGTCCCAAAGGACTCAAAACAGGGCTACCATTTGATCCAGCCATCCCACTACTGGGTATATACCCAAAGGAAAATGCATCATTATACCAAAAAGACACTTGCACTTGTATATTCATCACCATGCTGTTCACAATAGCAAAGACATGGAATTAACCTAGGTGTCCATCAGTGGTCGATTGGCTAAACAAAATGTGATATATAAGCACCATGGAATACTACATAACCATAAAAAAGAATAAAATTATGTCCCTTCCAGGAACACAGATGGAGCTAGAGGCTATAATTCTAAGTGAACTAATAAAGAAACAGAAAATCTAATACTGCATGTTCTCATTTATAAGTGGGAAGTAAACACTGAGCACACATAGACATAAACATGGGAACAACAGACACTGTGGACCACTTCAGAGGGGAGGAAGGGGGGACATGGGTTGAAAAACCATCTTTCAGGTATTATGCTTATCATAATGAACATAACTGAGTGCAATATACACATGTAACAAATCTGCATATGTACCCCCTATATCTAAAATAAAAGTTGAAATTAAAAAACAAACTGAACCTATACTATGATCACTTGTAATAGACCAAATAATTTTTTAAATGAAGCAATCAATATTACTTATTCTAATTCAATCCTTTCCTCAATATATTGGTTTACAGAAAGTTTTAAAAAGCTACGTTATCATATTTCTTCAATTTGACTTTTGTTTCTCTCAAAATGTTTTCATTACTTATCCTGTTTCAGAAGCTAAAAGTGCTAGTTAAAAATAAAAGGTATTGTATTATTTAATTTTTCAACAGGTTTTCATTTATGTGCAAAGTTTCGTGTGTGTGTGTGTAAAACTTTTGGCATCAAAACGATTTAGTTTCGGGACTTTCTTATTTCTATCATTGATATTGCAGCTATATTAATTGAGTTGAATATAAAAATGTTATGTCCGAGTTATAAAAAGCTTCATAGAATTGTGTAGCAAATTCTGTTATTCACTCAGCAAATATTTAGAACACTTTCTGTGTGCAAAACATTGTGATGAAGAATTAATACACTGGGACAAAGAACCTGTTCCTGAGCTTAAGTGTTTAGCATAATATAAGTTTAGAAAATGAGGAATAAATATTAAGCTTCCATTTTCATAGTTTGCAATTGCAATAAATTGTCTTTTGTTAAAGAAACCTGCCTTAAAGCCATACCTCAATTTTGTATTTAGAAAATTTTAAAATTAAGATTTAAAAAAAAAATCATCAAGCTCTATAACTCCAGATATCTTAATCTCTTAGGAACATTCTCTTAGTTTATATGGAACTATTTTAAATCATACCTCGTATCAATGAGATTCCAACCACGTCAGCCAATCTGAGCAGTCCTGGCATTTCACAAAAATGACAAGTCCACTGTGAAAATGACAGACAGGGAAATCATGAGGAATTGTTTTAATGCCCAAAAGCAGCTTATCGTTTTCAATGTCTTTAAGTGGTGTTTTTTGTTGTTGTTGTTTGTTTGTTTGTTTGCTTTGGTCTCAATTAAGAATTTTAAAAAGAAATACTTGCTACATGGAGAAGGCTTAGATTTCATAAGTCATAAATGAGTAGGAGAATGGCCTTATTTTTCTACGTCTTAGGGGTAGCTTGATTGAGTTTAACAACTATCAAGCTACAGTAGCATACAGGGCCATTCCTATAAAGCAGCTATGTTCAGCCTATGAAAAATGGTATTGCAGCTCCTTTGAGAAAGAACTTTTGATTTAAGTGTTAACAAAGGACGGTGGTCAGAAGGAAGGCAAACATGTGCTCTTTAACATGAGTCAGCACTGCTAGGATTTTAGAATATGGTAAGAGAGTAAAAGAGAAAAGATCTGTGTAAAAGGAACAAAGTAACACATCCTGGGTCCAAGAGATAGAAGAGGTCCATGATTATTTCTTTCCATAATATACATTTTATTTCTTCATACGCCTTGCCATGTTGCCAGTCTGGATGAGGTGTTTTGGTTTTTTTTGTTTGTTTTGTTTTGTTTTTTTGTTTTTTTGTTTTTAAATTATAGACAGGGTGTTGCTTTGTCGCCCAGGCTAGAGTGGTGCAGTGGCACAATCTTGGTTTACTGGGAACCTCTACCTCCTGGGTTCAAGTGATTCTTGTGCCTCAGTCACCTGAATAGCTGGGATTACAGCACGCCTGGCTAATTTTTGTATTTTTTATAGAGACCAGATTTTGCCATGTTGGCCAAGCTGGTCTCAAACTCCTGGCCTGAAGTGATCCACTGGCCTCAACTTCCCAAAGTGCTGGTATTATAGGCGAGCCACCATGCCTGGCCCTGAGTATTTTATTTATTATTTTTAAAATTATACTTTAAGTTCTGGAATACATGTGCAGAACGTGCAGGTTTGTTACATAGGTATACACGTGCCATGGTGGTTTGCCACGCTGATCAACCTGTCTTCTACATTAGGTATTTCTCCTAATGCTATCCCTTCCCTAGACCCCAACAGACCCTGGTGTGTGATGTTCCCCTCCCTGTGTCTTTGTGTTCTCATTGTTCAACTTCTACCTCTGAGTGAGAACATGTGGTGTTTGGTTTTCTGTTCCTGTGTTAGTTTGCTGAGAATTATGGTTTCCAGCTTCATCTATGTTCCTGCAAAGGACCTGAACTCATCATTTTTTATGGCTGCATAATATTCCATGGTGTGCATGTGCCACATTTTCTTTATCCAGTCTATCATTGATGGGCATTTGGGTTGGTTCCAAGTCTCTGCTATTGTGAACACTGCTGCAATAAACATACGTGTGCATATGTCTTTATAGTAGAATTACTTATAATCCTTTGAGTTTATACCCAGTAATGGAATTGCTCAAATGGTATTTCTGGTTCCAGATCCTTGACGAATCACCACATTGTCTTCCACAGTGGTTGAACTAATTTACATTCCCCAACAGTGTGAAAGCAGTCCTATTTCTCCACATCCTCTCCAGCTTCTGTTGTTTCCTGACTTTTTAATGATTGCCATTCTAATTGGCCTGAGTTGGTACCCTGCTTTGGCTCGCCCTCCATGAGCTGAACCCACTGTCTAACCAGTCCCAATGAGATGAGCCGGGTACCTCACTTGGAAACGCAGAAATCACCCACCTTCTGTGTTGATCTTGCTGGGAGCTGCAGACTGGAGCTGCTCCCTTTCAGCCATCTTGTCAGCCAACCCTAGTTTTTTATGTTTAAAATACAAATATAATTCATGCTTACCATTTATAGTTTATCACATCAATACAGATGTGATAACATTTCAACCAATAGTATAAATAGTGTGAAAAACTTGGCACTTATTTTTCTATATTTTATTCAGTGCATGTAAGATCATAGACACACTAATAGAAACACATACACAGCTCTCTAGGCAAAAAATAGGATCACATTATAATTATTATTAATACCATTCAGCTTCTTAAAATTGATATCACACATTGAATATCTCTCTAGACTTTGTAAATACCTATGAAATACTCCTTAGTATAGATATATAATTCATTCAGTCATTCTCTTTTGATGGTGCCACGGTCATTTCCAGTGTTTTGAAATTCTACTGGCCCAGTGCTGTGGCTCATGCCTGTAATCCCAGCACTTTGGGAGGTGGAGGTGGGCAGATCACGAGATCAGGAGATCGAGACCCTCCTGGCTAACACGGTGAAACCCTGTCTCTACTAAAAGTACAAAAAATTAGCTGGGTGTGGTGGCGGGCGCCTGTAGTCCCAGCTACTCAGGAGGCTGAGGCAGGAGAATGGTGTAAACCCAGGAGGCGGAGCTTGCAGGGAGCTGAGATCCGGCCACTGCACTCCAGCCTGGGCGACAGAGCGAGATTCCATCTCAAAACAAACAAACAAAAAACAAACAAAAAAAAAACAAAAAAAAGAAAAACAAGAATAAAGAAATTCTATTGTAATAGACATGCTTATTTTATAATGTTTTATTTCAGTAGAATGGATTTATTTCTAGAACCGGTCCAGTGGCAAGATTTTAGCTCACTGCAGGCTCAACTTCCCCCACTCAGAGGATCCTCCTACCTCAGTCTCCTGAGTAGCTGGGACTACAGGCGTGCACCACCATGACCAGCTAATTTTTGGTATTTTTAGTAGAAATGGAGTTTCATCCTGTTGCCCAGGCTAGTCTCAAACTCCTGGAATCAAATGATCCACCCACCTTGGCTTCCCAACATGTTGGGATTACAGGTGTAAGCCACCGTGCCCGGCCCTTTTTTGTTTGTGTTTTTTAAAATGAGGATGTCCATGAGGCATTTCTTCATCATCTTGTATTCGTCCTCTTGTCTGCTTTCTTTACACATTAAATTCATTCTGTGACCTAGGTAAAGATAATTTTTTATAACTATAATTTGTGTTACTTTTTGCCTTCAGAAAATATCTTTTCATAAAAACTTGACTCATGCCTGTTTTCTGTCTGATAAAGCAAGTGCTAAATAATTGTTGGTTAAATAAATTTGCAAACATTTCCTTACTCCTGAGATGAAAGAGCCTACATTGATATGTCTTTGACATTCCCGTCCTTTCTACTGAAACAGTATGTTTGAGTAATTACAGGCAAGGATGGAGAGGAGGGGTATGAAGGACTAAGGAAGTTGATAGTGAGTTAGTATTCAGAGCACAAGGACCAGTCCCAGTAGAGAAACAGAGGGCCAGTTGGTCATATAGGCAACAGCCCTGCCTGCGGAGCCGCCCACTGTAGAAAAGAACTTCACTGGGAAAGCCAGCATGGTTTGGTGAGCAGAGAAGTGTCTGAAGCTTTGTAGTATTGACTTCATGTAACTGCAAAGCTAGCAAATCTTATTCCAGCCCTTAGGAAAAAGAAATCTTTTCCCAGTCTCAGTGAGCAGGACTGTCTCAGGAACAAGATGTGCCTGAGCATTTAAGATAATATTTGTCAGTTCCTTAAACAGGATGGCAAAGGAAAGAGAGGAGAAAGCAGAGAGTGCTCTGGCCAAACAGTGCACATTTTCTGACAAACTCCAGGGAGATCCCTGAAGATATGGGGTGGAGTTAGTAGGAGAAAATTTTGGTTGCAAAGGGATCACTATATTTGCTCCCACCACTGAAGTGAAACCAGGACAAGTGGTAATCCTGTTTTCCTGTTTATGAAATATCTCACTTCCTTAGATTCTCTTTGAGTTTTATGGCTATCTATAGAGGTGGAAATTGAGCTGAAGCCAAACAGATCTGGCCTTATTTCCCATGGGCCCATGCACCACCAATTTGGATCTGAGATCAGACATGACCTTGCCATAAGCAGCAAAGGGCTTGGTGAACCCTCAAAAAGGCTGTCAAACACCCAGAGGCCTTGGGGTCAGGAAGGAGCTATATGTGTGGTCTTTCATGTGGGTACAGAATGTCCCGAGAGTGTCGCTTCAGTTCTTATTTTAATTATTTCTAATTCTCAGAGATTCTTCACTGTGAGAGTGCTATGACGGAGCTATGTTTCCACGTGTATCCTCTGTGTAATTCTTTTATCCATGTTTATATCACACTAATAATTTACATTTATTGACCCCTCCAATGTGCCAAGCACCATGGTGGGTGTTGTGGAGTATTCAAAGGATAGCAAAATAGTATTTGTCTTTCTAAGTTTGTATTTTTCTTTTCTTTTTTTCTTCTCCCTTTTTCTCCCTTTTCCTCTTTTTTTGGTAATACATAAAATTTCAAAGAATTAAAAACCTCTAGAATGGCTTTCTCTTTCTGATGAGTTGGGAACAAGTAGTGATTCTTAATTTTTCTATTATTTATTTTTGTCAATTTACTAATTATTTATTTAGTGAGACAGGGTCTCACTCTGTGCCCAGGCTGGAAGGCTGGAGTGCGGTGGCACGATCTCGGCTCACTGCAACCTCTGCCTCCCAGGTTCAAGTGATTCTCATGCCTCAGCCTCCCGAGCAGCTGGGATTACAGGCCTGTTACTTCAATTTTAACTTTTCTTTTAATGTTTAAATTTTGTATATTGTTATGTGACATTCTGGAGTGCTTGAATTTATTCCTGAATCTACTTTTATTCTTTAACCAAAAAGCAAGCCCATTTTGTGTATAGGTGCTGACAAATATGCACCAATATTAACTATTCGAGGTCAATAATTTGGTTCAAGATTGTGCATGCGTGTGTGTGTGTGTGTGTGTAGACATAAAAGGCAGTCTAGAACATTTCTAAGAAATCACTAAAAGAATAGAAGTAAAATAGTGATAAAGAGAAATTTTGGGGGCTGTTTTTAGGGAAAGCATTCTACTTTGATAGATGGAGAGAGAGGTGAGTTCCTTAGATGTTCTCTTCTTTAACTCTGCCTTCCTTATCTGCAAACTTATTTACACGCACTATTCATCTGTTTTTCCTTTTAGTCTTTGAGAATAACGTGCACTTGGCTCAATTTCCTTTTACTATCTTTATATTTTACTTCATCAGTTATCTTTTCTGTTCTCAACCTTCCATCTCACTTCTCTGTTAGAAAAAACAAATAGCTTAGAAACATCAATAAATAAATAAATAAGTAAATAAGTATCCCGCATCCTAAATAAAAATCCTTCCTATACCAGTCTATGTCCCATCTTTCCTCTATTTCTATTTTTTTGAATGTAGTATTGAGCTATCTCTATGTTATTCTATTCACTTTTCCATAGACTGAAGTCTGGCTTTTACTGCCACCACCTCACTGAAATTGTTCTTGAAGAAAAATTGGGCAGATGTTTCTGTTGCATCTGGCAATGGCAATGACTTCCTTTATTTAACACTTTAATCTCTGGGTTCCATTACACCAATCTGCTGCTCTGTCTTTAACCAGCTTACAATCTCTAATCACTCCTTTTTGACCCTTTCACGACTTTTTCTGTCATTTTTTATTTCTTAAGTGTTGATATTCCTGACATTCTGCCACTATGTCTTCCATTTTCTGTACTTCCTTGTGTTAATCCACTTTCAGGATTTTGCCACCAGAAAAGATGTGTACTTTAGTAAACCTGGTGTTACTATGCCAGTAATGCTTCATTCTCTCTCTCCAGCTCTGAAATTTTCCCAGAACCTTTTCATCATCTCCACCTGATTGTCCTATGGGAACTTGTAGTTCCATGCACCACCCTAAATCCTTTGGAGCAAGTTAGGGTATTCCCTGTTTGCTCCTTATCCCTGTAATTGCCAACTTGGTCAGGAGTACACCATTTACCTAGTCATCCAAAATAGAAACTGAGGCTTGAAGCTCATCCTTGAATTCCTCTTTTCCTTTGGCTTTTATATCCAGATAATCACCAACTACTGTGCATTTTACCTTAAGGAACCCAATTAAGTAATATTCAATCAGTTTCTTCATCCTCAAAACTACTTACACTACTTTAATGCAGGCCCTAGACTATTCCAGTAGTCTCCCAGCCTCTACAACTGTGCGCCCAAACTCATCCTCTCACAGTGGACAGAAAAATGCATCCAAATTTGATTTTGATGTTATTACTTCCCTAACAACATTTGCCAGTAGTTCCACATTATTTGGTCTATTTCTTTGTCATTGTTTTACATGGCCACCTACCTCATGCTTTGCTTTCCCACAGTACTGAATGGCTTGCAATTCCTCTCATATGCTGTATTGTTTATCCTGCCCCTGCCTTTGCTCAGGCTCACCCCTTTGCTTGGAATGTCCCTATCCTCTTCACCTGGATAACTCCTTCTAACCTTTTAAGATTCTTTTCCAGAGTAAATTCTTCCAAGAAGCCTTCCTTGCTCCCTACCCATACCTCTAATTGGACTGGGTGACTGTCTCTCTGCTTCCATAGTAGACATGTATCTTCACCAGATTTGCCATTTTATGGTGTGATTATCTGCTGATGTCTGTTATTGAGTAAAAGGACTATACTTTTGTATTTATTTTTATTCCCAATGCTTTAATTCAGTGTCTGTCATATAATAAACACTAGATAACTAATTTTGTTAGGTGAGGGCTTCATTCCAGTCTTAAATTATGAACAGAATTTAGATCTTTGCAACCAAAGGCAGGAATCTATATCTCGATATACATACACACACACATTTTTATATATGTATATAATATATATACACATATAAATGTGTGTGTGTGTGTGTGTATATATATATATACACACACACACATTTTGGACATTGCAGACAACACTCAGACACTGTGATTAAATGAGGGATCAACATTAAAAGAATCATATGTGGCCAGGTGTGGTGGCCCACGCCTGTAATCCCAGGACCTTGAGTGGCCAAGGCGGGCAGATCACTTGAGGTCAGGAGTTCGAGACCAGCCTGAGCAACATGGTGAAACCCCCATCTCTACTAAAAATAAAAAAAATTAGCAAGGTGTGATGGCAGGTGCCTGTAACCCCAGCTAGTCAGGAGGCTGAGGCAGGAGAATCGCTTGAACCTGGGAGGCAGAGGTTGGAGTGGGCAGAGATGGTGCCACTGCACTCCAGCCTAGGCAACAGAGCAAGATTCTGTCTCAAAAAAGAATTGTGTTTAGAAAAAACACTTTTAGCATACTGGGTTAAGGTGGGTTAATAGATTAGGGCTGGGAGCAGGATAAACAATTTTAAAAATATAATAGTTCAGGAATGAAATAGTAATGACCTGAGCTAGAATAATGGCAGTGAAAATGCTGAGGAAGAAGTATATATGAACACATTCTACCCCTCCTGCCCACCCGCTCACCCCCTTGTCCCCAGAAAACAATTGTTATGGTGGCTAAACATCAAGTCTAGGGAGAGGACTGTGAGTTTAGGAATAAGGTCTGTTTTGTTCAAAGCTCATTCGTCACTGCTTAGCACTGAGCTTGACACTCAGGTGTTGGTGAATAAATAGGTTTTAAGTGAAATAATTAATGGATGAGTATTGATATTACTCTTTCACATATGTACAGTGCATATCTTCTTTGAGAGAATACAATAAAATTTTTTGAGGCTTTGTTTTGTTTGTTTGTTTGTTTGTTTTTCACCTTCACCAGCCCCAGTGTCACAGTCTGAGTAATAGATTTAGAATAATGATGTAAAGACATAACTTTATTGTAGTTGAAGTCACTTTTATTCACTTTGAATTGCTTCCCCAGAGTCCCAGGCCTTAGTGCAATGAATGCTAATGTTCTGAAATCAGCTTTGGAACTTTGATCTCAAGCTCTAAATATGTCCGTGTTGTAAACAAGCAATACATCTAATAATAGCTATATCACCTGCTTATCTAAAGGGTTTCATGTGTGTTTAATTAATAATTGAGAACAAATGTCACCATGATTGCCTCAGTCTAGACAGGGGACACTTGTGTCATCTACTTATTTTTTCTGCTTGAGGGATATATAAAGCTTTCAGAGAAGGTTATTAAGGATTCAGATAATTAAACTTGTATTTTTTGCACACTGTCAACAATTTGTATTTTAAAACAATTAGCATGAGTTACTTGTGTGTTCAAAGAATCAATTTCACAAAAAACTTTTATAATGTACAAAGATATATGTTCAGAGATATTAACTAGAACCCTGTTAACAATAAAAAAAGTCTGGAAATTACTTAAATATCCTTCATAAATTATGGTACACATTCTAGGCAGAATTTTAAACAATTATTTTTTAAAGAAAAGAAGTAAATCTATATGTACTGTTACAGAAAAATGTGCAAGATACATTGTTAAGTGGAAAAATTGCAAAATTACAGAGCAGAATATTTAGTAGAAAGCAATTCATGTGAACAACAATACATATAATACGTTTGTGTGCACACATGCACATGCTCATTAGAACACTAGTTACACTAAGATTACCTGGAGGACACATACAGATATACACATACACATACACATACACATACACATACACATACACATACACATACATACACATACATTATAACACTAGTTACATTGAAATTACCTGGGAGGATTCCTAAAAAAATCTTAACAGTTATTAATTCTGGGATTATTTTAAGCATTTTAAAACATTTTTACAATAATTATGTATTAATGGACAGAAAACAGTAGAGAAGTAACTTCTGCATTTTCCAGGTTCTGTTGTGGCATCTCCTTGCATTTTAATTTGTAGAAATTGAAAATAAAGACAACTTGAAAAAAATACCTTTTTCTCTAGGTTAGTAAGTAGTCATTCAAATGCAGGCACTATAGGGATAAAACTAGCTTCACATCACTTAATGTCAATTTAAATATCAATTAGTTAGATGTAGAAAAGTGAACTCACATACTCCCACTATCTATACTCAGGGATGATATTAAAAATGTTCAACAACCCATAGGATTGCAAGCAATCAGAAGAGACACAGCTATAGTCATGGAAGCACAACCCTTTAGTTGGTGGATATAGAAAGAGTCTGAGGTGTTTGGAAGGTTCTAAGGTAGTCCAGGCTGCAGAGATTGAGTGACATATTGGAAGTGTGGAAGGGCAATTATTTACCAACTAGTGTATACTGTTTGTTGTATTTTAACTATTACCACAGCTCTGTGAGCCTGCCTATTCTTGAACCTTATTGGCCGCAGAGACTTTCTTTGAACAAACCAAATACTGTAATTATACACTTTCTTACCTTTGCACATACTATTTCTTTTCCTTCCTGTTCTGTAACCATCTTCCATTCTCTACTTTCAAGTCTGCGCCAGTGATCTCCTCTTCAAAGTCTATTCTTCAAACTCTAGTTCAAATGTCACTCCCTCTGTGAAGTCTTCCATGGTCTTGATCTTTATCCTGTTCATTCAGAAGACTGTAACAAAATACCACAGATGGGCATCCTATAAACAGCAGAAATTTATTTCTCACAGTACTGTAAGACTGGAAAGTCCAAGATCAAGGAACCAACAAATTTGGTGTCTGGTGAGGGCCTGTTTCCTGGTTAACAGATGAATGGCTGACACTTCTCACTGTGTTCTCAAAAGGTGACAGGAGTGAGAGAGCTCTCTGAGACTTCCTTTATGAAGACACTCATCCCACTAATCAGCTCCTGAAGACCTCACCTCCAAATACCATCACCTTATGGGAATAGGTTTCAGTGCATGGATGCTAGGGGGAAATAAACATTCAGTCTGTAGCACTCTTTTTCCTTCTCCAGTAATGATTACAAAAGAAACCACTCCCTTTGGTTGTGAGTTCCTAAAGAACTCTGTTTATTCCAGTGTTGTGTTTCTTCTACTCCATTGCATAAAGCTAAAATTGGGCTCTGTGAAATCATGAGTGTGTCTCACTAATGCTGTATTCTTAGCAACTACCCTAGGGCCAAGGACATAATGGGTGCATTTATTACATGAACAAATTAGTAGGAATAAAAGTAGCAGACATAGTAGTAATTGCAATCTTCTTTATGGTAGGTTCTAGTGCATTACATGCAGCAACTTGTTAATCTTCACAATAAACCAAATGTGCCACAATTTTCACCATTTATCGATTAGCAAACTGAGACACCAAGGAGTGAAAGACTCGGCCACAGTTTTCAGACATAATGGCCGAGACAAGATTGGATCCAGGCAGTGTGGCAGAGTTTGAGAGTGCTGGAGCCTATAACTAAACAGACCTATCCAATTACTCAGATATTTTCATGGCGCTGGACAGGCAACCAGTTCTCAGGTCCTAGAAATCTTGTCACATGATGGAAATCTGTGGTCACAAAGTGATGTGTCAGTTCTTGATCAACAGTTCTATGATGGATATTAAATGCTACTCAGAAGGGAGATAATGAGTGTGTTCATAGAGTACACAAACCAGGGTGAGATGAAATTCTAGACTTGTTAATTTGCTAGCAAGAAGATTTCAGAATATGTGTGTATCATATTTATGTTCACACACACACACATCCTGTATGAATATGTATGGACATATATGTGTATGTTAAAATAATATTAAATGCAATTATCCCTCCAATAGCCCTATCATGAGGGTTTAACATACATGAATGCATCTAGTCGTCGTAACAGCTTTCAGAAGTAGATGCTATTACTACCTCCCTTTTACCCAATTAGGAAATTTGAAGTCCAAAGAACTGACTTGCCCAAAGTCATAGAGACAGGGAGTGATAGATCCAACATCTTCACCTGGCAATCTAATTTTATAGCCTTTTACACTACCATGCTATTCCCTATTTTAAAAATTATAAGCAATTATCAAGCAATTATTGTGTCAGTCACAGTTCT
This sequence comes from Chlorocebus sabaeus, assembly GCF_047675955.1. NCBI lineage: Eukaryota > Metazoa > Chordata > Mammalia > Primates > Cercopithecidae > Chlorocebus > Chlorocebus sabaeus. The sequence goes on from NC_132911.1 coordinate 96,444,579, forward strand.
GACGTGTATTAATAGTTAAAATGCATTGTGTGATACCAGGAATTTAAAAAAGCACTTGGCAAATGTTGAAATCTTTTGGGATAGGTGCTACTTTTACCCACATTTTCAGAGAGAAAGCTGCCGCCCAGTAAAGTTAGGTAAGTTAATCACCCTTACAATAAATTACATAAGTCGGGAATGATAGAACTATGATTTATATTCCAGAATCTGCCCACTCTTAAGCATTTAAGCATTACACTCCAATGTCCAGTGTCTCAATAGTAGGGGAAATTTTCAGGGGTCAATATGGAAACCTAACATTTTAAGTTTGAAAAATGAGTCAAGCACAACGTAGGAGGCAGCTGATATCTGGTTGGCTGACTGGACGCTGACAGGTGTCCCAGGGTAGCTTTACCTTTTTACACATCCTGAGATATAGGATCTGAACATCAGTAAAACACATTTTTTCTTATATATTTATTGTGATATATTTTATGAATTCAGAGAATGTTTTAAAAATAATGTAATGATAATCAATGCACCCAACCTTTAACTGTGTTAAATTTTAACATTTTTACATCTGTATTATATATTGCTTAGAAAAAGACACAGATGTAGATATAGATGTAGAAAGTGTAGATATTTACACCTCCTTTCAGTGAAGCCCCCAGAGAGCTCTTCCTTTCCCACTCTTCATGCTTCCTCTTGTCTTAAGATAGTAATCCCTCTCCTCGTTTCGTGTTTATAATTTCCAGGTATTTCCTTGTATGTTCTTTTTTTGTAGCCACTACTCATGTGTATGCTTATAAATAAAATGTATTGCTTTTCAGGTTTTCAAGTATTATTTTGCATTGTGCCATATGCCAGTATCTAAACCATGCCTGACATAGTATATGTACATTATAAATATTTTAGAGTGAAGAATGAATGGATTTTTTTAAGGATTTAGGTAAAAATAACTCTCTTCCTATTAACTGTTCTGTTTTTAACATATGCCACAAATAATTTACCTAATAAAAATTACATTAAGTATCGGTAATAAAAGCTGTACAAATTATTTCTAATTCTTACATTGTGTGTTTCTTCTGCTTGACTTAATGCATTGAAAGCTCATTTATTCACTGTTGAACAGAATTAAAAATGATAGGCACCTTTATCTTGTTTCCCACTTTAGAAGAAATCCATTCTAACATTTTATCTGTACAATTGTCATTTGCTACTTAATTTTGGTACATAGCCCTTATCAGTTTAAAAACTTTCCCATCAGTTCCAGTGTGATAATAGTTTTCACCACAAAGTGATGCCAAATATTACCAAATGCAAATATTTCTGTATCCATTGAAATTTCATATACTTTTTTATTTTAATCTATGTAGTAAATTACATTAATAAATTGTCTAGTATTACACCATCTTTGCATTCTTGAAGCAAACCTTACATAGTTGTTATGTACTAATTTTTAACGTTAAAATATTAGATTACATTTTATTCAAATAGATTACATTTTATTTATGACTTTTGAATCTATACTAAGTCAGGAAAGTATAATTTTTCTTTCTTTTGCCCTTCTAATCTAATTTCAGAATCAAGTTTATAACTGGCATGCAGGACAAGGTCTAACAATAAAGCTTAAAAATATAGTGGCACAAACAACATACAGGCAATGAGTAGGCATCTGGGCTTCAAAAGAGAATCCAAGAAAACAAGGTTATTTCTTCTGTTTTGTTGCTTAGCCATTTTCTAAATTTTGTCATTATCTAAAAGAAAAAACTGGTTCACCCACACCAGGTCTGTACATTTCAGCCCATGAGGATGGAAAAAAAGAAGAAATTGATGACAGATTCTATCATCACAAAAGGATGTGATCTGGAAGTTGCATGCATCCATTCAGAGCTTCTTAGCCAAAACTTAGTCGTATTAATACAACTAGCTGCCAACATTACTAAAAAATGAGGTCTGTAGTTGAGTTTCCATGGTGAGCTAAAATTCGAGAAAGAAAATGGATATTGGGAATAACTAGCAGGCTCTTCTACAGAAACAGAATAAGGTTGAATTCAGCTGTTCTTCAAATATGTGTGAGAATACTTCTAAATGTTTTAAAAGGGCAAATATTTATCTATCTAATTACTTTAAAAAATAAACTTATTAGATAATATTTTTATTAATTTTTGGATGTATTATCTTAGCAAATTATCCATTTTCTCTAAATGTTCAAATTTATTGGCACAAAATTGTATATGGGAGTAAGATTTTTTAAAAGTATTGACATAATTATAGTTATTCTTTTCTTTATAATATTGTTAATTTGTTTTATCTTTCTTTGTTATTAGACTTGCCAGCATTTTATCAATTTTATTAATTTTTAAAACAATTATGATTGTCTTTTTCCCCTTTTTATATTTTTATTTTATTGCTTTTCTTTTTAGTTCTTATTAATTTCTGTTCTTTATTATGTCATTACTTCTATCTTTTAATTTATTCTATTATTTTTCTAAGTTCTTGCACTGATATATAATTTGAATATTCAGTTAATTGTTTTTCAAGTTTGCTTCAAGTATTTGCACAAAAAGCTAACAATTTCCTTTTAAGTGCCAGTTTGATTTTATTTCACAAATTTTGATATAAAATATTTTATTTGTCCTTAGTTCTACATGTTTTCTAAGTTCCATCATAATTTCTTATTTGACCTAGGAGTTCTTTAGAAGAGTTTTCAACTCTCTGAATGCACATCTCTTATTGATTTAAAATTCAATTTTATTGTGATCAGAGAACATGCTATTATGATTGTTTCTTTTATGTGTCAACCTAACTGGGTCATGGTCAGATATTTGGTAAAGCTCTATTCTGGGTGTTTCTGTGAGGGTGTTTTGGATGAGATTAACAATTAAATTAGTACTCTGGAGAAAACAGATTATGCTTTATAATATGAGTGCACCTCATCCAATTAGTAGAAGGCCTAAATAAAACAAATGTCTGACCTTTCCACAGCTAAGACAGACTTGTCCTGCCTCGTGGGCTTCAAACCACCAGAACATCAGTTCTTCCTGGTTCTACAGCAGTCTCCAACCTTCAGACTCAAACTTCAGCACCTGTTCTTCAGATTTTGGACTTACAGCCTCTATAATCACATGAGCCTATTCCTTATATAAATTTATTTATACACGCTTACAGTTGGTTCTGTTTCTCTGGATAACCCTGACTGTTAGAGCTATCACCTCAAATTTGTTTTCTTATATTTGGTGTCTGTTTTGGAGTACTTACAAGTGCTTAAAATGTTCTTTTTCAATTTGGTGAGTATCAGTCCCTAAGAGAATTTTTTTATTGTTCTATTTTATAGATTACATGTTAACGCCAATTAAGCTATAAACATTTTATTGCTAATACATTGTCAAAATGCTTTTCAAACAGCCATTTCCAACAGTCTATTCTTTGGCAAAACAATGCCATTCTCTTGCATGACCAAATGTGAGTGCTACTAACAGGTAAACTCTTAATTTCTAAGTGAGGTTAAAATCTTAAAATGCATTCCTGAAACTTATACATGATTGATTTTGTTTATCTGCATAATTTCTTTGTTCTATGGTTTCAGCTTCAACTGCTGAGAAAATTTCAAGATTATTTCCTGATAATTTCCTTTGTGGCTAAGACAAAGGAGAAGTTTTAATCTTACTAGAAACTGTAAAATGAGGCCTTTAAAAAGTTTCACTAAAACAAAAAACAAATTAGGGAAGAATAAGCATATTCAGAAACCTACTTTTGTTTAGGCTGGATTGATAAAAAAAAAAAAAAAAAAAAAAAGAATCCTCCCTTATGGCAACTAAGGCATGAAATGATGCAATGTAATTTTATGAATTAAATGCATGGGATCTGGAGTTCCCTTGGCTGGTTCAAATCTCGGCTCCACCTATTACTGGCTGTATGACCTTGGGCATGCTACTTAACCTCTTGGGGTTTTACATTTGAAAACTGAGTGTAATAAAAGTGCCTCCCTCATATTAAAACTGAAATAATGTATGGAAAGTCCTTACAAGTCCTTATCATAGGACTTGTCAAAATGCTTTCATTAGTTATTATTACTATCATTATTATTATTTGCCTGATAATTAATGTATCCTATTTTAAAATGCATTGATAGGACTTCATGTTGTTCATTAGAATAGAACAGATTTTGAAGTCATTTGAATACATTCTGAAAATAAAACAAAATCAGCAGGAGATATGTTCAACCATTCTGCGAATGAGTCGCCATATTCTATAAGAGGAGGAAAAATCATATCATGCAAACTGCAGTACATGTTATGGGGAAAAAATGCACTTGTTTTCCTATTTATCTTATAACATCCCTGTTAGTCTCATTTAGAAGGGAAAGTCGAAGTTTAGAATTGTGAAAAACTCATGGTTGCTTCACAACTTGAATTCAGTTGAAGAGAGTGGTATGTGAGACAGGCATAATCATCTCACAAATTTATATTCAACAAATATTTATTGAATAACTACTATGGACCTAGTACAGTAAAACTTGATTCCATTATATGTTAGTCAGTCAAGTTCTCTTTTGTAGCCTCAAACTGTACAATGAACTAAAACCAGAAAATTGACAAATGTAAGCTTTTCATAACAAAATTGACCAGGAAACAGAATGGCATCTCTTTTGAACAGCTGACTGATCCATAACAGCCTATAAAATCCTTAAGTCAGCAGGGTGCAGTAGCATGTGCCTATAGTCCCAGCTACTTGGGAGACTGAGGCAGTAGAATAACTTGAGCCCAGAAGCTTGAGGCTGTAGTGTGCCATTATCACACCTGTGAATAGTCACTGCACTCCAGCCTGGGAAACACAGTGAGACTCTGTCTCTTAAAAAAATAAAAATAAAAATCTGTAAGTCTTCTTATACAGAAATAAAACAAGTTTCTTTCTTTTATTTTTTTTAACAGAAAATAAGTCTGTTTAGTGCTATTAAACAATCACACAGCCTTTTTTCTGTGTTTGCAATGACATTTTCACCATTACCTTCTGTTTCATAATGCATGTGAAGGAACTTTGTAAATTCTCTCCAGATATTGTTTGTCTATACATGCAGTCCCACCCACTGAGTGCCAAATCTTACTGGACATCACCACTTAGAAGTCCTTCTGTTGCCTTAACTTCTAAAATTCCAAAACTAAACTTGTTTCCTTCAAAATCTGCTCTGTTCTTGTGTTCCTTATTTCAGTTAATGGTACCAGTACATTCAACTGCCTAAGCAACAGATTTCATCACTGATTAGGACTTCTGGAAGCCCTAAATATGGAGAAAATAATGATGTGGCCCCTACTCCCACTAAGCACACATACTTTACGAACTATTCCTAGAGTCACTATAAAGTCTAACAAAAATCTGATTTTTCCCATAATGACAACTTTAACATTTTCGAACTCTAAAATGTTGAATCATTCAAAAACTATTTTCAGTAGCTCCATTTGCAGACAGCCTCAGTGTCTACTGAGTGACCCAACATTGCTGGACTTCATATCCCATGCAGCTGCCTCCTTGACAGCTGCCTGAGCCTCCTTATTGGTGTCTCTACCTTTATCTTTCTCACCTCAAGTCTGCCCCTCACAGTGTTGTCAGAATCATCTCCGCAAAAACAGACCTGATTATGTTATTTCTCTTCATAAAACTCTTAATTTCTTAGCAGGACACTCAAGGCCCTTCCAAAATTAGCAACAACATACCATTCTTGTATCCTTTCCAGATGCTTCCCTCTTGCCCCATCTCTTCCCCCAGATCTTTAACCACAGCCCTCACCACAGATGCCACATAATTTCCTATCTCCTGAATTCTTGTTGCTTTCTTTACCTATTCCCCTTTCCCCTTCATTGATATTGTTTTCTCATTTCAATACTTTGCTAAAATTACTTTTAGTTATTCAATGCCTTAACTGAATGTCTCTGTTTTAATCACTTCTAACCGCTTGCATTCACAGTGGAAGTAATTGTCTTTTTTGACTATCTATGTAAGTTGGTTTTTAAACACATAAAGCCTGAATACCTTGTTTTGTGATTACAGCCCATTTTTCTGCTACATCTGAGTCCCTTTAAGGACAAGAACCATGTCTAACTGGAATTGAATGATCGTGTTTTCTGAGCAGAGCTATCTGCCATTGGACAGGAGGAGAGCTCTCAGCACCATTCTCTTTCCACGGGAGCTGCTTTTTCTTCACTCTTTTTCTTGCCTCCCTCAATTCCCATCCTCTGTTCTGGGAGAAGGTGAAGCTGGCCTGATAAGCCTGAGGGAATCCTGATGGAGGCACACTTGCCAGCTCCTAGTTGAGGGAGGCACCACAGCAAGGTCCTCCAATCCCTCCTTCCCTGGGAGCACCAGTTCTGCCTCTGGTGGGCAGCTGCAGCTTAGATGAAGACAAATGAATCCAGAGACTTCTCTCGAGCTGTGAGCCTGAGCCAAGGGCACAGACCAGCTGTCCAGAGAGCTTTGTGACAGAACATGGTGGGGGGGGGGGGGGGGCAGCTGACAGGAACTGAGGCACTTTTAAATTTAGCACTTGTCCTCGCCCTTTCGGTTCACAATTTCTTGGAAATTTCATTTGGAAAAAGAGGTGAGGGACAGAAGTAGAAGTTGGAAATTCTAAATCCCTTGATTCTAGAATATTCTAAGATCGTCCAAACTAACCTTGATTCCTAAAAACAGAATAGGACCATCTTACTTTCGGTATTGAGAATAGCAAATACAGAAATCCCTTAATTCTTTGACTTAGCTTAGCAGGTGCAATTAGTTCTATCCCTAAGCCTTCTTACCAGAAAATCTTTCTAGTGTAAAATGATTGGATGGGAATACCAATTGGGTTGGATTTGGTAATAGTAAAACCATATTCTTTAATAACTTTTTCTTATTTGTTTTCCTGGAATTTTGGTTGGCGTTTTTTAAGGAATTATATGCTTATTTTTAAAAATTATTATTATGGAGGGTTTTTGTTAGCAGAATTTCAAATCTATCATCTGCTGTTGACTCTTACTTTCACTACAAACTTATGAAGGTAGAGAGACCTAGTTCTTACTTAAGTTATGTCTAACATAAAAATATAATTCTGTCCCAGTCTGTTCCTTTAAAGGGTAAATTCATAATGTCTGTTCAACTTTATATGCTATCTCAAAATTGTCAATATTTTAAGCAAGGTGCTACCTAATTTTAATGGGTGCATAAGAAGGAAAAGTGGATCATTGACTTCAAAGGCGAAGCTATAAGTTATTAATGGGCTATGTTGTGCTGAATTACAATCTCTTCTAGTTTCAAGTTAAAAATTGTAAGTGGCCACATGTTTGGCATTGTAATTGATACCACAATGCTGCTGTTCCTTGACTCTTTCATTCTCAATATATCTCAATATACAACATATACAAATGTGTGTATATATGTATACATATTGTTTTCTTAGTTCACAAATTTCTCTTTCTTTTACACAAGTTGCTATTTCTTCTAGTGTTCATGAACTGAGCATTCTGTCCTTCGTAATGAAAGACTACAGACTGCCATGAATAGTACCTGGGCTTCTTTTTTACAGTGTGGAATGAGAGCATTTATTATTGTTGCATTATTGTATTTTTTAATAAAAGCCCCTATTCCCACTGTACCAAATCAAATGAGCTTGTGTTGGATTTTATTCATCAGAATTGTGGTTAATGCAGTCCTCAGCTATGACATTAGTTAGGGCCTGCCCAGGACTGCTAAAGAGCCGGCTTTGTGATTTACCTGGCTCAGTATGTGATCAAGCGTCTCCATTATTGGAATAAAATAAAAACTTTCAAGATCATGGTTGTGTAATAGAGAAAACAATTTTACCTCTGCACTAACACTCAAATGCTACACTAATCTACAGTACTTCTGTTATTGCATTTGGAAGCAATTCCTTCTATTCATTCAGAGATAACTGTTACAATACAATAGGCTGCCTCCTGCCTTTTCCCCTCAGTGAGCAAAATATGCTGTTCATTGCAAAGTAAGCTAGCAGTAGTAGGTTTATGTATTTGTTTCTGTGTGAATTAACGTGTGCATGAAGACTATCAGGAGGCTTGGTTTGTATTATGAGGTTATAGGACAACATGTATATAGATTACAGGACACTCCAGCAAAATGTGCACGGGGAGAAGATTATGGCCTTCCTCAGATTTTAGTGAGAAATCTAATAAAAGATTCTTTGCCTCTAGTAGTCCCACCAGTGCAACTCTGGTTCAAGAACTGAGCAGCCTGGATGGTTTCAGTATCATTATGTAAAGGAAATTATTTATTAAACAAATATTGCACTTTCGTTCTCTATGTACCACTATGGATTTGCCTCACTGGTTGTTCTCTTTGTGTCTTAAGTTTAAACCTTGCTTCCAGATTTAAATCAGTCACTTTAGGTAGAAGAAAATTAATTTTGTGTGAGAAAATGACCAAAAGTCCCTTGCTATTTCCCATTCTTAATTTGAATGTTTGACATTATCATTTATACACCAGAAAACCCTCCCTTCCATGCCTGCCTGTAAACTGATACTTAATCATTTCAAACTATATCCTTACTGCCCACCTAGAATGAGGAACAGATAGTAGTTTAATAGATGACAACAAACATGAGATACATAGGTTAATTTACCAGTGCTTCTATTTTTCTTTTATCATCATGTTTTTCTGATTTTCTGCTTTGTCCATCTTTTCTGCCAACTCCATTATGGGATAGTTTCTCTTAAAACATGATTGGCCACTCTGACCTTTACTCTAATTAAACAAAGCAGATCATCTAGAAGTGACAGATTATTTTACAGTTGGCATCATTGGGTCTCTTAGTTAAAAATCCCTGTTACATGTTAAACATTTAGGCTCAGAATGTGATTTCTGTCACTGAATGGTGTCAACTTTCACACAAACAAGCTAAAATAAACATGAACGATGTAAAGCTTATAGCTGGAGAAATCAACAGTATCTGGGGAATGTAAAAAAGGAGGAATTGAGTATCCACGGCCAAAAGAATTCAAGGAATGAAAATCCCAGGCTAATCACCCCAGACATCTTTGCTTGATTTGATTAAAACATATGTTTTGAATGATGCTTCAATTTAAAAATAGTAGCAAGTCAAAGTACAACTCAATCCCTCTTGAAGTTGGGGAAATGAGGTCACAATAATTACTCAAAAAGAGCTGGTGGAAGATAAAAGGGCTTTACAGTATCTACTTTTCCATCCGTACCTTTGACTTTCCTAAGAGTGTCATGGCATGTAATAGCAGTTTCTGAAGTGAGATGACATCACCGTATTTAATGTAAAGAAAAAAGGAAGGGATTTTGCATATGTTTACAATAATAAGGATAGTGTGTTTATTTTGTATGCAATGTGAAACCGAAGAACGTTACTGACTTTTAGAGGCTTTGTTTTATAGGATAAAAGCCATCAGATTTCTTTCCTGTCTGTACTAGTATCTTAAATCCTTCAATTTTGCCGCAAAGCTTTAGATTAAGTGCTGAGTGATGTCCATGTGCCAAAAGTTGTACTATATTAATATTGAAAGAAAGAACAAAGTGATGAGACTTAATGTAAGTATTAAAAATAGTATGTGCACATATCCTTTTTAAATATTACTCACACTTAACCAAAATACATTTCCCTATTCTTTAGTAGTAGTGGCTGTTTCTTTGCATATATCTTTATATGTAATTTCCCTTTTTCTTTTAGACTATGGTTCTAAAAGGAGAGGCAAAGGAGGTCCAAAGTCATGAGCACAGAAGTAAATACATGGAGGTAGAATGTGGTGCGGTAAGCTAGCAGATTGTGTAATATGCCACACAAGCTTCTATCCTAAATGCCTGGCATTCTTCCTTTTGAACATCTCTTGTACAAATGAAAGAGAGCAGGAGAGACAGGATCTTCTCTTTAGGAATACCATTGCAATGCTTGGCTCAATTCCCTGCCTCCCCCTTTTCACCCCACCCCAACTTTTTAGTTAGGAAAGTTGTAGCTTTTAAGTAATGCTTGAATACTCAAGGAGACAAGTTCAGAGGATTCTCTTGTGACTTTGTAGCTTCTCAGCTTGAGCTGATATTAGGTATCCTTGACTGCTGTCAGCCTTAGAAGACCCGTCATCAAGTCCTCACCTCCTGGATGAAACACCACGGGGTGTAGCTTTGAAAACCTCATTGCTTTATGTTCTCAGCATTGGACTTGCTTCCCACAAATGACTGTTAGCATTATGCTTATTCTCTGAAAGCCATATATTCTAAAGGATTTTTCACTAACATGAAGGCCCAAAGCAATGAACAATATAAAAAATGTTGCTTTTGCTACCTTTATAAATGTCACTGCACATGCAAATATAACTTTCCTAACAAATTTTTTTGGAGGAACCATCTGAAATAATATGGAAATGTTCATATGAGATCATATGTTGAGCACCATTTCTTTTCCTCTGTTATCTTTGACATCAATATCCAAAGTAAATCTATATTTTTTCAGTTCAGTTTATTAACTCAGGTTATTGAATACACAGCAAATTATTTTTATTAATTATCATTTTATTGAATACAAAATTTTTGACAACTATAAAGATACTGATATATTGAAAAAAATTATTTTGGCTAGTGCTAAAATTATTTGTAAGACACAGACTATTTTAGACACCAAATCTTTTTAGGCGAGAGGTTTTAAATTCAAAATTCTGGTTGAAATGTACAAGGTAGATGAAAGGAAGAGTAACCCTAAATGGATTTCTTCTCTCCATTTTTGAGTGAAGGTGACAGAGGAATCAGGTCTTCAACTCTCAGAGAACAGGGATATTCTAATTTGCTGATTTTTTTGACATCATGATAAGCCAGGTTTGAAGAGGTAAACGTGCTACGTGTGTATGCTAGCCATCACTGAGCACGAATGACCTGATCCATTCAATGTGAGTGTATCTGGTGACACTCACTGTCCTGATAAACCTTGTTCTTGCATGAAAGAATAATGAGAGGAAAAGCTAAAACATTTCCAAGAGGAGTATGTTTTTCTCTTTTTCTAGTATAATGCCTAACATGTTCTGAGCATCATATGGGGACAGATCTCAGGTTTCGAGGTGTCTACAGCTATCCCATTGGGGTAGTCTTTTTAAGGAAAAAGCATTAAGCTCATGCTCTAAAAGCCATATATTCTAAAGGATTTCTCACTAACATGAAGGCTCCAAGAAATGAACAATATAAAAAATGCTGCTTTTCCTATCCTTGTATCACTTCTTACGTAAATATAACTTCTGTAGCAAAGTATTCCTGGGGAGCTCTCTGAAAATAATATAAAAATGTTAGCATGGGATCATATGTTTATCACTTTTTCCTTTTCTCTGATACATTTTACATTAATATCCAAAATAAACCTCTATCCTTTTAAGAAAAAAGATCACAAAATTAATAACAAATATTATTATTAATTTTTATTTTGCAAGAGAAAAAGAAATCACAACAAATTATACATTTTAAAGATCTGACAAATGTCACAAACACCACAAAATTTAGAAAAATAGCATATTTTTATCAGTTAACTGCCTGTCATACCACTGTAATATTTCTTTGTGTTTTGGTTGCCCTCTTTGAGTGCTTCTTTGATATGGTTTGGTTCTGCCTCCCCACCCAAATCTGATGTTGAATTATGATCCCTAGTATTGGAGGTGGGGTCTGGGGGTGACCCCAGAGATGGTGACTAGGTCATGGGGGTGGTTGTTTCTGATGGTTTAACATCATCCCTCTGGTGTTGTCTCATGATGGAGTTCTCACGAGATCTTGTGGCTTAAAAGTGTGTGACACTTCTCCCTTCACACTCTCTTTCATGCTCTACCATGTGAAGAAGGTGCTTGCTGCCCCTTCTCCTTCTTCTATGGTTGTAATTTTCCTGAGTCCTCCCCAGCCACCTTCCTGTACAGACTGCAGAACCATGAGGTAATTAAAACACTTTTCTTTTAGAATTACCCAGTCTCAGGTAGTTCTTTATAGCAGTGTGAGAACAGACTAATACATTCATATTGAACAATGTGATGTCATTTGCTGCAGAGAATAGAAAGATGATTCTGCTTTTCACATAGTGTGGTTGATTGAAATGTATTGTTTTTGTATTACTGATAGTTGACAACTTTTTTAGGTTCAAAATCACTGTAGTAACATGATATAAATTGTTATGGGGAAACCTCTATCAATTCTCTTTCAATGAGCCATAAGATCCGTAAGGATTTTCCACAGATGAGATTCTAGCCCTGGCCCTGTGCCCTCTCTTTCAAACCTCTATCAATGAGCTATAAGATCCATAAGGATTTTCCACAGATGAGATTCTGGCCCTGTGCCCTTGTTCTCCTCCATTACGCACTTCCTTCTTGGTGACAAAAATTGTAGGACATATCTCTTTTGCAGTCAGTCTTTGTCCCTGCACCATTACATCATGACACAAGGCGAATTAGGCAGTTTGTAACATGAGTATTCCTATAAGCCCTTCAGATACCAGGACAACTAGAAGTATCTTACCAAGAAGTTAGTGTGACACTGAGATTCTTCTCTGTGTCTCAGGCCATTTGTGGCCCCTAGATAAAGCAGTTAAAATATATCAGTTTAAATTTCTGCTCCAATGCCAAAATTGGAGTTGCTCCAATGCCACCCAACATAAGGAGAAGGAGCTGAAGGGGAAATTGGAGTGGAAAAGGATAATAGTCTTGGCCAGTTAGAGTTAAAATACTTTACTTTTGCAAACTTTACAAAACACCACATGAACAGGGCTTCCTCCTAAGGCTTTGAGTGGACCCATGCAAGTGAGGCATCCTGAAGTTTAAGCTTTACCACTTTGATGCTAAATCCATATTTAAGGTCAACTGCTATTTTACAATCTTTATATGTAATTTGTTTATTTATTTAGATATAACTCACATGCTATAAATTTCATCATTTTAAAGTCTATAATTCAGTGTATGTTAATATAAGATTGTACAACCATCACCACTATAGAGCTCCAAATAGTTTCATCACCTCTAAAAGAAAACCTGCACTGGTAGCAGTCACTTCTTACTCCCTGTTAGCCCCAGCCCCTGTCAATCATGAATCCACTACTTTTATGGATATGCTCATTCAGGACATTTCATATGGATCATGTAATATTTGGCCTTTTGTGTTGGTTGGCTTCTTTCACTTAGAATGCTTTCAAGGTTTATCCATGTTGTTGCATGCATCAATGTTTCAATACTTTTTGAGCCCAAATAATATTCCACTGTATTGGTATACTAGGTTGTACTTATCTATTCCTCTGTTCATGAACATTTGTGTTGTTTTCAACTCTTTGGCTATTATCTACAGTACTGCTGTGAACATTTGTATCCAAGTTTTTGCATGGGCATACATTTTCATGTCCCCTGAGTAGATACTTAGACATGGAATTGCTGAGTCATATGGCAACTTTATGTCTAGTTTTTTAAGGAACTACCAAACTGTTTTCCTAAGTATCTGTGCTATTTCATGTTCCTACCTGCAGTGCATGAGAGTTTGAGTTTTTCCACATCCTTACCAACACTTTTTATATTCTGTCATTTTTTATCATAGCCTCCCTAGTGGGTATGAAATGCCATTTCAGTGTGGTTTTGATTTGCATTTCCCTAATGATTAATGACATTAAGCATCTTTTCATGTATTTGTTTGCTATTTGTGTATTTTCTTTGGAAAAAAAAAGTCTATTCAAATACTTGTGTTAATTTCTAATTGAGTTACTAATCTACTTATTGAGTTGGAAAAGCTCTTTGTATATTCTAATACTATTCTCTTCTCATGTACATTATTTGCAAATATTGTCTCCCACATGTGAGTTGTTTTTCACTTTCTTGAGATTCTACAAGTCTTGTACTTCTTTGTTACATTTATTCCTAAGTATTTTTTCTGGATGCAGTTGTAAATGGAATTTGTTTCTAAATTTTGTTTTTATATTATTCATTGCCTGTATATAGAAGTGAATTGATTTTTGTATGTGGTTCTTGTATCTTTTAAGCTTGCTGAACTGACTTATTAGCTATAATAGCTTTGGAATTTTTTTGCATAGAAATTCCTTATGATTTTCTCTGTACAAGATCCTGTCATCTACAAACAGATAATTTTGTTCTTTCTTTCCAATCTGGTTGCTTTTCATTTCTTTTCCTGTCTAATTTTCCCAACCTTGCATTTCTGGGATAAATTTCACTTGGTCATGGTGTATATATTACTTTATATGTCACCAAATCAGTGTACTAGTATTTTCTTGAGAATTTTTATGTCTATACGTATATAGCTTTCTTTCGTGTAATGTGTCTTTGTGACTTTGGTTTTGAAAATGAGTTGAGAGGAGTTTCCTTGTTTTCTTTCTTTTTTTCTTTTTTCTTTTCCTTTTCTTTTCTTTTCTTTTTTTTTTTATTCGTGAAGAATTGGAATCAAATAATTAATTGGAATTAAATAATTCTTTAACTGTTTGGTAGAACTCAGCAGTGAAGCCATCTGGTCCTGGGTTTTTCTTTGTGGAAAGTTTTTGGTTACTAATTTAATCACTTCTTTTGGTTATGAGTCTATTGTGATTTTTCCTCTTGTGTCATTTTTGGTAATTTCTATCTTTCTAATAATGTTCTCCCCACAGTGCTACAATTTTCAGCACAAAGTGTAACATCTCTGTCATAGCCCAGAGGGGAAGCCCACACCTCTGGATACTTTCTCAGAGGTCCCCAGGGGCCTGAAACCAAGGGAAGGGTTACACTAAACTGAACTCTGCTTCCCAGCTCTCTGCTGGAAGAGTGTTATTTGAAAACTACACAGTGGAGGATGGCGAAATCTGGAGAACTAGTATATTTATTCCATTTGTATTCTTTAAATTTGTACATTTATTAGAACATCATTTTCACATATTTTAAATTCAAACTTCAAATTTTATTTTCTTAATATATTTTCTTAAGCTTACTTAATTTTTACTTCATCTAATTTCACTCTTATGACACTTTAGCTTTTTATTGTTTTATACTTGTCATATTTTCTTTTCAAATCTTGGGGTATTTTATTAAGTAGAATTAATGGCAAATTTTATAATAGTTTATACTTTTATATTATCTTAAAGTTTACCTTATATAATATCTTCTCATATTTTAAGTGCACCCCTTTTTTTAGAATGTTGCATATGCTCAGATAATGCCAAAACAAAAAGAACAAGTCACAGTTCCTGACTTCAAGAGGTTTGCTCTATTAGTAAGTGTTTCATTGTTCTTTACATTTCAATTTTTAACTTTTGTTCCTACAGTTTTTTTTTTTATTATTCTCAATTTATCAGTGATGTTGTATATTAATAAACGATAACATTTTTGATGCTTACTAACATGCTGGGTACCATGCTTAGCCTGTTTCATAATTGAGCTCTATGTATTATCATGACTTAGATAATATTACCATGACTTTTATTTTGCAGATGATGAATTTAAGTTCCCAGAAATACAAGTAAATTGGCAAAGGCTATAATAGCAACTAAGAATCAAATCTGAGATGCAAAGTTGCTCTTAACCACCACACTTTTCTAATTAACATTTAATTTTAAAGCCAAGTATGGTTAACTTCTTAAACCTAATTTCAAAGACATTCTGTACCAGACAGCAATAGGCAGATCAATGCTAGAATTCTTAAAAATAAACGTGTCTTGGCTTGTAGTAATGTTATGTCAAATGAGATGGGGCATAAATATTTTTGATTCAGACAACCTAAATCACATTATAAGCAATTTTCTTTAAACAATGTGTTTCCAAATCTGTTACATATTTTTTGTTACATATTTAAATTCATGGTGTTCAGACAAAATAACTAGTTCATATAGAGTTAGTCTTCCATAGTTCAACTTCCCATGAACATTCTCCTCTTAAAAACTAAGCTATGGCCAGGCACTGTGGCTCACACCTGTAATCCTAGCACTTTGGGATGCCGAGGTGGGCGGATCACGAGGTCAAGAGATCGAGACCATCCTGGCCAAAATGGTGAAATCCTGTCTCTACTAAAAATACAAAAATTAGTAAGGCGTGGTGGTGGGTGCCCATAGTCCCAGCTACTCGGGAGGCTGAGGCAGGAAGATCACTTGAACCCGGGAGGCGGAGGTTGAAGTGACCTGAGATCATGCCATTGCACTCCAGCCTGGGTGACAAGAGCAAAACTCCATCTCAAAAAACAAAACAAAACAAAACAAAAACAAAACAAAACTAAGCGACTTGCCCAGGAATCCAAACATGATATAATTACTAGCACTGCTATTTTAGTAAAATATCTCTGTGCAAAACATAAGAGGACAGAAACAACAAGTCTATACTTACAAGCCCAACTTATACTCAGAAGTCTAAAGCAACATTTACAAACCCATCTATATCTATATCTAGCCAGTCTCATGTCTAACCAATCTCATCTTCCTCATCCAAATGTTTTCCTTTTTCTGTAATCATTGTTTCAGTGACTGGCATGGCCATCCACCGAGTACCCAAGTCAGAAACCTGGAAACTATGAACACTTCTTTTTTATATTTTATCTCCACCAAAATCCCTCCTGCTAAACACATTCAATCAACCTGTGTCCTTTCAATTCATACTCTCAAACAGGGGTTATTTCATTCTTTCTTTTTATTGTCACAGTTATTGCCCTATTTTGAGACTTGCTTTGCTTCAGGCTGTTCTTTCTATTCCTCTGTCTCTTCATAGCCTAACCTTCAAATTTGCCTTTCTCTCAAGTCCATTCATTCTCTGCACTGCTGCCATGATAACCCTGCTTCCCTCCCCCCCTCAGAATCTCTGTCACCCAGGCTTGA
The DNA here is from genome assembly GCF_047675955.1 of Chlorocebus sabaeus. Lineage (NCBI taxonomy): Eukaryota > Metazoa > Chordata > Mammalia > Primates > Cercopithecidae > Chlorocebus > Chlorocebus sabaeus. Next base: position 96,461,365 of record NC_132911.1, read on the forward strand.
GTGCAGTGGCACAATCTCGGCTGACTGCAACCTCCGCCTCCCAGGTTCAAGTGATTCTCTTGCCTCAGCCCCCCAAGAAGCTGGGATTATAGGCGTGAGCCACCGCGCCCGGCCAATAATCTTTTAAAAATTCAAATCTGCTCAAACAAAATTGTCAAATCTGATAGATGACATTAAGAATTCTTAGCATGGCTTATACAACCATCTCTAGTTTGGTCTCCAGTTGACTATTTATCTTCACTATTTCTTGCTTTCATAAATGGGGGTTAATGTAAGAACTTTTACATTGTTAAAGTCTTCAAGCTGTAATCACTTGTAAAGATGAATGGGGTTATACTCTTTTTTTGTTTTTGTTTTTGTTTTTTTTTGAGACGGAGTCTCGCTCTGTGGCCCAGGCTGCAGTGCAGTGGCCGGATCTCGGATCACTGCAAACTACACCTCCTGGGTTTACGCCATTCTCTTGCCTCAGCCTCCCGAGTAGCTGGAACTAAAGGCGCCCGTCACCTTACCGGGCTAGTTTTTTGTATTTTTTACAAAAAATACAAAAGTAGAGACGGGGTTTCACCATGTTTGCCAGGATGGGCTCGATCTCCTGACCTAAATGGCATTATACTCTTAATAATCAATTGTATTTTATAAATCTATGTCCACACATGCTAATTTCTATTCCTCCTAAAAAACCTCACTCAATGTGAGTTTTTTTGTGTGTCTTTGGGACCGCTTCATGTGAGCTCATGAACATTCTTCTTGGCCATGGCTGCTGTCTAGAAACAGTTCTATTGTTCTTATCTTTCCTACTGGGAAAGTTCTTTTGTCCGTATCAAGAATTTCACAATGTTTTCCACTCTGCCACAGAGATTCAAGTCAGGTCTGGGACCTCTAAGCTTATTCCATAATATTAGATTGTATTTTTATCAGATTAATTATCCAGTTTTCTTTATTTCTTCTTTAAAAAAAAAAATCCCTCTAGGTAACTACTCTTCCCTCCTCAATCTTCTTTGGGGACTTCTTTGTGCACCTTATTAAGGCCTGTAACTTAGTTTGCATATTCATTTACAGTTTTCATCATTTCACCCCCCATTTCTTGATTTCACCATAAAATTTCCAGGGTGGACATCCTATTGCATTTTCAGCATCTACCACAGTGCCTGGAACATAGAACGTACTCAAATGTTTGTTAAGTATACACAGACTGTTCTTTCCAGTGTACACAGAGAGAAGCATAATTTTGGAAGCAACAATTTACTACCTTATTTTTCCTACTTTGGTTTCGTCAGGTGAAGTTTTATTTTGAATAAATTGAAATGCTTTTTTTCAAATATTATTACTAAATTTTCAATTACAAACTATAGAAAAGTTAGTATCAGTGACTATGATCATAAAGAAAGAGACTCTTTACACTCAGTGATGTGAGTCATTAATTAGACATCTCATTTATCACAAGACCTAACTAGAAAAAACAAAGAACAAGAACTAACACAGGATTTAGGTTTTGTTAGGAAAAAAAAGTTCAAGGAACCTGTATTTAATCAAAACATACAAAACAATCTCCAGATACTGTCTGGCAACAAATTTAGAATTTGCAGAGCTGAAATGTTGATTTGCTTAGCTATAAATATTACCTTGATGAAAGACAGCCCTAACTCTGTCTTCTGCCACTTCATGTCTGATAAGAAGGTTACTATTACGTGTGTTTTCTTAGGAACCCATTAAATCTAACTTTTCTGGAACCATCTAGAGAGACACAATTATTCAATATGAAAAGAGATATCCAGATTTTTTTTTTAAGGAAAATGCCTATAAAACAAAAGTGGGGAAAAAAAGAGAGAGAGCAAGAAGAAGAGTGAACATTTTATTCAAAACTAAGGACTAATCCAACAGCTTTACAGAAAACGATAGAAAACTCCTTTTCATGTCAATGAGAATTCTGAATTCTCAAGTTTGGGCATAGGGCCCATCCTGTGATATGTTAACTAAAAGAAAAAATCTCTTTTTCAGGCATCTGCCTTCCTTTTTTTTCTATTTCCATGGCAAGCTGTTTCAAGGTGCTTCATGAAAAGCTTCTCAAAACCAATGTGCTCTAAAAGCCACAAGTTTGATGACTGATGAAAGAGTCGCAAGAGAGAGTTTTTGCATCTCCTCTTTAACAGAGATCTTGAAAAGCCAAATGACTGGGAAAGAACATGATTCATCTTGTGCAAATGCTGAAGAGTATGTTTAACTGTCACCTACTGCATTTTGCAACAGCGCCTATTCAAAAGCTCCCCAAAAGATGCAAGTGCCATTCTGAGGAGGGAGAAAAAACTGAGTCATGATAAATATCATGCTGAACTTTCTTTCATTTGTGGAAATTGTGGGTGTTTAAATGTTACAAATAGTCACATTTCTATTCACATTATGTGAAAACACGTATAGTAAGTCCTCAACTATACAGAGCTCCCTGAAAATGAGTTATTCTGAACAGCTGAATGTTCCAGATGGCTTTGAGTTAACCCACTGAGTTCCAGCTAGAACATAGCAAATATCTTCAAAATAGACTGAATTTTGTTCATCTGAAATTTTTCAGGGCATAGACCTTGCTTAACAATGAGTCAAATTGTTAAAAGTTTCTTCTGTTAGTGTACATACTGTGTGAAGTATTTAGCACAGTTCTCTGCATAAATACCCCAAGAAATAGTACTAATTGCTGCTACTACTTATTTTGATTACAACCACAATTTCTACAGATTCTTAATCTTTTTTGGTAAACTTTGTGTTAGAGTTAAGCCATCCTTGTATCATTTGAGAACTATCTAAAACAGAAAAGAATTAAGAAGACTAATCTCAATGAATGGGCTGTATGGTGTTATACTACAACTTTATTGTAATTCAACACCTGCAAAAGAACTAAACAGAAATATTCAGTGACTCTAATAATAAATAAGGCAAATTAGTCATTATTGCATTGACCCATTAACATGTTACACAATTCTTCCTGTGCATGAATGTCTGTTTCTTCCTTTAAGATTATTACAATTTTTGAGGTGTCTTTCCTCTGATATTTGAGAGAATTATGTCTACAGCTTAGTGGAGTGATTGACATATAGCTGGTAAAAAAATGTTTGTTTAATAGTGGATTCTGAAGTCCCTTCCAATGTGCGGCATTTCTACTTGACATGGTACAGGTTTCCATGCTGCCTCTTTTTAGTTTTTGTTTTGTTTTGTTTGTTTGTTTGTTTGTAGTTTTATTCGAAGGGCAAAGTGAATAATCTTCCAAATTGTTGGACTATAGTGATTTGTATATCTTCAAGGACTAAACCATAAGTTTCTTGTGATTGGGAACCATGTTGTATTCAACTTCATCCTACTAGAGCCATTGTGGCTTCTAACACATAGTAGCCCTCCAATATTTATGGACTGAATGAACATAATACTGGTGATATTTTCTAATCGTGTTCTTTTTTCCCCCTTTCTCCACCATGATGATTTCATTTTCTAATCATATTCTTTTTTTCTCCATTTCTCTACCATGGTGATTTCATTTTTCTATTCCTAAAGGACTACAACTGTGAGGTTCAAGTAGATTTTTCTTTTGACCCAGCAGAGGTATTCTTTCTATGATATAGCTTATAAATAAAACACTATTATAATTTTTCCCTCAATAAATAATTACAAACTAATGGTTGAGAGCAAATCTTTGGAGTAAGAAAGACACATGTTTGAAACCCAGCTCCGTCACCAACTGCTTTTGTGACTTTGGAAATGTAACATAACTTTTCTTATTCCTTGTAAATAAAGTTTACAAAGACCTAACGGCTGTCAAGAGGATCAAGTGAATTAATTTCCATATAGGCTTTAGGAGCGTGTCTGACCTTAGAAAGGTGCTAAGTACCCCCAATGAGCCTTTTAATATCTTATGTGTGCATTATTCCCTGTAGGAACCATGTTGTAAAAAGATCAGGAAAAAACACTTTCGTCATTACAAGGTATTGCAATATTTTCTTTTTATACCACCATTTTATCTGATAGCTTTTCCTCTTTTGACTAGGTTTGTTCATTGCCTTTGATTATTTCTTTATCAATAAAGAGGTTTTGTTTGGCTTCGTTTTGGTGCCTTTAGATAAGAAATTGTTCCAGGAGCCTGATAATTCTGAAAACCTAATCTCTGAACAATTGTAGTTTTACTAATACTGTTCAGACTATTAATCACTTTTGAATCCTGTAATTTTGTCATATAGTATTTTATAAATCAATGCTTCTGATTCCTTGATATTACTAACAAGTGTAGAGGAGAAAAATGAAAAACACATTTTTCTTAAGAGCTATAAATTTTATCTTTGGTTAAACATTTTCTTTGGGTTATACTTACAGAAATGCATATATCTTACTTTACATATTTAATAATGGGCATAAAATTTTTGAGAAAAGAACTATTGTTTGTGAGTAGTGAGACAAGACATGGCTGTGTATCACAAAAATTCATTATCAAAAAGTTCAGTTTTACTGAGCATCAAGGATCATAAGGAAAATACTAAATGCATCTGAGGTCACTTTTATTAAGGTCATATCAAATTGATATAAAACAGTAAAGAAATACAAAAAAATCTTTCACAAATTTTTCAGATTGTGAAAACATCAAAAATTCTAAATAACACAGAGATTCATGTGGAATTAAATGAATTTTACATGATTCTATGTGTTAAATTCTAAATTCATTTTGAATTAAGATTTATTTTGAATATTAAGAGTGAAACATAGTTGTTATGTTTCACTCTTAATATTGAAGGAACTCATCTTAGGACATATTTTTTGTCCTCATGCATACATCACAAATCCATAGGTGATCTCATCAACTTTCACTGCTTTTAAAGACCTGAGAAGGTACTTCACAAAAACCAATAAGCAAGGAAAAGCTGTTTAGTAACATTAATCATCAGGGAAATGCAAATTAAAATCACAATGTGATACCATTAGACCACCTAATTAGAATGGCTAAAATCAGAAACACTGACAACACAAAGTGCTGGTGAAAAATGTGGACGAACCAAACATAATTCTCATATATTGCTGGAAAATTATCTACCAGTTTCTTAAAATGCTAAATGTATAGACTATATCTCAGCAACTTCACTAGTAGGCATTTACCCAAGAGCAATGAGGGCATATACACATCAAAATGCTGCTGTGTTCATATCAGCTTTATTCATGATAGACCAAACTGCAAACAACCATATGTCCATGAGCTGATGAAGACATAAAGAAATTGTCATATATTCACACAATGGTATACTACTCAGAAATAAAATGCCTCAAATTACTGATACATAAGACATCATGAATAAATCTCACAGATATAATGTTAAGGGAAAAATGCCTGAGACAAAAGATATGCACATGATAATTACATTTACTTGAATTTTGGACAAGGAAAAACTGAGTAATGGTAAAACACATCAGCTCAGTGGTTACAGGATGAGGAGCGTTGATTGAAGAAAAGCATGAAGGAACTTACTGGGGTGATGGAAGTGTTCTACTCTGGCATAAGGTGGTAAGTACATGGGTGTATACATATCTGTCAAAACTCTAACTGGGCTGAGTGCAGTGGCTCATGCCTATAATTCCAGCACTTTGGGAGGCCAAGCCAGGTGGATCAATTGAGGTCAGGATTTCCAGACCGGCCTGGGCATCATGGTGAAACCCCATCTCTACTAAAAATACAAAAATTAGCTGAGTGTGGTGGTGCATGCCTGTAATCCCAGCTACTCGGGAGGCTGAGGCAAGAGAATTGCTTGAACCCGAGAGGAGGCAGAGGTTACAGTGAGCCAAGATAGTGCCATTGTACCTCAGCCTGGGCAACAAGAGAGAAACTCCATCTCAAAAATAAAATAAAATAAAATAAAATAAAATAAATAAAATAAAATAAAATAAATAAAATAAAAACTCTAACTGGACTTCAACATTGGGACATATTGCAAATACATAATTTGTATGAGAATTGTCCCAAAATCATTTAAATTCATTTTAATCCATCCATTCATTCAAAATCATGTTCACAGTAGAGGGATAAAACAATAACCAAAAAAAGATCTTCCTTCTGCCTTCAGAAGCTTACAGCTTAGTAGGAAAAGCAGATGTTGTCAAAATATCAACAATAAACATATAATTACAAACTGTGATGCAAATACTGCGAAGGAGGCATACCGAGTTACAAGGCAGCCAATAAAGGGATTCCCAACCTAGTGGGTGCTGGGGGAAGAAAATGCCAAGAGGGAGGTTTTCCCTAAAGGAGGTTTTCTCTGTCGTTGAGATCACAGAAATTGGAGTCAGACTGCCTGGGTTGGAAGACTGGATCTATCACTCATGTAGTGTGTAACTTCAGGCATACTTTAAGTGTCAGTTTCCTTATCTGTAGATATTAAAGCAGTATCTATGTTTACACATATCTACATATATTAAAACTATGTTAGAATTTATTTCAAGTGCTTAACATGACCAAATCTAATGAAAATTGTGATTGGCACAAACTAATGCTTTTTCAGTGCAAAGATAAGAATAGAAGCTAACTTTGAGTGAGCTGACGGGAGGACAGAGATGAGAAGACAGAGACACTTAACATAGGCACTTCCTTTAAGGAGTTTTGCCATGCAGATGAACAGAGAACAAGAACTGTGGCTGGAGTTCAAGAAGCCAAGGGATAATTTCATTTGTTTATTTGTACTATGGGAGCTACTCTGGCATGCTAGTAGGAATGACCCATTTTAGTAGAAAAAACTGATGATGCAGGAGCTGGCAAAACTGCCAGAATAAAATCCTTATGTGGGTGAGGGATGGCCAGAATTAAACAGGAGCTGGGACAGTTATTCTATTATAACAACAGTTTTAAAATTTAGGTTAGCTCAATGCATTCATGAAAAATTGTGCCAGGTGTAAGAGACAAAGGAGTTAACAAAAAAATACATTTGGTGGGTGTGTGCCAGATGAAATAATTCTCATCTGGCTGTATCTTTTACTAAGGAAATGTGAAGTCATCAGCTGAGTTTTATCACAGATGTTTGAAGAGGAGAAAATATGAAATAACTGTCTGGAAGAGTAAGTGACAAAAAATATTTACTGTGGAATATGGGAGGAGCTTTCGTGCTGCTTGATGATTTTGTCACGTATTCTACGAAAGAGATCAGTCCTTGTGGATGTGAGAATTTCCTAGCAGTTTTCAGCCACCTGGTTGCAGGCATAGAGTGGGGGAGGGATGATTATGATCAAGATTGTGGTTTTGCCAGAAGAGTGCTATGAAATAAGAGGAGACGAGTGTTTGCAGTAGAGAGGCTGCAGCCCTTAGTCCTTGTAAACTACACTTGGCAGGGAGAGAGAGTAGGACAGTGGTGGCTCAATGGATCGAAGTTCCCTGTCTATTTGGGGATGGCTGGAGTGGCAGTACAAACCCAAGTCGGCTGTAAGGACCAGATGACTTTATTGCTGAGTATGCTTTCCATTTAAGACATATTCTAGGTCTATTCTCTAAATAACCATGTTGCTGTGATTAGATAAAATGCCCCTCAAAAGTTGCTCCCAGGAAAAGCTGTGACACTAATTTTGAAATGTTTAATTTGATGTAAAAATGTAATGCTTGTAACAGCTTCATACCATTTATTTTCATAAATGAGGCAGCAAACACTTTATAAATAATTGGGGGCTCTTCACCCAGGCCTCATCTGTTCCCCTACTGTGTCTCCTGAACGTGTGTCCCGCCCAGCAGCGCTTCACAATTGAGTGGTATTAGAGTCCTTGGTTGAAGTCTGTACACAGAGGAGAAATTTGCTGACTCAGTAGAATGGTTGTTAAGTTGTTAGTGTCAGATCACCTGGACAGATAACATTTTAAAAGAAAATTTATACGGAAAGAATTTTTAAATACTCAAAAACATCAAAAGCAGAGAGAAAAGATAATGAATTCCTGTATGCTGCTTTGCCCAGATTCAGCAATTGTCAAGAATTTGAAAATGGCTGTGTCTTGAAGTTTCTTCCTTTATAACAACCTTTTGTTTGTTTGTTTGTTTGTTTTGAGACAGGGTCTTGCTCTGTTGCCCAAGCTGGAGTGAAGTGGCACAGACACCTCTCACTGCAGCCTTGACTTCCTGGGCTCAAGTGATCCTCCTACTTTAGCCTCCCTTGTAGCTGGGACCACAGGCATGCATCACATGCACAGCTAATTTAAAAAAAAAACTTTTGTAAAAACAGGGTCACTCTGTGTTGCCCAGTCTGGGTCTCAAACTTTTGGGTTCGAATGATCCTTCCGCCTAGGCCTCCCAAAGTGCTGACAACATGATTCTTTAAGGGAAAATATACAACTTCTAAAATGATATCTGAGTTAAATGTAACAAATTAAATACTAGTCATGTATTTTTCAGCACATACTGTCTGGGTTCTTCACATGTATACAGCAATGTACAAAGAGCTGGCACAGAATTGTAAAGAAGGCAGATGCATCTCTGCCCCGAGAGAGGTCTATTTGCATTATCACAACCAAGTGTGTCTCAGAAAGCTCTAATTCTTTCATTTATACAATTCATTAATTGTTCCATAGTAGCTAAAAGTAAAAAATGTGAATTCTTATCTTAATGCAGAGAACAGGGAGAGCACCTGACATCTAAATTTAAAATCTATAAAAGCTGTTTTTGCTTAGGATACATTCTGCTAGTTAACTTTCACTTTTGTGTTTGCCTTTTAAAAATTCTCTAGTGTTCATAAACTATTCTGCCTGTATATCAATATTATTTCTAATTAGGCAGGTAAAGAAGGTTAACTGATTCCAAATTTCCAAAGATCTATTCAGATTAACAATCACATTGATATCTTACTAAAAAGACAAAATAAAATTTAAGCTTTATTAGAATGCAGACAAAATAGTTGTGGGGAATAATAATATAATTGGAGAACTATTAGTACCTTAGGTATTGTTTAGTTCTTCAATTATAGTTGCTAAAATATTCTAGATAATTACAAGCTAGAGATCCCTCCCACAATTTTTCTGTTATATTTGGAATTGCTATGTTGTCACTTATGGGAAAGTTCTCTGACTTAATATTTGTGCCAAATTGTCTGTTGGGAGCTCAGCACTTTTCCTCCTCCTCTTGGCTGTTCTCTGTGTTAAAGAAGCTGGAAGCCTGAGAACTAGATTTCTTGGAGTTTCTGTCAGTAGGGCTCCAGGTAAAACCCTGCCTGTGAGAGGCACAACACATGAAAGGCGTTAGCCATGTTAACACTCCTCTGGCTGCAATGGGCAGATAAGTGTTTTTGGGCAGGTGAGATTTTCAGCAGTCCCTAGATAATTTCTCTTGAACCATTGCTGGAGGCAACAGTGATCATTGTCTAAAGTTTCTGGAAGTTTCTGTCCCTTCCTGAGTCTTTGGAGTAGTGGTGAAATGTGGCGGTAGCTGCACTTTATCTCTGCTTCACACCTTCCAGTATTTCCCTGTATTAAATCTCTTTCTGTTTACTTCAAATATACAGAGAGGTTTCTGCTTTCCTGACAGGACTTGGACAGATAAATTTTTTTATAATAAATCAGAGGAGATGGAAATTGAGAAAATAGTAGACCCCAAAATTGAGTAGAAGTATTTCTGTGATCAAGTTATACTAACAGTAGGTACTCAATAAGCACTCCTTCCTTCTTTTTAAATTCACTAAAGAAATAGTATTTGAATAGATTCAGTCTGTGGGACAGAAGAGTCTCACTGATAATTTTAAAATGTACTGTTTACTTGAAACTTGATAAGAAAGTAGATTTCAAGTGTCTTTACCACACAGACACACAAATGCACTCACACACATAAATGGTAACTGTGTGTGATGATGGCTATATTAATTTGTGGTAATAAGTCCACAAAGTATACTTATTAAATCATCATGTTGTACACTTAAAAAATATATAAAATTTTTGTCAATTAAAAATTTTAGGCCCGGTACAGTGGCTCACGCCTGTTATCCTAGCACTTTGGGAGGCCGAGGCTGGCAGATCACCTGAGGTCAGGAGTTCGAGACCATCCTGGCCTATATGGTAAAACTCCATCTCTACTAAAAATACAAAAATTAGCTGGCTGTGTTGGCAGGCGCTTATAATCCCAGCTACTAGGGAGGCTGAGGCAGGAGAATCACTTGAACCTGGGAGGTGGAGGTTGCAGTGAGCCGAGATCGTGCCACTACACTCCAGCCTAGGGGTCAAGGGTGAGACTTCGTCTCAAAAAAAAAAAAAAAATTCAAAATACAATTTAAAAAAAAACAGAAAATAAACCAGTTTCCAGGACATCAAAACAAGGACATACATACAATGTCCTTGGCTTGGTATTATAAGAATAAATGAAGCTGATTAAAAAATAGGAATAACTTACAAATAAATGCCTATTTTGATAAGTTGATATTTTATATTAAAAACAGATATCATAATATTAAAAGATCTTTGTGGATGTTTTTTAGAATTATTTTTTCAGGTTACATAGCAAATAAATGACAAAATCTCTTAGTACGATTTCAAACTGAATTGCAATATTATAAACATAAAATGATTTATTCATCTAGATATATGATTTTTTTAAATAAAAAGATTCCAATTGGGTGTGATCAAATCTGTATCATATTTTGTTTGCAGAAAGGTTTTATGATTGGAAATTATCTTTGCTCACCCTCCTGAATTAATAAAATGTGGCTGACAGTCATCATAGTCTTATAGGCCACAGTTGTTATGAAAATATGGTTGCTAGGATACCTTCATTATTTCATTGTCATGTTACACCGGCCTATCAATTAATAAAGAAAGACTCAAGTTAATTCTCAGTCACATTTATACACATTCTTAGCATACGATTTCCCTTATCTCCAAGTGACATTTCTCCCTGTAGCATTCACCTTCTACTCCATAAAATATTAAACATGAGGTTATCACATCAGTTTACAAATTACAGCAATGATGCACGTCTTCTACTTAACCTTCCCATTCACTTTCCATCATGGTGAAAGTTCTTACAGCAAATATCCATGCCTAAACTAAATTATTTTTTCTACCTCTAGATATACTTCTGAGAAAATTGATGCCTAGGAAAAAAGTACATGTATTGAAATGATATCTTCAGTCCCTTTTAGTTCTTTCTATAGGAAACAGGAAGGTGAAGCAGGAAATCCTTTGAAAGTCCCTCCTACATCTTTAGATATTCAAAATGATTCCCAGGTTATTGCTTTAAAATTTAGGGTTAGATGCAAAGATGTCTTAAAATGGGACTCACAAATACATTTCATATGACTATTACATTTCAGTCAAAACTACCAAATGGTGTCTTGAGTTGCCACTTGTCAGAACATCATAAAAATAAGAATAATAGAGGAAAATTTTTCATGTGATAAATTCATTTTATTTACACTTTTTCACTTCAAATTAGTGCCTACTCGTTTCAGTTTATGGAACCAAAATAAAATAAATTACATTAATTTTCCAAACACAAGGATGCAACACATTCTGAAAATTGGCAAAAGCGGAAATGTTGACTCTAATTATAAAACATTATATAAATATAGAAACCTTTTCACAACTTCATATAATTTGATTCCTTCTAAAAAAATTCCAGCAAGTGAAAGTATTGTTATCCCTACTATACAAGAAAACTGAGCAATACCTGCACTAACGCATTTGTAAAGTATCATTCAGTAAATTGTACAATCAAGGATAGACTTAATTGTACAGTCAAGTGTACACTTAAAAAATTTCTTAATATTTAGAATTGTTTACGCCAGGCGTGGTGGCTCATGCCTGTAATCCCAGCACTTTGGGAGGCCAAAGTGGGTGGATCATGAGGTCAAGAGATAGAGACCATCCTGGTTAACATGGTGAAACCCTCTTCTCTACTAAAAATACAAAAATTAGTCGGGTGTGGTGGCACGCTCCTGTAGTCCCAGCTACTTTGGGAGGCTGAGGCAGGAGAATCGCTTGAACCTAGGAGGTGGAGTTTGCAGTGAGCCAAGATTGTGCCACTGCACTCCAGCCTGGTGACAGAGTGAGACTCCATATCAAAAAAAAAAAAAAAAAGAAAAAGAAAAAGAATTGTTTTAAAGGTACTATCATTCCTTCCAATTTCATGATCAATATTTGTCAATATTTGTATGTGAACAGTTTGTTCAAATTTTATAACTAGTAGAATGCAAGAAAAATAAGAAAAGGATACACAATTCAAGGAGTGAATGTCTCAACTCTTAAAAGTATTGGTGAGCAGTTCAACATATCTTTACATTTGTATACAAGTACATTAAAAGCCATTGTATCAAAACCCAAACTGACCACACAGATGTAATAATTTTTAAAATTTTCCTGTGCCAAAGACTGTACACAGCTGTTTTCAATTCACTGAAATAGATGTGTGGTCTGCCTTTCAGGTCAAAGAAAAATCTCTCTCTTTTTAAACTTTTATGTGTGGTTTGGCAAATCATATCGTTAAAGTAAGAATATACTCATGTGAAAAAATCTTTATCAATGCTGATGTCCCATGAAATGGGTTAAAATTGTGTTGTAATGAAGTGTACAAAATTTACTAATATTTTTGATGCTTTACAAATGTCTCTCAAGTATTACTCAGATGTGTTCTGAGTATAATTCAACCACATTTTTTTAAACTTTGAGAATCAGAAATTTAAAAAACGTAATGAAAAATTAAGTTCCAGGATTATAGTATTTTTGATGCAATGATGAAATTCAGAGACCATTGAGTTTCATGCTGCTATCAGTTTCCTTTTTATCACAGATCAATCTGATTTTTTCCTTAGCAAAATATTATACTTCATTTCCCGACATTGTGCCCTCGATTCACCTTCACCTACACTTTTGTCAGGCTCAATACATTTTAAATAGTATTTGCTAGGGCAGTATAAGAACATTTTCCCATGCAACTGAAAAAAATAACTCGGTAGTTATGATTCCTTATGACTTTGGCAGGCCTAACAAAATCTAAACACATTTTTATTTTCTTGTAGGCCCTATTTTTGGTTTTAAATTCATTGTGTAACCTCTGAAAATATTACAGTGAGGTATGAACTTTAACATGAAAAATTTATGTTTTCATCTACAAATTCTTTTCCATTTTTAATGTTAAAAAATTGAAGGTAGGGTTCAACAAATGATTATTATATAAGATTATATTATGAACATATCTTTTCTACATATTTCAAATAGCTTCAACCATTATTTCCTTGAGATGGCACTAGGGCAACTTCGTTCTTTGTGTTGAACAGTGTACTCTAACTAATTGAAAATATTTTTCTCTTCTTTTCCCGATTTATTTTTATAAAATTATTTTTTTTATCATAATTTCTAGCCTCAGGACAGAAGTGATTCTCTTTTTGTGTTTTTCTCCTAGCTATAGACATAGTGCAATAATTCCAAGCTAGCATTTCACATTTCACAATGACAATTTTTCAAATCAACTCAATCAAATATTTATTAATGGCCTACTGTGGGTCATGAACAGTAATGGTAGGCTGCTCTGCCTGTCTCACTCTAATCTACATACCATTGTTAAAATGGCACAATTGACACTAAATCACCAATTCAGTCTCAATGGATGAGATCAACATTGCTTGCGCTTCAAGCAGATGTGAAATAAGATGTGATCATTTAATATCACTCCATCTTTCAATTATGAATACCTCCCTAATTTTACCTCCATCTCATTTCTCAGGTCTCAGAGAGAATGAACTAAAAGAAACACAATAAAGGAAAATCAGTAGATGATAGAGAGCATCTTGATGACCTATTGGGAATGTACATGGTGTGTGAAGAGAGGGGATTATTATTATGTGTAAGAATATGGAAAAATGTGACTGGGAAATGAAACAGAATAAATACCAAAAGATGGAGAGAACAAAAATGTCAGGAATAAAACATCATATTTTATTTAGGTGTATTTTTGTTTGGTTTGGTTTTATTTCATTTATTTTATTTGGTTTAATATTTTGACTTCCATATTACTAGCAAACTATTTTAGAGCTAAAATTCTAGAAATTATAAAATTCATGTAGGGAGTCTACGTGACACTTATTATTTTGAAGCAAGGATACTATACTTTTTCCCTATAGATTCTCTACTGAATATATATACATAAAAAACTGAATATATGTATACACTGAATATATATGTATATATGCTGAAAATATATATATGTGTGTGTGTATATATGTATACTGAATATATATACACTTGGAGATCCAGCATTAAAAATCATACTTTGTCTCCTAAGGCTTCACCCACACTCCATTGAATGCTAATACCTGAGCTGTAAGGGGAAACTGTCTCCACGTGGTCTCAGGATTCCCCTCTCTGTCTTCTCAGTCCATGTGTTCATCAAGAGGCAGCACCTGAGCTTTAAATCTCTATTTTAGCCGACTGTTTCAAAGGATAACATTCTTATTAGAACTCCAGGCTTAAAAGATGTTGGAAATTACCCAGACATTGGGTAAAAAGAACTGGGACTTCATTTCTAATGCTCTCTGGAGAAGCATAACCTTTCACAAGCAATAATTTACTCAGCAAACAGAAAGGGAATAAATAAACTCAAAATACCTTTATTAGGCAACATAACATTAAAAGCATAGCACAGTTTCAGTGGTCTCTCTTTTATATAAACGATGAAGATGCCGTGTTCCCAGCGAAGGTGAACAATGCTTGGCTGTAGCAAACTACGCCAGCAGTCCATTAATCTAAAACTGGACTATGGTGCTGCAGGGTATTCTCCATCCCACATTGAAACCTGGGGAATTATTTTAGGAAAGTCAGGAAGCACTTGTAAAAGCCAAGAACTATAGGATGTAAATCTAAATTACAGACTGAAATCATACGGCTTTCCACATATTCATACAATTTTTGGTTTCTTAAAACCTGTGTTTGATTCCCTTCTGCCATTATGTGAAATCCATGACAAAGGATATAAATAGATTGATGCAGCTCCTTGAAAACTCATGGTTTGTGGTTAAACAGATGAAAAACAATTTTTCTTCTTTTAAAAACTGTAAGTTTGAAAATATATCATGCTAGGAAAAAAATGCTAATTTTCCCAAATTCCACAATTATTTTCTTGCTTACAATTTGGAAAGCAGAGACAAAAGCCCTTCATATTCTTTCAGGATTTCTGCTAATTCTTAAGAAAGAAATTCTCATTGGTAATTCTTCAAAAATTTTGGAAGTATTTTGGCCTTAGATCGAGTCTTCCATCGTTAAGAGGAAGAGAATATAGAACTTTTATTCAACTTTTATGTTCATCTACTTACTCAGCAGTAGAGTCAAAACTTAGAAAATACCTTGGGTTACCTGACACTACACATTTATGAATTCTGTATCCCATACTAGACCCAACAGAATTTTTAAAATGTAATTTTTTTTCCTTATCCTTTCCTGCCAACACTTGAAATGAATTCAACTGCAGTTGCATTAGTAGCGTAGGCCTGGTGATCACACACAGAAGTATGAAACTCAGAGAAAACTAGGAAGCACTGTGTGAGATTCTGGGCCATTTATTCTAGTAACTTCTCTCCTGCTATATTAGACAAATAAGAAAATGTTATTTGCTGCTCTGTAGCTTTTGGCCATCTCAGAAGACTCATACCTATGAGAAGAATTTTTGTTGCCTTAAAATAGTATGTTTCAAATCATGCATAAGCACAGTTAAAAAAAAATTCTACCTGTCAATCAACTCAGAAATAAACATGAATATTCACTTGTCACTCATTTGAAACCCTGAACTTTTGGACTTAGTGTAGCTCAAGGCTCATTGTTTTACAACATGTTTGTGAGAACATAATGGAAGGAAAATTATTCATCTAATTTGGGAGAAGTGGCTGCTACATTTTGGGGTGGCATGTGGCCTTTCTATGTACACAATGATACCCTGCCATGTACCAGCTTTTCAGCACTGGCATGTCACCTGGCCTGTGGCATCTCACATTCTCATGTTCTCACACTTGTGTTGTGGCCCAACTAACTTGTTAAGCCAAAGCAAAAAGCAGGTGGGGCACATGCTTGTCAGAGACTGGAATGGCAGGCCACATGCCTCTCCAAGTGCTGTAAACACCAGGGTTTGTTTGGAAATTTCATCTCCTGGTTACAGTAAACATGACTTGAAGGAGCATCCAGCAGAGAAATGGCATGCCCTTTTTCTACCAAAAAAAGGAATTTGCAGGAAATAATATAAGCTATTAATGAACTACTGAATAATTTTTTGAATTGCCTATTTACTGTTTAACTCTATTTAAATATGATAGGATATACTATAATGCAACCTAATATCTTAAGACATAATGTATATAATGACATGGGTATAACATTATCTTTCATATATCTAAAGTTGGACAGCAAACCTAGTAGCATGAATTATTATAAATTGCATATTGAAAGAATACAGCTTTTGGGTTTGTGCCATAACTTTGTAAAAGTGGATGTGTAATTTTTTGTTGGAAAAAATTAAATTACAGCATAGTATAATGATTACCTTTTATCACATCCTTTCAGCTCTAAAAAACTAATTCTTCTATTCTATTCTCAATTCAGAGAAAACACCTTTATAAAATTACTCTCTGGTCTAAAAATGACAATCTAATCAACTACGTAAAAATGAGATAACTTTAGTTCAAGTAGTACAAAAAAGTTTCGTTGTACAAAAATTCTAATAACTTTTGAGAAACTTTTAATTGTGGCACAGACACTTTATTTTTGTGCATTACCAATATTAAAAGATTAGTATAAAACAATGGACTACTTAGCTTCATGATTTAAAGATTAAGATTCTTTCTTCGGACTGGGTGCAGTGGCTCATGCCTGTATCCCAGCACTTTGGGAGGCCGGGGTGCATAGATCACGAGGTCAGGAGATCGAGACCATCCTGGCCAACATGATGAAACCCCGTTTCTACTAAAAATACAAAAATTAGCTGGGTATGGTGGCACGTGCCTGTAATCCCAGCCACTCCGGAGGCTGAGGCGTGAGAATCACTTGAACCCAGGAGGTGGAGGTTGCAGTGAGCTGAGATGGCACCTCTGCACTCCAGCCTGGCCAAAGAGTGAGACTGTCTCAAAAGAAAAAAAAAAAAGAAAAAAAAAATTTGTTCTTCTAATTTGAACTCTAGGCGTTTTGCATATTTTTGTTTATTTGATCCTCTTCTTAAACCCTAAAATTCTGGCCATATAGTTTAGTTTATTTATACTTGACCTAATTAATCATGTGATTAAGAAAATGTATAGCTATGTAGAAGACATGTCCAGAATTACTCTTAACACACACACAGACCAAAATGTTACATACTTATATACTCTTTATATATGTATTATATATGATATATGATATGTACATATAATTATATACTTACATGTACCAAGCATTTCACTTGGAACTGAGTGGCCAGTGTCAGGAAGGCTAGATTCTGCTCCCCAGCACTACGGTATCGGTAATTTTTTAGCTGAGCTTCAGATTGTACAGTGGTGAATAGTTAGAAAAATGTTATAAAGATTTGGCCAACTCAGGAGGCTGAGGTGGGAGGACTGCTTGAGAAGTTAGAGGCCGCCGTGGGCTATAAGCATGCCACTACATGCCAGCCTGGGTGACAGAGTGAGACCCTCTTCTGCTTTTGTTTAAAAAAAGATTTGTGCTTCCACAATTGCGGTTCTAAACCAAATTCTAAATCAACTGGTTGTGCCCATTTTAGATTACATATTAGTTCTCCGGGCTGTTAGTTGCAGTTTGATATAGGAATTTTCATCTACAAAGTAGAAGGCTTACTCTGATTTTTATTAATGAAGCTTCCATCCTTACTGCTGACAGCATAGGTTTGATGACAAAGATAAATGAAACTTTCATTAAGGGCAACAGAAAGAACAAGAATGATGTCATTCCCTTCTGTTTCTTTGTTGTTGTTGTTTAAACTGAAACACATTTCCAATGAATTTCCATTATAATGCTAAAAGGAGTCTTGAAGAGAGTGTGAAGAGAAGTGCTTTAAAGCTTTCCCTGGGTGAACAATTAAGAGCAGAAAGCTTTGTCTTGTCTTCTGATTTTTTTTTCTCCCAGATTTGCTGCTAGATCTTTTGTGTGTCTATCTCCAAACTTTTTACTGTGCACCTTATATGTGCAAAGTATCATACAGCTAATGTTATGCATATTAGCTGGTCTCTGTCCTCAAAAACAACAAAATATTCAAATAGCTATAGTGCCTAGCAAACCATAGTAATTCCAGTAACAACTTTAAAGTATTAAAGGTGATAAAGAGAAAAAGAACATTTCAGGTTGAGGAAATTTTTTTTTAAGTTTCATGGAGAGGAGACATTTGAATGTCAGTAGAGATTTGACAGGGAAAGAATGTGGAGAATATTTTAGGCAAAGGGAACAGCTTGAGGGAAGATATAAATGCCCAATATGTGCTTGGGAGTTAGCCAGGGGGACAGTTTGTCACTCAAAAAAGGCAGAAGGAGAGTAGGGTGGAATACCAGTAAAAGGCCTGGTTGGCCCAGAACATGGGTGGTCTAGGATGCCAGGCTGAGGAATGTGTACTTACTAGGCAATGGGAAAACATGGGGGGCTGTTATGGGTAGAAAAATGATACCGTGGGAGTGGTTCTTTAAGATTTAGTGGTCAGCTCTGTCCTGTAAAGGATGAATTTGAACGTGGAGCACGGTTCGATAATATTATAATCTTAGGCAAGTCTACTAGGGTAACAGATGTGAGGTCAAACTTTGTAACCAAGTAGTTATATAACTTAGACCAGTTCACTAACCTTTTGGCCTCAGTTCCATGATGTGGATGACCTTAAAGTTCTCTCCAACAATAACATGCTATGATTCAAGGTAATGCAGAGCCTGGACTGATAGAACGGAAATAGTAATGAAAGTAGAAAATAAGAATAGGCATTTGAAGAGGGTGGATTCTGTTTGCATTTCCCAGTGGGGCTTCCAGTGACATTTGGGGCTCCCAATTCTTCAGTGTTAAGGACTGTTCTTAGCAATGCAGGTATGTTAGCATCTCTGGTCCATATCCACTAAATTTGAATAGCATCTTCCAGCGATTGTGATAACCCAAAAATCTCACACATTCTCAATTTTTCCCTAGAGGATGGTGAATACTGGAACTTGCTCCATCCACCATCACAAACACAATCACTGTGACTCTATTTTAACTTATGTTTGGATATGGTAGAGAACTGAAAGACTGTTGGTCCATTAATAGCCATGGAGAACTTATGAGAAAGAGCTTTTTTATTGGAAAAGATTATGTTTTATTTGGGAAACACTGAATTTGAGATATCAGTGGGAAACCAAGATATCTCATTTATATGTAGTAGTTAGGAGGTAAGAGAGAAAACAAACAGCAATGAAAGTTCAATAATTCATCATTTCAACCTTGAAAAACAGAAGTTGTTTCTTGTTCAGATATTCAGATATTTTATTAAAGAAAAGGAGATGCTTTGACCTTGCTGGAATCAGTCTGCCTGACCCACTTTAATTGAAACTTACCTCAGAATTTTGTTTTAAACTTCCAAGGAAGCAAAAGAAAGTGAAAGTGATCAAATTTTGGG
This sequence comes from Chlorocebus sabaeus, assembly GCF_047675955.1. Taxonomy (NCBI): domain Eukaryota; kingdom Metazoa; phylum Chordata; class Mammalia; order Primates; family Cercopithecidae; genus Chlorocebus; species Chlorocebus sabaeus. Next base: position 96,480,929 of record NC_132911.1, read on the forward strand.
TACCTACATGAGTCAGATGCTTGCCAGGCATTTTATATATATATTTTACATGGTCACTGTGTCTCATGGAGGTTGAGTATCTTGTTCAGGATAACATAGTTAAGTAGCAGAGAAAGAAGATGAAAGCTCAGTTCCACCCAGCTCCAAAACTTGGATTCTTTTCCTGTTACAATGTGACAATTAACTAACTTCAATTTCAACAATCCATGCTGACATGCAAATTGGCATTATATATTCATGTGTTACTTCAAGTCCTTCTGCTGCAACAGTGCTTAAGGCACAGTGACTGTGGTGGGAATTCCAGACCCCACACTAGGCAGGTTGAGTTGCAAACCATTCTGTTTGAATGATGATGAATGAATTCCATCAGGGAATACTTGATCCAGTTTGACCAAGGGAGGTATTATTTAAAGTTGTTTATTTCATTTACAACTCCTTCACAATAATGGAAATAGGTACCTTCTAAATGTGCTAATGGATATCTCAGATCCAGAAACGTTTCTTGAGGTCATGGGGAGCGTTTTTCCCTAAGTTCAACACCCACTTGTATGTCCCTTTGTATTGCTGGGTACAGCTTTATTGTATCTGCTTTCTCCTTGACTACCCATGATCTTAATAATGGTTCCTGCATCCGCACATGATGCTTTGGAGATGGCAAGGGCTCCTTGACTTTTGTAATTATTGCCTTATGGCCTTAATTGTATCTGGCAAATGTTTCGGATCACCTTTATTCACCAGCAAGGTCAAAACCTCCTTTTCTTTAATAAAATATCTGAATATTGCTGTTAGGTACTGAATTATTTCTCTTTGGCTTCCTCTCTTAGTTCCCCACCCCCTTTTCTTTAATCATAGCATCACGCAAACCATCCAAGGCAAGGTTTTGAGACTCTTGGTTCTAACGTTGTCTCTGATGCTATCCTGGAAGAGTGAGTGAATTTTCTTTCTTTATCTTAAAATTAGACATCCTCATTTATTTTTTTTTCCTTTTGTTCCTTTTAATTTAGTCCTGTTACCAACTATAAGATATCCTGTCAAGCCATAGGCTATAATCTCTGTATTGTATTTCACTATGGACAAAGAGGAACACCTGATAAAAATAAACTAATATGAACGACTTAAATCACCCCATATACTTCCACTGATGGTTAAAATTAAAATATACTTTCAATGTTTATCTAATCATGCTTGGGTGCATATTTAATATAAACAACAAGTTATATATTTCAGTGGGTTTATGAACACGTAGAGGTCACAAGTCAGCCAGATTGAGTTCAATGGATCCACAATTTCACTTCTGTTTTGTATAACGGTTTACTGAGAAAGGGTAAATTAAAAGTTTCTCTCCTATTTTGCAAGCTCCAGGAAGAAACATCTGTTTTCAGGGTGTGGGGGGCCTCATGTATCTTGTATAGTACCTATTACATAAAGCAGTAAATCATTCAGTGAACACTTGTTTCTTAAAGAATATGATTTGGAACTAAGAGCATTTATGTGGTCCAGTTTAGGGGATAGAAGAAAAATAACTGCTTTTGTCACGTGGAGTAGTCCAAATGAAGATAATGAACATAAAAGAAGGAAAATTAAAATATAAGTTCTTTGAGAAGTCATAATACAATATATAATTATATCTTACTTGCTAACTAGAATGGGTGCAGTCAAGTCCTAGGAAATTCAGTAAGGATATGGCTGACCATTTCCAAACAGCCCCACTTTCCTAAAAGTGAGCAGAATTCTAAATGAGATCAAAAGCAGTGATATTTCTATCCTTAGAGAGACATAGCCAAAAATGACTTTTAACTGAAAGAAGCTCAACATAGCTGCTCTTGCTAATTCTATCAGGTAAAAGTTTTTTGAGCTTGCATATACCAGCAACATACTTTACATTTGTATGCTTCTAATCATTTCAATTTTTACTTATATCAAGAATGATGCATGTTAATGTCTCATTGCAAGTTACTTGTAACTTCTCATGGACTGTTAAGGCAAAATTAATCTAATTAAAATATGTCTCTAATGAGTATAGCAGTGTTTTATCAAAAATTAATTTCTGATGGTCTTTATGTATGATCCAGGAAAAAAAATCAATATTCCATTTCAGATATGCATTTTTTCTAAGAAAAATGTAGCCTCGCAAATAAGAAGCTTAGTCTGGATGTTGACCCCTTAGAATTGTGATATTAAGACAGCAGTACATGCTCAACAAAGAGATGTCATATTATTAATGTCACTGATAAATTATTTTCTGTGTATCTATGCCCAATATGCATCCCAAATATTAGCCCCTGTTTGCCAGCAAGGCATTCAATATGCTGAGTTGCCTTGTCCTTTACAATTTAAGGGTAAATTTTTCTCAATATCCCTGTCCTAGTATCTCTAGGGATTCAGTGTGTGGGGGTTGGTCAGTCTGCCATTTTGCCTAGACACTGATGTTCTGCATGTCTCCTAAATCTTGAATTTTCTTCATGTCTCACAGCTTTCAGCTATTCTGGTCTCTCCCCTGTGTAACCCAGTTATAACACAAAATCCCTTTCCTTGATTACTTTAACATACCAAAGACAGAGAGAGAAAGAGAGAGAGAAAGAGAGAGTCATGAATTTGTATTTTAAGGAAACTTGAGGAGCTTCATTTAAACGTTACATTTCAAGCATTTTCTTAGTGAATATTAGACATTCCCCCTGCCACGCTCCTCAGTGGGAATGTCCCACTAGCCAACTCTTCTGCATCCTCCACAGCTGCTCTTTGTGGAGCATCCCCAGATCCATCCCTAGAGTCCAGCTTCTCTCCATTTCTGGAATCCTTCCCTTCTTCCTCTTGGATTCCTACAGAAATGAAAAAATACATATTATGCAGAGCAACACAGTTCTTTTTGTAAACTCTTACTGCATCCTAGCAATGTTCTGAGGGATATCACAGCAGAACCAATATAAATCCATATGTTATTTTGAGAAACAAAATTAAATTATCTTTTCTAAGATCATTCTGATGCCATATCTGAATGAACAGGCTTTTCTCCCCAGACTAGATGTGTATTTCCCAAGGTTATACAAACATATACATGAAATACACACACACATATATTTCACTTTTATTCCACCCTCTAGCATTTCACTCTTGCATGGTTAATTCCTGCTAAAAAATGTAAATGTTCAGATTTCCCTAAGCTTTATTTAAATTACTAAGTTGATGATACTAACACTTCCTTCTACTATCAGTCTATTTTTTCCTTGCATTTAATGATTGAGCATTTTGCTGCCACTTCTCTTTACTGTCTTGTCCTTCCTTAATCCTCTCAACTTGGCTTCCATTGCTACCACTCTGCTGAAGGGATTCACCAATGTTCTACTTCTAAGAAAATCTTTTCTTCTTTTCTTTATGGAAACACTTTTCTTCTTGAAGCTCTCCTCCATTGGAGTTGCTTCAGCATTTGGCACTGGTGGTTACCCCCTACTTGATTTCAAGTTCTTGTTTTTCATCATTCCACATATTTTTCCCACTTCCTGAAATTTCATTCTATAAAATAAAATGTTTCGTACTTTTATTCTTACTTATAAAGAATTCATCAGTTTGTTCTGCTCCAACTACTACCACTAGTAAAACAATTCCTAAATCTACACTCCAGCCTTGATTGCTTAACATCTTTTCAATCTTATATTTCAACCCCCATTGATGCTCCTTAAAGTGTGAAGCAATGAAATCATTACTTTCTTGTACAAATGTTTGCTGCAGATTGTACTTATTTCTTTATTGTCCCTATTCTTGCCTGATAAATGTATTTTGATACCTTTATTCTTTCAAATTCATCAAGTCTTACAGGCCAGTTCTTTACCTACCACATTACTTAAGTTTAATCTTTCTTCATCTCCATTTCTACAGCAACCACTCTAGGCCACACCAAATTACTACACATTTTAGTCTCTATATGCTCTCATTTGTAGCATAATTTCTCATACTAATCAGCATTCAGAAATTGCTAAATTTTTCTTTATATACACTTACCTCTCCTCCAATACAATCAACATACATTCACCAGTGTATGTTTTCTCAAATTCAAGTTAAATCAAATCAATTCATGTGATTGTATTAAATTTACATTGCCATTTTAGCGTACTCTCAACACTTAAGTTCCTTTGTGAATCGTTCTTCCCCTTCAGTAGAACTGGCCTCAACAGTTCTTACATACGCTGCTACCTACTACCTCCAGTCGTGGTACATTCCCTGGAATGATGGTTTATTCTGTGTCCCTCACTCAGAATGATTCTTTCACCAAAGCTATTCTCAACATTTACTCATTCTAAACAGCCTAGTCTGAACATGTATAATCCAAGATGACCATATTTTAGGTTTATCTTTTCTCTGTGCATGATTATAACATTCCAAATATTATCTCTATGAAGAAGAACCCTTCTAAATTGCAAACTCCAGGGGCAAGTAGTGTGTTTTCTCCACTTTAAACCTTATGATATTAAGTGCAGTGATGTGCACCCAACAAATGTTAATTGGTAGAGGAGCTATAGAATTAGGCAACAATAAATTCCATATAATGAGTCATTAAGAAAATCCCAGTCTTTCCCCCTATAATCTGCTTCCCCACCCCTACATACTCCCTTTTTTAAAAAGCTCAATTATTAATGTAAAATAAATGAACAGAGCTAGGAAAGAAGAAATACTAAAAATCTGTCTTCATTCTGAAGCCTACCCAAGCTGAGCAATGGAGAGGTGACACTCTGCCTCAGCCAGCATATCTTCCATTTCTCCCCACTCCAGCTCCCATTATCTCTCCACTGCCACAGCTGCATACTGCTATTGTCGGTAGTAAAGATGAGACATCTCTAATTAGAGGGCAGGGTAAATTGCTTTTATCTACTTTTAACATGCTTTTACATGGCACCTGGTACACAAGCCTCAGCTAGGCAGCCATAATTTGAAAAGCAAATGAATGCTCAGAGAAATACGATACATTTTTAAAAGAAAATTAAATATATAGCGTAGCAAAATCAACATGCTGGAGACTGCAGAGTTTAACGCTGTCAGAGTCTTGTGCACTTATATATTATAGGGAATTAAAATAAGCAGAGTCCACGTACCCTGAAGAGTCTGGTGGTCCTGTCTTTCTTTTTCTATTGGGAACAGATGGAGAGATTTAATGTCTAGAAAAATTATCAGTGCAAGAAACAGACTGGTGGTAACCCGTTGACCATCTCCATCTAGAAGAGTAGATTTTTAAGTGAAAGAAAAAAAATTAGTAGAACTCTTTCTCTGGCCTACGTATATCTAACCATCTTTATAATGAATAAATCTATTATGTATGAGTTTTAGTTTCTGGTTTTGGATTTAATTTTTATTTCTTTAGCAGTCCAGAACATTTTCAAAAACAAGCATTTTATCAAGTGTTTGAAAAATAAAACAAAGAGAAATCAACTACAGTTAGCTCCATAGTGTTTGGACAGCACTGTCATTCAATAAAAATATCTGACATTTATTGTGGCTTGGAATACGGATTCCACGGTTAGGAGAGCCGCGAGCTCGTACACAAACTCCACAGGCTCCTCTTCTTCTGATCATTATCAGCAAAAATGTATTAATTGTCTTCCTACAGCAGTGTCTGTCACAGGAGGACCCACGGTCTCCAATCTGTGCCATGATCACAGCTCTTCCTCATGCATAGCTTCTCTTACTTCTGTAGGAACTATGATATTATTGCCCTCCAAACTTTGTTTACTTAACTTTCCTGGAGATCGCCTGCTTACTGGCTGTAACTTTCCGGCTGTGAGAACTGGAAGCGCTAAATAATAACAGGGCTATACTGTTTATTTATTGCTGCTTTGGAACAGAAAGCCAACTGAAGTCCTTTAGTGTAGTGGGTAAGAAAGACTTTCAGCTAAGTAAAGCTGGCACTGTAAACACAGTGGTTCTGGCAGGGGAAGTGCCTGATTAGAGATCCCTAGTTTCCTCAATTCCCATATGCAGGCATCTATATGCATTTAGAGCTTGTGAATTTTTTCTATTTTCGATATACCATGAATGAGAGGGTATAATTTAAAGGGCTAAAGCAAGAGGCATATTTTAGAAGTAACTCTAATTTAAATATTTGAGCCATATGCAGGATTAGAACATGTGCTTCACTGCATTAAACACTACTTAGAATGTATTGATTCCTATTTTAGTCTTTGTAGTAGTCATTAGCATGGTTGGTGAAATAGTTCTCTGCCTTCCTTGGACATGATAGGGTTGTACTTTCTGGCCCTCTTCTGCTTAGGTGTGTCCATGTGACATTTCTGATGAATGATTCATAGGTAGAAATGATGTTCAATGGCTAATGGGAAAACTTCCAGACCCCTTTAGCCACCCTACCCTCTGGCCAGCCAATAATGTTCAAAACTGGGGGTGATCCATCAGCTTAGATCCTAAAGTGAAATCAAGGAAGAACCTAGAACCCAGTAAAGAACCCAGAACTGACATACGTTGGTCATGTAGCAGTAGCAAGAAATAAAGTTTGTTCTGAGGTTTTTGTGCTTTTTGTTATTTCAGCATACTCTAGCACATCTTGATTACTGCACTACTGTTATTCATTTCAGTCTTGGCATAGATGCCCATACTTGACTTTTTAGCTACCACACTTTGATCACAGTACTTAACCATTTAAATTGCACTTACATTCTCTCCCAGTTATTAGTTTACAATTTTCTTGAGAACACAGATGTCTCACTCATCTTCACATTTTCAGTGTTTAGTACATTGTCCCTGTATCATAGACACTCAGTACTGTTGAATTGAACGGACTTTAATTTGTGCAATGTCGACACTTCAGCTCTGTGCTCAAATGGTGGGTGAGCTACAGTGACAATCTTAATTAACATTATTTGAATATATGCCTCTCTTAAAGTTAAACAAGGGAAAAATAATAAAGTTAGTCTGATGTGGTAGAGAAATATATTAAATTTAGGAGGTTTGAATTAGGCTTCTGATTCTGGCTGTATGATATTTAATAATTTATTTTGGCAAATATTTTTTAGTTGTCCACTTACCATATGCCAGTGTTCCCTGTCCTGATAATAGTAAGAGTTCTCCTGGAATTAACAGGGTCATGGCAAGTCATGTAATGAGTTAATTTTTATCCTCTTTGATAAATTAAAGACAATAACATATCCTTATGTTTGTTGTGTGGTTTGAAGGAAATAATATATGTATATTAGTTTTGTAAATTTCAAAGCATTTCAAATATGTGAACCTAAGATACTTTTAAAAATTTTGAATAATAAATTTTACCAGTAATTATCTGCATGGATGCTTAATAATTCAATATTCTAGATATTATAATAGATGACTCATTTCTTGTGACAAGTTGGGATCCATAAAGAAAAAACTTTCAAACTATTCAGCAATCATTATGAAATTTTAGATCAGTGTTTTACCTTGGAGGAGAGTGTGTGTGCTAAAAAACAATAGCAATAAATCCGCTTTTCATTTGGCAGAAGGCAAGCTCTAATTTCTAAATTCAGTAAAAACAACTGTTTCCTAGAAAATAACACTGATTTACTTGTACACCTAATACAGAGCAATAATTGGGAGTGGCTAATATATAGGAAGAACAAAGACAATGATTGTGCCTACCGGGTGATACAAACAGGATATTTCAACCCGTGTTCATAAAATCATTTATCCAAATGTTTTTGATACATTCAAAGAAGAAATACTTTATTATTTTTTAATATATAGAAAAAGTATACAGGATATACATATATTTAAAAATAAATGTGTGCTAAATGAGCCAGTCAAGTAATGTGTATATATACCTACCCAAAAACTACCTGAAATTTTATACACAGCAGATTTAAACCCTAAATGATGATCTCTTTCATAATATCTCAGTTGTAGTGTTGAAAAAAATCAGAGATGACACAAAAAAATGGAAAAACATTCCATACTCATGTACAGAAAAAATCAATATGTTAAAATGGCCACCCTACCCAAAGCAATTTACAGATTCAATGCTTTTCCTATCAAACAACTAATGACATTTTTCACTGAATTAGAAAAAAACTATCCTAAAATTCATATGGAACCACTAAAAGAGCTCAAATCGATACGGGGGGCGGAGCAAGATGGCCGAATAGGAACAGCTCCAGTCTCCAACTCACAGCTCGAGCGACACAGAAGACCAGTGATTTCTGCATTTTCAACTGAGGTACTGGATTCATCTCACTAGGGAGTGCGGGACAATCGGTGCTGGTCAGCTGCTGCAGACCGACCAGCGAGAGCTGAAGCAGGGCGAGGCATCACCTCACCTGGGAAGTGCAAGGGGAAAGGGAATCCCTTTTCCTAGCCAGGGGAACTGAGACACACAATACATGGAAAATCGGGTAACTCTCACCCCAATACTGCGCTTTAAGCAAACAGGCACACCAGGAGATTATATCCCACACCTGGCCGGGAGGGTCCCACGCCCACGGAGCCTCCCTCATTGCTCGCATAGCAGTCTGCGATCTAACCCCAAGGCAGCAGCGAGGCTGGGGGAGGGGCACCCACCATTGCTGAGGCTTAAGTAGGTAAACAAAGCCGCTGGGAAGCTCGAACTGGGTAGAGCTCACAGCAGCTCAAGGAAACCTGCCTGTCTCTGTAGACTCCACCTCTGGGGACAGGGCACAGCTAAACAACAACAAAAGCAGCAGAAACCTCTGCAGATGCAAACGACTCTGTCTGACAGCTTTGAAGAGAGCAGTGGATCTCCCAACACGGAGGTTGAGATCTGAGAAGGGACAGACTGCCTGCTCAAGTGGGTCCTTCACCCCTGAGTAGCCTAACTGGGAGACATCCCCCACTAGGGGCAGTCTGACACCCCACACCTCACAGGGTGGAGTACACCCCTGAGAGGAAGCCTCCAAAGCAAGAATCAGACAGGTACACTCGCTGTTCAGCAATATTGTATCTTCTGCAGCCTCTGCTGCTGACACCCAGGCAAACAGGGTCCAGAGTGGACCTCAAGCAATCTCCAACAGACCTACAGCTGAGGGTCCTGACTGTTAGAAGGAAAACTATCAAAGAGGAAGGACACCTACACCAAAACCCCATCAGTACATCACCATCATGATCAAAAACCAGAGGCAGATAAAACCACAAAGATGGGGAAAAAGCAGGGCAGAAAAGCTGGAAAATCAAAAAATAAGAGTGCATCTCCCCCGGCAAAGGAGCGCAGCTCATCGCCAGCAACGGATCAAAGCTTGATGGAGAATGACTTTGACGAGATGAGAGAAGAAGGCTTCAGTCCATCAAACTTCTCAGAGCTAAAGGAGGAATTACGTACCCAGCGCAAAGAAACTAAAAATCTTGAAAAAAAAGTGGAAGAATTGATGGCTAGAGTAATTAATGCAGAGAAGGTCATAAACGAAATGAAAGAGATGAAAACCATGACACGAGAAATACGTGAGAAATACGTGACAAATGATCGAGTCAGTAACCGACTCGATCAACTGGAAGAAAGAGTATCAGCGATTGAGGATCAAATGAACGAAATGAAGCGAGAAGAGAAACCAAAAGAAAAAAGAAGAAAAAGAAATGAACAAAGCCTGCAAGAAGTATGGGATTATGTAAAAAGACCAAATCTACGTCTGATTGGGGTGCCTGAAAGTGAGGGGGAAAATGGAACCAAGTTGGAAAACACTCTTCAGGATATTATCCAGGAGAACTTCCCCAACCTAGTAAGACAGGCCAACATTCAAATCCAGGAAATACAGAGAACGCCACAAAAATACTCCTCGAGAAGAGCAACTCCAAGACACATAATTGCCAGATTCACCAAAGTTGAAATGAAGGAAAAAATCTTAAGGGCAGCCAGAGAGAAAAGTCGGGTTACCCACAAAGGGAAGCCCATCAGACTAACAGCAGATCTCTCAGCAGAAACTCTACAAGCCAGAAGAGAGTGGTGGCCAATATTCAACATTCTTAAAGAAAAGAATTTTCAACCCAGAATTTCATATCCAGCCAAACTAAGTTTCATAAGTGAAGGAGAAATAAAATCCTTTACAGATAAGCAAATGCTTAGAGATTTTGTCACCACTAGGCCTGCCTTACAAGAGACCCTGAAGGAAGCACTAAACTTGGAAAGGAACAACCGGTACCAGCCATTGAAAAAACATGCCAAAATGTAAAGACCATCGAGGCTAGGAAGAAACTGCATCAACTAATGAGCAAAATAACCAGTTAATATCATAATGGCAAGATCAAGTTCACACATAACAATATTAACCTTAAATGTAAATGGACTAAATGCTCCAATTAAAAGACACAGACTGGCAAACTGGATGAAGAGTCAAGACCCATCAGTCTTCTGTATTCAGGAGACCCATCTCACATTCAGAGACATACATAGGCTCAAAATAAAGGGATGGAGGAAGATTTACCAAGCAAATGGAGAACAAAAAAAAGCAGGGGTTGCAATACTAGTCTCTGATAAAACAGACTTTAAACCAACAAAGATCAGAAGAGATAAAGAAGGCCATTACATAATGGTAAAGGGATCAATTCAACAGGAAGAGCTAACTATCCTAAATATATATGCACCCAATACAGGAGCACCCAGATTCATAAAGCAAGTCCTTAGAGACTTACAAAGAGACTTAGACTCCCATACAATAATAATGGGAGACTTCAACACTCCACTGTCAACATTAGACAGATCAACGAGACAGAAAGTTAACAAGGATATCCAGGAATTGAACTCATCTCTGCAGCAAGCAGACCTAATAGACATCTATAGACTCTCCACCCCAAATCAACAGAATATACATTCTTCTCAGCACCACATCGCACTTATTCCAAAATTGACCACATAATTGGAAGTAAAGCACTCCTCAGCAAATGTACGAGAACAGAAATTATAACAAACTGTCTCTCAGACCACAGTGCAATCAAACTAGAACTCAGGACTAAGAAACTCAATCAAAACCGCTCAACTACATGGAAACTGAACAACCTGCTCCTGAATGACTACTGGGTACATAACAAAATGAAGGCAGAAATAAAGATGTTCTTTGAAACCAATGAGAACAAAGATACAACATACCAGAATCTCTGGGACACATTTAAAGCAATGTGTAGAGGGAAATTTATAGCACTAAATGCCCACAAGAGAAAGCTGGAAAGATCTAAAATTGACACTCTAACATCACAATTAAAAGAACTAGAGAAGCAAGAGCAAACACATTCAAAAGCTAGCAGAAGGCAAGAAATAACTAAGATCAGAGCAGAACTGAAGGAGACAGAGACACAAAAAACCCTCCAAAAAATCAATGAATCCAGGAGTTGGTTTTTTGAAAAGATCAACAAAATTGACAGGCCGCTAGCAAGACTAATAAAGAAGAAAAGAGAGAAGAATCAAATAGACACAATAAAAAATGATAAAGGGGATCTCACCACCGACCATACAGAAATACAAACTACCATCAGAGAATACTGTAAACACCTCTACGCAAATAAACTAGAAAATCTAGAAGAAATGGATAATTTCCTGGACACTTACACTCTTCCAAGACTAAACCAGGAAGAAGTTGAATCCCTGAATAGACCAATAGCAGGCTCTGAAATTGAGGCAATAATTAATAGCCTACCAACGAAAAAAAGTCCAGGACCAGATGGATTCACAGCTGAATTCTACCAGAGGTATAAGGAGGAGCTGGTACCATTCCTTCTGAAACAATTCCAATCAATAGAAAAAGAGGGAATCCTCCCTAACTCATTTTATGAGGCCAACATCATCCTGATACCAAAGCCTGGCAGAGACACAACAAAAAAAGAGAATTTTAGACCAATATCCCTGATGAACATCTATGCAAAAATCCTCAATAAAATACTGGCAAACCAGATTCAGCAGCACATCAAAAAGCTTATCCACCATGATTAAGTGGGCTTCATCCCTGGGATGCAAGGCTGGTTGAACATTCACAAATCAATAAACATAATCCAGCATATAAACAGAACCAAAGACAAGAACCACATCATTATCTCAATAGATGCAGAAAAGGCTTTTGACAAAATTCAACAGCCCTTCATGCTAAAAATGCTCAATAAATTCGGTATTGATGGAACGTACCTCAAAATAATAAGAGCTATTTATGACAAACCCACAGCCAATATCATACTGAATGGGAAAATACTGGAAAAATTCCCTTTGAAAACTGGCACAAGACAGGGATGCCCTCTCTCACCACTCCTATTCAACATAGTGTTGGAAGTTCTGGCTAGGGCAATCAGGCCAGAGAAAGAAATCAAGGGTATTCAGTTAGGAAAAGAAGAAGTCAAATTGTCCCTGTTTGCAGATGACATGATTGTATACTTAGAAAACCCCATTGTCTCAGCCCAAAATCTCCTTAAGCTGATAAGCAACTTCAGCAAAGTCTCAGGATACAAAATTAATGTGCAAAAATCACAAGCATTCGTATACACCAGTAACAGACAAGCAGAGAGCCAAATCATGAGTGAACTCCCATTCACAATTGCTTCAAAGAGAATAAAATACCTAGGAATCCAACTTACAAGGGATGTAAAGGACCTCTTCAAGGAGAACTACAAACCACTGCTCAGTGAAATAAAAGAGGACACAAACAAATGGAAGAACATACCATGCTCATGGATAGGAAGAATCAATATCGTGAAAATGGCCATGCTGCCCAAGGTTATTTATAGATTCAATGCCATTCCCATCAAGCTACCAATGAGCTTCTTCACAGAATTGGAAAAAACTGCTTTAAAGTTCATATGGAACCAAAAAAGAGCCCGCATCTCCAAGACAATCCTAAGTCAAAAGAACAAAGCTGGAGGCATCACGCTACCTGACTTCAAACTATACTACAAGGCTACAGTAACCAAAACAGCATGGTACTGGTACCAAAACAGAGATATAGACCAATGGAACAGAACAGAGTCCTCAGAAATAATACCACACATCTACAGCCATCTGATCTTTGACAAACCTGAGAGAAACAAGAAATGGGGAAAGGATTCCCTATTTAATAAATGGTGCTGGGAAAATTGGCTAGCCATAAGTAGAAAGCTGAAACTGGATCCTTTCCTTACTCCTTATATGAAAATTAATTCAAGATGGATTAGAGACTTAAATGTTAGACCTAATACCATAGAAATCCTAGAGGAAAACCTAGGTAGTACCATTCAGGACATAGGCATGGGCAAAGACTTCATGTCTAAAACACCAAAAGCAACGGCAGCAAAAGCCAAAATTGACAAATGGGATCTCATTAAACTAAAGAGCTTCTGCACAGCAAAAGAAACTACCATCAGAGTGAACAGGCAACCTACAGAATGGGAGAAAATTTTTGCAATCTACTCATCTGACAAAGGGCTAATAGCCAGAACCTACAAAGAACTCAAACAAATTTACAAGAAAAAAACAAACAACCCCATTAAAAAGTGGGTAAAGGATATGAACAGACGTTTCTCAAAAGAAAACATTCATACAGCCAACAGACACATGAAAAAATGCTCATCGTCACTGGCCATCAGAGAAATGCAAATCAAAACCACAATGAGACACCATCTCACACCAGTTAGAATGGCGATCATTAAAAAGTCAGGAAACAACAGGTGCTGGAGAGGATGTGGAGAAATAGGAACACTTTTACACTGTTGGTGGGATTGCAAACTAGTTCAACCATTATGGAAAACAGTATGGCGATTCCTCAAGGATCTAGAATTAGATGTACCATATGACCCAGCCATCCCATTACTGGGTATATACCCAAAGGATTATAAATCTTGCTGCTATAAAGACACATGCACACGTATGTTTATTGCGGCACTATTCACAATAGCAAAGACTTGGAATCAACCCAAATGTCCATCAGTGACAGACTGGATTAAGAAAATGTGGCACATATACACCATGGAATACTATGCAGCCATAAAAAAGGATGAGTTTATGTCCTTTGTAGGGACATGGATGCAGCTGGAAACCATCATTCTTAGCAAACTATCACAAGAACAGAAAACCAAACACCGCACGTTCTCACTCATAGGTGGGAACTGAACAATGAGATCAGTTGGACTCGGGAAGAGGAACATCACACACCGGGGCCTATCATGGTGGGGAGCGGGGAGGGATTGCATTGGGAGTTATACCTGATGTAAATGACGAGTTGATGGGTGCTGACGAGTTGATGGGTGCAGCACAGCAACATGGCACAAGTATACATATGTAACAAACCTGCACGTTATGCACTTGTACCCTAGAACTTAAAGTATAATAATAATAATAAAAAAATTAAAAAAAAAAGAGCTCAAATCACCAAATCAATTCTAAGCAAAAAGAACAAAGCTGGAGTCATCACACTGTCTGACTTCAGATTATACTACAAGGCTACAGTAACCAAAATGGCACAGTAGTGGTACAAAAACAAACACATAGACCAATGGACTAGGTTAGAGAACCCAGGAAAAAAGTTTCATATTTACAACCATCTGATCTTTGACAAAGTTGACAATAGCAAGAAATGGAGAAAGAAGTCTCTAGTTAATAAAATAGTTTTGGAATAACTGGTTAGCCATATGCAGAAGATTGAACTTGGACCTCTTCCCTTCACCATATACAAAAGTCAACTCAAAATGATTTAAAGACTTAAATGTAAGACCTAAAACTATAAAAATCCTAGAAGAAAATCTAAGAAATACCATTCTAGACATAGGCCTTGGCAAAGATTTCGTGATGAAATCTCCAAAAGCAACTGCAACAAAAACAAAACAGACAATTGGCACCTAATTAAAGATCTAATTAAAGACAGTAAAATAAACTGTCATCAACAGAATAAACAGACAATCTACAGAATGGGAGAAAATATTCACAAACTATGCATCTGACAAAGGTCTAGTATCCAGAATCTATAAGGAACTTAGATAAATCAACAAGCAAAAAACCACCCCATTTAAAAATGGACAAAGGACATAAACAGACACTTCTCAAAAAAAGACATACACATGGCCAACAAACAAGAAAAATGCTCAACACCACTAACCCATTAGAGAAATGTAAATCAAAACCACTATGAGATAATACCTTACACCAGTTTGAATGGGTATGACAAACAAATCAAAACATAAGTGATGTTGGCAAGGTTGTGAAGAAAAGAGAATGCTTACACACTTCTAGTGGGAATGTAAATTTGTTCAGCCATCAAAATCAGCTTGAAGGCTTATTCAAAGAACTTAAAAAACAGGACTACCATTTGACCCAGCCATCCCATTACTATATATATACCCAAAAGAATAGAAATCATTCTACCATAAAGATGCATGCATGCATGTGGTCATTGTAGCACTGTTCACAATAGCAAAAATCATAAACTCAACCTAGATGTCCATCAACTGTGAACTGGATAAAGAAAATGTGATACATATATGCCATGGAATACTATGCAGTCATTAAAAAATTAAATTATGTCCTTTACAGCAACATTGATGCAGCTGGAGGTCATTATCCTAAACCAACCATCTCAGGATCAGAAAACCAAATATTGCATGTTCTTACTTAAAAATGTGAGCTAAACATTGAATACACATGGACACAAAAACAGCAAATACAGGGACCTACTTGAGGAGAGAGGCTAGGAGGAGAGTGAAGGTCAAAAAGCTACCTATTGGGTACCATGCTCACTATTTAAGTAACAGAATCATTTGTACACCAAACTCCAGTGACATGCAATTTAACCATGTAACAAACTTGCCCATGTACCTACTGAACATAAAATAACAGTTGAAATAAAAAATAATAATCTCTTAGTGCCAGAAATGGGACTATCTCACAAACTAGAGTAAAATTTGTACACTTTTTGATATACAAGATACATTAATTTATTTATTGTATTTTAAAAATATGTCATCAATTATTATCTTCCACTTGCATTCATTTATTTATTTATTCATTTATTCTTTCAAAGAAATATTGATTTGAGCACCCATTCTATTCCAGAGGTTGTGCTGGTCCCTGTAAATATGAAGGTGAATTTCATTTAGTTTCTGCTTTCAAAGAGTTCACGATGTCTTCCAAATTCTTGCAAATACAAAGAAATGTATTAGAATGAACCCCATGAAATTGCCTGATAAAATTCAAAAACCTGTAAGATGAAGGCATTGCTCTAAACAAGCCTAAAATCTGTTTGGATACAAATGAAACAAGTAGGTAAGTATGTCTTCTGTATACTTTTTAAATCTTGTTATAAGTAATATATTGACTACAACTGAATAAATCAAAAATATTTTCTGAGCTTATCTTATACATAGACCTAAAGAGCAAGATCAATCTGTGAATGAGTGTAAAATGTCCTCTGAAAGGAATACATGTATCACGCATGTAAATTCAAATGAGAATTTTGGAAAAATTGACCTTATATTGGGATTTTAAAATATCTTTGTTTTCTCTGGGAGAGGGAGTCAGCAATGCAGCTTAGCTTAAACTTTGTATAAAGAATAAACTGCTATTGTTCTGATGGTAACACCAACATCATGAAGTGACTGTCCTTGGTCATGTGGAGGTTTGTCCGGGGCTAGCAAGGGAGCTAGGCAGGGCAGAGACCATTACAAGATTCCAGGGCAAGTGTGGGACAATTGTGGTTGTCTTCCATTTTATTCTCTCTTGATGTGTAGCAACCTTATGGATGAAATGGATCTAATTCCTGCTTAACTCTCACAGAGAGTCTTAATTGGCCTAAACTCTAAGAGTGATCTTCTTTTACCAAAATTATTGGTTCCGAAATGGGCTTGTGAGCTAGGCCTAAATCAATCAGTCATAATATTTTTCTAGTTGTATGGTCTGCTTCATGGGAGGGCATTTGATTCAAGTTGTTCTAATTATAAAGAAGCACAGGATTTCTGTTTAGCAGAGAAAGAGACGATATCGATGTCTCCTTGGATGTGAATCAGCAAATACATGTCTCTGGAATCTGTTGGCAGTCATCTTGTGATGAGAGGAGCCATTTTGAAAGTATGGAGAACATACAGAGAAGATTAGAGGCAAGAGAATGACAAAGAAATGGAACCAAAGACCAAAGACACTGTGAGCTCTGTACTTTCTTTCCACCAAGTTCAAACGTTCAATAAAGTCTTGTAAAGGCAGTAGTATTATGGGTGAATTAGAGATAGACATAATCAGGTCTGGGAGAGGATAATATCCTGACCCCCACAGCCACTGTCACCAGCAAAGTGTTACTATGTGCAGCAGGAGCGTCATTAGCTACAGAGAGAGCTACCTGACAAGGCAGGTGGAATGGAAGAAGCAGAGGGACTACAACCAGCAACAAGGACTGCAGCATAATAGAAAGTTCCAGAAATATCTGGATGACACTTAGAAAAGAAAAAAAAAAAATAGGGTGACAAGATTTGTGGGATGTTTGTCATCATAAATCGAGTTACTCAAGATACTATTAAAGAGAACATACTTTTCAATCTATTCTCAGGCGTGCAATGATATGCAATCTGTGTATTTCCTGTAGTGCAATCTAATCTGTGTCTTTTCTTCGTGGACAAAATCTTAATGTAGTCAACTCCAGATTTTCTTATTTTCTTTTTAAGTCACTTAAGGATTCTTCCTTCTTTTCTAAACCTTTCCTTCCTAGGTATTAGATCCTCTTTGTGAAATTTTTTAACTTTTCAATACTTTAATACTTTATGGTACTTTTCTTTAAGATTATTTTATATTAAGCAACTGTTTTATACAGCATTACAGAGTAAGAAACAGAGAGATTGTGGTTTGGGGTGCATGGAGATCCTTGGGTGTGACCAACCCTCCCATTTGGATTCTGGTGACATGACTGCCTTTTGAAAGCCTCCACTCATTGGTCCCCTTGGTTGTGGCACCGAGGCCCCAGAGACTACCTTTTAGCTTCCTTCCTGTTTTCTAAGCTTTTTTCTCTTCTCTGCTTCTCTGATACTCCTTCCTCTCCAAGTCCAGAGAGAATTAGCTTTTAGCTTTATTTCTGCCTTCTCTCTATGGCATAGGAAAGATAAAACTGATTATAAAAGAATTTTTCCCCAAATCCATGATTTACACAACAATATGAGCTTGTATCTTCAAAAGACAATAAACTTCATGTATTTTCCTTTGCATTTGGATGCACCTCACCTCTCTACAGTGCTAGAGTCCAAGGTCTAGTTTGAGAGAGGGAGAGAGAGAAAGAGACAGAGAGAGAGAATATGTCGGGGTTGGGGTAAACAAAAGGATTACAGGGATTAACAAGCATCTTTGGTAGATATTATACCACCACAGTGTATATAGTGGTGGTATAATATTTACGCAATGCACAGCAGTACTAAACTGTGTGGCACAGGGATAAATGGTCTAGAATGTCACAAAGAAGGAAGAATTTAGTGAGAGTCAGGAAATTAGGAAAGTTTTCCTAGAAGACCTAGGAACTCAGAGAAATTACAACAGACAAATCTAAGGATGGGAAATTCTAAGTTAAATAAGAGGACAACAGAAGCAAAAACAAAGATGAGGGAATAAATGTGTCCTTGGAAAAGTGAGAAAGCTCACAGAAGTCTCTTGGTGATATTTCATGGAATATGGAGAAAATTAAGACAGTATATTCGTGTTTGAGATGGATACTCAAAGATTCTAAAAATGAGGCACGTTGTTCTAGATTCAATGAGGCCGAAAATAAGAATGTATTTGAGAGTGTCGGTCACAATATAACAAAAGCTGTTTTTAAAGAATGGGTACCTGTTGTCTACGGGCCATTCTCATCATAGACCTGTTCTTCCATGACTACATCATTTTTTAAAAAATAATTAAGCAAGGAGTTAATTATTGGCAAGTGGGGACAAGTCACCCAAGCCTTTTTAACAGATGTAATTGTGTCCAATATCTGGATGGTAAAAAGCATGAACTTGATGCTAGTGTTTTGAAGCAATATTTTATCATTACAATTTTAGACTCTGACTCCTATTCTGTTGGTTCTCCAATGGCCAAAAGTTATGTGTTCCCCACGACCTTTCTGTGGCTGGCTCAGCCAATTTATATAATAAGCTACTACATGCAGCCACACCTATACAATCATAAATGTCCGTCCTTCTGGAAGGCTGAAGTATTCATATTCTTCATCAGTGGCTTTTAGACACAAAATCATTACTCAGTAATTACTTTTGTTTTAAAAATTAACACTAAATTTTTAAAGATATAAACTCATAAATCCAGTTCTTTATCTGATCTCAATTTACGTAAAATTCTATTGTATTTTAATAATTACTGTCAAGAGGGCTTTTAAAACATGAGTTATTCATCTTATTTAAAGGTTTTGAGCTGCCTTTATAAATTTAGATTTTTATTTCTTTTGTATTTTACCTTTTCTGATTGAATAAAATTTGCTGAGTAATTAAATAACATTTGTAGGAAATATATGTTAAGTTTGTGGGTATGGTGAATCATAATTTATCTTAAATATTACAGTACTCTCTGACGCATCAAAGTCTCAACTTTCCACTAAAAACACGAGTTATTGAAATAAGTTTGATTTGGTTCATCATTTCTTCATTTAATTCTATATTTTTTCAGGGTTAAAAAAATCCTCTCAGGAAACTAATTATACAATTTCAAATAATTTGAGTTTCCCTTTCTAGACAAATTCTTGCAATTGCCTTCTCAGTCAGCCAGAGTTGCGCATCAACAAGAGATTATGGCCCATATAAAACCAGAACTGCAGACATCTGGGGACATTGTCCACAAAATTGGGAGAGACAGAGCAACAGATGAAATGGTCTCTCCTTCTGGGTCCACAGTAAAGTTACAGTTCACCAAATTCTTCAGTTCACTTAAGGAAGTTGGTAAATCATTTTAAAATTTTAGCTCACTTCCTTCATATTGCAGTTTAACTTTTACAAATTTTCTTGGGTCCTTTAAGATATTAAGTGACATCTGATTGGATTTAGCATTTTTGTTTTACTCTTCTGGCTCCATATCATACTTTTGAGGATCATTTTAGCATTCAAATGACAATAACAAATAGTGAATGTTGTCTAAGCAAAGTATAAGAGAAAAATTTGCCCTCATTTATAATCCTCTAATATACCTTTAAGTTCATGATACATACATAACGCTCTGTTAAAATTCAACATATCTTGAGATTACTATGGTGAACAAAACACAGTTCTGGACATCAAGGATTGAAGTCAAATAAAGAAAATAGACAAGCAAAGAAAAGCTTGCAAAGCCAAGTGTAACTGCCGGCTCTAAACCTACTGGGAAAGGAGACCGAAACTTCTCTTGGAATTATCAACGAATTGTCTACAGAGGAAACACTTTAGATTGCTGCATTGACTCTTCACATCATTGTAATGTTTTCCACTAGGGTAATGCTGAGCAGAAGTCCCCAGAGAGCAGTCCTGGGATAGAAGCATCATCCCCATCACCTGTGAACTTGTTAGAAATACCAACTTACCACTTTAGATCTACTGAGACAGAACTCCAGAGGGAGGCCCTGCAATCTGGGTTTCACAAGTCCTCCAGGTGATTCTGATGCCCGTTAAGTTTAAGAACCACTGTGGTAGAATAACACCAAGCTAGGTAAGGCTGATCTCAACTTATGTGCATGTTAAAAAATAATTATGTCCCAAAGTAAGGTTATATGTGGGATGTAAACTCTGAAGATTTAGCTACAAACTTAGGTAGATGACTACTGATTCCTCAGTAAAGATCACAAATTCTGGTTTTGGATACTGAAATGCAGTATGTACTCTCTCAAATGATCACTGATCAAATACTGTATTTAAGCATCCTTAGTGATAAACCTGGATGACCTGTTGCAGGACTATCAGCAAAAAGATTAAAAACTATTGAACAAAAACCTTTGAATTACGCTCTTTAGAGCCAGTTTAGTTCCTAAAAGGACAGAGTGAACAGTAAAGCAGAAAAGCTACTATTTTACTAGACCTTTTTCTATTGAGGAAACAATAAATAGAGGTAAGAATAGCAGGTTTTCCACAAGACAGTAATTCTTTTAGTGTAAAATCACTGTGGGCTAATCCTGCATTAAATCACTAAGATGTGCTGCATGGAAGAAAGCATCAAAGGAACTCAAAGGACAACATATGAAAAAATATATATGAAAGTATGAACTCAACACCTTCTGATATATTTGACAGATTCCAAGTCCATCACAATCAAGATCTTTAATACAGAATGCTCCCTCTTTCCTCATTCACCCTCAGTGAATCAAGACAACAATAGTTCTAAGATTTAGCATAAGAAGTCAGGTTAGATAAAGGAAATAGCTTCCCTCCCACTCTCTCAGTCCCAGATCTAAGATGGTTACTTAAAGCCCCATTTATTTGCCCAAATAGTTATAAAGCCTTATGAATAAGACAGGAATTGGGCAATCAGCTAGTATCTCTTAACTCTAGATTTATTCAGTGAGATGAAAAAACTAGTCAGAAATTTAGAGAGAAAATGATAAGAATCCTACTTTGGAATAATGGATTAACCAAAATAAAATTTTCAAAGATCAGTTATGATGAATAATAATCCTAAAAGAGCGAGTTTGGCTTTTAAGGCTAATTCCCCTCCTTACCAAAACATCTTGAGGTTTATGGATTAAGACAATGTGATTCTGATCACAATTAAAATGTATCTTTATTTGAAACCTCCAAATATCCACTTATACATCAATCACCTGTATGATTGATTACATTTCCTAGTCAAATAAATGGGCAGGCAAGGCTCAAATGTGAAAATGGGCTGCCAGTTGACATATTACTGAATATCTTGGAAATACATTAAATAAATAAATAAATAAATAAAATGGGCCACGGTGGAAAGACAGAGGTACTGCTGTGCAAATTGAGGACAAGACCATCTCTGGGTTTAGTATCAACACTGACAAATGGAAGAAAGTCATTTTCACTTTGTTTCTATAAGTAATTTTACTATGGCACTGATTAGATGGGATTATTTTAAGGTGTGAAAAAATATAAGGTGTTTAATAATATTTACTATAGTTTAGAATCTGGCATGTGTACCTATTCCTTGATTTAGTGAGCAGACATTAGGTTGTCTTTTATTTACAGGTCAGGAGGATAAGAAGAGATTAAATATTATTTCAACCTTGAAAGCAGAAAGTAGAAGACATTATAAACCTTGCTTATAAACCTTAATTAGACTGCAACTGAAACTGTTTTCCAAGCTGTAGTTCACAGACAACCCTAAGAGTTCAGAGGAGATTTTTATCAGCAAACAGGAATCTCACTTCTACATTGTGAATTCATCTTCATACATCATTCCATCTTCCCAAAAATGTAGAAGATAAATGTAACATATATTAACATCCAACATAAGACATCCACAATAGATTATAATATGCACCACAGAAACCAAAGAAGTTAGTCTACAACAATATACAGTATATTTATTTAAAGTATAGGGCCCAATACATAGGAACAAATTAGCTGTGTGATGAACGGTACATATGAAACTTGCTGTTACTCCTATAGTGATATTTTAATAAACAACATAAGGGGTAGACATCCAAACTAAAATATTTTATGTGAAAAAGTTCTTGAATGACATCTTATTCAAACCTATTTGGAGCTAGATGAAAAATATGCCAGAGTTATTCAAATACCTCTCTCATATGGAATTATTTCCCAGAGAAAGTCACCACTCCCAAAGTACTATGCTCCTTTGCCAGTCAATCCTCTTTCTGGAATGTCAAGGCTATTTTAAATCTTGCCGCACCCTAAATAATGGATCTCTGTAGCTTGCACCAGCTAATTCCCAGTGTGGCCAAAGCTCCCAGCTCTTCACATCCATAAGCTGAAAATTAACAGCAATTTTTCATTATGACACTGGGACTCCAACTGTGCACGCGTTTCAGAAAAAATAGAGCATGATATGATTTCCGTACATCTATGTATTTTTTGAGGTTGCAAGAAAGCACAGTATTTTTCAGACCCACTTATATAAATATGATGATACTCAAATAGAGGGGGAATTATCATTATATTTCATTTTAAATGTTTAAAAAAGAAAAACCTCATGGCACAAATTTGAACTAGCACATTGTTTTCTTGATTTACTTGGTTTGAAGAGATACTGAATGAATAGTCTTCTCTCATGCAATATTTCTTGTACTTTCTATAGGTCTGTGAAATTTCTATAATGCAGCAAAGTAAGCCTTGCCTCAGGTTTAATGTCTTCTGTTTATTAGCAGAATACTGTGCACCTGCTCAAGACACCTGCACATTTTAACTCAGTATTTTAAACTAAATCCAATCAACTCTGCATTAGCACACTGACACACCATCTAGTACATTAAGGATTTAGGGTTCAATTCATAAATTGCTTAGCAAGATGGATGTCTCCTCTCCCCTGTCTCTCTTGTTGCTCCTCCAGTCCCACCACCCCATGTGGAGGATTATCTATCACAGTAGAACAGTAGCTTTATCCTCACTGTCAAGTGGCATTAGTAGGTTATTTAACTCTTAGGAGGCAAATCCATAAGACTCATGGTCTGTTGTTCATGAGACAAACAGGAATTTTATTTGCGATTATAAATAGGCATATTTTCAAAAGGAAATGTCCATCAATCATGAGAACATGAACCTTGTGCATGACAATTTTTCTTTTTACTTGTAACAGCAGCTGCCAGTCTGTTTCCTATAGGTGGCAGGAAAAAACTGGAAGCTCTTTCTTTTTCTTCTTTCTAGGTTTGGCTTTATTGTGATTGTATACTTCCTCAAACTATGTGCATTTATTTTCAAGTAAAATGTAACACATTAATAAAATTTTATTTCTTGTATTTAAATATATTCTCTCACGTCGTTTCCTGCATCTGTGACCACTCATCCTTGGTTTCATTAACTAGCTTCTGTTTTTCAGCCTACCTCTTGCGTTTATTCATTCAGTGACTTGTTTTTGAGTTCTTAGTATCTTCACAGCACCCTCATAGGTGCTGGTAAATAGCATTCCAAAAACATAGAAAAATGTTTCTTGTTCTCATACAAATTACATCTTCATAGTAGGAAAGGGTGGAAGCAGATAATAAATGAGTGAATAAACTGATAAATAAAAACAAAGATGTGACTCATCATAAGGGTAAGTGATATGAAATAAACAAACAGGGTAATAAGACAGGAAGAAACTAAGTCAAGCCAATATCCCAGTTTCTTTTTAAAATTCAGTTCAATTAATTTGTATTTTATTTTACACACTAACTCTGAGCCAGTCCTTGTTTGATAATAGGACTACAAAGGTGGGTAAGTTTCGCTTATACCTTAGCAGAACTCACATTCCCTCAGAAAGAGAAAGATCTAAACAATCACAACAGACTGGCAAGTACTATAATAAACTATGTGTGGTCAATAGAATAGGGAAATATTCTGATGTTACCCAAGGGTGTGAAGAAGACTTTTGAAAGCAAAGGATAACCGAGTGGACTGCTGAAAAAACAATAAAAATTAATTCAAATGGTTACAAAGTTAAAGAGCATTGCTGGTAGACATGCAAAAGCATAGAAGTTTAGGCAATTATGTACATTTAGAGACACATGTTTATTATTAATAAGGAATATGAATGTTTGTGTGCTAGGTTTAAGTGTTTGGACTTCATCCTGAGGGCAGTAAGAAACTATTGAATCACTCTTTAGAAAGTAGAGATAAGATCAGGTTTGGGCTTTAGAGATATCCTTTGAACAAGTTGAACGTAGACATCATTCCAGGGGTTGGTTAGGGGGCTGGTAAAGAAAGGGAAACCGGTTAGGAAATGCTACAATAAGTGCAAGCAAGACTGACAAGGGCCTGAACTAACGCATTGGAGGCACCCAAAAATACATACGTGTGTGTGTGTGTGCGCGCGCGCGTGCATAAAGAGTAATGAATGAGTGACTGAATTAAAGGAGGGCCAGATAGGAGACTGGGGAATGAAAAGACTTATTGATTTAATGTTGGCTTGTTGTTCTAATGAAATATAATATGAATCAGAGCATTAGGCAGCAGAACTGATGGATGGAATGTGCTTATGTCCCAGTCAAGGTGTTCTAGGGCAGTTGCTCTCAACTCAGGATGCTTTTGCCACCCAAGGAACATTTGCACATGCATGGAAACATTTTTGGTTTTTACAACCTGAGGGAGGTACTACTGGCATCTAGTGGGTAGAGATACTGCTGAACATCCTACAATGTACAGGACCGCAGCTGCAACAAAGAATAATCCAGACCACACAGGGGTGGCAAAGTTGAGAAACCATGCTCTTGAAGAATGATCTCAGTAGCAGTAGGTGTGGGTAAGCCTACTTACTACAAAGCCTCAGGACCAGAAACCACTGCATTGAGGATGATGTCTAGGAGATGAAGCCCAGCTCAAAGATTTGAAAAGGCTTTCACCCCAGGTCTACAAGCTTTATCTGAGACACTCAAGTAAGCAAAATGCTTTCTTCACCTTGCTTTTCTTTTCTACGCCTTTAGGAAAAAAAAAAAAACACACACACACACAGCTAAAAGATATATTTGTAGGATACATCTCCTTGTTGATATTTACTTCTTTGTAATAGGCACGCATATTGCTGTTGGCCATGATGTAATGCAGGAATTTTCTAATCACTTTGGGAAAGAAAAGCAGCAACATATTACAGTATTGATAGATTAATACAAACAGGTTTCAAAACCTGTTTTAATAATATAGTGTAATCAACTACCAGTGTGAGAGAGGATCAATAGTAGAATTAGATTATCTGAGAATTTGGTCTCAATTAATGATAATAATAGTATCTAATATTTATTGAGTGCTTACTAGCCATAACCCCTCTATGAGTTTACATGCATTGCTCCCTCAATACTTGAAAATACCTATGAGGAAGGTAGTATAACTGTTTGCATTTTAAAAACGAGAAAACCAAGACACAGGTGGCTCAGAAACTTTTCAAATTCTACAACTAGCATGTTGGAGCCAGTACTCACATTCACATCTCTGACTATAGAGCCACACTGATACTCACTGCTTTACTATTTCCGGAATTATTTGCTCTAATTATTACAAAGTCACACTGTTTTCTAAGTGGACCAACAAAAGAAAAATCTAATCTTTCTTGGAAATGTAATGGTAACAGACACACAATGGTGTCACCATGTTTCCTTAGGGGTATTTGTCAAAGAACTCAAATATAGTTAAGTGGAGCTAAGGTGAAACGTTTGCCACTCGACCCCAGATTATGAACACTGGTAGAGATTTTCACTGCTTCTTAAATTGATGTGACAACTACTCCTTATTTCAACTGATTGGGAAAATTCTTGGTGATCAGAAAACTTGAAGTAAGAGAAAAGTGGAAATGGTTTTTTGAAAATTGAAAAGCGGCATTGCCCCCATGTAAGTATTGTGAAGCCTCTGTGTTTTGTGTGGAAAATCTTTTTGAAAATAAAAATACATCTAGCGATGAAGAAAAATCCACATACGACTTAAGTCTTGTTGGAACCAAACACAGCTTTCGGTAAGTAAATTTTGTATTGATCTATCTATATAAGTAAATACACAAACAAAGTAGATAATACATTTATAAATTAGGTGCCTAAAGTACAAAACACTTGCAGCATTAATCTCAAAAATCATTTTTTAAAATTTCCAGTAAAGTAGTACAATTGTAATGGAACCTTGTCTCTTGTTTTTCTTTTTTAGGTTATTCTTCAATGGATTATTTCAAGAAAAGGAAGAAAAAAAATAAATGAACTCATAGTAACCTTTAAAAATGCATTCCCCCAAGAGATACAAAAACTTAATTTTTAAGATAATATGAACAATTTTAAAGTAATTTATAAAAATTTCAAGCACCTAGCATAGAATCTTGCACTTAATAGACATTTGTTGAATACAAAAGTTTTTGGAAAGTCTTCCCAAAGGTTTAAAGGAGTAGACAGCTAGTGTCTAATTTGGCACAAACAAAATACATACGAGAAAGATGAAGGAGAACTCAAGAAATTTGTATGTTATTTGATGAATTTCCCTAAACGTTAAATGACAGATTTGAGGCCAGTGTCTATATGAGCAATTTGCACACATATGTTATGACTTGAGGGTTGCACTTGATAATGACATTTCAAATAACACTTCATAAATTATAGTCACCCACATTATGTCACTTAGACCTCTAATGTTCTTATGAAACATTAAGAGTATCTCTATTTCACAGACTCTGAAAGATTCCATATCCAACCTAAAGCCCAAATGGCATTTGAACTTTGCTTCTGAGACAATTAAGCCAGTATGTTTTGTTACCTAATAGTTTTTATACATTCCTTTAATCCTTTCTCATACTGGAATCTGTTTCACACTCTTATTTTTTCAAATGAGAAAACAGTCATTTTCGCCTTCATTTAGGCATTCTCCCACTCAAGCGTGGGAAGAAACCCAGAGTTTCATGAACACAAAGTGATTCAAATAACTTTCCAAAGTCTCCTCTCACCCTTTCCAAATCATTCTATGAGTGGTCCTTCTGGTTTTAACTATAATGAAATCCAGACTTTCAGATTTAATATGATATCGTCCAGAGATAGCTATCTGTTATCAGTTTCAGAGCTTGTGAGTTTCCTTTAATCTCCTTCACTGGAGTGGAGGGTTGAGGCATCATTTGCTCTGTGCATCCTGGCTCTACTCCAAAGGCTTCCATTTTGGAGCCGGACCTCTGCACCAGTGCCGGGTCCAGTTGTTCAACTCTGGCATTGTTACACTCAGCAGCATTTTATTTGAGTGAGTGAGGCCAGTCACCTTCTTAGCTAACTGAAAAAGAGCTTGCTGGTTTGGAGGACTGGATGGGTGCTGGTGTAAAATTATGGTGAATGCTTTTCTTCCCTTCCTGCACACAGAGCACATCATATATTCCCTCTGTACCCTATACCATAGGAAAGGGTGTCTGCACCTCTAAATGGAGGAGATTTTAATCCTTTAATAACTTTACCAGGACTAGGGAGCAATATCTTTTTTTTTCTTTTTTGGTTTATTCTACCTGAGAATAGGAAAAACAGACAAAATTGCCCACAAAATATATGTGCGCAGTAAAAATTATGACAAGAATACTCTCCAAGATAAACAAGCCACAGTTTCCATTTCCTCTGAGAATCCAGCACTTGCTGTCATACATTGGTAACTCTGGCTTCCTACTTTGAATGATTCATGAATCAATGGCTTAAACTGTAACTGATTTAAGAAACTTAATGGCAAATTTCCACTACAGAAATTCAATGTGTTTGTTTAAAAATAAATTAAATTCTGAACTAAAGGATCCAGAAACTGTCCCATAGAGAAACCCTTTCTTTACCAAGCAGATGTTTAGATAACTTGTTTATTTTAAAGCCTGTCCTTCTTAGATTAAATTTGAATTCTCCTGGCTAGGGAATCTACATTATTAACTGTCAGCTAAAAATAATACAGAATAAGAAAATCACATGGAACCAGTCAAGGCAAGACAGAAACACGAAAGATTGTAATTCTCTTCAATTTCCCTCTTTTGGGGTAATAGAATTTGAAGCCAGTAGTCACCATACGTGATAGGCACAATATGTTTTCTCCATTAGGTCTGATGATTTTATTTTTAGTAAACAAGTCCTCCTAGGCTTTTCTAGTGCTTTCCCCCAAAGCAATAATTGGAATTACTCTATTTCATTTAACAATGGGAAATGACTTAAGGAGGAATAGATGTTCACTTTACTAAACCTGTGCTCAGATTCTTCAGTTGTTAAATCAAGGAGATGAGTAGCTAGAGTCTTACGTTTAATGCCTGCTTATATGGCAGTTGAAATGCACATGCTATACTTCGTGCACTGTAAGATTAATTAATAGCTAACCTTGAAGAAGTATTAAGGCGTTAGAAAATCTACAATTTTAGATTCTTTGATTTGTGTATTATGGACAAGTGGATTTTTTTTTTAATTACTGGTATAGAAGGGTAAAATGAACCTTAAAGACTAATCATATTGTGATCGATTTACACTATGGAATGGTTAAATTTCAAGAAGACAGATTCTAGAAATTTATGTGATCCAAAGCCAAGTCTCATCTCTCTACTCTTGAGCTCTGCTTGTACCTACTTCTAACTCAGTATTGACAGGACAAGTTTACAAACACTTCAGGATCTTGGATTCACAGAAGTTAAATATACGATCATATTGTTTAAAGTCAAATTAGAACCATAAGAACCAAATGAAGGCTATCTCTAAATATTTAACACTTTAAAATATTTAACTAACATTAACACTTTGAATATTCAGAAAAAAATTATTAGAGATATTATTAAAATTATCTGTAGGCTAGATTAAATGGAGCACTGTTATCTATTTCATAAAAGTATTTTAAAGGCCTTTAATATACAGGTTGGGAAGAGTAAAAAAAAAAAACATTGGTAAGTTACTATTTTATCTTTTTGATGTGAAAGAAATTGAGAAGTGGAAATCAAGTACTTCATTTCCATTTTATAAAGGAAAATCCTAGAACATGTACTATGAAGAAAAAGGAAGGTTGTGTTTTCATTAACCCTCAGTAATCCTTGCAAACAATGTGAGGCTTGCCTCCTTTCTCCCAATTCATTTCAAAGACAGGTCAGCCATACACCCCAGTCAGGTGATGTTGGCACTTGTCTTCAACCACACAATGGACTTCTATGGCTTCTCACCTTTATGGATGCTAATCTGTCTCACTAAATACTGTGACCACCAGAGTCAACCCACCATACCCAATCCCAGGATCCATCTGGTTCCATAGCAAAGGCACAAACCAGCTGTTGTTTTCTGCATGAAGGCTACTCCAACTGCCCTGGGCAGAACTGTTTCCTGGATCCCCCTCTGAGCTACCAAGGCAATTTGTTCTTAACAGCATGTACCTTTCTAGTCCCGTTGCCAAACTATGACTTTTCAATGGCAATGGACCATGTTGAACTTAACTTTGTACCTCAATGGCCTATTGCAAATTCTTGGCACATATTTGATGCTTAACCAATGTATAAAAGGTTGGATGAATGAATGAATGAGAAAAATTCCAAGTACTTGGTTTTGCTTGAAGGTGTGTCCCAAGATCTTTTGGCCTTTTAATTATTTGACCCAAATGTGGGGAATATAAACCATTTCAGAGGTTTCTGAAATGATATTAAATCTAAAAAATGTAAGATTTAAAGATTATCCAAGACTCAGAATGAGAAAAATATGTGGCATAGCTGTTCATCCTTAGTGACCTGAAGAATGTTGTTTAGAATTTCTTGTTTATTGGTTGTAAGAATGCATGAGTACAGGCTTTTGGAAAGCAGTTGGGTAAACTATGTATTTTATACATCTGAAATACTTAAACATTTTTATGAATAAAGTTTTCAATGTAGTGCTACTTTGAACTGAAAGTAAAATATATAAACAATTGTCCAACAACAGAAAGATAATTAATTCAATAGAATATCATGCAGTGTTTATAATTTGTAGAAAAGTACTAATAATATGATATTATGGGTAAAGGAATATTTTACATTCACGATCACCATTACTGTGTAAAAATGTGTATAGAAGAAAAGCTGATTAAAACAAAAAAAAAGGAAGACTTTTTTCACTTATCAAATCTCCCATGTTTTTTTCTCTGGAACAAATTTACATTCTTTCACCATCAAACATAGATTTAAAAATTTACATGAAACAGTAAACTGTTTATATTATTAAATTGTTAATATTCAAGGTATTTGTTGATAGAGTTTAAAATACTACAGTTGGAATAGAAAGAATAAAATGGTGGTTTTCACACTTGTCTAAGGAAGCTTAGGAGTTCAAATGTGTACCTGTTTGTTTGTGTATAGTGAGTAAAGTGCAATTCAATCAGAATAGCTTTATTCTTATGTATTTTATTTACTGTGTTTCTACAAAATAGATTGTTTTAAAATAAAAATTCTACCATTAAAGACAAGCTTGAGCAAAAACCCATTTAAGATATAGAAGAAGAAACTGAGGCTTGGAAAAGCAAATTGACCCGGGTTGTACTTTTTTTT
The DNA here is from genome assembly GCF_047675955.1 of Chlorocebus sabaeus. Lineage (NCBI taxonomy): Eukaryota > Metazoa > Chordata > Mammalia > Primates > Cercopithecidae > Chlorocebus > Chlorocebus sabaeus. The sequence continues at coordinate 96,511,911 of NC_132911.1, forward strand.
TTCTTTTCTTTTCTTTGAGACAGAGTCTTGCTTTGTCAACCAAGCTGGAGTACAGTGGCGCAATCTTGGCTCACTGCAACCTCCACATCCTGGGTTCAAGTGATTCTCCTGCCTCAGCCTCCTGAGTAGCTCAAATTACAGGCACGCACCACCACGCCTGGCTAATTTTTTGTAATTTTAGTAGAGATAGGGTTTCACCTTGTTGTCCAGGCTGGTCTCGAACTCCTGGCCTCTGGTGATCCACTCCCCTTGGCCTCCCATTGTACATTGATCTTAATGGAAGTACTGTAGAAATATTTTAGGACCCTTAATATTCCCAGTTCAACATTTTTTTCTACTATACCTAAAGATATGCTACTCCCTGAAGTACTGCACCATCTGCCTCTAGAAGCACGTATTACTTTGTGCTAGGGAAAAATAATCACATCAATTTAACTGAGAGTTTTAAATGTCATGTCAGGACCTGTATCCTTATTTAATTCACCTAAACCCATTCAGTGTTCAGAAAGTTTCCTTCAGGAAAGTAAATTTGCCATTGAGTAAAGCCTAAAAAATTCGCCTCACCAAATTATCAAGCCCTCTCACACAGTGAAATGTGTATTTACAACTTTCTACAAATTGAGAAAGGGAAGAGAAAATTGAGGTTGGTTATATAAAATATCACTTATATAATCGAACTGCAACACTGAAATATTTCTGATATCAAGCTTTGTTTAAAAATTGACTTTATTGAGGTGTCATTTACATTCAGTGAAATGCCCCTATTTGAATGGCATAGTCAAACGAGCTTTGGTAAAAGTAGACACCTGTGTAACTTTGCCACAATATAGACAGAGAACATTTGCATTCCCCTAAAATTTTCCTCATGCCCCTTTCCAGTCAACCTCGTCCCACCCCAGACCTAAGGCACCACAGTTATCCTTTTTGTTACCATAGATTTGTTTTGCCTTTTTAATAATTAGCTATTATTGAGGCAGCTGCCATGTTGTCCCAAAGGCATCAGTTTAATAGTATGTTATATAGATTGTACTATCATCATGAAAGCACAATTAGGCAATAGATGGCATTTGCTATTCAGTTATGAGCCACATAAAATGCTAGAAAGGTCTGAACACCAGTCCATCAGCCCGACAGTTATAGAACCGCCTGCAGGGAATGTGATCTCTGTCCTTAATATCAGAATGGGCTTGATGCAAACATAGGCTCCTGATCTTTTCCCTAACCAGGATTTTACGTGAAGTCTCACATTAGAGAGGACATCTTTTCTCTCTTTTAGTATGACATGTATTTTAAAACGTAACCCTGAGAAAAAAAATGTGACCCTGCTTAGAAAATAATAGCTGAGAGACTGTCCACATCATATCAGGAAAAGGAAATGAATGATCAGATATGAAATGACTATGCTTCTCTCCCCACCTGTCATATTAAAATATCGCCAATTGGTACTCAAGATTTTCTCCTACTGCAGCAACTTAAAAATAATTTGGATATCAATTTTTTTGCTTACTGTTGTGTTGTGATTCTTTCCTCTGTTGTCACAAGTATGAATATCAGGTAATGGGCACCATTCATTTTTGTGCTTAGTAGTTTTCCTGGGGTGCCAGTGACAGGAGAAATGTATGCATTAAAACAAGCGTGATGAAAAGCAGCTCTCTTTATAATTTCAGCCCAGCTGCTGTATTGATGGATACAATCTCCACCACATGCTCCAGGTGGCTTCTAATGCCTGACTCCCTGCAGAAGCCTCTATTTGCACATCTTAAACCACTTATTGGATTTGAACAGGATTTTTCAGCCTGAGTGCAGTAACAGTGTTCACTTGTGTAATATTTGTAAATCCGGGCTTTACGTTTCACTCAAGAAACCATCGTCAGAAGACAGCCAACAGTCCCTTTGTGCATCCCCGATTCTCTATTTTGGATTAAGTTATGTCCATTTTGTGTGACTAAAAAGTGTATTGATAAATATATTTTCATCATGTTGTCATGCATAATAAAAAGCAATTCAATTAATGAGTCTTTTCCTTGAGTGGTGCTTTTCTTTGTCTCTCAGATTCATATAACATTCATTTAAAGGCTTTGTATTCAAAGTTCAAAAAGGTTAACCTCTTTTTTCAGACTATGCATCTCAAAAGGTTCAGCTCAACTTGTCTTCTGTTGTTTAAATGTCTACTTACTACTGTATCAGTTGCTTTGAATTACTGTGCATAAGACCTTTGTTGAATGCTAACAACACTCTAGTATGACACCCCGTAGCCTGCACAAGTCTTTTATACTTAGGAATGAGAGCTGGTGATGATAAAAGCAAATGCCTTCTTTTGGTTTGAAATGTAACACAGTACGGCAATCTTCAGGCAGATATTTTTCTCTACCCTTCGTATGCAGGTAATACAAATTTCAAGAGTTCCTAATATAGCAGATATCTCTGCTGAAATATCTGAATTATGTAACACTTAAGAGACTTGATAATAGCTTAATTCATCAATTAACAGAAACAACAAATGCCTGTGATTTATAGGCAAAGCTGAACATGTGATTATGATGCTGAACCACAAGGAAACCTTATTTCTTAACTGCAGGCCACTAACCAGAATTAATCGCCCACCAACATATTGGAAGGTATGAGCCACTGCTTTTATTTTAAGGATTCTTGTCTCTGAAAAGGTTGTGCTTCTTTCCTTTGGAGAAGTTCTTTTAATAGCAGACACCATTGGTATTCGGCAGCATAGTATGTCACACAGGCTAAACCTCAGTCTCTCTGTATCCTCTGTGCAGAATAAAGACATATTCTCTTGTTGAGTGACACTTGCAAGTTGATATTCCAGAGCAGTTGACTGGAATTGTGACCTGAATTCAACTATGTGTATGTGAAATGGGGATAATTACAACAGGATGCCCCGAAGGGTGCTAGGGAGTTAGAGAACCAAGGATTGTGACCTAATGATTGCGTTTAGCTTTGGAGTGGGTTTACGCCAGTGATCTTCACTGAACTCTACAAAGCACTCATGTGCAGCAGTGGACTGGATATAATAAACCAAGCGAAAGTTACACATCTTGTGGGCCCATAACTCTTGTGCTAAAAAGGATTTGTATTCTGAGAGGGATCTTTAGCAGCAGTATCACCTTTCAGATTCAAAGTCCACTTTCTGAAAGGCACTAAAACATATTTAAGCCCATCGAAATATGTCCTAAGTACATAATATCAAAATATTCATTAGAAACATAAACCCCAGATGATTCCAATTATGTTTTAGGACCTTTGAGGATCTTGTGTGGAACCAGAAAACAAGGTACAGGCAAAACCAATAAATAAAATGTGAAAAAATGAAGCATAGTGCTTTTTAATTAAAAAAAATCCCTACTATAACATGAGCTAAGTACACATGGATATGCATACACTATATAAGTTATACAACCTTGTTATTAACAGTAAAAGCTTTAACAGATGTGTGGGACATTTTAAAAATAAAATGGAGCAAAAGCTCCCCCTTCAAAATTATTTGTGTACCACTCTAAGCATATGAAGCTCCTCAGCTAGCTAGGTCTTTTTATCTGGCACACCACGTTCTGAATGTAATACTTGTGACCTGTTTTACTGCCATATTCTGGCTTCTCCTCAGTCACAAGTGGCCTGACATTTATCAACTATATTATAATTACTTATCCCCATGGTTTGGCAAAATGAAGTCACATACCACGAGTAAGAATGAATCAGTTGGGCCAATAAGGACTTCACATTTATTTCTTGTGAGTCTCATTCACATCAGAGAAAAATATCAAATAAGAAATTGATTTTCTCTGCCTGATTGAGACAAACGCACCGAGATAGACTGGCTTCAAACTAAGCCATTCTTTATCAATCTGAAAATTCCCGAATACTGCTCAGCTTACACCAGAGCCCTTAGACAATGATGTCCTTTCCTATCAGCTGTGACATGCTTTGCTCAGGATGGTGTGGTACTTCTGTCACATTTCTGTCTCACATGACAGTCACTGAAGAGAACCATCCAAATTCTACTGTGAATCCCTTGTATTTGTGTATTTGTAGTCACCCAAAAGATATTTTCTTGCCCTACTTTCTCCATAGTCTCATGATAGTCATTGTTAGACACATCAAACTTTCAACAAGAACAGGTCCACATGTCTTTCCAAGAGGAATACACTCATTACCTCATTACTATTCAGCAAGGCAAAGGAGAAAAACTGCTTCTCATTCAGGGTAGCCTAGACAAATGGCTAAGTTTTCTCACTAAAGACCAGCAAGCAAAATTGGGAAGGTAGAACCCTATAATTACTCCAGTGTCACCAGCAAAGAAAACCACAACGTTACAGACAAAATAACACAGCAAGAGCCACTGTACGCTGAGATACACTTAGGAGCACTGATTTAACTACCTCTGTAACCAAATCCATTATTTGTGAGGATTGTAATAAAATGCACTTTATTACTGCATCCCACTATACTCCTTGCTCTTCTTTAAAACACCGTAACATTCAGTCACAGACAAACAAGAAGAGTTCTGACACTCAACCCGATTTTAGATATGTTTTTCATAATCACTCCCCAACACACAAAAACCCCCCAACATCAAACAAAACAACACCGACTGCACATTCACCAGAACACCAGTTTGTATATGCTGACCATGAATACCATTGTACACGAGGCAGTACACAGCTTCACTTGTACCTTGGAGCCTTCATGAAACAACTAATCAAGTCACAAAGATCTGTTTCTGCTCATCATGTACACGCAGACTCATGCTGGTGTAAGGTATATAAGAAAGTTAGAATATGGCACCACAAATAGCAATCTGTTATGAGAATGGCTCCCTAGGTTGTCATCTTAGAAGAAGCCTGCACTTTCCCATTATGTGACCTGGAGTTTCAGTGTTCCGTCTTAATCAGTATCCATTTAATGTCAACCCTTCTTTTTTATTTATTTATTTTTTAAACGGAGTCTGGCTCTGTCGCCCAGGCTGGAGTGCAGTGGATGTCTGCTCACTGCCAGCTCCGCCTCCCGGATTCATGCCATTCTCCTGCCTTAGCCTCTGTGGTAGCTGGGACTACCGGCGCCCACCACCACGCCTGGCTAATGTTTTTGTTTTTGTATTTTTAGTACAGACAGGGTTTCACCGTATTAGCCAGGATGGTCTCGATCTCCTGACCTCATGATCCACCCGCCTTAGCCTCCCAAAGTGCTGGGATTACAGGCGTGAACCACCGAGCCCGGCTACGTCAACCCTTCTTAAAGGTACATCCTAGTTGTCCAGGACATATTTTTCATTATGGCCAGTGAGAAGTAGCCTTACAGTGAGAAGTTGCCTTGAAGTGTGCTTATTTAAACAGGAAAATATGTTTGGAAGAGTTGGTGGGCACTTCTATAATGAAAGCTGTGGAATCATGGTAGAATATAACTAGTATTTGACAAAGCCCCCAAACAGCAAACAACCTAGAAAAGAGTGACAGATATAAATACAATTCAATCGAAATTAAGTAAGCAATTATAAGAAGCAGTTAGACACAGTAATATTTAGAATTTACTGGCCTCCTATTGTACAAATCATTGTAAACATCAGTGTAGATATGTGAGATTTTCTGTACGAAAATGAAGCTTGCAGATGTTGCATAGGGGTTGGAAATTAAGTGTATTTGCAGAATCATCAGTTCATGGACTGACATGCTAGTAGATCAGCCTTCCTTGTACCCTTATTTAATCCTTTTACAACATCTTTATTAAATAATTGGGTATGGTGGTCACCAAAATTGTTATATTCTGATACTGTGCAGGATTGTACCGCCTGGTTTCATAATGCTTGGGGTTAAATGTCTAGCTCTGGCCAGTGAGTTGTGGAGTGGAAATAATGTGTCACTCATATGCTGCAACATTTAATAGTCCATTCAGAAACCTCCGCAGCATGTTCCTTTTCCTTCAGTCATAATAACTAGCAGCATTAAGATAATGGCTATTCCCTCAACCTGTGCCTGGGGTGACTCAAATGGTCAAAGAATCCCCACCAACCAATGATGGATATAGAACATGAAAAATGTTGTTCGTCACTCCTGAATTTTGGGTTTGTCTGCTATTGTAGCATCTCCTAGCTTTTTCTGATGGATACAATAAGCTCTGATTAAAAAAAAAATTCAGTGATAGCAAAAGCGTTATTTCAAAGGTATCCTGTTCCATTTGGGGTTTTCTCTAAGGTTTAATTTTTATCTTTTTTATATTGGTCCCATATCCATTTATTTGTAGCATTCAATTATTAGACTAGTTTTACTTCTTGAAATCATAGAATGCAAATCTAACTCAACTATGATTGTCTATCATGTTCAGTTAGTCATTTATTGACAAACATTATTAATCATCTATGAAATGCCTGGCAATGATCTAGATGAGTAGCACCAAGAATAAGTAAAACACAGGCTCTGCCATAGACGAGCTTATACTCTAGTAGGTGTATTCCTAGGCCCTATATGTGGATACCACAAAAGTGGTACTCAGTACTCTTGCAATTTTAATTTTGTCTATCTTCTTACATTTTGTTGTTGCTGTTTATTTATTGTTAATATCCCTTTAGCAGAAGTTGATATTAGGGCTTCAACACAAGAGTCAGGTAGACTGTAGGATAGGTGAGCGTCCTAAATGGGCCAATGTTAAGAAGAGTTGCCAAGCCAAGAAAGAGGATTTTTGCAAAAAGTTCTGAAATCCTTCATCCACAGCATCTCTGGTAAAAGCTTGCATTATGTTATGATTGTCAGAGCCTTTTCTTGTGACAGCCCAGCCTGGCGCAATATACAAGCCCAGTTGTTTTGAATCCTCCCTCCTCACCACCCCCTCCTCTCCCTATGTAGCTGACATGCTTCCACGCATAAAAATTAATGTTCCCATTTTAACTGACTCGTTTGGCAGGGACAAGTTTGCAAGCCAAAGCAAACATGGAAGGAGGGAAAGAAATAAAGCACAAACAAGAGGGATGAAGGGTGCATTTGGGGATTTTACAAAATGACTACCAGTATTACAAACATTAAAATTACAAAAAGTTTTATACTTTTTTAAACTGATATGAAGCTGATGCCAATCAATTCACAATAATGAAGTAATAAAGTGAAAATAAACAGCCCTAAAATGAGAGACAGGTAATAAAGTTTATGTTAAAATTACAAGAACTTAAAAGACATACATATCTTATAATTTTAGATTTTCTGTTGGACATGCGTTTTTTTCTTTAGAAATTTCACCTAAAATTAATCATTATTCTATTAATGATATATATATTTTTGCCTTCGTTAATTATGAGCTTTACAAAACACCACTTCTAAAATTATCTTATGAACAGGCCCCAACTAAAATGAGAGTTTCAGTTAAAACTGTTCATTCTCCTTACTGTCATTTCCTTTGCCCTGAAAGACTCATATTTTCCACAGTTATGATAGCCTCAGAAAGAGCGTGCTCAGGGCCTTCAATTACACGGAGAAAACCCGGTAGGTGGTTTGCTTGCATAATAACAGGAGGGTAGGACACAGCAGCGAGGGGCATTAAATAATAGATATGTAAAATATAATTCTAACATTTTATATGTAATGCTTTTAAGATACAAGGATACTAAATAATCTAGAATTAAATGATTATTCACATTTGGACTCTGCATAGTTCCTGCTGCATTTACCATTTAGCTGAATTTCTAATAACAATAGGTAATTATTAGGATGGCAATTCAAGGAAAAGAATGTTTAAAATCATCCATATATATGTTAAATTAAGAAAAATAGGTTGAATAATTATCTGGTTATCACTATTTTAGACTGAAAAGAAATAAAGAAGGAAACCTCCTGGAGAAACACTTGGGGTTGTGGATAGAATGTAAATAAACTACCAGGCGTTCCCATCCCAGGTTAAGTCCAAGCACTGCAGTTACTCCTCAGCATTGATACGTTGTCCTGTTAGAGCACGATGTTCTTACAGGTCAGAAATAAGGTGTATTTTTCTCTAAAGAAAAAATAGATTGGAAATGTACATTTCTTCCCTGTCACATCTTATTCTCTTAAAGAGCCAAAGCAAAATATATGGCCAAACTAATGTAAGGCCCAGTATTTTTATCCCTACGTATGCCAATCTGTAACTGCAGCAGTAAAACTTTCAAAATCAAATGACCCTTTTTATGTCTACTTTTATTTCTCTTGTATTCCAATTGCAAAGAAAGTCTATAAAACAGTTGCACTCTGTACCTTGAATATTCAATTCAAGTTGTCAAAATAATGAAGGAATGGCTGAAGTTTAAAAATAGACTTGTCTGTAACTTTCATTAGAGTGGGTAAAAGAACTTCATTATTAAAAGAAACTACATTAATAAATAAACTTTACCTAGTCTTAATTTCTAAGCAAGAAAAAACAGAAATCAGGACATTTTACTTTGTACAATTTGCCTTCTAATTGAGTGTTTTCTAAGATTTTGTTTAATGTTAAAGATTAATTTGATTGATCAATTTTAAAAATTTCTTCTATACCTCTATATCTTAAAGTTTTAAATATGTTCTATTTTAATATTTCTATAATTCTTAAGAGATAAAGGGAAGGATAATGTTTCATTTAATTTTAATTTCTCAGTAAGTGACCACATTGTACAACTAGTAAATTAGTATGGTTAGAAACATGAATAGAGGATAATGTTTTGGGCAAATAAAACTCATGCAAATTAGTGTGCAGTACACTTTACCAACAAGCAAAATCATGACTATATTGCATCTAGTTAGCTACAAAAATTATGCAATTTATAACATTGCCTCAAATTCAGATTACTTTTACACATCAAAAGAACATATTTGCAGTTTCCTTCCTCAGATTTTTTCCATGGAGTTTTTTTTTTTGTTTGCTTGCTTGCTTCATTTGATTGCTTATTGGTCTGGGATACAGTAGTTCTGATCTCTTGTCTCATATTTGTCACTAATGTTCTTTCTGAGCCTCTGTTTTCTTATCTATCAACTAAATGGTTGAATTAGCGAATCCCTAAAACTAGGTCTAGATATGATTCAAGGATACTCAAATTAGACTGTAATTCCTCAATCTTTTCCAGCCATAAAATGTTGTTTTTCAATATCTCATACTCTCTGTTACTTATATCAGTAGAGGTAACTAGGCTACTCCACACTTCATCTCACAGGAAAGAGTGGACATTCATGGGGCAGCCAGCTCCCAAGATGCTCCCCAATGATCCATACTTCTGGTATTCATTACCTTTTGTAGTACTATCTCAAAATGAATCAACACTGGCCCTGTGTAACCAAGAAACAGGACAGAAGTGACAATATATGACTCCTGAGGCAAAGTCATAAAAGGCATTGCAACTTCTTATTTGATTTCTTGCAGATCATGCGCTTGAGGAAGCCAGCTGCCATATTGCGAGGGAACCCAAGCCACCCTGTGCATAGGCTGCTAGTCAATAGACCCCTTGAAAGTGGACCCTCAGTCCCAGCCATATACAAAGAGGGCTGCAGCCCCTCTGACTTCAACTAGATAATCCTAGTAAGAACTGCCCTGTCATGCCATTTCTGAATACCTATCCTAAAGAATCTGCAAGCATAATAAATGACTTCTATATCACTGATTTTCAAGTTATTTGTTATGTAACTATAGTAATTGGAACACAGATAAACAGGATGGTGGTAGAAAGAAGAGAAAATTATGACAGAGACAAAATATCTTCCTATCTTATGGATTCGATATCACCCTAAAGCAAATAAATTAGATTTTTCTTAAAGTAGGTATAATATTCACTCAAAATACAGTGGTCACTTAATATTCTAATATGTTTCATGATCTGTGTTTATGCAGAGAAATCATAATCACTAAGATATCATTGTTGTTTTTAAGGATCTCAAACAGAAATAGGAGAGGCAGGTTCTTGTATTAATGGCCCCAGATCTCTAATCTCTGTGATCGCTAGGAACAATTCCTAAACACTAAAGACTAACACAGTTGAGGGATTTGCCGTCCTGGACACTTAAGAAAAGTGTTAACTTTGAAACTTTTCAAGTGTCACATCAAAAGGAAAAGGAATGGACAAAAAGGTTAAAAGTCAAAATGGGACAGGGCATGTGGAAGAATCTCCAGGGAGTTTGGAAGAGAGAGATGCAGTAGCTGGATGGGGGTTGGGGGAGAGGCAATGAGAAAATTGGAAGAAGAGAAAAGTTTGAGAGGAGAGACACTATGTATTAGAATTTTCTTTAATATTCTCTGATAGACATAAGGAAAAAAATAAGTATTTTTTCATTGCCCATTTTAACTGTGCATCATTTAGTGCCACTATTCCAGCACCACATGCATTAGAAGTTCTTATAATCATAAATGTAAGAAAATGTGAAATATATCTTGGCAGAGCGTTCCTGAGAGAACTACAGAAGGAGCTACCAGTTGGCGCAGGGTAGTCACCAGGCGTCATAAGGAGGAGCTGACTGTTGAACCAATAGTGAAGCATCTATAAGTTGTGGAGGTGGGAACTCACGTAGTTCACTCCAACTGGAGGAAAGAGGGGGTGTGCAAAGTGGAGAGAGACAGGTAGGGACAAATCTGGAGAGTGTTTGGGTACCTTTATACTTGGCTGCTGGTTCTCCAACATTTGTCCACTACATAGCTTTATCAGAGTCCCCCAGGGATTAAACTCTGAGCCCATCATAAGCCTACTGAACTAACATCTTCAGAGACAGGAGTTCTACCAGGGGTGATTGATGGGCAACCAGGCTTGGAATTTCTCCCAAGGTAATGAGATGCCATTAGAAGCTTTTTGAGCAGGAAAGTAACATGATCATGGATGTCATTTTGAATGCTCACTCTGGCCACAGTGCATATGATTGGGTTTAGGAGAAGAAAAAGGAAGTTAGGAAGCAAGGAAGGAGACTATTCAGAACTTTTGGTGGAACCAAGGCAATAAGGTAGCACTGGGGATGTAGAGAAAAGAAATGGAAAATCAATAGGTCTTCGAGACTGATAGGTTGTGGAACACATCGTTTTTATGTTAAGTCTTCCGGGGGCCCTTTGCTCCAACCCTAAATCCTCCACCTATCTGGCACTACCTAAAACTCTTCAGAAGAGTGCAAATGCTTTCCTTTTATTGCTATCAAAAAGTGCTTGAAATTTTAAAATGCCTGGTTGAGGAATAATAGTGGAAATCATTCACATGTGCAAATCAATGAGAATAAAGAAAAGATGATATTAGATCATTTCTCTTTTAAATGAGAAGCACCATCACAAAGAAAGAATGCATTGAGAACGATGAGCACATCTCAGTGACTTCATAATTTTGCCTACAATAATAAAGAGAGGCTACGTTGGTTTGAAGGAATATTGATCATTACCCAGATCATTTGGTAAATTCCATCTCTTCAAGCTCAAATTTTAAACTTTCATTCAAATTAAAAGTTTATTTCATACATGTTAGGCTAATGCAGGCTAGAAGAATATCCGAATATTTTGAGTATGTTGAGAACACAGACCATACCATGCTCTGTTTTCTGTGCTGGGAAATTTATCATCTACTTATCTTTATTTATCTATGTGTTGATCAAATACCTATAAGGAACTTAAAATGTGCCCAGCATTGCTCTGAATTCTAAATAAATATAATTTACTTTTAAAAATGCTTTATAAAGTACATATCATTATGTATCTTCTGTACTTAGAGTTTCTCCATTTTGCAGAGGAGGAAACCGAGTCACTGAGAGGTTTAGTAACTTGTCTAGATTCACACAACAAGCAAGAGGCAGAGCCAGTTTGAACGTTGACAGTTCAGAATCTGTGTCCTTAGCCACTTCTACAGTATATGTTCCATCAATATTTACTGACTGAAAGAAGAATAAATGAATGAATGATTCACTTCATGGTTCGTAAATCCATTAAACAAATATTTTTGAGTTTCTATTTTGTGCTAGACTTGTATTTTATAGACAACATAATAGTGTCTTAGGCAATGAAAAAATATACACTGATGATGGTAGCTGAAGAGCAGAGTTTGACTCAGCTAAATCTATGAGATCATTATCCTCAATGCAGACTCCATGTAAATGAAATCTTCAGGAACTTTACCTTTTATTTCATTAACTTAAGGATAAATTATTGATTTTTCTGGATTTATTTTTTAAAGCGCCTAAAGTGAACCTTTGGCTGTAAATTGTAAAAATCAATACTGACTATTAATAACCAAATTGATTACTTTCTCTATAAAGAGTATTCCAAATTGATAAATGCAAGGTACTTTAGTGCCCAGAAATTTAAGAGACACCATTTCCATGAAGAAATACACTTAAAATATATACTTTTTCTAGGAAAGAAAAATCTAAAGATATGTATTTCTGTTGATCTAATTAAGAATCCTGAAATATTATGGATATTAAGAAAGAATAGAGGCCACATAAAAGATAATTATATTAAGATATCAGAATATAATTAGGAGTTTACAGAATGGACCATTATTATGATTAGGAAAATAAAACATCACATCTGAAAACCTGAGACATGGGCATTAATTCAAACCTTCAGTTGATTATCTCATACATAGATGATAGAGATATCTTTAAAAAATAAATATGAAATCCACCATGTGGTTTGCATAGGGAAGAAAGAGTTAATAAGATCTTGCCTCCCCACTAACCCTTACTTAGAGCTCTTCACTTACTTTTCAGACCAGTTTTTACCAGCCCTTGTGTCCGTTGACAATGAGTATTAGATTGTAAACATATTGAGAAGACGTGCTTAACAAAATACAGATATCCCGGAAGGCAATGTTAGATACATTGTACATAAAATTATTCTTGGATATCCTCCCAAATCAGCAGCCTGAAATTATAATATACTAAACTCATCTTATTGTTATTACAACTTTACAATTTTTATTGCCATCTCTCATTGGGATTTTTTTAAACCATTGCCTCATTAAAACTATTCAGTTGAAGAAACAGAACAACATATTTCTTGTACTTCCCTTCGCATATTTTGGGCCACCTATTTATCTGGAGAACTTTGAAACAGATTCTCTCACTACAGTGAATACGAGGTAACAATTTAGTACCTGGTCTATAACAAGAATTATTTATAACAACACTGAATAATGTATAAGTTTTGACTGTGACAACAGTAAATGTCTTTGGATAGCAATAACGAAGGAGCGTTATTATAGAACACCGTAGAAGCTTGTGAAAGAAATTCCAGTCCAATAGAGTTATGAAGAAGTATCAAATCTAAATGAGTTAGTCACGTGAACAGGAGGAAGCTCTAAGTGGCTTCAGTGATAGGACATCTCTGCAATGTGGGTGGTTTTATTTTTTCCTGTCTGTATCTAGTGTTGAAATGTTGGCTGATATACCTTTAAATTAAGTCAAATGAATTTGAGATTTTTTCCCCTCCTTATGTTTAAGATGAACTTAAGGAATTTGATAAGAACAAATCAGTCTATAAAACTCTAACATCATTTTCAGTCTTGTTGCTTAGATTTTTTTTTTTTACTTCATATTTTCCATAGTAATTTCTTCTCCTTGGGAAGCAGTTATTTTACCCAGATTTTACATTGGAAAAATATGTACTTATAATTCATGGAATTCAGAATTAGAAGCTAATTAATATTTTAATATTTATAATATGTTAATATTTAAAAATGATTTTAATGTGCTTTAATTCTTTAGCATTAATAATTAATGATACTTTTAATATTAAAAATCATTACAATATTCTGTTAAATGCTTCAAAACAGAAGACAGATTTCCAGATTATTTCCAGAACTGCCAGAATGGATATAGCTTTCTTAGACACCTATATTCTCAGAACTATTAGGTCAGTGCAAAAGTAATTGCGGTAATTAAAAGTAACAGCAAAAACCGCAATTATTTTTGCACCAGCCAAATAGGTATTATCAATTCTTCATTGTCTCTGTCTGTAGATTTCTGAGTTTGAAACAAGAATAGATTATTGGCTTTCCAACCTATTTTTTGCATTTACAACTAGAGTTTACCCCTGATTTCTACTGTTTACTTCCTCCAAATTATTTGAGTACAATTTAGAAACACTTCCTACTTCTTTTACTTCTATCAATGCCTCGTCTCTCTATTTTTTTTCCTGAAAGAAAAAGACTATATGAAAAACTTTAGAGTTGTTGTCATTCTATAACAAAGGAAGTGAAAAGCTAACCAAGCCAATTCCAGTAGAAAAAAATGTCAATATCGGCATGGTATGTGTCAGATTTGTAGGATAAAAGTTGATACTATGTTAGACATGTAACACATTTGCTTAATGATGATTTCTTTTATCTCTCACGCTGATGGAGGGTTGATACAATGTCATTAGAAGTCAATTTTCAAAAATTAAACAGTGGATGCCCTATGTATGTCAGGCCATACATACATTTGAATTAGAAGCTTAGATACAAAGCTAATCACCTCCCAAATGCAACTCTGCTGCATGCTTTCATTTCACACCCAGGGAGCAGGCATGAAAATCCCAAATGGAGGAGATATACAAACAGGTTTCAGTATGCACACACTGCTACCCTGGGGCTGGGTATGTTGCCTATTTGTGTACACAGTATACGAATGTGTGCAGAGCAAGTGGGGATTGCAGCTGAAACACAGCAAAACTTAATACACTACTGCAGAAAATATCTTTACAGGAGCAAACTAAAGGTGCAAACCACCTTTTAGAGTGAGCTTCTGTGTGAAACGACACAATGTTTTCTAATTATTACAATGTGAAAATCATTAGAATAAATAGAAGCAAATTTATTTTCCTGCCTGATTCCTAATTACAATATACAGGCTACAGATTAATAGCCTTTTTCTGTTGTCACTATTTAGTAACTTTGAGCCAGTTTTTAGCAGTCCACCCTCTCCATTGTATGAGGCTATAAATTGCAACACAATTCTGCACATCAACATGTAATTTCCCCCAAGGTTTTATAAAATTCATTAATAGAAAACATTAATGTGGAAGGTCTGTAGGCCTCTTTTTTTTTTTTTTTTTTTTTTTGTTAAGAGTTTAAATCCATTGACTTGTAACTGGCTTTTAAAATGACATTTTTCCTTGCTGCCTTCAGTTCAGTCCAAATTAAAAAAAAAAATAAAATAAAATAAAAAGATGCCAGATGTCATGAGGCCAATAAGCAGGTGGGCCGAAGCTTCTGTACCAATTCAAACTGGCACCGCATCAAACCTGGTGGGTATAACCTTTAATTCACTGCTTCCCTGGCACCAGATCTAGTGCCATCTGCTCAGCCTTGCTAAGCTGTGCTTGTTTCTGTGCAGGGACGATGCCAACAATGCAAACTGTCTCCTACATGTGCAGGGAATCATCAGTGCAACTAGTTTTTCGAGACCCATATGGCGGCATCTGCGAATGCACACTGTCAGCATCGCTGCCTGTGCCACCCTTCGAGTTTTAAGAATGGGAGGAGAGAATGCCAGTTCGTAATTCACTATAGAGAGCCAGGAGGAAAAGTTTTTCCTTCCTTCTGAGTGCTTTTCTTAGGGTCTTTTGAAGTGAGCACCCACGAAATTAGAAGAAACTTGACTCCAGCTCAGAGGCCAAGAACTCTAGGAAGCTTCTGCGAACATCATACCTGGAAAGAATCCCCTCATGTTTTTCCTAAGTCAACAGAAACCAAAGTCCTCCTCTCTGCATGCACCAATGCTCCAGAGGGTTATCTTTTAAGAATTCTTTCTTATTTCCATTAAGACTTTGAATACTAAGATTCAAACAGATGTAGGGAGTGATGAGGGGGAGGTCATCTTGTTCTCCCAGGAATTTAATGAAGATAGAAGAATGGATTTCTTTTATCACTGTCTACACTCAGCATGCCTCAGAGATGCTGAGCATTTTTGAACTATGACCCTTTATGGAAAATGATCCTTCACTTACTTGTTCTTTCCATATTATTTGCTGGGTGCTGATGAGGTGAATTGAAGGAAACACACACATAAGAACAGACACACATGCACACACACACGCGTGCGTGCACGCGCGCACACACACACACACCCCAACTCTGCCTTGTGGAATGGCCGGAGAGGCATAAGCTATGTGTGTACAATGGCCAATGGCCCCAGAGCCCACAGCTCTCAGGTGAAACGGTCAAGTTTCTAGTTTCATTTCCACTAGTAATTCTTCACTCGGTTTCCTGTCGCTCTGAGCCTGATTTCTGGTGGACAGGAAACTCTAATCAGCTCTCCACTGCTAAACAGACAAATAGATACAATTTGTTAGTTTGCTGGTTTATTTTCCATTTTTCACTGACTACAATTTCCATGAAAGAAAGGAATCTACTTGTCTAAACTTTCTCAATCTAGCTTCTAGCAACATATCTAGCACACAGTGGTTACTCAATAAATATGTAATAAATCAGTGAATGAATAAACACAGAGAAAATGCTGCTTTTAGGTAGTCTAAGAGAAACAATGAATATATTTCAGAATATATGAGATATACCAAATATTGATTAATATAACTGAATTGGTATTACTGAAAATAGATGATATTAACAGTAATATTTACTGAATATCAACTCTATACTAAACAGTTTGCTAAGCATTTCACATTCTTATTCTATAACTTTAGCAACCCTCTTAATTAGTAATAGGACTATCATTGTATGGATGAGAGAACCGGTTCTGGAAGTTTAGTCAGTAAGCATGAAAAGCAAGAGTCAAATCCCGCTCTATCTGACTCCAGAGTCTAAGTTTTTAATCACAACATTAAATGGCCTCTCCTCTATCAAAATATTTGGTAAATTCAGCCTAAATTAAATGGAAGAAGTGTCAGACTAATAGGTGTATGAATCTACCATATGTTAGGTTTTATTTCAAAAGTTTCCTGTTCGTGAAACTATTATAATTGCTTTATGATTATTATTAAGTTAAGGATTTGGGGCAGGTATGTGTTTAACTTTACTTTTACTTACTTAAAATACATTCACATTCTATCGTACATAAACCATATGTGTCTCACTAAGGACCCTAAAATTCTCAAATATAAAAAATATAATTCTCACTCTGTTAGCACCCATTTCTGAAGGTTACATTTCTGCATATATGGGAACTCCTGACTGCTGTATTAGTGATCTCGACACCATCTGGCAAATAAAGATCCTGAAATACAAGGCTCAATCATTTAGGGAAAGGATAATGATAACTGTAGTGCAATATTTATCACACTCACATTTGAGAATGTTAATTCACCTGATAAACATTAACAACTAAAACTAGGGAAAGAATACATTCTCTAAACATAAAATTACTTTAAAAAGTTATAAATGATATCAGCTATCACTGCATACAGTGAGATAGTTTAAGCAACACAATCAGATCCTAACAGCATTGCTTCACCAAAAGAAATGCATCCCCTAAAATTACAGTTACCTTGAATTTACACTTATGTAGATTCTACCTTAACTCCTACATGATCTGTTTTCAGACTTTTAAAACAATTTTCTTCCCTTTGATTAGTTCAAAATCATTCTGTTCCTCACCTTTACCCCACCCAGGGCACATAGTTTTTCCTAGTAACAACAAAAGAAAGGAGGGAAGGAAAGAAGGAAGGAAGGAAGGAAGGAAGGAAGGAAGGAAGGAAGGAAGGAAGGAAGGAAGGAAGGAAGGAAGGAAAGAAGGAAGGAAGGAAGGAAGGAAGGAAGGAAGGAAGGAAGGAAGGAAGGAAGGAGGGAGGGAGGGAGAGATGAAGGGAGGGAGGGAGGGAAAGAGAAGGAGAGACTGAAAAAAGAAAGGAAGGAAGGGAAGGGAAGGAAAGAGGAGGGAGGCGGAGGGGAGGGGAGGGAAGGGAAGGGACTTAATATGTTAACACCTAGGATGGGAACATTTCAAACAGAAATTCAACCAAAAGTGCAGTCTCAAAGATGCATTTCTTTTCAATAATTAGTTTTGTTAATGCTAGAGAGAAAGCAGAGAAAGATGGAAAAGATCAGAAGATAGCAAGATTTTTTGAAAAAATGGATTATAAAAATACAATTTTAAATAGAGCATATACATTGAGAGCAGAAAGGGGGTCACAGTATAGAGAAGCACAGGCATACATGCTAAATGGATGCTAGTGACCATGTGTCCTTTAACAATATGCCTAATCTCAGGCTGCAGTAAGTTTTCTAGTTCACTGAATTATTCAAGGATCAAATACAATAATGGATATGACACTGCGTTGTTCAATGTGGCATGCAACACAGATGTAAGTTGACTTTTCATAAGCATTATTATCATCCTTTATTGCCAGCCATGGCCCAAACACTTTTGTCAACAGAAAAGGGACAGGCAAGACTCTCATCATCAGGAAAGTCTGACTCCGAACGGCAGATGCCTAGAAAATGACCACTTTGCACATTTAAATTCCACCTCATCTCACACCAGAGCTGCCAGGTCAACTGACTTGAGCTCCATAAACCTAAATCAGCACATTTGGGTTCTCAGTGACCACAGTCTTCATTTGCATTCAGGTAAGTCTTGCAACTTGAAAGCTGTTCAGAGTTTAAACCTCAATGGAAAATCTTGTCTGAAATTCCAGAGAGGAAACTAAGTATCAACCTAGGGCAGCTTCCTGAAATGGCAGAACTGAAGGCCTAATTAAGTTTAGAAGCACTCTCCTGCCTTCTCACTCCAGCCCTACCTCCTATGGCAAAGTCCACCAAGGCTCCACACACAAGAGATGGGTGACGGCTGTGGGGCAAAGAGATTCTGCTCTACTCTGTCCTCCTGTCTTGGTCCCACTATTTTTGTCTTCTTTGACCTCCTAGTGCCCCCTCTTCTCACCTCTTTCAGACTCTTCATACAACCAGGTATGTGATGGCACCAGCTGTGCCCAGTTCCAATGGCAATATAGAATAAAAACACATGCTCATCAATTAAAACATTACAACATGAGCATAACTGGAGACTTATTTCCTAGACACATTATCTAAACACTTTGTTATATTTAATCCTTACAACACTTCCATTAGACAGCAGAGAAAGCTAAGCCTTGTCGAGGTGAAGAGGCTTCTTAGGACTCACAAATGTAAGTGGCAGAGATGAAATCTCAACCTGGGCATATCTGATATTCACATTTGAGCTCCTGAATCCAATGCGAGAGCTGTGCCTCCTGGGGAAGAGGTGGTAGGCTTGAAGGGCAAGAAGCCAGAGAATTACCGTGGTGTATCACACAAGACTTTTTTATTTGAAGAATTTTTCTGTGTGAAAACTATGTTACACTAAAACAAACAGGATGTATTTTGGAGTAGAAATTGTAAGAATATAACTTTTAATTAAAAAACTAAAAGAACTCCAGTGACTGCATGCATGCTTGGCTACCCTGTCGTGGGAGGAGTTCCTGACTTTCACTCTGCCATGAGTGGGTAGCTCAGTGAGGAAAGCAGACCATGGATACCAGAAGGGACGCTGACTCACCCAAACTAGTGGTGCCCGAATCTGCCCATATATTAGTATTATCGGGGATGTTTTGTTAAAAAAAAACATACCCATGTATAGGCTTTACCTACAAAGATTATGGTTCAGTTGGTCTGGAGTGGTCCCAGGCACAGTATTATTTAAAAACTCCTTGGCTAGGGATGAAAATGAGTCCACAACAAAAAGCATGTATGATACTATTACTTAAATAAACATGATTTAAATAAGTGTTTCTTCTCACTAATTCAATATGTGTTCACCATATGCCAGTGTGAGCAGGGCACTGGACTTGGGACAGTGGCAGATACATCCCTGGACTTATGATGGGGTTAGGTCCCAACAAAACCATCATCATAAGTTGAAAACATAAGTGAAAGGTGAAAAGTGTTGAACACCCCTAACCTTCCAAACACCGTGGATTAGCCCCACCTACCTCAAATGTGCTCAGAAATCTTACATTAGATTTCAGTTAGACAAAATCATCTGGCAACACAGTGTATTGTAGAATGTAGGTTGTTTACTCTCATGATCGCATGGCTGACTGGGAGTTAAAACTCGCTTCCCAGTATTGCAAGAGTATCATATCACATATTGCTAGCCCAGGGAAAGATCAGAAATTCACAATTCAAAGTTCGGTTTCTACTGAATGCATATTGTAAAGTTGAAAAATTGTAAGTCAAACCATCATAAGTGGAGGGCTGTCTGCACTTGTATACAATTCTACAATTCACGTCTGAGATGTCTCCTGGAGGCCTGAAAGACTTTTAGTTGGGCTGTCTTGTTACTTTTCCTGTTTTCATTTCTGCCCTCAGACAGATTGCATTCAATAGTAGTTTGAATAGCCTCTTTTTATTACCCTTATCTCTAACTGGTGGCAAATAAAATAATGGAAGGAAGGAAGGAAGAAATAATTTCCTCTTGATGTCACCAAGAGACAAAGTTAGAGGACTAGTGCTAGCTGAAGGCAAAGTAGAGGCAGATGTTAACAGAAAAAAAGAAAAGGACTGAGAATCTGACAGAAGAAGTATGACTCACCAGCTGAGAATGTACCCCCACTGAATTCTGAATTCCTCCAGTCAGGTGTTGAATGATCACTAAGCCAAATTGAAATAGGATGATGAATTTAAGCATATAGGACATCTGTGCCAAGCCAATCATTGCAATGGTGACACTGAGAGTGAGAGACAGAGAGAAAGAATAAAGAAGACACCAATAAAATAATTAAAGAAGTTGTCATTTTAGGAAGTTGTGGTTTGAAGTAATGCCAAGAGAAGATCGTGCATGAATAGCTACTGAGATTGAGCAGTTTCTAGTCCAGTTTCCAGCATTCGTTAACAGACATTTTGCAGGATTTTGACTCATGGGTTCAAGACCCATCCAATCTTCAAGGTATCCATTTGCAATTGAAGACTTGAGGCTGCCTGAGGAAGCTGGATAACATACTTAACTCAGGCATTTAAGTGCATCCTTGTGTTTCCTTATAGGTGATAATAACTGCTGTATTATTTTGAATTTCTCTATGCGTGGAGCATTGCTCTAAATGCATCTCGTGCATAAAACCATTTCATCATAGCAATAGCCTTATTATACAATAAATATGTGCCGCAGCAAGGATGTGCACTGCTTAGGTCTCCTTTCATGAGACATTCTAAACCCACTGCTATGCTAACTCTCAAGCTACACTGTCCCTGGGCTGTTCCCAGCCAATAACTGAGCACAGCTGAGGGCATCAGAGCCAAAGGACTGTGTCAAACATACCTCTAATGGGCAATATTTGCTCAGGGACTTCTCATTAGCCTGGCCAGGATTTTCTCCGAAGTGCCTTATGGTATGAGGCTCTTCCTTCACAATTCTTTCTTCCCACTCTCCTTTCGTGGATGTTAGACTTACTTTGTAATCTGAAGGCTCTCCATGCTATGCTTGCTCTCTCTCCATTTTATGCTACATAGATGCTTCTCCCAATGTCTTGAATATCTGTGTATGTCTTGCATCTTCTTCTCATAGTACTTGAACTGACACCCTTTGATTAACCATATTATCAGAGATCATTAAACAAAGCTAAGATCAGTTGACCAGGAAGTAACAGAGCAGGTATTTGAATCCACGGAGAGAGACCTTTGTATTTTCTCTTAATAATTATGTCCACGTTGAAAACTCCTGGGAGGAAAGAGACTGGGATCCACTCTCTAACAATATAAAACTATGATGGATTTGGGAGGTCTGGCAACAAAAAAGACAAGTGGACTCATTGACAAGATACTCATTCTAACCTTAATGTGACATTAAGGCAGTGGTGCTATATCTGATGAACTTGTTTCTCAGACCCAGGAAGTGAAAAGGGATAGATGTGGCAAAGGAATGGAGATTTGAGGTGCTGAAGGAAATATGCCCTGATGCCCCACAGGCTGGTGAGAATTGTAACTTGCTGATCACATGTTATGCAATGCAATGGATGACAGAGTTAGAGCTATCTCTCTCTCTCTCTCTCTTTTTTTTTTCTGCCAAGTTTCTTTCAGGCCCACAGCATCTTATTATGAAGAGCAATAATGTGGAGACAATGCACAGGCTTTGGCAGGAGGCAAATCCGAGTTCAAATTTCTGTTCCTTGTTATCTGGGTGACACTGTAACATTCAATCTCTAGGAGTCTCAATTTTCACATTTGGACTCTAGAGATAATATAATTCTATTTTAAGAATTTTAAAACATTGCATGAGATAATGTAAATAAATTACTATGATACGTGGTAGTAAAGCTACCAATGCTGATTAATTTTCTAAAAAACACATGCTTTTAATTTACATAGTGGGGTTCAGTTTCTCCATGTACCAAGATAGTTATTCAGGTCTAGGAAAGTCTTGGCCAGCTTACAAGTGAGAGCTTACTCCTAGCTTTTTTTTTTATCTGAACCATGATGAATTACTTGGTATTTGTTTTGCTTTCCCTATCAGTATTTCTGAAAGATGCGGTGACTCCTTATACTATTCAAGAAAGAAAATCCATTGCTTTTCATCCTTCTAAATGAGCTCCCAATTGATCCTACTTTTCTTACTCTTGCTTCTTCTCTCTTTGTGACTTGTTTACAAACAGTAGAGATTCAATACCTTTCTTATTTTTCAAAAATGCCATTTGATTACAACCTTGCTCCACACACTCCTTAGGGCTTACTGAGGTGTCTTGGATAAAAGAAGAGGCCAAGTAGGTGGTTGTGAGGTCATCTCTACATAAGGATTTCTCCTCTTTTAAAAAGATTCTCTTTGAAGAAAGGTGACTTCTGTTATATCATTGCATAACTAATCATCTTAAAACTCAGTGGCTTAAACCAACAGCAGTAATTTGTTCTTGAATCGTAAATGTGAGAAGAACTTGCCTGGATGGCTGCTAACGGTTCAAGGTCTCACGCAGTTGCAGTCAGATGGTGATAGGAATGCAGCATCTGGGGACTGGCAGGGCTTCTCTCTTCATTTAACCACAGGGATTCTCCATGTGGTCTCTCCACATAGACCAGTTTGGACTTTCACAGCGTGTCAGCCTCACGGCAGTGGCACTGCTTCCAATGAAGATTTGTGTACCAGGACAAGTGTTCCAGCTCCCAGGCTGAAGAGCTATTGCCTATTATTATTGTATTAGTCAGGGTTCTCTAGGGGGACAGAACTAATGGAATATATATGTATATTTATATATATAGTATATACTATATATATCATATTTATATGTAGAGAGAGTTTATTAAGTATTAACTGACAAGATCACAAGGTCCCATAATAGGTCATTTGCAGGTTGAGGTGCAAGGAGAGCCAGTCCAAGTTCCAAAACTGAAGAACTTGAAGTTGATGTTCGAGGGCAGGATGCATCCAGCTTAGGAGAAAGATGTAGGCTGGGAGGCTAGGCAGGTCTCTCTTTTCACATTTTTCTGCCTGCTTGTATTCTAGCCGTGCTGAAAGCTGATTAGATTGTGCCCATCCAGATTAAGGGTGGGTCTGCCTTTCCCAGGCCACTGACTCAAATGTTAATCTCCTTTGGTAACACCCTCACAGACACACCTAGGATCAATACTTTGTATCCTTCAATCCAGTCAAGTTGATACTTAGTATTAACCATCACAAGTCCTCCCCTTGTCAACTTGAACACATACACATCACCTGAGATTATACAAAGTCTTCAAATAAAGACAATAATAAGGTCATAATTATGTCTAACATAATACAACTATCCTTCATACAACTGGAAAGGCACCAATCCCCAACCCAAACACTATTGCATAAAATTAACAATACTTAAATGTTGATGTGAAGTCAATACATCTTATGTCATATGATAAAGGAGAAAGGAAATAAAATGAAGATATTTTCTTAGTACAAGTGTACACATGCACAAACATGTTATTTTATTATTATTATTATTTTTGAGAGAGTTTCACTCTTGTTGCCCAGGCTGGAGTGCAATGTTGCGATCACGGCTCACCACAACCTCCACCTCCCAGGTTCAAGTGATTCTCCTGCTTCAGCCTCCCAAGTAGCTGGGATTACAGGTGTCTGTCACAAGCCCAGCTAATTTTTTGTATTTTTAGTAGAGATGGGGTTTCACCATGTTGGCCAGGCTGGTCTTGAACTCCTGACCTCAGGTGATCCACCCACCTCAGCCTCCCAAAGTGCTAGGATTACAGGCGTGAGCCACCATGCCCGGTCTGCACAAACATGTCTTTTTTTTTCTTTCAATTTTTTGTTCTGCTCATTTTTACTATAAGTCAATATCACTTAAACATGGAGTTAAATGTAGATTTTGAAAGATCAACTAACATTTACTTTTTTAATTATATTTTAAGTTCTGGGATACATGTGCAGAAAGTTCAGATTTGTTACATAGGTATACACATGCCATGGTGGTTTGCTTCACCCATCAACCTGTCATCTAGATTAGGTATTTATCCTAATGCTATCCCTCACATAGCCCCTGACCCCCTGACAGGCCCTGGTGTGTGATGTTCCCCTTCCTGTGTCCATGTGTTCTCACTGTTCATCTCCAGCTTATGAGTGAGAACATGTAGTGTTTGGTTTTCATTCCTGTGTTGCTTTGCTAAGAATGATAGTTTCCAGTTTCATCCATGTCCCTGCAAAGGACATTAACTCATCCTTTTTTATGGCTGCATGGTATTCCATGATGTATATGTGCCACGTTTTCTTTATCCAGTCTATCATTAATGGGCATTTGGGTTGGTTCCAAGTCTTCCCTATTGTGAACAGTGCTGCAATAAACATACGTGTGCATGTGTCTTTATAGTAGAATGATTTATACCCAGTAAAGGGATTGCTAGATCAAATGGTATTTCTGGTTCTAGATCCTTGAGGAATCACCACACTGTCTTCCACAATGGTTGAACTAATTTACACTCCCACCAACAGTGCAAAAGTGTTTCTGTTTCTCCACATCCTCTCCAGCACCTGTTGTTTCCTGACTTTTTCATGATTGCCATTCTAACTGGCATGAGATGATCTCTGATTGTGGTTTTGATTTGCATTTCTCTAATGACCAGCGATGATGAGCTTTTTTTCATATGTTTGTAGGCTGCATAAATATCTTCTGCTAAGAAGTGTCTGTTTATATCCTTTGGCCACTTTTTGATATGGTTGTTTTTTTTCTCTTTGTAAACTTGTTTAACTTCCTTGTAAATTACTGATATTAGCCCTTTGTCAGATTAATAGGTTGCAAAAATTTTCTCTCATTCCTTAGGTTGCCTGCTCACTCTGATGATAATTCCTTTTAGGGTGCAGAAACTCTTTACTTTAATTAGATCTCATTTGTCAATTTTGGCTTTTGTTGCCATTGCCTTTGGTCTTTTAGTAACGAATTCTTTGCCCATGCCTATGTCCTGAGTTGTATTGCCTAGGTTTTCTCACCACTGATCCCACAGAAATGCAAACTACCATCAGAGAATACTATAAACACTTCTACATAAATAAACTAGAAAATCTAGAAGAAATGGGTACATTGCTAGACACATACACCCTCCCAAGTCTACACTAGGAAGAATTCAAAACCCTGAACAGACCAATAACAAGTTCTGAAATTGAGGCAGTAATTAATATCCTACCAACTAAAAAAAAGCCCAGGACCAGATGGATTCACAGCCGAATTCTAACACAGGTATAAAGAGGAGCTGGCACCATTCCTTCTGAAACTACTTCAAACAATAGAAAAAGAGGGATTCCTCCCTAACTCATTTCATGAGGCCAACATCATCCCAATACCAAAACTTGGAAGAGACACCAAAAAAAAAAAAAAAAAAAAGAAGAAGAAAAAGAAAAAGAAAATTTCAGGCCAATATCCCTGATGAACATCGATGCAAAAATCCTCAATAAAATACTGGCAATACAGACAAATTGAATACAGCAGCACATTGAAAAGCTTATCCACCACAATCAAGTTGGCTTCATCCCTGGGATGCAAGGCTGGTTCAACATATGCAAATCAATAAACATAATCCATCACATAAACAGAACCAATGACGAAAACCATATGATTATCTCAATAGATGCAGAAAAGGCCTTTGGTAAAATTCAACACTCCTTCATGCTAAAAACTCTCAATAAACTAGGTACTGATGGAATGTATCTCAAAATAACAAGAGGTATTTATGACAAACCCACAGCCAATGTCCTACTGAAAGGGCAAAAGCTGGAAGCATTTCCTTTGAAAACAGGCCCAAAACAAGGATGCCCCTCTCTCACCACTTCTGTTCAACATAGTATTGGAAGTTCTGGCCAGGGCAACCAGGCAAGAGAAAGAAATAAAGGATATTCAAATTGGAAGAGAGGAAGTCAAATTGTCTCTGTTTGCAGATGACATGATTGTATATTTAGAAAACCCCTCATCTCAGTCCAAAATCTTTTTAAGCTAATAAGCAACTTCAGCAAAGTCTCAGGATACAAAATGAATGTGCAAAAATCACAAGCATTCCTATACACCAATAATAGGCAAACAGAGATCCAAATCATGAGTGAACTCATATTCACAATTTCTACAAAGAGAATAAAATACCTAGGAATGCAACTTACAAAGGATGTGAAGGACCTCTTCAAGGGGAACTACGAACCACTGCACAAGGAAATAAGAGAGGACACAAATAAATGGGAAACTATTCCATTCTCATGGATAGGAAGAATTGGTGTTGTGAAAATGGCCATATTGCCCAAAGTAATTTATAGATTCAGTGCTATCCCCAACAAGCTACCATTGACTTTCTTCACAGAATTTTTTTTAAAAACTACTTTAAATTTCATATGGAACTAAAAAAGAGCCTGCATAGCCAGACAATCCTAAGCAAAAAGAACAAAACTGGAGATAACCCACTACCTGACTTCAAACTATACTGCAAGGCTACAGTAACCAAAACAGCATGGTACTGGTACCAAAACAGACATATAGACCAATGGAACAGAACAGAGACTTTAGAAATAACACTACACATCTACAACCATCTGATCTTTGACAAACCTGACAAAAACAAGCAATGGGGAAAGGATTCTCTATTTAATAAATGGTGTTGAAAACTGGAGAGCCATATGCAGAAAACTGAAACTGGAGCCCTTCCTTACACCTTATACAAAAATTAACTCAAGACTTAAACGTAAACCTAAAACCATAAAATCTCTAGAAGAAAACATATTTTTATCAAAAGAAAAAGAACATACTCATGACAATTACAGTCCTCGTTTCTGCAGCTGGTCACATGGTCGTAGCTAGTATTGATGACTACCTTCTTCTACTACCCATTCTGTATTCCTTTTGCCTTCAGCAAACACCTCAGCAGGTCATGGCTTTTTTCCTGGTGGAGTGACCCAAACCTTCATTCCTGAAAGATCTGGGTCATTTGTAGTCCTGCCTGGATTGGACTATTGTAGTTTCCCATTGACCTTAATCACAGGGCAAGGTAATACTAAGAGATGCCCTAATGGATCGTATTCCATGCATACTCTTCCTTACCTCCGTTGTGGAGTAGTAGACTGATTTCATCTTCATAGTCCTGGTCATTCACCCCAGATAACACTGTAACTCCTTTCTTAGCCTGTTGCCTTAAAGGTAAGAGGATCCCAAAGTTTCCAGGTGACAATCTTAACTTCCAGCTTAACGGAGTCATTGTTGTGTCTCCTGATGGCAGCATTCTCCCTCTGGAACTAAGAACTCTAGGCCAGCAAGACAGAATGTAATGTCGTGGAAACAGGAAGCAAAAATTTTGCTAGCAGATCACTGGAGATGATGGTGAGTGGTGTCACTTCCACTTCCACCCCTTGATTCCTGAAGCCGTGAGTCCTGGCTACAGGAGAAACAGTGCCATATATGGGACATTGATTCAGAGCATACACAGTCTTCTGGAGAACTTTGCCCCGGCTCTGCAAAGTATTGTTACCTCGTTGGCATTGTAATTGTGACTTCAAAAGGCCATTCCACCATTTTATCAATTCAGCTGCTTCAGGATGATGAAGAACATGGTAAGACCAGTGAATTCCATGAGCATAAGCCCACTGCCACACTTTTTAAACCATAAATTGAGTGCCTTGGTCAGAAGCAATGCTGTGTGGAATACCACGATGGTGGATAAGACATTCCATGAGTCCACGAATGGTAGTCTTGACAGAAGCATTGTGTACAAGATAGGCAAGCCCACATCCAGAGTAAGTATCTAGTCCAGTGAAGACAAAACTCTGCCCTTTCCATGATGGAAGAGGTCCAATATAATCAACCTGCCACCAGGTAGCTGGCTGATCTCCCTGAGGAATGGTGCCATATTGAGGGCTCAGTGTTGGTCTCTGCTGCTGGCAAATTGGGCATTCAGCAGAGGCCGTAGCCAGGTCAGCATTGGTGAGTGGAAGTCCATGTTGCTGAGCCCATGCATGACCTCCATCCCTGCCACCATGGCCACTTCTCTCATAGGCCCATTGGACAATGACAGGGGTGGCTGGGGAAAGAGGCTGAGTGGTGTCTACAGAATGGGTTATCCTATCCACTTGATTATTAAAATCCTCCTCTGCTGAGGTCACACGTTGGTGAGCACTCACATAAGATACAAACATCTTCACAGTTTTTTTACCACTTGGAGAGTTCCATATGCATTCCTCTACCCGAAACTTCTTTGTCATCAATTTTCCAATCGTGCTTCTTCCAAGTCCCTGACTATCCAGCCAAACTGTTGGTTACAGCCCATAAATCAGTTTATAATTGCATATCTGGCCATTTCTCCTTCCACGCAAAGTGCACAACCAGGTGCACTGCTCAAAGTTCTGCCCACTGGGAAGATTTCCCTTCACTGCTGTCCTTCAGGGATGTCCTAGAAAGGGACTGTAGTACTGCAGCTGTCCACTTTCAGGTGGTGACTGCATATTGTGCAGAACCATCTATGAACTAGGCCCTAGTCTTCTCTTCCTCTGCCAACTTTTCACAGGGAACTCCCCATGAGACCATCCATGCTGGCTGGGGGAGAGAAGGCAGGGTGGCAGGAGTGGAGACGTATCATGTATATACCACTTCCATCTGATGATGCAATGCTGCTATGCATGATCCACTTGATGGCTAGATGGGTCAGAAAGCACCCAATTCACGATAGGTAGTTCAGGTTGCATGGTGACTTGACGACCCATAGTCAAACGTTCAGTTTCCGCCAAAGCCCAGTAACTGGTCAAGAGCTGTCTCAAAAGGAGAGTAGTCATCTGCAGAAGATATCATGGCCTTGCTCCAAAATCCTGGAGGCCTCTGCTGTGATTCACCTATGGGGGCCTGCCAAAGGCTCCAAACAGCATCCTGTCTGCCACTGACACCTCAAGCACCATTGGATATGCTGGGTCATATGGCCCAAGTAAGTGGCAGAGCAGCTTGCACAGCAGCCTGAACCTGTTGTAGAGCCTTTTCCTGTTCTGGACCTCACTCAAAACAGGCAGCCTTTCAGGTCACTTGATAAATGGGCTGGAGTAACACACCCAAATAAGGAATGTGTTGCCACTAAAATCTAAATAGGCCCACTAGGCATTGTGCCTCTTTCTTGCTTGTAGGAGGGGCCAAATGCAGCAACATATCCCTCACCTTAGAAGGAATAGCTTGACAGGCCCCACACCACTGGACTCCTAGAAACTTTACTTAGGTAGAAGTCCCTGAATTTTAGTCTGATCTATTTCCCATCCTCTGGCATGCAAATGTCTCACCAATAAGTCCAGTGTGTTTGCTACTTCTTGATCATTGGAACCAATCGGTATAACATCATTAATATAATGGACCAGTGTGATATCTTGTGGAAGTGAAAAGCTATCAAGGTCTTTCCAAATAAGATTATTACACAAAGCTGGAGAGTTTATATGCCCCTGAGGTAGGGCAGTAAAAGTATATTGGTGGTCTTGTCAGCTGTTGTCTCAGGCAATGCAGGGTTTATCTCCTCAGACAAAGGTGGAAAGGCTGATGGCAGCATGGGTCAGAGAGAGGATGTTGCCACTACTGAGGATGGGGAAGCTGTTTCTTCTGGCAAAAAAAGGTTCATCAGAGTTTACAAACTCAGTGTCCCTAGCTTCATCAGGGTCCTCCCACATGTCCCTATTCCAAGTTGCAGAGTATCATTATTTTCCAATCAATGCCCTCACTTTAACAGTAGACACCTAGCAAGGTTGTGCATGCACTTTTTGTTGCAGGTCAACCACTAACATGATAAGACCTTGTGTCTGTTTTTCCACAATTTCAGCTCTTTCTCTACAGGAGGTAAGACTCTCACTGAGGGCAATTTTAGCAGATTTGAAGCTTCTGAAGCTGGAAGATAGAATCCTTGAGTTCATCATTTTCTTTCATCACTGTGTCCACTGAACTTAGGAGCAACCAACCAGCTTCATATTGTTCCTTGGTTCTCCACATATGGTCAATGGTATTACGTATAGAGTCATTAGACTCCTTGCCTCTCATGAGTGGTGGATCAGGAGTGTCAAATGCATTTATTTTGCATAACTCTCTAAGCAGTTCACACCAAGGACAATCAGTGTTCTCTATATTATTAGAAGTAGAGCCCTTAGCATTTTGGGGTCTAATCATATTTAACAGCCAACTCCAGAAACCCCAAAACCAACTAAAGAACATCATCCTTCATATTCTGTTCCTCTAGCACCACTCCTGGTACCAAAATTTGGATTAGGGTTCTCTAGAGGGAGAGAACTAATGCAACACACACACAAACACACATATGTGTGTGTATATATGTATACATATATGTGTGTGTGTGTGTATATATATAGGAGGATGTAAGCTGAGAGGCTAGGCCAGTCTCTCTTTTCACATTTTTCTGCCTCCTTATATTCTAGCCATGCTGGAAGCTGATTAGATTGTGCCCACCCAGATTATGGGTGTATCTGCCTTTCCCACCCCACTGACTCAAATGTTACTCTTCTTTAGTAACACCCTCACAGACACACCCAGGATCAATACTTCGTATCTTTCCATCCAGTCAAGTTGGCACTCAGTATTAACCATCACAATTAACCTTCACAATTATCAAGCATCAGAAGTCATACAGCATTACTTCCACCACATTCTGTTGATTACAATAAAGTCACCATCCCCATCAGATTCAAGAAAGGAATTAAACTGTACCTTTTCCTAAGAAAGTGTCAAGGTTCAGGAATAGCACACAGGATTATTTTGGACCTCTTCAGAATATACAGTGAGTCACAGGCAGATATTTCCAAATATGGACAGGTAGATATAGATGTTTGAACGTATTGAATATATGACTCTATTGAATGTTTATGTATATTATACACACACACACACACACACACACACAGAGAGAGAGAGAGAGAGAGAGCAATGTTTCTCAAACTATAGTCTGTGGACCTTTTCTAGGAACAAATCTGAGGGCCAGCTAAAATTGCTTGACATGCTACTCCCACTCAAAGATAGTTTTCCTTAACTGAATCTCATTTTCCCTAAATTGCAACAGATTCTAGCCCCACTCCATCTGCAAGAAGGTCTTTGATTGCGGTGCAGTGAGAATTGTTCCCAAGTGACCCTGGAAGCTCAAGCTGAGCTACCTGAATGATGTGATCAAGCTCCTCTCTTTTAGGAGGACTCTAAATGGGATTAGTCCCCACTCTTCTCCCCATGGTAGGGGCTGCACCCAGATTCAGCTGTCCACAGAATCAATGGTTTCTGTCTCCCAACGAGAGGAGGTGTAAGTAATTTTCCAAAGTCTCAAAGTCCTGAGGTACTGGTCACCATTCATTACTAGACAACTCCTATGAACTCCTTGCTTTCTAAGCGGTTTGTGTGTCCCTGTCACACTTGATCTCAACATTAGAGATCACTAGGAAAAAATATCCCTGCCCCAGAACATAGATTCACACTACACATAGCCCCACATCTAGTAACCCTAAATCAGGCCACCCTTTGCTCAGATTACCATATTTCCTTTCTCAAGGTCCTTTAGAATCCCATTTATTTTGATAATAGAGAATTGTACACACTGAGGTTTATCATTTCGACATTATTTCTATGCAAAGGACATACGTAGGAAAACTAAAACTATTCACTCACAGATCCTGGGTATGAAACAGAAAAATGTTGGTGTACTGGTTTGTCATCTCAGCCACCTTGACAACCTTGCAGTCACATTATGCTTAGATGTCTCTTTAATAAGTGAATTGATTATTTACTGCAAAATTATTGGTCTTTATATTAGAATTCTCTGCTTGTAGGTGCCTCAGATTTGACGTGTTGACATGTCTAAACATCAGAAATCACAAATTGGCTGCTCACAGGACTCATGCAACTTGCAGTCATGTTTCTGTGCCTGTACATTTTGAATTAATAGCTAATATATAAAAATAGAATGATAGCTTTAAAAATTGGATTTCTAGCTTCACTTGAAAAATCATCAGAGCCGGCATCACAAGGCTCATGTTGCTTCTGCCAATGATCAGACGATGGTAAATGGTAGCTGTTTTCTTTCTACTCAGCCAGTGGCTAATCTACTTTATTTTTATTTTACATAAACTCCTTGGTCCCAAAGGGCATTAAGTCTGGGACACTTAATAAATATTATATCTCAAATATTCAGCTGATTGAATGATGAGTAATAATGGGGCATATGTTATAATTGGCACATCTATCGAAATATAGGGGAGCAATTGAAAACATCAAGAGAGCTACTCAATGTATGATCACCCAGGAGTAATGGTAGAGCCATTTCATGGTAATTCATTTGTCAAGCCAAATACATGGCTAGGATTGTGAAGAGAAATAAAGAAACATCTGAGCAGCCTAAAGATATGGCATAATATTCACACATTAGAACTCATGCACTTTACTCAAGGGTGAGTACCTTAAACCCTCATTCAACACCCATTTATTCTTTAGATTATGCAAGTAGAAAGCTTAGAAAGAACAACAAAGATTTCACAAATAATCCCTAATCCTGTCATACAGAATACTGTTTTATTTGTTTTATATTAATTTTTACTTTTTATGGGTACATAATAGGTATATATATATCTATGGGGTACATGAGATATTTTGACCCAGGCATGCAATGCATAATAAACACATCATGGAAAATGGGGTATCCATCCCTTCAACATTTACCCATTGTGCTACAAACAATCTAATTATACTATTTTGGTTATTTTTCAATGTACAAGTAAATTATTATAAACTATAGTCACCCTGTTGTGCTATCAAATTCTAAGTCTTATTCATTCTTTCTGTTTTTGGGGGTTACCCATTAACCATCCATCCAGTACCTTTCCCAGCCTCATAACCCTGCTTCTACTGTCTACCTCTCTGAGTGCAATTGACTTGACTCTTAGGTCCCACAAACAAGTGAGAACATGTGAAGTTTGTCACTCTGTGCCTGCCTTATTTCACTTGATCTCCAGTTTCATCATGTTGTTGCAAATGACAGACTCTCATTCTTTTTTATAGCTGAATAGTACCCCATTGTGTATAAGTACCACATTTTTCTTTATTCATTCATCTGTTGATGGACACTCAGGTTGCTTCCAAATCTTGGTATTGTGAACAGTGCGGCAACAAACAGGGGAGTGCAGAGATCTCTTTGATATTCTGATTTCCTTTCTTTTGAGTACATACCCAGTAGTGGGATTGCTGGGTTGTCTAGTAGCTCTATTTTTAGTTTATGGAGGAAACTGCTCCAAACTGCTCTTCAAAGTGGTTGTAGTAATCTTCATTTCCACCAACAGTGTACAAGGGTTCCCTTTCTCCACATCCTCACCAAAATGTGTTATTGCCTCTCTTTTGGATAAAAGTCATTTTAACTGGGTTGAAATAATACCTTATTGTAATTTTGATTTACATTTCTCTGATGATCAGTGATGTTAAGCATCTTTTCATATGCCCGTTTGCCATTTGTATGTCTTCTTTTGAGAAATGTCTAGTTAGGTCTTTTGTCCATTTTAATTGGTTTATTAGATTTTTCCTTTGGAGTTGTTTGAGCTCCATATGTATTCTAGTTATTGTCATATGGTTAGTTTGCATATATTTTCTCCCATTCTGTGGGTTGTCTCTTCAACTTGGTTGATTGTTTCCTTTGCGGTGCAGAAGCTTTTTAACTTGATGTGATCCCATTTGTCTGTTTCTGCATTTTTTGTCTGTGCTTGTGGGATATTATTCAAGCAATCTTTACCCAGATCAATGTCCTGGAGAGCTTCCCCAATGTTTTTTTGCATCATTTTCGTAGTTTGAAGTCTTAGATTTAAGTCTTTAATCAATTTTGATTTGATTTTTGTATATGGAAAGATATAGGGGTCTAGTTTCATTCTTCTGCATATGGATATTCAGTTTTCCTATTACCATTTATTGAAGAGACCTTTTCTCTCAAAGCTAGGCCAAATAAACAATAATATATACATATATGGTATTTCACCTGAGCAAACTCAATTTCAACAAAGATGCCAAGAACATACGATTGGCGTCTTTGTTGAAAATGAGTTCACCATAGATGTGTGGATTTGTTTCTGGGTTCACTATTCTGTTCCATTGGTCTATGTGTACGTTTTTATGCCAGTACAATGCTGTTTTTGTTACTATAGCTCCGTAGCATAATTTTGGCATACCGTTTATAGTATTTTTAAAAATAACATTGGTACTATGTTGTATACATACATAAATGTAGTACAGATCATCTTTGATAATATCTCTTTGTCATTAACGCATCTTAATTTTCCCCACATTATTACATTTTCTTTTACATGGTTTTTAATATCTGTAATACTCTACCATATACATATATCATTGTTTATTTGCTCTAGTTTTTTAGAATTTTTATTATTAAAACTATTTAATAAGCATCCTTGTTGATGAATTTTCCCTCTATACCCGATTGTTTTCTTAGTGTAATGCATGATTATAAATACTTAGTATAAAATACTTTGGAATGTGGATTACTGTTTCAAATAATACTTCTTAAAATATATCCATTCATATTCCTATCAACATTATACGTGAATTCCCATTGTCCCAAGAACTACCTTCCCCAAACTGGATATTATCATTTGGATTTCAGGCATAGAAATAAAATAAAAAGACAGAAAACAATAAAAAAGAAACTAACACCAACTAAAACTATGATGGGGGAGACATATTAGAGAAAACAGCCTTGTAGTCCTCAATAGCTCCTGAAATCATCCCTGGGTACTATGCAATAATGAATATTCATAGCGATGGCCATGAGTCATCAAGTAAAGGTTAATTCACACTCAAATAACTTGGCTTCAAAAGTATACATTATTAGTGAATTGTATTCACTATTTTGTATTCACTATATTGTAACCTTGTATAACCCTTTGAAAAAATAATTCTGCAATATACCCGGAGCCTTAAAATATTATACCTTTTGACTCTATAATTTCACTTTTTGGACTCTTATGTTAAAATAAGTAATTCTCATATAAAAAAAGGACCAGTGTACCTTAATGTTTACCAACATATTACTCATACTAGTAATAAAATAAAATGAAGCATGAAACTAAATATCCAATGAAAATTGAATGCTTGTAGAAATTATGGTAAATCTACCTCCAAGCTGTGATAAACAGCCATTATGATAATATTTATTAGTAGCTTATAGTAACTTAAAAAATGCTTATACAAAACTGTCCTAACAATATACTCATAGCTATGTAAAATAAGTTCTATGCAAATAAATAGGTTAGAAAGAAATGCACTAAAATATGTAAAATATTAGCAACCATCAGTCAGCTTTCAATGTTGGAATGATAGATGATTGTCTTCCTTTTATTTTTCTGTCTGTGTTTCAAATTTTCCATAATGATAATATTCTATTTTTATAACAAACAAAACCATAAACACTTATTTTTAAGTACTTCCTTTAACAAATTTTAGATAAGTATCTCAATTTTTACACAAAGGTTTACTTTTAAACCTTTAAATTAATTAATATGTTTAAATGCTAAGTTTCAATCATCTGAAGAAATCCTCATCCAAAATTCAACATGTTATTCACCATGATGGCAGATAAATTTGATATTATTGCATATGAAATATTTCTAAATTCTACCTGCCTTACTATATAGACTAGAAGGTATTCTGATAGCATTAACAATATAAGTATGATGAGTTTTTGAGAATCTATCCATGTATCAATTATCGATTACTATGATAATGCCACCTTATGAAGGACCACAAGAACTTATTAGCAAACTAATGAATGTTTATTAAGTTCATGAGTCTGTGGGTCAGAAATTTAGGCTGGACTTGGCTGGGAACATCTGCTATTGAATGAGCTTGCCCACATCTCTAATAGTGAGTGTCACATTCCATCATAGCTGGGTAGATTGTAGCTACTGGGGTTTTCCCATATCTCATTCACCAGCAGACTACCTGGTCATGTGGCCACATTCTCATGGTGATGTCAGAGGGAAGAGTGCCAGCAGAAATACTCTGCTTAGATCACATCTTCTATCATCCCCTTGTCCAAAGTCAGTCATATGATCAAACCCTGAGCCAGAAGTGAGGAGACATTACAGTTATACAGTAATGGATGTACCTACAGGCAGCATGACAGATTTGGCCATTAATGTAATCAGTCTTCCACCATACTGAAAACATTTTTAGATTTCTCTATTTTTAGATGCTATTCTAGGTTCCTGATCTGGTGTTGCCATCAACATGCTAATTGTTCCTGTACACTTGCAAACTCATTAAACCTGAGAAAGATGGCAAGTCTGATTCTTCTTCCTAACTCCAGACTGTAGGGACAAACCAAAAAGAAAAACTATTTTATCCAAATAGAAAAACATTATGAAACAAAGCATCTATTGGGTTGCAGCTGGACAAATTTTATATAGCTGGAGAAAATTTCTCTTGGCCTTGGCTGACATGAATCCATTTCAGAACCAAAAATTGAAAAGAGCATCTGGTATTTTATAACGGGTCTTTGTTATGGTTTATTT
Organism: Chlorocebus sabaeus; assembly: GCF_047675955.1. NCBI lineage: Eukaryota > Metazoa > Chordata > Mammalia > Primates > Cercopithecidae > Chlorocebus > Chlorocebus sabaeus. The sequence continues at coordinate 96,548,777 of NC_132911.1, forward strand.
TTAAGCTTGAATTTTATCATCCAACGCAAAGTTAATTTCATACAAAACTAATTCCATGAGAGCATCAGGATTGATAAATGCTCATTGAGTAACTGAATGCTGGATTTAATCAATTGATATTTGAATTATGTGCTACAACAAATTAATAGTTGAAATTTCTCTGCTGTATAATTCATCCTGACAGAAATAGACCAGATATACGTTTCCATTTCTTCCCAAAACAGAGAAATTTTTGTTATAAAGAGACAGAAGTTTTTAAAAAAGGATATCAGCTATTCTACTCACAAATATATGTCTTATCTGGGAAGTTTTACTAAAACAATAAGTTTGAGGAGAATATTAGGTGAGGAAACTCAGCAGACAAAAAGTAGAAAGCTGGTTTTGACAGAAGGGAACATATCTATTCTCCTTCTTAGTTATCCATTTAGATAATAAAAGATAATTATTCATCAGAATTAGGAGATACACATTCACATACTCTGTTTCATCATTAAAGGTGAAGTTATTTCTTAAATCATTTTGAGCTTCATTATGTGACTAAGACAGAATTGGTGTATAATAACATTATAAAGTTATTTGTACTTATTAATGTAAAATTATTATTATATTATAAAAAGGCATGAAGCATTAATACACGCTACAACGAAGATGAACCTTGAAAACATTATGCTAAGTAAACCAGTCACAAAATACCATGTGTTGTATGATTCTATTCATAAGAACTATCCAAATCTCTGGTAAAACTACAGAGATAGAAGGTTTGGGAGTTCCTGAGGCTGGGATGATGTAGGGATGTGGAATGACTGCTAATGCATGTGTGTTTCTTTGGGGGAGTTTGAGACATTCTAAATTAGATTGTGGTGATGTTTGTGCAACTCTGTGAATATACTAAAAGTCATTGAGCTGTACATTTTGAACAGGTGAATTTTATGGTATGTGAAATATATGTTGATAAAGTTGTAAAAAATGTATATTTAAAAATCTGGCAGCAATGTTTAGACAAATGGCAAGCATTATGAAGAATATTGGATACAAATGAAATATCTCTCAATGATTAAATTATTTAAAATCAATTGGCATTCTCTTTACTAAAATTATATAAATAATTCAAAAGGAATTATAATATCACTTAGATTTGAGTGAACTAAGAATCATTTTTATCATTACTGTAACAAAAATAAAACACATAGGAACACATGAGAGTTCCCTACTGAGTTTAAAGAAGACAAATAACGGGGAAAAAAAGGAAAGTGGAAGATCATAGAAATATAATGAAGAGTCAGAAGTAAATTCCAGGGAAGGAAATGAAGGAATTCGAAAAGAAGAAAAAGATCAAATAGAAGTGGAAAGAGGTCTCAGGAAAATGAAGAGTTCTGCTTCAGGATTCGGGTTTCTGTGAATGCGAGCTGCTGATTAGGGGCAGATAAGACATGGTTCCCTTCCAAGTTGAATTATTTCAGCATAGCTTCTCATTTTCTTTTAAACGTTTTTACTGATAGAGCCATGCGTGCCTATATTCACAAAATATTTGGGACACAAATATAAAAACATACCTAATTTCCATAGCACCATTGCCCTCTCTAAATAAGTGGGACTTGATCAAATTATGCATCTACAGACCTATGGAACCCAATTAACTCAGGAAGATCTTAGAAAGGGTAGCAAATGTGTAGGTCTTCTCAAAGTGTAGATTTATTTATCTATACTTTATTATTTAACTTTTCTTCAAGGTTCTCCTGTCTTTGTGATTCTCTAAGACAACTTATATGCTTTAAGAGTCAGTAAGGGGCCAGGTGCGGTAGCTCACACCTGTAGTCTCAGCACTTTGGGAAGCAGAGGTGGGGTGGATCACTTGAGGTTGGGAATTCCAGACCATCCTGGCCAACATGGTGAAGCCCCATCTCTACTAAAAATAAAAACACACACACAAAAAAAGTAACTGGGAGTGGTGGCAGACGCCTTTAATCCCAGCTACTTGGGAGGCTCAGGTAGGAGAGTCGCTTCCACATGGGAGGCTGAGGCAGAAGAGTCGCTTGAACCCAGGAGGCGGAGGTTGCAGTGAGACTGGATCGTGCTGCTGCACTCCAGCCTGGGCAACAGAGGGAGACCCCGTCTCAAAAAACAAACAAACAACAACAATATAAAGAGTCAATACGGGTGCTCACATGCCTGATTATAGCAAGCCATACCACCAGCATAGACATTGATCTTCAAAACCAAAAAGCAGCATTACAGACAGCTCCCTCTCAGGATCTGCTTCAGTTAGTCTTAGAACTCTCAAAGATTCTGGAATAAGAATCGATCTATATCACATATCCCAGTCACTTTTATTGAAATCACATGCCCTTGTCACACACAGCATTCATATTGAATTACTTATTTCTTCTCCATCAAGCAACAGCTTAACCTTGGATTGACTTCTTAGCTTACAAGCTACGCAAAGTTATTATGTGACTGAAAAAAAGCTAAAGTGTGTTTGAGGAAAGCAGACAAGAAAGGCCACATAGTTCGATCAGAGTCAAAGATAACAAATGACAGTTCATAGTTTATATTGCCCAAGGTGAAACTTCACAACTGTAGTCATCCTTCAGTGTTCTGAGATTCAGAATGTGTATTTTAAAAATAAAATAATGTCAAGTTAAAAATTAGATATTTAAAGTACATTTTATGAGCATTTGGTTAACAGTGACAAATCAATCCAATAATATTTTGTGCTTGTTGGAGGCATTTTGAGTGCTCTACACCATGAAGAAGGGCTAAGGTTGGTGTGGGTAGTGGTTACACAAGCTAGGATGTTTATTCTGGAAAGTTCTTAGACACAAAGTGAGCCCAATCTTTTGGTATTGGCACTGTTTGCCCTGTGAGTGCTTCTTCCTACTTTTTCTACTCTTGGGATGGTCTATTTCCAGATGCAATTTGATCACTTTAGGGAATATTCTTATCTTGCTTCTTTATTGCCAGAAGATAAGAGCTTTTTTTTTTTAATGACCATATTGCCTCATTTTAAAAATAATAAGAGCTATGTGTTGATGTTTAAGAGTAAGAAGTAGTGGCAAAAATTCAATTGCTAACACACAATAAACACAAGGAAGAGGCAAACTCAGTAGTGAAGTTACATAACCATTCAAATTAATTTCTTCTTTATAGAGTATAAGATTCCAATTGGATGCAGTTAGACAGCAAATCTTTATTGCATCTAACCAAATATGTTTGTGTTATTGAGATGCTCTTGAGTGAAACTCTCTGAAATACAGGACAACAGAAATGTGCTAGAAATATACCATTTAGGCTCTGGGAAAAAAAATCTATGAAATTTATATTACATGGCTTTATGTATATAAAACAAACCTAAACACTCATTAGAAAGTTAAGCATGACTTAAGAAGGTAGTATTACTAAAGTGTGGTAGGGGCAAAAAAAAAGAAAAATAAATTTCATACAAAATAACAAATAAAAAAAATCAAAATTTAGATATAGACAAGATGAAAAGAAAACATTGTCAGAGTCATAGTAAAAAGAGTCACTCAAAATGTCAAGACATTTTGGAGATAAATGGAGTTACCAACAAAAAGTCTTTCAAATAGCATTGGTGCAGAATTTTAGAAATGAACAGAAATAAACTAGAAATCATAGAAAAGGTAAGTAAAAAACTGTTCTTACATTGAGAAAGATACAAAAAAACAGAACTTGTAGATTAGGCAGTATATAAGCAATCACTAATTAATTAGGAGATATTCTGAAATGATATCACTTACTTAGATGCTTGAATGATTAAATTTGTATTTTTAGAAGCAATGTTAGAGAAAACGGCTATTTTAGATTATTATAAGAAGAAAAATATTTATTGAAAATATAACCCTGGAATTATTTTTATAGTTATGATGCAAGTAAACCCAGGAAAAATACAGTAAAAGGTAAATATATTATTTGTAATATATATCATAGTTGATATGATATATCATACAATAATATAATATATACTTTTACATGTAATTTTACTTATACCATTTCACTACAATTTCAATTTTTTAAAATGACAATATGACAAGAATCTAGATATTTTAAATTTAGAAGTAAATCTTGGATCTAAAACCAACTTTAAAAAATTCAGATGGAAAAGCAGCTACCCGCCCAGCTACCTGAGGTATCTGCCAAGAAGCCAGGTGCTTTGTGGGAATCTCTTCCATAGCTTAGCATCTGGGTTTTCTAAGCTGTTACCAAGGGAGGAAAAAGGAAAAAAATCTACCACAGTGTGTAGTGCTGAGGTTACTGGCCTCTTCAGAACAATAATATGAAAATGTTTTCTTTTCAACAATGAGACTCACAAAATGGGAATAGAAATCCAAAGGTAACAAAATACTGTATTCTCTAAAATGTCTTTTCTGCATTATTTTTAATTTATGTTAAGACTGTATTAGCTTCAGAGTGTTTATCTATGTCCCCAAGAGAGGATTAGCTGGGAACATTCTTTGAGATAAACTAAAAGAACTATTTGGTGCTGGCACCGTTAAATTTTTCTGATGTGCAGGTGTTTGTAGTATTTGTACAGTTGCCTGATTGGTTTTCATCCAGGTAAATCCACAGAGAATAAGGTTTATCGTTTCAGGATAGAGAGGTGCAGAGGCTATTACAGAATATAGCAAAAACCTGCCACTAGCCACTTCCATGCTATTTTCTAAAGCGTTTCATGTTCTGACTTGGAGAATATAAGCAAGACTTCATTTCATTGAACATTTCTTACTGATCTTTGCTGAATCACATGCATTTTACTTTTTCCCAATGTCTTTCATGATCCACTCTGTATTCCTAACTCTTCATCAGTATTACAAAGTGAGAATTTATGTTGTTACAAAATAATAAAATACATTAAATAGCTTGTTATTTTCGGATATGCTTTACAATAGTTATGGAAAAAGAGTTCATACATTTACTCAATTGTTCCATCAACAAAATTTTATGAAGCCTCTGAAATTTTCCAGGCAATGTGCTGGGTGCAGGAGATAGAAGGGTGATCAAAACAGAAATGATCTCTGCCTTCATGAAGTTTATGGTTCAATGGAGAGGCAGAGAAACTGGGTATCACATTGGAATTTTAACCACAATACCAAAGTATATTAAATGCTGCATTTCACAGGATGTATTAGATCACAAGCGGAATTAATAAATGATGTAGCCGTATGTTGATGCTAAGTGGGGAGTATAAGACTAAAATTTCTTGAGCTCATACCACATGCCAGCCTCAGAATTGCATGATGACTAGGCTATGATTAATTTAGCCATTCTGTTAATGGGCAATATTTTTTCTAATTTCTTCCTTTAACAAATGATGTTACAAAGAATATTCTTGTACCATTGTTATACTTGTTTCTCTGTGCAAATATACAAGTGCACATACACAAGGAGTTTTCTAAGACACATCCACAGGAATGGAATTGCTTGGCATGAACACATTCTAATTTACAACATATTGCCAAATCATTCTCCAAAATGCTTGTACCAACTTATACTTCTACCAACAACTTAGAAGAGTTATATTAATCTGTGCCCACACTTCATATTGCAAGACTTAAATTCTGCCCATGTTATGAGTTTAAAATGTATGTAATTGTTGTTTTGATTTTCATTTTCCTGATGACTAATGAATAAAGCATCTCTTAATAAAAACATAAGTGATTCAGCAAAAGTTTCCTCACCCTTAAAACCATTCATCCACAGTGAAAACTACCATGTTGGAGACTGGAAAAGGCTTTGTTGGAAGGGTTCCTTCAAATAATGTTATGCAATGAGTTCCCCAGACAAAAAAAAAAAAAAAAAAAGTGAGCATTTGAGTGTGGCTGCCCCTTATCTTAGTCCTTCAGATACAATGAACTGATGTCTAACTACAACCTAGAAAACCAAATTGCAGAAACAGGCCAGCCAGCTGTTTCTATAACAGAACAAAGAAGAGTTGATTCTATATTCAGATTGGTCTGTTCTTCCAGAAGTTGTCCAGTAAAGGAAACTGAGACTTCAGTGCACCAGATGCACACAGAAGGTGCGAGAGCTGTCCCGGAGCTGTTTTAAATTCTACCTTAGAGTACAATCTAGGAGGTTGACAGGAACCCAAAGGTATATTTTATGTGCTGTAGAAAAAAGAAGGAGGAGCTGAAGTATGTGTGACTAGCAAGAGAAAAAATGAATCTCCTATGTCACAGGAAGTACAAGGTTGTGACTAGGTGATGTGAATAAAATACTCATCTCAGGCACAAAATTTAAGGAGCACCCAAAAAGCAAAATTTCAGTAACCAAGATAAGTAAAATTTTAATGCACTATTTCAAAAAAAAATCAGAATTAATGCCAAAGAATTTATGATGAACAAAATATTATTTCTTTAAGACAGTACTCAACCCTGGACTTACATATCCCTGCCTCACTTTCCTCCCTCTAATCCTGACTTTTCAGGGAATGTCCCTAGAGGAAGACCCTGAAAAATAGAAAAATAAAGAGCCCAAGAAAGAGTCAGCTTTAAACCTCTTCCAGGCCCAGAAACTATGAAGTTCTCTTGTCCCAGTACCAGCCAGCGAAGACTACACTGCTGCCTTGTCTTTCATCCTTCCTCCCTTCCCAGCACAACCATCAGCCTCATTTCTGTTGGGGTCAGGAGCCACAGCAGGCAGGTGAAGGGGAGGCATGAGGGTTGTGTGTAAGGAGAGCTGATGGTACCAAGTTTAGTCTGTGTTTTGTGCCTTAACATGATCATCACAGGTCCTTTTTATCATTTAAGAGATATGGATGCTGTCCATTTTTTTGTCCAGAAGCAAAAGAAAATTAGCAAATCAAAGGGACTGTAGGAAACAAGATGCTTTCTGCTGGTTCAGTGCACCAGTTATACAAGAAAGTAAATGTATACTTACAAATCGAGATACAAGTTCTGCAGAAACTATAGTCTCTCTGCTTTAGATAGGGTGGTCAGGGCAATAGCTCTGGGCATCTCAGAAGAGATGAGGGAGTGCCAAACAGCCCAAGAGTTGGTGGCACAGAGAAAAACCTAAGAAAAGGCCCTGTAGCAGCAGGAAGTGTGGCTCCTTCTGAATCCGAAAGGCCAGACTCACTAGACGGTACCACTGGTGGTATTAGACAGAAAAGGGGAACTAGGACCAGATCTGGTGGACTAAGGCAAGGACTTTGGATTCTTTTCTAAGTTTTATAAAGGTTCATTCAAGGATTTTGAGGATCAGATTGGCATGGCCTGCTTTCACCAGTGATGTCCTAGAGGGTGCAATAAGGCAAGAAGAAGAAATAATATGCATAGAGAATGAAATGGAAGAAGTAAATTGCCTCTATTCACAGACAATACAGAGTATCCTAAGGAATCCTCAATACAACTACTCAGGAGAACTTCAAAATGTGACAAAATTAAAAATCAGTATTTAAAAATCACTTTTATTTCTACACGTTATTAGAAAAAAATATTGGAAAATTAAATTTCCAAAGCAAGACTACTTATAACATCAAAACCATAAAATACTTAAAAATAACATTAACAAAAGATATGAAAGACCTCTACAATAAAAAACAGAGAGAAATTAAAGGAGGCCTATATAAATGCAATATGTCATGTTCAAAGAGTACAAGATTCAATAATGTTAACACATCTATTCTTCCTGAATTAATCCATAGATGCAATGTAATCCCAACAGGTATGTTTTTAAAGAAATTGAGAAATTAATTTTAAAATTGTTATAAAAAAGCAAAAGACCTAGAATAGCTGTAACTATATTTAAAAAGAACAAACTTGAATGATTCACAATGCCTGTTTTCCAAATTACTTTTATAGTTACAGCATCAAGACAATGTGATATTGACATAAGACAGACAAAAATTAAATGAAATAGACCAAAATATACACAGGCAGTTAATTTTTGACAAAAATGTAAGTTAAATGCAATGGGGAAAGGAAAATTGTTTCAACAAATGTTATTGGAATAACTGGATAACATGAATTTCAATCCTTATTTGACACCATATACACATATTAATTTGAAATGTATCACAGTCCTAAATACGAGAGCTAAAATTATAAAACTTCTAGAAGAAAATGTAGTGAAACACTTTAGTAACCTTATGTTTGGCAAGGATTTCTTTAAAAAGACATGTAGTAACATAAAATTAACATAAAATAGTAACATATTAACATAAAAAGAGATACATGGACCTCATCAAAATTAAAATTCAACTAGAAAACATTACCTCATCAAAATTAACTAAAATTAGCTAAAAAACACTCCATAAAAATATAAATGGCAATACATAGACTCGGAGAAAGTATTCTCAAATTATATGTCTATAATCTTTACATATAAGTAAAGAACTCTCGCACATAATTAACCAAACCACAAATAATCAATTACAAATGGACAAAAGAATTGGCATCCAAAAGAAGATATATCAATGGTTAATACATGAAAAGTTCTCAACATAATTAGTAATGATGGACATGCAAACCAAAACCAGAAAGAGATTCCCTTTCCCATCACTAGAATGGCTACAACGAAAAGTGTTGACAACACCAAATGTTGAGGAGGATGCGGTAGATCTGCAATTCTCAGACATCACTGGTAGGGTGAAAATTTAAGAACTTTAGGAAACAATTTGACAAGTTTTTAGTAAGTGGTATCTATACCTACTCTATGAGTAGTTATACTTCAATATATTTTAGTAGTTATACTTCAATATATTTACCCAAGGGGAATAAAAACGCATTTCCTCACAAAGAACTGTACCTGGAGGTTCATAGCACCATTATTCACATTATTCATAGTACCCAAAAAGTGAAAACAATTCAAATGTCTATCAACCAATGAAAGAATAAACAAAATGTTTTATATTCATACAATTAAATATTACTGAGGAATTAAAAGTGTAAGCTTTACACACCTACACAAACACACACATACACACATATAATAAAGGCTTCATTTGTTGTAGTTGAGTTCTGTTGCTTCTAGATGCCTACACAACACTCAAGGATTCAAAATAGCCTCTTCTAGAAGAAACATTTAAAAATATTCATCCCTGGCATGGCTCCAATTGTGGGGACATAGTTTATTCAGGGTAATAAACTGAATTCTATATTTTCTCTTCTTTTGTGCTTAAAAAAGTGTTTTAAAATATTTTATTTATTTTGATGTGAGATTAAAGTGGAGAAAAAGGTTATTAAACTATAATTATAATATAATACATCCTTCTATTTTTGTTATACTAGGAGAAGAAGAGTGTTAATATAATGAATTACCTACTTTTAATTTTACAATAGATGAAGGCCACATTCATTTGCAACTTTTGTTTAAAGAATCTAAATTAGAGGAAAATGTTTGCTTACTTCTGTGAATAAAAAAAATGAAACCAGGTTTAATAGAAATTAAAATAAGAAGGAATCAAATAAAAATGATTTATCAAAACTTATTATTTATTTACAATAGGTTTAAGCCTTCACATTATATAAATTATATGTATCAGCAAAGGGTCTTTCAGCTTCTCTCCAGCACCTTTGGCACACCTATAAATTTGAGTAAATCTTTCAAGCCTCTTATTTTCTGGTGAATTCTTTCACTACAAATTAAATACTTATTGTAAGCAAGTAATATCTTATATAGTTACTATATTTCTTCATTTCAAGAGTACATGCATATCTTAATTCATTCTAGATGATCCCAATTTGTGGAATGTTACAGCTTGTGTTCATGTGTAATTATGTACCATTAAAATAATAATAGCTGTCGTTCATTCAGAACCTCCTATACCTGACACTGTGCTAACTATATCACATACATTATCTCAACTAATCCTCACAACAGGCCTAGGAAGTAGGGACAATAATTAATCTCCATGTTTCAGATGAGAATTCAGAAGCTCAGAGAAATTAAGAAACGTAACCAAAGTCTGACTGTTAGGAAATACCAGAGCAGGATTTGAACTAAGTTCTTCATCACTTTACAGCCTGTAGTTTTAAAAGCCAGGCATACTGCTGCTTGGTTCTCTGAACTTAATACAGGTTATTATGTATAACTAATGTTACTCATGAAGGGCCTGACACCGGATGTCTTAGATAACACAAAGAGAAACTGTCCACAGCTTTACTGTGGCTCTTCCCATAGCCCTGGAGCTCTCTGGGTGAGTGGCACTAAGCAATATAAATACTGAAATTACCTCATTGTAAACATAACATCACTAGGCTTCAGTGATAACCAATTTCTAGTTGTATTTTACCTTATACTTTGTTCATAAAAATCTCCTTACCAAATATATCAGATGGATTACAGATTTATTTCTTCTACCAAACCCCTGCTAAAAGAACAGTAAATGTGTTTCAAATTGTATTAGTCTACCAGGGCAATAATAGGAGGAGAAGGATGCTTGGAAAATAGAATAGGAAAAAAATAATGACTTTAGAAACTTACCAAATATGAATCTTGATATAGAAAATTATATTTACAATAAAAATTCAAGGAAACCTCACAGAAGGTAAAACAAAAAGTTAAAAATATGGAAAATATAAAAGAAAAAGTAATAAACATTTCCAATATCTTTAGAGTAATACTTCTAGTAAGAGATCAGAGAAAATAAAGGGGAGAGAATTATCACATATAAAATCCAATAAATAATTTTAAAGCTAAAAGACATAAGCCCTTAAATTTGACTAGCTCCCTAAGTACCCAAAAAAGTGAATAAAATAAAAAGATGAACCCAAATGACACCACCTTGAAATTTCAGAATTGGATGTTCTACAAGAAAAGCTCTCAGAAGAAAGAAAGTAGTCTCCAAAGGAAGAACAGAAATCAAATAACATCAGACCCCTCAACAGCAATGCTGGATCCTAGAAGACAATGTAGTCAGGTCTTCAACATTCTAAGGAAAAAATATTTTTAAACTAAAATTCTGTATAATATATTGCTGAAATGTAAAGATAAAGATATTTGCAAGCATGCAAAGTATATAACATTAGTAGGATAGCAGCATATGCTAAAATAAAGGAATACTATTATAATGTGTATATATACATATGTAAACAAATGTGTGTGTGTGTGTGTATTTGAAGATTATTTCTTGCTCTTCTAATGGACCATGGTATCAATCCATGCTACTAGATGTCGCTTTTCACATGGTCACTCAGGGAACTCAGGCCAAAAAGGCACTGCCACCTCCAACAAGTACACAGAGGACACAGAGGGGGAACAAACTTGAGGGGCCACACATGAGAGGTTTCTACAAGCCAGGTCTGGAAGTGGCATATCACTTTGTACATTCCATTGGTCATAATTGAGCTACATGGAAGATGAGAATTATAACCATATACCTAGAAAGAAGAGGAAATGGACTTCAGTAAACAAACAGCAGTCGTATTTGCCCAACAAAGATGGGCATATATCCTTTCAATGATCGGTTCTTAGAAAATTATTGAAAGATACAATTCAGCAAAATGAGGGAGTAAAGCAAGAATGAGGACATACTATGGGATTTAGAGTAGAATAATGAAGACAAACCCTAGAACCAGAGAATAGACAGACCATATTGAAGCATGAGGAATAAGAGGTTTGCTAGTTAAGCCAATCAGTGTGAACTATTCCTACAAACTTGATGAAGAAGTGATTACCGATTCTTCAGAAATATCTGTTTCCCCTCCACTGGGAAATGTCAAAATAGGCAACTTTCTTTTCTCAGTCTTCAGGGGACTATGTCATCCTTTCCTGAAAGTGGATTCTTTGTGGTGCTCCCTATGCTGAGCTCTACCAGGTTGGACTAGACTCTTTCCTCTGCCTGTCCCCCGATGACACCCTAAAAATCTGGGAAAGTTGGTTTTGGTTTAGCAGCACCCTCAGAATATGAACTCTGCTCACCATACTAGGTTCCCACTTTAATTTACCTTTTACTTTGGCCTCTGATAATTCTTTGTTTTCTAGCCAGATCATTGATGCACTTTCTTTCCTTTTTTTTCTTATTTATTTATTTAGAGATAGGGTCTTGTTCTGTTATCTAGCCTGGAGAACAGTGATACAATCATAGCTCACCATAGCCTCAACCTGCCAGACTCAAGCAATTCTTCTACTCCAGCCTCCTGAGTAGCTAGGACCACAGGAGTGCACCACAATGCCCAGCTCATTTTTAAATTTTTTTTTGTAGAGACAGAGTCTCAGCATGTTGCCCAGGGTGGTCTTGAATTTCTGAGCTCAAGTGATTCTCTGGCCTTGGCCTCCCAAACTGCTGGAATTACAGGAGTGAGCCACCGCACCCAGCCTGGCCTGGGGCACTTTCAATAGCAGAGAGTCATTTTCAGCAGAAGGACTGTTCCTCCATCTTGTTCTCATGATAGTGAGTGAGTTGTCATGTGATCTGATGGTTTTATAAAGGGCTTTTCCTCCTTTTGCTCTGCACTTCTCCTTGCTGCCACAATGTGAAGGACATGTTTGCTTCCCCTTATACCATGATTGTAAGTTTCCTGAGGCCTCCCAAGCCATGCTGTCAGTCAATTGTCAATTAAAGCTCTTTCCTTTATGAATTACCCAGTCTTGAGTATGTCTCTATTTGCAGCGTGCAAATGAAATAATACAGGCTATTTCTCTTATTTTGTTTGCTTTGAAACTAAAATACGGGCTACTACTTTAGATGGGTGACAAAAAAAAAAAACTTAGGTATATGAAGCAGAGCTTAACATGTAACAGAACATGTAATACATGTAACAGCAGCCTGGCGCGGTGGCTTACACCTGTAATCCCAGCACTTTGGGAGGCTGAGGTGGGCAGATCACGAGGTCAGGAGATCAAGACCATCCTGGCTAACACGGTGAAACCCCGTCTCTACTAAAAATACAAAAATATTAGCCAGGCATGGTGGCGGGCACCTGTAGTCCCAGCCACTCGGAAGGCTGAGGCAGCAGAATGGCATGAACCCAGGAGGCAAAGCTTGCAGTGAGCTGAGATCACGCCACTGCACTCCAGCCTGGGCAACAGAGCGAGACTCCACCTCAAAAAACAAAACAAAACAAAACAAAACCAATACATGTAACAGTATGTAGCAGAAACAAAAAGTAAGTCTTTGATGTTTTAAGCTATTGAGATTTTGAGCTATTTATTATCACAATAGAATATAGCAAAAATTGGCTAACAGAGAAATAATTTAAGCAAGGGAGAGCTTAGAACAGTTTTATTATTTCCCCATAGAACCCCTGTAAAGTTCAGTAGTATTTTTTTTTTTTTTTGCTTAAGTTACTTTTATTCTCTGAAAATCAGCACTCTTTCTATATAATCAAAACATGTTGTTAGGAAATTCAAGTACAGTTGACCCTTCAACAATGTGGGGGTAGGGGCACTGATGCCCACACAGCAGAAAATTTGAGTATAAGTTTTGACTCCCCCAAAACTTAACTACTAATAGTCCTATTGTTGAACGAAATCCTTACCCATAACACAAACAACGTTTTGTATTTCATATATATTATATACTGTATTCCCATAATAAAGTAAGCCAGATAAAGGAAAATATCATTAATGAAATCATAGAGAAAAGACATTTACTATTTTCTCTCTATTTGCTAAGTGAAAGTGGATTATTATAAAAATCTTCATCTTCATCATCTTCATGTTGAATAGACTGAGTAGGAGGAGGAAAAGAATGGGTTGGGCTCGCTGTCTCAGGGACCGCAGAGGTAGAAGAAAATCTATGTGTAAGTGGACCCATGCAGTTCAAACCTGTGTTGTTCAAGGGTCAACTGTAATTAGCTTGTAACTTTTCACAAGTTAGTCTGTGAGCCAAAATATCATAAGCAATGGACTTGATGTGATTATAAACATATCATCATACTAAAAAACACAATATGTGGTCTTTACAACCAGGGCTATCGTTTGTATTGGATAATTTTCAATAAGCAGAGGGTTGCCTGAAATGCAATTTCTTCATTTAGTAAGTGATTGCATAAAACACTCACAAATATATTTGCTTTTTAGTTCTTTTTAATTTTAACAGCAATGGAATAAAACATCAATGGAGAAAATAATAATATATGTGCAAGTTAACCAAAAACTTAATCTGAAGTCATAAAAACTCTATTAAAACTACCTACCTATCATTGTAGATCAAAGTGATTTCCATTATATTTACAAAGATCTGTCAAACTTTTTCCATAAAAACAATACCTTACAAATAAAATATTCAAACCTCTGAATTTTAAGCTTCAGTTTAGATATACGTTATGAGTTGGATTCTTACCATTGTAATTTCTCAAGTCACACATACACTATATTATATTGACTAAAATTTCTCACTGCCAAATCCTCAAAATACAAAATCTTGATATGAGTTCAATTCCCTTCCTTAGAAAAGGTTAGGAAATTAAATATTATTTTACTAAATATGCCAGTTAACTGAATTACACCTTACCTATAAATTAATAATTGAAAAAAAAGAATGCATTATAATTTTTAACACCAACACTGCTTATATTTTATTCTTTGTGAAGTCTCTGTTTATTTTCTTAACATAGGGATATCATCAATATTAATTACAATATGGCTAATGTACACATAGGATATATAGAAAATTATAGTAAAAAACCAATAGGTTTATAATGTAAAAAGACTATCATATATGTTAGATATTGCTTTTTAGTAAAACAAATTATTGCTATCAATAATCCATCTTTGCTGGGTGCTGTGGCTCATGCCTGTAATCCCAGCACTTTGGCAGGCCAAAGAAGGTGGATCACCTGAGGCCAGGAGTTCGAGATAAGCCTGGGCAACATGGCGAAACCCAGTCTCCACTGAAAAACACATAAAAAATTAGCCAGGCATGGTGGCATGCGTGCCTGTAATCCCAGCTACTCAGGAGGCTGAGGCACAAGAATCCTTTGAACCCCGAAGTCGGAGGATGCAGGAAGCTGAGATCGCACCACTGTAATCCACCCTGGGTGAGAGAGTGAGACCCTGTCTTAAAAAACAAAAACAAAAGAAAACAAAATCCATCTTCAAGTTTATTTAGTATCTAATGAATGCAGGTTACTATCTGAGTATTGTGTTTGAAAGAAAGAGAAGGCATAATCTTTCCTTTCAATAAGATTATAATTTAGTTCAGATGGCGAACCACAGGACTACATCATTTTATTCCCTTCTACTCGATCCACATGGGTAGACAAGCCTCTTGAGAAAATTGTTGCTACTTACAGTCTTCACTTCCCATTTCCCCATTCACTTCCAACACACTGTAGAGTGGCTTACATGTCCATTATTTATTTCTAGCTATTCTCATCTAGTTAAACCACCTATTGCTAAATCCGGTAAAACTTCCCAGTCCTTACCTTTGCAGCGTTGGCTACTGCTGACCGTTTGCTCTTCCTTGGAATGCTCTGGGACCCTAGGGCCTCACTGGTATCATGTTCTTCATCTTCTCTTCCTTTTTCTCAATGACTCCTTTGTGTTCCCAACCTCTGAGTTTCTCATCTACTGATATTCCTTAATTTGAGGTGCTACTCAGGCTAATGTATGCTTTCTTTTCACACATTCTCATCCACCCTATGGTTTACATTTCCACTTACATACTAATAACTCCCAAATAAATATTTGCAGCCCATATATTTTTCTGAATTATGGACACAAATCTCTACTTGGATGTCCCCCAGGCATCTCAAACTAAACATGTCAAAATAATATCCAAACCCATTAAAATGACTTAGGGGGCTGTAGTATTCCTGCTTTTAACTTTATTGCCTTGAATATGCCATGCTTTCTGTTACCCCAGGGCCTTTGTTAATGACAGGACCATAACCCTTTCCTACACTGTCCGACCTAGTCTGCCTATCAAACTCAAATTCTTCCACAAACCTTAACTTGCTCCTCAAAGTCTGGGTTTGGGAACCTCCGAGGTGCTACCATCACATTGTATTATACCACCTATACACCTTATTAGACTGTGAGCCTTCTGAGGATCAATGCCATGTCTCAGTTGTTCCCCACGCATCTCCCGGAACTGGAGCAGTAGCTGGTTCTCAGAAGCTGCTCAGCTATATGCATTATAGTAAGCATATAGTGGTTAAGGGCTGGGCCTGCAGAGCAAGCCACCTGGGTTTTGTCATTTACTACCTGTGTCACTTTGGATAAGCTGCTTAACTTCTTGGTCCCAAAATTGTGGTTATAATTGTTTTCATTTCATGGAATTATTGTGAGAATTAAATGAGTTAATCTTTACAAAGTGTGCACTATAAGTGCCAGACACATGGGAATTGCTAAAGATTAGCTATTATTTTCAGTTGAAAATTATTTTTATTGTGTTTTTGCTACCCTGATGCAGCAACAAGTTCACAAAAAATAACTGAAATCTAGTGCTGCGCATTAGAGTTGTGTGGCCTGAGATGACAGAACAATGTAACTGCACTGTATTGTTAACTACAGCAGCCACCTCATAATGCACACAGAGTAGGGAGGAGTTAATTTTGCAGCCTCTTTCTCTGTCTTCTCTGCCTAGACCGTCCTATTTCCTTTAAGGAAAGACCAGATTGACTGGACCCCAGTTACACTAATAAGGTTCTCAACCATGACATAAAACTAGATGGGGAGACAGGCTGAATTTTCAGCCTCTGTTCTCTTAAACTGCTTTCTTGCTGAAGTGTCAGAAGGAAGTAGGAGATCTCACTTAGACCTTAAGTAAAAGCGATGCATTCCAAAAGAGTCTTGGACCAGAATTCTTTTAGGAGTCAGGTGCTTGTATAGCAATTAAAGTTCTCTGATTTATGTCATGCTCCTGTTTCAGCATAATATAGGATGACTTGGGAAACTGATAGGGGAAGATTCTAGCATTTTCGTGGCCTTGACTGAAACACCACATAAAGTAGAAAACTAACAATTATATTTCTAATCAATGTCTACCTAGGGAGTCAGACTAGGGATAGTAGATGACCTGGGCTGAGTTCCCTCCTAGACAGAGTACAAAGGTGGGTAAGTGAGCCCTGCCCTCAGAGAGCTGACAGTCTGGTAAAAGGGATGCATATGTGCAATACAGTATAGTAAATGTTTTAATAAAGGTATGTGCATAGATCGAGAGGTAAGTGGGAGTGATGAGCTCTCCTTGAGGAAGTCAGAAAAAAACTTCAAAGGAGGAAACACTCAGGAATTCTCTAGATTTAGAAAAAGGGGTCAAATGTTCTCAGAGAGGGCTTGTGCAAAGTCTTTCAGCAAAGAGTAGGACAGATTTGAGGAAATATGTCATTCCATGTGTGTTTAGATTATTTAGGATAATATGCAGTGAGGAGCTGGCTATTGATGAAAATTAAATAGGTAAGAACTGCACAGATCATGGAGGATGTGGTTGGTTGGTCTTCATCCTGTAATGGATAGTTAAGCTAGCAGAGAGTTCGAAGTTGCTCTGTTTACATTTTAGTATGATCCTTTAGAGGGAATGTGGTCTGAGAAAGGAAGCACACTTTTCCCAGTATGAAATTTGCCTTCACAGTATGAATCAAATGCAGAAAGTGTAAGGCTGAATTTTCCCTAGAGGAAAGATAAAGATATTAATTCATGTTGCCATAATCACAAGCAATAACTTGAAGACAGAATACTCTAAACACAATTCTAATTTGATTACCCCCTAAAAATGAAACAAACCTAACTAGCAAAACAGAGACAATTTGAAACTGTTAAAATTAGAAATGAGCTCATGTTTAAGTTCAATTTTATAGGTTTTTTTTAATGTGGGTTTCAGAAAATCTAGTAGATTCAATAAAATAAAATATCCCAGACACCTGGTATAATTAAAGCAAATGAACCAAGTGGTAAAAATATCTCTGATTGAGGCTACGTTTGATGTCTAGCCAAAAAGACTACAGATTCTGCAATAAATATATGGACTGGAGTGTGATACAGCAGAAATACAATGAGAAATTCTTGTGGTTCAGAAAGTCACTACTTTATTTTATAAGGTTTAAGAATGCAGGTTATTTGCTGGCTTCTTAAATATATCAATCTTAAGTACACTCCTATGTTTATGTGAAATATCCAGAGGAAAACTAATTCTTACATATGTGGTGAAAATAATGAAATCTGAGTGGAGGTAGCAGGAAGGCTCATGGAAGCCCTGGCTGCTTTTTCATTTTTCCCATTCATTAGGATAAGTCGAACTACCATCAAATTGTCGTTTATCTATTAGTCATGTCTGAAAGAGGTTGCCTGCAATTTTCCACACTAGTTCCTTGTAAATGGTTCATAATTGCAAAATCTCCATTTCCTGTCAGTTAAAATGTTACCTTTAACTTATGCACCCAGGGGTGTTAAGTTCTAGTAAGGGATAGAGTTAGCAGATAAGAATGTTTTGAAAAAATACTTTTAAAAGATTCTTAAGTTCATTAAGAAGTGATTTTTACTTCCCAAAGCAGGAGGATGGGTGAGAGAAACTGCAGGGATTTATACTATAAGGTGTTTTTAACTTACAACTTTTACACACTGTGATTCTGCCTCAAATACGCAGTTTCCATAGCAACTACCATATCATCTGATCCTAAAGCTATTTTTGAGATGCAGATAAGTTTCTTAAGAAAATGTGTCCGCATCTCAAGGTAAATTTCTTTCCTAAATCCACTCTACTCCCAGTGACACCAGCAAGATTCCATTTTAACAGAAAATGTGCTAGAGCAAGTATATCTGTGTGTTCTGTTTACTGATTTTATAGTTTATTGAAATTGAAGTTTAAATTTACTTCAAGTAAGCTTTTTTACCTTTTCACGTTTATTTAACAGCTTAATTGAGATATAATTAACATATAAGAAATTGCATATACTTAAAAGGTAAAATTTGATAAGTTGAACATATTGTACGTACAGATCATGGTTTCTTTATACATTCAACTATATTGATGGATATTTGTGCTGTTTCCAATTTGGAGCTATTAAAAAGAAAGTGGTTATGAACATTCAGGTGCAAGCCTTTACATGGACATATGTTTTCATTACCTAGGAATGAAGTGTCTGGATAGTATAGAAGGCATATTTTAATTTTCTAAGAAATTGCCAATTTTTTGGTCAAAATATTTGTTCCGTTTTATGTCCCCACTAGTAAGGTATGAAAATTTCAATTGCCATCCTTGCCAACACTTAATATGATCAATATTTCTCATTTTAGCCATTCTAATAGATATTAACTGATATATCCTTTCTGTTTTAATTTGCACTTCCTGAGTGATTAATGACATTGGCCATATTTTTATGTCCTTATTTGCTACACATATATCTTCTTTGACAAATTATCTGTTTAAATGTTTTGCCCATTTTTTAAACTGGGTTGCTTATTATCTCATTATTGAATTTTAAGAGTTCTTTACATGTTCGAGATACAAATCCTTTGTCAGATACATGATTTTGTAAACACTATATGCCAGTCTATTGCTTTCCCTTTCATTCTTTTAATGGCTTTGTTCAAAGAGCAGAAAGTTTTAATTTTTATGAAATTCAAACTAGAACTTTCTCTTTATGGATTATACCTTTGGTAATATGTCTTAAAAAATCTTTGCTTGACTCTAGAGCTAAAAACTTTCTGCTATATTTCTTCTAGAACTTTTATAGCTTTGGCTTTTACATTTAGTTCTATAATTGATTTAATTTTTGTGTTTAATAATATAAATTATCCTCCAAATCCTGCTATAGTGGAATCCCAGAATTTTTATGTCATGTATTTTCATTTTCATTCAGTTCAGAACATTTTAAAATTTCCCTTTTGGTTTCTTCTTTGTATTTTGGAGTTCTGATTTTAGGACCATAAGTATTTCAGTTTATAATATTTTCTGTATGAATTTATTTCTTTCTCATTATGAGATAATTTTTAAAAAATTCCTGGCACTATTCTTTACTCTAAAATCTGCTTTGTTTGAAATTAATACAGGCACAATAGCTTTCTTTTGATTAGTGTTTACATGGTAAAATGTTTTATATTTAAATTGCACTTTTTATCGGCATCATATAGGTAGTACTGGCTTTTTCATCTGACTTAACAATCTCCATTTTTTGAGGGTGTTGATGCCCTTACACTCGTATTTGTTTTCTATTACTGCATAACAATTTACTAGAAATGTTGTTTAAAACAGTATCCATTCACTGTATCCCAGATATGTACCTGAGAAGTCCCTGTGCACTCAGATGGCTTCTCTGCTTAGTGCCATAAGGTCAAAATCAACGTGTTGGTTGTGCTGGGCTCTAACTGGGAGTATCTGTGAAGGAGTTTGCTTCCAGGTCATCAGTTGTTGGCAGAATTCTGTCACTTATGATTGTAGGACTGAGGTCCCTATTTCCCTGTTGGCTGTTAACCAAGACCTTCTTTCAACTTCTAGAGGCTGCCCAGGTTCCTTACCTCATGGTCCCCTCAGTCTTCAAGCCAGCCATGGCATATCCAGTTTTTCCGAGCTTTAAATCTTTGATTCCCAGCAGAAAATCTTCTGCTTTTAAAGAGTTCAGTAATTAGATTAAGCCCTCCCAGATAATCTCCCTTTGCCATATAATTTAATATAATCCCTGATTTTATTATCTCATCATATTCACAGTCCTATAGATTATCGGGGAGATATCTTGTGGATCTTTTTGGGATTATGCCTACTGTAACCATTAACATGATTATTGATTTAGACAGGTTTAAATCTATAATTTTGTTTTCTACTTGCTTTTTGTTTTCCTTTTTCTGTTTTTAAAGTTTTTACCTATTTTCCAATTGAGTATCTTTCATTATTCTATATTACCTATTTTAATAGATTAGCTATAACTCTGTTTTATTATTTTAAAATATAACTATAAACACTTTCGGGTTTATAGTGTGCACAGTCTGCCTTCAAGTGATATTATGCCATTTCCCATATAGTATAAGAACTTTACAGTAGTATACTTCCATTTCTTCTCTCTTGGCCATATGTTAACATGTCATACATTTTATTTCTACATATGATGTAAGCTCTGCAGTACATGGTTACTATTTTTGTTTAAAAAGTCAATTATCTTTTAATGAGTTTTTTAAAATAATAAAGTAACGTAGATATAAAGCTACATAGTAAACATTTCTAAGGCTTTACTTTGCATAGATTTTTATTTTTATCTGGTATCATCTTCCTTCTGCCTGCCTGAGAAATTATCTTTAACATTTCTTATAGTGTAGTTCTGTTGGTGATGAATTATATCAAATTTTATAGGTCTTTACATCCCTTTCATTTTTGAAATATATTCTCAGTAGGCATAGAATTCCAGTGTTCTATTTCTTCTCAACACTTGAAAGATGTTGCTCTGCTGTTTGTTGCTTACATTGTTTCTGACTCCCCCCAAAAAATCTATTGTGATTCTTATCTTTGTCCTTCTGTTACCTAATGTGCTGTTTTTTCTCTGGCTGCTTTTAAGATTTTTTTCTCATTACTGGTTTTGAGCAACTTGATTATGATGTGCCCCTTTGTAGTTTGCATTTCTTGGGCTTGGGGCTCATTGAGCTTCTTGAAACCATATGTTTATAATTTTCATCAAATTTGGAATTGTTTTTGCCATCATTTCTTCACATGTATTTCCCCCTAAACATTCCTTCAATAACTGAAACTATGTGTATTTTAGAATGTGTGAAATTGTTTCAGAACTTTCTTCAATTTACTCTCCATGTGTTTAATTTATGTAGTTTTATTTCTATTTTCTTTAACAATGCTTAATCTGTTGTTAATCTCAATTGGTGAAATATAGTTTATATCTATATCTATATCTATCTAAATATATGATTCGTGTTTTTACTTAACCTGTTAAATCTTTTCCTTAGCTTCCTGAATATTTGGAATGCATTTATAAAAACTGTTCCAAGGTTCTTTCTTGCTCAGTTCTGGGTTGGTTTCAATTGATTGATTTTTCTCATTATGGGTTGCATTTTCCTGCTTCTTTGCATGCCTGTAATTTTTTTTTTTTTTTTTTTTTTGAGACGGAGTCTCGCTCTGTCACCCAGGCTGGAGTGCAGTGGCCCGATCTCCACTCACTGCAAGCTCCGCCTCCCGGGTTCACGCCATTCTCCTGCCTCAGCCTCCCAAGTAGCTGGGACTACAGGCACCCGCCACTGCGCCCAGCTAATTTTTGTATTTTCAGTAGAGATGGGGTTTCACCGTGTTAGCCAGGATGGTCTCGATCTCCTGACCTCGTGATCCGCCCGTCTCGGCCTCCCAAAGTGCTGGGATTACAGGCGTGAGCCACCGCGCTCGGCCGCATGCCTGTAAATTTTTTATCAGATACCAGACATTGTAAATTTTACCTTGTTGGGTGCCGAGTATTTTTGTATTTCTATAAATATCTTCAGTTTTGTTTCTGATATGTAGTTAAGTTACTTGGAAACATTTTGATCATTGTTTTTAAGACTTGTTAGGTGGGATCAAAGTAGTGTTTAGTCTAGGGCTAAGTATTCCCCACAGTTGAGGCATGACCCTCCTGACTACTCTACGCAATGTCCTATGAATTATTAGTTTTTCCAATTTTGCTGTGAGACGCAGGCTATTTTCAGCCCTGTTTGCATTTCCTGTACTTTCCCTCCAACCATTTCACTTGATTCTTTTCCCAGTCTTAGTTTCTTCATGTAAATGTGCTGATCAGCACTCTGTTGAATATTCAAGGAATACCTGATTCAGATCTCAAGAATTTTCTCTCCATGCAGCTCACTCTTCAGTTACATTTTGCCCTAAAATGTATGGCCACTTTTACTGCCAACCTTTCAGTTTCACCTCCTCAACTCAGGGAATCTGAAAGGGTCCGCCCACCGGCCCCGGGGCTCTCCCTTGCTGAGCCAATGCTGGGAAACTCTCTAAGAGAATCAGCTGAACAATCACAGCATCACTCTGTTTGTTTCCTGTCTCTTGCAGTTCACTTGAGAACCTAATATCCAAATATCTTGGAAACAGTTTTTTAATACTTTGTCTGCTTTTTTAACTGTTTCAGGCAGAATGGTAATCCCAGTTCCTTACCCATCTTGTCTAAAACTGGCCATCTACATATATATTTTAAAAGTCTAATATATCAAATTTTTGAAGTATGAAAGTCATATGGTTTGGCTGCATCCCCACCCAAATCTCATCTTGAACAGTTGTTCCCATAATCCCCAAGTGTCGTGAGAGGGACCCAGTGGGAGGTAATTTAATCATGGGGTCAGTTACCCTCATACTGTTCTCATAAAAGTGAGTGAGTTCTCACGAGATCTGATGGTTTTATACAGGGCTTTCCCCCCTTTTGTTCTGTACTTCTCCTTGCTCCTGCCATGTGAAGAAGGGAGGTTTGCTTCCCCTTCTGCCATGATTGTAAGTTTCCTGAGGCCTCTCCAGCCATGCTGAACTGTAAGTTCATTAAACCTCTTTCCTTTATAAATTACCCAGTCTCGGGTATGTCCTCACAGCAGCATGAGAATGGACTGTTACAGAAAGACATATGTGATTCTAGAGAGATGATGCAATTGAAATAACTAAAGAATAGTGATGTAATAGAAACTGTCTTGGCTATGATGATTAGAATTTCTGCCTGTTCAACCCAAGTATGCAACATTTATATGTTGTTTTAACTAGAGAGATCAATATCATTCAGAATTGAAATTATCCTGGCTTTGATATTTACCATGAATGTAAAAATACTGAACTGTAAGATTCTACTCCTCAAATTTTCAACGAGAGTCAGATCTTGCAAGATACTCTGAAAACTGAGTCTATACATACAGACAGAAGAGGACTTCTACAATTACCACATAGATTCAAGTTTATAAGCATATGGCACTCAGAGACTGTCATCACACTAGTGATAAAATTTTATAGATCTATCTAGTAAATAAAAGTAAAGAAATTATAAAAATGAAACCTATCATTTTATAACTGCTTATAGATACCACAATTTACATACCCTTTCTATTGTTTATGGACATTTGAATTCCTTTCATGTTTTGGCAATTATAAAATATGATGCAATGAACATTTCTGTATGTGTTTGCTGGTATACGTGGACACACATTCCTTTAGAGTACATACTTAGGAGTATCATTCCTGAGTCACATGTAACCCATATCTTTAGATTTACTAGATAATGTCAAAAGGTGCTTATAGTCCATCAGCAAATAAGAATTACTTTTGTTTTTCACCTACACCTATACTTAGATTTTTTTTTAAATGAATTTTAAATCCATTTTTAGATTAAAACAAAAACAGAAAGAAATTAAAAGTTTATATTTATTCCTTTCTCTTTTTTTCCCCCCACTCTGTCGCCAGGCTGGAGTGCAGTGGCATGGTCTCAGCTCACGGCAACCTCCGCCTCACGGGTTCAAGTGACTCTCCTGCCTCAGCCTCCTCAGTAGCTGGGATTACAGGTGCCCACCACTATGACAGGCTAATCTTTGTATTTTTAGTAGAGACGGGGTTTCACCATATTGGCTAGGCTGGTCTCAAACTCCTGATGTCTACTGGTCTGCCGACTTTGGCCTCCCAAAGTGCTGGGATTACAGGCGAGAGTCACCATGCCCAGCCCCTTTTTCCATTCGTTTTTTAAACACATGTATTATATTGTTACCTTTTGGGTGCTCTGGAATCAAAAATGAAGACAATATGACCACTGCCTACCATAGAGGAGGCCACAGACTAAGGGCGTTAGTATTAGTATAAAATATAAAAAAAGAAGATTCAATTTTATACTAAAATAAAAGATAAAAATAGTGGCGATAGATTTCTAGTCATGCCATATATTACTAAAGAAGCTGATTCTTAAGAACATTCAATTGGCTAATGATAACTCTTAATTTAGCTCCAGACATACAGTTTATGACTAGGTGGGATACATGTACTTGGAGTTGTGGGACACACACACACACACACACACACACACACACACACACAGGGAGAGAGAGAGAGAATGTTAAGGGACAAATAGGGAAGTCTATGTCTAACTTGCTGAAAGTTCCCCTCTGAGGATTAACTCTAGAATTTATGGCAGGAATCAGAAAAGGATCTAGCAAAAGACCAGATACAAAATAGTTTAGTCTTTGTGGGCCATAAGGTCTCTGTCTCAACTCCTCAACTCTGCCCTGGCAGCATAAAGGCAGTTACAGACAATATATAAACAAATGGGTGTGTCTGTGCTTCAAACAAACTTTAATTATAAAAACAAGCTGGATCCCTGATCTTATCCAAGGGCCAGAGTTTGTGGACACCCGGCCTAAGGGATGGCAACTTATCAAAGAGGTAAATGACCCACAGACAGTCTATTAGTTTAAATAGGCATCAATTATTTTATGCTTTAGCATAAATAAAGGATTCAAAAGTAGCTTATAATAGCGGGAAGGGAAGAAGAAAGCGTGGTGAAGATCCCTGCGAACTGTGGAAATTATCACCCACATCATGACTTGACCGAGAGCCTGTTCTAGGATGTATGATGCAATGAAGCTTTTAATTTCCAAGGCCAACAATAAACTACGTGGAGTGACAACATGCATTTAGTGAATGAAAGGACTTTCTGGGAGTGAGAGCATCAAGATTTCATTTTACTAGTGAAAGAAGGTGTTGGGAACTTTACTGAGTCCGATAGGTCAAAAGTGCTCATTAAGGTTTCATCCCTAATAAGTATGTGGAGCTTTTATATTTATCAGCCTAATTTTTTATCCCTTTTGCCTTAGAAAATACAGACTATTGTACCAGATTGATAAATATAAATACTCCCTAAAGTTACTACTTCAGAAAATAAAAAACAAATTCTTTTAGTTTATTTAAGCCAACTGGATCTAATATATTACCGGTATCTCGAAAGAGACAGTAGAATCTTCTATCATCTATAATATTTCCAGTGAATGATTAGCAAGATAGAAAATCTAGGATTAAAATTGTCAGAGTAAACCTTAATTAAAAGCCTATTATGCACCATGAAAGCATTATTCATAACAACTCTATGAGGTAGAAAATAAAATTACCACCCTATTTTATAGATAAAGAAACTGAGGCACAGAGAAGTTAAGTAATTTACCCAAGAGCACACAGCTGATAACTACCAAAGTAGGAATTCAAACCAAGGCAGTCTTCTTTCAGAGTTGCTTTCTTTAAACTCTATGTCACCCTGCCTCTTATCCTTAGGAGACCTATACCATGTATCACCTTTTTTCTCCCTCTTTCTCAAGTAGTGTATATTCGGGATCAGGCTATATGTGGCACTTAAAATTAGATATTGAGAAACTTGACCTTTTAAAAGATCAACACATGATAGAGGTTTGATGCTTTAAAGGACTATGAAAGAGGCCGGGCGCAGTGGCTCTCGCCTGTAATCTCAGCACTTTGGGAGACCGAAGCAGGCAGATCACTTGAGGTTAAGAGTTCAAGACCAGCCTGGCCAATGTGGTGAAACCCTGTCTACCAAAAAAGCAAAAATTAACAGGGCATGGTGATAGATGCCTGTAATCCCAGCTACTTGGGAAGCTGAGGTAGGAGAATTTCTTGAACCTAGGAGGTGGAGGTTGCAGTTAGCCGAGTTAGTGCCACTGCACTCCAGCATGGATGACAGAGTGAGACACTGTCTCAAAAAAAAAAAAAAAAAAAAAAAGTCTGTGAAAGAAAACTTCCTTGTCTGCATGTTTGTTACTAAGCATGATATGTTACCAAAGAAAATGTACTTTCTTCTCTGTCTGGAACAATTTACTTGGTGATTTTCCCAAACTCCGGTCCAAACTTTCTCCTCATCCTCCTAGCAAGTGGTCATTCCTCCTCAGTGCTGCTTAATTACCTTGGTCCTACTGCCAATATGGCAAGGTTAACATTGGGTAGCAACAATTTGCTTTTATGTTTATCCTTTTCTCTGGGCTGAAAGCTCCTCAGGGATAGAAAGCTCATCATACTTACCTTCATGTCTCTAGAATCTTCACAGGATCTACCCAGGGAAGCCACTCGAATGTCTGATGCACGACTGAATGAAGGCATGCACCAATGCTTCCTCCAGGTAGTAGCCCCAAGATTGTTACCCCCTCCCCAATGACAAGATAAGGCAATATCCAACAAGTCTAAAAACAAAATCAAATCTTTTCGAAAGATGCTTTTTAAATCAAATACATCTGTTTCATGTATTGCAGATGTGTGTAAGCACTGTTGAAGAGGGTATCTGGCCAATAAACAACAAGCTCTACAACTTACACGAAGCTATGTTAATACACGCTAGCTGTCGCTGTGAAGCATACACTGTTGCTTTGTCTTTTCAGAGATGCTTCCACAGGGACACAGCTATAGCCCATTTACCTCCTCTCAAGTTTTAATAATATTGTTAAGGAATTCGTTATAAGAAATTGCTGAGAACACCTAGGGAAATTGCTAAGTAATTCCACAGTAGTTCTGCTTGAGTATCATCATAAGTGCTAGGCTGCGTAAGACCACTGGATTTTTTTCATTGTGTTTTGTATTTTGTTTTGCATAAAACAATGTGAATATCACCACTGTTGTCCTTCTAAATAAAATGTTGAAAGAAATGGGATATTCAAAGCTTTCATCTTGCTGGATTAAATTGCAATAAGTTTAAAATTTAAAAAGTGGTGTTTCAACTTAACACATGGGATAGGCTTCTCAAAACACTAGAGTGTGGAGGGGGGCGGAAATTGCAAAGTAATTATTTATTCTTTTGCTTTGTCTTTCATGACATGAAATCCTTTGCTGAATTATTCTACTTAGAAGGTTTAGGGTTGCTTTTCTGTGATGGCGTATGTATTTTTTTTGTTTGTTTTTGTTGCAATGCAAGATTATTTCTTTTCAAAGGGTGGTGTCACAAGAGGCCTGCTGTAAAAATCCAGAGATGCTGCCAGTAATTAGGCAGCTGGGTGGCCCAGAAATTGTCTTCATTACACTGTTGTTTCTTTGCCAGTTCTCTCTTTTCTCTCTTCTGGGAAAGAAAAAAAAAAAGCTTTGTTTTTCTTTACATAGTTCTTATGGCAGAATGAATAAACCTTGTTTTTGGTTTTTTGTTTCTTTCACTTGCCAGAATCTTCTGATACAACATAAACTTCCATATTTATGATTTATAGCCCTTGCTTTGATTTACAATCGATTGTCAAAACATATTTAATGAATGATCAGGGCTACAGTATTTAATGTGTTAAGGGTATTCTATGCACAAATCCATGGGCTTCACATGCACATATGCTGTCCACATGGATTAATATTGTGACTGTTTTTAAAACCAAAACAGTTCTTCAATGTGCATCACTCTGATAACCAAGATAACACGTGTCCAGGGCTTATAACAAATGACTGTCCGCCTAAAGGACACAGAAAAGGTTTTTTATGTCTGTCTTTCCTTCTCTTCATCTCTGACAGATTCTTTTCTCAGTCCAACATGTGGTTGTGAGAAATGAACAACAAATGTGTTTGTGCATGCACCATGCACATATGTGTGTCGTGTGTGGCTTGAATTCTCTTACTTGGGCATGTGAGGGAATTTGTAGCTTATGCTATGTAGGATTATAGTTAGTAGGTATTTCATAACTGTTGGATGAACTAAATAATAGACTTTTTGCATTTGGTTTTCAACATTTTTTGAAGCTAGATGTAGTGGACCGAATGGTGGTCCCCCAAAAGATTTGTCAACATCCTAACCCCCAGGACCTGTGATTATTACCTTATTATAATAAAAGATATGGGATTAAGTTAAAGATCTTGACTGAAGAAATTTATTCTGCATTAGCCTGTAGGCCCTGAATGCAACCATATACTCTAAGACAGAGGTAGAAGGAATTTTGAGACAAACACAGAGAGAAGGAGCAATGTGATCACAGAGGCAGAGATCGGAGAGATGCAGCCACAAACCTAGGAAGGCCAGCGATGCCAGGTGGCCATCAGAAACTGGAAGAGGAAAGGAACCGGTTCTCCTCCAGAGCCTCCAGGAAGAGGGCAGCTCTGCTGACACTTTGATTTCAGACTTCTGGCCTCCAGAACTGTGAAGGAATATATTTCTGTTCTTTTAAGCCACCCAGACTGTGGGAATTTGTTACAGTAGCCATAGGACAATAATATGCTGGTTAACCTCATGAATCAGGCAGGCAAGGCCTGAGTGTGCAGGAGCCTAGAAACCCAGACCTGTGGGTAAGATGAGGACAGCTCCGCCAGAAAAGCAGAGACTCACAGAGAGCAGTAATGCAGAGACTCGGGGAGAGCATCCTGGCCTCAGAGGTCGTTTCATGCAAAGGAAATACAGCAAACAAAGTTTGATCCAGGCAAGCACTGAGTTTTTTCAGGTTGACCAGAATAGTGAGTAGGGAACTGCAGTAGTAATGCAGATGGAAGAAAAAGCCTGAAGTCAAATGAGTATCAGTACTAGTTATCATTAGTTAATTAGAAATACTAATAGAAGAAAACATTCATTGAGAACCCACTATTTGCCAGCCTTTGAACCACCACAGACCTATCATGTAGGTTTCATTGGTCTCATTTTACACTTTATAATACATGCAAAACTAGGATTCAAATTCAAGTAGATCTGACTCCTACTCTAGGTTTTTCACTACTGTGCTGCATATTCTCACTCCGCTGTACTACCCGAGTCAGGACTGTACTATTAATAATACACAGCAGACTGCAGGCCCAGTGGGCAGCATGTTGATAGGAACTGGACGGTGTCAAGGTTCTGTCTAGTTGTGGATGAAATGCCAGACCTATCAAAGAGAGAGAGCAATGCCATGGAGGAGAAATGAGTGTGGGGCTTCCAGTAAACTACATTCAAATTCGGGCTTGGCACTGATGGGCTGCCTGATCTCTAGCCCACTTCCTTATCTTGGCAATGTGAGCAATAATATCTATCCCACAGAATCAATCCAAGAGAGGATATATGCAAGTCAAAAGCCTGGTTCAATATCTAACAAGAAAAATGATTTCCTGTCTCATGGTAAGGTTTGAAGGAAATTGCACAAAACTATAACAGGGATTTTTATTGGCTAGTATAAATTGCAGTGAGCACAACCTTAAGTCTTATGCTCTATTTTTGAAGTAAACATTGAATTTAATTAAAACTATAGAAAATTAAAGGAGGCTTGGTGAAATGGTCACTTGATTAGAAATCTGATCTCTGACATCCCAAAGTTTCGTGTCTATGCAATTAACTCCAATAGATTTGAGAAGCACTTGGATTTCATCCAAAGAAAGGGATGTTATTTATTACAAATATGAATAAATATTCCAGAGCTGACCTGTATTCTGACAACCAACATATATTAGTCTACAATTGATGCAATATTGATTTGCCTTCCTTGTCAAACTTTCGGGGTATAAGATTTGGAATCAACTTCTTGAGGTGCATCCGTCTTTCAGGCAGAGCTCCTTACAAGTACACAGTACTCATACTCCAATGGCATTACTTGGTAACTTGAAAAATACTAAATATAAAACATTTTGTGCTCCTTGAATGTATTTTAATTGAAAATTACAGAGTTGATCTAAAGTATAGGCTTTTTGGGATTGAAGAAGGAAGAGTTTAGTATTTTTTCCTTATTTTTCAAAAAAGGAAGTAACAGGCAATAATGAAACAGTACATATAATGGAGTAAAAATTAATGAATAGATACTTTTTCTATTCATTAGTGTGAATAGAGTATGAATTCAAGTATGAATACATACTTCAAATAGAATGATTTAATGGTTGACTCAAAAATAAAGACTTTATAAAATTCTTCATTTGTCTTAATGCACTGCATTCTCAGAGATTCTCGTAAATTTTAAATTATCACCTAACTTAAAAAAAACACTCTGGAAGTTTATGAGCTGTGAATATTTCAGAAGCAAAGGTGATGCTTACCACCAGTGAGACGTGTTCTTTGAATGACTTTTGTTTTAGTACTGACAATGTTTTCCGATAAACATGAATTCTCTCTCATGCTGCTCCTGTAGCCAGCAACACACATCTACAAATTTGGTTACTAAAGCTATCAGAAGCATAGAGTTAGAACAAAACATAGCCACACCCACTCATTCAAGATCAAATCCATGACTCTAAGCTCATTAGCACCGTTTTCTAGCCAACGGGTAAAGCTACAATGAACTCCTGCCTCGGGGAGGGATTGTCTGATCTGACTCTTATTTGAAGACCTCAAAAACAGTTTTCTAAAAAACAAAATAAGAACAAATAATGATCCAGTCACTATAATCTGGCTTTGGATCTTCACTTCAGTCACTGGTTGATTCAGGTTAGTGAAGGATGCTGATAACCTCATTTTTATATTTAGATGTATCATGAGTATCAGATTTTGGGGCATATAAATGACTCAACTTTGTAATACTTTCTTGAGAAAAGACAAAATACTATGTGGCCAGAGGAGAAAGTATAATAAAAAGGACAAGCATGACTCATTTGCATACCAGAAAAGGTAACTGTGATTATTTTAAGCAATTGTAAGTTCTCCATCATAGCATATAAACAGGGAAAATCATAGTTAGCCCATGTAAAGAATTTTGATGATAATCTATAAACAAAACCACACCTTGTATCAAATGAGTTCTATCTAAAGATACACTGGAGACTTGATTGAATTCATATGACTTAGTAGGACCAGCTTTGAAAGCCTGAAAATATCTCATTTGTTCCCAAAGTGTAAGATTCTCAAATACAGTGAGAGCTTTTTCAAATGTATTGTCTATCACTTTGTCTTTGTACCAGAAGCAAATTATTTTTTTAAGTGCTAATTGGCAGTTCTGTTAAGGCACCGCAGTGCCCTACACTAATTGCGTCGCCTGCAGAATTCTCAGTCGGACTCCTTTTCCAACCTGTACAGTCAGGAAGTCTGACAAGAAAATGTGTGCTCAAAGTTCTCAACAAAGGGGAAATTACTTTATAGTCTGCGATCAACATGTGGAGATAGCTGAAAGTTATTTCGTTTCACTCATTAGGGATAGTCTAACTTGGCTAATCTACACTGTGTTTAAATTACATAGCTGTTTTTCCTAATTTTTAGAATAAGTGCTATATTTATGGCCCACATGCTGAATATTTGAAATAGTTTGAGCCAATATATGTGGTACTATGGCTTGTTTATTGCTGAGTTGATTAAATTACCCCACTCTACATGGTTCTTTCCCACATAAATTATTCCAATCAGTGTAAAAGTTGCTTACATTGAGGGAATTATATGTTTGACAGCTGATTGTTGGCTCCACATAGTTGATCAAAGAAGTAATTTCAAATTGGGGAGAGGTGTTCATATGGTTAAGCTGGTATGCTACAAAAGCATGGATCAGATGGAGAAAGAAGGGGTTATAGCCAATATACATTTCATTTTGTGGTTCTGCCAGTTACCAACTGTAACCTAAGAAAGTTAATTTATTCATGCCTCAGATTTCTCATCTGTCAAATAGGGCTAATATTCGCATCATCCATATGAAAGTCACCAATCTTAAAGTCAAAAGTAGTAAAATATCAGCAGTTTCATACGGTTTACTCCAATGATAATATCCATATATAGGATTATTGCAGAGATTAAATGTTAATTTAGGTAAAGCACTCAACACAATGACTAAAATCTATAAAGTAAATGCATAATAAATGATAGTAATTTAAAAAATTATAATAATTACTATTTTTAACTGGATTTGTGTGAAGAAAAATAAACAGTACGTACTGTATTGATAATTTTCATTTTAATATGTTGCTTTTTACTGGTGGGTCGAGGTGCAAAATTATTGAGCAGTAACATAGGTTGAGGCAGGGCTACCTCTTATCCTCCTTCTACTAAAAGGCTGGGGTGCCTAATTCAAAAGAGGACAGTCCAGAAATGAAGTCAAGTGCAAACTGGCAATGAGTGTAGAGGACAAGGGTTGAGTTGGGAAGCCATTATTACATTCCAGAAGCTGGTCTCTAAAGCCAGGGTTGGAAAATTCAAGTAACACAGCCAAGTGTGGCCCAAAAGCCAAGTTACTCATGAGTAATAGGAAGGTGAGTGAGTCAGGAAAGACACAGAAAGCACAGGCACAGAATGGAGAAAACAGCCTCCAACTGGCAGTGTCACTGATAAAGTCACATCCCTATGACAGGAGGATTCTGAGACACCACCAGCACCCCAAGTCATAAAATGATGGCCACTTCAGGAATCTCTTTTGCATTTAGATCCCCAGCTCATGGGACATGCCTAGATAATTGTTATTCCTAATGCTGTAATTATGTTTACTCTGTGGAGATGAGCGCTCTTTCTGTTAGAGTTCCCATAAGAAGTCATGTTCTGGCCTGGCACGGTGGCTTACGCCTGTAATCCCAACACTTTGGGAGGCCGAGGCGGGCAGATCACGAGGTCAGGAGATCGAGACCATCCTGGCTAACACGGTGAAACCCCATGTCTACTAAAAATACAAAACTTGGCCGAGTCTGGTGGCAAGTGCCTGCATCCCAGCTACTGGGGAGGCTGAGGCAGGAGAATGGCGTGAACCCGGGAGGCAGAGCTTGCAGTGAGCCAAGATCAGTGCACTACAGCCTGGGCAACAGAGACAGACTCCGTCTTAAAAAAAAAAAAAAAAAAAAAAAAAAAAGTCATGAAGTCATGTTCTTAGAGAAAGACAGATGAGGTCAGGATATGAATTTGATGGATTTTCTTGCTGTTCAATTGAAAGACCATAGCACCTTTTAAGAAACTTGCCATGAATCTCGTAATATTCTCAAAGCTCCAGTTCCTGCACCAATCATCCACCCAGTATGTTCCAAATAAAATAAGATGATATGCTCCTTATACATGTAGCTTCATCATGAAGTCACTTCAAGTTTTAGGAAATAACTAAAATAAATGTTAAATATCTCTTACCTTTATTTTAATATAATTCAATTTTAATAAGCACGTATCAGTAATAAACATCTACCAAGTAGAACATATAAATAATAATTTTCCATTGTGTAGATGCATTGGATATTTTATTGATATGTAAATACAACTATATATATATATATATAGTGTGCATATATATTATATTTACACATATATGTATACAATATATGTATAAATAGAGAGAGTTCTATATATAAATAATCCAGGTTTAGCTTTCTTTCCCTGTAAATATATGTGTATATGTATACACACAGATATGTATGTATACACATAGATAAGTATGTATACACACACATATACATTATATATACACACAAATATATGTATATATAACTCTAGATATACATATATACATACACATAGACACATATATATGTTCATAGTTGAGATAAAACATTCTATTTAACGCTATAAAATAGCTGAAATATAAGCTAACCAATAATGGATAATAGTATATTTTAGAACACCGTCTTATAATGTGAGTCTACCATCAGTTCTCCACTAGTCGTTTGTCAAGACTCTAATGCATTTTTGGTGGAAACATAAATATTCCAGTGAAGACTGTTCACGTGCCTATTCTAGTTAATCTCACTTTAGTTCATGTTACTTTTCACCAACTGTTGAATGGCTATTATTTAGGAGGAGATAATTAAGATAGCTTAAATTTTGAGGCCCATACCTGGCTCTATCGATTAGTATATCTGTGATTAGAAAAACAACTGAATACTCTAGGTCTAGGTTTCTTTCCCTGTAAATAAAGGACACCCAAAAAAAATCTACTTGGGGGTGGGGGAGTGTGTTGTGAAAAATACATAAGAACTAAAGAAACTACCACAGTCTGTAGAACAAGGTTGTGCCCAGTAAAACTTAATATTCTTCCTCTGTTTCTTAAATCACAAATCCCATCAAGGGGAATTGGTTTACAGTAAGCAATGTCAATGTAATTAGAATTAACACTCTCACAATAACTTTGGTAATAATAATAATAGCAATTACCATTTGTGTAACCCTGTACAATGTACTTAATGATAGCATTTAATCCTCATAAAAATTTCTGTTGTCTTCATCTTACCTTTGAAAAAATATTGAAGCCCAGAGAGCCTATGGTGACCTTCCTAGGATTATACAGGCAGTGAATAGCAAAATTTGAAATCAAACCCAAGTTTTCTGACTTCCAGTGCGGCAATATTGGAATCTAGTCTCTTAAGTGAGGCTTGTCTTGATCAGATGCCTCAAAATCTCATACTGGGAGAAATCATTATCTTATGAATCATAGCTCTACTAGGCAAAAATAAAATATTTGTTACAAAATAACAATGCAATATGATAATATAGAAAGTGAGAAATATTTGAGATATGGTAGAGAACCTAAGGGCTGACCCCTGACTTCTTGGTTGGACTTAGAATTCTGCTTTCCTACAGCAATATGGCTGTTTTCCCATTATGGACAAGCTATGCTCACCCACCTGTAAACCCAGCCTTGGGAAAGGACATTTCATTCAGTTAATTAACCTTCCAGCCAGACACAGATTCAGAGAAAAGCCTTGGGAGAATGCAATCACAATTTGCCAGCTATTAACTTACTTCGTGTGTGCAATGAGGAGACTAGATCATGCTATAAAGCATAAATATTCAAGAACCAATTCAATTGGAAATGTTCAATCTGAGGTATATTTTGAGTTGGTTGCCATTATGTTTTAAAGAATGAAGAAACAAACACATAGTTATGCCACCTTAAAAATCCCTGATTCCTTCTTTTTTGTTTGTTGCTCTGGATTTTTATCTGATACACTGGTTTCATCTCTACTAGTCCTCGACTTCAAATTTTTCAACGTGACAATATTTCATGTATTGATTAGAACAGTGTGATATTACTGGAGGTGGAGAGGGGTTAGACAAAAATGACATAAGATGTTTGTCTCATTTTTTTGGATATCAAAATTATCTGAGAAATAATGGCCTCGTTGGAGAGCAGGGGGAAATGATACAATTTGCACCTGTCAGGATTGGCTAATTTTCTTGAAACTTCCTAGTTGTATATGTATAGATATGAATGTTAAAGTAATACCCATCGTTCAGCTATCACTATAGGATAAAATACTTATATACTAGGCTTCAAATGGCAAAGTATAAACATAAATAGTGAGATATCTGTCCTTGCTTAATTTAATAGGGTCGAAATCCTTTTATGTTTTCAAGCGTCGTTATTCATCAGTGCTTGTTTATATGGAGAAGATAGATACAGGAGACTTTGCAGAAGTCATTACATTTTTTGGTAACTATAAAGCTTTTTCCAAAGATGCTTCCCTCTTCTACTTCCCATGTCAAGCTACACCAACTGCTACACCTACTGGCAGTGGTGAAATTGCAGGAGTAGCCTCCTGTCTTCCTTGTCAGTGCTTTAAGGAAATAAACTAGGTTAGAAAAGGTCTGGCAATGCTCTTGTTTGTTTGAACAGAAAAGTAATCTACATATCACTGTCATCTGGTTCCTCTGAAGATGTTCCTCAGGTCATTTCTCTCTACTGAAGTGCTTTTTCTTTTATTACCAGCCCTATAACAAGATTATTGAAATGATTCAACAATAGTCATGCCACAGCCATAGATACTTGTTGAAAGTAAATAATAAAAGCATTTTATCTGAATGGCTGTCATTTTCCTGTTGAGGGATACATTTGTTACATAAGTACATTTGTATGCTGGTCTGCCTTATGTGAACTGTTCTAATTTGGTTATCCTGATAGGTGCCATTGTTGCTTCATTCTAACAATATTAGCAGAGAGAAGAAGGTCAGTCATTTTCAGTAATTTGCAGTCACTGCAGTCAAAGAGGTTGCAACGAGATAGAAACTAGTAAGAATGAATTTTAAGGAAACTACTGGAGAATGTTTGAGCACCACACCATAATTTGGCATTTGAGTTCACCTTAAGCAAAATCCCATTTGAAAAAAGAAAACAAAGTCACCGCATTTAGATTTAAAAGTTAGTTTTTAAAAAAAAGGTGTAGGCTACTCAAAGCTACAGGGTTAATTGCTTTTATACATAATGGGTCTACACTGTATAAAGGCTGGGTCACTTTTAAGTAAAATCATATTTTTAACTTTATTTTTAATTTTTAAGTGTCATTTTTATTACTTATAATCTTAAGCAACAGGGACTCAAGGATTGTTGATTATTTCATTATTTTGTATTTGATTCTCAGCAAGAAACCAAACATTTTGCTGAATATTTAATAAAAGTATCATTATCCTTCTAATTCAAGAAAATATATATTCTTTCTTCTTTAGAGATGGCATCTAGCTCATTCTGTCTTCCATGCCACAGTGTGGTGGCTTTGATCAGGCTCACTGCAGCCTCAGACTCCTGGGCCCAAGCGATCCTTCCACCTCAGCCTCCTGAGGTGGGCCTATAGCCGTGTGCCACTGCTTTGGCTGATTTCTTAATTTTTGCAGAGACAGCATCTTACTATGTTGCCCAGGCTGGTCTTGAACTCCTGGACTCAAGCGATCCTCCCACCTTGGCGTCCCAAAGTACTGGGATTACAGATGTGAGCCACCGTGCCCGACTCAAGTGAATAATATTATCTAAAACAACTAACTTATATAGTCTTTCTAAATGCAGAGAAAGAACATTGTGTGTAGTGGAATCAGTTCACCATATTGATTAACCATTTGTTTATTCAATAAACAAATGTTTGTTGAGTACATTTCATGTGTCAGGCATTTTGCTAGGCATTGGGAAAAAAGCATTGTCCTCATGGACTTTATAGTCTATCCAGTAAGATAGACATAAAACAAGCAATTACAATGAAATGTACTAAGTGTTAATGAGACATACAAGGTTCTCTAAGATTGAGTAGCTAAAGGTTCAGCAACCAGAAAACATCTTGGAAGAAAAAAAGCTTTAACCCCTAACCACAGGATAAGTGGATGTCAGTCCAGTGAAAAGACACAGGAACAGTGTGTCAGAATAAAGAAACAGCATCTGCCCAAATCCACCCTCCAGAGAGGGTGGAAATTTCAAGAAAAAAAAAGTTTTATCTAGTAAGAGTATAGAGTACAAAGTGAGGAGATGTCAGAGATGAGGGTTAGATTTTAAAAGTTGGGTATTTATCCATTTAGAAATTAGAAGCCATTGACCCCATTGAATGGGTTTAAACACAAACCGTGACTACTAGAAAGTCATTCTGACTACAGCGAAAACAGTATTTTTGAAAAGAGTATGACTGGATGCATGGGAATCAGAAGTCTATTGCAATGGTTCAGTTAAGAACACATGATGGCCTGGGCTAGGGAGTTGGCAGTGGGCATGGTTTAGGGTATAGCGTAGATGAGACTCCGTGAATGAATATAATACATGGTGAAGAAGGGGGAATAAAAGTCATGTTTGTTGGGGGCACTTGGTGCATGGCGATGCCCTTTACTGGGATAGGAAACATTGGAAGACAATCAAGATTGATGGAAGTTCTGAAATAATAAGAGTATGACAGGAAATTGATACTATTACTTAGCTATATTGTTCTATATAAATTTGTACTTTATATAAAAATATATAAAGATACATGACTTTTCAGAAAACTAGACTACATAATTTGTTAATTACACTATTTTAAGGAAATGATAAACCTCAAATTATTAGTATACTTTCTCAAGATGGAAATATAAAGCACTGAACAATGATGTGGCCTTCTCAGAACAACATAATGAATCAAAGGGCTGGTCACAGCAGAAGTTGACATCATTTTATTTTCCTTACACAGAATAAAACTTTCAAACTGAAAATGCCATGCAGACCTAACTTGTGTCTCCAAAATACACCTTCTCTTCATAGTACTGAACATTTTTGTGCTCAGCACTGCCTATGAACCCTAATAAGAAAATACATATAAACACATTGTCCCTGACTTAAATGTATTGTAATTAATCAGCAAGTCACTCATTCCTTAGTGCATTAAATGCTTTTTTTTTTTTTTTTTTTTGAGACAGAGTCTTGCTCTGTAGCCCGGGCTGGACTGCAGTGGCCGGATCTCAGCTCACTGCAAGCTCCGCCTCCCGGGTTCACGCCATTCTCCTGCCTCAGCCTCCGGAGTAGCTGGGACTACAGGCCCCCGCCACCTCGCCCGGCTAGTTTTTTGTATTTTTAGTAGAGACGGGGTTTCACCGTGTTAGCCAGGATGGTCTCGATCTCCTGACCTCGTGATCCGCCCGTCTCGGCCTCCTTTTGAACACTCACTGGTGGTCAAGTCTTGAGTTTGACATCGGCATGGGCTTGCAGAATGTAAAAGACACAGTCCCTGCTTTTGAGGAGCTCATTATCTTGAAAACACAAAGAATCCTGATCTATGTTGAATGCAGTGTCAGTGACTAAAGATAAAGAAGCACAGAGGAAGGTGCCTAGACCAGCTGGGAGAAGGGCTCAGGGTCAGCATGGTGAGGGGGAATGATGATGCTTGAATATTCTAATCATGCTGTAAAGATAAATAGCACTTAACTGGGAGAAGGCTGAGGAAGGGGTGTTAAGAGGTAAGTAGCACATGGATAAGGAAGAAGCTACGAAATCACCTTAGGTATCTGGGGAAGTGCAAGAAATTAAAGAACCAAGAAAGTAGGTAGAGACCCTGAAGGGTTGTTTGTTTGTTTGTTTGTTTGTTTGTTTTGGTCAGGGAAAAGAAATTGATTTTGTCCTGATGACCCTGGGGAGCAACTGAAGTGATGTGACATGTCTAGATTTTCTAAATTGGAGTATCTGCGCAGTGTTGTGGTTCTTAAACTTGAATCTGTGTAGAAGAGGGAAGACTAGTTTAAAGGCCATTTCAGGTGGCGATTGTAAAGGTGAACAGGTAGGGACAGACTTGGGAAACACATAGGTGTTTAAATCAGCTCTCTTTGGCAACTGACCAAGGATGGAGGGTAGGGAAAGGGAGAACGCACAGTCAGGGACACCTACCATGCACCCAGGGAGGGTCTTCTTCCATAATCATCAGGGTTTCCCAGGTGTCCAATGCTGCCAGCTTTGTTGTTGTATCGACTCTTTAAGTCCTCAAATCTAACACATCACAAAGTTTATTTACTTTAAGATACTTCTTAAGTCCTTCCTTGTTTATCCAGCTACCACCTTCTCTTGGCGAGATTTCTACAACAATCCCTTTCTTGGTTTTCCTGTTTTCCTTGATTTGGTAGGTTAATTTCTTTAATTATTCTCTTTTTAGAGTAAAATATACTTTATTCTATCCTAAGTATGTAACTAACTTATCCTAGGAAAATTTGAAGAAGGAAGAAAACATTTTCTTTTTAACTATTTTTCTAAACTCCTGCAGTTACAAAAAATATGCCACTTTACTTTTGTTATTTAAGTGTCTTTAAATGATTTTACAGATGTATTTAATATTCATGAATATACCATAGGATTAAACATATTTCCAAAACATTGTATGTGATATAATTTTCCTTAATTTTCAAATATATAGTTCCTGATGATATTTCCCATCTCCCAATGGAAAATCATTTTAAACATCATTAAATTGAGTCCAAAAGCTGATCAAGCATAATCAGAGATTGTATTTAAGATTTTCCTTGTTAAAAGGAAAAATGTAATTCTTGACTAAGAAATGAAATAGACCTTTTCTTGTAATTCCAATTATAGAAAAATTCCATTTCTAAATGTCATGTTCTGAACTTGATTATTAGTACTGAAGTTGATAGAACCGCAGGCCCATTGCCATTACACCAAAGGCAAATTAACTCTCCAGAAAGTAACTTTTAATCTTTCCTTTTCAACATTTCATTCTAAGTAATATTTTATTCTAAGTATTTTATTCATAAGCTGGAAAAAATTTGAAGCATACATGCAAATAAATTGTGCTAAATTATGGACTTATTTTTTTAGTTTCCAATACCACCTTTAAAGTGTGTTTTTAAGCCTGAGTTTGCAAGGCTCTGAAATTTATCCAGTCTTATAAATCAAGCATTTTATACAAGGTAAGGTTGAATACAGTATAATATTTGCCTCTATAAACAAATGGAATTATGGAAAAGATTAAATTGTTTTTGTAAGTATATATACACATATATATGTACCATCAAAAATATGATTAATAAATGAGATATTTCACAATTCATGTGTAAAACAATGTTGCCTAGAAATACTGTCAAATTTAATTTTTCATAAAATGATTTTAAAAGCACATGGAAATAGAAATATTTTCCTATCCTGCACTGTACTGTATATAAGCATCCATCAGCTGGCTACTTTCAATGGAGAAAGAAGCTGAGTTGACAATACTTAATGGAAAACATGAAGGGTAAATCTTAATGGAAAGAGAACTTCATCTGACCAGGAGTCTTTTATCCCAGTGGCGCTGTTGTTACTTTGACATTGACATTTACATGAGTTATAAACTGAAAAAGAATTTCCATAAAAACAGCTAGCTGGCTTTGTTAAGTAAAACAGGTCCTTTTACCTTCACAGTCTAATAAAGAAGTACAATGAAAGAACAGTGAATGAGAAAGTATAAAATCTGGCTTCCAACCTATATTCTCTTAAATGTATACATTTCATATAACTAGGAGGTTGATCATATCATTTCCTAGGTATTACTCAGTGGTGCTGGAGCATTTTTTTGCTTTACATTTGAAACTTTTGTTTGTTTAACATTTTACAAACCATGATGTTTTTACATATAGACGCAGGTGACTTGACTCAACCTAGAAGTTCTGGTTTCCATCTTTCCTACAAGAAAAACGTGTGCTAAAGCTCTCTGGGAAATCCTAAGTCTGAGTTTGAGAACAAGAGGCAGTAATGTAACAAACACCCATGGAACACAGAGGCTTTGAAGGAATATTTTACTAGCTACTAGGCTTTGATGGAGTATTTATTAGGTGGCTATGAAACCAATAGAAGATACAACTCTTACACTTGAGGAAGCTTATACAGTTTTTCACTGAGAAGAATAAGTCATGGACATGAACATATCTTGTTGTCCATCAAGTAATTAACTCTAAACATGTACGTGGTTAAATTAAAGAAGGCTTTATCATTTATTGTGTTCTTCCATTAATCTATTTTATGTCATGCTAATCATCAATTTGTACTCATTTGTTCAATTGTTAACATTAATGTTTATCATATATACATTACATTATAGTCTGAAATACTGCATTAGTAAGCTAGAAACAAGAATTAGTTTCAACCAATGCTTATTCATCCTATTATAAGGAAGAAACTACGCAAAATAAATCACTTCATTTTACCTTCATCACTCCATGAGATAGATATTATTCCCATCATTTTATATAAGAAAGTTAAGGTTCAGAGAGATTAATTAAATTGTCATTCTCACGTATCATCTGGGTAAATTTGACTCTAATTTGTTTGTTTGTTTCCTGTTGTATCTGATGAAAGTAAGCTCTACTTTCATACAGGGAGGAAAAACAAAACAATCTTATAATTAATTTCTAATACTATTAAGGCACTTAGGAAAATGATTTGTCAGAATAATCTTAGTTTGGGGATCAATAATAGGAGTGGAAATTAAATTAATGCAATGGCAAGATGCATTCTTAATCTCAAAAGGATATCCATTGGTAATTCCAGTTAAAGATTTTTGCTAAAAATCTGTGTACATTTTAGGTCTGGTGAACTTCTATTCATCCTTCAAAGACCAGCTCAAAGGTGACCTCCTCAGGCGGAGTTAATCATTACTTTCATTGTGCACTTACCTCTCCTTCTACATATCACAAAGCATTATAATTATTTGTTCACCTCTCTGTATCCCCTATGATATTTTTAGCTTCATGGAATTTGTGTTTTCCTTTTGCCCCAAGATTGGAACAGAGTGAGATTTTAATAAAGCTGTGTGCATTGCACAAGTTGATGAATGATTTTATACATTAATAATCTGGACTTTTAACATTTTCTAGTCATCAGAAAATATTCTGAATACATTTTTTAAAGCTCCCTTTCTCTTTGGTTAGTGGGTTATTTTGTTCTAACAAATCTTAGAATTTTTTGAAAGCTTTGTAAAAATATCTCTATTCTTTATTTAATGTTATAACATCTCAAAATTTCTCTGACATTCTATTCAACTTTACAATACACCATTGAAGTAATTTCTCCAAAATTCTTATACTTTTATTTTCATATCATGTATCCATGAATAACACTAATAGACATTTTTTTCTTTGTAGTTCTAAGACAAAATTGATAATAGACATGAAAAAAATGT
The DNA here is from genome assembly GCF_047675955.1 of Chlorocebus sabaeus. NCBI lineage: Eukaryota > Metazoa > Chordata > Mammalia > Primates > Cercopithecidae > Chlorocebus > Chlorocebus sabaeus. Next base: position 96,591,786 of record NC_132911.1, read on the forward strand.
CATGAATTAGTATCTGTGTGGTTTCCCCCATCCGTTCCAAAAAATGGAGGAGAAACCAAGGTCCATTATGAATTGCCTACATTATTTATCTTTTTAAAAATTATTATGAAAATTGCTTTAAAGAGCAAACATATAGGGAGAAAAAAGGAAATGTGTGGAAAAATAAGAGCCTCAGTCTACAGCAGTATTCTCCGACAAACCCTGTTTTCTTTATTTCCATATTAAACAAAAGAGCTAGTCATATGTAAGTTAATAAAGTGAACACAAGGGAGATGTACCTCCAAATTAGAGCCAGACGGTGAATAACATAGCAGGAATGTACTTAAAACCTGGTACCAGCTCGTGACAAGGTCTGTTCTCTGTCTTAGCCCTCGATTTTTGGAAAAGCTTCAGGAGCCATGAGAAAAACTTTCAACCTGACAAACACTCCAGGGTTGGGAAAGGCTCCTGTTTTAATTCAGCCCAGATGTGATCCTTAATGAAAGCATTATGGTTTTGCAGCTGCAGTAGATGGCACAAGCATTTTAAAAAGAATAAATTATTTAAAAAGATTTTCTTTTTCCCTTTTACAATTATGCTTGACCTGTATTGGGGTAAAATCTTAAGATAGATTATAAAACAATTTATGGTTCCTTGCTTTTTACCATCTGAATACTGTACTAACCTAAATGCAAAGAAAATATATTCAAAAACACACTATTGATGTGCTATATAAATATGTTTATCATCTTGACAAAGAGTGCCTGATCCAAAAATTCTCCAAAAGCCAAGTTTCAAGCACATACAGTATGGACATATTAAGCCAACAGAATACCAATTCTCATGATATAGGCTAAGTTATTTAGATGGACATTTCTCGCTTATTCATAGTTGCATTTTATTACAATCTCTGGCAGGCATGCATATATATATATATGTACATATTACATTTTCTAACTTAAAATTTTTTAAGAGTAAGTATAAAATCAATGTCATTTTCAACAGGCAACAATACAAACCTAATATTAGAAGGAAAAACTTTCAGTGGAATAATCTGATCTGCTCCTTCAATATTTCAGAAACATAATATGCTACATAGCACTTAAATGTCAACCTGACTTTATTTCAACATAATAGGGAATACTTCACCCAATATGATTTCTGTTTTCATCAATAAAGTAGAAAAGTGAATGGACAACGTTGGGGGGGTAGAAATGAGAAGTTTGATTATTTTGAAGCATTCTTTGTTTGCCTTGTTTATTGTTTGGAAAAGCTCTAGATTGGGAGGCATCCAGTGGGGATTCTGGGAAGAGCAGTTTACATATTTATTGAAACATTTGCTAACCATATAACATTCCAGCTAAAGAAAAACTTCCATTAAGCCCCAAAAATAGTTTTAAGCTATTATAGGAAGTTATTTTCTAAGAGTAACAACAACAACAAAAAAAGAAAACAGAGGGAGGAACCAAATGATTGCAAGGTATTAAATGATTCTGCTTGAGAGCAGAAACTGCAGGTTATTATTTGCTGACGGATTATTCAGAATGAATTTCATCAGTCTTGTTACAAATGTGTTTTTTGACACTTTAATTATGAAGGAACTATTCTGAAACACAATATGAGCAGAAGATGCTATAAGTTTAAGTAAAATGCTATTACATCCTCATTTTACAAAATTCACAATCACATTGAAATTAAACAGCATTTCTGTTTTGTAGAAAGAAATGCTTATTGCAAAAATGGAATGCATGTGAATCCAGTGACATTTTAATCATTTTATTTTATACAGTATTTAGAAATAGTGGCAATGGAATGCAGAAAGCTTTGCAATTTAATGCATATATACATATAGCACTATGTATATAGCACATTCTTACATGCTATAAAAATGGAGACTTCTCTACTGCTGCTTAGTGAAAAAAAGATGCTCATTCAAGATTAGTGAGTAGGTAACAGATGTTGGTACCTGAGTACATTCGTACTCAGCTAAGCTCTGTGCGTTCAGCTGGTTTTACTTCTTCTACCCCCATGCCCCCAATTTACTAATGAACATCTCCGTTTGTAATTTATCTGGGCACATTTATTCTAGAACAGCCAGTCAATCAGCCCAATGACCACAATTTAAACAAATAATCTACAAATCATTTTTTGCAGGCTATGCCTATTAAGTTGTGGTATGTTGATAAATGTAACAGAAAATATAATGGCATGTGAAGGGCCCTGATACACATGCATTCTGATTAATACAAAATCAACTGATTAAATGTAAATGTTTTGAGAATTTGTAACAAGCTAATGTAGCCAATAAAATCTCTAAAGTTGAAAATTTCATTCTTACTTTCAGCCAATGGAGATGGGCTACAATAAAACATTGACCCTAGAAGACCGATTTTTGTTACTTTTAGAAGTTTCCACTGAATTAGAAAATGATCCATTCAATTTTCCCCTCTATATGGTTATGTAGGCACACCTTCAACACCTGGCAAGATTCTGAAATCATTATTTAAGGAAAAACTAATGGACTACATCTACAACTTTAAGGCAAAAAGGCAAAGTGCTTTTAATTTGAGGTTAAAATATATTGGCGACAAACCTGTAGTGTTTATAGTATCAATCATCAATAAATGCTTAGCAACATAGGTACTCTATCAGTTTCATTTTACAGGCAATCATTCATTTGGTTCTCTTAACCACAGTTTTTTTTTTTTTTTTTTTTTTTTTTTGAAATGACAATTTTAAGTATTTAATACAAACATGATGAAATACATGCCTTCCTAAAAATTAGTCTTAGGTAGTCAAGCAACTATTAGCAAATAATAAGATCCTACAGAAAAAGCTTTAGTGTTTGTTCCTAAGACATTTATATACAGCTCATAAAACAGGCAAGTTGCAAGAGTGTCCCCTCTATGATCACAAGTTCACTTACTTCATATGTAAACATGTCTGCTACAATACATGGTAATTCTCAAGACTAGAACATCATGCTACAGAGGTCTGCGTGTCAAAAGAAATGCCAATTGTGTGAGTTAATTTTATTTTTAGACAAGTTAGAAAATATTGGGCCAGGATTTTACTTTGCTCAAGAGTGAAAGGTTATTTTTGCTTTCATTCTAGGAAAGGATTCCAGCTTATAGAAGAAAAAGCAAAGAAAGAAGAGACCACTCCACTGAGTGAGTTTGGGGAACATAAACTTCTGTAATGTTTATTTTAATTAGGCCTATTTCTCTAAGTATTATACCCCCCAAATGATAACATGTTTTAAAATTCTGTGTGCTTCAGGGAGATGAATATTGAGATAATCAATCTCTTGACACTCTTGCAAAAGCAATAATAGTAATAGTAATAATAAATTATATCATAATATGTTATTAAATATTCTAAAACAAATATAGATCAAATTATCCATTTTACCTAGTCTGCATCTATAGAGAATGTATGTTTAGGCAATATATACTATCAGGATTTATAATATCAATCATCAAAACATACTTAACAATACAGATACTCTACATTAATCTTATTGGACTGGTGATCAATTCATTCGTTCCCCTGACCATAGTTTTTTTTTTTTTTTTTAAGCAACTTTTAATATTTAACACAAACATAATCAAATACATATCATCATGTAAATTAGCCTTTGGTAGTCAAGCAACTATTAGGGATAGAAAATCATAATACATTTTTTATCTTAAAAGGAAGAAAAATTTTCATCCTTGGGGATTACAAAAAACCATGCCTAGGATTCTTTTTTTGTTTGTTTGTTTTTTAACAAAAGAAGGCATAATTTCAAGCTGCTTTGCCTCTTTAATCCCTTTTGTATGGCTGGAAATTAGTGACGCATATGGTTCTGAAATTCAAATATAATGCAAAAGACTTTCTACATTTCAATCATTTGAATTCATATTTAATGTATTGAAAAATTAACATAAGTGGAATATTTCCAAAAATGTACATATCATATGTGAAAATAGCAAGAAAAATTCAATCTTCTTGGCTTTGTCTTACATTACTAAAGCTGGTCCCAGAGCATTTTGACTATGGCAAGGCAACAGTATTTTTATCCATTTCAAAGAGTCATGAGGGCCATTCCCTTTGCTCCTACATCTTTCCTGTTCCATTTTAATAGAAGATGCCCCTCATTTAGCAGCTACACCTCCACTGTGCAATATGCAGGGAAACATAATTAAATTTAATAGAAGCTGCCCCTGTTTTGAAGACACACTTGATTTAAAGCCACTCACAATTTAAAGCTACAGGGAGATGTAATTAAATTTTATAGAAGCCATGGCTTTTAAATGAAGACACATGATCTATGTGCATGTGAGTGAACATACACACACGGAGTAAAAATTGGAAATTTACAAAGTTACTCTTCTGTAATTATTTATATAATGATTCCAAATACAAGACATTATTGCTCAAATAATATGAAGGTTGTTTTTATTCATATAATAGTTATAGCCATAAGAACATAGCAAGATAATCATTCATATACTATTACAAGAGTACCTTATTGACTAAATGGATAATATTAATCAATATACATTTTATTGTTATTGAAATATACCTATTCTTTATCTGGCTCTATATAGTTATTACAAGGCATCAGTGGGGAAAATGTTTTGATAAATCATGTATCTGTTGTTTTTTTAATGCCTGCGCACCAATAGGACTTACTAAAATAATGTAATGTTATTATTAATAATCTAAGAATAAAATTTACATGTTTGTATGTGTCTGTAATGCATTTGTTCCTTAAAATTGAAAAGCATTGTATAGGCTCTTATTATATATGTTTATGTAGTGTTTATTAATGAATCTAAAAAATTTCAATTGAATATTCTGTTTATAAATTATGTGAGGGTATGAAGACAGAAATGTATCACAAACTATCTCCTATGCCCAAACTTTCTATTTAGTCTTCAGTGTTATTTACATTGCTAATATTAATTTATGGGTTCAAATTTGATTGGTTTTCAGCACTTACTAAAAGGGAAAAAGATATAAATGAAGAATATTGAAGTCATTAACTAAATATCTTATGTGGGAAGAAAATAAGATTCCTTTGCAGATTAAATCTTTGAAGAAGACCCTGTGGAAACTCTTTTAGATTGGCATTGTCCCTTTAATGTCTGTTTAATGCCTTGGAGAAGACATCTTCTGTTTTGATCCCCCTTGAACTTTAGAGACAAGCTCAATGAACTAGGGAAAGACAAAAAGTTTCAGAAAGAATGGTCTTTAAAGCAAAATGCCTTCCTCCAGGCTATAAGCTACATCCTCAGTGTGAGAATAAGCCCAAGGAGAAAGAGAAAATCTCCAATATTTGCCGCCATTAATTATCTACTTGGTAATCATTCCTGCCACAAATGCAATGCTTTCCTAACTGGGTGTCTTTCCCATGCCTCAAGCCATGGATCATGAACCAAGCCATAACCCCCATCACTGCCTAAAAATCCCTCCTTTGTTGCTCAAGAATATTAAGCTAGGTAAACTGTGTAACCAGTTTTTAAAGCCAACAATTAGATCTTTGTTGTTTACCCTGAAACTCCTTGGGGGCTCATGTGATTTGCCTGAATTTAGAAGTGTGGGAATCTCTGTATTGGCCTAAATGTGTAGCATATTCTTTTTATTCACTGTTATTCAACAGTTAAAAAGTAATACCAATTCTATATGTTACAATTGTTTTATTGGCTTAGTTTTCCTTCTGATTTTTAAATATTTTTTAACTCTCTATACCTTGTAGAATCTAATACTACTTTTTATATTTCAAGTTACAGAGAATATTCAGAAAACAACTGATTAAAACAAACTATATAAATTAAACTTCAAATACTTTTTCTTCTTTGTTGAAAGTGGTCAGTGCAGTAATCAAATTGTCCAACTACATTACTAATGACTTCATGCCAGCCTTCTCCACTGTGTGCTAGGTGTTTAACAAATGCAGGTATCATAAAAATGTCAACAGTGGTTATCTAGACTTAATGGGATAATGGGTGCCATTAATATTCTTCTTGTATATTCTGTATTTTTAACTTTACACTATAATTGCATTATAGTTATTAGCAGAAAAATATATTTAAAGATAAATGCACATGTTTAACATTTTATAACTGAAAAAAATATTAAATAAGTTCATGTAAATTAACTTTATGAGAAACTTTTTTTTTGTATTGGAAGCTGTCACTTACCACAGTGTCTGGCTTATTGTATGTAAAGGCTACTTAGATGATTAGTTTTTTTCTGCTGTGATTATTTCCCATGTATAAATAAAAAGCATAATGCCGGATAATCTTCCACAATATGTTTTTTTAAGCATAAATTGCTTTTCTATTTAAATGCAAATTTTCAGACTTAATTGTGATTTGAAACTCTCATTTAGCCTTTATCAATTCTATGTATTAGTTATTGGATATCAGAATCATAAAGGAATTTGTATTGGGGGGTCTCATATCTGAGTCAAGTTTTATGAACATTTTATGTGCTAAAATGCCTAAAGTTTCACATAAAAGGGAAAAAAAAAGCAGAAAACTTATCTTGATAATAAAATAATAATTCATGACTTGTTTAATTCAAGTCTTTCTTTGAGTGTTAAACAGAATTGCTTTTTTTTTATTTGTGTTGTTTTTGCTGATTTAACTTTGATAAGTTTTTTTCAGTATAGTGGTTAAGACCAAAAACTCTATTTACATTGCACTGGCTTTAAGTCCCAGTTATTTCTCTCATTCGGTAAATTCTGACTGAGTGTCTAATTTGTGTTGAGCCCTATTTGACTTGGGATTCAGCTCAGTTCCATTTCCTCATCTGTAAAAGAGACATGAAACATAAGCTGTGGGGTTACTGTGAGGATTAAGCCAGATGATCAAAAAAAGAGTTTAGTACAGCATGCATCACACAATAAACATGGAACCTATTATTCTGAAGCATCTAATTATATGGATATATTTATACACTTCTACACATAAATTTATGTCTATATTTTGTTATTGTTAATCATACAACAGGACTGTTCATGGACTTTTCACTTAAGCAGCACATGAAAGTAAATTGGACTTGATTTCTTCAAGGGGAAATCTATGTTCTTTTTCATATTCTTGGACTAGCTTCTGTCATTATTATTAAAACTCACAAGAATATTTATAAATTTAATTAGGTCAAGGGCATATTTTATTCTCCCTCTATTTTCTTCATCTAGCATGGTAGCTGCTACCCCATTGGTGTTAAATAAAGTTCTACTGAATCAAAAACTTAAATATCAAGAAACACAATTAATTTGAGTCTCTTGTTTTCTGATGACAGAGGAAATTATGTATCAAATATGCTAATTTTCCTGAGAAAGAAAAATTATCCATAGAGTTATATTAATGGTAACTGAGCCTCATAAGGGAAAGATTTAAAATAAAGTCAAGAATAACTAGGTTAACATGTATATACAATGTTTATGTATCCATATTAATATAAGATTAATTTCATATTATATTCAATTATAGATTATAGCATCTAATCTTATATTAATTAATGTAATGTTAAGACATAGCTTGCTAAGAAATAAATTTTAAGAATAAAGACTCCTGAAAACATGCAGGAAGGAAAAAATAGCTCACAAGTAGAAGAAGAAAAATAATGTGAATCTCAAACTTTTCAAGACATTTAACTTCAGGAGATAATTGAACAACTTCTTTACAGTACTTAAAGGCAAAAGATGTAACTAAAAAATTTTATACCTAGCCAAGTTGTCATGGGAGACAATCTCAAGAAAATAAATAGTTCATAAAGTTTACTAATCAAAACACTTTACTGAAAAAAATTACTGAAATATGTTACTCACCCAACCAAGGGATATATTAAAATACAGATGAGGATGATTTAATTTTTAAAGACTAAAACCTTTAAAATATACTATTATATCTAAATAATTTCTAATAAATATGACTACAAAACATAAGGCAAATTCATGAACAAAAGCTCTTGCTACAGAAGAGATATAATTTATAATAACATTCACCAATGACAAGATCAAAATTCCAGGTTACATAAACAAGAATTATACATAAGAACTTAGCTTGATGGAATCACAAGTAGCATCTTATTTCTATTTTCCCCCTTTCTTTTTTTTTAATAAATTTTCTATATGTGATGTACTTTATCTACTTAAACAAAATATATATAATAATTATAAATGAATATATTATCAACTTATCCCATATTTTTTGTATTAAATGTTAATATCTTTCATTAGGAGGTTTCACGTAATGTACTATCTGAATGAATACAGTGCAAATCACAGCAAAGGATATATTGCAGATTTATGCTTAAAAGTAGCATTGCTTCTCAGCTATATCTCCGACTATAGTAGGAAATGAGATACTTTCTAGTCATGATGTTCTTTTCTACCCCTGTTTTCTGGTTTGTTCTCCATTTTCTAGTGAAAGTATCTCCATGGCTCTAGTCCTCTCCAGATACAAAGCTGACTAACTTCTGCATGCTTCAACCTCTCACTTCCATTGGAAAGCATCATTCTACTCCCATACATCACATTATGAATAGATTGCTCAGTTCTACCCTACTAGCTACATTACACAGTCTTGGAATTTTTCTTTGCATCCCTGGACATCAATTGATAGGACTCATTCCTCTTTCACTCTGCCCACCTTCTTTGTCTTTTACGATCCTTTCCTATGCTTGACAAAGCTTTTGTGCATTTCTTATCATAATTTCCTGTTTTGATCAAATTCATAGTCCTAATTATTATTTCTTTTGAGTTAAGTTATGACTCATAAGTTGTACCTAAGTCTTCTCTAAGTCTCTTATGATAACTGCTTAGTATAATATTTCTTTATCCTTCACAAATCCCTACTTCTTTTTTATAAATACAACAAGGAATTATAATGTTGACTATTCTTTTTAAAACAATGAAAATTTATCATCATTTTCCTTGGTGCAGAATAGAGAAATTTTAATAGAAATTTTTGTAAGAAATGCACCTTTATGAAGGATGACTTGTGAATTAAAAAATGGAAACATGAGATCAAATACAAAAAGATAAGTCAATGGAAAACCAAAGAATGTGTTCAAATTTCAGTTTTAAAAGGTGCTGACTTAACAACTTCTAATATATTCTCTCTCAAATTCTCTTTAAAATACTATAAAGATATAATTTTTAAAATAATTAGCACTATTACCCCAAATTAAGACATGTGGACAGACTTTGGCCAGAATCAAGATAATATTTTCCCGCAACTCATTAGCAAAAAACCAACTAGCCTGATTAAAAACTGGTCAAAGAAATTTGAATAGACATTTCTCCAAAGAAGACATATAAGTGGCCACAAGTTATATGAAAGGATGTACAACATCACTAATCATCAGAGAAATGCAGATCAAAACTACGATGAGATGTCATTTCACTCCTGTTAGGATGACTTTATCGAAAAATCAAAAAATTAATTTTGGTGAGAAGGTGGAGAAAAGGGAGCCCTTCTAACACTGTTGGTTGGAATGCAAATTACTGTGGCCATTATGGAAAACAGCATGGAGGTTTCTTGAAAAATTAAAAATAGAACCACCCTATGATCCAGAAATCCCACCTTTCTGGGTATATATCCAAAATAATTGAAATCAGGATCTCAGAGATATCTGTTCTCCAATGTTTATGGCAACATTATTTACAATAGCTAAGACAGGAAGCAACCTAAATGGCCATCAGCATATTAATGAGTAAAGGCAATGTGTCATATACATACAATAGAATATTATTTAGCCTTAAAAGTAAAAGGAAATCAAGCCATTCAGCGAAGCATGGATGAGCCTGGAGGACATCATGATAAACAAAATAAGCCAAACACAGAAGGACAAATACTACATCATACTGTGGCAGGCCAGATCTCACTAATGCAGGTCTCCGTAACAACGGTTTCAGTTAAGTTAAATATCAAAAGCTAAAAAAGCCAGTGCCCTTATACAAAGGTTGGAATGTGACAAAAGCCCACCAAGAGTTTTGCCTAGGCCTTTCCTGGGACTGAAAGCATGACAAAATAACAAAGGAATTCTTAACAGGACCCATTTAGAATTAAACAAGTTTTACTGGGGGTCTGAAGAAACTCCTCAAACCTCCATGATTTAGCAGGAGACAAGATAAGGGTAACCATCCCGGCACCGGGACCCATTTAGGTTAAGTAAATTTACTGAGGCTCCAGAGGAAGGTCTTCAGGACTCAGACATTAGTTACAGATTTTTAAAAAGTTAATTACTTATGTATTTACATGAGTGTACACTTACATCTAGACATAAATTACTTATGTATTTACATGAGTGTACACTTACATCTAGACATATAGCTTAGAAGGCATATAAGCTCTGGAAAACTTTGTAATTTTGAGTTGGTCTGGCGATAATTTCCAGGCCTTCTCCCTGCAACCAGTTGCAGAAATAAAAACTCTCTTCATCCCCAGTTCATCTGCATCTTGTTACTGGGCCACAAGCAATAGCAGCCCGACCCTCAGTTTGGTCTGAGAACAATACTACCTGTGTAATAAATCTAAGACAATCAAACTCATAGAAGCAGAGAGAAGAATGGTGGTTGTCAGGGGTTGTCAGAAGGTAAAAAGTTTGGTGACACAAGGTAAAAAAGTCCTAGAAATCTACTGTATGGTAAAGTGCCTATAATTAACAACATTGTATTGCATACACAAACATTTGCGAAGACAGGTGAGCTTATGCTGTGTTCTTAGTACACAAGAATAATGATAATAAATAAAAAGGGTGAGGGGAAACTTTTGGAGGTGATAGATAGGTTTATCGTAGAGGTTGTTGATGATTTCACAGATGTATCCTTATCTCCAAACTCTTCATGTTGTATACATTAAATATGTACAGTTTTTGTTTATCAATCATACCTCAATATTTTTTAAAAAATGAATATTTCATCAAATATAAATATGAGGCAGCAGGATTGCAGACTACCTCATAATAGCCATCTCATACTTGACCTCATGAAAAAGGTGGAAATCAGTGGCAGGGCATCTTAAGGTTTTCTTATCTGTGGGAGTGTAGGAAGGAACTCTTGCCCTATCTGCTTCCTCTATTCAAAAACCAGAGCATGTAACAGCCCCAAATGCGGTCGCTCGTCCCTTTTCTTCACTACTGCTATTTTTTTGTTGTTATGCATTGTGTTTTCTGTCCCTTTGATTTTCAACATCCCTTTAGACATGACATCTCCCAGAAAATAGCAGGACAATAATGGGAGTAGACTGGTGGAGGCAGCATTCAGGGAGAACGTGAAGATGGGCTAGGGAGTCTGTTATCAGAATGATCAAAGGCTCTGAGATGGGAATAAACATGGCATTTTTGCAGGAAGGCTGGTGTGGGTGGAGCATAGGGAACGACAGAGAAATGAAGGGAGGTGAGGCCAAAGATGTAGGCAGTATAAAGACTTCAAATTTTATTTCAGTTATCAAATGGTGCCAAAGGGGACATAAGCAGGGACTGATGTGAACTGGTGTCTTGAGCTATGGTGCTTTTTTGGGGGGAGACGGGGGATATGGCATCTCTAGTAGGAGAGGGAGCTAAGCTCTGTCAGAACAAGGGGTGGAACTGGAGAAGCAGGCATTGTGGGAAGTTTAGAGTGTGTGGTTGAAGGGCTTGGGTCAGTGGAGAAAAGACAATCAGGGTTTTCATATGACAACTAACTGGACCACAACCTAAGTTGAGCCAGAGAGGACAGGTGTTGGAAAGGAAGAATTGAGGATCGACAAATGAGAACAATTTTCTTATTTTGTATGCCAGGGTCTCTTAGGTGAATACTGTTTTCCTTTCGTGTATCACTTGGCTTTTGTTGTAAGACAAATACTCCAAAATATTATCGTTCAAAACACCAATCACTCATTTTTTCTCATGTCTGAAGGTTGGCTGGGGCTACCTGATGCTGGGCTTAACTTTATGTTACAGGTTGACCCTCCCATGGCCCCATGGGTTAAATGAGACATGGCCTCCATGTTGCTATAGCAGGAAAAAAAAGGACAAGCAGATACCCGGTGTCTTTTGGGGCTTAGACAGACCTGGCACTTGTCACCTCTGTCCACATGCCAGTGGCCAATGCAAATCACATGGTCAAGTCCAACAGCAGTAGGATGGGGATGTATACTTCACACTCAAAGGAAAGAACTGCAAAGTCACCTGGTGAAGGTTGCATTCAGGGCCAGATTCATGGGTGTGTGACTTGCACAGTCACACAGGATCTTAAGCTTGAAGGGGTTCCGTGCTTGGTTTAATGCTCTGCTGCTGCCGTCTTCAAACTTGTAAAATACATTTTAACAAGGGGCTTTGCATTTTCAGTTTGTACTAGGTCTTGCCGATAATATAGACAGTCCTGGGGATAGACACAAAAAGGATTGGAAAATTGGGAGACACATTCTGCGATATGCCTTTGAGGGCACAGCCTTATTCCATCATGATTATAGTAAATAAGTGCAAAAATAGCAGAATAACAAGACTGAGCTGCTGACTAAGGGAGGAAAGAACCAACTATTAGAGGAAATGAGTGACAAATGAAATATAGAAAAAGGTGAAGAAACAAATGTGGAAGTCTTTGGGAAGGATAGTAGAAATTTGAAAAGCCAGAAGAGGGGACTGAGAGGAAAAAGAGAAAACAAAAATTCTAGGCAAACTGAGTAATCCATAAGTTAACCATGACTTTTAGCTATCCAGTTAACTGTGAGGCTTTCTTAACTTATGATTTTTTGGCAAATTTAAAACAGTACTCTCCTGAATTTTATTTGTCTCAGATATATAGGATAATATTTTAGATAAATGATTAAATCTGTTAAACAACTCTTTAAAGGCAATTAAGACAAGATGGTTATGAAACAAAGTTAGCTTTTAATTAGAATAAAAATTAGTTCTTATTGATAATTTTTCCTGGCAAGGTTTCAAACACTATATTAGGTGATGTTCATATGCTCTGTGACAGGATTATGGCCTGCATCATAAACCATCCTGAAATATATTATAACACTAGAATTATTGGCTACTTAGAACAGCAGATTCAAATTGCATTCAAATTTCACATCTGTCTGTGAATTAGCATGTCAAGTCTAAATACTACTAAGTCACATACTCAATCTCTCATACACTCCCACAGTCACTGATTTGTTCATTCAAAGGAAGTCTGTTAAGTGCTTACTATGTTCCAGATAGTGTGTTTCATTGTTTTCAGGAGGGCTGTTACCATAAGCACAGTACTTTTTAAAATGCCTCAACACTGTCCCAGTGTGGTGACCCATGCCTGTAATCCCAGCTCTTTGGGAGGCCGAGGTGGGAGGATCACTTATGCTCAGGAGTTTGAGACCAGCCTGGACAACATAGTGAGACCTTGCTTCTAGAAAAAAAAATAGCTGATGAATAGACATAATTATTGCTATGACTTTTTTTTTTCCTAATATGGCAGATAAATTCCACTAGTGTAACAGTATCAGGAAAATTCTTCAAGTTTTAATTCAGAAGGTGGTGTGAAAAGATAAGGGATATACTGATTATGAATCTGTAAAATAATAAAGCAATGTGAGCCTTTCCCCCAATATTCTGAAATAATTAGGACTCAGTACAGACCTTTCCTGGAGAAAATAGTTCTAAAAGTAAGGATATCAAAGAGAGAAATGTGGTTATTAGGAGGTATTAAGGGACATACATAAAGGGACAAACCTTTGTAAAAATTAGGCTGACAGCCATTGAAAAGTACAAAATAGGAGGATTTGGCAAATAGAGAAGGAGCCTGAACCGATAGACGCAGTAAAATAAATTTACTTTTAATCACCTTTGATTGGTGTATGCTGAAAACCCACTTTGGGCCCATTTTATGGGCTTTCTTGGTAGCAAAAACATAAGCCATTCAGCTCTTCATCTCTTTGCCAAACGCATAAAATATTGTTCACTGTTCTAACATACCCCAATGAATATTCAAAACAAAAGATTGGGCTAAGAGGAAGCTATATATACAGAAAACCCCCTATTTATGCTATCACAATTTTGCATTTTCTCATTTTCTGAGCCATGAAGTTGTCTATGTTGCTAATGTACAGATTTTCTGCCATTTGCTATCATTTCTCAGAAACTGTTAAAACATAATCCCATGTTTGCTGTGAAATTAGCCTTGAAAAGAAAGCTGCTGAAGAGTACATAGCACCTTCTTCAGTAGTACACACCTCCCCAATTCCTACCGCCTTTTTATACAAATAGAAAAATATTATATGCATCTAGTTGGTGAACAAACAGATATTATTAAACACTCACTCTGTGCCAAGCACTGTGCTCTCTACTGAGATACAAAGATGCTTGAGATGAGATACAAGCACACCTCCTCAGAAGTTTATTGAAGAGTAATGAGCAAAAAGGTCTGCTCTGCCTTATGTTGTAAAAGGCTTACTAGCTGCTGTGTAGAAGCAGACTGGGAGGCACAGGGGAGGTAGGCCAGGGAAGGGGGCAAGAATGAGAACAGAGAATCCTGTCAGGAGGCTATTGTGATAGTTCAGAGTTATGACGGTGGCTTGGGCTAGAGCATGATCAGTGAAGTGTTAGAGCAGTAGTCAGATGTGAAATATATTTTAGAGGTGGGATCCATATTAGGAAGGAGTCAAAGATGGTAATGGGGATTTGGGGGCTGTTTGAGGATGGATGGTAATGCCATTGACAGATGGGAAACTTTAAGGAAGAGACAAGTTAGGGAAGGATTAGTAAATTAGTTTTTTTAAAAAGCTAGTAATAGACACATTAAGTTTGAGATGTCTATTAGATATCCAAGTGGAGCTGCTAGGTAATTGGGAGAGAAGTTGGAGCTGGGAATTAGCTTTCAGTATCATCAGCACATAGTATTTAAAGCCATGATACAGAAGGAGATTTTCAAGGGAGTAATTTGCACATAGGAGAGAAGACGCAGTGACAAGAGTATCTCATTTCCCCATGGAAGTGGGCTCATGCCCAACATTCTCAGCTTCGCACTGGAGTTCTGTGACTTTGGCCACAAGTTTCTTCCTGAAACTCACAGATGATCCCTATTCTTTTTGTTGTTGCTGCTTATTTTTTTCTGGGAATCTTGGGCCATAGAAACAACTGGATTTTTTTGCACGATGCTGGCCGCACCATGAGTGTCTCAGCGTATGGGCTGTGCTGTCCCTCCCTTCGCTGTCCTTCTCTGGGCATGTGCACACATCCCTTTCTTCATTTTCTGAGCCTAAGGCACTGTTAACACAGAGAGGTTGTGTAAAGAGTATTGACTGAAACAGGTACCCATCATAGGATTGGGTTAAGAGGAAGCTGTATATACAGCTTCCCCATTTTTGCTTGCAATTTTGCATTTTCCCAAAATTATGTTACAGAGAAGGTAAACTCAAAAATCAGTAGTCAATATTGTGGCTTCCAAAGTACAGAAACTCAACTGAGCCATGTGAAGATCCTTCCTCTTTCCTGAGCTAGGGTAACAGACATGGTTCTCTGTTGACTACTCTCTGGTCCAGTCTCCATTCTTCAGACCTTTTTCTCCTGTTCCCAGCTCCCTCCACCTGTCCTTCTCCACTCTGGAGAAGGCTAAAAAATTATCACAGTTTAGCTATACTTTTTCTTAGCTTCCCCATTCCACACAGAATTCTTGTCCCTATCCTGGTATATTCAAAATTTCCAGTAAAATATTTTCCCAAACAAAAGAGCAGTCTGATTCTTAAGATAAAATCTGTCAGCCCCTAAAATGTGACAAATACTGCAATGTTTAAAAAATGGTGTCTTCCAGTTTTCTTTTGTCTAGTTACATTTATATTACATATGAATTGTATATCATGCTTCTAAGTTGGTTCCTAAGCTTACACCTGTTCATGTTTAGATCTGGTTCTTGAAAAAGTTCCACAAGTTGTCGAGGATATGTCAAACTTAGAAAAAATGTACTATTTAAATTTATAATAAGACGATTATTGTACACAACAGAAAGGAGCATATAGTATTCTTTCCAATTTATTATTATATTTTTAAATTTATATTTTCTCCCATCACTATTAGTGATATGGTGGCTCTGTGTTCCCACCCAAATCTCATGTCAAATTTTAATTCCCAATCGTGGGAAGGACCTCGTGGATGGTGATTGGATCATAGGGGTGGATTTCCCCCTTGCGGTTCTTATGATAGTAAGTTGTCATGAGATCTGATTGTTTAAAAGTGTGTAGCACCTCCCCCTTCACTCTCCCTCTCCTGCCAAAACCCAAGACTGTGCCTGCTTCCTTTTCACCCTCAGCCATGAATGTAAGTTTCCTGAGGGCTCCCCAGCCATGCCTCCTGTACAGCCTGCAGAACTGTGAGTCTGTGAGTCAATTAAACCTCTTTTCATCATAAGTTACCCAGTCTCAGGTAGCTCTTTATAGCAGTGTGAAAAAGGACTAATACAATTAGTTACTCTTTTTCACTGCAAGTGTGAAGTTGAAATGATTGAGTTATAAAAACAAGAAATTGCTAGGAAGGCAGCAATGGAACTTTGAAAACAGCCCAGCTTTGGGATTTGAGCAGATCTATATCTAACCCCAGCTCCTCTAGTTCCTGTGTAGCCCTGAGATTCTCACCTAACTGGCCCTCAGTTCCTCATCTGCAAAATAGCAACCATTACTTGGAGAGTTGGCCTGAGGACAAAGAAAATATGTACAAATGTCTGCTACATAATAAACCCCAAATTCTGATTATTATCTGAGATTTTTACTCTTCTCTTTTCCGGGTGGGGGGCAGCTACAGAAGATGGTCTAGCCACTGAGCTTGCTCAGTAGAGCCACAGACCTTTTATATGAACCCTGCCCTTGGAAAATGCAGGAAAATGTTCCCTGGATTGCCCATCTCACTTGTCAGCTATTATACATGACTCCCATCTGCCATGTCAGAGTCACAAGGCTCCTGCTCTTGGCAGTGAGCTCCATGCTGTCAGTTATCACTGACAGGTGAGAGCCACTGGCCCAAGATCAGAAAGATTGCTTGCATAGCAAAAGGACACACCTCACCTGTCAGCTGTCACAGACACTCTTTTTACATTACTCCACTCCAGGAAAGGTGATATCTTGTTCAGAGGAGTAACAGTCTAGAGTTATGAAGTACAAATGAAGTGACGGCTGTGCATTTATTAGATTACGTGTAGTGTTTCTTAGAACTGGTTTGCTTTCCATAGGTACCTTTAGAAATGGCTTCTAACACAACACTTTAGAGTCACACCTGAAGGCTGTGAGACTGACCGTCCAGCTGAAAAGGTGAGATCTGTTGCTAAAAAGATCCCAAATTCATCAGCAGACTCCACCTGTCAGGTGACAGGCAAGGCTCAGGATACGGCTGCCGTGGTAACATGGGGAGCGCCACCTGTCAGCTAGGCTCCCAGCCAGTCTTTCTGAGCTTAAACATGAAGTACTGAGCTGCAGAAAATCAGTGGTCTTCCCCGAGCATCCAATCGTAACAGAGCATGTTCCAAAAAACAGTAAATCATGTTAAAGAACCACAACTCGGGCCGTCATTGCCCATAAGAGTAAGCAGCATCTTAAATCTACTGAGATTACAGACGTTAAGAAATACAGTTGCATCTCTTGTAGGACTAAGATGAAGTTCTGGACTGATGCATCTTTACCTAAACACACACACACACAGACACACGCACGCACGCACACACAAATGAACACATGTGCCTGCACACACATACGCAAACACAACTTATTTCTTTTTCTTTTTTTATTTTGGATCAAAAAATCTACTTCACAGGAAAGATGTTTCAAATACCAACCCCCAAAAAGAGAAATCTTTCATTTCTAGTCTAAAGTTAGAAATAAAAGTGAAATTATAAAATATTAGAGGAATACAGTCAGAAAAACAAGAAAAGAAACCATAGTAGCAATTTAAAAATACACAATTTTGCTTATAACAGTAATTCATCCTTATAACCCTTATCTTTTTTTTCTGACTCCTAAGATTTCTTAAAGTCCATCTTCGTTAGTGGTTTTAAGCAATTTGACTTTGATGAGTGATGGTCTAATTTTCTTCATTCTTTATGTTTAGGGTTTGTTGAGCTTCTTAGGTCTGTAGGTTTATAATTGTTATCAAATTTGGAGATTTTGGCCACCATTTCCTGAACTCCAAACTTCATAACTTACAGGACTGGAAGTATCTGCCTTCCCCAATCACTTCCAGAGCTACCTGCATCCTAGCCCTCCATCACATACACGTTTACTCACTGCTGCCTCCCGCTGCCCCCGGGATTGGACCTCCACCAATGCTTACTATTTGTCTAGCTCACCACGGTCTCTCCAGTGTGCAGCTCAGTGCCTGGCACAGGTAGTCATTCAATACGTTTATGGAATGACTGAATATTTACACCCTTTCATTGAAAGCCAGTTTTCCTTTGGCACCAGAGTATGTAAAACCTGAAATGTAAAACTCTTCTCAGTCAAGAACACTAACTGCCTGCACTTTAGTCTCATTAGTAAACCCTGTCTTGTGTTGGCTGCCATCCAGTTCCCATCAAAAAGACAGTTAAGATATTCATATTTGGAAAAAAAGTATCTATAGCAATGTTTCCTAGCTTGAATTATGCTATAGACTGTCAAAATTTAAATTTTTTTAAATAATAGACACAACAATTTAGGGAATAAGAAGTGAAGCAACTGATTTACTAAAGATGGGGTTAAGAGGAGAAATGACCATTAAGGGGCAAGGGTTTCCTTGCTAGAGTTGGGTTTGAGGCAGGAAAATAGGTTGGAGTCAGTGCTTGGGAACTCTAGGCAACCTGGGTTCTAGATAAGTATCTAGAAATGTATCATGACTTATTTCATTACTAGTAAGAAATAAGTGAAATTTATGAATACATGATTCTCAGTATAAAGATTAGAGGTCAATATTGTCACTCTCACATATATTTTTTAATTCTTTCATGTCTGACAAAGGAAGGCAGGACATTTCAGCAGTGTGCCCCTGTAATCATTTCTTCCTCAACGAAGACACATCACATTTATCAAAGGCGTTCTTCACGTGCACTGTGGCAGAAAGTGTCAAAGGAGTCCTGGTCTAAGAAAACATTTTCTACTTTATTATCTGAGCCATATACCATTCTTAGATTAGGACACCAAAAGGAAATGATATACATTATATTCATTTTCCTTGGTGAAATCTTTTTACTTTCATATGAGGTAATAAAAATATTGTCTTTAATGTTACATTAAATTTTATATTGAGTATTTTTTATGATTCCATTATATCTTATTTTTGGGATTATTAGCTATAATTCTGCTTTATTATTTTAGTGGTTTCATTAGGGTTAGGGCTTATAAGTATAGTTCTTTACCTTATCACTCTATCTTCAAGTAATGCTATTAATACTCCACAAATAGTCCAAGAACCTTATAATAGTATATTTCCATTTCTTCCTTCCTTTGTACTATTGTCATTATATATTTTATTTCTACGTGTATTGTAATGCTTATAATACACTGTTTTTATATTTGTTTTGTCAATTTTTAAAAACAAACTTAAATAACAAGAATACTATTGTATAAATTAACCCAATGTATTAACCATTTATTGTGTCCTTCATTCCTTTGTGTAGATTCATATTTTCTTTGGATATTATTTTCCTTCTGCCAGAATGACTTCCTTGAACATTTCTCACAGTATGAGTTGTTGCCGATGCAGTCCTGTGGCATTTGTATGTCTGAAAGTCTTTATTTCACCTTCATTTTGAAAGACATTTTCACTGGGTAAAGAATTCTAGGTTGACAAGTTTTTAGTTTTTGTGTTTTCTAATACATTAAAGATGTTACTCAAATGTCTTCTTACTTGCATTGTTTCTTTTTTCTCTGAATCCTTTTAAGATTTATTTTCTTTAAGACCATCTTCATTAATGGTTTTAAGCACTTTGACTTTGATATGCTATGGTTTAATTTTCCTTGTTTTTCATGTATGGGGTTTGTGGAGCTTCTTAGATTTGTGGGTTATAATTTTTACCACATTTGGAGACTTTTAGCCATCATTTCCTGAACTCCTTTTTTGGATGCTCCCCTTAGGAACTTCATAATAAACAATATGTTTATTATTAGGCCATTTGAAGTTGTCCCAAAGTTTCCTAGTGCTATGATCATGTACCTTAGGGTTTTTTTTCTTTTTGTGTTGGAATTTCTATAGTTTTTATTGCTATGTCTTCAAATTCACTAATATTTTTCTCATTAATATCTAGTCTGCTGTTAATCTCATCCAGTGTATTTTTAAACTTCACACATTATCATTTTAATCTCTAGAAGAAAGCTTTGAGTCTTTTTTATATCTTTCATATCTCTACGTAACATGATCAATCTTATCTCTAGCTTTCTGAAAGCACAGAATACTGGTGTAAGTTTTAATGTCTTTTTCTGCTAACTCTAATGTCTCTGTCAAGTATGGGTCAATTTTTATTTATTTTTCCTGTTCTTTGTGAGCCTAGTAATTTTTCCTTGAATACTGTTCTAGATAATTTTGTAATTGCCACAGATATTCTTAAGTTTTATTCTGGGACATGTGAAGCTACTCAGAAATAGTATGAATATTTTGGGATTTGCTTTTAAGATTCGTTAAGTGGGACTATCATAATTTTTAGTTTAGTCTGCTAATACAAAACCATCAACTAAATTACCTGCAAGTTATTAGTTTTTTTCTACTCTGGCTGCTAGGAATAAGCACTATTCCCTATCCTGTGTGATTTCTCTACACTGTTCTCAATAATACTCCCAAGTGGTTCTATTGCCAGTTATGGGTAGTTTCCTTCCACAGATGCAGCAGTCATAACTCGGCTGAATAGTAGGAGGGGGGATCTCTTTGAAAATCTCTGGAGTTCACTCTGTGAAGCCGTCTTTTCTTTGACACCTGGTCCTGAAAATCTTAGCAGCTTTGGTCTCCCTGGAATCTCAGTTCTGTCTCCTCAACCCAGGAAGTCTGTGGGTCTTCATCTGGGTTTCCTTTCCCTGTGCTGAGGCCTAGAAATTCTCTCAAGGCAACAAGCTGATGCAGTCTAGGGTTCAGTTCACTGTTTTGCATCACCTATGAACTGCTATTCTTTGTTGCTTGATAGCAAATGTCTTAAAACCATTGCTTCATATATTTTTTTTTGGTAGTTTGTGTCAGTATGGTTAATCTGATTTTTGTTATTACCCCATCATTGTCAGAAGCATAAATCTGACTAATCTGAATACATCCATTATCTAAATAATAATAAATTTAATAAAGTTTAATAAAATTAATAAAATTTAATAAATAAATCTAAATTTAAATAAAATTTTCTTCTTTCCAGAAAAATAAATTAAATTATCAAAATTATAATAATCTATATACATTAATTTTAGGTGTCAGTTGCTTGATTTGTGCCTCAAGATATTTATTTTTTCTTGTGGAGGTAAAATGTACTTTTCTAGCTTTCTGAAAAATTGAAGTGCTTGTTGGATCTACATAAAATGACACTACGTCCCTCTGGAAAGCCACTACTTACTTGAGGAAGGGCTTATAGAATCTGTTTGTGTCGCTAGGATGTGAAGGTTTAGAAGTTTGTTTAAATCACTGGGTGTCTGATATTGGGAATTAATGGCTTGGTACTAAAGCGCTTTTATGTTATTGGAAGTTCCCTGAGAAAGAACTGTAGAGCGAGTTGCAATATATGTGGAAACTTAGGCTTAATAAAACTCTTTATGATTATTAATTGTTTTAATATTTTACACTTTTGTTCAATTCCCTGGTAATCCTTTTGGTAAGCACTTATTTAATTATTCATGACTCAGATTAAATGAAGGTTTATAAAATTATTTTCTCACAACTCTTCCAGGCAGATGTCAATCCTATCTCTTTCTGTTACTTTCATAGCATTTTGTAAATAGCACCCCTTTAGCACTCACAGAGCTGTGTGGTACTTATTGTCATGTCTCTTTCCTCCAATAAGACTATGTACTTGTACATGACAGGGCCCTTTTGTTCATATTTATATTGGTACCTCTCATCTTGACCTTACTATACAGGTGATAACTATTTGTTAAACTGAATATGATATAAAATACATTCAGGGATTGGGATAAGAAAATAATAATGATAGGAACTAAGGATAGTTAATTAAGGGGTGGTGGAAAGTAAAGCTGGATTAGCAGGGCAGGATCTGAATAAGAAGGTTGAGGAAAGTTAGTGTAAGAGCAGATGACTTAAACAAGGAGAAATAGCTAACAACTGAAGATTCTTGAATAAGAAAGACCTTGAAACAATGTAGAGTGTTTTACCTACCAAAAAAGCACAAATTTGATTACCTTAAAAATTTATCATAATCATATCAATATTCTAAAAAATACTTGAAGCAAAGTACAAAAGCAGCAAATAGTTTAGACTGTCCTCCCCTGCACCATCTCCCTCTCATATATCTTAAGGATATTTTCTAAGTGCTGTAAAGCTGTTTTTTAAAAAACACTAATAGAAATTTTCAGCATTTGCTCTGAACACTGAAATTCTTTCAGAAACACTCAACAGTTTAGCACCACCATACAGACTTTACAAGAAACTTTTTCTTCATATTAGGTTTCTGGTAAAACACGTGAAATCTTTTAAAATAGTATCAGGCTGCCAGAGGAGTGAGAGAATTTGATAATAAACAGAGGGTGAACGGCTTAAAATGCCTAAATCAGAATACGGAAATAGCAAGATTAGTATATAAAGTATCAAGTGACCTCAGTTTTAAAAAAATTTTAAAAATACTGGTAACTTATTGGAGGTATGGTAGAGTTATGATCCCTCCAAAATAATAGCATAACTATGTTGTGGAAAAATTATTATAAAGTGAAGTTTAAATCTAATATACAAAACTCAAATTCAGCACAATCCAAAGCCAAAAGGATGCCATTCATTGGGAGTTCATTCTGCAAATGATGCAATGCTTTATTCCTAAGTCACTCCTTAGAGCCTCTCACTTCAGCTCTAGACCTTCCATTCCTACTGCCTCTTAGAATATCTCACTGGGATCTCACTTATACTTTATATCAGACATGTTTAATATATAACTCATATCACTCCCTCCTTCCTTTCTTTTTTTTCCTCCCTTCCCTCCAACTTATATGTTTTGCCATGCTATTATGTGCTAAGGACATAGAGATAAATACACATATCTCTTTGAGCAAGGAGAGGGAAGATAGGCATATAAACAAAGTAAATTTCATGTGATAAGTTGGATTAAAATACCAATGTGAGCATTATTCTCCATTTATCTCCCCTTCTTCCTAGACTCCTTTCTGTGTTTTTACCACAGAGGCAGGCACTGCTGAGGACCCCATCTCTCAGACTCCCTTGCCACCTGAACTTCCATTAGTTTCTGCCAAAGAGAGGCTGCTCATGATGAAGGACAGGTAAACCCCGAAAATGAGGCTTAGCCCAGGAGGGTTCTTGACTTCACCCAGAAAATAATTCAAGGGTGAGATAGTGGTGAAAGAAAGCAACTTCACTGAAGCAGCTGCAGAGGTACAGCTCCTTGTGGAGCAGGGCTAAGTGTGTCCAGAGTAGCAGCATATGAGCTGTTGGCTAGCTGTATTTATATCCACATTTAATTATATGTAAATTAAACGGCTTTCCAGAATTAGTGTCATTTTATGTAGATCCAATCAGCAGTTCAATTTTTCAGAAAGCTAGAAAAGTGCATTTTACTCCCACAAGAAAAAACAAATAGCTTGAAGCACAATTGACACTTCAAATTAATGTATCTAGAATATTGAAATTTAGATAATGTAATTCCTTTATTTAGAAGGAAGAAAGTTTTTTTAGAACTTTCTAGAAAAGGAGGAGAGAGTTGCTGATCTCTTACCTCACTCAGGTGCTTGCCTCTGGGAGTGGCTGAGTTCTACCAGGACAGAAACTCTGTCTTGAGAGCTCTGGCTCTCACTGGCCCTAGAAACACTCCTTTCTCCTCTTACTCCTTCATCCCTAGCTTTTGTGATAGCTTATTAACATTTTTAATTTCTGGAAGTATCAACAACCTTGGTTTGTGCTTTTGTAAGTAGTTTCTTTATTTGAACCATATGGGGTGTTTTCTCCAAGCTCCTTCCTGATATAAAACATTGTAGGAGCTTAAGAGAAGGTTGTTAACTCCATCTGGGGAAGTTATGGAAGGAGTATATTTTTGCATTGATACTTAAAAGATAAATAATTACTTTCCAGGCATGCTGGCATGAGGAGACAATTACAGATAGAAGAGACAGTTTCTACAAAGGAGAAAAGTATGAGACAGCATGCTATGATCACAGCATTATTTATACATAACTAAATATTTCTGAGTATGAAATACAAGGCACAGGTCATTGAGAGCCTAGTGCTTGAAGTTAATTTAGCTGATGTTCTCTAAATTGACTATTTTGGACAATTTATCAAATCTCATAAAAGTTTCTTATTTTTAAAAATTATGATAACAAAAACTACCATTTGTCAGCAATTATGTATCACAAACTATTTTACCTTTTTTGTTGCACAATTGCTGTGTCGTATGCTGAGACGGACAAGTGCAGGGTGGAGAATGGGAACAACTCTCAAAGAAATACCTAAGCATAATATTTCAAACGGAGTGTCCATGTATCTGCTATACACAATGGCAAGGACAGTTCAGTCTTTAAAGCAAAAATATTAAATAGTAAAGCAAAACAGGAAACTTTAATACTACACTTAGAACTCATCTGATGACTTGAATCCTCTGTATCATGTCCACGCCATGTGGGTATTCCAAGGATATATGTAAACTCAGGAACAGGGAACAAAATTCTTGGAGTTCCTTTATCCTACCTTTGAACAATTCTGGTAATGGGACAATTGTTCTTCAAGATGAGCTGAAAAGTAGTTCCTCATTCTGTCCATTAGAACAACGTTGCAAAAATTCACTCTGTACTATTCTAGCATTACACATGTTCCCTGGGAAAAGATTTCTAAGAAATATAAAAAGCACTGCAGAGTATTTACTTCATTTAAAAACTGCATAAGTAAATCCATTAAATGATGTTTAATACAAAGTTTTCCAAAAATACTTGACTACTGAATATTTCTTTATTGTTACATTATTGCATAATTTAGTAACATCTGGGAACTAGTTGTTTTTACCTAGGTCCTCTAGAAAGCAAAACCTGGGGCAAGGGTGAAAGTGGAGATACTCCATGTAGGTGATACAAGCCCAGGATGGAGGTGGTGAAAGGGGAAATGGAGTGAGCATAAGTACAATGTGCTGACTGCCACTTCCCAATGAACCAGGAAACACAGAAGAATGCTCCACAGCATCTCCCCCAAAAATGTGACTGTTCACACAAGGTACAGAGGAAGGGGAATTTATCTATCATGCTTCCTCACACCTCCTTTTGCTATTGGTCAAGGACTACCCCAGGCAACCACTAACCCCTCTCTATCTTCAGGTTGCAGTAGTTGTCTCTGAATTCCAAGTTGCCTGTTTGAATCCTAAAGTGGAAGGGTGAATTCTCAAGTGTAGGCCCAACCTGTGGGATATAAGGGCCATTCAGGCCCCAGGCTTCAATCCAGACTCCAGCCAGCTCGTGTAGCTTGGCTTGTGCTATGTAGCTGAAAGGCATCTTCGAGGGGAAATGAGGTTGAGTAGTTGAGTGAATCCAAGAAGCCACACGACACTGCCTTAAAGGCATGCAGGATTTGAATTCTCCTTTCACAGTCATTCTGTAAATATTAGTAGGTTGATGATATCTCTGAAGACTTGTAAAGTTAATATCCTCAATTTCTTAGACTAAATCCCCTTGTCTTCCTGTCCTTTGGTTGTTCTTCTATTTATTTGTAGTCTATTTTAAAAAGCTACATGGACCTCAAACCATGGCCTAGGTGTCTGAGTAGATTTGTCCATATTTTAGATAAAGAAGTACTTCTGTTCATACTGCCAGAGATGACATTGCTTTTTAACAGAAGATCCATCACAATCTGCCTTGATAAACCTCTGAAATGTTTCTTTTCTTACACTGCTGCCTAATCATCCTACAGTTGGAGAGTCGAGATTTTCATTATCTAAGGGTAGTACTGGAACTTTATCTTGTTAAAATGTGCTATAGTTATATTGAGTCCGTTGCTTCAATCATCCGGTTTAGCCCAGTATCTTAAATAGATATCCTTTCAGATTTAGGTTGCTTACACATTCGCGAAATATGCTATCCAGCTCTTCATTTCCCATTATGCTACCTGAAATCTCCCTTTAGGCTTGCACTAATCATCTAGTCCAGGGGTCTCTAAACATTTTTAAATTCACCTCATAATAATAAAAAAAAGTAATTAAAAGAATTATATGTGTGCGTAAATTACATATATTATTATAGTGTTACATTAATCAATTCTCAAGAAAGCATCTAAATGTTGTCACCTTTAATGAAATTTTCTATAACACTGGGATAAATTTCAAATAACTTTAAATATCAAAGAAAAGAAAAGACGCTTGCTTCATGGTTTTGGGTGCCTAGATTTTAAATGTCTTGGTAATTATTACTTTACACCATCATTAATTAATATCTCAAGACGGAATGAGCTTCATTAATTAAATATAGTGAATGGAAATTTGTATATCAAATACTAAATAATATTTTCTAAATTTGGGTGAACTCCTTTTGGGATCTGATTAGATTATCATTATTTTCCCTTTGAATTTGGCTGACAAAAACTTTGAAGTTTCAGTTCTGTCATTTTGCTGTTGTTGTACACTTGTGTTTATGTTATCTACGTTATCTTCAATTTTTAATTTCTGTATAGGAATCTTTATAAGACACTTATCTATTTTTTGAAAATATTAATTTGCTTATAGCCAGATAATGCAGTTCAATCCATTCAATTCAAAACATTTTAGTACCTTGAAAGCTAATGAGAGAGTGAGGGCAAAGCTTTAAACCACTCAGCCTTAGGGAGAAACTCTGTATATTGTATGTGATAAATGACTGCCTGATATGCAAACCTAATATAGGTGTCACTTTTAGTTCCATATTAAATATTTGTAAGGTCTATTATCTTCATTATTTTTAATACAAACATACATACAAATATAACTTCTAATATTTTCTTTGTAGACACATCGATAATTTGCACAACACCTTTTGATGACCGCTGTTCTCATACCTGATATATATGATCCCGTTGGGGCAACTAATTCACCTCTCTGTACCTCACCTTTTAGTAAAACTAAAGATTTTATTTTATAAAGATTTGATTTTATTTTATAACATTCCTGTTATAGTTTGGGGTCCCAATTATATATCACTTGTCTCCTTCAACACCCAGGAATAGAACAGGGAGATAAGTGAAAGTCAGTGTCACCTATCTTTAGGGATGTCTGTTACTCTCAAAGTCCAACGTTCTCTGGTAAAGATGGAATGGAGGATATAGCTGATAAATGCAGTCAACATGGCTGCCTCCTGCCTCATCCCTCTCCCCAGTCTAGACCTAAGCAGCTGGCTGTGGGGATGAGCAGGGACTGCAAAGCCACCTCAGATTACTTACCCTGTGTCTGCTGCTTAGAGAATCTGTCTCACAGTGGCTGGCAGTGATGCTCACCAACCACTGCCCAAAGGAAAAGAAACCAGAGAACTCAAAAGTGTACCGTAGGTGGTAGAATTTGTCCTGGATCTGTTACTGCAAGGGCAGAGGGTACTGAACAAGTGCTCCATTCCTCTCACTTATCTAAGACACGAACAGCTCAGCAGAGCCAAGAGGACCTTCTCTCCCACTGCCAAGAGGCAACAGTGCATGGGATGTGTGGGAGGTGATCTGCTGGCTACAAGGCTCCCACCAGTCACATTTCCCCTCCTTCCTCCATTGTGGAGGAGCAAATATAAAGTAGAGAGAATAAAGTCAGAAATGTTCCATTCAACATTCCCAAAACTGGGAGAGAACATGAAAATCCCCTTCTATGGAAATGGAAACACAGAGGATAAGTGTTACTTCCTAAAAAACCTACCTGGCAGGACTGGCAAAATGAATGAATGAAGTATACATGGAAAGCTCCTAAACATCATACACATAGTAGGCATTCCATAAAATTAGCTTAAAAATTAATAATAGTCCTTGAACTAATTGTCTGAACTATGATGGGAAGAACACAGTAATTACTAGTAATGACTAATTTTTCAACAAGCACTTTAGTCACATTTTATATATTATTGCTATTATTAAGTACCTAACAAGGTTGGTTGGCATAGAACAATGCATTGCCTTGAATTGAAAATAGGCAGTAATTGAATAGAAAAATTTATAGGCAGTGTAGAACCCCTTAAATTGAATTAGTTTCTTAAATATAGTACTTATAGTACCCTTGATGTAAGCTTTTTTAAAGCATTAGAGGAATCAAACAAACAAGGTCTATATTTTTGCATAGGGTGTTTTATGTTCAATGCTACAATATTTATGTTTGGCATTGTTCACTCCATGGGAAAATACAGGCTGTGTGTCTTTTATTTGCTTGATAGTTCAGACTCACTGATACCCAAGGGCTCACTACACCCACAGATTTTGTCACAATACTTATATTCCGAAAAGGAATTTTTACCATTCAAAAGCAAGTCAAGTCTAATTTTGTAATTGTTACATACCATAAGATGTTATTATTTAGTATGTGAAGTACCTAAATCTATCATCAGTGAATGTGACAAAGCATAATCTATTTTACACAGTAAGATTACTTGCCCGGATCTGTTTCGTTTCTAATCAATGGCCAATTTAAAGAGTCTTCCTCTTTTTTTTCTGCTTTCTTAGCCAGTTATTAAATTTACTATCAAAGCAATCAAGAGGAAAGAAGTCAATTCTCCTATACCTATTTAGAATAAATGGAATCTGACTTCATGTCAATTGATGCTGCCCATAGACTATTTAAGCATTCCTTTCCTTGAGAAATCCTGATAGTGCAGGTCCTGAAATAACAATAGTGAAGGTCAACTCAGCAATATTCCTACTATCAAGGACTACACAGCACACCAGTTTCTCTCTCAAAAATAGCAGGAGATATAGGTAAATGTGAGCCATGGTGGTTTGCTGCACAGATCTTCCCATTACCCAAGTATTTAGCCCAGCATCCATTAGCTATTCTTTCTGATCCTCTCCTCCTCCCACTCCCTGTCCTCCAACAGGCCCCGGTGTCCACCATGTGTCCATTTGTTCTCATCACTTAGCTCCCATGTATAAGTGGGAACATACAATATTTGGTTTTCTGTTTCTGCATTAGTTTGCTAAGGATAATGGCCTCCAGCTCTATACATGTTTCTACAAAGGGCAGGATCTTGTTCCTTGTTATGGCTGCATAATACTCCATGAGTATACGTACCACATTTTCTTTATCCAGTCTATCATTGATGGACATTTAGGTTGATTCCATGTCTTTGCTTATGTGAACAGTGCTGCAATGCACAATGTAACAAACCTGTACATCTGCACATGTACCCCAAAACTTAAAAGTTGGAAATTTTTTAAATATACAAAAAATTAAAAATCTGTAATAAGTTGGGAGTGATGTATGCTTTGTTATAAATAACAAGTTAAAATGTTTTAAAAAATAAAACAGTTTCTCATGGCAAAAAAAAAAAGAGAAAGAAACAGCAGAAGACAGGCACTTTATCTTGCTTTTGCTTGTAAGGACCAGTGACGTTTATTAGTTGGAAGTTGGGGATAGTAAAAAGGGACTCTTATACAGATAAGATGCAGCAGTCAGGGATCTACAGACCAAAAGTCAGAGTCTGAGGAAGGAAGAAGGTTAGTGACTATATAAGGTTCAAAGCTTTCCAAAAGGAAGAACTTACATTATAGAGTGTACTCTTTCTCCTTCAGATATGCTAATATTTGTTCTGCCTATGTACCATACCAGACTAAAAATGTTGATAAATATAGATGCAATCAACAACAATGATAATTGTACCTATCATTTGTTTAGTACCTTTTATGCATCAGGACCTTTACAGATCCAGTTATGCTCTTTTTTTTTTTTTAGACAGAGTCTCGCTCTGTTGCCAGGCTGGAGTTCAGTGGCGCCATCTCGGCTCACTGCAACCTCTGCCTCCTAGGTTCAAGCGTTTCTCATGCCTCAGCCTCCCGAGTAGCTGGAATGATTACAGGTATGCACCACCACACCCAGCTAATTTTTGTATTTTTAGTAGAGATGGGTTTTTACGATGTTGGCCAGGATGTTCTCCATCTCCTGACCTTGTGATCCGCCTTGCCTCGGCCTCCCAAAGTGCTGGGATTACAAGTGTGAGCCACCGTGTCTGGCCCTAAGTGCTTTTATATATAAGGAAACTGAAGCTCAGGGAGGTTAAGTGCATTGAGCAAGATCGTGTAGCTCATAGATCATGGAGCAGCGACTCAAGCCAGTTCAAAACCCACATTTTTCCACTATACTATAATCATGTAAGAAAAGAGCTGGCCAGGTACAGTGGGTCAAGTCTGTAATCCCAGCACTTTGGGAGGCTGAGGTAGGCCTATCATTTGAGGTGAGGAGTTTGAGACCAGCCTGGCCAACATGGTGAAACCCTGTGTCTACTAAAAATACAAAACTTAGCTGGGTATGGTGGTGCACACCTGTAATCCCAGCTACTCAGGAGGCTGAGGCTGGAGAATCGCTTGAACCCAGGAGGCAGAGGTTACAGTGAGCTGAGATTACACCACTGCACTCTAGCCTGGTGACAGAGAGAGAGACTCTGTCTCAAAAAAAAAAAAAAAAAAAAGAAGGAGAGAAAGAAAGAAAGAAAAAGAAAAGAGCTAAATTCATCATTTGTGTTTAAGTCATATAATAAATTTAACCTATTTAAATCCTGGTCCATTGCCATTCACAAACAACATTTCTGTAGGGAGGAACTACACGAATTTCAATTCAACTATGCTTACTCAAAAGCAAGGGTTTATGATTATAAATACTTCTGTGATTCGAAAAGGCAACCATTCTTCCATTTTTCAAATCCATCAAGCTGACTGTTTGCTTCAAAATAAAACACTGCTAAATAAAATGTTGCATGGGGATGTAAGCTTTTTAACAAACAAGTTGAATTAACACTCATTGTCCCAGGTTTTCTGTAAGAATTCACTTTCTTGATCCGAAAATCATTATATATTATCCTAAACTTTAAGGAAACGGAGTACATATTAGTTCCATTTCATATGTGAGGAATCAAAAGCTCACAGAGAACAAGTCATTCACCAAAGAAGAAAGAGAATGTTAGTAGTTAAGCCCTCTTGAACAATGGGTGGTGGCATCACAGATGCAGAAGTAATGAGACAGACCTGGGGTTCATTTCTGGTAGGGTCCCTAACCATAACAATGCCAGGCTCTGACCTACACATACGGATACCAAAAAAGACTATGTTGCTTGCACTTAATTTACTTATATGTAGCAGTTCTTTTGATGATCCAGTTCAGTGGTGTGGCTTTTAAAAGTCTTTCTTTTTAAAAATTTTTATTTTATTTTTAGATTCAGGTGGCACATGTATATGTTTGTTACCTGGGTATATTGCTTAATAGTGGGTAGTGGGCTTTTAGTGTATCAATTACCCAAATGGGAAATGTTGTACCCAATAGATAAGTTTCCACCCTTTCCCCTTTTGGAGTCCCCAGTGTCTATTATTCCATGATCATGTCCATGTGTACAAATTGCTTATACATTTATAAATGAGAACATGTGGTGTTATGCCCAGACCGTTTGTTACCCAAAGAAGACCACCAGAGTCCAGTGTCAAAGCCAAGCGGCAAGGATCTTTATTACAAGTTCGAACCTGGTCCCTCCATTCCAGCCCGCCCTGCCCAGGCAAACGCACCCGGGGCAGCTCAGATCGCCAGCGCGTTCTGCCCGGGCAAACGCGCCCGGGGCATCTCAGATCGGAGACAGCTAGGTCAGACGAGAGCCAGGGGACGTCTCCCACCGGTCTCTGCTGGCTGTCCTATAGCGCGTCCGCCAGATTCAGAACAGATACAGATAGACACAGACAGACACAGACAGACACAGACAGACACAGACAGACAAACGGTGACGAGCCAGCTCACCTATCAGTAGATCGATCCTAGCAGATCTGTTGACCAGGGGTCTGGTGGGCTTGGGGAATCCCGGACGAGCCCCCAGATGTTATGCCCAGACCGTTTGTTCCCCAAAGAAGACCACCAGAGTCCAGTGTCAAAGCCAAGCGGCAAGGATCTTTATTACAAGTTCGAACCTGGTCCCTCCATTCTACAGCATACAAGAGAGGGCCTCGAACAATGCGAGCGTTTGCTTTTTATAGCCCGAAAGTTACAGGGGAACAAAGAAATTCTTTTGGTTCCCATGCTTTCAGTAAAACCTTGAACGGCTGTCTCCTTATCGGAGGCTTTCCAGGTGGTGTTTATACTGGGCTCAGGGAGTTTGAGAGATATATAGTGATATGTGGTGGGATGGGAGGATGGAATGTGTTTGTACTAGGCTCAGGGGGTCTTGAGCCCGGGGCTGAGGAATGTGCCCAGCTCCTTTCAGTGGTATTTGATTTTCTGTTCCTGAGTGAGTTCACATAGGATAATGACCTCCAGCTCCATCCATGTTGCTACAAAGGACAGGATTTCATTCTTTTTTTGACTGTATAGTATTCCATGATGTGTATATACCACATTTTCTTTATCCAGTTAACCTTGATGGACACTTACATTGGTTCCATGACTTTTCTATTGTGAA
This sequence comes from Chlorocebus sabaeus, assembly GCF_047675955.1. Classification (NCBI taxonomy): domain Eukaryota; kingdom Metazoa; phylum Chordata; class Mammalia; order Primates; family Cercopithecidae; genus Chlorocebus; species Chlorocebus sabaeus. Next base: position 96,624,449 of record NC_132911.1, read on the forward strand.
TAGTGTTGGGAGTAATATATGAGTACAGGTGTCTTTTTTATATAATGATTTCTTTTCCTAGATACTGGTAGATACTCAGTAGTGGGATTGCTAGGTCAAATGGTGGTTCTATTTTCAGTTCCTTGAGAAATCTCCATACTGTTTTCCATAGAGGTTTGTGTTAGGGCATTCTTGCGCTGCTATGAAGAAATACTTAAGAACAAGTAATTTGTAAAGAAAAGGAGTTTATTTGGCTCACAGTTCAGCAGTCTTTACAGAAAGCGGGGTACTGGCATCTGCTCGGCTTCTGGGGAAGCCTCAGCAAACTTAAAATCATGGTGGAGGGTGAAGGGAGAGCAGAAACATCACATGGCCAGAGCAGGAGCAAGAGACAGAGAGTGGAGTGGGTGGTACCACACACGTTTAAATGACCAGATTTCATGTTAACTCAGAGCTCACTTATCACCCAGAGGATGGTTCAAGCCATTCATGAGGGTCTGCCTCCATGATCCAAATACCTCCTACCAGGCCCCACCTCCAACACTGGGGATTATAATTCAATATTAGATTTGGGTGGGGACAAATATCCAATATAAATCAAGGATGAACTAATTTACTTTCCTACCAACAGTATATAAGCATTCTCTTTTCTCTGCACCTAAAGCAACATGTTGTCTTTTGACTTTCTATAATAGCTATTTTGGCTGGTGTAAAATGATATCTTATTTTGGTTTTAATTTGCATTTCTCTGATAATTAGTAATGCTGAGCATCTTTTCATGTGTTTGTTGGATGCTTGTATTTCTTGAGAAATGACTGTTCATATTCTTTGCCCAGTTTTTAATGGAGTTGTTTCTTTCTTGTTGAGTTGTTTGAGTTCCTAGTAGATTCTGAATACTAGTCCTTTGTTGGAAGTATAATTTGCAAAGATTTTCTCTCATTCTGTAGGTTCTCTGTTTACTCTGCAGATTATTTCTTTTGCTCTGCAGAAGATTTTTTAGTTTAATTAAGTCCCATTAATCTATTTCTGTTTTTGTTGCATTTCCTTTTGGGATCTTCATCACAAATTTTTTGCCTAGGCCAATATTCAGAAGAGTGTTTTCTCGGTTTTCTTGAAAATCATTTTTTTAAAAGCTTAACTTTACAAAATTCAGATAATTCTGTAACTCTCTAATATCCTGTAATACATTCCTTCCTGCTTAAAGGAGTACATTGGTTCTTTGCCATTGAATTCTTATTGATACCCATGTGAATACAATGGATTCTGCATTACAGATTTACTGGTTAATGGAATATATGTTTTGAATCAGTCCACATTATTTATACTTTAGTGTTTCTTAATATTTTATGATTTAGGCATCACAATGAGGACTTGGCTTTTCTTTAAACTCAGAAAACCTGGCAAGAGACAGGACTAAAGAAAAAACAATGCAACAGATGCAGCAACCCAGGCAGGAGAAGATGCCAGTTAAAGGGTTGCCTGCAGCATTCTTTCTTCTTCTTTTGCCTTATCTCTTATCCTGTGTGTAACAAAAAGAGAAAAGAATGAAATAGTCATGGCCAATATTATAAAAATTACAGACTAGGGGAAAAATCAGAGAGCAGATCACACAGAAAGATTAAAACACAGGTCTAAAGAGATCATGTGCTAAGAAGTTCTAATTCTCCATCATCTTTGGTTAGCAATATAGTCTAACCTCAATGAGGAGATCCCTCCCTTCTCCAACTCCTGCTTTTTCATCCTCCATTTATTTCCAGAGAAAGCTTAAACTTTATTTAGATATAACTGATCTACAAAAATTATACATCTTGGTAAGTTTGGACATATGTGTAAACCTGTGATACCATCACAACTAGGGTACTAACACTTGTCACTTCCAAACATTTCCTTGTGTTCGTCTGTGAAGGGTTTTTTTTTTTTTTTTTTTTTGGTGAGAATACTTAACATGACATATGAGATGTATCTTCAACATAATTTTATAGTGCACAAAGTCATATTGTTAATTATATGTACTATGTTGTAGAGATGATTTCTAGAACTGACTCATCTTGCACAACAGGAAATTCATACAAATAAATGAAAAGACGCCCTGTGTTCATGAGCTGGAAGAAATAATATTGTTAAAATATCCATACTACCCAAAGCTACCTACAGATTGAATGCAACCCTTATCAATATTCCAATGGCATATTTTACAGAAATAGAAAAAAATCCTGAAATTTGTATGGAACCACAAAAGACCCCAAATAGCTAACACGATCTGAAAAAAAAAAAAAAGAACAAAGCCAGAGACATTACATTTCCTAATTTCAAAATATATTACAATACTACAGTAATGAAAATGGTTTGCCACTGTCATAAAACCAGACATATAGACCAATGAAATGGAAAAGACAGCCCAGAAAAAAATCCTCATATGTATGGTCAATTGACTTGGAAAAGGGTACCAAGAACCCATAATAAGGACAGAATAGCTTCTTAAACAAATGATGTTGAAAAATCTGAATATCCACATGCAGAAGAAAATTGGACCCCTATCTTATACATACATAAAAATCAACTCAAAATGGATTAAAAGCCTAAATATAAAACCTGAAACTGTAAAACTCCTAAAATGAAATGTGAGGGGAAAAATTCTTGACATTGGTCCTGGCAATGATTTTATTTTTAATATCACTCCAATGCTCAAGCAACAAAAGCAAAAGGGACACTACATCTCACTAAAAATCTTCTGCAGAGCCAAGGAAACAATCAATAGAGTGAAAGGACATCCTACAGAATGGGAGAAAATATTTGCCAACCATCTAGCTGATAAGGGGTTAGTATCCAAAATATATAAGAATCTTCTACAGCTCAGTAGCAAACAAACAAACAAACAAACAAAAAACCACAAAAACAAACAACCTGATTAAAAAGTGGGCAAAATTCTTGAATAGACATTTATCTAAAGAAAACATGAATGTCTACCAGTTATAGGAAAAGGTGTTCAGTGTCACTAGTCATCAGATAAATGCAAATCAAAAACCACAGTGAGAAACCTCACATCTATTAGGATGGCTGTTGAAAAAAAAACAACAGAGGAACAAAAAATAATGAGTGTTGAAGAGGATGTGGGGAAACTGGAACCCTTATACACTTTTGGAGCAAACGTAGAATGGTGCAGCCACTAGGAAAAACAGTATGAAGGTTCCTCAACAAATTAAAATAGAATGACTATGTGATTTAGTAATCTCACCTCTGGGCATATATCCCAAAGAATTGAAATCAGAATCTGAAAGAGATACTTGCACCCTCATATTCATTGTAGCATTATTTATAATAGAAACAACCCAAATGGTCATTGAAAGATGAATGAATAAAGTGATATGTACATACAATGGAATATTATTCAGCTTTAAAAAAGAAGGAAATTCAGCCATTTGTGACACTATGAATGAAACTAGAGGACATTGTGCTAAGGGAAATAAGCCAGAAACCGAAAGGCAAATACTACAAGATTCCATTTATATGAAGTATCTCAAATAGTCAAACTCATAAAAGCGGAAAGTAGAATGGTGTTCACCAGGGGCCGGGGGAAGGAAAAGTAGGAAATTGTTCTTCAAGGGGTATAAAGTTTCTCTTATGCCAGAGGAAGTCTTAAGTGTATCTGAGTGAGTGGTTGGAGTCTTCACAATAAAATCAACCCCTTTTTCTGGCCCTGTCCCTAATCACCCAAACCATTTAACTTATTGACTTTGTCTTACCCCAAGATGTCAAGAAACCAAATTATTAAACTGAATCATGACCAAACTCAATGCAGTAGCAATCCTTTTTACAATATCCCTGAAGAATGGGATTTAAACTTTGCCTGATAGTTATGTTAATACTTTTGTTGCCTAATTAATTAAGAGAAGGAATTCAGGCCAGAGGTGAAGCACAGTCAGGAACTCTTCCTTAAACGCAATTAGCCACTTGATTTCAACATTTCTACTCTTTGAAAACAGTATGTTTATTTACATTGTGCTTCCCCCAACTCCATTCAGGTGTAAACAGAGTGATATGTTAGCCTTCTCTGGTGCATCTGCCAACAGAGTATTAACTTCTAACAGCTGAGGACGACTGGACCTTCACCTCTACTTTATCTCCTCAAAATAACAGTTGTCAGATGCATAAATACAGCACAGACATGTCTATATAAATAAAACCCCAGAAATAAACATATGCACAGAATCATATGCTCAAATTAAAATATCTTAACATAACTCGATCGATTGGTATTTTAGCCTTTTCAGGTTCCTGTGATAGTCAAATACTTATCTTCATGATGGTTGATGTGGTCAACCACATACAACTACAACATAGTTGGGAGCCTGTGAGTGTTTGGGTATGCCAGAAAGCAATACAATCATTTTTCTATATTGTGAACAGAGGCTGCAAGCTCCAAGTCAGTACAGAGGGGCCAGGCAGAAGATAGAAATGAGGGAAGTGGTGAAGGACTGGAATCTCCTGGAGAGGCTGTACCCCCGCAAAAGAAGTTCTCACCACTCAGCACTAACAAAGGTTTTTTGTCAATGGATATAGGCTCAGTTTTCCAGATAGTTCTATTTTTAAAAATAAGTCAGACAACTTTTAAAAAAATAAAGAAAATCTCTATATTTTTAAGTGTTGGGAACAAATTCAACTTAAGAACAACCAAAACAAAATACTGACCAAACAAAATATATCTGCAGGCTCATGTACCCCCAGTTTGGTAACTTGTTTCAGACAAATGGGCCATTTTTAGCTGCTTTTTAAAAAGTCTATATTTACATTTATTTATTGGTATTCTTAGACATGAGCAAAATATTTCTCTAATTTTTAAAACAGTGCTTCAGCTAAACCAGATGGGAAATGTCTTTGAAATGAGTCATCTTAGAGCAATAACTGCTACTCGAGATGGAAGAAGTTGTGCTAGTTATGGGGGGCAGGGAAGCCAAAAAAAAGAGAAAAAAACACTTTCTTATAGAAATTATTATTAAAGACAATCTTAGGGTCACTATCTCATAAAAGTTTGTACAATGATGGAAATGTTGTATATGTGCTCTGTCCAACATGATAACCAGTAGCCACACGCAGCTACTGAGAACTTGAAATGCGGCTAGTACAACTGAGGAGCATAATTTTTAATTTAATTTAATTTAATTTAATTTTAAATTTAAATCACCACATACAGTTAGTGGCTGCTATATTAGACAGCACAGCCCTAGGTATATACCCTAGAATAGAACATCTCGTTCAAAAGATATTATTGCTATGTGCATCCATATAGATGTCAAATTGCTGAGCAGATTGGTTTTACTGATTTATATGGCTAATAATGATTTTTTTTAATGTAATTTATCTTCTTTAACACTGGGATTGTCAAGACTTAAAATTTTTGATAGTTGGGCAATAATGGCAGCTCTTGGTTAATCTTTATTTTCCTGATTATGAAGTTTATCATCTTATATTAACCATTTGGCTTTGTGCTTTGAATTGCCTGTTCATATACTTTATATCATGTTTCTATGGGATGTTTCCTTTTCTTTTGTCTCTCTCTTATCTCCCTCTCTTCCCCTCTGTCTTCCTTTTTTCCTTCCTTCCTCCCTACCTAACTTATAGAAGCAATTTATAAATTCTTAATTTTTAATATTTTACCTGTCATGTGAATCAGAAATGTCTTCTCCCAGTCTATGCATTTTATTTTCACTTCGTTTATGGTGTCTTTTTTGATCAGAGACTTTACAATTTGAAGGTAGTACGGTGGATCTGTCATTTACTTCATGGCTTGTGCAGTTTATCCCTTATTGAAAAAAACTCTTGCTGAACCAAAGTCTATTTTATCTGATAATAATATAGCTAGACCAACATTCCTTTGGTTTAGGGTTGCTGGATTTACTAAATAAAATCATAGTATACCAGTTAAATTTAACATTTAGATAAATAGTAAACTTTTTTTCCCTTTTTTTGTATAAATTTGCTGCATGCAATATTTGGGACATAATTTTATTTATTTATTTATTTATTTATATTATTATTACACTTTAAGTTCTAGGGTACATGTACATAACGTGCAGGTTTGTTACATATGTATACTTGTGCCAAGTTGGCGTGCTGCACCCATCAACTCGTCAGCACCCATCAACTCATCATTTACATCAGGTAAAACTCAGAATGCAATCCCTCTCCCCGCCCCCCTCCCCATAATAGGCCCCGGTGTGTGATGTTCCCCTTCCCGAGTCCAGGTGATCTCATTGTTCAGTTCCCACCTATGAGTGAGAAGATGCAGTGTTTGGTTTTCTGTTCTTGCGATAGTTTGCTGAGAATGATGGTTTCTAGCTCCATCCATGTCCCTACAAAGGATACAAACTCATCCTTTTTTATGGCTGCATAGTATTCCATGGTGTATATGTGCCACATTTTCTTAATTCAGTCTGTGGGACATAATTTTAATAACAATATTCACTATTTATCTAAAATTCAAATGTAACTGGTCATTCTGTATTTCATCTGTCAATTGTATTTTGCTTAGAAAATATCTCTCCATGTATTTTTCCCTTGTTTTTCTTCCAGATTTCCAAGAACCTTATGCATTACGTGTCTCCCTCATAATTAGCATTTAAAAGAAATTTAGTTCATTACCAAACATAAGGATCTGTCTTTCAAAAGGCAAATTGAGGCCACTTACATATATTGTGGTTATTTCTTTTTAAATATTTATCATGCTTTTTGTTGCATTTATTTTTCTCTTTTTCTGCCCTTTTCTATATGGATTAGGTTTTATTTATTTATGGCTTTACACTCTACTGACTTGGATAATATAACTCTATTATTTTAGTTGTTGACCTTAATATTTTAAGCAAACTTTTTGTACCTGTAGTTATACTTAGTTATTTGAGAGATCTTCATGCTCTTTTCTCATATTTGAATGAAATGGTTCTCATTATTTGAATTCTTTTGTGTGTGTGTATTTTTCTTTTTTAAGTTTTTGGAACAAGGCAATATAATGATCACATCTATCCTTTACAAAGAAAACTCTGCATCTATATGAAGCATAAATGATGGAACTATGCTGGAGAAGTACACTACTTAAAGTCAACAAGAAAGCAGCTGGTGAAAGATGATGAGACACTTACTAAAGGAAGAAGCAGTGAGGATGGAATGGAGAGAAATACACACTAGAGGCACTGGAAAGTGCATCAGCGAATTTATTGAGTCATCAGATGTGATATTCTGAATGTTTTGGGTTAGGTAATAATTAAAATGGAAATTATAGGAAAAATAGCACCTTATTTATTTATTTATTTATAACAAAACAAAAAATCCAAGATTTATCAAGACAGAATGTTGTTTAAAGATCCTGCAAATGGCCAGGGGTGGATGGCAAAGTGAATAGTTTTAGCTACAGCCACTGTCACATGGGAAAATTATTATTGCCTGGGTTGGAATGGTGGGTGGGAATGGGTGGGTAGACAGTGCTGGAAGATTTGGAGTGGGGTGAGAAGGCTTCCAGGGCACAAAGTTGGAAGTAACTCTTCTCACACTGGAAAAAACCCTCATGGGTAAGGTTAAACATATTGCCAAGATAGGGGGCTCCTGCTTGGGAAATCACTGGGTCCCCACCAAGAGCAATTGTGATGCTGCTATTGAGTGTGGTTCAGATTGAGATACCTGTGACGCTTGGGCTTCAAGGATGAACTTGAAGACCCAATCTCCTGCCCTTCTTCTGCCTTCAGATTTCTCCTCCAGACATGCAGTTTACTATACTTTAAGCATTGGTATGTAATCTTTATATTTAGAATTTGTTATATTTGTATTCTCTTGAAGGTCTAGTTTTTAGAGCCTATGACTGTTCCTCCCTGCAGATCAATCCAGAGATTTTGGAGAAGAGAAAGTATTGCAGGAAGAAAGTATTTTAATTCATGATCTTCAGGATCTCAAGGGAAAGATGTGTCTGATATTAACAAAGAGGGCTTGTTCTCATACAGTAATGTCTTTGGCCAAAATACAGAACGAAGGAAGAGAATCAAACACTTCCTGTTGTGCAGCTCAAGCTGCTATATGCTTTTGAGGACACCTACATCACATTCTTTTGGTACTATCATTCAATTATCCATATTAAAGAAACTTTCAAAAAGTGTTAGTTTTCAACATTTGGTTATCTTTGGATTTCTGGCAACAGTGAGGAGATGGAGTTGCCTCTCTCATTATGCAGCCCAGAATTTACTCTACTTTTTTTTTTTTTTTTTTTTTTTTTGACTGAGTTTTGCTCTTGCCATCCAAACTGGAGTGCAGACTGGCGTGATCTCGGCTCATCACAACCTCCACCTCTCAGGTTCAAGTGATTCTCCAGCCTCAGTCTCCCGAGTAACTGGGATTACAGGCATGTGCCACCATGCCTGGCTAATTTTGTATTTTTAGTAGAGACGGGGTTTCCCCATGTTGGTCAGGCTAGTCTCAAACTCCCGACCTCAGGTGATCTGCCAGCCTCGGCCTCGCAAAGTGCTGGGATTACAGGTGTGAGCCACTGCGCCCAGCGAGTTTACTCTTCTTTCATATGGATTTGTGAGGGTAGTAAATGCAGGTAGGGACATGATGGTGATTCAATATCTACTGGTCTTCTTGTCCATCCATTTTATCCCTTCCTGGAGAGATGGAGAGGGTTGCTTTTAGCACAAACTTGGCAATTCCCCTAGGAAAGGGTCAGTTAGCAAAGGTGACTTCTTCATTGTCTATTGGAGGCAGCTCCTCTGCTGAACTGCTGCTCCCCAAAGAGCAATAGCAGCATTTCAGCAATGATTTAGGCATGACTGATGGAGACTGTGAGGTCTCACCTGTCAGTTCATTGTATCAATAAGATTGAGCTTTCCTTTGGGGTGTCCAAGACAGTGGATGCAGCACAGATCTCCCACTATTTTCCATGAAGAAGAAGCATCATATTCAATATTCCAGATTCCCCTGTTTCATTATCTCACGGTCCTCAGAGACCTAGGATTTCAAATTTAAGTTTGTCCTGTACACTGAAAGTAAAAACCTAACACAATGTACACAGGCTGATACTTTCCTAAAAAGCAAAACAAATGAACAAAAAACTATATGTTTTCAACAAAACAGTGAAATTTAAAATTTTAAAAATGGAAAAATAAATCTATGTGTAGGCTATAATACAAATATACACCAGAACCAACCTTTAATAGAGAAGCCCTTTGCCCGAGGGCTTTATCTGATCACAAGGACATTCTCATCTCATGGACAAGGAAGGATGGAAAAGCTGGGGAAGAAAATAGATAAGGAGGAAAACAGAATTAATACTCCGACATTCTCAACCCTCAGTTGATCACCCTGAGTAGTGCTCTGTACAGCCTGTCAGAGTTCTCTTAGCAGTGTAAAATGTACATACACACACACACATACACACACACGCGCGCCTCTAACAGGATTCCTATAAAGATTAAATGCAATAAAATATATGCAAAGCTTCTAGTGCAAAGTAGGTGCCTAATAAGCATCCTTACTATTCTTCATTTCAGGAGTTTTCAGTGATACAGATGATCTATCCATTACTCTTCCAGCCACTGGTAATCTCTATTCAGACCCAATTTTTCACACACAATAAATACATAGAAATACATAGATCAGTGTTTCTCAAAATATGGCTGAGAAACCACTAGCATCAGAATCACTTATGGAGCTTATTGAAAGGGAAATGTCTAGGTTCCACTAAATTAGAGTCTTTGAGGACAGGCTCAGGAATATGCATTTCATGAGAAGCAATTATTTGTGTAAAGCTAGGGAAAATTGCCTGGGAAGTCTGAGACAGGACTCGTCATCTTTCACCATTGGTAGGAGTCAAACACACAGGAGAACAGACTGAGGATCTGGACTGAGACTTTGCCAACTGAAAAATTGCTGTTAAGCCTTTGAAGCTAGAAACACTTGAGTCAAAATACTGGCTTTGTCGCTTACCGTTGAATCTTGAGCAGGTTACTCACTCACTGTGAGCCTCAGTTTCCTCCTATGTAAGATATGGGTAACAATGGGAAGCACCTCAGAGGATTTGGAAATGATTAAAAAAGATAATAATACAGGTACTTTATAAAGCCTGGCACCTGGCACAGAGTGAATGACTGGTAAACATCTATCTTTATCACCACTATCATTTGGTTGCAGGAAAGCACTAGAAGTATATGAGTAGTAAAGTATTTATTGAAAACTCCCAAAAGTTAAAATGTGGAATGGTGGGTTCCTCAGTGGGACAAGAGAGCTAGAAAATAAATCTTAGATTTAAAATTGGGGTGCCATAAAATTTATTATTTAACTGCACCATTTATATCCAGGTTAAATGCTAAAACCAATGGAATGCTTGAAATAGTTGAAATCTGGGATTTGCCAGGCAGAACAGAATATGGTGTCACTTGATTCATAATCTGACCTCCACACTGCAGAGAACCTGTCTTCAAATGGAAAAATATCAACACTGCACAGTCTGTCACTTTCTGCTGGCATCTAAGTAAAGGTCATCTGTATATGTCCCCAACTATAGAAAAAATCAGAGCTATAACTATGCTTTCTATATTGGTGTTCAATAAATTACTTCGTTGTTTAGCAGGCTGTATTTTCCAGGAAAAGTTCCTTTTTAGGTTTATCTCCTATGTAATTATTAAAATTATCAAAATACTGTGTTAACAGGTTATAACTTAGTTTCTGTAGTTGGAAGTGCAAATACGAGGCAGAGGAGAACCATAGTAAAGATTTACAATAGTTAGATGATGTGGCTTCTCTTCTGCTGTCATCACAGCCAGCTGTGTGATCACAGGGAAATTACTAACCTTTGCTGTGTTATACAACTCCATCATCTGCAAAACAAGAAAAATGCCACCTGCCCTAGTCCCTCAGAGACTGGTAATAAGATCAAATGAGATGTCAGAGTAAGTGCTTTGCAAAAGTATGACAAAAGAACACTTATTTTTAGTAAAGAATGGAGCCTCACTTCTTAAACAGTGAGCACCCATATCTTCTTTTAAATCACCAAGTAGAATTGAAAGAGGCAATGTGTAATTATAACAAAGCTCAAAAGATCTGGTCTCCTGGGCCTCATCTTCCTCACCCTCCCATTGTTGTGGCAGGTGATTAATCATCAGGCTTCTTGACTTCTCTCTTTGCTGGCTGGCCACCCTAGGGTCATAGACACTTTTCAAACCCGTCTTTGGGCTTTGCAGCTATGCAGGGCAAAAAGCCTTCCCTGGTGTTAGGGCATGCCAAAGCTGAACCTGGAACCACCATTAGCCTAATTGACAGCACGACATTCCCCTGGGGAGAATAGTGATAATCTAGCTATTTATCTTGTCTGTAGCTTTATCACCACTGTGCTAAGGCAGAGATGCTTAAATATAAAAATGAGGTAAGGCACATTCTTCCCAGACTCTATGCTATCAAAGGCAGGTTGGGGGTCAGGAGAATAAAAGGCGAGCATCTGGGATTGTGGTCCTCTCTGTTGCTGCTTAATATCTCAAGTGGCCTTGGAGTAAGGGGCTGCTCATGAGGGCACTAAAGGACATCTCATTGTAATTGGGAGCAGGCTGGAGCTGTGTGGCCACTGCTACCCGTGGAGTGGCTGCCTGCAAGTGGCTAGACTGCTGCTTTTCTGCAAGGCAGGAGAGGCCCATTAGAAACATGAAGGGGCGGTTTAATTCTGCAACAAGATGTGTACAAATGTATGCCTCCTATTGAAACCCATGCAACAGCTTCCAAAGTTAATTAAAAGCTAATTTTCTAATGAGGTGGCAACACTGGCAACAACACGCTATCAGTATGAGAGCTACAGCCAGCAGCCGGTAAGGGAACAGGCAACCTCCCTCTTACAGGATGGAAGACACTACCTGCATCCATTAATTAGTCTCCAGCTGTATTGCTTCAATGCTAGCCACTAGTACAGACTGTTATAAAAATCATAAATTGCTTTGACATTGCCACGGTATTATTGATACTTATTTTACAGCAGGGCTATTTCTAGGCATAACATCTCAGTCAATGAAACCCACTCCTGGAAATATTAAATCTAGGGGTAATGCCATGGACACTCTGTTAGGTCAAGTGCCATGGACATTTTAATCCTTTTGGCAATTGTTAATTGTAAGCCAGATTTGCAATTAGCTTTAATAAATAGAGGGAAAGTGCCTTAAATTAACTGCACTTATGTTGGTTTTGCCTGTTTCAATTTCAAACACATAGCCAAGCAAGATGACTCTTGGTCATTATCTTAATGATATGGGTCTCCTGGCCATAGTCAGAATGTGCCAGACACCTGTGGCCATTCCTAGGCCTTCTTCACAGGGAGTGTATAATGATATCATGCAACTAGATGCTGGGCATCACCCAGAAATAACAACACACATTACTATAGAAACTCCAGGATTTTGGATACTTAGGAGATAGCTTGTTAAATTCTGTCAGTAAATAGTTTGATGAACTATTTAGAGTCTCTAAGAGAATCTAAAAAATTGAATAAAACTTTATCATATAGTCATTTAACAGTAAGCAGAAGGTAGAAAACTACTCTTCTCTTATTCTTTGTCATATATTCTCTTTCTCATAGCCCCTCTTTTAGATTCTGCCTCATCCCTTCATTCATTCATATTCTTTCAATATCATGTTTTTTCACTGTTTCTTTTCACTCTTGCTGTCTTATACTCATATTCTAGTGCTCTCTAGAGTTCTCTGAAGCTTAGAATATGGTGGTAAAGCTACATCATTATCCATTCATTGAAACTTCAGGAAATCCCACCCCACCGTCTCACTGGACAACGTTGAGTCACATGCCCACATTCAAGCCAATTACCAGAAAGGAGAATGAGACCATATAGTTTGCTGAGAGTAACGAAGACTGGAACTAGAACTGGCCTGGCCTCCCCAGAAGCAATGGCTATAGGGAGGAGTATGGACACATGGAAAAACTTTGGGTTCTTTTTGGCAGGATAAAGGGGAAGATGCCTGCTGGAGGATTATAAGTGTCTGCTACAGAATTATAAGTAGTTTTTAGGGTATGGCAAATAAAGAGGGGAGAAGAATCTGAAGAATACTGTTAGGATTGTTCCCAGAAAATAAGATGTCTAAAGTTGGACCCTCTAGAGAGGAAGGAAGTAGAGCTCCATGTTCTGTGATCCTAAGATCTGCACGTGTTAGCAGGTGTGAGCAGAACTGAGGTCTTAGGAGGAAGAAGCATCACATATCATTCATTCTTTAACAAAGGTTTGCTGAGTGCCTGTTAGTGCCTGGTACTACAGATAGAGCATTAAATAGGACAAAGTACTTACTCCCAGAAAACTTATTCTCTAGTGGGGGAAAGAGGTGAAAAGCAAATTAAACATGTAAGTAAAGTCATTATAGATTGTGAAGAAACTCAGACTAATATAGCAGAGTTCTTTGCTTAGGACAGAAGCAGTTAACGTTAGTTAGGTTTGTCAAGGAAGGCATCTCTGAGGAAGTGATGACAAAAATGAAGTAGTAATGGGAATTTTCAATGAGCTAAATATCTGCCAGAAGTGACAATCAGCTAAAAGGCATGTTCCAGAAAATTCTTTACTTGACCTGTGCTGGTTTCATTTCTGAAGTGATAATTTCATAACTGTGATTAAGAATCATTACTAAAGACATACCGTCTGCTACAATTTTGTGTATGTTATTGATTCACTCAATAAATATTTATTAAGTACCTACTATGTGACAGGCATTATCCTGATCAAGTGGTGAGGAACATTAACAAAACCAAGGACATTCCTGCCCCAGGGGAGCTGACATTCCCATCAAATTCACACCCATTATAACAAACAAACCAACAATGAGATAGATCCTAAGCACATTTGGCAGAGGAGAACACTAGCTTAGAGATGTTAACTACCTTGAATTACATTACAGTTCAAAGTACTGAATTTTTAAGTTATGCACACCACCTTAAATAAACCAATAATACGAAACAACTGTAGTAGAAAATACAGATGCAGGCAGTAACTAAATCTGATGAAGGTAGTCTTCAAAATATTCAGAGTGAAGACAGATATGAATCCCTGATGTGATATCCTAAAACAAAAATGTATTAAACTACTTATTTTAACAATTAAATCGCCTTAATACAATCTTGATAATCTTAATGAAGATAAAAATCAGAAAATCTCCAATAATGGGAACTGTAATCAGGATTTGATCCACAAGGGTCCATGAATGCAAGTTATTGGTTTAAAAACTCACTGGATTTATGTGAAACATGAATGTATAGGTGCATTATTTCAGGAAGAAAAGCTCAGAGCATTCATGAGATTTTCAAACAGGTTAATTCAAACTGTATCCAGAATCACCAATTCAGAAGTTACGTATACCCACCAAAGGGAGCTTTCAAGTAGATTTCAATGCAAAAGGGAATATTAAAGAACAGTACATACCAAGAAAGTAGCAGTGATTTCTAAAGAATACCATCAGTGAGTCTCAGCCCCCAAATATGTTGAGGTAGGTGAAAAGTCCTAAAGACAAATATTAAAAAGTTTTAGTTGTTTATGTTCCAAATAAGAGAAAGGTCAGGGAGGAAAAGTCCAGGTTTGCCTGTTGCTGAGGTCCAATTGTATAACACTGACAGACAGTAAGTAGAAAACAGATCTGATGAGGTCCCATGAGTTTTCTGCTTTCGTTGTCAAGGAGAATCATCTTCATATAGGAAAGGCAGGGCAAATGCTGGTAAAAGGAAGTTGAAGCCCTACGTTTACAAGAAAATTGTAAGAATTTGTCTGCCTCAATTGTCCCTTAGCTTTTATATATTACTTATTTAGAATTTTAGGAAACTTAATCAGTTTATCCGTCTACCCTTGGTATTCTTAAGAAATCATGAAGAATTCAAGTTTTGGAAGACTAGAGGTAGGTAAACTTAGTCTTGACATATAAAAGCAGATGAGAAAATTGACTCCAGGCAAGAGTCTAGAATGGCCTATTTGAAATATATTTTGTGAGTACTTAAAATGAAGTCAACTTTGTTTAACAAAAACCTATCTCGGGCTCATTTCCTTTTGAGATAATGTTTCTCAAATAAAACATTACGGAAATGCAGTGAACTATACTACATACCACACTGTGTTTAATATATTCTCTATTTGGGAATATTTTTTTTTTTCTAGAGCATAGTACAGCATGACCTTAGATGTTAAATATAAAAACTGGCAAACTAAATGGAAATAGTATGACCTACTCAAATACATCTCTTACTGAAAGAGCAATTTAGAAGTTAAATAAGTGTAGTTAAAAAAAAACTGGCTCTAGAGTCTGACATTTTTATTTGGAAACCTAGATCCATTACTTCTAGAATATGATCTTAAAACATTATCTAAGCTTTAGATTCCTCAAAGTAAATTAGACATAACAATAGTATCTATTTTCTATGGTTCTGTGAGGATCAAAAAAAAAAAAATGATACACATAAAGTGCTTACCAGTGGGCCTAGGGTGACAGAGTGCTCAATAAATGATAGCTTTTGTTGCTCTTATTATTCCTTGCTAATTAAACATAGTGGTTTTGGTAGTTGTAAACCTAAGCAATGCTCAAGGAAAAGGGGCCAATATAATAGCATAATAAATTTAAAAACTGTTAAAGAAATTATCATATGAGGAATATTAGTAATAAGCCCTAATCTTCTCACATGTTAATATAATGCTCCATTAAAATCATATTAATAATCGTTAATGTTAATTTTATTTCAGAGTGAGCCCTGCCAAAGTAGTCAGAGAATTGTGAAGTCATGCATAATGAATGTCTAAAACATTATAAAATCATGTGAAAAAACGGTATTGATGCACACACAAATGGCTCACTAAAAATAATGAAGAAAACATGACCACTGTAATTTGCATATTTTGGTGCCCAGTTAGAGCTGTGTAAAAGTACTTCCCCATGAATCTCTGCTATACCCACCACTCACTGAGATGCCTCATCAAGCACCGTGCACTCAACCAGACAAGAAATTAGTTTTTCAGTCCTTAATTTGGGTGTGTTCTAGGCAGTTCTGGAGGCTGCTAACTAAATGACCATTTCCTAGTGACTAGTACTGTGCTATGGTAATATGAGGCACATTCCTATTTATTTATTCTTTATTCAGTCCATTGACTGAGTTCCAGCTACAATACAATGACAATCTAGGAAAGAAAAAATTAGACATGGAGTCAGCCCATGGAAAGATAACAGGTTACAGAAATAATTCTAATGCTTAATGGGCTGTGGAAAGTGCCCTATGAAAGGCACAGTTGAAATACTCTGATAAGAAAGAGAAAATGTAATTTTAGTTGAGTCTTGAAGCTCCAATACTAGAGATCTGTGACTGAGTAGCTAGTGACAATGGAGAAGGACCTAGAAAGTAGGCACAGAACGATCCAAGAGCAGAGAGGGGAATCATAGGTGAGCATCAGGGAATAGAGGAGGTTAATTAGATTAGGACTAGGGGTTCAGGTAGATAAGACTTTGTGGAGCGAGAAGAGGACCTCAGACTGAACCCTAAGAACCACTGAAACTGAAATTTAGGGCCAAAGAGAAAAAAAGGGAATCCACAGAGGAGGCTGTAAAGAATCAGAAAGAAAAGTGAAAAGGTAGGAAAACATGGTATGACAGAAGCCACAAGAAGGACAGGTGTCAAGCAGAAGACAGCTTCAAACAGTATCAAATGCCAGAGACAGGCCAAGTAAGAACTGAAAAGTGTCCATTAAATTGAGCATTTAGGAGATTATTAGTAACCTCAGCTAGAGCAGATATGGTGGAGATGTAAGGATATAAGCATAAATACAATAAGTCAGCAACGAAAAGGAGATACCGTGAATGGAGATGAAACTTAACAGAGATGTGACATTCAGTTAGAAGAGAAGACAGAAATGGTAGTATTCAAGGCCTGAAATAAGATGCTCACAGTAAGGAAGAAGAGGGAAGGATTCAAAAGTGAGCACAGATGTGAAATGGACAGGATGTGAAGCCACCACGGATTGGCATTTGGCTGAGAGGGAAGGAAGAGGAATTGTGTAGGTTTTTACAGAAAGATGTGTCATTGATAGAAGTAGAAAACGTTAGAAAATGAAGAGAACAGAGAAAGAAAGTAATGGAGTCCTCTTTGGATGATCTCAATCTGAGGTCCTTTTGAACTTTATTTTCTAGATCAATGGTATCTAAAGTAGAGATTATGCATCAGACATTCAAAGATATTCTCTGCTCATTGATGGCTCTGCAGTGCGGTTTATATGCTACAATATTGCATGTGGCTAATTTTATAAAAATTAGAATCTTTATAATACTTTTAATGATATTAGAGTTATAAAAAATCTTTTTACAATGCAGAATTACAGAGGTTATCTTTTAATATAGTACTTAAAAGAGTGGTAAAACAAGAGATATCACATAAAACTTAAGAGATGTCCCGGACTTAATTTGCTGATTTTTAAAACTTTTTCGTACGGCTTCTCTATTTTTACTCATTCCCCAGATTTCTTTTAATTTCATGACTGAAAATATTACCTTATATGACTCCCAAATTTGCATTTCCAGCCTGAACTTCTCCCCAAAACTTGAGTCTTAGATACTCAACCATCTATTCAACATCTCTACTTTAATCACCTGACAAGTATTATTTGAGCACTTACTGTATGCCAGGCACTAGTTTTAGCACTTTGAACACATCAGTAACCAGACAGAAATCTCTGCTCCTGTGGATCTTTCATTCCAGTGGAGGGAAACTGAATATAGATAATATGCGTAATAACTAAGTAGAATAGGTGGGATGTTCAAAAGTGATAAGCATTAAGTAGCAGAGAGGTAATATTGTGGCAAGTGGCTTAGAAGTGCTCTGGCAGGACAGGGGGCATCAGGTTGAAATCTTAAATAGGGTAGTTAGGGTGGTACCTCAATAAAGAAGGTGACATTTGAGGAAAGATTAGAAAGAGGTGAAAGAGTGTGTAGTATAGAAGAGTCATTGTAAAGCCCCTGAGGTCAAAGGATATCTGGAGAAATTAAGAGAAGTCTGAATTATGGCTGTGGCAGAGTAAGTGGCGCAAATGGAAATGCTGATCTCCCCCTTGTCTGTCTTCTTCTTCTACATAGCACTTCTCACCACCTGGAATAAAATGTGTGTTATATTTGCATGCACTTTTTTCATTTTTTAATTTTATATCTCTGTTTACCTATTTCTCCAGAATGTGAGCTCTGTGAGAGTAATTTATCAGTTTTAGTTTGCTGATGTATTTCCAATTGCTAAAAAGTATCTTGCATGTAGTAGAAACTCAGTAAATATTTGTTGAGTGAATGAATATATTAAAAAGAATATAGCAATACAATAGGCTTGTATCTGCCTATATTTGTGTATCTTTTGATTTAAGAAAGGAAAAATTTGGGTGTTCTTGTAATTAGACAGAGAACAGGGAACAAATAATTTACATATTTTTAAATGAATATGAAGGTTTCATAAAGTCTAGAAGGCTAAAGAGTAAAACCACAAATATATAAATATTAACAGAGGATATATCTGGGTAATATAATTTGGGGTTTTTTTTTAGCTTTTGTATTTTTTGAATAATGAACATATAATTTTATGTTAAAGAGTAATGAAACTATATGTATAATTTTATCTATCTATCTACATATACATATGATCTAAACCTGTGATCTGCTGAATTGAACTTTTAAAGTAGAGACAAGTGGGTCAGTGTATTGGAGCCTTGCTTTAGGATCTTATTATAATTTTTGGTTGAGTAGACTATAATTGTGGTGTACCTCCACAAGCCACAATTTAATGAACCTGGAGCCTCATTTCTAGGACCAAAGAGAATTGGGAACCTGGAGCTCGATAATGCTGTTTTGTTTCATTAAATGTTCTCACTGTCTGCGTGGAAATAAATGTGACTTGTCCCTGACAGATGATAAAAGGCAGCAGACATCATTAGTGTCCATCACATGATTCCTGACACCTACCAGAGAAAGGGCCTCTGTTTGCTCATGATCAGAAGTAAAATCTTTCTACCGATTGATTTGAAATTGCTTCTTAACTTCAATGTTCAGATCTAGCCATGAAACCAAGAGTGGCTTCCTATTCCAACCTTAAAAACCTTCTTCTGAGGTTTTAAATCATTTCAGCTCTGTATTTCAGGGTGTTTCAAGGGACAGCCATGTTCACAAAGGAAGAAGGCTCCGTGGAATGCTTTATTAGAATTTCAAAAAAGTGCCATCTCTCGAACTGCTCATTACCAGGAACAACCTGATGCCAGGCAATTTATGATTATTAAAACGTATAATTTGCATTTAAATTAAATGAATTAATAAATAGCAGAGATTAAAATAATGTGTTATATTTTCTTATTGTTTGTTGCCTTAATTTTTATACATGCTAAAATAAAGAATAAAATTTATGGGTCATTTGTTTTTGTTTTTGCTTTTCTGTACAGAGTAGGTATTGAGAAAAATAAGAATTGGAGAAATTAGTCTCTATTATTTCCAGCTTTTTCATGAGAATATGTTCTTGGATGCATGTTTTCCCCAAAATATAGCTGCTTTAAAAAAGAACTATATTTTATTTCTTCTAGAAGATATTTCTCAATATTTTCAATGTAAGAAACTTTTAAAATACATGAATAACCCAAATGCTTTGCTTCCAGTTTCTTACATAAAATGGTTTTCATAAATAATAGTCTTAATATCAAATAATTAATATTTATTGAGAAACTATCATGTGTAAGTTATTATACCAGACGGTATGGTGAAAATCAAAAGTATAAGACCCCCCCCCCAACTTTACATAAAGTATTGAGTTCAACTTTGGATATACAACTTAAGGCCTCAAAAAACTTTTAAAAATGCAAAACATAAAAATTCTATAGAAAACAACTCCAAAGTGATTTTACTGCAAATAGTCAACCTGGAAAGTGATCAATTCAAAAACTCTCTTTCCAAGTAAATTCTGAGACTGGGAATTATGGTGCCCTCCTGAAACTGAATCTCTCCTCCAGTCCTCCCCGCAGACGATAATATCAAAAAACAGTGCAGATGAAATTACAAATGACTCAAGACTGTAGTATTACCAGAAAATAGAAAATCCTATGAACATCAGTTTGGCTACAAATACAGATATAAATGTCACATCACAACAAACCTCCTGATGTAACTGTCAGCCTGTGGATGAAGAAGAAAGAAAGAAGAGAGAAAGAGAGAAAGAAAGGGAGAAAAAGAGAAAGAAAGAAAGAAGAAAGAAAGAGAGAAAGAGAAAGAAAGAAAGAAAGAAAGAAAGAAAGAAAGAAAGAAAGAAAGAAAGAAAGAAAGAAAGAAAGAAAAGAAAAGAAAAGAAAAGAAAAGAAAAGAAAAGAAAAGAAAAGAAAAGAAAGAAGGAAGGAAAGAAAGAAGGAAACCTAAGACATCATAAAAATGTAGAGCACATAGACAAGGCACAGACCCTAGAGAAAGAAAGTACAATACTAAGTAGAAAAACTCTGGGTATGGTATCTTGTAGTTCACAACACTTGGTATAGGAAAGGTGTTTAAAAGTGAGTAGTATTAAAGCAGCCAGTAGCTTTGTAAAGAATTCCTTCTTAGAAGAATTATAAAAGTAGAGAGAGAATTATGTCGTGATGATGTAGGAGAAACAAGAAAGAAGAGGAGATAACTGAGGATCTTTCAGAAATTAAACAGTAACAAGGCATGCCAGTTCTTTACTTCTCCCCTAACACAATGATGGAAAAAAAAAAAAAAAAGAAAGCCAATACCATACAGAGCTAATGGAAGAAGAAAACAGAAAATTTAAGTCAAAATAGTTCAGCCACTAAATTGTTGTTTATGAAAAATGAAGAAAACTGCCACAAAACAAAAGAATACGAAAGAGTAGTCTAACACAATTTTTTTTAGTTCAGCTTAATTTCAAGTTTAATTAAAAAATCTCAAACAAGCTTTTGGAAATTATATATAGATATGTAGATATCAATATGGATATAAATATAAACTAGAATTAGAAATCTAAAACAAAGAATATAAGTGGAAAAAAGAGGAAATAATGCAATAAAAGTTGATTGATCTTAGTAAAGAAACTGAAGGAAAAGACAAGTCCATTTCAGAAATAAAAAATAAATTAAAAGATACCCCAGCTTTATAACAGATTCTACCAAAAGTTTAATAAGGGACTTTGAAGAAAAGCAGAAAAACAACAAAGAGAATAAAAATGAGATAAATAAATAAAAGGATCAAAAAAAAGATGCTTGAAATGGAAGATATGCAAAAAAGTTTAACATACATATAATTGAAGTCTCTGGAGAAAAATAAAACAATCTAATATAACTGATATATAAAACTATAATCTTAAAAATCAGAACAAAAAAACTTATTTTTACGTATTCTGTGGCCCCACTGTATGCGTGGAAAACTCAAAAGTAAGAAAGTCTGAGATGTCTCCTAGAAAAACAACTAGAATTTAAAGAAAAAAAAAAAAAACCATTGAAGGTACACAGGCAATAAGATCAAGTTACTTACAAGGGTGAAAAATTAAACTGCGGAGAAAGTAGAATAAGATTATTGGCTGTTTTATAAGTAATAGATGAGAGTAAAAGTGTATAATGTAAGATTTACAGTCCACATAGTAAAAGGTAACTTATTTTAAAAAAGTATATTAAGGGCAATAAAAGTATAAATACTAAAGCAACCATTAGAATAAAATTACCCACTTTCAAAAACACCAAAATGTTTTTTCAACAGCATAGAAGCACTAAAGAGAGAAACACAGTATATATAACGAAATACACATAGTAGCAGCAACATAAACTTATGTACAGAATTGATACCAACATATCAGCCACATCAAAAAGAATGGGTTTAATTCATCTGTTGCAAGAAAAAATTTTCAAATTGGCTCATAGAGCAAATCCCAACTTTATTTTCTATTTGAGGGGCAGACAATATACAGTTATTCAAAAGGGTCAAAATTACAGGGATGGGAAAGGATATAGCAGGAAAATTAAACAATAAGACAGGAAGAACTGCAATATTCATATAAGATAAAGGAGAATTCAGGCCAAAGGCATTAAGGATACTCTATAATGCTTAAAGCTGCAACTCAAAGATGTATTAGTTATGAATATCAACACAGCAAATAACAGAGTCACCATCTTCAAAAAGCACAAACTACAGAAGATGCAAGGAGAAAAAAACATAATAAAAGAAGACTTTAAAATATGACTCTCAGTACAAACAAGTCAAATGAAGAAAAAATAAGTAAGGATATAGAAGATCTATAAAGCATAATTAATAAGTCTGATTTTTTATAACAAAACTGAACAATATTCCTTATAATAGACTCTATCCCCTTCTTCAGTATGAAAGAATCATTCCCATAAACTGATCACATATTAGGTCAAATAGAGAACATCAACAAACCTCATAAAACAGAAATAGTGCAAGCAACTCTAATTACACTATAGTAAAATTTATACTTAAAAATTAAATTTTAAACATAAAGCTCTTCTACCTGTAAGTGTACGTATATGTGTGTTTGTATAAATAAAAATAAAATAGATTTTATATAATATAAAACTTTCTATTAAAGAACTCTTGGATAAAACACATACATATATAAAACACACACACACATATATAAAACACAAATATATATGTAACTTACTAAATGACACTTGGATAAAAGGAAAACCCAAACAGAAATTACAGAATTTCTGAGTAATGAATTGTTGAAATAAACTTAAAATAGACATATGAAAAGATATTTAACATCTTAAACATCTAGATTGTAAAATAAAATAATTTTTAAAAGTAAATTACATTTTCAACTTGAGAAAATAAAAATGTAGTAAAATACTAAAACCAAGAAAAGCAAACAGTAGGTTAAAAACCATAAAAATATTAGATCAATAAATAAAAATCTTTATTCTTTGAAAAAATAAACTCCACTAGATAAATTAATCAAGAAAAGGTGAGAAAATCCAAATATACAACATAAGATTGACAATGGGAAATAATTATTGATACAGATAAAATGTTTTAAATAAAAAGAGAATACTTTTCTAAGCTAGTAAGAGACTACTTTTCTTAGTAATAACTTGAAGACCTAAGTGAAATAGATAATTTCTTAGGAAAATACAACTTACCAAAATTAATCTCACTAGAAATACAAATTTAAATATGCCAGTTCCCAAGGAAGTAAGAGAGAAAACATCAAAGAAGCACTTCACAAAATAATAAGACATAGATGGCTTTTCTTAGGTAGAAATAATGCATCATAAATTGATTCAGAGTGTATATAGTGAGGAAAAACTCCTAAATTCTTTTTATAAAACAAGTGCAACATTGGTGCTTACTTCTGAAAAACATATCACAAAAAATTAAGGAACAACATCATATGTGAATTTGATGCAATAATAAAAAATAATTAGCAGACCACACCACCTCATAAAAAAAGTAACACAGCAAGGTAGGTAAGATTGACACTAGTAATGCAAGGATAGTTCAATATTATGAAATGTATCCCTATAGTGGGACTTTCACATAGAAAAATAGTGTGATTATTTCCAGATGCTGACATATATGATGAAAACATTCAACAATTATTTTAGTAAAAGTTAGAGAATAGAAATGTATGGATACTTCTTTAATGTAAATATACACTGGATATATATTTTCATGTATTTATTTTACATATCCACGAATTATATGTAAATTATGTATTTATATATTATATATTACATATTTATATATGTAAAATTTTATTAATTATATTAATCATACAATTATATCTTCATTTATTTGTATATTATATTATTGTATATAATTTTAAAAATTATATATAATAAGCTATACATGTGATTTGATAATTTAATAACTTGTAATCTATTTTGTATTTTATATGATTGATAAATAACTAATTATATACCATTGACTAGATATATGTATATATTCCCCCCCACCCCACTCCACACACACACAGGCACACCCAGAATCAGTCCTAAAGTAAAGCCAGATTTTTATTTAATAGTAAAACACAGTAATTCTTAGTAAGGTCAGGAGTAATGATGGCCACTATCTCTATAATCATTTAACATTATGTTGATGGCACTAATTACTCAATGTTCTTAGATAAGCAGTAGCAATTATGACATAAGAATTGGAAAGGAACAGCTTACATTACTTATTTACAGATGACAAATAGCACATTTGGAAACCTATAGAGAATCAGTGGTAAAATTATGTGTAACAGTAAAGAATTTGGCAGTATAAGGTATAAATATATTTTTACGCATTCAATCATTTGCTCAAAATAACTTAGTAGAAGTTCAGTCTATGCCTCCTGATGGTGGTAGATAAATAATAAACCAGCACATAAAATATGACTATGTCAGATGGTAACAACTGCTACAGAGAAACATAAAACAGCTTAGAGAACTGGGAAGGTCTAGAATGTTTGGGGATTTGCAATTTTAAATAGGGAATAGGTTAGGTCTCACTAAGAAGACGACACTTGCATGAAGACTTGCAGGATATGGCATGAACAAGATTGAGATGCTCACCATCAACATTTCTCTCCAATAAGGTACTGAACTTACTAAATCAAACTCTAAGGATGGAAGAAAATAAACAATGCTAGAGATGGAAAGTAAGAAATAAAATTATCATTACTTGAATGCAATGTTATGTCCTCATACAAAACTCAAAAGAATCCTCTGGCTAATTATTAGAATTAGTAACTTAGTTAACAATATTATTTTTATAATATTAAAAGTCCTTTGTATTTCCATATACCAGCAACAGATAGGTAATATAGTTTAAAAATAAATATTTACCATATATAAATATTAAAAGTAATCTATGAATAACTCTAACAAAAAGTTACAAGACTTTCATGAAGAAACTTCTAAAGCTTTGCTTAAATAATTTTTTAAAAAAGACCTAATTAAGTAGGGAAAGATACCATGTTCACTAGGCTGAAGATCGAATATATTAAATGTGACAATTGTCACCAAGTTGATTTAATGGAGTGTCAGTAAAAAATTTTTAGCAGGGTTTGTCAGGGAACTAGAAACACTATTTCCAACATTTGACAGAAGTTTAAACAACCACAAATAACCAAGTCACTTCTGGAGAATGAGGTGGTGGACTAGCCCTATAATATTAAGACAATTGTAACAGTGCAGTTATTAAGACAATGTGGTGATGACACAGAGATAAACAATGAAATATTTGGATCATGAAACAGAGCAGTCCCATGAGCCAGGATACAAAGTCCAGATTGCAGCATCTACACCTGATGTTTGACTGAGGTGGGAATGGGGGTCAGTATGGAAAGGAGGGGGCAACTCAATAAAGGGTACAGGGACAAGAAACATAGCACTAACATATGAATGTGACAGGTGGCAAGGAGTGCTTGAGGGACAATTAAAGCAGGGTAGGGGGGATGTCCCAGGGTGGGTGAAGAAGTTAGGATTTTATGCTGGGTCATTAGGGTAGGCCTCACTGAGCTAGTATTAGGCCAATGGAAAAAAGTTAAACTTCACAGCATGTACAAAATCAATGCCAGATGAGATTAAAGACTTAAATGTAAGAGCAAAAGCACTGTAAAAAAAAAAAATACAAACATATTTTCATGACCCTGGGGCAAGAAGCCTTTCTTTAAATCTCAATAATTGTTAAAAATGACAAACATTGATATGTTTGATTACATTAAAATCAGGAACTTTATCAATAGATACCACAAAGGCAGTGAAAATAGAAGACACAATCTCTAATAGTATATTTGTGACACACAAATACACACATGAAACTGATGAAGATTAGTATTAGAATATATAAAGATATAAGTAATTCTTACTCATTTTTAAGACACAAAGTTTTTAAATGTGCAATAAATGTGAACAGAGCTTTCACAGAGAGAAAATATAAATGGATAAAGTATAGAAAGATGTTCAATTTCAACAGTAATAAAGAAAATAAAAATTTTAAAATGAAATATCTTTATACACACTTCAAAATGGCAAAAATTAAAATAGCCAAGCAATCAATACCAAGTGTTGGTAAGCTGGGCACTGGATACATGGGTATTCATTTTATTATTTAACTGACACATAGAGATATATATATACACACAATATATGCATCTTTTATATGTGAATCATTTCAGATTACAAAATGAAGAGAAAATGGAGATCAGACATAATTAGTGCATCCATGAAAAAGTTACACAGTAAAGTTTCAAAAAATCTCTAAGAATTAAATATCGATTTCTAAGACATTGTTTAGCTTCAGTATTAGTCCATTCTCACACTGCTATAAAGACATCCTGAGACTGGGTAACTTATAAAGAAAGGAGGTACTTCTGCATGGCTGAGGTGGCCTCAGGAAACTTACAAATCATGGCGGAAGGAGAAGAGGCACATCTTACATAGCAGCGGGGAGAATCCATGTATCAGCGCAGGAAAAACTTTCATTTATAAAACCATCAGATCTCGCGAGAATTCACTGACTATCATGAGAGCAGCATGGGGAAAACCGCAATCACTTCCCACTAGGTTTCTCCTTCAACAACTGGGGATTACAATCCAAGATGAAATGTTAGATATTAAAAAATTCTACATTAAAAATTAAGGTATTAAAAAACTGCATTAGGAGTTTTGTCTTACAGTGTGTCTAAAATTTCTTGAAAAAATACTAGCTTATTTATTTGATAAAAGCAACATCTTAAAGTCTTTCCTCCTTTCTTTTGAAATCAAAACAAAGCTGCAGTACCACTAGGAATGTGACCAGCAAGGTGGGTTAAATGCAGACACCTCTCATCGTTACATGTGATGTCCCCCATCTCTCACAAGCACGGTAGTTAGTATAGGAATTGAATCAACAAATAGTATGGAAACAGGAGTGCTTGGACAAAAAATAAAATACAATGCCTCTAATAAAAGACTCAAAGTAACTAAAAATAAAGTCTCATTCTACTCTTCCCGATTTCCACATTATATTCACTGGAATTGTTCCGTAGTTTTTACATAATTTCATAGTGCTAGGGCAGTGGTTCTCAACAGTACAGATAAGAGTGATTCTGGACCCCACAGACATTTGAAAATGTCTGGGAACATCTTTGGTTTTCATAACAGGCGGTAGAGGTACTGCTGGCACCTACCTGCATACTAGCATCTAGTGATGCAGCTAAACATTCTACAGTGCACAGGACAGACACCCATAAAACATAATTATCTGGCCCCAAAAGCCAATAATGCCAACATCAAGAAACTCTGTTCTAGGGAATGAAATATAGTACTTAGTTATTCAAAAATATTTACTGTGTTCCTATTATGGGTCTGGAACAATGCTTGACATCAGAGTAAAACCCAGAGTTCCTTTCTTAAGGATCTTAAGGATCTTGGAGTCCAGTGGGAGAATCACACAAATAAATGGATAATTATTGTGAAATAAATAAAGTCAAGTGTGGCTTTCCCTCACTTAGAATACTGTCTCATCCTTTTTTTCTTTTTTTTTTTCTAGTGATGAAACAATCACCATCTCTCAAGATGACATTGTAAGAACAGGAGTAGGTTGTGTTTTTGCTTTTAAGGTTTACTGATTTGTTGCAAGCACAAAGGACAGTGACTAGCATGTAGCAAGTGCTCAATAAGTATATTTCTTGAATGAACAATGAATAAACTCAAATACCAGTTCCTTTTTGAAGTGTTCTTTAATTTCTCAGTGAATAAAGCAGACCCATCTTTTTCCATAGTGCTTTTGCTGTGGAATTGTAGCAGATGACATATTAGCATATAATAAGGGCAATAGTTATCAGACAAATAAATACAGAATGAATGAGTGAATACTGAATAAACGAATATAGAAGAATGTAATGGAAACTAGCAGGCAGATCTACTAGGTATATGGACTCAAGTTGTAGCTCAACAAAACATTTTCCTTCTAGTCCTCCCATAAGTTAAACACACAGAGACAGGTATCTTTAAACAAAATAGAATTGCATCACATTTAACATTTTATAACTGCTTTTTCACTTACTCCTAAATTGGACATTTACATCACTTTCACTTTTTTGGTCACAAACAGTGATGTGGTTAACACATCTTTGCATACTACTGTCATTGTCATATATGGATGAATTTCTAAAGTATATGTGAAATTCAAAGCTTTTGAAACATAAGTGCCTTCCAGAAAGTGTGTGAGATTATCATTCCCTCAAGCAGTGAATGAAAGAGATTGTTTCTTCACATCTTTAATTAACACTGAGTACCAGGCTGCATGTTAGATTTTAATTTAATGTGTTATAATCCAACAGTATTTCCTTTATGGTTTCTAACTCATGAATCAATGCCTAGAAATAATTTCCCTACAAAAAGATTCTAAAAATGTCTACCTATAGTTTCTTCTAATACTTTTTATGGCCTTATTTTTTATATAGAAATCATAAATTCCACCAGAATGCAGCCTGTTTTAAGTCACGCTATAGGCATCTTTTAATTTCTAGAAGGATACTAAATTGTTCCAATACATTTAATTAATAATCTATCTTTCCATCTGCATGACATATATAATGCATTAATTGAATATTTATATTTAGATCTGTTTCTGGACACTGCATTTTTTTCTGTTGATCTGTCTACTTTTCATTGACTATGATATTATTTTAGTTACTATAACTTTATAATATACTTTAATATATTGCAGATCAAGGTTCCCTTTTCTGTTTACAAAATAAAGGAAAATTTATACTTGTGCAATATTGAATCTTCCATCCACGGAGACAGTTGGTGTCTTTTTAATTAAAATTCATTATGTTATCTTGTAGAGCTTTTTATTCAATGAACACTCATACATTTCTGCTAATTTTTTCTACATAGTCCATAATTTTAATTGCAATGGTGAAACATGTTTTTCTATTATGATATTTAACTAATTATTCTAATTATTGTGTTTATATAGAGAACAATAAAACTATTACTGCATACTTATTATCTAAAGAAACATGTTATATAAATCTTATACAATATTTTCTTAGTTTTCTAATCAACCATGTAACGTTAAAATTTTAGTTTTTTCCATTTTTTGCCATTTTTTAAATTACTGCTGTTTTAAAAACTGAATTACACTGGCTATCACTTTCAGAAAAATGTAAAACAATGTAAAAGCATTAAACTGTCATGATTTTAATGAGAATACTTCTAATATTAAACATAATAATTGAATTCTCATCTCAGTACTGAAAAGAATGATGATGGCAATGGGCTGAAACACATCATATATATAAAATATATAACTAGATTATAATAATAAAAGCAGCAACAACAATAACAATGGCAAATCTTCATTGACCACCATTAGAGAGTGCTAATTCATTACTCTGAAATTTAATAAAGGGAAAGACTCAAGTATTTATCCTTCCTCTCCTGTATAAGCTGTATTTTCAGGTGATCAAATAGTTGATAAAGAAGAGTATTTTAGAAAATAATAATTCCACTTAATAAATGCTGAAGGAATGACAGAAAATCACCATTTTGCAATGCCTAATGAGATAATGAATCCAGGAAAGATGATGTTGATGAAAAACCTTATTTTGCAGGAAATCACATTACTAGCACATCAACTCACTGATAAGTCTAACATCACAAATGAGACCACCAAATATTATGTAACTCATTAAGTACTACGAAATACTCGCAGCTTAAGAACTAACAAAACACAATCATAAAAAACTGGACCTAATCTAGCCTAATGTCACATTATCGGGTGATAATGAGATATAACAAACAAAATTGCTGTTTTCTTCAGCAATTCAATGGCCTGGATGATTTTTTTACAGAATAAAAGAAATTTAAGAGACATGCAACCAAATTCAGCATGGACCTTGATTTTAAAATCTCTTGTAAATAGACATCTTGGAAACAATTAGGGACACCTGAATATTGACAGTATTAGATTATATTAAGAAATAAGTATTTAATTCTGCTAATAGACTTCTAATAATATAAAAACAAAACAAAACAAAAAACAACAAAAACCCCAACATTCTTGTCAGAGATGTATACTGAAAGATTTACAGTAAAATGACATTATATCTGAAGTCTGCTTTAAAATACCTCAGTATAAAAATGGTGAAATTATGTAAAAGAGTGGGGAGATATTAATAATTATTGAAATGAGGTAATGGGTAGATTGAGATTATTACATTATTCTCTCTACTTTTGTGTAATACATGTGGTTAGTGATAAAAAAGCAAGCAAGAAGTAAGAGAGTGGAAAAAGTAGGTGAGGGTCAATGACAAGTCTAAATAAAAGGGTAGAGGTAGTTAACACAGTAAGCACATAGTTAAGCAGGAGAGAGTGCTAACCTGTTAAAGTAAAAGTGAGGCTCAAAAAAAAAAAAAAGAAAAAATGAGAGAAGAGAGACTGCCTGCTGCCTGGAACTTAGAACTAAGGCAAATAGGGTAGAAGTTGAAGAGCTGGAGAAGGGAGCAAAAGCACTCTTAAGCTACCTAGAAGGGCACTCCCTATCTGGATCACAAATGTTTGGGAGCTAGCATCATAAGTGATTTTCATGTATGGGTTATTTCTCTTTAGTTTATCAACTTCCACACTGTTGTTTAATGTAAACCATCGTAATAGGCACTAAGATTATAAACTCCACCTCATGGCCACTACAGCAAGAATTATTTCCAACACTGTTTATAAAATCTTATTTTAGAAATAAAATTGCTGCAATTTAAGAGACTTTCAAGATATCTTCAGTCTCACTACGTCAACATGAAAAGAAAATCCCTCTGAATTTTGTGTTATCTTAGGACATACCTAGAAGGCAATCCAGTGAAGACCTGATTTGTCACATTCAATAGAGCAATTGCAGAAGCAATTTGTTACAAGCAGATGGATAGTTGAACACTAAAAAGGATGATAAGCTAGAAAGAAATTAGATATTGAAATCAATTTCTTTTAGGCTTACCATGAAACTTCAGTTTCACACAAACAATTGTATTTGAAGAAGTCAGGGGGAAAAAATGCCATACTAAGATGGGTGCCCGTGAAAACAGAACTTTACACATGCTATAGCCTTTATAGTCACCATTTACTTGATTGGTCCAAATATTTATAGTTCATTGTTATGACTGCCAAAACTGGCAACCACAAGGATTGTTGTCTCAATTAGGACAGTAAACAGATTGTCTCTTTTTTTAATGAAAAAATCTAAAATGTAATACTTCACAGTTTAACATGTTTATTCATCTAAACGAGCTAAAAAATAATGGTGCGACATCTGTTCGAGAGGCATTGGTACCTCAAATTTTGGCTGCCTCCCCACCAATTTGGTTGTTGTTTTAAAAAATGAAGAATAGGAGGGAGTACTGTCATCAAAAAATCTTCTGGCATGTAACGTATCTTATTTTTCTTGAAATAAGAATCACATATCTGTTGCTAGGGATAGAAAAACTGTATAATAAGAAGGCACTACGCTGAATGCGGCTACAGTTCAATTGTTTTAACTCAATTACTGACCCACTATGGATATTTCCACACTGATATAGTTCTTACATGACTCTCCCAGTTCCCTCTGTACTTACCTTTATAGCTAAAACATCAAGAAAAAGGTAAGAATGTTCCCATAGGTTGAATTCATCTGCTACTTTTTTTTTTTTTTTAACCGTGGGTTGCACTGATTCTAAATATGGTGTAAGTGGAACAAAATCTAGCAAACAGCATTCTATCCAGGCTGCATTGGAGCAATTCTAATAAAAGAAGGCAGTGCTGCTAAGGGAGAAGTGCTAGGAATCTCCCAGGGAAGCCCCAGGTAAGTGTAAAGAAGTCTAATTGTTGGTGAGGAGAGAATACAAAATTATCTTAGGTAGTCTCTGGCTCAACAACATTATGTTATGGATGAAATACATTAAAATCGGCTAACTTTAATTTCTAGAAGTTTATTTCTGAGGCTCATGTATAGCACAATTTGCTCTACTGAATTATCTTTGACTATATAATTTTAAAGTCTGGAAAATATTGTGTTTTAGTAGTCACAGAAATATTATAATGAAAATTGAGTTCTATTTTCATTTGGAGTGAAAATGCATGCTAAGTTGAATTCAAACACTGAGTATAGTTTTCAATAAATTCTAAGATAAAAATAGCATATTTGATTCCCTAGAAAAGAGCAATGTTTCTATTTTATAGCGACCTTAATGCTAGTTGTCTTGATTTAAAGAGAATCAGGGTGAAACACATATATATCTCAGTACAACCAAGGGCCATAAATGGTAAATGCTGAGATGATTGATATTGTGATTTTTAAGTTTTATTTATTAAATTCAAACATTTTTTGATCATCTACTTTCCACAAAGAACTGTGACAGACTCTGAGAGGACTAAAAGGCATTAACTTAAATTTTAACATGCGTTTATTAAATTTATATGCAGATGACCACACTACTACAATTACAGAAATGAGTAAGAACATACTCTCAAGATCTTACAATCATTGGTTAGGGTAAAAGTATTTCTTCTGTCTTTATGAAAAATTAAAAAGTTAGAAAATCTTGAAGTGTTTTGCCACCTTAAAACAACTACCCACCCAACATTTGTAGTAAAATAGGCTTTTGCTTGTTTTAAAAGAAATTCTAGATAAGTTTATATTTTTACAATACTGTATCTCATCTCAAATAAATTTATACATTCTTTACCCCATCTAAACTTGCATGCAAAATAAGAACCGGCAAGCCTTCAAACTTCAATCACAGTATTCCATAGGCTATATTTTAAATCTATTGCATTAGTTGAAATTTATTTTGCAGAGTATGTTAACAAATAGATTCTAACATTTAAAAAATCATTACGATTTTTTTCTGTTTTTGTCTTCCAAATTACTCTGAGTAGTGAATTACTGGAGGGAAAATACCCACATCTAACATTGTGTCTGGTGCCAGTCTCAGATTTATGCCAAACACCAGTAGGTATTCAAAAGTGTGGTCCCTTTAAAACAGCAGGCCGGATATTACCTTTCTGTCTTCAAAGATTCAAACCAGACTTCCAATCTGGGATTTCTCTACAGAGGGTTGGCTGCTTCCCAGTTAATGTGAGTTTTGTAAAATTTGCATTTCATGAGAACAGTGTTGTGTAAACATATATTGTGTCACTTTACCTGCTATTTACTGAAATCAGAGAGTTTAGCCATCGAAATTTATGGTTCTCTGGAGCTATCATAAATCAATCAGTCATACGAATGGACTAGCTGTAGACTCAGGATATCAATAAAACTAGGCAGTGAAATTTGCCTATAATTATACTATATTTAGATTAATAGTTATTACTATCAAAAACATTTTTCCCCCAAAACACCTCAAGGGTAAAACAGAATGGTAAAGTTTTTTTCAGGATGATGAATTTTCAAACATTTCCAAGAGCATAATCACCTATTTTAAGTACTGTAAACTCTGTTATATTTCATTTGGATAAGTATCTAATAAGCAATTATTACATATCCTCTCATTTAAATTACCACTGAAAACTAGAAATAATCTTTATTTAATATGACTGTTTTTAACACCATATGGAAGGGGAAATAACTAAATGAAAATTGTTCACGTAAATGTGATGGGAGTGGGGGGGGGAGCAGTATTTCTTGACATGTGGCATGTCACTCAGGAAAGTAAAAGGCCCATCATATCCAAAATGCCAGCTTGGATATTCCCTTGCCACCCACTTGACGAACAGACATACCACATGGCATTAAATGCTGCAACCTTTCCTAAAAATGCCACTTGGATTGGTCCGCTGTGGTGAGTATATAAGAACTCTTGGTCTGTCTCTTGAGTTTGTGAGTTCAAAGGGAAGAATCTAGTAAATAACACTGGCTAAATTTTGCCCTCAGATGTTTGGCATAAATGATTTGTGAGGATATTGGAACCTTTGGCTGTTTTCACACCAATGAAATAAATTATGCTACTTGAAAAAAATTCTACAGAACATAATGCTACACAGTCACATTCGACTTTTTGCAAAAGTATCAAAGAATATCTTTTAGAAGCAGTGCTTATGAAGCCCTACATACTCCTCAGATATTTCCCAAGGATTTATTCTCTTGGCTAGTAGGAAAACAATCTTATTATTTTATTTATTCGTCATAAATACAATGTATATAATATAAAACATTTTGTGCACATGTTTCCAACAATTTCACTTTCTTTGCATCTTTACATAAGGTAGTAGCTCATAACTCTTTCTGTGGACATGTATTTTCCAGTTTTCTACACTTTATGTGTTCACATGTTGTAAAAACATATTTAAAAATTGAATTACCAGTAAAAATATTGAATGTACAGGTCATTATGCTCCCACAAATGCAAAATACATTGAAAAATTATATAAACAGATAATTACATATGAAAGTAATATGAAGCATATATTTTCTTCTATTATTTATTTTCTCCCTAAAGAGTTCTAATTGATTAACTCTCAAGAGACAAAATGTAATTTTATAAAACCACTGTATTGTTCAGATTTAGGAGACAACCTAAGAAGATGATTCTGAGTAGGTAGGATTTTTGCTATTACTGTTATGTGAAAAAGACGGCACAATTAAATGACAGATTGTTACATATCTCCTTAACAAGAGGGGCAAACTGATACTACAAGCAGCCAGAACAACATAATTAAAATAGAATTCCAAGGTTATATTAATAGAGTAATAAGTTAATTAAAACCAAGATCAACTGAACTTTCTATTTACACCAGTTCAGACAGCCCAAGAGGAAAAGAACTCTATTTTAGAGACATATGTGACTCTTTGAGCTTCTGTCATCCAGGTGCCATTTCTGATGGAGCACATGTGCAATGAACAGTTGGCAAAGAAGGAAAAAGATTACTGTAGATGTATGTGCAGATAGTCTCTCTAATGATATAAAATACTTCCAGAAAGAGAGCAGGGCTTTGTCGTAAAATAAAAAATTTCCCATGACTTTTTGTTCTTTCTGAATGTGATTTGAGTATGTTTCTGTAAATAAGAATATATACTAAATTATGATGTATATAGAACAAAAACAGACTTAGTAATCTGGAAGTGATGGAATTATACACATAAATTGGCAATGACATTTGAAAAATTTAGGATCTGGTTTCCATTTCATCTAAATGTATCATGTATAGGGTGGCTGTCAAAGTAGAAAGATATATAAAAGTATCTAGTAGCACATATTATACTGCATTGCTAGGTAAGGTTCTTTTCTTGATATCCTATGCAACTATTTAAAATCATATATCTGCAAACTGAAAATATTAGCAGAAAGAATTAAAGATGTTACAGGTTCAGTATTGAAAGTTTTGGTCCCAAAGGGTGCTTTCATAAAGTTATTTCTCTTTCATGCATTGATTGATGCTTAGCTAATCTTCATCTTGGTCCAGATCAGGGTCAACATCTGTGGTGAGTCTGAGATAAAAGAAAGCATAGAAAGCCAGTAGTAGCGCCAATATAGCTGCAAGTACAAGGCCAACTTCCTGAGAAGAAAAAAAAAGTAGACTTGAAATTGATGAAAAAAGATTGGTTAATGTTATTAGTTTCACCAGATAATATAACTATATTATTCCATGGTCTAGAATTAATAATTTGAATCTAATAATCATATCCTTTTTACAATTTTTTGCCATTAAGAAACTTGTTTTGTGCTTGGCAAGTCCCAATGAAATGACAAATACATCAGTGGGTGAGTCATTGGTATTATTATTTCTAGCTAATTTGTTTTTTCCTAATACTAATACTAAAAAGGTATCATTTTAATATATTTTTATAGTTTGGATATCAGGATGCTCGATACAAGCAATGCAGTTTGTATCTACACAGTTGATCTGTTTTCTATTTGAGTGTGTTTAACTTTATTTGTGGCTTCAACATATTCAGTATTAATGATAGCATTTGGGCACAGTTGTTTTTTTTTTAAATTATCATTCCTTTTCATTGTAAAGAAACAGTTGTAACTGGTCTCTAGATTATATTACAGTACAGTTTATCACAACTGTGAAGGATGGGTCCAGATTTTTCATTTGCGATGTGATGTGGATTAAATTAATCAACTGTATTGAAATAATGATAAAAAATTTATTCATATATTATAAAAATCATATTATCTCTCAAAAAGTATGTGTATGTATATATCTCTCTGTGTGTATACCTTCCAGAACTTTCTTAACATTAACATATCATTTGGCCAAATCAAAAAAAAAAGCAAATAGAGTGCCAGTTCAGTATCCTAAAGGGCCTAATACTATATTCTAATTTCTACTGTGTATTATGCCCTTTACCTGGCACTGTTTTACAGAGAAGCAATTTATTTGCATTTACATGAATATAGTTTATATTTCACAAGAAGGTAAAGTCAGTAATAATAAACTTTAAAAGCATTAAAATGAATTTGGCTTATAATCAACATGGAATTTTTACATGAATGTTGAATTTATAGATAGATATTTTATACAGATTTTTAGTTTCACAATTATATTTATTTAGATGTCCAAACTATGAAAATAAATATTAATAAAAACCAAGAGGTTGAAAAACTCAGTGTCAAAAATTTTTGTAAGATTCCATTTTTTAAATCTAATATACCAATATAATGTCAAAGGAAAGTGAATTTTTTCTTTGTTGCAGTTGAAACACTTTGGCATCTCAAAAGGGCATGGCAGCATCAGACAGGTTTCATTTATTTTCTTATATCCACAGCTGTGCTCCCAGACCCATCTGGTTACACAGCTACTAATTTTAAGAGGATGTAATAAACAAGTGACACACAACTGCAAACTCCATCTGTTCTGTATAGTGGACAACAAAACTGTTCAACAGCAGTCCCCATTCACCCAATCTTAATGCAAGAATTAAGTTTGTACTCTTGATTGGAGGCCATGATTCATATCTTATTGATAATCAGTTCTAATTGCTGCTTTTCAATTCCTTGTCCTTAAAGCAACTCTGTATCATTTCACTATATATTTTCAGAACACCCAGAGGCATGAAAAGGCATTTAAGGGGTAGGAAGCAGAGAATATTCATAGAATACCACTTCAGAAGACCCATTAATTCATTACATCTGTTCAATGTACGGTGTGGGTGTGGCTTAAAGGTACTAGGTGGAAAGGTATAGCCAATAATTTTCTTCAAAAATTATCTCTTCATTGAGGAGACAAGCATTGTAGAGGCTGAGTGGAGAGTTGAAACAATGGTAAAACTTGAAAATAATGCTTACAGGATGCTGGTGACACCAACCATAACTTAGAGACCTACAGGCATTTATGATTCCCTTGCCCCCTTTGGCTATTTTTAGCTTTAAATCAAAAAGAACAAAAAAGAACAAACATAACATTTCAAGCTGGCTCATCCCAAGGGGTTGCTGGCAGGATCTGGTTCGCACTTGAATATTTTATTTACGTAACAAGACTAAAATTGTGATCCTTATTCTTTCATTATAATTATGCTTTTCATATAAACTTTTTAAATACAAAAATCAACTCCTTAACAAATGTAAGTCCTTTCCATCTAAACGCTAGAAAATCGGTATTTGCATTCTGAATAAAAGTTAGTGATGCTGTAATTCTTGAAAAATAATCTTTTAATTGAGCAGCAACTAAATAGCAAACTTAGTTGTGCAAACATTTTTTAGGTGGCACTCATTGCATTACTGGGTAATAAATTATGCGATTTTCTTTATATTTCTAAAACACAGAAAATAAAAAAGTACCTTCTTAGTAGAAATTAAGTCTAGGTTTCAGAAGAATGTATTAATATCTTATGCGAATATTGCTAACTGTTCCCTCAGAACGCTTTCTATTACTAAACATACATTTACAAAAAGCACTAGAAGCCTCTGAGGGTTAAGCCCCTATTGTATAATTTTTCCTATCTCTAGCCCATGATTTCTCAATCAGTACTGTTGATTTGATACGGTAATTAAATCTATAAGTGATTTCTTATATAAGCTCTTCCAAGATGATCATGTCTTATTCATCTTTCTTTTCACAGGTGCTATACTATTATAATATTTATTGTAATTTATAATAATGAAAGATTGAGTAAAATTTATATAATCTTTACACAGGAATATTAAAATTAGTAATGTTTTTAAAACTTTACAACACTAATATGCATAATACTATCTCAAAGCCAATCTGAGAACATTTTGTAATATATAATATGGCAACACAATGCTCACTTTAGGAGGGTATCTTAAGGCCGATGACAAACACTGAAGGAGAGACTTACTTACACAAAGTGGGAATGGCTAATTCAAACAAATGTTGTCTCAATCAGCTAATAATTCATAAATGACTTCTATGCGTTCAATTCAATGTTCAGTGTTTCTAGTGTATTATTGAACTCTCCTGACAACATTATGAGGTAAATGGCAAAATTTCCATTTTATAAATGTGC
Source organism: Chlorocebus sabaeus (assembly GCF_047675955.1). Taxonomy (NCBI): domain Eukaryota; kingdom Metazoa; phylum Chordata; class Mammalia; order Primates; family Cercopithecidae; genus Chlorocebus; species Chlorocebus sabaeus. The sequence goes on from NC_132911.1 coordinate 96,662,849, forward strand.
CAACTTAGACTTAGCTAGATCATGGCAAAACGAAGGGGCAAAGGGGATAGGATTCTAGGTCTTCTTATCCTGAGCTCAGTGCTGTTCTCATTGCTGTTATTCTTCTACCCATGCATCTGTTCATATTTTCTATAGATTTGAATTATATGAAGAGTATATCTATGATTCATTCAAAATACTATGTAGTAAAGTGATAAGATATTACAATATTACGATCATTCTATATCAACTAGATAAGAGTAAAATATGTTTGATGTTCATTAGTCCTTAGTTGCTTCTCTGACATTATCAATATGGATAAAATCACTCACTGGGGAAATTAAAAAGCATTAAATGGCAATTGCTGAAAGAAACTTTGTTATTTAAAATCCTATGCCAAAATGACAAGGCAATCAAAGTTTGACAGGGCAAACTAATTAGTATGCCAGATTTGAAATGTAAAACATCTTCAAGGTCCTGATTCTAAAAAGTTTCATATCATCTTAATAGGCTCTTCACATAAATTTTCAAGCCAAGTAAGTAATATTTAAGGTTAAGGTTTTTGTTTTCCACAGGTTTACAAATCAAAATGATATGTTAGCTTATTAAAAAGGAGCTATATTCTGCTGTCAGTTTGGAAGTTTTCTGTTGACACTTTAAATATTAAATAAAATCTAAGAAAAATGTTTTCTCCTAGAAAGATCAGCAAATTCTACAGTGTTTTGGAAAAGATACTAGATAACCGCACTATAAGGCAGGCCTTATCTCATACTGGGAACATTATTATTTCTTCAAATTTAAAGAATAACAACAAATTACAGGAGCAAATGTATACAAAGGTGTGTGTATAAAGGTGTATATAAATACATAAATAGCTGCACTATTTCTCAAATCCTAATATCTAAATTCTCATCATATTGTGCCACAAGCGGTTTTTGTTACTCCGTATTTTTCTAAGAAACAAACTAACTAAAACAACAAATATCCCACTGTATTGTGAAAGATAAAAGTAAGTGACATATTGCCTTTAAGGGCAATGACAGACAATGTTCTCGCTTAAAGAAATGGTCATCAAGTAACCAAATGTAAAAGTTTAAAAAACTCAACACTGCTTTTTTAAAAAGTCACGTCATAAAGAATTTTTTTAATGAATGAAATTTCACATGAAATTAGAAAAATACTTCAAAAGATGAATCTTCTCTCATTTGAACAAAAAGGCAATTTACTTTTCTTTTCAATAAAAACTGACACACAGCACTGAAGAAATGGTGTTGTGCAAACATACTGCATCACACGGCAATGCTTGATCAAAATCAGCAATCAGGAGCGAAAAGAAGGCAGTGTTTCGTGATCATAATAGCAAATTCTGGAAGACAACCAAATATATCATCTGGCAGTTCAACAGCTGTTACAGCTTGGTAGTAATACCTTGGCATTTGCTGTAAGCTATAACTCAGAAAAATTGATTTTTCATCTGCCAGATAAAACCCAAAATCTCCTTTTAACATGTTAATATTTAAATAAAATATATGTACTGGTCATTTTTGTTTTACACCTTTAATAGTAGAGTTGCCAAATTAATTCTTCTATTAATAGTTTAATTCAACTCTAAATACCTGGCAAAAGATTGACATGGTCAATAATTTAAATGCAATTTGTTGAGCTTCATTGTGTTAGCACATTAAATTAATATCTGCTAACATCATTCTCAGTTGTATTTATCCCTCTTAAGCAGATAAAACACTGGTATTCTGAAAGAACAAGTTTAGGAATGCCATTATAATTTCATCAGAGAGTACTGACAACAATAAAATAAGTAGAGTAAAATTACATATATTAATAATCTCAATATATATAATTATAACTGCAATTTAAACAACTATAAAATGAAATATATTGAAAAACGAAAGAAATTTCTGACGAACGCCACATACATCACTGAAATGTCTGAATAATACACACAGTAGCTAGAGAGAAAATAAATTGCACCTTTAAGTATAACTGATTCTCTTAAGTGACACTGTTTTAAGACCCTCCAAAATCTCAGAATAGGAAGGATGTTTTCCATTAAGTAAATTCTTTACAAAAACCTTCAAGTCTGGCATTCTATTTAGATTGTGAAATGTCATAAAACATTTAGAATTCAACATTTATGCAATCCAGTTTTAGAAAATGAAATGGCATGCACATATCAAATTTTAAAGTTATCAAATAGAGGTTTACCTTTATGCCTATTGCTGTTTTCTTTGCTTCTGCTTTTAATTTGGTTGCTCGTAAAATAGGTTTAGTTTTTTTATAATCCTGTTTTCCTAAAAAGAAATAGTTTCAGACAATGAGTTATGCTTATATATAATTAAGTTTAACAATCATTTGAAATGTCAAAGAATGTTTAAATACAGTGAAACAGGGACACAGAGTTGCAAAGTAGTTTCCAGTTGTGGTAACCATAAACTTGTCACCAAAAGGTCAACTTTTCCTTCTCTCTTACTTTTTCAGGAAGAAGATACTGACAGACATCTTCGATTTGCTGTATAGTGAATGTCAAAAAAGATAAAAACTTGTTTTAGAGAACACGAAATTTAAAGTAAAGAAAAACCTTTTGGAAGCATTTGGAAACAAATGCATAAGTAAATGAGTATATGTAAGATCCCATCAATAGGTAAAGTTAACTTTGTCTTCCTAAAAGTAACAGCTCATTATAAATGCATTTTATTATGGATACATTAAGCATTCAAAACATAAGTGAGAAATATCCCCAAGTTTTCTATATAATTATATTATGTAATTATATATACTGAGTAAAAGACTAAAGAAGAAACCTATAAATACTTAACTTTTAGCCTCATCTGAATTCATTAGAACAATATGTATTTAACTTTTATCTCCTCTTAATAGAGAACAAAATTAACATGGCTAGATGGAAGTTATAGGATAGCTACATTTAGATATTAGTTTGAATAATCTCTTCCACATTTCACAGCCAAAAATACCCGAAACTGAGTTGGTGCCACAAAATTTCCTTTGTGTATCATCTAGTGACTCCAGCAAAGAGTAAAAAAGTGGATTACACAGCCTGGGGAGAATATAGGTTTAACAACAAGAACCCGAGCAGTGAAAGCATTCATTAAAATGATATATTTTTTGTTAGCCAACTCTTAACCAGGAACTGAGGCAAAATGAGCCTCAAACGTAAGTATAATATGTTAGTCTCAGGAGGAGTTAATACATGATTGGATAATCTCTCTGGCTATTTTAGATTCTTATTTTGTTTTATTTTTATCCTTTCCCTTTCCTTTTGATGACCAGTTCCTTTATAAAACTCATCGCTACATCACTTCATCTAAATAATACAAATTCTAACTTTAATTTCCACACCTTCTTCACATTGAAATAAATTTAAAAGCAGTTGGTCTAAACTCAAGTATATCATAAAAAATTTAATGTGCAATACATCTTAATGTGTCTACTAATGATTCAAAAGTATCTTTAAAGTTTCATATAGAGTTTTAGAACTAGAAATGTAGTCAAATGAGAGTGAAATGGATGGGCGTAGTGAAGAAACACTATATTTGTGTCCATTAGACACATAAAAGTGTTTGTTTGGCTGGAAAGCAAGGTATTTTGTTTTTAAATGATTGTATGCTCTTTCCTTAACTGCTATTGTATGGTAATAACTCTGAATCAATGAGCATGCAGAAGAATAATAAATATTACTTGATGATGGGGTTTGATGATCTAAAAGTGAGCCAATTGTCATAATATGTATCAAATGATCTAAATTTAAATAATGGAATGAACAAAATACAGAAAAATGTTACTCTGACCCATTTTAAATGAGCAAATTTAATTTTGATGAAAAAATCTTGACAAGCGTTCACTCTAATTTCACATCTCCACAGTCAAACTATTCGTGTCATTATTCCTGCTGAGATATAAACAGTTCAGAACAATGAAAATGGTGACACATCAAAGGCCTCCAGTCAGGGTTACAAAGCAAGTTTCTAACGAGAATTCTAAAAGATATTTGAAGATTGCAGACTTATCACAAAGTAATTTCTTATTTTATCCTGTATATGCCCTATAATCTCTTGATGTGATGGTGGGGCGGGGGGTGGGAATAAACAGATGCAAGAGGATTATCTTAACTCATACTTTTTATACAGATATGAAATATTTTGGATAATGTATCTGTCATAAAACACACTCAAATATCTAAGAGTTAATGCTAAAATGAGAATTTATCACTCTACTTCAACTGCCATAAAACCATTGGTTAAATATTCTATTCTAATATTCTATTTCAATTCAACTCTTATATTCTTAGAGAATACTTCCAGATTTGTATTCAAGTTGATATTAACATTTGAAACTGTATTGATAATAAAAAGACAGTATTAAAAGTTATTGTATACCTGGTACTTTTCCAAGCAGTGCATCTGTCATAAATTTAGTATTCTCCTTGTCGACTATGATATCCAAAAATGTATATTGTAAAATGCGGTTTTAGTTTACTAAGTGAAAACATTTACAGGAGTGTCTGCTAAGTTCTTTATAACTAAAACCAGATCATTCCATTGTACCCAAAGAGGTTTTCAACATTATTTATGGCTTCAAGAAAGATACCTATGCCCACATGATGGTAAAAAATATAAAATATAGAAGTCCCTGCCTTCTGAGTACTTACATCCAAGGGAAAAAAACACACACACACTTACATAATCTAAATTTTATATGTAGACTGTTTCTTGAACAACTGATTTTGGTTGTATCAGTGATGCAATAACCAAAGTAGCTATTTGACAACTGCTCATTAAATCATATGTGGAGAGAAAAACTTGATAATTCAAGCCTATGAAGCCAATCTGGGGCCTCAATCAAGTCCAGTGTCTGAGCTTCCCTAGGAACAGGTCTACTGCATTTTTCTGGGTATGAACTACCCTATTAGTTCTTTACGCGTTTCATAATTTTAAATTGAAAATCAAACATATTTGATAACGTAATGTGGAAACTCTGCAAATTAGATCACTCCTGAGGTTTGTTGTTACTGTTATTTGCTCTTTGTTGTTGTTGTTGTTAGAATACCTTGGTTTAGTAACTTTTCTGACCTAATTCTATAAAGACTGTATTCAATAGTCTATGGTCACTGGAGTCTCTGCACAGTTACCTTAGTGGTCATCTGCTGTGGTTTGAATGTGTCCCACACAATTCATGTTGGAAACTTAATTTCCAGTGCAACAGTTTTGAGAGGTGGGATCTCTAAGAGGAGAGTGGATCAGGAGGACTCTGCTCTCATGAATAAATTAATGCCATTATTGTGAGAGTGGGTTAATTATCACGGAAGTTAGTTCATAATAAAAAGATAAATTCAGCTTACTTCCTCATTCTCTCTTGTGCATGCTCTTTTGCCCTTCTGCCTTCCACCATGGGGTAATGCATTCACAAGGCCCTTGCCAGATGCAGGCCCCTTAAGCTTAGACTTCCCAGTCTCCACAATTGTAAGAAATAAATCTCTGTTCTTTATATATTTTCCAGTCTCAGAGGTTTTGTTATAGCAGCACCAAATGGACTAAGACAGAAAACTGGTACCAAGAAGTAGGGATGCTGCTATAAAAAACACCTGGAAATGTGGAAGTGGCTTTGGAAATGTGCAACGGGGAGGGGGCTGGATGACTTTGAATGAGCAGGCTAGAAAAACCCTGTATTGCTATGAAGGAAGCATTAAATGTGATTCTGGGGGGGCTCAGAAGAAATGGTGAGCTATAAGGAAAGTCTGAATCTTCTTAGGGGTTATTTAAGTGGTCATAATCAGAATATTCATAGAAACATGAAAAGTAAAGGCCATTTCGATGAGGTCTCAGATGGAAATGGGGGACATCATATTGGGACATGGAGTAAAGGCCATCCTTGTTATAAATTGGCAAAGAACATGGCTGAATTGCTTCCATGTCAAAGACTTTATATGGAAGACAAAATTTATGAGCAATGGACTAAAGTATCTGCTAGAATAAATTTCTAAGCAAAATACTGAAGGAGTTGCATGACTGCCTTTGACCTCATATAGTAAGCAGTGCAAAAAAAAAGAAATGATTAAGAGGTAAAATTTACAATTAAAAGAGAAACAGAAGGGAAAGATAAATAAAACTCTCAGCCTGGCCATGTAAAGAATTTTTTAAAAGTGTGTTGAGGAGAGAATACTAAAGGCATGACCAAGCAACCCTTTACTAACGAGATTACTAGGGAGAGAAGGGGACCAGGTGCTATTCATCAGGAGAATGAAAGACCCCAAAGGCATTTCAGAGATCTATGAGTCCAGAAGATCTTAAGGGCAAGGTCTCCAGAGAGGCCTCCAGGTTACCTCTGTATTCGCTACTTGGAGTTGCCTGGGGGCTCTCTTTCTCACATTCCATCACAGCACCCCTCAGCCATGCCAGCTGTGGCTTCAGCAGGCCCAGGTGAAGCTTGTGCTGCAGCTCAAGGAGGCACAAGGGGTAAGTCTTAGCAGGGTTCATGTAGTGCCGATTCTGCAGATCTGCTGATTTCATGAACTGTGAGGCCATGGAGGCCTCCAACTAGATTTCAAAACATGTTCTGGATAGACTGGGAGCCCCAGCAGAAACTTGTCGCAGGGGTGAAGCCACGGCAGAGAGCCCTGACTAGGGCAATGCCTAGTGAAGCCACAGGAGAAAAGCCACCTCAGAGACTCAAGTATCAACTACCAGTGTGCAGTTGCAGCCTTGGAAAGAACCAGGCAAAAGACTCCAACCTCAGAGAGCTGCTAGGTCTTTGAGCCCAGTAAAGCCATATGGGGAGGGTTGCCTGAGGCCTTGGGGGCCCGATGCCTGCCCCAATGTGACCAGGATGTGGGACCTGGAGTCAAAGGATATTATTGTCCAGCTTTAAGATTTAATGTCGTTTTCCCTGTTGGGTTTTGGACTTGCTTGGAATCTGTTACTCCTTTTTTCTTGACTATTTCTCCCTTTTGGAATGGGAATATCTGTGGTATGCTTGTGCCAACATTGCATTTTTTTTTCTTTTTTTTTTTAAATGTTATTTCACTCTTGTCTCCCAGGTTGGAGTGCAATGGCGTGATCCTGGCTCACTGCAACCTCCACCTCCCAGGTTCAAGCAATTCTCCTGCCTCAGACTCCAAGTAGCTAGGATTACAGGCAAGCACCACCACGCCTGGCTAATTTTTGTATTTTTAGTAGAGATGGCGTTTTGCCATATTGTCCAGGCTGGTCATGAACTTTTTGGTATCTGGATTTCCTTTCTTTTGGGTATATACCTAGCAATAGGGTTGCTGGATCATGTGGTAGCTCCATTTTTAGGTTTTTGGGGAACCTCCAAACTGTTTTCCATAGTGCTTGCACTAATTTACATTCCCACCAACAGTGTATGAGGTTTTCCTTTCCTCCACATCCTCACCAGCATTCGTTCTTGCACCTTTTGGATAAAAGCCATTTTAACTGGGGTGAGATGATATTTCATTGTATTTTTTATTTGCATTTCTCTGATGATTAACGATTTTGAGAACCTTTTCATATACCTGTTTGCAATTTGCATGCTCCTTTTGAGAAATGCCTATTCAGATCTTTTGCTCATTCAAAACTCAGATTATTAAACTTTGTCCTATTGGGTTGTTTGAGTTCTTTATGTATGCCAGTTATTAATCCTTCATTACATAGTTTACAAATACTTTCTCCCATTCTGTGGGTTGTCCCTTTCACTTTATTGACAGTTTCCTTTGCTGTGCAGAAGCTTTTCAATGTGATGTAATCCCACTTCTCCATTTTTGGTTTGGTTGTCTGTGCTTGTGAACTACAATTCAAGAAATCTTTACCCAGTCCAATTTCCTGGAGGGTTTTCCTTTACTAGTTTCATAGTTTGAGGTTTCAGTCTTTAATCCATTTTGATTTGATTTTTGTATATGGTAAAAGATAGAGTTCTAGTTTCTGTGTTCTGAATATAGATATCCAGTTTCCACAGCACCATTGTTTGAAACGACTGTTCATTCCTTAATGTATGTTCCTAGCACCTTTGTCAAAAATGAGTTCACTGTGATGAAATAATCTGTTTCGAGGTTCTCTATTCTGTTCCATTCGTGTATGTGTCTGGTTTTATGAGAGTAGCATGCTGTTTTGGTTGCTACAGTTCCGCAGTATAATCTGAAGTCAGTTAATGTGATTCTTCCAGTTTTGTTCTTTTTGCTCAGGATGACTTTGGCAATTCTGAGGCTTTTTTGGTTTAATATAAATGTTAGGATTACTTTTTCCATTTCTGTAAAGAATTTCATTGGCATTTTGATAGAGATTGCATTGAATTTGTAGTTTGCTTTGGGTAAACAATTTAGCAATACTGATTTTTCCAATAAAAAAACATGGAATATTTTTCCTTTTTTTGTGTGTCTTCTCTTCAAATTTTTATCATAGTTTTATAGTTTTCATTATAGAAATATTTAGCTTCTTTGCTTAAGTTTATTCCTAGGTATTTTGTTTTATTTGCAGTTATTGCAAATGGGATTACTTTCTCGATTTTTTTTTTGGACTCTTTGCTGTTGGCATATGGAAATCCTGCTGATTTTTGTATGTTGATTTTGTACAAAAATCAACTCTTGCAACTATACTGAAATTTCTTATTAGTTTTAATAGTTTCTCATAAAGACTTTTGTTTTTTCCAAATAGAAGACCATATCATATGCAAACAAGGATAATTTGATTTCTTCCTTTCCATTTTGGATGTCCTTTCTTTCTTTCTTTTGTCTGATTGCTCTATTTATGACTTCCAGTACTACATTGAATAACAGGAGTGGAAAGTGAGCAGTCTTGTCTTGTTCCAGATCTTAGAGAAAGGGCTTTCAGTTTTTCCCCATTCGTATGATACTAGCTATGGGTCTATCATATACAGCTTTTATTATGTTGAGGTATGTTCTTTTTATACCCAGTTTTTTTGAGGGTTTTTTTTTATCATGAAGGGATGTTAAATTTTTATCAAATGCTTTTTCACCATTAATTGAAATGTTTATATGTTTTTTGTCCTTCATTCTGTTGATATGATGTATCACATTGTTTGATTTGTGTATGTTCAATCATCCTTGCACCCCTGGGATAAATCCCACTTGCTCATGGTGAATAATATTTTAATGTGTTGTTGGACTTTGGTTTACCAAAATTTGGTTAAGGATTTTTGCATCAATGTTCATCAGGGATACTGGCCTGTAGTTTTCTTTTTTAAATGTGTTCTTGTCTGTTTTTGGTATTGCAGTAATACTGGCCTTGTAAAATCAGTTTGAAAGCATTCCTTTCTCCTCTATTTTTTGGAAGTTTGAGTAGGATTGGTATTATTTCTTCTTCAAATGTTTGGTAGAATCCAGCAGTGAAGCCATCGGGTTCTGGACTTTTCCTTGTTGAAAGATGTATTATGGCTTTGATCTCATTACTTGTTATTGTTCTATTCAGGTTTTGGATTTCTTCATGGTTCAATCTTAGTGAGTTGCATGAGTCTAGGAATTTATCCATTTCCTCTAGGTTAACTAATTTATTGGCATTCAGTCACCCAAAGTAGCTTCTACTTTTTTTTTTTTTTTCTGAAATATCACTTGTAATGCCTCCTTTTTCATCTCTGATGACATGCGCCCCAAGTCCACTGGTTCTGAGTCCAGCACAACATGAGGACTTGCCAAGGAATTGCAGTCCTTGTGGCCTAGACTGCCTTTCACATTTATCTAGGATCCCAGAGACTTTTAGTCCATGGTGATGGCGCTTGCTGAAACTCAGGTTCGTACTACCAGGATAGAAGACTTGCCTCTGGCTAGGACTAGTCTAAATGCTCCCTCTGTGGGCACTAGCTAAGTTCTTCCCTGTGTGGCTTTCCACTGTGACAGGGCAGCACTGAGTTCCAATGCAAATTCCCACAATCACTGCACTCTCCCTCCTGCAAATGCACAGATTCTCTCTCAACACCACATGGCCAATGGTGAAGTATGGGAAAGAGGTGGTGTAGGTGACTCAAGATTGTCTTTCAAATCCTCTTCGGTGCCTCTTTCCTTAATATGATGTTAAAGCCAGGTACCGGTTCACCTATTTTTTGATTCTTATGAAGGTGCTCTTTTGTATGGATAGTTGTTCAGTTTGGTCTTCCTGGGGGGGAATGATCACTAGAGGATTCTGTTCAGTCATTTTGCTCATGAGGTTAATTTCTTATATACAACCTATATGTAAGTAATTTTATACAATTTCAATGTGAAAATCTGTCCTTCAATTAGTGTACTTAGGTGTTCACATTTAATAAAACTATTGATATGTTGTCATTAAGGTCTAACATTTTATTATTTGTTTCTCTTTGTTCCCTTGATTTTGTTGCTCTTTCATTTTCCTTCTTTCTGGATTACTTGAACACTTTTTAGCATTCCATTTAAATTATGTATTGTGATTTTGACTCTAGATCAATGTTTTAATGGTTGCCCTAGAAATTATAAAATATATACCTAACTTTCCAGACTAACTCAAATCAATTTTTATTCAATTTCCTATTTTTAAATATATTCTAAATTATGTTCAAAATTTTAACATTTTAAAAACTTTAGTAATCCAATATTTCACATTTTAATGTAATGGAAATAAGAAGTGCATTCATTTTTAGTGTTGGTTTTCCTAATTATTATTTATAGCATTTGACTTTGCTGTGCTCATTTAAGAGCAGCTTCATTGTCATTGTTATGGAAGTTTTATCCAGACAGTAGATTTTTTAAATAATTCAAGCACTTAAATGTCTACATATAAAGAATTATATAAGTGAATATACTATTGTAGCACAGGCATTTTTGATAATTAAATGCCAGGCAAGATATTGGTGTCTCTGCTTGATGCATGTTCTTATTATAGCCTAAAAGTTTTGCTATAAAAAGTGAAAGGTACATGCATAGTTAGGAGGATTATTATACCCTGGTTGCTGACATTTTATATTAATAATAAAAACTGCAGGCTCTATGTGCCTGTGATTCTGTTGCAGAATAAAATTTCCTATTGCTCTTCTCATGTTGTGATCAGTTTAATTGAAGAGCATCCTGAAATTGCTTGATCTATACTAAGATACCTATCATATTTAACTATTTATTTCTATCAATAATTTTTTCTCAATAGTGTGTGACCAAAACAAAGCACAGAAATGAGTATTACGTTCAGGTTGATAACTAATGTGTAAATGAAACAGGTCAAGTGCCTGTTAATCCAACCCTTGTGTAAAAGACAAATAATAAACAAACAAAAATTGTTCAATTTATCGGGTGATAAAAAGCACTAAAAAGAATACACTTGTCGACGAGCAGACAATGATAGTAAGATTTGTATTGTTTTAGATATGGTAGTCAAAAATAAAATTTAAAAAAAAAACCTTAATAAGATTTCATTTGAGCTTATACTCGAATGGAGTTAGGAAAGAAGCCATGTGGGTAGATGATAGAAACAATTTCAAATATTGGAAATATCAAAGTGCAAAGATACAAAGAACACTAACTCCCAGAAGGAGTTTAACAGATCAGTTGATTTAAAAAAAATCAATTCCTAATGGCAGACTCAGTGATCCAGAACAGACCCTGTGTTCATTTCCCAATTTTTGAATACATGGGCTCAAATGATAATGGGAATAGACAGGATGTCCAGCTTGGCTCCCCAATATGTGATCTAACACCTATTTTGTTAGTGAGTGTGAGGTAGAACTATTACACCCTTTCTTTACTAAAAAAGAAAAGGAAATGTATACTCCTGGGGAAATTTCAGAGGTTGACTATATGATGAAAAACTTTGTATACGCAGTCACACTGATTATTTTCACTTGCCTGTTTATTTCCTCACTGTGATTAATTATATCATGGAAACCAACTGAGTACTACTGAAAATTTAAAATTATAGTAGAATTTTCTTACTATACCAGAATGATAAAGTCCCTAGCACATGGTAATAACTAGTTAATTAACCAAGCCAATGCATTTTTCTCAGGCCTGATCACAGATACTGCAAGAGTCTGTCTGTCCTTACTGGAAAGGACAGCAGTATATTTACAGTCCTACTGCAGGAGTAGGTAAACTCCACATCTCAGTGTTAAAAACATGATTCACAGAGATTTTAACTGCTTCACAACCACACAGTATATCACAATGACAATGATATGATATAAGTCTTGGAGAAGCCTTGGAAAGTGTCTGAGACACTTCATTCAGATATATACATAAGAGAGACAATAATAAACATTCTTTTAAAAGAGGTTTGCTACCTAAATCTAATTTATGGAGGTCTGCATGTTGGAATTGTCTCCCAGAATTAAAGATTAACTTGCCACACCCTATTTACCATTACCATCACCAGCAAGCATGGTGCATAGGCTCAACTTCTTAAAAAACAAAAACAACACTCACATTACTTGATTATGTCACACATCCATACTTATGATACAACACTCTTCTACCAGGTATATGTTGCAGGGAAACTTGTACATGTAAACCGATGAACAGACATGTCTAAAAATATTCATAGAAACATTGTTCATAACAGCATTCATAGAAAAAAAACAAGAATAATCGATAACTGTCCAAAACCCGGAGACTGGAAGAAAAATACCAGTATATAGAAACAATGGAATGCCATAAAGCATAGAAAATGAATGAACTATATTGACAGCCATCAACAAGAATAAAACTCTAAAACATGATATTCAGTAGAAGCAAATTTTGTAACAATATATACAACATGATTTCATTTATATAAAGATCATCTATGTAAACTGACAAAACTAAATGATAGATTTCTGGCACAAATTTAAGTGGCAAGTACTTAAAGATAATTAATACAAAAGTAATATTGTGGTTATCTCTCGGAAAGATGGAGGGCATTGCAATTATGATGGAGTACATAAAAGGTTTCTCAGCTATTGGTGTATTTTCAATGTTTAACTTGGATGATGGATACATGGTTGTTCATGTTCTTGTTTTTTAAACCTATAGTACCTATTTTATCTATGAAGGGGACCTGAAAAGCTCCTAGAGTTGAGTAGAACATGGAACAATAAAAGGCTCTCCAGTAGATTGCTGTGACAGATACTCTATCTCTTGAAGTCTATGACATAGTAGATTCAGTGGAATCTGAAGTACTGTTAGCTAACTGAGACACAGAAGCTACCCTTCAGCAGGTCCGAATAAAAGAAAAGTGTCAGTCTCTAGGCTTTTGGAACAGTGCCATACCCCCTTCCGCAAGTAGCAGCTGCTAAGAAACAACTCCTGGATTGCTACCAAAAGGATGGAGAACTGACTACCTTGTCATGAGACTCAGGAATCATCTGGCCTGAGCTACCAGTCATGAACTGGAGGTTATCTAGTTCAATAAACTACAAGATTAGGTACACAATTTTAACATTAAAAATGTTTGTAGATAGACCTTTATCATATTCTCACACCAGCTAGAAATAGACTGCTATGGTATTAGAGCAATCATTGAAGATGGACCCAAAGGACAACGAAAAAGAGAAATTGTCCCAGTGGCCAAAGTTTGAGTAGTGTATTTTGTTCGGTTTATCTGGAAACAGAGGTAACCTAAGAAAAGATACAATGCTAGTTCTCCTGAATTGAAAGCTGAGCCAGCCACCTAGGCAGTCTGAATTCTACATACCTGTGCGCAAACTAGTAAAATGCGCAATCATAGTGTTGGCTGAGGTAATTTGTGCTGATTATCAAGATCCGTTGAAATGGTTTGTTAATACATAGCACATGCCAAAAGGAATATGGGAAGAGGTAAGGAAATTCCTGGGACAACTCAAGTATGACTTCAACCAATCATAAAATTTAATACCATTTTAAAATTTTTAAAGGCAAAGACCCTCAGCAAACTAAGATTCTTGAACTGAGATTCAAACTAAGAATATCTAAAATGAATACCGAAGAAGGGAAGTCATGAGTTACAACTATTATGACCAACTAGAGAATTGAAAATGATAGCCTGAACCTGTATTTCTTTGCTTGCTCCTAGAATGTAACACTCATCTTCCCCATACAACCAATTTCCCTGTAAAGTCACCATTATCAAAATTTTAAAAACACTTCTTCCTCTTCCTTTAGGCCAAATCACAACATAATAAAAGGAAGACTACTAACACGGTGAAACCCCATCTCTACTAAAAATTTAAAAAAAAAAAAAAAAAAAAAAAATTAGCCGAGCGTGGTGGCGGGTGCCGAGATGGCGCCACTGCACTCCAGCCTGGGAGACAGAGCGAGACTCCTCCTCAAAAAGAACAGCAGCAGCAAAAAAAATCCTGGACTTAGTGAACAGCAGCTCAAGCTTGTTTGGGATGTATGTTTGGGTAGCTGTGGAGGATGCTGGAGACATCCTTAGATCATTTTCAGAATTATTTTCATTGTAAATGACAGAAATCCATCTTGAAATAACTTGAAAATGGGAGAGAAAGAGATTGAGGTTGATTGATTGATTCCAAAAGACAAGGGAAAAGGAAAATTTGTGTAGGGATTGACATAAGTTGAAATTTTGAATAAGGACTTTCTCTTTCTACCATCATTTCTATTTCTTGTTTTTCTCTGGAATCATGGCTATTTCCATCTGTGGCTCACATCCTATAAAACTAAGACCAAAGTGGAATGGATACTTCAGCCTGGTATCATTTTAAACATCGTACTCATGCCCTAAAAGATTACCTTTGTGAATGGTTTCTTCCAATTACATAAGACTGACATTCACTTAACAACGTGTGTATAGCCACCAATTCAAGCAAATTTAACAAACCAAACTAGTTCTTCTCTGTGTCCTCCTGTTAAATATGGTTTAAAAATATATACTTGAAAACTCAAGGTACATAATCAACAGAATTTCCTGCTTCAAGTCTTAAACAGGGATTATGAGTATTAACTAAAAGGAAAGTCGTCATTAAAAAATAAACATTAATATAAAAGAATTTTCAAATTATTTCTGGAGTTTTTGATAGCAAAGATAGTAGCACAGAAATTCACAATTTTTACTTGCATATACCATGCAGACAATCTGTAGTGTCAGCAGTTTAAACAAAATACTTTAAAAGCCATTTTAAGTTATAATTTCTAATTAGTAAATATCATCTGTGTTAAAAGTTCCTTTGCTTATATATTCACTAAGAATAAAACATGTTTAACTCTGGCATTAGTGCTGTCCCTGTAAAACACACACACACACACACATTTAAGTACATACAAAGAGATCTACGAAAACATATATTAATATTGATAGATATAAAAACATATTTAATAAAAATAATAACTGTTTAAATACCTTATTGTTATCATTTATCATTCCTCATATTATACTATTTTAGGGATGGATACAGTCATTCATATGTTCTAAAAAGTTATCTATGCCAGACATTATTTCATATTTAAAGCAATCATTTTAACTATGACATGGTTTTTCATAGGAGCTTCCTTAGTTTAATTAAAAAAAAAAAATAGATTACTTTACTGCTTTTGGCTTTTTGCTGTTCAATTCCTTACCCTTGCCCAGAAACAAGACTATATCTTTGCCCTTTGTTGATATTGCTGCTCAAGCTCATTATCACGTGAATATCTGGTTATTGTTTTATAAATGTTCATTTTCTAGAAGCTCACTGTTTCTTTCTTTCTCAACAGTCGACTTTACACTAGCCACACTCATTATCATCATGTGGCAGTACTGCTCTTCCTCTGCCTTTGCTGCTTTAAAAATTAATGCACTGTTATTTTCTGAATACTGCATAAGCTGCTTATGAGTACATTATGCTATCAAGCAAGCACATGCAGAAAAGCTTCCTAAACTGTTATTCTTTCAATGAAAATACAGCTGGTTCTGCTTCAAAGGCACATCTTTTCACCTGCAAATGGACTTGCTCCTGCACTTATTCCTCAATTCATTGTCTTTTATTTGTGTCTAGAAATCTTTAATTGCCTTTAATTAGAAAAAAGTAAATTCAGTGCTTTAATCTTGCAAATACATTCAATCATAATTCTGTCTGGGATGAATACCAAGTTCTATTCACTGTCTGATCTCTATAACAAAGATATATAATTTATTGTCCATTTATGTAGACCACACCAATTAAGATACAATAGAAAAGCAGAGAGATAAGAGTCAAAATATTTGAAAAGAAAAATTTGCAATCTAAATTTAATTACTCAAATGAATTATTGGAAGATGAGTTATTTACAGCATGCCAAAAATACTGGCAAATAATATTTGGTAATCAGCAATGAAGACTTTTATATTTCCTTCAACATTTTTAGAAAAAAATCTCATCAAGTGCTTCAAATCCCTCCTCCCTTCGTCAAAAAGCAATACACTACTTGGAATCTTACTTTTCTTGTATTACCTAAATTACATATAAAAGTAATACAATTTGTTATATAAAGTAAATTTGCAACTGCCATATGAACACAATTTTTAGTTACTATATTGCAAACTACAAATATCCAAAGAAGACTGGGGGTCAATAGTCTTTTGACAAAACTGGGGGTCAATAGTCTTTTGTATGGAATCTTGTTAAAAAACTTTAGTAAATATGTCAGTAAACAAATGGCCTGCATTTTAATACCTTCAAGATGAATAAAATTACAAATGCTCACAGGAAAATAACTAAGTAAAACATTAACCAATCAAATTGATAAAATGAAAATAACTACAGAACCAGAAATAATCCAGTAGATTACCATCAGCATAATGTACCTTTACTTTTCATAAATCATGCAAAGGATGACAATTTTCTTAAAGAAAAAAAGCAAGTATTATCTACAAAAGCAAACCACGCAAAAAGTAAAACTTTTCTCAAAATTATTTGGAGATATCCAGAATATAGAGAGCAGCCTGGTAAATTCATCATTGAAAATAAAAATCTCGTGCAAAATTTTCATTTTAATTTCTTTATAGAAACAGTTCAAACCAATGATAATTTTTCAATGCTTGAACATAACAGCTTGTCATACATTACCATTACAGAAAACACATCATCATTTAACACCACATTAAGTACTAAGAAACAAGCACTAAGCTTAGAGCTGCTAAAGATAAACCAAGTTGTGCATAAAATATAAAGTAATTTCCAAGAAAATTCATATTAAAAATGCTAACCAAGCAACAAGTTATACATGGAGGTGAATTATAGTTAAATAGAAGATGTTACAAATAATATCAATCTTGAGTTTGCAATTAGTACGCAAAAAAAGTCCACAAACATTTAAGAAGTGGTTATATGCAAGGTACCCATGGGGATGTAGAGAAGTAAAAGAAAGACAAACAACAAAAAGAATAACAGGAATCTAAAATGCAAAATTAAGAGAAATTGAACAACATATTCCAGTAAATATTCAATTTAGTTAAACATACTGCTTACTATTTCAAGAAAAATGATAAAATACTTAAATTAATGTAAACAGTTTAGGTTAAACAAAGGGCATATAAAATTGTAATCAACTAAGAATTAGGACAGTTGCTTTATTGATTATTTAAATATTTATTAAGTACCTTCTCTGAACATCATTAGAGATGCCAAAAAAAAATCAGATGGAGCTTCTGTCTTCAAGAATATTTAAATTCTAGTAAGTGTAATAAAAAAATCATATGTGAAAGATAGGAGAAAGTAATCACATTTAGAAGTTTAAAAATCCTTTTTGTCTAGGTTAAATAAGGATTTTAATATACTTTATTAAGTCAACTATGAAAACTTGAGACTCTCCTCTCCCTTTCCCAAAAAAGGGAAAGAAAAGAAAAAAAGGAATGGAAAATGTTGAAAATTTGAAGAGTGAAAAAGAAAACATAATCAAAAAGTTTCAAGAAAAAAGGTTAGAGTGGAGATTAGCAAAGGAAAAATCACTACAAATGAAAAATATAAATAAAAATGTGAAAATATATCAAGATTTTTCATTCATATTAAATTATATAGAATGAAATTTGCTTGCTTGGAAACAAAGATTCTCCAGCTATATTTAAAAATCAATTATATCATTAATTTATAGATTAAAATTAAGGGATAAGAAAAATACCAGAATACTTAATAAAATAAAGGTATTTTACCAATATTAATATAAAACAAAAAGAACTCTAAACAGAAACTTCATAAGTGAAGTAGGCCAGACAAAGAAAGAAAATTACTGCATGATCTCTCTTATCTTTTCAATCTTAAAAAACAGATGTCAAATATCTAGAAAAAGAAAGTGGAATAGTGGTTACCAGAGTATGAGGGAAGGGGAAAAGCAGAGATATAGGTCAAGGGTATAAAGTTGCAATTATGTAGGATGCATAAACTATAGATCTGATATATCACATGAAAACTACAGTTAATAATATTGTATTGTACACTGATCATTGCTGAGAGTAGATTTTAGGACTCACCACACACAGAAAAGGTACTATGTGAGATGATGCATATTTTAATTGGTTTGACTGTAGTAATCATCTACTGTGTGTGTGTATGTGTATGTATGTGTATGTGTATGTGTGTGTATACAGCAAAAGGTCATGTTGTACACCTTAAATATGTGCTATAAAAATTCTTAATTGGCTATATGTATTCCAAATATTTTTTATATGTTTGCATGTCTTCTGTTCTTCAGAAATATATTTTTCTTTATGGAGTATACTTTTTGTGTCTTATTTATGAAATAGATATATACTATATTTTGATACCAATTATCTCTATTTTCTGACTTCTATTGTAACTTCTTTATTTATCCTTTAGTTTTTTAGAAGAGTTATTTTTATTTATTTATTTTGTATTTCCGAAGCAATGGTAGAGATGGAAAAATGTGCACTAAAAGGAGAGGGTTGGGTGAAGAAGGGGAAGTTACCTTTTTGCTTCTAACTAATTTCTAATTTACTACATTTGATTAAAAAATGAGTTATAGGATATTGATTCTTTATAACTTGGGATGCTTTCTTTGTGACTTAGTATGCAGGTAGGTAATTTTTTAGAAATACTCCATGTATCCTTGAAAAGAAAATCCTGCACCTAGAGCCTAATTTAAAATAGATAAGCTTCCTGTGATCTTCCTGTGCTAAGTGAGCTTTACTAGTCCACCATTCTACTAGGGTAGTATTTCTTTGAGGGTCCAAGTATATTTGGGAGTCTCAGTTCCAACTACAAATCCTTATTTCCAGTCTTCCTTCATCCTTCTTTCACATATGACCTCTGGAGAATTCTCTTTCTTTTTTTCTGAATTCAGGTTTCCATATAAAAGGACATTTGTTCTACTTTATTTAGCATATTTTACAGAATTTTGAAGTTATCAAATTATTGCCAATAAGAGTCAACAGAATTAAAAGTTATAATATATATACAAAGGAATGATTTAATGGACTATAAAATCAAAAATGCTAATTATATAAAAGCATTCAGCCTAAAGAATATTTATTTTTTGTTTTATTAAATTAAAATTATAAGAGCACTGAAAAATCATAAATACATGAAGTTCATATCTTTACTGGTAAGCAGGACTGCATTTAATTTTGCTTCCATAAAACTCTATAAAGTCCTTCTTCACTCATATATTTCTGTGTATCATATGTATTAGAGAAAATGTATTTTCTTAATATGCATAATTGTGTTTTTATCTTAATTCATAGGAGTGTATCAAAGATAATTCATTGCTTACCAATTTGTTTTCTGTACTGATCAACAGGAAGTTTTATAGTAGAAGCATCTTTTCTACCCATCTTTGATCTCCAAAATGCCTGCTGAAAAGAAAATAATTATAATGAATTTTTTTGAAAAAGAGTATCTATAAAATTCTATAAAATTTATTTTATAAAAAATTTCTAAAAAAGTTTATTCTATAAAATTCATTTTTAAAGCAATGGGTACAAATACCTTTGACTTATTTCCTTTAAATATTCATAAAGAAAATAAAATTCTTTTATATAAATCATCAACGATACAATTGCTGGCAATTAAATTTCTCAATCATTTGTTTTTGGTAACATTCATCTTATCAAGTACTATCAGTGCTCAATTAAACCACATTGTTAGATAACATATCTGTAAATATGAAAATCATGTAGCATTTACTTAGATAGGTTGGGGATTGTGGCATGCTTTTGGCAACATGTTTATTTCCAAGTATATATATTTTGGATATATACACTTACTATGTTACCATTAAAACTAAGGCTAAAGTTTGAATCTCAAGTATTTTGTATTTTATTTTTAAAAGCATGACATATACAACCAAAGTAAATGAATTTCAGTTCTAGTTCTTCCCCTCTTAATGTAAACAATAAAAACTACTATCATTTCTTAACATTTTCATGCTTATTACATTATATGTACTGTTCGATTTAATCTTCAACATGTTTTTATTGATATACAATAGTTGTGCATATTTTAGGGGGATATACATAATATTTTGATACCTGTATACAATGAGTAATGACCAATTCAGAAAAATTGGGATATCCATCACCTCATTTACATGTTCTTTGTGTTGGGAGCAAAACAAATCTTCTATTCTAGGTATTCAGAAATATATAATAAATTATTGTTAATCATAATTTTCCTACTGTACTACTGAATACTAGAAATTATTCCTTCTATCTAACTGTATTTTTGTATCCCTTAACCAACTTCTCTACCCTTCTACCCACTTCCCATCCCTGCCTCTGGTAGCCACTATTCTACTGTCTACCTCCATGAGATCTACTTTTTCAGCTCTCACAAATGAGTGAGAACACCCAATATTTGTCTTTCTGTGCGTGGCTTATTTCTCTTAACATAATGACCTTCAGTTCCATCCATGTTGCTGCAAATGGCAGAGTTTCATTTTTATGGCTGAATAATATTCCATTGTGTATAGAGACCACATTTTTGCTATCCATTCATCTATTGATGGATGCCAAGGTTGCTTCCATATCTTGGTTATTGTGAATAATGCTGCAATAAACGTGAGAGTTCAGATATGTCTTCCACATACTGATTTCCTTTCTTTTGGATATATACCCAGGAGTAAGATACCTGGATCATATGGTAGTTTATTTTTAGTTTATTGAGGAACCTCCATATTGTTTTCTATAATGGTGTACCAATTTACAT
The DNA here is from genome assembly GCF_047675955.1 of Chlorocebus sabaeus. Taxonomy (NCBI): domain Eukaryota; kingdom Metazoa; phylum Chordata; class Mammalia; order Primates; family Cercopithecidae; genus Chlorocebus; species Chlorocebus sabaeus. The sequence continues at coordinate 96,683,903 of NC_132911.1, forward strand.
CTTCACCCACAGTGTATGACCATTCCCTTTTTTCTTCACATCCCCACCAACACTTGTTATTTTTTGTCTTTCTGATAGTAGCCACGTAACTAGGATGAGATGATATCTCTCTGTGCTTTCAATTTGGATTTCCCTAATGATTAGTGATGATGAGAATATTTTTCATACACTTGTTGGCCATTTGTATTTTCTTTTGAGAAATGTCTATTCAGATCTTTTGCCCATTTTTAATTGAATTGTGTTTTGCTATTGAGTTGTTTGAGCTTCTTATATATTTTGGGTATTAATCCTTTGTCGGATGAATATTTTACAAATACCTTCTCACATTTTGCAAGCTGTCTCTTCACTTTATCGATTGTTTTCTTTGCTGTGAAGCTTTCTAGCTTGATGTAATCCTATGTGTCTACTTTTTATTTTGTTGTCTGGGCTTTTCAGATCTTACCCCCCAAATTTTTGCCAGACCAATGTCCTGAAGTATTTTCTCAATGTTTTTTTCTAGTTGTTTCATAGTTTTATGTCTTACATTTAAGTCTTTAATCCATCTGAGTTGATTTTTGTATATGATGAAAGATAGAGAATCTACTTTCATTCTTCTGCATATAGATATCCAGTTTTCCCAGGATAATTTATTAAAGAGACAATCCTCCTTTCCCCCATTGTAACTTCTTCATACTCTTACAAAAAATAAGTAGACTCTAAGTGTGTTAATTTAGTTCTAGGTTCTCGATTCTGTTCCATTGGTCTATGTGTCTGTTTTTAGGCCAGTACCCAATTGTTTCATTACTATAAATTTGTAGTATAATTTGAAATCAGATAGTGTGATGCTCTGGCTTTGTTCTTTTTGCTCAGAAATGCTTTAGCTATTGGAGATCTTCCACGGTTCCATGTGAATTTTAGGATTGTTCTTTAGGATTTTTGTGGAGAATGTCATTGGTATTTTGATAGAGATTGCATTAAATCGGTAGATCACTTTGGGTAGCAGAGAAATTTTTAAAATATTAATTTTATCATGAAGGAATGTTAAATTTCATTGAATAATTTTTCAGCATCTACTGAAATGATCATATGGTGTTTATTCTTAATTCTGTTGTTGTGATACATCATGTTTATTGATATGTGAATGTTGAACCATCCCTGCATCACTGGGGTGGTCTCACTTGATCATAATACATTATCTTTTTAACGTGTTGCTGAATTTGGTTTCTAGTATTTTGTTGAGATTTTTACATCTATGTTCATCAGGGATATTACCTTGTAGTATTCCCCCTTTTTAAATTGTATTCTTGTCTGGTTTGGTATCAGAGTAACACCAGCCTTGTAAAATGAGTTTGGAAGTATTCCCTCCTCTTCAATTTTTTGGAATAGTTTGAGTAGAAACAGCATTAGTTCTTCTTTAACTGTTTGGTAGAAGTCAGCAATGAATCTATCAGGTCCTGGTCTTTTCACTGATGGAAGATTTTTATTACTGCTTCAAACTCATGATTAATTATTCGTCTGTTCAACTATTCTGTCCTGTCATGTTTTATTTTGGTAGGTTTTATATGCCAAGGAATGTATTCTTTTCTTCTAGATTTTTCAATTTGTTGGTATATAGTTGTTCATAGTAGTCGCTAATGATCTTTTGCATTTCTGTGGTATCAGTTGTAATGTTTCTTTTTGTTTCCCATTTTATTTGAGTTTCCTCCTTTTCTTCCTTGGGCAAGCAAAGGTTTGTTAATTCTACTCATCTTTTCAAAAAAACAACTTTTTGTTTTGTTGGGGTTTTTTTTTGTATTTTTGTCAGAATTAAAATTTATTTCTGCTCTGTAAGTTTTATGATTTTTATTGAATTTAAATATTGCAGCAGAGAGTACACCCTGATCACTCATATCCTCCTTTTCTTCCTAGCACAGACTATACTTCCTAGCCTCAATTATAATATGTCATTATTTATAGAATATGAATGTTACAGTCATAAGTATTCTTCAAACTGGTGCCTGGAAGTTGTTCCTCATTCCTTCTAGTACGGCATTACAAGATGAAGATGAAGTCAGACAAGAACTGGTCATGTCACAAGCAAAAATAGAATAGAAAGTCCAGTAATTTGGGGCTAAAAATGTTGGAAAAGCCACATTCTTCTGAGAACCAACAGGAAAAAAAAAATGAAAATAGGCTTTGAAGAACAAAGACCCATTAAAACATATCAGCTTATAAAAAAGAAGAGAGAGAGAGAGACAAATAGCAGATGAGGGGTTTTTACTGTCTCACCTGAGCCTATTATTTCAGACTACTTCAAAGTAGACACTATTGGGTAGAAAAAGAGAAGCCTAGGAGTTCTGAAGCACAGAAAGTGGACATGAGAATTAGGTCTAGGAAAGAAATTGCACTGTGTTTACTGGCACATGCAACTGAGTAGAAATGGTAAGAAGGTTACTAAAATGTGAGGGAACTATATTTACAAAGAAACCAGAAACATAATCTAAAAATGTCTTTGAATGAAAGCTAACTTTGAGGCCTCTACATTTAAACCAGTATATGACAGTACTCAAGGAAGGCAAACTCTATAGAGTTTGTAACATCTACTTCACACATGACTAGAAAGGAAGAACCATCCAGAGGGAAGAGCCATGAAGAACAGACAAAAAGACCATAAGCTGAAACTTCTACTTCAGTACAATGGATCTTCTCAGTGGTCTCGTGAGCAGCAGGTTTCATCATCACAATGGACCAATGACTCCTGTGGCTGTTTTCCATTCTTCCCTTTATAAATGGGGATGATTATTGCAGGTATAAAGCAGTTATCCACTGCTTGATCATTATTTCTTAGGGGTTCTGATGCTGGGGAGGAGTAGGAAAATGTCACAGGCAAATTGAGAGAGAGGGCTATGTGTTAGCTTGAGATCCTTGGCTTGGAGCTAGATGCAATAAATGCTAGATGTTTAGGTTCTCTCTATTGAGGAGACAGAAAAAAATAAATGTGCATAGCTATTTCTATGCCAGAAAGATAAATTATTACAAAAACTGTTGGCTACTCACTAAAATACATGTTCTCCTTTTTTTCACTCTGGGTACACTTGACTAATGTCCCGGCCTCCTTTGATGTTAGTTGTGGGCACATCACTTATTTTCAGCCAACAGAATGTGAGTAAATTAATGTTTGCTGCTTCTAGAACTGACTTATAAAAACTTTCCTTGCATACTCATTTATCTGGATGAAATGGAGATGACCTCCAGGGTAACTCTGAACACAATGTGATGATGATGACAGCCTGGATCATGAATGACTGCATGGAGGAGAGCTACCCAACTAACTTGTTTTTCTCTTTCATACTGCTGTGATAACAAAAAATAAATGGGCAGCATTTGCAGTACTATACATTTTTTTGCATCTATTTGTTACAATAGTGGTCATCACTGAAACTAAAACAAACAAGTATAGATGTTTCCATATAAACTGATGCAATTATCAAACTAATTTTTCTAAAGAGTTTATCAAGGTTCTAAAACACTAAATGCATTTGAAATCTGTTCAGACAAAATTGTATTGTTTATCTATATATATTGTCACACAGACAGTTAACAATGATCCCACCCAATACAGTGAGAGGCATCTCCAATGTAATAATTTTTATTCATATGTAATAAAATTATAAGTTCAGCTAAAAACCTATTTTTCTAGTCATAATAATCTTCATATTTATGGTATTATTGCAATATCTAGGAATATTCAAATTATGACAAAGTCAAATAAGTTAAATTCTCATCTCTAATAAACCATGTAGTTATTACATCTAAGAAAACATTTTAAAATTCTAGCAATAAAAACAAGACGGCACCTAATTCTATAGTCTTAGTTCTTATCATTCAAACCATTAAAAATAATTCTGTGAAGACAAGCACCATAAAAATTGTCAATAGATATATTATAATTTATTCATATAGCAATCATATTTGCATAGTATTTTGCATTTATTAATTATAAATAGGAATCAAGTTATTTTAGTCTTAATTGTGTGTGGGTAGGGAAGATACCACTCCATTTTAGGAGAGAAGTTGGATTAAATGAGTAAACACTCAAGATATTATTCCCTTTTCAATTGAGTTTTGTTCTTTGCCTTTACACACTATGCTTAATTATTTTTTTTAAGCAAATCACTAAGGCTATCTACCAAAATGGTTACTCATTGTGCTTCCTCCGATTCCTTTCTGGTCATTTAAACCAACATCCCAGCAGAGATAACACTTCAGAGGTCAATACTTTATTCATTCACTACCAACAGTAAGTAAAAAAGTAAGAGGTTTATCAAAAATATATTTTCACCAAAGTAGCTGAATTTTACTTATATGTTAATATATGCTACATTAAAAATTATACCAGGGAAAAATCTAAAGAATCTAAACTTTTAGAGGGGTCTATGCTCTATGAACAGACATTTTATATGTATAATAATCACTGAACATAAAAGCCTTCAAAAGAATTTCAACCAAGATACATTAGAGAAAAACTGGTTTAAAATTTTTATTCTTAGTTATTTTTAGTGGTTTGGTAATATTTAATCAAAATTTAAACTTTCTAATTGTCTTTGAAATTATTATATTCTATTCAGTAAGTAAAACGACATTTTACCAAATGATAAAACAAAACATGCTTATAGAACACATTCTTACACAAATTATTTACATTTTATTAGTTGCAAGAAACACACACAAAAAAAGAAAGCATTTTGCCTTACTAATAAACACACTGAGGCTATTTTAAATGACCTAGAGAGACACCTATTCATCTGTATGGTGCAAACTGTCAATGACTCAGACATGTAGAACCTTTAAAATGTTCTGACTTTTCTTTGTTCTTCAAAGCCTTGCGGTAATCATCATTCATTTCTATTGCTTTGATGGTTAGATAGCAAACTCCCAAGAAATCCAGGGAGACATTAACACATACAGCCGCAATTTCTAATAAGACAGCTATTTGCATACAAGATCAGCCACAATTTAAAACGTGTTGTGATAGATGTGGAAAGGGAATAACAGATTTATATTAGCATGTACAATACCAAGATTGTTTCCACAATTTAATTCCTTGGAGATTATGTCTCATCACCTTCTTTTGTAAAGAACACTGCATTCCCTGAGGAACTAACTTGCTCTGAGATCCAGCTAAACTAAAATATGGATTAATAAGATAATATTTATTATTTATGAATTTTGCTGCAGGAATTATTTCAGATGAAATCATCACAGAAGTTTCCGACATTCTTGAAACTTGATAACACATATTTAAAGAAGAAAAATGCTAATTTTATTTAATACCTAAATTGGATATTAAAATAATTCAGTTAATTTTTATCTAATTAAACTTTACACTCATTAGGACTTTTAAGATTAAACATAGCATTTTTGTTTTTAGTATGCTTTCTTAACCTGAATTTTCCAGAGCAATTTTGCCAACAGTATTTTTAAGCATTAATACGTGACCTTTAAAAACAAAGGTAGTATTATATTCAATCACCTTCCGACCAAGTTATTTTATTGCTCATTTATACCTTTTTTATGAAATCCAGAGAGAACAAGTAAAGAAATAAGAAATCTGAAGCCTTCACATATGTCTCTGATTCCAGAAAAAGCATTAAATCCAGACTGTGACATTTAAATACATATCAAAACACAGGTTATTAAAAAAAGTTCAACCCATGACCACAGAAAAAATAATTATCTTAGTTTTTAAGGCTAAAAGAAATACATTTACCTAAGAAAACTCTTCGTTAAACATGAAGCTGTAGTGAGACAGAAGAGGTATTTGGTTATGGCTGGATCAAAGTGGAGAACCAGTCATGAAAATACAACCTCATGCTAGATGCTGAAGATATAATAAACACAGAATATATTTGTCCCTGATCTTATTGCACATTAACCATTTCCAGAGTATTACAAATTTAAAATTGCTCCTTCACTTAACATACTTAAGTCATTGAAATGATGACACATTTCCTAGATAAAGCAAAAATCCTTAGTATAAAGAACCATTAATGATCTGAATTTGTCATTTGTTCCTTTCTTATGTTCCAGTGCACTATGAAATTCAGCTTTTAGTTCCATGACTTTGACAAGCTCATTCACATTTCCAGGAATTTACTATGTTCTGCAATTTGCTTTAAATGTCCTTTCAATACATCCCCACTTGTGGAACCTATATATTTTCATATTGCACACAAGAGTCATCTCTGAGTAATCATTCAGATCTTGCCTAAGAGGCATCATTCATGATTCAGATCTTCAGAGACAGTTCTCCACACTTAAGGAAATGAAAAAAAAAAAGATCGTTTGAAAGACTATCAAGTGTGAAGTGGACAAGGTATACACAATTATAACATTAAAATGCAATATTATAAGTAACATTAATCATTTTGATATTATCAGTCATATTAATTATTTCAATTAATTTTATGTATTACTCATACTAATAGTATTATATTATCATTGAGACAAGTTATTACAATGAGGAACAAATTCTTACTGTATAAAACTGGAGTTAAATAGTTGTTATTCTAAAGTTTTCAAAGATAGAAGTGCCCAGTTCACCTACACTTTGACAAACTAATTTCCTTTACAGCTGCAGATAAAGTATCTAAAAACTGAAATATGTGAAAAGATGATTTCTAAAATCCTGATCACTTGCCAACATTGATATGAAAATTTATACGAAAAGTAAGTACAGGACACTTATCTGTGTAAACCTAAAAAGTCATGTTCCAGGAAAGAAATCTTAGTTGTTGGGACTCATCTTTCAGCCAAACTAGGGAACTAAAACACAGTATTAGGAAATAGTGCTAGAACAAATATATTTCCTTACAAAAAATAAAACAACCAAAAATATTTAACCCCTATCTCATATTATACACAAAAATTAATTGAAGATAGATCATACAACTGAACAAAGTAGCTAAGACAACAAAGTTACTAAGGAAAATATTATATTCATGACTTTGTAGAGGCAAATATTTATTGAAGAAAACATAGTAGGAGGTATCATAAAAGAGAAAAAAAGAATAAACTGGATTACATCAAAATTAATATTTGCTTATCAAAAGACACCAGTAAGAAAATAGGTTATTACAGATAGATAGTATTCATAATGCACGTATCTGACAAAATAATTTGCATCCAGAAAGCATTTAAAAATTAATAATATAAGGTATACAACCTAATAATTTAAAAAGGGGTAAAAAACTTGAACAGGAACCAGAAACTTCAGCAAATAAGATATACAAATGACAAGCACATGAAAAAGTTCTTAACACCAGTAGTAATTAGCAGCAAAGTGCAAATTAAAATTAGAACTGAGATACTACTACATATCTACTAGAATGGTTCAAATAAAAAATAATTCATATACAAAATAATGAAGAGAATGTGGAGCAACTGAAATTTCTGGTACAACTTCTTTATAAAATTGGCAGTTCCTACAAAGTTAACTACCAGCAATTTATGCACTTCTACTCCTAGATATTTATGTAAGAGAGATAAATGTATATGGTTACAAAAATACTTTCTACAAAAATGGTCATGGCAGCTTTGTTCGTAATAGTTAAAAATTGGGGGCATGGTGGCGGGCGCCTGTAGTCCCAGCTACTCGGGAGGCTGAGGCAGGAGAATGGCGTGAGTCCAGGAAGTTGAGAAACTGTGGTTTATTCATATAGTGTAATACTACCCAGAAAAATAAAATACTGAACATAGGCAATAGAGATAAATCTCAACAATATTATGCTGAGAAAAAGAAGCAATGATGTCTCTGTACTTAAATGGTCAAATACTTCCTATGGGCTAAAGAATAAGTGAGAGGTGAGAAAGCAGAGATGAAAATTGCAGACCAATCCATTATAAAATAAATACAAGGAAGGAGACAGATAGCATAATAAGTAGAAAGGAACTGAGGTTGAGGAAGAGATTTTTTGTTGTTGTTGTTATGCTTTGTTTTTACTCTTTAGGGCTTTTTTCTGATTAAAGATGAAAATTTGAGTTGGTCTAAATAATAATTGGGAGGAACAACCAGAAAGTGAGAGGGTGAAAATATAGAAAAAAAAAAGTAACAATGAGGTTTCCAAAGAGTAGAATCCAGCATTCATTTCAAGTAATAATCATAGCACACTATGTCCATCACTTTATCAAGAAAAAGGAAAATGATGGGCAAAATTACACATAAGACTTGAGGTCTGGTAACCAAAAGTAGAGGGATATCTATGTAGTAGCTCTGTTTTCACTATGAAGTAGCAGGCAAGATTATCTCCTTATGAGAGAAAGGAAAGGTGGGAAGTTTGAAGGTTTGCAAGTGCAGAGTTGGAATTAATGCTGTGGAGGAATGGAAAGAGTTGTCTAAAGAAAACAGGACTAACTGGGTGCAGTCACTTGTGCCTGTAATACCAGCTACTCTGGAAGCTGAAGTGGGAAGATCTCTTGAGCCCAGGAGTTTGAGACTGCTGTAAGCTCTGATCATGCCACTGCATTCCAGCTTGGGCAACAGAGTTGAGGCCCCATCTCTAAAAAATAGAAAAATAAAAAATGAAAACAGGCTTCATGGGCATCACTAAGAGACCAAAAAACTTTGGTAACCATGAATCTATTATAGCATTGGACTATCGGATTGCAAATAATATTTTCCTTTCTGAGTACTTAGCTACTTAGTGCTGACATAGGGAAAGGTAGTCTACTAGAGTAAGCAGAATTTAAGTTTTCCCAGGTAGGCATGACAGAAAACTTTAGGATACTATAAAAAGTGGGTGACATGATATTTTATGGCATCTAAAGGTAGAAAAGGAAGTGAAGGTAGTAGTGGTTTAGAGTTAAGCAGAAAGTGGACCAATCTTCGAACTTGAAAAAGTTAAATAACCAAATTTGAAAGTAAAAAATAACCAAATAACAAAATTTATTTGGTTATTTGGAGTAAAAAAATAACCAAAAACCAAACACTAGGAGGGAAATTTAGTTATTTTACTAGAGAAGAAAGGTTATTAACAAGGTCACTAGTCAGTGTGAGTGTGAGGCAATTAATATTATTATTGAGATGGAGTAAGTTTTGGTCCAGAAAGACTGACGTGGTAGGAAAACATTATGGCAGATGTGTTAAGGAACTGAAAGACCAGGATAATGCATATGTCATACATATGCATTATGGGTACCCAGGATGGTAGCAGGATTTGGGTGAGGATGCAAAGAAAGATTCAGAGGTAGGAAGACTGAGAAGGGACCCGGATGTCCATAGATAAACAGCAAAAGAGAGAGGTAGAGGACACTACCGTCAAATGGAATGAATCACAAAGGAGCTGGGTTTTTTGTTTGATTTGTCTTGTTTGCTTTTATATGCAGGAAATGTAAATATTCTGGAAGTGGCAATAAAAAATAAAATGATGAAAACCAACCTCTTGATCCACTGGTATATGAACAAAAGAAGAATAGTTTCCATTTAAGATGGCTTCAGGAAAGTGGTGTTTATAAGAAGAATCAAGTTTCAATTAACATCAAGAGGTAAAAGTAATAAAGCGTTTGGGATGAACTAGGTTCAAGGGGGATATAAAAAAAATAGAAAGGAAAGGAAATAGCAGGAGATTAGTCCATGAAAAACCAAAGACAATACAGAATAATATGGGCATAAGTATTTAGTGGAGGACGTATAACCAAATGGGTCAGGTAGGGCAGTGAGAAAAATTAACAGGAATGTGTAATATCTTGAACCAGCTTTATCTCAAAACTGCAGTGAGTACTCAGGCCTCTCCAGGAGTCAGCTGTAGCCTTGGTAAGTGGAGGAGTCCCAATCCCTCCAGGAAAACTCAGCTGGCTAGAATTCAGCACCACAGAAGAAAGTCTCAGATCTCGAGTCTAGTTAGTATCACCTATTCATTGGGAGCAGTTGAGAGTCCAGATCAGCATTTGTCAAAGTACGGTCCATAATCACCATTAGAGTTGTCTGGGATACTCTTGAAAATGCATATTCCTGGGCCCCATCACAGTCCTACTGAATCAGAATCTTAGGGGCTAAGGTATATGGATCTCTAGTTTTGTTTTGTTTTTAAATTTCCCGTGTGATTACTGTCACCATTAAAGTTTGAGAACCATTGATTATCTTTGTAACAAGCTCACAGGCAATTCTTTTGCATATTAGCATTTGAGAAACACAGCTGGAAGTAGATGGGAGGCCTGAGCAGGGACTGTGAAGCCTGTCAGCCTCTCTGGTGGACCAGCAAGGCCTGGGTGGGGTGGCATGATCAAATTGTGGAAGTTTCTAATGATCCCCTGAAACTTTAGACTTTTCCTGAATTCAACAGGAAAATATAAAAGGATTTAGTGCAGTGAGGTAACCAAATCAGATACTTTTTAATAAGATTAGAAAGACAAGGAGGTTTGAAGTTAACTAAATAGGCTAGAAAAAAAAAAGAATCCAGCTAAGTTCCAAAAGTAATCTACTAAGTGATAAATCAATGCAACAAGTAGAAAGGACGTTCTATTTGGTGTTTTACTTTTTAGAATATAGGAACAGCTTGGATGGGGGCAATAAGGCAGAAGAAAAACTGAAGATGACAATGTTTTTAAATTTTAGTGATGATTAAAATACAAAGTCCAGGCTTCACCCTTCAAAAATACCCAGTCAGTAATGTTGGGGAGTGGCCAAGGAAGCAGCATTTTGAACAAGCACTTATTCCCTGCCAGTTTTCAAATTCAGGTGGCTAGTGGACCGTACTTGGCAAATATTGGGTTAGAGAGATGATGATGTCATTAACAAAAACAGGTAATCTAGAAGTAGGTATGGGGTGGCTGACGAGGGTGGAAGAGCATTAGAAATCTACATTATAAAATGTTTAAAACAAGAAATAAGAAAACAAAGCACTTGTTTTTCCCAAAACCTAATAGAATTAATTAAACTAAACATAATTATGTCACAAGTAACCCAGCCCCCACCAAAAAATACCCATAAATATTTCACTTACTTTTATTTTAATGCTTTTTTAATGCACAGATTGTTGTGGCATCTGGACACATGACACACTTGAAAACAACACATTAAATTTATACTGCCCAGAATAGACAAAAAGCTGCTTTGTAAGCATCATCAGCAATGCTCATCATTGGGGGAGGGGTGTGCTGCATTAGCTGGGTCCCATGGAATTATACTTTTAAATTCTAAACTTTTCACAAATATAAAAGCGATAGGCACTTCAAATCTGACAGGCCACATGAGGGAGATAACTTCTATTAAACAGAAATTTTTTCAAGTACGAAAATGATTGTTTTGATTCACCAGGGTTTGATTTCAACAGTATGGGAAATGTACTTGAGTTAATCTTCTGGATTATATTTGCAAAAGAAGATAGTTTAGTTAAGCTAGGATTGGTCTATGATGTAACTTTTAGTAGTCAAACTAAAAAGTAATCACACAATTACACTATCCTTTAAATAAAGATTATTTTTTATGTAAACTGTTCTTTCTAAAAGTTTTAAAAGATTACTAAACGTTGTGCACATGTACCCTAGAACTTAAAGTATAATAAAAACAAACAAACAAACAAACAAACAAAAAGTTTACAATAGGCCGGGCACAGTGGCTTCCGTCTGTAATCCCAGCACTTTGGGAGGCTGAAGCGGGCGGATCACCAGAGGTCGGGAGTTTGATATCAGCCTGGCTAACATGGTGAAACACCCCCTTCTCTGCCATCTCTACTAAATATACAAAATATTAACTGGGCGTGGTGGTGCACGCTTGTAATTCCAGCTACCTAGGAGGCTGAGGCAGGAGAATCACTTGAACCCGGGAGGTAGAGGTTGCAGTGAGACAGGATTGAGCCACTGTGCTCCAGCCTAGGTGACAGAGCGAGACTCGGTCTCCAAAAAAAAAAAAATCACAATAATATGGTACCAAACAAATGAAACTGAAGACCCTGTTTTCAGGATTACAAAGTGCTGATACAAGAAGAGACACATATCCAAACATGTAAAAAGAACAAACATCTACAATTCTGATGTAAAGCCAGTAAGGCAGGCAGCTTGTACCACTGCACACTAAGAGCTTAATCAGACAAAAGGAATGAGAAGAAGCAAGGGTACCATTAGCTTCAGGGATTTGGAGGTTCACAAAGGGCAGTTTCATATCCACTTGACTATTACCCAACAAACCTTCAGACTGCTTTTTCTGATGAGACAAAGAGTAATTGAAAACGGGGTTATTGATCTAAAGATCACAAACCTTGAGTTTTCAATGCTTACAATCCCTCTAAATTGGATTATTTTAAGAAAATTAAATAAAACTCAGATCGTTTGAATTATCACATGAATAAAAAACTTTATTTCATCCAGCTGGTACCAAAAACTGGGTTAAAAAATGAAGGAAAACAATAAGCTCTAGATGTAAACATCTAAGATGGCATCTACTTTTATCTCTGTAATTCCTGACTAAACGGACGTAATTTCTTTTATCATAATTCCTCTATATGAACTGCCTTTTCTTGGCTCTAATGAAATATTAGTGAATTCTTATGATTCAGATTTTTCAATAACTTTTTCTGAAACAAAGATTTACTAGCAAGAAGGACACTGCCTTTATGTTTAGCCCAAATGTTAATTGCATTTGACTAAGAATTTCTGAGTAATACATCTGTGTTCACTGTAAATGAAATGTTCTGATACATTCTAAATCTTATCAAAATCACTACTGATAACCAAGTTTGTTTTATCCAATGTTAAAATTTTTATTTTTCTTAATTTACATGCATTTTACATTGAAACAAAATGTGAACCAAGTTCCCAAAATTTGGTAGTTTCAGGATAAAACTACTATTAGTAAGTTTGGGAAGTCTACTGAAAAACCTTCCTGAGTCTCTACATGTGCTCTGTCAATCTAAGAGAGGGCTTACATAAGTCACATTGCCCAATGTTGTTTGTCTGATTTCTCAAACAGTGCACATTATCATCCTATGAAGCCTATGTTTCATGTAAAGTTTGGGAAATAGAAGCCTAGATTATTGGAAAGCTAATTAAAATGGATTATAACAGAAGGAAATAAGCATTTTGGTTAATGAATAAAAGATATCAAGAACTGGCTAAGAGACATGCTTATCAATCATTTCCCCAGCTTGTGATAAAGGAATATCCTGTCATCAGAGACCTATAATAGGATGACCATATAATTTACCATCCAAGCCAGAACACTTTTGAGAGTGAAAGAGGGCTCCATTCATTACATCAAGATAAACTTAAACCAGGACCATCTAGGACAGCCCTTGCCCCGGCTATGAAGCACAGAAGGACAGTTTACCACACGCCGTAGCTCAGTTAGTTTTCTCACCCATAAGGTGTTGCAGTACAAGGAAAGAATGGCAAGTCTTCTTTTAAAATACTGCATTTCAGAAAACAGATTAGTATTTTAGGCAATACCTGAAACAGATATGAGAATATCACACTAGTAGGTTATGCTGAAATAGACTGTCCTTATTTACAAAATCATCCTGTGGCACGTGGCACTACTGAATACTCTGTCGTCAAACTTCAAGCCGTAGGCTTCCAAGTCAGCACTTTCCTGATTCTCCTTCTACATTTCAATTTCTTCTTGACCTCTTTAATTAGCATTCTTCCTCTAGCTGCCTATGAAACTATGGCGTTTGTGTTCCCATGTTCCCCATAATTCATTCACTTTATATATTATGCCCTCCTTGGGTACCTCATTCCCTCAAATATATTCCAAGAGCCTATATATCTACCCCTAACTTCTTCAATCATACATCTAGCGTTATTCTAACAAAGCATAATCAACGTGAATTTCTCACGTGAATTTTTTCCTTTAACTAGCAAGTTTCTCCTGTTTTCTACCTTATTTTTTTGTTTGTTTTAACTAAACTGACCAATACAGTGTTCTCATTGCAAGCTATCCTCTTCTGATGGTGTTAACTTGGATCACTTGATTAAGGTGGTACCTGCCTAATTTCTCCACTGAGAGAGAATTTAGTCTTTTCCCCTTTATAATTAATAAGTATTTGGTGTGGAGGTGCGTTGAAACTATGTAAATATCCTATTCATCAAATTTGCAACTACTTGGTTAGCATTTATTGATGTTTCTTGGTTGAATTAATTATATTCTGACAGGTGCCATGTGATGATTTTATAATTTCCTCATTTATTAGTTAGTATCCTACTGTATTAAAAAACATTTCCTTCTCTCCATTTATTTATTCATATATGTGTTTATAGCAGTATGTACTCAGAGTTTTTCTATTCAATTAGTTAGAATTAATGTATATCATTTTTAAAATTTTGATTCCCAAATTGTCCTGGATTTGGCCAGTGGAAGTTCCTTCAAGGTGGTTTGTGTCCTTTTGGCATATCACCGTCATTATTTAAAAACCTCTTTATTTTCTGACATATAAGATATTCACGGTTTAGCATGTGATTTCCCATGTGTTTTCCCTGCTCCTGCCCTGGAACCTGCCATTCCCCTTTAGTGGAGAATGGTTTTTAGAAAGCAAGATCTGGGGACAAGATATGCTCATTTCTAAAAAAACTGATGCTGTTCACAGGCCTTCTAAGTAGAGAGAGCTAGAAAATATATGTATTGGTCTGAGCTCAGTAATTCCAATTTCCAATCCAACATCACGCGGCTCTCATTTGACTTTGCCCTTTCCACATTTATATTTGTAGCTTTCCTCTCGAGTATTAGGAAACCTGTCAGATATTATTATCAATATAAAGTTTTCATATTTAATTTTTCGTATATTTTGTAAAATAATTAGTACCTAAGATTTTTAAAATTTGTGAATCACCTATGAAACAAAGGATAATAACCCATTTGAATTAAATCTACAGAATAATTAACCTGTGCTCATATAGACCAACTTGGTGATAATAGTCATTATCAAATATTAAATAACCCATAGAGATCTATCACCTTATTTTATACCTTACAGATGTATGCTCCACCCTATGGCAAGGAAAATGAGACTGCTTAAACCTACTACTGAAGCTGGCCATGGGGTCTGTTTCTCCTAAACATCTGACTGTCTGCAAAAGGGGTAGATAAAAGAATAAAACCAGTGTTCTTTGAAGATAAGGCATAAAGATTCTGGATAGAAAACTAAAAGCATCATTCCTATGTGTAGCCACATACTGTACGTTTACATAAGTATTTATACATTTAAAAACAGAGCTTGTCCACATCAGACTGCTAACATTCAAGACATATATTGCGAAGTCATGTTTCTGTATATTGATTCATCACTTAATCTAAGGTTCAAACACAATGATTCTCACACTTTTGACTATAAAATACACAGATAACATATCACTCACTGAACCTCCTTGATCTATTTTAGTGACAAGCATCACTCATGCTAATTTTTAGTCATTTCTATATGTATTATCAATTTCAAGTAATTAGGTTTCCAAATTCAACAAAAACGTCCTTAAGTGACTAGGAAAAGTCACTTAGGTCCACAAAGAAAGAACAGGAGAGAAAGTGTG
This sequence comes from Chlorocebus sabaeus, assembly GCF_047675955.1. Lineage (NCBI taxonomy): Eukaryota > Metazoa > Chordata > Mammalia > Primates > Cercopithecidae > Chlorocebus > Chlorocebus sabaeus. The sequence goes on from NC_132911.1 coordinate 96,699,377, forward strand.
AAAGAAATAAAAACCTCTATTATTTGCATATTATTTTTGTAATAGTGGTTATTTCAATGGTGAACTGAAAAAGCAAGTTCTAGTTTGGTACATGAATAGTTTCTGAAAGATATTCAATGTTTATCCCTTGACAAAATAAAGAGTAGTAGGGAAATGTGCCAGACAAGAAGGCATAAAACCTTAGCCCTGTCTTTTCAATGAAAAACTAGATGCCATTGACAAAGTCAATCACTTTGCCTTCTTACACAATTGCTAAATTATCTTCCAATTTAAAAAAACATAGAATACATAAGCATACGTATCAGGCTAAGGGTAATTATTTTCATGCCTAGAAACACATCCTTGTATATTAAGACAGAACTAACAATAAGTACATAATTTTTAAGCATATATATCTTAAAACTAATGGAAATTATGTGCACTGAAATAAGCTTAAGTATATAAGAGGAAACAAAAGAGCTCAAGACAACAATAAGAATGCCCTTTATGGAAATTTTGCTTCTAGCATAATACTTTCAAAATGCTGTATGACTTATTTTAAAAAGTTTTATTAGTAATTAAATGTCAAAAGTATAAAAACAACTGATATATATCCAATTTCATAGAAGTTGTACTAAATGGATTCATTATATTGCAGTCCCAGGTGAATATAGCATTAGCACTTTGCTAGTATTTGCAGACTGGTAGTTTTCAAACAGATTGTGGTATTATAACATATATTTATCAACTATGATGCAAATTATGCTTTTAAAATACCACGGAATTATTCTACTAGAGAAATACAATAAAGAATTTTAAGCTTAAAAAATTGAGAAAACAACATGGAAAAAGGTTAATGGAAATAAGCACTGGGCTATTAACTAATGTAACTCCACTATGTAGAAACAAACAAATAAGCAAAAATAGATGGAACAGTACAATACTAAAAAGCATAAATAGATTTCCTGTTACAATGGACTGATGGAGAAAAGAATTTCCCAAGTATAGACTGAAATACAAACAAAAAACCAGAAGTTCTACTTTGTGCCAGGTTTTTATCTTTCATCTTTCATCTCCTATTCCCTAATTCCTACTCTATCAAACCTATAATGCCTTTCATAAGGTATTTCATTTAAAAAGATGTCAAAGTTCTACTTGATAGTTAATTGTTGGCCTTTTTAAGAGCATTCAGTCTCACATAAAATAATAAACAGAAAAGCTAGCAAATAAAATATGAAAAATACAATTTGAAATAAACTATTCAAGAGTAATAAAAGATTCCAATTTCATCAATGTTGTGAACTACAAATATTAAAACACTTCGACTGCAAAATGTTTAGAAATTATTGCTAAAATAAAATAATCAGGGTTTTGGTTAAAAGTGTGTTCATTCTGTGAAAATTCACCACCTACATATTCTGTTTTGTGCATGTTGCTTTATGTACAGTATTATGCATTAACAGAAAGTTTTGAAAAATTAGTAATGTAGCTAAAGTAATGCTTAGGGTAAGCATAAATTAGAAAAGACAAAATATTGAAAAATAATGAACCAAATTTTTTTCTATTAAAAAAAGAATAAAGTCCTTCAAATTATAAAAAGTCATAAACTAAAAGTGATAAATAATTAAATAAGAAAAATACATAAACAGTATTAGAAATAAAAATATATATATGACTCAATATTCAGCAGATTAACATTATATAACAAGAGGATTCTATTAAAAATGCCATATCAATGAATTTAAAAAGTAAAATAAAAACACATTTCTTAAGAAACAGGCTTACCAATAGCAGCTGAAGAACGTACAAATCAAATATAATAAAATTGAATGAAACTATCATTATTTTTTAAGCCAATCAATGTTTTAAAAATCTACCTTTAAAAAATTAGATACATACACATACACACACAAAACAGCTAAGACTAAATGGTCAACAAGGAAGTTTTATTAACCATTCAAGGAACACATAATCCCTACAACAAGCTTTATCAGGTATATAAAATAATAAACTATTTTGAAGCCTAAAAATTGGCACACTTCTCAACTCATTTCATAAGGCTAATCGAATCTTGAAATGAAAACAAGGCAAGGTCATTACAAGAATGAAAAATTACAAGCCAATCTTATGAACAAAGATATAAAAATCCTGAACATATTATTAAAAAACCAAATCCAGTATGTATATAATAATGGTAAAATTTTCCATGATGAAGCTGAGCTAATCACAAAAATGCAAGGACAATTTAACATTAGACATTATCTTAATAATACACTTCTTGTTAACTGATTAAAGGGGGAAAATACTGACAGACCTCAATCAATACAGAAAAATAAAAGTTACATTCAATACCCATTCACTATTACAGGGAGAGAGAAGGAAGAAAGATAGAGGGTGAACAGAGGGAGGCAGGAAGGGAAAGAGCAAGGAATTTACTAAATAGAAATAGAGAAATACTTTTTACCCTGTTGATACATAGGCAAACAGACAAAGCAAAGATTATCCTTAATAGAGAAAAATTAAAAGTCCTCTTTTAAAAATCATAAGCAAGACAAAAACATTGTAGTGAGAGATCCAGATAGCACAGTGAGACAAAAGGGGAAAGAGCATAGGGCATTGGAAAGGAAAAAGAAAACATTATGATTCACAAATAATATGACTCCCAGGTGGCAAAGTGGAGAGAAACTACAGACAAATATTTGAATCTGTGTATAATTATTCATAATAGCTCAGCCAGGTTATGATATATAAAGTATATACATAAAATTTTAATTTACTATAGCAACAAAATCTATAAAGTAGCTATAAATACTATGAATACCTTTAAAAAATATATGCATGACCACTTATTGAACTGTTATAGGAGCTCAGATTATTACAATAAGGTAAGAACAATAATTAATAAAATATTTGAGGGAGCAATGTGGCAATATCCAGTAAAATTAAAGATTATGTACATACAAGAACCATTAATTCAACTGCTAGTTATATGAACTAGAAAAACAATTCTATAGTGCACAAAAACACTAGTAAGTACACTCACTGAAAATGTTTTCAATAACAGCAAAAAAGAAAAATAAACTCTATATGTCTACATAATTTATTCATAAGTCAAATATAAAGCAGTTAAAATGTGTGAACAAAGACACATGTATTCATATACTTACAAAACAATTTAAAACATGCAAATCAATAGTCAATATTATTTAGGGAAAAATATACATACATATACCAACATACACATGCACACCCAAATGATAAATGCCAAATTCTTTGGTTTTATAGCAGGAATCAGGAAGATACAATTAAGATAGCTTGCACAGGGTTATTTATTTAATCAGATTTGTTGACAGCATATTGTTGGGTCTTGCTTTTTTAATCCAGTTGAAAATATGTGTTTTGAATGTACAGTTAAGGTCATTTTATTTAATGTAATTATCGACATGTTTGCATTTATACCCACCATCCTACAATTTATTTTCTATTTGTCCCATCTGCTCTTATCTCATCTTCTTTGTTCTTTTTACTTGCTTCTTTGGGATTAATTGAGCATTTTTTAGTATTTTATTCATCTTCACTTTTAATGTATTAGTGATTCCTCTGTTTTACATTTTTAGCAGTTACTCTAGAATTTATAATATATATTATGTAACCTTTCATAATCTATCTTCAAATAATATTATGCTACTCTACATATTATATAAGACCTCGCAACAGTAAACTTCCAATCTCAACCCTCTATCCTTTGGGATATTATTGTCATATATTTCACATCAATGTTTTTATCAACATACACCATATTTTTGCAGTAAAGAGTCAACATATCTTTTTCAAAACTTTAACAATGATAAAAATGCCTTTTCTATTTGCCTACATATTTACCATTTCCAGTATACTTTGTTCCTTGTGGTAGATTAATGTTTCATTTTCCTTTTTTCTGAAGAACACCTTTAACATTACTTGCAGTACAAGTCTTTGGGCAAAAAATTCTCTCAGCTTTTGTTTAGAGACAGAAACTTTTATTTCATCTTTAATTTTTGAAGACTATTTTTCTTCAAATAGAATTCTAGGGTTCTAGGGTCACAACTATTCTTAGAGTACTTGAAAGCTAACACTCCTTTGTCTATCGACTGGGATAGCTTTGTGGAACAGTCTTCAAACTTATCTTTAAGTTTATCTTTTTATATTTTAAAATATTTAATTGATATGTATATATATTTGAGGTGTACAACATGATTGGATATATGCATACAATTTGTAATTATTATTACAATCAAATTAACTAACACATCCATTACCAACCATTTTAAATTTATCTTTAGTTTATATTCCTCACCCATACTGGCGCTTTTAATGATTTTTGCATCATTGTTTTCACCAATTTAATTTTGATGTGCTTTGGTGTCTGTTTGTCTATTTTTATATCGGTCAGGCTTCTCTGAGCTTCTTATATGTATCGTTTTGTAGTTTTCATCAAATTTGGAAAAACTTCTGACATGATTTCTTGAAATAATTTTTTATTTCTTCCCCTGCGCCTGCCACTATTCTGACACTACATCTACACATATATGACACCATGTATTGTCTCATAAGTAACCGAGGCACTGTTAATTTTTGTTGGGGGGGCAATTATTCACTCTGCCTTTCATTTTGGACCAGCGTTACTGCAATATTTTCAAGCACACTGAACTTGTCTTCTGCAGTATCCAATCTGCTGTTAATACCATAAAGTGAAATTTTTAATTCATAAAGTATGCTTTTTACCACTAGAAGTTCCTTTGATTCTAATAACTTCTATTTTCCTCTTATGTTAAGTTTTTCTTTAAATATTTAAAAATACAATAACTGATTACATTTTTTGCTGATAGTTCTACCGAATCTATCATTTATAGATCTATTTCTATTGACTGTTTTTCTCTTGGTTATGAATCACACTTTCCTGCTCTGTGGCATGACCAGTAATTTTTACTAGATGAGGGAACTGTAATTGTTACATTGTTTAATGTCTAAATGTTATTTTATTCTTTTAAAACATTTGGGGCTTTTTGTTGAGAGCAGAAAGAGAGTTAAAATCAGTGTGGTCAGGTTTTACTTAAGTTTTTTCTAGGTTGCATCTAAGCAACCTTTAACCTAGGGATAGATCAGCCTACTTCAAAACATTATCCCCAATGGGGCCTCAACTAAATGCCCTAGTTGATTATGAAGACATGCCATTCTGAGTGGTCAAAACCTTAATATTTCCCCACTCTGTGTGAGCTCACAGAATTGTTTTATTGGTGAATTTGAGAGAAGCAAAAGGGCTAGAATGGCTTGACCCAGCAGGGTAAACAGCAGCTCCACACAGCCAAAATGCCTACCCAATGACTCCATAAGGCAGGAGGACTCCCAGCTTCATGGATGTCAGAGACATGAAGGGATATCAGAGAAGGAAAGAAGCCACACTGGCTTTGTCCAGGTAGGTAAGCAATGGCTCCACACAACCAAAAACTCACCCTACAACCCTGCCCAGGCAAACAGATACCCTCTTCCAGAGATCTTGGAGAAGCAAAGGGGCTATGCCTACTTGACCTGGGAAGGCAAGTAGTGGCTCAGCACAGCCAACAAATCCACCCTACAACCCTACTCAGGCAGGGAGATTCCTGCCTCTATGCATTTGAAAGAAATGTAGGCACTAGTCCTGCTTGATCCGAGAGGTCAAACAGCCACTCAGTTCAGCCTAATGCCCATCCTGGGGTACCACACCCAGAGGGAAGCAAGCCCTCATCATGCATTCCTAAGGAGCATAGCCTCAGGTCCCACCTGTCCAGAACAGTAACTCCACCTAACCTTGCAGCCTGCACCCTTACCCAAACGCAGATCCCAAATAGCAGAATTACCCAGACAAGGAATATGTCTTATATCTGGGCTGACCAGAAGCCATTGCAGTATCCAGCCAGCAGCTCCACCTAACAAGAAAGCCTGGTCAGTGGTCTCATCAGTCAGCAGAGCCCAGAGAGTAGCATTATCTGATATCAGAGCAAAGGTAGTGGCCCAGCCAACTAGAGAATATACAAATTCTCTTCAGGGTCATCACCAGGTGGCCCTTCATGAATCACAGGCTAGACAAAATAATGAAATTCTATCTGTGTCGAAGAACTGCTGTAAATGTGAGAAGAGAGGGCTGTCTTCTCAAATGTACAGACCTATCAAGAATCACCTTAAATGTAAATGGATTAAATTTTCCAATTAAAAGACTTAGAGTTGCTCAACAGATTAAAAAAAAAAAAAGACCCAATTGTATACTGTCTGCAAGAGAGTCACTTCACTGTCAGGGACACAAACAAACTAATAGTAAAGTAACAGAAAAAGATATTGCATGCAGATGGAAAGCAAATGAGAGGACAGTAGCTATACTTATATCAAATAAAACAGACTTTAAATTTTAAAACCATAAAAGAGACAAAGAAGGTCATCATATAATGATAAATGGGTTTTTCCAGCAAAAGGATGTAATGTTTGTAAATATATATGCACCCAACATTGGCGCATCAAAATAAATAAAGCAAATATTAGTAGATATAAAGACAGAAATTGACTCCAACACAATAATAGCACAGGACTTCAATACAACACTTACAGTAACGGACAGATCATACAGACAGAAAACTAACAAGGAAACATTGAATTTAAGCTGCACTCTAGGCCCAAAGAACCTAACAGATGTTTACAGAATATTCCAACCAACTGCAGAAGAATATACATTCTACTCAACCGCACGTGGAACATTTCCCAGGATAGATCATATGTTAGACCACAAAACTAGTCTTAATACATTTAAGAAAACTAAAATAATATCAAGTATCTTTCTGACCACAATAGCATAAAACTAGAAATCAATAACAAGAAGAACTTTAGAAACTTTACAAATACATAGAAATTGAACAACATCCTTCTGAAAAATGAATGGTTCAATGAAGAAATCAAAAGGGAAATTTATTTATTTATTTATTTATTATTCATTTATTCTGACACAGAATCTCATTCTGTCACCCAGGCCAAAGTCCAGTGACGTGATCTCAGCTCGCTGCAACCTCCGCCTCCTGGGTTCATGCGATTCTCCTGCCTCAGCCTCCTGAGTAGCTGAGATGACAGATGCCTGCCACCATACCCAGCTAATTTTTGTATTTTAGTGGAGACAGGGTTTCTCCATGTTGGCCAGGCTGATCTTGAGCTTCTGACCTCAAGTGATCTGCCCACCTTCGCCTCTCAAAGCTCTGGGATTACAGGCATGAGCCACTGCACCCGGCCAAAAGGGAAATTTAAAAATTTCTTGAGACAAATAAAAACACAGCACCTCAAAACCTATGGGATACAGCAAAAGCATTTCTAAGAGGTAAGTATACAGCAATAAATGCCAGCATCAAAAAAGAAGATCTCAAATGAACAATGTAACATTGCACCTCAAGGAACTAGAAAAATGAACAAATGAAACATATAATCAATAGAAAGAAGGAAATAAAGATCAGAGCAGAAATAAATACAATAGAAACTTAAAAAAACTAAAATTCAGAAAGTCAACAAATGAAGAGTTGGTTGCTTTTTGGAAAGATAAACAAAATTAACAAACTCTTAGCCAAACTACATTTTTAAAAAAGAGAAATGACTTAAATAAATTAATGATGGAAAAGAAGGCATTACACTGAAATCACAAAAATGCAAAAGGTCACAAAAGATAATTATGAACAATTATATGACAACAAATTGGATAATATAGAAGAAATGGATAAACTCCTGGAAACATACAACCTACCAAGACTGAATCATGAAGAAATAGAAAATCTGAACAGAACAATAATAACTAACCAGCTTAAATTAGTAATAGAGTCTCTCATCAATGAGAATCCCAGGGCATGATACCTTCCCTGTTGAATTCTACCAAACATTTAATAAAGAACTAATACCTATTTTATTAAAATTATTCCAAATAACTGAAGAAGAGGGAATACTTCCACACTCATTCTATGAGACCATAATTACTCTGATAATGAAATCAGACAAGAATGGAACAAAAAAAAAAGATAACTACTCTGATGATTATAGATGCAAAAATCCTCAACAAAATACTAGCAAGAGCACATTAAAAATACCATTAATTATGATCAAGTGAGATTCACCCCATGATGCAAGGATGGTTCAACATATGCAAATCAATAAATATTATACATCACATTAACAGAATTAATGACAAAATCCGTATGATCTTTTCAACATATGCAGAAAAAACATTGGACAAAATTCAACATCCCTTCATGATAAAAACCCTCAAAAAATTAGGTGTAAAAGGTACACACCTCAACACAATGAAGGCCATATGTGGCAAACCCACAGCTAGTATACTGAATGTAGAAAAGTTGAAACCTTTCCTCTAAGATCTGGAACAAGATGAGGATGCTCACTTTTACCACTTCTATTCAACATAGTAATGGAAGTCCTAGCCAGAGCAATTAGGCAAGAGAAAGAATTAAAAGGCCTCCAAATTAGAAAGGAAGAATTTAAATTGTGCCCATTTGCAGATGACATTATCTTATATGGAGAAAATACTAAAGACTCCACTAAAGCTGCAGGATTTGAATTCAACACACAAAAATCAGTAGTATTTCTTCCTTTTTTTTTTAGACAGAGTTTCACTCTGTTGCCCATGCTGGAGTTCAGTGGCACAATCTTGGCTCACTACAACCTCTGCCTCCGGGGTTTGAGCAGTTCTCCTGCCTCAGCCTCTCAAGTAGCTGGGTCTACAGGTGCATGCCACCATGCCTGACTAATTTTTTGTATTTTAGTAAAGATCAGGTTTCACCATGGTGCCCAGGCTGGTTGAACTCCTGAGGTTAGGCAATCCGCCTGCCTCAGCCTCCCAAAGTGCAACGATTACAAGCACGAGCCTCTATGCTTGGCCAACAAAAATCAGTAGTATTTATATATACTAAAAGCAAACTATCTACAAATGAAATGAGGACAACAATCCTATTTACAATAGCTAAAAAAAAATGGAACACTTAGTAATATATCAAACCAAGGAGGTGAAAACTCTCTGCAGTGAAAACTATTTTAAAAAACTGATTAAAAAATTGAAGACATAAGTAAATGGAAAAGTATTCCATGTTTATGAATTGGAAGAATTAATATTGTTAAAATGTCCATATTACTCAATCTACAGATTCAATGCAATTCCTGTCAAAATATCAATCACATTCTTCATAGAAGTGGAAAACAACTATTTTAAAATTCATATGGACCCAGAAAACACCCTGAATAGCCAAAGCAGTTTTCAGTGAAAAAGAACAAAGCCGCGGTGGCTCAAGCCTGTAATCCCAGCACTTTGGGAGGCCGAGGCGGGCGGATCACAAGGTCAGGAGATCGAGACCATCCTGGCTAACACAGTGAAACCCCGTCTCTACTAAAAAATACAAAAAACTAGCCGGGCGTGGTGGCGGGCGCCTGTAGTCCCAGCTACTCGGGAGGCTGAGGCAGGAGAATGGCGTGAACCTGGGGGGCGGAGCTTGCAGTGAGCCGATATCGCGCCACTGCACTCCAGCCTGGGGCACAGAGCAAGACTCCGTCTCAAAAAAAAAAAAAAAAAGAAAAAGAACAAAGCTAGCGGCATCACATTACCTGACTTCCGAATATACTATGAAGCTACAGTAACCAAAACAGCCTGACATTGGCATAAAAACACAGAGACAATGAAACAGAATAGCAAATCCAAAAATAAATCCATACACTTACAGCCAACTGATGTTCAACAAAGGTGCCAGGAACACACAATAGAAAAAAAGCGGTCTCTTCAATAACTGGTGCTGGGAAAAGTGGACATCCACATGTGGAAGAATGAAGCTAGATTCCTATCTCTTGCCACACACAAAAATTACATCAAAATGAATTAAAGACTTAAATGTAAGACCTGAAACAATAAAACTGCTAGGAGAAAACAGGGAAAACATCATACTGGACACACATTGGATTGAGCAAGGATTTTTTGGGTAAGATCCCAAAAGCACAGGAACAAAAGCAAAAAATAGACAAACGGGATTCTGCTAGAAGCTTTTTAGAAGAGGAAAAAGCAGAGGAAATAATCAATAGAGTAAAGAGAGAACCTACAGAATGGAAGAAAATATTTGTAAACTATGCATCTGACAAAGTGTTAATCCCCAGACTATAGGAGGAAGTCAAACAATGCAATACAAAAAAATACCCCAAATAATCCCATTTTGAAAATGTGTAAAACACCTGAAGAAACATTTCTCAAAGGAAGACATACAAATGGCCAACAGTTACATGAAAATATCATTAATCACTAGGAAAATGCAAATCAAAACAACAAGACAGCACCTTACACCTGTTAAAATGGCTATTATCAAAAAGATAATTAAAAAGTAACAAATGGTATGGGTGTGGAGAAAAGGAGGACTCCTACACACTGTTGTGGAAATGTAAATTAGTACAGTCATTATGGAAAAGAGTTTGAAGGTTCCTCAAAAAAAAAAAAATAGAACTACCATATGATCCAGCAATCCTACTGTTGAGTATATATTCAAAAATAAATAACATCAGTTTGTCAAAGAGGTATCAGCACTCCAATGTTTACAACAGCACTATTCACAATAGCCAAGAGATGAAATCAACTTAAGTGTCTATAAACGAATGAATGGATAAATAAAATGAAGAATATATATGGAATAAAATACTATCCAGCCATAAAAAAGAATGAAATCCTGGCACTCATGGCAACATAGATAAATCTTGAGGACACTATGTTATGAGAAATAAGCCAGGCACAGGAAGACAGCTACAGCATGATTTCGCTTACATGTGGAATCTAAAGAAGTTGATCTCATAAAAGTAGAAGGCAAAACGGTGGTCAACAGAAGCTAGCAACGGAAAAGGAGGAGGGTACAGGTAAATTTTGGTTAACAGTACAAAGTTACAGTTAGAAGGAATACATTCTGGTGTTCTATTGTAGATTAGGATAAATAAGGTTAACAATATCGTATTGTGTATTTAAAACTAGCTAGGCAAGAGAATTTTGAATGTTCTCACCACAAAGAAATGATAAATATATAAGGTGATGGATATGCTGGCTAAATGCCCTGATTTGATTTTGCACAATGTATACATGTATCAAAACATCTTACTATACCCTGTAAATATGTATATTTATTATATCTTAACAAAACAAAGTTAATAAATAAAAAAATTAAATAGCCAATGAGTGCTAACTGTGGTGTAGGTACTGTCAAAGGCATATTTACATATGATAAATAATTTTTAAAGAAGTTGGCCAGCTGCAATCATTACCCATTATCCTATGTTGGGCCCAATTTATGTATGTCACCTGATTCACTACCTACTGCACTCTCAGTCACTTGCCCAATGGACAGCACCAGCCATTACCTTCAACTCATTTTCCAATACCATTGATTGATGTGGCTTCCTCTATAGTGAAGATGAAGGCACAGCCCTGTCACCACTTTCACAGCTACAGCAATATCTACACCATGACCCATGGAAGCTCAGTTCCTCCTGCCACCTCCAGATTCCAGTGAAGCCACAAAGCATGTAGCGTAGGATCTAACTTCCCCAACAATCGCCTACTGGGGTCAGGGGACACAATCTGAAAGTATAGCAACAGCAACATACCATAAGGTGAGCTTTGACCAATGTGAAATGAGAGATAGGAAGATGTTGGCAGATAAATTATTTTGCTTCTTCAATCTAACTGACTCGTCCTGTACACCCTGTCTGGAGATGCTTCACATGACTAAGCAAGAGTCTGTGTTTGCTCATACAGCTGTGGACAGCTTAGTGACCAACTTACAGTTGTTTTTTCCTCCTTATGTACCATACAGGTATGTATATAGATACATATTTGTTCAAAGATTATATGCATGTGCAGGCATGGATATTCATTCTAGTATTAGCATGTGCTCCAAGAGGTAGCTATATATATTAAATTTAGTATATAAAATACAGTTAATTGTCAATTATTTTAAAAAGTACTAAAATATGTCCAGAAAAAAGCAGCATTTCTAATTAAAAATAGAAGCAAAGAATAGAAAATAAAAAGAAAAAATATGTCCTAACTTAAATAATATAACTAAGAACTAAAAATAAAGTTACTTTCCCAGTGAAAATATGCTCTGGGCAGAAAAAAAATGACTAAAATATCAAAATGGAAAATTAGAAAGTGGTCTACTTAATAACAAAGGCTAAGTCTTAATGAAAGTCTACTACATTTCCTGGGATAATTTGATGATATACAGAAAATAATGAGTAAATTATTTCTCAAGTGTGATATATCTAGGAAATAGATCAGTGAAACAAAAAGAGTAATATCACAGCATACAAACAGAAAATTCACATATAGACGGAAAAAATCACAGTTTACATTGCATTCATGTTTAAAATCAAACATCACTTTTTCACATTTTGAAGATTTCCCCCCCTAAATATGGAAAGAAAAACAAGTCAGAGCTTTAATATAATATTTTTTTTCCAACCTGGAACAGCTGCAAAAAACAAATCTTTCTGGAGATAAGCTTGGTTATAAATATCAACATTCCCTTTAAATAAGGGAGTCCAGTTTTCATACCATCTGCCTCTTTCTAAAAGGGAAAAAGTATGAAAATCACAAACCAGGACATTCCCTTTCAAATAAAGCATTTAAAAATGAATGTAGTAAAAAGGCTATGAACTACTCTGAACTCCTATCTTTAAAATTGCCCTATTTAGCTCATATCAGAAAATGGGATTTTTTGAAAGCAAACAACTTTTATTCAATGAATAAACTGCTTAAAGCAATTAATATTTTTAAGTGTTGTTTTCTAATTTTTTCACATTACTGGCCATAATAATAATCTTTGATTGAACCATATTTCTCCTTTATGTGTCATACTCCCTTTTACTTTTTATTTTTTATTTTATTTATTTGTTTGTTTATTTATTTATTTTTGAGACGGAGTCTCACTCTGTTGCCCAGGCTGGAGTGCGGTGGCGAGATCTCGGCTCACTGCAAGCTCCGCCTCCCGGGTTCACGCCATTCTCCTGCTTCAGCCTCGGGGTAGCTGGGACCACAGGCGCCCGCCACCACGCCCGGCTAATTTTTTTGTTTTTGTATTTGTAGTAGAGACGGAGTTTCACCGTGTTCGCCAGGATGGTCTCTATCTCCTGACCTCATGATCCGCCCACCTCGGCCCCCCAAAGTGCTAGGATTACAGGCGTGAGCTACCGCACCCGGCTCATTTATTTTTTTAACCACAAGTGTCACCTCTACTTTTTCTAAAAGTTTTTTAGAGCCTAAAGACCGCCATGTTACCTCTTCCAGTACAAAAATTTAATTATTAACAGACTGGACTTTTAATACAGATTCTATCCTCTGCAAAAATCCTTCCTATGCCTCTCTCAACAGTGTTTTTTGTTTGTTTGTTTGCTTATATACTTAAGTTTGGACTTAATCTTAAAGCCTTCTTTCGTGGCTGGGCACGGTGGCTCATGCCTGTAATCCCAGCACTTTGGGAGGCCGAGGTGAGTGGATCACCTGGGATCAGGAGTTTGAGACCAACCTGGCTAATACGGTGAAACTCTGTGTCTACTAAAAATACAAAAAATTAGCTGGGCATGGTGGTGGACGCCTGTAATCCCAGTTACTTGGGAGGCTGAGGCAGGAGAATCGCTTGAACACGTGAGGCAGAGGTTGCAGTGAGCCGAGATTGCACCACTTCATTCTAGCCTGGGCAATAAGAGTGAAACCCTGCCTCAGAAAAAAAAAAAAAAAAAAAAAAAAAAAAAAAAAAAAAAAAGGCTTCTTTTTTCTTTTGCCCTTCATTATTTTTCATTCTTTGTTAATGGCCTTGTGATTGAACATTTAAATTTTTCACTGTACCATATCATTACTATTTCAATAATGAAACCCATAAACTACATCCATTACTTAATTCTTTAAAATATTCCCAAGAAATAATTAATACAAGATGATTTACCAAATAGAGCAGTCCGGAGGGTCTTACCGGTTACATCTAACGTAAAGGAATACTAAGTGTAGTAACACTGAGATCACTTGAGGGATAGTAGAAGAAAAATGAGACAGGAAAAACATGTCATCTTCTATTTTAACAATATATGTGTTTAGTCAATTCCCTGAATTACAGTGATAGGATTCTGAAAGGCTACTGAAACAAACGCACATAGGGAGCCCTGACATAATTAATTCTCCTTTTCATATTCATTCTCTCCCTTATTCTTTTTCTCATACACATAAAAACACACTCATGTACTGCAAACAAAAAAAAACAAAACTGAATTTTTAATCAGGAGCATTTATAGTAAAGGCACAAAGATTATGCTTACATTTATCCTTCATAGGAAGGATAAATGGTCCTTCATAGGACCATTTCTTATTTTTTAATTCACTTTTATTCTGTTTTAGCTATGGACCACCTAGGTCTTTAATTATAGAAAACAAAGTTGCTCTACAAATGGCAAATGACATTTAATTGCTTACTTGGAATGCTGCATCTTGAGTAAGGAGGAAGGAGAGAGAGAAATTTCGCCACAGTAATGATCAACAACATTTAATCTCTAAGTATTTAAAACAAATGATCATTTTATGGCAATCAATATTTCCTCCTTCTCATGATTAACGTAGATATTATGAAATGAAGTGAACAATGAGATTATCAGTGTTGTAACAGAAAAGTTGTTTTACCTTATACCTATCAGCTAGTTTAAAATATTTAAAAGCTCTTTTCATATTAAATTTAGTCCACTGTTTATTTCCTCACTTCCCTGAACAAGAATGCAGGGATCTTTGTTTTTACACTGAAGAATCTCAAACAATAAGGACAATGTCTGCACATAGTATATACTCAACAGACATTTTTGAGTAAAAAATTATCCAAAAGACAATTACATTAAGTTGAAACATACATATTTGATGTTTAATTATTGTAAGCTTAATTGCAAATGCTTTGAGTTTTCAAATATAAGCAATTATTAAGTTTAGCCCAGTGCTGCCTCCTTATATATTCTGAATTTGACCTAATGGTTTCTCTGTGCACAGTAAACTGTAACCAGGTCTCTCTGTGCACAGTGAACTGTAACCTTTCCATGTGTAAACAGACTGCAACAGACTTTTGTGCCAATCACTGAGTTTTGGCCAAAGGTGGCCAACTGTTCAAACCAGGCTCAAATGAGGTAAACACCAAGCTGGAACCAATCTGGCTGTTTCTGTACCTAATTTCTGTTTTCTGTACATAACTTTCCTTTTTCTGTCCATAAATCTTCCACCACGTGGTTGTGCTAATCTCTCTCTCAGCTTATTCTGGCTTGGGAGGCTTCCTGATTAGAGAATTATTCTTTGCTCAATTAAACTCGTTAAATTTAATTTGTCTAAGTGTTTTCTTTTAATGTTATATTTTATGAGAATCTGAGCCTGATAAAGGGTAGGTTAACTCTTCCCTACTTGTTTCCCTTCTGATTTTGGTCCTTTTTGGTGGTTAACTAAGATAGGCGTATTTAGGTACAGTAAGAATACCTATCTCATATGGCTAAGTTGTAATGGTTAAATTAAATAATTTATATTAAGTGCTTCTCACACAGTAGGTGCTCAATAAATGTTATAATCATCATTACATCATGCTGATTTAATTGATTACTATTGAGGCAGTATGCAGTCAAGGAAGGAAGGAAGGAAGGAAAGAAGGAAGGAAGGAAGGAAGGAAGGAAGGAAGGAAGGAAGGAAGGAAGGAAGGAAGGAAGGAAGGAAGGAAGGAAGAAAGGAAGGAAGGAAGGGAAGGAAGGAAGGAAGGAAGGAAGGAAGGAAGGAAAGTTGATCTCACACTCATTTTTGAGCTCCATGTATTTAAGGTTCTTAGGATATAAGAATGGTCTCAGAATACACTAAACCTATAAGAACTTAATTACATATACAATGTACAATTTCTTCTATTATTTGATCATTTAAATATCTTCTATCATCAGCTAAGTGGCTTCCACAAAAGTATCTTTGGATTATTTTTAAAATGCCAAATTATGTATGCTATCTTATTGTTCATACATGTTTGAAACTCTGGATTAGTAGAGCAACAATTACATTTAGAAAGTAAATCTTTTTATATACACTGGTGTATCCTGAGGACAGACCTTTTTAAGAACAGAGTGCTGTGGTGTATTTCAAAATGGTTCCTTTTCCCCTCCCCCAGGAATTTTTGTCAGATATTTACTGTGAGAACCTACTCTCACAATATGTATGTATTTACATACTTAATACACATACGTATGTACATACAAAGGCTTACACATTAGTCCCCATTTTTAAAGCTGCAAACTTAATCTCTAATCATTGTGGGAATTTGCAAATTATCCTCCAGTCTAAGAAAAAATTTCTCAGGTAAACACTTCTACAATTCTTTATTCTGTATTCTCTTCAGGAGTTGTAAACTTCTTGATGTTTTTTCTACTAAGTCTGTAAGTCACAATTCCTCTTACATACCCACTACATGCATTGTGCAGGTCAATACTGTTCCTCTTACTAGAGCAATAGCCTGACTTTAGATAAAACTGGTTCTGCCATAAAAGCCTCAAACTTTTAATTTCCAATGATAAGTTTAGCAACTCAAATATTTAAAATAACCCTTGTTCTAATACATAATGGCAAATAAGAAATACAATTTTAGAAAAGCCTTTATAGTACACTCCAACCAATATCTTCCAAAACCTTTAAGAAAATGTCCACAAATATTCTACTTTTCTATTTTCTTTTTGAATATTAAACTTTAGTATAACATCATACAGGTCTCCCTCCATAACCATCGGGGATTGGTTCCAGGACTCATGTGGAAACCAAAATCCACAGGTGCTGGAATCCCTTACATAAAATGGTGTAGCATTTGCATTAACCTATGTTGTACATTCCCCTGTATTCTTTAAATCATCTTTAGATTATGTATAACATTTAATACAATGTAAAAGCTATGTAAACAATTGTTTACTGTATTTTTCTGTTATTTTTATTGTTGTATGACTACTTTTATTGTTTGTTTGTTTGTTTTATCCTTAGTGGTTTTGATCTGCAATTGCCTGAATTCATGGATGCAAAACCCCTTGATATGGAGGGCCAACTGAAAATTTTTTACTAAAAAATCTATCATCTAAAAAATATATCATAGACTTCCCGTTTCCATTTCTGTATGTAAGGAGCTTAGAAGTCACCACTCCATCCCTTTTCCAAGTAAAAAATTAAACAGACTGAAAAATCAGCATCCTTTTTGGATTCTTAAGAAAAATGAGGACACAGAGCACAATTCTGACCCTCAAGATTGGAGAAATAGGCAAATGCAGAGAGTCACAGCTTACCAGTCAGAAACCCGTGAGTGGAAAGTGTCAAAGGAACCAGTGGTCTGGTAGAAAAACATGAACTGTAATTGACAAATTGCTAGAAGCTCAGGATGAAAAAGTCTGAATTAAAAACTCTAGGGGAACCAAGACAAAGAAGGACTCCCACACTCTGTGAGTTTCACCACCAGGAGCTCAACTAGCTTCTCACAGTAAATATCTGAGAAATATTCCAGTGGGAGGGGAAAAGGAACCATTTTGAAATATGCTATAGCACTCTGTTATTCTTAACAAGATCTTTCCTCAGGAGAAACTAGTTAATCAAAGGCAAACTTGCTGGGTACTGTCAGAGCCTAACTGACCTGGGGAATGGTAAACCCCTAACTCTAGCCCACTCTAGCTTTCCATGTGGAAGAAGAGAAATACTCAACTCCAGGCCACTCTTGCCATCCTGTCTTCACTAAAGGGGGGAAAAAAATGGAGAAACACTTGTGAAGCTCACAGTCCAAAAGCCAATTCTCACTAAATGACTAAGACCTAATAATAGGACTACAGAGTATACCACCTAGCCCCATACGTTACCACCGTGTTACTAGAGGCCTATTTACAGCAGTTCCTTTTACCCAGTACATCATATCTGGCTATCAAGAAAAAAATTACAAGGCATACTAAAAGGCAAAACAAAAAAACAAAACAAAGAAAAAAACAAACAAAAAAACACGATTTGAAGAGATACACAAGCATCAGAACCAGACATGGCAGGGATGTTGAAATTATCAAACTGGAAACTTAAATATGATTAATATGCCAAGGGCTCTAATGGATAAAGTAGACACCATGCAATAACAGATGGAGAATGTAAGCAAAGCGATGGAAATCTTAAGAAGGAACCAAAAGAAATGCTCGTGATCAAAAACACAATAGCAGAAATGAAGAGTGCCTTTGATGAGCTTATTCATAGATTGAACACTAGCTGAGGAAAGATCGCTAAGCTTGAGGTAAATCAATAGAAACCTCCAAAACCAGAAAACAAAGATAAAACACACACGCGCGCGCACACACACACACACAGAGAGAGAGAGAGAGAGAGAGAGAGAACAGAATACTCAAAGATTGTGGTACAACTCTAAAAGGTATAACATATGCATAATGGGAATATCAGAAGATGAAGAAAAAGAGAAGAACAGAAGAAACATTTGAAACAATAATGACTGAGAATAAATGTCAGACACCAAACCATAAATCCAAGAAGCTCAGAGAACATCAAAAATGATAAATGTCAAAAAAAACTACACCTAGGTATATCATCTGAAAATGCTTTTAAATACCTTTTACCTGGATATCTTATACTCCTTTAAATCAGTACAAAGGTATGACAGTCATTAATTCAACTCATTAATCTTACAATTCCCCTTTCCCTCTGGATAGAAGGCAATACTGCACTTCATAGTTCCCCATTCAAAATTTAGCAATTTGCTTTGACCAGTGAAACTCTAAATGCTAGTACATAATGAGCCACACTCCCCTCCCACTGCTGCAGTTATCATGGAAGTATATTTGGATAAAACCTTCAATATCTTGGGTCCAGAACTGTCCTATCAACTCACTTTGGATATGTAGTTTGTGTGTTGTGTTAAGACATTGAAATTTGGGCTTGCTTTTTCTACAGTATAACCTGAGCTCCTCTGACTGATACAAAGGGTTACTTTTCTCCAAAAGCCTTTCATAAGTACGACATAGTCTGATTTAAATGCTGCTTTTCCAAGTGATGACAGCATTCTATTCATACTCTTATTATAAAACAATACTATAGTAAAATGGCTGCTGGAATTATCCATTTCCTTTGTTAAACTATACTCCTGAAGGTAGGAACTGTTAATGCCTAGCTCTTAGTAAGTAGTTAAAACACATTTACTAGATTCACTGATCATTCATGCATTCACTCATCAAGGGCCAGGGGCCACTCCGGGTTACTAGAGATAGAGTGAAAACAGAGCAAACGAAAATTCCTGCCTTCATATGCCTTGTATTCTTATGAGGGATAATGATAATAAGCAAGACAAATAAGTGTAAATACATAGTTCAACAGACAGTGACAAAAATCATAGAGCAAAGAAAAAATATAAAGCGTTGGATGGTCATCAGGTAAGACTCCATTTAGAAAGTGAACTTTTAATAAAGACCAAAAGAAAAGGAAGGAAATTGGTCAAGCAATTGCTATATATGGATGAAGAACAATTCAGTAGAAAGAATAGCAAGTGTAAACATTCTGAGATGAGAAAATGCCTGGCATGTTAGAGAGCAAAAAGGAAGGCAGTATGCCCAGGGCAAGAGGATGATGATGAGAACAGTTAAAGATGAAGTTAGAGGAGTAACAATGGTTCAAGTATTGTAGAGACATTTAGGCCAGTTTAAAAGCTTTATTTAGATTTGATGTTGAGCAAAATGAAGAGCTATTTAAAGGCTTTGAGTAGAGTGAGGAGTGGGAAAGAACAGTAAGCGATTAGGTCAGAGATAAACAGAGGCCCATATTCTTCCATTTTATGTCATATTTCCTCTCTCCACAATACATGAGAAAAATGGATGTATCAACTTACTAAGAAATATTGCTGAGTAAATGATATTTTATGATGATATTAATCTGTTCATTACTGAATATGCAGGACAGTGATTAAAACCAATAAATAATTACCAAAATATTGCAATATACCAAAGTATAATGATGCACTAAACATCAAGACAGACCAAGCATTTAATGTAGCAACAAATCTTAATAGACAATTGATAATACTAAACATTTAACAAATAAATCAGTTATAAATGTATGGCTTTATAAATGTTACTTCATTTATTTGGATTTGCTGAAATATCACAAAATAAATACAAGTAAAAACATTTCCTTATTGTGATACTGCCTTCCATAAGAAAACACTATGCTTGGAACCCAGATTCATTGCCGGAAGAAAACAACCCAAAGCAATAAGTACAAAGTGAAAGAAAACAAACCACAAATCAAAACACCTTTTGCAAAATGTTCAAATAAACACACCTTGCGTTGTGTCTTTGATGCTGCCAAGTCTAAACTCTGGAGAGCTGCCAAGGGGTAAGATGTTTCCAAAGCCAAGGTCTTTAGTTAGGTAGCTGTGCTTGCATTCCTGGCAAATTCAATTCCAAATACCAAAAATAATATTCTTGGTGATTTTTCTTACTGAAATTCAAAACAAACTATATAGAAATAGTAAATGGATGATCTCCAGTTCCCTAATTGTCCACAAATTTAAATCACAGGGAAAACATTTCCAAAAGGTGTTTCTTGGTTTGCTAACTGTTATTTATTCAATCTGAATACGTTTCTATGTGAAATATAATTGGAAATTGTTGCATATTATGCCCCATTTTAACAAGGCACATTCTCATATTATTATGAAGGCTCTGAGAAGTACTGTAACAGAAAAATCTATTTAAATTTATGTGACCCAGTGTGTCTTAAACAATTATCTGAAAAGTAGCAGGAGATGCTTCTACTGTTTTCTAAAGTCAAGCATAAATGTAAAGAGACTGATATAAAATTATTTTGTTATTTTAATTTGCACAAGGCTGACTTAAAAAACAATTATATTTATTCAGTCTTAAATGTTTAAGTATATGTTACTTTCTAAATGCCCATTTTAAAAGCAGCATGGAATAACAAGCAGGTAATGCATGATTTATTCATTTTTGTACAGTGAATATTTACCGAATACCTATTAAATGCCAGGCAATGAACTTACGTCTAGTTTTGCACTGCAATTGCTCTCATGTGGATAAGAATATAAAATTTAAATATTTCCAAACTGCTGTCTAATAATAATACCAAATCAAAATTTAACCCCAACTATTCGGGAACACAAGCTTTACTTTACTAATTCTAATGAGATAATTAATAATAGCAATTTGGGGGTTGCTTTTAAATAGTGTTAACAATACAAGTCAAGAGTAATAATATGAAAGAATAATCTTTTTTAACAAAGGTGCTACAAAATAATAAAGTTGGACCCTTACCTCACAGCAAACACAAAACTTTATTCAAGATGAATCACAGAACTAAATGCAAAGACTAAAACTATAAAACATTTAAAGGAAAACATGGGAATAAAACTTTATTACTTTGAGTTAGAAAATAGTCTCTTAGATACAGCACCAAAAGCACAAGCAACAAAATAAAAAACAAATTGAACTGCATTAAAATAAAAATTTTGTGCTTTAAAGAACATGACCAAAAAAGCGCAAAGACAGTCCACAGAATAGAATACTTGCACACCATATATATGATAAAGGTCTTATGCCCAGAATATAGAAAGAACTCTCACAGCTCAACATAAAAGATCCAATAGTACAATTTTTAAATGGGCAAAATATTTGAACAATTTTCCAGAGAAGGCATACGAATTGCCAAAAAGCACATGAAAAGATGCTCAACATCAGTAGTCGTTAGGAAAATCCAAATGAAAACCATAATGAGATACCACTTTACTCCTAGTAGGAAGGCTATTTAAAAAAAAAATGCAAGAGGAGATGAGGATGTGGAGAAACTGGAACCTTCATACATTGCTGGTAGAAATGTAAAATGATACAGCCACGCTTGGAAAAATTCGGCAGCTCCTCAAAAATCCAAATACAGAGTTACTGCGTTACCAGCAATTTTACTCTTAGATATATATATCCAAGAAAAATGAAAACATCTCTGCACAAAAACTTATGTACAAATGCTCATAGCAGCATTATTCTTTTTTTTTTTTTGAGACAGAGTCTCACTCTGTCGCCCAGGCTGAGTTTGCTGCAAGTTCCTCCTCCTGGGTTCACGCCATTCTCCTGCCTCAACTTCCCAAGTAGCTGTGACTACAGGGGCCCGCCACCACGCCCGTCTAATTTTTTGTATTTTCAGTAGAGACGGGGTTTCACCGTGTTAGCCAGGATGGTCTCGATCTCCTGACCTCGTGATCTGCCCGCCCCGGCCTCCCAAAATGCTGGGATTACAGGCATGAGCCACCGCCTCCGGCCATAGCAGCATTATTCTAATAGCCGAAAAGTAGAAACAACTCATGATGAACAGGTATATAAATGTGATATATATCGATATGATGGAATATAAAAAAGAATGAAATACTGATAATGCTGCAACATGGATGAACCTTGTAAACATGTGTCTAAGTGAAAGAAGTCAGTCACAAAAGTCCACTTGATACATAACTTCTATTGTTCCCTTTATATGAAATGTCCAGAATGGGAAGGTCAATAGAGAAAGAAAATAGATCAGTGGTTGCTTAAGGGGGCGGAGGCAGAAGGGATGGGAACTGACATAATGGGTACAGAATTTCTAGTTGAGATAATGAAAATATTCTGAAATTAGATAGTTGCACAATATTGGGAGTATTCTAAAAACCCCTGAATTGTACACTTTAAAATGGTAAACCTTATGATTGTGAAATATAGCTCAATAAAGCTGTTATTACAAGCACCATAAAAATACAAGTCTACAGTCCTTATCTAAAATGTTTGGGCCAGATATGTCTTGAATGATTTTAGATTATAAAAATGTAATAAATCCCATCTACTATAATTACGTAACACTCCTGAAAGGATGTGGGGGAAGCACATTAATACTTCATAGAAAAATCTTATGCCTACTAATTACGTAAATAGTCCCATGTCATTTCAAGTCTGGTTTTTGTCTCAATTAAGTTTGTAGAAAACTTGACAAAGTTTAATTCTGCAACTTGTGGATTTTGAAAATGCAAGTGATGGGTGTTAGGAGCCTTATTAATGATGATGGTTAATATTAGTAATAATAGCAGCTACCCATTTGTTGACTAGCAACTAATGTGGCAAACACTTTGGTAAGCATATCACATATCATAAATTTTCATAACATTTCTGTGTGATAGGTACAATTTCCCAACTGAGGAAACTGAGTTTCCTAATGATTAACTGACTTGCCCAAGCATGCAAAGTTGACAGGGAAAGGAGCAGAGATTTGAGCTCAAATCTATCTGATCATAGAGCTTACTTCTCTTTCCTCTATGTATTAGAGTATGTTCAGACCATTCGCCAGAACTACAGACTCTACCTCTGTAAAACGGAGTAAGAGCCTTTTTACATACACATACGAGTATACATAAGCATATATACATATATGTAAGTAGGTATATAAATATATATGTATGTAGGTATGTAAATATACATATATGTATG
This sequence comes from Chlorocebus sabaeus, assembly GCF_047675955.1. NCBI lineage: Eukaryota > Metazoa > Chordata > Mammalia > Primates > Cercopithecidae > Chlorocebus > Chlorocebus sabaeus. The sequence continues at coordinate 96,722,951 of NC_132911.1, forward strand.
TTTATGTGTACATACACATATACACATATATACATACACATATATATGTGAAGTAAGAATGAAACAAAGTATTTTTATGAAAATGTGTCAAATATAAAGGTCTACATAAATATGAGACAACATCATCTGAATAACTATTTTCATTTTATATCTAAATCAAGGTTCAAAGGGGATATGTATTCAGTCAAATTCTACAAAGGCATTCCAAACAAATGTATTAATTTTATTAGAAGAAATGCTAAGCATTAATTTAAACATTGTTTTTAAATATCTAAGCAAAGAAAATCTAAATATATTCAAGTGGTCTATAACTAAACTATCATCTCAAGCTTTCATAAAGTTTTTATAAGTCATATGTAAGAGTGATGCAGTATGCAAGCATATACATTATGTTTTGTCTTAAAACAGTTCTATCTACTGAGAAGCAAAAACAGATTACGTGTTTACTTTATAAGTAACTTCTTAATATTCTAAAAATGTTAATGATTTACGTTTATTTAACAGCCTGCTCACATAAGTTTACCTACCACATAAGTTCCTAGAGTAACTAGAGGATTGTTTATATATTCCCCCTAAAAGGAAAACCTATGCATACCTCTATACAACTTTTATTCCATGAAAGTATAATCATAGAATAAAGAATTTTAGAAAGTGTGGTACAGTATTTGAAAAAGCTTCAGAACCATTTTAAAATACCAATTTGATCATGTTGCTCTCCATTTGAAAACCTGAAATGGATCCTCATTGCCTACAAGGTGCAAATAGTTTTGCGTGTCATATAAGAGGCTTCTCAGCCTTTGCCAGCAGGTTCATACTGCCTCAACTCTAGCCACTTTTCTCTAGATTAGGCCCCAATCACTAAACTTCTTTTGATTTTCCACCACAAGAACCCATTGACAGCTTAATAGCTTTACAAATCTTGTTATACTTATTTCATTGTTGCTCAGCCCTAGCCTTGTCTAACTTGAATTCATAGGCACCCTTCATGACCCCATTTCAATCAATTACGTACTTTCTCTGTACAATTCACCTATACCTGCTAGACAAATCTTTGGTTATCTGATTGATATGTAACTCACTTATTAAATATTGTACATACTTATCTCTATAAACATCTAGAATTTTGGCATATAATGGCATCCATTATTTCTTATTATAATATTGAAATATTTTATTTCATCTTTGGAAATAAAACTGTAAAATATGTACATGAATTTTGTTTCGTTTATGGAATAGAGATGGAAAAGAGAAGATGTGGATTACAAAATGCAAACAATAATAGATTCCTGAGGTTAACATTAACCCATATTAGACCAAAGAGATGCTGGGGTAAGTCAAAAGTACAATTTTGGCCAGGTGCGGTGGCTCACGCCTGTAATCCCAACACTTTGGGAGGCTGAGGTGGGCAGATCACCTGAGGTTGGGAGTTCGAGACCAGCCTGACCAACATGGAACAACCCCGTCTCTACTAAAAATACAAAATTAGCCGGGTGTGGTGGTATATTCCTGTAATCCCAGCTACTCGGGAGGCTGAGGCAGGAGAATCGCTTGAACCAGGGAGGCAGAGGTTGTGGTGACCTGAGATCGCCCCATTGCACTCCAGCCTGGGCAACAAGAGTGAAACTCCGTCTCAAAAAAAAAAAAAATACAATTTCATATTTTTCTCAAAATATTTGACAATGTTCTTTTCACTTGTTTAAATACCAGAATATGCTTTAAGAGGTTATGATCAAAGGGCATTTGGGATAAAACATAGATTACATGGCTTTGTAAGATAGCAACAATTAACTGAACATTGGTAGTTTCTGTTTGTTAGCGCTCAAAAAAAAAGTACCATGGGAAAGGGGGTCCCAAAAGGGAACTGCAGATGACTGAAGGCCCTGAACTAAGGTATGCTATGGTAAAAGGCAGGTGGAAGAAAGGCAAAAGCCCCACTCTACTCCCAGCTATGTAGCCTTGGGTAAAAGTTACTTAGTCTCTCTGTAGGATGAGGCAAGTGGGAGAGAATAATTTCTTTATCCCTAAAGAAGTTGAACAAAAACAGGGTCCATTTAGGCTTAAAATTGTGCGTTTTTCTGAGGAGCAAGTCAATAGCTTTCCTTGGTTTCTCAAAGTGGTAAATGACACCAAAAAGGTTAGTCATCCTTGCATTAAAAGGTAATGTTTCCCCATCTTGTCAGGTATATATATATATACCTAGTGATATTAAAGCGGAAAAAGTGTCGTTCAAGACATTACAGGTGCTACCTAACCAGAGCCAACACAGAATCAATAATGAACAGACGAGCGAATTTCCTCCCCATTTCTAAATAACCCAAAGATTTAAAAAAAAAAAAAAAAAAAAATCACTAGGGAAATTTGAAAATACTTAAAGCTGAATGGCAATACTTATACGTATTTATAAATTCAGATCATATAGACAAAAACATTAAGAGTGTAATCAATAATGCTTTACATTTGTGTAGATCATAAATGATACTTTCACAATCAATTATTCCTCATTTTTTAGGGCATATCCTAGAGGCTCCACTTTATAGATAATAAAACAATTACGAGAGTTATTGCCCAAGGACAAACATTTCTTAACCCTGCCGGTATCCGGACTTGTAGGCCCATGCTCTTTCCAATGTTAACAAGCAGTACAAGCTTCCTTCCTGGGGGTTTACAGGTAAACCTGGCAGAGGGAAGTAAAAGATTTTTACCTCTTTTGTGTTTTCTTTCTGGAATGTACTTTGTCTCTGAATCATTGGCAGACAGAGTATATGAGCAAACAAAGGGAGATTTGAAATGGTTATCTAAGGTTACCATCTCATACCATACTTGTTGATCATTAAGTATGAGACGAGTGAAGCAAAAACAGCTCTACAGGTTTAGCACACCTCTCCACAGTAGAGAATGAAAGGGAGATTATACATTGGGGCTCCTCCAGCAATAAATTGCTTCAACTTCTTCAGGAGGCTTATTAAACTCAAACAAGCAGCAGAGAACTCCAAGTAGAAGAAACCTGATCTCCAATCCCCTTTTCCTAGACATCCACGTGGACACCAACATCTGATGGATTCAGGAATTCACCAAGCTCCAAGAAAAATACCCCCGCCCCCCAACCTCACCACTACCAATAAAGTCACCTAGTCCTGTCTGAATCTCTTCTCTGCAAATGTTTTGGTATGCAAATACTCGTCCATTAATAAGAGGAAGCAGGAGAAAGAGTGGAGAGGAGTACCACGGGAAAGGGGGCCCCATAAGGGAACTGCAGAACACACAGAGCTGCACAGAGAAATAAGCGGCCGCGAGTTATCGGACATCACAAAGGAGCCAATCCCGAGCGGCGTGGAAGACCTTGGAAGATGGGCGGGCCTAACGTGTCCAGGGCCCAGCGGCTGGCGCCAGACACGCTGGCAGCGCGGGAACCGCGCGTTCCTTAGCAACCGCAACGGGCACGCCCACCGAACCTAGCACCCTCCATCCCCCACCCCGCAGCCAGCGCCCTGCTCCTCGGGAACGGGTCCTTCAGTGATCATCGTACCTACTGGGTTTCCTGGACTCCGGGTTTCTCTTGCAGAGCCTCCCTCCGCCCAGCCCGCCCAAGTGCCGCTCCCAGGGACGGAACGATCGTCTCCTAAACGCTTTAGGGCTCGCTAAGGAGGTGCGCCCGTTTTCATTCCCGGACCCCGAGCTTCCTGGGCAGGGTCTCCCCAATCCCCTCGCACTCGCCGGACACACACCTCAGCTCTGCCAAGGCAAGGGCCGACAAACTTCGTGTCCGGTGGGAAATGTTGCTGTCCACGGTCCTGTCACTCAGGGGCAGGGGCGGGACGAGCCAGCCGCACACCCCTACACTCAAAGGGTGAGGCGGAAAAGAGGCGGGGCTATGCCCGCGGGGGCGGGACCAGGCCCCAGCCTGCTCTCGGATTGGTCGGCCTTTCTCCCGCCTCTACGCCGGTCCAGGACGCAAAGGCGCTGGACCTGAGGCCTTTCCCTCAATTTGATGCCACGCTGGAGTGCTAATACCTATCTCACGAGGTGACTGTAGAAATTAAAAATAAAGGCTGTGACTTGTTTTGTAAATATAAAACGGAAAACTATGTTATTTTGATTACTGAACCCTCCCATCTCACATACACACACTCCCCAATTCACAGGATCATCCGTAAGAAGCATCCCTAAGTGGAAGGGTGCACTGTCTGTGCAAACAATGAATTCATTGCACAAACAGCAAAAAAGAAAAGAATCGTTTTATATTAACATTAACCAGAGATTAATAAATTTAGGAAAGACTGCAAAAACATGACCTACAATTAAGATTTAGGAACCTCTGTTTAGGTACTCAATCTTCACATCTACAAAATGGGAATGAAATATTAAGATGTTAGTTATTTGAAAAGTATTCGAATATTGAATGCTTTATACATTATACTCATGTAATCCTTACAAAACCCACTAAAAGTATCCACAGCCTATGAACAATGAAACACAGGCTAAGAAAGACTAGATTTATTCAATCTAAGTGCCTGCAGTCATCATTTTTAATATTGTGGTAAACTAAATCTAAAATTCCTTCAAAAAATTATACAACCTCCAATTTAATTTTTATCTTGCTCACATAAAAGTCACCTTCCTCTAGGCCAGCCCCATCATATCTTTTTTCAAAAGCCCTTGAGAAAGAAAGTAGCATACAAAAAAAAAAAAAAAAAAAACTGAGACAAGTATAAATAGACTAACCAGAAGGCTTTCTGAAATCTCACAGGATATTATGGCCAGGAATTGAATCCAAAATGTAATTTTATTTTCTGTCCTCCTAAATCATTTTCTGGTCTCCAGTTCCTCTCCCAGAAATAAAGGTAGAGTTAAATGAGATTATATTAATACACTTAACCAGATTACTTATGTGTGTGGCTTTAAAATAGTGAAACTCTTTTTCCTTCCATATTAAACCAAAACCCAGAAGGGTTTATCTTGTCTGATACGGTTGTAGTAAGAAAAAAAAAAAAAAAAAAAGAATACCTCTGGACAAGTGCCTTGAGATTGAATTAAAATGTTCATCATACTGTGATGCAATTGTTGGAATAAAAGAAACCCATTCCAATTACAAATAATTTTACACTCTTGACCTCCTGAATTTCCAAATTCTTCTACAAGCTTGCTAAATGTGAATAATTCTCTATAAAACTTTCCTGATTTGTATGACTCAGAGTCCCCATTTTTTTTTAACCTTTTAAAAATATTTCTTTTGGTCAGGCGCTGTGTCTCATGCCTGTAATCCCAGCACTTTGGGAGGCCAAGGTGGACAGATTGCCTGAGGTCAGGAGTTCCAGACCAGCCTGGACAACATGGTGAGAACCCATCTCTACTAAAAATACAAAAATTAGCCAGGCATGATGACGGGCACCTGTAATCCCAGCTACTCAGGAGGCTGAGGCAGGAGAATGGCTTGAGCCTGGGAGGCAGAGGTTGCAGTGATCCGAGATTGCATCATTGCACTCCACCCTGGGCGACTGAGTGGGACTCCATCTCAAAAAAAAAAAAGAAAAAGAAAAAAAAATTGGTTTTAGACTAAAAAGAAAGAGTTATGATTATATATTAATAAGTATATAAATAAAGGCTGTAAGATTTAAATACAAGTGGTGAATGTACCTTAGTCCATTTTCATTACATATTTAAAGATGTACAGGAAGTGCATTTGTTTGAATATTCTCACATATATAAGATATTATAATTTAAATAAATGTATTATATGCATGTAAATGTGTAATCATTGAAATAAACACAGCTGTATACTACCCATATGTAGAGCTCCAGATGTTTGAAGCATGCACTCAAATTTCTGGAACTTTACACCTTGGTGTCTAGTTAAACATCCAGTAGAAAATATATTCTATATGCATAGGAATACATTTTAAAACTGTATCTATTGTTTCAAAATAAGAATGGAACAGCAAATAAGGAGTCTCCACCACTGCATTTCTTTTGTGACCCTATTTTTATGAGATGAGCTAGTCCTAGCTAATTGTTCTACAGTTTGCTAATCTACAAAATGGGCACCAGCCAACTTACTCTGTATGAATTTAAATATTGTAAAGTTGTCTTTCAAGTGTTTTTCAAAATAATTAAAATCCTAAATATTTCTAATTAATACTCCCAAGTAGAACATAATTTCAAGGGTGTAGTGCCAGCTATTTCTTTTACAAATGATATGTAGATAAAAGAGATATATTGTAAATTTTGGAGTAGAAGAGTCTCATGCTATTCAAACCTCAATTATTTATTTTTTACCTCATGTCCTACTATAAACCTTGGAACATGTATAATTTGAAATCCTTCCCTAGGCCCAAATGTATATTACAAGAATTTATGAAGAACAAACATAATTTATACAATAAATAATTATATCTTAGGAACACTGAACAAGAAGTAAATAGCTTAATGTCAAATTAAAACCTCCAGATGTATGTTATATGCTTATTTCTTTACCATATAAACACATATATTATTGACTTACATTTCTAGCAAGTTGAAATATAAACTAGAATCTAATAATTGTGTGTGCTAAAACCTTTGTCCTAGATGAATATGCAGATTGCTTGAAATTTGAAAAAAAAAATCTATTTGAATCATTTGCAAAAATTTGTTTTAGAAACCTGAAGCTCAAATATCTTAACAAAATTATGATTCTGTCAAAAGTGAATGATGCATATTACTTAATCTTATTCAGCAGTACTTTGCCCTAATTTGTAAGACAAAATAATTACCCAACATGACTCTCTGAGTAGTTTGGATCGCTTAATAGATCAAATACAGATATTGTTATTTCCTTTCAATCATCCTAGGACAATATCAGGGAGGCAGTTAGGGCGAGTTTTGTTTAAAACACTTAAAGCAATGATTTCTTGTGTAAGTTCATTTAAGAAAGCCCTGTGATCCCCAAAGTCTATGCTTGAAAGGTTTGGTTTTAACTTATAGTACTGTATTTTAAACCACTTAATAAAAACCGGAAAATGGGTATGCTTTTCTTACAGAGAAAATTCCTTTTGAAAACTCAGAAAAAGTAATAAAACATAAAAACATTTTCACTGACTTGTATATTATTTGAATTTAGAGTTACATAGCACTTATGTAGAATGAACTCCATGGAAAGGATGCAGGACAAGCAAGTTCAAAATTGAGGCTTAGGCTGGGTGAGTTCTTGGCTTTGACAGGAAAGAATTCAAAGGCTAGCTGATGGTGATAGCAATTCTTATTAAACTAAGAGTATACATCAGCAGTATAGGTACTGCTTGGCAGTGTGCTCGGAGTAGCAGCTCAGAGGCAGTTCTGCACTCATATGTACACTCAATTTTATATATGCAAATTAATTGGTGGTTTGCAGAAATTTCTAGGATGAGGATGATAACTTCCAGGTTGTAGGGTCATTGCCATGGAATGGGGCAGTAAATTCTGGGTGTTTCCATGGAAATGGTAACTCACATGGCACACGGGTGTGCATGTCTTATGGGGAGGTGCTTCCCCCCAAAACTGTTTTAGCTAGTCCTCAGAGTCTGCTTTCCAAGTACGGCCTACGGAGTTGAGTGCAGCCTCCTACCTCAGAAAGCACGGACCTACGTTAAAAAATGCATAGTTCAATGCTTGTTTGCCTTTTGAAGATTTGAATTCAAAATTGTCTCTGAAATCAAGAAAAACATTATCTCAAAATATTCTTCAGATATAAGAACTTACATAGATAATTATTTCATAAGTGGAAGAAAGATGGAGTCACATATGCAAACATATTGATATAATTTCAAATGTGTAACTGCCAGCCATTTCTCTCATTTTTTTTTTTTAATTACACTTTAAGTTCTGGGATACATGTGCAGAAAGTGCAGATTTGTTACATAGGTATACACATGCCATGATGGTTTGCTGCACCCATCAGCCCGTCATCTACCTCAGGTATTTCTCTTAATGCTACCCCTCCCCTAGCCTCCCACTCCACCGACAGGCCCTGGCGTGTGATGTTCCCCTGCCTGTGCCCATGTGTTCTCATTGTTCAACTCCCACTTATGAGGGAGAACATGTGATGTTTGGTTTTCTGTTCGTGTGTTAGTTTGCTGAGAATGATTGTTTCCAGCTTCATCCATGTCCCTGCAAGGAACATGAACTCATCCTTTATTATGGCTGCGTAGTAGTCCATGGTGTATATATGCCACATTTTCTTTATCCAGTTTATTATTGATGGGCACTTGGGTTGGTTCCAAGTCTTTGCTATTGTGAATAGTGCTGCAATAAACATACATGGGCATGTGTCTTTATAGTAGCATGATTTATAATCCTTTGGGCATATACCCAGTAATGGGATTGCGGGTCAAATGGTATTTCTGGTTCTAGATCCTTGAGGAATCACCACACTGTCTTCCACAATGGCTGAACTAATTTATACTCCCACCAACCGTGTAAAAGTGTTCCTTTTGAAAAGTGTCTGCTCATATCCTTCACCCACTTTTTGATGGGGTTGTTTGTTTTTTTCTTGTAAATTTGTTTAAGTTCCTTGTAGATTCTGGATATTAGCCCTTTGTCAGATGGATAGATTGCAAAAGTTTTCTCCCATTCTGTAAGTCGCCTGTTTACTGTGATGATAATTTCTTTAGCTATACAGAAGCTCTTTAGTTTAATTAGATCCCATTTGTCAATTTTGGCTTTTGTTGCAACTGCTTTTGGAATTTTAGTTATAAGCCTTTTCCCATGTTTATGTCCTAAATGATATTACCTAGGTTTTCTTCTAGGGATTTTATGGTTTTAGGTCTTATGTTTAAGTTTTTCATTCATCTTGAGTTAATATTTGTATCAGGTGTAAGGAAGGGGTCCAGTTTCAGTTTTCTGCATGTAGCTAGCCAGTTTTCCCAACACCATTTATTAAATAGGGAATCATTTCCCCATTGCTTGTTTTTGTCAGGTTTGTCAAAGATCAGATGGTTGTAGATGTGTGGTGTTATTTGTGAGGCCTCTGTTCTGTTCCACTGGTCTATATATCGGTTTTGGTACCAGTACCATGCTGTTTTGGTTACTGTAGTATAGATTGAAGTCAGGTAACACGATGCCCCCTCTTTGTTCTTTTTGCTTAGAATTGTCTTGGCTATATAGGCTCTTTTTTGGTTGCATATTTAGAATCGTGTTTTTGTGTTTCCAAGTATTTGACAACTGTCTAACATCTTATGGTTATTGACTTTTAAATCCATTGTAGTTAGAAAATATACGTTGTAAGATTTCAAACTTTTGAAAATTATTGACACTTATATTATAGCCCAACATATGGTTTATCTTTATGACTGTTCTCAGTGTATTTGGAAAAAAATATGTGTATTCTGAAATTGTGGAATGCAGTATTCTCTAAATGTCTATTATAGTCTATATCCTTACAACAGTTTTTTTTTCTTGCTTTTAAAAACATTTTATTTATTTATTTTATATATTTATTTTACTTTAAGTTCTGGGATACATGTGCAGAATGTGCAGATTTGTTACTTAGGTATACACACACCATGGTGATCCATACCAATGTTTTTAAGTATATTCTATCACTTACTGAAAGAAAAGTGTTAAATCTCCAACTATGCTTGTGCATTTCTTTATATTTTCTTTTTTTAAAAAAATTAATTTTTTAAATTTTAGATTCCAGGATACACGTGCAGGATGTGTGGGTTTGTTACACAGGTAAACATGTGCCATGGTGGTTTGCTGCAACTATCAACTCATCCCTTAGATATTAAGCCCAGCATGCATTAGTTATTTATCCTGATGCTCTCCCTCTCCAAATCCTCCCCCAGCTGGTCCCTGTTTATGTTGTTCCCCTTCCCGTGTCCATGTATTCTCATTGTTCAGCTCCCACTTATAAGTGAGAATATTCGCTGTTTGGTTTTCTGTTCTTGCATTAGTTTGCTTAGGGTAATGGCTTCCAGCTCCATTCACGTTCCTGCAAAGGACATGATCTCATTCCTTTTTATGCCTGCATAGTATTGCATGGTGTATATGTACCACATTTTCTTTATCCAGTCTATCATTGATGGGCATTTGGGTTGATTCCATGTCTTTGCTATGGTGCATAGTGCTGCAAAGAACATGTGCATGCATGTATCTTTATAATAGAATGATTTATATCCCTTTGGGTGTATACCAAGAAATGCGATTGCTGAGTAGAGTGACAGTTCTGCTTCTAGGTCTTTAAGGAATTGCCACCTGTCTTCCACAATAGTTGAACTAATTTACATTTCCACCAACAGTGTACAAGTGTTCCTATTTCTCCACAGCCTCACCAGCATCTGTTGTTTCTTGACTTTTTAATAATCGCCATTCTGACTGAGAGATTATATCTCATTATATTTTTTATTTGCATTTATCTAATGATCAGTGATGTTGAACTTTTTTTCATATGTTTATTGGCCACACAGTTGTCTTCTTTTGAGATGTCCCTGTTCATGTCTTTTGCCCATTTTTCAATGGGGTTGTTTTTCTCTTGTAAATTTGTTTAAGTTCCTTGTAGATTCTAGATATTAGACCTTTGTCAGATGGATAGACTGCAAAAATTATCTCCCATTCTGTAGGCTGTCTTTTTACTCATGATAGTTTCTTTTGCTATGCAGAAGCTCTTTAATTAGGTCTCATTTTTCAATTTTTGCTTTTGTTGCAATTCCTTTTGATGTTTCGTCATGAAATCTTGGGCCATGCCTATGTCCTGAATGGTACTGCCTAGATTTTCTTCTAGGGTTTTTATAGTTTTGGGTTTTACATTTAAGTCTTTAATCCATCTTGAATTATTTTTTGTATGAGGTATAAGGTCGGGGTCCAGTTTCAGTTTTCTGCATATGGTTAGTCAGTTTTTCCAGCACTGTTTATTAAATAGGGAATCCTTTCCCCATTGCTTATTTTTTTCATGTTTGTCAAAAGTCAGATGGTTGTAGATGTGTGGTCTTATTTCTGAGTTCTCTATCTGTTCCATTGGTCTATGTGTCTATTTTTGTACCAGCACCATGCTGCTTTGGTTACTGTAGCCTCGTAGTATAGTTTAAAGCTACACACACAAGGGAACAAGACAAGGATGCCCTCTCTCATCACTCCTGTTCAACATGGTATTGGAAGATATGGCCTGGGCAATCAGGCAAAAGAAAGAAATAAAGGGTATTCAAATAGGAAGAGAGAAATCAAACTGTCTGTGTTTGCAGATGACATGATCCTATAGCTAGAAAACCTTGTTGTCTCAACCCAAAAGCTTCTTAAGCTGATAAACAACTTCAGCAAAGTCTCAGAATACAACATCAATGTGCAAAAATCGCAGTTTTTACACCAACAATAGACAAGCAGAAAGCTAAATCATGAATGAACTTCCATTCACAGTTGCTACAAAGAGAATAAAATACCTAGACATACAGCTAACAAGGAATGTGAAGGACCTCTTCAAGGAGAACTACAAACCACTGCTCAAGGAAATCAGAAAGGACACAAACAAATGGAAAAACATTCCATGCTCATGAATAGGAAAAATCAGTATCCTGAAAATGGCCATATTGCTCAAAGTAATTTATAGATTCAATGCTATTCCCATTAAACTACCATTGACATTCTTCACAGAATTAGAAAAAACTATTGTAAAGTTTATACCAACCAAAAAAGAGCTCATATAGTCAAGACAATCCTAAACAAAAAGAACAGAGCTAGAGGCATCAGGCTATCCAACTTCAAACTATATTTTCCTTAGTTGTATTAATTCTTTCATTATATATTTTGAAGTTCTGTTATTAGACTCATACACATCTAGAATTATTATGATTTATTGATGAATCAACCCTTTTATCATTATGAAATGTTGATCTTTTTATCTCTGGTTATACTTCATCGTGAAGTCTATTTGCCTGATATTAATAATCTTAGATTAGATGTATTATTTCTATTGTTTCTACTAGATCCATTTCCGTACCTTTACATTTAAGCTATCTATGCTTTCATATTTCTATCTCTTGTATAAAAAATATTGTTGAATTTGCATTTTTTCCAGTCTGACAATCTTTGATTTACTATAAAAAATATTTATTCAATTTCCATGTAATATAGATATTAATATGGAGGGTATAAGTCCATCATTTTTCTATGTATTTTTTATTTTTCATTTTTACTTTTCTCCTCCATTTATACTTTCCTGTTTTTATTTACTTTAGTCAAAAATATTTAGACTTCCAGTTTGTGCTTCTAATGGTTCTTTAGCTATATTTGTTTTATTATTTTATTTGTGGTTATTCTAGAGTTAACAATTTATATTCTTATGCTGAGAATCATCAATGTTGTATCCATTTAATATTACATTCTAACAGTAATGCCCTATGCTCCGCCTTCACACCACCCCCAGTTTTCTCCCCAGCTCCAACTTTCTACTTGCTTTGGCATTATGCCATTTGGCATGGCCCCATCCAGGAGGGGAACAACACCATCTTTCATACATGGGTCAAGAACACAGGAAAGTGAAGTAGAAGAGTGGATAAGGCCAATCTCACTAAGTAGAAGGCTAAGCAATGCTGAGCCCTTAACAAAAGCCACACCTTCCAGCTGATCTTTACTGTGTTTCGAGATCTGTCATTCAGGGCCAACTTCACGTAGGAGAACTGTACCGGCCCACAGCACCTGTGGTCAGAAGGTTCTTCTGTTTGTTTAATGATCTACTATTGCTGTCCTGAAATTTTTAATAGTTTTATCTTTGAACTTATTTTTCATAAGTTCAGTCTAATGGGATAATGAAGCATGTGCATGAGCAGAAGAGATATTCACAGTAAGTTCTCTACCATTTCTTGTGATCTCACTTGCACATGGAGTTCATGATGCCTCATGAGCACAGAATTCTGATGGACCCGTCATAGGTGGGAGTTCAGCAAGACTCAAAGCAAATGTGAGGTAAGCCTGTTATCAAAGTCATTCACCTCCATTGAGTATTGGTAGAATGTGTGCATATAAAGAAGTGAAATAAGAACAATTTTGAGTTGGTATTTTTTGCAGTTTCTACTGGTTTGGTAACAACAATATATATATGCATATATGAGCTATGAAATATGAACTATGCAATTTCAGTGATTCTGGATATCAGTAAATGTTCTTATAATTTCATTTAGAGCTGCAATTGCACAAAATGAAGGTGAATAGTAACAGTCACACTTATGATGAAAAATTTTAATTTATTTACTTAGAGCAGCATTAAATAGCAAATATAAAACACCATGATAAGTTGAGAGAGACTTTGGAAGAAAGCAATACAACATTTTCTATCTTATGCCTTTGATGGTACGTTTTACTTTTGTTAAAAATTTTTTTAAACAATGGGTCACACACTTCCATTTTGTCCTGGGCTGCACAAATTATTTAGCTTGCACTGATATCATTTCACTACTAAAAGATATACAAGTCTGACTTCGGTGATCCAGCTTCTGCACAGTCAAGATTAGTAAGGATAAAATTTTTGGTGCAAAGTGGGAGTAAGGATAACATTTTTAGTGCAAAGTGGGAGAAGGAGGAGGAATAGCTCAGGAGGATGCCACCAAGTTTGAGCCACATAGTACATTCCGATCCAGTACATTCTAGTCCCCTATAGCACTCTGTTCTTTACTCAAAGAGGAGTTCAAATGACCACCACTGTATGTGAGTCTGGGATCCCTTATCTGAAACTGCACCACTTTGGTAGATTTACCTTGTGACATCTCTAGCTTTGTGTAATTGCTTCCTCCATATCCTGCTGCTGGCTGCAAACCTGCCCTGTGCAGACAACCAGTTTCTTCTGTCTGATCTGCTCAATGGCTCCACATCAAGTGCTTGAAGGTCAAGTTACATTTCAGGCTGGCACCCCTGTGCCATCAACAGCAGCAACCTACATGGTTGTCACCTTGTCAACAGTCAGCTGGAGGCCACATCAGAGAAGTGGAGCTCTTTGGCTAGGAAAGCCTTAAACAGGCGCACTTCCCTGACAGCAAGGATGTACCCAGTAACAAACAGCACTTCTACATGTACCAGCTGCTGGACATCCTCAACTACGGGCTCAGCTTCCAGCTGCGGGGCCAGGACTTGTATACCATCCAATTGTGACAGCACGATGTCTTCCAGAGTGGGTCTTATACTTTATCCAACAGCTCCCACCTCCAACCAATCCAACAGAAAATGAAGTCCAAGCTCTTCAGTCTGAATCTTTTTCAATGAGCTCGTCTCATTCCAAAAGGGCATTTGTGACCTCCTTTTTTCAGGAGGGGTATCTTGATTGTAAGTCCTGAAATAAGAAATTCATTATTCTATAGGTAGCGTATGGAGACTCAAGCTTGGTTGTTGCCGAAGTTCTTCTCAGGAGAGGTTCTTAATTGACTGATAGTATCTAGATACAGATCTCAAAGGCTGAATCATAAGGTGGAAAAGTTGAAGGCGCTCCATCACATCCTGCAGTCTCATCAATTGCAGCCTGTAATGCAGGCTTTCCTGAGCCCAGCCTTGCTGCTGCTCAGTGGCCCTGACTCATTCACGCACTTGACACACAAATACTGAAGCTGAAGAAAGCAACTAGCCCAGTCTCCCTAGAGGGCTTTGTAAATGGATGTGGAGGTTCCATGGTACTTATGGGCACCTTACCAGTTTCAGCCTTGTCTTCTGCAGGGCCTTGCCTGGGACCAAGAATTGGATTTGAATCAAAAGGAGAAAGAAGACAGAAATTATTAGTTATTTTTTTCCACAGAAGCTGAGGAGAGAGCCGAAAGTCAGTTTTGGTTTCAGGGTTCCATTCTCCTCTGAATCTGCTTCTAGTGTCCTATTTCTGGCAGGCCTGGCTCTCAGGGATGCTCACCTTCTGCTCATGTTCCAAGGAACTCCCACAATCAAGGATACCTGGTTGCTTAAGGTGTATTGCCCTCAGGGGGCCTGTTCTCATGGCCTCCCCAGTTTCCACAGGCGGGAGGAGCCAGGGTTTGATTTTGGTCCCAGAGATACGCTGGCCTCATAGAACGAGTTGGAAAGTATTCACTTCTCTTCGTTGTCTAGAAGAAGTTGTGTGAATTGCCAGTGTTACTTTCTTAATTTTTGTGTAGAAATCTCCAAGGAAGCCACCAAAGCCTAAACTTTTTGTGGGGGGATCTTTAATACAAATCCAATTTTTAAAGTAGATGTAGGACTATTCAGACTCTCTACTTCTTTAGTGGCCATTAGTAGTTTGTATACTGCAAATAATTTGAACACATTATATACATTGGCAAATTTATTGAGATAAACTTGTTCGTAATATTGCTTATATTCATTTTTATTTCTGTAGAACTGTGGTGACCTCACTTCTCATATTCCTGGTAGTGGCAATGTGTCTTATTTTTCTGATCTCCTTGGCTAGAGCTTTAATTTTATTACCTTTCTTAAAGAACCAGTTTTTATTTTTATTTTTTCTATTGTTTTTTCAGATTTTCATTTCATCAATTTCCATTTTTATCTTTATTTCCTTTTTCTGCTAACTTTGGATTTAATTTGCTCTTCTTGTTTTAGTTACTTTAGGTAGAGATTGAAGCCATTGATTAGAGAATTTTCTGTCTTTTCTAATATAGGAGAAAAATGATATAAATTCCTCTGTAATCCATACTTAAGCTTCATCCTATGAATTTTAACATTT
Organism: Chlorocebus sabaeus; assembly: GCF_047675955.1. NCBI lineage: Eukaryota > Metazoa > Chordata > Mammalia > Primates > Cercopithecidae > Chlorocebus > Chlorocebus sabaeus. The sequence continues at coordinate 96,738,588 of NC_132911.1, forward strand.
TAAAATTTTCGTTTATTTTAAAAAAACTTCTCATTTCATTTTGATTTCTGATATGACTAATGGGTTACTTAGAATATGTTATTCACTTTCCAAATATTTGGAGATTATCTGGATAATTTCCTGTTAGTAATTTACTATTTAATTCCATTGCAGTTAGAGAATATACTTTCTATGACTTTCATTACTTAAGATGTATAGGAACTTATTTTATTATATAGGTTTTCTTGGTAAATATTCCATGAACACTTGAAAAGAATGCATATTCTGCTTTACTTCAATAACATTCTGTAAATTTCAGTTATGTCTAGTTGGTTAATAAAGTTGTTCATATTTTATATATCTCTACTGATTATGTCTACTTGTTTTAATAATTACTTGAGAAAGGCATTTAACTCTCCTCCTATAATTATGAATTTGTGCATTTCTTCTTGAAGTTTTATCAGTTTTCATGTATTTTAAAGCTTTGTCATTATGTGCATATATTATGTCCTCTAAGATTAACTGACTCCTTTATCATTATGAAATGACATTTTTCATCCCTGGTAATGTTCTTTGCTCTGAAATCTACTTTGTGTGATATTAATATAATCATGTCAGCTTTCTTTTGGTCAGTGTTAACACAGTTTTATTTTCCAATCTTTTAACCAATTTGTGTCTTTATATTTTCAAGTATTCTCTGTTTTGTAGACAACATGTAGTTCAGTCTTGTTTTTTAAAATCTAATTTGACAACATCTGCCTTGTAATTGAGGTGTTAGACAATTTACGTTAATGTGATTGCTGATATAATTGGGTTTAAATGCACCACTTTGCTGTTTATTTTCTATACATTCAATCCCTTCTTTGTTCTATTTTCTTTTGCTGCCTATTTTGGAATTATAGAATGCTTTTATGATTCTATTTAATTTCTTTTGCTGACATCATAACTGTAACTTTTTAATGTTTTTTGTGGCTTATAATATAACTGTTTAACTTACCACCATCTATCTTTAAGAAATATTATATCATTTCACATGCAGTTAAAGAAGCTTGATGCAGTATATTTCTGTTTCTACAGTCTTTGTGCTATTGTCATGTATTTCATCTCTCTATATATTATAAACCCAACAATACATGTGATTATTTTTGCTGTAACAATTCAACATTCTCTTAAAGAGATTTTTAAAATATGAAGAAATGTGTATTTACCCACATATTTACCATTTCCAGTGCTCCTTATTCCTTTGTGTAGATCCATGTTGCCATCTGGTATTATTTTCTCTTTACTTAAAAGACTTTCTTGAGTATTTCATGTGATGTGTGCTTTCTGGTGATGAAATCTTTCACCTTTTGTATGTCTAAATAAGTCTTTATGTTTCATTTATTTTTGAATGATATTGTTGCTGGTTATAGAATTCTAAGTCAACAGTTTTCATTTCAGTATTTTAATGATGTTCACTACTTTAAAGGGACTTTAAATATATATGCATTAGGCTAATTGGTATGATCATACTTTTCTCTTTTTTTTCCTTGGTATATAATTTCAAAAAGATTTTATTGCTTCATAGCTATGTATTCAAGTTCACTCAAATTTTCCAATATTAATTCCATCTAGTACATTTTTAATCAGACCTTTCCCCCTATGTTTAGAAGTTCATATTGGTACTTTTTAATACCGTCTATATCTTTCCTTAACAAACTTATCCTTTTCTCTACCCTCCTGATCATTGGGAAGATAGTTATAACTGCTTATCATCCTTTTCTACTAACTGTATTATCTGTATTACTTCTTAGTCTATTACTATTGATTTAACTTTATTTTCATTATGTGGAGCATGTTTTCCTATTTGTTTTCATACCTGGAAATTTTATTGAATGCTAGACGTTTTTAATTTTACCTTGTTGGGTTCTAGATATTTTTGTGTGCTCCTACAAATCTTTCTTTTGAAGTACAATTGTCATGTAGAAACAATGTAATCCTTTTGAGATTTAAGTTTTGTTAGGCAGAAACTGAGCAGCATGTAGTCTCTGAATTTTGTCTTACTATTGACCTAATATACTTATGGTTGTTCTAGTCATGTTGTATTTCCAGTTTGCCTGGAATAAATACAAACTATTTCTGACCATGTGTTACTCTTACAGATTTTTCTCTCTGCTTTGTCCAGGTGATTCATTTCTCAAATGCAGATTATTTCCTCACATTCATTCACCAATCAGAACTCAGTTGAATTTTCAAGAGGAATACACTGTATCTATCCAGAGCTCTTACTCTGTAGTTGTCTCCTGTCTGACACATTTCCCTGTGAATTGTAGCTGCTTTGACTTTGCCAGACTCCCAACTACATCTTCTTAACTCAGGCACACCACCAAGCTCTACCTGGGTCTCCTCTCCACGTGCTGTGGCCTGGAAACTTTGGCTCTAATCACAGGCATTCATAGTCCTTATGCATTTGTTTACTCTTCCTTCAGGATTTTTGTCCTATGCTACTTGATGCCCAGTGCCTGAAAACCATTGTTTAATACATGTTGTCCAAATTTTTAGTGATTTCAGCTGAAGGTTAAATCCAATTTCTGTTAGTTCATCATGGCTGGGAGCAGAAGTTTTGAACTGCTCAATTTGTATTTGAAAATTATTTATCGTAAATTGGGGGGTCTAGGAGGAAGTTTCATTTGTAACCAGAGGATTTGTATTGTCACTACAAGCATGCGACAGCAGTAAGAATAAAGTCCACTTTAAACTTAATTGAAGTGTAAGGACCTCAAGTTTTGAATTGCAAACATTCAAAAACTTGCTTATGGGTACAACTTCTCAGGGATTTTTTTTTCCTTTCTCTTCTCAGAGTCAGGGCAACCATAGTCCTTTGATGATTGGAGTGAACATATTTATTTTTGCATTTTTGCTTCCTCGTTATATTAAGGTTTCCAATTCAATGTTTGAGAGATTCTTACTATATTTTTCAACTTGAGTGAGCTCTGGTTGTGAAAAGCACTGAAGGCTGTGAAAATCACTGAAGTTTTCAGCTGTGATATACACTCTCAGGACATAAGCAATTTTATTGTTCCTGCTACTAGTGGAAATACAGCTGATCCAGTGAACACTTATTACATAACACACCACCATAAACCAGTGGTATAAAACAACAATAATTTTCTCATGTCAAAAATCTTGTAGGTCAGGAATCTGGACAGGATTCAGCAGAAAGTGTTTGTTCCACAATATCTGGGGTCTCAACTGGGACACCCTAAATGCTGGGGAATGACTGAAATGGCTGGCAGTTGGAATCATCTTCAAGCTTTTCTTCGCAATTGTCTGCTACCTGGGTTATGATAAGATGAAAGCTTAGTTGTATTTAGGTGGAACTGTTGACAGGAGGACCTGTGTATAACCTCTCAGAGTGGTTTGGGATTCTCACAGCAATGTCAGGTCATGTTACAGAAGATCTGTAGAATGAAAGATACTGTTGTCACTCTCTTTGGAAGATGCAATTTGCAATATCCTCTCAGATTTTTTCATATATATCCAGTGCTTTTAGTTGCTTTCACTGTGAAAAATTCCAGAATGCCAGAGGTCAATCTGAACATTTAAGCCTAAGCATATCACCAAATATGGAACTCTCAACTTTCATATATATTTTTGAATCAATTTTTCAGGTTCCACAAAAAATCTTAATGGAAATGGATGGGTATTGCAAAGACTTTTCTATTACCTTTTGAATGTTTTCATTTGTTTGTTTGTTTGTTTGTTTGTTTTGCAATCACAATTGTCCTTATTCTTGAACTTACATATTTTTTATATCTTATGAAAGTTTCACAATTTTCTACATTCAGATCATGTGTTTCTGTTTATTACTTGAATATTATAGTTTTGTAGTTTTATTAATGGCAACTACTACATCCTACTATAATTTTTAATTGGTTACTAATGGTCCATCATTTGTGAAAAAGCTTGCATATTCATCTTGTATCTTCCCATTCAACTTACTTCAATTTCTTAGTTGTTTTAAAAGTTTGTTTGCTGATTGTCATAAAATTTGAAATCATGTAGCAATAATGGTAGACTGTCTTGAAATTATATATGAAAGATAGAGTTACTTCTTCCCTTTAACTGTATATATCATTTTATTTTCATTATTTCATTAGTCAGACTTCTAGTATAATGTTGAAGAATAGCAACAATAGAGAGTATCTTCATCTCAATATCAACACAAGTTAGAAAAATTTATGTCTTACCATTAGATCTGATGTTCACTGAAATTTCTGGTACTTTATTAAGTTAAGAACACTCTATTTTGGACTTCTTTTACTAAATGTCTTTATTACTGATGAGTATTTATTTCCAGTAAATGTTGTCACTACTCATTGAAATGAAAAAATAATGTTTCATTGTTAGTAGATATTAATACATATTCTAATGTGGGAATTTACTTTATCCAGAGAAATACTATTTGATTATTCCTTTTTAAAATATGCTACTCAAATTTGACTTGTTAATACTTTATGTTTTTACATCTATTTTATAATTGGCATATTGGTGAGTGTGTGTGTGTGTGCGCGCGCATGTGCGGGCATGTATGTGTGTTTTGGTGTCTGTTGAATAGACTAGCTTCATAAAATCAGTTAGGTAGCTTCAGCTCATTTTCGTTGTTATGAAAATCTTTGTACAAGATGGGAAATTGTTTATTTTGTAAAGACTCATTATCTGGGTAAAAAGTATCTGAACCTGGTACTGCTTCAATTTCTTCTAGGGTTAAATGTTAAATTCAGTTATTCTACTCTCACATGAACAGATTTAGAAATGCATACTTTCCTAGAAGTGTATACATTTTATGTAGGTTTTATATCGGTTTTAAAATTGATGGCATATAATTACTCATTCTCTTATATTTTAAATGTTACTCAGTTCCATTGTCAATTTTGGGATTCATAATGTGTTTCTCCTTTACTTTTTTTCATGACTGTATTTTCCAGTTTTTTTGTTATTAATATCTCTAAAAAGCTAGCTTTGTTTTCTGTTAAATAACTTTAGAAATATTTTTTGTTGTTTCATTTTCATTTTGTTAATATATGTTTCATTTTTATTAATTTCTGGTTTTTCTAAGTTCTATGTTTTAACTTAATTTTATCTTTATTATTTTATAATAATGCCTTTAGGTGCATAAATTTTTCTCTGAGTTCTACTATGAACATGGAGTATACATTTTGATAAATATCCTTTGAAAATAGCTTATAATTAATGTATCTTTTCTTCTTAATAAATTATTATTTAGAAGCATTTTCTTTACTTGATAGGTATATAGGTTTGAAGGGAACCTAAAGTAGAGCTATTTTTTGTGATTAATTTCTTGTTTTCTTGCAATACCTTCAGTGAATGTAGGCTGTTTATTAGGTCTGTTTTTGGTGGTTTTTTTGAGGTCTCTTTGTAGTTTATTAGTACATGGTAATTTGTTTCTCATTTATTTTGGTCTCTCCTTTGTGCTAAATCCTCTATTGAATATAAACTTCTAAAAAATTCTATGTGTATCCATTAGATGAAGTTTGTTGTGTTACACAAATATTGTATATCATTTATTATATGTTTCTATTTCAAACTCAAAAAATCAATAGTTTCTAATAGTAAGTTTTAAAGTTTCTCACTATGATTGTGGATTTATCCTTCTTTTTTATATTTTTTAGTTTCACCTTATGTATTTTATAACTATGTTGATTGGTACGTAAGGAACCATTACTGCAATATACTGTTAACATTCCTATGTTATTTTAAGTCAGTATAAAATATCTATTTCTGTCCATTTAAGGCTGTTTACTGTAAATTCTTAAATGGTCTAATATTAACATTACTATACTTGTTAACAATTTATTGGCTTATTTGTTTTCATTTCTTTTTTTATTACTCCAATATTTCTGTGTCATTTTGCTTTGAATTAGCTTTTCTATTGCCAACGAATGCAGTCTGATTTGAGTCTTCTAAATTTTCTCATAGTTGCCATGCTAAAAAGAGATATCCTTCTCATTTTCAAGTGTAATTATGTATATTTTTAAAATATTTTAACTATCAACTCCAGGAAATTGAAATAGAGAGGGTGGAGCATTTACCTAGTGTGCCATTGTAGAATTTTTAGACTTACAGCTTACTACAACATCTCAAGGGTATTAATTTTTTATATGAAAATAACTTTTATTATATATTATGAACAATTCAATGAAGCCTTATTTTCAAGATATCTAAAAATAAGTTTTAAAAAGGTTTTGTTTTTCCTTAGAAAAATAAATATTTAAAATTATCAATAATTATTGAAAAAACATTATTAATTTTGTAAATTGGAAATCTACTGGGCATTTTTTTGTTTGAAATCTGGTAAATTAGCAGTTGCATAATTTTCAATAGTACATCACCTGGATATTTTTCTATGGAATATATAATTTGGAGATTCAGTTAAAGAAGGGAAAACTAAACAATTGGCTTACCATTAATTTTAGTAGTGTATATTCCTTGAATTTCAATAAAGATTTATGTATTATGTATTTCTTATGGAATATTAAAATATAACTGTACTCTGAAAACTCAATAAAGTATTTTGTCAGTCAACAAAATGTATATGTACAGAACAAGACAACATTTCTTCAATAACCTGACATTTACTGAATTAACTCTATCTTGTTTAGTGGTAGAATGTCTAGGATGAAGGAGAGGTTATGACTGACTGCTTTCTAATTTTCTTGTCCTGGAACATAGGCCAGATGTCATGCAAAAATCAGAAAATATTTTGCTATTGTTAAATGGTTGAATAGATTAAGAATACATTGGTCTTTTAAGTGTTCCCATAGAGTCAGATGCTGCAAATATCAATGGGAGCCATTATGTTCTTTTTATATGCAGCCAACTTCTGCTTTTATGCATTCCAAAAATGGTCACTTTATAACTCCAGAAGTAGGATGAAATTGTAACCTGATACTAAGACTTCTTCCTCCTCCTAGGTAAGGGAGGATGGTGCTTAAAGAAAGCTGGACCCACTGTAATCCATTCTGATGAATGTCAGGTCCTTACTGAATTGAATGTAAATGCTAGGTCTATCCAATCTATAAGTTGGGTAGATTATTTAATGTCTTTGTGCCTTAAAGTTCTCATTTATGAAATTAGGATAACAATATCCAGTTCATACGGCTGCTGTAAAAACAAATAACATAATGTTTTAAAAGTTACAAATACAATGAAGCCATGGTAGAAATTGTATATATTTAAAAATTAAAACTGATTCTCAATTATTTTTATTTACTCTAGAAGTGCCAGACTAAGGAGAAAGCAGGGTTGCTACCCGTGCTCTGGGACACTACTAGTTTTGTCAGACTGCTAAAATAGAAATAATGTCACAGAAGACACAAGGCAGAGGCAGACAGAAGAGAGAAAAATCTCAATTCAAGTCAAAACAAAAGATTTCGTGACTGTTCTTATACACAAAGTAGATTAACTGCTATAAGAAACAACAGTCAAATTTCAGTGGTTTAACATAGTAAAGATTTATTTCCTGCTGACTCCTCAGTGGAATGGGGAGGCAGTGAAGCCTCTGCTCCATGCAGTAATTCATGGAGTCAGTCTTCCTTAACCCAGAGGCTTCATTATTCCTAGTGTCTTGAAGATCGCAGGTTAATTTATTACATCTGGCAAGCAAGAAGTAAAAGAAAGTAAGAATAAAGAATCACATGGGTGTATTTTAGGGACCATACGAACAAGCAGTATGTATAATTTCTGAATTTCTCATATTGCATTGGCCAGAACTCAGTCACATGTTCTCCCTTGCTGGGAGGCTTGCAGATGTAATCTGTGTGTTTAAGGTAGAAGGAAATTGATAAACACTTAGTGTCGTTTCTGCCACAGATGTGGTTTGATCAGGTGCCAGGATAAGGGGCGTGAGTCCACTGAACTTTTCAATTTCCTCACTTAAGTTTTTTCACACTCTTTTCTTATGGTCTTCAAAATAAACATACAATTATTGCTTAAACTGAAAAATAAACATGAGAATGGTTTAGGATTTGCTAGTCAGTTCAGCTCAACAGGTTTTAGTTCAGTGCTGTATTCCTATGCCTAACTCTTTGCAAATTTGGTCAAGTCACTCCGACCTCTCGAAGTTTCAGTTACCTGAAAAATGTCTATATATAAATCCAGGAAATGGAATGCTAAATTGAGATAATACATGAAAATGTATTTATAAATTAGGAAGCATGAGGCATTATTTTCACTAATGAAAGATGGTTGAAAATATACTATAATACTGACTTGGCATTCCATTACCATTGTGCCCTGTCTTCATCAAGTCGATTAGCATCCCTGTGCAAATAATGCTGCTTAAATGTCAGGCATATATTTGAATTTCACATGTGTTATACAGCTGGAATCTATGTTTATTTAACACTTTCTTACAATGACAGAGTCCAAATAGGTTATGATATAAAAACAGTATGAAGTCATCACAGTGGACCAGATCCTACCATTACACATGAGCCAAGGATTTGAAAGGCAAAGATTCAGATTATGGCAAGGGGAAAAAAGTGTTTCTAGAGGTCAAGTTGGGCAGGGGTCTGAAAAGTGTGAGTTCAGTTTGTCATAAGCATTATTTAGATATGAGAATAGAAAAGAAAGCATAATATATGTCTTACTTAATCTAATTATTCATTAAAGGATTGAAAAGAGAAAATAATTTAGTTTGCCTTTTATTGTTACAGACATTTTTTGACCTTTCAAAACTTATTTTCTTTGCAATAAATCACCACTTATTTAACATTCATAACCCTATTTTTAATCATCTGAATGGAAACAAGATAAAATAATTTTCCATGTAAAGCAGAAGATATTCCAGTTTCATGAAAGTCCAAGTTATAATTTTAGGTAGGCTGGAAAACGATTATTTTGTTTCTCTCTCTCTCTTCTTTTCCATTTTGACTTTTCCTCCACTGTCTTCATTATTTTTCAACAAGTGATCTTGACTGTATAGACGTTTTGTGTGTTTTTATATTCCATAATATCTGGAAACCACAAAAAAGAATACTCAACTGTTATGTGTAATGCAGGACTTGTTATTTCTGAGATAAATTTAAGAATAAGTTCCTTCTTCTTGCAATTTTCATGAAAACTTTATCTTAGCCTTTTATGTTTCTAAAGCTAATAAACTTATTTTCCTAATTTTTTTCCCAGACTAAAATCTGAAACTATTATACATTTGTTTCATTTGTTTTCTTTGTTTCAAAGTCAAATGACACTGTGATTGATTTTAAATGACCCTATCGTGCTTCGAAGTTTCAGACCATTTCTTGAACACATAGTTTTTTTGGCTTCTATGTGAGATTTTCTCTGTGTGTGTGTGTGTGTGTGTGTGTGTGTCTGTGTGTATGCACATGCGTGCGCACGCGAGAGAGAGAGACAAGAGAGGGAATGTCTGTAAAATAATTGCTCATTATTTAGTTAGTGGCTATGAAAACTTCTCCATTCCTTATGAACTCCATTCCTCCTAGCTCCTGGATTCCACCCACTGTTTCTTCTACTTTTTGATTACCTAGTAACTACCATCATATACTATGGTGTAGGTGAAATTAATGAACATATCTATTCCTGGTACAAAAAATTGGGGGACAGCTTACTGTAGAGACATCAGAGGAGATTTTGCTTCACTGTATTTTCAGTTGCCATCTGCTGTGGGAAGACAAAGTCTAATAATCTCATATGCTTTTTGTTTGTACATGGCTGACATGTCTTAAATCCTTCAAGGTTTCACCAGGACAAGTTGTCATAAAACCTATGGTAAACTTGACCGAAGCATGCTTTTTACTAATATTTGTAAACTGAGTTTTTGTTACTGTTATAATTTTGTTAAAAAACTGTATTATGTATTTTGTGGCCAGACTCTTGCCAATAAGATCAGATATAGTAGATGGGTCCTAACCCTTCATATTCACAGGCCAGGAACCTTAATGTGTCAGTTTACCAAAATTAGTAAGAATCCAATATTGTCACACACTGCCAGAGTTCATAAACACTGATGTATAAAGCCAAAGCATGAACTTAATAATTTACAATGACTAATTTAAGTTGTTAAGGGTACCAGATACTTTCCTCTATTTGACTAGCACATTTTCTCCCGATATATTAATTATATGGAATGTCAATTACCAGAAAGGTATTTGTGACCTTCAATCACAGGGAGGCACTAGTTGAATGATTTGAATGTATGGCAGCATTTGGTTGTGATTATTTTGGATCTGTTAAGATGATTTTACATATCTCTGCCAGAATTGAGTACAACTTCATGTATACTAACATGTACTATATAGGATAACCTACTCAAGAAACCTTTTTTTTTTTTTTTTTTGCAAGTTCTTCAAAGTTACCACACTATTTTGCCAAGTATCAATGCAATATTATCTTGTTTTACATTGTTTTGTGACTAACATATAGACATATGCTTTATCTGAAATTTACATAAAAGCCTGTAACTTTAAAGACTTTTCTTCTACAGACAAAATACAACCATTTGGGGAAAATATTTGAACTCAGAAATTAGTACAATTAGCAAACGTATTTATAGGAATAAACAAGAATATCTTTTTCATCAAATCCTTAGCTACTAATAATCAGAACTCAATTTACCATGAGAATTTTACACTGATTTAACGAGAACACACCTTTATAACTCATGTTCTGTGAGTCACACAACGCTCTAAGTAATTCTGTAATACAGAACATGTGAAGACTAGAAGTCTTTTCAGTTACTCTTAGTGAAATAGTTTATTGGGGTTAAATCTCCCATTTAGTTCTGCTTTCTTATTTTGCACACGCAGAATAAAAGAGTAGGAATAAAATTTGTTTCGTTGTAGTCATGCTAAAGAAGGCAAAATCGATGCTCTATAATGATTCATTCCCAAATATAGTGATTGGAGTCTGAGGGTGAATGTGCAGAGACCAGTCCATGGTCTTTTAGGAACCAGGTTGCACAGCAGGAGGTGAGCATCTGTAAAGGGAAATAACTGGGTGCCATCTAAGGATGATAGTTAAGATTGTTGTCCTCTAATAATCTAGAAATAAAAGAAATGAAATCATATATTGAAAGTATTATAAATCAGGACATGACATATGACAAGCTACCCAAGTAATAGACCTGTTTCCCCAGAGGTTTTCCTAAGAGAAATAAATGGAGTGGTCAGCTATAAAGTTTTATTTCTCATTTTAATATTGAAATGTGAACTGTCTTTCAGAATTTTTCATTTCTTATAATTTGACATAATATGGTCACCATCCCTGAATCTAAAGTGTTTTCTTTTTCAAGAAAATAATGCCATCACATAGGCCATTGAAGCATCAGCCACTGGCTTACGTCAGTGACATTCTGTCAGAAAGTCCACTTCTGCCTCTCCCTTATAGTACAGTGACTGATGCTTTCAAGAGATGACTGTAAATCTAAAATTATAAGCAGATATCAGAAGCTTTCTAGATTCTCCAAAGAATTTATTCATCAGTTTCTTAAAAATCAACTAAAAGGAGAATTAGTTTTCCTCCAGAGAATGGGAACTCTACAGAGAGTTATTTAATGTATAGGTTTATATGTGTGTGTATGTCATTTGGTTTTACATGATAAGTATTTGGGTTTCTTCTACATAATTAGCACAAACATAGAATGAATGGGTACTATTATTGTCTTTGAATACCAGCAGTCTTAAAAAGCAGCTTAGTTTATTGGTGAGCTATTACCAGAAGTAATTGCTTAGCATAGTAAATAATAATCAAAATTATAGTGGGTTAATATATGATTCATCAAAATAAAGAAAATTATAATTTTCTCAAAACGATTATTAGAAAAGTTATTTATACTAATTAATTTTAATGCAAAGACCTTCACAATACATTCATATTTTAGGATACTATGTATGTATTAAAATCTTGTTTTTGAAGAATCTTTAAAAACATAGGTACAGTTTCTCAAGTAAAAATTCAAGCTAATAAACAGAATATTTTCTGAGATCTCAATATTGATATTGATGAAGAGATAAATAGAGAGAGATACACATAGATACAAAAGATCCAGATACAGATGCAGATAGGGTAGACGGTTGTATCATCTCTAGATGACATAATCGTCATTTTTATTTTTAGTTCATACTTGTTTATACTTTCTTTTTTTTCTTTTTTTTTTTTTTTTGAGACCAAGTCTCCCTCTGTCGACCAGGCTGGAGTGCAGTGGAGCGATCTTGGCTCACTGCAAGCTCCACCTCCCGGGTTTACGCCATTCCCTGGCCTCAGCCTCCCGAGTAGCTGGGAGGCGGCCACCACCGCGGCCGGGCTAAATTCTTTTTTTTTTTTTTTTTTTTTTTTTTTTTTTAATTTTTAGTAGAGACGGAGTTTCACTGTGTTAGCCAGGGTGGTCTCGATCTCCTGACCTCGTGATCTGCCCTCCTCTGCCTCCCAAAGTGCTGGGATTACAGGCGTGAGCCGCCGCACCCAGCCTATACTTTCTTAAATTATTATACCCAAAAGGTGAAATCATATTATTTATTGTCGAAAAAGGATGGATAAAGAAAGAAAAGTATGTATGTCTGTGTATGTATGTGTATGTTTACGTTTTATGCCACTTATTCTGACAGTTAAATGTGGTAGGTACTATATTAGTTTGCTAAATTTATTTTCTACTCTCATGCTTGAAAACATAAACTCTACTTTATTTTCAAGTGTCACAATTTGATCAGTGATTCAACTCATCTCCTAAATTATTTGATACAAAATGATATCTTCTCTACTTAATCCTCAACATATACTTGCATAACATTTTTACTTAAAAAATTGGTCAATTTAGAAGATTGCAGAAGAGTTCCAGGATCCTTTGTTTGGCCCCCGTATCAGTTTTGTTATCTCATTACACCAAAGGATACTTCTCTCTCTTAACAATGAGCAAATTTTGTTGAACATCAGTTTCTCGATATCAGGTATTATGTCTTATTCAACTTCTCAGACCTTGAAATATTATATAATAAATATATATTGAACTGCATATCATAAAAATGTTCACCCCTTCCTCCCTTTTTGTTGTTTTAGTTTCATTCCGACTAAAACAAGGCAGTGATTTATTTATTTTTGACAGCAGGTATGCAAACACTATTCTAAATTTTATTCAGAAAAGTAAATGAACAAGAAAAGATAAGAAAATTAGTGTGTTACAGATACAAGAATACATGGATAAATCAGCCATTGACAAAACCTGTAGACATGAGAATTTAATATGTGATAAAGATAATACTACATATCAGGAATGGAGGAGTTAATCTATAAAATATTTTTTATTTTAAAATAATCAACTTAGAACCACAGCTCATTCCCAAAATCAAAATAAATTTTAGGTGTATCAAAAGTTAACACTAAAACATAGAAGAAATGAGGGCTAGGATAAACTATGTCAGAATATCTGAATAATCAAAACCATTTAAGCAGGGGTTCTCACCCCTCAGGCCATGGACTAGTACCAGTCCATGGTCTTTTAGGAACCAGGTTGCACAGCAGGAGGTGAGCAATGCGTGAGTGAGTGAAGCCTCATCTCTATTTACAGCTGTTCCCTATCATTTGCATTACTGCCTGAGCTCTGCCTCCTGTCAGATCAGTTGCAGCATTAGATTTTCATAGGAGCGCGAACCTGTTGTAAACCCCTCATGTGAGGAAGGTAGGTTGCACACTCCTTATGAGAATCTAATACCTGATGATCTGTCACTGTCTCCCATCACCCCCAGATGGGACCAACTAGTTGCAGGAAAACAAGCCCAGGGCTCCCACTGAGTCTACATTATGGTGAGTAGTATAATTATTTCATTATATATTACAATGTAATAATAATAGAAATAAAGTATACAATAAATGTAATGCATTTGAATCATCCTGAAACCATCCCTCAGCCCGGTCCATGGAAAAATTATCTTCCACAAAACCCGCCCCTGGTGCCAAAAATATTGGGACAGCTGCATTTAAGCATAGAAGTAGGTGAAGACATCATGAAAGAATGTATTGACACATTTGACTAAGTAAAAGTTTTTTTTAAAGAAACCTCATTTGTTAAAAAGAAAAATCAGATAATTAAAAGGCAAATAACAAATAGTAGAAGATTGCCACAAAGATTAATGACTTTAATAAAGAGTTACTAATAAGTGATTTAAAAAAATACTAAGACTTCAATAACTAATATCATAAAAAGGCAATTTATAAAAACATAGATTAAAAATAGAATATTGTTATAACAACGTTCAGTAATGGTCAGAATGAGGTAAGATGGAAACATAAAGCTGGAATCACCAAAGAAACAGTATATTATGCTCTTCACATTGCTTATTAAAACAACACATGAATGCATGTCATAAAAATTTTCTCGAGTAGGGAGCTTCTTTTTTCAGTTAAGAAGAAAATTAAATTAACCAGAACATCTGCTTTTCTAAGAATTCCAGTCAATTATGATAGTAATGTGGATGCTATTTTTGCTGTGATGCTCCTTTTTCATTTCCTATGTTTGATTTTTGTGCTTTCTTTGTGTTTTTTTGGTTACACTTGCCAAACGTGTCGATATTACTGGTTTTTAAATTAAAGAAGATCACATAGTTGTCGCTGGCAAGATGGCTGAATAGGAACAGTTCTGGTCTGCAGCAGCCAGCAAGATCAACACAGAAGGCAGGTGATTTCTGCATTTCCAACTGAGGTACCTGGCTCATCTCACTGGGACTGGTTAGACAGTGGGTGCAGCCCACAGAGGGCAAGCTGAAGTAGGGTGGGGTGTCACCTCACCTGGGAAGTGCAAAGCGTCAGGGAACTCCCTCCCCTAGCCAAGGAAAGCCTTGAGGGACTGCGCCATGAAGGATGGTGCACTCTGGCCCCAGATACTATGCTTTTCCCATGGTCTTTGCAACCCAAAGACCAAGAGATTCTCTCAGGTGCCTAGGCCACCAGGGCCCTGGATTTCAAGCACAAAACGGGGCAGTCATTTGGGCAGACACTGAGCTAGCTGCAGGAGTTTTTTTTCATACCCCAGTGGCATCTGGAATGACAGCAAGACAGAATCATTCACTCCCCCTGGAAAGGGGCTGAAGCGAGGGAGCCAAGTGGTCTAGCTCAGCAGATCCCACCCCCATGGATCCCAGCAAGCTAAGATCCACTGGCTTGAAATTCTCACTTCCAGCACAGCAGTCTGAAGTTGACAAGGAACACTCTAGCTTGGAGCGGGGAGGGAGGTCCACCATTACTAAGGCTTGAGTAGCAGTTTTCCCCTCACAATGTAAACAAAGCCACTGGGAAGTTCAAACTGGGAGGAGCCCACCACGACTCCACAAAGCCACTGTAGCCAGACTGGCACTCTAGATTCCTCCTCTCCAGGCAGGACATCTCTGAATAAATGGCAGCAGCCCCAGTCAGGGGCTTATAGATAAAACTCCCATCTCCCTGGGACAGAGCACTTGGGGGAAGGGGCAGCTGTGGGAGCAACTTCAGCAATCTTAAATGTTCCTGCCTACCAGCTCTGAAGAGAGCAGTGGATCTCCCAGCACAGCACTTGAGCTCTGCTAAGGGACAGACCGCCTCCTCGAGAGGGTCCCTGACCCCCATGCCTCCTAACTGGGAGACACCTTCCAGCAGGGATCGACAGACCACTCATACAGGAGAACTCTAGCTGGCATCTAGCTGGTGCCCCTCTGGGAAGAAGCTTCCAGAGGAAAGAACAGGCAGCAGTCTTTCCTGTTCTGCAGCTTCTGTTGGTGATAAGAAGGCAAACAGGGTCTGCAGTGGACCTCCAGCAAACTGCAACAGACCTGCAGCAGACTAGCCTGACTGTTAGAAGGAAAACTAACAAACAGAAAGCAATAGCATCAACATCAACAAAAAGGATGTCCACACAGAAACCCCATCCAAAGGCCACCAACACTGAAGACCAAAGGTAGATAAAACCAAGAAGATGAGGATAAAACAGTGCAAAAAGGCTGAAAATTCCAAAAACCAAAACACCTTTTCTCCTCCAAAGGATCACAACTCCTCTCCAGCAAGGGAACAAAACTGGATGGATAATGAGTTTGATGAATTGACAAAAGTAGGCTTCACAAGGTGGGTAATAACAAACTCCTCCAAGCTAAAGAAGCATGTTCTAACCCAATGCAAGGAAGCTAAGAACCTTGAAAAAAGGTTAGAGGAATTGCTAACTAGAATAACTAGTTTAGAGAAGAACATAAATGACCTGGCAGGAGCTGAAAAACACAGTATGAGAACTTTGTGAAGCACACACAAGTATCAATAGCTGAATCAATCAAGCAGAAGAAAGGATATCAGAGACTGAAGATCATCTTAATGAAATAAAGCATGAAGACAAGATTAGAAGAAAAAGAATGAAAAGGAACAAACAAAGCCTCCAAGAAATATGATACTATGTGAAAAGACCAAACCTACATTTGATTGGTGTACCTGAAAGTGACAGGGAGAATGGAGCCAAGCTGCAAAACACTCTTCAGGATATTATCCAGGAGAACTTCTCCAACCTATCAAGACAGGCCAACATTCAAATTCAGGAAATACGAGAACACTACAAAGATACTACTCGAGAAAAGCAACACCAAGACACATAATCATCAGATTCACCAAGGTTGAAATGAAGGAAAAAATCTAAGGGCAGCCAGAGAGAAACGTCGAGTTACCAACAAAGGGAAGCCCATCAGATCAACAGCGGATCACTCTGCAGGAAACCCTACAAGCTAGAAGAGAGTGGGGGCAAATATTCAACACTGTTAAAGAAAAGAATTTTCAACCCAGAATTTCATGTCCAGCCAGACTAAGCTTCATAAGGGAAGGAAAAATAAAAACCTTTATAAACAACAAATGCTGAGAGATTTTGTCACCACCAGGCCTTCCTTACAAGAGCTCCAGAAGGAAGCACTAAACACGGAAAGGAAAAACTGGTACGAGCCACTGCAAAAACAAACCAAATTGTAAAGACCATTGACATTATGAAGAATCTGCATCAACTAATGGGCAAAATAACCAGCTAGCACTGTAAAGACATGATTAAATTTATACATAACAATATTAACCTTAAATGTAAACAGGGTAAGTACCCCAATTAAAAGACACAGACTGGTAAATTGGATAAAGAGTCAAGACTCATCAGTGTGCTGTATTCAGGAGATGCATCTCACATGCAAAGACACACATAGGCTCAAAATAAAGGGAGAGAGGAATATTTACCAAGCAAATGAACAGAAAAAAAAGCAGGGGTTGCAATTCTAGTCTCTGATAAAACAGACTTTAAATGAACAAAGATCAAAAAAGACAAAGAAGGGCAGTACATAATGGTAAAGCAATCAATGCAACAAGAAGAGCCAACTATCCTAAATATATGTACCCAATACAGGAGGACCCAGATTCATAAAGCAAGTTGTTAGAGACCTACAAAGAGACTTAGACTCCCACACAATAATAGTGGGAGACTTTAACAACCCACTGTCAATATTAGACAGATCAATGAGACAGAAAATGAACAAGGATATTCAGGACTTGAACTCAGCTCTGGACCAAGCAGATCTAATAGATATCTACAAAACTCTCCACCCCAAATCAACAGAATATACTTTCTTCTCAGCACCACATCACACTTATTAAATGTTATGGTGTTGGGGAAACTGGCTAGCCATATGCAAAAAACTGAAAGTGGACCCCTTCCTTACACTTCATACAAATATTAAATCAAGATGGATTAAAGACTTAAATGTAAGACCTAAAACCATAAAAACCCTAGAAGAAAACCTAGGCAATACCATTCAGGATATAGGCATGGGCAAGGACTTCATGACTAAATCACCAAAAGCAGTGGAAACAAAAGCCAAAATTGACAAGTGGGATCTAATTCTGACAGCTAAAGAAACTACCATCAGAGTGAACAGGCAACCTAGAGAATGGGAGAATATTTTTGCAATATGTCCATATGACAAAGGGCTAATATCCAGAATCTACAAAGAACTTAAACAAACTTACAAGAAAAAATCAAACAACCCCATCAAAAAGTGGGCAAAGGATATGAATAGACAATTCTCAAAAGAAGACATTTATGCAACCAACAGACACATGAAAAGATGCTCATCATCACTGGTCATCATAGAAATGCAAATCAAAACCACAATGAGATACCATCTCATACCAGTTAGAATGGTGATCATTAAAAAGTCAGGAAACAACAGGTGCTGGAGAGGATGTGGAGAAATAGGAAGGCTTTCACACTGTTGGTGGGAATGTAAACTAATTCAACCATTGTGGAAGACAGTGTGGCGATTCCTCAAGGATTTAGAACTAGAAATACCATTTGACCCAGCCATCCCATTGGCATATACCGAAAGGATTATAAATCATGCTGCTATAAAGACACATGCACACGTATGTTTATTGCGGCAGTATTCACAATAGCAAAGACTTGGAACCAACCCAAATGTCCATCATTGATAGACTGGATTAAGAAAATGTGGCACATATACACCATGGAATACTATGCACCCATGAAAAAGGATGACTTCATGTCCTTTGTAGGGACATGGATGAAGCTGGAAACCATCATTCTGAGCAAACTATTGTAAGGACAGAAAACCAAACATCACATGTTCTCACACATAGGTGGGAATTGAACAATGAGAACACCTGGACATAGGGTGGGGGACATCACAACTGGTGTGTGTTGTGGGGTGGGGGGAGGGAGGAGGGATAGCATTAGGAGATATATCTAATGTAAATGATGAGTTAACGGGTGCAGCACACCCACATGTCACATGTATACATATGTAACAAACCTGCACATTGTGCACATGTACCCTAGAACTTAAATTATAATAATAAAATAATAAAAATAAATAGGGAATCCTTTCCTCATTTCTCGTTTTTGTCAGATTTGTCAAAGATCAGGTGGTTGTAGATGTGTGGTGTTATTTCTGAGGCTTCTGTTTTTTTCCATTGGTCTATATATCTCTTTTGCTAAGAGTACCATGCTGTTTTGGTTACTGTAGCCTTGTAGTATAGTTCGACATCAGGTAGTGTGATGCCTCCAGCTTTCTTCTTTTTGTTTAGTATTGTATTGGCTATACAGGCTCTTTTTTGGTTCCATATAAACTTTACAGTAGTTTTCTCTAATTCTGTGAAGAAAGTCAATGGTAGCTTGATGAGAATAGCATTGAATTTATAGATTACTTTGGGCAGTATGGTCATTTTCACAATATTGATTCTTCCTATCCATGAGCATGAAATGTTTTTCCATTTGTGTCCTCTCTTATTTCCTTGAGCAGTGGTTTGTATTTCGCTTTGAAGAGGTCCTTCATATCCCTTGTAAGTTGTATTCCTAGGCATTTTATTCTCTTTGTAGCAGTTGTGAATGAGAGTTCACTTAAGATTTGACTCTCGGTTTGTCTATCATTGGTGTATAGGAATGCATGTGATTTTTGTACACTGATTTTGTATCCTGAGACTTTGCTAAAGTTGCTTATCAGCTTAAGGAGAATGTGGGCTGAGACAATGGGGTTTTCTAAATATACAATCATGTCATCTGCAAACAGAGACAATTTGATTTCCTCTCTTCCCATTTGAATACTCTTTACTTCTTTCTCTTGACTGATTGCCCTGGCCAGAAATTCCAATGTTATGTTGAATAGGAGTGGTGAGAGAGGGCATACTTGTCTTGTGCCAGTTTTCAAGGGGAGTGCTGTCAGCTTTTGCCCATTCAGTATGATATTGGATGTAGGTTTGTCATAAATAGCTCTTATTATTATTACTACAACCATCAGAACTTTGACAAGCCTGACAAAAACAAGCAATGGGGGAATAATTCCCTATTTAATAAATGGTGTTTGGAAAACTGGCTAGTCATATGCAGAAAACAAACTGGACCCCTTCCTTACACTTTATACAAATATTAACTCAAGATGGATTGAAGACTTAAATGTAAGACCTAAAACCATAAAAACCCTAGAAGAAAACCTAGGCAATACCATTCAGGACATAGGCATGGGCAAGGACTTCATGACTAAAACACCAAAAGCAATGGCGACAAAAGCCAAAATTGACAAATGGGATCTAATTAAACTAAAGAGCTTCTGCACAGCAAAAGAAACTATGATCAGAGTGATATCAGAGAACAGACAACCTAGAGAATGGGAGATAATTTTTGCAATCTGTCCATCTGACAAAGGGATAATATCCAGAATCGACAATGAACTTAAAAAAAATTCACAACCCCATCAAAAAGTGAGTGAAGGATATGAACAGACACCTCTCCAAAGAAGACATTTATGCGGGCCGGGCGCGGTGGCTCAAGCCTGTAATCCCAGCACTTTGGGAGGCCGAGACGGGCGGATCACGAGGTCAGGAGATCGAGACCATCCTGGCTAACACGGTGAAGCCCCATCTCTACTAAAAAAATACAAAAAACTAGCCAGGCGAGGTGGCGGGCGCCTGTAGTCCCAGCTACTCGGGAGGCTGAGGCAGGAGAATGGCGTGAACCCGGAAGGCGGAGCTTGCAGTGAGCTGAGATCCGGCCACTGCACTTCAGCCTGGGCCACAGAGCGAGACTCTGTCTCAAAAAAAAAAAAAAAAAAAAAAAAAAGACATTTATGCAGACAACAAATATATGAAAAAAAAGTTCATCATCCCTGGTCATTACAGAAATGCAAATCAAAACCACAATGAGATACCATCTCATGCCAGTTAGAGTGGCGATCATTAAAAAGCCAGGAAACAACAGATGCTGGAGAGGATGTGGAGAAATAGGAACTCTTTTACACTGTTGGGGAGTGTAAATTAGTTCAACCATTGTGGAAGACAGTGTGACGATTCCTCAAGGATCTAGAATCAGAAATACCAGCAATCCCATTACTATGTATATACCCGAAGGATTACAAATCATTCTACTATAAAGACACATGAACACATACGTCTATTGCAGCACTGTTCACAATAACAAAGACTTGGAACCAACCCAAATGCCCATCAATGATAGACTGCATAAAGAAAATGTGGCACATATACACCATGGAATACTATACAACCATAAAAAAGATGAGTTCATGTCCTTTGCAGGGACATGGATGAAGCTGGAAACCATCATTCTCAGCAAATTAACACAAGAACAAAAAACCAAACACTGCATGTTTTCCCTCATAATTGAGTATTGAACAATGAGAACACATGCTAAGGGAGAGGAGCATCACACAACGGGGCCTGTCAGGGGGTGGGGGGCTAGGGGAGGGATAGCATTAGGAGAATTAACTAATATAGATGACGGGTTGATGGGTGCAGCAAACCACCATGGCACGTGTATACCCATGTAACAAACCTGCATGTTCTACACATGTATTCCAGAACTTACAGTATAATTTTTAAAAATCAATTAATTAAAGTGTAAAAAACAAGTTTTAGCTATTGCACCAGGTAGGATGTATTGATATCAGTTGACAAAAACTGACTTCTATTAAATTAAGCCAGAAAAACATAAATTTGCTGCTGATTTCTTATACTTAAGAAACATGAGTTAGGGGAGCTCCAGGGATCTCAGGAGGAAGGGCCTATGAATCAATTACAGTTGCCTCTTACCCTGTGGAGATTTAAGTTCTCCTCTAGATTTAAATTCCTGGGAGGAAGAATCTAACTCCTTACCAAATTGCTCATTATTTCTAGTAGTTTTATTTATTTTTAAATTTTAAACCTTAGGTTTTCTTGATATATGTATTCAGTAAGATTAAAAAGTAATTTTATCCCTTCTAACCCAATTTTCTTATCTTACTGCATTAGTTATTACCTCAAAAGTATACAGAATTAATTGCTTAATTCTTCTTTTATTTAATTCCACTTTCTTAATTCTTATGCCAGGCACTGTTCAAGGCTGGGAGGAAATAGCAGAGAACAAAACAAAAACCTCTCTGCTTGTAGAGGTTACATGCTGTAGACTGATGTGACACAGATAGAAACCCAGAAAAATAAGTAATATACACACTGTTACATATTTTTAAGGGTTAACAATAAAAATAAAACATGGAGAGGCATGGACAATATAATCTTTGTGGGTGGACTGAAAACAATGGTAACAGGAAAAATCCCTATTTGTTTCTAGTTTTAGGATTTAGAGTCTCACTATTTAGATGATTGTTGTTTCTGTGAAATCAATCTACATTTTATATTTAATCAGTTTCTTTTAATTTCAGATCTTAAAATTAAGAATGGCAGCTAAATTTGATCAAATTATTTTAAGTATTTATTTTTATATTCGTAAGGATTTCTTTCTTTAATCCATTGATAAGATTAATGATATTTGTGGATATAAGCCCATTCTTGCCTTCCTGGAATAAATCATATTTTGTAATAATGTGTGCTTATTGGCAGTATGCTGGATTTACCTTGATAATATTATACTCAGAATTTTGTAGCTCTATTTGTAAGTAAAATTAATCTTTCTTACTTAAACTCATCTGTTGGTCCAGTTTTCTATTTTGTCTAATCATAATCACATTTTAATTATTTCAATGAGGAACTTTTCAATAGCATGAAATCTTTAAATAGCATTGTAATACCTTCTTCAATAACAAGAGTAACTAATAGTTATATAATGCGGAATATATTACACCATGTTCTAAGTACTTTATGTATATTAACTTAGTTAATTGTCACAATAACTGTGCGAGGTAGACATTATTATTATTTTCTATATTTTATGTTATTATTATTACATTATTAATTTCTACATTTTACAGATGACAAAACCAGCACAGAGTGGTTACACAGCATATCTAAGTTCATTTGACCTTGGTGCCTTTTTTCAATGGTTGATATTAAATATGCTTTCCAATTTATTTTGTGATCATTTATCGACTTATGTTTTCTACTTCTTGGATTGCCTTTATTAAATTGTGCTAGAAAAGCATTCATTTGAAATGAAATGCATTTCAAATTTCCTTTGTTGCAATTTGAAAGTTTTTCAAACTTGTTGCAATTTGAAAGTTTTTCAAACTTGTTGCAATTTGAAAGTTTTTCAAACTTGTTGCAATTTGAAAGTTTTTCAAACTTGTTGCAATTTGAAAGTTTTTCAAATTTGTTGCAATTTGAAATTACAAGTGTTGTAATTTTTTTCTGTTACAAATATTTTATTGTATCCCTATCTGTGATTACATTTTCATTCATATTCGATTCACATGTATTTTTGCTCTCGTTACTTTGTCTTCAATCATTAAAAAATTTATCTATTTTATTGGTCTTCCCAAAGAATTCACTTTCTGTTTTTTAAATTTTATTAAGCTTAGCCTATTTTTTTATTATTTAACTTTCTTATTTTGTTTAGTTTATTGATTGTTTTTCTTTATTTTTGTTTTCTTTTATTAATATTAATGGGGTCTTAAACTTATAAACTTTTCTCTCAGAAGAACGTTTAGCTTTGTTATAAGATTGCATATCAAATGCTGTCCTTTTCATTGCCTTCTAGTTTGTAATTTCAGTTTTCATTTCAAAAATACTTCATAATTACTCATTATAATGAATAATTAAGAGTTATTCTAAGTGAAGAAATATTTGATCAGCATTTTATTGTTCATCTCATATCATAGAATGTGATCTGTAACATTTCACTTCTTTGAAATTGTTAAGGTTCTCTTTGTGTCTACTCCAGTTAAGAGCAATGATTTCTAAATGTGTCAGGAACACATAAAGAACATATGTAAAATTTTATAAATAATATACTCAGTACTATATGTGTTTATATGCATCTATGTTTGTGTGAATGTGCTTTGTTATGTATGTCTCTACTATTTTGTATAAAATTACATTCTTTTTGTTTTTCATATTTGATTTTTAAGCGTAATAAATAGAGGAAATTCCACAACGTAACATGTTCAATTCATGTCAAACAAGGATGGGTGTTCAAGCCCCTTGGACCTTGCTCTAGACACAGAACTAAAGAAAAGAAACCAGTAGACATAAGCAGATGGAGGCAAATGGGGCAGCAGGGCCACGAAAGGCATGTGGGGTGCTTCTTTGTTACACTTGAAGACTGTTTTATCAGGAACAACAGTACTGGGTTCCTTTGCAGTCACTTCCTTTTCACTAATGATGAGGCCCAGGTGAATGACATCTGAGTATTCTGTGAGATCTCAAGGGAGACATGGGAGGAGAGCAGCTGCGTTTCATATGGCAGCAACACCAAATCCTTGTTAGATTTGTCATTCTATTTGTTCTCACCCTTCTCATTATGTTTGATGACTAGGCACTTTGTGGCCACAATGTAGCCCATTGTGGAGTCCTTTGAAGTTCCTGGGTTTTGATGAGCTGCTGTTGTTGGTTGTCTAGCCATACATGCAAGTCAGGGTGCAATAGAACAATCACACCCACCTGTTGGATATTGCCACCTTCTCAACCCTCTCATCCAAGATTTCCTTCATGGGCTTAGATGCTCAAAGCTTGACTTTCCTTTCTTCCATTATCTTTTCCTTCTCATCCTCAGAAAACTCCAGCCTGCCTCAGAGAGCTCTTCTTATTGAGCTACTGAAGGCAATGCTCATTCAAAGACCCAGTCATTTCATTATCTGAAAGTATAGCTTTCACACATTTCAGAGTCAGAGCTTCCTCCTGATTTTTCCTTTCACCAGTGATGGCTCTCCTTTATACAAGGCACATTCAGAGAGAAGTCATTTCATCCATAGATGAGAAAGTAGTCTAGCAACTGAGAAGGGAATCACTGATTAGTCGATCTTCATGGATTCTCAGCTTCAGACTTGGAAAATGCCTTGTAAATTCTCAAGATTGTATTTTCCCATTTCAGAGAAGAGTTCAAAGCACTTCTTGACAATATACTTGTGAATGACATTAAAGGTTTTACTCTTTTAACCATTTTTTGATTCCCTGGATAAAGTAAAGTTTGGTGGTTTTCTTCTTGTTCTTAAAGGGATCAATGTGAGAAATTTGCTTCCACTTAAGATGCAGAAAACCACACCTACCCTATCAATGAGAAAAAGCCCAATAATCTCCAAAATCATAACTTCCCTTAAGACTATTAGAAAATTGTGTGCAAATGAACTAAATCTCTAAGAGTGGCAAGCCTCTTCAAGGAGAGATGAACATACTAAATTCATCTTTGGCAGACCATGAGAGGAAGAGGTAGAATTCACCATTTTAGTAAATTCTTATAGGTCAAGTGTGAGCCAGTGTAGCAATTTAGAATCCCTTTAGAAGCTCTAGATACAAAGAGAGTCGATGCTTACACATCAGCTCTTTTCCATGGGCTTCTACCAGGTGATCATAAGAATAACTGGGGCTGGGCACTGTGGCTCACATCTACAATCCCAGCACTTTGGGAAGCTGGAGTAGGAGAATCACTTGAGGTCAGAAGTTCAAGACCAGCCTGGTTAATATAGTGGGATCCTGTCTCTACAAAACAAATTCAAAAATTAGAATGATGTGGTGGTGCACACTTGTAGTCCCAGCTACTTGAGAGGCTGAGGTGAGAGGATCACTTGATCCTGGGATGGGGAGGTTGCAGTGAGCCTTTATCACACCATTGCACTTCAGCCTGGCTGACTGAGCAAAACCCTGTGTCAAAATAATAATAGTAATTGGGAGCATTGCAAGAGACTCTAAGGAATCCTTTCAGTGGCACAGAGGCATGAAACTCTGCTTGTACCCTTCTCTGACTTACACAAAGCAAAAGCCATCCACTGCTGGGACAGAAACAGGAAACTTTCCTGCCCCCAGGACCCAGGCAATGCTCCTGGGGGAGTGGAGGAAAAACGGAAGTTGCCTCTGGAGGAGGAGGAAAAGCAAAGATGCTCTGCTCCTGAGGGAGAGGTGGAAGCAAAACCCTCTACCTCTGAGGACAGGGGAGGAAGATCTTCCTGCCTCTACCAGGAGCATTGTACTAGTAACAAACAATATCAGTCTACCGCTGGACAGTGCCAGGCAAAGCTACAATAGCACCAGGAGGGGTGAGGGACAAAGGTCATCTGCTCATGGGAGAGGGGAGGAGTCCAAGCTCCTGCACTGATACAAGCAGGGGTCTGAGAGAAAGCCAGGATACTCTCTCAGGCCCAAGACTCCACATAGAGATAACACGAGTTTGGCTGCCACAAGGGGAGGTGTAGGAATGCTGTTAAAGTCACACCTCTGAGGACAAGAAGCACAGGGCCAGCCTGAGGCTAAGGCAGGATAGGGAGAAATGAGAACTCCAAGAGCTTTCTATGTATTGCAAGACCATGAAGACAGACTCCTCTGTGGGGGCAGGTGAGTGGGGTCTGCTGAAAGCTGAGAGTGAAACAGAAAACTGAGTAAAACCTCTGGCACCCTAGAACCCTCAGTAAGCCAAAGAAGAGCACCCCATTGTTGGAAGAATTTGAAGTCCTGGTGCACTGAAATGGTGACAGCAATGACAAAATTCCAAACTAGCTCAACTAATGAAGAGATTGACTCATCTACTCATACTAACAGCCAGTTAGGAGAATTGAGATTTATTTCTTTCAATTTCTACTCTTCTTTCATACACTCCAATCAAAGAGGTCGAAAGGAACCTATGAAGAGAAGCCATCAATACCCTGAATTCTAGGATCTTCTAAGAGACCTATTTGATTTTCTACTGGTCTTGTCAGTCATTGGTAAGGCCATTGGATCATTGGTAAGGCTCCTGGATCATGTCATCTAGGTTTCTGGTGCAAATGAACTGAGTTTTATTCAGCTTTCCCCAATCAACGTATTTCTTTTTAATCTATTTTGTTTTCTTTCCTTTGTGCTTGTCACTGTCATCTTCCACATCTGAATCTCAGACTTATCCCAGTCATTCTTTCCTAGCTCACCTTATTCTTTCTTATTCTTCTCATCTGCCTCCTCATAGCTGGTTTTCCTCTTTCATTTCTTCTCCAAAGAAAAAGCAATGCGATGGTCAATGAAATGAGGGTGCATCTTCACTGCTTCCTGACAAGCCTCCTTCTAGGTATTCAATCTAGTTTTCTTGATGATAAAGATCACTTTGATACACAGGCTAATAAGTTCATTGTAGTTAGAACAGACTGTGAAGGAGTCCCCAGCAGAAAACAGCCAGATATGCTGCTCATTTTCAGTGCTTAGTGAGCACAACTTTCTGCCATCAGGTAGGCAGAATAAAAGCCAACACTATCCCATCCAATCCTGGAGCTATCTGCACCGGTGCGCAAAGTCTCCCTGAAACCTTGGCAATAGTTTATGAACTATTATGATGGTATTAGCCTTGATCATGCCAATTCCTGTGTCTGCAAGAGTTAGGATCAGTTTGGGAGATCGAGAACAATGTCTACCTTTAGCTCTTTAAGACTAGCCATCTAACTTGGAACTGTCTATTAGGCTTTCATGACAAATCTTGTCCAGGATATCAGAAACGATAGAGGTTTGTTATTTTCCTTGTTGGAGTAAGAGATATTGATGATAAAAGACTAGGCAAACTTCTTGGGAGGCAAAGGTTTCCACCTAATCCTCTCCATGGTACACTTTCTCGGGCAGTTGGAAAAAGGGCAGAAAGAACCAGAAAGGAACCACAAAGACTATTCCTGTTTCTCCTTGTGTGGATGACACAGGACTGACTAAAGAGCCCTTAGTTATTTTTGTACACTAACTGTGCAATTTTGAAAGAGGTATATTAAAATTCTCGGTGAAAATTTAGTGCATTATCTTCTTTTTCGTAGTTTCAGCTAACTTTGTATCGTGAATACAGGTTTACAGTTTTCATAAATTATGCCTTTTACTATCACACAGTATTTCTCTCTGTTCTGTCTTACTGAGTTTAACTTTAAATTCCACTTTCTATATTTATACTTCCCTGACATCTCTTCTCTTGTCTATATATCCCTAGTGTCTATCTGCTTACTCCATTTTTTCAACATTTAAAAAATGTATTTGTTTCAAATGTGTTTTATTTTTTAAAAATCATATAATTTTCTTTTCTCCAAGGCTGACCACTGCTGCACTAATAGAAAAAATCTAGTCCGTTAATATTTAGAGGAACAATTTACATAATTGTTTTTATTATTTTCATTTTTTAGGCATGCTTACCATTTAATTTACTTTATTGTTTCTTCTTTTTCCTTTTTCTTATTTTTCACTAGGTTGCTTATTCCAGTTTTAACCTTTGTTAATTTAGAAGTCCTGGTCCTTCTCTTTCTTCCCATTCTTGACACTCAATCCAATATATATTTTTATAATATTACATCGAACCAGATACCACCTCTAAGCTTGTACTATTCTGTTTACTCACTGCCTTATTGCTCTAATTCCTGTCAAAATAAATCCCTTATAACACTTTTGATTTTTGTTGTTTCCTCCTACAAACTCCTTGGCTGGACAGAGTTTAGAACTTTTATTCTAGAGTACTGTTGATTTTCCATTACAATATGTTCCTTCTCTTTTAAAAAAAAAACTGTATTTATTAGTTATGTTACTAATTCACAGTCCCAATATTATTACATATATTCACTAAATTATTTCTACTGAAAGATTCATTGCTCATTGCATTTTTCCTTGCTATTCTACTTTTATGTAGGGGTCTGGTTTATAATTCATTCCTTATTTGTTAGGGGAGAGTTTTTCTCACATGGATCACCTATATTTTCTCTGTCCTTGCATATCCATAATGTCATTTTTTTATGTCTTGATCTGAGATTTATATCTTTGCTAGGTATAGAATTTTCTGATTACTCTCATGATCTTAATGCATGTTATCCCACTATTCCTTTGTTATCAGTGCTATTAATAAGTAGTTCAATGCCACTCTGATTCTTCATCCTTTAGTTTTTAACTTATTCTTTCTGGTTATGAACTTCTGCATTTTTCTCCTTATTGTTAGAATTCAGGAATCTTGCCAGAATATGTGTGTTTTCATTCCCCATCTACCCTGACTGGTATTCAGTGAGGCATTTCAATCTTTAGGTTCTTTGTTATTAAAACCAAGGAATTTTTCCATTTTTCTTCTGTTAACTTATGCTAGGTCTTCTGCATCTATCTTATGAGATTTTTATCATTTATCTTATTTTTTTCACATCTTATTTTCACTCTGTGTTTGAAGTAGTTTTACCCTTCTCTTCCATATCACTGATTTGGTTCACAACAGTGATCATCTTCCCTCAATTCAGCTACTAATAATTTTTTAATTCAAAAATTATCTATGTTTCTTCCAGAAAGTCATACATATGTTATAATTGACTCCTCTTAAAGGGACTTAGTATTTTGTTTGTTGAAATTGATGAACACGGTTTTGTGTCACATCTTACAGCTCTAGTTCACAGGGGCCATCTATTCTAAGGGTTCTGCATCATTCCATTAGCATTATCAATGTCTTTATTCACCTACTCATGATTTTTATTCAACTTTAGTAGCTACATCAGGTTTCCTGGGATAGTCATGTGATGGGAATTCTAAGAACAATAGAAGAGACATAATGGCTTTTTGTGAGAAAGTGTCATGTAACTACCAACTGTCAGGTCTCTGTTGAGGCACTAGAGGGAGGTCGCTTTGATCTTCATTCTCACCAGTTTAGAATGCCATTTTCTTAGAACCTCCCGGAGTGAGATTTTATCAATGTAAATAAAATGATTTTGACTTTCTTAATTAAAATATTTCAATGACTTTTGATTGTACTTGGAATTAAATCTAAACTTTTTTTGTGTGGTCTGCAAGATTTGCATAATTTTGTGCTACTTCTCCGGCACCACACTTGGTCTAAGTCTTCCATTCTGTTTTCTATTCTTTCAAAATAGTTTAAATTCTCTGGTCTCTCAATGGTACTTTTATTTTTCAATGTTCTCACAGCATTTTAATTTTATGTATTTTAGTTATTCCAATAAATTCAAAAAGTTAAATTTAATTGTTCAGCCTACTGCATTGAACCATAAATCAAGACATGTAAGCAAAATTGTGTGTATGTCTGATAGATTCCATAACAGTCATATGTGAGGAATAGTGTTGAGCATTAAGGAGCAAGTGGCTGTTTGTATGTGAATTGAATAGTTGTTAAGAAAATGGCTAATAAAGGAAGGACATGAACTCAGAGACTGTAATCACCTTGATATTTTAAACTATAATTCTTCTTTGAATATCTCAATACTGGTTATCTATTAATATTGAATGGATATGTTTACATATTACATAGTGAAATAAGTGATCCAAACCCTTTCTAAATTCTAGGGAGCTTCTACTGTTTTATTATTAGTAAAGGATTAGAGCTTGGGTAGACTGCTCTTCTTTTGGGAAGTATAATAAGGAGTCTTTGTAAGTGTGTGTAGATAGTACCATGGTTAAGACTATCGTAGATACTGAAAAATAGTTTTCTCTTCAAAATAAATAAGAGAAATCTTAGCAAGCAGAAAAAAAGTGTTGGTGGAGGAAGTAAAGAAATGGGAAAATCACCTCAGTGAGGTGGGTAGTAATTAATATACAGGCAGAGTGAGACCCATGGACATTCGTGTCTACTGAGAAATTTCTTGTGTTGAAGGTGACTAGATAGTTTATGATGACCAGTACTCAGTCATACATTGTTTCTCTATTAGTACTGGGTAGTAATTCTTTTCACTTCCTGAATGCTTTCAGTAGAATGTGTTATAAATAAAAGCCTTTTACTGGTAATGTTCTAAGGAATGAATGATTGGGCAGAGAGGAGCTGAGAGAGGAGGTCCACAGAAAGTGAGACAGTGGTGGCCACCAGGCACAATAAACATACTGGCACTAGGAATTCAGACTGTGCAAAGGAACAAGGAAATAAGTACTTCAGAAAATTTTCAAAAATATTATGGATCTTGTTGGACTTTTTACAGTACATGTGAGATATTATTTGCATATTAGAAGAAAGCCTCAGAAGGCTAAAGGGCTTTGGACGTTAGGTTAAAAAGTACTTTGAGATATCTAGGTTACAAATTTATGTGTGTGTTTTGGGGGTGGGGTTGTTAAAGTGAACTGCACTGTGTCATCTTAAATGCAACTCAATTTCTGTACTTACGTAGTCACCAATAGTGAAAACTGACATTTGTGATTTACTCTTAGATTCTGAAACATCGAAGAATATTTTCTTGACGTTGTAAGCTCTAGTGAGCAAATTTGAGGACACTGAAAAAGGCACTAGCACCTGCACATAGTGTACTTTGATATATATTTGTTGCATGAATCAATCAATGAATTAATCAGTGCATGAATAATTGAGTGAATGAATGAATTAATGAAAACGAACAAATGAATGAGCCAGAGGAACTGGATTAAGTTCTAACTTAACGCCTTTGGGCTTTTTAAAAATCCATAAATGTAAAGAATTTGAATATTAATTTTAAGTATCTTTCAAGTTCTAATAATAGAAAGTTTACTTTAAGATTTCAAACCATAAGACAACTCTTACAAAAATCAAACAAAGTGAAATTTAGAAGTGTTATGGTACTCATTAAACTAAATTTATTAATTACATTATTGATTTTCCTAATATTTACAGAAATAAGATATTTCTGTATGTATATGATTAGTATGAGAAACAAGAGCAATTATCAATACAAATGAAAACAATATAAATGCTCAGTCAGCCTCAAAGCTATACTTTTTTCTGCTAAGAATTTAAAGACCCAATACAGTACTTGATCCTTAGTGAACTCTTAGTAAATGTTTGTAGGATACATGAATGAATAATTAATGGTTACATTATATAATCAAATATTAAATATTTAGCTTAATATCGATACATTTTAACTCTCTTTTGTATTCATTTTAATTCTTTCCATTAATTTTCAGCGTTAAAATAAAAAAGAGAGAAATGGAAATGGGTTTAAGCTTTAGTGTGAGGGATTTATATTTCATTTAAGAAAGACAATTTGGCAGAGAAGATTGTTTGATAATAGAACAGTTTACTGAAAGAAATTGGAAAATTTCTTAAGAGATTAGTGTTAGCACAGTACAAAGGCAGAAAATTAAATTAAGTCAATAGTTTCAAATGTATGCATTTTATATCTCATCAAAGACTCTGTGTAGAAACAAAACTCCCCCATTTGGTGAAAAGGGCAAGTATTTAATGTATAACATTAGATGAGTTGCAGGTAAGTATGTAATTACAGTAGCATTTTAGGAAATGAATTTTATTAATATCTCAAAGAAAATGTTAATTTCATTCGTTTTTATTCATTTGAAAAGATAAAGGGGCTACTCTTGTTGCTATTTTAGGCATAAGGACAACAAAAATGAAATGACAACCTTAAGGGACTCACACTTTAGTGGCAAAGTCAGACAAGTAAGTCAACATTTCCAGGAGAGCCTAACATTTTTAATATGTAAAGACCAGGGAACTCTGGGAGCAACAAAGAAAGAACACTTCAGAGGTTAGGAAATGATTTACAAAAATGTCTTTGAAGACCATTAGAAAACCTCTCAGATAGGAAAGGAAATATTTCTCTGATAGAAGGAGATGGACTTGTAGGACTCTCAGATTCTAAGTTGTAGGGGCATGAAAGAGCATGGTTTGTCCAAACACAAATGAATATTTACTTAGTGCCTACTATGTTCCAGATATCTGAGGTGCAGAGCATACAGTGAAGAACAAACCAGATATTATCTCCAAATTCAGGTTGTTCCAGGCTAATATTTACAAAGATTTTGGTAACATTTAATAAAGTGTTTATTTGCCCTTGTTGAATACTAGCTATTGCTGTTTATTAAACCTATGTTATAGTTCTAGTAGTGGCTTGTGTTTTTGTGTGCAAATGACATATTGGTTTTTGAATTTTTTTATTTTTAATGTTTTTATTGAAAACCCAACTGTTTCAATCTATTAGCTAAGGGCAGACTTGACTGTTGAATTTGAAACTTATGGCAAAGTTAAAAAACAGTCTCTGAACATATATATTAATTACTCTAAGTTTTTAATCCATTTTACAGAAATTTGGTAAATAATTATCAAATGGAACATTCTGATTACTAGTTTAAACCAGATCACATTTTGTTAGAAATGGTGTATGAAGTCAGAAGGTCAGTGTCATCAACCAAGAAAACAGTGAATCTCCAAAAAATCATTTTCCTGACTCAATTTGTGGACTTCATTAGTTTAACTTTCTTCATCTTCTGATGCACAGGCCAGAACTGGAATTGTTGCTTCTAAGTGTTAAAATAATATAAATAATTTATTATTTTCATTGTTGACCAACATTTTGTTGTTCTTTTAATAAAGACTAATGGTTTACAGAGACATTGTTTGATCAATTCAAGTTGTATTTGATGAGAATAATTTTTTCTCCTTTTCCATTGGTTTGAACAGTAATTAAGTCTCCATCAAATTAAAAATGTATTATTCTACATATGTGAATTTGAAGTGAGTTATACTTGACAAAAACCCTTCCTACTTCCATTATTTCAGTTCTTAAAAACTTACTTAAATTCCCTCATTGAAGATTTTCT
The DNA here is from genome assembly GCF_047675955.1 of Chlorocebus sabaeus. Classification (NCBI taxonomy): domain Eukaryota; kingdom Metazoa; phylum Chordata; class Mammalia; order Primates; family Cercopithecidae; genus Chlorocebus; species Chlorocebus sabaeus. Next base: position 96,771,996 of record NC_132911.1, read on the forward strand.
TTATTTTATTTTTTCTGAGCTCTACATATACTTTCAATTTCCATCATGGTCTCCATATTTACTCATTCTCAATGATCTATACACTATTAAACAATTTTTTAAAATATATTTGTATTCAAAGTATCACAATTTATTACATCAAAATATAAAACAGGTAGTTAAAGCATAAAATTATCTTAATATATATTCAAAAATATTTTCATAGGATAGCATTCAAATTTCTAGTATGAAAATTAAAAGCCAAAATCATCAAAAGTAACTATATCTGTATTAGTCCATTTTCATACTGCTGTGAAGAAATACCGGAGACTGGGTAATTTATAAAGAAAAAGAGCTTTAATGGACTCGCAGTTCTTCATGACTGGGGAGGCCTCACAATCATGGCAGAAGGTGAAGAAGGAGCAAAGGCACATCTTACACGGTGGCCAGCAAGAGAGTGAACTGCCCTTTGTAAAACCATCAGTTCTTATGAGACTAAATCACTATCATGAGAACAGCCTGGGAAAAACCTGTCCCCAGGATTCAATCACCTCCCACCAGGTCCTTCCCATGACTCATGGGGATTATGGGAGCTGCAATTCAAGATGAGATTTGGGTGGGGGTTGGGAACACAACCAAACCATATCAATATCTCAAATAAGTTGTTAAGAACACACCATACAAAAATATATAAATTAAGGCAACTATAATATAAATTGTGGGAATAAGGTAAAAGTCTAGAGTGTTTATATTCAACCAAAGTTAAGTTGTTATCAGCTTAATATAGACTATGATAACTGCAAGATTCTTCATGTTTGCCGCATGGTAACCACAAAAAAATTACAGCACATATGCAAATGATAAAGAGAATTAATGCAAAACATAGCCCTACAGAAAAACCACCAAACTGCAAAGGAAAAATAAAAGGCAGAAAGGAACAAAAGAGCTACAAAACAATCAGAAACAACACAATGGCAAAAGTAAGTCTTTACCTATCAATAATAACCTTGAATGTAAATGAATTAAATTCTATAATTAAAAGATATAGAGGCTGGGTGTGGTGGCTCACACCTGTAATCCCAGCACTTTGGGAGGCTGAGGTGGGCGGATCATGAGGTCAGGAGATTGAGAACATCCTGGCTAACATGGTGAAACCAAGTCTCTACTAAAAATACAAAAAATTAGTCAGACATGGTGGCAGGCGCCTGTAGTCCCAGCTACTGGAGAAGCTGAGGCAGGAGAATGGTGTGAATCTGGGACTGCACTCCAAACTGGGTGACAGAGCAAGACTCCATCTCAAAAAAAAAAAAAAAAAAAAAATGAAAAAGATATAGAGAGGCTACTATATGGTAAAAACAAAACAATACTCAAGTATATACTGCCTAGAAAAGACTCACTTCATCCATAAGGACACACATAGACTGAAAGTGAAGCTGTTGAAAAAGGTATTCGATGCAAATGGAAACCAAAAGTGAATGAAAGTAGCTAAATTTACACTGGATAAAATAGATTTTAAGTCAAAAATTATAAAAGGAGACAATGAAGGTCTTTATATAATGATAAAGGGATTAATTCAGCAAAATGATATAACAGTTATAAATGTATATGAGCCCAACATCAGAGCTCCCAAATACATAAAGCAAATATTATTATATCTAAAGGGAGATATAGACTGTAATAGAAGAATAGTAGGGGACTTCAATATCCCACTTTCAAAAGTGGACAGGTCATCCAGACAGAAAATCAGTAAAGAATCATTGAATTTAAAGTGTAGCCTTGATCAAATGCACCTAACACATTTACAGAACATTTTGTCCATAGCTACAGAAAACACCTTCTTCTCAACTACTCATGGGCCATTCTCCAGGATAGATTATATGTTAGGGCACAAAACAAGTCAACAAATGTCAGAAGATAGAGCTCATATTGATGATCTTTTCTGGCTGTAATGTTATAAAACTAGACTAAAAGTAGGAATTTCAGAAACTTTACAAGTACATGGAAATTAAGCAACATGTTCCTGAATAACCAAGAAGACAAAAAAGAAATTAAAAATAAAATTAAAACTTTTTTTCAGACAAAAGGAAATTGCAATACAGCATACCAAACCCACAGAATACAGCAAAAGCAGTTATATGAAGAAAGTTTCTAGCAATAAATACTTGCATAAAAAAGAAACATCTTAAATAAACAGTCGAACATTATATCTCAAGAAATTAGAAAAATAAGTAAAAACTAAACCCCATAAACTAAATGAATGAAAAAGGAAATATTAAATATCAGAGCAGAAATAAAGACTACAAAAACAATTTAAAAAAGAAAGAAGACTCAAAATCAGAGATTAAAACTAAACAACATTGCAACTGATATCACAGAAATATGAAGGATCATAAGAGTCTATTATGAACAATTATACACCAACAAAATAGATAACCTCACAAAAAATGAACAAAAGTATTGGACACATACATCTACCAAGATAGAATTATGAAAAAGTAGAAAATCTGAACAGACCAATAATGAATGAGGAAATTAAATTAGTAAAAAAAAGTGTCTCATAAAAAAGAACTCAGCTGGGTCTAGTGGCTCAGATCCGTAATCCCAGCAATTTGGGAGACCAAGGTTGAGGGATCACCTGAGGTCAGGATTTCGAGACCAGCCTGGCCAATATGGTGAAATCCCATCTCTACTAAAAATAAAAACACTAGCCAGGTAGGTGGGGGGAGCCTGTCATCCCAGCAACTTGTGAGACTGAGGCCAGAAAATCACTTGAACCCAGAAGGCAGAGGTTGCAGTGACCCAAGATTGTACAGACTGGTGACAAGAGCAGAACTCCATCTCAAAACAAAACAAACAAACAAACAAAAACTCATTAACTGAAAAGAAGAGAATACTTCCAAACTCATTCTACAAGGCCAGCATTACCCTAAAACCAAATCCAGACAAGGACACACAGAAAGGGAAACTACAGGTCAATATCCCTAATTAACATAGATGCAAAAATCCTCAACAAAATATTAGCAAACTGTATTTCTTAGAATCTTAAAAAGACTATTTACTATGATTATGTGGGTGTATCCATCCGTTTTCACACTGCTATAAAGAACTACCTGAGACTGGACTCTTTTATTAACTCACAGATCCACAGGCTGTACAGGAGGCATAGCTGGGTGGGGGCAGTGCTCAGGTAGCTTACAATCAATGATGGAAAGCAAAGGGGAAGCAAGCGTGTTTTCTCATGGTTGGCAGGAGAGAGAGAGAGAGAGAGAGAGAGAGCAAAGGAGGAAGTGCTACACACATTCAAACAAGCAGATCTCGTGACAGCTCACCCACAATCATGAGACCAGCAAGAGAGAAATCAGCCTCCAGGATCCAATCACCTCCCACTCCCACTATTTCCCTCCCCCATCATTGACAATTACAATTCAACATGAGATTTGGATGGGGACAAAGAGTCAAACATGTCATTCCTCTCCCTGGTCCATCCCAAATCTCATATTCTTCTCATATTTCAAAACACAATCAGGCCTTTCCAACAGTCCCCCAAAGTTTTAACTCATTCCAACATTAACTTAAAAGTCCAAGTCCAAAAATCTCATCTGAGACAAGGCAAGACTCTTCCACCTATGAGCCTGTAAAATCAAAAACAAGTTAATTACCTCCAGAACACAATGAGGGTACAGGCATTGGGTCAATGCTCCCATTCCAAAAGGAAGAAATTGACCAAAAAGAGAGCTAAAAGCCCCATGCAAGTTCAAAACTCAGCAGGGAAGTCATTAAATCTTAAAGCTTCAAAATAATCTCCTCTAACTATATGTCTCACATCCGGGGCATGTTGATGCAAGGGGTGTGATCCCAAGGCCTTGGGTAGCTTTCTCCCTGTGGTTCTGCAGGGTGCAGCCCCCACAGCTACTTTCACAGGCTGGCATTGAGTGCCTGTGGCTTTTCCAGGTACACAGTGCAAGCTGTTTGTGGATTTACCATTCTGCGGTCTGAAGGAGGTAGCCCTCTTCTCACAGCTCCACTAGGCAAGCCCCAGTGGGGACTCAGTGTAGGGGCTCCTACATTTCTACTCTGCACTGCCCTAGTAGAGGTTATTCATGAGGGCTCTACCCCTGCAGCAGACTTCTTCCCAGACATCCAGGCATTTCCACACATCCTCTGAAATCTAGGCAGAGGTTCCCACACCTCAGCTCTTGCCTTCTGCATACCCACGGTCCAAACACCACATGGAAACTGCCAAAGCTTGGGAATTGCAATCTCAAAGTCATGGTCTGAGCTGTACCTTGGTCCCTTTTAGCCATGGCTTGGACACAAGGAGCCAGGTCCCAAGGCTGCACACAGCAGCACAGCCTTGGGCTTGGCCCATGAAACAATTTTTCCCTCCTAGGCCTCCAGGCCTGAGATGGGAGAGGCTGATGCAACGGTCTATGAAATGCCCTGGAGGTATCTTCCCCATGGAGGTATCTTCCCCATTGTCTTGGCTATTAACATTGGGATCTTCTTTACTTATGAAAATTTCTGCAGCCTTGAATTCCTCCCCCAAAAGTGGGTTTTTCTTTTCTACCCCGTGGTTGAGCCACAAATTTTCCAAATTTGTATGCTCTTCTTCCCTTTTCAATATAAGCTCTTGTTTCAGGTCATGTAAATTAGCTAGGCTTTTAGAAGTAGCCAGGCTACATCTTGAATGCTTTGCTGCTTAGAAATTGCTTACTCCCGATACCCTAAATCATTTCTCTCAAGTTTGAAGTTCCACAGATCCCTAGAGCAGGGGCACAATGCCACCAACCTCATTGCTAAAGCATAGCACAAGTGACCTTTACTCCAGTTCCCAATAAGTTCCTCATCTCCATCTGAGACCACCTCAGCCTGAATGTCACTGTCTATAACACTATGAGCATTTTGACCACAACCATTCAACAAGTTTCTAGGAAGTTCCAAACTTTTCCCATTTTCCTGTCTTCTTCTGATCCCTTCAAACTGTTCCAATCTCTGCCCATTACCCAGTTCCAAAATCACTTCCACATTTTCAGATATCTTTATAGCAATACCTGAATTCTCTGATACCAATTTTCTGGATTAGTCCTTTTTCACACTGCTATAAAGAACCACCTGAGACTGGGTAATTTATGAAGAAAAGAGGTTTAATTGATTCACATTTCCACAAGCAGTACAGGACACATGGCTGGAGAGGCCTCAGGAAACATACAATCATGGCAGAAGGTGAAGGGGAAGCAAGCACATTTTCTTGGGGGTGGCAGGAAAAAGAAACAGTGAAGACATAAGTGCTACACACTTTCAAACAACCAGAGCTCATGATAACTCACTCACTATTATGAGAACAGCAAAGGACAAATCCACCCCCACGATCTAATCACCTCCCACCAGGTCCCTCTCCCAACCCTGGGGATTACAATTAAATATAAGAGATGTGTGGGGACACAGAGACAAACCACATCAGTGGGACTCATCATAAGGGTGCAAGCATGGTTCAATACACACAAATCAATGTGTGATAGATTAACAATAAGAAGGACAAAAACCATATAATTATTTCAATAGACATAGATAAAGCATTTAAAAAAACTCAACATCTCTTCATGATAAAATCTCTCAACAAATTAGATATAGAAGGTGCCTACCTCAGCATAATAAAGGCATAATATAGAGAATGGGGGGAAATTAAAAGGTTTTTCTCTACTTCTATTAATAGAAGTCCTTTTTCTCTACTTCTAATAGTAGTAGTTTTTCTCTACTTCTACTTATAGAAGTGGTTTTTCACCATTGCCATTCAACATTGTACTAGAAGCCCTACCCAGAGAAATTAGGCTTGAGAATGAAATAAAAGTCCTCTAAATTGGAAAGGAAGAATTCAAATTGACCCTGTCTGCAGATGACATGATCTTGTGGGTAAAACACCCTAAAGACCCCACCAAAAGATGTTAGATCTAATAAATGAATTTAGTAAATTTTCAAGATACAAAATCAATATACAAACACCAGTAGCATTTTTGTTTGCTAATAGTGAACTATCTAAAAAATAAGCAAAACAATCCTATTTACAATAGCTACAAAAATAATAAGATACTTGGAACAAATTTAACCGCAGAGGCGAAAGGTATCTACACCGAAAACTATAAAACGTTGATGAGGACCACCTGTGGGGAGGAGCCAAAATGGCTGACTAGAAACAGCTGTGGTCAGAGGCTCCCATCTAGAAGAAGGAAAACAGCAAGTGAATCCTGATCCAAGAACTGAGTATCCAAGTTATCTCACTGGGACTGACTAGACGGTTGGCACGACTCACAGAGAGTGAGGAAAAGCTGAGTAGTGTGACAGCCCACCTGGGAAAGGGGAGCTCCCACCCCAAAGCCAAGGGAGGCAGTGAGTGATCATGCTACCCCGCCCAGGAAACCACTCTTTTCCCACAAATCTGTGCAACGCACGGATCAGGAGATCCCCCTCGTGAGCCCAGGCCACCAGGGCCTTGGGTCCCAAGTACAGAACTGTGCAGATTCCCATTGACGACTAAGACTGCCTAAGACTACTGACTTGCCAGGGTGAGGAGCAGCCACCACCACTGCGGGCTACCTGCTGTCTAAGACAACAAGCTCCCGGCGGGGAGGGGCAGCAGCCATCACTGCAGCTCCAGTCTGCCCTTTTTCCCCTGTCAGTGCTGTGGAGACTGGATGGATTGGACACAGGAGGAATTCCCTGCAGCCCAGCACAGCGGCTGTGGCACATCCACATCGTGGCCAGACTGCCTCTTTAAGCAGGACTTGGACTCCTCCCTCTTCACTGGGTGGGGCCTCCCTGCAGGAATTTCAGCAACTCCAGCCAGGAGTTTATGGACAAAATTCTGATCTCCCTGGGACTAAGCCCCTAGTGGCGGGGGCGGCCAGGGTCTCCCTGGATAAGCAGACTTAGTCTTCCTCCTGCTGGCTCTGAGGAACCTGGGCAGTTACGACGTGTGGGATTCCCCCAGAGCAGTGCAGCCCCACCGCCAAGGGGCAGCCAGAGTGCTTCATTAAGTGGGTGCCTGATCCCGTGCCTCCTGACTGGGTGAGACCCCCGAAGAGGGGTCACCAAACACCTTATACAGGATATTTCCCACTGTCATCAGGTTGGTGCCCCTTTGGTACAGAGATCCCAGAGGAAGGATCAGGCAGCCATTTCTGCTGTTCTGCAGCCTCCACTGGTGACACCTCCAGGTACAGGAGGGACCCAGACTAATAGGGTCTGGAGTGAACCCCCAGAAAACTGCACCAGCCCTACGGAAGCACATAGGCCTACAGGCCCTATGGAAGAGGAGCCAGACTGTTAAAAGAAAAATAAACAGAAAGCAACAACAACAGGATCGACAAAAACATCCCCACAAAAACCCCATCCAAAGGTTAGCAGCCTCAAAGATCGAAGCTAGATCGACTAACGAAGATGAGAAGGACTCAACGAGAAAACATTGAAAACTCAAAAACCACAGTGATTCTTCTCCTCCAAATCATCGCAATACCTTTCCAGCAAGGGCACAGAACTGGGCCGAGGCTGAGATGGACGAAATGCAGAAGTAGGCTTCAGAAGGTGGGTAATAACAAACTTTGCTGAGCTAAAGGAGCGTGTTCTAACCCAATGCAAAAAAGCTAAGAACCATGATAAAACTTTACAGCAGGTGTTAACCAGAATAACCAGTTGAAAAAGAACATAAATGACCTGATGGAGCTGAAAAACACAGCATGAGAACTTCACAATGCAACGACAAGAATCAATAGCTGAATAGAGAAAGCAGAGGAAAAAATTTCAGGGTTTGAAGGCTATCTTGCTGAAATAAGACAAGCAATGTAATCCCTGTCTAAATAAGTCAGAGGAAGCTAATCTTGTCTGCCTGTCTTATTTCAGCAAGATAGTCTAATTCAAATGCCCATCAATGATAGACTGGATAAACAAAGTGTGGTACATATACACCATGGAATACCATGCGGCCATAAAAAGAAACAAGACCAGGTCCTTTGAAGGAACACGGAAGGAGCTGGAAGCGAACATCCTCAGCAAACTAACAGGAACAGAAAACCAAATACTGCATGTTCTCACTTATAAGTGGGAGCTGAACAGTGAGAACACCTGGACATAGGAAGGGGAACTACATGCTCTAGAGCCTGTTGTGGGAACAGGAGGAGCGAGAGCATCAGGATAAATAGCTAATGCATGCTGGGCTAATACCTAGGTGATGGGTTGATAGGTGCACTTTGGCACAATTTTACCTGTGTAATAAACCTGCACATACTATACATGTATCCTGGAACTTAAATTAAATTTTTAAGAATTGTTGAAAAATATTGAAGAGGACTTGAATAAATAAATGGTATCCAGTAGTCTTCAATGGGAGGAATTAATGTCATTAAAATTTCCATACTACTCAAAGTGATCTACATATTCAATGCAATCTCTATCAAAAGAATATCAATATCCTGTGATATTCTTCACAGGAACAGAAAAATCAGTAATAATCCTGGAACTACAAATTACCTTAAGAATCCAAAGCAATCTTCAAAAAGAGCAAAAGTAGAAGCATTATACAACCTGACTTCAAAATATACCTCAAAACTACAGAAACAGCACAGTGCTGGCATAAAATCAGATGCATAGACCAGTGGAAAAGATTAAAGAGCTCAGAAATAAATGTATTCATTGACACCCAACTGATTTTCCATGGAGATGTCAAGAGCACACATTGCTGAAAGGATAGTCTCTTCATTGTGCTGCTGGAAAAATTATTCATCTACATGGAAAAATAATAAACCTAGACCCCTTTCAAACCATATACAAAACCAACTCCAAATGGATTAAAGACTTAAAAGTAATATATGGAACCATGAAACTACTAAGAAAACACAGAGGAAATGATTCATGACATTGGACTGGGAAATGATTTTTTTTTTTTTTTGGCAAAAGCACAGGCAACAAATGCAAAAATAGACAAATAAAATTACATCACATTAAAAAGCTTCTACACAGAAAAGGGAGTAATCAAGCAAGTGAAGAGACAATATGGATAACAGAAGAAATTACTTGTAAACTGCACATATTAACCCCCTGCAAACAGCAAAGGGTTACTATCCAGAAAATATAAGGAACTCAACTCAATAGCCAAATAACATATAATCTAATTTTAAAATGTCAAAGAATTTTAATGGATATTTCTCAAAAGAAGATGTACAAATGGACAATAGGTACATGAAAAAAATGTTCAACATTGCTAATCAACAGGCAAATACAAGTTAAAACAATAATGAAATATTATCTCACTCCAGTTAGAGTGGCTGTTATCAAAAAGACAAAAGAGCCTGGGTGCGGTGGCTCATGCCTGGAATTGCGGCACTTTGGGAGGCCAAGGTGGACAGATCACCTGAGGTCAGGAGGCTGAGACCAGCCTGGCCAACATGGTGAAACCCCATCACTACAAAAATACAAAAATTAGCCAGGTGTAATGGTAGGTGCCTGTAATCCCAGCTATTCGGGAAGCTGAGGCAGGAGAATCACTTGAACCCAGAAGGCGGAGGTTGCAGTGGGCCGAGATCAAGCCACTGCACTCCACCCTGGATAACAGAGTGAGACTCTGTCTCAAAAAAAAAAAAAAAAAAAAAGACAACAGATAAAAATGTTGGCAAGGATTGGAGAAAAAGGAACCGTTACAGATACTATTGAGAATGTAAACCAGCACAGCTATTATAGAAAACAGTATGGAGGTTCCTCGAAAAATTAAAAATAGAACTACAGTATGATCCAGCAATACCACTGCTGGGTTTATATCCAAAGGAAAACAAAATCAGTATGTCAAAAAAAATCAGTATGTCAAAGAGATATCTGTACTCTCATGTTTATTGTATCACTATTCACTATAGCTAAAATATGGAATCAACCTAAGTTGAAATGTAGTATACATATACAATGGTATACTATTCAGACAGAAAAAAATAGAATCCTGTCCTTTGTAACAATATGGATGAAACTAAAGGGCATTATGTAAGTACAATTAGCCAGACATAGAAAGACAAATACCACATAATCGCACACAGATGGGGAATCTATAAAAGTTGATCTTGTAGAGAGTATAACAGTGGTTATCAGAGACTGGGGAGAGTAGGAGGGATGGAGAATGAGGAGAGACTGGTCAATGGTACAAAGTTACCATTAGATAAGAGGAATAAATTTTGGTGTTTTCTTGCACAGTAAGGTGACTATAGTTAACAATAATGTATTGTATATTTAAAATAGCTAAAAGAGAGGATTTTGAATGATCTCACTACACAGAAATGATTGAGGTGATGTATATGCTAATTACCATGACTTGATCATTACTTAATATATCTATGTATTGAAACATCACATTGTATCCCATAAGTATGTATAATTATTATGTGTCCATTAAAAAACTACTTAAGGTAGTCAAAACATAAGAAGTATTTTAATATATACTTAAAATAACATTTTTATTCTAAATAATCCAAAATCACGAACATTAAAAAAAGTACAAATTATAATTTATATGAATTTTAATTAAAATTATTTAAAGTAGAATTTTACATCTTTTAAAAATGTAATTATATCTCATTAAATATTTTTCTAAGAACAAAATCTTTGTAATTCTAGTTTAGCATCCATTTAGTATAGAATATAAATGTCACACTTTATAGAACTGCATGTACAGAAATTTATGAGTAATATAAATAGTTTAATACTGTAAAATATTTCTGAGCCACCATGTGCAATTATTGCAAATACTGCAATAATTCATGAAAATTTTTAGAAACACAAATTAGAACATAAAGAGGGAAAATGGGTGTTTGGATTCCTAGAAAATAATACTTAATTGTACATGTATCTGCTTCATTCATGCTATTTGCAGTCAAATGCTCTACCTCCTCTATTATGCTATTTGAAAGAAGAATTTAACAGTTAATTTACTGTTTCTCTTACCTACGCATTTTTGCCTCTCAAATTCCACATGCACTTTGAAGCATGGCAGCTATGGCATAACTCACAATGTATCCTATGGTATTTTATGGCACCAAAATTGTGATACTTATGAGAATGGATTTTTCAAGTTAATGGCATTCTGTGCTAATGGAGCGTGTAGGATTCTGAGTGTCACACATGCCCATATGATCTTAATAAACTGTATGAATGTATGTGTGTGAGTATACACACACACATATATATACACATACACATATGTATAGGAGGTATTTCTGTTTACCTCTTTAATTACAGTACTGACTGATCTAAGCAGTGGAACTGACTGTAAATTTGTTTACAACAATATTTACTGTTTTAACTTTAAAACTCACAAGTAGAAAATAGTGTCTTCAGTAGGCAAGATACAGATGGAAAAAGTTTATGGTGGTTATAGGTAGTATTTAAAACAGCAACTCAAAAATGAGCTTTAGCTTACACACAGCTTATTTCTTTTTAAAGAAATATCATCAAAGAACACCACCACCATTTTCAGGTTCCCCTTCCTGGTCAAAGAGGTAGTAGAAGAAATGGGAAGACTGTAGCAACCTAGGTTTTGTGGAGAAAAAACTTATGGGTAGTGAAAAAGATGAGGAGAAGAAAGAAGAACATCATCAAATAGCATTCACTGTGTGCCAAAGACAGGGTTATATCTTACAGATATTTTGTCATTTAACCACGACCATAAAACTGGGAACTGGGAATTAACCTTATTTTACAGACGAAGCAGCTGAGGACCAGGGAGGTTAGGAAACCTGATCCAAGTAAAACAGCTAATTGGTAGGGATAGGATTCAAACCTAATCTAAATCTAAAGCCCATTCTCTTACCCATCACCCTGCTACTGCAAATGTATCGAAACCAAGATAGATGCAGATGGTGAGAGTGAAAGATAGCGATGGATGGTGGACAGTTTGGGGACAGATGGAAAATATTTGTATGCTGGAGAAAAGTATCTAGACAGTGAATGAAGCAGATACATACTCAGAAGGCAAGAAATAGAAAATAAAATAAAAAATAAAAAGCCAGGGGAATAAATTGATAGGAATTAGAAATGGCTGGGAAAGCAATATGGGCTAATTTGAACTCTTGAAATTGGATGGATCAATCATACTCCTGTAAGTCTTGAGGCAGAAACTTTGTTGAAAAGGTAAATATTTGTTCAACTTTTTCTTTTCCCCATTATAAAGAAAAAAGAAAATTTTGGGAGTAAAAAGAATTAACATTTTGTCTTTTCTTTGTGCTGGGAAACATCATACATTTAACCAAATACACAGAAAATATCTTTGTTGATGACCAGGTAAAACAGAGTGCCCACGATTCTGTCCATATGCCAAAATCTCATGAACATATAAACTGGAGGGAAAAGTGGTGCTTGCAGTCACAGGTGGATACAGTGGTTTCAGAAAAGCCAACTCTTCATTGTGGTTATGAATACACGGTGTCAAATTTGGTCATATTCAGAAATGGTTAAGGAAAACTGAACTAGATAAACTATTGAAAGATTTTTCTGGTCTTTAATTCCGCTTCTTTTGTTCTTTAATTTTAAAGCAAAATTTAGATATATTTCTAATCTTGCCCATAATTGTACATTGATACCAGAATAGACCGTAAAGCAATTATAATTCTCTATCTCCTAACAAAGTGATGCACCAGCTTAAATCCTGAACTCCAATATCATTTTGTCAGTATGTTTGTTTTCTTACTAAACCCTCTGAATAAAAGGATAAAAAAATTCCTAAATAATGTAATGCAGTGGCTTTCTCAAAATGTAGTACTGGAACCAGCAGCAACAGCAGCATCACTTGAGAACTCATCAGAAATGCAAATTTTCAGACCTTAGCTCTAGACGTATTGAATCAGAAACAACAGGGGCTGGGGCTCAGCGGTCTGCATTTTCACAAGCACTCTAGGTGATTGTGATGCATGCTAAAGCTGAAAACCACTGGTGTAGTGGATCTTTATGTTTGTGTGCATAGTGTGAAGGGGTATCTGAGAACTGTGATGTCTTACACAAGAGGAATCAAATGGGCTTTGCTAAATGTTTTCAGGATTACTCATGGTATACAATGAGAAGCTTTCTAAGACTATCACTATGAAAACTTTGGGTCGTTCAATGGTGATTAGATGAGACGACAATGCACAGTCTCCTAAATATTCCATCTTCAGAAAATCCCCAATTAAAGAGTAAATATGCTAATTCAATAAGCTTTTATTGAGTAACACTTGACTATTTGGATTGACTCTCACCTAATTTAAAAAATGATAATTATCTGTTTCTTTGTCTGTCTTCCTTAATAGATGGTGAGCTTCCTGCAGTTAGGAAACATGTCTTACGACCTTTGCATGACCTATGGAAGCGACAGATCCTGGAACACAGTATGTGGTCAATAAATGCTAGTGGGAAGAAGGACACTGCAGAAGAGAGGTTGGGAGAGAGGGAGAGAAAGAGGGATCAACTTGAATGAAATAAAGGAATTAAAAGAGGGCTTTTAGAGAAGCACATTCAGTAATGATTTTATTATGGAACATGAATTTTATATTCAAATAGTGTGGTCAGAGAAATAGAAGCATCCCTCAAGTTACTCAACATATAATACAACTACAGAATATAAATATGTGGTTAAGTACATGCCATCAATATTTGTAGGTGCCAATTTTTACATATCCTTTGGTAACATTATTCATGCAGTTTTTCTATGTATTATCCCCACAAAACAATTCCATTTTCTTAAATAATAATAATTGCTAGCAGCCCAATTCTAATAAACAACCCACAATAAGTCAGTATGTGCCCATATAGAAGAAAGAGAAAGGAGTACTTCAGAAAACAGATGTCAGCTTCAAGCTTCCAAGGATTTATTATAAACAGAAATGAGTAAAGAACATGAAAAATACTTTGGCAGTGCTATCTGAATACAGAGCTAATGAAAGGCTATATTCACCATCAAATGTATGCTAACAGCCAAATTGCCAGAAAATCTACTGTTTCAGGAGTAGTCTATGCCAAAACACAGGCTACAATTATACATAAAAAATGGTTAAACAAAATGTGAAACAGCAGGATTAACTTTCTACTGGGAAATCTGTTTCAGTATAATTGCATTCTGTTGTGACAAATAGGAAATATATGCAAATAATGAATTAGAAATCAATTTTGAATAAACAATGTTACAGACAAAAAAGGAATTCTAAGAGTAAAATTTATAAACTAGGCATTACTGTGACCCACACTTTCTCTTTAATATTCCTTTCAATACATACTTTAATAATGTAGAGCAATGATATATATGCAAGCCCATTATTACTAACTCTGAATATGATTTTATCATTTTTCATTCTGGCCATTTTTCTATATGAACAACTATGAGGAAAAAAGTCTTAACATTTTTAACATTTTCATTGAGAAAATTTAGCATATTTAAAGAACAAAACTGTCTAGTAAATCTTTGAAATAAAATAGATGTTTATGTTTTACAGTTTTGTGGGTCTTACTGGTTTGGTTTTTTGGTTTGTTTGTGGTTGTTCTGGGTTGTTTTGTTGTTATTGCTGTTCAGAGCACCAACCAAATGATATCATAAAAAGTAACTTTATAACTTTTAATCACATATATTTCAAATTGCAAATAGAGTGTTTAGACAATACACTGTTTGGAAGACCCTATTATACTACAGAGTAGTGTGGGAAGAGGAGATGCTACATTTATTTTAAGAGAGGGGAAAAAAAATCTGTATTTCATTTGTTACACTGCTAACTTCACTTTAGGTAATTGCATTCAGCTTTATTATTGCCCAGAGCAATAACTGATTGTTAGTTATTGAAGTCTGAAATGATTTTCTCATTTCCCAGGGGAATCTAGAGATTTACATGGTGCACAGCAGTAACTAATAGATATAATCTGGTCATAATGTAGCCATATAATGTGTTATTTACTTGTGGAGAACATAGATGTTCAACATTTTAACATTTCCTCAAGAAGAGTGAGATATTTTATTCAAGATATATAAACATTAACTGTAACTGCTTGACTTTTTAAAGACTATCAAAATATGAGAATCTTTCTTAAAAGGTGTCCAGAAAGAACAACATTTTGTTAGACTTTATAAAATTATATATTTATGAGTATATGAACTAATATATAACGATAGTTTTCCTTTTGTAATTAAAAATTTGTTTTACTTAGATGTTTTTCAAAAAGTACTTTATATTATTTTAAAATTTCTTTATATAATGCTAACGTATTTCTAAAATTCCTGCTAAATTGTCAGATTTAACATATAACCAAAGTAATATAATACTACAAAGCAAATTTAGTGGTGGTTATTCTGCAAGCACGTTTTATTTTTTTAAATAATTAACTCTTTTCCCCATTATAAATTTTACTTTTGTAGTTTTACTAACTTCTCACTCAGAAAGTTAAATAAGCATAAGCTTTTTATTTTGCTTCTTCATCTTATTTATTTAAAATGCGTAGCTTGAATTCTAACTAGGAATGACACACACAAAAAAACCCAAAACGATGGTCAAAGAGGCAAGTTTCTAACAAATCCTCACTTTTGCTGTTCAGGATGCTATCTTTCTTTATAACATAAAGGCATTGGCATGCTCTCATTCTGTGCAAAATGTACATGGAATGAAAATTTATTGCTCATGATTCTTGAATAAATAAAATTCTAAAACAGCATAGCATAATAGGGGCAAATGTTTTATTAAAGGAGGTTTTTCTTTTTTTTTTTTTTCTATTCAACTGACATAAATGTTTTATGAAGGTTTCAGAGTATTCCTCCTGGAAACATTATGGGGCCTGTACTTTTCACAAAGCAGGAGAGATTTTTGCATCTTACTCCCATTAACCCTAATGAGTGTTCTCCACAAAACACCTTGTGCGTCAGAAAAAAAAAAAACCACCCTTTTTTTCAAATAAAAAAAATAAATAACACAGAACTTTCCTGAGCTATGCATAAAGATTTATATTCTTCAGAACTGAACTTAATATATATAATGTATGTTAAAAACATCCTAATTCTTTACTAATTCTGGAAATCCTCATTGAAATCTGATGATCCTGCATGCTTCTCAGAAAAGATTTACTTGCAAAGAGCTTCAGTAAGGGCTCACATTACTCAGAGTATAAAATATAGTATAAAGTCTCATCATAAATAATTTAGAGTAGTGTCATCACAATAAATGAACAAAGTACATTTTGCAAAACAATCCTACTGATTTCAAAAAATATGTTTCCCACTTGGTAATTCAAAAAAGACAAATTTTCTGAGTTTCCATGTGTCCTCTGGCATTATCCTTAGGTTTTAAAATCAGTTGTTATTTTCTATTCTAATCAGAAATTATTCTGTGCAATGTGTACAAAAGGGAATATAAGATGCACATTTGGCTTCATTAACAACTAGTTTTCTAATCTAGTCTTACAGAAACAGTTCCATCAACAACGGAACAAAGTTTACTTTTACTTTTAATTTTATTGAGATTTAATGCAAAAAATGTACAAAGTTTATCCCACAAGTATCTCACTTTTGTAGAGAACATTTTATAAAACATTTTATAAAACATTTTAAAATTCAGGTCTTATTTTAAAAATGTGGATCCTTATAACAATCTGGGAAAGGCAAGGCATGATGAAGATGAGGGAAGGCTTTATGAAGATACAAATGTCTGAGCTAAGTCCTGAATACTGCTGTCACCCAGGCAGTGAGCACTGGATGGGTGATGAGGAGAGTGGAGGGAGGTATTCCCGACAGAGGCAGCAGCAGGTGCGAAGCCTCAGAGCTGGGTAGCTAGCACATCAGGAGATGGGGTACAGCTAAAGCAATGATGTAAGGCTAGCAAAAGAAGTGCTAGCACAGAAGGGATGAATTAAAAAATGTAAGGCATATGCATATGATGTAAAATACAACAATTTTAAACAAACTAGCTATACACATATTAGTATGGATACAACTTAGTAACTTAAAATTCGATGGAAAAAACAAGCTACAGTGCAATATACACCATGTGAAACATGTATATAAAGTTTAAAAGTACATACAATAATACTGATTTTTAATGGTTAAACACAAATGTAGCAATATATATATAAACGGAAAGAGAGAGAGAGAGAGAGAGAGAGAGAGAGAGAGAGAGAGAGAGAGATACATGGACCAGAAGAATCTATACCAATATCAGGAAGCTATTGCTCTGGGGAGAATGGGAGATAAATAAGACTGCGGATGTTTAGATAAGCCCAACAAATGACGCTCTCCTTCAGTCACTTCAGGACTAAGCAAGAAATAAACAAACAAAAAATAGCATCTGGAGATCAAAATATCACCTCTATTATGATCAAGTCTAGGCTGAGGGATGTGACTTAGGACTGTAGCAAAATAGGCTTCTTATTATTGAAAACAGACACAGTTGTCCACACTGCCATGCACAGTTCCAGACTTACACAGACCCAGTCCTGTAGTGACAGAAGATCTCCCTGTGAAATTAATGTTGTGTTGCTGGGGAACAGTACCATGACTCCCAACAGCAGGCCTGTTTGCAGATAAGGAGACGCTGCATGTCCAGATCCAATTCCTTCTCCCAAACTCACCAGCAGGATAAAAAGCTGCTCTCAGAAGAAAGGCAGGAGGCTGGAGAGGCCAGCATTGCCAGAGTGTTGGAAGTCACCTTTATATAGGAGGAAACAGCAGGAGTAGGCAGTAACTGTTTCTCCTCTAAAGGGTTTAAAAATAACTTACAAAGCATGCAAGCTTCCCAGAACAACGATTGGAATCTCATTTGCTTGCTCGTATGTCTCAAACACCAACAAGAGTGGCTGGCTCACAGTAGGTGCTCAAAAAATATTTGTTGAATGCATGAAGATCATATCTTTTATGAATAAATAAAATGTGGTGTATATATACACAAAGGAATACTATTCAGCCTTTAAAAAGAAGAAAATTCCATCACGTGTGGCAACATGTATGAACCTGGAGGATGTTATGTTAAATAAGTCAAGCACAGAAATACTGCATGATGTCACATATATGTGGAATCTAAAAAGTCTGAACACATAGAGATAGAGAGAAGACTGGTGGTTACCAGGGGCTGGGGATGAAGTGGTGGGAAATGGGGGGATGTTGGTCAAAAGGTACAAAGTTTCAGTCTGACCGGAACAGTAAGTTTTTCAGATCTATTGTACAGCATGGAGACTATAGTTAATAATAAGGTATTGCATCTTCCAAAACTGCTAAGAGTAGATTTTTAATGTTCTCACCACAAAAAAGAAATGATAAGAATGTGAGGTGATGGCTGTGCTAATTAGTTGATTCAGTCATTCCACAATGTATATATGTATTAAAACATCACATCAGACCCCACAAATATATAAAATTATTGTCAATTGAAAATATTTTTTAAATGACCTGAAGAAAATGTTTGGGAATCTTAACCCTCATTATTTTTTGATGAAAGATATACGGGCATTATAATATTTGCCACATTTTTCTCTAAGTTTGAAATATTTTTATACAAAGAGTATAATGCTGGACATAGCTCAGCAGTAAACGTAGGTTAGGAACAGATTTTGAAGGCAGTTGAATACCTTGTAGATGGGTTAGGTTCTAAGAACAGCTGACAAAAAAGTTTTGAAGTCACACCACTACTGAATTTATGAGACTGAGGTCAATTTCCTGGGTTAAAGATCATTTGGGACAGGAAGGAGAAGAAGGAAAAAAAAAAAATTGGGGAAGAAAAAAATTTGGCACCAACTCTGGTGCTATTTTTGCACCCTTCCAATTCTGTTTCTTGGCATGTGCTTACGGAAAATCCCTCGTCATGGAAACCATGAGTGGAAGAAAGATGTCGCCCCTCAGAGCGTCTCATTTCAGATAGGTGTTGGAACAAAAATACTGTCCAAGTACCCAGGGTCCAGTCTGTGTGCCATTTAGTTTTGCTGGAGTCTTCCATTAGCCAATATTCTAGCAGTGATTGGAGAAATAATCTGGCCATTAAAGAGAGTTCTTTTAACACAAACACAAAAAAGGGAGGTTTTCATAGTGAAATGAATTGCATAAAATATATGACTTTGACAATCTTTATAAAAACTTCTAAGTAAGGTTAAGGTTGCTTGAATCAAGCCCCACTGGCAATGCATTTAAATAGCTAGTTTCCAGGGAGTCCCAAGACTACATAGACACACACAAACACACACAGACACGCACACGTAGATGCATGGCCTTGCTCACGCCTACTTTCTCTGATCCCTGTGACTCAGAATAGGGCTAGCATAAATTTAGCCAGAGCCAGCTTCTCTTAGAAAAATTGGGGAACACAATATTCTATAGTGCTAAGATCAAATGAGACAAAAGCATTGACATTTATACAAAATTGTGTTTTAAAAATAAAGTTAGTGAACACTCGGACAGTAAGAAAAATGGAGGGGAAGTACTTTGCATGGTGTAATTTGTGGATAAATGTCTAGAGGATGAGAACAAGAGTCATGATATTGGCAGACCAACCCAGTTCTCCTAAAAATCTATCTTCAGAATCAACTTCCCTAAGCGTTTCCTGCTTCTTATTAGCGTGTCTTATTCTTCTTGAACTTTTGGTCATCTAGATATTTAGAAAAACAAAATCGAATTATTTTCTCAGGAAGAGAAGCAAAATTGTCCTCTAAAGTCAGAATAAACTAGTTCTTTAACAGTTCTCTCGAGGAGATAGTATGACAGAGTGATGAGGAAAATAGGCTCTGGACTCAGGGTACCTATAACAAAATCCTGGCCCCAACACTCACCAGCTGTGAGTTGACCTTGAACAAGTAATTTAATCTATGACTTAGTTTCCTTGTGTGTAAGTGAAGCTAGTTAATAGTCATTAACTCATTGGACATTAGATAAGTTAATGTGTCAAAGTAACTCAATAAAGTATGTAACGCACAGGAAGAAGTCAATAAATGCTAGCAAATGGGTTACTGACACTTTAAATTATTAATAATAACATATAACTTGGCGTATTTATAGCATGTCCAACCTAAGTAATAGGTATGTAACATCAAAACACCTGGGTGACAATGAAAACATGGAATTGACTTAAGTGCATGGTTCTTGACCTCCTCTTTTACTTAATTCTGTGAGGCAATGAATTGTTTTATCCTGTATTAATAAAGCTTCACCTGGTAAATCCCTAGAGCCTAAAGTCCTATTTTTATTTCATCCACTTCACATAATGCCAGATATTGACTACCATTATTTTTTAATGGGGGATGTGCAAAAGATAACAAACTTGTTCTGGTTTCAATTTTGTCTACATGCTCCTCGTGTTTCCCAAGAAAACTGAAGCCTTTTGAGAATAATGCACCATTTTATTGCAAAGAGTGTTAGTGTCAGCATATGCCAAAGAAGCTATGTCACACTCTGGAAGTAAGTGTTAGAAGTAAATATTCATAATTTAATAAACGTCCTGTAGAGAGGACTCCAGGCAGCAGCTCAGTCACGGGTAGCTGTGTTCTCTACCATCTAACCCTGCCATTTTGACCACAGCAATTTAATTGGAGTGGGCACCTAACTCCAGGAAAGCCAGAATCTTCTGAGATTGCATGACCTAAGAGTCTTACCTCCCAATGACACTGACCTCTGAACTAGTCAGAGCATCCTCCTGCATGGGACTAGATAGCGACACACAGAAAGGTAGCTGGGTGGTGGTGGAAGCAGATGTGAATACACACCAAAGGAAGCGTAAACAGATTGAAATCAGATGCTGACTGAGGAGCGATGGGCTATGTGGAGCCGAGGAAGCAATGAGATAAATAGGCAGTCACACTGGCTTAACAAGGCCGCACTCCAGTCGCTACAAGACCTGGCTGTTCAGTGATTCCTATTCTTGTTTAAAACAGTTTTTTTCTTTTTTTCTGGCTTTCCTAGAAGATTGGCTAAGATTCCTGTTTTCTTTATTTTACAGCATTGCCTACATGAGGTGACCTGAATGAATTTCTGTTTTTTGCAAACAAAAGACCCTATAGAAAAATCAAAATAACACAAACTTTAACTATTGGACTTAAAATGTGTGCCACATTCATGTTGTTTATTGGTGTACCTATGTTCAATAATTTTAAAAAGTTACGTTTGCAGTGTTTTAATACTGGCAATCTTGTACATTTTACAGCAAGGTTTTTTTATGTTTGCTTTCCATGCCTAATCTAGCCAGGGTGTGGGGGAATTTTGAGTATATTTCCATAAATAGTTCACATTTTAAGCCCTTATAAGAATATAACCTATTAGTTATTTTATTCTAATTTCATATAGTGATATTATAATTATTATTATAGATTTATTTTAACACAATATTCTTTTTTCCATTGTTTACATTGCAGAAGTTTGAGGATATAGAATTTCTAAAAATACTATTGTGCTTTAACTTATAGATAGAAAACATGACTAGTCTTTTCAGTTATTAAAAATAGATAGCTTTGACAAGTTGTATCAAGCAGCCACAGTTGAATTTTGTTCATATAATTTATTCTGTAGATATTATTCTATTTAAATAGCTGGTGTTTTTATTTTGCTACATGGAGTGCACATAAACATTTTATTCAGAAACAGTTTTAAACAAGAAAACGAAAACCCATTACAAAACTAAATTGTCTTCCCAAATGCTCTCATAGCATTATGTGAATTTCTACCTATTCAATTAATGCCTTTGCCTGTTCATCGGTGTTCCTCACTAGCTTATAAATTCTAGAGGAGTAGAACTGTTTCCCATATCTTGCGTACCCAGCATCAGGAACATAGTAGCTGTCAAATAAGTATGTGTTAAATTATACAAGTAAAAAAATAAAGCATATACAGCCACCTTTTAAAGGTCTACAAATAATATATTTACTTATATGCTGATTACAGCAGCTATGCACCTCCATTGAAGACATACTTCTTATGTCACTGTTAGACTTATCAGGCCATTGTGCTCCAAAGGTGATAAAAGCAGATGGGATATTTTGCTGCTTTACCCCAGGAAAGGGAAGGAAAGTGATCAAAATTTGTTATCAGAAGTACAAATTAATAAGGTATTAGAACATCATTTGGAACCTAACATGGTGTGTACTTTCTGTGGCTGTTAAGTAATTTAATTATTCCTGAAAAGTTTGATATTAAAGACCTTTGATATTGAAGAATTGAAAGCATAGTGAAACCTGTCTTTGTGTGCCCTTTCTTTTTGTGCATTTAATATGGAGCAGTAGACTCGCTCCACTTCATGCTGATGGAGGTGGAAGGCGGAGACGGAGGTGGAAGCCTGCCACTGAATTTGAATTATGTAGGGAACATAGCCGTGTTGTACTGTCTTGTCAATATCTCCTTCCAGCTGGTGCTGACATAATTAGGCACATCAAGCACAGAAGAAGACATTTTAAATTCAAAGCACTGTTCCAAGTCCTGTGAGTAGCTATGAAAGGTGCCTGAAGTAATCAATAACACATGGTAAGGTGTGCAGTTCCAGTAGGTTATCCACCCACCTCAGGTCTATTATAAGACACGAAGAAGCAGAAAAGCCAAGATTTAGAACTTCTTTAAGAGTGGCCTTGTTTAAATAGTTTGACTTATTAGAGTGTGTTTTCTTTAAAAACATATATACTTAGAATTGAATCTGTCATCGCCAGCATAAAGTGGATACATGCAAACTTTCTGAGACCAGGAACATCACCTCCTTTGTTCTCTACTGTACATACCCACAGCATCTAACAGGGTATGTGTCAATTAGTAAGATCTCAATAAATATGTGTCTCAGGGAATAAACAGATAAATGGAGAGCCCTGGTCTTACTTTTCCTTACCAGTAAAGTGGGAATATATTGTACATTATGGAATTATTATCTGGGTTAGAAAAAAAATAGATAAAACACCTTAGCACACAGCTAATGCTCCATAAAGTGAATTAAAATTAATAAAATTAATTAAAATTATATGTGGTTGTAATATAGAATTGAAATTATAATGGAGAATAACCCACAGTTTGGTTTTTACAAATATAACTCGGGCTTCTGTCACTGTCTTGCCTGACTCCCACCTGCCCCTTCTTCTCCCCAATCTTTCTCCTGTTTTCTTTTCCAAGCCTCTATTCCTATACATTTCCTTTGCAGAGCAGTTATCACTTTTAAATTTGTCTTTAAAGCCCACGGCTTGAGGGTCTCAGATGCCATTCTCTAAAACACTTACCAAAGTATTTTTCTGAACAAAGACAATTGTGTCCCAAGAAAAATTTTGGTGCCAGCTAAGATTAATTTTTCACCCACTTCAGATATGCAATTTCCACTGTCATTCATAGAAAGTTCTGTCACAGTTGAAAAAAAAGACACCATATGGAACAAGGTCCGTAAATACCTTCCTACACCATGTGGGGGTATAAATTTAGTTTGTGATCCAAAAGATTGCAATATCTAAGTGGTCGTTTTCAAAATTCAAGGTAGCATTCTAGTTGTCCTGGGGAGAAGTAAGATGGACAGGTTGAATCTCTGGGCCCTTAAATACTAATACTTTTATTGATTTAATAGATATGCATCTGTTTGGGGGGTGGGAGGAAATTCATGTTTAAAGGAAGAAAAGGTCTGAAAATTACTGGACAAAATAAGCTGGAGGAATAATCAGAAAAGGGCTGTCCAATAAAATGTTTATGACATAAAGCATTAGCAGAAGATGAGATAGTGTTTAGTAGCAATAAACTTTCATCTATTCACAGTATTCTTCAAGATAATATAATTTATGGCATAGCCTGTGGCCATCAACTGGCAAGTGTACATGGTTTTGGAGCATGTCATCTATGCATATTTATCTATGTCTAACGGGAGTCCAAGCAACAGAGGCAAATCTGGTGATGTAACATACAGTGGTATTCCCCTTTTGCCTAATAGCTGTCAATGCTGGCCTATAATAGTAACAAATTGTTTCTCACGAAAAAAAAAGTTTCATACTACTAAAACTTTGATTTAAAAGTATGAGGTGAACGACAGAGTTTTTATTCTATGTGTTTCAAGAGAGAACAATGACTATGATTATGGCCTTCCAATAGCAGCTAATGCTCTTTCAAACAAAATAAGAGCCAATTTTTCTACCATATATGTTAAGAGAGTTTGCAAGGATTACCAAACAAATGTTCATGTCCTCTGAGTAGCAGCTAAGGTAGGAGTCAAGGTTCGAGAGATTTACCGAGGGAAACTCCTGTGGAGAATAAAAGTGGGGAAGCAGGAGCAAGCAGGGAGAGCTTCAGAGACCACGGTGTGTCTGACATCTCCGAAAGGAGCGGGGGAAGAAAGGAGGCTTAGGTACTAGGAGTCTCAGACTGCAGCACAGTCCTAAGAAAGTTTGGGCCTGGCGATGTAGCCCCCAAGCCAACATTACCCTTCAGAGGAGTCTCGTTTCCCGCTAATACGCGCACAGTGCCCCAACTGACGCAGCCTGACCCCAGACAAGCGCTGATTGTGTATCCACAGGGAGAGCAGCTGGGTCTGTCAGTCAACCACGCTTCTCGCGGCAGGATCTGAGCAGTGCGTCTCCACTGTCTCCACATTTTCCTTATAGGGAAACTCTTTGATTCTGAAGAACTGTTAAAAATTCTAACCTGGCAGACAATAAATCTACCTATGCCTTTTAATCAGTCTGAAAATCAATTAGCCTTGATGTTTGCTTTCACAGAAAAACCTCTCTCTATAAATAATCTGTCCTAAAACAGGACACCTTCAACTAACTGAAGGATTCCTGGCTATGTTTCCACAATTTGTAAACTTTGTTGTTTCATGGATACGTGTGTCCATTTAACAAGCATGAAGTAATGAAGTGTCTACTGAATGCCAGACAAAACAAATATCATATCTTTCCAATTATTTAAGTACTATTATGCACAGAATATGCATTTTAAAAGTTATTCTCAGAATCCAAAGTCTAGGACGCACAGAAACCATAAAATACAATGTGCTCAGCAAGTATTTGGTGAGTGAATGGATTAACTGATACTGTTTTGGGCAATGGGATTCACAGTCACCTTGAGAAGATACATTGCACTAGATCGTATTCAGAGGGCTCATACTCCTCTTAAACATCTCTACCCTAGAGTCTTTATTCAAAATAATGTATTTTCAGTGAATAAAAAGTTTAGAACTAGGCCCAATGCGGTGACTCACGCCTGTAATCCAAGCACTTTGGGAGGCCGAGGTGGGCGGATCACGAGGTCAGGAGTTGGAGACCACCCTGGCCAACATGGTGAAATCCCATCTCTACTAAAAATACAAAAATTAGCTGGGCTAGGTGTCACGTGCCTGTAATCCTAGCTACTCAGGAGGATGAGGCAAGAGAATTGCTTGAACCCAGGAGGCGGAGGTTGCAGTGAGTCGAGCTCGTGCCACTGCACTCTAGGCTTGGCAACAGAGTGAGACTTCGTCTCAAAAAAAAAAAAAAAAAAAAAAGGTGAGAACTAAAAACAGTATGACTAGTGATTCAATCATCTTACATTTTTGCAAAATTTTCTGCTTTGGGAAGATACGTTTGGTAGCATGTTTATGAATTTTTATATTTGATTTTTTATGAGCTGCATTTTCTATAGCTTAATCTTTGAGGATAATATAAAACCCAGGATACAAACCATACACTTAATAATGAGATTTCCTTGAAATCAAAAATGAATTTTTTTTTCAAGCACTGAGTATTTTAGACCGACTTAAAAACATCTGATTTTTCCGTTTCCAGCTAACTGTATGGCTATATAAACTCTGTTGCCAATAGGATCGTATTCTATTAAGTTTAACAAGAAAAATTAATAAAATAAAACCATGATTCCAGAAACAGATGGTACTATGTCCTTTTTTTCTTCCAGCCATGACATATAATACAAAGGCATTTTATAGCAGTAGCCCAAGCAGGAAACTATAGTGATATTGTGATTTAAAAACAAAAAATCTTGTTTCTTTCAGCTCTATAGACATTTGAGAGACTGGGAGAGTGTCTGTTATCAAAATGGAAAAAGTCAGCAGTACTAAAATCAACCTCTGCATTTACACACAATTTCCTGAAATCGTATAAATCACCCTGAACTACCTTTTTTTCCATATCCCTCCTGAAAGACCACTGAGGAATTAACTGCAGGGTTTTGAAAGTTGAAGGCATGTTTCAGCCCTACAGGATTTGTACAAACCATCAGAAGCTACCCAGGCTTGGAAGACAGACATTTTTTATGTGTTTGTCATCTGGCCTCTTTTAGGTCTTGCTGTACAGCTCTGTATTTTTAAATAATAGAAAATCATTTTAGGTAATGATTATAGGAGGTCTTGATTTAATTGACCAATTTGGGAATTAAGCCTAAAGGGTTTTTAATTGTTATTTTGTAAGCTTTCAGAGTTTCCAGTTACCCCTGTCAATTTCTAAGGAATAACAAAACACATTTTCTAGTTAAAGTGAGAATATTTCCCTGTTGAAAATTGCCTGTTTTTATTATTATAAGAATTGGTCCACTGAACTTAGCTCAGCCTCCAAGGTCTCAGCGAGAATGCTATGATTAATGAGGTAGCCATTAATGTCAGTAGATTGAACAACCAAAATCTGATTATATTAAAGTGCTTCCCAAACATTAGGGTCACATTAACAGTTTATTGAAACAAGCTGATAAAATTTAAAATGGTCATCTAATTCCCTTGGGTTCCTAATTGTTACATGATAAATCACTCTGTAGAGAAATCTATTACAATGTTCCAAATGAGAAAATGTAATTTACTGTACCATTACTAGGGTGTTTGAAGCACTTCAGTTCTTTAACAGGAGAATTTTTGCTAAAATGAGAAAAATAAAGTTTAGATTTTTGTAAAGGGCCTGGCCTTGAATAAAACCTCTTAATGATAAATCTTCCAACTATATATTGGGTAAGAAAAATGATGCATTTTATGAGCCTGCATTATGTAAAAGCAAATTACATTAAAGTTCCTTATGAGCCGATTGCTGAAAGTTCAGGGTGAATGAGCCTTTATTGATGCTCATCTACTCTTTAGAAAGAAATCACTGCAGAAATCAACTGTACCGTACAAACTAGGTGAAATATTTCTTTACTTTGGAAGTCTGGTCAAGTTCCCTCCAGAGACTAATATCTCTGCTCTGAAAGATAATTTTCGGGGGTCCTAGCAGAACAAATGAAATCTTTACCGGTTCAGACTTCTGATCATGTGTCAATCCCTGAATGTAGTATTTCCAGGAATAACCCAACAGTTTCATATATTGTGAAGTATTTGAGATCGTGTCGTCATTTATTCCTGGAAGAGCCACTGGCCAAGAGAGAGGGGGAGGAGGTGAGCATTTCTGGGAATGGTCTGAAAAAGTGGTGACCCCAATTGTTTTGAAATAGCTGAAGACATAGTTAAAGGAAAGGCATATAAGCTTGTGCAAATAATGGGAAATGGTTAACTTATGTAGTTTATGGAAAGGAAATATTCTGGGCTTTGAAATGCTAATTTACTAGAATTATTATTCAAATTCAAAGAAAAACATGTTTCCAGGAAGCTCTGCTTGACCCCCTGTCTTCCCCAACTCAGAATGGGTTTTGGGTCTCTCTCCCCACATTTCTAAATTGATTGCGTAAAGCTTTCACAGAACACTCACAAGATCATATGGTAATAATTTCTGTGTTTATGACCTACTAGTTCTTCAAGGACAGTGATTATATTTTGAAACAATTGTTTAATCCCAGATCTTGTCATGATGTCAGATGTACAGTAAATGTTCAAGAAATGCTTACTCACTCAATAATTAATGGATGAATAAAAAATGAATGGATCTCCAAATGGCCAGTTTGCCATTGTATTTCCCCAGTACTCCATGACTGTTTTAAATGTTTAATTTGTAATCAAGATGTCTTAAAAAATACCTTTTATCTCTGTCTTTAATTATATGTTTCATATGACCAGAAATATTTACTTTTGTATCCTTTCTCTTTCAATTACCCATATGTCCTACTAGGAAGGACGTGGTGGGATGAGTGTTATTTGGTGTTAGTACATCCAGTACAGCTTAGAAATTCAAGAAAGACAGAGTGGTTCAAGAGTGAACTATGTGTTTAGGTAGCTGGATAGGGGACATTGCGACAGCTGTCAGTGCTTGGACTGATGGTTACACTTCTAGCCAGGAAATAAGCCCTGGAGAAAGCAGGTTTTTGGAAAGACTAGTTGAGCTCCATAGAAAATGATGATAACTAGTCCTCAAGTTAGTACTTATGTCTTAAATATCCCCAGTAAAGTCCATATACACATATTTTACCTGTTTAAAGCGTTTTGCAAGAGTGCTCAGGTGCTTGTTGGTAATTTCATTCTAGATCTCAGTAATCTTAACTGGAGGAAGGAATAGCAGAGAAAATATAGTACAAAAAGCAAGACTCAACTTCTGCACACAAAGAGAATACAAAGAATTGTCTTAGGTAAGAAAAAAATAGGTGAATCATACTCAAGCCTTAAGTTAAATATGAGCCCCTTTTATTTTTCTATAGAAGATACTTTATAAGAATAAGATATATCTGTATTGAATTTCAAAAGTTAAATATTTCTGCGGTCCAAGGCTGACAGAATTGATCATTCCACTAGGAGGAGAGTCTGCGAATTTCAAAAGGCTATACCATTTTCTTTTTACTTCAGAGAAAAATATTCTTTGGCAGAGTGAGATTATTTACAATATTTTATTTGTTTTCAGATACTGGCATCTTGCCCTTCATATTTTTAGACTTTAAACAGTAACCCTCTATTTTGATTACATTGTTGACAAATACAAAGCATTCATTTTTTGGTAACTGCGTGGCTGGCTCCCTCACTTCCCTCAAACCTTTGCTTAAATTTCTTCTAATCTAAGTCTTTCTTTACCAGTCTACCTAAAATAGCCCTGCTCCATTACTCTATCCCCATATCCTTTTGGCAAAATTGTTCTTAGGAAACTGATATATTATTTACTTTTAATACTATTGCATATGTCATCCCACTTTCATATAAATTTCATGAAAATGTGATGTTTATTATCTATTTATAGCTGAAGCCTTAGGGCCTATAACAGTGCCTGGCATATCATAGGTGCTCAATAAATATTTGTAGAACAGAGGGAACAGAATGTGTTATTCGCAAAGGCATCTTCTGCTTTCAGAAAAGTATGTAATTTATTAAAGTTGGAATACGAAGTGCATATGGGAGTATAGTGATCAGATGTGCATTTTAGAAAATTCATTTTGGCATCATGCACAGGATAGTTCATTTTTATAGCAGTTTTAATGAGCAATATTCTTATAAGACTGGATTTCATCACTTTTGATGGGACTTTAATAAGTATTGAATTGAAATTAACATTAAATGAGCATCAAGAAAGAAAATAAGAAATAAGGGTCCTGGATAATGCATATATTGATGTTTCTTAAGTAATAAGACATCAACTTGACGGGGTATATTTCAAATGCCCTTGGTTCTTGAGAGTGCCATTTTCTTCCTTTTTACATCTTTGAGGACTTCAAAACATGGAAGAAGAAATCCACATTTACTATAGGCGTTAAGGGAGGTGTATTTAACCTTATGCATCGCTCAAAAGGACAAGTAGAGCCAGAACTCAATCGCTCCCTAGATTTGTGGTTCTCATCTCCAATGTAACCCAAAAGCACATTTGCCATGATTCTTACAGAAGGTGCAAAAGCATTCGGTCAAATTCAGAATAATGTTACCTCTGTGATCCCAGCAGCCGTTCATGGCTGTGCCATCTCAATGAAGTCCTTCTTTTAGAATCTTAACTGATTTGATAAGATAGACAGATAAATAGAATACTAAACAAAAAAAATTAGTATGGATTAAATTTATATTTTCCTCAGTACTGAGTATTTTTTCTTAGGTTTATTTGTAATTTGGGTTTTCTCTTTTATGAGTTGCATATTCATATCCTTTGTCTATTTTTTCTATTGGTTGTTTGTATTTTTCTTACTAATTTGTTAAAGTTCTGTGCCTATTCTGGATACTAATACTTGGAGGAATTACAGATTGCAAATATCTTCTCAGTTTCTTTTCACTTCCTTTCTGGTGTCTTTTGATGTATAAAAGTATTTACTCTGATGCAATCAAATTAATTAAGCATTCCCTTTATGGCTTGTGGAGGTTTTAAAGTTGTTTTTTAAGTCTTTTTTCAGAATCTTTCTATATCCTAAGGTTACAGAGAATTTTCTCCCGTAATTCCCTGACTATCTGACATGGTTTGGATGTGTGCCACTCCCAGTCTCATAAGAAATTGTGATTCCCAGTGTAGGAGGTGGGGTCCAGTGGGAAGTCTTTGGGTCATGGACAAATCCTTCATGAATGGCTTGGTACTGTCCTCATGGTAATGAGTGAGTCCTCACTCCATTAGTTCACCAGAAAGCTGCTTGTTTTAAAAAATCTGGTACCTTCTCCCCTTTCTCTCTCTCTCCTGCTCTCAGCAGGTGACACGCCTGCTCCCCCTTCACCTTCTGCCTTGAGTAAAAGCATCCTGAGACCTCACCAGAAGCCAAGCAGATGTTTGTGCCATGCTTGTACAGCTGCAGAACTGTGAGCCAAATAAGCCTCGTTTCCTGATAAATTATCCAGTCTCAGGTATTCTTTCATAGCAATGTAAAACCAACAAAGTACACCATTCTACTTAAAATTGCAACCCTAGTCCCATCTCTGCAGGCACTCTTTACTTCCCTCTCCACATTGGCCCTAGTTTTCTTGTTTACTTGTTACTTGTTTCTAAGTTTACTAGTTTATGTTTTTATTGTGTCTTAATGAATTATATGTATACTTCATAAGAGCAAGGATATTCATATGTTATTTTCACTGATGTATCCATTATACACACAAGACTGCTTGGTACAAGTACATGTTTAATAAATTACAAGTGTAATTAGTAAATAGATATTTCTTCTAAAAATTTTAAAGTTGTGCCTTTTACATTTAAAATTTTAAATTTCTTGGAATTAATTTTTTGTGTATGTGGCATAAAGTACGATTCTAATTTTGTTTTCCAAATAGATAACAAATTGTCCCAGCAGCAGTTTTACAATAGCCCAACAACTCAAACATCTATGTAGCTTCCCTTTATATATATGCATTTTCATATATTGTATTCACTAGAATGCAAGCTCCATGAAATCAGTGACTTTCCTTTGTTATCTGCTTTTTCCTCAGTGCTAGAACCATGCTTACCACAATGGAATATTATACAGAAATAAGAACAAAAATAATCTTTAATGGCATGCAGCAATATAAAAAAGAGTCAGAAATATACTGAATTTTAAAAAGCCCGATACTAAAAAAGTACAAACCATATGATTTCAGTGATTTAAATAATAAATTGGGCAATATTAATATATGCTTAGATGTCAGACAATGGTCATCTACTGAAGGAACAGTAGCTGAACAGAAATAAAAGGGAGGTTTCTGGGTTGCTGATAACATACTGATTCATTGTTTATGAATTAATTCAATAAAAATGTGTGAAGGTTTAATAAATATTTGTTGTGGGGTTCTTTATTCAATTAAGTTGCTTTGTCCGTGTATGTCTGCATCAATACCAGACTGCATTAATTACTAAACTTTTAAATGTTTTCATATTCAAGAGAATGAGTTTTCCATATTGTTCTTATTTATCAAATTTATATTAGCTAAAGTAATCAAGCATTTATTCTGCTATTTCTGTACAAACTATACTATGGATAATTAAGTAGTAGATAAAGAAATATTTCTTCTTATAGAAGCACTTTAGCTAATAATGAAGAAGAATTATTATTACAGCATTACAGTATCATTACTTTGCAATCTCTTCTATATTAATTAATCTGGACATTGATCACCAATGGCTGTTGGCGTTTCAAAGAAAGATGCAATGAGAATTATATTCTTCCAAATGGAGGAGCACCACCTGAGAAGCAGTCTGACCAAAAATAAAATTAAATTAAATTAAAAATTGTGTCTGAATAGTATCAAGTCTCTATTAAAACTAGGAATTTACAGAAAATTCAGAGGGCAAAGGAAGACGTTAAACTGCACCATACGATGCACTTAGCACAGTCCAGACTAAGAAACTTTACTGTACAAACAGCTTGATTTCTTCAATAAGCAAATTATAAGAAAGGAAAAGAGTTGTCGGAGGGGAAATATATAGACTTTCCACCAATTGCAACACATGAGCCTTATTTGAATCCTGAGACTGTAAAATAATTATTAAATTTATGAAACAATTGGAAATTTGAACACTGAGTATGTGCCAATGATGATGCAATGGTGGTTAGTTATAATTTTAATAAGAATGATTCCTTATATTTTAGACATACAAAATATTTTTAATGAAACAAATAATTGCTGTCTTCAAT
Source organism: Chlorocebus sabaeus (assembly GCF_047675955.1). Classification (NCBI taxonomy): domain Eukaryota; kingdom Metazoa; phylum Chordata; class Mammalia; order Primates; family Cercopithecidae; genus Chlorocebus; species Chlorocebus sabaeus. The sequence goes on from NC_132911.1 coordinate 96,804,322, forward strand.
GGTTCCTGTTAAATTTAGATGCTCCACTTCAATAAATTTTGCTATTTCATTTTGCTACCATTGCAATGAGGGAGGTCGGAGTGGAAGAGGAGGGGAAGTCTGTTGGCAGTAGGATTGCCAGATAAAAATATAGGACACGATTAAATTTGACTTTCAGATAAGCAATGAATAATTTTTAGTACTAATGTCTCCCAAATATAGCATGGGCTATTCTTTACTACAAAAAATATATTCTTTTATCTGAAAATCAAATTTAACTATGTGTCCTGTATTTTTATTTACTATATCTATTTAGGAGAGATTGCAGTTGATGGGGATAGAAACGAAGTAGAATTAAGGGCTTGGAGGAATAGTGATTCTGGTGTTGACTTTTTGGACCTTCAGTTACTAACTCCATCTACATACAGAGCATTCTTACACCTGATTCTTCTCTAAAAAGAAAAGGGTTAAAGACTTCTGTTGTTTTTAATTTCAGTGTTAAAATATTATGTCCCCAAGATAGAAGCAGTAATTTTATCACTGTTTCTCCTCTGTCTTAGGTTACTGTAGAGGCTTTCATTTAAACCATTATAGAAACCAAAGTGCCGGTCAGTAGTTCGAAGAAATAGTGCCAACAGCAGCATCAAAAACCACAAGAGCTTCTTGTAGGCTGCTTTTCATACATCTATGTTCAGTTCTCACATTTTAAATTTTACATAATGCGTTTGTCTTATTAAAAATGAAAACAAAGAGAAAGCACTTGTGTCCATTAATCTTCTCCAGGTGCTTTATCCTCTCCTGTTTTTTTCTCCTCCAGCTGGTTTTGTATTTCTTATTTGCTTTTTGCTTTCCAGTCCTTGCACATTTATCTGTTCCTTAAAAAAAAATCAACAAATTTTTTAAAAGCCATTAAACCAATGAAAGCATGGCTATGGTTGCCAATTTAAGTAGCGCTCCATCTGAATTGGAGCTGCTCTTTTAAATTAAGAAGATTGTTCATTTATTGGAGGGTCTTACATGTCTCTTCTTCAACTGACGGCAAGTCATGGGTTTGAATTCCAGTCAATCATATAAAGCTATACCTTGACCTTATGTGGCCAATGAGCCATCACTTGGACTAAAATAATTTCCCATACTATTCATTTATTTAAGTCAAGCAGGAGCTAGCAACTCAGTGGATGAGACTTACATTTATTAAAAGCAAGAATTGCTCTTCCATTTATGAAAACTTTTTGTAGGTATTCTGGAAAGCATTCAGGTGCTGTCAGACCCAGGTCTGAATTCCAGCTCTTCTATTCACTTGCTCTGTGACCACAAAATTAATTCACTTGATTTCCCTGAATGTAGATTTTCTTCTATGTAATGGGGACAAGAATACTTATCTTACAGGTGTATGGTTGTTGAATTTATGTAGACAAAGCCAGCCTATGGAATTTTTAGGTAAAAGCCCTGGTAGGAGTGTACAATCATTTTAGGAAACATTTTGGAAGCTTACTTAAAGCTAAATATACACCTACCACACTACCTTGCCATTCCATTGCTACTTACCAAAAAGGAATAAAAGCCTTTGTCCATACTAAGACCTATACAACAATGTTCATAGAAGTTTTGTTGGTAATAGATAAGATGTGGATACAATCAAAGTGTTCATTAATAAGTGAATTGATGAGCAACTTGTGGTACATTCTAATTCTGCACCACTATTCAGCCATAAAGTAAAATTAACTAAAGACACATGCAACAACTTGGTGAATCTCAAGATAAATATACTAAATAGAAGAAACCAGAATAACATTGTATGATTATATTCACATAAAATTCTAGGAAATGCAAACTAGAGTATAGTGACAGAAAGGATATCAGTGCTTGCCTGGGGATAGGAGAGAAGAAGGAAAGAATTACAAAGAAAGCACAAGTAAACATTTGGAGGTGATATAATTGTATGTTCTTCATTATGGTGAAAGTTTCACAGGTATACGCATGTCAAGGTCATAAAAGTACATACTTTACATATGCATGACTTAATGCACTTCAACAGAGTTGAAAGAAACAAAATAGAAACATAAAGTGATATCATGTTGATTAATAAACTCATATCTAATATCCAAAAATAAAAATATTATTTGAGTTTTTCATGAAGGAATAGGATGGTGATTCTTATATACGTTGTGTCTAGGATTTTCTTTGCTTCTGTGCTGTTTCTCTCCAGAAATAAATTCATTATTATCAATTTTTACTTGAGGACTTTCAAAACATTTCTAATTCATTATCATTGTAATTATAGGAATTAAAATTCACATTATATATACATATAGAGATATTCCATTTTAATATGCCAATATTACCATACTTGTTACCTATATTTCTTTGTTTTCCTTTTTCTATCATGAAAGGATTACATTATGCTTGTTCAGAGCTCAATATGTTCACTTCCTAACCTGCTGCTCTGATATGCAGAAATATCTTTCATAAATCATCACTCCCATATCTAATTCATCTCTTCTAGTTTGCCCAACACTCTTGACCTCTCTTTACACATAATTTCATCTGCCAAGTGATTCCTACCCTCTGCTCCTTCACCTCTAATAACACCATGAAGACCATGATTCCCCCCCCTTTCCCCACAAATTCTGAGCAGAATGGCTTGGTGGCTTCCCTTTCTCCACAGCACAAATTACCTAGGAGCATGACAGAAGATGTGTGATGAGCCATTGGTTATAAACAACATAATTTCATTGTCTTCATGAAGTTTCCTTAAGAAATGCTAAGAGTAAATTATTAAGGTAGTAGGAAAAATATGCTGATAAACATTGTGATGAACAGAAGGAAGAAAGAAAGGTAAAGCAGAGAAGATAAAAAGATAAATGGAAATGTGACCAAATTCTTTGTTGTTGTTGTTGTTAGAGACAGTGTCTTGCTCTGTCACCCTGGCTACAGTACAGTGGTGCGGTCATAGCTCACTGTAACTTCAAACTCCTGGGCTTGAGGTCTTCCCTCCTCAGCCTCCTGAGTAGCTAGGCACATGTCATCAAACCCAGCTACTTTTTCAATTGATTTCTGGAGATATGGTTTTGCTATATTGCCCAGGCTGGTCTTGAAATCCTGGATCAAGCAATCTTCCTACCTCAACCTTTCAAAGCACTGGGATTATAGAAATAAGTCACTGAGCATAGTTAAATTCTATCAGCTCTATGTAGGCACTAAATAAATGTGGCACATGAGTCACTTTATGAAATCAGTATCTTTGAACAGGACTATAGTCCTAACAGTTTACCCTACCTACATGCCAACACTCATCCAATCTGCACACAGTAGTAAGAGCAATCTTCTAGAAATACGTCAGATCACGTGTCTCTGCAGCTTAAAATCTTTCAAAGACTTCCCATTGCGCCCACCCATGCTGACTACTAGGGCCCATGTGTCTCCCATACATTCTCATCCCTGTTTACCCCTCCAACCTCACTTTTCACAGACTGTCTTCCCCTCTTTCACTTTGTTCTGAGAAGCCTTACTTTCTTTAGAATATGCCCTGTATTCCTTCTCTGCCACATAGTCTTCATGCACAGTGTTCTCCTCACCACTCTAACTTGCGACCTGGCCAATTCCAGATCACTCTTTCAGTTTTAGTTTAATGGTTAGCATTTCCATGAGGTCCTTGAGGAAGCATCAGTCTAAATTACACACTCCTCTTACACAACCTTGTGAAAGTTGTTTAATGAGTAAATGAACAAATAGATAGATGGAAAATGGTCCTATGAGATAAATTCTTACCCTCTCATTGCTCATGAGAAAATACAGGCTCAGAGAGTTTAAATGGTCAAGTTAATACATACTTGCTCTGTATTCATAGAAGAAATTACAAGGAAGACCACAAAGAGAGAAAGAGAAGTAAAACCAAGAAAACTCTTTTGTGGAAAATAAGTCAATGTCATGAATATAAGCTCTGGCATATATTTACTTGCATAGAAAATTTATTTAGTTACATTTACCCTTTAAATCAGAGTTCCTGATTAGATTCCAATACTGTTGCCTCAAAATTTCTAATTCCAGACCTTTAGGGGAGTAATCCCCAGTTGCAATGATCTATACCCTAAGTCATATCTCGTAAGTCAACCTGTGGTTTCAGCTGCAACTACTGTGAACAGTTCTGTGTACACTGTCATTCTCCTGTCTCAGAGTTTCCCCTCAAGACTTTTTCCAAAGCCCAGGATCTCACCCATTCTCCATGCAGGTGCCGTCTGGAAATGACGGGGAGTTAGTACTGCTGGGGCACCAAACACTGTCGGTGATGGAGTCGGTGGATAAATGCTCACATCTTTCTGCTTTGCATTAGGACAATTTGGAAGTGCTCTCTACACTGGCCTTGTAAAGTTCCCAGAGACTCTTACCCACCAGCCTCAGTGGTGGCCATTTCAATAACTGATCAATCCATTATTGTATTTGCTTCCTTCCTTGTCCCATTCTCTCTTGCTCACGCTTGCTTCTCAAATACACTTCCCAAATAGACTACGTGCACTCCAGACCTTGTTTTGGGCTCTGCTTTGGGGGATATCAAAATTAAGACATCCTCAATTTTTTCATTTATTTCAGTATTTAATATGGGCACAGCTGGCTAGTAGAGTACATGTTAAATGGCATGCCATTACCCTTGCAAAATTCAGTGCTTCGTTGGGATACACAGAAATATAAGAATGATGTATTATAACATAAGCTTTGTGTATAAGAATACACAAACAAAATTGGAAAATAAAATCTGAAGCTGTTATTTTAGTGAGAGAATCAGGAACAATTGAACAGATAACAAAGATGGCATTTGGGGGTTTTTTTGAAGGATAAACATAAGTTTATTGATAAGATAGGGGAGTAGAAAAAAGGCACAAGAGCTCAACAGGTTCAAAAGCACACACGGAATCACAGAAAGACATGATATATATTAGAAATAGTGAAACATCCAAAGTATCTGGGCATAGTCACTAGAGTTGAGATCACCAAGGAGGGTGCTACAGAGAGTGAAGTGACATAAATGCCAGGATGAGGGTTTCAATGGCTAAATCCCCATTTTTTATTCAGAACCAAGGTGTCAGCATTAGAAGTTTCTAAAAGCAGAGTTACATAATCAGACCTGAGTTTTAGAAAGGTAATTCTGGTTGCCATAAAGAGAATGAATGAGCTGGAATTGAAAAAAACATAAGTTTAAGCCTGGAAACAGGGAAAGATTATGAAGATGGTATCATTGAGGATAGAGAAGGGAGAGAATTCATGAGATATATTTTATTAATAGCAAGACCAGCTTTGAATGTTTCAAATATTCCACATCTAGGGTTGTTTGTTTTTAAATAGATGACCCCATAAATCCATAATTCTCTAAATTTGGCTCTGATATTCATAACCTATTCAGACTAATGAATCAAATCCTATACAATAAGCAGGTGACACAAATGTTTCAGGTTGATTCTGCAGACCAGATTTGAGATGAATATTTGCACATGTACGAAGTTTCCTGGGGCATATTCCTGGGGTCAAAGCCTGTAGTGCAGTGAAAAAAGTCGGGTTGGGCTGATGAAAGATTTGAAATGTGATACATGCAAAACAAAACCATCAACCAATCACATAAGATGAGTTCTAGTGCTGATATGGCCTATCAGAGTTGTGCCACTCTGCAGTAGAGCACAGGGCCTGTATATCCCCACCTCCAGAAAGAACAGCCACTGGATGTGGGCTGTGGGATGTGGAATTAAGACAGTCATTGGATGTGGGCAGGAGGAGTGACCTTGTTCAAAGAGGCTTTCTCCTGCTCAGAACCTTGCTTTTAAAGGAACTGATCTGAGCTCTGTCAGATGCCAACATTCCAGACATCAGTAGGACTCATGAGTGTTTGAGTCCTTAAGGAAGAATCACATCAAGAGTTCACTCTAACTGTTATCATACACCCTGTCCTTTTTATCATGTGGACGTACTGGTAGGTTTCAAGGAAGCCAGTTTTAATATGGGACACCACAAATTTAGTACTGTTAGAGTGCTATCAACATTTTAAAGCAGAAAGAAGAGGAGAATAAAGTCCTCCTTTATGAGGTTATTTTCCTGTTCTTCTTCTTCTTTAGAAGATGAACTCAAATACTGTATAATTTATCATTCTTATTGGAATGCATAAATTACTCTTTATTTTTTTCGTTGAAGGCTTTGTCAAAAACAACTCATGAAAACCACCTAAGATTTTTCTAGGCAGTAGCATTAGGAAACCTTGACAGAAAACTTTCTTTGTTTTAAGGTACTGTTGATCCAGACTGTCAAATAATGACCAACATTGATATTGAGAAAAGAAGTCTTAAATTACTACATCTACTGCAATATCAGGTAGGTACCCATAATCAGCAGCTTCCTTAATATAAGTAAATAACTGGGTGTTTCATCCATAGTCAGCAGCTTCTTTAATATAAGTAAATAGCTGGGTGTTGACTTAAGTCAATGCTCTACAACGTAGCATTGGCATTAAACTTCCCCCAAGAAAATCCCTGCAGAATTGTCCCAAAGAAACATTTGATCTGTTATGTTTTTAAAGCATTCTGTTCTGGTTTACTACTTTTTCAAAGAATTTCCACTTAAAATATCAAGGCATGCCATTCTTCTGAGACATGCCTCTGCAGAGAAGCTCATCTTCGTCCTCTTCTAAAAGGCATTCTTTCGGAGAACTTTCGAACTCTGATTCAAGGTATCAATAAATGTCTACTAATAATTTTGTGTAAAGAAGAAAAGCATATTTGAGACTTTGTTTTCCTAAATATTTACTTCAAATACTACATTTTCACAGTGGTTTTAATCCTAATGTCATTCTTAAAATAAATCATTATGTGTACTTCATGTGATCTTTTCAGAATGCAATAAAACAGATTGTTTTTAATGGCTGTTCCAGCAATGAAAAAATATCTGTGTTAGGTGGAAACAACAAATTGATGCTTTTTCAATTCCTTTTAATGGCACGAGGATCTTTGCAACCTGCTGTGAAAAATATTCTCTTAATGATAGGCCTGTGGCACAACTTAAGGAGTCATCAAGAAATAAATGCGCCGCTGTCTGGTTGGCAGCTTGGTGTCCCTTAATTGAAGTGTTATAAGATTCTGTGCAGAGGAAGCCTCCAGGGTTTCGTAGCTAAATGGCACGGACACCTCTGATGAGACATGCAGATGAAGATGTGTCAATACAATCTTCACCAATTTGCTGTAATAGCAGGGACTGATTAATTTTATAACCACGGGTGCTTCTATTAGCTAACCTAAGGAATGATTTAGACTTTATTAAGCGACTTATTTCTTTTTTTCAAGTGAGTACAGCAGCATAGTTTATCTCTGAGTGCTACACTGTGGCACATTTTCTAATAAGGATTCTAAATTTATTATTAAAAAAAGGATCATGAGCTTGCCTTGGCTTAGAGGAGGCTTAATGGTAGCAACTTTCTGTGACTATTAGTGTCTCAAATGCATTTCGGCAAACTTGGAGTTTCTCAAAAATAAAGTAATTTCGTATTTCAAGCAATTGAGTTAGCAGTTCTTATATACATTTTTAATGTGCAAAAAGTTGAAGTAACAGAATCAAAAGTTTGTGGCTGTATATTTTTATCCTTCTCTTCACATAAAATTGCTTTAATATTTTATCATAATTGCCCTTGGACAGCTAACATCATTTGGTTACACATAATCAACTAATGCTTTATATTTTAGGGCTTTGTTCAATAAAAAATTAATTATCCTTCATGGGTGGGCAACGTATTTGGAGATTCAGCTACATGATTTTATGCGTAAAACAGGCTCTGGTTTATATATTGAAACCAAAATTGCTGTAACATTCACAGTGCAATAAAATCAGATACAAAGAATCATTTCAAGCTTCTGAAATGTGAGCTCTGGGACACACCTTTGTATTTTTTTAAAACTATAAAAGGAAATGAAACTGCATTTACTATAAGTTGAATATCCAGCGAATTTTATTTTTTAAAGAAGAGTAGGAACCCATTAAATGCAATTATATTTCACAAGTAATGAAACCACTATTAGTACTATTCTAGAGCTTAGTATTGCAAAATGTCTATCAATAGATACGTAATATTCAATAACAATTCACATGCTTCTCTTGGGGATGAGGATGTTTGTAAATGCCCCTTGGAGGAAAGAACATATATGAATTTCCGTCCCACTCCAGTGTTTTATTTGTCCAGGTTTATGTTAAGCTGAAAACGAAGGACAGTGATGTTGAAGAGATCTGCTTCTCAAATTTTATCAATTTTTTTTTTTTGCAATAAGCAGAATTATTCACCTGCATCAAAAATACACCCAACATTCTGGATCTGTTTTATAATAAGAAAATTTCATGGTTACGATGTGTCTCATTCATCCCTTCCAACGTATTTTGAGGCCCACTTTGATTATGTGGCTTTAAATGTCCATGTTATAATGTAAGATAAGCAGATACCTTGTAACCTCTAACAATGTAGGAGAGAAAAATATCAGGTAATTGAGAAAGTCAGAGAATAAATCAATAAACTAAAAATGAAACATACTATCCAAATAATAGTCAAACACTATCCTCAAAATGCTCTGTATCGCCAATCCAGTTTAGTGGAAGTGTGCTCTTTTAGGAATTCAGGGATTGGGTTCAAGTTCCAGCTTTTTCATTAAGTAATATACAGTCTTTAATGAATTCCCTAAATTTTAAGGAACATATTCTCTCTTAGTAAAACCAGGAGTTGAATTAAATCGTCTTTGAGGTTGCATTTTAAAATGTAATTTTATTGTAATAAGTCAGGACTAGGTAAGTACAAAATATTTGACATTATAAGTATGTTTAATAAAAACCACACTTACACTTCCAAAGATACTGGAAATTTTTATACCCCTCAGAATGGAACAGATTTTAGGATACTTGTTTCCCATGGCACAAAGATAATCAGAGCTGAGAAAATACAGTATTGGATGTGTGATTAGTTAACTTACTTGTGTTTCAGGTGGGGGATGGTGGTGAGAAATTTATACATAATTACCAAAGCCATGGAATGGGTAGTCATTGGAAGCCACACAAAAATGACAGCAGTAGAGACTAATGGTGACACAGGTGACAAACCAGTGACTGCTTATAATAATGTGGATATTTTTTATGTCTTTTTACTTAATATTTTTGAAATTCTTCTTAGAATTCCAACCAACCTTAAAGTTACACATGCATAACCTATTTTAAACATAAAGAACACATCAAAGTCTCTAAAATTTGATTGAATAAGATGTAATTAGAAATGTTAGGTACTTAGAGTGTTTGTTCAGTCAGTGAAAGGAAGTTTGTGAGGATTCCAAGAAATCGTGGAATGGGGATTTAGAAAAAACACATGAATATAATCAATAACATCAAAAATAACATCCAAAATTTTAAATTAATTTTTATTTTATTTTATCTTAAGTTCAAAGATACATGTGCAGGATGTGCAGGTTTGTTACACATTTGTAAACATGTGCCATGGTGGCTTGCTACACCTATCAACCCAGTCACCTAGATATTAAGCCCCACCTGCATTAGCTATTTTTCCTGATTCTCTCCCTCCACTCAACCCCTCTACCCCACAGGCCCCCGTGTGTGTTTTCCCCTTCCTGTGTCCATGTGTTATCATTGTTCAGCTCCTACACATAAATGAGAACATGTGGTGTTTGGTTTTCTGTTCATGTATTAGTTTGCTGAGGATAATGGCTTCCAGCTCCAACCATGTCTCTGCAAAGGATATGATCTCTTTCTTTTTTATGGCTGCATAGTATTCCATGGTGTATATATTTATATACCACATTTTCTTTATCCAGTTTATCATCGATGGGCATTTGGGTTGATTCCCTGTCTTTGCTATTGTGAGTAGTGCTGCAATGAACATAAGTGTGCATATCTTTATAATAGAATGATTTATATTCCTTTGAGTATATACCCAGTAGAGGGTGTGCTGGGTCAAATAGTATTTCTGGTTCTAGGTCTTTGAGGAATTGCCACACTGTCTACCACAATAGTTGAGCTAATTTACATTCCCACCAACAGTGTAAAAGTGTTCCTATTTCTCCACAGCCTCACCAGCATCTGTTGTTTCTTGACAGATGAAACAACAACATCTGTTGTTTCTTGACTTTTTAATAATCACTATTCTGACTAGTGTGAGATGGTATCTCATTATGGTTTTGATTTGCATTTCTCTAATGATCGGTGCTGTTGAGCTTTCTTTAATGTTTGTTGGCTGCATAAATGTCTTATTTTGAGCAGTGTCTGTTCGTGTCTTTTGCCCATTTTTTAATGAGGTTTTTTTTTTTTCTTGTACATTTGTTTAAGTACCTTGTAAATTCTAGGTATTAGACTTTTGTCAGATGGATAGATTGCAAAAATTTTCTCCAATTCTGTAGGTTGTATGTTCACTCTGATGATAGTTTTCTTTGCTGTGCAGAAGCTCTTTTGTTTAATTAGATTCAATTTTTCGATTTTTGCCTTTGTTGCAATTGCTTTTGATGTTTTCATCATAAAATCTTTGCCTGTGCCTATGTTCTGAATGGTATTGCCTAGATTTATTCTAGTGTTTTTTAGTTTTGGAGTTTACATTTAATTCTTTAATCCATCTTGAGTTAATTTTTGTATACGGTATAAGGAAGGGATCCAGTTTCAATTTTCTGTATATGGATAGCCAGTTTTCCCAGCACTGTTTATTAAATAGGGAATTCTTTCCCCATTGATGGTTTTTTCCAGGTTTGTGGAACATCAGATTGTTGTAGATGTGTGGTTTTATTTCTGAGACCACTATTCTGTTCCATTGGTCTATGTGTCTGTTTTTGTACCAGTACCATGCTGTTTTGGTTACTTTAGGCTTGTGGTATAGTTTGAAGTTGGGTAGTATGATGCTTCCAGTTTTGTTCTTTTTGCTGAGGATTGTTCTGGCTATAGGGGCTATTTTCTGATTCCATGTGAGTTTTAAAGTAGCTTTTTCTAATTCTGTGAAGAATATCAATGGTAGTTTAATGGAAATAGTATGGAATCTATAAATTACTTTGGGCAATATGACCATTTTCATAATATTGATTTTTCCTATCTATGAGCATGGAATGATTTTTCACTTGTTTGTGTCCACTCTTATTTCTGTGAGCAGTAGTAGTTCTCCTTGAAGAGGACCTTCACTTCCCTTGTTAGCTCTGTTCCTAGGTATTTTATTCTCTTTGTAACCATTGGGAATGGAAGTTCATTCAAAATTTGGCTCTCTCCTTCTCTATTGTTGGTGTATAGGAATGCTCGTGATTTCTGCACATTGATGTTGTATCCTGAGACTTTACTAAAGTTGTTTATCAGCTTAAGAAGCTTTTGAGCTGAAATGATGGGGTTTTCTAGGTATAGGATACATCATCTACAGAGACAGTTTGACTTCCTCTCGTTTCATTTGCATATCCTTTATTTCTTCCTCTTGCTGGATTATCCTGGCCAGAACTTCTAATACTATGGTGAAGAGGAGTAGTAAGAGAGGGCATCCTTATCTTGTGCCAATTTTCAAGGGGAATGGTGTCAGCTTTTGCCCATTCAGTATGATATTGGCTGTGAGTTTGTCATAAACGGCTCTTATTATTTTTAGGTGTGTTCCATCAATATCTAGGTTATTGAGAGTTTTTAACATGAAGGGATGTTAAATTTTATCAAAGGCCTTTTCTTCATCTATTGAGATAATAATGTAGTTTTGGTCTTTAGTTCTGTTTATGTGATAAATTGCATTCACTGATTTGTGTATGGGAGCCTTGCATCCCATGGAAGAAGCCAACTTGATCACAGTGGATAAGCTTTTTGATGGCATTGGATGGATTTGGCAAACCAAATCTAGCAAAAAATTGAAGATTTTTGCATTGATGTTCATCAGGGATATTGGCCTGAAGTTTTCTTTGTTGTTGTTGTTGTGTTTCTGCCAGGTTTTGGTATCAGGATGATGCTGGCCTCATAAACTGAGTTACGGAGGAATTCCCCCTTTTCAATTGTTTGGAAGAGTTTCAGAAGAAATGGCCCCATTTCCTCTTTCTGCCTGTGGTAGAATCCTGCTGTAAATCTGTCTGGTCCTGGGCTTCATTTGATTGGTAGGCGATTTATTACTGCCTCCATTTTAGAACTTGTTATTGGTCTATTCAGGAATTCAACTTCTTCCTGGTTGAGTCTTGGGAGAGTGTATGTGTCCAGGAATTTATCCATTTCTTCTAGATTTTCTAGTTTATATGCCAGAGGTGTTTACAGTATAATCTTATGGGTTTTTTTGTATTTCTGTGGGGTCAGTGGTGATATGCCCCTTATCCTTTTTTACTGTGTCTATTTGATTGTTCTCTCTTTTCTTCTTCATTAGTCTAGCTAGCAGTCTATCTATTTTAATAATTTTTTCAAAACACTAGCTCCTGAATTTGTTGATTTTTTAAAGGATTTTTCATGTCTCTATTTCATTAAGTTCTGCTCTCATCGTGATTATTTCTTGTTTTCTGCTAGCTTTGGGGTTTGTTTACTATTTTCTGTAGTTCTTTTCATTGTGATTTTTGGATGTCAATTTGAAATATTTCTAGCTTTGAGATCTTTCTAGATTTAAGAGTGCTAAAAATTTCCCCCTTAACACTGCATTAGCTGTATCCCAGAAAGTCTGTACCTTGTCTCTTTGTTCTCATTGGTTCAAAAGAACTTCTTGACTTCTGCCTTAATTTTATTATTACCCAGGAATCACTTATGAGCAGGTTGTTCAATTTCCATGTAGTTGTGTGGTTTTGAGTGGGTTTCTTAGTCTTGAGTTCTAATTTGATTGTGCTGTGGTCTGAGAGACTGTTATGATTTCCGTTATTTTGCATTTGCTGAGGAGTGCTTTATTTCCAATTATGTGATTGATTTTACAGTAAGTGCCATGTGGTGAAGAGAATAATCTATATTCTGTTGTTTTGGGGTGGAGAGTTCTGCAGATATCTACCAGGTTCTCTTGATCTGGAGCTGAGTTCACGTCCTGAATATCTTTGTTAATTTTCTGACTTTATTATCTGTCTGATCTTGACAATGAGGTGCTAAAGTCTCCCACTATTATTGTGTGGGAGTCTAAGTGTCTTTGTAGGTGTCTGAGTGCTCTTGTATTGGGTGCACATATATTTAGGATAGTTAACTCTTATTGTTGAATTGAATACTTTATCATCATGTATTGCCCTTCCTTGTCTTTTTTGTTCTTTGTTGGTTTAAATTCTGTTTTGTCAAAAACTAGGATTTCAACCCCTGCTTTTCTCTGCTTTCCATCTACTGATAGATTTTCCTCCATCCCTTTATTTTGAGCCTATGTGTGTCTTTGCATGTAAGATGATCTCTTGAATATAGCACACTGATGGGTCTTGACTTTTTATCCAGTTTGCCATTCTGTGTCTTTTAACTGGGACATTCAGCCCATTTACACTTAAGGTTTATACTATTATGTGTGAACTTGATCCTGTCATCATGATTCTAGCTGGTCATTTTACATTTTGTTGATGTAGTTGCCTCATAGTGTCATTGGTCTGTGTACTTCAGAGTGTTTTTATAGTGGCTAATAATGGTTTTTCCTTTCTGTATTTAGTACTTCCTTCAGGAGCCCTTTCAAAGCATTTCTGGTGGTGATGAATTTCCTCAGCATCTGCTTCTCTGAAAAGGATTTTATTTCTCCTTCGTTTATGAAGCTTAGTTTGGCCAGATATGAGATTCTGGGTTAAAAACTCCTTTCTTTAAGAATGTTCAATATCGACCCCCAGTTTCTTCTGGCTTGTAGGGTTACTGTTGAGAGGTCGACTGCTATTCTGATGGGCTTCCCTGTGAAGGTGAACCGGCCTTACTCTCTGGCTGCCCTTAACATTTTTTTCCTTCATTTTGACCTTGGAAAATCTGGTGATTATGTGTCTTGGAATAGCTTCTCATGGAATAGCTTACCAGGGTCTCTGGATTTTCTGAATTTGAATGTTGGCCCATCTTGTTAGGTTGAGAAAGTTCTCCTGGATGATATGCTGAAGTAGGTTTTCCAACTCTGTTCTGGTGCCCCTGTCTCTCTTAGGTACCCAAATTATTCGTAGTTTTGGTCTTTTTACATAATCCTGTAGTTCTTGGAGGTTTTTATTCATTCCTTTTCATTCTTTTTTCTCTAATATTGTCTGCCTGTCTTATTTCAGCAAGATAGTCTTCAAGCTCTGAAATTCTTTCTTCCACTTGGTCTTTTGGCTATCAGTACTTGTGGTTGCATTGTGAAGTTCTTGTGTTGTGTTTTTCGGCGGCTCCATCAGGTCATTTATGTTACTTTCTAAACTGGTTATTCTGGTTAACATCTCCGGTAACAGTTTATCATGATTCTTAGCTTCTTTGCATTGGGTGGGAACACCCTCCTTTAGCTCAGTGAAGTTCATTATTACCTACCTCCTGAAGTCTAATTCTGTCAGTTCAGCCATCTCAGCCTCAGCCCATTTCTGTGACCTTCTGGAGAGGTGTTGCAATCGTTTGGAAAAGAGGCACTCTTCTCCAAACTCTGGCCACAAGCTGCCATGGCCTCTGTGCTTTTTGAATTTTCAGCATTTTTTGTTGATTCTTTCTCATCTTCCTTAGTTTATCTAGTTTTGATCTTTGAGACTGCTGACCTTTATGTGGGGTTTTTGTGGGGATGTTTTTGTTGATGCAGTTGTTGTTGCTGTTTGTTTGTTTTTCTTTTAACAGTCAGGCCCCTCTTCAGTAGTGAGAGGTGACAATGTGCTAGCAGCCCTCTCTCTCAGTGCCTCCTTGGCCTCCACTTCCACTCTGGCGGTGCTGGAAGAGCCCTTCAGCCCGCCATGGCACTATGGGAGCCCCTCTCTGGGCTGGCTGAGGCAGGAGCTGCCTCCCCCTGCTTCCGGGGAGGTGTGGAGGGAGAGGCACCAGCGGGAACCGGGTCTGCGTGTGGTGCTCGTGGGCCAGTGCGAATTCCGGCAGGCGCAGACGTGGCTGGCCCCACACACTGGAGCAGCTGGCTGTCGCCGAGAGCTCGGGCAGTGAGGGGCTTAGCACCTGGGTCCTGGGCTGGCATTTGCGAAGGTTGCCACAGGGTCCCCTAGCTAAACCTGCTTCCTGGTGGGGATGGGGGGCAGTGATCTGGACTTGCAGCATGCAGTGTCTGAGGCTCCCCTCCCCCCACAGTGCGCTCCAGCATGGCCTGAGTCTCCCTGATGGGCACTGCCCCCTGCTCCCTGGCTCCCAGAGGCCAGGCGCCGCTGGGGACTGGTGGGTAGCTCCGCCTGCAGCCCAGGTTCAGGATCCACTAGGTGAAGCCAACTGGGCTCCTGAACTGGATGGGGACTTGGAGAACTTTTATATCTAGCCAGAGGATTATATGTGTACCAATCAGCACTCTGTATCTAGCTAACCCAGTGGGGACTTGGAGAAGTTTTCCCTCTGGCACTCTGTGTCTAGCTCAAGGATTGTAAATGCACCAATCAGCACTCGGTGTGTAGCTCAGGGTTTGTAAATACACCAATCAGTACTCTGTGTCTAGCTCAAGGTTTGTAAATACACCAATTGGTAGTCTCTATCTAGCTAACTGTGTATCTAGCTAACTAGCACTCTGTGACTCTGTGTCTAGCTCAAGGATTGTAAACACACCAATCAGCACTCTGTCAAAATGGACCAATAAGCTCTCTGTAGACTGGACCAATCAACCATCTGTAAAATGGACCAATCAGCAGGATGTGGGTGGGGCCAGATAAGAGAATAAAAGCAGGCTACCCCAGCTAGCAGCAACCCACTCCAGTAGCCTTCCACACTGTGAAAGCTTTGTTCCTTCTCTCTATGCAATAAATCTTGCTGCTGCTCACTCTTTGGGTCCACGCTGCTTTTATGAGCTGTAACACTCACCGGGAAGGTCTGCAGCTTCACTCCTGAAGCCAACAGACCATGAACCACTGGGAAGAATGAACAATTCCAGACACACTGCCTTTAAGAGTCGTAACACCACGAAGGTCTGCAACTTCACTCCTGACAGCGAGACCAGGAACCCACCAGAAAGAAGCTCCAGGCACATCTGAACGACTGAAGGAAAAAACTCCTGACATACCATCTTTAAGAACTGTAACACTCACTGCGAGGGTCAGCGGCTTCATTCTTGAAGTCAGTGAGACCAAGAACCCACCAATTCCGGACACAGTAGGGCTGCTGCAGGTTGCTGTAGACCCTATTAACGTGGGTCCCTCCTGCACGTGGAGGTGTCACCAGTGGAGTTTGCAGAACAGCAAAGATGGCTGCCTGCTCCTTCCCTTGGAAACTCCATTCCAGAGGGGTACCAACCTGGTGCCAGTGGGAGTGATTCTATATAAGGTTTCTGGCAACCCCTATTGGAGGGGGTCTCACTCATTCAGGAGGTACAGGATCAGGGAGTCATTTAATGAAGCACTCTTGCTACCCTTTGGCAGAGGGGTGTACTGCACTGGGAGGAGTCCCACTTGTGCTGACTGCCTGGTTACCTCAGAGCTGGCAGGGGAAAAGACTTAAGTTCACTGATCTGCAGAAACACAGCCACCGCTCCCTCCAGGGGCTTGGTCCCAGGGAGATCAGAGTTCTATCTGTAAATCCCAGGTTGCAGTTGCTGAAGTTCTCAAAGGGAGGCCCTGCCCAGTGAGGAAGGATGGGTCCAGTCCTGTCCTAAAGACACACACAGTCTGGCCATGAGCTGCTATGGCCTCTGAGCCGAGCTGTGAGGATTTCCTCCTGGATCCAATCTACCCAGTCTCCCTGGCATCGGCAGGGGAAAAACAGTAAGCTGGAGCTGCAGTGATGGTTGCCACCCCTCCAGGCAGGGGCTCAATCCTCTTAGGCAGCAGGCAGCTGCAGTGATGGTGGCCACCCTTCCACCTGGGAGCTCAGTTATCTTAGGCAGCCGGCAGCCAAAATAAAGGTGGGCATGTCTTCCCCCAAGGAACTTGGTAGTCTTAGTCTCCAGCCCAGGGGCCGCTGAGAATCTGCACAGCTATGTGCTTAGGACCCAAGGCCTTGGTGGCGTGGGCTCAAGAGGGGATCTCCTGATCTGTATGTTGCACAGATCCGTGGAAAAAGCATGATTTCCAAGGCAGGGTAGCACAGTCACTCACAGCCTCCCTTGGCTGGGAGTGGGAGCTCTTCTTTCCTCCTGCAGCTCCTGGGTGGGCCACTGCTCCACCATGCTTTTCCTTGCTCTCTGTGGGGCACGCCAACCACCCAGTCAGTCCCAGTGAGAGAACCTGGATACTTTAGTTTCCAGTGCAGGATCCACTCACCATTTTCATTCTTCTCAGTGAGCGTGTCCAACTGCAGCTGTTTCTAGTCAGCCATCTTGGCCCCTTCCCAAAGTATTTTTTGATAGTATATGCCATTGAAAATAAATGCTGAGACAAATTCACAATATATGGATATTCATATATAAATTACACACATGTGCTTCTGAACTCATACACTTTGACCATTACAATAAGTATATTTAAATGAAGCAAAGATAAATCTGAATAATAGCAGTGCTATTTTCTTTCTGTACCTTAATGAATTCTCTTGCACACTCCCTTAGAATGTATTCGCTCCATTTTGGATGTTCCTAAAATGTTCTGGCAGAGTCAAAAGAAATTTCATAAAAATGAAAACCAATAGAAAACATTGAAGAAAGAGAAGAACATCTGGAAATGAAGAGAAGATAATCACAGAGAGAATAACATGAAACATGAAAACTATCTGGTGTAACTGGTAAACTTATAGCCAGTGTGGAAAGGACTAACATATGAAATAATGTGGGCATCACAAGGCAAAATGTTGCATATAATAACACTTAAATATATGAAGCATACTTTCATCATAGAAAGGCTTTACTTGACCCCCACACAGGCTAACACAGCTTCCCTGTTGGGAAATGTGACTTTAGAGTTGGAAAGTGAAGCCAGCAAATTACAGAGAATGCGTACTCCAGAGCCAGCAATGATCTTCCCATCCGCGAAAGCCAAGAGTACATTTCCAACAGTAATCATTTATGAATGACCGTGTATCATCCTCTCAGGAGTTGGCTTCTTGGACTCTGTGCCTGAGAACAAGATTGTTAATTGCTCTTACAAAGAAATATATGGGTAATTACATAAAACATGTTACAATTTTAATAATGATTTCTAGGCCTACTAAAATACATTTCTTGTGTTAGGTACAGCTAAAAATTATCTGTCTTTATAGCAAGGATTCTTGACTGCTTAGTTGATTAAGGGAAATGTCTCTCCAACCTTGGGTGAATAATTCACAATGTGATCTTTGGGTTTAACACAGAGCTTGGATCCATTCCATGAATGCTGGATTGAATGAAATGTTAATATAAGCAGGGGTTTATTTGAATTAGGTAGTATCTACCTAAGATTTTTTTGGTAATGTTAGATATATTTATATTTGTCTATTTATTTATTTAGAAAGGGTCTCATTCTGTCACCCAGGCTGGAGTACAGTGGCACATTCATGGCACACTGCAGCCTCAAGCTCCTGGGCTTAAGTGATCCTCTTACTGAGGATCTGAGCTGAGACTATGGGTGCATGCCACCACATTTGACTAATATTTATTTATAGAGACAAGATCTCGCTCTGTTGCGCAGACTAGCTTTGTATTCCTGGCCTCAAGCAATCTGCCATCTCAGCCCCCCAAAGTGCTGAGATTATAGGCATGGGTCACTGTGTCCAGCTAAGCCAAACATTCATGTTTATACTATAGAATTACTTCCCTATTATTATTACTTATTCAAGCCCTATCTAAAGTACTATGACACAAGGTGGTACAAAACTTAACTTTCATTATGTCTCCTGAATACACGAGCATCAACAAGGTAAATAAAGTCATGGATTTCTGACCATCCTCGTACACAATGTTATAAGAGAAAAACCTACGATAAATGAAAAGGGACTGTGAATATGCAAAAGAGACCATACTTGACAACTCAAATTTTAGCATGTGTTCATGGGTTCTATATCCATTTTTCATTTTAAAAAGCCAACTTAGTATTTTCTTTTTTAAGACATTCATTTCATATTTTTTAGGAGCATTAAAGCATGATCTGTAGCAGCAGTTTTCAAAATTTTGATCTCAAGAATCTTTTACACATTAAAAAATTATGGTGAATACTAATGAGACTTTTCCTATGTGTATGTATCAATTGATAATTACTGCTAAATTCTTATAATATGTGTTTATTAATTTATTTTAAAAGAATAGTGAGCCAGGCATGGTGGTACACAATGGTAATCCTAGCTATTTGGGAGGCTGAGGCAGGAGAATCACTTGAGTTCAAGGATTCAATGTGCTATGATTATGCCTGTGAATAGACACTGTATTCCAGCCTGATAAACAGAGCGAGACTCCATCTGTAAGAAAAGAAAAAATAAAAGAATAAAAGAATAAATAAATAAATAAATAAATAAATAAATAAATAATAAAATCCAGTGTATGCTGAAGTGACTGTTTTTTAACAACCAAGCAGAAGATTAATCGAGAATGTCTTCTTTTCATTCTTTTCAATTTCATTAATGTCTGACTCAATACAAGACAACTGGATTCCTGTACATGTGTACGCATTCAATCTGTTGTGCTATGCTATTTAGTTGAAGTATATGAAGAAAATCTCATCTTAAACAGATACAGGAAAAAGGAGAAGTTTTTTTTTTATTATTATTATACTTTAAGTTCTGGGATACATGTGCAGGACATGCAGGTTTGTTACAAAGGTATACATGTGCCATGGTGGTTTGCTGCACACATCAACCCGTCATCTACATTAGGTATTTCTCCTAATGCTATCCCTCCCCTAGCCTCCCATCCCCAGACAGGCCCCAGTGTGTGATGTTCCCCTCCCTGTGCCCATATGTTCTCATTGTTCAACTCTCACTTATGAGTGAGAACTTGTAGTGTTTGGTTTCCTGTTCCTGTATTAGTTTGCTGAGAATGATGGTTTCCAGCTTCATCTCTGTCCCTGCAAAGGACATAAACTCATTCCTTTTTATGGCTGCATAGTATTCCATGGTGTATATGTGCCACATTTTCTTTATCCAGTCTAACATTGATGGGCATTTTGGGTTGGTTCCAAGTTTTTGCTATTGTGAATAGTGCTATAATAAACCTACGTGTACATGTGTCTTTATAGTAGAATGATTTGTAATCTTTTGGGTATATACCCAGTAATGGGATTGCTCAGTCAAATGGTATTTCTGGTTCCAGATCCTTGAGGAATCACCACACTGTCTTCCACAGTGGTTGAACTAATTTACACTCCCACCAACCATGTAAAAGTGTTCCTATTTCTCCACATTCTCTCCAGCATCTGTTGTTTCCTGACTTTTTAATGATCGCCATTCTAACTGGCATGGGAGTCCAGGTCTCTTTGTAGGTCTCTAAGAACTTGCTTTATGAATCTGGGTGTTTCTGTATTGTGTGTATGTATATTTAGGATATTTAGCTGTTCTTGTTGCATTTATCCCTTAACCATTATGTAATGTCCTTGTTTATCTTTTGTAATCTTTGTTGGTTTAAACTCTGTTTTATCAGAGACTAGGATTGCCACCTCTGTTTTGTGGTTGTTGTTGTTGTTTGTTTGTTTGTTTTTGCTATTCATTTGATTGGTAAATATTCTTCCATCCCTTTATTTTGAGCCTATGTGTGTCTTTGCGTGTGAGATGGGTCTCCTGAATACAGCACACCGATGGGTCTTGACTCTTTATCCAATTTGCCAGTCTATGCATTTTAATTGAGGCATTTAGCCCATTTACACTTAAGGTTAATATTGTTGTGTGTGAATCTGAACGCATTATCATGATGTTAGCTGGTAATTTTGTCCATTAATTGATGCAGTTTCTTCATAGTGTCAATGGTCTTTACATTTTGGTTTGTTTTTGCAGTGGCTGGTACCAGTTTTTCCTTTCCATATTAAGTGCTTCCTTCAGGAGCTCTTGTAAGGCAGGCCTGGTGGTGACAAAATCCTTCAGCATTTGCTTGTCTGTAAAGGATTTTATTTCTCCTTCACTTATGAAGCTTAGTTTTGCTGGTTATGAAATTCTGGGTTGAAAACACTGGTCTTTAATAATGTTGAATATTGGCCCCCACTCTCTTCTGGCTAGTGGGGTTTCTGCAGAGAGATCCACTGTTAGTCCAATGGGCTTCCCTTTGTGGGTAACCCTACCTTTCTCTCTGGCTGCCCTTAGCAATTTTTGCTTCATTTCAACCTTGGTGAATCAGACAATTATGTGTCTTGGGGTTGCTCTTCTCAAGAAGTATCTTTGTGGTGTTCTCTGTATTTCCTGAATTTAAATGTTGGCCTGCATAGTATCCTAAAGAGTGTTTTCCAACTTAGCCCCATTCTCCCTGTCACTTTCAGGTACACCAATCAAATGTAGGTTTGGTCTTTTCACATAGTACCATATATCTTAGAGACTGTGTTCATTTATTTTTATTCTTTTTTCTCTAATCTTGTCTTCACGCTTTATTTCATTAAGTTGATCTTCAATCTGTAATATCTTTTCTTCCACTTGATTGATTCAGCTTTTGACACTTGTGTATGCTTCACAAAGTTCTAGGGCTGTGTTTTGCAGCTCCATCAGGTCATTTATGTTCTTCTCTAAACAGTTTATTCTAGTTAGCAATTCCTCTATCCTTTTATCAGGGTTCTTAGCTTCCTTGCAGTGAGTTATAAAATGGTCCTTTAGCTCAGAGGAGTTTGTTATTACCCACCTTCTGAAACCTACTTCTGTCAATTTGTCAAACTAATTCTCCTTCCAATTTTGTTTCCTTGCTGGCGAGGATTTGTAATCCTTTGCAGGAGAAGAGACATTCTGATGTTTGGATTTTCAGCGTTTTTGCACTGGTTTTTCCTCATCTTCATGGATTTATCTACCTTTGGTCTTTGCTGTTGGTGACCTTTGGATGGAGTTTTTTGCATCGTCATCCTTTTTCTTGATGTTGATGCTATTGCTTTCTGTTAGTTAGTTTTCCTTCTGTCAGGTCCCTTTTCTGTGGGTCTGCTGGAGTTTGCTGGAGGTGCACTCCAGACCTTGTTTGCCTAGGTATTACCAGCAGTGGCTGCAGAACAGCAATAATTCCTGCCTGCTTCTTCCCCTGAAGCTTTGTCCCAGAGGGGCACCCACTAGATGCCAGCCAGAGTTCTCCTGTATGAGGTGTCTTTCGCCCCCTGCTGGGAGGTGTTTCCCCATCAAGGGGCATAGGGGTCAGGGATCCCCTTGAGGAGGCAGTCTGTCCCTTAGCAGAGCTCGAGTACTGTGCTGGGAGATCCACTGCTTTATTCAGAGCCAGCAGGCAGGAACATTTAAGTCTGCTGAAGCTGCACCCACAGCTGCCCCTTCCCCAGGTGTTCTGTCCCAGGGAGATGGGAGTTTTATCTATAAGCCCCTGAATGGGGCTGCTGCCTTTCTTTCAAAGATGCCCTGCCCAGAGAGGAGGAATGTAGAAAGGCAGGCTGGCTATGGCAGCTTTGGGCGCTGTGGTGGGCTCCAACCAGTTTGAAATTCCTGGCAGCTTTGTTTACACTGTGAGGGGAAAAATACCTACTCAAAACTCACTAATGGTGGATGCCTCTTCCCCCACCAAGCTCAGGTGTCCTAGGTCGACTTCAGACTGCTGTGCTGGCAGTGAGAATTTCAGGCCAGGGATCTTAGCTTGCCGGGCTCCCTAGGGGTGGGATTCTCAGAGCAAGACCACTTGCCTCTCTGGCTTCAGCCCCGTTTCCAGGGGAGTGAACGGTTCTGTCTCACTGGCATTCCAGGTGCCACTGGGTTATGAAAAAAATTCCTGCAGCTAGCTCTGTGTCTGCACAAGGGGCTACCCAGTTTTGTGCTTGAAACCCAGGGCCCATGTGGTGAGGGAATATCCTGGTCTGCAGGTTACGAAGACTGTGGGAAAAGCGTAGTATCTGGGCTGGATAGCACCATCCCTCACAACATAGTCCCTCATGGCTTCCCTTGGCTAAGGGAGAGAGTTCTCCCGCCCTTTGCACTTTCCAGGTGAGGCAACACCCCACCCTGCTTCTGCTCACCTTCCGTGGGTCACTCCCACTGTCTAACCATCCCAATGAGATGAACTAGGTACCTCAGTTGGAAAACCAGAAATCACCCTCCTTTTGTATTGGTCTTGCTGGGAGCTGCAGAGCAGAACTGTTGCTATTCGGTCATCTTACCCAGGAATCCCCAGGATAAGTATTTTAGTAGAATTTTTAGAAAATTGTGGACATCTTTCTTTAGTATTATACTGAAGCTCAGCAAGTGGTAATTTCTTAAAAGTTAATTGTAATGCAGAATATAAAACCTGATCAATGGATTATTTTGTACCCTGTGACATTACAACTTTTTGGTTCCTTGTGTGAATTTGAATTTTTTTTTTTAATCTCATAGATGATTTTATAACGTCAAGCATTGGTAATTTAGAAAATATTCAATGACTAACTTTCAAATATTAACATTCTTTATTTTAAAATGTTAGAAAACTGCACTGTAGATTCATAAAAGAATGAGCAAAGTGGGTCAATAGTATCTTTGTATTGTTATAGATATAATTTTACCTTACAGAGCCTCCAAGGGTTGCCTGGACCAAATTTTAAGAAGTGCTAATCTATAGGACCCTTTTGAGGTACTAATGGAAATACTGTAAGCATAAATTCACACCTACACCTGGGGAAGGAGAAGCCAATTATTTCTCAGAGAAGCAGGTTATGATCCCATTGACTGTCCACAGTTGTCATAGGTCTGTTCTGGGTTCTCAGACAGAGGAGGCACTTCCTGTAGAATGTTTGTAGTGTTTGTACAAATGCTTTTAATCTTTCCATATAAAAAGTTTATTATAAATATGTTTCCTAAAAAATGATTTTTTTAAATTTTTTTAAAACAAAGATCTGGGTTATTAAATTTTCATATCTTTAAACAGGGCTATGGGAAGTTTAAAAGTTTATGAAGGAATCAAGTGGCAGAGTAATGTCAACAAGATGGTAGAATAGGAGTCTTCACCCTAATTCATAACCCCCCAACTTACACACACACACACACACACACACACACACACACCAATTTTGATAATTGCCCATGGACAAGAATACTTTTGTAGGAGTCTGAGAGTCAAGCAGAGAGGTCTCAAAACCCTGTTAGATTTTTAAAAAGAAAATCTGAGAATAGATGCATTGAAAAGTGTAACAGGAACAGTTTCACTTTACCCATGTCACCTCTCCTCTCAGGCTGCACAGCCCAGTGCCAACAGAGATCACCAGGAATTAGGATTTCTTTCATGAGGGAAAGTGAGAGCACGGAGTATCTGGCTTCCACAGCTACACAAGAGGCCTACTTCTCTCTTGACCCACCCAAAACACTGAAGCAATCTGAATGGCTGATTAGTCTGGAGGAAAACAGAAAAAGGGAAAGAGCTGGAGGCCCACAGCAATTGAGGCACAAAAGTCAACCAAAGACCACAATTTCTACTAACTGCTTCCATTATTCCACCAAGATGCCTACTTGTAAACTTAATAAAATACATCACCTGCAAGCCCCTCAACTAGCCCATGTGTGCCCCCCAGCACTCCATGCATCCCTCACCCTCCCCATAGCTGACTACCTGTGCACATACCTGCAGACAGTGTGCACAAACTTGTGCATAAGCACAAGCAGACAGCCATCTCAATTCTGTGGAATTGAGAGAAGGTGTATAACTTTGAACACCTCAGGGAACTGCCCTAAAGAAAATATGGAGAGTCTCATCACCTGGCCTGGCTTTGCAGGATCAAAAGAAGGTGTACAATACTAGGATATCTTCCCCACCACTGCCCATGAGGGAACAGGAGAAGTGAAGTGGATGCACCCACAGAAAAGGCCTGAAAGAACTCCAGAGTCCCTAGGATTCTGATGGTCTTTTTCTCTTGAACCGTCAGTAAGGACTTGAGGAGGTGGCTGCTTTTTAAAAAGTGAAAACAGCAATGCAAGAATTCAAGAAAGGTGTAAAATAAAGGAAAAATGACACTACCAAATGAACACAATAATATTCCAGTAACCAACTAGAAATACGTAAAAATCTACTAATTACTGACAAAAAATATTTGAAATAACTGTTTTAAAGAAGAATAACAAACTTAACATAGACAGCTCAGAAAAATGATACCTGAGCAAAATGAGAACTTTAACAAAAATATAGAAGACATAAAAGAGAGACAGAAATTCTAGAGATGTAAAATATAATGAATGAAATGAAAAGTGAAATAGAGAACTTCAAGGCAGACCAAACAAGAAGAAACAAACTTTAAACTTGAAGACAAGCATTTGAAATTACCCAAAGGACAAAACAGAAAAAATAATAGAAAAGAGTGAAGGAGTTCTACTGGATTTATGGGACTTCATCAAGTGAACCAATATATACATGATGAGCATTCCAGGAGAAGAAAATAAAAAGAAAGGGACAAAAAGTTATATTTTAAAATTAGGGCTCAAAAGGTTTCAAATGTTGGGAGGGATATGAACATCCAGTCTTAAGAAGTGTGAAACTCACCAAATAAGATCAACCCAAAGAAGATTAGACTGAGGATATCAAGCAAATTATCGAAAGTAAAACAAAGAGATAATTTTGGTAACAGGAAAAGTAACTCATCACAACAAGGAAACCCCCATAATTCTATCAATGGATTTCTCAGCAGAAACTTTGCAGGTCGGGAGAAAGTAGAATAATATATTCAAAGTGCTGAATGGAAAGAACTGCTAAGAATAATATATCAGGAAAAGCCATCCTATAGAAATGAAAGAGAGATAAAGTTTAAGAGAATTCAATACCACTAAACCTGATTTACAAGAAATGCTAAAGGGAGTTCAAGTTGAAATGAAAAGACAATAACTAGTAACATGAAAATATATGGAAGTAAAAAACTCACCAAGGTGAGTGTATAGTCAAGTTCAGAATTCTCTAACACTGCAATAGTGGTACGTAAATTACTTTTTTTTTTTTTTTTTTTTTGAGATGGAGTTCTGCTCTTGTTGCCCAGGCTGGAGTGCAATGGTGTGATCTCTGCTCACTGCAACCTCCACCCACCGGGTTCAAGCAATTCTCCTGCCTCAGCCTCCTGAGTAGCTGTGAATACAGGTGCCTGCCACCACACCTGGCAATTTTTTTTGGATTTTTAGTAGAGACAGGGGTTCACCATGTTGGCCAGGCTGGTCTTGAACTCCTGACCTCGGGTGATCCACCCACCTTGGCCTCCCAAAGTGCTGGGATTATAAGCGTGAGCCACCACATCCAGCTATAAATTGCTTTTAACTGGAATGAAAGATGAAAGACAAAAATATGAAAATTAACTGTAGCTACAATATTTATTAATACATAATATGCAAACATATAAATTGAGGCATCAATAACAATAATAACATCAATAATAAAGTATTGGAAAAGGAAGAAGTAAAAGTGTACAATTATTGTATACAATTAAATTTAAGTTGCTATCAACATAGACTATGACAATGATAAGATTTTTTTGTAGCTTTATGGTAACAACAAAGCAAAAACCTCTAGTAGATACACAAAAGAAAACAATGAACTTATACCACTAAATCATCAAATCAAAATTTGAGACAGCAGGAGAGGAAGTAAGAAACAAAGGAACTGTAAAACAGAAAACAACAAAATGGCAATAGTACATTCTTGCACAGCAATAATAAATTTTAAGTAAATGAATTTAATTTTCCAAGTAGTTGAATGGATTTTTTTAATCCAAAAATATTCTGTCTAAAGAAACTCAGTTTAGCTTTCAAGACAATCATAGGCTGAAAGTGAAAGGATGGAAAAATATATTTCACGCAAATGGTTACCAAAAGAGAGTAGTAATGACTATCCTGACAGCAGAAAAACAGGATGTTAAGTAAAAAATTATCACAAGAGACAAACAAGGTCATTATATAATGATATAGGTATCAATTCATCAAAAGGATACAAAAGTTGTAGATATATATGCACCCAACTTCAAAGCACCTAAATATATGAAGGAAATATTAACAGACTTGAAAGAAGAAACAGCAATGCAATAATAATAGGAAACTTCAGTACCTCATTTTCAATGATGGATAGATCATCCAATCAATAAGGAAACAGCAAACTTGAATAACAGTATAGACCAAGTGAACCTAACACACACATGCAGAACATTACATCCAACAGCAACATAATAAACAATTTTCTCAAGAACATACATGGAATATTCTCCAAGATAGAGTATATAATTGACCACAAAAAAGTCTTAACAAATTTAAGAAGGTTGACATCATAGCAGAAAACTTTTTCAAATATAAGGTTATACTAGATATCAATAATACAGGAAACTGAGAAATTAGCAAATATATGAAAATTAAACAACATAATCCTTTCCTACCAAAGGAGAAGGAAGGAAGGAAGGAAGGAAGGAAGGAAGGAAGGAAGGAAGGAAGGAAGGAAGGAAGGAAGGAAAGAAAGAAGAAAGAAGGAAAGAAAGAAAGAAAGAAAGAAAGAAAGAAAGAAAGAAAGAAAGAAAGAAAGAAAGAAAGGAAGGAAGGAAGGAAGGAAGGAAGGAAGGAAGGAAGGAAGGAAGGAAGGAAGGAAGGAAGGAAGGAAGGGAGAGAAAGAAAGAGAAAGAGAAGGGAAGGGAAGGAAGAGAAGGGAAGGGAAGGGGTGGAAGAAGGGAAGAGAAGGGAAGGGAAGAAGAAAAGAAAAAGGGAAGGAAAACTTTAAAAACCTTGGGACAAAAGGAAATGGAAACACATCATACCAAAACTCCCTGGATGCAGCAAAACAGTTCGGAGGGAAATTTATAATGATAAATGCCTACATTAAGAAAAAGAAAGATCTAAAATAAACAATTTTATTTTTCAAGGAATAACTTTATACTTCAAGAAATTTTAAAAAGAAACTAAACCTATAGTTAGCAGAAGAAAGAACATAACAGCAATAGAAGCAGCAATATGTAAAATAAAGATTGAACAAATACTAGAAAAGATTGGCAAAACTAAAATTTGGTTTTTTGAAAATACAAACAAAATTATAAACTGTTATGTAGACAAAGAAGAAAATCAAATGACATTATAAATGAAAGAGGAGACATAACAACTGATTACAACAGAAAGACAAAGGATCAGAAGCAATTACCATGAACAATTATACATCAACAAATTAGATAACCTAAAACAAATTGATAAATTTCTAAAAACATACAGTATACTAAGTCATAAAGTAATCGAAAATATGAAAAAAGCAATAATGAGTAAGAAGACTGAATCAATAATCAAAACAAAGAAAAGCCCAGGAACAGATGGCATCAGGAACAGATAGTGAATACTATCAAATATTTAAAGAAAAGTTAACACAAATTTTTCTCAATCTCTTTCAAAAAATTAAAGAGAAGGAAACACTTCCAAGTTTAATTTATGTGACCGCATAATGCTCATCCCAAATCCAGACAACGACACTACAAGAAAAGAAAATCACAGATCAATGTCTCTGATAAATATAGATGGAAAAATCCACAACAAAATACTAGCAAATAAAATTCAATATCACATCAAAAGGATCATTCATCATGATTCAGTGGAATTAATCCCTAGGATGCAAGAATGGTTCAATATATGCAAATCAATAAATAAGATACACCACATTAACAAAGTGAAGGATAAAATGATATAATCCCCTCAACAGACACTAAAAAAGCATCTGACAAAATTTAGTATCCTTTTATGATAAATATTTTATTTTCAAGAAATTAAATATAAAAAGAATATACCTTAACATAAAAAAGACTATATATAACAAGTCACCAGCTAACATCATACTCAATGGTGAAAAACTGAAATCTCTTTCTCTAAAATCAGGAATAGAACAAGGATGCCAATTCTCACCAAATCTATTCAATGTAGTACTGGAAGTATTAGCCAGAACAATTAAGCAAGAAAGTTAATAAATAAAAAACACCCAAATCAGAAAAGAAGAAGTAAAGTAATCTCTGCCTACAAATGACATGGTCTTATATTTTGAGAACCCTAAATTCTACCAAACATTATTAGAACCAATTAATAAATTGAGGAAAATTGCAGGATACAAAAATTAACATGCAAAAATCAGTTGCATTCTGATACACTAACAATGAACTATCTGAAGAAGAAATTAAGAAATCAATCCCATTTACAATAGCATTAAAAAGAGTAAAATACTTAGGAATAAATTTAACCAAGGAGGCAAAAGATCTATATACTGAAAACTATAAAACATTAATGAAAGAAGTTGAAGAAGATGCAAATGAATGAAAACACTTCTGTGCTCACTGACTGAAAGAATTAATATTTTCAAATCACCATACCACCAACAGCTATCTACAAGTTCAATTCAATCCCTATCAAAATCTCTGACATTTTTAATAAAAATAGAAAAACTATACTAAAATTTGTTTGCAACCACAAACAACCCTAAGAAAACAAAGAAATCTTGAGCAAGAAGAAAAAAGCTGACAGTATCATACTTTCTGATTTCAAAATATATTACAATGCTACAGGCATCAAAACTGTATGGTATTGACCTAAAAACAGACAGAAAGACCAATGGAACAGAACAGAGATCTGAGAAATAAATCCACACATTTACAATCAACTGAAATTCAGCAAGGATGCCAAAAACAGTAAGAAAAGAATAATCTCTTCAACAAATGTTGCTTAGTAAGTTATGGGCCCACATATAGAGGAATAAAATTGGTACCTTAATATTTTGTCTATCTGTCTATCTATCTACCTACCAACCTACCTACCTATCTGATAAATAATGTTCATCTGCAAAACCCAAAGGAAATTCTGCCATTTCACACAACATAGATGAATCCAGAAGACATTGTATGAGGTAAAATAAGCCAGGCTCAGAAAGATATTTCATGCATGATCTTACTTACAGGTAAACTCTAAAATAGCTGATTTCATAAAAGCAGAGAGTAGAATGATGATTGTCAAGGCCTAGCAGTTGGTAAAAATTGGGAGATATTGGTCAAAGGGTACAAAGTTTCAGTTATGCAGGATGAATAAATTCTGGGAATGTAATGTAAAGAATGATGACAATAGTTAATAACTTATTGTATATGTGAAATTTGCTAACACAGTAGATCTTAAGTGTTCTCACCCCCTCCACACACACACATGCACACACAAAATAGTGGTAGCTATGTGATGTGATGGACATGTTAATTCACTTGATAATTAGTTCAAAATGTATACAGATATATCAAAATATTACATTGTACACCTTAAATATATACAATTTTTACTTGTCACTATACCTCAACATAAAGTTTGCAAAAATATGTACAAAGGACAAAATCACACATTTAAAAGGGTGGTACTTAAACTAGGTTCAGTAAATAAATGTGGTAATCTTGAAAATCAGAGTAATTTACTAATATTTCAAACTTAATATTGATACAAAACTCACTGCATGTAAGTAAAGTTTAAGAAAATCCTGGTGAGTCCTTCGACAGTACTGTAGGGGAAGGAAACATCCTCACTTTTGTTGGGCCCTCTCGTTGTTATAATTCTGTCATGTAATTAGAGTCACCTACAGACATAAAAGTACAGACTTTTTGAAATAATAATATGATGTGTATCAATGAGTAATGTAAAATTTTTTGTATTTCTTATGATCAACAGAGTGAAAGACCACTATGGACTGCAAGGAAATATTTGCAAAATATCCATCTGACAAGGGCTTAATAACCAGATTATGTAAGAAATATACAAGGGACTCAAACAGCAGCACACATACAAAATCAAATAATCTGATTAAAAATGGGCAAATAGCTGAGTGTGGTGGCTCATGTCTATAATACCAGGCTTTGGGAGGCCAAGACAAGAGGATCATTTGAGCCAGGGAGGCAGAGTTTTCAGTGAGCCAGGATTGTACCACTGCATTCTGGCCTGGGCAATGGAGTCAGACCCTGTCAAAACAAAACAAAACAAAACAAAACAATAAAAATACAGGACAAATAAGTTGCATAGATATTTCTCAAATGAAAACATATAAATGGCCAACAGATATATGAAAAAAATGCCCAATATTGCCAATCATCAAGGAAATGCACATCAAAACCACCATGAAATATCATCTCACCTCAGTTAAAATGGCTATTATCAAAATGACAAAAGACAACAGATGCTGGTGAGAATATGGAGAAGGAGAACTCTCATATACGATTGGTGTGAATGTAAATTAGTACAATCAGTATGGGAAACAGTATGGAGATACCTCAAAAAACTGAAAATAGAACTATGATATGACCCAGCAATCCCACTGCTGGATTGGAAACCAGTATATTAAAGAGATATCCGCACTCTCATATTTGTCACAGCGCTATTCATGATAGTTGATTCCAAGTGTATTAGTCTGTTCTCACACTGCTGATAAAGACATACTCAAGACTGGGCAATTTACAAAAGAAAGAGGTTTAATCAGACTTAGAGTTCCACGTGGCTGGGGAAGCCTCACAACCAGGGTGGAAGGCAAAGAAGAGCAAGTCATGCCTTACATGATTGGCAGCAGGCAAAAAAGAGAACTTGTGCAGGAAAACTCCCCTTTAGGATAGCCATCAGATATCCTGAGATTTACTGTCATGAGAACAGCATGGGAAAGACTTGCCCCCATGATTCAGTTACCTCCCACTGGCCCCTCCCGTAACACATGGGAATTGAAAATGAGATTTGGGTGAGGACATAGCCAAACCATGTCACCAAGATATGGAATCAACCTACGTGTCCATCAGTGGATGACTGGATAAAGAAAATGTGGTTTATAAACACAATGGAATATTATTTAGCTGTTAGAAGGAATGAAGACTGTCATTTGCAATAACATGGATGAAACTGGAGGTCATTCTATTAAGTGAAATAAGCCAGGCAAAGAAAGACAAATATGGCATATTCTCTTTCATATTTGAGAGAGAAAAACATGAATCACATGGAGATTGAGAGTTGATTAGTGGTTACCAGAGGCTTAAAAGGAGAGGGAAGAGGAGAGTATAAGGAGATACTGGACTAAGTTACAATTAGATAGGAGAAATAAGTTCTGGTGATCTATTGCGCACTAGAGCATTTAGTTTACAGGGTAGCAGCCCTCCGGGGCTTTATCATACTCTAGTAATTTGAAAGGAACAATGACTAGTGGAGGGATTCATAAAATTGAAAATTTTTTCATAAAAGTTTACCATTCTATTCTAAATTTAATCCCATTATATGAATGTTATACACATTATACAGATTTATATTGTGAACAATAATTTATTGTATACTTCAAAATAACTAGAAGAGAAGATTTGGAATGTTCTCAACACAAAAAAAGATCAATATTTGAGGTGATGGATATCCCAATCACCCCAATTTCATCATTACATATCCAATATCATCACAGATACATGCTGTATGCACGTATCAAAATATCACATCTAGCATATAAATATGTACAATTATTATGTATCAATAAAAACGATTACTCTATCTTGGCCTATTGCTTGGGGAAAATAATAGAAAGTGTAAGTGAATGAATAAATGAGGAAAACTGCTCTCTCTCGTGTGCTTTGAAGGATTAGAGCATTATTTTTGATTAATTTAAACTTATATAATTAAGTCAATATGAAGCATAAATAGGAAATAAAGTCAACTTCATATTAAACTTTTAGAAAAAATACAATAAAATGTCTGTATTAAAATAAATGAACCTTCTTACATGATTTTTGAGATTGACAACTGACCAAAACCTATTACATACATTACATGGTATAATAAAAATAACTGCTCTGGCTACGTCTGGAAGTCTTTGCAGCTGCAAGGGTACTTCTTGGAAATAAAGTTTGTGTTTACACAGGTGCGGCCATATTTAACAAAAAAATTTGTTATGCACTATGCAAACAGCTGCCTGTCTGTTTTCTTTGGCAGAGTTCTTTCCAACTGAAACAACCTATATCAAGCACATCGCTCTGTGATACTTATATAAACAATACAGAAAAATTCCTGTACAAGGAAGAGGTTCCTCATAATGTGTCTTATAGATAAACTAGTAAAGCAGAAGCCACTTGATTGGAGCCTGCTAAGAAAACTATGTCCTTAGTGAAATATTTACTATCTAATATTATGTGTGCAAGCTGCTAGACAAACATTAAGTTTTCAGGGTAGCAAGTATCAGGGGCTTTATCTAACTCTCATAATTTGAAGGGAATAATGGCTGGCAGAGGGATTCATAAAATTGAGCATTTTCTCATAACAGTTTAGTATTCTAATCTAATTTTAGTCTTTGCACAGATTGCTTTCCAAAACATGTAGTTGTAAAATATATTATAATATATTAGTATATAATAATAAATATATTATTTTGTTAAGAAGTAATTAAGAATGTCATATTTGAAAAGTTACATATATGTATAAAACCATACCTAAGAGTATTAATTTTGATTGATTTTCTAACAAAAATTGACAGCTTTTACATTGTGCAATTTATTGTCTTGAAGGCAGAAATTCCTTACAGATAATGGGGATAAAACAGTTGATTTATCTCCTATTTCAAGGTTTATGTTAAACTTTACCCATTAGTTTAACAGCTCCTACAATGTTCCAGACACTCACTATTCCAGGCACTGAGAATAAAGAAATTAACAAAACAGACAAAAACTCTTACCCTTGAAGAACAGGTATGCTTCAGAAGAATGTTAAAAGTTACTGCTATAAACCATGTGAAAACTAGGAAAATTGAATCAGAAATATGAATGATGTAGAGAATGTATGACGGGAGATAGAACAGCAGTGATGAAAGGAAAGTTCAACGCAGAGTCCTTAGCTTAAAAGGTTTGCTCATGGTAGACCAGTTTATTCCTCACCACTAATTTTCCCTGATTAATTGAAAGAGATTCAGTAATTGAAATCTTAATTTCCCTATTATAAGGCAATCACAATTACAATTTCAATAGTTAAAATAGTTATGTAAGGGTTTCTAAACAAATAATATCCAAATCAGTAGTCCTGGCCTTCTTTGAGACTTCTAGCCAGAGGCCAGGTTGTAGCTGAAAGGCTCCCTCAGACTGAAGACTCTGTCTAAAGCAAGTACCACAGATACTTGCCTCAAAAATCTCAAACACATGGACAGCTTTGATCCTCAAGGTTCTGAAATACAAACAGAGGTTTTCACATGATAAAATACTTTGTGCTTTAGAATATGTTTCTATCAATGTTTTATTGTTTAACAGCATAATATGCATTATTGAATACCTTACAATAATAAGTGTTAAGACAACACTTTAAACACCTAAAAAAAACTTTCTAAACAGTTTAGAAGCCTTCATTCAAGAATGTTTGTACAGACAAATATTCTTTGCTTGACCAAACTTTAGTCACACTCCTAAAACCTTCTCCTAGGCCCGTCTGTGCACTTGCTTGTAAAATTCAGTTCTAGTGAAAACCCTGCTAAGTTCTAGCAAGAACCCTCTGTTCCACCATATCAGATAACCCCTTGATATCTCACTGGGTTCTTCATTCTTTACTATTCCCCAGATGATGTCTGATCACCCTGACTTGTCTTCAACAAGAATCCTGTTAGTTCAGTTTCGCCAAAATTCTCCTCACCTCTGATGCTTCTCCTAACTTTCTATCCGGTGACCCCTCACTGCTCCATGGCTATAAATTGCTACTTGCCCATGTTATATTCAGAGCTGAGCCTCTTTCTCTTCTGAAGTCTCTTTTCCTCTAATGTGATAAACCTAAATAAAATCTGTTTTTACCACTTTAACTACCCTCCAGCTCTGTTTTTTCTTTGACCATGTATTAGGTTGAAACAGCATGTATTCATTTTTGCATTGTAGCCTAAGCTCTATACAAACCAAATCAGTATTTTATATGAAAGCTGTGTTTATTCTTGGGCACATTCAGAGTGTTTCCGTGTATAATTACCAGACCATTCCTAGTTAATTCTAAAATAAAATGAATAATAAAATGTTCTTTTATGTGGTAAAAGCGAATATATGAATGAGTTTTTCATTTTGTGCCACACCTTGACCCTGGGAGGAACCAATTCAAAAGGTTGTTTACTACTACTAACTGACCTGTTTAAATGAAGTGTCGGTCAGGAAATCCAGACCTCTCACTGACCTGATAAAATATGCATGACATACTAGCTGTGTCCCGAGGCTAATGGGAGAATTCAGGTAGGATATTTCCAAAATAAAAAGAGTAAATCATCATCACCATTAACACGCGTAGTAACAAATGCCTGATTTTTCTAAGTCGATAGAACCTGAATGCAAGGGTATCTGCTTGAATATTTTTCCAGAAACCTTCAAGTTTAAGCAATGAGAAAAACAGAGCTGAAATCCTACAAAGAGAGTTCCCTCATTACCCCTTCTTCAGAAGGGCTCTTCTGTGATATATAGTTACGCTCAGGAGTAATCCACAAAATTAGCTCAAGGGGATAGCCGTGATCTTTGTACCGTTAATTACCTTTCAAAGTGTGATTTCTTGGCTGGGTCTTACTTTTTCTCAGAAATTTTACCATTCTTTTCACAATACATGTATCTCTGATGTGTGAAGAAAATGGTTGAGGTTTCAATAGATAAGCAAAAAAAAATAAAAGTCAAGAAAACTCTCCTAACATTCTTTTATCCTTGCTTCTACTTCTTCATTTCCTTTTCTCTATTGCCTATTGTTCTTTCTGATAATAAAACGCTCTTGGCAGACAAAATTAAAAAGTACAAAAATGTGTAAAGAAGATAGTTAAAATCCTCAAAAATCCTATAATCCAGCAATGAATACTTCTAAATTTTGATGGGCTTTCTCCCAGTAGTTTCACGGTGATTTTTTACATAATTAGTATTACTTAACTTGTCTTACTGGGCCAAAGAAAATGAGTTTGTTTAGAATTCGTCAAAGACAGCACTTTTCATTTTCGGACACAGACACTGACTCACACTTCTATCTTATATAAAATTGTCCATCTCATTGCAGCCTTACCAGTAGTTTATGCTTTTACATTTTTTTGTATATGAAGTTATTTGAATTGTCATATCTTCAATACTAGAAAGTTAGTTTTTGTCATATCGTTAGTTTAGTAGTTATTTATGTTACACTGAATATTTTTGTCATTGATTGGTGTGTTCTTTATATTTTAATACTAACTCATTTTCATAAGGGTGGCAAGTAGTTCCCATTTTTCCATTTGCATTTTAGTTTTATTAATTTCTTTAGTGGAGAGAAGTTGTTAATGTTTATATAGTCCAACATGTAGATTTCTTTGTTTATGGGTTTTTATCTGCTTTTGTATTGATAAAGACATTGCACATTCAAAGATCAAAAGAATATTTGCCAGCATTTTACAGATTTTTTTTTACAGCTTTTTATTTGTAAAATTTAATTGGCTAATCCATCTGGAATTAATTTTTGTTTCATGAAATGAAGTTTGCCACTCCTTTATCATTTTACTCTGATTTCTTTTTCCTCAGACTGCTTGACTGTCTACTATTATATTATTAATTTTCTCTTACACTACCAGAATGTTTGATGCTGGAGGTAGAGGCGCTTTGTCTATTTTGTCAACTGCTGAATCTTCAGGGACTGTGCTCAGTCACACACTTGATTTTGGATCAGTGTTTGTGGTGTTTCGTTTTGTTTTGTTTGTTTGTTGTCCCACCAGCTTTATTGAGGTATAATATAGAAGTAAAAATTATAAATATTAAGGTATACAACATGTTTGATATATATGTATGATTGTGAAATTATTACCACAATAAAGCTAATTAACATATACATCACCTTACATAGTTACCATTTGAGGGGGGTTGGAGAGACTACTTAAGACCTACTCTCTTTGCAGAGTTCAACTATACAATACTTAACTGTAATCTCTAGAACTTACCCATCTTATAACTGAAAGTTTGTACACATTGGTCAACAGCTCCCACTACCACCACCCATGAACCAAATCCCTGGTCACCGCCAGTCTACTCTGTTTCTATGAGTCTGACTTTTTTAGATTCTACATATAAATGAAATTTGACACCAAAAATAAAATTTAATCATATATGTTTGTTATAGTTGATTTTGACCAAACTTTCAAATGTAATATTTTATTAAATGACTAAAATCATCAAAATTGATAATAATTCCATTTTACAGATGAGGTGACTGTGTCTGGAAATGAAGACCCATCAGGCAAATTCGAAGCCAGAATTAACAGTGAAACAGGCCCTAGTTTTATTTGGCAACTTCAATCATTCTTAGTGATCACAGACAAAAGAATATCAGAAAACAAATGATTTTGTGGAAAAAACCATAGAAACATTGATCTTTACTCTTCACCTTAAATTTCTAGGGAAGGTAAGTCTTTCAAAACAACATTCTTAAGAATACTTTGGTGCCTAGTAAAAGAAATGTGAAGTTTTATATAAAAATAATTATACCAATTAAAACTTAATTATATGATTAAAGCCTAATTATACCAATTTTATTCCTAACTATAGATAAAGTCAACAAATTTGTGAGCTTTTTCCCTCCTCGGGAAAAAGGAGAAAGAAAAATTATATATATTTCACTCAAAGTATTAAGGTAGTTTCTCTAAAACAGTTTCTTTTTAAATATGATATGCAAAACACCCCTAAGCCTTAAAAATGTGAGGTTAAATGAATATTTCTTGATCAAATTGCTACAGGACTCTATGCTTATATGGCTAAATCCACTTTTGAAGTAATATTAGGCACCTCTTGTTAAAATGAACAGAAGTCATACCCGTAATCCAGAAGAGAATCAAGCATAAATTTTGGGTTTCCAAATCTTTCAAAATTACTCTTCCCAAATCAAAACTGTCTCAGGAATCCTGAATCATTTTAACCAAGTATGAAGCAACGTTGTAATGCTGTGGGAAGAATGCATGGCAATAAACTGATTACAAAGAATTATTTTAAAATTAAATTAAAGAAAAGCCCTTGATTTCTTAATCATTTTTTACTTATTTTATTTTATTAGCATTGTAAGTTATTTTCCTGGAGAACAAAATATAAGCTCTTGCTAATAGACACACTTTGTGTTAGTCTGTGCTAGTACAATTTAGTAGGTTTTCTAAGTAACTCATTTATATCTGCCACCCAATTAACTATATATTATTCAAAAATGTTCACTCCTTAGAATAAGAAGCTATATATATTACATACCTCAGCCAAGCTTCTTTCTTTCCTTAAAGTCCAGAAATATACTGAGAAGACAATAAAAAGTATCACTTGCCCTGAAATCACTCCCTTCACTTTATTTATCCTTTAGATCGTAATGCAGAGAGTGTTTGCTGATTGGTTTGTTGAGGCACATGGGCAAAAATATTGGGTGGAGGGTAGAAACAACTGGGTTCTAGCCAAAGTTCTGCTGGTATTGCTGCCGCTGCTACCAATATCTGTATTCGTTGAACATTTGTCATATGCCAGTCACTGTGAAAAAGGCTTTATTGACATTCAATCATTTAATCCTTTCAGAAACCCATTGTGCAGATAAAGATCCCAAAGCCCCAAGAGGTCAAGTAGTATTTTGAGGGTCACTTGCCTGACTCATACCTGATCTTTGCCTCATTACTGTTGTGGTCTGAATCTTGTGTTCCTGGAAATTCGTACATTGAATGAAAGCTAATCATCAATATACTGGTCTCAAAAAATGGGGCTTTTGGTAGATTATCTTAGGAGCTGGGCCTTTGGGATTAGTGTCGCTGTAACAGAGGCCACGGAGTGCTGCCTTGCCCCCTCTACCATGTGAGGACACAGCAAGAAGGCACCATCTGTAAGTCAGAGAGCAGGCCCTCCCCCAGACACTGAACCTACTGGTGCCTTGATCTTGAACTTCCTATATCCTCCAGCACTGTGAGAAATAAATGTCTGTTGTTTTATAAGCCACCCAGTTTATGGTACTTTGTTATAGCAGCCCAAATGAAGACACCTGGCAAGCAGTAGTGCTGGGATATGAATTTAGATTTTTCTGCTACAGATTCTTAATATAATGCTTTCTGAATCTCAAGATTGCCATCAGTAAATGAGTCAGTTTAAGTTTGGATCTAAGTTTTCTTTAGCCCCAAACTTATTTTTCCAAAGGAACAAAGGAACAAAGTGAAAATTAAATACTCTAGTTGAAGCAGAGGTGGGATCCCAAAGTGTTCTCTGTCTAAGGCAGCTCACCCCTCCCCTGGATGCTTATGAGGACATTCTCTAGAACCTGTAGGAATCTGTGGAACATTAAATGAAAACACCAGATGCTTGAGACTACTTTCAAAGTATTTTCTGGGTCTGTAAGTTACTGGTTAAAGTGAAGAAAAACATACACTTTTATGAAAGTTGGAAACAGGTTAACTTAAAGAAGAAGCAGAATGCTTGGCTATTCTGCCTCTCTTTGATCTTCTCTGTTGAGTGGATATGGTGTTTTAGTGCATTTACACACATATGCAGAGACTAAGCCATTATTTTAATAGTGGTGTCTCAGAACCGAAGAAACATATATTCCTTTCCTCTTGAAAGGAAAACATACAGTGGACATAAATGTTATTTTTTTAAATCATTGGCTACTAATTTGTAACTCCCTTTTCTTTCGTTGCTTGACTTAGGTTCAAATTTCCCAGCAGCACCACTTTTCAAGAATATAAAAAATTAATCCTATGTGAGTAGATGACATCTCTTAGTTTATACACAAGTTTATCCTGCTCTTGCCATTGTCTTAGGCAACATCACATCTGTCACAGTACTGAATTTTAGTTCTCTGCTTGTTAGCCTCCTGGATGAAAAAAAAAAAAAAAAAAAAGGCAAGGAGCAATCTGCTTCTGAAAACAGCTGTGGAAACATGTGGTCTAAGGGAACATGAAAAATTCAATTCAGCAAATATATAGTGAGCATCTATTATGTACAAGTCCTTGTGCTAGGGGCTTGCTGGGGAGGTGGGTAGGGAATATAAAGACAGGATCTTTGCCCCCAGGGAATCTCTCAGTCTTATGGGAAATACAAACATGTCACAACAGCCAAATTAAATATAAAAAAATAAAGTGCATGCTAAAAATTATTAGCTGTGAGGTTGAGAGAATGATTTACTCTGAATAGCAGAACCTAGAATGGCATCTGAGCTGGATCTGAAGGGCAGGTGAAATGTGGGAAGAGTACCCAGGGGTTCATAGTTATTAGGCCATTTGGTTTGAGTGAGTTTGGCCCAAGTCTTGGTTTTCATTGCAGTGTAGTCTTATTTTAAATCTTGTTTCTGATATGCCTCTCCTCAGCTTCAAGAAGTCATTCAGTGATCAAGGGAGAAGTAGCAATGACATTGGAATAGCAACAAAACAAGGGTAACACCGAATCTTTATTTTCTTCCTTTTTGTTTTAATGTACCAATGCAATCATTTCTATAAACACAGACTCCTTCAGATGGCTCAATATTGCCCCATCTTTTTCCAGTCATACCATTTCCAACTTTATGTCTACGTCCTTTCCATTTGAATTACTATAATGGCCTCCTAGATGTTCCCACCACTTCTAGGTCTTGCTGCTTGTTTTTTAAACTATTCTCCCCCAGGAAAGAGCCACCAAGGCAGTTTCTGTAATGGAAAAGTCTGATTCCATGATTCCCCAAATTAAAACTTCTGAATTGCTGTACATTACTCTCTGTATAAAACCCAAACTCTGGAAGACAGGACTTGTCTGGTCTTTCACCCAGTCCCTAGATAGCTTTCTAAATGTATCCCTTGCAATTCCTCCACGTTCACTGTATGCTACAACTTCACTGCTTGCAGATCTCTCAATGAGTCACACTCTTTCTTGATGCTTCCTTTGAACTAAACCTTTGCCCGGGAGCTTTTCTCTTCCACCCCAACATTTTGATTGGCTAACTCATTTGACCCCTGGGTTCCTGTTTAGATATTGCTTATTCCTAGAGGCCTTCGCTGACCTCCACCTCTAGACTAAATCCCTCTCCTATGGGCTCCCACAGTCCCATGCAATTATTCTCCTTGCAACCCATATTCTTCTGTATTATATTTGCTTGCTTACTTATCTATATCAGATATAAGGCTGGGATTGTGTTTTGTAAAGGAAGGAAAGAAGTTAGTTAAGGCAGTAGAAATTAAACCCATTTCTCCTTGTCTAGAAGACAATGCAGAAATACTATGGCAGCAGTAGATGCTAAATAATGCACATCTGGTTTTAAAAAGTCTTTTTCAGGGAATTACATTTCATTGGAAATAAATTGGTAGGTCAGCCTTCCCTACATTAAAGATGGAAAGCGTAATGAGTGTGAATAAATGTCTCTTTATGTCATTAAAATTTTACTTTTAATTTATTCTCTAGATCTTATATTGTAACACAATACCTTTTCCCCCCAAGACTAACATAGGTTTATCAGTCATTCTGGAGGGAAAACTGCGTAAGCAATTCTAAGTTCCCAATATTCCACAAGTTTTAAAAAAATGTTTGTTTTTAGTATGTGTGTTGACAATAGTGTTGATAGGGAAAAACGGGATATTTACACTACAGAAAGAAAGAAACTGGAAACTTAGACCTCTCCTCAATGAATATCAAATTCTTAATTTGATTATGTGGTATTTTGTCTGAAATGATAATGTTTTAGAAAAATTTTGAGAAATGTTCTCCTATTGATCCTCATTCACTGGGTAGGACTGACTGTAATAAAGTTTATAATCCACAATCAAATAAATATTGTTTAATAAAATAACTTTCATGGAACCAACCTAAGTATCCATCAATGATAAATGGAGAAAGAAAATGTGGTACATATACACAATGAAATATTATTCGGCCATAAAAAAAGAATGTAATCCTGCCATTTGCAGCAACGTGGATGGATCTGGAGGTCATTTGGTAAATGAAATAAGTCAGGCACAGAAAGACAAATGTTGCATGTTCTCACTCATATATGGGAGTGAAAAAACTGGATCTCATGGAAGTACAGCATACAATGT
Source organism: Chlorocebus sabaeus (assembly GCF_047675955.1). Taxonomy (NCBI): domain Eukaryota; kingdom Metazoa; phylum Chordata; class Mammalia; order Primates; family Cercopithecidae; genus Chlorocebus; species Chlorocebus sabaeus. Next base: position 96,846,296 of record NC_132911.1, read on the forward strand.
CGGTTACCAGAGGCTGGGAAGGGAAGAGGGAAAGGGGGATGAAGAGAAATTGTGTAGGAGGTACAAAAATACAGTTAGATAGAAGGATAGTTGGATAGAACCTTTAGTATTCGATAGTACACTAGGGAATGTATAGTTAAAATTTGTTGTTTATTTAAAAATAGCTAGAAGAGAGGATTTGTAATGTCCCCAACAAAAAGAAAAAAAAATGTTTTCAGGGATGAATATCCCAATTACCCTGATTGGATCATCACACACTGTATACAGGTATCAAAAATATTATCTGTACCTTCAAAATATGTACAAGTACTATATATCAATTTTAAAAAATAAATAAATAAATTAACTTTCCTTTAAAATATTTAAGGCATCATCTTGTCCCTTTTTTCATTGAATTTGCCTAAATCCTATGACTCCTATTGCTATCTTTTAGCATCCAGGATTATAGCTCTACATTAGCAAGAGGTTCGTGCTAGCTCTTGGCAGATTTTATTATGTAATTTTTCTTTAACTACACCAGGCTTCAGCTTGACTAGAATCTCAGCAACCTCTCACTGTTTCAAACAGCAATGCCTTTCATCAAGAATAAGGACATTAAAGGGAAAAAATGACAAAAAAATAAAATGAAACATGTGCTTTAAGAGATTTGAATAAGATATTTTAGTAAGCCAATTTCATGTCACCATCTTGAAAATTTACAGCAGTCAGCAATGTAAACATGTACTTGACAAACACCAGCAGCTTGCAGACTGCAAAGTTCATCTACTCATTCAGTGAGGCAGATGTTTCATTTAATACTCTTCATACTATAGATTAGGATTATTTTTTTTTCTTTTCCTCTTTTTTTTTTTTTTTTGAAAGGAGAGGGGGAAAAAATTCCCTGACATGCTACTAATATCATCTCACACTGTGGGCCAGATGGTGAAAAATGCAAAGGCTGCAGCTCAGTTTATGTACTATATTGTGGGGGGAAAAGGAATTTTGTTTCAGAATGAGTTTCAGCTTGATCATTTGTTTCTGTAATCTAAACATGAGTCAATGAGTAAAGTAGTACCAGTCAAACTTCAAAAAGTTCCTGAGAGTAAGTGCTTTAAAATGTAATGCATCTGGAGGAAGCGCCTACAGCAATTCAGCCTACCACATCTAGAAGAAACAGGATGAGAAACTTGGGTGGTTGGTTTCATGAAGGATCCTTTACAAAGACAGTTGACCAAAGAAAAACTTACATATTATCATTACGTCATTTGGTTTTGGATGAAGATTTTCTGAATGTTTTTCTCTTCTGCTTTTCACATAGTTTGTATCATTTGCATTTAGGACTATGACCAGCTTTAGAACTATGCCTATTTACCTGCACCTTTGTGGTTAATAATTTTGGAGAATAAAAAACTAACTGTTAAGCTCCTGGTCATTAAACACTGGTGTTTGAAGGGAAATTAGAAATCACCCAGCTCCACTTCTTTATCTGTATGAGGCAATGGAAGCCCAGAAGGGATGAAAATCTTGGTAATATGTGCCCTTCTGGAAAATTGGGAAATAAATGAATGCAATCCCTGTCCAGCATCGATGATCTGTTATACAGTGGAAATTCCACAGCTTTTTATCAGATTTTTAAATAGAGCCACAGCACCAATAATCTTGAATAAGCAGAGTCTGCCTGCCTTGTTGTTTTCAGTATTAATTATTCACATCCTGTGGCTTTTCCATGGATGTTTTCACCACTGGTAGAATAGGAAACAAACAGGGACATGTCAAAGACACCAAACTGCTATGATTTTCCTAATTGAAGGTTTGATTTAAATCATGCGGGTCAGGGAGGCAGGGTTCTGGTTCTGTTGTTCAAATGCAAAGGGGCGAATTGTTATGTTGGGAATAAGATCATCTGCTGGGCAATGGCTCTGACCGCCTTTACCCACGTATGTGTCAGAAGAGCGCCCAACCATAATCACTTCTTGGTAGGGCAGGCAGATATTCCACCTTTAGAAATGTGCCCTAACATGCCAATACCTTCTTCATTTTGTTTTCTCTCTCTTATTTCTTTTATGATCTTTTATGATCTGGACAACTTTTACTAACATGCTACCAGCCTTCCCCAATATTCCCCCTTCTTGATCGTTAGAGAAAAATTTGTCTTGCTACTTACCATCCCTGCTCCTCTGTTCTCCTAAGGAGAGTCTAGGATTTGCTGGCCTGATATTCAGACATTTTGTAATGCTGAATCACGAGAATGGAAAGAGACATACAGAAATAGGAAGAAAAGAGGAAAAGGGTAAGGATTCTAGATTGCTTGTTCTCGTCTAGACTTTATTGAGAAAAATCTGGATAATTGGAAAGTAGAGAGGACGTTTTAAAGAACTCAGGGAGGCTAAGATGTTGTATATATGAGAGTTAGGATGGAGAGAGAGAGGGAACCATGGAAAGATGTGCAAGAGAAATTGGCAAGAGGGTCCAGGTGAAAGGCTAAGGAGAAGCCATGAGATGGAGAATTGGGGAGTAAAGGAAGATTGTTTAAGAAATGTTGCTATGAACCAACATGGCACATGTATACATATGTAACAAACCTGCACATTTTGCACATGTACCTAGAACTTAAAGTATAATAAAAATAATAATAAATAAAAACAAAAAAAGTAAAAAAGAAAGTTGCTATGATTTTGAAATGTATTATAAATAATTATACGTAAGATTGGAGTAGAGTTTTTTCTAAGGTTCTTCTGGTTCCTGGACTCTGAATACAGCTCAGTGTAGATACTAGGCTAGACTGAATCCCAATACTTAAGGGGATTCCACTGGCTCTCTTTTGCTCTCTGACTTTGCCATCAGCACTGTGCATTAGAAAGAGAAAATGTATGGGTGTCTTAGAACAATAAAAGCCTTGTACAAATTCCAAGTGTTATTATTTTCATCAGTGTTAGCTTTTGACTAAAGCATGTATCTTTTGAAATAATTGCTCCCCCTAAGTTCCTCTCCCTTCACTGATAAGCATGCATATAAGCATTATAACAATTTTGTCAGTGTTCAGGAGAGGAGATCCCTGTCATACCAGCTAGAGGCTTTTTGAAAATGTATTTACCAACATTTCACAAATTCACTGTGGTTACTTGAGGTCGGGAGCACAGGGATGATCTAGGGCAGCAGTTTTCAAAGGCTAGACTGAGCCCATGATAAAATGTTTACTGACACATTGCAAAAGTTAAAAAAAAAAAAAGATAAATGGACAATGTAGCAAATTTATCAGAAAGTCAAGTTCATTTAATTTAAGTGATTATATTTCTATATTTATTGTATTAAAATATCATTTCTTCTATGAAATGACAGTATTAGTAGATGGTAATATTATGAGAGCAAAATATATGTAACCACTGTCTTTTAAGTGGTCTACATTCTTTGATGCTTTTTCTGATGTATGAAGCCCAGAAGATAAGGAATCACTTATTCAAGGCTCTGAGGCTGCAATGTTCTAAGTGCATCCTACAGACACAAAGGAATCTAACTTTCTATTAGTGTAACTTCTGATAATTAGCAAAGCTCTAATTTAACAAATTTAATTAGCAGAGATACATACAGAAAGATAATGCAGGTATTTTTAGTAGATGATGGTGCATTTCCTAACCAAGTGAAACTACTACTGCTAAACTTAGGAAGAATGTTAAGGAATGGTAAAGAGTTATTATATAATTCATTAACTAGACTATAAGGTATTGAGGGTATCTTATTTGACTTTGACTATCTAGAATGCAGCCCTGTACTTGGAGAAGTGCCACTGTTCAATGAATATTCATTTAATGAAATATACTTCAACCTGGAGAATGCGCTGGTGGTGAATGCATAGAAAAAGATGCAACTTGTACAGCTAACCAAAGTATTTTTATTATCAAAAATGTTTAAAGCATAAAAGAAAAATTCAAGCAGTAATTTAACAAACATCCATGTGCTTGCTACAGAAACAATTGCAAACAGTAATATTTTGTTTGATTTCATTGACAACTTTTTTCCTTTAAAGAATAAATACTTAAATGATGTTGAATTTCTTTTATCGTCACCAATCACATTATCTCTTTCCCTTTGAGAATTAACTATTTTTCTGAAATTAGGATGCAGCATTCCAGGTATGCATCATTTCAGGCTATTTTAAAAAATGCATTCATAAAAAATATATAGTACTATTTTGCATGCTTTAAAAATAACTAAGTAGAATTTCTATTGTTACGCATCTGCGCTGATTTTTTACACATGATTTTAAAATCTATGAGCTTTAAAATGTGTGTATCTAGTTAATTTTAACCTTTATAGAATATTTGATAGTATGCATATCTTTAATATACTATAAATTGTCAAATTACTCTCCAAGATGTTTCCCAAATTTAAATTCCAGTCATACACACACACACACACACACACATATTCTTGTTCATTTTTTTCAACTACATAACAGAAAAATACCCTGAACCCCAAACACTATTTGTTAGACATAACAGTTGTCACATCCCTCTCTTATTATTATTTTGAGATGGAGTCTTCCACTGTCACCCAAGCTGGAGTGCAGAGGCACAATCTCTGCTGACTGCAACCTCTGTCTCCCGGGTTCAGGCGATTCTCCTGCCTCAACCTCCAGAGCAGCTGGGATGACAGGTGCCCGCCATCACGCCCAGCTAATTTTCATGGTTTTGGTAGAAACAGGGTTTCACCATGTTGGACAGGCTGGTCTTGAACCCCTGACCTCAGGTGATCCACTCACCCTGACCTCCCAAAGTGCTGGGATTACAGGCATGAGCCACTGTGCCCCGCCCCCTCAATTACTTAGTTTACTTATTTAGTAACTTTTAGATATACACTAAATAGTAACTTGAGGGTTGTTTTATACTGTCTTGATATTGTTTTATGTTGAAACTGTTAGAAACAAAATGAGAGAACTTTATGACGTGGAACCTGTAGACCATAGATAACAAAAATTGACTATTAGCTGTATGATTATGAGAAAAACTTCTAAAATCTCTTTATATTCTTTAACTGGGAGACAACTGACCAGATTACTCAAAGTGATAGTGGGTTATCAAATTTTCATGAATTCAGCAATCGTGATGATTATTAAATTTCTATATTTGTAGAAGAAAACAATTCATAAATATACGATTACACTATTAGTAACATATGCTCCAGTTTTCTATCAGTGGAGAAATATAGTAATTATCACTAGGACCATTCCCTGAAATGAAGAAGTACTATAGATAAATAAGGAAAAGGAATGCCATTTATTTTTTAACACTCTAAAGGCAAATATATCCACTTATTATCCTTTTCCATAACCTGACACAATGACAATGGAATAGAAGGTTGTCACAGCATAATAGTACCTGACTGAGAAATTAATACTGAGGTAAAGCCGAAGCATTTATCAAAAATATCTGTCGAAGTGAAGGGGAAATGGTTATTTTTTCAAAGTTAGAGACATTGATCCTGTGATAATGTTCTATTAAAATGACTTTATTTCTGTTACCCCAGTTGACTGCTTTTGACATAATCATTTTTTAAAAATAGCATTTGATGTGCTCTGGTTCAACTTCTTTCTTAGGGATTTATTTACCAACATGTGCTTCCCTTTAACCCTTTGACACACGTATTTGAAGCCTTGAACAAGGTAAGAACAGGTCACCTCTATACATCTGCTATTCCTCCTTCCATCCCGGCATCTGAATTACTGAATTAAACTGAGAAGAGGTGGAAGACTGATGTTTACCATTAAGGACACCAGTCTGTGCATTTGCTTCTCTTTTAGATGCCCACCTCAATTTCCACTGAATGACCTCTAGGAAAAGATCATGAATCCCACACCATTGATGGTTGTCTCTCTGGATCCTAAAGAAAGAATAGCACTCCAGCTTCACTCTTATCCCTATTTTATTGTAAAGCTGAAAATGTAGTATTTAAACATGAAAACTTAAGATAGCCTCACATCGACCAGCTCAACCTCTGTAATTTGTCTTTTCACAAATTAAAGTTTTCTACAAGCTTTCCATGCTTGAAAGTTTATAGATGTCTACAAGTATTTTTATATGAAGGGCTGCCATATTAATAGAATTTAAAAGTACAAAAGTAATGTGAAAATTATAAAGCATGATTTGGGAAATCACATTAAAGGCAGGACAGGTGTTTGAGTTATCTGTTTATTTCCACTGAGACCATCATGGAAATTTACATATAGCACATGTTCAATAAATAGTCATTAAATGAGTTACTAAAAGAATGAGTCTGACAAAAATGTAAATTTGTTTTTCATTTTTTATGAGATCTGAGCAAGCTACCTGGGATCTTGACTACATCAGACTCTCCTTCTAACATGGACATAGTGCTAAGTAAGAAAAAAGAAATGTTTCTTCAGTTTTAGAATCTAGCCTGAAGTATCTCTAAGACAGAAATGTGCCAATAGGTCTGGTCTGTAATTGGATAAAGTTTAGAAATACTCTCATGGAAGCTCCAATTTAAAGTGGCCTTTGCAGATAAGAGAAATCCCAACCCTTCAGAAGAACTTCATTTTTACATCATAAAAGATAATATTCTAAACATATGAAATAGTTCATCATTATATTTGATTCATTCTCTATGTATTTTTATTTGTTAAAATGTTTGCTCCCTTATCAATTAGGTAAAATGTATCATTTGTTTTAAATAATATAACAAAACATTGGCCCAATAAATCTTGACCTAAGTTTCGTGTTTTACACGCACATGCACACACACAAATAATACACAAAAGTGTTTCTAAGAATTACAGCTCTCATCTTTGGTTGCTTTCACATGAGTGACATCTTAGCACAAACCACACATAAATGAGAGACAGCAATTTGGTCCTATGAAAATATAATAAAAGTATGTAAAGTGCAATTGACAGTAAGACATTTGTTGTATAATAGCTTACCAGCCTTTCTATAATATGTACCCAGTGGCTGCTCAACAAATATTAATTGACGATAATGATTATTTGCAAAAGTCACTGAACTTCCTTCAAGAAATAAAACCATAATGAATATCTGGTATGTGAATTGTGTTTCACCTGATGGAAGAACTGGTAAACAGAGGCACTGTGCATTGCTTATAGGTGATCATCAGTTTTCTATGGCTCATAAGATGGTTTTCTTCCTTTGTACCATGGTGTTTTATATCTTGAGCCTCACACACCACCCACCTCCTGCGTAAAATTTACACAAGCATTGAAAGATTGTGGAATACCCAAGGAAATCATTTTTCAGTCGATTGAGTTCTTAATGGAAAAAGCTCTCTGAATGCTATCTTACAAATTAGAAGATCCCCTGCTTTCTAAATAGTTCAATTGAAACCAGCTTTGTATTTATCCTCCGGGTCATTCAGGCTGAAATGTTGTTAAGTCTTAAGTCCAAAAGTCAGACTTTTAAAGGTAAAATGTCAAGTCCTTTTAGGCTTCAACTGACCTTTTAAACCAGATTAGGGATTTGAAGCATTACACATGGATTTCTACATTTTATATCCTCATATTTAACAAATGATCAAATATAACTCCCAAGAATACTATTTTTACAAGCTTGACATTTCAGGTCTGAGAGGTGGCTGTCTGACTCTTTTTACATAAATTTATTGGTAGGGGATTCAGTGAATACTTTGGTCTTTCTCACCTTCATTTAATTGAAGAAACTTTGTATTTTTTCCTGTATGGTGGACAATAGCCAATGTCTTAAAATCGTCACTAAAAGATGCAAAATTGCCAAGTCTTTGTATCTCTTTAACTCAAGGTTAGAGTAGGTAACAGATTCTTTGTAAAGAATCTTGTCCAATACATATTCCAAATCACAACCGTCTTGAGCCCTTACTTATCCTTTGTTCTCTACAGGATTTTGCCCACAAATAGTTCATGGTATTGAATTTCCTTGATCCTTCGTCCTGGAACTATTTGCTATTGTTGCTCTTCTACCTTGTTTCTCAGCCTTGGCTAAGCATTAGTCATCTAGAGAGATTTAAAAAAAATGCCCAAGCTGAATTCCAGATTAACTAAATCAGAATCTCTGGGACTTGGACCCTGGCATCAGAGTTTTTAATGCTTTCCGGGTAATTCCTCCTGTGTGGCCAAGGTTTTACACCACCCCACAGAACTCAACTATGTAGTAATAGATATTCATAAAGTTACTAGGAATAGTTTAACTGTGAAAAAAAGGAATGAGAGGATTTATTTGTGCACCTTGTATTTAACTTCCAATATTTGACAGGGAAGGCCCCAGTATCTATTTATTTAACAAGTATTATTAAGATCCTTTCATATGTAGGACAGCAGAGGGAACACAGTGGTCCTTGCCTTGATGCGTAGTGTTCAGTAGGAGACATAGAAGAACATGCATAAGAACATCGTACACATTTCAGACTCTCAGACTTTTCCATGGGCTGAGGTTAACAAGATTTATGATTTCAGGAAAGTTAAAGTAAGGACACACAAACTAATGCTGCACCCCAACCCTCAACTCCTATATGGCTCCATACAACTCTTTACTAACTCCTGCATCTTTTCATGAAGTCAAGATAATAATCACAGGGAGGAATACTCTTTTTCAAGGCTCTCTATTTTTTGTAGGCTTCCTTTTACTCAATGACAAGTGCAACAGCAACTGTAGAATGCAGATGTGCTTCTGAATCCCCATGACAATCTCACTCCTCGCAGGAAATGATGCTTGTTGTAATGAAGAAGGCTCTGTACAAAGCTGTTAGTGACCGTACTATTACTTAAGAGCAGAAAATAAGTGCCAGCAAAGATGAGAAGACTGAATTGCTCATGAATTACATCATTCATTTTAAATGGGAATCAAATGCACAAAAGGGCCAATTGAGGCACACAGACCCTGAGTGTGGATCATTTTACATGACTATAGACTTCCTTTCAGCTGACTACCATAATGCCAAAAGAAATCACTTAACTGGGAACTCAAATCATCTGATTTTTAGTACAGCTTTGAAGGGCTTTGGTTGTGTGTTGACTTCCTGTTTGGTTTGAGTCTTTAGGTCCTAAAGTCCTCTGGATTTTTGCTGGGGATGCTAAGATAGGTGAAGGAGTCCCCAAGGCACACCTTAAAAGTCATTCTGAAATGGGCCATTCATAGTCTGTTAAATTGGAAAAATTCCGATGTGAGAGCTTGAAAGAGAGTGCATTTGGCCTGTATCTTGAATAATAAATATGAATTCCAGTGTTACATGGAGAGAGTCTTCTTTAAGTTTAAGGGCACAGTATAAGCAAAGACAGGTAGAAGTAAATTAGAGGACAAATTCAAAAAACAAGGAATTGTCCATTCGTGCTGTTATAACAACACAGTGACATTAACAAAATGGAAGCTACAGAAAAAAAAGTTTTGTTTTATCTTGGACAATGCTGAGCATGGTTTGAATTACTCTCTGTACACATTGCAATATTTTTTAAGAGGGCCAAATAGGTAATCTAGCTCAAATCTATAATCTTATGGGGGAAAAAAGGCCGAGACAAATAACGAAGGAAAGAAAGAAATGTGGAGCACATCACAGAACTAGAGGCAAAAGACAGATGCCCTGAAGTTTTCCACTGAAATAGCCGATCTTACAAAACCCATATCTACCTTTAAATCCCATCTATTTCTATGTCAGGACACAGAAGCATGCTAAAAATAAATGCATATATCTTTGACAATAATTTTTCAATAGTCATTTTAAATGAACATTATCATTGGAAAATGTCACAAAATCTTAATTTCTAGCAATAACAAATGACAATAGTAACTCAACTCACATAACTTAGAGAAGTGATTTCAGGTCAATCATTACCACACATTTTGGAAGCAGTTCACTTGCAACATTACTGGTCTGTCTATGGGGAATGCAATCACTTCTGTTTTTCCTAGTGGATATTCTTCTGCATTAACAATAATTTGCTCATTTGTATTGCACTAAAGACCATTACCAGACTCAAAAGAGTAAAGTAAAAAAAAAGCACATAATGACCACTTCATTTTCATTGCCAGTTATGCATCCTTTTTCAGTTTACCTGCTACTATTTCATTGTTGCTGCTTTTGTCAGATTGTTATTTCTCAGAAAAAAGTGAACATATTATTTTTAAAAATCATAGTTCCAAAACAAAATATGTTATAGGATACACCCATACTGGAAATACATATTATTGTTAATGATATATTTTAGTGTATATTCAAATCCAAAAGATAGTTCAGGCAACATTTATTTGTCTTCCATGGAACATGAATATAGAAGTTATAGTTTAGATTTAAATAACAACTTTTTGAAGGTTGTAGTTGAACCAAATGTCTGAGAGAGCGTAGAGATTGCACACTCATCTCTCCAGGATGATTTATATACAATCTTGTCTGGTCGAAGATAAGAGCTCGATTTCTCAGAGTCTCTATCAAAATGCAATTAGAATAATAGATGTTTCAATATTTTCATGAACTCTCACCTCCTTCATTTTCTTTGGCTAGAACTAAAAGGCTTTATAGATGAAAGATGCTGAGATTGCTATCAAGAATTAATAGCACAATATTATTTTCAAACAATCTGTGCAAAAGTTAAAGGATTTTAGTGTCATATGAAAATAACATTGAGGGTCTCTGTATGGAAGAATTAGTTAACAATTATCTATGTGACATTTCCTGCACTGAAATGGGATACACAGTGTACTACTAATGACATGAAGGTGAATTAATTCTTTCTAGCTCTACACTTGCATTTAATATAGTAGTCACTAGGTTCATGACCATGCCTTTTATACACAGAAAAACAGAAAAGGGGAATAAAAGCTATGAAATACAATCTTTGCTCTTTTGGTGAATGGTATATCCTTGCTGGGTAAAACAGACAACATAGTCTTACTTTTTACTTCAAACTGAATTAAGCAGTGCAGCATAGGAGCTGAAAGGCTGAGGCCTGGGAACATAAAGACATGTAAATTATATTTCGTGTGCTACAGAAACTCAAAACTAATTGGAGGTTACTGACAATTAGAATTAAATGTGATATTAGAATTGTAGCCAATAGTTCAGAATTTAAACTTGGAAAGAAGTGGTTTTAAATCCTGGCTCTTTTATTTCAGTGGTGTGTGTGTGTGTGTGTGTGTGTGTGTGTGTGTATATATATTTTTTCAGTTCAATATATGTTAACTATAATGCAAATGAGTTATAGTGCCTTGATTTGTATCATAGTTAATGTATATTGAGTCCTTCTCCATTAAGTATCACACATTCTTCCAAGGATATCCTGTGTATCAATCATTCAGTTCTCATAATAACCCTTTCATCACTCTGATTTTGTGGATGATGAATCTGAGGCATCTGGAGTTTATGTAACTCATCCCAGGTATGAGAGCTGGGAGGCAGTAGAGTTGACATTCGAACAAAAGCAGCTTACCTATTAGCAATAGTACCTGCCTCCTAGGTGAGCATGAAAGATGATGAGATGAGAACAATGAAGTGCTTAGCACAGAACTTGGCCCAAAATAAACACTGTGTATTTGACCTATATGTATCAACATTATCACTGTCATTGCTGTTGTTGATGTTACCATGATTATTACTAATACTCCATCTACTTGTATACAGAAGAAATTCAAAAGGGAGAGATTATCATTAATAATACAACTGGCGTGACTAAGCAAAGCCATATAAATTTTTCATATTAAATAGACTGACATTAATTTCTATTAATTATAGCACATACACACTAGTGAACATTTCAAAGTTTTTCTTTCTTAAAAATTGTTATTTTCCTTTAATCCCACTGTAACTCTCTGTTTGGAGGCATTTTCCTCCTATTAGCACTTTCATAGAAAAAAAAAAAAAGTCGCTCAGAGCAGGTAAGGAATGAATTGTAAAGTGATCAAGATACTTAGTTGGCAAACTCAGAAATTTGAAAGGGCTTTCTGATATTTACTAGCTTTTAGAAAGACTGAGTATGAATGGCAAATATTCATGCTATGTAAAAATACTCAGTGAATTCAGGAAAGGAAGAGGCATAACACCTCTCCCAAATTCAATATTGGTAATTTTGCATCATTTGGATTTTAAAAATAGCTTGTTTTAATTTGTATTTTAATTTTTTGCTTGGTAAGTCTTATTTGGAAATAGAAAGAAGGCAGTGGTGTCTATTTCAACTTTAAACATAACTTGAGAGTGGTCAAGATGCTCAGTCTTCCTGAAAAGCAATTGTTTAATCTATAAAATATAGAAATTCTCTCCCCCAAATTTAGTAGTATAAATTTTAATTAAATAATATAAGATAAATATCATGAGATCCATAAATGAAAGATGTTTCAGACAGTTGATAATTATTTTTTTATTATTATGCCTGTCCTGGAAGACCTAAGAGGGTTGATTTATTCCTGTTAATAATTCTCATTCTTTCTGAATAATTGTAGGATCAAACATGCTGGCACCACAGGGAAATGTTCCAGCCAGCTGGGAACACTGCTTGGCTCTTATATCTTTTCTTTCTTTAGTCTTTAAGTTTCAGTCTACACATTTCCTGCTGTTCTGGTCTGTGGTTTAGCAATAAGAATTAAGGATTTTCATTTTCTCTCTCTCTTTTTAATTAGCACCCTATTTCACTTGTTATCATAAATAATTTTTTTAACAGAGACATTGCGATATTTATAAAATTTGCCAATAACAGGAATGACAATGCAAGCATCAATTTTAAGGTGTGAGTTATTTAAATGTGTGAGATCCTGAGCAAATTGGAGGAAAGGGAAGGGCTGTGTGGTCCAGGTATGCTGGCGTAGATGGCTCTTGGTGGCTAGAGTCTAGGACATCAGTTTTCTTTGTGTTGGCTTGGGAGTCAAATTCTGATTTTAACTTTCTTCTTGACAATGAGATTTCCCTGAAAATTTAGACATTACTTCATTGAACTGATTTTAAACTAATATTTCTCTTTGAGATATTTGTATGTTTAAGAGAGGTACAGCAAAATAACCAAATAGAAAGTGGAAGTTTCAAGTAATGCTATATTTCAGACAAATCTGAACTTGAGATTTTAAAAGAACTGCTATATTGATTTTTTGATAAAATTTAAAGACAGATAAATTTCAGTTATCTCTATTGAGCCTGGTATTCAGTGTTTCTTATGCTCAAAAAAATCTCACTCACCCACTCTCTTTCACACCCATCCCACACACCCTCCAGACCCACCCTTCACCTCCACTTCCACACAATTTTATTCAGTACAAACCCAGAATCTTAAATTTCTCTCCATTACTGAAATGCAGAAGAGAAAACACACCTTTCTTCCAAACCTAGTGCACCACTGTTAAAAATGCTCTGCAGACCTACATTTAAAGTCTACTACTACCAAAACAATTTACAACTTGCAAGCCCCAATGGAAAAGGACAAATATTAATATAAAGACAAGATTTTCTTGCGAAGAAAAGAACAAAAAGAACAAAGTGATTTTAATAGGCCACGAAAAGAACGTTACTAACAGCAAATTTGAATCCCGCCTAGCAAGTTTATTGAGTATTTTCACAAGTGAATTATGCATTCAGGGAATCACAGATACTGGAAATGTTATCACAGAGATTTAAGATTATGATCTGATGAGCCAAGTCTTTGCCCTACCCAATTTTCTATCATAGTGTTATCTTCCGGAAAGTTTGCAAGAACTGAATGCATATGCTTGACCAAAGAACACAAGTTACCTCCCATAATAAGCCATATGCAACATCATCATGACTGTATGCCATGATTCTATTTTTATACCCCTGAACATTTGTTTTCTGATCTCTTGTGAAACCTGAACATTTTCCCCTGCCTTAATTTTCATGTGGGTACACTCTTCTTCACTTGAATTTCTCTGTACTTTTTGGTGCACAGAGCGGGTGAATGCCAATCAAAACATGGCAATAATCCTTCAAGGCTTGAGGGACTACAATCTGAAAATTGTTAAGAAGAAGAAGAAGAAGAAGAAGAAGAAGAAGAAGAAGAAGAAGAAGAAGAAGGAGGAGGAGGAGGAGGAGGAGGAGGAGGAGGAGGAGGAGGAGGAGGAGGAGGAGGAGGAGGAGGAGGAGGAGAGAAGAAGAAGAAGGAGAAGAAGGAGGAGGAGGAGGAGGACGAGGAGGAGGAGGAGGAGGAGGAGAAGAAGAAGAGAGTCTTCTGCCAAGACTACCATGGCTTATTTCGATTGGAAGGACATCTCCTCATCTGCGACAATAGTGACAATATAATTTTTACCCAAGGTAAAGGCACCATCTTAGACCAACTCTACCTGGCATTATCATTGTTGAAATACTAATTCTCTCTACTGTTAGGGGCAATATAAGGGAAATATTTGAAATGGTTTCCAATTATATGATTTATCTTACTAGCAGAAACCATCCAGATAATTTATGATCTTAACTATGACTCATGCTTTATTAAAAGAATCTGTGAGGCCAGGCGTGGTGGCTCACCCCTGTTATCCCAGCACTTTGGGAGGCCAAGGAGGGTGGATCACGAGGTCAGGAGATCGAGACCATCCTGGCTAACACAGTGAAACCCCATCTCTATTAAAAAAAAAAAAAATAGCCAGGCGTGGTGGCAGGCACCTGTAGTCCCAGCTACTCAGGAGGCTGAGGGGGGGAGAATGGCATGAACTGGGAGGTGGAGTTTGCAGTGAGCCAAGATTGCGCCACTGCACTCCAGCCTGGGTGACAGTGAGGCTCCATCTCAAAAAAAAAAAAAAAGAATCTGTGAGATGGTTATATAATAAACATAATTATATATAATGTAATATTTTCACATTATATTATATATAATTTAATATGTAACATCTATTTTATATATATACTTCAAAAAAATTTTTAAAGACAAAATTATAAATATTTGCAAAGAAAAATATATTTTTAAAGACCACCCCAAGTCTCAAATACAATGAGATCTCTATTACCAAAAGACTAACCTGAGTATATCTTATATATATTAAATCAGCACCTTTTTAGTCATCTTATGGTAATAAAAATAAATCATTTAAATAATTATTGACGTTAACAGTTGCAATTATGATCTACTTTAGAAGATGGAGATCTTCATTTTTTCACTTTACTTAACTCCCTATGTGTTCTGAGACACGGAAAGAGGTTGTCTCCTCATGACTTCACATTTTAATACCGGCATAATAAAGTTGTTCAGTGAATTTATAGATAGTCATAGCTATTTTAAACTTAAGGAAAAGTTGGAAGTGATAATCTACAGAATGGGCTTCAGTAGCTGTTGATAGGTAGTGGTTGTTTTATCAATAATACATGTACCAAAAAAGCACAAGCATTAATCAAAAAGAGATATATGGTCATGATATGCAGATATCTGAATTTGACTTCAAATCTGCCTTAGCTATATCACTCAAGGTAAATTTCAATTCGGATAAGTAGACAATGTTGTCATAAAATTAGGTGACAAAGGTCAGGCTAAACTGTCTACAACCTAGACTCCTTAGTATATTTCAGTCACTCAGGTAAAAGAAAGACAATGTGAAAAACAAATTGTGGAAAGAAGACATGCCTTACAAAATAACATGCACAGGTCACACTAATAGTGTTAGTAAAATTCAAAGAAGGATGACACTTTTCAGAAAATTAGCTGTAATAAAATGGCTCAACAAACACAACAGTTACACTGGCTACAGTAATAGGGAGATAGAAGAAGTCAAAATGCTCCATGAGGCAGAAACTCTATCTTGTTCATCACTGTCCCCAGTGCCTAGGAAAGTGGTAATTAGCAACTACTTATTGAATTAATGTATAAAAATATTCACATCAAATGCAGGCAACCTTTCTTGTTTCAAAATTATAACGTCTTCCCATGATGGCGTAAGTTGCTAAATTAGAGGAAGTTGGGTAAAGGACACACAGGAACACTCTGTATTATCTTTGCAATCCTGCTGTAAATCAAGAACTGTCTCAAAATAAAAAGTATTTGTAAAAGGTTTTGCTATGGAGAATTAAAAGAATAGTGAGAGGAGAAGGACCACCTGCCCTGGCCCCTTCACTGGTGTCTTTGTAATGGTGGCAGCATCTTTTCAGGGAAATCCCAGAAACAACCCAAAGAAGTAATAGGAAATTAAGATAACGAGCAACGGCACACAAACTATATTCATCCTCTGAGGATCTTTAGAATATGAGCAGAAAGATCTAATTTTTGCAATTAAATAGGACAATGGATTAAACTACTCTTACTATGTATTAATATGTTGGTTATTAATGTAAAAATGGCTGTGAGTGGCTAAGAAAAGAGATACAGTTAGTTTAGATCAACATTTGTAATTTTGACTCTACTCAATGTAGAGAGTATGCAACTTATGGCTTTACTCAGTGTAAGGAAAGGAGTTTTATTAAGAAAGAAAAAAAAGGAAGAAGGAAATAGAAAAAGAGGCAGGGAGGATGGAAGAAAGGAAGGATGGAAGGAAAAGGAGAGGGAACGACAGTGAACAGAAGTTCCACGGAATTCTCCCTAATAAAGGATATACTCAGTCCTTCTATCAAAACCTAAGAATAAAGGAAAGCTGTCAATCTAAAAGCTCTAAGGATACAGGCCATTAATATAAAGACTTTAAATTTAAATTTGGAAAATAATTTTCTAAAACAGTCATTTTTAAAGCATTTTAAAATAGATACCATTTTACAAGTGTGATTTGTGGGGCTGAGGATGGAGCGTTCTTTATTGTATGCAACAGACTGTTATGTGGCTACAATACCACTGGAGAAGCTGCTGTAGCTTGTTAGACCATGTACTTAGGGCACTGAACTCTGAACTCTTTGTTTTTTAATAGTATTTCACATGTATAGAACAGATTCAAGATTTAGATTTATATGCTTTATTCACTAGAAGGGTCATTTTCCAGAGTGGTCTTTTCTTTCAAAACCAAAGGGTAAAATAAACAACCAAACAAAAAGCCATGATGTCACTTTTGGCACATTATAGTCTGTACTTGTCATCAAATCAATTGATCCTTCCTTGATGGATGAAATCCCTCTAGGCCTTGATTATTGTGACATTTAGAAAGTCAGTTCTTCAAGTTAATTTACTTCGGTAGATATGAGTTTAGCCTTCAAACTTTATCAGTTCCCCAATTTGCCTAATATTTTTATTATTGTCTGTGTTTTAATTTTACCTTATTCTCAGGCTGCTTAATATACATAACAAATATGTGTGTATGTTACACAGTTCTTTTCACTTTATCCTTCCTATATCCAGGGTTGGAGTGCTTTTGTTGGTTACTATTTCATATAAAGCAACATTTATTGTCATTGTTCAAACATCTTAGGCTGCATTGATAATACAGAATACGAATCATTGCATAAAAATACATCAGTGTTCCTTATAGAGAATAGACAAGGTTGCCTAACAATGCAGAGTCACCCAAACTAAGAAAAGCTTGGTGGCCAAGAATGAAAACTAGGCAAATCAACAGAACAAGAAAAAATAACCTAACAAACAAAAATGTCCACCATATTCAGGACAGTCAATATTAAGAAAATATGGGGAAGGCAGAGAGGATAATAGAGCTACTCCACTGTAGAACTGCCTTCCCTGAAAAGGAAGAGTTCTCAACTTATTCTTCAGTGATACATTTCTATACTCTGCTACTATCCACCCTGCCATCTTATTCTTTATTCTCCAAATCACGGGTGATAGTTTTTGGCAGGGGTAGACATTGACTATTCCATATATAAAGGATATCAATCCTTGTTGGCAAGATGGAGAGAGACCAAAGAAAAAGTAGCACCTCCAAAGAAAAAAAATAAATAAACAGTGATTTACTCTGTATTAGTTATATCGCACTGTGTAACAAATTACTCCCAAAGCTTAAACCTTACAATGATAACATTAATATTTTCACAATGGCTATGAGTCATCAATCAGGGCCTGACTTAGCTGCGTGCTCTGGCTCAGGACCTCCCACAAGGTTGCAATCCAGGTGTTGGCCAGGGCTGTAGTCATTTCAAGGCTTGACTAGGGGATGATCCACTTTCAAGCTCACTCATGCGGCTGTTGGCTGATTGATCCTCCTCACCGTTTGTTGGATTGAAGGCTTCAGTTCAATACTATTGACCTTAGTACATAAGCATCTCCATAGGGCAGCTTCCAACATGACAGCTGGCTTCATCAAAGCAAGAGAGAAAGAGGCATGCACAAACAAGACAAAATCACAGTCTTTTACAACTGATTCTCAAAAGTGATGCCCTATCTCTTCCATTACATTCTGTTCCTTAGAAACAAATCACTAGGTCCAGCCCACAAGAGAGTATTGGAATGCATGGGAGTGTGCCAGTGGGTTAATACCAGGAAGCAGGATCATTGGAGTCCATTTTAGAAGTAGCCTATCATATACCACAGATCTGCCCCCTCTAGCACAAGCAAGGCTGGAACAACTGATACTTAATTATTTCTATTTAGAAGGAACTTACAATAAATTACTGTTTTAAGCACTACAGCAAGTGCTACATCTTTTGCTTGACTTTTGAGGCTCTCATATTGTGGTTTCATTTTCCCTAATCAATCTCATTTGGCACCATGTGGAATGTTCTCCATACATTCCACCTCTACACTTCATCTCCAACTCTGAGAAACAGTCTGTTTTCTCTCTGAAGCACCTTTTGATGTCTAACTATGGTAGCATTCTTTTTTTAAAAAAAAACACTGTGACATGGCTGGTACTTAGTGTACATTCTAGTTTAAGATATCAGTTTGCTAGTTGTATTTTTTAAATTAGTCCATAAAGGCAGTTCTTAAGAGCAGTGTCCTAGTTTTATGTTTCTTCCTGTTATCTGATAATGCTGAAAATAATTTTTAGCAAAGTTGGCATTTAATACCTTCTTGACTGGTGTATATGATTTCCTCTGGCTGCCACAACAAATTATCACAAACTTGACGGCTTAAAAGAGCACACACTTATTTTCCAACAGTTCTGGACATCAGAAGCCTGAAATAAATTTTACTAGGCCACTGCATAATCAAACAACTATGCAGTTGATAGGGCTGCACACCCTCTGGAAGCTTTAGAGAAGAATTTCTTTCTCCATCTTTTCCACCTTCCAGAGCTGCATTCGTTGCATTCAAAGTTAGCAGCATGGCATCTTGCTTCAGTGGTCATATTGTCTTCTGTGTGAAGTCTTCCTCTGCCTCCCTCTTCCTAAGACACTTGTGATTCCATTTAGGTTCATCCATATAATCCAAGGTAATGTTCTTAAGATCCTTAATCACAACTACAATGTTCCATCCAAGGAAACACTCACAGGTTTTGAGGATTAGGGGCTGGATATCTTTAGGGGGCCATTGTTCATCTTACCATAACCAAAAATGACAGTGGCAAAGGAGGGAGGAAGATATTTTTTGGACAATGAAGTTCTCTGAACTCTCTTCCCAGATTTATCTTATTGCACGTTAGAGTATTCTCCCAATACGACCATGATTATTATCAAGATAGCTGAACTATAAGTAAAGAAAGCATCACCTGGTAGAAAGGAAAAATAGGAGCAATTAACTTCACTGACTATCACAGAATCAAAAATACCCAGCAGCAAATAGCAAACTTACTTCTTTATCACATTGAGTCTGATACCACCCCTCCTACTCTTTCCTCCATATTCCCTTCATGGATCAGCACTGGTTCATTGTAACTGTCATCATTACTATGTCAATATCTGACATTTGACATCAAGGATTCATAGCAAGAAGATAATGGAAATACACAACACACCAGATGCCCAAAAGATAGCAGTATGTTATCAAGTTGGATGAACAATGAAATGTTTTAGTACACATAGGCCACAGTACTCTAGAGGAAGCTCTAATCACTTCAAATTGAGTCAGTATCTTAAACTCCTGGCATTATAAGGAGTTAGCAAATATTCCCTGAAAATATATTTTCATATCTCGTTAATAACTCATGTTAGAATCCTACTTATTTTTAAATTTTTAGTTAAGATACTCCCAAAGATCATTCCAGATCTATCTAATGGAGAAAGTGTCTGGCTTTTCCGTTTTTGTTTATATTGCATTGACATCTCAGTAAGGCTATCCAAGCCAGTCTCCTGATTTCCATTTCCCAATTTACAAATAATATAATATTTTTTAAAACAGAGTCTCTCTCTGTCACCAGGATGGAGTGCAAGGCGTGATCGCAACTCATCACAACCTCTGCCTCCCGGATTCAAGGGATTCTCCTGCCTCAGCCTCCGAGCAGCTAGGACTACAGGCACACGCCACCATGCCCAGCTAATTTTTGTATTTTTAGTAGAGATGGGTTTTCACCTTGTTGGCCAGGATGGTCTCCATCTTTGACCCCGTGATCTGCCTGCCTCGGCCTCCCAAAGTGCTGGGATTACAGGCGTAAGCTACCACGCCAGGTCGCCTTCTCTTTTAATGAAGATAATTTGCCTTCAAGCCTTATTTGTTATCTGATTTAACACAACTTAATTAAAACGCTGTAGTCCTGTTTCTCCACATATCTACATGTTGGGATAGGTGGTCTCCAGGGCCTTCCTGTTGTAAGGTCCTACTCAAATCACCCAAGAGAATAGAATCAGGCAGGGGCTAGAACTAGGAGCCCAAACTGTACTCCAAAATTCTTTCCTAAAGACCTGAAAGCTCTAATTCTCCAATAAACTTATTTTAGAGATGTGCCCGGGGTGGGGATAGGTCAGGGCAGGAATAAACAGCCATCCAAACACCAGAGAATGGCAGAATTTCATCCAGATCTTCCCATTTCCTACCATAAAGCACCAGAAAACCATCCTTGATGAAGCTGATAAAAGATTTGAGAACATTTCTATAAATGGAATAAAGTAGTGTCACCTAAAGTGTATCAATTCTATATTTATGTATCTCTATATGTTTAATATTCAGTAAACCTTAAATGAAGAACGCTAGCATTCCGAAGTGTCTAGGACCTGCCAGTCAAGTCCACAACCAATTGGATGGATCACTGTTATTAAGAGAGGAGACTTTAAGACACAGAATTCTGGGTTTCGGGGGTGGGGGACAACTGAACACAAGTAAACTGTTTACTCAAAACACAAAGAGACAATGTTACTGAAGGAAGAGTAAGGTCAGGGTACATAGGAGAGGCAAAATGTTGGAATGGTGCCATTTTCCAGAAAGCAAGGAACGTAAATCCTGAGGCCAGAAAGACTGAGAGGTTTGGAAATATGGTGTAAGATGGAGTAGGGAAGGTGTTTTGGGGTGAAATTCATAAGCTTTCCAATAACTTCTATCCCACAGACTATACTATTACTGTCTTAATTTTTCTTTGTTGCATACACCTTAAATTAGCCTGTAGTCCCAGCTATACAGGAGGCTGAGGCAGGAGAATGGCTTGAACCTGGGAGGCGGAGCTTGTAGTGAGTGGAGATGGCGTCACTGCACTCCAGCCTGGGCAACAGAGCGAGACTCCGTCTCAACAAAAAAAAAAATTATTATTATATCTATTACTTTTGTTGATATTTATTTCACATAAGATTATGTGTTTATATTCAGATACATATTTTCAAGCATTTTTGTTCACTCTTTTAACTTATTCTTCACTTTTTGATTTAATTTCCTTCTGCCTAAAGTTCATTCCTCAATAAATCCTTTATTAAGGTCTATTGATAGTAAGAGTCTTTGCATGTCTGAAAATGTCTTTACTTTTCTCTCACTATTAAATGATAATGTGCTAAGTATATAATTCAAAGTATATCAGTTATAATCATTCTCTCTATATATTTGCATGGTATTCCATTGTCTTCTGACATATATTACTGTAATAAGAAATCTGCTGTATAAATAATTGTCATTCCCTTGCAAAGTAGCATATTATTTCTCATTCTCTTTTTGGGATTCTACAATTTCTCTATAATAGGAGCACTTACTCAATAATTACAGTGTTCAGAATTTGTGTACTTTCTGGAACTGAAGATTCATATTTTTAACAGTTTCAAAAATGTCTTAGTCATTATCTCTCCTAATATTTTCTTAAAATTCTCTCCACTCTCTCTGAAATTCTTAATCAAACTTCCTATGTTTAACTTGTTTTTTATACTTTCTATATTCGTATTTCTTTGTGTGGTCTCTCACTCAGGTGGTCTAATATTTTTAGTTGTTGTTGTTGTTGTTGTTCGTTTTCAAGTTTGGACTGTGAACTCTATTTCTTAAAGTAATGAAGTGTTGCTCCAGAAAGATATTGTATTTATTCTGTAAGATGCTCTATAATTATCATTGCCTTAGAACCAATTTTTATTTTGATGTACCAGTTTGGAGGATATCTGACCTTAGCTAGTGCAAAGTTTAAAAGTTCTTAGAGTAGACTTTTATTTTTCTATCCAGGGTCCAGACCAAGAAAGACCAGGATCTTTTTCACCTCTGTGTTTATAGATAGATTATTTCTGGATTTTCTTTCCTCAGCCCTGTCAATGTCCAAGTTTTAAGTCCAGGGGTCTGTTCCAACTTTCTGCCTTGCATGGGCCTAAGGCCTGCTCATTCAGTCATTCTTATCTTAGTCTGTTTGCACTGCTATAGCAGAACACCACGACTTAGACAAAAAATATTTATTTCTTACAGTTAAGGAGGCTTGGAAGTCTAATATCAAGTGCAGCAGATCTGGCATCTGGTGAGGATTAGCTTCCTCATTTGCAGACAGTGATCTTCTCATTATATCCTCACATGGGGGAGAACACAGAAAGAAGCAAGCTCTTGTGTCTCTTCTTACAAGGGTGCTAATTCTATTCATAAAGGCTTCACCCTCATGACCTAATTGCCTCCCAAAGACTTCATCTCTTAATTCTCTCTATTGGAGTTTAGGGTTTCAACATATGAATTTTGGGGGACACAAACATTTCGTCCATAATAATTCCCATGAGGACTAAAATCTATGCCTGTAGATTCCTAAAACTGATACCAGCATTAGTAACCCTGCTCCTATAGCCCAGCAGCAACAGCTCAACTCTGGCTTCCAGATCACTCTTTGCACATTAGTCCCTGGGGACTTTTGTTTTACTTTCTTTTTAAAGAGATATTTGTTGTATTTATTTAACATTTCTACCATTTTAATTGCTTGCATCACGAGTGAGTTCAGATTATAATTGACCAAAACTTTAGCCATTTTATATTATTGGCAACTAAACCTTTCTTTCTGTTTCACTGCTTTTACCGCTGTTATAACTTCCAGAATATTCACATGTAGTTAGTATCCAAATGTCCCAAAAGGAAGAAGGTGATTCTATTGTACCCTGTTCAATACAGAACGGTCCCCGGTGCAAGGTTCATGTCAGGCCACCTCATAACCCGCTGACCTTCCATGGATGTGTCATTTTCATCTGAAGCCTTTGGTTAAAGTAGAGATTTCTGGCCCAGGCAGTTGTAGGCAGGGTAGCCACATCTCATGATATAAAGAATGGTGCACTGCGGACAAGAAATTGCTTTTGGACAACTTTGCTAGAAAGGGTATTGAAACAAACACACAATGTGATTATATAGAGTAGAATTTCCACTATAGTTTAGTGCTTAATTGATGCTTTTTAATTATTCAGTGTGTATTTTCCTTATCTCACTAAGCAAGGTTTTATCGGGAATCATGTCTTATCTAAACACTGTTAAATTTATTGTCGATATTTAATAATCACATTTTGATGGACTGATCTTAATAGATGATCAAATAGGTAGAGGGAATACCAGTGAGTGTAATGAGTTCAAAACAAATTAAAATGAGCTACATAAGGACGTAGAACAGATAGAAATTGAGGCTGAGCTATTTGGGCAAAAGTCTATAAAATTACAAGAAGGTGAAAGGAAGAAGGAAAGAAAAATACAAAACTGTATGGGAAAAATAGGGTTTTGTGTTAAATATATTAATATGAAAAAAATCCAATTAACTACTTGAGAGAGATTACAGAAAATGATCATATAAAAATTTACTACAGAAAGACAGAAGGTATTAAATAAATTATTGGAAGAAGGAGGAACACATATAATTCACATCCCCGCTCCCCAAATTGCAGCAAGTTCTAAGCAAAATATTTTGAAGAGAAAAATAACTAGATCTAAAATAACTTTTGATGAAAGTTTTATCTGGAAGAAATAATTGACCTTGATAAATGAAGTAAAGGAACCCTCAATTTAATTTTCTAGACAGCTGGAAAAATGTCTTTATAAAACCATTCTGTGTAAAGTCCAATAATAGATTAGCACGTACTGATGATAATAGAGAGTTTATGACTAACTTTTAATCATAAGTCCCAGACTAAAATTGCAGTTTTCCCCATTTAAGTAAGAAAAACACTAAGTTTTCAAATCTGTGAGCACAGGCTCATCAATTTTAGCAACTAACATTATTAACAACATTCCGTTTAGTTACACTTTCTAATTTTGCACTTATTTTTCCAGATGGTTTAGAATATTTATATCACAAAAGTTTTTCTCTTAATAACAATATGGGCTTATTATTATTTTGTTATAGTTCTTTGTGAAAAAGTAAAGAGTTTAAATGGAAGGAACTTCAGAGCGAATGCAAACTTTAAGACCAGCTTGGCGGTGGGGGGAAAAAGAAGTTTAATGCAATGAGTTTCTTAAGAAGAATGTTTTCAATGAGTCTCCTTGTGTAAACATGGTTTGATGTCACCTAAGTAATAAAATTCAATTTGCTTTTGTGCTTTAGGACAGCATTGGGAGGATTGGAAAATTTCCCAGACTTGCTAGGCTGGATATGAATTCTCACCACCCCCAAACTTCTGTGTTTAACAAGTGCCTTTCCCAATTATAGCTGCATTCTGACAGTAACTACCCATTGCCCTGAGTGACAGGCAGAGAAAGCCAAGAGCCTTGAAGCTAAAATGGATAAGTGAATGTGATCTCCAATCACATACTCAGCCAAAGAGGATTCCTCATAGGTTCATTCTAATATTTTCTACATTGGTGGCCAATGGATGTGTGCAATTTGCACAGATGCATTATCAGGCATAGTAGATACGATAGGGACATAGTAGCTATGAGGTGATGGCAAATTTAGTGGCCTAATTTATTTCATTGTTACATCAAAATAGCAACTAAAAAAAATCTAACAGTAAAAAATAATCTACTTAATTAATAGAGTGGCACATTTCTCCATAATAGGTGAAAAACTGTGATTATAAAAAACTCTGCTTCCATTTTATTGACAATTTTCTTTAATAACGACATTTCTAGGCAGTTAATCTTTCTAAACTTTTTTTTTCTTTAAGTGTAAAGAAGAAGCTGAAGATTGTGAGTGTTAACTTTTACACTTCAGGAAATGTTGTTATTTACAAGTGAGAAATTTGGAAAAGCCAAATTACTGTACATTCCCAAACTGAAAAGCCCACAAGAAATGTTAAAACAAAAAGTACATTCAACTCCACTTCATCCTGAGTCTCTGCCTTTAAACATTAAAAAGCTGTGATTTTTCCATTGCACACATACACACACACATACGCATGCACACACATACACATGCACACACACAAATCACCATTAATGAACAACATCTAATCATCTGATCTATTAACTTATTGAGCTGTTAATAGATTTTGGAAATGTAATTGCGTTTTCCACTTTCTGATGTATGAATGTGACCTTTATAATCATTTCTATATCAAATTCTTTAATATTATTCATTTTTAATCACTCAAATATTTAAAGAAACTGCAGAAAACCAATCTAAATGAATCATTTTTCCATTTTCAATCCTTTGTAAATTTATTTCTGAGATAATTATATCCTCATTGAAGCTTTTTTTTAAATCATGATTCTCCATTCACTGACCTGTAATGTTAAAAGCCAACAAGCGGGGACTGTTCTAAACCATGTCTGCCCAAAATGTGCTCTGCAGAACATTAGCTCCACAAGATGGTATTCGATGTTCTAAAATCAAATATGTTTCAGAAAAACTGGATTAAATAATGTTGAATGAACTCCTCTGCTCCATCACTCTGTAGAACTTTTATTATTATATATGCTTATTGTGAATATCCAAGAGACAAATCCTTTATATGATGTTTTCCAAAAATATTGGTCATGGAACTTCTTTTTTCCTTAAGCACTTTAAGTGATTACTTTATATGGGTGTATACACACACACATATATATATACCCATTAGTTGCCAGTAATTTTGTAAGCAACATCTTAGATAACTAGAACTGTCTTACTATAACTGGGCCTGGACTGGGTGATAGGAATAACAGTAACTGACCACCAGAGTCAGAATCACAAGTCACTTAGGGATACAGCTTGTGGGAAAATGGAGGGGTTCTTTTCTTTCCATTTTAGCACAGTCACTTCACCAAAGAGGATACACAGATAGCAAATAAACATTAAAAAGTACAGAAGGAGAATGCCCATCAGGAGTAGACTTGACAGATTATGGTATATTCAAATGAAGAAATACTATAAATCAATACAAATAAAACAACTGCAGCTTCATGAGACAATATGAATAAACATAAAAAACTTAATATTGAATAAAAAATACAGAATTATATATTTATAATTTTATTGATGCAAAATTCACAAATGAAAAAAATTAACTTTTTTTCCCCTAAGGGATACCTGCTTTGGTGTCAAAACCATAAAGAAAGGCAAAAACTGAATACATGAAAGGCAGGATTGTGGTTACCTGTGGTGAACAGGAAAGGATGGGTTGGTGACTAGGAAAAGCCACCTCAGGTGTGTGGGAGAAGGTTGGGGTGCTGGAATGTCCTATTTCTTTTACTGGGATTAGCTGATAGATTTTTGCATTGATATAGATCTTAGAGCTATGTACATTTGCGTTTTGTACTTTTTTCCAAGTGAGAAGGAAGAAGTTATTTGAGGTTGTTGTAAGGTCAGCAAGTTGGAAGCAAAGTTACTTTTTTGCAAAACCACTTTTGGAAAATCTGTGGTCTCTCTATCCATGATCATGGTGTGGCAATGGAGAATAACACACCTTCACACATTAGACAGTGACATTTCAGTTCCCTTCCTAAAAGATTAACATATGCAATGACAGGTAGAAAGCTGGAAACTACACAAATAGAAATGGTTACTTTCCATCAATATCTTGTTTATTTCCTTACAGTTATTATTTTTCTGAGCACTAATACCTCAGCAGTCTCTACAGATAAGGATATTAAGTCAACACAGTTTCCAAAGTGAGCCCCCAAAGGAAGGGTGGTCACAATGTTGGAAGGTTAACATTTGCTGTCACACTCTGTTACTGTACAAAAAAAAAGTTATGCGAAACTATCAATGACTGAATAAAAAATAATAAAAATTAAAAGGCACTACCAGAATAAGACTTCAGAGTCTGTTGATTCAACAACATCTAAAAGCAAATTTTCTCTGCCCCAAACAGCTACTTCTGACAATCTCAGGGAAGCCTAGACTCTTCCTTCTCACTAAAATTATATTTCTTAATTCATCCTTCTTAAATACTATATTCATGTCATGTCTCCTCGCCATCTTGGATCCAAGAAATCGGAAGTGCCAGAGTAATTTTCAAAGAATCTAGTAGCATGTCATGTATTGGGTAGAAGCCAGAATTAATGACCTTTACTTTGAACTCAGGTAACCTTAATTTCCCATGAGGTTAAAGCGAATGGAAAGTCTGGAGGTAGACAATTAGTTTCCTAAGGGCATTTTGGTGATCCAGGCTAATGTGCTGTTGCTGTTTATGATGACGGTGATGATATTTTATTGAAAAACATTTTAAAACTATGTATCGAGTGCTTATAAAATTCTAGGCACTTACTGATCCCTTTGATTAAATTATCTGATCATGTCCTTACAAGAACCCTGTGCAGTGTGTTTTATATCCCCATTTTAAAGGAGAAAAGTTAATCTAACTAAGCTATTAATATGGCAAAGTTCTAAGATGCTAGATATAAAGAAGCATTCTTAGTTTAGCTTTCATGTAGCTAAAAGTGCTGGCACTATTTGCAACAAATCTATTATGTTGCTTCTCAAACTGTGATCCTTAGCCCACCCGCACGAGAATTATCTGAAGGAACTAGGAACTTGCAGACCCCACGTTTCTGTCTCAGACATACTAAAGCAGAAGCTCTAGAGGTGATACCTAAGAATCTGCATTTCTAGTAAGTTCCTGGATGATCACATTTAAGCTGAAATTTGAGAGCTATTATACTAGCCTGCATAAAAGCAGCAATAAAATTGTTAAACTGTAAAACTCTAAACAGGTGCTGTAAAGAGGAGACCTTCAATAGTACTTCAAGAAATCATCACAGCTTCCTCTCACTGAAGAAGTGGAAGAGGGCTGTCGTTTTGTTTTGTTTTGTTTCGTTTGTTCGTTTGAGATGGGGTCTCGCTCTGTCATTTCTGGCTGGAAAGCAGTGGAGCGATCACAGCTGACTGCAGTCTCTACCTCCCAGGTTCCAGGGACTCCAGCAGCTAGGACTACAGTCATGTGCCACCAAGTCCTGATAATGTATTTTATATTTTTTATAGAGATAGGGTCTCACTGTGTTTCACAGGCTGGTCACAAACTGCTGGGCTCAAGGGATCCTCCCACCTCAGCCTCCCAAAGTGCTGGGATTACAGTCATGAGCCACTGCACCCAGCCTTGTTTTTAATATCAGACTCAATCTAAAAGACTTTCATGCATTCCAAAGCTTATTCCCATTGCTGTATCAGTGTTCAGAAGAAAATTCAGGAAATACGGAGATGAGCTATTTCATTACTCAAAAAGAGACCAGAACTAGATTTTTAGAGTGCATTGAAACAGGGTTGATGAGACAATTTCCATTCATATATTTCCACTAGTACCTAAATTTTTAGCAAATATTGGCTACTCTTAGGTTAAAGTTAAAGACATATGAAAACTATGAAGTTTTCATCAGCTGGCCTGGGATATAGGTGGTTACAGCGTTCAGGAAGTAGTTCCCTTCAGCACACCTAGGCAAAATTTCCACCTGTTCCTAATGTTGAAGTGCAGCAGTTAATTCCAGAGCCACTATATCCTTTGCATTTGAACTGTATAATATAATTATGCTGAAGTTACATGTTTACTATATTATATGCCGCTCTTGCTCTAGTGTGGGCTATGGTGATCCACAATCCTTTTTTTTTTTTTTTTTTTTACCTTTAAAGTTCATACTTAGAAACGGCTTTAAATATTCATGGTGAGGATGAGCAGGCCAGTTACATTCCAATTGACAGCTGTATCCCAGGTCCTGAGATTCAAGCAGGCAGATTAGGTCATCAGAGTCCTGACAGGATGGTGTCCTCACCAGTATTTTATCTCCCTATACTATCCTCTTACCATGCTGTCTCATTGGGTTCCAATTTAATATGAGAATAGAATAGAAGTACTTATTCAAATGGAATGAGGAGTTTTGTGGCTTGATTAGTTTCTATGTATTTCTTAAAATCCATATATTGTTTGTAGTATACTTGATCCCCCATCCCCCTCAAATATAAGAAAACAGCTGTGTTATAAATCACAAAAGCTGTTGTGCTTTTCTAGAACTAGGTAGCGGTGATGATTGCACGACACTGGGAATGTGTTTAATGCCACTAAATTGTATGCTTTAAAATGGTTAAATTGGTAAATTTTGTGTTATACATCTTTTACTACAATAAACATTAATTACATTAATTTTTTAAATTGTGCAACGTTCAGACATATAAAAGACAAATTGGAACCTGCCTCTGATGGCTTCTAATGGCTTCCAGCTTGACCATCTGCCTAGTGGAAAGGTTACTTAGCTATTCATCAGTGTTTTCTTGATTTATATCATATAATATTATAAAACTGATACTTATATGCATCATGACAAGCAAATAAATGCTCGCATATGTTTCTTTTCTTTCTTTTTTTTTTTTTTTTTTTGAAATGGAGTCTCACTCTGTTGCCCAGGCTGGAGTGCAGTGGTGCAATCTCTGCTCACTGCAAGCTCTGCCTCCCAGGTTCAAGTGATTGTCAGCCTCCCAAGTAGCTGGGATTACAGGCACATGACATCACATCTGGCTAATTTTTTTGTATTTTTAGTAGAGATGGGATTTCACCATGTTAGCCAGGATGGTCTTAATCTCCTGACCTCCTGATCCGCCCGCCTCAGCCTCCCAAAGTTCTGGGATTACAGGTGTGAGGCACCATGCCCAGCCTGCATATGTTTCTTTTTATTCATAAACCAAATATCCATTGAACCTTGGCTATAGACAAAGCACTGTACTACTCTAAAGGCCAACTACTTTAAAGGCAAAACACTGTACTACTCTAGAGCAAATGAGATCCCTGTGCCTCCCTGGAATTTGCCATCTAACAATAGAGTAGTGAAAAAATACTTTAATGCCTTATATATTCCAGGCATCACCCAAGTGGAAGGGAAATAAGAAGTTCCTGGGTTTTGGTGAGTTTCGAGATTGATATAGGGAAATGAACATGAAATAGACTTCTACCATGTGGCCCATATCCTCACAGGGCAGAAACAAAGGCATTTGAACACACAGGCATTAGGGGGCAAACCATGAATGAGGCTGCTTCCAAAACATCATGACCCATTTGGGGAAGTACGTTTAGTATGAAAACATTCATGGCTTTATGTGAACCTGGACTTCAGTCAGCAGATCCAGGCACTATTCCACTTATACAGGACAGATTTATACAGACCCAGAAGA
Source organism: Chlorocebus sabaeus (assembly GCF_047675955.1). Classification (NCBI taxonomy): domain Eukaryota; kingdom Metazoa; phylum Chordata; class Mammalia; order Primates; family Cercopithecidae; genus Chlorocebus; species Chlorocebus sabaeus. The sequence goes on from NC_132911.1 coordinate 96,876,913, forward strand.
AATGAAAACATAGTGCTTAGATTCAGTCAATAGATTATGGTTCCAACTAATCCAGTTAGCACAGCCAGAATAGTCTGAATTCCTTATATCCAGAAATAAAACCCTAGGGATCATGCTAATCCAGGACTTCTACACACCCAGCCATCGATAGGACTAGCTCTGCGAACTTAAATGCATTATTTCACTCTTCTGAACTCTAAAATGATGGTAATAGATTAGATGCCATTATGTCTATCATTGGTATGATTTCTTTATTATTCCATGTGGTCTGATACTTTATATATGAGAACTCAGAAAAATGCTTGCTAAAGCTAAATGTTTCTTTAATCAGTACTGCTGCATCTGAAAACTTGAGTGCCAAGGGGTAAGTAGTGTCTAATAATTAATAAAAAGTGGTTGTGAAGCATTTTCCAAATATAAAATGCCAGATAATTTATAAATATTTAAATAGTTATTAAATTTAATATGAATATTACATAGATATCATTTTGATTTCCTATGCCACTTTATTGCCTCAGAGTGCTTCACAAATATTAATTATGTTACTGTTGATATTATTGCTGTTAATTGCATGGTTTCCTGAGGGGGTATATTCCAGGTAAAGAGGAAGGGGGAAATAAGGGTGAATAATTAGTTTTACAATGTTATTACTGGAAGGCAATATTCTTTTCTGTTACAGTGTATTTAGGTTTAAGTCAATTAATTACTTGGTTTGTAGGTTTCCGTTTTCTCCTAAATCCGGTTTTGACATTGCTGCTTCTGATTTTATTTGCTAGATTACAAATTTCTCTGAGTCACAGGTCGGTTTTTTCATTTTTTCCAATCCTCCAAAGTTTCTTGCCTACTTGACTGCTTAAAAAGTATACTTGCCAAAGCTTGAAGGACTGGAAAGCCAACACAGTGAATAATGACAGGTCTCAGTATGTCCCACCTGATAGCCCAGGCAATCCTTATACCCTTGCAAGCATGCATAGTGGGCCCATTCGAGAAATGGGGAAACTGAGGTTAAGACAAACTAACGAGAGCACTAAATCTACCCACCTAGTGAGTGATGAACTCACGTCTGATGTTAAAATTCCTGCTTTTTCTCATTAATACTACTTCCCTAGAAATTTAATTAATAAAAAGTTAGAGTTATTTGGGACAGGAATTTGTAGGGAACTATTGTACGTTTTAAAAATCATTCTTAATTGAGGGTTAAAAAAGACTTTCAAAACTTTAATAAGGAGAAGGGAAAAAGGAGTAAGAGGAAGAAGCAATGAAGGAAAAAGAGGGGAAAACAATAAATAGACCCAGAAAAGCAAGAAAACATTTAAATAAAAGAAAGAACACTTCTCTGTAGAGAGAAAGACAGGAATTTATATACCACCTCAAAGTAGTAACTCATGTAGGGCGGGGAGTTAGGATAAGAAATAGAATTTACCTAATACCCTGTGGGTTTGGTTGTGGAGGTGTGGTGGAGTCTATAAGCAAAACCACAAAGCAAGCACATGAGAAAGTAATTGGCTTTGCTGATAAGAGGCCAGGAAGAGAGCTGACTGCAGGTGGGCCTAGTGATAAGCAGAATGTATGATGCTGGGGAGACTTGATTGGAATAGTTTAATAAAAGCATGTGACTGTTGCCAATTAGAAGCTAAAAGTAAAATAAGATTCTGCTGCTAATTTTGCATCCAAGTAGAATTATACTGTGATTAGGCTAATAGAGTGGCATTGGAAATCTGTAGGCACTGCACTGGAGACTCACTATCTAGCAAGCAGCTGAACAGAAGCAGTAAAGCATCACTATCTCCACCTTACCTGGCCCATGAGATGCTCATGCAGAAACAAGCTTGTGCAGAGGCAGCTCGAGAGAGAGAATAGAGGCTTCCTGACATTCTCAGGAAAAGGATGCTAGCTTCAAGACCCAGACCCAAAAGGGCATTTAGTCTTGTGGGAATTGCATATATCTGGAAGTGCAATACTCAGACTTTTAAGGAAGCCTACTAATAACTTTTCTACGACCTGCCAAGTGTCTTGCCTGCAGGAATCCCATGCCTAGTAGACAGAGACTCCCAGAGGAGCAGCTTAGAAACAAGCCCCCTCTGTGAGATGAAGACTTGTTGTTTTAAGCCAGGAAGGTCTTGCCAGGGATTTCTTTAACTAGGGTCACCCTCCACTCCAACTTCAGTAAGAAAAGAGCATTCCACAATGTGGAGATAAGGTGGTGTCCGAGACTACATATAAATGGTCAGCCTAACTGAAGAAACAAGATATTCTCCTCTATTCTTTGGCACTATCATAGTTCTCTTTTTCCCCTGACTCCCACCACCTCTCTCTTCTGCCGCATCCACACTGGGACTTGGATTAAAGGCTGATTTACATCTGTTGTGTGTCCTAATTTCCCAAGAGTGTATGAATGAATTTACAACAAAGGAGTTTCTCCTTTTATTTCCATGAAATGTGATGCGTGGTGTCATTCAGCAGCTAGTGACATGTGGGATGGCAATAATAAGGTCTTGCCTTTTGAAATAATCTGTGAACAATCCATGTTTAACTGTTCTTCCTATTCAAATTAATTCAGATATTGAAATTATATTGCAGAGTATCTGAATTCTTAAAGCACCACACTTCAGGTAGCAGCATGGTAGAAAGAGGCACTGTCTATTCCTAAAATGAAACTGGTTATCTGGTACTTACAGTGAACACTAACATGTTACAAACCACATCCAACTCGAAGCAAGGGCCTCAGCCTCCTGAGGTTCATGTAATGATAGCTGGTTTCTCAGCCTCATTCTCTAAGCTATGCTAACATCATTCTAATTTTCATTCTACATATTCAAATCCAAGTATGCAGGTTAAACCTGCTGTTCTTTCTCTGAAATGATAATACTTGCTCGGTTTGGAAGCACCAAAGTGAAGACCTTCTCACCTATTGAACAAATATTATTAAATTTCTTCTACTTTCACACCTCAAGAAACCTGTTTATTTTGTTTTTAAGTCAGAGGCTCTCATCATTGGCTCAAATTTCTTTGCTCAATTTCATGTACTAGAAACAGAGATGCACAACATACAAGTTTCATACTCAAGCTTTTCAAGTGTTTCTGACAAGAAACTAAATCTTTGAGTCTTTATAATATTCTGATGCTGATTTTATTTATTGATTCTTCAGTATAATTGAGAAGAAAACTGGTTTGGTTACTTGAAGACGGTCAAGTTGCTAGACAAATGTTTATTGAATGAATGACACGCACATAATATTCAAATAATACAAATTCAAATGAGGACTATTATACCTAATTTTTTCCATCCAATAGAAGTAACAGTTATAATGGTTATCATTTGGGGCAGTATATGAGCATTGTTTCAGATACCTTCCAATATTTATGGTGGGCAGAATAATGACCCCCCAAAGATGTCCACATCCTAATCCCTGGAAACTGTAACTATATTACCTTACATGAAAATAGAGACTTTGCAAATGTGATTAATTTAGGGATATGGAGATGTGAAAATTTTTTTAGATTACCCGGCTCAGACCAATTAACCACAAGGTCCTTCTAAGTGAAAAAGGGAGGCAGGTGAGCAAGAGTCAGAGAGAAATTTGGAGATGCCATGCCCTGGCTTTCAGATGCAGGAAGGGAGCATGAGCCAAGGAATACAGGAAGCCTCTAGCAATTTAAACACGCAAAGAAACGCCTTCTCACCTAAGGCTTCCAGAAGGAACACAGCCTTGCTGAAACCTTGATTTTAGCACAGTGAGAGCCATTTCAAACTTCTAATCTCCAGAACTCTTGGATAATACGCATGTGTTATTTTAAATTTGTGATAATCTGTTGTAACAGCAATAGAAAAAGAATATGAGTCACATGTAACAGTCTAAGATATCCATTACAGGAATAATTCAATTGATCATCATCCACCCTAGGGTCAGGCCAGTTAAATACAGTAAGACTTGGAGAATGGGAGAGAAATTAATATTTTTAGTGCTACTATGTGGTACCAGAGAGTGATGGGTAGAAGGACCTTGTGGTACCACAGAGTAACCACTACAAATGTAATTTACTAGCGTTAATCCATTTGACTCTAAATGCAACACACATTTTACAGTTAAAGAAACTGAGGTATCATGTGGTTAAATGACTCACCCAGATTCCCATTGCTAGAGGTAGGAGCATTGGAAGTCTAGCTCTAGAAATGGCACTGTTAACCCACCATATATGAAACTATAGTGCATGACATATGACCCATTGTGCTAACATTCTTTATCAGAGGTAGTCCATCAATCACAAACTATTTGCATGGCATGTGGATTGCATCCTGTTTTTTATGGTTCCCCCTTCCATCGCAGTCATTTCTCTGAAACTTTCTCATTGCTGACAATCCCTGTTGTCCTTAATCACTATGCCAGAGACGGTACCCACAATACACCACAGCACACAGAAGAAAATAACGGGCAGAATCAGGATTCTATCTTGTCCATATGCTAAGGAATGTTTGCTCTAAGATGTCACACCAAGAATGACTTGGTAAAGGCCTAATTCAGTCTGAGTAGAGGGTTGGATGCCTCGTTACTGAAGCAAAAGTTACTCTGGACAAAATTAGGTTACAGATACAAATTTGAGATAGATGTTATCCAACATTTCAAAAAAGAAAATTCAGCGGGCTAGGAGAATTAGAATGGATTTTCAATTAATCCTTCACTTGATTACAAGATCCTTCTTGGTAGGAACAATATTTAAATTCAATTTTAAGTCCTCAGAATTTAATATAGTTCATTGAACTCAGTAGAAATTGATTAAATGTTGATTGGCTGTGTTATCCAGAAAAATATCTCAGAGACACTGTTTCATTGCTCAGGAGCCTCTTTTGATATTTTCCCCCTATTAGTCTTGAAAATATAGATCCATGACTCTCTCATACAACATTTTGAAGTTTGGCCTTCTGTGATTTTCTTTCTTACTAACAAGAGAATGTTAGCGTGTCTGCAGAGGGTAATGTGGCATCGTCAGAATCTTCGAGAACATAGCAGATTGTTTAACTTGCTTTTAAGGAGCAATAAACAAACTAAGAAAAGTTATGATCCATGGTACATATAGGCTGTGTCACAGGATTTAGAAAGACAGAACAGCCAAGGATTCTGAACAAGAAATTACTAAAATGATGTCCTCTTAAAATATAAGCTCCTTCTCACACATACTAATAAACAAAAATTACTTACAGAAAATTAACAGAGCTCTCTAACATAAAACTCATTTTGGATAAAATATCAACAACACTTAAACCCTAAAAACCTAAAAAGTATTAGTGAATGAGCAGGGAGCCATACTCGTTTTTGCTCTTAGATGAACCTTAGGTCAATTGGGAAAAATTTTCTAAAAGTAAATGTCTGTAAACTGTCTCTGATTTTAGGTTAACAAAAGCCATGCAACAAATTGGAAAAGAAAAAAATCCATAGGTAAGGCGTACATCTTATGTCCAATCTCTTCACAGTCTTCCTTGTGCCTACACTTTGTTTAAAGCAGTCATTTCCATGGGGCTGAATGCACGTAAAGGGCTGAGCCAACCAAAGGGCATGAGATACTCTTGAGATGGAGAGTTTGGAATCTCAAAGGGGATCAATCAATTGCTCTAAGGGATGGTAAGTCGGATTTAAGAGATGGGACTTCAGGGTAAAGGCAATGCAGGCTCACTTGATTCTTCCTGCCCCATGATATTCTCCTGCTTCCTCCTGGATTTCCTCTTCCAGTTTGGGTCCTGTTGTCTTTCTCCTTCTGTTCTACCCTCCTAGTCCATTTCCCTTGTCTTTCACCTTTCTCTTTTCCCCTTTATTTCCATGTATAAATTTACGGTCTGCTTCTTTCTTCCTATTTAACTGGCTGTGACAATTAGCTGAAGCATATTTTTATTACTTTATGGAATAAAATTTTAAGTTCTTTTATTTTCATTTTTTTAATGAGCAAGTTGGCCATTTTATGTATCTTTTTCCTTTCTGATATTAGTTCATTTTAAGTTCTTCCTACATATTTTTCTGTAAATTGTTCTTCAAAGACAGAGTCGCCATCCTTGCATAGATAGACCCTCTGCATTGCCTGCTTTTCTTCACGTCCTTCATTGACATATATGAAATCCATGTGGCCCCTGTATTTCAAGAGCAGAAGCGGAATGTGGCAGGGAATGCTCACTCCTCTTCAGAAAGAAGCAGTCATTTGCTAAAATGCACAAAGGGCAATTGTGAAATTTTCTATGGGGGCTGTGATTTAATTTCTTACCATTGCACTGGTGGAGATAAAGGTGAGAGGTCTTTTATTGATGTGCTTTTCTTTTAAAATAACTTTCAGTGCTTAATGGTAATGTGAATCTGATCCATATTTCGACGGCATTTTGATTTTTGTTACTGGCAAAAATAGAAAACTCATTGATGCCCCAAAATATCTCTTTATAATTCAAGTAATATCATGTAGGATAAATCAGTATGAATTTCAAACTCTTGAAAGCATTAAAGACAAAGGCCTCTCTATTCCAAAGGGAATGTAGAAAATATGAATAAATCATAATGTTCTGCTGTTAAGGTATTGCTAGAGGTCAAGTGGACTTGGAGCTATGTGGCAATTTCTTATGTGGGCATTTTAATAGAATTTCATTTCTCTTAAGAAGGATAAAGATTTTGCATCTTGTATTATTTTCAAATGAGGGATACTCATTTGAATTAATATCAAGAAGCATCCCACGCAGAATTTTTAAAAATCATCAATCTGCCATCTTATCCACATTATTTTGTACCTTCAGGCTCTTGATGTAGTTTTTATGAACAGGATTCAAATAAATTGGCTCTTTTTCCTTGGTGGTTTCTTTAATTACTTTGTTATTATCCAAGGAACTGGTTTAATTTAAATGAACACTGTGTTCCTGCTACTACTATCCAGAGAAAACACAGACTCAGAACATGCTGTTTTGTAGTTAAAGTGTATGTCTCTGCATGGGGATGCCAGAATTGGGTAGTTCAATGGCAGCTTCCTATTTTATATAAAGAGCAAATCCAGCCTTTCTTGTGAAATCATTGTCTTCTCCAAAACTCCTATTCATCTCACTAGATACAAAGAATAAATAGTACATGTATAAATAAATATTCTTTAAGTAAATATGATAGCATTCAAGCCAAGCAACCCAGCAAGTTTAGGTAGTTCTTTTTCCCCATCTATTTTTATAGGAGGTACATTTTAAAACCAATTATGGGCTGAAGTTATCATAAGTGATCCAACCCTCCACTCAACCTCCAAGATTTTGACATTACATCAAAGTCTTGTTATATGCTTATTTGTAACTGAGATGTTTGCAAAGGTGCTGAATTCCCCTTCCCCTTTGTAGCTTCCATCCAACAAAAGTATATTATAAATTTCAAAGGAACAATATATATATACACACACACACACATATATATAAATATATATACAAACATTAGGATGCCATAAAGTATTTTACAGACACCATGAAAATATAAAATTGTATTTCATTTCCTGAAATAGTTACAGTTTCAACCCCAGCTCCATCTCTTTAACTGAAGCCATGTGTGAGAAAAGCAAGTTAAATCTTTGGAAACACTCTATTTTGGGCTATTGACTGAGACCCTCCAGAAATCATAGCTTTTCTCCTACTGCAAATAGAGTGGAGAACAGACTTTCTCATCAGCTAGGGAATGAGAAGGAACTGGTATATCTGGGGGAGAGTTCTTGACCTATGAACAAATAGCCAAACAGCAGTCTCATACTTTGTTTCATCATTTATCTTTCACTTGAGAATTAACATTTCTGTCATGCTGTAGAGCCTTACTTTTTTCGTGTGCAAAGAATTTATCTACAACATGACCCTTTGCCAGAAGCGACAGCAAAACCTGTGGCACCAGCAGAGTGGGTACATCTCCTTAAAATGGTGCTAGAGAATACTGTATACATGATGAACAGAGAGATAAAACACTGTCACTATTTGCAATGGAGTGTCTATGTCTCAAGGTCAAACTAGAATTATAGTTACGAGCCTGCTTTCTGGAACCAAATACACCTGGATTTAAATGTTTGCTTTCCCTGTTACCGGGTGATCTTAGCTCCTCTCAGCCTCAGTTTTCTCATTTCTAAAATGGGGATAAAAATAGTGTCTAACTCTTCGGGTGGTGTTGTGAAAATTCAGTGTGAAAAAGCATGTGGAAAGCTTAGCATGGCTCCTGGCATACGAATGCTCAATCTCGTCATCACTAATAGAGCCGGCTCAGAAAATTCCCTTGATCCCAGGAAGCAGACTGTCTGTTGTTACCCAACACATTCCTGTAGATTGCGTTTCTCAAAAATGCAGTTCTTGGACTGCTTGCATCTGCCTCTCTCGGAGTGCGTTTAAAAAGTACAAATTCCTGGGCCCCACCCAGGACACCGGAATCTCTGAGTGTCAGGCTGGGAGTCTCCACCTTTAACAAGTTTACTAACTTTGGAAACCGCTGCCCTAAATGAGGTCACCCCTCAGCCCATCCACCAAAGCATTTGACCCTGACAAAAGGCGCGCTCGATTCAGACAGCTACAGTCATTACTGATACCTGCTGGGTGCCTTTTTACGTAGGTACTTATTCAAGTGCAGAGATAATGAGGAAGCGATGTTAATGAAACAAACCGTACTAAAGTGTGTGCTGTGCCTGGAGCCCCCTGTGTGTTTTTCTCTGGCTGGTCTTTCACTCGGCCATTTTATGTACCCACGTCTCTTTCTCTCATTACCTGGTAAATCCTCCTGATCCTTCAAATCTAGCTTAGAGCCCACTTCCTCGGAGAAAACTGCCTGATCGCATTCCTTTCTCCTGTTCTTGTATTCGTAGCCAAATAGCATCTGTAAAAGCCTTCTGGCTCTTAGTCATTGCTGTACCTTGTTTGTACTGTTTCTAAAGCTGACATCACTTGTTCATGTCTCTTGCTGGTCTCTTGCCTCTCTACCTTTCTCATGAGAATATAAATCTCTTAAAGGCAAATGCCCTGTGTTAGACTTACACTTCTCAATTGTCCTCAAGTACTCAGCACAGAACTTTGAAGTTTGTTTTCCAGAAATACCTGTTGAATGGGTAGGTGTGGACCCCACTTCAGGTTTTCTTTGTATGTCTGATATAGAGGTCTTGAGTTTCCTCTGATTAATCTTAGCAACCTCAAGTAGGACTGTCAGATGTTATATGCCTCCTGAGATTAAGAAGTAGGAAATCTGCAGTATCATCTACTAAATATTCTTCCTTGAAATATTGAACCTGGATCAGAAAAAAGCCTCTAGATCTGACTACCAGTTAGAAGAAGGGTGATGGAATAATAAGTTAAGCACTACTATACAAAGTCATTAGTCAAATTCAGAGTGGAAAGTGCTGATGGACAAATGGTGACTTCGTATCATAGAAAAAGAGGACGGGGGGGCACTGTTAACAATAATAGGGCTTTAAAGACATAACTATTTGCAGTAGGTGGAACTTTGAGATAATCAGGGAAATTTGAATGTAGACTAGGCATTTAAATGAAATAAATAATTACTATTAAGTCTTTAGAAATCAAAGTGATAGGGTGGTTATATTTTTTAAATGCCTTTATCAGTTAGATATGTGTACTGAATTATTTGTGAATAAAATGGACTAATGTGTTTTAAAATATTACAAGAAAAAATATAGTAGGAGGAGATAGACAAAATGCGATTGGCAAAGTGTTGAGAATTGTAAAAGCTGAATAACAGGTAAATGGGAGTTTATTACACTAGACTCTCTACTGTTGTATATGTTTGAATAATAAAAGCTTTAAAATGCTTAGACAAATAGTAATATTTTCTGAAAAATACTTCATCCTCATCTTTTCAGCTGAAATGAGAATAGGAGAGCTTGTCTTAGATATGAAAAGCTTTGCTTTTAAAGCAGGAAGAATTTTTTAAAGCTATCATTTGCAATATGTTAAATTTTTATTTATGTATGTATTTATATGTTGATTTGTTCCACCAAGGATTTGAGGAGGAAGTTTTTGGAATGGATGTAATTGCTGTGGAAAACATTGTTTATGCATTCGTTCATTTAGGTCACTTGGAGGAGGTTGCAGCACCAGAGGTCTCTGGTTGCATGTACAAAGGGAAGAAGATAATAATCTAAGGGACCCCCTCACCTGGATGATTCTCCCATGTCAGTCAGGCAGAAGCTTGATTGAACAGATGGGCCTTAAGCTTCGCCCTGAAGGCCAACTGACTGTGTCAGAGCAGAGGGCAAAACAAATGGAGTCATATGCCCTCCTTGCAAAATCTTTTCTTTTTGGCAGAAGCAAGTAGGCAAAGTACAGGCATTAAAGCCAAGGTTGACTGATTAAACATTTATTCCATTGCTACTCCCAAAGAGAATTTGAAGTGGTGTCACGGAAATGTATTCCCAGAGCCTCTTGCCCCAAATTTGGGAGTGGAGATGTTGGGAAGATGGGAAGATGTGTGGCCACGGGAATGCCTGAATTAACTATTTAGGTACAGCTGGAAAGCCAAGATTCTTCGATGCACTCTGAGCACCAGAAAATGCTTCAAATGTTGAGAGTTAAGACAAGGTTGAGCCATTTCCTAAAAGAATGAGAATCTAAACTTCATTTATTTCCCCTAAATCCAGGGAGACAGCTCTGAGCCTTTACTGTATTAGAATGAACCTTTTGCAATTGCCACTATTTGGCCATATTTAACATAAAAGAATAGCAATTTTATATGGTTCAAACTTAACAATTCAATTGTCAGATGAATTGCGTGGTGGCAGTAGAAAAGAGAAGAAAGAAAAAAAGAAAAGATAAAAAGAACTAATAGAAAACAATGAATGACAATAGGAGGTAAAGGACTAAGTTTGTTTGTTTGTTTGTTTGTTTGTTTGTAGCCTGGGAATATTATATCATTAACAGAAATCAGAATAGAAACCAGGACTGGGATGAGAGAAATACTAAGTTTATTATGACATGTTCAGTTTGTGATGATAGCAGTTGGAGAAATAAAAGTAATAATTTGAGAACAAGATCAGAACTAGAAGTAAAGTCAACTGCCAATGGTATAAATAGTTAAATATGAATGAGTAAATGTGTTCATCAGGGAAAGAGTCTAATAGGAGGAGAACAGAGACCAAGGACTAAAATCTGGTGAGATGGAAGAGGAATTCAGAGAAGAGATTAAGAAAGAGGACTCAGAGAAGCCAGAGAATTCCATGTGTCATGACAGTCACAGAAATGATAGTTTATAACACAGAATTTCTGCAGAGAACCTAGGTGGTTTGAATAATGCAGTTCAATGCCCCCATAGACCCCTTACCCTCTTACCTTCACAACTAGTTTCTGCTTATTTGTTCATGTGAGGAAACTAGTATATCCAAAATATTTCAACCATGGTATTGAAGTTTTCTAGAACCCTTTTTAAAAAGTATTCCCCCTCTCTCTCTTTGATTTTTAGATTCTATCTGGACTTTAAATGCCATTCTTTTTTGTTCTTTCTCAGTGTCTTAAATCCTACAACAACTAGCATGATGATAACTGAGTTGCCAGGAGCAGGGAATTCCAGCCCCTGCCTGTCTCTCTTCTTCACATTATGCAGTGGGTTTAGAACCTGTCTCAGTTGTATGCTAAGCAGAGCCAGCACAGCCTCTGCACCATCCCAAGCATTCATGCATCTGGGTAGTGTGGCCTCAGAAAAACTCCCATGACTGCCCTGATTTTCAAGAGAGGTTTCTACAAGTTAGAGAAAACAAAGCTGTTCTGTTCATGCCCTTTTGTCCAGCCCTGGGAACAACTCGAATCCTGGAAAAGTTGCACATTTTGAAGATTCCCTAGGGTTTTATCATGATTTGGAGGAATGCCATTGTTTAAGTTGCTGCTAATAATCTAGTTTTCCCTAGTCAGACTCTAGCTGCCAGGACACAGGAAGAGGAGAGAGAACTGAGAGGGAAGACTTTGCTTTCATTTAACTTGACCTCCAATCACAAAAAGGCCCAGCACATTTTTCCTCAACAACTCAAGCTGGTTTTTCACTCCATCTGACCTCCCAGCAAGAAAGACTTCTTGTTGAACACCTGGGTCCTGCCCTAGCAGTTCTGGGCCCAGTCCTAGCCCTGGCACAACTCTCAGCTGCATGTGCCCTGATCTCTCTTCTCCTTTATTTAAATATAACCATCCAGACTGGAGAGCGTGGCTGGGATAAGAAGGAGCTAATAGACCCCACAGGGTCTGTGGTCTCTGGGATGCCTGGAGATTATGTTTGCCTAATTAGTTCGGCTCCACTATCAGTACGGATAACCCAGGGAGCATCGTGATTGGTTTCACAAAGTTAATGGATGATCTGCCATGAAAACACGATCACCAAGGAGCCCGCCGCAGCTCCAGCTGGAGGCTGAGTCCCAGCTACAGCCTTTCTGCACTTCATCTCACACTTCTTGGGCCTGTATAATAATCCCTCTTGCAGAAGATTTGAGCTTCTCTGTTCCACAAAATATAAGCAACCCTCATCTTTTCTCCCTTATGCTAAACCCCCATGGCCTGCAGCTGGCTAAATTTGGAACAAGCACCATATCTGAATGTTTCAAGGTCCTGAAAGAAAGAAGCCCTTAGACCCCCATTACCACTTAGACAACCGAGAGTTAAGCATCATTTAGCTCCAGGCTGGGCCTCTGATAATTCTTCATTATTTTGATTTTTGACACAAGGAGAGAAAGTGCCTCCCAGATCAACAGCACTCCAGGATCCCATGAATTGGGGAAGCTTAGAAATTTCATTTCTGTGCATTCTGAACTTCATTGCAATCTTGCTGTTCTGGCTCCTGTGAACTTGCTTGTGGTTGCAATTGTGACTGATAAGCATATCTCGCAAATGCCACATAAATCTTGGGACAACTTTTAGAGTAGTAAGACTGCCCAGATGACAAGGACCAAAAAGTGGAGCAATGTATATCCACAGGCAGCACTATCGTAAGCATTTTCGCTTGTTCAGCCTGCCAACTCTTATTGAATATCTGCCCTGTGCCGGGTACTAGTCTAGTTTCTGGGGCTACAATAGTAAATTAGATAGAGCACTTTTCCTTAAGGAGCTTTTACAGTCTAATGGGGAGAGCAGGCCTGTGTCTCATACTTTCTGCCATCCCCTGTCCATTATTCCAGACATGCCATTTATGGGAAGTGGAAGCAGGATAAGGAATGGTTCTGGTTTTTCAACACAAAAGGAAAAAAAATTCTTTGCTTAGTTTGACTCTAGCAGACTGTCTGGAACTTTAGTCCCTAGGATAATTCATCCTGCAATGGTTGTGGCCAGCCTGTGGCTTGCATTTCTATCCTGTTACCTGTAGCTTTGATATGATTGAATAGTAAGTCCAAGAGCAGCAAAACAGCAATACGAAGAGACGCTCACCATGTCCCCAGTCATGAGGAAAATAGACCTGAAATAGTCAATAGTTTTTAGGTATCCGAAAACTCAACTCAAATTGACAAAGACAAAAATAGCTTATTAGCAAATATAACTTGAAAGAATGTAGGTAGCATAATGCTGTCATGGTTGGGAAAACAGAACTTGGCCAATGTCACCAAAGACTCAAAATTACTATGTCTCTTTGTCCGGCATTCGTCTCTGTTAGCTAAGTGAAGAAGAGAGTGCCCCTCAGACACCCGAGCAATAATTTGAACAAAAATACCAACTCTTTTTCTTATTTGACGATTTGGTCATATTCCCAAATCTGAATCAATCATTTTGGCCAGGAAATTGAATGTGTTACTTGTATTGTGTCACATGTCCAGTGTGGAAGTAGATGTGGTCTCAACATCACCCAAAGCCACACATAACAAATAACAGAAATGAAGTGGTCTCCCAAAAAAAACTGAGGTTAGTATTTTCAGAAGAAAGAATATGGAATGTTAGCTGACTGGGATTGTGGAGAGGAACCCACAAATGGCAACTCTAAGGATTTTGATTAGACATGTTGCAAAGTAGGTTATCCGTGTTCATGTTGTTTCCAAAAAGCAGAACAAAATACAAGGTGTCCCTGTAATTGGGTAAAACTAATCAAAAGAGAAACTAGGAATAGTCAATATTCCAAAATTCATAATAGACTTTTAGAAACTGATACGGTTTGGTGGTTACCCACATGATGCTGTTCTCATAAGTGAGTATTCACAAGATCTGATGGTTTTATAAGGGACCTTTCCCCCTTTTGCTCAGCACTTCTCCTTGCTGTCACCATGTGAAGGAGGACATGTTTGCTTCCTCATCCACCACGATTGTAAGTTTCCTGAGGCCTCCCAAGCCCTGTGGAACTGTGAGTCAGTTAAACCTCTTTCCTTTATAAACTACACAGTCTTGGGTGTGTGTTTATTAGCATCGTGAGAATGGACTAATACATAAACACAGGACTGAAGGGCAGAAGGGAAGGTGTAAGTTGAGAACAGAAGGCTTCAGTCCTAGGAGGACCAGGGCACCCAAATCAGTTACTAAGGCAGGCTCCAAGCAAGGATCCAGTCAACTGAAGGGGTGTGCCACATGAGGCTGGATTTTATGATAAAGCCAAAGTATCAAAATTGGATCATAGCACTGACTCTGACTTGGGCAAGAGTGTGAGGAAGAGCGGAGAAGCCAAGGGTGAAGTTATACTCCCTGAATCCCCACATGAAAAGGTCAAGGTCAGAAGGTTTCAACTGATCTACAGCTGTGGGGACTGTAGCATTTAAAAGATTGATTTGACCCACATCTGCTAGACTCAAAAATACCATAAAAATGCATTTCTTGTCTAACTCTGAACTCAGGTTTTCTTGGCTGTATACTTCCAAATGGGTATCAAATGTTTGGGTCTTTGTTGGGAAATGAACTGAAAATCTGAGTCCAAGTCCATGAAATTTTTCTGGTAGGAAATTATCACTCTTGCTCCTCTAAAAAGAATAGAAGTAAAGCAAATATCAGATCAAGGGTGACATATTGGCATGGCAGATAAATGCAGAGACCTGGTTCCAGGCAGACACTATATGAGCTGTGGTAAGCAGAAGCTTCCTGTGTGGCCTCTGGAATGGTGGTGTTGAGGCATTTGGCACTTTAACTAATAATAATTCCTAGATAGTACGCTCCTGGCAGTGGAGGCAGCCACTTGTCCCAAAGTCCTCCACAGCTAAGACCTTTCCTGTTAGCAGACTTTGCAGGAAAGGTGCCCCTTGCTCTTTGGTATCTCAGACAACCCTGGACAGCATCTAGACCTTCCACCAGTCATCATCCTCTCAGGCTCTCAAGCACCTCTGAGAAATGCTGAGTCCATCACTCCCTCAAAGACCTGGTAGCTGGAGGATGCGGTTAAGTCCCAAATTCTACACAGCACAGGGACCCAAGTGCAAATCAAAATGGTCCAGTAAGGCTGGGCACAGTGGCTCATGCCTATGATCCCAGCACTTCGGGAGGCCCAGGCAGGAGATTTGCTTGAGCTCAGGAATTTGAGATCAGCCTGGACAAAATAGTAAGACTTTATCTCTACAAAAAAAATTTTTTTAAATTAAGCATGGCTAGCACATGCCTGAGAGGCCAAGGCTGAAGGATCACTGGAGCCCAGAGGTCAAGGCTGCAGTGAGCCATAACTGCACCATTGCACTCCAGCTTGGGTGACAGCACAAGATCCTGTCTAAAAAATTTTTTTAAAAGAGATCCATTAATCTTGGTTATCTGATATCATTCAAGATATATCTTTAAACTAAATTTTAAAAGAGTAACTTTGGGTTACATTAGGGTCTACATGACCTATAGAAGTCATTCAGAAAATATATCCTGAGTAAACAAAAAATCATGACAAAATTACTAATAATACAATTTACACAAGATTTCTCTTTGTCTCTTTCTCTCTCTCTCTCTCTCTCTCTCTGTCTCTCTCTCTCTCTCTATGTATATATATATTTATATATCTATCTCTCTAAATATATATATATCTCTCTCTCTCACACACACACACACACACACACACACATCACACAATTCTTCATTTCTACCAAGCAGTCTCTGCCGTACATAATGTAAAAGAGCAGAAACATGATTTCCACTGCCACTTTGTCATCTCTGGGACACAACCTCTGATGAGAGACCGCCTATTCAGCCAAAGAACAGTATCCCACTTCTCCAGCCTCATAAAAATATAAACCTGATAGCAACCTCGAACCTGCTCAAGCAGATCGGATACGAGCTCTCTCTGCAGTTAATTTCTGAAGCTTTGATAAGGCCTCAAGTCTATTTTTCTCTTTAAGATCCATTGCCACGCATCACCTTGAAGAACTGTTTTCCCCCAACACAGATATAATCTAAAATGAAAAATGAAGTGCATTTTAGATCTGTATGCTTACAAAACTGTGTTATCCCATTTACAATTCAGGGAAATGTATTTTTCTGAAATTAGATTGTGGAGTATTTTTGGTAGTGAGTCTCCCATGTCACCCTCCCTAGAAACCAAGTTCCTTCATGATTTGCAGTCACTGAGGAGGGATGAAAGTGAGGGTTCTCAGCGACACTGGGTCTGACATCCACTTGAGGGGTTTGGCATTGCTCTTTGGAAACAGTCAATGATGTTTGCAGAGTTGTAGAAATTTTTTAAAAATTCAATTAATTCAGTAGCAGGTAATAAAAATTCAAAGGCAACTCACCAGTTTATGAAGCTAAATGACAGAGTTATTATGTGTCCTGTCAAATAAGAAGATCACACCTTTCTTTTTTCTTTACCAAGAAGTTGCACAACAGATATTCTTTAGACGCTTTCTTTTCCTCACTTTTGATTGGAAAAACAAGAGTATTATTTTGCCCTCAGTGAAACAAATGCATCATTTCATCTGCAATTGTTTGGTCAATTGGCAAGGGTAAGAATAGGCAGGAAACAGAAAACTTTGCCTTGTGGCCTAATGATTTCTTTCTATTTATGTGTGTAGCTACCCTCAGCATCGTAGTTTAGTACTTGTATGCCAATCAATTAAAATGTTCTATTTTCTGAAACACTAGGCACTTCCAAAGTTAAAAAACAACAACAACAACACTGTGATTTCAAAGTATAGCAAGGAATCCAGATTAACCCCATACCATAGTCCACAAAGAGATTTCCCAAGTTTAGCACAATTTCTGACACAGAGTAGGTATCTGGCAGATATTTGTTGAATAGTTGAATTGAGCAGCAGCAGCCTAAGGTGTATCGGCAGGTATGAAAAACTTGTGAAGAGGATGTTCTTCTCTATAAAGTACTTCAGAGGACACCTGATGAAACCTATCGCAGAGGGAAGCCCAGGAGTCATTCGGGGAGAATCAGAGGTTGGAGGCCTCGTACCAGCAGTCATTTGTTACTGTTGAAGTGGCCCTAATTTGAACCCACACTAGTATGACCTGAGGAATTCTGAGTGGCAAAACAAGAAGAGAGATGGACCTTTCTTCATCTTTACTGACAGAGGAATTGTGAAAGACACTTTCCACTGTGTAAGAGCATGAGGGTAGACCCGTGTCTGGTTCTTTCCTGTCGAACACTAGAGCCCTCCTTGCCCTACTCAGATAGCAAAGAGTACAATGAGGGCCTAATTAGGGCTCCACTCGGACATCTTCCTTTCATGTTTTGATCTATACCCACCAAAAAGTAATGACCAGGCCTCTTATACAACCACACCCAATTTAAAACCTAGCCTGTGAGAGCTCTTGTCTTAAAATTTTCGGACAAAAATTGCAATTAACCACTAATAACCATTTTGAGCATTTAATTTTTGACTGAAGCATAAACCCTTGATGAACAAAGCTTCCAATTTCTGACAAGCAATGACTAGAGCCTCACTTGCTATGGACGTTCCAAAGTCTCGCCTGGTATGCTACAAAAAGCAGATACAGTTCCTCTATGAACATGACCTGTCTTCCAGGCTCGCTAAGGAGTGGCAAATTATAACCATATAGGATCTTAAAAGAAATCCAGAATCAGGGGATAAATATCATAGGATTAACATTTTGTGGAAATTATCTGAGGCAAAGATATATTCCTGCTAAACCTCAAGAAAATGCCTCACTTAAAGGACTACAATAGTGGTTCCAGACATTTAGATTAAAGTTCCCGGGTGCATTGTTTCTATCTCCCAGTTACTTGGTCCGGTAGCTTGTTTTGGGCAGGTCCAGCTTATCACACAAGGGATTTTAGTATCCTACTGCTTAACCATTAATAATAACAAAAATAATACAGTTATGGGCCGGGCGTGGTGGCTCATGCCTGTAATCCCAGCACTTTTGAGAGGCCGAGATGGGTGGATCACGAGGTCAGGAGTTCAAGACCAGCCTGGACAAGATGATGAAACCCCGTCTCTACTAAAAATACAAAAATTAGCCGGGCATGGTGGCACGCACCTGTAATCCCAGCTACTCGGGAGGCTGAGGCAGGAGAATCACGTGAACCTGGGCGGCAGAAGTAACAGTGAGCCGAGATTACGCCACTGCACTCCAGCCCGGGTGACAGAGCAAGACTCCGTCTCTAACTAACTAAATAAATAAAGTTTTAAATTAGATCTAATTGAAAGATCTTTCATTTGTTCAGGGGCAAAACTGGGGTGCGTGGGGATATGTGGGTGAGTGGAGAGTGAATGGGAAGTAGGCATTACAAAATAGAATGTAAAAGATTGAGACCTCAGGAGACTGACATTTCAGATCCATGTTGTACCAGACTAGTGATGCTCAGCTGTAGTGGGACTCAGAAAAGTCACAGTAGCCTAAAATAAGATGTGGGTCACTCAGGAAGGGTGAAAATGCTACCATTTAATCACCAGGACTGCATAAGTGAAACCATGCAACGTTCTGTGATGTTCCCACTCCTGTCTAGTGTTATTTCCTGGCAGGAAAGGGCTGATAAAGGACATGCTTTGAAAATCATACCATTGTTGTAAAGAGAAAACTGTGGGCAAGAAATGTTGGAGCACTGGGGAGGAGGGGCAGAGGAAAGAACATCTGGGGGCCATACATGACACTGCTGCAGATTTATTCCTCACTAAGCCCACTGTTGTATCATTTTACCCTTCCAGAAAATGGAGATGAAGCGCTCACTTATTATACCTTACCAAGGGAAGCTTCATACATTAATGTAAAATATTTTGAAAATGTCACATAAAATCTATTATAGAAATACAAGATGTTACCAATGATTTTTCTCTAGCAGGATATGCCAGAGGGGAATCGCCTCCAACAGAAATGGAATTGTAGTTTCTAGCCCCCCTTGCTGGACAATCAATGTAAAAACATCAGTTTCTCAGGCTTCCAGCTGCACAGCAGATGTTAGTGGGAGAGAAGGTTGGGGCAGTGCAAACTGGTTTGGCTCACCCGTCAGAACCCTTGTTCACAGCCTCATTTCAAGAGATCTCACTGGGTTCCCATTTCGGCTGAGAGTATTTAGAGGGAAAGACTGCCCTGTCTCCCTTCCAAGTAGAGAAAAATAATAATGATAAAGCTCATCAGAAACCAACAGCATATTCCAATGTTTTTAAGTGAGCCACGGCATTTTTATAACTTGTCTGTGAGATTTCATAACCACATTCAGAAACACAGCCTCTATTGGGGTAGCGGTCCTAACACAGAAGAGGGAAGGAGATGGAAGGTAGTCACATCTAACCAAAACAATAGGGAACATTCGAGTAATGTAATTACTGAGATGGAAATGGTGGCCGGGACAGTGGGCTTTAGTCACTCACATGATCTTATGAGAGGTACCATCCGATCTTTGATAACGACACTGACACACTCCGAAAGAGAGACTGATATAGGATGCTTTTAACAGGGGCTCTTCTCTCTTCTCTGCCACCTTCTTACATGTCTAAAAGAGGTTAGTGAACCGAACCTTTGAAGGACATTTTGAAGGCAGCAGACACAGCTTGAATGTTGGGTGGTTGTTTTTTAATGGACTTGTCAGCAGCCGTTCTCATTTGCAATAGAATTCCTTTTCTTTCCTACCCTTTCTCAGGTTTGTGTTTTCCCAGTGCTGTGCCAATGCTGAATAATTTACAAGCATAGAAAAAGAAAACTGTCACTATCACAGTCCCAGGGCTCTCCACTCACTCATCTGTCACATGGTCAAATGTCACTGGTGCCATTATTTGTGAGGGGTGAGATTAACGCCACGTAGCTACTTGCCTTGTTTCTTTCCCTATTGTTAATGGTACTGAACTCCAAATGTATTTTTTAGAAGAACTGGTTGCCATTTCCGCAACAAATGTCCCACCTAAGGAAATCCAAGTAACTGACCTCCCCATTCCATCTCACCCTTTCATCTGTCTTCATCTGTTTCTTCTTATCTGGCATTTCCACCCACAGCATAAAAATACAATCTAGTTAGAACTATATTCAGAAGAAATGCCAGCATTCAAAGTGATCCCAGTCGTGTTGGTTCTGTTCCTTATTAGGAGAGAGAGAGAAAAAAAAAAAGGCCATCCTGGTTGCAATAATAAAGAGTCACAGTGAAACACAGAAGGAGCTGACAAAAGATCCCCTGCACACAGATGGCACTTTGCAGAAGGGAAATCAGAGGCATGGCACTCAGGGGAATTACCGAAGTGCAGAAATGCGAGGATCAACATTTTTTTATTCTTTATTAAGAGGGTAAAATACCGGTGTTGATTATATAAAAGAAAAAGAGAAAAAATTATAAAATTCTAATAATCATCTAGTTTTAATGTAATAAAGAAAACAAATGTTACATAGGTAGATGCTGACATTAACTCATCAAAATTTATTGCTGTGTTCTAAGCACGGAAGAACTCCCATCCCTGATTGAAGACCAGGCTCTCCAAAGAATGGTGAAATGTGTAAAATTCCTACCTATTGGTGTCTCAAGTGTGAATATTCAGAAATAATAATTATAGCTCATGTCAATCAAGTACCTAGTAAATGCTTTAAATGTACCATTACCGTTAATGCTCATAAAGATTGCTACTATTAGTACCCCCATTTTACAGATAAGAAAACTGAGGTACAAAATGTTTAAGTAAATGATCCAAGTAAGTGGTAGTGAACCTGAGACTGGTCATAGAGTAAGACACTAAACTTCTATTTGAAAAATGTGTATCTACACACTACTGAATAATTGAGGGAAGATTGAAAAATTTAATTCACTCTTATGAGCTTGGGTCAGATTAATAGCCTTAAAAGCCTATACCATTTGTTTCTGCCTCTCCTCATTTAAGTGCCAATTGACTGAATTAAATTCTTAAGAATTAACTTGCTCCTGTCCTGTTGAGTGAGCTAATTGGAAGTGACTAGAATTTATTTGCTTCCTGCTCTTCTTCACAACATATGATTGGATTTCAGCTCTGGTTCATTAACAGGTAAGCTACAGGTACAAGTTATCCTGTCCCAACTTAACTTCTCATCCTTGAGTGTTTCTTTGTGTTTCCTTTTGGTTTGCTTTGGGGGAAACCCTGATATCTTATCTCAGGTGATACCTTAGAAAGGTAGATAAAAGTACAGAGCAGCTCTGATCCTATTAGCTGCCTTAAAAGGGCAAAGAGGAATTGAGGAGATCTGCTATCTTATTCACCACTAGCAGATAAGTGCTCTCAGAGAGCTACAAAGGCAAAATCCCCAAGGAACCTACAATGAAGACACCTGGATCATCTTGTGGAGCGATGCCAGCTGAAACCCAGCGGCTGTTTCTGTGAACATATAAAACGACCTGGAGAATCCAACTTCACCCAGAACACGCTGATCACTTTTTCCAAATGTCAAATGAAAACCTGAAATTTCAAGGTAAAGATCTGGAACCTTCTATCTCATAGTTACAGGGACAGAGATTGGCAAAAATCCAGTCATCTGGGATGTTATCAAGTCCATGAGCAAATGGATGCTGCACGTGGAAAGAGACTTCAGTGAATGGATTCGGCACATAGATAGTCATTTGGTCCAACTGATTTCTATTTGTGCTGATGGTGACACCAAGTCATCAGATCTGATGGAAAATTATCAATCCGTAGGCACAACTAGTGGTGGATACAGGTGCTTTGGAACTAAACGATTGCTAGATTTGTGGTTCCTTCACATTGAACCAATCTTTTCTAATTCTAGATAATTAGAATACAAAAGAAAAAAAACCGAAAAAAATAGTTGTGCAAAGTTGTTGTAGGAAACTACTAATGGTTACCCTTAAAGGTTTTTCTTAACGTAGGTATTTTTGGAGGAAAATTGAGCCCATTCTTGCAAACGCAACAACTGCTGAAAACAAAGTTTATAAATTGCACTGTGATCCCTGATCCCTTGAACAACAAAAAGAGGCAACATAAGCCTTCTTGTATAGGCTCACTTAAGAATCAACTTTTGCAATATTGTTGGCAATAAAATACTACTGTTATTAAACCTCAAGAGAAAATGTGATTTGAGAAAGCTGTAAGGGCTCTTTGTAAGGAAAATTCCAAGAGCACTGAATGCCCATGAGGTCTTGCTTCAACTTCCAAAATTTCTCTTATTTCGAAGTTTCTGACAAAGTTCCCGTAGTATTCTTCATGGGACTGGCTTTTATATTTTCTAGGCCAATAAACATATCTTGATAGAAAAACAATTGTTTAAGGGGAAATATTAAAGAATTTATGTTGAAAGTCATTTCGAAAGATTCATTATCTGGCTTCATTGTCTGGCAGAATCTTAACTTTCTGAGCCCTTTAGTGCGTAAATAATTCTTTGCTTCACCAAGGAAATCCACAAAAATTGTCAGTGAAAGCCAAACACATAGATTCATTCATTCATTCAACCAAAAATGATTATCATTGCAGTTATGACATGCGAGTCACTCTACTATACAAAAGTGATCAAAAGGATAAGATACAATTCTAACTTAAAGAGATTTTAATTCTACTGGGAGAAAAGAACACACAAACTGAAAAACAAAACATGTTATGTAAAATAATGGAAACAGAGCCAGAGTATTATGGGTAATACCAGACTCAAGATTTTCTGTGATTTTTTTTCTTTTCTTTTTTTTTTTCTTTTTTGGCCTGGACTGGGTCACTTGCCTTTGCATAATATAACCAGGGGTATCATTTTAAAAATGAATATAGCCATTTCTGTAGAAACCTCTACTTTCAGAGAGGAAGTTTTAAAGTATATTAACATATTTATGTGTGACAATGAATATGGCCTATTAACAGCAAAATTAATCATTCATTAAAGCACACTTGAAAAGAATGCTCACTTAATAACATACTTTTATTTATTATATAAAGTTACATAATTCATAATTTTTAAACATTTATACTCACCTTCATACACATTAGTGAGGTTGTAATGTATATTTGATTTCTCAATTCAGGCATCAGCAAGCTACCCTCAGCATACCCAGGTGTGCAAATGTTTTTGATCAAAGAAGGTCTTAGTAAAAATAGGATCTTGAAGGGAACGATAAGTATTACTAAAAAATAATTTGGGAACAACTGAATTGTACACTTTGTAAGGCCCTTATGAAAGGTCTGTGCTATGGTCTGAATGTTTATGTTGGCTCCTTTTGCCTTTCCACCATGTGAGGATGCAGGAAGAAGACACCATTTATGAAACAGAGAGTGAGCCCTCACCACACAATAAATCTACAGGAGCCTTGATCTTGGACATTTTAGCCTCCAGAACTGTGAGCAAGGAATTTCTATTGTCTTTAATTACCCAGCTTAAGGCATTTTGTTATAGAGGCTCAAATGGACTAAGACAGTCTGTCTATAGTCATATACACATATGTATAATATACATGCACATTCATGCTGACCCTAAGAATCATAAAGATCAATCTTTCATACATGCTGTCACCATAGGTCTCAGATCCTTCAATGTAGTCTCGATTCCAGATATTCTCTCTAATTGTCAGACTGTGCCAGAAAATGTGTCCATATTTGGAGTTTTAATATGTATGTATTAGTTTGTTTTAGAAAATATTATTGATTTTTAAATTATTGTTACTAAAGTAATAGGCATTCCAAGAGAGCAAGCTTCGGTTCATGGTCATTAATTGTGCAGTAGGATTATGTGGAACAAGATGGAGATTATATATAGCATTGGTAACATGTGTTCCCAGAAATTCATTAACACATGGATTTTTGAAATATGAAAACAGCAATCTGCTTGAAGGTTTTCATAGTAGTCAAAGATCAGCATGGACATTTGCAAGCCTTCCCGAAGATGACTGGACAAAATAATGGGAGTGAATGTTGTTATTTTCTTTTACTGGAATATTTCTTTTGTCTGATTAGTAATGTGGATACTGTGAGCTTCTGAAAGAAAAAAAAAAATCTTTCCAAACAGATGGAATTCATTTAAATAAGAAAAGTAAGAGGAGTGCAGACAGAAGCGCATGGCTCTTGCTATTATCATATGAAAGTACTGTCTAGATCATATGACTAACAGCCAAGCAAGCCAGCTATGATGTCCTATGTTATAATAGTCCACCGCTGAACATTTCACATGGGCCACGTGTGGAGTTTTTAAACCTTTCTGAATTTTATGAAATACTGCATTACTATTATTGGTGTTATTATAGTTATCAACTTACTTCATATTATGTTTCTTTTGACAAACTTTAAATTATCATACAGATGTTAATATCCACAATTTAACAAAGCAGATGCACCACATACTCGTAAAAGAAGCTCCATGTGGTTAAGGTTGCAATTCACCTCTTTTCTTTAACCAGCACTATCACTCAGTAACAGGGCTAGCCATCTCCATGTATGTATGTGTGTATGTGTGTGTATGCATCTAAAGTAATAATGGATTAGGATTCTTTCATTGCAATAGAAGAGGAACCAAGTTTATTTAACTTTAGAAAGAAAGGGGCATTGCTAATTAAGACACAAAGATATCCTATGTCTGAATCTGAGCATCTTCTCTGAAAAATCTGCTTACCCATTCTCTCTCTTTAGACTCTTCCTCTGCCTTCCAGCAACATGTGGATTTATGATGACATCCTACAGCTCCTGGGTTAAGGCTTTGTCATTCAACAAACCAACTTAGACTGGACTCCTCTTTTCATCCCAATTTGAAAATGCCTGGAAAAAGAGTTTGATTGTTTGAGCTTAGGTCAAACAAAGTTATTGGACTTCTAATCCAATAACTTTGGTCAAGGGGGTAGGATCCAGAACAAATATGGCTCCTGAGGTTGCCAGGCATGTAAATAAGAGAAGTATTGAAGAGTCAAAAGGCATCTTTATAAGCTAGGCAGACTATTCCAAATGTTACAGTCATAAATAACTAATAATGTATGGCAATTTATATTTTTCAAAGATGTCATATGTATTTTCAAATTTTATCTCATTTGATCCTCACAACACCCTTCAGTAGATGTAGATATCATTATTCTTATATTTTAAACGAGGAAACAGAAAGTACAAAGACTATGTGAATTGCCCCAGTGACACAGCTGGACTGTGAAGGAACTACTACTAAATCTCAGGTTTTCTGATTTGAAATTCAGCACTCTTGTTCCTGTTCTATGGGAACAGCAGTTTCTGATTTTGTCAGAGTATGAAAAAAACTTGAAAACAGGTTTCTGGTCTTCATTTTTTTTTCCTAAAATAGGACCTCTACTTTCTTTCCTGAGAAGGTTCCCCTCCCCACACTCTGACCAAATGTAACTGGGATTCCTCCAGTGATTCTCCCACATGTGGTCACAGGCAATTTACCAACCAGATTTACCATGAAGGGTCTGCTTTATTCAACTTTTCCTGCCATTGCTTTCTTCATTAATTCCACTGCCACTGATGGGCTCTGAAGACACTCATTTTTGCCTCCATAGGCAGAGACCATCCTTGGGTGGCAGATATTCTTTCCAAAGGAGCTTGTCTGCTGTTTCCAGAACTGCCTTCTTTGAAGTGCAGAGCCTTGCTGAGATTCCTGTGAATGAAGTAATGGCCTTCAATGCCTCTCATCACACCGTTTCACCTGTGCCGTGATGCACCTCTGCTTGAGCCAAGTCTCACCAGGTATGTCAAATGTAAATTTCCTCTTTTAATTCTGACCTCTCTCTTAATAGCATCTCCAATAAAGTAAGAGAGAACATATAGACAGGAAACATGATGCTGGACATCCCTGGCACCTCTCTGTCTCTCCCATGTACTACTTTTCTTTCATTCATTCTTCACCCTTTCATGTATTCATTCACCCAGAAAATGATTCTTGTTTAGTGCTCACCATGTGCCGTGTGTCGAGAGACACAGGGGTCAACTGGAAAGTCAAGGTTTCTCCCCTCATTGGGCTCAATTCTAGTTAAGAGAGGGGAGGGAAACCAAACACATGAACAAATAAAGAGAATAATTTCTGATAGGAAGAAAATATATCAGGGTATTGGGGATGTTAGTAACTAGTGAGGTAAAGGGGAAACTTAGATGGGTCTCTTTTGAGAAATTGGCAATCTATAAATCCGATTTATGTAAAACATATCATTTTTGCAAAGATAGGCAAGTGGAAAACTTCAGGCCAAGGAAAGAATGAGTATAAAGGCTTTGAAGAGGAAATAGCTTGGTGTCTTTGAGGAAACAGAAGACTAAAATCTTAGGAGAGTAGTAAGAGGTAAGGTCAGAAAGGTAGAGAGAAGCTAGGTCTTGGAGAGTTTTGTAGTCTACAGGAAGAAAGTTAAATCTTATTCTAAGTGCAATGAAAAAACACCAAAAGTTTTTCAGCAGATAGCATAACAGTTTTAAATGATCATTCTGACTATTGTAGGGAAAATAAAACATTGGCATTAAGAAAACCCTATTCCTTCCTTCCTTGTACCATAAATAAATGAATAAATTCTCACGAATATAAAAGTCTTGCAAATACTTGCTTGGGAAGAAGAGGGATGATTTGCTGTCTAAATTGAAGTACTGGATGAGATATGATTCTTCCACCTGTATACATCAGCACAACTTTTTGAATCCACAATGCATGCTGAATTGTACATTTAGCACTGGAAAGATAACTTAAGCAGCATGCAGGGCCTATCCTCCAGGCGATTTCAGTCCAAAAGAAGGTACAGACAAGAAAAGAAACAATTTCAATTCAGTGTTATATTAGTTATAGCTTGCTGTGTTTCAAACCACCCCAAACTTAGTGGCTAAAAATAACATTCATTTATCATCTCACAATTTCTGTAGGTAGAGAATTTGGGAGTAACTTAGCTAGGTTGTCTGGCTCAGGGTCTCTCCTAAGATTGCAAGCAAGATGTTGACCAGGGTTACAGTCATCTAAAAGTTTGACTGGAGCTTAAGAATCTGTTTCCAAGATGGCGCCCTCACACAGCTCTTGGCTGGAAGCCTCGGATCCTTGTCATGAGAACTCTTCATGAAGGTGTTTGAATTTCTTCATGACACAGCAGCTAGCTTTCCCCAAGAAAGCAATCCAAGAGATTGCAAGAATGAACACACAAGGTCTTTTTATGACCAAATCTTGAAAATGGCACACAGTGACTTCTACTACATTCTATTCTTCAGAAGCAAGTCACTCAGTAGAATCCAAACTCAGGACAGGGAAATTAGTTTTCACATTAGGGAAGGAAGGGGTGGCAAAGGGTTATGGGGCATCCCTTAAAATCACTATCCACAAATGTGATAAAGTAATGCTATGCAGGCAAATAGTGGCATCCTTAAATTAGACTTGGAGAATTTGAAAAGGTTCCCAGAGGAAAGTTAAGACTGGGAATAGTAAGTGAAGAAGAGTACAAAAACACCTTACGCAGAAAGAATAGTTAGGGAAATGTCTGTCCAAATAAGAAAGGGTGGTACATCAGGGAAATGGCAGAGCAGCATCTCACTGAATCTCTGAAGCTACCAGTTGTTGCAGGGCCCTTCATTTTATACACCAACAAGAAACAAAAATCGCTGCCACTTAAATGTGACAAATTATTGATGGTAAAGCACATCTTAATTTTAGAAGTGTGAAGATATGAAATGAAATCAAAGGGCAACTTGGAATCAATGAAATTGGTAGTTTGCTGTTGAAAGGGCTTAGAATAAGGTAGGAGAGTGTGGAGTTTGAAGCTGGAAAGCTAACATGGGCCAGATGATGAGTGTATCAGGTCATTCATATGTTCATATAAAGAAATAGCTGCAGCTAGGTAATTTATAAAGAAAAGAGGTTTAATTGGCTCGTGATCTGAAGGCTGTACAGGAAGCATGGTACCAGCATCTGCTCAGCTTCTGGAGTGGTCTCAGGGAGCTTTTACTCATGGTGGAAGGTGAAGCAGGAACAGGCACATTACATGGTCAGAGTAGGAGCAAGAGCAGAGGGGAGGTGTCACACACTTTTAAATGATCAGATCTTGTGCAAACTCTCTATCACAAGGACAGCACCAAGAGCATGGTGCTAAATCATTCATGAGAAATCCACTGCCATGATCCAATCACCTCCTACTAGACACCACCTCCAACACTGGGGATTATAATTTGACATGAAAATTAGAGGGGACATATATGCAAACTACGTCAGTGCGGGATCCTAGAAGCCTCTAAGTTTAGTTTTTAGCCTATTGTCAGTGGGAAGTCTTGGAGGTTTTAAAACAATGGCGAGTACTCAGATCTGTATTTTAGAAAGATCACTGTGGCTGCAGTGCATAAAATAACTTGAAGGAAGGCAAGGATACCAGTTAGGTGTTGGTTGTATTAAAGATCCGGAACAGATAAAATGGTGACTTGAACAAAAATTAGTGACAGTAGATGGATTGCAGATATATTAAAGAAAAAAATCAACCAGAGCTAGTGATTAATTGGATGTGGGGGTGGGAGAAAAGAGAGTGGGCTCTATAATATTAAAACACTGCACCTCCATAAATTTTACACAATGACAATATGTAGAGTTTTAATACCATTCTGATTGTTATTAATTACCATTATTGGCATCATTATTCTTATCACTTCATATTTTATTATCTTGCTGGGACTAGATGAATTCATGTTATTTAGAGAGACAGCATGATATAGTGAAAAGTGCAGGGTCTTGGGAGACGAAAGAAAGGTTGTTATGCAATGCCGCCTTGATCCTGTAGTAGCAAGTGAATTTGGGCAAGATGTATGACTTCTCCAAGACTGTTTTCTCACCTTTTAAATGAAGATAGCAATTTCTCCTCTGCTGGTGAAACAGGGGAAGTTTATGTTAAGTGTCTGACTTAGTGCTTCATTGCTTGACATACAGTGGGTGCTCAATTAATGGTCGCTATTATTATTACATTCATACAGCACTTAATTTGACAAGCCAAATGACCATTTAGTTGGTTATTTTTTAGAGCAGTTTTTTTGAAATAATGGAGAAGATAATGAAAATGGATGAAGCCATTAAGGCAGGTGAGTGATAGAGGGATTCACATTGTAGCTTCTACCCTACCATGGATATTACAGAGAAATAATAATACATGTTTAAGTTCAACAGTCTATGTGCAGAGTATTCTGCCGATGGGTAGCGGATCATTTTGCAAAGCATGTAAGACTCTAATTTTTCCACAATTAGGCAGGTTGTTAATGGGTATTTTATAAATTTTTAAAGACAAGTTTCAATGTCAAAGAAGTTTAAGAAATGCTGGGATTTGTTAAACCAGTTCCTTTTCTGCAGAATTTACCAAAGCTTTAAATATTCTGAAGTGTGCTATAAATCTCCAAGAAGGGAGATAAGATGCAGCATCTTCCAAACTTATTTGATGATGGAACTCTTTTGAGACTAGTTTTCCACAGAACACGCATTTGGGAAATTTTGCAGCAGACTGTATTTTCTTGAATATCTGCATCTTGTATGCATCCTGTCTCTACCCTACTTTAGAAATAGCCACCATATCTGAGCAACACAGTAAAAAGATCTTTTTTCATGACTCAGGAAAAGAGAATCTTAACAGCACCCAAATCTAAGGACCTTTTTAAAAAGATTATTTGACATTGATTGTCAGAATTTAAAAAACAAACAATAAAATTCACGGAAGGTATTGAAAGGTTAACCATTCCCATTTTATTTTTATAAGTATATAAAATAAGATAAATAACGCCTATAGGTAACAAGATTGTGTATCAATTTAAGGTACAAAAAAGCTTTTTCATATATGTATTCAGATCAAATGGAAGCTATGAAGATGCCAAAACAATAAATACTCATCTTTAAAAGTGTGCATCTATGTATCTTTCTTAATTGTTTATTTGGAATGTATCAGATACATAAGGATATAGTCTTATATATATCTGCTAACTACAGCAGTGTACATAGAATTCTGGAATATCACAGAAATCAGAGTAAACTAAGCAATAGTACCCAGAAAAAAAGAAAAGGATAGCAATCAATAGTTGGCTACTAAGTATTATTTTCAAGTAATACTGGTTTTAACATCAAATTTAATATCTGTGGTTGACAAAAGATTAAAGAGGTCAGTCTAGTTAAACACTCCGACTCATGCTCCATCCCAGAATATCTCTGAAGGTAGCCTCACTTTCCTTGGCCAACCTCACTGACAAGGCTGAATGGCCTTATGCTTGATCCTGGGCACTTTATGGTATGGTTTTCTATGTTTGTCTGTGCCTTTATTTTCCCTTACCAGCATGATTCCTTTATATGCTTTATGGAATTAATTTTTCTTCCCAGGAACAGAATTATAATGAACCCTTTATTGCTCCAAAATCATGTTGTTGGTGTTACGACAGGCTATCTACATATTTCTGGAAAGGTAATGGCTCCATGTAGCCCACTCACTTGTTTTTGTTGTTTTTCTTTTTTACTCTTGAAGCAAGTCTTTGTGTCAATTTTCAGAAGTATATGTACTGTACGTTAGATTCTGTCCAACAAGCTCTCCCTGTGCAGTGATCCCTCGTATCATTGCTACAAATTGTCAGTGCCCCAGTGAAATGAAGATATTGATTTCTCCGTAACTCCCTTCACCACCTCCATAGGAGGCTCTTTCTGTGGATGCAGAAAACGCATTAAAACCCCATGCTGTCATGAGGTAGATTAATGCCCTTGTGTCACAGCTCTCCTTGGAAACTGCATCAAACACCAAGCATTAGAACTGAATTAGAAGCCACAGAGACTTTTGAGTATCTCAAGATTGCCACTCTCTTCTGTCCCATGTGAACAATAGATCCATTTGCAAATAGAGTCATGAAAATGAAAATGCCTGAGGACAGGAATGCATAGATGCCCTTGGGTCAGGTCCTCACACACTAAGCAAAGTGGACTGTCTTGTGGGTAGTGAATTAAGCAGCATAATCAAACTGGGTAAAAAAGGCAGAGAACTGGAGATGTCAGACACCTGAAAGTGCTTTTGAAATATAACACAATAAAATTATGTATAAGAAAAGAACTGACTTACCTGAGTGACTTCTTGTCATATCAGAGGTTCCATTGTCCTGAAACTTTACCTAATACCTGCTTCCTGATCTCAGCTTCCTGGGATAACAGCTTTTGCTACTTCCTGGTTAAACCTTCATTACTTGCTTGTTATTCCTTGGCACTCACCTTCACTCAGGGATGCCTGATAAACCTGTCAGTTGAGCTTATTACCTGCCTTTGTATTTTTATTATTAATTTATCATGTCCTTAATTTTAGACCAGAACCCTTTAAGCAGATTTGGCATTTCTGCCACCATATAAACCATTTCTCTCTGCTTTCCTTATAATAAAAAGAACTTCTCCTTCTAGACTGAGAGACTGTGTCCATTCTTTCCTTTAAGAACAGAAATAAGGCTGGATGCAGTGGCTCATGGCTATAATCCCAACACTTTGGGTGGTCAAGGTGGGAGGACTGCTTGAGCCCAGGAGTTCAAGGTCAGCCTGGGAAACATAAGGAGACCCTGTCTCTACAAAATAATAATAATAATAATAATAATAATGATAATAATAAATTAGCTGGGTGTGGTGGCATGCTCCTGTGGTCCCAGCTATGTGGGAGGCTGAGGTAGGAGGATCACTTAAACTAGGGAGGTTGAGACTGTAGTTATAGCACCACTATACTCCAGCCTGGGTGACAGACGAGACCCTATCTCAAAAGCAAACAAAGAATAAAATTAACATATTTTAAGGACTATATTTGAGTAGCACAGACCATACATGATGATAATGACTATAAAAATCCCAATTATGTATTCATTAAAATAAAAATGTTAAAATAATTTTAATTATGTGAACATCAAGTACTTTAAAGCAATGGATTATTTTATTCTTATTTATTCTGGTATTTTATTAAAGTAGTATAGGCATGTGGGGAAACATCAAATAAGGTGAAAAGATTTGGAATGAAAAGCAAGTTTCTCCCTTTTACTACTGCCTCACCTCATCCTGGCCCATTCCCTCATCTATGTCCCCAAAGCCAATCACATATGATTTGGGGGAGCTTTAGTTCCTTTGGTGTTTTTGCCAATCCCTTTCAATGATGAATTCCATCTGCAGTTTCCTTCTTATTGACCTCAGGATTCATCTATTGGCCATGTGTTATGATAACCAGGGGAAGCCTACTTATGCCACACAGATCCATTACTTCTTTCTCATTTTTATTCCAACAAATTACAGCTCTATTCCCAGTTTCTTCGAGGTTACCTCTGATTCCATCAATGTTCTCCAATTTTGAATTGCACAATTGTAAGTTATTTTAAATCTTCAGATGTGACAGAGGATATTTTTTCTTATTTGTATATATTTGTTTTAGAATGAAATTTTATTTTGGGCAATTGCAACATTTCAGGACAACTTTTGAAGCATACCTATAATTGCATTACAACACGAAATGTGAGCAAGTAAAATCGAAGCTTGATTAAAATGAGGGCTGGAATGCAAAAGTTAAATAAAGAGCTTAAATGGTGAAAAAAACAAATTGGATTTCTAAACTTACTTTCACTTTGATCATCGAAGGTGTTATATATTACGTTTTGATAGCTCAGAGAGTGACTCAAGTGGTAAATTTATAGAGTATCATTCCATTTAAATGAACAGCAGGATATATTTGCAGAAACAGATTAATGTTTCTTGGAAATTTATTAACACCTGCTTGTTTTTCTACACTCCTGTTGATATGTGGTTTTCTATCTATCATATGTAAATTCCATTCTTATTTTTTAAAATAAAAGGTAATTAAACTGTAAGATCTTTTTCACACATTACAGCTAGTGAGGAGCGCAGTCAAATGTAGTCTGTGCCCCATTGTTAAGAAGGATGATGAGGCATTTTGGAAAGCCTGAGCATGGAACGCAAGAGGGCAGCAGAAAAGGATTGTTTCTTCTTTCTCGCGCACTATTAAGTAGGTACATTAACTACATCTACCCAAATTGAAAAGGAGAAGAATTCTCCCGTGGAGTTTGCAGCCTCCACCGCTGCTGATGAAGAAGGTTTTGGAGATATTTGAAAATCAGTGTGATGAGGTGGGAAGGAGTGAGAATAGGCTTCTCTTCCAAGCACTTCAATGACCCAGCATTCCCCTAGGAGTACAGAATAGACCCTGCTCGACCTGAGTACCCATCCCTCTGCCGCCTTGGTTACTGCCATGTTCTCGGTGCCAGATATGCAATCAGGCACAGCCTCACTCCAGTTCACAGATTAATGCCTGGTCTTTGTTTACTCTCACAATCCTTAAGACAGTGGGGATAAGGGTTGTCTCATGTTGAACTTTTGGAAGTTCTTAATTCTCAAATCAAGGGCAGAATATAGTTCAGCTTCTTTCTGTGATGCCTTCCTGCATCTTCAGCATTGGAAGTGGAACATACAATTTCATCCCTCTACATTTTATGTTACCCCTAAATTTACCTGGGATCTTATCTTCTTCTCTTAAAATAAAATTAAATAAACAATTTAAGGTCAGAGACACCCCCACCCCCCTGCTTTTAAATTTTGTTCTAAGGAGGATACTTGTGTAATTGAAGGTGTATATTGTCTGCACTGATTTTTCTTTTTTTTAAAGGACATTGGTTGACCTAAACCTAAACACACTGTACAATACGGTACATGTTATAATGCCAACCTATGACATATAGCTAAGTCAAGAAGGCTGAACTCTTTAAAGCTTCCACAAACCTATTTTATCATTAGTTATTCTCCTTTTAGGTTTGGATACAAAAGATGAGTTTGTAACCAGAACAGCCAATACTTTGAAGTGGATGAAAAGTCTAGAGTCTGAGCATGTTGTTTAGAGCAGGTACCACAGAAACCAAATGAAGTAAACTAGACCAGGTACCAGACAAATCAAGAGCCAGGAGCCAGGTATTAAAGGCAGATCAGGCAGAAATTCGGCATCACAGTTAAATGATAAACCCCACCCTATCTAACCTAGATCTTCATGACTCCAAAGCCCACACTATGCCATCTCCGTAACCTTGCAGTTAAACACTCACAAGAGATTAACTACAAATATTTTTCCTTCTGCTGACTTTGCTGGGTGTTCTATTCACAACAACAACAAAATGCAATTATAAATGCTGCATTATTATATTGGGTGGATAAACTATGGACCCAAGTGAATGAAAAGTACTTTAGTTAATGTAATAAGCTGTGTGGTTTGCAGCCTTGACCTTGCTTTGGAACTCATGGAATCTGAAAGGGCCACCCACAAAACAGCTCTTCTATGAAGATCACACAGCAGTGGTCAGGACC
Source organism: Chlorocebus sabaeus (assembly GCF_047675955.1). Classification (NCBI taxonomy): domain Eukaryota; kingdom Metazoa; phylum Chordata; class Mammalia; order Primates; family Cercopithecidae; genus Chlorocebus; species Chlorocebus sabaeus. The sequence goes on from NC_132911.1 coordinate 96,911,441, forward strand.
CTCCTGAAGTTCTCACAGCTTTGAAACCTGACAGCTGCCCTCATTTCCTGCAACTGCTGAATACTGAATACATACTGAGCACCTCCTATCCAGCATGCTCCCTCCACACCTTCCTCGCCCTTCCTTTCTCTCTCTCTTCTTTTTTTTTTAAATCAAGACAGAGTCTTGCTCTGTCACCCAGGTAGCCTTGCTCACCCTAGTTCTATACTCATGCTTGCAAATATAAATTATAATATTAATTTTGGGGTGGCAAGGATCCTCATTCTCTGACAGTATTCTGAGATCTGATGCACAGCATCTATCTCCACTTTGCACATTCCTTCTCTTCACTGCTGTCCACACTGACATGGGTTCCTTCCCTCCTAGTTGCTTTTGGAAGCCCTTATATGCATATTGGTGTCTGAGGATTCGATCTGCTTCTAGATTCATTGAAATGGGTTCCTTGCCTTAAAAAATTCCAGTTATTGTTTCTGCATGATTTCTAGGAGTTTAATTGATGAATTTTGCAGCCAAATTCATGAAAGAAATTCTACAAAAGTTATTTCAAAGGGAAAATGTTCAGGACTTGTGAATGAATGGGGGAAAGGAATAAAAAAGTAAGCAAGAAAAAAGAGGCATATTGAATTAGTGTTAACTATGAGCAATAATTATTTTCTTCATATTTTATTAACTAATTCATTTACAAGTGGCATTGAAATGGTAAGTAGGAATTTTTCCTGACTTATTCTTTTGCATGTAAAATCTGTTTTAATATGATTGGTATTTTACCTAAAAAGAAACTGAAGATGACAAGGGGCTAATACCCAGAACACACAAGGAACTCAAATAATTCAACAGCAAAAAAACAAATAATCTAACACAAACAAACAAATAAAAAGTGGGGACATGAAGAGAGATTTCTCAAAAGAAGACAGACAAATGGCCAGGAGATATTTGAAAAAATGCTCAACATCACTAATCATCAGGAAAATGCAAATCAAAACCACAAGGAGATATCATCTCACCCCAGTTAGAATGGCTATTATAAAAAAGACAAGAAATAACAAATGCTGGCAAGGATGCAGAGAAAAGGGAACACTTTTGGGGTGGGAATGTAAATTGGTACGGGCATTATAAACAATAATATGGTGGTTTCTCAAAAAAACTAAAAAGAGAACTATCATACAATCTGGCAATCCCACTAATGGGTGTTTATCCAAAGGAGAGGAAAGCAGTACATCAAAGGAATATCTGCACCTCCATGTTTACTGCAGCACCATTCACAATAGTCAAGATATGGAATCAACCTAAGGGTCCACCAATGGATGCATGGATAAAGAAAATGAGATAGATATATACAAGGGAATACTATTTAGCCATTAAAAAAATCATACCATTTACAGCAACATAGATGGAATTAGAGGTCATTATGATAAGTGAAATAAGCCAGATATAGAAAGACAAATATCACATGTTCTCATTCATATGTAGAAGCTTAAAGTAGAACTCTTCGAGGTAGAGAGTAGAGGCTTGGGGATGGTGGGGAGGGGATGAAGAGAGGTTGGTAAATGGGCACAAACACAGAGTTAGATAGAAGGAGCAAGTTCTGGTGTTCAATAGCACAGTAGCATGACTATAGTTAGCAAACATTTATTGTGTATCTCAAAACAACCAGAAGAAAAGATTTGGAGTATCTCAACACAAAGAAATAATAAATAATTGAAATGGTGGATATCCTAAATATCCTGATTGATCACCATATATTATATGCATGTATCAAAATGTCACGTGTCTGCTATAAATATGCACAATTATTATGCATCAATATAAATATTTTAATAAATTAACTTAATTTTTTTTAAAAAGGAGCTGAAGGCATAAGTTAACAGAGATGATAGTGCCTGTGCTCACTATACTCCACTAACTTTCAAACTTTCATTTATAAAAATGTCATATAAAATGGAAATGTTTTCTTCAAAGAAATGTTTACTAACTATAGTTTACCAAAAATTGTTCAAGCTTCCCAGAATAGCCAACTGAATGGCCATAATTTGCTGGTCCATCTGTATTTCACACTATTCCCATTAATTACTTGAAACTCTTCCTGATATCCTGCCAGATACCATTCTCCCTGCCATGTGCCCAAGCTGGTAGCAAACTGAGTAGTCACTGTGTTCAATGTACTTGTCCTGCCCCTGGGCAGATGTTGATGCCACTCTTGCATCTTTCTATGGCCTCCCAACATTTTCCACACTGCCTAATAAAATAGTGCCCATTCTTCAAGGCCCATTTCAAAGTCCATTTTCTTCAAAAGTCTCTGCTGAGCTTCCCTTTACTGTCAATTCAAAGGATCACCTTTGCAAAATATTAGTTGCATGGAAAATATTTCAACAATTTATTGAATAATCTGAATACAAATAAGCATTTGGAGACAGGACTTAGATCCAAGAAGGCTTGGAGAGATTTGTAAATCTTTTGTATGGTTGTGGCAGCTGATACCAGGATAGAAAAGAACTCTCTGAGGAATGCAGCGTAGGAGTAAAAAGTGCAGGGGTTATAGCCTGAGGAAACACAGTGAACTACCCCAAGACTCAGGTAGGCATACAGATATTGACATCAGATATTCAGGAATGAGTCAAGAGCACTGCAGGTGTACTTGTCCTGATCTGATCATAGTGATGAAAATATTTTTCTTTGTGGGTGGCTATTTAGGATACTCTTTCTCATTATAATAATATTTTCTATTAAAAATCACAGCATCAATACAACTCATAATGGCACTTTTTTTCTTCAAGATTGTTTCTAAGTTCCTGCATGGAGTCTGGAGGAGCCACTTAAAACCTGAAGATTCTGCCACGATAATCACCAAGGAGACCAGTGCCTGGGTACCATTTGAGGAAGGAAATAAGAAAGGTTTATTGAGTTTGGAATATCATGATATGTTAGAAAAAATAATATTTAGGTGATGGTTCACATTCTTTTTCTCCTCCTTTAAGCTCCAAGAAGAACTCCATCTCTGCCTGATTGATTTCTAAAGTTTTATTGTGTAGAATTAGGGTAATGGATGACAGGCACAAGATAGAAATTTGATCTGATTGATCCATACTGGAAAGGACAGAGTTATTTATAGATAAGACCAAGAGGTGAGAATAGGGCGGTAATAAGAAAAGCAGTATCTAGTATGTGCTGTGTTTGAGGGAGAGTTTGGGAGAGTTTTGAGAGAAGGAGGGATATTTGGTTAGCCACCATATGATTTCCAAAGATTCAGATAATACATGGATGAAGGAACTTTTTAATTTTTTTTTAACTTTGAATTCAGGAGGTACATGTGCAGATTTGTTAAAATTGTAGTTTGTGTGATGCTAAGGTTTCAGCCACTATTAAGCCTGTCATCCAAATAGTGAACCAAATAGTGAACATAGTATCCAGTAGAGGTTTTTCAGCCCTTGCCGTCTTCCTTTTGGAGTCCCCAGTGTCTATTGTTCCCATTTTTATGTCCCTGTGGACCCAATGTTTAGCTCCTGCTTACAAGTGGGAACACCTTTGAAACAAGTAATAAAAAACCTACTAACCAAAAAATCCCTGGGCCAGATGGATTCACAGCCGAATTCTGCCAGATATACAAACAAGAGCTGGTACCAATCCTGCTGAAATTATTCCAAATAATTGAGGAGGAGGGAATCCTCCTTAACTCATTCTATGAAACCAGTAACATCCTGATACCAAAACCTGGCAAAGACACAACAAAAAAAAGAAAAAAGCAAGTCAATAGCCCTGGTGAACATAGACACAAAAATCCTCAACAAAATGTTAGTAAACAGAGTCAAGTAGCACATCAAAAAAATTAATTCATTATGGTCAAGTGGACTTTATTCCTGGGATGCAAGGTTAGTACAATGTACACAAATCAATACATGTGATTCACCACATAAGCAGAATTAAAAACAAAAACCATATGATCATCTCAGTAGACACTGAAAAAACATTTGATAAAATCCAACATCCCTTCATGACAAAAACCCTCAACAAACCAGGTATTGAAGAAACATACCTCAAAATAATAAAAGCCATCTATGATGAATCTACAGCCAGCATCATACTAAATGGGCAAAAGCTGGAAGTATTCCCCTTGAGAAATGAAGGGAATTTTAAGAGAATTTTGCTGTTTGTTATTAATGAAACTTTTCTTTGGTCTGTTTTGTAGTGACTGTGCTATTTGGATTACTTTTAAAATCCTTTCGGATGTCAAACCTATTTTTTTCTTTCCTGAATGTGACAGTAGATGTGCCAGTTTCATAGCAGTTCCATTTAGGTTGTTGTGTTTGGGTTAATGGAGATATATAAATGCGGAAATGTCTTATAGACATTTAGAGATATATGACCTGAGTTTAGATCAGAGAAGGCTTGGAGAGATTTATAAATCTTTTGTATGGTTGTGGCAGCTGACACTAGGGAAGGAAAGAGCTCTTTGAGGAATATAGTGCAAGAACAAAAAGCACCAGGGCTAAAGCCTAAAGAAACACAGTGATCTACACCAAGACTTGGTTACACATACAGATACTGACATTAGATATTTAGGAATGAAAAGGTAAGGTGCACTGTGGTTAGCTGAACAGGAATTTCAACAAAATAGGCTTAATAAGGGTGACTGAGAAATGCAATCTTACCAAAATAGACTGAATATTTGGAGTATGATATCAAAGAAACAGGATGTGAGCAAGGAAACAGAAAAACCATCGGCAAGAGCTGTGATGGTCTTTAAAGAGGAGAGTGGTGCCAATAGAAAGTGGCTACCAGCTACTTACCTGAATAGAACAACTCTGTCTACCTGAATAAAGCAACAAGTAGCATAGCTGTGTCAAGCGTTGTGTGGAAGATCTTTAAAGGGCAAGTTATTGAAATGAGGGTAGGGAAAATGGAGGCTATGTCAGGATCTGGGGACACAAGATATTCATCAGCCAAAATGGCAGATTAAGGGCCTCTGAAACTCCACTTCCCTGTAAAAACAATGAGAACAATGGCAAAAATGGGCAGAATCAACTTTTTCAGAAACCTGGAAAGTAATCCAAGACTTGCAAAAATCTGAGGAGTGTTTATTCAAGGATCTGGGAAGACCTACTGTCCCTTACTCAACTCAGGAATTCTCTGAGTTTCTCTCTGGAAGCACTAACCCTATCAGGGTACAGTAGGGGCTCTGCTCTGTGTTTCATAATAACCACATCCACTGAGTCCTCAGCTACATTTCTGAATCTATCCCTACAAGGGGGTTTACTTGAGTCCAAATAAAAGAGCTCAGGAGAGTACAAAATTACATGAACTATGATAATGTCATCCAGAATAAAGAATGGGTGTGGGTGAGGTGGGGATTAGTTTGTACAGAATAAATAAATTTGAAGAAATCTACTTTATAACCAAAACATTAAATTCATAATTTCCTATTAAGTTAATTCTATCCTAAGAGTTTTCTAATCTTTGAAGACCCACTCAAACCCAAGATTTTTATGACTATTATAATTCCAGAGTTGCATTAGATATTAATATATTATTTTCCCCAAAATGTGTAAGTTACTTTATATTTTTATAAAGTGCTTTCCATGCAAGATTTTTTAATCCTCATGAAATTTCTTTGAGGAAGGTGATATGATTTCCATTTTAAAGGTGAGGAAAACAATGTTCAAGGAGATCATGGAATTTGCCTAAGGTCTCCAAGCCAGAGAATGCTGACCAGACCATTCTCAACATCTGCTCCTCACATTAATTTTTCTCCTTTCCTTCCTCCTCCCTTTCCTTCTTTTTAAATATTTTAAATGTAAGGTTTAAGAGGCATGTATTCATAATCATCACTCAGGTCAAAAAATGAAACATTACCAGAGCCTCTGAGCCCCCTTGCTGTCATCTCTCAATCATTACCCTCTCACTCTCCTCCAAGATAGCTACTATCTATGTGTATTGCAAGACCCCCTTTACCTCTTAACCACTGAAGCATTCATTCCTAAAGACTGTGTGTTTGTACTTGATATACATAGAATCATTATATATGTCTGTATATGTACCTTACACACACACACACATATACAGGTTGAGTATATCTTAGCCTAAATGCTTGAGACCAGAAGTATTTCAGATTTTCTGCAAGTTTTGGAATATTTGCATTATACTTATTGGTTGGGCATTCCAAATTTGAAAATCTGAAATCCAAAATGCTTCAATGAGCGTTTCCTTTAAGCATTATATTGGCACTCAAAAAGTTTTGGATTTTGGAGCATTTTGATTTCAGATTTTGGGATTTGGGATGCTTAAACTCTCTGTGCGTGAGTGTGTGTGTGTGTGTGTATGTTTGTGTGTATGCTTGCATGTGTGTATGTACACACACATATATAGTTTGAGTCTGACATTTTTCACTCAAACTATGCTTTATCCATAGTTTAGCTGTAGCCAAATTTTGTATTTTTCTTGCTGTATACCATCCGGTGGTATATGTGATATATAAATATATCACAATTGACATATCCATTACTGATGGATATTTGGATTTCTTTCAGTTTTTAGCCATTTCCAATAGCTACTGTGAATATATTTCTATGTGTCTCATGGTGCACCTGTGCACATATTTCCACTGAGTGTATACCTAGAAATAGAACACTGGATCACTAAGTACACACGGCTTGAACTTTGGTAGAAAATGCCAACCACTTTGTATACCCTCTTTTGTTAAGTGCCTGTAACAGCTGCTTCCCCATTTTTCTACTTGGTTGTATTTTTCTTATTAGTTTATAGTGTTAATTGGCTTGGACCACTATAACAAAATACCATAGACTGGGTGGCTTAAATAGCAGACATTTATTTCCAACAGTTCTGGAGGCTGGAAAGTAAAAGACCAAGGTTCCAGCTGGTTCAGTGAGGCCTCTCTTCCTTACAAGACAGAGAGAGAACCTCTGGGCTCTCTTCTTCTCATATGGACACTGATCCAAGCATCTCATCCCCCTACTCATGACCTCATCCAAACCTAATTATGAACCAAAGATCTCACCTCCAAATGCTATCACACTGGGGACTAAAACTTCAACATATAAATTTGGGAAGGACACAAACATTCAGTGAATAAAAAGGAGGTGTTTTGAGAAAAAAAAATTCCGGTTTTCAGCTCTGTATTGGTTATGTGTGACAAATAGCTTATCCTATTCTATTCTTCCGTTTTTTCTTAATGGTGATAAACACTAATTCTTAGCTGTATTAATTTTCAAATAAGTATGTTCTATGTATTATTCAAGAAATAGTTCTTTGTCTTGGGACAATCAAGATATATTGCTAAATTAACTCATAGAAGGTTTGCTATTTAGTCTTTCACATTTAAATCTAAAATTCATCTACAATTTTTATTTTGATGTCTACCATGTAAAATGGGTGTTCCAAATAGATATCCAATTGTCTCAGGACATATTTAAAAGACTCTGCAATGCCATCATTTACAAAAGGTAGAGCGTCTTCATATATGTAGGTGTATTTCTGGACTCTCTATTCTGATATATTGGTTTATTTATTTTTCTGTACCAATATCTCGCTGTTGTAATTATTGTAGCTTTATAACAATTCTTGATATCTGATTATGTAGATCTTCTAACTCTGTTCTGCAATATTGCTTTGGCCATTTTTGGCCCTTAGCATATCCATATGCAAATTGAGGATTAGTTTCTCAATTTTCACAAACTACATATACACACATAAGAAGCTTAATGAGATTTTGTGAAAGTATTAAATCTATAGGTCAATTTGGGAAAAAATGGTATCTATGCAACATGAGTCTTCTAATGCATGAATATGGTATTTTCCTCCACTTATGTAGGTACTCATTTGCTTAATAATTTTTGCCAGTTTTGTACATTTGGATCTTACACATTTTAAAAAGAGTTTTGTGTTTAACTCTAGAAATTTAATAATTTGATACTATTGTAAAGCATCACAGAAATTAAGAATTTAAAATTTTATTTTTCCAAATGTTTGGTACTGGTATGTAGAAATACAATTCATTTTTATATGTAGATATATCACCAGCAAACTTGTTAAATTTATTAATTCTCATATTGAAGGTAGCTTTTTTTCTATGTACACAACTATGTAATTTGTGATAATAAAAATTTTAATTATTTTTAATCAAGCTTGGTATTAGTTTTGTAAATGCTTTGGCCATTATCCCTTCAAATATTTCAACTGTTTCATTTTCTCTGTCTTTCTTTTCTTGGACCATGGTTACTCATATTAGACTTTCTCCCTATATTCTCTTATGTTTTATATCCCCTCTTTTCTAATTTCCATCTTCTGTTACTCCATTTTTCAGTTTAAACATTTTCTTCTGATTTATCTAGTAGTTCACCAATCCTCTCTTCTGTGGCATCAAATGTGTTATTAAATCCATCAACTGAATTCTTTATTTAGGTCATTTTAATTTTTCTAAAATTCTCTAGTTCTTTTTTAAAACTTATATATCCTTTTATTATAGTTTCTAGCTCTCAATTTTTTACTTTAACATCTCCGAGTTTCAGATTTTCTATCTTTGCTTAAATATTAGACTAGCTATTAAACCAAACTTTGAAAATATTTACTCCAGGTTTTCAAGTAGTCCTCACTAGAACAGTTGGTTTGAATTAACCAGAACCCCTCATTATTAGAATCAGAAGTCAGTCATCCTTAAACTTCTTATCTTTTCACGTTTGCCATCTTTTAGACACATTCCTGCCATTCTGGACCTTAAATATGGCTAGGAAAATATGGTGCATGGCCATTAAGCATTAAGACCCGGCGTGGTGGCTCATGCCTGTAATCTCAGCATTTTGGGAGGGCGAGGTGGGCGGATCACCTGAGGTCAGGAGTCTGAGACCAGCCTGGCCACCACAGTGAAACCCTGTCTCTACTAGAAATACAAAAAATTTAGCCGGGCATGGTGGTGGACGACTGTAATCCCAGCTGCTACTCAGGAGGCTAAGGCAGGAGAATCGCTTGAACCTGGGAGGCGGAGGTTGCGGTGAGCCAAGACCGCGCCATTGCACTCCAGCCTGGGCCACAAGAGCGAAACTCCATCTCAAAAAAAAAAAAAAAAAAAAAAAGCAGTTACAGGGCAATATAAGACAATCAGTCACTAAATGAAAGAAAGATATAGACTTTTAAGTGCTTTGGAAGTCAAGAAAAGGTGATAGATGTATATAGCTGAGAGGATATATAGGGCTTAGGAAAGCACACAGCAGAGAAGGAGGCCAGAGGCCATCTGAGTTGAGAAGGCTGGGTGAGGGTATATAGGAAGCCCAGGCCAAAAAGTGCAGTGAGCATGGATAGTTGCTGGACTGGTAGAGAAGGGAAATATGATTTGGAGTTGAAGACACCATTTTAAGGAAAACCTTAAAAATTAAATGGAGGTGTTTTGGGTTTTACTCTGAAAACAACCCCAGGCTGTGGGATGTTTTTAACACGATTAAGCAAGTCTGGGTTACATGCTTGCCCCTAAAGCTGAATGGGGCACTGGAATCACATGTCCTGAGAGTGGAAAAGGGACAGAATTGTCAGATTCACCAAATGAAGATAAGAGTTGCCCAGTTAAACTTTAATTCAGATAAACAATTAATAATGTGTTAGTATAAGTATGTCCTCTGCAATATTTGGGACGTATTTACATTAACATATTATCTATTAATTTTCTGAACTCAGATTTAACTAGGAGTCCTATATTTTATCTGCAATTCTAAAGTGGGTTCTTCTGTTAAGGAAAATTGGGATGCTATCATACAAAGGGGAATAGATGCTCAGCAAACTAAAATGCAAAAATGCAAAGATCTGCCAAGAATAGACTGGGGAAGAAGCTAATAAATCTCTGTCCTTTTGAAACTCTACCATCTGAGGTATTGAAGACCCTCTTCAGTATAAACAAATAACATGCTGACAACATGCCAATTTGCAATCCTAATTTTTAAAACATTTGGAGAGAACATGAATTATTCCAAAATTTGTCAAGACAATTTGTTCACTTACAAAGTGACTTTCTTCTTCCCTAATTATTAAACAGCTTTATTTCCATAAACCTGACTGCTCCAGGAGGTTTTAATGAAAATAAGTGGAACAATCTTCAAAATGTCCATCTAATGAAAGAAATAATTCACTGAAGTATTAAAGAATCAGAATTGTGTCACCACTCAAAGATTCCTCAGGAGGAAGTTAGAAGAAAATCTGATTATTATGATCTCTTTTATCCAGATCTGATTCCTGATCTACAAAACAAAATTTTGTTTGGGCCATTCACATAGTTCAACTTGCAAAAGTAAATTTCAAGTCCACATAATGATTGGAAAAATAGAAGTTTCACAAGTTTTGTGACTATAGCACACTTGCAAAAATGTTCCACAACAAAGATATTTTGCAGAGGGACAAAATATGTCAAGTGAAATAAACTAAGTAACAAATATGTGCCCTGCGAGGGCATATATATAAATTCATATATAAATGTTTATTCCTACTCATGCCCTGTAGGAATATAAACATGATTTTAAAGAGAGGTAATTTTACAAATTATAAATCATCCATTGCTGGTCCGAGCCAAAAAAAAGAAAATGAATTTTAACCAGACCCCACCCCAAGTCACCCCTTGCCCTGTTCCCAACATACATCTATACCTGTCCAAGCTGCGGTGTGTTCCTCAGGCATCGATAGAAATAGCTAAGGGGAATGAAGCAGATGCCCCTCACGATATCAAGGCATCTATTTTTACCCTAAAAGAGTAACCATGCTATTTGTGGCTGCTAGTTTACCATATATCATCCTCCCCCTCTTTGCCTCTCTTTCTCTTTCTTGCTTCTCACACCTGTGTTTGTGAAACAACCTTAAGATCTTTTTACAAAAGCAAAGCATAGCAGCTGGGGGTTGTTTGTTTCACATACCTTCTGGCAACTGCTGCTCCACAAATGTCCAATTCGCACTTCCGTCCTGCCTGTCCACAGGGAATATTCTGGTATTCCTTGCCTTATCTGTGGACATTTCTTTGCTGCATGTAGGTGTATGTATGGAGGTGGAAGGGCAGATGATGTGCTCTTTGCATTCGGAGTTTAGCCATATCATCTGTGATAGGCAACTTTCAGTGGTTCAGTGAACCCCCACCAGCCTTTCTAGCAAGAGAATAGATAGGTACAGATTAGAAACAGTCATTTGCTACAAGGAAACAACCAACATCTTATTTGCATCTGTACATGTCAACAATGCAATTAGGACAAACTTTTGAGAGAATTAGATTGAAGTGGTAATTAAAGAATTGTGTTGTGAATTTTAATGTGATTGTTGAGAGGTAAATTATTTGGTATTGTATTCATCCACCTTAGAAAAAATGCCATGGAACCTTTAAATGAAAAGTGTCTGAATATATCACCAGTGCTAGGGATCTGACGAAGGCAGAAACTGCTTATTTAAGATTCAAATCGCTCAGAGGCTCATTATATTAAACTCCACCACAATGGTGAGTCTTCTTACAGTGTTAGGGTACAGGATGCATGACGGAATTTTTCCTCATGTGTTGAAATTGTAGTTTAGGCCCCCAAAGCTGAGGTCATTAGGAAAAAGCATTACATTCTAAACAGCAGTACTAGGCAGCCCATGCTCATTTACTGAAAGTTAACAGAACTTGTATTGAACGATCAGTGTTCATCTTCCCTATCACCCATCTCCATTTAAAGGGAGTGAAAACAGCCATTGACTTTGGGCATTATGGACCTAACAGCTGTGTCATTTCCCCCTTATTCTAGCCAAACTAGAAGGAGTTAAGAGAACTGCCTTAAGACTGGCAGGATCTACATGAGGGGAGACAGGAAACCCCTTGCCTGGCTGAGCCCTGCAGTTGCCACCATGAGCCAGGAAATACATTTGGTGAGTGATATGTGCCCCCAAGTGCAGAGACGGGTGCTTGTTTTTGACCTGGTGAGCTCAGAAGGCCCGAGACTGGCTGAAGTTACCTATGCATGAAAGCAAGGGCTGCCGCAGGGAGAATCTTGCACTTGTGCCAGTTGGCTTGGTGGAGTGTGCCTGTCACAGGGGCTCAGGTGCTTGTGTGATTAGACTCTGTACAAAAGGGAAGCCAGTAGGGATTAACATATATCAACAAGAGGTTAAAAAATGAGGGATGCCAAAGCTCAGCCAGAGAACGCATCACCCATATCAGGGCATAATGTGGTAAGGAGATTCCTATGTGTTTTCAGAGTATCTGGGATTTGTTTTAATCAGACATGGTAAGACACAAAGACATGTAAATTGCTCCTATGAAGAAAAAGGTTTATTATACTCACAGTTCCCTAGGAACAGGGAGCATAACCACTACATGGCGGGGAGGGTTGGTGAGGTGCACATGGGGAAGCACCAGGGTTAGTTAGAAGGCAGATGGAGCTGGAGGAAATTCAAGCAAAAGCCTTTATTGTAATTTCCGTGGAAAGGAACACAAAGCAGGGTAAGCAGGACTGACTAGTTTAAATAATTTCAGAGGGCTCTGGAGTGTCTGGTACCTGGCCTTGGTGTGAGCAGGGCAGATGGATAGTGGTCTGGGTTGTGAGAGCCCCATAAAGGAAATGATTTGGTGTGGGCTCTGGATTAAGCAGTTTGCATGTTTCTAAGCCAGGGAGTTGCTTATCATCTCTAGGAATTGGCTAACTGTGTAAGGGAAGGTCTCTCCACTTTCAGGAAGGCCCCAGATGTCAATCAGAATACAGAAAATGAAAGACATGGATAATACATTGTGGATGCCCTCCAAAGAATCCATATCTGAGCTAAAAAAAAAAAAAAAAAAAACACACACACACAAAAAGCTGGTATTTTGATGCCTGCCACAATGGGAGTAACGATAGAGAACCAGTGTTAACCAAGAGATAATTAAAGCAGCACCAGAGACTAAACCTTAGACGGACACATTCTTCCTCAAATCATTCTCCTGATAGAGGAAAGATAACCAGAGTGGCAGATATATGGCCAACCGCTGTAAGGGGAAGTGGGGACTCTGCTTAAGAAACTGGATTTGAAACAATAATTTTCAAAATTACTTAGGCTGTTTATTTAAAATCCTATGTACACCTTTCCAACCCTTACTCTACGTGTTTAGTTTATTTAAAGGCTCATTGAGAATTATCTATCATTCCAATTTTCCCAGTTTTCTACTTTTTAATTCTTTTTATATAAGTTGGATGTATCTTGCAAAAACATTTTCCTTTGATAATGATATGAAAATGGTGCCTTTGTTCCTGAGCCTTTACCTATCTAGATATATTTCTGTTGTCTTCACAAGCAAAAATTTCTCTGAGTTTTTGATTTAAATCAGAGCTGTAAATATGACTATGGACATGGCTACATTTTTTCTGGAATTTGATTTTGCAGAGATGAAGTACTGGAGACTATTTCTAATGCTTATTATGTTTTAGATGATCTGCTTTTCTCACTTGATTCATGTAGAGTTTTTTCTCTTTTTTTAAATTAAAAAAAAATTCCCATCTATATCTTGAAGTGAATCAGTGTTTATTTTTTGGGCTGATACACGATGGCATGTTTAGATCATCTGGCTCATATTTTCTTTGTCAGGCAAATTTTCTTCTATCATAATTTTGATTGTTTCTTCTGTTTCCTCTGGTTTTTAATTAGAAAATTCTGGTATTCTTAAACCTCTCTGTCTTCCATGTCTACTTTCCTATCTTGTAATTTTTTAGTCTTTATCAGTCAGGAATGTGTTCAGACATTAATAACAGAATATATAGCAAAAGAGCGGATTAAACAAATAGGGCTGTATATTTCACACACCAAGAAGTCCGGAGACTGGCAGGTTATGACCAGTGCAGCTGATAGATGCAGGAGGCAAAGAAGCAGGGGTCCCTAGAGAGTCTCCAACCCACCCCAAGTGTTTACATCAGATGTTTTTGTGAAAATGAGGAAACTTCCCAGAGTCTTCTCTGGGCATGTGTGCAACAGACTGGGGATCCACCTGCACACTGGGAAAATAGGGTGGAGCCATTGAGAATCCACACCTTATATAGTGTTTTAAAATGGTTGCTGTAACTACAGGTATCATAACTGTGTTCCAAATAGGAAATGGGGCGGGGAGAGCAAAAAAGTGAAGCAGGCCTTCTCCCAGAGAGGTTCTGCCTTTTTATTTGTCATGGAGGTAGTCTAGGAACCAATTTTGTGCCTCACTGGCCAGAACTGGTCACATGCCACCCCCAGCTGGTCAGTGGTTGGGAAAGGGGGTGAAGGATGGGGTTGGTCAGCCAGCCAAAAGTGCTTGCTTGCAGTGTCTTCCTGTTCCTCCTCATCATCCTGGAAGAGGCTTTCAAGTTGATTTGTTACATAAATGAGACAGTTTTCTAAGATCAATTCTGCTCATTTGCGTTTCCAATATGGATTTTAATTCTGTGATTTTTTCTTTTTGGTTTCCATGGTTTTTAAGTTTTATTTTATTATTATAATTACTTTGTTATTTCAAGCATCTGCCTTTTAAAGTTTCATTCTGCATGTCAGCCTAACTTTTACAATCTAGTTCTGATCTCTCCTTATGATTTTTTGTTATTTTATTTTATTTTATTTTTGTTTGAGACGGAGTCTCGCTCTGTGGCCCAGGCTGCAGTGCAGTGGTCGGATCTGGATCTCAGCTCACTGCAAGCTCCACCTCCCGGGTTCATGCCATTCTCCTGCCTCAGCCTCCCGAGTAGCTGGGACTACAGGCGACCGCCACCTTGCCTGGCTAGTGTTTTGTATTTTTTAGTAGAGATAGGGTTTCACCGTGTTACCCAGGATGGTCTCAATCTCCTGACCTCGTGATCCGCCCGCCTCGGCCTCCCAAAGTGCTGGGATTACAGGCTTGAGTCACTGTGCCCGGCCGATTTTTTTGTTATTTTTCTATAGAGACCGTGAATTTGTCGGTCTTGTTGAAAACAAGAAGTCTATTTTTTATTTCCTGTAACAATCCATTTATAATGACGTAATTTCCTCTGAGACTTTGATATAATAATACTTCATTTTACTCAAGCCAAAATCTTTTTTTCCCCAAAGGTCTCATACTATTGATTCGTATTTATTTTTAATTCCTCCTTGACTTAGGATGACTCTACACATATAAACCCATGTATACTTTGTATTTGTCTTTGCCTGTGTTCGTAACATCCACTTTTAGGTTCTCAGTCCCATTCTCTCATCTCGTATTGTCAATGAACTGATTATTTATTTTTCCATGCCCCAATCCAATTTCCACTGTTGATTAGCATTTCCCTATTGGTCTGAGGTAAGAACATCTATATTTCGGCTTCTCAGTTTTCAAGTGTGAGAAGAGTTTATGTTCAGTACAAGCAATTAGAGCAATGCCTGAAACATGGTTAGGTCTCAATACATATTACATCACCATCATCGTCATTATCATTATTATTAGAGGAAAGATAAATTTTAACCCAATAATCATATACATTGATATAAAATCTCACAGTGAGGGCCAGGCGCGGTGGCTCAAACCTGTAATCCCAGCACTTTGGGAGGCCGAGGTGGGTGGATCATGAAGTCAGGAGACCGAGACCATTCTGGCTAACATGGTGAAACCCCATCTCTACTAAAAAAAGTACAAAAAATTAGCTGGGCATGTTGGTGGGCGCCTGTAGTCCCAGCTACTCAGGAGGCTGAGACAGGAGAATGGCGTGAACCCAGGAGGCGGAGCTTGCAGTAAGCAGAGATCGCACCACTGCACTCCAGCCTGGGTGACACAGCAAGACTCCGCCTCAAAAAAAAAAAAAAAAAACTCACAGTGAGATAAAAGAGATGAACACCATTTCATGAGAGCACAGAACAGAGGAACTTGATCTATCCAGGGCCAAACCAGGGGAAAGAGGCTATGGCTGTGTCACAGAAGACTCCACTGAGGAAGTCATACTTGAGCTGAGATGAGAAAGATAACGTGTCAATCGTGAATATTTTGTTTGCCAGTGGGCTTCCAACAGACTTAAATGAAAGGGCACTGCTTGATTCAAGAAATTGAAAAGCGAGGTCAGTCTTCAGGCATGGCTAGATCCAGGTAAGTTGCCTCTCCATCTCCTGACTCTACTGTCCTCTGTGTTGGCTTAATTCCCTGAAACACTCTTCACAATTCTCGGAAAGGCCAAAATCAGCTCCAGTCTCACTTCCTGCCAGGTTTGCTACCCTAAGAAAAAGAAGGCTTCTCATTCCCAGTGATTCCAACCTAAGTCCTAGAAATAAGTCCTGCTTACTTAGATGGGTCACATGACCCTCTCTAAGTGAATTGCTGACATCAGAGGAATGGAATGCCTTGAATGAACAGGCCTAGGCCCTGTGTCCTTACCTGGAATGAGAACTGATTGAGGGGGAGAAAAGGCAGAGAAAGTACTACCGAAAAGGTGACCTGGATTCTGGACAGGCAAAACAATAGCCTATAGTGTACACAGGAATGAAAACTTCATCAGAATAGCAAATAACAGGGTCCAGTCTTCATTTTCCTCCCCACTGTCTGTATCTCTCGCTGCCTTCAGTGCCTTAAGTATATTGCCCATTGAGGAATGTGATCTTTGAGTGACTGTATAAAAAGAAGCACCATATCTGGTCACTGAACACCCTGGAGCAAATACAGTGCTTATAATTTGTGGATACCCTGTATCATGAAGACAGGCAAACAGTGGGGAGAAGCCCTTCCTTCCATTGTACCTGCTCGACTACCTGGTTCTATTTCAGAGAGTAAAGTATCCAAAGGACACTGATTAGGTTCAGAAAGTCAGCTCAAACAGACTTGAAAAGTGAAAGAGAAACTAATTAACTCTGTAACTAAAAAAATTCCTCCCAGACTCCAATAAATCGCTGACTGTAAGCTTCAGTTTCTAATGTTATAAGATTTCATTGTTTTTGTACTATCATGAATTTTTAAATTGAGAGTTACGAGAGGCATTTTTCAGGAACTGGATATAATAGCCTGAAACCATTTTATCCCTGATGGTCGCACAAGATCTAGTAGCTAATTAGTCAACTCTCGGTGACCAACTGAGTGTAGGGGGTCACTGAAGTGATGTTTGCTTCTGAACTAGCACGATGCTAGCAAGACTGCTGCTTCACCTGGATTGGGTGGAGGGAGAGTCAATCATTGGATCAACAGCTAGAGTAAATCGAGGCTTTTAATGCCTCCCTCACTCTAAAATTCTGTACCTCCATTATCCTATATTTAAGAGTATTTGTAAAACAATGACCAAGTAATTCAGCTGTGGATAAACTATTTGATTTTCATTGTGACATTCTTTCTCCAGCTTGCCACTTCATTGATATGAAGGAAGAATAATTCACAAGACAAAACAGTATTTTACGTGGCAAATTATTATGCAAACTGTTAGGAAAAGAAACTCAAGACAAATTAAAATTAACAGAGTTTAATTGAGCAAAAACTAGTAACAAATCAGGCAGCCCCCAGAACCAAAATAAATTCAGAGTAGCTCTGGGGCTACCACATGGTCCAATAACAATTAAGACAGAAGAAGGAAAGCGAAGTACAGCAAACAAAAGTGAGGTGTACAACTTAGTGCTTGCCTTATGTGAACACAGTTGGAACAGTTGACTGCCTGTGATTGGCTGAGACTCTGCTACTTGTTACAAAACCAGGTAATAGTCTGTTTACACATCCAGTTAGGTCACAGTTCACTATGTGAGAAGAAACCTTTAGGCCAAATTTCAAATATGTAAGGAGGCAGCTTTAGGCTAAACTTAACAAGACAACGAAAAATAAACTCTAAAATTTCTGTGAGTCACTGCAATTGCCAATTCTTCCAAAAGGCATTCCACCCAAGCTGGCTCATTTAAAACACAGAGAACTTGTCGGAAGATAGGTGATGCAAAGACTTTCAAGCCCAAGGAACTGCTGAAGAGGCTGCATCGAAGATCCAGCATCCACAATGTACATCATGGAATCCAGACTGTGCCAATTGACAGCAATAGAGAGGCCTCAGGGTAGGTATTAATGGTGAATGACCATGTACATATTAGATCCAAGTGTCAGATCTCCATGAGGAGCAATGTGGAAGTACCTTGCAAAAGGCAAATCTCTCTAAATGATTTATTATTGTATCTGTGGCATCTACCCAGTGGAGGAATCTGTCCTCTTTTCATTTGCTCTTGGTGGAAGCAGCAGTGATAGCCTATGTTATCTTTTCTGTCCATCATGAGTTATAAAAGTACATTAGTAATGCAAACAAAGGAGGCACACTAACACTTACCTACCAGGAATAGGGATGAATACCTACTGTGTGCCAGGTCCTGGCCAAAAGAGTATACATGATTATGCATTTAACAGTCACCAAAAATATTTTAGACAAATACCATGACACCTACTCATAAAGAAAAAAAAACCTAAAAGCTCAGAGCATATTGTTAATTTGCTCTAAATAACATAGTAAGCAGGTAGCAAGTATGAAAGGAAGGGGTATTGTTCATCTGAGAAGAACAGTGGAAAAATAAAAGCGTTATTAAAAAAACAGAACCAAGGAAACCAAGAACAAACATGGTTTAAAGTATGACTATGACACAGATTTAATGAGAAACTCACAGTGAACTAGAAGATTGCAGATTTACCCAGGTTTTAAAAATAATTTTTAATCAATTTATTTATTTATACTTTTGATATTGACTCTACATCATGTAACCCTGAACATGGATGAGGAAAACAACAGGAATGTCACAAGGCCCAGGAGTCGTCGTTGCTGAGTGTGGATATCACAGCTCCCGTACGTGGCTACAGAGACACTGCGTGTTCTCATATGTAACCCTATCAGACTACATTTTGTTTATCAATAGCAATATTCATGCTTCTAAAACATCACATGCCCACTCTGCCCAAGGAGCAAATATCTGATCCAGAACTTAATGCAATAATTACTGAATCAGATATCCCTGGGAAGCAATTATTTTTAAATAGCCATAGCTATTTTGATTACATGGACATTTAAGTTCTTTCTTTGCCACATTTGTCTTCAAAAGAGAGATGGTAGGATCAAAAGAAAAATGTAATATTGGTGGCATGAAAGTGTAAGAGAGATTTAGCACTTCAGGAAATAGAGTGAGACCAGAATTATTTTAGCATCTTAGTCTTACCTGGAAGATATAGAAAGATGCCACCATCGTTGTGTTAACAATTGAACAGATGCCCCTTTTCCCCCATTTATCTTTTTCTTTGTCATGGGAAAGTGGTTTTACAAATTGCCAATATTATCAACATTGCTGGGACTTGTACTAGTCAGAAAACCTCACAGTGTCCCAGTTTTGGTGTTTTTCTTTTTTCTTTTTTTTTCTACCTATAATATGAGTTTAATAGTGCTTTGTGATCTACAATCCCAGGGAATAACTTTTTGCATTATTCTAAACAGCAAACAATGATGAAAAAATAGTTGAAAAACTACACAAATTAGGTTTCCCATCTAATGTCTATTACAAAATTCTGTAACAGGTTTTTAATTCCTGAAACCCAATCTGGGAATCCCCACAGGATCTCCCACATCATTATACCAGGCTTTCTCTACACAGTCATGTGCCCCACAACAACATTTTGGTCAAGGATGGACCACATCTATGGCAGTAGTCTCCTAAGTTTATAATGGAGCTGAAAAATTCCTCTTGCCTAGTGATGTCACAGTTGTCATCACATAGCAGCACAATACATTATTACAAAAATCTATGATAAAAAAAAGAAACAGATCAAGCAAACCACCATGGACGTATTTTTGAAAAGAGTGACACCTCCTCAAAAAGAGCCTCAGGCAGGTCCTTCAGGAGTTTCTCCAGAAGAAGGCCTTGTTATCATCGGAGATGACAGCTCCATGCATGTTATTGCCCCTGAAGACCTTCCGGTGGGACAAGATGTGGAGGTAGAAGACAGTGATATTGGTGATCCTGATTCTAACGTGTGTGTGTCAGTGTTAACTTTTAACACAAGAAAGTTTAAAAATTTAAGAAAACAATTAAAAATAGAACAAAGTTTATAGAATAAGGATATGAAGACTGGAAGTATTTGCAGCTGTACAACGCGTGTTTTAAGCTGTTATTACAAAAGAGTCAAAAAGCTTTTTAAAATTTAAGTTTATGAAGTTAAAAAGTTATGCTAAGGTTAATTTATTATTGAAGAGATCATTTTTTTGATTTTTTTTTTTTTTTTTTTTTTTTTTTTTGAGACGCAGTCTTCGCCTGTCTCCAGGCTGGAGTGCAGTGGTGCGATCTCGGTTCACTGCAACCTCCACCTCCTGGGTTCAAGAGATTCGTTTGCCTTCACCTCCCTAGTAGCTGGGACTACAGGCATGCCACCACGCCCAGCTACTTTTTGTATTTTTGGTAGAGATGGGGTTTCACCATGTCGGCCAGGATAGTCTTGATTTCTTGACCTCATGATCTGCTCACCTCGGCCTTCCAAAGTGCTGGGATTACAGGCATGAGCCACCACATCCAGTCTTTAAAAATAAATTTAGTGTTGCCTAAGTGTATAGTGTTTACTAAGTCTACAGTAATGTATAGTTATGTCCTAGGCTTTCACAGTCACTCACCAACAGCAACTCTCAGTCCTGCAAGCTCCATTCATAGTAAGTGCTCTGTACAGGTGTACCATATTTTTATCTTTAATATCCTAATTTTACTTTACCTTTTCTATGTTTAGGTATGCTTAGTACACATTTGCTTCCCATTGTGTTACAATTGCCTACAGTATTCAGCACAGCAACATGCTATACCAGTTTGTAACCTAGGAGCCATACGCCATGCCATGTAGCCTAGGAGTGTAGTAGCCTGTACCATGAAGGTTTGTCAGTACACTCCATGATGTTGGCACAACTACAAAATTGCCTAATGATGCATTTCTCAGAATGTGTCCCCATAATTAAGCAATATATGACTGTATGTCTTATTTTTTCTTCTTCCTTCTTTTCAATTACACTTCATTTCTCATCACTTCCTTTGTCCCTCAATATAGCTTTCATATTTCTATCTCTCTGCTTTCGCACTATTTTCCCACCCTTTTATTCTTCCACCATTCACCCTTCACTGCTACTCTAGCGAACAAACCATTACATGTAATTTACATGTAATTTATCACTATTTAAAATACTGGCTTTATTTATGAATAAGCATCTGGTTCTTATTTTTATTTAATATTAAATGAGTTGTAAATCTTGTATTCTCTACAGAACAAAATGAAAAAACCCAATACCAACTACAATTTTCTCTCCATTTGAAATTTCCCACTTTTACTTTTGATTCTTCCTGCTTAGATATTAAGAATATTTCAATTTGCACCATAATTTAAATTATACTGTAAGTCACCATGTAATGAAACTCTTAGTAACATAAATTAGTGAAGTATTTATTTAATATGTGTATTGAGATTTAACAATACTTGATGCATTAATTTCTACAGGATTCTTTCCTTCCCGGCTGGATGCAGAGCAGTAGAGAAGGAAGCAGAGAAAATTTCTAAATTAGTTTCTCAACTGAATCCTTCACTGTACAACTAAGTACATTGCTTCTTACCAAAAAATTAAAGGTTAATTTTTCAAAATATGGTAAAATTTAAACTCATATTTTAATGTAAAAATTCTATTAAATGCATTTTATATGCTATTAAATAATTATCAGTCTGGTTTTTGCTTTTGAAGTAATACATATTGCTATAATAAATATTTTATATCTAGAAACTGATGTATATCTACACACACATATGTGTGTATGCATATATACATATATATTTCTAGATATATATAAATCTAGAAAGTCATGTATATGTACAGATTTAAAACATCATGTGGTATTTCATATTAAGTAAAAACTAATCTCTAATATTTTACAATAGTAATTTTGGTATATAGTCACATACTCATGACTAATATAATTTTTTATTACAAACTAGTCATTAAAATTATATATCTTATACATTTTGACATTTATTGTAATCCTATTTTATGCAAAACACAGTTTGAGAAGTACTGTTAAAGAATTATTACTTTTTACTTCCAGTATTTCATGCTAACTCATGAACTAAATCAAATCGTTAGTTAATTCAGGTGTATAAAATTTGATAAGAGTGAGTCCCACTTTGGGCAGTAAATTCCCACATGTGACGTACCCTTTGGAAAGCTTGGCTCACAGCCTCCTCACTCCATGTAGATTGTGTGGTCTGGAGTTTTAGTATTCCAGCCTTCAGTAGATCCAAGGGTGTGCTTCCTTCTCTGCTGTTCTCCATCCAGCAGGGAAGGAAGGAATCCTGTAGAAATCACAGTGTCTGCCCTCCTGCAACTGGTTCCTGACTGCCTACGTGCCTGTGGGAGCTGTTTCCGCAGCCAGTTTTGTCACTTTCTTCGTTATTCTGCTCCCTTCTGCATTTCTGCCATCGTGTCCCTTTTCTGTTACCAACAACCATGTTACTTAGATAGGTCCATAACCTGCTCTAGCTTCACTCATCCCCCACCTAACTGTCTATAGTAACTGTAGGAGTTAACACAAATGGGAAGTGATGGACATGCCAGTTACTGAGTGAGTGCTTCATAAATTTATGAGGTACGCACTTTTGGTATCCTTTTATAAATAATAACACTAATACTTAGGATGGCCTAAAGTCATATGGATTCAGCCCCAAAACCAAGATTTCTAAATTAGTTTCTTAACTGAATCCTTCACTGTACAACTAAGTACATTGCTTCTTACCAAAAAGAATGTTTGTGATAATAATAATTTGAGTAGAACAATGGTTGTGAAAGGCCTTCGAATACTGTAAAATGTTCTATCAATACAGAGTAGAAGAAAACGCTAATTTATAGTTTTCAAGCCCTTTTATATCACCTCATATAACTTACTGTCAGGAAAATATGCTGATTGTTCTAATAATTGGTTAATTGAGAGCATTCTGTATAAACCACACATGGGCTATCAATTTCAAACAGTTACAAAAAAAGTTTACTCCATCTCAGGGCTATTTTAATATGGTTTTCCCTGTCTTCGGTGGGCAAAGAAGACCTTACAGGAATATCATGAGCTTGGAATCTGCCTAACTATATTATTGTACAATAAGCACACATTAATTAAGCAGTACCAATAATCAACATGAAAGAATAAAAACAAGCTTTTACTATTAAGGCATTACTATTGATTTTTATAAACACCAAAATAATGTCCCTCCTAGGCCCATTAAACAGGTAATAATAACCATTCATTTAATTAATACTGACTCACAGTGAAAATTTTAGAGTACTTGTAACACCCACATTAATATCAAGAAGGTTCATTAGGACTAATACTACAATAAATATAAAATGAATTAGTAATGATTACACCATTATTTTAAAGCATTCCTATTTGTACATTTGTATTTACTTTAATCACCATCACTCTAAATGGCAATGAACAAAAGCCAGGCTGGGTATATTTATGTAGAAATAACGAGGCATATAAATGCAACTCAGTGAAAGACATGCACATCTTATCTGCACGTGTTCATCAACACACCCATTTGTGTGGACGGTTACTAAAAAGACATACTCTTTGTAACATTTGTGAGGGAAATTAAAATCATCCTGTAATTTGTCCTCCTCTCTGGTTTGAAATTGTTCCTTCTGAATATCTACATTCTGATTCAAGATGCTAGTAGAGTGCCTGGCACATAGTAGGAAGACCATAAATATTTGTTAAATAATGTCCATGCCTCCATGTTACATTCTCGTCTGGGAGGACTACTGGCTACCCCTGAGTATGTTTAATTTTAACTTTGATTTCAAAGAATCTGTTGATGATTGTCTATATTTACAATCAATGTTGGACAGATTTTATTTACTAGGGGGCGAAAGGGAAAAGGAGAGAAACTTCTATTTCTGCCAGCTAACCAAAGCGGGGCAAAGAATGTAATAAATAACTCTTGCTTTCAGAATGGGTCAGTAGGGAGGAAAATTAAAAGAAAAAGCTACAAAGGTCTATTTTACATTCTCTCTTCCCATTCTTTTTTTCACGGAGTCTCGCTCTGCCACCTAGGCTGGAGTGCAGTGGCACGATCTCGGTTCACTGTAAGCTCCACCTCCCGGGTTCACTCCATTCTCTTGCCTCAGCCTCCGAAGTATCTGGGACTACAGGCACCTGCCACCACACCTGGCTAGTTTTTTGTATTTTTAGTAGGGACGGAGTTTCACCATGTTAGCCAGGATGGTCTCGATCTCCTGACCTTGTGATCCACCCGCCTCGGCCTCCCAAAGTGCTAGGACTACAGGCGTGAGCCAGCACGTCTGGCCCTTTCTTCCCATTCTTTATGGCTGAATCTTCCAGGATGTCAGGAAGCTGATTGTTTCAATGAACGAAACTCTGATAAAAGAAGGCAAAGAGGAAAAGAAACAACAAAACTCTCCTCTCTTCCTTTTATACCCTTGCTAATGACAAACATTTCCATATGGGCTCTTACAGAATCTTAAGTCCTGATTACATCTGAGTTAGAGCTGAATGGACAACATAGTTAATTGCTATTATTTTAAAAAGTTACTTGTATTTGCTCTTAAGTACTGGGTAGTCAGAAACTGGCCATTTTATGAATATTGACAATGTGATAAAGGGACAGTTCCTCCAAAATAATGTCACAGAGTCCTGAGCATCTTGGAGGGGAAAATGTGGGTGTTTTTGGTGGGTAGAAAACGGGATACTTCTCTTTGGAGATCTGGCTCTCTTTGGAGTTCGCATGCTGCTGGATGAATACTGTCAAAGCCCTGGCCCATGCTTACTTGCCCTCTAAATCCTCTGCCCTAGCTTCTTGTTGCTTTGATTTTATGTTCTCTCTACTCACATGACTATTTGTCCAGCAGAGAAGCTAAGGATTTGCTAACTGTGAAGAAAAAGATTCTGTGTTTCACCACATTGCAAGCCTTGAAACCACAGAAGCAGTGAGCAAGCTAACATTTATTCTAAAGATAAACATGAAATCCAGGTAAAGAAACAAAGCACAATTTATTATCCTATTGATCACTAAGAGACTAATGTCGTTTCCTTTCCTAAAGACATTTATCCAATAAGCTTTGTACACACCACAGCAACAATCTGTAACCCATTATAGAAGTGTCACTAACACAGCGTTAATTACCACAGTATGTGACTTGGAAATGGTATCTTGAGTAAAGTGGAATATTTGGTTCACAACCCAGCATAAAACCACATCAGAGTCTTTTGTCTCCAGCTTGAGGCCATTCTCCACCTCTGGGTCAGGAAATAGGATTTTTGAAGGAGTGAAGAAGTAGGTTCCTGATGTTTCTTCCTCTCCATTCTCAGTTTATACCTCCAGGTCAACACTCTCATCTGATCTCAGAAGAATGCATCATTTTTTGAGGACCTACTTTGTGCTAGGAACTTTATGTAAATTTGTTCTTTTAGTCTTTATCACTCTATACTATGTTAGTATACTCACTTATAGGTGTAATTCTATGTATATAACTCAATACACGGATAATACAAAGAGAACTTTTAAATTGGTATGCCCACCTCACCAAAGCTCTTTTTATGTAGTCATGAAGCTTCATAACTAAAGGAAGTTCACAAACTGAAGACTAAAGATTGAATAACACAGGTAATAAATAACACACATCATTACCGCTAATTGCACAGAGCCACCTTTGCAGCCACTCCTGTGGGAGGTTATTTGTAATTACATTGTATGCTAGACCTGCATGTGAAGTGGATAGACTTCTTCTCACCATCCTTGTCAAAAATATTTTCTTTAACACCAGGTCTAAATGCAGACTATTTTATTTTTCTCTAGTACCTAGAAAAGTTTTAAGGCTTTTGCTCTAATACGTGAGAACACAAGTCTTTCTCTCTCATTTTAGATCAAGCTATTACCTCTCTTCAATTTGCATGTTAGCTTTTAAGAGCACTCTTGGAAATCATAAAAGTACCCAGGCACTCTGCCACCATCTACTTTGGTCTGTAGCATGATGGAAAGGAGGGTGAGAATAAGGAAAGTGGATAGATGAGAATCAAAATAGATGATGCTCTATTCTAAATAAATTAGGGACAGAGAATGTAAGAAGAAATTTTTAAAAGTGAAAGGTTAATAATGATAATAATAATATCT
The DNA here is from genome assembly GCF_047675955.1 of Chlorocebus sabaeus. Classification (NCBI taxonomy): domain Eukaryota; kingdom Metazoa; phylum Chordata; class Mammalia; order Primates; family Cercopithecidae; genus Chlorocebus; species Chlorocebus sabaeus. The sequence goes on from NC_132911.1 coordinate 96,937,524, forward strand.
AATCTGTCAGAGTTTACTATGCAGATGCAGTGGGAATGAGTTATACACATTATTCATTTAAATCCCTTCATTTAGGTACTATGATGATCCCCAAATTGCTAATGAGACAGCTGAGGTTTAAACAAGTTAGTATCTAACCCAAACTAGCTAGTAGATGACAAAGTCTGGATTCCAACGCAGAATGCTTGCACCTCTAATCATCATGTGTCAGGAAGCAGCAATTACTTCATGGAAGAGCAAATATGAGCCTGTGTTGCTAATGCCAATGGCATACTATGGAATTAAGAGCCAGTATTCGGGAGGGAGCCCATCCAGGCAACTGCCCCATTTGTTGTTTTTGCAGGCATGTTGGTTGTCTCTCCCCCTCTCTCACAGGTTAAATATTCATATTAATGGAGAAAGAATGGGCTAGACAACAAACAGTTTTGGAACAAAAGAAAAATTTAGCCAACTTCTTATCAAACTATAGCATGCATACAGAAAAGCAAAGAATAGATGTTTAGTTCAATGAGTTTTCACCAAATGAGCATACCCCTGCATAACAACTCCCGTGTAATACCAGAGAGACCAAGAAACAACACTAGTCCTCCAGCAGTCACTCTCATCCCAATCACGAATGCCCTTAAGGTGTAACCACTAATCTGATTTTAAAACTGTGGATTAGTTTTACTATTTTTAGACTTCATATAAATAGAATTACATGTTATAAATATTTTATGTTGGCCAGGCGTGATGGCTCACACCTGTAATGCCAGCACTTTGGGAGGCCAAGTCGGGTGGATCACCTGAGGTCAGGAGTTCGGGACCAGCCTGGCCAACATGGAGAAATCCTGTCTCTACTAAAAATACAAAAATTAGCTGGGTGTGGTGGAGCATGCCTGTGATCCCAGCTACTCAGGAGGCTGAGGCAGGAGAATCACTTGAACCCAGGAGGCGGAGGTTTCGGTGAGCCGAGATTGTGCCATTGCACTTCAGCCTAGGCGACAAAAGTGAAACTCCATTTCCAAAAAAAAAAAGAATTATGTTTCATTCCTTTTATTTAACATTTTGTCTGAAAGCATGAATATATGCTGTAGCAACCAGCAATAGTTTATTCTATTTGATGTGTAGGGCATGTTGCACAGATAAATCATAACTGATTTATCCAATACACTATTGATGAATATTGGGTTTCTTTACAATGTTCAGTGTAGACTAGAGAGAAATCCTAGAGTTTAGAAATCCAAGGTAGGCAGTTTGATAGGAAATGAAGCCAGAATTCTAAAAAACATAAGCTAATTGCACAGAAGAAACTGCAGAAATTTGCCTGTCTAGGCCTTGACACTGGGTGATAAAAAATATAAATATAGTCCCTGAGTATTTGTAAACACAAATTGGATGTATCTTTACAATCAAAATTCACAACACCTGAGTAGTTCTTTTCCAGGGGAACACAACTTCAATCCAGAATGAAAATATTTCCACAGATAAGTTCTGAGGAACATGAGCTCATAGTTAAGAGTGATGAAACCACCCAAGGAAATGATGTCCCATGACAGAGTATCTGCAGACAGCTACTCTTTCAGATCCTTAATATTTAAAAATATGAAAGAGAAATCACAAATAGGAACATATGAGAACACTATTTTTCAAAAGATCACACAAATTTGAAAAAGTATCCAAATAGAATGTTATAAATTGAACACACAAAACCAAGGATTTCAAATTCAATGAATAGTTTGAAAAGAAGACTAGACAGAAGAGATTATTTGTAAAGTGGGATATTAACCCAGTCATTACCCAGGCTATAACATAGCAAAGCAAAGAAATGGGAAATATTAAAGCAATATTAAAAGGCATAGAGAATAAAAGGAGAAGTTTTAACATATCTAGTTGGTGTTTTAGGAAAGGATATTCATGGAAATTGTGAAAAGGAAATATTCAAAATACAAATTTTTATGAACTGTTGGGAGAGAACAATTTTACAATTCAGAAGCCCAACATATTCTGACAGGAAAAATAAAGCAATCAAGCCCTAGACCCATTATGGTGACATTACAAAAAGCAAAGACAAAGTTGGAGAAAAATAATTTTCTATAAAAGGTGGCAATTAGACTGACAGCTGACATCCTGACCTCAAGAATAGAAGTAGAATACAGTGGGATAATATTTTCAATGTACTGAGAGGAAGATAGTGGTATATCTGAGTTTTTATACTCTGAAAATCTTTTAGAACATAGGTTAAATAAAAATATTTTCTGAAAAATAACTGAGTTTACCACTAGCAGACTCTCATTAAAGCAAATTTTAAATAATGTATTTTGGGCTCAGGGAATTTATCTCAAATATAAAATATAATATGCAAAAAGGTATGGCAAGAAAAGATGTGTATGAGTTAAAATTTGAGTAAATCTAAATAAATACTGATTGCATACAACATTTATAATCATGTAATGGATGCTCAAAATTAAGGAATTGTAAAATTATTGCACTGTTTAGGTAAGGATAAAAGCTTCAATTTATTTAAATATATTTATGTTAAAATATGTAGATTTGTGAAGAAGTAGTATAGAAAAATTAACTTTTAAACTAAAAAAATAAACTTTATATATATTATATTTAGATTTAGATTATGTATTTATATTATGGTCAGATACATACATGAAAAATAATGCTCACCAATTAATATCAATGATCTTCATATAGAAAATTATAAAAATTATATTGAAAGATGTTTAAAAATTTTAAATAAACACTATATTTATGGATAGAATATTAAATTTGATTTATAGATTTAAAGCAATTGCAGTGAAAACTATAAGAGTTTTGGGTAAAATTTGTTAAAACAATTATAAAATAGTGCAGGTAAGAAAGTCAGGAATGGACAAGTCACTATTGAAGAAGAATCAGACAAAGAATCTATCCTATCAGTGGTTAAGACTTTTTATGAAGCCATAGTAATTATAGTGTGGCATTTATTCAGATTGATAAATACAGCAAATAAATAAAATACTGAACTCAGTAACAGACCGACTTAAATATGAAAATCTTAAGTGTGGAATTTGAACTGCAAGTCAATAAAGAAAGGAGTATTCAAACAAGTGATAAATAAAAATATAAATTAAATCTGTAACTAATATATAACTAAAACTCAACATCAGATATATTAAGGATATTAATATTTCAGAAAGAAACAAGTGTTTTATGATATTGGGGGTAGGAGAGTAGATAATTGTAAATTAGAAAAGAAAATATCAAAACTTCAGACTGCATGAAAAAGTAACTTCTGCTAACCATAAAAAGAATGAAAGAGTATGCCACAAATCACTGGAAGATATTTCTAGCAATTTTAACCTATAAAGGATTAATAACTAGAGAATATAAAGAACTACTATAAATTAATAGTATATATTTTTAAAAGACAAACAAGCTCGACCAAATAAACAAGTAAAAATTATGAACAGGCATTTTACAAGAGAAGAAAAAAAATGGTCCATTTATATTTTAAAATATTCCAACCTTTGTTAGGTATCATGACAATGTAAATTATAACCACAAAGAGATTCAATTTCCCACAAATCAGATTGGCAGGATTAAGGCAGGCAGTACCACATGTTACCAACAATGCAGATTAATGTTACATCTGAAACACAGCTGGAGGAAATGCATATTGGTAAAAGCCACATCAAAGCTTTTGACATTTTCAGTAAATATTATCATGCACATCTCCTGAAGCCCAGCAATTCACTCAGGCAGAATTAACTTCCAGAGAAATTCTTACAAATGCACATTGAAACATGTTCAAGAATGTTCATAACAGCATTATTTATTCATTGCTAAAAGTTGAGAACCAGTTCAGTTGTCCATTAATCATGTATAAATAAATTGAAATATTCTTACAATACAATAATCTGTAGTGATGAGTATATAGTATGATCCATAAATAAATAAATAAATAAATAAATAAAATGAATGTATCTCAAAACACAGCATTACAGAAGAATGACTATATATATATAATGATCTCATTTTGTAAGACTCAAAACTAGACAAATTTAAGTAGTATTTTATTTTTGATACATAAATACATGAACATTTCATAAAGCAAAGCAAAGGAGAAAGAGGTCAAAGAATGAACAATGAGGTGAGCGAGGCAGAAAAAAATTTAGGGAGTGGGAATTCAAAATCTCTGGGAGCAATCCATTTTATAAGCTATGTGTCAGGACCTAGATATTAGTTTTGTTTTTCTTTAAATTGTGTATATTAATTGTACACACTTTTTTTTCTACTTTAGGGTTTAAGAAAATGATTTTGTGCCAGTACAGCAACAGAAGACAAATGAAAATAAGAATTGTGAATGAATCAACTCTATGTACATGTAAGAAACATCATGAAATTACTCTGTAATTACTGATTAAAAATATAATAATTTTTACATAAAAAGTTTTACAGTAAAAAATCATTTTAACATAAAAAATGATTAATCATTAACATTGGCAAATGATTAGGTTAATCATTGGCAAAGAAGAATTTCAACAGATTTCTTTATCCACAGACATAAAGAGAGATTTTGACTTTCTTTTTTATTGTTTTTAGATGACTTTATTGTACTTTAAAAATAATGTATGCTTATTATTTAAAATTCAAACAATACTATGATCTACAAACTGTTAACTAAAAAAGTAGCTATGCAAAATGTTATCATCCCAAAATAACAACTGTTAACATGGGATGATCATATGTACTGAGGGAATAATGAGAAATTAGGAGGACATAAAATTATATACACTGCTTTTAAGTTAAAAAGCATTTAAAGTTAATTTTAAGTAATTTTGACCAAAAAAAATGAAGCTAAAGTGAAAAAGGAATGCTGAAATGCCTCTTCAATATTCTCATCTCATTCTATAGTTTTATCATTTGATCTTTAAACTCCCACTGTATTTTCATAGGATGAAGTATATTATGTTTCTTTTACTTTTCTTCATAAGAAATATTCTAACATTTCAGAGGATTATGCCATTAATTATGTTCTTTCCCATGTTCGACATGAGAAAACATAATGACTTTAAAAGTAATTGATATAGTTTGGCTTTGTGTCCCCACCCAAATCTCATGTTGAATTGTAATCCTCAGTGTTGAAAGAGGGACTTGGTGGGAGGTGATTGGATCATGGGAGTGGAGATCCGCCTTGCTGTTCTTGTGATAGTGAGCGAGCTCTAACGAGATCAGGTTGTTTAAAGGTATGTAACACTTTCCCCTTCTCTCTCTCAGGCAGGCCATGTGAAGACGTAGTTGCTTCCCCTCGGCCTTCTGCCATGACTGTAAGTTTCCTGAGGCCTTCCCAGGCATGCTTCCTGTACAGCCTGTGGAACTGTGAGTCAATTAAATCTCTTTTCTTCATACATTACCCAGTCACAGGCAGTTCTTTATAGCAGTGTGAGAACAGACTAATACAGTAATGGATTCTCTGTAGGTCTTTGATAGGGTGTTTTAAAAGTCTATAAAATACAAATTAAGTTTTCTCAATAAAATTTTTTCTGTTTCCAGGCATTTCTGACAGCCTCTATTTGCTATGACAAAGTGTGATAGAATCTCCATGATTTATTCCTATCGACCTTACCTAGCTAATGATCTTCTCCCCTGAAGATACAACTTGATGACTGGGCATTGATGTCACAGAAGAGGACATTATGTTTGCCTCCCTCTGTGTGTGTATGTGTGTGTGTGTGTGTTTGTGTCTGTGTGCATGTACTATAAGGTAGAAAAGGAGGATGATAGAAAACTTATAGGGACTCTCTCTCTCTCTCTCTGCCTCTCTCTTTCTCTCTCTCTCTCTTTCTCTCTCTCTCTCTTTCTTGTCTGATGGCCTATATGAAAGTCAACTCCACATTTTTGGGTATAAGCTACTAAGGAGGCATAAGTTAGATATTGTAATCACTAACCTATTTAAAGCAGATTTTGTGTCAATTGCGGGCTTTTTTAAATTTTATTTTTTAATTTTGTGCTGAAAACAACATTGGTTAACTATTTTATACTTAACTATGTTTAAACTTATCCATTACCCTTCAGGCAGAAAGGAAAATTTTTTTAAAAGGAAAAAGATCCTTGAAACCTTAAGAAATGGACCCAGTATTTTAGACATGCGTGTGAACTCACTAATGTAGAGAATCCTTCCCTGAAGAGGGAGACTAATTCTTTGTTACAGCCCTCAATAGGTTTTATTTTGGAAATGCCTAGGATTGTCCATAAGTCCCATGCCAAATCTCCTATTCCTTCAGCATATTGAGATGATGCTTAAAATTCTGAAGTGTTCTATAACTGAAGTTAGGATTCTTACCATATACATAACAGATAATTTTCTGAAAGTAAGTTTTGTTCAGGATGGGGATACATCTCGAGAATTTGGCACTTGAATTAGAGGAATCCTCTGAGGGTACAAGACCATCTGAGGACTCATGTGACATTTGACAGTTGTTTTACAAATTGGCTTAAGCTTAGTCTTGCTTCCCTGAAAAATTCTTTTTCCGATGGCAACTAAGCCAGTGTAGGACATACCCAATCAATGAATTTCAGCTGTCGTCATGATCGACACGGATCACTGAACAATTGACTAGACTGTGATGATCAGTATTGATTGTGAATGTGTCTGAAATTAAAATATTGGATATACTATGGACTATTCATTTCATCATTTCATGAATGTGGAATAGTCATTGAACCAGGAGTTTGAATTCCCATGCTGGTCACCTCATCTTATGCAGACCAGAACATTCACTTTCCTTTATTTTTCTTCCAAAAGAAGGAAAAATTTAAATGGCTATGTAGCATATGTAGGTAAGCATTGAAGATAGCTTGAATTTGATATTTTTAAAAGAGAAAACAAAACGTGCTCTAAAACAACTCACAAACATGGTGACTATTCTTGTGGAAGTGTACTTTATTTATACCTTAAGTCTCCTGTATAAACTCTGTGAGAGTAAGCACAGTATTAATTAGCTTACTCAACAGCTGTTAAGAAGGCACTACCATGTGTCAGGCACTTTCCAAGTGCAAAGATAAAATAGTGCTATGCCTTCTGCTGCTCCCATAGTCTAGTCAGAAAGAGTCAAACTTGATGAAATAATCACATCAATAAATGTAAACTTTAGAAGAGTGTAAGTGAGTGTCAGTGAGGCATCAGGTGCAGACAGTGCAGAATGGGAGAACTGGTTAAATCAGGCAGCAAGGGTGAAGTTTGCTGAATAAATGATCATGAGTTGAGGCATGATGTTAGAGTAAGATTTTACTTAAGAAACGTAACTATGCAAAGAGAAGGGTGGGGCTGAGGTGGATGCAAGAACAATCCAGACAGAGGAAAAAGTGCTTCTGTAGTTAAAATGGCACAGCACGTTTGAGAATTAAGAGAAGGCCAGTGTGACTAAGGGTAGAAAGCAAGATCAAGTGACGTGAGGCAGGAGGCTGGAAAGAGAGTCAGGGACACTCAGATGCAGAGGCTTGGAGTGAGACATTTCCCCCAGTGTGTCTGACACCCAACCTTTGTGCCTGCTGTCTCAGCACAATTAACAATAGTACACCCTTTCGTTCTCAAATGCAGTTTGAGTTTTCTGTTCACTAAGAAAATTGTATGATTACTCTACTTAAAGGCCATATTAAAGATTTTGGTCTTTACCCTAACAATGGGAAATCTTTAAAATGCTTAAGCAAGAGAGTGACATGATCACATACAACATTTGAAAAGATTATCCAGGCTATACGGTGTACAAAAGGTTAATTGGGGCAAAGGCAGATGCAGGGACACCAGTTAGGAGGCTGATGCCAGAGTCAGAGAAAGGATGACAGTAATATGAACCAGATGATACTGGAGGAGATAGAGTGAAAGAATTTGAGGCAAGTGGACTGTATCAGTCTAATCATGTCTGCCTCAGCCTGGACAAGCAATCATACAAGCTATAAAGCATGTATGATTTAAACTGCTTGCTACTCAAAACTAGAGAAACTGATAAGGAACCTTTTGCTAGAGATGAGAGAAGACTCAGAATGGTAGTTAGATCACACAACAGAATGTCTGGTGGGGCAATCAGAGGCTAGGAATTGATGAAGGCTAGTGTCTTCATGTTCCATCATAATTACTCTGAAGCTTGAGGCCACCAAGAAGCTGGTCCCGTAGTGGATTGTCAGGCATCTCCAGAATAGCCTATAGCAGGGGTCCCCAACCCCGGAGCCATGGACAGGTACCGGTCCATGGCCTGTTAGGAAGCGGGTAGCACAGCAGAAGGTGAGCATGGGCAAGTGAGCATTACCGCCTGAGCTCCGCCTCCTGTCAGATGAGCGGAGGCATTAAATTCTTATAGGAGCACAAACCCTATTGTGAACTGTGCATGCAAGAGATCTAGGTTGTGTGTTTCTTACGAGAATCTAACTAATGCCTGATGATCTCAGGTGGAAGAGTTTTATCCTGAAACCCTACTCCCCCACCCCATCCATGGAAAAACGGTCTTCCATGAAACTGGTGCCTGGTGCCAGAAAGGTTGAGAACAGCTGGTGTCTGCAGTATTGTGGGGAGTTTCTAGGATTCATGTGTGAAACTCGTAACTGCACATGGCCACAGAGGAGACAGGTGTTTTCTACTGGTATTCAGACTGAACTGACTTCTTCAGTCTGCCCTCTGGCAAGGTATAGTGGAGCACAGCTTAAAGAATCAAAAACACAAGGCAGGCTCTGAACAATTTACAGCAGAACACTGCTGAACAGATTTAGGTTTTGCCTCAAACTGAAGAGGTCAATGAAATACATGTTATTACTGAACCTTGTTTAAGAGGAGAAAGAGAAGGGGGACAATACGGCTGCCCTCAGGGATCAAGACGAAAGAAGAGGGTTTCAGTCAGATATGCCACAATAGCAAAGATGTGGAATCAGCCTAAGTGTCCATCCATGGTGAGCGGGTAAAGAAAATGTGTTATATACACAATGAAATACTATTCAACCATTAAAAAAATGAAATTGTGTAATTGGCAGCAGTGTGGATGAAACTGGAGGTCATTGTCTTAAATGAATAAACCAGACACAAAAAGACAAATATTGCATGTCCTGTCTTATATGTAGGAGCTAAAAAGTTTGATCGCATGGAAAGAGTGAGATGATGCTTAACCAAAATATATTGTACTCAGTTGGTGGGCACCCTAAGTACCCTGACTTGATCACTACATATTATATACATGTAAGAAAATGGTTCACATACCCCATAAACTTGTACAAATAAAAATAAATAAATAAATTGAAGGTGCCGAAGAAGGCTGGATGAGCAAGAATTACTGTGAAAATGATCACAATTTAACAAAGCTGGGGACTCCTAGGAAACCCCTAAGGGACAGTTAAAGATGTGGGCAAACTAAACTGTGGTGACTCTTTTGCTTTTGATGTGCCAGATTTGATCTTAAATAGAATGTCCGTGCAAGTCTTGACATTAAATTCCGTGTGCCTTACAGACCGCAGGATGATTATGCGATTTGCTGACACATGCAAGATAGTCTCATACTTGAGGGTTGGTGATACCCGTGTGAGTATTTCACTGTGGCAAGAGGTACAAACATAAGAGAGTGACCTGCGTGGACACCCATCTATCTCCCTTCTCTTGCTAGACAGATGTGGAGAATGCTGACGAAATCAAGTCTGAAACTTCTGGATTTACTCTCAAGAACATTTTCTAATTATTTGGCTTCAAGATACAATAGAAGAAACTGTGATAAACAATGCAGTTAAGAGAAGTAACGCCAGCTGGGTGAGGTGGCTCACGCCTGCAATCCCAGCACTTTGGGAGGCTGAGGCAGGCGGATCACCTGAGGTCAGGAGTTCCGGACAAGCCTGTCCAACATGGAGAAATCCTGTTGCTACTAAAAATACAAAAATTAGCCGGTGGTGCAGGCCTGTAATCCCAGCTACTGGGGAGGCTGTGGCAGGTAAATCGCTTGAACCCAGGAGGCGGATGTTGCAGTGAGCCGAGATCGCATCACTGCACTCCAGCCTAGGCAACAAGAGCAAAACTGTGTCTCAAAAACAAAAAAAGAGAGAGAAATAAGTAATGGCATTTGAATTATCTCTCTTAACCTAGCAATACATAGGAAAGGAAGATTTCCTAGAAGAAAGCCTGAGTGTCCTCAGTGGGCACAATGATTCACTAGGAGAACAGTGTGACAGTGATTTGAAAAAAATGTAAAGGTCTTTCCTCCATTCAGCAGTCATTCTGCTACTAATTGTTCAGTATCTATTGTACCATTCCGTGTTCTAGGCTGTGTAATTATAACTGTAGACATGAAAAATATGGTTCCTGTCTCCCTGGCATTTACCCTCAAATAAGACATATGCCAGACAGACAGAAGACAGAAAATGAACAAATGTATACACAAATAAACAGAATTCTTACTCAGAGTTATGACTGATGTTAAGAAAACAAAATGGACTGACTGGAAGGAAGATTTGTCAGATAACGGTGGTAAGGGAAGGTTTCTCATTGCAGGTGATAATTGAGCTGATACATGAATGAAAAAAGAAGACAATCATTTGGAGCTGGGAATAAGATTCTGGTCATAGGATATGCAAGTGCAAAGGCCCTGCTTGAAATAGGAGGCAAAGGGGAAGGCTAGAATGTGTGAGATGTTCTGAGAGATGAGGGTGTGTTATAAAATGAGGTTGGGGGTTAGAAAGCAGGAACCAGGTATTGTAAGAATTTTCAGTTTGCCCCAAATACAGTGGGAGCCTTTGGAGAGATTGAAGCAGAAGAACTTCATGATATAAATTACAAAATGTTTGCAAAAATTATAGTTTCAGTTTTAAAAGCCCACTGTCAAGTATCAATAATTGTATGTCCAGTTCAAGGTTTCAGAAGTGATTATATCTGAATCTAGGATGATGGAAGTGGTTGGATTTGTGATCTGTTTTGAGTCGGAAAGGAAAGGTTTTGTTGATGGATTCAACATAACGATTAAGGAAAAGGATAAATTAGTTCTTCCCTTTAAGAAAGTTAGTGGATGATGGTGCCATTTGCTGATACAGGGCAGAATAGAAGAGGGAATCAAAGGTTCCATTTTGGGCATGTTACTTGGAGTTAACATTTAGTTGGTAGTTGGCTATAAGAGTCTGTAGTGGTTATCAGACTCTATAGACACTTACTAAATATGAAAATTTGATGGACATTAGCCTATGTATGTTACATAAAGCCATGGGATTGGAGGATCACTAGGGAAAATGTATTCAGTTGGAACTCAGTGGAAGGAACCAAGACCAGATTGTTATATAGAACAAGGAGCGGGCCACAGCAGGTGAGTGGAAGAGGAAGAGAAGAAACAAGGTGAAGGAAGGAAAGAGTAGTTTTAAGAAGAGTGTAGAGGAGAATTAGTAATGATTGAGGCAGCTGCCCTGTGGAGTTGGATCTAAGGAATACAAATGGGTAAAGATTTGGTTTTCTGTGTGGCATACTGTCTAAGCTCCTCCCTAGTGCTCCCAAGAGATATATAGAGAAAACATTCATGATTTTTGAGGTATTTTGTGTGAACTCACATCTACTTTCCTCATGAATGTGTGGCAAAGTAGAGACTGGTTACAAGGTTATAGCTCAGTGGCTCAAACGTTCTTTCACTTAATTCACCAGATAGCCTTGTAAAAGAAGTACTACTAGGCCGGGCGCGGTGGCTCAAGCCTGTAATCCCAGCGCTTTGGGAGTCCGAGACTGGCGGATCACGAGGTCAGGAGATCGAGACCATCCTGGCTAACACGGTGAAACCCCGTCTCTACTAAAAAATACAAAAAACTAGCCGGGCGAGGTGGCGGGCGTCTGTAGTCCCAGTTACTCGGGAGGCTGAGGCAGGAGAATGGCGTGAACCCGGGAGGCGGAGCTTGCTGTGAGCCGAGATCCGGCCACTGCACTCCAGCCTGGGTGACAGAGCGAGACTCCGTCTCAAAAAAAAAAAAAAAGAATTAAAAAAAAAAAAAAAAAAAAGAAGTACTACTAGCACTCCCATTTTATACTTGACTCTAAGATAGCATCACTTTGGGATCTGAATTTATAATACCTAAAGGATTTTAAAAATTATTTTCTTTTACCTTAAGGCTGCCCAGGAACTAAAACTAAATCACAGATTTAATTTTAAAAGATTATTTGTCCCATCTTCACTTACCCAGAGAAAACAAAAAAAAAATGGGGGGAGGAGGCACCTGTTTTTTTCTTTTGATTCTTGGCTCAAAAAAACAGAGATCCTCATAGACAATATATCCGATCAAACAAACTGAATAGCTCTCCAAGAGCAGAGGTCAAAGCTTTTATCTTTTTAGGTGGCCGTTCAAGGTTTTTATTTACTAAAATGAGTGTAATATAATCCTTGATGCTTCTGTCAGAGGGATCCTGGACTGAATAGCCAGGCAGTGTGTCATCTCTCTGCAGGGTTTCCATATCCCTGACCCAGTGTTCCAGATGTCTTACCTTGAGAGTTGGTTCTTACTTAGTATTTCAGATTTTTTTTCCTTCTAGGCGCTATTTTAGTTCACAATGTATGATCATCATATTAACTAATGACCTTGGCTGATACGAACTTAGATCGTTTATAAAGGTAAGCTTAATATATACTCTGATAATTACATATAATTTTCTACTTAAAATTTTATAGTAATCCAGATTCATAAGCAATATTTTATAGCACACTGGCACCAGAAATAGAATAGCTAAAGTGTTTAAGCAGCTATGTTTCACCTTCAAAGAGTTGAGACTTACCTCATAAACTTCTCTCTGCCACCTAAAGATCATGTAAGTTGCCTGAGGTCACAGCTAAGAAATAGCAGTTAGGACTAACATTCAGATTCTGATTCCAGAGTCTTTGCTTTCAAACTTCTTGGCATGCTAAGTGATCAATTCACGTTAGTCCCTTCCTAGTATGCAGTAAGAGAATAGCCTCCCCTTATCCACAGTTTCGCATTTTGAGGATTCAGTTACTCATGATCAACCCCAGCCTGAAAATATTGAAGGGAAAATTCCAGAAACAAAAAATTTATAAGTTTCAAATTGCGTGCCATTCTGAGTGACATGCTGAAATCTCATGCTCTTGCTATCTCTCAGCTACTAGGAAACTGATGGGCGGGTGACCACATTCACAGAGTTTTTATTATAGCGTATTGTTACAATTATTATATTTTATTGTTAGTTACTGTTACTAATCTCACTGTGCCTAATTTATAAATTAAATGTCATAGGCATGTATGTGTAGGAAAACACATAACACAATATGCATAGGTCATAGGGTTTAGTACTATCCATAGTTTCAGGCATCCATTGGGAATCAAGGGGGAATTACTATATTTGTGAATGAAATAAATAAATAATTAGAGATTCTGAATTGTAGTTATATGTCTGTAATATACTGATCTTTCAGAAAAAAGTATATGAATATTATTGGTTTTATCACCTATACCATGAAAATAAATATTCTCTATTTGCTAGAATATGCCATCAATAAACAAATTTTCGGGAAAAAACCTTATGTAACTCTAGAGAAATTTTTGGAGTGTTAAATCACATTACATTAACTTAAACACATGTTACTTTTGTGCAAAGCTTATTGTCAGGAGAAGCAGAAAAATCATTAGGACTTTGACAATCACATAGTCTAGCAACCACTCCCCACTAACACACCCACAAACTGTTTGTCAGATAATTACGCTGAAAGTGGCTTACCCACAGTCAGTTAGTTAACTAGTGACAAAATTAGAACCAAAACTCAAATTTTCTAACTTGAGTTTTTGTACTCTTTCTATTATATGGCACTTTTCAGTCATTACTATTGTCAATTCTACCTGCTATTTTGGATATGCGATATATTTGAAAACATAAATTAAGCATATGGACTATTTATTATTCATATTTCCCCACCACCACCAGCGTCATTAGACAAAAACCTTTTTCAATGCACTAACAAACCTTTTTTTTTTTTTCAAGAATATATGCAAATTGGATGTCTTCGAGTTTTACTTTAGGGACTGTTAGGCTGATTCTACAAATATGCTAAACACAAAGAAAAAATTGATAAAGTAATTTTCACTGGCAATACAGAAAATCTCTCAATATTACTGTTTATTAAACTGACAACCTAAGTCTAGCATTGTGCAAAGCACTACAATTCTCATAAACATTTGGTGGGAGGGAATAGCATCAGAATTTGTCCTGACTTCTTGTGCTTCCTGAAACCCACAGGGTAATGTTCATTAGAAAGTTTCCTTTTGTCTTTTGATGCTGAATAGTACATTTATATATTCTGTGTTTCTTATACTATTGCTATGGTTATGACAGATTTCTGAATAATTTTCACTACCATTACTTTCAACCTTGGGTGAACTGAGGAAATCATTTTATCATAGGCCAAGACACTCCTTCAATGTAAAGGTAAAAAGGAATTACTTTATTATGAAGTGACACCATAGAATGCAATAAAGCAATTTGTGATCAGTTTGAATGAGATGAGTAAGAAAGAAAACAAAATCTTTGGCACTGGGAGTGTCTGCCTCTTACTTTGATATCTTTTCTAATACTGCAGAAGCAAGTTGGGTCACTTCTCCTCCCAGGCTGTTCACTTACCATCTGTCAGTGTGGAAAAAATACAAAGAATACTGTGCAATTATTTTCTTTATGAAAAACGTGAATGCACACTTTCTTAGAGCTAAAACTTTCTTAGAACAGTATAATCAGCTGCAAACTCTGCTTCTAAAAAGTCAATGTAATACCCTCTGGATCTCTTAGTACTTGTTTCTTCCAACAGCACCTTATGAAGAACAAGACAGCATGTATCCATATAGTTAGACACTTTTCAGGTGTTGAAAAAATGCAAGATGTCCAATATATTTTGTTAAATAAAAAAATAAGGCATAGAAGAAAAGGTTATGTTATTCAGTAAATATTTAGAATACCATTTTTATAAACACACACACACACATAAATCATTTTGGGAACAGGAATGAATTTGTTTCACAACAGTGGAAGCAATGAAACATTCTTTCTTTATTTTTCTCTTCTGACTGGTAGAAAGTTCAGTCTCAGTAATATTTTGAGTTTTCCTCTTCTTTCCTAAGATTATTTGAGAGTTCTAGGGGTTTAAAAGTCATGAAACTTGGAAACAAATTCTGTCCCTGCTTCTATAATGACTACTAAGGAGATGAGCCTTGCCCAAGCACAGGTATTTTGGAGAGTAAGTAGCTTTGTTTTTCATAGAATTCTCTCCTTCCAAGTCCACTCAGCCACCAGGAAATTTGTTAGGCTCCAAACGTCTGGGCCCTTACAACTTCTTTCCATTCCCTTCATGAGTCTCTCTTGTATGGCTTTTGCATGTCTTCAGGCACTGTGTGGCACTGGTCTAGCACTTTATCAGCTACTGAATCTAGCATCTTTTCCCTTTATCAGTTTCATTTAATCCAACCCCTTTCTTCAAAGGTCTGCCACTCATTTCTTACTCAATTCTATTGACTCTTTCTTTTTCCCTGGCTCCTAGAAGACAATGAAATCTAAGCCCTTAAGACAACAATATCCCTTCTTAAATACAAAGCAATGCACATACTGATACGAACAAAATTATTCATTGCAGAAGTATTTATTGTAGCAAAGTATTATAAATAACTTAAATGCCTATTAGAAGACTGATTAAATAAACTATGGAAAATCCACACAATGGAATAATGTACTGCTATGCAAAAGAGTGAGTTGATCTCTATGAAGTGATAGGAAGTGATTTCAAGGACATATTGTTGGGTGAACAAAGTAAGATGCACATGAATATATACAGAAAGATTAACAAATATGAATATATAGTGTGAGTTGGTAGATGCTGCTAATTTCACCAAAAAAATGCCTAAACTAGATCGTTTAGACTATGCAACAATCATAACTATTACTTATAGAGGTAAAGAATGTGGTAGAAGGGATAGAAATAAGAATGAGATGTCTCTGATATATTTTTAAATATAGTTTAACATTTGAAACATACAAATATTTTTAAATTAAAAGAATTAAATCAGAAAAGATGTAAAAACCTAACCATATAACTGAATACAAACAGAAACAAACCTAATTTTTAAACAAATTGATAGTGTAATCAAACAGAAAAAATATTAAGCTACTCACAGACACAGCAGCTACGTTCTATACCCTTAATGGAATATAGTCTAAAGGAATAGAAAACTAGGAAAGAAATTTTAAACTCTGCATAGTGGGTTTTTTGCTTGTGGTACTATTAGAGTACTAATCTAAAATGTTTTCATAGAGGATAGAAAACATTAGTAAAAAGAATAATATTTGAGAATCAGGTTCCTCACTATGGGGAAAAAAGAGATATGAATATGGAAGGGGGAGGAGATGAAGAAGAACTCTAACTGGAACAACCCATGTGAACTCATGATGCTTTCAAAGATAAATATTCTAACTGGTTGCTGAAAGAACCTAGAAACCATGATATCCTAGTAGCAATGAGTGCACCTAGTGCCAAGATCTTGGTTTCTAAATACCACTCCTATCTAGAAGAAAGCAAGGCTTCTAGAAGAGATGCTTGATTTCAAGTGTAGGCAAGGAAAATTCAAAGTACACCTAGAAAATCCTGCACTAAAGCACTCCAAGAATGATGCAGTCATGTGCACAAGACACAAAAGTCAGCCTATGGGCTTCCATTGGCCAAATTGCCTATAATTTCAGCATGAAAAATAATAATGATAATGATAGATTATAACACGTTGAACAAAGAAAGAATCCGTGAGATAGCCACAAAAAGTGGGGGAGACAGAGGGTAAATCTTTTATTTAAATAAGAATGACAACTAATAAATGTGAAAGGAATGAAAAAATTAGGTGATCATCCTTTTGCTTGAACACCAAGATTGGGGCATTATGGAGGGACAAGAAGTTCACATGTTTCAAAATATACCACAGAGTATTTCCTGGCTGCAAAAGGAAAACAAGGAGATATGTTCTCCCAGTTCCAAATAATCAAAGTAAGTATTACTAATAATAAGACAAACAGACATTATGTGCTTTCTGATGTGGTGCAATGCAAAATCCAAGAAGCTCCTGTGTAGCATTCTTACCAAAAATGTTTAACTTGAATATAATAATGAGTCTATTGGGCTAATCCAGAATTGAAGCCATCCTATGCTTCAATTCATCTGGATTTCTGGATTCTTCAAAAATGTCAGCATCATGTAAAACAAACAAAAAGGCAAGGGGCTGTACTAGATTAAAGGAGACCAAAGTTAGATGGTAAATAAATGCCAAATGTGATTCTTAATTGGATTCTAATTCAGGCCTGCAGGCAGGAAAGGGTCAACTGAGAGACGTTTGGGGACTACTATCTATTAGATGATAGTATTCTGTCATTGTCAGTTTGGGAGTGTGGCGATGCTGTGTTTATGCAAGAAAACATCCTTGTTCTAAGGGGATATATGTTGAAGTATAAAGGGGTCAAGTGTTGTCAAAATACTTGTATATCTGCAACTTACTTTCAAATAATTAGGCAAAGTAAATATATGTGAAAGAAATAAAGTAAATCTTGCAAGATGTCAATAACTGATAGATTCAGGTTGATATTGTATGGGTATTCACTGTGCCTCTCTGTAGGTTGGAAATTTTTGAAAATAAAAAGTTTAGTGAAACAAATTTTGAGTAAAAATTAAAAGTAAACTTAAAATGACTAAAGATAAAATTTTAAACTTTGAAAGTGAAAAGGTAGGAAGACTCAGTTGTTTTGGGATGGTGGCAATGACAGATTGAAGTGCTCAGATGGAGAAAACCACTTTTCTTATTTTTATTATTATCCAACAGCTGAATATTACATGGAGCTAATTTCTCTGTGAGATTATTCTGCTACATTAATACATACAGGAAAAAGAAAAAACTCTTAAAGTTTTGCACAAAACCACAGATAAATAAAGGATATAGGAATGTGTGTGTGTGGTGGAAGCAAGGCGTTCATGTGCATTGGGGCGACAGGTAGAATGAATATGGAATTCTTCCACCAACTAAGTCACAGGTTGGCCAACTACTGCCCGTAGGCCATCCAGCTCACTGCTTTTATAAAGTTTATTAGAATACAGTCATGCTCATTCATTTATACCTTGTCTGTGGTTGCTTTCATGCTGCAAAGGCAGCTTTAAATAGCCATCACAGAGACCACATGACCTGCAAAACCAAAAATACGTACTATCTGGTCCCTGGTCTAAGTCATACCTGAGCGTATTTGAAGTTTTAACAGATTGAATATATTTTTGCCTCTCAATCAAAAAAAAAAAAAAAGAGGTCAAGTGTGGTGGCTCACACCTGTAATCCCAGCACTTTGGGGGACTGAAGTGGGAGTATGGCTTGAGCCCAGGAGTTTGAGACCAGCCTGAGCAACACAGAGAGACTCTGACTCTATCAAAAATAAAATCAGCCAGGGGTGGTAGCCTGCACCTGTGGTCCCAGCTACTTGGAGGCTGATGCAGGAGGATCACTTGAGCCCAGGAGGTCGAGGCTGCAGTGAGCTATGATCATGTCACTGCACTCCAGTCTGGGCGGCAGAGTGAGAGCCTGTCTCAAAAACAAGAAAAAGAAAGAAAGAATTAACCAGTACAGTATGATATGCACACTATTCAAGGTTTGGCTTTTCCAGACTTCCTCAAAGGAAGGCTATATAAGTTGGCTTTCTAGAAAGAGGAAAGGCATAAATGAAATAAGAACATAAATAACAGAAATACTGGAGTATTCATTTAAAATAGTACAGTAGGACAGATGGGCAAAGCATTTGATAAGATTTATTTTACATTGCTCAGTGCTTATAAAAACTATGAGCTTACTTTTCCAGGAATCATAAAACAAATTTGCTGACTCATTCGCTAATTCCACTGGCGCCTTGGGAGAAATGTGTCAAATATTTTGGAGTTTTTAAAATTCAGGTTCAGAAAGGTTAAGTAGCTTGCCAAGCAACACAGCACAGCTCAGCAAATTACTGGAAAGCAAAAAAAAAAAAAAAAAAAAAGAGGAAGCTGCATACTTGAATCGTGGTTTAACTTACCCATACAAAAGTCAAGAAATTCCTCCAGAACCTTTACAAGAGCTAGAACTTTCTGTATTTTAGAAAGGAGAAAGCACTGGCTATCGCCTGGAAAATGTATGTTACTAACTAGTTTTAGAGGATTAGCTCTGCCCGCTTTAAGAAGGTAACCAAGACCAGTTGGTAACTATGGTTAAAAGGTTTGTGGATTCCAAATGAAGGAAATCAAAATTGTTCTGATCCTCTAAGGCAGCTGTCCCCAACGTTCCTGGCACTAGGGACCAGTTTTGTGGAAGACAATTTTTCCAAGGACCGAGTTGGGGGATGAAGTGGTGGGGGGCTCTGGGGGGCTGGTTTTGGGATAAAACTGTTACACCTTAGATCATCAAGCATTAGACTCTCATAAGGAGTGCACAACCTAAATTCCTTGCATGCACAGTTCACAATAGGGTTCACACTCCTATGAGAATCTAATGCTCCAGGTGATCTGATAGGAGGTGGAACTCGGGTGGTAATGCTCACTTGGCTGTAGTTCACCTCCTGCTGTGCAGCCAGGTTGCTAGCAAACTAAACACCAGTACCCATCTGCGACCCAGGGGTTGGGTACCCTTGCTCTGATGCAGTGCATCATTGTTTTGATGAAAAGCAGGCAACAGATTATCTCATCACTCAGCAGTTTCTTCCTTAAAGAAACAAGGACTAAAGTGAGTAGAAGGCTCAAGTCTGTTTCACTACTTTTTTTAGGTGTGTGGAAATGGAAGAATTGGCGACACCCCTCACCTTACTGCCCTCTTCCACACAGCTCTCATCCTGGCAGGCATGGGAAAAAGGGAAGGCTAAGCACTTTGCTTTTATTCTATCTTTTTTTTAAAAGTCTAGCCTCAACCTCATCCTGTAAGGAACTCTGCAACATGAATTGTACCGCAGAGCTTGCTCTACCCAGACACAAGGTAGCTGTACTGTTGCACCTCACATCAATCAGTCACTGGCTATGGGCTGTATCATCTTCTGGGTGATCCAAGCAAGTTGATTTATATAAGCTTATGTGGCTCCCATCAGCCCATGGCAATCCTCTAAGAAGAGGCAAATATAAGCTATTATCAGCAGCTGAGATAAAGTTACACTATCCTGATTAAGGAGATCTGAACAGGGCACCAAGAGCATCTATATCAGTAGCAAAATAGCCACTAAACATATTAATGTGTGCTTATGCTGATTAGCTAAAAAATAAAACTCAATAAGCATTTGAGGAGCTGGGCACCGTGGCTCATGCCTATAATCCCAGGAGTTTGGGAGGCCAAGGCAGGAGGATTGCTTGAGCCAAACTAGTTCCAAACTAGTCTGGGCAACATAATGAGACCCTGTCTCCACAACAAATTTTAAAAAGTATCTAGGTGTGATGAGTCACACTTGTAGTCCCAGCTACTCTTGAAGCTGAAGCAGGAGGATTGCTTCAGCCCAGGAGTTCGAGGCTACAGTGAGCTATCATCGAGCCACTGACCTCCAGCTTGGGTGACATAAACAGACCTCGTCTAAAACAAACAAAGGAACAAAAAAACAGTGAGATACCATATGCTCTATGTGCATTGAAAAGAATGCATATTCTGCTGTTATTAGGTGTAGAATTCTATAAATGCCAATTAAGCTAAGTTGATCGTTGTTCATGTCTATATCTTTTCTCCCTCACTGTCTGTCACTTCAATCAATTACTGAGGAAAGTGTATTAAAATGCTCAATTTTGATTGTATTCTTTTCTATTTGTCTTTCTATTTCTGGCATTTTTGCTTCATATACTTTGAAATGTTTTATTAGATGCATATATATTAAGGACTGATGCATTTTTAATGGATTAACCTTTTTGTCATTATGGCATTTTTTTTAATCTCTAGCTCTACTTCTTGTTTTGAAGTTTTTGTGAGATATTGATTGATTAAGTAATCATATTTCCAGATTAAAGAAATGATTTATTTTAACGAAGGAATGAAAAGGAAGAAAGGAAGGAAATGGAAGGAAGGAAGGAAAAGGAAGGAAGGAAGGAAGGAAGGAAGGAAGGAAGGAAGGAAGGAAGGGAGGGAGGGAGGGAGGGAGGGAGGGAGGGAGGGAGGGAGGGAGGAAAGGGAAGGGAAAGGGAAGGGAAGGGAAAGAAGGGAGGGAAGGAACGAAGGAAGGAAGGAAGGAAGGAAGGAAGGAAGGAAGGAAGGAAGGAAGGAAGGAAGGAAGGAAGATTGATTCATTCCTTGGTTCCTTCCATCATATGTGTTGGCTACCTAGTGAGTAATACTTAGGCCTATGCTGACACTGTGCAAATCATCAGTCTTAATATTATTCTTGAGGAAACTCACAGAGGCATTAAATAATAACCAATAAGTCCACTTTCTAGAGACCATGGTACATGTGCTCACTTAGAATTTGAGTCTATTCTAAATTCCTTTTAAGTATACAGCATTCCAGACTTTATTTATTCTTTGTGACTTAGACTCGATCATGATACATCATCATCTGAATACACAGTCTCAAAATTCAGTATTCAAAATAAGACAGTAGTAGGATTAGCATTTCTTTCTTTTAGAAAACTGGAGCTTTGAAGGAAAAGAGGTCAGGGTGGGCAGGTGGGGAGGTTGTATCTTAGCCATGTTTCACGCATTATAAGCAAATGTATGTTTTGATGAACTATTTTCACATCTTTTTGTAAAAAGCTTGATAATATCCAAATTGGTTGGACTGGCCAGGCACACATCCTGGTTTCCTGATATGTGTACTTTAAAAAAAAAAGTACTTTTAAGTTGTTCTAAAACTATATAAATAATAAAATGATTTTGAAAAGCAAATGTATGTGGTATAATAATCTGTGGTGTGTTTTTTTTAAGTAATATTGTTGCTTTGACAGCATTTTAATGCCGTTTTTGCTCTGACAACTTTATTTACAACAGATTCAACTTTGCACACTGATATTTTTCAAAGTCAAACCCTGAATCAGAACCTGGGTCTATCCAGGTTCCTGCAAAACTACACTAGACACATTCCTCATTAGGCATCTGTTTATTCCAAAACACATGCATACACAGGGGATAGAATTAGATAACACATTTTTGGCTTACTAAATGGGTTAGACTTAGTAAATATGGTACTCGCTTTTCAACTGATTCTGCCATCTGTCAGCAAACTTATTGCTTTTAGCAGGGGTTTTTCTTGTGATAATTTACAAGTTGTTTTTCTTCCTTTGTTCTTTTCATGAAGATACATATCCTTAAAATTTAAGGGGGAAATAACACATAAAATAAATTCATCCACAAAACAGAAACAGCAAAGACCAAATGGCTGCTGGAGAGTTAAATGGCTCATGAAATTTAACCACAGAAGATTTTTTTTCTTCTTATGGGGATGGAAGGAGAGTGAGTCTCAACATTCTGCAGGTGACTTCTCAGTCCCAGCTCCAGCTGGGAGGCATCTGTACAAGAGAAAACAGCACACAGTGGAAGGAATTCATTTCTTAGCAAAAGATGCAAACAGGGAATCTAGTGGCGGGGGAGTCTACAATAAAACCACCTAGTTTTTGGTTCTTTCCTTCTGCCTTGATCATGATAGTTTACTTTTGCATAGTGCTTGCTCTATAACTTAAACTAGTAGGGTGTATTGTATTTTGTGTCTGCCACTTCCTAACTGAATGCCCGTGGGCAAGTTACTTAGCCTCTCTAAGCCTCAGTGTTCCTGAGAAACAAGTAGAATAACGTAATGTGTTTGATGTGGTGCCTGGCATTTATGATGTGTTTAAAAATCACCAGTAGCTAAAACTGACACATAGCTTTCTAAAAAGAATAAGCTCCTGGATACAACTATGTCTCATTCACTTTTAAACCTTTCATGCTTTCCCCAGTGCCCAGAGCATAACAAGCGGTAACTATATGTCAAATGAACGGATAGATGGATCAATGGGAGGAGGAATATAAAAGTAATCACATAACTTTCATTCTCAAAGCAAATCTATGAATCAAATATTATTTCCCATGTCTTATAGATGAGAAAATTGCGGACAAAAAGTTTCTGTGACTCGCCCAATCTCTCATTATTGGTAAGTGAACTGAGACTCAAACCCAAGTCAAGTCAGTCATTATTATTGTTACTAAAGAGAAGCTCCTGCAGTGTTACCAGAGTTCACATCTAATCAATTTTTCTGGTTTGCGTACATACTTTTAACCAGATATTTTCCCCGTTTAGTGACTACAAATTTAAAATGTAGTTAGAGAAGCTGAAATCTCCTTCCTGTTCTATTCTTTTAAGGAATCCACAAGTATAATTGTTACTATTTATTGACTGCTACGGAATTGTACATATTTTATTTCTGTTCCCTACAACAATTTTAAAGGTTAGTAGGTATTATTACTCACATTTCATGGGTGAGCAAACAGAAATTCAAAGAGGTTAAGTAACTTACTCAAAGTCTGCCTAAGAAATGCTAGAGCTGAGCTTGATCTGAATTTTAAGGATTCTTTCCTCTATGCCAGTGCTTTCAAATTTTAATGTGAATACATCTGTTAAAAATGCAGATTCCAATTGTGTGGGTCTGATGTGGAACCAAAGATTCTGCATTTCTAACAAGCATCTAGGTGATGTCCATGCTGCTGGCCCATGGACCATGATTTGAATAGCAAAGCTCTTTCCCACATTACCTTCCCAAATTCAGAGATCTAGACATTCACCTTTGTTTCTTAGTCATCTCATGGCCAGAGCCCTGCATACAAAAACAATGTTTTGCTTTCTTCTAGTTTGTGTGGATGACTTGCCACGATGGTCCTTCATATATTAATTAATAACATTTCTTTTTTCTCTACAATCTAACATAATGTAAGAGAAATTTTGGAGTAGCTGCAATTGAAAACCTCTTTATCCACTATTTTATTCACTTCCTTAAATTAGAAGATTGAATAAAGAATCAGAACTGTGTTCATTAGTGAGTGAAAGTAGGAAAGAAAATGAGAGAAGTGACAGTAAATATAAGCAGAAGGAGATGAAAAAATACTAAGCAGTGAAATAGAAAGCCTACAGCCTAAGGAAAAAAAAAATAGAAGCACATCTTAGAAAGTCACTCCAGGGAAATTTCTAAGAAAATTATATGCAGGAGCAAAGAAGCATGACAAAGGAAAAAGAGGAATGAGAAAGCTATAAAGGGTACTTGACATCACGGTCTTAACTAAACTGTTATGTGCAAGTGAAAATCAAGGGAGGCTAAATATTTAAGCATAATGACTGTCTAAAAGTGATTAGAGGGAATGAAAGAAGAAGTAGCTATAGATTTTATTGAAGCCGTTGGAGTAAATAAGACAGGAGATTTCAGAGCAATAACAAGTGGAGGCAGAGATATCATGGAATGAAATCAGAGGGTATGAAGAAAGAAGACTCATGAATCAGATTTCAGCATAGACCACAAACTAATGATCATCAAATAAACAGCCAGAAAACTAATAATAAATCCAAATGGTTGTTAGCAAAGTGCAGAGTGGGGTGGAGGGTGAATGAAGAGAAAAGAGACCAAAGACAGAAGCAAATAATAATAATAATAAGAGAGAATCATGGCTAATTCAAATATAGACAATAAGGAGCCTTATGTCTTTTTATTTTAGCAACACATATGTGAGACCGAGTGGCCAAAAAGGCCTTAAATACTTAGTGTTAGCTCGACAGAGACACAAACATTGTCATGGGTGAGATTAAAATTATCCGGAAAGTAAAATAACCATGTGAGAGCAAGGTGCCTAAGGTACAGAGGAAATCAAGCCTGTCTTCCTCACATTGTCCCATCTCCCCACTCCCCGTGCTGATTTCTCTTCCTTAGGGCTTTCCTTGAGCATCTCTGAAGAAAAGCAATGTTTTGATTGCAGGTGAACAGTGCTTATGGGTTGTTTGTTCACTGACATCAGAAGCCTTGGAAAGAGATATAGTCTAGTAGATACAGAGAGGAGGAGCAGAGATTAACATACACAGGAACAAATTCAAATTTCACTAACCAAATTTCATTTCATTAGTTATAAGAATGTATGTTGGCTAGGCTTGGTGGCTCACACCTGGAATTCCAGCCTGAGCAACATAGTGAGACCCCATCCCTACAAAAAATTTAAAAATTGCTGAGCATGATGGCATGTGTCGGTAGTCCCAGCTACTCAGGAAGCTGGGGCGGGAAGATCTCTTGAGCTCAAAAATTACGGGTTGCAGAAAGCTGTGACTGCACCACTGTACTCCAGCCTGGGTAACAGGACGAGACCGTGTCTCTAAAATGAATAAACAAAGAATGTATGTAACATTAGGGTTATATGTCTTATGCTTAATCTGAGTTGCTCAATATACTTTTCAGATACAGTTTAATATGTAGAAATAATAAACTAAAATTTTATTGAGCACTTGCTATTACTCAACACCGATTAAATCTTTCACAGGTTATCTCATTTAATCATCACATTAACTCTGGAAGGTAGATACCATTATTATCTCCCTATTATAGATGACAAACAGGAAGTTTAAACATGAGAAAATAAACTAGGTTGAGTACAGTGTTTTGTCTTTTAAAGGAGGGTGTGTAATGCCTTTATTCTTATAAATAAAATAAACTGATGGGCAGGAAGAGCTTGAGTACACAGGGCAAATAATGACCAATGACTGCCCCTGGGCAGGGTTATCTTTGGAACTCCATCCAGTCCTCCTTCCTCTCTCAGTGGCATTTGCCCCAGCCCCTTTAAGTACACAGTACCTGAACCTCTCCCCACACCCATATATAAACAGGGACAGATTTGGTATCATCACAAATAGTCAGATAAATTAATTCATTGTTCAGTTTAGCAGGGTAAAATTTTTTTACCCTGCTAAATTCTCAGTTTAGCAGGGTAAAAATTCAGATGCCTGATTCACAGACAAGTTTCCTAAGTTTCCTTTCTATCATACTGCATACAGCTAAGTACAGATAAGGCACCTTCACCCAAACTCAACCCAACTTTAATATCATCAAATTCATGCAAGTCTGTGGATATTTTCCAAGTGCCTACTATGTGCTAGCACATAGCTGGAATACGAATATTTGGCTAGCACATAGCTGGAATAAGAATAACTAAAGGAATAGGAATAACTGAAGGAACATGAACTCCACTACCAAAGAGAAATGTAGAAAATTATGACATTGGGTGATGAGGTCAATAATGAAGTAGCCCAAGGGAAGTGTAAGTTCTTAAACCACCCCCCCGCCCCAAAAAATAGCAATTGCTTCAAGTTAGGAATTCAAGAAAGGCTTCAAGTAGCATTTGATAATACATAGAGAATTGTGCATTTGAGGTGACATTCCAGTACGAGGAAAAAGTGTGGGGAAGGTATGGAAAGTTTCAGATATAAACAGAAAGGAGGAGAAGTACAGTTTCACCACAGGAAATGATGTGTGTAGAGAAATAATAACAATGGTGACAAAAACAAGAATTGAGATGTATTTGGGGACCTCTGTTGCCAGGCAGAGGGACTTGGGTTTCATTTGTATGTTTGTGTTTCCTGAAGAGTGAAGCCAGGATGACTAGTGGTAAAAAATATTATTTTAAAGGGCACATGAATTTCATTTTGTACATTTAATTATATCAAGAAAACACAGTAGCTATCCCAGGGATCACATTAAGGAGAAAATTTCAGTTAGGCTCTGAAACGCCTCTTTAAAATTTGTTAAACTCCCTCTGTAATAGAAAGAGTACAGACTTCAGGTTCAATGTTCTCAGCAGAAAACATTGATTGTCTAACTAGAAATTAAGGATTTGTTTTGTTCAAATCCTATTCATGGCCAGGCATGATGGCTCGGGCCTGTAATCTCAGCCCTTTGAGAGGCTGAAATAGGAGAATCACTTGAGGCCAGGAGTTTGAGATGAGACTAGGTAACATAGCAAGACCCCATCTCTATAAAAAATTTAAAAATTAGCCAGGCATGGTGCCATGTGCC
Organism: Chlorocebus sabaeus; assembly: GCF_047675955.1. Lineage (NCBI taxonomy): Eukaryota > Metazoa > Chordata > Mammalia > Primates > Cercopithecidae > Chlorocebus > Chlorocebus sabaeus. Next base: position 96,964,502 of record NC_132911.1, read on the forward strand.
TGTAGTCCCAGCTACTTGGAAAGCTGAGATGGGAGGATTGCCTGAGCCCAGGAGGTCAAGGCTGCAGGGAACCATGATTACATCACTGCATTCCAGTCTAGGCAACACTGTCTCTTAAAAACAAACAAACAAAAATCCTATGTATCTTAATAATCATCTCCTGTTTATGGCCATTGATATTGGTCTTATTTTTCTATAGTATTGCCATTAAGGCATTTTCCTACTTATTAAGTAGATCTAATTCAGTTTTAATAAAAGTCAATGTATAAAGAAAATTATTGATTAAAGCATAGTACAGGCAGAATGTCGAAATGACAAAAAGAAACGGAAGATACTATGTCAACAGCTAAACTTTAGGAAAAAGATGATAGGCCAATTGTGCCATGTCAAGGAAGCCTACACTAGCAAGCATTCAGGGAGAAAAGGATGACTATATCAAATGCTCTTTGGGGCCAAAGAGAATTTGGTTATATTCAAAGCACACTGGTTACCTCCTAAGCCTTTCCTAGCAGATTTGGATGGAAACCAGACTGCAAGGATTCAACTGGTAGTAAGAGGGCAGATATGACTTGGATAGCCATGGACATATTTGGAAGGAAAATGTGGTGCTATGGAATGGGAAACTTTTATCACTATATTCCTGGTTTGACTGAATAGTCAGTGCATAAATCTCGGAAGGCTTTAACTTCCCTGAGACTCAGTTTTACCTTGGTAATATTTAAGAAAAATATGGCCATCATCTTCTTCTCTTGAGTAAAGTGCTTAAATAGAAAAATGATTTGGGTTGGGCACAGTGGCTCACGCCTGTAATCCCAGCACTTTGGGAGGCCGAGTGGGCCGATCACCTGTCAGAAGATCGAGACCAGCCTGGCCAACATGGTGAAACCCCGTCTCTACTAAAAATACAAAAATTAGCCAGGCATGGTGGTGGGCGCCTGTAGTCCCAGTTACTCGGGAGGCTGAGGTAGGAGAATCACTCAAACCCGGGAGGTGGAGGTTGCAGTGAGCCAAGATCGTGCCACTGCACTGCAGCCTGGGCAACACAGTGAGATTCATTCTCAAGATAAATAAAAGAATAAATAAATAAATATATGATTTGAATTGATCTGATCATAACTTCTACCCAATCCTATGTCTAAATATGCCATTGATAACTCATCAGCAAAATGGTTTGTGTTTGTGTGCTAAGGAGTTGAGATGCTGAATCCTTGGAAATAACAGTAGGTGGCAACTGGAGAGAAGCTTTTCTCAATTTTCATCATAGCCTACAGGGACTTTGTTTATTTGTAAGAAAAAAGTTTGGATCATAAATTGCAAGTTGTTATAATTGTTTTTTAAGGATAAGCGTATCTCAAGAATTTTAATATTAAAAGGTAATATTTATCTTTGTAGATACTCTATACTTATTGAAAATAATACTTCTAAAGAATCATCATTTATTAGTGTTAAATTACTTATATGCATTAACTCCATTTAACCTTCATAAAAAAATCTATGAGGTAAATATTATTGTTATTATCATTTTTTTAAAATAAGACTTAGGGAGGTTTATTTAACTTTCCCTAGATGACACAGAACCAGTACAGTCCATATTTCAAACCTCAAGCAATATGGTACTTAGAGCCCATACTCTTGACTTCAATGTACATTGCTCCCATAAAATCTAAAAAATCAATCTATAAAATGCTTTGTCCAGGAAGAAAAGATCAGTTCCAGAAATGTAGGGATGGATTACATTTTCAAAAATGTTATCTCATTATATATTAGGACTTATCAAAAAAGTAATATTTATTTTGTTTAGATATCCTATACTAAGTACTAGAATGTCTCTTTATCAAAATATTTTATGTATTCTTTTTTTGTTTGTTTTTGTTTTTGTTTGGTTTTTTTGAGACGGAGTTTTGCTCTTGTCACCCAGGCTGGAGTGCAATGGTGCAATCTTGGCTCACTGCAACCTCCACCTCCCGGGTCCAAGCAATTCTCCTGCCTCAGCCTCCCGAGTGGCTGGGATTACAGGCACCCGCCACTACTCCTGGCTAATTCTTTTGTATTTTTAGTAGAGACAGGGTTTCACCATGTCAACCAGGCTGGTCTCAAACTCCTGACCTCAGATGATCCACCCGCCTCGGCCTCCCAAAATACTGGGATTACAGGCATAAGCCACCGCACCCAGCCTATTTTATGTGTTCTTTCTTAAACTTCCTCCTAGTTCCAGCTCAAGAACCATTGTCTCTGTGACACTTCTCCTGACTCTTTTCCCTCTCTAAATGCTTACGGCACACATAATCCATGCCTCATCATAACCCACCTGATTATATATTGCATTTTTGGATATATTAAGGCTCCTGAAATTCATGCAAAATTTCTGAAGAAGTAAATCTGTCTTCTATCACAATAGGCATTTAATAAATTATTGTGTGAAACATATTAAAAACAACTCAACACTAAATTAAAAAGTCCACACCCAGAGCAAAACTCTTAATTTTCTCCAAGCCTCCAACTTACACTCTGCTTGCTCCTCATACTTTTAGCTTAGCTAATGTTTTCACATCTAAAGCCAGACTGCATTGAATTCTTTAAAGCTGAAGCAAGCTTATTCAGTCAGCTATAAATATAAATGTTTACTGGAACACAAACTAGAAGGAAGTATATGAGAAAAATAAAGGGAGTAAAGCAATCCTTTTTCTTCTCCAAGGCTCATTTCTCAGAACCAAATATTTAAATGGGATTTTAACTGCCAGACAAGTTAGCCAGGTTTAACGAGTCTAAAGACAGATGAATATTAAACTAAGCCTGAATAAAAAGAGATTGGCATGTAATACAACTTAAAACCCAAAGTCATCAGTGTGAATGTTCTATTATGTACGGTTATTTCTTTTAATGTTTATTGTGCCAATTATTACCCTGCAATGTATTGACCTATTTATATATGACCTCTGCAAGACTGTAAGCACTTCACAAACAAGGACTGTGTCTTTGCATGTTAAGAGGTCAGTCTTGAATGTTTGCGTCCAATGTTAACATCTGTACCCAATCAGATTTGTCCTGTTAACAATGGTTAACATTCATTTAGTGCTTACCATGAGTTGATCTCTATTCTAAGCCTTTTAAATGTACTAATCCATTTCCCTTTTCAAAACCCCCAGAAAATACATGTTCTAATTATCATTCCCATTTTACAGATGAGGCTACTGGGACACAGAGAGGTAAGGAAAGTTAAGGAGGCAGAACCAGAATTAGAAACAGGTAGTCCTGCCCCACTCTTCACCACTCCACTGCAGTCCCTCATTTGGAATGGTATTGGACTAGAAAAGGTAGGTGGAAATTTGGAAGTCTGAACTAAAACCTCTGTGCTTATGCTTCAGATGATTCTAACACAGATGATATGAGAACCACATGTTGAAAAACAGATGTAGGTACTAGTAGTAGTAATGTTAAGAACTGGTGTTTGTTTATCATTACACTTCACCAAACATTTCCATATACATGATCTCATTTCACTCTTATAACAACCCTGCAAGGTAAGTATTATTGTCTTCCATGTTTCTTAATGAGAAAAGCAAGGCTCCTAAAGCTTCCCCTAAAACCACATTCCCTGTCAAACACAAATTTTCCCGTTCTAATCCCCATATCCTTTCCATAGTTCCAATGTCCTGAATGGTCTTCCTGATTCTGCGTCTGCCTCTCTACAACTCATGGTCCACAGGCAAACAAGCGATCTTTCGTAAGCATACATCAGATTGTGTCGCTTCTATGAATTCTCAGTACCTTTGGCTAGAATTCAATTTCCTTACTAGAGTGAGAGAGGTCCCTTCTGGTCTGGTCCCTGCCTGCTTCCCTCACCTAACCTTCCACTCTTCTCCCCTCTTTCTAGCTCTAGCTCTACTTTCCTTTTTAACCCCCTCACACCAAGCTCTTTTCTCCACCTGGGCCTTTGTCCCTTTTCTATTCCTTATGTCATACCAGTGTCTGAAATTAGCCAACTGATTGATTGATCGTGAAGATGATGACAGAATCCTTGTCTGGCTTAATAGACAACATTTGTAAAGTGCTAAGTACAGGTCCGTATGCTTTACACATGCTGACTCATGTGATGTTTGTGACAGAGAGCCTAGGACCTTGTCTGAGGTCACCAACTAAAAAGTCATGAAACTGAATTGTACCCAGACCATGTGCCTTTCACCACCTTGTCTTAACTGCCCCTTGAAGGGAATCAAAGACTCCACCAGCCCACCTTTAGAAACACACCCTCATCTCTCTATGATCTCCCTGACACATAGCCTCCTGAGCAAGCCACCAGTGCTCGTGGTTAAACTCATTCTGAATAGACACACTTTGATGGAGGCATGTGCTTTAATCTTCTTTTCCAGTCCCATCTCCAAAAAGACAAATTTAAATCAAGGCAACAAAACTAATTGGAAACTACAGAATGAGAATCCAACATTACTAAGAATGCCCTTAAGATCAAAGTAATATCAGAGAATGTAGAATTTACAATTACCCTTTATTTGGTGGTGCTGGTAAGGCAGGTGGAGAGGAGAGGAAGGGAAGGTGAGGGGCTGTCAGAGTTGACTCCACATGATCTCAACGGAAATACTAAATTATGTGGGTCCCAAACCAACTGAAGGAGAAGCCTATTAATCAAAATGGAGCAGCAAGTGGCCAGTCATTTTTTCCCTTCCAAATGTGTCACTGGTTTGGAGGTCAAATATCTATTCTTCATCGAGTATAAAAAGCTGCCATTTGGAGGATGTTGGGTATTTTGTTATTATTTTGCTTTGTTTTGCTTTAAGACATCTGTCATTCGTGAGAACAAAGATTTCTGTTCTGTGGTTCTTAATAAGCTTTGCAAGGTGGTTTTCCCGGCATATGAAGAAGTCATTTGAATAATAAAAGCTCATATTTATAATTACATTGAGTTAAATAGATTTGCTTAGCTTAGGGTTTGAGGTTATTCATAAACAGATGTGAGGGTCCAGAAAGCCTCTATAACTTTAACAATCTCACTGCTTTGGGGTTGCTAAAGAGCTTAGAAACCCAAATCTGAGTTAAAGAAGCTTTCCCCATTTCCCTGAATAATCACCATGGTACCTCAGCCTGAGTCCACTTCTTAAAACCTATTTAAATACTATTCATGTTTACTAGTCATTTGCCAGTGTGATGGCAATGAATGAGCTTGACTCTAAGCTGGGAACATTCACCCCTTAAGCATTCGAGAGAAAGGACCCTTTTATAAAATGCTTTGCTCTGTTCTCAGAATATATTGATGACCCCTAGCAACAGTCCTAGTGAAGCTGCCAGTTTCAAAACAGTGATGAAAGGAGGTCGTCCTTCCGAGCAGCACCTTAAGGTCTCTAGATCTTTCCTTACAGCCAGCTCTCCTCTGCTTTCCCCTCCCTCCCCTCTCCTCTCCTCCCTTCCTTTTTTTTTTTTTTTTTTTTTTTTTTTTGAGACAGAGTCTCACTTTGTTGCCCAAGCTGCAGTACAGTGGTGCGATCTCGCCTCACTATAACCTCCACCTCCTGGGTTCAAGCAATTCTCCTGCCTCAGCCTCCCGAGTAGCTGGGACTACAGGCATGCACCACCATGCCCAGCTAATTTTTGTACTTTTTAGTAGGGACGGGTTTTAACCATGTTGGGCGGGATGATCTTGAGCTCTCTCTTTTATTTTTTAATTTTTTTTTATTATTATTATACTTTAAGTTTTAGGATACATGTGCACAATGTGCAGGTTTGTTACAAAGGTATAGATGTGCCATGTTGGTTTGCTGCACCCATTAATTCATCATTTACATTGAGTATTTCTTCTAATGCTGTCCATTCCCCAGCCCCCCAGCCCACAACAGGCCCCGGTGTGTGATGTTCCCCTCCCTGTGTCCCAGTGTTCTCATTGTTCAATTCCCACCTATGAGTGAGAACATGCAGTGTTTGGTTTTCTGTCCTTGTGATAGTTTGCTCAGAATCATGGTTTCCAGCTTCATCCACGTCCCCGCAGAGGATATGATCTCATCCTTTTTTATGGCTGCATAGTATTCTATGGTGTGTATGTGCCACATTTTCTTAATCCAGTCTATCATTGATGGACATTTGGGTTGGTTCCAAGTCTTTGCTATTGTGCGCATTTGCATGTGTCTTTATAGTAGCATTATTCATAATCCTTTGGGTATATACTTAGTAATGGGATGGCTGGGTCAAATGGTGTTTCTCGTTCTGGATCCTTAAGGAATCGCCACATTGTCTTCCACAATGGTTAAACTAAGGAACTAATTTATACTCCCACCAACAGTGTAAAAGCATTCCTATTTCTCCACATCCTCTCCAACATCTGTTGTTTCCTGACATTTTAATGCTCGCCATTCTAACTGGTGTGAAATGGTATCTTATTGTGGTTTTGATTTGCATTTCTCTGATGACCAGTGATGATGAGCATTTTTTCATGTGTCTGTTGGCTGCATAAATGTCTTCTTTTGAGAAGTGTCTGTTCATATCCTTCGCCCACTTTTTGATGGGGTTGTTTCATTTTTTCTTGTAAATTTGTTTAAGTTCTTTGTAGAGTCTGGATATTAACCCTTTGTCAGATGGCTAGATTGCAAAAATGTTCTCCCTTTCTGTAGGTTGCCTGTTCATTCTGATGGTAGTTTATTTTGCTGTGCAGAAGCTCTTTAGTTTACTTAGATCCCATTTGTCTATTTTGGCTTTTGTTGCCATTGCTTTTGGTGTTTTAGTTATGAAGTCTTTGCCCATGCCTATGTCCTGAATGGTATTGCCTAGGTTTTCTTTAGGGTTTTTATGGTTTCAGGTCTAACATTTAAGTCTTTAATCCATCTTGAATTAACTTTTGTATAAGGTGTAAGGAAGGGATCCAGTTTCAGCTTTCTACATATGGCTAGCCAGTTTTCCCAGCACCATTTATTAAATAGGAAATCCTTTCCCAATTTCTTGTTTTTGTCAGGTTTGTCAAAGATCAGGATGGTTGTAGATGTGTCGTGTTGTTTCTGAGGCCTCTGTTTTGTTCCATTGATCTATATATCTGTTTTGGTACCAGTACGATGCTGTTTTGGTTACTGTAGCCTTGTAGTATAGTTTGAAGTCAGGTAGCGTGATGCCTCCAGCTTTGTTCTTTTTGCTTAAGATTGTCTTGGTAATGTGGGCTCTTTTTTGATTCCATATGAACTTTAAAGTAGTTTTTTCCAATTCTGTGAAGAAAGTCATTGGTAGCTTGATGGGGATAGCATCAAATCTATAAATTACCTTGGGCAGTATGGCCATTTTCACGATATTGACTCTTCCTATCCATGAGCATGGAATGTTTTTCCATTTGTTTGTGTCCTCTTTCATTTTGTTGAGCAGTGGTTTGTCATTCTCCTTGAAGAGATCCTTCACATCCCTTGTAAGTTATTATTTCATTAATTTGATCTTCAATCACTGATACCCTTTCTTCCACTTGATCGAATCAGCTATTGAAGCTTGTGCATGCATCACGTAGTTCTTATGCAATGGTTTTCACCTCCATCAGGTCACTTAAGGTCTTCTCTACACTGTTTATTCTAGTTAGCCATTCATCTAATCTTTTTTCAAGGTTTTTAGCTTCCTTGCAATGGTTTTGAACATCCTCCTTTACCTTGGAGAAGTTTGTTATTATTGACCTTCTGAAGCCTACTTCTGTCAGCTCATCAAATTCATTCTCCATCCAGCTTTGTTCCATTGCTGGGGAGGAGCTGCGATCCTTTGGAGGAGAAGAGGTGCTCTGGTTTTTAGAATTTTCAGCTTTTCTGCTGTGGTTTCTCCCCATCTTTGTGGTTTTATCTACCTTTGGTCTTTGATGTTGGTGACCTACAGACGGTGTTTTCGTGTGAATGTCCTTTTTGTTGCCGTTGATGCTATTCCTTTTTATTTGTTAGTTTTCCATCTAACAGTCAAGTCCCTCAGCTGCAGGTCTGTTGGAGTTTGCTGGAGGTCCACTCCACACCCTGTTTGCCTGGGTATCATCGATGGAGGCTGCAGAACAGCAAATATTGCAGAACAGCAAATATTGCTACCTGATCCTTCCTCTGGAAGCTTCGTCCCAGAGGGGCACCCACCTGTATGAGGTGTCAGTCAGCCCCTACTGGGAGGAGTCTCCCAGTTAGGCTACACAGGAGTCAGGGACCCACCTAGGGGGCAGTCTGTCCATTCTCAGAGCTCAAACACCATGCTGGGAGAACCACTGCTCTCTTCAGAGCTGTCAGACAGGGACATTTAAGTCTACAGAAGTTTCTGCTGCCTTTTGTTCAGCTATGCCCTGCCCCCAGAGGTGGAGTCTATAGAAGCAGCAAGCCTTGCAGCACTGCTATGGGTTGCGCCCAGTTCGAGTTTCCCAGGCTGCTTTATTTACCTACTCAAGTCTCAGCAATGGTGGATGCACCTCCCCCTGCCAGATTGCTGCCTCGCAAGTCAATCTCAGACCACTGCACTAGCAGTGAGCAAGGCTCTGTGGGCGTGGGACCCACCAAGGTGGGCACGGGATATAATCTCCTAGTGTGCCATTTGCTAAGACCATTGGAAAAGCACAGCATTTGAGTGGGAATGTTCCATTTTTCCAGGTACAGTCTGTCACAGCTTCCCTTGGCTAGGAAAGGTAAATCCCCCGACCCCTTGTGCTTCCTGGGTGAGGCAATGCCCTGACCTGCTTCAGCTCACCCTCCGTGGGTTGCACCTACTGTCCAACCACTCTCAATGAGATGAACCAGGTACCTCAGTTGGAAATGCAGAATTCACCCATCTTCTGTGTCAATCACACTGGAAGCTGCAGACCAGAGCTGTTCCTATTCGTCCATCTTGTAACAGCAATTGGTCTTGATCTCTTGACCTCGTGATCCGCCCATCTCAGCCTTCCAAAGTGCTGGGATTACAGGCATGAGCCACCGCATCTGGGCCTACAACCTATTTAAATACTATTCATGTCCTCCCTTCTTTTGAAACTCACCAGCCCCCTGAGCCTTGAGGTCCTTTGGAGATGATGGGGTTAATTCCACAGCAAACTTTGAAAGCTGTAATGTGTTACCCTACTTGAAAACATACTTCTGAAATAAGTATAAGTGTTTAGGGCAAGAGGTGTTCTTGGCCACTAATTTTCTATCATTTCTGAAGTGGACACTCTTTACAAATCAATTCTTACACAGAGTCACAACATACAAAACAGAGAAAAGCCCAGCAGCTCTCATCAAAGTGTCATTTACCTGGATGCTCCCTAACCCTCCCTCCCCTTTCCTTTGATGGCCCTTTCAAGACCTAGAATTCTCCCAAACACAGTTTAAAGACCTTGCTCTGATCCTACCAGATCAGAGGATTTCGCCAAACCTCAGGTTCTGAGTTTCAATCTGAACTTTCTTCACAGGATACCTAACTTGTCAGACATCTGTGCCACGCTGAGTAAGTCCCAAATATGTGATCTCCAAAGCTCTAGTAATTTTTCAATTCAAATCCAAGTTAATGTGCATAGTGGGTGTAGTAGCATTTCCCCAGAATTCATATCCACCCAGAACCTCAAAATGTGACCTTATTTGGAATAAGGATCATTACAGATATGATTAAGATAAGGCTCAACATTTGATCATATTAGATTAAGGTGGGCCCTGAATCTAATGACAGCCTCCTTGTAAGGCAGAGAAAAAGAAAAGACACAAGGACATAGAGAAGAAAGCATTGTAAAGATGAAGGCAGAGATTGTAGTGATTGATCTACAAGCCAAGGAGCTCCAGGGATTGCCAAGAAATATCAGAAGCCAGAAAGAAGCATGAGGAGCTTTCTCCCTCAGAGCCTCCAGAAATAATCAACCTGCCAACACCTTGATTTTAGACTTCTGGTCTCCAGAGCTGTAAGAACCAAACATTTCTTTGTTTTTGACTGCCAAATCTGTGATCCTTACGTCAGCTCTCAGAAAGTAATACATTCTGCCTTTCACTTAGTAGGCCCTCCAACATTTGCAGAAGAAATATTTGTTGAGTGAAAAGAATAAATGAATTCAATTCGATACAGTGGTTGACTAAGAAAAATATTTATTAATTAGTGCTTGGGGAGGAGACAGGATACATGTGGCTGGGGCTGGAGGAAACCCATGTTCTTCTTCAACTCTCTTATAACACAAGACTAAGGCAGGGCCTCTGCAGGGCCAAGCATGTGAGCAGTTCAGGAAGAAGAAACTATGACTAACACTGTTAGCTATCAGAGGAAAAACAGATCACTTATTGAGGCTTCCTCAAAGATGTCCTGAGATAATGTTATAAAAAATTATTTCTTTTGAGCTGAGCACTTAAAAAGGTACAGATCAGCCTTATTTATGAGGTCTCTATTCTGTTCCATTGGTCTATATTCCTGTTTTTGTACCAGTACCATGAAGTTTTGGTTACTGTAGCCCTATAGTATAGTTTGAAGTCAGATAACATGATGCCTGCAATGACCATCTGATCTTTAACAAACCTAACAAAAGCAAGCAATGGAGAAAAGACTCCCTATTCAATAAATGGTGCTGGGATAACTGACTAGCCATATGGGGAAGACTGAAGCTGGACCCCTTCCTTACACCATATATTAATACAAAAATCAACTCAAGATGGATTAAAGACTTACATGTAAAACCCGAAACTATAAAACCCTGTAAAACAGCCTAAGCAATAACATCCTGAACATAGGAACGGAAAAAGATTTCATGGCAAAGACACCAAAAGCAATAGCAACAAAAGCAAAATTTTACAAAAGGGATCTCATCAAATTAGCTTCTGCACAGTAAAATAAACTATTAACAGAGTAAACAGACAACCTACAGAATTGAGAGAAAATATTTTCAAACTATGCATCTGACAAAGGTCTAATATCCAGCATCTATAAGGAAATTAAACAAATTTATAGAAGAAAAACAACACCATTAAAAAGTGGACAAAGGACATGAACAGACAGTTTTCAAAAGAAGACATAAGTGTGGCCAACAAGCATATAAAAAAAGACTCAATATCACTGATCATTAGAGAAATGTAAATCAGAACCACAATGAGATACCACCTCACACCAGTCAGAATGGCTATTATTAAAAAGACAAAAAATAACAGATGCTAGTGAGGTTGAGGAGAAAAGAGAACATTTATACACTGTTGGCAGGAGTGTAAATTAGTTCAACCATTATGGAAAGCAGTATGGCAATTCCTCAAAGAGCTAGAAGCAGAACTACCAGTCAACCCAGCAATCCCATTACTGGATATATACCCAGAGGAATATATATATCATTCTACCATAAAGACACATGCATGTGAATGTTCATTGCAACACTGTTCACAAGGGCAAAGACATGGAATCGACCTAAATGCCCATTAGTGACACACTGGATAAACAAAATGTGGTACATATACACCATGGAATATTATGCAGCCATAAAAAACAATGAGATCATATCTTTTGCAGGAGTGCGGATGAAGCTAGAGTCTTATCCTTAACAAACTAATGCAGGAACAGAAAACCAAATATCACATGTTCTCACTTATAAGTGGGAGCTAAATGATGAGAACTCATGAACACAAAAAAGAAAACAACCGACGCCGAGGTCTTCTTGAGGGTGGAGGGTGGCAAGAAGGAGAGCAGCAGAAAAAATAACTATTGGGGGCAGGTGTGGTGGCTCACGCCTGTAATCCCAGCACTTTGAGAGGCTGAGGCAGGCGGATCAAGAGGTCAGGAGATCGAGACCAGCCTGGCCAACATGGTGAAACCCCACCTCTACTAAAAATACAAAACTTAACTGGACACATACCTGTAATCCCAGTTACTCAGGAGGCTGAGGCACGAGAATCGCTTGAACCTGAGAGGTGGAGGTTGCAGTGAGCTGAGATCACACCACTACACTCCAGACTGGCAACAGAGTGAGGCTCCACCTCAAAAAAAAAAAAAAAAAAAACTTAGAATAATAACTATTGGGTACTAGGCTTAACCTGAATGATAAAATTATCCATACAACAAACTCCCATGACAGGATTTGACCTGTATAACAAACCTTCGCTTGTATCCCCAAACCTAAAATAAGTTTAAAGAAAAGGACAAATCATATACATAACAAAGGGGAATTGGTAGACTCATATAATTCACGCAAAGATTATTTTAATGATATTATGATAGATTCCAATAATAGTTATGAAGTTGTTATAGCTTCTTAGATTTTGCAATGTATTGTTACTTTGGCTTTTATGTTTTCAATCCATGAGCATCAAGTTTTACTGGCCATGTTTTGGTGGCACACTTGTTGTCTGTTTTGTGTCTTCACACCCTTCACCTAATTACAGTTTTCTTCTTATGCTATGTACCTAGTGACTAAATTTCTACTCACTTAATGTCCCTGAAGAGTTTTTGAAATGTAATGAATTAACCACTTTCCCTGTAATTTATGCATACATTTATATACTGAACTGTAGTTTAATCAAACTCCTTTGCCTTATGTAGTATGGTAGTAATATCTAATGAAAACATACGAAGTATGTGTTTCATAATTACCCCAGACAGCTCATTTCAGTTTGCTTCCTACTTAATCCCAAAATTCCTGTCTTCCTGCACTGTAAACACTTTCCTTCCCTTCTCATCAATCTCAATTATATAAATGAAACAGGGGTGGTTGCACAATTACTGAGTGCTTTTTCTGGGTGTTATAAAAGGCCCGGTTCTCAGAGAAACAGCTGACAAGGGCACCCACTAAAAGTGATCCTTTTGTTTGACTGAAAGGTTGAAGCAGGTCCAAATTAGGGAGAACTTTGCAAACTCCATTGGAGGAGTGCTGCAGGGGCCAGTGAATGCCAAGTGCATGGTGGAAACATGGCTCATGTGGACCCATCCTGCTGCTGGAAGTGAACCTCACTCAATATGCGGTACTGTACTTTCTTTAGGGCACATTAAGAGAAAAGCCATCCCAGTAAAATTACTCTCTGCACCTTTCTTTAAATTTCCACAGCTAGTTTAAATGTCTTTTCCCTTATTTTTTTTTTCAGGATAATATCTTTTCTGTCATTTCCTTCTAAGAGGAAAACAATATTTCACATTCCCCACCTTCAATATTCCAGAACCTGTTGAAAGAAGATGCAAATAATCTTGAAAATAAAATCATGGAAAAACACACTGCTAGTTGAAGGCAGATATTCTTATACCTACTGACTGATTTCAGGTAAGTTAAACAATCTCTAAAGCTTCAGTGTCCTCATCTGCAAAAGAAGATAATATCAGCTATCACTGTAGGTTGCCATGAGAATAAAATAATAAGTAATGCCTAGCACAATGCTAGGCACTACAAAAGACTATATGCTTTTTCTTCTTCCTTTCCATTTTCTGTCTACCAAGTGAGATGTTCATTTGTTTGGTAGCATTTATGGAACACATTATATAACAGGCACTGTGTTGGAACCTGGAGATAGGGCATGACCATTGGCCAAATGAGTGTGACTGTCTAACAGAGAGAATAGACATTAACCAATTAATGACATACAACTTATATTTGCCAATTCTGTGTATTCTAAAGGAAAGGCCCAGGATATGCTGGGATAATTTGAACAGAAAGAGTATCTGAGGTCATTACAGTAAACAGGATTGAATTAGGTGAAGAGAGAAAAGGGAGGGGAAGAAGCTTCCATGTAGGAAGAATTTGAAAACCTAAAAAGTATCTCCTAAACTCATTAGGGTAAGAAGTTTTCAGATTTATCATGAAGACCTCCAGGGAATGATTTTGCACTTTCCTTTGGCAACCTATTCTAGTGTGTGTGTTCTTGTTGTTGTGGGGGAGGTGAATTATAATATATAATGCAGGAAATGCTAGATAACTGTTTGTAGAATATATCCTATGGTAATATGCAGCAATATAATGAATTATTAATTTGTCTTTGATTCTCATTGCATTTTCCCTTTTCTAAACGAAACAGCCTGGTCCTTATGATCCCTTATTGTGCTGAAAGTCTTTGTTTCAAAATACAATAAAAACTTACTGGGATATAAAGGCTAGAAGACTGATGAATGTGAAGCCACTGTGGTTGTGGAAAGGAGGTTTAATTTAAAGGTAGAAGGACTATCAAGAGGAGGAGAAGAAAAATAAGGAGGAAAAATCTTTTGATAATGTCTAAAATTACATTCTCGATCATTACCAAATAAATGAATTACATTTAGTTTGACTTTTAAAAACAGAGGAATGTTATACTTCTTATCCTTTCACATTTGTAGTCTATACAATAAGAAATCATTGCTTAAGTGAAGTTCTTTAGATATCTCCAACAGGTAGAGCTTTCTCTATAATGTGCAAAGCAAACCCTGTGTTGTGCTAAAGTCAGCACTACTGCAGGGCCCTGTTAATAAATCCCTAGACTATGATTCGTGCAATAGGCCCTGCCAGGCCTACTATCCCCTCCTTCCTTCTGGCCAGTTCACACCCACAGACTGGTGTCACTGCAGGGCATGTGGTGTGACTAGTCATTATTAAATAACTGGTGGAAAACTTGCTAAAATGTAACTCTCATACAGACCTTGTGCCTAAATTTCTTTTTGAAATACAAAAACCAGTCCAATTCACCATGCATATGTAAAATTCACCTAATGTAAAAATTCACTTTACATAAGTAAAATTCATTGTACAGGAATTTTTAAATGCTATTGAATTAATGGTTACTCCATGATTATCAATAATGTGAGTGACAAATTTTTGATCTACACTAGGCTAAGGTTCTGGATGTCATTCGAGGGCTGAGAATGACATTTTAAGAATTGCCTAACCCTCCCGATGTTTATCTCTGAGGTGACTATATACTGTTTTCAACCTCCCAAAATGCATTCACCCTTTTCCTTGAGTTTTTCATAATTCAGCCATCAGCATGGCACCCATACAGCCTATGTACTGACTTCACTCCACCTCCATGTGTGTGGGTCTTGACTGGTTCAGCCAGTCAACACACAGGTCCCATCCTCCTAACCGCATGATTGGTTCAGAGAATGTGAGCAATTGCGCCAATCAAGCACTCAGATAGGGGCTTATGGGGATAAAAAAAAAGTTTATCTGATCCTCCAGAGAGCTGCTACAAGACATACTGTTACTTCCTGCTAAATGTGAATTAGGAGCAAATAATTTCCACTAGCTGTGGGAGGCCATCTTATGGCACCAGGAAAGAAAGACATAAGGGAAAAAATGGTTATTTGAGTGACATTGTTAATCCATGTAATAATCTTTACGTGACCACTACTTCAGGACTTTTAGTTATGTAATACACTCCCTCCTTACCTTTCTTAAAAATGTCAGTTGGACTCATGTTTTCAATTACATGGAATTAAAGGATTTTTGAAACAAGATCCTTGTTTTCTCTCCACCATCACTTTATTCGGAGGTTGGTATTGAAGGAGAGCAGAAAACTTGCTCAATTTCTATCTTCTCTGTGACAGGGAACAAACGAGTGAATTACAAAGGTGAATTGCAGTTTTATTAGGCAGTAGATTTTAAATAACTTAATAGCAGCCTTTAAAAGAAAAAATTAGCAGAAATACATAATTATTATATGTGAACAAAAATACATAATTTTATACAAACACACACACAATGTTTCATGACTTTACTCCCTTCTGCTTTTCCTCATGCAAAGGCACCCCTGGATTTCTGGGAAGGTGGTGCCAACTGTCAGGCTCCTTGATGGAGTATATTATTCTGATTCAGAGTACTGCTGAAAACTTGAAGGTCTATAAGAACATCTCAGCACTCAGACCATGGATTTCCTAAATCCCCCTTCATAAGTAGGAAAATCAAGAGAAAAGAAAAGCAGAGAATAAAAAAGGAAAAAAAAAATGAGCACGTAACTACATTTAAAAAAAAAAGAAGGCAAAAATCAAGGGCCAGAGAAAGTGATTTTTAATTGTCATTATTCGTTTTATTCTTTTGTCCTTTTCCAGTCTCAATCATGTATAGACTAATGAGAAAAAATGAAAATGAGTTTCAGTAAACAGACCACTTTTGTTGGACTCAGTCTTGAGTTGATCAAATGAGGCAGCTGAACTGAGACTGAATCTTCCCTGTGATTAGCTCAACTCTTGAAGTAGCCAGGCACCTGTGAGGATACAGGGGAGGAGAGAAGATAATAATTGGTCTCTCATCTTTTATAATTATGTATGTTTCAAGTGGATGTGAACTGTGGGGTTTGAGAGGGCTACATAAAAGGGGAAAATTCTGATGTGAACACTTTAGTCATTAACTCTAGCATTCAAAAGGAAAGGAAGATAAAAATTTAAACAATAGGAGACTTGAGCAATAGAAGACTTAAAATAATAATGTTTACTGAAAATTAGGACAATTGTTCATTAATTTCATATCTTATGGCATCTTCATCATACTAAATAGTTACCATAGCTATTGACTGGACAGAGAAGTAACCGTTTTATCCCCCTTTTTATACAACATTTGTAAAGTCTCAAAAAAAAAAAAGATAACAATTTCTTCCTTTTTATATTCACTTTTGAGGTAAAAGTAAACAATAAATGAGAAGATTTCAATGGGCTATTTATGTGTGTGTGGATCATGAGAGAAGTTTAACAAAATGTAAGGTATTATAGAAAACTTTTTCTTTATAAATATAAAACATTTCCAAAGACTCTGTGATTGTGGTGTTCATTCTCATCTTATTTTCAGGTTCCTAAGCAGAACATAAACAAATTTTATGCTTGATATTTTGTCTGTAATTAAAATATACTTCCAGTAAATTCATAGGTGGCTTAGAGGTGGGGTTTAATTAGGGATTTGGGATACAGACGGCTCTTCCATTCTTTATTAAGTGGAAAAAATGACTGTTCTCCCAATAAATTACTTTTTCCCCAAGATACTGCAATTAATTATTGTAATCCAACGTAACTTGTAATAATTTATATTTGAAAACATACTTTAATAAAGCAAGATTTAAGAGAAAAAAAAAGCAAACAAGAAGGTATAATTCTACCAGACTGTAATCTCCATTAAGGCAGGTGACTTGGTTCACTGATATATTCTGATCACCTAGAACAGAGTCTGACATATGTTATTGATACTTAATGCTTCATCTATTTGTTGAAAAAAATGTAAATATATATTTTCACAGCATACCATTCTTACTCAACTTGAATTCTATTCACACATAGTCTTTATCTACCTGTGGCTTTCTATCAGGTTTGTGTAGGATAGTTCGTAATGTCATCATGGGGATCACCATGTCTAGACAAGAGCCCTTTGGGGGAGTAAATACTGCTAGAGCTAGAGCGACATTGGCATAAAAACAAAAGCAAACAAAACAAAAAACACTTGGTCTTTCTTCTCTTACAGATTGCTACTTCAGAGAGAAAGAGCTCCCACTGCCTGCTTACAGCCAACCAGTTAGAGGAAAGGCCTAATTATCCTTCCAAGTTCTGGCACTCAGACTCTATCTATTTCTTCTTTTGGCTCCAGACCAAACAAAATGTGAAAAGAAAAAAAGAAAAAAAAAAAGTCAAGAAAAAATGCAACAGGGCAATAATGCTTTTCTGTGTGGCACACAATCAGAAAATTACTTCCTCTCTACAAAATACTGATGTTAACTTTCTTCCAGTGATCAGAAGTTTAAGATTTCATACAATGCTTAAATTAATGAATAAAACCCTATTTGCCTACTATGTTTCCTTATTAAAACAGAAAGTCTTTCAAAGGAGATATATCCATCTTCGGTTGCAAAATGATGTTACTTCTATTACCAGAGACTAATTTTAAGCATGTTGAGATGCATATAAAACATTTACTCTGTATTCTTTATGTTTCCCATCAGGGACTACTTTTCTGCTTTGAAATCAGAATTTTTCGTCTTTTCTTTTTTTTTTTTTTTGGCATTCCTTATTCCTCCTCCCATTATCCCCATTCCTCCCCACACAACTCCTTGAACTTATCTTTTGTCTTTATCTTTTTGTTTTTCTCTATACATTAATATGCACAAGTTCGCACCTCCCTCCCCACAATGACCTCACTTTTTTTTTAAGCATTCACTACCTTCCTTTTGAAGAATAAAGAAGTTGGAGAAGATGGTATGTAACTTTCTGTTTTTCCACTTCTTATAAGTGGTAGCATCACAAAAGATACCTCCATTGGTAGGGCAGATCTATATTATTAGAGAAGAATAATGTAAACTTCACATACTCACATTTATGGAAAAATACAAACATTTCTACCTTTTCTATTGAACCACCAAAAATGCCTCAAATCCAAAATTCAGAGCTCACAGCAGAGTCTTCTTAGACCTTATTAGGTTTTACGAAAGTGACTATCAGTTAGCAAGTGAAAGGGTATGTAACTTGTATAGCAAACCCATTCAAATTTCTTAGAGTACACAATTATGTAAAATTACACACCAACCACTGAGCCCTCAACAAGAAAATGTTTACTGAATGGATAAATCAATGAAGTGAGGATGTGGCGAATCATCTTGGCTAAGGTACGGAAAGTGAATTGCAGACTAGACAAGCTGGAAGTTATAAGACCAGTTAGGAGATTTTTAAAATAACATTGAGGAGGCAAGTAGTGATCTTTTAAAAGGCAGCAGAAATGGAGAACAAGGTCTAGGTATATTCTAAAAATAGGGACAGGCAAAATCTCCAGAAATTGTTGCCAGAATGAATTTTAGGCAAGCATCCAGAGGATGATAAAGACAGGACTCACTGTACCCACTGGTATTCACCTGAAAATGAAGATTTCAAAAAATTATGTGAATATCATTAGAACAAACATGGACATTTATAAGTTTATAAGCCTTAGAGTGCCTACATATGACTCACTAAATCATCTACTCCCCTAAACATCCTTCTACATGCTGACAAGGATCAACTTTCCTGTGTTGACAAAAAGAGTCAAATTCTGAAATATACTTGAAGAGATATATTCTGAGCCATATATGAGTGACATGGCCCATGACACAGCCCCAGGAGATCCTGACAACATGTGCCTGAGGTCATCGGGCTACAGCTTGGTTTTATAGGAGGGGTGGGAGGGGCTTCCATGTCAAAGGTGAATTCAAAGATTTCAAAGATATTTCTGATTGGCAAGTGGTTGAAAAAGTTTATCTAAGGAAGGAAGTGTCTGGGTTAACATAAGATCTTGTAGAGACCAAGGTTTTTATTATGTAGATAAAGCCTCCAAATAACAGGGCTTCAGAGAGAATAGACTGTAAATATTTATTATCAGACTTAATAAAAGGCACCAGATTCCTAGTTAATTCTCTCCTGGATCAGGAAAAAAACATGGCAAGGGAAAGAGATTCTGTACAGGATATAGATTTTCCCCACAGGAGACAGCTTTGCAGGGCCTTTTCAAAATATGTCAATTAAATATGTTTGGGGGGAAAGGTACTTTGATTTCTTTTAGGGCCTGTTAGTTGTCATTTTGGCATTTTATTGGTGTGAAGAATCTGCTTTGTTAGTCTTAAGGTCTCTCTGTTTTAATGTTAATGCTGGTCAGTTGAGACTGAATTCCAAAGGGAGAAAGGTATAATGGGTCATCTTTGACCACCCATTTCCATCGTGGCCTGAACTAGTGTTTCAGGTTTATTTTGGAATGCCCTTGGCTAAGAAGAGGGTATTCATTTAGTTGGTTCTGGGACCTAGAATTTTTATTTTTGGTTTATACCTGTGTCTTTCTACTTGTTGCACCTATTTGATGAACCATACTTCACTATACTTCTTTTGCTCATTAAGTTCAAAGTAGTCTTCATTTTAGTTGTTTTAATGTTATTAACTCCCACTTCGATCATTTCTTCCTGTCAGGTGTTCAGTATTTCCATCACATCATCTTCTATCACATCCTAACTCTCCTACTCCCTTCCCTTCAGTGATTGCCAGGACACACAACAGTATAATAAAATCAGAGGTCAAGAGAGTATGTTTAATTCATTTGTATTGGTTTTCATGGAATCAATTTATGCTCATGTATTTTAGATTAAATATATACTATTTCCAAGCTTGCTTTTCATTTTCTTTTTCTTTTTCTTTTTCCTCTTCCTCCTTCACTATCACTGACCTAGATTCCATGTACCAGATGTGTTCACCTGGAACTCAGATTAAAAGGAAGAATGTTCACTCCCTGCTCCTTTTGTGCCTCAGGTCACAATCTGGAGAATTCCTCTACAGAGAGAAAGGCTGGAAAACATATTTCTAATTCTTAGAAGGAGGTAATTAAATAATTTCCTTTTATGATACTGTCTTTGTTCTCTTCTTGAAAGGAAAGAACATCCCCTTTATCACTTTAAACAGGGCAAACTAGTATTTCTAACCATCCTCCCAAAGTTAATTAACATGTAAATACTTGTCAGTAAAAGGTAACACTTCAGCAATTAGCATATAAATGGGCCAAGGACAATATTCTGCCATAAAGGAGACAGCTTGGAAGATTTTGCCAAATGTATTTGGAAAGAAAAAATATAAAATAAAATAAAGGCTTCATCATTTCCATGCAAATAGTTATGAACTAGAATGTCAGCTGAAGCCTGGGGTAAAAGGAGAACTACCCTGCTTAGATTGAATGAGGTGAAGTTTGCATACACAACATGGTTTTATGTACATGTTTACTCAAGTAGCGATGACGGAAAGTGACTAATTGTTTATGTCCAGAAAAACACATCATGTTTGTTTGATTTTAATGAATACCATCAGCGAAGGAAACAGAAAGCCATAGGTGCGAAAAGAATTTAAGGGCTAATTTTTCCATATTGGCTGTAATGATTAGTACACTCACAAAATTGCACATGCAGGGAATGCTTCTACTCAGCCCTGAATTTGTGTTTCAAATGAGGTAATTGTGCACCTAATGATCCGTTTGCACAAGCAATTACCTGATTGGCATATGCCAGGTGAGCTTGTGAGAGATAAGAGGGCAAATGTACTTTTTTTTGGATTTGCATCCATGGTATCCTAGTTTGAAAAATAAAATAATTATAGTCATATTACCTTTGTGACATTTTTATTGGAATCATGGGTCCACATGTGAATGGGATGCTCATGCTAATGAATGAAAGATCATTAGCCCAAGATAAAAATAAACTCTGACCACACTACCAAAGATGCTTGTGATTTTATATTTACTGTTAAAACTACAACATAGCTAAGTTTATCGGGGCAGTCTCAGAATTTCTAATCAGAAAATTTGGCTTAAAATCGCGTGTAGCTACTATGTCAATTCCAGATATCCAAACTTAGGCAAGTCACCTAAAAATGCCAAATCATAGTTCTTCAAAATGGAGAGAATAATTTTGTTTATATGGAAACTTGATCTGGTGATTACTCATTGTATCCTGCATTAGAAGTGTCAACATTAAGTAAATCGTATTGATGCCTATGCCAGGTCCAGGTGAACCCTAGGAAACATGTTAGTGTTGGTCTGTTCAGTATCTCGTCATCTCCTTCACTTGGCGGGGCTGAAAATCTGGACCCCACCCCTCTCACTACCAAATGACAGGTGATCCAACTAGATTGAAGTCATCCTTGACAGACAGGGTCAGGCTCAATGACAGTTTTCCTACCTTTTTCCAGACCTAAAAAAGTCCCTTCAGGCTACTTCACAGTCCAAGGGTTGGGTCAAAACTGAATTCATCTTGAACATTTGAAAAGTAAGCACATTTTCAGGGCACTTCAGCCTCGGCAGTGTGAATACTTGGGACAGTGGAAAGGATCTGCACATAAGCCTCAACCTACCCAGAAGCTGGTCATTTTCTCTCTGCACCCTAGAAAGTCAAGTGGGCCAGTAGAAGTTTCTATAATGATGGAAATATTCCATAACCTGGACTGTCCACTATGTTAGCCATTAGCCACATGTGGCTACTGAACACTTGAAGTGTAGCCAATGGTAATGAGAACTCAGGAACTGAATTTTTAATTTTATTCAATTCTAATGAATTTAATTTAACTTTAAAGAGCCACATGAGGCTAATGACTACCATATTGAACAATGTAGCAATGAAAAAACAAAACAGTTTATCAAATAACAACTCCATACTATCAACTGTGAATGTCAGCTACTGTCCACAGTTGTTTACTCCTACCCTTTAAAAATATGTAATGCCAATCCTCCCTTTCCAGAGCATCTTTGACACTTTTTTAGCCATTTCTTGGCCAATTCCTGGTCGTCATCGATAAGGTAAAAAAGCACAAGGATCTAAGACTGAAATAATTACTCTTATTAGAATCCATCCTAAAACCAAAACCAAAACAAAACCAAGAAAGAAACAGAAAGGCAGAGTTTGTCTAGGGCTTTTGGTGCTTGCAACCTGATGGCTGATGACCATTAGGTATGAGACTGTCATCTAATTGAGATGGAAGGTTAATGAATCAGAGTTTGTGACCTAACTAGGTATCTAAAATCCTGTATCCTAAAAATCATGCCTAACTTGCCTGGGCTTTGAAAGTATGGATAAAATAATAATAGTAAAACTAATATAGTAACAGTAACAATGAATAACAATTTATTATGTTTCAAGCATTGCTCTAAAATCATGGTTTATGTAATTTATTCTTCATGACAGCCTGAGGAGACGGCTGTTATTGCTTTTCTGATTTCACTGATTGAAGAACTGAGACTTCTAAAGGCCACCTTACTTGTCCAACGTCACAGCAAGAACATGTGGCAGAGCTGAGGTTCAGAGCCAGACCAGTTTAGCGCCAGAGCCTACTGCCATAACCACTGTGTGAGGTGGCTTTGAACCACATCAAGGTTAAGGACATTCCTGCAAAATTATCAAATGTTTTAGGTTTTATAGAAAAGCAAAAGTTTCCATGCTAGATGACCACTCTGCTGATGAACCAATATCAGTGAGTCTGAAACTAGGTAAACTGTTTCATGTGCAATTTAAGAGGCTATTGGGACAGAGGAGTATCTGGAATGGCCTTTCTCTAAGGCAACACGGATCTCACTTCTTCCAAAGAGCTGAAATGAACCACTGAGTCTAGTTTTGTGTGATGGTTTCTTTCCTGAAATGAACAGTTCAGGATCATCTCAAGGACAGGAACACATTCATGCTTTAATCCATCTAGGGTGAGGACCCGAGGCCTATCGTGCCCCCTGACGGCCTCTGCTGACTGGTTTTTTCTTTGAGGCTTGCAATGCTGCCTACATTCGGCTAGGCTTTGGCAAGTGATTTATAGTACTGTTTGAGATTGCCATTCTTACTCAGGTGTAAATAAAGTGATGAGATTGTCTCAGAATTGAAAAATGGCAATCTAGTCCAAAATATAAATAATTAGAATTCTGGCTTCCAAAACTAGGTATGTGAAACAGAGGTGGGAGGTGGCAAGTAGGACCTGGCAATTTTCTCTGATGATATTAAAACCTTCAGACACACATACACACGCACAGCCCTATGTATAAGACCAGGACACTAATATTCATTAAGCTACGCTGCACCTACCTCTCTGCCTATAAAACTTAAGATCAAGTAATCCTTGAATGTAGTCTCCCTTGAATCTAGCCATGCTGTAGCTATTAACAAGAGATTTTAGAGCCACTTTGAAAAAAATATAAAAGAACTCATCTGTAGATTTAGAAAAAAAAGCATAAAATACAGCCACAAATAGGGCTATTGGAGACAACTAAAAGTACTAATTTTCCTGGATAATTCTACATACCAGGACATGATCATATCCAATTAAGTTGAGCTCTGTTCAATAATCACTGTGTAATGGGATAGAATCACAGAGTAATAGGATTTGTTTAAAGCAAGGACAGAGGAGCTTAATACCTATTCGATATCTTAAATGCATTAAGAATGAAAAAGACCAATTGATAGGAAACTGTTTACACGAACCTAAAGAAAATGAAAATAGCTCTGTGGTTTCTCTGAAGAGTCTTGGTTGACATTTACAAACTTTGTTGCTCAGTAATTTTCAGCACTAACTTATCTGAAAATAGTTAGAATCAAAAAGAAGAAGAGCTCAATATAGAGACATAAACTTTTTCTCATAAGATCACTGACCCTGGCAGATCAAAGTTTGATCTGGAGTAGACAGGACAAGATCTTGGAAGGTCACGATGGCCCTGAACATATTGTTTGACTTCTCAGATAGAGAACTTTCAAAAGGAACTGTGAAGGCCTTGTCACGCTTGAACTAGATGTTAGTTGGCTAAGCTGAGAATCAAATATGGGAAATTAGTTGCCATTAAAAGATCGCTTCAGGCAGTTCATTTCTCATCAGCCAAGCTGTGCAGGCCTCCTGCTGGGGACAGTGAACATTAGCTTACTAAATACTTCAGCTCATCAGACACTGCTTTACTCATGGATGGGCCTGGATTTTGGCGATGGGGGAAGGGGAAGAGGAAAGAATGGATATAAAACATAACTACCAGCATCTATCTGGGTAGAGATTAATTCTCTGTGCTATTAAAAATATAATTGTTCATTGACATGTACAGATATTCACAATTTATTGTTAAAGGGAAATAAGCTGGTTCTAAAACCTTTTTTATATGATGTTTTTGGGGGAGTGTGTGTATTTAACCTGGAAGAATGAACAGCAACATCTTTACAGAGGTGACTTCGGGGAGGTGTTTTTAGGATGACTTTTTATAATTTGTTTTATTCATATGTATTTTAAACACTTTTAAAATTATATTTTTTCAATAATTATAATTTTATAATAAACATCTAGTAGTAAATATAATAATAGACATTAAACAAAAGATTTTGCCTATTTCACTTTCTTCTCCCTGAAATGTTTTATTTCCTTTGGAGGAACACTCATCCTGCGTGTCACAGGCAGTCAAACCAGAGCAACTTCATCTCTTCTTCTTGAATAGGAGCTGGGTAAAATGAGGATGGAACCTGCTGCACTGCATTCCCAGGAGGTTAGGCGTCCTTAGTCACAGGAGGGGATAGGAGGTCACAAGATACAGGTCACAAAAAAATCTGCTGATAAAACAGGATGCAATAAAGAAGCCAACCAACCCCATCAAATGCAAGATGGTGATGAAAGTGACCTCTGGTTGTCCTCACTGCCTGTTATAATGCGTTAGCATGCTAAAAGACACTCCTACCAGAGCAAAGACAGGTTACAAATGCCATGACAATGTCCAGAAGTTACCCTATGTGGCATAAAGGAAGAGAAACTTTCAGTTTCAGGAAATCCCCACCCCTTTCCCAGAAAACTTATGAAAATTCCACCTCTTGGATTATTGGCAGAATATGGTCAACAAATAACCATAAAACTAGCCAATCAGCAGCCCTCAGGGCTGCTCTGTCTATGGAGTAGCATTCTTTTATTTCCTTACTTTTTCTTTTTTTTTTTTAAATATAGAGTCTTGCTCTGTTGCCCAGGCTGTAGTGTGGTGGAGTGATCTCGGCTCACTGCAACCTCTGCCTCCCAGATTTGAGTGAGTCTCCCGCTTCAACCTCCCGAGTAGCTGAAATTACAGGGGCCTTTCACTATGCCTGGCTAATTTTTGTATTTTTAGTAGACATAGGGTTTCACCATGTTGGCCAGGCTGGTCTCGAACTCCTGACCTCAAGTGATCTGTCCACCTTGGCCTCCTAAAACACTAGGAATACAGACATGACTCACTGCACCTGGCCATTATTCCTTTACTTTCTTAATAAACTTGCTTTCACTTTACTCTGTGGACTCACCCTGAATTCTTTCTTGTGTGAGATCCAATAACCCTCTCTTGGGGTCTGGATTGGAACCCCTGTCTGATAACATAAGGGCCTTCCAAATGCTTGAAGGAAAAATTTCCAGAGTGAGTATAAATGAATTGTGAACAGAAACTATACTTTATCTTAGGGCCTACACTGTTCTAGCAGCTCTAGAATTATGCTGCATAGGACAGCCCTAAAACGGTAGCCAGAGTCACCCGACATTATCACCGAGCTTTCTCTGTCCTGAGAGTTTGCACAGACTCACCTTTGTTCTCCCAGTGAAATAAATTACGTGCTCCAAAATAGAGGGCTGTGCCTACCTAGAAGTTTGCATTATATATGGGCAAAATAATGAATGGGCTCTGGAGTCAGACACTCTGAACTGGAATCTCAGTTTCACTGCATAATGGCTGAGTGACCTTGGAAAAGCCACTTAATCATCTCTGGGATTCAAATTCTTTATCTATAAAAGGAAAGAGTAAAATCTATATCATACAATTGCCTTGAGGATTAAATTACATGTTTGTAAAGACTGTAAGGGAGGTCGTCTCTGAGTTCTGGTTACTCTTACTTTCCCACCTTTTCACTCAGTGAAGTGGCAAGGAAACCCTGGATAGGAAAAGGGGCTACAGTGGCAGAGTTTCAAACAATGTAGGGTGGAGGAAGTTTATACAGCACGCAAACTTAAGAGAAGTAAAGAAGAGGGGGTATATAAGCGCAAGTGTCTTTAAAAGTGCAGGTTGTGACTGATGGATGCCCAGGCAGTACAGAATCTATTCCTGCAAGATACCCACCCCCACCCGCTGAGAGGGAGCTTTCCAGAAGTACAAAGCTCTCATGATAGGAGACAGGGGGCCCAGCTTTGCTACCTGACCTACTTAGCCATATGAGCTGGTAAATGTGCCTGGGATTTCAAGCCAATTTTCCTCTCTTCAAAATGGGGATGTCATCTACTTTGTCTCAAAAAGTTGTCGTGAGACTCAAAAATTCTTTACAAAGTGGAAAATGCTACTTAACCGTTTGTTAGGACTCCGGTTTGCAAGTAAGTGACAGAAACCCAGATCAGATAAGCATAAACAAAAAGGGAAATTTCTCACAGAGTTGAGTGCAGCAACAAAGCTGGGGTCCAGAAACTCCTGGTAAGGTGACTAACTCAGCCCCGGTACGGTGGCTAACTCACTCATTCCTGGCATTAGCACTAAAAGTGCAGGGTCCTGGAAAGCCCCTCAGCGCACGCGAATGGAGACAGTTGGCCGCCATCCCTGGCTCCTGTGACCCTCTGAATGTCTGATTCATTCCTCTCCCCCTGCTGACCCGTTTCCTCCATTTTCTCTGTCCATATGGTTAGAACCACAGTCAAGGACAGGTTCTAATCTCTAATTTTGTTATGGCATGGGCAATTTCGTGTTTTATTGCCTGATATAACTATAGTGTAGAATAATCCCATTTTTAAAAGTCTCATATTTCGCTGTTAGGAAATCATCAAAGTTATAAGCCTGATGTCTGTATTTTTGTAAAAGAAGTCTAGTTTAGGAACCATTACAGGGAATGAGTTCAGCAAACTCATCAGATCACTTATTTTCCAATGGAACCACTTAAACATACCCCATTATCTCTGAGAAATCATGAGATGCAGGGAGGGGCCTTGTTTTTAAGGTATTTTGGGTATTGTCTGCTACCTGGCTTAACAGGAAGTTCTATGAGAGACTCAGGAACTATATGACTCCATGTGGCTATTTTGCTTACTGTGTTAACCTCAGCGCTCAAAACCTGCTGGCCAGGTGGATGAACAAACAAGGTAAATAAAAATGAAAACATGAGAAAGCTAAATGTTGAGATGTGTGCTACATTCTCTGTAGGTCCGAAACAGAGAAGGAAGGGAAGTGTGAGGTGTACTGTTCCAGGTGAAGACTCACAGGCCATCGAAAACAGCTATAGCATGGGAAGGGGAGGCTCAGTTTTCGTCTTCCTCACTCAGTTTCGACTCATTGTACTATAAGGCAGAGCAGAAAGCCCAGTGTATGCAGATAAGGGAATTGGCGTTCACCAGAAGGTAGTCCACTAGCATACCCCGCCCCTGTGTTTTGGAATTCACACTCCGCAAGGATATGGAACAATGGCAAGGGAGTCACGGCTGGGCCTGCTAGGCCTGTTCTCTTCTTGACCACCTCCAAGTTTCTTCTATTTGAATGTGTTCTTTTGAAAAAAAAAATGTAGATTTTATGAATGTTTTCCCCATCATGTGATGAAACTTAATGAAAAACAACAGGCCGGGCACCATGGCTCACGCCTGTAATCCCAGCACTTTGGGAGGCCGAGGCCAGCGGATCATCTGAGGTCAGGAGATGGACACCATCCTGGCTAACATGGTGAAACCCGTCTCTACTAAAAATACAAAAAACACTAGCCGGGCGTGGTCGTGGTAGCAGGCGCCTGTAGTCCCACTACTTGGAAGGCTGAGGCAGGAGAATGGCATGAACCCGGGAGGCGGAACCTGCAGTGAGCCGAGATGGCGCCACTGAACTCAGCCTGGGCGACAGAGCAAGACTCCGTCTCAAAAAAAAAGAAAAGAAAAACAACAACAACAACAACAACCAGGCTGAACCTCGTTTTCATTTGCTCTCCGAACTCTGCCTATTTCCTCACGGCTTCTCCTTCTTTAGCCACCCGTCTCTACCTCGTCTTGCACACAGATTTCTGCCCGATCCTTCCACTCTGGCAGTCAGCAATGGGCCTTAATTGACACATCATTAAAAAATACTCAGGCACCATCTGAACTGGAATAAGAATAAATTCCAGACAAAGGGCTCAAGCCAGCCTTCCAGATTTCAGTGTCAGAGAGCTCTCTCAGAGGAGGCAAAGTCATTTTTTCTGTCGTCTTTCTCCAGCATTGTAGCAATTCTAAACAAGCCAAATTGGAATAAACGCTCCATGACACTACTCACCACCTTGTGTTTTCGTAGGGGCCACTGCCTAACAGTTTAGGCTGAAGTATTTAACACTAGCCCATTTGCTCTGACAGTTCTTTTATTATAGATGACCACCCCAGGCCTTGGGAGGTTCACTTTGTCCAATATTGGTTTCATTTGGGTATGATCATTTTGTTCGGAGTTGTTTACTGAGCAGACTGCTGCTAACCTCCTCCTATCATTCATTGCTACCAGGAGAAGCAGACCAGCTCAGTTTCCTGGTTCCAAGAAAGAGAATTCAGCAAGATGAGGGTCAAATTACCCCAAACTCCAGATCATCTCTATCAACAATTTCATATGTGTCCAGGAAAGAGAAGCTTTATTGTTTGTCTTGCTCTGTTTTCTGAAGCTAAGAAGACAATTGCTTCCTCGCAAATATGGACAGATTAAATATGCTACATTCTGTCCTTTTCACCATCTGCTTCTTGCTTATTTTATTTTAAGCTGCATGACTAAACTTTATTATCTGACGGGTGAAGGTGGGCCCTGCTGCTGCTGTGCTCTACTCCTTGAGGCTTGGAATGAATGCAAAGTTGCAGGACTGATCTGCAAAAGGGTGAGTCAGAAATCAATCGGCCACTGTGTAATTATCACTTGCTGTGTCAAATACCGAGACATTAGCATTCTAAGATTCCTCTTGGCAAGATTCACAGCAGGGGGAACGGAGTGATGGAAGGGGAACAACAACAACAAAAACCTAGTTTTGTTTGATTCCTCTAAATATCTATATTTGCATAATATCCCTTCTCTTTGTGCTTCCCTATAAGTGCTGTAAGGAAGATTCTGTTCCCAAGCTCTGTCTCTTAAACTTCTCCTGAACCTCTTGGGGTTTCTAGTCTCCCTACTAACTACCTTTCTTATTTCCCAAAATACGTTAAAGCATTCTATCACCTCTATCACCACAAGCCTGCAGAATCCTCCTTGGAAACTCCTGACAATTCATTTTGAGCCCCATTCATTGTGATTTCTTCCACATTTAATCTGATTTCTAGGACAGGAGCCAAAGTAAGGCAAGATAGTCACTCACCTTGAGTACTTGGGTATAAAATTTAAGAGAGCATCAAAATCTCAGTAGCCTAGATTAATATTTCAATGCCATATATTTTAACGTTTTTTAAAATTAAACTTTTATTTTGAGATAATTATTTCATGTGCAGTTGTAAGAAATGATACAGAAAAATTTCCCCACCACTATCCTTTACCCAGTTTCCCCCAGTGGTATGATCCTGAAAAACTCAAGTATCACAACCAGGATATTGACATTGATACAGTCAAGATGCAGAACATTTTCATCACTCAGGCGTTCCTCACATTGCCCTTGTAGTCACACCCCTTTCCTCCCACCCCCACTATTCTTAGCCCTAGACCATTACTAATTTGTTTCTCATTTCTACAATTGTATCCTGTTGAGAATGTTATCTAAATAGAGTCATACAGTATATAACCTTTAGGATATTTTGGTTGTTTCACTCAGCATAATTCTCTGGAGATTCATCCAGGTTGTCAT
Source organism: Chlorocebus sabaeus (assembly GCF_047675955.1). Lineage (NCBI taxonomy): Eukaryota > Metazoa > Chordata > Mammalia > Primates > Cercopithecidae > Chlorocebus > Chlorocebus sabaeus. The sequence goes on from NC_132911.1 coordinate 96,994,606, forward strand.
GTGTATCAGTGGTTTGTCCCTTTTGGTTGCTGAATAGTGTTCCATGGTACGGATGTGCCGTAGTTTGCTTGTCCATTCACTCACTGAAGGGCATCTGGATTGTTCCAGTTTAGGGCTATTTACCCATAAAGTGAATATAGTTTTATTTATCTGGGATAAATGCCTAGGAGGGCAATTGTTGGGTCATATGGTTGTTGCATGTTTTCAAGAAACTGCCAGACTTATTTTCCAAAGTGTACCATTTTACATTTTACGTTTCCACCAGCGATATACGAGTGATCCAGTTTCACCATCTTCACTGGCATTTGGCTTTGTCATTATGTTTTTATTTTAGCCATCCTGATAGGTGTGTAATGATATTTTATCGTGATTTTAATTTGCATTTTCCTAATGGCTAATGATGTTTAACATATTTTCATAAGCTTACTTGCCATCTGTGTGTCCTCTTCAAAAAAAAAAAAGTCTCTTTATATCTTTTGCCCATTTCTAATTGGATTATTTGTTTGTTTACTAGCAAGTTTTTAGAGTTTTTTATATATTCTAGATACTTGTCTTTTGTTGAGTTTGTGTTTTGCAAATGTACATATGGGTATGTGTTCACATGTATGTGTTGACCAATTGTTTTTTACAATTTTAAAAATATCTTTATATAACTATAAGGCAAGGGTGAAATGCAAAATATCTAAAACTTATGGCATGGAAATCAACCACCAATCATAATGGATGCTGGCGTTGAACGACAGGTAGGCCTGTTGTTACATGAATCAGCACAAAATCTCCCTTACCACTAGAATACATGTAATCCAGATATAATTCTAAAATATGTTTTTTGCTTTTACCTTATGCACATAGAAACTTCAGAGTTACCTGCTGAAATTTTTGTCTAAATATTCATCAATGTCATTTACAACCAGTTAGCTGGTATTTGTTGCTGGCTATGTTCAAGATGCTCACATACATGTAATTAATTAAGTAAATCATTTCTATACATTGACAGGCATTTCTGAAGGACAGAAAAATGTGAGAAAATCATTTATATTTGCTTCAAAATTAGTATACTTTATTGTAATAATAACAATTATTTTTATATAATTTGGATATTTGAGGTATTATTTCCTTAGGTCAATATGGATCCCAATGGACAAACTTACTAGGTGACTTAAATAAATCATCTTAGCAATCCTGAGAAGTATTAGCATTCCCTTTTTTCCCAGATGGAAAAATTGATTACCTTGAAAATGGCAGAGCCTAAACCAACAGCCATGTTGTCGTTACTGTTTTTACTGTAGATCCTGTCCCATTCATCATGTGTGTAAAGAAGCTCTTTGAAAATGACAAAACTTTATATTAATTGCAGATAATTTTATTTCTATTAAAAATGAAATATTTTTCTGATGAAAATGTCTGAGGAAAGTGGTTTATGGACTATATCTTTGAATAGATCCTCAATTCTAAAAAACGAGTAATCAATTGATTGATAGTTGGTTTTACCTTATTTTTCTTTAATGTCCAAATTCTCTTTAGGCTCCAGGCAGAGCTACAGACTTCACTTTTTTCATGTTGGGGTTTTAAGTTTTTTTCTAAAGAGTAGTTTCCCTAAACCAACCAGTCTATTGATTTATTAGTTTTGTAGAACAGCAAATCTCTTGCTCCATAGGCCAATTTATTAGTCTAATAATAATTAGAATATATATTTAAGATATTAGTCTGACATCTAATGTTAGCATTCCCTTTTTTTCAGATGCAAACGTGATTACCTGGAAACAGTCTAATTATTAGTAGTCTATATCATTAAGATATTAGTCTAATATCAGTATTACTGAGTTCAAAAGTCGAATCTCATGTTCTCTGTGAGAATTTGGATAAAGGGCAGGACTTCCATTTTAATTGTATTTGAAAAATGAAACCAAGCATGCAATTGGTGCTCTAGAAAAGTTTGTTTGCCCCCCACTAGCTGAACATTTTTCTATAATAATCCTAAGGCTATCTACGTTATTTTATTTTTTAAAAGTCTCAGGACTCCTATTTTGATAAATTAGAAAACTCCGTACCATTAGGAGACGTTGACTTGTCGAAGCCGGATGGAAAGCCGAGAGCCTGCCCACCGCCAGACCACCAGCCAGCACCAAGGGAACACGAAACACGAAGTCCTCCTCTCAGCCAAGGCCCAGAAGCCCTAAGAAGTGTCCCAAAATAGCGAAGAAAGGAAAAGCAACTCGTCGAGGGAGAGCCAGGAAGAAAAGTGCTCCAAAAAAGACCTCGACTGTAAGAACACCTGAGGAAGGGAGCGGGCCAGCGCCATGAGGCGCCAGTGGCCCGCTGAACCAGAAGCTCCCTCAGCACGAACTGCGGCCGGAGCCACTGAGTGCGGGGACGCAGCCAGAGGAAAAACTGAGTGAGGGCAACCAGCCGGAATTGAGGGGGCCTAGCCCGACCCACTGAGTGAGGGGACGCAGGCGGAGGAACAGAGTGAGGGGACACAGCCGGACCCACTGAGTGAGGGGACGCAGGCGGAGGAACAGAGTGAAGGGACACAGCCGGACCCACTGAGTGAGGGGACTGCAACCGTCTCCACTCTCTTCCTGAGCAACGAGTAACTTCAGACCCAGCCCCTAGACCTAGGAGCCATCAGAGGTCTGACCCAGAGAACTCGCCAACAGGGTGCACCCCGTGATGAAAATAAAATGAATCTGTTAAAGAGAGAGAGAGAAAAAAACTCCGTCACCACTTTTTTCCCCCAAGTCCCCACCACTTCTGACACTATCTTTTTCTCTAACGTTCTGCTGTTGTGGTCCCTGGTGCATGCCTGTTTCACAAAACGCCAAGAGTAGTTCAACGGATATCGTTGGGGGGTGGGGGGGAAGAAAGAAAATAAAAAAGCCAGAAAGTTTACCATTTCTCAATGTTTACTAAGGTGACATCCTAATAATACACTTTTTAAGGCAAAGCATGGGGAAGAACCACATGGGTCAGCTAGGAAAACTTGCCAAATGATTCAATTAAGTTGGAAATATTCATTTAGTTGAGTGGACATCTGTCAACCTTAATCGGGTTCAGTGCAATGCTAATTCTATATTGACTTCAATTTTATGAATTTGTTGTTGGTATAAGACTATAGGCTTACTAATATTCTCATAAATGTGGCACATTACCAGGATATTCCTCTTTCAACTGTTTTAGTGATTAATGGAAAGAAGTTGTTTAGAGGGAACATAAATTTTATTCATATAAAATTAGCAACAGGAACCATTTGCACAAATAAGCTAAAAAGTAAAAAGTGTACAGAGGAATTAAAAAGAGCAAAAAGATTTGGGAGGTCCAGGAGGGTGGATCACCTGAGGTCAGGAGTTTGAGACTAGCCTGGCCAACATGGTGAAACCCCATCTCTACTAAAAATACAAAAAAATTAGCTGGGTGTGATGGCAGGCACCTGTAATCCCAGCTACTCAGGAGGCTGAGGCATGAGAATCGTTTGAACCCAGGAGGCCAAGGTTGCAGTGAGCCGAGATTGTACCACTGTACTCCAGTTTGGGTGACAGAATGAGACTCTGTCTCAAAAAAAAAAAAAAAAAAAAAAAGGCGGGGGGCGCAAAAAGAGAAGGCCAGGGACTGGCTGGCATCCATAAGCAGAGAATAGAAGAGAGTCAAACAGGTAAATACATAAAGTATACTAAGAAAAGAATGGATGCATGATGAACAGAGGGTCAAAAAAGTTTTCAGATGGATACAGAAAGAAATAACAGCTTTCAAATTTAACCTGGAGAAAGTTATTGGTGATTCTAGGGAGCACACTTGTGTTTGTTAGTCAAGAGACCTAGGGCATTGCAGGTAGTATGGAGGAAATAGAGGCAGCTGGTAGAGCTGTAGCAAGTAATCAGTTATCTGCATTTGGAGGTGTCTATTAAGAGGAAAGTTCCCAGGGGAACATGGTAGGACATGAACCATTCTATCCTCATATGCTTCCAGGGATATGGCCAATGTCCCTTCCTCCTCTGAGCTCCTGTAGTTTACCCATCTGTGACCCTCATTTGGCACTTAGGACCTGCTGGCTTATATTGTTCTTTATTTCTTTAGGAGCTGGTCTATTTCCAAAACAGCCTGTGCGCTTTTTAACAATTGCTTTATATTGTCTGCCACAATGCCTTGCACGTAATGTTAGTGATCGCAATAGTTGTAGAGGTGGCAGTAGGAAAAGTAGTAATAGAAAGAGCTGTTACTATGACTGTGTCAAGTACTTTATGTATCTTATTTCATTTAATCCTCTTCCTAGGGTAGCTAATATTATTATCTGTCATTATCTCCAATGTAAAAGCGAGGACACTGAGGCTCAGAGAAGTTCAATAACTTGGTTCGACTCAGCTTGTAGATGGCAGAGTTGGGATTCAGATTCAGAGGTTTCAGATCTCAGTTGCCAAAGTTTGACAAGGAAGATTTGGTACACGCTATCTCATTCCTTTTTTTTTTTTTTTTCACTAACATAAAATTTTAAACAGTAATGTTTTATCAGATACTCAGTGCAATAAGTTGTTTTATGTCTCTCACTGGAATTTTCAATTATCTTGGCTTTTATGATTTGTCACCAGAAGCAAAATGGTTTATGTCTGGGAGAACCCTGCGGCCATGATGGCTCTGGTGAATGTGGGAGCCTGAAAAGCACTGGATCTCTGGCCAGAAAGATAGAAAAAATTGTACAGGAAACATTGTTAAATAAGCCACTCACAGAAACAACGGCCAGGCAGAGGCCAGATAGCACTGCCAGGTGAAATATAAGTACCTGGCTAATTTGAATTTCAGATAAACAAGTTTTTCTATATAAGTATGTCCCAAATGTTGCATGGAATATACTTATATTAAAACAGTATTCATTTAAAAATCTGAAATCCAAATTTAACCGGGAATCCTGCATTTTTACTTACTGAATCTGGCAACCCCAAGGCCAGAACACATTCTCCCATCTTTTGATATACTGAGGAAGTACAGGTCTCAGCCGTAAACCACCAAGGGAGAAAGGAACATTTCTGTCATTCTTCTGCAGATCAGTCCTGCTGCTTAAAATAAACCTGACCAACTTTAAAGAATTAAAAGTTTTGTTTGGTTTTAAGTCTGAATCATATTCATTCAAAATGCAGAAAATCGTTTAACTGAAAAATGCTCTGCTCTTAAGTTCTTTGCACTTCTCTCTCTCTCTCTCTCTCTCACACACACACACACACATACATGAACTTAGAAAACAATGATTTGAACCCCCTTCTTCTTGCAATAACTGATTACTTTAACTTCATGGATTCTGCAAGGCAAACACAGAAACTGGAGTTCTAGTTTCCTATATTCATTCAAAGTCCCCAAAATCATTCTCTGTTTTACCTCAGGTATTAGTTCTGTGGGTTTTGAACTGAAAAAGAACTTTGTATGAATGCTTATAGGAGATAGGAGTGGATGATCTCAGTCTGTTCATTCGTGGGTCAATCAAAATTCTGTCGTTACTGAATTAGTCAGATAATCATATTTCTGATGCTCCATCTGATCAAATTTGTGCTGAAATTTAAAAGAAAGTGTTAGTCCTTGACCTAGCTTAGCTGATTGTAGCCAGCACCCAGGCACCTAGGTATCCTGGCAAGATCTGGGGATCTCTGATACTTCTTTCAAATGGAGTTGGATAACTGCTTGATTTCCAGGGGCTGCAGTTTCCACAGAAGGTAAACTTGGACTCACTTTCCTTTCTTCTCTCTTCTTGCACCTCACCTCCTATTTTCCCCTACCAGCCTACTTTACTCTCAACATTCAGTGCCCTGGACAGGGACTGATATGGTTTGTCTGTGTCCTCTGCCAAATCTCATCTTGAATTATAATCCCCATAATCCCCACGTGTCATGGGAGGGACCTAGTGAGAGGTAATTGAATCATGGGGGTGGTTTCCACCATGCTGTTCTTGTGATAGTGAGTGAGTTCTCATGAGATCTGATGGTTTTGGTTTTATAAGTGTCTGCATTTCCTGGTGCTCATTCTCTCTACTGCCGCCTTGTGAAGAGGTGCCTTCTACATGATTGTAAGTTTCCTGAGACCTCCCTAGCCATGCAGAACGGTGAGTCAATTAAACCTCTTTTCTTTGTAAATTACCCAGGCTCAAATATTTCTTCATAGCAGTGTAAGAACAGACTAATACAGGGACATTGCAATTTCATTCCAAGAGTCATAGGGATAAGTTCTTCTCATAATGGGAAAGACATTCTAGACCAAATGCTTCTATCATAGAAACATTTAGAGGCACAAGGAAGCAGACACTGGTCATCCATATTTCTTTAATTCACCAGAAAGTGTCTTCCTTTCCTTCTGTTTCTTAAAATTTAAGAGTAAATTATTCATTTAATACCTGAAAGGTGACTGACTACGTGATGCTAACATTACCGAGGGCATGGTTTCATTACAAAGTTCTCCATTTTGTCAATCTATATTTCTCATGATGAGTTATTTTCCTAATCATAATGTGAGTCCTCTGAACTTCTTTATCTGTTATCAGTCCACACAAATCCCACTGAAAATAAAGTGATTCTCATCTGATGAAACCAGGTTCTAGAAGGAACACTCTTAAGACAGCAGCCAAATCTCTTTGGGAATGGATGGCTCTACTATATCTACAGTATCACCAAAAGATGTGAAATACATTGTCATTTCTATTTGCTATTTATTTTAAAGAAAAAAATGTAAGAAACAACAAAACGGAAATGGCCAGAAATCCTTAAAACTCTGAAAACAAATACCTAACTAAGTAGGAAAATAATATTGACTGAATTTCAGAAAAGACTATCCAATTGCTTGTGATGAATGACAATGATTCTAAATATGGATGTATGTGAATATAACATTTGCTTTTAAGATGTTTTTGTCCTCACTCAATTTTATTGTTTCAAAATGAAGTTTTGCTGCTATCTAGGTTATAAGGTTGACAAAATGATTTATTTTGAAATTAGCCAAGTTTTTACTTTGAAAAAATAGTAATGTGCAGAGATTACTTTGTTAGTATTTCAATTTTCTGATTGCCAACAGTCAATTTAAATGTTTCCCTGGAGTTCTTTGCAGTACTGAAAATTTAAAGACAAATCAAAGAGTCGGGATAGTTAGTGCCAAGGCCCATGTGTCTGACAGTAGCTTCATCTCTAACATGGTTAAAATATTCAAGATTCCAGGAATTTCACAGGAATATGTGAGCAATATTAGGAATGTCATGGATTCTGAGCATGAAATTTGTCTTCAATATACATGTCTTTTTTATCATATATTGAATAAATTTGGTATTATTTTCTCTTACAAATTAGCTGTAACTTAGGTTTCACTCTACATTCCTGAGAAGGAAAAAAGCATGGTGTGGGACATTATGTGATCCTTGGGTATTCCGTAGGGAGAAGACTTACTCTCTAATGTCCAGCAGCTGATTTCTCAGCTTGTGGATGATTTTGGACTGCTTTTCTGCAACAGCATCTGTTTTGAGATTATAAAATTCTCGTTAACATTTTCACTAGAACAAATAAGGAAAGGTGCCAAAATGGAATAAAATAGTGAATTCTTCTTTCTTTTAAAGAACAAATAATTGGGTACAGTAATGACTGTAAAATGATATTATTAAATTGTGTGAATTTTTAATTGATTTTTTTATTTGAAAAACCACAACTGAACAACTAGTATGAAGGAACGATGCTAGGTGCAGTGAAGAATATAATGGTGAAATGGATACAAAAATGAAACAAAAAAATGGCCTCATAGTCTTGATGTAACCTGCTCACACTCAAAGATAATTGGGAGTCAACACTTTTGGCCTTACGTGATGAGTACTTTCATGAGCTCTGTGTATCTGTAAGTGGGTGTGTATATTATGTGTGCATTTGAGTGTGTATCTAAAAGTGTTTATATGTTGTGTTTATGTTCAACCTGGGCCTCAAATCAATTGCTCTGGTTTTATGCCTCCAGATTAGATTACCTGAAGGAGCTGGAGCCCATCTTAGGTGCAATTTCTGTTGCCCACCCTCAAGTACTCTTTGCAGTGAGGTAAATAAGAAGTAAAGAGTTGTAGCATTCTCCATACCCTCATCTCCAACATTTATAACTAGTGCTGTTACAAGAAGTGATGTGAATAAACATACAAGTTGCTGAATTATTTATATATCATTTCTATTAACTTAGTGAGATATATTTTGTAAATTACAAATAGTTTCCAAAAGCTGAAAATCATTTAGACTAATTGGTACATTATACAATCTAACTGTGTAATTGATTTTTAAATGAATTGGTCCCTAAGTGAGTTTTGAATATCCTATAATAATTGGTTTCTAATAAATAGTATGAATAAATGAGTGATTAGTGCATTTATATAGAAAGCAGCTGATCGGTCTTTAGTTTAACTGAAAGGCCCAGTACACTGGTGCAGAAAGTCCACTAGAGAGCTAAGCATGACTTACATCAGCATGCCATTATTACAAACTGGAAATTGTAGACTGTAATGATAGATGTCCATCTTCCATTCTTTTATCATGAAACCAGTTTAATAAATAAGAGATATTTACTTAAAACGTAAGTTTTACTTAATCGTGAATTGTGAGGATTGAGTGATTCTAAATATTTGGGTTCCTAGTGATAATATCAGTGATGAATGAAGAGATAGCAGTTCTTACAACAGAAGAATGTTCAGTTAGAAGAAGAAATTTACAAAAGCATATTAAATGATGACTGTATTGGGGTTGTTTTTCAAGCTGATTGGGAAGGACACTCTCTCTTTTGAGAAGAGATATATGGCTGCCTATAGGAGATCTCATGGTCACTTGCCAAATGTTAATGTTCAGCACTTAGTATTTCTGGCTCAGACCCAGTCTTAGCATCTCAGGATCTGTTAAGTTGTTCCTTCTTCTAAAAGGCAATTGGAACTTGAGAGGAATTCTGACATCCTTTGTGCAAATGGATACTGCAAACCAGAAAACATGGAAAGAAACACAGGAAACTATTGCATACTTATATTTATTAAGTAAATATAATAATACTTCTGTATTATTTGCTGCTGTTTATTCACAAATGTCAAAATGCCATACAATTTGCAGGGAACATGTTGGTTAGCCCTGTAAAGCCCACAATTGGTTAGCCCTGTAAAACCAATTCCCTCCTCCTTTGGGTACTAGACCTCAGTTTTCTTTTGAGGGAAACTGCACCTTTGAATACAGCTTGGTGGTACTCCTGCCAGTCAAGGAACCCTGTTCTTTCCTTAGCCAAGCAACAGGCATGTGACCAAATTCCTACCTCTGAAATATAAATCATAAGTTGAATGGCAGAGAATAAACATGTTTGCATGTGACTCAATCCTGCAATGGTGCCTGGAGAAGACCATCAAGTAATTCATGTAGTGATATTCCTGAGCCCCTAGAAGCTGCCTGTCTCCTGCCCTTTCCTGCTTGATTTGCAGCCTCTGCTTTGATCCTAAAACTTTTCCATCATCTTTTAACAAATTGCCTTTTTTTTAAGTTAGCTAAATTCTGCTTCTGCTGCTTACATTCAAAAACTGCAACTGACAAAGTTCTTTTACTTCTCTTACTTTTTGCTTATGGAGTTGAAGAATATATATATTTTTTAAAACCCTAATGTTTAGTAACTTGTCTGTGGGTACCTTAATCACTGGCCTGAAAGTAGAAGCGAGTAATATCCAGATTAATACAATAGGTGGTATCATTCTTTTCAAATATTGCATTATTTACCCCAGTGTAATCCACCAAGCATTGGTACAGCTAGTGAGCTCAACAAATTCCAAGACGATTTTCAACCAGTAATCATTGATTTGTGTGGCATTGGTTGCTATTTTTTTAAATATTAGATTATAAGCTTTTCCAGGGTTGCTTTGCTTTTTGAAAGTAAGTTTTGAGTTTGCTTCCCCCTAAGTCTTCCCTTTGACAGCTGTTATATTTAATCTTCCTAAAAATGCTGTTTTCAGGAGTTGGAGGAACCAGGGTGAGAGAATTTCTTTCTCAAGGATCCACATTATCTACTCACTTTTTGTTTCACCTTTATGTTCTTCTCCTTCCTCAGTGTAGTATAATTGGTTTCAAGTCTTGGAAGTTGAGGAGGAAATGTGTGTGCTAAGTCTTGCTTTTTCCTATCATATATTCACTTGGAATTATCTTTAAGTGCATAAATCCTCCCTGTTTGCTTGAGACTTAAGATTCTGAAACTCATAAGCCAAGCAGCCAGGGTGAGCACTAAATATACATTAGTTAACATTTCAAAGTATTGCTCGACCATGCTACAATGAATTTTTATTGTTCAAGAGGTCAAAATTCATTATGTGGAAATTCATATTTTGATTCCATCTGATTAACCTTATTCCTAATCAAACACAGGAAACTAAAGGTTTATTGGGTTGTGTTTCTGGGAGATAAAAATGTCTCTACTAGGATTGTCTGTTCAGTCTAAACCTGATGTCCCCCGATGTGAAAAAGATTTCATCATGGGAAGAGCACAAAATTTTATGGGGGTAAAACCAGGTGTAGTGGCATACGCCTATAGTCCTAGCTACTCAGGGGGCTGAGGCAGGATCCCCTGAGGCTAGGAGTTCAAGTCCAGCCTGGGCAACATAGTGTGACTTCATCCCTTAAAAAATAATAATAAAAATATTTTAATGTGGTAGTCATCCTAGTTATATTCTTCATAAAGGAGAGTCTTTTCTGACCTATGCATGAATTATCATGAATAGAGAAAATCGATATTCTGTGAGATATATTTTTACAGACTTTTAGAGGAACAGAAACCAACAGTATGATCAATCCTGTCAATATAAGCCAAACCTCTGTCAAAGGACCTCTGTGGCACAAGGTTTTTATGTTTCTTCACAGTAAATTTCTTTTCCTAACTGTATTTGGCTTATTCTTATTATTGGATGTTTGAACACTGACCGCTGGGACCAAAGAAAGATGAACCAGAGTGTCGAGGGGAATTCATGCTGGGATTACAATTCTGACCAAAGATGATGAGCTTGCACATGTGTAATGTGAACACAAGCTGTTATTCCCATGATAACTCCTCAGAATGTGTGGTACATAAAACTTCTCCTATACAGTGAGGTCTTGACTGAGACTGAGTCAGTAACTGTTATACTCCCTGCATCTGAGATGCTGTTTTTCAATAATATTGACTCTTAGAAAAGAAGAATATTAAACACAGAGAATACATATCCAAGTTGTTATCTCAACTTCAACATTTAATGGAAGTTGGATTTAAACTCAAAAGCTCTCATCCTACCTCTTTCAAATGATTGGTTTGAGGATCGGATACCATAGTGTACTTGAGATGGCTTTGTAAAGCACAATGGACCGAACTAATGTAAATTATAATTTTCATATTTATCTAAGTATTATTTATCTAAATAAATTTGAAACTTAAATTTACTGAAGTTTGATGAAGAGGTAGGTCCTTATAATGCCTGATAAATGCCATAAAAACAATGACATTTAAAAGTAATATTCAGTAAAAGTCACATAGAAACTGTGCTTATCAAACTCTTCACTGGTTAAAAGGGATACAATGTAAATAGAATTCTTATTAATATAATGTTTAAGGATACAGATGTACATTAATGAGGCTGTGAATACAGGTAATTATCACCAGCTAAGAGGAAAGCCTAGTTTTCAAGGTAAGTAGACTATTTTCATTCCATGCTTATTTTGAGTTTCATTCTACTTTTCGGAGTTTAAGAAAACAATTCAATAAAATGTTTGTCTTACAGTTTTGCAATGCCCCATGATGTTACATAATTCTTAAAATTTAAATCAAAGAAACATTCACTTCAAGTCAACAAAATATTATAAAATAACTTAATACAAATTAGCACAGTTTGGGGCAGAAGATCCTGGGAGAGAGACACTCCACTCAGCACAGAAAGGAAAAAAGACAAGCTATGCACTCCTTTTCCCTATGGGTAAGTAGAGCCTTGATAGATCAAAGACATTGAATAAAATAGTTCTAACTCTACAGTGAATTATTTACTTGGTAAAGAGGGAACCCTGGACCTGATAACAGTATGGGTGATGGTTTTCATGTGACCACTCAGATGAGCACTCTCCTTCTCAGTCCTGCAGAAGACAGAGAAACTATCCAATGAGCAATGGGTGGAGAATGAGCTGGGCATGCAGTAAAACTGATGATCAATGTGCTGTGAGACTCAGTACTACGCTGGCCACAAGTAACAGGCCTGTAGAGCTCCCCAAGTCCTAGATGGTCTTTCATTTCCAATTCTCATCATACATATTCTTAAAATAAGTCTGCTTTTCCTTTCAGTGGCTTATTTGAATCCCAGATCGTGGCAACCAAGATAAAGAAAACTAATTAAACTTTTTGGCACAACTTTCACCCCAAGTACATCCCAGTCCTTGGCTACATTGCTGAGGTCACAATGGAAGACAGCCATAGGGAGTCTGCTGCAAACCTGGCATTGCCAGGGTGACTGAAGACACCCCTGCTCTTTGCCTAAGTGCACTATTCTACATGCACGTGTACCCCACGTGACACTGCTCCACATCCCACCTCCCAGCAGGGGCAACATTATGTAAGTAGAAGCATCACCCTGCCCTTATGCTATTTTAAAAATCATGCTGTCACAAAAGAAACAAATAGAAGTAGGCAGAACCTGAGCAAATAGAGTTATTTGTACACAGTGTTCTCATCTCCCACCAGGAAGTGTCTATGTTCCATGAAACGTCTGAATCCCACAGAAGTTTGGGAAGCTCACTCTGCGGGGTTTACACTGCTTTCACCTCCCAGGATGTCCTTGTTTCACTTGGCTAATTTCTTGAGGTCTACTCCATACCCCTGTGGGGCAGAGAATAGAATCTCGTGTCTGGCAAAGAAAGGAAAGAAAAAGCATACACACACACACACACACACACACACACACACACACAGAGTCTTTATTGACTAAATGCTACCTGGACTATTAAAGGAGGACAGTGAGTGTTGAAATGCCTTACTTATATGCCAGGCAGCAATAACTACATTTTGCTTTATAGCATTGATCAGAGTTTTACCATGCTTAGGGAAATTATCATTTATGTATATTTATAGGGAGCATAGGTAGGACAGAGTGTGATTTATCAGCACTTCAAGCCAATAACTGGTAGGAAAAAGCATCTAGATGATGGTGGTGTTACAGGATCTTTGGGGTGTTGTTTTTCTGGCTGAAAACCTCTGTGGCCAGGGGCGCCTTTGCCTGAGCTTTGCTCAGGCCCTCTGGGCTTATTTTCCCCACTTTTCCTGGCAGGCCGCTCTTGGTTTATGCTAACGGCCTGGGTCCCATGCCAAGGGTGAGTCAAGCATAGAACGATGAGGGGTATGTGAGCTAGCATGGGTCCAGCCACTGTGCAGTCAAACATGTGAGCTGCTGCAGTGGGGCAGGCAGCTCCAGGTGCCGGCACAGGTGTTGGCTCTCTGCAAGCTTGTGACCAGACCAGGCACACCACAAGCAGCTTCCACAGCTGGCACTAAGGAACATGGTGGTGCCCAGAAGCTTGGAGACACCAGGAACCACACAAAACACCATGACACCAGAGTCCAAAAGAGGGAGTCACAGCTCTAGCTTGAGGAGCTCCTAAGTTTGGGCTCCCAGAAGGGCCGCAGTTTTTCTTTCCTTCTCTTCACCCACAACATGGCAAGCAAGGGGCATGTCTCAGCCCTGTTTGTGTTACAGCTCTTTTAGCCTCGCCATTGGGTGGGTCCCGAATTCTTGTCCTGCCAGGAAGAATGAGGTATGCAGACAAGTGGAGGGTGAGCAAGATGAACAGGAGCTTTATTTAGCAACAGAACAACTCAGAAGAAAGCTGCAGGGGGCAGCTGCTTTCTGCAGCCAGGGTGTCCTGACAAGTGTTCAGCTCCTAGCAGAGACGGTAGCTCCTCTCTGCAGCTGGTTGTCCCGTCGTCTGTGCAGCTCTCAGCAGAGAGAAAGCCCTAAAGTGGATGGCTCCTCTCTGCAGGCAGGTCATGCCATCATCTTCCCATCGTCTCTCCCTCATCTTTTGCAGCTCTCAGCAGAGAGGAGTTCCTAGAGTGGGTTGCTCCTCTCTGCAGCTGGCTGTCCCAACATCTTCTCAGCACTGGCTGAGCCCAACGCTTTTATGGGCCTTAGAGGAGAAGAAATGCTCTCCAATTGGTCCATGGGCAGCCATGGGTGAGCCCAGAAAAGGCATCACAAGTTCCCACTCCAGTCCAAAGGACTGGCAGCCTGGCCCCCAGCCTTTAGGCCTCCTACTCCGGACTGAAGATGAGGACTTACTGGGGACCTGCCCTCTTCTGCCCAAGAACCTGTCTGCCTCCTCATGATGCCCAGGCTGTAGGTGCTGAGAGGCACCTGTAGACCAGCACCGAGCTGTCCTCAGCCCCATCTCAGCTTCCCTCCTATGCTTGTCAGTGCCCAAAGTCCAGAGGGTGCCAAGACAGCAAGGGTCTGGCATGTCAGCACTGCCTCAAGCATGTGCACACCCGGCCAGGCTGTGACAGTTCTTGGGCTTGGCCCTGACTTTTCTCCAAGATTGGAGCAGGTGCAGACAGCAAGGAGAAGCCAGGCAGCAGGAGCAGGCACTTCTGAGCCTGTGATGATTTGAAGGGGGGCCTTACAGGGCCCCCAAGATTATAGAGATGCCTGGGTCCACAGTGACTGTTTGAGTGGCTGCAGCTGCACCTGGGGGGTGCAGGGCTTCTACCTGCTTTGTGGAGCAGGAGGCCTGGGTCTGCAGCTATGGTTTGGGTGACTGTGGCTGTACCCAGAAGGGCAGGGATCCTGCCTGCTCCTGGGCACTGAGAGCACAGGGATGCCCAGGTCTGCAGCCGTGGCTTGGGCAGCTGCAACAGCATCCAGGGAGCTCCCACCCCAACTTGGAAGGGGCAGGGCTCCTGCTTGTTCCCAGATTCCAGCTCCATGGAGCATGCAGCCCCAGTCATCCCTCCATGATGCAGCAGGTATAATGGTAGTGGCTACTCCAGACAGCCCACCGCTGCCATCAATGTGTCCTAAAACAGCCCCTAGTCATTGAAACAGACAGAGGCCTTCTTTATCACCAGGAATAAATGGTAGAGTGAGGTGGGAAACATGGAGTCCCAGACCTCCTTATCCCCTAGGAATTTGCTGCAATTTGATTGGGAAAAACCTCTTCTAACAGCATCACATTAAAGGAGCTGCTTTGTTGGCAATGGGCTTTTGCAGTTCACTCACTCTCTTCTTATGAAACATTACCAGGCCAAAAGAACACATACTTACCAGTTCTGACTCCTCCCTTGTTTCCAGACATTGGGGTACTGCGTCTGGTCTGCATGCATACTGCTGTGTGCCAAAATATCTTCTGTCTCATGCCAGTCTGTCAAACCAGCAATGCTAACCAAGTTTGAGTTGGTTGTTTCCAGTTGTTTCTTGCCTTTGAGAATTCAAAGAATGTCACCAGGACTGCCTTGGGGCTCTCTCTGTTAGTAGTCCCTTTAGGGGTATGGCTGTGGTCACAAGGGTACAAATGGTGGATATGCAAGCAGGCCCAGTATTTCCTAGTCCCACCAGAGTACTAAAGACTAAACAACTCTTCAACCCTGGAATTCAATATCATTTTCCATATGGGTTACATTAAGATTTCACAACAAACTTTTGGAGTGGAGAGAGATCATTTTAAAATTTCAGATTGAATAAATTTACCATATGAGTCAACAAGTTCACTCATAGAAAATTACCAAGGAGAAATGAAAACATATGCTTACAAAAGTACATGTATGTGAATGCTTATAGCAGCTTTAATCATAATAACCAAAAAGTGGAAACAATCCAAATGTTCATCAATTGATGAACAGATAAACAAAATATGGTATATCTACATGATGGAATACTATGCAGCCATAAAAAGATCTGAAATTCTGATATATGCTACAATTTGGTTAAACATGAAAAATATTGTGCAAAGTAAAAGAAACCAAACACAGAAGACATCGTATTGCATGATTCCATTTAGATGAATGGACCAGAAAAGGCAAGTCAATAGAGACATAAAGCAGATCACCTTGCCATTCTGATTTTTGAAAAATTGTCACAGTGAAAAAGTAGACAAAACACGAACATGGTATCATTAAACTGTTTTTTTTATTTTTTGCCTAGGTCTGGGAGTGGGAACAGGGATTGGTAGCAAATGGGCATATGGGCTCTTTGAAAGTGATAGAAATGTTCTAAAATTAAATTGTGGCAATGGTTGCCCAACTCTGTAAATTTATTAAAGGTCACTGAATTGTGAAGTTAAAAAATGAATACATTGTATGATACGTACATTATACCTCAAGAAAGCTATCAGAGAAAAAAATTTAGGTTGATCATTCAACTTAAGCAAGACAGGGTAAGGGGAGAAAGAAGACTGGACTGGAAGTTTCTCATGTTCGTAGAACTCACATGAGCCTCTTTTTGCCAGTTATGTATTTTTATCTCATTCATCCCATATGAGTGCCCAGTATGTACTGGTTGGCTTAAGTTACCTTATCTTAGGTCTATTTCTCCACCTACCAAATGCTAGAGAATGCTGAAAGAATTGGAAAAGAGAAATAATCACCTTGACTTCCCCATTTTTTGAAAAGTCGTCACACTGAAAAAGTAGATAAAACATTAACAGGTTTCATAAAATTGTTCTTTTAAAAAAAATTTTTCCTATAAAAGGTATTTATACAGTCATTTCTGTAACCTAGGCTGGTAGCCCACAAAAAAAAAGAAAAAATATGTTAAATATCTATATGGAGAGGAGATCACTCCTTGTATGACTGTTGGCAGGATTGGGAATATTATAATTCAGCAGACATTATAAAGTCAACTGGAGAAAAAATTCTTCCTCTTGCCGCCAGGGACATCTGACCCATAGCAGCCATGATGTGTAGCTTGACTAGCACATGTTTACAGATTGGTGAACATCAGATACATTCATTTTATTAGGTAGTTGCATAATAGCCTTTTATTTTTGATTATTTATGCATTAGCAGCAAGCAATGGATATGTGCTATGTAGGAAAGTTATTATTTGCTAATTTGCTGCTTTTAAAATACATGGCACACTATCTATTATGTATCATGCATTACAATTACAACAACAGTTTAATTAATCACCAGCACCCTGTTTTGTACCAATCTACAGCAGAATTCTGGGTAATGGTGTTGTTTACCATTTAGCAAGTAGCAACATTTCACTCTGTTTCACTACATTAAACTGCTCAAATAAAGCAAACGGATATTGAAAGGAGTTGGCCATCTGCCTTTATTTTCTTTTACTTTTGTTTAAAAAAAAACTCTCAAAAGAGAAAGAACACAGCCATGAAACTGATAGTGACAAAAAGCACTCTCTTTTTTTCTTTATCAGGTCAGACTCTCATCTGAATGCAGTTCTGATGAATAGTTTAAAAAATAAAAAAGAAACCTGCTTTGTGGATTTGGAGTGGGTCTCAAGACCAGCCATGAAACCTAATGATTATTTAACGGTGCCGCACTCGAGGCTGGCTTCTGTAAGCCTCCTTTCCCCGCTTTAAGAGTTTGATGAATAGGTCTTGTGACAGCCATTTAGGAATAAACAAGAATTCATCAGTCTGCATAAGAAGAAGCCAGTTTATAGATTAAGTTTCCTGAGGTAATTCATGAGGTCAGTCCCATTTAGATGGAGACTATTAGGGCCTCGCTCTCGAGAGTGGCCGTAGAGGGGAGTCACTCCAAATGGACCCCGCTCACACAAAGCTCGCTTTCAGGGAGAAGCCTGCCATTTTTATGACCCTGCTGTTAGGACGCACATCAACTTGTCACTGTGCAGATCTGCTAGGGCAAGACCTCATCACTCTATTAAAGAGCTCTGTGACCCTATTGATTTGAAGTATTTAAAGCAGGGGTGAAGTTCAAAGCAATTTCTTTTCTATACTATTACTCAGTCTCTCTGTGTCTTGGCTCTAAAACATCTGCTGTCAGTTCCTTTCTGTTGTCTGACTCTGGAATCTGTCACTGGAGAACAGAGTAGTTTTATTTAAAATAAATTGGATTCCTTTTCAGTTTCAGCATTTCGCATTGTGATCAATGGTTTATACTCCTTCATCTGCCGGGAGACTTAACTGCAAGTGTATCCTTTTATGTCTCTTTAGGGCAAGACTGAAGCAGCATTAGCTTCTGAGGTTTTATAATAGAATCAAGTCTTAGAAGTAGGTAGCAAGTCTCAGAAGTAGGTACCGGCTCCTCTAATTGGCCAATCAACAAAAATAACAACCTTTCGTTAAAAAAAAAAATACAGCAAGAAGGAAAGAGAAAAAAAAATCCATCTCCAACTGTGGCTTCAGGACTCAAATGCTAACAGTATCATTTTTACTTTTATTTGCTTCAAGAAATGAAAACAGAGTAAACAACTCAGTTATTTTTAAATGTCAGCAGGTAAGGCAAAACTGGGAGCCAGTTTTGAAAGGTGTTTTGCAAAACAATGCAGGCTGCCATACTTGTTCTGTGGAAACAGCAGGAACCAGAGTACATTTTGAATAGTTAATAATACATTAGGCATTGTGCATGCATCATCAAAGTGATAGTGGGAAACTCATAACCTTTCGCTGGCTTGCTTGGGATGCTGGCCCAGCTCTTTGGATGTGTCTGTCCTCATCCAGTGTTACTGAGAAATTTATTTGAAATATCAAACTTGAGTTAAAACATTACATTAAAAAATACTCAAGAAAAATTTTTTCAAATAACTATTTTTAAAATCCTGGGCAAAGGAAATAATACAAAGTTCAGGATTGGTGCACAGTTTAACATTGTTACCAACCAACTCTCTGAAAAGTCACTTAAAGTCACGCATGCCCCTTGTTACTTCACGTAGAGACTAGAGCTCAAATGTTTGTGTTCCAATGATAATTGAAACACAAAGCATTTCACTTCTCCTGAGAGTCTTTTTAAAAAACACCTTCTATTATTCCACAGGCTTCAGAGAGGACACTATTTCTGTAACAGGAAAGATTCTCACAGAGCCTTTTTTTTTTTTTTTTTTTTTTGCTGCTTTTCAGATAACTCTCAATTCTTCATGTTCATCCTTGACAGATCTCCCAGGGATGTGGTCAGGTTTCCAAGCTTGGGAGTGTCTCCCCTTCCCTCAAATGCAACCTGTTGGAAACTGAAACCTTAATCAACATCCTTCCTATAGCTTCGTTCCTCTGTTGCCCAGGCTGGAGGGCAGCGGCGCAATCTTGGCTCACTGCAACCTCCACCTCCCAGATTCAAGCGATTCTCCTACCTCAGCCTCCCAAGTAGCTGAGATTACAGGCATCTGCCACCACATCCAGCTAATTTTTGTATTTTTAGTAGAGACAAGGTTTCAGCATGTTGGCCAGGCTGGTCTCAAACTCCTGACCTTCAGTGATTCCCACCCCTTGGCCTCCCAAAGTGCTGGAGTTACAGGCGAGAGCAGCCGCACACATCCTAGCCTTCTTTTCAAACTCTGTATTCTCTTCTAACAATGTTGCTAAATGTCTTCCCAGCTATTTCTTTCCCCATATCCTGTGAGTAGCCTGCTCCTATAGAATCTGCCACTGGATTGTCTCAGCCCCACGCTCTCTCCAGAACCCCATGTCTGCAGTACCTTTCACCAACAGTTGCTTCCAAATTGGGTCATCTGGCTTTAGCTTTCTTTTCCCTCCAAATTAATCCCCAGAAGCCAAGCTCTAATCAAGTCCCTGCACCATAAATACCTCCAGTCATTCCAGAGAATCTAGGAAACAAAACCCAGTTTCTTCAGTCTGGCATTCAGAGGTCCCTTATTCTGTTTTCCTTTGCCTGTCTTCAGACTAATGCAGCCATTGGCCATGCAGCTTTTCATGGATTTGCTGTCTGTATGTTCTCCCTAAGGGAGCCCATCCACTTTCAAGGCTTCAGAGCCACTCGAGACTTCTAGCTCCAGTTCCATCTTCTGTCATGAGCTGAAATGTTTGTCTCTCGGTAAATAGCAATGCCATCCACCAAGTTGCTAATACCAGGGAAGTTTCCCTCTCCCTCACCCCTAATCTCAGAACAATTATTGTCTCCTAATTTTCCTTTCATCTTCACTGCCTCCACTCTGGTCAAACGTCCTTTCCAGCTTCAACTCTGAAACATCCTGACCCATGACTCAGTTCAAGGGTCAGTCTTACTCCCCAAGAGATAACTGATAACTCTGCTTTGAGACTATCTATGTCAACTATTAGTTTTGTATTTATTTGTAGGATCTACCTCATATAGAGTCACTGAAAAAAATGCTTATTAAATAAATTAATGAACAAATGAGAAATCAATTATAGCAATAGGAAGCAGAACTAAGTCGTCCCTTTTATAATTTAGGATGATGCAGAATTAATGCCTCAGTTCAATAATATAAGCTTAAAAATGATTATGTTTACAAGGTTTAGCCCATTTTCAGTATTAATATGATTTAGTATGAATATTTTTATGTTTAGGCCTATAAGAAAATAGTTTACTTTTATCCTAACTTTCTTCTTTGTAAATGTTCTTTTGTTATCCCTGATACAGTTTGGCTCTGTGTCCCCACCCAAATCTCATGTCAAATTGTAATTCCCAGTGTTGCAGGAGGAGCCTGGTGGGAGGTGATTGAATCATTGGGGCCGACTTCCCCTTGCTGTTTCAGTGATAGAGTTCTCACAAGATCTGACTGTTTGCAAGTGTGTAGCACTTCCCACTTCACTCTCACTTTACTGCTGGCCATGTGAATATGTACCTGCTTCCCCTTCACCTTCCGCCATGAATGTAAGTTTCCTGAGGCCTCCTTAGAAGCAGAAGCTTATACAGCCCACAGAACTGTGAGCTAATTAAACCTCTCTTCTTCATAAATTACCCAGTCTCAGATGTGTCTTTATAACAGTGTGAGAATGGACTAATACAATCTTCATGGGCCACTATGACCTAACTATGACAATTGCATTATTTACTCAATGGTATTTTTTTTAAACTAGTTATGCCTCAGACAAAGCAATATGTTGAGTTCTTGTAAATCACATGGTGTAGGCTGCTTTTTTCTTTGTAACTCAGAATGTGTGTCCTTTCCAGCTCTTTTATGCTTTACATTTTTTTTCAGAACAGAAAATGTACTACCATAGCTCTGAGGTCAACAGTAAGTACACTGGTTCAGGTCTCCCTGAGAATTTTCAATAAAGATAGCACAAAAGATTTGAAGGAGATAATAGTTTCTGTTCAGATCTTCTGAGAAAGTAATAAATGACATTCGACACCATTTCTTATACCTTTAATTCAGAAGAAAAAGAGAGAGAAGAAACTCATGGATGTCAATAGAAACAGAACACTGTAACAAGTTGATATAATTTTGATTGGGGAATGCTGAATATGTTGGAATTTATGGCATGTATCCACAGGGCACATTTCAGAAAGGAACTTGAATTTGATGGACCAAAATGTGTTCCATCATCCAAAGAAAAATAAGATGATAAAAGAAAAAAATTCTATCCTCAAAGAACTGATGGTTTCATATTCAAGTACCTTTGTTATGAAAGTCTAAATGATAAGACTGCCCAACTTCTAACACACTCCTTCTGTTAATCTAATACCTAACACATTCTACACCAGGAAAAAAAGGATGTTATTTTTCAAACAAAATGATTTCAATATCAGAGTACACAGAGGGAACTTCAAATATGGATATGTCCTATAGACTCTCTTTTTATTTTTTTTGTGTGTACATATAAAAAGACATTGATGAAAGGCCAGAGAAAATAGAAACTTTCTCCTTTAAAAAAGATAAAGGACACTTAATGAATTAGGTGGAGAAAGTTATATTTCTTGGTAAATCTCCCAAATATCTCATCTTAAATTCTGCCATTGTACATGCTGATCTTTCAGCAAAACCCCAGGTATTTTTCTGTAGAAAATCTTATCCAGGATATCTAACTTGTGCAAACGTATATGGTTTATAATTCTAAATATTCAGTGCTTCTGTTATCTCCAAAAAGATTATGTCTAATATATTTAACAAAATCATAAATAAAAATGGTTTTCTCTATTTTTGAGAATAAATGATTTAAATGCTTGTAAACTTAACCTCAATATTTTCTTTGATACTATTAATGAATCACTAAGAAACAAAAACATATATTCCTTGTCATTTTACTAGTATAATTCAAACATCTCAGAATAGATCTTAGTTTTTCTTTTAAAACCTTTTTAAAAAATAGAGATAGGGGTCTCACTATGTCACCCATGATGGTCTCAAACTCCTGGCTCAAATGATTCTCCCTCCTTGACCTCCCAAAGTGCTGGGATTACAGGTGTGAGCCACCATGCCTGGCCAATCTTAGTTTTTTGTTTTAGAGATTTTTAAAAAGAATATTGGAGAAATAATATGGAAGAACATTCAGAAATTATAAAGTAGCTTTCTGTTGACATTTTAATTCAAAATGCTGTTGTTTTACTACCTATCTAGATTATAAGCTATTCATGGTACAATGGATAGTACTCAGTATGTACAGGTCAATATTCTATCATCCAAACTTTTAATATATCTCTATTTTGTGTTATTGGTATGATTATGTTTCAGATTATGTGGGAAGCCTTGGAAAAAATGAATAAAATTCCTATATTCAAGGAACTTAAAGTGTAATGGACAGACAAAAAGATAATTTATAAATTTAATTAATAAATTTGATCATTTTCCTTTTATTGGTGTAGTCTAACAGGCAACACACGAATGCACAGGTTTGTTAAAAAAAAAAAAAAAAAAAACGTGATCTAAATCAATTGATTACACTTTGTTAGGAATTGTTTTTGAATGCATTTATTAGACATGACTATAATGGCTAAACCAAATCGGTTTTGTTTTAACATATGAAGGCTGGTGATGAATTCTTTAATGTCATTGGCATTCCAGCATTCTTTTATGTTTCTGCTGTGTTCTCTGTATCATGTGACTTTCATCTTTGAGCTCATCTAGAACTTTGTTTATAAAGATGCCATTCCACTTCCAACTTCACGTTTCTGTTCCAGCCAAAAAGAAGGAAGCACCAAGAAGGGAAGATCAGAGATTACATCAAGAAAATAAAACATTCACAGAAATGCCCAGAAAAATTTTACTTATATTTTATTGGGCAGAATTATATCACGTGGACCACCCCTAAATGCAAGGTTGTCTTGAAGATACAGTCTATGGCCAGGTGCAGTGGCTCACGCCTGTAATCCCAGCACTTTGGGAGGCCGAGGCAGGTGGATCAGTTGAGGTCAGGAGTTCGTGACCAGCCTGACCAGTATGGTTAAATCCCATCTCTACTAAAAATACAAAAATTAACTGGGCATGGTGGTGGGCACCTGTAATCCTAGCTACTGGGGAGGCTGAGGCAGGAGAATTGCTTGAACCTGGGAGGCAGAGTTTGCAGTGAGCCAAGATTGCGCCATTGCAGTCCAGCCTGGGTGACAAAAGTGAAATTCTGTCTCAAAAAAAAAAAAAAAGAAAAGAAAAGAAAAGAAGATATAGTCTCTAAGTTAGGACCACTGCTTCCCTAAACAAAATGAGGGTTCTACTTATACGAACAAAGAAAATATGGATGTTAGTCAAATGGCAAGAAGTCCTGCCATTGAAATTCGCCTGTGTGAATTACTTAACTTCCCAACTCTTATATTCTCCCATATGCTCAGAATTCAGTGTATTAGACTCAGCCAGGAGGAACTCTGTTCTGGGCCTGGGACTTTAGAAACCCTACTCTGTCCCTCCAGAGCCATGTCCCTCTCTAAGGACCAAGGGGAGATATCTACACAGAAGCCATATTCCCACCCATGTCAGATCATCCTTCATATGCAGGCCAAGGGATTACCCGCCCAAACGGTTGAGGAGCCTCTTCCATGGCCTGAGTGGACCTTTGTCCTTGGGTCAGTTCTTCTGAAGTCTGATTTCATCATTGATGTGAATGCCTCTATACCTGAGAGGTGACCAAGGGACAGCTATTTGCACAGGATTTAGACAGAGCTTGGATATGTGAGCAGGGTATTTATTTATAAATGTGTATGCAAAGATCCTCACAGGTCAAGACAGAACCAACGGTGGGGAAAAGGGGTAGCATGCTGTGGGAGGGGAACATGAGGAACTTGAGAGGACCCTCTACATTGGGGTATGAACACTGAGGAGTCCAGGAATTCTAAGTTCAAACCTGATCATCATGAGAATATACTTATTCAGGTAGCAGTATAAGATATATTCTATTGAACTTTTTGGTAACTGATGGATAACTTACATTTAAACTGATGATATGTGGGCCTCCACTTGTATTCTTACTGTCAGCCATACAAATATTAGGAATACGACATGGCCAAAAAATCATGGGTTCTGGGAGAATGAGTCTTTATCTCCAAACTGGCATTTTGTGCACACTTTGAAAAGTTAGACATTGGTAGAACTGAGTGTAGTTTGATATACTTATAAATACTTAGTTAAATAATAAAACCAACGGCCCTATCTAACCTGACTGATATTTTATTAAATCCTGCTAAATATGCTTATTGACTGGATATTATTCTTTTTCAATTCTTACTATCTCATGGAAAAGGAGCATGCCTCCCTTCAGTAAGTTAGTTCAGCCTAGTACATGGAGTAGTTCAATTTACAATTTGAACTTTGAGCAACACAGGTGTTAGGGGCACTGACCACTGCGCCCCCACCCCCATGCCGCTGAAAATTTATATCTAACTTTCAACTTCCCCAAATTTAACTACTAATAGCCTATTGCTTACCAGAAACCTTGTCAGTAACATAAAGTCAATTAACCCATACCTTGTATATGTATTATATACTGTATTGTTACAGCAATGTAAGCAAAAAAAATTATTAAGAAAATCATAAAAGAGAATATATATAGTGCTCCTCAAGTGGAGGTGAATCATCCTAAAGGTCTTTATTCTCACTGTCTTCACACTGAGAAGTCTGAGGAGGAAGTGGAGAAGAGGAGGAGCTGGTCTTCCTGTCTCGGGTGTGGCAGAGGCAGAAACAGCGGAGGAGCTGGAAAGGGAGGCTGTAGAGCCAGGCACACTCAGTACAACTTTTATTGAAAAAAATCTCCATATAAGTGGACCCATGCAGTTCAAACCCCTGTTGTTCAAGGGTCAACTGTAATTTATTTAATTAAAATAGCAAATAATATTCAAACAAGATAATCATCATCATCATCAAAGATTCCATCTTGAACATTTGTCATTCATTTAATTAATAAATATTGCATAGGTCCCCAGTATGTGCCAGAAACTGTTCTAGGTCCTTGAGATACAGTTGTGAAAAAGGTAAGGTGTGTTCAAGAACAGCTGATACCTTGTACACATAAATGCATCTCCTGGTTAACATTAGAAATTCAGATCTTGTCCATGATAGGGCTAAATAGAAGCCTATTTCTCACTATTTTAAGTGAGAAAAATGCCTTTCAGTTTGGCCAAACCCCTAACCAGTTTCCCATATTCACTAAAAATAATAAAATACTTATAAAGAAATAAAAGCTATCATATTGGAATACAAAGTACTAAAAACATCACTTCATCATCAAGTATTAGTATGGTTGCTAATGAACAATTTTTGTATCAGCAGTAACAGCCTTTATTCACACATAAACTGGGGAAACACACAACACACAACCCTGTGGTTGACATGGTGCACATTTCAAAAGCCAACAAATAATTCTGCTTTCAGCTAGCATCAAACTACTTTTTCACCATAAAGAATAAGAAACTGGATAAAATATATGAAACAACAGTTTCAGACACTTGATAATACTTAACTGTTATTACAAAGAGAAAGGAAACAAATGAGGTGAAACTACCATCCCCACAATCTCTGCCTGGATGCACTTCTGATTCATGGTGCAGAAAGAAGGAGCCCAAACATAAGACAGACATAAGACAAAAGTCTCACTGAGATGAGGGAGCAGAGATCTGGGTTTGGGAAGCCTGAGTCAACTAAAATGTGTGCAACACAGAAGCAAAGGTGAGTCAACTTCACAAAGGAAGATTTCCAGAAATCTGCACGAGGAACTCTTTGAATCATTGACTGAATATCAATCTGCACAGTCACAGAATGAGACTACAGGAGGCCAAGCAATGAACAACTACTGGGAAAATAGCAACTACCAGGAAATTGTAGGCTGAAGAATTCCCAGAAATCACCTGAGAATATGAGATGTTCAAGTTCTGACCAGCCCATGTAGAAAGGCTACGTTGAACAACCAACGTATTCTGTAATATTTCTATACACTATCAAGGAGCAATAAAAAATTGAAAAAAACTATTTCAATAGCATTAAATATTTGAAATAATTAGGGATAAATTTGACAAAAGATATGCAAACACTTAGAGTGGTTCTTTAGCGATTTTTACACTGAAAATTAAACAATATTAAAGAAGTCCTAAACAAATGAAAAAATGTAGCATATTCTTGGATTGGAAGACTCAATATTGTTAAAATTTTAATTCCCTCTACATTAAACAGTAGATTCAGTGCAATACTAATCAAAATATTGGTGAGTATACTTGTAAAAATTGATAAGCTTTTTCTTAATCTCATAGAGATAAAAGAACTTAAAATAGCCAAAACACATAGGAAAAGTAGAATGAAGTTGGTGAATGTACATTACTGGATTCTAGGAATCATGACAGTGTAATACTGGAGTAAACACAGAAATATAAACAAACACAACATCATACAGAATCAGTAAGTAGACCCACACATATATGGTTATTTGACTTTTGACAAAAGAGTCAAGACAATTCAATTCAATAAGGAAACAGATGATATTTTTCAGCAAATGGTGGTGTAATAATTACAGTTATATGTAAGGAAAATGAATTTCAATCTTCATTTCACACCATACACAACAATTTATTCAAAGTAGATCAAAAATGCAAATGGAAGAGTCAAAACTATTAAGTTCTTGAAGAAATAAGGATCTTATCATTCCTTAAACAATGATTTCCTAAATAGAACACACAGGTAGCTCAAACTATAATGTAAAATATTGATTATTTGGACTTCATCCTAATTTAAAGTTTGTTCTTCAAAAGACAATATTTTTAAAAACAATAGGTGGCAATATGGTGGCTCATGCCTGTAATCTCAGCACTTCAGGGGACCAAGGTGGGAAGATTACATGAGTCCAGGAATTTGACATCAGCCTGTGCAACATAGTGATACCTCATCTCTACAAAATCCTTTTTAAAAAATTAGCCAGGTGTGGTGGTGGGCACCTGAAGTCCCAGCTACTTGGGAGACTGAGGTGGAGGATTGCTTGAGTCCTGGAGGTTGAGGCTACAGTGAGCCATGATTGCACCACTGCACTCCAGCCTAGGTAACAGAGCTGGACCTTGCCTCAAAAAGAAAATGAAAAGAGAAAAAAAAAAAAAAAAAAAAAAAAAAAAAAATATATATATATATATATATATATATATATATATATAACAGAAAAGGAGAGGGGAACAAAGCTAAAGAAGGAATAAATACATTTAAGAGTCACAAGATGCTAGGTCAATATACAAAAATCAATTGTGTTTCTATAAATTAGCAATAAATGATTGGAAAATGAAATTTTTAAATAATAAGCATTTCCAGTAGTATCTAAAAGCTTAAAATGTTTAGAAATAAATTTAACTAAATATGTGTGAGACCAAAATGCTGAACACTACAAAACTCCACTAAGTGAATTTTTTAAAAGACCTAAACAAACAAACAGAGACAGCATGTTCATGGACTGAAAGACTCGATAAAATGGAGAAAGCCTCTCTTTCCAAATTCATTTATAAATTTAATCCATTCCCAATCTAAATCTCAGGTGATTTTTCTGTGGAAATTGAAAACATGATTCTAAAATTTACATGGAGGAAAGTGCTTAGAATAGTCAAAATGATTTTGAAAAAAACTAAAGTTGGAGGAGTTACACTACCTGATGTCAATACTTAATACAAGCTACGGTAATGAAGACAAAATGACTTTATCAAAGTCTACACCTATAAATCAATAGAGAGATTGATTTATATCAGGAAAAAAGGAAATAAGAAGGTGCCATGCCATAGTGTTCTGCCTGTCTATCTCTTCTAACAGGAATTACAATCATTCCAGAAATGTACTAGATTTCTCTCAGCATTTCAGAAGTGGGTCTCACGTATACTCTTAGCCCAGGAGCTACACCTCCCTTCTCTGAGACCAAAGAGTCTTTTCCCAATAAATGATTTATTTTATCATATATATATGACATATTATATAGAATTATATGAATATAAATTCATATTATAAACAGTTTGAAATAAAGAGAAAAAAAGTCCTCCCAAATAATACCAAAACTTGTTGTGTTTGCAAGAAAAAAGTTGGGAGAATATTTTTACTAGACAACATTCTTCCAAATGTCATTCTTTTGGATGTCCACGTCACATGTCGAAGGCTCCAAGACATGCTGCAGTATACATACTTCACTTTACCTAAATAGACATTTCTCAAAAGGAGACATACAAATGGCCAAGCAGTATATGAAAAAATGCTCAACATCACTAATCGGGGAAATGCAAATCAAAACCATGATGACATATCATCTTACTGCAGTTAGAATGGCTATTATCAGAAAGACAAAAAAATAACAAATGTTGGCAAAGGTTGGGAGAAATGGGAACTCTCATCCACTGTTGGTAGGAATGCAGAGTAGTACAACCATGATGAAAAACAGTATGGAGGTTCCTCAAAAAACTAAAAATAGAACTACCATATGATCTGCAATCCCACTGCTCAGTTTATGTCCAAAAGAAAGCAGATCAGTATGTTGAAGAAGTGCTTACCTTTCCATGTTTATTGCAGCACTATTCACAATAGCCAAGATACTGAATCAACATATGTCAATCAACAGATGAATGGATAAAGCAAATCTGGCACATATACACTATGGGATATTATTCTGCCATAAAAATGAAGGAAATTCTGTCACTTGCAGCAATATGGATGGAACCGGAGGTCATTTTGTTAAATGAAATAAGTCAGGCACAAACAAACAAATATTGCATGTTCTCACTCATATTGCATGGGAGCTAAAAATGTGGATCTCATGGAGGTAGGGAGTAGAATGGTATTTATCAGAGTCTGAGAAGGGAAGGAGGAGGATATGAAGAGAAGTTGGCTAATGGGTACAAAACTACAGTTAGATAGAAAAAATAAGTTTGATATTCAATAGTACAATATGGAAATTATAGTTAGTTTATTGTATATTTCCAAATAACTAGAGAAGAATTATAACATTTTAGCACATTATACAAGGGAAGGGACATGCAGGTCCTGGGCTAAGAGTGTACATAAAACCCACTTCTGAAATGCTAAACACAAAGATAAGTGTTTGAGGTGATGGATATCTCAATTATCCTTTGATCGTTACACCTTGTATACATGTATCAAAATATCACATGTACTCCAAAAATATGTATAACTGATATATCAGCTATAAAAAAATATGCTTCACTTGGTTTAATTTATGTTTCCAAAATATTTTAGTACCAAATTTTTTTTTTTTTTTTTGAGACAGGGTCTCGCTTTGTTGCCTAGGCTGGAGTGCAGTGGCACAATCACAGCTCACTGCAGCCTTGGCTATATTTTTAAATTTTTTTCTGGAGACAGAGTCTCATTATGTTGCCCAGGCTGGTTTATAACTCTTGGGCTCAAGTAACCCACTGGGTTCAGCCTCCCGACGTGCTGAAATTACATGCATGAGCCACCACGCCTGGCCACAACTTTTTTTTCACATAATGGTTATGCTCTTACCGGTGTTGTTCAACAGAATTTTCCATGAGGCTAGAAATGTTTGCTGTATTTCCACTGTTCAATACAGTAGCCACTAGCTACACTGTGAACCCTTGAAATGTAGCCAGTGCAACTGATAAAATGAATTTTTAATTTTATGTAACTTTAAGTAGTTAAAATTTAAATTTAAGTAGTCACATGTGGTTAGTGGCTATCACGTATTGAATAAAACAGCTCTAAAACAGCATCTATTGCAAAGATCAGATATTTGAAGGACCACTGTAAAACAATAATGTTGTTCTCAGCACATGATGAAAATCAAGTTCAAAGTGATTAAATGACTTGCCCAAAATAAGCACTAAGTGAAAACAGAGCCAAGATTTAAATGCAAATAAACCAAATTAGTGTGTTTCAAATTTCTTGTTCTTTTCATTGTTCTACACTTCCTTAAAGATGCTACAGAGATGAGTATTTGTTGGTAACATGTTGTATTTCTAAATTTTTATGGGGATATATAGATTTACTGTTTCTATTTGCATAAATTTGAATTTTGCTGCATTTGTTTTGATTCTTATGGAAATAATATAGTTCTAGATCATTCTTTTCAAATGCAATTTTTAAATAGGCAGTAAGTGGATATTTTCATTTGATTGATGCAGAAACTGAAATGTAAAAAAAAAATTAAAAAAACCCGATACAGTAAATTCTGTATCCGCCTTATATTGAAGACATTTTACAGCTAGATAAGGAAAAATAGACATGGAAATAATTTTGATTATTTATATTAACTGAGGAATCTTAGAGGAGAGGAGTAAGTTTCCACTTACATACACACTAATATTTTTCATCTTTAACGTTTTAAATCCAGTCCAATGTGCAAAGTATTAAAATCACATTACAGAAGTTAAGGTTTAGTTTGTTGTATGGTTAGTAGTATGCGCTTCCAACGTCATACAAAAACTGTTGGAAATACTCCTAAGTTTAGCTTTAAGCACTATATCCCTTAGATTGATGAGTGCTGAACATGACCTCTATTGACAAGTTATTATATTTATTGACAATTTGAGGGCTCCAGTTCCCCCAGAGAAGACTCTATTACATGTAACCAATGATGATTGTTATGAATGTCTTAAAGGTAATGATACACTTTCACCAAACAGGAAGAGACAAATAGGTCATGTTAGGTGTAACTTCAGTTTTCTAAGATTGCTTTTTAGAGTATTATCTGAAAAATAGTTTATTATATTTCTAAATATTATGAATTAGGATATTTTTGATTTATGTATTAGGTAAATAGTTAATAGGCTACAATGATTATCAGTGACTTTCAGTGAAAAATAATGCATTTTTAATGTTTTACTTGAAGTATTTTAAATACTACCAACACTCTAATTTTACTTACATGACAGTTATAGGCAAAGAAAAAAATGGATGAAAAATTGTCAATTGCTACAAATGGTTTTGTCCCAAGGATGAGATTACATATTTTCCTCAGTTCTCCAAATTGTAATATGTTACTCTTATGAAGAAAAAATAAATAAGTACGTAAATACCACATAAAACCTTCAAAAAATTAACTCTAAAGAGACATATTTTTTTAACTAAGTACATAAAGTGATTGACCAACTTTTGATTTGATTTATTAAAAACATAAGTAAAAATGGGTTTTACTTTTTGGAAAGGATTTGCATGGCAAAACAAAGAGAAAATCATGAGCTAATTACGTGGTAAATTCAATTAGTGTAGTCACCTAATCAGAATTATTCAAGCTCATTATAGCTCAAAGAAAGCAAAACCACCCTGCCCAAGATCCAGCCATGTGCAAATAAACATTTAGTAAATCCTGCTCATAATAATAAACAAAATTAAGAACTTTCCTTCTATTCCAGCTATTTTCTTTTAATGTGTGGGAGTATGAGGCATCAGATAATTTCCTCAATAGGTTTATTGTCAAGGAAAAACACACTTAGAAAGCCATTTCTTCATCTATTGATTGTTGCACATGTAACTCAGCCACAACTGACCATTTTCAGAATCATCTGCATGTGCCAGGCATGGCTAGGACCACAGGGAGAGGGCATTTGCAGAAATGAAGATGATTGTCTTCCTTTCTGAGGCTTATACTATTGAGATGAGAAAATGTATGGGTCAGTATGTAGTTATGGTTTATGTGCAGAGCAGTAGCCTTATATCAACTTGAGATCACTCCTGTGCTACCCCAATGGAACACTCTTGGATTGGAAAGAGAAGGGACACCATCTAGGACCTCTGCACAAATGTTTAGGCTGCTAATCTTAACTTTCTTCTTCCCTTGTAGAGAACAATATCCAAGTAATGTTTTGGAAAACAGAAACTCTACATTCCTGACTTCCCTTCCTACGGAATGGGACCCGGGGACAGCTGCAAGGATCTGCAGACACTTTGTAGGCTCTCCTTAGATTGTTACTTTCCTCCAGAAGCCAGAAAAGGAAAAGAAAACAAAACGTTGTAATATAAACAAAGGTAATGTTACTGACTATAGTAGTTTTCTGCTGGCACTGTAACAAATTACCATAAATGTAGTAGCTTAAAACAGCATACATTTATTCTCTTATAGTTCTGAAGATCAGAAGTCAAAAATGAGTCTTATACAAGGTTTTGGAAGGGTGGGTTTATTCTGGAGGTTTCAAGGGGGAATCCATTCCTTTGTCTCTTCCAGCCTCTAAGGCTGCAGGCATCCCTTGGTTTATGTCTGTATTACTCCAATCTCTTATGCTATCATCACATTGCCTTTTCATCTTCTATAGCCAAATCTCCCTCTGCCTCTTTTGAAAAGACTCTTGAGATTATACTGGGACTCCTGGGTAATCCAGAATAATCTCCCCATCTCACAATCCTTAATTTAATCACATCTGGAAGGTATTCTTTCAGGGTTCAGGACCTGGATATCTCCGGGGGCCATTTTTCAGCTCACCAGACTGATATTGGTGGTTCTGGTGGCAGTGGTAATGAAGACAGCAGTAATGGTACTGCAGATGGTAGCAGAAGTGTTGATGAAGTTCATGGTGATAGTACAAACTAGGATGGTGACAACGGAGGCAACATTGATGTTGGCAAAGGCAACAGTGGTGTTAATGTGAACAGAATAGCAGGACTGGGAACATCAGCAAAGGGAGTTTATTCTCAATGGTAGTTTAGACGCCACAGTGCACAGTACTCTTGCCCATGGCTCTAAAGGACAGGCCAGAGTGCCCCAACCAGACTAACTACATACCATCCTTCAATAAGCAATGTCAGCCCAGTGGGAAGCTAAGATAGTTTCTTGCTTATGGGGGAAAATGATTTACACACAGAAACTACAGTTACACAGAAGTCCACTTCAAAGCATGTAAAATGCAGAAGGATGTGACCTATAGAAGAATAGCTAGTCACATAGTGGATTGATCTGGAATTGAGGCAAAGCTGGTAGCTCATGAGACTATGATGGTTTGAATGTTAAGCTCATGAAAAGAATTATCCTTCCTTTGTAACTTCTCCAGGATTTTCTGTACAATTAATTTTTCCAGTATACATGATGGAAGACTGTCACCTCCAAGGTATGTGTGTGATTTGGGAGCCACTGTGTGCAACCTTCTTTGGAGAAGCAAATGATGTGCTGCATATTTAGTCACACTTCTTAGTGTGTTCTAGTGACTTCGGGCAGTCTCTTTCTAGGACACAGCGCCCTCCCAATAAGTTGATGCCTCAAGAGGCATGATGATTTTTTCTTGAAGGAGAATTTGCCAGCTTGATTGCCTATGCTCCACTTCCTGGAGGCATTTGTGCCTTCTCCTTAACATAAATAAATACTTCTCCGCTGGAGGTAAGGCAGCAGGCATCCAGTAGCCAGGCCATGGATTTTGACAATTAGCTTTCACAATTCCCTGGAAAGAAAACAATTTGTGTACCAGGCCGCCAGTAGGAAAGAGACTTGCTCTGGATACTATAGACGGTTGCGTTGAAACTTACTGCATCTTGATGTGTCGGTGTGTCGTAGATGCCCCCCTGCTCCACCACCCTATGGATTGAAAATAAAATTTCACAGGGAGGAGTTTTCATCAGCTACCTCCAACTATTTTGCAGGTAGAGGCTCTGATCTCTCCCTGCTTTCAGCCTGCTCAGCACCCTGTCCTGAGAAGTCTGCTTCTTAGACATCTATTATAACTGACATATTGTTGCAGTGGGGGTGAATAGATGCATTAGGCAGATGATCTTAATTGGCTTTCTTCCAAAAGATTTTTTTTAAGAAGAGACAGCTGAAATTCATTCACATTTACAATTAGTAAGACTTTCTTTCATTATTGAAAAGCTTGCTAAAACAGCAGCCACATCAGGGTGACAAATCCCGTTATCATGCTTTCTGTAATTGTCTCCCCAAAAGACGCCTATTGAGAGCATTGTCTGGGCTTGTGTATTAGACTGACAATCAAGCTCCAGGCAGAGGGTAGAGGGGCATATGCAGCCTGCTCCAAAATGCTTTTGTGTGTGTGTGTGTGTGTGTGTATGTGTGTCTGTGTGCGTTTGTGGTTGTTCAGTAGAGAGAGCTAAAATTCTGGAAAAATATGAAGATGCACTGCACGTACTAACAAGATCAGTCACCAGGCATTAGTGGGATTCTCATGCTTTGCGTCTTTGGTTCTCTATTTTCTCATATTTTTCTCTGTGAGCAACCACAGGTGCTATTTGTTTGTCAGACTGTTACTGGGGAAAATAAGAATGGGGGGAGAGATCACGTTTTTTAAGTGATCAGTTAACAGCTGAACTCACATGGCTAACAATAGAATCATGATGAAAGGCAAACAGAAGAGTATAAAGATTATTCCTTAAGAGTCTCATGGAATGAACTGCTTCCTGAAGGGGCTGGGAAGGAGCTACTTGCTTTGGGCCTTGTGTGCCTTTGTAGCCAACGCGGGTGAAGAGGACTCCACAGGCCACTCTGGACTGACACTGGTAGACAGATTACTATGGAGGATGTTAAAACATTTCTCTCAGTGGGAATGAAAAAGGAATAGGTAATACCTTCAAATATGAAGCAGAAGGAGAAGGGGGAGAGGGAAGAAGCATCAGTGAAGCAATGCCGATCATTGCTGTTCAAGTTTCTCATGAGACCTGAGTCTCATTTTCTTTTGCCAAGTCAACTGCCTGAGGGGTGCTGCTTAAATACCTTTGTCTGTTTATTGGATTGTCCAGCAGGCATCATGTTGCTCTCTCCCCTATTCATCTTGAACACTGACAGTTCCTTTCTCTTTTGCCAATTCACCTAGAATCACATTGGCTAATACAATCTGTGCCTGTTCCATTCCCAAGAGAGCTCCCTCCCATTCTAAAACTGCAATTCCAACCCAGTGAAACCTGCTGTCCTCACAGTTAGCCTTGCTCTGATTGAGAAAGAGCCATGTGCTGTCATGTTGCTACTGGAGCATATCAGGGAAGAGGCAGATGCACGATGTGAGGTTGAGGGGTGAGGCAATCAATAACATGGCTTGAAAGAGACTAATCGAACTGTAAAAAAGATAGTCTCCTGCCCGCAGCA
Source organism: Chlorocebus sabaeus (assembly GCF_047675955.1). NCBI lineage: Eukaryota > Metazoa > Chordata > Mammalia > Primates > Cercopithecidae > Chlorocebus > Chlorocebus sabaeus. The sequence continues at coordinate 97,029,933 of NC_132911.1, forward strand.
TCCTAAGGTGACAGGAATGATGCTAAACTCGCATGGATATTGTTACTGATATCTTTTCAAGGTTGCCATGCTTCCCCTTAGTGCATCCTGAAATTGACTAGAATCAAAAAATTAAGAATCTTCATAATCAGCACCATCAATGCAGAAACCAATTTCTGTCATGACCACATTAGTATTTCCAAGCTGCATGTGCCAGGCACATAGTAAGTGCTAAATAAATTTCCATTGAATGAATGAATGAGTTGAGCTCAGCTTTGCCACATACCATGTGACATTGGTAAGTTTTCAAGCTACTCGGCTATAGACAACCACCATCACAAAATAATGCCTTTGCTTTCAAAAAGCCTAAAGTTGAGTATAAGAGACAGAACCAAGGGTCCAGGCCTTTGACTTGCTAACCTGAACCTGACTCTGCCTCAACATGGCCATTGCAGTTGGCCCTCCTCACTATGAGCTCATCAGCTATCATTCTATTTGAACTCTGTCATCAGAAACTCTCTTGGAACCTGGATACTAGCCCATTTCAATAGACTTCTTGTCACCATTAGCTAAAATATTAGTCCCACAGTTCTTCCATTTGTCATCCCAAACTCTCTGGCCCTGCCTCTCTCTACATCTATCCAAATGGGCAGAGAAGCCAAGACATGGATTACATAGGTCTCAATCTAAGTAAACAGGGGATTTGTTCTGCAAATACAGCTTCAAGACAAGTCTCCAAGCCCTCACTTTCAATATATTTTGTACTCATAAGCCTCTCCTTTAGAGAAATTCTAGAACTCCTACTGCTCTAACACGTTTTAATTGAGGCTTCTTCAACTCTCATTTACACTTTCAAACTCATCCGAAGTTTTTCTTAGGCCCTCTCTGATGGAGGCATCTTATTCTCCCGCCATCCATATCCCACAAGAATTAGGAGATTGAACCTTCCAGCCTCACATCTTTTTTCCGACCAGGCTTGACCAATGCTGATCACATAAATATCCTACGAACAGTCACTTACCTTCCTCACACTCCTTACAATGTCAGATCTTAATCCATCGTCGGGTCATTCCCATATGTCATCTTCTCTGTTCCTACATTCAGACTGCTAAACATTGCTTGAGACAATCCCAGCAACCATGTGCACTAGTGATACAACGAAATAGGGATCCCCAGTCTCACCTGGACTCTTACTATTACCCAACATTTGTTTATTTGTCCTTGGTTCTTGGTTCAACGTTGCGATGGTTAATTTGGTATCAAATTAGCTAGGCTGTGCTACCCCAGTTGTTTGCTAAAATGCCAATCTAGATATTGCTGTGTATTTTTTTAAATGTGATTAGCGTTTAAATCAGCAGATGTTGAGTAAAGCTGATTACCCTCCATAAAGTGGGTGGCCCTCATCCAATCAGTTGAAAATCTTAGAGAAAAGACTGAGGTCCCTGAAAGAAGAAAGAATTCTGCCTAGAGATGGCCTTCAGACTCAAGTCTGCAATGTTGACTCTTCCTGGGTCTGCAGGCTGCTGGCCTACCCTACAGATTTCTGGCTTGCCAGCTCCCATAATCCTGTGAGCCAATTCCTTAAAATAAACCTCTCTCTCTCTCTCTCTCTCTCTCTCTCTCTCTCTCACTCTCACTCTCACTCTCATTGTCTTTCTCTGTTGGTTCTGTTTCTCTGGAGAACATTGACTAACGCTAGCACATCCTTCAGCAACTATTAAAAATGCCTGCAGCCAGGTGCGGTGGCTCATGCCTGTAATCCTAGCACTTGGGGAAGCTGAGGCAGGTGGATTGCCTGAGCTCAGGAGTTGGAGACCAGCCTGGGCAACACAGTGAAGCCCCATCTTTACTAAACTACAAAAAAAAATTAGCCAGGCGTGGCGGCATGCACCTGTAGTCCCAGCTACTCAGGAGGCTGAGGCAGAAGAATTGCTTGAACCCAGGAGGCAGAGGTTGCAGTGAGTCAAGATTGCGCCACTGCACTCCAGCCTGGATGACAGAGCAAGACTCCTTCTCAAAAAAAAAAAAAAAAAAAAAAAAAGACTTAGGCAATCCAGTCTGACCTGACTCAATTACCCAACATCCTACTTCTGATGATCTCACATCCAGGTCGCACTGCCTAGGGAACCCTTTTATTTAACACTTAAAGAAAAAGATTTGAACCCTCGTTAGATACTTCGTGGTGACTACCAAAATGTTTTACCAAGGTAGGAATGGTTTATGTGTTCCTTGAATCTGTCCACACTTAAAAACTTCCTTTCTATGGCAGAAAACCATTTTTCTTACTACAGGCTACCATTCTTTTTGCTGTGTGACAAATATGTACTCATGGTGTGGGTCACTGAGTGGATTTAGAACAGAAAAATAAAGGCCATTCTTTTTATTTATTTATTTATTTATTTACTTTTGAGGAGGAGTCTCGCTTTTGTCGCCTAGGCTGGAGTGCAATGGCGCAATCTCAGCTCACTGCAACCTCTGCCTCCCAGGTTCAAGCAATTCTCCTGCCTCAGCCTCCAAGTAGCTGGGATTACAGGCATGAGCCACTGCACCTGGCCAATAAAAGCCATTCTTAACATTGCATATTAAACATCAACTATCCTCAAACCCATTGGCCATTCCCTATGATCTGGAGTTTCATATTGGCTGTGAGCCCCCAAAAGAGCAAGCTTGCTGTCATTTTCTCAAGCCTTTCTCCTTAATAATAACCCAACTCTCCAACCCAGCTCTCACTGCTCTTTGATAGATTTTCCTCACTTCTCTCCAGGAATGACCTTCCCCAAAACTACAAATTCCTCCTACTTTATTTTTTAATTTTGTTTTATTTTTTGTTTGTTTTGAGACAGGGTCTCATTCTGTCACCCAGACCATTGTGCAGTGGTAGGATCTTGGCTCACTGCTGCCTCCACCTCCTAGGCCCAAGTGATAGTCCCACCTCAGCCTCCCAAGTAGCTGGGATTACAGGCATATGCCACCATATGTGGCTTATTTTTTTAAATTTTTTGTAGAGACAGGGTCTCACTATGTTGCCCAGGTTGGTCTCAAACTCCTGGGCTCAAGCAATCCTCCCGCCTGAGCCACCCACAATGCTGGGATTACAGGCCTGAGCCACCACGCCTGGCCTCATCCTTCTTTGTCACACAGCACGTTCTACTCTATCTTGACCTAACCATAGAACAGCAGTTCTCAGAGTGTGATTTTGATTCTTCATCTGTGGAGTCACCTTTTTAAGTGGTTTCAAAGGTTTCTAAAAACTATTTGTACACTGTAATTAAGAAATTATTTGCCTTTTTCACTGTCATTTCTCATTCATGTATAGTGAAGATTCTGGAGCCTGCATGATGTGGGATGTGGCTACAGACTTGATGCAGAAGTAGACATGGGACTCCAGCTGTCTTCTATCAAGAAAGACTTCAAAGACAAACGATCGAAAAGGCCGGGTGCAGCAGCTCACACCTGTAATCCCAGCACTTTGGGAGGCCAAGGAGGGAGGATTTCTTGAGCCCATGAGTTCAAGACCAGCCTGGGAAACATAGGAAAACCCTGTCTCTGCCGCCACAAAATACAAAACATGGCTGGGCATGGTGGTGTACTCCCATAGTCTCAGCTACTTGGGTGACTGGGGTAGGTGGAGTGCTTGAGCCCAGGAGGCAGAAGTTTTAGTGAGCCAAGATTGTGCCACTGCACACCAGCCTGGGTGACAGAGACAGACTCTGTCTCAAAAAACAAATAAAGATCTTAGAGAGATTTTCAAAAATGTAAAACAGTAGCTCTCTTCTGGCTAATTTTTTAGTTTTGAAAATAGTTATTGGCCAGGCACAGTGGCTCACGCCTGTAATCCTAGCACTTTGGGAGGCCAAAGCGGGCAAATTACCTGAGGTCGGGAGTTCGAGACCAACCTGATCAACATGGACAAATCCCATCTCTACTAAAAAAAATATACAAAATTAGCTGGGCATGGTGGCACATGCTTGTAATCCCAGCTACTTGGGAGGCTGAGGCAGGAGAATTGCTTGAACCTGAGAGGCGGAGGTTGCAGTGAGCCAAGATTGTGCCATTATACTCCAGCCTGGGCAACAAGAGTGAAACTCCACCTTAAAAAAAAAGAAAGAAAAAAGAAAAAATAGTTATTTTTCATAAAATATCTCATTTTGTTAGCATTTGATTGATTTTTAGTTTTAAATAAATTAAAAATATATTTAAAGCAATTTCTGTTTTAATTTCTAATATGGGAAACACTTATAACCTACATTAAAAAACTCTTCAGGGTCCTCAATATTTTTTGAGTGTAAAGAGGTTCCTGGGGCTACAAAACTTCAGGACCCTCCAGACCATGCTGCACTAGAAGAATTGCTTGAACCCAGGAGGCAGAGGTTGCAGTGAGTCAAGATTGCGCCACTGCACTCCAGCCTGGATGACAGAGCAAGACTCCTTCTCAAAAAAAAAAAAAAAAAAAAAGACTTAGGCAATCCAGTCTGACCTGACTCAATTACCCAACATCCTACTTCTGATGATCTCACATCCAGGTCGCACTTTCACACTCCCAGAGGCCATTAAGGACTTTTCTGAAGATTCAATTCTTCTGATATGAATTATGAAAGTTCTCCAGAATTAATAAGCATTTAAGGCAATTTCCATAAATGTTATTTTTCTTTCTGCTAAAAGTCAATCATATTTCTACATATTCATCCTTTCTTCCCTCCAGACTCGTACCCCTGGGACCCTCCCTCCTGTCCGCCTTTGTACTTATGTTCTCAGTCTCATCTCATCCCATTCACTTTAATGATCATCTTCAAATGCTTTCTCTCTTCTGTTTCCTTCATTTTTTGCTTTGTTTTGTTTCGTTATTTTAACAGGGTCTCCCTCTGTCACCCAGGCTGGAGTACAGTGGTGCTACCATAGCTCACTGCAGCCTTGAACTCCTGGGCTCAAGTGATCTTCCTGCCTCAGCCTCCAGAGAAGTTGGGACTATAGCTGGGAATACAGGTACAGACCATCATGCCTGGCTAATTTTTTTTACTTTTTTTTTTTTTACTTTTTGTAGAGACAGAATCTCATTATGTTGCCCAGGCTGGTCTTGAACCCCTGGACTCACACAATCTTCCTGCCTTGGCCTCCCAAAGTGCTGGGATTACAAGAGTGAGCCACTGTGCCTGGCCTCTTTTCTATTTCTTAAACAGTTTCTTATGTATTGCTTATTCCCTTCAGCCTAAAAATGGGCTTGGCTTGCTACAATTAAAATATATAGAGATGTAATTTATATTAATATATATGTAATTTTCTTACATATAGAGCATATGTATATGGGCATGTGTGTGTTGCTTCATTCCCTTGATAGTTCTACACTATTTCTCAACTTCTCTTTTCAGCCAAGCTTTGGTGAGAAGAGTCAATACTTTTTCTGTCTCAACTTCCTCACACTACACTCACTCTTCAGTTCCTTGGAACTAACTTCTGATGAATTCCTCCACAGCAAATATTTCAGGGATGGTCTTCCAAAATGCAAAATCCAAGGAATGCCATGTAGCCCTCAGCGAAAAGAATTATCTGCTGCACTGCACATTGCACACTGCTCTCTCTGACTTCCATGCACTGTTCTTCTGACATTACTTCCTCTCTGACCATTCTTTCTCTGGTTCCTTTATAAAAGATGCCTCTTAATACTCAAACTCCCAAAATACTACTTTCCAGATTTGTGTTCACATTTTCCAGAGTTCTGTCCACAAACTGGTTGGATGTGAAAATCAATGAAAGGACTTAAAGAAGCCCATCAGATTCCTTATTTTATTAAAGGCTGAAACCAGCAACTGAATCAGAGAATATAGCCAAAGAAAAGCATGTTTGGGAGGGGGAATGGGCTGAGTGCAGAGAGGATAATGTTTCTGGTAGTAAAAAGATTGAAATGAACAGATGCACATCATCTCTAAGGTTTCTTTCTCTTCTTTGTCCATGCAGTTGGATGCATTCTTGAATTAGATGCAGATTATAGCACAATATATAATTATGGAAGCATATAAGATAAGCTACATAGCCATTTTCCAGAAATGATGTTGGAAAAACTGCTTAAACTGACCAAGTAGACTAACTGACCTCAAAAGTCCCTTCTATATTCAGATCTTATGATTTTATGAAACATTATTATAGCATTGATCACAGGACCAGTAACTTAAAAAAAATTAAGGCTGCTGAAAGTCAGTGCCTAAATCACATGGGAAATCTTCTACAGTGGGCTGAGATGAGGGGGTGGAGTCTCTCTTCAGCTTTCCTCTTCCCTCTCTGCCTGTCCTTCCTATACCTGGGCTGTCCGATGTGGCTCTACTTTCTCCTCTGCCTTTTTCCCTGTTAAAAGTAGCTTGGAAGCAAATCTCTCACTGTGAATGTAAGTGACAAATTACCTTACCCAGTGGTTTGTACATATTAAATCTTAGTTCTACTTCAAGAATGTTAAGTATTACCTGATGCTGAAGTTACCCAAATCATTTTTCCAGATCAAGCCTGTCTCCTCAGATCCATATAAATATATCCAGTATACCCTGCCAAATAGATGCATCAGGATGCACAATTTCCTGAAGACTTTCTGTCTACCCATGCCCCTCTCCTGTGAGCCATGCTTCAGTTATGCGCACTGCCATGTGTCCATTTTCCTAAGCCAGACCCATGTTGGACTCTTTCTTTTACACCAGATACTGAATAGTCTAATTCCTTACTGTCTCAGTCCATACCCTCCTCTTTGGCTCTTGGTTATAGCTACAGGGCAGCTGTCCCATTATCTGCTATTGTACAATTGTAATGGTCTGCAGCCCTGCCGTTCCTCCAAGCAGTTCTGCATATTTTTTCCAGAACCATCTTTTCGAATTGCAAATGTGATGATGTTGCCCCCCATGAGGCCCAGCCCAACTCTCATTTCACCTTTACCCCTTTATCACACTCTATCCTTCAGCCACTCGGAACTCCTTGTTCTGCATACCACTGCACTCTCTCTTCATTTCTCACTTATCTACGATGTCCACGTACAAAAATCTAATCTTTTAAAATGCAATTCAAGGTTGCCTTGTTAATGAAATCTTTTATTTCATCCAGTAAGAATGGGCTATTCCTCTCTTCAGTCTGCCAGTGTACCTTCAGTGGATGTCACTCACAGGAATTTATTATTTTTATTTAGCCATATATTATTATTGCTTCTTGAATACTCTTTGAGATCATTAAATGTCATGGGCATGTTGACAATCATCTCTGCTTACACAGAACAGAGTAGGCACTCAGTAAACGGTAAACAAATAAATGTAAAATGTATAATTGCAATAAAATCATCTATTCTCCAAAAGAATATCAGAAATTTCCCAATAGATCAAACAACTATTGCTACCAAAATAAAATTGCAAATGTGTATCAACTTTGGACTAGAGAAAGACAAGGTGAACCTAAAGGCAGGAAAATGTTCATCATTTTCCATATATCTCACCCTTTGATGAAATCAATATGCTTGCTGCCTTGCTTTATTCTACCTTTATGTGAGAACTTTCTAGAAAGCTGTATTAATGGAGTAAGAGGAGACTATTAGCATTTATTGTGACCCTCACTTAAGTGCTAGGAATATATTAGCCACTTTAATATAAATAATCTCATTTAACCCACACAGCTCTTCATTCCATCTAATATAATCCCTATCATGGCAAATAATAAACTGAAGGTCAGAGAAGTTAGTTGACTTTTTCCAAATTCACACAGCATTTGATCAAGGTAGGATTCAAACCCAAGACTTTGATTCAAAGTTCCATGATCTTTCTATTTTATACTATGAGAATTCGTACCAGACAGATGGTTTCTCCTTGAACTTTTTAATGTGAAAGTGAAAGGATACAAAGATCCCTAAGAAATAGGCGAATGTGTATAAGAGCAATGAAACTGGTCACATCTTTTGAGATTAGAAATATAATCAGTCAAAAGTAGTTTGCTTGTCTATAAACTTTTTGTATTTACTTATTTATTTATTTATTTTATTGAGACAGACTCTTGCTCTGTCTCCCAGGCTAGAGTGCAGTGGCTCAATCTCAGCTCACTGCAACCTCTGCCTTCCGGGTCCTGGTTCAAGCGATTCTCCTGCCTCAGCCTCCCAAGTAGCTGAGACAACAGGCACATGCCACCACACCCAGCTAATTTTTGTATTTTTAGTAGAGACAGGGTTTCACCATGTTGGCCAGGCTGATCTCAAACTCCTGACCTCATGATCCGCCTGCCTCGGCCTCCCAAACTGCTGGGATTATAGGCGTGAGCCACCACGCCTGGCCTATAAACTTCTTAAGTGACATTTTAAAAAGCAGAGAACACTCTTGTAAATCTTTCTCCTTTCCACCTTATGATAAAATTTCTTCATGTATTGATTTCAATGTCTTCTGTTATTTTCACCTGAGTAGGATTGCTTCGGGGTTTAACCTGACAACCAACACTCCAACACTGACCAGTGACGGCTGATGTGAGATAAATGGATGGAACCATCCCTGGTGTTGTCAGGCAGTTTTCTCATAGCTTCTTACTGACATTGTCGCCTTTGTCAAGGACCCTGGGCATGTAAAGAGAAGTGTTCATTCCTATATCACTCTAACTGTCCTCAAGGGCCACATTCATTGTTGCTTTCTGAATAAGTGCAGGCTGTCCTTGACTCTTAGCCTAGACAATAGCTAGGCCACAGTATCCAAGAGTAGTCCAGTTTTAGGATAGAACACATTTAAATATCAGGTTTAAAATAAATGAACAAATAAAGGGTGAAGAGCTAGGGTTGCTAAAGATCATTCACAATGAAGACGAAAAGAGAATGAGGAGGAGGAGGACAAGAAACACTTATTAAATGCCTACTGTGTGCTAAGGACCATGATGACTCTTTCATTTACAAGCCTCTAACTCCATGAGGCACATATTATTGTCTCATGATTATAGATGAGGAAACTGAGGCTTAGAGAGACTAACCTTCCCAAGTGTACACAGATTTGAGCCACAGACCCTACCACACTGGATTTAGGCTGAGAAAATTAGCAAGGTAAGACTGGCAGTGGATAATGAGTTTTATAGGAGTTTAGGAAAATACTGAGAAGCCTTGCATGCTTCATGTTTGAAATTTGCACAATGAAGTCAATTTCTAAGACCCCTCCACAACACCAAAATATTGCGAGATGATCGCCAAAATTGTCTGCTCTCTGGGTCAGATATGGCAAATGGGAGTGTTTACATACATCTAGAAAAACTAGTTAAAAGTATACTGAAATTACAACTCTTCCGTAATGTGTTTTTCCGGATATGAAAAAAGTACATGCTGGTGCTGTCATCACCAAGATAAATATTACAGTACTTTGGAAATAACAAGGCATAAGAGAGTGGAAAATGCCTCAAATAATAGGTCATTTTAAAGATTTTTTTCATTGTGAAATTTTAGAGATATGCAGTTCTGTCTGTCCTTAGAATGAATATACCCACCAACAGCAGAGCCACCACCTGTAGAAGTTAATTTGAGGAGTAGATGTCTTCCATTTCCATTATCACTTTGACCTTGGTTATGACTCTGGCTATTATAATCCTAAAACTATATAACCATGTAGCTTTTGACAGTTTATAAAGTGCCTTCTTTTATATCATCTCATTTATTTATCATAACTACCCAAAAATGTATTTATTGTTAGCCTCTTTTTATAGATGAGGCTCCAAAAGCTTGACTTACTCCAAGTCATCTATAACAGGTGAGGGAGCTGAGATTTCAACCTAGGTCTTCTGCTTCCACTATAATATTATGTTTATAATCATATTCATGAGAGCTTATAAAATATTTATTTCCTGATGATAAAACCATTTACATAGATATCTTCTCCTGATTTCCCTGAAGTTAAACTTAATGTCATCTTAATGGTGATGGCAAATAGTTTAAGTTGAAACTAGATTTTCTTAGCTATTTTATGACTTGACATTTTAGAGTTTGCCAGAAACTCTCAAGCATAAAGGAAAAGACTAATTGCTCTTTGAATTTTCCTAGTGACTCTCTAGGTTAGGTAAGGAATGTTAGAGTGCAGATCATTATGCATTTGTAATCTGATAAGCAGCTTGGTAACCAGAAACTGAATCCAAAAAGCTCATCTTGAATTGCACTCTGGCCTGTGATACATCTCTCCATAGATCTGTGTATGTGTATGCAAATGAAAAGTATGTAGATGCACGTATATTTATATCTATACACATATGTATTTATATATACATAGTAATATATAAATATAGATGCCACTTCCTAAATACCAAAACATGCAATCTGAATGAGTTCTGTTACTATGTAGAGTGTGAGGAGTGTGACTCAGATCGTCTACTAAAATGTTATACATGTTATACACAAGACAAAATTAACATCGCTCCCTCACTGAGCTCATTAAAAAAAATGGGAGAATGGAGTCAACTAAAACTTCCAATTGAAAATCGAACAACATATTGGTTTGCTTTCCTCTGAAGGTTTCTTATTGCTCTGACAGAACATGAGACCATTTAAATCACGCTGATGACTATTTGTGGAATTGACAGAAATGTTTGGGGTTAAGTGGTTGTGCTTCAAGAAAGAGAGTGAATACTCTCAGCACTAGCCTTCCCTCCTGGGCCTTCCCTCTCTCTGTACTTGCGCCTCCCTAGCAATCAAGCCAGGGGCCCATCACCAGCTTCCTGCTGGAGCCGTGGTTGGGGCAATCTCTGGGTAGTAGACCCAATTGTGTTCCACCCAGGTTTCTTGGAGCCTTTTAAACTTCCCTGTGTGATTCTCATTACAATATAGCTACAGGTACCATTAGCATCTTCACTTTACAGAAAAAGAAATTGAAGCACAGAGGTATTAAGTAACTTGCCTAAGGTCAGACAACTAAGATTGGAAGTCATCAATTTTGGCTTCAGAGTTCATGTTTTTAACTGTTCATCATATTAATTCTTTAAAAATGATATTTGCTTTCTGAGTCCCAGATCTGATTTGTTGTTTACAAACAATAAGAATTTAGACAAGTTTCTGAACTTTCTGTAACTCAGTGTCTCTTTTTTTCACTTTTTCTGTAAAATGGAGCTTCCTTGCAGCTTGTTTTCACAGCTTTGGAACAAAGGAATATTGTAAATGAAGTCTACATTTATTATTTTACTAAACCCTTAGAAAAATTAAAATGCAGCCACAACTTCTGTAAAAAGTTAAATTATCCCTTTACTAATACAAATCTTGTGATGATTTGGCAAGCTTGCATTATTGCTGCATTTTAAATTTTTGCTAAAATATTAAACAGAATTCCACTTCCAAATTGCTCAAAGATCCTTCCTAAGATGTTGAAATCATGAGTACATTGCCTCAGTTTCAGCTTTTGCCTTATGTTTGTGCTTCGGGTTTTGGTAATGGAGCTACTAAGTAGGATCATGTTATAATTAAATTCCTTTGTTACAAACTTACAGAAATTTCAGTAGTAGTTATAATGTGTACTGCTTAGTTGTATTACATCCTGGGAAAGTCAATCTCAATAAAATGTGCCGTATTCCTTGCAGTGAACTCTTAAGTGTAATAGGATGAAGACTCCTTGAAAAATATTTGATCACCAAAGATTTTCCTTTTTTGGTGACATGCATGTGGCACTTAGTGTATGCCGGGCATTGTTTCTAAATGTATTATGTTCATTAATCCAATTAGTCCTTATAAACCCCATGAGGCAAGTACTGTTATTATCCCTATTTTATAACTAAGGAAACTGAGACATAGGAAGACTTATGCACCCTTCCTAAGACCACAAAGCTAGTAAGTGCTGATAATAGAAAAGTGGATAGGACCCTGGGATGTGACTGCAGAGTCTGTGCTCCAACCACCATGCACACTGCCCCACAGAAATGGAGGGATGGCTTGACCTCATTTATAAAGGTTAATCCAGTACAGCTATTTTTGTTTATGCATGTGAGGCAAATAAGTTGCCATCCAAAGGATTTTAGTTACATGTCTCATGGAAAAGGTGGTGTCTGTCAAAATGTGTGTTAATGAGTCCAAAGTCAAAGTAATTTGATGGAGTTAACATGAAATAAATCGAGTGTGCTGTGGGGAATAACAATTTGAGAACATTAATTCCAATGGGAAGGTATTGTGGTGAAAGCCAGCCATTAGACAGGCACCAGAGGTTTTCAGGGACTGGTACAGGATTGAACATGTAGGGAGATATTCTTGACTGGTTGTGTGACTGTGGGCAAATTTCCTAATGTTTCTACCTTAGACTCCTCATCTATACATAAAGGGATTAAATAAGAAGATACCTGAGATCTTCTCTAGCTATACAAATCTTTGGTTGTTAAGGCCTGTGAGTTTGCTTTTGTTTCAGTTTTGAGTGGAAAGAAACACTAAGATTTCCAATTTCTTTATTAAATGCATATTGGTTTGTGCTTCAGATAGTCTTCCTTGTGGATTCTGATGCTACCTTTCCAATATATACCCAGGAGGTCCCTGTGATCCATCAATCCATAAATCAGCAGACATGTTTTACTGGTACATTAAATTACAGGGTGCCCTGGAGCAATATACCTGCTGTTTGTCAGCCATTGCCACCTGCCACCGGTGTCTATGGGATTACAACTTCTTAATGAACTGCTGTGGGGTGGGGGTAGTAGGACAAGATGCAAGGAAGAAGGAATTATGATGTAGATGCTACTAGACATGTTTTCTTGGTTGTTGCCTTACAAAAGAGTCACTAGTTTTTCTCTCTGCATTTAAAGTTGGTCATCTGTCAGTCATCTACCTGTTAGTTTTAATGCATGCAATGAAAGGGAACGAAAAAACAAGATAGTCTTTTTTTTTTTTTTTTTTTTTTTTTTGGAGACGGAGTCTCGCTCTGTCGCCCAGGCTGGAGCGCAGTGGCGCGATCTCGGCTCACTGCAAGCTCCGCCTCCCAGGTTTGCGCCATTCTCCTGCCTCAGCCTCCCGAGTAGCTGGGACTACAGGCGCTCGCCACCTCACCCGGCTAGTTTTTTTTGTATTTTTTTTTTAGTAGAGACGGGGTTTCACCGTGTTCACCAGGATGGTCTCGATCTCCTGACCTCGTGATCCACCCATCTCGGCCTCCCAAAGTGCTGGGATTACAGGCTTGAGCCACCGCGCCCAGCCAAGATAGTCTTTTATCATGTGATGTTGACCTAGTTTTTCTTGGGGTGGGACAGAGATTCACACTAAACATCACAAAAGGGTTTGTCCCCTACAAAAGAGAAAGCCAGCTGTGTGTGCATGGATATGCACTTTTTTGTACACATGTCCCAATTTATTAGTGCTACTTCTATGTCCCAGAAATTCTTAAAGATATAGGGTCTACAACAAGGAATAAGGCAATGTCCCTCTCCTCATGGAGTTTACACTCTAGTGAGAGAAACATGTCAGTAAACTAAAAAATAATGTAAATTCAGCTACTGATACGTGCTATGAAACAAAATAAACAGAGAGAGTGATGGAAGAGAGGATGCTGCTATTTTAGGTAGGAGAGCATGGAAAGTCTTTTCTGAGGGAGCATTGCAGGAAAAACGTGAACGATGACAGCCATGCAAAGGCCCAGGGAAGAGTCCTCCAGGAAGAGGGAACAGATATAAAAGTCTCAGAGGAAAAATAAGCGTTGTGTATTCCAGCAAAAAGAAGGCTAGCGATGGGCTACTGTGCATTGGAGGAAAAGGTAGGTAACAGCCACAGCAAAACAAGCAAAGCAAACTCACATAGGACCTCATATGTCAGAATAATGACTTAGAATTTTATTTGGAGGGAAATAGAAGCTGTGAGTTTTCAGCAGAAGAATGACATGATCTGACTTGCATTTTGAAAGACTCATTGCTGTGTGTCAAAGAGGCCTGTGTGAACAAGATGGGAAGCAGGACAACCAGCTAGGAGGATATCACAGAGGTCAGAAGGCCATGCTGGGGTCTTAGACCAGGATGGTAGTGGAGGTGAATAGAGAATATATTTTTCTGAATATGTTCTTATTTTTATTTTATTTTTTAAACTCAGAAGTTATTACAAACTGAAGTAGAACCAACAGCAATCCACTAGCTGCTAGATTGGATAGAGAGTAAAAGAAAAAGAAGAAGCAATAATGATCCCTAAATTTATGGGCTGAGCAAATGGTTTAAGGACAGTGTTACTAACTTAGTTCAAAAGATTAGAGAAGACTCAAGATGAAAGGATCAAAAGTCACATTATAGACTTGTACAGTTTGAGATGTTCATGAGACATTAGAGTTTGCCTGAGGAAAGATTAGGGTAAGAGGGATAATTTGTGTTTCCTTACTACTTTGTGATATTAAGACCATGAGACTCAATGGAATACAATACAATTTTCCCTAAAGAGAAAATGTACATAAAGGAGTGGCTAGGACCTGTGAATTGAGCCCTGAAGAAGTCCATTATTTAGTACACAAGAAGAGGAGGAGGAGGAACCAGAAGACTGTGATGTCTCAGGAATCAAGAGAAGAATATTTTTCCAAAAAGAAAGAACAATCTGTTTGAAATCAAGAGTGAGCTTTTGAGTGGCCAAACAACACTAGGCAGAAAACAGACTGCTGAGTTTGAGGCACTGAGGCTCCTAAGTGAAGCATAGTGGGGGGAAGAGAACCTGATTGGGTTAGAGGAGAATGAGAAAGCAAAAACTCAGAGTGCAGATAATTCTCTAGATGCCTGCTACAAAAGGGAGCAAGAAATGGGAAATGAACACCCTGTGAATATGGACTAAAATAGAATGAGGTTATTTTGTGTTTTGTGTTTTGTTTTTGTTTCTTTCATGGAAGTTATTTCGGTATCATTTTAGTCTTTGGGGAAAAGATTAAGACAGAAGAGACTCAGGCGAAGTACTGGAGCAGCTAAGTCCCTGAGTTGGTGAGAGGGAGTGGGATACATTAGTTCTAGGAAGGGACAAGGATAGTTCAATCGCTTTGTTTTAATAAGTAGAAAAGCAGTTTATATAGGTACAGATAGAGATTGATAGATCAGGGGGTGGTAAGACAAACAGTCCTTGTTTTTCACTCAACATTCTTAGTGGCACACAGTTGTTGCCACTGCTCAGTTTGACTTTTCTTCTTTAGTCTGTAAGGTTCTGATTGTATTTTATGTTTTATACAGTTTCTATATAATCTTGGCCTATGCTCATAACTTTAGACTTTTATCAGTTAGATACTTGCAATTCCTAAATTCTATGTAATTCAAAACTCTTTAAGTCCATTAAAAAACACATAAAATTAACTGTACTTCCTCTAATATACTTCAAAAATACTTATCTGTAGATAGATATTTAGCAACCTAAGAATGAGTTGGTGCTCTGGCTTCTCAGTCAAAAGATGTCTTGCTCAACTATTTAAGGGATGAGTGTAAAAAGCCAATGCCATTTATCAGGAAAAAAAAAAAAAAAATGAAACTCCTGGATTAGTCTGAGACAGACAAAATAAAAACTCTATGAATGTGTCCTAACTTCAACTCTGCAGCCACTACAGAGTCTCAAGAGAGTGATTGTGATTAATTCATTATTTTGAAAAATACCAGTGAACATAAGAAAAGTTACCTTAGAGTCATGATTTAAAAAATTAATGCATATGTTTTAACTCAATCTGTCTGAAGCACAATTAAACTAAAAGATATGGTAGGGTATATCCTATGACTGGGCCAGCACACATGCCTCTGAAGGCCTTCTGAGGCACTAAGCCACAGAGAAATACATTCATGGACTGACCATATATGCTTTGTCTTCTCCAAAAACCATTAGAATATGGCTGTTTTTGATGAAAACAAAATTAAAATCCATTTTAAATTGGTATCATTTTTGTGATAGTGATCATTTTTTGAGCTGTCATTCTGTTGTATTGATTTTTTTCAAACAAGGAAAATACTGCTTGGAGGCTAAGAGCTACTAAGTTACACCAGCAGACACTTACCAAGGGTCTACTCTGGAAGCAAAGTTCCATGTTAGGTGTCTGTGGGCTGGACAATGGTGGGTGGGGGTCAAGCTGGAAAGCTCCATGGAGCGTTCATACTCCAGCTCACCAATCAAGTGGGGCTAATTGAGGACTGGAAGACAAGACACAGAGCCAAGAAGATTAATGACAGAAAAAATAATTAGTAAATAAGGATATTGTGGATTGAATTGTGTTGTCAAGAAAGATATGTTTAAGTTCTAATCCTCAGTACCAGTGCATGTGACCTTATTTGAAAATACAGTAAGGTCAATGCAGATGTAGTCAAGTTAGAACGAAGTCACTGTGGATTCGAGTGGGCTCTAATACAGTGACTGGTATCCTTAAAGAAGACAGAAATTCAAATGCAGACACAGACACACAGGGGAGAGCATCATATGAATTTGAAGAAGGGATTAGAGAGATGTACCTATTCGCCACAGAAAGCCAACTATTACCAGTAGCTGTCAGAATCTAGGAGAGAGGCTTCTTAAAAGCATGCAGCATTCTTCTTCAGAGCCTCCAGAAGGGACTACTTCTTCCAATAGCTGGATTACAGACTTCTGGCATCCAGAACTGTGGAAGAATAAATTTCTGATACTGTAAACCACCCAGTTTGTAATGGTTTGTTACAGGGGCCTCAGGAAACAAATACAAAGGAAGATCTGATTAGACAAGAGGTAGCTGAATATGGAGGTGTTCTCCAAAGACCTTTTAAGATGATACTTTTGGCCAGAGTTAAAACATATAAGCGTTAGGCTCTAAATCAGTGGTTCTGACTTATTTTTTGTGAACATAGACAGCTAAGGTGGGGTGGAAGACATCATAGTCTACATAGGTAGGCCAAAGACCCATGTCTTCCATTCCTACTTGTTTCTAACTTTCAATGGATAAAGAACCCAACAAGTAAGAAAAGAAGATGACAAAATGAACAAGTTAATTATAAGCTTAGACACAGTTTTGTATTATACAATGAAGGCTTATAAAGTTAAAAATAATCAGTACTTTTGTTACACTTACTTTGGTAGTACATTTTTAAGTTATTTGAATAGAGCAAATATATAGGCAGCACCTGAATAGTAAAGGCAACAAAATTTGGCAGATGATGTACGTGCCTGCTTTATCTCTAGAAGTGTAGACAATTCATTCTTGAACTCACCATAGGCATGCCTTAAAATCTATTTATTGGAAAATTATAAATCAAATTAATGTTTATGCAAATGTGCAAAGTTACATATTGTAGGGTTCATCAAACAACCCACATCATGCTAAAATTAGTAATGACAAAGCTAAACTAACAGGAATTTATCATTCTAAAACAAGATTAGCAGCAGTTGAAAATCATAACAAACTGCTGATAACAACATGTCCTTCCTGAAAATCGTGGGAAACCTAATGTGATGTCTATGCCTGTGTGAAGAAGGAGGCTTCATTTATTCAAATATTTAAGTACATACATACTAGTTAAGTGCCTACTAGGTGCATCAGGCATCTTTCCAGGTGCTGGGGCTACAGCAGTGAATAGAACAAAGCCTCACCTCTCACCAAGATTGTACATGGCTGCGTATATGCAATATAGAGTGGCAAAGCTTATTTTCTCTTTAATATTAAAACATGATAGGTTTCCATCAAGTAGTCTTGGCCATATAAAAATAAAGAAGAAATGTGCATGATTCACACTCAAAAAATGGCTTATGTTTTAGGACCTGTTTGCAGTCCATTACGAGGGCCACAGCTGCTCTCCAACAGGCCACATCTCATCCTTGAGAAACACTTCTCTAAAGATATACTTAGATCATCTCAGGAGACTGCTGGGATAATTTGACCTTTGACTTCCTGAATTAACAGAGTGTCTTATCCCTCTCTGTTAGAATACAGGCAGCACATTAGCTTCATTTTCATCTGTTCAGTTTTAGAGGATAAGACATGATGGAAGGGTAGCCTATTCTTCAGTTTTCCTAGGAAAACATTAGGAATCAAGTCTGCTTTTCTTTCTGTTTGATGCTTTGTGCATATGGGCTCCAGCCAGCTTCCTTCAGCAAAGAAGTGAGGTCCTGCCCAAGCAGAGATGGATGCTAGCTTAGTATTGAGGCCCAGGTTATACACGTTTAAGGAGTTTATAATGCACCTGCTCTTCTAGTTTTTATTCATCGAGGGCCTTCTCTATCAGATCCTGTCTTTAAAATCCTAGCTCAGGTTTATCCATTTTACCTATTCAACCTTCTCAGATATCAAATTTTAATTTTCAAAATAGTTAAAAACATGACTCTTACACAAACAGCACATGTCAAAAATTCATAGAATTCATTAATGAGGCATCCAGCAAGGTGCTAAAGCTGGCTCAAAGGTGAATTTGAGGAGCAGAAATTTATGTAGTAACTCAGGAAAGGCATGTTGAATGAAGTTCGCTGAGTTAGACAAACCTGGCCAATGTCCTTTAAGATGATAACATTATAACATTTGGGTTTATCTTCTCTGTGGACAGAATCATATACATCTCTCCTGAATGAGAATCTACAGCTTAATGTACATAGTATTGGTCTTAACCAGTAGTAAATAGGAAGTAAAGCAAAGATTTAATTCCTAGGAGGGCCTGTTAAACAATGCACCAGTATGACATTGCAAGGACTTGTATTTGCCTTATTTCCAAATTTTGAATAATCTTTTCTGATGCAGGGCTTTTCTTTTTTAAAGAAAAGAATTATTAGCTATGTTTTGAGTACTCATTTAATGCCCACTTTACAAAATATGATGGTATAGCCTGTCTCTCTCTCTGTCTCTCTCTCCCCCCACCCCTCTGTGTGTGTGTGTATATGTGTGTGTGTGTGTGCACGTGTGTGTTTACCTTTCCATAGGAACAATATATGAGATGGATTTTTCTTGTGCTAACATTATTGGTTCCAGGTCCCCTGTCTTCCAGTTAAAATTGCATCCTCCAGGCAGAATAATCTACCAGATAAGAACGTAAGCTTTGGCTTTAGACAGCTCTGAGTAATAATC
The DNA here is from genome assembly GCF_047675955.1 of Chlorocebus sabaeus. NCBI lineage: Eukaryota > Metazoa > Chordata > Mammalia > Primates > Cercopithecidae > Chlorocebus > Chlorocebus sabaeus. The sequence goes on from NC_132911.1 coordinate 97,048,853, forward strand.
CTGCTTTTTTTTTTTAATTAACATTGTCCCCTAGCAAGTTAGTTCACCTTTCTGAATCTCAGTTTCTGCATCTCAAAACTAGAGCAACAACACCTACATCGTAAGGCCGGTGTGAAGATTACATCTAAAGAGCCTAGGACAATTCTGGCACATAGTAAAAGAATATAGTAAATATTTGCTGTCACTCCCTTTTCTTTACTTTCTAAAACCCTGACTATAGAAAAATAGCACATCAGAGTCTCTGAGATTAAAAAATGTACAATTTAGACAGGCATTCAGGTAGAGTAATTACAACAATTCCATTGTTACTGCTAGTCTAATTTTAGCAAATCTTAAGTGTGATCTATGGAGTTGTGTGTGTGTGTGTGTGTGTGTGTGTTGTGCTTTACTTACTTTGCCCATAAGTTTCTTTAACTGATTCTGTCGCTTCTCCATGGATCTGGATCTACAAAATGAGTATGCTTTACTTACATCAATCTCTCCAAATGTACTAGAAGTTCATGGTTACATGTGTTCATAACATTAGTCCCTGATGTCAGGATATCCGTGGCCCCTTTACTTCAGAGATGGCACTAGAAGGATAGCATGGCACTCTGGGGTCTTCTTGTGAAAAATAAAAAAATATAAAAAGCTTACTCTTCAGGTTTTGTTCTTAAGACCAAAATATCAAGTTCTCTTCTCTGTGGATCTTGAGAGGTCTCCCCAAATTAGACCCATGAACCATCTGCTCAAATCTGCTACTTATTGAATCATTTTAGGTAAAGATGTATTATATAAATCCAAGCAGCAGTTAGAAGATTACCTCACTCAGCATCAACCTGTCCATAAGAGAGTTTATTTCCTTGAAAAAGCCTGTGTCAGAACCAAGCTTTAATCGTATAACTTTTAATTCATTTTTCCATAATAGATATGAATGCCTGTGTGTAGCCCGCCCCAGGGATGAAGAAACCATAGAAGTTAACGCTGTAGGTCCTTGCAGCCTGAAAGGAGATTTACCCCACTCACCTGTCACCTGATTGGTGAACTGCCTTGAGAAACTGTTAGAAAGAGGAAAAGAAAAAGAAAGAAGGAGAGATTCTATTACTTACTTTTATAGGAACAGTGGGTGCTGTATTACTTGGTTCTTCTATAAATGTTTTGCTATTATTTAAATGAGATAAAGGGCTATGTAAAACACCACGAGTGCGAGGTGTTACAATTATTTCCACAAATTAACTTGAAGGCTGGAGAGCTGAGCTGTGTAACAGTGCATTTTCACTGGCGCTGTTGGCAGATACTCTCAGAAGCAGCAATGGCTGTGACACACATGTCAGCATACATTGCCCGTAAACAAGGAAGGCCTGCCTCAGAGTGGGGTTGAGGGAATTGATGCCTCACTTGAGTGCTTTGAGAGGCCAAGATCAAAAGCACTTTTAAGTATATCATATAATTATCATCATTAAGAAGCATGAGGCGAGGAGTCCTAAACTCCCAAATTTTCAAAGCAACAAAAGCAGCACAGCTTTAATGGGACTTTGAAGTCAGATAAATCTCCAGGTATTTTCATTATAGAAACTCACAACTAATTAAGGAAAACCCTATCTGGGCCAGTGTTTAATTATGTTTGCTTGTCCACCTGTGTCATGTACCGTGCTCTGAAAGGAGAGGAGTGTCAATTGGATTGTACCAAAAGACTGTGCTGGGACCAGCCAACAGCATTCATTTTCAACAAAGCATGGCATCGCAAGGTTTTGATCTGTTTTGTCTAAATAAATAAGTTCTTAATAAGCATTGATTATTTTCCTAATAGTCTACATAGCTCAAAGGTTAGCTAGAACTTTCTCTGCAAAAATCACACCTAGTTTATAATGCAGAGTAATGTATTAAACCATCTACATATGAAGATGCTGGAAAAATTCTGTCTTATAATAAAGACAACTAGCACTGAATGTATCACCAAGAGAGGCTGTTTATATAGAAGGTAAACTGGAACTGCTAACTGGTGACCCATGAGTCAGACCTCACCTAAAGACGTGTTTCCTTTGGCACAGATAAGATGGCACACATTGTGTTTTTTCTAAAAATGTAAAATCCTGAAAAACATTTTAAAAATAGGGAATATCCCATAATCTATGGATTTCTGGTGAATCTTGAAAAAACTGAAAGGTCTGACAACCTCAGGCCCACTTGGCAACCACGGGCCAGTTTTGACAGAGAAAGGTTAGCCACTTTCCCACAAACCCAGTTGTGATGAATGGATAAGCAAAATGTGATCCATCCGTACAATGTAATATTATTCAGCCATAAAAAGGGAAGAAGTACACGTACAGGCTAAAACTTACATAAATCTTGAAAATATTGTGCCATCATGATTATCCAAGACAAAAAAAAAAAAGAAAATATAATGCCATGTAAAAGATGATAGGCACCAAAGGCCACATGTTTTACGATTCCATTTTATATGAACTATTCCAATTAGGCAAAGCCTTAGAGAAGGAAAGCAGGTTTGTGGTTGCCAGGGGGTGAGAGAGAGGGGAAATGGTGTGTGACAGCTGGTGGTGACACTCTCCTGAAGGTTTGTCTAGAAGTTGCGATTTGAGCCGTGTTTTTGGTATGATGAAGAAATCCTAGAACTAGATGGTGGTGATGGTTGTGCAACATCTTGGATGTCTGTAATGACACTGAATTGTACACTTTAAAATGGTGAAGATGGTGAGCATTTGTTATTTACATTTTATCATAATTTTGAAAGCATAAATCACAGACTCTGCTCATAGTGCTAGCACACCAGGAAGAAGTGGTTGATAGAGGTACATATGTCCCACGTGGCAACACGTCCCCTTTGCTGGTATAAGTGGGACACAGAACGTGTCCTAGTCACTCCGGAACCTCTACCTGCTCCATTGTAGGGTGGCAAAAGGGTCAACAAACATCTTCCTATGTGTGGCAGGGTCCTAAGCATCGCTTCCAGCAGCAGGCTCATCAGTACCTGTAGGTGGGTGGCTTCTGTGGTAAAAATCTGCTTGATCACACAGGGCTTCCCTGAGGCCCTCAAAGAGCATTGCTTGTGGAAGACATCTTGGACTCATTCTTCTAGGCCAGCTGCTGGAAAGTATCTCAGATTCTATGGCTCACCCCATTGCTCGTCCAACTCTTAACCAAGCCAGGATCCTGTAATTTCTGCAGAAGGGATCCCCTAACTATAAGAATTAAAACCATTTACATTTCTCCTTCATCCAAACAGGAGGAACCCCCAAATGATGAACATACAATAAAGTATTACTCCTTGAGCACTTACTATGTGCCTGGCACTGTTGTAGGCACTTTACGTGTGTTTAGTCATTGAATGTTCAAAACAACACAGTTGTTTCTTTTGGTGGTTTTACAAGATGAGGCAATAAAGACCCAGCCTTTTGGTAACTTGACCAAAATATTCAGCTGCATAGTACAAACGTCAAGATGCCAACCCAGAAAGCCTGACTCCAGCACCAGTACCCCAAATCCTGCACTCATCAGCCTTTAAAACAAAGGAGCCTGTGGATACCACAGCAGAAGAAAGCCTAAAAGCCTTACCAGGGATTCTCTGAATTTCTCGGGGGAGGTCAGAGGCGCTGCACTGGGGCCTCAGGTGGCTGGTAGTGAGGGTGGCAGTGGGGAGTGTGAGCCATCCACCTGCGGAGCACTTACTCCCATGGCAGTGTCCCCTGCAGCAAGGATTGGAGAGAAGCTGCTGTGAGAGGCTTGTGCTTGGACAGCGGCGTGCTTCTGGACCTAGACGGCTTTGCGTGTCCTCTAACATCAGTGTATCTTGGCTACCTGGTGAGGTTCATCTGCATGACTGGGTTGGGAGCAAACTGTGTCTTCACAGGACTCCTGGTATCACCAGCAGAGTAAATTTACAAGAAGCTGCATTGTGGCCATCGGAAACAGGTTGATTCATGAACCAGATATTGTGAACACATTCTTTTTTGCTATATTCTTCCCTTTCACAGCCCATCCTCTGCATTGCTTATAAAGTGATTTTTCGAAATGGAAAAATAGTTATGTCAAACTACTCAAAGTGTCCTTCACTGGTTCCCCAACTCATGAAAGCCTCCAGCTCTAATCAGCTCTCAAGCCCCGAAGATCTCTGGGCGCTGTCCTCTTCCTTCTTTCCACTGCCTTCATACATCATAACAGGCTGATTGGCTCTGTCCCATTCACCTACACCTGCTGGAGGGCATGCATGCCAAGCACTATGCCAGGCAGGACACTGATGCTTCCCTGGAGGGCAATATAGGCTGACGGGGTACAGAGAGCCAGGAAAAAAATTCCAACAATAATAATTTTTTAAAAACAGCACATAAAGGGAATTGTAGAGAGAAATAGGAGGATACTCTATAGAGGAGAGAGAGGGTACCCTGCCTAGTGATCAGGGAGGGCATCACAGAGGAGGTGTGTTGTCAACTAAATCTGATTATTTACCTCATGGTATTCACCTAAAAAGCAGAATAACCTTTGCAATAGTCTTTTGTTTTTGTTTTTGTTTTTGTTTTTTTGAGACAGAGTCTCACTTGTGTTACCCAGGCTGGAGTGCAGTGGCACAATTTCAGCTCACTGCAACCTCTGCCTCCTGGGTTCAACCAATTCTCCTGCCTCAGCCTCCCACATAGCTGGAATTATAGGTGCCTGCCACCCGGCCTGGCTAATTGCAGAAATTTTTAGTAGAAAGGGAGTTTCACCATGTTGGCCAGGCTGGTCTTGAACTGCTGACCTCAGGTGATTCACCTGTGTTGGCCTCCCAAAGTGCTGGGATTACAGGTGTGAGCCACAGTGCCCAGCCCCTTTTTTCTTATAATATGTTTTCAAATATTCAAAATATAGTAAGTATAACTCTCAGCACTGCTTAATATTTCTGAGACTTTTTTTTTTTTTTGGAGATGGAGTCTTGCTCTTATCAACCAGGCTGGAGTGCAATGGCACGATCTTGGCTCATAGCAACCTCCACCTCCCGGGGTCAAACAATTCTCCTGCCTCAGCCTCCTGAGTAGCTGGGATTACAGGCGCCCACCACCACGCCCGGCTAATTTTTATATTTTTAGTAGAGATGGGGTTTCGCCATGTTGGCCAGGCTGGTCTCAAACTCCTGACCTCGTGATCTGCCCACCTCAGCCTCCTAAATTGCTGGGATTACAGGCGTGAGCCACCACTCCTGGCCGAGACTACTTTTATTTTATTTTATTTCATTTCATTTTCTTATTTAATTTCCCTGGTGTATTAGCCCATTTTCATCTCACTATCAAGGAAAACCTGAGACAGGGTTATTTATCAAGAAAAAAGTTTTTTGGCTCACAGTTCTGCAGGCTGTATGAGAAGTATGGGGTCAGCATCTGCTCAGCTTCTGGTGTGGCTTCAGGAAGCTTTCAATCATGGTGCAAAGTGATTGGGAGCCAGCATGTCACATTGTGAGAACAGGAGCAAGAGAGTGGGAGAGGGGCCACACCCTTTTAAACAACCAGCTCTCCTGTGAACTGGTAGCAGGAACTCATTCATCACCAAGGAGAGGGCGCTAAGTCATTCATGAGGGATCTGCCCCACATGATCCAATCACCTTCCACCAGGCCCAGCACCAACATTGGGAATCACACTTCAACATGAGATTTGGAGGGGACAAACATCCACACCATATCACCCGGCTTTGGAATCAGAAAAGCTTAGATCCAAATCTCTGTTGTTCTAGTTACCAGCCCTGCTTCTTGAATAAATGAACCAACTTCTGTGCGCCTCAGTGTCCTCATTTGTGTAACAGATGTGATAATACCCACTTCACCTCGTTGTCTCTGTTTAATAAGGTAATGTACATAGTGTGCTAAGTGTAGATCTGGACACATATCAGGGTACTACAGGTATTAGCTGCTAATATTTGCATTATTAGTACTCATCAAGTGGTTGGGACACAAATCCCATGGCCTAACTATATCCTGATTACAGTAGGAGGTTATGAAGATAATTATCTTTATCTAGACTCTGAACACTTAGAAATCAATGTGCTTATTTCTAATATGGTTGATAAGTGACTCAACTGATTTTAAAAGCTGCCTTCTGGAGCCTATACAAAGTGTGCCCTTGTGATATGTCCCATTGTACCTTTTTGTTTAGCTACACCAACCAACCTCTCATAATAAATTTAGATCATAATATGATGCCACAGATGAATTGTCCAGAGGAATATTCCATGGCCACTAAACAGTTCTAACCTGGGATAAATGAAAGAAAAAATATAAAACAATAATAAACTATTTTTTAAAACCTTAAATATATCTATACGATGTTATCTGAGGACCAAGCTCAACAGGGTACTTAGTATGCATTTTAGTAAAATGAGTAAATAAACAATGTGGAGAAAGGAGAGAGAGAGAACATCATACATTTAAGGTTTTCAAGGGATGTGGGGCCTGCATGTTTTTGGAAAGAAACATCTGTCAAGGTTTGCAAACTCACCAGGGTGCACAGGATTCACTTGTTTAATGTTGGAAGAGATTGTAGAGTCAAAAGCCCCCAGGCAAATTGAGCTGGGCTGGTTGCCCCTGGGGAAAGCAGAAATTTAGCTGAATGCCTGATGCCATGTTGGTGCCAGCTAACAGAACTTCTTGATACTAATGAGACCCCACCATTTCAGAGCAGTTACATTAATTGGCATTATTCAAAAAGTCTATCGGAAAGTTCACCCATTCTTCTAGAGTGTCAGTCAGAGACTGCTGTGCATGGGGGCCCCTCTGACAGCTAGCAAATGTATTGCTTTCAGGGTCCTGAACCTTCTTGGAGGTTTAGGAATTGCTGCTTACCTTCATGCATCTCAGTCGCCTAGCTAAGCTTTCAATGGTTTGTGAAACATCGGGTATTCCTGTTATCTGTATTAGCAATGGAAGAATAGAACCCAAAACGCTGTTATTTATGCTTACAATTGCCTTGGCCATTTTCATGACGGAAATCTCTAGATGCTCCTGGTTCTTTTACCCATTCCAAGTAAGCCAGCTGATCAACTCAGACAACAGAGAACAGTCCTTAATCCCAGACAAAGCTTCTTGTTCCAGGCTGCCCTCCCAGTCTCTGCGCTAGTTCCAATGGTTATCGGAAACCAGAGAGCATAATGGGTCAATTTCACAGATCATTATCCAAAAACTCGTGGAACCTCAAGAATTTGGTTGTGGGCAAAAATACAAACTTTTTATATGCACCTAAAATTTGAGAAAGTCACTGGCATTGAAAATTGTTGAGCTTTGGTCAGAATTACCTGAAAGGAAATAAGAAATGGCCTTTGCGATATAACATTACTTGTGGTAGTAATTAGAATAGCTTTACTGTTTGCTTAGGAATTTTCTGAGGCCTGTTTGAAGGTAAGAACACGATTTTCACAGGGTCCCTGCCAGAGCCATGATTTTATGAGTCCGCATCGGGCAGAACAGTGTGCGTAAATATTCTCCCTAGAAAATTTCTGATCATTCCATTTTGGCTAGACCAATATAAAGAGCTCCTTTTTCTGTTGGTTTTCTCCAGGCAGTCGGGACTAAGACAAGCACAGGCCATGGCAGCTGTGCAGATGAAGGCTGACTGCAAGGTAAGAAGTCACTAGGCTCTCTTTAGCTAAACCTCAAAGAAAGGTGCTATTCAGTTCAAATTCTGGGAGGTGTGAGAGTTCCTGTTTCACTGTGGTTGGTTTGCCCATATCCAGCCATGATCAGAGAAGGGAGACGCTTCAGCCAAGTCTGAAACCCACTCAGCCCCCGTGGGATTTGAGTTTAGCTCTTTTAAAACAACATTTTGATGAGCTGTGTGTAAATGAATCAGAAACATATGGATTCAATTTCCCTTGAAGTGTATGTGGGTTTAAAAATTAAGGGGGGAAAATGTGCAGAGCTTGGGTAGGTACCAAAGGCAAAATGTTTAAAAAATAATGCAAGACGCTTTGCAGAACAGAAAGCACACCTTCCTCCTTGAAGTAGAGCGAATGCAGCAGGCTGAGAGGCAAGTGCTGTGTTCCAAGGCTTGCTGTTGTCCTGCTGGCAGCCTCCTGTCATGTCCTTGGACCTTGTGAACAACCCCCAGCAAATGGAAAGCAGACACCATCCAACAGGGAGGCCAAATCATACCTAGGCTGAAAATTAAATCGCCAGGCAAACAACAGATTTTTAAACAAGGTATACTTGCACTTTCTTTTTGAGTTAATTTAATTCTAAATAGAGGACAATCTGCAAACTGAGAAATAAAATAAAGCTGAGAAATATAAACCATGAATTCTGTCTTCTGAACCCTGAAGGTCCTCGGGGCCAGAGGCTATACACATCAGTGAAGGAGACTATTTTGAACTTAAACTTTGCCAGGGGAGAGTCCTGGGTTTCAAATTCATTTATAAAACATTTACTGAGTACCTACGGTGTACCAGGCACCGTTCTCAGATCCAGAAATGTAAAAACACCTGAGAAACTGTTGCTACCTTCAGGCAGCTTTCAGTTTCTAAGAGAAGGGCATAGATGCATATGCAAATTACTGCAATTGAGTGGTCTGGTTACTAAGATAGAAGGAGATACACTATACAGGTTGTGTAACAATGGCCAATTCTACCTTCACTTGATCTCGTTGGTAAAGAGGGTTGTTTGGCTACAGGACCTTATTTGCAGGAGCAGCGTGGGAAGGAGACTTCAGCACTAGGTTAATTGAGAACCTCTTAATCTCATCAGATATCAAAGCAGCACCTAATATTTGGCCTTAATTTTAGGCCTTACACCATACTGATACTTGAGAGAACTCTTGGAAAATAAGTGAGTAGCTTTCACTATAAGTCCAAGCCCTTCAGGGTATGGTGGCAACCCAGATAGAACAGGGAGAGCCACAGTGAGAGCCTATAGGCATAAAGCTGCCTGGAAAATTGGTTAGATATTTTGGGGGAAAAATTAACAATTCCTTTTCACAGATTTGTAGAAAAGAAACCACAATATCTCTTTAAAGTTTACAATATTTAAACATTAGAACTAATGAAAGAAGAGAAGATATTAATTTAGAGCAGCACTATCCAATAGAAATACAATGTGAGCCAGAAATGTGAGTCATTTATGTAATTTTAAGCTTTCTAGTAGCCACACTGGAAAAATGGCAAAAATAGGTGAAATTAATCTTAATGATATACTTTATTTAACTTAATATATCCAAAATATTACCATTTCAAAATGTAACAATATAAAAAAATTAGCAAGATATTTATATTCTTGTTTTCTTACTAGGTCTTTGAAATTCAATATGTATTTTTACAGTTACAGCATACCTTAATTTGGACCAGCCACACATTTGAAGTGCTCAATACTCTCATTAACTGATGGCTACCATATTGGTCAAAACAGATTTAGAGCGTCTTGAAATGAATTAAATTTGGAACAAATGCTATACAGTCTTTTCATCTGTAACTCAGCTGTGAATATAGCAATATCTCACAATTGAGTATAAATTTTTAGACAAGAGGTGGAAAATGACTGACATTTGTATTGTTACTGCTGCTCAACTTTTTACTGTAACAACAGCAGATGTTACTCCTAGATCCCAACACATTTTCCTACTAAGTTTGCAGGCAGCCATTGTGAAAGAATTGAACCTGCCATATAAGCTGAGTGCAAACACCTTCCCTTTCCTAAATATATAGCCACTGCTTTAAAACCACAATGGACAAGTAAATCTTAAGTCTCTATTCCATACCAAGTTTTAAACACTAGGTCTTAAGACACTAGAAATATATGCAAAAAGATGCTATTGAGAGTGGGTTTTAAAAAAACTCTTCAATCAGTATCATTGATTAGACCTTCTAGACGACAATTATAACTTAGCTACTTGACCAAATAACTATATACTTTATACCTAATGTTAAACTCAACCGTCTAACAAACCTTATTTGTTTTTAGAATTCCACAGAGAATGCCCTGATGGTTTTCCACACATATTTAGTTTTCCACACATTTTTACACTGAGTTCTCTGGAATATATACACAATTGTAATAAACGGTGTAGCAAATCCCTTTGAAACAACAATCCAGTGATTCTTACACACACACACACACACACACACACACATTCTATTGCTATACTTACAAACTATTTATTTGGTAGGCCTATATCACTTGGAAAATAACATCCTATCTAATTCAACATAGTTTTGCCAAGTCTGAATACTTTGGTTAAAAGGTCTGTTTCATTTTGGCCATGCATTTTTAAATATTCCTATGGGTTTTCTCCCCAGTAAAAGTATTTTCTCTTCTGGCTGAACCCAGATTTTTCTGTTGTCTTAAAAATATCATTGCCTAAGAATTCACATTTCCTATCATGTATTGCTATATGACATGGGAAAAATCTTCATTTTTGACACAGAGTGATAAGAAAAAAAACTAGGAAAGGAGATGCAAAGATTCAGAAAACTTATTTTCACATTATTCTTAGTGTTTTAAAATTAAGAAAACATTAAGACCAGTTCTTAAATACGTGCCCTATGATCTAATAAGGAAAATATCATGCCAAAAATGTATAGAATTTAAAGCATAGGAAGGTGAAGGAGGCTGTGGTATGGTCTAGCAAAGTCAGGTTGTGCAGCGAGAAATAAAGCACAGTTTACAGAATTGCTGAAATATTTGTGAGGCAATTCTAGAAAGCTCTCCTGGTGGTTAACTAATAAAATAATCCATAGAACACCGTATGGGCCAAGCCAACTTCACTCTCCTTTAGTACGCATTCAAATGGCTTGCTTTCTGATCATATAAAAGGTCACTTGCTTGACTAATCTTTTTCCTGTGGAACATGGACATTTCACTCTGAAAATTCCCCCAACCCATCACTTAAAATTTTATCTTTGACATACGTTAGTCAAATAGAGAAAAATTAAAAAGTAATGAGGAGGGGGCCCAAATGCTTTGAGAAGTTCTCACATATGTGCTAATTAGTGATTCCATCTGAAAATATTCCCAGCAAGCTGGATGGGTAAAGCAGACTGAGATAAATAATGCAAAGACCCTGTGGCAGTGTCACAAACACCATAATCAAGGCTGCTGTGAGTTCAGAGTCTCCAAGTGCTGTGGCTTAGAAAAAAACATCAATGAAGTAAAACTGTTCTAACAGCCTAAGGGTTATCACACACATCCATACACACACACACACACACCGTACTTTATTTTTTCAACCTTTTGTTCACACTAAGGAACTCTTTGAGTGTTTATGTCATACCCATCCCCCACTTTCAGGTCTGTTTTGACATAAAGCAAAATAGAATTTCTTCCATCTAGTTTGCAGTGCTGTTAAAATGTGCAGTCTTCATTCAAACACTGGTCCAGCTACATAAGCACATGGAGATGATTAGCTGCGAAATAAGGCATTAGTCCACAGCCTCAAACACCAAATGAAATACTCTCCGATTACAGGGAGTGCAACCTCTGGAAGTCCCTTTTGTGAAATGACAAGCCTGCTGGTTTAGTCTTCTGATACAATGCCCAACTGTGTTTTTTAAGTACAATCGAGTTTCATCAACCAGACCAGAAGTACTGTTGGTTGAAATGCACTCTGTAAAGTCAGTGGAAAAATAACGCTAGTAGCTCCATAAATGAGGGGTAAATAGCACAATTATGGTAATTTCTGGTTTTAATGCTTTCAGCTAACACAAGAAGACTATGATTTGGAAGTTGCAGTGGAGATATTAGAAGAAACACCTAGATACTTCACTAGAAGTACTGCAAAAATGACAGCACAAATTGTGCAATTTCACAACCCTCCAACGCCCCCCTATCCCCCGAAGAAAAACCCATAAGCATTTAATGGCCTTATGAGTATGTATGTGACATGTGTATTTTATTAGAGGCATTTCTCAGTTTCCCTCATCCAAGCTGTTAAGATCGTATAAGACTAAGTCAATGCTGATCCTCCTTCTAAACCCACCTCTCTCCACAGCCCAAAATGTGCACTCTGTGATCCTAATTGCCCAAGGAAAATTGGAAGCTTGAGCTCTCCTAGCATCCATATTCATGGGACCAGCACTTTTGTACTTTGCAAGACCAGAGTGGGCTCCCCACCTGTATTGGTGACCCATTTAACCGGACTGATTTTACTGCTTTGTCAAACTTATTGGGCATGAAAATAAAGTCTGCTCTGTAGAAGTAAACAAAGAGCCTGGAAACAGTTTGAAGCCTGCCTGCTAATGAAGGCCCTTGGTCACTTCCTCCTTGAAAATCAAGGCTTCCTGCAAAAAGAATAAACTGCCCTCCATGACAGAGAATCAAGTAACCAGGTATTTACATTTAGACAAGATTGAGTCTCATCTGGCAGCCTAAAAAAATGCACAGCTGTCAAGAGTCAAATAAAGGCTTTCAAAAAATCTTTCTCAAGAACCAAGCATACCATTTGAAGAGCAAAGTAGTGAGCAATTTCCACTAACATCACAGGAATTTTGAAAACTAATTCTGTTTGAAAGACACAACCTGCCCATACCCATCAAAAAGTCTATGGTTCTAGCCTTAAAAAAATTATTATAAATTTTAACATACTAGAGTTGTCATTCGTATATATGTGTTTTTGCTTTAATGAAACAAAAGATCTAGTGTACTTATTTTTCACTATAAATGAAATGTTTAACATTTGGTAAAAAAAAAGTTTTTTGTCCTTCCTACAAATATCCAGGTATATATTAAGAAGTTTGACGAGGATCTCAGAATTAGTTGTTACCTAATTTCAAAACTTGCTATAAAAGACCTTTACCTCTATCATACATGAGAGTTCATTCATTTTTATCAGTTATAATATACCAGAGGTTTCACTTGTGGTATGCCCTATGATTCAGGAGTTTTGAGAAATATCTGGAGGATCATGAGGACAGGGTGTATGGAATCATGAGGTTGCTTAGATGACTCTGGGAGCTGGAAACGGGTGGGTAGCAATGCTGAATGCAGCAAGACTGCCTCGGCCTTCTTGGCTGACTAGGTCCTGAGGAAAGGCATATGCCAAAAAGCAGAGTAAAATTAATAAATAAGTGGATAGATAAATGCATCCATCCATCCATAGATGCAGTGTTCAATCATTCAGTTAGTATTTATTGAGTTCCTGGCACTGATAATACAAGTGTCAGATACATTGAAGGACACAGAAATCCCTGCCTACCTGCAACTTGTAATCCGGTGGGAGTGGGGGGTGGTGGGGATAGAATATATATAAGTTAAGTATGCACATGTGTGTGGGTGTGCACACGCGCGCTAAAGAAAAACAAAAAAGTCAGGGGAGGGAATGTGAGACTAAGGGAGTGTATTGACATTGTAGATAGGCTGGCCAAGCAGGTCTCCCTGAGAAAGTGGCACTTGAGTTCAATGCTGGAAGAAATGAAGAAGTTCTAAGGGAAGAGCTTTCCATGCAGAAGGATTCCCAAATGCAACGGTCTAAGTCAGATCACGTCTGGTGTACTGAAGGTGCAGCAGGGTGCATAGGTGTAATGTAGAAGAAGATGAAGTCAGCATGAAATGGTGAGGCGGGCCAATCAGTACCCGGCAGACCAATGTGGCCCCACCTACTTGATGAGAAGCCACTGGAGGATTTCAGAACAGGACTGACATGATCTCACTCTTGCTTTAATAGGATCAGCTGGCAGTGTGGTAGAAATAACCACAGGAGGGCAGAGAGCAGCAGAGGATTATGAAGAGGTTCCTGCTGTATCCAGGTGTGAAGTCCTGGTAGGATAGGCAGCGGGACAGCACTAGGTTTAAGTAAGAGGAGTACCTACAGCACAAGTTTAATTTCAGGAGGCACTCGGTGTCAGGGCTGTTCATGTGTCGTGTCAGCAGGGTCTTCACTGGCATGACTGAGAGTGAAACTTTGTGGCCTACACACCTCTCGTGCCTCACCTGGGTCTTGGACCTGTTGGACAGGGTAAGGACAGTGGAATTCAGAAGGTGGCGCTGACAGGATGTGGTGATGGTGTGAAGTGTGGATGAAAAAGAAGAGTCCAAGATGACCCCATGTGTTTTTAACCTGCAGAAAGAGATTTTCTGTAGAAAGGCCATTTTCTAACAGGAGTAACCTGTAAGGGGAACAGGTTTGAAGGAAGAATACCAGAGCTCAGTTTTGGACATGTAACGTGTTAGATATTTATTAAACATCTATGTGAAGATACATGAGTCTGGATCTTCAATATATACAAGTGCAGGGTATAAGGGTAAGAAAGAATGACAGCTACCTGGCCTAGTGGAACATATTAATACAATCCAGTGTGGGTATGGACAAATAGGGCAATACACTACAATATGCTACTTGCCATAAAATGATACTCTGAGACTGTTATCAAAATTGATAGAGAAATATCCAGCGTGGACTTGAGGGCCTGACAAATAGCGGCCACTTAATAAATAGCAGTTGAGGGCCGCCATGGTGGCTCATACCTGTGATCCCAGCAGTTTGAGAGGCCAAGGCTGGAGGATCACTCGAGCTCAGGAGTTCGAGACTAGCCTGGGAAACATAGGGAGACCCTGTCTCTACAAAAAATAAAAAAGCATGATGGCATGCATCTGGGGTCCCAGAGGCTGCAGTGAGCCAAGATCACACCACCACACTCAAGCCTGGGCAACAGGTGTCCAAAAATAAGTAAATAAATAAATGAATACTGGTTGAATATATGGACCCTACTTATTCATTTATTATCTGTTTATTTACTAATTTTACTCTGTTTTATGGTTGATTTATTTTCCCAAGACCCAGGCAAGAGGCCAAAAAAACTAAGACAGAGAAAAATCCAGAAGAAGAGACATTTTTGTTGACACTTTAAGGAAGGACAAGATGATTTGGTTTGTCTGTGCCCCATCCAAATATCACCTTAAATTGTGGTAATCCCCACGTGTCAAGGGCAGGGCCAGGTGAAGATAACTGAATCATGGGGGTGGCTTCACCCATACCATTCTCCTCCTGGCAGTGAATAAGTCACATGAGATCTGATGGTTTTATAAAGCAGAGTTCCCCTGAACACGCTGTCTTGCCTGCCACCATGTAAGACGTCCCTTTGCTCTTCCTTTGTCTTCTGCCATGATTGTGAGGCCTCCTCAGCCATGTGGAATTGTGAGTCCATTAAACCTCTTTCCTTTATAAATTACTCATTCTTGGGTATATCTTTATTAGCAGCCTGAGAACAGACTAATACATAAGAGTTAGCTATGTATCAGTGGGTTTGAAGGAGATGGTATAGAAAAGTGGGTTTGGAGGCGATGGTACAGAAAAAATTTTTAGAGGCAAAAATAATATGTGAGAAGGCCCAGGGAGATTGTTGCTGGTATTATCAGAACCATTGGCAAATGATGCATGCTCAATCTCAGACATCCTTTTCTTCCCATGGAAGAGTATTGTAACATCAGCACTGGGGCTTTGGCAGCTTTTGTGAGGATAGCACAACAGTAGTGCTCTGGTGTGTCCCTGGCACAACTCTGGCATGGATATCAGCAGTGGGAAAAGACATGGCTACAAGAGCCAAGGAGGACTAGAATGGTAGATGCCACATGGTAGGGAGTAGAGAACCCTCCTGTTCTTGCAAGATTCTAGAATTCATGGGGAGAAATTGAGTGATCTGAAACTGGAGCTTTTCAAGAGCAAGTTAAAGC
Organism: Chlorocebus sabaeus; assembly: GCF_047675955.1. Classification (NCBI taxonomy): domain Eukaryota; kingdom Metazoa; phylum Chordata; class Mammalia; order Primates; family Cercopithecidae; genus Chlorocebus; species Chlorocebus sabaeus. The sequence continues at coordinate 97,064,461 of NC_132911.1, forward strand.
AAAATCAGAAAAAGAAATCAAAAACAGAATTGCAGAAGCATAAGTTATAGACGAAGAATAAATGGATTGTACTTGTGTATTTTTTCAAGAAGCTTTCTTTTTAACTGATTGTTTTCTTTATTCCAAACAGGAACACTATAAGTTAGAGAGGGCAAGTGAATGAAGAGAGTCACAGAGTTCATGAATTATTTAATGCTACAGGGATAATTAATAGCAAATGGGGGGATTTGAACACAGGACCCTTAGTAAAGAGTTTATGGCTTTATTTTGTTTGTTTTTGAGATGAGGTGTCACTCTGTCACCCAGCCTGGAGTGCAGTGGCACAATCATGGATCACTGCAGCCTCAACTTCCCAGGCTCAAGCCATCTTCCCACCTCAGCCTCCAGAGTAGCTGAAACTACAGGCACATAGCCAGCACACCAATTGTTTTTGTTTGTTTGTTTTTGTTTGTTTTGTTTTTGTTTTTGTTTTTTTGTAGAGGCAGAGTCTCAGTATGTTGTCTAGGCTGGTCTCAAGCAATCCTCACATCTCAGCCTCCCAAAGCGCTAGGATTACAGACATGAGCCACTGCACCTAGCCCAGCTTATATTCTTTTAGACCAATGCTTGAAATACATAAAGGTAGGTAGAAGAAGAGAGGGGAAGAGGAGAAAAGAGCAATGGATATAACTTGTTTGAAGAAAGGACAGTTTGCATCTCCCAGAACAGTAACATAAAAAAGCCATATGTAGAGATATATTTTGATAATAAATTTATTTTCATGCAGTCCAAAATAAACTTTAGTATATTTTTCAAGAAACTGTACTGCTCGCTTGTAGGAGAATAAGTATGAACCTTCCAGTGGTACTTTCTGATTTAAACATCCTTAAAATCAGAATTTTAAGTACTTAAAAGCCTTAAATTCTGATGAACATATCAGTTGGTGTGCTTTGGGCTGTCAGTAACTGAAAACCCCAATCAAGCTGTTTTGGACACGAGGAAACAGATTGCTCACATAACTAGATGTGGAAAGGTTGAGCAAGTTGTTTTCTTAGTTTAGTCCAGGGGGTCTACTTTTGTTCTTTATGGCTGTCTTTCCCATGTGTGGGCTTTTCCATCAGGCAAAGAATGAGGAGTTCTGGGGTTTCTGAGGTTTCATATCCATACCTAGCAGAGCAAAAGAGAGAAGTCACTTCTGAACATCCTCCCCAAAAATGATGAATAACTTTTTCTGAAGCTCGCAGTAAACTTTTCTTGCTCTCTCAGGATCCCAAGCCAGTCCTGAATCAATCATTGAAAAAGAAATTGGCTGCTTAAAGTTACTCCTAGAGTTAGGGTGGGCTCAGTGTCTCCCATGGCAATTGGCTGCATGGATGAGAGGTGGGAAACTAAAGAGAACTGAGACCCTTGTTAGGAAAGAGAAAGAAGAAAAAGGATATACTGACAACCAATAATGTCTACTGTCATGGCATTTGACCCCAAAATTTCACATCCAGAAGTTTATCCTAAGGAATTTTAATGCATGCTTATAAATGCTTAATAATTATGAGAATGTTTACCACAGTCTTATTCATAACAATCAAATATCAGATATAACAAATGTTCAAAAATAAGCAGTTGATTAAATTATGATAGAATATAGTATTTGTAATATTCTATGTATCTATTATATCTATAATATTTCTACATTCATAAAAATATGCTAGAGTTCTTTAAATATGCTAGAGTTCTTTTATGATGTTCTTTAGCACATCATAAAAATATGCTAGAGTTCTCGAAAAATGTGGTCACAAGACATTACTACATCAAAAAAGCCTACTTCAAAGAAATATGTTCAATTTTCGTTAGGAAAACTACACTGTATGTTTAGACAAAGAACTAAACGGATATATACTGAAATAAATGTTAACAATTGTAAATTATATTTGAGTAATGGGAAGAAAAGATTTTTTTCTGATATTGGTGTTTTCTAAATTTCTTATAATAAGCACACACTGTGAGGAAAAAAATAAAGTTATTATTTTAATGCCATGTAATGATATTTTGGGGTTTTATACTTAAATTTTTATATAATATTTTTTTTCTTTTTGGCCCGGTGCTTCTTAGCCACTGATGCTTGGACTTATTACAGGTCAATGTGATATAGCTTAGGTCAACTCACTATGCAGAAAACTGTTCTGCTAGGCTGCTAGGTGAATTACCACAGCCAATCTAAGCAACTGATGTGAAAACAAGACTTTTAGAGATCCTCAAGTTAGGGTCATTCTAAAAATAAACCAAGTTATTTACAGATAATCTAGGCAGTTCACTATCATGTGAGAGGTGAGATTCCTTCAAAGCTACTCATGAATTTACATTTAATGATAATAACCACCATTTGTTGAAACTTATAATGTGACTGGCATTGGGTAAGGACATTTATTAATATCCTTTGATTATATATTATTAACCCCATTTTACTGATGAAGAATCAGGGGCTAAAGAGTTTAAGTAACATGAGATGGTTCACACAGATGGTGGAACTGGAATTGAACCGGATCCTACTTACTGCAAAGCCAGTGGGCCTCTCCTATGGCCTTACTTCTCTCCAATCAAGCCATGTGAAATGCCTTCATTCTACAACTCTCACCCATCTCAAGAAATACCACTTTTTATCACCCAAAACATGCCAACATTTCATGGATATGTTTTGAAAATATATAGATTGATAATTTTATTAATAAAAACATCACATATGCTCGAATTTAAATATTGTTCATAAAAACTGTGGTCCAAAACACATTCATTAAACAGATGTCCTCCTAAATGGACTAATACTCATGAACACATTTCTAATATAGAATCTGCCTGTCAACAGTATGCATTCTTTCCATAGAACAAAACCTGAAGTACAGCTGACCCTTGAACAACACAGGTTTCAGCTGCGCGTGTCTGCATATACACGGGTTCTCTTTCTGTCTACCATCCCACCCCAGGCACAGCAAGAGCAGCCCCTTTTCTTCCTCCTCCTTAGCCTGCTCAATATGAAGACCACAAAGCTGAAGACCTTTATGATGATCCACTTCTACTTAATGAATAATAAATATTTTTTCCTTTCCTTATGATTTTCTTACTAACATTTTCTTTTCTCTAGCTTATTTATTGTAATAATATAGTATATAATGCATATAACATACAAAATATATGTTAAATAACTATTTATGTTATCAGTAAGGCTTCCAGTCAACAATAGGCTATTAACAGTTAAGTTTTGGGGGAATCAAAAGTTATACATAGATATACAACTGCATACGGAGCCAGGATGCCTAACTCTCATGCTATTCAAGGGCCGACTGTAATCCATTATGGAGAATTATTTTCCTAGGCTAACTCATAGCCATATGAGTAGGGCTTCCAATCTAGTCTATCCCATCAGATATAAACAATTTGGAAAGAGTCTGTGGATATGCTTGAATCAAAGGTCTGAGCCAAGGAATGAGCTGTGAACTTAAAATATAGAGGAAAAATGAAAATGAAAAAAATGCATTAACTTGACCTGTGATATTCCTCTTCTTTTCTGTGGAATATCAAGAAATTTCTGGCAGTTTGCTATCCAAGAGAGATTATCCTTCAGTTCAAATACCCTTCACACACATTCATTATTTATAACAATACTTCACTATAGATTGTTCTGACAAAGTGAAGTATCTTATGTATTAACTTTTTCTGTGGGGAAAAAGCCAATTTACACAAATATATAAAAATCCATATAATAAAAAAGTATTCTAGTCATTGAGTACTTTCTCACATAGAAAAATAATCTCCCATAAAATATTCCTCTACTGTACAGTATCACATCATTGGAACATAATTGCAATATATTCATTACAACACTTAGCAGACTATTCTCCCAAGTACTGTCCCACTCATGTTCCTCCTTCATACAGAAATGATCAGTTCACTTAATGATGGAATTAATGTATATTTTTGGCACCTCATCTTCAAGATTTCACTCTTGGATCTTACCTTTTAAAAATGTTATTTCAAGTAGGAAATAAAACAAGGGATTTCCTCTCCTAAGGAAGAAATGCTTTGATGATGTTTCCATCTAGTATAAATCAAGTCAAACCTGTATGATATTTACAAAAAATTCACATATCACATTAAGCTCTTTGGTTACTGACTTGTCCTGCTATATCATGCACAAAAACTTTGTTCTTCAGCCCACAGAATGGAAGCCAGTAGAGTCACAACTTGCATGAAGAGCAAAAACTTCTTTCCTATAGGAATGGGTAGGGGATCCATATCTCATTCCCCAGAAGTAACTGCAGAAGGTAGATAGTCTCTCACTTGGGCATGGAGGATGTGCTACCTGATAGTCAAAGTAAATTATCCTACAATGATGTTGCACTTATTTATTTACATACTTGATTGTACCTACTAAACTAGAATCTCTTTGAGAACAATAATCATGTTTAAATCATCCTTGATCTCTATTACATAGCATGAAGACTCGGTACATTATTTAAATACTCCAGGACAGTATCAATTTGTGATCCCCACAAGAAGGCAAAACTTTAGTTGCCACAGATCAACAAAATGGATCAAGATGTCAAAAATAAGGCCACACCCTTTTCTTCCCTGTAGAATTTGGAACCTTAAAAGGAATCTCTGCAACAAGTTCATTTAACCTTTTACCCAGGACAAATTTATTTTACAGGTACATGCCCTCTTTCTCCCCAGACTATATACAGACCCATTTATCTCTCACACAGTCAAAGACACTCCCGACAGGGAGTACCCTCTTTGCACCTTGACAACTCCAGTTCTTCCATGACTTGGCACCTGCCTGCCTCCGCAACCACATTCCCAGCTGGTCATCTTTTCAGGACTCAGTTACCTCCTCTCTGTATAGTTTCCAGCCCCATACTCTGTTCAGAAAATTCAATTGCTTCCTTTGTTTAGGCCTTCACTCTTCTGTCTTCTACCCAGTATATTGCAGTAGCTATGATAATATTATACTTCTTTATTTACTTATTAATGTCCCTATTAAACTAGAATCTCTTTGAAAATAAGAAGCAATAGAAGTACTATGTACTTAGTACATGATAAATGAATGATAGATAAATGAGAGAAAGTCAAGATTAGGAAAATTAAACTTGCCCAAGGTCTCAAAGTGCCTGAGGTAGAACTAGAACCTATGACCCCATCTGCCTGACTCCAAAACTCACACCCATTCCACTATATCGAACAGATTGGATTAAAAAAATTATTTTTTTCTTTCACATCAAAAGGATTGCTCAATTCGGTGTTATGAAGTTAAAGGAATTTCAGGTATCACCTGGGTTCAGCAACTCAGTGGATTCCAGTAAACACAACTCCTTCCTCTATTCCCTCTCCACCCTCAAGATAGCTTTCTTAAGTCGCATTTTTGTGGCGCAAATTGAAGGAAAGCAAGGGCCACAGGAGACAGGCCTGAGAACAACTCCACTCTACAGTCCCCGGGGTGGCCACATCCCAGTCCACAGACTGCTGCCCACCCAGAGCTCCATTCCCTGTGGTCCCTCCTGCCTATTGCCTACTCTATCATGGAGTGCTGCTTTGTCACCTCCTTGCTCCAGCACCCTGTGAGGCCTCCAAATCTCCTGAGCACTGACTCCCACTCAGTGCCTCCTTCCCCAGGCTTCCATCAATGGCCTCTTTTCTGATACCGCCTCAAGCTCAGCCTGGCCCCTTTTGGAGCCTGGGATTCAGATAGCTGCATTCCCAAATAGACCAAGAACCATGAAAACAAATAACATTTATCAAGTTGTTGCGGTTTTTTTTAGTAGCATTTGAAATATCGTTATGTTGTTCTAGCAGACATAAAAACCTATTTCTTTTTGTAAACCAACATTTAAATTAAGAAACAAAGGCATATCTTTTCAAAATCACCTATAACCCTATACTCCAACAGAGCAAAGCTCATTTATAAATAGGCAAAAAGACTAAAAGTGGTTGAAATGAGACTTTGACTACGTTCTCTCCCTCCCCCACCAACTGATACTCCAAGGAGAAGCTACCCGATCCTGATGTTTACAGAATGACATCCATCACACAGGTAATTACTCATCCATCTCAATGCTTCCTTTTAAGTTTGCCCTTAAGAAGCCTGTGATCTTCCAAGTCAAGGGCCTCAGTAAAATCAATAAAACCTCGTCCTATCAGGCCACAAGCCAGATCATTTTCTACCTTTTAACAAGGCAGTGGTTATTAAATGCCTTGTTTGAAAACCCAAGTGGGGTGATCAGACTTTCATGATGAGAATAATCCATCAATTGTACATGTGCTATCTTTTCAGTGTCTTTGATATGAGTGATAAAGTAGGTAATGGCATATGGTTTTTCAATATCTGAACATGTTCTCCTTTTTCACATTGGGGTTGCAGCATAGCAAAGGGAATTTCATGAGTAGAGGAAGCTTGTTAAGAGAGAAAAGAATTTCACTGCATTATTTCAGTCAATGCATAAGATACGCTGTTGGTTCCAACTTTGAAAGCTAAGCTCCAAGCTGTCAGTGGCTTCTTTAGTTCTTAACACAGCTATTCAATGACCAGATTTTGAAACCTGTAAATTTGCACTAGGATACACCTTATCATAATAATTCATGTCATACTTTTTCATTAGTTGGATTCTTGCCCTGAATTTGTAGGGGGATTGAGATCTCAGATCACACAAATTTAAAAGTGTCAGTTGATGTTAGATTTTTCCTCAAATCTTCTTCAATACCAAACAATCATAAAATAACAACCACACAGAAAAAGCCATACAAATATAGTTTTTGTGCATGTCTGTGAAAATAAATCTGTCCTTCAATACCTTTCTGGTATCATAATTGCTAAAGTCTCATATTCTGACACTGTCAGACATTGGCGAAAGATAAAAAGAATCTATCACTTGACAAATGGAAAGTCTCTTTCTTTCTGTATTCTGTTTGATTTAGTTAGAGAAGCATTTTGGGGTTATGCATTTTCCACTTAAGATCTAATCCTTTTTATTGTTTCACATTAATGATGAAATTAAAAGGAGACTATTTCAAAACCCTACTGTATTATTCCAGATTTACAGAATCAACAAATTCAAATTTCAATCTATGACCATTTCCAGTAAGAGATGATTATCTGGCATTCTACCAACTAAAAATGCTTATTAAGCCAGCACTCCTGCACTTGGTCAGGGCCAAGATGATTGAAATGGTGGTGGAAATCCTGAGAAACAGCACAATTTTGAAGTGCCTTCAAATTTATTAAATGAAGATTAAATATACTTATATAACTTTGATAATTTTAATGTTCTAATTCTTTGAAATTAAGTAAACCTCAAGTGGCTTATGTGGTTATCTCAATTTACCAGATTGTCCCAAACACTTATTTCTACAATCTCAGGGTATAACAGAGAGTGAGCTGTTCTATTCTTTCCTGGCCCCTCAAAAATAAGCTCTGGCATCTGGGTCAAAAGAAATGAGGCCACAGAGTCAATGAACACGTGACTGCACTTCAAATCTTCTGCTTAGTCCTGTTCTCTTTGTTTTCGTTGGAATTTATTTAGAGAGAAAATGATTTAGAGGAAGAAATAAAATGAGTCACTTTCAGCCAGTTTACATTCCCCTTGTTATGAGTAATAATAGAAGAAAAATAGTGGTGAGGAGGATAATGTGAATAATCACAAGCCTTTTATTTATGGATTTAGGTTTACTTTACAAAGCACTCTCAGTGTACTATCCCATTTATCTCTCAAAGCCATGCTCTAGGGTGGGGAATGCTGTGGTGCAGAACACCAGCTCCATGTAGGCAGATGTACCTCGTTCCAAATCCCTGATCTGTCACCTGCTGTATGACCCTGGACAAGCTACTTAATATTCCCACCCCCTTAATTTCTACTTACTCCATAAGGTTGATGCAAGGATAAGTGAGATTATGATTAGGGCAATTACTAAGATTCATGGAGCACTGACTGTACGCACAGTGATTTCACGCATTTTCTTATCTAAGCTGTGCATTCCCTAAGAACTACTACTACTGTTATCTCTATTTTATCAGTGTGGGAACTGAGGCATAGAAAAGTTCAGGACTTGCCTGTCATTTGCCTAAATCAGTGGAAGTTTGGATCCTGCACTGTTGGACTGGGACTGATATAGCTCATCTTCCTGCTCCAAGACAATAGCCTTCTTCAAGCCCCTTCCACTCGCTCTCCTTCCTTCTCCCATGAGCCTCTGCACCTGCAGTTTCCTCCCTTCTCTGCCTCATTAGTGCCTACACCTTCTCCAGGTCTCCTTTTGGGAGTCACTTCCTCAGGGGAGTCTTCCCCAAGCTCCCTTGTAGGTCAAATCCTGCATTAGAAGCTCCCATAACACAAATCCCTTTACAGTGGAATGCAGTTCTCTTTGAAATTTTACTCTTCTTTGCTGGATTACAACTGTGATAGACTGCCTCCTCCACTGTCTATAAGTGCCTGAGACAGACCCCATGTGAGTATCCACTTACTGTGTCCTCTCAGCACCTAACACTCCCTGGCACTAAGGAGGGCACAATCATATTTCTTAAAGAATTGTAAACAAGTGAATATACTAAGAGCATAATACATTTTGGCTCATATTTTGTCCACCCCAGTTTGCTGATGAAGAATTTAAGGCTCAGCAAGGTTAACCAATCTTCCCAAGGTTACCCTACTGGTGTGCTCTAAGTCAGAGTCACACTGAAGTCTTTGGACTCTTTGCAAGGCTCTTATAGTCATACTCAATTATTTTCTAACTAAATAACAAATACAGATGTGACAGGCAGAATAGGCCCCCTCAAGATGTCCAAGGCCTAATCTCCAGAACTGGTGAATTTGTTACCTTGCATGGCAAAATGGACACTGCAGATGTGAGTAAGCTAGGGATTGTGAGATGGGGTGCTTACCCTGGATTATCAAGGAAGGACTAATGTAATTACAAGTGCCCTAATAAGAGGGAGGCAGGAGGATCTGATTCAGGGAAGGAGGTGTAATGGCAAGCAGAGGTCCTCATGATGCCATTGGTAAAAAGAGACCAGGAGCCAAGGCATGTGGGAAGCCTCTCGAGGATGGCAAAGGCAAGGAACAGATTCTTCCCTGGGGTCTCCAGAAGAGAGGCAGCCCTGCCGACACCTTGCTTTTAGCCACATAAGACCTAACCTCAGACTAATGACCCGCAGAACATTAAGATAATAAACTTGTATTTTTTTGGGCCACTAAATTCGTGGTAAATTGTTAACACCAGCAATAGGAAACTAATACAGATGTTAATGACCTTGAATCCATTGGTAAGGTTCTCTGCATGGTAATGTAATAATAAAATGTCATGGATATTATGCTGCAAGCTTAAGCTCAATGGATAGATACAAACAATACACTACAATAAAGGACCTCCTGTTGAACTCAGTCTATCCAATTAGTTGTTTGAGCCAGGTATTTCAGACAAACAAACAAAAATTCTATTCTTTAGTCTCTAACCCTGAAAAATCTAAATTAAAAAAAAAATCATGATGAATCCCATATTATTTTTTTTCCATGAGATAATCCAGTGTGTTGGGGAAAATCCGTGACTGAAGGCAGATTTTGATTTAAGGCCCACTCATCTTCTTTTAACTATGTAACATTAGGCCATGCACTTTCTCTCTCTTTCTTCATTTGAATTTGAAAGAAACTGAAAGGCACACTTTGAAGCTACTTCCCAAATATACCATTCTATGATTTTATCATATTACTAGTTGGCCTGAGAAACTTCATCTTTTCAATTAAGGAGTCTTGCTATGTTCTAATCTATCCCTCCCAACATACGCCACTCCAGGGTTCTTCTTGCATACTACCCCACAATGAAACTAAAATTCATTCTGCAGGCATGTGCAACATTTATAGTTCATGAAGATTACAAAAGAGTTGAGAGTTCAATCTGCCATAGGTCATTGTACATGAGTTCAGAATCTTCACCAAGTCGGGTGTTAGAACATGTCTCTACTCTGAATCTGCCCCTAATGTGTGGGAAAATTCTGCAAAGATCAAGAACTTCCTCATTTTCTGCCCTTAACTTACATGTATATTAATAACTAATAAAATAAAGCATCTTAAAGCATGATTTTTAAAAGCCTACAATTTTATCAATGAAATATACATACTTCCTATCATTTAGATTGCTTTTAGTATTTATCATTTTAAAGACTCAGACAAGAGAATAAGAAATGTAAGAGAAAGTGATCAAAAGAAGCACACGGGAGAAGGGGTTACAAATAAGTCTTTGTCCTTTTCTCTGCTGGAGACCTGTAAATATAAAAAGATTTTGAACAATCAAAATCAGAGATGCTACCGGCATCACCACACGCCTGCTGACAGACAGACAATTTTGCTAATATACTCAGTGGAACTGGAAAAATTGAAAAATCTATTCTCTGTATATTGTAATGGCTCAAGCAATGAAAAATTTATATTAGTATTGATAATGACATCCTTGGAACAAGAAAGACAGAGAGGCTGGAAGCACACTGTACTTTTAAAAATCACACCAGGCTTTGTTTCTGGAAAGACATAATTCCTGTCTTAACTAGTGCTTTTGTGGCTTATCTTCATTACGTAATACATAGGGTAAACAGATATATAAGACAAGAATACTAGTAAGCTAATGGTAAGAAAAAAAAATGGCCTTCTTTCCAAATAGATATTTTTCAAAATGTTGTATTTCTAAATACCCACCAACAAGCATTATTAATGCATGGGGATATGTATAGCTCTTTATCATTACAGAATTGGCTTATGGTTGACTCTGAAATGGAGTGTCTAAGAGACCCCTTTCACAGCTGTGTCTAGGACTAGAGTCTCCTTTAGAAGTTCTCATGAGCAGTTGATCAGGGAAAAGACTCATTAGTTGAGAAACACCACCATGCCAAACCTATTCTCATGTTCTCAGTGGAGGCAGACAAAGCAGCTGTGAGGTTCAGCCTCAGTTGTGACGTTCCCTACACAATTACTGGATTACAGAATTGTAGGGAAGGTAGGCCAAGAGTTTCTGAAAAGGAAAAGTAGATGGAAAAAGTGAGTCATTGGCAAAAGCTCAAGTTATATAATTTCCCTAGCAACGGCTCAAAAAACTGGAAGGATTTCTTAACCTTCCTGAATCCAAATGTTAAGTTCATTGGCTAGGCTAATATTTATTGAGTGTCTATGATGGGCCAATATAGACTAAGAGTGGTAGGTTAGAGGAAGGGTTGGAAGGGGGTTATGCAAAAAGGGAATAGTAAGTAGTGGTTTGCTATGGTAGCCTTGTGGTATTCACACCTGTGTATAGTCCTTCACACATGGAGTTGGAGTTAGCTGTGTAGTCAATAGACTTGTGGTGGGAATAATGGTGTGTTACTTCTGAGGCTAGTTCACACAAAAAAAACATTATGCCTTCAGCCTTGGTCTTTTGGATCACTCATTATGGGGAAAGTCAGCCACCATGTTATAAGGACACTCAACAGTCCTGTGGACAGAGCCACATGGAGAGCTGCAGAAGCCCCAGCCAGGAGCCAGCACTAATTTGCCAGTTATGCAAGAGGGCCACCTTGGAAGTGCCTCTTCCAGCACCAGCAAGCTTTCAGATGACTGCAGGCTCAGCCAACATCTGACTGCAAGTTCATGAGAGATGCTAAGTCAAAACTGCTTTGTCAAGACCGTCCTGAATTCCTAGCCCACAGAAACTGTACAAGAAAATAAGCCATTGTTCTTTTAAGTCACTAATTTTGGGGATGAATTGCTACAATGCAATAGATAGTGAATACTTTCAAATGGATATCATGAGTTTAAGTGGACCAAGGGGGCAATCTAACATAGTGTTTAGGAACAGAGTTACTGGAGTTACACATTCCTTTTGCATTGGAATTCTAACTGAGTGATTCTCCAAGTTATTTCACCTTTTTAGACTTGAGTTTCTTCATCTGCAGAATATGGATAATAATAGTGCCTATCTACCACATTGCTGAACTATATAATTCTCTAGAATTTATTCAAACTCTCAAATTCTGGATGACAGAATATACGCAAGTATGTGTATGTTTACATATTGATTTTATCTATACCTATACAGAGAAGAGAAGAGAGACACTGTTTATTAAGCGCTGACTCTGTCGGCTCCTGGGCTCACGAGCATTCACACACATTAGACTGCCTTTCAATAAGATGCTTTACTTGATATCAGTTGGGATTGTATCACTTAAAAACTCTGTTTTTAGAAGAACTGGTCCAAGGTGAAAGTTGTGTGATAAAAGCTACTGAATTGTAATCAAGTTCTATTGTAGCAAATTAATCTCTGTACAAAAGCTGGGAAGTATTTCATAAATCAGAAACCAAAGAGAAAACTTTATTATAACTTGGTAGTAAGTTGACCGTTTAATACTCTGGGAACTGGGAAAAATAATCCTTGGGTGTTTACTACAGGAAAAAATAGAAGCTATAGGGATGCTCTTGGCCCCAGGGAGGCAATACTGAAAGTCTGTATCAGCTTCCTGGTAGAGCCCCTGGCCTAGACCCAGCCCTCTTGGCCCGCTAGCAATGGAAGCTGTGTTTGGCCTTACAAAAACAAAACAAAACAAAAAAACTTTATTATAACAACCTTTTTGTTATCAAGACCTGAAAATTCACTATTGTAAGTGTTTTTCTTTTAAGTCTCCTGATTTGAAATATTTCACTTGTTTTTCTCTTGTTCTTTTTTCCCCTTTCTGCTCTCCCCACAGTTTCTGGTAATTATACGAACCTTGGATTTATCCTTCCACAGACTCTCTCCATTTTTTGCCAATTCCAATTTGTTCTGAATCCTGAAATAAATGAAATAAATAATAAATGAAAAGGCCAGAGGCAACGGCACCATCACCCTGCACAGCCAGGGGAGAACCCAGAGTCTGTAGGACGCTGTCTGCAGAGGAGATGGAAAGCAATGTCTCAGGGGCCCAATTATTTACTGTAGCTGCTGAAATGAGATGATTTATGTTGGTGACAAGGCTGTCCTGGAATAGTAGCCAAGTTGTATAAATTTAGATCTATTATATAAAAAAACCATCCCTGGGCTCAAAAGAGTCCAACTTAAGGAGAAATTAAGTGACTCTGGGTTGTACATATACATTCTGCATTTTATATGTAGAGACAGGTATTTGCTATTTAATGATTACTGGATATTCTAACATATCTAATTGGTGTAGGTTCAGGAAGCTGAGAATATAAACATTTTGTGTCTCAAATGTATAAGGTCATACCAAATAATTTGAGCTAGGCCACACATAGGTGGGAGAGAATAAACTTAATTGAGGACCAGCTTTAATGTTCTGGTGCATTATATGAATAACCAAAGTACTAAACTGGCCATGACCTTGGTAGAGAAACAGGCAAGGGTTAAGCTCACTAGATTGAGATCAAGATTTGATTCCCTCAAAACAACACCCTACAAGGTCACATACCGAAATGAGAAATTCAAAATGTCAAATAGCAATGCTAGTTCCATTGGATGAGCATCAAAAGGAAATGCATTAAAGCCCTGGGAGAATCCAAAGCACAGAATTCCCAGGCCTTAGTTATCAGAAGAAAGGAGACAGTCATTGGCTAAAGCTCAGAGGATCAGGTTGCTGGATCATCAAGACAGTTGATAGTGAAGTTTTTTTGAGGGTGTATGTGATCAGTTAAAGAAAAGCACTCAGCCTGAATATATACATTTATACATATATATGGTTCACTACATATCACGTACATTATAAAATGCACACAAAAACAAAAACTCAGAAAGCAACAATAAGAGATGCAAATAAAAAGGAATAATTACATGTTCCCTAATACTTTCGGTAGCTCATTACTGGTTACAGCAATGTCACCAAGATTTAAAGATGAGGATAAAGGTTATATAAACAGGACAGGGATGGGGTGAAGGACAAGAAGACATCAGAGATTGTGGACATTTTTCGGTTTTCCTGCCCAGTACTTAATGCTCAAGAAAACAATTAATGGGTAATAAGGATGTCAGTATAATTGCACAGCCTCCCAATAATATTGTATTCTCTTCCTTGCGACAGTGAAGGGCAGGACCCAGGAGAGGTATCTTCCTTATTTGCCCTCACCCCACCACTCCTTGGACTCCACTTTCCCATTATCTACATGGCAGTAGAAAAGCCAAATACTAATATCAACTAGACAAAGAAAGGAAAGTAAATTAACTCTTACTTTCTTCTTTTTCTTTTTTATGAAACAGAGTCACTTTATCGCCCCGGCTGGAGTGCAGTTGCACAATCTCAGCTACTGCAATCTCCACCTCCTGGATTCAAGCAATTCTTGTCCCTTAACCTCCCAAAGAGCAGGGACTATAGACGCGCACCACCATGCCTGGCTACTTTTGTATTTTTCGGTAGAGATGGGGTTTCGCCATGTTGGCCAGGCTGATCTGAACTCCTGGCCTCCAATGGTCCACCCACCTCAGCCTCCCAAAGTGCTGGGATTACAGGAGGAAGCCACCATGCCTGGCCAACTCTCACTTTTATGGTGATACTAGAAGGACTGATACCAGGATTTTCTCACAGACTGTCTGCCCATCTGGGGAGCAGTGACTCTCAGACTTAACTACAAAGAGTAATTGTTTAAAGTTAAAATATCAGAGATGCTCCCACCCTGGAAAGTCTGTTTTAGTTGGTCTGCTGTGGGCCTAGAAATCTGCATTTTATAAGTATCCAGATGATGACAAGGCAGGTGACTGACAGCAGCCTTAAGGAAGGGGCTTCCAGATTCTGACTCCTTAGGCAGCCGTGGTTCAGGTTCCATCCCCCCTACACCCATTTTTCTGAAGAAGGAAGGTCAGAAGATATTGACTGTGGGGAAATTGTCAGAGACTCTCTAGCAAGAGGTCAGACAGGTGGATTCGAGTAGGCCCCTGAACATCGGTTACATTAAGATCCACAGATGCCCTCGGGCAGCACCATTGCAGTGATCTCCTCCAATGACCCATCCACAGGGGCTGAGCTCAGCTACTCTACCTTCAGCTCCAATCCCTGACAACACCGCCTTTCTGCAGGGCATCTTAGCATTCAGGAAGCACCATGGGTGAGGAGTCATGAGACAGCCTCAGGACTCTGTGAAGGGGTGAGAGTAAGAAAAAGTACTGAGGGACTGTGAAAGGAGAGAGCATTCAAAACTTTGGGTGCGAGGTGGGGATGGATTGAGGGGTGCTATTATAATTAGAAATATACATGGTGGCAGACAGTGAAGGGTATGAAATGCTATTATGGAGTCGGATATGATTCATTAAGCAATGAGAGCCTCTGAAGGTGTTTTCAACAGGGTAAACAGGCATAATAAGTAGGGCTTAAGGAAAGCAATCTCATGGCAATATGAGGATGTATTAGAGGCATGGCAATGTGAATGCAAGAAAACCAGGTTCAATAATTGTAGGTTTAATAATTCACTATTTTTGACACCTTATTAAGGAATTAACTAAGGAATTAATGAGAACTTAGCCACCAAGAAACCTAGTGATAGTGATAAAAGGGAAATTCTCATGTATATTGCTGCCTACCTAGAAATACGTGGCTACCTATTTACAGATTAATGCATATACATGGTCCCATCACAGCCTTAAAATAAACAACCATGTTTGAAAATGTACCCTCCATTCCCAAACCTTACTTCCAACTCCTAACCCACACCACACCCATTATGACCAAGGAGACAAAACAAATGTAAGGAACTTAATAATTGAATTTAATTTTGCACATAGAGAAATTATTTTTGGTGTTGCTTTGGATTTAAACAACAGAAGGAGTATAGCCTTATCTTTTTGTCCAGAGTGAGAAGCAAATTCTGAAAAGAAAAAAAAAGGCAACATATCCTGGATTTCCTCCGTAACAACTGTCACTTTATTTTACATGTCTGTTTCCCCATTAGATTATAAGGTTCTTCAGGGCAGGGTCCATATCTCTTGTGCATTGTGTTAGTCCCAACAACTAGAGCAATGACTAGTTAATATGCAGGAGGTCCTTGTGAAATGTTCTTGATGGAATAAATTGTTCAGGTCCATTAGAATGCCATAGAAATAATGTCATAACTCACTAGTGGAAATAGCTTATTTTAAAACCCTACTGATTTGCCAAACAAATCCAGGTCTCTAAGGCTAAGGCCAAGTAATCTGACTCATTTCCCACACCCTGAAAGGCCCTCTACAAACATGTTCACACAATGAAGGAGGAAATGCTCCCCTCACATTATGTGTGTGTTTGTCCTGTTTCTGGCCCAGGGACCACATTCTGAGATGGACCACATTCTGAGATGCCCCATTTGTGTGTTACAAGAATAAATGCATCATGGTGAATGTAGTGTAGCTCCTCTGAGAACGGAATGCTCTTCTACTTATTTTCTTGACTTATGTTATGCATATTTGATAGATTGAGGTTGCAATACTAACCTTGCTCAATATCTGAAAAGAATATCTTGATTCATGAATTCTGTAAACAGTTATTAAATTACTCACAACACGTTACGTGATGATGAGGATCTATGGAAGGGAGCTAAAGGAAGTAGATATAAAAGCAAAACTGTTTACATAATTTCACAGAGGGTGTACTAGGATAGAATAACTGCTAAAACAAGCAACCTCCAATTTCAGTGGCCATGCACAATCCAAGATGATACCTGGCTCACTCACGCAAAATCCACTGCAGATATCCCTGGTTAAACAGCTTTCATAGGGTGCTCTCCTCTATGTGTCCCTTAGGAACTCAAGCTCCTTTCATCTCCTGACACTATTGTCCTCAGCATGTAACCTGCAAGTCCCCACGGAAGGGAAAGCAAGAGAGTAAAAGATCAAGCATAGGAGATTTCAATAGGCCAGTTCTGGAAGTGGCAGAGATCAGCAAGGATAATGCGAAATCGACTTTAGCAGTAAACACAGAAGGAAAAGGAAGCAGGTTTGGAGAATACATAGCATTGTTTCTGCCAGAGTACAAAGTTTCTGATGATCTCATCAGTAAATTTTTTTCCTATAATAAGGCCTAAATCAGCCAAGCACAAACTAAAAGGATGTTGTATGGTAGGGAGCTATAATTATTATTTGATATTATATGAATTATATTATAATTATTTTATGTTTTTATAGCACTGTTTTCTGTCAAATCCCTAATAATTTTGGCCCCATCCATCTCCATTTCTAAATCTTTCTTCTGAACTTTAGCATTAATTCATCCCAGTACCTATTCAAAAATCAGGCTGTTGCATTTTAAATGGTTATTTTACGAGAGTGATCCTCTTTTTTCATGCTAGTAAAGATGACCTTTATAAATTCTAAGACCTAATCATTTTAGTTAATTCAAAACAGGTGGAAAATACCTTATAGGAAGTCATTTGTTATGCACAAGATCAAGCTGAAATGTCATCACCTCTCTGTAACTCTCTCTCCTTGAGACTTCCTTTCCCAGATAGAATTAATTGCCCCTCATCTGTGTTTTCACAGCATTTTATATATACTCAGTTTTAGAAGGAATCTCTTTACAGCACAGTCATGTGCTGCATAATGACATTTCAGTCAACAAGAGACTACATACACAACAGGGGTCCTATAAGATTATAATACCACCATCTTAGTGTACCTTTTCTATGGTCAGATATGTTCAGATACACAGATATTTATCACTGTGTTATAGCTGCCTACAGTATTCAGTACAGTAACAAGCCATATAGCAGGGGTGTCCAAACTTTTGGCTTCCCTGGGACACATTGGCAGAACTGTTTTGGGCCACATATAAAATACACTAACACTAACAATAGCCGATGAGCTAAACAATATAAATCGTAAAAAAATCTCATAATGTTTTTGTTTTTTGTTTTCGGAGATAGAATCTCGCTCTGTCACCTAGGCTGGAGTGCAGTGGCACCATCTTAGCTCACTGCAACCTCCGCCTCCCAGGTTCAAGCGATTCTTGTGCCTCAGCCTCCTGAGTAGCTGGGATTATAGGCGTGCGCCTCCATGCCTGGCTAATTTTCGTATTTTTAGTAGAGACGGGGTTTCGTCATGTTAGCCAGTCTGGTCTCAAACTCCTGGCCTCAAGTGATCCAACCACTTTGGCCTCCAAAATTGCTGGGATTACAGGCATGAGCCACCACACCAGGCCAAAATCTCTCAAAGATTTAGAAGGTTTATGAATTTGTGTTAGGCTGCATTCAAAGCCATCCCAAGTCACATGTGGACAGCAGGCCACAAGTTGGGCAAGCTTGCTCTATAGGTTTCTAGCCTAGGAGCCATAGGCTCTACCACATAGCCTAGGAATATAGTAGGCTATACCACCTAGGTTTGTATAAGCACACTCTGTGATATTTGCATGATGATGTAATCACCTAATGATGCATTTCTCAGAATGTGTCCGCATCATGAAGCGGCACGTGACTATGTAATTATTTGCTTACATATCTGTCTTCCCCTTAGACTTCAGCTCTTTTGGGCTAAGGGACTATGTGTCTTTAGGGCCCAAAGGAATTGCTGGCTCATAATAGGCACAGAATACATGCTACTGAACAAATTGGTGATGCATCCTCAGTGGTACTCATTGGAGCACTGTGTCCACACCACCCAGATAGCTCTTACAAAACAGTATTGCAACTTATTTTATGTTTTTATGTGTCTCTCCGGCTACTAAATTGTGAGCTCTTTGGGGCAGGAATAATATCTTTTGTGCCAATTGCCTAGCATATTTTTCTATATATTCTATATGTTCAAAACCCTACTTGTTCCAAAACTGATTTTGTATGCTTCATACTATACATAGTACATTAGGATAAAAAATAGATAACTGAAGAAATCATGTCAAAGAGTAAATAAGGGTAGGAAAAAAGAGTCCAAGAGCGAGACGAATACATAAAATGCCTGGCAGAACATACTATACTGGATTTGTGAAATGCAGCCACGAACTTGGCTCTGCGCTTTCTAGTAGTCAAAGCAAGAAGGGCTACATTCTTAGTAACAAAATGTAGTAACTAAAGAGTTCAAGCAGACTGTTTTCTTGAAGCAATGGTGGTTTGTTTTGGTGTTTTAAATTTTCGTTTCTGTTTCTCAGCTACCTGTGGTTTTTGCCAAACCAGATGTTATAACCATGAACTGAATATTTGATTAAGTGTTTACATATAGAACTAGGAACTGTTGCTAAAGGATGAGAGATGACACCTTTCTTCTAAGCTCTAAGATGAAGTTCCAGGAGATTCACAGAAAACAAAGGATCACCACAAAAATTACAATAGCCTCTCATTTCTCTCTTCCCTCCCAGCTCCCTAATGTCACCAATCCAGAAGTAAGGGCACATTGACCCTAGGATGCCTCCAACAAGACCAAAGTAAGGAGCAAATTATCTCTTCTACCTGGTCCAGAATGTCTACTATATATATGTAATATATATGTCTACTATATATCTAATAATGGCATCAACCACCAGCCACAGTGTATGCTAGTGCTCAGATGCTGGTATCAAGCTAGCTGCGTATAAATTACCAGGGGAGTTGCAGGGCAGGGAACTTACATTTTTAATGAACACTTCAGAAAATTCTAATTTATTCAGTCCTAATTGAAACTCAGAAATCTATAGTTTAAAAAATCTCCCAGGTGATTCTGATGAAAGGCTAAGTTTGCAAAAACCACCAATACATTTCCTTGCTATAAGAATATGAGTGAAACTTCCACGAATGTTTTTTTTTGTTTCCATTCCACCACTCCTAGTTTCTGTAGCTTAGTACATCTGTTTCTACATATACAGCTACAAGAGACAACTCCCTTCCCTCACTGGTGAGAGATACAGCCCATCAATGCTGTGCCCCCATCCTGGCATTTAGGATTTGAGGAATGATTAATTCATGGGCTCTATCTTATCTGAAGAAGTATATTAGTAGAGATATAAAATTTCTGACAGACAATATCTACCATGGTAACAAATCAATCCAGGAATCAAAGAAATTGCTTCCATTATGCAACACCAACAATAACAACTGACAGCTGTCAGGTACTTAATGTGGGTGAGGTACTGGACTGTGTGCTCTATAGGACTTTTCACTTAATATCCCAGAAGTGCCCTACGAAGTAGATATCATCATTTCCACTTTATAGCTAAAGGAAGAATATTTATTAAAGTAAGAATATTTATTCTTACATTACAGGTAAAAATAACAAGGGGTAAAGGAGTTAAGTGACTTGTCTACAGTCTGACAGATAGAAAACAGCAAAACCAGGGTTTGGCTCTAGGCAATCCGACCTTGCTCTTGACCTGCTCACTATCTTCCCAGAAGCCAGGGAGGACATCTTAAAATTAATATAGGTTGGAACTGAAAGCCCAACCTTACTTTGGCTAAGATATTTTTAACTTTTACAAACTGAAAGGAAAATATTTGATACCTTTAATAAGAGTGAGTTTGCTAACATTTAGCAGATGTATAATGCTGGAAACCACCCCAAAATACTATAGATCCGGATATCTACTTTATTTATGCCCATTGCAAATGTTCTAGAAAAGGAATTTTAGTTAGGACTGTACCTTGCACATAAAGACTTCCAGTCCTCTCTAAGTAATAAACTAATGCATAAAAGAATGAATGAATGAAAAAAAGAGAAAAATCAAAGAAACGAAGTTGGGAGAAAAGATCTAAGATATGTAGTATTTTAGCCAGATTTTATGATATTTTCATGCAAACAATTCAAACATTGGGAATCCATTTCATCACTCTAGACCTTATCTGTGAAAGGAAGGATTTGGCCCATGTAATTATTTGGTTTTCTTGTAGCTCTTTTAAGACAGATTCTATGGCCACTCAGATCCCACTGCAAGGCAAATTTCTAGGGGATTCTAAAATTTTTCTCCTTATTTTACATACGTAATCAAGATAGTTTAAAAAAGCACTTGCAATTTTATGGCTCCTTATACCAATATTTTTGGCTCATACACACATATTATCTAAGAATTGCTTTCACATGAGATCAGAGAATTGAAGTTACTGGATAAATAATACATGAGGGAACCATGTCAGTGAGTTTATTTATTCTGGGACCTCCAGGCTTCGGATACAAAAAGAGCCCAACACGCTTCACACAGAGCGCATCTGAAGTGCATACATTTGTTCAGCGGATGCATTTATCTCTCAGGAATCATCTGGGCATGTGTAAATTTCCCTACATTGGTAGCTGTAGACATGAGGGAATATTACCAACATCCTAGAGAAAGGATCACGAAACTCCACAAGACTAAGGGAATGATTATGAATGAAGGTGGAACATCTGGGAGAGTGTACTTACTGAAAGCACCAGTGTATGTTGCATCCCCACTCCTACCTCTGGCCACATTCGTATCCATGCACACATTTGTACAAGCACAGACCCATACACAACTGGCACAAATAAAAGAGAGTCCCCACTGTCAGGCAGAGACCCAGGGCCATGTGAAAAAGCTGAGTCTGGTAGAAGAATGTAAGCCTAGGGCACTCCTTCCTAGAATCCATATAGCATGTTTGTCTCCTTCTACAGTAAGTTTCTTGAGAGATGGATCTTGCTTATTCATTTGTATCCTTGGCATCCTACACAGGGCTGGGCACAATCAGCTTTCAATACAAAAGTTTGCTAAAAGATTGAAGAAATAAATCAATAAAGGAGTGAACACTGTATTCAAACAATCCAGTGTAGACTACGGCCCCCAGAGAATGACCATCCTAGCTTCCTGACTGCTCCTGCTGCCTGGACATGTGCCAGACAGTACTAATGCCTTCTGTTATTAGCGTGCTTTAAAAGTTATTAGTATGTTCATGTCTGTTAAACTCATTTTATACCCACAACAACCTCTTGTTGGGAAGGCAGACACCTTGATCCCAACTTTACATATTAGGGAACTATGGGGCACAGAAGTAAAGTAATGTCTCTCAGTTCACACATCAGTGGACCTTATTGATAGAAATGGAACTGAAGCCAAAGCCTAGTTGTTATTCCTTGCCTACTAGGAATAATTCCACTGGAAGATATGTATATCCAGTGAAAAATATATAAGATATATACATATATAGACATATATATAGATATGGATACATATATACATCTTCCAATGGAAGAGTAGGCAGAGTACAGTAGAAAAGTGGCGCGCGCACACACGCGCACACACACACACACACACTAGTACATTCTCATTACTCATGATGTTCCATAAAGTCTCTGCAAACACTCAGCAAATATGAAACTGTTGTTCCTAAGGATGAGCACTTGTGTGTGTGTGTGTATGTATATACTATATGTGTATATAAATGTATACATATATTGTGTGTGTGTGTATATATATACAGAATGATATAAATAGGTAGATTAATCATAATCTTAAATCCTAAAAAATAACTTAAAATGTAAAAGGCTTTGGAAACATGTGGATTCTATCTCCTGATATACATACACATCAATTTACAATTAAATATGAAGTAGGGTTCAGCTAAAGGTGTATCGTGCTTTACTACAGGTAAGACATTGGTAATAGATTGGTTCTTTTACAAGAGAGAAAATGAGGCTCAGAAATGTTGAGACTTGACTGAAGCTACCCCACTAACAGGCACCAGGGTTGGGATTCAGACCCCATCCAACTGGCCCCAGAGCCAGAGCTTCTTGTCCTACACTGCCCTGCCCCCTGCTGCCTGCATCCTCTGGTGACCTCTGTATGAGAGGACACGAGAACAGAGGAACGCCTTGTTTAACCTCACCTGGGAATTTGTACATAGCAAGTCTCAAATTTTTCATACTCTACACGTGGCTGAATGACTGCAAAAGCACCAGGAATATTGATTTTGGAGTTACGAAGAAATTTTAGTGAAGAGGTGAAGTCGCAGATATGGACTCGGTGAATGATGAAGATTGACTAATATCATATCATAATCATATCGTACCATATAGTGTCATATCATAGGAATGACCTTTCCCCTACATCTGGTCTCTCAGACAAGGGAAGCAAGACCAGGTTTGTGATAACAGGGCTGAGGCACCAATAGACAACAGTGGCTTTTGCCAGTTTTCTATTTCTACGTTTAGTCCTCTTCCAGTCTGCTGGCTGGACAGACATAGTTACTTCTGGCTTTCATGGTCCTTTTAACACTTGTGGGCACTGAACCAGCGTAAAAAGAGAGGGGGAAATGTATTTCACACAAAGGACTCAATTTTCTCTTACGCTGCCTTCAGCACAGGGAAAGAGAGACCATTGCCAACAGGGTGGGAGTGTGAGATGCAGTGAGGAAGCCATAGCAAGCTGGAGAATACAGAGGCAAGAAATTCTAATCAAGAGCTTCAGGGAAGACAGCTCTGTGGTGTGGTCATCAAGGGCAACACTGTTGACTTTGAACTGGCATTAGGCCTGTTTGACATCTAAACAGTACAGCTGCACGTCAGGGAACACACAGAAGTGCCCAAGGTGGAGAAAGCAGAGCACCTTCTGCATTGGTCTCTGCAACTAAAGAGAGACCAATCGCATTGATCGCACAACTGGAGAGAGTGATTAGAGCAGCATCTCTGAGCTAGCTGCTACTTCATGAGCCTCTGCTCCCTATGGGCCCTGTGTTAGGCACTTGGCATGTAGTATATATTTAATTTTCACAAGAACACAGTCTGGAGGATTATTGTGCTCTTTCCACCAATGAAGAAATGAAACCTTAAAGAGGTGAAGTGACTTGCCTAGGGCCACTCAACCAGTCATGGGCAAAGCCAGGATTTTAGCCTAGAGCTGTCTGAAGCCAATGGCCACGTTTTTTCCACTACATAGACACTTAGATGCCTTCCACAGTTCTGGAGAGAAATACAGATGTGTATCTAAAAATAGCTGGCAGGAGTTTCCCGGCACTAGAATTCTCTGCTTTATTTAATAATGAAGCCAAATTAAAGGGCCCACTCTGAGAAAAAAGGAAAATGCAATTCATCAAATTGATAACTTGTGTTCTTATATTAGGAAATTGACTTTCTGAACTGAGCATTTCAATCTACATGGTGATAATGTGTGTGTTCTAATAACTATAGATTTTTCATTCTCATTATCACAAAAGAAATAATTTGCTATAAAAGGCACACTTCCAAAGGTATCTGACTACCCTAATTGAAAAAAAAAAATTGTGAAAGTCTTTGGAAACATGTGGATTCTATCTTCTGATATATATACATCAATTTAACAATTTCATATGAAGTGGTGTTCAGCTGAAGATGTGTGGTGCTTTGCTAAATGCAAGATATTTGAAAAAACAATAGATGGGGATGTTCCATGATTCCCAAATTTGTCTGGATTCATTCATTTTTGCCCAGGCATACATGGAAGCCAGCCATGAACACATAACAAAACATGCATTTACCCCATGCTTCTAGGGAACAAAAGCATTGCTCCAATATTCTCCTACCCTGCCACCTTCTTGGTCTTCTCAGTCTATAGAACAAGAAATAGCATTCCTTTAGCTCCCAAGTCTTATGTATTGTATTTTTCTAATAATGTGCAATTGATTCAGTGCCTGTGAACTTCCTCTAAACATCCAAACCACTTAGGATCATTAAGATGCTTTCAGAATGCAGAGAATGTATCCCTCAAGTACTCCTTTCCACTTGCTGTAGATTGAAAGTTGTCTCTGTCTCACCCAGCCTGGGTGTCAGCTCATGGCTCATTACTGTAAATTAGTAACATTAGGAATGGTGAATCACCAAGATGAATTGTGGAAAATGTACACAAGTGGAATTGCCAGGTCATGAGCTGCTGGGGTGTGCTAGGTGTTATTGTAGGAAAACAAGATTCAAGAGTTCTGAAGATATTAATCTCCTATATCAATAATCATATTGCTGTGCAGCAATATAGAATGTCATTTTTAAAAGCAGCAACTACTATTCTGGTTTCTTTAACTGAAGCTGCCCACTTCTGAGACATGGCTCAGCTTTGACAATGGATTAAACATGGCAGGAATGACAGCAGAGGGTTGAAGCTGGCTGGCCAGAGGTAGGAATAACACTTGACCATGCTGAACTGAGTTCACTGCCTTGGGTCCCTCATTTGGGGTATCCTCAGTCTATTGTCGTAAATGACAGGGAACCAGGGACTCAGGGAGATAGAATAGTCAGGAAGTCTAACATAAGTCTGGAGAGTGAGTTTAAAAATAAGAGTACGGTCTCCATAAGTCATACAAGGAAACCAAGTATATTATGTTTATGAATAATATATTTCATTATCCTGTGGTAGGATTAGCTTAACTTCTACATACATGCCTTAGACTTACTAAATCTTTCCAAGTTGCCTTCCTTGAAGTTTATCATAACCTAATTTGCCTTTGTAAGAAAAATATTAGGGGGGAATAGGTAGTCTCAGAACTACCCTACAAGTCAGTCAGTGGCATTTAAACCCTATTGATCCTGATCTATAATAAGAAATACATTTAACATCATGACACAGTACAAACATAAAAATATATAAACAAAAATACACATGTATAAGCTTAATGAAACAATACTTAACTTCAACAAATGGTGACTGAAGGAATGAAAAAAACTGAAGAAAAGGTACAGTCACACAATGATGTATTATGTAGCAAATAATTATATTTACCTATAATGTTTAATAACATGCTACAATGCCCACAATAAAACAATATAATGAAATATAGAGAAATGTAGAAAAATAACTGTGGTATATATAATATGACCCCAATTTTTAATCCAACACTACTTTGATAAATTCAGACTATTAATGCAATTTTTCTTTAGGATTCAGGACATTCTTAAAGTGAACAGTCCAAATTGTATTTGCTCTCTAAAAAATCAACAGAAGTGTAGCTTATCAAGGAAAAAGATGAGAAGCTCCATAAAATTATAAAAAGGAAGCAACAAACTCCTGAAAAATTTGAACTGTGTACACAATCAATTCATATTGTTCAAAGCATGAGTCCTAATTAATTAGAATAACAGCAGCAACAACTATTAAGTACCTGCATTCGGGAATACTCTTATTGCCTACCAAAAAGAAAAATAAAACTAGACCAATTCATAATTTATGCCATGCAACTAATGAGAAATATTGAGTTACTTTACAATCCATCATTCACTTATTCACTCATCTAAGCACACAATATTTTTCAGCTCTATGAAATACCAAGTTATTTAATAGGGCATGGAGATCCCAAAGATGAATTAGACAGAAATCTTGCCCTTAAGCAGGTCAAAACCTACTGGGTGATCCAGATAGGTAGACATTGACATTGAATGTGATAAACTCAATGCTGAAGTTGTACATAAAGGCTACGAAGACAGTGCAGCTGTAAATCTTGGATAAATGGGAAAAGTTTTCAGAGAGGTTGATTCTAGGCTGAGTCTTAAAAACTGTGAGGAGTTTGCCAAATAGACAAAGGAGGGAAAGGCATTCCCAGGAGAGAATAACAGGTTCAAAAGCTTAGAGATGGAAGAGGGTGCTTCCAATCTGGGAATCCCAGACATTTTAGTAGAACTAAAATGCAAGATACTAGATCTGTAGAGAATGGGAAGAGATGAAGTAAGCAGGGCGAAAGAGTGTCTCAATGCTATTCTAAATAGTTTGGGTTTCTTGAGAAGGTAGCCGAGAGCCCAGGAAATATTTGGGACTGAGTAGTGGCATGATCTCATTTGTGTATCAGAAAGATTATTCTGGGATGAATTTGGAGACACTGAGGCTTATTCTGGAGATGGACTTAGGCCTGCAGATGTTTGTCACTGTTAGATGGTCCCCTCCAAGAGAATTTGTAAACAGAGATCCTGCTCTCAGAAAATTTAACATTTAATTCATAGAACCCAAAATCACAGCCTACAGAGAAAAGCACTTTCTTAAGGTAAATGTGTTCTGTTTGCCAACACTTTGACACAAAGAGAAGTGCTGGCTTCATGGAAATAATTAATCCTCTTTTTCTGCCACTGGGATAAACAAAGAAAAGAAAGAAGTAGATGTTATAAAAAATAAAATCCAAGGCAGATCAAAGGGGATGTGGCAGAGGATTCAACAACTGCCACCCTTAAGCAAAGAACAGTAATGAAGAAATGAGTTCTGGCAGCCCAGCCAATGGGATATGAAAGAAATCAATCCAGAAGGGATGTAATGACCTGAAAAAAATGATGAGCAAAGTCCAGAAGGATTAGAAGAAAGAAAAAGGCAGCAGACAGGTAAGAGCCATTTTCTTCTTTGTCTTGTCTATCTGAACGATATCAGATAGTCCTCAGAGATGGGAGCTGTGGAAAAGCAAGCCAAAGAATTGATTTGGCAAAGTCATTTAAATTTCTTATTCTTCCTATTCATTTTTCTTGTTAAGGCAAAGAATGGTACTTTAATTTACTGTCATAACATAGGAACTAGCTATTAATAAGATGAACCTTGTTCAATCATGATGAAATTTCAGTAGACTCAGGACACATTTTTGGATACTTTGTTTTCCCAGCTAAAGAGTTGCTTCTGAGACTCAGACCTTTAGTATAATGTACATTGATGGTTTTTCTTTTTTCTTTCCAGAATGGACTTCAGTGCAACAGGGAATTAAACTGAAATCGTTAAATTCTTTCTGCTTAGCACTTTAGAGAAAATTTCTATCTGGCCTGCCTAAGGTTAGTGAATATCATAATAATAAATTGTTAATACTGAAGTCCTTGGAATTTATCTGATTTTCAAATGATTTTTTCACCTCATTAAGTAGAGTCTTATTTTCTCTGAGTTCTTTGGGTAAGAAACAGAGACAATAATCTTGATGGTCTTAGAGCAAAGGCTCTCAGATAAACTTTTTTTTTTTTTTTTTGGACAGTGTCACACTCTGTCGCCCAGGCTGGACTAGAGTGGTGCAACCTCTGCTCACTGCAAGCTCCGCCTCCCAGGTTCATGCCATTCTCCTGCCTCAGCCACCCGAGTAGCAGGAACTACAGGCACCCGCCACTGCACCCTGCTAATTTTTTTATATTTTTAATAGAGACGGAGTTTCACCGTGTTAGCCAGGATGGTCTTGATCTCTTGACCTCATGATCTGCCTGCCTCAGCCTCCCAAAGTGCTGGGATTACAGGCGTGAGCTACTGTGCCCGGCCTCAGATAAACTTTTAAATGCCATGGAAGTTCATAAGGACAGGTCAGAATCTGCAGACAGTTTTGAGTAATAGCTCCAAAGACTTGAGTTCTTATTTATTAACTGATTTGTGCTTTGTATACACAATTCGACATCTGTTTCTTGGGCCTAACATGACATTGCTCACCACGGGAAACTGAAACCAGGAATTTAATCTCAAATTTCTGACAACATTCAAACATATCCATTGTTTTCTGAATCAGGAATATGTGTTAACAGAAGTTCTGGTTATTGATGAATCTCCAGAATGAAAATCAAATTATGAAATCCTCAGGTAATTTGACTTCATGGCCAGCATTGCATCTCAGAATATTTTTTATAATGGCTACAGAAGTGTGACTGTTAAGCTTTTTTTAAAAATTAAAATATATTTTCAGTTGTAATATTCCCACCATGGGTGAACTCTGCTGTCTGATTGCTAGAATTTTGGCCGATGCCCTCTTGGACCTCTGTGAACTTGACTCCAGCCCCTCCCCTCTAATTACTGCCCCCAGTGAAGACAGAATTTCTGCCCACTCCCTGCAAGCCCAGGTAGGGGAGCATTTGCCAAGAAGCCTGCCCTTTACCACAAGTAGGCAAAGTGGCAACCGCAGCTGACAACATCCCCAGGGGCCCTGTCTTGTGGTCTGGCCGCAGTGAGAATTTTCTCGACTTCCTAGGGAAGAGGGCACTGACCCAGCTTTCAGCTGGAGCCTGCCGCTGGAGAACTAATTACTAGTGTGAAAAAAGCCTGGATTCAGGTCAATGTTTTCTCAAACATTGTTTACATTTGATTTTAAATCCATACAATGGCGGAATTGACATTTGCAGCTTGCTACCACATTCATTTGCGAGGTTTTATGTTACTTTATTTTTAGGTTAGAAATGTTTGAGGAGGCATTTATCACGAAAGCCGTGGCCTTTGCTCCTAAAGCTTTGCCTCACAAGTACAATAACAAAAACTGCTAATTAAAAGAGGGAAAACAACCAGGAGTCAAACACAAAGGGGCATCCCTGCCTCATCAGCACAGAACAATAGACCAGCTCCCTTCACTGCCATCACTCCCTTCACTCCCTTCACTCCGTGTGGGGAAGCCTGCTCTGCCCCTCGAGGTACGTCCACGTAAATCTACTGTCTATGAGCATGTGTGGGAGAAAACACCATTATCTTATAAAATAATAATCCAAGATAGGCTAGGTTATTCTCAATAACAAAGAAGTCTCAAATCGCTGTGATTGAAACCAACATTTCTTTCTCGCAGTCACAAAAGCCACTGTGGGTCCAGGTGATTCCAGAGCTACTGCCCCCATAGAGTGACTCAGTCACCCAGAGGGTGACTCAGAAATCCAATGGTGGTTCCACCATCAACTAGAAGTACCATCTGGAATAGTGCCCTCCTTGTTCTCTCTGGCAGGGGAAAAGATGCTCGTCTGTCACTAGTAATTCAGGCCTCATGCAGGAAGTAATGAATGGCACAGCTTGTTGGCCAAACAAGCCACATGACCCCTACCTAACTCTAAAAGGACAAAAAAGGCTCATTCTCCCATGAACTTAGATGAAGAGAATCAGATATGGGTGATCACTAAAGGTCTATACATAACACCTTGTCTATATTTGGTCCTTCTCAGTTTATATAGCACTTGCATACATTTGAAATAATTGTTTTTAAAGAGATATTCTTTCTCTGTTATAATAAATGTTAACACTCCTCACAGATACCTCTATTTTCCTTTTCTTATCCCTTTGTGATTTGCATTGGCATGTTGATACTTGTTCCTACCAGGTATCAGATAAGTCTGCTGAGACAAGAAAGTTTATTTCAGTGAGAATATTTTGATGTTTAACATTGCTCTCAAAAATATTTTTGGTACACTCTGCCATCATAAACTGTCACCCAAAAGACAATTTTGTAAGCTCTAAATTAAAAACAAATAAAATGAGGCTCTGAAACAATAAATATGTTTCAACAGTTGACTAAATTAGAAAGAGTTTGAACTGGAACCATCTGAAATCTCACCCAGCCCTTCTTCACCACTCACAGCTACTCTAAAATGTAAAAGGGAACACATCAGTTCCAGTTTATGGAGAAATTAAACCACAAAGATTTTAAGTAACTTGCCCAGGATCACACAGCTAGTTTGTAGCAGAACGAGAACTCAGCCCAGGTATCCTGGCTGTACATCTACTTTAACCACCATGTTACACAGCTTCATGTACCAAAAAAAAAAAAAAAAAATCCAGTATTGCTTTCTATTAAAGAACACACCAAAGAACACGAATCTGGACAGGCAGGCACAGCAGATGTGCTGATGGGCCTTTTGTGCCAGACTACGGAGATTTGATTAATACTCCAAGCCAAAGGTCAACAAACCTTTTCTGTAAAGGGCCACGTAGTAAATATTTTAGGTTTTACAGGCCCTATAATCTCTTTCATAACTACTCAAGTCAGCCATTGCATTAAAGTAGCCATAAAAACACATAAATGAATGAAAGTACTTGTATTCCAATAAAGCTTTTTTTAATAAAACTGGACAGTGGGCTAGATTTGGCTCATGGACCGTAGTTCTCTCTGCTGTAAGCAATGAGGGTCCTCGAAGAATTCTGACATGATCAAACTGGTGGCAGACAGTGGTGTTTTGGTGTATAACTGGTGAGGGGTGAGAATAGAAACAGAAAAACAGTCTATATAAGAAGTAATGGGTGCCAGAATGGAGATAGTAGTGGTAAAGAAGTAGAAGA
Source organism: Chlorocebus sabaeus (assembly GCF_047675955.1). NCBI lineage: Eukaryota > Metazoa > Chordata > Mammalia > Primates > Cercopithecidae > Chlorocebus > Chlorocebus sabaeus. The sequence continues at coordinate 97,095,269 of NC_132911.1, forward strand.
AGGAATGGCCAAGAGGTGTCTTGTGCTGGTATAACTGATGAGTTTGTCATACAGTTGGCTGTGTGAGATAAAGAAGGGGAATATGTCCAGGAGGACTATGGGTGCACAGTATTACCAGGCACCTGTTAGGAAATACAAGAGAGAAAGTAAGGTGAAGAGGGTTGAAGGGGAAAGACATACTCTGGGGTGGAGCAAGTTTAAGATATCTGGATTGACTTGGCATAGACGCCCATTAGACATCTGAGTACACATACCTGGAGCATGGAAGAGAAGTCTAGGTGGGAGATATGAGCTCAGAGGCAACAGCAGAAAGAGGGATTGTAAACTGTTGGGAGTTTTGGAAACAGCCCCAGAACTAAAGAAGAGAAAGAGGCTGATGAGAGATTTGTTATCAATATTTACATAAATATCAATATTTAGGGAGGAAAAGACACCTAGAAAGAAGACCAAGAAAAGGCACAAGGAACTCAAGGAAGAAACAAAATGAGGAGGGAAAATTTCAGAGGAATGGAGAGATCAGCAGTGTTAAACATTACAGGGAAAATCAAATAAGATGACTGAGAAGGGTCCGTAGAGGTCGACCACTACAGGGTCATTGTTGACATTAGGAAGAAGAGTCATATCAGATTGGAGAGAAAGAATGTCAAATTCAACTGACTGAAGACAAAGAGGGAGACAAAGGCGATAAGGCAGTATCTCCTTAATTCCAAAGAAGGGACTGTAGACGCTCAAGTGAGAAGGGTTTGCACATGTTCATGTGATGGAAAGAAACCACACAAGAAACAGAGAGGGATAGCTTGAAGATATAGGAAAGCAAGAGAGAGAAAAACCAATGGAAAGATTCCTGAGAAGTACAAGCGGGTGTAATCCAGAACACGAGGGAATGGGCTTGCTTCAGGTCTGAGGAGGCAGTGGAGCAGGAGAAATGCTTAGGCACGCACAGACACAGATGCTCTGAAGTGGAGAAGCAGAATGGTGAGGAAGTCAAAGCTAGGGAGCTTCTAGCTTGCCTGTGAATAAGAAGTGGTGTCGCAGGTGCCTCTACATCTGAAGACCCAAAAAAGGTGGTAGGCAGGGTTAATTCACAGTGTCAAAGAAGCCACCAACCATTTGTACCTAGAAGTTACAAAGTCCAAAGATTTTTGGTAAAAATTTGTGGGTACGGAAAAGGCAGTTGCCATTGCCTTTATAAAAGTTTAGCTAAGGCTCCTTTTAAAATAGTCCCAATAGCCATTTGTCCTCTTTGATGTGTAGCTGGCAGGTCCTTCACCACATGTTTCTATTTAGATCAGTTACAATGCCTGAGATTCCACCATTAGATTGTATTCTGTGAGTAGACATCTTGAAGATAACAATTCCCAGTTTAGAGGGATTAGTTAACAACTAGCTGATGGCTAGAAGTGTAGTCTGAGTTTGAGGGTGGCTAGGAAGTCAGAAGAAAGTGAACTGTACTGAAGTCCAAGTTCACTTCCTCCATGTGGAGACATGTGCTGGCCTGCAGCACAGTGCTGTGGTCATGAGTCTGCTTGCAACAAACCCCAAAAAAGCATGCATCCTTTGCAGCTATATGATGCCTGTCAAAGTCAAACTCGTGAAAGGGAAAAGTAAATACACCTGGGCTTTACTATATTATTTAGGCAAATATGTTTTTAACAATATCCTGCAAAATAATACAAATGTGGAAGGAGAGATTTATCTCTATGGGCACAGCAGGGCTGAAAGACACAGTGCAATTGTTTTTAGAGATTAGAAAGACAAGGCAGACTTGAGAGGAGGAACATTCACATCAGGAATCCGCTCTAATGGTGGGGTTACTGGGAAGGAGCATTCTGATTATGGGGTGATGAGGTGGTGAGATGCAGTAGAGGCCTCCCACACAAAACACCTGCATTGACTAAAAGTGCAGCGTTGGCCTGATGCAACACTTCACCTAATCTGAAGTGCAGATGGGGAGCAACAATGGACCATCCTGAAATAAAGAACCCTGGCAGAGCTGCAGGCCTTTCATGCCTGATCCCTTAGACACCCTAGAGTAGACACAATGGATGAAGGCAAACTGCAACAGGTCAGCGAGAGGTAGCTCAAAGAACCTTTTCTTCCTTTCTTCCTTCCTGTGCCCCAGGTAAATTCTGCTCATCTTTAACCCAGTTTCAATGTCAGCCCCTTGTAAAGATTTCCCTGGTCCTCTTCCTATCTTTCAACAGAATTCAATGAGCCTACCTCTGTGCTTCCGTTAAATGACATCTGTGCTGGGAGCTCAGCAGCTCATGCTAGCAGATTGTGAAGGAGTCCTCCTTTCTCAATGGATGCCCAACCCTGCAAAGACAGGCCTGTGCCTCCTCACTTGACCTCCTTCCCTCAGTCCCTAATCCCCAGAAAAAAATGTAATAAATGTGTGTTGAATTGAAATACATATGGGAACTCAGCACATTAAGAATGTTTTTGAAACTTCAATTTCTTGGCCAATTACACATAAAATTAGGAAAGTGGCTGAATGACAAATATTAAACTTTGAATCCTCTTCAAAATGTATAATAATGTGTAAAGCAGCAGGAATCTTTATTCTCTCCCTCTAAAAATATAATTATAGAGCAAGAGATGACTGGAAGAATCATTTGCTCCATTCTCCTCTGCCTCCAGGTAGGTTATATTAAATTATTCAAGACAGATGAAAATCTATTCTTTTTTTATTTCAAAAAAAGAGATTATAATTCTACCATTCTAGTATAAAAAAGGGCCTCAGCAAAGCACTTCATTCTGACTTCTCCTCTAAAGACCACATAGTGTCCCACCTGACCTCTCCTTCATCCATTGATGCAGAACTGTCTTGTTGGCCTTTCCTCTGAAACACTCAAGATTTCACTGAAACCACCTCAATCCATGCTCCACTATTCTGAATTTTAAGTTGAGATAGAACCAGCTAGATGAGACTTCTTTTGTTATTATTTTATAAATTATATGTACATATATCTATATATAATACGGATATAACAGATATATAATATAGATATATATTTTATGTGTGTGTGTTAATGTGTATTTATAGAGAGAATTTGTTCTATTCATTATTTTTTTTTTATTTTAAGTTCCAGGATACATGTGCAGAACGTGCAGGTTTGTTAAATAGGTAAACATGTACCACAGTAGTTTGATGCACCTATCAACCCGTCATGGTGCTATTTAAATTTGAAACTTTCTTTTGTTACAATTTTACAAATGATATATTTGTATATGACAGATACATAATACAAAATTATTGTGTGTGTGTGTGTGTGTATGTGTGTATAGGTGAGAGAGAGAGAGAATTGACTCTACTTAAATTTGAAATTTCTGAAATACTTAAGTAAGGAATTTCTTTACTCAAAATATCAAACTCTAGGAATTTCTAGTCTTGACCAAATCCGACTCTAGACATGCAACATGCTGATAAAAAGACACACGAAGATGGCTCCTTAAATCACTGTATGTACAATAGTCATTCCTAACTCACACTTCCCTGTGTCTGAAGTTTTAAGGTGGGGCAACATATACATTTATTCTTTTTGTTGTCATGAGGATTTTAGTCATCAGTAATCATTCCTATTAACAAACAGAAGAAAAGGACTGAGGGTTGGGTAGTGAACAGAATAGTGGAGCATGGATTGAGGTGGTTTCAGTGAAATCTTGAGTGTTTCAGAGGAAAGGCCAACAAGACAGTTCTGCATCAATGGATGAAGGAGAGGTCAGGTGGGACACTATCAGGGAACGCAGGCCACGTTCCAGCCTGGGAACCTGGAGGGCTCTCTGCGGACCTCCTAGTTACTCCAAGGAGGTTATGTACAGGGCTTTCAGTGTCTCTTCCATGTCTTTATTTCTGGGACTACAGTCATATTTCAGGAATGGACTTTCATAACTTGGAGTGAAAACAAATCAGAGAGGCATTGGACATTTGGAAACAGGAAAAAAAGGAAAACAAAACATTTATTAGGATAAAATGCAACAAGATAGATTTTAGCATAGTTTCCAGGGTCAGCTGGGTTCAGACCCCAGTTCTGCCTTTTATGTGTGAATCAGACAAGTCATTTTTGCTTTTGCCATCCATAAAGTGGAGACGAAGTTATCTTTCTTACAGAATCTTATGAAGATTTAATAAAATATATCTGGAATATAGCCTGTGCTCAATTAGTGGCAGTTACATTATTTGTAACAAAGAAAAACACATTTACCTTATTAAAAGTGGGGAGACAGATCCTGAAGGAGATAAATAATAAGTAACCTAATTATTAGAACATGACTACTGACAATATGTAAAACAGCATTGACAATGTGTTTCACTGTTATATTTCAATAGAAGTGAAAAATTAGATTTAAGGTTTTCCTAAACTTTACTTGCTTTCTTCTCTATAAGATATTGTTTGCCTCAAATGTGACTTTTACAGTGAAGGTGTATTCAATACAGTAATACCCACCCAGATCCAGCCTTGTGAGACTCAATACCCATTCCCCCAGCTGCAAGGCACTGGCACGTTCGCAGCTAAGGGCTCCCAACTGAGTCCCTCCCCAGGAGAGAACTGCCATCAGCCAAAGAGAGGTGACTTGCCTAAAATCATCCTCCTCCCTAGGGCAGCCCACCCCTAGCACTGTTTGATGGTGGGTCACCAAGACCCAGCCCCTGGCCTCCACTGGGGACAACTCTGAAGGGTTTGCCATGGGGCCAGCAGAGGCTCTTGCTGCAGCAGGGTCAGTTCTCTTTGCCCCTCCTGCTTCCGTTACTCCCACAGGGGCTTCCTTTACTCCCACTTCTCCACAGAGAAGAGAGAGAATAATTTGGGGAAGGAATGAGTGCCCAGCATGCTGCCAAGGCTAGCAATGATATCAAAAAATTTCCTGGAGGGAGTTTGAGACCAGCTTGGGCAACAAAGCAAAACCCCATCTCTACATACATACATACATACGTACATACATACATACATACATGCAAATTAACTGGATGTAGTGGTGCAAGCCTGTAGTACCAGCTACCCAGGAGGCTGAGAGGCAGGAGGATTGCTTCCGCTGAGGAGTTCAGGGCTGCGGTGAGCTATAATTGAGTTATGATTGTGGGCAACAGAGCAACACCCTCTAAAGAATCTCTTAGAAAAAAGAAAGGGTTTTTCTTTTTAAAGAATGAAAATGTCCTGAAGGAACTGGAGTGGGACTGGGAGGAGAGTGTCCAAGGATGAGACGCACAGTGGCTTGGCAGAGACGTGGAAAAGCCCAGAATCAGGGAAAGACCACAAAATATGACAACTTGACAGCAGAATTGCATACCGAAAGAACACAGGCCCCAGAGGCAGCCCCACCTGGCTCCTCCACGCTAATGGGATGAAATGCTGACCTTACACGGGTCGTCACTACTCTAACACACTATTTAACCACAGTCGTCTTCTTTGGAAGTTTCTTCTCAACTCTAAAGTAGAAATCGAAGAGAAGACGGAATGAAATTGTCTTTACAGGCTTTCTCCCCTTGGCCCAAAGCAATGCCATAACAACAATACTTAGTTACCCTTTGGCTTTCTCTTCTTCAGACGAGAAAAGCTGTTTGTTTTGACCTCTACAGCTTGTCAAACCACTCATTTTATTCCAAACTTTCATATTGTAGCAAATACTTATAAGGCATTTTTAAACTCTGCAAATTGGTTTACATCTTAAAGAGTGTAAACGTGCTATGCCACCAATTCTGTGCTATTTAAAAGGGTAAATTTTATACTTTATGGTGAAGCTACTTGCCAGACGTGCTGTAAACATGAGTGTCTGAGAGTTTCCTGGCTGGGCCTTCATAATTTGGGGTTTATTGAGAATTTTATTATTTCTAGCTAATAGTGGTGTTGTGTTTCTGGTTGTGCTTAGTTCTGGTTGTGGTGAGTTCAATAAACCCAGGTTACTTCTGCTAGAAGTCGATGTTAGGCCCCACCTGGCAGTTCTAGGGTTCTTTCTGTGAAAAATTTGAATAAAGGCTTTTGTTTCCTCCTTTGCAAGAGGTGGGACATGCTGTTCTTCCCTCTCCTCACTCCATCACAAGGGCTTTTAAGTTATTAAGAAATCATCAGCATGTGTATTATTCAACAGCTGTGACAGATCATTCTCCCATCAATCAACATCACTGAAGGAAGTACTAGAAACCACTGGGGGTTGGAGAGGGAGCGGAAGGACTCTCCTTGGAACCCCTGCTACATGTGTCTGAGAGGGCAGATCAGAGACAAGATATAGGCCACCTCCCCTCCCTCTCTCCAAGGTTCAAGGGTGGAGTTATGAGGGCTTTACCTCAATCTGCAGCCTGGAGGTGGGTGCAACTGGCATTGTTCTCTGCCTCAGGTCCTTCCAGCCTGGACCTGGCCCTGCTCCTTGAACCAGCCACAGTCAGAGAAAGGAGTAGATGAGACAGCTGGCCACTCACTAGCAAGTCCACACCCACTGAAATGTGGGCGAGCATGTGTTTGCTAGGGTTGCTATAACAAAGTACCACAAACAGGGTGGCTTCAACAACAGATGTTTCTCCTCTCACCATTCTAGAGGCAGAACGGCCGTGCTGCCTTCTTGGGTTTCTTGGGGAGGGTCTGTTCCAGGCCTCTGTCCCTTCTAGGAGCCTTGGCTTGTAAATGGCCATCTTCTTCCTGTGTTTCCTCACATTGTCATTCCTCTGTGTCCAAATTTCTGTCCACATTTCTCCTTTTAATAAGGACGCCGAGTTATACTAGATTAGTACCCCACTGATGACCTAGTTTTAACTTGCTTAGCCCTCTCATGACCCTATTTCTGAACAGGGTCTTATTCTGAGGTACTGGGGGTTAGGACTTCAGCGTACCTTTTTGAGGAGACACAATTCAATCCATAGTAAGAGGCAGTGTTTTGGCTCTGATAATTGGATGGTTGGCTTTCCATGGAGAAAATTCTTTCAAAATCAAGATAAAGCCAAGAGATTCTTCAAACAGAGCCTAGCAGAGTGATTGATTAGAATCTAAGTGTATAGCCCTGGGGCCAGACAAAGCTGCCTGAAAATTACAGCTCCCCCAGTGCCTGACCAGGTTGCCTTTCTAAGCCTCAGTTTCATCAGCTGCAAACTGGGTTGAATAATGGTTTACATTTTCAGAGGATTGTTGTAAAGATGAAGTGAGAAAATATAAGGAAAACAGTGGGTACTACAGTTTGGGCACATATTCTAGGTTCAGTAAACCTATTAGCTATTTTCAAATGTCTAGATTTCTGCTTCCCTACCCTATTAGTCCCTTTTTATGCCGCTATGAAGAAGTACTCGAGGCTAGGTAATTTATAAAGAAAAGAGGTTTAATTGACTCACAGTTCCACATGGCTGGGGAGGCCTCAGGAAACTTACAATCATGGCAGAGGGCACCTCTTCCAAGGGTGGCAGGAGAGAGAATTAGTAGCAGCAGGGGAAATGCGAGATGCTTATAAAACCATCAGATCTCATGAGAACTCACTCACTATCACGAGAACAGCATGCGGGAAACCACCCCCATGATTCAGTTACCTCCCACTGGGCCCCTCCCATGACACGGGCCCCTCCCATGGGGTTTATGGAGATTATAATACAAGATGAGATTTGGGTGGGGACACAGCCAAACCATATTACCTATTAAAAAAAAAAAAAAAAAAAAAAAAAAAAAAACTCAGAGCACAGCTTGTGAGTGTTACTTAAAGCATTGTGGAAAACCCCAAAGATTTATTTAGGGATAGTCCCAACTACCCACAGAGGCAGAGCAAACCAAGACAAGCAAATCAGTAGATTTAGAGCTTACCTTCCACCCAACTTAGAAACCTATTGTTTCTAAATTCTTCCATGTTTGTAATTTTCAAACAGAGACCAGTCCTTTTCTCTTCTTTTAAGAAAAAAAAACAACGAAATTCACTGACTGAGTCAATAGACTCCGTGGGTCATGGAAGCAAATTACAAAGCTAGTACAATGGATTTAAGAAATTGCTAATGTAATCAGATTTTGAACAAACTTTGGAAATGGTCCCTATTTCACAGCACCAAGGGTATTTTTCTAAACTGTTCATTGTTTTCAACAAGCCCATTATAAAAACCAACTAAAAGTGAGAAAAGCAAATTCAGCAGCAACCTATCTTGTCAAGAAAAAGAAACCTTCCTCACGGTTTTCAGAGAAATACTCAATACCGAATAATCCTATTTGAATTTTGCCATTTATAGAAGTTTAGAAAGAGGGACTTACATAAGAAATTGCAGCAGGGCAGGGAATGAAGAGTGCAGGAGAGACACACAAAGAGCCTTTATTGCTTTCTATGTAGGTAAAAGAAAAAATGTCTGGATCATTCACTGTAGGAAATGAAAATTATGAGACCCCACATCTTTACCTCTTAATATAATATTGAACCTCTTATAATAAAATGCTACTAAATTCTTTACTTGCCGCACCACTAAAAGATGCATGCTGGGCTTAATACCTAGGTGATGGGTTAATAGGTGCAGCAAGCCACCATGGCACCCATTTACCTATGTAACAAACCTGTGCATCCTGCACACGTAGCCCAGAACTTAAAACAAAAATTAATAAAAAAGATACAGTAAAGTAGAGAAGTCCCTAAGGCCTTCCCTAGCACAGGGTAGATAATCAATGCAAACTTTTTATTTATTTTCATCTGTAAAATGATCCATATGTCCTAGTTGCCCTGGATAGTCCCAGTTTATACTTGTCACCTTCACAAAAATATTTATAATGCCCATTTTCACTCTCAAAAATGTCTCAGTTTGGGCAATACGTTGTATGGTCCACCTTTTTGATACGCGACCTACAGAGTCTGCAAAGACCCCACCATTTGGATTTATTTTTATTTTTGAAAATGACACATGAACTTGCCTTTGGGATTTTATTTTCTTTGAGGATTTGTTTTCTTTAATGTTAAATATAAGCTCTTTTTCTTATGTGATGTTAGACTTATTTCTGTAGGGGATTTCTTTCCCCTTATTCTTATAAATTAAGTTTTTCTGAATAGATTCATCAATTGTCAAATTTTTTTGAGTAGGTAATACAGGCAGTATTCTGAAACATACTTGAAAGCTGTCATTCAGTTGGAAAATATATTCTTCCTGTGCTCATTAAGTTACTTTTGTAAGCCTTTTTGATTTGGAAATATATTGTCTTTAAATGGGTATAAAAATCAGGCAGTCCTCCAGGCTGGGCATTAGGAGACCTGGGTTGTCTGCCCAGCTGCTAATTAGCCATGGAACACTAGGAAGGCCTTTCCCCCTCGCTGCATCCCAGTTTCCTCATCCATAAAATGAGGGAATCAGATGAGATAATCTCTAAGGCTCCTTTCGGCTCTAAAATTCTATGATCTGATGAACCATCTCTTTTCAATTGATTAAAATGAGTGTTAAGAGATTTCCTAAAGTAAACAAGCCAGGCATGATTCCAACTTGTTTTGTTTTTCCAGTTTTCTTTCCATTCAGTTTTCCCTCTCAGACTATTTGGGGGAATATAAAGTAAATATCTCTGAATTGTCATTTAGAAATAACACCTGGAATTTTCACCATTTAGAGTGCCTAATACATTGCCATGTTCAGTCATTTACACAGAAAGCTGAAAGGCAACAGACTCTGTACAAAAAGTTGACTTAGCTTTAGCTCAGGTGTGGATACAGCCACCTCGTTTCATTATTTTGTAAGTTTGTGATCTTATAACTTATAACTTGGAGGGATAAAACAGCAAAGGGGGATTGATGGAAAAAGAAACCCCAGTGTTCTCACCACCAACAGATGAGTCCACCCAAACCAGCTTAATGTTTCTGGTGAACTAGCCCCTTCATGGATGATCACAGTCTCTCAGCATCAAATGACCTTATTTGTTGGCTCAGTGGTTTAAAAGAAGCATTCTATTTCCCATGGTTGCGCTTCAATATGCTCTAATCCATAGGGATTACTGTGGCAGAATGTTTCAACCCACTGTAGCTTTCTGGCACAAGTAATTTTCATCAGAGCAAAACTCATAGTCAATTTAGGACCAACAAAGATACTAAAATCTTAAAGTTACATGGTAAGAGCCAAAATCAAATTATCTCAGTAACTTAGTTTTCTTTTTAAAAAAAATTTACATTTTTGAAAAGTATTTTAACACCACAAAAAAACTGCAACTCAAACCTTGCTGGAATCAAAAAGGAATTTGCGTTTTGATTTTATGTACAGCTGGTGGCCAATGTGTTTATCTTGGTAGGGAGAGGGGGCAGGTGGGAGATAAAAATAGTAGTTAAGATAAAAGAATGATCACAGTATGGCATTTCTAAATAAACGAGAGAAAGTGGATGGCAGAATTGAAAATCTATGTACTCCACAGGAAGCAGGTGTGGGAATAGAAGGAGGCACCACTCACCTTCTGCAGAAAAGCAAAATGAAGACATCATCAGAGAGCAGCACTCATTGTAAGTAGCTTCTCAGGTTCCCTTCTAATGTCAGGGTGAGTATTCAGGGCTCTCCTGAGAGCACTATTATGTGCCTACTATGTGTCAGGCAGAACCGGCTACATAATTTAAGGGGCCTAGAGTGAAATGAAAATGTGAGGTACCTTGTTCAATAATTATGAAGAACTCCAGGATGGCGAGAGCAGAGCATTAGAGGAAGGGCAAGGCCCTGTGCAGCCGTGTGGGTCACACACCCATGCAGCCAACCCTGGTGCCAGGCACATCTATACCCACATTAGCTCCTGTCTTACTGAATAGCACAATAACCCTGCAATACTGGAGGTTTTTAACATTATCCAGGCTTTACAGAAGAAGCTCCTGAAGCTCAGAAAGTCTTTTTATTCAAGGCCAATCAGCTAATTAGAGCTCAGATCTCCTACTAAACACCAGAGTCACAGCTAGCCACTCCACAACATACAGAGGTCAGTAAACCACTCAACGTCGTATCTGAACTTCCAGTCTTCCAATATCTGAACTCAATCAGGTAAGTCTCCTAAACATGCCCTACCTGTTCTATCTGTGCTTTGCTCAGTTTTCACCAAACAGGTATTAGCTAAATAAACACGTGGATGAACACAGCATCCATTACAATAATAATATAATATTATTATACTTACATTGTAAAATATAATAATATACTTCATTCAATTCTCTTTACATTTTTTAAAGTATTGTCACATTTTATTTTTTTCTAGGAAATTTTTATTGCTGAGAGTTTTAAATTATATCATGATTTATAAATTCTCACAATTCTGAATCTGCTGTAGGACAAGACGTATCTGCCAACATTCATCTAAAGTTGTTGGCTAAGCACTGTGCTAACCACTGGGGATGCATGCACATACACAAATGCTCTAGTGCATTTCTTTCCCTTAAAGGCCTTGCCATCTAACAGGACTGACAGGAAAACTACAGAAAGCACAGCAGTGTGGTAAGTGCACAAGTGGGGTATGGACAGACTCAGCAGGGTCTGAAATAAATCAGGCCCGGGACTTGTGAAATGTTTACAAAGAACAAGATGCTTTTTACAGGTGCGTAAAAGATTTTTGTTTTGTTTTGTTTTTGAGACAAAAACAAAAGGGTCTCACTCTGTCGCCCAGACTGGAGTGCAGTAGTGCGATCTTGGCTCACCGCGCCCTCTGCCTCCCAGGCTCAACCGATTCTCCCGCCTCAGCCTCCCAAGTACTTGGGATTACAGGCGCGTTCCAGTGCCACCCGACTGATTTTTGCATTTTTAGTGGAGATGGGGTTTCACCTTGTTGGCCAGGCTGGTCTTGAACTCTTGACCTCAAATGATCCACCAGCCTCAGCCTCCCTAAATGCAAGGATTACAGGTGTGAGCCACTGTGCCCAGCCATGAAAGGTATTTTGATGAAAAACCATGGGAGAAAATTTCAGAAAAATAACATTTGCAAAAGTCCATAAATTATTCTATGGTGTGGCATGGAGAAAGGGCGCATGTGCAGAGTGGTAGGAGACAAGAGTGAAGAACATGAGGACAGACTGGCCAAAGACCTCACGTACACAGCCCAGGGTACTGGCTTTCTCCCAGAAGTTCTGAGGAATCATTCTGGAGCCAAATGGCATTCCCCTGACATAAGACTGGCTCTCAATTAGGGAACACTTAGAAATGGAAATCCTAGACTTCATGGCTAAGTAACTGCCCAGCTGGGCACCACAGCTAACGCCTGTAATCCCAGTACTTTGGGAGGCCTAGGTGGGCGGATCATCTGAGCTCAGGAGTTTGAGACCAGCCTGCCTAACATGGTGAAACCTTGTCTCTACTAAAAATACAAAAATTGGCCAGGCGTGGTGGCGGGTGCTTGCAATCCCAGCTACTTGGGAGACTGAGGCAGGAGGATCACTTGAACCCAGGAGGTGGAGGTTGCAGTGAGCTGAGATGGCATGATTGCACTGCAGCCTGGGCAACAAGAGCAAAACTCCATCTCAAAAAAAAAAAAAAAAAAAAAAAAAAGCTGGATGCGGTGGCTCAGACCTGTAATCCCAGCACTTTGGGAGGCCGAGGCGGGCAGATCACGAGGTCGGGAGATTGAGACCATCCTGGCTAACACGGTGAGACCCCGTTTCTACTAAAAATACAAAAAATTAGCCGGGCGTGATGGCGGGTGCCTGTAGTCCCAGCTACAAGGGAGGCTGAGGCAGGAGAATGGCGTGAACCTGGGAGATCACTCCACTGCACTCCAGCCTGGGCGACAGTGCGAGACTCTGTCTCAAAAAAAAAAAGCCCCCAACTGTCCCAGTCCTCTTCATTCTCAGTTGTCTAGAAGAGTTTCCCCATGGATATCTTAAGGGTCCAAAGAATGAGAAGGAAGAGACTTCATGGAATTCTTATAAGAACTGGTTTCATACCCAAATGCCCACCCATAATCCCTGGTTCACTAAAATACTAGTCTTACCACCATGGTAGGCATTCGATCTGCCTTGCATGATCAAGGATCTTCAGGTCTTGAATAGAGAATCCATTCTTTTTGAAGCCAGATTATCTGCTGTGGCAATTCTGCAGGCTTAATGAGCCTCTAAGTCACTTTCCATGCGCTTCCTCCATCTAAGTCTCACCAATTTAATTTATTAGTTATTTCTCAACCCTAGCTCCTCTCTATCCCACTTCTGTTATTCCAAGTTCTGTTCTAGACAACTGCGCTAGCCTCCAATCTAACCTCTAGCCTTAGTCTTCCTCTGCTCAAATCCATCCTGGACGCAACTGCCGGAAGGACATATATAAAGCACAAATCCGATCAGTTCCCTTCCCTGCTTAAGGGCCTCGCCATCATCTACTTGCTGAAGTCCAAGCTCACTGGCATGGCATGGAAGGCCACTCATAGCTGACCCCTGCTTACCTGCTCTGGCCTGATGCCCTCCCCCAGCTCTTCCACCTCACTCTCTGAGTTTCTCTGACATAGAACAGGATGTGATTCTAAGCATTTCTCATCTATTCCTTCTTTCTAGAAATCCCATTTTCACGTTCTTCTTCTGGCTGATTCAGAATCATTCTTAAAGAGTCTATTGGGTTCCTACCTCCTCCACCCTTTTCTACCCTAGCCTCTGACAGCTGTCCCTCCTCTATGCTCCCATAAACATCTCCCGTATATAACTTCCTAAGTTGCATCATCATCATTTACATGTGTATCTTCCCACTGAGGATGCTAACCATATCACATTTACCGCCAGGGTCTAACAGAGTGCCTATACCAACTGGTGGGAATGCGTGTGTGTACCATGGCTTTCTTACTTAGGGCTCCAAGATGGAAAGGAAGAAATCAGGGAGGAGAAGTAGAAATAGATGTTAAGTAGCTATAAAAGGCCATAAAAGAAATAACTCCTTTTTTTCCTGCTGCTTAGAACTAGAAACTTCTTAATTAATAAATATATCCTATAGATATCCATGGAGAAAGAAAAAGCAGTGACCCTTGTTCTATCTTGGATTTCCCACGAAACAGGGATTCAAAATAATGACTACCCCTTCGTGAAAGCCTAAAACCATTAGGAGTTCTTCATTCCCCGGGACAAGATAGGCCATGTGAGGCAACTTTATTAAGACAAAATTGACAAAGTATTGGCAACCCTAACTCTTTTTCCTTTCTGTCCCTGACTAAATTGTTAAAAGGCAACCATCCATTCTGAGATGGTAAGAAAGTCTCACTTGAGGTGGCAAGACAGCGAGAAGGGTAAAGGCCCCTCCCCCCCTTTTTTTCTTTCTCCAGTACAGTTCAGGGCTAATTTGAAGACGAGAAACGATTCCAGTGCCTTGTAAATTGCGATCCACATTGCAACTCCTAGCGGCCACAGTTCAGCACAGTTAGAAGTCAATTAAGGGAGGCCCAGGATTAAGACATCATGGAGACTGAATTATCTCACGCCAGCAGGAAAGAGTCATTTCTTCAGTTCAGATTCATGGTCTTTGGAGCAGAAGTGGTTTTGAAGAGGGAAGAAAATGCAGGCAATTGTGGGCTGTTGCTTCTTGCAAAACAAGAGAATAAAGAAGATTCCTACCTAAATATATAGCTAACTTTTTAATATTCCTTAGCTAATTAACTTATTTTTAATACACTTCGTATACAAACTTCAGACCTGTAGGCTCATTGGGAGCAGCTAAAAATACCAAAACATGGAGTAAACCACAACATCCTGCAGTTTACTCCATATGTTTTATTTTCTTTCCCTGTTTATGGGATAAAATAGGTGAAATAAAAGTAAAAGTTTAATTACAAGAAATAAAGTGTCAGCAGTGAAGTTCACAGCCTGTTTCTGTACTTGGAGTCATGTAGTATGTTTCTATGATATGATTGTAGGTTTTTGATTGTGCAGTAAAATAATTCCAACAATAAAAACCATTAGTATGCAGGTGTTCTACAATTTTCTCAGGGAGTTTGCAGGAGCTGGCATGCATTTGATAAATGTACTCCCAAACCCCAAGCTCCTAGGCAGAGGCATGTGGCTTCACACGGAAAAGACTTTTGCACACCTGCAGTAATCAAGCACAAACATAATGAGAGGCAGGGGAATTGATGGGACACACACCCTTCTGTCTTTGGATGGATGTTGAAGTATTAATGAGGCCTCATACACAGAAAGGCAGTATTATCATTTGCTAACTTTGCCCACCCACGTGTTTAGTCACCATCACTTCAGAGACTAATGTGTGCCTCTTCAAAGAAACATAAAGGGAACAAGTCATATTCCAACTTTGTTGCAAAATTGAAAGTCATTCCATGGCCTTTAAAGCAACTCTATTGTCATTATAAAATGTGTAGATATATTCAGGCAGTTGGTCAACAAACATTTACTGAGCAAGTTCTTATAATGAACTCTCGCAATAGGCTTGAAACATGAAGAGGATGTGAACTTAATATCTAAATCCTTACACCGGATTCTCCAGGCTAGCAGAATCCTTTTGCAGCATCCTTTTATACATCACTCACATTTAAGCAGATTGAGGCAGAGTTGTCTTGCTGCTCCAGCTGTACATGGCCTGAGAACCTCCTCTCTAAACTCCAGCAAGTCCAAATCTATACAGTATATATTAAATATGTCATATAATAATTTCACAAGGAAATTATTACATTCCTAGCATTTAAATGTCAGAATATTTTCTTTCCTTTTGTCTGGTTGGTCAGCCTTGATTTGAACCAACTACCTCTTAGACCCAACAGCACAAGAAATGCATAAAATCAGCCACCCATCAACTCACTGTTGCAGCATCACTGGAAGGCCCCCTCACACAATAAACAAGAGAGACGTGGAGGGGTCATGTTTTCCTTCAGAGCTTGAACAGCCTTTGGGGAGGAGTTAGAAAGTAGATTTAAAAGGAAGAGTCTGGCCTGGCATGGTGGCTCATACCTGTAGTCCCAGCACTTTGGGAGGCTGAGGCGGGTGGATCACTTGAGGTCAGGAGTTCGAGACCAACCTGGCCAACATGGTGAAACTCCATCTCTACTAAAAATACAAAAATTAGCTGAGTGTGGTGGCACATTCCTGTAGTCCCAGCTACTGGGGAGGCTGAGGCAGGAGAATTGCTTGAACCTGGGAGGAGGAGGTTGCAGTGAGCCGAGATCACACCACCGCACTGCAGCCTGGGTGACAGAGTGAGACTCTGTCTTAAATAATAGTAATAATAAAATAAATAAAAGGAAGAGTCCTCCTCTGATTACATACCATTCCAGCATCAAGAATTTTCCCATGGGAGGATTTTTCTGAGGTCCTAGGTAAACCAGGTGGTACCCTGCCACAGGTAAAAGATATGATCAGGGCCTTCCTGTTCTCTCCCTGTTCTGTCTCATTCCCTCTTCACCATTACCCCATTATTTTGTCTGTGAAAACTATTGGCAGTCTGAACTCTTCTTCACTGGGAGAAATCTGGGATAGATGGTCAGTCTTTGAGGAGCTGAATTAGGGCAGGGTATCCCATCTAAGGCGACTCTGACTGAAAGATCCAAAATGTGAGTCTAAGCCAGTATCTGTACAGATTACTAATGGTTCAAGCCAGGAAAACTTAGTAGCAATGCCAGGTTCAAAAGGAGGGAGTCAGTTGCAAATGGGAAATGAAGCCAGAGATCAGGATCTGGAAGAAAATAGGAGCAGCGCAGAATCAGATCAGGAAGGAAGCAAGATGATTCTAGGCCATTGTTCTCTCACTGGCGTGCTTTTGACTTAGCTGGTTATTTTAGTGAATTGGTTATTAGATCCAGTGATGGACATGGGCACTGGCTGAAAGATTCAGAATTGGAACCAATATTCCCCTCCTCAAAAAACTTTTGGCTCTCACTTTATCTATTATTATTACAATTATGTTTATGTAACAATAATGTATTATTAATCATTTTTACTTCTTTAAGTAATAGGCACTTTTTTTTGGTCGAGATGGAGTCTCACTCTGTTGCCCATGCTGGAGTGCAGTGGTGCAATCTCAGCGCACTGAAACCTCCGCCTCCTGGGTTCAAACGATTCGTGCCTCAGCCTCCTGCGTAGCTGGGATTACAGGCATGAGCCACCATACACGGCTAATTTTTTTTGTATTTTAGTAAAGACAACGTTTCACCATAATGGCCAGGCTGGTCTCAAACTTCTGGCCTCAAGTGATCTGCCTGCCTAAGCTTCCCAAATGCTGGGATTATAGGCATGAGCCACTGAGCCTGGGCAATGGGCACTTATCACCCACTGAGAGTCTAACAGAGGAAAAAAATTTAAATCTGGTTATCTCTGATGCTGAAGATCAAACTTCTTTCCTAGTTAAAAAAAATTCAGGGAAGGGTGAGGGTAAACAAGATACTATGATAAGCCAAGCTAACCTAAACTTTTTCTTCTGACATTCTTTTACTTTTCAAACTCTGTATTTTCAAACAGTGGAAAGAGAACTTTAGGCACACCATATTCATAAAGCAATATTCTGTACCCAGTCCTGTCCTAAGTGTTGCAGAAGTCACAAAATTTATAAAATTCGGTCACTTCCCTCAAGGTTTTTACAATTCAGTAGAGAGATAGAAGACCTATATATGAAAGATGTGCAAATGCAGGTGAGTTTTAACTAGAGTTTTCTAGGTAATAAACCACCCAAAACTTTATGGCTTAAAATAATCATGTATTCACTTATGATTCTGTGGTTGGCGATTTGGGTTGGGCTCAGCTTAGACATCTCATCTTTACCCTGCATAGTGTCTACTGAGCTCACTCCTATATCTGGTGCCTCAGCTGGGACAGCTAGCAAGTCTGTTGTGGCTGGATCTTTCTCCTCATTGGAAGAAGTGGGCAGGCTTATTCACAGAGTGGACAAGTGCAGAGGCTGCAAGGCCTCTAGTGGCTTAGGTTCACAGCTTGAATATCATCACTTCTGCCACATTCTGTTGGTCAAACCAAGTCAAGAGTCAGCTATAATTCAAAAAATGGAGAAACCGACACCCTCCTTTTAATGGGTCAAGCTATAAAGAATATGTGGTCATATTCAATCTACTACGGTCACCCGTTAGCTATAATTATTTCTATTTCTCCCATATGCCAGGTGAACTCACCCCATCCCAAGACTGCCCAAAAGTCTCATCCAATTATATCATCAAACTGAAAGTCTAAGATCTCAGGAATTGCATTTGGTCCAGGTGTGGATGAGGACCTATCACAGCTCCTTGCGTATGGCCCCTCTTAATCCAGAAATCTGTGAACCAAACAGACAAGTTTGTCTCCATCCTCTCCCATACCCAACATACAATGGTGAGATGACAAGAGGATAATCATAACAAAGACCCCATTCAAAAAGGAGAAATGGGGAGCACATAGAAGCCATTGGTCCGCAGCAATTCAGGAATACAGTCATGTGCATATGACCATCAGAAACAGTCCTGTTTACAGACGAATAACTTTTCTCATACTACTTCCTGCCCTAAAAAATTTTGTCTTAGTCTCTTTTAATGCAAGCTTATACAGCCCCCTTTAACACCTTGTGGGTTTTCTATGTATCAAGAAGTCATCCATTTCAACAGACAAAGGAAACACACACACAATTCTTTTTAATGCAGCATTCTTTCTTCTTCAGGCAGTATATTAGGATGTTGTGAGTTAATGCCCTCAAGATCTTTAGAAGTTATTTTGTTGAGTTAATATACTAGGAACGACCACAAATCCTTCTGAGGTCTTTACCAGAGTCTTAAAGTCACTCCCTTAATTAGATTTTAGAAGAATCTTTTGCAAACTGGAGAGATTGAAATGAAAAACAAGTTTATTTTCTAATTTAGAAAGTCCTGAGCCCTCTATCTTTTTTCTACTTTCTGTTTGCAAATGAAACAGTTCTTTCTTTAGTTCATCTCCTTCGGCCCATATATTATTAACAATCCTCCTGGAAATTTTCTTAACTAGATCCACAAGTTTATTAGATAAATGCTCTATCTTCCAACTGACCACATGCAATATTTTTCCAATTGTTTTGCTCCAAAACCAGTGCCACATGTTTTAGGTTTCTGTTGTGGCAGCATCCCCCTTCTAAGTACCAATTTCTGTTTTAGTTAGCTTTTGCTGCCCACATAAACTAAATCAAAAATTAGTGGCTTAAACACTTATTTTCTCATAGTTCTGTGGGTCAACAATTTGTGTTGGGCCCAACCACACACTGACTTGGCTTCTCTGGTTATAATCATTGCCAAATATGCAACCAGTCAGCAAAAAGACCAACACCGAGTCCCTGATACGGCGCATTTCCTGGGAAACCTGCCAGGTTGATTACATTAGCCCACGTTCACATCACAAAAAGGCAGCACTCCTCTCTCTCTGGAACAGACCCTTACTCTGGATATGGATCTGCCTTCCACTCCCATAATACTTATTCAAAAACCACTATCGTGGACACAGAATTCCTCATTTGCAATCAAAGTGCTTTACACAGCATTGCTATCAACCAAGGAAATAAATAAAGAGGGTCATGGGCTTATGCTCATGAAATTTACTGGGCTTGCCATGGTCCTCATCTCACTGAAGCAGCTGGCTTGGTAGAATGTAGAAGGACCTTGGAAGACTCAGTGATGGTGCCAGCTGGGTGCTCACACTTTGCAGGGTGGGTGTGATATCCTTCAGGATGCAGTGGAGGTTCCAAATTAATGGTTAATACATTGTATCATTTTCCACATGGATAGGATTCAGAACCTGAGAATCAAGCGATGGAAACAGAATGTCTCCTCTCATATTTCCCCTAATCATCGACCAGTGAAGTATTTGCATCCTATCCTCACAACTTTGCGCCCTGCTGATTTAGTTTTGTTGTTATAAAGGAATGCTTCCAGGGGCACACAAAAGATAATGATTTCATTAAACTGGAAAGTGAGAGGGACACGTAGACACATGAACTCTTCATGCCAGAAAACCAAGAGTTGAAGAAAGAGTTACTGCATTGGTTGGGGTGATTAATTCTACCAAGAGGAAATAGTTTGCCACTAGAGAGTTTTTTTCCTCCGTTTTAAAATTCAGTGCAATTCTCAATTCTGTCTCTAACTACCCACAGTGAGCTGTCACACTCCACAAGGTTAAGGAACTCCACAGTGCCACAAAATCGCCTTCACTTCAAACTTGAGTCACAAGTACTGGGTCCCCAGGTTACCCACACATCTGTCCAACTTGGCTGCAAAATCACAGGATCCCATAGTCCCCCTCCTAGATTCAATAACTTGCTGGAATGACTCATAGAACTCAGGAAAGTGGTATACTTACGATTATAGTTTATTATAAGAGATACAAATGAACAACCAGATGAGGTAACAGGGTGAGGTCTGAAAGGGTCCCACATGCAGGAACCTCTATCCCTCAAAGTTGGAGTGTGCCATTCTCCTTTTACATGGATGTGTCCATCAACCCAGAAGCTCTCAGAACACTTTCATTGAGGGGTTTTTGTGGTGGTCTCATTATGTAGGCAGAATTGATTAAATCATTGGCCATTGATGATCTCCATCTATAACCCCTCTGCTGCCCATCCCCAGAGGCTGGGGTTGGGCTGAAAGTTCCAACCCTCTAATCACATGGTTGGTTCATCTGGCAATCAACCCCCATCCTGCAGCTATCTAGGGACCTGCCAAGAGGTGTCACCACATGAGAATAAAAGATGTTCTTATCACCTTTATGATTCAGGAAATTACAAGGGTTTCAGGAGCTCTGTGCCAGAAACTGAGGACAAAGACCAAATACTTTTCTTATTATACCACATTACTGCACAATGAGGATAGAGGTCTTTTAATACTCCCATGCTTTTTGATAAAAGTAAATAGAAAACTACAGTAACCCAGTATAGGTGGAGCTGCTGATAGCACAGATCTTTAGGAGTGAATGCCTAGGTCCCCTTCTTGCCATCAGGCTAGGAACCATGAAGAGTTGGGGTGCTTGCTTGAGCAAAAGTATATGGAATGGCTACTGGAAGAAGGAAGTTCTAAATACCAGCTAAGACTATGTGACTACTTGCAGAAAAAAGGACAGTAGTACTTACTAGTATTTCTCTCATACTTTGATATAAATATGTATTTTTCTTTTTTCTCCTCTCTGATTCTCCTATCTGATGTAAGATGTGTCCATAGTTGCTAACATTATATATCAGCATTTAAGTTACAAGATATCAAGAGGTGAATATGTCGAGCTAGAGGAGGAACGAACATTCCCCAGTGAGTAAAGTGACATATGAAAACTCAAATCCTCTTTTGGGGAGTGAGTTAAAGTGTTTTTAATAGTATCACATTAAGCAGAAGCAAGATTTTTATCTTTATTTTGAAGTTAAACATGGTTAGAAGAAGTGTATTCAGATGCTAAGTTATCAAGGTGTTGACTGTATTGCATTGTTTTATCATCAATGTGTTTAACCTTGGAACTACTTTTGCTGGAATCTCCTCCCCTATATAATTCCAGGCTAGAGTTAGCCAAGGAGATGAAAAAGAAGCAGCATCCATGATTCTCAATGCTTTTCCACTAGATGAGGTGACAGACTGATCAGAGGTGCCAGGAGGGTCCTAGCTTGTCCTCATTCTCCTCTGCCTTGGTTCAGTTCTTCTCCTCGGCTGGTGACCACTGCTCAAGCCACTGCTGACCACAGCAGCCCTGAGTCTGCCACCAGAAGCTTAATGGCAGAACCACAGAGGCAGCAGCTACTCAGGGGCAACAGCTTCCCAGTTATGGTCCCATTGTGGCAGCTGATGTCCTGGCTTCTCAGACTTCCTCCTCAGGCTGTGAAGTATCCTCATGCTTCAGGATGCACAGGTAGTGACTATTCTCTGATCCTCAGCTCCTCCCCTAAGATTCCACATCTCCAGCTCCTTCCACAGTTGTGTAAGGTCTAATATCTATAATAAACCCCTTATCCCTTATTACTCTTTTTTTTTTTTTTTTTTTTTTTTTTTTTTTGAGACGGAGTCTTTGCTCTGTCGTCCAGGCTGGAGTGCAGTGGCACGAACTCGGCTCACTACAAGCTCCGCCTCCCGGGTTTACGCCATTCTCCTGCCTCAGCCTCCCGAGTAGCTGGGACTACAGGCGCCCGCCACCTCGCCCGGCTAGTTTTTTGTATTTTTTAGTAGAGACGGGGTTTCACCGTGTTCGCCAGGATGGTCTCGATCTCCTGACCTTGTGATCCGCCCGTCTCGGCCTCCCAAAGTGCTGGGATTACAGGCGTGAGCCACCGCGCCCGGCCTATCCCTTATTACTCTTAATGACCCTGCTTCCCTGGCTGAATCCCACTGAGTCATAGTATGTGAAAATATGACACCATAGAACAAGTCCCTGAAGAAAAATTTTTAAATGGGGGTGCATTTGGAGAAATAGTACTTACCCCACTCCAGATGTTGCTTGCTTTTCCATGTAGGGGATGCCCCACTAGCAAAACCCTCCTAGCCTCTCTCCACCCACAGCCTCCTCCTCAATTGATGAGCCTGGGATGTGGAAGTGGGTTTGCATAGCTCTGTCACTTCCTCCTTCTCTTGGGAGGGAGCCTCCTGCTCACCAAAAACATGCACTCCACTCTAGGTTTGGCAGGGGCATGTTCTTGCTAGGGGCAGCTCTGCCTGTGAAGAGATGGACACATCTTTCTGATTCTGGATTGTACATTTCACATCTCACGTGCTACTCTCTCCAGCATCAGTCAAATCAGAATAAAGATCAGCCTTTGACCTTCATCTGTCCTACTTCTGTGGATTTCTCAAATGCATCAGAACTCAGCTGGGGAAGAGCAGTGTTCATCCTGGGGCTCCCTTGAATCCCAGAAGGGGTTACTCAAGGGAAACTGCTGAAGAATGCTTTCCACCAGTTTGGGAAGGATGTAATCAGAATGGGATAAAAGAGATAAGAGAAGGAAGGTAAAGAAAACAGCCTGGGCAAAGAAAATAAGCTGTAGGTAGAGAAGGAAAATTAACCTGAAGAATATAGCAGTTTTTTAAGCAAATGAAAAGTAATGGGCTGGGCACAGTGGCTCATACCTGTAATCCCAGCACTTTGGGAGGCCAAGTTGGGCAGATCACAAGGTCAGGAGTTCGAGACCAACCTGGCCAACATGGTGAAACACCGTCTCTACTAAAAATACAAAAATTAGCCAGGCAGGGTGGTGTATGCCTCTAATCCCAGCTACTCAGGAGGCTGAGGCAGGAGAATTACTTGAACCGGGGAGGCAGAGGTTGCAGTGAGCCAAGATGGTGCCACTGCACTCCAGTCTGGGTGACAGAGTGAGACTTCATCTCAAAAAAGAAAAAAAAAAAAAAAAAGAAAGAAAGAAAAGAAAAAGGAAAAAGAAATGAAGTAAGGAGTTTGATAAGGGACAGGATAGCAGGGCAGCTGGTGAGAGGCTTTGAAGACTAAATTTAAGTTTTTAGTAACAGTTACTTTAATTCTGCTCCAATTATTCCACTTCCTACTAATATTAAATTTTATGATCAGCTTCACTACCAGTTTAATGAAATATGCAATCAGCTTTTTTATAGATCTCTTTTATTGCTAATCTATGTTTCACACTATCTAAATCAGAGAAGTGACCTACCGACAGTAACAATGGCCTGGGCTCTTACTGGTCTCTCTCCCAGCATCTTAGTTGGACTTTCCTTGGAATATATTTTTCAGCCTTACAACATTAAAAATAGTTCTCAGGAGTAGAATCCCTTTTCGATGCTATGCAATTTATTTCGGGGCACTTTACTAAGAAAGACAATGAGAAAGAGAAAGATGGGTTGATAGAAACACTTTACCCTGGCTCAGAGTCTGTCAGGAATTTAAGGGATGAATTGTATCTCCGCGTCTGAGATCATCCATGTGTTATGAATCACACTGTTGGAAAATATACCAATATTTCCCTTTGGTCCCCATTCTATCCTTCCCCTCCCCATCCTCACATTTCAAGTTCATTTTTGTTTCTGTTCCAGGCCTAATGAGACCGTGATCAATGTGTCTCGAGTTGACCCTGCCTTCACATCTTCAATCATACCTTCCCTGTCTAATCCACTACACTCTGCTCTTTGTCAACTGATGGATTTATTTAGTTAAGAAAACTAAAAATACAATCACGCCTCAACTTCACAAACAGGCCTCTGGTTTGATTTTCTTCATTTTATGAAATCCAGCCAACCGCAGACACTGAACTATGCCTTTAAAGAATCTGTGTCTGAACTGATGATATTCTCTTCATTTGTGAGGACATTTTAAAGTCTGCTTCTTTCTGCTCAAGACACTTCCTAGGTAGTGTCCTCTGCTGGATTGCTTCCTGAGGCCGAGGTTGTGAGGTCTGGTCTCAAAGCCTCCATTCCTAAGCAGCTTTCTGCATGAGTTAGGTTGTCACAGTTTCCCTCTCCTCACTAACTGGGCACTCAGTGCACAGCCAGCATCTGCCAAGGGGATGCTGACGTGGACCCAGAAGCCTGGACACGCACAGCAAGCTGCCCACAGATAATCCCGATGGCTGAGGACAGGGTGGGGTGCCATAACTTCACTCCGAAAACTCTTTCAGGCTGTCCTTGTTGTTCTTGTAATTGTACCAAATTCACAGTCGATCCTAAGCGAGCTTTATGTTTGCACATTATTGGATGCTTTGGACAAAACGCTGTTACTTCCAACTTTTCTAAAGGTCACGCTTTTTTAAATTCTCTTTTTAGAGATGAAGTACCTGATCTTCTGACACCTTAGTTGGCACAACAACTGAGTGAGTACACCGGGCCAGCTTCATATTCCTTCTTCCTGTGCCAATTTCCTCCCTCGCCTGACTTGTGCTCTAATCCCTGCCACCACTGCAGTCTCCGTCTTCATCCTGAGACCCCCAGTGCCATCTCCACACCCACTGCCTTCATCTCTTGCTACTTCTACCCTCTAGTCTTTCCTCTCTAGGTTCCAAAGCACTCTATCACATCCTACCATACTCCAGCTGTGGATGCTTTGTCAGGTCCTGAATATCTTCAATGGATATCGGGGACTCTAAACCCCACCAAGGCATAACATGGAAATAAGCCTCTATGCCTAGGATTCATCCCTACACTTTAACAAACTGGAATAATGGAAAATCATGGCATATGAGGAAGGGGAGAGGATCAGGATATAATTGTCTCTCTCTTCTCCCCTTCATCTTAGTCTACCTTTTTCTTTTTTTCTTTTTTTCTTCTTCTTTTTTGAGACGGAGTCTCACTGTGTTGCCCAGGCCGGAGTGCAGTGGTGCGATCTCCACTCACTGCAAGCTCCACCTCCTGGGTTTACGCCATTCTCCTGCCTCAGTCTCCCGAGTAGCTGAGACTACAGGCGCCCGCCACCATGCCCAGCTAATTTTTTGTATGTTTAGTAGAGACAGGGTTTCACCGTGTGTTAAGCAGGATGGTCTCGATCTCCTGACCTCATGATCCACCCCCCTTGGCCTCTGGAAGTGCTGGGATTACAGGCTTGAGCCACCGCACCTGGCCTAGTCTACCTTTTTCTTAATGTTTTTGTCTTTTCTCCCATTCTAGGGTAGAGGGATTCATTGTAACCTAAATTTTTCCTAAATGGAATTAAGGGACCACACCATGATTTCTTCCACTCTTCATTTCCTTGCCTAATACCTTTCTTTTGTCCTTACATCCTCGGCAATAACTTATACCCTCACACCTACAATATCCATCACCAAGATGATCCCAGGTACCTTGAGACATCAACCTTCCCATGTGACCTGGCTTCAAGTCTACTTTCTAAGGGTGGCCTGCAACTCATGGACAGAAAATAGAATTTTCACCTTACTAATCCAATGTAAATTATATTCACCAAAGTAACAGATCTCAATAAAATTTATATTCTCTTTTTTTTTTTTTTTTTTTTGTCATTTGTGTGTTCACTGCTGTGATTAACAACCATTCACATTTGGAAAAGAATCAAGTAAAGCATAATTGAATTCTGATACCACTTGGGAAAGATGGTCATAGATGTGAGAATGTTAAGATGGTACAAGGGACACAAGGAAAATCATTTGTGTAGCTAGCACACCACATATTTTACCTGCAGATTCCTGGACTAGGTTCATAAAACACCCTCAGATCATGTCATGTACATTTTTCATAAGAGGTGAAACTCAGCTTTCATCTGAGGGTACTTGTGGGGAAAAAGCACTGTGAGAAATAGCTGTGTTATAGTTGTGTCAGTCCTCAATCAGGAGGATGTTTAATGACAAGAAAGACGTATAAGGAGCGATGAGAAAAGTGGAGTTCTTTCCTCTTTAAATAATCTGTAATGCTTTTTGTAATGCAACTGCAATTAGCCAAAGAGGAAAGCATGGGACTATCTCATCCCATTTTCAAAAGCCACCAATAGTACATATTCCATACAAATAATGTGTGATATCATTCCAAATATTTTCTCACATTCCTTAGTTTATTCCCTTTACAATCCTTTGAGGCAGTCAGAAAGTGCATTGCGTTTGCAAGCGGGAAAGCAGAGAGAGGTAAGTTGCTTGCCAAAGTTGACACAGCTAGTTAGTGACGGTGTTTGATTGGAACCCAAATTTGTTGCATCCATCCAGGACACCCGGCACCACGTCAATCTATTATGCTAGTTCCATACTGCCCGTGAGCTTCCAGGCATTCCTGGAATCCATGAAAATTACATTTTTTATTGAGACCCATATGATTAATGGTGCTCTGTATCCAAGCCAAACAATGCCATAGTTAATTTAGAAAAATGGAGGTTTAAATGTAAATGCATCCAACATATTGCATGCAAGACTCCTGCCTTGAATTTCTTATAGCACCTCTCTGTCAAAGAGCTCAGGAAAGTTTGCAGCCTCTTGCTAATCCTCCCAACATGCCTGTGAAAGGCCCACTGAGCAGTTTTAATTATGACTGGTTTACAAATAGAAAAACTGAAACACAGATGGTGAAAAATGAAGCTGAGTAAGGGATTTCCCCAGAACCACTGGCATATCAGACCCAGGTCACTCTTTGCCAGGCCTGCGCAATCTCTACTTGGCCACATTTTCCGGGTAAGAGACCTCAAATGGCAAATGAGCATTCAAGACTCCAGTGTGTTTCAACTGCAATACACACATACTTTGAGAGGTGGTAAAAATAACAGGTTCAGAGGATATGGTGGTTGTGAGGAGTCAATGATGCATATGGACAGTGCTTGGCACCAGGTAGCTGGCAGGTAATGTGGGCACAAGAAATGGTAACAGAGAAATTAGTCTCTGCCTTGAAAGAAATGAGGTTGTTAATCTGGATACTCAACAAATATTTATGGAAGAAAGGAAGAAAAAAAAGCAAGTGAGGGAGGGAGAAGCCTTTTAAAATAGAAATCTGGGTTCACGCCCTTTCCCTATGACTCATTGGAGTTTCATAAAATGGTTTTATCTTCTGTAACATGGTGGCTTTGGTGGTCTAAATACCATTCACAGACATATATTTTGGCCATAACATTTCTTAATACCGCCCTTGTAAGAGTCAACTCCCACCTCCCCATGTGGGCTTCTTTGCTTGAGTTACCAAGAGTTACCCCAACCTAACCAAAAAACTTAATGCAGACACATCCTTTCTATTGTGGGTTGTTTCAACTTTAGTGTAAAAGAAGGATAAGCCTTTTTTAAAGTAACTAAACATAGTTGGCTGTATTGCAATAGCTTGTGAGGTGCTCGTCATAAAACCAATCCTTTTCTTTTTTAATCTTTTTCTTGATTATCTCCAAAAATAAAGCATATTTCTTCCCTATGTGCCAGCTGCAGCCAGATGTAGGTAGGGTGTACAATTAAGACTCTGAAAACTTTGCTTAGCAAATTGAAGGAAAGATGTTAGAAAAATTCATGTAACTCACTTGCTATTTGGCTCTTTATGGCTAAATTCAATCTTTTACCCCTCAATTCCAACACAGAGCCCCCTGACACTCAGGAAGCCTTGAAATGGTTTCCTGTCTTCTGGTTTGTCAGATTCAGTTGCTCTGCTCAATAGAATATTATTAACCATGCCTATGTTAAAAAGTAATAAGCAAAAGAAAAAATGCTTGATTGCCTAGAAGGAGAGATTGTTACATATGAAAAAAATTGAATTGCTTTTAACCTTTCCCAGGTAATGTATACAACTATTCTTTCAATGTTTAATCCCATTATTTAATGTAAGGAAATAAATAAATAAAATTGGGCTGACAGAAGTGGCAATATAATATCCTTTAATCTGCAGCTCACAGTGCATTTAAAAATAATAATTTCGAAAAGAGCATTTGAAAACATTTGATCTTAAAAATGCATATTTTGCTTATTCTAGTGTTTGTTGATTTGAAGGCTTTGAGGTCAGCCCAGTAAATATTCAGTTTGCTTGGCACAAACTGTGCAGGAATCTAATAGAAAGCAATATTGTTGAAAATGGATATCAATTGAAAACAGAGAGCAGTGTCAACTATTCCCCACTGGGAACAGACAACAATAAAACCAGTCAAGCATTACACAGCCGAGCCTGCCAAATGTCATTAGAGTGGAGAAAAAAGGAAAGGAACATGGTAGGGAAAGAAGCACTTTGCTTTATTTTTTTCCTCCAATTTAAAAAGACATACACACACACACACACACACACACACACACACCAGTGAGGGATAGGGAGAGAACATTTAGAGAATAAGGACAATAAAACCTAAAATTGTCCAAACCAGTGTCACCATTCTCTTAAAGCTGGCATGTTCTCTTTTCTTTTCCAACATGATTACATTATAAAGATTTTCAAATAATTTTTCTGTCTTTTCAGTTGATCATTTTCCCCCAATAACTCTTTTAGTCAAGTGCGTTTGTAATCACAAAGTTTTCCATTTTTAAATCAGCATTGTAATATCACTTATGGTAATCATATTTCTATCATCATTTAATTAATTGATCTGAGTTCTGGGCTTTTGAAAATGTATACGTTTTCACTGTTAACTATCATGCGTCAGTGGAGAGCCTTTCAGAGGGAACGGGCTGCAGAGAAGCCCTCTCTCTGGGTGAAAAGAAATATTTACAGTAGCTCTGAAATCTGTTAAATTATGAGGATGTGGGAAAATCATTGCTGGGCAATGGGACCATGGGGAAAAACACATCATCACTCCCAATCCCACCTGAAGGCAGAACTGGGAACCAGTGACTTAGCCCCAAAACTTCTGCCATATCTGTGGCATTTTCATTGATGATTTGTAAATTTTCAAACAAAGAAAAATTGTCTTCTACAGACAATGGTCAAGCTGCTGAACAGCCAGCCAAGAGCTCCCCCTAGTGAAGTTGCACACATATTAGTGTGAGCTCCTGCATACATGCACGTCTGCTTGTATACGCACACACACACAAACACACAGAGTCTTAGATTTGACTCGTTTGTCCAAAATATTGTCCACCCCACCTTCTTTCAAAATAACATGAACAAAAATTCCCCAAACTCTCCTGAATGTTTTCTACCATTCATTGTTAAACTCCACACTCAGCAGTAAAGAGCCAGAGGGAACTTCCTTTTAGAAGGCAAAACTGTCAATCTGATCATATCATTTTGAAATCATAATAATCACATATTGGCTCCAAATCTGCATCCTCAAGTAGATGCTATCAATGTAGACAGTCCTCAGGGGCAGCATATTACCACATAATTAGCATAGTAACTTTGTTGTGTAAACAAAATAAAAGACAGGTTTGAATGCAAGAAATATATCTTACACTGTAGTGGTGTCTACAGTTTCTGTAGAAAAACCTATTGTTCTTGGCCAAGCTTTTATTTTTGTCGCAGTATTACTTTGATTAAACACCTGCTGATACATGCAAGCAGCTTTCTATGTAAGTGTGCTTCCTTCGTATACATGTATGCACATGACCATATATTTTATTGCAAAACAATCTACAGAATACTCATCCTACTCATATTTAACAGGCCTAATTTGCTATATCACCAGCATTGCATCTCCCAAATCAGCCCTAATTCCTTCAAATACATTTTGGCTTCCTCCAAAAATAAATTTTATTGGTTTTATGAGCCCAGATAGGGCTCTGAAGGAAGAATAGGCATTCTTTAGTGGGGAGAAGGTAGCAAACGTAGATATCAGACGCAGAGATGAAAAGGATTTAATGTCTTCCTAAAAATTCTCTGAAAGTCATATGAACATTTTTAGGAAAATACAAATGACTGCCATTTTGCAATTAACAGCTGCTTACGTTAAGCACCAAGTACTCCCTAGCTCCTGCTAATATATTTTTTCTTAAACCATAG
The DNA here is from genome assembly GCF_047675955.1 of Chlorocebus sabaeus. NCBI lineage: Eukaryota > Metazoa > Chordata > Mammalia > Primates > Cercopithecidae > Chlorocebus > Chlorocebus sabaeus. Next base: position 97,125,379 of record NC_132911.1, read on the forward strand.
ATCCACAAGACAAGCGATAATAGCTCTCAGATGCTAAAGGTAACTCTGTTTTTCTGGGACACTCTAACCCTAGAATGCAATTTGTTTAGGTTCCATATATTTATGCTCAATTCTTGAAACCAGCAGGCTTCAGAATGACACAGATTAGGTTATTGTTATGTAAGGCTGCTTTTATCATCGAGCTCATTTGCATAAAAGTCATATGAATATAGGAACTAAATTTAAATAAGCCAGTTGGCTTAGAAATACTATTACTTACCTCCCTGGAGGATGGTGACAATTAATACTGACATCTTTGCAAAGTGTTGGTGGGACATGCTGCCATATAAATATAAATAATAAAATTTCAGTTGTATTACAATATTTTTAGTATTTTTTAAAACTCATTTAATATACTCAGATTCTTGTTCTTTCCATAATTCTCAGACCTCCACAAATCTAAAAGAGAACAGGTTGGGGACTAGGGAAGATCGCATAACTAAGCCATTCATTGGGACAAATGTGAATATGACCAGTTTTACCCATTGGCCCCACTATTAGGGCAAGAACTTCACGTTCACAAAACCCATACCTACGATGAACTCTTCTACAGTTACTGTTGGACACTGGGTATATAATTCAGCCTGCAAAAACCGATTGTTTTTACCTTACAAAAGCGGGAGTTAGAATTCTCAACACCTTCTTGAATCAAAAAGAAGCACTAAATAAAGAACCGAAGTTAGACCTAATATGTTCATTAAAATTCTGCGGGCATCTCTGAAAGTGTAATTTGGCCCAATGTGTGTGTGTGTGTGTGTTTTTTTAAATCATGAAAATTAGCTAATGAATATTGTGCATTCACTTCCCTAACATAAAATAACTCAACCATTTAAATTGCACAAATTCCAAAATGGTCTAATTTACAATACATCATTGTTTGCTTGTTTGTGTTAGAAGTGCTTAACCTAATAACATGCTGAGATTGTATCCTTTTAAAAATTCCAATTGTTTATGAAATAACAAGAGACTCATGGCTGAATTTGCGTATGAGTTTAGCTATTACAACCCTAAATACTAAACGCTGACAATATTGACTGCTGCTTAAATTCATTAATCAGAATTTGGTCCTGTCAGTTTTCACTAGGTTGGGAGTCAGAAGTCTCAGGGTTTCTAGCAGGCACTGACAATTCCGGACTGCTTGATCTTGACTGGGCCACTGTGTCCTTGGACTTTCAGTGCTTTCATCTGTAAGTTATGGGTAATAACGTCTGCCCTGCTGACTTCATGGGATCACTATGAGAATTAAATGAGATAGCACATGTGGGAAATGCTTTCAATATTAGACAGTGCTAGATAAGTGTGTGCACTATTCGTTTGAAAAATAATATCTCGATCATCAAGTTTAATCATCTCTAAAGATCCTCCCTAACCTTCTAAATGGTTCTTTGCATTGATTTCTTTCAGAAAAACAATAAATGTTGAGTGGCGTATTTGCAGAAAAGTTGTTTTTAATCTATCACTGCTATCATTAGTACTTTAGTTAGGTATCTAACTCAGCTTTAGACCCTCTTCTCTCATCAGAATAGACCCCATATGGGATGAGAACACAGTCCATACATAGCATCACCATGCTTATTTGGTTTGGTTTCTCCCACACTAAAACCTATTGTCCAGGTGTTTTTCATGCGAGAATTTGCAGAGAGGGCCCAGGGCCACCAGATGGAGGCTTTGTCTGTCCTTGGCTCCATCATAACCAAAATAGAAGAACCATATAGCAGATGTGTTCCTTTTTAAAACTAGAACTATATGGAATACTATTTATTGATAAAGAGAAATGAACTACTGACATTCACAGCAATGTAGATGAATCTCAAACACATTATTCTAAATGAAAAAAGCCAGGCTCAGAAAGCTTATATATATGACATCATTTTCATGACATTCTAGAAAAGGCAAAACTACAGAATTACAGGATAGAAAACAGATGAGCAGCTGCAAGGGGCTGGAGGTGAGGGAGAGGATTGGATACACAGGGACCTGAGGAAATTTTTGCAGGTGTGAGACTATGTTACATTTTGATTATGGTGGTGGTTACCTGAATGCCTGTGTTTGTCAGAGCTCATATTCAAAAGTGGGATTTTTATTATATGTAAACTGTAGCTCAATAAACTTGTTTCTGTTTTTTGTTTTTTTTTTAAAAAAGACTCAAAGAAAAGTCAACACGAATTTGTTACCCTGCTTTGAATTATGTTACCTCTTTTAAAATCAAATTGTATTTTCTTTGAAGTTCAAACTGTTCTCTGGTAAAATGAAGTCATATTAAGCTAACCAGACACATAACTGAGCATGGTTAAACTCTGAAATAAAGTTTTCAGTACCTATCTACCACATTAGTAATTAATTTCCAGAGAGTACAAAAAGTATAATGGTCTTGCAATGATAACCATTTTATTTTTATTGTTTCCCAAATGGTAACAAAAGATTTTGGGTCATAAGCCTAGTTGTATAGATTTAACCTCTCCCCCATCCTTATCTAGTGCTCAGAGAGCTGTTTATATTGTTTCATAGGTGATGCCCATAGGACTCGGAGCATGTTCTCTCACACAGGGCTGCCAGTCAAAATTTTCCATTGGTTACAGAGGACCTCACTTGAATTCTAAGTAAAATATGTGCCCAGGAATATCTGATCAAGGGCCCAAAGTAGAGAAAATAAAGCGAATGAATCCAAAATAGTCCCTAGAACTCTGCCAAGAATTGCAACCCATACATATACTGTACAGATAACGTGCTATAAAATGCTGGCACTAACAATGTTTCTTTCTAAAGATTGGGGTACAGCTTCCAGCTTCCATGATTTTATTTTCTTATCAATAGAATTGTAAAGTTTTAAAAGACAGGCAGAGGCTATCAGCGGGCAGCCCCTTCCTGGGACAAGCATGGAGAGAGGGGTTTAAGGGAGGGACATGTCTGGACAAGAAGAAACTGGAGGAAAAGAACACCACCTCTCTCCAAACCCCCATTCCCTTCCTTCTGTTGTAAAACGCTGTACAAAACAATGCCCATACAATCTATTGCTGGGAATACAATTATTTGCAGGTGTCTCAAAGCCATTTAGGCTCATTCACTCTTCTTTTCTCCTCATTGACATTAGTTTAATCTGTGAAAATCAGATCACAATCATGCCAGACTTTTTACCTCATTAGTTTTCTATTGTCTGTTCTGAGGCATCGCATACATTTCTCTCTCCAGGCAAGACTGGTTCTTGTCTGCACTGTGTTTCCATCCCTTCCCCCTTTTCATTCTTATGAGCAAGAAGCACTTTTAATTTAATACTTTAACTACTTCTAGAGCTAAATAGGAAAGATTTCACCTGCATTTTTTAAAAACTGACAACTTTGAGATATAAACATGTTTCTGGTTGTTATTCAAATCGTGCATGTGATATGTATGAAGTGCCCACACCCCCAGATTTGCTCTGTAGATACACAGTAATTCTCTGTTGATGACAAGTTATATTAACTACATATAAATCCATTTTTTCATTGTGTTAACTCACAGCAATGTCATTTTCTTGATAAATTTGTGCCTCCTGTGTGTCTTTATCACTATCCTAAGAGAAGCCTTGCCTAGCATTATTTTAACTATATTTGGAATGGGGTTAGAGCATTTACTCTGAACAGCCAGATCCATGGGACAAACCAGGGATATTAGCAAGAGGATGGAGCTGTTTTCTGCAGAGCCTTGAACTTACGCATTTAAGATTATTGCGATTTTTACTTCTCCAGATGCTGCTTCAGACACATAGTAGACAAAATGTTGAAATTCCTCATCAACCAGTTGTACAGCAAGAAAATGTATCTCTTTCATATTTTAGCTAGTACATAATTTCTAAATGGGTTTGGTATATATTTGATCAAAAATCTAATTTTCTGATTCAGGGCTCATGGTCAGTTATGATAGTCCTTAGAAATTGGGGTCAATAAAGAAAATTGTTGATAGTTCTTTGAATGACTACATATTTCAGTGTTAGCATTGTTATTAATTTTTCAAGAAATCTAAGTTATATTTATAAAATGTCATGAACTGCTCCATTCATTGTTTATTTCCTTATTGTATATAAGCAGAAATTATCTGCCATACCAGGCAGCATCAGATCCCCTGACTAAACAAGTTTTAGTTCCTCTGGGGAAAAAATAGCAATAATAACCTTTGATTATATAAGAACATCATAATCTACATTGTCATTCCTGATTCAGCCCATGCCAAGAACATAGGACGATTTACATATGCTCTAATCAAATATTTGGGGGTTGGGGAGTCTCACTGCAGATCTCCAGATCAAGATTATGTGACACGCCTTGGATTCCAGCCAGGTTTAAGGCTCTTCATTTTTAAAACAATAACCACCTGCTAAAAGAAGAAAGAAAGCCATTTCCTTCTTGACATTCGTTAGCTTAGGATCAGCAGAATCTTCCTGCTGCTCAGATTGAAATGTAATAGCTGCAAGGTTGAAAACTGAAATCTTGCACTAAGCACTTCATTGCTGCTGGCTTGTAATTTTTTTCTTCTCAAAAATTACATACACAAAGCAGTTTTAGACTCTGTAATCAGATATTTTGCCTCATACTACTGTGTGATTTGGGATGTTTTCTTTCTTGTTCTTTTTATTTTTTTAAAGAACTAGATCTGCACAATCCATTCTTTCAGGGTATACACAGGCTCCACACTGGACTCTCATTGCTGCCATATGGCATTTAGGGAATTTTGACCAGGCTAAATAAGTAAGATGAACTCAGACTAGTTAATTCTCATAGGTCCAAAAGCCCTCAACTCAGGTTGACTTGACTCATTTTTATTGGCTTGTTGTCCAGTTTCACAGGAGACAGTAGATGTACATGTTGCAGGGAGAGGAGGGTTGGCAGGGGAGAAGCAAAGGGCATGGAAAGGCCAAAGGCAAAAGAAAACAAGAACTTGATCTCAGCCTCAAGGTATCTCTTTATAATGGGCTCAGATTTTGCAGGGTCATGAAATGCATCTAACTTTGCTTAGATACGGTGATTCTCCCAAGAGTCCTCCGGTTTCTCTCCACTCTGAGCTGACAACAGTATCCTCATTTTATACTCCCACCAGTCCACACACCTCCAGTGGGAAAGCATCTTGAAAAAAATCAGATTTTAAATTGTATACACAAGCAGCAAACATTTTAATTAAAAAATGCTTTGTTTGCAAAATGTACAATTAAACACCATAATCTTGCACTTTGTTCAGCACCACCACTTTGGAACCAACACTTTTCCTTCACGATGCATTATTATTTAGAAATGTGCTCAAGAGTTAATATCTGTATCTTTAGAAGTGTAATATAGTACATTGCTTTAACATACTCTGGCAGTACACTTCACAGAAATTTGAGTTTACAAATTCATTTTTTCACGTTCTTCAAAATAGACTCTTTCTTTAAGTATATACCTCGATATGTACTATCATGTGTGTGTGTATGCGTGTATTATTCAGTTCATTCTTAAATGTCTTCTGACCTCAGATGTACCTTGTCCAAAAAGCAACACCATCCACAATTAAGTTCCCAACTTTACACGTCACAACTCACCGATTCACCTAGGATTATAAAACTTTGAAACCATCCTTCCTTCCCTATGTCTATTCATATAATATCAGAGAATAAAGGAAGTAGGCAACAGAATTGGATCAGGAAATGCTTTTTCAATGGTTTATCTCAATGGATATAAAAAGGGACTACATAGTAAAGCAAACTTAAGCTAAGGTATGGGATGAATGCAAACCCATATTTCTAGCAGTCTTCTTGATAATTAGAAAAACTTTTTGGCTGCCTTTTGGTCATCTCTAATTGGAGTATCTCAGATTTTCTGTCTTTCCCATGACATAGAGAGGAAGAAGTTCTTATACAGGATGCACAAGAAATATCTGCTGTGTCCCTTGTTTATTTGTTATTAACATCTACTCCAACCCTGGATTCCTTGCAAAGATCATCTGAAACCATTTGTCCATTGTATAAAGACTAATTCTTCTAAAATTAGACCATATTATCCAGAAATACATTTAACTCTCCAAGGGTAAATTGCAAAGTGTCTGAATACACGAAAAGTCAGTGACTGTGGAAGAGCATTGCAGGCAAATCCTGTACTTTGTGAAACTCCCCTCTTACACCCTGAATCTTCAGGCCTTGTACATTAAACGTGACCAGTTGACATATGAATCCAGGGGAGATGCTGGTGTCTATATGCATATTAAACATTAATAAAGCTGAATTGCTTTTATTTCTTTGGATTTACACAAACCCTATAGACAGAAGTTCTCATGTTTTCTTGCAGCATCCCAGTGGAGTATCCTGCACTTCCCCTGAGTATATATGCCCCATTTGAGAGATCAGCACTGTGAGAGTCAGAGTTCTCCAGAGAAACAGAACCAAGTGGATACAGAGTCATTCCTCGGTACCCACGTGACATTGGTTCCAAGACACCCCCTTGCCTGCCACAGATACCAAAGTCCACCAATGCTCAAGTCCCTTACATATAATGGTATAGTATTTGCATATAACCTACACACATCTTTCCATATACTTTAAATCATCTCTATTACTTATAGTACCTAATATGATGTCTATACATCACTTCTTTCATGTGGATTCAACATAGTACTTGCCACGTTGTAAATTTAAAACTTTGCTTTTGAAACTTTGTGGAATGTTTTTCCTGAATATTTTTTATCTCAATTTTTGGTTGAAGCCATAACACAGAATACACAGATACAGAAGACTGATTGTGTGTGTGTGCGTGCGTGCGTGCGTGTGTGTGTGTGTGTGTGTGTGTGTGTGTAGAAAGAGAGAGATTTTAAAAACTGGCACATACAATTGTTGGGGGCTGTCCAACTAAATGTGTAGGGCAAGCCAGCAGGCTGGAGATTCAGGTAAGAGTTAATGTTGCAGTTCCAAGTATGAAGACTTGAAACTTGGGCAGAATGTCTATATTGCCGTCTGCAGGCAGCATTCCTTCTTTGGGAAACCCCAGTCTTTGTTCCAAAGGCCTTCAACTGATTGGATGAGGCCACTCACATTATGGAGGGCAATCTGCTTTCCTTAAAGTCAACCGATTGTAAATGTTAATGACATCTTTAAAATAGCTTCACAGTAACATCTAGACTAGTGTTGGATCAAACAGCTGGTCAACATAATCTAACCAAATTGACAAAATTAACCATCACAAATCCTATCTACTGTGCTGCAGAAAAAGAACCTCACCACAGATAGACAAAATGCCAGGCTGCTTTCCTCTTCCTCCTTCCTATTCAAAATGCAATAGCCTCACTGCAGAGAAGAGGGAAGGGAGAGCAAGAGAGCAGACAACCCCCGCCCTGCTGTGGAGCCATGCTGGGAACTCTCCTCTGCCCTGAGAGAAGAGCGTTTTGAATCAAATCAAAAACCAAAGCTTAGAAATCAGCATGACTTAATCTTAATTACTAAGATGAAATTGTGTTAATCACTGAAGGGGACTAGAAACTTGTGGAATTGGACCAAGATGTCATCAAGACAAGTGCAGAATGGGAAAGGAGAGTTCAACACACAGAACGGTAACCATGTTGGAAAAAAAAATAGGGAAATGTCGTATTTTGAGACTTCAGAAGCATCTTTGCTCTTTGTGTGCAGGTACAAAGAGCAGAGAGCAAAGGCACTATGAATAAAACTGGGTCAGGATAAAAGAGGGGGGCATGGAAGTGACATCATTGCGGGGTGTGACCCAGAGCTTCCAGGTGGACTGTGTGGACAGGCTTGCCATGCCACACGGCTGGCCTGGCACTGACGAGTGGTAGGGGTCATCCAAACCTCCAGAGCACAGACGTCAATGCCAGGTGCATACTGGTTTGGATCCAGGCTCTGCCACTTTAAGCCCCTGTGACTTACCTCCTCTTTCTTTATACCTTTCTCCAACTGCACAATGGAAACAATACAAGTTACTTGTTGTATAGGGCTGCTCTTAGGGGTAAGTGGTGGAACAGAATGAGTGTTTCAGTAAATGTGAGCTAGAGTCATTGTCAGCATCATCCCTTTTACCATGAGATGGCAGAAGTTACTTCTTCCACTAAAACTGAAGCATCTGGTAAACTCTCGACTCACTTCACTGAACGTTTTGTGTCTTAAAATAAGATATTGGCTACCTCTTAGAGAACTCTTGTAACAGGTACTTTGCTGAAAGCATTTCTTAGGTATAATTGCCACAATAACCCCACAAAGTGGGTACTGTCTGCATTTTACAGATGAGAAACATCACTGACGTTTGTATAGGTTTACCAACTTGCCCAAGGCCACACAGCTCATCAGAGCTACGCTGTTTCCAAGTTACCATACTGCCTCCCACTGAGCATGGACGTTTTTCTGGAATATTTGTAGATAACATGGAAATATCGATAACACTGAACGGAAGTAGTTGTGTTGACAGTAAGTTTGAATTGTAATGCAAAGAACTCAAGGCATATCCTTAAGTGTATTCTTGATTTTACGTGAGCAGATTTCAAAGTGTTGGAGCAGGGGATAATTGGGTACATTACCACAGACATTAGACTCATAAGTAGGAAGCTATAATCAAATTTCTGACAGTCGAGTTAATTATGGTCGAAGGTGGAAAGAGGAGAGGGAGGGCAATCAAAGACGCAGATGTGGCTACACAGGGATTTCTCTGGTGAAGTAGGATTCTAAAAGATTTTGATCAAAATGTGTCAGTCATCAAACATGAAGGAGAGGCACAAACAAGAAGGACTGGCATCTGCTTAGCTAAGTCCAGAACGAGCGGAAGGTTGGGGATCATGCCAAGGACAACACAAATGTTGTCAAAAACTTGGTGGGGAGGGGCGGGGAGAAGTAAGAAGTATAAAGGAATGGATTGACTCACTGTTTGGAGTAGGTGATAAAATGTTGAGAGGATAATAGATAAAAGCAGAATTATTCACCATCAGTTTTGCTTACATTTTTCACCAAGAAAAATAATCTTCAAACTGTAAGGTGTTACTTTATGATGAATAAAAATTAGGAGAATCTATTGTTGCTTTTCAGTCTTTGATCCTACATATATGTTATCTCCAATAACTTGCTGATGAAATGCAGAATCACTGATAATAATCCAGGAAAAATCAAAATTGGGGAAAAAAGGCCCACTCAGACCCTTGCTGTCCCCAAATTCCCGATAGTGTACTGAGATGCCCTGCCCTGCCAGAAACGCTAAATGCTGCAGACTGAGCAGACCAAAAGGTGGAAGATACGGAGATAACAGAAATTATTGAAAAAGAAGCTAAGTTAATAAATCAATTATTTATCCTTTTAGGGGAAAAAAGGTAGATTCTCTAGAGTCTAGGGATTAAGAATGATTAAATCTTGGCAACTACATCCAGCAAGATTACATGCAGCCTTTTTTCAACTTCACATAGGAGCAGTTTCAAGAAATGAGTCTTAATGTTGAACCAAAGTCCTCTTTTTTTCTTTTCATGAACCTGTGTCTGCTCTCTGGAACAAGGAGTACCAATTGAGGGTCCATGCGCTGAATTCAGCCTGCAGGGCTGTTTTGCTGTTTGGGGTCATTTGTTTGTTTATCTTTTGTTGCTTTAAAGCGAGTCATATGCTCTACGTAATGCCCAGAACTCTCTCCTGTACTTCACTATTCAATCATGTATACTACCTGCCTATTGGCCGCCAGTATAACTTGAGTTTGCAACCTTTCTCTGGACCACATAAGAAAAATCTAATCCTTCTTCTTTTGCATCCTTCACATCTTGAAAGCCTGAGGGTGTTTTCAACAAGATTATGCCAATGGCTGAGTTCTTCACCAGGCCACTCAAGAGGACTTCTGTCAGTGAGTCTCCAACATTTGTATTTCAGCACCCCAGTCTCAGAGCCAAAGATCCTGGGACCCACATCACCAATCCTTCTCACTACTCACAACTTAGTAATAAAAAACAATGATAGAGAATCAAAATTTAAGTGCTGCAATAAATGTATTGCTAACCACACAATATAATTGCTCATTGTTTATTCCAGAGAGAAAAACATGATCTTATGCAAAATTTTCATCCTATCTCTGCCTCTCCATTTCTATAAAATGGAGGAATTTTTCTCCCAAAATCACAGTAAGAATTAAATAAGGTGAAATATATTTTAAATGCCCTATAAATTAAAAATGTCCTGGTCATCTTACTATCTTATAACTACTTAACATACGTTTTAAGTAGCACAGATTTATAGAGAGCATATCACCAATGAAGTATTACTGTGCAAGTGAATTTTAGATGAAGTACAGATATATTTTTAAAGAAAAATATACAGATTATTTACATTTGAGCCATAACACCATTATGCCTTACATTCAAATTATTAGAAAATTATAGGCCAAAAATACTGTTGAAATTAAAATGCATTCTATACACTCTATAGTTTAACAACTCACAACCAATTAAATCAACATGAAGAAACCAATAATAATTATTAAAAGCTACAGTAGGGGCAACTAAAAGCAACAACCAACCAACTTGATGCTCACTTATAATAAAAGCTTCTCTCTCTCCTCTCTCTCTTTTTTTTTTTTTTTTTTTCTTTTGTAGAGGTGGAGTCTCACTATGTTGCCCAGGCTGGTCTTGAACTCCTGGCTTCAAGGGACCCTCCTGCCTCAGCCTTCCAAAGTGCTGGGATTACAGACATGAGCCACTGCGCATGGCCAAGATTCTTTCTAAACTTTGAACATTCCACCTAGCTAGATGTGTGCTTACACAGTGGGAGCTCTGTAGTATCACTAGCAGCAAAACCACGCAGTGGAGTAGTGAATTTCCCCTCCCAACCCTAGAGAAGCATTTATATTTAGGTATACCAGACTAGTAACCTTTATAACTCACCCAGTCAATATAAAGAAGAGGCAGTGAACCTACATGTCATTTGTCTATAAGTACCAACAAGCCTGGCTGATAGAATAATTGTTATGTAGAACATTTTGGCAGAGAGAAGAGAGCGCTCTGGAGAGTTTTGCACTGGCGATTAAAAGCCTGATCCAGAAATGACACACATCACCTCTACTCACATCTCATTGACCAGAGGTGGCCACAGAACTCCACCAACCCCAGCAGTCTAAGAAATACCATCCTGCCCTGTCCTCAGAAGGCAGAGATCTGGATATATTTGGTAAAAAGAATTAATTTTAACATCACGTGAAGACCCCATTTAGAGGTCCTTTGCAGTTTGCTTTTAAGCCACAGCTGATTGCAGAGTTAATTGGCCTTATACTGGCCTTATAATATTCTGCCTTGCTTCTGTAACCATCCTACTGATGACGATTTTGTTATCCTTCTATTCTTGTGAGGAACACAGCAGTTAACAATTTTGGAGGGCTGACAATATGCCTGTCACTGGGCTAAGCTTTTTACAGTCATTACCTCAGTTTACCCCAACAACATTAAGTTGCAGTTATTGCTATTATTGCTATTCACAATTATTTCAGTTGCAGCTAGAAATATGACTAGATAAATCAAGAGCTGGGAGGCTGGAGTTTTGAGAACCAAATGCCTATGGAGGTAGCCAAAGCCTGGAGCAGAGATAAATAAACTTGCTCAGAGAAAGTATTTGACAGAGATAAAGACAGATCGAAGCAAAACACCATGGATGCATCTTGGGGCACAGCCACATGGGGAGGTGGGAGGTACTGAAAAAGACCAAGAGAAAAACAGAGAGGCAAGACAAAAAGTAAGAAGAGAAAAATTCAAGAAGGAAATGACTAGGTGATCAACAGTTTTAAATATTTCTATAACATTGAGATCAAATAGTGTATCTTAGTCAGTTCAGGTTGTTACATCAAAATACCATAAACTGAGCAGCTTAGAAACAACAGAAATTTATTTCTCACAGTTCTGGAGCCTGGAAGTCCACACTCAGACTGCCAGCATGGTCGGGTTCTGCCGCAGTCCCCTTCCAGGTGGCAGACTGTTGACTTCTTCCTCTGTCCTCACACGGCAGAAAGGCTGAGGGGTCTCTCTAGGACCTCTTTTATAAGGGCACCAATCCCGAAGAATCCCCTCCCAAAGGCCCCACCTCCTATATACATCAAAACCTTGTGAGTTGAGATTTCAACATATGAGTTTTGAGGGGACACAAATGTTCATACTCTGGCAGTGAGAATGTAAAGAGGATTCTAGATTTGGAAGTAAGGGCGTTATTGTTGTCTTGGCCAGAGAAGTTTCGGTGGAGTAACAGCGATGAAAGCCAGGTTGCAGAGGATGGTGGACTATAGAGGCTATGAGGAAACTGACAGTGCAGTTAAGTTTTCAAGAATTATGGTAGCAATGAGGAAAAGAAAGAGTAACAGCACCCAGGAAAACTGAATAGAAATCTGCTGATTTGAAGATGGCAAAGCTGGGGAAGTGGGAGAGATTGCAAATATAGGCACAAGAGAGCAAGGTTCTAACAGAGACAGAGGGAATGAGACTCTAGGCAAAGTGTATATGTCATGTTTGGTCTTTTCTTCATATACGCATGGGCCACATGTATTTCCTCTGATGAGAAATGCTTGTTCATGCTTTTACCTACTTTTGTGTTGGGTTATTTGTCTCTTCTTAAGCATCATAACAGTATTAACTCAAAAGGCCTAAAATACCTTTTCCTTAAGAAGGAAGGAATAAAGATGGGAAAAAATAGAAAAACATTGGAGCAGAAGGACAGGAATCAGAATAAATTCATCTCTATTTTTATGTGAAGTGCTAGGCAAGGCTTGAGGAAATAGGTAGCTTAATGAGAATTCTGAAATGTTTTAACTGCGCTAGGGGATTGAAAAATTGAGTCACTCAGATATGAGTTAAAGACTTGCTAAGCATCAAGTCTAAATTAGACAACAATTGGGAAAATTATGTCATTTCCTCCACAGACCTCAGTGAAGTGAAGATGAGAGGTGACCAATTCCAGACACTCAGTAGGTGCTCATTCAATGCTTATTGAATGAATAAATGAATGAATGATTCTGAAGTTTTGTGACAGGTGTGTACCTACTGTGTTAACTCCATGCATTCTGTCTCCAGGCCGATGCTCAGAGTGTTCCCTCAATTCACTGTGCCCACTCCTCACCCTCTCTCCAAGTTGCTGCAGTTTCAAAATACGGATAGAGCTGGTCCTTTTCTTCTCCCAGGAGGTGCCAACTTAAGACCAAAAAGGGGCAATACCAGTGAGCCAGCTTAACTGAAGACTTGACCATAACATAGAGGAACTGTAATTTGGAGAAGACACAGCTAAAACTGTGTGATCAACTGACTAGCTGCCAGAAGACCACTGAAGACCCCATTCATGCCCCTCCTGGGTGTCCCCACCTGGCCCTCACAATAATAACCCCCTTACTTCCAAATCTAAAATCCTCTTTACATTCTCACTGCCATGGTCTGAACATTTGTGTCCTCTCAAAACTCATATGTTGAAATCTCAACTCAGAAGGTGTTGATATATATAGGAAGTGGGGCCTTTGGGAGGGGATTCTTTGGGATTGGTGCCCTTGTAAAAGAGGCCCTAGGGAGACCCCTCAGCCCTTCTGCCGTGTGAGGACAGAGGAAGAAGTCAACAGTCTGCAACAGTTTTTACCCCTAGTCGGCCCGGTGATACCGGAAGGTCAGAACATTCCCCTTCTCCCATCTCCTCACCAGGCCCATTTTACTGGCTCTGCAGGCTACATAGAGCAAACAAGCAAACACAGAAACAAAAAGGAAACATTATAACAATCTCCCTTGTCTCAAAGAAGACATTCATATTTTATTATAAAGAGCAGCTTTGCTCCTCTTTGCCCAGACCCTTCTCTCCAGAATATGCCTGGTCTTTGCAATAATCAAAAGCTCAATAAATTGCTTTCACCAAAAAAGAGAAACACTGCCTTTTCTAATGCTGCCTTCAGTTGCCAACCTTAGATTATGGAGAGCAAACAGCTCTGCAAAAAGACAATTTTTATTTTCATCCCTGCCAGAAGTGCTATTGAGGATGAGGGATGAGAAGAAGGAGATTGCCAGAAGAAAAGGGCATTATAAGGAAATACCCTCAGGCCGTGAAAGGGTCCAGCGTGTTCTGGGAAGAGTGAGTTTAGTTTGCCTGGAATTTGATGGCCGTAGAACTAAAGTGCTGAGAGATGAGATGGAAGAGCAAGGCAAGGCCAGTGTTCAAAGGGCCTGCTAATGCCACAATCACACTCTAAGAGTCTAGCTTTAGGCAACAGCAGCGTTTGCAATTGGCAAAGCAGTTGGAGTTGGTTTTCTATAGTTCATCTAGCAACAGTAAGGAGGATAAACTAGAATAGAGAGTGGTGAGAAATGATGAAGGCAAGGGCAGTAGTGAAGAAATAAAGACAACAAAACTTGTTTGGCTTCTGTGGGCAAACTTTCCCTAACTTGAATGCCCCTTTTTATCTGCATCTGTATTCTCGAATCTGGTTTAGAAACTTTCCTGGGGAGTTTGTTAAAAACGCATTTTAGTAGGGCCCTCCCTAGAGATTCTGATTCAGTGAGGCATGGAGAGGGAGTTGCAGGAATCAGCATTTTAAACAAACACCCAAAGGGAGATGAGTTGCACACAAATAACAATTTCAGACATTCTGGTCCAAAATCCACGTTACCCAAATCCTACCCTTCTTCCAAGAACCTCCGTGGTTTTCCATAAAGCCCTTCCCCACAACTCCAGTCTCTACCAGCCTCACTCAGAACTCGATCCCCAGGTGCTCACTGTTTTAGTGCTGCAACTTGGACTTAACATCTAGATCTTGTGAGAATGCAGATTGCATTGCTAGCAAACTCCCAGGTGATGCTGATGCTGCTGGTCCACATTTCACACTTTGAGGACTAGGGTATCTAGATCATACATGTTGGAACTACATTACCATGTCAGTCATTTGGTTGTTTAATATGAGTTCTGCCTCCCAACTTTACTGTAAATTCCCAAACAGAGACCAAGTTTTGAATGCCTTTGAGAACTCTTCACACCACCAAGGACTGGATATCCAGCAGGTGCTTTACAAATACAAGTTGAATTGAATAATTCAAAGTAAAAAAAGCCATGAACTAGATTTCAGGATGGGAATAAAGAATCAATGGAGAATGCAGCTTTAATTCTTTGTTATTATTGTTCCTAATAGGCACTTCCAGAAAGCCACAGAGAATAGCAAATACATACATATACTCAGTGGGGCATTCGAGACCAATATTCTTAGATGTCTACTTTAAAAACACAATATTCACAAAGTGCAGTTTCAATGACTTAAAAGGGAGATGTGCTTTTCTACAAATTTCTGAAGCATATTTTCAAAAGGTCTATCAGTTGTATAACTGCATTCTCTAATACCTAGGCCCACCATAGTGTAGACGATTACTGGGTTCAGTGACATGCAAATCAGGTCCCAATCTCAGAATAAGATTTTTTTTTTCCTTTTCCTTCGAGTCAGGTAATTGTATACACTCAAATGGGAATCCCAGACTTTCATGGTTGGCTATGTACTGATTAAGTGATACACTTGCCTGAATCTGCTTTATGCTGCCAAGTTTTCAATATTTTTTTTCAGACACATATATAAGATCAAATAGCAGCATCAATATTAAGTAAATTTGGTAAAACTTAATAAAGCCAAAGCAACAAAGTCCAGAACTTTCTAAGCAAGAAAGTATGAGAGAGAGCTTCTTGACAAGAAGGAAAATGTATTTAAAAATATGTACAGACAAATAAGAGTGGACATATTTTCACCATCCATGTGCCCTTTCATCCAGTCCAAACACCAGACTCAGAACAAAGAACAGGAACATGATTTATTGCCTCAAATAATATCCTAAAACCAGAGAGCATGCAGCACCAGCCAAGGCCATTTGAGTACTTTACCTTATATCAAGCCAGTCCCTTCCTTGAGTCCCCTTTTAATAAGATGTTGTAGGCTTCACAAGAGAAAACTTTAATATAATAGATGCTGTACCCCCTGAAGATCATTATGTTCCAATTCTACGTATGAGGAGAAAGGCTAGATTTTATTTTTAAAAGAAAGTTTTTATTCCTATCTCTAAAAGAAAACAACTCAAGTCTCTAGAAAACTATACCAGACATTATATAACAAACTGTTATTTAGGCAAGATATTTTAAACCATTGTCACTAGTGAAAGGATGATGTAATTTGAGCAACTGTTTACGGAACGTTGTGAGAAAATTAAGCCATTATTATATCATAAAATACCTTGTTTCATAATATCAATTTTGCTATTAGGATTTGAAGCAAGAGTTTTCTTAGGGACACGTGTTTTCACATCACATTAAGGTCATTTGTACACATTGTAATATAACCATAACTGTGATAATTATTCTTTTGTGCAAAAATTTCAAGTAATCCTTCCAGTAGAACATTAAAAGATTATAATGTATTTATATGATTATGTGTGAGTGTGTGTGAGTGAGAGACTAATTTGCTAACAATGCTAGGTCTATTAGGTTAGCCTGAGAATCTTGGGGGTTAGTGATTTTTCATGAAAAGGCAACATCTAGCACAGTGGGTAGGGAGTGGAGAAGTGGACAAAGCAAGGCATAAATGAGCTAGAATTTTTTTCCTACTTTTTATGCTAGAAGCAGGATGGATGGCATTATAACCAATATACATCTATTTTATCAAGAAAGAGGCTTAGTTTGGAAAACCCAGTATGCATGTGCCATTTATAGCTTTCCAAATACCTGGCTGCATTTCCACCAGCATTGCATGCACACAGCTTGAGACAGAATTGAAGATGATCATCTACCACATCTCTTGTAACGGCCCCATGCTTGTGCCCTGCTGAGGGGATAGAAAGCTGGTGAAAAAAAAGAAAAGTCTTTTCATCCATACTCTTAGCAAATTCTAAAGTATTCAAAGCTAAACTGATTAGAAGGATAGAAATAGATCTTTCAAGAAAGTCCTCTTTTTCTAACCAAAGGTACCAGGTCTGCATAGACAAAGGCACATCTCTAAAGTTATCATTTTTTCTGCCTAATCCAGAAAGCTTGAAATTTTAATATAACCAATACTTTAATAGATAAATGGTAGCTATAGAGAGACATTTGGAACAGGGATAGGTTAGAGAAAAGAGGACTTTCTTGAAAGATCTATTTATATGCCTCTAATCAGTTGAGTAAATTTAGTCACATACATTGCAAAACAGAAACCAATCTTGTGTATGGCACTTTGGATGCGTATGGTTTGCCCTGAATGGAATGTTTTTAGGGCATTAGAAGGCTCCCATCCATCCTAATCAACTTTGTGTAGAAATGATTCAATATCCAGTGTTGGCTCCAATCAGTGCAAGTGTCAGTCACCGAGCAGAGTCTTGCCCACAGCCCTCTGTCCTCATTTCCTCATGGCGGAATGCATGTGGTTCTTTCAGGACAAATTCCCTTTCGCCTGCATTCCCAGAGTGCCTACCCCTGACAGGCTTGCCTGCTATGGCACTGACCATATGGCTAGGCTCATCTCCACCCTCTCCTTTAATAATTCCCTCTCCCTCATTTTCCACCTCATTCTATTTTCACAGAGGGCATTTTTTTACAGACTCTTCCCCCAAACTACACATCCTTACAAATGTATCCATGATTCCAGCCACATGAGAGATACCTTTAACTCACACACTCACTGAGGTATATCTTGCTGACCATGGCTGTGTGTTGTTTATTTCTGAAGGGAATTAATTTAAAACTTAGATACATACTGTTGCCTTTCATGCTACAGCTCAAATTCCATTCCATTAATTCCTTATACTGTAGCATATAATTTGCTTCACACTCCTAATTGTCCAGTGCAATCAATCTTGATTATGGCGTATGTTATCATAAGTTGAGTCTTTCCCAAATATTTTAAAGAAATTTTAAATATCATTTTAAAACTTTTCCTTTTACTTGATATTTGTCCTAAGAGAAATAGTCATGTACCACATGATGATGTTTCAGCCAAAAATGAACCACACATACACAGCGGTCCCATAAGATTATAAGGGAGCTGAAAAACTTCTGTCACCTAGTGACATCATAGCCATATTACCATCGTAGCAAAATGCATTACTCACATGTTGGTGGTGATACCGATGTAAACAAACCTACTGCACTGCCAGACATATAAAATTATAACACATAAATTATGTATGGTATGTAATACTTCAAATTATAATTAAAAACTATGTTACTGGTTTATGTATTTGCTATAATTTTATCATTATTTTAAAGTGTGTTACAACTTATAGAAAAAAGTTAACTGTAAAACAGCCTCAGGCAGGTCCTTCAGGAGGGATTCCAGGGAAAGGCATTATCACAAGAGATGGCAGCTCCATGCATGTTATTGCCCCCGAAGACCTTCCAGCGGGACAAGATGTGGAGGGGGAAGACAGTGACATTGTCGATCCTATGTTTGTGTGTTAGTTTAACAAAAAAGTTTAAATTAAAATGTAAAAACATATGTAAAAGTAGGAAAAATAGAAAAAGTTCATAAAATAAAAATATAAAGAATGAAAATATTATTTACAGCTGTATACATATTATATGTTTATGTTATATATAAGCTAAACGTTATAACAAAAAAGTCAAAAAGTTTTTTAAAGTTTATAAAGTAAAAAATTACAGTAAACTAAGATTAATGTATTAAAGAAAACATTTTTTTATAAATTTAGTGTAGGCTGTATTAGTCCATTATCATGCTGCTGATAATGACATACCTGAGACTGGGAAGAAAAAGAGGTTTAATTGGACTCACAGCTCCACATGGCTCGTGAGGCCTCAAAATCATGGCAGGAGGCAAAAAGCACTTCTCATATAGTGGTAGCAAGAGAAAATGAGAAAGATGCAAAGCAGAAACCCGTGATAAAACCATCAGATCTCATGAGACTTATTCACTACCACAAAAATAGTATGGGGACACCGCCCCCATAATTCAAATTATCTCCCACCAAGTCCCTCCGACAACATGTGGGAATTATGAGAGTACAAGTCAAGATGAGACTTGGGTGTGGACAGAGCCGAACCATATCATTCTGCTCCTGGCCCCTCCAAATCTCATGTCCTCACATTTCAAAACCAGTCATAATCAACCATGCCTTCCCAACAGTCCCTCAAAGTCTTAACTCATTTCAGCATTAACCCAAAAGTCCACAGTCCAAAGTCTCACCTGAGACAAGGCAAGTCCCTTCTGCCTATGAGCCTGTGAAATCAAAAGCAAGCTAGTTACTCCTAGATATAATGGGGTACAGGTATTAAGTAAATACAGCTGTTCAAAATGGGAGAAATTGGCCAAAACAAAGGGGTTACAGGGCCCATGCAAGTCCAAAATCCAGCAAGGCAGTCAAAATCTCACAGTTCCAAAATGATGCAAGAGGTGGGTTCCCATGGTCTTGGGCAGCTCCGCCCCTATGGCTTTGGAGGGTATAGCCCCCCTCTTGGCTGCTTTCATTGGCTGGCATTGAATGTCTGCAGCTTTTCCAGGTGCACAATGCAAGCTGCCGGTGGATCTACCATTCTGGGGTCTGGAGGATGGTGGCCCTCTTCTCCAAGCTCCACTAGGTGGTGCTCCAGTACGGACTCTTTGTGAGAGCTCTGACCCCATATTTCCCCACTGCACTGCCCTAGCAGAGATTTTCTATGAGAGCCCTGTCTCTGAAGTAAACTTCTGCATGGATATCCAGGTATTTCTATACATCCTCTGAAATGTACACGAGGTGCCCAAACCTCAGTTCTTGACTTCTGTGCACTGACAGGCTCAACACCATGTGGAAGCTGCCAAGACTTGGGGCTTCCACTCTCTGAAGCCACAGCTGGAGCTGTACCTTGGTCCCTTTTAGTCATGGCTGGAGTGGCTGGGATGCAGGGCACCAGGCACAGGGACCCTGGGCCTGGCCCACAAAATAATTTTTTCCTCCTAAGCCTCTGGGCTTGTGATGGGAGGGGCTGCCATGAAGACCTCTGACATGCCCTGGAGACATTTTCCCCATTGTTTTGGGGATTAATATTTGGCTCCTTGTTACTTATGCAAATTTCTGCAGCTGGCTTGAATTTCTCCTCAGAAAATGGGATTTTCTTTTCTATTGCACTGTCAAGCTGCAAATTTTCCAAACTTTTATGCTCTGTTTCCCTTTTGAAACTGAATGCCTTTAACAGCACCCAAGTCACATCTTGAATGCTTTGCTGCTTAGAAATTTCTTCTGCCAGATACTTTAAATCATCTGTCTCAAGTTCAAAGTTCCACAAATCTCTAGGGCAGAGGAAAAATGCCACCAGTCTCTTTGCTAAAATATGACAAGAGTCTCCTTTACTCTGGTTCCCAACAAGTTCCTCATCTCCATCTGAGACCACCTCAGCCTGGACCTCAATATCAATATCACTATCAGCATTTTGGGCAAAGCCATTCAACAAGTTAACAAGAAGTTCCAAACTTTCCCACATTTCCCAGTCTTCTTCTGAGCCCTCCAACTGTTCCAGCCTCTGCCTGTTACCCAGTTCCAAAGTCACTTCCACATTTTGGGGTACCTTTTCAGCAGTGTCCCACTCCACTGGTACCTATTTACTGTATTAGTCCATTTTCACACTGCAGATAAAGACATACACGAGACTGGGAAGGAAAAGAGGTTTAATCAAACTCACAGTTCCACATAGCTGGGGAGGCCTCAGAATCATGGTGGGAGGCAAAAGGCATTTCTTATGTGGTGGTGGCAAGAGAAAATGAGGAAGATGCAAAAGCAGAAACCCCTGATAGAACCATCAGATCTTGTGAGACTTATTCACTACCTTGAAAACAGTATGGGGGAAACTGCCCCCATGATTCAAATTATCTTCCACCAGGTTCCTCTGACAACATGCGGGAATTATGGGCATACAATTCAACATGAAACTTGGGTGGGGACACAGAGCCAAACCATATCATAGCCTAAGTGTACCATGTGTATAAAGTCTGCAGGAGTGCACAGTAATGTCCTAGACCTTCGTGTTCACTCACCACTCATTCACTGACTCACCCAGAGCAACTTCCAATCCTGTAAGCTCCATTCATGATGAAAGCCCTGTACAGAGGTACCATTTCTGTAAACTTATAATGCACTTTTACAGTACCTTTTCTATGTTTAGATATATTTAGATACATAAATACTTACCATTGTGTTACAATTACCTACAGTATTCAGGACAGTAACACACTGTACAGGTTTGTAGCCTGGGAGCCATAGAATATACTATCTAGCCTAGGCACATGGTAGGCTATACCATCTATCTTTGTGTAAGTTCAGTCTGTGGCATTTGCATAATGATGAAATCACCTAACATTTATATCTCAGAACATATCTCAGAACATAACCCTGTCATTAAGTGACGCATGACTATATAAACATTCATTACAGTAATTGAAAAATTGTAAGCCTATAAAAGGCTTCAGGAAGTCCTGTAATAAAGCAATCTAGCATTGTTTACCACCCAAGACTTCTCAAACTTATTTTTCCCTAGTTTTATTTTTCATCCAATACCTATTAAGATGTACACTCTTCTAGACTACCAAACCCTCAATGAAAAGCAAATGAAACTGCTTTCAAATATTCTGCTAATGGAAGAAAATCTTCTCACCCTCTGCTGAGCTCTTAGCTCATTGCTTCCAGGAAGATCTGGTCCAGTTCCAGGAACCAAATGACCAGTCCACACAGCCAGAATGAAATAAGTACCCGCCAGAGAAACCAAACCCCAGGAGCCTCTGCTTCATTCTCTGAACCTTCACTTTTGGAGAGGCAAAGTGTGACTCAAATAACAGCAGAGATGATATACATGGGGCATGGTAACATGTAGTACCAGGAGAAGAAAAAGACAATCAGCCCCCCACACATCTTCCTTGCAGGTTCCATTTCCTGCATGTTCTCCCTGGGAGTTCAAGTATTCAGGTCATATCATAACGATCCATGAAGACTCACCAAAACACGTTACTAAAGTAATAAGTGAATCTGTTGTTTGAGAAGAGACTGTCCTTTGGTCACTGTCCTTTTACCCAATGGCTTGTTTCAGGTCCTACAGCACGCCAAGTTCTTTCCTTTCTCGGAAACTTCTTACATATCATGGCCTCACCCAAAATGCTTTTCTTTGTGCTTTGAATTCCTAGTTTTTTCCAGCTTAGATGTCAGCCCCATTGAGAGACTTTCCTCAATCATCCAACATTCTCTTATTATTCCCCGTGCTCTGCTCTTTTCCTTTGTGATACTTATCTCAAGTTATAATTCTCTGCTGATTTTTTTTCTGTGTTTATTGTCTATCTGCTCCTTTAGACTCCAAGTTCCATAGGACAAGAGCCACATGTGTCTCATATCCACCACTGTATACCCAGCCTAGCACAATACCTGGCACAAGGCAGTGTTCTTACTTCATTTGGACTGCTGTAACAAAATGCCTTAGACTAGCTAATGTGTAAATAATGGAAATTTATTGCTTACAGTTCTAGAGGCTGGGAAGCCCCAGATCAAGGTGTCAGCAGATTTGGTGTCTTCAGAGGGCTTGCTCTCTACTTCAAAGATGGCACCTTCTTGTTGCATCCTCATACGGTGAGAGGTGCAGACAACTACCTCACACCTCTTCTATAAGGGCACTAATCCCATTCTCGAGGTTTCCATTCTCATAGCCTAATCACTTCTTATAGGTCCCACCTCTTAATACTATCACATTGACAACTACATTTCTATATATTAATTTTAGAGGGACAGATTTAGACTATAGCAGAGGTACTTTAAGAATAATAGGCCAGGCATGGTGGCTCACACAGGTAATCCCAGCACTTTAGGGGGCTGAGGCAGGAGGATCACTTGCATCCAGGAGTTCAAGTCTAGCCTGGGTAACATAGTGAGGCCCTGTCCCTACAAAAAAAAAAAAATTATCTGGGTATGGTGGAGTGTGCCTGTAGTCCCTGCTACATGGGACACTGAGGCAGGAGGATTGCCTAAGCCCAGGAGGTGGAAGCTGCAGTGAGCCATGATCATGATCATGCCACCACACCCAGCCTTGGCAACAGAATGAGACTCTGTCTCAAAAAAATAAGAATAAGTAATAGTTAAACAAATAAATGAAAAATTTGACTCTTTGGAAAGAGTAGGAGTGCTGTTTCTCAAGCTTGCTTTAACCTCTCAGAGCCTCCCTACAATCACTGATTCATCTGAGGAGCCTCTCTTTTGCTAAACCCAGGTGGACTCTTCCAGAGTCATAATCTCGAGGCCAGCCCACATCAGGTAGCATAATTAATTGGGGGCTTTGCAGCCAGCTTGTCATGTTGGTGCTCATTACACAATGAGTGCTGGCTAAATACACAGGCTGAGAATTCTCAGCGGTCTAATTTTTTTTTTTTTTTATTCAGAAATGTTCCATGTCATCCTATGCCACTTCCTTGTGTACAAGTCATTTAGCTCTAATTCATGTAGCACACAGTCTGTTGTGTGAAATCAAGAAGAAGCAGAATATATCGAGCTCCTTTTCTGTGGAAGGCATCAGGGTGGGGGTCTTGTCAATGTTGTCTCATTTAATTCTCAATTATGAGATGGGTAATATCCAATTTAAGGATGAGAAACTGAGGCTCAGCCAGAGAAAAGTAACCTGCCCACATGTCCACCAACAGGAGGCACTTGTGTTTTTTCTGCTACTCCACAGTGTGTGAAACAGAATGGACAAGGGCCTGTCAAAAACTTCATGAGAGAAATAACAAAGACAAAGTCTTCAGGTAGGCTCAGTTTGGGGGAACGACATCTGGAAGGTTAATAAAGCAAAGTCTTTTTAACCAGATACAGCTCAGGCTTGATAAATCGCATTTCCATGATTTTGAAATAAACATTTTTTTAGTTTTACAGAGGCAGGTGGATCACCTGAGGTCAGGAATTCAAGACCAGCCTGGACAACATGGTGAAACTCCGTCTCTATTAAAAATACAAAAAAATTAGCTGGGCGTCATGTTGGGTGTCTCCAATCCCAACTACTTGGGAGGCTGAGGCAGGAGAATCGTTTGAACCTGGGAGGGAGAGGTTGTAGTGAACAGAGATGGCACCACTGTACTCCAGCCTGGGCGGCAGAGTGAAACTCAGTCTCAAAAACAAAACAAAACAAAACAAAAAAATGCCTTACAAGTTGGTTCATTGTGGTAGTGTATCTTTTTCTCACTAAAAGTTGCCATTTTGACAATGGTACTATTAAGCATGACTTAATCAAAGAGACATGGTTTAGCACAGCCTCATGGTGCTAGTAAGAGACCTATATATTTTTCCATCTGCTCCTAATAATATTTAAAATATTATTTTACCAGTTACTCACATTACTCACATTAGTCCTTATTTCATAAATTGTGAGACTGACTCTCAAAGAGGTTAATTAACAAGCCCAAAGTCACACAGCTATTAACAGTCAAAGCTAGAATTCAAATCCAGGTCCACTGGGCCCTTAAGATCACATTATTAGTCACAACGATTTCTTGGTTCCCATTCTAGCAATATAGTGTGTGAGGCTTTCCACGTTTACAGCAGGACTCAGGACAACGGTGGTTAAATTTTCCTCTAACAAGCTATCCATAGCTTCATCAGCACTGTGACACAAAGCAAATAGAACACATAGAGATCGCATGCCTTCCACCACAGTGCAGCTGCTCTCTAGCCAGCAATGCCAGGGTCGCTGGCAGCACCAGCATTACCAGTTCACAAAACACCAGCAGCCACCAGATAATGTGATATTAGAGTCCCACAAGGACACGAGACCAAATACTGCTTTGGTCTTCCCCAGTGTCTAGCCTACCATGACTGCTAATGGCAATGCAGGAAGCAGCTAGAAACTCCGCCAATGTCTCTACTTATTAGTGCCAGAGTCAGCAGGGCAACAAACTCCGTCATTGCTTATGCACAATCAAATTTACCAGGGGAGGCATATGAGCTGCTATTTTTCACCTTTCACATAGGAGTCCCTGCAGATATACTTGATACTCATTTCACTCTTCACAAATCTTCCACCTGAGATTGCCTAAAGTGCCATGGAGCTACTACTGATCCCTCTTCCCTGCAGATAGGAGATGAGAAAGGTGGTGATTAAGAATGTGGGCATTTGAGTTGGACTGCTGGCTTGGAACCCTGGTTCTGCCATGTGCCAGCTGGGCAATGTGAGCATCACTAATGCTGTTAGTTCCTCAGTTTCCTCATCTATAAAATGTTGGTTAATATTGGGTCTGACCCAATATTTCACTAATTTCACTAATGAAATGTGATGTGCCTATACAATACCAGGCATAAAGCAATGTTAGGTATTAGAGATAGATAAATATTCAAATGAACTATCTCATAAATACCATGTTTAGTATATTCTCCATTCATATAAGTTGCCCTTATAAAGTCCTAAATTATAACAACCCTTATAATATATATATTATATATGTGTATACATACAATCCTTATAATAAGTCAATACCAAGATGATTGGCAAATGCACTCATCCTGAGAGCCAGGAAACAACAGAAATTGTCCTACTCAAGACTGGATCAAACTGGGGAGCCTCTCCTCTGTCTAAGGGGCTAGCTGTTACTCAGCACCATCTGATTATTATTCAGAAAAATACAGGTCTACTGTTGCCAAAATTTCCTATATTTCAAGAAAATCTGAAATATAGATTTTCATATGAAACCTTCCAATCTATAGATATTAGCAATAAAACTCAAACTATTTTCAAGGCCAAAGACCAAGTAATGTCTGCATGCTTCTGATTTGCAAGTCCCACACATGACCCAGCAACTTCAGATCTGGCAGTAAGTTTTAATTAATTCTGAATGTTGACCTCTTTATTCAGAAAGACTCTGCTTTTGGTTCTCTTCTATTATTCCTTAATTCCCTGTTGATTTACACATTTCTTCTGCAGCCCAGAACAATTGAGAAAGATTTTGAATTTGGGAGTTTCTCATTTTTTCCTCTAACGAAACTGAAGTCAAGAGCAGCTTGCCCAAAGGAATTTCAGATGCTTAATTGACTACAGAGCTCATCAGAATAAGCTAATATTATCAAGATGTGATCATATCCCTCATGCAACTACTTCAGATTTAGTCTAAGAACAAAAACACTGAATTTTCTTTCTTTTCTTCAAATCACCAAGAAGGTATGAAACTTACAAGGAGCTTCCCTAAGATGAAAGTGTAGCATCATCTCTGGAATGAAAGTGGAAGAAGAAAATGGAGGGATAGGCATGCAGTTTGAGTTCCTTATAGATGGAGTCTTTACAGGATGCTTTCTCCAAGTGGTGGAACTATTAAACATCTTCACGTGAACCAATATGTGTATCAAATACATTCTAAATCCAAAAGTAAATTATTATTAATCCATGTGTTGAATTAATTATGCTGTTGCTCCTTTCCTTAGCAGTGATTTCTGATCTTCCAAGGTATGGCTCGCTTTCAAGTTTACTACCAGCATCCACTCTATTTAAGAGCCTGTTTTGTTGACATCTGGGAGAGTCGCTATCAACAGCTGATGATCTGTCTAATTACACCTGTGTTGACTTCTCAGATCTCTCTATTTATCCCATTGTATGGGTAAACCATTTGAAATATAAACACTTCATCAGTCCTTGGCCAGATGAAGAGTTAAAAAAAGAGACAGTGAGCAAATCATCCATCATCTTAAGAGAAGCTAGAGTGGGACACCGAATTCAGACCCAGATTCAAACCTGTCTCTACAGATGTATAACTTGTGCAAAGGGGATAATAATTGTACTTATCTAGTAGGGAGGTTAACAGGATAAAATTTTCTAATGTTCAAAAAAAGTCAGCAGTAGTAGGATAGTATTAAATCACATATGTACATATCAATTATTGAGGGTTTCCTATGTGGCCAATCAGCATGTGAAACAGTTTACACGTGTAAATCATTTAATCCCCACAACAAACCTAGGAGTTTTAAGGATTACTGATTCCCACTTAAGGAAAAGACAAGACTTGGAGAAGTTTGTATTTTAACCATGGGAAGCCAAGGCTCAGCAGATTAAAGTAATTTGCCTGAGATTACACAGCTAATAAGTAGGAAGAGTGGTATTTGAAAACTGGCTGACTGATTCCAGCGCCCACACATCTTTGCACGGCAAGGGCATTCAATGAAGGGCACGATTGACAGAAAGACATCATTTTAGTTGGGAGAGGGGACAGAAGAAGCAGTTTTCAATATTCAACCATACAACACGATGAAATTGAAAGACTCTGCACCAAAGTGGAAGGCAGGGAGTGAGAAATCAGAGCACAATGGATGAATAGATGCACAGGGATGTGGCCGCACAGGGGCGTGGCATCCACAGCAGGGATAAATCCACAGAACTGGAGTGGGAGGAAGGCGGGAAGGCTTGCCCCAGGGTGGGGGTGAATTGTGGAGTGGCACTGAAAAGCTGGAGGACGGTGAGTGGTCCAGTGTGAGAGCAACAGTCCAGACGCTGAATGCACAAGAGATGAGGGCTGACCGTGGACTTCCACTGTCCTCGTTATATGGTCTGTTCTCCAACATAATATAGGTCTGGAGTCTGGGTGTCCCTGGGAATAGATAATTTGGAAGGTGTCCCAGTGTCTTTTTTTTTTCCTCCTTGCAGATTAATTTCTTCCATCAGGGTATGGGCCCTGCACTGTTTCTGCCAGACCCAAACTGAAAACCAATCTCTGGCATGGGGAATATTTTAAGTTCCTCAAATACTTGCAAACACTTTAAACATGGCATGCTTCTTGCACATGGGAAAATTCCCTAGTTGAAGGGTAAATAAAGAATAATTGTTAACAATTATTTTTTAAATTCTTCCCTTTCACAGAAAGGAAAACTGTGCCAGATCCTGCTAACATAGGAAATGGTCCCAGATCCTGTTCTTTTTTTAAAAAACGAAAAGAAAAAGAAAGAAAAAGAAAACTAAGTATAAAATTGTGTTTCAAAACCCCTGATTTACCTCTTTTAACTTAACACTTGAGTTAAGCAGGAGGCTGCAGGAGACCATATTATTACTAAATTATGCTTTTATTTTCCTTTGATGTGCCTGATGCGGCTTGCTTGCACATATTGGGGTATTTAGTAAATGAACCCTGGGCCCTAGTTATTTATTTATTTACCAATTTCCCTGGCATTATCAAAAGCAAGGAGCAGCTGTGATTTCCCCAGTTCAAGCACGCAGCTGAATGTTTAAAAGACCTGCCTTTGCCCAGGCTCCTGCATACTGAAGAATAACATTCACTAATGCATGAAAACTGGAGAAAGGATATCAGAGCAAAACCTGGGCTTCCAGCTGTGGGAGGGTATGTTCTCCAAAACCTTTGAGCTTTTAATAGACTACTTACTGATAAGCACACAGAAAGGCAGCTGGTTGTGGTCTTTGGAGGCTTGGAGCCCCAAGACTGTCTCTTCAGTAAGTCAGAAGGAAGAACAAAAAGGGATTCCCACCTCCCCACCATCTCACTGACCTCTCAGGTCTGTGCATTCTGATTCAGATGATGCTACCCGAAATGGGCTTCTAGGAATTGGCCCGAGCCCGATAGCCAGGAGGGAGGCCCTATGGGCAGGCAGACTGTTAAAATACAAACATGGTCATCCCACAACTCATCCCAGAGGAGTTAACCTCTTCCCTGAGCCTCATAAGTACCTGCATGTTGCTCCACTCCTTTTCCCAGACCACCTGGAGTCCTCCACGATCCAGCAATGAATGGGCTAGAACCCGGCCCTCTGGCACCCTGCATAGGGAGACGGCTGATACTTTCAGATTGGTTGGTGTCTGTGCCATTGAGATTTTAAAATATTTTTATTATTACCTGTTCATTTATCTCATTTAGTACTCCTTGCAGGATTCCTAGACAAATGGGTCTTTTCCCAGATCCCTCTCTATAGCAAACAATTAGAGAAAGATTCCTGTATGTTTAAGGTTTCCTTGTTTTATTAGTTGTCTAATAAATTATACATATGTATAACATACATACAAACGGTAGCTGTATAACAAAATGCCCCAAAATATAATGGCCTATAGCAACACACACTATCTCACAGTTTTTGCAGGCCAGAAATCTGAGCATGGCTGAGTTAGATGCTCTCATTCAGGGTCTCTTACAACGCAGTTGAGATGTCAGGTGGGGCTGTACTCATCGCAAGGCTCAAGTGGAGAAGGGTCGGATTCTCAGCTCACCTTGCTGGCAGGATTCAGTTTCTCATAAGCCTCTGGTCAGAGGTGCTCGGCTCTTCCCTGGCTGCTGACCAGGCACTACCCAGACCATCTGTTGGCCAGAGTTCCTTGCTCACATGGGTCTCTCCATAGGGCAGCCAACAACATGGCATCCGGCTTCATCAGCACAGGGTGTGGAGGGAACAGAGGTCACAATCTTTTATAATTTGATCTTAGAATGAACATCCTATCACTTGCACCATATTCTATTCATTAGTAGCTAGTCTCCAGTAGTAGCAACTAGTAGCAACTCACACACAAGGAGATCGCATAAGGGAATAAATACCCAGAGGCAGTGATAACTGGGAGCCATTTTAGAAGCAATCTAACTCGTCTGTCGATGTAAAAAACCTGTCGATTGTTGAAGGTCAAGTGCCGACCTTCCTACTTACTAGCTGTGCAATCTTAGGCAAATTACTTAACTTTGCTAAGCCTCTACTCCCCATGGTTAACATGGAAACTTTTCCATGCATCAATCTTCTTCGCCTTAATCCCTAATTAGTAATCCCTAACTATGGAAACTTGTTCTCCCCTACTACCATCTCCCAAGAACATGTGAAAGAAAAGTCCTTACAGAAAACTTTCAGTTTGGTGATAGAAGTTTGCCACACAGTCATTCCTGGCAACAGATATTTTCAAAAAGGCCCTCTTTGTGTCTCAAATATATGCTGTAGGATAATATCTCTGCACTAGGATGCAGAACCAGTGGAACCCCAGCAGAATGGATGTCCACTAAATCTGGGTCTTGCTGGCAAACTGGTGGCTCCTTGCAGCCTCATCAACTGTTCTGTGAAATCCCAGGCAGCCCATATTGGTAGCAGGATGCAAGGGAAATGGATGTCCATCAATGCTGGGAGGAAGGTGCACTGGGTCAGGAACTACATAAAATTCCAGTGCCCCCATTCCCAGCAGCCCATGCAGAGAATTACAGCCAAGTTGAGGGGGAACAAAACAAAGTAGGAAAATGTAAGGATAGATGCTAATGCTCTGTCTGAGCTGGAAACTGTGGAGCAGCCATTCTCTCCTTAACTCTACCATCCTCTTAGTATGTCATAACCCCAGAAATAATCCTTTAAGGCTCATTTAGTCCAGCCCCCCTCTACCTGACCATTCAGTAGGAAATAAATGGTTTATTGTCCATAATAAGAGCACCAAATAGTATCTTCTACAGATTACATAAAGCCTGAGAATGAAGCAGAGCCTGGGTACAATAGCAAAGAAAGCTTTTTAATTTCATTCATCTATCCTGACAATTGCCACTTTTCACCAGGCCAGGGACATGAGAGCATTGAGGCTCTTTGACTCAGAGCATTCAAGAAGCAGCCATCAGAGCTAGTAATGGGAAAGCAATGGGCCACTTTTAAGAACACATTTATTTCTGCTGCAAAGGACTTCTCCCCTTTATTTTCCATCACCATCACCCCTGTTTTCTCCCTCACTAGCAGAGCCCAAGCACACATTATCCCCACTTCATGCACTGCCCCCTGCCATCCCAGGGAGTGAGAAATTGGAAATGAAACACAACACTATATGCAGATTGGTTTTAATCACCTGGAACAGATGGTGCAGAAAGTGTCAGGTAAGTGCAATTTTGAATTTCCTTTGGATGTTTCTTAAAATGCAGAAACAACAAAGAAATTAAATGGACTGTCAAATGTCAGTGTCAGTTCTGGCTTTGAACAGCCAGCCTTCACCATGTCTATACATAACCCTAATACTATTGAAATCTATTTCTCCACTTCCCTGTTAATTAACTAACACTTGATGGGCTCAATGAAAGCAAATATACCTAGAAACAAAGCAGACATGCTTTCCTCCTTGGCTGTGGGAGAATAGAAGGGAGCCCAGTAAATGCATCTGAGCCCAGCTCACCTGAGCTCTGCACTATAACAGGTAATTGCAATAAATCATCCTTTGCCCCATGATCCCAGCCTAGTGAAGATTAATGGCAGTAGACACTAAAGCTGCCAACTTGGAAGATTTCCGTGGTGGTAGAGAAGAGGCTATGCGTAAGGAATGTGTGATAAAATGCTATGCTGGGACCATAACAAACAGGCTGGAAGGGAGCCGAGGTCCTCTTCTGTAATGCAGAGACATTAAGACCTGTCTGATTGTGATGACAGACAGGTATTTGACCGAGCACACTGGCAGCTATAAAAAAAATGGCTAAAAGCTAATGTCAAGATGTGATGTAGACCTGCCACCTGCCATCAGGAGTAATTATGGTCTGACCACTTGCTTGTAAGGAGGGCAGAGGAAACAATATTATATCTGACTGCAAGGGATCGGCTACATTTGATTTGTGCCCTGATGGCATGACTGGCCCACTGTCACCCTCCATGATGAAGCAGCAGAGCCAGACATTGGCAACTGTCCTCACTGGAGGGGATTTGAGGGCTGGCTGACTTTCACGTACTCCACTTAGGAGGAAGCCAGTGAAGGGAGAAAAATATGGTCTGAATAGATGACTGAATACTTTGTACTCAAAGAATAAAACAGGTTCAACACATAACTAAACATATGGATATCATCAGTCCAGGAGCCCCTTCAGAAATGTGGGTCCCAAGAAAGCAGAAAGACCTGCACTGCGCAGACCAAATACATTTCAGAAAGTGGTGTGGACATGGAAGTGAACCTTCCCACCTTCATGGCAACATGCTCTCCAGCACAGAAAGAGTGGTTGTCACCTCATGGGCTTTGAACCTTTGAATGCTCTAGGAGAACCAAGAAAAGGAGTTGAGAGTTCTGTTGGAAGAGACCCTGTATTTAATTACTAAGGAAGTTGCCACAAAGTGCCACAAACTGAGTGGCTTAAGCAACAGAAATTTATAATCTCTCAGTTCTGGAGGCTAGAAGTCTAAAATTAATGTGTCGGCATGGTCTGCTCTTTCTGAGGGCTGTTGGGGAGGGTCTGTTTCCAGGCCTCTCTTTTTAACTTGTAGACGACCATCTTCAGGTTCACGTGGTCTTCCCCTTGTATGTGAGTCTATCTCCAAATTTCTCCCCTTTCACTCTTGTTGCCCAGGCTGGAGTGCAATGCCTCGATCTCAGCTGACTGCAACCTCCACCTCCCAGGTTCAAGCGATTCTCCTGCCTCAGCCTCCCAAGTAGTTGGGATTACAGGCGCACACTACCATGCCCGGCTAACTTTTGTATTTTTAGTAGAGATGGGGTTTCACCATGTTGGCCAGGCTGGTCTTGAACTCCTAACCTCAGGTGATCTGCCCGCCTCGGCCTCCCAAAGTGCTGGGATTCCAGACATGAGCCACCGCACCCGGCCTAAATTTCCCATTTTTATAAGGAAACCAATCATATTGAATTAGGACCCATTATAAGGAAACCAATCATATTGAATTATCACACATTCAATCATATTGAATCATATTGAATTAGGACTCGTGACCTCATCTTAACTTGGTTATCTCTACGAGGACCCTATCTCCAGAAATGCCACATTCAGAGGCCCCAGGGATTA
The DNA here is from genome assembly GCF_047675955.1 of Chlorocebus sabaeus. Taxonomy (NCBI): domain Eukaryota; kingdom Metazoa; phylum Chordata; class Mammalia; order Primates; family Cercopithecidae; genus Chlorocebus; species Chlorocebus sabaeus. The sequence goes on from NC_132911.1 coordinate 97,158,045, forward strand.
GAACTAGAACACCCAAACTTGGAGGGGAACACAATCCAACCCATGGGCCTCTAGGATCCTCCACCACGCCAAGCGTACATAGGAATAATACAGTCTCCCAAATCAGGAAGGAAATGTCCAGATACTGCAGCAATGGAGGAAGGCCAGGTCGGTCAGTAGGATGTGGCATGAGGCAGAGATCGTCAGGTATGTGGAGCAAGTGATAATTCCCACAGGTATAATGGTGCAGGTGAGGCCAGGTATGAGAGGACACAAAACTCTGACAGAGCTCAAGGGAAAGTGGGCAACAGAATGATGGGACTACCAGCTGAGAAGATTGACTTTGGGGTCCCAGACAGCATCAGTGGACAACCTGGAGCTAGGCTCAGAAATAACACATAAAGACACAGGAAATCTTTCTGATGGAGAGCAAAATATGTAATGTTCTTTGGTCTGTACCAGTGCAGCTCTTCTTTAGTTGACCCCTTAAGCAGCAGTCAATCCCCAAACTTTTTGGCACCAGGGACAGGTTTTGTGGATGACCAATTTTCCATGGACCAGGTGGTGGGGATGGTTTCGGGGTGAAACTGTTCCACCTCAGATCATCAGCCATGAGTTAGGTTCTCATAAGGAGTACGCAGCATAGATCCCTCACATACTCAGTTCACAATAGGGTTCCCGCTCCTATGAGAATCGAATGCCACCACAGGTCTGACAGGAGGCAGAGCTCGGGTGGCAATGCTCGCTGGCCACTCACCTCCTGCTGTGTGACTTAGTTCCTAACAAGCTATGGACAGGTATCAGTCTGCAGCCCGGGGCTGGGGACTTCTGTCTTGAAAGACACAGGATTGCTTCCACAGGCCCTGATCCTGCACAGGGGCAGCAATTCCTCATCTATCCGGAGTGTTCAAGGTCAGCACCTCTGGCATTTTACCAGGAACATCTGATCCCCTATGAACTGGGTAGGAAGTTCCTTCAAAATCTTAGGGTTCACTTCATGGAGTCATATGTCCTCTGGGCCTCCCTGGGCAGAGGACAGAAGACTGATACATGGATTCTTGACCAGATTTTGATACTAGCATTATTAATTAGAGGTGATACCGCCATAGAAACATTTGATACTCTTATGCAAGAGATAATCTAGAAACACTAAAGTGCTAGACAGGGAGAGAAGGAATGACTTTGTAATAAAATGGAAGAAAATACTATAACCTCATAGGGTTTATTCCCTTTCCATTTCTATTAACTATTAATAAATTTGAATAAAATTAGATTTTCAGTTATTTTGTCTGAAATATTGTCCTGATAACTTACTAAGAAAATGAAGGTATAACAGCTCTTCACCTTCAAACTCTATAACTATGAATTCTCAACAACTCTGTGGGTCCAGGCAAGAAAAATATGTCAAAAAAAATGTTTTTCAGAAAATCAATAGGCCTGTTTTTTATTAATTCATAACTTTTTAAAATGTTCTTTATGTGACTGGGCATGGTGGCTCATGTCTGTAATCCCAACGCTTTGGGAGGCTGAGGTGGGTGGATCACTTGAGGTCAGGAGTTAGAGACCAGCCTGACCAACATGGTGAAACCTTGTCTCTACTAAAACTACAAAAATTAGCCGGGTGTGGTGGCGGGTGCCTGTAGTCCCAGCCACGCTGGAGGCTGAGGCAGGAGAATCGCTTGAACCTGGGAGGAGGAGGTTGCAGTGAGCCGAAGTCATACCACTGCACTCCAGCCTGGATAACAGAGCGAGACTCCATCCCAAAATAAAATTTAAAAAAATATTCTTTTTTTTTTTTTAATTTATTTATTATTATTAAACTTCAAGTTGTAGGGTACATGTGCACAACGTGCAGGTTTGCTATGGCTTAAAAGTTTTTATTGTTGCTTCTTCTCCAAGGTGCTTTGGGGTTTGAAGATGAGATTTGAGCTTAAATCATTTCAGCTGTTAAATATTAAAGGGCTGTATACAGTTTCTCCTTTTGGTTTAAAATGTTATTTTCAATAGCTCAACTAAAGCATTTCTAACGAATGTTACAGAACCTGGAATCTTGCTTGTTTATGGTACTCTGTGAAAAAGATACTCTTCTCCAGTTTGGAAGTATCAGAGGAGACATTTTTATGATTGCAAACATTATAAGGTGAGTAAACATGTGAGTCAAGCATTTCTCTACATTTTATATATTTTCTACCCATGGTTTGATTTATGACACACATGTGGCCTGTAACCAAGCTCTTATTTCTTTGAACAGGAAATTAATAAATGGCTATTAATTTGAAAAGAAAAATCTAGGGCAAAAGTAAAATTACTTAGCAAGATGGTTCCTCCGACCAAAAGCAATAAAAAAAAACAAAAAACCACTCTTGTCATAGTAAGTCCTCCAAGTAAATTCTAATCTATGCTATTAATTCAATTTACTATCACTACATTCTAATATTATTATTTATTAAACACCTAATATGACCTTAATAAGCTTGATAAACAAAATAAACTTAATAAACACTGTCACACAACATGATTTCAAGTTTTCTTTATGATTACCCTGCAAGGTTGATAGCATTATTCCTAATTGAAAGACATAATTGAGGCTCAGAGGGTCATATACCATGACCAGGGGTGCTTCATAAGTATGTGATCTGTGCAGTCACAGAGGCCCCCACACTAGGAAGAACCCTGTGCTTGGTTTAATGCTCTGATGCTGACAACTTAAAATTCTTACTAAGTTTTGAACAAGAGCACATTTTGCACCGAGTCCCACAAATCACTTATTAGACAGTAATATTATTTTTCCTCCACTTGTTTGGAATTGTCATTTTGCAAACAAGCAGCAAATCTGCAAAAGATATTGAAATAACCAGTTCCCATCAACCTACTATCTCCACAAATTACCTTTTGGCTCACACACTCATGTACAAATTCATACAAATGAGAGTAGTCTGTGCTTGTTATCTGGATAGAGTAAGGCTCTATGAAACATGCACTGAACAAATAAACAAAATGTCATTTATGCTTCAAAAAGGAAAACAAATTCTTAAAATAATCTTATCATCTACCAAAAAAGTTTATCTGATGTTATGCAACACAAAATAAATAAAACCAATCTGTAAATTCTGGTAAAGTTTATCAGCTTTCCCGTGTCTCCAGTCTGCTTACCCGCTTTCTCTTCATTTTCAAAAGGTATATACTGGCCTTTTGGTAGAGCATGCTATATTTTGGGACAGTGTCTTATGAGGTTATATTCTGTGTGAGGAAAATCATTAGAGATTATAGTTCTAGTCTCACTTATTTCCCAATGTAGCCATCTTTCAAAATATTCCATTTAGAGGGTATCCAGCCTCTACCAATATAAATTTTTTTATTTTATATCATCTACATAATAACTCTTTCACTTCCTCTCTGTTTTTCTCCCCTTCTTTCTCCCTGTTTCTTTCCCTCTCCTTTTCTCTCTCTCTCTCTGTCTCTCACTTTCATGCATACACACACACACACACACACACACACACACACTTCACAAATAAGCTTTCAACGCATTTTCTGTAAATTTCTAGCCTCTTATTGTCAATGGGGATTTGCGTCTGGAATTAGGACCATCACCATGAATTCACAAGCAACTAACAAGTTCCCTAAGTCAGCAACTATCAGATCTGTTGCAGAAATCCTACCAGACATGATTTCTGGAGGACAGCCAAGGGGGCTGGGAATCTGTTGTGAGTCAGCCAGACTGTTTTCACTGAGCACATCTGATTCTACAAACACTTAAGATCATCTATCTCCCTCACCCAGAGCTTGCAACTTGCCAGCAGTAATAAATAGGGCAGCACAGGCCCCCAGCCTGAGCCTGAGGGTTATGGTTTCCGGGCAGAATCAAATCATGAGCTTTGACTTTCCTTCCTCCTGAAGGATAAAGATGATTCAGGCTGAAGCAGCTGACAAATATGGAAATCATTAACAGACTAAACTGTACACAACAACCAAAGTATTAAGAAACACCAGTAAACAAAATAACCATTACTTCTGATCCCTCAAAGTCCCTGAACTGAGAAACAGGGCCAAGACTCTTGGCCATCCCCTGATCCAAGTCTCTCATTCTGCATGTCAAGAGGATACTGCTCAAGATTACACAATTGCTTGCAGCCAAGCAAAGACTATCTAGATGCCCTTCCTGCTTGCCCAATCATCTCCCCACCACCAAATGCTGGTTCCCTCTTTCCTGCTGCTTCTCAAGACACCGCTTCCTTCCTGACCTTGTTTTCCATTCTATCTTGGCTTCTACCCACAGCCTAATTCCAGGGGTGAGAAGGACACTGTAATCTGAGCCTTCCATGGGACCCATGTGTCAAGTGCAGGGAGAGGAGGGCTGCAGTTTTCCTACTGCCACTCTCTTCTTCCCTCACCATTTTGTTTCATGTTGCCATTTTAACATTAGTAGTGACTGCTATATTCATACTTCCTTCCAGTTAATCTATTAATATGGAAATGAGGACCCCAGTATCGAAATAAAGACTTCATCCACCTATCTCAGGGATAATCTAGTCTTCTCCACATACCTTAAAGCTTTAGACACGCACGAGAGTACTTCATTGGTTGCCACAGTGAGCGGAAGACACTACCAGCACTTAGTGGATGGGAGCCAGGGATCCCAATCACCTGCAATGCCCAGAACAGTTCCTTGCAGCAAATCATCCTACTCAAAGTGTCAATAGCATTCCATTGAGAAACACTGCCAGAGCTGGCTACCTGAGACAGAATCTCCTTTCTTCCCCTCTGCTGCATGCCTCAGTTGGACTGGGTAGAGTGGAAAAGTCATCAGGTTCCAGACAGGGGGCTAAGCTTCCCAACGCAGTACCTCCAGTGAAAACTGGCCTCGGACAAATCCTAACTGCTTAAGACGGATTTTTGTTGTTGCTGTTGTTGTTGTTGTTTTTCTCTCTCTCGTCATGAAGTGAGGACACTAACATCTAATTGCAAGCATTACATAACACTGTACATAAAAATCACAAAGCACCTACTAGTGTAAAAAATGTAAAGAATTTTATTCACCAGATTTCCAATGGAAGAAAATTAGAGGAGAACGGATGATGCATCATTGGGAAGCTGCAAGAAGGCATCCCAGTGGGGGCTGAAGCTTAGACTTTTAGAAGACTCAGAGCATGTGTGTGGTTTTAGGTATGTGGGGATAAGGAGCAGTAGAAGGGGAAAGTATCAACAAAATATTGTAAGCCAAGCGTTGTAACCCCAACACCTTCAAGAAAAGTACTAGAAAAACATCATACTGTGAGGTTAGGTGTCTTGTGGACACTTGCAGAGGGTAAATTTTACATCAAGACAGCTCAGAAACAGAACCTGTGTGGTGGCAGGATAAGAAAGTTTGAGGTAGAAAGTGGTATTAACCGGGATGTAAAATCTGCTGACTCCAACCCAGTTCACCTGAATTTCAAAGGTATAAAGAAATGGCAGGTGATAGCCAGGTCAAGTAGGTACCGAAAAATATTTTTTAAATTAAGGCTAAACTCTCTCATTCCCCTACCCCACTCTGAAACAGATCCTCAAACTTACAATTGGTCAGTATTTATTGAGAGCTCTCTCTATAGGTAAAACATTGCAGGGACTAAAAGGAAGTTGAAATCATATCCTCAGATATGGTGGTTTAAAGAATAGGCTTTGAGGTCAAATACATCTGCATGCAATCCATGTATGCCTTTTCCTAGCAGCTTAATCTCAGGCATTTCAGTGTAAGTCTGACTCCCAATATTCTCATCTGTTAAATGGCAACAAAAATAGTACCTATGTCAGAATGTGGTAAAAGGACATCAGATAATCCCTGTAAATGTGTACTATTATTAATGGTACCTCATGGGGCATATGACTCCATAAATATGGCTAAAGTAAAAGGAACTAAAATGAATTTAAATTTCCACATTTTTGTCCCCTTTGAATTATTACAGTCATGTGCCACAGTCACCTATGATGGAGATAAATCTGAATGCAGCATGAGGCATGAAAGACTCATTTTGTAAGCCCATTGATTCCTTGATTTTTTTTCCTGCAATCCCAACACAACATTTTTTTAGAAATGAGAAGCAGGATTCCATTAAAAGACTGTGTTGCAATCATGTAAATGCACAGAACTCTACTACTCTTAAGCTACTGAAAACAGCCTCTTCCCTGAGAATTGAGAAGTCTCAGTGCTTCCAAATTCCTGTCAGTGTCTGGCGTAACATGGGTACTATATTAATGTTTGCCAAATGAATACCTCGAATGGCTACTCTAGCTAGTGAGATACTTCATGCTGATGAGCCTGCTTCCTAATGTTTAGATGCTAAATGCTTTCATTCTCTTTTGTAGTAAGTATTATAGATAAATCTGGGTAAAATGAGCTGATAATGTGTGGGACTCGAATATGTTATAATATTTCATCTTTCCTCTAATGGATAGAATTATGCCATTATACCTGAATCCAGCCATTAAATTATCTTACTTGAACATAGAAACTTTCCCTTTGCGTGAAGAGCATAAAAAGCTAAAGAGGAGTTGCAGCAGCTAATCAAATAATGTTCTTTCAAACTCTGTGTATGTACCCATAGGCTTCACCAATGGTGCTGTCCTAATGAGAAGGTGATAGTTTAAAGACGACCAGTATTCTGCAAACAAGGCACCAAAACGTCCCCCAGGCTCAGTCAGTCTTTAGACCATAAGCTCGATGAGGGCAGCTGTAGACTGTGTCTATTTTGTTCATTACTATATCCTCAGTGGCCAGCACGATGTCTCGAAAGTAGGAGGAGCTCAGTCAATATTTTTAGAGTAAATGATTCCTGAACTCCAGTCTAATTATTTTGAACAGCACCTAGGCAGTTACCCTGGGTGGAGACATGGGCCTCCTCACCAGTGTTTTAGGGGAGCTGCTGCCTGATGTCATTGTTAAGGTATTGAGCACTTCAGCCTTGGGAAAGGAACAGCAAGGACCATTTTCTAATCCCACTGCCAAGAAGCCTTGACATCTTTGAAAGATGAGAAGAAAGTTGCCAAACAGCGAAAAGCAGCGTGAGTGCCAGGCAGAAGCTCATCTTTCTGACCAGGGATCTTAATTTACCTCAGTTGAGACTAATTTGTGGAAAGGAACTTCATTTTAACTTTCAGCCAAATTTCATACTGAAAGGATGCTGCAGGCTAGTGAGGATCCACAATGCGGAAAGTTGTTAGAGAATCATCAATATGGCTGTGCACTTTATTGCTTATATCACCCATGGAGATCAATAATCATATGAAACAATGATGACAGTGGACATTTACAGCGCACTTACCACATGCTGGGAACTCTAAGTCCTGAATATGTATTGTTTCACTTAATATACACTAAAACACCATGACATAGATACTAGTATTCCCATTTTTTCAGTTGCAATAACTCACCAGTTAAAGAGCATAAGTGGTTCAACTGGGGTCTTACAAATGTGCTAAGAGAAGAAGTCAGGATTTAGATTCCAGCCTGCCTGTTTCCAAAGGCTCTTGATGACTAGGTGAATTTCTAGTTAAATTAATACCTCATGACTTGTCTCCACCTTCTGTCTGCAAACTTAGATGAAAACCTTCAAGACAAGTAAGAGTACATCTGGACATTGCTGCATCTCTTTTTTTATTTTTTATTTTTTTAAATCAATTTCTACAAGTGTTTACATGACCTAGACTGTGAAAAGTTTCAACTATGATGAGTTCCCAGGGCCAGTCACACAAAAATTCTCACACAGGATAGATGGACCAAGATGGTGTAACCATGTCTATAAAGTAAGAGAGTTTCCTTCATCGGTCATTGCTCTCATAGAGCCAATAAAGCATTTGCCATGAAAAGATCTGGCAAGTTATTATTCACCTCTCTGAGTCTCACAGGTGGAAGGAGTGTGGGCTTTGGATTCACAGACATATCAGAAGGACTCCTGGGGACCCACTGAGTAACAAAGAGTGAGTGAGCTATAATTCATTCTACCCACTGCAATGGAGTCATCAGGTGTTTCTGTATTTATTCATGAAGTACAGAGATGATCTATATCTATGCTGCCCAAAACAATAGCCACTGGCGATATTTGGCTATTTAAATTAATTAAATGTAAATCAAATTAAAAATTCAGTTTTTCAGTTATACTAATCACATTTCAAGCACTTAATAGTGCATGTGGCTAATGGCTACTGTATTGGACAGTACAGATCTAGACCATTTCTAGAACATCCTTAGCATCACAGAAAGTAACATTGGACAGCATCAGTCTAGATTTAAAAAAAAGAGTAAGAGAGAGAACAAACTTGGTTTTCAAACAGCTCTGTTATTTACAGGAAGAGGGGTCACATGCTTTAGTGTTAGTTTTAATTTGGGGGTTGTTGTTTTCTAATGGGTTATATTAGTCAGGACTCATTTGATCACAAGGGAAAAAATTGAACTCAAAAATAGCTTAAGCAAAATAGCAAATTTCTTTGTTTCTATAACTGAAAAATCTAGAAATAAAGCCCAGTTGGATCAGGGGTTCAAATGTATCATTAAAACAATATCTTTCCATCTCTCAGCTCTACTTTCTATGTGGCTTTCTTCTTGGGCTGGCTTTATTCATATGGGGGCAAAGATGGTTCCTGATAGACTCAAGCTCATATGGTTCTTAGAATCCACAATCTCAAATTTGACCTTCTGTATCAGTTTCTCATTGGTTTGACCCTAATCCACATGGAAGTCTTTATTAAAGTACTGCTATTCATCACAGACTTTACTATTATCCCAGCATAATAGAAGAGGCATTATCATTACATATTGATAAGATAACAAGGATCCAAACACAAACCAGTTAAATTAATACTTCATGACTTGTCTCCACCTTCTGTCCGCAAACTTAGATGAAAACCTTCAAGACAAGTAAGTAAACCAGTTTGTGTTTGAATCCTTGTTATCTTCTCTATATGCAATGATAATTACAGTCCAGTCCAGACTGAAATTCCAGTCCAGACTCTCGAATTTATGAGCTGTATGACCTTTGCCATATCTAATCATTTCTCTATGCCTCGATTTTCTCATCTTAAAATGAGGATAAATAATAATGCTAATCTTACAGGGTCCATTGTTTTTGTTGCTGTTGTATTGAGACAGGGTCTCACTCTGTTGCTCAGGCTGGAGTACAGTGGTGAGATCTCGGCTCACTACAGCCTCTGCCTCCTGGGTTTAAGTGGTCCTCCCATTTCAGCTACCTTAATAAACATTTCCATATGGATCAGGGTCAAACCAATCAGAAACTGATACAACAGGTCAAATTTGAGATTGTGGGCACTAAGAACCATACGAATTTGAGTCTCCTGAGTATCTGGGCCTACAGGCGCACACTACCACATCTAGCTAAATTTTGTGTTTTTTGTAAAGATGGAGTTTCACCATGTTGCCCAGGTTGGTCTTGAACTCCTGGACTCAAGCAATTTGCCCCTGTGAGGCCCGTTCTGAGGATAAATGGGATAATTCATACAAAGTGTGCAACCACTGTTCAAGAAGGGCTTCATAGAGAACACTCAAGGCTGCAGCGGTTGCTCACTTTCCTAATTCCTGGAACACTCAGTGTTTTCTCTACTCATTGGATATTTATTTTGCACTGCTTTGTATGATTACGAATAATAATACTGACAATAATAGCTGGCATTGATAGTGTGATTGCTATTTGTTTCAAACTGTGCTAAGCACAATCTCAAATTTGACCTGCTGTATCAGTTTCTGATTGGTTTGACCCTGATCCATATGGAAATAACAAGGATTCAAACACAAACTAGTTTACTTACTTGTCTTGAAGGTTTTCATCTAAGTTTGCGGACAGAAGGTGGAGACAAGTCATGAAGTATTAATTTAACTGGTTTGTGTTTGGATCCTTGTTATCTTATCAATATGTAATGATAATGCCTCTTCTATTATGCTGGGATAATAGTAAAGTCTGTGATGAATAGCAGTACTTTAATAAAGACTTCCATGTGGATTAGGGTCAAACCAATGAGAAACTGATACAGAAGGTCAAATTTGAGATTGTGGATTCTAAGAACCATATGAGCTTGAGTCTATCAGGAACCATCTTTGCCCCCATATGAATAAAGCCAGCCCAAGAAGAAAGCCACATAGAAAGTAGAGCTGAGAGATGGAAAGATATTGTTTTAATGATACATTTGAACCCCTGATCCAACTGGGCTTTATTTCTAGATTTTTCAGTTATAGAAACAAAGAAATTTGCTATTTTGCTTAAGCTATTTTTGAGTTCAATTTTTTCCCTTGTGATCAAATGAGTCCTGACTAATATAACCCATTAGAAAACAACAACCCCCAAATTAAAACTAACACTAAAGCATGTGACCCCTCTTCCTGTAAATAACAGAGCTGTTTGAAAACCAAGTTTGTTCTCTCTCTTACTCTTTTTTTTAAATCTAGACTGATGCTGTCCAATGTTACTTTCTGTGATGCTAAGGATGTTCTAGAAATGGTCTAGATCTGTACTGTCCAATACAGTAGCCATTAGCCACATGCACTATTAAGTGCTTGAAATGTGATTAGTATAACTGAAAAACTGAATTTTTAATTTGATTTACATTTAATTAATTTAAATAGCCAAATATCGCCAGTGGCTATTGTTTTGGGCAGCACAGATATAGATCATCTCTGTACTTCATGAATAAATACAGAAACACCTAATGACTCCATTGCAGTGGGTAGAATGAATTATAGCTCACTCACTCTTTGTTACTCGGTGGGTCCCCAGGAGTCCTTCTGATATGTCTGTGAATCCAAAGCCCACACTCCTTCCACCTGTGAGACTCAGAGAGGTGAATAATAACTTGCCAGATCTTTTCATGGCAAATGCTTTATTGGCTCTATGAGAGCAATGACCGATGAAGGAAACTCTCTTACTTTATAGACATGGTTACACCATCTTGGTCCATCTATCCTGTGTGAGAATTTTTGTGTGACTGGCCCTGGGAACTCATTATAGTTGAAACTTTTCACAGTCTAGGTCTTGTAAACACTTGTAGAAATTGATTTAAAAAAATAAAAAATAAAAAAAGAGATGCAGCAATGTCCAGATGTACTCTTACTTGTCTTGAAGGTTTTCATCTAAGTTTGCAGACAGAAGGTGGAGACAAGTCAGGGTTTTGAAGCAGGGGCGCACAGGCAGAAGGGAGGGAGTAGAGCCCTTCTCATGACAGCACCCAAGAAACTAATGCCTGTGTCTTTGAAGCCATGTTTCCTACAAGGGAATAGGAGGGAGGAAACAGTGCAGGCTTTTCTTTACCCATCATCTGCACAAAACAGTTGAGAGGCAGCATGTTTTTCTTAAAATGTTAATAAAAAGAGCACAGCAAAACTGAATCCGAGAAGCCAGGCATGTCTCATCTGCCATTCCTGTACCCCTGAGCTCTCAGCGCTGCTGGTGCCTGATGGTGATGAGGTGTTCCCGGAGGGGTGAGCCTGAGCAGACTGCACGGGAAGGCTCGGCGCATCTTCCAAATGCCTCTGTCTGTCCAGTGGGGGTGGAGGCCTCCTAACAGCTGCTGCGCTGCTTTGTAAACAAGTGGGGGACACACTTCTTTAACCTGGAATCCTGCAGCTGAAAAATATGTTTACCTCTCCAAGGATTTGGTTGGAAATGCTTCAAAGATTTCTGCTTTTCCCAGAAAGCTGGAGCTCAATATGAAGGGATGTGCTTCATCTCTGAGAACACTGCTCTCCTTGGGTGAGAAGAACAGGATTTTCCAGCTTGACAGTAAATAACTTTCTGACTGGGGCAAAAGGATGGGGCCAGATTACCTCCAAGGTAGATGAAATGCCATTTAGCTCATGTGCAAAGTAATTGTGAAGAAAATTCTCCCATCCAAGGTAGGGGTGTGCATTGTGCAGGAGATAGGCACATTTCCAGAGCATGTTGTGATGTTTGGATCAGTTCCAGATACCACTGCCAAGGCCTGCCTCTGGGCAGCTGCAGCTTTAGGGGGGCCTAATCATCCCCCACCCACGCCCCACTACAGCCTTGTATGTGTGCTTGTGTGTGTGTGTGTGTGTGTACACATGCGTGCACCAGCCAAAAACATTAATTAGCATGTGCTTTCTGTATTAGAGTTTAAAAGCCATCAGGGCAGCTGTTGTCTAGAAGCCAAGGAACTAAATTCAAGTCACAGCTCTGTCAATTGGCCATATGACCTCTGCCGGGTCCTCTCACCCCTCTGAGCTTTGAGTTCTTCATTTGTAAAGGAAGATAAAAATATCTGAACCAATTAACTCAGGGTTTCAATGAAGATACAAATTAAAATGAGATGACATACAGGAAAGTCTTCCAGCAACCCTAAAGCCCACTTCTCAAAGTCTGGATCACAACCCAGCAGCACTGACTTCCTCTGGGAGCTTGTTAGAAATGCAGATTCATGGGCTCAACCTCACATTTACTGAACTAGACACTGCATTTTAACAAGATTCTCAAGGTAATCAATATGCACTTTCAAGGGACTGCTCTAAAGCACTATAAGACAGATTTAGGAAATCGTTCTAAAGCTGAACAAAGCCCAAACCACTCTGGGTTTCCAAAATTTCCACTACACAACTGCTTTCCTGAGCCAGCACTGCTTCCTTGGCAGATCACACATTCTCAGAGAGCAGCAACACTGTCATTGATCAATTCTCTGGGACACCCAGCACAATGTGAATAAGGCTTACATCGTAATAGTGTGACAAATAGCATTCTTACACAAGATTGATGGCCATATATATATAAAACTTTACCCTGGCTTGAAAGACACTACAGGATGACCTGGCCTTCTGTTACACCCCTCTCCCTCCCTACACCCCTCCCACATGGGCCTCCCTGCCTGTCCTCAAGTATGCCTGGCAACTGGCAACTCCCAGGGAGAGCCTTCCACTGCTATTCCCTCTGCCTGGAGTGGTCTTCCTCACAGACCTCAATTGCTCATCTCCTTGAAATCCTGGCTCAAATGTTACCTTGTCAGTGATGCTGTCCCCATCTCCTCTATTTAACATTGCAACACCCCCTTTTACTTAAATATCCTTTTCTCCACAGCACTTATCACTTTTAGCATATTATATACTTCATTTATTATGCTTTATTATCTTGCCCTTTCCCACCTCAAAATAGAAGGTAAGGTTAGGAAGGTAGGACTTGTTGTCCATTTTGTTCACTGCTGTGTACCCAGCTCCTGGGACAGTCCTGGCACCCAACTGCTTGATATTTATTGAATGAATGAATGTACAGGAGAATGACTTTGAACATGCACTGTATAATCAGATAGACTTGGGCTTGAATTTCAACTCTGTCACTATTAGCTGTCTGACTCTAGGCAAATAGTGCATGTTAACAGTTCTGCTACAGTGTCCAGCATATAGGAAATGCCTCTTTTTGTTTAGCTATCATTATTAAAACATAATTATGATTATCACTGAATATAAGCTTCATTCTTCCAAGAGAATGGTGAAAATTATCATTTATTTTAACTAATAATCAAACTTTTAAGGAATATGCCACACAGATCAAAACAGGACTAAGGACTGTGATTCATTTGTCAGCAGCCAATTCTTTTTGCAACAGTTAAAAAAACAATGGTACGCATGAACACCCTTCATGAAAAGAATAAACTCCCTATCTTCCTTTTAGGGGAAAAGTTAGGAAATACTGGTTTCTGTTATTTTTCCAAATAAAATATAACATCTGACATTGGACAAGCATAAACTTGAGCTAAACATCAAGGAATCATTTTACAGTAGCATTAGACTGTGAAACCAACCAGATGAGGAGGCGGCTCTCCCAAATGATGGGTCACTTAAACATACAGGAAGAAGAACTGGAAACTTTTTCCTGTATATCCTCAAATACATTGCAAATATTTATAAAATAAATGGCAAGTGTCTGATGATATTAAATTACCCAGATATTTTTCTTACAAGTAAGAATTAAATATAAGTAGACAACATTTAATTCTATTGGTTCAACCTTTTGGCTCCAAGCAACACCCGTTTTATCTCTAGTAAAATATTTGTGTGAGAAAATCTATGTCTCAGAAATGCAATTGCATTTTCTCTGAAATGGGGGAGTTGGATCAGATATTATCTAAGCCTCCTTCTGGCTCTAACAGTCAGAGACTCAATGACTTAGAGAATCTTGTTTTCCCATTCCCCACTCTGACTCCATCCAATTCATCACAAAGTTCTGGTGGTCTGACTCTAAATTATACTTTAAATCAGTCTACCTTTATGGTAATCACCTTGGTATTTACTCACCTGGACTAACTCAAGAGCTTCCTAACACACTCTCTGACACCTCTCCAACCTTTACACCCACAGAGTAGCCATAGTGGTCCTTGTATAATAAAAAATTTATTCTCTTTATTTCCCTGCTGTATTAGTCTGGTTTCATGCTGCTGATAAATACATACCCAAGACTGGGTAATTTATAATGAAAAGATATTTAATGGACTTACAGTTCTATGTGGCTCGGGGGTGGGGGACCTCAAAATCATAGCAGAAGGTAAAAGTCACGTCTTAAGTGGTGGCAGACAAGAGAGAATGAGAGCCAAGAAAAAGGGAAAACCTCTTATAAAACCATCAGATCCAGTGAGTCTTACTCACTACCATGAGAACAGTATGGGGGAAACTGCCTCCATGATTCAACTGTCTCCCACTGGGTCATTCCCACAACACGTGGGGATTATGGGAGCTAATATTCAAGATGAGATTTGGGTGGGGACACAGCCAAACCATATCACCTGCTTAAAATCTTTTCTTGTTGCACTTAATATAACCTCTCAAAATCTTCACATGGATAATAGATGAGACGCCATCTGGCAAGGGCTCTCCCTGCCTCCTCTCCCCTCCTCATTTTGTAAACTCTCTCCCTCCTTGCCATCAGGCCACACTCTGCTTTGCAAGTTCTCAGCTGCATTCTGGTCATTCACACGCATTGATTCATCTGCATGCCTAACTCTTACCCCTCAACCTCACAAAAAAAAAAAAAAGTCTCTTTCTCAAAGAGGCCTTCTCAGAGTCCTCATTGTAAATTGCATTCCTCCCCATTCCTTCACTTCATAACACTTGTCACGATCTCCAGATACGCATCCCTTTATGTGTCTCTTTGCTCCCCATCTCTGTCTCTTTTTATATGCTAAGTTCTTGGAGGACAAGGGCTATGTTTGATTTGTTCATTTGTTCATTACTGTATAACCAGCACCCAGCAGAACTCCTAGTGTACAGTTGGCAATCAACAAATATTTGTGGAATAAATAGATGAATGAAGAGTATTATCTACTCTATGAAGGGGAAGGCAAGAATGTGAGTGTTCTTTACGTTACCATCCTATGAAGTAATTTTAAATAACACACACAATACAATTTGAATTCATAAGAAAGTAATTTATTGAATCCAAGGCATTATGTTTTGCTTTTATATAATTAAGAATAATTGTTCAGAGATTAACCTACCAGTAGCACTTTACTGGGAAAAAAAATACTGCTTAAGGTTTTACACAATAATGGATGTATGAACCAAATGATAAACTTAGTATTAAAAGATATGGATTCATGTTTTGTGACTCAAACACTGTGATCATAGTATTATTGACCATGTGATATTAACCAAGCCATTTAGTAAACAACTGTGTGCTTAATAACCATCTAATATAATTTGGCAAACAGTGATTGAGGCTATATCAAACATGTATATTTCCTGTTTTATTGTAATTAATAAATAGAAGAAATACACTGGATTATTGGAAATGAATATACCACAAAGGATGTCCATAGTTTTACAGTACCTTTAAGTATCTGTTAAAGGAGAGTATTTAACTAGTATTATCATTATTAGCAAGAAACTGACTTCAAATATATTTCTTATTTTTTTTTTTCACCTTTTCTATTCCCCCTTCAGTTAGGTTCCCAGAATTCTAGAATGAGTTAGAAAACGACTAAGTTACAAAATTTTTTCAGATAAGGTTGGGAATGTGGTATAAAAATTTTCTCAGATAAGGTAGGGAATTGGTATGAAAATTTTCTCAGATAAGGTTGGGAATGTGGTATGACAAACAGAAGGAAAGAAAACCAAGCCAAGGCCTGGAGACCAAATGAGGTGAAGAGGATGTGGGAATCTACTCAGAAGTAAGCTTCACTAGACGTGAGGATGCTGCCATAGAGCATCCTACGGCAATGAGGATAAATTGGTAGCACATTTGCATGCCCAGATATCTGAAAAATAGAGATAATGATCCCTGGCCCTAGCAACCAATGAGGAATATTGCGAGAATAAATTAGATACAGTTTTCCTTTGGAGGAAAAGCACTATATAATTTATGATATTGTTATTATAATCATTAGTTATCTTTGCCTAGATTTATGGAGTGACTCATCCTAAATTAAGCCTTTGGAACAATAAGAAGAGTGAAATTTATGAGACCTACAATGATTTTCTAGTCTCATAAAAAATTGTAGTACTTGATTCTTGAGATGTTGAAATATCTCTGCCTCTTAACAGGACGCTGCAAGAACCGTCCTTTGATTCATTATTTGATAAGTCTTTCAAGTCCCCATCCTCTTGCTCTTCTGGGGCTAATAATTCAGCTAGCATTTTAACACTCACCTTGACTGTCAATAAATTATTTTAACTTACCTTTAGAGTATCTGCTTTTTCTCTCCTCTTCCTATGAGAATAACAATTGTTACGATTTTATTCCCCATAATTTATCTATATATTCAGTAAATATTTTTAAGCACCTATAATAGGCAAGGCAATGAGTTAGGTACAGACATAAAAGGGGAGTGAGATCCCTCCCATGTCTTACGGAGCTAGAGAATATAACTAAGGATCAGATCTGAGGAATATCTTAAGAAAGAGTTATCAGGTCACAAAGATTGATCAGATATAGAGTGTAAAAGAGAGGGGAGAATTCAGAAGAGGCCAAATTTCTTCTCCAGGTACACTGGATGGAGAATGGCATCATTAGCCAGATAGGAAACAGATTTGAGAATAAGACAACCAACTCTGCTTCAGGCTTGTTAAACTGAGGTTGAATAAGAGATCCACGAAGAAGCTTGAACCATGGGTCTGAGGCTTAGGAAAGAGGCCAGGACAGGAGACATAGGTCTGGAATTCCTCTGAGGAGATCCTGGGAAGAGGTGAGAATATAAAAGAAGAAGGAAAGACAGGGGCATCTGGTGATAAAAACTGAAAGAAAGGAAGAGACAACTAGGTAATTTTGTCAAAGGGCTAATGAAAAGAAAATAAATGACAGGAATAGATAGAAAACGACAGAGAGATGGAAGAGGAAGAGAGTAAAGTCCCAGAGTCATGGCCAAGGGCAACATATTGGAAGGGTTAGCCTTGCAAAGGAGCCTCTGTCTCTCTCTCTCAGCAGGAGACAGTGAGGAGGGAACAAATACTGATATATATTTTAGATAGGATACAGTAGACTTCAAAGGAGGAACTGTTGATTGGAAGTATGAAAAGTTGGATTAGAAAAGGTTGTGATGTTCTGAGAAAATGACAACATGTAGAGAAGAACCTGGGCTTTGGAATGAGACCAGACCTAGATTCTAATCGCAGCTTTTACACTTGGTATTTCTGTGACCTTGGGCAAATACTTTTTATCTAACCGAGCTTCAGTTCTGTCTTCTGTAGAAATGGCAAGTAACAAGAACTATTTCATAAGGCTGTTTCCAGGATTAAGAAAGAGACTGTGTATGGAAGCACCTAGTTCTTGTCCAGGCTTCCTTGAGGAATGAATCCTGAGGATAAGCTGGACCAAAAGACAGAGCAGTGGTTCTCAACCTCAATGTGCATCAGAATCAGCTGGAGAGCTCCTCTAAACACAGGTTTTATGCCTCACCCAGAATCAGTTTCTGTTTCAGTAGGTCTTGGGTAAGGCTTGAAAATCTGTATTTCTAGTAAGTTCCCAAGTGGCACTGACACTGCTGGTCCACAAACCACTCTTAGAGGATCCCTGAGGTAGAGAAATCATCCAAGGGAAAAGGTCAAAGTGGTAAGAGATTTTGTTGACCCTAGAACACATGTTCCAGAAGAAGATGACCACATCTCTTTTTAGAGTATATTTTCCCTTCATTGGCTGTATTCATCATTTTGTCTCTAGAACCTTGGCCATCCTACCTTAAGAGCAGGCACTGTTATCCCAGAGTTCCAAGAACCTGACGCAAGCGCTGAAATTTAACAGGAACTCATCCAGCTGAATGGCTGGAGCAGTGAATGCAGAAAGAGAACTCTGAATTGCCTGAAGAGAGAGGCACACAAGAGGCTAGTGGTTCCCAGTGTCTCCCCAAAAGGAGTTGAGCAAAGACCACCGGGAAGTGGCAGGAGTGTGGGAGTCAGCCTGAGGAATCACGGTTTTGTTTGTTTTTGTTTTGTAGAGACGGGTCTTGACATCTTGCCTAGGCTGGTCTCGAACTCGTGGGCTCAAGCGATCCTCCCGTTTCAGCCTCCCAAAATGCTGGGATTATAACACATTCATCCAGGAAACATGGTTTTAAAAACAAGTAGAAACTGTCAACATTTATATATTATTTTAATTTTGCTCTGTCTTTTCTATATTGCATGGTGCAAGTGTTTAATATTTTACGTTTCTGGGTTTTTTATTTTAAATCACTTTTTATTTCTCGTGTTCTTTTCCCTGGCTCCAAAGTATCTTTATTGCTAAATAGTAGTTTATAACCCTTTGCCATGGATCAGATTATCTTTGAGCACTTACTTTTCCCTGTTTTGTTCCCAATTCCTTCCCATTGTATTATTCAATTATTCCATTCTGTTGCATCCATTATTCACTACATTTTTTTTTCAAAAAATTGATTCTGCAGAAATCGAGCATCCTCATTTTTCATTTCTTGGTTGGAGTTACTTTGTAGAAACTCAGCTAGATTATGGCTCCTAATGCACTAATGCTCTGCTGAGTGCATGTTGCCCCGCATTTTTATAAGTTCTGAATATAAAGTCAAAACCCATTCCTTTTCAAGATTCTCCTTTCATATATCGTTTAAGAAAATTGCTCAACTATCTAGTTTGCTTCTACT
This sequence comes from Chlorocebus sabaeus, assembly GCF_047675955.1. Taxonomy (NCBI): domain Eukaryota; kingdom Metazoa; phylum Chordata; class Mammalia; order Primates; family Cercopithecidae; genus Chlorocebus; species Chlorocebus sabaeus. The sequence goes on from NC_132911.1 coordinate 97,177,089, forward strand.
TAGTCCCTGACTCATTTCCTCACTGCTGAATACCCCATCATCCTTCCTACATTTATATTTTTAGAGCCAAGTTAACTTGATATTTAGTTGCCCAGTGTCACTGCAGCTGTGCTCTGCAGCAGGGACTGGAGAGAGCAGAGGCACAAGAACAACCCTGGTCAGGACATTAGTCAGGTATCAACGCTTTCCTCCTCTCTGCATCCAGCTTCTTAGTACACCTCACCTGTGATCTCTTTCATTAACACATTTTTGACATATTTTTCAGTTTTCTTAAACATACAGTGCTTAATCCCTTGCTTTGTGCATGGTGAATACTCAAAGTCCAGATCGTAGGAATGACTAAATGGCAAGCGGATGAAACACAGACCCATCACAGCTTGATCTTGTCCATTTGCTTAGCTACTGTCTTATTGTTACTCAGGATGCCTTGCAGTTCCCTAAATTTGCCATGCTCGCTCATGCCTGCAAACCATTGCGTGGGTCACTCCCTTCCCACTCTGCTTTCTCTGACTAGCTTTGGCATTGCTTCCTTCTTCAGAAAGTCATCCCTACCCCTCTCCCTGGGGTGGTTAGCCCTCTGACATCCTAAAAACATCCTGACTTCTTTGCTCTAAAATCATATTTCCATTGTCAGCTTGCTTGTCCTGCTCCTTAACTAGACTGTGAGCAACCGAAAAGCAGGCACTGTGTCTCATGCACAGTTGTAATCCCAGCTCCTTCCTTGATGCCCAAATGGTGGTGTTTGCAATAATTGAGGCTATGCTGAAAGGTAGGGGTGTATTAGTCCATTCCCACACTACTAATAAAGGCATTTCTGCGACTGGGTAATTTATAAAGAAAATGAGTTTTAATGGACTCACAGTTCCACATGGCTGGGGAGGCCTCACAATCATGGCAAAAGGCAAAGGAGGAGCAAAGTCATGTCTTACATGGTGGCAGGCAAGAGAGCATGTGCATGGGAACTTTATAAAACCATCAGATCTCATGAGATTTATTTACTATCACGAGAATAGCGTAAGAAGGACCCACCCCCATGATTCAATTACCTCCCACCAGGTCCCTCCCATGACATATGAGAATTACAGGGGCTACAATTTGAGATTTGAGTGGGGACACAGCCAAACCATATCAAGGGCTTATTCTAGCATGGATAGCTGCCCTGGACATGGAGAAGAGTGGCAAGATGTGAGATACTACAGAAAGAAAATGGGGCAGCTCATGGGGCAGCTCGTGAGACACAGGGCAATGGAAGGGGAGAAGCCAAACATGGCAGCCAGGAGCTGGGAGATGCCTTCCCACCTGCCACGGATGATTACAGGTATCCATCACCTTAACAGAGGCCTAGAAATTTAAGTTTTCTTAACAGAACACAAGTTTTCCTATACCAGATAGCTTATTCTGCAGTGTTTTCATAAAGTACCATTTATTGGAACAATGCAATAAAAATGGCTAAATTAACTTTTACAAAATTCTGAATAATACAAAGCAATATATAGGTGGTTAAAAAATAGTCCTGGAACCAAAGAGGGAGGGCACATGATGCCATTCATACTGAGGCAGATTTCCTTATTCTTGCTCCTTTACCTTTCTCCTAGCGTCAGCCCAGCACAAGCACCCTTTCTCTGGGCTTCTTTCCAGCTCTTAACCAGTGGGATTACACTTGTCAAACACTGGTGTTACATTGTCCTAAGCCTTCTGAGAACAATGTCTCAACTCTTAAAATCTCAAGACTTAATTCCTCCTTTTTGGAGTAATTATGCCTCTTCTCCACTCCTCTACCCCCTTCCTCTCGCTGTCTCTGTCTCTCTCTGTCTCTGTATCTGTTTTTCTCTGTGTATGTCTCCTTCTCTCTCTTCTCTCCTCCCCTTCTCTCTCCTCTCCTTTCTCCTTTTCCGCCTGTTTCTGCTGCTGCTTCATCTTCCTCCTCTTCCTCCTTTCCTTTTCTTCTCTGTCTTTCACACACACACTCTCTCCAAGTTTGTTACTACCATATGAGCTTTACATGGATGAAAATTATCTAATAACATCTCCCCAAGCAGTTCCTAGTGCTCACCCCCTCCCATCGTATTTTGGTGAAAAATACCCTGTGACTTAACACTTACAAAACAGACCTTAACACTGATTCCTAATTGCGTTAAAATCTGACATGGGCTAGAAGAATTTAAAATCAATGTATTGCTCCATGATCTTTCCGTTTTCCACTTGTGTAAATCCTGCCTTTTCTTCCAGATCCAGCATCCAATCTATGCCATACAGGGAACATTTCCCAAGTCCCAGCTCTCAGCTAACAAATCCTCCTCTTCATTCTTATTGCATGTATTTTTGTAACAAAAGAAACTAAGCACTTCTTTCTTAAACATTTTCCATGGATAGTTCCTCAGAAAAGACACTAACTAGTCTTTCCTTTAGGATTCCCTCGCCCCTAGCAGTGTCCAGGACCAGACAAACTCAATACACTCAATAACTACTTGTTATATTTAACGAACTGCCTTTGTGTTTCAAGTCACAGCTTCCTTCTCTTTTTGGAATAAATGTTTGGTGATGCTTCTGAGAACATTTCATGAGAAATGGATGTCAGTACCACACACAAAAGTTGCTTCTTACCGTATAGTTTTGACTCAAATTCTGTCCTCACTAGAGAGCAAAGTGGTCTGTGTTTTCTCATCTTGCTGTGTAAGACATTCCCATTACTCTTCATCTAAGAAGCCTTCATGCATTCCCAGGAGCCCAGTACATTAGAAGGCAACCTCCAGGTAAGCAAAGACTGTGCCTCTCACCCTGTCTGCCCAAGTCCTTCGCTGCACACTTCTCTGCAGGATAAAAGCAGCCCTGAGCCAGCAGGGAGGGAGAGAGGGAGGACCAGGGTGAAGCGCTGTGGTGGAGCCCTCCCTCCATCCATCCACTGTGCTGCGCGGGAGCCAAGTGCAGGTGCATGAGGGCTGGTGCCTGCCAGCCTGATTACCCTCATCATGGAAGCTGCCAGACGACTTCAGCACATTCTGTGGCATGGAAACTGCCGAGAAAGAACACTGTCAGCAGTGGCATTTCTAACACAGGGAAACAATGTATGAAGCAGAAGAAAAAGACAAAAGCCCACCCGCTCAGGCTGTACCCAAAACATCTTGGCAGGAATATGACTCCTGACTCCCTGTGAAAGGAAGATGTTCCAGAGGGGCCCTGATACTAGCACTGTTTGATGTTGGTGATTAAAGATTAGAAAAAAGTAGAAACCATATCATTATCAAAGCCTGGCACTCTAGATAGGTGTTACATAACTCCATGTACTTCCTGACTCCCTTCTTTGATGTTTGTCCAGTATTTACATTCATATCTATCTATCCAATCCATATATTTATATGTATAATATACCGTATATATATTTATATATGTAGTATATATTTATATATAGTATATACAGATGAATATTAATCCATACATTCATAGGTGTAATATATATTTTTACTATATAGTATATATAGTATGTATTTTTTACTATATATTACATATACTATATATAAAAATATATATTAGCATATTATATATACTAAAGGTATATTATATATACTATATATAAAAATATAGAGTATATTTTTTACTATATATTACACATAGGAATATATGGATTACATGCCATTCGTCTGTATATATCATTTATCCAGAGTTTTTGTGCCATATTCTGCTATCTTTTTTCCTTTCTTCTTCATTATTGATTTTTATTTTATTTTATTATGTATTTTTTTGAGACGGAGTCTGGCTCTGTCACCCAGGCTGGAGTGCAGTGGTGCCATCTTGGCTCACTGCAAGCTCCGCCTCAGCCTCCGGAGTAGCTGGGACTAGAGGCGCCCGCCACCACGCCCAGCTAATTTTTCAATTATTAGTAGAGACGAGGTTTCACCATGTTAGCCAAGATGGTCTCGATCTCCTAACTTTGTGATCCGCCTGCCTCAGCCTCCCAAAGTGCTGGGGTTACAGGCTTGAGCCACCACACCCGGCTTCTTTATTTTTTTTAATAGAGACAGGGTCTTCCTTTGTCACTCAGGCTGGAGTGCAGTGGTGCAATTATAGCTCATTGCAATCTCATATGCCTAGACTCAAGTGATACTCTCGTCTCGGCCTCCTAAAGTGTTAGGATTACAGGTGTGAGGCACCATACCTGGCCAGTTTGTTTGTTTTAATTCAGCTATTTTACAGTCAAAAAAATCATCTTGGCAAAAGATATTTGCTAGGCTTTACAAATGTTTTGAGGTCATGGAAACTTTATTTTTTTAACAAAAAAAAACCATGAAATTGATAAAGTACTTAGAATAACATACATGTGAATATATGTATATATACACAGGCAAAATATGTGGCATAAAATAAAATGCATTCCATGGTGTAGAGCCCTTTTCCATCTAAACAAACACTCCTGTATCTTGAACTTCCTCATGGGACACATCTTTTGCTGCCCATCTTCACTGAGATCTGGCTTTTACAGGAGGACCCCCCGGCCCCTGCGTCATCCCCTGCAACCTTTTCAGACTCATGTGTCCACTCTCCCACATTCCACATGCCTTAGAATATGTCAGGAAGTGGGCCTCCTACCCTTCCTCCTCTCTAACTGTCCTTCACTCTCTGTCAGCAAAATCGTCCCCTGTTAATAGCACTTCTGGAGCAAGACATATCCTCAGCTTATGTTTCTGTTTACGTTGGGGAAGAATCGGAACCCTCCCTCTCCTCTCTGATTCTCATTCTGTAAAAACTCTCGGTTATTCCAATTCTTGAGTTAATGAACTTTGTTTTTCTTTCATAAACATATTTTTCTGATCTTGATCTTATTGTACTGTTATGTTTATTCTAGTAACCAAAGCTGCCTCCCTTTTTCAAAAAAAGAATGACACATGCATTGTCTATGCAAAGACAGTTGTATGTTTCTTGTAGGCCGCTTTCTGATTACTATTTGAATGTTATTGGAAAGAAATTGGATTTTCTGTGCATGCCTGATTCCCCTGCATGCAAGCTTTTGTCAAAATTTTGACAAAGTAAATACAGACCTCCCCCATGTGGACTCCAATTGATTAATTAAAGGGGAGATTCATTGCTAAATTGTCAGCAGCTGTTGGTTAGAACAGAGGCTGGGGAGTCATACACCAAAAAGACTAGCAGTGGAAAAGGACCATTTCTACAGAATTCCGTGGAACATTTTCTACTTAATCTGAACCTTTCATGTTCCATAGACTAGGATATTTCATTTGCTTTCTGTTTCAAAACAAGCAACTCACATTAAACACTTTTTAAATTATACTTCAAGTTCTGGGATACACATGCAGAATGTACAGGTTTGTTACATAGGTAACACATGCCATGGTGGTTTGCTGTACCCATCAACCCGTCATCTACATTAGGTATTTCTCCTAATGCTATCCCTCCCCTAGCCCCTCACCTGACGACAGGCCCCGATGTGTCATGTTCCCCTCCGTGTGTCCATGTGTTCTCATTGTTCAACTCCCATTTATGAGTAAGAACATGCAGTGTTTGGTTTTCTGTTCCTGTAAACACTTTGTTTTCATTTTTTTTTTGACCAAGGGTTAAGAAATGCATGGCAAGACATATTGTTCCATACCAAGATATTTCATCAGCATCAAAAGGCACAGCCAAGAAATGCAATTCACTTGGTACAAGACCATGGTGAAGACCACTGAGGAAGAAAAAGCTAAGACAACTTCAATTTACAAGCTCTCTGAGTGATGCAATCCCATATTCTCAGTTCTGTCATCAATAGGGAATGTGCATGACCATGTGGAATTTCAGATCTGTTCAGAATGGGAGACAAAAGAAGAAACTTCTAACTAATATCAAGAGCAGAGGATGTCAAGAATTAGGGTTTGATCCGTAGGCATAGTTAGTGATTGTCAGGGGGAATAAAAAAAGATGAAAGGGAAGAAGTCAGCAGCCAAGGAGAGATTCATGGGAGAAAGGGTTCACATGATAGAACTCCCCAATAAGTCATGTCAGTGACAATTCCTAAAGGTAATTCCTGATTCTCTCACAAAAGTTAAAGTTGAAATTTTCTCCATCTGCACTCACTCTTGCCAAGAGCTCATAAATTTGGGAACACACCAGGGCTCTGACCTAACCATGATGGAGAACTCAGTTGGGAGAACAGGTTATCCTCTGAGCTGCTGCACACGGCTCCAGGGGCCACCTGTGAGTCACAGCCTGTGGGAGGTTGGGGAACATCTGGTCAAGTTCATCTCTTGACAGCACCAAGGGTCTGACTCTGATACTGGTGTCTGTTTTAAGTGTACCTCTCTCTCCAACACGGCATCTTTGGAACATCAGGATGTTGCATAATGACTGAGTGGAATCCAAAAACCAAGCCACACATGTAGAACTATGAGAAACCACATGTGGAAGAGAAAAATAACCTCGGCTTCAATGGTTTTTTTAATTCTCAAAGTAGTAAATGTGTTGGAGGTCACATTGAATATTTGATACAGACTGAGAATGGATGAGGATATGCTGCCCTGATAGACTCCTGTGCTAAAGAGACTGAGGGGTATTTTCAAAATAACCTTATTAGCTACCATTCATGCCATATGCCTTATAAACGTTATCCCTGATTATCCAATACACCGCAAAGTGGCTATTACTATTATCCTTTTTCCAATTAGAAAACTAACCACTGAAACAATAACTGTCTCACAAAGCTTCCACAGCTGGTAAATGGAAAAGGTAGGTTTGGACACAATTTCCTTTGTCCCCAAAGCTTACAGTCTTCCTACTCATTACGCTTTCTTCCCTATCCATCTAGAAATGCAAAAAGTTGCAAGAGAGAAGACTCCCTCAGCTTGCTCAACTCTAAAAACTAGCAGAGGGTAGCCAGTGGCTGTGCAGTTCCATGTGCCACTAATGCATCCCCATCCCTGGTGAAGGGAAGTAGAAGTCACTGAATCCCTCACCACTAGGCAATCCCCTTTTGGTGTGGGTCTCAAATAAGGCACAGAAGATTTTCCACATCCTGAGTCCATCTTTACATGGATGAAATCAGGTTAAGATAAACATTTCTGGCTCTACTTAAAAGATGTTAAAGAAAGACCAAGAGTGGGGACTGAAAGGGGAAGGGGAAGATAGCAGTGTGCACCTCGCCTTGATGCTTCAGTAAGTGACTACTGAGAGTCAGAAAGACCTGGATTTCTTATTAATTGTTCACTGTAAGTAAAAAGTCCATTAAAGACTAATTGGGTGACCTTGAAACAAGTGCCTAAGTTCTCCATGCCACCATTTCCACATATAATTTGCGTATACACTAATAAGTACCTACTCTGTACCCAGTCTACCCATATTTTTTAATATTGACTTTAATTTTTGCCCAAATGCTTATTTCAAAAATGTTCAAATGTACAGAAAAATTGAAAGATTAGTACAATATGCCCTTCAGCTAGATTTGCCAGTTGTTAACATTTTGACACATTTGCTTTATTCTGCATGTATGTGTGTATTATTTTGGGAACCATTTGAAAGTTAGGCACAGATATCAGGCCACTTCATCCCTCACTACTTCAGCAAATAACTCATAAGAATGAGGTGTTAACAAGCAGAGATCTTTCACATCAAGAGATTGTCCCACTCTTGGTGATGCATACCTTCCTCACTTTTTAAATGATGACCTGTGCCTTTGCCACAACATTGAGTGGCTTTCGTTTCCAAATCGCACAGCAAATCCAATAGCTGAGACCTAACAGTGGGAAATAGGCTGTGACTATTTTAATTTAACCACATATTAAGCCCTTGTTATATGCTCTTCTGCCAAGCACAGTATGTTTTCTACACATACACACGAACACACACATACACATACATATCCAGTATACACGTAAGAGAATGTCAGGCTAAAATTGATTGGAGACTGCAAAGCTGATGCTGAAAAAAGTCAGATCTGAAAATGCTTAGACTGGGGAATTTATAAACAACAGAAATTTACTGCTCGTGGTTCTGTAGGCTGGGAAATCCAAGATCAAAGTACCAGCAGATTCAGTGTCCAGTGAGGGCACATTCTTCATAAATGACATCTTCTTGTTTTATTCTCACATGACAGAAGGATCAAAAAGCTCCCTCATGCCTCTTTTAAAAGAGTACTTATCTCATTCATCAGGGTGGAACCCTCAGATCCTAATCGCCTCCCAAAGGCTTCACCTCCTAATACCATTACCTTGAGGGTTGAGTTTCAACATATTTTAGGGGGGACACAAACATTCACACCACAGCAGGACCAAAGTAAGTCAGAGGCATGGGTATGTATTCCCTTCTTTCACAGAGCTCATTAATTCTCAGCCACAGTGCATAATAACTCACTCAACCTTTAGCAGCAGCTCCTGTCAAAAAAAAATTCCCTCAATTCAGTCCTGTGACATCTACTGTGTCCCATAAGAAAGTAGAGAAATGATAGTATCATCAAACTGAAGCCAGCTCACAACAGTACTTGTCAATGGGCTCTTTCTTGCCCCTTCCTCCTCCTCTTCTTCTTGACTTTGTTCCAACCCTCAAGGGCTTAGAAATCACAGCTGGCAAGATCAGGGAGGATAAACAACACACGTAGGAAAGAGCAAAGAAGCCAGTCAAAATCCTTGCCCAGTCATAAACTTTGGACCTTCAGTCTGCAAAAATTTCAGGATCCAGTTCCACATTTTGAGAGGAAAAAAGTTGACATTAATTCAAGGTCAGCATTTTTATTATTATTATTACAACACCAGACTTGATATATTATGAATTTATTTGACACCATGTCTGAAACTGAATGGCACTACAGAAACTTCTCTTACCTAAAAGTAATACCAGAAATCATAAATATCAAAGCAAATACAATGGAACATGAACTCCCCATGAATGACTGAAGACTCCTTAGGCCAATATCAAAGAAGATTTAATAGGAGAATATTTCAGTCCAAGTAAGAGTGACTGCACTCCATTTTACTTCTAGGCCAAGGCTTTTTAACCTGAAGTCCACGGTCCCCTAAAAAGCAACAAGCAAAGTTTTATGTATATATGCACATGCTCCATTCCCTGGAAAAGAATCCACAGCTTTTATCAGAGTCATGAGAAAGGTTAAAATTATTCACAAATCAAAGAACCTCTAGAAGATCAGGACAATCTTAGACTTTGACTTTAGATCCAGTTTTATTTCTCCTTCAGATGCAGTGCTGTTCAGTCCCCAGACAATTCTATCCTAAAATGGCCCTGAGAGGTGGCATACAGACTGAACCACACTTCAGAGGCTCTTTGGACATGGTTCCAGGACATTTGTGGTTTATACCTGGAAGAGATAGAAATTAGCTTTGAAATTTACAGTGTAGTTGTCTAGGTTATAGAAACATCTCCCAAGAAGTTGGTAGCTCATTGAGGTCACCTCTGTTCTGACTACGTTTTGCCTCTTGTTATTGAGTTGGGATATACATGGTTTTGAATCTTTGACATAAAATGCATGTAACCCAAGTGGTTTGCTTTCCTGATGCTCAACTCAATTCCTAAATATTGGCCTTCCAAGGTGTTGGTCTCTCTCTAGTGTCCACAATTATATTAGGGGATGTCAATGCCTGTTCTACCTGCTTCCTGAAAAGTAATGCTACCCAAAAGCATCATCAGATCCTAATCAAACTAGTAGCTGGGCCACCCCCATTTACCCAAATCATAGGTTTTTTTCTCCCACATGAGAGACTATCTCCACTGTGTCCCTAGTCATCGCAGTATCAGCTAGCTAACATTCTCAGAAAGTGAGTCATTAGCATCTCAAACTAGAATTAAGACACACTTTCACGGAACACCATAGGATATGGTTTGATACACAGCAAGGGAAAACATTAACTCTCTTTTTAAAATCAAACACAAATAAGAAAACTTAAATTGATATATGTAGGAGATCAGTTGGCTGCTAGAAATAGCATTTTTACAGTCAGTTCTGAACCATTCATATTCATAAAAAGTGGCACGGATCATCGAACACAGCCAATAATTTTTAAATAATTAGTATTGGGCTTTGGAACCATTAATTTATTCATGTGGGTATTTATTTATTTATTTACATCAAAGTTACTTTCCTACTAGTGCTTTGCTTATACTAACATTTAAATGAGAATGTAGCTCCCTAGCAAGCCACAACTGATTGCTGAGGGAGAAACCCTCCTTTCCTACTAGGGAAGAACAGGGAGTCAGAGAAATGAAGATTTTACTCTGCATTAAAGTTACTGAACTCAGATAATTGAGAAATTAACTCTCATCTCCTGGAACAGGGCATCTTCAGAAATTGTTCACTGACTCCCGCAATCAAATACCCTCATGAGGCCAGGCGCAGTGGTTCACATCTGTAATCCCAGCACTCTGGGAGCCCAGGGCAGGAGGATCGCTTGAGCCCAGGAGTTACTGACCAACCTGAGTAACATAGTGAGACTCCATCTCTATTAAAATAAAAATAAATATCCCCACGTATGCTCCTCAACACTCTGTAGTTCTTTACAACACTTACCACATGTAATTATTTGTTCAATCTCTGTTTTCCACACTACATCATAAACTCCAAGGAGGTAGTAACAGTATCTGTCTTTGACACTAACCCCAACACCTAGAAAGTCCTTTGGTATGTAACAGGTGTTCAACAAATTTTTTTATGACAAATGAATAAAATCTGCATTGTTTTTTCTAAATTATCTATGAAAAATTAGAAAAAGGTATTGAACGTTTCACAGAATGTGTGATCAGGTCCTGAATAGAAAGCCTGATCCAAACCTGGAAGGCCCACGAGTACAGGGACCCCTCAGTCTTGTGCCCTGCTATGCAACAACTTGGGGCACAGTGCTTGGCATAGCAGGGGCACTCAGCAAATATACATTGCAACAGTGAGCTAGAATAAGCAGAAAGGAGATGCAAAGCCCTTGACTATGCAGACCTTTCCCACAGACTGGAAAGAGACAAAAGGGAAGTGTGACAGTTTGAATTTTAGAGAGGGCTAGTAGGTCCGAGAGTGAGTATAGCTTTACCCAGCTGAAAACACAGCCTGGGGTTCCTGGTATTTATTTCTATAGTAAAGCCATTAGTTCTCTCTATATATCTCTCTGTCTTTCTTCCTCCCTTCCTCCCTCTTTGTCTCTCTGACTCTTTCTCTCTTTCTCTCTCTTTCTCCCTATGCTCCTGTGCTCCTCTCTCTCTCTTTTTCTCTCTCTCCCCGCACCACCCCCAACCCTGTTCACGGTTGGCCTGAGCTCTGTTTATCTGCATTTCAGCCATCTTCCTTGAGCACCACAGGACTTCAGAATCTGTGCAGCCCATCTATCAAAGATTGTTTTTTTTTTTTCCTTGTTACTATCCTATCCCAATGTTTTCATCATGTGAAGTGTTCAGAATCATAACTTACACAACAGAACAAGGGTGGTCAGTGGCATACACATTTCTGCTCTGGGAGTCAGGGAAGGAGGACATGGTGTGGGGCCTGAAAATGAGTGAATACAAGGCCCATAATCGGCTTTAAACAGCGAAATGAATGTGCATAAAACCACCATTTATCACAGTCACCTTGGAGACCACCTAGAGCCCTGTCCTCATTTTGCCAATAAGAAAAACCGAGTTCAGACAGACAAAATGATCATAAAATATCAGAATTCACATGAGTTCCCAAGAGCCATCTGGGGAGCAAGGGAAACATTCCTCTGTGACTACTCTGTAACTCAACAGATGGCTCCTTCCCCTCAGCCTGTAAATAAACAAAAGTCTACCTAATATTGAAAAAGCAATGCAGAAAGATGAAAACCTTGACCTAGCTTCTGCTTCTACCATCCTATCTATTCTTCCCCAAATAACCAAAATTCTAGAAATAGAAGCTGGCACATGCTGATTTTATTTTCTCCCCTCCATCTGGAGTCCTATATAGGAATGCCTATTCAAAAACCTCCCCTCCTCTCTCAGCTCTTGTCCGGCTACTTAGGAATTTGCTCCAGATCTTGGCATTGAACTCATTCCCTCTCGTCCAGAGTATATGGATTCACTTTTCTTCTTGCAAGTTTGCCAAAAGCCTAAGTAATAATCCTAATGACCTCTCAATTAAGTAAGATATTATTTATTACTCTTAACCTAAAGGACATGTTTCAATAGGAATATAACTTTACATCCACGCCAATGAGGCCCTGCTGATGGAACCAGCAGATAGGCAGAAGTTTGAGAGAATCATCTTCTTCCTGATATTTGTATGGCCCTGCTCTCCAGCCACATGCAGCCAAGGAAATGAAGTCGGAGCCTGGTGCTCTACTGAGGAGGTGGCCTGTGGATTTTGTGTGTTTGTTCCAAGATAAACAACAATGACTTTATTCAAGTCAGTTTTCTAACTTTTGCGTAACAGGCAGAATGTCAGTCAAAATGAATCCTAGCCGATTATTCAGGCCATGCAAATTGTGTGGTGTCCTTGCTCTATTAATTCCCACGAAGCTGGGAAGGAGATGATAGATCAGCTATTGGCTAGAAAAGTCTGAGCTTTGCTGTTGGTGTTGCCAAAATAACCAGCAACCTAAGTGGACATGGGAGATAAACAAATGTCTCAGCCTGTGTTCTGTTGAAAATGGGGCTAGACAGGGTGCTTTATTTGAAAGGTGGAGTCCCAAAGCAGTGAGAGTGAAAAAGGAGGAGTGACAGGGCAGGGTGGAAAGCCACATTTGTGGTGTCATTGCACTGGCCACTGCTTTACCATGAGCCTCAAAGACACACAGCTGGTCACTCAGCAGGTGCAGCCATTCAGCCACCCAGGACATCTCCAGGCAGGCTGTTCAGAGAAGAGGCTCAAAGCAGTTCCTTCAAAAAAGGAAGAAGAGAGAATTTATCTGTGTGGTTTCCTACCATCTCCCAGTTCCCAAGTTCACCACAGAGTGAGTTACTGCCCCACAAATTCCAAGTCATGTCATCCAACTTTCTCACTAGCTGCTGAAGAAGCCCATCCCAATGCTGTAGTTGTCCTGTGCATCCAAGCCTAGAAGTAGACAGAGGAATTGGAGACCCCTGGGAGTGCAGCCTCAGATGACAAAATTGCATGTGCCCACAGATGACTAATCGGTCTCAGTGGCAGCCAACGGCCTGGGAAGCAGATGGAGCTTAGAAAACCTGATGAAGTGTTTAAGATTATAGCATACAACAGGAGTTAGGATTAAAATCATATCCACAGCACAGGAATATACCCTCCTCCTTTAACTTCTGGCAGATATCTCTTTGTGCTGAGAACCTACACTATATCGCTAACTACAAAAGTATAGTAGACTTTCCAGCCTAGGCATTCCAAAGTCTTGAGTCAAAATTATATTTTATATACATGTACATACACATAGATCTAAGTATACATATGTATGTGTATGTACACACACATATCTGAGTGTGGAACAGTGTTTGTGTGGATGCTAAATCCTTGAAAAGGCCTGTGATTTATTAGAAAGCCACCAGTGAGCTCCTAAGCACCAAAGTCAATGAATTTTTCTCACTGTTTATTTAGCTTGACCCCTGTACACAGCTAACAACACAGCTGTTACTACTTCCTGATTGTTATTTCTTCCTTTCTTTTCATGCCTTCCCCTTCCCATGTCTCATCTGCTCTCCACTTCCCCAGGCTAAAATTGTATACAGCAGGCAAGGAAAAAAGAGGCAGGTAAAGACAGTGTAGGAAATATACAGATAGAAATGGTTCCTATCTTTCCTCAACTCAAAACTAAAGGTACCTGAACAATCTGGCATTTGGAATTGGGAACCACTCTCCATCTTTGTTGTCACCTCCCAGTGTGTTACTGTCACCTCCCATAAGTGCAGAATGAGACATGATGGATAAATAGGCCTCAAAGAACCTCAGGAGTTAAAGGCTCTTGTATTCATTTCCTATGGCTTCTGTCACAAGCGTCAACAAACCGGGCTGCTTAAAACAATAGAAATGTATTCGCTCACAGTTCTGGAGGTTGTAAGTCCAAAATTAAGGTAACACCCAGGCCAGCCTCTTCCTCAGGACCTCCTGTGGGTGAATCCTTCTTGCCTCTTCCAGCTTCTGGTAGCCACTGGCATATCTTGGCTTCCTTTCCTTACGGCTGCATTATTGTCTCTTCTGTGTCTCTAAATGGCCTTATCCTCTGTCATTCTCTCTCTCTCTCTCTCTCTCTCTCTCTCTCTCTCTCTCTCCCCTCTCTCTCTCTCTCTTTTGTAGAGATGGGGTCTGACTATGTTGCCCAGGCTGGTCTCAAACTCCTGGCCTCAAGCAGTCCTCCCATCTTGGCCTCACAAAGTGCTGGATTACAGCTGTGAGCCACTGCGCCTGGTAGGCCTTTCTCTTACAAGATATTTGTCACTGGACTTAGGACCCACCCAGAAAATCCAAGAGCATCTCTTCATCTCAAAATCCTTAACTGAGCTGCAAATACCCTTTCTCCAAATAAGGTAATACCCACAGATTCTAGGAATTCAGATGCAAACGTACCCTTTGGGGGGCCACCATTGAAAGCACTACAACACCTGCATAGAGAAAACTTTCATGATGTCTACCAGAGTCCAGCTTCCGAGAGTCAACCACTCTCCCAAGTCAACCAATGTGCACAATTATGAGTTCAAGTCTGAGTCAAAACACTAAACTGGTTAAATGTGTGTCTTTACCAGAAAAACAAATGGCAGTCTGCTCTTATTTGAGAATTAGGCATAGACTATGAAACATCAGATAAATTCATTCAGCAGGGGACTGAACACTAGAATGTAGGTACTCCATTTACATACTATCTGGAAACTATTTTAATATGTTCAGGCTATTGTTGGGATAAAGACTTGAAATAAAATGTGCTCAAAATGGTAACATTTTACCTCAGGAATGACAGAACCCTTTGCTTGCATGTATATTACATTTCAAAAGAAGGTAGATATTATGCTGTCTTGCACCAAATGCCCTTAAGATTTTTTTTATAATATAAGACATCTTTTTCTCTGGCTCTAATCCAATTTCTTTGAGTGATGTGTAAACCTTAAAATTGTTTGTAGCTCTGTGTCTGTATCCATTACGTTTGAAATGACCCCTACATTTCACATTCTATATAACATTTTCCTGTCTTCTCTGGGAATTGCAGAAGATCCTTCGTCGACACACTAATTGCTTGTGACACCTGCAGTCCTTTTGAACACTGGCATTTTCTTGGTGAATCAGTAAATACTCTGTTATTTGGAGAGGACATTGTTGCAAAACACTTTCCCTGAATCTTGCTCTCCACTTAAACATCATAATCACAGGAGGCTGAGTTACACCTTCACTGCCACCCTGTGAACATTGTGCTCAGTATGGATTTGGTGTTACGGTAGCTTCAGAAACAATTCATTCTGTTAAAGTCCCAGTAATGATTTCTTTTGTGGGCATATTAATCTCATAGAAACTAAGCATTACATTTTAGACAATAAAGTTTATAAAAGATCTGTCGAATCTATATTTTTAAATGCTTTATATTATATTCTTCCAAAACACACCCCACTCCATTGACCTTTAAACACATTAACCTCTGCAGGGAAATTTCTTAAATCCATTTCACGAGCATAAAGTGTCTAATTCACCATTTAGTGGGGAAAATAGATTGTAGTTGGTATTAAAATGTCAGCAAATCATCCACTCCTGACAGTAGATTTGGGGCATGACAAAGAATACCATTAAATTTGTCTTTTTAAAAAAATGCTGTATGGTTAGAAACACTGGTAGATCAAGGGCAAATGATCAAACAATAGACATACTTGAACATTACCAATATCTGATCTATGAAGATTCCTAAATAGAAATTATAGATGGTAATGTTTCACCAGCACCAAGCACCATCTTAAATTCATTGCTGCAGTCTTCTATAATAGTTTTTCCTTTCTGCCCAGAAGATAAATACTCTTTGTTTTCCCAACCTCTTCTTCCCATTCTTGCCTTTCCCCCTCACTACTGGTTGAATTTCAGACAGGTCCTCTTCCTTAAGTATCCACATATTCTTATCTCCTTCCATCCCATTTCTCTTCCCAACCCTTTTCCAACTCTTACCACATTTCTGAGAAAGTGTTGATGCACTTTCTTCTCCTCTTTACATTGTTCCATTTATGAGTCAAATAAAATTACTATAATCATGACTGAGAAGCCTAAGCATAGAATGCATGATGCCAGGGAAAAGAAAACCACATATTTAGAAGTGAAAGATGGCATAATAAGGACACAGCCCCTCGACCACTGCTGCTCTCCCAAACGTCTACAAAGCCTTCTCTCTCTAACTTTATGTCATGTGTGGCTCTTGTTTGACCAGTTAGTTTCAAAAGCTGACATTCAACATAAAATTCAAAACATCCTACCCACTTTTAGGTTTTCTGCTTTGTTTATTTACTAGCATTATACTAGTATTCTTTTCTGTTTCATTTTTAAAATTTTAAATAGAGTGACTAGTTTGGCTGAGCTAGTAGGATGTGTGAGATTCCAAATTAGTTCCATCTCATTTGGAACTTCTGTCCTATCAGTATATTTGATCAAGATGCAAATGAATGCCCGAATTGTGATCCCCTTAAGTTGATGACTCTAGTATTTAGTGTTTTCCCCATAAACAAACCTCACATATTCAATGATGTATCTAAGACTAGGACTTGCTCATTTTTCTGTCTAGTTTTTCTGCCCAAACTATTGGAAGAGTCAATGATTTTGAACAAA
Organism: Chlorocebus sabaeus; assembly: GCF_047675955.1. Classification (NCBI taxonomy): domain Eukaryota; kingdom Metazoa; phylum Chordata; class Mammalia; order Primates; family Cercopithecidae; genus Chlorocebus; species Chlorocebus sabaeus. Next base: position 97,193,773 of record NC_132911.1, read on the forward strand.
GATTCAGTACTTCCTAAACCCCTATCAACTTATTTTCTGTTTCCCATTTCCATGCAAGCAAACCAAATGCTCTAGATCTATTTAAAAGATAATACTTAACCAGAAATCTTGGCATTTGAAGGACATAAAAAAAATTTGTGGTTAATTTTGTGAACCTAAAATTTTCCATTCTCTTTTCCAATTTTTTCATTTTATTAATAAGAAAAATGTTCTATTCAACATGTTTGTTATTCAGTTTTTATTTTGTCTGTCTTTCCTACTAAGCAGTGAGCTCCAAAGGCCTTGTCTCTCTTGTTTTCCCATGTCCCCAGTACCTAGAAATGGCATAAAGTTGTTCAAAAAACAGTTGTTGGATGAATAAATTATTTAATTAAATAGTTTTTAATTTTAATTCTTTAGATTCTGGTTGGTTCTTCTTTGCTTATTCATCATTTCAAAAAGAAAAAGAAAAGCTGAGCAAATATGTATGGTAGATTTCAAATCCTAGAAATTAAACCTAGGAGGAATCCTAGAAATTATATCACTCAAAATATTATTTTTATAGCTGAGGGAGCCTAGCATTCTAATAGCCTAATTAATATTATCCCAAGGTCCATCACAGTTCAGCAATGGCCAAGCTGTTGTCCTAACCCTTAAACTACTCACACCCCTCAAAATTAGGTTTCCCTGTGGGAAAGAGAACTTATCCTGCCCATAAGGAACGCTAGGTGTGATCTTTTTGCCTTGCCAAAATATCAACTATCTTTATTATCAAAATGAAGCAAACAAAAAATGAAATAAAGGACCACATGACAGGAGTAGAAGAAGATTATTCCACATTGTTTTCATGAGATGAGAAGCTTTAAAAAATAATAATAATAAAATTAAAAAAAAAAAAAAACAGGCCTCCATCTGCAGCCTGGAACTCCTGGGCTCAAGTGAGCCTCCCACCTCAGCCTCCCAAGTAGCAGGGACTAAAGGCACATGCTACCACTCCTGGCTTTAGACAACAAACTTTTATATCCAGGGAGCAACAGCTTGTGGGACAATCAGAAGAAAAAGCAAAAGCAGCAGTGCAAAGCTGCAAAAGCAGCACCATGTTACTGTCCTTGACCGCGTCTGGATACAAACTGAACTCGGTAGAGAACTTGGGGCTCAAATGTGTATACACAGCATATTCCAGTAAACAAACTGTTTTCATACTCTGTTTCAATTCACCCTTATAACCACCTTATGGGGTTCCAAGAAAGAAATTATGCTAATTTTATAAATGAGGAACCTGAAGATGAAAGTAGTTAGGTAAAGTGCTTGAGGTCATGCATGTAGTTGATGATAAGAGACAGAATTAAGTCCTTCTGCTCAGGAGAGTTCAGAGCATTGTTTTCCCCATTCAAATGCATGTCCTTTCTTGGTCTGAAATTGGTACATTTTCCTGAATTTGTTGAATTTAAACCTATCTTCTACCTGCCCATCCCTCCTGTCCCCAGATGAGAATCTGAGCTCTTGATTAGGATGTTTACATATTACCTCTTCAGCTTTGTCTAAAAAATAATAATAATTTGCTCTCATTAGTACTCTTCACAGGAAATGCATTTTTCTTTTTATGGGTATTTGAAAGGTTAATTGACAACATAAACTCCAAAATAATGTTCAGCCTCATGATTCTGTGGTTTTATGGTATCCACTGCAGAATATGCACTGTGCTCCCCTACCCCCACCTCTGGCAAACATGCACATACACAGCATGATGATACCACACCCTCCTTCCACCTGAAATTTCCATCATTAGTGGACTGGACCAAGGTAAGGACAACAAAAGCCATTTATGGAGGCAATGGCTGATGGCTGGATCATGGCAGGGAAGACACTGCCATAAAAGGAAGAACTAAACAGGAGGAACCAAAGAGATGCTGAAACAGGAAACAAGTTACCAAGATCAGGAATAGGGTAGAACAAACAGTGGCATTACTCCTTGTTGCTTCTGATAATGTCACCAATAAAATGTCAAGTGGGTACTTCAGTTCCTGAAGAAAACAGTTAGAGAAAATTGGTGAGAATGCAAATTGTATCTTCTGTCTCTTTTTAGGGACCCAAGACTTAGACAGTACATCCATCTTCTAGTGTGGCTGTGGCCAGGGTTAGCTGCAGCAGAAGTTAGAGGCTCCCTAACTGTGTGGGCAGCCCCAGTTTTCCTGTCTGCCTGTCCCGGGTCATGTGGCCCTCCTGGAAGGCCAGGGTGCATGCTTGTGGAAACCCATCCACATGTCTAAGCTCCATTCTTCCCTAGTGGTCACTCCTCCCCAGTAAGCAGCCACCCCCTGGCTACTGCTTAGACCTATGTGTGTACATACTCACGGCATCACAGTCACTCTGGGAAGGACAAGTTGTGGCCTTAAATGCTAACCTGCAGGTTTGAGCAGTAATTTCAAGGTCCAGGGTCCCTGGAGCATGGTTTAGAAGAGACTACTCTGGGTGGGCACATCCCCCTGGCTAACTCTTCTGTCCCCAAGAAGAGCAGCCAGAAGATGTCTATGAGCAGCATGGGACCAAGGAGAGCCCTGGCTGCTGGGGTCTCAGGGTGACATTGAAGCTTGGAGCTATGTGGGCAATAAGCAACCAATAGGAAGTTTTACAAGTTCAGAAATCCTGAAGTCATCTTCACAAAACCAGTAGTTCTCACAGCAGGATTTCTGACCCTGCGCAGCTTCCTATTGATATGATGAGAAAAAAAAAAAAAGCAACATAGATATTGTGTAGGTTGTAGTTAATGTGTGAACAAGTATATATCTTCTGGATTTAGACATAGACCAGGGCATGAGTCTATCCCCAGAATTAAAATAGGTGTTTTAGCAAATCATGGCCTGGACTAAATGATGCCCGCAGCTTGATTATCTTATGCTTCTATGTTATATTAATTTGAAGAGAAATCTTCAAGTTTGCATTGTAGAACAATTATAAGGACAATAGATGCTTCTCTTGGCTCTTCCCTGAAGGTACAAGCATAAAGGCCTAGCTTTAAAAGCCTGTTTAATTTGTTGTTAGTGAGGGGAATGGAGGTTAATTAATCTAGTTTTGGAAAAGCTAGATAATATCTATCTTCAGTTGCTTGTACATTATGCTGTCCAATTAATTCCTCCCAAGGACTTTTACACAAGACTACTGAGCTCAAAACTTCGTGCTTGAAAACTTTTCAAGGTCTTTGGGGTGACCATTAGAGAAGAACAAGCTTAAGAAACTATCACCTTCCTTTACTCTTTCATCCTGGTCGGGAGCTGTGCTCTTCTCAAAGGTTAACGAGGTTGCAAAACCTTCAGGGAATGTGGCCAGACCACCCATTTCAATTGCTCTCACGTGCTGCTCTTATTTAATTCTTGGAAGCACAGTCTGGAGCCTGTGTTCCAAGACGCCTGCCGTTCAGCCCACCAGGGTTTCTTTCAGTAGTTGGCTGGGCCCAGAAACAGTCAGATGCCCTTGGAATCCTTAAACGCTTTTCTGACAGAAGGTTTGGCCGTTTCTTCTCCCGGTGCTCATTTTAAAGTTAAGCACATGAACACACATTTTTTGAATCCCAAAGAAGACTTTTAATTGATTCCCTGAATATTTTAAGGTCTATTAGTTCCATTGATGTTGCGAACACTGAAATTCATTCCAGCTGCTGTTCTAATCACATTCATTAACAGGCTTATTTTTACCTGCCAGCTAATATTTTACATTGCATCAATAAATCTTCAGTTTTCTAGCCAAATTGTGTACAAAACAAAATGAATTGCCCAACCTCCTGATTGTTCCACAGGGGTTGGGTTAGGCCATCATCCCTTCCTCTGAGGAGGGTTCATTGGGCATGATTAGAAAGGTGATAAACTAAGAATGCATATGCTACTCATTTATGACATTACAAGTATAACATTAGATTGTCTTAAGCACAAGTTTTTCTTGCATATTCTACCCACTTTAATTTTTATTTTATATTATAAGAAGGCAAAAAGGAGCATAATTGGTCACTCAAATGTAGACAAAAGATTTTATAATAGATTAAAATAACTCACACACCAATGTCCTCTATGGGGCATGAGCTTTTTTTTTCAGTGATGGTGTTCAATTCAGATTGATTCATCCATGATGTCTTTCTCCATCCTTATGCACTGGCAATGGGCACTTATGAAACAAATGCCCAGAATTAGATAGGTAGCGTGTGGCAAGGAAAACTTAGACCGTAGACCCATGTTACAAACCAAGTGTCTCAGGATCGTTTGCTGGTGCTGGTGCTATGTGTATTGAAAGAAGAGCAAGTGGACAAGCCCACCCAAAGAGTCCAGAGCTAGATCTCTCCAGATGAATTGTTACATTTTCTGTCATTGGATAACAAGGAGAGTCAGAAAAATACAGAATTATCAGTAAGAGATCACATGAACTTTACTCCTAGCTTTGCTGCATATAAGCTGTGAGCTTGCATAAGTTAATTAACCTGTGTGAAACCCCCATACTTCTTATCCATTGACTATTAAATAAAATCTTACATGTAATGTGCTTAATACAGTGCCTGGTCTAAATTAATTCTTCTTAAAAAAAAAAGGAAGTTAAAAGAAAAAAAAAGTTGTATTTTACATTCAACTTCTATATCTTCTCTTAAATTGGGTCTTATGTCATAATAATAAGTAAAAATCCTTCTACAAGGCCCTAGAGACTTTCCTCTACTCTCTCCTTGATACCTCATTATAAAAACCTCACTACCCCTCTGACATCATCCACTGATGATGGATACTTGCCACACTCATTTAACTCCAGCCACACAAGCCTCCTGGCTGACCTGGGAATATGTCAGTAATTGTATAGCTACCAACCTGATATTGATGGGGATGTTGACGTTTAATGTTTATCTATCAAAAAAAAAAAAACCACGCAAGAAAGAAAGAAAATAAGCATAAAGCAGGTTAGGCAAACTGAATACAAACATAAAAAGAGAGATTTAAACCCAAGTATGTCAATATTCATGTGCTCCTATTAAAAGATAAAGATGATCAGACTGAAATTTTAAAACATAATATATGCGGCTTATAAATAACACATCTCAAGATAAGGAACAAAAAGTTTAAAATAAAGAAATGAAAAAAGATACAACATGTAAACATTAACTAAAAATAATTGCTGCTTAAACTGTATTAATATCAGGTAAAGTACAAAAAGAACATAACTGGAGACAAAAAGGGGAACTTCATATGAAAGGGTCAATCCATCTTAACCCATTCCTAATTTGTATTCAGCTAATATCATAGCCTCAAAATAAAGAGAGCAATCATTGACAGAACTACAAGAAGAAATAGAAAAGCCCATCATCACAGTGGAAGACATAAACAAAACTCTTTTAGCAAACGATAGCAGTATAGAAAAGATCAGTAAATATTTAGAAGATTTTGAACAACACGATCAACAGACTTAAGCTAATTGACTTGTAGAAAACAGTACCCAACAACTGCGGAATACATATTCCTTTCAAATACACACTGAGCACTGACAAAAATTAACCATATGCTGAGCCATCAAGGAAGCTCAACAAATTCCAAAGGATTTAAATTATCAAAATATGTTCTCTGACCACAGCTCTATTAAGCTTAAAATCACTAGCAAAAACAATAACTGGAAAGCCTCCATATGTGTGTAGATTAATAAACGCATTTCTTATTTTTATTAACTGACTATGGTAAAATGCTGTAGGATGTAGCTGGGCCCATTCTCAGAGGGAAAATGTCCAATATCCATCACAAAAGAAGAAAAGCTGAAAATCAATGAGTTAAGCATCCATCTCTAGAAGTTAGAAATAGAACAATAAAATAAGCCTAAGTAAGGTAAAAGGAAGGAACTATGAAGATAAGAATAGAAACTAATAAAATAGAAAACAAATATACAACTGAGAGGATTGACAAGACCAAAAGTTGTTTCATTATTTTAAAAATCAATAAATTTGATAACCTGACACCCGTGAGATGCATCAAAAGAAAAAAAAAAGACAAAAGGCACTCTTCCTAATCATATTAGGGATAAAACGGGAAACATCGTGAGACATTGAGAAATCCTAAGAAGGTATTGTAAAAAAAAAAAAAAAAAAAACTTAAAAAGTTATTGTTGAAAATGCAATTAAATGCACAAATCCTAAAAAAAAAAAAAAACTAAGAAAAAATAGAAAAATCAGATATTACTATAATTATTAAATTCATGAAATCTGTAAATCAAAAACTTTCTACCAAAAAAATTTCAGACTCAGGTTTCATCGATGAAGAAATAGATGTAATTCTACATAAACTCTTAGAATATATAAAAATACTTCATTTTTATGAGACTATAACAATCTCGATGTCAAAACCTGTCAAAACTATTGTAAGAAAGGAGAATCATGGGCCAATCTTACAAATAAACACAAGATTCTAGTAATACACATAGATAGCAAGACTCAGTATTACAAAGATACAGTTTTCTCTCAGGTTTTCTACAGATTATCAACAAAACCCCAACACTGGCAGGACACGGTGGTTCACACCTGTAATCCCACCACTTTGGGAGGCTGAGGTAAGAGGATTGCTTGAGGCCAGGAGTTTAAGACCAGCCTGGGCAACAAAGACAGACTCTATCTCAACCAAAAAATAAAAAAATCATCCAGGTGCAGTATCCTGCATCTGTGGTCCCACTACTCAGGAGACCAAGGTGGGAGGACCATTTCAGCCCAAGAGTTCAAGGCTGTAGTAAGCTATGATAGTGTCACTGCACTCCAGCCTGGGCAATGTCAACACCCTGTCTCTACAAAACAAAAACAAAATCCCAACATTTATTCATGAGGAAATTGACAAGCCAATTCTAAAACTATATGGAAATGCAAGTGGTAAGAATATGCAAATTATCTTAAAGAGCAACGTGAGAGAATTTGCTCCGCTAGATAGCAAGACTTGCTAGAAAGCAACTGTAATTAAGAAACGCAATATTAGTCTATGGTCATACCACCCTGAACACACTGGATCTCGTCTAATCTTGGAAGTTAAGCAGGGTCAGGCCTGGTTAGTACTTGGATGGAAGAAATTCAATATTGTTGCAAGGTTTGATAAATAAACCAATGAAATAAAATACAAAGCCCAGAAACAGAACCATAAATATATAACAACATAATAATGCAATTCAGAGGCAAAAAGATAGTCTTTTCAATAAATGATGCTGAATCAGTTGGATATCTTTATGGGAAATATGAAATAACTCCTATCTCACATGCACACAAAAATAAATTCCAAGTAAGTAGAAGCAAACAGTAGCACTTTATGATACAGAAGAATATCTTCACTATGGTAAGGTAAGGAAATATTTCTCAAGCAACACACATGCCACAGGAGAAAGAATCACCATAAAGGGAAAGTTTGTAAGTTGAACTACATTAAAGCTAGGAAATTTTAATCAAATGACCACATTACAAATGTGAAAGAGCAAGCCATAAATTGGGAGAAAAAGTTTTTACATCTATTAAACCAACAAAGGGCTTGTATCCAGAATATATAAAACACTCTTATGGTTCTTAATAACCTTACAGACAAAAAACTTCCATAGGCCCTTCACAAAGAGTATATATCTAAATAAGGAAACATATTCAACTTCTTTCATAATCAAAAAAATGTGATTTAAAACTCCAATGACATAACACTATGAAATTACTGTAATATTTAAAATAAAAAATAAAATAAATTGGCTGGGTGTGAGAGCTTATGCCTGTAATCCTAGCACTTTGGGAGGCTGAGGCAGGCAGATCACTTGAGTTCAGGAGTTCAAGACCAGCCTGGCCAACATGGGTGAAACCCTATCTCTACTAAAAATACAGGAAAAAAAAAAAAATAGTAGCTGGGCATGGTGGTGCACATCTGTAATCTTAGCTACTTAGGAGGCTAAGGCATGAGAATCCCTTGAACAAGGGAGATGGATGTTCCAGTGAGCCACTGCCCTCCAGCCTGGGTGAGAGTGAGACTCTGTCTCAAAAAAAAAAAAAAAAAAAAAAAAAAAAACAACTTTTTAACTGTGATATTACCAATTATATCTGCATGAATGTGGAGCAATAGGAATTCTTATACATACTAGTATGAATACAACTTTGGAAAACAGTTTGGCATTATATAGTAAAGCTAAACATACATAGAACCCGTGATCCAACAATCCCACTTATATACCCAGTGACAGTGCCAATGACAGTGGATATATACCCTTAGAAGTGGGATTGTTGGATCACTGCAGCATTATTTCAAATAGCCAAATTAGGAAACAACCCAAATGTCTACCACAGAAGACTGGATAAATGCACTGTGGTATATCCATTGAATGGAATAGTATACAGCAGTGAAAATGGCCTACCTCCTGTTAAATGAAACAACATGAACAATCCTCAGAAACACAATGAGAAACCAAAGAAGCAAGGCACACAAATTACACACTGTGTAAATCAATTATATAAAGTTCAGAAGCAAGAAAACCTAAACTACAGTATTAAAGTAAGTAGAGGAGCAAAACAGGTGAAAACCAGAAGGGCACAGGAAGACACCTTCTGGGGTGCTGACCACAGTCTCTTTCTTGACCCAAGCAATAATTACACAGGTGTTCCATGTGCAATTCACTGAGCTGGCAAATATATCTCTGTTCTCCTTTCTTAAGTGTGCTTACTACACATACAAAGAAGTTAAAATTTTGTAATAATATCCTTCAATCAGAAATTTTATTTCTAGGAATTTTACTCTTTAGATATGATGCATAAGTGTATTAAAATTTAAGCTTAAGCATTTTTCATGAGAGCAAAAGACTAAAAACTACTTGAATACCTATCAGTAGATAACAGATTCAATACAGTTGAGCACTTCCAGGAATACTATGGAAACTTTAAAAAGTATGAGGCATCTCTGTGTGTGCTAATATGGAACAATCTCCATATATATGTAAGCAAACAATCAGCGGGATATATAGAACAGTGTTCAGAGTATGCTGTCATTTCTCTGTGTTCAAAAATGGGGTGAAGAATATGTGCACGTGTGGTATCTATATAACTATAATGTTCCTGGAAGAGCAGGTGAAAAATAAAACTCAGTAGGCTGTCTCTGAAGTGGGAAACTAGAAGTCCCGGGTGGAAAAAGAGATTTTTTTCTTAACTATGCTTGTCGCCATCTTGTGAATTTAATCATATATATGTTACTTTTTCAAAATAATAAATTAAAAAGTGATTTTTAAAAATATGTTGAAATGACTTTGTGGGCCCAGCTCCCAATTGTTTGCTGCAATGCAATATTTGTATATATCAAACTGTCCTTTCTTTGGGGAACTGATATTGCCTGAAATAGAGACTGGCAAACAAGTGCCCATGAGCAGTAATAAGGGTGGTTGAAAGCCAAGAGGCAAGCACAGACAAGTTCAAGAAAGGAGGGCATGGGTACAGATGGTCACCAGCCTGAACAGAGCTAGCAGCAGGAATGATGAAGGCAGATAAGAAACCAAGAAGTACAGGCCGGGTGTGGTGGCTCATGCCTGTAATCCCAGCACTTTGGGTGGCTGAAGCAGGTAGATCACCTGAGATCAGAAGTTCGAGATCAGCCTGTCCAACACGGTGAAACCTCATCTCTACTAAAAATACAAAAATTAGTCAGGCATGGTGGCAGGCACCTGTAATCCCAGCTACTCAGGATGCTGAGGCAGAAGAATCGCTTGAGATACCTGGGAGGCGGAGGTTGCAGTGAGCCAAGATCATGCCAATGCACTCCAGTCTGGATGACAGAGTGAGACTCCGTCTCAAAAAAAAAATAAAAGATGAAGAAGAGGAAGAAGTGCAGGTCAGAGAAACTAGACAAAAGTGAATGCATAAACTATAAAGGATCTGCAGAAGGGAGATGACCCAGGAGGCAAAACGCTGTTGATATTCACAGCTTGCAATAAGGAGCCTAACATTACCCACAGAGTTTAAGGGGCCAAGGACAAGAAGACATCAAGCACTTACCAGTTTATTTGTATTGATCCAAAATCTGATCAACCCCGGAGTGAAGTCTTTGTCTCCTCCACAGTACCTATTTACAGTCCATGCACACAATGGTATTTTAAAGAGTTGTTGATTCACTCGGTTTCCTAAAATATAAACACATAACCTTTCCTCCAAGTAGCTTAACAAGTTTTCACATAGTAAGCCCCGCAGTGGGCCTGAGCCACTGGCTGATGGGGACACAAGCACATAAAAAGACTCTAGCCTTTGATTATCTTTGCTTTGTGTCCCTGATCTGGTCACTACACTAAGCTTTCCATCACATAACTGAAGTATTTCCCTTAAACAGATTTATCCTGTTAGCAACCATCATGCCAACATTTTACCTTTAAAATTGGTTGAAGGGGTGCAGCTTTGGAAGTGTACATTCCAGGGCATCAGACGTCATGCTAAGGGCTCTGCTGCACTGGTCTCCAGGACCCTAAAGACTCCCACAAGGGCAGAAAATCATGTCAGGGGAGCAAACTGAACAGGCGGACAGTGCCAAGGCCACCAATTTGAAGGAGATCCATTTTCCAAATTATCTTCCAGTCAGCAGAGTCCTTTTGCCATTTAACACATCTATAGCTTCTGTACAGTGATGCCAAGTTTATTCTCCGTGCAGTTTTTTGTAAATCACATCCAAAATATGATTTGGAAAAAAAAAATGCACCTTCTTATGAGCCCACTGTGTACTTGAAAGACCCAGTGCACAAATCATTTGCACCTGTACCATTTCCATCCAGTTCTAAGCTAATTTTAAAAAGACTGAAAGCCTGCCAACAGCACATGTGCACAGAAGATAAAATGTAATAGCAATTAATCCAATCATCTCTGATTTAACGTTAATTTAACCCAGTGGATTATGCCTTGTTTTGTGTGCAACTGTGTTGATCCTGCTACATTTCAGAGAGCCCCCAAATCAATCAAGTCACAATCCTTAATTGCAGTCAAAATGGGGAATTCCACTCAGCAGGGCCCTTCTCTAGAGTATCTATTCCTCCCAAGGAAGAAAGGGAAGTCAAAGAAAGAGGCGTTTCTAATAGCAGGCTGCTCACATTGCAGCTGATGGTGTCAGGACTAGCGATGAGGAGTGGCCTACTGTTTGCTGGCAGATTCAATTGCATCAGGGCTTCTTGCCAGAATGAACAGGAAAGGGCTATCAGAGAAAAGCCAATGAAAGTAGAGCTGCTGTTTAAACTAGAAACAAACACAACAACAACAAAAAATTCTGGGGCATGATGTTTTCCTTTCCTTTATTTGCAATATGGATTGAACGACTACAGCAGTTAAAGACTTGAATTAGGACAGCCATAATTGAAAACTAATACCATGCTATCCTCCACCCCCCGGGTGTCATTTAACTGGGTTAGAGTGTCAGTCTGCATTCTCAGAACCAAAGGCTGATTGTGGAACATTTGCATTATCATGTGCAAGAAATAGAGAAAGTTTCAGGTTGCTAATTCCTCCTAGTTGGGTTTTATTGAGAATGAAAATCATAAAAGGTGTTACCTGGGCTGGGGACAGCCCCAGAAGTTCAATTGTAGTTCAGCCTTAGTTAAGGATTAGTTAATAGATACTTCACATAAAGTGCTACCATGTTCTTTTTCATAATTTTTCTCTCCCCTCCTCCCTTCCTTTGCAGCTGAGAATAATTAACTGTTCTTTTGTGAGTGTCATTTGTTCTCAAGGAATTAAATGCCACCTTATTTCCCAGAACAAGAATTCAACTGTCATAATTATAGCTTCATTTCAGAAGCAAAAAAAAAAAAAATCATAATTTATTACAGATTGTTCAGCATGTGAGATAGGTTTAAATGTCATTGGAAGTAAATTGTGGCATGTCATGAAGGGGTTTTAGCCACCACTGTAATTGATTTATAATTTCACATTTAAAATGAACAACATTCACCCATTGTTCTCGTATTATATAACTCTGACAGCAATCCCTTGAGAATGAGGCATTCAACTTGGTCAATACACAATAATAATAATAACAATAACAATGATATGCCAATTTTAAAGATAAGCAGAAAATTTGCATAAGCACTAAGAACATATGTGTTAAAAATGGGAGCTCAATCTCTATAATAGAAGGTAAAAATGTATTTCAGAGAGAATGCATTTGGATATTAGCACTGAACTCCATCAAATTAAATGACTCCCAGGGGTTTTAGTGTAACTCATAAAATTAAGGACTATCAGAATTAAGGTTTAAACTATTCTCTACCCAGAGTTATAAGGAAAGATACAATAATGGGAGAAGGTGGAGATGAACTTTTCCATTTCTAATTTCAAGCAGACTAAAAATCAATTCCACTTTGAGCAGTAATTTACTAGGTTTACAGTGTGACCCTAGTACCCTAAGACTGCACAGGGATAATAGGTGGTGTGACAGAGGGACTACATAAATACTTGATTAGACCGTTAAGTGCTTACAGATCCATTTTGTGCAAGATGAAGTGAGTTCTATGACGGTTCTCATATCTCAAAATCATAATGAAGTATATATGCCCCCTTAGATTTGCATATAGAAGCAAACACAGGCTCACAGTGACAGAGACAATCTGCACTGGTGGCAACCAAACCACAAGAGCCACAATTCAAAGGCAAAATCAGAACCTTCCTGCCCTACTCTCCACCCCACAACCCATAGTCTTTTGAAATGCCTTATTCTTCCTTTCTGGGAAAGTCAGTGTTTTTTAAAAGTCAATAATAGTCTGGACATAGAAAAGTTTTTTGAAAAACAAGGTGTGGTGGCCTGAATAATGGCACCCCAAGATATCCACACCCTCATCCCTGGAACCTCTGAATGTTATATTATATGGCAAAGGGACTTTGCAGATATGATTAAGTTTAAGGATTTTGTGATAGGGAGATTATCATGGGATCATCTGGGCAGGCCTGGATACAATCACAAAACGTAAAAAGAGTTTTGACTACTGTAGAGAAGAAGGCCATGTAACCCCATAAGCATAGGTTGGAGTGATGCGGCCAGAAGCCAAGGAATGCTGGTAGCTTCTAGATGTGGAAGAGCAAGAAACAGATTCTCCCCTGGAGCCTCCAGAAGAAACTCAGCTCTGCTGGCATCTTGATTTTAACCCCATAAGACTCATTTCAGACTTCTGACATCCAGAACTGTAAGAGAATACCACTGTGTTGTTTTAAGCCACTAAATTTGTGGCAATTTGCTACAGTGGCAACAGAAAACTAACACCTAGGGCATAGAAAAAGAACCTGATTTGCTAAAAAGTTTATCAAGTTATCTCTATATTGAGGACCAACCAAGAGGCCAAGTCTCACTCTGGCTTTGGGTTGGGGCTTCCAACCTTGCCAGAATCTGGTTTTTTCCTTTGCTGGTGCTCATATAGTTTCTAGGTTGTCCTTGCTGGAGGGACAGTCATCCAAGAATTTGACAACATTCCAATTTAAGAACATAGTAACATTTAGCTTGATTTACGAGTCACTTTTTGGATTGTTAAATGAACATAGTGCTTTAAGATGAGCTGTGGTTCTATTTATGGCTTATAGAAAAGAAAGTGTATTTATTTTAAAACATTAATACGTAACAAGATTTCCAAAATATATAGCTTGTGATTTTTCCATTTCAGCATTTTCATTACCCACTAAACTACTACTCTGGAGTTGCCACTTAGCATTTGATAAATGCCTTCAGGGAGTTAAGGATTTGCAAGGCAAATTTTAGACCCAGTTTTTGAAATAATTATATATTCCATCTGCAATAATTTGAAGAAAAAAATACACTTTTAATAAACTATTGGAGTGATACATACAATGGTTTTATCTTGGGTCAGTGAACAGAAATTTCCTATTGCAAGTGTGTTAGAAGAATATTTCATTCCACTTTCTTTGCTCCTGCACCAGAAGATATCTTCTAAGTGCTTTTGTAACTGTTTCCATCTCTCTCTCCACTGTACCACTGAATCTGGAAAAGCCACCATGGACTTATTAGAAATTGGCAATGAGCCAAAAAAAGAAGCCAGAGAAAAGAAGCAAGATGCAGTCTAACATCATTAATTTCACTGCAAGGTGAGCTTATGGTGTTCTTGCCAGCATCGTTCTATTCATTCATTCATTCAACAAATATCTATATGGTACCTACTCTGTGCAATGTCCCTGAGGGGGACAGAAAGGGGAAGCAGACAAATCCTATCTAGTAAATACATAACTATATTAGGTAATGACTACTAAGGTGATAAATGATGGATCATCACTGGCAAAGGGAACAGCCAGAGCAAAGACACTAAGGTGGTGCTCTGACTGAACATTTGTGTCCCCCCAAAATTCATATGTTGAAGCCCTAAACCCCAAGATGATGGTATTAGGAGGTGGTACCTATGGGAGATGATAAGGTCATGAAGGCAGAACCCTCATGGATGAGATTAGTGCCCTTAAAAAAGAGACCCAAGAGAGCTCCCTCACTATTTTTCTACCTTATGAGGGCAACGGCAAGAAGATGGCTGTCTCTGAACCAGAAAGCAGACCTACATTAGACATCAAATCTGCCGATGCCTTGATCTTGGACTTCCCAGCCTCCAGAACCATGGGAAATAAATTGTTTAAACTATTCAATGTATGACATGTTTGTCAGAGCAGCTCAAATGAACCAAGACAGGTGGGAAAGTATGGAATACACAGATAGAAAGGAGTGGCTCCACATGGCTGGATGCAGGGACCAGCACAAGCAATGACAATGTGCAGGTTACACGAGCACCAGAGAATCAGAGATGGAAGAGTCCTGCCCCCAAGGTGCTCAATATCTGATGAAAGAACAGACCAGAACCACACAATCACAGAGCTAGAGGAGCCACATGAGTACATGGAGCAGAAAGGAGAGAGATATATTGGAGCCTGGTGATACGAAGGTATGGATAGGGTATCAAAATGATGTAAAACCATGGCTCACGTCTATAATCCTAGCACTTTGGGAGGCCAAGGTGGGTGGATCACGAGGTCAGCAGTTTGAAACCAGCCTGACCAACATAGTGAAACCCCATCTCTACTAAAAATACAAAAATTAGCTGGGCGTGGTGGTGCGTGCCTGTAATCCCAGCTACTCGGGAGGCTAGGGCAGGAGAATCGCTTGAACCCAGGAGGCAGAGGTTGCAGTGACCTGAGATCATGCCACCTGTACTCCAGCCTGGGCAACACAGCAAGACTCTGTCTCAAAACAAAACAAAACAAAACAAAAACACGCTTGTAATCCCAGCACTTTGGGAGGCCAAGGCAGGTGAACCAAGAGGTCAGGAGATCGAGACCATCCTGGCTAACAGGGTGAAACCCCGTCTCTACTAAAAATACAAAAAAATTAGCCAGACGTGGTGGCAGGTGCCTGTAGTCCCAGCTATTCAGGAGGCTGAGGCAGGAGAATGGCAGGAACCTGGGAGGTGGAGGTTGCAGTGAGCCAAGATCACACCACTGCACTCTAGCCTGGGCGACACAGCAAGACTCTGTCTTAAAGAAAAAAAAAGAGAGATAAAACCTAAACTTGATGTTGAACAGAAAAAAAAGAGTTAACCAAACAAAACAAAGGGAGGGACTATCCCTTGCAAAAGCACAAAGCAGTGGGGCAGTTTGGCTTCCCAGGAAACTGCAGGTGATAGCCAGAGGGAGTGAGTCAAGAGGTGCACATTAGAGAAAGGGAAGATCAAGAAAGGCCTTGTGAACTACAAGAAGAAGTTTGGATTCCATTCTAAAAGGAACTGAGTTCCACTGAAAGGTTTTAAACTGGGAAGTGGCATGATCAGATTTGCATTTTGGAAAGATTTCTCTGGCCACTCTTGGATCAGAGAAGTTGGAAAGCTCTTGCCATAATTCATGTTTATCATCAAAATTTGAGAAACTCTGCTTGAGAAATAGAGCTTCTCAAATACATTTAAGAAGGGAATTAGCTCATAGCTAGTGAGCTTCAAAGCCAGCAAGGAAGCACTGAAAGATTTCTTAATTCTGCTCTGCCTCATGGAAGAGCTTTGAATTTCTTTGATTCACATTATATATTTTATAATTACATTCCAAACTCATAACTTGATTAGGTAAAAGGATTAATCTTCTACCCCTTTCCTCTTCCTAGGCCCCTTCTTCCATTCACACAGGCATGTAAATGTGATCCTAACAAGTATGTCTATACATTTACTCATTTACTCACTCCACAAATATTTATTGCATATCCATTATGTGGCAAACACTGTGCTAGGGTGCTGTGTGTGTAGGACGAACACCGTTCTTTGCTCATGAAACTGGCAGTCTACTGGGGAGACACATGATAAATACATAAACAAATAAAACTCTAGAATAGCAGCTATATATGTGTACACATAAAAAGGTCCTTGAAGACTCACCCAGAGAAGTCAGTCAGTTGAGATGGGAGTGTCATATGGTTTGGCTTTGTGTCCCCACCCAAATATCATCTCAAATTGTAATTCCCACATGCCAAGGGAGGGACCTGTCATCTCCACGTATCAAAAGAGAGAGATGACTGGATTACAGGGGTGGTTTCTCCCATGCTGTTATCACGATAGTGAGTGAGTTATCATGAGATCTGATGGTTTTATAAGTGTTTGGAAGTTCCTCCTTCGTGCTTCTCTCTCCTGCCACCTTGTGTGCCTGCTTCCCCTTCTACCATGATTGTAAGTTTCTTGAGGCCTCCCCAGCCATGTGGAACTGTGGGTCAATTAAGCCTCTTTTGTTTATAAATTACCTGGCCTGGGTAGTATCTTTACAGCAATGTGAAAACAGACTAATACAGAGTGTGAATATATTGACATTTAATTTACATGAGTATCATTCTAGAGAAGTAGTATTGGTACATCTAGGCTGGTGCTATTACTCAACAACACTAACGTTTAAAATATAAGGTCATAGTCTTCAAACAGCAAGCAAGGCTTACAATTGCAGGCACAGAGAGTAAAAGGTTAGGTATGAGGAACTCAACCCTACGGATAAATTTGTTTTCTGTCTCTGGGTTTAATGAGGCCCATAAAATCTCCAGGGGATCTCTGGGAGAGGCTCATTGGAGCACTTCAGTATTGATTCAGCCCCTCAAGTAGGTCTTACTTGAGGCCACAGCTAGCCTAGACCTGGTTGGGTTGATACACTTAAGTCTGAGTTCTGAAATTGTGCTGACTGGCACAACTGCAGCTTGTTTTCATGACAGCAAACCAAAGTCCTTATTAATGTTTTCTTTCTAAAATGTTACAAGTTAAAGAAAAATTGAGTTCTGCATTAGTTAAAATTTCCTCTTCTTGACAACTCAAAGATTGAAATCTTCAGATCATACATTGAGCATCTCTAGTATTGGGCCCTTTAAAAAAAAAAAAAAAAAAAAAAAAAAAAAGATGGAGTCTTGTGCTGTCGCCCAGACTGGAATGCAGTAACACCATCTTAGCTCACTGCAGCCTCAAACTCCCAGGCTCAAGGGATCCTCTCGTTTCAGCCTCTGGAGTTCCTAGGATTACAGGCACCAGCCACTGTGCCAGCAAATGTTGGGTACTTTTCAAGCAGGCTTTTCAGAGTCACTCCTCTCACCTAAAGGATAAGGAGCATCTGTGAGACAGCTAAGCCCAGTTCTGATTGGGGGCCCACTGGACACAGGCCTTGCTTCGTGGGGTCAGCTGACAACTAGGCTCTGACCACCTGTCCACAACCAGCAGGAGAGTAATCACTTTCAGCCACCAGCCAACATGGTTGAATTTAAGTCATTGATCAATAGGCCAAAGGTCCTCTACTTCATCATGGCTCTTCCATGCCATCCACTCATCTGTTATAATTTCCCAAAACCTAATAATTTGATAAAAAGAGATTTGATTAAGTACAAGGTTTACAAGGTTCTACACTGACACAAATTGAAATTCAATATAAGCCCATTCTAGGAAATGGGCTAGAATATGTACTAAACTCTTTTTTTTTTTTTTTTTTTTTTTTTTGAGACGGAGTCTCGCTCTGTCACCCAGGCTGGAGTGCAGTGGCACAATCTCGGCTCACTGCAAGCTCCGCCTCCCGGGTTCACGCCATTCTCCTGCCTCAGCCTCCCGAGTAGCCGGGACTACAGGCGCCCGCCACTGCGCCCGGCTAATTTTTTTCTATTTTTTAGTAGAGACGGGGTTTCACCATGGTCTCGATCTCCTGACCTTGTGATCCGCCCGCCTCGGCCTCCCAAAGTGCTGGGATTACAGGCGTGAGCCACCGCGCCCGGCCACTAAACTCTTTTTTATCTACCCACTACACACACATGTGCCCACACATACTATTTGGCAACCTGTCACTCATAAAGACTGAGAACAATTATTCACTTTGAGCACTTGGCAGATAGAATGGAACACTACATTGTCAGTAATCAAAAATTATTTTCCATTCTGGTTATTAATCAAAAATTTATTTCCCATTGACTAACCCCAGGAAAAGGTTATCATCTACTTCAGTCTGTACTTATTTCACTACTAACAAAAGAGTCTTTTCTCTCCTATCCTCAGTAATGCAGAATTACCATCATTCCCAAGACCTCTTTGGGTTCCTTGACCAGAAGAGGCGTTTAGCTATGCCATCCATGATGTATTGCACATTTAATTGCACTATGCAGCTATTCAAAAAGCATTCAGAAGTAATCATTTAACATTAATATCCCAGGGCAATCCAAGGTCACAGTACATTAAAAACTAATTCACAGTGGTTCAAGAATGCATTTTTCATATATGGAATAACATAATTCTTTTATGATAAAAGTGATAGTGGTATTACAGGGTGATGAGATACAGGATATTCTGAATATCCATCATTGAACCTATTGTAAAAATGGCAAAGTCAGACCTTTGGTCTTCTCATAACTCAACACACCACTAATCTGTATTAAACACTACTGACCATGTTAACCTTTTATATGGCTGACCATGTTTTAAGGAGCAATAATCCTCATTTGTTATCATAGACAATACAAGCATTTAATACTTATTGTGGTCATTTCATTCTCAGATTTTACTGTCTGCTATTTTTTCTGATCCTTCTAACATCTAAAATTATAACATCTCTATGGGTAACTAAAGGCTTCTTGGTGAAAAATTATACACATGCCTCCGTGTGTGTGTGTGTGTGTGTGTGTGTGTGTCTCCATCACTTCCTTCCAAGAATTCTGTGAGAAATAAAATGATTACAACTTGAATCAAACATCTATCATGCTGAAATAATAGTGTTCCAAGGCAGCAAGATCTCTATACAATGTAGAATGGGCAGACTACACCCTCTAGAAACTTCACCTCTCACAAAGGGTTATCATTGGCAACGCTGTACCACAATTTGGTGCCATCCAGCAGGAAATATATCAGGAGTTATTTCAGCAGTTTACAGGCAATATTGTCAGATTTGTTAATATGCTAAACTCTGTATTTAAAGGGACCATGTTGCATGGCCAAACACTGTTTTCTTTTCTTTTTTTTTTTATATTTCGCATCTCAAAATCTAGTTTTCCAGTAAGTCCATTTAAATTAGACAGAGGTCAGAAGCATCCAGTTCAATGGTCATTTGAGATGATTAATAAGTATGGTCATAACTCTGTGTTCATGGCACTGTTCTAGGTGCTGGATGTGAGATCAGATTGGGCATAACTGGAATGGAGGCAAAGTATTAGGCCAAAAAACACAAATAAAATATAAATTTGGCTGGTGATAACAGAAAGCTGGAAAAGACTTTGACACATGACTAATCGTCAACGAGTTCTGCAGATGTTCAAGTGCTGAGTTCAGAAGCAATGACATTACTGGTCTCCACCCGTCCTTTCCTCTCAGCCTCCAAGACAGCCCAGAATATGTCCTGGTACTTAGGACATGTGTTCATGGCTCACTACATAAGCTGCCTTTTTCCACACTCCTGAGAACTTCTGTTTCCAGAAGGGAAAGGAAAACGGACAGCCTTATAGATTTCATGACTAACGGGAAGGTGTGAGATCTGGGAAACCACCTTCAAGGTGAGCAAAGCGATAGATGACCTACTACTAAAAATCACCATTTTCCAAACAATTTCTAACACAAAATGCCACCTTTGGATAAATTACGGAAACAAGTCATTTTGATTGTAACTTTAAAATAGAAAGCCCTCTGCATCTATTTAATTGACTATCAGCTTTCCCAGCCATAGTCCGTAAATCCACAGGTCAGTCGAACCTGGGGCTTCAAACACATAAACAAGGAGCTTTGGCATCTCAGCCTCTTGACGATGAAGACTGAAGCATTTCTCGCTTTCTTGCTTTCTCTCTCTCTCTCTCTCTCTCCTCTCCCTTCCCACTTTCCTCTTTCCTTTCTCTGTTTTCTCTTCCTTTTATCCTTCATGAGTGCAATTGAGTACTAGAAAGTTATACCAAATTCCGCCAGGCACGGTGGCTCACGCCTGTAATCCCAATACTTTGGGAAGCTGAGGCAGGCAGATCACGAGGTCAGGAGGTCGAGACCATCTTAACACTGTGAAACCCAGTCTCTACTAAAAAATTACCTGGGCGTCCTGGCGGGTGCCTGTAGTCCCAGCTACTCAGGTGACTGAGGCAGGAGAATGGCGTGAACCCAGGAGGCGGAGCTTGCAGTGAGCGGAGATCGCACCCAAGGCACTGGGCCTGGGTGAGAGAGCAAGACTCTCTCTCAAGAAAAAGAAAAGAAAAGAAAAGAAAGAAAGTAAGTTATACCAAATTCACAAAGGAAAAAGTTAGAAGAAATGAAATAAAATACAACTGGTTATCTCAAAATCTCTCAAAGGAGACATTTCTACATAAATCTCCCACTTTGCTTCCAAGTAGCTAGCCTCTCCATCACAGATCCTTGGAAAGCCAGGTAGATGGATTGATAAAGGGAGAGTAATGTGAATCTATGATTGGAGGCTACATGTGAGCATTTCTCATTTAAAGCGTATGTTGGCTGGGCACAGTGGCTCACGCCTGCAATTCTAACATTTTGGGAGACCGAGCAGGCAAATCACTTGAGGTCAGGAGTTCGAGACCAGCTTGGCCAACATGGTGAAACCCTGTCTCTACTAAAAAAAAAAAAAATTGCCTGGACATGGTGGTGGGCTCCTATAATCCCAGCTAGTTGAGAGACTGAGGCAGGAGAATCACTTGAATCCGTGAAGCAGAGGTTGCAGTGAGCTGAGATCGCACACTGCACTCCAGTCTGGGTGATAGAGTGAGACTCTATCTCAAAAAAAAAAAAAAAAAAAAAAAGAGTATATTAAAGGTGCATACCCTGACCTTTCCCAACTTGTCAACCAGCAGTCTTAGACAAATCATATATATTGGCCTCTTAAACAGAACAAGGAAACCAGGACTTCCTAACAAAATAAATTCCGTCTAAAATAAAGTAACTCTTCTATAATTTCCTAAGGAACACTTATTGTTATTTTTACCCTTATCATCAGCATTTACCCTATCATCAACATCTATGTGTCTGTATCCCCAACAAATGATGAAGAGAGGTAAGAAAAGAGATCTGGGTAAAGGTGTCAATCCTGAGTTCTAGTGTCTGTCACTCAAGTTTAAAGTCATTTGAACCTTCCAGGCATTGGTTTTGTCATCTCTAGAAGGGTTGGACAAGCTCTTCTATATTCTTTCTAGACTTAACTTTGTCCAATTTTTAAATTCTAATTTAAAACATTATCCAAGGACAAAATCTATCCACTTAGGCAGAGCTGATTATAGAGAAATTGATCTAGAGACAAATTCTTAAAACAGTAAGAGGATATTGTTAGTCTTACTTTACAGATGAAGCAACTGAAGTACTGAATGGTTAAATTACTACTTTCCCCAGGTCAATAAATTTATGAGTAGTAGGGTCAGTAACCAAACCCTGATATGGATGAGCAGAGCCTGTGGGGTCAAGTCAGGACCTCAGTTTGCTGTGTGACTTTGGGCAAGTTGCCTAAGGTCTCTGAACATTGATTTTCTCATCACTATAAATGGGAATAATATAATACCTACATCTCACGACTGTCAGACTTAACACATGAAAAATAACTGGTTAGTGCTTGATATGTAGCAGGGGATCAGCAAGTGCTAGTTTCTTTTCTTAGCCACACCACGCTGCCCATGGTATGCCAAAGGGAAGGTGGTAAGGATTTATCTAACCCTGAGTAGTTGATAGCAACCTTTGTTAGTCATAGCATCTAGTTGAGTGGGTTTTAATCTCTGTGTCCTACTGCCCTCTTCTGGATATTAAATATCAGATCTGCTTGTGAATTCAGTTTATTGGTCCTATCTAATTGAGCAAACTCTGGACGTGACTCAATAATGCCTACTTCAGAGAGGCAAGGGGGGCAATTAGTGAATGCAACAGGTGGACATTTACAACAGAACCAAAAGCTAGAAATGATAAAGTGATTACTTTAACTGCCATATTTATCTAGTAGGTCTAAGCTATGAGGAAGTGGCTTAAAGCAGCTGTCCCCAACCATTTTGGCACCAAGGACCAGTTTCATGGAAGACAATTTTTCCATGGACCGGAGCAGAGAGAGTAGCGGGTGGCTGGAGTGGCGGATGGTTTCTGGATGATTCAAGTGCATTGCATTTATTGTGCGCTTTATTTCTATTATTACTGCATTGTAATATTTAATGAAATAATCATATACCTCACCATAATGTAGAATCAGTGGGAGCCCTGAGCTTGTTTTCCTACAACTAGATGGTCTCATTTGGGAGTGATGGAAGACAGTGACAGATCATCAGGCATTAGATTCTCATAAGGAGTGTGCAACCTGGATCCCTCATATGCGCAGTTCACAATATGGTTCACACTCCTATGATAATCTAATGCTCCCACTGATCTGACAGGAGGCAGAGCTCAGGTGTAATGCTCGCTCGTCCATGGCTCACCTCCAGTTGTGCAGCCTGGTTCCCACTGGAACTGGTCTATGGCCCAGGGGTTGGGGGCCCCTGGTTTAAAGTACAGTTCCTTTCACAGGTGTTCCAGGTAATCTAACACCAATTGAGAGTTCCAAATTAGTCACAAATACAAATACCGACTAAACATGTAGATACACAGACAAGAATAACAAAACAAACAAACAAACAAAAAAACACTTTATGGTGGACTTGGAAAGGGATCCTAACCTATTTGAGGTTAGTCACATCTCCTAGACTATCTCTCCAGTAATTCAATTTTAGCACATACTTTTCTCCAAGCTTTTAAACCATTAATTGCATTTATTCACAAAAATAGAATACACCTGTTTCTAATTCATTTACATCTTTTGTAACAAACTGCGTTTTCTACCAAGTTGATGTCCACAAGGCCAAAGATATCCTTATGAATGTTAAGATGGTTAGAAGTTTTTCTTACGGTAAACCTGGTGAAATATACTAAATGAATTATAAAATATTTAAGATCCAAGTAGCAGGCATATTAAATAATATATGGACATTTGAAATATTGGAGAGTAACATTTACTTCAGGCAAAGAGTGAAATTCAAATTTTCATCTAAAAATTAATAGAAAAGAGATAACCTGTTGTATTACCTTATGATTCACCAAAGGTATAAATATATGAGTGGCCAGGCACAGTGGCTCACTCCTGTAATCCCAGCACATTGGGAGGCCAAGGCAGGTGGATCACTTGAGGTCAGGAGTTCGAAACCAGGCTGGCCAACATGGTGAAACCCCATCTTTACTAAAATACAAAAATTAGGTGGGCATGGTGGTGGACACATATAATCCCAGATACTCAGGAGGCTGAGGAGGAGAATCACTTGAGCCTGGGAGGTGGCGGGTGTAGTTAGCCAAGATTGCACCACCGCACTCTGGCCTGGGTGATAGAAGGAGACTCTGTCTCAAAAATAAATAAATAAATAAAAGATATGGGTGACCTAAATTTTATTTTTGAAAAAAATCTGGACAACTAGACAATATCTTAGACTTTTCAACCCCTGAGATTAATTTTTAAGTTGGTTGTGCTCAATATAATTACAACTTTAGGAAAAAATGAATAACTCTTGGCTTACAATAGATGAATACATTAGTGAGTGGATGAATGGATAAGCAGTTCAACTGAAGAAATTCCCTTTGAGTTTAAAAAATTCAACATATTTTTTTCATTGCTTCTAGGATCCATACATTTCTAACATAAATTATTTTTCCCTAGTACTTATAACACTTGTTTTATGATCCATACCATATAATTGGAGATTTATATTTCTTTAAAAGCAAGATATTTATAAGGAAAGATTTTAAGTCAAACTACATTTGAAATGCACTAAAGAGAAATTGTAAACATTCTGAAAATAAATTATTTTATGAAGTAAAGAATGGTTTTTATGTGTATAATAATAAAATTATTTTTGTTTTATAAATCTCTATTATCACACACTGAGTTTCTTAAAGCAGAATTTGTAAAGCAGTATTATTTATTAGAAAACACCAAGAACTGCTCTTGTTTAAATATTAGGTTCATAGGTGAGAAATAATGTTCCTAACATCACCCAGCAAAGGAGGGATGGAGCAGGAGCCAACCTCAGGACTGCAAGACAGCAGATACCTGCTGTTTCCTTCAGGAACACATGCATACCTTCAAGCGCGCGCGCGCGCGCGCGCACACACACACACACACACACACACACACACACACACAGTTAATATGCCCATGCATTCATTCAGCAAACATTAATGCCCTACAACCAAGACCCAGTTCAAAAACCATCTTCTTAAAAAATCCCCAATGTACCCCCACAGAAGGAATGACCTGTCTCTGCTTCCTGTTGACTTGTTCATTCTTCTATCATTGCCTTTATTACATGATGTTATAATTATTATTTATATGTATAATGTATTATTATAATTTTATTATTATTAAATTATAAATTTATAATTTATTTATTTATATTTATATCTGGACTATGAACTCAACAAAAGTTTAGCTTCTGTGTCTCATTCATATTTTTATTCCCAGCACCTAACCTGATGCCTGGAACATAGCAGATAATTCAACAAATATTACTGCGAATATGGAGAATTTATCTGAAATTCTGTCATTAGTTTCTCTGTGCGTCAGACACTAAATTTCTGAGTCAGTTGACCTCTACAGCACTTCTCTGCCCACAGACAGCAGCCACCTCCCAGCTGATTCAGTAGCAGTGAGTTTTCAGTCAAAAATGCTATTCAATATCTGGCTTGGGAACAACATGGTGGGAATTAAAACATCAAATGGAGATGTGAATAGATAACCACTAAAGCTTCTTCCAAACACGGCCTCCTATAATTCTCAAGGGAGATGGCTGTTTTCTTGTTTCCTTATTCGCCCTCTTCTTACTTTGCAAGAGCTGCTGAAGCAATGATACTCAATTCCTGAATACTTGGGATGTTTTGCAAATACAAAACTAGAAAAGCTACGCTGGACTAGTAAGGTAGATCCTGACCCTGTAAATCATCCAGGGTATTTGGTTAGACTGTCTCCACTCTCTGGACACCTCCTAAGTTCTAATGCTATTCATTACTTCTTACTGATTTTGACTCATATGCCCTATCACATTTTCCAGCTGGGGCCTGTTCTCTGTCACTTGTATCAGTATTTCCTTGAGCACTGACTCTACCACCAGTATTTTTTTCTTAACTTTTAAGTTCAGCGGTACATGTGCAGGTTTGTTATATAGGTAACTCATGTCACAGGAGTTTGCTGTATTTCATCACCCAGGTACTAGGCCTAGTACTCAACAGATTTTTTTTTCTGAACCTCTCCCTCCTCCCACCTTCCACCCTCAAATGGGCCCCCAACATCTGTTGTTCTCTTTTTTGTGGCCATATGTCATCATTTAGCTCTCACTCATAAGTGAGAATATGCAGTATTTGGTTTTCTGTTCCTCCATTAGTTTGCTAAGGATAATGGCCTGTAGCTCCATCCATGTTCTTGGCAAAGACATGAGCTCATTCATTTTTATGGCTGCATAGTATTCCAAGGTTTATATGTACCACATTTTCTTTATCCCATCTGCCATTGATGGGCATTTAGGTTGATTTCATGTCTTTGCTATTACAAACAGTGCTGCAATGAACATACAAATGCATGTGTCTTTATGGTAGAATAATTTATATTTCTTTGGGTATACACCCAGTAATGGTATTGCCGAGGCTAATGGTAGTCCATTTTTAGCTCTCTGAGTAACTGCCATACTGCATTCCACAATGGTTGAACTAATTCACACTCCCACCAACAGTGTATAAACATTCCCTTTTCTCCACCTTGTCAGCATCTGTTATTTTCTGACTTTATAATAATGGCCATTCTGACTGGTATGAGATAGTATCTCATTGTCTCCCACCAGTTTTAATTACAGCTGACACAAACACTACTGAATATAAGGATTGTGCTGGACACTGTACGTCTATTGTGTCATTATCCTCCTAAGAGCATAATTTTGATTCCCACATTAAAGGACCACATAGAAACTGAGTAACCTGCCCAATTGCTGCCATTAGAAAGTAGTGGAGCCACAGTTGAAACCCATGTCCTTCCCACTCCAGGGTGTATGTGCTTAACCACTAAGCTAGTGCTTCTCAAACTTTACTGTATATATGAATTATCTGGGAGTCATGATTACAAGCTGATCTTGATTCAGTTGAACTGGGGAGGGATCTGAAATTCTGCATTTCTAACAAGCTTCCAGAATCAGAGATCTGCTAGTCCTCTGATTACTCTGAATAGCTAGGTATTATGCCATCCACCCTTCCTAAATTCTTCCTTGCCTTCAAACTTTGAATAGTTAGTTCTTCTTAGCTTCACCCCAGATTTGGAAACAATCAAAAAAACAATAGGAAATCATGAGGGCGTGAGGTAACCACTCCTGGCACATGCATTGTAACTCACGCAGTTACCTACTCAACAGCTAACCACCACCACGACTGACCACACAGCAGCCAGGTACACTGATGTACATGCAAGTACCTTCACTCCACTGGAGAACAGAAAGACAGTCTTATAACTTATTTCCTCTTTGACGTAAACCCACCAGAATTTAAAATTAACTGTCAAAAGCAAATAAATAAATCATGCATTGAGCTATTGAACAATATATTGTCCATAAATAGCTACTTTTTAAAGCAAGATACTAAAATGTAAGGGCTTTTTTTAAACTAAACAAGAATACTAACACCAAAGTAAGATCAAGACTAGCAAATTTAATGACTTAATGTTGCACGATATAAAATCATTCCAGTTGAATAACTTTTATTTCATTATAATGCATATATGCCAATTATGCCTGATTTATTAAGAGTAGTTCAGCAGTGCTAGGTCCTGATATATCACACTGGTTGCCATGACATCAAGCCTTTACAAGGACATCTTAAGGATCATGAAAGTGTCAAGGTGATAAGTTTGACACTGCATGGGTTTAATGATAGATGACAATACTGCTGCATTGTTGTGCCAAAGAACACACCTCAGACGCAAGGTAGAAGAATAAAGATTTTATACATATGCAGCCTCTTTTTTTATTGGAGATAGTTTAAAAGCAGCCAGAAGAAACTGGTGTCATTTAAATACAGGATTATTTGTTTGTGTGCATGTATATGTATATGTGTATGTCTATGTGTGTGTGTGTATATATGTATATATACACACACAGTCATGTGTCACTTAACAACGGGGATATGTTCTGAGAAAGGCATTATTAGGCAATTTCATCATTGTTCAAACATCAGAGAGTGCACTTACACAAACCTCAGTGGTACAGCCTACTACACAGTTAGGCTATATGTTATAGCCTATGGCTCCTAGGCTGCAAACTTGTATAGCATGTTACTGTGCTGAGTACTGTAGGCAGTTGTAACACAATGGTAAGTATTTGTGTATCTAAACATACATAAACATAGAAAAGATACAGTAAAGTACATTATGAAGGATAAAAAAAAATGGTACATCTGCGTAGGGGGCACTTACCATGAATGGAGGTTGCGGAATTGGAAGTTGATCTGGGTGGACAGTGAGTGAGTAGTGAGTGACTATGAAGGCCTGGGATATTACTGTACACTGCTGCAGACTTTATAAACACTGTACACTTTGTAGGTTCTGGATATTAGCCCTTTGTCAGATGAGTAGATTGCAAAAATGTTCTCCCATTCTGTAGGTTGCCTGTTCACTCTGATGGTAGTTTCTTTTGCTGTGCAGAAGCTCTTTAGTTTAATGAGATCCCATTTGTCAATTTTGGCTTTTGCTGCTGTTGCTTTTGGTGTTTTAGACATGAAGTCTTTGCCCATGCCTATGTCCTGAATGGTACTACCTAGGTTTTCCTCTAGGATTTTTATGGTATTAGGTCTAACATTTAAGTCTCTAATCCATCTTGAATTAATTTTCGTATAAGGAGTAAGGAAAGGATCCAGTTTCAGCTTTCTACTTATGGCTAGCCAATTTTCCCAGCACCATTTATTAAATAGGGAATCCTTTCCCCATTTCTTGTTTTTCTCAGGTTTGTCAAAGATCAGATGGCTGTAGATGTGTGGTATTATTTCTGAGGACTCTGTTCTGTTCCATTGGTCTATATCTCTGTTTTGGTACCAGTACCATGCTGTTTTGGTTACTGTAGCCTTGTAGTATAGTTTGAAGTCAGGTAGCGTGATGCCTCCAGCTTTGTTCTTTTGACTTAGGATTGTCTTGGAGATGCGGGCTCTTTTTTGGTTCCATATGAACTTTAAAGCAGTTTTTTCCAATTCTGTGAACACTTTTACACTGTTGGTGGGATTGTAAACTAGTTCAACCATTATGGAAAACAGTATGGCGATTCCTCAAGGATCTAGAACTAGATGTACCATATGACCCAGCCATCCCATTACTGGGTATATACCCAAAGGATTATAAATTATGCTGCTATAAAGACACATGCACACGTATGTTTATTGCAGCACTATTCACAATAGCAAAAACTTGGAATCAACCCAAATGTCCATCAGTGACAGATTGGATTAAGGAAATGTGGCAAATATACACCATGGAATACTATGCAGCCATAAAAAAGGATGAGTTTGTGTCCTTTGTAGGGACATGGATGAAGCTGGAAACCATCATTCTTAGCAAACTATCACAAGAACAGAAAACCAAACACCGCATGTTCTCACTCATAGGTGGGAACTGAACAATGAGATCACTTGGACTCGGGAAGGGGAACATCACACACCGGGGCCTATCATGGGGAGGGGGGAGGGGGGAGGGATTGCATTGGGAGTTATACCTGAAGTAAATGACGAGTTGATGGGTGCAGCACACCAACATGGCACAAGTATACATATGTAACAAACCTGCACGTTATGCACATGTACCCTACAACTTAAAGTATAATAATAATAAATAAATTAAAATAAATAAAAAAATAAAAATTAAAAAAAAATAAACACTGTACACTTAGGCCACACTAAATGTATTTTTTAATACATGTAGAGAACAGAGGCCTCAGAAAAAACACCACACATCTACAACCATCTGATCTTTGACAAACCTGACAAAAACAAGCAATGGGGAAAGTATTCCTTACATAGTAAATGGTGTTGGGAAAACTGGCTAGCCATATGCAGAAAACTGAAACTGAACCCCTTCCTTACAACTTATAGAAAAATTAACTTAAGATGGATTAAAGATTTAAACATAAGACCTAAAATCATAAAAACCCTAGAAGAAAATCTAGGCAATACCATTCAGGACATAGGCATGGGCAAAGACTTCATGTCTAAAACACCAAAAGCAATGGCAACAAAAGCCAAAATTGACAAATGTATCTAATTAAACTAAAGAGCTTCTGCACAGCAAAAGAAACTATCATCAGAGTGAACAGGCAACCTACAGAATGGGAGAAAATTTTTGCAATCTATCCATCTGACAAAGGTCTAATAATCAGAATCTACAAAGAACTTAAACAAATTTACAAGAAGAAAACAACCCCATCAAAAAGTGGGTGAAGGATATGAATAGACACTCTTCAAAAGAAGACATTTATGCAGACAACAAACATATGGAAAAAAGCTCATCATCACTGGTCATTAGAGAAATGCAAATAAAAACCACAATGAGATACCATCTCACACCAGTTAGAATGGCAATCATTAAAAACTCAGGAAACATCAGGTGCTGGAGAGGATGTGGAGACATAGGTACACTTTTACACTGTTGGTGGGATTGTAAACTAGTTCAGCCATTGTGGAAGACAGTGTGGTGATTCCTTAAGGATCTAGAACTGGAAATACCATTTGACCCAGCAATCCCATTACTGGGTATATACCCAAAGGATTATAAATCATTCTACTATAAAGACATATGCACATATATATATGTCTTTTTGTAGCATTGTTCACAATAGCAAGGACTTGGAGCCAACTCAAATGCCCATCAATGATAGACTAAATAAAGAAAATGTGGCACATATACACCATGGAATACTATGCAGCCATAAAAAAGAATGAGTTCATGTCCTTTTCAGGGACAAGGATGAAGCTGGAAACCATCATTCTCAGCAAACTATCACACGAACCAAAAACCAAACACCACATATTATCACTCATAAGTGGATGTTGAACAATGAGAACACATAGACACAGGGAACAAATATGCAGGTAACAAACCTGCATATTCTGCACATGTATCCCAGAACTTAAAGTATAATAATAAATATATATTTTTTCTTCAATAGCAAATTAGCTTATTTAACACTTAGCTTAAAACACATACACATTGTAAAGCTATACAAAAATAGTTTCTTTCTTTATATCTTTATCCTATGAGCTTCTTTCTAGCTTAAAATTTTTATTTTTTACTTTTTTAATTTTTTTGTAAAAACAATGACACAAATACACATGTTAGCTAAGGCCTACACAGGGTCAGAATCATCATTGTCACTGTCTTCCACCTCCACATCTTGTCCCACTAGAAGGTATTCAGGGAAAATACACACGGAGCTGCCATCGCCTATGATAACAGTGCCTTCCTCTGGAATGCCTCCTGAAGAACCTGCCTGAGACTGTTTTACAATTAACTTTTGTAATAAGTAAAAGGAGTACACTCTTCAATAATGATTAAAAGAACAGTATAGTAAGCATGTAGACTAGTAACATGGTCTTTCATTATCCTTATCAAGTATTATGTACTGTACATAATTGTATGTGCTATACTTTTAAATGGTTGGCAGCCCACTAAGTTTGTTTACATCTGCATCATCACAAACATGTGAGTAATGCATTGGTCTACAACTTTACAAATGGCTAGGACATCACTAAAAAACAGGAATCTTTCAGCTCTATTATAATTTTATGGGACCATCATCATATATATAATCCATCATTTATAGAAATGTCATTATGCAGTGCATGAATATATATATATACACACACACACACATAAACACACAGACATATACATACACATATTCTTACATCATACATACAAGTGTACATTGAATTCACTCTTCCATTGGCTACTATATTCAATTTAAAAATGAACCCTGGGGGAGGGATGAATATGTTAGGCATGGAGATTGTTAAGGCAGTAAAAACTATTCTTTTTGTTAGTGTAATGGTAGATACATGACATTATGCATTCCCCAAAACTCATAGAATGGTATAACACAAAGAGTGACACTTAATGTAACTATGGCCTTACAAGGTATCAATATTTCTTTACTAATTATAACAAATGTACCACATTAATACAAGAGAACAGGGGGGTGAGGAGGTGGAGACAGAATCTCTCAATTTTTCTATAAATCTATTTTCCTATAAATCTGAAATTAGCCTAAAAATAAAATTATAATATATAATATTATATACAGTTAAAATTATATACAAAATATATAGAGAGGGATATAAATATAGATTAAAACTCCTGCAGGAGCTACCAACGATAAACTAATATGGCATGGTCAGGAAATAAGTGGTACTATCAGGTAAGAACAATTTTAAAGTTGTGAAGTTGAAAACATCTACCTTCAAGTCTCACAATGCCACCCTCTCTGTTTGTTACCCTCCAGCCCCTTTCTGTAGTCCCCATACACGCGTGCACACACAGCATCCTCACACAAGCCTGTGCCTGACCGTGCCCTCCATTATTCCTACTTTCTTTATATCTTTATCCTACAAGCATTTTTCTAGCTTAAAATTTTTTACTGGGTTCTGAGAGGAATCCATCCATGTTCCAAACCTCCGCTTACCCATCAAACTACCTAACCCCTGCTCCACCTCCCCTGGGCTTCTCTCCTCACAGAGATGATAGTAAAGAGGAAAAGGAAGTGTTCTGGGCCACACTGGACTTAACACAAGCACTCACTCTCACCAGAGAACTAACTTCTTGCCTTTGCTTCATCTAAGATGCATGTCTCCAGCAGGCACTCAAGAAATCATTTTATTGGCAAGAAAAGTCTTTCAGATCCTGAGAACAAACCTGGAGAAGGAATATCTTGAGGCGTGGGATCCATTTGGTACTTCCAACCCTACCATAACCTTGCAGGAGCTGCTTGCTCCACACTTTCATAAGGAAAATGACGGAAGGTCTACATTCTGTGCCAAGCTTAACACATATCAAGCAAGATTATCAGTAAAGAGTAGACACCCACTCTGCATAAGTGTCTATTTCATGATGGCCATCTTGCCTTCACCATTGTCATTCCTCTGCTAGTTTCAAGAAATAGTATCACATGATCCTAGAGACAGCTCCATTTTAGTGCCCACCTAGGGACAGTTCCTGGGGTTCTGGGGGTTGCAGAGACAGAGAAGCAGAAGGTTTGGTGCTGTCGAAGTGGAAAAAGAAGAAAAAGTAACTCAGGAGTCCATGAACTGCTCAACATACTTCCTGTAAGGTCTTTTACCATTTTTAAAAAAAAACCCTTCTCTCAAGTATTTTCTTTATGTCCACATTTTCTTTCCCCTTAAGTTCCAGTTGACTATCTCTGAACTTTATAGGAAGCATCAGGTCCAGTGTTACACAGTATCGTCTGTTTCCCTTCAACAAGGAGGCTTGGGAAACAATCCGTGAAAGAATGATCTTCTGTCTGCAATTATTGTTATAAATGTTCCTCTAGAACTCACTAGTGGCCGTATGGTCTTTAGTTTTATTTGAGAACATTCCTGGCTTGTTTTCTATTAAAGGGAAGGCAGGCAGAGAGCCTAGTAAATGAAAAGATATTTCCAGCCGGGTTCTCAGTGAGATTTACTTTTCAGTAAATAAAGTACCCCTGGGAATAAACTGCTCATCCTTTGAAATGTATTACTATAGTTCCTATCATATCTGTCAATTCAGGAAAAGAGACAATTTGCTAAGTATCCTGTTTCCCTGGAAATTAATTCTTCTGTGAACTGCTTCAGCCACTTTGTGCTTTTACCTCCTAGATCAAATATAGATTCTTGGCCTCCTCCTCAAAGCCACCCACCACTCCATCTCCTCTCTCAGAGCCTCTCTCACCCTCTTGATAGGCTGCACTACACCCAGCCCATCAGCTGCTTGCTGGCTTTGCTGCCCATGCATGTGACAGCCTCAGAATCATTGCAAATGCTGACTGCCTCATCCATTAGCTGATTCCCTCCTAGAGAATGACCCAAACTGATTTAACACAAGTGTTCATTATTTGCCATAACACCCTACTAGCTCCTTTTTTGTCTCCCTTAATAGTGAGTAAATCATCTATTTTCTGTACTTAGAATGGTCTTATTAAAAATGAATGAACAGAAGATGGCCAAATAGGAACAACTCCAGTCTACATCTCTTAGCATGAATGATGCAGAAGATGGGTGATTTTTGAATTTCCAGCTTAGATACTGGGTTCATCTCACTGGGGCTTGTCAGACAGTGGGTGCAAGTCAGTGGGTGCAGCCCACAGAGTGTGAGCTTAAGCAGGGCGAGGCATCGCCTCAGCTGGAAAGCACAAGGGGTCAGGGAATTCCCTTGCCTAGCCAAGGGATGTCATGACAGACGGCACCTGGAAAATTGGGTCACTCCCACCCTGGTACTGTGCTTTTCCAATGGTCTGAGCAAATGGCACACCAGGAGTTTATATCCCGTGCCTGGCTCAGAGGGTCCCACGCCCACAGAGCCTCACTCACTGCTAGCACAGCAGTCTAAGATCAAACTGCAAGGCGGCAGTGAGGCTGGGGGAGGAGCACCCACCATTGCTGAGGCTTGAGTAGGTACACAAAGCAGCCGGGAAGCTCAAACTGGGTGGAGCCCACTGCAGTTCAAGGAGGCCTGCCTGCCTCTGTAGATGCCACCTCAGGGGGCAGGGCATAGCTGAACAAAAGGCAGCAGAAACTTGTGCAGACTTAAACGTCCCTGTCTGACAGCTTTGAAGAGAGTAGTAGTTCTCCCAGCACAGAGTTTGAGATCTGAGAATGGACAGACTGCCTCCTCAAGTGGGTCTGTGACCCCCGAGTAGCCTAACTGGGAGACGCCTCCCAGTAGGGGCCAACTGACACCTCATACAGCCGGCTGCCCCTCTGGGACGAAGCTTCCAGAGGAAAAATCAGGCAGCAACATTTGCCATTCTGCAATATTTGCGGCTCTGCAGCCTCTGCTGGTGATACCCAAGCAAACAGGGTGTGGAGTGGACCTCCAGCAAACTCCAACAGCTGAGGGTCCTGACTGTTAGAAGGAAAACTAACAAACAGAAAGGACATCCACACCAAAACCCCATCTGTATGTCACCATCATCAAAGACCAAAGGTAGATAAAACCACAAAAATGGAGAGAAACCAGAGCAGAAAAGCTAAAAATTCTAAAAATCAGAGTGCCTCTTCTCCTCCAAAGGAATGCAGTTCATCACTAGCAACAGAACAAAGCTGGATGGAGGAATGACTTTGACGAGTTGAGAGAAGAAGGCTTCAGACGATCAGTAATAACAAACGTCTGCGAACTAAGGGAAGATGTTCGGACCCATCACAAAGAAGCTAAAACCTTGCAAAAAGATTAGATAAATGACTAATTAGAATAAACACTGTAAAGAAGTCCGTGAATGACCTGATGGAGCGCAAAACCATGGCATGAAAACTACATGACACATGCACAAGCTTCAGTAGCCGATTCAATCAACTGGAAGAAAGTGTATCAGTGATTGAAGATCAAATGAATGAAATGAAGTGAGAAGAGAAGTTTAGAGAAAAAAAGAGTAATAAGAACAAAGCCTCCAAGAAATATGGGACTATGTGAAAAGACCAAATCTACGTTTGATTGGTGTACCTGAAAGTGACAAGGAGAATGGAACCAAGTTGGAAAACACTCTTCAGGATATTATCCAGGAGAACTTCCCCAACCTAGTAAGGCAGGCCAACATAAAATTCAGGAAATACAGAGGACGCCACAAAGATAATTCGTGAGAAGAGCAACTCCAAGACACATAATTGTCAGATTCACCAAAGTTGAAATGAAGGAAAAAATGTTAAGGGCAGCCAGAGAGAAAGGTCAGGTTGCCCACAAAGGGAAGCCCATCAGACTAACAGTGGATCTCTCAGCAGAAACTCTACAAGCCAGAAGAGAGTGTGGGCCAATATTCAACATTCTTAAAGAAAAGAATTTTCAACCCAGAATTTCATATCCAGCCAAACTAAGCTTCATAAGGGAAGGAGAAATAAAATCCTTTACAGACAAGCAAATGCTGAGAGATTTTGTCACCACCAGGCCTGCCTTACAAGAGCTCCTGAAGGAAGCACTAAACATGGAAAGGAACAAGTGGTACCAGCCACTGCAAAAACAAGCCAAATTGTAAAGACCATTGAGGCTAGGAAGAAACTGCATCAACTAATGAGCAAAATAACCAGCTAACATCATAATGACAGGACCAAATTTACACATAACAATATTAACCTTAAATGTAAATGGGCTAAATGCTCCATTTAAAAGACACAGACTGGCAAATTGGATGAAGAGTCAAGACCCATCATTGTGCTGTTTTCAGGAGACCCATCTCACACGCAGAGACACACATAGGCTCAAAATAAAGGGATGGAGGAAGATCTACAAAGAAAATGGAAAACAAAACAAAGCAGGGTTGCAATCCTACTCTCTGATAAAACAGACTTTAAACCAACAAAGATCAGAAGAGACAAAGAAGGTCATTACATAATGGTAAAGGGATCCATTCAACAAGAAGACCTAACTATCCTAAATATATATGCACCTAATACAGGAGCACCAAGATTCATAAAGCAAGTCCTTAGAGACCTACAAAGAGACTTAGACTCCCACACAATAATAATGGGAAACTTTAACACCCCACTGTCAACATTAGAAAAACGAGACAGAAAGTTAACAAAGATATCCAGGAATTGAACTCAGTTCACACCAAAAAGACCTAATAGACATCTACAGAACTCTCCTCCCCAAATCAACAGAATATACATTCTTCTCAGCACCACATTGTACTTATTCCAAAATTGACCACGTAGTTGGAAGTAAAGCACTCCTCAGCAAATGTACAAGAACAGAAATTACAACAAACTGTCTCTCAGACCACAGTGCAATCAAACTAGAACTCAAGATTAAGAAACTCACTCAAAACCACTCAACTACATGGAAACTGAACAACCTGCTCCTGAATGACTACTGGATAAATAACGAAGTGAAGGCAGAAATAAAGATGTTCTTTGAAACCAATGAGAACAAAGACACAACATACCAGAATCTCTGGGACACATTTAAAGCAGTGTGTAGAGGGAAACTTACAGCACTAAATGCCCACAAGAGAAAGCAGGGGAGATCTAAAATTGACACCCTAACATCACAATTAAAAGAACTAGAGAAGCAAGAACAAACACATTCAAAACCTAGCAGAAGGCAAGAAATAACTAAGATCAGAGCAGAACTGAAGGAGATAGAGATACAAAAACCCCTTCAAAAAATCAGTGCATCCAGGAGCTGGTTTTTGAAAAGAACTACAAAATTGATAGATGGCTAGCAAGACTAATGAGAAAAGAGAGAAGAATCAAATAGATGCAATAAAAAATGAAAAAGGGGATATCACCACTGACCCCACAGAAATACAAACTACCATCAGAGAATATTATAAACACTTCTATGCAAATAAGCTAGAAAATCTAGAAGAAATTTATAAATTCCTGGACACATACACCCTCCCACAACTAAATCAGGAAGAAGCTGAATCCCTAAATAGACCAATAATAGGCTCTGAAATTGAGGCAATAGTTAATAGCCTACCAACCAAAAAAAGTCCAGGACCAGATAGATTCACAGCCGAATTCCACCAGAGTTACAAAGAGGAGCTGGTACCATTCCTTCTGAAACTATTCCAATCAACAGAAAAAGAGGGAATCCTCCCTAACTCATTTTATGAGGCTAGCATCATCCTGATACCAAAGCCTGGCAGAGACACAGCAAAAAAAAAAAAGACAATTTTAGACCAATATCCCTGATGAACATCGATGCAAAAATCCTCAATAAAATACTGGCAAACCGAATCCAGCAGCACATCAAAAAGCTTATCCACCATGATCAAGTAGGCTTCATCCCTGGGATGTAAGGCTGATTCAACATACACAAATCAATGAACATAATCCATCATATAAACAGAACCAAAGACAAAAAGCACATGATTATCTCAAAAGATGCAGAAAAGGCCTTTCACAAAATTCAACAGCCCTTCATGCTAAAAACTCTCAATAAATTACATATTGATGGGATGTATCTCAAAATAATAAGAGCTATTTATAACACACACACAGCCAATATCATACTGCATGGGCATAAACTGGAAGCATTCCCTTTGAAAACTGGCACAAGACAGGGATGCCCTCTCTCACCATTCCTATTCAACATAGTGTTGGAAGTTCTGGCCAGGGCAATCAGGCAGGAGAAAGAAATAAAGGGTATTCAATTAGGAAAAGAGGAAGTCAAAATATCCCTATTTGCAGATGACATGATTGTATATTTAGAAAACCCCACTGTCTCAGCCCAAAATCTCCTTAAGCTGATAAGCAACTTCAGCAAAGTCTCAGGATACAAAATCAATGTGCAAAAATCACAGGCATTCCTATACACCAATAACAGACAAACAGAGAGCCAAATCATGAGTGAACTCCCATTCACAATTGCTTCAAAGAGAATAAAATACCTAGGAATTCAACTTATAAGGGATGTGAAGGACCTCTTCAAGGAGCATTACAAACAATTGCTCAACAAAATAAAAGAGGACACAAACAAATGGAAAAACATTCCATGATCATAGATATAAGAATCAATATCGTGAAAATGGCCAAACTGCCCAAGGTAATTTACAGATTCAATGCCATCCCCATCAAGCTACCAATGACTTTCTTCACATAATTGGAAAAAACTACTTTAAAGTTCATATGGAACCAAAAAAGAGCCCGCATTGCCAAGACAATCCTAATCCAAAAGAACAAAGCTGGAGGCATCATGCTACCTGACTTCAAACTATACAAAAGGCTACAGTAACCAAAACAGTATGGTACTGG
The DNA here is from genome assembly GCF_047675955.1 of Chlorocebus sabaeus. Taxonomy (NCBI): domain Eukaryota; kingdom Metazoa; phylum Chordata; class Mammalia; order Primates; family Cercopithecidae; genus Chlorocebus; species Chlorocebus sabaeus. The sequence goes on from NC_132911.1 coordinate 97,232,188, forward strand.
TACCAAAACAGAGATATAGACCAATGGAACAGAACAGAGCCCTCAGAAATATTACCACACATCTACAACCATCTGATCTTTGACAAACCAGACAAAAACAAGAAATAGGGAAAGGATTCCCTATTTAATAAATGGTACTGGGAAAACTGGCTAGCCATATGTAGAAAGCTGAAACTGGATCCCTTCCTTACACCTTATAAAAAAATTAATTCAAGATGGATCAAAGACTTAAATGTCAGACCTAAAACCATAAAAACCCTAAAAGAAAACCTAAGAAATACCATTTAGGACATACACATGGGCAAGGACTTCATGTCTAAAACACCAAAAGCAATGGCAACAAAAACCAAAATTGACAAATGGGATCTAATTAAACTAAAGAGCTTCTGCACAGCAAAAGAAACTACCATCAGAGTGAACAGGCAAACTACAGAATGGGAGAAAACTTTTGCAATCTACCCATCTGACAAAGGGCTAATATCCAGAATCTACAAAGAACTTAAACAAATTTACAAGGAAAGACTCAAACAACCCCATCAAAAAGTGGGTGAAGGATATGAATAGACACTTCTCAAAAGAAGAAATTTATGCAGCCAACAGACACATGAAAAAATGCTCATCATCACTAGCCATCAGAGAAATGCAAATCAAAACCACAATGAGATACCATCTCATACCAGTTAGAATGGTGATGATTAAAAGGTCAGGTAACAACAGGTGCTGGAGAGGATGTGGAGAAATGGGAACACTTTTACACTGTTGGTGGGACTGTAAACTAGTTCAACCATTGTGGAAGACGGTGTGGCGATTCCTCAAGGATCTAGAACTAGAAATATCATTTGACCCAACCATCCCATTATTGGGTATATACCCAAAGGATTATAAATCATGCTGCTATAAAGACACATGCACACATATGTTTATTGTGGCACTATTCACAATAGCAAAGACTTGGAACCAACCCAAATGTCCATCAATGATAGACTGGATTAAGAAAATGTGGCACATATACACCATGGAATACTATGCAGTCATAGAAAAGGATGAGTTCATGTCCTTTGTAGGGACATGGATGAAGCTGGAAACCATCATTCTGAGCAAACTATCGCAAGGACAGAAAACCAAACACCGCATGTTCTCACTCATAGGTAGGAACTGAACGATGAGAACACTTGGACACAGGGTGGGGAATATCACACACTGGGGCCTGTCATGGGGTGGGGGCAGCGCTGAGGGATAGCATTAGGAGATATATCTAATGTAAATGACGAGTTAATGGGTGCAGCACACCAACATGGCACATGTATACATATGTAAGAAACCTGCACACTGCGCATATCTTAGAACTCAGAGTATAATAAAAAAAAACAAAAATAAAAATAAAAATGGATGAACAACAAAATCTACTTACACTATCAAGTCCTACTTGCCCCAGTCCTGCCCACCATCAAGTATTGAAGTTGGCAATTTAGCCTTCCCAGATAGCCAATGTTGGAGTGTGGGGTTGTTAAGCAATTACCTTTCCCTTTCCAGGTTTTAACCATTTGAAAGCAAATGGCAGGAACCATGGGGAGGGAGGATCAGAATACCTGATTAGATTATTTATTTTATAAGCTGGATGAGAGAATATGGCAAGGCTTCTATTCTTTCTCTCCCCAAACTGGGAGCTAATTGCTCCTGCCTTAAGCAGCCTACAGCCAGTGGAGAAGCTGGAACCAAATGAGCAGGGATCTGGTTGGGCCTGACAGAAATGTGAATTGCTTGGTTTGTTTACCATGAGAGACTGGAAACATAGGCTTTAATGAGGCCTGAGCTCAAAGAGGCCTGGAAGATCAAAGTGCAAAAAAGGAAGAGGCAGGTGCCAACTGCTCCATCCTTTAGCTGATCCCGTTCTAGAAATTATGCCATGGTAACAAACAATCTCAAAATCTCAGAGCCTCATGAACATCATGTTTATTTCTTACTCAAGTAACAGTTGGGTCAACTGCAATTCACTTCCATGCCATCTTCACTTCAGGACCAGGCTGATTTTACCTAGAATATTGCCGGTCAGGTGACAGAGGGGAAAGAGATGTTCCAAATCCTATTCTGGTTTTTAAAGCTTCTATTCAGAACTGATCCACTTCACTTCTGTGTAGTAAAGAATCTAGCTTTGCCCCAATTTAGGTCAGTCTTTGTTTTCATCTTCTGGGAGGTAATCTATGTTCTACCTCATAGGAATGTCTTTGTTTAGGGAAGGTACTGGCCACGTGAATCTTAGGATGGGGCCAGCCACACCCAATAGTTTTAGAGTCACTGGAAAGACATGTGACTTGGGAAAGGTGTTTTGGATCAACCACATGGCAATCGACCTATGGGCAATCAATTAATCAATCATGCCTATGTGATAGACCCTGAATGAAAACACTGAACACCAAAGCTCAGGCAGTCTTCCCCGGTTGGCAATACTCCGTGCATATTGTCACACACTGACACTGGGAGGGTAACACATCCTGAAGACAACAGAATCTTTGCTTGTGGAAACCTCTCAGACTCTACCTTATGTATCTCTTCCTTTGTCTGTGTGTTTCATCTATATTTTTCATCTGTATATTTTTCCTATAATAAACCATAACCATGAAAACAATAGCTTGTAGTGACTTTTATAAGTCTTTCTAACAAATTATCCAAATGGATAATTACCCGCGAACTTGCAAGTAGTGTAAGAGTAAGGGTGGTCTTGTGTACACTCTTCCCTCTAACTGTAGTTGGACTCTAACTTCTTGTGGTTGGTGTCAGGAGTCTTGGGAGAATTGGCAGACTGGAAGACCATCATTTCCTCGAACTGTGCAGTTTTGCTAGCTTCCATTTGCACTTTCTGAGCCTAAGCAAATCCTTGACCACCCTCTCTGAATTTGTTGAAGGAGGAATGTATAATCCCACCACCACGAAGGGTCTTACAAAGAAGGGAGCTGTAAGGAAGAACTGCAAATGTTTTGAACAATAAGAAGATCTACCACGATGGTTCAGGTAAAAACAACTCAAAGGCATAAACTAAAGTGGCATCAGAGTGATGATGACAAGGCAGGATTGGAAATGGTAGGACACAACCAAAATCAAGAAGACTTGATGTTTAATTAGATGTGAGGGTAATGGAGTTCAAAGAAGAATCGCTTTCACATTTGTATGTGGTTGATGATATTCAGAGAGGAATGGGATTGGAAACAAATGTGTTAATATTGGACATGTTAAGTTTGAAGATCATCCATGACAAGGTATTTGGTTAGGTTACATTGATCTAGAATTCAATAGAGAGATTATAGCTGGAATGAGAGATTTAGAATTCATCTCCCTATGGGGGTAGGTAAGTCAATGGTATCACCACAGAGTTTCTAGAATACCAAATGTGGAGGGCACCCATGTTTTCCAGGCTTTTTCATGTCAGGGAACATGGACATTGATAGTGTTTGTGCAGTCCACTGAGACAAAAGGACAAGGTGACTCGAGTCTGCAGGCAAAAGTTCCTGGGTCTCTGGCTACTACAAGAACCAAGGGGATCATTATTTTGTGCTGATTGAGAAGCTCAGTTCTGTGAAACATCTACATTTAGGCAGCTGGAAATGCACCTGCTCTGTTATGCACCATTTCAGATTCCTTTGGCCTCACAGTCCCTTGTTCCAGCCACCACTGCAACAACCAAAAGAAACTGAGGCATAGCCACAAAGGAAGGAAATCACGGAAAATGCCATCATGGAGGCCAGGAAAAGAATTTTTAAAGAGAAACTTCAGAGAGTTTGCATAAAATGAAAACTGAAAGATATAAGCTACTTTTGACAAATAGTCGCAAATTAACTAAGAGAAGCATTCTGTGCAGAAGTGGTATAGAATCGAGATTTTAGGTGGCTGAGGTAAAAAATTAATATGAAAAGTATAGAGAATGAGTTTATGCCACCATAGGTATGGGCTAAAGACAGAGTTTCTCATCATGTTTGTGGGGAGTTGTTTTAAGATGGGCAGGGCTTCAGCCTTTCTCAAAGCTGAAGTAAAAGAACCAATGGAGGAAAAGAAGTTTGTAATTAAAAGAGGAGTAGGTGATTTGTGAACAAAGACACTCTGAGGAGGGAAGCCAGACCTCAGACTGGCAGGAAGGACAAATCTTGCCTTGAGGTATAAAGGAGGAGGATTCATTCAGGCAGGTGCAGTTAAGTCATACATGGTAGGTAACAGCATGATAGACTCTTTTCTTTCTGAAGTGAGGATGCTTCCATTGACACATGATGCAGGCATGGATAGGGCCAGGGCTTCAGGAAATATTCTAAGCAAAGGTGTACATAAGGCTTCAGGACAGTGTGGCATTAAACTGGGTACATACAAAACATTACACAATAGACTGTTTCCTTGCACCTTTTGTGTATTCATGTCCAAATGAAACAAACAGGTCTTACTCCCAGAAAAGTGAATCTACCAAAAAACAAACAAACAAACAAACAAAACTATGCTCTTTTTCCTCCATCACAAGAACATCTTCTGATTTACCTCCTCCATTTTCCACCTACCTCATTTCTTTCCAAACACATTGGCCTTCTTGTTGTTCCTTGAAAACTTAGCATGCTCCTGACTCAGGGTCTTGCTCAAGCTATTCTCTGTACAAGACTTTTTTTTTCATCTATTGGCCTGGCATTTCCCTGAGTTGCTTTATATCTCTACTAAAATCTCATCTTCTACAATATTCCCCATTCAATTATTTCAAATAACACCCTTCTATTACGCTCTTTACTCCTATTGTTTTATACTTCTTCATAAGACTTATACCACTGACATATTTTTCTTTTCTTTTTTTACGTTTACTGCTTTATTATAAAGGATACTACAAAAGATACCAACAGACAGATGCAAAGGGACTGTGTAAGAAGGCGTGTGGAGCTTCCATGCTCTCTCTAGGTGCACCACCCTTTAGGGACTTTCACGTACCACTGACATATTTTTCAGTGGATTGTTTGTTTACTGTCTGTCCCCTCCTCCAACCCCTAGGGGATCTAGTCTGTTTGGTAACCTGTTGTACTTCAGTGTCTAGAAGAGCACCAGGCAAATAGAGTGGTCCAGTGCTCGAAATTTGCTGATTGAATGCCATTGCTTTTTTCTACCATGTCTTCTTTAGTAAAGGTCCATCCCCACTTTCCAGTGCCCGTACCTTTTAACTTTCCCTTCTTTCCATCAGATCAAGAAAGGATTGGCTACCAGATCAGAGTACCATAATTGCTTGAGTTCTCTTCAGTGTGGTCAATGTATTTCCTTAAATATTAATTTATGATTCAAACTTTGATTCCTTATTGTGGAGTAAAAAGCTTTGCTCTATATTAAAATAAATTCCAGCATTGTAAGTTAATACCAGAAATGTTTAAATATGGTCATTTTAGGTTGACTAAGGAATGGGGAACCACTGGGAAAGGTTTCTCTCCTAACTAATCCTGCTCTGTTATGCACCATTTCAGATCCCTTTGGCCTCACAGTCCCTTGTTCCAGCCACCACTGCAACAACCAGCTCCACATGGCTCCAAACAACTTCACACAGGCACGATGTGACAAAGCCTTGCCTCATGCCACTGTGGGCCTCCCATCTCATTCAGGGCTTCATCCTGCATGCTGGTGGGCCCCACCGGGCATGCAGTGTGATGGTTAATACTGAGTGTCAACTTGATTGGATTGATACAAAGTACTGATCCTGGGTGTGTCTGTGAGGGTGTTGCCAAAGAGGATTAACATTCAAGTCAGTAGACTGGGAAAGGCAGACCCACCCTTAATCTGAGTGAACACAATCTAATCAGCTGCAAGTGTGGCTAGAATATAAGCAGGTAGAAAAGTGTGAAAAGAGAAACTGGCCTAGCCTCCCAACCTACATCTTGCTCCCGTGCTGGATGTTTCCTGCCCTTGAACACTTGACTCCAAGTTCTTCAGTTTTGGAGCTAGGACTGACTCTCCTCGCTCCTCAGCCTGCAGATGGCCTATTGTGGGACCTTGTGATCATGTGAGTTAATACTTAATAAACTCATATGTGTGTGTGTGTGTGTGTGTGTGTGTGTGTGTGTGTGTATTCTCTTAGTTCTGTCTCTCTAGAGAACCCTGACTAATATACCCAGGAATGTACAACCTGGAAAGATAAGAAGAGTTTATTCCTGGGGATGAACTTTTGGACAAGGGGAGATTGATGCCTATGGATATATCTTTGCTCTTCTCTCCCACTGTGGAATTTTGCCTCAGCATGAATTGTACCTTGAATCTAATCTACATCTGATTTAAATATTTAGATGAGGCTCAGGACATTAGTCTTTAGAGTCGATGCTGGACTGCATTAAGATTTTGGGGGCTGTTGGGATAAAATAAATGCATTTTGCACAAATTTAGGAGATTTATAGGGCATTGCTATAAACCAAATTGTTTCCCCAAAACTCATATGTTGAAGTTCTAACCCATAATGTGACTGTATTTGGAAGAAGGGCCTGTGAGGTGATGATAGAGGTTAAAATGGGTCACAAGGGTGGGGTCCTAATCTGATGGGGTTGGTGTCCTCATAAAAAGAGAGAGAGACCCCAGAGTGCTCTGGCCACCCTATGAGCACACAGCAAGGAGGCAACCATCCACATGCCAGGCACAGAGTCCTCACCGGAACTCAGCCATGCTGGCACCCTTATCTTAAGACTTGCAGCCTCCAGAACTGCAAGAGAATAAATTTCTGTTGTTTGTCACCCAGACTATGGTATTTTATTATGGCAGCTTGAGCTGACCAAAACAGCCCCAAGCAACTTGTCCTAAAATGTACTTTATATAATTTCTTGTACAACAGCCCCATGAGATCAGTCAGTCTCATCTTGAGGCAGCCAGACTGATAACACATTTCATTTTGGCTCCCTCTCCTTCCCCACCTCGCTCCCTTTGGCCCTCTCTTCTACTCTCTGTGATTGTACTCCTACTATCATCAAGTTATACTCTCTGGGAAACTCAGGCTAAGACACCATCTATATGCCAATGACATTCAAATTTATGTCTAAAATCCAGACCTCTCTTCAGAACTCCAGATTTGTATATCCAACTGATACTCAACATTGCCATTTGGATGTCTAATAGACATCTCAAACTCAATATGTCCAAAACTGAACTCCTGATCTTCCCCCCCAAAACTTTCTCCACCCACAGCCTTCCTCATCTCAATGCATAGCATCTTTCTGCAGTTGCTGAGGACAAAATCTGTGAAATTATCTTTAACTCTCCTTTTTCTCTCATGTCTTACGTCAAATCCATCAGAAAGTCTTGTTGACTTTGTCTTAAAATATATCCAAAATCCAGTCAGTTCCTACTGCTAACATCCTGATCTGAGCCACCATCACCCATTGCCTGGATTATTACAATAGTCTCTTCAATGGATTCCCCATTTCTACCTTGGTTTCCATCCCTTACAGGTTTTTTTTTTGGTTTTTTGGTTTTTGTTTTTGTTTTGTTTTGTTTTACACAGTATCCAGAGGAATCCTGTTAAAGAATATGTTAATCATGTCACTCCTCTGCTCAAAATCCTGCAATGACTCCTCATGCTACTCAGAGTAAAAGCCAAAGTAAAATAGTAACAAGGACCTTCATGATGACTCCCAGGACAAGAAAGATATGAAATACCTTTTTCTATTGGGTTATTAGAGGAGGGTTCACTTATAAAGTGATATTTGAACAGAGACCTGAAAGAAGTGAAGGAAAAGTGCCCGGGACACAGGGTCATCAAGTACAAAGGTGTCCGAGGGAGGATCTTACTTGACATTTACAAAAGCACAAGGACATCAGTGTGGCTGGAGGGAATGTATGGAAAGGGTGGAAAGTATAGGAAATGAAGTCAGTGGGGTATCAGGAGCCAGATCATGGAGACTACATTGTAGTGTCTTGTAGGTCAATGTAAGAACTTTGGCCTTTGTTCTGAGACAACACCTTTGGAATGTTATGAACAGTAGAGTGACATGATCTGATTTGGGATTTAAATGAATCACTCAGAGTGCTGTGCTGCGAATGACCCACAGAGGAACAAAGGTGAAAGCAAGGAGACTATTTAGGAGACCAGTGCTGTGATCCCAACATGAGATGCTGACTTGAATCAAGAGATGCTGACTTGAACCCAGTGGATGTAGGTTTAAAGAAAATAGGGTTCAGATCCTGAATTTATTTTGAGAAGGAACCAACAGAATTTGTGGGAAAAGGCTATGCCTGCCTTGTTCACCAGGGTATTTCTAGTGCCTGGCATATGTAAGTGATCAGTCAAGTCAGACACCTCTCTGCAGACTAGAATTTTGTATAGGATCAATGTCAGCCTTATTTTTCTGAAAATCCAGGGAACTTTCTTTCATCTCTGGCATTCTGGCATTCTGTCGTCTCCCTCATATTTTAATTTATCCTCAATTACTTGCAGCAAATCTGAGAAAACATCTAAACATCTTCAAGTTTACATATCTACAAGAAAATATTTATAGTTTCTCTGGTTTGTCAAGAATTGAATTCCTTTTAAATGTAGGTGATGTCATTTTATTTTCCTTGTTTACTTTGAACTTATGTTTACTCTTAATGAGGTTATTTACTTTTCTTACTTGAATTCAGAATGGAAACCATCTGTGACAGTGTTTATATTAACATGACTTTACTATCCACCTGTCTGAATTATTTTTTTTATGAGACAAGGTCTCACTCTGTTGTCCAGGCTAGAGTACAGTGGCATAATCACAGTTCCCTGCAGCCTCAACCTCCAGGCTCAAGCAACCCTCCCGCTTCAGCGTCCTGAATAGCTGGGACCACAGGCATGTGTCACCACACCTGGCTAATTTATTTTTATTTTTTGTAGAGATGAGATCTTGTTATGTTGCCCAAGCTGATTTCAAACTCCTGGACTCAAGCAATCCTCCTACCTCAGCCTTCCAAGGAGTTGGGACTATAGATACATACCACCATATCCAGTCAATTTTTCATTTTTTAAATTTTTTGTAGAGATGGGTTCTCACTATATTGCCCAGGCTGGCCTCAAACTCCTAGGCTCAAGTGATCCTCCCACCTCAGCCTCCCAAAGTGTTGGGATTATAGGCGTGAGTCACCACACCTGGCTTGTCCACAACAATATTACTTTACTATTCCATGAAAGTTTTACCAGGAAGTTTTCCAAGAAAATGAAATTGTATTGCCTTTTGTTTCTAGAACTTTCCAAAAATCCATTTCTTCAAACAATGAACAACTCTGCTACTCTTATCAAAGTTAATAGCCCCTTCTATCAATGATACTCATCCCAACTAGACTCATCGTAACACTTATTTATCCTTCAAAACTCTCCTTGCCATCCAACCTACAGAATGTGAGAAAATTTTTGTAATCTACCCATCTGACAAAGGGCTAATATCCAGAATCTACAAAGAACTCAAACAAATTTACAAGAAAAAAATCAAACCACCCCATCAAAAAGTGGGCAAAGGATATGAACAGACACTTCTCAAAAGAAGACATTTATGCAGCCAACAAACACGTGAAAAAATGCTCATCATCACTGGCCATCAGAGAAATGCAAATCAAAATCACAATGAGATACCATCTCACACCAGTTAGAATGGCGATCATTAAAAAGTCAGGAAACCACAGGTGCTGGAGAGGATGTGGAGAAATAGGAACACTTTTACACTGTTGGTGGGACTGTAAACTAGTTCAACCATTGTGGAAGACAGTGTGGCGATTCCTCAGGGATCTAGAACTAGAAATATCATTTGACCTAGCCATCCCATTATTGGGTATATACCCAAAGGATTATAAATCATGTTGCTATAAAGACACATGCATACATATGTTTATTGTGGCACTATTCACAATAGCAAAGACTGGAACCAACCCAAATGTCCATCAATGATAGACTGGATTAAGAAAATGTGGCACATAGGCCGGGCGTGGTGGCTCAAGCCTGTAATCCCAGCACTTTGGGAGGCCGAGGCGGGTGGATCACGAGGTCAGGAGATCGAGACCATCCTGGCTAACATGGTGAAACCCCATCTCTACTAAAAATAGAAAAACTAGCCGGGCGTGGTGGCGGGCGCCTGTAGTCCCAGCTACTCGGAGGCTGAGGCAGGAGAATGGCGTGAACCCGGGAGGCAGAGCTTGCAGTGAGCCGAGATCCTGCCACTGCACTCCAGCCTGGGAGACACAGCGAGACTCCGTCTCAAAAAAAAAAAAAAAAAATATGTGGCACATATACACCATGGAATACTATACAGTAATAAAAAAAGGATGAGCTCATGTCCTTTGTAGGGACATCGATGAAGCTGGAAACCATCATTCTGAGCGAACTATTGCAAGGACAGAAAACCAAACACCGCATGTTCTCACTCATCGGTGGGAATTGAACAATGAGAACACTTGGACACAGGGTGGGGAATATCACACACTGGGGCCTGTCGTGGGGTGGGGAAAGAGGGGAGGGATAGCATTAGGAGATATAACTAATGTAAATGATGGGTTAATGGATGCAGCACACCAACATAGCACATGTAAATAAACATATTTAGCACCTTGCCATCAATCAAAACAATTATGTCATGAACTTTGCCTGGTTCCAGTCAGGTCACCATATTGAAAGAACTGCCTTAGACTAGACTCCTAAAAACCTAATAAATATATGACTTTCATTGTTCTTCCTCTGAAATGGTTGTCTCTCTTACTGCTTTGTTTTATCAAAGGTGTCTTTTAGTATCTTTTCAGGGAATCCACAGTTGATGGATTTTTGTTCCTTTTTGGAAAATATAGAGGCCAAGTAGGACTATAATAATTTCTATTTCCCTCTATCATTTTAACTTTAAATCCTCCAATAATGGGCCTATTCTCTCTTTTGTTCCAAACATAGAAAATAATCTTTTTTGGTTTTCTTAGCACTTTTTTCCTAATCTTAGCACATTTAGAACTTTTAATCTTCCACACATTGTTTCTTCTTTCACCTGTAAGCCTCCAAATCTTCACCTTTCAATGAGAAAGTGAAATGAGAGTGAATACCTCCTGCTCCACAGGAAAATGGGGAGATTAAGTGAGATAATGTTTGTGAATACATTTTGCTGTCCAAATATCAAAGACAGAGTCCTCCTTCATTTTCTCATAGTTTTTTGCATTATCTCTATTTTAGTCCCTACATATGGCTCTCTCTTTCACTGTAAACTCTGAAACAGTAGGAATTTCCATCTTTTTATCTATCTCAAAATTTTGCCCAGGATGCATCCAAAGTTGGTTCTCTGTAACACAGGAGGGAGAGGAGGAAGGCCAGACTGGGTGAAGGTGTCAGGCAGCCAAAAGGGCAGGCAGAGAAGTGTCCAAACTCTAACAAGCATACCTGACAGCAAGTGGGCAGGTGCCAAACCAAGGTTAAAAGCTGAAGTTCCAGTCCCCCATGCAGAGGCAAGTATCACTAACTGATGGTTGCTTAACGGATACCTTCGTCACTGTTGGATCTGACTTTCCGGTCAGGAACACCCTTGTCTTAAAGGGGCCAAGTCCCCACACCGAGCAGATGTGTTTCTGAATTGCTCTACCATGGACATGGTCCATATTTCATTTTACAGCTCCCTTCCCCTCTTGAATGCTATTTCTTTCTATGGTCTGTGGCTACAGAAACCATTCTGTAAACTTTTAAAAATTCTCTTTTCAACCTTACTACCAGGATAGGCACATTCCAACATTTTTTTCCCTTTACCATTAGGAACCCCCAGATAACCAAGTCACTTCCTGAGAATGTCTCATAATAGGTGACTGGAAAAGAAATCAGACTTATCCATGGCCTCTGTGGAACAAAATGACTGTGTCTAACAAGTACTTAATAGACAGATGTCTACATAATAAGTCTGAATCTCATCACTCATCCGGAGGACACTCACTCCAGCTAGTGTTCAAAATTCTCTGAACAGGAAAAGCTTCTGCTTTTTTTCCTCAGGGGGACTACAGTATCCTCAGCTCAGAAGAGCAAATTCATATAATCCAATTGTTGTGGTCTAAATGCTCATGTTCCCCCACATTCATATGTTGAAATCCTAACCCCCAAGATGATGGTAGTAAGAGGTGGGGAGGAGGAGACTAGGTCATGAGAGTAGAGTCCTTATGAATGGAATGAGTGTCCTTATAAAAGAGGCCTCAGAGAGATCTCTTACCTCTTCCACCATGTGAGGACACAATGAGAAGACACCATCTGTGAACCAGGAAATGGGCCCTCACCAGAAAATATAGAGGCCAAGTAGGACTATAATCATTTCTATTTCCCTCTATCATTTTAACTCTGGGAGGCCAACTGGCTCCCAAATCTGTCAGTGCTTTGTTCTTGGACTCCTCAGCCTCCAGAGCTGTAAGAAATACATTTCTATAATTCATAAGCTACTCAGTCTACAGAATTTTGTTACAGAAGCCCAAACAGCCTAAGACACCAAGGATGCACACATTTTCAGAGTAGTGCCAGTTTTCTGTTGGCTGATGCCCTCTGACTTTTATTTTTTCAGCACAGTAAATGGCAATAAGACTACATCATTTAAAAGGGGAAGAAGGAGTTTGTTTTTGTTGGTGGTGTTTTTTTTTACTACCAGACACAGAGAAATGTACTACACAGACTTTGTCTTAAGTTATTTTCAGTTGGAATACTTATTTAACTATATTATTTTGAAACATGGAACCTAGCAGCAAAAATTAATTTTATATGTATATATTTCATATATATGAATTCTATAATTTTGTATATATAATGAATATATGTATTTTATATATACATAATTATATATATATGAACTTTATAATTTTATATATATTATGAATAAACACACACCTATCTAAGCTCCTTAAAACACTGTTCTAAAACTTCTAATCAAAAGTTACAAACTCCAATGCCTTTAAGAATAAGACAGGTAAAATGCTAAACAATAGGAGTAGTGAAGACTATGGCAAACCTAAGAGTTCATGCCCTGCCTGAAAACATCCAAATGTATTTTTAAATAATACTCCTTTTGCTAATTAAAGCTATCTGTGGGCCAAATTCAACTCTGGGGCCCCCATTTGTGATCTCTGCAAAAATTTCTGTTAAAACTCCAATATATGGCCAGGCGCAGTGGCTCACACCTGTAATCCCAACACTTTGGGAGGCTGAGGTGGGTGGATCACGAGGTCAGGAGTTCAAGACTATAAAAATTAGCCAGGCGCAGTGGCAGATGCCCGTAATCCCAGCTACTCGGGAGGCTGAGGCAAGAGAATCGCTTGAACCCAAGCAGCAGAGGTTGCAGTGAGCTGAGATCACACCACTGCACTCCAGCCTGGGTGACAGAGTGAGATTCCATCTCAAAAAACAAACAAACAAAAACTCCATATACAAGCAATCATATCTCTCACTATCTCAGTTACTCTACATACACTGAAAACAGCTTACTTTTGGTTTTACATATCACAAGATCTTATTAGTGACACATCAGCATGATTTGAACTCTATCTTCTGGTCTATTCTCCAGTTGTGCCACTTAGAGCCAGTTGGCCTCCCAAATATTATCTGGACATATACTTATGTTAGCCAAATGGCTGCTGGTACTGGTGGTGATGGTGATGATGATGAGTAACTGTTATTAAGTGCTTATGCCACACTAAACATGAAATTGTTGCTCTTCCCATATTTAATGAATAATGAATAGTCAATAAAAGCAAGCGTTAGTAGATAAGTCATAATACTACTGTCTCATGAAAATACATACTATATTGCATGAATAAGAGTCACTACTGTCTATAGAGTGGTCAGTTTGTATTTCAACTATTGTGAGTGTGTGTGTGCGTGCACATGCGTGGTGAGAAAGAAAGACAGCAATCAGATGGTACAATCTCCACATAATTTTACCTTCCATTCTGTGTTTGAATAAACAACTGGCCCACACATAGTTTTGCCGGCTACATATTCAGTTCTCATTATCATCCAAGATCTCTCAAGGTGCTTTGCAAAGTCATTAAAATTATATCATTCTATGTTAACACAATATTTTAAGGTTCTTTCTGAGCTTAATAAAATACCAAACGAAAGCTGATTTTTCCTTAATGAATAATTCTAAATACGTGACCATATGTAGCCCTGACAAGCCAGAAGTGAGACAGAAGACTGTAGAGTGTGAACACTTGGCCATGTAAAAGTAGTCCAGGCTGAAATTGTCTTATCAGTAGTGGTTAATTATTTGAAACAAATATTCTCAGTAACAAGCGGATATTCAATTGGTAGCCAAGGTTGTGATGCCAGGAAGTTGTTATTAAAGGCCTGCAATTCCCTTTAAAATTCCAAGAAGACATGTGGATATGAAGATAAACATTTACCTTCTAGAGCAAGGGTGGATGAAGTTTTACCGTAAAGGGCCAAACAGTAAATACTTTAACCTTTTCAGGCCATACAGTCTCTGCCTCAACTACTGAACTCACCATCTTAGCAAGAAAGCAGCCAGACAATATGTAACTGAATGAGTACAGCAGTGTTCCAATAAAACTTCATTTATGGACACTGAAATTTGAATTTCATGTCATTTTAATGTCACAAAATATTTTTCTTTGGTTTTTTTATCGTTTAAAAATATAAAAACATTCTTAGCTTATGGGTTGCACAAAAACAAGCAAGGGGCCAAATTTGGCTCACTGGCCATTTTTTTGCTGTTGTTGTTGTTAACAAACTAAATATCTAAATATAAAAAGGTTATTGAATGGCTTCTGCTCCGGAGTAAGAAATCTGAATAAGGTTCAATTAGGTTAGTACAGCTTCATACCTCACCCTCTTAACATCATTGTTAATTAATTTCCCAGGCTGAATGAAGGAGAGAGGGGCTCCCTCCCTCTTTTCTGCATGGGGCACTTCTACTCAACCATGTGGACCCTTACAGATACCCTCTTCACCCTGTTCTTATGTGTTATTTCCCTCCTCATATAAAAGGCTAAAATGTTATCTATAATTCATCCAGTTTAATTGTAAAGTTAAGCAAGTGAGTTTTAGGAATAATTAATACCATGGGGAAAAATGTTCATAGTATGTTAAGTAAAAGGATCAGAAAACCACATCATAGGTGCAATATGATTCCAGTATGCGAGGGGAGGTGTTATCTTTTGTTGATTAATCCTTGAAGGTGGTTTGGATTTTATCTAGATTGTTCTCAGTCTCTTCAAAGGCATAATTATTTAAGCATAAAATACATTATTTTCTTCATTTTTTTTCTAAATATCCAAACCCTTGAAGCTGATCTCCCTCCCTTGTGCATCTTTCACTTACACTGATTTGTATCTTCTGACCTTAAATCCTGAGCCTTAATTCTCAGCCTTCATCTAAAAATAGACTCTCTAACAAAAGCCACTGTAAATATTAATAACACGTTTGTGGCTCTCAAGGTTGCTAGATTGTTCTAGAAAAGTGAGGCCTTGTTAAGAGAGACTTTTAAAATCACTTTGTCCTTGTCTGGGAATGGCTTTATTATTTAGCCAAGTTACCTGATAATTAACACAGATTTAACAAATAAGGTTAACAAAAGTGTCACCTGATACTTGCTCTGAGTCCTGGATTTCTGTTTAGTGCAAATTAGCACCTACTAATTAAATAAATTTAAGTGCCAATAAATAAAGCATGGCAAGAATTGATTCAAAAAATACTATATTCAGTAGATTTGCTAACGCTTCCTTCCCAAATTGATATGAACTCAAAAGGATGGGGAGGGCATCAAATTTAACTACCTATATAATAAAAAGTTAGACAAGGTTAGAATTTGCAGAACCGCAGTAAAATGAAGCATCATACTCTACTACTTTAAGGGCCTTAATCCTATGGTCACTTCTTAGGCAGTATAAATATATTATAAACCAGACAGCATTCAGGTGTATTCACTCATTGCTTTCTCTATGCATTCATTTCACCTTCCCAGTATGTCCTTGGGATCTGAGCATAAACTGTGATGCCAGCATGATGAACTTATTTTAAAGTTTTGATAAAAGTCATTGGATGTGTTCTAGACAGTTGAATGAACAAAAGAAAATTTTAACCTAAAAACCTTTCCACAGTCTCCCTTGTATTTATTCTTTATTTTCAATATTAGAAACACCTCCCTGGTTACTTCCTATTGGTTTTTTGTAGTCTACTAGTTAGTTCATTGATTCATTAGTTCATTCCCTAACTTTGGTCTGTTCTCCAGTGTCATCCATCTTGTGCATCCAGCATAGCTCTGATCATTCCTTCCCCCTGCTTAAAAAAAGAAAACAAAAACAAACAAACAAACAAAAAACAAAAAAAAAACCTTTATGGGCTCCCTGCTGCCAAATGAATAATTTTTAAAAAATAAATTGAGGGCTCTTTGCAATTAGTCCCAAGTTTTTCAAAATTGCTCTCTATTATATTCTTATGACTTGTTCAAGCTTCCGTCTTTCTCTGAATATGCCCTGAGTTTTCTTTCCATTCTCTTTTCTGTTATTTATGTTACCCTATAATGATAATAATGAATGATAGTAATAGCCACCACCTATTGAGTCTTCACTACATCCACATAATCTCTAATCCTTTTACATTATCTCTCTTTATTATAATTATAATAATTATAAACATTATCTCCCTTTATCCATATAACCACATTAATAAAGTAGGTATCATATCATCCCTCAAAGAAGTTAAGCAACTTGCCTATGGTTACCTATAACATATTAAGTGTTGGAATTAGGTTTCAAATCCAGGCCTCTAATCACATGCCCATTCCCTTAACCACTTTATGTCTCACCTTACTCCATTCCAAATGCAAATGCCCTCACCACCCACCTCCCAAATAACCACACATATACACACACACAGAAACTCTACCATTCTTCAAGGTCTATCCCAAATGCCACCTACCTCCTACATAAAGCCTTTCCTGTTACCGTTTCCTTCTCCCATAGGTCCTCCTCCTCCAAAACTCCAAACTACATCCTTTCTGCTTAAGAATCCACATGACCCTAGGCTTCAACAGCTAGTGATCTCAAAATAAGATCGTTTATTATTTAATATTAAAATTATAATGACTGAATCCTGTCCTGTGACTCACAGGAAGTCTATTTTTTTCCAGGTTTCCTCCATACATAATTTCTGGGAACCCCAGTGGAGGACCCATATGCTGCAAAATTTAACTTAACTTCCCCCTATTACCCATGTTCTGAAATACTGCTATATCAGAACTTCCCTAGGGTCTCTTTGGGGTGTTCTCTCTTCCTGCACTGATTTGCTTCAAGACTGGACACTAGTACACTTTGTTAACCATCAACTCCCCCAAAAACACCACCAGAAAAACCTGGTGATTGAGCAAAGCAAAGTCTATTAGACTTACCACTGCAAAGAATACCACCATGACGGAAACTTGGTCTCAGAGGATGCAGATCAGAAAATGGATATTTACAGAATTCTGTAATTTGGCTTAAGGGGGAGTCTTTCAAGCTGGAGAACTAATTGAGATTAGACAACGTTTATGACATAGTAGTTTAGAATTGGTGAATACAGCAACACTCACATCTTGAAGCAAGTTGTGATAAATTATTATCTGAAAAGTGAACTGTTGCTTAGATGAGGAGTCTATCATTCTGATAGAACTGTTTGCCTAGATAACCAAATGCTTTGCCCAGATAAATTAATTTGCAAGAATTTCCTAAAGCAAACAGTAAAGTTATTTACTGGTTTACAGTTTTATCTTGTTGAGAAAGAATTTCCTAGAAATAATAGGTCATATTGACACAAGCTATCTGAGTTCTCAACTTCTCACCATTTCGTGATTCACAGCTAAGCTCAGACTATGGTATATAACAAGACTTTATTGAATCATTGTGGGATAACGGAGGTACAATGTGTGAAGCCCTCTTTTTTGCTGTTACTCTCGGAGCTCACAGACCATAAAGCCAACTGCAAGTCATTTGTTTTACCTCCAGAATAAAAGATAGAATTAAGAAAATGCACAGATAGAAATGGAAGACTAACAGGCAAGATAGCAGATCAGGGGGAAACTAAAAGCAAATCATCAATCGGGGGCATCAATCATTAGTTGCCATGGTATTAGGCTGTTAACGATTTTGCTATTCTTTTTCTGTTTGAAGCACTTTAATAGCATTTCCCAAATGAAGTCTCAGGGTTCCCATTCATTTATGTGTGAAGCTCCAACAAGCCGAAAGGGCATATTGAGATCACCTCACCTACTCAATCTGTGATGACTTTAGAACTTTAATTGTAATTATGTGGCAACTCGCAAACCCCCTTTCACTCTCAGCCTCATGCAGGTAGCTCAGTGCAGTGCTTTTTAAACTTACCTACTGACGCATCCCCCTAACGACAGAGAAAACTTTTACCTTACCTCTGGTAATATTACTCCTCCAGGGAAAAGACGCGGGTTTAAACTCAGGTTTCTAACAATCACCCCTCTACCACTCCAGGTTGAGAGACACATCTTTATGTCGATCAATTTATTTGTTATTACTCTGAAAGATTAAGACGATG
Organism: Chlorocebus sabaeus; assembly: GCF_047675955.1. Taxonomy (NCBI): domain Eukaryota; kingdom Metazoa; phylum Chordata; class Mammalia; order Primates; family Cercopithecidae; genus Chlorocebus; species Chlorocebus sabaeus. The sequence goes on from NC_132911.1 coordinate 97,250,687, forward strand.
TTATTACAGCTGCTGACATATTAATTGTCCCCTAAAACAGAGTTTGCAAGTATCTGACTACGGAAGAATTTCCTTTCGCTCCCTATATGATTGAAGATCAACATCAGCTTGTTTTGATTTTTGATTTTTATTTTACTTTCTCTCCCATTACCATAGGCACACACACACGCACATTCACACATAAGTGAGGCTACCTGAAAAAGGCATCTCCATGAAACCTACCAGGGGAGCAGCACAGACAGGCATGGCCTTTGGCCCTGTTCCTCCCCACAGCCTCAGGGACATGCAAAGAGGTGAGCGAGGTGAGAAGGAGGCAGACTGAGGTAGAGCGGAAAGGGAATCTCAGCCATATTCCCCAGGTGCCATCTACTCAGAGACCCTCAGAAGCCCTCCAAACCGTTCCATCAGACCGAGCCTCATGTTTCAGGGTGTAATGAAGGCTGCAGAAGTAATAGAAACATACTTACCACTGTCAAAACGAATCTGTTAATAGGAAAGTTTGTGGCAAGCGTTGGGTAGCTCATATCCGTGAAAAAACTGGTTTCCTACTTAGAGAAAATAGAGCTGTTCTTCTTAAGCAGAGAGATGCCTATTGTGTGGGTAATTACAGGGAGGCCCGGCTGACCTGGCAATGAGGTAGGGTAGCTAAATACCTGAAGGCAAGGGGAGCGCCTGAAATGAAAGCGAAGGCCCCATCTGTCAGGCTGTAATGATTGTGCTATTTGGAGGCAGAAAGGTTTGTCTGGAGCAGCTGGTTTCTCTCCAAGTGACCTTTTAGCATTTCTGCTTTTGCCGTCTGACAGATGTGTCAACTCAATAATTTCAAAAGCCCCTGAGTAAATAACCAATTGTGAGCAAGGATGACCCAAAGCGATGACAAAATGGCTGCACGCGGCACATTATGGAGCATAATACCGAGCGACGGAACCGGGAACATTATCAGAAGGAAAAAACATTTTCGTCTTTAGTTTGGACTAAATGGCTCTCCTACCCACACTTCAGTCGTTCTTGAAGCGGGGAAGAAAAGGAAATGCGCTGACACGGAGGGACGCGGCGGCGGCCTTGCCCTTGGAAGCCGCATTACCGGGCGCGGGACTCAGGTGGCGTCAGGGCGCTGGAAATGGACTCCCGCGCGCTCGCCCCCGCTCCGCCGGAGGACCCGGCCCGGGCTAATTGGCGTTGTGAATGATTGGGGGCTGTGAACAGGCAACTGCAATCAGACCAGGGCTGATGGCGTTGAGAGTCTTGCAGAGTTTGCACTGGCAAGGCAGGTGCGGCCGGGCTGCTTTTATCCAGGAACTAAGCGGGAGGGAACCCAGAGGCCAACGCTGCAAGGATCCAGTGCAGCAGGGGCCATGGCTTCAGGGAATAAGATTGCCCAGGATTCCTTGGGGGGCAAGCAGAGCACCCTTGCGTGGAAATCTGATTGATTCAGCATATGCATATTTTTTGCCAGGCGTTTTAAACCCTTCACTGCTCCACTGGAAACACCATCAAACTAAGGTGAGAAGAGTTCCGCGCAGCCCCCTGAGCACTACATGGCCCCTTCCTCAGGGCAAGACGCTTCTGCAATGGCATTTTCTGAGACTTTGGTGTCCAAATATTCTTTCGATTATCCTACATTGAAAGTGTTAGCATTTTCTCTTTTTAATCACTTAATCCCCTTTTAAAAATGCATTACATAAATTTACAGTAAACTGAATATTAACCTTCAAAGGCAAATTTTCCATACCTGCCCGTCTTCCCAGAGACAAACTGTTATAACGAAAGAGGTAATGTACACACACAGAGTGCTGTGCTGGGGAACAGCTCATACCAGTTTGGGAGAGTCAATGTCAAGTTTTCAGGAATACTGCAAAGATTTTTAAACCGATAGGACCTTTGAAATTGGTCATAGTGGTAGTATTTACACCATGGAAATCAGTAAAAGCTATAAATCAGGGCTTTTTTTCTCCTGGAGTGGTGGAGTGGGGTTATTACACATTTACAGCACACCACTGACACAGGTGAATCAGAGCATTAGCGTACTTCCATTTGGCCATGAGATCTAGCTTCCTCTCTCTCTCTCTTTTTTTTTTTTTTTTTTTTGAGACAGAGTCTCGCTCTGTTGCCCAGGCTGGAGTGCAATGGCACAATCTCGGCTCATTGCAAGCTCCGGCTCCCAGGTTCACACCATTCTCCTGCCTCAGCCTCCCAAGTAGCTGGGACTACAAGCACCCACCACCACGCCCAGCTAATTTTTGCATTTTTAATAGAGACGGGTTTTCACCATGTTGGCCAGGCTGGTCTTGAACTCCTGTCCTCTGGTGATCCGCCGGCCTTGGCCTCCCAGAGTGCTAGGATTTCAGGCATGAGCCACTGCACCTGGCCTCCTTTACTGAATTTGTATTGCAGATTCTGCACTTAATTAATGACAAAGTTGAGGCTGATCAATGACAAAATATTTGCTAATTTCAAAAAGGTTTGAGAATGTTTATGGATTATAGTTACATTCTTTAAAAAAAAAAAAGATTACCTATATTTTAAAGTAAAATTACCTCAAAATAACATGCAAAAACATCAGCTTAGCTCTGATCATGCCTTTTTGCTGCTAAAAATCTTCCATGGTTTCCCTACTACTGACTGATTTTTTTAAATTAATTCAAGTCCATTTACAATTGGCCCCAACTTTTTCAGAATAATTTCTGCTACATCTTTATGAATTGCTCAAGCTTCAGTCTTAATTCCATAAACTTACTTTATGACTGCTCTCCAAAATAAAATTTACAGTCAGTCCTGGCTGATCTGGTCCAATAAATGCTCAGGATATTCCACACACATTCCTGACATCAGGTTTTGCTCATTTACTTGCTTCCTATCAGAACCACATGCCCCTGTCCTACTACCTACCTAGATCCTGTACGTTCTCCAAAGTCCCACTCCTCTCACAACTCTAATCCATAATGGATTTCTTTTTTTCCTATAACTTCCATGACATTTTTTGCTTCTACCTCTCACTTTGGCTCTTAACCATACAACACACTACCCTGGTGTTTTACTTTGCTCTTTTCCATGTGCACACCTTGTCTACTCAATAGAGTATAACCTCTTGATGAACAAGGCCTTTTATTACGTAAGATAGTATAGATCTTCCTCAGCCCCTGCACAGCACTATTTATACACATAGTAATGCTTAAGACAGTGATTCTCACCTCTCTGAATCTAGAATCTCTGTGGGAGCTTTAATAAATACTGCTACCTAGGCTTCAACCCACAGAGATTCTGATTAAGTTGGTTCTGATTCTATTGTGTTAGCAAAGTTCCCATATAGTTACAAATCTACCTACTTTGTTGCTACCCAGTTCAGAATCCCTGGGGAATTCTCAATCCATGGTTGAGAGCCATGACTTAAGAGGTATGTGGATGAATATAAGGAAATAAAACTAAATTGTACAAAATAGACAATTGTTTTACTAGCACCTCTCTTTTTAACCAAGGTAGATTCACAGCTAACTGAAATACACCATTATGGCCTTTAATACCCACTACTTGTCCATGAGCTCGTTGAGGATGGGGAATAAATTATGTTTGTAGCAACATCCCCATCTATCAAAATGTCTGGAACCAAGCAGATCTTGGGTACCCACAATGATTGCCATTTCGTGTCTATCCATTTAGATTCCTGCCCCCCAACCCCCGCCCTGACACCCACCTCCACCAACCTTGCTGGGAAACCCTTCCAGACCTCAATTTAGATGAGACCAAAATAATAATGTTATTGTGTTTTAAAGTCATGTTTTTAATAATAACACAAAAGATTAGATGAGTTCATTTAAAGATGATAAAAGAAAAAAAGCATAACGATTCTCTTTCTCATTTGATTCCATTTCTCCTCCATGAAAGAGAAAGATACTCCGACTACGAAGGATAGAACACAAATCCTAGTAGGGGAGGTAGTAAGAGAGTGTCTAACAGCTTTAAAATGTGTTCAAGTCCAGATGCATTATATCTAAGACAATTAAAATAATTTGCAGCTGTTATTGCAGCTGCTCGTGTCCTGGGGAAAAAAAAAAAAAAATCAGAGGGAATGGGAAAATTGCCAGAAGATCAGAGCTAAGTAAATGCCTTAGATTTCAAAAAGAGGGATTTCATAATCTAAAGCCAGATGAGTTTGACTTTCATACCCAGCAACATTTTAAAATGTATTCTTAACTCAATTATGTGTATGCACTTAATAGGGAAAGAGGCAATCACCAAAGGCCAGCATAAAGTAGCCAAAAATAATTCATGACAAATTATTTTTATGCACTTACTATATTAGAAGGAAATGGAAAGAATATTACAGGCAGATTTTATTCAAACACCAGTCAGGATTGATTTAAAGAAATAAATGTATTGAGTCCCTGCTATGTGCCGTTTACCATAATAGGCCTTTGGGATAAAATGCTGGACGGGACACAGTTGTCGCCTTCAAGGGGATTTAAGTCTAGTGGGAGAAGTTGAAAAGAACCCAAGGTCAGTCTTCATGGGGTTCAGCAAGAGTGCAATGGGGAAAGATGAAAGGAAGCTCTTAGATGAGGGAAACTCTATTCTAGGAAGTTGGCATATCAAGGGGATTGGATGCATAAAGAGAAATAAGCCAGGCCAAGACAACTGGGAACTGGAGGTGAAGAACGTGCCAGACAGAGAAAACAGGAGGTGAAAGGTTTCAAGCTGACAGAGCGAGGTGGCTTAGGAGGCTGTAGGTAGTTCAGGAAGACTGAAGCATAGACTTCAAAGTGGAGAGTAAGGAATGCAGAGAGAAAGGTAGAAGAAACAGACAAGAGTCCAAACTAAAAGCCATGTTAAGTACTTTAGACTTTATTCTGAGAGTAGTAGAGAACCTTTGGAGGTTTGTAAGCCAGAAAATGCACATTGATTTCACCAGGTGATTTGACAGTCTCCCATCATATTATTGGGGATATGATGGAGAACTACGAACTGCGTAGCAATGAAGTAGGTCGGTTGGTAACTATTTGAGAAATTGTCCCATGAAATGTCAATGCATAAAATTGTTAGCAAGTAAAACGAATTCTGTTGGCATTTTTCTATGCCCTTTCTTTGATTCTGTTTTATTCAGTGTATTTATCAAGAACTGAGGCAGAGTCTTTTTCATGGACTGCAAAAAGCTGGGAAGGAGGCAAAGTGTTGTTGAAACATTATCAAGATTCAGAAAGCTCTTGACAGGCTGGAGCAAAGGGCCTCTGCCAGTAAGATAAAATTTTAATCTTCATTTATGTTTTAAAGATAATCTCTTCCAGAAGAATAAAATGGGGAATTCTCACTTTATAACAATTCATGTGAAATTATAAATTCAAGAGTCAAAAACCTGTTGTGCTAGAGATTGTGACCCTGCTTGCTAGGAAAATAAAACACAGACCGTGTGAGTGATATTACTGTGTTTGGCTCTAGATGTGGCAGTGGCTCCAGTAAACATCACCAGCTCACATTTAGGAACTGTGTCCAATTCTAGGTTCAGATACCCACTGTCAAGGTATTTGAAGACCATAGTATAAGAAAATGGTAGAAAGATATAACTGAACAGCGATAGAAGACTTTAATTTTTTAAAAGAGTAACTCCAGAGGATTGAAATAGGACCACCGAATGAAAGCTCTATATAAGAAAGACATTTTTAGAAGAAAATAATTTTGTGTCTTTTGTATTTTGTGTTCCTCCTTTCCAGTGATTTTCTGTATAAATAAATATTCTGATGTACTTGTAGATTAAAAAAAAGAAAGAAAAATAATTTGGGTGGTTGAGGTAATTGACTATAGAGCATTGGATGACAATGTATGTCAAATTTGTAAGTGGAATAGGTGGACTTGTAGCTTGTGGTCTTCCTACCAATGGAGAGGCTTGTGCCGTTTCTCAGAGATGGTCACTAAAGATGAACATGTCTAATAACAAACCCAAGATACCGGAGATGTTCATTCAATTTGTTGGGAATATTTAAAGGGAATTTTTATACCGGAAGAGAGGTCTGGCTTTTCCTACCTTGAAATCCTATTTTAAAAATTCATCATAACCACCCCTACCTCAATGTCACTGAAGGACTAGAGGAGAATGACTATTCCAGACCAATGTTGCCACCTCAGAGTCATTCCTGTCTGCTTTCATTCAATATTTATCCTACAGTTTCAGGAATTGATTCCTTCTTTTATTGCTCATTCTTTTAAGGATCCCAAACATCTCTTCCTCATGTTTCATGCTTTCTTAAAATTTCTGACACCTCCATGATGACAGATGTTGTAGCATAAATAACCAAAGATATCAAAGCTTTTGGGATAAGTTTCTCCTAAGGAATTCTGACGTAGGACCTAGTGGTCCCTTTTTGTCCATCTTCTTCGTCATAAACACTGAGCAACCTTCCTTTCCCATGACCATGCCACTCTATCACAAACATTTCAAGAAACAAGTATAAAAGTGGCTCTCCACTCACCTCTGACCTCTTACATGGAGGCTGAGTTCAAGCACAGCCACTGGTATCCTCCAAACATTTGCTAGGGCCACCCCTTTCCTGCAACCCCAATCCCACTACTACAAATTCTACCTGTGCCACCTCTACAGCCTGTTGCTTCCAGAGTCCTCTTTGTTTGGAAATTGTCAGTGCTCAAAGCTACTGACAAATTTATTTTGGCTTTGAGGATGACTGTCCCATACCTAACACCTTGAGATTCCATTATGTTATGGACTATAATACAATCTTCAACCACTTTTTTTAAAGGGCTTCAGTGTTTAACCTCAGTCTGACCCTGGGCCTCTTGCCTTCCTCCTTCTGTTTTCTTGCTTGTACTTCATGTTCTTCCAAGAAAGTTTACTGAATAATGCTGCATCTAGTCTGTCTGCGTTTTTTCAGATTCTGTTGTCTTCATAAAATCCCCAAACTGGCCCCAGTTTAGATCACAACAGACTTTTCTTTCCATTATTACAACACTTTAAAACTCCTTTTTCAAAAGGAAATGATGTATGTTCTATTTGTTCTTTTTCTATTTACTCCTCAATCCATTGCCGTCTGGGTTTCTGCCATGGTTGTTCCACCAAACTGACTCTCACAATGGTCAGTAACATCTACTGGTTGACAAATACAATGGACACGTTCCAGTTCAATTATTACTTTATCTCCCTGCAGCATTGGTCATTGCTTTCCTCATGACTGACTGACTCTTCTCTTTGAGTTTTCTTGTCTCTCTCCACCAGCCATTTAAAAATTGATCTTTACCAAGATATGACTCTCAGAGCTTTACTTATCGCACTCCTCAAGCTGTCCCTCGAGTAATCTCGCCCACACACAAATTTCAACTAACACTTACAGATGATGACATCTGACCTCTAGGCTCACATCTGTGCTTGCATATGCTCTAAGCTTAAGACTTCAAACTCACAGAAACTCACCTCATCAGTTTCCTTGCCCTCAAACCCTCAAAAAAATTCAGGAGAAAAAAAAAATCCTTTCATCCTTGCATGAACCTAAATTATCTGGGTGGTTTTTGTTTTTGTTTTTGTTTTGTTTTGTTTTTGTAAATTTGGCTTCACCTTTCCACCCTCACTTTGATTCTGACAATGATGACTAAGATGCAAAATAATAGAACATTATATACACACTTGGCAATTAGAGACTAGAAACTCTGTTCTAAAAAGGTGATAAAAATAAGCTTAGTGTTTTTTAGATTGCTACAATTATTTATTTATTTATTTATTTAGGCAGACAGAGTATTGCTGTGTCACCCAGGCTGGAGCACAGTGGTGTGATCTCGGCTCACTGCAGTCTCTGCCTGCTAGGTTCAAGCTATTCTTGTTCCTCAGCCTCCGAAGTAGCTGGGACTACAGGCACGTGCCACCACACCTGGCTAGTTTTTATATATTTAGTAGACATGGGGTTTCACCATGTTGGCCAGGCTGGTCTTGAACTCCTAACCTCAAGTGATCCGCCTGCCTCAGCCTCCCAAAGTGCTGGGATTACAGGTGTGAGCCACCATGCCCTGCCTCCTACAATTATTTTTAAAATAAAGTTAAAAGGGTGGCTATAATCATGTGCAGTTGCCAATCAATAATTCTATTTTTTCAATAAGCAAAAACTTGGACTCTGGATTAGAGCAGACATACAAAACTCTGGGAATCCAGATGTTCTGTTTAGAAAGAGATTTGGGGTAACACATCTCGCATTCTAAAGCTCACTAAATTCTTCCTTCTATCTTGGCAGGTTACATGATGAAACAATACAAGCTGCTGTGTTTCAAAAAAAAAAAGAAAAGAATCTTTAAAATTGTCCAATTGCTTTTTTGGTAAACACAGGTGAATTTATTGTTTGAGGTACTCTTCTTCTTTGCACGAGGTGGTCTAAAACTCTTCATTATTAAGGTCAGAGTCTTTCCTCTGCTGGGAAGCCTCAGATGCAGGCTGCCACCACTAAAATAAGTCATAAATCGGAAATCCCAAGCCAAGGCCACATAAGCCAAAGTATCACGCACCCAGCATATGTAGAGAGCACAAACCTATTATTTCACACCTGGTGCTATGCCAGTGGAGATTCTAGAAGCACAGAATTAAACTGTTACTTTTGACAAAGTAGTATTATTTGTTGGCATTCAGTAAATTTGCTTGAAATTCTAACAACTTCCCTATATAGAATATCTACCCACCTGACATTTTTTCTTTATATGAAATCTTATAATAGTGCATCTGTAATAACATTTCCTGTTTCCATTTTTTCCCAAGGAACACTGTTGGCTTCTACTGTATAAGAACTACAGTGCATCTATCTCCATTAGCATTGTCACATGGGTTTTATAAAATCATATTACAAAATGTGGGTCAGTGATCACTGAGTCATGTAATTTATCAAGACAATACCCAGATGCACTGTTTGACATTCGTTTTGCAGAGATGCAATCTACTGGTATAAACAACTCTGCAATGCCTACCATTCTTCAGAAGTAAAGGCCATTTACGACTAGGGGAAAAAAATCAATATCCAGAGTTCCACTCACTATCAAATATTTAATGTCCCAATGTTTTATAAGATAATATATCAGTGAAAACTGACAGCACACTTTCCGTCGATAATACATCATCCTTTCAGCTTGACCCTCTAATGGTGTCTCTAAATTCAGACTTTTAGAACCAAAAAGGACTTTGTCTCTTAGCCCAAGCCCCTGATTTTACTAAGAGGACACTGAGATACATAGTACAAGACTGAAGAACAACAAACTGGCCCAGTGGTTGGTGATAAAGTCTACAACTAAAGTTTCCCTGGTCACAAATTTCGTAAATACCAAGTTCAGTTCTTTTCAAATCTTGCATATTTCACTCTCTTTCTCTTTCCTTCATCACACAATTAGGATGAAATTAATTCCCTAATGTTTATATTACATTTAATTAAATCAACATTTTTAAAGTACTTGCTCTATACTAGGCACTGAAATAGATATTGGAAATAGTAGAGGTGCTTCTCTTCCATCAAAGCAGGACTTTCAAAAGAAATAGGAGATAAGACACAAATGTTCCCCATTATCCCACTGGCAAGTTCCTCGGTCTCATTCACTGGCATCTTTTTCTCTGTTGCCCTTGAAATCTTATTCTCCCCTTGCCCATTTTTTGCTTAAGACACAACCCAGTCTGCCTCATTATTCCATTGCTCACAAGATGTTGGCTGTGAACTACCCTGATTAGTCTGAAGCATGTGTCTCCTGAGTCCTGGTCGTCTGTCCCCAGACAGCTACTGCATCTCCATCGGTTGTCTCACAGGTTTCTTAAGCTAACACATCTATAAGTGAACACATCATCTAGAACCCCTTATTAGGGTCCTTATTGGAAGTAACAGTCATAATTCCATTATGCAAGTGCCCTATTTAATTTGTCCACTGAGGTATCTGTCTCTCCTACTACAGTATAAACACCTTGGAGGCAGGTCTCATGTGTTTTCATCTAGGTAGTCCCAATACTTTTTTGAGACCTGGTGAATATATAATAAATATTTATCAAAAGAATAAACAAAACTATTGCCTAGGGCCGGGCATGGTGGCCCATGCCTGTAATTTCAACACTTAGGGAGGCTGAGGCGGGCGGATCACCTAAGGTCAGGAGTTCAAGACTAGCCTGGCCAACATGGCAAAACCCAGTCTCTAATAAAAATACAAAAATTAGCTGGGCGTGGTGGCAGGTACCTATAATCCCAGCTATGCAGGAGGCTAAGGTAGGAAAATCACTTAAACTGGGAGGTAGAGGTTGCAGTGAGCCGAGATTGTGCCATTGCACTCCAGCCTGGGTGACAAGAGCAAAACTCTGTCTAAAAAAAAAAAAAAAAAAAAAAAAAATTGCCTATATCCAATTACCTGATAAGTCCTAGACATTTTTATTCTCTTAAATCTCTCTCAAAACCATACCTTTCTCTGTATGAAAAACACTGCCCTGGTTTAGGTTTAATGATTTCTCACTGAAGCTCTGTCATATACCCTAAATGCTCTCCCTGCTTCCAGTATAAACTTTTCCCACTCAATCTTACATGTACTCATAATCTATTTCTGATTTGGTTACAATCCTTCTGTGCCCCCAGTGCTCAGGGGAAGGAGTATAACATTCAGCATCTGCTGTGATCTTGTCCCCTCCTACTTATTCATCATATGCTCTTTTCTAGCCCTGCAGCTCACACTCTATCCATACCAAATGTCCCACATTTCTCATTGTACATGGTGCTCCCTTGCCCGGAATGTATTATCCCAGTTCCCCCCAACAAACTTTTACAGCAGTTGTCAAGATAAAAGTTTATCTCTTGATTTCCTCCAAGCAAACTTCAAGGCTCCTTCTTGACACTCCCAATTGTGCCTTTTACATATTTTCATTATGGCAATTGTGACATAGAAATTCCCGTCTCTATGTCTTTGCCACTGCTGGAGTGGACACATAGAAGGCATTCAGTAAATATTAATGATTATTGTGGAACAATACACACAGCCTATAGAGTGCCCCAATGTCATTAAATTTCCCCATATATACTTTAAATCAAGACTTCACTTTATGTTGTTTTGTTCACTTTAGTATTACTAGATGCAATTTGTGCCTTCAATATATAGTAGACTGAACAAATAGTGGGCAGAAGACATGATCAAAAGACAGGGCCTTGGTACACACCCAGATCTATCTTTCCACTTGGAGAAGGGTGACAAGTAGAGAGAAAAAGAATGAAAGGAAAACAGAAGAGAGAGAAAGAGAGGCATATATACATTAATGCCAACATAATCCACTCCGTCTCATCTCTACCATGGTGACCTTCATTATTTTTCCAGTCCCTTTCATGTCCTCTATCTTGTCTCCTTTCCTACAGCTACCAAGATACACCAAATCCATAGATTATCTCCAAAATTTCTTTTCAACAAACAGTTTCAATCTTCTGTTCTCCAAGTGGTAAGAAGTGGCTAGGAGGAAGCCTAATACAATCATTAGAACTTGGCACACAGGAAGGAGAACATCACACACCGGGGCCTGTTGTGGGGCCGGGGGAGGGGAGAGGGATAGCATTAGGAGATAAACCTGATGTAAATGATGAGTTAATGGGTGCAGCACACCAACATGGCACATGTATTCATATGTAACAAACCTGCACGTTGTGCACTTGTACCCTAGAACTTAAAGTATCATAATAAAAACAGAAAGAACTTGGCCTCTGCTGTCCCTCTCTGACCCATCACCTTTAAGCATGACTCCAGCAAGCAGTGAAACTTCAACATCCCATATTATCAGATATTGACCCGTGAGGGGAGGTGCTGGTGGGTTAGAAATGTTAAAGTTTTCCATCTGAAAATTACATTTGCACAACAAGGTCTACATTGATGCTACCATGGTAAAACCAACGAACATGTCTTGAGAACTAAGAATCACACGCAGCCATATTATCTTTGATAGAAATCCTTCATGAATCACGAAGAAGCCGTAGATTCTGATATTTTTTGAAGCCAATGATGTAAACATGATACCAGGACACTCATTTTTATCATTTTAAAAATGTTTTAGATTGTGGTCCAACTTCAAACTGAAGAATGTAAGTCACTTTCCAAGATACTTTTCATGTCCTGCATGAGAACTTAGAGTTTAGTGGATTCATGCAAACAACTTGGAGGCTCAACGCAGCAGTCTGAGCAAAATGTGTGTGCTCTGCATCCATCATGTGGTAAGATGAGTTTCCCAGGCTGACCTCCCTTCTTGGATACTCTTAAAATATCAGCATGCAAATAGTCTAAGGTGGACCTCCAACCAACACTGTAGTCAACTACAACAGTGAATGTTTAAGCAAGGTCTCAACTGCATAATTCATTCACCCATCTCCACAGGGACTCTACTAAAGATGTTTACCCTCTGAGTTGAAAATTGTGCCATGCTGAAAGCAGGGTAGACTCCCTAGCTCTGATGTTTAGACAGCATCAGCTGTAACCCCAATCACTAAGCAAGAGGTTTCACAAATGCATCATTGATTACATTCAATGGATTGTTTTTCTCTTAAACACAAATTAAGACTACAGGGGAAATGATAATTCTGTTTCCTGTTGCTTTCTCTTCATCGGATGAAGGAAAAGGGAAATAATTAGTTAAGAGGGAAAATCAAGAAACCAGAAAGTGATTATACTTGTAGTCCTCCAGCCAAAGGTAGACCCTTTAAGAAATGCACTCAGTGGCTTTCAGATAGGGCTACATAATTGGCCCCATCCCCACAGACACAGATAAACCTGGATTTCTGTCCTTTTCTGTGTCTCTTACTAAGATATGGATGCCTCAAGGGAGAAGCTGGATGGGTGGGAGTGAGGTTTGTGTTCCTTCATCAGAAATGTCACTGCTGCTCTCCTGAGAGTGTCCTGTCTGCCTTAGAGCTCTGCTCAACCCTCTTTGTTGCCGAGGCATCAGCTTAGATTATTATTCTGACACACCATCTCTGCAAACCCAAACACATGTTCAGTGTATTTTAATGCTTCTGAGAAAAAGCACCTCAGCCTGGCAGATGGAGATACATGTCCAAAGATGAACGAGCTGCGTAGACCAAACCTGTTGTCAAAACCCCCAAAACTATAACATCAGTGACTGCCTTGGTTGTTAATATCTGAAACTATGTAGAAATGTGTGTGGCAGTAGCCCAAAAGAAACAAAAATCAATATACTTCCTTGTATATTTCGTGCAACAGCAGAGAAGTAAAGAATATTCAGTATGGATCTAGGTGGGCTACTTACAGATCTTCGCACATTCTTACGATATTAAAGACAAAGTCATGAAATGAAAGCAATGTGTTTGAAGGCCTTTTTACGAGGAGTAAAGCTAAAGCACTTTTTCAACTTGCAACAAACATATGCAAAGTACTGTTTATATATAGCCAGACCGCTGCATCCAGACTGAATGTCAAGCACAGTGCTGGCCCCCTTGGCAAAATACTGGTGAACAAGCAGCTTACAGGCTGGCAGCAAAGACAGACAATAAAACAAGCAAAGAGTGTCGAAAGTTACAATAGAAAAAATACAGAGTGTTGTGGCATCAGGGGGCCTGAACTAAGTATAAAAGATCTTTTCGAAAAGGTGATGAGATCCAAAGAATTTCAGCTTAAGCTTCCTGTGAGAGCTGCTTTTTGAAGTTTTGGTATGGATGGATAGATTTCTTTCACATAAATTTATGTCTTTAAAAACTAACAGGTCGGGCGCGGTGGCTCAAGCCTGTAATCCCAGCACTTTGGGAGGCCGAGACGGGCGGATCACGAGGTCAGGAGATCGAGACCATCCTGGCTAACACGGTGAAACCCTGTCTCTACTAAAAAATACAAAAAAAAAAACTAGCCAGGCGAGGTGGCGGGCGCCTGTAGTCCCAGCTACTCGGGAGGCTGAGGCAGGAGAATGGCGGGAACCCGGGAGGCGGAGCTTGCAGTGAGCTGAGATCCGGCCACAGCACTCCAGCCTGGGAGACAGAGCGAGACTCCGTCTCCAAAAAAAAAAAAAAAAAAAAAAAATCTCTTTTTTTTCAGGGGCAAAAAAGAGATTCAACCAGAGCCCATACAATTTTCAGGGAGAGAGGGTCAGTCTCCACCCAGTCAATGTTAACACTGCACAGCAACCCTTCTCTCCATACCCACTGAGTGCCACCCCAACCACCCTAGGCAGCAACCTCTTTTGTCCTCCTGGGATCTCTCTCTATTTCTCTCTCTCTCTCTCTCTCTCTCTCTCTCTCACACACACACACACACACACACACACACACAATTTCAATTAGGCACTGCAAGAAAATGATTATTACTGGGGACATTGGTCATAAACATGCTACCAGAAGAGCTACCCTTCCCAATCTCTACAAATGCTGGGTCTACGTCAACCACCATCTATCTTCCTGCCTCAGATAAAGGTCAGAACCTAATAGGTACAAATAAGCAGAAAGGTGGGGATGCTAGCATTGCTTTGGGAGCTCCTACTGCCTAGGGGAAGCTGGCAATACAGAAAGTATTAGTCTCAATTCTAAAGCAGAGGACATTCAACTACAGCCTTTTTTTGCTCACATTTTTATGCAAACCCCACTCTATAGCATTAGCCTTGCTCATCTGCACAGAAGGCTGGGATTTCAGGCCAGATTGGAATAAGTACACATGAAACTTGAAGGCTAAATGCTCATATATCTTGCAATATCATTTTTTCTCGTATTAGTAGAAGCAAAATATTAAATTGTGCTATATTAGGTAAGGTTATATTAGGAAAGTTATCAATTGTTTGAAAAACTGTCTTCTGGAAATTATTACTGTTGCATGGGCCCCATCAATCACAGAAAATAAAATTAGGAATAAAATTCACTGAATAGGAGGATTGGTAAAAATTATCAAGGTTAGCAGATACAAAATGACTTAAATTTGAAAGTACACAAGTCAGCGATTTTATCAAAAAGATGCAAACTAGGGAGAAGTTGCAGGCTGAACTGTAGGAAATGTTTCATTCTCGTGACCACAAAATGAAAGCAAGTGAATATCAGTGTTCACGTCTGATCAAATAAAGAAGCTCCAACAAGGTCTGAACAACTCCTGGCCCACTAAAGGTTGCCTCAGAAAGCAGGATCCTTCTCCCCTGCTGGTGAGATAATGAAAAAATGAAAAAAAAAATGATAAAAAAATAATGAATTGAGACCATCCTGGCAAACATGATGAAACCCCGTCTCAAGTAAAAAATACAAAAAATTAGCCGGGCATGGTGGTGGACGCCTGTAGTTCCAGCTACTCGGGAGGCTGAGGCAGGAGAATGGCATAAACCTGGGAGGCGGAGCTTGCAGTGAGCTAAGATCTGGCCACTGCATTCCAGCCTGGGCGACAGAGCGAGACTCCATCCCCCCCCCAAAAAAAAAGAAAGAAAAGAAAGAAAAAATTATAAACAACTGAAATACATAGTAATTATCAACAGAGCAACATGGATTTCGGATTTCTCCATCTTGAGAAGGTCTGAGGAGGAACCAATTTGTGATCAACAAAGTGAGACCAATAAAGAAAAGAATTTGAGTTTCATATTCCAGAGCTTCTGAGCTAAGTCCGTGTAGATAATAAATCATGTAATTTCATGTGCATGAATTCTTGCCTACTGCCCTACCCACCAGTATAGCTGCTGGTGAAGAAGCCTTGGAAGATCTGGAGGTGGCAGAAGACTCATTTTCCTAGTACTTTGTAAACCTTGGGTTAGAATGGGAGCACTAGCAGCAGTCTGCTGCATAACTAGTTCTCCTTGTCCCTTGTTATGTCAACAGCTACTACTACAATGACTTTCTTTCATTGAGAATTTACTGTGTAATATAGAGATCAGTTTTATCATGCCCATTTTCAGATGAGGAAAGTAAACTTAAATAGCTTCACCAAGGCATTGACACCCAAGCCTGCTGACTGCAAAGCCCATGTTCTCACACTCTGTACTACAGAGACATCCATTAATATATTAATACATTCACTAACGTAGCTGCCTTAACTCCTTTATGTCTTACAAGACCTAGACTACTGATTACTAAAGTATGGGGCAAGACAATCCACTGTTTGGATGCAATAAAATAGTAGAACTTCTTTAGAAAATATTAAGACATCTTTTTCTATTTATTTTCAATTAAAAATAAGAAATTATTATGCTGATATTTAATATACAGTGATATGGCTTGAATTTCTGTCCCTACCCAAATCTTATGTTGAACTGTGATCCCCAATTTTGGAGGAGGGGCCTGGCGGCATTGTATCATGGGGGTGGATTTCCCCCTTGCTGGTCCCATGATAGTGAGTTCTCATGAGATCTGGTTGTTGAAAAGTGCATAGCACCTCCCCCTACTCTGTCTTCCTCCTTCTCTGCCCATGTAAGCTGTGCCTGCTTCCCCTTTACCTTCTGTTTACCTTCTGCCATGACTGTAAGTTTCCTGAGGCCTCCCCAGCCATGCTTCCTGTACAACCTGTGGAACTGTGAGTCAATTAAATCTCTTTTCTTTATAAGTTACCCAGTCTCAGGTTGTTTTTTATAGCAATGTGAGAATGGACTAATACATACAAGTTAATACCAATATTGTTATGCCAATATTTAATATACAGGTTGATCCTGGTGCATGAATTAGTCTAGTTGCTAAACACTCAAATACAGTCTGTGAGCATCCTGGGAGAAGGGAGGGTTTACTCCTTTAAGCATTTCACAGTGGAGCCCCCCATCTTCCCATTTTACTTTGACATATTGTAGCGTGCTGCAGTTCACTGTACCTAGGTAGATATAGATGATGTTTTAACAATAAAATGTAAATGTTTTTCTTAAAGTGCTTAGGGGAGAGTATTTTGAAAGTGGCTATTTAAAAATGTTTGCATAGTTATGTGACTATGAAAACATTTCTGTTGCCATAGACATCATTTAAGTGTGTCTTTCCAGTATCACTTCAACTCTTTCTGCCCCACCTCTCTCCTGTGCAGCCCCTGAGTGTGCATGGGCTCTAATCTCCTTCAAGCAGTCAAAAGCTGACAGCTCGCTGCCTCTTACCTGTGTGAGATATCTCTTTCTTTCCTCCCACCCCAGGTCTTTCTGCTGACTTGGAGAGTGAAAGACTACAGGATGCCCCCATGAGTATCCACATAAGTACAACCCAAAAATGGAATGAAGGTTTGAACAATGGAGGATGGGAACTAGAGAAGATTCCTTTCCCCAAAGAGACTGTCCTGAAAAGCAATTGTAGGAAGGTCATCTCTCAATATCAAACAGTCATGCTCTATATGAAGTAGTCGCCAACTTCATAACACATCCTCAACAGGATTGTACACTTCTAAATAAAACTCAGTCCTGAATAGTACTGCCTAGGTTTTCGTCTAGGGTTTTTATAGTTTGGGGTTTGACATTTAAGTATTTAATCCATCTTGAGTTGATTTTTGTGAATGGTGTAAGGAAGGAGTCTAGTTTCAATTTTCTGCATATGGCTAGTCAGTTCTCCCAACACAATTTATTACATAGGGAATCCTTTCCCCATTGTTTGCTTTTGTCAGGTTTGTCAAAGATCAGATGGTTGTAGGTGTGTGGTCCTATTTCTGACTTATCTGTTCTTTTCCATCAGGACACAGGCATAGGCAAAGATTTCATGATGAAGATCCCAAAAGCAATTGCAACAAAAGCAAAAATTGACAAATGGGATCTAATTAAACTAAAGAGGTTCTGCACAGCAAAAAAAAAAAAAAAAAAAACTATCAACAGATAAACAGACAACCTACAGAATGGGAGAAAAATTTTGCAATCTATCCATCTGACAAAGGTCTAATATCCAGAATCCATAAGGAACTTAAACACATTTACAAGAAAAAAAAAACACCCCCACTGAAAAGTGGGCAAAGGACATGAACAGACACTTCTCAAAAGAAGACATACATGCAGCCAACAAACATATGAAAAAAAACAACATCATTGATCATTAGAGAAATGTAAATCAAAACCACAATGAGATACCATCTCACACCAGCCTGGTGCGGTGGCTCACACCTGTAATCCCAGCACTTTGGGAGGCTGAGGCAGATGGATCACCTGAAGTCAGGAATTTGAGACCAGCCTGGCCAACATAGTGAAACCCCGTCTCTAGTAAAAATACAAAAATTAGCTAGGCATGGTGGCGAGCTCCTGTAATCCCAGCTACTCAGGAGACTGAGACAGGAGAATCGCTTGAACCTAGGAGGTGGAGGTTGCAGTGAGCCGATATCATGCCATTGCACTCCAGCCTGGGCAACAAGAGCAAAACTCCATCTTAAAAAAAACAACCACCACCAAAAAAAAAAAAAAAAAAACACAGATGCTGGTGAGGTTGTCACAAAAAAGGAACCCTTTTATACTGTTGGTGGGAGTGTGAATTAGTTCAATCGATGTAGAAGACAGTGTGACGATTCCTCAAAAACCTAGAGGCAGAAATACCATTTGACCTAGCAATCCCATTACTGGGTATATACCCAAATGAATATAAATCATTCTGTCATAAAGATACATGCACATGTATGTTCACTGCAGCACTATTCACAATAGCAAAGACATGGGATCAACCTAAATGACCATCAGTGATAGATTGGATAAATGTGGTATATATCCACCATGGAATATTATGCAGCCATAAAACAGGAATGAGATCATGTTCTTTGCAGGGACATGAATGGAGCTGGAGGCCATTATCCTTAGCACACTAATGCAAGAAGAGAAAATCAAATACCGCAAGTTCTCACTTATAAGTGGGAGCTGAATGATGAGAACACATGGACACATCAGGGGGAAACCTGTAGCAAACCACCATGGCACACATTTACCTATGCAACAACATTCTTCACATGTACCCCTGAACTTAAAAAATTCACATAAGTTTAATATAAAAGTAAATAAATAAAACTCACGTTCTGCTTTCTGCGGAAACTAAGCTAAGGAGGGATATTTCCTCTAAAACCTTTACCAAAAAAGAAAAAAGGTAGAAACAATATTCTAAGCAGCTTCAACACCCTCAAAATAACATATTAGTTGGTTTTAATCTCATCCGTTAAAATGTAAAAATGCACCTGCTTCCAAGGAGTTTGCAGGAACAACTAATCAAATCAGCAACGATAGGAATTTTCAACAATAATAATTTAAAACTCCTTTATATAAACAGTGGATGATTGACAAAACGCATACCATAATGAAGGGCAGCTAAGGCTGTACTTCTTCCATAAAGATCCAAGTATCTTCAGAGGTATTTTTTTCAGCTAAGAACTTAGAAATAGATCTTTGAATAGCTGAATCACATACCATAGTCCACAATTCAAGACAAAATATAGGCCGGGCGCGGTGGCTCACGCCTGGAATCCCAGCACTTTGGGAGGCCATGGCAGGCAGATCACAAGGTCAGGAGATTGAGACCATCCTGGCTAACACAGTGAAACCCCATCTCTACTATAAATATAAAAAGTTAGCCAGGTGTGGTGGCAGGCACCTGCTGTCCCAACTACTCAGGAGGCTGAGGCAGGAGAATGGCGTGAACCCTGGAGGCAGAGCTTTCAGGGAGCCAAGGTCGAGCCACTGCACTCCAGCCTGGGCGACAGAGCGAGACTCTGTCTCAAAAAAAAAAAAAAAGGAAGCATATTTGATCATATTTATGAAAGCAAAAACTTTTTGTGCTGTTAATAAAACTATAAAATTTATTTCATCTTTGACCGATAATTTGTTTCTATTTTATGCAGGCTTTATAATGTATATACTATTATTACATTAATACATATATATAATTTTAAATCAATAAATATATTGGGATGAGTGCTCAAAACTATTTTATTAGTGGGATGTGTGTTTTCAAAATGACGTGAACTGCCTGAATTTTATTTCTATTTTCTATCCCTTACTACCTGGGAAACCTTTCCCAAGTTAACTAACCTCTCTGAATTTGTCATTTGTGAAATAGGAATGATAATAATATTCACCCTGTAAGACTGTTGTGAGGACTATAGGTGAGAGGCTGAGAAATATACCTAGCACGTAACTAGTAACACACAAGTGTTGATTATTGTTATTAAAATGTTGTTAATATAATTACAATATATTTACCTTCCCAGGAGAAAGGCTATGAATGAACGCAGGGAAATTAGTGTATACAAGGTGCTTTCAATGGTTCCAAGAAGCATCCCTGAGCCTTTCGGCTTAGGATGTCTTCAGGTTTGAAAAAGTTCGAGAGATCTGGTCCAAGCCATTTATTTTGCAATTAAGGAAACTAAGGATCAGAGAGATGTATTAGTTTCCCAGGGATCATACAGCTTACGAGTCAGAGCCTGGGTCTGACTCCAGATCTGTCGGGCCGAAGCCCAGCCCTCTCCACTGTATCACACTGTACTCCCCTGCCTCTGCAGACACACAAAGGCCCTCAGCCAACAGATGAGCCTCTCACTTTGCGGCAGTCAAGGACGTCTCTGCCAGCACTTTTGCTTCTCTGAAGTCTACAAATCACAAGTCGTGAGGAAAATGACATTAGTGTCTCCTCACTATAATTTAGGGATGACAGCTCTGAAGAATTCCAATGAACTTTCAAATATGGTACCAGTCCCAGCCAACTGCAATCCTGGTCTGTAAGTAGAATCGGAGTACATTTTCTTCCAAGAGCATTATGCTAAAGGAAGCTATGGTAAGTTTGAAACCACCAACACTTCCTAACTCCCTATCTGCATTATTTTTCCTCCAGAGCAGTTATCAATAACATGCTATATATTGTACTTATTTACCTTGTTTATGGCTCTCTGTTCTGCTATCAGGCAAGCTCCATGAGGACAGGGATTTCTGTTCACTGCTGTACTGCCAGTGCAAATATTTATTGAGTGAATGAATATATTTTGAGTTATTCCTGCCACTTTGGCTGTTAAGCTTTGGGTTCTATGGATATAAAGAGTTACTGATATCCTAGATTAAATTTTACACAAGTTCCTAGGCTACTGGTCACACAGAACTGGTTCCTCTACAAATGTCAGCTTCCAGTGATTTGATTTAAATCACTAGCAAAATAACATGTGAGTTAACAGGTGCTAATCCCACTAGTGCCAGCTGAAATGTAATTTCCTCAGGAAAACCATCCTAAACCCCAAGATAAGGCACTTCCCATATTAATGATTTCCATTGCACACTGTAATTTTCCTCTTGTTGTGCTTACCACAACTGGCATTAAATCACTACATGGGTCACTTATTTGTTCAATGACTTTCTTCTTCTCTAAACTGTAAGTTCCATGAGGACAGGGACCGTCTTGTCCATCACTGTATTTCCAGGACCTGAGAGAACCTGGTGTATAGTAGGCATTCAATAAGCACGTCCCAAATGAATGAACAAGCAAAAATTTAATAAGTATTCCAACTTTAACAAATTCTGCAAAAAAAAAAAACAAAAACAAAAAAACAAAAAAAAACTTTTAACAGTGCATGATAGAAGCTGTAAATTTGGTCCTTGAATTTATTTAAGCAAACTCTAGAGAGAGGAGTAATTATCCTTTCAAATAAAATTCCTAGCTTTTTCATCTAAAGTTGATGATATACAGTTACTTCCAGGAAGATATTTTAAGTTATTTCTTCTGTATTCCCCAAATCTGAATATTGCAGGCTTAATAAGAAAAATTTAATCTTCCAGCAATTTTGCCTTCGACCCCAAGTGAATTTAACCGTCCAGGATTCTGGATTCCTTCCAAAATCCATATCTGGTTTTAAGATAAATTTTCCCAAATAAGCCATAAACATGATTTGGATGGTTGAAGAATACTTTCATTTTAGATGAATAAACCAGAAGTACTTCAGACTTCTAAAATTCATGACCTACATACCTATGCACACTTGCTTTCATTTCCAAGTTTTCATTTCTATCACTGTTACCTCTCAGAGTGAAATAAAATCCCTTTTCCTCTTGAGTATTCTTCCTGGCTCCTAAGGGAATAAAATAGGAGCGAAATAAACCAAGCTCCTTCCATGTTAAAGAGATATATAGAAGCATGTATCATCCCCCACCCACAAACATACAACTGCCTGCCAAAATAATATTGTATTTATCTTGAAAATCTCCTTAGAACTTAAGAATTCATAGAAGATTAAACATGATGGCAGTGAGTACTTGGAGCTAGACATCTAGAAAGATGAAAGGATCCTGTTTAGTCCAGGCAAGTCAGAATTACCTGAGAGTTTCAGAAATGTAGGGACACAGTGGGATAATGTGCTTGTTATGAGTGAAGGAGAAACATGCATGTTTCAATTTAATTTAACAATTATATGTTTACTTCATACCATATGCTAGGTTTGAAAGACATAATGGTTTCAAGACTTTCTGCTGGGGTAGCAGTGGTTTGAACATTAGCCCCATGCTTTACATTTAAAGCAGAACTACTTTATACTTTGACTAACAGCCATGAAGGAAAAAATAGATTTTTTTTTTTTTTTTTTACAAACAGGAAAGGTAGAGAAGAAAAAGAAGATCTTAAGATAGTCTTGTTATGGGCACAATGTATATAATCTAGTACTTTCTACCCCCAAATCATAGACGTATAAAACAGTATATCCCAATTTACTGAAAGTACAGAACTTAGAATGAGCTGTGAGAAATTAATTAGAGAATGGTTCTCAACTTTTCTTCATGCTGAACTACTCCAAGAGTTTGACAAAAGCATTAATGCCTGAGATCCGAGAGACCCTAATATAATTAATAGTGGTGTGGCCTGGGCATCTGGATTTTTCAAAGTGCCCCAAGTGATTCCAAAGTGCAACAGAGATTGAAAACCACTGGGCTAAAGGGCTTATTGATATCCCAGAGTTCACAAGCCAGAGGTTTCATTCATACTCAAGAGTCAGAGGAAACAAAAAAGACGTGAAGATGAAAGTCAGTCTGGTTCTGCCACTGGGACCTGACTGATAAAGACATCTATGCTTGGTGCACCTGAAAGAAGGGGTAACCAGGAATATCTGTTAGGGTGCTGGGCCCCCTCCCTCTAGAAGGCCTAGCCTTTTTGGGGTCCCAGGCAAACTTAGGAAGACAAAACTCAATTTGGTTAATAATAAGTAAAGCAACTGTGTGAAGACTTCTATAGTGAAAGGTAATGAGACTACTCTGGCTGTTTTAAAGCTATGCACTCTGGCTCAGTCTTAGAGATCATTCTGATATCAGAGAGAGAGGTAGCGGTTCATGTGTCTTTTAATAACCCTTTTTTTGGCCATTATACTTTCTTGATGATATCCATGACAAATAATACACCTAGATACTCCCATCTATTTCAGATTTTCCAGAGCAGTGGGCAATATCTTCTTTTGAAGACCCGAAGTTTCTAAATTTTACAAGGGAAGAATGAAGAACATTCATACCTACTTTAGGGAGTAATAAAAGGCTAATGCCAATAAGGACAAGAATAATTAGGACAGAAGTCCTAAAACAAAAAGCTGGAAAACTTGAAAGAACAGATGAAAAGGATAAGCAGTCATGCTCTTCTAACTTAAAATAACCATCAAATTCCTAACACTGGTGTGTTAGTCCATTTTGCATTGCTGTGAAGGAATACCTGAGACTGGGTAACTTATCACGAAAAAGTTTACTTTTGACTCATGGTTCCGCAGACTTTAACAAGAAGCATGGTGTCAGCATCCGTGTCTGGTGAGGCCTTAGAAAGCTTACAGACATAGCAGAAGGCAAAGGGGGATCATGTTTGTCACATAGAGAGAGAGGGAGCAAGAGAGGGAGGAAGGGCCAGGCTCTTTTTAACAATCAGATCTCGTGGTAAATAACAGAGCGGGAACTCACTTATTACCACCTAGAGGGCACCAAACCATTCATGAGGAATTCACACCCATGACTAAAACACCTCCCACTATGCCCCACCTCCAACACTGGAGATCACATTTAAACATGGGATTTGCAGGGGTCAGACATCCAAACTATATGAAGTAGTATGCCCTTTCTTAAATATGCATATGTAGTGTACTTCATTCTGTTTTAACATTGATGCTCTATAATCTTCTTAGCTGTCAACAATATCAATGGCCCTATATTCAGAGGCCAATATGGGGTCTTTTCAAGGTTGTGAACAACCTCCATACAGCCAGGGAAAGTCTTCTGAGGAAAGCAGGCATACTAAGGACTATCCTCATAATTAGATGATCAAAAAGAAAGTATTTTATTTTCAAGGTGTCCCCACATTTGTCCAACACCAAGAAACCAAGTACAGCAAAAGTTAATGAAAGTTGATAATTGGAAAATACAAGGAGAAAGAGAAAGATGCAAAATAGAAATAAACAGCTAAACAGTAACAAAAGGAAAACGTTTTGCACGCCAGAAATTGAGTTTTGTTCAAAACAAAAGGAGTCCCTGCAGCCTTTCTGTGTGACACAGACCTAAGCATGTTACCACCACTCGAAGGTGTTCCATCAGCCAAAACAGGCAAAACCTTTGGAGAGATCATGCACTAAAACAACAGAACCAAAGATGAGGTTTTACTTTTAATCACTTAATGTGTGAAGACCAACAGTTAAGCAAAGAAACGTGTGTCATATGTGCTATCACTCATTGTATATAAGATAAATATGTCTAATTGCATAGGCAAACTTTTTGAATTTGCATTTCAGTCATTGGTCTTCATCAATTAATTCTTTCACTTCCAGCTCCAAGAAGATAAAGAATTTACTAAATCAACATTTCTTACACTTTTCAACTTAGGTTCTGATTCAGAAGATCACATGATCTGATGGACACTAAGATTTGAGAACTGCTGTTTGTTTTTTGAAGTGGAAAAAGCTGGAACCAGCTGACTCCAATCAACCAGCTGGATACATTTTGGTGCTTAAGTAGGAGTGAGGCAGGATGGGGGAGTCCTTAATTGATTCTGCTAGATTTCAAGTTACATAGGCATACATCATGCACTCAAACATGAACAGTATATGACTGAGTGCTGCCAGGTGTGTGTTATCTACTGCCACAGTAATAATGTGTAACAAACCAAAAATCCTTAGTGGCATTTAACAATAAATGTTTATTTCTCACATGTCTGGAATGGTTGGCTAGATGGCTAGATGCCTCTGCTTATCTTGGCTGGGCTCACTCACATGTGAGTATTGGCTGGCTGTGCTGTAATCTCAGATAGCCTCAGCTGGGATATCTAAAGTGATTCAGCTCTGATCCATGTGTCTCTAGCAACAAGTCAGGGCTTGTTCTCATAACCAAGGCAGACAGCAAACAAGCCCAAGCATACATACACTTTTCTTTTCTGACTGTATTACGTTTACCAACCTCCCGTCAGCCAAAGGAAGTCATGTGGCCTAGGCTAATATTAAGATAGATATACACTATAAAGTTAGACAGCAAAGAATGTGGATATAGGGAGTGGGTAAAAAATGGGGGCAATTTTTGCAATCTACCACACAAGATTATCCAAGTTTTATTTTAGTACCATACTAGTTATTATACGAGGTTCAAAATTCATCTGTGCCCAGTGATGATGAGCATTTTTTTATATGTCTGTTGGCTGCATAAATGTCTTCTTTTGAGAAGTGGCTGTTCATATCCTTCACCCACTTTTTGATGGGGTTGTTTTTTCTTGTAAATTTGTTTAACTTCCTTGTAGATTCTGGATATTAGACCTTTGTCAGATGGATAGATTGCAAAAATTTTCTCCTATTCTGTAGGTTGCCTATTCACTCTGATGATAATTTGTTTTGCTGTGCAGAAGCTCTTTAATTGAATTAGATCCCATTTGTCAATTGTGGCCTTTGTTGCCATTGGTTTTGGTGTTTTAGTCATGAAGTCTTTGCCCATGCCTATCAAAACCACAATGAGATACCATCTCAC
Source organism: Chlorocebus sabaeus (assembly GCF_047675955.1). NCBI lineage: Eukaryota > Metazoa > Chordata > Mammalia > Primates > Cercopithecidae > Chlorocebus > Chlorocebus sabaeus. The sequence goes on from NC_132911.1 coordinate 97,276,494, forward strand.
GCCAGTTAGAATGGCGATCATTAAAAAGCAAGGAAACAACAGATGCTGGAGAGGCTGTGGAGAAATAGGAATGCTTTTATACTGTTGGTGGGAATGTAAATTAGTTCAACCATTGTGGAAGATAGTGTGGTGATTCCTCAAGGATCTAGAACAAGAAATATCATTTGACTCAGCAATCCCATTGCTGGGTATGTACCCAAAGGATTATAAATCATTCTACTATGAAGACACATGCACACATATATTTATTGCAGCACTACTCACAATAGCAAAGACTTGGAACCAACCCAAACGCCAATCAATGATAGACTAGATAAAGAAAATGTGGCACATATACACCATGGAATACTATGCAGCCATAAAAAAGGATGAGTTCACGTCCTTTGCAGGGAGATGGATGAATCTGCAAACTATCATTCTCAGCAAACTAACACAAGAACAGAAAACCAAACACTGCCATGTTCTCACTCATAAGTGGGAGTTGAACAATGAGAACACATGGACACAGGTAGGGGAATATCACACACTGGGGCCTGTTGTAGGGTGAGGAGAGGGGGGAGGGATAGCATTAGGAGAAATATCTAATGTAGATGATGGGTTGATGGATGCAGCAAACCACCATGGCACATTTATACCTATGTAACAAACCTGCACATTCTGCACATGTACCCCAGAACTTAAAGTATAATTTAAAAAAAAAAAGGCTGGGCATGGTGGCACACCCCTGTAATCCCAGCACTTTGGGAGGCTGAGGCGGGTGGATCATGAGGTCAGGAGATGGAGACCATCCTGGCTAACACAGTGAAACTCCGTCTCTACTAAAAACACAAGAAAAATTAGCCAGGCGTGGTGGCGGGCGCCTGTAGTCCCAGCCACTCAGGAGGCTGAGACAGAAGAATGGCGTGAATCCGGGAGGCAGAGTTTGCAGTGAGCTGAGATCGTGCCACTGCACTTCAGGCTGGGCTACCGAGCAAGATTCTGTCTCAAAAATTAATAATAATAATAATAATAAAATCATATGTGCCCCAAACTTTAAATATCTTAAAGAAATGTTTTTTCGAAAGGTGGACCATGATCCATTAGTGGGTTATTAAATCAATTTAGTGAATTGTGATAAACATTTAATGGGATGGGGGTGGAACGGAATGGGAGAATAGAATATAATAGCACAAATCAGAGTTCATCATTGATGGGAAGTATTGATTCATGAAACCTTTGACTGAAGTGTATGTAGGCACGCATAAGCAGTGCCCAATGAAAAATACATCTGTAGATTTTAGACAGAAATTTGAAAGCCATTTTTAAAGCATACTGATCTAAAGTAAAATTCTAATTTTTGCCATCAGTTATTCTCACTGATGAATGAATGAGCACTTCAGCTAAAGAGTGAAACCTAGGTCTTCACTAGGCAATGTCTGATGAGCAAGGAGGCAAATTGTGGAGCAGTGAAAGTTTACCTTTCAGTATGAGTCATAGTCTCAGATCTCCAAAAAGCTTACAGATTTTCATAGCGGCATAAACTAATGCATAATTTTAAAACTCTAGACCATCACTAAGATGAACGTGTTATAATCAGGTGTCAATCGGATGACACTGCTTGAAATCAGCATTAAGATAAAATAATTCCCTGGAAGCAAATTTTTTTGAGCTTCCACTTTGCACCAAGGACTTAACAACAACCCTGTGAAGTAGATCATATGGTTATCATCTGCTGGTTGTGTGATTTGGAGCACACTACTTAACCTCTCCAAACCCCCATTTCCCTATGTGTAAAAATGGCAACTGTAAAGCTTATTTCACAGAATTCCTAACAAGGGCTTGACACAAAATAGAAACACACAAAAAAGTTAATTTGCCCTTTATTTATCTTTGTAACCCTCACAGCACCTAGCAGGGTACCTAGCAAATGGTAGGTGCCCAGCTAGTCAGCTTGTAGAAAGTGGATGATGCTCCCCAGAGCCAAGCAGATTTCCTTGGGACTACCTGGCCCTCTCTGTCAAGAAAGTCCCCTTGAAAGGCAGCATTTCTGGATAGAAGACTTACCTCCCCCATCTCAAAACAGAGAGCAGTTGATTACTCAGTCATCTTGAGAAGTGTCTTATGTTCTTTCCCACCACCGACATTGTCTGAGATTGTCTCCCTTTTCCTTCTTCTTGACTCCACAGAAAATGAGGCTTTGTAACTTTTCTTTGCACTAGGGCCCTGTGGCTCCTCATTGGCACTTGACATTAATCCCTAAGTATATCATTTGCTATATTCTATGGTTAGTTCTGAAATAGCGATTAATGAGCAAGAGTCCTACTTTAACCCAACAGTGAGTTCCACCAAGACAAATTCTGTGTCTTGTGCATGTTGTCTATCTTTGGTGGAACCATATTTATGCAATTGTTTATTTCACTGACTGTCCTTTTTTGCAGAGGAATAGTACAATTGGAAATTTTTAAACTATTTTAAGAGCCCAGTGAAAATACTTAGCATTGAATAATAACAAATAAAATATACCACGGTTGTTTAACAGAACCTTTCTAAAAAGGAAAGAGGTAAAGTAAGTCATTTTGATGCTAATTTAGTGAGCTAGTATGTAATTTTCCTTATGTAGTCTTAATCTCTCTTTGCGGCATCACACTCTTCCAGATTTCTTTAAGAATATAATCATTCTCTTTAAAAAGCATCTGATATTCATTCTATTTCCAACAAAATAACCACATATGTAAAGATAAGTGTTTCCTTCTGGGTTTGGGATTAATAATAACTTACATACAGCTGGGTTTAAAACAAGGCAATCATTTTGGAAGTAAGAATATGTTTCTAATAACCTTAGGATCCAAATGAATACTGGAGGTGGGACTTCTTATCACACAATAAACGGTTCTGCTTCCAAACAAGATGGACCAAGCATGTGGTAGACATATGTGTCGCACCAAGAAATTACATTTATATGTATGAAATACATTGTCCCAACTTGCTATTATTTGCATCACATATATTTATTTTATCCTCTAAAAGACATACTATTACAAGAGACATGAATGCAAAGATGGGAAATTATTCCTCCAAATGGAATGCATGAGAGACCTGAGCTGGAAGATTGCTATGACTCCAGAGAAACCTGTGCAATTGAAAGGCTAGCATTTAATCAAAAGAATTTGCAATCACAATTCAGTGGGGTCTTAACTTCAGCAAATAGAACATTTAAGGTTTTGAGCACTTCAGAGTCACCCTAAAGTTCCAAAACACGTCATCATTTGTAATGTTGTTTGTATGTTAATTTGAACTGTGTGTACTGTAGAGTGGTCTCACCTAGAGCAATAACAGGAGAGAAGGGTTTGTAGAATGAGGTGGCAGGGAGGAGCACTCTGGTGAAGCATGAAGGCGCTAACACTGGTATCTCAGTTTAGCTTTGCTGTTCTTTTATCACTGAATGGGAATTTTAAGGTATACTTTATTACATTGTATAGGAAAGCCACATTCCAGAGGCCTGGAATGAAGTTATAGCCCTGAGAATGTCAACAGTCTAGTCTACAGTTAAACAGCAACCTGACCACACTTACAGAGTATTGTCCCCAAAGTGGCACTTTAGCTGCATCTTCAACAGGCTATTCCAGTGCTCAATTAAGGTGGCAGATTCTGGATGGTGTAGCTTGTGATACAACCAGTAGATCCCACGATAACAATTGCATTTTCCCATATCCTTCATTGCACAAATGCTATGGATCAGGCCAGGTGCAGTGGTATATGCCTATAGTCCCCGAAACTCAGGAGGCTGAGCCAGCAATATCACTTAAGCCCATTCAAGTCCAACCTGAGCAACAAAGCAAGACCCAATCTCTAAGAAAGAAAGAAAAAAATAGTAAAATGTTATGGATCAGAAAGCCTCAAGATATTGGTGCTGGCTGAGGCTCTGTAGGCAAGAAAGGCAAACTCATGTCTAGAATAAGTATTTATTCCTGTTAGAGCAAATCATTAGTGCTTCCAGAACAAAAAGACTCCAGTGAAGTCAACTTGTGACCATGTAGCTGGTCTCAGCTACCTGTATGCCTGTACATGTGTAGCCTTCATCTCTGCCTCCATGGCCTCTTCATTCATGGGGCCAGCATGCAGTTCTGAAATGGCCAATGACAAAAGCCGGCTAATGTCAACTGTCTGAGTCACTTTGTCTACTTGCTTCAATGCCATTTCAATGGTATATGCATACAGGTAAGCATTAATTAACATGTAATACAAAAATCACATTTCATGCCAACTTCCATCTTTTCCACCACATACTTCTACCCCAGATCTTACACCTGATCTTCCAATCTTTTCCCTTCCAGGCCATGGTCAGGCCATTCATCATTGCCCAGAAGTTTGTATATATTATCACCTCAAGCCAGTTTTTATTCCTCACAAAGTAGAAAACCAAGTACACTGCTCAAAGCTCTACTATGGGAAGATTTTTTTTCTCAGCATTACTTTTCAAGGCCTCCCCTGCATGTGGCTGTATTGCAGCTGCCATCTATTTTTAGCATGGGCTCATATTCCAAGCCAACACATCGATAAACCAACCTCAGGGATTTTCTTTCTCTTTCGGCTCTCTTCCCACCTTGTCTTCCCACCATATAGCCATGTTTGAGTTAAGGGATGAGTTGGGTGAAACTATGATGAGTGTCATGGGGTCTGGGCTACTTATGTCCTCTGGCCATGATCTTGGCTACACCATTTCTACCTTATGATGGATTGCTGCTGTGCTCACCCAATTGTATGGCATGATGGGTCAATAGAACCCAACTCATAAAAGCAGTTCCAGATGTGTGATTATTTAGGTTTGCAGATTACACGCCCATATGACAAAGCTGCTTGTGCCACCATCTGAACCTGCTGCAGAGCCCTTTCCTGTTCCACACCCCTCTCAAAACTGACAGCCTCTTGGGTCTTGTGATTTATGTGCTAGAGCAGTAATCCTAGATGTGGAATGTGATCCTCTGGTACCTGAGAAAACCTAACAGACATGTACTTCCTTCTTTGTGGCAGTGCATGGTAGATGACGCAAGTTGCCATCTCCAAAGTATTTTGGAGATGTCCCAGCCTGCCCTGTGACCAGTGGACCCGTAACAATTTTCCCAAAGCTTCATGTTCTTAAGTCTTTGTAGAATTTATCTACCACCTTTTGGACTGGGCACCAAGGGCCTCCAGCATGCTAACTAATCTCTCTTGCACCTACTGCCTGACCAGCATGATGTCACTGGTGTAATAAGTCAGTGGATATTCTGCAGGATGTCCCAGCAGTCTATATCTTTTCAGACTATATTAACGCACAGAGCAGACAACCTAAAATACCCCTGAGGCAAAACTACAAATGTATATTGCTTTTCATCCTTGTATATGGATGTAAACTGTTTCCAGCCTCTTCCCTGATAGGGAAAGAAAAGAGCCTCATCACCAAATCAATGGCTACATATTGAGTAACAAAGGCATATTAGTCTGCTCTAGCAAGCTAGATTCATTTTACCACAGTCACCATAATCAAGGCTATGACTTTGTTGGGTCTGTGTTAGTCTCTAGTTATTCTCCAGGATCTATCCAATTTCTGCAGAAACTAGACTGGTTAATTAAGTAAAGATATGGTGGGGACCATCACTACTACATTCTTGAGATCCTTAAGGGGGCACTAATTTTCACCTTTCTTCCCATGGTGTGCTATTGCTTTTTATTTATTATCTCAGCTAGAAACGTGAGCAGGAAGTTTCAAAAGCTTCTTCTTGGCCCTCCCCATGATCATAGCTTTACTCCACAGGCTAAAATACCCAATTTCCAAGTTTGTCAATTCAAATTATATATTTAGGAGGTAGGAAAAAAGACCACCCAGTGAGGCTGTGGTAAAATTCAGTAAATCCATTATATAACCACCCAAGTAAATAGCCATAGGTCCTGTTGTGGAAGCACTGGAGGAATTATTACCATATGCACTTGCCATGATGGTGCAGAATCCTTCTCACTGGAAACTAGACACCCCTTCAGGCACTGAAGTCTGAGGCTGAAACCTGGCTCAGGTTCAATAACTACAAAAATAGATCATGACTTTTTATTGTGATGACTGCCCTCCTTTTTCTACTCTTCCATGATTGCTTTTCTTTTTTTATTATTTCAATGGTTTTGGGGGTACAGGTAGTTTGGGTTTCATGATAAGTTCTTTAATGGTGATATCCGAGATTTTAGTGCACCCATCACCCAAGCAGTGTACACTGTACCCAATATGTAGACTTATCCCTCACCCCCACCCAACCTTCCCCACCTTCAAGCTCCCAAAGTTCATTACCTCATTCTTATGTTTTTGCATCCTCACAGCTTAGCTCCCACTTATAAGTAAGAACATACAATATTTGGTTTTCTATTCCTGAGTTACTTCATTTACAATAATGGCCTCCAGCTCCATTTAAGTTGCTGCAAAAAACATCATTTCATTCCTTATCCTGAGTAGTATTCCATGGTATATACATACCATATTTTCTTTATCTACTCATTGGTTTATGGGCACTTAGGTTAGTTTTATATCTTTGCAATTGTGAACTGTGCTGCTATAAAAATGCATGTACATATGTCTTTTTCATATAACGACTTCTTTTCCACTGGGTAGATACCCAGTAGTTGGATTGCTGGGTTGAATGGTAGTTCTACTTTTAGTTCTTTAAGAAATTACTGCCAAGCATGGTGGCTTAAGCCTATAATCCCAGCACTTTGGGAGGCTGAGGCAGGTGGATCACCTGAGGTCAGGAGTTTGACATCAGCCTGGGCCAACAAGGCAAAACCCCGTCTCTACTAAAAATACAAAAAAATTAGCTGGATGTGGTGGTGCATACCTGTAATCCCAGCTACTCAGGAGGCTGAGGCAGGAGAATTGCCTGAACTTGGGAGGCAGAGGTTGCGGTGAGACAAGATTGTACTACTGCACTCCAGCCTCGGCGACAGAGCAAGACTGTCTCGGGGGAAAAAAAAAAGAAAGACAGACATTCACATACTGTTTTTCACAGTGGTTGTTCTAATTTGCATTCCCACCAGCAGTGTGAAAGTGTTCCTTTTTTACCACATCTACATCAGCATCTATTGTTTTTTGACTTTTTAATTATGGCCATTATTGCAGGAGTAAGGAGATATCTCATTGTGGTTTTAATTTGCATGTCCCTGATGATTATTGAGCATTTTTTTATATGTTTATTGGCTATTTGTACATCTTCTTTTGAGAAATGTCTATTTCCTTTGCCCACTTTTTGATCAAATTATTTGTTTTTTTTCTTGAGTTCCTTGTAGATTCTGGATATTAGTTCTTTGCCAGATGCATAGTTTGCTTACATTTTCTCCCACGCTGTGGGTTGTCTGTTTACTCTGCTGATTATTTCTTTTGCAGTGCAGAAGTCTTTTAGGTTAATTAGGTCCCATTTATTTATTTCTGTTTTTGTTGCATTTGCCTTTGGGGTCTTAGTCATGAATTCTTTGCCTAAGCCAATGTCCAAAAGAGTTTTTCTGGTGCTATCTTCTAGAATTGTTATGGTTTCGGGTCTTAGATTTAAGTCTTGAGATCTTGAGTTGATCTATGTATAAGGTGAGAGATGGGGATCCACTTTTCTTCTTTACATGTGGCTTGCTAGTTTTCTCAGCACCATTGATTAAATAGGGTGTCCTTTCTCCAATTTATGTTTTTCTATTCCTTGTTGAAGATCAGTTGGCTGTAAGTATTTGGTTTTATTTCTGGGTTCTCTATTTTGTTCCATTGGTCAACATGCCTATTTTTATACCAGTACCATGCTGTTTTGGTAACCATAGCCTTGTAGTATAATTCGGAGTTGGATAATATGAAGCCTCCAGATTTGCTCTTTTTGCTTCGTATTGCTTTGGCTATGTGGGCTCATTTTTGTTCTATATGAATTTCAGGATTGTTTTTTCTAGTTCTGTGAAAAATGATAATGGTATTTTGGTGGAAATTGCATTGAATCTATAGATTGCTTTGGGTAGTATGGAATAGAAAAGCATAAAGAACAATATATGGACCGTGTGTGCTCAATAAGTGGCTGCTATTATGATTAGTATTCATAAATTATGACTTACTTATTCTTTGATTTTCATGATTATAGCAAATGTATTTCATTTCCCCCAGGCAAGAAAGATGTTATTTATGAAATTATAAGTTAATAATTAACTATAAGTCATAGTATGAAATCCATGCAATACCATTTTGACCTGCTATTTTTTAAAAAAAGCTTAATGATATGTGATTATAACCACAGACTGGTGAGAAATAGAACTACTCAGTACCTTTTGTCTAAACCCAGTCCTCCTGCTGGGTCCTCTGTATCCATGGTTAGCATTTCCATTCATCTAGGCACCAAGTTAGAAGTCTTGGAAGCATCCTGTACCCTCTCCATCTCTCCCATCCCCTCTCAATCAGTCATCAAGTCTTCCCTCTCTTCCCTCTTGCCAGCCAACTGTGCCTGCCATATCCACTTTTCACCTAGACCACTGAGCTCATCACTTGGCATTGTAGATTTTAAAAGATCCGCCATGATCTGCCCTGTTCCCCACCTCTCCAGGCTCATCTCTCACCACTCCTTGCCTTGCATGTGATGTTTCAGAAACACCCAAATATTTTCAACTCTTCCCACACACACTTGTTTTCACAAGTTATCCCTTCTGCCTAGAATCTACAGTAGAAGCTGAATCTGCTATTTCAGGTCTATAGTTGAACATTAAACTCAAAAACTACTACCTCCAAAATGCCTTCTCTGACTCTCAAAGGTAGATGGACTCCCTCTTCTCTGATTACTCAGTTCCCCCCCGGCATGCTTCATCATTGCATTTACCATTGTCTAGTGCAATGTTCTCCTAATGGGAAGTTCCAGAGTAAGATAGTTGTGAGTGGAAAAGCCAATTCAAACTATGTTTTTCTCTGCTCTCACACCACAACAGCAATCAACACAGAAAACGTCTATGTCCAAATATGTGGAGGATTTTCCCCCACAACAAGCAAGCAGTCAGTTCTGCAGTAGGCACCAGCTGGGTGTCTTCTAATTTAATTCAATTCTGACACAATTTCCCTAGAGATAGGGAAAGACTCCACAGGTTGAGAACTCAGTGCCACAAGACCAGCCCCCACCCCCACGAGTTGCAGGTCTGGGCCTCCAGAACTTCCAACTAACTGGCTTCATGTTGGGGTTCCCATTATTCCCTTTTTGGGATCTATTAGTTTGCTAGAGTGGCTCACAGAACTCAGGGACACACTTACATTTACCCTTATTATGAAGGATACTAAAAGGAGACAGATGAAGAGATGTATAGGGTGAGGTATGTGGAAAAGGACACAAAGCTTCCATGCCCTCCTTTGCACTCCACCCTCCAGGAACCTCCATGTTTTCAGCTGTCTGGAAGCTCCCTGAACCCAGTCCTTTTGGGTTTTTATGAAGGTTTCATTACATAGGCATGATTGATGAAACCATTGGCCATTGGTGATCAACTTAATCATCAGTCCCTCTCCCGTCCACAGAAGGTGGGGAGACGGGCTGAAAGTCTTAACCCTCTAATCATGCCTTGGTCTTTCAGGTGACCAGCCTCTATCCAGAAGCTGCTTAGGAGCTTTTAGCCATCAGTCAATCATTAGCATACAAAAAGACATCATTTTGAAGATACTAAGGATTTCAGGAATTATATGCCAAGAAATGGGGTTGAAGAACAAATAAATTCATCACAATATTGCAATGATCCAAGTTCAAATCTGACACTGTCAGTTACTAACTATGTGATCTTGAACAAGCCCTTTAGAGTCTCAGTTTCCTAATCTGAAAAAAATGGGGTAATAAATGATGAACAATATGACACATATAAAGAACTCAGCATAGTACCTGGCAAATTGTAAACCTCGATAAATCGAAGCTCTCATTATTGTGAGTGTCTTCCATTGGTAGACTTATTTCAGTTTACATACCAGGCATCTGTTCCTGACACAGAAAAGCTCATCAAATGCATACTGATTCAATTAACACATGAACAAATGAATGGATGGATGGATGGATGGATGGATGGATGGATGGATGGATGGACTAGTCACCATTTCACTGACAACAATGCAGAACCCGAGGTGGCATCCAGAGGATTAAAGATTTACTTGTTTCTCAAGCACACTACACTCATCTTCCCATACCTACCCAAGCCACCTTCACACCTGCCTGATCCCCAGGCTGCACGTGGCTCCACAACCTCTCTACACTCTGGACAGAAGTGGGGCAGCCTGCACCACCTCACACAGCACTCAGCTACATTCACATGCAGTTTTCTGAATGTAAGAAACTTCTCAGAGAAATAATCCTAGGGTTTTGTTTTTCTTTTCTTTCTGGAACAAAGAACACGAAACACAGATAATAGAGTTGGGGGAGGGAGAAACCATCTCTTTCTCAGAGTTGAAAAGGGCAAGTGACTATAAAATAAGAACATTCAACCCCCAGCTGGGAGATAAAAATAGAGAGAGGGCCATTAGGCCCAGAGTTGTCACCTGTGTCCCTCTCTGGCTGCTCATGGACATGGACGGGAGGGAGCCCAGAGGGAACCGAATGGCTCTTGTCTGCACAGAAGGGCCCTTCTGCTGCCGGTCTGGCTCTTTTTTACCCTCCTGACAGTGGCTCTACAATGTAAAGGAAGGACACCAACCCACACTCTATTAGCAGCAGGAATTTATACAATCGTTCCAAATGTTAAAAAAAAAAAAAAGATAAAAAAGAAAGAAAAAAAAAGAAACAATCCCAAGAATGTTCCTATCCCTCTATATTCTTAGCAAACACATTTTTAACAAAATAAACTAAATCTTGCTATGTACACAATTTGTGTTTTTACCAGTCGGTAGTCTGGCCCATTTTATATAAGGCATCAGACTCCCTGCCCCAGTATAATGTCTTGGGTTCTCTTGGGGAGGTCTAAGTGTAACATAAAATATTGTCCCTAAAAATATATACACACTATGCTATGAAGATGGACAGATATTTCCTAGAGGGTAATGAGTACCATTTCTCTCCAGTTTCCCTGACAGGCTGAAACTAAAAACAAACACACATCTATACACACACAGGGCCCATCTCAATAAAAGAATGTAACTATCTGCCCAAACATTTTCGAGATGGTCAGGAGACAGACTTTTTTTCTCTTTTTATTGTCCTTTTACTTAGAGAACATCAAATTCTTCCTTTAAAGCACCGAACACCATTACTAAAATTTCAGACTACTGTAGAATATACATACACACATATAGATGTATGCATACACTTGTGTGTATATAAATATGTGTCTGTGTACATGCACACACTCACAGGTTCCTAGGAAAAAATCAGCTGTTTCACTTTAAACAAGAAGTGAATCTCAGGAAAAGGGAAAGCTGCAGCACTTTGATCCTGTTTTACAGACCCATGCTTGCAATGGGGCTTCAGAGAACCACAGAGTGTTGGAGCTAGAAGTCGCTTCAAGGTCACACTCTTCCCTTCACCACTGAGGAAACCAGGGCCCAGCAAAGTGAAGTGACTTCCAAAGTCACACAACCAGATGGCAGAAAAGCCGTGAAACACAGTCCTATATTCTGATAGGACAACTCCTGGGAGACATGGGCTTAGGAAATACTGGATAATGGTGGGTAGCGACACCAGTCAGCCCCTGACCTGGGAGGAAGTTTCTCAAACCCTCAAAACAGAATGTTTCAAAGTCTGTAATCTTTGGACCTGACCATGACAGCAAGAAATACCAGCAGTAATGCTAGCAGCTAGGTCAATAATCAAGATGTGCATGGCAGGGGCTGTTCACACAGAGCTTTGCAAACCTGGGAGTGGTAATTCTGCCTCATGAGTGCAGTTATGAAGGGCACGCATTGCCATGGCTTTCTTCTGTTCTTATCATCTTCTTTCATTCTTCCTTTTGCTACCATTTTTCTTCTTTCTTCTCTCCTTGCTTACCCTATCATGTACCCAAACTGCTCCTTTACAGTCCCTGTCTGCACGTGGTCAGTCACAATCCAGTGACTTCAGTGATTCTAGCAGCTAAATCATACCAACAGTTCTGTGATAGGATTCATGACACAATGGCCTGATGTGCAAAAACAACCTCTTGAGTCCCAAAATCAGACTGGGGGCAGGGAGAGGGCAGAACATATTGTTCCGTTAATCAGTAATAATTTTTGAGAATCCACTGTAACAGGGTGTTTTCATCAATTGTGGAAAACTGTTAGCAAGTGGCAAGAGGCCACAGCAGGCGCCTGGCTGATGCTTGCTCCTAGAATCCCTCTCTACAGCTCAGGGAGAGCCCTGCTGTGGTGGAGAGGGGAGGAGGGGGGAGAAGAGGGGAGAAGAGGGAGAAGAGGAGGTCAGCATTCAGCGAGGAGCCACCTTGCCCATGCCAATGACTGAGGGCTTTATATGACCCAAGGTCAATCTGAGGGGAGGCGGGAGGAAAACAGCACAATGCCTCCTTCCATCCCAGAAAATACCCATGCAGTTGACAAAACCATTCAGATATTTGTGGTGTTTAAAATTTTCAGTAGTAAAATTTCAATTTTTTCTGTTCTTTCACAGGAACTTTGAAAGTGGATCAAACGTCACAATTTTTAGAAAGCTCAATGCTGTCACTAGATTAAAAGTTTCAAAGATAAAAAGGATGCCTCTCAAAACTAGTTGCATCTGTGAGTATACATATTTTTAGTTTTATTTTTAACTGATAAATAATAATCATACATATTTATAGGGCTCAATGTGATGTTTGGTTACTTATATACATTGTGGAATGATCAAATCAGACTAACATGTTATATTATCACACTTCAAATTATGGCAAACAGAATTAGAAATCAATTATAGTGACTAAGCATTTTGTAAAATAAAAATATTTTTTGTTCACCAACCTAGTCTCCTAATGTTTACATCAGTAGAAAATACCAGAAGTTTTGAAAAATTTTGATCCACATTCCATCAAATTGCAAGCAATTCATTGCAACAATAAATTAACTATACCCAAACCAAAAACTGTGTTTGTTTTCCTTTTGCTGGTGGTGGTGGGGGTCGGGGCGGGGGGGGAACTGAGTTCTTTTTATTCTCTATTAAGTAAATTTTTAAGTGAGTTTTTAAAACCTATTAATGTAAAGTGATACGTTGCCATACTAAGAGGTGCTTACTATACTAACGGGGGACCCACATTACACAGATGGGGTTGCCTTCCTTATTTGCCTCATAAATGTTAAGAGTGGCACACACAGCTTTTTCACTGTAGATGAACACTTGGTACACACAATAATTGAGGCCTTTAACTTGTGTGTTTCCCTAGGCTTGGTGTGACTGAGTCTGTAGCCTCCTTGTGACAAGGGTAGGGATTTTTCACTGAATACATATATCCCTATAATTGTGGAACATACTCAGTGGTTGTCTCAATCAGCACATGGTTGGTTGTTAGTTTTTGTTTCTTCTTTTTTCTTTTTTGTTTTAATTTCAAGAAAAACTAATGAGTTTCCAGAAGCAGTGTGAGTGCTTTGGGGCTGAATGTGATTTAAAACCAGCAGTAAAAGAAAAAGAAGACAGGGAAGGTAGCTGGTTAATTGACCTTTATTGTGCCTTCTGGTTCATTTAGAAATGGAAATTAAATTAACATGATAATTCAGTCCTACTGTGTTAAGGCTGCTATAAACCCATTAAATTTTATGGCCATTGATTTAGCATTTTTTTCTATTAACTGGGTTTAATTTTCAAAATTGTCATGCAGGTTCTGAAAAGTGGTTCATTCACTCTGGTTCCTCCAAGTTACTAATGTGTAGTCTTTTCTCTTTTTAATAGTATTCACTTAACTATTCAAGCGCAGAAGGCCCAACTGCCCTCAAAAGCCTGGATTAATTTTGAAACTAACCCCATTGAAAGTCTTTACAAGCAGCAAGGAGAGTTCAGGGATGGGAGAAGTCAGTGAAATTTCCTGGTACCATATCAATTTCTTAAAGATCAGATGCCCCAAAATTAACCCTGACAAAAGGAAATATTTTGGATTTTCTTTTCGGGAGATCAAGGGAACCATGAAAAGAGTTTGTGTTGGTACTTCTATTTTTTAAAGTATCTTAATAACACAAAAGTCTTTTAAAAGGCAATCATTCCTTGTATTTCACATCCCCAAACATCTTTTTTAAAAATCTATTAATTTGAAATTATAACCAATCAAAACTTTTTAATTTTGAAGTATTAAAAGACATCCATTTTTACTTGAAGCAAAAAGCGATTTTCTAGATTCTTTCTTTAGCAGACATAGGTCAGCCCTGTGTACCTTCTAATGTGGTAATGAGTAGCCTTTTAGTTTACTAACTCAAGATACTGAAGTTTTATTGTGAAACCTATTGACAGATGAGGTCTCAGAGAATTTCCAAAAGATTCTGTTATTTAACTTTGTAGTATTCCTGAAAAGCAGAAATTTAGTTTATAGTTTAACTTTGAAACGAAAATGATAACAGTCTTTTCCTGAAAAAAGCCCTCTTCTTGCCTGGGGACCAGACTGCCTTTGTAGGACTAACAAATTAGCCAAGATTAGAAATTACGGTTTAGGAGTCATTCAGTCAGAGGCCACAAGAATCTAAACCTCCCCAATTGCTCCTAGGGATAACATCACTATTATAAAACCTAAGATCCATTCTTGAGATATTTTTTAGACCCCACACTCAATGGATCAGCTGGTGCCACCCAGATCAATACACTGGTTCATCTGATTTTGTGGCCTCCACCCAGGAACTGACTCAGCGCAAGAGGACAGCTTCAACTTCCTATGATTTTATCTTTGACCCAACCAATCAATACTCCCCACCACCTGGCCCCCTACCCACCAAATTATCCTTAAAATCCACAATCCCTGAATTTTCACAGAGACTGATTTGAGTAATAATAAAGCTCCAGTCTCCTATACAGCCAGCTCTGTGTGAATTAAACTCTTTCTCTATTGCAATTCCTCTGTCTTGATAAATCAACTCTGTCTGGGCAGTGGGCAAGGAGAACCCACCGGGCAGTTACAATGGGAAGAACCATATCTGGAGTTTCTTGTGTGGTTCCTAGTATTTAATAGAGTATCTTGCTAAAGTAGAAGGTATTCAATATATAAAAATAATGATCACCAACACTTAATTATACAACATTGACTATCTATCCAGCACTGTTCTAAGGATCGCATTTACATTAACTCATATAACCTTCACATAAGGTACAATTACCCTCTCCACCTTACAGATGAAGAAACAGAGGTACAAAGGGGTTAACTTGTGCAGGGATTTGAACCCACGCCACCTGGCTATGCCACCTATGTTGAATGATTGTTATATATTCATGTCTGTCAATTTTAGTATTTTCAGCCCAGCATCATTCACTCCCATTCACTAGGCCAAGTAACTTAGATCATTTTTGACTTGTGCCCTTCTGGCACACCTCACTCCCCCACACCCAGCCCATCTTGGATTATAGAATCCTGATTCCTTTTCATTTCCTAGTGATGGAATCTAATGATGCCCCCTTGAAGAGAATTTATAAAATTCTCAATTATGTTAACGCTTCAAAACTTGAAGCCTCTGATCTCTGTTGGTGAGGGGCAGAGCAGGATCTGGGGGGAGGATGAGAAAGTGAGTTTGAAGGGGAGAGAGCACTCCAGCAGCTTCTGCCTCTTGTTTTTATGGGTTCGACTTCATAAAATTTGCTACAGCAGCTTTTGGTTTCTTTGTCAAGCACTATGCCTGCAATGGGAGTGCTGCCAAGATGGAACTGATTAATCCTTCCCCTCTTTCCCTGTTGTTGCTCCAGCTTACCTCTATCCTTACCTCTACCCTTTATTTCTTTCCTGTTGGTCTCCTTTAGATTCCAAAACTTGGAAGCTAGAGGTAGTGATAAGGACTGTGACTGATGCAAAACTGTATCCTCAGGACCTCGAATCATGTCTGATTCATTAACGCTCAACAAATGATTGATGATTGAGTGAGTTCACGAATGACCGAAATAGACCAGCCCCTCACCAAGAAACATAAATGAGAGTATACAGTATGTTCTAGTCATATTTTTTCCAGAGTTACAGAATTAGATTATAAGCGTCTCAAAACAGGGTCCAGAAAGAAAGCCTTGTCTATATATCCTACAGCATCTGAGTGTCACCCACGTAGTCTGCAAGGAAAGAGCAAAGCAGACATTCCAAAAGCTGAGTCAAGCTGAACACATTTGTTCTTAAATCATAATCACCGAATCAAGGAGAAAATGCAATAAAAGCATAACCGAGAACTAGAACCAAATTTGGAAGACAGGAGACAACAAAATGTGCATCAAACTAGAGGACAAGGCAAAGGCATGAATAAATGATACAGGGAAAGGTCAGTAACAAAGGACATTAAAAGCAAGTAGTGAAATGAGTTAGTAACCATACATGTTTCCTAGCTCTGTCTGCTGAGAGGGCCTAAAGGTAATGATACCCCAGTATCAACGGGGCACAACCAGCACCCAGGTCTTGGTCTTTACTATTCTCTAATAAAACAAACCAGGGCTCTTTGAGGAAACAGATGATTCTAGGACTGGGACAGAGAATACACAAGATGAGAATGAACCACCTTGTAGAGCCAGAAAGTAAGGAGCTATTCAAAAACCAAAAGTCTGAGAGCATGGCAAAGGGACAGAGGGACCCAGTGAAAGAGCTCACAGTTGTTAAAGCTTGGACAATGTGAGCAACAAAATAAATAATGCAGTGCTGAATTATAGCCCAAAGTATAAAATAAATATCCATAGGTCTATACTGACATGAACAAGTGATTGAATAGATAAATCAATAAATGGGGAAGAGACAAATCTCCCACACAGCAGAATTCCAAACAATTCTAAATAATTGATGTAGATCCTCCTCCTCTCAAGAAAGTGAAACTTAGCTCCCCACCTCTTGTGTGAGCTGTGCTTAGTGACTTGCTTCAGAGCATAGAATATGGGAAGAGGGAGAAAAAAGGGACTTGCCAGCAGGGAGACCTGGCAAACACCACTTTATCCCAGGGTTCCAGGTCAACATCAACAGGGATAAATCATGTTGATAGTATGTGTGCTTAGCATGAGGTGATGAGAAGACACCTTACCTCTGAGGGCTTCTTCCCCAAAACTAATAACCCAGTCTCAGCATGAGAAAAACATCAGACAAATCCAAATTGAGGGACGTTTTACAAACTATTTGGCCAGAACTTCTAAAAACTATCAAGGTCATCAAAACTAAGGAAAGCCTGAGAAATGTCAGACAGGAGGGGACAAGCAAGACATGGCAACTAAATTTAATAGGATAACTTGAATGGGAGCCTAGAACAGAAAAAAAGATATTAGGGGAAAATTAGTGAAAGCTCAAGAAACTGTGGGGATTAATTAGGTAACTAATTAACCCATGTTGGTTCCTTCACTGTGACAAATGTACCACAGTAATGTAAGATGCTAACAATAGGGAAAACTGGATTATGTGGTATATGTGAAGCCTTTTTTCTTTCTTTTTCTTTGACACAAGGTCTCACTCTGTTGCCCAGGCTGGAGTGCAATGATGCAAACACAGCTTCGACCTCTTGAGCTCAAGCAATCCTCCCGCCTCAGCTACCAAATACCTAGGACAACAAGCGTGCACCACCACACCTAGATAATTTTTATTTTTTATTTTTTGGAGAGATGGGATTTCACCATGTTTCCCAGGTTGGCCTCTAACTCCTGGGCTCAAGCATTCCTCCCACCTCAGCCTCCCAAAGTGCTGAGATTTCAGTTGTGAGCCACCACACCCAGCCAAGAACTCTTCACACTATCAATGCAATTTGTCTACAAATCTAAAACTATTCCAAAATTTAAACGATATTTTTTCCAAAGCAATAAATAAAAAAGAAGGAATAAGGAGCAACGTACAGGCATAGAATTATGCACCTCAGTTCGGCATCTAAGTAACTGGAAATTGAGCATCCGCCCAACATTTCTTTATGTCAGTCTTGGTGCAGCTCAGTGGGCCTAGAAAAAAGGCATGAAGAAGTTAAACTGGTCTGGACACACGGCAGGCTTTTAAAAATTTGATCATATTGCAAAATCAACAACACTGTTTATAGGGTTTGCATGTGACCTGAAATGATCAGTCAGAACACCCTATCACCCTAGGAACAGTTACTGGTCCAAGGGTGAGTGTCGTATGGAGCCCAAGTAGAGCCAAGCATAGTCATTTTGGGTGACTTCCTGTAGATATTCAGTATCCTTCTGAAATTGTGAGTTGTGCGGCACTATATAAGCCTAGAGCTACCAGGACCATCCTTTATAGCAGAAAGAGTCCTTGCTTTATAAAATCACCCCAGAGGAAAAAGAAATTAGATCTGCAGAGAGACAGATTTCTGATGGCATCATCTGAGACCTGGATCCAATATGTCCAGAGTTCACAGCCCTCCTTAGACTCTTAGTTATTTAAAGCGGTAAATTCCTGATTGATCAAAAGTGAATTTGAGTTGTTTTTGTTACAAGTTAAAAATCTTGACTAATAAAAGCAAGTTGAGATTGAATATATGAATACTCAACTGATAAATCACTTGTTCATTAATTTTAGTTATTTGTATATTGAAATATTCAACATTAATAAGTAGCTACTATTTGCCAAGTACTGTGGTAGGTCCTGGAAATACAAAGATGTAAGAATCAATATCTCCCTCAAGGAACTTATATAATCTACAAGGGAGACAGACAAGCAGCTGAGCAAAAGCCACAATACAATGTGATAAAGATATGGATAAATGTGTTACTGAATGCAATGGACCTCACAAGATGGGCATTCATTGCAGGCTAGCGTGACGTTCTGACAAAGAGACCTCGCAACTGGGTTTAGAAGAATTAATTAGAGTAGTTACCAAGCTCAGTCAGGGGTTGGGGAGAATGCCGGGATGGGACAAGGCTGATATCAAGCTGTAAGAGCAGACCATGTGATACATAGGTGTGAGGAAGCCTGATTGCTTTGAGGAACTGCAAGTAATTCAGCACTACTGATCTGTGGGGGAGAAGGAAGGAATTGCCAGCAGGTCAATTATTTCTATCATTGTGGATGATACACATCTTTTAATGTTTGACATTCTCACACACACACACACACACAAACCTGCCTGCAGCTTACTCAGCAACATATGCTTCTCCAGATCTTGTCCTGACAGGTTCCCAGTTCAGAATCAAGCTGATTGCCTTGATCAGCAAGGAATCAGGACAGACATGGCAGACAGGGTTCCAGTTATAGCGGATAAACTGTTAATGGATAACTTAGAGCTGATACTCATTCTTGCACATTTGATCAGTACACACTTCAAATTCCTAATAACGATTTTTGTAAAACTTTTCCCTTGATTCAGATAGGTATTCGTTGTCTTTTCTCCCTTAGGCAATGCACCCTAGCCATGCAAAGGCTCACTCACTTACTACTTAAGGGGACAGAGAACATACTACCACAGATTCATGAAATGCAATGAGAATTTACTAACGAAAAGTGTTGTGTCTGAGGACTAATTTTTTTAAAAAACTGTAGATCTGGTTCAACTAGTTCAATCCAAAAAATACCCAACAATTTCTACCCTGTGAGAGCCCCTGTTCTAGAGACTCTGGGGTACGAACTGAATTCCCCATGCAAAAACAAATTCTCTCAATCATGCCACGAAGGGTTCTTTATATATCAAAGTTGGCAGGAAATAGAGGACTAAAATTGTTTCAAACTGTTGTTGGCAGTAAGCTTCTGTCTGTGTTAATTACACTCTGTGTTTGATGCTCATCATTCAGTCAACAGTTAACGCATTGTAGCCTTTCTGTGATTGACTAAATACCAAATTACTGTATGCAGCTTTTTGGATTTCTGAGTTTATCAAACTTATATCATTCCCAGACTTGATGATCTAATAGTTTGGGGGTTTTTCCAGCCCTAACTCCTTTGATAAACAACTAGTCAGTGAAAATACTGGGTACGCTAATGAGGATGGCCCTAAAAGTTTAGAACTCCAAAGAAATACAGATATTTAAGGAAGTTCTTTTAACTTTAAATTTGAAAGGATAGGTGACTTATGAAAAAACAAATTTGCACCACATTTTAGTATAATCTACTTATACATGGTTACATAATGCATAGATATTCCCAAAAAATTTTAACAAAATTAAGGTAAGTGTAGTACATATACGTGCTTGTGTGTGTATGTATTTGGCATGAGGTAAGAAAGTTATTTAAAAATAATTCCAAGTAAAGACCATAATAAACAGAAATCAAATAAAAAACACATTTTGTGTTCTCAGTTTTAATGTTCAGTATGCAGTTCTCAAAATATATATTAAAATAGATATTTTATAGCAGCAAGCCAAATTCAGCAACACATCAAAAAGCTTATGCACCACAATCAAGTTGGCTTCATCCCTGGGATGCAAGGTTTGTTTAACATACACAAATCAATAAATGTGATTTATTACATAAATGGAACTAAAGACTAAAAACACACGATTATCTCAATAGATGCAGAAAAGCCCTTCAATAAAATTCAACATCTCTTCATGTTAAAAACTGTCAATAAACTAGGTATTGAAGGAACATACTTCAAAATAGTAAGAGTCATATATGACAAACACACAACCAATATCATTCGGAATAGGCAAAAGATGGAAGCATTCCCCTTGAAAACTGGCACAAGACAAGGATGCCCTCTCTCACTACTCCTATTCAACATAATATTGGAAGCTCTGGCCAGGGCAATCAGGCAATAGAAGGAAAGAAACAGTATTCAAATAGAAAGAGAGGAAGTAAAATTATCTTTGTTCGCAGATGACATGATACTATATCCAGAAAATCCCATTGTCTCAGCTCAAAAGCTTCTTAAGCTGATAAGCAACTTTAGCAAAGTCTCAGGATACAAAATCGATGTGCAAAAGTCGTTAGCATTCCTATATATTAACCACAAGCAAGCAGAGGGCCAAATTATGAATGAACTCCCACTCACAATTGCTACAAAAAGAATAAGATACCTAGGAATATAGCTAACAAGGGAAGTGAAGGACCTCTTCAAGAAGAACTCCAAAAAGCTGCTCAAGGAAATAAGAGAGGACAAAAACAAATGGAAAAACCTTCCATGTTCATGGACAGGAAGAAAAAATACATTAAAAATGGCCATACTGCCAAAAGCAATTTATAGATTCAATGCTATTCCCATTAAACTACCACTGACATTCTTCACACAATTAGAAAAAAAAAATTTTTTTAATTCATATGGAACCAAGCAAGAGCCTGAATATCCAAGACAACCCTAAGCAAAAAGAACAAAGCTGGAGGCATCATGCTACCTGACTTCAAACTATACTACAAGGCTATAGTAACCAAAACATCATGGTATTGGTACAAAAACAGACACATAGACCAATGGAACAGAACAGAGAACAAAAACCTGACAAATCTGACAAAAACAAGCAATGCGGAAAGGATTTTCTTTTTAATAAATGGTTCTGGGAGAACTGGTTAGCCATATGCAGAAAATTGAAACTGGACCCCTTCCTTATACCTTACACAAAAATCAACTCAAGATGGATTAAAGACTTAAATGTAAAATCCAAAACTATAAAAACTCTGGAAGAAAATCTAGACAATACCATTCAGGACATAGGCACAGACAAATATATCATTACAAAAATGCCACAAGCAATTGCAACAAAAGCAAAAATTGACAAATGAGATTTAATTAAACTAAAGAGCTTCTGCACAGCATAAAAGACTATCATCAGCATGAACAGACAACCTATAGAATGGGAGAAAATACAATCTATCCATCTGACAAAGGTCTAATATCTAGAACCTAAAGGAGTTTAAACACATTTACAAGAAAAAAAAACCTTTAAAAAGTGGGCAAAGGACATGAACAGGCACTTCTCAAAAGAAGACATTTATGTAGCCAACAAACATACAAAAAAAAAAAAAAAGCTTAACATCACTGATCATTAGAGAAATGCAAATCAAAACCACAATGAGACACTGTCTCAAGTCAGTCAGAATGGCTATTAATAAAAGTTATAAAACAACAGATGCTGGTGAGGTTGTGCCAAAAAAAGGAATACTTTTACACTGTTGGTGGGAGTATAAATTAGTTCAACCATAGTGGAAGACAGTGTGGTGATTCCTCAAAGATCTAGGGGCAGAAAAAACATTTGACCCAGCAATCCTGATACTGGGTATATACCCAAAGGAGCATACAACATTCTATTATAAAGATACATGTACACGTATGTTCACTGCAGCACTATTTGCAATAGCAAAGACATGGAATTAACCCAAATGCCCATCAATGATAGACTGGATAAAGAAAACGTCATACATATCCACCAAGGAATACTGTGCAGCCATAAAGAGGAATGAGATCATGTCGTTTGCAGTGACATGGATGGAGCTGGAAGCCATTATCCTCAGCAAATTAAGGCAGGAATAGAAAACCAAACATCACATGTTCTCACTTATAAGTTGGAGCTAAATCATGAGAACACATGGACACATTGCAGGGGGAACAACACACTGGGGCCTGTCTGGGGTAGGTAGGGAAAGGGAGAGCATCAGGAAGAATAGCTAATGAACACTGGACTTAATACCTAGGTGATGGATGATCTGTGCAGCAAACCACGATGGCACACATTTACCTATGTAACAAACCTGCACATGTACCACTGAACTTAAAATAACAGTTGAAGGAAAAAATAGGTATTTCAGACCAAACACTGCATGTTCTCACTTATAACTGGGAGCTGAACAATGAGAACACATGGACACAGGGAGGGGAATGGCACACAGTGGGGCCTATCAGGGGGTTGGGGAGAGGGAGAGCATCAAGATAAATAGCTAATGCATGTGGTGCTTAATACCTAGGCCGTGGGTTGATAGGTGCAGCAAACCATGATAGCACACGTTCACCTATGTAACAAACCTGCACGTCCTGCACATGTAGCCCAGAACTTAAAATAAAATTAAATTAAATTTTTAAAAATAGGTATTCTAGCATGAAAGACAGATGGTAACACCCAACAGTCTATATTCAATGGTGTGCTCCAACCAACTTGTATTGTCTTGCAAGAGAGTCTAGTTTGTGAATCTTTTCTCAGCTCCATGTTCAGTGACTCAACTTGAGTAGCTTGAACTGGCTATGGTGAGAGTAGTTACACCACAGAAATTGGCAAACGCTATAAATCAGGGTTTTTTTCTTCCAGGAGGGCTGACTGGGACACATTTACAAAACACCACTGCATATATACGTGTGTGTGTGTGTGTGTGTACATACATATGTATGTGTATATGTTTATACATGTATAGAGATGTATACATATTAATAATATGTACAAGTACATATATATAGTATATATGTGCACAAACACATATACACAAAACATATGTATGGATTGTTTTATTTTTGTGTCCTTACATTGAACATTGGGTAGCTTTTCTTTTTAGTATTTATATAGGTAGATAGTATATAGGTGACAGATAATGAAAAAGAGAGATATAATAACTAACAAAATTATTACTATAAAGAAAAATAAATAAGATAGAAATGAAAAGACACAGTAGCTAACAAGTGTAGAAAAATACTAATGACTACTAAAAAGAAAGAAAATTTCTTAAGCACTACAAAAACTTCTTAGAGCTAGAAAGGTAACTTAATCCAACTACCTTAAGTCTAATCCAACTGCCCTTTTCACCTTTAAGGAGACAGAGGTGCAGAACATTTAAGTGGCTTGCCTACAACTTAAAACTAGGCAAATGGCCAGGAGCGGTGTCTCATGCCTGTAATTCCAGCATTTTGGGAGGATGAGGTGGGCAGATCGCTTAAGCCAAAGAGTTCAAGACCAGCTTGGGCAACATGGCGAAACCCCATCTCTACCAAAAATACAAAAATTAGCCAGGCATGGTGGTGCAGGCCTGCAGTCCCAGCCACTCCAGAGGCTGAGGTGGGAGGAGGGTTTGAGCCCCAGAGGCAGATGTTGCAATGAGCGATAGAGCCTGGGCAATAGAGCCAGACCTCATCTTAAAAAGAAATAAGTAAATAAATAAATATAAATAAATAAATAAAATAAGACTAGACAAGTGAGAAGGTCAGAACTGGACTCATGTCTTCTAACTCAGGTTTCTAACAGCTCCATTAGACCTGTTGTGCTCCCTCTTGAGGCATCTTAACAGACTGAATGAAACTGCCAAAGCCAGCATCAATTTTTCCAGTAAATGTTTTTCATTATTATAACAAAAATAACAGTTGCTTTAAGGCCTGTTAACAGATCAGAAATATATTACACACTTTTTTAAGGCACCTGCTATGGGTTCTTCCAAGTCTTGACTAGAATCACCAGTACCTTCTAGATGGAAGACTAGACCACAAAATTTGAGATAGGCAAAGTGTCTTCTTGTACAAAATTTATCTTGTAATTGATCATGTTTGCAATTTCCTCATAATTTAATGCAACCACACAGACATGGTTTTTCTCCTCTCAGAGTGTTAAGCTATTTTTAATCTTTAAGGAGATTAGAAACTGCCCAATACTACTGTAAGATATTGTCTTAGTTTTGTGCTGCTGTAACAGAATGCCACAGACTAAGTAATTTATAATGGACAGAAATGTTTTGGCTCCTGGTTCTGCAGGGCTGGGAAGTCCAAGATCAAGGCATTTGGTGAAGGTCCTCCTGTTGTGTCATAACAAGGCAAAAGACACCGCAAAGTGAGAGAGACAGAGAGCAAGAGGGGGCTGAACACCTCCTATTATAAAGAACCCACTACCGAGATAATGGCATTAATCCGTTTATGAGGGCAGTGCTCATGTCCTAAAGATCTTTTATATGTCCCACCTCCTAACACCTCTACATTGGTTATCAAGTTTCCAACACATAAACTTTGGGGATGCATCGAAACCATAGGAGACATGAATTTGTCAAGGTACAATAAAAAGGTCTGCCAGATTTAGGGCTAATTCATGAATCACCTAATGTTATCTAAAATACCCCCTGTTCACAGGAATGTCTACACAAGATGGTTTACATAAACTGCTAGATTACTGGAAACTTCATTTCTAGGAACAGGAGGAAGTTGATTCCATCTCTCCCACTTGAAGACTTCCCTTATCAGGCATTTCTGATGGCACTCTATCTTCTCTATTGACTAAAACATCTGTTCATTCACTAAAAATAAACTAGGCAGCAGTGCAGAAAAAAAGTGTAGATTTTAGAGTGAGACACACAGGTTCAAATCCTTATTCAGCCATTTCCTAACTGTGTAAACTTGAAAATGTTACTGAGCCATTCTGAGTCTCAATTTCCTTTTCTGCAAAATGGAAATGACAGTACCTAGAATTAATTTGATTTTTTAGGATTAAAGAGGAAACATTTCTAAAGTATCTAACACAATATCTGGTGCATAGTAGATATTCAAATGAAAATGTATTCCTTCTTCTTTCCTTTCCTACCCTCTTCATTGGCTAGGTGCTGAAGATACATAAATTAATAAAGTATAATCTCTATACTCTAGATATTGACAGTACAGCAAGAGGAAAGATTTCCAAATGGCCAGTTTCCAGATAGTATAACTTGATTAGGATCTCATCAAGAAACAGATGGTATCTCAAACTGGATAATTTGAGGAGGGTTTAATAAGATGACTATTTACAAAGGTATCATTTTGGTGAGGAAAACCACAGAAGACAGTGCAGTGTCCCAGGGCTAAAAATAGTGTGGCACAGACAGGCCTGAAGGGCTAGGGAAGAGCGGAGGCAATTTGCTGGAGGGAAAGAATGGGACAGTGGTGTGCTGGATCTGGCTCATGCCAGCTGGAGGGAGCAGACAAAACATTGAATGACGTCACATCGGTAGTTTGAAATTGGCCATGGTAAGAGTATTTACACCATAGAAATTGGCAAGCACTACAAATCAAGGCTTCTCTAACCCCCGTACTAATTAATCATGCATCAGCACATCACTACGTGTAATCTTTGTGGTGGGAAGTAACCAAGCCAGAGCAATCCCACAGGAAGGAAGCTAAATAAATAAATACCCCAATTTTGTTCTCCATATTCCCCCTTTTCTCCTGCCAATGGCCAAGCCCAATCAGAAGCCATAGGTCAGGAGAGTCCACTGCTATCCATTCAGGCTGACCTGACCCATTCAGGCCAACCTGATCCATTCAGGCCAACAGCAAAGCAGAAAGGATACGAGAGTAGATGTGGAGGTGCAAACAAAAGTACAACAACATGGGCAATAGTGGAAGACAGGATGAAGATCTACTGAAAACTAACCAGGTTGTGACCTAAGAAATAAATAAGGTACTATTGTAGCTCAGAACTTTGTGCATTCAAAAGACATTGTCCCTGTGCAGTTACAGCCTAAGATCTGTCTCTTTGGGATGACATCATACATTTCTTAAAGAAGGAATAATATATTCCCTGGGAAAGTCAGGTAAGATAGAGAAGATATGGGTCTTGAAAGGTGACTAGGAGTTTACCAAATGCAAAAGACAGCAAAGGATATGGCAGATGGGGATACTTTGGAGGAAAACCCTCCAAAGGGCTGGCTGTCCTCCAAAGGGCTGGCCGGACATCTTGTCCTTGCGCAGTCTCCTGGCATCTCTGTGTGGTTTGTCTACTTGGCCTTCGTCACGGCACAGTGGCCTCAGGTATTGGGACTGCTTACCTGGCAGCTTAGCGATCCACAGTAAGTACTCCAGTGATTTATGGAGAAGCCACATCACCTTTTATGATCTAGTCTCGGAAGTCACATAAAGTCATAGGGGCCACAGTCATGAGCCCACCCAGATTCAAGAGGCAGGAACATAGACCCCCGTGTCTCAGATTGTCACACTATAAGAAGAGCATGTGAGAGGGAACTATTGCTGCAACTGTCTGTGGAAGAGTCTGTCAAAGACACCAAGACAGGGCTGCTCCAGAAATGTCTCTCTCCCAAACCAGCCGCAGTCCCCAACTTCTACCATTAATTTCCCATCACTTACTATTTGTACATAGGTAAGACCTCATGAAAAAACGTACAGAATATGATTCCAACTTGGCAGCAAAATGCCAAGAGAGGAAGAGATTTTACCTTCCTGAGCCACACAGTAAGTCTTTTTAATGAACCATCACTCTATGTTGCAGAAAATAAATTGGAGAAAACACACCAGAGGTAGGAAATCAAATCGGATGTTGTCTTTTGCTACTAGTCTAAGTGTGCCTCAGTTTGCTTGTTTTTAAAATGAGAAAAAATAATGGTTCTTAGCTCAAAAGGTAACTATGAGAATTAAATATAGGTAAGCTCATATGGGTCAGGTGCGAGGTACAGTGTTAGGCACATAGTGAATGCTTGACGCACACACATGCATTTGCTATTATCATGTTCTCATTCTCATTAATATTCACGTGAAAGATAATAATGGTCTAAACTGAGGAAATTGATACATTTTAAATATCTATTGTGTGGAGCGTGAGAAAGAGGGAAGAATCAAGGATGACTACTGTTTTGAGTTTGATCAAGTAGTTGGGTGATAATGGATAAGAAACACAGAGGGAGACAGCTCTCCTAGCCCCAGCCACAAGCCTGCACATTCCCCAGGGCTTGCTTTCAGAATGCTTCGTTGTTAAAGCTCAGAGAAGCTGACAAGTTTCTCAACTGCTCTAAGCTTCAATTTCTTCATCTGTGAAAAGGAGGTAACAATAAAGTGTAAATGTGTACTTAATTAATGCAAACTTAACTCTATAATCTCAGCCAAAGAGAGAGAATAAGAGTAAGTATAAGCACAGGAAAAAAAATAATTTAAATTCTGTAACCACAATTTAAAACATTTCACTCAATGAGCAGAGCTCTAAAATGAATGTGATAAGAAGGAGAAGAACCTGCTATTGCTTCAGTCAACTGGGTTCCCTCATGCCCCTCTCATACTGTTTGATTGCCAAGGTTTAACATACATGTTTTTATATGATACGGTCCTAAATCAGATCCAGTACAACTGGGACCAATCTTTAGTAGGTTGGTCAAAATGCCATCTAAGCAAGAAATTATAAAAAATAAAACATGCATATTTTAATAATTTAGCTTAAAACCAGTGATAAATTTATCTTATGTTTTCCTATAGAGACAAGACTTTAAAATTTTTGTTTTAATATCTTTATTCTTTCCTAGTATGTGGATGCACTGATAGAAGTTCCACACCACATTCCTACAGTAAAGGTTAATGCTTTTAAGTTTGCAGCAACAATGCAACCTTTAGAGTCAAAAATAGCAAGGTAGAGACCTAAGAAATAATTAAGGTGGTATGGTAGCTCAGACCTTTGTGAGTTCAAAAGACATTGTCCCTCTGCAGTTACAGTCTAAGATCTACCTTTTTGGGATGACATCACACCTTTCTTCAAGTGTGTTTTCTGCCTGTACACCCCTTATGCTAGTTCCATTCCTGCCTGGCAGAGCCTCTCCCTGGGTTCAAACACACTGGACTGGATGCATTGCTGGATTGGTGCTGTGCTGCCATGTATTTCTCCTTCTCTGGATTTTAATCATAACTTGGACAACCAGTGAGCAACTAAACCACCTCCCTAAAATGCTTCCCAAAGAACGCACAAGAATGATACGACTCCATTTCAAATGATCAAACTAAACAGAATACTCAGGAAGCATCAGGGAGGATGCCGAGCAGAGTGTCTTCTAGCCAGCAGCAGAATCAGAGCAACTCCCCATTACCAGCTGAAGGGAGAGCCAGAAATGAAAAATAAACAAATGTAGGCAGGCACTGGAGCAAAAGACCTCTAGACTGGGACATTCTGGGCTGACAAGAGTGACTGTTGGACCCCGGGCAGCCGATGAAGCCATTTAACCCACCTCCACTGTTGAGCTGGACACTCATATTCATATCTTTGCCTTCCACAAACCACTCTCCAATGTACCCATTCTCGGTCCCTCGCCCTCCCTCCCTGTCTCTCTTCCTCTCCTCCCCCTTCCTCTGTTTCTCTCTCTGAGTTGACTCTGTTTCCCATTCTAAGGCTAGGTACAAGAGGAACATTGTAGATTTTCAAAGCCTTCTACAAATTGTCTGGAGTGCAGTTGCCATCCTAGTTCACACATCACTTGACTACAGCTCCCTATGTTCCCTCAACTTGGTGTCCCATTAGTCTTCAAGCTCAGTGCATTCCCTCATTTCCTCTTCTGTATTCCCACAGCCACATCCTTAGGCCAAGCTCCATGAGCTCTTCTGTGGGCTTAGGCAACAGTTTCCTCCAGAGGCTCCCAGCCATCCACTCCTTTCCCATGGCATCACACAAGTTGAGTTTCTATATCATTATGTAAGTCTCTTTCTTCAAACCACGGTTCCATTGCTTGGGGTAAAGGCCCAATGTTCCAACAAGACATACAAGGCTTTTAACAGTATCCCATATGACATGTTCAGCCTCTTCTATAGCCAGTCCCCCTACCCATCACTCTTCACTTGGGCCTCAGTAATGTACCAATTTATACTGGCCCTTTCTCTATATGGTTAATGCTATTGCTGTCCTTCCGAAATGCCTTTCTCGCCATTCCCACAATGACCTCCTGCTGATCTACCATGATCCAGGTTTAATGGCACCTTTTCCTGAATGCATCCATCCTCTCATACACTCATTCGCTGAGCCCCAGCCCTGGGCCAGGCCCTTGCCTGGGCCCTAGCAATGCAGTCATCTGCAGAACTGGGAGGCAGAGCTCACAGTCAAGCGAGAGACCCAGGCTTAAACCACACAAACATAGACTTCAATGACACAACAAGGGTAAGACTGAAACTGTGACCAGTCTGAAAAAGAAAAGAAGTGCTTCCAGCTGAAGAAATAGCATGGGCAAAGGCCCTCTGATGCAAAGGACCCCAGCAAGCAGGAGACAGCAAGAAAAAGCTAACGTGGAGAGAGGAGAGAGCTGCAGGGAGTGGCTATGAGTGCAGCTGAGGCCACATGAGGCCTTGATGTCCACAAGAAACTGTTTCATATTTTTAGAGCAATGGGAAGATGTTGCAGAGTGTTCCATGGAAGAGAGTCTGGCTCAGTTTTGCTCTCCAAAAAGATCTTTTTGGCTGCCATCTAGAGAATGGATATGGAGGGGGCTGGGTGAATAGTGACTAAAGAGGAAATTAAATGTAATTTCTCTACCACATATCAACTGAAAGTGTGGAAAAGAGACCCAACCTATTCTGCATGGTACAGAAAATCACCCCGAAATTCTATATTTGCCATGAATAATCCCCAGATTAGGATGAAGTCTTCATCTGGTTCTGACCAAGAGATCTCCATCCCAGCATCCCTGTGCCTGTCTCGCACCAGCCTGGAATTAGGGAAGATTGTCACCTTGCTCCCAATCTCCAGAACAAAGAAAAATCACCAACTATACCAGCCAGGCGTGGTGGCTTACACCTGTAATCCCAGCACTTTGGGAGGCCAAGACGGGCAGATCACTTGAGGTCGGTAGTTTGAGACCAGCCTGGCAAACATGGTGAAACCCCACATCTACTAAAAAAGAAAAAAATACAAAAATTAACCAGGTGCAGTGGTGCGTGCCTGTAATCTCAGCTTCTCAGGACACTGAGGTACAAGAATTGCTTAAACCCAGGAGGCGGAGATTGCAGTGAGTCGAGATCATGCCACTGCACCCCAGCCTGGGTGACAGAGCGAGGCTCCACTCAAAAAAAAAAAACAAAAGAAAAGAAAAGAGAAATCAACAAATATTTATATTCCTAACCATTATATTTCTGTGTTGATATAGCCATGAATGTTTCCTTCTCAGAACAAAAATGTTATGTTGACCCTTTCTTACAGATGGTTCTTGACATGATACCATTAATATTCCCAAATACCTGTATGTTTGGCATCATTTATTTTATAAAACATTTTTATATTTGAGAATTTTGTTCTTTATATGAATACTTCAGTTATGTTAGTTGCCAAAATACACACACACACACACACACACACACACACACAGCAGGAAGAAATAAAAAGTATTTGTGGCAGATAAATAATCTGAGACATCAAGCAGCAGGTAGTATTCATATTCCCTGTGACATCCTCATTCAGTCCATGAGACACTGAGTTGCCATTTGCCATGAGGAAGGAGTTGCCTAGGAGGAGTCAGAAGAAATGCCTAAGTCTTGAGTTTGAGGCAAAAGCCTCAGATGTGAGAAAGGAGACTGGGGCATATTTTTAAAGCAAAGGAGCTAGTCTCTACCCTTTCTTCCCTTCCCACACACCACCCCCATCCTGCTGCCATTCCATAAGAGTTTGAGCACATGAGAAGAGGAGAGACAGAGAAATCCAGAGGAAAAGAGCAAGGAGGAATTTTTTTACTCTTTTCTTCCTCTGGCCAAATTAGAAACTTGAGGAATACTAGGGAATTCTCCTGTGATGTCTGAGAATGTGCGAGAGAAAAAAAAAAAAAAAAAAAGATTGCAAATATATTTTCCAGATACAGTTGTAGGTCAGCAGTCTTTCCAAACATATTCAGCCCTATGAGGCTTGAAGGAAATAAGAGTGAGGATGGCATATACACACAGACGTGAGAAAGGCCCTGACCACCATCATCAGCCAGAGCTGGGCGTGGAGGTCTGTGAGTATCTCATGGGCCCAACACAAGGACAAGCCAACAAGCAATGCTGGCATACCACCTGGGGAAGAATTCCCAAGAAGAGAAAAATGAGAATGTAGCCACCTGTAGCATGAGAAGAGGGACAGTTGCTTCTCTGTGTAATTTCCCCAGGTGTCAACCAGCATAGGATAATAGACTACAGGAACATCAGCAGAACAGATCAATGGATGTGGCATCTCTCCACCGTCAATATCAGGAGAGCCACTCCCTCTCTCCTTGGGATAATAAAGAAGCTGGATTAGGAGAAAGGAAGGGGAAGCAATATGGTTTGGATGTTCGTCCCCTTCAAATCTCATGTTGAAATGTGATTCTCAATGTTGGAAGTGGGGCCTGGTGAAGAGCAGTTGGATCATGGGGGCAGATGAATGGTTTAGTACCATCCTCTTGATGATAAGTGAGTTTTTGCTCAGTTAGTTCACACGATATCTGGTTGTTAAGAAGAGTCTGGGACTTCCCCCTTCTCTCTGTCTTGCTCTCGCTCTCACCACGTAATATGCCAGCTCCCAGTTTTCCTTCCTCCATGATTGTAAACTTCCTTAGGCCCTCACCAGCAGCAGATGCTGACTGACACGCTTTTCGTAGAGTCTGCAGAACTGTGAGCCAAAATAAAAAACCTTTTTGGCTGGGCACGATGGCTCACACCTGTAATCCCAGCACTTTGGGAGGCTGAGGCAGGTAGATCACGTGAGATCAGAAGTTTGAGACCAGCCTAGCCAACATGGTGAAACTCCATCTCTACTAAAAATACAAAAATTACCCCCGTGTGGTGGTGCACACCTGTAATCCCAGCTACTCAGAAGGCTGAGACACAAGAATTGCTTAAATCCAAGAGGCGGAAGTTGCAGTGAGCTGAGATCATGCCACTGCACTCCAGCCTGGGTGGCAGAGTGAGACTCAGTATCAAAAAAAAAAAAAAAAAAACTTTTCTTTATAAATTACCCAACCTCAGGTATTTCCTTATAGCAACACAAGAATGGACTAACACAGAAAGAAACTCGACGGGGAAAACAGTCTTGATACAGTTGAACATTGAACTCATGAAGCTTTGAGCTGGACTATATTTTATACATCTTGACCAAGAAATTAGGAAATTGGACTAGTTTAATTTAAAAACAGGTTGAATATTCAGTGGCAGAAATTAAAGTTGGTCTAGAAATAAAGTTACCTTTTGGAACAAAAATATACAACCATAAACTAATACCAATTTCATGTAGACATCACACACTACAGGATAACGTAATAGTTTCCTGGCACGCATTTTTGGACTGACTCCTTTGGAGGTGAGTGAATGAGATGTTAGCATGATAAAAAGAAATGCTTAAAGGTCCCTTTGATTGAGAATATAAGTACTACTTACTGCTGAAGTTTGGTTTGCCAACAAGAATCAGAAGCCATGAGATTGAGCCAGTTACTCAAAAAGTTGAAGCTTTAGTCTGCTTTTTAAAAGCAACATTCCTGATGCGACAGCAACCCAAAGGGGCAAATAAAATTCGTATTATACATCTCAGAGGAAACAGTTGATTTATGAGTGTAAGACATCCTCCTCCCAACTGAATCCTGGCCCCTCCATAAGATTCACTATAATTGTTGGCAAACGTGCCACTTGAGACAATTACGGTAATCTGGTCAGACTGCAATCAAAGACGACGACTTTGTTTTCAAATCTACTGAAGCCAACCAGGATCTCCTTCTTTCTATATCTTGAAGATGATCATACATATGCTAACTACATTTAAACTACTCCTTTTCAAAGCTCCTAAAAGGTATAATTCCCCCCCACTCCATCCCTCTCATGAGAAAGAGAGAGAACAAAACCAACACCAAAGTCCCGTTTACTAAAATCTGTGAAAGTCAGTTTTGGTTAGCTGTTTTTACCACCGAAATTCAAATGACTCTCCCCTTCCACCTCTTTACCTCCTCTATTCTGGCTGGAAATCATCCGGGATTCACACCTCAGCACCAACAGGATGTGGCAGGGAAGGGTTTTGCACTGAGGCAGGGAGGAAAAGGAGGATGTCTCCCAGCTAAAGTCGGAATCAAAACATTCATAATGGCAAGCATCATCTGCAAGACAGAGTGCTGCTTCTCAGCTTCTCAGGAATGGCTCCTAAGGGCAGTGCAGAAACACCAAACGATAAAGAGGCAGACACCAGCTGGGCAGCAGGTAGAACAAGTGCAGAGATGGGCACCTCCAATATCAAGGTGAAATCAGTCACGCGGATGTTCTTTACAGAAAGCTAACATGCTGCCTGAAAGAGCACATGCAGCTCTCCAAGTGAGAAATGCTCCTGGATTGTTGTTATTTATCTAGAGCCCCAGGTGTACATTGAGCTCTATAATAGGTAGCATGTGCCAAAACAAAGAGCAGAGCCCTTGCCCCAAAGAGTTAGATGTCTAAAGGCGCATTTGGGTACAGTTATACTCCACGAATCGGCAAAGCAGAAAATAAACAATACACAGACAGACATCAAGGAATAGTTCTTTGCTGAATGTGTCAGAGCTTTGGAAACAGGAGGGCTTTTAAAGGAGTTGTGGTTTGTATTTCATGTTGTATTGAATTTTTTCTGGAAAAAATAAAAGAAAAAAGAAGAAGAATCTGCTGTTAATAAGAATTTAAAGAGATCTTGACAGTTTAGAGCAATAGGTTAAACATACCAAGATGACTTTAAATAAGATGTAAAACCCTACATTTGGGGACAAAATATAAAGACAGCTTTGGAGCTGATTACAAGTTAATACCATCAACACCACATTATAGTTGAACTCCCCAAACAATAAGTTAGTATCAGGATGAACTCATAAAAGGAAAGTCTCTAGGATGAGAGAGGTGAGTTGGTTCAGGGCAGACTCTGAGCAGGGTCTGGCTCAGATATAACATCCCAGATCAGATTACTGAGATGCTTTGTGGCACATTTCATTACAAGACCAGGCTCTGGACTCAACAGTTTATAGACCAGGTCTCTGTCTGCCAGTTGTGTCATCTTGGGACAGTGCATTTACATCTCTGTTACTGTTTCCTTATTTGTAACACACACAAAAAAGGAATAGATAAAGAGAGAAAAGAAAGAGAAAAAAAGAAAAGAAGGATGCTAAGAACACTGAATATATGGGAAAATCCTCACAGTGTCTGCCATGCAGTGAGCTATTCTTATAGCTAACCCTCTGAACCGCCCCCGCACCCCTGCCCCAGTCTCTCCTTTCCCTCCTCCAATGAAACCTTCTTGTAACTGAGTCTCCCTCAGCCCTGAGCTTCAACTCTGATAACCTTCAGGTTGGGAAGCAAGCCTGATGCAGTAGCGATATACCACTCCATGACATGTCCTTCCCCAGGTCTTCTTTGTCCTTAATTTTCAGCTTGGTGAAAATTTGCCCATATTTACACTTCTGCAAAATAAACAAAACCAAGACTTATGTTTCACAATTTACATCATTGATTCCATGTGCAATCATGGTTCATGACTAATGGGCCTCTAGCAGTTTCAAAAATGTTTCTTTCTCTGTAACTCTGAGACACTGGGAGTGTGTGTGCTACAGTATAAATGGGAAATTTATAATGTAGGAGACCTTATGTCCACCAGTCTGGCTTTTTCCTAGGATGCGTGCCCTGTCTGGTTCTTACAACTCTTCCTTCTGGGCCCAAGCCACTGCCATTTGCTGACAGGACCTCCAAGACGTTGCCCTGTCTCTGTACTTCATCTACCTGTTGGCGTAGTCCCCTCTTCTATTGGTGTATTAGCCAGGGTTGCCCCGAGAAATGCAACAAATAGGAGATATATATATGTGTGTGTGTGTGTGTGTGTGTATTTTTTATATATATATATATATATATATATAGAGAGAGAGAGAGAGAGAGAGAGAGAGAGAGAGAGAGATTTGTCACAGAAATTAGCTCATACAACTATGTGGAATGAGAAGTCCCGTGATCTGCCATCTGCAAGCTGGAGAACCTGGAAAACCAGTGGTGTAATTTAGTCCAAATCCAAAGACATGAGAACTAACTGCACTCATGCCTGAGGGCAGGAGAGGATGGATATCCCAGACCAAACAGAGAACAAATTTGCCCTTCCTCAACCTTTTTGTTCTGTTTGGGCCCTCAGTGGATTGGAAGATACCCAACCACATTGGTGAAGGAGATTTCATTTGCTCAATCTACTGATTTGAACACTAATCTCTCCCAGAAACAACCTTACAGACACATCCAGAAATAATGCTTTATTAGCTATTTGGGCATCTCTTAGCTCAGTCAAGTTGACACACAAAATTAGCCATCACAGTTGGGATCCCTCTTGGTCTACCGTCTGCCTAAACTGGGACCTGAAATCTCCGCTCTCCCTTAGGCATGGTGTTTCCCTGCAAACTGAGCTTGCAATGGCGTTGATTCTGCCAGGACCCCATGCCAGCCCTGATCTGCCATAAGTAGTCTGCTTCACCAATTCCCAAGTTGCCCAACCTCAGCTAGTCAATACTTCAAAGCCCCTGCCTCTCTTAGCAGACACTTGTCTGGCTGAGGGAGGGAATGTTCCCCAATAAGACATCTCAGTCTCCTCTTGAATCTTGTATCACACCATTACTTCCAACAGCCTGTTATTGCTACCACAATGAAAAGAACACTGTATCAACAGAAGACAAGCTTCAACTTCAATTTCTCATTGGATGCCACATGTTGATTCTATTGTTATTAAAAAGTCATTTGTGTTGTCTAACTTGTAATAACATTTTCTGATTGCTGTTTGCCATTTTTCCCAGTGACTGCTTGTGCCATCGCAGCCTGCTCAGAGTCCTAGCATCATTACCTATTCATGCATTCTACATGCCAGCTTCCTCCTTTCTCATTATTGGGTGACTTTTCACTTGGCCTTTTCTGCAGATCAGCCCCTCAGAATATGCCATCTGGAAAAATGGAGAGTGAAACACTGCTTTAAATTAAAAAGAAAAAAAGAGAGAAAGAGACTTTTCATCACCCTGAATTAGACCCAATTTTCCCACTCTGTCACCACCCTCACAGGAGCTGGCACACTCTTCAGAAGCTGTCCGTGTTTCTTCTAACTATGACAGAGGGGGCTGAGGAGAAACAAGAAAGGAGGGGAAAGCGACAGAGAAAGAGAGAGAGAGAGCCATCCAATCCAATGCATTGATAGATTTGGCTAGATTGATGTCATTGCTCATTAAGAAAACAGGCAATCTGCTTCTCGTTCTCATTGGAGAAAATAAATTTGCACAGAGCCCAGCCAAATAATGTGTAGCAAATGATCAATGTTATCTGAGGGAGAAGATGATTGATCCTTTATTTCTTACACCCTCTCATGCATAATGCATACAACCCAGGATGTCCTCAGCTTGCCTCAGGACCTAGCAGTGATGTACCGCATTACCATGCAGAGCACTCATGCTGAATTTCTAGGGACGTCTCCACATCCCAGAGCAAGTGAGAGCCAGGAATGCTTCAAAAATCAAGAGTCCCTGATAACGGTGTGATGGATTCTTGAATCTTTTCCAGGCCTTTTTACAAACATATGCATGACTCAGGGAAAGTCTCAGAGAAACTTCAGACCTCAGTATCCCTTAATGCAAAGCACAATTGGTAATACTGGCTTCTTTCAGAATGTCAATTAAAAGATTAGAAAAATGGAAATCTTTCTAAGAACCAAAAATGCGGGAGATCGCTATAAAGGGAAATGAACTGTGTTAACTTTTTATTATAATGATTCCATTTCAGAGAACCGAGGTAATCATTTGTGATTTTGGAGAAAGCTGGCTTGTCAAATGCTGTATGTTAAGTTTAGACTATTGTTGCTAATTCTCTATACCCATTAAATAGTGATGATGATGATGGTGATGATAACAATAATGGCAGCTAACATTTTTAAATTCCTATTTGCCAGGCTTTAAGGACTGTACATATGTTATCTCATGTAATGTACACTGAGGTTTAGAGAACTTCATTAATTTGCCCAACGTTCATAGCTAATAATCAATAAATTCCAGAGCCAACAGTACCAATTCCTACATATGAATGCTGCTAGTCTGGGGTTGGGGTCAAAATAGAGGAATTAGAATATAAAGTGGAACTGGCCATCCTCAATAACTCTAACTGGCTGGTAGAAGATTTGTAAACTAACAGAAATTGAAAAAAAAAAAAAAAAACTGATGAGTTTTAGTCCTTACTTTGAGCGAGTCGCCATACTAGATCTTCACATAAATTTTAATGATAATAATGAATAAAATGATAACCAATCTATAGAGTAGATGATATCTTGCCGTGTTGGTTATTAAGTGAGCGTTTCTCAGTTTAAAACCAGCTTCTCTACTCCGCTCACAAGATCCTGGGGCTGCAACTCTGCAACTCTGCAGACTCCGTCGTTTCCGCTTTGCCAGCGGCTCCATTAGGCTCTGCCAAGAGGGGGCGCCAGAGAGACTACGTCGCTAAAGGAGTAAGAGGGATTTTGATCCTTCTTGTTTTACTTCCTGTTCTTGTCAGCAGTATCTCAGCAACACTTCTTAGCGCTGGCAGCAGCAGCTCATTCCAGCTTCCAGTAGCAGCAGTGATTCAAGTGCGCAGTTTTTCTAACACTCGCTGAACCGGCCTTATTGTGCCACCTCTGGGCACCAGCCCAGCCAGACCGTACACCCTCCTCAGAGACCTGCGTCCCAGCTCTGCAAGACCCTTCTCCTCCAATCTTCTGAGTTCTGTTTCCTCGGCTGAGAAGTGGTAGCTGCATCCTGCACGATCACCTCCACTATATCTAGGTGTTTGTTTTTTATCTTTTCATTTCCCTATTACCCGGTTAACATGTTTTAGTACTAAATTCTCTTTGTTACTAGAACTGGTAAGGTTTCTGTCTGCTGGCTGGAACCCCAGTGATAAACCCCCAATTCAGTGATAAGGATAAATTGCTCATATTTACTACTAAGTCAATAAAGGAGCTGAAATGGAATCCAACCCCAGGTCTTTCTGGTTCTGAATCATATGCTCTTTCCAGTACCCCAGGATGCCTCTCCAAACTAGGCAATGGTATCTCTGTGCCTATGTTGAATAAGAGGACACACACAAAAAAACATACATCATGCAAATGAAAGTCTAAGAAATACCTGGACACAATGTAAAATGTGTGTGTGATTGCATGCACTGGTATTTATCAATATTATTAGTGACAGTAAGACTATTGTGTATACAAAGTAGGTTCCATTGCCCTAAAGTGCCTTGTCCAATAGCTTAACCTGCTTCTGTGCTTGATATAATGTGAATTCTTTTCCGTGTTCAAGAATATGTCATGGCATTCCTGTATCTGGGTAGCTTCAAACTGTGCTAAAATACTTTGAGCAAAGAATGAGAAATGACTTGTAACTAAAGCCATCATCATTCTCACAATGAAAGAAGCACCCAAAACTTCAAAGAGATTATGGTAGACTTGTCACTTTTGAGTATTTAGCATGCCTCCATTCTGTAACAACAGATACCCCAGAGACCAGAAGAAAGTAAGATCAAAAGATATATAGTGTGTACTGACATAGACAGACACCTCAGACCATTAGACCAGCAGGGTGATTGTAAAGCACAGCTACATCTACACTCTGAGACTTAAGATGATTGTTGAATCCAAAGACTGGGAAGAGTGAGAATTCAGAATCTATTCTGATCAGAAGCCAGGAAGTCAGAAACTATCCCCTGAAGAGAATATTAAGACCTCACCAGAAATTTCAGCACATCATGTGTAATAAAGTAAGCTTAGTTTATTTCAGCTAATAAGTCTAGAAAAACTCTCATATTAAGTTCTACAGCATACAAATTAAAATGGAAGGAGAAGTTTTTATACCACTTGAAATGCACACACATACACAGATGGCACACATGTAATTTATTTCTCCTTTCTCAAAAAGCTCTGCTGCTTTCCAAATCATTGGTGCAAGGTACCAGTGTTTCTTAGTTTTCGTTGTGTGTTAAAGTTAAAATAAAAAGGGAGGGACTATCTGTTCTTATTATATTTGCAAATTCATCTAGAGGCCATATTGCACTGAGCCCATCTAAAACACATGACAAATGCACTCATATTTCTAGGAATCCTAACAGAGTCTAGGGGACAAAATGAGCAACAACTTGTTAACCTAAACCACAATGAAGCATAGAGTGGTGGGCTATAGAGAAAAACAGTCACCCTTCCTGCCTTCTTTGTGATGCTTCCTTCTAAATAAGAACCCCAGACAGCGCCTTTCCCAGTGACATTCATCCAGTGGATGCCGGAAAAATTCTCTGATAACCCTGTCAGAACACAAGGCATTATAATGAATAGTAGGTGATAAATCTATAGGTAATGCCTTAGCAGTGATTGTGTCTTTCTACAGCAGTTTAAAACAATAAAGCCTGAGCTGGGCATGGTGGCTCACACCTGTAATCCCAGCACTTTGGGAGGCCAAGATGAGCAGATCGCTTGAGCCCAAGAGTTTGAGACCAGCCTGGACAATATAGTGAGACCTTGTCTCTGCAAAAAACAAAAAAGCAAAAAAAAAACAAAAAACAAAAAAACCTTTAAAAATTATCCAAGCGTGGCGGTGGCAGCCTGTAGTCCCAGCTACCTTGGAGGCTGAGGTGAGAGAATTCCTTGAGCCCAAGAGGCAGAGGTTGATCTAAGCCGAGATCACACCACTGCACTCCATCCTGGAAGACAGAAACAATAAATAAATAAAATAAAGTCTGCTATTATGATATAGATAGATAACACAAGATGTGAAAAGCTGTAACCCCCTTGTCTTGCATCACCCCAGGAAAATGGAACTAGTATGCAAGCACAAGATTCCACTTAGTGACAAAAGAAGTCACTCTACTCACTTGGGGGGCTGTACTCAAATGTCCACACCCTCTGAACTTGGAGACAACATCAGGAAACAACCACTGACTGAAACCGAGGGTAGAAAAGTCGGCATATAAGAGATTAACATATCCATATTCAGTGGTTTTAAGACTTGGTATGTAAATGGCTTGCTGCATAGACTTAGGAATCCAACAAGTTCAACAGCTAGAATGTAGGGAATGAAAGTTATAACCTAATCAACTGTATTTGAGAATAAATATAAAGGAGAGATGTATTGACAGAAGAGAGGTCTGTGTGTAGTAAAGGAAAAAGAAGGCTAAAGAATATAAATTTGCCAGTGCGTTTTTAGTAGTGAATGAGGGACGGCCAAGTGCAGTGGCTCACGCCTGTAATCCCAGCACTTTGGGAGACAGGGGCAGGCGGATCGCTTGAGGTCGGGAGTTCAAGACCAGCCTAGCCAACATGGTGAAACCCCACCTCTACTAAAAATACAAAAATTAGCTAGGCATGGTGGTGGGTGCCTGTAATCCTAGCTACTGGGGAGGCTGAGGCAGGAGAATCACTTGAACCCAGGAGGCGGAGGTTGCTACGAGCCAAGATCGCACCACTGCACTCCAGTCTGAGCAGACAGAGCAAGACTCCCTCTCAAAAAAAATAGTGAACAATGGATAGACACTGTATTAATAAATAAATATTCCTGTTACTGAAAGAATTACTCTATTTCAGGGTGCAGGCATAATTAATCCAGGATGAGAGTTTGGCATAGGACATAGCTGAGGAACAGAAAAAGAGTCTAATAAGTAGGTCATATCAAGTCATTTTAGAGTCACATAGGGCATTGAAGGCAAGCCCCATAGTCAAAGGAAATTCATACCATAAACAATGTAGATGACCCAGATTCCATGAGGGAGAGGGTACCAGGTAAGTTACAACTGCATCTGAACACCTGCAGTGTGCACCACCCACCTGATTCAGGAAACTTGGACATTATAGTGATTGGTAGATGTAGAAAATGGGGAGAAGGACTTGTGCTGTGCTTATAAAAATGGGCAGCAACCAGCACAGTGGTTCATGCCTAGAGTCCCAGCAACCAGCACAGTGGTTCATGCCTGTAGTCCCAGCTACTCAGGAGGCTGAGGTGGGAGGATCACTTGAGACCAGGGGTTTCAGGCTGCAGTAAGCTATGACTACGCTGGTGAATAGTCACTGCACTCCAGCCTGGTCCACATAGCAAGCCTCCATCTCAAAAACAAACAAACAAAAAAACTAGCCAGCAGAAAACAGGTCTCTACACTTTCTCAACAGGGCATATGATCTGAAAGTGAGCCCTGTTTAATTAGGGTTGTGCATTTGTGCATTATCTCGGATCAGATAACACTAAAAACATATATTTAGTGGATGTAACTTGGTACTCCAAATCTCAACTGACTCCAGATCAACGGGAGCACAAAAGCTGAGAATCAATTCCTGGACAAGAGTTACCAAACCAAGGCCCCACTTGCCTGAAATACTTGGCTTGTCAGCCACCTTACCACATCTCTGTACCTGCTATAGTAGGCTC
Source organism: Chlorocebus sabaeus (assembly GCF_047675955.1). Classification (NCBI taxonomy): domain Eukaryota; kingdom Metazoa; phylum Chordata; class Mammalia; order Primates; family Cercopithecidae; genus Chlorocebus; species Chlorocebus sabaeus. The sequence continues at coordinate 97,318,503 of NC_132911.1, forward strand.
GAGTTGGCCTCCTCCTAGGAGTAAGGGCTGGAATGTGAGTATTTACCTTACCGTGTATTATCATCTCCCTTTTCACATCTATGTCTAATCTCTCCAATGAAGGCACAGGCAAAATCATAAGAAGGACCATGTCGTAAATTCTCTCCATTATGAACTAACCGTGATTGTGGAGCATACTATATTCTAGGCTCTGCACTAAGAGCTTTACTTTATTTCACTTGTCAAAACACCTCTGTGAGCTAAATATTATTTTCTTCATTTTACAAAGGAAGAAATATATGCATGAGTTATTTAAGAGACAGTTAGATAATTTGACTGTGATTTTATATTTAGTAAGTAATGGGGTTGGATTCAAGTCCAGGCAATCTTAACTCCTAAACTCATGCTCATAACTGCTATGGAAATGTGGTGTAATGTAATGGCTAAATAGACAAAAAAGATATGCCCCCCAGTTACGCAGTATATTCTGTTACAGTTTTTGAAAGGGCATGGTACTGGTACCAGAATTGATGGATTGATAGAAGAGTAAATTCAGAAATAGACTCATAATGTATCAGAATTAATAATCTGGTAAAGAAAGTATCTCAAAACAGTAAAGAAATTAAGAAAAATTCAACAAATAATAATGGAGAACCTGGCTAACCATTTACAAAGAAAAAAATTAAATTCCTGACCTATGCTGTATATCATGAAACATTCCAGTTAAAGATTCAAATAGGAACAAATAAATAATAAAAGCATTAGAAGAAAATATAAGAGAAACTGATGTAATCTTGTACTGGGAATGACACCAAAAGTAGGACTTATGAAGGGAAGAGATGGATAAGTGTGATTACATATCATTTTTAAAGTTTCTGCTTGATCCAAAACATCACTCACAAAGTTTTAGAAAACAATTGACAGACAAACTGAGACTTGTAAGGTAGAATTAATGACAAAATAATTAATGAACTTAATATATAACAAACTTAAAAATCAATAAGGAAAATATAAACAACCATATAGAAAAAAGTGAGCAAAAGTTATGAAGAGGCAGACCATAGAGAAAGAATAAAAATGGCAACAAGCATATAAAAATATTATCTTACAATTGTATGGTAAGAAAATAAATGAAAATCAGAACAACAAACTGATAATATTTTCAATCTAACAGAGTAATTTAGTTTAAAAAAAAAACCCACAAAATCTAATGTTGGCAAGGGTTTCAAGGAACACAGGCATTCCCATATACTATTGGCAAGAATATAAATTAGTTTAACATCTTTTGATGACAGTTTGCCTATAGTATTAGTTTTTTTCCAGAAACTATGTTTCCTAATATAATTCATCAAATGTTTTTTAAAAAGTATTGCAAAGTTATTCATGATAGAATTTGAGGCCAGGTGCAGTGACTCACACCTGTAATCCCAACACTTTGGGAGGCTAAGGCAGGCGGATCACTTGAGGTCAGGAGTTTGAGACCAACCTGGCCAAATGGCAAAAGCCTGTCTCTACTAAAAATACAAAAATTAACCAGGCATGGTGGTGTGTGCCTGTAATCCCAGCTACTCGGGAGGCTGAGGCAAGAGAATCACTTGAACCTGGGAGGTGGAGGCTACAGTGAGCCAAGATCATGCCTCTGCACTCCAGCCTGCGTAACAGAGTGAGACTGTCTCCAAAAAAAAAAAAAGTATAATAGCAAAATAGTAAAAACAAATGAAATGTCTATTGGTAGGGAAACAGCCAAGTAAATAACAATAGATCCATACCATTGAGTACCACGTGGCTACGAAAAATGATGACACATGCTTAATGTATTGACATGAAATAATGACCATGGTGTATTGTCAAGTGAAAGTAGCAGACTGTCAGACAATATGGATGTGATTATTCCATTATCATAAAACAATGTAAGTGTATGTGTAAGGGGTGCTTTACACATGCATAAGAAGCAGTATGAAAAAACATACGTCAAGATATTAACAAGAATTATCATTGGATGATGGCATTACAATGCAGAGATACTTTATTCTCTTTTGTTTTTTTCTTTCTTTTTGTAATCAGCATATTTCACTTTTACCATTAAAAAGGTAGACAAAACTGATAGTACTTTATGAAAAATGAGATTTTTCTCATCTCCTGAGACTCTTTTCATTAGAGAGATTACACTCATATGTGATTTGTTCATCCACCAAAGTGCACAATGTGTTCCATCATTGGAAGGGATCAAGCCTTGAACTTGGGTGGTTGGGAAGCCTCTGTCACCTGCTATACTAAGAGTAGAATCAGATTCTACTCTCGAGGATCGGATTATTTTGAGCAAAAGTTCTCAGATGTTGTCCAGAGAGATCATCTCAGGGAACTCTCTTGTTCTCTGCCCATGAAAACTCTATAATGAACAAGGTATTTGATTCATCCTCACACATTTCCCATTTACTCCTGTGTTGTTGATTGGCAGGTGGATTAGCAGTGAGTATTGAATTGTTCAAGTAAAGTCAAAGACTGGACTCTTAGGACCACTCTTATGCCATAAGTGTCTTAAATTTGGAAGACAAAGGAAAAGTTAATAAAACATTGTGTGACCCTCAAATCTACCACCTGCCACCCTCCCTGTTTGCCCATACACACATCAATATATACCCACGGACATCATTATTCCTGCCTCTCAGAGATCTCAGGCAGAAAAGCCAGAGATGTCATAGAGAATCCTCCTAGGGGTACAACCTGTGTTCTCTCCTGGAGTAATTACAGCCTGTGTTCATCCCGGCTAGGCAGGCTGACCTCGTCTCTTAAATTCTTTATTAAACAACATCTGTACCTCACTCTCCTATTGTGGTGAGGTAAGACATAGATTCTCACACAGCCTGATAACAGCTGTTTTATCATTCCTTTTACAATCTCTGAGAACACCAAGGAAAAACTCCCAACTGTGAAGCTAGGATGATTGGAAACACTCTGAGCTCCAGACTAAAAGCAAGAAAATTGCACCAAACCTCAGAGAGTTTTTTTTTTCTATACTTCACACAGAGGCCCCCCACCATCCCTGATTCCTTGATTAAATTGTTAAAGTTTAATAAATTATCATGTTCCTGTGGAAAACTATAACTGAAAACTTTTTTGTTTGTTTTTTAACTAAAAGCTTTATGTACCAGCTGGCAATTTTTCCACTAATGCTGATTTTTTAAAAAAAATTTTTTTTTCGCATAAAAACACTCGCTGCAACATACTTAATCATTGCATTCCTCAGGCATACCTGACTCAGTTAGATTCCAGATAAGTAACATTACAGTTCATCCTCACATCAGCGATTGTTACATCAAAAAGAAAAGACAGAGACATAACTAAGTGAATTACACAGAGAAAGCCAAGTGGATAGGGAGAGACAGCTTTCATTTGCACATTTATATAGTTCAGGAATCTACTAAAGGTGTATAAGAAATGAAATCTGAAAACTTGTTACCTATGGTTTTTTGCATTTGTTAGAAAACTTCAATTTTAAAAAGGTAAAGGATAACTAGTTGAAGGGAAAAGACTATATGGTGAATTATTCATTCTAGCTGGGCCATTCCAGGTCACAAGACAGGAGACTTCTTATAATCTTACACATAATAGAGATCTGGGATGACAGAAGCTCTGTTAAATCAACCCATACTGCACACAATTCTTCAGAACGCAGTACTGATAAGGCACTGGTAGACCCAGGAGAAAAACATCTGAGACAAATTGTCAGGAATCACAGAAAAGCAGGTTGGAATGGAAGCCTGTTTTATATAGCAATTTGTCCAAAAGGCCAGACAAAGAGAAAATATTGTCGAAGCTTCCTTCTCTTTCCCTGACTTCATGTCCCCATTGTTAAGATGACTGCAATAATAGGCTAAACAGCGTATTTTTAGGGGAAAGGGGAAAGGGAAGAAATCCAGCCCATGATTGGTTTGCAGGACATTTTGAATGACTGTAAAAATATTATGTGTGCATAGAGGAAATTTTGAAAAATAGAGAAAAACAGAAGAAATAAGTAATTTCTCCTCTCACAATTCACAAACAAAAACAATCATTAATACTTGGTATAATAAAATAGACCAAATCCTTTTGTTTCACGTAAAATAAAATCTTCTATTTTACGTGAAGATATATGTATTTGATGGTGACAATAAATCTAAAATATACATTATATATGTATGTATATACACACACAAATATACACACAAAATTCTCCCCCAAATTAGATAAAGATATATATATGTGTATATATGTATACAATTCTCCCAAAAATTTGATTTACATTATATGTACTGTTTGTAATCTGCTTTTTTCTCTATTCAGTATTTTAAATTCCTGAGTATTTTAATTAAAATATTACAATGCTTTAGATTTATCACCACTATTAAAATGGTTTTTAAGTACCAAAATGCATATAATAGGTTAATATTTTTTAAGGTTTTTAAAAAAACTTGATACAGAATCAAGCAGTTTTCTGACATTTAAGGAATGTATATCCAATCTCACTTTTGCAGTATCCCATGGGGTATCATGGAGTTATCTGGTAAAAGAATACAACGTACATAACTTCTCTAAGTTTCAGATTCCTTTTAGTAAAATGCAAATGATAGTATCACAGGATCCTTATTCTGCATAATTCGGTCCTGGAAGTGGTTATAATATCAGTTAAAAGAGGAGTCCCAAAATGATATAAATATACCCAAAACATTTTACAATAACTAAAAACACACCAGTCAACATTCACTAAGTTTTCGAAATAGTACCAATTTTTTTTTTTTTTTTTTGTCAGATGGGATATAAATCTTAAAGGGTTGTCTTTCTTGCATAAACCATACCCATAATGTATCTACAATTTCCAGCTCTACTTTTTTTGAGGAACAAGAATATACAAACACTTGTAAAACAACCTAAGTGAAAAATACTTCCAGATTTTCTTACTTTTTCCCAAAGTTAAGAGCAACTTGTTTAATGACTTTCCTTATCAAGACCTTTGAAACTTTCCACTTGGTTTTCATAAAAACAACACTTCTTCCTTTCCCATTCCTGTATCATTATTGTATACAATATTTAATAAATTCATATAATTTCAACAACACTACACATTTGAAAAACAGATTGGGAACAAACTCAACCAGCCTTCCTGAGCTAATCTCTCAGCTGAGGGAGGCTGAGAAATACAGCACACCAGAGAGCCACCCACTGGCCTTGAGCATTCAGTATGCTGGGAACACCAGTCAACATGCTTTGGAGCAGCAGCCTTCAATCTTTTTGGCACCAGGGACTGGTTTTGTGGAAGACAATTTTTCCATGGACAGTGGGAGAAGGGAATGGTTTGTGGATGAAACTGTTCCACCTCAGATCATCAGGCATTAGATTCTCATAAGAAGTGCACAACCTAGATCCCTCACAAGTGCAATTCACAATAGAGTTTGCACTCCTATGCCAGTCTAATGCCCTTGCTGATCTGACAGGAGGCAGAGCTCAGGCCAGAATGCTCACTTGCCCACGCTCACCTCCCACTGTGTGGCCTGGTTCCTAATAGGCCATGGGCCAGTACCAGTCCGTGGCCTGGGGATTGGGGCCCCTTGTTTTATAGGGATGGGAAGGTTCAGATAAGACAGCCATGGGCTAAGTGCTTACGGTTGATGTAAATATTAAATGAGACAATGCACTCAAAATGCTCAGCACCATCTTTGGCACTTAATTAGCTCTCAATAAACATTAGCTGAAAAGAAAGAGAAAATAAGAAAATGACAAAGACCCTTTCTGCAGTTTCCTCACAATCATTGGAATCTAATCAGGTTTTAGCCAAGATCAAAAAAAAAACGAAAAAAAGCCTAGATGTTGAAAACTTGCTGTCAGGCTAGATTATCTGTAAGGATGAGGCTCTGATAAAAATCAGCTGCAGCAAACAAAGTACTATCCAGAGCGTAAGTTGTCTAATTCGGATGACAAGGTATCATTGGACATTGGATCCCAGACTCAGATGCAACCATATAGACTTACATGTAATGAAGCACCCATGAAGACTTAACTTAGAAAAAATTCTAAACCTGCATCATTTTGGTTTTAATCAATTTTTATCATCTTTCTCTTTTCTAGAAAATACACCTCATACCACCAACCTAAGCAAAGTTGATTTCTTTTAAATTTTACCATGCATCAAAAAGGATAATAGTTAATATTGGGTTTCAATTAGCTACACTAACAGGACATGGGAATGCAATGCAAGAGCAAATAGAGCTTAACTTTCTATCAAACACAGAATTAACAGAGAAGACACTAACAATCAGTTGTGGAAAGTCAATGATGTAAATAAATAATAATAGCTTGACAAATTCAGTCAAAATCCTAGAAAGCAAGAGTTGAAGCTGATTTCTTTTGCAGATAATCAATGCTGAGAAGATTGGAAGATGAATAGGAGGAGTTAGGACTACAGTTGTCAATAACAAGGAAATGTAATCAAAGAACTTGTTCAAGTTTTAGTATGACATGCCTATGAGCAGCAGAAGAAAGACTGAAAAGAGAGCAGTTTCCTTATTTAACAATTTCAAGTAAATTTATCCTGGGTCCCAGGCCAAATTTGTGTCATGTCAATTTGGTTCAACCATCTTAGAGTCACAGCCCCCCTTGATAACCTGTGAGAAAGCTATGGACCCCAAGATAGTTTTTCAGCATTTTGTAAAGCTGCATGCACTTAACATGTGCTCTAGCAACTGCACTGTTGGGCATTTATCCCAAAGAAATGAAAACTTACATCCACACAAAACCCTGTAAACGAATGTTCATAGCAGCTTTTTTGTAATAGCCCAAAATTGGAAACAATTTAGGTGGCCTTCAGTGGGCAAATGGCTAAACAAACTATGGTTCATCCCAATTGTGATAGTGTTCAGCAATAAAATGAAAGGAACTATTGATACACTTAACAGCTTGGATGAATCTCAAGGGACAACACTGAGTTAAAAAAATAAAAAAGTGAATCTCAAGACTGCAAATTATATGATTCCATTATATAACATTCTTGAAATAAAATTATAGAGATGAAGACCATATTAGTGGAATATTAGTGGTTGCCAAGGATTAGAAATAGCAGGGAGGGAGGTGGCTGTGGTTATAAAAGGGGTAGCAGAAAGAATCTCTGTGGTTACAGAACAGTTCTGTGCCTTGGCCATGTTGGTGGTTACTCTTATCTGCATGTAATACAATTGCATAGAGCTACACACACACACATGCAGACACATGCACACACATGTGAGTATATGTAAAACTGGTGAATTTCAATAAGCTCCTGGATTGCATCAATGTCAGTTTCCTTGATTAGGTACTGCACTATAGTTATGCAAGATGTTACCTTTGGAGTAAACACAGGACCTCCTTTTTTTCAATTGCCTGTGAATCTCTAATTACTGTAAATAAAGTTTTAAGAAGATACATATACTGATAGAGGAATGGGTACTCGTATTGCTAAACTCAATTTCCAAATAGAATGACAGTTTGATCCCCTTATAAGGAGGGCAGCTGAGGATGAAAAGAGTGAAAAGCAAAGAAAAGGGCTTCTAACTTTGTATTTGATATACTTCTGTGCTCTTGAATTTTTTTAGTTGATATTCTCTGTACAGTTTGAATTTTTATAGTATGAATATATTACTTTTATTATTTAAAAAGGCAAATGAGGATAAAATGAGAAATTCTTTTGAAAAAATCTGTGGAGTCTCTTCCCCCAAAAAAATTTGCAAAAATTCAGTATACAATTATAGCAATCTCATGGACCCCAAAGCCTATCCATGAATCTCCTGAAGCATTCATGTCCCTGACTAGGAGCTCCTGCTTTTAAAAATGGATGCCTGTACAAATGGAGAGAAGTGGGGTCAAGGGACCTATTAAATATATTCTGTAATCACCCTGGGCTCTATTTGCTATGATGCTCAGCCTTCCTCAAGTGGGAAATAAAGATGCATTCCTTTGTTTCTTTGGAAGTGACTAGATGGAGAACTCTGTATTGGAACTTTAGGAGCCACACCAAGGGTGATCATAACAAACATGCAGGAATACATTAACATATAAATAACTTATTACTAAGAGTACTTAGAACAACAGGAAGAAATAGAATAGTTCTTTGAGCATTTGTTTACTAGCCATCTTCTGGGCAATATGCTAGACATTGAAAATAAGGCAGTGAGAAAAACAAGCTTGTTTTCTACCCAGAAACTACTGAGTGCCTAAAGGCACAGGAAGGTTCTTTGCCTGCTTAATGCAAGATGTCCCATCTTGTTAAAAATCCACAGTTTATGAACTACTTGTGCAAAGGATACATAAGAATTATAGAACCAGAGTCAAAATATTGTATCATATCAGTCTTTGAAAAACATATAATATGCAAATATATGAAGAAATATCTGATACATATATTTTATTATTTTACACTGTATTTTATATACATTGCATTAAATATATATGAATATATAGACATATATATCCCATCCAGAACGCTTTTCAGAAAAACATTGGTTTTAATCTTCTGACTCAAACATGTCAAAGAAAGCTAAATGATTCAATAATTCAGCCAAAAGATATCTTGTTGGTGTTTTCTCTTTTGGTTAATGGATGGTTTGGTAGAGAACTGTAGTAATATGTTAATAGAACAAGACTGGTGGGAAGACACATGAAATATTTAAAATTTTGAAGTTGAGAAGCAGCATGGCCCAGAACACATGAGGCTAATATTACCGATTCTACAGCCAAACTAACTGTCTGGGTTACAATCTTGAATCTTTCACCTAACAGCCATGTGACCAAGGGAAGTACCTACTCTCTGTGGCTCAGTTTCCTCATCTATAGAATGGATGCATGATTGAGTTGGAATAAAGGTTGAATAAATTAGAGGGGTATGAAAGTGCTTGTGAAATTTTTCAACAAGTATTTTGTATTAGTCAGCGTTCTCCAAAGAACCAGAATCAATAGGATATAAAGATAGCAAGAATTCATTATGAGGGATTGGCTCACATGATTATGGAGACTTGGGAAGTCCCTTGTACTGCCATTTGCAAGCTTCAGACCCGGGAAACCCAATGGTGTCATTCGGTCCAAGTTCAAAGGCTTAGGAACCAGGGAAGCCAATGGTATGAGTTCCCGTCAGAGGGCAGGAGAAAACTAAAGTCCTAGCTCAAGAAAGCCAGGCAGAGAGAATATTTCTTTGTTCTACTCAGGCCCTCAACAGACTGGATGATGTTCAGCCACACTGGGATGGGAAAACTGCTTTACTCAGGCCCCTGGTTTAAATAGTAGTGTCTCCCAGAAACACCCTCACAGACACACCCAAAAATAATGTTTAACCAGCTATCTGGGCATCCTGCGACCCAGCCAAGTGGACACATAAAATTAACCATCACACATCTGTTGGACTAAAACCAAATACTATATGTGTGCAGAGAAAACAAACTCCTGGAAGATGAATTATGTGAATGGGAAGGAATTCACCAGGTTGGGGTATGCAGGGGTGCACTCTCCCAGATGGAATCTAAGCAATGGCCAAGGCAAAAAGGTGAGAGCAGGTTTGGGAAACAGTGGACAAGCACACTTAGCTACAGCCCTAGAGCTGTGCCTCAAAAAGACAGACACTGGCCTGAAAGAGTAGTTTAGAGGCTTAGCAACACCCTGGCTGCCAACTAAGGATTAGAATTTCACCAAAAGATTTTAAGTAAAGGAGACCCCTGACCAGTGCTATACTTAGGGAAAGTCAACCTGTCCCATGGTTTAGATGAGGACGTGGGGAAGCCAGCTATAAAACTATTGTGTAACAAAAGATCAGGAGAGGTATAGTATAGGCTAATGCAGAATTATGAGGGTGAAATAAATGAAAACCAGAAATGAACAGTAACCAAGTAAAGAGAGTGATGAAGAAATGGCATCCCCAATACACCAAGCCCAAGGTGTCATTCATTCCAAGTTTGAAGGCTTACAACCTAGGGAGCTAGAAATCAAAGAGAAGACACAGAAAACAATGACAAGAAAGCTGAGAAGTAGAAAAGAAAGAAATAGAAAACTGTAGAAAGAAATCTAAGAACATGCTACATGTCAAGCATACTGATCATTTTCTGTAAGTTTTCCCTTTTGATACATAAAGATAACTGTGGAAACTGGTAAAACTATCCCCTTGTTTACCCAGCAAGAAGCTGAGGCTCAGAAAAGTGAAATTATTTGCCTACATCACATGGCCAGTTAAAAGCAAAGCCAGGATTTAAACCCAAAGCTTTCTTGCTCCAGAGTCCATGCTTCCTACACTAGACCATGCTAGTTAGGGGATGCAGTGGGTAGGAGATTCTGCCTCTTATTTTGGACACATCGCTGGACTTCCAGATGAATTTGTTGAATGGGTGGCAGCAGTAAAGGCATGAAGAGGTCTGAGGGGAGAAATGAGGGTTAGAGAATGGAATCCAGAAGCTTTCATGGAGGTTTTGTAAGAATTAGTGAAACCGCTGAAGTGAATAATCAATAACAGATCATTTATAATTATTAACTTGCGCATTCATGTGCTGGAATGTAATCATGTTTGTCTGAAGAGCCAACACAGCAGTTTTAAAGGGATTCACAAACAGAAGAAAGCTGCTGTTCTCTCCAGTAAGCAGTATTTTAGTGGCAAAACACCCTGTGAATGGTTTGTGAGTACAAAGCAGCAAGCATGTGAATAGCTTTTTACAATATCACGTTCTCTCCTTCCACTTGGGAAGGAAGCACAATGCTACCATAAGCAGATACTAACAGAGCACAGATGCTGGCGCTGATGTCAGCGTAAATGCTGTCCCGCACCAAAAAAAAAAAAACTCCCAAAGTACTGTGCCTGCATAAATCTTGTATTTTTATGAATCACTGCCATCACTGCAACCTCACACTGAAAATTTGTGTTTTAGAAGTGAATGGATTATTCTAGAGAGTTTAGTTTCTCTTAGGCTCATGATTTATACTTGTCCATATATCATATCCAAACAGGACTTTGCTTCCTAGGTTGCCCAAGTGGCAGTCTGTATCCAGTGGTTAAAGTTAGAAAATATCATTTAATTTTAATCCAGAGGAGCAAAATCGGTCTGATGCCTCTGTTGTAAACATTCAACCACAGATTCAACATTAATATTTCCACTTCTTATCAACAGCAGTTTTCCAGAGCCAACAAATACATTGCACTATACAATTTTATGCTTTGTAAAAGGTGACCTATACTTTCGTTTTCAAATGCAGTTTCTTTAATGAAAATATTGTAATGTCAGTCCATGCAAAGCAAATGCATATTAATATGCGTTTACATCTGTCTCATATTAATATTCATGCCTGAATCCACATCCCTACACAAAGCCAATTTTCTGACCATCTGTGTGATGGCTGGTGGATGCAATGAATAAATTTTATTTGTGAGGGGAGTGATAAATCATGTTTCTTCAGTTTTTCACCCACAATCTTTCCTCTTAGGTGCAAAAATGTTTTTATCGTGGTTTGGAATATTCAAGTAAACGAAACGGATTAACCCTTTAACATTCCTACAGATACTGGCAATTTTATAAAGGCTGTGAAAATACAATCTCAACAACTCTAACTAAAAATAACAAAAGGGAACTATGGATTTACTTGCTTAGATTAGACATCCTTTGTTCCCATGTGAGTTCCAGTCTTTTACACTAATCTTTGATATTGTTTAAAATGTACTCTGGTTTTGAAAATTTTACAGATGAAAACAAGACCTCTGCAGAAAGAGTGTATTCCTAAAGAAACTCCTGACAGTCATTAAGTATCTTAAAAGTCCTACTATGAAGTGTAACCATACATAAAGAAGATTTCAAACAGGAAAGAAGATTAAGAACAAAGAAAGTTTATTAGTATTTACACAATGATCTTGGTACTTTCAATTTCACCCAAGTGAAATATCAAGATTTCAGCAGCAACAATGTTTTTGTCAATTTGGGATCTGTTGAGGAATATCACATCCAAATCTAAGAAGCAATTACCTTTCAGGATATGCGACAAATACAGTTAATTAACCTTGCAAGCAGAGCCCAAAGAGAAGGATTAAATTGAAAAGTAATCATATTGTGATAGGGAGAGCAAGAAAATACTGCACACTGAAGAAAGAAGCATGATCTGATGTCTTAAATCATGAAAACCATGTCAGGTGCTCTAAGATGGTTTCCTTGCCTCTTCCAGGAATGCTTTCTATGAATTCTAGATGAATGGGCCACTAGATTGAATCCAAACCCAAAGTTTCAATATGATTTCATTTACCTTCTCTGAGTTAGACGGGGCTTTTCTAAGGTCACTAAAATTGTCCACAGTCACAAATAGCACAAACCATAACTTCCAGGTCAAAGCAGAAATAAATTGGAACTTACTGTTCTCACTTACAGGCTGCTGAAAGTTTCTACTTCTATTGTAATGACACTGAACCAAGTGACAAGGTCAAATGAGAACTTTCAGAGCCATCAATCTACTGTAGATACAGCCCAAGTGGGCCAATGGATAGTCAAGTCATAAATGCAGTAGGATCAGAGAATTGTTTGCTCAAATAAGCAACAGTTATTTAGTGAACACCTGCTACTGGCAAGGCACTGTGCTGAGATGGAGATCAAGATGCCACGTTGGTCTCAGAAAGCTTACCACCTTGCTAATAACATAGACAGGTTCTGCCGCAAGATTCTCAACCATTAAGTTGGTGTATGATAAATATGAACTAAATACTACAAAAGGAATTTAAAAGATGATGAGATTCCCGCTGTCCCAGATAATTAAGGAACTTCTTTAGGAGGAATTTAAGATCAACCTTGAAGGCTGAAAAAGTTCAGATGGTTTTAGAAGTCTCATCAGGTAGGAGAAGCTTTACAAAGGTGCAGGGCAGGAAGTACTTAGTGGGAGGAGTAGGAATAATTGGGAGGAATTGCGAGTAGACCACTCTAGTTACAGCTGAGAATTAATGTCCAAAACTATGGGAGTTAAAGGAAATGATTTTAGGTAGTACCACAAGTAGGCATTAAATAACACTGAATTACAAAGTCAGAAAAATAATCCCGGCCGGGCGCGGTGGCTCAAGCCTGTAATCCCAGCACTTTGGGAGGCCGAGACGGGTGGATCACAAGGTCAGAAGATCAAGACCATCCTGGCTAACACGGTGAAACCCCATCTCTACTAAAAAAATACAAAAAAACTAGCCGGGCGAGGTGGCGGGCACCTGTAGTCCCAGCTACTCGGGAGGCTGAGGCAGGAGAATGGCGTGAACCCGGGAGGCGGAGCTTGCAGTAAGCCGAGATCCCGCCACTGCACTCCAGCCTGGGCGACAGAGCAAGACTCCGTCTCAAAAAAAAAAAAAAAAAGAAAAGAAAAATAATCCCTTAGTAACTCTGTTAATTCTCTTCATTGCCTCAAGAAGATAGTCTGTTTGGTGCCAATATATCTTTAACACCACTGCAGTGCTGGCTAAATCCCCATTTTTAACAGAGAGCCAGCCCCAAGGCTCAAAGTCTACAGACTAAAACTTGATAACATTGTTTGGTTTCATGTGTTTATTTTTAGTATTACTTCATGTTATACCAAGCAGTACTTACTGGTCTTCCATTTGCGTGGTAATATAAAATTTCCTTTCAAAAAGTTTATTTAAAATGTTAAAGATTAGTTGTTTTTCTAAAAAAGAAAAATAGATGATAGAACTGATGACAATGAAGGCAGGAGACTTAAAATTTGTATCTAACAGGATAGAATAACCAGCAAGATAAAGAGGCCGGGCACCGTGGCTCATAGCTGTACTCCTAGTACTTTGGGAGGCAAAGGCGGGCGGATCACAAGGTCAAGAGATCGAGACCATCCTGGCTAACACAGTGAAACCCCGTCTCTACTAAAAATACAAAAAAAAAAAACAAAATTAGCCGGGCGTGGTGGCCTGCGCCTGTAGTCACAGCTACTCGGGAGGCTGAGGCAGGAGAATGGCGTGAACCCGGGAGGCGGAGCTTGCAGTGAGCAGAGTCGGCATCACTGCACTCCAGCCTGGGCGACACAGCGAGACTCCGTCTATAAAAAAAATAAAAATAAAAAGTTAAAACCTAAAATTAAAAAAAAAAAAAAGATAAAGAGATGAGTTAGTCTCAGGCCAGATTTGACTCAAACCACATTTGACTGGTTTCAAGTCTAGCCTTTGATTTCAATTCCATTTGATAATTCTAAGTACCTCTGCTTTCCTCATATGTGTGGTGCTAAAAGAGGCATCGCTGAGGTCATGTTTGTGAAATCTCCTTCAGGCCTAGAATTTTAACAAAAATATACCTAAACCAATATTATATAAATGTAAAAGGAACATTATTTATACTGGCAACAGAAAGAAAAGCATAATAGGTCACCAAGCCTCAGTGATTTACCATAAAAGATATAAACTAAAATACTTCACTGGAAGCAAAAGGATATTGCTTTCATTAGATCACTCAGAATTTCACAACATATACTTAAGTATGATTTAGCATAATATTGATACTTGTTTATATTTGCCACCTACCTATTTCACAGTAATATTGTAAGGATTAGTGATATGTAATGTTTCTTAAGCTTTCTCAACTCTTAAAAGAAAATATACACCATAAAATCAAGGTAATAGTAATAATAGTCATCATCATAATAGCAATAACTGCTCATGCATTTTCAAACATGGGTTCTGGGTTGATGGAAAGGGAAATTAGTTTGTAAGCTAAAACTGCAGGTTTATCAGCTGGTTAGAACAGAAAGGCTTAGAATGGGATAAGAGTGATGCTATCTGTAATTTATCAAGGTCTCAGATGGGTTCTGAGATTTGGCATTTGTAACAACTCCCAGGTTGCTGATGCTGCTGGTGTGAGGCCACACTTCAAGTAGTAAGACCTTGTCCACTCTTTCAGGATCAGGTCTAAAATATGCACCACTGACAGTCAGAGGACTGAAGGGAGTGTGTCTGAATACATCTTGGCAAATCTATCACTGCTGCTTCGACTGCCCCATTTGTGTCATCTTTGTACCTGGTATCCTATCTCCATTGTCCAATCTACCGCCTTCAAGAAAATTATTTTTCTCATTTTCCCCCTGTCCCACCCTTAGTCCCAAACAAGATGTGAACTTTTTAAGAGCAGAAAGCATGACATATTTTAAAAACTGATCATGAGTAAACAGACAACCTACAGAATGGGAGAAAATATTTGCAAAGTATGCATCTGACAAAAGGTCTAACATCCAGCATCTACAAGAACTTAAACAAATTTACAAGAAAAAAAAAATCCCATTAAAAAGTGGGCAAAGGACATGAACAGACACTTCTCAAAAGAAGACATATACACAGCCAACAAACATATGAAAAAGAGCTCAACATCACTGATCACTGACCAGGAAACTGCAAATCAAAACCACAATGAGATACCATCTCACATCAGCAAGAATGGTTATTATTAGAAAGTTAAAAAAAAAACAGATGCTGGTGAGGTTGTGGAAAAAAAGGAACGCTTTTACACTGTTGTTGCGATTATAAATTAATCCAGCTATTGAGAAAAGCGGTATGGCAGTTCCTCAAAGAGCTAAAAGCAGAACTACCATTCAATCCAGCAATTCCATTACTGGGTGTATACCCAGAGAAACATAAATCATTGTACCATAAAGACACATGCACACAAATGTTCATCGCAGCACTCTTCACAATAGCAAAGACGTGAAATCAACCTAAATGCCCACCAATGACAGACTGAAAAAAGAAAATGTGGTACATATACACCATGGAACACTATACAGCCATAAAAAGGAGCAAGATCATGTCCTTTGCAGGGACATGGATGGAGCTGGGAGCCATTTTACTCAGCAAACTAATGCAGGAACAGAAAACCAATACCACGTATTCTCACTTATAAGTGGGAGCTGAATGATGAGAACTCACCAACACAAAGAAGGGAACAACGGACACTGAGGTCTATTTGAGGGTGTAGGACAGGAGCGGGGAGAGGGGCAGAAAAGATAACTATTGGGTACTGGGCTTAATACCTTGGTGATTAAATAATCTGTACAACAAACCCCCACGGCATGAGTTTACCTATGAAACAAACCTTTGCATGTACCCCCGCACCTAAAATAAAAGGTAAATAAATAAATAAAATAAAAACTGATCATAAGGCTTGGACAAAGATTTATATTCAAAAACATTGATATCAGAACTTTGTATAACATCAAAAAGTGGGAAAAACATGTTTCTTATAAAACATTTAATAATGTGGGATATGTTAATGATATAACATTGGGTTTAAAAGCAGGATACAAAACTATATTCAGTATCGTTTAAATTTAAATATGGGTAAAAAGAAATATAGAAAGTAGCCTGCATAATTAATAAAATAATAGCAACTGCTCTTCATTTCTGCTGAGTAATCATTAAAAAGAGTTGAGAATGCAATTTTCCCCTCTACACCTCCCACTGAAGAACAGCAAGGCTTGTGAGATTGTAGACTCTATTGCCCCAAAAAGGAGTTAACGCATGGAGGTAGAGAGCAGAATGATAGATACAAAGGCTAGCAAGGGTGTGTGGGTGGGAGGGGAGGGAAGAGAGGTTGGTCAAGAGGTACAAACATATGGTTAGATAGAAGATATGAGTTCTAATGTTCAACAGCAGAGAAGGGTGACTGTAGTTAACAACAATGTATTATGCATTTCAAAGTAGCTAGAAGAGAGAACTTGAACTCTTCCCAACACATAGATATGCTAAATACTCAAGGTGATGAATACCCCAAATACCCTGACTTGATCATGACATATTCTATGCATATAAAAAAAAATCACATGTACCCCACAAATACGTAAAATACTAAGAATCCATAAAAATTATTTTTTAAAGGTGTTAACATCTTTAGTGTTTCAATCATAGCAAGAGTGAACAAGCTGAACCTTTACAGGATGGGGATGATTTAAGGGTCATGGTGGGGCACGGCCCAGACTCAAAGAAAGAGTTGGATTCCCAAAGCCTGGGGAGATGCAGGAGTCCAGGGATGAGCTGCTGCTCCCTGGCCCCCTTTGATGTGCGCCACATGGGCATTGCTCATGCAGACCTGAGGCCTGAACAGCAGTCCCTGGGAACAATAACACCTGGGAGCCTCCATCATTGAATGGTCCATGAGGGCTGGGGCCACAATGGGCTAGAAATCAGAAGCCTTCCCAATTTTCCCAAATGGCATAAGCTTTTGGGGTCTTTTACAACCTCATGAGAACAACCAGACAACCCAAAACCAAGTAGGTTAGGGGCTACGTCAGATTTAATGAAATGTGGAATAAACCTACGTGATTTTTTTCTTACTTGACAGTATTATAGGGCAGTACCTATAAATGCACATGAAACACTGGGGAAAAACATGACAAATTGATAGTAGTTAACACTTGGGAGTTGGTTTATAAGTGATTTGGTTTTCTTCTTTAAACTTAATTTCTATATTTTTCAGAAATTCCTAACACCTAAGTTGCATCTAGAATTAGGAAAAGAAAATACAAAACATGTCATTCTTTAAAATCAAGTGGCACTTTGGGAGGCCAAGGCAGTGGATCATCTGAGTTCAGGAGTTTGAGACCAGCCTGTCCAAACATGATGAAACCCCGTCTCTACTAAAAATGCAACAAATTAGCCAGATGTGGTGGTGCATGTAGTTCCAGCTTCTCAAGAGGCTGAGGCAGGAGAATCGCTTGAAACCAGGAGGTGGAGGTTGCAAGCTGAGACTGCACCATTGCACTCCAGCCTGAGCAACAAGAGCGAAAGTCCATCTCAAAAAATAAAAAAATCAAGCTGCATATCTTATTCACCTTTTTATATGCAGCACCTAACACCGTGCTGGTATACAGCATGCAGTGAAAAAAATGACAACTAATTAAATAAACAATTCAAAGCACATGCCATAATGGTAAGCTAATACGATTTTTCTGCTATGCAAGAAACAGTACATGTACATTTGAAAGAAAATAAGTTATTCTCAGAATAGCTATTCATTTTATGTAAGATTATTAAAAATTATCAGAGAGGTGTTATGGAAAGCATTAAGCAAAGACAGCCTGGGTTCAGGGACAATGTCCTTGATTTGGTGAGAGAGGCTTTGTTTAGGTTTCTGTGTTACCTGCTAAGTGTATTCCTTTGGCAAGTCACTGACCTCTCCAAGCCTCTGATATCTCATCTACAAACATAAGTTCTATCAATTTAAGTGAGGCATCATTAAAATCAAGTGAAGTATAGAAATGTGAAAGCAATTTTAAAACCATGATGTACTATATCAGGCTATTTTGATTATTAGAGCCTGTATTTGGTAAAATGCAAAAGAAAGACTAAAAATATAGGTTATTCCTTTTACATCATTTATCAAGTTAAAAAGTCAAACTAAACATGTATTTCATGTTCCTGCCTCTTCTAGTGAGTGATTTTATAAGTCAACTTGCAACATAACCACCAACAAATGCAATTTAAAAATATATAAATTTAGACAGAAATGGAGGTTGGTTAGTAACTTCCTATACTTTACCATTTGGTTCACTCATGTATTTATTGTTTCAGCAATACTTCTTGTGTCAGACACTCTTCTAGGAGCTAGAGATTCAGGAGTGAGCGAGATCAAGATCACTGCCCTCATTCTAGTGATCTCATTCTAGTGGGCAAGAGATTAATAATCAACAAATAAACAAGAGAATCCGAGATTGGGATAAGTGCTATGAAGAAAATAAGCAGGGCCATGGTCAGCAGCCTCCAAGATGGCCCCAGTGCACCACCCTTGGGAAGGGCATGGATATCTGGAGGCAGGAGCACTGGGGCCATCTTGGAGAGTTGGTGACCAGAGTCAGTGACCCACCTTGTAGAGTCAATCTGATTGGCCAATAGAATATAGTGGAGGTGATGGCGTGTTATCTTCAAGATTCGGTTATAGAAGATACCATAGTGACCATGGTCACTCTCATGCTCTGTCTCCCTCTGAGGGAGAAGCCAAATGTCATGTCATGAGGACACTGAGACCCTCTGGAGAGGCCTGTGTGGCCAACAACCCTATGAACAGTCTCAGAAGTGGATCCTCCATTCCTTCAGATGACCCAAGCCCCAGCGGAACGCTTGACTGCAACCTCAGAAGAGATCCTGAGTTGGAACCACTGGATCCCAGACTCCTGTCACACAGAAAATCTGCGACAACAGATCTTGTTGTTTCAAGCTGCTGAATTTGGGGGCAATTTTACATAGCAATGGATAACTAAAACAAGAATAATGCAATGAACTGGGTCATGGTTCAAAAAGACCTACTTGAGGAGATTGTATTTGCTCTAAAACCTGAAGGACAAGAATGAACTGTGCAAAGAAAAGCCAGTTTAAGGGAACAACCAGCAGAAGAGGGAAAGGACGTGGAATGTTTGAGAAGCAAACACACATTTCTCCCCAGAGTGAGTCTGTACATTAACCAGACGCGTCTCCATTCTGCTCCCATGGACCTACTGCTGGTGATCCTCATTTGCAGTCGCCTAACCTACTACCCTTACGCTGTTCTCTGCAGTGTTCCTCAACCATCCGCATTTGGGGCAGTTCTTCACAGCACAGGACTGCCCTTATAGCGGAATGTTTTGCACCCTGAATCTCTCCCACTAAATGCTGAGAGAATCCCCAATTCACATGACAACCCCAAACTTCCCCCCACCCCCACTTTTCAAAATACCCTCCAGGGGGCAGTATTGTCCCCCATGTAAAACCACATGGTCTGGACTACAGAGACCACAAAGTATAGCAACTAAAAACAGTCGTGGGCGTCCCAGGTTCTTAGATATGAAACGCAGCCACACCACCCATCAGAAAATGGACTTTATCTCTCTCAACCTCATTTTGCTTAGTTGTTAAATAAGCCTTCCAGGGATTAAATCGAATAACGTGTAAAATAGCACAGGACTCGCACATAGGAAATACTTAGAATGAGAGCTATCATTAAATATTTCTCTTCCTGGCCTAGCCAAATCCTTCTCACTCTTTAAAATGAAAATGAAGCCAAATCTCTTCCAAGAAGCTTCCGTGGCTCCTCTTACCCCTTTTCTTTGAATTTATAATGCATGCATTGCTAATTGATGCCTTCTGTGGGGACAAATGGCACATGACGGCTATTGCTCTCTGTGGAAACCACAAGGGTTTTTAAATTTCTTAAGCCACATATGCCAGCTTCCTTTTTGTCCCCACTGCAGGCCACAGTGCTGGAAAGTTGGCTTGCTCTCCTGTTCTCCTATATCACCCTCTCAATCTCTTGAGGCTTTTTTCCTTCAAGGTTGGTTGTTGAGTTGGATGGTCTCTGTAGTACCCACCACTCCTTCTTTGTTGCTCAGAGAAAAACACAGGGGCCTTTATAAACAAATAATTAGCCATCAGATGTCCCCATAAAACTTTCTGGCACTGTGGGGGCAAGGGTGTTGGGACAACCTAAGCTTCAATTAAAAAAAAAAAAAAATCCTCAGGCATGAATCAACATCACCCCCACTATCTCAGGACTCTCCAAAGAATCCTGTTTCCCTGGTTCCCTTTTTTCTGCTTTCAGTAGTTCTCGCTATCTCTGTTTTGCCTCTTTCCTCCATTCTATTCTCTTCAGCCCACATCACCAGTGTGAGATGTGGCTCCCATTTCCTTTTTACCCTCCCACAAATTGTCACCAACATACAAAAGTGCGAAGCAGAGCTTTGCAGTGACAGAGATAAGTCCAGCAGAGTCAACAGCTGAACACTTAGTATTAGAATTCCTGTTAGTAACAAGTTACCAGCCCCCAATCTCCTGAAATGTGTTTCTTTCCCCAAAGCATACTGATAATCACTGTGGAGAAAAAAAAATGCAGGAGCTTAAAAGATAAGAAATGTTACAAATTCTTAGCATGGATCTTAGATCTATCATTCTTTCTTTCTCAAATCACATCACAGCTCAGTTAACCAAAGATCTGCCTTCTTTTTGTTGTTGCTATTTTTTGGGTTTGTTTTTTAAAAGAATGAAGTCCAGGCTGGGCACAGTGGCTCCACGCCTGTAAACCCAGCACTTTGAGAGGTTGAGGCAGGCAGATCACCTGAGGCCAGGAGTTCAAGACCAGCCTGGCCAACATGGTATAACTCTGTCTCTACTAAAAATACAAAAATTAACTGGGTGTGGTGGCACACTTCTGTAGCCGAGCTACAGGGAAGGGTGAGGCAGGAGAACAGCTTGAACCCCGGAGGCAGACGCTGCAGTGAGCTGAGAATATGTCACTGCACTCCAGCCTGGGCAACAGAGTGAAACTCTATCTCAAAAAAACAAAAAAAACAAAAAGAATGAAGCCCAAAATTGCCTCTTTCCACAATCACTTACCTTACATTGGATGAAACCATTCAATATTTTTTTTAAGAATCCTTAACCTGAAGTTCCAAGTCAGAGGTGTAAACCATTGTCTTTGGTCAGGTGCAGGTATGGTGGCTCATGCCTGTAATCCCACCACTTTGGAAGGCCAAGGCAGGAGCGCTGCTTGAGGCCAGGAGTTCAAGACCATCCTGGGCAACATAGCAAGACCCTGTCTCTACTTTTTAAAAAAAGAAATAAAAATTGATTTAAAAAAAAAAAAAAAAAAAAAAAACTCTTGTCTTTTAGGTGCATACCTTCGTCCAGCATGCAGGTGACCTTCCCAGGCTCCTCCACATTGGAGGGTCTCACTTCCATGGGTTTCCAAGTTCTCACCTACTCTAATGAGTCCTTAGCTTGGCCCTCCTTCCCTTTTTATCCCTTGGGGCTGGTGCCTACAGTTTTTACTTCATTTGTCCCTGTGCCCCTAATGCCTTGTTCCAGTCGTAGAAGGCCTTAATGTACTTACTGACGGATTTATCCTTAAAATCACACCCAGGTATCAATCAGTTTTTGCTTACTTCATAACTGACCTCATCCACATGTGCCCATGGCAAAGGCACCCATATGTTAGTTCTTATGTTAGACTAAAGAAAGAAAATAAATTTAGAAAGAGTTTCACACATCATCTGGGTAATCATCCTGTATTTATAATAGAGCAGATTAATGTCCCTGCATTAATAAATGACTCAAATGCTGCTATAAGGGCTGAGCATGATTATCTGAGCTTGTTACTTAACCCACTCGATTTTTTTAAAAATTCTGCAATCTGATGCGGCAGAACAGACTCTAAATGTTCTTGAACTTCAGCAAGGAACAAAGCTACCTAAATGTGGGAGTGGGGAATGATCGGCTAACGAGTTCTAGACGCTGCAAGCACAGCCACAAGAGCCCTAAAGAGAGGGTGGTTTTGTGGTCAACTTGGCTTTGTCTGGCTTCTTTCTTCAAACCTAAATCCAGGAAAGTCTTTACTTTGAAATCTGTCTCTGCTCCAGTCCAACATCAGGCTAGCCCTCTTGCCCTAAACTGGGGAAGCACAAGCAGCCTTAAGCCACTAGCCTGGACATTGGTAGGACTTCATTCTGGTCTCCAGGTTCACCCTGGCATTGGCCAATAAATGGGTTCCCAGGTGAATGGGTTTCTACATTGTAACCTTTTTCACATCATGGCACACATGAAAAATAATTTTTATCCTTACTGGCCCAGGCACGGTAGCTCACTCCTATAATCCCAGCCTGGGTCCATGGTTCTAATTGTATGTCTTTGGGTCAACCTGCATTTTAAGGCCTTCCTATTCCTTAGGTTTGATTTTCTCTGGAAAGTAATCATGTTTCTATATCATATATCAACTCAGAGAAAAGCATGAGGGGTACTGGCAGGAAATTTTGAATTTTTTTCCAACCTAAATGCCAGTGAAAAAGCTTTCCACTTCAAAAGAATAAGAATCTCAGAGATAAGGCAAAAGACTTGAAAAATAAATCTCTCTTTTCCTACCTTCAATTGCCCTATTTCCCTCATACACTTACTGTATTACATTTCCCATATACATTTGTTGTGCTTTTAAGTAATATGAATAGCTCCCAAAGATTTTGCACCTACTCTATGCCAGACAATAGGCTAAGCCAGGGGTGTCCAATCTTTTGGCTTCCCTGGGCCACATTGGAAAAAGAATTGTCTAGGGCCACACATAAAATACACTATCACTAATAATAGCTGATGAGCTTAAAAAACAAATCAAAAAATGCCACAAAGATCTCATGATGTTTTAAGAAAGTTTACAAATTTGTGTTGGGCTGCATTCAAAGCCATCCTGGGTCACATGGCGCCCGTGGGCTGCAGGTTGGACAAGCTTGTGTAAGCTCTTTTCGTGCATCACCTCACCAATTCCTCAATCATATCTGAGGCAGAAATTATTGGTACCATTTCACAGGTGAGCAAACAGAAGCTGAAGAGTTAAATGACTTGTCCAGGAAGTGGTGACCATTATTTGAACTCAGATCTAGCTGACTCCAAAATTCATGCTCTTACATGAGATAAATCGCGTGAAGCATGCAGTAGGTGTAAAATTTATTCCACGGACTCTACTTTTAAGAAATGTCATATTTCTATCTTTCTTTGTTTTCTTTAAACCAAACTAAATCTGATTTCAAGTCCCTATTCCATGACAGGATTTCAGTCTCAGTCCGTGTTGAAGTTCCCTTCTGTTGGGAGATCATTCTCCGTGGGTCTTTTGGGTTTCTGTACATGTTGTGAGGCACTGACTGCCCTTTGTCTCTGATGATCTTTTCAAAAATATTTCCACAGCAAACAGCCTTGAAAGGTAGCGATGGTGTCTCCTTCAGAGCAAAGGGCAAGCATGCTGACTGCCCATGATACAAGATTGGCGATCCCTAAGCTCAGAGGTCCTCTCCTGTCATGCAACCTATTGCATGTGCAGGTATCATCCAGCCCTGTTCACATCACCCTATGGGCACTGGGGCCCAGGGAATCAATGCAAAAATGCTAATACTCTGGCTGCTGGTATTGTTGTGAGTCATAAACTACCCTCCATCTCTGCCCCAAGAGTCTCATGTCTGCCAGATTTATGAAACAGTCATAAGTTAACTTATCAGCTTGCAGGTAGGGTAAGCTCTGAGACCTTTCACAGTTCTTGACACCTTACTCTCTCCAGAATCTTACAGAAACCTGAGAGGCTTACATGGTGTCCAGAAAGTAGAGATAGGCTTCCAGTTTTCCATCCCTCTGATGACAGCTGGTTCTTTACAGTCCAGGCTCACTTTGTTTATAAAGGGACACTGACCCCAGTGGTCTTGTGTCAAAATAGACAATGAAATCTTTGCCTTGACTGGCAAACTCTGTGCTTAGGATCTAGCTTTCCATATTTCCTCTCCCCTCTGAGGCCCTGCCACCTCCTGCCACTTTATGGGAACAGAGCACAGGTACCCACTACTCCAAGATCTGGTCAGTCTTGGAGGATCCCATCTCTCTCCTGTTATTCCTTCTTTCACCTGTCCTCTTAATCTGTCTCCTGACATCCAGGGCACGTTAGTATAATCGCCTCAACAAGTTAAGGCTTTCACCAAAGACAAGAAGAGAAGTTCCCTTCTGGTCCAAACTTTCCCTGAGGCAAGTGGACCCAAAGAGTGGCCCCCTGCTCTTTGCGCACAGGAAAGGCAAAACAGGTCATATAGCTCAACAAAGTATCTGCCACAGGAGTAAGCACTCGGTGTGATTAACTGTGGCTTCATGGCATCTCTCTACCTTTTGTGCCTTTGGCTTTAGTTGTAAGTAGGAAATGTTTCCCTTGGTCTCTCCCTCAATTACATTGAGCTAGTGGTTAGGAAACTGAGCTCTCTTTCTTCTGCTCCATCAAATTAAGAAGAATATTATCTGAAGTATCACAAACACAAAAAATACATAAAATAATAATGATGATGACATAACAATGAACACCCTCCTTCTCTCCTATGTATCTTTCTTCTTCTTGCCTGGCTGCCCCCAGCAAAGAGGTGTGGAAAAATGAAGAGAAATAAAGTGAAATCAAGGCTGCTTTGAAAGGATTCTGGGCAGCCTTTGGATTTTGCCTTTTTTGTAACCAGTTATGTCAATGCTAGTGTCCTTTTAGCCATGGATTTTATGCTGAAATATCTGTGACAGTTAATATAACTGAAGTGGCAAGATTTCCTATAGGTGTTAACTCTTGCTCTCCCAGTTTTAAATAAATCCTATAAATTCTCCTAGTCCCAAGACAGTCCTAGGTATGTGTTCACTATTGGCAGTAATGACATTGGCTATATCTACCTCTCTTGCAAGGCATGGGCAACACATACACCCATGGGGATACAAGCTTGTCTAGTTAGGAAGAAATGTGGCCCTAGTTATATTTTCAGAACTCTCACATCAATAATTCTGGCCTTCAAAAAAGAAAAAGCAATTAAGTCATCTGTCTCATGTTTTATATCCTTTTGGAACCTTGGGGTTGTAAACTCCCTCTTGTATGAGGACAGAATCTTGGCTTATCTTGTTCGTGTTGTGTCTCCTAAGCCTAGAGCAGTGCTTTGCCCACAAAAAGTGTTCAATAAATATTTGTTGACTAAATGAATGACCATAAGAATAAATGAATACATTGTATGAAGAACTAGAAGATTAGTTCTTGATTCAGATACAAAAGTTAAAATGCTACCGTTTTAGGTTTCCGTGGAATCAACCCTTAAATAAATTATTCGCTGTAAGTCTGACGCACAGTGAGGGTCAAGAGAAAATATTTTCTTCCCTTATTAATAAGATTTGCTAAATATATAAAAGTATTCACTTCTTGGACCCTGTAAATATTTGGGGACTTTCTTTCAAGCTTTTAGTTAGAGATTTTATGCAGTGTTTCTCTACTGGGGTTCTCACGGTGTGTTGTGTTGAATTGTTCCATGCACTGCAGTACCTTTAGCACAATTTCAGTCCCCCAAAAAATGTCGGAGGTGCTGCTAGTCAGTGTGACCTCCCAGAGCACCACCACATATTACTCAAGCCTCTCCTTAAGAACCTATTCTAAATGTTGGTTGAATAAGTGATATCCAAGGACACTCCCATTTCCTTAAAGAGAGAGTTCAAATCTCATCACACCTGATCAAGTCCTTCATGGTTTATCCCCATTGCTGCTGGCAGATTCATGTCCTGTGATGGCACCATATACCCTTGCTTCCAGCATCACCAATCTTCATGCCATCACACGAGCGTACCTTATCCTTTCACACTGCTGAACCTCCACCCATACTGTTCCCTCTGCCTAGAGTACCCTTCCAATCCCTGCTTCCCATATTCATCTGACTAGCCAGTACTCATCCTGCAAGGGCAGCTCAAGAATCTCCTCATCTTGCCTGCATTTTCTGACAATTTTCCCGCGTCGGCCTCCATTCAGAGGCTTGCATCTGTTTGTTTCCTTGTCAGTCTCCCAGATAAATATTGAGCTCTCTGAAAATAGACAGCATGGCTTCCTCATTTCTGTATCCCCAGTACTTAACACTGTGTGCACTGGAATATTTGACATACCACCCTGTTAGCATGTAGTATGCACTACACACATAAAGGATATGAATCAGGAACACTGCACTGGGAGCTTGCCATGTGCCACCCCCATGCTGGGAGCTGAGGGAGCCGTGATAAGGGAATAAGACAGACGTGAACCCTTCCCTCATGATGCTTACAGTCTAGATAGAAGGGGAGACGTGAAACAAGTAATTTCAACTTCAGTGTGAGCAATGAAAGAGGAGGTAGAGAGGGAAGGGAAGGAGAGAGGACAGCTGTCATTGTAGGCCCCCAGGAGGAAAGAGCAGTGCGGGATGAGTCAGTGTTAGCTAGGCAAGGAAGGGCAAAAGGAGTGTCCCAGGCAGTTGATGGAGAATTCAAGAGTGACAGACAATGCATTCTCTTTCACAGATTCATTAATTCATTGATTCAAGTTCTGTGGTCCAGCTCTCCAGGTCAGAATGCAGGGACCACTGTTTGCCATCTGCATGACTTTGGGCAGGTCGCCAATCAGCCTCATTCCCCATTCAGTAAAATGGGAATAATGATCTTACACTTGATAGATTTACTGTTAGGATTAAAAAGGAGAATCCATTTAGTGTCTACCACATGGTTTGGTGCTCAGCAATTGCCCCCTAAATATGATCTCTTATCATTTTCTCTTATTATTACTCCACAAATAGTTATAACTATGCCCACCATGTGCCAGGCATCAAGCTAATCACAGGATAAAGAGGAATAAGACATTATTTTTGCACTAGAAAGGCAAGAGACATATGTGGGCAAAACAAGGGCAATGCACACACAGAAAGCAGTCAAAGATGGCTTAGGTTGCCATTGTTGTTGTTAGAGCGAACAGTAATAATACACAAGTGCAATAAAGTACCCCTAGAGCTATGATAGAAGCTGGGAACTCAGGAGAAAAGATATCTCCTGGTTTTGTCTGATGGATCCTACCCGGCATCTCTGCCCTACCATGAAGGCACCAGGTGGCCTCTCCACCCACTCTCTACTGTCCTCCTGCTGCCATCTGCCACCTGTGACATCTTCCTTCTCCTCGTAAGCCAGCTCCAATGCTGTCAGTGTCAAAGACCTTACTCCAGACCCACCTTCTCCACAAAACTCCTCACCTATTCCAAGCCTCACTGGCCACCCTCTCACTACTCTGATTTAGCGCTAAATGAGAGTGTGCTTGTCTTGTTTGCTGCTTTTTCACTAGTGGGACTAGAAAGACAGGCATCCCCTGAAGTGGTGTGTTGCACCATCATAAAATAAGGAAAACAATGGGCCCATGGGCCCATTCCAAGTAACCAAAGAAATATGTTTGTCATGAAAAATTTATAGATCAAAATTGGCCAACAAATCATGTGGCATCTTAGAGTCATTTTCATAGAGTTAATTTTCCATACTGTTTGTTAAGAACAGATTTCTCCATAGAGTGGCGCAAGGAATATTTAAAAAAGAAAGAAAGAAAGAAAGAAAAAACAGATTTCTCCACCCTCACCCCACCCTCAGATTATTAAGTCAGAAATTTCCATGGGTAAAATGCAGGCATTTATTTTTAACATGTTCTCCAAGTAATAATTATTTAAAAATAAGTTGAGGAAATCTTGGTTTGTCCCAGTCACTACTGTTACAAACCAAATACCCCAAAACTTAGCAGAATAAAATATAAAATAACAACTTGATCATTCTCACTTTTTTTTTTTTTTTTTTTTTTTTTTTTTTTCTGAGACGGAGTCTCGCTCTTGTTGCCCAGGCTGGAGTGCAGTGGCATGATCTCAGCTCACTGCAAACTCTGCCTCCTGGGTTCAAGCTATTCTTCTGCCTCAGCCTCCTGAGTAGCTGGGATTACAGGCACCCGCGACCACACCCAGCTAATTTTTGTATTTTTAGTAGAGATAGGGTTTTGCCATGTTGGCCAGGCTGGTCTCGAACTCCTGACTTCAGGTGATCCGCCCACCTCGGACTCCCAAAGTGCTGGGATTACAGGTGTGAGCCACCACGCCCGGCCTATTCTCACCCTTCTATGGGTTGAAATTTGGATAAAGAAAACAGAGTATGGCTTGTCTGTGCACCTCAATGCCTGGGTCTTTGCAAAAATGCATACTGCAGCCATCTGG
Organism: Chlorocebus sabaeus; assembly: GCF_047675955.1. Taxonomy (NCBI): domain Eukaryota; kingdom Metazoa; phylum Chordata; class Mammalia; order Primates; family Cercopithecidae; genus Chlorocebus; species Chlorocebus sabaeus. The sequence continues at coordinate 97,346,994 of NC_132911.1, forward strand.
AGGCTCAAGTGGACGTCCGCGTCGGCTCACTCACAGCTGGCAGCCAATGCTACCTGTCAACTAGTGCACCTGTATGTGCCTCTCCAGCCTGGCAGTCTCATGGTGACAGGATGTCCTTACATGGCAGCTGGTTTCGTCCAGAGTGAGCATCCCAAGGGAACTGGGTGGAAGCTGTATGGCCTTTACTGACCAAGCCTCAGAATCAAGTGGCACCACTTTCACTGCATCCAAGGGGCTGAAGCAGTCACACACCCACCTAGATTCAAAGGCGGGGATCACAGATGCCTCCTCTCAATGGGTGGAGTATCAACAAATTTGGGACCATTCGTTGAACAGTCACGTGTCTTGTTTAATCCTTAGTGGGCACCTACAAACTTTCTTTTTCTCTAAACAATTCTTCAATTTTGTAAGATTTTGACAAATACCAGAGCAAAGCTATGGGTTACTGGTTCCTTAGGACCCATCAGTCATCCCAAATTACGCCCAAATCCACTTGTGAGAATACACTACTTTGTAAAGTTGGCTTCTAATGCCTTCAGTCCAGGAGCAACCCTTGTTAATCCTGTCTTTAAATCCATTGTCACTAATCCATCCGCTCTTTGGACCCCTTCAGAGAGGTTTAAAAACACTAACAATGTTTTATTCATCTTTTTGGTTCACATAAAACTAAGGATTAAAATCCTTGTAGTTCACAGGTTATAGATTATGCCTTTTCCCCCAGATATTTCCCATAGAGTATTTAGTCTTCTATAAAATATTGTGATCCAAAGTCTAGAAGAGATTAAAGGATGAATTTTCATCCTAATTCATCATGCACATCTACAATTATTTTGGCTGGTGTCTGCCTTGTGTATGCATTTAAACATGTTTTATTCATGTTCCTGTATATAATTGTCCACACTTATGTCACACAATCCATTCAAATGCCTACGCATTATAAATACACATATAATTTTTTACTACTTTGGATTACATAGAAATTAGATTTGTCAGGTTTTTGTGTATTTTGATGACATGACACTAAAATAGTTCAGTCCATAAGTTCAAATATTGAAGCGTATTAATCACTCCGTTACAGTAAAATGCACACGGTAGAATAATAGCAGTCTGTGTGATTACTCTAGCAAGTTGTATCAGAAATATGTGTATTTGTTCCTGAAAGCCATCTTTATTTCTTTCCTTCCATATAAGATTGGTTTGGGAAAAAAAAAAAAAAAGATTCAAATCCATACTGGCATTTTCAAGGAATCACACTATCTAATGTGAGACATCTTATCACATTAGTAATCATATTCAGAGAAAAACTTTTTTTGGACATGTGAAATCTTCCATTCAGCTCTAGAAGTAAATCAGTGCACTGCAGCAAATATAACCACATAGTCCCAGTCACACACTCATAGCCCTTCCATACCACTCCACTAAGTTGATATTGTTGCCCATTCTAAATTACCAAGGAGTTTTTTAAAATACCATTTATTTGCTTTTGAATACACAGTATATTTTCTTCTAACTACATTCTGATCACATTTCACAGAGGAAAATACATCTGGCCTATCGATGGCATAAAATGGGCATTTCCTCAGGGGTGTGTAAAGTGTATATAAATCTCAGCTTCTGCCTGAGATTTGCAGAGATGCTAATACACAGGTCACTCGTGTGCTGATTTTTCTTTGTGATTTGGGAGCTATGCTTGCAAGCTCTCTGTGGTGGAATGAGATCATGGGCAGTTTGGCTTACATGCATAAAGATTTCAGTCTTTTGCAAGTAGTCCCTCTGCCCTGTACATGAGATTCCTACATTGCCTTAATGTACCAGCCTCCCATCTACGTTTATTTGGAAACGAATAAAAGCAATATTTTCTTTAGTTTACTCAGACTAAGAGAAATAAATTCATATCTGTGCATACAGTTGTGTGCTATGCTGATAATATTAAATAAATACATTATAGCAGCTCTCTTTTCTAATGGCTCGATTTTTTTTCCCTTTGATTGCTTTCACCAATAAAAGTGTAGTCTGTGGAAAAGCACCCTTCTGGATAATCCATTGTCTCATTTTAACTCATTTTTATCAGGGAATTCCCCCTGCAGCAATCCCCACTGCCAGCCATTAGCTGTGCACATCTGCCCACAGTAATGACCGATCCTGTGTACATACCTGACTGCCATCTAATTTAGACTTCACCCATAGGACACTAATGCAGCATCTCCAGGGCCAGCTAAATTCTGGACTGTTGACACATTATGGTTATCACTTCATTTGGTCTTTGGAAGTGAATTCAGAGTGCCTGAGGTCGCAAATAGGTCAAATGCCTATGCCATGGGCCCTCAGCTTACTCACACTCAGCTTCATGTATGCTCAGAGAGAATGTGTGTCACATCACAGTCCCCATAACTTTATTGCAGTCATGACCTAAATTAAAGATGTTTTGATCCAGTCCCTTCCTCTATGCAATACAAAATATTATGGGTATGTCAGTGTGATCACAAAGAATTGTGTATTTTGCAACAATAAATAGAAAGGCCATACATTAAAATTTGTTCTACCTGAATTTTATTCCTCTTTGATCTGTTTTCATCTTTAAACATGTTCTGGTTTAAAGAGATCATTTAATTAAAGCAATGAAAATGACAGCAATTATTTTAAAGTTCTTATAAAACACATTCACAACATTGTCTCCAGCCCCTGAGCCTTTGGTCTTTTCTACTAGATTGTAAGGGACTAGAGGACAGGGGCAGTAGTAGCAGGATGCCATATCTATACTAAGGGGGCTAGACAGTCCTAAGACAAGACCTAGAGGATCTCCTGAACAAGCATGTTACTGGAGATGAGAAGAATGGTCAGGAGACCACTGCAACGATCCAGACAAAAAGTCACCATACCCTGAACTAAAGCTGAGGATGTCTCAAGAGATATTTTGGAAATAGACATAATAGGATTTGGATATGGAAGACAAGAGACTAGGAGTTGAAGCAGACTTAGATCTCAGTGCTGACATGTAAAGATCTTGGAAACCACCACTCCTATCCTTAAAACAAGAAAAAGCAAACTGAAAATCAACAACTTTTCTTGAACCTATCATAGAACTAAGGCAGCAGATCAAAGCACCATCCTAAAACCTGGAAAAATAGGTGCATCCTAAAGATATGACAACCAAGATCTGTTTACTTAGAGCACCAGCCGCAGGAGTGGGGAAACTGGTAGAAACACCTAAATGGTAACTTTGATGAATTGCTAGAGGCTGAGTGTGAACTAGTGTAAGAGTGAGAAATTCCTGGGGGCCACGGTCTTGGGGGGGTCACACTATCTTGGATTTTTCAGATCCCTTTCAGGAACCCACCAGGTTTTCACAGTGAGGATCTGAGCCAGATCTCCTCCTGGCCCTGGCACAGGGAAGGGAAGAGTCACTGCCATGAAGCCCACCCAGAGCCTTCTCCAAAACAAAGGTCTATTCTCCAGGGAAAAGACTTCACCTGTGTACAATTCCAAAACCTTATCTCACCCGGAGGAAAGGAATTCTTCTCACTCCAGCTCCCTCGGCCTTTCCATCTCACTTAAGATGGAAAAGCAATCCCATAGTCATCAAGGAACAGGGCTTCAAGGAAATAGATTGGGAAAGTTGCAGCCAGGGATTGACCAAGGACAAGGTGGGAAAGGCTATGCCATGGGAGGAGGGATAGAAACACATGTGAAGGTCACAGCCTCAAGACACATGCCCTGCAAACGACTGATACCTAATCAAAAGATTGTAGAATGCTTTCCTTCCTTTCCCCATACCCTCCCACCACAACAGGCTCCAGTGCAATAACCGCCAATTACAGCTGAAAGAGGTGCAAGACCCACGCTGCCTCTAAGAAACAGTGTATAGGGACGCCTCAAAGCCAAGAGACAGGACAGAAACAAGGACACTAGAGAAAACTGATCCTCTGGCACCTGCAACTAAAATACAGCCCAATTCCTTGCCAGATTAACATAAATCCTCCCATTAAAGACCTATTTATCACACTTCCTATTACCCAACATAACGTGTCCAGCTTTCAACAAAAAATTCCAGGGCATGCCAAAAGACAAGAAAAAACAGTCTATAGAGAAAAGGCCATCAGCAGAATCAGACTCAGATATGACACAGATGTCGGAATTATCATACAGGGAATTTATTTCATACAAGAACTCTGTTAAGGGCTGTAAGGGAAAAAGTGGGTAGGCGATACGCAAGATGAGATGGACAATCTAAGTAGAGAGATGGAAACTCTAAGAAAGAATCTAAAGGAAATGCTAGAAATCAAAAACGCAGTAACAGAAGTGAAGAGTGCCTTTGACTGGCTTATTAGTGGGGAGCTGAGTCTCACTCTCGGGTGATAGGGCAGATGGTGCTGGCATTCATCAAGATAGAGATATATAGGGGGAGGAACTGGGTTAGAGCAAAGATGATTTTTGTTTGTTTGTTTGTTTGTTTTTTACCTAAAAGAGATGGTTTCCAAAGTAGATATAGGCCATGAGTGTTAACAAAGAAGTGAGCCGAAAGAAGATATTCAAAAAAAAGGAATAGTCAAGACACCAAAGAGAGGTTGACTAAAATGAGCAGTAGCAAGTGTGCTCCGGATTCAGCATTAGGTGATTGTTGGTCATTAGGGCCAGAGAACTAAAGCCAGGGCAGCTTCCATGGAAATCTGAGTGTCTGGAAATCTTCTGGTGGGAGAGAGAAATGACAGCTGACAGCCTGACAGCTAGGGAGGTGACAGCAAAGCTTTCACCAAAAATGCAGGGCTGCTGCCACTAGCTTGGAATTGTCGGGTTTGTCTGCAAGGCCAGGACAGACTCAGTGGGGACTGCCTGCAGATGCGACACACAGGAAGGGGTCATTAGAGGGCAGAACTCGGATTGCAAGGGAAGAGAGGTAAAAAGAAGGGAGAGGGTGTAGACAGGGAGCTCGGGCTCCACTTGCAAAAACTTGGCAGGGTGTTGTGGGGGAAAAGGACAAGAGATTCAGGATGAGAGTTGGAGAGTGTTTCTTAAGATGGAAGAGTTGTGAAACTATTCATACATTGAGCCAAAAAGCAGTTAACATGTGAGTGAGGGAGAGAGAACATATTTATGAAGTAAGGCTTCAAAATTAACTGGTGGGGCTGGCACCCTGAATGCAGGTGGAGGATCCACCCTCAGAAGGAGGGCAACAGGCCACCCCTTCCATTAAAACACATCTTTTCCATAGAAGAGGAGTGAAGGGGGAAAACAAGGTTACAGATATGGATACATTTGCACATAAAGTTGGCAGAAGGAAATTGGAAGAATTCATGTAGGTTGTTGGATCAGGCTATATTACTCTATAGGCCAGTCATTTCCAAACACTGTTTATTTAGTACTTGAGTTGAGCACACCCCCAAATATATGTATATTTATTTATAAGTTTCATGCAAATGTTACTGTCAATTTTTATTTAACTAAAGCTTAATTTCTTTCTACATTTGTATAAAAAGGCATTAAATACTGTACATATCACTTAGCTAAGATTATCACATGCCCTTCCTAGAGGGTACATTCTCCACGTTGAAAGTACTGGTCTATGCCAACATTTTTTTAAATAGCTATATAGAAGGAACCCTGCCACAAAAACCCAAACTCTTTAATTGTAGGGACAGGGTCTCTCTATGTTGCCCAGGTTGGTCTTGAACTCCTGGACTCAAGTGATCCTCTTGTCTCAGCCTCCCAAAGTGTTGGGCATACAGGCATGAGCCACTGTGCCAGCCCCAAACCCTCCTAATTTAGTTTCTAAACAACTCAGACACCCACAATCACCTTGATCTACTTACTAGCATTCATACCCACCTACCTTGGAAACCGTATCTTTTGATCCTCCAGCATCCAGTTTGTGCCAAGTAATATTTATTCAGTTTCCCTATCCCAGCTTCTTCCCCAAGCATAGCTCTTTAACTTGGCAAATTCATAAACACTTTTAGAGATTAACATGCTCCCAGTTTAAGCCATGCCCTCTAATGTCTCTTCCCATGTGTTACATCTGCAGGCGGTCCCCACTGAGTCTGTCCTGGCCTTGCAGACAAACCCAACAATTCCAAGCTAGTGGCAGCAGCCCTGCATTTCTGGTGAAAGCTTTGCTGTCACCTCCCTAGCTGTCAGGCTGTCAGCTGTCATTTCACTCTTCCATCAGAGTGATTCCGACTTGCAACCTCCTCTGCCCTCTGCTTCTTAGCTTCTATGGGCTGGGAAACAAGACAACTGGAAAGGCTGAAAATAGAATACTAAACGGGAATCAGTGAAGATTTTAGGAAGGAGTTTGACTTTAATGCAGGGACAATGAGTCTATTGCTTTGTATCTCAAAGGCCTTTTTCACTTATTGTTTCAGATCAAAGCTGTCATCCAGACTGACCTCTATATGCAGGAGATGCTACAATATTTATCTTGGGTTTTCTTAAGGCAAATACATACTGGCATTCCCACATCATAATAAAGCTGCAGTAAACATTACATTGCCCCCTAAGACCTGGGTGAAGGGAACACGTCTTAACAAAACATATTTTTCATCCCGTATTGGCAAACTATATTCCTAAAATTAGTATAAATTACCACAATCTGTAACATATTCTCTTTTAAGCTTTTAGTTGGGAGGTGGTCCTAATCATTTCATCTGTTTTCTCACTGTACAATATGAACCAATCCACAGAATTGATGTCCACCTTCCAGATGACCCCAACTTACTGAAACCCAGAGAAGAGTTAAGGAAGCAAATACCTATTTTTCTGATTCCCCAGGAGTGTGCCAGCTACAAGACAGAGAGGAGAGTCTAGTAAGTGCTTCATCTGTGCCTGCCATCCTCATTTCCATTATGAGCCGCAAATGGCAAAATCAATGGGCAGAGATGAAACTAGAATATAAGGAGACCTACAACTGCTACAAATCACTGCTCTACCCTGGGAGGCCTGGGCAGAAACTCCTTGGAGAGTTTCCCTGAGAAAGGCTCTGCTATTCAACCAAAGTATTAAGTTTCTCCTAAAGGACTTTGGTCCCAAGTGACAAATAGGTCCTCAGTGCCTGCTAATCCATCCCAAGGAGGGAATGTCATCCTTTGCACCAAGCTCCTATAAGCCCTTTCTTGGAGAGACCCTTTGCAGAGCAGAACTGCAAAAAAGCAGCGCTGCTCTGCTCAGTGATGGCCAATCAGGTGCTTTCCCCTAAGCCTCCAACCCACAGACCAGGGATCACACAGGCAGGCAATAGGTGGGTAAGATGGAACTGGGTAAGATGGAACGAGGTGGGGAGGGCTCCCTCAACTCAGGCTTGCTTTGTTCCTTGAGGGAAGCAAGTTTCCTTTTGCTGTCGAGGGAAGGGACTCACTCCTAGACACTGCCTTCCATCTCCCTTGCTTCTGTCACCAGAAGTTTTTTGGAAATATCCAACTCCCTTCTCCCATATTCATTTTTAATTCTTCAAAAATGCATTCATTCATTGATTCCAAATATTTAATAAAGCCTTAATATGTGTAGTTATTTTTCCAGGTGCTGAATTCCTGATGCCATGGAGCTTATATTCTAGAGAGAGAACACAAAACCAAATAAATGTATAGCAAAAAAGTCAGGTGCCTTGAAGGAAAACAAACAGGGTTAGAAGACAGCAGAGACTTGAAGAATAAGGAGGAACACCCATGGTCAGGTTTGAGAGAAGAGTATTCCAGGCTGCAGGAAAGCTGGTGGACAGGGAGTCTCTGAGGTGGGAGGCAGCTGGGAGTGAGGCTGGAGCAGGAGGGAGAAGTCCAGTGGACCTGAGACAGCAGGCAGGGGAGAGATGAAGTAACGATGATGGGGAGGCAGCCGTGGGCCTGGCTGTGAGGGGCCTTGGAGGCCACAGTGAGACACCAGGCTGTGTCTTGAGAGTGACACAAAGCCACTGGAGTTGAATAAGAGCAATGGCAGGATCACTCTGGCTGCCTGTGAAGAACATACTGGAAGGAGCAAGGGAGGAAGAGACCAAAAAGAGGCTCTTGTAATGGTCCAGGCAAGAAGCAGTTGTGGTATGGACCTGCCTGGGAATGGAGAAGGAGAAGAGAAATTGTTTGAATCAGGACAGGATAGGAAGGTAGAACTGACAGGATCTGTGGAAAATGAGATGTGGGTTAAGGGAGCAAGAGAGGAGTCAGGAAAAACTCCAAGGTACTGGGCCTTAAAACAGAGATGGATGGTATCTTCCCAACAGAGACGGGGCAGCCTGAACACAGAGATGGGCGGTGGTCCTCTCAACAGAGACAGGCAGCCTTAGCACAAGGATGAGTGGTAGTCCTCCCAACAGAGATGGAACAGTCTGAACACAGGTATGAGCAGTGGCTCCCCCAACAGAGACGGGGCAGCCTGAACACAGGGATGGGCGGTGATCCTCCCAACAGAAATGGGGCAGCCTGAACACAGAGATGGGCAGTGGTCCTCCCAACAGAGACGGGGCAACCTGAACACAGAGATGGGCAGTGGTCCTCCCAACAGAGACGGGGCAGCCTGTCCCAACAGAGACGGGGCAGCCTGAACATGGGGATGCGCGGTGGTCCTCCCAACGGAGATGGGGCAGCCTGAACACAGGGATCAGCAGTGGTTCCCACAACAGAAAGGAGGCAGCCTGAACACAGGGATGAGCAGTGGCTCCCCCAACAGAGACGGGGCAGCCTGAACACGGGGATAGGAGGTGGTTCTTCCAACAGAGACGGGGCAGCCTGAACACGGGGATAGGAGGTGGTTCTTCCAACAGAGACGGGGCAGCCTAAACACAGAGATGAGCAGTGGTCCTCCCAACAGAGTCAGGTTAGACTGAACACAGGCACGGCAGGTGGTCCTCCCAACAGAGCCAAGGAAGACACCCTGAGAAGCACAGATAAAGGGGAGGAAAATACAAACCCTATTTTGGCCTTTGCATTAAAATTCATCAATTACCACTGTTAAGGAAATTGTGGCCATCAGAATTCTGTCACTCTGAAATATATTCATAACATAATACTTTCCCCATTGGGAAGGAAGAAGTGAAGAACAAAGAAGGCCTATAATCTAGCCCCAGCATACTTGTACAAGGTCATGAGACAGAAAGAAGACCAGAAAGAGAGAGACCAACGGGGAGCAACGAGATCAGGTCTGGAACATAGGATCTGACCTTAAAGGCAAACGAGTTGTGTGGACAAGTTATTTCACTTTCCTGTGCTTCAGTTTCCTTATCTGCAAAGTGGAGCTAATTATAATAGTACCTACCTCACAGAATTAGATGAGTTAAAATTTGCAAAGTTTTTAGAACAGTTCCTGGTACACAATAAGGGTTATAGAAATATTTTTTATAAATTTAATGAACAAAGTTTTATTTTTTGCCTAAACAATGGGAATAAATGAAAAAGGGAATAGCTGATTGGATCCCACACATTAAATGAAAATAAATGAAACACTTTTAAATACACTTTTGGGTGATAGATAAAATGGTGATGAAGATTATGCTGTCTATATTTCCAAAGTCACAAAGATAACTATTAATACATTCCTTTTAAGTACACTAAATTATAGCTTAATAACCTAAAGGATCTCAGGCCTATAAATCATGTATTTGGAAACCAAAGCTTATATCCATGGTATCTCCCAGTATCTTCACAAGGAGAGTGTCTCCAGAGCCCTTCCATGGATTTCTGTAAATCCTCAAGGCTTTACTTTCATTCCTACTGTGTACACCTTGGTAAAAAAATGGAATATTTAAGAGGTAAAAAGTGCAAAGGAAGCAGAAATTAATGGTCCCAGAGAGTGAGGTTCTAGTCCCCCTCAATCTCTGATCAGTTGTTCTGAGTAACCTCAGTGTTGGGGCCTCCCTTAGCCAGGTGTTAGTGCACCTCATCCAGCCACCCCCAGCATGCTCAGGTGCTCGAGATAACACAAGACTACCGCCACTAAGTGCACATCTTGTTCCTTAGACAGAATGTAATGGCGAAAAGGGCAAGATTCCACAGGGCCTTGCTAAAAGCAGTGTAAAGGGAGTTTTCATGAGAAAAATATACTTTGGCTTATGTTTTGGACAGACAACCAGCAGCAGTGTGGCGCTTAGAGATGCGGAGAGGGGTTAAAAGGCTGTCCCTATCATCCAAGCCTGCTGATGAGGACCTGAACTAAATCCTCAGCCACAAGAAAACAGAGAGCAAGATGAATTCTATTGACTTTATAGAGGTAGACCCAACAGAGCTTGGCAATTGTTTGAATATGGGTGTGAGGTTTCTAAGTCAGGATGCTGGGGGAATAGCAAAGACGTGAACAGAGGTTCAGAACAGAGACATGGTTCGGAGATGGTAGTTACTGATTTAGAGGTCCATGTGGCATCTCCACATTCTCAAGGAAAGCTCAGGGAACATACCCGATGCCTACCTCAAGCTCCACAAGGAAATGCAAGCCAAAGATATCAAGTGGCTTAGCCAAAGCCACTGTACCAATTATCATCACATACAGAAATAAAATCTGTGGTTCCAACTCCAAACACAGTGAGCTTTCCACTACAGCATGCTGACTCAGTGTTCTGCTCTCCTGTAGGTCACTGTGAACAGTCACTTTGATCATGCAATCCTATTAGTAAAACAAAAAAAAAGGGAAACATGCTATGTGCAAATTATATAATATTCTATTACACTAACACATTAATTACATTATGAAACCTTAAAAGAACTATACATTTAAAAGTTGAGATGATATATATTTTTTCTTTACCTCAACGGATCATCTTGTGCATACCCTGGGGTGGATGCCCCTGCCTCCCTTAGAAGACCACAGCACTGGATGTTGTCCCAGGCAGCCAGTGGAAACAGTGTGGGATTTGGCGTCACCTGCATCACCACTGAACAACTTTGGGATTACACTCTTTCTATTTCTACTCTTACAAATACCACAAACTTAGTGGCTTAAAACAATAAATTTATTATCTCACAATGCCCATGGATCAAAAGTCCAGGTACCACCTGGCTCAGATGATCCTCTGGCAAGAGTCTTAGAGGGCTGAAATCAAGCTGTCAGCAGGGGTGGTTCCTTTCTAGAGGTTCTAGGAGAGAATGTGTTTCTAGGTTCATCCAGGTGGTTGGCAGAATTCAGGGGTTGTTCTTAGCTTCTAGAAGCCATGTTCCCTGACTTGTGGCCCCTTTATATTCACAGCCAGCGGCAGTGGATTGAACCCTTCCTACACTTTGAACCTCTCTGACTTCTCCTTCTACCTCATCCCACCAATGGTCACATCATTTCTCTAAGTCTCAACTTCTTCAACAACAAAATGGAAAGAATAAACATCTACCTCAGATGACTGGTTTGAGAATTATATGTAGTAATTGATATGAAAGTATTTGAATATTCTAAAGCAATAGATGTGGGGGAAGGTGGGAACTGGGAGAAATTAAAAAAGAAAAGGAAGGACAAGACATTTCTCTGCATTTAAGATGACCAGTATGATTCTGATAATAGAATAGGTTGAGTGTCAACAGAACACTAAAATTAAGAGAGATATTGCCTATAAAAGCACTTCATGAATACTACAGTGGCATATAACTGTTGAGAATTTTTATAAAATATTATATGCCATATTAAACACAAATTAACCATAAGGCTTTTTTTTTTTCTGAAACAGGCTCTTACTTTGTAACCCAGGCTGGAGTGCAGTGGCACGATCATGGTTCACTGCAGCCTCAATCTCTCAGGTTCAAGCAAATCTTCCCACCACAATGTCTTGAGTAGCTGGGACTACAGGCATGCACTACCACATCTGGCTGATTTTTTTTAATTTTTAGTAGAGACAATGTTTCCCTATGTTGCCCAAGCTGTTCTCAAACTCCTGAGCTCAAGAAATCCCACCCACCTCAGCCTCCCAAAGTGCTAGCATTACAGGTGTGAGCCACTGCGCCTGGCCAACCTTTAGGCTTTTTGAAATTTAGTCTGTACCCACAAAAAAACTCATGATTTAAAATATTTATAAGTAAAAACGGAATGTAAGCTAGCACAATACCATAGAGCCTATAGATATCCAAATACCATTTGATGACAATGATTATGCCCTGGGCTGTACAAATATTGTCATGGGGCCTGAAGTAGTCAGGGTTCTCCAGAGAAACGGAATCAATAGGATACACATAAATTTAAAGAAAGAGATTTATGATGAGGGATTGGCTCACCTGATGATGGAGACAGAGAAGTTCCATGATCTGCTGTCTGCAGTCTGGAGAACCAGAAAAGCCAGTAGTGTAATTCCAAGCCCAAAGGCCTGAGGACAAGGGGAGTCAATGGTGAAACTCCCAGTGTCCACGCCCAAAGGCCCAAGAACCAGGATATCCAAGGGCAGGAGAAGATGGCTGTCCCAGTTCAAGCAGAGAGCAAATTCCCCCTTCCTCTGCCTTTTCTGTTGGAGCCTTCAATGGACTGGAGGATGCCTGCCCACATTGGTGAGGGTGATCTGTACTCAGTCTAGCAATGCAAACGCTAATCTCTTCCAGAGAGATCCTCTCAAACACACTCAGAAATAAATTTTACCTGATATCTGAGTATTCCTCAGCACAGTCAAGCTGACACATAAAATTAACCATCACAGGGTCAGTTACTTAAGTTCATTCCTCATCTGTAAAATGGGAATAATAATGGCACCTACCTTAAAATTATTGTGAGGATTAAATAAAAGTATATGTGGAATACTCAAAATGCCAGGCTGATAAATATTATCTATTATTTTATCATTGAATTGAGAAGAAGTATGTTATGATCATAAGGCCAAAAATATGACAACAAATCATCTACTTCTAGCTCACAGCCCTTCTTAAGACAATGAAAAGACTCATGTCTCCCAAAAGCTAATGTGCAAGAGAATAAATAAGAATAAAAATATATCGTTCAGGTCACAGTAAGAAAGAGGTATTTTAACTATTTGACCCAGCAATCCCATCAGTGGGCATATACCTGAAGGATTATAAATCATTCTACTATAAAGACACATGCACACATATGTTTACTGCAGCACTGTTCACAATAGCAAAGACTTGGAACCAACCCAAATGCCCATCAATGATAGACTGAATAAAGAAAATGTGGCACATACACAACATGCAATACTATGCAGCCATAAAAAAGGATGAGTTCATGTCCTTTGCAGGGGCACGGATTAAGCTAGAAACCATCATTCTCAGCAAACTAACACAAGAACAGAAAACCAAACACCACCATGTTCTCACTCCTAAGTGGGAGTCGAACAATGAGAACATATGGGCACAGGGAGGGAACATCACACACTGGGGCCTGTTGGAGGGTGGAGGGGCTAGGAGAGGGATAGCATTAGGAGAAATACCTAATGTAGATGATAGGTTAATGGGTGCAGCAAACCACCATGGCACGCGTATACCTATGTAACGAACCTGCATGTTCTGCACATGTATCCCAGAACTTAAAGTATAATAAAAAATAAAAATAAAGAAACAGGCATTTTACCCATTATGTCCTCTAACCTGATTCTGTCTTTTTATAGCTTGCAGGACACAGAGCAATGATTTAGTTAAAAGCAAGGATTATGTGAATTTGCAGCTTCAGCGACTAGCAGTTCTGGAAGATGCTTCCAGCAGGTGCACCCTCATCCTGAGAAGATTTAGTCAGGGCATGGTTGCCTAGATTGTTGACACCTGGTGTTTATTACAGCAAATTTCCAATTAGAGTAATGCCAAAAGAGAAGACTGGGGTTAGGCAGATGCATTACACTGTGGGCATGCATAGACCCCACATTTTCTAGCTGCACAACACACGTTCAAGAAGTACCCACACCACTGCAACTCCATCCAGTCCTCAGGGGGCATATAAGTTCAAGATGCTTTGAACTTACATGCCCCCCGAGAGACCTGTTGAGAAACTAAAAGGAAGTTAAAAGAGAGATTTAAAATATCAAATGCCTTACTACTTGTTGTGTTACTGTTTAACGGATATAATTTAAAATAAAAATCAAAAGACTTTTCCCTTCACTATGACAGGCTCTGGGGAAATTCTTAAATAGAAAACATGAAGCAAACCCACATAAAGAGCCTAAGAGAAAAAAGATATAAAGAAAACACCAAACCAAAGTTCAGTGAAAGAAGAAAAACTGTAAGGAAACAACAATGAGATTTTATAGAATGGCTGTAATTGAGAGAAGAAAGGCAATTTGAAAAACCTTGGTTATTTCTTCATAAAACATTTATTAAACATGTACTATGTGTCAAGCACTATGCTAGGAGTCCTGAAAGAGCTCACCTAGTGGAGGAGACAGAAAACAGGCAATTACAAAACAGGGAAATTTTGTGACAAGGATAAGTAAAAACAGGATGATGTGGAAAGGGTCGGGGGTGGAGGAACACTGTCAAACCCATTTTGTATTGCTATAATAGAATGGCACAGACTAGGTAATTGATAATGAACAGAAATGTATTGACTCACAGTTCTGGAGGCTGTGAAGTCCAAGATCAAGGGGCCAGCATCTGGTGGGGGCGTCTGTTGCGTCATCCCACGGCAGAAAGCAAAAGGGGAAGAGAGAGCAAGAGATCAAACTCCCAGTCTCAAGCCCTTTTACAATCAGCATTAATTCATTCCTGAAGGCAGACCCTCATGGCCTAAACACCTCCCATTAGACCCCACATCCCAACAGTGTTGCACTGGGGATTCAGTTTTCAGCACATGCTTTTGGGAGCACACATTCAAACTATGGCAGGCACCTAGCTCTGTGGACTCACAGAAGCAAGAAGATTAACTCAAAAAAGCAAAGGATGGTAAATGGAAAAGGGAGACAGATAGAGCTGTGTCTTCTAGACCAGGTGCAGCCATTCCTTGCTCCTGGGACCTGGAATAAGTCACTCCTCTTACTTCGCCCATACTTCAAAGAAGGTTCTTCGGCTGTGTGATTAGCCTGGGAACTCTATGAACCCTATGAGCAGACAGTCATCCTTGACTCCTCTCATTCTTCATACTTCACCTTCGATCTGTCAGAAATACCTATTGGTGCTACGTTCAAAATATATATCCAGGATCTGTCCTCTATCCCTTTTTCCATCCATCACTATCACCATGGTGCAGCCTGAGCCAACATCACCTCTCATCTGGATCCATGCAATGGGCTCCTAACAAGTCTGCTTCTGCACTCCATTATCAAGAGCAGCTAGAACAACTCTATTCTCTTGAGCATGGTGTTGATCTGTTCAGAATACGACAATGGCTCCCCATTGCACTTGCGCTAAACGAACCATGCATGATCTCTCTCCCATCCTCACCTCATCTTTTCTTCTTCCTCTTCCTCTTCCTCTTCCTCTTCTTCCTCTTCTTCTTCTTCTTCTTCTTCTTCTTCTTCTTCTTCTTCTTCTTCTTCTTCTTCTTTTTTGATGGAATCTTGTTCGTTCCCCAGGCTGGAGTGCAGTGGCATGATCTTGGCTCACTGCAACCTCTGCCTCCCAGGTTCAAACAACTCTCCCTCCTCAACCTCCTGAGTAGCTGGGATTACAGGCGCACACCACCATGCCTGGCTAATTTTTGTATTTTTTTAGTAGAGATGGAGTTTCATCATGTTGACCAGGCTGGTCTCGAACTCCTGACCTTGTGATTCACCAGCCTCGGCCTCCCAAAGTGCTGGGATTACAGGCATGAGCCACCGGGCCCGGCCCCTCACCTCATCTTCTGCTGCACACATACACACTACTCTCTGCTCACTAGGACACTGGGGAATTAGAATAAGAAAGCAACCAGATCATGGGACCTGCTGAAAGGACTCCTCAACACTCCCTCCTCCACCCAGTTCACTCACTGTACAACTTGAAAAACAAGAGGGGAAAAGGCCAAGGCCCTAGCAAAGCCAGCACATTAGACAGCATGAATGGAGACAGTACTACAATGGATATCTGAAACAGGATTCCCATGTTGATTTTGCCACTATTATGTGACCTAAGCCTCAGTTGTCTTATTTATAAGAGGAATGGTTAGGTTAGACCAAAAGGCAAACCTCTGCACTCAGGCCAAATCCCTACCACTTCCTGGTTTTATAAATAAAGTTTTGTTACAACACAATCATGTCCACTCATTTCCATATTGTTTACAGCTGCCTAAGTGCTACCGCAGCAGAGTTGGGTAGTGATGATAGAGCCCCCTGTGGTTCACAAAGCCTGAAATATTTACCATCTGGCCCTTTACAGAAAAAATTTGCCAACCCTCTAGACCACAGGAATATAAGAGCCAAAAAAATAGAGACTGTGTTTTGTTCACCACCATGTCCCCAGCACTTAGAACTGCGCCTGTCACATAGTAGATATTCAATATATATTTGAATAATTCAGAGGTTTTCAAGCTGCTTCACTGAGTCCTTAAGTAGGTCAAATAATAATAGCAGTAGCTGATAGAAAGTACCAAATTCAAAACATTATTCTAAGCTTAACTTATATTAAGTCCTTCCTTTAATGCTCAGGAAAACCCTATGAGGTAGCTTCTATTGTTATCATCCCCAACATAAGCTGGATAAACTGAGCCACAAAGAGGTTAAATGACTTGCCCAGTTCCATACGGAGGAAAAACTTGGGACCCAAACCCAAGCAGTCTGACACCACAATTTATTCTTTTAACCATTGCACCACACTGCCTCTCAACTGCCCAGAGAGACTAAAGTGGCTACTATTTTATCTGTTTTGTATGTTGGCTTCTACATACACATTTCTGTAAAGAAGGAATATATGGATTTTCAAAAGTATGAAAACTACTGAACTCAATCTAATTAAGTCACTTTCCATCTTTACATTCTAAAATCTCCTTCTAACAAGAGTTACTCTAAAAAAAAAATTTAATGAAATTACAACCCGCATCCCTGACCTTCTCTCTTCTCTTCACATCCCAAAAGACAACCTTGCAAGGGTCCACTACAGGAGACTCACCCCCAGCTGCAGAAAAGGAGAAGGCTAATTGCTTCTGAAAGAAAGAGTAGCTCAAAAAAAAATCAATTGCAACTTTTATGTCCATTGTGCTTTCCAAAAAAATACAGAAAGAAACAGAATCAAAGGGATTCAAAATCTAATCTAATTTTTAATTGCTTCACTTTTTGCAAAAGCTTAGAGGATGAGCTGGAAAGGTGACGACATATGCAGAATCCGAAAGATCAGCTCTGCAATTGCAGGCTGCTGCTCTCAGCCCTGAACTGCTCTTACTCTTCAGCATATGAGCACGTGTTTTCCAACACACAGACATCAATAAGTCAGGCCAAGGATAATCTCTAGGTCATTAATTAAACCCTGTGTACAGGCATGTACACGATATCATCATACATAGCATACGGAGCCATAAACACTATGTGGAACCAGCAACTATAAATTGTGAGTGTATAATTCCCTTGGGCTTCATAAACCATAAAAATGAAGCTCAAGTGGTTTGTGTAGTCATTTGAATCCCAGAAGGAAATACGGCACCGCGATTCAAAAGTTGCTTATTGTTTATTTTTATATAATGGATGGATCCTACTTCTCAATTCACACGTGCCCTCCTCCCACTGGGGCCATCCATCCGCACACTGACTTGCCCTGTCAGCCATCCCCTCTCAGCCTGACTCACTGCAAAGCTCTCCCCTCTGAACAGAAAAGGTCCCTCCATGGCAGGACAGAAACAGCAGCCTGATGGCAGTTTTGGTCTGTTTGTCATCTCATTAGCAAATTTTAATAATTCACGAGAGCAATGTAATTCTTGTGAATAATCAATAGCTTTTTGCATGGAATGCAGCCTACTTAACATGCCATGTATTATGACACACAGACTTGGAAAAACAATGAGAATTGAGCACTGATTTCTTTGTTAAAGTATTATTTTAAATCATTTCTTTCCATTCCCCTGTCCTCAAAGTCCTCAAGTCTCCATTTGGAACAATTCTATCCTTTCCCTGAACTCTACACATTTATCCACTTATTAACCTAACTATGAGAAATCAAATATTTAATGATCATTGGCTACGTACTTAGAAATGTGCAGTAATCAGAAGGAAGTTTTCTTCTCTCAAGAGTGTGCGATCTAGTAGAAGAAATAAAATGAAATAAAGATACTTGGCAGGGGAAAGAGCATGAGAATTAGAGTCAGGTGAAGCAAGGGTGCATTTGATTTCTGCTGTTTCTGAACTGCGTTGTATCAGATATGCCACTTAGTTTCTCTGATAGTGATTTTCTCATCTGAATAAATGAAAACAGTAACATTTGTCTTTCTGGGTTGCAGTGAGAGTTGATGAAACATGCCTCTTACTAGCTATGTGTCCTTGGGAGCATTGCACAACTCCTCAGTGCATCCACTTTCTCCTCTGGGGATAATAAGTGTTCGTCTCATGAGGTTATTCTGAGGATTGGATGTGTTACTACATGTAAAGCCTTGAGAACAGTGCCTAGTACACAGTAAGTGCTCAATCAGTGTTAGTGGCTTTGGTTGTTGCTGTACATGAAGTGCCTATTCTTTAGCACTTAGTAGGTGTCCAATAGCATTATAAAATAATATCAGCAATAAATGAGACAATTAATGATTTCATACCAAATTCTTACCAGAGATGAGGTCTCGCTTTGTTGCTCAGGCTGGTCTCAAACTCCTGGCTCAAGCGATCCTTCTGCCTTGCCCTCCCAAAGTGCTGGGATTACAGCTGTAAGCCATCACTTCTGGCTTGAAAAATATTTCAAAAGCTTAAAAACACCCCCCAAAAAAGTGAAGGCAGGGACTCAAACAGGTATGTGTACACCTATGTTTACAGATGAATAGATAAATAAATGGTGGTACATACAATGAAATATTATTCAGTCTTGAAAATGAAGGAAATTCTGCAACATAGATGAACCTTGCTATGTTATTAACATAGATGAACCTTGAAGACATTATGCTAAGTGAAAGAAGCCAGTCACAAAATAGCAAATAAATGTTTCCACTCACAGGAGGTACCTAGAGTAGTCATAGAGACAGAAAGTAGAACCGTGGTTGCCAGGGACTGGGAGAGGGGGAAACAGCAAGTTCTTTTTTAAAGGGTATAGAGCTTCAGTTGCGGAAGATAAAGAAGTGCTTAATATGGACAGTGGTCAAGGTTGTACAACATTGTGGCTGTACTTGATGCCACTGAACTGTACACCTTAAAACGATTACAATAATATCTTTCATCTTATATAAATTTTATTATCCAAAACAAATTTTAGAAACAGAAGTACCGTAAAGAGGATCATGGAAATTTAGGCAGGCGGTTTAGAGCAGGTGGCTTGAGAATCACACCTTGAAAGACTGGAAGATCTGGAAAAATGGCACATTCCTATTGAGGGAAACCTGACTGAGGGCCCAGGCGCCAGAAGGAGCAAGATGGCAGGAGGTGGGCTTGGTGGGAGCTGAGGTCCTCTGCTGGGAAGATAAGAACCATGGTCTGCCCAGCCAGGCTCAGCCACCCCTCTTTCCCACAGTTCGCACTTGCAGCCCCTCCTATTCAAGTCATCCTGAGCTAACCTATAAATCATGCCAGCTCTCTATTCAGTGGCCTTTTATCTCTCTTCGCGTATTTCCTTTTTCTTGGAAAAATCCCCTTTATCTGATTAATTCCACTCCCTCAAGACAAGGTTCTAAGGGCAACTCCTTTGCAAACCTTCCCTGATTCTGGAACTTCCTCCCATATTACTTATCTCTTTTCTCAACAAAAATCGATGTTCATCAAAAGTGAGGCTTGTAGCCGGGCACGGTGGCTCACACCTGTTATCCCAGCACTTTGAAAAGCTGAGGCGGGTGGGTGATCACCTGAGGCCAGGAGTTACAAACCAACCTGGGCAACTTGGTGAAACCCTGTCTCTACCAAAAATACAAAAATTAGCCAGGCGTGGTGGCATGCACCTGTAGTCCCAGCTACTTTGGCGGCTGAGGTAGGAGGATCACTTGACCTGGGAGGTCAAGGCTGCAATGAGCTGTGATCACGCCACTGCACACCAGCCTACACAACATAGCAAGACCCCCTCTCAAAAAAAAAGAAAGTAAAAAAGTGAGGCTTTTTTTGTTTTTTTGGTTTTTTTCTGAGACAGAGCCTTGCTTTGTCACCCAGGTTAGAGTGCAATGTTGCAGTCTCAGATCACTGCAACCTCCACCTCCCGGGTTCAAGCAATTCTCCTGCTTCAGCATCCCGAGTAGCTTGGATTACAGACACCCACCACCACACCCAGCCAATTTTTGTCTTTTACTAGAGATGGAGTTTGATCATGTTGGCCAGGCTGGTCTCGAACTCCTGAGCTCAGATGATCCACCCGCCTCAGCCTCCCAAAGTACTGGGATTACAGGCGTGAGCCACCGCACCCAGCCAAGGCTTGTATCCTATATTCGCATCCACCACGCTGATGCATTGTTGATTCTCAGTAAGTGCATGTGGAAGAGACACATCATGGAGAAGCCAAATATTAGAGTTGAGACTTGATGCACTGGATACCAGTTAATTTAGGGAAGATGATGATATGATGGGGTTGGAGGAAAGATAAATCCAAAAACAAATACTTAGAGTGAACTGGAAGGGAAAGAGACTGAGGTTGAGGAAGCAAATTAGGAGGATCATGCCTGAGTCCAGTCAAGAAGTTATGAGGACCTAGATTATGTAATTATGCTGAGAATGCAGATAAATATTTAGATAGAAGTCTCCTACACTTAGTAAATGATTGTGAAAAGTTGATAGCAGGGATAGATTTTTTAATAGAGTAAAATGTGTACTGTGGGTGGCTGAATGGTCTCATCATTTAAGGTCTAAGGATTTGCAGGATAAAGATTGATAACAGTTCTAGTTTGAGAGAAACTTGGCTTCTGTTTCTAGAAAGAAGGAAGTACACAACACAAGAGCAGAGGTTGGAGGTCTTGGCTGAACAAACACACATCATTTTCTAGGCTACCACTCTCTCAATCTATTACATGCCCCTTTTCTTTGTTTTCCCACCTGTGAAGGGTCCTGACTTCACCAAACAAAGAGGCTATTTTTCACAGCTAATCCATTACCAAGACAAAACTTTAAAAAAAGAAAAAAGAAAAAAAGGCAATAAGCTTAATTATATACAACATTCAATTGGAGGAAAGTGATTGAAATTTCCACTTAATGAACTTAACATCTTTCTTTGAGGGAAAGAGTAACCTAGTATAAACATCAGAAGCATGACTTTTAAGACCCCTGTGTAACTTTAAACAAAGGGAGACATGTCTCTTACCTAACTTTTCCCCACTGCACTGTGCCTATGGGTCAAGACTAACTTTGGCCTTTTGCCGCCCAAACCGGACTGACCAGAAAAAGTCCAAAGCTCAGAAGACTAATATATGCTAACAGCAATCATCCAAGGTGCTTTCTAGTTTCTCTTAAGGAATATTTATTATTATACCACTATACATACTATGACTTTGAGGAGAAATTTTGGCTTCAGCTGATGGGAAACTCCTGCAGTAAATATACATTGGTAGGGAGCTCAGTAACGTCAGAGAATCCTGATGGGGCTTAAGGAGGCTCTTATCCATGCCGCCAGGAGATAACTGCCTGGTTGTTATCATCCTCCCAGACACAAGGGAGAAAACTGAGCCCCATTCAGCAGGCTTTCACACTCAAGTGTAGCCTGATTCCCACAGATAGTACTACTAGTTCAATGTTATTGAGTGCCCTCAGAACACAGAAAGGATACCTACCCATGGTCACAAAGCTATGGGAAAATAAGCAGAATGGTTTAACAATTAAATCAGTGCTATGTCAATGTTAGTCTTCCTTGGGGAAAAATTATTTCTCAGACAATCAACATATAATTTTAGATGGGTGGGCTACCCGCCGACTGATAATAGAGATTTTTGCAAAATTCAAGTCATAAAACTCCAGGAAATGAAATAAAAAGGCAAGGTAAATCACCATCAGTTTATTTATGTTGTTCATACCATTCTAATTGCAAAACTCGATCTAAAGATGATAATCCCAGCAGGGTTACAAAGGTTCCATCTCAGTGCTCCCCACTGTGTCCAAAGGCACATGCGCTCATACACGCATTCCCTCCGCACAAAAGAGCAGCTCAGCTAGTCTCCCTAGAAGACAACAAACACAGAGGGCTTCTTCCCCTCCCTGCCCTGGATTAATAACAGCCTAGACATTATCCTCAGGACTTTACACACGCCTAGGAGAGCATCGCCCAATTGCTCTCTCCCAGAAAATACAAACAAGACTCTTAGAATGTAATTCTGGAAAAGACTCATTGGTTTCCAAATGCCAGTCCTAGGACCCATGACCATATAAAATGACTCTTTTTATCAGCCCAAGAAAAAGCAAGAAAAATAAGGACAATGTGATGAGTTTTCCAGAAGGTAGACTTTTGGAATTCAAAGGACCGTCTTTTTTCTGATAATATATGCTTCTCATATTCTGTGTATTTGAATGTCATTTTATGTATAAAATGAAGGTAATACACTAGATTGTTTATGTCCTTACCAAATACAATGTGTCAATTCAAACATTGCTCTTGCGTGTGACTAGTTGGTGAGATTTAAAAGACTGGGAACCACTTGTTTTGTCCAGCTCTCTTTTTTTATTTCTTCATTTTTTAAAAAATTTTGGGGCCAGCCAGGGCAACATAGTGAGACTCCACCTCTACAAATAAATAAATTAGCTGGCATGGTGGTGCACACCTGTAGTGCTGAGGTGGGAGGATCACTTGAGCCCAGAAGGTTGAGGCTGCAGTGACCCATGATCACACCACTGCGCTCCAGCCTGGGTCAAGGATGGACACCCTTTCTCAAAAAAAAAGGGGGTCCCTGAGTAAAGAGAGTTGAGCTAGTAACAATCCTGGGCCCACAGTGCTCTGTTGTCATCAGTGAACACAATGCTCCCTCTCCTATATTATATTTCCCCTTCATCTCTCATCCACACTCTATTCCACTCATCCACATAAGTCCTGATCCACACTCTATTCCATTCACCCGTGTAAGTATCCACTTCATAGTGATGAATGGAAAAGATATGCAACAGTCTATGTACATTGAAAGTATATTTACATGCAAAAAGCATAATGTATTTTTATGTATCCATACAAATCCAAGCACCTATGCCAGCTCTCTCATTTTAAGAATGAAGCAACTGACGATCAGGGAAGTCAACTGAATTACCCATGGCCATGAGAAGGTCAGGTCAAAGCTGACCTAAAACCTAAGCCATCTTGTACGCTCTGTTTTTCAATAAGATCTTTGGCTATTTCCCTAAATGAAAACACAAACATACACACTTTTTTAAAAGATGGAAAAAAATGAAAGTAATCGCAAACATTCATGAAAATATCTGTAAAATCCCAAAGCAACAACTATGAGTCTAGCTATTTCTAAAAGACTCTGACAGTCACTTGAAAGATCTTATGGACTTGCTCAATCTAGGATATTGTAAGTAGGCATATTACTTTTTTTCCCATTTATTTACCTAACACTAAATAAAGCATATATTGTTTATCCAATTGTCTGAAGATTAAGTATATTAATAATGATAACTTTTATCTTTTTCATGTAGTGCTCCTTTTTTTATTATTATTATACTTTAAGTTCTAGGGTACACGTGCACAATGTGCAGGTTTGTTACATATATATACATGTGTCATTTTGGTGTGCTGCACCCATTAACTCATTATTTACATTAGGTATATCTCCTAATGCTATCCCTTCCCCCTACCTCCTCCCCACAATAGGACCTGGTGTCTGATGCTCCCCTTCTGTGTCCAAATGATCTCATTGTTCAATTCCCACCTATGAGTGAGAACATGCGGTATTTGGTTTTCTGTTCTTGCGAAAGTTTGCTGAGAATGATGGTTTCCAGCTTCATCCATGTACCTACAAAGGACACGAACTCATCCTTTTTTATGGCTGCATAGTATTCCATGGTGTATATGTGCCACATTTTCTTAATCCAGTCTGTCACTGGTGGACATTTGGGTTGATTCCAAGTCTTTGTTATTGTGAATAGTGCCGCAATAAACATACGTGTGCATGTGTCTTTATAGTAGCATGACTTATAATCCTTTGGATATATCCCCAGTAATGGGATGGCTTGGTCAAATGGTATTTCTAGTTCTAGATCCTTGAGGAATCGCCACACTATTTTCCACAATGGTTGAACTAGTTTACAGTTCCATCAACAGTGTAAAAGTGTTCCTATTTCTCCACATCCTCTCCAGCACCTGTTGTTTCCTGAGTTTTTAATGATTGCCATTCTAACTGGTGTGAGATGGTATCTCATTATGGTTTTGATTTGCATTTCTCTGATGGCGAGTGATGATGAGCATTTTTTCATGTGTCTGTTGGCTGAAGGAAGGAAAGAAGGGAGGGAGAGAAGGAGGAACCTGCTGGAATAAAGTTATTTTCCCAAGACAAAAATATGTCACAAAACAGGAAAGTCAAACCAATAGAAAAAAAACTACTGCACTGAGTTAAAAGTCATTCTATAGATAGAATATATCAATCAGAATTAATGAGGAGTTTCTTTCCATCTAGTTTATCCCAAGTAACAGTACACAAAATATATATATATATGTATATGTATGTATGTGTGCACATGTGCATGTATGCACACAGTCCAGTTTTCTCTATGCTATAGTCAGATTCCAAAGCAAAACATTGGAGTTATCCTTCATATTTCATACCTACTAAGATCTACTAGTTCTGTGACCTTGAGTAAGTTATTTGTGGCCTTAACAGTAACTTAGTATCTCTGAACTTCAGTTTCCTTATCTATTAAAAAAAATTATCCTGGCACAGTAGTACATGTCTGTAGTCCCAGCTATTCAGAAGACCAAGGTGGGAGGATCGCTTGAGCCCAGGATTTCAAGATTACAGTGAGCTGTGATCATTCCACTATACTCCAGCCTGGGTGACAGAGCAAGATTCTGCCTCTTTTAAAAAAAAAAAAAAAAAAAAAAAAAAAAAGATTATAGTTATTCCCAGCTCATCAGTCATTATGAGGATCATATGAGATAATGCTGGCCCAGTGCTGGCATGTAGTTAAGATTTTAAGTGCCAGCCATCATCATCATCATTGCTGTTACTGTTATCACCATCATTGTCACCATCATCAGGCTACAGTTAGAACCTAGACTACCAAAGAGAGTGGTGTGTTTGAGAAAAATGCTCCAGGGAAATTCTTCTTCATGTCTTCCTGCTCTCTGCTACCCTGTCTTGAGACAGATAAATTCTCCAGGTACATAGGTTGGTTCCTGTCTCAAAGAGAAGTGCCGAATCCTTGGGAGAATGTCTGTAGACATGACACAGTGATTCATATAGTGCTCCCTAAGAATATCACTGGGGATGCTACTGAATTTACAAAGTCAGCAAGTCACTCCAGTTATCAGTGGACAATCTCTGTTAAGTGTGGCTCATATATAACTCACCATACTAGAGTCAATAGCCTACACCAAAAAAAATACGAGGCATGGGCTGTGTTCTCAAAGACATTAGAAACCACTTGCACAAGTTAGGAACATAAGATACATACTTAACTAGTAGTACATAGCAACATAAAGTAAACATGCGCCACACTGTGGATGTGATTAGTCAGGAAGTGCTCTCCAACGTAGACAGAACTCAAGATTAACCTTGAAGGAGCCAAAAAAGGGTGCTGGTAGGAGCTACACGACCCTTATCTCACTTAATCCTCATACCGACACTTCAAAGATGATACACTTATCCACATTATACACATGAAGAAAGTGAGGAGCAGACATGTAAATCACCTGCCTACAGAGACACTAATGAGAACTAAAATAGTGACTCAAAGCTAGGGTTTTCACCCCAGCCTCCAACTATGTCATCCTGGGGACACTTCAGTCATCACCTTGAGTAAATTACACCAGTGTCTAATAATAGCAATTACAGTTTGCACATGGTCTCTTCTTCCTCAAGTTTGTTCTTGTCTTTTGAATAGACTAGTATTGACCTAATGTCTAAGAATATCAAAAGAATAAATGCAGCAAATGTTGTAGAAGACCATTAAGAAAGATTGGTTATTACCAACAAATGGTTAGTTATGACCAGAGCCACTTAGATACTTTTTCTAGGATCAGCCCACCTCTGTCTCCTGGGGTAGCAGAGGCAGGTGGAATACTCTATTTGAGCTGCCTACCACCTCTTTTAGCCTCTTCCTTTTCCCTCATGCCCTTGACATCTCTTAACATCAGATGTTAAGAGATGTGCTTAACATCAGAGAAGAGAACATCAGAGAAGGGAATCAGACATCCAACGCCTGCTTTGAAGGCAGCATGTATGTCCCCTACCTGTATGCCTCGTCATGCATTTCCCCATGGGATAGAAACCCAGAGTGGTGCACACAAATTGCTGATCTTTCTTCAAATCCAATTTCCCACCATTCTGAACAATCTTAAACTAGGATGCTCATGGGAAAATAAACAGAAACTACCGATGGCCCAGGGGGGCCTGCAAGGTCATGATTCCTGACTTCCCTGTTTCTGCATCCACAGCTTTTTTAGCATTCACTAACCATGTGGGTCAAAAGCCACATTACCAACTCCAGGCAAAGCTGCAACATCAGGAGTGGCTGCCCCTCTCCTGCAGGCCACTGCCAGGCTTAAAAATTGGTGAGCAGAAGAATGAAATAGAATGGAATGAAGAATGGAATGGAACAGAACAGAACAGAACAGAACAGAACGGAACAGAACAAAACAGAACAGAACAGAATAGAATAGAATGTTTTCACCCTTCCAGACATATAAGCCTCTTTTATTAAGTAGAAATAAAATATATTAAAACTATATTAAAACAATGCCTCATAATCTTGTCATATATTCTTTTTTTCCTTGTCATTCATGTTACAAACAGCGTAGATATCTTTAGCCTAAAATGACATGACTTGAGAGTAGGTAAAATGTCACACAATTCTCCCTAAGAAAAGATAAATGATTGTGGAAATAGAAAGGCGTGGATACAGAGGAAATGTAATTTTTCTCTTTTTTTTAAAGGGAGATAAAGAGAGAGAGGAAAAGAAACAAAGAAATGTTGCCGGAGTCCTCAGTGACCCACACATATCAAATTATACAGGATGGGGTAATGTGATTGCCCATTCTCAAATCAGCCAGCAGATGTGCCGCTGCATTCTGCATGAGCAGCAAGTGACAGAAAAGCCCTGCTGGAGGTCCTACTAAAAGAGAATTACAATAATCAAGCCTGCGCGCCATCAGGGCATGCGTTACTGCAGCAAAATTAAATACAGGAGCACACCCTGCCTAAGGCCTAAAAAACAAAGCCGTTGTTCTAACCTCCCAAATACCGTTTATCGAAAGAAGGAGCAGTGTTTAAAAAAAAAAAAAAAAAAATGAGATCAAGCACAGCAACATGATTAGGTTTTATTTTTCTTTGTGCCATTAAATCATTGGCTCCAACAATCTCTGCTCTTTTTTTCCTCCTGATGGCCTTTTCCCTTGTTTATGCTGCTGCCACGATCTTAACTTTCAATCACAAGATGTCAATCATGAGGCCGAAAGTAAGGATTTAGAAATTATTTCTAAAACATGTGGTAAACAGTTATTTTGTGCCTCAGAAAATACACTTCCATCATCAAAAATTGTCTTGTAACTTTTGAATATGACAAACAAGAATTTTAGCTTTAGAACTGCAGATCTAACCACTAGGTAATGTGATCAGTTCAGTCAAATGATTGTTACATGTCTGAAGTTTGCAGTCAACCTCTTTTGCATGCTATGAATCAATGATTTTCAAACTATATTCCCAGAGCAAAGGGCTCTGCAGTGGTGAACCATAAGAACAAGCAGAGAACCACCCCCACACTTAGCCATGCGGATTCTATGGGCACAGTCAGCCACGTCCCCACTCCGTCCTCTCACCCCCCAACACAAGCCACTGTCCTTTCATGCAGACCAGTACAGGAGCCTCTTTACTGCTCTCCTTGCCTCTTCTTTTGCTGCCTCCATCTGTTCTTCACACAGTAACCCCATATTCTTTTTAAAATATAAATTAGCTTACATTTCTCATCCTGCCTAAGCTCCTTGAACCACCTCCAAATTCATTTCAAAGGAACTCCAAACTCCTTGCCTCACCTTCAAAGACCCTACAGTCCTGGGTGCAGTGGCTTACACCTGTAATCCCAGCACTTTGTGGGGTTGAGGTGGGAGGATTGTTAAAGCCAGGAGTTCAAGACAAGCCTAGGCAACATACTAAGACCCCATCTCTCCAAAAAAAAAAAGTGTTTAAATTAGCCAGGGGTAGGGGTGAACACCTGTAGTTTCAGTTCCTAGGGAGGCTGAGGTGGGCGGATCACTTGAGGTCAAGAGTTGGAGACCAGCCTGGCCAACATGGTGAAACCCCATCTCTACTAAAAATACAAAAAATAGTCGGGCATCATGGCGGGCACCTGTAATCTCAGCTACCTGGGAGGCAGGAGAATCGCTTGAACCCGGAAGGCAGAGGTTGCAGTGAGCCAAGATGGCATCACTGCACTCCAGTCTGGGCGACAGAGTGACATTGTCTCAAAAAAAAAAAAAAAAAAAAGACCCTATATGGTCTGCATGCACCCACCCATCCTCCCTGTGTCACTCTCCCTTACTCACAAAAAAAGCTCTGTGTAAGAAAGCCATTTTCTGTGCCTTGAAAGTATCAAGTTCCTTTGTACCCCAAAGATTTTAGACTCAAGGCTTTTGCCCCTGGTATTGCCTCTGCCTGGAATGTGTTCTTCCTCCTTCTTTGCATGGCTGGCTTCTCCCCATCTTCAGGTTGAGCCTCCATGTCCTTTCCTCAAAGAGGCTGTCCCTGACCACCATGGACATTTGAAACCATGGATATTAATGCCTATTTACAAGTCCCTCATGGGCTGGACCACCGCCTTTTTTAATCCGTAGCTCCTAGCAAAATGATAATGCAATTAACATTTGACAGCTGAATGAATGAAGAAAGGAAGAAATTAAGAAATGAATGAATCAATCAGCCCATTTGTAATGAATGCTAAAAAGGACATAGGCTGGGTGTGGTAGCTCACACCTGTAATCCCAGCAATTTAAGAGGTGGAGGTGGAAGAAGCACTAGAGGCCAAGAGTTGGAGCCTAGCCTGGGCAACATATTGAGGTCTTGTCACTACCAAAAAAAAACAAAACAAAAAAAAAAAAAAACTGTTTTGAATTAGCTGGGCATGATGGTGCATGCCTATAGTCCTAGCTACCCAGGAGGCTGAGGCAGGGGCATTGCTTGAGCCCAGGAGTTTGAAGCTGCAGTGAGCTATGATAGCACCACTGCACTTTAGCCTGGGCAACACAGTGAGACCCTGTCTCTATAAATAAATAAATAAAATAAAAAGGATGACACATATAACAGGCAGGCCTCACTATTTCAGTGATGTCATTGGGGCCTGAAATTTAAAATTGAACTGAATTCCCCATAATCTGAATGATTTCCTTGCATATCCTTTCCTTCCACATCCTCAGAGAAGAGGACATTGAAAGGAATTGGGAGTAAGCTCTGGATCTGGTTCAGCACACCCTGAGTAGCCTTGCCTCCTATTTCATGGGGCGAACTAACACAAGCATCTGGGGGGCTCCTGAGCCTCCTCCTACAGCAGCTTTCGGCAGGCTTGATTTATGCAGCAATCTTTCATTATTGGCCCATGGTCCCTCCTTGTGTGTGGCTCAGGCAGCATATTCTTACCCAACTCTGTGAGGTCTCCTGGAACACATATAACATCTGGCAGCATCCTGAAATCACACGTCTGGATGCTGCAAAGGTATCTCCATATATTACCCTCCTGCTCTGCAGGGAGAAATGTTATTTTTGGTTGAAATCACTTTTTCATTTATCCCAGGTCAAAGGAAGTTCATTTTCTCCATTGTTCAATTTTCCTCTGAGTCAATTTTGTAGTTTTGTCTCGTTTTAAAATAGACTATTTTTAAATGGGCTATTTTACATATATATGTAGTTAGAGACAAGGGCATGTGATTAGACAACTGATAATGATTGTTATTATTATACCTATCATTTCATCATGTATCAGGCACTTACTCTAGGCCAGCCTCTGTACAAGGCACTTCACATTTATTATATTTAAACATTCTA
Source organism: Chlorocebus sabaeus (assembly GCF_047675955.1). Classification (NCBI taxonomy): domain Eukaryota; kingdom Metazoa; phylum Chordata; class Mammalia; order Primates; family Cercopithecidae; genus Chlorocebus; species Chlorocebus sabaeus. The sequence goes on from NC_132911.1 coordinate 97,377,051, forward strand.
TCAACAAGTGTAACTTATGAGAATATACATACATATTATGAAAATTAAGTCATTTTAAATTGCAATTCACCATGCAATGTCAAGGTTTTTCCTCACACACAATTTATCAATACACTTACTATTTTTTCAATTTCGAAAAGATTGTTAATTCAAGTCTGCCATCATTCATATTGGACAGAAACTCACCTACCAGAAAGTTTCAGCTCAGTAGAAAAAAGAAAGAAAAAAAATATTTATTGTAAAAATTCTAGTACCAAGTGATATAGCAACTTTCACAAAAGATGTTCAGTTTAAAATTGAAAGTCCACACCCAGATTTTATGACAAAACTATAGAGCCTTCCTTCACATCCACAAGCTGACCAAATTATAAAGTAATGCTCAGGCCATTTGGAAGAAATCCATGTTTTCCCATTTCTGTTTCAATAATTTGATTAAATGTTGAGAAAATGGAATCTGAAAAAATCATAAAGTATAAAATAGAATGATGATTGAGGTCTTTTAAATACTGAAGCTAAGATGAAGCCAAACAGATTTTCTTGAAAAATAATGTGTGGCATATATAATTTAGCCCCCAAAATATTTTGGAGAGGAACAATTTCTTCAAGAGGACCTGACATGTTTGCATAGAAAAGTATCTAGTGGTCAGTCCCAACTCTGTTATAATTATTTCTTAACCCTTTATCCTTATATCCTTGCCAATCTGTACATACTTTTCCTTCTTGTGCTTTAAATCCTTTCTTTTCCGCATTTTTCATTGCTTCCTGGGGGGAATGCGAGGGGAATTAGGGGCAGGGGAAGGATTCATCAATTCGTAGTTTTTCCTAGTTCATGTGATGAGTAGTAAGCACCAGGACATTTCCTATCAGAGCCAGTCGCCTGCAATCTCAGGGCCTGAGAGCGGTGTCTTTAGCAGTCCTGCAGCTCTCTTCCTAGGGTCCTCTTCACAGCTGAAGGAAGGCCCCTTCCTCTCCCCAGGGACACCCACTCCACCCTAACCTTGCTCATGACCTATTACTTCAAGGCTTGTCCTCTCTAAGAGGTGCCTGACTGTGGCTTGCTCACTCTCCACCTCTTTACTTGCAATTACTTTGTGACTCATTCTTCCAAAAGTTGCCTTTCCAGGAGTCACTGAGCCTAAGTGGAAAAGACATGGGCTTTCGAGCTCAATGTCACTGGATTGAATCCTAGCTATCCATCCTATAGCTGTGTAACTTTGGGCAACTCACTTCATGTTTCTGAGACCCAGAATATAAAATGTCTCCTGGATGTAAAATTCAGTCTCCCTGGATGTACAGTGAGATTAATAATTTCTTCTACATTTGTTGATAGAATGTTTAAATATAATAAATGTGAAGTGCCTTGTACAGAGGCTGGCTTAGAGTAAGTGACTGATACATGATGAAATGATAGTTATAATAATAACAATCATTATCAGTTGTCTGACTTTCACATTGGAAAATGTCTAATCAACAAATACATGTAAGCATATGAAGACTTATTATCGGGTTGACACTAAAACTATCTGGAAGCATTTTTGACCCAGGGCCATTACAGTTCTTTGAAGAAATACTACACAGACCTTCATCTACCATTTTTCATCCTAAGATCAGGCTTAATTTACTCCCATAAGTATCACTTAAAAAGGTTTTGTACCCAGCAGATTCTAGAAAACAAATAATCCCTTTTTTCAGTGTTGTAAAAATCGAATGAACTTATCTGTTCAATCAAGATGACTTGAATTACCTGTCCTATTGACAAAAGTTTCTCATTAAAAAAAAAATTTACAATTGCATAAGAAGTGAATGTTCTTACATACTGGAGTTTGATGTATCAAAAAGCAAACAAAATTTCTAAAACTGGAATACCCAAACAATAGATTGAAGCAATCATAAGTGGTGGGAAAATATATAATAGAGTGAAAGATCCATCAAAAATTGGTTAACAGTTGTGAGGTCTAGACTTCTGGATGTAAATTTTAAAAAAGAAAAAGAAAGAAAAGAAAAAGCAAATTGCTTAATAGTGTTCCCTCTCATCAGTAGCCATACTATTGAATGGAGACTTTGTGAATCACTCACTGTTTTAAAATATTGGTGTGTTAAATGCCAGTCTATAGGGGAATGACTGAACATGGGAATAACATTTCTTTTGGAGGTGATGGAAATATTCTTAGATTGTAGTGTAGGTTACATAACTCTGTAGATAGACTAAATTTCATTGACTTGTATACTTAAAACAGGTGCATTTAATGATATGTCAATTACATTCTCAACAAAGCTGTTGAGAAAAGTCAATCAGTAGAAGCTATGTTTCCAATCACACACCATCCTCTTTCTTTCTTCAAAAGAAAGGAACCTGCAAACGAACAGCCACCACCTTCTCCTGTGTGAAGAGTGTTCTAGGGAGCAGTCCTTGGAATCCTGAGGGAGAAAACAAATGCCATCAACAACCACAGCAAAAACATGGTGGGTGACTTGAAAAATTATCAGTAGTCTCAGCCTTCACAAGTTTGAAATATTCTTGGAGATAGAGCAGCAGTCATGGCAGACCATAGGAAGAATGTAAGGAAATCCATAGAATGTCCATTAGAGATGCTAGCAAAGAACTTCCAACAGGAAAAGGGCCAGTTGGGCACTCCTGGGGGAACAGTGCAGCACTGGAACTTGCAATGTGATGGGAATGGAGAATATAATGAATTTGAATAGGCAAAAAGAAAACTTGGGCAGAGAGGGCATGAACTATGGCCAAGAGGTGGAACAATCACAGAAAGAGGTGCAAGGCAGGGAGGAGGGGTGGTGTCAGAGCAGCCTTACCATTGTGGGGGGAAGAGTAAGAACCACGACAGTCAAGTCAGGGTCTTCAAACTATACAAGCAATGGGTGGGCTCAGTGGCTCACTCACACCTGTAATCCCAGCACTCTGGGACGCTGAGGCAGGCAGATCACTTGCGACCAGAAGTTCGATACCAGTTTGAACAACATGGCAAAACCCCATCTCTACAAAAAACACAAGAAATTAGCCAGACATGTTGGTGCAGGCCTGTGGTCCCAGCTATGCAGGAGACTAAGGTAGGAGGATCACTTGAGCCTGGGGGCTCGAGGCTGCAGTGAGCTATGATCATGCCACTGCACTCCAGCCTACGCAACAGAGTGAGACCCTGTCTCAAAAAAACACAAAAAAATTACCAAAAAAGTCAGTATTTGCTCTTACCAGCAATAGGGTCTAAACTCTAAGTTCTAGAAAAGATGAGGGAAAAGTTAAAAAGCAATGTTGTAGATAGACTAATTTGAATCTGACCTGTCAAATCCAGTGTGAGAAGGAGAGTGTGACATTTATTTTAATGATCCCAAAGAGGAAACATTTTAGAGAAAGAATGTAGAGAAAGTTTACAGGACGATCAAAGGAGAGGAAAGATTTCAAATGGCCACTGATTTTTGAACCTGATGGAAGAAACAGAAATAAGTTTTATTAAAAATACTATTGTTTGGAAGAGAGAAAGGTTGGTTTATGTCTCCGACACTGAAATTGAAAACAGAACTTCTGAGCAAAACTGTTCTATCCAATAGTGACTGGTTCTGAGAAGGGGAAGGGAGGAAGAGGAAATAATATAATACCTGCATCCTTACCCTTCCTTGTCTCATTCTTAGGTATGAGGCACTGAGTCTGGCTCCAGAAAATATTCTGAGTCCTCCAAACTTCAGCTTTTAAAGATATTTGGTTTCTTCAAGTAAGTTGAGTTATGAAACCGTTAAAGTATAAATTAACAAGAATTCCAATGTCTTGAACATATAATTCAATAACTGTGTATTATTGCTAGTTAAAGCACTTTTCAAGGCATGCAACTGTATTGGTTCTACGAGCAGATTTGCTTCATGTGATTTTTCTCTAGAAAATTAATAATTTTGGCAATGTGTTTTTGACGTTAGTGTTGTAGAAGGATATTGTTGCAACTGCTGCTTTGTGTATTCTGGCTCTTGAAGATGATTTCTCGCTCACTAAGATTGAAATCTAAATCGTGGGTTTGGCTGAGGCTGTTGCCAGACAGCAATATCGCAGAGTTAGGATGAAGTTAAAAAATTTGTGTCGTCATTTTGGATTTTTAACTTTATTCAGAAAAAAAAAAAAATCCTGCATAAGCTTACAATTGCAGGCATGTGAGGTGTAGACTAATATTTTGTCTCAGATGAACAGTTTTTGCTCGTTCTGAAGGATCTGCAGGGCATGCGCTACTGAAACGGCTCATTCCCAAACTAAGCAATAAATCTAGAACTGACAGCTCCACAATTCCATCATAAGTCAGGGAGGCATTGTGTTTGGTGCTCAAGCAGTCAGGTAACTAGAAACTAGGAGGGGAACAGGAATAGCCTCTCCACTGTTAGGAGAGATGTCAGAGATCACTTTTAGATTTTAATCTATTTGAAAGCACTGGATTTGAGAATATATGGGACACTTTTAAGTGTTTTTAATGCTAATAGCAGAACTCATCAAAAATTCAACTTAGCTCCTAAAATTTAGTTAGGTTACCCTCTTAAACAACAGCATTAAGAACTGATTGACTGATTTTTTTAATCAGACATTTTTAAGAAAAACTAATAAGATTCAAGGTTTTGTGAAAAACAATGAATTTTTTTTAACTTTTAATGGAAGTTAAACCCTCCTTATTCTAATTTATGCATTTAGGTTTGGGGCTATAAATATCATTTGGTCAAATACCACCGCCCCTAGAAAAATAACTTATATTTGAAATACACAGATTCACATTCATATAAATCTAATACATTTGTACCTAACTAAGAAAAAAATCACTAAAGTAGATTTAATTTATACTTAAACCTACATTTAGCAAAATAAATAAAATTATGTATTAGAATCATCAGTCACTAGAGTTACAAAAATTACAAGTTTTGTAATGATAAATTTTCTTCACAATTTTGTTTTTCATGAAAATGCTTAAGATACTTCTCATGAAGTCATCTCTGGAATTTTTACAAAAGGTAGGCAGATATTTCTAATGGTGGCATATCATTTTATTTATCTATTGTGCAGATATATATCTCTACTCTATAACACTCTCTTTAGCTTATTGCCACAGCATTAAAAAGAAAATGGCAAGCTGTTTCCAGAAAACTGATTCTCAACTGCATCCTTTAAGACTAAAGGATGTTTGGGCTGGGCGCGGTGGCTCAAACCTGTAATCCCAGCACTTTGGGAGGCCGAGACGGGCGGATCACGAGGTCAGGAGATCAAGACCATCCTGGCTAACACGGTGAAACCCCATCTCTACTAAAAAAAATACAAAAAAACTAGCCCGGCGAGGTGGCAGGCGCCTGTAGTCCCGACTACTCGGGAGGCTGAGGCGGGAGAATGGTGTAAACCCAGGAGACGGAGCTTGCAGTGAGCTGAGATCCGGCCACTGTACTCCAGCCTGGGCGACAGAGCAAGACTCCGTCTCAAAAAGAAAAAAAAGACTAAAGGATGTTTTCTGGCTTAAAAAGGAAGGGAAATATACACAGACAAAAAAAATCAAATGGGTGATACAACTTGAAGTTTCTTTAAAAACTACTGTTGGAACCAGAGTTGCAAAATTTTAGCTGGAAGATATTGTCAATTATACAAATTTAAAAAAAAAAAAAAACTCCAAAAGGTAACTCATGGAGATGGCACAATTTAATGAAGATCTCTAAGGCAAAGAGCTAGTTCTCCCTATCACTTGGCATCAGAATCAGAAAACAACTCTTCTATAGAAATGTCCAAAATGTGGAGGGACTATTTGCAAATTTTACGTACATTTGTGAAGTTACTGCCTAGAAAATGTAATTACAAACAAGTAAAAATCTAGCACATCTAACTCTCAGGTAGTTCAACATCAAATCTGTTATACGAGACATCAGAACATTTATAAATGGACAATCAGGAAGGCCTTTTTGACAGTAAACCAGCAACATCTACTGTCTGGAAATGGAAATAGCAATGGAAGGCATTTCCTACACTGTATGCATGAGGCCCTGGGAAAAGGCGGTGCGTTGTCACAGGTGCAGCTAAGACGCGAAGCAAAGTGAGTCTGGCTGGTGAGAGGTTGAGTACTCTGCAGACTGAAGAGGAGGAAGAGAAGAAAAACAGGAAAAGGGGAGTTACTTAGCGTAAGCAGTGAACCTGCAGATACCAAACAAGGAGGGAAGAAGGCAGGGTGCTGGGGAGAGTGTCACCAGCAAGAATTATTTTTGTCTCTGAGCACTTAGCTCTTTTCAGAGAATATCTCTCTCCTGTGCCATCTACTTTATATCTCTCTGATCTCTCCTTTCCCACTCTCCTCCCTAACTGCAACTCCTGCAAACCTTTTTGAACTGAAAACTATTGATGATCTGAAGTTTTATAAATTGCTTCATAAATCAAGGAATTTCTAGCTTTAAGATAACACAGTGAACATTTACAGCTAGACCCACCCTTGCAGGCCATCTACTCTGTATTTAACAGATGAAGAAACAAGCTAAGAAAATTTGGGTGATGTTGGGGTCACCCCACTGGTGAGCGACAAAACTCAATCTGGATACCAGATTTCCTCACAGATTTGGCCCAGTAAGAATAAATTTCCCTGTAAGATGGCCATACCTACAAAAGAGTTCTCAAAAGTTTCCCCACCCCTACTCTGTTTCTATTACTTTTGTGTATGCTTGGAATTTCAGAAGCTCAGTAGAATTATACATTTTCCTCATACAAACTTTCCTCATTTTCTTTGAACTATTTTGAGGAAAATCAGAATTTAATATGAATACATAGCTTAGAAAGAAAATAAAACGGGCAATTATCTCTAAGTCAATGTATCTAATACGATATATTTATGAAAATAATAAATCTAAATTTTAAGTTTTTGTGGTCTTTTTTTAACACACTCAACAAAAGGAAACACCTAGCTTTTTATGTTTAATTCCTTCTATCTTTATACAACTTTCTGTCCATAACACTGTCACTCATTGTGGAATGATGAAATTTCCTAGACGATCTGGAAATAAGTCTTTTTTTAAAAAAAGCAAGTAGCTTAAGATGGGCTGGGTGCTTGGCTTTATGGTAAAGTTTCTGAATGATAATTTTAATTAATCAGTGTTCTAAAGATGATGTATCCCCTAATATGTAATTTATCTGCATGTGTAAAGCTCTAAACAAACCTTTTTCCTTTTTAACACTCTTTTATTGTAAATTAATTCAACCATTGTGGAAGCCAAGGTGGTGATTCCTCAAGGATCTAGAGCCAGAAATGCCATTTGACCCAGCAATCCCATTACTGGGTATATACCCAAAGGATTATAAATCATTCTACTGTAAAGACACATGACACATGTTTATTGCATCACTATTCACACATAGCAAAGACTTGGAACCAACCCAAATGCCCATCAGTGATAAACTGGATTAAGAAAATGTGGCACATATACACCATGGAATACTATGCAGCCATAAAAAAGGATGAGTTCATGTCCTTTGCAGGGACATGGATGAAGCTGGAAACCACCATTCTCAGCAAACTAACACAGGAACAGAAAACCAAACACTGCATGTTCTCACTCATGAGTGCGTGTTGAACAATGAGAACACATGGACACAGGGAGGGGAACATCACACACCGGGGCCTGTCAGGGGGTGGGGGGCTAGGGGAGGGATAGCATTAGGAGAAATACCTAATGTAGATGACGTTGATGGATGCAGCAAACCACCATGGCACGCGTATACCTATGTAACAAACCTGCACATTCTGCACATGTGAAGAAAGAAAGGAAGACTTTATTCCCCTTTTTTTTCCAGAAACACCCTGGAGAGGAAATTTTTAATGTCAAAAATTTAAAAACTATCCAGTTGTTTTCATTGTGGTCCTTCTATAAACAAGAGATAACAAGGCCAGGGTATTATTCTAATCCATTCTAGGTTTAGAAGCTAACAGTGTTGAATTTTACCTGACCCCTGTCCTCCCAGAAGATATTAAAGGTTAAATGATTAATGCTCCCATCTTTCTGTGTTCCATAAAATTGTTTCCTGCAAGGAACCACCCTTTCTAAGGACAGAGGTAAGACTTATGGCCACCTCTTTTTCACCTATGACAAGATCAGACACAGACCCTCTAAAGTATCTTTTTTTGGCTCATAAATGATTAGCTTACAATAAATGAACTTCTTGTCCCTACTGATCAATAGGAACAAAATGATTGTTAGCCAAACTGATCCTTCCTCCGGGTCCCTGAACTTTAGCCCACCCTCTGCCTAAGCCAGCGTCTCACCCCTATTTATGGCTGTCTACTGGAAAATAGGCTGGATCAGGATAAAACGCTCCCTGTTCCACGGTCCTACACACTGCGTTCATTCCACTTCCTCACACCAGGTCTTTCTTGCCTCATTCACTCATTTAAAAAACAAAAAAAAACAAAAAAAACTTTTTAGGGCTGGGCATGGTGGTTTACGCTTGTAATCCCAGCACTTTGGGAGGCTGAGGCAGGCGGATCACCTGACGTCAGGAGTTCGAGACCAGCCTGGCCAACATGGTGAAACCTCGTCTCTACTAAAAATACAAAAATTAGCCAGGCATGGTGCCAGGTGCCTGTAATCCCAGCTACTAGGGAGGCTAAGACAGAATAATCTACTGAACCTGGGAGGTAGAGATTGCAGTGAGCAGGAAAAACAACCTTTTAACCTAATTCTTGAAATACCAGAAGATTTTATGGTCTCAGCATTCTCCTTATTGCCACAGTTTCCCTCTCCCTACTGCAATAGTCTCTTCCCCTCCTTGCCATAATCCTTTTGAATAAACTGTCTCCTTAGTAAGCCTGGATTTGTTTTTTATTTGACAAAACCAAGTATTCCAATTTAAGCTGAGGTGAATCGACTAAATAAATCAGAGTTTAATAAGATAAAGCCCTCTTGCTCTAGAAGCAAAACTCTATCATGTTCCTAAGAGTATTCCTAGTTCTCTTATTTTTTTTCTTTCCTCCAAAACAAAATTGCAAAGCTTTTCAAGGGCAAGGATTCATGGGAAATATTTGTATTCAGATGAATGAAAGGTAAAATTAATTTTTATTTTACAAATTCTAAGTATTTTCCAAGTCTCGTCCTGGCATATGAAGTTACCCAAATTTGCCCAGATGCAAGTTCACCTTCAATTAATGAAAGAACTGCTTCTTTAGTATAAGCTCACTAGATCTTCTTGCAACTCACTATTTTGCAATAGAGTGAGAAATCTAAATGTTTCCATTCAAAACTCCTGTCAACAGGCTTAGTCCTCAGTTGTTTACCAGAAAAGAAATCTAATTTTTCAATGACAAAAACCACATTGTGAGGCCTAGTGCTACTGCAAATCTTCAGGACACTTCTATGGCCAGAACTGACCAATACCATATGCCACATTATGTAAACAAATATGTACCAATGGGCTCAATTGTATAAACCACAGGAGGAAACAAAAATGACGAGCTGAACAGATGTCTTTGAAACATAATCATTTCTCTGGCAATACAGGAGACAAAGACCCCTTGGTCTGCTGAAATAAGTTGGAAATCTTTATACACTCACTCTTTATTAAAAAAAAAAAAAAAGATTGCAAACACCAATGAGACAATTAGTTGGCTTTTCATAAACTTAACTGATCTAGGTAAATGTGAATTAATTTAGCTAGTGCCTTTCTACACATGTTGGAAGGAATCATTCATTTCCCTTGACATTAGTTCTAGGCTCAGATCCAACTCCTATATACTCTGATTCATTTCTACTGTATTTATTTAATGCTGTGATCTATTTATTCCTTTATTTATTAAATATTTATAGGCCTCCTACTGTGTGCTAAGCACTAGGGATGCAGTTGTGAACAAAATAGACAAAAATCTCTATCCTCATGGAACTTGCAATCTAGACAGGAAATAAACCAAATGAGTTTTTAAAATATAGAATGCTAGATGTATGTTGTGCTAAGGAAAAAAAAGTAATGAAGCAGAAAAAGGAGCTACAAAATGTTGTGGCACAGGATTTTTTTTTTTTTTTGAGACAGGGTCTCACTTTGTCACCCAGGCTGGAGTGCAGTGGAGCAATCACGGCTCACTGCAGCCTCAACCTCCTGGGCTCAAGCAGTCCCCCGGCCTCAGCCTCTCAAGTAGCTAGGCCTACAGGCTCCTGCCACTGTGCCTGGCTAACTTGTATTTTTTATAGAGACGAGGTTTCGTCACCTTGTCCAGGCTGGTCTCAAGAGATCCACACATCTCTGCCTCCCAAAGTGCTGGGATTACAACTGTAAGCCGCTGGACCTGGTCAAAAAGGTGATTTTTCAGTCAAGAACTCAATGAAGGGAAAAAACTAGCCATGCCAGTATGTGGGGGCAACACTCCTGGCCAAGGAAGCAGCAAGTGCAAAGGCCTAGAGGTAGAAACTCTGCTACCCGCGGTGCTGAGCACCACAGAGGATAGAAAGAGAAATCAGCTCCAAGAGCTTAACTTCCAGTCAAGAAGGTTAGCACACCAAAGTCCTGAAACTAACACCATGTAGACCTTTTAAGAGTTAAAAGAAAGATATAAACATGACTCCATAGCAGTTCAGGAAAGGAAGCACTCATATTGTTGAGAAGGCTCAGCTGGTAGGGCAAGGTGGGGTTTGAAGTTAAAAACACTCCAGAGAGGGGCCTGGCACAGTGGTTCACACCTGTAATCCCAACACTTTGGAAGACTGAGACAAAAGGATCGCTTGAGCCCAGGAGGTTAAGACCAGTCTAAGCAACACAGTGAGATGCGAGATCCCATCTCTACAAAAAAAATAAAAATTAGCCAGGCTTGATGACCCATAACTGTAGTCCCAGCAACTTGGGAGACTGAGGTGGGAGGATCACCTGAGCCCAGGAGGCTGAGGCCGCAGTGAAATATAATCACACCCTGCAACAGAGCAAGACTGTCTCAAAAAGAAAAGTTAAAAAATAAAATTAATATGTTTTTTCAACACTCCATAGGAGCTTAAGTTTGAGAGGAGTCTTTACAAAGCATGTCAGTCAATGAAGTGGGACCCAGGGGTCAATTAGAGTCAGGACCAAAAAAGGGAAAAGCATATAAATATTAAATATTATGCAGATAGGCCGGGCGCGGTGGCTCACGCCTGTAATCCCAGCACTTTGGGAGGCCGAGATGGGCGGATCACGAGGTCAGGAGATCGAGACCATCCTGACTAACACGGTGAAACCCCGTCTCTACTAAAAATACAAAAATTAGCCGGGCGCGGTGGCGGGCGTCTGTAGTCCCAGCCACACGGGAGGCTGAGGCAGGAGAATGGCGTGAACCCGGGAGGCGGAGCTTGCAGTGAGTGGAGATTGCGCCACCGCACTCCAGCCTGGGCGACAGAGCGAGACTCCGTCTCAAAAAAAAAAAAAAAAAAAAAAAAAAAAAAAAAATTATGCAGATATATAAATGTACAAATATTACATGTAATATAAATATGTAATATGTATTGTACATATATAATGTTGTAATATATATTTATTGTACATATAAAATGTTATACTACATATAAAATGTACAAATATTATATGTAATACAATTATTATGTAATATATAAAATTTGGCCATATATTAAATATATACTATTTCCCCATGCATAGAACTTTCCTTGGTACCTCAAATGTGTTATGAGTAGGGCTTCTCCCTATATTTGTTAATTGAGAAAAAGAGGTGGAAAGTTATTTGTCAAATATAAAGTCCTCACTGAGTGCAGTGGCTTACACCTGTAATCCCAGCACATTGGAGGCCAAGGCAGGCGGATCACTTCAGGCCAGGAGTTTGAGACCAGCCTGGCCAACACGGCAAGATTAAAAACACAGAAATTAGCTGGGTGCGGAGGTGCACGCCTATAATCCCAGCTACTCAGGAGGCTGAGACACAAGAACCACTTGAACCTGGGAGGTGAAGGTTGCAGTGAGCCGAGACTGCGCCACTGCATTCCAGCCTGGGTGACAGGGTAAGACCCTGTCTCACAAAAAATAAAATAATAAAGTCCTATAAGTGGAAAGTGAAAGGGGGGAGAGAAAATGGAATCCAGCTCTTAATTTGGAACCCAAAAGGGTCCAGATAATTATTTTCTCTCCCTTTGGCCAAAGACAACTATTGAACAGTATCAGGAAATTTATACCTCCTTTCATAGCTCCCTCTGTACCAACTCTAGACCTCTGACTTTACCACAATCATCCTTTCCCTATGTCCAGAATCAATATCTTCCCTCCCTTGACAGGAAAACCTCTCTTCCTCCTCACCCTTGTGGACTCCTTTCCCTTCAGTTATCAGTCTGTGCCAGGCATTTGCTAGGGTCTAGGGAATTTAATTATGAACAAGAAATAATTATTGGCCTCAACAAGGTGGGGGCTAAGACAAGTAAACAGGCAACTGCAACATGGTGTGACAGTAATGACAATACAGAACTACAACGATGCCACCTAAGGGGCTGTGGAAGCATAGTAGAGGAGAGAGGAAGACCCCGGGAGCTAGGGGTTTACAAACTAAGACTTGGGGAATGAGCCTTGGAAGAAAGGCTAACTCTTCTTCCCTAATCTGAAGAAGCCTGGCGAAGAAAATAAGCCTCCTAAAGTGTTAATAATGAATGGTAGGATAATGCATTTTCCTTTGGGCATGTTTCCTTTTTTCTCTTTTTTTAGAATCAGTCTCACTCTTGTCACCCAGGTTGGAGTGCAATGGCGCAATCTCGGCTCACTGCAACATCCTCCTCCTGGGTTCAAGCGATTCTCCTGCCTCAACCTCCCGAGTAGCTGGGATTACAGGCGCCTACCACCACTCCTGGCTAATTTTTGTATTTTTAATAGACATGGGGCTTCACCATATTGGCCAGGCTGGTCTCGAACTCCTGACCTCAGGTAATCCACCCACCTCGGCCTCCCAAAGTGCTGGGATTATAGGCGTGAGCCACTGCACGTGGCCTCTTTTCTTTTTCAAGGCAAATGATTTGCCTGGGATAGTCAAGAGTGGGGCTCTCTCGACTTCCTTTCTGGTGTTTTGCACATTTCTTATTTTTAAAGAGTAGTAGCTACTCTTTTAAAATCATGAAAAACAGCTAGTATGAGAGTGATTCTAAGTAAAAGAAATGGACCCTGGGTGGTGGCCCCATGAGAGGAGACATTTTGGAAGAAGGTCTTTAGAGAGTACCAGAAGACCCCCTCCCGGCCTAAGTCTGCCTTAGTCATGCCCGTGCCATCGATAACCCAGCCCGAAAAAGAACCTCTACAGGAGTTGGACCTCTCCCATCACCCAGCAGCCTGGAGGGTAAAATTCATCTAAGGCCCCCCTCCACCCTTCCTGTAGCACTGACTGTCCTGGCTCAGGCACCCCTACTCTTCTTCATGAGTAATGCCTACCCTCCTCACTTTGGGCTAGTGTATGCACAGTGGTTAATAGAGAACTATGGATTTCCTCGACTTTAAAATTCATGTCCTTTAGAATGCTAGGGATCTTGGGTCTCAGTTCCAATTCTTCCATTTGATTTAAGGAAATTAGATTTAAGCCTCAGTTTGCCCATAAGGTTATCTAAGAATTAGTGATAAAATCTAGTAATTGATAGCACAACAGGGTGACTACAGTCAACAGTAATTTATTGTACATTTTTAAGTAACTAAAAGTACAACTGGATTGTTTGTAACACAAGAAAGAATAAATGCTTAAGAGGATGGATACCTTACGTTGATGCGATCATTATGCATTGCATGCCCATATCAAAATGTCTCATGTACCCCATGAATATATATACACCTACTATGCACCCACAAAAAATAAAAATAAAGTAAAAAATTGTAAAAAAAAAAAGTTGCTATTTATTGCTATTTTAAGTTCTTTAAAGACAAAACAGAGATAGTACTATTCTATGTATTATCTCTTTTAAAATGCTCTAAAGGTACCCCCTAACTCTTTATTTATAGTATGTGCAAACATACTTTTTTACAACCTAGAGAACCTAAATTAATACTTAAGTTGGTTGTCATTTTTTATACTTCTTTAATATTTGAAAAAAAAATTTTTACATACATGAATTTTTTTATAGAGGGAGACAGGGGTCTCGCTGTATTGCCCAGGCTAGTTTTGAACACCTGGACTCAAGTGATCCTCCCACTTCAGCCTCCCCAAAGTGCTGGGATTATAGGCATGAATCACTATTCTCAGCCAATACATGGATTTTTTTTTTTTTTTTTTTAAGAGACAAGGTCTTGCTCTGTCACAGGCTGGAGTGCAGTGATAAGATCATATCTCACTGCAACCTCAAACTTCTTGGCTCAAATGATCTTCCTGCCTCAGCCTCTTGCTTACCTGGGACTACAGGCATGTGCCACCATGCCCAGCTAAATTTTATTTTTATTTTTGTAGAGACAGGGTCTTGCTATGTTGCCCAGACCAGTCTCGAACTCCTGGCCTCTAGGGATCCTCCCGCCTCAGCCTCCCAAAGTGCTGCAATTACAGGCATGAGCCATAGTATCAGGCCATGAATTTTAAATTGCATTGCTAATTAAAAATATATCAGCATAAATACATACTCATTTTATTCCATTCTCTAGTTGTGATAAAAGCAATTAAAATATTTTTAAATAATACCCAAGACCTGGCATATGAACATATTATGAAATCAAAATGAAAAAATATCAGTGATGCTGACATTTATATTAAGATTCAGATCAAGATTATATCACATATTCTTTTTGTAAATTTAATATTTTAAAGCAATACTTTTAAGTTTTACTCGTAGACATTTATATTAAGATTCAGATCAAGATGGTATCACATATTCTTTTTGTAAATTTAATATTTTAAAGTAATACTTTTAAGTTTTACTTTTCGCTTGAAAGTAGTTTTATTCTAAAAGAAAAAAGAAAAGACCAAGGAAGATTTCCATTGTCTAATTTGGGGGCTTATTACTTACAATTAAACAGAAAAGCTACTGCTACAATTTTCATTTGCCCTATACATAGTTCAAAAGCAATCGTTTGCTGCCCCCTGCTGTAAAGAGATTCCTTATCTTTCAATAAAACTGACTTTAAAAGAAAAAAATTACTTTGGCAAACAATTGCAGTATCATGTTTTATTGTATTTTAAGTTTAAATATCGAATATCATGGCTTCTTTGGCATGCAGATTTACAATTTTTTCCTTTAATTTTCATTTCTATGACTTTTTTTCTGGTTACCTTTTGGTCATTGTTTGCTAACTTCATTGCTCTGTGGTCAAGCATTTTCTGAGACATACATGGCCCCGTGTGTGGTTGGATGTTATAGTTAGGAAATGCTGTTTCATCATGTTCAGTCCACATGGAGTTATTGAATTGCCTGCTTGAACTGGATTTGTGAAAGCTCTGGTGGTGGCTTCATCAGTTCTCCTCAGAGTTCTGTCCCTTTATTTATTTATTTATTTATTTTCATTCTTTTGAGGTTATGTTTTAAAAACACACACACACCTGTTTCTTGATTTATAACTTTTTATTATGTAATACTTCATTTTTCTCTATGAGCCTTTTTGCCTTAATCTATTGTTTAAAAATAAAATTCAAAGCAGCTTTCTTTTCTTTTTACTTACCTTATATATCCTTTTATTTACATTCTTACTGTATTCTATTTTAGATGTCTCTTGTACATAGCACAAAATTGGATTGATCTATTCTGTGAATATTAATATTTTAGTTAAAGCATTAACTCCATTAACATCTTCTGTATTAGCATATTTGAATGTTACATTTGTCTTCTATTTTTTCTTTTCTCTAGCTTCGTTTGAGTATTTTTGTCATTTTGCTTTATTTTCTGTACATTTTGAAATTATTTACTCTATTATTTCAGTGGTTGTTCTAAACAATTCTTGCCCATGCTTGTTCATTAAATCTAGATTTAGATATATGTTACTCTCCTGATTTACATAGTTTTCTTACCACGCATTTTCAGGTTTCTTTATTGATAAATCATACTTGCACATATTTAGTTCTTTTTTTAAATATCAGAAGAAATTTTTATTGTTGCTGCATACCAACATTTCTTGTTTCATTATACTTTCACATTTGCCATTTTGAGTGCTTTACTTGATTCTTACACTCTGATGTAATTCTTACACTCTTTGGTTAAGTAATCAAAGGATTACTTCTTTCTCCCTGAAGTACGTCTTTCATAATGTCTCTTTTCTGTGGGTTGCAAGCCCAAAGATACTATTTTTCCCTCTTTCTCATGGACATTTTTGGTGGTTATAAGATTTTATATTTTATTTCAGAACTATGAAGATGTTCCACTATCTTCTGGCTTCCACGGTTGCTAATGAGAAGTCAGATGTTGGTCTAATGTTTGTTTCTTTAAAGCAGTGGTTCTTGGGGTCTGGTCTCCTGACCAGCAGCATCAGCATCACCTGGGAACTTGTTAGAAATACATACTCTTTGACCCCACACCCCAGATCTTCTGAATCAGAAACCTGGGGATGGGGCCTAGAAATGTGAGGTTTTTGTTTTGTTTTCAAACAGGGTCTTGCTATGTTGCCCAGGCTGGTCTCAAACTCCTGCATGCAAGTGATCCACCCACCTTGGTCTCCCAACATGCTGGGATTACAGGTGTGAGCCACCATGCCCAGGATTGGTTTGTTTCTTAATAGAGAGATATTTACAGTCTGTTTTAACAAGACCTCCAGGTGACTCTGATGTAACTTAAAGTTTGAAAACTATTGCTTAAAAGGTAACCTGTCTTTTTTCCTCTGGTTGCTGCTAAGATAATCTTTTTACCATTGGTATTCTCTGGTTCCTTGTGCCTAAGATTTCTTTTCATCTCTTCAATCTGTTTATATTTTCCTCCTGAAATGAAAAATCTACAGCCACTATATTTTGCAGTAATTGCCTGGGCTCCTTCTCTGTCTCTCATAGGTAACTCCAGTTGGAAATGGTTCAGTTCTTTATCTTCTGCCCTCATGGTTCTTAGCTGTATTTATGTTTCTCAACTCTTTTTCTGCTTACCTTGCATTTATTGCTACAAGTAGCTTTTAAACTTCAGCCTTCATAAAAATTTCATGTAGAGTTTGTTAAAGTACTAATTCATCAGCCCACCCCAAAGAGTCTTAATTGAATTTCGATATGATCTGGGTATCAGAATTACTTAAAGTGCTCCAGGGGACATTTATGCAGCAGACTGTATTTAAGAAACAAATTCTTTTTTTTGGCTGTGTGTAATCTAAAAGCTATTTACTTAGGTCTTTTGTTGTGGGTTTCCATTTTGCTTTTATTTTAGCAATTGTAATTGTCCTTTAGAAATCATAAATTTTTAATTTATATTTTTATATATATTTATATATTTTGTATATATAATTATATATATATATACACACACACATACACATATAAGGGGTTTTTTGAGACAGGGTCTTATTCTGTCACCCAGCCTGGAAGTGCAGTAGCATGATCTCGGCTCACTGCAACCTCCACATCGCAGGTTCAAGTGATCCTCCCACCTCAGCCTCCCAAATAGCTGGGACTACAGGCATGCACCACCACGTTTGGCTAATTGTTTTGTATTTTTAGTAGAGACAGGGTTTTACCATGTTGGCCAGGCTGATCTTGAACTCCTGACCTCAAGTGACCTTCCCGCCTCAGCCCCCCAAAGTGCTGGGATTACAGGCATGAGCCACCATGCTGGGCCTATATTTACATGAATAACAGTAGTAGAAGTAGTCCTAGTACGCACAGAAAGAAATACCAGTCAGTAAAAGTAACAAAAGAATTATTCTCTCTGTAATATTTACATCTGCAAATTCTGAATATCCTGGGATACTATGATTAAGTTGAATATGGGGATAAAATCAAATATTGGGAGAATTATGGTCACAAGAGAGCTCATAATGGAACAGTTTGGAGCAACATTTGTTTTGGACCACAAACCTGATGGAGGAGGAAGATCTAAAACTGAGGAGCAGGGCTGGGTGGAGGTGAGGTCTGTGAGTGCAGTGTCAGCTGCCACTCACTCTGAGCCAGCCCTGTGCTTGTCTGACTGGCACTGGAAGCGCCCCCTTAAATACTGCACACTTATCTACCAGCCTGGGTTGCCTCATCCCAGTCTTGGCCCTGGTGAGAAGAAAAACAGATCCCAATAAGAGTAGAGTAAGATTTGTAGAAATAGAAAAATAGAACTGCTTTTGCCATGCTGTAAAGAAAATTAAAAGAGAAATTAAGCAGCCTTAACAGCTCTGAAAAATTAACCTATCTGTTCTAACTTATCCATGGTGACAGCATTCTAATTATCCTGGTTTTGTTTCACGTATCACATAGAAACGGGGCAGAACGTCTCTGAGTTCATAGATCCTACAGCTGTTCTAGACTCCCTGCTCCACATCCTGTCAGAGTCACTTAGATGCCAAAATCTCTTGCATTTGTATTCAGGGCCACCAGTTCTTTGAGACCCTCTGATACAGTTTGGATGTGTATCCCCATGCAAATCTCATACGGAAATGTAATTCCCAATGTTGGAGATGGGGCCTGGTGGGAGGTGATTGGATTGTGGGGGCGGATTTCTCATGAACGGTTTAGGGGAATACACACCGGGGAGAAGCGTTACCAGTGCAGCGACTGCGGGAAAGCCTTCAACGACCATTCAGCCCTTAGGACCACGCAAGAACTCACCTCAAAGAGAAGCCCTTTGACTACAGTCAGTGTGGAAATGCATTCTGGACCCTCTCAGCCCTGAAAATCCACATGAGCGTTCACACAGGTGAGAGCCCTTACAAGTGTAATCAGTGCTGGAAGGCGTATGGCCGGAGCTGCCACCTCACTGCACACAAAAGGACGCACACCGGAGACAGGCCCTATGAGTGTTACGACTGTGGGAAAGCTTTCCGGCACCCCTCCCACCTCAAAGAGCACGTGACGAATCACAACCCGGAGAAGCCCTGCGCATGCACGCAGTGCGGCAAAGCCTTCCGCTGGAAGTCGAACTTTAATTTGCACAAGAAGAACCACATTGTGGAGAAGACCTATGCATGTAAAGAATGTGGGAAATCCTTTGGCGATCTCGCGTCCCGGAGGAAACACATGAGAATTAACATCGTCAAGAAACCCGTGGAATGTCGGCAGTGTGGGAAAAACCTTCCGAAACCAGTCCAGCCTTAAGACTCACATGAACTCTCACGCTGGAGAGAAACTATGGGTGCGATCTCTGCGGGAAAGCCTTCAGCGGGAGCTCAAGCCTCACTGCGCACAGGAAGATACACACACAAGAGAGGCGTTACGAATGCGCCACCTGCAGGAAAGTCTTCAGTGATTATTTATCCTGGCGGAGGCACAGGAGCATTCACCTTGTAAAGAAACACGCTGAGTGTAGGCAGTGTGGCAGAGCCTTCAGGAACCAGTCAACGCTGAAGACGCACATGCAAAGCCACAGGAGGGAGAAACCGTAGGAATGTGATCACTATGGAAAAGCCTTCAGCATCAGCTCCAACCTGAACATGCACAGGAGGATCCACACCAGGGAGAAGCCCTGTGAATGCCTTGTCTGCGGGAAAGCCTTCAGCGATCATTATTCCTTCTGGAGCCACGTGAAAACACACCGGGGAGAGAATCTCTTTGTGTCTTACGTGTGGAAAAGGCTCCAGTGAGCACGCCTGCTTTAAAGAAACAGGATTACTCAGACCAGAAACAGATCTCACGGGTGTAAGAGGAAGCCTCTTTCAGCCTGCACCTTACTGGGTGCAAAAGAATCCATGTAACTTGGGAGAAGTCCAATTCCTGTAAAAACTGTGGGAAGACGAGGTGTTCTCATCCCATAGGAGATTTGTGAGAACTCACGCTGGGGGTGAAAATGTATATCTGTGTAATGGAGAAGCCTTCAGGGTACATTCAGCTCTTAACAATCACAGAAGGACTTAAGGCGAGAAACCCCAGGGTGGCATTTAATGTCAAAATGACTTTAGCACCACTTCTAGCCTCTGGGCCCATGAGTAATAAGCACACTAGGGAGAATCTCTGTAAGTACAGTGACTGGGGAAACCCTTCCTGGTCTCAATCGATTCCTCAGGACAGAAATCACACTGAAGAGAGAAATCAGTGAAGTAAGGAATGTGGGAAGGTCATGAAGAGGTCCACAAACCATGACTGGCTGTCTATCGTATGGCTTGCAAGCTAACAATATTTGGTCCATCTTTAAAGAGGAAGAATGTGTAATAGAGAACATATATGGCCAACGAAGTCTGAAATACTTCCTGTCATCTGTCCCTTTCCAGAGAAACTTGACTGACCGTTTGTCTGCAGCAGGGGTTCTCAGCCAGGCCACAATTTTTCTGTCCAGGTGTCATTTGACAATGTCTGGAGACATTTTTGGTGTTAGAACTGGGGGAAGGTGCTCCTGACTTGTAGTAGGAAGACATCAGGGATGCTGCTGAGTACCCTCCAGTGCACAGGAGCCCCCCACAACAAAGAGTTATGTGCCCCCAAACGTCACTGTTGCTAAGGTTGAAAATAATCATGCAGTCATTCCGCAGTTATTATCTGCAACAATTACTCAGTTTTCTGAATCTTCTGAGCACTTACGCTAGGAGAAATTTCTTTTACAAAACCTTTAAAACACAATTAGTGCTGACAATTCCTATGTGGAAATGATTCCAGCCATGGTCCCCTCACTTGTGCATGTGAATATTCTCACTGGGGGAGAACCCCAACAGGATTTTTGTGTGAATTCGGGATTGCACTTAATCTCTCATCATGAAAACAGACCCCACTTATACATTTTTCATCTTCATTTTTAAGGTTACACTCCTCTAAATAGCCCTAAAGCCTCATCGCAAAAGGTTTGTATATAGTATTTTTACTGTAGCTTCATCCTTGATAACGTCCTAATTGCCTTTTGGACAACCTACTTGACCAATCATGTATTTAGATCTGTGTTACATGTGGGTATTTATCAGTACTGGTTTGTTACTGGCACCTCATTCACACACGTTGTGACCAGAGCATGACGTCTCCATGAAGTGGTGGTATGTTTGCAGCCTGCTGTCCAGCCAAGAGTGGCAGATACTTCTAGTGGCTTCCCTGGTGTCCACTCTCATCTTCTTCCCATAAGAAGAAAATCCAGGTTCTGTCAGATTAGTAAGGTGTGCTATTTTTAAAAATCTCTTACAGGTTTTCTTGCAACTACGACCATCCATGTCCCACAAGCTGGCCACTAACAAATCAGCGGATGTCACTGCATGGGCTTCTGAGAAAGCTCTTGAACAGGGGTTGTTCTTAAACCTGAATTCTTCCCTGTATGTTTTGCTCTTTGCTTTATCCCCTACTTCTCACCTTATAAGGACATCCAATACCTAGTATTGGAAGATCCACCTTATGACCATGTGGATGAAAGCCACAGTATAAGGAAGTGACTGCAGAAAGCCCACAGTGACCCTGGCCTACCCTGTGGCTTCTTTGAGTGTCTGCACCAGCCCTGGACTTGTTACTTCCAGACTTCCTATCACGTGAGAAAAAATAAAATTGATTATTGGTTTAGGCTGCTATGGATATTTGTTTTCCTTTTATTTATTTTAAAAAATGAAATAATTGGGGGTCTCACTATGTTGCCTAGGCTAGACTCAAACTCCTGGGCTCAAAGAATCTTCCTGCCTCAGTCTCCTAAATAGCTGAGAATACAGGCATGTGCCACCACACCTGGCTTGTTTTTCTATTTAATTTATTTATTGATGGGAGGGGGGCTCTACACCCAGCTGGATGCTGCCTGGAGCCCATACACCTGGTCATTGGTGAGTTTTATAACTAGTACCTAAATGTGTGGGCATAACATGTATACAATATACATAACGTGTATCGGTTTTCACAAAAGTTCAAGGAGACAGGTATCGTCAGCATCTCTGTTTTCCATACAGGGAATCTGAAGCACGAAAGCTGAGGTTTACTTGTCTGAGATCAACCTGCTAGCTGGTAGCAGTGTTTGCCTTTGAACCCTAGTGTCTGGTTCTGGAGCTTATACCTCGTTTATGCCAGGCACAGGCACTGCTCTGTGGTGTCCAGGGTCTATAGCAGTGGTTCCAGATTTTTGCCCTAGTGGTACTTGGGTGTGGGGCACCTGATAAACAAACCAGTAAATATGTTGTGTATCAGGTGGTGGTAAATGCAATGGAAATAACTATGGAGGGAGCATGTAGGTTGAAGGAAGCTATAAGGTGGGTAGGGAAAGCCTTGCATTTAAGCAGAGATGTCAGGGAACTGCAAGCATGTGTCCTTAATCTCAGGAAGATCGCCCTTGGCAACTCAAAGGCCACGAAGAAGAACTGTGCCTGGGGAAGCCCTGCAACAGCAGAGGGACTGGTGTGCGGGAGTGAGGCAAGCCTGGGCATCATAAGAGGATGATGAGGTCAAAGCTGTATCAGAGACTGTTCACAAGGGCATCTGGCTGGTTAACTAGATCTTGAACAGAAGAATGACAACTATCCAATTTCAGTTTTCAAAAGGATCACAGTGGTTTCTGGATTGAAAGGCTAAAGAGGGATGAGACATGAACAGAAACCAGTTAGAAGGTCATTGCAGAATTCAAGTGAAATGTAATGGCGGACAGATTAAGTAGTGGGAGGAGTGGTTTGAGAACCACATTGATGAATATAGTCAGAGTTTCATTTTCACTTCCAGACAGTGATAATTTTATCGTTATCCCACTATTATGCTTTGTAATGCTAATGAACAGTCGGGTTTTCCCATTTTTCCCAATTATGAACAGTGGTGCTGTAAGGTGTACATGCCTTCTGGAGCACTGGTAACTTTTTCAAGGAGTGTGACGTTGCTGGGTTGTAAGGTCTGTGCATGTTCATCTTATCAGTATAATGCCAACATCATTTCTACAGTGGTTGTGTAATACCCTGTGTGTGTGTGTGTGTGTGTGTTAAAACAGGTTTTATTGAAATGTAACATACATATAGAAATGTGCTTAATTCATAAGTATACAAACCAGTTATCACATGAACACTTCTACATAACCACCAGGTCAAAGAAGAATATTCCCAGTATTCCAGACACCTCCTCTTTTTCCCTCCAAATTACACACTTCTCTACTCTGTAGGTAACCAGTATTCTGACTCTGACAGTATGGTTTGACTTTTTGTTTTGAGCCCTGTGCAAATGCAGCCATACAGTATGCATTCTTTCTTTTTTCCTTCTGTCCATCTAAATTTTCCCAATTTTTTTG
The DNA here is from genome assembly GCF_047675955.1 of Chlorocebus sabaeus. Taxonomy (NCBI): domain Eukaryota; kingdom Metazoa; phylum Chordata; class Mammalia; order Primates; family Cercopithecidae; genus Chlorocebus; species Chlorocebus sabaeus. The sequence continues at coordinate 97,400,223 of NC_132911.1, forward strand.
TGAAATGACACATATTGTTTACTGTATCTCTAACTAGTACATTTTACTCTGTTCCTTTGTTTGAATAGTCCACAATTCATTTAAACATCTTGTATTGATGACCATTGAACTTTGCAGTTTGGGGTTATTGTGATTAATACTGCTATGAGCACATGTTAATATTTCTGGTTGTGCATGGTGTGTGTACTTGTCTTGGGTGCATACCTTGGACAGAAATTGTTGGGTCATATGAGACGCATTTGTTCATTTTCAGTGGATGCTGCCACTTTTCTACAGTTTATATTCCCACAAACTATTTTGTGGAGTTAGACAAGAAGATACTCACGTTGTCTTATTGATTTGTATACATGTGAGCCCATTGGGTGGATATATGTTTTGCAGATATTTTCTCCCACTCTGTGGTATGTCTCTTCAGGTTCACTGATTCTTTGGCCATGTTCAGATGATTAGCCTATCAAAGGCATTCTTCCATTTCTCTTATGGTGGCTTTGATTTCTAATATTTCCTTCTGATTCTTTGAGTTTCCATTTTTCTGCTGATAATGCAGGGCAGATGAGCCCCCAAACTGGGGATTCACCCAGGTGGTTCTCAGCTTTGCTCAGGAAAGAATTCAAGAGCCAGTGGTGGTAAAAGAAATTGGGTTTATTGAAACAGCAGGGCACAGCAGAGTAGCTGCCCCTTGTGGAGCAGCAGTTACTCATAGGCAGTGTGCCCAAAGTAGCAGCATATGGGCTGTTGGCTAGCAGTATTTATACCCACTTTTAATTACATGCAAATTAAGGGATGGGGTATTCAGATAGCTCTAGAAAAGGAGTGGTAACTTCCGGGTGTTGCCATGGCGTTGTAAACTGTCATGGCGCTGGTGTGAGTGTCTTATGCTGATGGGCAGTGAGCGCACCTGGAGTAGCCTTCAGCACCATTTGCTGGTTCTGCCACTTTATTTCATTCTGTCTAGACTAGGAAATAAGCCCTGCCTGTCTCCTATCACACTTAGATTACCCATCTGTTCTTGCGTATTGTCCACTTTTTCTGTTAGAACCCTTACTATATTAACCACAGTTATTTTAAACTCCCAATCTGATGATTGCACAGTCTCTGCCATATCTGAGGCTGGTTCTAATGCTTTCTCTGTTGGCTTAGACTTACGTGTTTCCTTGCCTTTTAATGTTCCTTGTAGCTTGTTATTGAAAGCCAGGCATGGTGCATTCGGTGATAGGAACAGCAGTAAAAAATGCCTTCACCGTGATTGTTCTGGCTAGAAGTTAGCCTCTGTTTACTGCTTGCTGTAGTGATGGTGTCAGAGGCTAAAATTTCCTCTAATGTCTTTATTCTTATCCCCTCTGTTGTCTTTCAGTTTTCCTAGATACTTGAAATAGGAGCTAAGCCTTGCAATGCTTCTAACTGTAGTCCTATTACTATACAGGAGCCCTACTGATGTGGTGGTTACAGTGCAGAGAGTGAAGTGTCTATAACGCCAGGAGTAGGTCTCAGTCTTTAGTGAGCCTGAGTTGGATATTTCTCTTCCCCTAGGTCAGTTAGGTTTTGTTAAAACCCCAGTGGTTTAGTCTCTAGCAACATAGTTTCCCTTGAGGGCAGACCTTACCAAGAACAGAATGCTCTGGGTATAAATCAGAAATACTCTTTCCTACCCTAGGTCAATCTTCACAGTAAGAACCTAGTTGGGCTCCTGGAGGGAAAATTCAACAAAGGTAAGAGAGAGGTTGTGAGTCTTTCAATTTGGCGTTTGTCTTGGAAGACTGTCAAATTTTCTTTTTCCTTCACCACCCAATTGCCAAAGGATCCCTCTCCCTTTGCTTCTGTCTTCCAGAAGCCTTGTTCTTAGAAGACTCTTTGATATGGTTTGGCTGTGTCCCCACCCAAATCTCATCTTGAATTGAGCTCTCATAGCTCCCATGTGTTGTGGGAGGGACCCAGTGGGAGGTCATTGAATCGTGGGGGCGGGTCTTTCATGTGCTGTTCTTGTGATAAGTGAGTAAGTCTAACCAGATCTGATGGTTTAAAAAGGGGAGTTCCACTGCACAAGCTCTCTTGCCTGCCACCATGTAAGACATAACTTTTCTCCTCATTCACCTGCTGCCATGTAAGACATAACTTTGCTCCTCATTCGCCTTCCAACGTGATTGTGAGGCCTCCCAAGCCATGTGGAACTGTGAATCCATTAAGCCTCTTTATAAAGTCTTGGGCATGTGTTTATTAGCCGTGTGAGACACACAGTTGCTCCGTCCTGTAAATGACACATAGTTTTAAGTCCGTTTCCTCAGTTCTCCTATGATTGGCCAGGGTTTTTTTGTTTTGTTTTTTTGCATTTTCAAATTAAGGGTAGATAAGTTTGAGGGTCTCACTCAAGCTCTGTCTCAGGCCCCCACCAGCTGTCCCTCTTTCTTGCAGTTTACCTCACAGAGCCTTGAGGTGGGCATGTGTGGAACCATGGTGCTAAGATTTCATGTTTTATCTCATTTTACTCATAGTTATTTTGCAATTTTGGCATTCTCTCTGTCTTAAAGGCAGTGTTGAAGGTATAGTTTCTGTAGAAGATTCATAGTTGTGGAGTAATTTCATAGCATTTGAGAGGAGATTTGGGGAGGTTGCCTACCACTCAGTGGCCATTGTTTTTAGTTACCTGGAAGTCTCCTCACCTTAGTTTTTGAAAATACTTTGACTTCTATTTTATTTTATTTTATTTTATTTTATTTTATTTTATTTTATTTTATTTTATTTTATTTTTTGAGACAGAGTCTCCATCACACAGGCTGGAGTGCCGTTGCATGATCTCGGTTCACTGCAACCTCCACCTCCCAGGTTCAAATGAATCTTGTGCCTCAGCCACCTGAGTAGCTAGGATTACAGGCATGCACCACCATGCCCAGCAAATGTTTGTATTTTTAGTAGAGATGGGGTTTCACCATGTTAGCCAGGCTGGTCTCAAACTCCTGACCCCAGATGATCTGCCTGCCTTGGACTCCCAAAGTGCTGGGGTTACAGGGATGAGCCACTGCACCCGGCCTGGGTATGCTTCAAAGAGGTCATTTCTTTGTCTTCTGGCCCCCATTGTTTCTGACTAAAAGTTGGCGTTATTCTTAACAATACGTCCCTGTATATAATGTGTTGTTTGTCAAACTGTTGAAAGCTCAAGATAATTATCTAAAGAGAAGCCAGTGACAAACAACACATAAATGTATATGCTTTTATCTTGTTAACCTAATCATATGTCAGTTTAATTCTTGGGCCCAGTTGGGATCCTAAGATGATGTAGGTGAAATTTTGTTGCCCCTACAATACGGACATTAGTTTGCAAGTATCTGTTTGAGTTCCTGCTTTCAATTCTCGTGAATTTTCATAAATTGTTTTCTTCCTCATTTTCTCTTTTTGGGACTCCAGTTGTGCCACAGGACTCTGAGATTCCTGTTTCATTCTTCTAATGTGTTTGTTTTCCAGTTTGTATGACTTCTACTGATACATCTTAAAGTTCACTAACTCTTCTATCCTTTTCATCTGTTGAATCCATTTAGTGACTTGTTAAAATTTAGATGTCTGAGGTCCTTAGGAAAACAGGTGCTTCTCCCCAGTGTAGCTTGGATTTGCTCTGAATGTGGCGGTCCCCTAAGCCAATAACACACTGCCTCCTGGCCTTTCCTGGCCACCCAGGAAGGAGTGAAGGGAGAGATAGGTGTCGTGGTAATAAGCCTAGCTGTGCACAGCCTTGTGTAACAACTAGAAAAGGCAATATGTTTTTCCGCTCCCATCCCCAAGCCTGATTTCTTCAATATGCAGTAACTGACACCCCCACACATGCCCTCCCCTCTACCTCCCATTATTCCACCAAGAACCCTGTCTAAGGAACAAGGAAATCCTATAAAGAAGATGTCCCAGGTACCCATCAGCAGCCATGACATGATGACAAGTGAGTCTGGTGTCATTAAAAGGTTGTCTTCAAACCACCTTCTGCTGCAAGCAGAACCCAATCACATAGGAATCCGAGCTCCACAATAGAGAGGCTGAGATTGAGTCTGGGGGGCCGGTGGGGACCTCATGACTGTGAAGACCCTGGACTCCTGTGTTGCTGGAGATGCTGTCCATGTCCTCACATGTGCTCAGCCCTCTTTCTGACACATGGGTGTGCCTCCAGGGTGGGAGCATGCGAGTGGTGGACTCTGACTTTGACTTTAAGAACAGATTTATTCCTTACCGTTCTTCCTTATATGACTGGTTCTTCTGAGGGCCTCAGACTCCCTCTCCAACAGCCTTCTGCCATCTCCCATTTTCACGTTTTCATTTTTGAGCTTCTGTAACTAAGTGGTTTTACGTTTTTTTGGAGATAGGGTCTGGCTGTGTTGCCTAGGCTGGAGTACAGTGGCATGATCTCAGCTCACTGCAACTTCCACCTCCCGGGTTCAAGAGATTCTCTTGCCTCAGCCTCCAAAGCAGCTGGGATTACAGGTGTGCACCACCACACCAAGCTAATTTTTGTATTTTTAGTAGAGACAGATTTCACCCTGTTGGCCAGGCTGGTCTCGAACTCCTGACCTCAAGTGATCCTACCACTTTGGCGTCAAGTGCTGGGATTACAGGTGTGAGCCACCGCACCTGGCCTTACATTGTTATTCTGTGCATATTGGCCATTGTGGGCATCGTTCCTCACCTGAGTGAACACATCCATGAGTGAACATCCTGAGTGAACACATTCTTAATATTTGTGTCCTGGGACCTGGGTTTAGAGTTTGGAGTAGAGAGGCCAAGGGTTTGCAGTCAGGCAGTTTACTTCCAAAATATTTATGTATTGTGCTTTCTTCTTTATAAAAACCCTTGGGGGACTGTTAAGTGTGTGTCTGAGCTTGGATTTGGGTTTTCTAGACTAGAGATCCCTAGTCCCTTTGAAGCTGTGAGTGTAAGGGTATTGTGTTTCTTGAGAAGGTCTAAGAGTTGCTATCAGTGAGGTTGCAGTGTATGTTGTACTTAGAGACCTCGTCAGAATGGATAACCCATTTTGCCTCCATCACTTACGAAACAACAACTTTTATTAGCTACACTAAAATGCCACTGGTGTCATGCTACCTTCTCATAAATACTGGGAATTAACTGATGACTTTCTCGTCCAGGTATTCATAGGCTTTGGCAAGGCAGCAGTACACAAAACAGGTCACATTCATAGGATTCTTGACATTAAACTTTGGAGCCAGAGTGCAAGCAAATATATAAACACTAGGAAAAAAGTACATACTGGTAAGAATAAATGCTATGAGTAAGAGTAAAGTCGAATAGGAGTATAGACAGATGGGACGGACCCATTAAATTTGTACAGTGTACAGCATACACTCATTTTTGGTCACTTTAACTTTTTAGGGAGCAAAATCATCACAGAAATCCTCAAGAGGCAGCTTTCCTGTACATTTCAGTTTCTCCTAAAACAGAAGAGAGCTTGGAATCCTTATTGAGGAATCACCCAAGCATTTCTTTCTGTCACAACAAGAGCAATTCCAGTTTGCTCCATGAGACCCTGTTTCTCTCAGAATCAAGAGATTCTCTTGCCTCAGCCTCCAAAGCAGCTGGGATTACAGGTGTGTACCAGCATACCAAGCTAATTTTTGTATTTTTAGTAGACACAGGTTTGGCCTCCAAGATCTTAATCTTTTGCCCAAGAAAATCGTTCCGTTTAAGCAACATGAGTTCCTTGATTTGTCTTTAACTAGCCCACTGCTACTTTTCTGAGTTCAGAATAAAAGTTGATTATTATTATTATTATTAATTGGTATTATTTTGAGACAGAGTTCTGCTCTGTCATCCAGGCTGGAGTGCAGTAGCATTATCCCAGCCCACTGCAACCTCTGCCTCCTGGGCTCAAGTGATTCTCCCACCTCAGCCTACTGAGTAGCTGGGATTACAGGCGTACACCACCACACCCGGCTAATTTTTGTATGTTTAGTAGAGATGCTGTTTTGCCATGTTGGCCAGGCTGGTCTCGAACTTCTGGACTTAAGTGATCCACCCGCTTTGACCTCTCAAAGTGCTGGGATTATAGGCGTGAGCCACCATGCCAAGCTTAACAACTGATTGTTAACCCGATCTAGCTACTCCTCAAGAATCTAAATCAATCAATTTGCTTCCTAGAGACAGAATTTCCAGCCTTGGACCTTGACAGTTATTTTGACCTAACATTGGTGATAATTTTTCTCTACCTCATCCAAGAAGATGGCGGATTGGAGCTCTTTTTACATAGCTTCACCAATCTTCCCAGCAGCACTGCGGGGTAGTCATTTATTTTCTACAGAGGAAGAGACAAGTGCAAAGAGTTAACTTACCAGCTGGAAACTGGGACCAGTAACAAGTTCTTACCCTGACATTCAGCCCTCGCTTCACCTCTTGACCCCTTTCATGCCTGCATCAACCAGTGGTTCTGTTGGGTGCAGAGCACATGACAGAGGGGCTCACGGTGTTGCATTTGGCTTCCTGAAATCCCTTCCTTTCCCCCTTGCAGTGCTTCCACGCAGGACTTTGGGTATGTAGTAAGGGCAATTTACATCCCTGAGTGAAAATGCTGAATGTTCAGCAAGTCTTGGTCAAAAGTTTTCCTAGGCTCATTAGTGAAGAAACAGCAATTACTCCCTGGGTGTAGATAGGTATGATAAAAAAAATAATGTGTACCCCAGAGGCCAGGCCCAAAGGGAAAAGCATCCTTTCTCTCAGCATTGAGTAAAATGCATTGAGTAAAATTTCTCTCAGCACTGAATAAAATGCACTGAGTAAAATTTCTCTCAGCATTGAGTAAAGTCGGCCATTTTTTAAATGAGCCTTGGGAAGCCAGCATAACTATTCCCTCTATGCCCAATTTCTCCATCAAAATAATGAATTCCATGGACAACCTAAGTGACCCATGACTGTTGGATCTCACTGCACTTCCCTGCCAATTCTCAGAATAGACAGAGTATCACACAGTCTCTGGAAGGAACTTCTAATTACAGGAACACAGTCTTCTTGTCTGAGTCTTATTTTCAGTTCTTGGAGCCTCTCCAGCAGGGACCATCTCTGTCTTGTGTAACATTTAGGTAACATCCAATCCACTCAGGAATTCTTCCCTCCTAGGGAACCTACTATATACACCCAGTAAATATCAGCCAACTGACCTCCACTTTTAATTAGGTTTTGGGAAGAAAGATCAATAAGACACAGTCCTGCCTTTAAGGGAGTAAAGGTGTAGGAGAAGTGGGATATCAACAGTAAATAGGACGCCTAGTATGGCAGGTTAATCCATTTGGGAGGCCCCAAATGGGGAGGATGTTGAACTTGGACCATAAAGAAAATCTAAATAGAAGAGATGATGCAAGCTAAGTGTAGAAGGCTTACTAAGAGTTCAGAAGTAGAATGAAATAAGCATGCTAACCCAGAGTGCAAAGGCACAGAAAAAAATGACAGTATGTTACATTCTGTAGATAAAAGACAATCTTTGGAGTAGGAGGCAGGCTTGAAGGGTAATATGGGACAGATTGTAGAACACACACATATCCTTTTTCTTTTTTTTTTTTTAAAGACGGTCTCATTCTGTCACCCAGATTAGAGTGTAGTGGCATGATCATAGCTCTCTGCAACCTCAACCTCCTGGGCTTAAGCAATCCTCCAACCTCAGCCTCTCAAGTACTTGGACTATAGGCACACGCCACCATGCCCGACTAATTCTGTGTTTTATTTTTATAGAGATAGGGTCTTGTTATGTTGCCCAGGCTAGTCTCAAACTCCTGGGCTCAAGCAATCCTCCCACCTCAGCCTCCCAAAGTGCTAGGCCACTGTGCCCAGCCCACACACATATATCAATATGTTAGTCTGTCAGTTTCAATGTAAGTGTTAGTTGGAAGTTGATGGAAATCAATTGACATTTGATGAAATTTGCAGTTGACCAAAGTAACTGGTTCCCAATTTGGAAATAGAATGAAGGGTCCTGTTTCTATGAGCTTTTGTTTCACAGCCACTCTAAACATAGTGGTTTAAAACAACCACCAGACTGGGCTCAGTGGCTCGTGCCTATAATCCCACCACTTTTGGAGGCTAGGTGTGAGGATCACTTGAGTTCAGAAGTTCAAGACCAGCCTGGGCAACATGGCAAAACCCTGTCTCTCAAACAACAACAACACTCTGCCACCATTTATTTAGGGTTTGTTGGTTGATATTTTAGGCTGTGCTTGGCCTAAGAGTTCTCTTGACTGGCTTCTGCAGTCAGTTTCTAGGTAGGATGGAGTTTATTGTTCTTCACTCAAGGTCTCATCCCCCAGCCATCCAGGTAAGGCCTGTTAACACATTGCTGGAGAGTTCCAACAGAGCTTGTATTGGGTTTGCCTACACCCCATCAGCCAGTGCAATCACGGATGAGCCCAAGGTGAAAGGGCCCTCAGTTACATGGATGGGGCTTCGATACATTTAAGAAAAGACACAGTGGCCATTCTTTTCTACAGTTGGCCACAAGGCCAGTGTATTATTGCAAGAATTTAAGTAAGGGGAACAGCTTTATTGAGATGTGATTAACATGTGGGAAATTCACATTTTTTAAGTGTACTACCTGATAAATTTCAGCCTATGTATACACCCATGAAGCCATTATGAAAATCAAGATTGTGAACCATTAGCCAGGCACAACAGTGTGTGCCTATAATCCCAGCTACTCAGGAGGCTGAAGTGGGAGGATCACTTGAGCTCATGAACTCAAGACCAGCCTGGGCAACATAAAAAGACTCCATCTGAAAATAAAATAGTGAACCCCCCAAAATTTCCTCATGCACCTTTATGTTAACAATTAATATAAATAATAATAATAATTTTTCCCAATCCTTCTCCAGGCAACCAATGGGAGAGGATCACACTTCTCCCAGTGGCTCATTCCATTATTGAAGAGCCATAACCATGTTTTCCTGTAAAGAATCAAAGCCTGATTTCCAACTACTGGTTTCCCTTCCCTGCTCTTCTCCTCCCCTCTCCCCAAATCCTTTTCTCACCACCAACGTAGTACTCTGTGGAGCTTCTCACAGTGGAGGTCTTATTGTGTCCTTAGTGGAAGGTGTGGAGCTGCAGAGATGTGGGCAGGCACTCAATCAGAGTCCTTCATGTTTCACTGGAAACTACACATGGAAAGAGCCACATGGAGCATTCTAGAGATGGAAACAGAACATTGCACATTGCACACAGGTGGGAGAAAAGTTGGTTTATGATTCTGGGATGCTGAACATGAAATCATGCCAGCAGACCAAAGCACCTTATTTCATGAGATTGAAATTCTTTATAAAGATACTCAGATCCTAGGAATAAACAGCTCATGTTTAAAAGGCCTCGAAACCATAAATCTCATCTCGGTTTCTCTTTATGACTGGTACAGAGCAAACCCTGCCAGTGCTACTCAGCAGCCCCAGGCTTCTGCCCCTTCAGGTGTCAAGGCGTGCAGGTGAAAGCACAGCATTTTCAAGACACCTGAGGGCCACCATCCATTTGTTTTTAGAGACATTAGACCTTCTATTTATATATATATTTTGGCAGACGCTACTGTGTGGAAGATCCTAAGCAGATATTTGCTTGGAAGTGTTGGAGATAGGAGTTGTCCACAGATGGTATCCTCTCTGGTTAATTGACAGAAGTCTCCTCTTTTCTGCAGAATAGTATGACCCAGAATTGGAGGACAGTAACCTTTGTTCCTGTGTTTCTCTTCTTGGGCTGGTCTTCCATATTTGGAGTGGGATTTATGGTGGTTAGAGATGGTCCTGTCTGATATGGTTTGGCTGTGTCCCCACTCAAATCTCATCTTGAACTGTAGGTTCCATAATCCACATGTGTAGTGGGAGGGACCAAGTAGGAGGTAACTGAATCTTGAGGGTGAGTTTTTCCCATGTTGTCCTTGTGATAGTAAATAAGTCTCAAGAGATCTGATAGTTTTATAAAGGGCGGTTCCTCTGCACACACTCTCTTCCCTGCAGTCATGTAAGATGTGACTTTGCTCCTCCTTTGCTTTCCACCATGATTGTGAAGCCTCCCTGCCACGTGGAACTATGAGTCCATTAAACCTCTTTTTCTTTATAAATTACCCAGTCGTGGGTATGTCTTTATTAGCAGTGTGAGAACGGGCTAATATACCATCCTGGATAGAGTTGAGTTTGGTCAGTTGATACAACTAGGGAGTGGGAGACTCTACATCCCTAAATAAAGGCCACGGAGACTCAGCCAACTTCATGCAGACATACTCCTCAGTCCTTCAGCTGGTAGAAGGAATTGCACCCTACATGCTGCTGGAACTTACTTTCTGCACCAGACCTGAGGAATACAGAACTCCTGCAAGAAGATGGGAGGTCAGCAGGAGGAAAGACACGTATCTTTCCATCAAAGCAGAATTTATGGGAAAGTCTTGCCTTAAAAATCAGTCAGTGGACATGTTTTAGATAATATAGTGACAAGTCAGTGATTTCCATGAATCATTCTGTGTTGCTATTTCCCTTTTTGCAAAATGGAGATAATAGTGGGACCCACCCCATCCAGTTTAGATTTGTGTCCCTTCTAAATCTCATGTTGAAATGTAATCCCCAATGTTGGAGGTGGGACCTGGTGAGAGATGTTTAGGTCATGGGGGCAGATGGTCCCTTATGGTTTGGTGCTGTCCTTGCAATAGTGAGTTGCAAGATCTGGTTGTTTGAAAATGTGTGGCACCTCCTCCAACCCTCTTTTGTTCCAGCTTTCACCAGGAGTTGTGCTTGCTCCCCCTTCACCTTCTGCCATGAATAAAAGCTTCCTGTGGTCTCCCCAGAATCCAAGCAGATGCCAGCACCAGGCTTCCCACCAAGTCTGCAGAACCACGCACCAATTAAACCTCTTTTCTTATAAATTACTTTGTTTCAGATATTTATTCATAACAAGAACGGCCTAATACAATGCCACACAGGTGGTTGTGAAGATTAACAGAGCTAACACGTGTAAAACGCTTAGGGCAATGGCCTAACATACTGAGCGCAGAATGAATATTCAATTTAGCAAATATTTACTTAAAATCTTCCACACAGTAGCATCAGGGACAAAAGCAGATGTCAAGAACAAACAAGGTTTCAGCCAGGCATGGTGGCTCATGCCTGTAATCCTAGCACTTTGGGAGACTGAGGCGGGTGAATCACTTGAGCTCAGCAGCTTGAGACCAGCCGGGCCAACGTGGTGAAACCCCATCTCTACTAAAAATGCAAAACTTAATTGGGTGTGGTGGTGTGCACCTGTAATCCCAGTCACGTGGGAGGCTGAGGCAGGAGTATCGCTTGAACCCAGGAGGCAGAGCCTGCAATGAGCTGAGATCATGCCACTGCACCCCAGTCTGGGCAACAGAGCGAGACTCCATCCTTAAAAATTAATAAAGAACAGACAAGGTTTCTTGTCTTCTGGAGTTTTGAGATCAACCTAAAAATGTTTATCTGTTTATTCAGCAAATGTGCTTTGGTGTTTCTTCTACTCTGGACCTAAGGCCTCATTCTTCATGAATAGACTCTCTTAACTAGAGGCCAGTATCTTAGGTCCACTCTGTTCTGGGCTGTAAGACAGCCAGGATCTTCCCCTCACTTTTCCCTGCATTTTCCTTTCCTTGACAGTTCTGGGTCATGGTAGATCAGTGGCTCTCATCCGTGGGCAACTTTGCCCCAAGGGGGGGACATTGGCAATGTCTAGAGACTTCTTTGGTATCCACAACTTGTCGCTGGGGAGATAAAAGGGGATTGCTAATGTGTTGAGGCCACAGATGCTGCTAAATGTCCTATAATGTACAGTTTTATAATTTTATAACGTATCATTTTACTATATAACAGAGACAGGGTCTTGCTATGGTGCCCAGGTTGATCTCAAACTCCTGGGCTCAAGTAGTCCTCCTACTTTAGCCTCCCAAAATGCTGGGATTAAAGGTGCACCCGGCCAATGTCTTACAATATATAGAATAGCAGGCCCCATGAAGAATTATCTGAACTGTCAACAGTTCCCAGGTTGAGGAACTTTGTGATAGACTAACAGTTTCTGGACCAGAAACTAAGGGAAAGATGGAGGGTAGTCAGCTACTCCTTAAGGCTCATAGGATGATACTCTTCCTGCTCCCATCTAGTTATGCCCAGGCCACTAGGACCAGGGGTTCCATAGAGTGGTTGGAAACTAAGACCTTATTGCACTAAATAAAACCTTTTTTTTTTTCTCCCAAGAGCAATCAGTTTGTATCTCACCTTTACTCACCTCCTGGAGAAGAATGCATCCAGACAGATCTTCCAGGGGTTCAGGATCCTGCCAATAGATCTTCGCATTTTTTTTTTTAATGAGCTTTCTCAGGTTGAAAGAACCTGTCAATAGATGTGCCTCTTGGAACAAATTGAATAGTCAAGAAACACGCTAGCCAATGTAAACAAAAAGTAAAACTCTAAGCACCCCAACCATCTAAATGAACCCCTCCTTTTGGCCAAGGGCATTCCAAAGTTAACCTGAAAAACTAGTTCAGGCCATGATGAACAGTGGGGGTCAAATATGACTCATTATCCCTCCTCCTTTTGGAATTCATTATACCCTCCTCTCATTGGAATATATCTTCAATATTCCTGCTAACATCACAGTGGGTGTGCACCCTATGATATTATGCAGAATACATCTCTGATATTCCTACTAATATCACAGTGGGTGTATACCCTGTGATATTATGAAGGATATATCTTCAATATTCCTGCTAATATCACAATGGATGTACATCCTGTGATATTTGCAGAATATATTTTTGATATTTCTGCTAATATCACAGTGAGTTTACACTCTGTGATATTATACAGAATATATCTTTGATATTCCTGCTAATATCACAGTGGGTGTACACAGTGTGTATGCACCCTATGATATTATGCAGAATATATCTTCGATATTCATGCTAACGTCACCTTGGGTGTACCCCCTGTGATGTTATCCAGAATATGTCTTCAGTATTCCTGCCAGTATTACAGTGGGTGTACACCATGTGATATTATGCAGAATGTATCTTTGATATTCCTGCTGATATCACAATCGGTGTACATCCTGTGTGTGCACCCTATGATATTATGCAGAATGTATTTTCGATATTCCTGCTAATATCACAGTTTGTGTACACCCTGTGATGTTATGCAGAATATATCTTCAATATTCCTGCTAATATCAGAGTAGGTATACACCCTGTGTGTACACCTTGTGATATCATGCAGAATATATCTTCGATATTCCTGCTAAGATTATAGTGGGTGCACACCCTGTAATATTATGCAGAATACATCTCTGATATTCCTGTTAACATCACAGTGGGTGTACACCCCATGATATTATGCAGAATATATTTCTGATATTCCTGCTTATATTACAGTGAGTGTACACCCTTTGATATTAGGCAGAACATGTCTTTGATATTCCTGCTAATAGGACAGTGGATGTACACCCTGTGTGTACACCCGGTGGTATTATGTAGAATATATTTTCAATATTCTTGCTAATATCATAGTGGATGTACACCCTGTGATATTGTGCAGAATGTATCATCCATATTCCTGCTAATATTGCAGTGGGTGTATAGCATGTGGTATTATTCAGAATATATCTTCGATATTCCTGCTGATGTCACAGTGGATGTACACCCCATGATTTTACGCAGAATATATCTTCGATATTTCTGCTAATGTCACAGTGGTTGTACACCGGGTGGTATTACACAGAATATACGTTCAATATTCCTGCTAATATCACTGTGGGTGTACATTCTGTGATATTATGCAGAATATATATTTGATACTCCTGTTAATATCACATTGGTTGTGCACACCCAGTGTGTAAAGAATATATCTTCAATATTCCTGCTAATATCACAAAGGGTGTACACCCTGTGTGTACACCATGTGATATTATGCAGAATATTGAGTCTATATTCCTGCTAATATCACAGTGTTTGCACACCCAGTGTGATATTATGCAGAAAACTGATATTCCTGCTAATATCATAGTGGTTGCACACCCTATGATACTATGCAGGATATATCTTTGACATTCCTGCTCATAACACAGTGGGTATACACCCTGTGATATTATTTAGAATATCTTTGATATTCCTGTTAATACCACAGTTGGTGTAAACCCTGTGTGTAAACCCTGTGATATTATTCAGAATATCTTGGATAGATATTTTTGCTAACATCACACAGTGTGTACACACAAGGTGTACACTCACTGATATTAGTCAGAATATCTTGGATAGATACTCCTGCTAATATCACAGTGGGTGTTCACCCTGGGTTTAAACTGGGTGATATTACTCAGAATATCTTGCACTGATACTCCTGCTAATAACACAGTGAGTGTTCACCCTGTGTGTACACCTGGTGATATCAGTCAGAATATCTCGGATAGGTACTCCTGCTAATATCACAGTGGGTGTACACACAGAGTGTGTGATATTTGTCAGAATATACTGAATAGATACTTTTGCTAATATCACAGTGGGTGCACACCCTGTGTGTAAACCTGGTGATATTATCCAGAGTATCTTGGATAGATACAGGGTGTACACCCACTGTAATATTATTTAGCATATCTTTTATATTCCTGCTAATATCACTGTGAGATAATTGATAAGCCCCCGAGCAATATTTCTTTCATTCATATCACAGTGAGTAAACACTCTGTGTAAACACTGTGAGATGACTGATGAACATCCAAGTGATATTTCTTTCTTTCATATCACAGTGAGTAAACACTCTGTGTAAATACTGTGAGATGATTGATAAACATCCAAGCGATACTTCTTTCATTCATATCACAGTGAGTAAACACTCTGTGTAAACACCGTGAGATGATTGATAAACATCCAAAAGAATTTCTTTCGTTCATATCACAGTTTGTAAACACTCCGTGTTAACACTGTGAGATGATATGACTATTAGAGCAACATTTCATTAGTATCACAGTGCGTAAACACTGTGACATGATATGAATATCAGAAGGATATTTTATTAATATCACAGTATAAAAACACTGTGATATGATGAATATATGAGTCATGTTTCATTAATATCACAGTGTGTACACACTCGCTGTACACACTATGATATGATGAATATCAGAGCGATATTTCTTTAATATCACAGTGTGTAAACACTATGATATGATGAATATTTGAGCGATATTTCATTCACACTGTGTGTACACGCTGTGATACTTCATTAATATCACGATGTGTACACACTGTGATATGATTATCAGACTGATATTTTGAGTCTGTGTACACTCTGTGTGCACACTGATATGATGATTATCAGAGCAATATTTTGAGTCTGTGTACACACTGTGATGTGATGATTATCAGACTGATATTTTGAGTCTGTGTATACTCTGTGTGCACACTGCGATATGATGAATATCATAGCGACATTTCATTCATATCCCAGCATGTACACAGATGATGATTATCAGAGTTATATTTCATTAATTATTATCACAGTGTGTACACTCTGTGTAACCAGTGTGAAATAATGAATATCAGAGTGATATTTCATTAATATCACAATGTGTACACACTGTGCTATTGGAGCAATATTTCATTAATATCACAGTGTATACACACTGTGATATGTACATACAAATATACAGTGTACACACTGTGATATGATAAATATCACAGCAATATTGTGTTAATATCACCGTGTGTAAACTCTCTGTGTAAACACTGTGATATTTATGAAATATCACTCTGATATTTATCATATCACAGTGTGTCAACTCTGTGTAAACACTGTGATATCATTACCATCATCAGACAGATAATTCATTAATATCACAGTGTGTAAACACTCTTTGTAAACACTGTGACATGATAACTATCATTAGAGAGATAGTTCGTTAATGTCACAGTGTGTAAACACTGGATATTATAATTATCTGAGTGATATTTCATTAATATCACATTGTGTAAACACTGTGTGTAAACTCTGGCTATTATAATTATCAGAGCGATATTTCATTAATATCACAGTGTGTCAACACTGCGTGTCAACCCTGGATATTATAAATAACAGAGTGATATTCCATTAATATCACAGTGTGTAAACTCTGTGTGTAAACCCTGGAAATTATAAATATTAGAGAAATATTCCATTAATATCACAGTCTATAAATACTGTGCATAAGCACTGGATATTATAAATATCAGAGTGATATTTCATTTATATCACAGTGTGTAAACACTACGTGTAATTACAAATATCAGAGCAATATGTCATCAATATCACAGTGTGTAAACATTGTATATGATAAATATCAGAGCTATATGTCAAAAATATCAGTGTGTAAACACTGTGCTTAATTACAAATATCAGAGCAAGATATCGCCAGTATCACAGTGCATAAACACTGCGCGAATTACAAATATCAGAGCGATACGTCATCAGTATCACAGTGTGTAAACACTGTGCGTGATTACAAATATCAGAGCGATATGTCGTCAGTATCACAGTGTGTAAACACTGCGCGTAATTACAAATATCAGAGTGATATGTGGTCAGTATCACAGTATGTAAACACTGCACATAATTACAAGTATCGGAGCGATATGTCGTCAGTATCACAGTGTGTAAACACTGCACGTAATTACAAATATCAAAGCGATACATCGCCAGTATCGCAGTGTGTAAACACTGCACGTAATTACAAATATCAGAGTGATATGTCATGAATATCACAGTGTGTAAACACTGCGCATAATTACAAGTATCAGAGCAATATGTCGTGAATATCACAGTGTGTAGACACCGTGCATAATTACAAATATCAGAGCGATATGTCGTCAGTATCACAGTGTGTAAACACTGCATGTAATTTCATATATATCGATACGTCATGAATATCAGTGTGCAAACACTGCATAATTACAAATATCAGAGCGATATGTCTTGAATATCATAGTGTGTAAACACTGTGCATAATTACAAATATCAGAGAGATATGTCTTGAATATCACAGTGTGTAAATGCTGCACATAATTACAAATATCAGAGCGATACATCACCAATATTACAGTGTGTAAACACTGCGTGTAATTACAAATATCAGAGCGATACGTCAGCAATATCACAGTGTGTAAGCACTGCACATAATTACAAATATCAGAGCAATATGTCACCAATATCAGTGTGTAAACACTGCACACATAACTACAAATATCAGAGCGATATATCACCAGTATCACAGTGCGTAAACACTGTGAATAATTACAAATATCGGAGTGATATGTCATCAGTATCACAGTGTGTAAACACTGTGTGTATTTACAAATATCAGAGCAATATGTCATCAGTATCACAGTGTGTAAACACTGTGAGAAATTACAAATATCAAAGCGATATGTTGTCAGTACCGCAATGTGTAAACACTGTGTGTAATTACAAGTATCAGAGCAATATATTGTCAGTATCACAGTGTATAAACACTGCATGTAATTACAAATATCAGAGCAATATATCGTCAGTATCACAGTGTGTAAACACTGCGTGTAATTCAAATATCAGAGCGATATGTCAGCAATATCACGGTGTGTAAACACTGCATGTAATTACAAATACCAGAGCGATAATACCATCAATATCACTGCGTGTAAACACTGTGCATAATTACAAATATCAGAGCAAGGGAGCAATGTATCGCCAATATCACCGTGTGTATATCAGAGCGATATGTTGTCAATATCACAAATTGTGAACACTGGATATTATAAATATCGAGTGATATTTCATTAATATCACAGTGTGTTTTCACTGGATATTGTAAATATCAGGGTGATATTTCATTAATTTTTTCATTAAATTTTTTAAGTGATGTGAAGAATTTGGGGAATTTATCACCTCCCATAGATATTCGGGTGCCGATTAACACTAATTAAGAACCTGAACTTTTAGATCAGACTGCTTGGGTTCAAATCCCAGTTGTACCATATTTGACCTTGGTCAAGTTGCTGAATCTCTCTTCTCTTCATTTCCTAATCTGTATAATGAGAACAGTACAATTAATATATATCCCGTGTGGCTATTATGACTAGTATGAGAATTAAATGAGCTCAGAAAGTACTTACACTGTTTGGCTCAACTGTTGGATTTTACTGGATACTGTACTTAGAAAGCAACAATGGGGGGACTCGAAATTGCCCACCATGATACAGCGCTCCTCATTATTTTTCTTTTGTTGTAGCACCTCTTTCCTTCTAATATACTATAGAATTGAATTATTTATTGTATCTATTATTCTTTGCCTGCATTCATCACTCCAAGAGTACAGAGATCTTTGTTTTATTCACGGACGTGTGCCAAGCAGTTTATCAGAGTCTGGCACATAGTAGGTACTTAACAAATATTTGGTAGAGAATAAATTTGCTGTCATAATTTCCTTGACATTTGTAGAAACTTCAACTCTTAAGATTGCCAGAAATTTTAAAGGACAGCACATTCATTCAACAACCTCGTGTCAAAGACGTATTCTGTGACTGGCGTATAAGGCACCTGGTATACAAAATGACTAATGCACAATTTGTAATCAAGGAGCAAGCCAAGCTCAAAAATGAAGCCTTTCAATACAATGAACAGTAATAGATTTAAGAACAAAACGAGGATTGAAAAGGACAGAATGTAAATCTCTCCAGGAGAGTCAGAGACGACTGAGCTGGGATAAGAGGTGTTCCCAGGTAGAGAGTGCAGGGTACAGTCAAGCATGGCAACAGCATGAAGCAGAACCAGGAAACAACACAGTGTGTCTAGGAGACATAGAGCAGTGTAGGGAGCTCATGATGGGGAAGATTTATTAGCGTGATTATTGGCTGAGATGTCCTCAGTTCTGCAAGGACCATGTTTGTGATTATAGGCATTAACAAAGATTGGTTTGGTTTGGTTTCAACCAGGCATGACTAAACACTGAGAGATGGGATATCAATGAGGGGCTGGGACCATGCAAACAGAGGCCAGACTGTCAGCAGCAGGTACGCAAGATCAGAACTCAGCAAATACAAAGAAATGAGAGTCAGAGAAAATCCTGGGTAAGATCAGGGAGATGACAATGGCTCTCTTTTGTGTGGGGGTCCAAAGAAATATAAAAGTGTTTTATGGAAGAAGAAAGAAAATGTTTATGGGTCTGTCAGAACAACCAGACTGGCCAAAGCTGGGATAACTTCAGAAGAAAAGCAGAGGAGCCTTGGGCCAGAGGAGAACTTAGCTAAGTAGCCCCACAAGAGCAACCACATTGAAGAGGATTTTTCCTGTTAATCCAGCACCACCCCCACTGTATGGTTGGATATTAACATAACCTTGTTTTATATTTTTTAATACTTACATCACCTAGTTATCTAAGTATAACTCATTTCCACAATGTGAATACAATTTTTCTCAATAAATCATTTTGACATCTCTGAAATCTCAGGTAAAACAGTCTATTATTAAAAAGGAGAGCCTGAACTGAGTGAACTTGTCATTGCAGTCACCATCTTAGTGTCCAGAGAGAGCAAATCGGCAAACTTCAGACTATCCCTGACTAGGCGCAGTACCATCCCCTTCAAAGGCCTGGCAATGCACTGAAAGCCAAGTGAGTCTGCTGACAACACAGTAACAAGAAGGCCAGAGTTTATTGAATCACAGAATAATTCAGTGGTAGGCTAGCACTGGGCTTTAATGAGCATCGTGTCCAGCCTTCTCACTCTGAGACCTTGTGATGTTCGTTACCCGGCTAACTAGTAACCCTTACTACACTGCCACCTTGTCTCGAGCAAGACCAGGCAGTTGTTTTAGTGAGTTCAGGAAAACAAAAAAATTGTTAAAAATTTCAACCTTCAAATCAGTACTTTGTATACAAAATGATGAATTGGTTGATTAATTTTTCCATCTTCATAATTGCTTTTCTTGGCAAGAATGAATCTATAATATGATCATTTTCATAGGAAAATGGAATGGATCATATTAAAAATCACGTTTATATTTATCCTTGATGATCTTTATGCCAAGTTTCTTAAAGACAGGGCATTTCAACAAACACACCATTAAGAATATTTTCAGGTTTACAATTGCAAAATGGTGTATGTAGTTTGCAATTATTTCCTATTCTTCTAAAACTAGTAAAAGTTGTATAACGCAGATAGTAGCATACAGGGCCAAGCACAATATCTTGTAAAGGGCCTAATAGTAACTATTTTCTGGTTTTCAGCCCGTATGATCTCTACAGCGACTACTCAACTCAGCCATCATAGCACAAAACCAACCATGGACAATATGTCAGAGAAGAGGCTGTGTTCCAATAAACCTTTATTTACAAAAACAGGCAGCAGTTGGATTGTTTGCCAACTCCTAATCTAGATCATGTGTCATGTTTTTCTGTCTTAACAATATATCTTTTTTTTTTTTGAGACGGAGTTTCGCTCTGTTGCCCAGGCTAGAGTGCAGTGGCGCGATCTCAGCTCACTGCAAGCTCTGCCTCCCGGGTTCACGCCCTTCTCCTGCCTCAGCCTCCCGAGTACTGGGACTACAGGTGCCTGCCATCAGGCATGGCTAATTTTTTTTATTTTTAGTAGAGACGGGGTTTCACTGTGTTATCCAGGGGTGACATATAAGGGATATGGAAATCAATTTAGATAAACGTATTATCCATGATCTAATTTTGAAAACATTACAACTAGTTGTTGATACCATAAACATGAGAAGCAAGTAGTTATATGCATATGTTTTTATTAAAGTACTACTATGCTGTCCCATCCATCTGCAAAATTCTGCAGTTCTATGTAAAGGTTTGTACCCACAACCCTGAGATTATGTCTTAATCTCCTGACCTCGTGATCCGCCCACCTGGGCCTCCCAAAGTGCTGGGATTACAGGCATGAGCCACCACGCCCAGCCTGTCTTAACAATATATCTTAAAGTAAATTTTATGTCAGGACATTAGAGAGGTCTCATTTTTAAAGGAATATATAGTAAGATACTACATGGATGTATCATGATTTATTTAGCCAATCCTATAATGACAGACGTTTTCATTGTTTTCCAGTTTTTTATTATTGTAAGTATTTGCTACAGTGAATTACATTTTACATATTTCTGTGTTCACATATATGAATATATATGTTTTATTGTTTTTTTCAGAGATGGGGTCTTGGCAGGGCGCGGTGCCTTATGCGTGTAATCCCAACACTTTGAGAGGCCGAAGTGTGCAGATTACTTGAGTCCAGGAGTTCCAGACCAGCCTGGCCAACATGGTGAAACCCTGTCTCTACTGAAAATATAAAAATTAGCAGGGCATGGTGGCTCGCACCTGTAGTCTCAGCTACTCAGGAGGCTGAGGTGGGAGGATTTCTAGAACCCAGGAGGCAGAGATTGCAGGGAGCCAAGATCGTGCCACTGCACTCCAGCCTAGGTGAAAGAGGGAGACCCCATCACAAAAAACAAAAAAAGAGATGGGGTCTCCTTCCGTCACCCAGGCTGAAGTGCAGTGAGGCAATCACAATTCACTTCATCCTTGAACCCCTGGACTCAAGTGATCCTTCTACCTCAGTGTCCTGAATATTGAACCATACAATAGCCACACACGGATATTGAGCACTTCAAATTTGGATAGTGCTCAATGGGCACCACCATGCCTGGCTTTTTTTTTTTTTTTTTTTCCCTGTAGAGAAAAGGTCACACTATGTTACCCAGTCTGGTCTCAAACTTCTGGCCCCAAGCGATCCTCCCACCTCAGCCTCCTAAAGTCTTAGGATTACAGGCATGAGTCAGTCAAATATGCGTGTTGAATAAATTCATAAAATTGCAAGCATGCAAGTCTCATCAATATTGCCAAAATTCCCTCCAATTTTGCAAACCCCTCCAACAATGTATGAGAAAAAATGTTCTAGTTCCACACGGCACTATGTTGGTATAGAAGAAAATGTAAGATCCAATTTTATTATTTTACAGTTCCACATATGAGTGCTCAGTTGTCCCAAGATAATTTCTTAATTATATTGTCTTTACCCACTAATTTAAAACGTTATCTTATTAAAGGCTTCTACCTTTTGTAGCAGCCAAGAAAAATGTTCCCTATTGACATATTTTAAAAGAATTTACACTCTGAATGTCAGGCTGGGTGTGATGGCTCACGCTTGTAATCCCAGCACTTTGGGAGGCCAAGGCGAGCGGATCACAAGGTCAGGAGTTCGAGACCAGTCTGGCCAACATAGGGAAACCCCGTCTCTACTAAAACTACAAAAAATTAGCTGGGCATGGTGGCATGCACCTGTAATCCCAGCTACTCGGGAGGCTGAGGCAGGAGAATCGCATGAACCTGGAAGGTGGAGGTTGCAGTGAGCTGAGATCACACCATTGTACTCCAGCCCGGGGGACAATGTGAGACTCCGTCTCAAAAAAAAAAAAAAAAAAAAAATCTGAATGTCATTTTCACCAAAGCTACCTTTCTTCTTCCCCTACTCAAATCTAGGAGTGAGCAATTTTATTTTGAAGTTGTATTATATCAATCTATATAAGAGATATAGAAGTCAATTCAGATAAACATATTATCCATGATCTAATTTTGAAAACATCACAACTAGTTGTTGATACCATAAGTATGAGAAGCAAGTAGTTATATGTGCATGTTTTTATTAAAGTACTACTATGTTGTCTCATCCATCTCCAAAATTCTGCAGTTCGAAGTAAAGGTTTGTACCCACATCCCTGAGATTATGTCACAGTCAGGTGGAGAGAGGAAACCCTTCTCTGGGTCATTTGCCTTATGGTATTTGATATTGAATAATGACAAGCACAAAGATGACGGATTATCAAGGGTCATTCTGTATCTGCACCGTCCATTATACATGCTGAATATTGGACCATGCAATAGCCAGTAGCCACGTGCAGATATTGAGCACTTGAAATTTGGATAGTCAAAATTGAAATGGGCTGTAAAATACACACCAAATTCATAACACAGTATAAAAAATAATATAAAATATCTCGATAATTTTATATTGCTTACATTTTGAAATGCTAAAATTTTTGATATATTTATTAGCTAAAATGTATTAGCAAAATTAATTTGACTCTTTTTTGTAATATGACTACTATAAAATGTATAACTACAATCATGGTTCATGTTATAGTTCTCTCAGACAGAGTTATTGTTTTTTTTCTTTTCAAGTTTCATTGTAGGTTCAGCAGGTACATGTGCAGGTTTGTTACATAGGTAAATTGTGTGTTACAGAGGTTTGGGGTACAGATAATTTTATCATCCAGGTAATCAGCATAGTACCCAATAGCTGGTTTTCCATCCTTACCCTCCTCCTATCCTCCATCCTCAGGTAGGCCCTGGTGTCTATTGTCCCATTCTTTGTGTCCATGTTTAGCTCCCACTT
The DNA here is from genome assembly GCF_047675955.1 of Chlorocebus sabaeus. Taxonomy (NCBI): domain Eukaryota; kingdom Metazoa; phylum Chordata; class Mammalia; order Primates; family Cercopithecidae; genus Chlorocebus; species Chlorocebus sabaeus. The sequence goes on from NC_132911.1 coordinate 97,423,627, forward strand.
ATAAGCGAGAACATGAAGAATTTGGTTTTTAGTTTCTGCATTAATTTGCTTAGGATAATGACCCCCACCACCATCCGTGTTGCTGAAAAAGACATTATTTCATTCGTTTTTATGGCTGTGTAGTATTCCGTGGTGTATATGTACCACAGTTTCTTTATCCAGTCCACCACTGATGGGCATCTAGGTTGATTCCATGTCTTTGCTATTGTGAATAGTGCTGCAATGAACATTCATGTGCGTGTGTCTTTATGGTAGAATGATTTCCATTCCTTTGGGTGTACACCCAGTAATGGGATTGCTGAGTCAAATGGTAGTTCCATTTTAAGTTCTTTGAGAAATCTCCAGACTGCTTTCCACAGTGGCTGAGCTAATTTACATTCCCACCAGCAGTGTATAAGTGTTCCCTTTCTCCACAACCTTGCCAGCATCTCAGACAGAGCTATTTTACATGATTCACAGCAATAGAAATTGGAACTTCAGTATATGGCTTAGAGGATTAGCTGTGACTTCCTAAAAGTTCCTAAAACTTCCTAAAAGTTCAGCATGGATAGTGGAAATCACAATACACTAGGAGGAAAGAGTATCATTCACTCCGCAAATACAGATTGAGTACCAATTATTGCCAGGAAGAGGCTTGGCATTGAATCAGGGTTATAGAGTCCTAGATGACCACATAGCCTTGATCTGGTTGAGGCATTAAACTTCTCTGAGCCTCAAGGCCTCATCTGTAAAATTGGCCTCTGCTCAAAGAGAAGGAATTGGAGTGGATGCACTCCTGAAATTGTTTTCTACATTAAGATCTATGATTCTGTATGTACTTCAATTTCATAATCAAGGTCTCTAATGAATATAAAACTGTATTAGAAAAGCTTATATCATAAACTTATATACCTCATTTATATACATAATTTACTATGAACATTTTCTCTCAGCATGTAAATATATTTTCTTAGTGTTTAAAACATTTAAAGGAATAAGATTCTGTCATCAATGGTAAGCCAAAAAGAGAGATAAAATTAAATAATCTACATGCCATATTTTGAAATCAGTTTTATTTGGGGCACATAGACTTTTATTTTCATTCATTTATTCAATGCTTAGTTAATGAGCATAAGGCAAAGTGCCATGTAGGATAAAACATCTATAAACATGGTCCCTATTCATGAATGATTTGTTCCTGTGAAGCTTCCCCAACATCCCTGGCTAGAGTTACTCCTGAGGGTAGATTTAGTTACTTCATTGTCCGTGCTTCTATTACAGCACTCAACAATGCTATTGTCATTTTTCTGTTACATTTTTGCTTCATCTCTGGGCTATAATCTCATTAGCAAAGAAATTCTCTTATTCATCTTTCAACCTAGAACTTCACATATATCTGCCATATAGGACAAGCTCATTAGAAACTTGACATAAGACTGTTACAATCATCAATAGAACTATTGGCCAGGACCAGGTATGGTGACTCACCCCTGTAATCCCAGCACTTTGGGAGGTCAAAGTGGGAGGATCACTTGAAGCCAGGAGTTTGAGACCAGCCTGGCCAACATGGTGAAATCCCACCTCTACTAAAAAGATACAAAAATTAGCAAGGTGGGGTGGCACATGCTTGTAATCCCAGCTACTTGGGTGGCTGAAGCAGGAGGATTGTTTGAACCCAGGAGATGGAGGTTGCAGTGAGCCAAGATCGCACTACTGCACTCCATCCTAGGCAATAGAACAAGACTCTGTCTCAAGAGAAAAAAAAAAAAAAAAGAATGATTACCATTACCAATAATGGAGAGATGGACAGCACATGCCTCCAGATGTGATATCCTGAGAATGGCACAACATTAACTATGCAGAATGCTGGCCACGAATACATAACTCCAACTTCTTGTGAGAAAACATCAGACAAGGACAAAATGATGAAAATTCTACCACAGAAATGTATTTATTAGAAAGTCAGTTGGGGAGGATACAAACTATATTTTTATAAAATATCAACAACATAAAAGACAAAGGAAGGCTATGAGAATGTTTCATATTAAAAGAGGCTGAAGAGACATGACAAATGCAATAACTTACCCTAGACTGGATTTTTTTTGCTGGAGGGGAAAAATGCTATCAAGAACATTATTAGGTCAGTGAATAAAATTGGGATATGAATGGTAGATTAAAGTATTGCATTTTAGATGAGATATATTCATCCAAAAAAAGAAAAAGTATATTTAAAAAGTTGTATACCAATGTAAACTTATAAAATTGATAGCTTCATTGAGGTTATACAAGAATATTCCTTTTCTTATAAAATATACATGGAAATACTTAGGAGTAAAGGACTATAGTATTTGTAACCTTCAAATGGTTCAGTAAAAATTATACACACCACACACACACACACACACAGAGAGCTATGCATTCATACACAGAGAGAGCAAATGATAAAGCAAGTGGGGTAAAATATTAGCAATTCAGGAACCATGGTAAAGGGTGTATGTTCCTTGTACTGTTTTTTATACTTGCAGCTTTTGCTAAGTTTGAAATTATTTCCAAATAAAATGTTTTTAAAAGGAACCAGAAATCAAATATTTTAAAAGATGCTCAACTTCACTACAATTCAAAGAAATGTGAATTAAAATATGAGAGAGCGGGTAAAGCAAGGTGGCTCACACCTGTAATGCCAGAACTTTGGGAGGCAGAGGATCACGTGAACCCAGGAGTTCAAGAACAGCCTGGTAATATAGTGAGACCCCATCTCTAAAAATAGACAGATAGATAGATAGATACATACATACATAGATACATAGATAGACACATACATACACACACACACACACACACACATATGGTAAAACCACATCCCTCCAAAGAAAAATACATATATACAAAAATTAGCTGGGCATAGTGGCAAGTGCCTGTAGTCCCAGTCACTCAGAAGGCTGAGATGAGAGAATCGATTGAGCCTGGGAGGTCAAGGCTGTAGCAAACTGTGATGGCACCACTGCACTCCAGTCTAGATGACAGAGTGAGATCCTATCTCAAAAAAAAAAAAAAATTAAATTAAAAAAAATTTTTTTAAATTCTAGCCAATAGAAATGAAATATTAATGTAAAAAAAGATCATAATAACACAGTGGCTGGTAGAGTAGCCAAGTTGCCCATTTGGCAGACAGTTCTTTGAGGTGCCAAGGTATTGTGCAGAAGAGAGTGTTAACAGGGCAGACCAAAGAGCCAGAGCTGATAAGCCACATAGCAGTAGTCAGTGGAATGACTCACAATGAAATAATCTGGGCGTGAAGTCCAGAAGATCAAGGACATTGACAACAGGCAACTTTGGGAAAGTCAAGCAGAGGAGACTCCTCCAAAGTTGCGGAAAGGGGATGTGATGGTGGAAGAATTCGTTTCATGCTGACCTTCAATATATGATCTCTGACCTGGCAAGGTGGCTCAGACCTATAATCCTAACACTTTGGGAGGCCAAGGTGGGTGGATCCCTTGAGTGCAGAAGTTCAAAGCCAGCCTGGGCAACATGGCAAAATCCCATCTCTACAAAAATTAGCTGGGAGTGGTGGTAGTGTACACCTGTAGGATCAGCTACTGGGGAGGCTGAGGTGTGAAGACCGCTTGAGCCCAGGAGGTCAGGGTTGCAGTGAGCCATGATCTCCACTGCACTCCAGCCTGGGAGACACACTGAGACCCTGTATCAAAGAAAAAAAAAAAAGAATATGATCTCTAAGTAGCCTTGTCTATTGTACACAATCTCATTTTATGTGTATACATTCTGAAAAGAAACCTAAATAAAATTGTTCAATACTTCTTTTAAAAATGTCCATGTAGGCACTGACTAGCTCATTGCTGACAGTGGGGTATGTATCCATTGTAAGAGCTTATAGGAGCATGAATTCAGAATTCACCAATGTCTATCACACAAATAGGAAGGTGTACTAATTCTCTAGATGTCTTTTATCATCAAACTGCAATAACGATAGAGCCGAAGAATCCATGTCATAGTGGCTGAGTTTGAGTCTACGTAATGAAGACTCTTGGATATTTTGTACACAAGGACAGGATACAGAATCCAACAGCCTGCTAGCTGAAAGTGGATTTGCTGATTTCCCATATCTTTCAGTGTATCCACTTTCAGTTACCTGCCATCTTTCTGTGCCCTTGCTATGGTTTGAATGTGTCCCTCAAAGTTCATGTGTTAAAAACTTGATCTCCAATATGATGGTGTTGGGAGGTGGGGCTTGATGGGAAGTGTTTGGGACATGGAGGGAGCACCATGCTCATGAATGGATTGATGTCATTATGTCAGGATTGGGTTCGTTATCACAGGAGTGGGTTCATTACAAGAGGGCAAGTTCAATACCTTTTTCTCTTTCTCTACCACTCTCTCACCTTCCACCATAGGATGATACAGCAAAAGAAGGCCCTTATCAGATGCCAGCACTTGCTCTTGAACTTCTTAGCCTCCAGAACGGTGAGAAATAAGTTTCTGTTCATTATAAAATACCCAGCGTCAGATACTATATTACAACAACAGAAGACAGACGAAGACACCCCCATCATGGCATTTACCATACTTCGAGAAGCAGGAAGCCTGTTTAAGGAATCTACAAATTGATAGGTGCACCAGAAAATAGTATTGTCCATGTCAGATTCATTCTCCTCTTCTTCTTTATTAATAGGACCCCAATTTTATTCAGATAAACAATGTTTTCTGATAAAAGACCACATTTCCTAGCTTTCCTTGCAGCCAAGTGTGACCACGTGGCTAATTTTGGCCAAGGATATGTAAGCTGAAGTTGTGTGAGACTTTTAAAAGACTCGTTTAAAAGGGGACAGACCTTTAGGGAACACCCTTTTTGCTCTTAGCCTTTCCAAAAATTGGTGGAAACCAGAATTCTATATGTAATGGTATCTCGCTGCAAAACAGAAAGAAGTCTACATTCTAGATAACTCTGTGGAGCCTCCATAAAAGAGGCAATGCCTACCTCTGTAAATCTTTGATGTGAGAGAAAAATAAATTTTGATCTTGTCTAAGGCACTTGCATCCCTGTTATCTGCTGTTGAATGCAATTCCCAGAGAAGGAATGCCAGAATAGTATCTATTTAAAAAATGAAAACTTTTCTCAAGGCAGACCTGACAACACAGAGGTAGCTGGGTGTCCAAAGTGACCAGAAGTTCAGTGCCTATTTCCACTGTTTCTAACAACTCCAGCATTCCTGGAGCAAAGTGTGCAAAAATGAAGATCAGGATAGAGTCAAAAACACTTTTGTGATTGAGGATTTTCATCTTATTTCTAGGTCTATACTTTAGAGACCCATCTGTGAGACTAATGGGATGGAAAGAAATTATACATGGGGCCCTGAATTATCAGGGAAGGGATATATTACTAAACCAACGGTACTGGGGGAAATCACCATTTAGAGATATCATATAACAGTGTTCCCTCCCAACTTACAATAAAATAACTTTTGGATGGATTTAAAAGTTAATTGCATAAAACCAAACCTTACAAATACTATAGGGGAGGAAAAAGTGAACATTTAACCGATATCAATTTGGAACAGTGTTTTCAAAATGTAAAAGGCAAATTACAACAACAAATATTACCACTAAAATGGACTGCATCAATTTAATTATCTGCTAGTTTGAAAGCATAAATTTAAGAGGCAAATTACAAATTGGATTGGACTAGAAGATTGTCTTTCTCAACTAGAAAAACTGTATTAGCAATCAATTGTATTTTACATTTTAGCTTCATCGTTCTACCCATATTCATTTTTTCTTTATTTTCAATGTTGGTATGAGTTTTCTCTTTTTCTGAGTTTTTATATTTTAGCAAATATTATGTATTCAGCAAAAATTTATTGATCATCTATTACATATAAGAACTGCCCAGTCCTGGGCACAGTGGCTCATGCCTGTAATCCCAACACTTTGCAAAGCTGAGACAGAAGGATTACTTGAGGTCAGGAGTTTGAGACCAGCCTGAGCAACATAATGAGACGCCATCTCCACAAAGAATACAAAAATTAGCTAGGTTTGGAAGCACCAGCCTACAGTCCCAGCTACTGGGGAGGTTGAGGCGGTAGGATTGCTTGAGCCCAGGAGTTCAAGACTGCAATGAGCTATAATCACACTACTGCACTCCACCCTGGACAAAACCTGTCTCAAAAAAAAAAAGACACTGGAGACTACAAGAAGGAAGAAGGAAGGAGGGAGGAGAGAAAAGGGTTGAAAAACTACTTATTGGGTACTATGCTAGCTACCTGGGTAAGGGGTTCAGTCATACTCCAAACCTCAGCATCATGCGATATAACATTGTAACAAACCTGCACATGTACCTCCAGAATCTAACTAAAAGTTGATAAAGGAGAAAAAAAAAAGTGTCCTAGTTCCTGGGCATCTGGTGGTGAACAGTGCAGTCACATATGCAGAGATGCAATCTACAATCTTAGAGAGTGACAGGCACAAGCAGTGCTCATTACCAATCAAGTATTTACTTAGAATTGTGATCAGTGCTACAGAGGAGAACTATGTAGAACACTGGTTCTACACCTCTCAGGTTTTTTTTTTAAATATTACAACTTTTTTTTTGAGATGAAGTCTCACTCTCGTCCCTCAGGCTGGGGTCCAATGGCGCAATCTCAGCTCACTGCAATCTCCATCTCCTAGGTTCAGGAGATTCTCCTGCCTCGACCCCTGGAGTAGCTGGGATTATGGGCACCTGCCATCACGCCTAGCTAATTTTTGTATTTTCAGTTGAGACGGGGTTTCGCCATGTTGGCCAGGCTGGTCTCAAACTCCTGACCTCAGGTGATCCACCCGCCTCAGCCTCCCAAAGTGCTGCGATTACAGGTGTGAGCCACTGCACCCGGTCTAAGTATTATAACTTTTATAGTAATTACAAAGCAACAGATATGTGGGAAAATTTTTTAAGAAAATAAAAGTTTGAAGTACACTGTCATTTTTAAAAATGAAAAAATATATTTTTATATAACATCATCTGGATTAAAAAGGAAATGTTTCTGAAAATTATGTAAATGCTTCAGTTAGTGGATCTAGACATATTCCGATAAATTACTAAACTTCTCACTTCACGGTATTTGTAAACACTGTATTTATTAGATTATCTAACTACCAGAATGAGAAGTATTTGTAAAAACTGGTGATACGAAGAAACATTGCCTTCTTCCCATTAGGCTAATTCTATATGTTAAAGTGCATGAAAGTGTCTCCAGCAGAAGAAAAATTTATTATCTCACAAAGACAATTTCAGAATTTCGCTACCTTAGGTCAAAAGTATAACAGCCCAATGAGCTATAGATTTATCTCAGTTTTTTCTTACTGTGATATTCTATTGTGAAAAAGATACACATATTGTTTCAGTGACCAGTGCAGCTAGCAGTCAAAATGGATGCTTTCAACGCTACTCAGCAAGCTAGTTATTCCCAAAATAATCTTGAGAGAATAGATCAATAAGGAATTTGGAGTTTTCAGTTTAAAATGATGTCTAGCTGTTCCTTAGAGAACTGGCTGATTTCAATTCTTGAGCAGAAAAGTTACAAGGTGAGCCTGACACATCTTGTACCAGAACACAGGACAAATTTAAGAAAACTGGAAATGTGTCAACACCAGTGCCAGCTCGATGGGCTCCCACCAGCCAACTCTTGGATAATTGGAGCATCAGAAAGAATAATCATTGCAATTGGTTGTCATACACTGATTAAGCAAAAATTCAACTGCTCACTTAAAATATCTCTGAAAACTCAGAAAAAGAGAAAACTCATACCAACATTGAAAACAAAGAAAAAACGAATGTGGGTAGAACAATGAAGCTAAAATGTAAAATACAGTTGATTGCTAATACATGTTTTTCTAGTTGAGAAAAATAATCTTCTAGTCCAAAGGACAGAGAAAAAAAAAAACTTACAAAATGAACCAAAATAGAGTAGCTTATTTTTACATTTTTCTCAGAAAAAAATAATTTTTATATCTAATTTTATCCTTTTTTAAAATTAGTGTGACCAGTACATAAAACTAATGGGCCATGTGTAGAACACAGATACTCTGTCCTTACATGGAAGAATTACTTGGTTAACATTCACTGAGCACTGGTTATGTTCTAGGCGTTATGAAAAATGTCTTACACACATTATTTCATTTCATCTTCACATCCACACATGAGACAGGCACCATTACTGTCTCCTTTTTGCAAATGAGAAAATAGGAATCTGTACAATGAAAAATCCGTAACTACTAGTAATAGTAGTAGCTGTGGCTGGGCGCAGTGGCTGCCGCCTGTAATCCCAACACTTTGGGAGGCCCAGGCGGGCGGATCACGAGGTCAGGAAATCGAGACCATCCTGGCTAACATGGTGAAACCTTGTCTCTACTAAAAATACAAAAAAAAAAAAAAAAAAAAAAAAAATGAGCCAGGCATGGTGGTGGGTGCATAGTCCCAGCTACTCGGGAGGCTGAGGCAAGAAAATGGTGTGAACCCGGGAGGCAGAGCTTGCGGTGAGCCGAGTTTGTGCCACTGCACTCCAGCCTGGGAGACAGAGCGAGACTCCGTCTCAAAAAAATAATAATAACAATAATAATAGTAGTTGTAGCAGCAACTTCATAAGGTTATTGTGAGGATTAGAGAAAGGAGTATAACACAATAAAAAGTTTAAAGAATTTCAGATAAAGATGGTAGAATAAAGTTAGATCACAGAATCCTTTCCTTCTGACATCTAACAAAATAAATAAAGTTTGTAAAAAACTAACCAAAAAACACAATAAAAAATCAACACAGTAAGAGATACTAAATTATGTTATAGACTGAAAAGTTTCAGCCAAGACAGGATCATAATCACCATACCTTCTTCCAAGGAATGGTTATGAAGAAAATGTTAAGTTCAACTAAATCCCAGGAATTCCCCCAAACTTTGAGAGAAGTGAGAAAAAGTAGTAAGTAAGCAGCTCAGAGAAACAGCAAGGAAAACCCATGATAGTAGAATTTTCTGCTTCTCACTCATGATCTGCCCAGAGGCTACAATCTAGTTGCACACTAGAATCATCTGGGAAGCTTTTAAAATTATCAATTGCTAGGATACAATCCAGATAAAGTATAATTTTTATTGGTAGGATACAGGCATTGGCACTTTTTAAAAGCCTTTCAGGTAATGAATATGCATTCAGAGTTGACCGCCACTATGATAGAGCAATCCCTTGTGGTAATCATTTCCCGTGGCCACATGCTGAATTGGAGCCAGAAGACATCTCCCATTATAGGCACAGAATAAATTCCAATTACACGGAGTAGGCCTGATGCAGGACATTAACAAAACATCAAGAGGCAGTAAGACCTAGGTCTTTCAACAAATAATACATGGAATATAATTTTTAAAACAACTAGAAAGACGGTAGATTTTAATATTACTAGATCCATTATTACATTAAATATAAATGGTCTAGGCTGGGTGTGGTGGCTAATGCTTGTAATCCCAACACTTCGGGAGGCTGAGGCAGGAGGATCACTTGAGACCAGGAGTTTTGAGACCAGCCTGAGCAACATAACAAGACCTTGTCTCAAAAAACAAACAAACAAAATAGGTAAATGGCCTAAACACACCAATTAAAGGCAAAGATTATCAAACTGGATACAGAAACAATACATAACTGTATGTTTCTATATAAAACAATACATAACTATATAGTTTCTATATAAAAACATAGATAAAAGTAACAGGAAAAAAGGAAATTGGAACTCTGATATATTGCTGCTATTAGAGCACTGTAATGTAAAATGGTGCAGCCATTTTGAAAAGTGAAGTGGCGGCCAGGTGCGGCGACTCACGCCTGTAATACCAGCACTTTGGGAGGCTCAGGCGGGCAGATCCCCTGAGGTCAGGAGTTTGAGACCAGCCTGACCAACATGGTGAAACCCCATCTTTAATAAAAATACAAAAATTAGCCGGGTGTGGTGGTGGGCACCTGTAATCCCAGCTACTCAGGAGGCTGAGGAAAGAGAATCATTTGAACCTGGGAGGTGGAGGTTGCAGTGAGCCAAGGTCACACCACTGCACTCTAGCCTGGGAGATAGCTCAAACAAAAAAGAAAAGAAAGAAAAATAAAAGTAAAGTGGCTACACCACTTCACAGTCTAGAAGTTCCTCAAAAGATTAAACATAGTATTACCATAAGATACAGCAATTTTAATTTTTTATTTTTTTTGTTTTTCTCCCCCAATAGTAAATAACCAACCAAAGTAATTTCACTCTTAAGTGTATATCCAAGAGAAATGCAAACATATGTCCATACAAAAACTTGTGATACACAAATACTCATAGCAACATTATTCATATTAGCTAAAAAATATAAACAAACCAAATATCTATCAACTGATGAATGGATAAATCAAATCCAGAATATTCATACAACGGAATATTATTCAGTGATAAGAATGAAGTATTAAAACACATTACGACACAAATGAACCTTCAAAACATTATGCTCAGAAAAAGATATCAATCACAAGTGACCACATATTTTATGATTCCACTTGTGTGACATGCAGAAGAGGCAAATCTACAAAGACAGAAAGGAGATTACTGATTGCCTAGAACTGGGAGGTCTGGAGGGAAATAGGAAGTGACTGCTAATGTGCGCAGTTTCTTTTGGGGGTGTTGAAAACATTCTAAAATTGATTGTGGTGATGGTTGCACAATTCTGTGAATATACAAAAAATGATTAAATTGTACATTTTAAATGTGAAATATATAGTAGGTAATTATGTCTCAATAAAGCTATACAAAAAAGTAGATTAGGAAAATAAATTATGTTTGCATCCATTAAAAGATTTATTCAAGTTAAAGCCAAAGTGATTTATCTTACAAATCTATAAACAAGTTTCTCATGGTTTCAAGTAACTTGATCTATTCAGAATATCCCTAATTAAAATTGGTCATTATTGGCACAGCAATAGACAAATAGGCCAGTAAAAGAATGCCTAGAAAAAGGTCAACCTATGTCTAGAAATTTGGTATATCACAATAGTAGTAATAAAAATTCGTTGGTATGGGAATAAATAATTCAATAAACAAATTTGGCACAAATGACTACCCATAGGGAAAAAGATAAAGTTAGACTCTTACCTCGCAGTATATACAAAAATAAATTTCCAGCTAGATTAAAAATCCAAAATTGAAAACTCCTAGGCCGGTCACAGTGACTCATGCCTGTAATCCCAGTACTTTGGGAGACCGAGGCAGATGGATCACCTGAGATCAGGAGTTCGAGACCAGCCTGGCCAACATAGCGAAACCCTGTTGCTACTGAAAAAAAAAAAAATACAAAATTAGCTGGGCATCGTGGCATGCACCTGTAATCCCAGCTACTCGGGAGGCTGAGGCAGAAGAATCACTTGAAATTGGGAGGCAGAGGTTGCAGTGAGCTGAGACGGTGCCATTGCACTCCAGCCTGGGCAAAAAGAGTGAAACTCCATCTCAAAAAGGAAAAAAGAAAACTCCTGTTCTGCAAAACTTACTACAAACAACATGAAAAGACCAGCCATTTCTATATAGATTCTCTAGAGAAAATCAAGTACATATGCATTGCAGCATATTTGACAATAGAAAAAATTGGAAACAACTGATACCTATCAGAAGAAATTGTGAATTATTCATAGGACAGAAATCTATACAACACTAAATGTAACAACATGGATCAATCTCTAAGATATAATGTTGTGTTAAGAAAGTAAATTTCAAAAAGACATATGAAATATACCAATTATATAAAGTTTAAAAACAAATATATATGTATATATAATGAATGCATACATATATATAAAGGAGAAGTATAAAAGTAGACATGGAAAGAATACACACCATCTTGAAGATAGTGATTATCATGAGAAAAATCTACTGGTCCGAAGACTACTTTTTATCATGAGAACTTTTGATTATTAAAATTCTGAAACAAATACAGTAAAATCTCCTCAGTGAATGTATAGGTGTCTGTTATTTTCTATATGTTTGATATATTTCATAATGTGAAAACATTTTAAAACCCCAAAGTAAATTTAGAAATCAAACACAAAAATTCTATTTTTATAATCCTATTTTTATAAGATCTTCCTGTCTACTCTAAATATAACTACATAACCTGTATAACCTATATATAACTATATAACTTTATAAAGTAGATGGGAAGAAATATGTAACATATATATTATATATAACATATCTATATGTGTTATATATGTATACATATGTATATGTAACTTGCATATATCTAACTTACTGCACAATCATGGCTCATTGCAGCCTTGACCTCCTGGACCCAAGTGAGCCTCCCACCTCAGCCCTCCAAGTAGCTAGGAAAACACGCAAGTGCCACCACACCTGGCTAAGTTTTTTTAATTTTGTAGAGATGAGATCTCCCTATGTTGCCTAGGCTGGTCTCAAACTCCTGGGCTCAAGTGATCTTCATGGGAGGATATATCTTATCAGAATTTTATCTGAATTGTATTCAGATTTCCATATATATATATGTGGAAATTTGAATAAAATATGGAGAAACAAAAAAGTAAAGCTTTTTGTCTTTTTATTTATATATTCCTCTCATTATAAATACATGTATATAACATATACATAACTTATGTATATATAAGTTCTACCTTATAAGGTAAAGACCTTCCAGATAAATAGATAGATCTAGAAAAATGTTCACCTAATATTGACATTTTATAATGAAAATATTGGTATTTTTTCCTATATTATGCTTCTCAGTATTAATGAAACTTCTAATAATGATCATGTATCAATATTTTTTCTAAAAGACAAAAAGGCTAGGTGCTGTATCTCACACCTATAATCCCAACACTCTGGGGGGCCGACACAGGAGGATCACTTGAGCTGCGGAGTTTGAGACCAGCCTGGGCAACATAGGGAGATATCATCTCTATAAAAATTTTTAAACATTACCGGGCATGGTGGCTCACATCTGTAATCCCAACACTTTGGGAGGCCGAGGCTGGCAGATCTCCTGAGGTCAGGAGTTCGAGACCAGCCTGGCCAACATGGTGAAACCCTGTCTCTACTAAAAATACAAAAATTAGCCAGGCATGGTGGTGTGCACCTGTAGTCTCAGCTACTCAGGAGGCTGAGGCACAAGAATTGCTTGAACCCAGGAGGCAGAGGTCACAGTGAGCTGAGATGATGCCACTTTACTACAGTCTGGGCCACAGAGTAAGATTCTCTCTCAAAAAAATTAAAAAATTAAACAAAAAATTAGCCAGGTGTGGTGGTACTTGCCTGTGGTCCTAGGTACTTGGAGGGTTGAGGTGGGAGGATCACTTGGGGCCAGGAGGTAGAGGCTGCAATGAGCCATGACCATGCCACTACACACCAGCCTGGGTGACAGAATGAGACCCTGTCTCGAAATCAATTAATTAATTAATTAATTAAAAGAAAAAAGGTTTTGCTTTATTTTTCTCCATATTTTATTCGGATTTCTTTAGTTTTTACCTGATGCTCATTTTCTGTTCTGGGTTTGCCACATTGCACTTAGTAGAAGTTTATGTCTCCTTAGGTTCCTCTTAACTATAATGGTCTCTCAAATTATCCTTGTTTTTGATGACCTTGACAGTTTTGAGGTGTACTAGTCAAGTATTTTGTAAAATCTCCCCCTATTGGAATTTATCTGACATTTTTCTCAAAATTACAGTGGGGTCATGGATTTGGAGGTGGAAAACCACAGGTGTAAGACACCATTTCCATCATGTCATAAAAAGGGTACATACTAGGAACATAACCCATAGCTGTTGATACTGACATTGATCACCTGACTGAGGTAGTGTTTGTCATGTTTCTCTACGGGAAAATTACTTTTTTTTTCTCCTTGCATACTGTGCTCTTTGGAAAGAGGTCACTACGTGCAGCCCACACTTAAGGAGACAGGACTTTTACTCCACCTCCTTGAGGATGAAGAAGCTACATAAATTATTTGGAATTATTCTGTGGGAGATTTGTCTCTTCTTCTCCATTCATTCACTAATTTAATCTCTGCATGGACTCAAGAATATTTAATTTTTTACTTTGGGTTACCATCCATTACTACTTTGTTCTCTTGCTCAAATTGTTGGAGCTTTGGCCATCCAGAGCTCTTTTAATTGACTCCTATGTCTCCTTAACATACCCTCCCATGTGTGTTTTTTCTTTTGTTTTGTATCAGTTTTTCAAATCAATTCACAAAAAGATTAATATATTAATAATTAGACTGATGGAATAGGTATATTAACGGTGGTTATGTAGTGTTAGGCACAAAGAACTTAATGATAAGACTGCTGATATAACTTAGCTAACAATATTTGCTCAACAACAATATTATTACAAAGTTCTCCCTTTTTGAATTCTCCAAGTTAGAGAAACACTGACAAATCTGTGGTATTAGTAGGTGCTAACCTTTGTGGACCACTTACTATTTCAGGTACCATAGTAAGCACTTAACATCTAATACTCCGCTTAATCTTCACAAGGCCAGAGGTAACCCCTGAGGAATGTGAGGCACTCCAGGAGTCTAAGTCAGTGGTTCCCAAGGTGTGGTAGGGACCAGCAGGTTCAGTATCAACTGAGAATTTGTTATAAAGGCATATTCTTGATCCTCACCTCAGACCTCCTGAATGAGAAACTCCGGGGCTGGGGCCTTGAAAACTGTGTGGTTTTTTTTTGTTGTTTTTTTTTTGTTTTTTTTTCAAATTTATTTATTATTATTATACTTTAAGTTGTAGGGTACATGTGCATAACGTGCAGGTTTGTTACATATGTATACTTGTGCCATGTTGGTGTGCTGCACCCATCAACTGTGTTTTAACATGTCCTGCAAGTAATTCTTGCTAATGCTTGAGAAAGCAGTGGAGCCAGACTTTAAATCCAGATATTAGACATCAGAGCCCATCAAAGCCCTTGTGCTTAATTACTTAATTGTACTCCCTCCCTATTATACTAAGAAGAAAACCAGTAATAGGTGATTTCTACTTAAAAACTGGTCATAAAAGAGATAGTAGTCCAGGCAATTTCACTCTATTCCCTTTGTCTTCCAGTGCTTGGCCAAGTAACTTTAAGTATTAAATTTACCACTAGAGGGAGTCCCGATATTCCTCAAATGCTGAACCTTTTAAGAGCATGTAAATAAACACACACTCAATCCTTTGTTGGAAAAAAAAAATTTGATTTATATATATCATCGTTAAAACAATTTGTTTAAGCTACTTAACATGGAACAGCTGCATTTGGAGTTATATTGTTAGACACAAATCTACTTTTAACAAATAAATACAATATACCATGATTGGTCACTTATTTCTTTCTTATTTCTAAAACAGAACTGGAGAAGGGAAGGAGGAAACTCCAATTAGCAAAATAACAATACACTTTAAATAAAAATAATCTAGTTTAAACTACAACATCATCTCTAAATTCCTGATGAAATAAGACTGGAAAAAGAATTCAACAAAATTAGCCAGTTGCCTCTATAGTGTCTCCTTCCACATTGCCCTGAGAAATGAGTTCAGAAATGTTAAATTCAGCACCTAGTACATGGCAAGTTCTCAGCAAGAAATGCTGAATAAATACGTAAATAAAGCTAATGCAACTCTCTGCCTCCACTAGACCCCCCTTAAAACATGCTAAATAAATTGGAGTTCATTCAATGTTATACAAAATAATACTATGCTGTTTTCACAATAAATATATAAATATCACATAGTAGTTCAGAAAAGTCAGACCTTACAATGCTTCTAACCTGGAACAACAATTTCCAGAGATTTTGAAATGCTATAATCAGTGACAGATGGATCCTATGACACACACCCTCCTTCTTCCAAATATGGAATGACATTCAAATGTTTCAATGTGTTTACCATCTTTGCAAAAAAAAAAAAAAATCACTTTTTTGTATTTTATTTAATTTTCTATTTCAATAGGTGTTTGGGGAACAGGCAGTGTTTGGTTACATGAATAAGTTCTTTAGTGGTAATTTCTAAGATTCTGGTGCACCCATCATCTGAGCAATGTACACTGTGCCCAATGTGTAGTCTTTTATTCCTCGCCTCCCCCTCCCAATTTTTCCCCCGAGTCCCCAAAGTCCATTGTATCATTATTATGCTTTTGTGACCTCATAGCTTAGCTCCTACATGTGAGTGAGAACATCTGATGTTTGGATTTCTATTGCTGAGTTACTTCACTTAGAATAATGGTCTCCAATTCCATCCAGGTTGCTGCAAATGCCATTATTTTGTTCCTTTCTATGGCTGAGTATAATTCACTCATATTCCATGGTATATATACACATATTCTTTATCCACTCATTGACTGATGGACATTTGGGCTGGTTCCATATTTTTGCAATTGTGAATTGTGCTGCTATAAACATGCATGTTCAAGTATCTTTTTTGTATAATGACTTCTTTTCCTCTGGGTAGATAACCAGGAGTGGGATTGCTGGATCAAGTGGTAGATCTACCTCTAGTTCTTTAAGGAACCTCCACACTGTTTTCCACAGTGGTTGTACTAGTTTACATTCCCATCAGCAGTGTAAAAGTGTTCTCTCTTCACCACATCCACGCCAACATCTATTATTTTTCGATTTTTTTGATTATGGCCATTCTTGCAGGAGTAAGGTGGTATTGCATTGTGGCTTTGATTTGCAAAAAAAAAAAAACAAAAATAAATCACTTTTAAGAGAGAAAGAGATCCTGGTACTCTGGAAAAAACACTGAAGAAAGAAGACAAAGATTCAGTTCCAGCTCTTCTGCTATCTAATCTCACAACCCTGGCCAAGGCACTTGTCCTCCCAGGCCCCCAGCTCCTCTTTGATGAGATCATGTGTCCCTGGAAAAAGTGTAGCCTGTAAGAAAGAGCATGCCTCCAAGTAGTAAAAAGACTTGAGAACAATTGTGTTAATGCATGTTTTTTAGGTATCTGCTGACAGAAGAGTAAGTTCAACAGCCCATATCTCAGGAGGAAGTTTCCTTGAGCACTTTCATTTCCATATACTGAGTGCAGATTGAGGAGGGATAATTCAATATGCATCTGTTCAACAATTATGACACCATTTACCAAGCATTTGCTAACACCTTTAAGAGTTACACAATAGACCTCCCACCTGAGGTCAGGAGCTTCTCACCAGCCTGACCAACATGGAGGAATCCATCTCCACTAAAAATACAAAATTAGCCAGGGGTGGTGGCACATGCCTGTAATCCCAGCTACTCAGGGGGCTGAGGCAGGAGAATTGCTTGAACCCAGGAGGAGGACGTTGCAGTGAGCTGAGATTGCATCATTACACTCCAACCTGGGTAACAAGAGCGAAACTCCATCTCAAAAAAAAAAAAAAAAAAAAAGAGCTACACAATAAATAACTTGCTTTAACACATCAATAGCTTCACATTGATACACAGACAATGACTGTGATGGTTAATTTTCTGTGTGATTATGATTGAGCCACAGGTGCCCAGGCATTCCACCAAACATAATTCTGCATGTGTCTGTGAGGGTGTTTATGGATGAAACTAACATTTGAATAAAGGAGAGTGCCCTCCCTAATGTGGGCAGGCCTCATCCAGTCAATCCAAGGCCTGAACAGGAAAAAGTCTCAGTAGGAGGAAACTGCTCCCACCAGACTGCTTGACTTGGGACGTCATCTTTTCTAGCCTTCCCTCTAGGACTCAGTCATCTGTTCTCCTTGGGTCTCCACCCTGCTTGCTTTCAGATGGGAAATAAACCATCAGCTCTTCTGGTTCTCCAGCCTTTGGACTTGAACTGAAATGACAGATTAGCTCCCCTGGGTCTCCAGCTTGTGAACTGCAGATTTGGGGACTTCTCAGCCTCCATAATTACTCAAGTAATTATGGAGTAATTATATATATTATATAATTGTATATTATATTACACAATGTAATTTTATTGTATAATAAAATTATACAATATATTACATATTATTATATTATATCATATTATATTTACAAACACAGACTATTGGTTCTGTTTCTCTAAAGAACCTTGACTAATACAAGAACCAATCTCTAAACTTCTTAGCATGGCCAAAACGCCCTATACGACCTGGTCCCCTACTACCCCTCCAACTAAATCTCAGACAGAACATGATGCCACCTCCTCCACTCCACCCTCATCAGCTTTCTTCCATGTCTTCACACATACTGTGTTCCCTGTCATGGGGTTTTCACTCATTTATGCATTTATTCTTTGATAAACTCAACTAATTATTGAATTTCTACTATGAGTCAAGCACTGGGGTGGTACTGGGAATACAAAGTGAACAGGTAACAACATGGCTAGTTTCATGGAGAATATATTCTAGTCACAGAAGACAGAAATAGATCTATGGCCATATCTGAACATGCCTGATCTTGGAAGCTAAGTGGGGTCCAACCTGGTTAGTACATGGATGGGAGAAGACAGAAATAGCACGTAAATAAATAGGTTTAAGTTCAGGATGTGACATGTGCTTCAAAGGAAACAAAACAGGGTGATAGAATCATTTGATGATCAGAGAAAGCTCCACTCATAGGTGCTTTTTAAGCACCATTTTATACAAAGGGGCCATCCATGTGAAGACTTGAAGAAGGAGCATTCCAGGCAGAGAGAATTACAAACACAGAACTAACTCTGAGATAAGTTTATCTATAGATAGACACAGAGAGAGAAGCTTATATATATGTGTGTGTGTATATATGTGTATATATAAGTATGTGTGTGTAGATATATACATACATATATATGACGTGTCTGTAGGACAGTGGGGCAGCAAGAGAAGGTAGATGGGTAAACAGAAATGAGATAAAGCCTTAACGGCTAGAATAGGATTTAATTTTTATTTGAAGCACACTGAGAGGCTTTGGAGGGTTGACATCACCTGATTTACACGTTTGATTTCACACTGCAATGTTTAACAGTCGACATGCGGAGACTAGTAAGGGAGGATTGCAGTAAGGATGACTGGTGGTCGTAGCTTGGATTATGGGGATGTAGACAAAAATGAAGAAGGAATGATTCAGGATATATTTTGGAGATGGAACAGATAGGAATTGCCCATGTGGCTGGAGAAAAGAAAGGGTAACTCCTAGGTTTTTGACTTAACAATCAACTGGACAATAGTACCATTTCCTGAGATATTAAATTCTGGGTAGGGATGGGAATGGGGCTGGGAGAGGCAAGCGGGCAAACTGCCCATACTGTCCTTCTCTTGGGACTGTTTTTCACTCCCTCTTCACCTAGTTGACTCCTTCCTATTTGGATCTCAGTTCAATTGTCACTTTCTCAATGAAGTCCTTCCCTGACAAGTTCAAACTAAAGCTCTATATTAAGTATACGCTCAATTGCTGCCATGTAGTTTTCCCTAATAGTAGCCTGGAAAAGTAGCCACCAATTCCTCTAGCAACCACACCATACATAGCATTTCCACTTCCCTCTCTGATCCCGCCAGTCTAGGCCACGTGACTTGCATTTGCCAATAGGGTATCAGCAAACATAACACAGGCAGAGACTTGAAAGGCACTTGGGCAGTTGACTTGTCCTGCTCCACTGTCTTGGAACTCTGAAAGCATGGAAAGAAGCCTGACTGACGTGCTAGACGATGAGAGACATGTGGCCCCTGCTGACGACCTGCCAATGCCATGACACAGGAGTCAGTCCCCCTAGATCATCCACCCACCAGCTGACCAGAAAGGTAAGAGCCCAACTGAGCAGAACCAAGGTAAAAGAACCACCCAGCCCACTCAGAATCCCAAGCTAGCCAAACAAATCGTAAAAAGTCACTAAGTTTTGTGGTGATTTGTTACACCGCAGAAGTGGATACAGTAGCACATACCTCAGTGGCAATTTTACACATCTTCGTTTGATTAGCTTCTATCCCTGCCACATGACTGTGAGCTCTCTAAAAGCATGGACTATGCTGATCTTAGGTTACTGTGCCAACCTCAAAGCCGAGCATAATACCTGGAACACACCAGGCATCCAACCAATAACATGCTCAGTGAAGGCAAGGAGCAAAGAGAGGTACACATTGTAACACAAGCGAATAGGGGAAGTTGAAAACAAAGGACGGCGGACATCTATTTGTCCAAAATAAAAACTTTTAATCAGCAGCACACGGCAGGGAGGAATACTAGACCAAAATCACATTTCCTCTGTCTCAAAGGGCTCAAAGTCTAGAGTATAGGAGACAGTACGAAATCAACAAAGTGTACTGTTTTAGCATTCCAACACTTTGCACTTCGCTCCTTCAGACAGTATTAGGGCCCCGTCCCAAAGCGTTAGGACCAGGCCCTAACGTTGCCTGAAAAAGCGAAGTGTGGGAGGATCCCAGAGAGGTTTCTCGAAGCAGATAAAGTCTGAATTGAGGCTCACGCCTGTAATCCCAGCACTTTGGGAGGCTGAAGGGGGGCAGATCACTTGAAGCCAAGAGTTCAAGACCAGCCTGGCCAACATGGCGCAACCCCATATCTACCAAAAATACAAAAAATTAGGCCAGCATAGTGGTGCACGCCTGTAATCCCAGCTATTCGGCAGGCTGAGGCAGCAGAATCGCTTGAACCCAGGAGGTGGAGGTTGCAGTGAGCCAAGATTGTGCCACTACACTCCAGTCTGGGCAACAGAGCGAGACTCCATCTCAAAAATATATATAAATAAATAAAGTCTGAATGGAGTCCTTGCAGTGTTTACTGGGAAAAGCAGCACACGGGAAGGCCGGGAGGGTCAAAAGGACAGAGGCGTTCAAAGGACAAAGGAGAGCGTCCTGTTTGTTTGGGGTTTTTGTCTTTTTGAATTTTTGTTGCCCCAGGCCAACCCTGAGAGCCAGAACTGTTCGTTATTTATCTCAGCACAGGTTCGGTGTAAGCGTTGCCTCCTCATCCGACGCTCAGGCCCTTCAGGTCCGGGACCCCTGCTTCTTAATTATGTTTCTGTTATTCCCAGTGTCTAACACAATCTCTTCCGCGAAGTCGGAACTTGATACGTATTTGCTGAATAAATGAAAAGTTAAAAGTGAAGCAGTAAGCACCGCTCCTTTCAAGGGCAGCTCTCAAGAGCCCACGTTTTCAGATTAAACAGCGAAGTGGACGCGTCTGGTACGAGACTACAAGTCGCACAGGCGGAGACGGGGCCCCCGGGCCTCTGGTTTCACGTCTCCCTCCTAGTTCCCGGCGGACCGACGTCTTTTCTCCCCTGCTCGGAGTAGCCGAGCAGCCCTAGAGGCTGGTTGTCTGGTAAGCGCGGCTGTTAGAGAGGATGGAGGAGCCGCAGCCCCGCGGTGCTTCCCACAGGCTTCGCCGGCAGGGACGCGCGGGACGACCGCGCAGGCGGCTCTGCAGGGGTGGGTGCGCCATCACCCCTCTCGGTCCCAGGGTGGGCGCGCCATCACCCCTCTGGGTCCCTCGCTGCTTTGCGCTTTCCGAGCCCCAGCCGCGCTCAGGCTGCCTCGGGCATTGACCGCGGGGGCGCGCACCCCGTTTCCATAGAAACGCCCGGGCTGGCGCGGCGGCGCGAGGGGCGGGCTCTCCGGCTCCCGGCGGCTGCTTGCGCCCCAGCGCGCGCCCAGGCGCCTTGGAGTCCCCGTCCTTGGGCCCCCGCAAGGTCCCCTGCCGTGCGCGAGGCAGCATGATGAGGCGCACCCTGGAAAACCGGTAACAGCCCGAGCCCAGCTGCCCAGGGCCGCCCACACTGGAGGGCTGGGGTGAGGGAAGTGGAGCCTCTGTCCGTGGGGCCTCTGCGCCGAATTCCGACCCTGGGCGGCAGGCTGCATGGTCCCCGCTGTGGCCTGGGGCCTAATTCCCTGGGCTGCAGCGAGCGCCGGCGGCGAAGGGGAGCCCGGGGCCCGGCCGGCTGCCACCCACCCACGCCTCCGGGTCTCGGGTCCCCACACTGCCGCGGGCAGTGCAGAAGCCTTGGAGGCAGCCAGGCTCCCAGGCCGCGCTGCGCGGAGCAGCCACCTCCCCAGTTAAGGCCAGGCCCACCCGGCCTGGGCCTCTTCCTGTGCCTCTTCCTGTGCCTGCACTGTCCGGATAGTGAGGTCAGGACCCCATGGAGAGCAGTCCGCGCCGGGAGACGGTGGATCGTTGGTGGGTTTGTGCCTTCAAAGCTGCAGAATGCCCGGGGAATGTTTGCATGTTACATTAACGTGAAGCCTTCTCATCTCTAACGAGAGTGTTTTGCCTTTTGTGTCACCTTTTTCTCTAGGAACGCTCAAACGAAACAACTGCAAACAGCTGTCTCAAATGTGGAGAAGCATTTTGGAGAACTGTGCCAAATCTTCGCTGCCTATGTGCGGAAAACTGCCAGGCTGAGAGACAAAGCCGACCTCCTGGTGAATGAAATCAATGCGTATGCTGCTACAGAGACCCCACATTTAAAGCTGGGCCTGATGAACTTTGCTGATGAGTTTGCCAAACTTCAGGATTATCGACAAGCAGAGGTATGGCGTGAGATCACAGTGTCATTGTTATGAATGAGCCATGAAGTAGTGGATGAAGGAACCGTGGGAACTTTCACTTGTAATCTACCTAACTGCAGAGGTGGATACAAACTTGATAAAACCTACATTTTCATGTCTATAACACTGTGTGAATCTATTAAAGAGAAGCTTTCGGCCGGGCGCGGTGGCTCACGCCTGTAATCCCAGCACTTTGGGAGGCCGAGGCGGGCAGATCACGAGGTCAGAAGATCGAGACCATCCTGGCTAACACGATGAAACCCTGTCTCTACTAAAACTACAAAAAAATTAGCCGGGCGAGGTTGCGGGGCTCCTGTAGTCCCAGCTACTTGGGAGGCTAAAGCAGGAGAATGGCGTGAACCCGGAGGCAGAGCTCGCAGTGAGCCGAGATCAGGCCACTGCACTCCAGCCTGGGCGACAGAGCAAGACTCTGTCTCAAAAAAAAAAAAAAAAAAAGAGAGAAGCTTTCTGTGTTTTATTTTACCGTTTTCAAGCTAAATTTTAGGGAATCTTGAAGTCTTGAATTTCCCCACTTTATTTGCCAACTTTTGGCCAGGGGGTGGCTGTTTACTGGGGGTAGTGGGAATAGTACGCAGGGGGAAGAAAATAAGCATAACTTAATGTCTTGTGTGGCACGTAAGTACATATTAAAGAATGACTAGAGATGGAAATGTTGGGAATGGTAATGTGGATGGATAAATTATTAATAAATGGGCAAGAGATCATTGCTGCATCCAACTGGAAAATTGACCAATGGTTTACTAACAACAACAACAACAACAAAATGCTATGAATTGTAGTCATGAAAGCAAACCAATACTGAGACACTGTGTGGACTTTTTGCTCTGGGTAGCAGGAGAGGTATCCTTGTGATTGTTTTCTTTCTAAAAGCCCATTTTTTTCCTTTAAATACTTAATGAGCACTTTTACTTGTATTTATTTTCAGTTTCACAACATAGGTGAACTTATCAGAAGTTGCCCATTTAGAAATGCGTTGCTTTTTTGTACTTTTCTCATCAGAACCTAAAATGGAAATTTCAATTTTCAAAAAATAGAATGAGTATAAAAAAAAATTGAACTCATCATTGCTATCCATACAAATTTGAAGAGTAATGTTTGGAGGTACTTTTAGAAAAATGTTGAGTTCTTGTCATGAAACTTCTTCTGTTATAAACAAGTAACTCTTAGTTACATCTAACTGGGAACTTAATGTTTCAAAGATAATTTATATTCACAGGTAATCCTAAAATCTTATTTTAGCCAATAATTTCAATGCCCCTTTGTAGAAAACCTTTATGCTATTTATCAAATAGCAAACTGAATTGATTTGCATTTGTTCTCCTTTTATTTCCCTTGCTTACCAAATGGTGGAGGTCCTAATGAACAATGACAAAAAGGTAGGCAACAAAAAGGAGAACAGAAATAAGACTTAGATAATCCTTAAACTGAATAATCAGTATGGATTATAAGAAATGGTGTAAACCAAACTGTCCTGAATATCCATGATTTTAGGATTTCTAATATTTGAATACTTAATGGGAAGCTGATTTTTATTTTCCTAACATTTTAAAATGAAACAGTCATACACATTTTGTTTACAGAAACTAAAGAAAAATCAATATGAAATTAAGTGTATTTGTTAATTATATAAATATGTATCATTAAAAAGCCCTTTTCCTGCGATTAAAATATTACATGTTCATTTTAAGCAATTGAATACATGTCACCTATCTTGAGAGAAAAAATTTTAATGTCAAAGAGAGTTATTTTTCTTATGCTGTATTTAAATACTTTACCTTAAAAAAAAAATCTGTCTCTTCAGTGCCTTCCACTAGTGCTACTTGTAAAAGAAGTAATTACTCAAAATGTGATTTAAAAACATAACTATAACGTTTAAGAAAAACTATTTAATTCTAAATGAAACAGAGATGAGACATACAGTTTGACAGCTCAGCAACTCAGACCATTTATCTTGTTCTGTAGGCTTTGATAATTCACAAATGGCTTCTCAGAAAAAAAAAATGCAGCAAATACAGTGATCTCTAAGCTTTTTTGCTTTTGAAGGTTATATTGCTTTAAATGTTTCCAAGATGCTCTGTCTTTCAGCTTTGATTTTCTTTTCTGAAAAGTTGAGCTATTATAGTTCAGAGATAATATACCTAAAGTATCCAGTACTGTGCTGAACACACTGAAAATGTTAGCTGTATTAAAATTTGAGCTGTCTTAACACACTTAAACTACTACTTTAAGGTAACAAAGTAATCCTAAGATGATGATGTGGCCAGGATGAGCTCCTGGGAAACCTGAGACATTTTCTTGTCATTTTGCTTATCAGATGCTTTTCTACTTTTACTATTACCGTGCAGCTTAACAGTTTTTAATGTGTTTGAGTTTAGATTCTAAGTCTTATTAATTTCTAGTGATTAGCCTTTTATTTATAGGCTAAAAGGTTAAACATTCTAATTTAAAATTTTAATAATTTTCAATAGGTTAAAAGACTTGAAGCCAAAGTGGTTGAACCCTTGAAAGCTTATGGGACCATTGTGAAAATGAAACGGGTAAGTAAATCCATTTTCTCACTTACTATGAGTTACTCTGGCAAAGAGTATGAGGTTTCCAGTTGTTTTTTAAATAAGAAATACAAAGTAGTGGCCAGGAGTGGTGACTCACACCTGTAATCTCAGCACTTGGGGAGGCCGAGGAGGGCGGATCATGAGGTCAGGAGTTTGAGACCATCCTGGCCAACATAGTGGAACCCTGTCTCTACTAAAAATACCAAAAAATTAGCTGGGCGTGGTGACGTGCACCTGTAATCCCAGCTACTCAGGAGGCTGAGGCAAGAAAATCGCTTGAACCCGAGAGGCAGAGGTTGCAGTGAGCTAAGATAGTGCCACTGCACTATCTTAGCACTGCCTGGCGACAGTGCGAGACTCTGTCTCAAAAAAAAAAAAAAAAGAAAGAAATACAAACTAGTATATAGTCATTCTTTTTACTCTGAAAGATCCCTTAGCTCTTTAAGAATAATGAAATATTTTTAGTGAGCTTATTAAGTATACTGTAGCAACATAGACAACATAGACATTATTATGGAAACTTTAAAATAATTATAATCATGAAAAATATATGGACAGAAATTGCTTTACTATATGAATATAAGTTTTTGTTTAAAGCAGGTGATAGCATTTAGACTTTTAAAATGTGTGAGAGAGTTCTATTTTTAAAACTAACTTTATTGAAGTGTAATTTACATCAGCAGTCCCCAACCTTTTTGGCACCAGGGACCGATTTTGTGGAAGACAATTTTTCTTTAGTTCACAATAGGGTTTGCACTCCTATGAGCATCTAATGCTGCCCCTGATCTAACAAGAGGCAGAGCTCAGGCCTTAATACTAGCTCGCCCACCGCTCACCTGCTGTGGTGGCCCAGTTCCTAATACACCTGGGAGTTGGGAGCCCCTGATTTATGTGCAGTAAAATTCTTCCATTTTAAGTGATCATTGAGTTTTGACAAATGTTTATACCCATGTAACCACTACCACCATCAAAATTACACATTTATATACATATATCTATTATGGTTAATAGTTTTGCACTGAAATTGTGTCATTATTTTGAGAGAATATTAAACACATTCTCATATACATAGACACTAATTATGTAATACTTGTAATTCCTGTGGTAATGGTACCAGGATCACACAAGAAGTATTCTTCCATTCTTAAAACAGAGTGTGTGAATTTTCTTAAGTCAGACATTTTTACTAATAAAAAAATGTCAATTTGCAGGATGACCTCAAGGCAACATTCACAGCAAGGAATCGAGAAGCTAAGCAATTAACTCAGTTAGAAAGAACACGTCAGCGAAACCCATCTGATCGACATGTTATTGTATCCTTTGAATTTGGGTCTTTAAAAAAATGTTTAAGGTATGGAGTACAAAAGTAAATGTATATAGAAATTGTGCATTTTTACTTTTAAATGAGTAGAGAATTTGAATATAAAGATTGAAAAGAAATGCATTTAGGAATTCTCAGTATAGAAATTGGCTAATTTTAAAGAGGTTACACCACCTAATTCAAATCCCCTTATATTGTTTTACACAGTAGACTTTGCAAACGAACAAACAAAAAATTCAGATGTTTGTATAAAGAGTAAATTCAGATTTCTGAATTTTATTTTCACATGGTGATGACTAAATATTAATTCTACAATTAACTTAAAGATCTATCATTAATCCTAATATATCAGTGTCCTCTATGCCCTGTTTTGAGAAAAGGAAAGAAAATTTTCCCATTTAATTTCCTTCATCTTTTAGAAATAAAACAATTATGTGGGCCAGGCGTGGTGGCTCACCCCTGTAATCCCAGCACTTTGGGAGGCCGAGGCAGGCAGATCACAAGGTCAGGAGATCGAGACCATCCTGGCTAACACAGTGAAACCCCATCTCTGCTAAAAATACAAAAAATTAGCCGGGCTAGGTGGCGGGCGCCTGTAGTCATAACTACTCGGGAGGCTGAGGCAGGAGAATGGCGTGAACCCGGGAGGCGGAGCTTGCAGTGAGCCGAGATTGCGCCACTGCACTCCAGCCTGGGTGACAGAGCCAGACTCATCTCAAAAAAATAAATAAATAAATAAAACAACTATGTGAAATCATGAATTCCAGCCAGTTAACCTCAGGAGGGAGACTTAAGAGTATAATTAAGATCCAAGTTGGACACAAACCTAGATACGACTGTCTACTGTAATAAGGTTCTTCTGTTAAACATGACTATTTCTTAAACTACAATGTGCCTTGTTCATTACTAAACAAAAGCATACAAAATAGTGCCTAACTGCCAGCAACTAAGATAGGTAGGACTGTGTAGAAAGCACTAACATCTGGCCGGGCGCATTGGCTTACGCTTGTAATCCCAGCACTTTGGGAGGCCGAGGCGGGCAGATCATGAGGTCAGGAGTTCGAGACCATCCTGGCCAACATAGTGAAACCCCGTCTCTACTAAAAATACAAAAATTAGCCAGGCATGGTAGCACGTGCCTGTAGTCCCAGCTACTTGGGAGGCTGAGGCAAGAGAATCGTTTGAACTGGGAGATGGAGGTTGTGGTGAGCTGAGATCACACCACTGCACTGCAGCCTGGAAAACAAAGCGAGACTCTGTCTCAAAAAAAAAAAAAAAAAGAAAAAGAAAGCACTAACATCCCTACTGCCTCTTTTTTCCATTCCTTCTTCTATGTGTCTCCTTCCTACTTCCTTAAGGTTGTTACTGCCCAGCTCAGCCAGAAACCACATGAGGAGTGGCTCTTTGAGAGCATTTGAGGTTCCAGAACACCTCCATTCCTGAGGGGAGTCCCTTGAGCAGCGATTTGGGGCTGCACCAATTTCTTGGTCCTTCTTCCTTTGGACCAAAGGTACAGAAGCCCAACTTTGTACTAAACAAAAATGGGCAGCCATAGGGCTGGGAGTGGAGTGCCTACTGGAGACTGGGACAGAAACATCTAGATGGTCATAGTGGCATAAGATCTGCAAATGGAGATGATAGAATCTGTGTTTTAAATAAGTCAGACAAACCAGAGAATGCTGGAAAATTTATGACTGATAACTAGAGATCAAGGCAGAGGCTGTGGGGTGGGGTCGGGGGATTCACCAGTGTTTAAGAATTAAGCTAGGGATCAAAATTTTTTGTTTTGTTTTGTTCTTTGTGGCCTGGAGTGGGGGAGGTGGTGATATATGAAGACATCCGGAATCCTGAGTAGTTGGCAAGATTGAATCAGGAGTACTGGTGTCTACACTAAACACAGAAACGAACCTATTCCTAAGACAAACATTTTTCTGACTTGGATGCTGTGCTGTAAACTGCTGGGGAAGGGAGATAATCTTAGAGCACAGATGAAGCAGGTCTGTGGGTTCACATGGTGGGGAAATAAATACAACCTAAGAGGTTATTGCCACAGGTGAATCACTGTGCTCACTGGGTAAGATCTGCAACTTGTGTATTTTGACAACCTGAGACCAAAACATGAAGGACAATCTACATACAAATGTAGTCAATATAAATATACAAATATTCAATCATAGTATCATGGAATATTTCCCAGGATAAACTCTTAAAATTCATCTATGTAGAAGTATGTTTAAGTTTGGTATGTAAGAAAAGATAGAGTTACTCTGATAGAGAGGATAGGGAAAAGAAGAATTCCAGGGCTCTGCCTGCTCACCCCCAAAGTAGGACTCCGGGTGGCTTCTAAACGAGCTTCCTGTAATGCAGTGTGACAAATACGAATCTGGCTTACTCTTTTAAAAATCATTTTAAACTGTTAACTAATTCCATTTAATATACCAATATCTTTATTCATGGAGTTAGTATTTTAATCCAAAGCATTTCCTATTCAAGTTGGTATATTATAGAATTTTGAAGAATTTTCAGTGAAAAGAAGAAATATTAGAAATCTATATTCTCTTTGCTAAAAATGGATGTGTTACTTTGGGTGAGTTGCTATGCTCAAGTAAAGGGATTTGAGACTTTCAGAAATAAATAGTAATTGCTGGAGGGTGATAGAAGGTGAAGCTACACATATCCCAGCTATGGCTTCTGCTTCCCCATGCTTTCCTGATTTAGCCAACTCTACTTAGCCTTCTAAATTTTAAATTGAAAATATCAATAAATGAGGAGGGTAAAGACATGAGTCAAAAGGAAGTAGTCACAAGTAAAGAGCTGCATCAGTCAGGTGTAATAAACAGTATTAGGAATTAGTCTGCTTGAATATTCTCACTAGCACAAGGATAACGTGTATCAAAACTGTTAGAGATTTTTTCATAGTAGTAAGTCTTCAGAGGAGCTCCATTTTATCTTTGAATTTCCTGTAATGAAGTTGTAGTTTAAAGAATCTCAAATACAGAAATATAGAGAATTGTTTTTGATTCCTGGTTATGAATAAGTTGAAAGTTTGTGTGATTTTTAAAAACTCTGCAGCCCATATGGTAAATGTATATACAAATACAGAGAGGTATAAATGAATATAATTTTAAGTACTTAGTATCTTGAAAATGTGTAGTTGAATGAACCTAATTACAAAAGTAACCATAATTGATATATGGTTACAATTAATATATAACCTAATTGTAAGTATATATAATTCTATGGGTATATAAATTTATTGAAAGAATTGTTACACTCTCTTTGAAATGTATTTTTTCCTTTATGAAAAATTTCAGTCACAGGTGGGTAATAGAGTGGTGTGTCAAGAAATGGATCCTTATAGTAAACCCTTTTACTTGTTTCAATTTATACATTTTCTTGAAAAAGAAAGCAAAAGCTAAATGTCACGGTATTACTTATCGCAGAACTTTGACAACAAATGCAAACTTTTTCTATGATTATTAAATGATGATATATGTGACTTTTGAGTAAATATAATATTAGCACAAGAAACAAAACTATTAGGAAGAATTTAATCCGAAAATTGGGATGTGCCTTTTTAAATTTCTGTGTTACTGTTTAAGAAAAAATCTTAAATATTTTTGGGCAACTTTTGTTCTAGCAGAGGAGGTGCTTAAAGAGAGATATACAATTAGATTAGAAATATTCTGCACTTGACAGTACTATAGCCACTGGCTGTATATGGCTATTGAGTTCTTGAAATACAACTGGAGTAACTTTGGAGCTAGTTTTTAATTTTTTATTTAATTTTAATTAGTTTTAATGAAAATAGCCCCATATGGCTAGTGGCCACCATACTGATTGGACAGTACAGATCAGATATTATGAGTACATGTCCAAATGTGTTAGACATGCCATCTAATTCATTAGTTACTAGTGTATTTATTTTTTTTGTAATAAGCGTTAACTAAATAGAAGCAGTGTAACATGGTTGTCTTGTAAAGAAGAATCTACAAGTAGAAATCCCATGCTGAAATATTTTGTAGTGTATATTATATTCTGCCTGATGAGGATATTATAGAGTTAGGAATATTTAATACATTTGGAGAACAAGTAGAAGCAAGCAAGGTAGAAAGAGTCTTGGTTATATACCTGCTAACCCAAAATACCTCAATGTTGTACATTTTAAAAATCAAACTCTCAGTGGTAGAACTTGTCATAGCTGTAGGTCTCTCTACTGTGTGCCACTCTCCTTAGTCCTTTCCAAAGATGATTTCATGTAATCCATACAATAGTCCTATGAGATAAGCATAAAGAGTAAGAGATAATAGGCCGGGCACGGTGGCTTACACTTGTAATCCCTGCACTTTGGGAGGCTGAGGCAGGTGGATCACCTGAGGTCAGGAGTTCAAGACCAGCCTTGCCAACGTGATGAAACCCCATCTCTTCTAAAAATACACAAAATTAGCTGGGCATGGTGGCATGCGCCTATAATCCTAGCTACTCAGGAGGCTGAGTAAGAAGAATTGCTTGAATCCAGGAGGCGGAGGTTGCAGTGAGCCGAGATTGCGCCACTGCACTGTAGCCTGGGCAACAAGAGCAAAACTCTATCTCAAAAAAAAAATAAGAGATAATCTGTAATTGAGAGAATTGAAATAATCTTTACTAAGTCATATGTCCTTTTCAGGAGAGAAATGGCTAACGGGGAGAGAGAGACAAAAGAAAAATAATTTTTGATAAATGGCACAGGTAGTGAAATAGAGGGAAGCAGTAGAAAATATGGGACATGGTTTTACAGTAGGTTATCCAAGGATGTCTGGGAAAAAAAATGATTTTGTAGACAGAAAGGGAAGGATTTGGGGGTAGTTTTTGTCCTTGGGGTTTTTTTTTCTAGATCGTGAATCATGTCACTAAATAAAGTTTTTTATTCTGCATGTGCTTACATAGATCATTTTATTATATATGGTAAAATATAATATTAACAATTTACACTGTTATGCCAAAAAGCGAGTACTGCACAATGGTAGAATTTACCAGTAAGCTCAACTGAATGAATTCTCATTTGATTTTTTTATATCTTTGGTTGGGGAATACTTTTGTAGGCAGAAACGGAATTACAGAGAGCTGCAATGGATGCTAGCCGAACAAGTCGTCATCTGGAGGAAACTATTAACAACTTTGAAAGGCAGAAAATGAAGGATATAAAGGTAATAAAGTAACTGTTAGGGTTCAAAATGTGTTTTTAACTTTATTTTTTACTTTAAACTCATGAAAAATTTAAATTACTCTAAATTTTTTAGCCGATAAATACCCCTTATAAAGAAAATATGATAAATAAGGGGCCAGGCACAGTGGCTCATGCCTGTAATTCTAGCACTTTGGGAGGCATAGGCGGGTGGATCAATGGAGGCCAGGAGTTTGGGACGAGCCTGGGCAACATGGAAAAACCGCATCTCTACAAAAAACTAGCCAGGTGTGGTGGCACATGCTTGTAGACCCAGCTTCTTAGGGGGCTGAGGCAGGAGGATCACCTGGGCCTGGGGAGGTTAAAGCAGCAGTGAACCATGACTGCGCCACTGCACTCCCTGTGTTCCAGCCTGGGCAACAGAGCCAGACCCTGCCCACCCCACCCCCCAACAACAACAAAAAGAAAACAGAAAAAGCAAAAAATATTATAAATAAAATATATCATGGGTTTTTTTTAAAAAAATGGAAACAGTGGTATATAAAAGACCAACATTTCCAAACAGTAGCCAGATATTCAGCTTTTTATAACAAATACTATTTAATCAAGGGGAACTAACATTTATTGTGTTTTTATATACCAGGCGCTACAACAGGCACTTTACATAAATTCTTGCAGTCTTCACAGCAACTCCATGAGGATGAGGTGGTGGTATTAAAAAATTAAGCAGCCAGGCACAGTGGCTCACACCTGTAATCCCAGCACTTTGGGAAGCTAAGGCGGGCAGATCACTTCAGGTCAGGAGTTTGAGACCAGCCTGGCCAACATGGCGAAACTCCATCTCTACTAAAAATAAAAAAATTAGGCATGATGGCATGCACCTGTAATCCCAGCTACCCAGGAGGCTGAGGCAGGAGAATCGCTTGAACCCAGGAGGTGGAGGTTGCAGTGAGCTAAGAAGAGCATGCCACTGCATTCCAGCCTGGGTGACAGAGTGAGACTCTGACTCAAAAAAAAAAAGAAATTAAGCAGAGACATAAATATTTTACCCAAAGTACAACAGCCAGAAATAGGAGCTATAAACCAATTTTTTAATGTGTGATTTCTGTTATAATACAGTCATTAATTTTTATAGCTTAATACTTTGTAGTAACTACATATTATCAAATAAGTAAACAGGGTAATAGTAGCCAACCACATAAATTTGCATCTACTATGATATGGTATCTTAGTCAACAAAATCACAAGAATTGCCTTATTCTAACACATTTGTAGATTTGAAACTTTCTTGGGGATCATGAAATTCAGCAGGTCTTTTTGATAACCATCGTGGAAACACTTGAAGGACCTCTTATGACCATCTTACAGACTTTAAAACTCATCTAAGGCTCTTTTTGGCTCACTGAAGATTTTCCTGTAACAAGCTTTTTTTTTTTTTTTTTTTTTTTTTGAGACAGAGTCTCGCTCTGTCGCCCAGACTGGAGTGCAGTGGCTGAATCTCAGCTCACTGCAAGCTCCGCCTCCCAGGTTTACGCTACTCTCCTGCCTCAGCCTCCTGAGTAGCTGGGACTACAGGCGCCCGCCACCTCGCCCGGCTAGTTTTTTGTATTTTTTAGTAGAGACGGGGTTTCACCAGGTTAGCCAGGATGGTCTCATCTCCTGACCTCGTGATCCGCCCGTCTCGGCCTCCCAAAGTGCTGGGATTACAGGCTTGAGCCACCGTGCCCGGCCTGAAACAAGCTTTAAATATTTGTTTTACTACTATTGACAAATCTTCCTTCATAAGCTATATTCTTTCAATAAAATAAGCATTATCTGCCACTTAATTATATTATTTATCTCTGAAATCCATGAAACAGTATTCATTTACATCTTTTATTTTCTTTAATTTCCTGTCATAGTTTCAAAGGATTTCTGAGCTTCTCAATTTAGTCACAGGCTCTGTACTCTTCTGTGTAATAGTAGATTGCTACCCACAGAAGAACATCTCAGGGGGCTGTCCCGAGACAAATTCCTTTACCAGGCTAGGAGAGTATGGTCAGGGTATAAAGTTTTATAATTGCTGACATCCCCTCTTAAACTGAGGGAGGAAGGAGAATTATTAAGATAATTAATTAACCTTAACCTGAAAAATGGGAATGGAGACTTGTGAGCTATGCCTGATTCCACTGTTGGGTAAAGGCTTCTTTAGTGATGGGAAACTGATTCCTTGCTCCATCACTGTTCCTCAGACCTGCAAATTTTTCATTTACACATGGAAATTTGTCTCTACTCTGATCTTTGGGCTCACTTCTGTGTTCTGCCTGGATGCTGGTTTTAATTCCCTGAGCATTACAGAGTACCAAACCCCACAGAGAAAGTGCAGCATTCCCAGCTACAATTCCTGCTACCTGGGATTTCCTGAAGCAACAGGAGATGGTAGTAAGGTGCTGTACGGTGGAGGGTGCACAGAGAAGAAAAGAGCTTCTAAGCTTTTCTATATTATGCCCCCAAAAGAGGGAAGTCTCTTGATTTCAGGAAGTCTCTTGGTCACAGAAGAAAATTTTAAAAAGACAGGAAGAAACCTACACTTTAAAAACACTGAGCTATAATTCACTGTGCAACTCTGGTTTTGAGTGTATACACAGATATATATATATATTTAGTATGTATGTATGTATGTCTCTCCATCCATGTTAGAACATTGTCATCACTTCAACCTTGTACAGTTTAGCTTTTGCCCCCGTCTGCTTCCCAACCCTGAGCAACCACCACTAATCTTCATCTCTATGGATCGAGCTATTCTGCACATTTCATAGAATGGAATCATCAAATACATTGACTTCTGCGACTGGCTTCTTTCACTTAGCCTGCTTTCAAGGCATATCCATGTTGTAGGATGTATCAGTACTTCATTCCTTTTTTTGACCAACTGATATTCCATTGTATGGATATACCACATTTTGTTTACTCATTTCAAGGACATTTCAGTTGTTTCCACCTTTTGGCTATTGTGAATACTAATATAAACATTTATGTACAAGTCTTTATGTAAACATACATTTTCATTTCTTTTGGATATATACGCAGGAGTGGAATGGCTGAATTACTGGTAACTTGATGCTTAAGCATTTGAGGAAGTGTCAGGCTATTTTCTAAAGTGAAGGCACCATTGTGTTTGCCCACCAGCAGTATATGAGGGTTACAACTTCTCTGCATCCTCAGTACTTGCTATTCATCAGCCCTCCTAGTGGGTTTGAAGTAGTAGTTTCATTGTAATAGTTGTCTCATTATAGTTTTGACTTGCATTCCATGATGATGCTTTTTTTTTCTTTTTTTAAAATAGAGACAAGGTCTCACTATGTTGCCCAGGCTGGTTTTGAACTCCTGGTCTCAAGTGATCCTCCCACTTCAGCCTCCCAAAGTGCTGGCATTTACAGGCGTGAGTCACTGTGCCTTGCCTGATGATGCTTTTGGCCATCTGTGTATATCTGCCTTGAACAAATGGCTATTGAGATCCTTTACCCTTTTTTTCTCCTTTTTTTTTTTTTTTTTTTTTTTTTTTTTTTTTTTTTTTGAGACGGATTCTCACTCTGTTGCCCAGGCTGGAGTGCAGTGGCGTGATCTCAGGTCACTGCAACCGCCACCTCCCAGATTCAAGTGATTCTCCTGCCTCAGCCTCCCAAGTAGCTGGGATTACAGGCATGCACCACCACTGTGCCTGGCTAATTTTTGTATTTTTAGTAGAGATGGGGTTTTGCCATGTTGGCCAGGCTGGTCGTGAACTCCTGATCTCAGGTGATCTGTGCACCTCCACCTCCCAAAGCTCTGCGATTACAGGCGTGAGCCACCATGCCCGACTCCTTTACCCTTATTTTAACTGGATTGTCTTATTTCTGAGTTGTGAGAGATTTTTATATATTCTAGATAGAAGTCCCTTATCAGATAATCTGCAGTTTTTCCCATTCTGTGGGTTGCCTTGTCACTTTCTTGATAGTGTCTTTGAAGCACAAGTTTTTAATTTTGATGAAATCCAATTTCTCTCTCTTCTTACTTGTGCTTTGATGTTATAACTAAGAATCCATTGCCAAATCCAAGGTCATGAATATTTATTCCTATGTTCTCTAACAGTTTTATAGTTTCAGCTCTTACATATCTTTGATCCATTTGAATTAATTTTTATATATGGTTAAATTTTGTAAAGGTTAAATATCATTATTTTGCATGTGACTGTCTAGTTGTTGCAGCACCATTTGTTGAAGAGACTATTCTTTCCTCAATTGAATGGTCATGGCATCTTTGTTGAAAATCAGTTGACGTGGTTTTACTTCTGGGCTCCCGTTCCTTTTCATTAATCTATGTGTCTATCCTTATGCCAGTACCACACTGTCCTAACATTGCTTTATGGTATGTCTTTAAATCAGGGAATGTGAGTCTTCGTACTTTCTTCAGATTTTTTAAAATTGATATGGCTATTCTGGATCTATTGCAATCCTGTATGAATCTTAGAATCAGTTTGTCAATTTCTACAAAGAAGTCAGTTCGGGTTCTTATAAGTATTATATCAAATATGTAGATTAATTTGAGGAGTATTGACATCTTAAGAGTAATTCTTCCTGTCCATGAACATGGGATGTTTTTCCATTTATTTTAATATTCTTTATCTTTAAGCACTATTTGTAGTCTTCAGAATATAAATTGTGCATATCTTTTGTTAAACTTCTTCCTATTTTATACTTCCTGTTGCTATCGTAAATGGGTTTGTTTTCCTAATTTCATTTTCAGATTGCTTGTCATAAATGTATAGAAAGACAGTTCATTTTTGCATAGACTTATGTCTTACAACCTTGCCAAACTTGATTATTAGTTCTAATAGTTTTTTAGTAGATTCGTTAAATTGAGATAAATTTAATAAATTGAGATAAATTGGATTTTCCACATACAAATTTTGTTTTCTGCAACAACCTACAATTTAAATGCAACCTCCCATAACCCTAGCAAACTCCCAGGAACATGAGCACCAGATTATCAATACCAGAGTCTGTTAGGATTCTCAATCTCCATTCTGCACATCATTCCTCATTACTGTCAAATTGCTTCCTTTCCAAGTAAGGCCACATTTGGGATCTTTTATGATAAAGAGGGATGTAGAAATCTCACAAGGTTGCCTGAAAGATCAGTCAAAAGGGTTACATTACAGCTCCTTTTTTTTTTAAAGAGCTGGTGTCTCCCTATGTTGCCCAGGCTGGTCTCGAACTCCTGGGCTCAAGCAATCCTCCCACCTTGACCTCCCCAGGTGCTGGGATTACAGGCGTGAGCTACCATGCCTGGCTGGCCCCCTTATTTCTAATAACAATATTCACATATTGCCATGTTGATCTTAGCATGTCTCATAAACATTTCTGTGAGAAGAGTACTTGGAAAAGTCAGATTATTGGTACCACTCTTAATTTGGGGAGAAACAGACAGAACATTCCTATTCTTACCTGTTACCAGGCTACTGCTTCTGATAAGGGCAGAGTTTGTGGCTCCTTTAACCACTCTGGAAGCAGAAATGATTGGCAGTAGTGAGCACTACTCATAACTGTGTGTGCATTACTGTGTTTGAGGTGAGTTTAATTGATAAGTCCATTTGAATTTTGGTATTGGAATTAAACAGCAAAGTAATACATTTTTGACAGACTTTTCATAGGAACTTTGCAGAGTCTCTCTCTGAAATAGGCTGTTACAAAACTTAGTGTACAAAATGAGAGAAAAATCACAATCCCATTTGTTTCCATGTATTAGGAAAAGTCATCCGTACATGATGAATGTCAAGGGAATTTCACAATTACAAAAAAGGTACTTAACCAGGAGTTACTCCTGTAACAAACGGGGATAGGAACTCAGTATGTAGTGAAGTAGCTGACATAAGCAGGAAACATCATAATTAATTTTTATAGCTTTATTTTTATTATAAATATAAATCGTAAAACTTATCCATAAAATTATAGAGAAAAATTTAGTCTTACCACCCAAAAATATTCACCATTTTTTATTTTACCCTTCCAGATTTTTCCTATGCATATATACAGAGACATGGTAATAACAATAACAAACATTTCTTAAACATTGACTGTGTGCCAGGTACCATTCTAAGCATTTTGCATGAATAAACTCATTAATTCCTCAAAACATCATTATGAGGAAGGTACTATTTTTAGCCCTGACAGTTATACATTAATGGGACCACCGTATATATAGCATCTCTTCTTAAAACTTATGGATATATTTATGCCAAGAAACAGATCCATATCATTTTTTGTTATCTTTATGATATTCTGCAGTATGGTTATACTGGTTCATTTAACCAGTCCTCATTGGTGAATGTCTAGGTTATTTTTGCAATTGTAGTTGTCACTGCATCATTACACGTCGTTAAACAGCAGCCTTAACTGCTAGCCCAGTTATTCTCTTGAGATAAATTACCAGATGTGGAGCTCCTCCTTCAGAGCATACACTTTTAATGTTAATATATATTTTTAAAACTTCTGTCCACAAAGGTTAAACCAGTTTACATTCCTACTAAACCTTGCATAAGCACAGGTACAATGATGAGTTTGTTTGGGTTTTTTGTTGTTGTTTTGAGACAGAGTCTCGCTCTGTCACACAGGCTGTAGTATGGTGGCATGATCTTGGCTTACTGCAACCTCTGCCTCCTGGATTCAAGTGATTCTCCTGCCTCAGCCTCCTGAGTAGCTGGGATTACAGGCGGGTACCACCATGCCCAGCTAATTTTTGTATTTTTAGTAGATGGGGTTTCACCATGTTGGCCAGGGTAGTCTAGAACTGCTGACCTCAGGTGATCCACCTGCCTCGGCCTCCCAAAGTGCTGGGATTACAGGCATGAGCCACTGCACCTGATGTGTTTTTTGTTTGTTTTATATGACAATGTTGACACCATAAGTTGCAGTATTTTTAATAGGACGATAGGTAAAAAATCAGTATCATTTGCATTATTACTGCTGAGCTTTTTAAATATATTTAGCAATACATTTCTTTAGTAAATTATATTTTTCTTTAACCTATATTTCTGTTGGATGTTGGAATTTCTTACTAATTTCTAAAAATTATTTATATTGAGACAATTACCCCTTCAAATGAAAGAGAAAGTATGTTGCAAATGTCTTTTCTCATTTTACTGCTTACAGTGTTTTTGTCACCTCTTTTCTTTTTATTGCCAGATCTGTCTGTCTTCTTTTTGGTTTCTTCCTTGGTGTCATGCTTAGAAAGGTTTTCATCCCCTAGGTTATATAAGTATTGCTTATACTTTCTTGATTTTTAACATATTTTAAACATTAAATATTGAGCTGGCAGCTGTGTTTTGCAGTGTTATGACATGGATATATAACTTTAATTTTCAAATGGGTAGACAGTTCTCCTGACATCCTTTATATCCTATACTCTGGAGAGCTGTCATTTCCTCTTTGCCAAAATGTTCTTAAAACCTTTTCGTTAAAGATCTCTTTTGTTAATCAAACAAGATAGAGGCTTTACTGTTAGTCACTATGTCCAATTTAGCTAGTTGACTTTGTTGTTCTTGTTGAGACAGAAGTCTCCAAATGTTGCCAAGCTGGTCTGGGGCACCTGGACCCAAGGGAACCTCCTGCCTCAGCCTGCCAAGTAGCTGGGATTATAGGCACATGCCATTGTGCCTGACTAGTTTATTTCTTGAGCATTAAAAATGGGTGTTTTGGCTTGTCATCAACTCTTAGTTCAGTTTTCCCTCTAGGAGTTTCCACACTCAAGAAAACCTGACTCCTTTCTGGTTTGCAACTATCATAAGGACACTAACAACTAAGAGTAGATCCCAGCCCTGGTCAGAAGCCATTCCTCCTCTAAAGTATTCCTGGGTATCTAGAGATACTTTAATATGAAATCCAAAATTGTATTTTAGCATAAGGCCGTTTATCAGTCAGTTGCCAGCCTGGTATACCTGAGCCCTCTCTAACTTACATGAAATGACAATAAGAGTGATTGTGAATCATAGTTACAAGTCTCTTTTAACCTAGACCCTGTCCTCTCAGTTAGAATGACATATATCACTGAGTAGCAATCAAAGCCTCTTAATGCTCCCTTAAGTGTTTTTCTAATCATCTAGGAAAGAATGGGGCTGGAGGGAAGAAGCACAGGCCACTGATAATTATCTATATGGCTGTCCTCCAAAGTATATGACCACTCTTTTCTGGGTTATCTTAGGAGAGCAGGGATGAAGGGAAATGTGTATTTGACTAGCCTTCTAATATAATCCATGCTTGAGTATTTTCTGCCTTGTTCTTATTCAGCCCAGTTCTCTCTACATTGCTTATTTTGTTACAATTAACAAGATGATACAATCATGTTTATTAAAAACTTGCCTGGTTTCCATCTTTTCCCTATCTACTGATTACCTCACCCCCTGCTTAGATGAACATGCACATCTTCACTCATACTTTTTGTTCATGATCTTCCTTGTCATAAGTTTCCATCATGCTTATATAGAGGTTACCTGCACAGTTTATCTGTGAAGGAAATTATTGATTCCGGCAAGAACAGCACAGTTCAGTGGGCAATAGCAGAAAAACCTTAAATGAGCAGAAAAACCTTATAGCCTTAGAATCAGATCTGTGTCTAAAGAGTCTTATCTGTGAGCAACACTGGGCAAGTCAATATCTGTAAACTGGAACGCTCTATGCAAATATATGGTATTATCATCAGTGGCAGGAGTGTCATTACTACCAAGTAACTCCTTTATGTTTAGAGAATACAAGTAGCATATAGTGTGGAACATAATTCCTGTTGAAAAAATGTTCTACTGTTTAAACATCAGTTGGAATTGCTAGAACACCAGCTTTATAACTGAACTGCTCTAATACTTAATAAGCATATGGTATTAAAAGTATACAGTAGCATACATTTTAGTCAGATCTTCTGTTATTATAAATGTCAGTTACTAAGTATAAAGAGAACTAACTAAAATAAAAAATAAGATGGAAGTGAATGGTGATAAAGGAAATACTTTGTATAATTTGAAGGTTTGGCAGCAAAAGGTCTTCACAACTGTTTCTCTTTCAGTTATCTTTTGTACTTTATTTGCCCTGTAGAAAAACAGATACTTCTATATTTTATAAAGTACCAAGAACTTCTATATTTTATAAAGTACCAAGACTATAGTGAGGAATAAAGTTACTATATTCATAAAGAAATTTAAATCATTGTTTAAATTCAATTCTTTGGTTTTTTTTAGACTATATTTTCTGAATTTATCACAATCGAAATGTTATTTCACGGCAAAGCTTTAGAGGTCTACACTGCTGCCTACCAGAATATACAAAACATTGATGAAGATGAAGATTTAGAGGTAGGACTATGTCTATCTAAGCTCAGTTCTTCTGTTAATGTGGAAATATTTAAAAGAGAACATTAGTTTGTATGTGATTAGTATCTTTTTTTTTTTTTGAGACAGAGTCTCACTCTGTTGCCCAGGTAGGAGTGCAGTAGTGTGATCTCAGCTCACTGCAACTTCCGCCTTGTGGGTTTAAGCAATTCTCCTGCCTCAGCCTCCCAACTAGCTTGGGTTACAGGTGCCCACCACCATGCCCAGCTAATTTTTGTATTTTTAGTAGAGACGGGGTTTCACCATGTTGGCCAGGCTGGTCTTGAACTCCTGATCTCAAGTGATGCGCCCACCTCGGCCTCCCAAAGTGCTGGGATTACAGGCATGAACCACCACGCCCAGCCATGATTAATATCTTAAATTTGAACACTACAGTGGTTATTATGTATAATCCAAAACAGATGAATTTTTATGATTTTCCATTTATTTTCAACTTTTCAAATTAACCATGGCAAAAGTTCCAGGAGTTAATTTATTAATAGCTAGTAAAATACAATTTACATAAAGCCATTAAATAAAATACTGTGTGTCATTTTGACTGGTGATATAAGCCCACTGAAGTGTGCTAAAAAATAACTAACATTTAGTGACTTCAGTAACATTTGAGTGTTTACATCATGCACAATACCCAAAGCTTTACATGCATTTTCCCATTCAAACCTCAAAATCTTAGGTGGTAGGTGCTGCTGTAACTCTCATTTTACAACTACAGAAACAGGCCGAGAGGATTTAAATAACTTATTTGTGGCCACTTAGCTAGTAAATAGCAGAATCAGGATTCTGACTATGTAATGTAATCACTAAGCTATGAAATAAATGTAGGTTATGTAAGCTTGCTTTATGCTGATGGTTTTAGTTGAATGCAGATAATTCTGATTGGCCAACTAACATTAGAGCAAGTAAATATCAAAGCCTGGTCCTCAATGAGCAATTCTGTAAATATCCAACCCTCTTACCTTCCAAAAGGAAAAAATAAAGGTACAAAAGTATTTATGCTGAAGTAAACTGTTCAAGACATACTTTCCTCATCTCATCTCTAATACAGAAGTGAAAAAAGCCATGTAATCCCAACATATAACAAGAATTCTGTATTAATAAAATATGGAAGTGCTTACCACTTAACAAATTTGAAGATTCCCCCCAATTTTTTTTTGTATCTTCCCCCTGCCTCCAAGACGGAGTCTTGCTCTGTCACCTAGTCTGGAGTGCAGTGGTGCGATCTCGGTTCACTGCAACCTCCACCTCCCAGGTTCAAGTGATTCTCCTGCCTCAGCCTCCCTAGTAGCCGGGATTACAGGTGCCTGCCACCACGCCCGGTGATTTTTCTATTTTTAGTAGAGATGGGGTTTCACCATATTGGCCAGGCTGCTTTCGAACTCCTGACCTCGTAATCTGCCCGCCTTGGCCTCCCAAAGTGCTGGGATCACAGGTGTGAGTCACTGCGCCTGGCCTAATTTTTTTTTGTATCTTAACTATCAATAAAGAGATCCTCTGAGCCTTCCCGTCCCATTACTCCATGGGCTTCAGGAAACTTAAAACCAGAATATAGGTTAAATAAAATGAAGAAAGTACATATTACAGTATGTGTATATATGTTTCTAATGTCAAAATCTAATTTGTTTTATATCAGTTATATATACATATTTATATTTCTCTATTTGTCAGTAATGACTTCCCAAGTGTTACTTCCAAACACTAAAGCTAAGGTGTCTTAACTTTCACTCCTTTTCATGTCCTGCTTTTAAAACTTGATTATGAAGGCCAGGCGCAGTGGCTCACGCCTGCAATCCCAGCACTTGGGGAGCCCAAGGCGGGTGGATCACTTGAAGTCAGGAGTTCAAGACCAGTCTGGCCACCATGGTGAAACCCCGTCTCTACTAAAAATACAAAAATTAGCTGGGCATGGTG
Source organism: Chlorocebus sabaeus (assembly GCF_047675955.1). NCBI lineage: Eukaryota > Metazoa > Chordata > Mammalia > Primates > Cercopithecidae > Chlorocebus > Chlorocebus sabaeus. The sequence goes on from NC_132911.1 coordinate 97,466,468, forward strand.
GTGGGCACCTATAATCCGAGCTACTTGGGAGGCTGAGGCAAGAGAATCACTTGAACCCGGGAGGTGGAGGTTGCAGTTAGTTTATATTGTGCCACTGCACTCCAGCCTGGGTGACAGAGTGAGACTCCATCTCCAAAAATAAAAAGGGCGGGCACAGTGGCTCATGCCTGTAATCCCAATACTTTGGGAGGCCGAGGCAGGCGGATCACGTGGTCAGGATATTGATACCATCCTGGTCAACGTGGTGAAACCCCGTCTCAAAAATTAGCCCGGCTTGGTGGCACGCGCCTGTAATCCCAGCTACTTGGGAGGCTGAGGCAAGAGAATCGCTTGAATCCAGGAGTCGGAGGTTGCAGTGAGCCAAGATCACGCCATTGCACTCCAGCCTGGCAACAGAAACTCCATCCCAAAAAAAAAAAAAAAAAAATTGACTATCAAGCTTTCATCTGTCATTTATAAAATAATAAAATAGCAAATGTTTACATATTACATTGAGTCAGCTATTGATCTTTGCATTTTAACTATATTATTTTAATCCTCTCAACAACTTTGATGAAAGTACTTATTTCTGATTTCTGTGGATTAGAAAACGGAAGCATAGTGAAGTTAAGAAACTTCCCAGAGATCTCATAGCTACTAAGTAGCAGAGCTGAAAGTCTGACCCAGAAGTCTGACTACAAGGCCCATTATGCTTCAGTCCTCTCTACATTAGACTTCCAGAAGTATGGTTCTTGCTGAGTAACATTAATCATTTCCTACAAGAAGTAACACTGCATTTAGTGGCAGGTTCAAAAGTGATCCCCCAATTCTTCTTCAAGACTGTAGTCCACTTTATAAGTATTTTCATTCTTCTTTGTATAATACCTTTGACATACCATTTGTTAACTGACCTTAAAGTTCCTTCAAGCCCTTCAGTCCCCAAGGTTTTCCTTCTTATCCCAGAGGCCCTAGGTATTTTTTTGTTACACCACTTCCTTTATAACTTACCACTACTCTTAATCAGCCATCTAAGTAGTTTGTGGGAAAAGAGCTCTATGTAAAACTAAAGGTCTCAGGAATATGTGGTAGATTTTTTTTTTAATATCAACTCCCCTACTTTCTAGTGAATACTGAGCAAGTTAACTTACTCGCTCTTCAGCTTCCTCCTTTCTAAAATGGAGATACTGTAGTACTTACCTCGTGTCATGTTTGTTCAACAACTATTTATTGAGCACCTCATATGCGCCAAGCACCATTCTAAGTGTGAAGGATTTAGCATTCTAAGTTAGAAACAGTCCAAGTTGTCAAAGCAGTAACTTTAAATCTGCCAGGGAATTCGACATTTAAAAAAATAACTAACAATTTTTTAATAATATGACCAGTCCTATAAAGGGGGAAAAAAAAGTGTGCTGTGTGTAATGGAGGGTTACAAATAGTCTGGAGAATCAGAGTGATCTCTTAGAATCTTGAGAGATGCATGGGAGGGTGCCTGGCAAAAACTTTCAGGGAGAGGGCATAGATAGATATACAAAGGTCCTGAGGCAGGACTGTTGTGAAGAAAGAACAGTGTATTTAAAACAAACAGTTGAGAATCATGGCATGTCACGGAAAAAAACAAAAGCAAAACAGCACAGTATAGGGCACTAGCACATGTTCAATGAACCACGGGCATAAACTATTTATTATTATGCCATATAGCAATTGTGGAGAGAACAGTCTGGAGAGAATTGTGGGACCAGGGGAAGTAATTAATTCATGTAACTGATACAGTATCAAACAGGTACCTACCAAGAGGAAGGATCCTGTAAATACAAGGTCTCTTGGAAAGAAGCAAAGAAAACATGCAGAAAAAGACTGAGAAATAACTTGCTATTCTTCCAGATAGTCCATGCTTTGTGAGAACTGCTGGGATGTATTCCAGCTGCAGCCAGTGTTTTGTAGTTAGGCTCCTCTAGTTGTATCACAAACCATCTTAATTGTTTTTCACATAGAAAGTATTGTCGGCCAGGCGCGGTGGCTCAGGCCTGTAATCCCAGCACTTTGGGAGGCTGAGGCAGGCGGATCATGAGGTCAGGAGTTCGAGACCATCCTGGCCAACATGGTGAAACTCTGTCTCTACTAAAGATATAAAAAATTAGCCAGGCGTGGTGGCGCGTGCCTGTGATCCCAACTACTTGGGAGGCTGAGACCAAAGAATCACTTGACCCTGGGAGGCAGAGGTTGCAGTGAGCCAAGATCGCACCTTTGCACTCCAGCCTGGGTGAAAGGGTGAGAGTCCATCTCACGGGGAAAAAAAAAAAAAGTATTGTCAGGTCACCTCTGTATTAACTTCAGAGCACATTCAGATCTTGAGAACTGCTCTTAGAAGAAATACTGGACCATGTTGGAAAATGCATTATTGCCAATAAATTGGAGTAAAATGTTAATTTTAATAAATATTTAACTGGTATAGACTTGTACCCTAAGAGTTACATACTGTTTTCCATTTCCCACTTTAAATTCCAGCTTTGCTAGAAAAGTTAAAGGAATGTTTTTAAGAAAAATGTTTCTCCTCCAAATACCAGTTGTTTAATGAGTCATTGCTTTTTTTTTTTTTTTTTTTTTTGGTGGAGATGGAGTCTCATTCTGTTGCCCAGGTTGGAGTGCAGTGGCATGATCTCGGCTCACTGCAACCTCCGCCTCCCGGGTGCACGCCATTCTCCTGCTTCAGCCTCCCAAGTAGCTGGGACTACAGGCACCCACCACCTCGCCCAGCTAATTTTTTGTATTTTTAGTAGAGACAGGGTTTCAACGTGTTAGCCAAGATAGTCTCGATCTCCTGACCTCATGATCCGCCCGCCTCAGCCTCCCAAAGTGCTGGGACTGCAGGCGTGAGCCACTGCACCTGGCCCAAGTCATTGCATTTTTATATCATACCAGGATGTCAGTGGTCCATGTCTGGCACCAAAATTGAATTTGGTCCTTGGTAACCTGTTTACCTAATTAGCACCCCTGAATTACTTTAAAACACAAGTCTTACCTCCTATGTTTTATCCTTGATTCCTTCCGTGTCCTGCAGTTCTCTGAGATTTAAAGGAATGTATAGCCATCCCCTAATTTGGGTCTCCTTTTCCCCCCCATAGAAGATGTTAGTTAAATTCACTTTTGCCAAATGAATGATGTTAACTATGTTTGCAACTTAACGGTTAACATCATTCATTTGGCAAAAGTGAATTTAATTAACATCTTCTATTTGCCAGGGGAGAGATGCATAGATAAAACAGGGCTCCCTTGCTTAAGAGAGAACTTGAGACAGATACGTAATCGATTACAAAACACAGTTAAAAGCCATACTTGAGAGTATGAACAGTAGGAGCTACTCAGACAATAGGGGAATGTAGAAGAAAGATGGCGTTTTACATTGTTCTTGAAGGACAAGTAATTCTTGAAGGACAGTTTGCTGTAATTCTAGGCTAAGGAACCAGCATTGCAAAGGCATAGTATAACTTAGGTTCTGCATTTACAGTCAAGAGTCACAGAAAGTTTTAGAATAGAGAAAGAGGCCAAGCATGGTGGCTCACACTTGTAATCTCAGCATTACAGGAGGCTGAAGCAGGTGGTTTGTGGCCAGGAGTTTGAGACCGCCTGGGCAACATAGCAAGACACTGTCTGCACAAAAAATGAAAAAATTAGCCAGAGTACACCTGTGGCCCCAGCTACTCAGGAAGCTGAAGCAGGAGAATCACTTGAGCCCAGGAGTTTGAGGCTACAGTGAGCTATGACTGCACTACTGCATTTCAGCCTGAGTGACAGAGGGGTCCCTGTCTAAAAAAAGACAGCAATAACATATTTTGGCCTTAAATAAAAAGTAAGCTATAAAGGCATAGTATGTAGAGTCAATAAAAGAGAAGTGCCTCAGGTGAGAAAATTTGTAAGTTTTATATAAATTTTTTTTTTGAGACAGGGTCTCATCCTATTGCCCATGCTGGCGTGCAATGGCACAATCACGGCTCACTGCAGCCTTGACCTCTGAGCTTAGGTGATCCTCCCACCTCGGCTTCCCAAGTAGCTGGAATTATAGACACGTCCCACTATGCCTGGCTAATTTTCGTATTTTTTGTAGAGAGGGAGTTTCGCCATGTTGCCCAGGCTGGTCTTGAACTCCTAGGGCTCAAGCGATCCACCTGCGTCAGCCTCCCAAAGTGTCAGGTGAGAAATTTAGAGAGAATGCCCAGGCTTATAGCTTGGTCTTCTACGTAAAAGATAATGTCTTTTATTGTAATAGCTAATCTAGAGCTACACTGTTCAGTAGCCATTAGGCATATATAACTATTTAAAGTTCAATTTAAAAATTCAGCTCCTCAGCCACATGAACCACATTTCACGTACTTAGTAGCCACACATGGCCAGTGGCTACGTTTTTGTACAGTACAGAACAGCAAGCATTTCCATCATCTCAGAAAGTTCCACTGGACAGTGCTGGTCTAGAGCAGGAGATAATTGGGAGCATGAATACAGCTATCATAGGGTATGCTTGTCAGGGGATTAGTTGAAGGGTAGTCATTAACAGTGTAGATAAGATCTTGCAGAGAAACTTTGAGACAGAGTCTCGCTCTGTTGCCCAGGATGGAGTGCAGTGGTGTGATCTTGGCTCACTGCAACCTCTGCCTCCCAGGCTCAAGTGATTCTCCTGCCTCAGCCTCCCAAGTAGCTGGGACTACAGGCATGCACCACCACCCCTGGCTGATTGCTTTTTTAATTGTTTGGAGAGATGGAGTTTCGCCATGTTGCCCAGACTGGTCTCAAACTCCTAGGCTCAAGTGATCCTCCTGCCTTGGCCTCCCAAAGCGCTGGGATTATAGGCATGAGCCACTGTGCACAGCAGCATTGTTTTTATATATAAAAAGTGACCTAACGGAAACCCTTTAAAAATATTCTAGGTGTAAGTAGTAGAAAAAGAGATGTAAAGAAATAGAGAAACTAGGACAATGAAAGAGCTTGGTAGCATTTAAGTTTCAGGAAGGGGTTCAGTGAGGATGAAGAGGAAAAAAAGACCTTGGTGATGTGAGCAAGAGCAATTTTAGTGGAAGGTGAAAAGCTCAATTGTAGTTTGTTGATAAATAGAAATTTTTTTTAAAAAAAATGGAGATGAAGTCGAATATTCTAGAAAGTTTAAGAAGTTATACCTTGAGATAACTAAAAAAAAAAAAAAAAAAGAGAGAGACTGGTTTTGAGCTTGTTTTCTAGGAGAGGGAACCTGTGGACAGCAGAAGCTTTTGTTTGCTGGTTGGGTTTGAAGTTTTGGTTAAAGGAAAAAATGCATATTGGAAATAAATGAGAATGGTATTTCTAAAAAGAGAAAAGGGAAAGGAGGAAAGTTGAAGAGATTCATATCTGATAATCTTACCTAATTAGTCTATTAGAGAAGTAGTGGGGATAGGGTAGAAAAGATGGAGCTAGAAAGGCTTGAGAGTGGTAACATTTGGAAATAGTGCCTTAAGGAAAGAGAACTGACAAGTCATGGCATTCCAGACCCTAGTAAGGTTGGAATCCATACATTATAGTGGTTCCAATTTAGTCTTACGTAATTTTCATAGCAGTACTGCAGAGTTAAATTGGTAGGAGTTGACAATATGCAGAACAGAAAGATCCAAAGGTATGAGTCGCAGCCTCCCGACTAGCCTGCATGCTCTTGGAAGGTCTCAACTTTTGCGGTTCTCCTGGCAAAAGCATTTAAATGGTTGTTTCATGACTAATTACTGTTTAATATCTGTCATCATCTTGCATAGTTCAAATAGAATTTTTAGCTTTCATCTTTCTAGCTTATTTTTGTTTTTTCTTTTACATTTACAATAATTGGAATTTTGTCCATTTGGGGGCAGTTGTTTTAAAAAAAAAAAAAAAAAACTAAGGAACTTAATTTGACTGTCTTTTGTTTAGCATCTACTTTATAATGCTATTTTATCATTATAATAGGTTTTCCGAAATTCTCTGTATGCACCAGATTATTCATCTCGTTTAGATATTGTACGAGCAAATTCAAAGTCACCTCTTCAGAGATCACTGTCAGCTAAGTGTGTATCTGGAACAGGACAGGTGAGCAAGAAACCATACTCTTAAAGGAATTTGAGCTGCTGCCTTTGGAATTGTTGAGTTCTAAAAATGTTTCCCCTCAGTCATACCACCTCAGGTAATTTACCTTCCCCGGACCTATTTCCTCTTCTATTAATGACAGAAGATTGCACTAAGTTGCAGCTCTGTTATTTCTTAAGTATCTTTTATACTGTAATTACATATTACTCTCTAAAGCGTAACACTTCAGAGCAGAAGTGGAAAAGACAGAAGAATGCTTATGCAGATGTGTTATCTTCTATAATATGAAGAGCACAGATTCTGAAGTCAAACTTAGGTTTAAATCTCACTATCAAGACTTAGTGGATCTAATTAAATTATAAAGTTAAATACAAAATTATACCAAAAAATGGCTTTTACTGAACACAGAAATCATTTTTGTCTACATCCAGAAAGCCTGAGTTTCCCAGTATCTAGAGCAGGGGCTGACAAACTTTTTCTGTAAGATGTGGAGACTAAGTATCTTAGGCTTTGTGGGCCATATGGTTTCTACCCCAACAACTATAAATAACAACTGTAAGTAACACATAAAGCAGTATGACTGTGTTCTAATAAAATTCTATTTACAAAAGCAGGAGGCTGGCTGGGCCACAACTTGCCAAACCCTCATCTAGAGAGCTATGCCCTTTTCATATCTAGCCTTCAGAATATGAAACTCAACAAACTATTTTCAAAATACAACTTTTAGGTAAATTTCATACCTTCTATTTTCATTTGATTCTCCTCTGAGCATTTATTTTGTTTTATATGTATCTCTCCCCCAACCCAATTATATTATTCTTCCAGCATTAAGTGCTTTGAACATAAATTCTATAAATTTGCTTTTATAGTCCATATAAAGTTTTGCCGGGCACAGTGGCTCACGCCTGCAATCCCAGCACTTTGGGAGGCCGAGGTGGGTGGATCACGAGGTCAGGAGATCGAGACAATCCTGGCTAACACGGTGAAACCCCATCTCTATTAAAAATGCAAAAAAAAAAAATTAGCTGGGCATGGTGACAGGCACCTGTAGTCCCAGCTACTCGGGAGGCTGAGGCGGGAGAAGGGCGTGAACCTGGGAGGCGGAGGTTGCAGTGAGCAGAGATCGGGCCACTGCACTCCAGCCTAAGCAACAGAGTGAGACTCCGTCTCAAAAAAAAAAAAAAGGTTTTGACTACAACTAATGTTACCTTAGCTAACACTTGTATAGCACTTTAGAATGTATTATCCCAGGTTTCTCAACCTCAACACTGCTGACTTTGGGACAAATAATTGGGCCCACCAGGAAGGAAGAAGGGGATGGAATACTGTCCTGTATATTGTGACAATATTAGGCAGATATTAGCATCCCAGCCTCTATCCACAACATGCCAGCAGCACACATAAACACACAGCCCCAATAGTGACAAACAACAGTGTCTCTAGACATTCCCAAATGTCCTCTGGGTTAGATATAATCACTCTCAGAGAAGTTTTAAGCAGTCAGCATTTAAGAAGTGGCAGCAGTCAGGCAACTTAAAACTGGTGAGTTCAGATTCTCAACTCATTCCATTTAAATCACACTACTTTTACATCAGTATTTCTGTCCCACTGCCTAGCTGAAATATCCTTCTATTTTTTCCATCCATTTTATGATTCTCAAATGCTGTTTTTGTGACCCAAAACTTATTTTTAACATTCATAATATACTAAGTCTATACTTTTAAAGTAGTGTTTCTGAAGTATTGATGGCTATCCAACTAAAATCAAATGGCTAATTACACATTTTTATTCAAAAAATATCATGAATGAAAAAACTGGCCTCTGACCCTAAAATTCATAGGGAATTGTCACTACTAAAAATTATGACATGGACTTTTTTTTGAAATATTTGTTGTGTGCCCTTTAATAGCATAAAAAGATACCAAGCATGTAAAATTTTTTTAAGTTAGTATTTTTATTTTTAAAAGTGTGTTGACTTTTAACAGGTATCCACTTGTCGACTAAGAAAGGATCAACAAGCAGATGATGATGAGGATGAAGAGTTAGATGTTACAGAAGAAGAAAATTTTCTTAAGTAAACTACATGTTTCCATTTTCATCATAAATGACATGGAATCCACAATGACTAAACTATAGAACTTTATACTCACTTTGATATGTTAAGCCTCAAAGTGAAGTCCAACTGGCAACAGAAAAATAATTAAAGGAAACTTATGCTGACCAAAAATGAAGGCTTTAAAAAATATTACATACCAGTCATTTCAACATCCTACCTAGTGTTAGGTGATTTTTGTGTAAGTACCTTTTTTTCCCAAAGATGGTGTATTTCAAAGTATTTCATATTAATGTACTATCTACTTGAAGTTCCAATAGTACATTATGACAGAAACCAAAAGATCTAACAATTCTGCTTAGCTTTTTGGTTAGACTCCATGCTTTCATTACCAGAAAAGGGTCCTATGTAGTCATTCTGATTACATGTAATTCTATTCCATGAAGCCTTAAGAAAAAATATTTTTTTTTACTTTCCCTTAAAACTTTATCATTTGATAAGTAAATTTACTTTTCAAGAGTATAATCAAAGAATAAAGATAATGTGACACTAAGATATCAATGTGTTATGAATACACATAAGGCATAAATTTCAGCTGTAAAAAAAGCCACATTCAATCTGACTCTGGTTTTAAAACAAAACTGCTGTCATACTTATACATGATACTGCAACTTTTGGAAGGCTAATTTAGTGGAATGTTGCCTCATCACAGAACACCATAAATCATTAAAAATTCTATAAAAATTTTACCAAGCTACCATGCAGTTAATAAAAGGGTATACAATCACTTTTATTTCTGAAAATATAAAACAATTGGAGCCTTTCAGTGTCTCTGATGCTTCTCTTTTGGTAAGGAATTATACTTTTATTTCATGGATCCCAGGCAGGCATATAAAAGGGAATTTATAAAATCATTTGGGATAATTAGAAAATGCAATTATTCATAACAGAAAAATAAAGATTTCTAGAAAGCTTTTGACTTTGTCATTCATGGCTCGTAACAAAGCACTCTTTCCTGAGAATAGTCCTAAGTGACAAAGTTATTTCAGTACTTTTTTTAAAACCCTAAATAAATTGATATTAAGAAACTCAAGATTATCATTGGATATTTACTGCTTCCTCACTCAGTATTTAAATTTGGTTGTAGTTCGGGGGAAAACAGTTATTATATTTATTTTGCTGTTTACTAAATAGCAACTTCTCTTGAGCATTATTTGCCTTATTTGTAAAGTTAAAACTGCATAAACCAATAATTCTAGAATAAAACATACATTCTGCCTACCTCAGAGAAATATTCTAAGAACAAAAGGAATACTATCCATGAAAATACTTTCATTAATGTAAAATTTTCATTATTTAGACCAGACCTAGGTTGGCAAACTTCTTAAAGGGCCAGAGAGTAAACATTTTTACTCTTTGTGGGTTGAGGCAAATTCAAGACTATTATACAGGTACTTATGTAACCATTTAAGACTTAAGTACACTTAAAAATGTAAAAAAACATTCCTAGCTTCCCACTGCAACAACAACAAAAAACAGGCAATCAATCCAAGCAACCCAGCCTGTAAGTCTCCATCTCTTATCTCTAAAATAGGAATACAAATTGAGTATCTTTTATCTGAAGTGCTTGGGACCAGAAGTATTTAAGACTTTGGATTTCTTCAGATTTTGGAGTATTTGCATTATACCAGTTCAACATTCCTAACCCAAAAATCTGAAATCTTAAATGCTGCAATGAGCATTTTCTTTGAGCATCATGTTGGCACTCAGAAAGCTTGCAATTTTCGGAGCATTTGAAATTTCAAATTTCCAGATCAGGAATACTCGACCTGTAGTACATTTACTAGGATTATCAGAATTAAATGATAGTTAATTCATACATAATTATACATCATATAGTATCTAATACACCTCAATAAAAACAGCTATTATTTACTGCAAAAACAGAGGCAGCAAGGTCAGTACTTAACAGGTGACATATGGATCAAGAACCACTGCTCTTAACAGTGATGTCAGTAAATTAATAGAAATGCATTCCTAATATGATTTTTACCTATCTCTTGGTTGTTGGATTGATTTTCTAGACATGATCTACATTTTTTTAGATACTTTCTAGACAAAAATGTTTAAGACAAATGCCACTGGATATCAGACTAGAGAATACACCTCCAGTGTACCTGGTATACCTTGAGGACAGCAGAGGAAAAACTGGCTATGAGATGACAATTACTGAAGCTGAGTGATGTGTACATGAAAATTTACTATTCTTTTTTTATATTTGAAATTGATGAGGTGCTGGGAAGCTGGCTCTCTGAGGGGACAATGGAAGGGGAATTCCTTGATTTGCTGCATTTATCAATTTCCATGGTGTAAAATACTCCTGTCATGGCCAATTTGTTATTGACATATCACTAAAGGCAGAGTTGGAGAGAGATGTGCAAAGATGGCTCCCAACTAGAAGACACCACTTCTGTAATAAACATTTTATAATGAAATTTAAAAATATTAAGCCCTGATATATTATGGAGTAAAATGAAATATTCACATAATTTAAAAATCAAAATACAAGGCTGGGCACAGTGGCTCACACCTGTAATCCCAACACATTCTGGGAGACCAAGGAGGGAGGATTACTTGAGGCCAGGAGGCCAGAAATTTGAGAACAGCCTGGGCAACACAGTGAGACCCTGTCTCTACAAATTAAAAAAAAGTTAGCCAGACAAGATGGCACACACCTGTAGTCCCAGCTCTCAGGAGGGTGAGGCAGGAAGACAGCTTGAGCCCAGGAGTTAGAAGCTGCAGTGAACCATTATCAGACCACTGCACTCCAGCCTGGCCAACAGAACAAGACTCTGGCTCTTAAAATAATAAAACTACAAAGCTTATGTTTACTATAGCTGGCCTCTTAACTACCACCACCATCCCACCTCAGCCTAGTTTGAAAAGCAGTTCCACAGTAAGTAATTCCTCACGTTAAGCTTCATCTTAGCTTTATTCCTTTGTATTTGAGAAGTACTTTTTAACTTTCCATATATTCAAGATGGGTGACCAAATGAACCATCTATACAATCTCTGCTCAATTAAAAATATTTCTTTCTACTTTATTTATTGTGCTTGGTTTGGATATTCCAAACAATTTAATGTTATCCTAGCTACTTACAAGCTTAAAGAATCATACTGCGAATCTTTAGAATCAAATTTTTGTATCAAATTTACCTGTTTATTCATTCCATAGTGAGCAGGATATTCACTATTTAAAACAAATTTAAGCAGATTTGTTAGATTTCTTTAAATCACTAAGAAGTAACACAAAAATACATATAGGTAGTAACTAAGTACTGACAAAGTATTCTACCTATGCAATATCCTATTAAATGTCTAAATTACCCTATGCAAATTCAATTGTATTCTTATTTACTCAATGGGGAAAATCTGGATTACAGAACTGAGGAAAATGATGTTTTATGAAAATTATAAAAGGCCAACCAGACTCAATCATGTTGAATAAAATGAGCAATTGTGAAATATAAGCCAGTAATATACAATGTGCGTATCCCAAGAGAAACTCTGGATAGAAAGAATCTCAAAGTCACTCGGGTTTTATTAATGTTAATGTTTGAGCTCAATGTTTGAGCATGCTGGTTTTACCTTTTTATGCTAATTTTAAACCAACAACCGAAGTGAGAAAATATATCACTTATCTTTGAAAGTATCTTTAGCATGGTCTTCCTAATTAAAAATACCACTTAAAAAAGTGAGGCAGTAAAAGCATGAACTGGAGTCAGTCGTCTGTCTGGGTTAAAACTGGCCCCATGATTTATTACCTGTGACTTCAAGCAAGTTGCTTAACCTCCCACTTCATTATCTCATTTGTGAAATAGAGGTAAATAATTAAACCTGTACTCATAGGGAATACTGAGATTATGCATGTAAAGTGCTTACAGTGCCTAGCACATAGTAAGTGCCTAATAAATGTTAGCCATAAATATTATTATGGGTACAGAAAATCAAATTCCCTATTTGCAAAATGTATGCACTAAATGCTGAATATCAAAGAAGTCAAAATTCAACCACACCAGTCTTAACAGTTATGGAGTCTTTGCATGGACACAAAGTTTTGAAGCTAAAAAATGAGAACCTAATATTACATGCAAGTTATGTGACTCATCAGTAAATTCTTCCTAGGAAAACTATACCATTTGTCAGATTCTTCCCAGCATAAGCCTGAGTCCTCTTGCACCTATAATTAGATTCTTATTTTACTGTCTTTTGCATATGTTGTATTAATCGTATTTCGTTGATAAGATGTTGAAGAAACCATGGAATTATACACAGCACTATACATTATTACTATAGAATGTCTGGTCCCTCCCATCATAAATATGGTTTAATGAATTTACTGAAAAACTTCACAGTATCAAGCTGCAATTCTTTTTTCTTTTTATACAAATACAAGTTAATTAGTTGTTCTATTAAGTTGCAATTTTATTGTTATAAAACTTTGTAAAGTTACGAACATGGAAACCCTAAGAATCACCTAACCTTTTTACATAAGTAAATTTCAAGTTGACAGTCTGTCCATTTTGAATTATTTGTAATTAACAGGACACTTAACACAGTAATATCTCAGACAAGGAAGAGGGCATTAATTCTGCAGGCAAGTAGCAATGAAAATGCCAAACCTGAACAGTCACTATTTCCTTATACAGTTTGAGTAAACGATGTAGACTACAGAATGGGGGGGGGGGGGGGGGGGGGGAGTGAATATAAAATGTATCTTCCCCAAATACAACTCTACTTCAATAAGTCTTGAAGCTTACCCATGACATCAACAAAAATGAATGAACTCAGGGAATTAGTTCTTTCTCCCCATCAAAGGAAAACACAGCATATGTAATTTTAAATTAGAAAAAAAAATTAATGGCAATTTGCAAGCAAAAGAAAACCAGATTCACATTCTACTATTTACATTTGTTCTATTCACAGGTCAAAAATAAAATATTTCATTAGATAATTTAAAAAAACACACACTTTTTAAAACAAATGTATTTTACTCCATCAATACTGCAAGGAAGATAACTGAATTTAGAAATGCTCTCTCTCTACAGCAAAGTTAACTTAACTTTTCGGGGCCCAACTGGCCTATCGTTTAGATCTTTAATAGCAGCCATAGCTTCGTTATAGTTTATCATAGCAACAATGGCTTCCCCTGTAGGTAAGCCTTGCTCATTATACTGTATTGAAACTGAATCAGGTATGATTCTGTAACCATGGAAAAAGTCTAAAATTTCATTAACATTAGCTTTAAATGGAAGATTCATTATCTTAATAGGAGTTACTCTACCTGAACCACAGTTTATCTTTGGATCAGGCATAAATCTCCCCTCAGGAAAACTTCCCATATTATGCTTTCCAAAATCAAACTTGCCACCTTCGGGACGACCAAAATTCACAAAAGGGCGGTGACTTCTAAAATCATCAGGCGGGCTCCTAAAATCCTCACCAGGAGGTCTAAAATTGTCAGGAAGTCTAGGGTCCTCCTCCGGAGCTTCCCTAAGGTCTTCCTCTGGGAGCTGCCTGAAGTCCTCATCAGAAGGGCATCTAAAATCTTCCTCCTGGGGGCTCCTGAAGTCCTCATCAGGAGGGTGCCTAAAGTCTTCATCAGGAGGGCCCCTGAAGTCTTCATCTGGTGGGTGCCTGAAATCTTCCTCTCGGGAGCGCCTGAAATGCTCCTGAGGCGGCCGCCTGAAATGCTCCTGGGGCGGTCTCCGGAAGTGCTCTGGGGGTGGGCGCCTGAAATGTTCTGGGGGTGGGCGCCTGAAATGCTCTGGGGGTGGCCGCCGGAAGTGCTCTGGGGGAGGCCGCCTAAAATGCTCTGGAGGTGGTCTCCGGAAATGCTCTGCGGGTGGCCGACGGAAATGCTCCTGAGGTGGCCTCCGGAAATGCTCCTGGGGTGACTGCCTGAAGTCCTCCTCAGGGGAATGCCTGAAATCCTCCTCTGGGGGCCGCCTGAAGTCATCCTCGGGTGGTCGCCTCCATTCTCCCTGAAGAGGCCGCCTAAAGTCCTCCTCTGGGGGCCGTCTCCAGTCCTCCTCAGGTGGCTGCCTGAAATCTTCCTCTGGGAGCCACCTGAAGTCCTCCTCAGGGGGTTGCCTGAAGTCCTCCTCGGGAAGCTGCCTGAAGTCCTCCGTGGGAGACCGCCTGAAATCCTCCTCCGGCGGCCGCCTCCAATCCTCCTCAAGGGGCCGCCTCCAGTCCTCCTCCCTAGGGTGCCTGAAGTCATCCTCCGGAGGGCGCCTGAAATCTTCCTCCCAAGGACGCCTGAAGTCCTCCTCAGAAGGCCGCCTGAAGTCTTCCTCCCGAGGTCGCCTGAAGTCCTCTGGGGAGTGCCTGAAGTCCTCGGGGGGGAACCTAAAGTCCTCTGAGGAGTGTCGGAAGTCTTCTGGAGGGTGCCTGTCAGGCTGCCGGAAATCCCTCTGGGGATGCTTGAAGTTATCCAGTTGCCTCAAGTCCTCTAGCTGATGTCTAAAGTTTTCAAAGGCACCAACTGAGTATATTGGTGGGTCTTTTGAGTCAAATAAATGAGAATGGTCACCTCGCTCACGTGACTCTGAGCGAGCTTGCATTTTTTCACTGGACATCAAGGAAAAATTTACACCAAACTCCTGCATTTGTGCCTCAGATATAAGTCTTAATAATACCTCTGTCCCTAAGAATCTTCGTCGGTTTAAACGTTCAGCTTTCATGGCCTGTTCTTCTGATTTAAATTTCACTAATGCTTCTCCCAGACCAACGCCTTTGTCATCATAAAGCAAGTAAATGTCATCCTCAGCAAGAAGAAAGTCTGCAAAGAACTTCTGCACTTCAACTTTTGTAACATCAAATGGAAAATTTCTTATATAGATGCACAGCTTCTGGCCAGAGTTACCTTCTTGAGAGTATTTTTGTGAAACATGTCCAGGCCTATCTCTCTCTAGTGACCCTGATCTCTTCTTTTCATAACGTGCAATGAACTTCAACATTTGTTTTCTAGAAATTGGATCAATATGAACTGGACGATACTGTAAAACAGTTTTATGTAAACTGAGAGCAGTATTATAGTCTTTCAGAGTCTTGAACATCACAAAGGCATATCTTGTTCTGTTTTCATCTTTATATAAAAACCTAATCTGTTCATCAGTCAGATCAGTACCTCTAAAGAAATTTCTTAAATCTCTTTCATCAATACTGAGGGACAGATTTTTTAGGTGAACATAAAATCCAAGAGGGGAACGAGAACGTGTTCTTCTGGGAGATTTTGAATGAGACCGTTTTCGAAAATGTCTATCATTAATTCCTCTTGGTGGAGAATGTTCTTCAGATCTCCTAAGAACGTCACCCTCCTTAACTGCATTACCACCAAACTCAATCCACTGTTGTTCTGATCCTTGCATTACTTCTATAAATCTTGAACCCATAAAACTTCTATGACATTTAAGACCTCCTGAAGCATCAACACATGAAGCAAATTTTACTATGGCATCACCATTATTTCGGCCATCATGATGTTTTAAGAAAATTACTCCATCCACGCACAAACCAGAGAAAAAGACACGTACATCATCTTCATTTACTAGGTAAGGCAAACCTCGTAGAAACAAGAAAGGATTCTCGGCCTTCAATGGCCTTGTCTTTCTTGGCCTTAAATTACCATGTCCTGTACCATTAGTATGAAACCCAGCATCTTGATTAATTGAAGAGCCATATCCAGAATTACTTGCTTCTTCCTTAACAGACTCAATAAAATTAGACAGGCTGCCAACCCCTGAAGTCCCAGATCCTGGACGCCCTCTTCCTACACGATCAGTTCTTTTCATTTCTATAGTCTTCTGCATTTCTGCCTTGCTACTAAGAAAGAGCTCTACAGATGAATCCTTGATAAACCCTCCTGAACGACTTATGGCACGTCTTGCATCTTCATCTGTTGCAAAAATAATAAAAGCCTCCCCAATTTCCCCTCCAATTATATGCACTCCTCCATCAGGAATAGTCAATCCCGTGAAGAAGTGACGAATATCCACAGGCCCCGCAATAAAAGGAAGCCCCAGTAAACGGATGACTACAGCCATGCTGAGTTCAAACCACAGCAATAATGACCTGCAGACAAAAAGGTACACATAATAGCAAGTCTTATTTTTGAAGTACCTTAGCCCAAACTAAGCTTAATAATTACCTGGTTCCTGCTTCCTTCAACATTTATAAATGAAAACAAGATACAAGTTCACAAAAATACTGATCATATCTAATTATTAAAGAAAACTTTCTCCCATCTAAAAATACAAATAAACCAACTACCTTGAAGAAACATTTCGTATCACCTATTCTATACAATAGGAACATCAAAAATATCAAATCTTCCTTTGTAAGTCTGCCAAATGCTGCTTCACAAGAAGACCAAACTACTTTCAGACTCATTTAGAATCTTATCTTCTACTGAAACATGACAGCTTTGTAGATTATTTTATCAACTGCAATGAATTTTACATATTTAGAAAAGTCATCTATGGTTAGTATGTAATTTCTGCTCATGATAATAAATTGCCTACCACTGGCCAGACACAGAGAACAGCAGCCAGGGCCAGCGTGATGGCTCACGCCTATAATTCCAGGCTTTGGAAGGCCAAGGCAAGAGGATCGCTTGAGGCCAGGAGTTCAAAACCAGCCTCGGCAACAGAGCGAGAGCCTGTCTCTAAAAAGAAAAAATTAGCCAGGCAGGGTGGCATGCACCTGTAGTCCCAGCTACTCAGGAGGCTCAGGCAGGAAGACTGCCTGAGCCCAATTTGAAATTTTCAGGACACAATGGGTTGCAACTGTGCCACTGCACTCCAGCCTGGGTGACAGAGTGAGGCCCTGTCTTTAAAAAAAAAAAAGGGGAACAGAAGCCATGGGTACCTAGACGTACTATTCTACTTCACATGTTTTTTGTCAAGCCTCTGTAAAAAGCCTTAAACTCTGGATATCTTACCTTTTTTACAATTTCTTGGAGACCTGTTAATTCTGTAAAAGCAACTTAACTGTGGAAAGAAAATGAAATATAATTAATCCTCGAACCCTGTAATTTATCTTAAACAACGCCAGATTAGGATATCCATTTCAGAATTACCTATCAAAACTGAAGCAGTGTAAGGAACCACAATTACAGGTGTTACAAAATGGTATTTTGTTCCAAGGGGAAATTAATCATCCTTCTGCAAAAAGGAGATACAATATCCAAATAGACATAAAAATTATTTAAAAATTTAAAACTTGCTGAAAATTGAACAACTGCTCCTTGATTGGAAGTAGCATGAAAAAAGGAGTGACGGAAATATTATATATTTTGAATGCAGTAGTAGTCACATGGGTGTATAAATTTATCAAGGTTTACTGAATTCTATCCTTACGGTCTATACATTTTGCTGTACACAAGTTTTACATCTACTTCAAAAAACTGTTCTACAAGTAAAATCTCAATACCAAAAGTTAAAAAAAAAAAAAAAGACCCTTCAATCATTTTGCCACATGAAAATTCAAATACCTAGTACATATTTATATCCAACTCTGGTGCTGTTCTCCTTCCTTTCAAAACATAAGACCAAATCAAATTAAGGCAACCATTCAAAATTATACAATAAATGAATAAAACAGCAAAGCCTGAAATGCAAAAATCAATTTTTAAAACAATAAATCCAAATCTATGGGCTACTGTTTGGATACAATTTAAAGGTCTACATAAACAGCTCACACGTCTGAGCACAGAACCAAATTTCATAATACCAGTATAATTAAGGCAAATACAATATCCCTAAAGTTAAAAATCTCAATAGCACTCCTTATACTGCAAAAATAGTAACTGGTAAAATTCTTCTCAGCCAAACAGAAAATGCTATTTATCTTATTAGTAATGCCAATAGCAGATTTCCATTTCAAACAACTATTCTGCACTCTACTAACGTAACCCAAATGATGATGTAGAAAGTAAAAGTAAAAATTAACCTGGAATACTGGGATTACCAGTTTACTGAAAATCTCAATGTATTTTTTTTTAAAGAAGTTTGTGTTTAATACTTTCAGGGATACCCAAACTATTTCACGAAGACTTGCCAAAATAATAATTATAATTTACACTCACTTTTTTTGATGGAGGAGACAGGGTCTCTCTCGCTCTGCTACCCAGGCTGGAGTGCAGTGGTGCGATCTTGGCTCACTACAGCCTAGACTTACCCAGGCTCAGGCAATCCTCCCACCTCAGCCTCCCAAGTAGCTGGGACTACAGGTGTGCACCACCACACCCAGCTAATTTTTGTATTTTTTGTAGAGCCAGGGTTTCACCATGTTGCCAGGCTGGTAGGGAACTCATGGGCTCAAGCAACTAGCTCGCCTCAGCCTCCCACAGTGCTAGGATTTACAGGTATGATCCACTGCGCCTGGCGTAATTTACATGTTTTTAATGTACAAATAAATGTTGCATTAATCAAGAATCCAGTACTTACACTTAAGTACCACTGTTCCCCAAAGTGGGGGTCTGAAGATACATTCACTGAGGTCTGTTTGTTTTCCTTTAAAAAGGGTCCATAGATTAACTAGAAGCTAAACTAGCAAAGACATCAAATTACTTCACACATTCTACATCTGAAAAATATTAATGAGGTTTGCTATTCAAGTATTCGCACAGTAACAACCCAAAAAAAGCCTATTTTCTTCAACAAACCAATATCCATACAAACACTTCAACAAAAACTATAAATGGCTTCTGGAATGCTTATCCATATTAAAGTCCCAAGACTCCCTCCTATGCAAATTGGCTTAGCTACTCTTTTACTGTTAAGATGTTTTAGAAAGCACCGTAAGATATACATATTCTTGTCTCTCCTAAGCTTTTTTAAAAAATTTAAAGGGATTTACCCTGGGAACATAAATTCATCTACAAGAGAAATTAGAGACATTTCAAGGAATAATTATATCTCAAATTCAAAAAAATCTCTAGTAAGATCTTTTAACTAAGTAGTTTCATGAGCACAAATCTCATGAATTCCAATTCAAGCAGACTATTTAAAAAGCCTACTCTCATTTGCCACAGTTAAACACAACTAATGCTTAAACTTCTCTGCCCCTGAGACAGTAGGGTAATGTACCATTTATGCCTCCACAGTATCACACCTTGGAGACCAACTATAAAAGACCAGCTCTCAAAATGGGCACTTCTGTGGTTCCAACATGCTATTTCCTTAAGCAAATTCTCCAGAAATTCAGCTCTTAACACACTAAATTACACAAAAGCAAAACACGAAAATTACCCTAGTCTGCAATTAAAATTTTGCATTTTTCTAGTTATGAATGCAAAAAGTATTTTCGTGCCTTTGTGTTCATTTGAAGACAATAATCTGTTAAAATTTCTATGAAAAGAAGAAAGTGGGTCCCTAAAAGGTCACTTAAGTCAGTTAAATTAAAAGCGCATTTTAAATAACTTCTATTTTTATACGATTCATCCCACTTAATCATCATTATAGCTAAACAATATGTAATGTGTATCTTCTAATCAAGATTTAACGGGATACAGAGAGGGAAACGGGAGGGAGGCAAAATTTGAATAAGTAATATCTCATTAGATCCATTTGATTTTTAACTAGCGAAGAAAAAGTCATTTTCCAGATATGGTGAGAGAGAGAATTTTTTTAACTCTTTGCGACTAATTCGTAAAGCCCAAAGTCATGATGTAGCATATTCGCACTCTAAACGTGAGTTTCCCCTGGAGAAAATAATCTACACCAACCCACAATTATTCTTTATGATGATCCACCTTTTATAATGTAGATGTTTAAAATAAAAACCAAAGGAATGACCAGTGAGAGCCATAGTCCCTAAGAAGAACTGTAAATGAAGACGAATCCACACGGCACAGGATTTCTCCCAACATCCTCAAACGGGAATCATCCGAAGGCATCGATTCTACAGCCCAAAGCCTTTGTCCACAACTCCCGGGGGTCAGAGCTTCCTTCTTTCGCGCCAGGCCAAAGTTGCTACGTGGGATCCGATGTTGTTGCCAGACTTTCAGCCAAAATCAGCCTTCAAATTAACCTGGACCGCCCAACCTCTGTGCCTTTCCGTTACGCCGTCTCAAGGGCAAACATTCCACCCTACCTCGCCAGAGGGTGAACTGCCCCCAAATCTAACTGAAAACACTTGCCCTTCTCAAGCCTAACGAGCCGGGCCTGCAGCGCTTTTCTGCCACTACTAACTACGATGACATAGCAAAGAAAAAAAAATACCTATGAAATCCTTCGAGATCTTCACTCTCAAGATCCCTGGGAAGCGCACATACACCACCACATGGAAGCTGACGGGAAAGGGAGAGTCGGTGTTTTAGCAAGAAAAGAGGGTGCCCTAACGGCAGGAGCTACGCTAGATACTGGCGCGGCCGCCGGTCCCGCCTTTCCCGGTTCTTCCGGCTTGGTCGCCCAGCCCTCCCCACCCCCGGCGCCCCGAGGGGAACTGCTTCGCACTTGGCAATAAACACACACCACTGCTGCCGAGTCGGACACACAAGGCCGGAGGCTGAGGGCACTCCTCGTCGCAGCAGCCTCCCCAGAACACGTAGAGCCCTCAGTGAGCCTAGAAGAAGATGGCGCCCACTGCCCCTCCGGTCCGGACAAACGGACGTAAGGTTTGTCTGCCCATGCGCTCTCCAGGCGTATCTCACCACCACGCTTGCGCACGCGCGCTGCCGCTCACCCGCTTCCCCTTGCTAGAGGAGGGGAGGCGGAGCCCCGAGTTGGCTGAGCTTCTGCACATGCCCAGATTGTGCCCAGTCCAGGGACCTCGATTTGCAACAGGAGAAATTCGAAGACGCAGTCAAGGCTCAGATGGTAGATGTACTGAGAATCTTCGGTAGACAACTGTGGAAGTACAGCGGACAAACTTTCAAGATTTCTAGAAGTTAAGGAAAGAGATGCAAAAGCAGAGAAAAGGCGACTTGTCTTTTCAGTGTTGCATTACTGTGTGGCGTAAAGCATCTTCTAAAAAGCTCCTGTGGCCGGGCGCGGTGGCTCACGTCCCGTAATCCCAGCACTTTGGGAGGCCGAAGCGGGCGGATCACTTGCGGTCCGTAGTTCGAGACCAGCCTGGCCAACAGGGCGAAACCCCCGTCTCTACTAAAAATTAAAAAAAAAAAAAAAAATTAGTCTGGCATGGTGGCGGGCGCCTGTAATCCCAGCTGCCCGGGAGGCTGAGGCAGGAGAATCGCTTGAACCCGAGAGATGGAGGCTGCAGTGAGCCGAGATCGCACCGCTGCACTCCAGCCTGGTCAAAAGAGTGAAACTCCATCTCAAAACATAAAAATAAAAAAGCTCCTGTAGACCGTAGAATACCACAGAAAAGGTAACTTTACTGCCTTAGATGTTCGCCAAGTACAATCCCAACACCTGGGGGCTTAATAAATGCATGCTTAGTCGGTTTTATAGATGTTAATAACCTTGTAAAGTGTCTTTATAAATTTGTTCCCATCTTCTGGATTTTTAAAACAAGAGAACAGATGAGCCAGTACTGAAATTTCAGTAATGAAAAATCACTATTACAGGTATACTCTGTGATGCCTGCTACATAATAGCTGGTGAACAACCTTGTGTTTGGTTTTATCAATTGCAAATAACAAAGTTGTTCACCACGTTATATAGCTACTTGATGCGTTTGTGGATGGATTCAAAGCTTGTTAAGCAGAAAGTACATTTTAAAAACATTGTTACAGATGACAGAAAAAGTGAGTTATGGATCCCTTTCTCACTGCAAAATACCCATTCTTGAATGATAAGATTATAAGAAAGAAGAGGTAGTTTAATAAGTAAGTAAAAAGATGGTTAACACAAATGAGAGCCATCTTTTACTGACTGGACAAATTATCCTCTCTGTGCCTCAGTTTCCTCATCTGTAAAATGGGGATACTACTAGTAGGGTTGTGGGAAACGTTCAGTAAATATGTATGTCTCAGATATATGTAAATAAGTGAGACTATTATAAGTATTTGTGACTTGTTTGAAATGTCAAGGTGATCTATAGAGAAGCAGAGGATGTCACTCTGAAGAGTTAGGCTCATTGACTAGATATCATTTACTTTGGTAATCCATAGTTTGGTCCTGGCCTTGCAGTCTCAGGAACATGACCTTAAAAGTTAACATTTATTGGCCAGGCATGGTGACTCACGCCTGTAATCCCAGCATTTTGGGAGGCAGAGGTAGGCGAATCACCTGAGTTCAGAAGTTCGAGACCAGCCTGGCCAACATGGTGAAACCCTGTCTCTACTAACATTACAAAAATTAGCTGGGTGTGGTGGCGGGCACCTGTAATCCCAGCTACTCAGGAGGCTGAGGAAGGAGAATCTCTTGAACCCAGGAGAAGGAGGTTGCAGTGAGCTGAGACCATGCCACTGCACTTCAGCCTGGGTGACAAGAGCAAAGCTCTGTCTCAAAAAAAAAAAAAAAAGTTAACATTTATTGAGAGTTTATTATGTGCCAGGACATATGCATGATCTCAATTTATTCTTACAACTACTTTTGGAGGTAGGTACTATTATTATTCCTGTTTTACAGATAAGGGAAACTGAGGCATGGAGGATTACATAGCTTGCACAAAAAGCCAGGCAAAATTGAACCCTACTTGTTTGCCTGCAGAAGCCATTACTCTGTATTGCACAGAAAGAGGACTCTGTCCTCAGAGGCAGACTCCTTCAAACAAGAATACAGAAGCAATACTCTAAGAAATGGAACATGAGTTACCTAATCTCAAAAGGTGATTCTCAGTTAAGACTCCCTGGAGACATCCTCACTCATCTTAACAAAAATAACAGCTGTCATTTAATGACCACTTACCACAGGACTCACCTGAGCAAGTATGCTCAGATCAGACTCTGTCCCCTGAGCAAGCTCTGACAGGCGTTGCCAGCCTTCCATGACCTCCTTCATTGTTCTGGGCTGACCACCCTCCTTCTATTCACACAGACTTTCTCCAGTGAGGACACTATATTGAATGTCTGTCCATTTTGGGTGTTTTTGAGACAGAGTCTCACTCTGTCACCCAGGCTGGAGAACAATGGTACAATCCTGGCACACTGGGTTCAAAGGATTCTTGTGCCTCAGCTTCATTAGTATCTGAGATTACAGGCATGTGCCACCATGCCTGGCTAAGTTTTTCTCTATTTTCAGTAGAGATGAGGTTTCGCCATGTAGCCCAGGCTGGTCTTGAACTCCTGACCTCAAGTGATCTGCCTGCCTCTGTCTCCCAAAATGCTGGGATTATAGGCATGAGCCACCATACTCCGCCTGAATGCCTTTTCTAGTCTGCCCCTTGCCTTTCTTAGATGATCATACCATTATAATCAGAACAAGAAAATTCTGGTCAAGGTAATTTGAGCATAATCACATGATATTCTGGTTATTGAACAGTTTCTTATGCCTTTGGTGTGTCAGCATGAAAACCTAATCATTTTGGGGAATCGAGAGAAAATGAAGTTTCTCAAATGGAAAAACAGAAGACTAGACCCTAAACATGGTGACCACCCTGAGCTGTGGCCATTCTGTGACTCTGCTTGGATAATTAGCCTTCCGGGTGTTTCACCACACTGCACCACCACCCACCCTTCATGGACAATTTTGGTGTCAGAGAGTTTTCAGTTGCCTTTCCTCGGTCTTTAGCATCTACACAAAGAGCCTTTTATTACTTGGTCTCAGAGTTCCTTAATCTTCTCAACTTCTGGGACCTTTATCTTCTCAACTCATTCCTTGATTTCTACTCTGAGAGCCTCCATACCTTGACTTCCAGTCAATTTGTAACCCAAGGTCCTGGGTTTTGAGTATGCACTGTGAAAAAGTACCCACTTATAACTGTTTCACCTTGCATTCTTTGTTTCAAAAAAGTTCTAGGAAGAAGCTTAGCCCCAGAAAAACAAAAACCAAAACCGTTCGGATCCAGAAATGCCTGAGTTGAAGATGAACTTTGGTGAACTCCCTTTACTACCCTGCTAAAATCCCCGCCCAGGGAAGAGCTTATTCACCATTTTCTATACATGCAACTTATGTAGAAGCATGATCGACAATTGTGTCTTTGCTGCCTTTACTCCACCTGTACATACAATGACTGAGCTAACCAGCCCAATAGAAGCACTGTTTTCAGTGTTGCTTGGAGAAGCACTGCTTTAGGAACTATCCCCAGTGTCCTCCTTACTTGTTGCAAGTAATGAAATCCCCTCATTAAATCCTCCTTGGTTGTGGTCATTGGACTGTCACCTTCCAAGCTAACAAATCCACCCACTGTGTAGGTAACAAATCTAGCATTTATTAAGCATCATTGACTATGAGTCAAGAACCTTGCTAAGTCCTCTGTACCACAGTTCCAGAAGAAGAAGAAGAAGGAGGAGGAGGAGGAGGAGAAGAAGAGGAGGAGGAGGAGAGGAGGAGGGGGAGGAGGAGGAGAGGAAGAAGGGGGAGGAGGAGGAGAGGAAGAAGGGGGAGGAGGAGGAGAGGAAGGAGGAGGAGGAGAAGAGGAAGAAGAAGGAGGGGGAGAAGAGGAAGAAGAAGGAGGGGGAGGGGGAGAGGGAGAAGGAGAGGAAGAAGGAGAAGGAGAAGAAGAAAGAACAACAAAAACAACCACCACCTTGCTAAGGCTCCTGAAAGACAAAAATAGAGAAGAAGAACCTTGCTAAGGCTCCTGAAAGACAAAGATAAAAAAGATATTGTCCTCTTTCCTCAAAAAGCTCACATTCTAGCAGAGGAGAAAGCACACACAATCCACTAGTCATTACACACAGGAAGATGTGTGTGTAATGGGATTAAGACAGTGGGCTCTCAGGGCAGGCAGACCCAAGTGTGAATAGAGCTCTGCCACTCCATGACTGTGAACAAATTCCTTATATTTCTTCATTGAAAGAGTAAAGATAAGGCCAGGCTTAGTGGTTCATGCCTGTAATCCCAGCACTTTGGGAGGCCAAGGCGGGCGAATCATGAGGTCAGGAGATGAAGACCATCCTGGCTAATATGGTGAAACCCAGTCTCTACTAAAACTACAAAAAATTAGCCGGGCATGGTGGCACGTGTCTGCAGTCCCGGCTACTCAGGAGGCTGAGGCAGGAGAATTGCTTGAACCCGGGAGGCAGAGGATGCAGTGAGCCGAGATCATGCCACTGCACTCCAGCCTGGGTGACAGAGCAAGACTCTGTCTCAAAAACAAAAACAAAAAAAGCAAAAAGAGAAAGAGTAAAGATAATAGTACCCACTGTACAGGGCAGTCATGAAAAATGAATGAAATCATTAACATTCAGCACAATCCCCAGCACACAGTAAACTCCAGTATAAAGTAGAAATCAAGAAAGCTGGCTCAGAAATCAGAATATCATAGTTCCAAGCCTAACTGCTACTTGCCAGCTATATCACTTTAGTTGCTGAATCTCTCTGTGCCTTAATTTCTTCATGTATCAAAGGAAGATGAAAATAGTAGGGTTGTTGTGTAGATAAAATTAGTACACACATACATACACACATATACACACACTCACACATACACATATAAACATTAAGCAAGACACGTAGTAAAGCACCAAGAAAGTCACATAGCATGTTTCTCTGATGTCCCTCATGCTCTTTGCCAACTTGTCCCCTGCAGTGGTCCTCAGAGATGCAACTACAAAACTCCTAGGGATTATTGGAGCATGATTTGGACACTGCTGATCAAATAAAGGAGCTTGGTCTGGTCAGTTGTGTGTGACAGAAGTTAGATTCAAGAGACTCAGCAGAATTAACAAATGATTTGTGGTAGATAGAACTGAACAGGACCTCCAAATTCCAACTTGGGTAATTTTTTGCCTGAGTTAAATGGGAGTCTTGTCTCTGGGGTCTTGACTGACACTCTATCAATGTTATAGGTTCAGAAAGGAGTTATGTAGAAAGGATACTGGATAAAATCTCTTGATTTACTGCTGGAGCTTTGGATCACAAATCTCAGGTGAATCCATTTAGTAAATAGGGCAAGACCCCATGTAAAACAGGATGTCCTTCTGCTTAGCCTTCCTTTCCGCCTGGGTACCATCCAATCCCAGGTGTATAAAACAGAAGAAAGCAGTAAGAGGAAGACCTAAAGCTCTAAAAACAAACTCTACAGAGAGAGAGAATTTAAGGAGAAAACCAAAAAGTGTAAACTCAAATGCTAACAGCAATAGGTTCTTGGGCTCTCAATCCAATAGAGATTGATATGAGGCCAAAAATGTTTTCCCAGGCAAGGTTTCACTGGAGCTTATGCCAAGGCATAAGAGGGACAGCTTATGCCAAGGCATAAGAGGGAGAGAATTCCCTGACTGACTCTCCAAAGAAAAGAGTCAGTTGGGCTTTTTTATTAGGCAAAGCATGGGAATTGTCTTCAGGATTAGGGTATGCAGGTCAGCATTACTGGTTGCAATGCTTATCTTGAGTAATGGGCCACCTGGTGATTGGCCTGAGGCAACAAGGCTATAAATAATTTGTTTAATATTCCTTCCCAAGGTAGGGCACTCCACAACCTTGCTTATCTCCTAAGGCCAGTTCCTTGAATTCTTTAAGTAAAAGGACTCTTAGCAGTGTGATAGTGGTATGGATTTTGTGATCAGTGGGAATGCATGAAAGAGTACTCTAAGTGATGGTGAGCTGAAACTGTGCCCTGTTCCTACTCTGTCTCACAAAGACCATGTCATATGGACACAAAAAAATCTTCTCTCCTTTAGGACAGTGGTCAGAGATGTGGTCGCCTGAGAAGTTTCTACTGCCCACTGCACAGATGAAACCAATTCACTGACACCATGGGATTGCAGTAAAGAAAGAGTTTATTATGCAAGACTGGCCATATGGGAGATGGCGTTATTATTCAAATCAGTCACCCCAAAGGTTTGGAGGTTAGGGTTTTTCAAGGATAGTTTGGTGGACAGGGGATTAGGGAATGGGTGCAGCTGATTGGTTGGGGATGATATCATAGAGGGCTGGAAAACAATCCTCTTGCACTGAGTACACCTCTATGTCGGGGAAGGGTTGCGGGGGCAGGCATAGGACCAATTGAGTCATAAGTCATGAATCCAGGTGGGGTCAGTCTGAAAAATATCTCAAAAGACCAATCTTAGGTTTTACAATAGTGATGTTTTCTATGGGAGCAATTGAGGAAGTCACAAATCTTGTGACCTCTGGCCACATGACTCCTGAGCAATAAGGGATTATAGAAACTACATCTACACTTTAGCAAAATTCAGGCCCCTCCCATAATCTTAATCTTGTGCCCTTTCATTAGTTTCACAAGGGCAATTTTTGGGCCCTGAGCAAGAGGGGTTAGTTTTAGGAAAGGGCTATTATCATCCTTGCTTTCAAGTTAAACTAGAAACGGATTCCTCCCATTGTTAGCTTGGCCTTCACCCAGGAATGAGCACCCCCAGCCTGTGAGGCTAGAAGCAAGATGGGGTGAAGCCACGTTAGATTTCTCTCACTGTCATAATCTTTGCAAAGGCAGTTTCAGAGGCTCTGTTGTCCTGGACCCAAACCCACATTGGCCCTCTATCCTCTTCCTTGTGATGAAATGAGAGGAAAAAACATCAAGTTCCCCTCATGGTTTGGAAGTCAACAATAAACTAAAGGAAAGGAATGAGACACGTTTTATTTTTTCCACTACAAAAAATGTGTATTAAATGCTTACAATGTAAAACAGGTGTGATGGCTTGCACCAATAATCCCAACTACTTAGGAGGCTAAGGCAGGAGGTTCGCTTGAGTCCAGGAGTTTTAGGTGAGCCCTGGGCAACATAGTGAGACACCCCCAACCCTGCTTCTCAAAAAATTTTAAAAATAAAATAGCCAGGTGTGGTGGTGCACACATGTAGTCTCAACTACTTGGGAGGCTGGGGCAGGAAGATTGCTTGAGCCCAGATATTCAAGGCTTCAGTAGGCTATGACGGCACCACTGTACTCCATCCGGGGTGACAGTCTGAGACCCAATCTCTAAGAAAAAATAGGAAAACAAAATAAAATTGGCCAGGGGTGGTGGCTCACATTTGTAATCCCAGCACTTTGGGAGGCTGAGGTAGGAGGATCACTTGAGTCCAGGAGTTTGAGGCCTAGGCAATGCGCCAAAACCTCATCTCTACAAACAATACACAAATTAGGTGGGCATGCTAGTGCCTGTCTGTGGTCTCAGCTACCCAGGAGACTGAAGTGGGAGGATTGCTTGAGCCCAGGGGGCCAAGGCTACAGTGAGCTATGTCCATGCCACTGCACTCCAGCCTGAGTGACAGAGACCCTTTCTCAAAATAAATACAAAAATAAAAAAAAATAAAATAATGACAGAAATAAATGCTTACAATATGCCAAGCACAGTGCTATGCTGAGGAGGCAGTGGTGACGAAAACACACACATACACACACACACACACACACACACACACACGATCCTTGCTTTCACAAAGCCTACAGTTCTGAAAAGTAAAACTAATGAAAGAATTACCCAACTAAATGTGAATTTACTACAGGGATAAGTGCTATGGATGAGAAGTCCATGGTACTCTGAAAGAATTTCACAGGAGAGCCTGGCCTGGTCAGGAAGGGTGGGAGATGTTCCCTGAAGAAGTAATGAATGAGCTGCTTGGAAAGGAGGAGTTAAAAAGATAAAAGGAAATTGCTGGGAAGGGGAGGGAGTGATCCAGGCAGAGAAGTGAAAAGGCTTGGCAGCATCCAGGGAAGGAAAAGAAGGTCAGTGCAGGTACAGAGCACAGGAGCACACAGGGCAATGCAGGGCTGCAAGAAGTCAGACCATGCTGAGGGTTAGGGTTCATGTTAAGGACTTTGATCTTTCCATTGGAAAAACAGCAGGCAGATGATATATTAGGACTTGCATTTCAAAAGAGTACTCCAGCTGAGGTATGGAGAACAGATTAGAGAGTGGTAAGAGTATGTTCATGAAGAGGGGTTAACAGGTTATTTTGGCTTCCAGTTTAATGTGACAGTTTAAACACAGGTATTTATCTCCACTCCTTCCGGAAATTCTAATAAAATAACAGAAGAAACTTTTAAAAAGACAAAAACTAACAAGAATAAAGAGAATAGGGTAAGAGGAACAGCAATAAAACTTTGCAAGCAGGAAGCAAATGGATAGGTGATCATTTCTTCCGTGGATCCAAGAGAGCTGAATCCTAAATTAACAGTGGGAAGAGCTAAGAAGCAATCTTATATGCACCAGAGAAGTCCTCAAAGGCTTAAGAGACAATAATATCTTCTGTTTGTGGAGGGGAGTGAAAACAGAAGTGATTGAACATCAACTTTCAAAGCGCTTTCCTTCCAATACCTAGAAACCTGTCTCTCTCCCACTCCAACAAAAGATTGAAAGTTTATTCTCAGTGCATTTGCAAACAGGGATTCTATTTAATATATGTAAAAGAAGGGCATCATGTGAACGATGAAACTCACACCCTCTAAATATTACACCCAGGATTAAAATCTCCAAGGAGAAGAATCTTTCTGAGAAATTTGATCATCTCAATAGAATAGGGAAAGGGGACAGGAAGAATGAGGGAGTGCCCTAAGAAACAACCCAGGCAAGTCACTCTACACATTGTAGCCTGGTCAACAAGCCCTTCCTATCTTTGTAGAGCTTCTAATTAGCTTGTCAGTGTACTTACTTTTTTTTTTTTTTATTTTTGAGACAAAGTTTCACTCTTGTTGCCGGTTCTGGAGTGCAATGGCGCAGTCTCAGCTCACTGCGACCCTCACCTCCTGGGTTCAAGCAATTCTCCTTCCTCAGCCTTCTGAGTAGCTGGAATTACAGGCATGCACCACCACACCCAGCTTATTTAGTATTTTTAGTAGAGACGGAGTTTCACCATTTTGGCCAGGCTGGTCTCGAACTCCTGGCCTCAGATGATCCACCTGCTTCGGCCTCCCAAAGTGCTGGATTACAGGCATGAGCCACTGTGCCTGGCCACCCACTTTTGTACGTGTGTAAATGGCAAAAGATCACCAGATTTAGGAGAAAGCCTTTTATACAAAACAGAACTTCGAAGATACAGATTATGCAACAGAGGAAAACTTTAAAACACTACTTGTAATGTACTCCGGGAAATAAAATATTGCAGCATGGAAGAATTCAAAAATGCCATAATTAAGATATAGCCAGAAAACAAATGAGAGCTCTTAGAAATTAAATTTATAATAGAAGAAATGAAAAGTTCAGTGCAATGTTTGACAGATAAGCTCATGAAAATCTTCCAGAAAGTAGAATCAAACAAAATAAAATGAAAAATGAAGCCTGAGCTTGGTGGCTCATGCCTGTAATCCCTGCACTTTGGGAGGCCGAGGTGGGCGGATCACCAGAGGTCAGGAGTTCGAGACCAGCCTGACAAACATGGAGAAGCTCTGTGTCTACTAAAAATAACAAAATTAGCCGGGCATGGTGGCACATGCTTGTAATCCCAGCTACTCGGGAGGCTGAGGCAGGAGAAATCACTTGAACCCAGGAGGCGGAGGTTGTGGTGAGCCGAGATAGTGCCATTGCATTCCAGCCTGGGCAACAAGAGCAAAAAAACTCCATCTCTCTCTCCCTCTCTCTCTCTCTCACACACACACACACACACACACACACACACACACACACACACACACACACAGAGGCTGGGCGCAGTGGCTTACGCCTGTAATCTCAGCACTTTGGGAGGCCGAGGCGGGCAGATCACGAGGTCAGGAGATCGAGACCATCTGGCTAATACAGTGAAACCCCATCTCTACTAAAAAAAAAAAAAAAAAAAAAAAAATTAGCTGGGCGTGGTGACAGGTGCCTGTAGTCCCAGCTACTCGGGAGGCTGAGGCAGAAGAATGGTATGAACCCAGGAGGCGGAGCTTGCAATGAGCCAAGATCACGCCACTGCACTCCAGCCTGGACAACAGAGCGAGACTCCGTCTCAAAAAAAAGAAAAGAAAAAAGAAAAATGGAAAAATAATCTGAGAAAATTAGAGGAACAGTCCATGAGGTCTAGTATCTGAAAAATAGGGTGTCCGAAAGGCAAAAAAAAAATGGAGAGAAAGTCTTCAAAGGAATAGTTAATAGAAGAAATCATTTCCCAGTCTTAAAGGTCATGAGTTTCTTTGCTGGATTGCAACGTTACAACACGTGTTCCACACAAAAGATGACAATGAAACATGCCCAGATATATCACTGTAAAATTAAGAAAAATGAGAAGGTAGGGCACAGAGAGGAACATCCTGAAGACTTCAAGTGAGTAAAAAACAAGTTACACACAAAAGGTTAACAAATCAAAAGGGCACTAAGTGTCTGGAGATTGGGAATAAGCACAGGGTTCACCACACAAAGTACCCCAGCTGTAAGATCTGAACCTCACTAATTCCCCTTTCTGCACAACCTCCACTTCTGTTTTTCACCTTCTTTGTAATATTTTAATTCATTAATCTCATCTTGAACTTACTTGCCTTTAGCTTTTCTTTATTCCTGCCCAGAAAAGCACATCCAGAGATTCAAAGGCAACAATAAAAAACAGGACTTAAGAGTGTGGGCTCTGCATCATCCAAAGCGAACTTGTCACAGAACAAACCTCAAAATTAGGGTTCAGCCTGAGTGGCCATATAGGTTCTCAGCTTCATGCAGGAAGGAATTCAAGAGCAATCTGACAGAATAAAGTGAAAGCAAGTTTGTTAAGAAAGTAAAGGAATAAAGAGTGGCTATTTCATAGGCAGAGCAATGGTATGGGCTGCTAGACTGAGTATATTTATGGTTATTCCTTGATCATATGCTAAACAAGGGATGGATTATTCATGAGTTTTCCAGGAAAAAGGTGGAGAGTTCCTGGAACAGAGTGTCCTCCCTTGTTAGGCCATATAGGGTAACTTCTCTAAGTGGGCATGGCATGGGCAAACTGTCATGGTGCTGGTGGGAGTGTCTTTTAGCATGCCAATACATTATAATTAGCATATAATGAACAGTGAGGATGACCAGAGGTCGCTTTGGTCACCATCTTGGTTTTAGCAGGTTTCAGTCCTCTTCTTTACCTATCCTGTTTTATCAGCCAGGTCTTTATGACCTTATCCTGTGAAATCGGTCCTGCCAACCTCCTATCTCAAACTAACACAGGAAAGAAAATAAAATACTGTGTGTTCTCACTTGTAAGTTGGAGCTAAACATTGGGTACAGATGGACACAAAGAAGGGAACAATAGATACTGGGTGCTACTCGAGGATGCAGGGTGGAAGGAGAGTACAGATCAAAAAACTACCTATTGGGTACTATGCTTATCACATGGGTAAGGAAATAATCTGTACCCCAAGCCCCCGAGACACTCAATTTACCTGTATAACAAACCTGCACATGTACTTCTGAACCTAAATTAAAGTTTAAAACAACAACAACAACAAACTGAAGAAAAGTATGGGCTCTGGTGTCAAATTAACAGGGTTAGAACCATGAATTAAGTGTGACCTTAGAGAGTCACTTATACTTTCGAAGCCTTGGTTATTTCATGTAAATTAAAGGTGATGATAACAGTCCCAATTTAGGATCAAATGAGATATTGCAATACTGGACACATTAAAAGTGTCTCCATGGGACTAGCCCAAACTGGGCCTACTCTGTTGATAACAAAATATCGTGTTACCTTTTAGATATAACAGAGCCAAAAACTGCAAGTCATGTAGCCCAGGCGTGTACAATAGAAAAAGCTTAGACCTCTAACAACACCCAAAACCAATGAATCCTTTCCTTGGAACCAAGAAGACCAGGACATGACTGGAACCTGAACTTGGAACTCTTTCAAAAGTGATGGGTCCATTTGACTGGAGGATCGGGCCTAAAATCGGCCTCTATGTACCTTTTTCTAAATGGTCAAATTTAAATCCTCCAATCAGCCTGCCAGGACACATTCGTAAATCCTTTCCCTTGGCTTTCCAAGCCCATGAGTTTACCCCAGATGCCAAATCAGGGAGACAGATTTGAATGCACTCCTATATCCTTGCTGAACAGTTGTGCAAATAAAGCCTTTTTTTCCTCAAAAGCTTGTGCCACATAGTGTTAGCTTCTGCGTGCACATTGGATACAGAGCTCATTTGCTTGATAACAAAAACAAGCTATTAATACCTATTATTTCTATTATTATTCACCCCCCAGCGCCCCACCATGTTAAATATTCCTATAACTTTCATTTCTACCTTAAAATTTTATTTATCCTGTAATCCCAGCACTTTGGGAGGCCGAGACGGGTGGATCACGAGGTCAGAAGATCGAGACCATCCTGGCTAACACGGTGAAACCCCGTCTCTACTAAAAAATACAAAAAACTAGCCGGGCGAGGTGGCGGGCGCCTGTAGTCCCAGCTACTCGGGAGGCTGAGGCAGGAGAATGGCGTGAACCCGGGAGGCGGAGCTTGCAGTGAGCTGAGATCCGGCCCCTGCACTCCAGCCTGGGGCGACAGAGAGACTCGTCTCAAAAAAAAAAAAAAAAAAAAAAAAAAAAAAAATTATTTATCCAATAAGTTTTCGCTTAGAAGCTATCTGCCACAGGTATCTTCCTTTAATATCACAACCATCTACCCAGCCACCCAAATCAGAAACCTGTAAGTTATCCTTGATTCTGTTTCTTTACTTCCTATGTCCAAATCATAAAATTCTCATAATTCTTCTTCCGGAATAAGCTCCTTTATTCATCCTCTCCTGCCTCTCCTTTCCTCCATGGCTCCAATTTAGACTCTAGATTTCTACCTTAGCCTCGCAAGTGGTCTCTAACTCTAAAAGTTTCCATATATTTGTCCAGGATTT
The DNA here is from genome assembly GCF_047675955.1 of Chlorocebus sabaeus. Taxonomy (NCBI): domain Eukaryota; kingdom Metazoa; phylum Chordata; class Mammalia; order Primates; family Cercopithecidae; genus Chlorocebus; species Chlorocebus sabaeus. The sequence goes on from NC_132911.1 coordinate 97,500,388, forward strand.
TTTTTTTTTTTTTTTTTTTTTTTTTTTTTTTTTTTTTGGATACAGGGTCTCTGACATCCAGGCTGGAGTGCAGTGGCACGATCACATCTCATTGCAGCCTTTGGGCTCATTGACCTCCTGGGCTGAAATGGTTCTCCCGCCTCAGCCTTCCAAGTAGCCGGGACCATAGGCATGTGCCACCCAGCCAGCTAATTAAAATAAATTTTATTCGTAGAGGTGGAGTCCCACTATGTTGCCCAGGCTGGTCTTGAATTCCTGGGCTCAGACAATCCTTCTGCGGTGGCCTCCCAAAATGTTAGGGTTAGAGGCGTGAGCCACAGCACCAGGCTTAGATTCTTTTATTCACAAGAGGTGTAAAGGTGATCTCATTTTATATACATGTCAACTAAAGAAAAAAATAAGGCTTTTAAAGACTCAAAGTTAGTTTTATTTGGAGTCTTACTGAGGAATGCAACACTGGGGAGTCGTTCAAAGAGTTTATGTTATACTGCTCCAAAGCAGCGGTTCTGCCCACAGTTTCTATTATCAAGGGATGGAGTTCTGCATGTGCTCAAAAGTTACATTAAACATGCTCAGAAGTTACACTGGAGCAAAATCTCATCAAAGTTTTGGTTGGAGAGTACATCTGATTATAGGTTACAGAGGCATAATCTTTAATCCTGTCAGACGTTATCTTACGTACAGAAAGAGGCAAGAGCTAGGATCACTGAACTTGTCTTTTTAGAAAATGAAGTGATTCAAGCAACAGTTGTGGAAACCTGTGCTCTATCCTCTTACTGTCTTCAGGGCATTATTCTGGAGGACTGTGTTCAGTCACTGAATCAGGGGCTTTGTGAAATTCCGCTGGCAACAGAATGAGCAAACATGGTTTCTTCCGTTTCCTACTTTGTCTCACATACATGATTTCCTATGCTCAAACCTGGCAGGAAAAGTTTTTTATTTTTTCAGTGCTTAAGCTATAGTAATCCTTCACTTGGTTTTAAGTCAGTGGGTTTTTTTGACATCAAATTGTTAAACTACAAGTCATGTTTCCTTTAACGTGAAAATTACCTAGTCTGAATAAATTCTGATGTAAATATAACTCGACAAATTATGATATTTTCAACTTACGATGGGTTTATTGAGGGGAGGAGGCAGCCCTACCGTAAGTAGAGGAACTCTATACACTTTTGAAAATACCGCTGGGCTTCAGGGTTAGCCGGCCTCTAACCTACTCTTTACTGGACCTGCCAACTTCGCGCAGGGTTGGTAACCTAGCAACCAAGCAACACCAGCAGTGACTTCCGGTCCCCAGACTTGGGTTGTCCAATCAGCTCAGTGGAGCTGCCGCAGAGGCTGATGGGGGACTGACGCCTGTGAGGCTTCCAGTGTCGGTACCATGGCGACGCGCGGTGGGACTGAGGTGGCAATGGCGGCTTGGTCCCTCTTATCTGCCCGGGCCGTGACCGTGTTCCTCCTGTTGTCCCTCCCTCGCTTCTTACAGGCCCAGACCTTCTCTTTCCCTTTCCAGCAGCCGGAGAAGTGCGACAACAACCAGTACTTTGATATCTCCGCGCTCTCCTGTGTTCCGTGTGGCGTTAACCAGAGGCAGGATGCCCGCGGTAAGACGGTTTGAGGTGGGCCCTGGCAAAAGTAACACTCCCGTCTTGGTCGACCCCTAGTCCCTGGAGATGGAATTTCATCATGTTGATCAGGCTAGTCTCGAACTTCTGACCTCAGGTGATCCACCCGCCTCCGCCTCCCAAAGTGCTGGGATTACAGGCGTGAGCCACCGCGCCTGGCCCGAATACATATGTATTGTTTAGTGACGTAGAAATGTAAAATTTCCAGCAGCAGTTAAGTAGTTTAATAGTTTAGTTATACTTGCGCTTAAAATGGTAGCAACACAATACCAGCTGTGTGTGACAGTCTAAGACCTTTACGTATAATAACTAATTTTATATTCATACTAACACTATGAGGTAGGTACCGATTTTTTTTCTCCTTTTTATTGTAGAGGAAGCCAAGGCAGAGAGTTTAGTAACTTGTTCAAGGTCATGCAACCGAGTAGGAGTATTAAGATTGGAACTGAAGAAGTATGTTTCTGGATTTGAACCCAGGCAGTACTGGCTCCAGAATCCTGCTGTTAATCACTATACTGCTTCTCAAGATCTTCAGACTTATTAAAAGTTTCACTATCTTGGAACTTTATTTTTATTTATCAAGGATAAAGTTGGCTTTTTTTTTTTTTTTTTAGGAACTTCATGTGTATGTCTACCAGGATTTCAGATGATCTCTAATAATGGAGGACCTGCTGTTATTTGTAAAAAGTGCCCAGAAAACATGGTATGCATAATTTATTTTAAAATAACTTAACTGTAAAAGTAATAAGTTAAATATCTTTATTTTTCAAACTATAATTTAATGTTTAATGTTTGCCCACAAACTTTAAAATTACTATGCTAACTTTATTTTTACTAGAGTAAGTTTTGGGAAATCAGCGAAATTTTATGCAAACTTGGAGAAAACAGAAATGTATTTCTTTTAAAATCTGAAATCCCAAAATCCACAAAGCTGTAAAAATTTAAGTTTTTGTTTTTACTCATAGAATAACTCGATTATGAAGAAAATTAGATGAATAAGGAATATATAGAGCAGTTTGGGATGTGTGCAATTTGGGATGTGTATATTCTTTGACTGATGCAAATGAAGTTGTCTTAGACCTACCATGTCAACAGTTTATATGATGATTGATGTTCATAATGATATCTGAGGTGTAATTATTTCATGAAATACCAATTGCATTAATAAATAGGTTAAATAATGTCTGTTTCTGTTTTGTTAGTAATTTCATTATATTGTAATTTTTGGAAAATTGAGTAGTTACTATATATGATAATTCTCAATTAACAAATATATTTTTCAATCATGTTGGATAATTAAAAGTCTGTGTAACAGTCTGACATTTACAGTAATGTTTCTTCTCGTTGTCATATAAAAAATATTAATTCTGGGAATTTAATATAAAGTTATCAATTGTCCTGATTTACAGCTGTCTGTATTACTTGTAGGTCTGATTACCATTTTTTATATTACCATTTGTTTTACATCTTTATAATAGATTATAATAGATTACCATTTATTTTATATCTTTGCAGATGTTGATCCTACCTGAATTACCCATGATAAAATGCTGCTAATAAAAAGTGGTCTCACAGCAGATTTGTTTTTCAGTGACATTTTTTAAGTTATTGTAATCTTTACATTGTCCTATATAGGCCAGGCATGGTGGCTCATGCCTGTAATCCCCGCAATTTGGGAGGCTGAGGCCGGTGGATCATGAGCTCGGGAGACCAGCCTGGCCAATATGGTGAAACCCTATCTCTACTAAAAATACAAAAATAAGCTGGGCATGGTGGTGTGTGCCTATAGTCCCAGCTGCTTGGGAGGCTGAGGCAGGAGAATCACTTGAACCCAGGAGGCGGAGGTTACAAGTGAGCCAAGATCGCACCATTGCACTCCAGTCTGGGTGACAAAGTGAGACTCTGTCTCAAAAATAAATAAATAAATAAATAAATAAATAAATAGTCCTATATAAATGTATTGCAAAATAGGAGTATTTCTTGATAAATTCAGTCTTTTCAACCAAAATTTAAAATAATTTGTGGCATTATTTTTGTTCTTTATGAACTTTGGGTACAACTGTGTTTGTAATTATTGTGTTTGTTGCCCCAGGTTTTTCCTAAACCATATAATATAATAAGCCCAATTTTGAATGCTGTCATACTTTATCAAAAACCTTTACTAGGCTGAGCGCAGTGGCTCACGCCTGTAATCCCAGCACTTTGAGAGGCCGAGGCAGGCGAATCACGAGGTCAGGAGATCAAGACTATCCTGGCAAACGTGGTGAAACCCCATCTCTACTAAAAATACAAAAATTGGCTGGACATGGTGGCATGTGCCTGTAGTCCCAGCTACTCGGGAGACTGAGGCAGGAGAATCCCTTAAACCCGGGAGGTGGAGCTTGCAGTGAGCCGAGATCGTGCCACTGCACTCCAGCCTGGTGACAGAGTGAAGACTGTCTCAAAAAAAAAAAAAAAGTATACTAGTACAAGCCATAAATGGATAGAAGAAAATATTCTCATAAATCAATTTCAACGACTGTGTATAATTTATATTTAATAAAATTTACCCATTTTGAATCATAAATGAATTTTTTTTTTTTTTTTTTTTTTGAGACAGAGTATTACCGTTGCCCAGGCTGGAGTGCAGTGGCGTGATCTCAGCTCACTGCAACCTCCACCTTTCTGGTTCAAGCCATTCTGGTGCCTCAGCCTCCCAAGTAGGATTATAGGCATACACCACCACACCCAGCTAATTTTTGTATTTTTAGTAGAGACGAAGTTTCACCACGTTGGCCAGGCTAGCCTCAAACTTTTGGCCTCAAGTGATCCACCCACCTTGACTTCCCAAAGTGCTGAAATTACAGATGTGAGCCACCGTACCTGGACTAAATTTTTTATGTATTTGAATTTTTTAAAATTAGAATAATGTTTTAGAACAGGTGAGATTAACCTATTAACTGACTATTGATTCAATCTTTTTGTGTTGTGTTGTGTTTTATATTTGTAAACAGAAAAACTAAATGACAAATAATTATGAAAGTAGGCATCCATTTGAATTAAAGATCCTGAAGAAGAGAGAACTATTATCCACAGTTAATCCTTTAATAGTTGTCAGGACATAGTAATAATATAGAGCTTAATTTTGGAATATAAGCATGAATTATCTCTCCAGGGAATTTTTATGTGGCTCATATATGTATGATTTATTTGAATATTCACTGCAGTTACATACTCTTATGGCATTTTGAACTTACATGATTATGAAGAAGAAAGTTAATTAAAAAAGAGAAAAGCTTTTTTTTTCTTTTAATTTAGAAAGGTGTTACAGAAGATGGCTGGAACTGCATTTCTTGCCCTAGTGGCTTAACTGCCGAAGGAAAATGCCACTGTCCCGCTGGCCATATTTTAGGTAAGAATTAGATTCCTTACAAAGAAGTAGTGATAAATCTTCACTTGTGTTTTTGTTTTTGTTTTTTGTTTTTTGAAAAAGGCATTAATTTAAATAGTTAAACGATTACTTAATATTTTTGTAGTGGTTCAAGCAATCCTCCTGCCTCAGCTTCCTGAGTAGCTAGGACTGCACACATACACCACTGCAGCTGGCTAATTTTTAAATTTTTTGTAGAGACTGGGTCTTGTTATGTTGCCCAGCCTGGTCTTGAACTCCTGGCCTCGAGAGATCTTCCTGCCTCAGCCTCCTAAAGTGCTGGGATTATAGGCATCAGTCACTGTGTCCAGCCCTTAATAGTGTTTATAAAAATTATTTTTGTACAAATTTAGTGATACTTAAGACATCAGCAGGCATTGAGAAGAAAATACAGAGTTTTGTCTGAGTTTTTTGAAACTCTTAATTGTGTAGGATTAGATGGTTACTTCTTTAACATAACATGATAAAATATGTACGTCTCAACTCAAAAACCAAGTTGATGCTTAATAGGGAAAAAGTGTAAGCGTTCCTATTAATGTCAGGACCTGGAAAAGGATGCAAACTATGCACTTAAGTAAGAGAAAAAAAATATTTATCACTGGAAAAGAAAAGGTAGGCCGTTAATCCCAACATTTTGGAAGGCCAAGGCAGGTGTATTGTTTGAGCTTAAGAGTTCGAGACCAGTCTGGGCAACACAGTGAAACCCCATCTCTACAAATAAAAAAGAAATTATTCAGGTATGGTGGCATGCACCTGTAGTCCCAGCTACTCGAGAGGCAAAGGTGGGAAGATCGCTTGAGCCTGGAAGGTTAAGGCAGCAGTGAGCTGAGATGGTGCCACTACACTCCAGCCTGAGCGACAGGGTAAGACCCTGTCTCAAACAAACAAGCAAAAAAAGTAAAATATCATTGTTTACAGATTATTTGATTGTATGTTTAAAACACCCAAGAGAATGGCTAAAAATTACTATAAACAGTGATGAAAGAAAATACCTCATATACAATAGCAACAAAAAAGAAAAAATAAGTAGGTATATTTTTTTTTTTAATTTTAATTTTTGGATTTTTTTTTGAGACAAGAGTTTTCACTGTTGTTGCCCAAGCTAGAGTGCAATGGTGCAATCTCAGCTCACTGCAGCCTCCCTCCAGGTTCAAGCGATTCTCCTGCCTCAGCCTCCCGAGTAGCTGGGATTACAGGCATGTGCCACCACGCCTGGCTAATTCTGTATTTTTAGTAGATAATAGGGTTTCTCCATGTTGGTCAGGCTGGTCTTGATCTCCCGACCTCAGGTGATCTGCCCGCCTCAGCCTCCCAAAGTGCTGGGATTACAGGCTTGAGCCACTGCACCTGATCTTGGCATATACTTTAGAAGGAATGTACAACATAATTAATTGAAGAAATTTGTGAGTATTACTGAGGGATATGAAGGCAGGCTTTTATAAGTGAAAATGCATTCTCTATTTTTGCATGGGAAGATTAAATATTAGAAAGATGTCAACTCTCCTACCAGACTGTATATTTTAAAGGACCCTCGGAAATTCTATCAGGTTATTATTTGTTTGTTTTGGGGTAATATATAAATAGATTCTGAAGTTTATCAGGAAAGATATATGAGATCTAAGAAAATTCTGGGAAGGGAAAGAAGGAACTACCCCATCAGATAATATGCATGTTATATAGCTACTATAATCACATGTATGACAGGCTTATGAGTACACAGACTGATTGATGGAACTTAGACAATCAGAATAGATTCAATTCATGGGAATTTGGTATGTGCAAAAAGTGGCATTTCATCCAAGTGGGGATAAAACTGATAAATGGTGCTGGGAAAACTGAGAAAACACCAAGTTGGGTTTCTACCTTATTTCTGAGAAAATTAAACTCCAAATGAATCAAATACTAAATATGAATATATGAAAGTTCTTAAAGAAAATGTAGGAAAAACTTGTATAGTTTTGTTGTAATAGGCCTAAGTATGACCAAAAAAATCACTTTGGAGGCCTAGGTGGGAGGATTACTTGAGCCAAGGAGTTCCTGACCAGCCTGGGCAACATAGAGAGACTCTGTCTCTACAAAAAAAAAAAAAAAAAAAAAAAAAAAGACAAAAAGAAAAAGAAAAGAAAAACCACAGAAGGAAAAATTGGTGAATTTATAAAATGCCATAAAAATTATAATACCAAAAACCAAACTACAAACTAAAGAAAAATATTAATGCATACAATAGACAGAGGTCAAAGTTCTTCAATAAATGTAAAAGTCCTACAGATAAATAAAAGTAAGATGAATAGCCCAATTTTTAAAATAGCCAAAAATCATAAATAAAGTTCACATAAAAAAAAACATGAGAAAAAATGTTGAACCTTACTCGGAATAAGAAAATGTACATTAAAGCTAAAATGAGATTTTATTTTTAACCTACCAGATTTTATTATAAAACTTTTTCGAACAGGCACAGTGGCTCACACCTGTAATCCAGCACTTTGGGAGGCCGAGGTGGGCAGATCACCTGAGTTCAGGAGTTCAAGACCAGCCTGAGTAACGTAGCCACTACTAAAAATTCAGAATTAGCCAGGCATGGTAGCACATGCCTGTAATCCCAGTTTCTTGGAGGCTGAGGCAGGAGAATTGCTTGAACGCAGGAGGTGGAGGTTGCAGTGAGCCAAGATCATGCCATTGCACTCCAGCCTGGGCAACAAGAGTGAAACTCCATATGAAAACAACAAAAAGAAACTTTTTCAACTTTGACAATGTATTTATAAGGATACAGGGAAATGGTTATTCATGTATTAATAGGGAAAATTATAAGTTGGTGCAACCTCTGTGGAGAGCAAATTTACAGTGTTTATCAAAATTAAAAATACAGATTATCTTTGCCTAGAAAGCTCTCATCTAGAAATTTCTCATTTGGATACACTTAACTATATGCCTGAAGAAGTGTTGAATGTTTTTTTTCTTGCAACATTATTCCTGAGACAAAAGATTGTAAACAATATAAGAGTCTATCAAGATGAGATCAGCCAAATAAATTATGATATAGTCATACAATGGTATAGAATGCAATTGTGGAAAAATAAAGAGGCAGTTCTACACATATTACTATGGAAAGAAATCTAAGATATATTGAGTAAAAAAGCAAGATATAGAATAATTTATTCATTCATCTACAAGTATTTATTGAGTACCTGTTATTTATCAGCACTATTTTATGTATTTGGTATTCCACTATTTAGCTTTTTAAAGACCATTATATATGCATATGTGCTTGTATATACACAGGCTATTTCTGAAAAGATTCATAAGAAACTGGTAACAATGCTGCCTCCTGAGTGAAGAACTGAGTGCCTCGGAATGGCAGGAAAGATACCTAATTTTCATTTTAAATCCTTTTGTGCTTGGTGCGGTGGCTCACGCCTGTAATTACAGCACTTTGGGAGGCCAAGGCAGGTGGATCACCTGAGGTTAGAAGTTCGAGACCATCCTGGCCAACATGGTGAAACCCCATCTCTACTAAAAATACAAAAATTAGCTGGGCATGGTGGCAGGTGCCTGTAGTCCCAGCTACTTCGGAGGCTGAGGCAGGAGAATCACTTGAATCTGGGAGGCGGAGGTTACAGTGAGTGAGATCATGCCACTGCGCTCCAGCCTGGGTGACATGAGCAAAACTGTCTCAAAAAATAAAATAAATCCTTTTGTGCCTTTTATTTTTATATTTTATATATTACCCATTCAAAGATTAATTTTTAAATTATCTCAATTTTTTTTTTTTTTCCTCGTTTCAACAAATTTTTTTGTAGTGATGGGGGTCTTACTATATATCTCAGGCTGGTCTCGAACTCCTGACCTCAAGCCGTCCTCCTGCCTTGACCTCCCCATATGTTGGGATTAGAGTTGCCTGGTCTTCTTTTTTTTAGAGACGAGATCTTGTTATGTTACCCAGGCTGGATTCAAACTCCTGGGCTTAAGCAATCTACCGCACCCGGCTTCTTAGTAGTTTCGTTGGCACTCTTGCCTCCATTGAAAATATTAACTTGATTCTCACAGTATTTTGGGGGTGTATTCTTAGGGATGGGGCTAATGAAAGTTTTATGAGTTGGATGGCAATAAGAAATTTGTTACACTTCATGATGTACTATTTCCACTGTAAATTTTAGGATTATGGGAAGATGAAGGTAAGTCAGATTTAATCATAAATTTGGAATAAAAAACTGTTAAGGCCAAATATGCTGGCGTTTGTTTAAAGTAGTGCAGTTCAGTAGAAATACAATGCAAACCAAATATGTAATTTTTAATTTTCTTGTCTATACATTAAAAAAAGTAAAAAGAAACATGAAATGAATTTTAATAATATACTTTATTTAGCCTAATATTATTTAAAATATTATCCTTTGAACAGGTAATCAAGGTGAACAATTTTTGAGATATCTTCATTCTTTTTCTTTTTTTTTTTTTTTTTTTGAGACAGAGTTTCACTCTTGTCGCTCAGGCTAGAGTGCAATGGCACAATCTCGGCTCACTGCAACCTCTGCCTCCCAGGTTCAAGTGATTCTTCTGCCTCAGCCTCCTGAGTAGCTGTGACTACAGGCACCTGCCACTGCGCCCAGCTAATTTTTGTATTTTTTAGTAGAGATGGGGTTGTACCATGTTGACCAGGCTGGTCACAAACTTCTGACCTCAGGTGATCCACCCGCCTTGGCCTCCCAAATTGCTGGAATTACAGGCATGAGCCACCATGCTCAGCCCGTTCTTTTGTTCTTAATAAATTTTTGAGATTTCAATTCTGGCTAGGCACATTTCAAGTGGTCAGTAATCACAAGTGGCTAGTAACCACAGTCAACAGTAACTGTATTGGACAGCACAAGTTAGTATCAAGAGAAAATACATACTGGTACACTTGATATCAGCCATGTGTGTAAGCCAGTTAATTACTGGAAGAATAAAAACTAGTTTGAAATCTTATATAGTTAACCACTCAAGTTATGTTTCTATTACTATAGCTATGTTATTGTAATTCTTGTAATTCTTCATTCCTTAAATTAGATGCTCTTGAGATATCTGTGGATGAGAAGTAGGGGAAAGGAACGTTCTTTGCTGCTTTCTCTAAACAGTGGCTCTGACATCTTCTGGCCCCTTCGGGTTAGGTTACAGCTGTGGAAACAGTATTTTGCTATTTTAGAGGGTACTATTTTGTGATTAAAATTCTCTATGGTGCAAGAGAAGGGAGAGAGAATAGGGTATTATTTTACATACATTATCATGGTAGTCCTCTCTGGAAAGGTGAAATCTAAGAAAGACTTGAAGGAAGGGAGGGACAGAGCCATGAAGATGCCTGGGGAACATCATTCTAAGCAGAGGGAATAGCAAGTACTAAGGTTCTAAGATGGGAGTATATTTGGCATTTTTCAGAGAACAGAAGGTACACTAATGTGGCTAAAGCAAAGAAGTAAAGTAAAGTGGAAGCATCTGGGTCTGAAAAATTGGGGTGATAGTGTACAGATCATGTAAGACCTTTATGCTGTGTTAGTGACCTTTGAAATTGTCTTATGTGAGATGGGAGGCCATTTGGAAGGTTTTAAGCAAAAGAGTGACATGATCACACTGAAGTTTTAAAAGCTTCACTTTAGCTTCTGCATGGAGCACAAAACCAGCACTCCAGTTAGATGCTTTTACAAAAGCCCAGGTGATAGATGATGGTGCTTGGGCCAGAGTTTTTTCTTTTTTCTTTCTTTTTTTTAATTTATTTTTATTTTTTATTTTTGGACAGGCTTTTGCTCTGTCACCCAAGCTGGAGGGCCGTGGCATTATCACAGCTCACTGCAGCCTCGACCTCCTGGGCTCAAGTGATCCTCCTGCCCCAGCCTCCTGAGTAGCTGGGACTACAGGCACGTGCCACCACACCCAGCTCTGTGTGTGTGTGTGTGTGTGTGTGTGTGTGTAGAGATGAGGTTTTGCTATGCTGTCCAGGCTGGTCTTGAATGCCTGGCCTCAAGCAATCATCCTGCCTTGGCCTTCTGAAATACTGGGATTACGAGATGAGCCACTGTACCCGGCAGACCACGATGAGCCACTGTACCCGGCAGGCCACGATATTAGTTGTAGAGGTAGAGAAAATAATTCTGTTTCTGAATATATTTTGAAGAGAGAGCTGACAGAATTTGCACATTAATTTTTTTATTTTTTATTTTTAATATGGAACATGAGGAGACTCTTAAGGACTGGGACCACAGTAAATGGTCAAATGGAGCTGTCATTTATTGAGACAGGGATGACTGTAGGAGGAACAAGTTGCTCATCTTTACTTTTGTTAAAATTATTTTTTACTACCATGCAAAAACTTAAAACATTATGGATAAGACTAAAGTCCTTTTTGACCATTTTTCCCAATACTGTTTTTCTATTGCTCCTTCAACCCCAAAGTAACTGGTTATTTTTGTGTGTGTGTGTGTGTACATGTGTGTGTGCACGTGTGTGTGTGCACATTCAGAATTTTTTCCCTGTTATAAGGATCTACATTATATAGCCACAGGAAACATAAGTGGTATGTTTGCATAAATGTTTCATACACAAATATTGTTCTAGCATACTTTTTTCAATTAGTGGTATACTCTGATACTCTGTTAGATGTTGCTGATTTTTTTTTTTTTTTTTTTTTGAAGCAGGGTCTCACTCTAGCCCAGGCTGGAGTGTAGTGGTGTGATCTCAGCTCACTGCAACCTCCACCTACCAGGTTCAAGCAATTCTCATGCCTCAGCCGCCTGAGTAGCTGGGATTACAGGCACAAGCCACCACGCCCAGCTAATTTTTGTATTTTTTTTTAGTAGAGACAAGGTTTTGCCATGTTGGCCAGGCTGGTCTTGAACTCCTGGTCTCATGTGATCCACCCACCTTAGCCTCCCAAAGGGCTGGGATTGCAGGCATGATCCTCCTCACCTGGCCTTACCTGATTCTTTTTCATCTGTTTCATAGTATTTTGTAGCATGAATATACCACCATTCTGCTATTTTAAATATTCATGTTGTTTCTAACAAATAATGCTTCAATGAATATACCTATGTACATGTTCAAGTGTTTCTGTAGGTTAGGTATCTAAAAACAAAATTGTAGTGTTGTAAGGATGTGAATTTGAAACTTTAATAGATACTACTAAAAGCCTTCTAAGTTGCAGAAACTTATCAGTAATCTACGAAAATACTTGCTTCACTATCCCAGTGTGACAGAAATGTATAGATAAGAGGTAAGACAATTTTGAGGAAAAAAATACTGACTTAATTGTTATGATGACTTAGAAAATGGTTTTCTGTATTTTACTATGTGAAAATAGGGAAGACATCACTTCTCTTTTTTTTTTTGGAGGCATGGATGGGTATGAAGGGATCACTTCTCTATACTTTATTATGGAGATACTTGTTATGCCTTTAATGCAAATAAAGTGTTTTTGAAAATTAATAGAATAATAGTTACACTTGGGTTTTGTTAAATATTTTCGGAATATGTAGAAGCTTATATGTTTACTATGAGTTACATCTTTTTTTTGTTTCTAAACTGTTCAGTGGAAAGAGATATTAATGGAACATTGTTGTCTCAAGCAACTTGTGAGCTCTGTGATGGAAATGAAAACTCTTTTATGGTGGCAAATGCTTTAGGAGACAGGTAAGCAGTGTGATGGGGCTGGCTTCATTAATATCATCTTATACTAATGTATAATTTGTACTTTTAAGAATGTTTTCCTATCATATCACTTAGTTCACTTAGTTTTCACAATAACCCAAGGAAGGATAGAAGTAGACATTAACAGATACAGAAGCTGATGCCTAGAGCATGAGACACACTAGGGTTCAAATTTTGGTTCAGTCTATTAGTTGTCTGACCATGGATAGCTCACTACTTCACAATCCCTCGTCTTTGGAATGGTATTATTGCCACCCACTTCATAGGCTGTAATGGCTCAGAAATAAGTAAGTACAGTTCTTAGTATAGTGCTACATAGTAACCACTCTGTAAAGAGTAGCTATTTTTGTTTGTTGTTATATAATTGGTATATAATCTATAATATAATTATGTGCTAAGTACTATACTAAAGCCCTTATAATACGTAAAACATTAATGTATACTAATCATAGCCCAGGTACCCTGATTTATAGTCCCATTTTCTGTTGCTTCCTGTTCCCCCTTTGTGCATGTGTTTGTGAAACACACACACACACACACACACCCCTGCCTGCCTATATACTTCCCTCTAATTTAAGCATATATACCAATTTCAGCTTCTTTAATTTTTTTAGAGGCCTACATCATGACTTCCCTCCAGGCACAGTTTTTTCTTTAGTTTCCAAGTTTAATATAGAAAATAGCTGAGCAACTTTTCTGAGGGCTACTTAGTGTTGGATCATCTTTTCTCTAAGGCTGACCTGAGTTACGGCATCCAAATACCGATTTTTTTTGCCCCTCTAATATTTCCCCAAGCCTCGTCTGTTTTACATCATGCCCCAGCCCCACTCCTACCTGCTCTATTTTGCAAGTGAAGAATACCTATATATTCACTCATCACTGGTCCAGTACCCTCCCCCATCTATCTCATTCATTAATGAAAAATATGAAGTATTTTTCTAAAATAAACAAAGATGATAAATAGAATTTATTTAAAAGTGTTGGCTGTAGCTTTGATAGGAGCTATTTCTGCATTTCTCTTCAGCTTATGCTACCTTTTTACTTTGTGGCACATAAAATAAGGAAAGTATATTTGATATAACTAATTGTAAAAATTGATTGGGTTTCATTTATATGAGTTTGTTGGTCTCTTTTGTTAGTTGAGTGACTTAATTATCTTTGATATTCAGAATTATTCATTCTGTACATTCCATGTAGTTAAAAAATACTCTTCTATTGATTAGTTTTACTTACTTTATACTTTGTAACACAGAATGGCCTAAAACTATTCAAATCCATGTTATTTTAAATTTGTTTAACATATTTACATAATTGCTCACTGAATGAATCTACTCTAATCCATTGTTTAGAAAGACAACTTTTCTATTAAATTAGGTTTAGTATAATTTATTAACATTTTAAAAATTATTTTTGTTATATTGAACAGGTGCATCCGATGTGAGCCAACATTTGTTAATACCAGCAAGTCCTGTGCATGTTCAGAACCTAACATTTTAGTAAGGCTAACCAAATTGATAAAGTATATATATTTTTAATTCAATTGCTTATGCCTTTTCATAAGCTTCTATTTTTTCCCTCATTTATTTATAAAGACAGGGGGATTATGTTTCAGCAACACAGGGAATTTTCCTCTACGTAGAATTTCAACTGCACGTTATGGAGAAGTTGTGAGTATGCTTCAATTTTTTTGTTCTGTTGTTAAGAAATTTTCTACATTTCATCCATTAGTAATTAATTTCAGGCTAGAATGAGAAACACTTTTGTATAAATCATTTTAAAACAGAAAAAAATCAATCTAAGAAAAAAACAAAATCAATCTAAGAAACATTAGTCTAATAATTCAGCATTATAATTTCTAAGTACAGTACTGAGTCTGTACCATAGCCTGTTTGTTTTTCAGTGTGCTACAGAATGTTTACACCAGAAATATCTGGTATATGTTCTGTGTAGGATGCAGTATAATGCATTTACGGGCACCAGAAACTCTAGATTTGAACCCTGGATTTGCAAGTCATTAGTTTTGTATCCTTGGACCTTGAGAAGATTTCAAAGCTTCAGTTGATTGTCTGTAAATTGGACATAATAAAAATACCTTTATCACAGTGTCTGTACATAGTAATCATTAGAGAAATCAGGATTAATTTCATTTGGCCAGATTATTCCTTATTATTTTATTTTATTTTTGTTTGAGATGGAGTCTTGCTCTGTTGCCCAGGCTGGAGTGCTGTGGCACAGTCTCGGCTCACTGCAACCTCCGCCTCCCAGGTTCGAGCGATTCTCCTGCCTCAGCCTCCCAGGTAGCTGGGATTATAGGCACCTGCCACCACGCCTGGCTAATTTTTTGCATTTTCAGTAGAGACAGGATTTCACCATGTTGGCCAGGCTGGTCTCGAACTCCTGACCTCGTGATCCACCCACCTCAGCCTCGCAAAGTACTGGGATTACATGCATGAGCCACCACACCCAGCCCATTGTTTCTTATTTTATGGATGAGAGCATTGAGGCCTAGAGTTAGAGCTTTGGCAGCAGGTGCTGGTGATAACCACTTCTAGGGTATAAAATGGAAAGTAAGTAGAGGAATTGGAACTACAGAAGTTGCAAATCAGAGAGAACGGGAGTTAGATGACTGAGAGTTAGAATAGGAATTAATGAATGAACATTGAAGATGCTTAGTACGCCAGAGTTAAGGGTGGACAAAGTGTGATCTGGTTGTTAATATCATTATTGTTAATATTATTATTGAATATAGGAGTGATTAAGAGGACTGCGAGGATAGCAATAATGAGGGTGGGATCTAGGATCTTGATGAATCCGGCAAAAATTCCTCTCCTCCAGTATAGTTTTGTGAGGAAGACAGGCAAGTACCAAGTAGTTACAAGACAGCAAAATAAAAGCTAAAATACATAGGGAGCTCTGAGATTATCCAAAAATTGGCTGATCTGTAACAAGATATGTGTCTTCTGGGGCATTCTTCTCCAGATTGGAGTGCATATCTGTATATGATTATTAAATTTGCAGGCCTTTAATTTTCCTTTTTTCCTTTTTCAAAAAATTTAAGTTGAAATAATTTTGCTGGAAGTCCCAGCAATGACTCTTTGTTCTTTCTGGTCTGAGATCCCCAATCATTTAGTGGTCATGTCCCTTTAGCTTCCTCCAATCTGAAACTAGGTCCTCAGTGTTTTCCTGTCTTTCGTGAATGCAACAGTTTTGAAGATTACAGGCCTTACCATCCTATAGATACTTTCCTCATACTAAGTACCTGCTTAGATGAAAGCCACAAAAAAGATGTCGTGTTCTTCTCAGTGGACTGCATCACATCCAGAGGCACACAGTATCTACCTGTGCCACCGCTGATGCTGTTAACCTTGATCACCTGCCCTAAAGTCACCATGACTACCATAAAGTTACCATTTACCATTTGTAATTGATTAGTATTTTGTGAGGCGTATTTCTGAGATTACACTTCCTCACTAACTTACACTTCCTCACTAGATTACACTTCCTCACTAACCTTTAACTCCATTGTTGACCACTACTGTGATGGTTGCCAAAGGTTAATTTTTTATTTCCATCCACATTTGATTACTTCCACATTTGTTAATTGACATTCTATTATAAGGAAGAACTATCTCTTCTTCCCAATTTATACACTTATTTTTTAAAATTAATGTCCATGTGGATATGTGGGTTCCTAATTTATTCAGTTAGTTACAATCCGGCATACTCATTATTTGTTTAGGTGTTCAAATTGTCCTATATCTGGAATAAAAGTCCCTTCAAGTTGGCTCCTGCATGGTTTTTTTTTTTTTCTTTGACATGTTCCCATCATTCTTTGAAGATTTGCTTACTTTATGGTACAAGATTTATAGGCTAAGCTTGTACTTTTCCTGCCTCAGACCTGGAATCAACCATTTCTTTCTTTCTTTCTTTTTTTTTTTTGAGACGGAGTTTCACTCTTGTTGCCCAGGCTGGAGTGTAATGGCACAATCTCAGCTCGCCGCAACCTCCACCTCCCGGGTTCAAGTGGTTCTCCTGCCTCTGCCTCCCAAGTAGCTGTGATTATAGGCATGCGTCACCACACCCAGCTAATTTTTGTATTTTTACTAGAGACAGAGTTTCTTCATGTTGGTCAGGCTGGTCTCGAACTCCCGACCTCAGGTGATGCCCACCTCGGCCTCCCAAAGTGCTGGAATTACAGGCATGAGCCACCGCACCTGGCCGGAATCAGCCATTTCCTTAATCAGTTTCTTAGGATAATATTTAGAAACCGAGATTAACACGCTTAGTATGTCCTCTCACCAAACATAGCTAGGAAATATACACATATATACATACACACATCTATGACTATTTCTGTGTCTGTGTATATATACTAAAAGGGCTGGGCGTGGTGGCCTGTAATCCCAGCACTTTGGGAGGCCGAGGCAGGTGGATCACTTGAGGTCAGGAGTTTGAGACCAGCCTGGCCAACATGGTAAAACCTCGTCTCTACTAAAAATACAAAAATTGGCTGGATGTGGTGGTGTGCTCCTGTAATCCCAGCTACTCGAGAGGCTGAGACGGGAGAATCACTTGAACCTGGGAGGTGGAGATTGCAGTGAGCCAAGATCGCGCCACTGCCTTCCAGCCTGGGTGACAGAGCAAGACTCTGTCTCAATAAAATAAAATAAAATAAATAAAATAAAAAAATAAAATAAAATAAAATAAAATAATAAAATCTCATACTGATCCCTTTAATTCTGAAGCAGTACTTCAGGGTTCTTTCTCACCTTTCCGTTTGATAGGTTTGAAGTATCTTCTCCAGGAGTGAGAAATCTGGGGTTCATTATCCTCAATTTATTTATATGCTCAATGTGACCAATCTTCCAACCCCCTCACTTTCTGTTCCACCCCCACATTCTCCCTCGTCTGCTAGCACCGTGCAGTTGACCCATTATAGACTTCTTTCATAGGTGGGTAGGGAAGAACTGTTCCATCCTTAATGTTGTTCTGATTCAGTTAATGTATTTCATTTAAACATACCAGATTTTTTTAAAGTTAAAAATAATTTAAAACTAAATTTTTAAAAAAACAAAACCATCTCGACCCTCCCCAAAACTTTCCAGGTCCCACATGCAGACACTGCAGTGGCGACTGGAGGATTGGGCACTGGAAACAGGAAGGACACCACTGCTCGGCCTGGGTCACCTGAGGGACAACCTGGAGCACTCCAGGAGCACAGTAAAGGTCTAGCAGAGCCAACACTGGTGCAAGCAGGGAAGAGCAGCCTGATGGGCTTGTGGGGTAGCTCTCGCCACTGTGAAGAAAGGCTGCCTGGAAGGCAATGGCCATAAGAGGCCAGCAAGGGGTGCCTGCTGTCTCAGAGGATCCCCCAGTCCTCCCAAGATGCCATGAGGCAGAGGGTGGAGGAAACGAGGTCAGCCGGATTCCACATCCCTGCATCCCACATACTGCCCAAGGGCAGGGAGGAGAGGCGAGGGGCCCACAGGAGGGATGAGAAGAGTGGTTCCATTTGCCATGAATGTCTGTCTCTCATCTGTTGAGGCTCAGACCTGGCCAGGGAGAGCATGACATCACCACAGCAATTGTGCACTGAACATACCAGTTCTGAACACTGATTCTTTCCTAAGGACAGATTTGAGATTCCTGATTTTAAGTCATGTTGCAGCTGCTTTTCAGATTGGTGCCGTGTAGCCAGAGTATAAAACGTGTAAGCAAAATCTAGTTAAGATGTTTTGACTACCCTAGCGTAGTCTCAGTTTGCAAGAATAAGAACTCAATTTTATCCATGTACTTGTAAGTCAGTCAGATTCTGAGGGCTTGTTTAAAGTAATTAAACTCAGACGAGATTAGATTAATTGATAAACCAGAATACATGTTTATTAGTTTTATGTTAAGACTGTAATTGCCAATTAGACTGAAATATTTGTATTGACTCCATAACATACATTCTTCCTAATTGGAAAAGTCTACTTTGAACATTAAGGTTGGAAGTTTTCTTAGAGAACAACATTGGAACATAATTCTGTTTGTATAATTTTATAACAAGGCATCCAATCCTACTCATCCTACTCTTGGAATATACTTGCCAATCAGAAAAAATTTTCACATACTTGAGTTAGTGTCTCCCCATTCCCTTTCCCTCAAAGACATTAATAGTGAACTATCTTTGTGGTTTTTGGTTTTCCCAACTTTTATTTTGAAAAATTTCAAAATTGCAGAAAAACTGAAAGAATTAAACAATGACTATGCATATGTCTTTCACCTAGGTTAACGAATTATTAATGTTTTGCCACATTTGCTTTATCTCTCTCTATATATAGATATATACACACACACAATATTTTTTCCCCTGAGCCATTTGAAAGTAAGTTGTAGACATAATGACATTGCACTCCAAATACTTTAGTGTGAATCTCCAAAGAATAAGGCATTTTCCTAGAATCACACCCAAGGAATTTAAAATTAACATAATATTATTAACTGATATTCATTCATACCCAAATTTTCCCAGTTGTTCAAAAGTGTTCTTTATTCTCCCTGCCTTTTTTGGAGAAAGGGATACCTAGGATCCAATCAAGGACTAACTGCAGTTAGTCTTTCTAGTGTCCTTTAATTTAGAACATATCCCTGCTTCACTTTGCTTTTGTGGTTTTCTCCTCTATTTTTCTGATTGTTTTCTCATGATTAGACTCAGTGAAACATATTTTTGCAAGATATTATATAGATGTTGTATACCTCCCATTGCATCACAACAAGGGGTATGTAATGTCTGTCAGGTTGTCCAGTTATTGGTGATACTAAATTTGATTGCTAGGCTGGGCGTGGTGGCTTACTCCTGTAATCCCAGCACTTTGGGAGGCTGAGGCAGGTAGATCACCTGAGGTCAGGAGTTCGAGACCAGCCTGGCCAACATGGTGAAACCTCAGCTCTACTGAAAATACAAAGATTAGCCAGGCATGGCAGCAGGCTCCTGTAACCCCAGCTACTCGGGAGACTGAGGCAGGAGAATTGCTTGAACAGAGGAGGCGGAGGTTGCAGTAAGCCAAGATCGCACCATTGCACTCCAGCCGAGGCAACAATAACGAAACTCCGTCTCAAAAAAAAAATTGATTTCTTGTTCATAGTTGTGTCTGTCACTTCTCTCCATTGTAAAGGTATTGTGATTAATACGTTAGTCTGAGACAATGTAAATTATCCATATCCATTTTAGTATTCATTAATGAATCTTGCCTGTATCAGTTATTAAACTGGTAATTTCTAATAACAATCCTATTATTCCCTCTACATTTATTAGCTAGCAATTGTCTGTAGAAGCACTTTACTTTTTCTCTGTGCTTTTTTTCTTTTTAAAAAAAAGCTTTATTATGAACTCATAGAATCTTTGTTTACTCATTGTGTTATAATCTGTTACTGTTATTCTTCTTTTCGAAGTTCAAGTTGTACCAAATTTGAACTTCCTTTCAGCATAGCTCCTGTGTTTTTTTGACGTGACTTTAGACTTTAGGGATTTCTTTGGTTTCTCTATACCATGTTCCAGATTCACCTTATATAATTATATTTTTTAATAGTTCCACAATATTCTGGCTTATGCATTAAAATTTGTATAATGGTATCTCCAGAGAATATTTAGGTTTTCAGTTATTAACTATATTGCCATCAACCATTTTATGCACATAAATGTTTTCCCATTTAGAGGGATTATTGCTTTAAGATAAATTTCCTAAGTGTTCCTAAATTTCTGGGTTAGAGTATATGGATATTGCTTTATAAAAGCAACTTTAACACTATCAGTGGCATAGTATGTGGCTCCATTTTACATACATTTGTCAGTACTGTTTTGTTGCATTTCATTTTTTACCAGTTTGTGTGCATGTGTTCCCCAGCCTTCTATGCATATTTTTTCTTACAAAATAACTTTTGCTTATTAAATATGCAAAAATAGTACCTCATAATTTTATTATAGATTTCTCTGATCACTGTGGTGCCATATTCATATAATTTAGTTGTATCACTTATGTGTGTGCCCAGACAATTTTCTCTGAATGGTGCTTCTTAGTTTCTCATATTTTAGCAAGATGTGCAGATAGGCTTTAAAGCAATGTTTTTTAACTAGAGGTTTTTATCTGTAACCTTCAAAACCCATGTAATTGCTTTGGTCTCATCTGGAGATACTGATTCCTTTTTGTTTGGGATGAAGCCAGGTGTGTTTTGTTTTTAGAAAGTTCTGCAGGTGATTGTGATGCCCACGATTGTTTGAGAACCACCACTTTGGAGACGTGAAATTATTTCCCCCCATTTTGTTTTATAGCTTGCCAGTTCAGTACAGTATTTACAATAATTCTAAACCAGTAAATGTTAACCACTCAATACTAAGTCAGGATCTGTTATTTTTTCTTTTGCCACTTTATTTTTTATGTTAGTGAAATAAGCATGTAGTATTTTTGGATTATAGACACATTTTGTCTTGTTATATCTTTTGCCTAAGTGTGATTATTTTGTAATGCGGTCCTATTTATAATAACTGACATTGGTTAAAATCAATTCTTGTATTCCTATTGGTATCTTTTTTCTACTAACATTGTGAAAGTAATGTGAGACATTTCCCATTCAACAATATGCATATTGAGATCATTTGAACTTAAAATTTATCTTTTGGTTTACAGGGCGTGTCTTTAACTTCAGAGTGGTTTGCAAAGTATTTGCAATCATCAGCAGCTGCATGTTGGGTAAGTTTGAATTTTTAAAAATAAATTTCATTTTATTTTGAAGAATTATACCATTTATTTACCCAGATAATAAAAGTTTTATTTCTAAGTAGCTATAGCTTCTTGGTCATAATCTTATAAGAAGAATAAACCCTTTCTTATGGGCTGAAAGGGAATATATAAAGAAGATGTTATTTAGTGTACATATATTGAATGTCTCCAAGCTTTTTTAGCTGAAATGGAGTGTTAGGGGAAACTGACTGTCATTTAGTAAATGTTTATTGATGACCTACTGTGTGCCAGGCCCAATTCTTAAATCAGGTTAGATATTTCAGAAAAAGAAAAAAACAAGCCTTCATGGAGTCACAGCCTAAGTAAATGTCAGGTTGTGCTAACTGCTATGAAGGCAAATAGTTAAGAGTAAAGTACATAGAGGGGGTGGGGGATGATATTTTATATAGTGATCAGGACAGACATCTCTGACAAGGTTATAGTTGAGCAAAGAACTGAAAAAAGTGAGAGTGAGCCATGTAAACATCAAGGAGAAGAATGTTCTAAGCAGAAACCATAGCAGGAGCAAAGACCTGAAAGCAGAGTTTACTGGCTTATTCATGCCTAAGTTAGGAGGAGGAGGCTGGAGTGGCTGGAGCAGAGTGAGCAGGGAAACAAGTGGAAATGAGGTCAAGGATGTAGGGCGTGGTTACGGCAAAGCCCTAGAGCTTACTTTAAGGGAAATAGAAGGATTTCATGCAAAGGACGACATGATAGAACTTCAGTTCTTGAAAGGATCATTGTAGCATGGAGAATAGAATTTGTTGGGGTAAGGGACCATTTAGGAGAGTATTAGAGTAATCTGAGTGAGAGGCAGTGGACCATTCATTGCACAAGGGTGGTATTACAGAAATGAGAGAAGCGTTTACCTTCAGCTTTGCTTTGAAGATTTAGCTGGCAGAATTTACTCATGAGCTGGATAAGGGACAAGAGAGAAAAAAAGTTCCAAGTTTTTCACATGAATAACTGTAAAAATGGAATTGCCTTTTCCTGATAGGGAAAACTGAGAAAGAAAGTTGAGAGGCAAACACAACAAATGATCTCATTTTGTTGTTTATAAAGCAGATTACTTAAACAAAATGGATTAGATTTTATGTGTAAGATCTAATATATAAATTATTGTTCTTTCAAATATAGTCTGAGTTTGTTTTAATGTCATACTATGAGTTTTTCCTTAGTTCTTCTTTCAGTTTCTTGTCTTTATATTTTAGCCTAAAATTTACAATGAAAATGTTTGTGTTATTTCTCTTCCCAAGCGGAAAGTTTATTTTCTATGTAAGCTAGAGGAAAGGTTTTAACAAGCAAGAGAATACAAACAAAAATAAATTATCATTAAAATAGGTTAAAAAAAATTTTTTTTCTTTTTTTTTGAGACGGAGTCTCACCCTGTTGCCCAGACTGGAGTGCACAATCTTGACTCACTCCAACCTCTGTCTCCTGGGCTCAAGAGATCCTCCTGCCTTAGCCTCTGGGCAGCTGGGACTACACGTGCATGCCACCACCATACTCGGCTAATTTTTCTATTTGTAGTAGAGACAGGGTTTCACCACATTGAGCAGGCTGCTCTCAAACTCCTGACCTCAAGTGATCTGCCTGCCTCTACCTCCCAAAGTTCTGAGATTACAGCTGTGGGCCACCATGCCTGCCCTAGAATAGGCAAAATGAAAACAAAGTAATTTTTTTCTTTTTATTTATTTATTTTTTAAATTATACTTTAAGTTCTAGGGTACACGTGCACAACGTGCAGGTTTGTTACATAGGTATACATGTGCCATGTTGGTTTACTGCATCCATTAACTCATCATTTATAAGAAATAAGAAATTACTTATTTCTCCTAATGCTATCCCTTGCCCAGTCCCCCATCCAAAGACAGGCCCCGGTGTGTGATGTTCCCCGCCCTGTGTCCAAGTGTTCTCGTTGTTCAGTTCCTACCTATGAGTGAGAACATGCAGTATTTAGTTTTCTGTCCTTGTGCCAGTTTGCTGAGAATGATGGTTTCCAGCTTCATCCATGTCCCTGCAAAGGATATGAACTCATCCTTTTTTCTGGCTGCATAGTATTCCATGGTATATATGTGCCACATTTTCTTAATCCAGTCTATCATTGATGGACATTTGGGTTGGTTCCAAGTCTTTGCTATTGTGAATAGTGCCGCAATAAACATACGGGTGCATGTGTCTTTATAGTAGCATGATTTATAATCCTTTGGGTATATACCCAGTAATGGGATGGTTGGGTCAAATGGTATTTCTAGTTCTAGATCCTTGAGGATTCGCCATACTGTGTTCCAGTATGGAAAAAATGGTTGAACTAGTTTGCAATCCCACCAACAGTGTAAAAGTGTTCCTATTTCTCCACATCCTCTCCAGCATCTGTTGTTTCCTGACTTCTTAATGATTGCCATTCTAACTGGCACGAGATGGTATCTCGTTGTGGTTTTGATTTGCATTTCTCTGATGGCCAGTGATGATGAATATTTTTTCATGTGTCTGTTGGCTGCATAGATGTCTTCTTTTGAGAAGTGTCTGTTCATATCCTTCACCCACTTTTTCATGGGGTTGATTTTTTCTTGTAAATTTGTTTAAGTTCTTTGTAGATTCTGGATATTAGTTCTTTGTCAGATGGGTAGATTGCAAAAATGTTCTCCCATTCTGTAGGCTGCCTGTCCACTCTGATGGTAGTTTCTTTTGCTGTGCAGAAGCTCTTTAGTTTAATTCGATCCTATTTTTCAATTTTGGCTTTTGTTGCCTTTGCTTTTGGTGCTTTAGTCATGAAGTCCTTGCCCATGCCTATGGCCTGAATGGTATTGCCTAGGTTTTCTTCTAGGGTTTTTATGGTTTTAGGTCTAACATTTAAGTCTTTACTCCATCTTGAATTAATTTTTATATAAGGTGTAAGGAAGGGATCCAGTTTCAGCTTTCTACATATGGCTAGTCAGTTTTCCCAGCACCATTTATTAAATGGGGAATCCTTTCCCCATTTCTTGTTTTTGTCAGGTTTATCACAGATCAGATGGTTGTAGATGTGTTATTTCTGAGGGCTCTGTTCTGTACCATTGGTCTATGTATCTGTTTTGGTACCAGTACCATGCTGTTTTGGTTACTGTAGCTTTGTAGTACAGTTTGAAGTCAGGTAGTGTGATGCCTCCAGCTTTGTTCTTTTTGCTTAGGATTGTCTTGACAATGTGGGCTCTTTTTTGGTTCCATATGGATTTTACGGTAGTTTTTTCCAATTCCGTGAAGAAAGTCATTGGTAGCTTGTTGGGGATGGCATTGAATCTATTAAGTTACGTTGGGCAGTCGGGCCATTTTCACGATATTGATTCTTCCTATCCATGAGCATGGAATGTTCTTCCATTTATTTTTGTCCTCCTTTATTTCATTGAGCCGTGGTTTGTAATTCTCCTTGAAGAGGTCCTTCACATCCCTTGTAAGTTGGATTCCTAGGTATTTTTTCTCTTTGAAGCAATTGTGAATGGGAGTTCACTCATGATTTGGCTCTCTGTTTGTCTGTTATTGGTGTATAGGAATGCTTATGATTTTTGCACATTGATTTTGTGTCCTGAGACTTTGCTGAAGTTGCTTATCAGCTTAAGGAGATTTTGGGCTGAGACAATGGGGTTTTCTTTTTTTTTTTAATTTTTTTTTGTTTTGAGACGGAGTCTTGCTCTGTCGCCCGGGCTGGAGTGCAGTGGCTGGATCTCAGCTCGCTGCAAGCTCTGCCTCCCAGGTTTACGCCATTCTCCTGTCTCAGCCTCCTGAGTAGCTGGGACTACAGGTGCCCGCCACCTCGCCCGGCTAATTTTTTTGTATTTTTTTAGTAGAGACGGGGTTTCACCGTGTTAGCCAGGATGGTCTTGATCTCCTGACCTCGTGATCCGCCCGTCTCGGCCTCCCAAAGTGCTGGGATTACAGGCTTGAGCCACCGCGCCTGGCGACAATGGGGTTTTCTAAATATACAATCATGTCATTTGCAAACGGACAATTTGACTTCCTTTTTTCATAATTCAATATCCTTTATTTCTTTCTCTTGCCTGATTGCCCTGACCAGAACTTCCAACACTGTGTTGAATAGGAGTGGTGAGAAAGGGCATCCCTGTCTTGTGCCAGTTTTCAAAGGGAATGCTTCCAGTTTTTGCCCATTCAGTATGATATTGGCTGTGGGTTTGCCATAAATAGCTATTATTATTTTGAGATACGTTCCATCGATACCTAGTTTATTGAGAGTTTTTAGCATGAAGGACTGTTGAATTTTGTTGAAGACCTATTCTGCCTCTGTTGAGGTAATCATGTGGTGTTTGTCGTTGGTTCTGTTTATGTGGTAGATTATGTTTATTGATTTGTGTGTGTTGAACCAGCCTAGCATCTCAGGGATGAAGCCAACTTGATTGTGTTGGATATGCTTTTTGATGTGTTGCTAGATTCAGTTTGCCAGTGTTTTATTGAGGATTTTTGCATCGATGTTCATCAGGGATATTGGTCTAAAATTCTCTTTTTTTTTTTTTGTGTCTCTGCCAGGCTTTGGTATCAGGATGATGCTGGCCTCACAAAATGAGTTAGGGAGGATTCCCTCTTTTTCTCTTCATTGGAATAGTTTCAAAAGGAATGGTACCAGCTCTTCTTTATACTTCTGGTAGAATTCGGCTGTGAATCCATCTGGTCCTGGACTTCTTTTGGTTGATAGGGTATTGATTATTGCCTAAATTTCAGAGCCTGTTATTGGTCTATTCAGAGATTCAGCTTCTTCCTGGTTTAGTCTTGGGACGGTGTCTGTGTCCAGGAATTTATCCATTTCTTCTAGATTTTCTAGTTTATTTGCATAGAGGTGTTTATAGTATTCTCTGATGGTAGTTTATATTTCTGTGGGATTGGTGGTGATATCCCCTTTATCATTTTTTATTGCATCTATTTGATTCTTCTCTCTTTTCTTCTTTATTAGTCTTGCTAGCGGTCTATCAATTTTGTTGATGTTTTGAAAAAACCAGCTCCTGGATTCATTGATGTTTTGAAGGGTTTTTTCGTGTCTCTATCTCCTTCAGTTCTGCTCTGATCTTAGTTATTTCTTGCCTTCTGCTAGCTTTTGAATTTGTTTGCTCTTGCTTCTTTACTTCTTTTAATTGCGACGTTAGGGTATCCATTTTAGATCTTTCCTGCTTTCTCTTGTGGACATTTAGTCCTATAAATTTCTCTCTACACATTGCTTTAAATGTGTCCCAGAGATTCTGGTACGTTGTATCTTTGTTCTCATTGGTTTCAAAGAACATCTTTATTTCTGCCTTCATTTCATTATTTACCCAGTAGTCATTCAGGAGCAAGTTGTTCAGTTTCCATGTAGTTGAGCGGTTTTGAGTGAGTTTCTTAATCCTGAGTTCTAATTTGATTGCACTGTGGTCTCAAAGATAGTTTCTTGTGATTTCTATTCTTGTACATTTGCTGAGGAGTGCTTTACTTTTAACTATGTGGTCAGTTTTGGAATAAGTGCGATGTGGTGCTGAGAAGAATGTATATTCTGTTGATTTGGAGGAGAGTTCTGTAGATGTCTATTAGGTCCACTTGGTGCAGAGCTGAGTTCAAGTCCTGGATATCCTTGTTATCCTTCTGTCTTGTTGTTCTGTCTAATGTTGACAGTGGGGTGTTAAAGTCTCCCATTATTATTGTGTGGGAGTCTAAGTCTCTTTGTAGGTCTCTAAGGACTCACTTTATGAATCTGGGTGCTCCTATATTGGGTGCATATGTATTAAGGATAGTTAGCTTTTCTTGTTGAATTGATCCCTTTACCATAATGTAATGGCCTTCTTTATCTCTTTTGATCTTTGTTGGTTTAAAGTCTGTTTTATCAGAGACTAGAATTGCAACCCTTGCTTGGTTTTTTTTTTTTTCCATTTGCTTGGTAGATCTTCCTCCATCCCTTTATTTTGAGCCTATGTGTGTCTCTGCAGGTAAGATGGGTCTCCTGAATACAGCACACTGATTTGTTTTGACTCTTTATCCAATTTGCCAGTCTGTGTCTTTTACTTGGGGCATTTAGCCCATTTACAGTTAAGGTTAATATTGTTATATGTGAATTTGATCCTGTCATTATGATGTTAGCTGGTTATTTTGCCCATTAGTTGATGCAGTTTCTTCCTAGCATCGATGGTCTTTACAATTTGGCATGTTTTTGCAGTGGCTGGTACCAGTTGTTCTGTTCCATGTTTAGTGCTTTCTTCAGGAGCTCTTGGAAGGCAGGCCTGGTGGTCACAAAATCTCTCAGCATTTGCTTGTCTGTAAAGGATTTTATTTTTCCTTCACTTAATGAAGCTTGGTTTGACTAGATATGAGATTCTGGGTTGAAAATTCTTTTCTTTGAGAATGTTTTATATTGGCCCCCACTGTCTTCTAGCTTAGTTTCTCCCAAGAGATCCACTGTTAGTATTATGGACTTCCCTTTGTGGGTAACCCAACCTTTCTCTCTGGCTGCCCTTAACATTTTTTCCTTCATTTCAACCTTGGTGAATGTGACAATTATGTGTCTTAGGGTTGCTCTTCTCAAGGAGTATCTTTGTGGTGTTCTCTGTATTTCTGAATTGGAATGTTGGCCTGCCTTGCTGGGTTAGGGAAGTTCTCCTGGATAATATCCTGAAGAGTGTTTTCCAACTTGGTTCCATTTTCCCTGTCATTTTCAGGTACCCCAATCAAACGTAGATTTGATCTTTTCACATAGTCCCATATTTCTTGGAGGCTTTGTTCGTTTCTTTTTACTCTTTTTTTCTCTAACCTTGTCTTCTCGCTTTATTTCATTAATTTGATCTTCAATCACTGATACCCTTTTGTCCACTTGATCGAATCAGCTACTGAAGCTTGTGCATGCATTATGTAGTTCTTGTGCCATTGTTTTCAGCTCCATTGTTTTCTGCTCTATACTGTTTATTCTAGTTAGCCATTCATCTAATCTTTTTTCAAGGTTTTTAGCTTCCTTGCGATGGGTTCAAGCATCCTCCCTTAGCTTGGAGAAGTTTGTTATTACTGACCTTCTTAAGCCTACTTCTGTCAATTTATCAAAGTCGTTCTCCATCCAACTTTGTTCTGTTGCTGGCAAGGAGCTGCGATCCTTCAGAGGGGAAGAGACGCTCTGGTTTTTAGAATTTTCAGCTTTTCTGTTCTGGTTTCTCCCCATCTTTGTGGTTTTACCTACCTTTGGTCTTTGATGTTGGTGACCTACAGATGGGGTTTTGGTGTAGATGTCCTTTTTGTTGATGTTGATGCTGTTCCCTTCTGTTTGTTAGTTTTCCTTCTAACAGTCAGGTCCCTAAGCTGCAGGTCTGTTGGAGTTTGCTGGAGGTCCACTCCAGACCCTGTTTGCCTGGGTATCACCAGTGGAGGCTGTAGAACAGCAAATATTGCAGAACAACAAATACTGCTGCCTGATCCTTCCTCTGGAAGCTTCGTCCCAGAGGGGCGCCCGCCTGTATGAGGTGTCAGTCGGTCCCTCCTGGGAGGTGTCTCCCAGTTAGGCTACACGGGGTCAGGAACCCAGTTGAGGAGGCAGTCTGTCCATTCTCAGAGCTCAAACGCCATGCTAGGAGAATCACTGCTGTCTTCAAAGCTGTCAGACAGGGACGTTTAAGTCTGTGGAAGTTTCTGCTGCCTTTTGTTCAGTTATGCCTTGCCGCCAGAGGTGGAGTCTGCAGAGGCAGCAGGCCTTGCTGAGCTGCGGTGGGCTCCGCCCAGCTGGCACTTCCCCTGGCTGCTTTGTTTTCCTACTCAAGCCTCAGCAATGGCAGATGCCCCTCCCCAAGGCTGCTGCCTCGCTGTGGATCTCAGACTGCTGTGCAGGCAGTGAGCAAGGCTCCGTGGGCATGGGACCCGCTGAGCCAGGCGTGGGATATAATCTCCTGGTGTGCCGTTTGCTAAGACCATTGGAAAAGTGCAGTATTTAGGTGGAGTTGTCCTGTTTTTCCGGGTACAGTCTGTCATGGCTTCCCTTGGCTACGAAAGGGAAATCCCCCAACCCCTTGCGCTTCCCAGGTGAGGCAATGCCCCACCGTGCTTCAGCTCACCCTCCGTAGGGTGCACCCACTGTCCAACCAGTCCCAATGAGATGAACCAGGTATCTCAGTTGGAAATGCAGAAATCACCCATCTTCTGCGTTGATTACGCTGGGAGCTGCAGACCGGAGCTGTTCCTACTTGGCCGTCTTGGAACGGATCTGCACAAAGTAAAATTTTTATATCAACTTTTGCATAGACTGTTCAGGTTCATGTTACTTTTCTTTGCCATTGTTCTGTTGTAGGTATATGCCAATCTAACATCTTGTCAAGCTCTTGGAAATATATGTGTGATGAACATGAATTCTTACGACTTTGCCACATTTGATGCATGTCGACTATTTCAGTTTATCTTTGAAAATACTGCTGGACTGAGCACTGTTCATTCTATTTCATTTTGGTAAGGATATTTTGATTGACGAAATGTTATTTTGACTGAATTCAGTGCAGTTATTAATATATTCACAAATATTAATAAGAAATATTTATTCTCCATTATTAAAACAGTTGTAACTGTTTATAGGAGACAGAATCTTCCTTGGCTGTTTTATGGAGACCAGTTAGGATTAGCACCTCAAGTGCTCAGTTCTACCTCTCTTCCTACAAATTTCAGTTTTAAAGGAGAAAACCAGGTAAAAATGTCTAATATCATTCGAGGATAACTACCTTTTGATTTATAATTTTAAAAGGTAATAAGAAAGTTATAATTCTTACCTTTTTAGGTTATTGCTACAAACTCAACTAAATTAAATATAAATGTCAACTAAACTAAATATAAATATAAACTAAACTAAATATAAATGTCAACAACTTACAAGAACTAAACAGTATAGAGTTTAGCTGTTGTATTGAATATGTGGATACTTCTGGATTATGTGGTTATGACAAGAACTAATACTTGTAGGGTTGGGAAGAGTAGTTTTCAACACCAAATGCAAAAAATCTCTGTCCTGTTTTTCCATACCTTAAAGAAGTGCTTCCAAAGATTGACTGGGGCTCTGTGACATTGCTCAGCACTTCACAGGGCCAAATTCCCACCTCTAACTTTTTGACCTTCCAGAATGAGGAGATACTGTTCTCCCACACTGCCTCCTATTTAACAGGTTCGAAAGGAGTCTATCTGTCACTAGTGCTGCCTCTCAATTCTAGAATAATAATTTTCATGCAAAAAAACAGTCCAATTATTTTAGGTGTATTTAGTCATAGAAATAGATTAATTGAGCCTCAAAATAAAGGTAATTGAATGTAATTTGTCAACGATGAACATTTCTTTATAGGATGTTGTATGACTTTCAGAGTATTTGACCTGATTTTGCTCTTGTTTTCTTTAATCAGAATACAAAACTGAAGTTTGTTGCTGCTTCCTATGATATAAGAGGAAATTTTCTCAAGTGGCAAACTTTAGAAGGAGGTGTTTTACAGGTAAGCACAATTCTAGTTAAAGAATTAATAATGTGCATTATTTTTGCCTGAGGCAAAGATTAGATTATTGTATGAATAAAGCATCAGTTACACACTACAGTTGATTTTTTTTTCTGATGCTTTAAATTAGAATTTCTTAAGTCTCTTTTTTTTTTTTTTTTTTTTTTTGAGAGGGAGTGTCACTCTTTCGCCCAGGCTGTAGTGCAATGGCGCGATCTTGGCTCACTCAGCCTCCCGAATAACTGGGAGCTGGAACTACAGGCGCCAGCCACCACGCCTGGCTAATTTTTTTTTTTTTTCCTTGAGACGGAGTCTCGCTCTCTCACCCAGGCTGGAGTGCAGTGGCGCGATCTTGGCTCACTGCAAACTCCGCCTCCCGGGTTCACACCATTCTCCTGCCTTAGCCTCCTGAGTAGCTGGGACTACAGGCGCCCACCACCGCACCCGGCTAATTTTTTGTATTTTTAGTAGAGACGGGGTTTCACCGTGTTAGCCAGGATGGTCTTGATCTCCTGACCTTGTGATCCACCCATCTTGGCCTCTCAAAGTGCTGGGATTACAGGCATGAGCCACTGTGCCTGGCAAAGTTTTATTTCTTTAAAGTTATGACTTTAATTTATAACAGATGTTCCCTTAACTTTTCATATCCTTGATACATTACGTTAAGTATGATGTAGAGCATATATCCATGTTTGGGTGAGTATAAGAATAGAAAACAGTTGTGAGAGATATTTATGTGTTGTATTATTTTACTGTAGCTTTGTCCAGACACAGAAACAAGGCTAAATGCTGCTTATTCATTTGGAACAACCTACCAACAAAATGTAAGTTTGAACGATATTAGACTATATTTTAGCTTTATTTTTCAAAATATCATATCAGCAGTAATTGGAATAATACTTAAATTTTGAGATTGGAATTTTTTTTTTCTTGTTTTTTGTTTTTTGAGATAGAGTTTTGCTCTTGTTGCCCAGGCTGGAGAGCAGTGGCGCGATCTCAGCTCACTGCAACCTCCACCTCCCAGGTTCAAGCGATTCTCCTGCCTCAGCCTCCCGAGTAGCTGGGATTACAGACATGCCACCATGCCCGGCTGAAGACGGGGTTTCTCCATGTTGGTCAGTCTGGTCTTGAACTCCCCACCTCAGGTGATCTGCCCTCCTCAGCCTCCCAAAGTGCTGAGATTACAGGCATGAGCCACTGTGCCTGGCCGGAAATGTTTTTAATAGTGATGAATAATTTCACTAATTAATATAATTTTTTATTACCTGGGTACAGAAAAGCTTAATTTCAGTGGCGTAAACAAAGCACCTTGTTATCTATAGAGGTTTTTGTTTTGTTTTGTTTTGTTTTGTTTTGTTTTTTGAGACAGAATCTCACTCTGTTGCCCAGGCCAGAGTGTAGTGGTGCGATATTGGCTCACTGCAATCTCTGCCTCCTGGGTTCAAGCAATTCATGTGCCTCAGCCACCTGAGTAGCTGGGACAACAGGCATGTACCACCACACCCAGCTAATTCTTGTGTTTTTCATAGAGATGGTGTTTTGCCATGTTGACCAGGCTGGTCTCAAACTCCTGGCCTCAAGTGATCCACCAGCCTCGGACTCCCAAAGTGCTGGGATTACAGGTGCGAGCCACTTCGCCCAGCCTAGAGTCTTAAACATCATATAATACATCTTCGTAATAAATTGTTTATCTGCTTCTAGGCTTATTGGTCTTAAAAAGTAATGCTTACTTGTGAGCATTTTGAAATAAGGTAAAAATGCTACTTTTTTTTAAATGACTAATAAAGGTTACTCCCTTCTTCTACCCCCTAATAACAAACAAAAATAATTCCTTCATCTTCCTCCATTTTTTTCTTTTTCCTTCCTTCTCTGACATTCCTTCCTTTGGTACCTATTTTGAAATTACATTATCTTACTAAGGAATATTATGAGCCATTAAATACTTGAAAGACATGCATGTATTAGTCCATTCTCACACTGCTAATAAAAACACACCCGAGACTGGGTAATTTACAAAGGAAATAGGTTTAATTGGCTTACAGTTCAGCATGACTGAGGAGGCCTTAGGAAACTTATGGTGACAGGAAGAGAAATACTGAGCAAAAAAGGGAAAAGCCCCTCATAAAACCGTCAGATCTCATGAGAACTCTTTCACTATTATGAGAACAGCATGAGGGTAACCGCCCCCATGATTCAATTACCTCCCTCCAGTCCTTCCCATGACACATGGGGATTATAGGAACTACAGTTCAAGATGAGATTTAGGTGGGAACACAGCCAAACCATATAAATTCATTAGTCTGTAAAAATACATCTTGATAAAGTTCCACACACAACCATAGAACAAAACCACAACAAAAAATACCATTATGGAAAGTAGATTGGAAGAATCTACTAACAGTGATTACCTCTGGATAGTGGGGTCAGAAATTGTTTTTGTTTTCTTGTTTTTAATTTCCAAATTTTCTACTATGAACATGAATTTACTTCTTTTGTCAGAAATGATTTACATGTTATTGTTGTTGTTGTTTTTAAAATAAATGTTATTGTGCTTCTAACATAGGCCAGAAAGATCAACATTTATGTAATGCCTGTCTCTGTGTGCTCAGCATTTTATCATTATTATCCCATTTGATTCATAAAATAACTATGTGAGATACATAATATCTGTGCTTCACAGATAAGGAAATTATGCCAAGTAATTAGGTAATTTACTCAAAGACTTGTGTCACATAAACTGTGGAGCCAATGTTCCATCAGGTTTAAAAAGCATTTTTATTTCATTGAACCTGGCCAACTCTCAAGTTCTTCATAGTGTAGTAGGCAAAACAGTTATATAGACAAAGAATTGCAAAGAATACAAGTGTCATTCTATAGGTTTGTATAAGGTACTGATTCCTGGGGAAGTATAGAAAGGCTTCACAAAGTAAGTGATACTTGGGCTTGTATAATGAATATGAGTTTTCCAGGAGAATACAGTGGGGAATGAAATGTCAGACAGAAGCCACATTTGCAATGACAGAGAGGCATACAGTAGCATGGCATATTTAGAAACTACAAGTAGATTAGTATGAATGGACCACCATAGACAGATAGGGAGTAATGAGAGATAAACCTGGCTTGGTTAATGGAAGGCAGATCATAGACATCATTGTACAGCAGGAGAAAAAATTGGGAATTTATCCCATAGGACAGTAGTTTTAAACCTTTTCACTGATGTACACTTAATATTGAGAATGAAAACGTACCTCCTTCATCTGAGTTGAGGCTTAAGAAGTTTTCAAAGTTCTCAAAGCAGTTATTTACTATTAGTGTTTTTGGTCCTTATAAAATAATCATATTTACAGTATTCAGGTTTTGGAAGGCAAATGGAAATGCATATAAACAAGGTAGTATAAAGATATTTTGTACAACTAGAAAAACATTCTGAAGATAATAAATATGCTTGCTAATTTTCAATTGTGATTTTTTTTTTTTTTTGCTTTTTAGTACTTTAAGTTGCTGTTTTATGTGCTTTTATTTTTAATTTTACTTTTCAGTGTGAGATTCCTATCTCTAAGATCTTAATTGACTTTCCCACTCCTATATTTTATGATGTGTACCTTGAATATGCTGATGAAAATCAACATCAATATATTTTGGCTGTGCCTGTGTTAAACCTAAATCTTCAACACAATAAGATATTTGTGAACCAAGGTAAGACATCCATACATACCACTTTTTTCCCTGAGCAGAAATCAATAAATAAGTTAACCTACATGATAATTTAATAAACCACATAAGAAAGGTCATGAATTCTCTCTTATATGGTTCTATACAATGTACCAAAAAATAAAATAATATATTGATGGTGGATTTAGAAACTTTTACTAATTTTATTACCAGACATATCGTTAAGAAACTATACTGTTGCTGAGGGTATATCCTGAGAAACATTAGTATAACTGTAAATTGGGGCTTTTTCTTCAAGCTGTCCTGAATATGCTTTTTTGGACAAATTAGTTTCTTTTGTTATTACTCATATTATAAAATTCTGCTTTTTCAGGTAATTTGCAGGGAAAAGCCTTCCAAATTTATGCAAAGTTCAAACAATCAGAAAACATTCAAGTCCAAGGCGCAGTGGCTCACACCTATAATCACAGCACTTTGGGAGACCAAGAGGGGAGAATTGCTTGAGCCTAGAAATTCAAGACCAACCTAGGCAACATGATGAGAGCCTGTTGCTACAAAAAAAAAAAAAAATTATCTTGGTGTGGTGGTGCAAGCTTGTAGTCCCAGCTACTCTGGAGGCAGAGGTGGGAGGATCACTTGAGCCCAGGTTGGGAATGCAGTGAGCCATGATTATGCTAGTGCACTATAGCCTGGTCAACAGAGTGAGACCCTGTCTAAAAAAAAACAAAAGAGGCCGGGCACAGTGGCTCACGCCTGTAATCCCAGCACTTTGGGAGGCTGAGGCAGGCAGATCACGAGGTCAGGAGATCAAGACCATTCTGGCTAACACGGTGAAAACCTATCTCTACTAAAGAATACAAAAAAATTAGCTGGGTGTGGTGGCAGGCACCTGTAATCCCAGCTACTCGGGAGACTGAGGCAGGAGAATAGCGTGAACCCAGGAGGCAGAGCTTGCAGTGAGCCAAGATTGTGCCACTGCATTCCAGCCTGGGCGACAGAGTGAGACTCTGTCTCAAAAAAAAAAAAAAAGAAGAAGACATTCACATGAGTTAGAGAAGGCCATTGTCAGGTGTTTCTTATACTAGTAGCATTTTGCAGCCATCTTATCTAAAACAATAATTTTATCTTTTAAATTTGTACAGTAAACTTTTTTCTTTTTATAATAAAAGACAGCAACTCTGGCAAGTGGCTTCTAACTCGGCGCATTTTCTTAGTGGATGCAGTAAGTGGACGAGAAAATGACTTAGGAAGTCAGCCAAGAGTAATTCGAGTTGCTACCCAAATATCACTGAGGTAAACAAATGTCTAATGATATTATTTATGGGAAAATATAATGGAAGTGTTTGCCAGTCATTAGTAGATGAAAACAATAAGGACAACTGATTTGGAACAGTTGGTCAGGTTATTTTAGGTATATGTGTAGATTGGCATAGACCAGTAAAAGTGAATAGCCAAGGGGGAAACTATAACAGAAGAGTGTGAGGAGTTAGGTCAAAATTCACATGCCAGGTCCCCCTCTAGACCTGCTGAATTAGAATGGGCTGTGAATAGCTAAGTAAATACCAGTGAGCTGAAATTGGTGTTTTAGAAAGAGCTTGCCAGATGGTTGGTGATATTTAGGACTCCCCTATCCTCATTTCTTTCAGTGACTTTTGTTCTGGGTTTACCCAGATTAATTATCAACACCCCCCTCTTCTTAGGATAATCTAACTGTGATCGTACCTTAGGTTAGTACTGCACCACTTAAATTTCTCTTTCTTTTCCAGTGTGAGATCTCTAAAATCTTAGTGACTTTCCCATTCTAATGTTTTATGATGTGTACCTTGACTACACTGATAAAAATCAATACCATCATCTCACAGTAGTTTGGTACTTTGAAGTACTTCAATATACTTTTTTTTTCAGTTGTTTCATTTTGATTCTCATAATCTTATGAGGTAAACAGTGCAGAAACTTTGTTATGTATCATGCTGAAATCCAAATGTACTGTGTTTTCAGCATTTCTTCAATCTGCTAATATGGTATTCTAGTAAAAATGAAAATGCACCTAGTCAGACTTGATGTGTTCTTGATGAAACCATGGTGGCCCCTAGTGATTGGCACTTTCCTTTTTGAATTCACAAACTATACAGTACTAATGCATTGAATTTGGCAAAATGAACCTCACTTTGTGCCATAACCATATTACAGCTGACACTTTTTTTTTAATTAAAAAATTTATTTATTTGTTTATCTTGAGACAGGGTCTTGCTATGTTGTCCAGACTGGTCTTGAACTCCTGGGCTCAAGCAATCTTCCCACCTTGGCCTCCCAAAGTGCTGGGATTACAGGCATGAGCCACTGCACCTGGCTTGACATATATTGTTTTGTTAAGAATTCATCTTTCTCTTTTGAAATCAAGATCTTATCTGCCTTTCTTTAGGCTTCATGTAGCACTGTACTTTTGATTATTCCTCAAAGATAGTTTATAGTGCTTCAGTGATTTCATCTGTAAACTTCATAGGACTTGGATTGAGCTTCTAATTTATCTCAGATGGTATATTTTTAGTTTGTTTTTTCTTTAATCTTACACCATCAGATGGTATATTTTAATGTTCAAGTCTTGATCACTGAAGATGGCTTATGTTGTCATCATTAGTTTACGTGTAACCTTCCTTAGTCCTTGTTAACTGATTGGTTCTGAGATCATCAGACAATTCATACTAAATTCAAAACAAATGGTAAATTAAATGTATGTTTAAGGGCCTGGATATACTGAGTACTATAAATGTATTTTCTTTTAAATAGCGTCCACCTTGTACCCAACACAATAAATGGAAACATCTACCCTCCCTTAATCACCATTGCCTACAGTGACATTGATATCAAAGACGCCAATAGCCAGTCTGTGAAGGTGAGTTCCTGACTAATCAGTGCCCTTGTATGTATAAATAGAGTATAATACTGATTCAGTTTACATTTTGGTCAAAAGACAGTCTTTTTTTTTTTAAGTTCTAAATAAACCTTTCTCTACATATAGTCAAGTCTTAATTATTTTTTACTAATAATGGTAAGAGGTGAGTTCGTATGGATCCTGAGTATAAAAAAGTAAGAATGGATTATGTTTTTCAGTAGAAGTCTCACCAGCAGCCTAGTATCCTTGTTCGGGATACTGGGGTATGCTGAGATGTGCAGTGTCTGCTCCTGTTCTTTTTGGCCACCATGCTTTTGTTAAGATTTTGTGGGCCGGGTGCGGTGGCGAGCGCCTATAATCCCAGTACTTTGGGAGGCCAAGGCGGGTGGATCACCTGAGGTCGGGAGTTCGAGACAGCCTGACCAACATGGTGAAACCCTGTCTCTACTGAAAATACAAAAATTAGCCGGGCGTGGTGGCACGCATCTGTAATCCCAGCTACTCTGGAGGCTGAGGCAGGAGAATCGCTTGAGCCCAGGAGGCGAAGTTGCAGTGAGCCGAGATCACTTCACTGCACTCCAGCCTGGGCAAAAGAGTGAGACTCCATCTCAAAAAAAAAAAAAAAAAAAACTTATGTCTTTGCCCAGTTAAGCCAGGAACTCGGACTTTACAGTGGGCATATGTGTGCTCACCAATCTGTGACCTACTTAATAGAGACATACTTCAACAGGCAGAAGGAGATGATAATTATCAGCGTTATAGCTAGTACAGCTAACATGAACTAGAGGATGTAGTTTGGACCTGCAGCCAAATAGGTTTCCCACTACTTCGTCAACTAAATTAAACTTAACTACAGGACAGAAGGCCTCTTCTGCCCGGGTGGGCCTGTATATGGAAGCGAGACCTCTTAGGCTGCACTGCAGAGAATGAGCTTAGAGAAGGTTGAGCTACACATGCTCAGTTCCTCTTCTCAACTTCTCCAGTCAGATAAAGCATCTTGCTTTGAGGAGGGATAAATGAGAGAGGGATAGAGGTAAAAAAACAGAGGTAATTCTATATTTTTCCTCCTAGAGATTAAGTGGCTATTCCCTTCTTTCTGTAAAGACATGAGAAGTGGAGCATAGCATTTCTTACCTCCAAACTCTGTAAGAGCTTTGAATTTCTACTATTTTACTTCTGTATTTTAATATTCTAGTTCCTTCAGCCGGTGCTTTTGGCCTCTCTGTTGTGCTTATACTTGTACTTGACTGCTATTAGATTCAAACTTTAATTAAGTAAAAATACACATGTAGTATAACTTTTAAAGATTTTCCATCCTCATTTGTATTACCTAATCCAGTGCTAAAATTAGTTTCCATTGACCGAGCTTGCATACACTGTAATGAGAGGAGAAGAAAATCCAAAACATACTTGGTAACAACAAAAGACTGC
The DNA here is from genome assembly GCF_047675955.1 of Chlorocebus sabaeus. Lineage (NCBI taxonomy): Eukaryota > Metazoa > Chordata > Mammalia > Primates > Cercopithecidae > Chlorocebus > Chlorocebus sabaeus. The sequence goes on from NC_132911.1 coordinate 97,539,291, forward strand.
CTGGTTTAAAACTTCCTGGAGTGGTGTTATGAGTAATCAAGAATATATTTATTTTCAGCTTGACGAACATAGTGAAATCCTGTCTCTACTAAAAATACAAAATTAGCCAGGCATGGTGGTGCATGCCTGTAATCCCAGCTGCTTGGGAGGCTGAGGCAGGAGAATCACTTGAACCCGGGAGGAGGAGGTTGCAGTGAGCCGAGAGCGTGCCATTGCATTCCAGCCTGGGCAACAAGAGCAAAACTCTGTCTCAAAAAAAATAAAATAAAATAATTGTGTGTGTGTGTGTATGTGTGTATGTGTATATATATATTTATTTTAATGTAAAACACTTCTGAGTCTTTTCTTTAAATATTATTCTTGTCCAAAATAATTCTAAACTAAGCCTTGATAAATTGAAAAATAACAAATAGAAAAAAGTTAAGTCCACTGGTTGTGGTGGCTCACACCTGTAGTCCCAACACTATGGGAGGCCGAGGTGGGCAGATCAGTTGAGGTCAGGAGTTAGAGACCAGCCTGGCCAACATGATGAAACCCTGTTTCTGCTAAAAATATAACAACAAAAAAAAATTATCTGGGCATGGTGGTGGTTACCTGTAATCCCAGCTACTTGGGAGGCCGAGGCAGGAGAATTCTTGTTGCTTGAACCTGGGATGTAGAGATTGTAGTAAACCAAGATTGCACCACTGCACTCCAGAGTGAGACTGTCTCAAAAGAGAAAAAAAAAAAAGTTAAGTCATGAAACTACATTGATGAAGTCTACCTCAAATTATTCTAATTATAAAATATACAATTCTTTCATCATTTCTTAATTTCTCATGGCAGCTGTTGCAAAATTTTACATCAGTTGTAAACATCCAGCTATGTCTCTGCTCTTTATCTAGTCTTGAGCAGATCAGGACCATCTAACATGAATTCCTTAAGATTTCCTCTTTAATATTTCAGAATCTCTGTTTCATTGTCCTTCCCATTTCTTGTTCCTGTTTCCAAGAAAGAAGGTCCCCTCCTCTCTTCCTAAACTAATCTTCTATCTAAACTCATTTATAGTACATTTTCCAATATCCTGTTCCATCCCTAATGTCTTATTCAGACAGCCTCTCTGCGAGTCCCTTTCCTTTGTTTATAAAAACTCTCAGATTGCCTTATCTTAAAAACAAACTAAAACAACCAACCAACCGAACAAACATTTTACTCAGTTCTGCCAGCTGCCCAGCTTGCTAATGTATCTCTTCATTTCCCAACCATTTACTCTTTCATCATTTGCAGTCTGGCTCTTGCCATTTACTTCTTTGAAAACCTCTTTCATGAAAGTCAGCGATGGTTTCCACGTATAGTGGCTTTCTTTACCTTGACATTTATACAACATTTGAAACTGTACTCAATGTCCTCCTCCTTCTTGAAACTCCCTATTCTGTGACCATGGTAAGACTTAAGTATCTTCCTCTCCTATCCCTCACAGTCCTCTTCTCTGACCTTTTACTAGGTTCTTTCTCTTGTCTCTTAACGTAGTGGTATCTTTAAGATTTTGTTCAGATCTTTGATTAATCTACGGTTTAGCAACTGGTGGTTTACCCAGTTGCTAAATTCCTAATGTACAAGTTTAGTCAAATTCCTCAGTTACAGAAGTCTATCAGAAAATGAAATATGATTAGTCTGTGCATGAATTTAACTTATCTCCTAACAAGCCCCGTTTTTAATGTGCGTGAAAGAGATATTTAAAGTAGCACAAATAATTCTCAAAAGCATATCTATTTACATGTAAGTAAAGGTCAACTCTAATAATATTGATAGTTAGAAACTATAGTGTTTATGGTAAAACCCAGCTACAAATGTGTTTTTATAAGTTTGTATTACATAATTTCAGTATAGCTAATTTGTTTTGTTTTAAATACCAGGTTTCTTTCTCAGTCACATACGAAATGGATCATGGAGAAGCACATGTCCAGACAGATGTAAGTTTATTTTAACCTATTAAAATATATACAGTGTATTTTACAATTAAATAATTTCAGATGTGCAAGAAAGTTGCTAAAACAAATTTGCCAGATACTCTTTTCCCAGCCTCCCCTAATGTTAGCATACATAACCTTAGCACAATGATCATAATCTGGAAATTAATATTGATGTAGTCCTATTAACTCATCTACATGCTATTTGAATTTCACTATTGAATTTTTTTCTGTTTTAGGACCCAATCTAGCGTCACATATTGCTTTTAGCTGTCATAGCTCCTTAGTGTTTTACAATGTGTGACAGATTCTTAGTCTTTCTTGACCGTAATACTTTTGAAGAGTACTGGTCCATTATTTTGGCCCTCAATTTGGGTTTGTCTGGTATTTTCCCATGATCAAATCGAGTTCATATAGTTTTGGCAAAGATGCCATCAAAGTGATGCTATAATAATAAATAAAAATAAGTATCTCACGGGGAAGATTCTTTGAAATTATGCAAACATCCTGCTTCTTATTCTTCTTATTCTCCCCCTTCTCGTTTTTTTTTTTTTTTTTTTTTTTTTTGGAGATGGAGTTTTGCTCTTGTTGCCCAGACTGGAGTGCAATGGCGTGATCTCAGTGATTCTGTTGTCTCAGCCTTCTGAGTATCTGGGATGACAGGCATGTGTCACCACGCCTAGCTAATTTTTGTATTTTTAGTAGAGATGGGGTTTCTCCATGTTGGTCATTCTGGTCTCAAATTCCCAACCTCAGGTGAGCCACCACACCCAGCTGACCCTGTTAATTTTATTTTATTTTATTTTAGATGGAGTCTCACTCTATTGCCCAGGCTGGAGTGCAGTGGTGTGATCTCGGCCCACTGCAACCTTCACCTTGCTGGTTTAAGCAATTCCCCTGCCTCAGCCTCCCTAGTAGCTGGGATTACAGGTGCATGCCACCACACCAGGCTAATTTTTTTGTATTTTTAGTAGAGACAGGGTTTCACCATGTTGGCCAGACTGGTCTTGAACTCCTGACCTTAGGCAATCCACCCACCTCAGCCTCCCAAAATGCTGGGATTACAGGCGTGAGCCACCGCGCCCGGCCCTCTAATTTTATTGAGTAGCATCCATTGATGATTCTTACCTGCAGAAAGTTTCACTGTGATATTTGCCTGATGGTGATTTTCTGTTTCCCTAATTACTTTTTTATTTATTTGGAACTTTACTATAAGGAGAAACTCTCCCTTTGCTCACATTATTTATTCAATTATTTATTTTTAAATCAGTGTGAACTCGTATTTATTTTATTCTAGTAATTATAATATGTTATTATTTGTTTTCTTGTTCAAATTGTCCCACATTTGGCCATTACAAGTTCCTCCAACTTGACTCCTGTGTCCTTTCAACATGTCCCACCCCACCATTTTTTTGAGTACTTCCTTACTTTCTGTTCACAGTGTTTTTGAACACCAATGAGAGAAATTACATAAATTCTCAATTGTTCTTTTGTTTTTTAGATTGCTTTGGGTGTATTGGGTGGGCTAGCTGTTTTAGCATCTCTTTTGAAGACAGCAGGATGGAAGAGGCGCATTGGGAGTCCCATGATTGACTTACAGGTATAATCTCAGCGGTTTTTAAATAATATTTTAATCTTTTGACTATTCTGGATCCTTTTCATAAGACACAGCTAGAGGATAAGTAAAGAAGTTGCATTGAATTTTTCTGGGGTATGTAATTAGGATAAGTATTGCTGGGTCATATGGTATATACGTACCTCATTTTCTTCCTACCATACTGTATGCCAGTCTATATTCCTACCAGCAATGCTCTTATTTCTGCACAAACTTGGCAACACTTGATATTTTTCCAACCTTTCCAATTTTTGCCAGTCTCATGGCATATAGTAGTATGTCACTATTGATTTCATTTTCATTTCTCTGTACTCTTCATATACATTTTAATCATTCAGGTTTTTCCTTCTGTTAACTGCCTGTTTATATCCCTTGCGTACTTCTCTACTATGTTTCCAGTTTTTCTTGTTTATGTGAAGGATTTTTTTTATTTTCTAAATAGTAACCCCTTTTTGGTTTCTGATGTTGAAATATATGAACAAATAAATATGTGACCCATCTGTCATTTTTATCCATGTGGTCCTTTGTTTAACAGAAACTTTCAGGTTTGTTTTTGTTTTTGTTTTTGTTTGTTTTTTTGAGACAGAGTCTCTCTCTGTCGCCCAGGCTGGAGTGCAGAGGCACGATCTTGGTTCACTGCAACCTCCACCTCCCGGGTTCAAGTGATTCTCCTGCCTCAGTCTGCTGAGTAGCTGGGATTACAGGCATGCACTACCTTGCCTGGCTAATTTTTGTATTTTTAATAGAGACGGGGTTTCACCATGTTGGTCAGACTGGTCTTGAACTCCTGGCCTCATGATCCGCCCACCTCGGCCTCCCAAAGTGCTGGGATTACAGGCATGAGCCACCACGCCTGGCCAGAAACTTTTAGTTTTGATATCATCATATCTGAATATTTTTTCAGTGCTTTTAGGATCTTGTTTAGGAAAACCTTCCCTTGTTTTTATCAAACATTTAAAAAATATTTACCATGTACCAGGCACTTTTTAAAGCTTTATGTATGTAATTTTCTTAATCCTCACAGTAGCTCTTTGAAGTTAGGTTATTATTCGCATTTTACACATGATGAAATTGAGGCAAAGGTTAAATTTTCTACTTGCTTGATTTTTACAGCAACTCAGTAATAGATATTTCCATTTTGCCAATGAAGAACATGAGAAAGGTTACAGGGTAACTTTAACCAGAGTATCTTTCTGATTCCAAAGCCAGTGAGCTAAGGAATCAGCAGGGGGACTTGATTTACTACTTGGGATAGTCCAGAAAGGCTTCCCAGAGAAGTGAACTTTAAGTGGGATTATCTCTTCATTCTACAATAGTCACTGAGGCTCTACTGTCTAAGTGTCTGGCACTCTGCCAGGAACTAGAGGATGTGATAGTGAGCAAAGACAGACATAGTCTGTGCTCTCAGAAATCATGAGAGCTTACCAGAGAGAGGAAGAGAAGAATATTTGGTAAAACAATGCCCATTTTATTCCACAAAGTATTCAAGATGAAAGTATGGAGTGATTAGTCATTGACTAACTACATGACTAGAACTGGCAGATGAGGCTAAAAAGTTAATTTTGGCCCATATTGTGAAAGACCTTGTGGATCAGGAATTTATATTGCATTGAGGAGTTGTTCATTTTTAACAAGGGAAGTGACACAATCCAATTCACATTTTAGAAAACTAACTCTGGTGTTAGTGTGGAGGAGAGATTAAAGGGGACTAAGAGAAAATTAGGAAGCAGTTCAATTTTCTTAGATAGTGAAAGATGAGAAGAGTTGAAAAAAGAGGCTACCAGGAATGGCCAGAAAGGTAAGGAACCAAAAGGTAGCAAGGAGGAGGAAGCAGGTCGTCTTTATAGCCAGATCATACGTGGATATGTGAAACGAGGTTTCAGGCTTAAGAAACGTAGTGGATGATGTATAAAAGTGGTAATATTACTAAAAGTGGTTTATACATTGAGTCTTAAACAGCTGTTAATTCTTTTTTTTTAATTGCAGACAGTTATGAAATTCTTGGTGTACTATGCTGGTGATCTGGCCAATGTTTTCTTTATCATCACAGTGGGAACAGGTCTTTACTGGCTTATTTTCTTCAAAGTGAGTGAGTTTCTGAATTTACCCCAACTGCCAATATCAGAATAATTGAAAAATTTTCTTTATAAAGGAACTATTTTTGTTTGGGAGAATTTTTGATCAACAGTATTAAGAAAAGTGCCCAACTCTCCATTCCTTGAGTGTGCTGAGCTTATCGATCACATCACTATCTTCCTCTTTTATGCTTTCTTTGGTTTTTAAATTGTGCTTAAGAAAAACCTTGTTCAATTGGAAGACTTACGTGGGAGGATCCTGTGAGTCCAGAATCGAGTCCTGCCCGGGCAGCATACTGAGACCCTCCTTTCCCCCCAAAAAAAAAAAAACTTTGTGTGATTATATTTAATCAAGTAATTTTTATTATAGGCACAGAAGTCTGTCTCTGTTTTGCTACCAATGCCAGTTCAGGAAGAACGTTTTGTCACTTATGTTGGATGTGCCTTTGCTCTGAAGGTAAGTTTTAAAGGACAGGTTACCAAATTTAAAAGGCCTGCTAATGAACTAATAAGTCTTTAAAATTAAAATGCTTTCAAAAATCTTTGGTGTGAAATTCACTTTGGTTTTGAAAGAAAGCATTGATTATTTTATGCAGTAAATTTACTTTTATTTGTAGTAGATACTCAGTCTGAAAATCTGCCTTAAATATTTTTTTCAAAGAAGCCATAAATTTGTATGGCTTATTTGATAAAATGATATTTCAGTATATAACTTTCCTTAAAGTCTGATGATACATTTACAATGGGACAAAATGTCTTCAGGCATGAATTTTGTCTCCATTAATCAAGGATAAAGTGTTGAGATCTTAAAGCTGTTTTGTCTGTCTCCAGATTCCTTTGCTCCTTTCTTCCTATGACCCCCATCCTCAACTCAGTGTTCTCTATCAATGTAGGTGAAGCTCTTTATATGCCTCTTGATAGTCCTTATCCCATTGTACTGTGAATATTAAGTGTCTCCTTTTTCCACTGGCTAGGAGCTTCTCGAAATGAAGTATCCCATACTTAGATTTTTATCCTTTATTTGATCAATAATGCAGCAACTAGAAAGAATGCCTCAGTTTAAACATATTGCTTCTATAAATGAGAAAGATGTGTTTCAACAACGCATTCTGTAAAAATCAGAAATCTTAATAGCAGAAATAGAAAAAACAGACAGAGCATTCAAAAACTTTAATTAGGAAAAACAAGCTATAGTTGAAAATATTTTTACTTATAAAGAAGTCAACTGATCTACAAAACGAGGTGTGCTTCTAGAATCTTTGGGAAAGAGTCAATTATATAAGTCCCTATGTGAGGAGGAAAAATGTCTCCTCTTTTCGTATTCCTATTTTAAAGAAATAAATAAAAAGGTAAGGTAAAGTAAAATGTATATGAAAATTCTGTGAATTTGGTGATTCCAGGTTATCTGATGAGCTTCTAATGATCCCCTGGTGGTATTATAACTTCATGTGAATTCACTTATAAACGTATATGTTCTTGTGATAACAGTATGTTTCTTAAAGAGTCAATATTGGTTTTATAAGCAGGCTTAATGCTGGTACTCTTTCAGGTGTTTTATTATATGTCATTCTCAGGCACTACAATTTTTGCATAAGCTCATATCCCAGATTACAATAGATGTATTCTTTATTGATTGGGAGCGACCTAAAGGAAAGGTTCTTAAAGCTGTTGAAGGTAAGTGAAATATACATTTGTACCAAAATTCTTTTGCTATCCTTGCAGAGCAAAGGAGGTAGAATTCTTTTACTCATTTTATTTTTCTGACCAGGTGAGGGTGGTGTACGAAGTGCCACTGTTCCTGTAAGCATATGGAGAACATATTTTGTAGCAAATGAATGGAATGAAATTCAGACTGTGAGAAAAATTAATTCACTATTTCAAGTACTTACTGTCCTCTTCTTTTTGGAGGTATAAACTGTTTGATGTGATTATATGCAACTTACATGTACCTTATAAATATTAAACTAATATAATTCCAACTAAGTTTTCATGACAGTGGAAGATTTCTCTAAAGGTTGAAATATTGTTGTGAAGCCATTAAAAAGGAGTGACTTTATGTTATATATTTTACCACAATTTTTTTTTTTTTGAGACGGAGTCTTGCTCTGTAGCCCGGGCTGGAGTGCAGTGGCCGGATCTCAGCTCACTGCAAGCTCCGCCTCCCGGGTTCCCGCCATTCTCCTGCCTCAGCCTCCGGAGTAGCTGGGACTACAGGCGCCCGCCACCTCGCCCGGCTAGTTTTTTGTATTTTTAGTAGAGACGGGGTTTCACCGTGTTAGCCAGGATGGTCTCGATCTCCTGACCTCGTGATCCACCCGTCTCGGCCTCCCTAAGTGCTGGGATTACAGGCTTGAGCCACCGCGCCCGGCCGGACACAATTTTTTTTTTTTTTTTTTTTTTAAGTTTACCATCTTAAGGATTTTTAAGTGTAGAGTTTAATAGTGTTAAGTCAGCCAGGCGCAGTGGCTCACGCCTCACTTTGGGAGGCCAAGGCAGGCGGATCACCTGAGGTCGGGAGTTTGAGACCACCCTGGCCAACATGGAGAAACCCTGTCTCTACCAAAAAATGCAAAATTAGCTGGGCATGGTGGCACATGCCTATAATCCCAACTGCTCGGGAGGCTGAGGCAGGAGAAGCGCTTGAACCCGGGAGGCGGAGGTTGCAGTGAGCCGAGATCGCGCCATTGCATTCCAGCCTGGGCAAAAAGAGCGAAACTCCATCTCAAAAAAAAAAAAGATAGTGTTAAGTACATTCGCATTGTCATGCAAAATCATCATCACCATTCATCTCTAGAACTCTTCATCTTGCAAAACTGAAACTCCATACCCCTTAAACAACCCTGTACCCATTCCCTGCTACACCTAACCCCTGGCAACCACCATTCTATAATACTTCCTGTCTCTGTGTGTTTGACTGCTCTAGGTGTAAGGAGTGGCTTTAAAACCAATAGTTCGTATCAGAAGTCCTCGGGGATCTTTTGTAAAATACCTATGCTCAGGCTCACCCTTAGAGACTATGTTTGATTTAGTAGCTTTGAGGTAACCCCAGGTATCTATATTTTGAAAAAGCTCCCTACTCCCTGATCCGTATTCTCCCCTGCATTAGAATCACTATTATAAGTTTGATATTTTTCAACTAATTTTTATTGAAAACTTACTATAGACTATGTTCTGTGCTAAGAGCTGGGGCTAAAATGAACAAGATGCAACATATTTATTATACATTTGCAGTTATTTCATGGATTTAGTTGAAATTATTGAAGAAAGTATTCAGTACTAAGTATAAGACTGAACATGGAAACCGTTTATATGGGAATATGTTTTCTCAGGAATTATCTGCTTAATTAAGATTGAATATAAATCATTAACTCTTAGGTCTGTCTGTCTTCCCTCTTTTTTCTTCTTTCTTTCCATTCTCTTTCCCCTTTCCCTTCCTTTATTTTTGTAAAACTAGTAGAAGACTGTTTGTATCCTTAGAGCTTTTAAATAATATGAGCAATACTTCCAAAATTCACTTGAAGTAGTATTTTGGTTTTTCTTAAATGAACAGATAAAATTTACATATGTTTATAGTTTACAATACAGTGTTTTGATATATGTATTCATTGTGGAATGGCTAAATCAAGCTAGTTTATCTGTTACCTCACATACTTCTTTTCTTTTTGAAGTTGCGTGTGTGTGTGTGTGTGTGTGTGTGTGTGTGTGTGTTTAGGAGTTTCCTCAGCTTTAAAAGATGTTACATGAAAAAGTTTTATAGTCAAGTAAGTTTGGAAAATATTGGATTCAGTATAATCATGTAGTACCTTTTACTGTAAAACTTCTCAGAGCCTTTATTCTACAAGGGTGGGAAGCATGGAGGTGAGTGTAATGGATGGACCAAATGTATTTAAACATAGATTATTTTTTCAAAGAACTTATGCCCTTTAGAAGACATTTTGTAATATACTTTTTCAAAGTATAAAAATGTTTAGTACAGTGCCTGGCACATGTCAAATACTCATGAAATACTAGTTGTTGGTTTCACTCATTGGTAGTTTACTAATGAAAGTTTTATCCTTTGAATTAAATTTGTATTCCTGTCAGTGTGTATGACAATAAGGTTATATTTGACCCTTAGTCATATTGAGAAGAATGCCAAATGAACTAACTAAATATTATGTAATAAATACTTTGTAGTTAAGATACTGGATAATAATTATTTTTATCTAGATTTTCTACTGTTTATGCAAACTTGGATATTTTAGTTTTTCAAGGTGAGTAGGGAGAGGTTTTCTATTTTCAGTCTAGAGTAGTTTTCTTTATCCATGTCTGTTTAAATTATTACTTTTCCTTTTTACTCCAGGTTGTGGGATTCAAGAACTTGGCATTAATGGACTCATCTTCTAGTCTTTCTAGAAGTCCATCTAGCTATGTAGCTCCTTATAGCCGCATTTTGAGATATGCAGTGTCTGCTGCTCTTTGGCTAGCCATTGGAATTATACAGGTAAGGAATTATACAGGTAATATTACTTCTAAGTAACATTACTTATTTATAACTCTGCTTACTTACTGATTATCATCAAACATTGACCACATCCTTCTTTCTGTAGCAGAAAGAAGGTGACAAGAGCAATAAGCTAATAGTTCTTTTTTTTTTTTTTTGGAAACAGTCTTCGCTCTGTCGCCCAGGTTGGAGTGCAGTGGCATCATCTTGGTTCACTGCAGCCCCTGCCTCCCAGGTTCAAGCAATTCTCCCACCGCAACCTCCTGAGTAGCTGGGACTGTAGGCACCCACCACTACGTCCAGCTAATTTTTTTGTATTTTTAGTAGAGATGGGGTTTCACCATGTTGGCCAGGCTGGTCTTGAACTCCTGACTTCAGGTGACCCTCCTCCCCTCCCAAAGTGCTGGGATTACAGGTGTGAGCCATCGCACCCAGCCAGTAGTCAATTCTTACATTGTGTTAGTCACTGTACTAATTTAACTACTGTTGATCCATCACTTCTTGGCCTTTAGGCTAAGATCAAGTGTAATTACTGTTGATCCTTGAACAACATGGGGTTAAACTATTTGAACTCATTGAGAGTAGAAAATACAGTGTTCGCAGAATGCAAATTCTGCATCTGTAGAGGGCCAACTTTCTGTATAGATGGGTTCCAGCAGGACTGAATGTGGGACTTGAATATGGGTGGATTTTGGTATACTTGGGGGTTCTGGACTCAATCCCAACATACTAAAGGACAATTGTAATTGCTTTATACCTAATAATGCCTCAATCTTTATAATAGCCCTCAGAAATAAGTTCTGTTATTATCCTCATTTTATAGATGAGGAAACTGAGACACAGGAAGGCTAAAAAAATTGCCTGAAGTCATGTGACTAGTAACTGACAGAACTGGAATTTGAACTCAGACAGCCTGATTTCAGAGTTCACATTCTTGTCGATAGTGGGGCTCTGAAGGGCCTTTGAGAGTCTGCAGCTTTATAGTCATAGGACAGACTCCTTGTTTAGTTTATATGTAAATACAGGGACAGATAAGCTACCCTAAATATGTTGTTTTCTTTTGAAACATAACTTATTGTTTGCATTTATTTATATATCATGAAACCTTACTCAAATTGCTCATACCCCTTGTGGAGTTTTTCTTGAAATATTTATTAAAATGACCAAAAGTAAAAATAAGTCTTTTTAGCCTCAGGTCCCATGGATCTAGTAGAGGCTATAAAGAAAAAAAAAAAAAAAAAAAAAGGAAAGAAAAAGAAGCAGCAGCAAGCATCTAACTTTCAGGTACTCATAAACAGAAAGAGTCCTTCTGTTTAAAATTTCCTTAACTTTTATAATCAGCACATGAAGATAGGACCTCTAGAGAGACCAATTTTAACTTCCTATAGCTGGCTAATAGCTATCTACCTAGAACAGCCTACTTTTAAGGATCTTTTGAGATTTTTGTTTGTTTGGTTTTTGTTTTTAGAGACAGTCTTCCCCTGTCTCCCCGTCTGGAGAGCAATGATGCAATCATAGTTCACTGCAGCCTCAACCTCCCGGGCTCAAGCAATCCTCCTGCCTCAGTCTCCTGAGTAGCTGGGACTATAGGCACATGCCACCACACCCAGCGATTTTTTTTTTTTTTTTTTTTTTGAGACAGAGTTTCACTCTTGTTGCCCAGGCTGGAGTGCAATGGCGTGATCTCGGCTCACTGTAACCTTCGCCTCCCAGGTTCAAGCGATTCTCCTGCCTCAGCCTCCCAAGAAGCTGGGATTACAGGGGCCTGCCACCATGCCCAGCTAATTTTTGTGTTTTTAGTAGAGACGGGGTTTCACCATGTTGGCCAGGCTGGTCATAAACTCCTGAGCTCAAGCTATCCTCCCATCTTGGTCTCCCAAAGTGCCAGGATTACAGGTCTGAGCCAGATTGAAATATTTTTAAGAGAGCATATTCTTAGAGAATTAGGTCCAGGTGGTGGTATTCAGTAATCTGTGTATTAACTTTTTAAATATATATTTATTTTAAGTTGATGAGACTTACTCAAACTTGAAACTACAGGGATAGAGTTAGTAAAGGACAGCTGACAACCAGAAAAAGAAAACAAACATATTAGAATTGGAAACAAAATAGAATCAAAAGACTATGGGGTTTGATGTTTACCATCAATGTAATAGTAAGGAAATATTTTGTACAATATACCAATATATTTTGTGAGTATATCAGATTCATCTGGATGTAGATAGTCTAAAGCAGCATCATCTGAAACTTTTCATATTTGGTTGAATATAACACAATCAAAAACAAAATAAGAGTGGCTGAAATCAAAGAGAACCTTGCCTTTCCCATGAAAAAGATGAGCAGAGGTCCAAAGTACAGGGCTGGAGTGAAATGGTGGCTTAGTGCTACTGTCAGGACCCAGAAGCCTGTCCTTCTGCCCAGCCACAAGGGACTTCCATCTCCACAGTCCCTTCATGGTCCATAATGGTCAATGAAATTACAGGAGAGAATTGAAGTAGGTAAGGTCACCTTTTCTTTAACAGCCTTTTCAGAAGTGCCTTTCAACATCTTCTTGGCTAGAACTTAATAGCATGGCCACACCTAACTGCACTAGAACCTTTCAGCTGGGCAGCAGTATATCCTGCTCAAGGAAGGGATCTGTTACTAAGGAGAAAGGGTTGTTGGGACAGCACCTAGCAATCTCAGACACCACCATCTAACTTCATTCTTTGCATCTCACTTTGCTGTCAGCTGGATAGTAAACCTTTTCTCGCCATGGTAATATTCTAAAATGATCAGTGTTTATATATTTGTCAAGAATCTTTGAGAATTCCTTTAACAACCTGTTACAGTTTTGTAAATTTGTCTAAACTCTTCTTGATTCTAATGATGTCAGGCTTTATTGTTCACTCCTTCTATTTCCTTAAACCCAGCCTCTTCAGCTTTTAAGTGGTGTCTTTTAATTTTTAAACCTTGAATATTGCTGTGTTTGACATCCTTTAAAGAGGTTTAAAATATGTATATATATGCCGGGCGCGGTAGCTCACGCCTGTAATCCCAGCACTTTGGGAGGCCGAGACGGGTGGATCACGAGGTCAGGAGATCGAGACCATCCTGCCTAACACGGTGAAACCCCGTCTCTACTAAAAAAAATACAAAAAACTAGCCGGGCGATGTGGCGGGTGCCTGTAGTCCCAGCTACTCGGGAGGCTGAGGCAGGAGAATGGCGTAAACCCGGGAGGCGGAGCTTGCAGTGAGCTGAGATCCGGCCACTGCACTCCAGCCTGGGCGACAGAGCGAGACTCCATCTCAAAAAAAAAATAATAATAATAAAATAAAATAAAATATGTATATAGAGTATGTAGGAAAACGTTTTCAGCAGTCAGCTACTGTAGATTCACTTATCTATTCATTCACATATTTAAGTGCATTTTATGTACTGGATGCTGTGCTGAGCTTATGGATATGCTGTTACAGGAACAAATGACAGATTGTGCCAAGTGCTGTGAAGAGATGCAGCAGGGACATGAGATAGAGAGTAAAAAGAAGGGAGGAGAGTGGAGGGTAGGAATGGGGGATAGTGGGGACAGCTTTAAATAGGGGAGTTAGGAAATTTTACCTTTTTGTGAAACATGTCTAAAAAGATGTACCAGGTAAAATTTTTATTTATAAAATTTCTGTTTCTACTATTAAATCTAAGAAAACACTGGAAACCATTCCGTATGAATTTTTAATACTTTATAGTCAGAATACTAGATATATGCTTTTTATGTGCTGTTCTGGCAGAGAAAATTAATTTGAAAAGTAGAGGATTTTCTCATGTCTTGGAATTTAGATGAGCAAAGTGACAAAACCAAACATAAATCTGACCATCGATGCATTGATTTGTCCTATTTTAAAAGACTTTTTCTTTCTTCCCACGTGTTTGTCATAGCTTGTTTAATGACACAGAAAGTTTGCAAAACTCAAAATAGGTTCCCTCAATGACTCAATACAATTTCAAAATCCTCCTCCCTTCGACAGAAGACTCAGAAATGATAAGTAGGACTTTATCACATAGGAACTGTTAAAGACCACTGTGCTTTTGGTTGGAACTTTTTTTTTCTTAAGATACTACACTGTGGCTGTAACAGAAAATTAAAATCCTAAAAGCTAATAAACATAAACTTGGCTTAATGTTTCAGATCGTGTTCTTTGCTGTCTTTTATGAGAGATTTATAGAAGATAAAATTCGACAGTTCGTTGATTTATGCTCTATGAGTAATGTAAGTACTTTCTGACTTCATCTTGCAACTGTTACTTTCCCTTTTTAAAGGTCATGAGTTTGTTAAGAGAGGCTTTAAAAGTCATTTGGTATGACTGAATTTTTGGTCCAATTTTCCACTGGTTGTTAATTCCAGAGATAATTATAATGAGCTACAAGTTAATATTTACTGCCTTAGTTTTTTCATCTTTTTTTGTGTGTTTTTTTTGTTTGTTTTTGGAAACGGTCTTGCTCTGTCACCCAGGCTGGAGTGCAGTGGCACCATCTTGGCTCACTGCAACCTCTGGCTCCCGGGTTCAAGCAATTCTCACACCTCAATCTCCTGAGTAGCTGGGATTACGGGTGTGCACCACTCTGCTGGACTAATTTTTTTTTTTTTAATATTTTTGGTACAGATGGGGTTTCACCATGTTGGCCAGGCTGGTCTTGAACTCCGCCTGCCTCCAGCCTCCCCAAGTGCTGGGATTACAGGTGTGAGCCACTGTGCCCAGCCTGTTTTTTTCACCTTTATTTACAGTTTCTTAATTATGAATTTCTTATGCTTCCAAGTAGTTCATTAATTCCAGCACCCCTGAAAATTGTTTGTATATCAACGCTGTTTCTTCTTTTCCTTTCTTTTTTTTTTTTCTTTTTTTTCGAGAAAAGGCTCGCACTGTAACCCAGGCTGGAGTACAGTGGTGCAGTCGTAGCTCACTGCAACCTTGACCTCCTGAGTTCAAGCAATCCTCCCACCTCAGCTTCCCAAGTAGCTGGGACCACAGGTGTGCACCACCAACGACCCAACTTTTTTTTTTTTTTTTTTTGTAGAGAAAGAGTCTCCCTATGTTGCACAGACTTATTTCTCCCTTTCTTGGAAAATATCTTCAATCTCTTTTTCAAACACTTTAAAAAAAAACCTTATTATCCTTGATTACTGTATTATCCTCTTTATGTATTTCCCAAGAATACAATCTTCATTATTTTGAAGAAAGCAATTTTAAGGAAAACTTTATTTTTTGTTGTTTTGCATAAGAGTTGCTAATTGCTTCTTTTTATTCTCTTTTTATAGATATCAGTGTTTCTATTATCCCACAAATGTTTTGGATATTACATTCATGGTAGATCAGTACATGGGCATGCAGATACTAATATGGAAGAAATGAATATGAACCTTAAAAGAGAAGCGGTATGAAAATGTTTTACATATTTTTGTTTTTAAGTTGAGAAATGGATTCTTATAAATCTTGGGATTGTTTTTTTTTAAAAAAAGTCTTTATTGATAACTTTTTTTTTTTTTTTGAGATGGAGTCTCGCTCTGTCACCCAGGCTGGAGTCCAGTGGCCCAATCTTGGCTCACTGCAGCCTCTGCCTCCTGGATTCAAGTGATCCTCCCATCTCAGCTTCCTGAGCAGCTGGGACTACAGGCATCTGCCACTACACCCGGCTAATTTTGTATTTTTAGTAGAGACGAGGTTTCACCATGTTGGCGAGGCTGGTCTTGAATCCTGACCTCAGGTGATCCACCCACCTTGGCCTCCTAAAGTGCTTGGATTACAGGGGTAAGTCACCGCACCTGGCCTATTGATCACTTTGAAAGTTGCTAGGGGCTGCCGGGCATGGTGGCTCACACCTGTAATCCCGGCACTTTGGGAGGCCAAGTCGAGTGGGTCATGAGGTCAGGAGATCGAGACCATCTTGGCTAACACAGTGAAACCTCGTCTCTACCAAAAATACCAAAAAAAAAATAGCTGGGCGTTGTGCCGGCGCCTGTAGTCCCAGCTACTCACGAGGCTGAGGCAGAATGGCCTGAACCCAGGAGGCGGAACTTGCAGTGAGCCGAGATGGCACCACCGCACTCCAGCTTGGGTGACAGAGCGAGACTCTGTCTCAAAAAAAAAAAAAATTGCTAGGGACCAGCTCACCCTGAACATCCACAAAGGCAAAGAATCTAATTTTACCTTGTAGTTCCTATATGAACTGTATTTCACAGTAACCAGATAATTCATGAGGGAAAGTTTCTCTTTATAGAAGAAAGTAGAAGGAATTCTAAGTTAGAAAAATTACCATTTTGCAGCGACTAATGGATTGATGAATGTAATCTGCCATCATCAGTGGATGCTAAACAATTAAGTGACTGTTGACAGGGAACTTTATAATGAGGGATCAGGTTGACGTAATTTAGACGCCCTGTAAATAAAAATAAGGATAACTGACATATACACTTCCTGCCATGATGCAGTAGGAAGTATATAACACCAATGAAGTATTTTTGCCTAAAAAACTGAACCTGAGTATAATCAACCCTCTAGCCTAATCACCAGTTTACAGGAAATACAAGCGATAAAGGGACAAATTAAATAGCGCCATAGAAAGTAATTAGCCAGGTCTGGGTATAGGCTGCCTCACAGGATAAATTACTTAGTGTCTCCAGACAAATCGATGGCATGAAAAGAAAAGGAAGGATGATGGTGGCAGTGTATGAACTATTACATTATAAGAAAGATTTGAAAAACAAACCAATCTGATACAATATGTGGACTTTATTTGGATCCTGATTCAGACAAACCAACTATTTAAAAAATCTGGGAGATTTTTAGTGGACTAAATGTTAAGAAATAACTAATTTTGTTAGGTATGAAAATGGCATGGTAGTTATTTATTTTAAAGTTCTTATTAGAAATGCATACAAAGCATTTACAGATGAAATGACATGGTCTGGGTTTTACTTTAAAATACTCTAAGAAAAAAGAAAATTTGGGAGGATAGATGAAACAAAATTGATAAAATATTAGTAATTGCTGAAGCTAGGTAGTGAGTGGTTTACTGTTCTCTCTACTATGTACATTTGGAAAACTTCCATAATAAAATTTTTTAGAGAATAGGATGTGCTTAAGCAGAAAAACCAAGAAGATTTAGTGATTAAGGGCCATACCTGTGACTTGTAAGAATTTGATACGTGATAATGGCATTTCAGAGAAGAATTTATTTAATACATTGAACTGGATCACTTGATTAAACATTAGAAATTACTTTGTGATTAAAAAGTTAAATGTAAAACATGAAGCCATAAGAACCTAGAAAAGAATATTTCAGACTGGAGGATGATATTCTAAGGATAAAGAATAGAAAGCATCAAAAAATATTAATTGATGTTACTTTATTAATATAGTACGTTTACATATCAAGCAATCATAAAAGGTAGTAAATTAGAGTAAAATACTTATAATAAATATGACAAAGATATTGATAACAATATTGAAAGATATGCAAATCACTAAGAAAACAGTAAATTAAAATCTCAATGGAAAAATGAGCAATAGACACTAATAAACCTCTAAAAAGATTTTAACTCATAATCAAAGATCTGAATATAAAAATAATGATTTTCCCCTCTTCAAATTAGCAAAATTTTTTTAGAAAAGCTAATACTTAATAGCATCAAGGACACAGTGAAATGGGCAACCACAAAGCTACTGGTGGCAGGTTGAATTTATGCAGACCTTCTTGAAAGTGTTTGGGCAACGTATATACCAAGAGCTTTTTAAGGTTCATGATCTTTAATTCACTGATTTTGTGAATGTTAACTCAAGGAAAAATTAACAATATGAACAGCTACTTAAATTCAGGATCTTTATCACAGGAGTTATTTATAAGGGAAAAAGTATATAAAAATTGGAGAATATTAAATAAATTGGCTTACCTTTATGGTGAAATCTTAAGTAGATGGTAAAATCATGTTTTATAGAATATTTAATGACTGGGGAATTGCTCAGGCTATAACGTTAAGTGAAAAAGAAGTCATTGTGATCCCAATTTTATGCTATTTATATGTACATCCCTTAGACAAAAGACTGGAAATGAAATTCCTTAATATATCTATATTTCTGGGTGTTAAGACTAGGTAATTTTTTTTCTTTTCTTTTTTGTATTTCTCTTTATTTTGTAAATTTTCTGCAATGGCATGCATGTTTTTAATCAAGAAAAAAATTTTAAATAAAGAAGTTCACTATATGTATTCTCCCTTTAACTGTATAGAAAGCCAAGTGCCATATTATGTTTTCAGGTTAGATTTAGACAAAGAAGGAAAATATTAACCTCTGGAGTAGGTAGACAGGCTTTATATAGGCCAGAGAACTTGAGTCGAGCCTTGAAGCATCAATCAAATCAAAAATTTTTTACATATTTGTGGTTGTCAGGATCCCAGTTGTATCAGGGAAACCCAAAATGAATATGGATATCTGGTTCATAACATTAACTGTTTGGTCATGTATCACTGTGTTTTATTGGAATTAATTAAGGAAACATCTCAAAAATGTTTAGAAAACAATAAAGATCATTTGCAATTATAAAACTAGTTAACTCCAAAGCAAGACCTTTCAGCATACATTAAAAGAGCAATAATCTTCATTATAAGGGAAGCTAAGAATATCAATATACAATAAACATATATATAGTCTTTATATCATCTCCTTTGCTCTACTTAAATATATATACTCTACCTAAAAATATATATATGCTCTACTTAAATATATAAATGTATATGTGATAAATATATAAATAGATATATTTAGATATTATAGATAAATATACATATATTTTTCTTTTTTTTTAAGTAGAGCAAAGGAGATGATATAAAGACCTGTAAGGGAGTATGAATTAGAATAAAGTAGAAATTAGCAAAATCTGGGAACCTTGGATAATGGTAGAATCTGTTTCTCAAATACAGTTTCAGTGAATTTCACTTAGCACCTGAATCTTGTAATACATGATAACAGCTAAAAAACAGTCTGTATTTTTTTTTGAGGCAGGAAATTTTTTATAATTTTGATCTTAACTTAAATTCTTTAACTTTTCAGGAAAATTTGTGTAGCCAGCGAGGTTTGGTACCCAACACAGATGGTCAGACTTTTGAGATTGCAGTTTCTAACCAGATGAGACAACATTATGACAGAATTCATGAGACACTAATAAGGGTTTGTATAAAGTACAGTTCAGATATATTCTGTCAATATTTAATGTTTTTTAGATACCAAGAACATAAGACTTTGTGTTTATTCATTTCTCTTTTTTACGTTAGAAAAATGGTCCTGCTAGACTATTGAGTTCATCAGAAAATACTTTTGAGCAGAGTATAAAGGCATATCATATGATGAATAAATTTCTTGGCTCCTTCATTGACCATGTATGTATGTCAACATTTATATTTAAGCTGGGATCAAATGCAGTTTTTAAAAGGTTAAGTGGGAATGTCAATTATTTCTTCAAGTCAACCAAGTCAGTAAACTTAGAACTCCCCCACTTAGGACCTTCCCTTTTTTTGTCTGTCACATTCAATACTTAGGAATAATATGTTTTTAAAAGACATTTCTAGCCATTAACAAACTATGGCTTAGGGATAGAGTTAGGTTATGCAAAAGTAAAATGAAATTTTCTTTGTCTGTTAACATAATGATGATTCCCTTATACTATATCTGTACTGGAATTTTGTTAGCCAGTTCCCAAAATAATACTGTATTATTCATTATTGAAATCCTTGTGTTATGCTATGATTGTACTTCTGAAAAGCATTTTATAAATTGATTTTCAGTATATCTAGCCCTAAATACTACTAAGGGCATTTAAAATTTAAAACATTCCTATAGAGAAGTTTGTTACAGGTTTCAGTGTAGTAAATTCTGTCTTTTTGAAGAACAGATTTTCTTTGTGTGCTGTTCATTTTTCATTTTCTCTCCTGCTGATTTTACATTAATTGCAAAGCATTTATTTCACTGCTGTTTTTGAAATGATGCTGTCTTTTTTTTTTTATTAGATTCATAAGGAAATGGATTACTTTATAAAAGATAAGTTGCTTCTTGAAAGAATTCTTGGAATGGAATTCATGGAACCAATGGAAAAAAGCATCTTTTACAATGGTATCTTTTAAATCCCTTTGTAGAACTTGATAACTGTTTTCAAAGTTTGAGAAAAAAGTGCTTGTAGATATTTTTTCTTTTTTTTTTTTTTTTTTTTTTGAGATGGAGTCTTGCTGTATCGCCCAGGCTGGAGTACGGTGGTACGATCTCAGCTCACTGCAAGCTCCATCTCCCGGGTTCACGCCGTTCTCCTGCCTCAGCCTCCTGAGTAGCTGGGACTACAGGCACCCACCACCACGCCTGGTTAATTTTTTTCACTAGAGACGGGGTTTCACCATGTTAACCAGGATGGTCTTGATGTCTTGACCTCGTGATCCACCCACCTTGGCCTCTCAAAGTACTGGGATTACAGGCATGAGCGACCGAGCCCAGCTGATATTTTTCTTTTGATTTAATAATTTTATGGATAGGCGCATTGGTTCATACCTGTAATCCCAGCACTTTGGGAGGCTGAGGCAAGTGGATCACCTGAGGTTAGGGGTTCCAGACCAACCTGCCAACATGGTGAAACCCGTCTTTTCTAAAAATACAAAATTTAGCCAGGCATGGTGGATGCACATATAGTCCCAGCTACTTGGGAGGCTGAGGCAGGAGAATGACTTGAACCTGGGAGGTGGAGGTTGCAGTGAGCTGGGTTCACTCCATTGCACTCTAACCTGGGTAACAAGAGTGAAACTCTGTTTCAAATAATAATAACAACTTTACATAAAAACAAAGGAAATACAATGAACTCAGTTAACCTCATGAATTATAATTCTTTTCTGTGTTCTATTTTATTATGTCATATAGCAGGAAACAAACACATAAAAGATTCTATAAGAAAGTAGAAAAGGTGAATTTCAGAATCAACAGTCCACATGGAAGAGATAGTAAACAAATAAAATTCAGATTTTATTGGAACGTTCGTTTAATGCCAAACATATGAAACACTTAAAGAAGAATA
Source organism: Chlorocebus sabaeus (assembly GCF_047675955.1). Lineage (NCBI taxonomy): Eukaryota > Metazoa > Chordata > Mammalia > Primates > Cercopithecidae > Chlorocebus > Chlorocebus sabaeus. Next base: position 97,560,490 of record NC_132911.1, read on the forward strand.
ACATTTGTGATTAATCTTTAATACTTAATTTTTTATCTTATCCAAGTTTGTAAAAATTGCTAATATTTGTGACAGGAATAGTGATTAAACCTGGTTTCATATTAAAAAGATAGTATACATGTCATTTGTAGTATGACTGATGACCTATTGTATGAGTAAGAATGGAAGTGGTATAACCAATGCCCTGGCCTAGATATCCTTTACCCATATGTTATTGCATGCCAGATATTGTGTCAGTCTGAGATACACAGACGAATGATCCCTACCTTGGGTATCTTGTTTAACAGACTATAGAAGACAAACATGTGAATAAAGAGGGTGGTACTGGCATAGAAGTCTGTACAGGCACAGGTTGTGCCGGGGACAGAAGGGAGCATAGAAAATCTAACCAGATATGAGGTAAAGCCAGAAGAGGCAACATGGAGAAGTTTGAACTGAGTTTTAAAAACTCAGTAGCTGTTTGTCAACCGAGAGGATTAAGGTAAGAGAGGGAGGCAAAGACATTCATGCAGACAGGGAAAAGGGGATTCAAAAACAGTGCGCAAAGTGCATTATGCACTTTGAAACTTTATAAAGTCTGATATGAAGTGGGACACAGTGGAAGAGAGTACTTGAAAGATAAAGAAGGCAGAGACCAAATTACAAAGGCCTTGCCTGATACCCTAAGGAGTTTCACTCTATCCTGTAAACCTGTTGTTTCTAAAATTTTTTTTTTAATTTTTTGCCCCACAAGATGTATATAAGTTGATCCATGGAGGCGTGAGAAGAAAATATTAAAATGTCTATTTGTATAAATTTGCAATTTAATCACCATTAATCTATTTTTAAATTTATATGGAGTAGTAATTAATAAAATATTTCTATTATATCTATTATGGGTTGCATGCTCAACATCTTATTCTGATAGGGATGCATGATCAAAATGATTTAGAAACCACTGCTAATGGGGCCGGGTACGGTGGCTCATGCCTGTAATCCCAGCACTTTGGGAGGCCGAGGCAGGCGGATCACCTGAGGTCAGGAGTTCAAGACCAGCCTGGCCAACATGGTGAAACCCTGTCTCTACAAAAATACAAAATTAGCCGGGAGTGGCGGTGCATACCTGTAATCCCAGCTACTTGGGAGGCTGAGGCAGGAGAATTGCTTGAACCCAGGAGGCGGAGGTTGTGGTGAGCTGAGATCGCGCCATTGCACTCCAGCCTGGGCAACAAGAGCAAAACTCTGTCTTTAAAAAAAAAAAAAGAAAAAAAAAGAAAAACCACTGCTAATGAACATGGATATATCACTGAAGGGTGCTAAGCAGATCTGATTTGTAAATTGGAGAATTACTCTGTTGGGAGGTTACAAGTTGAGTTTAAATAGATGCAAAATTGTAATAGCATAGTTTAGACATTAGGATTATAGCTTTCCTCCAGGGCATAGTGACTCACACCTGTAATACCAGCCCTTTGGGAGACCAAGGCAGGCGGTCACTTGAGCAGTTCAAGGCTGCAGTGAGTTATGATCATGCCGTAGCACTGTAGCCTGGGTGGCAGAGCAAGACCCTGTCTCTGTAAAACAAAAACAGACAAACAAACAAAAATAATGTAGCTTTCAAAGTCTTCTGGTCTTGGATTCAAAACCTGACTCTACCATTTACTGGCTTTGTGAACTTTGAGAAACTTGCTTAGCCTTTCTGAACTTTAATGCCTTCTTTGTAAAATTGGTTACAATCCTCTAAAAGTTTTGTGGAGTTATTATGTGTTAATATAAAGAACCCAGTAAAGTATCTGTTATGGACAGGCACTTAGAAAAGGAAATATTATTATTATTATTATTATTATTATTATTATTATTTGAGATGGAGTTTCACTCTTGTTGCCCAGGCTGGAGCGCAGTGGTGTGATCTTGGCTCACTGCAACCTCTGCCTCCCAGGTTCAAGTGATTCTCCTGCCTCAGCCTCCTAAAGTAGCTGGGATTACAGGCGTGTGCCACCACACCTGGCTAATTTTTGTATTTTTAGTAGAGGCGGGTTTTCACCATGTTGGTCAGGCTGGTCTTGAACTCGTGACCTCAGGTGATCTGCCCGCCTCGGCCTCCCAAAGTGCTGGGATTACAGGTGTGAGCCACCACGCCTGGCCCTATTATTTTTAATAATACAATAGTCACCTTCTTTCTTCCTGCTTTTTTTCTTCCTTTCTCCTTCAGCCTTCCTTCCTCTTCCTCCTATCTTCCTCCTCTTTCTAACTGTGTTCTTCCATCTCTCTATCCTTCTTCCTCTTTTTTTTTTTGGAGATGGAGTTTTGCTCTGTTGTCCAGGCTGGAGTGCAGTGGCGCAATCTTGGCTCACTGCAACCTCCGCCTCCCAGGTTCAAGCAATTCTCCTGCCTCAGCTACTCGAGTAGCTGGAATTACAGGTGCCTGCCACCACACCTGGCTAATTTTTGTGTTTTTAGTAAAGATGGAGTTTCACCATATTGGCCAGGCTGGCCTCGAACTCCTGACCTCAAGTGACCTGCCCACCTCAGCCTCCCAAAGTGGGATTACAGGTGTGAGCCACCGCTCCTGGCCTCACTATCTTCGTCTTCATCAAGAGGTGATGAGACTATGAGCTAAGGCAGTAGCAGTGGGGCTAGAGAAGAAAGGATTGCCAGAAATGTTAAGGGAAAAGACTAGTCAAAAATTATCCAGACTTCTGACTGTGTGACTAAGTGGGTGGTGGTGCCTTTCAATAACAGAGGCAATACATAGGGAGGACCAGGTTTTGAGGGAAAGAGGATGAATTTAGTTTTCAGTATGTTGCATCTTGAGGTACTTTAGGACATCTAGGAAGAGGTATCCAGTAGGCATTAAATATAAGGGGCCAGGTCGTAGGAGAAAGTAGAAGCACACAATAAATTGAGGAGTTGCTATCATATGAAGTCATTGCTGGAGCAGTGTTAGTAGAAAATCACCAAGAGACAGCATGTAAAACAGGTTTATTTTTAAGATTATATATGCAAGTATAATGTGCATATTTTGTAAGGATATAACTTATAGGTCAGTGAATTTTCACAAACTGAATATACCCCTGTAACTAGTACCCTTTCAAGAGAGAACATTACCAGCACTCCAGATGCCCCCTTGTATAAAGCAGATGTTCCTAACTGGGTATCCCCGGGCTGCTTCAGTGGTCTTCTGGATTTCCCTGAAATTGTTGGCAAGACTTGTATATGTATAGTTTTTTTTGTTTTTTTGTTTTTTTCCTGGTGGAAGGGTCTTTAGCTTTCATCAGGCTTTTGTGGTTTTTTGTTTGTTTGTTTGTTTGTTTAGAGACAGGTTTTTGCTCTGTTGCCCAGGCTAGAGTGCAGTGGTGCAATCATATTAATAGCTCGCTATAACCTCAGACTCCTGGGTTCATGCACTCCTCCCATCTCAGTCTCCCAAATAGCTAAGACTACAAGTGTGCACCACCAGATCCTTTTTCTTTTTTTTTGGTAGAGATGGAGTCTCGCTATGTTGCCTAGGCTGGTCTTGAACTCCTGGCCTCAAGCAGTCCTACTGCCTCAGCCTCCCAGAGTGCTGGAATTACAGGCATGAGACACTGTGCCCGGCCTCATCATAATCTTTTTAAAAGGGTGTTCACATCCCAATAAGGATGAACCCCCGCTGGTGGAGTGAGAAGAGAACTTAGAGCAAAACCTTAAGGGGACTATTTAAAATAAATTATTGAACTCTTGAACACTGTGTACTATTCTGTGCCTTGCTGGGTTTTTTCTCTAATATACTCTATCTTTGGGAATGTTTGTAAGATTAATTTAGCTTTGAGTTACATAAAGAAATAGAGAAAGGCTATTTATTTTTTATTTTATTTTTTTTTACTTTTCTTTTTTTCTTTTTTTTTTTTTTTTGAGAAAGGCTATTTATTAACTGGTCTTTGAAACTTACACTACTAGCAGTTACCAACCATTGGTCCTAATGTTAGAACTGCTTTATAGGAGGTGTTATGAGTTTTTTAACTAACCTCTTTTAGATGAGCAAATCTTAAAATTTTTGTTTATTTTTAATTTAATTATTTTGTTTATTTTTGTGTAAGCCATGAATTATTGTATATAGTATGTTTCTAATGTGCTATTTTTAAATATCCAGATTTTGTCACCAGAAATTTATCACAGACTTGTTCCTTTTTTAAATTTCTAATTTATATTTTCTAAACTTTTTTAATAGATGAAGGTTATTCTTTCAGCAGTGTCCTGTATTATGGAAATGAAGCTACCCTTCTTATTTTTGATCTGCTGTTCTTCTGTGTTGTGGATTTGGCTTGCCAAAATTTTATTTTAGCATCCTTCCTTACATATCTACAACAAGAGGTAAATTTTAAACATTTTTCTACATTTCCCTTCATTTTCTTGAGAGAAATATTTTAGAAGTAGATATTTTCATAGCAGAGAGTAACAATGTCTACTTTTACTACAATTTTGTAAAGGTTTAGAATATGACTAACCCCACCAAAAGGAGGAATAACATTTCAACCAACTGTACTCTGTCCTTTAGGGTCAATGAAATACTGAGGTCTAGTGGAGGGCATCAGTTGCTTGATTATACATGGAAGAGGAATCCTATAGGAAGACATTTAACTACTAGTCTCCTAGATGCTACAAGTGAACAGTAATTAGAGTCCCATCCACCCTCTCCACTAGATGTTAAGTAACAAAAAAACAGGCACTGGAGAGCTAGCTCAGGGCTCAGCACCAAAGGGAAGCCCCCTTTAGCCTGCAGCTTTGACACCTCGTCTGCCAGTGTAGATGAAAAGCAACTTTGTGTATGAGTGTGGACCCTGAAATAGAGATTTCAAGAAATGGGAAATCTGTTCTTGAAATGGTGTTATTATCAACTAAATATTCTCCACTATGTCAAAGAAGTATATATGAGTAAGATGCAATTTATTAGTCCTTGACAGTGATCTAGAATTGTGCAGAAATTCTATCCCTAGCGAGTAGATTCTTTTGATGTTTCCTTAGTTTTAGACTTAGAAGAAAGTTGCCTTTCTAAATATTTTAAAATGTATCCCTGTGAACATGAGAGAATTTGTATTATTAATTCATAAGAATTTACTCTAAATGGGAACATACATTGCTTTGAAACTATGAACAAAATTATCATCTTGAAATAATTTTGTGTATCACCATGGGATTCAGATGCCTGATACATGAAAATAGTTGAGAGAATTAGCTAATTTAATCTAGATGTTTTAACTGATGTGCATATTTAATTTTGTTTATATTTCTTTTCATTCTGAATTATTTTAATTTTCCAGATTTTTAGATATATCCGTAATACAGTAGGACAAAAGAATTTGGTGTCCAAAACATTGGTGGATCAAAGATTTTTGATTTAACTTCCTGAATAAATAAAGACTCAGTATAATCATGGCCAAAAAAATGTCATGATATCAGGTTAGTTTGCCATATTTTAAAAACTTTTAATGCAAACTATTCTGTTTTTGTTTTTTATTTGCAGAAAGATTTATTTTTATAACTTGGAATATATAATGTGATAAAACAGAAAATACTGTTTTCCCATTGTGTGTGGTATTTAATGCAGTAAATAATAAATTAACACTGACAGTGAGGCCAAAAAAAATCTAAATGTTGCTTTCAGCATAATACTTTTTAATGATAATTAAAACAGTCCCCATCAATTTTCTCTGTGGATTATTTTATAAACTGACAGCTGCCTGAATTTTCTCACATTGACAAAGTAATTTGATTCCAAGTTTAAGACTAGTTTTCAGTTTGATATTTTCATGTTTTGTGTGCTTGTGGTTAAATAAATGTTGAAAGATATTTTCAAGTTTACTTAGAAATTTTAAATTGTATTATTGCTGATTCAATTTGCCTTATTCTAATTGCTTACCCTAGTTAGCAGTGGATTAATTCACTGTTGGATTGATATGCATCTCATGAAATGATATCTTTTCATTCCTTTGTATACCTGTATTAGGTCAGTATGCTCTTTCCATGCAATATATTTGCATTTCTAATATAGTTTACATTTATTAAGTTATTATATGTGACATTTTTCCCAATATCATTTTTTATATATTTTAATTACTTAATATTTTAAGAGTTATCTTCCAAAGTTTTGCTTTTCAATTATGTTTAAAGATTGTAAATAGCAAACAGTAAGGCTGGGTGCTGTGGCTCACGCCTGTAATCCCAACACTTTGGAAGGCCAAGGCGGGTGGATCACTTCAAGTCAGGAGTTCAAGACCAGCCTGGCCAACATGGCAAAACCCCATATCTACAAAAAATACAAAAATTAGTTGGATGTGGTGGCCTGTAATCCCAGCTACTTGGGAGGCTGAGGAACAAGAATTGCTTGAAACCAGGAGGTGGAGGCTGCAGTGAGCCAGATAGCACCACTGCACTACAGCCTGGATGACGGAACAAGACCCTGTCTCGGAAAAAAACAAAAACAAAAAACTGTAAATGTATCATGTTTCTCACTGCTTTCTATGTTAATGCTGTGTAAATACTTAAAATGGAATACTGTATAAATATTGTTTATATTTTCTCAGTTGAAAATATATACTAAAACATTTGGTGTTTCTGTTTTCTATTTCATTAATGTATATCTCACGGAGTAGCATTTAGGAATATAGCATTATTGGGGCAGAGGTCCCAGCCATTGCCAAAGTTGAATCTTTTACATTTCCCTGAATCTTGAAAATGACTGAAAAGGAAGTCTTTGAAAGTGCAGTTTCTGAAGGATCACAGTACAGGAATGCCTTTATAAAAGCTACAGAGATAAATACATGTACCGGCATGGATTTTTAAAACCACTCAGTCAGAAGCATATGAAAGAAATTCAACCATCATTCAACATAGAAGAAGTTAATTTTAGTGCAAATGTTTCTAAGTATTAAATTTCACAATAAAGGATCAATTGGCTTACTTGCTGATAAATTAAAACAGAGAAAACATTTAAAATCATTCTAAATTAATTTTGTATGATATTTTTATTTTGGTTAGATGCATAAAAATGTGTTCAGATTTTCATACACTGTCGACTCCTTTGTTCACATTGTCACAATTTACATTTCCTGATCATGTGCATAATTATTCACTAGATTCATTACCCTTTGTCTATTTCTGTAGTACCCAATCACTGTACTTTGAATCTTATATCCCTGATTTTACTGATTTTCTAGAAACATTTGATGTCTCTTCATCATTTCATAATGAAACAAAACCTAGAGAGGTTCTTTATAAGCTGTTGTGTACTTCGTGTGCTCCTTAGAAATGTACAGGGCCCTAAAATACTTCTGTAGACCAGTGTCTCTGTTATGGGAGATTTGTAAATGCTTGCTTCTCTGGCATTGCTGTCCTAACTGCCTTTTCAGAAGGCTTTGCTGATTACCTACATTGAGGAACATTCAAAATGATCATTAACTCAGCGCTTGCAAGCGTGAAGCATGTATCTTTTTTGTAAATAGTGGCAAATAAAAGCTGAGGGGAAACAAATGTAAGTCAAGGAGCAGTGAGCAGTGCGGCTTAATGGAAAATCCTCCATATTTAGCAACAGAATCTGGATTCAAATTAGAATTTTGCCCGTCACTTACAAACTTTGGTATCTTGAACAAAGTAATTTGCCATCATTGAGCTTCATTCTACATCTCTACAATGAAAATAGTATTTTTTGCTTACCACTTATTGTAAGGCTTAGTTTCATGTGTGTGTGTGTGAGAGAGAGAGAGATGGGGTCTCCCTCTTGTCACCCAGGTTGGAATGCAGTGGCATGATTTTAGCCCACTGTAACCTCCGCCTCCTAGGCTCAAGCAGTCCTCCACCTCAGCCTCCCAAGTAGCTGGAACAACAGGTATGTGCCACCACACCCAGCTAATTTTTTGTGGATTTTTTGTAGAGACAAGGGTTCACCATGCTGCCCAGGCTGGTTTTGAACTCCTGATCAAGAGATTCACCCACCTCGGCCTCCAAAAGTGCTGGGATTACAGGTGTGAGCCACTACACCTGGCCAGAATTAGTTTCTTAAAATGTGATGTTAACGTTGAGTAAATACGAATGCTGGAATTTTTATTTTTAGTTTAAAATATCTGCCCCAAAGTATATTTTTATATTGCTAATAAATTAATAATATGATATTAAAACTCAGATTACTGATCTCAATAACTGACCAATGAAAATTCTGAGCCCACCTTCTTCCTCAGCCACCCCCAGCTCCACCAGGAAGAGGCCCAGATAGAAGTCAGCGATACACGTAAAACATAAAAGGAGAAAACACCCCTGTGGGAGACACAGTTCATGACAGAGGGTGGAGAGAACAGGAAGAGTGTAGTATTGTCTCTGGGAGGGAGAGGTTTTTTCATTTGCTCATTCATTCCAACAATGTTTCTACCTTTTCCCACTCCCAGCACCTCAGAAGGGTCTTATAATTAGTAGGAGAAACAGGTAAATTAACCAATAATGACAGCAATATGAAACATGCTGCAGTCCCGGGGTGTGATGTAAGGAAAGCTCTTAACTGTACTTCTGGGTCATCAGGGCTTTGACCTCAGAGAAGCAGATTTGATCTAAGATTTTAAGATAAGCAAACAAACAAACAAAAAAAAACAGATGTAACCAAAGCATGGAACAGTATGTGCTCAGAGACAAAGCAGCACATGGCAGTTTGGGGCACTACGGACAGTTTGAATACAGAGTACATGTACTACTTATATTTTTTAAATTGTGTAAGATGTTTTGTCATTTTAAGAAACTTCCCGCCGGGCGCGGTGGCTCAAGCCTGTAATCCCAGCACTTTGGGAGGCCGAGACGGGTGGATCACGAGGTCAGGAGATCGAGACCATCCTGGCTAATATGGTGAAACCCCGTCTCTACTAAAAAATACAAAAAACTAGCCGGGCGAGGTGGCGGCGCCTGTGGTCCCAGCTACTCGGGAGGCTGAGGCAGGAGAATGGCGTGAACCCGGGAGGCGGAGCTTGCAGTGAGCTGAGATCCGGCCACTGCACTCCAGCCTGGGCGAAAAAGCGAGACTCCGTCTCAAAAAAAAAAAAAAAAAAAAAAAAAGAAACTTCCCTTCTAGGGGGTGATTGCCCCTCCTGGGGCTCCCCAATTCTTCTAGACAGCAAAGGACTCAGGTGGGAGCATACCTATGATTTACGAACTATAGCCCTGAGCCACACCTCCTCTGTGGCCCTGAAACCCCAGGAGGCAATGTTCCTCTTAAATCATCCCAGGGCCAGGTAACAGGCAACTAGGGACTACCTCTGTAGTTTACAGCACACTGAAATTATTCCAACGAGTCAATCCCAAACTGTTGACCCCGCCCTGCCTTACCATTTCCTCGGAAACTCCAGTAAGCGCCCAGGCTCTCCCCTGGCTCCTGGTGCTTCCGCCTCCTGACTGGCGCTTTCCCCTGTGGCTGTGCATGGTGTGCTGCGCCATCTGTTTCTAGGACCTGTGAGTGTAAGAAACTTTTTCCTGTCTCCCCTTGTCATTCCTCACTCATCACTACATAAAAGAACACAGAACAGTACGTTTGGAGGCTTTGGAGGGCGATGAGGTTGGAAAGGAAAACAGGAGTCACATCATTAAAGGTTTTTATGTTGGGCCACATCTCCATCACTTGCATGGAATGTTTAACCAAGTTGGAGATAAGTGCTCTTGCTCTCTGTTGCCTGGCTGCATGTTGTGGTTTGCAAGAAAATACATTACCCCACTGCCCATAAGAGAGGCACCAAGGGTAGTAGTTGAGAGCACAGACCCTGGAGCCAGACTGGCCTGTGTTCAAGTCCTGGCTGCACCACTTACTGGCTGGGCAATTTGAGCAAGTCATGATTAAATTTTCTCATCTGTAAAAGAGATAAATAGCACCTACCTCAAAGACGTATTGGGAAGATTAAATGAGTTATTGTGTACGGTGCTTAGAAAAGTGCCTGGCACGTAGTAAATGCTATGTGAATATAAGCTGTGTAGTAGTAATAGGAGTAGTAGTGCCCATTAATATTTAGTGCAGAAAGAGAGACCCAGATTAGACCCACTAGAGACTACATTAAGACACTGTCTCCTTACTGAGTGTGCTAGAAGTAGCGGTAGACAAACTGCCTGCCACACAGTTGTCTGTGGGTTTTAAAAAATAACTGCTTCTGTTATTTTTATAATAATTATTGCTTCCATTGTAATTATTATCATTACAAGGAATACATGGCTGTGGCCCAAGAATAAATAAATAATCACAGATGATCGGTAGAATGAGGTCCAGGAAGAAGTCCACAGGTGTGTGGATATGTATATACACACACATGACAAGGGTAGCATGCAGTGCAGCAAGGGAAAGGTGTTTATAGATGTGCCATTGAATATCCCAGTGGAAAAAACGCATGCCCCTATGTCATACTTACACAAAAATCACTTTCAGGTAGATGCTAAATCTAAATGTGAAAGGGTAAATGGTAAAGTTTCTAGAAGATAAAAGGGGAATATATTCATGACTTTCATGTAGGTCTTTTAGTTTTTTGTTTTGTTTTGAGACAGGGTCACTCTCTGTTGCCCAGGTTTGAGTGCAGTGGCACAATCATGGCTCACTGTAGACTTGACCTCCCAGGCTCAAACGATCCTTGCCCCTCAGTCTCCAGAGTAGTTGGGATTACAGGCACATGCCTCCCTGCTTGGATAATTTTAAATTTTTTTGTAGAGACAGAGTCTCATTATGTTGCCCGGGCTGGATTCAGACTCCTGGCCTCAAGCGATCCTCCAGCCTCAGTCTCCCAAAGCACTAGGATTACACACCTGTGCGTGAGCCACTGCACCTAGCCTGCCAAAATTTCTTAAGATCCCAAAAAGGCTGGGCACGGTGGCTCATACCTGTAATCCCAGCACCTTGGGAGGCCAAGGTGGGTGGATCACTTGATCTCAGGAGTTCAAGAGAACTTGGGCAACATGGTGAAACCCTGTCTGTACCAAAAATACAAAAACTTAGCCAGGCATGGTGGCGTGTGCCTGTAGTCCCAGCTACTCAGGAGGGAGGATCACTTGAACCCAGGGATGTGGAGGTTGTAGTGAACCGAGATCGCATCACTGAACTCCAGCCTGGGTGACAGAGTGAGAACCTGTCTGTCTCAAAATAAGACCCAAAAAAGATGAACCATAAAATAAAAGATTTGTAAATTGGACTTTACAATTTGCATTAAATTATACTTTTATAAATTTATATGTGTAAATTTGGAATTTACATTAAAATCAGGAACACTGTACATCAGAAGACCCCATTATAAGAATGAAAAGACAAACCTCGATATGAGAAAAAAAAATTGCAAACAGATTGGACAAAGCACTCCTGTCCTGAATAAAGAACTCATCAAATCAATAAGGAAGACAGGCAACACAATAGAAAAATGAGCAAGACTTAAGCAGCCATCCCTCAAAAGAAGCTTTCCAAATAACCAATAAAGACCTGTGAAAAGTGCTCAACTTTGTTAGTCATAAGAAGGCAAAATGAAACCATGTGATACCACTACAAAACCAACAAAATGGCTGAAAGTTAAAAACTTAAAATCCCATGTGTGGGCAAGAATGTGTGGAGCAGAAGAACTTTCATACCGTTTACTATGTAAAGTGAGGGGATTCGCGTTAATCTGTAACTTTTGGCTGGACTATCCTGAATCTTAAAGACAGGAAGACCTGAAGCCTTTGCAGTTTGTATTTAACCAAACCCATGGCTGACAGCAGATGGCAGCGGAGCGCACAGTAAGCTTTTCAGGACCTGGCTGGGGCCCTTCTGACTGTAGCTCACAGGTAGGTGTGCTCACAGGACGGCGGAGGCAAGAGGAACGCCATTCTCCCTGTCCTCCACTTCACTCCTTGTCCGCCTCCTAACTTCTGTCGTCTCTCCCTTTACTGCACCAGAGTGCTGGGCAGCTCAGATGACTACAGTGCATTCTAAATCTAGTGCTGAGTTTTTAAAACCCAGATTAGGGAATTGAATGCTAAAATTAGAGATGATATACTTTCATCCATCTCCTAGGGAATAGGGTCACAAAACAGGTCATGCTTCAGAAAAAATTTAAGAACGAATTATCTAATTATTCGAGAATCTTCCTTCATTTTAATGAAATACATATTACATTAAAATCTCTTTAAAAATCAAACTCTTATCAAAAGTATATAACGCCGTTTTTCTATATACAATGTCCCCAGTGGGACACTAGGTGCTAAGGATTTGGAGGTAGATAAGACCTTGCCTTTACTTTTACAGAGCTTATAGTTAAACAGAAAAGACAGAACAACAAATTAATAAAAGCACAGTAAGTACTGTGTTCTTATCCTATTGCTGCTGTAACAAATTACCACAATTGAGTGACTTAAAGCAACATAAAAGTATTATCTTACAATTCTGGGTGGCAGAAGTCTGAAATGGGTTTCACTGCACTGAAATCAACTTGTCAGCCTGGCTGGGTTTCTTCTGGAGGCTCTAAGGAAGACCCCCTCTTTGACTTGCGAGGACTTCTGTGATTACATTGGGCCCACTGGATAATTCAGGATAATTTTCCCATCTCAAGATCCTTAGCTTAATCACATTGGCGAAGTCCCCTTTGCTGTGTAAGGTAACATATTTATAGGCTCTGGGGATTAGGATATGGATTTTTTTTTTTTTTTTGGTGGGTGGGTGGGGGTGTGTGAGGGCGTTATTTTGCCAACTATAGAGCACTATCCATCTGTAGGGTACAAGAACATAAAACTAGCATACTTATGATAGTTTGGGTAGTCTGGAAAGGCCTGTGGAGGGGATACTTTAACTGAGACAAAGCAAGAGCAGTAGCTAGCGAGGACTATAGGATGGTAATGAGTTTGAAATTTTCCAGATAGAAGGAACAGCATGTGCAAAGGCCCTGATGTGGGGGTATCCTTGTCAACAGAGGGTCTAGATTGACCATTTTACAGAATTGACCGGATTCAAAAAGGGATTTATTTAGAGTTAAGAATATAGTTTCAAAGTAAGAAAAAAACTAAGTGCCTTATTCCGTTTAATTTCGGGTTTTCAGTCTTCCCCATTACAGCAAACAGAACAAGATTTTGTCCCTTTTTTTTTTTAGCTAGCTGAATGTCGTTCAATCCATTGAACAGTTCTCATTTTTTGGAGCCTCTCTCAAAGCCATCATTACACACAGTTTCAAAGGATTGTTACCTAGAAGGGTGACAGACCAAGCTCAGAACACAAAGCCAAAGTCAATGATCTAATCCTGTTTGGGAAAGGTCTGCTCCTTGCTGGGGTCAGCTATTATTCTGATCATGTTTTCATGTTGGCAGTTTTCTTTTGCAGCTGCTCTCATTGTGAGGAGTTAAGGGACAGCTGGTAGCAGACCAGGGCTTTAAAAAAAGGATTTTAAAATGAATCATAGAGCTCTTTTTCCTCTTATGTCACTTATTGAGCTTTGAAACTCAAGCCAGCTGATTGGAGATAATCGTGGCCAGTGTTTGCACGGCGCTTTGATTTTTGATATTTTAGTAAGAATTTAGATGCCTTTCTATATAGTTTTTTAGCTACTTTGTATCGCATGAGCACAACAATGCCAGCTGCCAGGGAGACTCATTAAATTGACATTTTAAATATTTCTGTAAATGACTAGAACACTTAAGCTTTAACTCCCAGAGAGTAAAAGGCTATAAGGTTTTACGCCCAAGAGTATCTGTCCTGTAATCTAAACAAAATGGAACTCCAAACCCATTCCTCTTATTCTGTCTGCTCTCCTTGGTTATAAAACTGCAGGAAGAGCCATCATTTAATCACTTTTTTTTTTTCTATATGCTAAGGATAAAGAGGCACAGTAGAATTATAGCTAAGAGCAAAGACTTTGAATTCTGACAGGCCTGGCTTTGATTTCCCAACTTCTCTATTTCCTTTGCATATGATCATAAGCAAACTCTCCCACCTCTATGAGTCTCTTTTTTTGTTGTTGTTTTTGTTTGTTTGTTTGTTTGTTTTGAGATAGGGTCTCACTCTGTTGCCCAGGCTGGAGTGCAGTGGCACGATCTCAACTCCCTGCAACCTCCGCCTCCCAAGTTCAAGCAATTCTCCCACCTCGGCCTCTCAAGTTGCGGGGATTAACGGGCATGCGCCACCATACCCAGCTAATTTTTGTGTTTTTAATAGAGATGGGGTTTTACCATGTTGGCCAGACTGGTCTCAAACTCCTGACCACAAATGATCCACCCACGTTGGCCTCCCACAGTGCTGGGATCACAGGCATGAGCCACCGCACCCAGCCTATGAGCCTCTTCTTTGTCTGTCAACCTGGATAATATCTGCTTCAAAAGGGTTGTCATAAGGATTGAGGGAGATAATAGAAGTACAGTTGTTAGCACAGTGCCTGGAATAGGTCAGCATACAACGAATACAGTACATCATTTTGACTGAATTATTATTTTGACAGCCACAAAACAAATTCATGTGACACATTTACTTATTTGACCGCTTCTGTGGTATGCCTGAGGGGAGTATAGGTACGACATTCCAGAGAAGGAGAGCTGGTGCAAGGACAGTGCTCCAGAAGAAACAATAACAGTTTCAACTGACCACAGGCTCAATATGGAACAACACTGGGATGAGATTGTTAATTAATTTAAGGCCACATTAATTGAGTGTCCAAAATAAAGGAGGAAATGGCCCTATTGGGTGCTATTCAAACCTTATTCATGGTATTGTTTCTGGTTCTGAACGTGTCTGGGTATCAGTACTTTGATAATTGGATTTTATTGGGAGGGTAGTGATCAGGATGATGAAGGATGCTGAGATGCCCATGCATAATAGAAGGAACTGGAGAAAAAATGAACCAGAACCATGATGGTGTTCTTCAAATATTTGTCCCATAGAAGAAGGAGCTGATATCCATATAGCTCCCAGGTGCAGAACTAGTCTCAATGAATGAAAGCTATGAAATGGTGAATTTCAGCTCAAGAGGAAAGAATTTTTAGGTAATTTAGCTGCTCAAATAATAGTGGCTTCCTGACATTTACATCCTTCTGCATATGCATTATGGAAATGAGACAGGGATGCTGAAAGGAGTTATCTCTCTTGAGGGAGGGATAGAGCACATGGATTGCACCATCTTTTCCCAATTGACTATTTGGGTGTACACATAAAGCCTTCCCATACAAAATTACAACATCGAAGGAGGCTGCCTGTTTGGCCTTCTGTGATGGTGAGCTCTGAGAACTGAAATAAGAAACCTTAAAGCTAACTGCCTTACAGGCAGAATAATAGACTCATTTATATAGTTGTACTATCTTGGGAAGTATAACTTATTCCATAATGATGTGTTCAGTAAGTCATTAAGTAACAAGCATTGTTATTCAGGTCTTGAGGGACTCTGTAAGTAAGTGGGTTAGAAAAGAATCTGAAATGATGGGGATAAAGTGAAAGCTGTGTGACTCAATTCTTCTTCCTCCCAAAAGAAATGGGCTCCAAAGTTAGATATATATTTAATTGGGTAGTGGAAAGTACACTGAACTGGAAGTTCAAAAGTTTAGGTTTTAGTCTTATCTCTGTTGATAACTAGACGTTGGCTAAATCAGGTACACTTTCTAGGCTTCTGTTTCATTTATAAGTCCAATGATCTCTAAGTCCTCTTCTTTCTCTAATGTCATGATCTGCAATTGATAATGTTCTACATGTAAAATGCTGGATGAAGATGATTCATGTTAATTAGAGCCCACTTGTTCTTGGACATGTCATTTATCCTAAAATTTAGTTTTGTATATTTTTATTTTTATTTATTATTATTTTTTGAGATGGAGTATCACTCTTGTCACCCAGGCTGGAGTGCAATGGCACAATCTCAGCTCACTGCAACCTCTGCCTCCCAGGCTCAAGCGATTCTCCTGCCTCAGCCTCCCAAGTAGCTGAGATTACAGGTGCATGCCACCACACCCAGCTAATTTTTTGTATTTTTAGTAGAGACAAGGTTTCACCATATTGACCAGGCTGGTCTCAAACTCCTGACCTCAGGTATCCGCCCACCTCAGCCTCCCAGAGTGCTGGGATTACAGACATGAGCCACCATGCCCGGCCAGTTTTATATATTTTTAAATGGCAGATAATAATCTTGAGAAGGTGAGCATGGCAGAATTTATAAAAAGTACAGCAGTTTAAACTCAAACAACATATGCGAAAAAATTGTTATGACCTTGCCATTTAAACATGACTCATAGTATGAATTATGCTGCAGCAAAGCCCTGAATTATTACCTCAAAATAAATCAACCTGTAGGAGGATATTGATAGTTGCCTGTGGAATATCCATTCTCCCCTTCTTCATTTTATTTTATTTTATTTTTTAAAAAAGAGACAGAGTCTCACTCTGTCATCCAGGCTGGAGTGCAGTGGTGCAATCATAGCTCACTGCAGCTGCAGCCTACCAGGCTCAGCCTGGGCGGTTGGCAAGTGATCCTCCTGCCTCAGCCTCCTGAGTAGCTGGGACTATAGGCATGTGCCACCACGCCTGCCTAATTTTTGTATTTGTTCTTTCTTTCTGTTTTTTTTTTTTTGTTGTTGTTGTTGTTTGTTTGCTTGTTTTGATATTTTTTGCCTAATTTTTTGCCTGCCTAATTTTTGTATTTTTTGTAGAGATGAGGATCCCACTGTGTGGCCCAGGCTGGTCTTGAACCCCTGTGCTCAAGCAATCCCCACCTCAGCTCCCAAAGTGTTGAGATTACAGGCATGAGCCACGGTGCCTGGCTCCCCTTCTTTTTTTTTTTTTTTTTTTTTTTTTACTATGGAACACTGGTTTCATTTCGGATGGAATCTTCTTAGTTTTCATTGTGGCTAAGAGGCCCTGTTTCATGGTGGCCAATGAGAGGCAAGGAGAAGTCTGCTGATGGGGCATCTGAGAAGGCTATTGATTTCCTCATAAAAAGGAATAAATAGCCGGGCACGGTGGCTCACGCCTGTAATCCCAGCACTTTGGGAGGCCGAGGCGGGCGGATCACGAGGTCAGGAGATCGAGACCATCCTGGCTAACACGGTGAAACCCCATCTCTACTAAAAATACAAAAAAATTAGCCGGGCGTGGCGGCGGGTGCCTGTGGTCCCAGCTACTTGGGAAGCTGAGGCAGGAGAATGGTGTGAGCCCTGGAGGCGGAGCTTGCAGTGAGCTGAGATCGCGCCACTGCACTCCAGCCTGGGTGACAGAGCGAGACTCTGTCTCAAAAAAAAAAAAAAAAAAAAAAAAAAAAAAAAAAAACCAGGAATAAATATGCTGGTACACACTTTTTGCCCTTCTTCTTTCTTCCTGCCTGGAATGTGTTCATGATGCCTGGAGATGCAGGAGCATGAGGATGTACAGCAGGCGGGTAGAGAAGCTGGGTCTTTGACCACTATCTTGAGCAGCTGTGCCAGCCTCAGGCTGCATCCACTTCTTGTTATTGGGAAGGACAAAGCCCTATTTACAGACAGGTCTCTATTCCATGCAGCTTAATGCAATCCTGACTCATAAAGTACCTCCAAACCACTGCTCCCCAGTTGTTCCATGTCAGGTACACCATAGTATGAACTTATTTCACTTGATACCCTCCAGAAGGTCCTACCTCTTAAAAGAACATGTAGCTATATGCCATGTAGTGTTTTCAGAGAAGTCACCACCACCATCACCACCATCATCATCATCACCCTCATCACCCTCAACAACAAGAGCAACAAACAAGTAGTAAGTATTTACCATGTGTCTTAAGGAACTTTTGATTAATTGACTGACTTCAAACAGCACTGCTTAATTCGGGAACACTTATTGAGAGAAAAGAGGCCGGGGCAGTGGCTCATGCTTGTAATCCCAACACTTTGGGAGGCCAAGGTGGGTGGATTGCTTGAGGTCAAGAGTTCAAGACCAGGCTGACCAACATCCAGCTACTCGGGGGGCTGAGGCAGGAGGATCGCTTGAACCTGGGAGGCAGAGGTTGCAGTGAGCTGAGATCACACGACAGCATTCCAGCTTGGGTGACAGAGCAAGACCCTGTCTCAAAAAAAAAAAAAAGTATTAACTCACTTTCTTGAATAGCCCTTTTAAGATTATACCTATATGTTGGACCATAAAACTATATTTAACTGCTAAGAAGGCAAACAAAAGTATCGTTAGTCAAGTGTTTAGTTCATTTTTATTATAACATTTCATGTTATATTCATGTTAACACTAGTTGTTTTTATGGTTATTCATTTTATAGCATATTGGAGTCTCTTGTAACATTATGTGTACATTACATTTATGCCTATTTTATAGAAATTAAGAAATAATTTTACAATTTGAGGTAATTATATAAGTTAATACTTTGCTTTTGTGACATGCAGTTGGTTCTATTTATGGCTTATGTGATGCTGAGTTATTGGTCAGGATGCCACTCTGTTATACCCATTGTCCCAGGGGGAAAATAGACTCTTCTTTGCAGTAGTACACCTGTCGCAGTTTCCAGGAATGCCTGCACTCCATTCAAGGGCAGAAATAGGCATAGTTTTCTTCTTCCTGTAAGGATTTGTCACCATATGTCCCAGATGGACAGAACAAACTACTTCCTTGAGCTCTCTCACTCAAGTCTTTCCTCAAAATCAGGAGATTTCCTTTATCGGTGCTCTGTGTGTGTGTGTGTGTGTGTGTGTGTGTGTGTGTGTATCTTTTCACTAATGAGCCGTGTTCACTTCCCAAGCACTAACACTTGCTACAGCACCTCCACTCCTGCTCACTGGTTCTACTCCTGTAACTCCCTCTAAGCATGGCCATATCCCTCAAATGCAGCCAGGGGCCTCTGCTCCCTGTGATCACGTAGGCTTAGAGCTGGTTGGCTCCTCAGTTCCTCTATGGTTCCCACAAGAAATGCAGTCTCACCAAGCATTCTGTGATTTTTTTTTTTTAACTTTCTGAGGATTCAAGAGGCCCCATTATGAAACAGCACAACATCTCCTCTCTCCCTTTCTTCCTCTCTCTCTTTTTCTCTCCCCTTCTCTCCGTGGTATTTTTAATATATAGTGGATGAAAATATATGCATATATATATTTATATATAAATATAATAATATATAAATAAATATATAAAAATTATATAAAAGCATAAATATATATAAATATATTAAAATTTATATAAATGTATAAATATATATATTTTTTCATCCACAGTTCCTGGCTCATAACTCCCATAGCCCTTGTTACAGTATTTTGTTATAATCTTGGGGGGGCACTTTAGGCCTCAGAATCAGGCTTTAGAAAATAGAATCTTTCTCTGACCTTCCCCCACCCTTCTTTCTCTCCCCAAGACAGGAATCTTCCCCTACTTTTCCGTCTTGGAGCTGACCATAAATTCCCTGAGCTACCTTGTGTGACTGTAGGCCGTAAGACTCCCATTTCAGAAGGGGTCCCGCCCCATAGCCTGGAGGAAGGAGCGCTGCACAGAGAAGCCAAGGAGAACCGGAACAGACAGGCTTTGCTGGGTCTCCCCACTCAGTCCATGAGCATTAGATCATATCCTTTTGTCCAAACACATTTCTACATGGTTGTCAATCATGTCTATCCAAGGACGTCTCCATAAAAAGCCCAAGAGGACAGCATTTGGGGAATTCCCGAATGGCTAAGCATAGGAGATAACTGGAGGGTAGAGTGCCTGTGGAAGCCCTGCACCCCTCCCGCCATACCTCACTCTACATATCTGTATCCTTTGTAATATCCTTTATAACAAACTGGTCAATGTGTTTCCCTGAGTTCTGTGAGCCACTCTAGCAAATTAACCCAACCCAAAGAGTGGTTGTAGCAATCCCAAACTGAAGCCAGTCTGTCAGGACTTCTGGAGGCCCTGACATGTGACTGGTATCTGGGAGCTGGGGTGATCCTGGGGACTGAGCCTTCAACCTGTGGGATCTGACACTATCTCCAGACAGATAGTGTCAAAATTGAACTGTAGCGCCAGGTTGGTGTCTGCTGCAGAACTGATTGCTTGTTGGGGAGAAACTCCCAGACATTTGATCACAGAAATCTTGTGTGTTGATTGTTGTAAGATAATAAGAAAAAGCACACTGAGTATCATTTTATCCACACTTAGACCCTCCCTCTGGGTTCACCCAGGAGCTTCTTATAGTATAACACGCCAAGCCCAGCTTCTATAGACTGTTTTTACCTCAGGCAGGATGGTATTTTCCTAACACAGGACAAGCTCTCCCTGGCAGGAATTCTTGTTATAATTGTCACACACAAAAGGCATTTGCCCATGTATTTCCATGAATAATCCAAGAAAGTTCTGCCTTCACACAATCATTTCATGATCTCGTATTTTGATTTTAGAAGTGACAGTAGAGTGAGGGTCTGGACCTTCCTCAGCTTGTGATGATCATGGACACTAACAGAGTAAATCCAGGTGAAGCCAGGTCCTTGAGATCCACAGCACATCTGGAATATTCACTCCTGTTACACTCACATGCTCAGTGCTCCCACTTTCACACACACCACATGGGGAGCATAGAAAGCACCCAGCACTAAAATCATTTCCAGTTTTAAAATCACCGTGCCAAGTAAGAGGAGACAACCCATGTGAGTCGACCAGGCCTTTCTTTGAGCCCCCTTAAGTTTAAGTTATCTTAGAAAAGGCCCAGGGAAGACAGGGGGCCTTGAGAATGAAAGAATGGCCAGGTTAACAAGCACATGTAAGTACAAGGTGTGCATTTAGCTCAGCTGATGAAGCAAGAGATTAAAACATGGAACTTGTCGAACATTTTGCCAACAATTGGACAAATGATTTCTATTACAATGGACATTTTGACTCTCTTTTGAAGAAAAATAACAGCTGTTGATGATTTAATATTACTAATATAACGGGACTATTTTTTCTGTCATTTACAGTCAAATGAAAGCCATTCGCCAATCTTCCAATCTATTGAGAATACTCTGTCGTGTAATATCCAAATGAAATGGTGAGTATCCAGTTCCCAAACCAAATATTATGAGAAGCCCTGCCTCCTTCCAGGGTTCTCAGGATTCCTGGGAGGGTGTGCATGAGTGCATTCATGTGCTTGTGTGCATGTGCATGTGTGCGTGCGCGTGTGCTTGTTAGCCTGTGTGTGGTGGACGTCACAGCAGAGGAGCAGAGTGTGCAGAAGGCCTGGTGGCTGCTGTTCTTCAAGTAATCTCTCTCTGAAAGGTTCTGCTGAATTCCCGTTTCTCATCTTGCCCTGCAGCTATTGTTCTTACTTCTACTACTTCACCTCATTGGGTGAATCCCCTACAGGGATTCCCTTTCCTTCATTCTCCGAAGCACCATTAACATTAGACAATTGCATATTTTAACCTTTGCTGAAAGTCAGGGGTGATGGAGAGGGGCACTGCTTGGAAAACAACTTCAAGCTGTACATCAGGTCTTGCCATCCTCCAAGTCCTTTAGTCAACTCTCCAGCACAGGAAATTTACATTACTATCCGTCCTTTTAGGGCCTTGCCTGCTGCTGTGCTCCTAGGGCCGACTTTCCTCTCTACCCTCATTCCTCTGTATCATCTTCTTGGAGTCCCCAGGGTTCTTGTACCTTTCTCCTTCGCCAGCAGAGACTCAGAAACTCTCTATACAGAAGAAGGAGCTCAGCAAGAACAGCCTGATTGGGAACTGGGGCTAGAGGTCTTATCTCAAAGTCTGCTTTGCTTTGAAGCACACAATTTTTACTTAGATTGTATGTTACTTGGATTGGGTAGGGGCTCCAATGGAGGCTACAGGAAAGAGCTAAAGTCACTTCCATTGATACAGCCACCCCTCATTTTAGCACTGCAACTCCACCATCTCTCTACTTACAGTACAATTTAGTTATCTGCCAGAATCCCCTTTTTCCAGAATATGCCTTGGAGAGATCACCTTCTATAATCAAAAGACCCCTCTAGGTATTTCTCAAGCAAAAGAGCAGACTTGTTTATTCCACCTTCCAGAATGTGAAAGCAACTTCAGACATTTCTTTTTAAAATAGCAATTGGGCCGGGTGTGGTGGCTTACGCCTGTAATCCCAGCACTTTGGGAGGCCAAGGCAGCAGATTACTTGAGGTCAGGAGTTTGAGACCAGCCTGGCCAACGTGATGAAACCCCGTCTCTACTAAAAATACAAAAATTAGCTGAGTGTGGTGGCAGGCACCTGTAATCCCAGCTACTCTGGAGGCTGAGGCGGGAGAATCGCTTGAACCTGGGAGGCAGAGGTTGCAGTGAGCCGAGATTGCGCCACTGCACTCCAACCTGGGTGACAGAGTGAAACTCCATCTCAAAAAATACATAAATAAAAAATTTAAAAATTCTCCCAGCACTTTGGGAGGCCGAGGCGGGTGGATCACGAGGTCAGGAGATCAAGACCATCTTGGCTAATGCGGTGAAACCCCGTCTCTACTAAAAATACAAAAAAATTAGCCTGGCGTGGTGGTAGGCACCTGTAGTCCCAGCTAATTGGGAGGCTGAGGCAGGAGAATGGTGTGAACCCAGGAGACGGAGCTTGCAGTAAGCCGAGATCGTGCCACTGCACTCCAGCCTGGGTGACAGAGTAAGACTCTGTCTCAAAAAATAAATAAATAAAGAAATAACTTTTAAAAAATTAAGCATAATAAAATAGCACTTGATTCATTTCTGTAAAACTTGTAGAATATATGAGACAAAGTAGCAAACATAAGAAGCCATATTTGTTCATTTCTTCCTGGCAACACAATTTCATAAAGTCCCTGACTCTGTAGGACAGGCAGCTCTCTGGAAAGATGCTTTGAAGACAAAACAGGAGAGAGCACATAGGCCCCCCATGTCTCTTGCCTGAGTCACTACACTCCTTAAAAGATAAATGACCTGGTCCTTGCCTTGTCCTATACATAAGATAACGTCAGATGGGGTTAGTGATTATGCCTCTGTAATTTATAACCAGATGTACTCTTACACCCAAACCGTGATGTGATTCTTCTTTAATGTAACTTCTGAGGAAGTTTGATGTGATTTTGCGTGTACTGAACCCCCACCACCTATATATAAGCAGTGGGATGAAAAACTGTGCCAGAGCCGAAAGACTGCTCCCAGGCTCCAGGCCTTGGTCCACAGTCCCCAGGAAGACTTCTAAATAAAGCTAGCTTTAATTCTTTAAAAGCCTGATGCTTGGGCCGGCACGGTGGCTCATGCCTGTAATCCCAGCACTTTGAAAGGCCAAGGTGGGCGAATTGCTTGAGCTCAGGAGTTCGAGACCAGCTTGGGCAACACGGTGAAACCCTGTCTCTACTAAAAATACAAAAATTAGCCAGGCGTGTTGGCATGCGCCCGTAGTCCCAGCTACTCAGGAGGCTGAGGCAGGAGAATTGCTTGAACCCTGGAGGCAGAGGTTGCAGTGAGTCGAGATCGCACCACCACACTCCAGCCTGGCAACAGAGGGAGACTCCATCTCAGAAAAAAAAGCCTGACGCTTTTTCTTTAGTCAACAAATGAAAGAGTGTTCAGTCTTCACTCTGTTTTTAGGATGTTGTCAAGTTTTACAATGGGAAAGAAGTCCCAAAATCATAGAATTTAGGCGACCTTAGCAATGGTAGCTTACCTCGCTCATTTGTGGTTCAGAAAGCTGAAGCCCAAAGCAGTTTTGTGGTAGGTCCAAGGTCGCTGGCAAGCCCCTCAGTGGAGAGCTAGCACTCAAGTCTCCTCAGGACAGCCATAGCCAGGCTGAGAATAGTTTAATAGAGAAATGATCTAATTTAGCTGTTTTACCTGGCTTGTCAAGTACGAGTGTGGCACAGAATTCTTAGAAACAGGACTTAAAAGTTTAAAGCATATACAAATGATATGCTTAGGCATGCAAAAATATGTGCATACATATTAGTTTTACTGGTGAAACCTATCTGCCAATAGAGAAATTTATGTGTGCTGTCAAAAAACAGCGCTTCCTTTAGTGCAGGTCACATTGCAATTCAAATTGTTACAGAAAAATGTGAGTAAAATCTCCTGCAAGTAAAAAATGTGAGTCCTGGAGTCCCATCCGGACTTCAGTGTTTTTTGTTATTTGTTTTGTTTTGTTTGAAATAAGGTCTTGCGCTGTTGCCCATGCCCAGGATCGAGTACAGTGGTACAATCACAGCTCACTGCAGCCTTGACCTCCCAGGATCAAGTGATCCTCCCACCTCAGCCTCCCAAGTAGCTGGGACTACAGGCGTGTGCTGCTGTGCCTGGACAGACTTCAATGCTGAGCCTATTTTTTTCTCCTGAATAATTGCCTATAGGCAAGGTCACTTGGTGATGTATAACCCTTAGGGCTCTGCTCTCTGTCTCTAAAGCACACTTAAATATTTTTTTCTGATTATAAAAAGAATATATATTCACTTCATTATAGAAATTTTGAAAACTATAGAAAACATAAAGAAAAGAAAACAAAAACTACCTGTAATTCCATCATTAGAGATAATCACAGATTACATTTTGGTTTTAGCGTATTTCCCTAAGACATTTTTCTTTGCATTACAAATAACATATATCATATTTGTACTTTTTTCCATAAGGGTGTTACCATGTATACTATACACATTGTTTTGTAGCCTGCTCTTTTAAGCACCACAGCATAAGTATATCTCCCTGTAATTAAATATTCTTCAGAAATGGGTTTCAAAGATACTATTATTTTAAAAAATGGTTTCTTCCTAAAGAAGTACACACTAGGGCTAAGTTGATTTACTGAGCCCTTGAACTACTCATGATGACCTTTGAGAGATCACTCCAGGTCAAGCCCAAGCCCTCTTTAACATGGCTTCATGACCTGCTTCCCGGGCTGCTTTACTCCGCATTGTTCCATCCATGCTCAAACCCTAAGTGCCACAGATACCAGAATGAATTCCTGGAATAAAGCAGTCAGTCATTCAGCCAGTCTGTGTGTCTGTCTGCCCTCCTTCCTTCCCTCTCTCCTTGAGGTCTGAAAACCTGCCCTGGTCTCTCTCTGGAAAGCTCTCTCTTATTGCAGCTGCCTTACTCCTTACTCATCTTTTAGCTGTTAGTCTGCACTTCCCTCCTCGGGAAGCTTTCCCAGATCCCTCGTGACCGGGTCAGGTGTCCCTTTCCTAGGTCCCCACAGCCTCCTCACTTCGCTATTCATAGCAGACACAGAAGGCAGACAAGAAAACTTGTTAGGACAGGGACCATAACTGCCTAGTGTGTTCACAAAATTGTATCCCCAGTACGGACAACAGTATGTGGCACATATTATATGTTTATTTATTGGCTTATTTTTTATGTTATGTATTTCCCCATGAGAATAAAAGCACTATGAGTAGGGGTCTTGTCTGTCTTATTAGCTACTGAATCTAACACCAGTACCTAGAATTCTGTTGACACCTTAAAGTATACTATCAGTATTAGTCTATTCTCACACTGCTATAAAGAAATACCTGAGACTGGGTAATTTATAAAGAAAAGAGATTTAATTGGCTCATGGTTCTACAGGCTGTACAGGAAGCATGATGCTGGCATCTGCTTGGCTTCCAGGGAGGCCTTGGGAAACTTACAATTACAGTGGAAGGGAAAGAGGAAGCAGGAGGCCAGAGTAGGAGCAAGAGGGAAGAAGGAAGGTGCTACACTCTTTTAAACAACCAGATTTCGTGAGAACTCACTCACTGTCACTAGAACAGCACCAAGAGGATGGTGCTAAATGATTCATGAGAAACCACCCCCATGATCCAATCACCTCCCACCAGGCCTCACTTCCCACACTGGGGATTACAGTTCTACATAAAATTTGGGTGGTGACACAGATTGAAACCATATCACTATTCCATATTTTTTTCTGTTTGTGGCTGTACATATATATATGTGTGTGTATGTATTGTTTTTCATAGAAATGAGATAACTTTGCATACTTTTTTTGTAATCTGCTTTTTTCACTCATCTATATATTGTAAATATTATTTCATGTTAGTAAAGTCTTCTATAAACATTTTTTTCAATCCATCTTCCATTGTTGGACCTTTAAATTATTTTCTGTCATAAACTTTAAAATAAATTCTAACCATGTAGAAGAAACATCAGTACAGCCTATGAGCAGAAGGGAGCCTTTCTATTTGATGCATACACATGTGGGGATTACAAGGTGGCACAAGAGAGCTTTCCTTGCCCCCAGTCTTCTTGGTGTTCTGGAACCTGCCCCCTCAGATGGGGTCTGGAAGTAGGTCTGACCTGGCCTCCTTTCTTCCTCTTCTACCTTCTAGCTTTTTGCTGCTCAGCTTGTAAGATGCTCAATTTCCTCTGGTTTGTCCTGAAATGGAGCTGGTGAAGGGATAAAGAAAAGTGACCTTTATCTCCTTCCCGCCAATGGTTCAGCCTCAGAGAGGAGTGATTAGATGTTTCTTCTCTATTGTGTGTCCAGCCACACAATTTTTACAGAGCAGTAGCCCCAAACATCTGTCCTTGCTTGTTTGGGAAATGGTACTTCATTCAATTTGCAAGCATTCAAAGAGCTTTTCTTTTCTAATCAAACTGCTGCAAACTACCATTTAGCTAAAGCTTTGCATCTATTTTCAATTATATTTTTAGGAGAACATTCTAAAAGAGTAAGTTCTGGCTTAAAGGTTATATGCCTTTTTATTTCTTTATTTCGTTTTAATGAGAACAATTTTACTTTTTTATTAAAATTGTGTGTGTACACAGTAGGTGTATATGTTTATGGGGTACATGAGATGTTTTAACACAGGCATGCAATGTGAAATAAGCACAGTGTGGAGAATGGGGCATCCATCTCCCAAGCATTTATTCCTTGAGTTATTAACAGTCTAATTATACTCTTTAAGTTATTTTAAAATGTACAATTAAGCTATTATTGACTACAGTCACCCTACTGCGCTCTCTAATAGTAGATCTTATTCATTCTTTCTAACTATTTTTTTGCACCTATTAACCAACCCCAACTCATTTCCAGCCCCCACTCCCCTTCCCAGCCTCTGGTAACAATCCTGCTACTCTCTAGTCCATGAATTTAATTGCTCCAATTTTTAGATCCCACAAATAAGTGAGAACATGTGGTATTTGTCTTTCTGTGCCTGGCTTATTTCGTTTAACATAACGATCTTCAGTTCCATCTATGTCATTGCAAATGACTGCATCTCATTCTTTTTTGTGGCTGAATAGTACTCCATTGTGTATATGTACCACATTTTCTTTATCCATTCTTCTGTCAGTGGACACTTAGTTTGCTTCCAAATCTTAGCTATTGTAAACAGTGCTGTAACAAACATAGTAGTGCAGATATCTCACCAATATACTGATATTCTTTCTTTTGAGTATATACCCAGCAGTAGGATTGCTGGATCATAATGGTAGCTCAACTTTTAGTTTTCTGAGGAACTTCCAAATTGTTCTTCATAGTAGTTGTACAAATTTACATTTCCATTAAGAGTATACAGGGATTCCTTTTCTCCACATCCTCACCAGCATTTGTTACTGCCTATCTTTTGGATAAAAGCCGTTTTAGCTGATATCTCATTGCTATCAATGATGATATTTTGTTGTAGTTTTGATTTGCATTTATCTAATGATCAATTATATTGAGCAGCTTTTCTATTTATTTATTTATTTTATTTTATTTGTGAGATGGAATTTTGCTCTTGTTGCTCAGGCTGGAGTACAATGGCATGATCTCAGCTCACCGCAACCTCTGCCTCCCGTGTTCAAATGATTCTCCTGCCTCAGCCTCCTGAGTAGCTGGGATTACAGGCATGCACTAATCATGCCCAGCTAATTTTTTTTGTATTTTTAGTAGAGACAGGGTTTCTCCATGTTGGTCAGGCTGGTCTCGAACTCCCAACCTCAGGTAATCCACCCACCTTGGCCTCCCAAAGTGCTGGGATTACAGGCATGTACCCAGCCTTGAGCAGTTTTTCATATGCCTCTTTGCCATTTGTATGTCTTCTTTTAAGAAATGTCTATTCAAATATTTTGTCCATCTTTTGATCAGATTATTAGATTCTTTTCCTATAGGGTTGTTTGAGTTCCTTGTATATTCTGGTTATTAACCCCTTGCAGATGGGTGGTTATATACCTTTTTTTTTTTTTTTTTTTTTTTGAGATAGACTTTCACTCTGTTACCCAGGCTGGAGTGCAGTGGCACGATCTTGATTCACTGCAACCTCCGTCTCCTGGGTTCAAGCAATTTTTTGTATTTTTAGTAGAGACGGGGTTCACCATATTGGCCAGGCTTGTCTTAGACTCCTGACCTCAAGTGATCTGCCCACCTCAGCTTCCCAAAGTGCTGGGATTATAGGCATGAGCCACCGCGCCCAGCTGTTATATGCATTTTTAAGTCTGGTGAATACATACTGTCAAATTGCCTTCCATGAAAATTGCACCAAATTACATTCCCACCAGTGGTGTACAATAATGCCTCCCAACACCAGGGATAATCATGTTTTTGGTAGGCAATTTGTGGTATCTCATTTCATTAATGTGCATTTCCCTAACCCATATGTTTTTAGGTGATAGATAAAAAGTGGTATCTCGTTGTTGCATTAATTTGCATTTTTCTAAAGCTTATTTCCTTTAAAAAGTAATAATTTCAAAGTACATTTTTCTTTTTAGTAAACCAATAGAATTTTTAAATTTTCCTCTATTAATTCTGAGATCACCTGAGACAAGGAGACACCAGAGTTTTTAGTCACATCTCACAACCACACACTACAGGCAGTGGAGCTGAAAAGAAAGTGCTCATCTAAGCAACCTTACTGTTTTACAGATTTAAAAAAATAAGGCTGGGCGCGCGGTAGCTCACGCCTGTAATCCCAGTACTTTGGGAGGCCAAGGTGGGCGGATCACCCGAGGTTGGGAGTTCGAGACCAGCCTGGCCAACATGAAGAAACCCTGTCTCTACTAGAAAATGCAAAATTAGCCAGGCGTGGTGGTGCATACCTGTAATCCCAGCTACTCGGGAGGCTGAGCCAGGAGAATCACTTGAACCTAGCAGGCAAAGGTTGCGGTGAGCCGAGAACGTGCCATTGCACTCCAGCCTGGGCAAAAAGAGTGAAAGTCTGTCTCAGAGAAATAATAATAACATAAAAGTAAAAAAAAAAAAACTAGGTCAGGCGTGGTGGCATACGCCTGTAATCCCAGAAATCTGGGAGGCCAAGGCGGGCAGATGATGAGGTCAAGAGATAAAGACCATCCTGACCAACATGGTGAAACCCTGTCTCCACTAAAAATACAAAAATTTGCTGGGCGTGGTGGTGCATGCCTATAATCCCAGCTACTCAGGAGGCTGAGGCAAGAGAATTGCTTGAACCTCGAAGGCGGAGGTTGCAATCAGCTGAGATTATGCCACTGCATCCAGCCTGGTGACAGAATGAGACTCCGTCTCAATAAATACATAAATAAACAAATAAATAAAAATAAGGCCCAGTGGTTAAAGAAAAATGTGTCTAATGAAAGCTGTGATAGTTTAATCAAACACAAAATGAGGTTATTTTGTAGCTGCAAAAATGTCTGTGTATTTCAATTTAAGCAATATTATGTAGCATATACTGTACTTGGAAAAAGTTACTCAACAAGGTGCAGCAAGAAAACACAAACATAAAACTCCTTTCAAGGACTCTATGTACAGAAGTAAGGGACTAATATCAACAAAGTGCTTGATGAAAAGCAAAGGGTTAACAATGAAAATGTGTAGAATGAAACTAAATTAATGAGGACAGTTGATGACATAGTCGAATTTATAGAAACTTGTCAGCACATAATGGAAAATAATTTTTTTTTTTTTGGAGACAGAGTCTCACTCCGTTGCCCAGGTTGAAGTGCCATGGTGCGATTGCGGCTCACTGCAGCCTCTGCCTACCGGGTTCAAGGGATTCTTTTGCCTCAGCCTCCCGAATAGCTGGGATTACAGGTATGCGCCACCATGCCCAGCTAATTTTATATATTTAGTAGAGACAAGGTTTCACCATGTTAGCCAGGCTGATCTCGAACTCAGGACCTCAGGTGATCCACCCGCCTCAGCCTCCCGAAGTGCTAGGATTATAGGTGTGAGTCACAGTACCCAGCAGGAAAATAATTTGTTAAAACTATTTTAGGGGTGAGGTTTTTAAAATATTATTCTGGTGGGGAAAAAAACTTCACATATGACCACAGTTGTATGTACCTCCCATTAATTTGAATGTGGTTGTACAACAGCAGTTTCAGAAGATTGTGCTATCAGATGCCTCTATGTGGAGAAAGAATAGTCTATTCAATCAACAGGCACTCACTTATTCTAAACCTGGTGCTATGAAGGATCTGCTAAGATCAAAGACAAGGTCTTTCTGTCCTGGAAGAGTTTATCCTAATGGATGAGAAAGACAAAGAAATAACATGAAACAGTGTGATAAGAACTATGATCATCCCATCTGAACCATTGTTGATCAGTCCCTGGGAGTTGTCAGCTCCAGGAAAGCTAGAAACAGGACAGACTGAGGTCAGACGCCAGAGACAGTAGGACCAAGATGCCAAAGGCTTGCCCAGAAGCACAGCACTGGTGCGGTGCTGAGATCAGAAGTGGAGCCAGGGCAAGCCTAGGGGACACATCTAAAGTCAGAAATGGCAGGGGATGGGGAAGAGTCAGGGCAAGGAGATGGGAAGCCTAAAGCAGGAGACCAGCGAGAGTCTGTGGGAAGAACATTCTGTTGTGTGGGGACTTTCTCAAGGCCCTATTGGCCAATCCCAGGAAACAATCCACTGCTGACTTAAAGGCTATACTCTCCGACCAAGTATATAACTGTAGGGGTGGTATAAAGTGGTCGGGGAGTCATCAACCTGAATTTTTGAGGCTTCAAAGAAGCAGTAGTGGAGAATGTGGTCTGGTCTGTTTGAAGGGTGGAGGACAGAAAGGAAATGGTGCAGGATGAGGCTGATAAATCGGTACCAAGAACCAACATTCATTGAGCACTTTCTCTGGGACAGGCCAAGTGTGAAGGGCTTCACACTCATGACCTTATTTAAGCCCCACAACAACCTTGTAGGATAAACTCTATTATTAGCCGTACTTCACAGATTAAGAAATGAAGAAACTGCAGATTCGAGGGTTTGCATGATTTCTCTAAGGTTTCACACTATAATGTGGGTTCTAACTCTAGAACTCTATTATTAACTACTAAATATGCTCTGTGGGGCGTGACTATAAAGAGGCTTTCTCAGACTAAAGGTTGTGCACTTTCTCTTTTAGGCATGGTGATGCCTGTTTGGAGGTATGGCTTAAAGTCATCAGCATAAACTTTAGAGCCTTTGGATCTGGGTTCAAATCACTATGACCTGGTGAGACTCCTTGTTCAAGGTAATTTTCTTAGGCATCATTTTCCTGTTCTGAATTAAGAATGATCACAATGTCTTTTTGCTGGAATGTTGTGAGACTTAAATATGACAATGTACATGAAAGCATCGGTTGACTACAAAGCTAAACGTAAATATTAACTGTTATGCGTTCTGCTGTATTTTATATAAACCCCCAAGGCAGCCATGAAGCACAGTGATATGAGAGCCATCTGTAGACTATTTTAATGATCCAGATGAAGGATGATGACAAGGGCCTACGCCAAGGCAGTGGCAGTGAGGGTGGAGAGAAAGGACATATTTAAAGGATATTTAGGACGCTTTACAAAACAGAACCTAATGACAGATTGGATACAGAGAGGGAGAGGAAAGGGGGTCAGAATGATTCAGAGTTTTATGTTGAGTAATCGGGTGAATGGTGATGTCATTAATTAAGGAAGAAGAGTAGGCAGCATAATATGTTCTATTTCAGGAATATTGTGATGAGGTGTCTATGAGACATCCAGTAAGCGGACATGTGAAATGTGAGTGGGACTATGAGGGGGGTGCTCAGAAAAGAGATGTGCCATAGATTCAGATTTGGACATCACTGGGTATTTGTGAGACTAAAACTCTGACAATAGATGTGATGTCCAGCTAAGATGTAAAGCAATGGTTTGTACCCCTTTAAAGTCAAGGAACCTTTCCACTCACACACAAAAATAAATGCTTATGCTAAAACCCAGTTTGCAAAACAGCTCAAAATGAAGCTTTTCTGGTTAAATCCAGAGTGAATTGCCTGGAGCCCACTTCTTGAGACAGCCTCTGAACAGGTTTAACTGAGCCCAGTTTGAGAACCGCCTACATGGAAAAGAGAAGAGGGTGAGTTATAACCACTAAACGGAATCTGAAAGAAAGCAGCTTATGCAAAATCAGACTGGAATTTTCATTTTAGATTTTTTGTGAAAAGCTTTTTTGAAACTTTAATGATTTTGGAAGCTTCACCCAGTTATTTGCAGTACTAATACTCCTTCTGGCCTGCTCTTACAGATGTTTGACCCTGTGTTTCATCATCTATGTGTGCCCAACAGAAGCCGCAGGGCCATTCAAATAAAGAGAGTTGGCTGAGTTTCCAAGTCTGTCTTTCCAAGTTCATGCACATTAGTTTTCCTTCTTATCAGCAGAGGCTTGTCTTGTACACATCCTCTGGGTCATTCGCGCTGAGATCACCATGTTAGTCCTAATTACCTTGATTCTTATGTGATCTCTAAACCAGATAAATGCCCATCCACCCAAGCAGTTGTTTAATAAAAGTTATCTTAAATATTTAACTTGTAAATGTTTTAAGAAGTCGAATTGGCGAAACCTTTTCTCCGAATTAAATCAATTGAGTCTGCTTATTATTT
This sequence comes from Chlorocebus sabaeus, assembly GCF_047675955.1. Taxonomy (NCBI): domain Eukaryota; kingdom Metazoa; phylum Chordata; class Mammalia; order Primates; family Cercopithecidae; genus Chlorocebus; species Chlorocebus sabaeus. The sequence continues at coordinate 97,593,126 of NC_132911.1, forward strand.
CAACACCATCAAGGGTTTAATCCTAAATCCACTAAGGGTATTTTGATTTGGTTATTAAATCAAAACACCTAATCATATGATAAGGAAAGATAACAGGAGCAAGAAAAAGAGGAGAGCAGAGGGAGGCCAAAAGAAAGAAGCAAGGACACCGGGTGATTATATTAAGAGCTACTTTAAAAACAAAAACAATAGCACTCTAACATATCAGTGATCTAACACAATAAAAATTTATCTCTCACTCAAAGTTCAGCGTTGTGGATATTTACAATTGGCGTGTGATGGTTCATTTTGTGACTTGGATACGCTTTTAGAGCCTCTACTTCTTTGCCTGGATCCTTTGCCACTTAGCGAGTGGATTGTGGATGAGAAGACTGCATGGGAGAGGTTTCTATGGGCCAGGCTGAAGGTGAGCGCATCACTTCTTTGCACGTTCCCTCGGCCAGAATGAGCCACAGAGCCAGGCTTATCTGCAAGGGGGGTTGAGAAGTATCATCTAGCCTTGTCCCCAGAGCTAAACGGAAGTGGAGAAAGTGAGCAGCGGCTGGTCTTTGGTACAGATGAAATAAAAAGTGCCCATGCACAGGTTTTGTAAAAATTAGGAAAAATGAATCCCTGGTACATAAAAATTTTCAGCCTGGGATTCTTCTTATACGGAAATCTTAGTCCGAAGGTCTCAGAGAGGCGCATATTGAATACTCCCAACCCTGTCACAGATATCAGTTAATTCCTAGATGGGGGGAATTACTATGTTTTTCAGAGGTACCAAAGAAAATGTTCATCAATTTTATAGATAAGATCTAATTCTTAAAACATTAAGTATTTTATTTCAAATAATGAAATAAAATATATTTGTATTTGTTGCAGCTGAGCATTATTATATAAACTTTTCCTTTACAAACTTCTCATAAAAACTTGTTCACATTCTTACCCCAAAAAAAGTTTTCAAAAAGCTAAACACTTACCCACTGAGTCATAGAATAATTGGAATTTTGACAGGAAGATAACTGTAAAGCAGTTCTTTAAAGAGGAGCAGCACTCTGCTTTATTTAAACTCCACAAAGTAGGTAAGCGTTTTATGGGTCGTGGATTTTCTAATTCAAGGTGTTATGCAATATGCAGCTGGGCTTTGAATGGCTTCCTCCTTTGTTCTTCTTGCACGCACATGCCATTTGGTGACATCCTGAGGTCTGGGAGGCTATTGGATTAGACCTTCTGCAAAGGAAAGGTTATTCTACACCATGTATAAGAAAAAGCTTTGATGATTCACAAAATTAAAGCTTTTTACTTCCCAGCGGGGGAGATTTCCCAGCCAATATGTTGAAAGGAAAGTGGCTGTATTAAAACTTGCTCCCTGATAGAACCAGAGATCCCAGCTGGCTTTCGCAGGAGGGACACAGCATTATGATGATGTTGATTAGACAACTTTTAAACAGCGCCAGTAGACAAAGGCATTTTCAGCTTCCAAAAAAGAAATGGAATGAGTGCCAAGTCTGCATCTGATGGAGAGTATAAGGCTTGTTCCAGCAAATGTTTTCTCATTATAGAGTAATGCTTGAAGAAGCACACATCAGTTTCATGCCCCTTCATGATTTGTCCTGTACCACTGGTTCAACCCATTGAGGGATGTCTGATAAGAAAAACTTTGCCTGAAAAAAAATTTTTGCGTTAGAAAACACAGGTTAATTGCATTTGACTTGGCTGCGAGTAACAGTAGGGTCTTCCATCTCTTTCTTGTCACCTTTTTAATTGCACTCAGTGTTTTTGCTGCTTCTGCTTGAAGAGAGCACTGAAACAGTGTGTACTGGTGTGTAATCGGCATCAGACTTGATTACTTAGTAATCTATAAAGAGCTTGAAACTCAATAAAAGAAGTTCTCAGTAGACGTTTCCTTTTGGGGGCATATCAAAAGAAAGTTGTCTTTTTCTTTTCTTCCCCATTTTATACAGATTTTTTAATGCCAGAATTCTATCCTTAATGTATTTCGATCTTTAATCATTCTGATTAGACAGCCATTGCAAAAATATCCATAAAACAAGCAGTTCTCCAATTGTGCCTGGAGCATGGTATTTTACAGAGTATGTTATGTAGAACACCATGGTTCCTGAGGTAATTATAGGTGCTATGTGAATGCAGGATGTATTCATTAATAACAGAATTAATTATTCCAGAATTTATTATATGACTCACATATAATAGAAAAGTCACCCCGTTTCGATTCTCTTTGAATCATTTTGTCAAGGAGAAAGTTTCAACTTAATGACATTTTTCCAAGTACTTCTTTTTAATGAGACAAGTTTCAGGCTGAGTGTCATCAGCAGACAATTTTATCTACCTAGAACTTAGTTACATTTTATTCTCCTTACTTTTATTTTCATTTTTCATCTATGTATAGCAGTTGAAACAGATTGCCCAGTTATCAAATGATATAGTTTTCTTTTAAAATAGTTGTAATGCCTAAAAGGGAGTCAATATAAAGGAAAATATCAAATGATAAGAGTAAGTGGTTTATAGAACTCAACAATTAAGCTATCAGATCCTGGACTTTTATTTGATGAGAGACTTTTTTTATTACTGTTTCAATCTCCTTACTGGTTATTGATCTGATCTGTTCATATAGTCTCTATTTTTTTTTTTTTTTTTTTTTTGACATGGAGTTTCACTCTTGTTGCCCAGGCTGGAGTGTAATGGTGCAGTCTCAGCTCACTGCAACCTCCGCCTCCTGGGTTCAAACGATTCTCCTGCCTCAGCCTCCTGAGTAGCTGGGATTGCAGGCATGCTCCATCATGCCCAGCTAATTTTGTGTTTTTAGATGAGACTGGGTTTCACCATGTTGGTCAGGCTGGTCTTGAACTCCTGACCTCAGATGATCTACCCACCTCAGCCTCCCAAAGTGCTGGGATTACAGACATGAGCCATCGTACCCAGCCATATGTTTTATTTCTTCATGATTCAGTCTTGGTAGGTTATATGTGTTGAGGAATTAATCCATTTCTTCTAGCTTATCCAATTGTTGGCATACAATTTGTTCAGAGAAATCTCTTTTTTTTTTTTCTTGTGGGTTTTTTTTTTTTATGCTTTAAGTTCTAGGGTACATGTGCAAAACATGCAGGTTTGTTACATATGTACGCATGTGCCATGTTGGTGTGCTGCACCCATTAACTCTTCATTTACATTAGGTATATCTCCTAATGCTATCCTACCCCCCTTCCCCCACCCCACGACAGGCCCCAGTGTGTGATGTTCCCCACCCTGTGTCCAAGTGTTCTTATTGTTCAATTCTCACCTATGAGTGAGAACATGCAGTGCTTCGTTTTCTGTCCTTGCGATAGTTTGCTCAGAATGATGGTTTCCAGTTTCATCCATGTCCCTACAAAAGACATGAACTCATCCTTTTTAATGGCTGCATAGTATTCCATGGTGTATATGTGCCACATTTTCTTAATCCAGTCCATCGTTGATGGACATTTGAGTTGGTTTCAAGTCTTTGCTAATGTAAATAGTGCCACAGTAAACATACATGTGCATGTGTCTTCGTAGCTGCATGATTTATAATCCTTTGGGTATATACCCAGTAATGGGATTGCTGGGTCAAATGATATTTCTTGTTCTAGATGCTTGAGGAATTGCCACACTGTCTTCCACAATGGTTGAACTAGTTTACAGTCCCACCAACAGTGTAAAAGTGTTCCTATTTCTCCACATCCTCTCCAGCACCTGTGGTTTCCTGACTTTTTAATGATTGCCATTCTAACTGGCACGAGATGGTATCTCCTTGTGGTTTTGATTTGCATTTCTCTGATGGCCAGTGATGATGAATATTTTTTCATGTGTCTGTTGGCTGCATAAATTTCTTCTTTTGAGAAGTGTCTGTTGATATCCTTCACCCACTTTTTGATGGAGTTGTTTGCTTTTTTCTTGTAAATTTGTTTAAGTTCTTTGTAGGTTCTGGATATTAGCCCTTTGTCAGATGGGTAGATTGTAAAAATTTTCTCCCATTCTGTAGGTTGCCTGTTCATGCTGATGATAGTTTCTTTTGCTGTGCAGAAGCTCTTTAATTTAGTTAGATCTCATTAGTCTATTTTGGCTTTTGTTGCCATTGCTTTTGGTGTTTTAGTCATGAAGTCCTTGCCCATGCCTATGTCCTGAATGGTATTGCCTAGGTTTTCTTCTAGGGTTTTTATGGTTTTAGATCTAACATTTAAGTCTTTACTCCATCTTGAATTAATTTTTGTGTAAGGTGTAAGGAAGGGATCCAGTTTCAGCTTTCTACATATGGCTAGCCAGTTTTCCCAACACCATTTATTAAATAGGGAATCCTTTCCCCATTTCTTGTTTTTGTCAGGTTTGTCAAAGATCAGATGGTTGTAGATGTGTGGTATTATTTCTGAGGGCTCTGTTCTGTTCCATTGGTCTATAGCTCTGTTTTGGTAACAGTACCATGCTGTTTTGGTTACTGTAGCCTTGTAGTATAGGTTGAAGTCAGGTAGCATGATGCCTCCAGCTTTCTTCTTTTGGCTTAGGATTGTCTTGGCAATGCGGGCTCTTTTTTGGTTCCATATGAACTTTAAAGTAGTTTTTTCCAATTCTGTGAAGAAAGTCGTTGGTAGCTTGATGGGGCTGGCATTGAATCTGTAAATTACCTTGGGCAGTATGGTCATTTTCATGATATTGATTCTTCCTATCCATGAGCATGGAATGTTCTTCCATTCGTGTGTGTCCTCTTTTATTTCATTGAGCAGTGGTTTGTAGCTCTCCTTGAAGAGATCCTTCACATCCCTTGTAAGTTGGATTCCTAGGTATTTTATTCTCTTTGAAGCAATTGTGAATGGAAGTTCACTCATTATTTGGCTCTCTGTTTGTCTGTTATTGGTGTAGAGGAATGCTTGTGATTTTTGCACATTGAATTTGTGTCCTGAGACTTTGCTGAAGTTGCTTATCAGCTTAAGAAGCTTTTGGGGTTTTCTAACTATATAATCATGTCATCTGCAAACAGGGACAATTTGACTTCCTCTTTTCCTAATTGAATACCCTTTATTTCTTTCTTTTGCCTGATTGCCCTGGCCAGAACTTCCAACACTATGTTGAATAGGAGTGGTGAGAGAGGGCATCCCTGTCTTGTGCCAGTTTTCAAAGGGAATGCTTCCAGTTTTTGCCCATTCAGTATGATATTGGCTGTGGGTCTGTCATAAATAGCTCTTATTATTTTGAGATACGTTCCATCAGTACCTAGTTTATTGAGAGTTTTTAGCGTGAAGTGCTGTTGAATTTTCTCAAAGGCCTTTTCTGCATCTATTGAGATAATCATGAGGTTTTTGTCTTTGGTTCTGTTTATATGATGGATTACATTTATTGATTTGCATGTGTTGAACCAGCCTAGCATCCCAAGGATGAAGCCAGCTTGATCGTGGTGGATAAGCTTTTTGATGTGCTGCTAGATTCAGTTTGCCAGTATTTTATTGAGGATTTTCACATCAATGATCATCAAGAATATTGGTCTAACATTCTCTTTTTTTGTTGTGTCTCTGCCAGGCTTTGGTATCAGGATGATGCTGGCCTCATAAAATGGTTTAGGGAAGATTCCCTATTTTTCTATTCATTGGAATAGTTTCGGAAGGAATGGTACCAGCTCCTCTTTCTACCTCTGTTAGAATTCAGCTGTGAATCCATCTGGTCCTGGACTTTTTTTGGTTGGTAGGCTATTAATTATTGCCTCAATTTCAGAGCCTGTTATTGGTCTATTCAGGGATTCAACTTCTTCCTGGTTTAGTCTTGGAGAGTGTCTGTGTCCAGGAATTTATCCATTTCTTCTAGATTTTCTAGTTCATTTGTATAGAGGTGTTTATAGTATTCTCCGATGGTATTTTGTCTTTCTGTGGGATTGGTGGTGGTATCCCCTTTATCATTTTTTATTGTGTCTAGTTGATTCTTCTCTCTTTTATTCATTAGTCTTGCTAGCGGTCTATCAATTTTGTTGATCTTTTCAAAAAAACAGCTCCTGGATTCATTGATTTTTTTGAAGGTTTTTTTGTGTCTCTGTCTCCTTCAGTTCTGCTCTGATCTTAGTTATTTCTTGCCTTCTGCTGGCTTTTGAATTTGTTTGCTCTTGCTTCTCTAGTTCTTTTAATTGTGATGTTAGGGTGTCAATTTTAGATCTTTTCTGCTTTCTCATGTGGGCATTTAGTGCTATAAATTTCACAGAGATTCTGCTATGTTGTGTCTTTGTTCTCATTGGTTTCAAAGAACATCTTTATTTCTGCCATCATTTCATTATTTACCCAGTAGTCATTCAAGAGCAGGTTGATCAGTTTCCATGTAGTTGAGCGGTTTTGAGTGAGTATCTTAATCCTGAGTTCTAGTTTGATTGCACTGTGGTCTCAGAGACAGTTTGTTATAATTTCTGTTCTTTTGCATTTGCTGAGGAGTGCTTTACTTCCAACTATGTGGTCAATTTTGGAATAAATGCAATGTGGTGCTGAGAAGAATGTATATTCTGTTGATTTGGGGTGGAGAGTTCTGTAGATGCCCATTAGGTCCACTTGGTGCAGAGCTGAATTCAATTCCTGGAAATCCTTGTTAACTTTCTGTCTCGTTGATCTGTCTGATGTTGACAGTGGGGTGTTAAAGTCTCCCATTATTATTGTGTGGGAATCTAAGTCTCTTTGTAGGTCTCTACAGACTTGCTTTATGAATCTGGATGCTCCTGTATTGGGTGCATATATATTTAGGATAGTTAGCTCTTCTTGTTGAATTGATCCCTTTACCATTATGTAATGGCCTTCTTTGTCTCTTTTGATCTTTGTTGGTATAAAGTCTGTTTTATCAGAGACTAGGATTGCAACCCCTGCTTTTTTTTTTTTTTTTTTTCCATTTGCTTGGTAGATCTTCCTCCATCCCTTTATTTTGAGCCTATGTATGTCTCTGCATGTGTGATGGGTCTTCTGAATACAGCACACTGATGGGTCTTGACTCTTTATCCAATTTGTCAGTCTATGTCTTCATTGGAGCATTTAGCCCATTACATTTAAGGTTAATATTGTTATGTGTGAATTTGATCCTGTCATTATGATGTTAGGTGGTTATATTACTCGTTAGTTTGTGCACTTTCTTTCTAACATTGACGGTCTTTACAATTTGTCATGTTTATGCAATGGCTGGTACCAGTTGTTCCTTTTAATGTTTAGTGCTTCCTTCAGGAGCTCTTGGAAGGCAGGCCTGGTGGTGACAAAATCTCTCAGCATTTGTTTGTCTGTAAAGGATTTTATTTCTCCTTCACTTATGAAGCTTAGTTAGGCTGGATATGAAATTCTGGGTTGAAAGTTCTTTTCTTTAAGAATGTTTGATATTGGCCCCCACTCTTTTCTGGTTTGTAGAGTTTCTGCTGAGAGATACACTGTTAGTCTGATGGGCTTCCCTTTGTGGGTAACCCGACCTTTCTCTCTGGCTGCCCTTAACATTTTTTCCTTCATTTCAACTTTGGTGAATGTGACAATTATGTGTCTTGGAGTTGCTCTTCTCGAGGAATATCTCTGTGGTGTTCTCTGTATTTCCTGAATTGGAATGTTTGCCTACCTTGGTAGTTTTAGGAAGTTCTCCTAGATAATATCCTGAAGAGTGTTTTCCAACTTGGTACCATTCTCCCCATCACTTTCAGGTACATCAATCAGACATAGGTTTGGTCTTTTCACATAGTCCCATATTTCTTGGAGGCTTTGTTCGTTTCTTTTTACTCTTTTTTCTCTAACCTTCTCTTCTCACTTCATTTCATTCATTTAATCTTCAATCACTGATACCCTTTCTTCCACTTGATTGAATTGGTTACTAAAGCTTGTGCATGCATCACGTAGTTCTCATGCCATGGTTTTCAGCTCCATCAGGTCATTTAAGATCTCCTCTACACTGTTTATTCTAGTTAGCCATTCGTCTAATCTTTTTTCAAGGTTTTTAGCTTCTTTGCGATGGGTTCGAACATCCTCCTTTAGCTCAAAGAAGTTCGTTGTTACTGAACTTCTTCTCTCAACTCATCAAAGTCATTCTCTGTCCAGCTTTGTTCTGTTGCTGGGGAGGAGCTGTGTTCCTTTGGAGGAGAATAGACGCTCTTATTTTTAGAATTTTCAGCTTTTCTGCTCTGGTTTCTCCCCATCTTTGTGGTTTTATTTACCTTTGGTCTTTGTGGATGGTGACATACAGATGGGGTTTTGGTCTGGATGTCCTTTCTGTTTGTCGGTTTTCCTTCTAAGAGTCAGGACCCTCAGCTGCAGGTCTGTTGGAGTTTGCTAGAGGTCCACTCCAGACCCTATTTACTTGGATATCACCAGCAGAGCCTGCAGAACAGCAAATATTACAGAACAGCAAATATTGCTGCCTGATCCTTCCTCTGGAAGCTTCGTCTCAGAGGGGTACCCAGCTGTATGAGGTGTCAGTTGGCCCCTACTGGGAGGTGTCTCCCAGTTGGGCTACTCAGGGGTCAGGGACCCAATTGAGGAGGCTGTCTGTCTGTTCTCAGATTTCAAACTCCATGCTGGGAAAACCACTACTCTCTTCAAAGCTGTCAGACAGGGATGTTTAAGTCTGCAGAAGTTTCTGCTGCCTTTTGTTCAGCTATGCCCTGCCCCCAGACATGGAGTCTACAGAGGCAGGCAGGCCTCCGTGAACTGCGGTGAGTTCCACCCAGTTTGAACTTCCTGAGCGCTTCCTTTACCTACTCAAGCATCAGCAATGGTGGATGCCCCTCCCCCAGCCTCACTGCCGCCTTGCAGTTCGATCTCAGACTGCTGTGCTAGCAGTGAGTGAGGCTTTGTAGGCGTGGGACCCTCCAAGCCAGGCACGGGATATAATCTCCTGGTGTGCCGTTTGCTAAGACCATTGGAAAAGCGTAGTATTAGGGTGGGAGTGTCCCAATTTTCCAGGTACCACCTGTCACGGCTTCCCTTGGCTAGGAGAGGAAATTCCCTGACCCCTTGCACCTCCTGGGTGAGGCAATGCCCCACCCTGCTTCGGCTCACAGTCATTGGTTGCACGTACCGTCCTGCACCCACTGTCCAACAAGCCCCAGTGAGATGAACCCGGTACCTCAGTTGGAAATGCAGAAAACACCCATCTTCTGCGTCACTCACCCTAGGAGCTATAGACTGGAGCTATTCCTATTCGGCCATCTTGGAACCTCCTGTTCAGAGTAATCTCTTATGATCTTTGGTATTTCTATGGTATCAGTTGTAATGTCCCCTCTTTCATTTATTTAGAGAAAGTCTTCTTCAAAGAGAGAGTCTTCTGCCAGGTGCAGTGATTCACGCCTGTAATCCCAGTACTTTGGGAGGCTAAGGAAGGCGGATCACAAGGTCAAAACATCAAGACCAGCCTGGCCAACTAACACGGTGAAACCCCGCCTCTACTAAAAATATAAAAATTAGCTGGGCATAGTGGTGCATGCCTGTAGTCCCACCTACTTGGGAGGCTGTGGCAGAGGAATTGCTTGAACCTGGGAGGCAGAGGTTGCAGTGAGCCAAGATTGTGCCACTGCACTCTAGCCTAGGCTACAGAGCAAGACTTCTTCTCAAAAGAAAAAAAAAAAAAGAGAGAGTCTTTTTTCTCTTTTTTTCTTAGTCTAGTTAAAGGTTTGTCAATTTTGTTTATCTCTTCAAAAAACAAACCAATTTCATATAAAGAAGAAAATTTAAAGAGCTAATATTTAATGTCTCTCAACCTCTTTCAAAAACTTGAAGAAGAGAGAATACTTCAAACTCATTTTGCAAGGCCAGCATTACCCTGATACCAAAGGCAGACAAGGATACTATAAGGAAAGAAAATTATAGGCCAATATTCCCAATAAATATAGATGCAAAAATCCTCAGCAAAATACTAGCAAACCGAGCTCAACAGTACATCATAAGAATCATTCACTATAATCAAATGGGATTTATCCTAGGGGTGCAAGAATGGTTCAACATACACAAACCAACAAATTTGATGCATCATATTTAAAGAATTAAGGACAAAAATCATATGATTATCACAATAGATGAAGAAAAAACATTTGAGAAAATTCAACATTCTTCCATAATAATAATTCTCAACAAATTAGGTACAGAAAGAATGTACCCCAATACAATAAAGGCCATATGTGACAAACTCACAGCTAACATCACACTCAGTGGTGAAAACTTGAAAGCTTTTTCACTAAGATCAGGAACAAGAAAAGGATACCCGATTTCTCACCATTTCTATTCAACATAGTACTGGAAGTCCTAGCCAGAACAGTTAGGCGAGAGAAAAAATAAAAGGCATCCAAATTAGAACAGAAGAACTTAAGTTGTCTCTGCAGACAACATGATCTTATATATAGAAAACCTAAGTCCTTCGCCAGAAAACTGTTAGAATTAATAAACAAATTCAGTAAAATTACAGGACAGAAATTCAAAATACAAAAATCAGTAGAGTTTGTATGTAGTACAATGAATTATCTGAAAAAGAAATTTTTAAAAATCCTATTACATATAGCGGCAGCAAGGGGCTCACTGAGGTGCTCAGATTCTCGTAGCTGTGCTGGGATAATTTAACCACCATCATGTCAAGCAAAAGAGGAAACACCAAGACCACCAAGAAGTGCCCTTAGTGCACAACATCCAATGTGTTTGCTATGTTTGACCAGTCACAGATTCAGGAGTTCAAAGGGGCCTTCAACATGATTGATTGGAACAGAGATAGTTTCATCAACAAGGAAGATTTGCAGGATGTGCTTGCTTCACTGGGGAAGAGTCCAACTAATGGGTATCCGGATGCCATGATGAATGAGGCTCCAGGCCCCATCAATTTCACCATGTTCCTCACCATGTTTGGTGAGAAGTTAAATGGCACAGATCCTGAAGATGTCATCAGAAATGTTTTTGCTTGCTTTGATGAAGAAGCAACTGGCACGATTCGGGAAGATTACCTATGAGAGCTGCTGACAACCATGGGGGATGGGTTCATGGATGAGGAAGTGGATGAGCTGTAGAGAGAAGATCCTATTGACAAAAAGGGGAATTTAAATTAGACTGAGTTCACACACATCCTAAAACATGGAGCAGAAGACAAAGATGACTGAAAGAACTCCAAGTTCCAGCCAAACATTCCTTGTTGCTACTTTGGGTATTTCTGAGATTTTTCTCTTGTATGTCCTTAGCTTTACAGCTTTTGCATGTCCTGTTGTATTTATTCTCAGCCATTTGGGGCACATGTATCTTTATACTCAGACTGGAAATGGGACTTTCTATTAAAATCATTTTCAGAATAGAAAACAGGGTAATTGGCTGGGCGAGGTGGCTCATGGCTATAATCCCAGCACTTTGGGAGGCCGAGGCAGGTGGATCACGAGGTCAGGAGTTCAAGACCAGCCTGACCAACATGATGAAACCTGGTCTCTACTAAAAATACAAAAATTAGCCAGCATGGTGGTGCACGCCTGTAATCCCAGCTACTCGGGAGGCTGAGGCAGAAGAATTGCTTGAACCCAGGAGGCAGAGGTTGCAGTGAGCCGAGATCCTGCCACTGCACTCCAGCCTGGGTGACAGAGCGAGACTCCATCTCAAAAAAAAAAAAAAAAAAAAAGAAGCCAGGTGCAGTGGCTCATGCCTGTGATTCTAGCACTTTGGGAGGCCAAGGCGGGAGGATCACAAGGTCAGGAATTCAAGACCAACCTGACCAACATAGTGAAACCCAGTCTGTACTAAAAATACAAAAATTAGCTGGGCTTAGTGGCAAAAGCCTGTAATCCCAGCTACTCAGGAGGCTGAGGCAGGAGAACTGCTTGAACTTCAGAGGTGGAGGTTGCAGTGATCTGAAATGGTGCCACTGCACTCCAGCCTGGGTGACAGAGCAAGACTCCATCTCAAAAAAAAAAAGAAAAAAGAAAAAGAAAATAGGGTAATTTAACCTACCAGCCCCTCCCTCCATCACTGTGATCTATACAGAATCAATATATTTTTTCAGAGAAAGTTATTTGCTCATTTTTTTTCTGAACCATAATTAAACTTTTTGGTAAAATTAAAAAAAAAAAATCCTATTTACAATAGCTACCAAAAAATTTAAACAGGAATAAATTTAACCAAGGAGGCAGAAGACTTATACACTGAAAATTATAAAACATTGATGAAAGAAATCGAGGAAGACACAAATAAATGGAAAGATATCCCAAGTTTATGGATAGGAAGAATTAATATTGTTAAAATGTCTGTAATATCCAAAGTGATCTAAAGATTCAATGCAATTTCTGTCAAAATACCAATGACATTTGTTCACAAAAATAGAAAAAAAATCCTAGAATTTATATAAAGCCATTAAAGACCCCAAATAGGCAAAGCAATCTTGAGCAAAAAGAACAAAGCGAGAGACATCATACTACCTGACTTTAAAATACACTACAGGCTGCCATTCTGGGCATGCTGCCCATGGGGTAATCCTGCTTCACAAGGAACAGTAAAATATATTTTTAAATAAATAAAATAAAATACACTACAAAGCTATGGTAATCAATGCAGCATGGTATTGGCATAAAAATAGACACAGAGTCCAATGAAACAGAATAGAGAGTCCGGAAATATTAATAGACCCATGTGTTTATGATCAATCGATCTTTCACAAAGGTGCCAAGAACACACAATGGGGAATGGACAATCTCTTCAGTAAACTGTGTTGGGAAAATTTATTGTGTATGAGACCAGCCTGGTCAACATAGTGAAACCTGGTCTCTACTAAAAATACAAAAATTAGCTAGGTGTGGCGGTGCACGCCTGTAATCCCAGCTACTCAGGAGGCTGAGGCAGGAGAATCACTTGAACCCAGGAGGCGGAGGTTGCAGTAAGCCAACATCATGCCACTACACTGCAGCCTGGGCAACAGAGTGAGACTCTGTCTCAAAATAGAATCTTATTCTCTCTTAAAAACTCTGTCTTAATCTCTCTGTGTTGCTATAAAGGAATACCTGAGGCTGGGTAATTTATAAAGGAAAGAGGTTTATTTGGCTTATGGTTCTGCAGGCTGTATGAGAAGCATGGCACTGGCATCTGCATCTGAGGGATCAGGAAGCTTACAATCATGGCAGAAGGGGAAGGGGAGCCTGTGTGTGCAGAGATCACATAGTGAGAGAGAGAAAAAATGAGAGAGGGAGGGGGAGGTGCCAGGCTGTTTTCAACAACCAGTTCTCTTGGGAACTAAGAGTGAGAACTCAGACTCTTGAGAATGGCATCCAGCCATTCATGAGAGACCCCTCATGACCCAAACACCTCCCACCAGGCCCCACCTCCAACAATGGAGATCAAATTTCAACATATGACTTGGCAGAGCCAAACTGTAGGAAACTCAAACAACTCAAAGGAAAAAACAAATAATCTGATTTTTAAAATGGGCAAAGGATCTGAATAGACATTTCTCAAAAGAAGGCATACAATGAATGGTCAATAGGTTTATGAAAAAATGCTCAAAATTACTAGTCATCAAAGAAATGCTAATTAAAAGCACAAAGAAATATCACCTCACACCTGTTAGAATGACTCTTATCAAAAAGGCAAATGATAACAAGTATTGGAGAGAGAGTGGAGAAAAGCGAACCTTTGCACACTGTTGGTGGGAATGTAACTTTGTGTAGCTATTACGGAAAGCAGTATGGAGGTCCTTCAAATAATTAAAAATAGAACTATCATAGGATCCAGCAATCCCACTACTGGGTGTATATACAAAGGAAATGAAATCAGTATATTGAAGAGATATCTGCACTCCCATGTTCATTGCAGCATTATTCACAATATGCAAGATGTAGATTCAACCTAAGTGTCCATGAATAAATGAATGGATAAAGAAAATGTGGTACAGTTTTCTCCTAGTATCCATAGGACCTTCCCCAGATACTAAAATCCACAGATGCTCAAGTCCCTTACATAAAGTGGTATGGTATTTGCATATAACCTGTGCATATCCTCCTGCACACTTTACATCATCTCTAGATTACTTATAACTCCTAATACAATGTGAACGTTCTGTAAATGGTTATTACATTGTCTTATTTAGGAAACAAAGACAAAAAGTCTGTATGTGTTCTGTACAGATGCAACTATTCATATTTTTCTCAAATATTTCAATCCATAGTTGGTTGAATCCACCAATGCAGAACTCACAGATATGAAGGGTCCACTGCACATATACACAATGGAATACTAGTCAGCCTGAAAAAAGAAGGAAATTCTGTCAACAAGATGGATGGAATTGGGGGATATTGTGTTAAGTGAAATAAACTAGGCACAGAAAAACAAATACCACACAATCTCACTTACATGTGGAATCTAAAAATGTTGAGCTCATAAAAGCAAGAATAGAATGTTGGGTCCTGGGGGTTGAGAGTGGGGCTGAGATATTGGTCAAACAGCACAAAATTTCAGTTAGACAGGAGGAATAAATTAAAAAGATCTATTGTACAACTGAATAAAAATAAGTAAGTGGGCCAGGCACACTGGCTCACGCCTGTAATCCCAGCACTTTGGGAGGCCAAGGCAAGCTGATCACTTGAGGTCAGGAGTTCAAGACCACCCTGGTCAACATGGTGAAACCCCATCTCTACTAAAAATACAAAATTATCCTGGCGTGGTGGCAAGCACCTGTAGTCCCAGCTACTTGGGTGGCTGAGGCAGAAGAATTGCTTGAACCTGGGTGGCAGAGGTTGCAGTGAGCCGAGATCATGCTACCGCACTGCAGTCATCTCAAAACAACAACAAAAAAGTGCATCTAAAGTTGAAAACCACTGCACTAAATCACTTATAACGCCTATATAGCTGTAAGCTTCTATCATTCCTTTTTTTTTTTTTTTTGAGATGGAGTCTCGTTCTGTTGCCCTGGCTGGAGTGCAGTGGTGCAATCTCGGCTCACTGCAACTTCTGCCTCCCAGGTTCAAGCAATTCTCGTGTCTCAGCCTCCCGAGTGGCCTACAGATGCATGCCACCAGGACTGGCTAATTTTTGCATTTTTAGTAGAGACAGGGTTTCACCATGTTGGCCAGGCTGGTCTTGAACTCCTGACCTCAAGTGATCTGCCCACCTCGGCCTCCCAAAGTGCTGGGATTACAGGCATGAGCCACCACGCCCAGCCTTTCATAATAAAGAAAGATATCTTAGCATTCCATGCAACTAGTTAAATGAAACAGCTTAATTGCCATCGTTCATGGATTTAGATAGTCACATATGTATTGCATGCATATTACAATTTGACACAAGAACTATACTGGGGATCTGATGGTGAGCAAGGCAGATGTGGTCTCCTCTCATAGAACCAACAATCTCATGGAAGAAGAGTTACATAGATACACCCCAGTGTGTCTATGCCGGAGATTGTTAGGGTATAATGGGAGTACATAGAAGGGACATCCTCAGTAAATCTTAAATTTTATTATTCAGATTCTCTAAATAAAAATCAAAACATCCTTCTGTATGCTTGGTTTTCCATTTACCTGGTCTAGCAGCTTATGATAGTGCAATATGTACCAAAAAGAAAAGTTAGAGATTTGAAATTTCAAGTTTGCTGTCTGTTTGTACATACAAATAAATGCTCAAGTTGACACTGGACATCAGTGTAGCCCCGAAACAAAAGCAAGAATGAAATTCTCTCCTTTCACCCCCTTCCTACCCGGAAGGCACTTTTAAAGACATTGCATTGCTTGTATAAAATTTAGACTTTCATTTACAATCTGCTTGAACTCAGAATAGCAATAAGATGGAACCTATCTCAAGGACTCAACTAATGATGCATGCCATTTCATTTAAATAATAAATGGACCACATTCTGATGTTCTGGCTCTTTGGAGAAATTATCAACACTGTGATTTACATAGAAATAGACATGATTTGAAATCAAAAGAAAGTCTTCACTCACAGAACAGCTCTTGCATTAGGTAATTTTTGCTGAAATAAGCTTTTTTTTCTAAAAAGCTAAGAAGGATAAAATCATGTGATTGTTAAACCAAATTAATTCCATTTTAATTTTCTAAAGCAATGGGTCACAGTTAAAGTATTGGGGGACCGATATTAACTCTTTCAAGTAATATATACTGCAGTGGTCTTGAATAGTATCCTAGCAAACTAGAAATATTCAGGAAATTTCCAATAGAATATATATTGAATGCCAGCATCGTCACATGAGGATCAGTGCTGTTGTATTAACTTTGCATTATATTAACTGACACATGAGGTATATATAGACAAAAGATCAGAGTTCCCCAGCAGTGAAGACATGAAACTTTCCATAAACACGGGCTTCCCTCCTTCAGCCATAGCATGGAGCACGCGCCACTCTGCCTGGTGCAGTACTATCCACGGACTAGGTAAGAAAGGACGGCCACTCAGGTCTCATGGTGCCGGGGGGTCTGTGGCTTCCTTCTCAGTCAAGCAAGTGCATGGTTTTTCTGCCACTAACTTCAGACAATGAAGACTTTTTATATGAAGAGTGTTGTCAGTTCACTCCCCAATCCAGTCTTGCTATGTTCTCTCTGGCACTCTGATTTTTCCCCATATACTCTGGCGTCAATTCCAACTCACCCCATGTGTAAAACAAAGTGGGTTTTATTTTATTTTAATATCTTATCATCCTCCCAGATTCAACATGCCCAGAATTGAGCCTCACAGCTTCCCTGGGGCCTCTGTACTTCCCAGGCAATCAGCTCTCCCTCCTTATGTTTAGTGTCTGACACCAGTAGACACCATCCTCTTCCTCGTCATTCTTACCAGAAAGCTTGGTGTTGTTTTGGACTTTTTCCTCTACTTAATACTTTACTTCCAAGCCCCAGTGAGCTCTGCCATCTCTTCCTCTTCATTCCAGTTCCTTCCACCCTGCCTCAGCCCCTTGTGGTTTTGTGTTCCAATAACCTAAGAACCTCTTCCTAGTCTCCTTTTCCTCCCACATTATCTTTAAGCCATCCGGACTACATTCTGTTGCTAGACAAATTTTCCTAGTCAGCCTCTCCTGTTTCTGGGAACTCCCAGTGCTTCCCTACCAATGAAGGCACTGCTGAGTATAACAATAACAGTGATGACAACAACAACCTCTACCACGTCTGAGCGCTTCTGTGCCAGGCCTGGGACAGACACTTTATACACACACCATCACGGATTTTTACAAAAGCCGCACGGAGTAGCTATGACCATCCCTAGCTCACAGCGAAGGAAACAGAGCATCGGACCATTTAAATGACTTCCACATGGACAGGGCAGAGTTCCAAGTCCAAGTCTAACCCCGTACTGTATGTGTTATGCCATGTTGCTTTCAAAGAGCTTGGATTTCCAGTTTGGTTCAAATGTGAGCAGAACCTTCTGATCTAACCTTATTGCTTACTGCTCTCTGACAGGCACCTACTAGTTAGGAAGGTCCAGTGTGTGTCCCTTGAATGCTCTCCTCCCTACCTTTGCCTTAGTGTACCCCTCACCCCAGGAATGTTCTCTCTTCTACCTTCTGTTTATCTAAATGTTATTCATTCTCCAAGGTCCTGAGCAAGTTCAACCTTCACCATAGGCTACTCTCAAAACAGTGTAGTCCACCCTGTATTCTCTCTTCTAAGAGTTAACATGTGGTCAGTCCTCCACACTTCATTTGTTCACAGTTTTGTCTCTCCAGTTAGACACGAAACTAGGGTATAATAGGCAGGGTGCAATGGCTCACGTCTGTTATCCCAGCACTTCAAGAGGCCGAGACGGGAGGATCGCTTGAACCCAGGAATTTGAGACCAGCCTGGGCAACATAGTGAGACCCTGTCTCTACAAAAAATACAAAAATTAGCCAGGCATGGTGGAGTGTGCCTGTAGTCCCAGCTACTGGAAAGGCTGAGGTGAGAGGCTCTCTTGAGGGCAGGAGTTTGAGGCTGCAGTAAACCATGATTGTGCCACTGTACTCCAGCCTGGGCAATAGAGTGAGACCCTGTCTCAAAAACAAACAACAAAAAAAGAATATAGAGTAGAATGAAGAAATCATAGAAATGCTCAGCAGGCCAACAGTACCTGTGGTTTTTTTGTTGTTGTTTGTTTTGTTTTTGAGACGGAGTTTCACTCTTGTCACCCAGGCTGGAGGCAATGGCATGATCTCGGCTCACTGCAATCCCCACCTCCTGGGTTCAAGTGAATCTCCTGCCTCAGCCTCCTGAGTAGCTGGGATTACAGGCTTGCACCCCCACACCTAGCTAATTTTTGTATTTTTAGTAGAGACGTATTTTCACCATATTGGCCAGGCTGGTCTTCAACTCCTGACCTCAGGAGATCCACCTGCCTTGGCCTCCCAAAGTGCTGGGATTATAGGCATGAGCCACCATGCCCGACCCAGACCTGTGTTTTGATTCTATTTTCTGGCTGTGGGAACTCAGACACACTACTTGCCTTCTTGAAGCTGTTTCCTCTTCTGTAAAAGAAGATAAGAATCCTTATTTGACAAGGTCGTTACACAGTATAATGAGATAAAAACATGTAAAGCCCTTTCCAGAGTGCTTGGCAGCCTCTAAAACACATGTGAGTTTCTTTCCTCTTTGAGGGTAAGGCTATGACTCAGACTTTCAGAGAGATAACAGGTGATTAGCTACAGTTCATGGGCTTTACAGGATACTGAGTTGCTTGTTCGAACTGAGGCTTGGAGATGCAAGAGAAAGTATTCCAAGTATCCAGAACCAATTTCAGGACACCTCTCACTCCAAGGGGAGAGAGAAGAGAGTGAGAGCAGATTGGGGAAGCGAATCTGTGATAAGAATTTCCCTGAAGGGAAAGCAGGGACTGGAACAGATACTTGAATATCCACGTTCATGGCAGCATTATTCACAATAGTCAAAACGTGGAAGCAACCAAGTGATCACTGACTCCTGCCTGCATAAACAAAATGTGGAGTGCACGCACAGTGGAATGTTACTCAGCCTTAAAAAGAAAGGAAATTCTACCACATGCTGCACCATGGATGAACCTTGAACAGATGATGCTGCTAGGTACCTATTCTAGGTACTTATATGAGGTACCTGGAAGGTTGTATGGAATGTCGTATGTTTCTTATAAGTACCTATTATAGGTACTTACATGAGGTACCTGAAATAGTCAAATTCACGGAGACAGAAAATAGAATGGTCGTTTCCAGGGGTGGGGAGAGAAGGAAATAGTGTTTAATGGGAACAGGATTTCAATTAGGGGTGAAAATTTTCTGCTTATGGATGATGGTGATGGTTTCATGAGAATGTGAATATATTTAGTGCAAAGGAACTATACACTTAAAGGTGATAGATTTTATGTTACATGTATTTTACCACGATAAATAATTTTTTAAAAAAAAGAAAGAAAGAAAAAGACAGGGTGGAAAAGTGATGCAGCCTGCCCAAATTTTCACCCAGTGGCAAGAGGCCAGCCTGCACTGAGCAGGTTTACAAGGACATGAGGGACACAAGTGAAGTCCCATTTTTCTTTACAGCACCTGAGTCTTCTGGTTCAAAGGGCAAGTGACACAAGTATGGAAAAACTGACTCAAATGGGCTTAAACTATAAAGTGAATTTATTGGCTAAGACAACGGCTCTAGACCTGTGGTTATCAAACTTCAAGGAGCAGGCGAAGCTTGTGAAAATGCAGCTGGCTGGACCCCACCCCATGCTTCTGACTCAGGAGGGCTGGGGTGGGACACGAGGGTTTGGCTTTGCAGCCACTGCTATGGGACGCCAAGGCTGCTCTGAGAGCCCTGTGTCCTGGAACACTCATGTGTCACGGGTCTGGGGCTCTGCTTCCCCAGTCTCTTGCTTCTCTCCTCCGTCTTCCAATTTACCTGCAAGCTGATTCTCCCCACGAGACCTGAAGTGTCTGCCCCAGCTCCAGGTCTCACGTCTGCACACCACATCGTCTAGAACAGGAGGAACGCCCTGCGTCCCCAGCATTCCTGGAACAAGCCAAACTAGATCACTTTAGATCTGAAGCCCCCTTCAACCAGTTACCCTGGCCAGGTGTGGAGGCTGTGGATTGGCCTCTGCTTGGTGCTGGGGGTGCCTCCAACTTCCCTGGAACTACTGGATCCCAAGGGGAAGCATGGGGGGAGAAATAGATGGCGGCGGCTGGGCGCGGTGGCCCATGCCTATAATCCCAGTACTTAAGGAGACCAAGGCAGGCGGATCACCTGAGGTCAGGAGTTCGAGACCAGCCTGACCAACATGATGAAACCCCATCTCGACTAAAAATACAAAAATTAGCTGGGCATGGTGGCTAATGCCTATAATCCCAGCTACTTGGGAGGCTGAGGCAGGAGAATCACTTGAACCCAGGAGGCGGAGGTTGCAGTGAGCTGAGATCGCACCACTGCACTCCAACCTGAGCAACAAGAGTGAGAGAGAGTGAGAGAGAGTGAGAGAGAGAGAGAGAGAGAGAAAGAGAGAAAAGAAAGAAAGAAAGAAAGAAAGAAAGAAAGAAAGAAAGAAAGAAAGAAGAGAGAGAGAGAGAGAGAGAAAGAAAGAAAGGAAGGAAGGAAGGAAGGAAGGAAGGAAGGAAGGAAGGAAGGAAGGAAGGAAGGAAGGAAGGAAGGAAGGAAGGAAGGAAGGAAAGAGAAAGAAAGAAAGAGAAAAGAAAGGAGAGAGATGGTGGGGAGGAAGTCAACAGATGTCTCCAACTAAGGGAGGAGACCACCCCTCATATTGTCTTATGCCCAATTTCTGCCTCCAAAGAAAGAAAAAGTAAAAACTAAAAGACGGAAATGAAATCCACAAGCAGACAGCCCGGCATCACACCCTGGGCCTGGTAGTTAAAGATCAACCCCTGACTTAATCGGTTCTGTTATCTATAGATTACAGACATTGTATATAAAAGCACTGTGAAAATCCCTGTCCTGTTTTGTTCTGATCTAATTACCGGTGCATGCAGCCCCCAGTCACGTACTCTCTGCTTGCTCAATCGATCACCACCCTCTCCCGTGCACGCCCTTAGAGTTGTGAGCCCTTAAAAGGGACAGGAATTGCTCACTTAGGGAGCTCAGTTCTTGAGACAGGAGTCTTGCCAATGCCCCTGGCCAAATAAATCCCTTCCTTCTTTAACTCGGTGTCTGAGGAGCTTTGTCTGTGGCTCATCCTGCTACACAACCCCAGAAGAGAGGCTTGATGTGGGTAGAGGTTAGACCACGCGAGCCACGCTCAGGGGATTAGACCTGAGCCTGAAACCAGAGGACAACCACGGAATGATTCGAATCGGAGGAGGGACATAATCCATTTCGCAAAATGGCGCAAGCACAAGTTGGAGGAAGGACTGGGGAGGAGGACTTGGAAGGTTAAGGATGGCGGCAACGCTGAGCAGTCTCCCTGACCCTTGCATCCTGCCCTTCAGAGGCCTGAACCTATCCTGGGCATTCCCCGCCCCACACCGTGGTCTATTTTTTCTTTCTTCCCTTTCTTCAGACACTTCGCACCTTCTAGCATGCTGCATTCTTCACTTATTATGTTTATTATTTCTTATTTGTCTGCCCTGCTAGAATATCAGCTCCATGAAGGCAGGAATATTTGTTTGTTGGATTCAGTGATGTATCCCCAGTACCTTGAACAGTGTCTGGCACAAAATAGATGCTCAATACAAGTTTGTTGAATGAATAAATTTCATATGAGAACTCACCGTGTTTGTCTCTGTGTCTGTCTAAGCTGGTCCTTTTGCCTCAACTCTCTTATTCTATTTCACCTTCAAACTTTCCAGGTTTAACACAGGCTTCAGCCTGGAATTCTTCCCTGATTACAAACCTTGAGCTGCCACCACCCATTCCCTGTATTCCCTTGACATCCACTTGTCACAGTGCATTGTTCTCTCCTGCCTTTCCCATAAACTGGTGTCTCCAAGAGGGCAGGACAGGATGTTATTGGTCTCTACATTGCAAACATATAGCACAGTGCCTGATGTGTTGGAGCAGCAACAAGTTTGTTGAATTAATGAGCCGATGAACAGTTACATAAACGAACAAGTACTGCCCAGTTAGTACTTGTTAAATACAAGAACAAGAAACAAAACACAAGTGGCTCTGGTCATTGGTTTTCTATGTGGCCATTCTCATCCCTGATAATAACAAATAGAAAAACGATTTCGCTTGCCTGAGCTCTACTTGTTCTAGTTCTGCTGTGCTCATAATAGCTTGCTCTTTGAATCCATTAATGGCAAAGCCTCCCTTCAGAAACTGTCATTTTAGAGTCTCTGCCATAAGAGCTGAGCTCTTATGTTTAGCAGCAGAGATGGATTTGACTGAAGGATGGAACAAAATCAATTTTCATTGTGGCTGCCGCACTGCCGCTACTGCAGAGCCAGCTACCAAACCCAAGTTAGCAAGGATAGCCTCAGCAGGGCCACCCATCCTGGAGACATCGACAGCACAGCCAGGACAGAGGGGGCTCACGAGGGTCACACAGCAGCTCAAGTTGTCCTGAAGACAGCCTGGCTGTGTTCTCTTCCACGTAGCTCTAAGGCTTGGTTTCCTTCCTCAGGCAAGGGAAGACATACCTTGACAGACCTATCTGGCAAGCCAAGTTTTCTGTATCTGTCCCTCTCTCAGGAAATTATCTTTTCTTATATAATTGCAGATTTTTTTAATAGCTGGAAGGAATTTTCAACATCATCCCAACCACAATTTGCCACATTTATAGATACAAACATTGGGTTAGGGGCTTAATTGTGGCGGCAAACAAAAGGCTATCGATGATTCTGACGACAAAGAAGCTCTCTGACTTGTGGCTCACATTCTACCCAGCATCCTAACAAATGTCTGGAATGGATCACAAAGAAAGGGCTGGTCCCACACATGGGATGCCGTCCTGACAGTCCTGCCATGCTAAAGTCATTCTTCCTCGATTGTTCTGACCTGCAGGGATCCTCTTGTCCCTTGGTTTCTAGAGCATTCAGTTGGAACCAGTTTATGATGTTGTAATACCTGGTATCTCAGCATTCTTGGCTTCATGTGCGCCTCTTCTCTGTTATCTTCTGAAATGAATCCTGGGCGTTTTGAGACAGAAGCCATATTGATGGTTATTGTGTAATCCTCAAAGTGCACAACACAGCTCTTGACACAGGAGAACTGCTCAGTAAATACATGTGGATTTATTCTTGTTGGGAGAGTAAAACTTCATGTGATGCTACATCTTACTTAAGATGGAGCAGTCCCACCGTCTTTGCACAAAAACAGCATTTTAATAAGTGATGGTACATTCAATACTGAAAATGATCTGCATTCAATACCGAAAACAATCTTAAAAGGTAATCTGTGAACAACTTCCTCCACTGCTTTCATCGGTCTTTCATATATCATTTTATTCTCCAAGAAGTCAGACAATACTATTTGCTTTACTAAAAATAATGATGTTTCACTATTTACATTAAGAAGCATTTACTGAATGCCTCCAATGTGCAAAGCATGGTTTCAGGTAACTTGGGGTTACAAAGAGACACACAAAATAAACTTTTCTCTCAAAAAACTTAACCTACCATAAGAGGCAAATAAACATATAAAGCCAACACAATGAAAGGCAGAATGAGATAAATTCCATGAAATAAGTTGACCGAAGTACATTGAGAATACAGAAGAGACACAGAAATGTAGAATTCAGGGTGGAAAGTCTTTAAAAGTCCTCCAGTCCAAGTCTCCAAAGATTCCTACAATCCCCTCTACCATGACATCAAATGACCATGTATCATAGCTTATGTTTGAACAGCTCCCATGACAGGAACTCATTATCTCCAAGCCTCCTATTTCTAAACTGTGTATTTTTCTCCTATCAATTGGTGCATGTGAGATCCCATGTCTAATCACTGCTGCAATCCACTGTCCTTTCCTATGTGGCACTGGGCACACCTATCACTAATCTATTACATGCTAATATGTAGGAATACTTCTTCTATATATGTCTAGAGTTCTATATAAGTAATATCAAAACATTTATAAAAACAGAATTTTGCCAGGCAAGGTGGCTCATGCCTGTAATCCCAACACTTTGGGAGGCTGAGGTGGGTGGATCACCTGAGATCAGGAGTTCGAGACCAGCCTGACCAACATGGAGATACCCCGTCTCTACTAAAAATACAAAATTAGCCTGGCGAGGTGGCGCATGCCTGTAATCCCAGCTACTCAGGAGGCTGAGGTGGGAGTGAACCCAGGAGGCTGAGGTTGCGGTGAACCAAGATCCCACCATTGCACTCCAGCTTGGGCAACAAGAGCGAAACTTTATCTCAAAAAAGAAAAAAAGCAAAACAAAACAAAAAAACAGAATTTCAGCCTGGCCACCACGGTGAAATCCCGCCTCTACCAAAAAATACAAAAATTAGCCAGGCATGGTGGTGTGTGCCTGTTGTCCCAACTACCCAGGAGGCTGAGGTGGGAGAATCACTTGAACCCAGGAGGTGGAGGCTGTAGTGAGCCAAGATCATGCCACTACACTCCAGCCTGGGTGACAGAGTGAGACCCTGTCTCAAAACAATAACAACAACAACAACAACAACAACAAAAAAGACAAAAA
The DNA here is from genome assembly GCF_047675955.1 of Chlorocebus sabaeus. Taxonomy (NCBI): domain Eukaryota; kingdom Metazoa; phylum Chordata; class Mammalia; order Primates; family Cercopithecidae; genus Chlorocebus; species Chlorocebus sabaeus. The sequence continues at coordinate 97,617,608 of NC_132911.1, forward strand.
ACAAAACCCAGAATTGAAATGATGAGATAAAGATGAAAGATATAATACTTATGAAATGATCTCAAAGTTTATTTTGTTAACATTATCCACCCCCTTTGCCCTCATTATAATTATACTATTATTAATAATGTTCTAAATGCTTAATCATGATGGCCTCACAGTATGATGGGCTAATATCTCAAGACATAGTATGCCCTTCCAGCTTGATTTATTGTTAGTGATAGCAGATGTAAATTCATAGTTCAAATAGTCTTTCTGTTCACTTCAACTGTGTTCAGCCAACTTCTAAGCAGATTTGAATTTATCTCATAATGTGGCTGACAAAGAGCTAATTCTCAGTGTTGGAGAAGTGCCGGCTCTGCCTTTTCCTTGCTGTTCTCTTGTGCTTAGATGTTTTGTAGTCATCAGTTTTTAGACATTTAGCCATTTTGTTGGAACTACTTTAGTTAAATCAAGACAATATCCTCACTGGGTCCACTTAGCTGGCCACACATCACAATAACTCTGAAAGCCAGCCAAGGAGTGCAGCTGTCTTTGTCAACGCTCCACACTATGGAACCCTTGCTCTTCCCTTGGGATATCTCAAGCGTGTAAGGGACAAAAGACCTCTTTGCTTCCTGTGTACCCCAGTGGATCATCGTGTCCTGGCTTCTTTAGGAGATCACTTTTTACAGGGATCTCTATTTGGTTTTCTGCAAGCTCTGAGGGTGAGAAAGCTCTTCCTTTCATTGAGTTAAAACCAAGTTGTATGACAGCCAGCCAGTCTGCTCCCTCTCTGACATGAACTCCATGGGCCTTGGGTCTTTCTTTTTTCTTTCTTTCCTTCTTTCTTTTCTTGAGACAGAGTCTCTCTCTGTTCCCCAGGCTGGAGTATAGTGGTGCAAACATGGCTCACTGCAGTCTCACTTTCCAAAACTCAAGCAATCCTCCCATCTCAGCCTCCCAAGTAGTTGGGACTACAGATGTGTACCAACATGCCTGGCTAAATTTTTCAAAATTTTTTTGTAGGGATGGGGTCTCACCATATTGCCCAGGCTGGTCTTGAACTCCTGGGTTCAAGTCATCCTTCAGTCTCAGCCTCCCAAACTGCTGGGATTACAGGTGTAAGCCACCACACCTGGCTTCCCCTCGGGTCTTTCTGCCATACCTGATGTCCCCAGACAACTCCTTGTGGGTGTAGCCCTGGGTGTCAGCATAGTGTCTGTAGTGCTCTCTGTTCCTCAGCATCTTTTTCTGCTAGATATACACTGCTTACAGCTCTCTGACCTGCCCTCCACCAGTCAGTCCTGATGCCACTGGTATTCCAGCCTGTCAAAAGAGAAAAAAAAAAAGATAAGAGATAGAGATGGGGTGGGTGGGTAGTAGTTTGTAAACATAATTCTTGTTTTCATGCAGAAAATCTGAAACATAGTGAATAACAAAAATTAAACATTGAAATCATCCATCTGGATCTGACATCCCAGATCACAGTCATAGCAGCAAATCTCAGAGATGAAACGTTGAAACATTTTGATGTATGCCCTTCCAGATTTCTTCTGTGCATATAAAGTCACGTATTTCCTTCCAGCCTCTTTTTTTTTTTTTTTTTTTTTAATCATGAAGCCTTTCAAATGTAGCAAGCACATTTATCTGACACTGAATTAAACTAGAGACTGAAGGTGTCCTGGTCCATATCATTAAGCTGAAATGTTTCTAACCTAGAAATTTTCTCTTCTACAGAGTAGTTTTTGAGTCTTTGAGTCTGTGTGTGCCTGCACTAAGGCATACTGGAGACAATGTCTTTGTTTCAAAAAGAATATTCCAGATCATATAATCCAAACTCCAGTAATAATTAGAATTCTTGCCCCACCATCTCCTGCGTGGGATCCAGCTCTTTTTTTTTTTTGAGAGAAGTCTTGCTTTTGTCCTCCAGGTTTGAGTACAATGGCTTTATCTCGGCTCACTGCAACCTCCGCCTCCCAAGTTCAAACGATTCTCCTGCCTCTGCCTCCCAAGTAGCTGGGATTAAGGCGCCTGCCACCACGTCCGGCTAATTTTTGTATTTTTCAGTAGAAACGGGGTTTCACCATGTTGGCCAGGCTGGTCTCGAACTCCAGACCTCAGATGATCCGCCCGCCTCGGCCTCCCAAAGTGCTTGGATTACAGGCGTGAGCCACCGTGCTGGTCGATTCAGCCTCTTTTTTACACTTTCAATCTGGGAGGAGGCTCAATGCTTCCCGAGGCAACCTGTTCCATTCTCCCTTGGCCTCCACATCCTAATTGTTAGGAAGTCCATACTGAAAACAGAAGGAATTGGTACACCTGAGGCCTAGAGAAGACAGTGATGATCCAGGAAAGTGAAGAAGAGAAAGTAGAATTAGAAATAGGCAGTGAAGGGGAATAAAAGATTATTTTTTACAAGCAAGATTGGAAAACCTTAAGGGTCTACTGTGGAAAGCAGAGGAATGAAATATTAGGAAGGGCCTGTGCCATTGGGTTTCAGGTAAATTGCAAGATAATAAATGACATTTTATTGAGTGGTCTGCCAAGTTTTATTATTGTTCATTCCTTTGTATTTTTGGATATTCCCTGAATTTTTTCTGAATCACATCAGGCATGGTCCAGAAATTTTCTTTAAATGTTATTACAGCTTCAGTAACTTGACAATGAATTTCTTTGAAATACAGATAGTTCAAGGTGGAAAAAAGCATATCTTAATTGATTCAAAGAAACAGAAGCTTGGATAATCTTATCATTTATTTAGTATAAACCCAGACTAATATTCCTATCTAGGCTGGGGCTTAGCTGGAAGAAATGACTTTAAATCTGAGAACCTCAAAGGAACATGGAGGCCATTTTATTCAATCTCTGAATTTCCTTCTGTGACCCATAGGGACTCAGCATGTTTCCTACAAGAATACCGGCCAGTCGGGCGGGCACGGTGACTTATGCCTGTATTCCCAGCGCTTGGGGAGGCCAAGGCAGGTGGATCACTTGAGGTCGGAGTTCGAGACCAGCCTGGCCAAGATGGCAAAATCCCATCTCTAGTAAAAATACAAAAATTAGCTGGGCATCATGGTGCATGCCTGTAGTCCCAGCTACTCGGGATACTGAAGCCAGGAGAATCCTTTGAACCTGGGAGGTGGAGGTTGCAGTGAGCTGAGATTGCACCACTGCACTCCAGCCTGAGGGACAGAGCAAGATTTAGTATCAAAAAAAAAAAAAAAAAAAAAAAAAAAAGGATACCCTCAGCCACAGGCCATGGCCGTGAACGTCCCGGGTCACAGTTGTTGGAGCCAATGCTTTGGGCATTCCTGCTGTCTGTGGCCGTAGAGTACAAAATCCCAACCCAGAGACTGACTTGTCTCAGGAAAGAAAAACAAACAAACAAAAAATACAAAGTCTGGAAAGATTAACAAGCTTGCCTAGTTAAAAAACAAAAAGGTTTGTATAGGAAAAAAACACAATATAAATAGAAGTAGAAAAGACAAAGAAAATAATGTTTGTAAAATATATGACAAAGGAATAGTGTTTGTAATATGTTTTAAAACTTCTAAAAATTGATTTAAAGTGAATAAGCCAGCAGGGCATGGTGGTTCACGCCTGAAATGCCAGCACTTTAGGAGGCTAAGGCAGGAGGATTGCCTGAGGCCAGGAGTTCGAGATCTACCTGCGCAACATAGTGAGACTCCATCTTTATCAAAAACGAAAGAAAAAATGATCAGGGCATGGTGACACACACTTGTAGCCCCAGCTGCTGGGGAGACTGAGGTAGGAGGATCACTTGAGCCTAGCAGTTTGAGGCTGCAGTGAGCTATAATCATGCCACTGCACTCCAGCCTGGGTGTCAGAGCAAGATCCTGTCTCTATTATTAGAGAGAGAGAGAAAACAAACCAATAGAAATGTAGGCTTCTACTCTCCCACAAAAACTTGGAGATAGGGGCACTATTTTTCTCAGTGATTACATTTTTTTTTTTCCTTGAGACAGAGTCTTGCTCTGTGGCCCAGGCTAAAGTGCAGTGGCATGATCTTGACTCACTGCAACCTCCGCCTCCTGGTACAAGCAATTCTCCTGCCTCAGCCTCCCAAGTAACTGGGATTACAGGTGCCCACCACCACGCCCAGCTAATTTTTGTATTTTTAGTAGAGACAGGGTTTCACCATATTGGCCAGGCTGGTCTTGAACTCCTGACCTCAGATGATCCACCAGCTTCGGTCTCTCAAAGTGCTGGGATTACAGGCGTGGGTCACCGTGCCCAGCCAAAACAATGATTACATTTTAAAATGATGGCTCCCAGGTCCTTGGGAAAGTCATTCCTAGGCCAAAAGCTGACAACAGGTTTATTTAGCTTTTAAAACAGTTTACATACATCTCAGAGTGGGAGAGAAAGAAAGTGGTCACCCTAATTCCCAAGTGAGTTTACAATGAACTCCGTGTGGCAAATGGTGCTGTCAAGCCCTCTTACTTGAGGACTAGTTACTGTTCATCTTGAGAACACGCATGGACCGGGTTGCATCTGCTCGCCTGTATAAAGGGTGAGGCTTCTTTCTGTCTCTGCTGTCTTTTTAGCAGTTTGCCTGTGATGCGCATTACATTCTGGTTTAATGTTTGCTGAATAATAAGACGGTTTCCTTTCTCCTCTACTTTTGTGGAGAGGTTTTCTAGGTTGGCAGGAAGTTTTGTTTTTAGTAATATTTCACTAACAGAAATCATTCATTGACAATGAGAAGTGCTCATTGCTTGGTCCCTGGATTCTCTCCACGTAGGAGAATCTTCAGGGAAGCCAAATTATCTCTAGAAGATTCCTTGGTGTTATAGGATGAACTGTGCTCCTCTAAAAATGTATGTTAGAGTGCTAACCCCCCCAGTACCTCAGAATATGAACTTACGTGGAGATAGTTTCTTTACACAGGTAATCAAGTTAAGTGAGGTCATTAGTGTGGGCCTCAACTGATGTCTTTATTTGGATTTTGCATGCAGGGTCAGGCTCGCATAGAGGGAAGATGATATGAAGAGATCCAGAGAGAAGGCAGCTATCCACAGCTATCTAGAGAGTCCTGGAACAGATCCTTCCTTCACGGCCCCCAGAAGGAACCAAACGTATTAACACCTTGATTTTGGACTTCTGGCCTCCAGAATTGCCAGATAAAAAATTTCTGTTATTTAAGCCACTCAGTAGACTTTTTGTGTGTGGGTGGTATTTTGTTATGGCAACCCTAGCAAGCTAATACAGTGAGTGTGGAATCAGAGCAAGGAGATACAACTGTATGAGTTAAATCCAAAATGGCGTTGGCTGTCCAAGGCCCTCCCCTCCACAAGAGAAATGCCCTTCACCTGAAAACAAGACAGTTGTGCATCAGCAACCACCGCATCACCTCTATTCCCATCCCCACAGGGCCGGGGAGACACAGTGTCCCATCTTGGCCTATGAGTTTCTTTCTCTTTTCTTTTTTTTTTTTGGATAGGTCTTTCTCTGTTGCCCGGGCTGGAGTGCAGTGGTGTGATCATGGCTTACTGAGCCTTACCTCCTGTGCTCATATGATCCTCCCGCCTCAGCCTCCAGAGTGCCTGGGACCATAGGCATGAGTCACCACACCCTGCTAATTTTTTGTATTTTTTTTGTAGAGACAGGGTTTCACCATTTGCTCAGGCTGGTCTTGAACTCCTGCACTCGAGCAATTGTCCTGCCTTGGCCTCCCAAAGTGCTAGGATTACAGGCGTGAGCCACCGCATGGGGCCTGGGTTCCTTTTTCTAGCTTTGTGCAGACCGCTCCCAGGTCACTACTCAATTACGTGAAGGCCTGAATGTTATTAAGTTCATTGCAGAGCCATGAGATCAAAGTAAATAACACATTGACATTGAGTTCAGATATGTGCTTAGAGATTGCAAGAAGCTTTATTCTAAGGTGTCTCTGTCCCCAAACAATTTGGTCTGATGGTCTTCACTTAAGTGCATTTTGGGGAGTATACTTTTACATTTAGTTTAAAATATTTTATAAATGAAATTAAGCTGCAGTTTTGGGGGATTTGCAGCATGAAGGGGCAGGCCAGGACTCCCACGGTCCCATGTTGGGACTTTGTGAGGGGAGCAGCCCTGCAGGTGCCTTTGAGCAAAGAGTGAGCCTCCTCTTCCCTCTGGGCAGGTGCAGCCCCACACCTGGGCATGGTGACTGAGATATGGACTGGGTTTCCCCTCCCCTGTGTGCCCCCATCTCTGGGATGCCTTTGTGCAGCACATAAACTGTACCACCTGCCCAGGGAATGCAGATTGGAAACCAGTGGTGTCTGTAATCAAACTCCATGTTGTTCCACTGTAGCAGCAAATCCTGCTGACAGTAATAGAATCATGGGAAGGGGAGGGTCTCAAGGCAGGTCAGCTTTGATGTTAAGGTGGTTCCACGCCGGCCACGTGGCTTTTGAAGCCAGGTCATTCCTTTGAACTCTGTAGGCCCCATAGATATTTGAGGAGATTCCCAGGCCTGTCCCCCCAACCCCTACTTCTCTTTCCTGGTCCTGTTCTCCCTCTCCTTTTGCTTTGATCTCATTCCTCTTCAACTCCCAGCTCTTCTGTGTGACCCCTTCACTTGTCTCCACTGCCGGCCGCTCTCCACTTACTGTAGGCTCACATGCTTCCTGATTTGGGGCTTGAGGCTTTCTCCTGTGTACTGTGGCTTGACACCTTGGCTGGGGTGGGAATGTTCTCAACCTCAGCTTCCACAATCCAAATCCAGTTCTGGGACACTCAGCTGGCATCTGGCCAGCCCAGCCCTGCCAGCTTCCCCTTCTCCCCTCTTTCCTTCAGGGTGAGAAACAGATGCAACTCATCTCTGAGAGGACTTGCAGTGGTGTGGAACTCCCAGGAGTTCTGCCCAGTGGCCGGGCATGCTGGAAATGTGCCTGCTCTGTGAAGGTTGTCCAGCCCTGAGATTCAAACAGTATGCAACAAGCCCTTCTATTTTTGAAGCTCCCCCGCTCTGTTAGTTCCAGCATGGTTGCTATTGTGTTCTATTTTATCTTTCACATCAAATAGGTTGATATTTGCTTACTGCCCCCAAAGCCCTGTAACAGTAATATACTTTGAGAATGGAAAGGTTTTCCACACACACACACACACACACACACCCACACAAACACATACACTTAATTCTCATAAAATCTTTGGGAGGAAGGCGTTGTTCTTCCATTTACAAAAAAGAAACCATTTACTTCCATTTACAAAAAAGTACTGGGACAGGGAATTTATACTCCTACCCAACCTGAGTTTGCTGGTTTATTCAGTCATTGTTTTGAACTAAAATGTGCGTCTAATACCCGTGACAAAAACAAAAACCCCACACGTCACTGGCAACATGGCACCAGGCATTGCATTTAGTGGAAGATGTGTATCAAGTTGTACCTTCTGAATAACAAAGCTGACCTTTATGGAGGAGATATTTCAGGTGAATGAGGAAAATGCAGTGTCCCAAGTCAATTTCAGAGGTTTCTCCTTAATTGTTATTATTTATTAAATGTCAAGTTCATTCCAGAGGACACAACACAGAGCACATTTTCTCGTATGAAATCTACCACTTTGGTGAACTAGCTACACACAGGGCTCTAGGTATCCTACATTGTACAGCAGCTTCTATCTGCCTGAGGAAACAAGGTCCAGGCAATGGGTAAGTTGAGAACGGAAACTTAATTGGCTGTCTCAAATTCATTTCCTCCCTTCTTCCTTAGAAATGGAACTTCCACTATTCTGGTACTTGATATTTTAGATATTCTACCCACTCCAGAATTTTACTTTTTTTTTTTTTGAAACGGAGTCTCAATCTGTCACCCAGGCTGGAGTGCAGCGGCGCAACCTTGGCTCACTGCAACCTCCACCTCCTGTGTTCAAGCGATTCTCCTACCTCAGCCTCCCGAGTAGCTGGGACTACAGGTGCCCACCACTGCACCCAGCTAATTTTTTTTGTATTTCAGTAGAGACGGGGTTTCACCCTGCTGCCCAGCCTGGTTGTGAACTCCTGGAATTTTACAGTTTATATCTTGCAGCCAAGTGTGCTCCTGTGACTAAGTTTTGGCCAATGGAATAGAAATGGAGGTGTGATGAGCAACTTCCAGGAAGTGTTGGGGTGGGGTGAACACACATGCCCCGCATTGGCTCTTCCTCCTGCCAGCTAGCTGGAATATAGATGCAATGCAATGGCTATGTTGGAGGGTGACAAAGCAAGATAAAAAGAGCCAGGGCCCTTGGTGATCATGGTTTGGCTGTATCAGCTGTAGACACCCTTACCTAAACTCCTCTACATGAGTGAAAATCAAACTTCTATCTTCCTGAAATCTCTGTTATTTGGAAATTTTTGTTTTGTTTTCTTATGTATCCAAGGCTATTCCTGATATGTCTTAGAAATCTATATAAATTGTGCTCCTGCTGAGGAACGAAATTCTTTGTGCACTATTTCCCCTTAAAATATTTATTTAAAAAATGAATGACGGTTGGTTGACTTATGAACTAATTTTATGAGTGGCTCATTCTAGTAGTCTTGAAGTTCCCAAAGGCATCATATTCATTTCTTCATGCTTACTGAGTACCTGCTCTGAGAGGGCCTCTGTACTAGATGCAAGAAAGAAGTTAAAGAAGAGAAAGCAGCCAGGTGTGATGGCTCACGCCTGTAGTCCCAGCACTTTGGGAGGCTGAGGCAGGCAGATCACCTGAGGTCAGGAGTTCAAGACCAGCTTGGCCAACAATGTGAAACCCCGTCTCTACAAAAATACAAAAATTAGCCAGGAATGATGGCAGGTGCCTGTAATCCCAGCTACTCAGGAGGCTGTGGCAGGAGAATCACTTGAACCCAGGAGGTGGAGGTTGCAGTGAGCCGAGATCGTGCCATTGCACTCCAGCCTGGGCGACAGAGTGACACTCCATCTCAAAAGAAAAAAACTAACAAACAAAAAGAAAGCCCCTGCTCTAGATGCACCTGCACTCTAGTTTTAGAAAGAGATGTATTAAAAATTAAACTGTGGACTACAGTAAATACTACAATAGAGGTATAAAGGTGCTATCAGTACCAGTAAAAGAGTAATTAATTCTGCACGGAAGAATCCAGAAGGTTTCATGGAAGTAGTGTGACTTCTCTTAAATCTGGAAGGATAAGTAAGATTTCCACAGGGGACTAAGCAAAGTCCCAAAATAAAGAAAGAGTTCAACAAATAATCCTTTGTGGTTAGAATACAAGGTACTTGAAGAGGAATGACAGGAGATAAATCTGGAAAGGGGCCAGGAGTCAGGTCCTGTCATCTTTCCTACATCAGTGGAGTAACATGTGCAAATGTGCATTTTAAAATAACAATGCTGATGATGAGATGGCCCTTGAGTCAGGGTTGAGAAAGTATCTTATTCATTTGTGTGCTCCTCAGAGAGCATCTTTAGCATCATTAGACCTTTACTCATCCAGAGTAGAGGTTTCTTAAACATTGTTGAAAATGAATGAGGCCAGGCACGGTGGCTCACACCTGTAATCCCAGCACTTTGGGAGGCTGAGGTGGGCAGGTCACTTGAGGTCAGGAGTTTGAGACCAGTCTGGCCAACATAGGGAAACCCTGTCGCTACTAACGACACAAAGAAAAAATTAGCTGGGCATGGTGGTGGTCACCTGTAATCCCAGCTATTCGGGAGGCTGAGGCAGGAGAATCACTTGAACCCAGGAGACAGAGGTTGCAGTGAGCTGAGATCGCACCATTGCGCTCCAGCCTGTACAACAGAGTGAGACTCTGTCTCAACAAAAGAAAAGAGAAAAGAAAATGAATGAATGGATGAATGAATATATGAATGAAGGTAATAGTATTGGATTTTTTTTTTTCTTTGAGATGGAGTCTCACTCTGTCACCCAGGCTGAAGTGCAGTGGTGAGATCTTGGCTCGCTGCAACCTCTGCCTCTCGGGTTCAAGCAAGTCTCCTGCCTCAGCCTCCTGAGTAGCTGGGACCACAGGCGCCCGCCACCACGCCCGGCTAATTTTTTGTATTCTTAGTAGAGTTGGGGTTTCACTATGTTAGCCAGAGTGGTCTCGATCTCCTGACCTCGTGATCCGCCCACCTCAGCCTCCCAAAGTGCTGGGATTACAGGCATGAGCCACCGTGCCCGGCCTTTTTTTTCTTCTTCTTTTTTTTTTTTTGAGACAGAGTTTCTCTCTTATTGCCCAGGCTGGAGTCCAATGATGTGATCTCAGCTCACTGCAACCTTTGCCTCCCGGATTCAAGCAATTGTCTGCCTCAGTCTCCCGAGTAGCTGGGATTACAGGCATGCACCACCACGCCTGGCTAGTTTTGTATTTTTAGTAGAGACAGGGTTTCTCCATGTTGGTCAGGCTGGTCTCGAACTCCTGACCTCAGGTGATCTGCCCGCCTCAACCTCCCAAAGTGCTGGGATTACAAGCATGAGCCACTGCGCCCAGCCCACAGTATTGTATTTTTTTTCTTCTTCTTTTCCAGGATCTCACACTGTTGCCCAGGCTGGAGTGCAGTGACACTCACTGCAACCTCTGCCTCCTGGGTTCAAGCGATTCTCCTGCCTCAGCCTCCCGAGTAACTGGGATTACAGGCACCTGCCACCAAGCCCAGCTAATTTTTTGTGTTTTTTAGTAGAGACAGGGTTTCACTATGTTAGCCAGGCTGGTCTCAAACTCCTGACCTCGTGATCCACCCACCTCGGCCTCCCAAAGTGCTGGGATTACAGGTGTGAGCCACCATGCCTGGCCTTGTATTGGATTTTTAAACACAGGATATTGTAACGGATATTGTAACTGTTACCAGAAAGAGGTCCTGATCCAGATCCCAAGAAAGGGTTCTTGGAACTTCTGCAAGAAAAAAATGCAGAGTGAATCCACAGAATAAAGTGAAAACAAGTTTATTAGAGAAGTGAAGAAACAAAAGAATGGCTACTCCATAGACAGAGCAGCCCCGAGGGCTGTTAGTTGTATGTTTTTTATGGTTATTTCTTGATCATATGCTAAACAAGGAGTGGATTATTCATGGGTTTTCTGGGAACGGTCAGGGATTTCCCAGAACTGAGGGTTCCTTCCCCCTTTTAGATCATATAGGGCAATTTCTGTACATTGCCATGGCATTTGTAAACTATCATGGCACTGGTGAAAGTGTCTTTTAGCATGCTAATACATTACAATTAGTGTATGTGAGCAGTGAGGACAGCCAGAGGTCACTTGGTTTTGGCGGTTTCAGCTGGCTTCTTTATTGCATGCTGTTTTATCAGCAAGGTCTTTGTGAGGTGTATCCCGTGACTCCTATCTCATCCTGCGACTAAGAATGCCTCTCCTCCTAGGAATGCAGCCCAGCAGGTCTCAGCCTCATTTTATCCACCCCCTATTCAAGATGAAGTCACTCTAGTTCAAACGCCTGGCATAACTACCCAGTGGGTTCTTCTTGCGCACTTGCCCACTGCCCACTGCCCAGATAAAGCTGATTTATCAAGGCAGGGGAATTGCAATAGAGAAAGAGTTTTACACATGCAAAGCCAACTAAATGGGAAACTGGAGTTTTATTACTACTCAAATCAGTCTCTCCAAGAATTTGGGGCTAGAGGTTTTTGAAGGTAGTTTGGGAGAAGAGGTCGAGGTAGCTAGGCAATGGGTGCTTGCTGCTGATTTGTTGGGGGTGCAATTATACAAGTGTGGGAAATGGTCCTCCTGCTCGTTGAGTCACTTCTGGGTGGGGTCACAGGAGCAGGTGGCAGGTCCAAGTGGAGCCATCAGGCATCAGACACACAAAAAGCCTGAAAAGATATCTCAAAAAACCAATCTTAGGATCTACAAGAGTGATGTTATCTGCAGGAGTAATTGAGGAAGTTGTGTATCTTGTCACCTCTGGAGTAGTGTCTGGCAATCCTTTATGTCTACACCTTAGCTGAATTCAGGTTCCTCTATCCTCCTAGCCTGGTGGTCTCTCATTAGGTTTACAAAGGCAGGTGAGTTTTGGGAAAGGGCTAGTTTCCGCACAAAGTTAGCTTGGCCCAAACCCAGGGATAATTAAGGGCAGCTAAAGGAAAAGTGAGGGCTGGTTAAATCCCATCTCTTTCACTACCATAATTTTCTCACTGTTGTAATTCTTGCAAAGGTGGTTTCAATATCTATTTTAGTTTGTTAGGGCTTCCACAACAACATACTAGAGACTGGATGGCTCAAACCAGTGGTTTCCAACCTTTTTGGCACCAGGGACCAGTTTCGTGGAAGACAGTTTTTCCAAGTAGGGTGGTAGGACAGTAGAGGTGGGTTGGTGGTGGGTGATGGCTTTGGAATGAAACTGCTTCACCTCTGATCATCACACATTAGATTCTCATAAGGAGTGTGGAATCTAGATCCCTCGCATGCGCATTTCACGATAGCATTACCACCTGAGCTCCGCCTTCTGCCAGATGAGCAGCAGCATTAGATTCTTGGGAGAATCTAACTGTCATCATCTTGGTTTTGGCGGTTTCAGCTGGCTTCTCATCAGGTTCTTATGAGAATCTAATGCTGCTGCTCATCTGCCAAGAGGCAGAGCCCAGGTGGTAATGCTCCCTTGCCTACTGCTCACCTCCTGCTGTGTGGCCTGGGTTCATAACAGGCCACAGGCTGATACTGGTCTACAGCCCGGGGGTTGGGGTCCCCTGACTTAAACAATAAAAACTTATTTCTGCCAGGCGTGGTGGTTCACGCCTATAATCCCAGCACTCTGGGAGGCCAAGGCGGGTGGATCACCTGAGGTTGGGAATTTGAGACCAACCTGACCAACATGGAGAAACCCTGTCTCTACTAAAACTACAAAACTAGCCAAGCGTGGTGGTTCATGCCTGTAATCCCAGCTATTCAGGAGGCTGAGGCAGGAGAATTACTTGAATCTGGGAGTTAGAGGATGCAGTTAGCCGAGATCACATCATTGCACTCCAGCCTGGGCAACAAGAGTGAAACTCTATCTCAAAAAAAAAAAAAACAAAAAACAAAAACAAAAAACTTACTTCTTACATTTCTGGAGGCTGGGAAGTACAAGATCAAGGTGGTGCTGGCAAGGCAGGTTTCAAACTGAGGCCTCTTCTCTTGCCTGGTGGACAGCCACCACCTTCCTGTGTGCTGACATGACTTCTTTGTGCAGGTGTTGGGGGTGGGGAGGCCCCTTCCTTTTATAAAGACAACAGTCCTATCAGATCAGGGCCCCACCCTTATGCCTTCACTTAACTGTAATGAGCTCTTCAAAGATCCTGTCTCCAAATACAGTCACGTTGGAGGTTAGGGCTTCAATATATGAATCTGGGGCATTGAGGGGGACACAATTTGATCCATAACTATACTATTCTGCATAATGTAAAAACAATCCAAATTAGCATAAGCCCTCTCAGAGATTACCACTATAAAGGGAAGATACTGATATAAACAACAAACACATGGATATAAAATGATCAAACAGCTCCAGGCTGGTGAGACTATTGTAGATAATAATCGTTATCTGACAGGACTAGGGCAAGTTTGTCCAACCTGTGGCCCAACACAAATTGGCAAACTTTCTTAAAACATTATGAGATTTTTCTGCAATTTTTTAAAAAGTTCATGAGCTATTGTTAGTGTTAGTATATTCTATTTGTGGCCTAAGACAATTCTTCTTCTTCCAGTCTGGCTGAAGGAAGCCAAAAATTGTATACCTCTGGACTGGGGTAAGGGTAGGTGAGTTGCCGAGGCTTCACATTTAAGGAGGCACTTAGTGTCAGGGTCATGTGAATGCACAGTTGGCATTTGCGCCACCCAGAGAGTGAGCACCTAGTCCTGGCCCTGTTTCCAAGTCTCCACCAAAGAAAAAACTTTGAAACAGTCTTAGTTTGGGATCCTGTAGAAGCAGACTCTGAGAGAGAGACTTGAGTACAGGTGGTTTATTGGGGAGATGCAAGGGCTGCTGGTAGGAAAGTGGGAAAGTGACAGAGAAGGGAAGGCAGCCAACAATGTGTGAGTTATGAGACTGGTCACCTTAGGGAATGATTAGACCTTAACCCATGGAGAAGCCCTGGTGTGAAGCACACTCCTCAGAATCATACCACCTGAGGGGTGAAGGAGCTGGGGTATTTATATACCACCTCCCCATCAGCTTTTGTTAAGAGCTGCTCTGGGGGCTGTGGCACTTCTGAGCAAAAAAGGGGCCAAAAATTCTCAGGCACAGAAGATGCAGATACTGCAAGTTTAGGGTCCAAAGGATAGGCCGTGATGGGGGCGGGTGGTGAGGGGGAGGACTGAAGGCATTGACACTGGCTGCTGCAGAAACAAAACTTAGATATTATTGAAAAAACATTCTACCTCCCCAAAAGCATGGGCACTAGGTTTGACCTAGGTCTGGCCATTGGGTTGTTCCCAAGACTAAGCCTTTAGTTGCCCTTGGCTGTTGAACCTGGTGCTAAAGAGGTTGATTCAAAAATACTGCACTGAGAAGTTAAATGAAAGCCAAAAAGGAAGAAGAATCTGGGAGTGCTGTCAATAGCGGGGAGGCTGGGAACTTCCAGACAAGAGAAGGTTTGAAGCAAGCAGAGGATGGGAAATGAAGCCTGGAGCAAATCCTGTATCACAAGAGAGGAAATACAGCCACAGTGGCTTTGTACATTCTCCCCATGACCCTGGACAAGGGCAGGGCAGGAATATAATGATGACAATGAACAAACAACTGCCCGTGAGAGCAGAAGGGAACATAGGGAGTCTTTAGACCTTGCAATATTAGAGCCCAGAGGACCTGAAAAATCATATGCCCAAAACTCTTAAGTTACTGAAACCCCAGTTTCCCCTACTTGGGCTCACAAGTACATGGGCTCACTGTGCCCTCCCATTGTCGCTCCTCAGGCTGCTCCTGTCCCCAGCGGGGAGTTTGCAGAAGGCTGATCATGGAAAACATGGTTCCTTTTCTCTCTTCCTCTCTACTTAGCCAAAATTCATGAGGTTCTTCTGGGATGGCTGTGCCTACTTTCTCACCTCCCATTCATTCCTTGCCTCTACCACTCATTCATTTATTTGCATTCATTCAGCAAACTGTGTGTGTGTGTGTGTGTGTGATGTGTGTGTGTGTATATATATATATATATGCACCAGGCATTCTGCTAGGTTCTATGGATACAAAGAAAAGATAAAGTACTTCCTATTCTTGTAATGCACATGGTCTTGGGGAAAGAAATTCAAGTTGTATTGGACAGTGGTTAGGAGCACAGGCTTAAAAGTCCAACCGCTTGGCTTTGAATCTTCCCTCAGCTACTTACTAATTGTGCCCTTGGGCAAATTACCTCTTCACGCTACAGTTTTCTCATCAGCATAATGGAGTTCCTCATAGTACCTATCACTGGCATCCATGTGAAGAGACCACCAAACAGGTTTTATGTGAGCAATAAAGCTTTTTAATCACCTGGGTGCAGGTGGGCTGAGTCCAAAAAGAGAGTCAGCAAAGGGAGTTAGGGGTGGGGCAGTTTCATAGGATTTGGGTAGGTAGTGGAAAATTACAGTCAAAGGGGGGTGTTCTCTTGGGGGCAGGGGCAGGGGTCACAAAGTGCTCAGTGAGGGAGCTTCTGAGCCAGGAGAAGGAATTTCACAAGGCAATGTCATCAGATAAGGCAGGAATTGACCATTTTCACTTATTTTGTGATTCTTCAGTTGCTTCAGGCCATCTGGATGTATACATGCAGGCTTGGGCTCAGAGGCCTGACAGTACCTACCACCTGTGATCATTACAAGGATTATAGGAGAGGCCTCTAATGCGTTTAGCACAGAGCCTGGCAGATTGTGAATGGTCAGTGATGGTGAGCAGTCACTGTTACCACCACATACGGGGGATAAGAGTCAAATAGGCGAGTGCAGGGGATGCTTTGGAACACATGGGCATATTTCTTAACCGAGACCAGGCAAGGAAGTGATTTCAGGGAAGGTTTTCTAGAATAGGAGAATGGCCTAAAATGAGTCTTGCTGTTTCCATTTTGGATCCTAAGGGCCTACCGTATAATAGGGACTCAAGGCCTAAGTACTGAAATGCTGAGCATAAACAGATATACAAAAACATGGATAGAAGGATGAAGAGATGAAGAAAGCAGGAGTGGTGGTTAGACCCCACTGGTCACAGCTCATGCTCCTCTTTAAATGTTCTCTTAAATGAACATTATGATTCTCTTCCCCAGCAATGGTAGACATTGCATTCCAATAATAGCCAATAATCAACTATGAAATTGTTTACAAAAGATTTTTTTTCTTTTAGTCTTGTGAAGTTTCATTCAGTTTCTGTAACCGAAATAGGTTCATCGCCCGATGCACACAGCAAGTCAATATGCAGAGACACCAGGTTGCAGTAGAGAAAGAAGGCCACCAAGTGAGGATATGGGAGGGAGCCTCAAATTCATCTCCCAGAGAGGTCTGGGGATAGGGTTTTTAAGGGTTTTGAAGTGGGCCAAAGTGTGGAGATGGTTGACTGGTTGAAGAGTGCAGGGTGGAGTCATGTGAAAGGGAGAGAAAGCAGCTGGATTCTCATGCTGATTCCATTCCTCTGTGGGGCTCTTCAAACTGGTTGCTAGAATGTGGGGGTCTGAAAACTATCTTAAGGTCCTTAAACAAAGGGTTGCTTATAGCTTGAAGCAGGCAGAGAATGGGAAATGAAAGCTGGAGCAAGTCCTGTATTAAAAGAGAGGAGCAATGGGGATGCAAACCAATTCTTAAGCAGTCTTATGACCCTGATGTCAGGAAACCTATCTACAGGAAGAATGGGGAGGCAAATGGTCAATATCTATTGCTACCTGACTTTTAGCAACAAGGAAGTGGGGTGGACGGCAGCCTACTATGCTTAATCATAATAATATTTCCATCCAGAATCAGGCATGCAATTTTTATCAACCCCATGGGGATGGTTTCATTTCTATTTGGGCTTGAAGAGCCTTGGCTGATTTCAGAGACTGCTGTCCTCTGTCTTTTATTTTGCATTGGAGAAATTTCAAGAAATTATTCTGGTGCTTCCAGGACATTTGTTCATAGCATCATTTAATGTAAAGTTAACATTTTAGGGATGATAGAATTTCTGAATAATGTACTTGGATCTTTGGAATTATAATTAAATACATGTTCAGGATGTTAAAAATTCAAGCACTATGGCTCGTACCAGAGTGTGGAAAGACTATAGAGGCGTTATGCTTTTTAACGGAAGTTGGCAAAATATGATGTCAAGATTAAAGAACAGGCAGATTTATTTTGGCAGCTGACAATCCTAGGCTTAGTGAATTTCCCATCACAACCCATTAAGCAAGAGGAGAAAAAGCCTGAGTGTAGGATCTTTAGAATGAAGCCACAGCAGGAGCAGCAAAGGTTGGTTTAATTATGTAAAAAGCAACCCTAAGACCGGAAAAAGCTTTTTAACATTCCTAGCACATAAAAATAGTTAGTTTTGATGTTTTGCTGCTGAGCAATTGGGGAAATGAGTGTTTCTATTGTGGCCAAAAGCCTACATATTTCTTTTATGACTCATCTCATGTCTGAATTATAAAAGTTTGGCATGCGGAAGGGCGTGAAAACCTCACATCTTCATTTCCAGTTAACCCCTGTCAGTATAAAGTTGGGCTGTACTTCAGGATGAAATTGTGTGACAATTCAACTCAGAGTATATTTTCTGGGACCCTTTGGTATTTGGAGTAAGGAATGATATCTCATCTCTAAATGTTTTTTAAAAGTAGACATAGGCTGGGCGTGGTGGCTCACGCCTGTAATCCCAGCACTTTTGGAGGCTGAGGCATGCAGATGACCTGAGGTCAGGAGTTCAGGACCAGCCTGGCCAACATGGTGAAACCTCATCTCTACTAAAAATACAAAAATTTGCTGGGCGTGGTGGTGGATGCCTGTAGTTCCAGCTACTCAGGAGGCTGAGGCAGGAGAATCGCTTGAACCTGGGAGGCAGGATTGCAGTGAGCCGAGATTGCTGCCAATGCACTCCAGCCTGGGTGACAAGAACGAAACTCTGTCTCAAAAAAAAAACAAACAAAAACGTAGATATAATGTCGTACGCAAACAATAGCAGTAACCACAACACACACTCCCCTCTTGCTTTCTATACTGATTATAAAGATCTGGCTGAATGTAAAGATCGGTGCCCTGATGTTGGGAAGCAATGATTATTGCTGAGTTTTATTTTCTTATTTATAAAATGTGAATAATATCTGCCTGGCTTGTTTGTTGTGGGAATTAAATAGGTGAATATATGTGAATAGCTTAGTACAATGTCTGACTCATACTCATTGTTCAATAAACAGTAGCTGTTGTGAATGTTGATGTAGTTAGTATTATTAATAATGCAATGGGAAAAACATTGGCCTAGAAATCAAAAGGCTCAGTTTTCTCTAAGTAATTATTTAACCCATTGCCTAACCTGTTTTGCTTACTGAATCTACTTTGAGCCATAATTTTTCTCATCTTAAAAGCAGGAGTTTGGCCCAGATAACTTTCTAACTTTAGTATTAATGATTCTATGAATAACTGGTGGTCAGTATGGCGAAGTCCTCTCTGCTCCACCCCTTCAAGTCCCTGCGTCTTTCCTGAAATAATATTCTTCAACCACAAGCAAGTCTTGTTCCTGGCGTTCTGGGAGGAGAGCTTGAGCTGCACACTGGCCAGCTCTGTGTGGGTGCAGAATAGCTCTGCACTGCGGAAGGAAGGACTTTTTTTGGGAATGAATTCTCAGTCCAAGGACATAATGTCTAGAAGTGTCTTTTGGTACTAGTGGGTACACAGATAAAGTTCAGACTTGTCTCCAGGAGATACTGTTCCATTGTGAGAGCAAAGATCGATGGTTTTGTCCCACAGACCTTGATGGAATTTAACCATTTTAATTTGACAACAAAGACGTTTTCACCTGGGGAGACAGAATTCCCCAGACTGGCTCCAGTTAAGAGCAGGCAACCATAACAGTATAATAATTAGCCCTTGCATCTTCATAGTTTGTTGCCTCTACAAATCCCTTTGTCATACATTATGTCATTCCATCCCCACAACAACTGTGTAAGATAGGGAGGGCAGCTATGAGTATCCCCATTGCTTCAATAAGGAAATGGATCTTCAGAGAGGTTGGTGACTTGCCTGGGGTTGCACAGCTCGTGCTAAGCCAGAGATACTGGGCTTACTGGCTATGTGGGGCACCTACATGCCTCCTAACACCATGTCTGAATAGCAGCAACTCTGCCTTCTCCACTGGTTTCCCTGGAAACTGGCAAAATGTCTCAGCATCTCCATCATATAACACTAAGCAAAGAAAACATTTCAAAGAAGGGTCTGTGAGAGCAGTAGACTGGTCAAATAAGCAGAAAGGCTAAGGAGAGAGGAGATGTCACCCTCATTCTGTATCAACAGGCTCCATATAATCCTTATCAATAAACATTTTAAAAAGGGCTGTTAAGTTATAGACATCCAAATATGCATTAGAAAATCACCTATCAAGGGCAACACTCAATTCAAAAGCACAGTTTTTTAAGACATTTTAAAGAGAAACATATCTGTTTATTGTAAAGAAAAAAAACAGAGCATGTACATATTTTATTAATTGAATAAATCAAATGCTAGAACAACAGATTCAAATTCAACAATCAGTACAAAAATCATTCTTGGACTATTCATAATTTTGCTTAGTCAGTTCTGCAGAGAGAGGATAATGGCATTTGACTTGCTTCTCTCTGATTTTCCTTGCTCGGGTTTGAAAAAGAATCCCCTGTGGCTTCTCTCCCCCACATTCCAGGAGGCATCCTGTTCACTCAGGATGGTGGAGTGGGAGTGCACTCACTGAGGAGTCTTGGGGGTGTTGAATAGGCTCTCCTATCACTTACTCTGACAAGGGACCACAAACACACAATGCTAGTTCTCGAACCTTCTGGAAGCTGAACTGGATGATCCAGAGAGCCCTTCTGGCTAGAAGGCCAGAGATGTCCTTTTCCCCTCCCAGGAATCAGCCAGCTGAGAGGGTCCAAATCCATCCTTCTACTCCCAGCAGGCACCATGCTCCCCAAATCAAGGGAAAGATAAAACTCCCAGAAACCCTCACTTGATTTCTGCCTCACCTTGTCATGGGAAGACCTACAGCTATAATCTGTGTGCTGGGAGAGAGAGCTGTGCCATGTTTGAATATCCTACGAAACCTTAGGAGACATGGCAGGCGGTGAGGTTGGAGAAAGACAGAATCCCCACATAGCTTTGCTGGCTGTGCCACGTGTGAGAACCTTCCTGACGCTGCCAGGCCTGAAATGCCCCAGAAGTACATAGAAATGCTCTACTGTGAACCCAGTTAACCAGCTTCCCAAAGGTTAGGATTGCTTTATTTCAGCTTCACAAGAAAGACCTCAAAGTAGCTTTTTTTCACTATGGATTTCAACCTGTCAGTCTGTACAATGTCTGATTTAGCAAAATCTAACGGCATCTGAATAAAAGGCCTACAGACAAATTGTGAATGCACTCCTATTAAACCCTTGGACAGATTTAAAGGCAATAATGATCTCCACTTACCAAGGACCGACTTTGCACAGGAGCGGCACTTTCGTCTTTCATCTTCTCAGAAACCCCAGGAGGTAGGTGTTTCTACTGTTCTCACTTCAAAGTTGAGGACATTGAAGCAGATAAGGTAGATTAATTAAGTTCACATAGGTAGTAAAAGCAGGAGCCGTACATAAACCCAGGCTCTTGCCTGTAGGCAACATTGCCTTCTGTATGGACAGGAAGGAACAGAGCTTCAGGCTAAAGAGAGATCTGGAACTTGGGACTAGTTCATCAGCGTGGCTGAGTGCTACTTTTTTCCGTTCCTTCCTTGCTGCCTCCACATCCGCTCTGATCTATACTCCATATTCAATAAATGCAATAGCCCCACAATTTCTCTTAGAGGCATCTGGAAATATATAGGTCAAACTTAGAAAGGAGGAAAGTTAAAAAAAGATTCATGGGGGTTTCATGGGGCTCAGTATCAAAGCATGTGTGTGTGTCAATGCACGCACGCACGCACACGCACTGAGCCTCGAATGCGGCCTCCCCCCTGTGCACGTGAAGGGGAGAGCAAGTCCTCTCTGTGCTGCAACAGCTCTGTGAGTGCTGCCCAGAGCAGCTGTGGCCTCCCCGGCCTCATCACGTCACAGAGCAGCATCTCAGTTATAGCCCGCCACCCCGCCTTGATGCTTCCAACTCCCAGCTCTTCTCTTTTTTTTCTCTCCTGACCTCTCTATCCTTGCTGTGGATTAGCTCTGTGTGGCTAGCTTGGTCTGTACTTCCGCAAATTGAATCCCATTTCCTCTCTCCTGCTCTGAACCAGCTTTTTCGGATGTCTGTGCTGGTTTCCTCCTCCGGCCTTTCCAGTACCCACTGTGCCTGCACTCTTCCAGGTTATTCAGAGTAGGTGTCAAATGAGGACAGCTAAGACCAGGTCTTCCGCTGGATGCTTCCCTGAAACCAGCTATGAGCTCTCCCCCAAGATAGGTACAGAGATGCCAGTGCTTAGCCTCGAAGGCTTGCTCTGAATTCCAGCTCTGCCACTCGGATCAGTACTTCACTTCCTGAGTCTCAGTTTTCTTATCTGTCTGATGGGTATAGCAATTGGTTTGATGATATGATGGGTGCAACAGTCTCTTCCTCAAAGTGCTGGGAGAAGTGAGTGAGATAATGGTATAAAACACTTGGCAGGGGCAGCTACAGAGAGGGTTCTAGCTATTAATACGATCAGTATGTTGTGACTGGTTCCTCAGCATTCACAGGACACGAACTCTGCCTCATTTTCACTTCCTCCTTTTACATTTTTTTTCTTTTAAACATACATTACCTGAGTAACCTTTACACGTAGGTGTTATTACCCCAATTTATAAGGAAGAAAACAAAGCCACAGACAGGTTATGTAACTTTCCCAAGGTCACATCGTTGGAAAGAAGAGCAGCTGGGATTCAGTGGTCCACTCTGACTCCTTCAGGAGACCAGCAGCAGGGTGCTTCAGGGGCTGTGAACTTTGCTGGGGACTGGGAAGACCAGGTGATCAGACAATGCCCTGCAGATGGGGCCCAGACAAAAGGAGAAACAGGCAGGTAAACAGATAATTACGGAATAGTGGGATAAAGGTATCCAAGTAGGCAGTCAGGGTCCTGGGACCCCCCTGGAGGCAGGTCTCCAGAGCCCATGTTTTTTCCACCACTACTGTACTGATCACAACTCAAGCTAGATTACTTCCTGCTAGATTATGGGACACGTTTGAGGAGAGAAAGAGTAATTCTGACACAGGGTAGGGGATGGGGTAGCAATGGAGAAGGCCATATAAGAGTAGGTGGCCTTATTAGAGTCAGCTTTTGAGGAAGGGACATAGGTAGAGAAGGGAGGAAAAGGCATTTCTAGGCGGTGAGACTAGCGTGAACAACGGCAGAGGGACTGAAGTACATAGGATTCATGGTGGGCCAGAACGTGAAAAGCCTAGAATGCCATGGTAAGCAGCGTGGGCTTTATTTTGAAGTTAAAAATAGAACCACCTAAAAGGTAGGTCAAGATTGAAGCTATTTTGGGTGGCAGCATGTGTGTGGAGGCTGGACAGGACAGAGGAACATTTCAGGCAGGAAAACCAAGAAGGTCTATACATTCTTTTTTTTTTTTTTTTAAAGAGATGGGATTCACTGCAGCCTTGAAATCCTGGGCTCAAGCAATCTTCCCACCTCAGCCTACTGATTAGCTGGGACTACAGGCACATGCCACCACGCCCAGCTAATTTTTAAAGTTTTTGTAGAGATGGGGTCTTGCTATGTTGTCCAGGCTGGTCTCAAACTCCTGACCTCAGCCTCCCAAAGTGCTGGGATTATAGGCATGAGCCACTGTGTCCAGATTAAATCTAACATTTTAATCCAGGTCAGTCTGAGTTACTATGACGGAGATGGTAGTGGTGGTATAAAATTCTCAGGACATAGGTTAGATATGAGAAGGGATGGGGAGGTTAAGAAGGTCCAGTCAGAGCTCTGCTATGTTGACTAATCAAGCCAGCACCCAGTGGAGGAGTACAGTAAATCACAGTTAACTTGAACACAAAATATTTCCTAGGCCCAAAACAGGAAGAGCAAGAACATGACTGTAGGTATTGCACTGTCAAAAGAAGGAATGTATCGTGGAAGGGGAACTGCCATTGCAGAAACAATTAAAAAAAGAAAATAAATACAAGCACAGAGATGAAGAAGTTGGCAGCTCCAGGAGAAGGGGCCCCATGACCCCCAAATTCAACAGTCTTATCCCTGAAGTGAGTGTATTTTGACCCAAGTGTGGGTCTTGATGTCATTAGCCTTTTAATTTATATCACTGACTCTCCTTGCTCTGACTTAATACTCACCAAACCATCTATTGATTATAATTCTCCTTTTTATATAGATCCTCCTACAGAGGAACAGAAACCCCTGAAGAGCCAACATGAATGTCCAGCACATTTGGCAAAAGGCAGTAGAGTGTGGCAGTGAAGAGCATGGGCCAATATGCTTGAGTTTGAAACTTTCCAGCTGTGTGGCTTTGGACAAGTTATTTCAAAGCTCTGCAACTCAATTTCCCTGTCTGTAAAATGGGGAAGTTAATCGTACCCTCTCAAATGGTCATTGTAAGAATCAAATGACAAAATGCATGTAGACACCTGGAAGAGTGCCTGCAAGTAGTAGGTGCTCAATAAACGATGATTGTTGTTATTACAGATCTCATTGCCAACTGATAAATGGTGGCATTGTGGTTATTTAAAACATCAGTCTCTCATGAGGATGGTAAGTGTGAGTTGGTCTTCAAGGGTGTGCTTTCCTATGAGACTGATAAGATTGAGTTTCTGGGCCAGGCATGGTGGCTCACGCCTGTAATCCCAGCAACTTTGGGGGTCCGAGGTAGGCGGATCACCTGAGGTCAGAAGTTCGAGACCAGCCTGGCCAACATGGCAAAACCCCATCTCTACTAAAAATACCAAAAAAAAAAAAAAAAAAAAAAAATTAGCCAGGTGTGTGGCACATGCCTGTAATCCCAGCTGAGGCAGGAGAATTGCTTGAACCCACGAGGTGGAGGTTGCAGTGAGCTGAGATCATGCCGCTGTACTCCAGCCTAGCAACAGAGCAAGACTCTGTCTCAAAAAAAAAAAAAAAACCAAAAAAACAAACAAAAAAAACACACAAACAAACACAAAAAACCCTGAGAACCTGATCCTCTACTATAGTGAATGTGTTTGCTTGTCTGTTTCCCATAAAACATTTGCAAGTCCTTGAGAGGAGAGTTTGTGCCTCATTGTCTCAAATCCCAAGTGCCCAGAATGGTAGCTGGCACATGGTAAGTGGTTAATACATTTTTATAGACTTTATAGCTATGATTCCAATATTGTCACTGGCCTATTTCAGATCTGTCCAATAGAAAAGTAATTGAGCTATATTGAAATGTATAATTTTCAATTTTGTAGTGGCCACATTAAAAAAAAATTAAAAGATGAAGTGAAAGTAATTTGGGGAATATTTTTTATATTACACTCTTACCTCATACCATATTTAAAAATATTAGCTTGTAACAGTTCAAAGACCTAAAGGTAACAGCCAATACTATAAAACACTTAGGAGGAAAAATGGGTGTAAATTTTCATGACCATGGATGAAGCAACAGGTTATTTGAGATGACACTAAAAGCATAAAAAACAGAAGGAAAAATAAATCGGATTTCATCAAAATTTAAAACGTTTGTATGCTAAAGAATACTGTCAAGAAAGTGAAAAGACAACCCACAGAAAATACTTTTCTATTGGACAGATCTGAAATAAGCCAGCGACAATATTGGAATCATAGCTATAAAGTCTATAAAAATGTATTAGCCACTTATCATATACCAGCTACCATTCTGGGCACTTGGGATTTGAGACAATGAGGCACAAACTCTCCTCTCAAGGACTTGTAAATGTTTTATGGGAAACAGACAAGCAAACACATTCACCATAGTAGAGGATCAGGTTCTCAGGGGTTTTTTGTTTGTTTGTTTGTGGGGTTTTTTGTCTTTTGGTTTTTGGTTTTTTTTGAGACAGAGTCTTGTTCTGTCACCAGGCTGGAGTGCAGTGGCATGATCTCGGCTCACTGCAACCCACAGGAAAAAAGTATTTGTATCCAGAATATACAAGGAACACTTACAAATAAACAATAAAAAGACAACCCAATTTTTAAAATGGGCAAAGGATTTGAGACAGTTCTCTGAAGAAGATATACCAATGGCCAATACTCACGTGAAAGGGTGCTCCATGTCATGAGTCATTAGGGAAATGCAAGTCAAAAACCACGTGAGCTACCACTTTATACACATTAGGATGGCTATAATTTAAAAACAGAAAAAGACAGAAAATCACAATTGTTGATGAGGATGTAGAGAAACTGGAATCCTTACACATTGGTGGTGGGAATGTAAAATGCTGTGGAAAATGATTTGGTCGTTCCTCAAAAAGTTAAACATAGAGTTATCATATATTCCAGCAATTCCACTCCTAAGTTTATACCCAAGAGAACTGAAAACATATGTACATACAAAAACTTGTATACTTGGCCGGGCGTGGTGGCTCATGCCTGTAATCCCAGCACTTTGGGATGTCAAGGTGGGTGGATCACCTGAGGTCAGGAGTTCAAGACCAGCCTGGGCAACATGGCAAAACCCCATCTCTATTAAAAATACAAAAATTAGCCGGGTGCAGTGGCGCGTTCCTGTAATCCCAGCAACTCAAGAGACTGAGGCAGGAGAATCACTTTAGCCCGGGAGGCAGAGGTTGCAGTGAGCCGAGATTGCACCATTGTACTCCAGCCTGGAAACAGAAAGAGACCCTATCTCAAAAAAAAAAAAAAAAAAAAAAAAAAAAAAAAACTACTAGTACACTAATTCATAGCAGCATTACTCATGGTAGTGAATAAGTAGAAACAACCCAAATGTTAACTGATGAACTGATAAATAAAATATGGTATATCCATGAAAGGAAATATTATTCAGCTATAAAAAGAATGAAGTACTAATACATATTACAACATGGAAAAATCTTGAAAACATTATATTCATGGAAATAAGCCAGACACAACAGTCTACATATTGTATGATTCTATTTATATGAAATATCCAAAATAGGGAAATCTACAGAGACAGAAAGTAGACTAGTGGTTGCCAGTGTTTGAGGGGAGGCTCAAACGGGGAGTAACTGCTAACCTGCAATGGGGTTTCTTTTTAGAGCAGTAGAAATGTCCTGGAGGCTGAGCCCGGTGGCTCACGCCTGCAATCTCAACACTTTGGGAGGCCGAGGCAGGCGGATCACGAGGTCAGGAGTTTGAGACCAGCCTGGCCAATATGGTGAAACCCCATCTCTACTAAAAATACAAAAATTCCCGGGAGTGGTGGCATGTGCCTGTAATCCCAGCTACTTGAGAGTCTGGGGCAAGAGAATCGCATGAGTCCAGGAGGCAGAGGTTGCAGTGAGCCGAGATCTCACACTGCACTCCAGCCTGGGTGGCAGAGCCAGACTCCATCTCGGGGACAGAGCCAGGGGGATGCGGGGAACAAAACAAAACAGAAATGTCCTGGCATTCCACAGTGGTAAGAGTTTCACAACTTTGTGAATATACTAAAAACCACTGCATTTAACATTTTTAAAGGGTGATTTTAATATAATGTGAAATTGTATATTATATGAATTATATCTTAGGTTTTATTAAAACCAATGTATCTAAAATATTACAGGTTGACTATCCCTAATCTGAAAATCCAAAATCCAAAATTCTCCAAAATCTGAAACTTTCTGAGCACCAACATGACACTCAAAGGAAATACTCAATGGAGCATTTTGGGTTGTGTGTTTTCAGATTAGGGATGCTCAGCTGGTAATGTAAATATTCCAAAATCAGAGAAAATTCAAAACCTGAAACACTTTTGGAGTGTTTCTAAAGTGTCCCTTTAAAATAAGGAATACTCAACCTGTATCATTTTAACATGTAATTGATATAAAAAGTTATTAATGAGGTAATTTACATTTTTCCCATGCTAAGTCTTTGAAATTCTGTGTATATTTTAGACTTCCAGCACATCTCAATCTGAATGCTACATTTTCTTTTGAAATATTGTACTTAGATTTCATAAAATTTACAATGAAAAAAGTAGACGTACAAGCCTAAGTTGCCTCAAGCAGGCTTCGAAGTTTTCCAGTAATGGAATCAAGTGTCAGTGTTTAAATTTTTGTTTTAATTAAAATGAAATAAAATTTGAATTGCACTAGACACATTTCAAGTACTCAATGGCCACATGTGGCTAGTGACCACCTGAATGCACAATGCAGGTCTAAGGTAGACTACTAAGCCTATCTCATTCTGCTATTATCATTCTAAACTAGTGTTTTTGTTTTTCCCCAGTACCATTCAACTGTGATTGTTTCAGTCGCTGTCCTAGTTAAAGCAGAACTATATTTGGGGAAAAGCGTCTTTCAAGATTCTTCCTACTCCCCTGGTCCTTCCTCCTTCCCTGCTTCTTTACTCTGGAAGCATAGGAAGCTTGTGTTGATGTCATGGTGGTGGGTTGCCCTCTGATATCCCTCCCCTCCACCTCTCTTAGTAACCTCTCAATTTGTTTTGGGCAGCAATGCACAAATGGAATGACACAGTCTTGGCTCGTGAGGTATTAGAGAAGCCCAACCCATCCATAGAAGAGGGATTCACTGGTCTATGTGAATAGACCAGTGGGTCAGTGGTGATACAGCTGTTCCCATCTAGCCTTTGAACGTGCACCAATATCATCTACCTATGTACTGAGCCTCTCCTCATCCCAAATCACTTCTTACCCACTCGGACTTTCATGTAGTCCCAGCAGGACAGAGAGCAATCTCTGGACCATCTGCACACCACGCGCCGGTCCTTTCTCTGCCTGACCGTGCCACATTGCCCTTTCTGCTCTTTTGCAGGATTCCCTGGTGAGGAGGGCTCCTCTCAGATTTCCAGACTGTAAATGGGACACAGGCCCCTTCTGCCTTTGGCTTTCCCCTTAATCTAGCAGGAGACTGCATTGCTTCCTGTCTTAGCGCTTGTGGGAAACCGTTTACGCATACCTCCTAGATGTGCTTTTGAGGCCACCTCTAAACTAGAAGAAATAAATGAAATACAACACAGATGACCTTCACTTTGGGTTTCCTTTCAATGAGCTTAGGCTGCACTACACCCATTTGCATAGGGGGATATCTCAAGAATTCTGAACATGCATAATTGAATGTTCTTCCACTGCAGCACAACTGAGTTAGATTCTAGCAAAATGCTCCAATTTAATCTATGTTTAATATTTTTCTGTTGCTCACCAAACAATTAATTTGTCAATATATTGCAAAAAGAAGTGCTTAAAAATAATTTCCAAAAAAAGGCAATATATCAAGAGCCAGACTTTCAAAAAGATAATCATAGCAAATTAAATCTTAGAGTACTTCTTTAACTTTTAAAAAGATTCTTTCATATCTACTACAATAAAGCCTTTATTTAACTAGAACAAAGTATTTTACTCACATTATCTGGTTAAAAAGTAAACAAGCCTGAACCAATGCATCACTTAGAAATATATTTGGCTACAAGTAAGAGAAACCCTGGCTCAACTGACTTAAAAAAATAAGGATTATTATTCCACATAATGGTGAGCCCAGAGTTGGGTGGTGTCAGAGTTTCAGCAGTTCAGTGATATCACCTAGATCCAAATTATTTGTATCTTTTTACTGTAACATCCTCAGAAAGTTGGCTTCAGTAGCAGCAGCAGCTTCCTGAGTTGCCACAATGTAGCACAAGCCCAGGTATCCCCTCATCACACAGCAAGTCTCAAGGCATTTATGCAGCCATCCTCTGCCGAGAACAAGGAGACCCTTCCCCTAGAAGTCCCCATAGACCTCTCAGGTCTCTTTGGCCATAATCACATCACAAGCCATGATTGGCTTAGAATAACCAATAATTATTCCTTAGGCTCAGCGTGGCCTTGTCCTAAACCCATGAAGATTAAGCAAAATTCAGGTTCTATTAGCAACAAGAAAGGGGGCTGGCTGGTGGGTGGGTGGTCAACCAAAAATACCTGTCAAAAGCATCCTTTTTTGTTTGTTTCTTTTTTTGGTTCAAATGTTTGGCTAATCTTCCTTTCATGTGTGGTCACATTCTGCCTTTTTGATAACTGGGGATGTTGAAATAACCTCAGTTCACTAAACTGTGAGCATCAATTTTTCATTGTAATGGGCTGTAGGATCAGGAGGTTTGGAATAATGGGCTGAATTTTTATTGGCTACTGGCTTATATTTTGGAAGGTGCATTTTGGGCAAATGATCAACATTTGTTTCTTTGGCTATGATTTACTGTTTAACTCCAAAAGCAGAGTGCTGAAAAATGTTGCTAACTGTACTGCCAGCCTCCCGTTTTAGTTGTTTGGCTATTGGTTACTTTCATTTGATTCTGTAACAATCTACAAAGTAGGGTAAGTACTACAACTTCTAACTAGGGTCAGAGAAGTAAGATAACCCTCCTAAGGCCACGTAGCAAGTTTTAGGCTTCCTAGCTGCAGACTTCTCCCTAAGCATAGTGTGATAAGCAAAATAGCCTGAAAATAACCCTGGCAGCTCACTCCGATTACCAGTACAAGCTAGAAAGGATGCAAGACCTTTTTCTCCCAGCAGAAGGGGCTGCACTCAAGTGCAATATTCCAAAGGACTGGTGGTGTCCTCCCCACTGCAGGACCGTAGCATCCTATGGATCCCGAGGTCCCCAGATGCTAGGCAGCTGGCTTTCCCAGCTACTCCTGTAAGCAGCCATGCCCCCAAATCTAGACTGCCTGGACCAAGCTGCCTAGGTATCCCTTCACTGACAAGGCAGCTTTCTCAAGCTGGCTTTATAGAAAAGGTAGAATCAGGGGGATATTGTTCCTCTGTTAGAATATGGACTCACACTACATGTCTTGCAGAGCACTGTAACTTACTTTATAGGTTTGCCCTTTCCCCAATAAAGCCTATTTCTTAACCCAAACTAGGTGAGCTTGTAGAGCTCAATGGCTGCATACCAGGTGGTGACTCAGAAGGGACCCAATTTACACAACAGACACCTGCTTCTTTTATGTAGGTAGAAGGATGTGTCATCCAACTGTCCCTACAAGTGCAAAGCTATTAATACAGTGCTGCATTAAAAAAAAAAAAAACTCATGGAAAAATTATTTTACCCTTAAAGTTATGCTTTCTAGTTATATTACATGCATCCATTTAAGTCATCCAATCTTGCCTCTACAAGATAGAGTATGTATAAACACATATCAGTAAATGTTATACATCATACTTTGTTTTGAGATTTCTTCTTTCTGCTTTTTGTTACCCCCATTTTAGATACACACACACACACACACACACACACATCCCACTCATGAATTTTCTGACAACTCACCAATGCCATTGCTAAAGCAGCTTGATTTCTCTAGTGATTCTGAATATTGAGATTCTAGGGGCACATGGGAACATTCTCCTATCCAAATTCTTGTGATCCTACAATTTCTCTTATGTCTCAACCACAGTGATCTAAGACAAAGTAGCTTTTTTTTTTTTTTTTTTTTTTTTTTTACCCTAAACAATCTCACTGTCATCCAGGCTGGAGTGCAGTGGTGTCATCTTGGCTCACTGCAGCCTTGACCTCCTGGGCCAAAGCAATTCTCCTGCCTCAGCCTCCCAAGTAGCTGGAACTACAGGTACATACCACCAGGCCCGGCCAATTTTTGCATTTCTTGCAGAGACAGGGTTTCGCCGTGATGGCCAGGCTGGTCTTGAACTCCTGGACTCAAGTGATCTGCCCACCTCAGCCTCACAAATTGTTGGTAAAACAGGTGTGACTGCCCAACAAAAGTAAAGGAGCAGGTTTCTCAGTAAAGCATTAGTCTACCCTCATGCGTTTTCCTTTGATTACTCTTTGGGATACTCTCCATCTTAATCACATATGCTAGAGACCAGGAGTTTAAGACCAGCCTGGACAACATCGCAAGATCTCTGTCTCTGCCAAAAAAAAAAAAAAAAAAAAAGAAAAAAAAAACAAATAAGAAAAACGACGACAAAAAAATAATGGTTTATTTCATTGTCCTCCTAAGGTTTTCTTAAAATTGATTTTTAAGTTTTCATTACTTTTTACATTATTCATCTACCAAAATGACTAAAATAAGACAAACTGCCAATACTAAATGTGGAGGAGGATATAGAGCCACTGGAATGTCCATACGTTGTTGGTTGGGTAATATGATACAGCCACTTTTGAAAAAGGCCTGGCAGTTTCTTTTAAAATTAAAGATACAGCTACCGTGTGATCCAACAATTCTATTACTAGGTATTTACCCAAGAAAATAACAACATATGTCCACAAAAGACTTATATAAGAATATTCATAGCAGCTTTATTCTGCTATGATAGCCCAGATATTGTCAGTGGGAAAATAGATATACCAACTGTAGTAACTTTAACAATTGGAATGCAGTTTAGCAACAAAAAGGGAGCAAACCAGAGACATATGCAATAACATAAACAAATGTCTAAATTGTGCAATGTGAAAGAAGTTTTGCATAATGAGTAGAGTCTGCACTGTATGATTCCAACTATACGAAGTTCTAGAACAGGCAAAACTAATCCATAGTGAATAAAATTAGAACAGTGCTTCTTTTTTTTTCAGATGAAATCTCACTCTGTCTCCCAGGCTGGAGTGCAATGGCTCCGTCTTGGCTCACTGCAACCTCCGCCTCCCGGGTTGAAGCAATTCTCTTGCCTCAGCCGCCTGAGTAGCTGGGACTACAGGCACATGTCACCATGCCCAGGTAACTTTTTTGTATTTTTAGTCGAGATGGGGATTCACCATGTTGGCCAGGATGGTCTCGAACTTCTGACCTCAGGTGATCCGCCTGCCTCGGCCTCCCAAAGTGCTGGGATTACAGGCATGAGCCACTGCGCCCAGCCAGAACAGTGGTTCTTTCTGGGGTAGTTAGAATGGAGATTCACTGAGACAGGTCATGAGACATTTTGGGGTGATCGTTGTTATTTTGATAGGGATCTCAGTTACATAAGTGTATGGATTTGTCAAAAAGAGAATGTTCACTTAAAATTTGTACATATCATTATGCATACCTTAACAATAACTATAAATAAAATTAAACTCTAATGAAATGTATGCTGAACTATTTAGGGAGAAGTGATGTCTGCAACTCATTTTGAAATGTATCAATAAATTAGATGGATTGATGGATGGATAGGGATGAATAGTTAGGTAAATATGTGATAAAGCACGTATAGTAACAAGCTATGATAGAATCTAGGTGGTGGGTATATGAATGTTTAGTGTTAAATTCTTCCATATTTTATTCTACTGAAACCCTGTGTTTCTGAAAATTTTCATAACTTATATTGGATATAAGTTCATTAGCTTCTTTCATCTTCCAAAATCGGTACATCCTCCTCTTCATACTTCCTTTGGTTCTCACGGTTTCTGGAGGCAGAGACAGCCTTGAGACTACAGCTACCCATGCAGTGCTATTTGAGGGACTCCAGAAGGCTTCTCTGCTCAGCATCCCCCCTCACCTCCTTCTCCTACCAGTCACAACGGAAGGTTTCTACTAAGCATTTATTTCTTTAGACCTAGAGGGAGTTTAGGTCATCACAAATCTCCTATCAATATGCAAATATTCCCACGTCAGGGAAGTAATTTAAACCTGGGGGGACTTACTTGTCAAATAAAGGAAAGCAGAGTCTTTTGTGACAGTAAATAAAATATACAGGAGATATGGACAAGAAAGAGAAAGACAGAATCTATGTGGGAGGCTAAGACATATCAAAGCCAAACTACAATATACAGTTTTGCCTGGAGTCAGGAGTTTGAGACCTGGCTCAAACCTTAAAAAAGTACCATTTATCTATAGGGAACAACTCTAATCCCTGTTCTTCAAGGGATAACAGCCAGAACCTAGAAATAGAGTCAAGATCATGGTCATCAAAAAACACCTCTCTGGCCCCAGCCTTGTTTGCTCTACAGAACTGAAGTTCCTCAATTTCCTCCACTTCATTCTGGGAGGCATTAGACAATGTCTTGTGCACGCCTGAGGATGAATCCTCTCTCGCTCCTTGACCTGCTGAGGCTGTGAGTTTCTCCTGGGCACGCCCCCAAGGCCTGTGCCAAAGGTCTGGATGCCTGCCTGGAGCTGATTTCCTCTCCCATGCCATCCCTGGTCCAGAACTAGGCTTGGTTCAGCCCATGCCTCTGCACAGTTGCTTCGCCCCTTCTAAGTTCTAAGACCTGAATGAGGAATGTTCCCTTTGTCCTCTAAATCCCCAGGTTTTCCCTAGAAACTTCACTGAAACCCTGTTTTGCATATACATATATACACACACACACACACATTTATATACACACACACGTGTGTGTGTGTGTGTGTATATATATATACATATTTTTTAAGACGGAGTCTCACTCTGTCACCCAGGCTGGAGTACAATGGTGTGGTCTCGGCTCACTGCAACCTACGCCTCCCGGGTTCAAGGATTCTCCTGCCTCAGCCTCCTGAGTAGCTGGGACCACAGGCGTGTACCACCATACCTGGCTAATTTTTTTGTATTTTTCTTTTTTTTTTTTTTGAGATGGAGTCTTGCTCTGTCACCCAGGCTGGAGTGCAGTGGCGCAATCTCGGCTCACTGCAAGCTCCGCCTCCCAGGTTCACGCCATTCTCCTGTCTCAGCCTCCAGAGTAGCTGGGACTACAGGTGCCCGCCACCACGCCTGGCTAATTTTTTTGTACCTTTAGTAGAGACAGGATCTCACTATGTTGGCCAGACGAACTCCTGACCTTGTGACCGCCTGCCTTGGCCTCCCAAAGTGCTGGGATTATAGGTGTGAGCCACTGTACCCGGCCTCCTGTTTTGCATTTTCGATTGCAGCCTCTTCTCTTCAAGGCTTGGGTACAGTTCATGGGGTCAAGCCAGGGGCCACCTGTGGGACAGACTAGGGCTGTACTGACAGAGCCACCCCTTATCACTGACTCAGTTTTCTTGGACTATCTTGCAACTCTCTTCTCTTTCCTCAGGATGAATTCTGAGTTCATTCTAAGGAAAGAGAAGAGAGTTGCAAGATAGTCCAAGAACTAAGGCTTTTTGGTCCTTCATGTAAGTAGGCCACCCATAAGTGTTTCCCCTTCTGTTTCTTTTGAGGCAAGACTGAATAATAAGGAGATCCCAGCTGAAGTTATCAGGATGGGACACTAGTTTCTGAATAAAAATAAATGGATGCAGACTTCAAGTTACATTACTGCATTCCACTGACAGAGAGTCTTATATCTTCACCTCCTTGCTTATGAGCTTGGCCATGTGATTTGCTCTGGCCAATGACACATTGGCATATGTGACACAGAGTCTTGGAAACAGTTCTACATTGGGAGCTGCCTTCTTTTCTTCTTTTGGAAGACAGTAGCCAGTAGCCTGAGGTACCTGCTAGATGCTGCAGACACAGGCCCAGTTGCCTTTGCACCATAGCCAACCACCAGATGTGTGAGTGGGGCCATATCTGATCAATCAGCTTCTGGCTGACCTGCCAGCTGACTGCAGCCACATGCGTGAGCCCAGGCAGTGCCAACAGAAGAACCACCTAGCTAAGTTCAGTTCATATTGCCAACACCTGGAATCATGAGCTGCTCAGTAACTGTTGTTTTAAACCACTACATTCTGGATTGATTTGTCAGGCAGAAACAGATAAATGATACACTGTTGGGTGGGCTGAAGAGGGAATGTGGAATTGATGGAATAAGCATCCATAATTGATTGATAAGACCTAAGGTCCTCTTCAGATTCTAAAATTACATGATTTGGTGAGAAAATCCCAATGTCTGCAATAAGTATAATGCATGTAATTTAAGAACTTCTCTTCTCCTCTCTTTTACATTTAAAATCCCACAGATATGTGACTGATTATCTACACAGGGATCTTATTACTTCTTGGCCATGCCTTGTTCTGTTGCCACCAAGTACTCCAAGTACACAACCTCTCTTAAATGTGCACTGTTTGTAAACTTTAACTTTGCATGATTCATATCCTAATCTTGAATAAGAGCTATACACATAAAAAAGAGTTGAGACTTATGTATGAATTAATTTTTTAAATAAAAAGATATTGAGATCACTTGCGAAGTCACACACAACCATAAAAAAATGCGGCTGCCATAACATTAAAGGAAATTACCTCTAGGCTTCTATCCAGTACGATGCAATTTTCAAGGACTAAGACAGAGGCCTTGAAAATGAGCGGTAATAATGGAAATGCTGATGTATCCATAACTCTCACTGCTTAAGGAATGGCAAAGAAAGACTAGAATAATAATGACACATTGTGAATCCCCAGTATTTTTACCTAGTGTTGGCAGCAAGTGATGGAAGAGGTTTTCATAATAACATTATACTTAAACTACAAATTGTTTGTCTAAATAATTTCTGAAAGTCAAGAAAAACAGTGCTGTATTTATTTTGGGATAAGATTTCATTTTGCTGAGGTTTTTGCTTCCTGCTCCCAAGTGAGAGGCTTCTCAGCTAAGGCACCACCCTGTCCTGGTTTACATACCTGGTGTCCATGGAGGGAAACGCAGGACGGAGGCAGATGCATCTTTGTAAACAACAGGTAGTGTCGCATTAAGGACTGTAGGCCTGGAGCTCTTGGAAAATGTCCTTTTTCACCTCCCCCCTCCCCTTCTCTGGTTTTGACATAGTTTTCTCTTTGAAAACACAGGGCTATCAGAAAAGAGTGTGAACAGAGTCTCATCTCCATTTATGCTCTCCCTATACCCCCTGCTCTGCTTGCAAGTCCCCCGAGGACCTCAAAGGGTGTCCTCCTCCAGATACTGAGAGCTGACCCAGCAGGAGGGGCCCAGGATAGTTTGAAGGTGCAGCCACCCTTATTCATTACAGAATGTCCTCTCTTCTTATCTTGCCTTTTTTTAGCCTGAAGGACAAAGAAAAAGAGAGAAGTCTCGATTTTCCTTGTTAATCTGCTCCAGCTGGCAGCCTGTCCAACATTTGAAATCATCTGTGATGTAACAATTATTTTTTTAAGACACTAACATCCCATTTTATGTAATTTGATGGGATAACAGGATGGCAATTCAGCTTAGAAAACATTTTGACCAGCAATCATTCAGACAAATAAAAATGAGGACAAAAAGGATGACTGCGACAAGCAAACTAGAACAGCCTGCTATGCCAAGAACTTCACATGAATCATGCTTTCCAAAGGCCACATTGCTTATCTGTTCTATAATAACCTGGAACCTCCTCCTCATCAAGTCTCTCTTGGGCTCCTTAGTAGCCCAAGGTTGGCAGATGTACGGACTTAGAACAGATGGATACCCAGAACCTCAGACTCACAGCCGAAGGGACCTCATGGTTCATTTTTGTTCACCACGGATTCCCCATGCTAGTTCGGGAGTTGGAGAAATTGGTGTAGAGTGGACTGGGTTGAATTGTGCCCTCCAAAAGGGTATGTTAAAGTCCTAACCCCAAGTACCCATGAATGTGACTTTCTTTGGAAATAGTGTCTTTGCAGAGGTAATCAAGGTTAAGACGAGGTCATTAGGGTGGGCACTAACAGGACTGGTGTCCTTAAAAGAGAAGAGATACTGGAACAGAAACGCATGAGGGGAGAACTCCATGTAATGACAGATAAAGAGGCTGAATATTGCAGTTGCAGGCCAGGGCGTGCCAAGAATTGCGGGGAAACTACCAGCAGCTAGGAAGAGGCAAGGAAGGATCTTGTGCTACAGGTTTCAGAGAGGGAAGGGCCAGCAGACACCTTCATGTTGGGCTTTTGGCCAACAGAACTGTGAGACAGTAAGTACCTATTGTTTTTGTTGTTGTTGTTGTTGTTGTTTTTCTGGAGATGAAGTTTCGCTCTTGTTGCCCAGGCTAGAGTGCAGTGGCGCCATCTCGGCTCACTGCAACCTCTGCCTCCCGGGTTCAAGCGATTCCCCTGCCTCAGTCTCCCAAGTAGCTGGGACTATAGGCATGCGCCACCACACCTGGCTAATTTTTTTTTTTTTTTTTTTGTATTTTTAGTAGAGACAGGGCTGCTCCATGTTGGTCAGGCTGGTCTCGAACTCTGACCTCAGGTGAACCACCTGCCTCAGCTTCCCAAAGTGCTGGGATTACAGGCATGAGCCACTGAGCCCGGCCTAATAAATACCTATTGTTTTGGTGATGGCAGCCCGAAGAAATGAAGACAGAGAGCTTAGGCAAATGTCCACGATCATACAGCCTGTGATAACAGAGAAGACTGGCGAGTGTAGGCCCTGCCATCCCCATTCCAGAGCTCTGTCCTTTGTCCAGGGCTTTCTTCCTCTGAGGCTTCATGCATCAGTTGTCTGTGTATGTTTTCTCTAGCTCTTATTTTTGTTCTGGATTTCTATAATAATTTCCTTCAAACAGACTTTTCTTGTCTCCTGACCCCTGCTACATACAACTTTTTATTTGGAAAAATTTAAAGCCTAAGATAAATTCAGAGAATAAGTCAATGAACACTCCTTTCACCCTGATTCACCGATTCACATCGTGCCATGTCTGTTTCCCTCTCTTTTACTTTCTCCTATGTGTATTTACTTTTTTCTGGAACCATTTGAAAGTTGCAGGTCTCATGACATTTCATATCTAAAATATTTCAGCATGCATCTCCTAAGGACAAAGACACTCTCATAACAATCAGATTCAGAAAATTTAACACCAATTCAAATCATTACCTAATAAAATGACCATATTCACATTTCTTCAATTGTCCCCTAAATGTCCTTTGTAGATATTTCTTCCTTTCTTCCATTTCTTCCCCTCTACTTTCCTTTCCTTCATTTTTACACCCACCACCCAATCACCCAGCCATCATGTCTCTTTAGTCTCTTTTAATTTGGAGCATTCTCCCACCTTATGTTTATTTATCTATTTTTTCTTTGTCTTTCAAAATATTGACATTTTTGAAGGGTCCAAGACATTTGCCCTACATTATGTCCCACAATATGAATTTGTCTGCTTGTTTCCTCATAATTAGATTTGGATTAGATATGGTAAGAATTTTACCTAGGTGATGCTGATTACATAGGCGATTGTATCTCACTGGGAAGAACAGGATGTCAGTCAATCATCACCCTTATTACTGATTGCTAGATTCACTGGTTATGGTGGTACCTGTCAGATAGTCCCAATGTAAAGATATTTTTTTCTCATTGTAATTAATCAATAATCTGTGTGAGATATTTGAGAGAAGACTTGTTCTTACTCATTTAATAGAGTACATCCAGAGTTAAAAACAATATTGACTTGATATTAGATATCTCTCCATAGCTGAAATGCAAACCCTAACATGTCCTTTTACTGTGTGTGTGTGTGTGTTTTACAAGGGGTGGAGGTTGGGTTAGGTTAAAACTAACCTTCCTCTTTTATAAACCACCAGCCTACAGACATCTGAAGGTCATTCTCATGCCTTTATCAGTACATGTATAATATTATCCAGGTTTTGGCCTCATCTAAGCTTTCTGACCCCTATTAAAATTTGTGTGGAAACTTCTTAAGTTTATGCCTTCTTAAGGCATAAAAGGTAAAGTGTATCTTTAAAGGTAAGTTATGTATATAAAAAGGTAAGTACATCAAATAACAAAATGCTTAGGTAGGTAACCCCAAGGCTTAAAGCATAAAATGACATTATGTAAATCAAAGTTTTGCTTCTCAGCATGTCAAGGCCGAAGGATCACGGATAACATAGAGCTTATTCTATGACACTAGCAGCAGGGTGATATTTTCCTTGCTGGCTACCACAAAGGACGTGAACTTGAGAATGCAGAACAAAAATAGATCTCCAAAGCCATGTCAATCATTTTTGAGAGGTCAAAAATACTCTCTGCTTTAAGTGGAAGTTACTGCTTTGGTAATCAGTGTAACAACACTAAAAACGCACACCTGTCTCTGAGTGAGTCTCAAACACAGTGCTCAGAGTGGAAAACGCACCAAGCCCACCCTCAGAGCATTCCTTTGCCACTGTGGGGCTGCATCTGCTGTGGGATTTCTGTGGAATTCTTTTTGTATAATTTCCCCACTAGGTTGCAAGTTCCATGAGAACAGGATCTTTGTCCTGTTTTATCTCCAGTGTCAAGAACACTGTCTGCCACACATTGGGTGTCCAATAATTATTGGCTGGATGAATTAGTGACTAAAAGTAGTGCTCTTCAAAGTTAGGTCAACTCAACCTTTCCCTAGACTTTCTAAGCAGCAGATGTAACCTTCTGTCTCCTCCACTCCCTTTTAACTTAATTACAAAATTCGTTTCTGGGGAGTGTGTAAAGGAGAATAAAGGAGCCCTTCTCAGTTTCTTTCTCTCAACCTCTAACCGCTCAGCTAGTCATTTCAGGCAAGACAGGCTTCAAGGCACAGCCCTGTGTGCCAGATCAGGTTAGGATTGCTCTCCTAGAGGCCATGTATCTTCTTTTCTTTGCAAAACTGGAACCAGGAAGGACTCACCCAACCTCACTGGTGAGCTCACCTCCTTCCAGTATTTTCATTGCTGAGTTGCTAAAGGTCATGAGGAGAGGGCAGCCTCAGCATTGTTGATAGAATATGTAATTTGTCTAAAACTTTATATTATTTCCCAGCATGACTTTGTCTAGAAGTAGTGCAACATCAAATTTTAATTTGCTTAAATATGTGACAGCTAACCAAAATAAATTATCTGCCTTTTGACGATTAGCACATTTATTGTTCAAGGAACCTGCCTTTGTTTCAAGGAACCTGAAAGAACCAACCAGTGCATACGAATCAGCATTCTCCAGACTCAAAGACAGTAGGTAGCCAGTGAACAGGAGAGGACAGAGAGGGCAGGAGAGAAGCACTCCTTCCAGAAGAAACAGCAATAATACCACTTAAAATATAAAAAGTAGTATCATGTGCTAGTGCATGTATAAAACTTCTGTTTACAAGAGGCCTGTGAAATAAGAACCATTATTCCCATTATAGAGAGCAGGAAACTGAGGCTTAGCAAGGCTGTGACTTGATAGTAGCAAGGGGTGGAGCAAGTATTTGATGGAGCAGGTCTGACCTCAGAGCCCTCGCTTCACCACATGCATGAGGAGTGTGTCCAAGTGTACGGTAGAGACGGAAGCCTGTTATTTACTATTATTGTCTGGCAAGTTTTCAAGGAAATCTTTTTGATCATTTCTTAAAATGCTTACATTGGGAGAAACCCAGGACAGATGAACTCCTGTTAGATTACTGCCTCAGAGTTCAGATAGAGGAATCCCTATACTCTTCGTAAGCATCTTTTTGATTATTTAGTCCTTTTATCATCATTGTGGTTCTCCTTGAATCACACTTCAAAGATGACCCATTCCAGGAAAGTATGGATATAGTTCAATTCCAGAGAGGCATTTATGTGCGAATCCATGCAAAGCTCTGCTGTTATAGGTGCATTGAATGAAGGACACTGGGCACAGTCAGCCTTCATCATGGCCAAGTTAAAGATTATATTACTGCTGACTTGCTTAGACACCGGATCCAATGGCTCATCCCTTCTCTCTTCCCCTTGCAAAACAGCAGAGGGAAAAAAGACCCATATAGACAAAGGTCCTTTTTATTTTTTAGCCTAACACCTAGAAATAAGTAGAAAGTTTACATTCATCAGGCCTAATTTTACCTAAACTGTATAAGATTTTATGGGGGGGAAATCCTTCCCAAACCAGTTTCGTTTCCATGTTGGCAACAGCCGCTTTCCACAACTGCAGTTCACATTCTCTACCACTGTGGACACAAGTTCTCTTTCCCACTACTCACCTTCCCCCTCACTCCCCGAGACACATACAAGAAAAGCATTGAAAACCCGTTCTAAAAAGCAAGCACAGGCTAGGCGTGGTGGCTCACACCTGTAACCCCAGCACTTTGGGAAGCCGAGGCGTGTCCTTGAAATCCAAAAAGTTAGGAGCCATGTTATAAACGATTACATTTAAGCTGGAGTTGGAGGAGACACGCTCCTATATCAAAGAGTTTCTGCAATTTGCTTGTCAGTGGCTTCACCACATCTGGGTTAAGGGGAAATTGCAAGAAATAAAAAAAATGCTTGCTTTTTTCTTTTTCTTTTTTTTTTCCTTGAGACAGAGTTTCGCTCTTGTTACCCAGGCTGGATTGCAATGGCACGATCTCGGCTCACTGCAGCCTCCATCTCCTGGGTTCAAGCGATTCTCCTGTCTCAGCCTCCTGAGTAGCTGGGATTATAGGTGCCCACCACCATGCCCAGCTAATTGTTTTGTATTTTTAGTAGAGACAGGGTTTCATCATGTTGACCAGGCTGGTCTTGAACTCCTGTCCTCAAGTGATTCGCCCACCTCGGCCTCCCAAAGTGCTGGAATTATAAAGCGTGAGCCAGCGTGAGCCGCCACGCTTGGCTAAATTTTTAAAGGCATAAAGACTATGTCTTACTCTTTTCTCCATTTGCAGAACACAGCAAACACCCTAGAACACAAACATTCAAAGAATATTTATCCAAGTAGTTTGCATATAACTAAGTCAAATGTAAAGAGAAGTTTCTCTCCCGAGACAAAACTGATCACCTTATTTGCAAACTGGCATACCACAACAGGCCCTGAAGGGAAGCCCCAAGATGTAAAGAAAGTTATAAGAACATTCAAATACCACAGGCACATAGCAATGGCTTGAGAATTGAAATTGAGCTAATTAGTAAACACCATTATTCAGAACAGTCTTGGCTAAGTAAGAGGGGTTGTGTTTAAACCTTCAGGGTGACATCCATTTATACATACTTCAAGTGGTAATGGAATTTCCAGACGCAGAATAGAATAAGTGCCATCAAAAGGTAGGGTAATTGCCAACTGCAACTGAGATCCTCAGTGTTCATTTATCCAGGTCATTGATTCATGAGTCATGGATTCGTGGAATGAAAACCGAACACTGAGCCAGCAGTTCCCTGAAACTAGGAAAACAACAAGTTCTTATTTCCCTGACAAAATCTGGCTACAGTTCAGCAATGCAGTAAAAAATATGCTCCATAAAAACATCTTTATGGATTTTCTCATTACATTGACAATTTCCCCTCACGGAGGGTGGAATCACCAAAAACTTGTATCCTCTATATGCATACATTTCCCATGAACATAAAAAGTACACGGAATAAAATTATAATCAATCGTTTCATACTCTACCAAATTCAGAGAATATAAGCATACATAGTGTTATTGGTTTTTTTTGTTTGTTTTTTTTTGTTTGTTTTTTTCATTAAGAGATAGAGTCTTGCTCTGTCACCCAGGCTACAGTACAGTGGTATGATCATAGCTCATTGCAGTCTCAGACTCCTGGACTCAAGCCATCTTCTTACCTCGGCCCCCCAGGTTCATGCCTGCTGGAATTACAGGCATGAACCACTCTGTACCTGGTCCCTTAGCTATTATTTTAACTCCTTAGTGGTATCCAAACATTCAGTTGTTTACTGTTGACTTGAGGTTCTTGGACTTACTTTTAGTAGTGATTAAGCGGAGATGTGAGGCTACACAAAACTTTATGGATGAAATTGTGGCAGCACTGGCAATTGTAAGCAGGGTCAGACAAAGAAAACTAGAAACCCAGAACATCACCACTTGCTGGTGCTTATTTCCCTAGTTTTCAAGATGAAAGGAATGGAAACGGCTCTTCTAATCCAACACTTCTGCAAAAGCAGCATCACGCAGGTTCCGCTACGTCATGTTCTCACTGTGATTGGCAGCCTCCAAGATGGCCTCCAGTGATTTCTGCTGGAATTCATACCCCTGTGGAATGCTTTCTCAAATTTTACCAGGGTACGGAAGTAATTGTATTTCACTTCCAAGATTGTTGTAAAAGATGTTGTAGCTTCTGTCTTGGTCTCTCTCTCGTTGTCTGTCTCTCTCAGATTACTCGCTCTGGGGAAAGGCAGCTGCCATGTTGTGAGCAGCCCTACAGAAAGGCCCATGTGGCAAGAAATGAAAATGTTCAGCCATGTGAGTGAGCTGGAAGCATATTCTTCAGCCTCAGATAAGCCTTCAGGT
Organism: Chlorocebus sabaeus; assembly: GCF_047675955.1. NCBI lineage: Eukaryota > Metazoa > Chordata > Mammalia > Primates > Cercopithecidae > Chlorocebus > Chlorocebus sabaeus. The sequence continues at coordinate 97,660,653 of NC_132911.1, forward strand.
GACTCTGCAGCCCTGGCTGATGACTTGACTGCAAACTCAAGAGACCCTGAGCTAGAACCACTCCGGGAAGCTGCTCCCAGATTCCTGACCCTCAGAAACAGAGTGAGGTCACAAATGTTTGTTGTTTCAAGCTGATTTCGGTGGTGATTTGTTATCCAGCAATAGGTAATAGACCCGCTGTAATCTTGGGCAAGTTAGATAAATTAAGCGCCTGTTCCTCATCTATAAAGCGAGAACTATGATAAATAAAAATACATTTATATTCCTCTCCTTTATTCCAGAATGAATTTATGACTACTGTTAGGGATATATAAAATAAAAGATAGCATAAGTTAAATGAGAAGGTAGGCAGAAAAACAAGGGTGGGGACATGGAACAGAAACAGGAAAGAGGTTTAAAAAATAATATATTGCACACATTCCATAACTGAGTCACAATTCTGGCTCTAAAACTTTGAATAATTCCTTTTACCTCCTCCCCTACCCCTCTAAACACAGAGAGATAGAGTCTTTTATTCAGTTCAGGGTCCAAGAATTTTTAAAAGAATCCAATCACTTCTGAGACTTATAATTATCCTTAATACTAACATGGGTGGGAATTTTCCTTGGGCGCTGCCCTGAAGCAGACACTGTGTGGAGTACGAGCTGATGCCTTCATACTTATGGGTAACTGCATGAAATGGGATGATACATACAAAGTGTCTCATATCATGCAGGCTCATAATGGGCTCATACAAGGTGCTACTATAACTATTACTACTCAGTGTCAGGTTTTACCAGTATAACAGCTCACCTCTTAAAGATGTGTGCCCTTCACAGGCTAATACTCTTGACTTTTTTTTTTTTTTTTTTTTTTAGATGGAGTCTCACTCTGTCTCCCAGGTTGGAGTGCAGTGGCGTGATCTCGGCTGACTGCAAGCTCTGCCTCCCAGGTTCACACCACTGTCCTGCCTCAGCCTCCCAAATAGCTGGTACTACAGGTTGCCACCACCACACCCGGCTAATTTTTTGTATTTTTAGTAGAGACGGGGTTTCACCGTGTTAGCCAGGATGATCTCGATTTCCTGACCTCGTGATCCACCCGCCTCGGCCTCCTAAAGTGCTGGGATTACAGGTGTGAGCCACCGTGCTTGGCAATACTCTTGACTTTCTATCCTCATACATATTCAAAACAACCCACTTCAGTCATGAACTGAATGGAAACAGTTTGGGAAAAATCCTGGATATTTTGGATATTTGTCCATATTACTTCCATCTCAGTAAGAAAGTTTGACATAAATTTTGTCCATCCTCGTGGCCACCCATGCACAAAGCTTTGGGCCTCTTTGATACCTTCCCCTTTTCACCCTTTCTCATTTACCTCGCCAACAAGTCCTGATTTTTTAGTAACATATCTTCCTATCTGTTCCCTCCTTTATATCCTTGCTGCCATTGTCTAGTTCTGCATTTTAACTCCTTACACCCACGTTTAGGCAATCACTTTCAGTTATTGCCAATCAGCTATGATGTATATCATTGTCAGAGCAATTTTCTCCTTTGATCATAATTCAGTCAAGTGTCAATCTGCGTCCCAACGGCAGAATGAGGAAGCCCAACATCCTTGAAATTAAAGACCTTCAAGAATCAAGACCCAGACTCTGCCCCAACTCTAACTCCCATTCTTCACCCAACACAACTCCTCGACTCAGATTTGCTGTCCTCCTGGGCTGTTCTGCACTGTGGTTCCCACCTAGAATGCGCCACCACTCCCACCCCCTTTCTGGATCTCCATTTAATTCACTAAACCTAGCTCAGATCCTAGCTCAGAGAACTGAGAGTCCCAGAGTTGAAGGGACTCTGACGGTCATTCTGTCCAACTCTCAACCTCACCCATGCATCATCCATTTACCTAGCCAACATTTGTTAGCTACCTCCTAAGCCAAGTTAAAAACATATATGATAGATTCAGCCTAGGAAGAGGTCACATCTATACAGGGAGACTGGCCTGCAAATGATGATAATGTGAGTATAAAGTTCAAGACACAAAGAAAGTGCTTTGAGAGCACATTCTTTGTCATTTGTTGTCTACATTCTATTTGAATACCTTCAGTAACAGCAAAATCATTGTCTCAAGGGGTAGCTCATTCCATTTTCAGAAAACTGTAACCACTTTAAAATTATCATACTGAGCTTAAAACTAACTTCCACACCCTTATTCTAACTTTTTCTTTTTTCTTTTTTTTCTTTTTTTTGAGATGGAGTTTCGCACTTGTTGCTCAGGTTGGAGTACAGTGGCGCGATCTCAGCTCACCACAACCTCTGCCTCCCAGGTTCAAGCGATTCTCCTGCCTAGTAGCTGGGATTACAGGTGTGCGCCACCATGCCTGGCTAATTTTGTATTTTTAGTAGAGATGGGGTTTCTCCATGTTGGTCAGGCTGGTCTCGAACTCCCGACCTCAGGTGATCCGCCTACCTCGACCTCCCAAAGTGCTGGGATTATAGGCATGAGCCACCATGCCTGGCCGTTTTTTCTTTGTTGTTGTTTGAGAAAGTCTTACTCTGTTGCCCAGGCTAGAGTGCAGTGGCTGATCTAAGCTCACTACAACCACTGCCTCTTAGGTTCAAGCAATTCTTGTGCCTCAGCCTCCTAAGAAGCTGGGATTACAGGTACACGCCACCACACCTGGCTAATATTTGTATTTTTGGTAGAGGTGGAGTTTTGCCATGTTGGTCAGGCTGGTCTCGAACTCCTGACCTCAAGTGATCCGTTTGCCTCAGCCTTCCAAAGTGCCGAGATTAGAGGTGTGAGTCACCGCACCTGGCCCAGTTTTTTCAAACTCCAGTGTTTTCAAAGACAAAGCTAGCTGTCTTTTCATATAACTGTCATTAAAGAATTTGAAGAGCATGCCATGAATATCTCTAAACTTCTCATATGTTCTGATTCTAAACTTTTTCTCCTGCTGGTAGCCCTCCTCTGGCTACACTGTAGATTTTTTTTATGCCCTTCAAAGTTTGGTGGGGATTCAACAAGGCAGAATGGAGGGAGGCTATCAGCTCCTTTGTTCCTAACTCAACCTAAAATCACATTTACCTTTTGAAGAGGGAAGGGAGCATTCTCATTACATTGCTGCTTTTAGACAATCAAAATTTCCTATGACTTCTTTTTTCCTTCTCTCATACACCTAAGTGCTCTCTAAAAGCCTGTAGCGAAAATGTGTTGGTTTTTGTTTTCTTTTTGTTTGTTTGTTTTTGAGTGCACTGGCACAATCACAGCTCACTGTAGCCTCGAGCTCCTAGGCTCAAGTGATCCTCCCGCCTCTGCCTCCCAAGTAATGGGGCCTACAGATGTGTGCCACCATGCCTGGCTAATGTTTAAAATTTTTTTTGTAGAGACGAGGTCTCACTGTGTTGCCTAGGCTGGTCTTGAACTCCTAGGCTCAAGTAATCCTCCCACCTTGGCCTCTCAAAGTGCTGGGATTATAGGCATGAGCCACAAGGTCCGGCCTGTGAATTTGAATAGCTCATATTGGAGCTTGTTGCTTGCTGCCTTGTACTGTTGGTTAATGTCTTTTACATATATTTAAGCTCTCCACCTAAATATTAGGTTTCTTGAGGATAAAAATATTTATTATTCATTTTCCTTTAATAAATGTATTAATAAATACATGAGTGTTAAGGGAGAAAAATGCTGTGGTTTGCAGAATAATATCCCCTCTCTCCCAGAAAAAAAGATGTCCACATCATAATCCCAGAACCTGTGAGTATGCTATGTTACCTGGTAAAGGAGAATTAAGGTTGCACATGGAATTAAGGTTGCTAGTCAGCTGATTTTAAAATAAAAAGATTATCCTCAATTATCATAGTGTACCCAATGTAATCATCAGGATCTTTTTAAAATGAAGAGGAGGAAGTCAAAGTCAGAGAGTGGCTGGAAGGTGCTACTCTGCTAGCACTGAAGATGGAGAAAGGAGCTATGAGCCAAGGAATGTGGGCAGCTTCTCAAAGCTAAGAAAGGAAAGAAAATGGATTCTCCCTTAGAGTCCCCAGAAGGAAACACAGCCCTGCTGACGCCTTGATTTGAGCCCAGTGAGACCCATTTCAGACTTCTGACCTTCAGAACTGAAAGATAATATATGTGTTATTTTAAGCTACTGAATTTGTGGTCATTTGTTACGGCAGCAATAGAAAACTCATTTTAAAGTACTAACATTTGGCATTATTTGCCAGTTATCATTTGGCTAATTCCCAATCCTTATAACACACATTAGATTTTTTTAAAAGTTGAAGTTATTGGGTAAATTTTGAAGGATGAACCCAGAAAATAAGAAGCAGAGCTAGCGTTTGAACTCAAGTGTCTCTGACTCCAACTCACACTCATTCCACAAAACCAGTATGCCTTAAGGAGGGATAACATCAAAATGCAGATATTGCACCTGAGTATTTCTCTGAATGTTCTGATTAGAGTTCCAGAGCCCATCCTTTCTGGCAGAAACTGGATGTATAATTCAATATCTATTATTCCTCTTTAATTCATTGCTTTTTTTCTCTCCTTGAACTTTTCTCTCTCCAGTCAATATTGCTTAAACATAAAAGTAACACTTTGAACTGGATATTAACTTACTGCTTTTAACAAATCAAATTGTTCACTTCAAATCATACTATCAACTATAATTATATCAGAATGTGAGTTGAATACAGTAGGTATTCACCTACAAATACAGTATCTGGGAAAATATATTTCTAAGGAAAATATGCTTTTATAAGGTACGATTGGTTCTCCTGATAAACTATATTCAAACCCTGCAGCTCTCTAACAAGAGTGGCTATTCAGTGGTGATACACTTAGCTGTGCAAACTATACTGCTGGTTACAGACATATTAAGCATGGGTGGAAATTCTCCAATTGTAAGGATGCAGTTTGCCCTCAACCCCATAATGAAAACATAAAACTTTCTTTAGTTTTCACAAAGCTAGAATTAATTAAATCCTAATCCTGACATAAGCCCTTTTGAAACCTAAGGAATAAAAGGTGACATATTCATTTATTCATTCATGAAGTATTTTCATTCACCTGTTGAAACATGTCGTTTTCTTTTCCTTCACTTAAAACAAGTCCATTCATCATCGAGCTCCTATTACACGCAGTGGTCACTATACTATAACATAGTGCCTTGGCGTGCAAGCTCTGGAGTAGATGGCTCCACAACTTCTCACTTATGCGATCCTGGGGCAAATTACCCTCACTGAGATTCAGTTTCCTCTCCTGTGAAACAGATGTAAGAAAAATGCCTGCCTCATAAGGAGTCAGTGCACTTAGAGCAGAGGATGGTAGAAAGGAAGCATCTGCTACCTGTTAGTTTTCACTATATGCCAGGTCATGGGTTTGTATTGGTGGGTAAAAAGACATGTTCCCTGTTCTTGAAAAGCTTATACTCTAAGTAGTTAAGACAAGCAAAGAATTATAGCTTTCAAAAAGTATGCAGATCGGCCACTACTATTTTTGAGTTCACAGCTTGGTGACTCCTACTGAAGTCTGTAGATTGGCAGGACCTGCTTCAGGGCAGCCATGACTGGCACCTACTGTAAGAAGTGCTCTAGACACACCCCACTGTCTCAGCTCCCCTGAAGCCTGTCCTCTACCTCATAACCTCTGTGCTTTGGGGGAATCCACCTACAGAATTATACTGAATAAAAAATTAATCTTGCCAAATTGTCTGATGCCCAGATAGTAACACCGACACCTCCCTTTTCATCTCTCCCCTCTTGCCCATACATGTCATCTTTAGTATTTGAAGATAGCCTAACTAACAGGAATTTTTGAAGTATGTGCCAATCTCAGGTCCATCGGCATGCAATCCTCTTGGTAAAGCACTTGAATTCTATCATTAAGCAACCCCAGACACCTACTTTTTGTATTCTTTGTCATGTTCAATTAGTACACAGAAACTTCCTGCCTGCCAGCCAAGAGCCTTTGGTCCCTCATTTTGCAAGAGAATAAAGCTTTCTTCCCCCTTGAACATTCTACTGTCTCATGAATTCTGATGAGAATGGATTCCTTTTCAAATATGAAATTAGACAAATGTGAAAGCATCTAGAACAGTCTCTGGTCCAAAGGAGATGAACCACAGTACATGTTGTTTCTTTTGTATAGATGATTCGTCAATCTCACTGCTAACTCCAAACAACTTAATTTCAAAGAAGCAATTCCCGACACTGAGATGGTAATTAAACAGGTAGCCATTCTTTAGTTACTTAGCAATTTCTTGCTGATTTCCTAGCCAAGACCTGTAGGGAAACAGGTGCTAGAGGGGTATGGTAAACCAGCCTCTTTTCCCTGTGACTGCTGATTTTGGCAAAGGCCACAGTAAATCAGTAACCATCAGGGTAAGAGCATCTCAGACCCACATGCAGATCTATTTTAAGCTTCTTGGCTGGCACCACTGAGACTGCTGGATCATCTCAATGTTGTCAAAGCTAACCTCCAATACCCCTAAGGGTCTAAGGGTCTTACCACCTGCCCACAAGAACATCAGGCCAATCTGGTCAAGCATTGCTCATTTTCGAATCTGTCCTAGGGCAAATAGATGACTAAATGTTAAGGTTCACATTCAGGAAATGTCATTGCATTTTTGATTATCACAGAAAGCATTTATGTAAACAGGTGATTTTGCACAGTGCTTTCTTAGTACCATACTATTTTTGAAGCCCCTTTCTCTCTCCTTCCCTACCTTCTCGACAAACGATCCTGGGTTGTTTCAGTGCTGCTTTTCAACACTTTCCAATGTTGAGGTATCAACAGGTCCTCTGGTGGCTAAGACAGTCTGGGGTCAACGCAGTAAACCCAAGGACCTGTCCTGACCCTAGCCAGATGGCCATGTGATAACGAACAGTACTTCTGAAGCAAGCCCATTGGGTGGCTAAATGGAGCTCCATCTAGAAACAGGAACAAAGCCAGGCCAGAGAAGAATCAAGGTTGAGATGCTAAAGAATCTTCTCCAGTTGTACCAGCAGTTGGTACCTTTGCATAAGGGTAGTTTATTTATATATACCTCTCACTGAACTATACAACTTTACAACCAGAGGACGAAACTTATACCTGTAAATGAGATTATTTCAAAGCCATCACTTTAGGCTTTATTCTGATTTCAAAAACACCTTGGCATTCAATACTTATGTCAAAATTCTTTTGACTATATTTAGTGGTGGCAAATACTAGTTTTTTTGAGAGTGGGTGTTATTTTTAGAAATATCCAGGTCATTCAGAACTAAGAAGAATAAGATGGGAAATCAATACTATTCTGGTATAAAACCAAAGTGTTGGTTATAGTAAAACAGGTTGGAGTTTCCTGTGCAGATCTGAAAACAATTTGAAAAGGGAGTTTTAAAAGTGCTCTGAATAATGGCAATGTCAGTGTGGAATAAGGGTTGCTACTAAGGTAACAGCTTTGAAGAGGTCATTTGATATGGATGTTGGATTCTTTTTTTTTTTTTTTGGAGACAGAGTCTCACTCTGTTGCCCAGGCTGGAGTGCAGTGCTGCAATCTCGGCTCACTGCGACCTCCATCTCCCAGGTTCAAGCAATTCTCCTGCCTCAGCCTCCCGAGTAGCTGTGATTACAGATGCCCACCACCACACCCAGCCAATTCTTTGTGTTTTTAGTAGAGACAGGGTTTCACCATGTTGGCCAGGCTGGTCTCAAACTCCTGCCCTCAAGCAATCCACCTGCCTCAGCCTCCCAAAGTGCTGGGATTATAGGCGTGAGCCACCACATCTGGCCTGGATGTTGGATTCTTACTACTCTATTTCACGACCATTTAAAAAAAATGGTTTTGTTTTCTTTTTTTCTTTTTTTTTTTTTTTTTTTGAGACAGGGACTTGTGTAGTCGCCTAGGCCGGAGTGCAGTAAAGCTACAGCAGCCTTGGCTTCCTGGGATCAAGCAAGCCTTCTGAGTAGCTGAGACTACAGGCGTGCACCACCACACCCAGATAATTTTTTAAAAAATTTTTGTAGAGATGAGGTCTCACTATGTTGCTCAGGTTGGTCTCTGGGCTCAAGCAATTCTTCCGTCCCGGCCTCCCAAAGTGCTGGGATTACAGGCAGGAGCCCACCAAGCCTGGCCAGGAAAAAGCTGGTAAGACAACAGAAAAGTCTAGTATGTACTTCATTTCTGGGTTATAAAGCAGAAACTCTTAAAATTCCTCTCACAGCTTCAGTTAAGTGGTCTTAAGGGAGGAGACCACTACTACTCCGGCTCCCCTCCTCCCCTCACCTTGCCTAGTTCACAAGACAGGAGGAAAGCGAGAAAGAAACAAAAGTAAGATAAATAGCCAGACAACCTTGGCACCACCACCCGGCCCTAGGAGTTAAACAAAGTAATAATAATAACATCAACCCCTGGCCTAAACTACTTGTGTTATCTGTAAATTCCAGACACTATACGAAAAAAGCATTGTAAAACTTTCTGTTCTGTTAGCTGATGCATGTAGCCCCCAGTCATGTTTCCCACGCTTGCTTGATTTATCACGACCCTTTCACGTGGATCCCTTAAAACTGTAAGACTTTAAAAAGGCCATGTATTTCTTTTTCGGAGAGCTCGGCTCTTAAGACAAAAAAACCTCTTCCTTCTTTAATCCGGTGTCTCAGGAGTTTTGTCTGCGGCTCATCCTGCTACAGTCTCCATGTCCACAAAGTAAGGGTTAAGAGGCAGAGATTCTACGTATAAACGAATTTAAACTGATATTCTAAGGTTCTAAGATTCTCCATTCTGTTAATAACTTATTAGTACCTAACTACAGAATATAATGCACTTGGGGGCCTGGGTCTCCTACTTGCCAGGAGTTCTTAATCTAAAACACTGACCTGGACATGTCGATAATATCAAGAATAGCTAACACTTAATAACACTACATGCTATGCACTTTCTTAGCAAGCTATATATGTCAACTCTCTTAATACAGCCCTGTCATTACTTTTTACATTTTTATCTCACATGTGAGAGAACTGAGCCATGCAGAGTTGCCCATGACCACACAGAAAGCTGCAGAGCTGGGAATGGAACCAAGCCAGCCTGGCTCCAGTTGCACTCTTAATCACTAGGCTACACCACCCTATGCATCTATGAAGAAGAAACCAGATACATAAATTAAATAATAGGAAAAGGGCAGTGAAGGATATTTGCAAATTTATGGGAAGCCCATTTGAGAAGCAAAAAGGAGAGGATGAAGGGAGGCAGATGGACCTGTAAAAACTGGGGTGAAGGCCAGACAGACTAGCCACAAAAGTTCCATGGGCAATCTGGGGATGGGCAAAAAGAGTCTCCTCTAGTTTATTTAGAGAACAGACAATACAGCAACTTGAAAGATCCAGGAGTTATAAAGGACCAGTTTGGGTATATGACGTTTTTTATTACATAAACATCAGGTAATTCACTCCGTATCATTTTGTAAACCTGACTGGCTAGTAAGAAGTTACGTGTAATAAATCAAAGTCAACTTATTGGTGAACACTAGGGAAGATAAGTGCAATGCTCTACCTCCCATCTCGAAGGAAGCTTTTAGAAGCCACTATCCCGTAAAAGGGATGTATGGATGGAAGTCACTGAAGAGCCCTCGAGATATCTTCCGTTTTCCCACAGCCAATACCAATGCCACCTTAAGTCTAATCTCATCTGAGGTGGAAATAATCTCATGGGGCAGAAATGGGACTTAGAGCAGGGAATGACTTGGACGAAGGTCTTCTGACTCCAAGTCCAGTGTTCTTTCCTTGTAACCATTCAGGGCAACGGGGCCAATATTGATTTCAAAACTCCTCGGAGAACGTGAGCACACATCTATGCTACACAGAGAATTCCCTCATCACAGTTCCGTCTTGCTGCTGTCTACACCTGCTTCCTCTCCCTGGGACGATAGAAAACATGACGGGCGTTAATGCTTCTAAAATCTGCAACACATCAAATGAACGAAGCAACAGCTACTCTCGAGGTTCTCTGCTACGCCTTGTACCGCAGGCTGCGGTGAGCCGCAAGGAGTTGAGATTCCCGCGAGGCTGAGAGCCGCTCCCGCAGCCTACCCCGGCAAGCCCCCACCCAACCGCGAGGCGCGGGGGAGGCTTGGCCGCTGGGCCGGCCACCCACACCACCGCATCCCCGCCGAGGTGCAAGGGATTCGAGGAAGCCTGCACGGCAGGGGAGCAGCCCGTTCCTCGCGCCCCACGCACACGGAGACGTTGGAGCCGGTCCAGGCGCCTCCCCTCTCCCGATCCCGGATGCTCCGCCAACGCCGCCCAGCTCCACAGACCACCGCCTAGCGCCGCGCAGCCACACCTTCCACCCGCTAAAGGGAGGGGTCACGTGAGGCGGGCCCGGGGAACCAATGGGCGGCTCGCGCCGAATGGAAGGGATTGTCTGACCCCCGTGACGTCACAAAGCTGGCGAGGAGCGCGCTCCTCCTCCGCCCCCGCCCCACCCCCGGCCGCGGCCCTCTCCGCCTTCCCGCCCACTCGCCACTGCGCAGCCAATCGGGAGGCGGGAAGCACTCCAGCCCGAACGTGCGGGCGGGGCAGGGTGGCGGCCCCGCAGGGTAGGGGAGCAGAGTGGGCCGGCCGGGGGCGAGGGCCCGCGCTCCGGGAGCTGCACGGGGCTGAGTGGAAAAAGCGCGGAGCGGTGGCGTCGTTGTCGCCCCCTCCTCCTCAGGACAATCGTTTGGTCTCCTGCGGTGCCCGGTTCGTATTCCCTACTCGCGGCCACGAGCCGCCCCGTCCGGGATCCTCCACCCGTCCAAAGTTGTGAGGGGGCGCCGGGCGTGCTCGCGGATCGGCGGCCGCGGGCGTGCGGAGGGCGGGACGAGCCCTGGAGCGCCAGGTGCGCACCGGGGGGTCGGGGCTGTAGGGCGGGAGCGGTGGCGCTGGCGGCTGTCGGGGGGCGGGGGGCTGGGGGCTGTGCGCTTGGGGCGGGGGCGGGGCCGCCGTGCAGCCCTAGCGTCTTCCGGCCTCTGCGTGCCGGCTGTCAGCACCAAGGGCGCCGCGGGGACCGCGGCAGAGTGAGCTCCGGGGAGGCTGTAGGGCTGCGGCTCTGCCTGAGTGTCTCCCTGATGCACCCGGGGTCCGGGCTGGCCCCGCTGGCAGCTTGCCGCCGGCCGGTCCTTGTTAGTCTGGACTGAAGCGGGCACCCGTGGGGCCGGGCCGGGCCGGGCAGGACGGGACTGGGCGGGCAGCGGGCGGGGCTGCCGTACGCGTCCATGGGCTTCGCGCCCCGACTGGATGGAGGGGCTGGCCCTTGGGGCGCGCCCCTGCTCGCGCCTGGGCCGCGCTGTCTTGGGGTGTGGCTCTGCCTCCCCGGCGGGGTGGGTTGGTTTGGTTGGCTTCCTTGTTCTCTCCACCCCTTTATCCCTCCTCCATTCTCTTCCCCCCTCCCAGCCCATTCACCGGGCTGGAGCGAGACCTCGCCCCTCCTCCGCTCCCGCCTCCCCGCCGCCGCCTCCTCTAATGAGCATCTCTGCCTTGCTTTCAATGGGCCGGTGCTGCTGTCGCTGCTGCTGCCCGCGCGGGTTGTGGATGTTGTCGGCTCCGTGTTGTGATGACAGGAGAATGTGTGTGTGTCCCGGGCCCAGACGAATTGGTAGGTATTCACTTAACTACCTGCGTTGGGTACCCAGGAAGGATGGTGACAGATTTTTGTGTATGGATGGTTTTAGGTGGGTCAGCGTTGTATTAAGGGATGAGATAGATTGGAAAAAGGAACAAGGGCGTCTTGGATTGGGAGAGCTTTGATGCCTTTGTGAGTGCAATTTTTCAGGTAGCGACAAAGGAAACTAATCAAACAGGTACTGGCTTGGTGCTTCGTATCATTCTTCATTCATGTAAAAAGATAGCAGGAGCTGTGAAATGGCTAGGCATTTCCAGAAAAATGTTGGAAAATCGCGGATGGTCTTTATGTAGAGTGTTTAATGCAATCGGATTACATAAACTGGGGTTCTGACACATTAAATGATTAGCATAGCTTTTCTTTTTCATTTACATCAGAAGCTTTGCAAAGCTAAAGGGCTCTGGAGTCGGTCCCTTAATAGCGTTTGCTAATTAATTTGGTCCGTAGGTCTATTGATGGAGTGGAAAAAATGTCTTGGCACAGGCTCTGCTAAGCACATCAGTAAGAATGGATGGGTCTCTTTCCTGTTTCTGGTTGCAGTGCATCTTTCTTTATTAGTCATTGGCAAAATCAGCCAAATCTGCCTGGGACGAAGATGCTGCGTATAACGTGGCTGAGTCTAGATCATGGAATAGGAACTTTTCCGTGAAAATTGTGATCAGGAGTAACTTGAAAATTTGACACTGCTCTGTTTTACCAACAGTTGTACCTGGATGCTGTTCTTATTGCCTGATCAAGAGCCTTCTACACTAATTTAACAAGCTTGCCAGCAAAAGTTTTGATGTAGAGGGTTTTCTTGTTGTATCAGTGGATATTCTGAAGGATAATTAAGAGTTTTCCAGTGCTCACTTATTGTTTATGAAAGCATTTGAAAGTACTTTGACTCCCAAGGGTATCTGATCTGATGGAGAGAATATATCACTTGTACCGATGAGGATAGAACGCTCATTAATCACAGCACAGTTTTCATAAATTCCAACTTCCCTAGGAATTTTGTCTTTTGAAGGCATGTTAGGAGTTGGGGCATTAGGATATAATCTCAGTCCATGTGCTAAGCCTCTGCATAACTGAAAGATACAGTCAATAAAATTCACTCTCTTTTTTTGTTTTTAATCTCAAGAACTTTTGCCTCGAAGGAAAAATGTAGTGGAGAATTTGTTTGATGTTTGAATATAAGTATTATTAAAAGCACCTGCTGTGTGAATCATTAGCTTTTTGTCATTAGATTTCATTCATTTTGCAGTGAACTACAAAAGTAGAAAAGATGTCAAACCAAGCCGGATGCGGTGGCTCATCCCTGTAACCCCAGCACTTTGAGAGGCTGAGGCGGGTGGATGGCCTGAGGTCAGGAGTTGGAGACCAACCTGACCAACATGGTGAAAGCCCATCTCTACTGAAAATACAGAATTATCCGGGCGTGGTAATCCCAGCTACTCGGGAGGCTGAGGCGGGAGAATCGCTTGAACCCGGGAGGCAGAGGTTGCAGTGAGCCGAGATCAGGCCATTGCACTCCAACTCCTCCCCCCGCCCCCCCCACCCAGAAAAATGTCGAAGCAAAGGAATTTAAGTAAAGTGCAGGTTTCCTGGATTTGTTATTCCTTAGACAATCAAACACTGTCAACCCTCCCTCCCCCACACGCAAATAGTGTTTTGAGTCAATTTACATTCCATAGAGGCACATTTTCTTTTTTTTTTTCTGTAAGATTCTTAAGTTTTAAAGAAAGAGCAAATGCAGTCATAAAATTATGAAGAAAAATTGTTTTCATTAAGATTACGTTCGTTTACATTTTTAATGATAGGAAACCTTTATACAAAGCACAAAATGAGTTGATATGCTTTCTGCGTGCAAACCTAAAAAGAAATACAGTTTAAGTGTGGAAGCCGCTGTCATGTGGCCCAACATTTGAGCACATCTTCTGGCTCAGTCATGTACACTTAACCTCTGGATGACTTTCAGGTATTCAGTTTGAAGTGCTTTTATTTAAATGGTTACTCCTGATGGATTACTGTTTTTCTGGAATTTCTGTTTTTCATTAGTGCATTTCAGAATACTTTTTTAGTTACAGATTCTTATTTCCAAAATTATAGCCATTACTTTCTATTGCCTGATCTTGTCTTCATTTTCGTAAACAAATCCCTTCTTAGCTAGTGCAGTTAAAATGATGGTACTTTCTGCTACTTGCAGAAGAGAATCTGTGTGGCTGGCTTATGTAGTGCTTTTTACAGAAACAAACAAGAATCAGTGATTATTCGGTGTTTAGTTTTCTTTGCTTCCCGCTACCCCAATTTATCACTTTTTCTCAAATTATTCTTCAAAAAAGGTATATGAAAATAATATATAGCTAACACTTGCTATGATATTTGTAAATTCTTTTGTTTCTTAGTGAGTTTAGCCCTGGGAAGGAATAGTTGCTATTAACTCAGATGGTTTTATTTTCCATGTTCCTTTTTGTTTATTGCATTTGTTTATTGAAAGTATTTCTAAAGTGTGTTTCTTTGTAGTCCAAAAGACTATTTTGAAGCAGTATCTCAAGAATTCAGGGAAAATATATTTTATTGAGGAAGAAGAGGGATTTTTTCTTGCCTAAATTATCTAGATTAATGATATATTTATTAAATTTTCCAAATAAATGCCCAGAAATTATTTTCAGTGCGTATAGTGAGTGATAGGATTTTTTTAAAGTTTGTAATTATATTGCTGTACCTTTTCAATCCAAACCTTAGACTATTATTTGACTATACTGCTTTCCTGGAGCAAATGAATACCTTTTTTTTTCTTTAATGTGAGAAAAAACATTTTTGGTCTTTTGAAATTTATTTTAAATTTACAATTGACACATAATAGTGTATATTTATGGGATACACTGTGATTTTTCAGTGTGTGTATATTGGTAGACATTGTGTAATGATCAAATTACAGTAATTACCATATCCAAGAAAACATTTTTCTAGGGGTTAATTCTACTTTGGATCCATAGTAGATGAAAATACTTACATGGTTTTTCCTTATGGCTACTAAGCAGGGGACATTGTTAGTAAGTAAATTAAGTTCTAGGACTGAAGTCATTTATGTTACTAACAAAGCTTTAGAGCTACTACAATACTTAAACTTTTTTTTTTTTTTTAATCATGAATGGCACGGTAGAATTCAACAGTGAATAAATGAAACCTAAATTTTATTTCAAAGCCTCACTTCCATAAGCATAAAGGCATGAATCCTAGAAAAGCCTTAGATAGCATCTGTTCCGTTGTGTTCATTTCCAAGTTAGAAGAGTGAGACTCAAAGATGTGAGCTGACTTTTCCAAGATTATTTGGGAGTTGGTGGCAGACTTATGCCCATTAGCCTGGCAAATTGCCACAGTGGTCTAGAGAAGCAAGTTTTGCAAGACCATCTACTGGGGTACAGGAGAGAAATACTGGAATTTCTTTTTTTATTTAATTATGTAGAAATTTTTCTGTGTATGTTACAATGCATATTACTATAGTAATACATGTATATGATGTACAAACATCTCTGTTGTTCCTCACCCTACATTCCTCAGAGTCGACTGAGATACACACCTCATCCAGCATATGCTACCTTTTGCGGGCCAAAGGAGAACTGGTGGCAGTAATTTATGAATATACATATGTTTGGGCTGCATCTTAACACTTTTGATCATAGCCATGTGTAATCATGCCAAAATTGACCACAGGTCTATGTAAGGGATCTTCATAAATTGAAGAAGTCCCTGTGTAAAATGGGAGATTTCAAGGCATTTTTTAAGGATAGGGAGATAGAAGGATGATTGGTCAGGTAGACTGCTACTGCATAATGTTATATAACCTTCATCTCCTTAGCTTTCCCCAGCCAAATCTGTTGTACATTCTGCACAGTTTGTACTGCACAAAGAAGAACAAAGAAAAGAGAAAATTGAAGTTTGAGTACAGGAGCCAGGAGTTCAGTCCTGGTTCCACGAATGATTGGGAGTTGTGCCTACCAGAATACACCCTGTAGAAATAGTACATGATGTGTGTATAAAATGTAGTACCTTCTAACAAAGGGTTAGCATGTAGATTGACTTGCTTAATATTTGTTATGAAGGCAAAGCTAGATTAAGTATCCTGAAATGTAACTCTTTTCTTTGTGTACATCTGTCTAATTTACTGTCTAGGAATCCCAGTCAGAAGTTCCAGCCTGCCACTGTTCTCTGATGCCATGCCAGCACCAACTCAACTGTTTTTTCCTCTGATCCGTAACTGTGAACTGAGCAGGATCTATGGCACTGCATGTTACTGCCACCACAAACATCTCTGTTGTTCCTCATCCTACGTTCCTCAGAGTCGACTGAGATATACACCTCATCCAGCATATGCTACCTTTTGCAGGCCAAAGGAGAACTGGTGGCAGTACACCCAAGGAAGGAGATATGCTTCCACACCACAGAAATTTTACCTCACACCTCCACAAGTCAATAGCATCCTTAAAGCTAATGAATACAGTTTCAAAGTGCCAGAATTTGATGGCAAAAATGTCAGTTCTATCCTTGGATTTGACAGCAATCAGCTGCCTGCAAATGCGCCCATTGAGGACCGGAGAAGTGCAGCAACCTGCTTGCAGACCAGAGGGATGCTTTTGGGGGTTTTTGATGGCCATGCAGGTTGTGCTTGTTCCCAGGCAGTCAGTGAGAGACTTTTTTATTATATTGCTGTCTCTTTGTTACCCCATGAGACTTTGCTAGAGATTGAAAATGCAGTGGAGAGTGGCCGGGCACTGCTACCCATTCTCCAGTGGCACAAGCACCCCAATGATTACTTTAGTAAGGAGGCATCCAAATTGTACTTTAACAGCTTGAGGACTTACTGGCAAGAGCTTATAGACCTCAACACTGGTGAGTCAACTGATATTGATGTTAAGGAGGCCCTAATTAATGCTTTCAAGAGGCTTGATAATGACATCTCCTTGGAGGCACAAGTTGGTGATCCTAATTCCTTCCTCAACTATCTGGTGCTTCGAGTGGCATTTTCTGGAGCCACTGCTTGTGTGGCCCATGTGGATGGTGTTGACCTTCATGTGGCCAATACTGGCGATAGCAGAGCCATGCTGGGTGTTCAGGAAGAGGACGGCTCATGGTCAGCAGTCACGCTGTCTAACGACCACAATGCTCAGAATGAAAGAGAACTAGAACGGCTGAAATTGGAACATCCAAAGAGTGAGGCCAAGAGTGTGGTGAAACAGGATCGGCTGCTTGGCTTGCTGATGCCATTTAGGGCTTTTGGAGATGTAAAGTTCAAATGGAGCATTGACCTTCAAAAGAGAGTGATAGAATCTGGCCCAGACCAGTTGAATGACAATGAATATACCAAATTTATTCCTCCTAATTATCACACACCTCCTTATCTCACTGCTGAGCCAGAGGTAACTTACCACCGATTAAGGCCACAGGATAAGTTTCTGGTGTTGGCTACTGATGGGTTGTGGGAGACTATGCATAGGCAGGATGTGGTTAGGATTGTGGGTGAGTACTTAACTGGCATGCATCACCAACAGCCAATAGCTGTTGGTGGCTACAAGGTGACTCTGGGACAGATGCACGGCCTTTTAACAGAAAGGAGAACCAAAATGTCCTCGGTATTTGAGGATCAGAATGCAGCAACCCATCTCATTCGCCATGCTGTGGGCAACAACGAGTTTGGGACTGTTGATCATGAGCGCCTCTCCAAAATGCTTAGTCTTCCTGAAGAGCTTGCTCGAATGTACAGAGATGACATTACAATCATTGTAGTTCAGTTCAATTCTCATGTCGTAGGGGCATATCAAAACCAAGAATAGTGAGTGGCTCTTTCACTGGCAATTCTCAAATGATATACATTTAAAGGGCAGATTTTTAAAAAAGATACTACTATAATAAACATTTCCAGTTGGTCATTCTAAGCATTTACCCATTTGATACTCTAGCTAGTCAGGTACTTTAAATTGACTTTGCAGCAGGCTGGCAGGGTCAGGAGAGTCTGGTTCTGCCTAGCTCAGATTTCATGGCACCTGCACTTGAAGCAAGTCACTTCTTTATCACAGGTGTCTTGAAACATTGGCTTCTTTTACCAACCTGAGAAAATTAGGATGACCTGGCAAATAAGATCTTGAATAGGCCGAAAGCAAGTATCTTGCTGTGTGTAGTCTCTTGGTTAAAGTGAAGAAACAGTACTGTTCACACCTGCAGACCCCTTTCTTCACTGAGATTCCAGTGTATGTGAGAACATATATTTATTGCATGATTTTCTAGGTACACAGTCTATGCATTATTCATATACATTTATTTTAGCCTGAAGTGGTTTTCAAATCCAATTCTTTAAGCCATAAATGACCAAGATCCAAGCAGTCTGAATTTGTTTTTGTGATTATTTGACTGGAATGCTTCTTAAGTGGAATAACTATACTCCGTTATCCACCCGATTTCCTAATGTAATTGAAACATTTTCTATTTTGCCACACACTTGGAGACAATAAGGGTTTTTAGTTTTATCTACTCTTCTATTGAAGTTAAATACAGAAAAAAAGATTTTTTATTTGTATTAATGAAAAGCTTTAGTTTAAAATAAGGAGATCCAGAATAAAAAGAAGAGACTGACCTCTTCAATTATTGTCATCTGTAGCCACCAGCACAACACTCTTACATAATCCCCAAAGGCTTGGCATGCTGTAAGTGTGTGGTGGGTAGACTGCTGCCGGGGAATCGTACTTCTTATTTAGTAGTGATAAGACTTTTCATCATTTTTGGAATTTTAAAGATGACATATATAAAATAAGTTTATCAATTTGGGGAGTAAGGTTTAATATTACCATTGGGTATTGAGACAGGAGAACGTTTTTGTTTTTCTCCATTTAGACATAGGTCAATTAAAATATTTGGGTTTAAAATGACTAAATGCTTTAAACATATTGTAGCTTAAGATATGTGTGTTAAGATATATACATGAGAAACTTTAAAAGGTAACTACTGTGCATGCCTGATGCTTAATAGAACACTTACTTAGTGACATCAAATGTTTGCAGCAGTCTCCATAATTATATTCAGTCCCTTCTAATACTGTATCAACGTAAATGAAATAAATATATTCAAATTGGCTTTTTGGGAGCTTATTTACTATGCATCAAATGGCATTTTGTTCCTGTGTTTAGTAGTGATCTGTATACAGCTGTGCATATACTTTCATCACTTATTCTAGCATCACTGTTAAAAAATGGCTGTGATTATGTTTGATATTCACCTGGATTTTAATAAAAGCCAATATCAGCTTCCCATTGTGTAATAACTTGGGTGTTTAGGAGTCTTTTCACATTTTTGGGGGATATGAACTAGATGTTCAAGGACTCCTTCTGGAGTGTGGATACTGAATCAATGTAGTATTGGCTGCAGAATTTGCTTCAATTGAAAATAGACTCAGGAAGATTGCTGCTCAGAATATCATATGTTTATTTTTTGAGGTGTTTTTGTTTTTATTTGTGGGTTTTTTTTTTGGAAGTCAGCTTGGAATTTTTTTCCTGGGAAGTATTTGGGAGAGAGAAAGGCTGTACTATATATTTATTTCAAATGTTTTGACTGGGCCTTTTTCTTTTAATGATATATGTGGACTGCTCTAGCAAACCCTATTTTCAGCTACTATTTGAATGTTCTTGAACACCACCACTGAAGAGTTTCATATTATACACCAAATAATGTCTCATTTCTATATAGTATAGGGAATATAAAATTGGTTTCCTGTGGTCATGATCAAGATAGTAATATTATTACACAAGAAACTTGGTCTGCAGTCTGAAAGTTGGTCTACTCTCTATAGATATGAAAATGCAGCAGGGGTTGACATTGTAGAAATGAAAGTAATTGGGTATGGGAAATCTGAATGTACTGTCATCTAAAAGCAATTGTGATTTTATTGTAATTGGTTGTCACTGTGATACAGTGTCTAGAATTAAAGAATACATGTAAACTTTCATGGTATTTAGCCTTTCTTAAATTTTTTTAAAATTTAAACTTTCTAATGTATGTATTCAACTTCTGTATTTATATTTAATCAGTGGTTCATGATACATAATACACCCTTAACTAGTTAAATGGAATGTTGGTATGGCACAGAGTACCGTATTGGTAAGAAAACTGTCTTATAAAAGATGTATGTGTGTGAAGACATGAAAGTTTAATGTACAGAATGGTTGGAGAAATGCCCATGGTGAATTAAAGCTTCATATCTGCTTTCTGAATGTCCTGTGTTGGTTTTTAATAACAAGATTCATTAGATGCTTCCTATGCATGGTAGATTATGTTTAACTTTAAGATCCAGTAGATACATAGTACTTCAAATTTGTAAAAATTGAGGTAATTTTTTTTTTTTTTTTTGAGACAGAGTCTCGCTCTGTTGCCAAAGCTGGAGTGCAGTGGCACGATCTCGTCTTACTGCAACCTCTGCCTCTTGGGTTCAAGCAGTTCTTCTGCCTCAGCCTCCCGAGTAGCTGGGACTACAGGTGCATGCCACCATGCCTGGCTAATTTATGTATTTTTAGTAGAGACGGGGTTTCATCATATTGGCTAGGCTGGTCTTGAACTCCTGACCTTGTGATCCACCCGCCTCCCAAAGTGCCGGGTTTACGGGCATGAACCACCACGCCAAACCAAAATTGAGGTATAATTTAAGCAAAATGCACAGATTTAAAATTTGCGATGTAACATTTGGTAACACCCCAATAAAGATATAAAACTTTTCCTTCAGAAAATTCCCTATGCCCCTTTCCCATTGATCCCTCTCATAACTATCATTCCACTTTTCTCACTATAATTTTGCTTCTAGAAATTTATGTAAATCATACATGTACTTTTTTTTTTTTTTTTTTTTTTTTCAGACAGTCTTGCTCTTTCGCCCTGGCTGGAGTGCATGATCTCAGCTCACTGCAGCCTCCACCTCCTGGGTTCGAGCAATCCTCCTGCCTCAGCCTCCCGAGTAACTGGGACTACAAGCATGTCTCATCACACCTGGCTAACTTTTGTATTTTTAGTGGAGACGGGATTTCACCATGTTAGCCAGGCTGGTTTCAAACGCCTGACCTCAAGTGATCCGCCCACGTCAGCTTTCCAAAGTACTGGGATTACAGGCGTAAGCCACTGTACCCGGCCCATATATATACTTTGGATGTTTGACTTTTGCTCAGTTTTTGGAGATTCACTTACGTTGTATTCATAGTCTGTTCCTTATTACTGAGTAGCATTCCAGTGTTTGAATGTATCACAATTTATCCATTCTCTATTGATGGATGTTGTCAGTCTCCCCCTCCTCCCCTTTAAAGATAATTTTTAGATTAATAATTCTCAGAAATGCTGTTTGGTTAAGGTGTAGCTTTAACTTTGCAAATAATGATTACCGGTAAGTTTTATGTTAAAGCTTTGATGATAGGACCCTTTAATGCCCTTAAAACAAATGGTGGGAATTTTTCATGGTGAAAAGTTTGGTGGGATTAAGGTGTGGCCCGTTGCTATTGGCCTCTCTGTTCCTCTCCCACTGAGAATTTTGTTGAGTTCATTAAGCTTGGTAAATTGTGTTAATGACAAATTGAGAAAATGGCAAATTATACCTCGGTGGGGTTTTTGTCTGTTTTTTGAAAAACATCTCACTCTGTCACCCAGACTGGAGTGTAGTGGTGTGATCACAGTTTATTGCAGCCTCAACCTCCTAAGCTCATATAGCTTGGTTTTTGATGGTTTGGGTTTATTGCTGCATTGGCCATAGCTATGATTAGGGATGAGGAAGGAAGAGGATGAAGTGCTGACTGCTGGGGATGGGGCGACTGACTTGAGTATTTCTGCTTTCATTGAACAAAGTTAACGCTGCTTAGAATGAGCTTCCATGTTCACTAGTCAAACTTATACCTGAATGTGGGTTGTTCGTTTGTCCTTGGATATAGCAAGAGGATCTAGGTAGCTGTTATCCTTTCCATAGGTTGACATATTTAATTCTGACTTTTTTCATAAATAATAGAACAATTGCTATTCATTGTAGAGTTTTTCAGACCTTCAAAAGCTGCGTTCTGTTCAAATTGATGCAGTGGTGCCTTTACTACCTAAACAAGCTGAATAAATGAAGACGTCTTAATGGCATCAGAATTGGCTTGTTACAGTATGAAAGTCATTTCGTTTTTTCCTTTCAGAATGTACTTTAAAAGCCAGGCTTAATCCTATTAAATCCTATGTGTCCAGTTCTTACAACAATGCAATTTATAACCCTGGATTGAATCATAATGCATAGCATTGTTTTCTAAGTAGCTCTCAAATTACAAGTCTTCAAAACGAATATATTAGGAATGATGAAATTCGTATACTCCATGTGCCATTAAAAATGGTTATCCAATGCATGTATATTAAGGTCCACACAATTTAGGCTCAGTTATTTAGCCAATATTTAGGTTCATAAATAGTCCCCATCCAACCCTTGACTCCCAGAAGCTCCCTATGCACAGAATGAGAGAAGCATTTCCTTGAGGGTCCACCAGGAACTGTAGCTGCTATTTGTGAGTATCAGGTACTCAGCTTCAAAAAGACTGGATATTTCATCTGAGTTCATCTTACTACCCCTACCCAAAGGCAGGTGGAGGAGACAGTTTTCCATCCAAGATCCTGTCCAAACTGATGAATTCTCTGCTTTTCTTTCTTTTCTTTTTTTTTTTTTTTCTTTTTGAGATGGAGTTTCGCTTTTCTTGCGTAGGCTAGAGTGCAGTGGTGCAATCTTGGCTCACTACAACCGCCTCCTGGGTTCAAGTGATTCTCCTGCCTCAGCCTCCCGAGTAGCTGGGATTACAGGCATGCACCACCACACCCGGCTAATTTTGTATTTTTAGTAGAGACGGGGTTTCTCCATGTTGGTCAGGCTGGTCTTGAACTTCCGACCTCAGGTGATCCGCCTGCCTTGGCTTCCCAAAGTGCTGGGATTACAGACGTGAGCCACCACGCCCGGCCAGTTCTCTGCTTTTCTAAAATGTACGCAGTTCACTGACTCTGCTTGTAACATGCTCAAAGTGCACAAATACTAAAGTCTGAGGTTAGTGATCACATTCAGCCTTTCAGAAACTTTAAACCCTGGGCACTAGCAACAAGCAGCCAAGAAGAGTCAACTAAAGATTTTATCTCATCCGTGGCGATGAACCAGATTGTCTTTTTGAAGGCCAGGAACTGTTTTATTTGCTGGCAGTGTTGCCTCAGAGACCAGCCTTCCAGCATGAACGCTGAGAATGGGAAATGTGACAAGAGACCTAAGCTAGGAAAAACTAGATGGAAGGGAAAGAACGGTATTGGCAATTACCGTAGTGATTACAGAGGCAGTAATGGGGTCAGGGAGCATCAGATCCTAATAATTTGCACCAGTGACAAGGATGAGCGCAAAGCACCGGAAAGACAGCAGTGAGCTAAATGGTAGCAAGGTAAAGGACTTTAAAAATCATTTTTGGCCGGGCACGGTGGGTCATGCCCGTAATCTCAGCACTTTAGAGTGCTGAGGCTGAGGTGGGTAAATCACCTGAGGTCAGGAGTTCAAGAGCTCCCTGGCCAGTGTGGCGAAACCTCATCTCTACTAAAAATACAAAAAAACTAGTTGGGCATGGTGGTGCATACCTGTAATCCCAGCTACTTGGGAGGCTGAGACAGGAGAATCACTTGAACCCCGGAGGTGGAGGTTGCAGTGAGCCAAGATTGCGCCACTGCACTCCAGCCTGGTGACAGAGCAAGACTGTCTCCAAAAAAAAAAAAAAAAAAAAATCATTTTTAAACCCTTAGGCGCACATATTTTATGGTAGGGCAGCAGCAATTGACATTAGCATGGCCATTTAGTCCTGGTCCATTAGATAAGCAAAAAGGAAAGTCTTTGAAACTGACCATATGGAAAGGAATCTGTGGTACTCAGAAGTATAGTTTTCTACAAAGAACTTGGCTTAGAAATTATTTTTCTTTGCTCCAAACCTGTAGATAAGTTAAATAGCCTAATTTAGCCTGATGAAAACAGAGATGGGATCATTAAGGCCCTGGTGACAGGAGAGACAGCTGTGAGACTGAGCAGACCAGAGAGAATGAGGGTTATTAAAGCAGGGCCTTGTTGACCATGAAGTTAGAGCCCCGTGGCTCCCGGCATAACCAGAAAACACACTGATGTTGCAGCCATAGTAATACTAACAGTAACCACAACTATTGTTTTTTGTGTACTTACTATGTGCCTGGTTCTGTGAAAAGTACACCGATTACATTTCCTCATTTTATCCTTGTGCCGGCTATTGTCTGGCCCATCAATTCCTTCTCAGGCTGTCTCTGCCCTGCTCTGTGGACCAGGAAGCCATATTCTGCAGGCTGTAGCTCCCAGGGCTCATTTGCCTCCTGATTGCCATTTCAGTTCAGCAAACAGGTAACACCAGCAGATGATCAGAGGGTGGGATGAGAGAGAGGCCAGGATATTTCTTCCTTATTCCCTCCATGCTGTGGGCTGCATCTCCAGCCTTGGCTGTAACCCTCACACTGTACTGCTCGTCTTCCATGATTCCAGGCCTCAGTGGGCTCAGGTAACATTGTTTCCTTCCTTTGTCCTTTCAGCCTTAGGGAGGGTAATGACTTCTACTGTTGTTAGTCTCCTGGTGCCCCACCATCCTTTGTTTGTTCCTTTACCCTTGTTCGAACCTCTATAAGAAATCCATTGATTTGAAACATCTAGGGTAAAGTCAGTTTCCTGCTGAGACCTGACCAACATAAGCTTCAAAGCAAGCTGAAGTATTATATCCTCTATTTCATCCAGCAGAAAGAGGCTAGGTAACATGTCCAGCGTCACACACCAAACAAATTCATGTCTGTGTATTTCAAAGCCTGCATGTTTAATCAACAGCATGCTGCCTGGCCTCTCCATGTAACCAGAATGATTCCTTTGGAATCGAGAAAGTCCGAGGTCTAAGTGCCCAATAAGCAAGTGATTCCTTGAGAAGCAGAAACGAAAATTGACATAGCCCAGCAGTTAACATAGCACGCAGGGAATGGAGCCCCCAACAGATGGAAGGAGTGAGCTGGGGGCAGAAAAGACAGAATTATGGTTTTATAGGTTAGAACCAGTTGTTTCTCAGTTAGCAGTGCATTGCAGTACACAGGTACATGTTTCTTAGTTCCCTGTTTCAATTGTTGAAGTATTTATTGGTTAGCATAGTCCAGACACTGAGGATAGGTGTTAGGGGTGAACGGTGGTTAAAAGGTAGGGTCTGCCTTCAAGGAGCTCACAGTTTGGAGGGAAAATTACCATTGCATAAAATAATAATTACCGTTTGGTAATTAAGGATGATTCAGAAATGAAGACAAATACAAAATTTCAACAATAATCCAGAAAAAAGAGTGACTCTGTCCTGCTGTGTCTTAGTGACAAGGCAGGCTCCTAGAGAGTCGGGGAAGTTTCATTAGAAGGGACAGTGCTTGAGCAGAGATTTTAAAGGGGAAAAGGGGTTTGCCAGGCAGGAAAGAATCCAGGGGCCAGGCTCGGTGGCTCACACCTGTAATCCCAGCACTTTGAGAGGCCGAGGCGGGTGGATCACCTGAGGTCAGGAGTTTGAGACCAGCCTGGCCAACATGGTGAAACCCTGTCTCTACTAAAAATACAAAAATTAGGTGGGCGTGGTGGTGCATGCTTGTAATCCCAGCTACTTGGGAGGCTGAGGCAGGAGAATCTCTTTTTTTTTTTTTTTTTTTTTGAGACGGAGTCTCGCTCTGTCGCCCAGGCTGGAGTGCAGTGGCCGGATCTCAGCTCACTGCAAGCTCCGCCTCCCGGGTTTATGCCATTCTCCTGCCTCAGCCTCCGGAGTAGCTGGGACTACAGGCACCCGCCACCTCGCCCGGCTAGTTTTTTGTATTTTTTAAGTAGAGACGGGGTTTCGCCGTGTTAGCCAGAATGGTCTCGATTTCCTGACCTCGTGATCCGCCCGTCTCAGCCTCCCAAAGTGCTGGGATTACAGGCTTGAGCCACCGCGCCCAGCCGAGAATCTCTTAAACCTTGGAGGCGGAGGTTGCAGTGAGCCGAGATTGTGTCATTGTACTCCAGCCTGGGTGACAGAGCAAGACTGTGTCTCAAGCAAACAAACAACAATAGAAAAAGAAAAAAGAAGAATCGAGGCATGGCTTTCTTGGAAGAAGGTAGAACTCGTGTTTGAGGAGCTCTGAGTGCCTTTCATATGGGTAGAACATGCACTGGCGGGCAGCTGTGGTGGGTGATGAGGGAAAGGTATGAACAGCACAGAAGAGCCCTAAGCAAATACACAGTCACTCTGGAGCACTCAAACCTTTAGAGAGAGAACTGCTTGAGAAGGCAAAGGCCAACCAAGACAAGCATGGATGCCAGAGTTGGCGGGGGCAGCCGTGGGAGGAAGGACAAAGGAAGGTCAGCTGGACCCGTGCCAGGCTGAGATCTGGCTTCTAGCCACTCACAGGTAGGAGCCCAGACTAATTTAAGTGAGGAAGGGTTGATGGTTAAACAAGAGAACATCTGTGTGATTTGCATATTGCCATTAGTCATTTGTGGGTCTGCAGTCAAATTTAGTAACCTGGTGTTTAATTCAAACATAGTCATATTTTCGTTCCCTCAGTTCCTTGGCTACTATAGTACACTTACTGAACACTACTCAGGTATTGGGCAACTTAAAAGCCACTGAACTTGAGTAACCTAACCAGCCATCCATCAAAGTCTTGGACCATGATAGCTGGATTGAATTACCAGCCGCAGGTTGGTTCAGTCCAATCTGAAGGGGTGGCCTGCCCCTCCACACCTGTGGGCGTTTCTCGAGAGTTGAGAAAATAAATGAGACACAGAGACAAAGTATAGAGAAAGAAAAAGTGGGCCCAGGGGACGGGCGCTCAGCATACACAGGACCCACGCCGGCACCGTTCTGAGTTCCCTTAGTATTTATTGATAATTATCTTTACCATCCTAAAGAAAAGGAAGTGGCAGGATAATGGGATCATTATAGGGAGAAAGTCAGCAGTAAGACATATGAATAAAGTTCTCTGTGACATGAATAAGTTTAAGGAAAAGTGCTGTGCCTTGATATGCATATGTAAACATCTCCATAAACCTTTTTAGTGCATAAAGAGCAGCATTGCGCTAGCAATCCCGCCTTTCGCTCTAAGGCGGTTTTCTCCTTTCTCAGTAAACAGAACATACAATCGGGTTTTACACGGAGATGTTCCATTGCCCAGGGGCGGGAAGGAGACAGATGCTTTTCTCTGTCTCAACTGCCAACAACCGCCAAAAGGCCTTCTTTCCTCTTGTACTAGTCCTTCTCAGCACAGACCCTTCACGGGTGTCAGGCTGGGGGACGATCAGGTCTTTCCCTTCCCACAAGGCCATATTTCAGACTATCACATGGGGAGAAACCTTGGACAATACCTAGCTTTCCTAGGCAGAGGTCCCTGCGACCTATGGCAGTGTGTGTCCCTTGGTGCTTGAGATTAAGAGAATGGTGATGACTTTTAACCAGCAAGCTGCCTTCAGGCACTTGTTTAACAAAGCACACCCTGCACAGCCCAAAATCCTTTAAACCATGAGTCACCATAGCACATGTCTCTTGCAAGGACAAGGTTAGGGGTAGGGTCACAGATTAACAGCATCTCAAATACAGAACAAAATGGAGTCTCTTATGTCTACTTCTTTCTATATAGACACAGTAACAGGCTGATCTCTCTTTCTTTTCCCCACAATCTAGCAAGTGTGTATTGGGTTGCTTCACTGTTTTAGGTACTAGGGATACGTAGTAACCAGCCTTCAGGATGACTCTTAGTGACCCCTGCCTCCTGGTATTTATATCCTGTGTAGTCAATACACTCCCAGGATTGGGTTAGAGTATAGCAGAGGCAATGGGATGACCCTCCTGATACTAGATTATAAAAAGACACTGCAGCTTCTGTCTTGGACACTGCTTTGCTCTTGGATCACTGACTCTGGGAAGAGCCATGCTGTGTGCAGCCTTTTAGAGAGGCCCATGGAGAGAAAGGGACTGAATCCTTCTTCCAACAATCACATGAGTGAACCTGGAAGCAGATTTTGCAGTCCCAGTGACGTCTTCATGGCTGCACCCTTAGTCAACAGCATGACTGACCTCATGAATGACCTTGAGCTAGAAAAGCTGTTCTCAGGTTCTAAACATTCAGAAACTGTATGAGAAATAACTTTGTTGTTTTAGATGCTAAGATTTGAGTTAATTTGTTACAGTCTTGAGAATTTTACAGTTTGGTCACACAGACACTGATTATTTGACTGTGTCTTCAACTTGGATTACCTGGTAAACAAGATGTGCAATGACCAAAGAAGTCACATATTTAAAGGTCACTTGGGTTCAAATAAATGGAGGTAGATCTATATGTACTCTCATGAAAAGACTTCTGAGACATATTTAGTGGAACAAGTCAAATTGTATAATATGGTCTTTATTTATTTTTATTTTATTTACTTTTTTGAGACAGTCCTGTCACCCAGGCTCGAGTGTAGTAGTGCGATCTCGGCTCACTGCAACCTCCATCTCCCAGGTTCAAGCGATTCTCATGCCTCAGTCTCCCTAGTAGCTGGGATTACAGTGTGTACTGCCACGCCTGGCTAATTTTTATATTTTTAGTAGAGACAGTTTCGCCATGTTGGCCAGGCTGGTCTTGAACCCCTGACCTCAAGTGATTCTCCCATCCCCACAAAGTGCTAGATTACAGGTATGAGCCACTGCGCCTGGTCCTGTGGTCTTATTTATGTTTTAAAAAAAAGCATCTCCAGTTTTCTAGATTGTCAATGAAAGGTAATTCCACTGGGGGAGGAGCAGCTGACAAGCCAACCCATGACACCCCGCAAATCACTTTCACTTTGGGTAATTTCTGCTAATTTACTATTACTAATCCTTGAGATTCTCAGCAGGTATATTTACACATTAAAATTCAATATTTGAAAACACATCTGTTTGACACTGTTCAAAATCATTTTTAGGTGAAAGTTTTGTTACAGGAATTAATAGTATGGTTAGTAGGCCGGGCGCGGTGGCTCAAGCCTGTAATCCCAGCACTTTGGGAGGCCGAGACTGGCGGATCACAAGGTCAGAAGATCGAGACCATCCTGGCGAACACGGTGAAACCCCGTCTCTACTAAAAATACATAAAAAACTAGCCGGGCGAGGTGGTGGGTGCCTGTAGTCGCAGCTACTCGGGAGGCTGAGGCAGGAGAATGGCGTAAACCCGGGAGGCGGAGCTTGCAGTGAGCTGAGATCCGGCCACTGCACTCCAGCCTGGGTAACAGAGCGAGACTCCGTCTCAAAAAAAAAAAAAAAAAAAAAAAATAGTATGGTTAGTAAATAAATGATATATAATGTAAACGTATCAGGCCTCACTGGCCTGTGACTGTAAAATAAGGTCATATGTCATTATAATTTTTTAAACTGAGGTAAGATTAACATGCAATAAAAAGCCCAGATCTTAGAGGATTGATAAGTTCCAACAATGTCATACACCTATATAACCACCATCAAAATAACATATAAGACAATTTCTTGTTTTCTTTTTTATTTACTGCTCCTTGTAGAGCAGGGCTCTCTCACAGGCAGTGTGCCCAGAGTATCCAGGACATTTTCATGGTCCCAGAAAGTTCCTTGTGCCCCTTTCCAGTCACTGCACTTTCCCCGCAACTGCAAACACATGCTGATTTTTATCACTATAGAAATTAGATTTCATATAAATGGAATCTCATATCAGCATCATGTTTTTGAGATTTATACATGTTGTGTATCTTAATAATTTGTTCCCTTTGTTGAGTAATATTCTATTTTTGGACTGTACTACACTTTGTTTATCCAATCTGGATAACATTTGGGTTGATAATAGTTGTTGGCTATTATGAATTAGGCTGCTATAATATTCTTGCGTAAGTCATTTTGTGGGCATATGTTTTCATTTCTCCTGGCTAAATACCTACGAGTGAATTGCTGTGTCATAGGGTAGTTGTATGTGGAATTTTAAAGAAACTGCAATTCTCCCAAATGTGTGAGCCATTTTACAAGACCACCGGCAATATATGAGAGTTTACCATTGCTCCACATCCTCATTCACATTGGTGGTATTTGTGTTGTTTATTTCAGCCACTCTAGTGGGTATAAAATGATATCTCATCTTGACAACCAAAGGTGTTGAGCACATTTTCTCATGTGTCATTTTTATACCTGAAGTGTGATGATCTGAACTTGAGTGCTGCAAATTAGCTCTTTCTACTGGTGTCTTCCAGTTCTTTCCGGCCGGATGCAGGCAATACCTCAGAGGTTCCCACAAGCCAGTCAGTGGGTGCGAGTCAACCTTTCCCTTTATTCCTCAGGCTCCTTAACATTCAAGGACTCTTTATGTCCTCTTTGATGTTTCCCATTATGGGTTCTGTGCCTATAAATGGGGTGAGGTAGGCGGGGTTCTGTGCCTATAAATGGGGTGAGGTAGGCGGGGTTCTGTGCCTATAAATGGGGTGGGGTAGGCGGGAGTGGGGGTTGGGTGGGATGTGGGTGCGTCATCTGTTGCCTGGTTACAGGGATCTGTTCCCTCTCCCTGGTAATTTGGGAAACTAAAGCACACTGTAGTTTCCACTGCATCAGAATGGACTCTGAGCTTCCTCATTTTTCCTTCTTCATTTCCCCAGCTACTAGGTTACCTATCATCACCACCCCCGATTTAACTTGTTTCATCACATGATATGTATGACAATTGTTTGAGTCATTAGTTTTTCTTTTACTTTCTTTGAAAGGCAAATTAAAATCAGTGTTAGGAAGACACAACCTAAAAGTAACAAGTTATGTAGGATGAATTGCATCACAGAAATATAGGCATCTATCCAGTTTCAGAGGCCTCCACTGAGAGAAAAGTTTTCCATGAAAGAAAAAAAGTCTTAATCTTTTTAAATCTAGTTTTAATTACTCATTTAATAAGCTTTCTACGACTTCCTGTCCTGGAAATATCTGGTAACAGGGAATGGAATTGAATCTACTAATTCAGCTTTCTGTAGTCAGTAGATAATAGTCACAGATCAGAAGCACCTGTCAGGCGCTAAATTTTTTTTTTTTTTTTTTCCCTTTATTTCTTGGCTCTTAGCCCAGTGCCTGAGTTTCGTGAGCGGTACAAGGTCAGAAACAACCAGGTTCACGCACAATTGTGTCTTCCCACAGTGTAAGACTTTTATTGATGCTATTTCAATCACAAAAGCCACAAGCGGCATGCAGTTCCCAAAGAGGTGAGTCTCCTTAGTATTTCCTGTTCACTCATGAGTCAGAGCTGTGGGCATACAGGCTCAAGCCACTTCACAAGTCAGTCAACATTGCAGACCGTACATAATAGTACACTTAATCAATATATGAATGAATAGATTAAACATTCCACAAAGTATTTTTTAACATCAAGACAAAAGAAATAGGAGAACTAGGACTGGAAAAGAGTAGGTCTGGTTAACAAACCACTCCAAGGAGCACTAGGAAGATGCAAAGAATCTCCTGGTTTGGGTTGGGTGGTTGGTAGGACTTTCAAGGAAGAGTCTTTCATGTGGCAGAGGCTTCAGTGGCGGATTCTCAAATCTTTTTTTTTTTTTTTTTTTTTTTTTGAGACGGAGCCTCGCTGTCCCCCAGACTGGAGTGCGGAGGCCTGATCTCGGCTTACTGCAAGCTTCGCTTCTTGGGTTCACGCCATTCTCCTGCCTCAGCCTCCCGAGTAGCTGGGACTACAGGCTCCCGCCACCACGCCTGGCTAGTGGTTTTTTGGTTTTTTTTTTTTTTTTTTTTTTTTTGTATTTTTAGTAGAGACAGGGTTTCACCGTGTTAGCCAGGATGGTCTCGATCTCCTGACCTTGTGATCCACCCGCCTCGGCCTCCCAAAGTGCTGGGATTACAGGCGTGAGCCACTGCGCCCGGCCGGATTCTGAATTCTTTTTTTTTTTTTTTTTTTTTTTGAGACGGAGTCTCGCTGTGTCACCCAGGCTGGAGTGCAGTGGCCGGATCTCGGCTCACTGCAAGCTCTGCCTCCCGGGTTCACGCCATTCCCCTGCCTCAGCCTCCCGAGTAGCTGGAACTACAGGCGCCCGCCACCTCGCCCGGCTAGTTTTTTGTATTTTTTAGTGGAGACGGGGTTTCACCGTGTTAGCCAGGATGGTCTCGATCTCCTGACCTCATGATCCGCCCGTCTCGGCCTCCCAAAGTGCTGGGATTACAGGCTTGAGCCACCGCGCCCGGCCTCTGAATTCTTATCATGAGTGACAGTAAGACAGTGTCAGTTAAGACGGCCGTTTGGAGCTGTTGAAGGCCTGCTCTTTTTATGACCAGAGTCCTCTGGTGAGGACTGATAGTGGAAGAGTATGCTCGGTTATGTCCTTATCTGGTTGAATGTAGTTTTTATTTTTATTTTCTGTTTATTAAACAAAACACCTTATCCTTGTTGACAAAGTCCCCTATGAAACAGAAAATTGAGGCCAGGTGCAGTGGCTCACATCTGTAATTCCAGCACTTTGGAAGGCCAAGGTGGGCAGATCACCTGAGGTCAGGAGTTCGAGACCAGCCTGGCCAACATAGTGAAACCCCGTCTTTATTAAAAATACAAAAATTAGCCAGGCCTGGTGATGCACGCCTGTAATCCCAGCTACTCGGGAGACTGAGGCAGGAGAATCGCTTGAACCCAGAAGGCGGAGGTTGCAGTGAGCTGAGATCGTGCCATTGCACTCCAGCCTGGATGACAGAGCGAGACTCCATCTCAAAACAAACAAACAAACAACAAAAAGGAAATAGCAAATTGAGTCTTTTTCTAAGTAGGAGTTACATAATTATGTCCAAGGTGCTCTATACACTGAGCTCTAACTGGGCTGCAGAACACGCCTACCAAATTGAAAGACTTCAGTTTTATTAACATTTTTCCTAATGGATATTTCCTCCCTACAATTTCTTAAAGGTATGACCCAACAATTATCTAATTTTTAAAATAGTTTTAGTATTAATTGTTCTTTCTTTCCAGGAGAAGTAAATAATGACTTTACTTTTCCTGGACGTAAAGTCTCTTCTCTCACTTTAAATTTAAGTAAATAAGTTTAAATTGTCAACATTTCCAGCAATGGAGATTTTTATGTTAAAAAGATAGGCATAAAAGTCTGTCTTTTTGATTGCTAAAAATAAAGTCTAGATTTGGGCATGAATGTTATTTTAATTTCTAGGTGGAATGTGATTGATTATTCTCAGCATGTTTAAAAATTTTAGGCTTTATTTCTATCATTTAGACAGACCCTAAGTGTTGATTGTAGAAAATTAGAAAATACATGTAAGCAAACCTAATTAATAGATAATCAGAGTCAACAATTATCTTGCTATCCAGTGATAACAATTGTTTACAATTCCATGTAGATCAGGAGACAGTGTAGGAGAGTGGAATTAATAGTGGCTTACCCACAAGTTTACCTGGATTTGTGTCTCAAGTTGACCACTTTCTGGAAACATTTTTACCTTTTGTTGCCTCATATTCCTCATCTATAAAATGGGGCTAACAGTGGTGCTTTCTTCATGGGCTTTTTGTGAGGATTACATGGAATAATGTATATATGAAGGGCTTGGCAACAGACCAAAACGCTCTGGAAGCTCTCTCTTTTTTTTTTTTTTTGAGACAGAGTTTTGCTCTGTGTTGCCCAGGCTGGAGTGCAGTGGCACGATCTTGGCTCACTGCAAGCTCCGCCTCCTGGGTTCATGCCATTTTCCTGCCTCAGCCTCCTGAGTAGCTGGGACTACAGGTGCCCGTTGTATTTTTAGTAGAGACAGGGTTTCACCATGTAAGCCAGGATGGTCTCAATCGCCTGACCTCGTGATCCACCCGTCTCAGCCTCCCAAAGTGCTGGGATTACAGGTGTGAGCCACTGCACCTGGCCTATCCTTCCATATTTTTTGCTATGCATGTATACTTTTAAAATAAAATCGGATTGTACCATGTATATTGATATGCAACCTGTTTTCCACTTACTAATGTATAACAAATATCTTTTAAAAACAATCACATAGTAATCTATTTTTTGGACATGCCAAAATACATTTAACCAATATTTATTTATTTTTTTGAGATGGAGTCTCACTTTGTTGCCCAGGCTGGAGTGCAGTGGTACAATCTCGGCTCACAGCAACCTCCGCCTGCTGGGTTTAAGCAGTTTTCCTGCCTCAACCTCCCAAGTAGCTGAGACTACAGGTGTGCACCACCATGCCTGGCTAATTTTTTGTATTTTTAGTAGAGATGGGTTTTCACCATGCTGGCCAGGCTGGTCTTGAACTCCTGACCTTGTGATCTGCCCACCTCAACCTCCCAGTGCTGGGATTACAGGCGTGAGCCACTGTGCCCAGCCGTGTCTTATTTTTTCAATGTTTTTATGTTAATATTTAGTTGTTGGGTTTCTTTTTTACTGAATTAGTTTTAATATTTAAAAAAATAGTAAGATTTAAGTGATTGGATTTTGATTTTTTTTTTTTTATGCTTGTGCTCTTTTTCTTAGTAGCAGAGAGAATTTCCATTTTTTAGTGGAAGTTTACAAAATATGACCATATGATACTTCCGCTTTATAGAGTCTTTAAGTAGGCGGATTAATACTTTACAAACAAAAACTACCAGCCTGAGACCTAACCCCTGACCCTTCCTAGTTCATCTATTGCTGAGCGTCCTGCCCTGCCAAGACTCTCTCCCAGCTCCCTCCCACCCCATTTTTGCTGTCTCTCGCTAGCCCACTGCCTTTCTTATCTCTGGTCTGAAGAATGAGCTGGTTATGTCGTCACATGCTTCCCAATGGGGCTAGGCTGTCATGCATCACTGCTCACAGCTTTGTCAGTGCAAGTTCAGCCAAGAAGTGATCTAATTCCAGAGTGAGTTGAACCACAAAGTCCCCCAGAGGTAAGTAACCATGACCAACAGATTCATTTGGGCTGCCAGGTTCTTCTTTGTTTTTTGTTGGGGAGGGATTTATAGTTTATTATGACTTACAAGTGTCATTTTAAAAACATTAGTCCATTTAAACCACGTAGAAATAAGTTTCCAAAAAGTCTGAAAAACAAAACATATTTTAAACATGTTTTTTGTTTTTGTTTTTTTTGAGACGGAGTCTCACTGTCGCCCAGACTGCAGTACAATGGCGTGATCTTGGCTCACTGCAACCTCCGCCTCCTGGGTTCAAGCAATTCTCCTGCCTCAGCCTCCAAAGTAGCTGGGATTACAAGCGTCTGCCACTAAGCCCAGCTAATTTTTGTATTTTTAGTAGAGACAGGGTTTCACCATGCTGGTCAGGCTGGTCTCAAACTCTTGACCTCAGGTGATCCACCCGCCTTGGCCTCCAAAAGTGCTGGGATTACAGGCATGAGCCACTGCGTCTGGCCATAAACATGTTTAAGTAGATAGATTATCTGAAATTCCAGATTGTTCAGTCATTTCATTATTATGCTGTGGCAGCCATGTAATCCTTAACTTCAGTTGGAGTAATCCTCCCAAATCAGCTTCATTGCCGATTCCAACTTCTATGTTATCCTCTGTCATTTGGCCTTCAGAGCTTTCCTTGAGGGTTAAGATGGCTGTGTTGGCAAAAAGAATCAAACAGTAAAATAGTAAAATATTTGAAGAGATTTGTTCTGAGATTTAGTCTGAGATTTATTCTGAGTGACCAGGATCCATGACACAGCCCTAGGAGGTCCTGAGAATATGTACCCAGGGTGCAGCTTAATTTATACATTTTAGGGAGACATGAGACTTCAGTCAAATACCTTTAAGAAATACTTTGATTTGGTCCAGAAAGGCAGGACAACTTGAAGGTTAGGGTTATGGGCTTCCAGTTATAGGTAGGTTTAAATTTTTCTGGTTGACAATTGGTTGAGTTTATCTAAAGACCTGGGATCAATAGAAACAGAAGTGTCTGGGTTGTAGAAGAGGTTGTGGAGACCAAAGTTGTATCATGCAGATGAAGCCTCCAGGCAGTAGGCTTCAGAAAGAATAGACTCTAAATGCTTCTTATCAAACTTAGGGTCTGTGTTGATGTTAATGCCACAGAGGTGTAATGAGGCCTGTTCAACTGACTTTCCATCATGGCCTGAAGCAGTCTTTCAGGTTAGGGGTGCCCTGACAGAGGAAGAAGTCCATTCAGATGGCTGGGGAGGCCTCAAATTTTGATTTTTGGTTTACAGCTGTATGAATGCATCTTCAAGCTCCAGATCTTCATTGTATCTTTTCTCAGCATTTTCCCCTTCACATAGTTCTTTGCTGTTGTTTTCCAGCAAAGTAAGCTCTGGATGGATCTGACTGAAATAAACATGGTCATCCCTCCTTCCAACTACAGATAAATCAACTCCAAATGGACAAACACCACTTGACTGAGTGTATTCTTGGGTTACAGAGATTATACTCTGTACCAGCCAAGCTATGGGAATGGGTTCTTGGTGATGTAGGATTTTTCTTCTTGGTCACTTTGCAGGCCAGGGGATCCTCAGCTGGTGACACCCCTCCCGGCCCTCACTCGGCCACACTGGTGCGTCCCAGCTTGCCTGTGTTACAGCTTGTACCTGTGTTCAGCAGTTCTCGAGCTCTTGTACTGCTCCCAAGAAGAATAGGAGATGCTGATATTGAAGGGTGAGGAGGGTGGAAAAAAATTTTATTGAGTGGTGGAACAGCTCCCAGTGGAGAGAGGATGCTGGGCGGTGGTCTCCCACCTCACAGTCAGGTGGTTCTCTCCTCCCTGCATGGCTGGGTCCAGGGCTTTTTGTGGGCTCGGAATAGGGGTGGGGCATACTATAGGTAGTATTGGAAAAAGCAACATTCAATTGGTTAAAAGGCATTATTCAGAAAGAATCAATTGGGAAAGGGTAGGCAAACAGGAACAGAAGTTCTCACTCAGTCTCAGGTTTAATCCAGGGCCAGCAGTCTGGTCTTCAGGCTGTTTTTGGCTTGAAGATGGGGTTTTACTGGGGTTTGTATCCCCAGGCCCTGGTGACCTCAGCAGGGTGCCACCCTTGGGTACCAATGCGGCTTTCACCCATGTTAACAGGAAAGCCTAGAGGATAGGAATTATCTGCATTCACCTATACCCTGTCCTGTCCTCCCTCATCTTGGTAACCTCATCTATTCCACAGATGCTAGCATGACCTTTATCCATGAAATGGGTGGGGGGAGCTAACCAGCAGGAATTAGTCATGCTCACCTGCGCTGTGCCCCTCGACTTCTGTTATTGCCTGCCTTTGGATCCCTCTGATGTAGTTTTCCTTTCTAGGAATTCAACCGGAAGCTCCAAATTGAGTTTGGGGCAAGTTCGCCTCAGGAGGGTTCATGGACGCATTAAGTTAAGTCCTAGGTGGCCTTCGCCAGACTGCAGCCAGCAGCCAGCAGGGCTGCTCCTTCACTGCTTCCTTATCGTAAGCCCAATGCTAAGGTGAAACCTGGAACTGGGTCCTCCTCAAACAAGGGAGTGAAAGGGAGAATTGGGGTCCTGGCCTAGTAAGATGCCTTTCAAAAGGAAAAAAATCCTCTAGCATAGAAAAAGCTCCCTGTATTTGCAGGACTGTGTTAACTCCTGACATGGTGGAGAAAAGAAAAAGTGCAGGGTGGGGAAGGTGCCTGGGGTAAAAAGCCTCTTGATCTATGCAATTGGGTTCCTCCAAAAGGGAGACAAACTCTTAATCTGTGCTTCCTCTTTGCCTCTAAGGATAGACAGAAACTGCCTTGTTCTCAATTGCATATCTGATGGCTGGGCCAAATGCTCTTTCTACCCAGTAATATCTCTGTAGTTTGCAACAACACCCTTAACATTGTAAGGGAGATAGTGCCATGACAGCTGTGAAAAAAAGAAGGAAAATGCTGTAGGAAAGACTGGATTGGAACGAGGCCGACATTCCCAACCCCAGAGATGATGGAGGTGGGGGTGTTGGGGTCCTCTCCAGCATCCTGTCCTCTTAGTTGTGCCATTGCTCTTAATTGGCTCACCGGAGGTTTGGTGCTTCATCTGCCTTCAGAAAAGAGTCTTAGTACAAGAAGCCTTGGAAAAAAGTGAAGTGTCTACATCCGCATTTACTCACCCTTCAGGTATCCTGGGTGATTCCCCAAAATGATGTAGGATTTTTCTTTTTAGTCACTTTGCAAGCCAGGAACCCCTGGCTGGTGATGCCCCACCCGGGCTTTGCTCAGCCACGCTGGCATGCCCCAGCTCGCCTGTGTTATAGCTTGTACCTGCATTTGGCAGTTCCTGAGCTTTTGTACTGTGCCCAAGGAGAGGGGAGAATCATTATATTGAGCAACTGAACAGCTCTCAGTGGAGAGGAGATGCAGTGGGTGGTCCCCCAACCCTGCAGTCGGGTGGTTCTCTCCTCCCCACATGGCCAGGTCCAAGGCTTTTTATGAGTTCAGAATAGGGGTGGGGCAGGCCATAGGTAGTATTGGAAAAGGCAACATTCGATTGGCTAAAAGACATTATTCAGAAAGAATCAATTGGGAAAGCGCAGGCAAACAAGAACAGAAGTTTTTACTCTGAGTTGTGGGTTTCGTCTGGGACCAGCAGTCTGGTCTGTCAACCTTCAGGCTGTTTTTGGCTTGAAGATGGGGTTTCACTGGGGACCTGCCCCTATCTGCCTAGGCATTTGGCTGCTTCCGGTCATTATTATTGGTACGCAGATATAGTGTTGCTGAGCTAGTTTTTGAATTCTATGCACAAGCACTCTGATCTGGATCCGTGCCACTGTACACCAACCCGCTAAGCTTGGTAATGGGTTCTACTTTGTGTGCACTTTGCTCATCATACAGAATGGATTTCTGTTTCTTCTCAGTGCTAATACTACACCATTTGCAGCTTTAATTCCCACTGAAGGGGCTCCTCCCACTACAGCAGCTAAAGCATATTCAGTCTGGACAAGTGTACAAGATGGGCTGAGTGTAGTCAGCAAGAAGCTGTACCTGTGCTCTGCCATCTTTACCTGGAGAGCCAAAGCACATCCCCTCACTTTTCTTCTCTGGCTCCTAACCTGACTTTAACTGTGTTTTCCTTCTGTGCCTCTGTGCAAAATACCAAACACAAGTACTGGAGATCCAATTCCAGAATGACAATGTGAGAAGTTTCTCGGACCTACTTCCCGATGAAACATCAGTAATTGGTGAAAATTATTAGGAAAAAAACCCCAACACTTAGAGTCCCTGGAGATTGTCCAGAGGACATACAGCAAATGAATAAATGTTTATTCAAGTAAATCTCCTAAATTTTGGACCGTGAGAATCTGCGACACTTGATCTGCTCCCTGCCTCCCGCTACCCTCAAACTCCATGTGATGGAAGATCCACTGCAGCTTGGGTGGCCAAGAATATGGAGTCACCTCCCATCGCCTCAGCTCCCGAGAGTTCAGGCTGCCAGCATTTCTCTCGTCCCCTTCTCCGTGTGGCAGAGGCTAAATTCTCAGTGAGTACAGCCAAAGAGCTGGGGACTCCTGTCCTTCACTCAGCTCTCTATTGCTACCCTAGACATGACAGGTTGAAAACACTAGGCCACAGTTGCTTTTGCCCTGGCTTGCTTTTAGGGGCCCAGGGAGAGCAGGCCATAAGAAGAGAGAGCTCTGGCTGGGCATGATGTCTTGTGCCAGCACTCCTAGCACTTTGGGAGGCTGAAGCAGGCAGATCGCTTGAGCTTAGGAGTTCAAGCCCAGCCTGGGCAGCATGGCAAAACCCTGCCTCTACAAAAAATACAAAAAAATTTAGCCGGGTGTGGTGGTGTGTGCCTGTAGTCCCAGCTACTTGAGGGGCTGAGGTGGGAGGATTGCTTGAGCCCAGGAGGTCAAAGCTGCAGTGAATTGAAATCACACCACTGCACCCCATCCTAGGTGACAAAGTAAGACCTGGACTCTAAATAAATAAATAAGAGAGCATGAGCTCTGAGCGATCTCTAAATAAATAGACTTTATCTTAAGCAAAATGTGAGGACCTTGATGCCTGAGGTCTCTCTGGAAAACAATGGAAGTTAAGGTGATAAGCAATTAAGAGGAGGTTGGTAGCCCCAGGTGAGCTATGAGCTAACACAGGTCAGCTGATTTACCAAAGAGACAAGTGAGGGGTGGGGGAGAAAGCTAAGAAGATCCTTCCTGGGGTTGGAACAAACCCCAAAGACTAACCTCAAAAACTACTCCTGCAAATGGGCCCAGATTTAATTGGATCCAACTGTAGAGTAATTTATGCTGCAGGACATCCAGGATATTATCAAAAACAATAGAGCAATCAAGATGCAATTAGTGGAGCCTAACAGCTGGATGTGATAACAACGGAGGCAGACAGCTTAACAGAGAGATGAGGGAAAGACACAAAGAAAGCCCTGCTAAAATCACTGTCACTTCTGGGTTGACTGTGCAACTGTCCAAGACCATGTCCTCTGAAGATCAACTTCAGAGGCTTCACTGTGGAGAAAATAGACTTTCCTGAAATAGCCCTGACATGTCACTAAAAAGTAAGCAGACAACAAAAAGTACCTCTATAGGTTTGTAGGGAAGAATCAGTATATAGCATTCTTAAAATATATTATTCAGTTGTCTAGTTTTCAACAAAAAATTGCAAGATATACAAAGAATCAGGAAACTGTGACTCACACACAGAGAGGGAAAAAAAGCAGACAACCAAAACTGCCTCTGAGAAGGCCCATATGTCAGACTTGACAAAGACTTCACACTAGTTATTATAAATATGGTCAAAGAACTAAAGGAAACTATGCTTAAAGAAGTAAATAATAATATGATGATAATCTCACCAAATAGAGACTATCAATAAAGATATATATATATCAACCAATAATTTAATCGTTTTACATTTTAATTCAAGAATTTTCATTTGGTTCTTTACATGCATATGTGTATACATATATACACACACACATATATTTAAATACATAAATTTATATTACACATGCACAGCATATGCAAAGATGTATATATGTAATATCAGTTTATGTATTTACATAAATGTGTATATATGTACATATACATATATGTATGTATGTTTGTATGTAAATAATGAACCAAATGAAAATTCTAGAGTTGCAATGTAAAACCCCAGGTTGAAAAAATTTATCAGAGGGCCTCCGGAGTAGATTTGGCAGAACAAATAATCAACAAACTTGAAGATAGATCAATAGAGATAAGGCAGCCTGAAAAATGGATAGGAAAAAAAAATGAAAATAATGAAAATGAACAGATTATTAGAGAAATATTGGACATCATTAAATGCACCAAAATATGCATAATTGGAGTACCAGAATAAGAGGAGAGAGAGAGAGAGAAAGCAATAGAAAGAACACATTTAAAAACTTATGGCTTAAAAGATCCCAAATTTGATGTAAAACATTAATCTTGAAAAACAACCCGGCAAGAGAATAATACATTTGGAGGACTCACACCCCTATTTCAAAACTTAATACAAAGCTGTAGTAAGCAAGACTGTGTGATACTGGCGTAGGGATAGACATACAGATCAATAGAATTTAAATGAGAGTCCAGAAATAAACTCTCATATGTATAGTCAGTTGATTTTTAGCAAAGGTGCCAAAACAGTTCAGTTGGGGGAAAGGCAGTCTTTTCAACAAATTGTGCTGGTACAACTCTAAAGCCTCATGCAATACAATGAAGTTGGATCCTTCCTTCCTTCATAAACAGAAATGGACTCAGTATGAATCATGGAACTAAATGTGAAAGATAAAACTATAAAATTCTTAGAAGAAAATATAGGAGTAAATCTTTGTGACCTTGCATTATGCTAAGCCTTCTTAGATTGATGCCAGAAGTACAAGTGACAAAGTAAATGAAAAATTGGACTTCATCAGTATTAAAATTTTGGGCTTCAATGGACATCCTTAGATTGGATAAAATATTTCTAATTTGACATCCACAGAATTGATATTTATAAGTCATATATCTGATAAATGACTTGTATTTATTAGATATCGACAGAGTCTCTCTTGGTCACCTAGGCTGGAGTGCAGTAGCACAATCATAGCTCACTGTAGCCTCTACTCCTGGGTTCAAGTGATCCTCTTGCCCAGCCTCCCGAGTAGCTGGGACTACAGGCACACACCACCATGACTAGCTAATTAAAATAAAAAATTTGTACAGGCAGGGTCTCCCTGTGTTGCCCAGGCTGGTCTTGAACTCCTGTTCTCAAGTGATCTTTCTGCCTCAACCTCCCAAAACACTGGGATTACAGGCATGAGCCACTGAGCCTGGCCAATGATTTCTTTTGAATTATGTCTTTCTCTCAATGCTGCTGATATGACAGGAGCAACATTAATTAGTTTCCTCGTACTCCCTTCTTGACACACTTAAGGACTCATCTATCTCATGAAGTTTTTTTTTCTTTTCAAGCAATTCTATGTTACATTAGAATATCTTCCTGCAGAGAGGTTACAAGATCCTGTATTGTTGTTTGATACTTTGTACGTATTGAATTTGATGATATTAATGTCTGCATATCAATTATAGAACTTATTATTATTATGCTTTAAGTTCTGGGATACATGTGTAGAACGTTCAGATTTGTTACATAGATATACATATACCATGGTGGTTTGCTGTACCCATCAACCTGTCATCTACATTAGGTATTTCTCCTAATGCTATCCTTCCCCTAGCCCCCGACCTTCTGATAGGCCCTGGTGTGTGATGTTCCCCTCCCTGTGTCCATGTGTTCTCATTGTTTAACTCCCACTTATGAGTGACAGCATGCAGTGTTTGGTTTTCTGTTTCTGTGTTAGTTTGATGAGAATGATGGTTTCCAGCTTCATCCATGTCCCTGCAAAGGACATGAACTCGTTGTTTTTTATGGCTGAGTAATATTTCATGGTATATACGTGCCACATTTTCTTAATCAAGTCTATCATTGATGGGCATTTGGGTTGGTTCCAAGTCTTTGCTATTGTGAATAGTGCTGCAATAAATACACATGTACATGTGTCTTTATAGTAGAATGATTTATAATCCTTTGGATATATACCCAGGAATGGGATTGCTGGGTCAAATGGTATTTCTGGTTCTAGATCCTTGAGAAATCGCCACACTGTCTTCCACAATGGTTGAACTAATTTACACTCCCACCAACAGTATAAAAGCGTTCCTATTCCTCCACGTCCTCTCTAGCATCTGTTGTTTCCTGATTTTTTAATGATCGCCATTCTAACAGGTGTGAGATGGTATCTCATTGTGGTTTTGATTTGCATTTCTCTAATGATCAGCGGTGATGAGCTTTTTTTCACATGTTTGTTGGCTGCATAAATGTCTTTTTGTTTGTTTGTTTTTGAGACCGAGTCTTGCTCTGTCGCCCAGGCTAGAGTGCAGTGGCCGGATCTCAGCTCACTGCAAGCTC
Source organism: Chlorocebus sabaeus (assembly GCF_047675955.1). NCBI lineage: Eukaryota > Metazoa > Chordata > Mammalia > Primates > Cercopithecidae > Chlorocebus > Chlorocebus sabaeus. The sequence goes on from NC_132911.1 coordinate 97,703,662, forward strand.
CGCTTCCCGGGTTTACGCCATTCTCCTGCCTCAGCCTCCCGAGTAGCTGGAACTACAGGTGCCCGCCACCTCGTCCAGCTAGTTTTTTAAAAAATTTTTTAGTAGAGACAGGGTTTCACCGGGTTAGCCAGCATGGTCTCGATCTCCTGACCTCATGATCTGCCTGTCTCGGCCTCCCAAAGTGCTGGGATTACAAGCTTGAACCACTACGCCTGGCCATAAGTGTCTTCTTTTGAGAAGTGTCTGTTCAGATCCTTTACCCACTTTTTGATGGAATTTTTTTTTTTTTTTTCCTGGTAAATTTGTTTAAGTTCCTTGTAGATTCTGGATATTAGCCCTTTGTCAGATGGGTATATTGCAAAAATTTTCTCCCATTCTGTAGGTTGACTGTTTACTCTGATGATAGTTTCTTTGCTGTGCAGAAGCTCTTTAGTTTAATTTGATTCTACTTGTCAATTTTGGGTTTTGCTGCAATTGCTTTTGGTGTTTTAGTCATAAAGTCTTTGCCCATGCCTATGTCCTGAATGGTATTGCCCAGGTTTTCTTCTAGGGTTTTTATGGTTTTAAGTCTTATGTTTAAGTCTTTAATCCATCTGGAGTTGATTTTTGTATAAGGTGTAACGAAGGGGTCCAGCTTCAGTTTTCTGCATATGGTTAGCCAATTTTCCCAACACCATTTATTAAATAGGGAATCCTTCCCCCTTTCTTGTTTTTGTCAGGTTTGTCAAAGATTAGATGGTCGTAGATGTGTGGTGTTATTTCTAAGGCCTCTGTTCTGTTCCATTGGTCTATATATCTGTTTTGGTACCAGTACCATGCTGTTTTGGTTACTGTAGACTTGTATTATAGTTTGAAGTCAGGTAGCGTGATGCCTCCAGCTTTGGTCTTTTGGCTTAGGATTGTCTTGGCAATGTGGGCTCTTTTTTGGTTTCATATGAAATTTACAGTTTTTTTTTTTCTAATTCTGTGAAGAAAGTCATGGCAGCTTGATGAAAATAGCAATGCATCTACAAATTACTTTGGACAGGGCCAGGCACCGTGGCTTATGCCTGTAATCCCAGCACTTTGGGAAGCCAAGGCAGGCAGATCACCTGAGATTGGGAGTTTGAGACCAGCCTGACCAACATGGAGAAACCCTGTCTCTATTAAAAATACAAAATTAGTCAGGTGTGGTGGTGCATGCCTGTAATCCCAACTACTCAGGAGGCTGAGGCAGGAGAATTGCTTGAACCTGGGAGGCAGAGGTTGCAGTGAGCCAAGATTGCACCATTGCACTCCAGCCTGGGTAACAAGAGCAAAACTCCATCTCAAAAAAAAAAAAAAAAAAAAATTACTTTGGGCAGTATGACCATTTTCACAATATTGATTCTTTCTATCCCCATTTGTTTGTGTCCTCTCTTATTTCCTTGAGCAGTGGTTTGTAGTTCTCCTTGAAGAGGTCCTTCATGTCCCTTGTAAGTTGTATTCCTAGGTAATTTATTCTCTTTGTAGCAATTGTGAATGGGAGTTCACTCAGGATTTGGCTCTCTGTTTGTCTGTTGTTGGTGTATAGGAATGTTTGTGATTTTTGCACTTGATTTTGTATCCTGAGACTTTACTGAAATTGCTTATCAGCTTAAGTGTCCGGAGCTGCGCGCCCCGGCCATAGCGAGTAATTATTGACGATTAGACGCCTGAGCTCTATTCATTTCCACCTCTCACCTCCTTCCCAGATTTGTCTTTTTCCCTGTATTAAATACCTCACACAAGATGGCGCTCTTCCTGCTTCTTCTTCACCCATCTTTCCCGCGCGCGCGAAAATTGTTACTTCGTAGCAAAATGGTTACTTCCTAGCGCAGGCGCAACATGACTACCGACCTTGAAACCGAAACCTGCCTGGCCGCGCCCTCTGAAATGAGATCATTTCTGCCTTGGCCCAACCCCTTCCTCTCCAAGTGTATATAAGGCACTGCATTACTGCCATTAAACGAGACTTGATCAGAGCACTGTCTTGTCTCCATTTCTCGTGTCTCTTGTTCCCCAAATTCCCACTCCCTCCTCCAGGGCCTGCTTCGACGATCCCGCGGGCCGGGATACTTAAGGAGATTTGGGGTTAAGACGATGGGGTTTTCTAACTATACAATCATGTCGTCTACAAACACAGAAATTTGACTTCCTGTCTTCCTATTTGAATACCCTTTATTTATTTCTATTGCCTGATTGCCCTGGACAGAACTTCCAATACTATTTTGAACTGGAGTGATGAGAGAGGGCATCCTTGTCTTGTGCTGGTTTTCAAAGGGAATGCTTCCAGCTTTTGCCCATTCAGTGTGATATTGGTTGTGAGTTTGTCATAAATAGCTCTTATTATTTTGAGATACGTTCCATCAATACCTAGTTTATAGAGTGTTTTTAGCATGAAATGATGTTGAATTTTGTTGAAGGTCTTTTCTATATCTATTGAGATAATCATGAGGTTTTTGTCATTGGTTCTGTTTATGTGATGGATTATATTTACTGATTTGCATATGTTGAACCAGCCTTGCATCCCAGGGATGAAGCTGACTTGATCATGGTGGATAAACTTTTTGATGTGCTATTGGATTCAGTTTGCCAGTATTTTATTGAGAATTTTTGCATCAATGTTCATCAGGGATTTTGGCCTGAAAATTTCTTTTTTTGTTGTGTCTCTGGCAGGTTTCAGTATCAGGATGATGCTGGCCTCGTAAAATGAGTTAGGGAGGAGTCCCTCTTTTTCTGTTGTTTGGAATAGTTTCAGAAGGAATGGTACCAGCTCATATTTGTACCTCTGGTATAATTCGGTTGTAAATCTGTCTGATCCTGGGCTTTTTTTGGTCGGTAGACTATTAAATACTACCTCAATTTCAGAACTTTTTATTGGTCTATTCAGGGATTTGACTTATTCCTGGTTTAGTCTTGGGAGGTTGTATGTGTCCAGGAATTTATCCATTCTTCTAGATTTTCTAGTTTATTTGCATAGAGGTGTTTATAGTATTCTCTGATGATAGTTTGTATTTCTCTGGGATCAGTGGTGATATCCCCTTTATTATTTTTTATTGTGTCTATTTGATTCTTCTTTCTTTTCTTCTTCATTAGTCTGGCTAGTGGTCTATTTTGTTAATCTTTTCAAAAAACCAGCTCCTGGATTCACGGATTTTTTTGAAGGGCTTTTCATGTCTCTCTCTCCTTCAGTTCTGCTCTGATCTTAGTTATGTCTTGTCTTCTGCTAGCTTTTGAATTTATTTGCTCTTGCTTTTCTAGTTCTTTTAATTGTGATGTTAGGGTGTCGATTTTAGATCTTTCCCACTTTCTCATGTGGGCATTTAGTGCTATAAATTTCCCTCTTAACACTGTTTTAGCTGTGTTCCAGAGATTCTGGTACATTGTCTCTTTGTTCTCACTGGTTTCAAAGAACTTCTTTATTCCTGCCTTCATTTTGTTATTTGCCCAGTAGTTATTCAGGAGCGGGTTGTTCAGTTTCCATGTAATTGTGCAGTTTTGAGTGAATTTCCTAATTCCGAGTTCTAATTTGATTGCACTGTGGTCAGAGAGACTGTTTGTTAAGATTTCCATTCTTTTCCATTTGCTGAGGAGTGTTTTACTTCCAATTATGTGGTCAGTTTTAGAATAAGTGCGATGTGGTGCTGAGAAGAATGTATATTGTGTTGATTTGGGGTGGAGAGTTCTGTAGATGTCTGTTAGGTCTGCTTGGTCCAGAGTTGAGTTGAAGTCCTGAATATCTGTGTTAATTTTCTGTCTCGTTGATCTGTTTACTATTGACAGTGGGGTGTTAAAGTCTCCCACTATTATTATGTGGGAGTCTAAATCTCTTTGTAGGTCTCTAAGAACTTGCTTTATAAATCTGGGTGCTCCTGTATTGGGTACGTGTATATTTAGGATAGTTAGTTCTTGTTGCATTGATCCCTTTACCATTATGTAATGGCCTTCTTTGTCTCTTTTCATCTTTGTTGCTTTAAAGTCTGTTTTATCAGAGAAGAGGATTGCAACCCCTGCTTTTTTTTTTTTTTTTTTTTTTTGCTTTCCATTTACTTGGTAAGTCTTCCTCCATACCTTTATTTTGAGCCTATGCGTGTCTTTGCACGTGAGATGGGTCTCCTGAATAAAGCACACTGACGGGTGTTTACTGTTAATCCAATTTGCCAGTCTGTGTCTTTTAATTGGGGCATTTAGCCTATTTACATTTAAGGTTAATATTGTTATGTGTGAATTTGATTCTGTCTTTATGATGCTAGCTGGTTACTTTGAACTTTAGTTGATGCAGTTTCTTCATGGTGTCGATGGTCTTTACATTTTGGTGTTTTTGCAGTGGCTGCTACCAGTTTTTCCTTTCTGTATTTAGTACTCCCTTCAGGAGCTCTTGTAAGGCAGGCTTGATGATGACAAAATCCCTCAGCATTTGCTTGTCTGTAAAGGATTTTATTTATCCTTCACTTATGAAGCTTAGTTTGACCGGATGTAAAATTCTGGGTTGAAAATTCTTTTCTTTAAGAATGTTGAATATTGGCCCCCACTGTCTTCTGGCTTGTGGGGTTTCTGCAGAGAGATCTACTGTTAGTCTGATGACCTTCCCTTTGTGGGTAACCTGAACTTTCTCTCTGGCTGCTCTTAACATTTTTTTCCTTCATTTCAACCTTGGTGAATCTGATGATTATGCGTCTTGGGGTTGATCTTATTGAGGAATATCTTAGTGGTGTTTTCTGTATTTCCTGAATTTGAATGTTGGCCTGTCTTGCTAGGTTGGGAAAGTTCTCCTGGATAATATCCTGAAGTGTGTTTTCCAACTTGGTTCCATTCTCCCTGCCACTTTCAGGTATACCAATCAAACGTAGGTTTGGTCTTTTATAGTCCCATATTTCTTGGAGAAGTTCATTCCTTTTCATTCTTTTTTCTCTGATGTTCTCTTCATGCTTTATTTCATCAAGTTGATTTCAAGCTCTGTTATCTTTTCTTCCACTTGATTGATTCGGCTATTGATATTTGTGCATGCTTCACAAAGTTTTCGCTTTGTGTTTTTCAGCTCCTTCAGGTTATTTATGTTTTTCTCTAAACTGGTTATTCTAGTTAGCAGTTCCTGTAACCTTCTATCAAGATTCTTAGCTTCCTTGCATTGGGGTACAATATGCTCCTGTAGCTTGGAGAAGTTTGTTGTTACCCACTTTCTGAAGCTTATTTCTGTCAGTTTGTCAAACTCATTCTCCGTCCAGTTTTGTTCCCTTGCTGGCGAGGAGTTGTGATTCTTTGGAGAAGAGGTATTCTGATTTTTGGAATTTTCAGTATTTTTGCGCTGGTTTTTCCTCATGTTTGTGGATTTTTTTTTTTTTTTTTTTTTTTTTTTTTTTTTTTTTTTTAGATGGAGTTTTGCTCTTGTTGCCCAGGCTGGAGTGCAATGATGTGATCTTGGCTTGCTACAACCTCTGCCTCCCAGGTTCAAGTGATTCTCCTGCCTCAGCTTCCCGAGTAGCTGGAATTACATGTGCCCACCACCACACCCATCTAATTTTGTTGTATTTTTAGTAGAGATGGGGTTTCTCCATGTTGGTTGTTGGTGAGGCTGGTCTTGAACTCCTGACCTCAGGTGATCCGCCTGCCTCGGCCTCCCAAACTGTTGGGATTACAGGTGTGAGCCACTGCGCCTGGCCTATCCTCATGGATTTATCTACCTTTGATCTTTGATGCTGATGACCTTCGGATGGGGTTTGTGCATTGGCGTCTTTTTTTGTTGATGTTGATGTTATTGCTTTCTGTTTGTTAGTTTTTCTTTTAACAGTCAGGCCTGTCTTCTGCAGGTCTGCTGGAGGTCCACTCCAGACCCTGTTTGCCTGGGTATCACCAGCAGAGGCTGCAGAACAGCAAAGATTGCTACCTGCTCCTTCCTCTGGAAGCTTTGTCCTAGAGGGGCACCCACCAGATGCTAGCCAGATTTCTCCTCTATGAGGCATCTGTCAACCTCTGCTGGGAGATGTCTCCCAGTCAGGAGGTGCAGGAGTCAGGGACCCACTTGAGGACTCAGTCTGTCCCTTAGCAGAGCTCAAGCACTGTCCTAGGAGATCCGCTGCTCTCTTTGGAGCTGGCAGACAGGAATGTTTAAGTTTGCTGAAGCTGTGCCCACAGTCACCCCTTCCCCCAGGTGCTCTGTTCCAAGGATATGGGAGTTTTATCTATAGGCCCCCGACTGGGGCTGCTGCCTGTCTTTCAGAGATGTCTGGTCTAGAGAGGAGGAATCTAGAGAGGCAGTCTGGCTGCAGCGGCTTTGGTGCACTGTGGTGGGTTCCAGTTTGAACTTCCCAGCAGCTTTGTTTACACAGTGAGGGGAAAACTGCCTCCTGAAGCCTCAGTAATGGCAGACGCCCCTCCCCAACCAAGCTTCAGCTTCCCAGGTGGACTTCAGACTGTGGTGCTGGCAGCTAGAATTTCAAGCCAGTGGATCTTAGCTTGCTGGGCTGCATGGGGGTGGGATCCACTGATCAAGACCACTTGGTTCCCTGGCTTCAGCCCCCTTTCCAGGGGAGTGAATGGTTCTGTCTCTCTTGGGTTTCAAGCGCCACTGGGGTACAAAAAAAAAACCTTCTGCAGCTAGCTCAGTGTCTGCCCAAATGGCCCCCCAGTTTTGTGCTTAAAACCCAGGGCCCTGGTAGTGTAGGCATCTGAGGGAGTCTCCTGGTCTGTGGGTTGCGAAAACCATGGGAAAAGCATAGTATCTGGGCCGGATAGCACTGTCCCTCACGGCACAGTCCCTCAAGGCTTCCCTTGGCTAGGGGGGGGAGTTCCCCAACCCCCTGCACTTCCCAGGTGAGGCAGTGCCCCACCTGCTTCTGCTTGCCCACCGTGGGATGCACCCACTGTCTAACCAGTCCCAGTGGGATGAGCCGGGTACCTCAGTTGGAAATGCAGAAATCACTCACCTTCTGCATTGGTCTCACTGGGAGTAGCAGACTGGAACTGTTCTTATTTGCTCATCTTGCCAGCACCCCCTACCAACATTTTTTTTTTTTTTTTTTTTTTTGAGACAGAGTCTCACTCTGTCACCCAAGCTGGAGTGCAGTGGTGCCATCTCGGCTGCAACCTCCACCTCCTGAGTTCAAGTGATTTTCCTGCCTTAGCCTCTTAAGTTGCTGGGACTAAAGGTGCCCGCCACCACACCTGGCTAGTTTTTGTGTTTTTTTTTTTTTTTTTTGAAACAGTCTCACTCTGTCGCCCAGGCTAGAGTGCAGTGGCATGATCTTGGCTCACTGCAACCTCTGCCTCCCGGGTTCAAGCAATTCTCCTGCCTCAGCCTCCTGAGTATATAGGACTAAAGGCATGTGCCACCATGCCCAGCTAATATTTTGTATTTTTAGTAGAGACAGGGTTTCACTGTGTTAGCCAGGATGGTCTCGATCTCCTGACCTTGTCACTGCCCGCCTCGGCCTCCCAAAGTGCTGGTGTTACAGGCATGAGCCACCATACCCAGCTAATTTTTGTATTTTTACAAAATAACCCTTTTACACAGGGTTTCACCATGTTGGCCAGGCTGGTCTCAAACTCCTGACCTCAAATGATCCACTCACCTCAGCCTCCCAAAGTGTTGGGATTACAGGCATGAGCCACTGCACCTGCCCTAACTGCAGCATTTTTAAGATATGGGATACACATGCACATCTGGTTTATTTGCTATGTGATCTGTATTTCTCTTTTGACTGCTACTTTAAAACTCTTTTTGAATTAAACCCTTATGGTACAGCTTTGTATTCCTTATTACTGTATTATTAGAAAATTGCTTTGCATACAAATGCTTAATTTTAAATGGGTGATAATAAGTAGGATGTATTCTGCTGCCGTAATATGTAGATTATGAAGAGGTTGGCACATGATTGGGCTGAGGTGGTAAAGAAAGTACTTGAAATAGTCAAAGGAAAAGATTTCATTTTTCTCAATTTAACCTGCTCACAGAAGGGCAATAAGAGCCTCATTATCTCATTTGAACAGGACCTGTGGAGTCACAGCCTGCATGGTCCAGTCTCAGGATGGCTCATATTGGAAGAAGCACTGCTCAAACAGGCGTTTCAGTTTTACTCAGAGCAATAAAAATTTGAAAGGCTGTCAGTCATAATTCACGGTTAATATTTAAATCCTCTGCTTTGGCCGGGTGTGGTGGCTCACGCTTGTAATCCCAGCACTTTGGGAGGCCGAGGTAGGCAGATCACCTGAGGTTGGGGGTTCAAGACCAGCCTCGCCAACATGGTGAAACCCCGTTTGTACTAAAAATACAAAAATTAGCCAGGCATGGTGGCGCACACCTGTAATCCCAGCTACTTGGGAGGCTGAGGCAGGAAAATCACTTGAACCTAGAAGGTGGAAGTTGCAGTAAGCCGAGATAGTGCCATTGCATTCCAGCCCAGATGACAGAGTGAGACTCATCTCAAAAAAAAAAAAAAAGGAAAAGAAAAGAAAATCCTCTGCTGGAAACACTTCTGCAGCACCTTCTAAATGCCAGGGCCTTGCCCTCTCCCACCCTCTCACTTCTGCTTCTCCTTCGGCTATGCCCTCTCTGGTGCATCTGATCTGACATGCACACCCCTCCCTCCCTTCTCTTCCACGTTTCTGCAGTTGGCAGTATAGGTAATGGAGGAAGATCACAACACCCAAGTGATTTTTATCCAGATGTATTTCAGTCACATTAAATTTATGAGGTTTCAGATTTTATCTTACTGTTTGTTTGTGGTGTGTGTGTTTAAAAATTAGTGTTTGTAAAAGAATTCTTGTGGAAGTGTGCTATTTTCCTAGCAAGTTATCTTCTTTCTATGGACAGTGGCTGTATTTTCCTCGCCAATGCCCCCTCGCTCTGTTCCTCCTCCGCATGTGAGTTTGATCATTGCGCATTATGGTTTTCTCTAGCACGTTTATTGGTAATGCATCCCTTTTTGAGAAAGAGGCCAGCCACTCACCTCCCATGTCCAGCTCCCCAGCCTGGTCTACTGGCAGCAACACACAGACCCTCATGAAGGCACGGTGACAGCTGCTTCCTGACTTTGTTGTGGATGCTGCAGGGCTTGTTCTGAGGTCACTGAATTTGTGGTTTTCTGTTTGTTTCTTTTGAGACGGAATCTCGGAATCTCGCTCAGTCACCCAGGCTGGAGTGCAGTGGTGTGATCTTGGCTCATTGCAATCTCCGCCTCCCAGGTTCAAGCAATTCTCGAGACTCAGCTTCCCAAGTAGCTAGGATTACAGGCAAGCGCGACCACGCCCGGCTAATCTTTGTATTCTTTTTCTTTTTTTGAGATGGAGTCCCACTCTGTTGCCTAGGCTGGTGTGTAGTGGTGTTGTCTCGGCTCACTGCAACCTCCACTCCCCGGGTTCCAGTGATTCTCCTGCCTCAGGCTTCTGGGTAGCTGGGATTACAGGTGTACATGACCACGCCCAGATAATTTTTGTATTTTTAGTAGAGATGGAGTTTCACCATGTTGGCTAGGCTGGTCTCAAACTCCTAACCTCAGGTGATCCACCCGCCTCGGCCTCCCAAAGTGCTGGGATTTCAGGTGTGAGCCACCGCGCCTGGCTGAGGTCACTGACTTTGAACATGGGGCGTCCTTTCTTTATATTTTGGTTTCTCTCTGGCATGGAGTAGGGACACAGTAAAGATGATCTGGCTCTGCATTTGTAGCCCAGAGGCAAAATTGCCATCCTTTTCTTTGTTGTATCAACAGCTCTCTTACAATGGCCAGGAAAGTAAGGAAGATGAAAGCTGCTTACTGTCACACAAGTTGGGTACAAAATTCCTATTTGGTCACTTTGGGAGTGACCAAACCAAGGTTGAACTTGGGAGTTCAAACCAAGTTCTCTGAGTCTGCTAACTTTGTTCTAAACCCAGTCTATTCTCCATTCAGGGTCACATTTGCCTCTGTCCCAAAGAGGAAGTCTGCCACCCTCTTGGCTCAACTAAGTTTCTTTAGGTACTGGAGAAGTTTGCCTTCTGCAGAAAGCAATGGTTTCTTTCCTTTCATGGCAAACTGAGCTCACTCTTCATTTAAATACTAAGACATTGAGCCTATGAGAAGAGGTGGCCAATGCTAGAAGGTCTCTGCCAGATTCTGCCTCCCGCATTTTAAAAATTTGGTTGTTGTTAAAACCCAGAAGGACACGAAGAGCACTTCCCACTGTCTATCCACAAAAGACACTGCACTGCTTCATTAGCATCGTGGTCATCAAACACAAACATAGCCAACCACTCCGATGATATCACAAAGTCTCAGGGCGGACAGGACAGTGGAGAGCAATTCAGCACAGCACGCCATTTTTAAATACTGTGCTCTCAGAAGTAAATATAGCCACTAAAGGGAAAACAGTATTAGGTTTAAATCGTGAGATAAAAATGTCTGTTATATAAGGTTGTAATGTTCATGCTCAGCCCTTTTCTCTCAGGACTCCTTTCCAGTTCTTTTTCACTTCAAAGGGAAGCACTGTTTAAGAAAGAGGAAGGTATGACCTCAGAAGAGAGAAGAAACAGCAACAACAGGGACCTCAGCTCCTAGAGGTCTTCACAAGTGGGTGCAGGTGAATTTGTTGCCATTTGAAGGACTCATTTCTTGACAAATTTTCTTTTTTTTCATTTTTATTACTCAAAAAAGTTTCATATTTATTTAGCTTTCTGACTCCGTGCTTGTGCCTTCAATACTTTCACAACGATTTTCTGCTCCTTGTTAAGGAAAGCACGCTTGATACTGTCACGAACACATTTAGCACACATGAAACCACCATAGGCCCTGCTGACATGTTTCTTTGTTTTGGACAATCTCATAAGAACTTTAGGTCTTACAGCACGAATCCCTTGAAGTCTGCCTGGGCACACGCCACATGCAGAATTTGGTGCTTTCCCAACCTTCTTGGCGTAAAGGTAAACAATTATATTACCAGGGGTTCAGGACAGCCTAGTTTTGTTAGAAGCCGTATTGTAGGAAAGCCCACGTCACTATGTCAAACGCTGGACCGTTCTGAGTGCCTGCAGACAATGGCCCCCAACAAATTTTATTCTAAACAATGGCTTCTGCAGAACTTGGACGGCTATAAAAGTCTCAATTGCTTGTGTTTAGCTAATCATTCAACATTTATTAAGTGTCCACATTGTACAAGGAATAGAGTTTAATTCTAAAATAAGCTTGAAACACATGACTAAAACTTCAGTTCCTAGACAAATATAACAAAATTGCACAACTTGCTACATGTTATCTGATTTACTGATTGGACCATATTTACTTTGAGTAGTGGATGAGGCTTAATAGAAAACAGCTTGATCTTTTCCCTTCCCTATCCCCTAGGTTCCCTGGCAGGGACTGGAAATAGGGGGAAAGGAAGAGGATGCCAATTTAGAGCTGAGTCGTGTACAATGCTTAGGCGTGTGCTTTTGCTTATCATCTTACAAGTTTCTGGTCAGTTCCCAAACCCATTCCCTATTCAGCGATTCCAAAGCTGCATCACATTCCCAAGCATCTTGAAAGTCTTCCTCTCACATTGCCCACCTGTTCTCAACAGATGGCTTGTCGCATACTGAGAATATTGAGGCTATCAGCTGAGAACTTCTTTACTTTCCTCCTTCCCAGCCAACAGATTGACCTGCTTTCAACCTCCCTCCTTCTCAGCAGTTTTAAGGCTCATCTCTCTACCAGTCTTACTGATCAGATCACCTTTCAGCTTCTCTGGAGTGGCATCACATCTTAAGATGGAGATTAGATTCTTTAGTCAGCCCATAGGCAAGAGTCACATATAGTCAGAATTACTCAGAAGTTTTCTTAAGTCACCCATAGCAGTAGGTCAAACATAGCTTTGGGAATACAATACTGTAAAGTAATATGCAGATGTGAGTATATCAAGTAGACAGTATTTATAGGTGTAAGGTATATATACTATATAATGTGTACTATAATATATAGCATATAATTCCAAGGAGGGATTATATTGATAAAATAAATCAAGCTAGCTTTTTGTAACACTTGAGCAAATTTATAAATATTCCTTTTTTTTTTTTTTTGAGATGGAGTCTCACTCTGTTACCCAGGCTGGAGTGCAGAGGCACCATCTCAGCTCACTACAATCTCTGCCTCCTGGTGGGTTCAAGTGATTCTCGTGCCTCAGGCTCCCGAGTAGCTGGGACTATGGGCGTGCACCACCACGCTCAGCTACTTTTTGGATTTTTTGGCAGAGATGGGGTTTCAACATGTTGTCCAGGCTGAGAATATTCTTATTTCCCATTTGGTGTCATCACCTAAGTTTTTGTGGATAACTGTGTCAGTTTCTCTGCAGTCTTTAGTTAGTTCTTCAGTTTCTTTTACAAGATTGTAGTAAATACCCACTAGTATAAACAATGCATTTCTCTTATTTGTCTGTGGTTGGGAAACTGCTAAATCATCCATACCTTCTTCAGTAGGTTTCACTAAAAGTCCTCTCTGTCTGTCTGTAGACAACCCATTGAGGGCAATTGCCCGTTGAATTTCCAGCATTATTCACATAGTTCTTTCTCTCTTTCTCTCTATCTCCCTCCTGCTCCATTAGACGATAAGACTTGGCTATGTCTAAGAGAAATCCAAAATAGCAGTGGCTTATATAAGAGATAACTTTAATTTTATTTTATAAAACAAATCCAGAATTAGGTGGTGCAGAGCTGTTTTGGTGGCTCCATGGTCACCAGGGACACAGTCTCCTTCTCCTTTTCTGTCCTGCCATCCTGGTTTGTGGCTTCCATCCTCGTGGCTACTGCAGCTCTAGCCACTGTATCCACATTCCAGTCAGCAGGAGGAAGGAAGGTGGTGTTCAGGAAAATTACCCCAAACTTGGAAATAATGCAAAAGGATGACTTCACATCCTGCCAATGTCATACTAAAGCATTGTCCAGTTCCCCTAATGGTCATCTCACTCTTGGGAAATGAACTACTCTTTTGGTACTATTGATTAGAGTTCAGACTGGAGAGTTAGATGTTAACTTAGAAGAACTGATTAGATGCAGACGAAAACCAGCAGAGATGGTTTTCTAACCTTGCAGAACATTCGTCACTTTTACATCTAACTTAGCATTGTTGTTTCAGAGTTTTTGGTGTTTTTTGTTTGTTTGTTTATTTCTAATGAACCTGCTTTGTCATCTTACTGACTTCCCTCATCAATGATTAATTATACTTTGGGATGTGCTCAGATATTGTGTGGAAATTATACTTTTAATATTTGTATGTTTTGACAGTAGGAAGGACAAAGGGGCTTTCTTCAAGTCAATAATTTCCCTAAATGTCCACCTAAAATGTCTGCTTGTAACTTATTGGCCAGAACTTAGTCACAAGGCTACACATAGCGACAAAGGAGGCTGGGGAAGTAGTCTTTAGCTAGGTGCATTAAAATAAGGGCTCTCTTCCTAAGGAAGGGAGGCAGAGATCAGACAGCAGGGAATAACTAATAGTCTTTGCATAGGAACATATATCAATTGATTTTGCCTCTTTTACCTGTATTTCTGCCTTTCCCTCTATGTTTACTTCTTTCTAGCAGCCTAAAAGCACATCAGAGAATACCAACAGCTTTAACACCTTGGACCTGAATCCTCCTCCAGCTATCAGGACAACATTCTTTTTCCCTGATGGAGGTCCTATAAAGAACAATCTCACTTGGCTCTGCTCTCTCACCTCCTGCTCCTTCTTCACCCACTTTAAGCAAGTTTCTCTTCCTCTCATCCACTAAACCTTCTCTGCTAGGCCACAGCTGATCTCCTAAACATCACACTCAAATCAGCTGCATCTTGCACAAAGCAAAGATTTAATAAATGATTACTGAATTATTCAATATGTTTACTCTGTTTTCTTATTCTTTCTTAAGACAGTATTACTTTCTTCTCAATTGCAAAATTAATATTTTAGTTTTTTAATGGGCCAACTAGGTTCTTTTGACACGTTTATGAAAATCTAATTCTTAGACAACACTTTGGTTCTGTACAAAAATGCATTCCAACTTTCAAACGATTGGCCTAACAGTACACTTTTGGAAATTTTTGACCTTTTTGTAGGCCCAGGTCTGTTTATTCATTTTCCCCTTCCATTGAATAGGAAAAAGAAATTGGCTTTTTGTTGCTAATAAAAGCAAATTCTACTTGGGTTGTTTCCAAAGCACAAGAGCCGGTGGCAAGGAATCCCCAAGGGAAAAACACCAATAAGAATCTTTAATAATGTGTTTTCCTCTAATCGCCTTCCTGATCCTTTCTCACCAAATGGATCTAGCTATTTTCAAGTTCAATTTTTGCTCTAAACCAGAGAACATAGTGTCCTAAATTGATACTTCACCCTCTATAAGCCTCCCCCTCTTGGCCTGCTTTATTTATCAGGCAGGGCTCCTCCAGGGATTTGGGGCTGGGCCTGAGGAAGCCCAGGTGGTTGGCAATTGCCAGCAGGATGTAGTTATACTGCCCCGATGTGGCAGTTTTCATTCTATTTCAAATGCTGCTTTATTTTTTCTCTCACGCTTCTTTGAATGAGTACATCATAGGACATTAAGGGATGGTGGTGGCTTTAGGGAGACCCACAATGCTTCTATCAGTTCTTCCTCCCAGGTTTTGGGGGCTATAAGTGAAGGGAAGAATGAAAGCTTTGAATTTTAATAGACTACTCTCATCTGCCATATCTAAAGAATGCTTCTAGCAGGGAGAAGGCAAACCTCAAGGGAAGAGGTTGGTCAGTTTTTAATCAGCTGGGTCTCATCTAATCTTGCCAAGCTCTAAGCAGAGATTGCAAATTTTGGATCCATAGGCTAAATCCAGCCTCAGACATGCTATGCTTGGCTGACACGGACAGTACTTTTTGTTTTAATTCTTTAAAGGCAGCATTTAAAAGGAAGATTTTGTATACAAATCCAGACTTCTGCCATCTTAACATTGCATTCCTGAGTTGCAGCAGTTGGCTGAAACCGAGTAGCTGTTGTTTCCTCCAGGTGGGATTTGCCCTCTGCAATTTTGTCGCAGACTTCACTTCCCCCTGTGACACATCCAGCTGCTTCCCCCATTTAATATCTGCTGCGCCTCTGCCGGCATGTGAGTTTTGGATCCCTGTTGCAAACAGTTGGGGATGGGGAGAGGTATCAGGACAGACTTTACAGAGGAGAGGAATTAAGCTGGTCCTTGAAAACTGATAGGAATTTTCCCAGTAAAATAAAAAGGTATGGAACCTCTAGGAAAGCAGACAAGTAGAGAAAAGACACAGTTATGAAGATTTTTGGGAAGGATTAAATCGAACCTTAAGAAAGGCCAGAGTAATCTTTCAGCATGACGTTAGATTTCAACAGACTTTAGTTCCAGTTCGGGTTCTACCACATACTTTCAGTATGACCTTGAGTAAATTATTCAATTTCTTTGAGCCTCAACATATTCATCTGTATAGTAGACATAATACCTCTATCATATGATTGTGACCACAAAATGAGGTAACATATATTATTTTTAAAAATTTACTGGAGTATAATATACCGAAAAGTGCACATATCAAAAATGTGCAGCTCAGTGAATTATAACAAAGTGAACACATTCATATCACCAGCACCCAGGTCAAGAAATAGATAATACCAGCATTTCTTTTTTTTTTTTTTTTTTTTTTTTTTGAGATGGAGTCTCACTCTGTCACCCAGGCTGGAGTGCAGTGGTGCTATCTCAGCTCACTGCAACCTCCGCCTCTTGGGTTCAAGCAATTTTCCTGCCTCAGCCTCCCGAGTAGCTGGGATTACAGGTGCCTGCCACCATGCCAGGCTAATTTTTGTATTTTTCACCATCTTGGTCAGGCTGGTCTTGAACTCCTGACCTCGTGATCCACCTGCCTTGGCCTCCCAGAGTGTTGGGATTACAGGCGTGAGCCACCACGTCCTGCCTATTATGATTTTAATTTATAAGAAAAGCAGTTTAATGGGCTCATGACTCTGCAGGCTGTACAGGAAGCGTGGTGGCATCTGCTTGTGGCGAGGCCTCAGGGAGGTTTTACTTATGGTGGAAGGCAAAGCAGGAGCAACTTTAATTTTTTAAAAATTTCAGCTTTTAGGTCCAGGGGATACATGTGCAAGTTTGTTACATGGGTAAACTGTGTGATACTGAGTTTTGGGGTGTGAATGATCCTGTCACCCTGCTAGTGAGCATAGTACCTAATAGGTATTAATAGTTTTTCAACCCTTGTTTCCCTTCCTCTTTCCCCTCTCTGGTAGTCCCCAGTGTCTATTTTTCCCATCCTTATATTCATGTGTACTCAGTGTTTAGCTACCACTTATAAGTGAGAACATGTGATACTGGATTTTCTGTTCCTGCATTAATTCACTTTGGATGATGGCCTCCAGCTGCATCCATGTTGCTGCAAGGGACATGATTTTGTTCTTTTTTATGGCTGTGTAATATTCCATGATGTATATGTACCACATTTTCTTTATCTAGTCCACTGTTGATGGGCATCAAGGTTGATTCCATGTCATTGCCATTGTGAATAGTGCTGTGATGAACATACAAGTGCATGTGTCTTTTTGGTAGAATGATTTATTTGCCACTGGGTACGTACCCAGTAATGGGATTGCTGGATTGAATGGTAGTTCTGTTTTAAGTTACTTGAGAAATTTCAAAACTGCTTTTCATAGTGGCTGAGTGGATTTACATTCCCACCAAGAATGTATAAGCATTCTCTTTTCTCTACAACCTTGTCCACTTCTGTTATTTTTTGACTTTTTAATAACAGCCATTCTGACTAGTATGAGATGGTATCACACTATGTTTTAGATTAACATTTCTCTAGTGATGTTGAGCATTTTTTCATATGTTTCTTAGCCACATGTATGTCTTCTGAGAAGTATCTGTTTGTGTCCTTCGCCCACTTTTCAAGCGGGTTATTTGTGTTTTGTTTGTTGAATTATTTAAATTCCTTTTAGGTTCTGCGTATTAGTTTGTGAATATTTCCTCCCATTCTCTAGGTTGCCTGTTTATTCTGTTGATAGTTTCTTTTGCTATGCAGAAGCTCTTTAGCTTAATTAGGTCCCACCTGTTAATTTTTTTGTTGAAATTGCTTTTGAGGACTTAGTCATAAATTCTTTGCCAAGGTTGATGTCTAGAATGATATTTCCTAGGTTTTATTCTAGAACTTTTTGTAGTTTTGTATCTTTCTTTTTCTTTTTTTAAAAAATTATACTTTAAGTATTAGGGTACACGTGCACAACGAGCAGGTTTGATACATAGGTATACATGTGCCATGTAGGTTTGCTGCACACATCAACTCATCATTTACATTAGGTATTTCTCCTAATGCTATCCCTCCCCCATGCCCCCACACCCCACAGGCCCCAGTATGTGATGTTCCGTGCCCTGTGTCCAAGTGATCTCATTGTTCAGTTCCTGCCTAGGAGTGAGAACATGTAGTGTTTGGTTTTCTGTCCTTGTGATGGTTTGCTGAGAATGATGGTTTCCAGCTTCATCCATGTCCCTGCAAAGGACTTGAACTCATCTTTTTTTATGGCTGTGTAGTATTCCATGGTGTATATGTGCCACATTTTCTTAATCAAGTCTATCATTGATAGACATTTTGATTGGTTCCAAGTCTTTGCTATTGTGAATAGTGTCACAATAAACATACGTGTGCACGTGTCTTTATAGTAGCATGATTTATAATCCTTTGGGTATATACCCAGTAATGGGATGGCTGGGTCAAATGGTATTTCTAGTTCTAGATCCTTGAGGAATCGCCACACTGTCTTCCACAATGGTTGAACTAGTTTACAGTCCCACTAACAGTGTAAAAGCATTCCTATTTCTTCACATCCTCTCCAGCATCTGTTGTTTCTTGACTTTTTAATGATTGCCATTCTAACTGGCACGAGATGGTATCTCATTGTGGTTTTGATTTGCGTTTCCCTAATGACCAGTGATGATGGACTTTTCTACATGTGTCTGTTGGCTGCATAGATGTCTTCTTTTGAGAAGTGTCTGTTGATATCCTTTGCCCACTTTTTGATGGGATTGTTTGTTTGTTTTTTCTTGTAAATTTGTTTGAGTTCTTTGTAGATTCTGGATATTAGTCTTTTCTCAGATGGGTAGATTGCAAAAATTTTCTCCCATTCTGTAGTTTGTTCACTCTGCTGGTAGTTTCTTTTGCTGTGCAGAAGCTCTTTAGTTTAATTAGATCCCATTTGTCAATTTTGGCTTTTGTTGCCATTGCTTTTGGTGTTTTAGTCATGAAGTCCTTGCCCATGCCTATGTCCTGAATGGTATTGCCCAGGTTTTCTTCTAGGGTTTTTATGGTTTTAGGTCTTATGTTTAAGTCTTTAATCCATCTGGAGTTAATTTTTGTATAAGGTGTAACGAGGGGGTCCAGCTTCAGTTTTCTGCATATGGTTGGCCAATTTTCCCAACACCATTTATTAAATAGGGAATCCTTTCCCCATTGCTTGTTTTTGTCAGGTTTGTCAAAGATTAGATGGTTGTAGATGTGTGGTGTTATTTCTGAGACCTCTGTTCTGTTCCATTGGTCTATGTATCTGTTTTGGTACCAGTACCATGCTGTTTTGGTTACTGTAGACTTGTATTATAGTTTGAAGTCAGGTAGCGTGATGCCTCCAGCTTTGTTCTTTTTGCTTAAGATTGTCTTGGCAATGCGGGCTCTTTTTTGATTCCAAATGAACTTTAAAGTAGCTTTTTCCAATTCTATGAAGAAAGTCATTGGTAGCTTGATGGGGATGGCATTGAATCTATAAGTTACCTTGGGCAGTATGGCCATTTTCATGACATTGATTCTTCCTATCCATTAGCATGGGATGTTCTTCCATTTGTTTGTGTCCTCTTGTATTTTGTACAGGTTTGTGGTTCTCTTTGAAGAGGTCCTTCACACCCCTTTTAAGTTGGATTCCTATGTATTTTATTCTCTTTGCAGCAATCGTGAATGGTAGTTCACTCATGATTTGGCTCTCTGTCTGTTATTGGTGTATAGGAATGCTTGTGATTTTTGCACATTGATCTTGTATCCTGAGACTTTGCTGAAGTTGCTTACCAGCTTAAGGAGATCTTTGGGCTGAGACAATGGGGTTTTCTAAATGTACAGTCATGTCCTCTACAAACCGGGACAATTTGACTTCCTCTTTTCCTAATCGAATACCCTTTATTTCTTTCTTTTGCCTGATTGCCCTGGCCAAAACTTCCAACACTATGTTGAATAGGAGTGGTGAGAGAGGGCATCTTTGTCTTGTGCCAGTTTTCAAAGGGAGTGCTTCCAGTTTTTGGCCATTCAGTATTATATTGGCTGTGGGTTTGTCACAAATAGCTCTTATTATTTTGAGATACATTCCATCAATACCTAGTTTATTGAAAGTTTTTAGCGTGAAGGGCTATCGAATTTTGTCGAAGGCCTTTTCTGCATCTATTGAAATAATCATGTGTTTTTTGTTGTTGGTTCTGTTTATGTGATGGATTATGTTTATTGATTTGCATATGTTGAACCAGCCTTGCATCCCAGGGATGAAACTGACCTGATTGTGGTGGATAAGCTTTTTGATGTACTGCTGGATTCAGTTTGCTAGTATTTGATTGAAGATTTTCACATAGATATTCATCAAGGATATTGGTCTAAAATTCTCTTTCTTTTTGTTGTGTCTCTGCCAGGCTTTGGTATCAGGATGATGTTGGCCTCATAAAATGAGTTAGGGAGGATTCCGTCTTTTTCTATTGATTGGAATAGTTTCAGAAAGATTGGTACCAGCTCTTCTTTGTACCTCTGGTAGAATTCAGCTGTGAATCCATCTGTTCCTGGACTATTTTTGGTTGGTAGCCTATTAATTATTGTCTCAATTTCAGAGCCTGTTATTGGTCTATTCAGAGATTCAAATTCTTCCTGGTTCAGTCTTGGGAGGATGTTATGTGTCCAGGAATTTATCCATTTCTTCTGGATTTTCTGGTTTATTTGTGTAGAGGTGTTCATAGTATTCTCTAATGGTAGTTTGTATTTCTGTGGGATCAGTGGTGATATCCCCTTTATCAATTTTTATTGCATCTATTTGATTCTTCTCTCTTTTCTTTTTTATTAGTCTGACTAGTGGTCTGCCTATTTTGTTGATCTTTTCAAAAAACCAGCTCTTGGATTCCTTGAGTTTTTGAAGGGTTTTTTGTGTCTCTATCTCCTTCAGTTCTGCTCTGATCATAGTTATTTCTTGCCTTCTGCTAGCTTTTGAATTTGGTTGCTCTTGCTTCTCTAGTTCTTTTAGTTGTGATGTTAGGGTGTCGATTTTAGATCTTTTCTGCTTTCTCTTGGGCATTTAGTGCTATAAATTTCCCTCTACACACTGCTTTAAATGTGTCCCAGAGATTCTGGTATGTTGTGTCTTTGTTCTCATTGGTTTCAAAGAAATCTTTATTTCTGCCTTTATTTCATTATTTACCCAGTAGTCATTCAGGAGCAGGTTGTCAGTTTTCATGTAGTTGAGTGGTTTTGAGTGAGTTTCTTAATTCCGTGTTCTAATTCAATTGTACTGTGGTCTGAGAGACAGTTTGTTGTGATTCCTGTTCTTTTACATTTGCTGAGGAGTGCTTTACTTCCAATTATGTGGTCAATTTTAGAATAAGTGCGATGTAGTGCTGAGAAGAATGTATATTGTGTTGATTTGGAGTGGAGAGTTCTGTAGATGTCTATTAGGTCTGATTGGTGCAGAGCTGAGTTCAAGTCCTGAATATCCTTGTTACCCTTCTATCTCATTGATCTGTCTAATATTGACAGTGGGGTGTTAAAGTCTCCCATTATTATTGTGTGGTAGTCTAAGTCTCTTAGTACGTCTCTAAGGACTTGCTTTATGAATCTGGATGCTCCTGTATTGGGTGTATATATATTTAGGATAGTTAGTTGTTTTTGTTGAATTGATCCCTTTGCCATTATGTAGTGCCCTTCTTCGCCCCTTTTGATCTTTGTTGGTTTAAAGTCTGTTTTGTGAGAGACTAGCATTGCAACCCCTGCTTTTTTTTGTTTTCCATTTGCTTGGTAAATCTTCCTCCATCCCTTTATTTTGATCCTATGTGTGTCATTGCACGTGAGATGGGTCTCCTGAATACAGCACACTGACAGGTCTTGACTCTTAATCCAATTTGCCAGTCTGTCTCTTTTAATTGGGGCATTTAGCCCATTTACATTTAAGGTTAATATTGTTATGTGTGAATTTGATTCTGTCATTATTGATGTTAGCTGGTTATTTTTCCCATTAATTGATGTAGTTTCTTTATAGCATTGATGGTCTTTAGAATTTGGCATGTTTTTGCAGTGGCTGGTACAAGTTGTTTCTTTCCATATTTATTGCTTACTTCAGGAGCTCTTTTTTTTTTTTTTTTTCTTGAGACGGAGTCTCGCTCTGTTGCCCAGGCTGGAGTGCAGTGGCCCGATCTCAGCTCACTGCAAGCTCCGCCTCCCGGGTTTACGCCATTCTCCTGCCTCAGCCTCCCGAGTAGCTAGGACTACAGGCACCCGCCACCTCGCCTGGCTAGTTTTTTGTATTTTTTTTAGTAGAGACGGGGTTTCACCATGTTAGCCAGGATGGTCTCGATCTCCTGACCTCGTGATCCACCGTCTCGGCCTCCCAAAGTGCTGGGATTACAGGCTTGAGCCACCGCGCCCGGCCTTCAGGAGCTCTTCTAAGGCAGGCCTGGTGGTGACAAAATCTCTCAGCATTTGCTTGTCTGTAAAGAATTTTATTTCTCCTTCACTTATGAAGCTTAGTTTGGCTGGATAGGAAATTCTGGGTTGAAAATTCTTTTAAGAATGTTGAATGTTGGCTCCCACTGTCTTCTGGCTTGTAAGGTTTCCGTAGAGAGATCCGCTGTTAGTCTGATGGCCTTCCCTTTGTAGGTAACGCGGCCTATTTCTCTGGCTGCCCTTAACATTTTTTCCTTCATTTCAACCTTGGTGAATCTGACAATTTCTTGAGGAGTATCTTTGTGGTGTTCTCTGTATTTCTGAATTTGAATGTTGGCCTGCCTTGCTAGGTTGGGAAACTTCTCCTGGATAATATCCTAAAGAGGGTTTTCCAACTTGGTTCCATTTTCCCCATCACTTTCAAGTACACCAATCAAATGTAGATTTTGTCTTTTCACATAGTCCCATGTTTCTTGGAGGCTTTGTTCATTTCTTTTTTCTCTTTTTTCTCTAACCTTGTTTTTTCACTTTATTTCATTAATTTGGTCTTCAATCGCTGATACCCTTTCTTCCACTTGACTGAATCAGCTATTGAAGCTTATGCATGTGTCATAAAATTCTTGTGCCATGGTTTTCAGCTCCATCAGGTCATTTAAGGTCTTCTCTACACTGTTTATTCTAGTTAGCCATTCATCTAACCTTTTTTCAAGGTTTTTAGCTTCCTTGCTATGGGTTCAAACATGCTCCTTTAGCTTGGAGAAGTTTGTTATTACCAACCTTCTGAAGCCTACTTCTGTCCACTCATCAAAGTCATTCTCTGTCCAGCTTTGTTCCATTGCTGGCAAGGAACTGCAATCCTTTGGAGGAGAAGAGGTGCTCTGATTTTTAGAATGTTCAGCTTTTCTGCTGTGGTTTCTCCCCGTCTTTTTGGTTTTATCTACCTTTGGTCTTTGATGTTGGTGACCTACAGATGGGGTTTTGGTGTGGATGTCCTTTTTGTTAATGTTGATGCTATTCCTTTCGTTTGTTAGTTTTCCTTCTAACAGTCAGGTCCCGCAGCTGCAGGTCTGTTGGAGTTTGCTGGAGGTTCACTCCAGACCCTGTTTGCCTGGGTATCACCAGCAGAGGCTGCAGAACAGCAAATATTGCAGAACAGCAAATATTCCTGCCTGATCCTTCTTCTGGAAGCTTCATCCCAGAGGGGCACCAGCCTATATGAGGTGTCTCCCAGTTAGGCTACACAGGGGTCAGGGTGTCTGTCGACCCTTCCTGGGGGGTGTCTCCCAGTTAGGCTACACAGGGGTCAGGGACCCACTTGCGGAGACAGTCTGTCCATTCTCAGAACCAAATGCCTTGTTGGGAGAACCACTGCTCTCTTCAGAGCTGTCAGACAGGGATGTTTAAGTCTATAGAAGTTGTCTCCTGCCTTTTGTTCACCTAAGCCCTGCCCACTGAGGTAGAGTCTAGATGCAGTAGGCCTTGCTGAGCTGTGGTGGGCTCCGCCCCATTAGAGCTTCCTGGCTGCTTTGTTTTCATACTCAATCCTCAGCGATGGTGTACGCCCCTTCTCTGGCCAGGCTCCTGCCTCGCAGGTGGATCTTAGACTGCTGCGCTAGCAGTGAGCAAGGCTCCGTGGGCATGGGACCCTCTGAGCCAGGCATGGGAGAGAATCTCTTTGTCTGCCAGTTGTTAAGACCTTGGGAAAAGCACAGTATTTGGATGGGAGTCTCCCATTTTTCCAGGTACAGTCTGTCATGGCTTCCCTTGGCTAGGAAAGGGAAATCCCCTGATCCCTTGTGCTTCCCGGGTGAGGCGACACCCTGCCTTGCTTCAGCTCGCCCTCCATGGGCTGCACCTACTGTCCAACGAGTCCCTGTGAGATGAACCGGGTACCTCAGTTGGAAATGCAGATATCACCCGTCTTCTGCATTGATCATGCTGGGAGCTGCAGACCAGAGCTGTTCCTATTCGGCCATCTTGGAATGGATCTCTAGTTTTATGTCTTACATTTAAGTCTTTAATCCATCTTGGGTTAATTTTTGTATATGGTGAGAGGTAGGGGTCCAGTTTCATTCCTCAATATTTGGCTAGCCAGTTATGCCAGCACCATTTATTGAATAGAAAGGCCTTTCCCCATTGCTTGTCAACTTTGTTAAAGCAGATCATTTATTTTCATTGCCACATCGTATTCCATTGGGTGATTATCCTACCATTTATTTATCCAGTCTTGATTAATGGGCATTTGGATAATTTTCCATTTTTGCTTTTAAGAATAGTACATGGCTGGGTGTGGTGGCTCATGCCTGTAATCTCAGCACTTTGGGAGACCGAGGCGGGCAGATCACTTGAGTCCAGGAGTTTGAGACCAGCATGGGCAACTTAAGCGAGACCTCGTCTCTATTATAACAAAGTTTTTAATTAAAAAAAGAGAATAGTATAATTATGAAAATTTTAGTACCCATCTTTTGGTGAATATATTCTTGGATTTCTGTTAAGTATACACCTAGAAATGTAATTAGTGGGTCATATATTAATGTGTGGTAGAAACTGCCAGTTTTAGGCTGGGCGTGGTGGCTCACGCCTGTAATCCCAGCACTTTGGGAGGCCGAGGTGGGCGGATCACAAGGTTAGGAGATTGAGACCGTCCTGGCTAACACGGTGTAACCCCATCTCTACTAAAAATATAAAAAGTTAACCAGGCGTGGTGGCAGGCGCCTGTAGTCCCAGCTACTCGGGAGGCTGAGGCAGGAGAATAATGTGAACCCACGAGGCGGAGGTTGCAGCGAGCTGAGATTGCGCCACTGCACTCCAGCCTGGGTGACAAAGCGAGACTCCGTCTCAAAAAAAGAAATTGCCAGTTTTCCAAAGCAGTTAGTAACTAATTTGTTTTTTTTTTGTTGTTGTTGTTTGTTTTGTTTTTTGAAACAGAGGCTTGCTCTTTCTCCCAGGCTGGAATGCAGTGGTGTGATCTTGGCTCACTGCAGCCTCCGCCTCCTGAGCTCAAGTGATTCTCTTGCCTCAACCTCCCAAGTAGCTGCGATTACAGGTGTCTACCACCACGCCTGGCTAATTTTTGTATTTTTAGTGGAGATGGGGTTTCATCATGTTGGTCAGGCTGGTTTTGAACTTGTGACCTCAATGATCCACTCACCTTGGTCTCCCAAAGTGCTGGGATTACAGGCATGAGCTACTGCATCCGGCTGTAACTAATTTATACTTTCAACAATATTCTGGGAGAGTTATGGCTGCCCCACATCCTCTCTAACAGTTAGTACTTTCATTTTCATTTTTGCCATTCTGATGGATGTGGTTTTAAAGTCCATTTCTTTAATGGCTAAGAAAAGCAAGCACCTTCTCATATGTTCATTGAGCATTTGAATATTTTTTTGTGACATGTTAGTTGAAAATTTTGGCTCACTTTTTAAAATTTGGTCGCCCATGTTTTTGTGTGCATTTCTAAAGTTTGACATCTTGTGATAGACAATCAAGGAGCACTATAAAAGAAACGAATGTGATGACAGTTTAATTCAGGAGGAGGATGTGGGAGTATGTGATGGTGGATGAAAAATAAAGCTCCCGGCTGGGTGCGGTGGCTCACGCCTGTGATCCCAACACTTTGGGAGGCCGAGGCGGGCAGATTACCTGAGGTCAGGAGTTGGAGACCAGCCTGGCCAACATGACGCAAACCCGTCTCTACTAAAAATACAAAAATTAGCCAGGCATGGTGGTGGGCACCTGTAATCCCAGCTACTCAGGAGGCTGAGGCAGGAGAATCGCTTGAACTTGAGAGGCAGAGGTTGTGGTGAGCTGAGATAGTGCCACTGCACTCCAGCCTGGGTGACAAGAGTGGAGATAAAAAAACAAAAGCTCCCCAGCCTTTGGTGTGGTCCCCAGGTCCTAGAATAGAGACAGATTTTAGGAAGAGAGGAGGATGGCACCCCCTTTTGCAAAACATCTCTAGAGTGGTAGGACCTTAGAGAAAAGTAGCTGTGGGTGACAGACAGGTCCACATACCAAGAGCTGTGATCCTGGGGCCCATGCAAGGAGAAGGAAGTTTCACCTCAAAGAAATGGGTTTGCTTATGACCCTGTGGCCCTTTGAAGGACTGTGACTGATAGGGCAACTCTGGGACAACAGGGACCAGAAGTGCGGGATAGATAGAAGAAAACCTGGGCTGGAAATGGTGCCTTGTGTAGCAAGGAACAACTATGGCAAAGGCAGCGGCAACTGAATAAATCCAGATTATTCTGCACTTGAAGATAAAAGCCTGTTGATTTTCCTTTTTGGTAAACTCCTTGATGACTACAAGAGACCCACAGTGGAAAAGGGGAAGCCCCAAGAAGGAAGTCCATGACTCCTGCCAGTGTGCAATGTGGGGTCTCAAACCAGTTCTAATTAATTTGAGAAATAAATAAAATGTGATATTATTTGCATCCCTCCTGGCTGGAGCAGTTTATACACACAGTACTATATTTTTAATTTTCTTATGTAATGGCCAAAGCATATGCCTTGCATAATTTTTATTTTTGATACTTATTCCTTGTGTTATTTTGTGAAGTTGATTTTTTTCCCCTAATTCCAGACGTCATCCCTGTAAATTATAGAAAAGTTTAAAAGATAAAAGTACAAAGAAGAAAATGAATCTTTTATGATACAATTTTTAATAACCATAAATATTATTTGTGCATATATATTTGATTGTTTCCCAATGTTGGACATTTTAGGCTGTTTTCAATATTTTCTTCTTTTTTTTCGAGATGGAATTTTGCTCTTGTTGCCTATGCTGGAGTGCAATGGTGCGATCTCAGCTCACTGCAGCCTCTGCCTCCCAGGTTCAAGCAATTCTCCTGCCTCAGCCTCCCAAGTAGCTGGGATTACAGGCATGTGCCACCACGCCCGGCTAATTATTTTGTTTGTTTGTTTGTTTGTTTCTTGAGACAGAGTCTTGCTCTCTTCCCCAGGCTGGAGTACAGTGGCTCGATGTTGGCTCACTGCAAGCTCCGCCTCCTGGGTTCATGCCATTCTCCTGCCTTAGCCTCCCCAGTAGCTGGCACTACAGGCTCCTGCCACCACGCCCCGCTAATTTTTTGTATTTTTAGTAGAGACTAGGTTTCCCTGTATTAGCCAGGATGGTCTTGATCTCCTGACCTTGTGATCTGCCAGCCTCAGCTTCCCAAAGTGCTGGGATTACAGGCGTGAGCCACCTAATTTTTGTATTTTTAGTAGAGGTGGGGTTTCACCATGTTGGTCAGGCCGGTCTCAAACTCCTGACCTCAGGTGATCTACCCACCTCGGCCTCCCTAAGTGCTTGGATTACAGGCATGAGCCACTGCACTCAGCCAATATTTTCTTCTTATGACTAATATTGAGATGGACTGCACATTCTTAATTATTTATTTAAGATAAATCCTAGTAATGGAATAACTGAGTCAAAAGGTATATCCATCTTTAAACGTTTGTTACATATTCCTAAATTACTTTCCAAAAAGTTGCATCAATTAACTATCTCAGCAGCAGTGATTGAGAGTGGCTGTTTTTGGCACCTTGCCAACATCAAGTATTGTCTTTTTTTTTTTTTTTTTCTTGGTTGAGATGATGAGTTTATTGGCATAGCCAATATTCACATATTCGTACTTGGGCTTCTTCAGGCATCTTGAACTTTGGGACTAGACTTTATACAGAGTCAAACACCATGTAGAAGCACGTGGGCCCCACGCACAACACTCCTGCTCCTTAGTGAGGGGGACAAGCTACCCAATGTCTCATGATCAAAATACTTTTTAGTTCTTACGTAAAAATCTTAATTTGCTCTGGCCTCCAAAAGGCTTTAATCTTGGCCTCCAAATTCGTCTCAAGGGATGTTCTCTTCACGTGGGGCTGGTTTAAACAGAGGCCGCCTCACCAGAGCAGCCTTTCAGTCCTTCAGGAGTCTCTATCCCGTGATATGTACATGTAGGTTTGTGCAGGCAGGGAACACACATGACAGAACTGCTTTGGTGGTACTGGATGGGTGGTGTTTCTTCACTGGATTTTGGTGACTGCTTCACGGATGGAGGTGGCCACATAATCTAGATTTTGTGTGGTTAAGCCGCACATGTTGATTCGACCACTTGGCAGCAAATAGATGTTTTTTTTGTTTGATTTTAGGTATTGTCATTTCTTAAATGCCATTATATAAAGCACGTCACTGTCAGCTCTGACCTGGATGACATCTAACATCCTCTTAATGGTGCCCCAGTCAACACACTCCTCACTTCAATGAACTCTTCATGCTCTACCCGGAGTGTTTCTTCTAACTTGTGAATCGGATTCCTTCCCTGCTTGAAATCTTTTAATAGCTTCTATAACCCATAGAATGAGACCTCAGTGTCTTTACGGTTCATGAGGTTCTTCATGTCCCAGTTCTACCTGTTCCTTTGGGGTCTTCTCTATCATCTCATCACCTGCCTCTATGCCCCAGGCATACTGAACTTATTTCTGTTTTTAGAAGTTACTCATATTCTCTGTTGGTCTCTGTCTCTTCCTCTCTCTGCCTTCTGATCTCTGCATACACGAGTTCTTGAGGTTGGAACATGCACTCTCTTCCTCTAGCTAACCGCCTTCTCTTCCATCAGTGAAGAGCATCTGGACTTTGTCAGAGCTGAGATGCTGAGACTGGCGTCTGGCGCTAGGCAACACCGCCCCCTTGAGGAGCTCTACATGCTCTGAGCCAACTAGCTGGCTATTTCCTGGAAAGCTTGCAGAACTCAACTGATGGATATTTAGGGATCCTGATGCCAACCGTATCCCAATGACCTCTTCAAATGTTGCCTCTGCCTCATCCACTCTCCCCTTGGTTATTCTAGGATTTCAAAAAGCCTCTGAGACCTCCTCCCTGGATCCTCAGGGTCTCTGATTCTGTCTTTTGTATTTCTATCTCTTTGTTTCTCCGTGTTGCATTCTAATAGTTTCTTCTCTCCCATCTTCCAGTTTGCCAATTCTCTCTCCAGCCAAGTACAATGTACTATCAAGTCGTCCTGTAGCGAGCTATTGATTTTGGTTATTGCATTTTTAAATTTTAGAATTTCTATTTGGTTCTTTTTCAGCTCCATCATGCTACTTTTAAATATATATTCCAGGTCTCTACTAAAACTTTTAAGCCTCTGTCTTATTTCTATAAACATTGCATAGTTGTTGTATAGTTTGCATATGATACTCTTAGTAGTTAGGTCTTTGTGTATCTATTTCTGTTGTTTGGTCTTTCTGCTCTTTTTTACATATAGTATTTGGTTTCTAAGTGTGCCTGGTTATCTTTCACTACGTATTCGTTGTAGTGTTTGAAAAGTTGTTTATAGTAGTATATGAAACCTAAGATGAGGACATGTTCATCCTGAGAGCATTTTCATTTATTTCTGCTAGGTGCTTAGAGGTACTACTAGCGTAGGCCTTCCTTAATCTAAGTTCAATTCTTGAGCTTCCCTTGGCCACTGAGGCATAGTAAAACCAGGCTGCAGGTCACTATGGGATTTTTCTTCCAATTCACTTTGTTCTGAGGCTGTGTCCTTCTGGGTTCCTGGAGAGGGAATGTCCTACCACCGTACCTATTTTTGGTGGGCTCTGCATTTTGACTTTGTCTTCTTGGGTTTGGAAATTTGCCAGGTTGAGTTTTCAACTGTACCTTTGGATCAACAAATCAAATACACTCAGAATAAAGGCAGTGGGCTTACCTGAGCACTGGGCTTACCTCTCTGGGTTCTTAACCTCTCTTAGATTTGAGCTCAATAATTTCTCACTAGTGTTTTTGATGTTTGATGCTTTAAAAAGTAATCCAGATTTTTTAGTTATCTTAGGAAGCTGGATTGATCCTAATCACCTTACTTTCCATGCCATAGGTGGAAATATCTATTTCCTGTTTTCCTTGGCTCTAGGAATGCCAAGGGATAAAATTTGAATTTAGCTCTGGGTTGCAGTTCAGATATGAAAAGATCTCTCTGGACTGTATATATGGACTCTGAGGCTGAAAGAGGCCAAGCCAGAAGGAGAAACCAAAGCCCCTTTTCAGCTCCTTAGATGGATGGCAGGGTATGTGCACAGTACCCTGTCTGGCAGTCATTTGTCTGGAGCACTTCTCTTGCACTAAGGCAGGCTGTGTCCCCATCTCCACTACTTGACTCTCAGATACTGTAACAGAGCTAGGGCATGACAATCTGCAACTCCCAGAATGCACTTCTGCTAGGGTTCTTCTGGTCACTGGCCCTACCCACAGCCCTTGATTTTAGAAACCACATTTCCCAGCATGCAATGCACCTCTGTCAGTCCCCAGCCCCAATCTCACTTCTTTTTTAATTGTGTTCTGACAATCTCTGACTGAATGTAGAAAACGGTGGGATAAAAGGAGAGGAAAGGACCCAGACCTTGAGTCAGGGTCAGGCTGAATAATGGCCCCCCAAAGAGGTCCACTGTCCACATCTTAATCCTGGGAATTGCGACTATGTTACCGTATGTGACACTTGCTGCTCTGATTAAGTTAATGATGTTGATGGGAGGCTGGCTTGAACCCAGGAGTTCAAGACCAGCCGGCACAACATGGCAAAAACCCATCCCTACAAGAAAACAGAGAAATTAGCCAGGTGTGGCAGTGCATGCCTGTGGTCCCAGCTACTCAGAAGGCTGAAGTGGGAGGATCATTTGAGCCTGGGAAGTAGAGGCTGCAGTGAGCTGTGATTATGCCCCTGCATTCCAGCCTGGGTGACAGAATGAGAAAAACATAAGAAATAAATGAAAAAGAGTCAAAACAAGTTAATGATGTTGAAATGAAGGGCATATTCTACATTATTCAGGTGGTCCCAATGTAAACATGAGGGTCCTTAGGAGAGGGAGGTAGGGTGTCAGAGTCAGAAAGGAAGGTGTGATGACAAGCAGAGGCTGGGATGATGGGAGGGACTCTGAGGCAAGGATTGCAAGTGGCCTCTAGAAGCTGGAAAAGGCGAGGACACGGATTCTTCCCTGGAACTCCAGAAGGAATGCAACCCTGCTGACACCTTGATTTTAGGATATCTGACATCTAGGACTGTAAGATTAATTTGTCTCCTTTTAAACCACAAAGTTTATAGTACTTTGTTACAGCAGCAATAGAAAATGAATATAGGCAGGCCATTGATCTATCATCCAGTTTTACAACTACTGTAGTTAGGGAAAATGATTCTCAGATTGTAGAAACAGGTCAATGGTATGCTCAACAAAACCCATCATGACTTTTGGGTGAGGTTGAGTTTTGTCTTTTTCTGTGCCTTTTATGCTGCTACTTCTTCCTTTTGCGTGTTCCTTATTTGATTTCACATAGGCATCTTATCACAATGTGGAAACTGCCCTGGATTTCTGATATCTTCTTTCTGAGCAGAAAAGAGTCACTTCCTTTTCACAGTGATGAGGCAGGTTATTTACCCCCATCCAGTTCATGCGAGTTGTGCATTTTCTGTGTAAAGTCCGGTGTTAATCACCAGCCCAAATTTTGAAAGTCCCCATGGGGAAATAAAATGAAATAGAAAGGCCGGTCGTAATGGGAGGCTGAGGCAAGAGGATGGTTTGAGCCCAGAAGTTCAAGCCCAGCCTGGGCAACATGGGGAAACACTGCCCCTACAAATAAATAAGTAAATAAATTAGCCAGGTGTGGTGGAACATACCTGTAGTCCCAGCCACTTGGGAGGCTGAGGTGAGAGGGTCACCTGAGCCTGGGAGGTCAAGGCTGAAGTGAGCCATGATTACACATTGCACTCTAGCCTAGACAGCAGAATGAGACCCTCTGTCTCTCTCGAAAAAAGTAAAATGCAGTAAATATTCCAGCTATTTCAAATATTCCATTAAAGATGCCTTCAGTGTTTTAGATTATGGCCTAGGCATTTAAAACAGGCTTTTGACAGTGCTAGGAAAAGGCGGCATGACATGGCAGGTAGAAGACAGACAGCCCCTTCATCTCCCTGTGCTCCTGCTGCTCTTTCAGGAAGTGGGGATTGACTATTTTGAAATTTATTTTACATTTTGTCTATTTACATAAACTTGGAGCTATGAAAACAGAAGGCACCGTCCTTGCTTTTGCTCTTGCGTTCATCAGGGGAGACAAGCAGTTCAAGAAATAATTGTCATGCAGCATGATCATTGCTATTGGACAATGATGAGATGAGCATGTAACTGAACCAGCAAGAGACGGTAATGGCATGCATTACTTCATACTACTCCAGGCACGCACTGTGTCAGATGCTGGAAGATGCTTCACCTTGTGAATAATACAAAGCTGTGGAAAGAAATTTGTCTGAAACCCTAGGCCACATGTGCTCAGGACTCCCTCTTCTCCACCCCAGAGGTGTCCCTTCTTGTTTTGAAGTGATGACACACCTGTAGATGTGGGGCAGCCACCCCTCTGGGCTTAGGAAAGACGCTATGCCTTAGTCTCTGAGGCTTTGCAATCCTCCCTCTCATAAACTGTGCTGTTTTCCAACTCTGCTGTTTTCAAACTCTATTGAGCCTCAATGATGGGTTTGGGGTGACTGTTTGTGTAACCTGAAGCCCAGGACAGACTTGAGTATGTATCTCGGAGGTTCAGACATTGTCTATCTGAGGAGTCAGCCCACGTTTTCATAGTCTTGCTTTGATTTCCCCCTTCTTTTCCTACATACTTGTGTTCAAATTCACAGACAGAAAGTCTGGAGCTCCCAGATGTAACTTTATTTCTTTGCTCTTGAACCCAGCTTAGCTCTCAGAGACTCCCGTCTTCCTAGCCTGTGGAAGAAAAGCTAATCTTGCCAATTCAAGGTCATTCCATCAGTTCTAGTTTAGCCTGTATGTGTCTTTGGGTCCAATACTCAGACAATCTCTGCATTCTTCTTTTGCCCTCCTGCCCAGCAGTCATCTAAGCTCCAAGGGGTTTGGGCATCACCAAACATCATTATCTGTGGTGTCAGGGAAAAGGTGTTGGTTCTTCACGGGCTCTTGTCCCCAGGCACCCATAATGGATGCCATGTGTCCTTTCTGTTTGTGAGGACAGTTTTGGCTATTGCTGTGGGAGCTGGGCTTCTCTACTGACCACGCATCCACTTGGCTCCAGCCACAGTGATTTACCACTGTGCTGCCCACCACCTGGCTCTGCTCTGGGGTCTGCATAGCTCATCCTTCACCATCCTCTTGGCCAACCCCGAACTCTCCAGAGCCACCTTCTATGCCTCTTACTTGGGTGCGTGGAAAGTCCAGGTTTCCCATTGCCGGGCGCAGTGGCTCAAGCCTGTAATCCCAGCACTTTGGGAGGCCGAGACGGGCGGATCACGAGGTCAGGAGATCGAGACCATCCTGGCTAACACGATGAAACCCCGTCTCTACTAAAAATACAAAAAACTAGCCGGGCGAGGTGGCGGGCGCCTGTAGTCCCAGCTACTCAGGAGGCTGAGGCAGGAGAATGGCGTGAACCCGGGAGGCAGAGCTTGCAGTGAGCTGAGTGCCACTGCACTCCAGCCTGGGCTACAGAGCGAGACTTCATCTCAAAAAGGAAAAAAAAAAAAAAAAAAAAAAAAAACACGTCCAGGTTTCCTCTGCCCTATGGGAGCCAAGGAAGGCCTGGAGCTGTAGCAGGGCTGGCTCAGATCCTCCTTTGCTAAACCCACCACACTGCCTTTTCTGACCTCCCCTGGCTATCCTTTGTGGATGTGGGGTGTTCTTTGTGTCTGTCTCCTCCTACAGTTGCAGACAGCTTGCACTGGGCACAAAGACCCTCTATTCCAAGCATAAATCTCCAAGCATATCCAGGATTTTATTACCATCTTTATCTTCCACCCAGTTTCAACACCTAGGTGAAGGCAAAGGGTAATTGCCACACTAGCATTTAAACTTTCTTGCTTTCCTTTTCCAATTTCATCTGAGACTCTTTTTTTTTTTTTTCCTCAGCCCACAAAAGGATTGTATTCTTCCTTGCTCTCTGGTTTCTGGAAATCACTCTAGGCAGGGTTGGAAAACTATGATTTGTGTGCCAAATCTGGCTACAGCCTGTTTTTGTAAATGAAGTTTTATTGGAAAACAGTCACACCCACTTGTTTACTTACTGTCTGTGAGCTGCCTGCTACAGAACTGAGTAATTGAGATAAGGCCTATAGGGTCTGCAAAACCGAAAATATTTACTATTTGTAAAATGCTTTACAGAAAAAGTTTGCCCACCTCTGCTCCAGGCTCTGAATCCTCTAGTTTTGACACTAGATATTTACAGCCAAGATTTTTGAATCCAAAGAAATCTGCTTCTCCCTAGCTCCCACCCTGCTCCTTGGTTTTGTGACGGAAAGCCATGGTGACTTCAAGACTCTTTAGGAACTCAAAGCCAGCTGTCCTCATGGGATTCATTTGTGTCTTCCCTTTCCTAGCACAGCAAGTCTGGTTTGGTTTTAGTAAGAAGGGAAAGGGCATCAATTACTATTTCAAAAGGTCCTGTGATGCTTTCCTTTCTATTTTCTGCTGGTGATCTCTGTGGCTGTATCTCCAGGCAGATGCCTGGTCAGACCTGCAGCAGTGCACTCTCCAGCCCCTGCAAGTGGAGCGATATTCCCCAAGGGAAGCAGAGACTTTGCCTCCTACTGAGTTGGTTTTGGTGAGATTCACCAAATGCAAGAATCACTGAATGTTTGAGCTGGAAAAGATGATCATACCTAGCATCTTTTTCACTGAGCCCCTTGTCCCCGACTTGGTTTAACAATGGAGACAAGACATGGGGAGAGTAATGAGGAGAAATGAGGAGCAACCTGGTCAAGAGCACACAGCCTAATTTGCGGGCCATTTGCTCCCCCTCCAATTGCCTGTGCCTGGGCTGAAACATACCCAGCGAGAGCAGCACAGCTCCAGGCACCCCATGGTGTGAGCCTGACGGAGCCTGGCTCCCCTAGCTAGATGCTCCCACTCATGTGGCCAGCCAGGGGCTCAGCTGAATAGCATGAGTTCACACAACAGGCAACAGGACAGGAACGCCGATGACCTGCAACTCCCGGGTCCCTGGATTCTGTGTTCCTGAAATTTCCCTGTCTTTTTTATTTTACCTGTTTCTCAGATCTCTGGTTTAGGGAAGAAAAAAGATATAAGTTACAGTAGACTAGAAAGATACAACTGGGATGGAGGGTTTGGGGTGAAGGTGTGTTGATTCCAAAGGACCACTGGCCATGGTCACACCACCCACCCCAGCCAGCCTCTTCTTTCTTTTTTTTCCCTTGGAAATTGCTTCTTAGATAGCAACCACTGTTAATGACAACACTGGTTGTATTGCCTAAAGGAGTGTAATGTATTCGTCGTAGCTAATATCATTAGCACTTGCCATTTATGGGGCAAATCTGAACATACACGGACCTGGCTCCCTGCTCTCCGCTGGCTCCAGCCCCTACTCCTTACGTGGTTATGATGGTCCATGCCAAGCTCTTCCATCTCCTCTCTAATTATGCCCCCTTCAAATTCTCTGCTTCAATCATATTTTAGCTCTTTGACTTAAAAAAAATGCCTGAAGTGTACTTATTCTCTTTTACCAGTGAATCTTTGAACATAACGTTTTCTCTACTCACCTCCTGCACTCACACATTGACCCACACCCCAATTCCTCTTTGCCTAATTCTTTTCTATTCCTCAGATTGCAGCTTAGCCACAACGTCCTCCTGGCAGCCTTTCCCAGAGGAGGACTTCCACGTCCTGAGACTTCCATGACATGCCCCTTATCATACTATACCATAATGATCTCTTCACTTCTTCGCAAGCCTCCTTAGGCCAGGGCTTTGCCCAGGTGCTTAGTCCTTAGGAGGAATTTGATAAATTTTTATAGAATAAATGAATGAACCAATGCCTGAACAAATGGAGGTTTTGCTAACCCCTTTTGTAAAGCTCTTACATGGCTTGCCCATAGTCAGGTGCGTAACAGGGAGCAGAGTTGGGACTCAAAACCAGGCTTACCAAATCCATGTCTGGTGCTCTTTCTAGTATCTTATGAGGCCTGACATAGCCTGGCTATTCAAAGGGCCCAAGGGGAACCTGAATAAATAATTAGAGTAATGTCTGGGAGAAAACACACAAGGAAGAAATCATGATTATTTCTGGGAGATGGAGAAGTGCTGTTAGGGAGTTTTTGTGAGCTTATGCAATGGCCATGTCTCCAACCATTCTCTCTTCAACTTCTGAATTGGGGGACTGGGAGTGGGGGACTGGAACATATCTGAATTTCTTTTTTTTTTTTAAATGAGGAGAATATATTCAAGTATTATTTGAATAATTAAAAATTAATTTAAAAAATGAGCACTGCCAAGGGGTTTTTCTGTACTGCATTCTTCAGCTGATGAATTTTTACATTAAAGGATTTTTTTTTTTACTGCTTATTCCAAAAAGAAAGAAAAAGAAACAAAAGAAAAAGCAAAAAAAGGAAAGCATGAAAACAACCAAGATACTTTTGCTCCAATTTTCAAAGATGCTTACCGCTGCACTCATTGAATGCAAAACTAATTGAATAGAGAAGATGGACTGCGATGACTGAAGTGTGACGATGACTAGACTACTTAATTTGTTGTTTTCTTCCAATTTATGACTCTTCGTCACAGACGATTTGTCTTTGATGCTATTTCTAGTCATAAAGCATCTGGTCTGTATAATTAAGGGGAGTTGAGAAAATGTAATTAGCCAAACATGCAGGAAGGAGATGGCAAATCTTCTTCATGACAGAAATGTAGCCCCAGACCATATTCCTTCTCGGAGAAAGACATTATTCACTGACTCAGGTGGGACGATTCCCACAGTGAATTGCTCCATTCCCTGAAGACCGTCCTCTATCGCTCCCTCTAGTGGCTGATCTGTTTTAAAAATCCACCTGTACACGCTGCTCCCTCACCCCCAGCTCCATTCCCCATTCTGGATAAATGTATAAAAATCCGTACCTGTTGGCTTAGAAATGCCCCTGGCAGATGTATATGAGCATGGCCTAAGGTCCAGCTCAAAAGTAAATGCCATCTGGACTGACAGGAAGAATGTCAGAGGAAGAACGCAGAGCAACAATGGCAGCAACTTCCAAATAACCATGAAACCCCAGCAAGTGTACACCATGCCATCCTCTAGAAAGGACAAGGTGGTAATGTGAACACGCATGTCCATTCTCCGGTGCCCGTCGGACAAGCCCCATGCCTAGTGTCGCAGTTGAGCATCCGTACATGGAACAGATTATTTGATTGCATGTTATGGGATTGTCAGGGATGGGTATTGTCAGGATGGGGTTGTAATAGGGAAAGAATGTTATAGCTGCAAGAGCATGGACAGGTTCATATGTAAGGACATACGTGGAGCCTGAAGAGAAGGACGTACGTGGAACCTGAAGAGTTAAGGCTTTCTAAGTCATTCTGTTGAAACTAATCATTGGATGTGTTTTGTCAAGTGGCGAATAAGGCTGATCTGAAACAACAGCAACAAAATACAAACCAAATGTTCCCATCGGCCCTGACTATAATCTGTGGCTGCAAATGGGGCCACTATAAGAGCAATAACCCATATTTCATTACCCCAACTGGTGAGTAAAATGCTGGTAAGCACAGGACATCTGGGTCATAGACTGTGGGTTCAAAGCTGAGACCCAGCTCTCCCCTGTGTGGAACCTCAGGTAAATTGCTCAATCTCCCTGCGCTTGGTTTATTCATTTGGGCAATGTAATGACGCCTGTTGTATAGGCTGATGGTGAGGATTAACTAGTGAGTGCAAGTAAAGAGCATCAGACAGGGCTGTGCCCATGCAGACTGAGTAACTGATCATTGTTACTACCATACTCATGTTTACCACGTCCTCCTGGGTCCCCAGGATGTGTCTCCTATTTGCTCACAAACAAGTGGCATCTGCCATGATCTCTCGGTTCCCTGATCTCCTGTGGCCATGCCACAGGAGATGGATCTCTTCACAGGTAATGGATCTCTTCAATGCTTCTCTTCACCATCATGCTTGACATCTCTTGGGGTGGCTGATTGACTCACCTCCACCCTCCCTCTTCTGGCTCCTGTGGTCCTAACTGATCTATGTGACCCTAGTCCTCACCATGAGAAGTTAATTTCGGAGTTGCGCTTGATTTGTGCTGTGCCAAGCAGTATGGGTCCCCTGTGAGTCTGCAACCTGGAACAGACAGACTGAGAAGTTGACTCTAGCTGGAGAAGTTTTTGTGAGCTTATGCAATGGCCACATCTCCAACCATACTCTCTCCAACTTTTGAGTCAGCTCCTTTTTCTTAGAGAGCTGGAGGGTGGATGCTTGCCCCATTCAGTACACCTTTCCCCTTCTCTACCCTTGGTCCTTAATGATGATTTGTGCCTCAAAGCACAGCGTTCTCTACCACTCCCTTTAAGTGGTAGGTGGCAAATACCTGTCTTGTATTTCTTCCCAAGTTGGAAGTAGGTTTTTGCTTGTAAAGCTGGAGCAGAGAGAAGAGTTACTACCTGGAGAGAATGGAGAACATCTGCAAAATGAACAAATCTCCTGTTTTCTATGGCATTTGGCATTAAACAATGTCACAGATGGCTTCACTAGAGGATTCTGGACAATGTGCAGAGATCCAAACATGTCTGTTTATTTACCCCTTCTCTTGAGAACAACAATTGTGGGATCAGTTGGGAGGCAAAATGGTATAAGAAAAGAACACTGGCTTTGGAGTCTAGACAAATCCAGTTTCAAAACCTGGTGCCTTAACATAGGTTTCTATGATGATTTAGTTGACCTCTGAGCCTCAGTTCCCTTGTCTGTAAAATCAAGATGGCAGTGCCATATTATGCAGGGTTTCTTAAGTTGCAAGTGGTTGAAACCCAACTTGAACTTGCTTAATCCATAAAAAAGGGAATCTATTAGCTCAGGTAACCCAGCCAAGAAAAAGCCTGGCCTCATAGTTGGCTGGACTCAGGGACTGAATCCCTACCAAGTAAAGTTCTTGTCTTTGCTTACCTCTGGAAAGGTAATTTTCATAACACATAATAATGAAAGTGGGAATAATAAAAATGGTTTTATTCTCTCCTTCTGAAGATGGGCTGCATTCACTGGCGAGGAACATGTTCTAGGCTCAAATCTTTGCAGATAGAGAGACCTTTGTAGACATTTCCAGGAAATGACTCTGATTCCTTAGCCATGGACTCTTGCCCAGTTTAGGCCAATCACAGGCCAGTGGGAGGAGATACTACACATGGCTCAGCCTGCCTCATGGGACAGCCCTATGGGCCAGTAGTGGCATAGTGAGGCTTTGGGGAAATCACTACGAGTCGTCCCAACCTGTCCACTTTCTCACAGCACTTTTGTGATTTGAAGGAAGCCACACAGTCACATAGCTCCTTGAACAGTCTCTGTGGTGATTGTCCTCCTAGGGGAAGCTTTGGGGAGAATGTCAGCACCTCTGCCTCTCTGTTCCTCTGACCCTTCAGACTCATTATGTGTAGTGTGGTGGTTACAATTCTCTCCGTGTAGCTTCCTGACTCACTGATCTGCAGATGGCCCCACCCCAGGCCTGAAGCATGGCAGCGCCTTTGGTATCTCCAGGGCTCCCACAGCCGACATGTCTTCTACCGCAGGCACACAGCTCTTTTTCTGCATCCTCTTTCATCCCTGCAGCTGTCACTGTGGTCGGTTACCTCACAGCCTCCTAAACAGGGGCCATCTCTGATCACATTTGTCCCCTGCTTCCAAATGACAGTGGCTCTCCATTATCTCTCAAATTAGTGGGAGACTCCAAGGCTTGGCATTCAAGGACTGCCACAATCTTATCCCAAACAACTTCCAAGCCACCCTTGCAGGTTGGGTGTTTAGATCATGCTACTGTAGGACACACAAGTAGGAAAGCCTTTGGGGACCAGTGTAAGGAAATGAACAGGAAGGAGTGAGACTGGCTGGTGGCAGGTTGCTAGGCAGCCACACAGCAAGAAAAGCAACCTGCATGAGGCAGATGATCCTAGAAGCCAGTGATAACTTGTGCATTCTTTGATGTGTGTTTTAGCTAAGAGCAGCCAACTTAGGGTGCTAACCAGTGGAATTTTGTGAACACATTTAACTCTGATATTTAATATGTTGAGGCTCAAGACATTTTTCCCTCTTTGGTGGTGAAAAAACCCATACACTACTATTGTTTTTACTGGGGAATGTGTATGGGCAATTGGTGAGAGTGGTGTAGAGTGGGAGAGATTTTCCAAGTAGCAAAAAAGAAGACTAAAATGAAAGCCATTATTCTACTTTTCAGAACTAGTTGCTTTTATTTCATGATGGTTGCCTGGAGACTTTGTTTATATGTATTTATAAAGAAATAAATGCTGAACTTAGGCCTAGAAATCCAAATGAAAAACATGTCATTCTTAGCTTTGAGATGTGGAGTGTTTGCTCTATGAGGATAAAAGGCCATGCTTGCCTGAATTCTTTTAGTTTAAGACTCTCTTTTTAATCTGCTGATGAAGTTTTACATATGTATACACACACATATACATACTCTTCCCAAACACACACACACGTATTTTAAACATTTTAAGCTGTCTTTTAAATGAACAATTACTTATTGCCAACAGGCACTCATTTCATCTTAGGAATGCTAGCAAATACTCCTGGCACCTAAGCATGATTAATATAGAGAGGAACATATGAGACACAATGCAAGGGTGGCTGATAATCCAGGTCCTGCTCGTCACAGGCCTTGGCTCAACTCAGCTGGTCATGCAGATGAAGGCTGAGGAGATGGGCAGCAACCAGAAAGGCTCCAGGGTTGGCATCTGTGCATCAGACGACTTATAGGTCAAAACCAGATGTTTCAAACCCTGCTCTGGCTAAAAAAGTCCCAATTTCCCTGTGCCTCACATCCTGTTCTGTTTTCATGGGAAAAAAAAAAATCAAAAGAAAAGTACGTTGATTGATTTCCCAGATTTGCTCTTTTTTTATTTCCTGGTTCTGAAAATTTTCTTTTTCACTCTTACTCTTATAAGCCTGCAATTAATTCAGCATTTGAAATGTGAGCTTCTGAAACAAACTCCCATGAATGCTGCATAACTATGTTTGGTTTTGCTTTTCTCTTAAACTCCCCTTCTGGTTTTTGTTAACATTAAACACACACACACACACACACACACACACACACACACACACACACACACACACACACAAAGATAGATGGGGACCAGAGAAGGGATTTTCCAATGTGTTTTCAAAACAACCACTTATAGTCAAACATCAGCAAGGCCAGTTATTCTAATATTGCAGTAATGACTTTCCAGGCACCAAAAAAGAAGGCATGTTGCAATAACTTTAAGACAAATTGCTGGCAACATAATCATTGTCTTTTCCTCCTAGAGAAGTAAGAATTTTCCAAGCATTCTTAAGGACTGTAAGCTTTTCTGTGCCCTTAGAAATCATCAAACTTTAATCCTCATTAGATACTGGTCAATATTTCCAGAGGAGAGGAAGTGCCACATGACTTTAAATATCAAGCTTATGATTACCAACAAAGGAAAACTGTGTGCATTACATGAGTGGTAACTGCACCGTATGCCCGGACTATATTATGAATGTTCACCTACTCATTCATTCATTCATCCCATATTTTTAATCAGCAATTAACATAAACAGGATTCCTGTTCTAATAGATTTTTCAGGCTGATGTGGGAGGCAATAGGAGAATGTATATAGACATTGAATAAGTATTTACAAGTGCACTTAGTTTTAGAGAGAAGGGAACAGTTCTCTACGTAACAGAACTAACCTAGTCTAGGAGCATGTGAAAGATTGCTGCAGAGAAGGCCACCAGTCTTTTCTCCCAACCCTCTAAGCACCTGCCACTCCAAGAGATGAGGTCTATTTCCCCTCCCCTTGAACCTGAACTGCCCTGTGATTTGCTTTGATCAATAGAATGTGGCAGAAAAGATACCATGTGACTTCCAAGCATAGTCATTAAGATGCCTCGTAGCTTCTGTTTTCTCCCTTTGGAAGCCAAGCCCATATAAAGAAGTCCAGCTGGAGAAATCTCATGGAGAGAGAATAGGACCCAGTCTGCCATCCCAGCCGAGGTACCAAACCTCATGTGTGTGAAGCCACCTTGGACCCTCCAGTCTCAGTTAAACTCGTCCAGTGCCACATAGAGCAGAAATTAGCTGTCCCCAATCGAGCCCAACTACACTGCAGATTCATGAGCAAATGAATGGTGGTTATTTTAAGCCATTACCTTTTGAAGAGGTGTGTTACCCAGCAATTGATAACTGAAACAGAGTTAGGGAGGTTTTCTGGAGGAAGTTCTATTTAAGCTAAGTCTTGAAGACTGGGCAGAATTTGACTCTTCAGGAAAGGGTTAGTATTCCAGGCAGATGGAGCAGCCTGGGAAGACCCCGAAGGCTGGAGGAACATGGCACCTTCAAGACCTAGAAGCAAGCCAATATGACCAGAATGTAGAGAAGTAGTGAGCATGGAGGCTGGGGAGGTAGACAAGGCTTGTAAGTAAGAAAAGAATATAGCTGATACTTATTGAGTGTCAAGTAGATGTCCAGACCTTCATCTGACGTCGTTAGCTTAGCAAAAACAAAAGTAAGACCTTTGTTCAGAGGGAGGAAATTCCATGCCATGGATGTTTCTGGCTATTAACGCAAAGACATGGCTGATTACAAGTAAGGTCTGATGAGAAGTAGAAGGTTCATTTATCCAACAAATATCTCTTGAGTACCAGTACCGTCCTCATGGGAGAAAGAACTCACAGTACATTTCTGATAAACATGAGCCAGTGTCACGCACATAAAAATGCCATGTTTCAGTGGTCTACACATACACACGCCCTCTAAAATCAGGAGGGGACTTAGAGTCAGGCAAACATTTGCAGCCTTGGGAAAGTCACTGAATTTCACTGAGCTTCATCTGTAACACTGGAATAATAACACTCCCTCCATAGGATTATTGGGAGTCTTAAATGAGAAAAGTCTATGTAAAGCACCTAATGAAATACATGATAGGTACTCAAAAAGTGACAGCAAATTAAAAGAGAAAATATTGTATGGATATAGGACAGACCAAGGCCAGGCATATCTTTTTACATAGCAGAAATGGAATTCAATCAATTAAGACAACAGAAAAAGTGCTATTATTTTGCCTTCTTTATTATGTTTATTAGGAAACCTATTTCTACCAGCAGATATGGACTATCCTTAAAAAATTATAGTTGAAGTGTGGTTAGCAAAGCCTTCTCCTGAATCCTTTCCTGTTCTCAATGGCATGATATGTTGAGAGCACATCTTTTGAGTCTGTTTGATCCAGTGATGTTCAAATGTGCAACAAGGGACTTAGTCTGGTGCTTACTATGTACCTGACCTAAAGTTGTCTAACTTCCCCAGCAATCTCCAGTGATAGGTATTAATTTTCTCATTTTTCATAATTTTCTCATTTTTCTCTTTAATTCTGCCCATTTGCAGATGAGCAAAGCAAGGGTCAGAGAAGTTACTGACTTCCCTGGCACTAGGCCCCACAGCCAGAAAGTGCCTCAGAATTCAAATCCAGGTGCACCTGACATCAAAGCCTGTGCTCTTTTCCCTAGGCCAAGCCACCTCCTTCCAAGCAGACCTGTGTTTAGACGTGCTGTCACTTCTGAAGGAAGTCATCCCAGCTTCAACTTACGGGATCTCACAAAGGGCCTGCAGTGTGTCTCCTTAAGGACCACCATAAGTCAGTGGCTATTTTTTTTTTTTTTTAATTGAAATGGGATCTCACTCTGTCACTCAGGCTGGAGTGCAGTGGTGCGATCTTGGCTCACTGCAGCCTCCACCTCCCAGGCTCAAGCAATCCTCCCACCTCAGCCTCCCAAGTAGCTGAGATCACAGGCGCACACCACTGTGTCTGGCTCATTTTTTGTACTTTTGGTGGAGATGCAGTTTTGTTGTGTTGCTCAGGCTGGTCTTAAACTCCTGAGCTCAAGCAGTCTGTCCACCTTGGCCTCCCAAAGTGCTGGGATTACAGGCATGAGCCACCGTGCCCAGACAGCTATGTTTTCAAAGCAACAAATATATCAAAGCAGATGAGCCCAGGGAAGGTGAACTGTTCCTTGGGAGGAGTAGCACAATGACTGTAGCCAGCTTACTGGAGACTGTGCTCAAGAAAAAGCCAAGAGGGAATCTTTGGCAGCTGCTGTGATCTCACCTGCATATTTTAATTTTTTTCATCTATTTAAAGCCTGTCAAATTGCCTGAGAGTCAATAGAGATGATTTCCAAGGGCCGTTTAGTTCCAGGTTTCTATTATCTCACAAATTCTGCCATATTGGATTTTAGAGCTGTTCTTTGGAAAGATGGAAGTGTTTCTGAGTGGAGCTCTGATTCCTCTAATCTTGGGTACAGGCTTATTCATATCTAAGAATGGACTCCTTCTAAGACAATTCAGGCTGAATGACTTCTTCCAAGGAAGGAAGGAAATAGATGTTTATTAAATTTCATTATGCGTCAGGCAGTGGGCTAAGAATTTCCCCTTATGTTGTTAAACTTAAATCTGGCAACCTAGACTATCAAGGCTAACTTTGACCTGAAATAACAAGACAAATCCCATCTTTATCACTGATTGCTGTTGTGGAGTAGCAGTGGGTGAGGTGCGTAGAGATCCATTCATCCATGCAGCAAAACACTTGACTGGCTTGAGATGTGACATGCAGAGCAAAAAGCAGGACATTGCTCTGGGAGAATTACAGAAAAGGGCCAAGTAAACAGCAAAGTGATCACTTTAGTGCTGCGGTGAGACATGCCCAGGCAAACCCCAGAAAACAAGGGGATAGCCAGCCGCCACGGAGGATGGGAGATGAATGGGCTTTTTTGGGACACCAGGAAGGTGGGTAAAGCCAGGAGGAAGGACAGCAACAGACCCTACAAGAAGGAGCCAGAGAGGTGACAAAAGTAATAGGCATGATACAGACTATAGTTTTCCTATCAGGAGCGTGAGTCACACAAACATCAACCCACCTCTTTGATAGAATAGGAAATAATGGCGCCAACAGTTCCCTTTCTGAATACTAAGGACAAAAAC
This sequence comes from Chlorocebus sabaeus, assembly GCF_047675955.1. Taxonomy (NCBI): domain Eukaryota; kingdom Metazoa; phylum Chordata; class Mammalia; order Primates; family Cercopithecidae; genus Chlorocebus; species Chlorocebus sabaeus. The sequence continues at coordinate 97,748,306 of NC_132911.1, forward strand.
GAAATTACACTGCCTGTAATGCAAGGCTTAGTCAGACGTAATTTAGTCCCCAAATTAATCCTGAAGTCAAAAAGCTAAAGGAAAGTGGAACAAAAAAGAATCCGAGGCTCAGGGCAGCAGAAGAGGGCTCCTGGAGAGGAGATGACAGTCAGCTGAAGTCGTCAACAGAGGGAGCTGGGAGGCTGCTAACCCCTTTGATTTCAGCAGGGACTGTCTGTCTGCACGCAGCTCCCGGCTCCCTGCGGCGGGGGCAGGAGTCAACGCCGTCAGTTACACGCTCGTCAGATGTGCACGGGCGCCACACACGATCCTGCTGACGTGGTCTGAGAAACATGACCTCAGCGCAGGTGAAGCGTGGGCAGCTGACGCCACGGTGATGTGTGCAGATCTGGTGGGGACTCTGACGCAGCCCCAGGGCGAAACCAACCCTCTTTTTACTTTCAATGCAGCTTGACGCCCGTCGTGGAGAAAAAGGCGGGACCTGCTTGGGAAGACACAGGAAATCCGTCCCTTTTATTTTCCTTATTTTATTCAATTATATTCATCCCCTTTATAAGTGATCTCATCTCTCCAGAATCGGCGTTTTCTCTAACAAAGAAAATGTTCTTGTCCTTAAATGGAAAGAAAAATAAGCTAGAAATGTCCCACTGTGGTAACAGTAGGAAGGAACTAGGGCCTTAGAGAACCAGCCTAAAATTGGCAGTAGGGCTATAGCTCCCTGGCAGAGGAAGGATAGCTGCGCTTCCCTGGTGAGGGGTCCACGTGGCAGCACAGAGGGGTTAAGTTCCATGAGGGCAGTAACCAACTGTGTCCTGTTTGATTCATCTTATTAACCTCAGACCTTGGCAAAGTACCCAGCACGTAGTAGGTGCTCAATACTTTAGTGTGGGCTGAGTAAATGAACAAATAAATGAATAAAGGCCTGAAGTCTTCAGGCCAAACAGACTTATATTTAAAATCTGGCCCTTAATTCCTGTCAGTGACAGTGTATTGGGCAAATTATTTGACCTCCTTTTGGCCAGAAGTTCTTCAACAACAATGACTGTGCCACACTCATCACTCAGTTCTCAATGTCTGAAAAATAACAGGTGCTCAATAAAACATTTTATATAAATTAGATTCTATGCCTCCATTTGTTCATCTGTAAAGAGGTACCATAATATTTACCTAGTAGGGTTAGCTGTTATGAAGGGTAATGAGATAAAGCATGTAAGTTCCTGGCGCATGAGAATCACCGAATAAATAGTTGGTTTATTCTATTTATTTGTGTTGGAAAACATTGCCCCTGCCCTCTGTTCCCTTCCTCGAGGAAATCCTCAGATGTGAACCTGGGACCTAACACCGTGGGCTTTTCCAAGGACTTCGTAGTGGCTGTTTGTGCCCTGCCTGTCCTGGCCTGCGGACCCTCTAAACATCTAAGTTTGCACTCAGAACCATTCCAGGGGTGTCCTCATTGAGAGACCCTGATAAGAGCTAATTGTCCACTTCAGCCCAAGTTTGGAGATTGGCTCCTAGCAACAGGAGAGATGGCAGCCTCAGTGCTGGAACCAGGAAGAAGGCAATCAACTGTCTGGGAGGCAGGCCTGTTTCTCACCATCTTCTTAGCCCAGGGTGGAACCAAGAAGGAGAACACTGCCATTGAAACCCATCCTGAAAAGAGCCACAGACCAAATGCCAAGATTCAGGGGCCTTCCTGTCTGAAAGTTATGCCTGAAGCTAATTCTGACCATGTTTTCCTTGAATTTTACTTTGGGAAAGATACAACTGGGGGAATCAACACCCAAATCTACAGAAGATAAATGATTCCAAATGCTTCATGGGGAGTTTTACAACCTCAGGACCATCTAGAAGCTCTAGAAGGCAGACATTTGTAACTCTAGGGCTTTGTAAGGTGACCAAAGACAATTTTCTTTCCAGGGTGCTTAAGAGCAGTGTTGCCTGTGGAATTCTTGAGGAGCCACTCAATTCTGTGTTTCAATAAGATAATGAGACAAAGAAAGCTCAACAGCAACTATTACTGCTTGAAGATACTTTCTCTTTCTCCTTGGGAATGGATTAGATGTATCTTTTATGGAACAGGCAATGATGATATTTTGCATTTGTAAGGTGCTTTCACATTTCTTACCTAACAAGTTTATATTTATATTGCCTGCTTTCATCTTTAAAACAATTCTGTAAATTAGATAATCATGCACTTTTAGTTCCATTTTACAGATGGGAACTGATATTTGGAAGGTCAAGTTTATTATCCAACCTTGCATTTAATTAGAGGCAGATGTGAAATTTGCTTCCATCTACAGTGCTTTTTAGTGGACCATCCAGCCTCTCAGTTCACAGCTTAATTTGGAGTAAATGGAATAAGCTGGAAATCGATATGATACTCCCATAACAGAAAGAAATAGAGTTTTGTAGCTTAAGTCTGCTTTATTAAGAAAATGCCTCTTCCAAATGTTTTCATTTAAAAGACTAAAATGTCTCTCCTATAGAAGTTAAATTTGAGTCTTTTTCCCTTCAAATTCCAATAATCCTCTTCAAATATGTGACCACTATTTCCTGAGTTTGTCTTCTGAAATATGTATGAAGGAATGTCACCTTAGGGAATTCATTTTCTCTAGAAAAATATATGAAGTTGTCTCCTATAATTTGAAAAGATTTAGCTCATAATTGACTCTTGGGATGAGTGAGGGGTGCTTGATTCCTAAAATGTGTTTCTTAAATTTTATGCATATTTAGTTGCTTGTGAGTTTTGACATAAACATGATCTGGAAAGCAAAACTGCCTTAAAGATGAATTTAGCCTTGACTGACTTGATTGTTTGGTTGATTTATCAACAGGGTAATTGGCAAAGCTAAGTTATAATCACATATTTTAATTTAGAAACAACCTTCTCACAAAGTCAGCATCTTAAATCTTGTTTCTGAAGAAATTGGCACCAGGACAATGTCTTCTATTGGAATAAGTGTGGGTGAGACGCAGCATCGTATGCCCGGAAGGCTTATGGGCTTTGAAATCACAGACCTGATTATGACACTGGACTCCATTCATTTCTTCAATTATTTTAAAAAACCCTATTCTGTGTACCAGGCATTGCGAGTGAGGCATAGATGATGGTGAACAAAACTTGTGCTTCCTGCCTTTGTGGAGCTTCCAGTCTCGTGACTTTACTCACTGTATGTCCTCAGGCAAGTTACAGTACTTCCTGAGCTCCATTTTAACTGTAAATTATATAGAAATCAATACTAAAATGAGGTGTTTTCTTCACAAGACTGATGAAAAATGACTAAAATAGCACAAAGCATCTGGTTCATGGCAAGGACTCAGTAAATACTGATTTACCCTGTTTAATTACATCAAGTCCAGCAGCAGAGGGCAGTAGCATCCCTGATGACCTCGAGTCTTAATAAAATCCCTGCAATTTGGCTTTTACCATCCAAACTCTCCTTCCTAAATCTGCTGCCACAGTTTTCTCATAGCTGGTGACCTTGGTCAGCTTTGCCCAGGCTTCATCCTCTTCCAGCTCTTGGCTGAGTTCTTCACAGGACAATCATGGATTCCTGCTTGAAACCCTACCTCCCTGGCTTCCCCAATTCTATTCTTTTGGTGTGCTCTTTACTTTCCAGCTTCTTTCGCTCCTTTTTGTCTTGCCCTCTGTTCCTTCCCCTCATCCCCTTAATGAGTACCTTGTCAATGCACATGGCACCCACATCTTCTTTACTAGCCAGGACCTTTCTTCTGTCCTCCCTTCCCGTATATCCAGCATTCAGCAGGCATCTCCACTGTGTCCCTTCATACCTCTAGCTGGATGCTTACAGAACTGATTCCATCCTCTCCTCAAAGGGCCTCCTTCCTCTTACTTTGAATCAGTAAGTTACTTAAGCTCTTAGACACCCTGATTAGAAAACTTGGAATCTTTTTGGACCCTGCTTATCCCACAGTTTCCACATTTAAGCAACTTGTTGACTTGGTCTAATCTTCTGAATCTCTCTTCCCCTTCTCTTTTCCATCACCCTTGCGCAACCTCTCATACTTCTTATTCAGACTACAACAATGGCCCCCTAAAGGGACCCTGCTCTTTCTCCATCCCACCTCACTTACTGCTGTTAGGCTCAACTCTGTTCCTAAAGCGCAGTTCTGATCAACTTACTTCCTTGCTCAAAACCGTTCGTTCATGAGCCCTCCAAGCTTCAGTCTGGCACATCAGCAATTCTTTCCAATCTGACTTCAGCTGACATTTCTGTCTTATCTCTAACCCTCTCCCAACACTCTTGCAATTGATGGTCCAGTGGGGGGATCAAAACTAATCCATCACCACACAAGCATGCATCTGTGAATTACAATAAGGGCTCTGAATGAAAAGAAGAATATGCTGTCAGAACATAAAACTGAGAGCCTGGTCTGGCCCATTGAAGGAGCTGATGAAAGGTTGGAGGGATGCAAACAGTGGGGGCATGCATGCAACTCAGAGGAGAGGTGGCAGGGCCTTAGAGAGGGTGCCTGATAGATTTTGACCTGTATCCCAAGAACAATGGAAGGCCATTGGAGGGTTCTAAACCTGATGGGCAAGATTAGATTTACATCTTTAAAAGATGGTTGCATAGCAGGTAAGCTCCCTGAGAAGGGGAGTCTCTGCTTTTCACTCCTGGTACCTCTCCGAGTGCCTGAAACAGAGTCTTCTAAGACAAGCACTCCATGAGGAACAATAAAAGTGCCTAGACAAAAGGAATAAAAGCAGGTAAGAAGGAAGAAGAGGAGATGAAGGGCAGGAGATCAGGAAAGCCAGGGAAATGGACAGGAGAGAGGGGGAAGCCATTTAATATTCAAGGTGCATGTATAAAATAATGAGATACTTTTACACAAATCATCTAAATGTGGGTTGCCATTTCACAGCTATCACAAGTGGCAGAAACCCTATTGGAACTTAGCTTTGGAATTGTCTTCAGCAACTGTTTATCAGTTACACACCTCAGATCTCATGGCTTTACTGTCAAATTTGATATAAACTGCCTATTTTTCCCATGTTCCCCTCATCATGCCTATATGTTCCTTTTATTTTATCACTTTTTCTTAGAGACAGGGTCTCACTCTGCCACCCAGGCTGGAGTGCAGTTGCACAGTCATAGCTCACTATAACCTCAAACTCCTGGGCTCAGGCAATCCTCCTAACTCAGCCTCCCGAGTAGCTGGGACTACAGGTTCTTGCCACCATACCCAACTAAATTTTAAACTTTTTTTATAGAGATGGGGTCTCACTATGTTGCCTAGGCTGCATATGTTCTTTTTATACCTCTTTATATTGTTTTCTGTCTTGGATTATAAACTCCTAGAAGACAGAGACCAGATCTTTCCAATTACCCATAGCAGGAGAAGCAGCTGTTATGGTGCTGCATGCCCTGTGGGAACTTCTCCCTGTTAGTGTAGGGGATGGTAAAGAATGGGGGATGAGGGGTCAGTGAATGAAAGGGGAACTAGGAACAGGGTGGGGAAAGAGGCTCTGTCTTCCTTTTTCTTTCCTTTGTCTAGTACCTAGGATGTTGAACTTCTAAAAATATACCAAGGTGGAGAAATCGCTTTCATAAGAGCATGAACTCTTGAGATGCAATGCCTGGGTTTGAATTTGGGCTGATTTCCTATTAGCTGAGGGGCCTTAGGCAAATGACATAACTTCTCTGTGCCTCAATTTTCTCATCTTGAAAACGGATTCATGCTACTACCTTTGCCATATGGCTGTTTGGAGATTAAATGTGGATGCACTCACAGCAGGCCTGGGCTGTGGTGAGCACTCAGCATTTGTCAGCTGGTTTTATTATTACTGCTGCTAAGCAGGAGGGTGCTCGTATTTGTACTTCCTCCAATTTCAAGATCCTTTGTTCTAAACAATTGGAAATTGCAATGATGAAGTTTGAGGCACATGTTTCATTTATTCTTCCACAGACTTTAATTTGATGGTCCACAGAAATGTAATTAGCGTCGTGCAAATATTTTGGTCAGGACTAAAAGCTGCCTTCAATATTTAGCAAAAAGAACCAAACATAAGAGTCATCACGTTTTGAAAGCTGAATGTGAGAGCTCTGTGGGCAAATCCCCTCACAAGTGAGAGATTTTGAATAAACAGTAATTATGTAGCAAAAACCTAAGTAACAGCTGCAGGGAGTATTGAGACAAACAGCCTGGAGGTTTGTGTACATGAAGGATGTAACCTGGTGGAGTAATTTATTATCTGGGACAACTGAAATATCAACTGTATGAGCATCATCTGTATAGGAAATTTAGGGAATGAAAATATTTCCACGTCATCGTGGAACACTTATTACTATAAAGTTTACATTTCAAAAGTAGGTGTGACGTTAGCCAGCTGTGGTTTACTGGTATGATATACAATGAGATAAAACCTATGTATATTTATCTGATATTGTCAGAATTGCCAGTCGCTTCCTGGATAGAGTATGGTAGTGATTTTCCATTTTCTCATTGTTTTTATTTAACAGTAATTTTCGAAAGGATTTTAGCACTTCAAGTAAATGGTGAGGAAACAAAGAACTAGAGCGGGAGAGAGCATGTGACATACATGAGTGGGTAGAGATGAGGAAATAGTACAGCCGAGTGCCCCTAAGTGTAAAGATGAAAGAATCTTGTGTTTGCCTCTATTGTGAATTTCAGGTCAAATCTTTCCTTATTGAAAATTCACCCAAGAGGCATCAAGATGACCTCTGGCCAGAGACTGAGTCATCTTTGCATGACATCAACACGACCTGCTTCTGCAGGCCCTCAGGGAGCAGAGCAGAAGCTCTATTCCAGATCTAAGATGACAGCCTGGGAACCCTTTCCATCCATGTGCATATAAGGATCTTGACACGCAAAGCCAAGACACAGTCTTCCTCCTTGTATAATTCATTCTGGTTATCCACACACCTAGAACCGTGAATCTGCTCCTAGAATCTGCTCCTTTCTAACTGCTGCTTATAGAAATATATTTGCCAAAGTCAGTCAGATCCATAGGCAATGTGAGGAATTGAGAAGTGAAGCCAGCTGGACTTCCTGGGTCCAGTGGGGACTTGGAGAACTTACCCGTCTTACAAGAGGTTTGTAAAATGCACCAATCAAGGTTCTGTAAAAGTACACCAATCAGTGCTCTGTAGCTAGCTAGAAGTTTGTAAAATGGAGTGCTCTGTAAAAACGCACCAGTCAGCGCTCTGTAGCTAGCTAGAGGTTTGTAAAGTGGACCAATCAGTGCTCTGTAAAATGGACCAATCAGCACTCTGTAAAATGGGCCAATCAGCAGGACATGGGTGGGGACAAACAAGGGAATAAAACCTGGCCACCCCAGCCAACAGTGGTAACCCGATGGGGTCCCCTTCTGTTCTGTGGAAGGTTTGTGTTTTTGCTCTTAACAGCAAATCTTGCTGCTGCTCAATCTTTGGGTCCGTGCTGTCTTTAAGAGCTGTAACACTCACAGCGGAGGTCAGCAGCTCCATTCTTGAAGTCAGCGAGACCACGAACCCACTGGAAGGAATCAACTCTGGACACAGAATGAGAGGGTATCCAATGGGAGACAGTTGTAGAAATCCCAAGTGTGAGTGTGCTTGGAAGTAGATTTGTTGCACACTCCTTTTCTTTAGGAACCTGCTGCATATGTGTGCCACTTGTGTACAACTCTGGAGGAAATACCACTTGACGTGATGAATCCAAGAATTCAAGCAGGAAGAGTTGGATAATCCTTCCACATTACCCCAATTGGTCCTCAAGGATTGTCTTTTAATTTTTTGACAAAGCATTTACAGAAAAATACATAAATGAATGGAAAAATTCCTTCTCCTTACAGCTTAAGTTAGGGTGTGGTCATGATAAGACACATACATTTGTGAAGTGTAGGGCTATAACACTCTTTCTTCTGAGATAAGCATTGTGATAGGTTTTTATTTCTACATCATTTTAGAGATAGGTACAAACAAGGCTCAGAGATTTAAGATTTCCAGAAGTGTCCAAAACAGAACTTTTCATTCTTATCCCATTACTGTATATTGTAAATCATTACAGGGTTATTTTAACTGAAATTGCCTGATACCCTGAAAAGTCATGCCCACTAGGTGTAGGAGATAAAGAAAGGAAAATAGCCTGTAATCCTAGCACTTTGGGAGGCCGAGACGGGCGGATCACGAGGTCAGGAGATCAAGACCATTCTGGCTAACCCGGTGAAACCCCATCTCTACTAAAAAATACAAAAATCTAGCTGGGCGAGGTGGCGGGCGCCTGTAGTCCCAGCTACTCGGGAGGCTGAGGCAGGAGAATGGCGTGAACCCGGGAGGCGGAGCTTGCAGTGAGCTGAGATCCGGCCACTGCACTCCAGCCTGGGCGACAGAGCGAAACTCCGCCTCAAAAAAAAAAAAAAAAAAAAAAAAAAAAAAAAAAAAAAAGAAAGGAAAATAAAGGAAAAGGAAAAGGAAGGAAGGGTGGGGGGTGGGGGCACAGGGAAGAAGAAGGGCTGAATTATCCTTCACTGTCTCAGTTTGATTTTTCCAGTTCAATTGCTGGTAGCCCAGGTGGAAGAGATGCATGGGGCTAACCCTGTACCCTCTGGCACTCAACAAACTAACTGAAGGGTGTTTGCACTGACCTGTTATCATGCCAAGGAAGAACCACTAACACAGACTAGGTTGGGAGAAATGGTAGGTTTGATTTACTCACAGTTTATAGCAGCAAAAACAAATTGAGTGAAACTAAGGCAGACTTACAGTTTGTTTACTAAATTCTTGGCCAGCCAGAATCATGCACCTGTCATATTTAGTCAGTTCTTATTACCAAGATTGCACAAAAATTTAGACAATGCAGGATGTTTAAAGTTTTTTCTCAAAGTAATAAACTCTAGACATTCTTAGGTAGCAGTGTATTTGGATGGCAGATTTCAAATGTAAGTATCAGAGAAACACCAGGCAATTGGTTTTTCAGTGAAAAGAAAATTGTGAATTGTGGTTAGCAACAGATAAAACTAGCTATACCAGTTACTTTTAAGATCTCTCTCTTTCTCTGTTTTTAAGAGATAGGTTCTTGCTCTGTCACCCAGGCTGGAGTGCAGTGGTGCAATCATAGCTCACTATAACCTTGAACCCCTGGGCTCAAACAATTTTCCTGTGTCTCCATGCCTGGCTAATTAAAAAAAAAATGTGGAGATGGGGCCTCATTCTGTTGCTCAGGCTGATCTCAAGCTCCTGACCTGAAATGCTTCTCCCACCTTGGCCTCCCAAAGCACTGGGATTAAACATGTGAGCCACTGCGTCCAACCAGATCACTCTTTTCTTAATATTCTGCAGTTTCATTATAATAGGTCTATGAGTGGATATATTTTTATTTATCCTGTTTGCAAATGGTTATGCTTCTTGAATCTGCAGATTCATGTCTTTTATTAATTTTGTAATTTTTTTCTTTTTTCTTTTTTTGTTTGAGAAGGATTGGACATTGAGATATATACCTATATATCTCAATGGACAGGTTAACAGCAGATATATATATATACACACACACATACACACACACATGTATCTGCTATATATATGTATATATATTGTATCTCTGTGTGTGTACATGCATGTGTGTGTATTATATATGTTTTTAAATTTTGAAATCGCTTTTATAGAATCACAATAAATTGCAAAAGTATTTCATAGACCTCCCATATCATATCATCTAGCTTCCCCCATTGGTAGCCTATCAATTATAGTGCATTATTGAATTATTGAAGCCAGGAAATTGATTGGAACAATACCACTAACTACATTACAGATTTCACTCAGATTTCACAGTATTTTCATATATTCGCATTTTTAATGTCTTTGTATATACTTGTGATTACGTTTTATCACAACAGATTCATGTAACCACCATCACCAAAATTAACATACAGAATTGCTCCATCATCACAAAAGAAGTCTTTCATGCTGCCTTTTATAGTCACATCCTCCTTCCCCTTCCCTTATCCCTGAAAACCACTTATCCTGAAAACCACTCCCTGTCTACAATTTTATAACTTCAAGAGTTTTATGTAAATGAAACTGTACAGTACATGTAGCCCTTTGAGACTGGCTTTTTTCACTCAGCATAATGCCCTTAAGACCCTTTCAAATTGCAGTGTGTATCAACGGTTTATTTCTTTGTATTGCTGAGCAGTGTTCCATTGTTTGAGTGTTTCAGAGGCTTCTTAATCATTCACCTATTGAAGGACATGTACGTTGTTTCTAGTTTTTGGCTATTACAAATAAAGCTGCTATAAACATTCATGTTCAGGGTTTTGTGTGAACAAAAGTTGTTACTTCTAATTCCCAGGAGTGTGATTGCTGGGCCATATAGTAATTGTACATTTATTTTTTAAAGAAACTTCCAGGAAGGCTGATTTCCAGAATGATTCCAGAATGATTTTACCATTTTACATTCTTAACAACAATGTATGAGAGATCTAGTATCTCTGGATCCTTGTCAACAGTTAGCATTACAAGCTGAGTATCCCTTATCTGAAATGTTGGAAATCAGAACTGTTTCAGAATGTGGTTTTTTTTTTTTTTTTTTCAGATTTTAGAACATTTGCATTATACTTACTGGTTCAACATCCCTAATCCGAAAATCCAAAGTATGAAATACTCCAGTGAGCATTTTATTTGAGCATCATGTTGGCACTCAAAAAATTTTGAATTTTGGAGCATTTCAGACTTTGGAATTTTGGATCAGGAATGCTCAACTGGTGTCAATGCAAAACTGGTGTTTGTTGTTGTTCTGTTTTGTTTTTGTTATTGTTGCTTTTTTTTTTTAGCTGTTGTAATAGCTGTGTAGTGTATCTTATAGTGGTTTTAATTTGAATTTTTCCCTAATGGCTAGTGATATTGAACACTTTTTCACATTTCACCTGAACATCGCTTTTCATATACTCACAGAAGATAAACATCCCTTTATCTTCTTTGGAGAAGTGTCTGATTACATCTTTTCTCTATTTTCTAATCAGATTGCTTTCTTACTGTTGAGTTAGAGAGTTCTTTATATATTCTGCATATAAGTCTGTAAATCAGATATGATTTACAAATATATTCCCCTTCATTGAGTTTTAGCTTTTATCACTGTATTTTTTATTTCTAAAAGTTCTATTTTCTAAAAGTTTCTATTTTCAAAGCATGTCTGATCTTTTTTCAGAGACTCTTGTGATTTTTTTTTCTTAAGTCCTTATTTTATGTATTTAATCCTTTAGATGCTTTTAAAATAATTTTTATTCAAAAATTTTAGTGTTTAACATTCAAATTCTGCCTTCTGTACAGGAACTGTTTGCTGACTCTTTTTCATCATATTATTTCTTTGTATGTTTTATAATTTTAGATTGTGAACTTGCCTTCATTAGAACTTAATCTTTGGAAATCCCTACAGAGACCATGTTAAGGGAATGTTCTTCAAGAGAGGCTTTGTATTTGCTACTCCAGAAACATTAGCAGCTAAGCACCACATTTATACCATCCTCTCAACCTGAAGTTTCCTAGACTATGCCCATGCCATGAATTTGAATACCAGATAGTTTCATGGCTGTGAATCTTCACAGAAATTTATATATATATATATATATATATATATATGTAAACTCCTAAAGATGGTGGGCATGTTTGCTTGTTTGTTTGTTTTAAATTCCACTCTGCCTCATCTTGCCTTCATGTTGTGGTTTTAGTTCTAATTTCCTGTCTCTAGGGCCTAAGGCTTTATTTCCTATTCCCACGCAAGGATTAGTATCTAAGCCTCTTTCCTGCAGCAGCTAAAGTTTCAGCTCTCATGTTGACCTCACTGGTTTTCATTTCCCTCATTATTTTTTGCTACCTGGGGATTTCTCTGACTTTATTGTGAGTTCCTTTTTTTTTATTAAAAATATATCTTTTTCAAAAATGATAAGTTTATAAATATTTCTCATTTTATCCAATATTTTTTGTGTTTAGTAATGGAAAAGTTTTCAAATTATCTAGGTGAGTATTTTTTTCCCCTTAATTGTTCATAACAAAACTTACAAAACCATATACTGAATTCTTTAGTTAAGCAACATTAGTATTCATAATGGAGATACAGGCACTGTATGACCTTGGAAATAAATATGCTTTGAGAATACAATTATAAGATTCTAGCTCTTGGCTCAAATGTCACATCTCCAGAGAAGGCTTCCTTGAACAACTCCCATCTCAAGTCACCCTTGTTCTAATTTAATTTCTTCAAAGCACTCACACTTTATTATTTCTTTGATACTTAAGATATTTTTATTGTACATATCCATCAGGTTAAGCATCAAATCAGAGCAGAGGGATAGAGAATAAGTTTTACCATCAAAGGAGTCACTAAGATATTGGTGAGGATATGGACAAATTAAGTGTCATATAGGTGACCAGGATGCACGAATGGAATGTGATTTCAACTAAGAAAGTGAAATTCAGTAAAACGTATTGTATTCTATTTGAAAGGAAAATAAACTCAACAAAAAGAGTGGTTGTCTTTACAGACTCTGGGAAAAAATCTGAGGGGAGGAATTTGGCAATGTTTCTTCAGGTCTGGCCAAGGTTGAGGCTATCTGTTCTAGGGCATACTGTACAAAGATTACTCACTGCACTTCTCTGCAGTCTGAATGAAAATGCCTTTGGGAGCATCGCTTTGATCTGATTTCACAGATCAGCAGCAGGCAACTATCTAACTGAAAATTTGGTTGTCCAGGTTTTCTGCATGGCAGACATGAGCATTTTGATCTCTGGGAAGGACTACCTCATTCTGTAATTAGTAAACTGGCATTCTGATTTATGTATACATTTCTTGCAAACTTTGTAAGTGAATCAGCCCTGATTAGTTCTGGTGCAACATCAAGTTCAGTATTCATCAAGCTGAGAGTCAGACTGTGAAGCTCACTCAGGTCAACAACCCAGCCTCTTAGGTGCTCCCTCAAAGCTCACCCCTGGTCTGGCAGCATTGTATGACGCAGGACACTTAAAATTATTCATTCCTGGTCCTTACTCTAGCCTTTTCTGAATCAGAATGGAGAGAAGGGATAGGGAGTGGGGAGGTGGGGAAAAGGGATAGGGAATCTGCTTTTCACAAGCTTTGCTGATGATCCTTATGCAGCAGATTTGGGAAACACTGTCCAAGATCATTTTCTTTTTCATCCCTCTTTAACTGGAAGGTGTGTCTTTTTTCCCCCTTGCCCCAAAATAATGCCTCTGATGGCAGGAGACTTAATTGAATTTAATGTGTATGTCTAGTCCTGTAAGTGTAATCATCCCGTGGGTAATTATATTTTGAAATAAGAGCTTGTTAGTGTAAACAAATCTCTGCAGCACTGGGGCTTTCTCATCTTTTGGAACAAGTGGGAAGGTCAGGTTCAGTTGTAATGCCCTTTCACTCACTCTCTGCACCTATCTCCCACATCTGGTATCTCTCTCCTATCCTCGCAAGCTGCAAAAATGTAGTTCTCAAAGTGTTGAACGGAGCTGCCTGACACCAGCTGCCTCTATGCCTAATTTCAGCCAGCCCTGGAAGGTTCCCTAGGAGACATAGGGTTTCAGCTAGGATCCCACGTCTCTTCCAACCTCTCTCCCTGCAAGGAGCATCTACTTCCTTCTTTGGAAGGTAGACAAGGAACCAAGTTTATTATGTGGCCCTTGGAGTGCAATTATTTTGGATTCCTGTTATTTTGGTGGGGAGGAGAGAGGATTTTGATATCTCACCTTCTACTTACTACTATTCAACTGGGAAAGAGTAAAGGAATTAACAGAGGATGGAAGGACTGAATAAGCAATTGAATATGACTGTCACCCAAGAATCTGAGTTGGTGCTCTTTTCAGAATGGTTGTTTCGGAGAATATGTTTCTCCAAATTAATCTGCTTCCTGGAATTCATATACTCATGGACTTTTATTCCGTTTTGAAATATGCAAAGTGAAAAGACTTAAAGAGAAGCACAGGTTACTGACAATCCGCAGGACCCAAGCACACACCATAGGTCTCTCTCCCAAGAACCAGTGCTAAGATTAGATCAGTCTAATTGTCATTTAAACTTGATGTATGTAAATGAGAACAGTAGCAACTCCTGGGCTGCAAACAGTTTAATTAATTCATTAATTTCTTCAATTTTATTCAACAAATATTTGTTGATTGCGCAAAGCATTTTTTTTGTTGTTGTTGTTGTTTGTTTTTTGAGACAGAGTCTCGTTCTCATTCTGTTACCCAGGCTGGAGTGCAGTGGCATGATCTCAGCTCACTGTAACCTCTGCCTCCCGAATTCATGCAATTCTCCTGCCTCAGCCTCCTGAGTAGCTGGGATTACACCTGGCTAATTTTTTGTATTTTTAGTAGAGATGGGGTTTCACTATGTTGGCCAGACTGGTCTCGAAGTCCTGACCTTGAGATCCGCCTGCCTCTACCTCCCAAAGTGCTGGGATTACAGGCATGAGCCACCGTGCCCGGCCACATTTTTTTTTTTTTTTTTTTTTTAGACAGATTCTCACTCTGTTGCCCAGGCTAGAGTGCAATGGTGTGATCTTGGCTCACTGCAACCTCTGCTTCCTGGGTTCAAATGATTCTCATGCCTCAGCCATCCGAGTAGCTGGGATTACAGATGTGCACCACCATGCCCAGCTAATTTTTTCTATTTTTAGTAGTGACGGGGTTTCACTGTCTTGGCCAGGCTGGTTTCAAACTCCTGGCCCCCAGTGATCCTCCCATCTTGGCTTCCCAAAGTGCTGGGATTCCAGGCATAAGCCACCATGCCTGGCCTGTGCAAAGCATTTTTGAAGATGACAGCTGCAGATTTCACATGAGTTAGAGCTATCTTGAGAGTGTACCTATTCAGTATCCATTAAGGTGAAGTCTAGGAACTTATGTGGGAGCTCACATCGCCTTGAGTCACATGTACTTGATTACCAAGTCAATATGATTGGCATTCTCCAGGACTTTCAATGGTACTCCTATGCCTTGTGATGGATCAGGAGCAAGTATTTTCTCTCATTGCCCCTGATAAAGTTGTGGAGGCCACAGTGCGATGAGTTATAAAAGTATTTTATTGTTTCCTCACAGAGAGGCTTGTACCGTTACTGAAAGAAGGTCCAGTGCATCTTAGAGCAGCTCTCACCTTCCAGGTGTTTTTCAACAAGCACTTACATGCATAGAAAGGCCACACGGCATGAAGATGGCAACAGATTTTTCAAATGTTTTCTGTTGAACTGGTACTTTTCAAGGTGGACTCAATAGCTTCTCATTAATATATTCATATATGACACCAATTATTTTCTGTTTTCAGAAAGAATAGAAGAGTTTAAACATCCCATTAAACCAAGTATATAATAGAATAAAGTGAGGAGTAAAGGCTAATTTTTCTCTTTTTCTCTTAACTCCATAACTCATAAACAAATACACCGCACAAAATGGTCCATCATTGGCATTGCACCAGACACATTACAGATACCTGTATCTATTTGTAAATAGCCTCTGACTTCTAACATGTCTCAGTCTGGCAGACATATGAAACAAGAGTATCTACAAATATTTTACAAGTGCAAATAACTGCATACCAATATATGTAAGGGTGATATTCAAAATTATAACAACCATGTGACCAGGACACCCATAGGTCTGATCACATACTAGTGATCAGTATGTGGCAGGCTAGGTATAATCCTTGAATTACATGAATTCCAGATGCTGAGACTCGCTGAGACTGAGCTGGGAAGGTGAAATGTTCTGGATGCATCAATACAGTCTCCTTGGAGAGAACAGGCTTTGACTTGGGTGGTGCATAATGAGAATATGTTTTGGCAAAGGACTGAACAAAGGCTGTTTCAAACAAGAAGCAAGCGCAGCAGAAGAGTAAGGTGAGGGCAACCAGGATGCTAAACTTACTCTTTTCTCTCTCTCTCTCTTTTATTTTTTTTGAGACAGAGTCTTGCTCTGTCACCCAGAGGAGTGCAGTGGTGCAGTCATGTCTCACTGTAGCCTCAAACTCCTGGGCTCAAGCGATCCTCCCACCTCGGCCCCCCCAGTAGCTGGAACTACAGGCATGCCCACTGCGCCTGGCTAATATTTTAAACATTTTTTATAGAGACAGGGCCTTGCTTTATTGCTCAGGTTGGTCTTGAACTCCTGGTCTCAAGCAAGCCTCCCACTTCAGTCTCCCAGAGTGCTGGGATTACAGGCATGAGCCACCACGCCCAGCCAGGATGCTAATTTTAGGTATTACTGGAATATAAGAGGTTAGAGAAAATGTTACGTATCAGATCTCCTCTCCAGGGGAGAGCATCGTATGTTTGGAATGAGTATTTTGATAAGCTGCTTGGCATGTTGGGGTTAAGGGCCTGTAGCATATTCATATTCAAATCATAACACCTCATCTTTGAACTTCCCAGTTTGGCTACCAGGCTTTTGTTTTGCTGGCTGGGATACTGCCTCTAGTGGCCTTCTTCCCCTTTTCCCATCCACACCCTCTGTGCTATTCCAGGGCTTAGCCACCCTCAATGCATGTTGAACAAATGTGGAGTTCAATCTCTCCAAGGCTGGGAATCAGGAAGACTGACTGTGGCAGACAGTACTGCTCACAGTGAAGGGACAGATATCCCAGGCAGCTCAGGCTTGGTAGAGAAGCACAATATCTGCAATCAAAATACCAGCTCTGCCACTAACTGTGCATGTAATCTGAGTAAGTCAAGAATACGGACAGCTTTTTATTCATCTTGACATCAGTGGAGTTAGCACAGTACTGCAGGGCCTGAAGACATTGCATAAATGTTTGTTGAATGTATGACCAAATAAATGAATGACTGCTCTGAATTTTAGTTTCTTCATCTATGAGATAAGAATCGATATAACACCTTCTCCCTGAAGAAGGGGTTTTGTTCTAGTTTCTGATTTTTAGATTGAATGGGAGAATACATATGTAAGCACTATGAAAACCACAAGGAACCCTCGAAATTCCGATGGTTTCATGGTCAGCCTAGTTATAACGATAGGTCATGGGGTGTAGTCTACCCATGTTAAGGCTGAATGTGTATCTAAATGAGTGTGGATTTTAGAGTTCTGCAGCCTCTGCTTCCAAATTAGAGTTAAGAGGACACATGCCCCGCATCCCCAAGCTGGAGAGCACTAAATCTGAAACCATCATCAGTACTTTACTGGTTAATGGCAAAATGGGGAAAAGAAGGGTGCTGTAATGTATTTTTTCATAAAGATACTTATACACAAAATTGAGGACAATCCTTTTTTTCTGATATTATGTTCTTTATTAGTATTTTGATTTCAAAGTGTCCTTTTAAAAATGAGATTATGTTAATGGTAGATATCTATTTTCAATCTCCTTATCTAGCAAATAAGAAGATGGCAACCATATATAACTCTTTCAATATGTTTTTAATTTTATTTATCCCTAAACCCTCAAGTTCAGGAACTACTATCCTAAAAGAGTTCCAGATGGACATACAGAAATTTGGGGTTCCTGCTTCAGCATCATTGTCTGATCCTTCAATCTGCTGGAGTTTGGCAGTCATTTCTAAAGAGTTCAACATTCTATAGGCAAAAATAAACTATATAAACCCCTTTTGGGGTGTTGTTCTAATGAAACAGTGAGAGACCAAGAATTTTTTTTTTTTAGTTTTTGCTGGAGTTTTGACATATCTTACTAACAGAGTAGATGGATATGAAGTCTACTCCTAAACAAAATGAAAGCACCAGTTGAAATATGAATAAATGAAATTATTTATAACAATTTCAGAGCTGCTTTAATGAATAGAGTAAAATGGGATGTCTGTTTTCACTCAACTACTTTGGCATTTTCCACCTCTTTGCCTTTTCCAAGATAACTTTTAAAGGACTAGTTTTGACTAGATTGGGTAGATTTTAACGAGATTGGTATCAAATTATATTTCTTTTTTTGAGATAGGCTCTCACTCTCTTGCCCAGGCTGGAGTACAGTACTATGCCATGATTTTGGCTTACTGCAACCTCCACCTCCCAGGCTCAAGCAATCCTCCCACCTCAGCTTTCCATGTAGTTGGGGCCATAGGCACGTGCCACCACACCTGGCTCACTTTTTGTATTTTTGGTAGAGATGGGGTTTTGCCATGCTGCCCAGACTGGTCTCGAACTCCTGAGCTCAGATGATCCACCTGCCTTGGCCTCCCAAAGTGCTGGGATTACAAGCATGAGCCACTGCACCAAGCCTCAAATTATACTTCAATTTGACAGGTGAGTCAGTTCAAAAACCGAGATTTAAGCATTAAAAAAGCCATTAAGAATTTGCAGGTGGAGCCACCTTATTTTTCTTAAAGTTTTCTTCAATTAAATGTTTATGGGGGTAGAAGTTACAGAAGTATTTGTTTGCACTGTCTTTGAATCCCTTGTTATTTTCAGGCCATTCTGTTATTTCCAGGGTTTTCGATGTTCCTTTGCTAATTTTTATTTAATTACTCAGGTGAGGGGTCTGCCGCCCAACAGAGAGTATAATTTTGGCCTCTAATGTGCATGTTCAGATCTGTATTTTCAGTGTTTCTTAATTGACTTTTGCTTACTCAAAACAAGCTCAAACCAACTGCCTCTCTGGGCTACTCTGTGAGTTTCCACTTGTTATTTTTATGACCCTTTGTCACTATTGAGGTACCATTTATCGAGTACTTACTATGTGCCAGATCTTTGGCAGACACCATTCTATAAAGACCCCTCTACCCACTGGGCAAATATCAGTAGATTCCACCCATTTCTTGTACCTGTCCTTACCACTATTTGAAAGGCGTTGTTTACTTCAGGCCATTATAGGCATAAGAAAAGGGTTTGCTGAGAACAACTGAACCTGCACTTTGGAATTAATATATGCAGCAAAACCGTTTACCTATTTACACATGGTAGGTCATGGGGTGTAGGATGGTATGTAGTGTGATTCTAATATTGACACCCGGTCATTTCCCACTAAGATTTAAGACAAACCTTTAGTCCAGAATTATTAGAATCGTGTGTCATGCTATAGTCTGTCCCCATTTCCATGATTCCTGCTGCTCCACCTGGATACAGTTTGGACTGATAGCTTTAGCATTAGAATATATGTATATGATTTGCAAAGGGTTTTTTGTTGTTCTCACTGCAGTGGTTCAACACTTAGGTACTTGAGTGTATTAATTGACTTGCCATTTTCCAAACTCTCCATTCTTCTCAGTCTTTGCACATGGAATTTCTCTATCTGGAATCCCACCCTAACCCTTCTGTCTAACAACCTCCTATATTCCCTTCAAGACCCAGTTCAAATGGAGCCTCATCTGTGATGCCCAACCTCAGTCTCCAGCGAATCCATTCTTCATCTCCACTCCCAAAGTTCCTTCTGCATAATCACAACAGGATCCCAAGTATTTGCAGTTATGTCTATTTCTGCCATTAAATATGAGCTCCCTTGAAGGAAGGGAGTGTGTTTATCATTTCTGTATGTGTATCATTTCTGTATCTTCAGCAAGTAGAAGTACTTGGCACATAGCAAGTGATCAAGAAATGATTGGGGAGTAGATAAATAAAGGCTAATTGCTTTCTCTTTCGTCAACTGTGTTTCTATGTTTCTGGTTATTTCCACTTGTTTTTGTTATTATATAAACATGAGTAATGCAGGAAGTACTGGGGATATATCTCTTCTACCATGTCACTGCCGATGACTTTTGCAAAATGCCCATGAATGCCTTGTACAAAACAACCTTCTGCAACTGTGGCGGAGACAGTTTTATAGAATTTATCAGTTTGGATGAAGGTCTCAGTTTGGCCGTTTAACAGTCTCATGCTCATGACTCATGGTTAAACTCATAAGAGCTCATGTGATCCCAGTCAAAGGCTGGAGCAGCTGAAATCTATGACACACCCCATTAAGAGCTGCTGAGTTATACACATCATTCCAGGAGGCACTGGAGCCTAGCAGCACTTTCAGCTTCTAAACACCTCACTACACTGAACACCACTGCACACCACTTTAGCTTTCCTATACATGGGGCACAGCTGAAAAGCTGTCAAAACAGAATGATGCCCTGGAACTCTGGAACTCTGCTGAGACACTCACAGAAACAGATGACAAGATGTGGAAGAAAGGCTTGATTTTGATTTTTGCTTTATAAACTCAGCAAAGTGGGCAAAACAGCAAATGTCAGGTTCTATCTCTGGTTCATTCCTGGCAAACCCATGTTTTGTGATTCTGTAATGCCTCACATGGTTATACTACTTCTTTTCCAAAATGATCTCGTTTTGGAGATGGGCTTTCATCCTGATCATATAAGGGGAATAGATGTTGACTCGGCCGCACAATCCTTGCCTGTGCAAATAGGAATCAGGGTTCCATGTTTTCTTTACATTTATTTTTGTTTTGGGTTATTTAATGCTGAGTCCATGCCTTGTCCACTCATTCTTCTACTGTTCGTTCTTTTCTTGATAAGACAATAATGAAAAGTGGACAAACTTAGAAACAAATATAGACCAGGCGTTAAAAAGTATTTTTAAAAGTAGACAAGCTATGAGTTATGTTGTTAGTAATATGGTTCTTTCTACATTGTTTTCTCTTTTTTTTTATAGTTTGGTCTTATATTCTTAGTTACTAGGGAGAATTATAAACTCAGAGTTTGGAGGGGCTCATATAACTTTTCTATCAGATTGTTCTCCCACTTCTTTTGGAATGCCTCCTGGACAGGCAAGTTACTATCCAGAAAAGCAATATAGTATATGAGATGTTGCTGGTCTCAGAGACAGGGGATCTAGATTTGAGGCTTTATGCTGTGATTTACTGTTATATATTCTTGCCCTCTCTGAACCTTGGTTATTAGTTTGTGAAATGGGGCTAATAAGACATTCAGTTCAGGCTGAAGGTAGGCTAGGATAGCAATGCCATGGAGTCAACACAGAGTAGGATGAACCAGGGGTGCTGCCCAGGCCCAGCACCTGCTAAGTGACTTAGCAGAGAAGGCAGTCCCAGAAGGGCAGCCTAAGGTGTGCCTGAGGAGTACAGAGTGACCAGGACTGAGAGGTCCCATCAGGCCAGTGGAGCAGGGATGCAGGGCGAGCCCTTCCTCAGTGGCTACTTAGGAACCAGGAGGCAATGATAGGTGTTAAGATGATGACTCAATTTAGACCTGCCATTTATTGTCTATGCAACTCTAGACAAGTTATTTAATATTTTTGACAGTCATTTTTCTCATCTGTGAATTGAAACAATAACATCTATTTGTGAGGTTGCTGGGAGGCTTAAAGTAATTGAGATAACAGATGTCAAGCATTTAGCAAGAGGCCTAATATGTAGCAAATGCTTAAAATGCAAACAAGCAGCTGAAAGGCAGCAGAGTTGAGGGACATCTGTCCCTATCTGGTAGGAATTCTTCAATAAGAGGACAGATGGGGAGGGGGCAGGCTCTTCATCTGGGAAGAGTACTGGGAAGAGCCATCTAAATACAGCTACAGCACAAAGCACAAGGTGGGCTCTGCTCTTAAGGGGGGGCTATGCTGTTGAATTAGGAGTGGGTATCAGGCTTCAACTGGGACTCCTGGGAGGACTCATGGCTCTCATCCTACATTACAGGGTGCCCAAGGCTTTGCAATGGAGTGTATCATCCCAGGTTCATCTGTTGATTGGGGGAGCTTCATATTTGAGCCTACAGGTGAGTCTATTGTTGACTGCAGCTGACTTAGAGCGTAGAGGAAAGATGAGGGAGCTGACACTGCCGCTAACTGCTCACAGGTGGATTGAATGAAAATACTACTCAAGCACCTTAGCATGGCTTATAAAGCTCTCTATGACCTGGCGCCACCTCATCTCTTTGGCCAGTCACCTCTTTACACTTTAAGCTTTAGCAATATTCCCATCTGTACTGTGCTGATTGATGCTGCTGTAGCTCTGTTCTTTCCAGTACACCAGCCTGAAACGCTCTTCCATCATTTCTTCATCTGGCCAACTTTCAGCATTCTTCAGAGCTCAGCTGAGGAGCCACCTCCTTCAGGGTGTCCTCCCTGAGTCCCATGGGATAAAAATAGCAACCATTTATTGAGCACTTAATTGAGTTCAGGCAAATGTAATAATTCCATACTTTGTGTCATGCAACACTTTAACAACCCTGAGGAAACAGAGCCTCTGAAAGCTTGAGTAGCTTGCTCAAGGTCTGCCTTAGCGGCTAGGTGATGTTGAAGCCTGGATTTTAAACTAGGTCTGCCTAAGTCCAAAGCCAGTGGTCTCTAACCACTATCACATGCTGCCTCCTTGTCACATGCCTTCTCCTGTAGTTCCACAAACCCTTTTAAAGTCCTGTCCCATCATGTGAAATCATTTTGTATATAGAAATCGTTGGCTTCCACTAACAGATGAAAACTATTCCAGGACAAGAGTTCTAGGTACCCACTAATACTCTTAGTCAGTACTCAACACAGAGTATTCAGTCAGTATAGGCTAAAGGGCATATAAACTGAATGTGTATGAAACTTTCTTTTGTTCATTTGTTTTGAGACGGAGTCTCACTCTGTTGCCCAGGCTGGAGCGCAGTGGGGTAATCTCAACTCACTGCAGCCTCCACTTCCCAGATTCTAGTGCTTCCCAGGTTCAAGTGATACTCCTGCCTCAGCCTCCTGAGTAGCTGGGATTACAGGTGTGTACCACCACACCCAGCTAATTTTTGTATTTTTAGTAGAGACAGGGTTTCACCATGTTGGCCAGGCTGGCCTCAAACTCCTGACCTCAGGTGATCTGCCCTCCTTGGCCTCCCAAAGTGCTGGGATTACAGGCGAGAGCCACCGCGCCCGGCCTATGAAACATTTTTAAATGGTGAAGGTGAGAGACATGTGTCTGGAGAAGCTCCCCACATAGTAGGAAATAGAAAAATATTAACAAACAAGGTAAGTTAATGGGGAAAAGAAAGCCTTTTATGCAAAGGGTGCTAAAATAACTAATGGGGGAGAAACTTCAACAAATCTCAACCTTTATTTTACGCCACATACAAAAACTAAGATCTGTCATAGCCCTGAATATAAAAGCTACAAACATAAGCTTCTAGAAGAAAACTTAGGACTAGAAAAACTTTTGTGGTTATATTTTAGGCAAAGATTGCTTAGACAAATCTTAGGGCCAAAAAAAAAGCACTAAGCATAAAAGAAAAAATTGGACTTAATCAAGATCAAGCATTTGTGCTCATCAAAAGACACTATTAGGAAAATAAAAAGCGAACCACACCTGAATGAGCTCTTCACAATATATATATCTGATTAAAAAAAACCTTTTATCGAGATAATACAGAGAACTCCTATAATTCAATAATAAAAAGACAGGCAGGCCGGGCGCAGTGGCTCACACCTATAATTCCAGCACTTTGGGAGGCTGAGGCAGGTGGATCACGAGGTCATTAGCTGGAGACCAACCTGGCCAACATGGTGAAACCCCGTCTCTACTAAAAATACAAAATTAGTCGGGTATGGTGACACGTGCCTGTAATCCCAGCTACTAGGGAGGCTGAGGCAGGAGAATCACTGGAACCTGGGAGGTGGAGGTTGCAGTGAGCCAAGATCGCGCCACTGCACTCCAGCTTGGGTGACAGAGCAAGACTGTCTCAAAAAATAAAAAATAAAAATAAAATTCAAAAAGGGCAAGCAACCCAATGAAATAAATGGCAAGAGACTTAACAGGAATTTTACGAAAGAAGATATATAAAAGGCCAATAAGCACACGAGAGACTCAGCTTCACTGAATGAAGACAAGACAAATTAAAACTACAATGAAACACCACTTCATGCCCATGAAAATGACTAAGATTAAGAAAATGGCTAGGATTCGATAATACTAAAGTTTGGCAAAGACGTGAGGCAACTGGAACTCTCCTATGTTACTGGCACAGCCATTTTGGAAAATTATTTGTCAATTTCTTGTAAATGTTAAATAAACATTTTTTTTTCTGTTCTGATACAGAAATTCCACTTCAAAATATTTACTCAAGATTAACAATATAGAGTAGAAGGATGGTAACCAGAGGCTGGGAGGGGTCATGGGTGTAGTTGGAGCAGAAGAAGTTGGGGATTGTTAATTGGTACAAAAAAAAAAGTTATAATGAATGAATAAGGCCTAGTATTTGATAGCACAACAGGGAGCCTATAGTCAATAATAATTCAATTGTACATTTAAAAATATCTAAAGGAGTGTAAATGGATTGTTTCTAACACAAAAGATACATGCTTGAGGGGGTGGATATCCCATTTTCCATGCTGTGACTATTATGCATTGCACGCCTGTATAAAAACATCTCATGTACCCCAAATATATATATATATACACACACACACACACACATTTACTATTAATAGGTACCCACAATAATTAGAAATCAAAAATTATTTTAAAAAGATTAATGATAACAAAAGTTTATAAAACAACTTATTTATAGTAGCTTTATTCATAATAGCCCCAAACTGAAAACAAACTGTGGTATACATGCAACGGAATCTCATTCAGCCATAGAAAGAAACAGCCTACTGATACACGCAACAACACAGATGAATCTTAAAAACACATTGAGTGAAAGAAGCCAGTCACAAAAGACTGAGTGCTTTATGACTCTACCTAGATGATATTCTGGAATAAGCAAGACTAAACAATGGAAAGAGAAATCAGAAGAGTGATTGCTGTTGGTGTGGGTTCAGACTGGAAAGGGCATAAGGAAACTTTCTGGGGTGATGGAAATATTCTGTCTCTTGATTGGGTTGGTGGTTATACAGGTGTATTTATTTTAAACACTCATAGAATTGCAGTCTTAATTTTTTTTTTTTTTTTTTTCATGACAGAATCTCACTCTGTTGCCCAGGCTGAAGTACAGTGGTGTGATCCTAGCTCACCACAACCTCTGCCTCCCAGGTTCAAGTTATTCTCCTGCCTCAGCCTCCTGAGTAGCTGGGACTACAGGTGTGTGCCACCATGCCCTACTAATTTTTGTATTTTTAGTAGAGACGAGATTTCACTATGTTGGCAGGCTGGTCTTGAACTCCTGACCTTGTGATCTGCCTGCCTCAACCTCCCAAAGTGCTGGGATTACAGGCATGAGCTGCCGGGCCCGGCCTTAAAATGCATTTTTAAAAAGTTATTTCAAAGAAAGAAATAGCATCACTGTGCTTTGTTCAGATCACCCTTGAAATACTGCGTTTAGGGTTTTTGTTTTGTTTTATTTGTTCGTTTTTTTAGACAGAGTCTTGCTCTGTCACCCAGGCTGCAGGGCAGTAACACGATCTCAGCTCACTGCAACCTCTGCCTCCTGGGCTTTAGCAATCCTTTCACCTCAACCTCCTGAATAGCTGGGACTACAGATGCATGCCACCATGCCCAGCTACACTTTTTTTTTTTTTTTTTTTTGTATTTTTTGTCGAGATGGGCTTTCACCATATTGCCCAGGCTGGTCTTGAACTCCTGAGTTCAAGCCACCCACCCGCCTGGGCCTCTCAAAATGCTGGGATTACAGGCATGAGTCACTGTGCCAGGCCCTGTGGTTAGTTTTGAATATATTTTTAAAAACAATAAATCTAACTATATTCAGATTAAGGTTACCAGGATGAAGAAGGGTCCGGAGACCACGATACATGAAAAAGGCAAGGAACTGGGGCAGTGCAGGCTGCAGGGGAGACCAAGAAGAGTCTATTCAATCACTGGGAGGGTAGTTGTGTGGTAGCAGGTCTAGACTTATTAGTTGAATCTCTAGAGGACAGAATTAGGACGAGTGGGTGAAAATGATGAAGAGGAAGATTTTTCTAAACACCGGAAGATGAGGCTTTGGAGCAAAGCAGAACTTGGACAGTTCATCAGGAAGCTGCTGACAGGCTGAACAAGAGGCCTGGACCACACACACTGTGGGGATGGAGCAGACCTTCTTGAGGGGAGAGTGGATTTGAGAAATAGTAGGAAGTAGAATTAACCTGGATTGCATATGAGTGTGTGTGTGTGTGTGTGTGTGTGTAAGAAAGAGAGCAAAAGAGAGAGATACAAGGGGGAGCAATGAATTGAGAATGACTCAATAACTAAATCCTATTTTGCCTAAGAAACTCCATTAATCACTAGTATGTGTCATATGATTATATGAATCATGATGTGGTTTTTAAAATGTGAGACCTTAAAATTGTACAATTGTGTCTGACTAAGCAATTGAAATGGATTTTAAAGAAAATGTGACTGAGTCACAGAACTATTAGAGACAGGAACCAGAAGCCAAACACCCACCTGTCTAACCTTTCAAGGTAAGAGGATAAGCTGTTCCCATTCAGTCCCCATCCCATCGCCCTATTTTAGTTTCCTGCACTTCCTCCATCTGATATTTTCCTGTTTCTGTTTTATATTGTCTGCTTCTATCCACTGGAATATGAACTCTTAGGAGCAAGGACATTGTGATCTTATTCACTGCTATGTGCTCCGGCCCCTAGAATACTGCCCCGCACAATCAATGATCAAGGATTGAATGGAGGTTTAAGGCACCACTCATTTGGTGACAGTTTACTGGTCAGTGGGTAAAGAGGAATGGCAGACACAGTGGCTGGCATATGTAAGTCATTCACAGAAGAAGTTGTGGTGAGCATTTTACGTATTCATTTCCTTAAGCTCAACACTTTCATAATACCCTTGTGGCAGACACACCTTGTATGTGGTGACACAGGGCCCCTGACCTCACTTCTTGCGCCTGCTGCTGCCGCTGAAACAGATTCCAGACAGGGTTTGATGTAGATTGCCACTGCAAGAGCACCTCTCTTGTCCTGACTGGGGCTCCTCTGATGTCAGGGGAGGTGAGATGCCCACAGGAGCCTGCTGGGCACTTTTGCATGTAAAGCCCAGAAATAGGGACTATGGGGACACTCTTGATGAAAAGGGCACAGGAGTCAATGGACAAATGCTTCTCTCTTTAGAAATGGGGTCTGGAAGATCTGAGACTCACTGTGTGATGCTCCTCAGAGAGTTCTCATCAGATCAGGCGCCACTCCCCTGTGGCAGGGGCCAGCTTGAGACTCACTGTACGATGCTCCTCAGAGAGTTCTGATCAGATCAGACGCCACTCCCCTGTAGCAGGGGCCCGCCTGAGAATTGGCTTTCCCTCTGGCCCAGCTCCTAGTTCCACTTGGCTCTTCCTCACCCCTCCCTGGCTTCATTTCCCAAATAAACCACCACATGTAGGCATTTGTCTCAGGCTCTGCTTCCCCAAGAACCCAGGCTAAGACAGCAACCTAATTTCATTATGTTGAATCTAAAAATGCTTTCTTGTTTTAGAAAACCCACCTATATACAGGTCAAAATCTTCTGGCTCCAAGAAGAATGCTTTAAATCCTACCATGCCCTTTAAATCACTGGTCCCTTGGAAGTTGTTGAATGAGGCAAACTGGATGAGTGGGTCTGGACATGAGGCTCTCAGGTAAAAGCAATATCTTAGGGGTTTTCCCAGCTCCCATCTAATGGGTAATGGCAAACCCCACCTGAGATGGACAGGAGCTGAGGAGCCCAGGAGCCGATTCAATGGTCAGGTGTGAAGGGTGAGTGCAAGGCTGGGGTGCAGGTTGAGGTAAGAGGCCACAAGGCAAAGCTCTGAGGTCACTGTCACAGCGGGGAGTGGGGTGCAAGGTAGCCTGACGTGGAATGGTTCAGGGCAAAGATTGTGAAGAAATCCGGGACACAGAGAACAAGCTGTCATTAGATGTTGGCCTTAGGTGGCATAAGGGCCAAGGGCTAGAAGGTAACAGCTAGGCTGAATGAGTGGGTCACATGGAGATTTCTCAACTTCCAGACAGTGCTCCATACCCTAAGCTACCCAAATCAGCAGAATCTTTGGTGAGAGGAAGCAAGGAAGGCGCTGGGGCTAGAGACAGAGGACAGAGAGTAATCAGCCAAGTTTCCTCCTCTCTGTTAAGGTCTGCATCTCCTTCCCTGGCTATTTGCTTCTTCCCTTTTTATTGAGGTAAAATTCATATAACATAAAATTAATTAAAGTTAAAGTGTGTAATTCAGTGGCATTTAGTACATTTGCTTTATTGTGTAACCACCACCTCTATCTAGTTCCAAAACATGTTGCCTACCCTGCAAGGAAATCTTGTATCCACTTAGCCATCATTTGCCATTCCCCTACCCCTTCCTCAGGCCCTGGTAACCTCTAATCTGCTCTCTGTCTCTATGGATTTACCCATTCTGGGTGTTTCATATAAATAGAATCATACAACATGTGTCTGGATTCATTCACAAAGCATAATGTTTTCAGGGTTCATTCATGTTGTGGCATGTATCAGAATGTCATTCCTTTTTTTGAGATGGAGTTTTGTTCTGTCGCCTAGTCTGGAGTGCAATGGCACGATCTCGGCTCACTGCAACCTCTGCCTCCTGGGTTCAAGTGATTCTCCTGCCACAGCCTCCTGAGTAGCTGAGATTACAGGCATCCACCACCACACCTGGCTAATTTTTTGTATTTTTAGTGGAGACAAGATTTCACCATGTTGGCCAGGCTGGTCTCGAACTCCTGACCTCAGGTGATCCACCCACCTTGGCCTCCCAAAGTGCTGGGATTATAGGCATGAGCCACCACACCCAACCCAATGTCATTCCTTTTGAAGGCTGAGTAATATTCCACTGTATAGACATACCACATTTTGTTTAACTATTCATTAGTTGACAGAAATTTGACTTGTTTCCACCTTTTGGCTATTGTGAATAGTGCTGCTGTGAACATTTGTGTGCAGGTTTGTATTTGAGTCCTGGCTTTCAGTTCTTTTGAGTATGTATCTAGGAGTATAATTGTTCACTATCCATTTTTTTATGTGTGCTTCTTTTACCAATGTGCTTGTTTGCACCCCCGTGACTCTCTGCCAACTGACTCACAAAGAAAGTCAATGACCTTTTTGAACTACAGCTCCATGAATGGAATGAGGGCTACCACTTACTAGGTTGGTGCAATTAAATTGCGGTTTTTGCCATTAAAAGTAATGGAAAAACCGCAAATACTTTTGCACCAACTAATAAATACGTACCACTTGGCCGCAGCTGAAGAGGCTGACTTCTGGAAGAAGACCGTGAGGAGTTGACGTAAGTGTTCCATTTGTCTTCTTTTCCCACACAATAAAGATCTCAGCCTTGGATGCATTCAGCTGTGAGTGAGCACTGGTGTGTATGTCCGCATGGTCACAGATGCATAGTTTTCAGTATGTTGATGTCACAAATACATAGATTTCAGTACATCAATAAATCATTTCCAAAGGGCAGTGAGCGGTGTCCCTGTGCCCTCATTTTCATATCCCCTTGTGGAAAGTCAGCATACAATTGGTTTTTTATATTCATTACCATGTAAGCACTATCT
This sequence comes from Chlorocebus sabaeus, assembly GCF_047675955.1. Taxonomy (NCBI): domain Eukaryota; kingdom Metazoa; phylum Chordata; class Mammalia; order Primates; family Cercopithecidae; genus Chlorocebus; species Chlorocebus sabaeus. The sequence continues at coordinate 97,777,626 of NC_132911.1, forward strand.
AGAACAAATTTTTTTAAAATGGAAAAACAGAGTTTTGGAAAAACTAGAAAGCACTTGACACTAGCCAAGCTTAAGGCCAGTTCTCTAAATTAAAACATACTACTTGTGCTGTGACAGTCTGGGTTGGAGTGGAAGCCTTTCTGTTTTCTACTGTTGGAATGTCCTCTAGACTAGATTTGGAAATGTTTCACTCTGGTGGTTATAAGACATCAAGTCGCGGCTGGCTTTGATTAGAACTTGTCCTAAGAAATAAATGCTGTTTTAAGCAACAAACATCCCAGAGTTTTTTTTCGGCAAGCTGTTCTGTTTTGGAAAGTTGACCATGTGTGTCTGAGTACATAATCTGTTTGTGGGGAACAACCTGTGGTCAAGATGGAGACAAGAAATACTAATTTAAAGCAATGTGCATAGGGACATACAACGTATTAAGAATATTTATGGGCAGTTGGATCTCCTTCCTTCCCACCTTGACCTCTTACTTCAGCTCCCGAGCTATTACTGTGAGTGCAGCAGCGCCTCTGCGGGGGGAAGGTCTCCCACTTCCTCTGCTGCATCTCCCGGCTGCTGTGAGTGCTCACATCCCTCCCTGGCTGCCCGCGACTCAGATTTTCCACTGTGGAGGTCACTGACAGTGGAGCAATTAAACAGAGGCAGAATAGCTGAGATATTTAAGTTTCTGTCCATAAATCTTGGTGGGAACCTTACAAGGGCCTTGCTTTAATTATTTTCTTTCAGAATCCCAAGTCAACAGGAATACTCCTCTGGGAGCCAGCTTGCTATTTGGATTTTTAACTCTCCTCATCAGTCTTCCCAAGTGTTTTAACTGGTGATGATTTTCATTAGAAAGCTCAATTTGCATCTTGAGGTTTCATGCATATTTCAGTAATGTATGCAGGAGGAAAACGGCAAGGAGGCATCTAGAATTTTAGCTTCCAGAATTAAAAAAAAGAAAAATTAGTAAACGTTACTAGGAAAACTCTTAAGTTTTAAATTCTATGGTTTCAAACAAAGCTTCTCTTCTCATCTTTACAAAAATAGGGTCCTTTTAGTACCTAATAGTCTATAAAGTGCCTTCATCTACCTGGCATCATGAGGTATCATCCTCTTCCAAACATTATTTGTGTTATAATCCACGTCTTACAGATGACAAAATGGAGGATCGGGAGAAAGCTGAGCATGGTAGTTTACAGCATGAACTCCGAAGTAAAGGAAACTAGGATTGAATCCTGGCTCCACCTCCGTCAGATTACTTGATCTCTGTTTGCTCAGTTTCCACATCTATAAAATGGAACTAATGAAACTTTAGTAATTAGGTCTTATGGTTGCCAAAAGAATTAAGTGAGTTTCTATATATGTTAACTTAGTAAGAAACATTCACAAGGATTCCTTCAGATCTCTCTCCCATGAGTTTTAAGGTTTTAAGTCGCCTGGCCTTCAACTCTTAGGGTGGGCTCCATCTGTTAATGCCCAAAGTGAGGCAGCAGAATTGGCTCATGCAACCAACCACATGGAGGCCATCTAATTGGAAATTTTTCATCAAACTCAGTTTTCTCTTTGCTAAAATGGTGCTAAGAATATTCTCAATATCATAGAGATGTTATGAGGATAACATGAGGCTAATAAGCATAGTGCCTGGCACATGATATTTAATGCATCTTATTAACTGCTATTATTATTACTAATATAATATTTAATATCAATTATTTATTTTTACTATCACCTGAACTTTCAAAACTATACTAATTTCCTTTCCATTCTATCCTTATCAAATAAAGAAAAGAAAAAAATTATCTGTCCCTACTTTCTATGAGAAGAATTTATAAGAACTCTTCAACCACATCTACTTATTTTCTGTCTGCAGACTCAACTACTGGCTTCACTATGCCATTACATTGTCACCCATGTACCAGCACGCAAGCACCTGGAATCATATCAGGAGGCCTATTTCCTGATCCCCAATCCAGCACTAATTTACTGTGTGACGTTAGGCAAATCACTTGGCCTTTCAGTTCCCCAGTTTCTTCATCTGTTCAAAGCAACATGATCAAACTAAAGTCTCTTTTAATGCTAAAATCACGTGTTTAAAATCTCTCCATGTGTATAGCTATATATGTATCATCTCTCCGTAATAAATATTTTTATTATTTAAAGCCAATTTGTAATGAGCTCAGTAAAATCTTTATTTCCATTTTCCTCTGAGGTAGCACACAGCGTCCTGCACGGAGTTACCAGCAGAGACAGAATTAGAAAGTGCAGACCTTGGCCTTCAGCCTCTGATTTAGCTCAGATCCCATCCCTGCTTAATCATCCGAACCTAACATTCTACTAAAGAACTCGCTGGACCTGTGGGAGTGCTCAGAGGGCTGAGGGGAGTCGTGCTCCACCTTCCTCAGTTTTCAGGGATGCTCTTGTCATTCTTTTATCCAAATGTCCCCGCATTACTTTGCTTCAGACGTTTTTCAAAAATAGCACAAAACTTCTCAAAAGTATTTTCAATAGCTCTCAAAAATATATATCTTAATTTACACATATGGACATGTAGGAAGGTGAAAAAAGTGGTAGGAAGGTGAAAAAATATTAAATTCTGACTTGTAGCAATATGACATTTGATACCTTTAGTATTTGGAAGCTACAATGTATTTTTCCCCTGTGACCGGGAGTCCAGATTTCCCTTTATTCTTCATGCTTAGGGTTTTATTAATAGAAGCCTGATAAAAGTCTCATCTTTATAATATTGGCAAGGCTTTAAAAGCTTGACCAAGGGTTTTTAAGATTTGATGGGACTTTGGGTAAAAACACAGACTTGTATTTAGGGAAATACAATGATTTCTCAGAATCCATCTTATCCAAAGGGGAATTCTTGGCCTAAACTTCTGGCAGGGTCATTGTGAATTCATTCACAAAGGGCCTGATGGCCTGGGATAGAGAGAGTCTGCATACACCTTGGAAAACCCCTGGGGCTTTGGCACAGCACAGGTTTCTCCTCTGTTCCCCACCTTGTGTCAGGCCACTCGACCTCAACATGTTGGCAGGTCACATGATTATAATGCTCCCTTCCTCTGTGGGTTGGGTGGGTCTGTGTGTGATGCGGGGGTCAGGGCAGCGGGGCTTGTGCTGAGCACACTTCCTTCCTTCTCTTTATTTTATGTAGTATCAGTGTATCTCAAATATAGCATGAAGACAACTGGTATTTTATAAGATCATTTTAGGTGACATTTGGATAAACACTTTATATATTAATAGTATACATTTTAAAATGAATATTAGAAAATATCTGGCCGTTGAGGGAGGCACTATTATAATTCCCACTTGAAAAAAATTTATTTAGAGATGGGGTCTCAGTCTCTTGCCAAGGCTGGAGTGCAGTGGTGTCATTATACCTCACTGCAGCCTCGAACTCCTGAGCTCTAGTGATCCTCCTGCTTCAGCCTCCTGAGTAGCTCAGACTAAAAATTAGCCACCACACCTGGCTAATTGTTTATGTTTTGTAGAGATGGGGTCTTGCATTGTTGCCCAGGCTGGCCTTAAACTCCTGGCCTCAAGTCATCCTTCCCTACCTCAACCTCTCAAAGTGCTGGGATTACCGGTGTGAGCCACCTTTCCTAGCCAATTCCCATTTAAATATGTGCCGGGTGTTGTGGTCCAGCACTTTGGGAGGCTGAGGCAGGAGGATCACTTGAGCTCAGGAGTTTGAGACCAGCCTGGGCAACATGGTGACACCCCATCTCTACCAAAACTATAAAGAAATAGCCAGACATGGTGGCACACACCTGGGGTCCCAGCTACTGAGTGGGAGGATCACTTGAGCCAGGGAGGTGGAGGTCGCAGTAAGCCACGATCGCACCACTGCACTCCAGCCTCGGCAATAGAGTGAGACCCCATCTAAAAAAAATAAATAAATAAGAAAGCTCGGGTGCAGAGAGGTTATACAGAAGTTAGCTAACATGCCCAAGCTTCCTCAGCTACACAATACCTTCACAGAAGGCAGAAGACAAGCTGCCTAAATGCTGCAAGAAGCCTCTGTTAAAAGGGCCTTAATCCCATCAAGGAGGGAATAGGCCTCATGCCCTAATCACCTCTTAAAGGCCCCACCTCTTAATCCTATCGCAACACCTGAATTTTGGAGGGGACACTTTCAAACCATGGCAATAAGGAATGCAGATATGGCCCAAATCAGGAAGGTGGCATCTTTTCATGATGTTATCCATGTTTAGGAGCATGTTTTGATCACTGAAAGAGCCAGGTCCCCTCTGATGAGATCTTCTCCCTGTGTGGTCTTCACTGATGAAGCAGCCACTCCATGGTAGCCTTGATGACCCTGTGGATGAAGAGGGCAATGATGGTAGCTGCCAGGCCACAGGCCACCCAGGACTGCTCTTCTCACCCCCCACCTCAGGGTCACCAGGAGAATTCAAGAAGCACTTGACTTTCCTCTTGCAAATTAAAGTAGAAGTTGTGCCATCAGCATTTCCCCCTTCTCCTGCGGCTGGGCTCCCCCAGGGCAGCAACTGGCCTAAGTTTTTCCCACAGCACGCCTGCCACAGGTGAGGGGTTCACCAGCCTGCAATTTAGTAAGTAGCAAAAGTGAGGGGCGGTAGGAGCAAATTGAAGAGGCTGCATGGGAGGCTTTCACCTGCCGCTTCTCAGGCTCTCCTGGCACCAGAGAGCAGTGGGGAAGGCAAGGAAGAGGCTGACGGGCCAGAGCAGGGGGACAAGGTGAGACGGACCCAGCAGTTTCACTTGCAGAGGAATGCGGAGTGGTGAGGCTCGTGGTCAGGATCCTCCCCTCCCCTCTCCTCTCCTTTCCTTTCCTTTTTTTCTTTTTGAGATAGGGTCTCACTCTGTCACCCAAGCTGGAGTGCAGTAGTGCCATCGTGGCTCACTGCAGCCTCGAACTCTTGGGTTCAAGTGATTCTCCCACCACAGACTCATGAGTAACTAGGACCACAGGCGTGCGCCACCAATCCCAGCTAATTTCGTTTACGTTTTGTAGAGACAGGCTCTCCTTATGTTGCCCAGGTTTGTCTTGAACTCCTGGACTCAAGCAATCCTCCCACCTTGGCCTCCCAAATTATTGGGATTACAGTCGTAAGGCATTGCTCCCAGCCTGGGATGCTTTTTTGAATAATTAGAAAGAAGTTTGTAGTAGCTTGTTGCAGCTAATTTGTTTTTATCAGGACCAACATGTTTGCTCTGAAGACCAATCAGTGGAAAGGGCCACTTCTTCCTGCTGCCCACCTCCAACAGTTCTATTCCTTTACTAAGTGGGAAATAACAATGACACTATTGATCATGAGGCACCATTTATTGAGCATAGTACTAAACCCATTACTGATATCACCTTCATCATCATATTAATGCCACACTTTATAGAAAGGGACACCAAGGCTCAGAGAAGTTTAGTGACCTGTCCAAGGTCACACAGCACAGCCAGTAAGTGGTGGGGCTAGGATAGGAATACAAGTGGTCTGACCACAGCCTAGTGCTCTTTCATTACACCACAACTGCCTCTGGTTGGATACTGTTATTTTCCACCCTGTGTGAAATGTTCTGTTGTTATAGTTTTAAGCAATGAAAATCAGAAGGTTAGCCAGGCGCGGTGGCTCACACCTGTAATCCTAGCACTATGAGAGGCCAAGGCGGGCAGATCAATTGAGGTCAAGAGTTTGAGACCAGCCTGGCCAATGTGAAATCCTGTCTCTACTAAAAATACAAAATTAGCTGGGCTTGGTGGCACACACCTGTAATCTTAGCTACTCAGAAAGCTGAGGCAGGAGAAGCACTTGAACCTGGGAGATGGGGGTTGCAGATTGCACCACTGCACTCCAGCCTGGGTGACAGATCAAGACTCTGCCTCAAAAATTAAAGAAAGAAAATCAGAAAGTAAATAAACTAGCGTGCATGAGAATGTTCGGCCAGAGCATCTCTGAGTGCTGTGAGTGGAATGCAAGTGAGCTTGTGAGTGCAGCTGCCATGCAAGGGAGAGGCTGGGCAGGGAGATGGATGACATTGGGATAGATCCCACAGGGGGCCTTCGAGGTCAGTGCAGATGGCCTGTTAGCCCTCTGAGGTAGAACCCTGGGCACAAAGACCCAGGCCTTTTCCATCACACTTGGTCACCATCTCACATGTGACCACCATGAGCCTTTCCTGGCTTTGGGATTCCCCATTCACCTAGGAGAAACATGTCTGCCAGCGGTCAGAAGATGGGCTTTCCCGCCACCAGTGCCAGTGAATATGTGAATAAATGCAGAGCAGAGAACTGGGGGTCAGGCAGAACCCCACCCCCCACAACGCCCGCTGCCATGTACTAGTTGAGAGACCTAGAGAGAGGTACCTCGCCTTCCTGTGCCTGTTTTTGCGTCAATTAAATGGGGGTAATAACACCGTCACAGTGGGATAGTTTGAGCATTAGCATTTAGATGAGAAAACCTGTAATAACGTGGCTAGCAGTGTGGCAAACCTATAGCAGACCATGAATAAGCTGTAGCCGTTGCTGTTGACAATAGATGGGACAAGTCCTCAGGATGTGGAAAGGAATGTCGAGAGCCGGTTAGAGGCTCTTACTAGGAAAGATGGGGAACAAGTTTTCCGCAAGTAGGACAGGAGCAAGGGAAGGACCGATGTGATGCAAGGGAGCTGGCGACCTTGAGTAGCCTCTCCTCCCAGTCTCATCCCCAAATCTAACTTGCTGCTATGTGATCAGTCATTGATCCTGTGGTGCTGGGAAAAGACTGACAAAGTAGAAGAATAAAAACCTTGCAGGAATTAGTGTCTTTTTACTCTAATCTGTTTTTCCATATTGCTTCTGTTCTTTAGAAAAATTCAAAATAAAATGTAGGAATTCACATCTGGGGCTTCACACAGTAGATACAAATCCACTCTGCTGAGGACAGCATGTGCCTGTGTGTTTTGCTGAAATTTGAGTCGTTCCCGTGGCTGTTGCAGCACTTGAGCTGATTCTCAGAAGATCCTGCTGTGGAGCAGTGTGCTGTTAACCACCAATAGCATGGTCTTTGCCTCTGACTCCTTGGTCAGCAAAGTAGAGCTAAGGTAATGTGGTCTGGTGAATAAGAAACAGCTGGAGATGAAAGGAATGAACGTTTTCAGAATGCCTTGGCTACAGGGAGTCACGTGCCCTCTTTCAAAGTGTCTGTGCTCTTTGTTGGTCTCTGACCTCCCCCTGGGTGAGACAATGAGCTGACCACACAGCCTGCTAAGAGTGGGTGAATGATCTTTGCCACAGTCTCTTATTTCCTAGGGCAGACACACAGATATCTGAAAATGCCCGATTTGGTGAGCATGCTCCCAGCTGCTGGTGACAGCCTGGAGTGCAACCTTGTACTCTAGGGTCCAAGGAGAGGGAGCCTCGAAAGGCACTGGCAGATGGCAAACATGTCTAAGGCATCTTCACCCATCACCTCTGAGAGGAAGGAGTGTGGATGTAGGCCCTTTGGGCAGAACGAGTGGGCCTGTCATACCAGGGAGAAGTGGTTCCTTCCTGCCGTACCCTCTGTGTCTCATTTTAGAGAAGAGAATGGCATTCAGCCTTTGTAACCTTCATGTTTTCTTTTTCTTACCATGTCTGTATTAAAGGTGTTGCCTGTTGTCAATTTAAAAGTTTAGGAGCCTGCCAGGCATGGTGGCTCAGGCCTGTAATCCCAGCACTTTGGGGGACCAAGGTGGGTGGATCATGAGGTCAGGAGATTGAGACCATCCTGGCTAACACGGTGAAACCCCATTTCCACTAAAAATACAAAAAATTAGCCAGGCATGGTAGTGGGCACCTGTAGTCCCAGCTACTTGGGAGGCTGAGGCAGGAGAATCGCTTGAACCCAGGAGGTGGAGGTTGCAGTGAGCCGAGATTGCACCACTGCACTCTAGCCTAGTGACGGTGTGAGACTCTGTCTCAAAAAAAAAAAAAAAAGTTTAGGAGCCTGCACTGAGACTTTAAAAAAAAAAAGTAAATCTTAGCAAGAAGTGATGTGGCATAACATGGTAACGCACACCAATTAATTCAATCACCCACAGAAACCTCCCACTGGCATCAGGAAGGAATTTGTATGCAGGGAGGGCTATAAGTCACTGGGAGTCATGGACCATGTCACTTCATAGAATTCCTCTGCTTTGGAGCCCATCACCTTATTAACAGGAAAGGTATTTTGCCTGGGTGTCTGTGTTTCTCCCTCGACAGAGATTACATCCAGCTCCCCATCATCCCAGCTAAAGAAATGCAGCCATGGTGTGGATGATCTAAAGTGGCAAATAATTTAAAACTGTGTGTGCCCTTCGCTTTCTAACTTTGAGTGTGTTGGGGGAGGGGAGGGGAGTAGGGTTAAGAGATTCTAAATTACACATTTTCCTTTCCAATATTAAAAATATGTTAGTATGCACTTTCAATGCAATCCTAGTGACCCCAGGGAAGGAGAATTTGGAACGCCCTGGAGGCTGGTGCAGTGTGGAGTCACTTCTGCTGGAAACCTCCAAAGTAGATGCAACTCAGTCTTTCACTAATGGGGGTGGATGTCTTTTGTTTTAGCCTGCCCACCATCCTTTCCTTCTTCTTAAATTAGCAGAGCGCCTCTTCCCCGCAGAAGACCCATTTCATGGAGCTCTGGGCCTACTACTGTCCCTGTCCCACTTGTCACGTGATCAGCTCAGGGTTGGGGACTGGCCCCAGCCAGGCCAAACAGGGTTATCCTAGGGAGTTTTCTGCTGGTGTGTAGCTAATCCGGTGAAGTGTGGCTCCTGGGCTCCTGGAAGCCGCCTACCTGAGAGGAGAGCTGGAACCCCAACCACTTCACCTGGGTCTCTATCCACGTGTGGCTGAAGTTGGAAATCCTTTTGGATTTTTACAGTTATGTAGACCAATAAGTTCTCCTCTTTTTCTTTAACTAGCTTGCTTTGGGTTTCTGTCACTTGACCAAGGATCCTGGCAACATATCACACTTCTGAGCTTCCTGTCTGTGGTGGGGAGATTTATAAGTACTATCCTGTTGGGCGTGGTGGGTCACAACTGTAATCCTAGCACTTTGGGAGGCTGAGGCGGGTGGATCACCTTAGGCCAGGAGTTCGAGACCAGCCTGGCCAACATGGTGAAACCCCATCTCTACTAAAAATACAAAATTAGTTCGGCGTGGTGATGCATGCTTATAGTCCCAGCTACTCAGGTGGCTGAGGCAGGAGAATTGCTTGAACCCAGGAGGCAGAGGTTGCAGCAAGCTGAGATTGCACCACTGCACTCCAGGCTGGGTGACAGAGGGAGACTCCATCTCAAAAAAAAAAAAAAAAGTACTTTCTAAGCGTCCCTTCCTCCAAAGCCTCTGTCACCTTCCCTGTACCCTCCTCTATTTCCATCACTCTTGGCTTATCCATTAATGGAGGGCATTTAGGGAGAGAGAATTTTGTGCTTCTACTCTTCAGTTTTTTCTAGGTCAGCAACAACTGCCCACTGCTGTGGGCTAGGCTGAGCTGCTCCACACCGTGACCATCACAGGTGCCAATGACATAATATAAATATCAAAGTCATCATTATTATGAAATAGCATTTACATAGCTTACAAATCACAGTCAACTCTTATTTTCTTGCTCCTTGAATCTGTTCTAGAAAGTTAGTATAGAAAGCAGATTACAAACAGATAACTAGGATGTTTTTGATAAGTGAATAGTTTGTTCCTCTTGAGTAAGAGGTAACTTCAACTAAATATGTCTTATAAGAAAACTGTCTTAGAGATTGCAGGGACTGGGGAAAATTAAACACTGCTTATCTCCGCTATCACCATTTCTCTGTAGTTGCAATATTGGAATAAACATGAGATGTGCTGAACACCCATTATGATATGTTGGAAGGAGCACTTGCCTGAGAGTCAGACGTCTGGGGCCTGAGCCTGGTTCTGCTATAAGGAAACAGTACAGCTTCGGGAAGCTCACTGTTGATTCTCTGAGTTGAATTTTGCTTATCTGTAAAGTAAATAAGGTGCGCTAAAAGTTCTTCTTGCTTCAAATCCTAGTGACTTTAGTCTTGTAGCAGAAAATATTTCACCAAAGTGTGAGATGCTGCCATGGCAGAGGGGGTGAGTAGGCATGACACAGGCATAGGAAGTTCACACCCATGTTTTGGTGATGGTGGGACCTGGCATTTTGAGGAAGATTATGCTATTTCCAACCTCTGTTTCCCCTCACATATTCCATCCACCAGGAATATTCTTCTCCTGTCTCATCTCTGACTACCTGGTAAGCTCTTATGCATGCTTCAAGACCTCTTGTTCAGGTACCATCCTCTCTGTTAGGTCACCTGGAGTTGCTGATTCCCTCCCCAGAGTTAAGACCATCCACTTGTCATCCATTTACCTATTTATCTGTGACTATGCACTGATCTGTGTACCCACATATTCATATGTGAAGCCTTAACCCCCATTGTAATGGTCTTTGGAGATGGGGCCTTTGGAAGGTGATGAGGTTTAGATGAAGTTGAGGGTGGAGCCCTGGTCCTGGGGGATTAGTCCTTATAAGAAGAGACACTAGTGAGCTCACTCTCTCTCTCTGCCTTATGAGGACACAGCAAGAAGGCAGCTGTCTGCAAGCCAGGAAGAGGACCCTCACCAGAACCTGACGATATAGGCACTCTGACCTTGGACTTCTAGCCTCGAGAACCCTAAGAAAACTAATTTCTGTTGTTTAAACCACCCAGTCTATGGTATTTTTGCTACAGCACCCCAAGCTGATTAAGACGTCTGTTCATGGGCTGCCTCTCCTACCACGCTGTGAGGACCTTCAGGATGCAGCTCCAGCCCATTTACCTCTGCATCCTCAGAGGCGCACTCAGTACCTGGCATCTAGTAGGTGCTCAATAAATATGTCTACAGTAAATGAATAAATACATGGCTATCAGCCCCCATTGTTTCCTTGGCACCTATTCTTAAGAAGCTCATGCTCTAGTGGTGATAAATACGCAACTTAAAAAAATGAGAAAACCATCTTATTTTGATAAATGCTACGCAGTAGATGAGAACTGGCAAACATGATGAAACAGCAAACAGCCCAATGGTGACTTTGGATGGTTTGAGACAGCCTTTCTGAGAAATTGACACAAGCTGAGACCTTGATAAGAAGCAGCCAACCTGTCAGAGCAAAGAGTGTAGCAGACCTCTCAAGCAAAGGCTCTAAAGCGAGAATGAGTTTAGCAAGTGTGAGGAAGAGTAAGAGGGTCAGTATGGCTGCAGTGGAATGGATGAGGGAGAGAATGGAAGGACATGATCCTGCCAGGGTAAGGAACATGATTGCAGTGGGGGCAGGAAGGCAAGCAGGGAGGTTAGTGCAGCCCAGGAACAAGATAAAGGGGCATGAATTGGGGTGGTCCCAGTGGAGATGGATAGAGATGGGTGGATCCAAGGCAAGTGTTTAAGATGTGGTTGGCAGGACAGGCTCATGAATTAGATGAAAGTGGCAGGAGGTGAGCAGAAGGAGGCTGCAAAGGAAAGAACAACTGAAGATAACTCCTAGAAGCAAGACCGAGAAGCAGGTTCTTTTGAGTAAGGGGTGGGGAGTAAGAATTCAGGGCATTTTTCTGGCCATATGAAGTATGGAATGACCATTAGGCACCTAAGTGGCAATGTCCAATAGGAAGTTGGATACCTCAGTGTGAAATTCCTGGAAAAGGTCAAGGCTGGTGATACAGATTTGGGCATCATTGGCTTCCAGATGGCACCTGAAGCCCTGGGACTGGATAGAATCACCCTGGGGGAGGATGCGAGGGAGGGAAGGAAGCGCGCAGCCCTGAGAGAGAGCATGAGGAGCTGTCAAAGGCCAAAGAGGAAGGGGGAGGAACGCAAGGTGCTGTCGCAGAGGCCGGGAGAGGAGAGGGCCCGTGGCTGTGTTGAGCATTGCAGACAGGCCACATAGAATCATTGCCATGGAGGGTTTACTATGTGCAGATCATTAGTGACCAGCTGATGAGGGCCAAGGAGACACAACAAGACAAGGAAATGAAATAGACTACAGACAACTTCTTCCAAAAGTGTTGCATTATCTGATTGAATTGTCATAATCATGATATGAGGGAGATGCTGTTCTCACCCCATATAAAGACGAGAAAATGGAGATCTCACAGCACAAGGTCAGTCAGGATTGGAGGTGGTTTTTGACTCAGAATTTGACCTCTTAGCCACTATCATTTCTTGCTTCTCACTCTGCTCCACTCCAATCTCACAGCAGCCCTGGGGTAAGAATTAGTCATATAGGGACATTCCCAGAGGAGGAAAGAAAACAAATGAAGGATGATTTCTCTAATTATTTATTTATTTATGTATTTGAGACAGGGTCTCCCTCTGTCACCCAGGCTGGAGTACAGAGCCATTATCATGGCTCACTGCAGCCTCAAACTCCTGGGTTCAAGTGATCCTTCCACCTCAGCCTCCTCAGTACTGGGGACAACGGGTGCAAACTACCATGCCCGGCTAATTTTTTAAAATGTTTTTGTAGAGATGGGATCTTGCTACATTGCCCAGGCTGGTCTCGGACTCCTGGTCTCAATCAAACCTCCTGCTTTGGCCTCCCAAAGTGGTGTGAGCCACTGTGCCTGGCTGAATTTCTCTTTGTAATGGTAGTAACCAGGTGTTGTCTGGAGACGGTCTCCTCCCTATGCCTGAAGTCCCCTCTCCAGGGATGACATCATCTGTGCCAGTACAGGTATAGACTGTGCAATTGTGTTTCCAATCTTTCCTTTAATAACTCCAAATTCAGCCTATTTGCCATCTCCTTATCTTAAGCAAACTGCCCAGAATCTAGGAAGAAAAATAGCTACATTCCCCGGGATCAGATTTAGCCTTGAGGAATGCAGACACCCGGGGCACAGGCCTTGAAACAGCCCAGCAAGGAGAAGGATTGAGCACAGACGTGTTCTAGCCTTGAAATAATAACATTCAATCATACATTGCCACACTTTCCATCTAAGTTATTGCAAAATAAAGGGCCAGTGAGAGAGATGCTCAAGGGGGACAAAACACGGGCTGGGACCCCACGCGTTACTCTACACATTATTCTAGAAGGAGCTGCAGTCCCATTCTTTGTAAAAACTGCTTCACAGGAAACGTGAGGCTTATTCTTCTTTTGTGAAAGGAGAGCTCAGTAACCCTGTCAGAGACATCTCATCTCCTTGGGCTGAGTTTCCTCAAATATAAAATGAAGTACAAAGACTCAATATCTGTTTTCAGAATTTCGCCCACCCCCACTCTCCTGCCCTACCACCAAGCATGAGTTTCTTTTTTAAATCCAAAATTTACCTGGAATGCCTATAAATTTTTGTCTACATGAAAAACGTGTGCCATCCCCACCTAAATCAAGAATATTGGAATATTTTTTAAAAGTTTAAGTACAGAATCTAGCGCCATTCCTCCCGGATAGAAATGAAGGTCCATTTACAGTGAGTGCAGGTGAAGACCTGCAAGGCAGACAGCCTCAGGGTAGGCAGAGAAGCACCTTAATTGTGGAGCCCAGTGGGTTCCAAGGGGCAAGGCCCTCAGTCAGACTTAGAGATAAAGGTTATTTCAAATGGTGCAAGGTCTGCTAAGAGGAGAAATGGCATCCTTAGATACGAAGCTGCATGGTTTCCAATAGAAACTAGCAAAGTGTTTTTGCCGAGGTTACTCCCCAGCCTCCTCCTCAAAATGTCTCTTTCTACTAGGAGGCTGAACAGGGGCGCCCAGTGCAGCTGAGTGGGCTCAGTGCCCCCACAGCTCTCCCTGCAAACTCCCAGAAGACCCTCAGAGCATCCAAAGCAAGCTGAGGGCCAGTGAGTAGAACCAAGGGTTAGAACCTCATCCTCCCCATTTGCAGAAGATGGAAAGTCACGGAAGTGGGACAGTAAGGCCCAGAGTAAGATCTGAAGAGGGTGAAGAGGGGGCAGTTCTCTTCTGGAGAGAAACTGAGGTGGGGAGGGAGGTGGACACCTTGGGGGCTGGGGCCTTCTCTTTGCAGACAGAAGGAGTTGAAAGGGCCTTCTGTGGCAAAGTCCAGGAGAACACCTGAGCTAGAGAGACGGCCAGGTTTTGTCCTGCCTCTTATCCACTCTGCGACTTACCTGGCCCTTTGGCATTTTGGCAAAGAGTCCCTAGACTGTGGTTCTGCCTGATTGGCCTGGGGGAAACCTGTGAGGCTGGCTGCCTGGGAAAGGCACAGGCTGCTGGTACCGGTTACCGTTCAGAAGAGCTCCAGAGGAGAAGGAATTGCATTGCTCTGCCTGCCCCACCATATGGAATCAGGAGACACACCACTCAGCTGTCATGGCACGGACGGTGGCAGACACTTGGAGATAAAAAAGAAGGGGCTATGCCATGCTGGGGTAAACTTGGACGAACTCTGGTTGAACTGTAGGTGGGGAAGCCTTGAGCCTTTCTTGTGTGGCCAAGAGGATGCTAGAAGGCTTACAGGCTGCTACTGGGACGGTACAGTAGGCACAGCAGTACAGATCGGGCACGGCATGGTGGTGGAGCATGGCGTCTGGAACCAGGCTGCCAGAGTGTGAGTCCCAGCAGAGCCACTTACAGCTCTGTGGTCTGAGACTAGTTTTTGGCCTCTCTTGGCATCTTTCCTTATTATTAATAGTAATAAGCCATAGAATTATCTCAAAGAGTTGCTGAGTATTACGTGGACTCAAACATGCAAAGTGCTTAGAAGAGTACCTGGCCAGAGTGAGCAGGCAGCCTGTGCTGTCTATTGTCTCAGTGCCGCAAAGCAAGTACACTGCTCACCAGACTTTCTGCCATGGGGTGTTAAAGTCCCCCCAAGCCACACCTGGGCTCCACCACAGTTTTTGCCTCCCACTTTGTCTCCTACCGGATCCCCTGAAGAAACTTTGGGAGCCCCAGAGCTCTGTGAAACGGTTTGAAAAGAACACCAGATGATCTTTCATGTCTCTTTCAGGTTTAAAGGCCATGTGGTCAAGAATTCTTCCCTAAAGTGGCGTAGTCTGAACCACCCATTTTGAAGAGGTGTGTCTTTTTTTTTTTTTTTTTTTGACGGAGTTTTGCTCCTGTTGCCCAGGCTGGAGTGCAATGGTGCGATCTCGGCTCACTGCAACCTCCGCGTCCCAGGTTTAAATGATTCTCCTTCCTTAACCCTCAAAGTAGCTGGAATTACAGGTGCCCGCCACCACACCTGGCTAATTTTTGTATTTTTAGTAGAGACAGGGTTTCATCATGTTGGCCAGGCTGGTCTCGAACTCCGGACCCCAGGTGATCCACCCGCCTTGGCCTCCCAAAGTGCTGGGATTATAGGTGTGAGCCACCGCGCCTGGCCGAAAGTGTGTCCTTTTGAGTCCTTCATCAAAAAAGTCATACTTAGCAACCAGACCTTAGCCAAATAGTGTTTTCCAAGCTTCCCTGGGTCCCTAGTGAATCCCCTCCTGACTTGTCCTGAAGCACCCCAGGCCCCCGAATGCCCCAGCTCTCCTGAGCATCCCAGCAGGCCTTCCCAGACCTTTCTCCCTAGGTTCTTCTTGGGACGTTTAGGGGTCTGCTTCTCCTCTCTCAGCTTGCAGTCACACCAGGTGGGGCCAGATTAGCCTTGTATTAATCATTACCAACATACTTCTCCACATCTTGTCCCATGTCCCTCAAATGTCACCCTCCCAGTGAGGCTTTACAGTCGACTCTATTTAAAATGTCACCCTCTGCTCCCACCTCTGGAGGAAGGGAGGAGCAAGAGGCAGGCTGCACAGTGGTTGCTTGCCTGACCTTGAAGGAGTTGGTAATTGGTAATGATCCTCTGTGCTGGTGTGAATGTTAAAATGCCACCCAAACTGTCCAGCTTCAACATAAGTGGGTTTAGAGCCTCTATTTCAAAACCCACTTAACAGAAAGGAAACTGTTCCTGAGGTTGCTCGGGTGACTCTGAAGCCCACACACTGAGCTGTGGCAGCTGCTCAGGGATAAAGGTCCGGAATTCCAGTTCTCCATGCGGCCAGCTGCGTATTTGCATCACCTGGGGAGCTTTGAAAACTACTAATGTCTGAGAATAGCATTGAGGTGGGGAAGCCTGGCTATCAGGATTTTAAAATCTCCCCCAGGTAATCAAATGTGCAGCCAAGATTGACAAGCACAGACCTAGAGAGATTCAAAAGTGCTCACGTGACTTTGAAATGACCTAGTCTTCTTTGATGGGCCCAGGCGTTAAATTTTCAAAAGCACCATCAGTGCTTCTCATGTGCAGCTAGGATTGAGAGAATCATGGCTTTGACCAGTGGTTCTCCAAGTGGAGTTTCCAGGCCAGCAGCATCACCCAGGAACTTGTTGGAAATGCACATTCTCGGACTCACCCCAGACTTTCTGGGTCAGACTTTGCTCTGTGGTTAACACAGGTTCAGCAGGGGAGACATATAAATAAATATGTATTCACAAACGGCCATGTTTTCTTATCTAGGCTTTTCTATACGTAGAAAAGCAGAGGGACTAGATCTTGATTCCCCCTTCCTCCTTTATTAAAGCAGGGCCCAGAGTTTTTTATTTTTTGGTTTTATAGAACTGTAGAGCTGCCACCGGTAAAGACACAATTAATCGTTAATGACAGATGAAGGAATGTTTGGCAGAACACAGATGGGTTGCCAATCTATAGGCCATTAAGTGATGATGGGAAAAAAGGAGGGTTGGGGAAAAAGCATAAATGCAGAGGCCTGTGGATTTTGAGTGGGTTTTGTTCTTGTACCATTTCCCAACTCTGGAATGTTTCATCTGCCAGGCCTGTCTAAACACTGGATTGCATCTGGCATTTTTAAGTTTTTAGTGTCAAACGAATTTTCTTGGCATCCGAGCCAGAATCTTTTGGTAACTAGGTAACAATTCCAAACCATGGGTAACATGAGTTCAAGCCAATGTATAAAATCCTCTTTTTGGTCTCTCTTTTGTGTTATTACCTTTTGTGTTATTACCATTTTACTCTATAGTAAAACCTGGGGAAGGAACATGAGGGAAGGAGGAGATACAGAGAGTGACCATGGAAAAAGTTCAGGTAACACCATAAACCTTGAAAGCCAAGTTGACCTTGAGCCCAAGTCTAACAGAGCTGCATCTAAGGAGTGGGCCAGGGAATGGGGGAGCCTGCAGCTCTGCAGCCTGCCTCCCCTGCCTCTTCCTTCCTTCCTATGATACATTTTTGAGAGGACAAATTCACAAAAGTATCTCCTGGGATGCAATGGACTAAGTTATGTTAAGATGTACCCAAAATGTCATGTTTCACAAAATTGCAATTAAAGCAAAAATGAGGATGACAACTCCTTAGGGATACAAACGTCTTCCTTGATGACCTGCTCAAAAGACATTCTACAAAGCAAACCTTCTTTTGTTTTTTTGTTTTTTTGTTTTTTTTGAGACGGAGTCTCGCTCTGTCCTCCGTCGCCCAGGCTGGAGTGCAGTGGCCGGATCTCAGCTCACTGCAAGCTCCGCCTCCCTCCCAGGTTTATGACATTCTCCTGCCTCAGCCTCCCGAGTAGCTGGGACTACAGGCACCCGCCACCTCGCCCGGCTAGTTTTTTTGTATTTTTTAGTAGAAACGGGGTTTCACCGGGTTAGCCAGGATGGTCTCGATCTCCTGACCTTGTGATCCGCCTGTCTCGGCCTCCCAAAGTGCTGGGATTACAGGCTTGAGCCACCGCGCCCGGCCGGGAAGCAAACCTTCTTAAAAGGGATTTTGACACAAGGAGCTTGTGTTTTGACACTGAAGTGTGCCTGGAAAACAATTGTTGGGCCCCTTTGATGCCTGGTGCTACCCACCTACCCCGCAGTGAGAAGGCTGTGAAGAGGACGGTGGGAGATAGAGCCCAAGTGGTCCTCACAGTGCAGCCCCTGCAGCCCCTGACGGTGGGGAAACATCTGTCACCTGAGAAATTAATGAAAATGCCCATTAAAATGCTCCCACCTCAGAGATTCTGATTCAGTAGCCCTGGGGAAGGATCTGCACATCCACATTTAAAGAAATTTCTGATGCTGGTGGTTTGGAGACCTCCCTTTGAGAAGCACTGCCGTATGTTCTGAAGGAAGAGAACCAACAGCATGGTGATGGACTGGGTTCAGAGGGAGGCCTCCGCTGGGAACCTGCCTTGGGTAGATTTGCCCCGGGACTTCAGGAAGGTGAGTCCTGGTGCCCAGCTGCATTCCTTGTTGAGTGGTGTCATTCCATTCTTACCAAAGCCTTTGGCAAAGCTTCGTGAACCTGCCCTGGGAAATGGACTGGCAGGGTAGTGGGTAGAGGACTGCCCTGGGACGTGGACTGGCAGGGTAGTGGGTAGAGGACTGCCTTGGGTAGTGGAGTGGCAGGAGGTATAGGGAGGACAAGCCAGGGCAGGGTTTGGTGTAAGTGGTGAGAGGCACCCACCAAGCTGTGCAAGCAGCCCCATCCCTTGGACTCTAGCACTATCTGGGAGCATACAGGACATCCTGCTGTCAGGGCACAGTGACTCAAGGCCAGGGCGACAAAGGCCAAGAGGTAGGCCAAGAGGACAAAGAGACACTTAGTTACACCTGGGAGATGTGGGCATCAGAAACGGATTCATTCTTTCAATCACCCTCCGCATGACCACTGGACCAAACCTGCCTTCCTTCTCCCCACTTAGGCACGGATCCCTTCCCAGTGGGGCCTCACCTTTCCTGGCAGGCCAGTTCACACTTTCCAAGAAGGCCTGGTCTCGTCTGAGTCCCAGCAATAATGAACCAGGGTGGTCGGTCAGAAGCTAGCATGATCACTATGTGGTTTTTTCTTTCTTTTTTTTTTTTTCTTTAGTATATGCCCATTTTCTTAAAACTGGGAGCAGAATTCACATGATATTAACCATTTTAAAATACGTAATTTGTTATGTTAGCATTTAGTATATTTGCAATGTTATGCAACCATGCACACTATCTAGTTCTAAAACTTTTTTTCCTTTTAAATTGACTACTTTTAGAGTAGTTTCAGGTTCTCAGTAAAATTGAGCAGGAAATACAAAGAATTCCCATATACACCCTGCCTCCATCACACATCCCCATCACCATGGCACACTTGTTAGAATCAATGAACTGACATTGACACATCATGATCACCCAGAGTCCAGCATTCACATTAGGGTTCACTGTTGGTGTTATACACCCCATGGGTTTGCACAAGTGATGACGTGTATCTATGACACTAGCATACAGAATAGTTTCACTGCCCTAAAAATCCTCCAGACCTCTGCCTATTCATCCCTTCTTCCTCCCTAACCTCTGGCAGCCACTGATCTTTTTACTGTCTCCATAGCTTTGTAGCCTTTTCAGATTAGCATCTTTCACTGAGTAATATGCATTTAAGTTGTCTTCTTTTTTTTATGGCTTGATAGCACATTTCTTTCTAGCACCGAATTATATACCATTGTTTCGATGTCACGTTGTTTATTTGTTGAGAGACTGAATATGAAAATGGACAATGGCCAGACCATATATAAAACTAGAACTTTAACCCACAATTTGCAGCAATCTGCCTGGGAGACCAACCTCTTATTTGTAATAAGCAACCCAGAAAGCCAGCCTGACAGAAGTCCAACTTGCAGGAAGTGAGATTGTTATCTCTAGTGACAATTCAGGAAGCTAAATAATAACCTCTGTAACAATCAGCCCCAAATGGCCAGAACTTGATTAATAACTGATGGCTTCCCTAACTTTTGTTGCCTCTTCCAACTTCAACTAGAGAAAGCCAAATATTCACCCCTAACCAATCACATACGATGTCCTGCTTCTAGCTAGCCTACCTGTAGCTTCCTAACTCCGACAGCCTCCCATCAGGGCACACCCGAAGCCTTCCCTTTTCTCCACTACCAAGCTTCCCCACTCTTCTTTCTGCCTTTGAGTCTCTGCCAAAATTCAAGCAGCAGTGGTGGATTCCCTTGCTATAGCAAGTTCAGAATAAATAGCTATGATGGTTGATTGTATATGTCAACTTGACTGGGCTAAGAGACATCCAGATTGCTGGAAAAACATTATTTCTGGGTAACCTGAGAGGGTGCTTCTGGAAGAAATGAGCATTGGAATTGGCGACTGAGCGAAGAAGATCAGCCTCCCCAATGCAGGTGTTCATCATCCAAACCATTGAGGGCCTAAATAGAACAAAAGGTGGAGGAAGGGCGAATTTTCTTTCTCTGATCTGGAGCATCCATATTCTCCTCCCCTGGGACATCAGTGCTCCTGGTTCCAGACCTTCATACTTGGACCAAGACTTCTACCATGACCTCTAGGGTTCCCAGGCCTTAGGACTCAGATTGGGGCTTACGCCATTGGCTCCCCTGGTTCTCAGGCCTTCGAGTTTGGACTGAAACTACACCACTGACTTTCCTAGGCCTCCAGCTTGCCCATGGCAGATGATGGGGCTTCTCAGCCTCCACAATTGCATGAGCCAATCCCTCATAATAAATCTCTTTTTATGTATCTCTCTCTCTCTCTTTTTATGTATATATATCCTATTGGTTCAGTTTTTCTGGAGAATTCTGACTAATACAATAGCCTTTGCTTTTCTCATTTGGTTGGTTTCCTGTTTCCACATCATTCACATACTAAAGGCCATCTTGGTTGCTTCCAAGTTTTAATGGTAATGAATAAACCTGCTATAAACATCCTTGTGGAGGTTTTTGTGTGGACATACGTTTTTAGTTCACTTGTGTAAATAGGAAGCAGCACAGTTGCTAGATTACCTGGTAAGAGGATGTTTCATTTTGTAAGAAACTGTCAAACTAACTTCCAACATAGCCATACCATTTTGCATTCTCACCAGCAGTGAATGAGAGTTCCTGTTGTTTCATGTCCTTTTGGTGCTGTCAGTATTCGGGAATTTTGGCCATCCTAATGGTATAGTGGTATCTGATTGCTGCTTTAATTTGCATTTTCCTGATGACATATCATGTTGAGTATATTTTAATGTATCTTCTTTGATGAGGTGTCTGTTCAGGTCTTTTGCCCATGTTTTAATGGGGTGATTTATTAATATTATTACGTTTTAAAACTTCTTTGTATATGTTGTACACAGTCCCTTATGAGATATGTCTTTTGCAGATATTTTCTACCAGTCTGTAGCTTGCCTCCTCATTCTCTTTATGGTGTCTTTCACAGAGAAGATAGTTTTTAATTTTAATAAATTTCATCTTGTCCATTTTTTTCATGGATCATACATTTGGTGTTATATCTTAAAAGGTCATCTCCAAACCCGAGGTCATCTAGATTTTCTTCTATGTAAAATATTTTCACCATCCCCAAAGGGCTATATGTTCTATGGGTTTTTTACATTCAATTTTCATATGTCCCCATTTGAGGAATAGCATTCAGATTTCCCCCAGACTCGCCCCCAATGGGTTAAAGTTTAGTTTCAGGAAGTAATGCACTTCTTTGCTTTGTTTTATATGCTTTTTACAAACATGTGAAAGATCATGCAAATTGCCTCTCAATTTCTGCCTAGGAAAATCTCAGCATGGATTGGGGAGTTTTACCAAATTTGAGTAGAGCAACTGTGTTCCAGGCAAAACCCAAATATATATATATATATATTTTGCCATTTAGACCCCTTTCCTACAGGATCCATGATAGTGAGAGTAGAGCATTATGAAAATGCTTTTTAAGGTTGAAATGTTTAAAATCCAGAGAAAAAGTGAAGTAGGCAAGAATCCCATCTACTGTCATATCATGCTGGGAGTGTTTATTCTTTCATCAGTGGTAGAGAATGTGCCTGATGCATTTTGTTTCTTTATACTTCTGTTTTTGTTTTACCTATTTCTATCTGAGTCTGGATCTTGCTATTTCTGTGATATGTAGCATCCCTTAGAGGGAAGCAAATTAAAATGGAGTAAGCGGGGCTTTATGGCAGAGGTTCCTGTAGGAGGTCGAGGTGACATGGAGGTTGAGACAGAACCTGTCTTCTCACATCTTTATAGCCAGGAGGGAGCATCCATTCTACTCCCAGAGGAACAGTTCTAGAATAACATTTTTAGTCCCTCTCCCAACCTCTCAATCCCTTCTTCTATGGGGAAGTGATTTATCTAATTGCTGAGATGACCGTAGTTTGACATTTACTGGTCCCTGCATGCTCACGTTCTCTGTTGGGCAAGGATAATGAATAAAATGCCCTTGCATGCATGCAAGTTGCTCTCTTTCTGCCCCTACCTGTGTCTCAATCTCTTTTACTCACAAGTTGTGGGGCTAGGCCTGATTTCCCATCTTGCTTCCCATGCAAGTTGGGGGAATTGGGGAGGACCAATATTTTGTCTGAGGTTCCAAATTATGCTCTCCAATTCAGCTTTGCTATCAAAAAAGTGGCAATTATTTCTCAATGGATAGAGAATATGGAGGCCAGAAGGGAGAGAACTGTGATTAATTCATATCTCAGAAATCCTATAAGAGTCCGGGCATGGTGGCTCTTGCCTGTAATCCCAGCACTTTGGGAGGCCAAGACAGACGGATCACCTGAGGTCAGGAATTCGAGGCCAGCCTGGCCAACATGGTGAAACCCTGTCTCTACCAAAAATACAAAAATTAGCCAGGTGTGGTGGCGAGCACCTGTAATCCCAGCTACTGGGGAGGCTGAGGCAGGAGAACTGCTTGAACCTGGGAGGCGGAGGTTGCAATGAGCTGAGATCACACCTCTGCACTCCAGCCTGGACAACAGAGCAAGACTCTGTCTTAAAGAAAAAAAAAAGAGGAAGAAGGAAAGACATCCCACAAGCACCATTCAACAGGCCTGGAGGACCCTCTAGTCAGCCATCACCACCCTGAAGCCCTCTTCATGGTCAGGGTGATGGAAGCATCACCAACAGCTTATTTATGGGTAGCTTAAATTTTCAGCAGGTCTTTCCTACCACATCTCCCTTTACTTCTGACTTCTCTTTCCCTCTGCCCATCTCTACTGTGGGCAATCATAAGACTTCCGTGTGCTTTTCATCAGGAAACGTTTGGAGATTCCTGATATGATATACATATTTATCACTGAAGTTGAAAGAACACCTTCTGGTACCTCATTTTCCTCATATGTAAGCCCCACCTAATGATGTTGTTTTGAGGATTTAAATCAGATAATTCATGAAAACTGATTAGCACAATGCCAATATCAGTTGCTCAGTAAATAACCTCTGCTACTAATGCTGTTCTTATTATTCCACCTCTTATCCGTCACTTCTCCCCACATGTGATAGCACTGAAAAATAAGGACCTGATAATCGCCTTTGGAAATGTGGGCTGCTGTATTTAGATACCATTTGGGATTAATTTCAGATTCTTTCTGACACCATATATGGGGTGTCTTTTCTACATCAATTCCCCATTTCTCAAACACCAACTGGATGCCCAACAATTCAGTTCAATTCTGACACTATCTCCTGAAGTTAGTGTCTGGCCCCACAGGTTAAGAGTTCAGTCCCACAAGTCTGCCCTTTCTTGAGACGCAGCCACAAAGGTGGTGCCCAAGCTACCCACCTTGTTGCCTGACTGACTACAAATTCAGGGGTTCCCATGACCCCACCTCAGGACAGATAATTTGCTAGAATGACTCATAGAACTCAGGAAAGCACTTTCCTTACTATTACTGATTTATTATGAAGGATACAACTCAGAACAGCCAAATTGAGGTGATGCATAGGACAAGGTATGGGCCTGGGGGAGGAAACTTCCTTGCCCTCTCCAGAAACCCTCCTTCCAACACCTTCATATGTTCACCAACCAGGAATTTCTCCAAACCCAGTGGTTTAGGAGTTTTAGTGAAGACTTCGTTATGTAGACATGATTGATTCAATTATTGGCCATTGGTGACTGAACTCAGTCTCCAGCCCTCCCAGGGGTCGGGAGATAGGACTGAATGTTCCAACACTCTAATTACAGGGCTGATTCCTCTGGTGACTAGCCCCCATATCTAGAGGCTCACTGAGAGTCACTTTATTGGCATAAATTCAGGTTGAAAGGGGTTCATTATAAATAACAAAAGATACTCCTATTACTCAAGAAATCCCAAGGGTTACAGGACCTCTGTGACAGGAACCAGGGATAAAGGCCAAATATATATTTATTATGCCACAGTTAGTAAAAGTAAAGGCATTCTTAATTATTTATTTGATTCATTAAACTCGACTGGCAGCATCTGCAGCATTTGTGTTTACCAATTATTAAGAAAGAGGTCTTCCTTTAACTTTTAAAAACTGGTTAACAGAAATTGGCAAACTCCAGCAGAATATGTCCCCAGAATTCTATAAACCTCTAAGGAAATCAGGAGCATTTAACCTCAAAATATTGAGAATATATTCCTCGTATTTCTCCCCAAAAGGATATCAGGACATTTGAGCAACATAGAAAGATTTCTCATTTCCACCGTTTCCCAAGAGTTAAAATTCTTTATTCTGGGCAAGTGCATTTGGGAACTAGAGTCTCTTTAGGAGTAAAAATTTCCACTTCTTACTCATGGATTGTGGACAGTCCAGCTATTGATTTAGATATATGAAGCTCTAAAGGAAATTAATCAGGTTGACATCTTTCATGGAAAAGGAAATAGAGAAATTGAAGTAGAGAAGAAATGGTTGAATATAATGTAATCCCACACATGAGGTGGCATTTCTGTTTGTGAGACCAGGAATACTTCAGGATGTTTAATAGTAGAACCACATGTTATTCTATATGAAGTTCCTCAATCTGGAACTCAGAAGGCTGTTGAACTCTCTGAAATTATCTGTAAAGTTTTCCTGGGTACCTGCTTGTATTTTTAAATTTTTGTTTCTTGAAAACAAAGACTTTCTTAGGTCAAATACCCTTGAGGCAGAGCCTAAAATGAGAATTTATGTGCAGTGGAGAGTGATCTCAGGAAACAGGGATTTGGGAGAGCAGGAGCAAGCAGGGGAATGAACCAAAAGAGGATGTGGTCTCAGCAGATGTCCGGTCTCAGTGGAGACCCAGCTCCAGCTCTACGGTGTTCTGCAGTAGGGATTGACTTGAGCACTGGTCCGGCTTTTATACTCCTGTGTCAGTGGGGGCTGTTGACCAATTTCTTGTAAAGTGGCTGTAAGAGAGACACTTTTTCTTCTCTTACACAGTCCACGCACTTCACCTCTGGTCACCAAAATATGGGAGGGGATCTTCCCCCCCCAACGACACCCTCCCACTCATATAGACAGACCAACCAATTCTCCAGCAGACATCAACTGGGTATATTTTTAATTCACTTCAATTCTGACGGTGTTTACCTAGAGGTAGCATCAGATCCCACAGGGTGAGGGCTCAGTCCTACAAGTCCCGAAAGATGTCCCCAGTTTCAGATGCCAATCACAAGTCCCAGGCTGTGATCTGTGCTTCTAACTGACCGACTGTGAATCAGGGTTCCCACAACCCCCTCCTCGGGTTCAATTATTTTGCTAGAGAAGCTCATAAAACAGGGAAACACTGAATTTATGTTTGCCCATTTATTATAAAGGATATTACAAAGGGCACAGATGACCAGCCAGATGAAGAGATGCACAGGGCAGGGTACGGGGGAGGGGCGCTGAACTTCCATGCCCTCTCCTGGTGCACAACCCTCCAGGAACCTCCACGTGTTCAGCTACCCAGAAGCTCCCCAAACCCAGTCCATTTGTGTTTTTATGGAGGCTTCAGTACACAGGCATGATTGATGAAATCACTGTCCATTGATGACCAGCTCAATCTTTACCCCCTTTCTCCTTCCCAGAAGTTCCAACCCTGTAATTTCACAGTTGGTTCCCCAGTAACCGGCCCCATGCTGACACTATCCAGGAGCCCATCCAAGTCGTCTAGTTAGAACAAAAGATGTACCATCACCCAGAAAATTCCAAGGGATTTAGGAGCTCTTGTTTAGATTCCTCTATCACTCAGGAAATTACAAAGGTCTTAGAAGCTCTATGTCAGAAACCGGGGTCAAAGACCAAATATTAGAACAAAAGATTCTCATAGTGCCCCTATCACACACAAGGGTTTCAGGAGCTGTGTGCCAGGTATCAGGGACAGAAACCAAATATATATTTCTTATGATATCACACTATCACAGTGGTGCTCTGGAAGGGGGCAGCTGTGAGTCATGGGCAGCCCACACTCACAGCAGCTGGGGGTTGTATGCATTTGCCTGGTAAAGGGGATCTGGGAGGGCACCAACAGCATCTGCTGTAGAGACATCACTTGCACAGATTCTCAGTGTCTATGACCCCCACTCCCAAAAGACTAATGCTAATACACAGTAAAAATGCTGTCTCTACAGGTGGGAGATGTTATGGGTATAAAGATACTTATTATCGCATGCTGTGATAACAAAAGTCTAGGAACAACCTAAATGTCCATCAATAGGAGATTCATTAAATCATGGTATAGGCATATGGCAGAACACTGTGCAGCTGTACAAGGAATAAGGAAGCTTTCATGTATTCATTTTATAATGATGGTCAGGATACACTGTTAAATAATAAAACTCAAAACAATGTACTTAGTATACTACTGTTCATATGAAAAAAGGGGTCAAAGTTTTTTTGTTGGATTATGTACAGGATGTCTTTAAAAAGATTCATGGGCAATTGGTAACACTGCTTGCTTCTAGGAAGAGGACTTGGGTGGCTGGGGGACAGGAGTCCAAAGGAGGATACTAGCTTTCTCTTTTGCTGTCCTTTAGGGTGTTATTTCAATGTAATGTCTCAGTCACAGATTCTACAGCAATGCTGTATCACTTCAATCTCATTTGCTGAGGGTAATGAAGACAAGATTATCTGTCTAAGAATTTGAGCCTTTTTCTTCCTTTCCTCTGGGACTTGACTTACCACCAAGATCACAAAAAAGCAGCAACACAGCAATACAACTCTGCCTGTTCTTGCAGCACGTTTTTTTTCCCCTCAAGAGTTCTGTATTTAATCTCTTCTCAGCTATTTCAGTTAATTCATTCATTCCCTAAACCCATATGAAGTATTTGGTGTTTAGCTCTGACCTAATGCTTATGTTTCTTGTTGCCCATAGGCAGTGATTCGGGGAGGCAGTTCTAAGGACTTGTCAGGGATATGTGATGTGCTCAGTGTGCTAACAGCAGGAAAACATATGCCCACAGAGAAGAACTTGCTTCATAGACACGTTGGTGGTATATGGTAGAATGCTATTAAAGATGTGGCTGGAATATACACAACAATAAGAGCTAACACCTTCAGCATACTCAGTATGTGACAATGTGGTGAACAGTTTCCGTGTGCATCTTGTTTAATCCTCACAACAGCTTTGAGGGTAGCCTATTATTACCCTCATTTTGACCCAAAGAAACAGAAATAAAAAAGGTAAATTAATATATCCAAGGTTACACAGTAAGTGGCAGAGCCAAAATTCAAACCTTGTCTGTCTGCCTGACTCCTAAACCCAAACGCTTTACCAATCTGTGCTTACTGGCCAGCTGGGTACTTTTGGGTGGATTAATGCCATGATTCTTCCTCCTGGCTGGTCTCCCCACCTGCAGAATTCCCTCCAACTGCCCCTGCTCCCTGCTCTATTTGTCATCTAAACGCTAGATCCAACTATGTTACCTCTGCTTAAAACCCCTTGGGTGCCCCCACCAATTGCCATACATTTGCAAAACGGCAACAAAGTCAAATTCCTTGGCTTGGCTTGACCTCCCCCAGTGAATGGTTTGCTCCCAAGCCATCTTTCAAGCTTCTTCATCAAGTGCTGTCTTTTTCAAATGCTCTCCTTCTGCCAAACTGGACTTCTTACTGTTCTGCACACAAACCCTGCCTTTTTCCGCCATCAGTACTCTGAGCTGGTTTCTCTGGAATATACTTCTCCATCTGCAATCCTTGTCTGCTGAAACTTTCTTCATCCCTCCTGGCCCAATGCAAATGCCAAATCCTGCCTCAAAGCTTCCCCAATCCCAACACAACTGGTTTCTGCCCCCTTTGTTTTCTCAGCTCTTTTGCTCCTCTTATTGGATGCATTTCATTCTATCTTCATTCAGTAACTGTTAGGTACGCACTGGGCACCGCGTTACAATGATTTATATTTCTGTCTGTACCAGTTGGGGTCCTGGCAGGAAGCAGATGGCACACACTAGTAGGATCATTTGAGAAGTTTAATAAAGGGACTCTTTACCCCAGGGTGGGCAAGGTGTAAGGCAAACACAGGAAGTAGTAGTGAAGGAAGCTGCCTGGATGGGGCATCCAGGAAATAGATGCTCCGACCTCACCGTGCCCCTGTCTTAAGGTTACCAGGAATTGTTTAAATCAGGGTAAGACAGGAAGACGTGAAACAACTGTCATGAAGGAAGTAGTTTTGACATCCACAATTCTCTAGCAACAGGAAGCATGGCATGCCACAGGGGGGCCACCTACAGGGCCACCTGGGGAAGCACCTGGTTGGTCAGGAGGCAAAATTAGCAAGAAGAAAACATGGACTGGGCAAGAGCCTTTATTTGGATTTCCTCGGGAAGCAACAGGCAAGGCAGGGGGAGCAGACTTGGGACTGGTTTGTTTATAATTTCAGAGGGCTTTGGAGTGCAGGGCTATCCCTAGGTACCTGGCTTTGGGGTGATGAGGGCAGAGAGAGGTGACCCAGAACATCAAACACCAGACCCGGGCCCTGCCTCCCAGGATGGAAAGAAGACAGCAGGGGATGTCTTCCCCTTGCCTCTCTGGATCCACTCCCCCGTCTCCACTGATGTCCTGCTGGAAGATGGGCTTGTAGGAGCTGCACCCAGTGCAGCACTGAAGGCAGTCGGGAGGATGGACTCTGGATGGACTCTGGATTGGTTGGTTTGCATAAAAAAGGAACCCCAGCATCCCAGATGGCAAGATACCAGAATACAGAATGCAAAAAGACCTCTCCCATCTCCTGCCAGTGCTGCCCATTGGCCAGACCCTCCCAGAAGCCAGAGCACAAGGGAGCCGCTGGGTGCAGCTCCTACAAGTCCATCTTCCAGTGGCACATTGCAGGAGATGGGAGAGTGGATCCAGAGAGGCAGGCGGAAGCTACCAGCATGCTGTCTTCTTCCCATCCTGGAAGGCAGGGCCCATGTCTTATGTCGTATGCTCAGTAAATCTTCAATCAATATCCACTTATTGATTTAACACTGAGAGCCTGCACATGCCAGCCATTGCTCTAGGCACAGGGGTGGTGTAGCAGACAAGATCGGGGTGGTCCTTCCTTTCTAAGAGATTGTATAGTAGTTGAGGAAGACAATAAACAAAGAAACTACAAACAATGTTTTAGACAGTAGCAAGTGTTAAAGGAAGAAAACACAGTGATGATGTTGAGGAGCGAGGACACACCCTCCTCCTTTGTTCAGATCCTGCGGTGGCTGCTCGAAGACTTGGCGTGGAGCTGGGTTCTTAGCTGGACTTGCAGGATGCTGTCGTTTGGAACAGGCTTGTCCACAGCCTCCTCCACCCTCCATCACACCTGCACTTGCCCCTCTGGGGAGCCATTTCCCCTGGCCTCTACTCCTTGGCCTTTGCTGCTCTGTCCCAGCAGTTCCTGCTCCCCCTGCACATCCCCCCACTTCCCCTGCCGATCCTCCTCGACTTTCCAGGCTCAGGATGTTGGAGGAAATATCCTTGGTGCCCTGTGATGTGCTCCCTGAACAGCCACGCCTTCGTCTTCAGATCATGGCATGCTTCACCAAGCACCACATTCCTGTCCTTACTTTCCTGCCTTGCTCAAAAAACTGGAGCTCACTCAAATCTGAACACCCTGGGCCTGGCACCAACTTGGCCCGAGTTGGCTCTCACAGCTCTGTTCGTGTCTTCCTTCACCTGTTATTTGGTTGCTGTGCAGGGTAATGAGATAATGCCCACCAAGTGCCTAGCAGGGTGTGCAACAGTAATTATGAGTCTCAAACCCTCCTTATGTTATGCCTTTTAATTCAAAACGGAACATTATTTTAAAGATTTTTTTTTTAAAGTCAGGCATTATTGGAATATATGCAATAAAGGTTAAATCTTCTTCTCACTTAGATTCTCCAGTTTCCTGCCCAGAGCATCAACACTAAGCCAATAAGCATTTAATACCACTTTTGTGCTGGGCACAGTGGCTCACACCTGTAATCCTAGCACTTTGGGAGGCTGAGGCGGGCGGATCACAAGGTCAAGAGATGGAGACCATCCTGGCCAACATGGTGAGACCCCGTCTCTACTAAAAATACAAAAATGAGCTGGGTGTGGTGGTGCACACCTGTAGTCCCAGCTACTTGGGAGCCTGAGGCAGGAGAATCACTTGAACATGGGAGGTGAAGATTGCAGTGAGCCGAGAGTGCACCGCTGCACTCTAGCCTGGCAACAGAGCGAGACTCTGTCTCAAAAAAAAAAAAAAAAAAAAAAAAAGGCCACTTGTGTTTGTGTGCGTATGTGGATGGATAGATAGTGTAAAATAAAAATAAAATTTTATGGCCCCTGCAAATGACTGAACGGACCCCTTCTTGGCCAAGAGGACCCCAGGGAGAAACCTTAAAGGTTGAGTTCCCGGCCATGATGGGAAGAGAGGTCGGATGAACCTCATCATGCCCTGTCTGCTTTGGGGTTTAGACACAACTGACCAGCATTCATGTTAAAAGAGAGATAATACGACTGACAAAACAGACTCTAGTGTCAATGAGCTACCAAATCATAAACAAGACCTAGGACTATTCAAGGCAAGGGCTGAGTCAGGCCTGCAGGTCATCCATCTTGCTAAACATGTCATTTTATTGTGGCTGCCTCTGACACTGCATCCTTATCTTAACTCAAGCATTCCTTTCTCTTGACTCCAAGTTTTAGACACAGCCTTACTCCTCTAACCAATTGCAAATTAAAAATCTCCGAATCCACCTTTAATCTGCAAGCCCATGCTTCAAGACATCCCACCTTTTCAGGTCACACCAGTGTATACCTTCCACGTATTGCTTTCTGTCTTTGCCTGTAACTCCTGCCTCTCTGAAATGTATAAAACTAAACTGTAATCCAGCCTCCTGGAGACCACTTACTCAGGGCTTCTTGAGTTTGTTTTCCCTGGCCATGAACATTGATTGGCTCAGAATAAACCTCTTTAAAATATTTTTGCAGAGTTTGGTTTTTCTGTCAATAATAGACAGATAAATAGATCCCCCCACCCCTTTTTTTTTGGGAGCTACGTTACCCAGGCTGGAGTGCAGTGGCGTTATCTTGGCTCACTGCAACCTCTGCCTCCCAAGTTTGAGAGATTCTTCTGCCTCAGCCTCCCAAGTAGCTGGGATTACAAGTGTATGCCACCATACCCAGCTAATTTTTGCATTTTTAGTAGAGACAAGGTTTCACCATGTTGGCCAGGCTGGTCTCAAACTCCTGGCCTTAAGTGATCCGCCCGCCTCAACCTCCCAAAGTGCTGGGATTACAGGCATGAGCCACCGCACCCAGCAATCCCCCTTTTTTTAATGCTAATAGAAGCTATAAACACTGTTCTATATCTTCTTTTTCTCACAACATATCTTAGAGATCATTTCATATTGGCACATTCTTTTTTTTTTTTTGAGACGGAGTCTCGCTCTGTCACCCAGGCTGGAGTGCAGTGGGGTGATCTCAGCTCACCGCAACCTCCGCCTCCCAGGTTCAAGCAATTCTCCTGCCTCAGCCTCCTGAGAAGCTGGGACTACAGGAGCATGCACCTGCCCGGCTAACGTTTTGTATTTTTAGTAGAGACAGGGTTTCACTATGTTGGCCAGGCTGGTCTTGAACTCCTGACCTCAAGTGATCCATCCACCTCCGCCTCCCAAAGTGCTGGGATGACAGGCATGAGTCACTGTGTTTGGCCGAGCACATTCTTTTAAACAGCTGCCTGATATGCCATATTACAGGGGTTCCATAATTTATCTAAGTGGCCTGTTAGCCATGGACATTTAAATTTAAATTTTCTACAGACTTTTGTTACAAAAAACCATGCTGCGACACACATCATTGCACACTGTCTGGTGAAAGCACATCAGAATGGATCCTTGTCCTTGAGTGCCCAACACAGAACCTGGCTGGAAGGCAGAGCTCAGTGCCCGCTGTGCATTTGAAAGAGCAGCTGCCTCAGACCTCAGATTCAGTCTCCTTCAT
The DNA here is from genome assembly GCF_047675955.1 of Chlorocebus sabaeus. NCBI lineage: Eukaryota > Metazoa > Chordata > Mammalia > Primates > Cercopithecidae > Chlorocebus > Chlorocebus sabaeus. Next base: position 97,809,658 of record NC_132911.1, read on the forward strand.
AGGAAGTTTCTATGAAACAGTTTCTCTCCTCCGAGCTCTGCCCCCATCCCAGGAAAGGCAGCCGGAAGCTGAATGCCTAGACCTGCGCTATACAAATATCAGTAAACAAATAGGGTGACCTTTTTCTTTAAATTCAGATGTGTTGGGACACCGATTCGGATCTATTGCCAGATTTGAGACGCCTGTACTTTCTGAGCCTGAGAAATACTAAGATCTCTATTGAGGTCAGACTTGAAGCTAAAGGGCCTCAGGACATTTTCTTTAGTTGCAGATGACTGGACAGAGCTTTTCCTTGCTCGCCTTTAATGGCCATTGTTAAGGAACCATTGTTAAGGGGCCATTGTTAAGGCCCTGAGATGTCTTGAAGGTACTGAGCCAGAGGCAGAACTCACAGCTCAGCTCAAGGTGAGGGTGAGAGTGTGAAATGCTGTGGTGGTGTAGTGAAGAGTCCTCCGTGTTCTCTGAGGCCAAGTTTCACAGCCCACCTTCTTCGCTCCCCATGCCCTGGTGGAATGCGGGCATTAGGGTGGCACAAGCTCCACTTCCTGGCCCCAGGAGGAGGAATTCCCTGCAGGAGGGAACAGGCCCTTCAGCGCTGATCTGTCCTGTGAGGATTTCCAGCTGTGTGTGTGGCTTGTCCTCCCCATCCTCCCCACTGGAACAGGAGCTCCCCGTTGGAAAGGATCCTTCTGTACCTAACTCATGCCCACTCATGAAGCAGATGCTCAACACATGCTCGTGAAATGAAGCCGACCTTGTCCTGTCTGCATGCCACTCAGCCCTGGTTTATGAGCTACGTGACATGGAAGTGTTGAGAACAGTTTGATACCTGACATTTTAAGTCAACTCAACAAATACCTAGGCATCTTCCTTGAGATTCTCAGGCCTCTTTCTCTCCAGGTATTATGTTCTGAGGATAGAGACAAAGTCAGCCTCAAGAAGAAGCTATGAAAAATGATGAGTGCTCTAATGAGAAGGGCGTAGGCAGATACAGAAACACAGAAGAGGAGCCTGGAGGTTTGCAATTAGAGTAGGAGCCAAGAAAATTTTCTGGAGAAGGTGACATCTAAGCTGCATCCTGAAGAATAATAAGTGATAGTTGGTTGAGGAATGGGTTGGGTCAGGTACCTGTGATATTCTGGGCAGTAACAGGCTCCAGCCCACATGTGGGGCATTGAGAGCAGAAAGGAATGGTTTCAGGGGGTGGAACAGAAGGCTATAGAGAGAAGGAAGAGAAGGCTGGACAGGAGGAGGGCCATGAGGACCTGTGAACTGCCCAAGGAGCACGAACTCTATTCTGAGAGCCATAAGGACTTGACAGGGTTTAAGCAGGGACTGACCCCCCCCCCACCACCACCTGACTGGGTGCTGGGAATATAACATGGGCCATCCCTACCTCCATGGAACTTGTTTTCTATTAGAGTGTGGGCAAGAAGAACAGGAAGGTGACTCCCAGGTTCTCTGCTCAGGTGACTGGGTAGCTAGTGGTGCCATTTGTTGTGATGGAGAATAAAGAAGAAACAGGTTTTGAAATGCATGCTGTGAGTATAGGATTTTTGAAAATGCTATACACTCTGTTTCCATTCTCTCCACCGTCTTTGGGGTCATCCTTCTCAGGTCCCCCAGCTCCCCACTGGCTGGCCAGTGCCTTCATGCTCCCAATGCTCCTTGCCCCACCTCCCTCCCCCACAACCTGTCAAAACATATTGATCATGTGTCTTTCATTCAATTACAAGGATCTTCCTTCCTCTCAACCTCCTGGGACAAGAATGACATTTATTTATTTATTTATTTATTTATTTATTTATTTATTTATTTATTTTTGAGATGGAGTTTCACTCTGTCACCTAGCTGGAGTGCAGTGGCATGACCCCAGCTCACTGCAACCTCTGCCTTTCAGGTTCAAATGATTCTCCTGCCTCAGCCTCCCGAGTATCTGGGATTATAGGCACATGCCACCATGTGCAGCTAATTTCTGTATTTTTAATAGAGATGTGGTTTTACCATGTTGGCCAGGCTGGTCTCGAACTCTTGACCTCAAGTGATCTCCCCGCCTCGGCTCCCAAAGTGCTGGGATTACAGGCATGAGCCACCACACCGGGCCAAGTATGACTCTTTAATCTGAAAATACATAATGCCCGTACCTAATTATAGCTTCATGCATTACTTGAAATTGGGATGGGGAATCATACAGATATGGATTTGGATTTAAGTCTGCTACTCCCCAGGTACATGAGCAAGAGGCCTTTGTGGTCTTAGTCTCATTTGTAAAATGAGGATAATATTAGCAGCAACTTTGTGGAGTTGTTATGAGAATAAAGTAAAATAATATATAGCATTTAGCATAGTTTCTGGAAGAGAGTGAGGGTCAAATCAATCATGATTGTTCCAGTTATGTGTTTTTTAACCCAGATTCAAGCTGACCAAGTGAAATGATCATTGATCCTACATTTAAAGGCCTTTGGGGACAGGATTTCCACAGCCTTCCTGAGAGGGTTTATTTCATTGCCATCGCAGCTCAAAGATACTTCCTGGTGTCTGCCGAGCCTTCTCTCCCTGCACGAGGCCTCATGGAGGACACGTGGTCAGTCCTCCTTGAGATTCTCAGGCCTCTTCCTCTCCAGGCTAAAACTCTTTTGAGTTTCTTCTTATTACCTCGTAAAACCCATGATCTATTTCTAGGATAATTAATAATTTTATTACTCTTCTTAGGCGTCAGAGTGAAGTTTTGAAAGTATTCATCTACAGTCCCAGGGACACCCTTTTTTTTTTTTTTTTTTCCTGAGATGGAGTTTCGCTCTTGTCTCCCAGACAGGAGTGCAATGGCATGATCTCAGCTCACCGCCTCCCGGGTTCAAGCAATTCTCCTGCCTCAGTCTCCTGAGTAGCTGGGATTACAGGCACCCGCTACCACGTCCAGATAATTTTTGTATTTTTAGTAGAGATGGGTTTCACCAAGTTGGCCAGGCTTGTCTCGAACTCCTGACCTCAGGTGATCCACCTGCCCCAGCCTCCCAAAGTGTTGGGATTATAGGCGTGAGCCACCGCGCCCAGCCAGGGACACCCAATTTGTATAAGAAAGCAATGTACTGCTTTATCATAAACTGGGATGGGGTCTGAAACTCTAGGCCAGTGGTTCTCAAAAGGCGGCCCCTGGACCACAAGCTACAGCATCACCTGGGAACTTGTTAGAAATGCAGATTCTTAGCTCCCACCCTGACCTGCTGAATCAGACAGTCTGGCTAGGGTGCCGTGGTCTGTGCTTTAACAAGCCCTTCTTGTGGTTTGCATGTTCATTAAATTTGGAGGACTGCTGCTGTGTGCAAAATGACAGTGAAGAGGACTGGGGTGAGTGGCTGAGGCCTGAGGCATACAGGGGAGTCCTCAGGGGAGAAAAGAAGCTGGCGCATCTGTCCCGAATCTGTTCACTGCCACATGCAGAAGATGAGAGAGCCACTAACTCCTAGTACCCTTGCCCCCTGGTGAACAGGACCCCAAATTAATGCCCTAGAATCTGAGCAGCCAGGTCAGCAGCTCCTGCGGAGTAAGGAAGGACTAGAGTGAGAGGAAAGGCTTCCTTCTGGGTAAGAAGAGGAGAAAAATGTCTATCCTGCCCCCGCAGGGACTACAGTTCTCCCTTTCGGCTTACAGTGGGAAATAACTGCCTTTTAAAATTTTTTAAAAATGTATTTATTTATTTTTGGTGGGGTGAACTAAAGTGCCCAGATTTTGGGGGTTTTGTGATGTGTGTTGGGAATTATTAAGCAATAGATGTAAAATTTCTCCAAATCCAAAGTTTGGGCCTGTCTCCAGAAGCAGAACTTTCCATAGCAAAACATCATCTATTTCTAAATTACTCTAGAGGTCAAAGGCAATCGGAGTGGAAGACAGTTTGAAGGCACCAACTAGGGACCTACATCTAGTCCACAGTACAGGGCTGACCACTTCTGGGGCACTCAAGCTTTCTAGGGGCTGGGGGCCAGTTTGTATCTGGGAGCAGCCAGGCAGGTAGGCTATAATAAAAGGCACTAGTAAGAACACTCTATTAATGGTTTTTGTTTTGCTTTTCATGACTGTATGAAGGTCGAAGTTCTACTTTTGCTCTTTTCTCTATTTCATCACAAAGCGGTAATATTCAAAGTTGGAGGTATTTAATTCTGAATAGTTGGGATCTGGTCTCTGTACCCTGGATTTCAGGAAAAAAAATTATATTAAGCACTTGGGGAGAAAAGTCATATGAAAACATTAATAAATTTTATTTTATTATTGTCCTGCCTTAAACAAGATTTGTGTGTGTGTGTGTGCACGTGTGCGCAAAGTTATGCCTTTTTAAAATAAGTTCACAGTAGTCACGGGCTACCAGAGCAGGTTACTGGTTTGGTTTCCATAGTGCTATTGACTGGGGAGCTGCAGGGTAATTATTTCTCCAATTTTGTCACAAGAAGTACTTATTCCAACCTGACGTCAATGTTTCAAAATAGGTTAATTATGAGGAACTTTTACGTAAATCTGCTCTCTTCTAAATAGTGTCTGATCTTCCAGCCTGATTTTATGTCTGCTCCTTCATGAAGATACTGGGAAGGAGGCTGAAACATAGAGGATGTGTGAGGGTTGCAATCCCATGTCCATTTTCTGCTTTTGAAAGTGATCTCAGGTCAGGCACAGTGGCTCACACCTGTAGTTTCATCTACTGGGAGGCTGAGGCAGGAGGATCTCTTGCCAGGAGTGAGCTATGATCATGCCATTGCACTCCAGCAGCCTCGGTGACACAGTGGGACCCGGTCTCCAAAAAGAAAAAAAATAGGGTTATCCCAAAGCACCAAACTGGCCTGCCACTGAGGTAGAACAAGGCTTATGTTATATTAGGTAGTGAGCAGCCTCACAAGTTAGAGCAGCTCCAGGACAAAAGTGAGAGAGCAAGAACTTGCAGCAAACAGAACACCAGGTGCCTGAACCTTATTCTTAAGCAGTTGTGTGTGCAGAATATTGCATTAGGCTCTGCAGGAAACACCCCAGCAATACTGTTCCACAGTGTTAATGATGTTCACGTTGTTGTGCAACAGATCTCTAGAACTTTTTCAGCTTGCAAAACTGAAACTCTATACTCTTAGAAATGGTATTAGTAATGGGGTTAAAGAATGGCATTGCATCTCATGGGAAAGAACCCACTAGGTAATATTTGTTGAATGAATAAATCACTTCTCAGGAAAACTTTTTTAAAAATGTTAGTTGGGAACTTAAAATGTTAATTGGGAATTTTTGGTATTTGTTTTTGCTAAAAACTAAAAAATTGTAATATTAAAAGTAAAAATTTGCACTCCATACTCTGTACTGAAAAAAAGGTAAAATAACCTATAATCTCAATACCCAGACATAACCACTCTTTTGTATTTATTTATTTGTTTATTTATTTATTTATTTATTTATTTTGAGACAGAGTCTCGCTCTGTCGCCCAGGCTGGAGTGTTGTGGTGCCATCTCGGCTCACTGCAAGCTCCACCTCCCGGGTTCACGCCATTCTCCTGCCTCAGCTTCCCGAGTAGCTGTGACTACAGGTGCCCACCACCATGCCCAGCTATTTTTCTTGTATTTATTTTAGTAGAGACGGGGTTTCACCGCGTTAGCCAGGATGGTCTCGATCTCCTGACCTTGTGATCTGCCCATCTTGGCCTCCCAAAGTGTTGGGATTACAGGCGTGAGCCACCACGCTGCGCTGACATAACTACTCTTAACTATTGGTGTTGTCGAAGTTGTACAACTTGACTTTTGCATTATTTATTTAACAATATACTATGAGCATTTCCAAGGTAATTAAAATGCATCATGGACATTATTTTAATGTCTGCATAATTATGCTGTGACCTATATATATAAAACACACCTTTGCTGTTACACGTTAGCTTCTTTCTAAAAATTTGCTGTGATAAATAGTGCCGGCATGGAAGATATTGGGGATGAAGTGTCATGATGCTGACAACTTACTTACTTTCTTTTTTTTTTTTTTTTTTTTTTTTTGAGACAGAGTCTCGCTCTGTCACCCAGGCTGGAGTATAGTGGTGCGATCTCGGCTCACTGCAAGCTCCAGTTCCTGGGTTCACGCCATTCTCCTCCCTCAGCCTCCCAAGTACTGGGACCATAGGTGCCCGCCACCACGCCTGGCTAATTTTTTGTATTTTTTAGTAGAGACGGGGTTTCACTGTGTTAACCAGGATGGTCTCAATCTCCTGACCTCATAATCTGCCTGCCTTCACCTCCCAAAGTGCTGGGATTACAGGCATGAGCCACCACGTCCGGCCGACAACTTACTTTCAAATATAGCAGAATGTTATCAATAATTGAATATAGGTGGATGGTATATGGGAGTTCATGGTACTTTTCTTTCAACTTCTTTGTATGTTTGAAAGTTTTCATAATAAAACATTGGAAATGATAGTACAGTGATGGATGCTTTTGTACGTCATTTTAAAAATGTAATCTTTTTCCTGACGTAGAACCATTGGGTGAAATAGGTATGAATATCTTGAAGGTTCCTAATACACATTCCCAAATTACTCTCTTGAAGGTTTACATCAACGTGTGGGACTGTTCATCTCATTCCATCCATGCCATCATTGAATGATACTGATTTCTATCCATATTTGCTAGTTGACAGGAAAAATGCTGTGTTGGATTGCTTTAGTTACTAATTTATTTGACCACTTTTTTCTCATTTTCATTAGCTCTTTGTGTTTATTTCTTGTAATCATAATCTTGACCCATTTTTCTATGGAAACTTTGGTGTTTTCTCATGTCCTTGAATGGATTGTTTTCATTTGATGTTTATTTTTTCTGAGTAGCACATGAATATGATTTAATATTCAAAGGTTTGTGATGTGAAAGAGTAGCTCTTGTTTCACCCCCCACATCACCAGAGACGAACTCTTTAAGGAAGTGTTTTTTCCTAGTGTTTTCTCTAAACAATATGCTTTCCTTTTGCCCTTTTCAAATTTATGAAGATATCACTTACATACAATAAATGTCTCATATTTTAACTGTACAATTTAATACATTTTTAAAATGTAAAAACACATAAAAATTACCCTCTTAACCATTTATAAGTGTACATTTATAAGTGTACAGTTCAGTAGTGTTAACTATATTTACACTGTTGTGCAATAGACCTCTAGAACTTTTTCAACTTGCAGAACTGAGACTCTATAACCATTGAACAACAACTCTCCGTTTCCCCTCCCTCAACCCCTGGCAACCACAAACCAAGTAGTATTTCTCTTTCTCTTTTTGTGACTGGCTTATATCACTTAGCATATGTGAACTTGTCCTCCACTTTCATCCACGTTGTAGCATGTGGCAGGATTTCCCTCTTTCTTTTTTTTTTTTTTTGAGATGGAGTCTGCCCAGGCTGGAGTGCAGTGGCACCATCTCGGCTCACTGCAAGCTCCGCCTCCGGGTTTACGCCATTCTCCTGCCTCAGCCTCCTGAGTAGCTGGGACCACAGGTGCCCGCCACCATGCCCGGCTAATTTTTTTTTTTTTTTTTTGTATTTTTAGTAGAGATGGGGTTTCACCATGTTAGCCAGAATGGTCTTGATCTCCTGACCTCATGATCCGCCTGCCTCGGCCTCCCAAAGTGCTGGGATTATAGGCATGAGCCACCGTGCCTGGCCGATTTCCTTCTTTTTCAAGACTGCATTATACACACACACACATACCCCACCACACACACACTCTATATATGTATATGTGTATTTACACACACACACCACACCACACCACATACACACTTTCTCTGTATATGTGTATATTTACACACACACACATTTTCTTTATCCATTCATTCATTGATGGACATTTTGATTGCTTCTGCTTTTTTACTTTTTATTTTTAATTTTTTTTTATGACAGGGTCTTGCTCTGTTGCCCATGCTGGAGTGCAGTGGCGTGATCTCGGCTCACTGCAACCTCTGCCTCCCAGGTTCAAGCTCACCTTAGATTCTCCACCTCAGCCTCCTGAGTAACTGGGATTACAGGCATACACCCCTATGCCCAGAGTATTTGCATTTTTTGGTAGAGATGGGGTTTTGCCATGTTGGCCAGGCTGGTCTTGAATTCCTGACCTCAAGTGATCCGCCTACCTTGGCCTCCCAAAGTGTGGGGATTACAGGCGTGAGCCACCACACCTGGCCACTTCTACCTTTTTGTTATTGTAGATAATGCTGCAATGAACATGTGTGTGAAAATATCTCTTCAAAATCCTGCTTCTAATTTTTTTTGGATATGTACCCAGAAGTGGAATTGCTTAATCATATGCTCATTCAATTTTTAATTTTTTGAGAAACTTTGGTATAGTCTAAGTAATATGTTTTTACAGATATTTCTTGCTCTCTTTTTTCTCAGTTGTATAGACATTATCTATTAGCTTCATACTCTGGAAGATAACTTTTATTACACTTCTCTGCCATCTCAATTTCCCCTATCTGTTGTCTTTCAATTATATTTATATCCCAAGTTTTGGCTAATACTATTTTGTGCTTACATTTTTATGACGATACAAGCATTATTTCTTTTATCTCCTTTCCTGTATAAATTTTTGTTTTTTCCTGGAGTTAATGACTGCACTATTTTTTATTTCCTTAGTTTTTTATGTACTTATCATTAATTTATGAGAGCGTCATTTACAAAACTATAAAGTTCCCCTCAGTGTAGTCAAATACTTCAGGTAACCTGTTAGTTGCACTTTTTCCTTGAAGACATCCTCTGTCCTCCAGCTCCATATCCTCTGGTTTCTTTCTTGGTCTGCTGCAGAGCTATTGTCTTATAACTTATTTCCGTTATCCTGGTTATTTGGTTCATCTCTTTCCAGTGTTGGGTTCCCTATTTTCTGGGTTCTATGCCTTTGCTTTCCTCACGTCTAGTGATCCTTGACTGCCTGTTTATATTTAAGAATGGAAGCTGTATGTTTACAAGGGGATTGAGAGTTGTCTTCGTCCATTTTCTGCTACTCCAGCAGAATACCACAGATTGAATAATTTATAAGGAATAGAAATGGTTTGTTTGTTTGTTTTGAGACAGATTCTTACTCTGTTGCCCAGGCTGTAGTGCACTGGCACCATCTCAGCTCATTGCAACCTCTGCCTCCCAGGTTCAAGCGATTCTCCTGCCTCATCCTTCTGAGTATCTGGGATTACAGGTGCCCACCACCACACCTGGCTAATTTTTGTATTTTTAGTAGAGATGGGGTTCACCATGTTGGCCAAGCTGGTCTTGAACTCCTGACTTTAAGTGATCTGCCCGCCTTGGCCTCCCAAAGTGCTGGGATTACAGGCATGAGCCACCATGCCTGCCTGGAATAGAAGTTTATTTGGCTCCCAGTTCTAGAGGGTGGAAAGCCCAAGAACATGGCACCAACATCTGGTGAGGACTTTGTTCTGTGTTATCCTATGACAGAAGAGCAAACCATCTCATGGACAGAGAGAGGAAACAGAAACAGTGGTGGCACAGAAGAAGTTATCAGCTCTTTCTGGGAAGCCTTCCCTTCTAAAATACACTAATAATGATAATGGCAGTTACAGTGGCTAACATTTGGTGCCTACTATGTACATGTGCTATTCAATCCCTGTTTAAGACCAAAGATTTCCTTTGGTTTAAAAATGATGACCTTTTCTGAAATAACAGGATTGTATTATCTTGGGAAAAATGAGTCATCTATCAATAATGTTAGAGGAATCAGCACAAGTTGACAAGTGGTATTTAGAATGTCTTTGTTTCTCCTTCAGTCTTGATTCATCTTTTAAAAATGAGACAAAGATACAGCTTTATTAAGAGTCATGTCCTTGTGTGGAGCAATGTGTATATCATTAGTGTACAAAGGGATGTATGATGCACATTTTTACGTAAGTTGCATATTTGGCAAAAGTTTTTCTAGAAGGACACACAATATAGTGTGGGGACATTTCAGAGGGGGATGGGCTATGCAATTATTTATAAGTTGGAGCAGAACTAAAAAGCTCACTTGCAGCCTGCAGCTGGCGGTGTCACCAGATCAGAGCTGGATGGGTCCAACTCTGCCTCATCACTGTCACCTTTCTCTCCCTTCTGGAGCAGTGGTCATAGGCTGGACTAGACCCAGGGCTAGTGATCTCCAAGTTAGCTTTGGGGCTGTCAACAGGGTCCAGGACTGAAGAGAAAAATCAGACAGACATGAATCAATCTGACAGCAAAACCAGTTCGTCAAACCACTAAGTCAGGAGCAATTAAAATCAAGGTCTCAACAATATCTGTGAAGGCAGAAATCCAAGCAAGTGTCAAAACCAAGGAGAAGCAGCAACATGAGTACCTCAGAAAATGTTTATGGAGTATCTTCCATAATAATGATAACTAGCATATATGGAACATCAGTTAAGGGCCAGGCACTGTGCTAAGGGATTTAGAATATGTGTTCATTCATTTAATCCTCCCAACAATTGTACGAAGTTGACATTATTCTAAGCCCCATTTTATAGAGGCTTAGAGAGATCTAGTGATTTGCTCAAAGCCATACTGCTGGTAGGTATTGGTGATAGGATGTAAATCCTAGTATTCTGGCTCTGGAGGTAGGAACTGTGCCAAGGACGGGGATAACATACTCATTACATGAACAGGTTACTACTAATAAACATGTAATTATGAGCTGAGATAAGAAGTCTGAAGAGAAGGAATACAGTTTGTAACTAAGATAATTGAGTTTTCTAGAGAAAAGTCTGGGGGAAGAGGAGTCAGGGAAAGAAGAGTTCCAGGTAGAGAAACTAGTATGTGTCAAGTTCCTGTGGCAAAAGAGAAAATGCTGCGTTTAATAAAAGCCACTCTAGCAAGTGCTGGCTGCTCTGGGGGCCAGCGTGAACCAGTAACAGAACCTTTGGGAGGTTTTGGAGGTTGATTAACGCTTGGTAATTGCCATCCTTGCCATCCATCTAGGATTTGCAATAAAGTGCCCTAGTGGGAAAGCCTCAGGCTTCTTGTGAGGATTGAGTGTGCTCATGGATATCAGCATGTAGCACTATGCTGTCCCATGGACTGGTACATAAAAGTTTTGTTCTTCCTCTTCCAGACCTTCATTCTTCCCTTCTGCTACATTTCTGATTCTGTGGCACAGTCAGAAGTCAACAAATATGCCCAGGTTGCACAAAGAACTAAGATGTGAGGGCCCCAGTTCCTCTGCCCTCTTTGTTAGGAGGCCACTTTCCCTTCTCCCTCCTCCCTCTGTCTAGAATGACTCACCATAACAAAGAGGCAGACAGCTGAAATGCATTTGGCCAAGGCCAATAGCACATTATGTTGCAGGGTTTATTGGCTTTCCCTACCCTGGGCATTCAAAAGCAATTCAAATAAGAGATGAACCAGGTGCCAGGATCCATTGATCGGTGCCTGTTTAGAACTGAGGTGGTTGTCAGCTGTGTCCCCATTTGGCATTCCCAATCCACACTCTGCCAGAAAGGCATTGGAGGGTGCCTAGTGCGAGTGTGATGGAGTGGGGCTTGCTGTCTGGCTGGCCGAAGCTTTGTTTGTCTGGGTCTCTGCACAGAGGCGTGGACTCCATCCACCATAGAATTGCCAAACATAGATTGTCCAACTCTGGAGTTATAACTTTTTTATTTCTGTGAGTAAAAGATTATGCATTTAATAATCAGAGGACAATTGGTTATTCAAGAACATCTTGTACACATTACAGGGATTAGTCCTTGACTCTCAGAAAGAAAAGCAACAGACGTTCAGAGAATGTTGAAGACTTAAATCAGGAACTGCAGTGAAAAGGAGGAGGATGATGTTAGCAACATTTCTGGAAGTCCTTCCGAAACTTCCTCTAAACTGGACTGGCTTTGTAGAGCTTAGGGTTGCAACAACAGAGCTGTTTCTTTATCTATACCAAATCCTAAACACTTACAAATCACCTGACATGGCCCAGCTCTGTGGGTCCTGGGATCCCAGAAGAAAAGAATGCCACTGGGGTTCTGAATGGAGTAGGGACAGATGTTAACCATTAGTCACCTTAGGGGGACCTCCAAACATCCTAACTGAGGCTTGTGCAAGACATGATGGGAACAGAGCAAAAGCTCACCACATTTGTCTGGTGGGCGGGAGAAAGCCTCAAAAGGCTATCTGGTCTTGATAGCCCTCTTCAACTGGGCCTTGCCTAAGTCCTCCTCTTGAAAGATAATTTGTTTACAATGCTTTATTGTTTAATTTATTGTTTATCTTTCTCTGCCTCTATAGCTGTCATCACTACTATGTGTCCGCACCGGAGAGAGGCTTCCGATTGGGCTCCTGGCTTAGGAGTAATGGTTAACATTACTGAGTTCTTCCCAGGAGCCAGCCACTGCCCTAAGTAAGCCCTTTCTCATTCAATCTTAGAACAACTCCACAAGGAAACCAGTATTCCTTCCTCACTTTATAGATGTGAAATCTGAGACTTGAAGGGATTCAGTGGATTTACCAAAGTCCCACAGTGAGAGACAGAGCCAGGGTGGTAAAATAGGCAGTCTGATGGTAGAGAGGTTGCTGTAAACAGGGGGCAGCCAACTATGGCCCATGGGCAAATCTGGCCCTCTGCTTGTTTTTGTAAATAAAGTTTTATAGAAATATAACCATGCTTAATTTTTTTTTTTTTTTGCTATCATCTATGGCTGCTCTTAGGCTAAAAAAGCAGACTTAGGTAGTTGTGACAGACCACATGGCCCACAAATCCAAAAGTGTTTACTATCTGATTCTGCAAAAAAAGTTTACCAAACCCTGCTCTCAATCACTACTCCAAAAAAAAAAAAAAAAACCAAAAACAAAGAAACAAACAAACAAAAAAACCTCTTTCAATTAAATCAGAGTCCCCCAGAGGACAAAGACTGCCTAATTTATTCCTGCCATCCTCTCAGCCTCTAACCTAGGAGATTCCATTATTGATGGTTACACTTCAACAAACTTCAAAATGCTTACTCGATTAAATAGATTGAAACTGTATTTAAACAATCCTGAACCTTCTTCTAAAAATGTAAAAATCCAGGCAAAAATAATATTTGCTGCAACCTTCATTAAGCAAGACAAATCCCGGAGGTCAAGACCAGTGGCTTCAACAGTGTGACAAGGACAACTCTAAATTATAGTGCATGCTACATCTGTAGCAATCTCTTTTTTTAAAAAAATGTGTTGTTTGTGTGAGTAGCTCTGCAGTGAGCTGCCCGGAATTTAAAAAAAAGACAATATATCTTTCAGCACTTTGGAAACTAAAAAGTACACATAAGCAAAACCTCAAGGAGACAAGAATAAATAAGAAAAGCCTACACTAAATCCCTGGCGTCGTGCAGGCAGCCCAGGAAAAAGAAGCAAAGGATGAGGGATGCAGTGGATGCCTCTCTCCAGCAGTGAGGAGGGAATGCGACTGGCAAATGGTTGCCATTTTTGAGTGGGGCCTCAGAGCCAGATGAGACCACATCCCAACCCCACCCAGTGTTTTCCATGAGGTTAGCCCAATTTGGGGTCATAAGGGCTGCAGTGGTATAGGAAGGACACTGGACTAATATAGGAGATCTGGGGTCACTTCCCAGCTGTTTGATCCCCTGGTGACTTCCTGGCTATGTCACCTGGCTATCTGGCCTGGAACCTCACACAGCAAGTGAGTGAATGAGTATCAGTGACTGTGGGATGGACCACTAATACTAAAGCCAGATAGACCTGTATTTAAATCCCAGCTCAGCCTTTACTAGTGCCAGTGTCTTGTACAAGTGATTTATAAATTAGGTTAAACATTCTTTAAAGGCAGGGACTATAGCTTATTCATCCTTGTATTCCCCTACCTAGGAAACAATAGGTGCTCAATGTTGAATGAATGAACCTCTTTCAACCTTGGGTGTAACTGAACATTAAATGAGAAAATGAGTATCAAGCCCAAGCATTTATTTAGTAAGTGCTCAGTAAGTGTAAATGATGATGATGGTGGGACTCTAATGTTAGTGATGTAATATCAGCTTTTTTGTGCCTCAATTTCCTTCACTATAAAATGGAATAACAATTGCTTTATAGGATCACATGTTTGTAAGAAATTAGGATAAAATGAATACAAAGCATTTTTCCCTCCCATGGAAGTTTTTACCTATCTCTATTTTAGCGCTTGTTATACTGCATGACAATTACCTTTCAATTGTTCTCCCACTCAGCACAGTTGCTGGAAAACAGCAGGTGCTCAATAAATGTATGACACATTAATAGCCTTTGTAATACATACAGAGTAGCATAATCATGAAAAATGACACTATACAAAGGTAACTATCCATTTTGAAGGCAGTGAACATTCTAGTAATGCCATAAAGAATCTTTCTAAACAGAAAGCAAGTTTAGAAACTGCATTTAATGCCAATGCATATATGTATTAATATTCTCCTGTCCTTGCCAATTTCTGGGGGATTTCCCATCTACAGAGTCAGCATTTCAGATCAGTGTGCCTTATAGATTGCGGTTCACATCTTTCCTGAAGTGGAAATCATTTTTGGCTTTTGTCCAAGATTCTCACTTCTTTAGTTTTATTTAAATGGTTTCTAACTTGGTTTATTTCATAAATTACATCAGTATACTGATCTTCCAGGTCATAAGTAAAGGTATTTCCCTCACAAAAGCCTACTTAGAACTTCAGAGCAGTTCAGACATTTCCATCCATCACCTATCACCTTCTCTCACTTCCAACTGGTCATCCAATCCCATGACATCTTTTTAGCTGAGCCAGATATGAGCAAACATTTCAAGAATCTTTATGAAACTTAAAATGGAGCTAATTTACTGTATTTATAAATTTTGCTTAAAAATGAAATAATTAAGGCCCTCTCAGCTACAGTAAAACGTGGACATTGTGAAGGAATAAGACTGATACGCAGCCCAGTAGAAAATGACAAACATGCTCAGGTATTGATTAACACAAAGCTAGGGAGTAGCAAGGCAATGCTTTTTGACTCATTGTTGGCAGACATGGCAATCAATCAAATCGTACCAAAGTTCTGAATCTTTTTCTATGTCATGTGAAACAAATTACTCCTATGCAGCAACACGCAAGTCCTGTTGCCTTGTCTGCAGCTCCGTTCTTCTTACCCACTCCTGAAAGCACTTTCAAATGCAAGGGAGCTAGATAGCCATTCACCTGGGAGAACCTGGAGACCACGCTAATTTTTAAGTTAGTTATTGGCAATACTAGCACACACTGGTAACAAGCTGATAGTAATTAGTTATAATTACTATAGACCATCTTTCCATCTTGCGACTGATTGCAACACATTAGTGTGTTATAACTCTGTAAGAATCATCCAGAAATGTTAAGATAGTTGAATGGAATAGATAGGCACTACTATGGTCTGAATATTTGTATCCCTCCCAAATTTATATGTGGGAATCCTAATGCCCAAGGCGATGGTTACTAGGAGGTGGGGCCTTTTGAGAGGTAATTAGGCCACAAGGGTAGAGCCCCGTGAATGGGATTGGTGCCCTTATAACAGGCCCCAGGGTGCTCTCTCACTCTCCCACCGTGTGAGAACACGGTGAGAAGGTGCCGACTATGTACCAGGAGGCAAGCTCTCACCAGACGCTGAGTCTACTGGAGCCTTCGTCTTGGACTTCCTAGCCTTCAGAACTGTGAGAAAAAAATTTCTGTTGTTTATAAGCTACCCGTTTGTGGCATTTTGTTATAGCAGCCCAAATGGACTAAGCCACCTGGAGTGCTCAGCCTGCTACCAGGCTGTTTCGTCTGGAGGGTAGATGTTTATTTTCCCTGGTAAGCTTGACTGTTTTAACCCAGAGTGTAGCTTAATGATTTAAAAAATCCATCTGCCCTGCATTTTGCTAGGCAATCCAACTCCCCTAGTCAATTTAATTTGCACGCTTTTAGTTGGGTTATTAGAATCATAACGAGTCGAATAGAGTCACAAATTTAGCTTGCTCTATAACCTGAATTTACAGGGAAAAAAACCCCGTAATTTAAAAATCCTATTAGCTCCTGCTACGTAATAGCCTACCCCAAAATTTAGTGGATTCAAACAGTTTTATTATTTCTCAAATATTTATTACTGGTTGAGTGGTTCTTTGGGCTGGGCTGGCTGGCAGGTTTGGAACTGGAAGGTCTAAGATCACTTCCGTTAGGTCTCTGGGCACTCAGCTAGGAATTGATTTCTGGGACAGCTGGGGCCTGCCAAAGACAAACAGAGCTGGACATTAGTTAAAGGCAGTAACAAGAGATTTTATTTAAAAACTACTGCAGTGGGGGAAGAGCCCAGCTCCATTCAGATTTGCAGAGGGGTGACTGGGTGTTTTAAAGGGAGAATGAGGGAGCAGGGAGAAGGAGCAAGTAGGGGCTCAGCACAGTGAGGGAGGTGAAAAATTTACCAAAAACAAACAAACAAAAAACCCAAAAAAGGGTAGAGAATTGGTCAACATAAATGCAATCAGGCCAGCTGTGTCTGCTAATAGGCTTATCAAAGTCAGGCTCCTACCCTCCTGCTGAGACTGGGAGGCAGGGGCCCTGGCCTTCCTGATGATTGCATTTCAAAGGAAGGGTCTGCAGGTCCCTGAGAAAGACACTTTTGGGTTGTAGGAGATACATATACATCTCACAGGGACAGAGGAAGCATTCACAATTGTAAGCTTTTCTTTTTTTTTTTTTTTTTTTTTTAATTTAAATAAATGCTCTAAGAAGTGAGGTCTAGGGCTTGTCTCCAGGTGTTGGCTGGGACAAACTAAGTTGTTTTGGCAGCCTTACACCTTTTCAGACAGGAACTCAAGAGGGTGGTGGGGGCTACTAAAAGCAATGCTAGAGGTTAGTAAAGGCCCTTCTTAGTTCAGGGGTTTGGGCCGAATTGCTTCTGCACTTCTCAGGCAGGCTTCTCTGCACGTGGTACATCATCCCAGATGGGAGACAAAGCAAACCCCAGCCACAAGTACATTGTAAACCTCTGCTTGCTTCATGTGTACTAATATTTCCTGGGCCGAAGAAAGCCAGATGGCCAAGCCCAGATTCAAGGGGTGGAGAAACAGATTCCCTCTCTGGCTGGAAGGAGCAGCATAGCTTTCTTCCAGAGGGGCGGGAGGCATCATTGCAGCCATCTTCAACAATCTACCAAAAATTCTAGTCCAGCACCAGCCTGGCGTTTCTCCCGAGCCCCTATTTTCCAAGCAGAAAAAAAATACAAAATTTTAATCATATGTGTATCTCTGCTTAAAGCGTAGTGCATTCTGGTCATCTAAATAGTCTGTTTAGGCAGATTGAATCTCTGAAATAAAAATACTCTTAGCCTCTGCTCTTCCCAATTCTCTCACGGTGTCTAGAGGTAGGCATGTGCCAGAGAAACGTTGGGTCTAGCTGCTGTTGGTCTGTTTGGGTCTTGAACATGCCACAGTGTGACTGAGATACCAAGCCATGACCTGGCTGGAGCTGCATCAACCTGGAGAAGGGGGCATCTCTTTCTAATTGGCCAGCCCAGGGGGGTGCCTTTTGCCTTCCCTCTGCCCAAAAAAGTACCTTATTCTAATGTGCACAAAGACATCATCTATGCTAGCAGAGGCCCAGGGCAACATTCTCTACTTCTCTCGTCTTCTGGAGGCTGTTCCTTAGCTGGCTGGTTACATCCTGCCCTGCCGGCCCTTGCAGTAGAAGCTGTGGCTGGAGAACGCTCCTAGTCGTGATCTGACCTCCCCCAGCTTGCTGGGATCCAGTGGCACTTGCTGGCTGGATTGGCCTCCCCCGGCTCTTTATTTTTTCATTAATTTTTATGGGCACATAGTAGGTGTATATATTTATGGGGTACATGGGATATTTTGATACAGGCATGCAATGCATAATGATCACATCATGGTAAATAAGATCTCCATTACCTCAAACATTTATGCTTTCTCTGTGTTACAAATATTCCAATTATATTTTTAGCACTCTCTGCTAAGGGTTTCAAGTCTGAGTTTTCTTTTTATGTGCTAAAAGAAGGGGTCAATTTCCAGATATGGAAAATTGTTTCTCAAGAAAATATCCTGGCTTGTAAGACTATCTTATTGCATAATTGTACCTTGTACATCAGAAGCTATTAAGTTCCTGTTTGGTGGTTTTTCTTTTCTTTTCTTTCTTTCTTTTTTTTTTTTTTTTTAACATAAATGCTAATCTCCACGACCTTTTCCTGGGAGATGCTGGCAGACAGGAGGAGTGCTACTCTGAATGACTCTAGCCCAGACCTGATAAATCAGAATCTTTAAAAATAGGGCCTAGGAATCTGGATTTTAAAAATTCCTCCAGGAGATTTTGGTGGAATCAAACCACTAAAGTTTGAAAAGTATTGGACTATGGAATGGGGTTTGTACTATTCTAAAAAATGCAGATGAGGGGTTTTCATTTTTATTTGGCCCTTCAAAGCTTTCTTTTCATGGAAGACTCTGGATCATTTGAGATGAAATCACTACAGTACCTAGTGACCTGTCCACTTGGTAAATTTACCATTTCTCAATAATTGGTCCCAAACAGCAAATGCAATAAACAAGGGCTCTTTCTCTCCCTTCTGTGTTATGGTTTCCATCGGGACTAAAGCTGAGATAGGAAAAGGAGGGTTATTCATTTGCCCTCCAGCTCTTTTATTTCACACACTCAAAAATAGATACGGAAAAGAGGCAAGTGGTTGTGGAGTGAGCCTTAGGAGCCACCTATGCAGGACAGCTCCCAAGACTCCACGATGCTGCCATACTAGGCTGGTGTGGTGATTTTAAACAAGCCTAGTGGGAAGCAGCTGAGCCAGTATAGGAACTGGCTCCTTGACAGTCTTTGAAAGGGGGATCCAGCCCACAGCCAGTTAATTCTGCATCCAGGTGCTGCGGTACGGTTTGCGACACTAGAGGGCAGCAGAGGGTCAGGTGTCTCTGCAGGTGGCTGGGGAGGTGGACACCACCCAGGGAGGGGCTTGCAGCCTAGGGTGGCAGGGCAACGTCAGAAAAGGTGGCAGTGACAAAGAAGAGCCAAGGACACTGTCAAAATACAAGCCTCAGGGGCCAGTTGTGGAAATATCATTCCCCTCAAGGGAAATAATAGAATCCAGAACAAGAGCCACAAGAAGCCCAGATGGTGTTGGAACGCAGAGAGGATGAGAGCCAAAGTGAAGACCAGGCCAGAGGTACAGGGGTAACTCCCACCCTTGGGGGGAACACACACCGATCTGGGGCTGGTCTCTATGGGAAACATGGCTCTAAGAGCATGCCCAGCCCCTTGCACCGCAACAGTCTAAATTTACTCATGTCTTGGTTTTCTCTCCGACAGTAGGCTCTGCTCCCACTGCTGACTCATCTATTTCATGACAAGAAGTCTAAGGACTTAGTGACACAGCTCTTTAGCAGATCTGAGATGGAGAGCAGCCTCAGAATGGCTGTGCTGCCCAAGGCTGCACTTCTGTGACAGACCCTATGGAGCCCATCACCCTCCAGTGCAGCAGTCCATCAGCACGGGGGAGATGTGTGTACTCCTCCTACCACCCACCGGTGGGCCCTCTGGCTCTCATCGCCCTGCTCTCCCAAAGTTGCTTATTTCTGCAGAGCGCCTTGGAAACGGAGCCACAGTTTCCCTTAATCTTGACCCCAAAGAAAAGATGATCTTGACCTACACTGGGACCCGCCCCTCTGCCTGCCACTGGCCTGGAGCAGCCCATGCCGGTGCAGCCTCGGAAGGGCAGGGAGATGAGAGTCAGAAGGCCTGCCAGTGAGTGACAGGTGGAGGGCACCTCTCCCGTGCTGATGTATTGCTGTGCTGTAGTGTGATGGGTTCCACAGTTAGAGATGTGGCCTTGGGCAGCACAGCCATTCTGAGCCTCGTGAAAGGGAAGATAATTTTTGTGCTGGCCCTAAGGTGCCCAGAGCTCTAGCAAACACTCTCTCCTGTTTTCTCTCCCACTCCCCTCGACAGCTGCATAATATTGTGATAAGCAAAGGTCCATCGCCTGCATACTGAAAAACAAGAAAACCAAGAAAGACACCACCTCTATTATTTCCCTTGAATAAATATTACTGCCAGGAAGCCTCCTTACAAATGACAAACATTTCAGTGACAAGATAAAGTCTGTTGGAGGAGACAGTGCCTCCATAACAGCAGGCTGGATGTGCCCTTCCACCCCTACGTCTAATGGCATCACATGGTGGATGGGGTGGTAAACAAGGCCAAGGGAGAGTGAAGTAGGGGAGCTGTCTTTTCTCTTGGCAGGAAAACCTGCATCAGATGTTTAGCTAATGTTTCTGTTTAGCTTTTCAGGGACATCTAGGCTCTATACACAGAACCTCAGAGGTACTGGCCAATGAAGTTAATGCAATAAGAAAATAAAAGTCAGCCCCAGAGGAAAAGTAACCAAAGCAATTCTTTGATATACCATTAAGGAAACGACCATTTTTACATTTTTAAGAATTCTTCCAACCAGTTGTTTTAGATGTCAGCTTTAGCAAGAAGTTATCAGAATATATAGTATCTACCAAATTCACCTTGTTTTACTTAAATATAAAAGTAGTTGTGTGCTGTGTCCACACTATATTATTTTAGAGTTACAGTGATATATTTATGGACTTGGAAAAACTTTCACTTGAATATCAAAAAGGCAAACCACTAAATAGTTTGCATTGTATGAATCCTCTTTGGGGAGAGACAAAAGGACGTGAACTAGTGTATTAGGCAGATGGGATTATCAGTGCTTCTTGTTTTCTTCCTTTTACTTGTTGAGGTCTTATTTTTGCAAAATAAGCAATATCCTTTTGTAAAGTTAAAAATCAGCTTTCAATAGCCATAGAGAGCGTCAGGGAAAGGGCCTCTGTCGTAGAATTTTCCAGAGTCATGACATGGTCCAGGATTGCTTTGCGAACCCAAGTCCCAACAATTAGTGGGCATTTAGATATGCAAAACTTATTTCTCAAATAGCAGACATTTCTTTTAACCATCCAGAAACTCCAGGATTCCTGAGCTTCATTTGAGTAGCATTTGAGAGAGAGAGAGATGCTATGTTTTGAGAGAACTTGGATGTGAAATATTCACTCTGAGAAAAGTGTCAACAAGATGGCACAGGAGGACACCTGGCAGCCACCAGCCAGCCTGTTTCCTGTCACTCTCTGGAGCCAACAGCTACTGGGCTCCTGTGACTTGCCCTGGGAGAGTGTATTCATCTTTTGGTCTGTTTCTGCTTCACAGTGGCAGCTGACTGTCGTTCTAATGAACTTTTTATGAGGCTGGCACACAAATATACAGATAGGAGTGGCCACAGAATGGGCGAGGAGACAACGAAATGGCACTAAGTGGATGGAGCCCCCTCCGGGCCCTGGGTCAGGCCTGGGAGATGCTTCTCTCCTTGTGTGGGCTGTTGAGTTTCATCCTTCTTGGATCCGCGTGGAGCAGGTGGCTTCTGTTTCCCATTCTAGGCTCAAAGACAATAGAGACAGAGGTTTAAAATTTGGTATTAAAGAAACATGTAAACTGTTGAGTGGAGAAGCCTAGTACTGTCTTAAGTCCGGCACGAGCACCCACCTTAGAGTGATGTTGAGAAGATTAAACATTTCATATAAAGCATTTAGCACAGTGCCTGATATATCATGCCATGTTATAAGAAATGGTAGCTGCTCATATTTTCTGTTTCTCATTTTCAAACATAAACCTGTTTATATTCCAAAGCTTGTTTGGAATAGTTTAAAAGTTAGTTTGATGAATTCCTGTCCTATGGAGACCTGAAAGTTCTTAACTATCAAATAATGCTTAATTTGATGCCCCGGGCATAGATTCCTTTGTATTTTTAAATGAACCACCCTACTTCATTCAGATTCAGAAGTTTGGGTATTCCTTGCAATGCCATCTCATCCTGCCCATCTTAATATGGGTCTTTTTTTGTAGTTAAAGATCAGTGAGGTTCCATCTTAATGCTTTTGTTCCTTGAAATTTCCATTAGTGTCTTTATTCCTTTAGATTGTGTAGCTATATCTTGATGGGTTTTAGATGGAGTCAGCCCAGGGAAGTTTGCTGTAGAAAAGGACTGGTGCTGATGACAGACTGTTTTCCTCTTACTGTTTAATGGTATAAAAATGAAACTCCTAGAGACAACCAGGAAGGCTATTTAAAAAAAAGTGCTGAGCAATGACCAGCAGTGGCAATTCATTCTGAAGATGACTCCAAGTGACAGCTTAGGTGAGTGATGGATATGTTTTTGTGTCTGCCAAGGTCTGGGGAAAAACAGTCCTCCCTATTCTCAATCCTCGTGGTTTAACCGTGTGATCTGGGCTTGTCCAGAGCTCCCACCACCCAGGTCACAGCCATTGGTGCTGAAACAGGAGAAATCAGTACCTTGCACTGCACTTTTTCTATTAAGAAGCACTTCTTTTCTTCTTTTTCTTCTTTTCCTCTCTTCTCCTCCTCCTCCTCTTTTTCTTTTCTTCCCTTCCTTTCTTTCCTTTTTTTCTTTTCTTGCTTTGCTCTTTCTTTCTTTCTCTTTCTCTCTTTCCCTTCCTTCTTTAAATTAGGATTGTTAACTGTAAGGATTACAGGAATCTAGAGCTGCTGGTCATTGCCTTTGCCTTTACAGAAAGTGGTGGAAAAAATCTTCCCAAGAATGAAGCTGAGAAATGGCGGACAGTTCCCTGAGAGTATTTTGTGAGCCCCTGGGTCTGGCCCTGCCAGAAACAAGCTGTGTCCTGGTCTTCACAGTTCTGAGCTGATAAAAGTAGGTCCCAGTTGGTTTCTGTCACTTGACAACTGAGAGACCTGTGCATTACAAAGTTTACTGACCAATATTTACTCCCTCCTTCTTTGTGCGGGGCACTGTACTGTGCTCTACCGTGAGATATTTTCATTCTACTTTGAGGCAAATGAAACAGTCTTCAACAGTAGTGAATTGGTTCCTGAGAACCCACAGAACCTAATCCTTGGATATGCAGCAAATCTTAAAAAATCAAAGATGGTCTTTTCATCAGCACCATCAGATTATTTAGTTTAATTACAAAAGCATATCTCATCTGAAGCATTGCTATTTCCACTGTGAAGCTTCCACATCAGTGCACCAGGTGCCACTTTTTTAAAAAAAATTTACATTAAGTTCTGTGATACATGTGCAGAACATGCAGTTTTGTTACGTAGGTATACAAGTGCCATGGTGATTTGCTGCACCCATCAACCCATCATATAGGTTTTAAGCCCCACATGCATTAGGTATTTGTCCTTATGCTCTTCCTCCCCTTGTCCCCCACATCCCCGACAGGCCCTGGTGAGTGATGTGCCCCCCCACTTGTCCATGTGTTCTCATTGTTCAGTTCCCACTTATGAGTAAGAACATGTGGTGTTTGGTTTTCTGCTTCTGTGCTAGTTTGCTGAGAATGATGTCTTCCAGCTTCATCCATGTCCCTGCAAAGGACATGAACTCATTCTTTTTTATGGCTACATAGCATTCCATGGTGTATATGTGCCACATTTTCTTTATCCAGTCTATCACTGATGGGCATGCAAATCTTTGCTATTGTAAATAGTGCTGCAGTTAACATACGTGTGCATGTGTCTTTATAGTAGAAAGATTTATAATCCTTTGGGTTTATAACCAGTAATGGGATTGCTGGGTTAAATGGTATTTCTGGCTGTAGATCCTTGAGGAATCGCCACACTGTCTTCCACAATTGTTGAATTAATTTACATTCCCACCAACAGTGTAAAAGCATTCCTATTTCACCACAGCCTCTCCAGCGTCTGTTATTTCCTGACTTTTTAATGATCACCTTTCTAACTGGCGCGAGATGGTATCTCATTGTAGTTTTGATTTGTATTTCTCTAATGAGCAGTGATGTTGAGCTTTTTTTCATATTTGTTGGCTGCATAAATGTCTTCTTTTGAGAAGTGTCTGTTCATATCCTTTGCCCGCTTTTTGATGGGCTTGTTTATTTTTTCTTGTAAATTTGTGTAAGTTCCTTATAGATTCTGGGTAGTAGACGTTTATCAGATGATAGATTGCAGAGTAGGTTGCCTGTTCAGTTGGATAGTTTCTTTTGCTGTGCCAAAGCTCTTTAGTTTGATTAGATTCCATTTGTCAAGTTTGATTTTTGTTGCCATTGCCTTTGGTGTGTTAGTCATGAACTCTTTCCCTATACCTATGTCCCGAATGGTGTTGCCTAGGTTTTCTTCTAGGGTTATTGTGGTTTTGAGTATTGTGGTTCTTACATTTAAGTCTTTAATCTGTATTGAGTTACTTTTTGTATAAGGTATAAGGAAGAGGTCCAGTCTCTGTTTTCTGCATATGGCTAGCCAGTTTTCCCGGCACCATTTATTAAATAGAGAATCCTTTCCCCTATTGCTTATTTTTATCAGGTTTTTCAAAGATCAGATGGTTGTAGATGTGTGGTGTTATTTCTGAGGTCTCTGTTCAGTTCCATTGGTCTATAGATCTGTTTTGGTAGCAGTACCATGCTGTTTTGGTTACTGTAGCCTTGTAGTATAGTTTATAGCATGATGCCTCCAGCTTTGTTCTTTTTGCTTTTGTCTTGGCTATATGGGCTCCTTTTTGGTTCCATATAAAATTTAAAGTAGTCTTTTTCTAATTCTGCAAAGGAAGTCAATGGTAGCTTGATGGGAATGGCATTGAATCTATAAATTAGTTTGCGCACTATGGCCATTTTCATGATATCGATTCTTCCTATCAATGAGCATGAATTTTTTTCCCATTTGTTTGTGTCCTCTAATTTCCTTGAGCAGTAGTTTGTAGTTCCCCTTGAAGATGTCCTTCATGTCTCTTGTAAGTTATATTCCTAGGTATTTTATTCTCTTTGCATCAGTTGTGAATGGGAGTTCCCTCATGATTTGGCTCTCTGCTTGTCTATTGTTGGTGTATAGGAATGTTTGTGATCTTTTGCACATTGATTTTGTATCCTGAGACTTTGCTGAAGTTGCTTATCAGCTTAAGGAGTTTTGGGGATGAGATGATGGGGTTTTCTAAATATACCATAATGTCATCTGCAAACAGATAATTTGACTTTCCCTCTTCCTATTTGGATACACTTTATTTCATTCTCTTGCCTGATTGCCCTGGCTAGAACCTCCAATACTATGTTGAATAGGAGTGGTGAGAGAGGGCATCCTTGTCTTGTGCTGGTTTTCAAAGGGAATGCTTCCAGTTTTTGCCCATTCAGTATGATATTGGCTATGGGTTTGTCATAAATAGCTCTGTTATTTTGAGATATGTTCCATCAATACCTAGTTTATTGAGAGTTTTTAGCATGAAGGGATGTTGAATTTTATTGGAAGCATTTTCTGCATTTATTGAGATAATCATGTGGTTTTTGTCATTGGTTCTGTTTATACAATGGATTACATTTATTGATTTGTGTATGTTGAACCAGCCTTGCATCCTAGGGATGAAGCCTGCTTGATCGTGATGGATAAGCTTTTTGATGTGCTGCTGGATTCAGTTTGCCAGTATTTTATTGAGGATTTTCACATCGATGTTCATCAGGGATATTGGTCTGAAATTTTCTTTTTTTGTTGTGTTTCTGCCAGGTTTTGGTATCAGGATGATGCTGGCCTCATAAAATGAGTTAGGGAGGAGTCCCTCTTTTTCTCTTGTATGGAATAGTTTCAGAAGGAATGGTACCAGTTCCTCTTTGTACTTCTGGTAGAATTCGGCTGTGAATCTGTCTGGTCCTAGGCTTTTTTGGTTGATAGGCTATTAGTACCTCAATTTCAGAACTTGTTATTGGTCTATTCAGGGACTTGACTTCTTCCTGGTTTAGACTTGAGAGAGCGTATGTGTCCAGGAATTTATCCATTCTTCTATGTTTTTCTAGTTTATTTGCATAGAGGCGTTTATAGTATTCTCTGATGGTAGTTTGTATTTCTGTGGGATCAGTGGTGGTATCCCCTTTCTCATTTTTTATTGTCTATCTTATTCTTCTCTCTTTTCTTTATTAGTCTGGCTAGTGGTCTATGTATTTTGTTAATCTTTTCAAAAAACCAGCTCCTTGGATTCATTGATTTTTTTTTTTGTTGAAGGGTTTTTCATGTCTCTGTCTTCTTCAGTTCTGTTCTGTTCTTGGTTATTTCTTGTATTCTGCTAGTTTTTGAATTTGTTTGCTCTTGCTTCTCTAGTTCTTTTAATTGTGATGTTAGGGTGTCAATTTTAGATCTTCCTAACTTTCTCATGTGGGCATTTAGTGCTATAAATTTCCCTCCCAACACTGTTTTAGCTGTGTTCCAGAGATTCTGGTATGTTGTCTCTTTATTCTCATTGGTTTCAAAGAACATCTTTATTTCTCCCTTAATTTTGTTATTTACCCAGTAGTCTTTCAGGAGCAGGTTGTTCAATTTCCAGGTAGTTGTGCAGTTTTGAGTGAGTTTCTTAATCCTGAATTCTAATTTGATTGCACTGTGGTCTGAGAGACTGTTGTGATTTCTGTTCTTTTGCATTTGCTGAGGAGTGTTTTACTTCCAATTATGTGGTCGATTTTAGAATGAGTGCTATGTGGCACTGAAAAGAATGTATATTCTGTTGATTTGGGGTGGAGAGTTCTGGTAGATGTCTATTAGGTCCGCTTGGTCTAGAGCTGAGTTCAAGTCCTGAATATCCTTGTTAACTTTGTCTCATTGATCTAATATTGAAAGTGGGGTGTTAAAGTCTCCCACTATTATTGTGTGGGAGTCTAAGTCTCTTCGTAGGTCTCTAAAAACTTGTTTTATGAATCTGGGTGCTCCTGTACTGGGTGCATATATATTTAGGATAGTTAGCTCTTCTCATTGCATTGATCCCTTTGCCATTATGTAATGCCTTTCTTTTTCTCTTCTGATCTTCGTTGGTTTAAAGTCTATTTTATCAGAGACTAGGATTGCAACCCCTGCTTTTTGTTCCTTTCCATTTGCTTGGTAAGTATTCCTCCATCCCTTTATTTTGAGCCTATTTGTGTCTTTGCATGTGAGATGGGCCTCTGAATACAGCAAACTGATAGGTCTATACTCTATCCAATTTGCCATTCTGTGTCTTTTAATTGGGGTATTTAGCCCATTTACATTTAAGGTTAATATTGCAATGTGTGAATTTGATCCTGTCACCATGATGCTAGCTAGTTATTTTGCATGTTAGTTGATGCAGTTTCTTCATAGTGTCGTTGGTCTTTATATTTTGGTATGTTTTGTGCAGTGGCTGGTACTGGTTTTTTCTTTCCGTATTTAGTGCTTCCTTCAGGAGCTCTTGTAGGACAGGCCTGGTAGTGACAACATTTCTCAGCATTTGCTTCTCTGTAAAGGATTTTATTTCTCCTTCACTTACAAAGTTTAGTTTGACTGGATATGAAATTCTGGGTTGAAAATTCTTTTCTTTAAGAATGTTGAATATTGGCCCCCACTGTCTTCTGGCTTGCAGGGTTTCTGCAGAGAGATCCACTGTTAATCTGATGGGCTTCCCTTTGTAGGTAACCTGACCTTTCTCTCTGGCTGCCCTTAACATTTTTTCCTCTGTTTCAACCTTGGAAAATCTGATGATTATGTGTCTTGGGATTGCTCTTCTTGAGAAGTATCTTTGTGTTGGTCTCTGTGTTTTCTGAATTTGAATGCTGGCCTGTCTTGCTAGGTTGGGGGAGTTCTCCTGGATAATATCCTGAAGTGTGTTTTCCAACTTGGTTCCATTCTCCCCGTCACTTTCAGGTACACCAATCAAACGTAGGTTTGGTCTTTTCACATTGTCCCATATTTCTTGGAGGCTTTGTTCATTCCTTTTCATTCTTTTTTTCTGTAATCTTGTCTTCTCACCTTATTTCAGTAAGTTGATCTTCAGTCTCTGATATCCTTTCTTCCACTTGATCAATTCGGCTATTGATACCTGTGTATGCTTCACAAAGTTCTCGTGCTGTGTTTTTCAGCTCCATCAGGTCATTTATGTTCCTTTCTGAACGGGTTATTCTAGTTAGCAGTTCCTGTAACCTTTTATCAAGGTTCTTAGCTTCCTTGTATTTGATTAGAATATGCTCCTTTACGTCAGAGAAGTTTGTTATTACCCACCTTCTGAAGCCTACTTTTGTCAACTCATCAATCTCATTCTCTGTCCAGTTTTGCGTCTTGCTGGAGAGGAGTTGTGATCATTTGCAGGAGACAAGGCATTCTGGTTTTTGGAATTTTCAGCGTTTTTGTGCTGCTTTTTTCCTTATCTTTGTGGATTTATCTACCTTTGATCTTTGAGGGTAATGACTGTTGGACGGGGTTTTTGGGTGGGGGTCCTTTATGTTGATATTATTGCTTTCTGTTTTAGTTTTTCTTTTAACAATCAGGCTTCTCTTTTGCGGGTCTACTGCAGTCTGCTGGAGGTCCACTTCAGACCCTGTTTGCCTGGGTATCGCCAGTGGAGGCTTCATCCCAGAGGGGCGCTGGCCTGATGCCAGCTGGAGCTCTCCTGTATGATGTATCTGTTGACCCCTGTTGGGAGGTCTCTCCTGGTCAGTAGGCATTGGAGTCAGGGACCCACTTGAGGAGGCAGAGTGTCCCTTAGCAGAGCTGGTGCCCTGTGCTGGGAGAATCCCTCTTGTCAGGATCAGCTGCTGCTGTCTTCAGAGCCAGCAAGCAGGAACGATTAAATCAGCTGAAGCTGTACCCACACTGCCCCTTCCCCCAGGTGCTCTGTCCTAGGGAAATGGGGGTTTTGTCTGTAAGCCCCTGACTGTGGCTATTACATTTCCTTCACAGATGTCCTGCCCAGTGAGGAGGAATCTAGAGAAGCAGTCTGGCCATAGCTGCTTTGCCACACCCAGACCAGACCTCCCAGCCTCCTTAACCACGTGCTACTTCAAGAATTCTTAGCTAACCCTGTGCTGTTTCCTTGAATGTGGCATTCTCTGTAAAGCCATCTCTTAGTTTCCTAGTGACCTAAGACAACAGAAATGTAATCTTTCTCAATTTTGGAGGCCAGAAGTCTGAAATCAAGGTGTTGGCAGGGCCACATTCTGAAGTTTCTACGACAGACCCTTTCCCTGCCTCTTCCTAGCTTCTGGTGGCTCCCAAGAATCGCTGGGGTTCCTTGACTCGTAGCTGCCCTGCTCCAGTCTCTGCCTCTATTTTCACATGGCTTCCTCTCTCCTAGGTCTTTGTTTCTTCACATAGCCACCTTATAAGGACACCCATGATTGGATTTAGGGCCCATCCTAATCCAGTGTGACCTCATCTTAACTTAGCTAATTATATCTGCAAATACTCTATTTCCAAATAAGTCACATTCTGAAACTCCAGGTAGACATTAACTTTGGGGTGGATAGTATTCAACACAGTGTATCATCTAACAGAAGGTCTCTGTGAAACCAAACTGTCAAATATAATGGTCCAAGGAAATTGTTTCTCTACATGTCAGGGAAATTAAAGGCAAAACTTCTAATAGAAATGCTTTGCTTTTATTTTACTCACTTTTTCTGGGACAGGGTTTCACCCTCTTGCCCAGGCTGGAGAGAAGTGACGAGATCATAGCTCACTGCAGCCTCAAACTCCTGGACTCCAGTGATCCTCTTGTCTCAGCCTCCCAGGTACCTGGAACTACAGGTGCACATTGCTATGCCCAGCTAATGTTTTAATTTTTTTTGTAGAGATAGGGTCTCCCTCTGTTAACCAGACTGGTCTCAATCTCCTGGGATCAAGAAATCCTCCCCCGCTTAGCCTCCCAAAGTGCTGGGATTACAGGCATGAGCCACTGTGCACGGCATGCTTTGCTTTGAGAGTAAACAAACAACTCTTAAAAACTAAGCCAGCAGGACATAGGAAACAGACTTTATCATACCTACATTTATATTTAACCATGCTAACTTCTGCTCTGTCAACAAGTAGTTCTGCTTACAGATTGTGGGGGAAAAAGGATTGTCCTGAGAGATTTTCATTTAACATAAATTACTCATAAGGGGAATACAAATAGAAACTCTACAACATGCTGAATAGAATAGCTAAAACCACAAAGATGGACAACACCAAGTGCTGACGAGAATGTGGAGCAGTTAGAACTCTCAATCACAGCTGAAGGAAGTATACAAGGGTACAACTATATTGGACAAATCTACTTAGCACTATACACTAAAGTTAAATATATGTCTACCCTATGACTTAGGAATTCACCCTAGGTATATACCCAAAGAAATGAAGGTGTTGCCAGGTGTGGTGGCTCACGCCTGTGAGTCCCAGCTACTCGGGAGGCTGAGGCAGGAGAATGGTGTAAACCCAGGAGGGCAGAGCTTGCAGTGAGCTGAGATCGCGCCACTGCACTCCAGCCTGGGCAACAGAGCGAGACTCCATCTCAAAAAAAAAAAAAAAAAGAAATGAAGGTGTGTATCATAGACTTCTGTAAGGCTGTTCATAGCAGGTTTCTTGATGGTGGTTAAAAGTATAAGTGACTCAAATGTTTATCAACAAGAGAAGGGTAAACACATTGTGGTGTATTCATGTAGTGGGATACTAGCAACCAGTAGGAAAAAATGTTAGAGACATAGAAAAAATGAACCTCAAAAACATTTATGTTGAGTAAAAAAGTCAAGTACAAAAGAATATGCATACTGTTTCTATTTACATGAAGTTCAAGAACAGGAAAAATTATAGTGATAAAATCAGAATAGTGGTTACCTCTAGAATGGGGAATATAGACTGGAAAGTGACATGAAAGAACCTTCTGGAGTAGTAGATATGGTCTCCATCTTAACCTAGGTGGTGAATACATGGGTGTCTACATAAAAATTCATTGCCCTGTATACTTAAGATTACTTTTATGTGGGTAAATATCTCAAAAAATAATAATGTGATGCCTGTTCTCTTGGAGCTTCCTGGTGGGTAAGGAGATGAACATAACAAATAGGGACTCAACCATATCATTAGAATTCTTCTAAATGCACTGATAGAATAGCATGCTTTGAGAAAGAATAACAGCAATATAATTTGGATGGGGGAATTATTTTCTAAATAACTCTATATGCTCCTATTTATGTCTCAGATTTCCACTAGCATCTCTGATGGTGTCAGTGATTTGCAGGCATGCCAGGTTGTTGAAATCCAACTGATCTCTGCATGTTTCCTGGATCCTATGAATGCTGGACTTAAAATACCTGGGCCTGTCTAACAGTCAGTCAGCCTTTCACTCCAGGAAGTTTAAGAAACATGCACACAGCAACCTTATACCAGTTGTCACTGGCCCATCTCCAAAAACAGAGGATAGATAAGAGACAGAGGTCACTTGACTGAGGCCCTGATGTAGACCGTGGAGAAGACTCAATGAAATGATTAGCATTATGTTGTTAAACATGCTCATCTATTCTCAAAAGGATTAAGTTCTGAATCTGTAGAACAATACCTTAAGACAACCACTTCTAAGAGCACCCATACAGTGGAGAATGAAATAGTCACTGACACATCTGACAGGGAGTTACTGATTGTTAATTACATCAAGGGCTTAGGTAAAGAAATGAAAAAGGCCACATAGAATCAAAATTGTAAAATGTTTAAATGCAATAAATTGTTAACTATAGCTTTTCTGTTGGCTATTGTTAACTATAGCCAAGGCTATAGTTATAGATATCCCAATTATCCCGATTTGATTGTTACGTATTGTATGCCTTTATCAAAATATCACATGTACTCCATATTATGTGTCCATAATAATTAAAAATAAATTTAAAAAATAAAAAGGGTGACCCCTTGTAAAAGATGTACAAAAAATAAACTAAACATGCTAAAACTTGAGAAGGACATATTCCTACAAAGGGTTGGGCCAAAGAAAAAAGAAACTTAAAATACCTCAGAAAGTCCCAGCAGATGAGCAAAGATTTGGAAAATCCTGTAGGCGTGACAGATGAGGTCTCTCTAAAAGAAGGGACCTAATCCAAAAATGCTAGTCTGGTTACTAATGTCTGGAGTAGAAGCACTATCAGACCTCAGTCACAAGTCAATTATCTGAGAACTTTGGTATCTCATAATTATAGGGGAAAAATGCAATGTTTTTCCTCGCTTATCACAAGGGTCACAGCTGACATTCCTATAATAGACAGATTAGCAGGAGAAAAGCATAACAAATGTATTCAAAGTTTTAGGTGATATGGAAGCCTTCAAAAGTAAAGACCCAAAGACCCAGGGAAGCCTGTCTATTTTTGTGGTTAGTGATACAGTTTGACTGTGTCCCCACCCAAATCTCATCTTGAATTGTATCTCCCATAATTTCCATGCATAGTGGGAGGGACCCGATGGGAGGTAATTGAATCATGGGGGAGGGTCTTTCCTGTGCTGTTCTCATGATGGTGACTAAGTCTCACGAGATCTGATGGTTTTATAAATGGGAGTCCACCTGCACAAGCCGTCTTTGCATGTAGTCATGTAGGACATCCCTTTGCTCTTCCTTCATCTTCCACCATGATTGTGGGGCCTTCCCAGCCATGTGGGCTTGTGGGTGCATTAAACCTTTTTCCTTTGTAAATTACCTAGTCTCAAGTATGTCTTTATAAGCAGTGTGAAAATAGACTAATAGAGTTAGGTTCCATGAAGAATGGACAGCCCTGTAGAAATGTGATTGGACAAAAGGGTAGGTTTAATGGTGGTAGACTGAGAGGAGGGCAGGGGAAACCCAGCAAATTTGTTTAGATTCTTCTTGGCATCTCTCTGCAGCATTCCCGCCTCCTGTAGGGGCAGGGCCCCTCTGGAATGAGGGTCTTGAAGGGAGAGAGTGACTTTTCTAGGTTTGGGGGCTTGCTTTGCGAGAGGGGAGTTCCAGTTTCTATAGCCCACCTTGGGAAAGAGGAATTCTGGTTTCTATGACTTACTTTGCTTTGAGAGGGGTGGCATTGGGGTGGAGAAGAGGGGCAGGAGACAGGATAGGAGAAGGTCAGAAAGACTTTAATTCTGGAGTGTTTCTATTTTTCTTCAGTTCAAAGAATTTAGCACACCAAAACACCATGCTTTGGGGTATCGTGTTCTGAGCCCCAGTGTGATCAAGTCCAGCTGTTCTAGGATGGCCTTCTGCCCCTTTGAATTTGGTGACTAAATTCTATGAATTTCTCAAAATAATGTAATAATGTCTTTAGTGTTAGCTTTTGAAATGTCTTAATTTTTGTGGAATCTTTGCATATTTTTGAAAATATTGAAAAGATCCAGAGAACTGGATGCTTGGGAGACATATATAGAATAGATGATTTATTGAGTGACAAACGTTCATTAACTTTGCCTAAATACGCACCCCAAGGGGAAGCTAAAGTGACAAGAACTAAAATGTACTCTCGGTTCTGCCTTGCCTACAATATGCTGCTTTTTCCCCTACAGGCATGAGGTTTTGCTCTTAGACTAAGAAAGAGGATTCTTGCCTTTATGCCCAGTGCTACTTGGCCAGGGTTATGCCAGTTCAGAATACTGATGAGAAATGCGCTATCACCATGTTGATCAACTTTAAGGGTCAGAGTGACCTGCCCACAGAACAATTAGAAGCAATGTATCTTGATGGAATATTTGTTTGTTGGCTGATTGTGTTAAAAGATAAACTTAGGCACATTAAAATTTTAATGAGTTTCTTTGAATTCAGTGATTCATGAATTGGGCAGTGCCAGATCACAAGTGGCTCAGTGCTCCACCAAAGGGGGCGCAAGAGGACATTTCATTAGGTGTTTGTGAAAGCCAGATAATGAAACTATTTGATTGGTTAAAGCTGAGAGTCCCTAGTTAGAGGTTACTTGGTAGCTTCTAATTAGTAAAGCCTCTAGTTAGAGGTTAGTTGGTGGTTTCTGATTGGTTAACCTTAAGTTTTATTTTACTGTTTAAATTAAGTTGGGGTTTGGTTTGCTTATATAAGAACCCAAGGTGCTGGAGACATCTCAGCCTAATGGTCTCCCAGTTAATTATTCTAACAACTGGTATGTTTTGCTACATTTCAAAAGGAAACAATTAATTTTTGGCAACCTCTGTCTCAGTCACTTTATCTACCTAATAGAGTAACATCCATTTAATTAGAATGAAATGTCCAATTAATAAGGTTGGATTGTACCTATATTGTTTTCTATTTTATCACATGTACAATTACTCTTGTTGTTCTAGGTGTAGATGCATATAGCAGAACTAGACAACTATAAAATGAACATCTTTCAAACTTCTTCCTAAATCTGAAGCAGTATATAAAATAATTGTACAATGAAAAGCTATTCAATAGGCTGGGGGCAGTGCCTCATGCCTGTAATCCTAGCACTTTGGGAGGTGGAGGCGATCGAATCATGAAGTCAGGAGTTCGAGACCAGCCTGGCCAAATGGTAAAACCCCGTCTCTACTAAAAATACAAACAATTAGCTGGGCATGGTGGCAGGCGCCTGTAATCCCAGTTACTCAGAAGGAATCGCTTGAACCCAGGAGGCAGAGGTTGCGGTGAGCCGAGATTGTGCCACTGCACTCCAGCCCTGGCGACAGTGCAAGACTCTGTCTCAAAAAAAAAAAAAAAAAAAAAAAAAAAAGCTATTCAATAAAGCTATTCTTGAAGATGGATTTTGAGCTGGGTCTTGAAAGAAGGATAAAACAAAAGACCAGGCAAAGAGAAAGTAAAGATAGGTAGAAGAATAGTACAGCAAAAGCAATGAGACCAGAGAAGAGAGTGAAGGAATCTAGTATGGGTGGAGAAGAGGACCCTCAGCAGGGTGCCTATTCTGTGACGCTGTTTTCTCTTACGAGGAAACTAGGAAATATGAAGGATTTGTCTTCTTAGGCATTGGCATTTGAGCCAGATGGCCTTGCTTTAAAAATAAATAAATAACACATTCTATACTTTGGAATGTTCTAATGTGGAAACCAATATCCAAGAATGGGCTATGGAAAAACTATTTTTGCTATTTTTAGAAGCAACCACCCTCTCTTTCTGAGTAATAAGCTTAAGGCTCCAACTTCTAATTCACAGACTAAAGACAAACAAATTATATCAGATTAATATTTTCAAAATATTCCAGTTGCACTCATAATTTTTCGTGGGATAACTCTGCCAAAGAGGATATTGAGGTCAATAAGCGCATGGCTTCCTGTGCTGGAGAGTTTACAGATAAAAAGGAGCGAGGGCCCTAGGGGTGGTGGTGAAGACAGAGCTGGCTGATGGGCCACATTCTCCCAGCTGTAGTATAACGTCTGAGAACATGTGCCAGACCCACTCCTCTGCAGACACAGCAACTCTAGCAGGAGGCCGATGGGGCTGCTGTGAGGACACCCAGGACCAATGATGGTCCTAAGGAGAATCCTGTATGGCTATGATTTGAAGGTATTTTATTTTTGTTTTTAGTCCCCTCTGCTCTTTGTCTTGTCCCCACAGTCCTGTCTGATACTAGGAACTGCCACATGTTTGGAATATCCTTATGATCACACATCTGGGTCTTGAGGCAACAGGAGGCAGGATAGAATTTGATGGGAAAATGAAAAGAGAGAATACTAATAGGTGCCATTTAACAAGCACTCACTACCTCATTTCCTTGAACCCTCACACCACCCTGATGGATCACTGGCATGAAGTAGCTTCCACTTTACAGATGAGAAAACTGAGACTCTGCAAGGCTATAGGGCTTGCCCCAAATCTCCCATTTAAGTGGTGAAACTGAGACTTGATCCAAAGGCTGCCTCAGTCCCATGCTTTTCCCATGTCACACTGTTTGTCAGTGTGACTCTTGTCCCTGCAGGTGACATGTTCAAGGCCACATAGTTATTTTTATCCATACCTTGGGAAAGGTGCTTGTATGATCAGTACTATGACTCTAAGTGATTTAGAGAGAGGTCTAGATTCTCGCCCTTCTGAAGGGAAAGAAACGAGTCAACTGCCTTGAGTTAGTTCCCACACTATGTGTCTGCAGCACTTCAGCCAAGAATTCTTATTGTTTGGAACAGGAGAAGCCCTTTGGGTGGGCTGGAGAACCTTATGCAATGAGCCTCTTGGCCCCTTGGCAGGATTGGAATTCCACAGCACAGAGAAACCTTTAATTGCAACACTGTTTGCTTCCCCCCAGTTCCCTTAGGCCATGAGGGAAGAGGATTCCCAGTACCTATCTCTCTTGGTACTGGCAAAAAGGCCATGCTGAGAAAAAGTCTTATTACAGATAGGTGGAGAAATTCAGACTATTGGTTTCCTAAGGTGAGTTCTCTCCTTGGTCATTTATACAGATCATTGCCTCAAGCAAGTACACACCCACCTGGAACTATTCTGTTGTCCTCAGCAACAGCTGTATGCACTGCCCAGAGACACTGAAATTCTGCATGTGGCCTGTCACTGACATTGCCATGGGATGGTCTAATTTTTTTAAACCACTTATTGAATGCTAACTGAGTACCAGGTACTAAACATACGCTTAATCTTCACAACCCTATCATGGTAGGTATTATTATTCCCCCTGAACTGATGAAGAAACTTAGGTCCAGGCTGACTTGCTCAGACACATACAGCAAGTAAATGGCAGAGAAGGCATCAATTCTGTGAGGGTTAGCTTTCATTGCAGGTACGCGTACTACCCACTGTGACCAGCCCGTAGTGATGGAGTAGCAAGAACAGGACGTCATGGCAGTTCTGGTTTATGGTCTGTCAACTATGTGCACATATTACACTAGTGTTTGGTGGAATCAGGGTTGGCTAAAGCCCTGATTTTCAATGAGCTTCTGGTCTAGTGGAGACAGATGCTCTGGAAGAAACTTGTATTTGAAATCTAATATATTCATTCTCCTGTTCTTCTAAAGTAATAGAATTTTTAACTGGGTACATGGTTATCAAGCCAAACACTATCTTCCAGCTTCTCTTGCAGCTAGAGGTGGTCCTATAACAACTTTCTGGATTATGGGATGTAAGTGATCTGTGTAAGATATAGTTATGCCTTAAAAAGAAGTGATGTCCCCATGCTTTCCCCTTCTTTTCCTTCCTGTTACATGGAAGCAGATATGATGGCAGGAGCTGGAGATTCCCTGAAGAACCATGAGATAGAAGCCACATTTTGAGGATGGCAGAACAGCAAGATAGAGGGAACCTGGGCTCTGATGATGATAAAGCAGCCATAGCAAGCATGGACCATGTCCCTGGACATCTACCTGAGAGAGAAGGCAACTGTTAATGTAAATGACTTTGACTTAGGTCTCTTTGTTAAAGAAGCCAACTTTATATCCCAGTGAATAGAGATGTGAACATAAATACTTGTAAATCAATGTCTAATGACATGGTAGCTTCCATCTGTCTAGTGGTGGGACCTAAGCAGAGAGCCCCAGTTTACTCCTGGGAGCCCCCAAAGGTGCTTCACAAGTGCTTCCAACCAGCTTGCTACCATGCACATTTGCTCTGTTCTTCCTCTTCTGCCCCCTGACATCTACACTGCCTTCAGCATGTCAAGTCTCCCTACAGTGATGACTCATCACAAGAAGCCCACCACCCAGGCCAAGCGTGCCATCTCCCCTCATCCAAACCCTCCAGGCCTCTGAGCAGAGGGAAGTGCAGACATTCTTTGCAAAGGCCAGAAAGGACTGTCTTGGGCCTCTGGCTGCTCTGTGTCTTCTGGGCCATGAGAGAAGCTCTACTCAAAGCCCCTCTGGACACTGGTGTCAGCTTTGGGTCTTCTCTCTTCAACACAGGCCACACTCAATGCATAGGGCCATCCCTAAGAGAATAGATACAAAATCATTGCTGCTGTCTTTCTAAATCACTGCTGCCTTTTCTTCTTCTTCTTCTTCTTCTTCTCCATGTCCCTGTCTAGGTTCTTACCCCTCCACTGCTCACCACCCAAATACTCACAGACCTCTGAATAAAGGCAAACCACCCCAATGTGCATTGAGTGTTATGTGTGGATAACACTGGCAGCAGGCAGCCAAAGTCGAGCCATATATACAGCCAGAGCTGATGTGTGTACACACACACATGCATGTGCATGCATGTTGAGCAGGGAGGGGGATCCTGTATTACCTGTACATCCTGATTTAGGGGTATAAAAGAGGGAGAGGTTTTCCAAGAGGAGCAGTCATGGAAAGCTTCCTTGAAGAAGCATTCTTTCCAGGTCCAGGCCAGTGACAGGGAGCTCAGAGATGAGTCAACTTGCCATTCCTTCTGAACTCTTGACAGGTAGCTAGAGGACAGAGCTGACAGGAACACTGATAACTGAACCAATGAGTGTGTCCTACCTTTACCCTTTGCACAGGTTCATTTTTCAAGGGTTCACAAGACTAAAGTGCCTAGAGGGGCCATGAAGGAAATGTCCATGAGTGAAGCAGAAAACAGGACAGGAGTCTCACCCAAGGGGACAGCAGATGCTCAGATCCTGCCTTCTGTGGCCATGCAGGAATAGGGACCCAGATGAGATTAAATCAGATTTGTCAAATAAAACAACCAAGAAATCAGAATTTTTCATGTAAAATACCACCGTTTTTAAATGCTGATAACTAACTCAGATATTTAAAAATTAGTAGACAGTCCAAGTCAAAGTCATCTTTGGGCCATGTTCAGCTGTATCCTGACATTCTGAGACCAAGTTTATTTTTGTACTCGTACCATGTTTGCTGAATCCTTGCTGTGAACTTGGCACTGTGTTAGCTCCAGGCTGTATATGCGTGTTGGGGGAGAGGCATAAAACTAGGCTCCTGCCCTCAAGGAGGTTATAATCTATGAGGACAGGTACAACATAGACACATGCATTTGCAGGGAGGAGGGGGTCACATCTTGTTTTGGGAAATCAAGGATTGCTCCCTGGAGGAAGCACCTCTTCCAGGAGGAGGAGAAGAATTTCGGGAAGGATGAGGTAGCTCAATGTCACCAAATGCTACTCAGATTAAGGAGGATGAAACCAGGGAAAGGTTATAACTTTGACAAATAGGAGGTCCTAGGTTATCCTAGAGAGGGGATTCTTAGAGGGTAATAGGGCTAAGGTCATGACAAAGCTGAAACTCCAAATGAGGGCACTATTGGAGAGAATTGACCACTGTAGGAAATGAAATGGTAGGAAGCTGGAGGGACTAGCAAGAGAAGAGACAAAGTCTGCAGGGTTGTGGGAAAAGAGGACCTAGGAGAGGGGGAGATGGATGGTTCAGGAAAAGAACAGGATGAGCAGAATCAAGGGGGAAGAAGGAGACAATGGAGCTAAGATACAGGTCACTTTGGTACTGGGGCAGGGGGTGGGGTGGAGGGCGCTCTGGGAAAGAAAGGAGTCATTCTCCAAGGATGCTACAAATCACAAGACAGTCCCAAATAACCCCATTTCTAAAAACATCAGAAAGCTATGCTGGAGAGTTGTTGAAAAGAAAGCCTTTAAAACTATTTCCATGGACGTTCGTTTAAAGAATAAATCTTTTTCATTGCAGGAAACATCTTTAAGAAAATGAGAACACAGTGAAAGGTTTTAAACAGGGTTGGAGGCAATACAAATAAAGACGCATAAAATTCAGCTTGGCTAAAGATGAAATCAAGAACAGGATTAGCATTAAGTATATCCTGGGGAATGGAAAAAATGTTCTAACAGTCCATATTAATAGAGTGGGGTTATCTGTGGGGCAGAAAGATAGCCAATGACTCTCGAGCTATGGCAAAGAAAAACAAAAGGATTAGACCACTGTAGATTATTTTAGGAAGGGTTGGGAAAGTGTCTGTTACAGGGCTATCTCCTTTACATTAATTTATAACTCCCGCTACCAGGGTGAGAACTCAGCATTTGTTCCTCTCCTGAGCTTAACTTTAGTTCTCCATTTACACTGGGTCTGTATCTGCCTTGTGCTGGTCGTTTTTCCTCAATGGGTTCTTAGGAAACACCTATAACTGCTTTACCCAGCATGTTACTACCCCACTAACAATTTTCAATAGAAAGCTTCAGTACTTTAATCTGTGCCACTTTCCCCACTCATAACCTTCAGTAAATTTTCTGTAGCTGTTTCTAAGGTGGCATCACAAGCAGAAGGTAACCAAGAGACAGTAACTAGCATGTATCATGACACATACCTGCTATGTGCCAGGCAGAGTTTTACCTGCATTTTCTTGTTCAATCCTGACAGCAACCTTTTACCTAATCCTGTCACATACCAGTTGTGTAGCCTCAGGAACAGTTCTTACTCTTCTTCCAATTTCTTCAATTTAAAATGCAATAAAAATAATGATAGAGAATATGTCAGAATTGTGATGACGAAATGAGTTTAACACATTTAAAATACTTAAAACAGGTTTCTGTATTCAGTAAGCTCTCAATAAATGTTTATTTCTGATAGGAAGAGGTCATAGTCATCATTATCTGTATTTTACATATGAGGAGGTTGCATGTTTAAATTACCTCCCCAAAGTCATCATAGCCAGCTAGTAAGCGGCAGAGCTGGGTGATGCTAGGTCCTTTCTTTTTATACAAGACATCAGTTAGAATGGTGAGCTAACAGGGCTCCACACTTCAAGAAAGAAAGGTAAGATGCCATGGTTGTGTGGATTCAATCTCATCACCACTCCTTTTCACCTGGAAGCGGTAAGTGACTGTGTCTTTCTCCATTTATTCGCATGCCCAGCTGGTTTGCATGGCTTTGCTGGGGCCTTAGCTGTCCTGTGAAATTCTGTGAGCTCCCATTTCTTTCTAACTGGATAAAGTGTGAGCCATTTATGGGCAAAAATCTTCTCAGAACCTTGACCACAAATATCTGCTGAACAGGGAGTTCTTCTGCAGAACCCTGATGTTTTATCATGTGAAAAGAAACATGGGTCATAGGATTTGCAAAGTGAATCACAGAGGCAAAGATTCCTCCATATGAAATACCGTCATGGGCGTCTGTTGGAAAAACATTGAATGTGCTTAATTTACTTTTCGTGATCCTTTTGGGAGTTGGCTCTCAGTGTATGTGCCTCTAAAAAATTTCAAGACTCTTCATACTCATGCTAAAATTGCTGCTTACTGATGTTTTATTATGCTACAAAGAGAATCACAGCCTAGATTTCAGCATTCTGATGTGTAAGGACTTCCTGTATTGGCATACTGTCTTTCCAGTGGCTGCAAGAGATTCTGAAGCCTCTGGTTTGTTCTGTCCCTCAGCAGCATCTTCAATATATAGTTATTATCATTATGATTATTATCTATTGATGACAAAACGCAGGTGCGCTGATGCTAAGAGATGGTTCTAAGATTTGTATAGCTAGTCAAGGCAGGAACTAAACTGATGGCTCCCTTTTTGCCTTAGCCGTGGGAATATAAATATGTCATAGTCTTCTATTAAGACTGTGTATGATTGCAAGTTAATAAAAACCCAACTTAAAAGCTTTTAAAGAAGTGGGAATTTTTCTCATATAACAATAAAAAAAATCAAGAGGGAGGCCATTATTGTCACTACTGACGCAGCTGCTGAGTGATGGTAGGATTGTCTCAGTTTCTCACTTGCAGATGGTTGCTGAGCATTCGTCCCCTTTTATCAAGATATGTTCCCCCACCCTTAGCAAACATCTGCTTACATTCATTTGCCAGAATGGTGGCATATGGCCACTCTTATCTAGCTGCAAAGGAGGCTCAGAGAGAGCAGAGAAGGGAACTGGGAATGGGTGTTGGGAAAGCCCACCCACAGTGCCTTCACATCTGAATCTTGAAGGTTGTGTTTATACAACTCCTAAATAACTGACTCAAAATTTTCAGTCAAGTCAGTGAACAAATATTCAGAGATTTATTTGGTGATGTAGCCATCAACTGTAATTGTATATTTCATTGTTCAGTAGGTTGTTAGGCTCTATTTGGACAGTCTAATCCTGCTCAAATCTTCTATGCCTTTGGTTCACTGATATGCTTAGATAACCATCTGAACCAAACCAATGGTTTTCAGTGGCATTCCGTGAATCAGTGCTAGATTTGCTTCATAAGAGTCACCTATCTATTCTTGAGTCAGTTTTGGTAACTTGAGTCTTTCAAAGAATTCATCCAATTTGTCTAAGTTTTCAAATTTGTTGGCATAAATGTGTCCGTAATATTCTCTTATTTAATGTTTGTAGGATCTAGTGATATCTCTTCTTTTGTTTCTGATATTGGTAATTTGTGTTCTCTCTCTCCTCTCCCACCTCCGTTAGTGTCACTTAAGGTTTATTGAACCCTTCAAAGAGCCAGATTTTCCATAATTTTTCGGAATTGTTTTTTCATTTTCTAATTTATTACTTTCTGCTCTTATTTCCTTTCTCCAACGTACTTTAGGTTTAATTTGCTCCTTTTTCTGGTTTCTCAAGATGAAAGCTTAGATCATTGATTTTAGGCCCTCCTCTTTTTAAAATATAAGCATGTAGAGTTATAAAATTCCCTTTTACAACTTCTTTAGCTGCATCACACACATTTTAATGTTGTGTTATTTTCATTTAGTTCAAAACACTTTCTAACTTTCTCATTTCCTTTTTTTGAAATGAGAAATTTCTAGTTTAATTTCACTGCAGTCAAAGAACGTCTCTGCATTGTTTTGATTCTTTTAAAAATGTTGAGTTTTGTTTTACAGCTCAGCATGCGTTCTAGCTTGGTGAATGCTTCATGCACCCTTGAAAAGAATGTGTATTCTACTGTTGAGTACAGCATTCTATCAGTGTCAGCTAGATCAAGTTGGTTGCTAGAGATGATGAAATCTTTTATCTCTTTACTGGTTTTTGGTCTACTTTGATAAATTACTGAGAGAGGAATGTTTATCTCTGAACATAATTAACTTTTTTCTATTTTTCTGTTCTTATTTTACATATTTTGAAGCTTTTACGTGTATACACACTTAAGATTGTTATTTCTATAAAATAAATTGACTGTTATTATAATTAAGTGTCCCTCTTTGTCTCTGGTAATGTTTCTTGTTCTGAATTCTACTTTGTTTGATATTAATCTATCGACTTGAAGTTTCTTCCATTTAGTGTTTGCATGATATATGGTTTTTAATTCTTTTACATTTTACCATTAAATTTTTTTTTTTGTAGACAGTGTATATTTGGGTCTTACATTTTAATCCAGCCTGATATTTTTAATTGTATTGTTTAGATAACTTATTTTATCAATGTAGTTGAATTTAAATATACCATTTTACTAAATGTTTTCTATTTGTTTCATCTATACTTTATTACCATTTTCCTCTTTTCTTGGCTTTTTGGGATTATTTTTTGCATTCTATTCTATCCACTATATATTCTATATATCTCTTTGTTGCATTTAAAAGTTTAAGGTTTATACTATGTATTTTCAACTTATAACCTGTCTTCAAATAAAATACCACTTTGTGCAGAATATAAGATCCTCTTAACAGTATATTTCCATTTCCTGTATATCTCCCTTTGTATTATTTTGTCACACATTTTATTGCTACATGTTATAAACTTCAAAATTCATTATTTTCACTTTAAACAGTCAAGTATGTTTCAGATAAAAATGTAAAAGTCTCTAATATTTACTCATATATTTACCATTTCCAGTATTCTTTATTCTTTTGTTATGTTAGGGTTCTCCAGAGAGTCAGAACCAATAAGATATACACCGACACACAGACACACACACACACATATATCTATTTACATATATGTAGATTTGTAGAAAGAGATTTACTATAAGACTTTGGCTTACACAATTATGGAGGCTGAGAAGTCCTGTGATCTGCCATCTGCAAGCTGGAGGCCCAGGAAAGTTGGTGGTGTAGTTCTAGTTCAAACTCAAAGTCCGGGGAACCAAGGGAGCCAATGGTGTTAGTCCCAGTCTGAGTCCAAAGGCCCAGGAACCAGGAACACTGATATCTGGGGGCAAGAGAAGATGAATTGTTTCAACTCAGGCAGAGTGAGCAAATTTGCCTTTTTTTCTGCCTGTTTTATTCAGGCCCTCAGTGGGTTGGATGATGTCCCCACACATTGGTGAAGGCAATTTACTCAGTCTGATTGAAATGCTAATTTCTTCTAGAATACTGTCAGAGACATACCCAGAAACAATGTTTTACTGACTTTCTGAACATCCCTTAGCCCAGTCAACTTAACACATAAAATTAACCATTCATTTACATACATTCAAATTTCCAT
The DNA here is from genome assembly GCF_047675955.1 of Chlorocebus sabaeus. Taxonomy (NCBI): domain Eukaryota; kingdom Metazoa; phylum Chordata; class Mammalia; order Primates; family Cercopithecidae; genus Chlorocebus; species Chlorocebus sabaeus. The sequence goes on from NC_132911.1 coordinate 97,853,602, forward strand.
CTTGTATCATTTTTTTCTTGCCCAAAGAATTTTCTTTTAACATTTCTTATAGATCATATTTGCTGATGACAAATTTCCTTGGCTTTTGTGTGCAAAAGTTTTTTTTGCACATTTCATCTGTATTTTTGAAAATATTTTCTTTCTTTTTTTTTTTTTTTTTAAGACGGAGTCTCCCTCTGCCGCCCAGGCTGGAGTACAGTGGCCGGATCTCAGCTCACTGCAAGCTCCGCCTCCCGGGTTCACGCCATTCTCCTGCCTCAGCCTCCCGAGTAGCTGAGACTACAGGCGCCCGCCACCGCGCCCGGCTAATTTTTTGTATTTTTAGTAGAGACGGGGTTTCACCATGATAGCCAGGGTGGTCTCGATCTCCTGACCTCGTGATCCGCCCGTCTCGGCCTCCCAAAGTGCTGGGATTACAGGCTTGAGCCACCGCGCCCGGCTGAAAATATTTTCAAAATATTTTCCGTATTTTATCTGTGTTTTTTCTATATTTTTGCAGGATATAGAATTCTAGATTCATAGGTTTTATTTCAGCGTTTTTAAAAAGTCATGTCATTGTTTTCTAGCCAGTATGGTTTCTACTGTCAAGTCTGCATTGGTTCTTATCTTTGTTTCTCTGTACTTGGTGTGTCTTTTTTCTCTGACTGCTCATAAGATTTAGGTTCATTACTGTTTTTCAGGAATCTGATTATAATGTACCTTCGTGTATTTTGGGCAGAGGGAAGGGTTGGGGGAGTTTATAGTATTCATCAATTTCAGAAAATTCACAGCCATTATTCAAACATTTTTTCTCTCACCCCCTTTTCTAGGACTCCAATTATGCAAATATTAGAGTGCCTGGTATTATACTATGGGTCACTGAGGCTCTGTTATTTTTTAAAAGGACTTTTCAGAAGAGTTTTAAGTTAACAGCAAAACTGAGCAGAAAAGTGCAGTTACCATGTGCCTCCTGCCTGACACATGCGTAGCCTCCCCAGCTATCAACATAATGCTCCACAATGATACAATCGTTACAACCGGTGGACCTACTTTGAGTCATCTCCCTTCCCCCACTGCCACATCCATAGTTACGTTAGAGTTCACTCTGGGTATTGTACATTCTAAGAATTTTGACAAATGTATAATGACATGTATCTACCATTATAGTATCATCCAGAATAGTTTCACTGCCTTAAAAATCCTTGGTGTTCTGCCTAATCATCCCTCCCTTCCCCTCAACCCCTGGCAATCACTGATGTTTTTACTATCTCCACAGTTTTGCCTTTTCTAAGATGTCATATAGTTGGAATCACACAGTATGTAACCTTTTCAGATTGGCATCTTTCACTTATTAATATGCATTTAGATTCCTCCATGTCTTCTCATGGCTTTAGAGCTCATTTCTTTTCAGCACCTAACACTATTTCACCCTCTCAATGTACTGCAGTTTGTTTATTCATTCACCTATTGAGGGACATCTTGGTTGCTTTGAAGTTTAGGCAATTATGAATAAAGATGTTATAAACACCCGTTTGCAGGGTTTTGTGTGGACATAAGTTTTCAACTCATTTGTGTAAATACCAAAGAGTGTGACTGCTCAATTGTATGGTACAAGCATGTTTAGTTCTATAAGAAATTGCCAAATCATCTTCCAAAATGGCTGTACCAGTTTTCATTCCACCAGCGATGAATGAGAGTTCCTGTTGCTCCACATCCTCACCAGCATTTGGTGTTGTCAGTGGTTGGATTTTGGCCATTCTGATGGGTGTGTGTGTAGTGATATCTCATTTTAATCTGTAATAACCTAATGGCATACCACGTTGAGCATCTTTTCATTATGTATTTGCCATCTTCTTTGGTAAAGTATCTGTTCAAGTCTTTTGTCCATTTTTAAAATCAACTTGTTTTCTTAACAGTTCTGCATATATTTTGGATTACAGTGCTTTGTCAGAACTGTCTTTTGCAAGTATTTTCTCCCAGACTGTGGCTTGTCATCTCATTCACTTGAACTGTTTAATTTTAAAATTCTTTTTCCTCTGTGCTTCAGTTTAGATATATTCTATCACTGTCTTCAAGTTCATTAATCTTCTGTGGTGGCTAATTGCCTATTAATACTTCCAGTTAATTTTTAATTTCAGATATTGTTTTTTGCACTTTGTAATTCCTGTTTGAGTTCTTATTTACATGTTGTGTTCTCCTTACTATATTTTTTCTTTACTCAAATATAATATCTGTTTTAACATCTTTGTCCACAAGTTTCTTTATATCTGTCATTTCCAGGATGGTTACTATCAACTTCTACTCATGTGCCACATTTTTCTCTACCTTACCATGCATAGTGATTTTTGATTGGAGTTGGAAATTGTGAATGTAACCTTGTTGAGTGGCTGGATTTTATTGTATTCCTTTCAGGAGTGTTGCGTTTTATTTTGCAACCAATTATTTGCTTGTCTGTTTTATCCCTTTGAAGCCAGTGGGTCTAGAGTATTCTTTCCCCCAATAATGGTGCAGCCATTCATCAGATGATCTTCCCTGATCATCATAGAAGGTCATTCACATCTTCTATGATGTGACACCTCTAGGTTGTCCACTGAATGTTGTGGGTGATCAAAATGGACTCATCAGTATGAAAGATCAGAGCTGAAACTTCTCTCCTCCCTGTGTGAGCTCTGGGAATTGTTCAATTTACAACTCTCTGGTTATTCTGTACCCAGATTTTTGGAATTTTGCATTTTATGCACACGCAGCACTGTACTTAGCAAAGACTCAAGGGAAGCCCTATACAAATTTCTGTAGTTCTTTTTCTTGTGTTTCTCCCTCTTTCTGGAGCTCTGTCTCAGTTTCAGCCACCTCAGTCTCCTCAATACTTCTGTCCATCTCTTCAACTCTAAGTGATAAGGTTCGGCCGTGTCCCCATCCAAATCTCATCTTGAATTCCCACATGTTGTGGGAGGGACCAGGTGGGAAGTAATTGAATCATCGGGGGCCATATTTCCCATGCTGTTCTCATGATAGTGAGTAAGTCTCCCAAGATCTGATGGTTTTGAAAAACAGGAGTCTCCCGGAACAAGCTCTCTTTTAGTCTGCTGCCATCCATGTAAGACATGACTTCCTCCTCCTTGCCTTCTGCCATGATTGTGAGGCTTCCCCAGCCACACAGAACTGTAAGTCCAATTAATCCTCTTTCTTTTGAAAATTGCCCAGTTTCAGGTATGTCTTTTATCAACTGCATGAAAACAGACTAATACAAGTCTGCCACACTCTGGGTTCCTTCCCCTGTGTCAGTGCTCCATAAATTTCCTCTGGGCAGCAAGCTGGGGCATTCAGAAGGCTTACCTTGTCTGTTTCTCTTCCTTCAAGAATCAGTCATGTGGTGTGTATAGTGCAATGTCTGAAAACAATTGCTCATATTTTGTATAGTTTTCTAGTGGTTTATAGTAGAAAATTAAGTCTAAACCTCCTTGCTCCATGAGAGAAAGGTGAAGTTTTTCCACATAATTTTCAATATGCAATCATGTTTGAGGACCACTGATATTAACATTGACATTATTTTGATCTATATTTTATCGAGAGCATGATGTTATTAATGAAATTACCTTCCCTGGTCCAATTTAAATAAACATTTCCTTTTTTTTTCTTTTCTTTTGAGACTGAGTCTCACTCTGTCACCCAGGCTAGAGTGCAGCGGCATGATCTCAGCTCACTGCAGCCTCTGCCTCCTGGGTTCAAGTGATTCTCCTGCCTCAGCCTCCTGAGTAGCTGGGATTACAGGCATGTACCACCATGCCTGACTAATTTTTGTATTTTTAGTAGAGAAGGGCTTTCACCATGTTGGTCAGGCTGGTCCCAAACTCCTGACCTCAAGCAATCTGCCTGCCTCAGCCTCCCGAAGTGCTGGGATTACAGGCGTGAGCCACCGTGCCTGGCTAAATAAACATTTCTGTACTAAACAGTACTAATAGTTTATAATATATGGTACAGGCAGTCTACTAAGGACTTCCTTTATATCATTTCATTTAATCTACACAAATACTACTGTTAGATCCATTTTATAAAAGGAAAACCCAAGGTTCAAAGAAATTATAGTTTTTTCCTGTGTCATACTGCTAGTAGATGGCATGCTAACACCAGATCTTGTGCTTTTAACTTCAATAACACGTTCTAGGGAGCCTATTGAATGGCACATAGATTTCCACCAACATTCAAAGCTGGAAAACCACATTTGTATGGAGTTAGGTTAGTAGAGACTGCTCATGTTGAGTAAAAATCCCAAAAGCCAAAAGATATTAGCACATGTGCCTCTAAGTACTTGACATTTTGAAATGGCCCTGTTGATAATCAGATTATCTTAATGTGCAAAAAAAAAAAAAAAAAAAAAAATTTACCCCACTGAAATTTTACATTTTAAAAATCACTCTGTAATCCTACAAAGTTAACATCTTTACCCCATTTCTAAATTTCACCCCATGACAACTTCTACCTGAAAGTTAAGGGCAGGGTGTTCTAGGCTGGGGGAGGATCAGGAATAGAGAGATCCAGAAATCTGTTGGCTTTGTCACTTGGCAATTTAAAAAAAGCAGTAATTTTTCATTTCAATGAAGCATCAAAACACTGAGGTTAAAGCAGTTACATCAAAACATTCCCTAATTCAAAATAGCTACATACAAACATTTGTGTTAAGTCAATCCTGTTAAAATGTTTTTGTTCAGATATCTCCTTTTTTAAAAAAGAAAGTGACAAATCCCATTTTAAAAGATTGCAATTTGGGGAATATTGTGTTTTGGTGACCATTAGTCACCTGCTTTGTCTCTTCATTCAAATTGGGTTGGAATTTTCTAAGCAGACATTTAAGCCCTGAATGAGGAGACCAAAGAGTAAACTGAGTCTGAGAAGACATCAGTCTTCTCAGCTTAGTCATTTAGGCAAGGATGTCTTCTGTGTTCATTCTTAAGTCCACAGAGCTACAGCTCATTGCTATTAGGTGAGATAAAGGCTACCATGTGCTTTTTAGCAATAACATAGTAATACTTCTTGAGATAAAGGAATCCATGTCTATTAATACAGATTCCTAACATAGTAAGTGATTGCAGGAATGTACTTAGATACACGTGGTTGTTGGCAGGTCTCAGGTCCCCACTGGCTATTAACCAAAAACATCAGGGTAGTTTTTTTTTTAATGTGAGCTTCTCTTAGGGTAGCTTACAACATAGCAGCTGCCTCTCTGAGAACAAGCAAGTGAGAGACTATGTTTCCTAATATCAGAAGCGACATCCCATTACTTCTGCCGGATTCTATTCACTAGGATTATGTCACTAAATGCAGTCCATACTCAGGGTACGAGACTGCAGAACTGCATGAATGCCAGGAGTTGGGGGCAATCTTAGAGGCTGCCTACTGAATTAATCATGTATGTAAATCACTGCCCAGATTACCACTTTGTTGTGAAATCCACTTGACACCCATTGGTCCTGATTTTGGGGTCTCTTACTGCATTGCACCTTGTCAGCCAGTGGTTCCTTCTTAGAATTTTCTTCTCTGATTTTTGTCAGCACTTCAGTCTGCAAGTTTTGGTCTTAGTTTTTTTTTTTTGGCTACTGTTTTTACTCTGTTTCATGGGGCCATCATACTCTGACAAACTTTAACAGTAGAACTTTCAAAGTACTTTATTCTTCACCTTTATGCTACTTATTAGATGTTGTTTATTCATGTATTTAGTATAAATTAAATGAACATTTACTGAGCATCTAATATGAATTAGTTGCCCTGACATTAAGCACTTTTATTGGCAGAACTATTTAAAGATTATAATTCCTTTGAATCAGTGGTCCAAGGTTTATATATATTCGCATTATTGGCTCTTAGGGCAGACATGCTGAGAACTTCTTTTGACTCTACTTTGCATCTACTAAATTTGAAATCACCTGCAAAGGCAAGTGGGGAAAGAACACACCATCCAGCTTTGTTTCCCATTTCGCTTTTGGAACATATGATGTAGTTTAAAAAGTCGGTAATGTTTGTCCTGAATTTGCTCATCTGAAAGTGATTTAAGTTGAGCAATTTAATGATTGGAACATTTTGGAGCTTTTTCCAGGACACCAAAACTCTTAGCATGGTTTAGGAATTCTGTAGCACTCTGACTGTTCCCAGCTGCTTGGGAGTCTTTGCTGAGTCCTTCTGTAACTCCACAGATCTGGCCTCACACAGAGAGATTTTCATGCATTGTGTTTCCTTTAAATATTTTCCCATTGATATTAGGATCAGGCTCTGATTGTAGGAAAATACCAGAGACAAAAATGGTTCAAGGTAGGCAAACATTACTGTAAGCATTTCTTTACTAATCATTTGGTGAAAGAGTCCTTGAGCCTGGAGTCTAGGAACATCCAAAATTCCTTCTGAAGACCTGATAGGGTTAGAGGGTTGTGGTTTTTTTGTTTGTCTTTTGAGACACAGTCTCACTTTGTCACCCATGCTAGAGGGCAGTGGTGTAATCTTGGCTGCAACCTCCACCTCCCAGGTTTAAGTGATTCTTCTGCCCCAGCCTCCCCAGTAGTTGAGACTACAGGCACCTGCCACTACATCCAGCTAATTTTTGTATTTTTAGTAGAGACAGGAGTTTCATCATGTTGGCCAGGCTGGTCTCAAACTCCTGATCTCAAGTGATCCACCCACCTCAGCCTCCCAAAGTGCTGCGAACACAGGCATGAGCCACCATACCTAGCCAAGACCTGACAGGGTTCTGTTGAGCAAAAAGATTAATGGGTAGGAAACTACAAGAACAAAGGCTGTAGTGACTGCTGCTATTACTTTCTGACTGCCTTTTAGGGATTAAAAAAGTAATAAATAGAAAGTTGTGGATTAAGCGAATAGTGCCTGAATCTGAAGATGATGGTCCTTAGCTAAATTCAGAGAACCCTAATTCAGGGAGCAAGTATCATGCCAACCATTGAGATGACTGCTTGGACAAGGCTCTCATTGACAGAGCAAGCTTCACATTCACTACTATGGTGAATGCTCACTTGCCCTCAATGAATGCTTTCTTCCTTTCTTTTCTCTCTCCTTTCCTTCACACTGAGCATTTTTCCATGCTTCCTTTATATTTTAAACATGGTTTTATAAAAAAGTTACAAGCATTACTAATGTTAAACTATATGAAAGAGCTGGACACATGTCAAGGAGAAAGCCATTTAGGGCAGGGTTCCAGAAAACACATACCCAGATGACTTCATTTCTTCCTCCATCACATGGTGTTGTCCTTGGCTGAAATGTGGCAGTTAATATTCTCTTCAAACTCTGAAATAGCTAGAAGTTTCTTAAAAGATTTTGGTTTGCAGCAAAGGATTTTGTTTAAATTTTTAAATTGTTGTTTCACTATAGCAAAAAGTTATTTTTAGTTTGTTCTTACTCTTATTCAATCATGTATAATTTGGGGTAAGGAGAGACTTTCCAAATTAAGTCACAGATCAGTTAAAGCTAAAATGAGATTCCTGCTCTTTAATAGTTTCTGACAAGTAGGACACAGAGTTTGATCTATATGGTTAACAGCCAACAACTTCGGGCTTAGATTAATTGAGACAACTTGCTCTATTAAAATGAGCAGAGAACTGAACTTCTAGAAGGTCTTAGAACACTTCAGTTTAATTCAGTATTTACCAAGCAGCTGTTTTTTTGAAGATTCTTTGCAGACATTGAAGTTCAATATTAAGGCATGATCTCCTGCCTCAATGAGCTCAGTGTGTGTTCTTGCAGGAGGTGGGGTAGGGGGAGGAAAACTCATGAATACAGAACAAAAATAAGACTTGATACTCTGTAAATAGATGTGTCTCTAGACAAGATTTTAAAAAATGCCATCAATCAGGATATGTATAAAATGGTAACAAGTCTTGACCTTTGTTTACTTTCAAAATGTATAGAAATCCATGAGTTCAGAGCTATACAAGTACACAATTCAGTGATATAGATGTGCTGTTCTATTATCTCCCTATCTGAGAAACAGCAGGAATAGCTGATAGAACACTCTGTCATTGGTGAGGTCTAGGTGTACTCCTTACAATTTGCATAAATTTATGAGGTACAAGTGTCATCTCGTTACATGGATATATTGCATAGTGGTGAAGTTGGGGCTTTTAGGTTATCCATCACCTAAATAACACACATTCTACCCATCTTGCTCCACTTCTAAAACCCTTGAAGGGATTCTAAAATACAGCCATCTGAGAGCCTTTCTGGTTACTGGGGGTCACTCTGTCCATGGTCTAAAAATGAGGACAGCATTCACTGTGGTTTTTCCCCAAATAGCCTCATTCCTAGACTGAGGAGCCTTATGAGAGTTCAGTCTCGATGTCATGTTGGGTCTCCCGAGGGAGCCCACCAAAACACACTGAGGAGAAGCTAGACAAATGTTCCTGGTGGTCTCAGCTCCATGTTTCAGTAAGTAGGAGGAGAGGGACCCAGGAGGGAAGAAAGCTGAGGTCATTCCAGACACTGAACATGAAGGTGCTTCAAACCTGCAGTCAATAGAAAATTTTTTGTCCCCACACAGGCGACTTTTTCTCCCCTAGCTGGTTTTTTTTACTCTCTAGCCACCCCTAACTGATTTCCACCTGCCCTGTTCAACTCTTACATCTGTTTGACAGTTTCAGCACACATCAACCTCTCCATTCTTTGAGCAGTTCAGTAGTTGATTATTTTCTGTGTCAGATGTGCATCTTAACTCATTAATTCTAAGCAAAGCTGTTTGTTCATTCAAATACGAAGCACCTATGACTTGGCAGGTAGCATGCTCACTGATAGGATGCAGCAGTCCTACTGTCGGGGTGCATCTTCAAAGTCCCTGCCCTGAAGATGCAAACCAATAGAACACATAACTACACATTACGAAAAGTTCTAGGGAGGAAATGAACGTGGTGCTATGATGGAAAATAACAGGCAGAGCTTCTCAGAGGAGGCAGCAGTTACACTGAGACCCAAAGCAAGAGAAGAAGCCAGCCATGCAAAAGGAGCTGAGGGTAGGAGAACATTCCAAGCAGAGGCACAGGTAAAGGAACAGAAATGGAAGGAGCTTGACCATCTCAAGGAAGCAACAGATGGCCAGGCCAAGAGCTTGTCAGGGGAAGAAGGCAGGAGATGAGGCCCAGCAGGAAGAGAGGGGGCCAGATCTGTAAGGCCTGCAAAGAACTCAGTGTTATACTTCATTCAGCACTTGGTGCTTAGCCCATAACTTCCATCAATAGCCCCCTTGGTGCCCAGCACAGACCTTTGCTCAGAGTGAATTTTCAGCAAATACTTGGCAGGTGAAATTACTCAGAGGCCCCAGTCTTGCACCAACACTTCCAGAACCTCCCTGCCCATCAGTCCTCCCCAACCTGACTTCAGCATAACTTGGGACTCCCAAAGGTCTCTCTCAATCCTTGTTTTTAGCCATATATACCTTCTCTCAGCATTCTCCCAGAAAACGAAGTGCTCAGTGGACAAGAATGACTTTGGAGAGCATGACTTGTCCCCAACCTCCTTTCTGAGAGGTGGCCCAGCCACATGGTTGACAGCTGAGACTGGAGAGCCATGCCACTGGAGATTCTCATCCTGGCCCCATTATCTGCTAGCTGTGTGCTGGGGTAAATCCACTAATCTTCTGAGCCTCAGGCCTCTTTCCTGTAAAATGGATCTCATGAGGGGGTCTTCTCGGGGGCTTCTATGAGTATTAAATGGGTTGATACACAAAAAGCCCCTTAACACAGTGCCCAACATATGGTTAACACTCAATAAGTTGTTAGCTACTGTTGCATTATTAACATTAGCTTAATCAACCAAGGCCCCTAAAATACTCAAAATGTCCCAATTCCAACCCTCCCTTCTCTCTTTGGAGAAACTCTAAGGCTCAGCTGGGTGCCACTTCCTCCCTGAGGGTTCTCAGGTAACCTCAGGCAGCAGTGATTTGCTCCTCTCTGTCCCTGCAGCAATTTGTACACTTCTCTTGGGAGACACGTTATGCTTACCACATAACATGGCAATGCCATAGGCCTGTCTCTCCTACTCAACTGCCAAGTCTTTGAGAACAGGCATGGTACCTTTTTGTAATAACTGTCAATTCACATTTTTTTTTTTACATTTTAATCTCTCTAAAATTGAGGATGATCTTACCAATAATGGCATGTTGAAGTTAATTGACAGTGTTCTTTTTTGTCTCAGTGTCACATAAAGTAATGATACATCTTACAATAGATGGCACCTTAGGTTAGATGAAATGCCATTAACTTTGGGTATGGGCTTTGGAGTCAGATTTCTGGGGTCACTTATTTGGCATGTGGCCTTGAGCAAGTTACATAACCTTTCTGCGTGGCAGCTTCTCATGTGAACAATAGACACGACAATTGTCTCATAGTTGTTGCAAGGATTCGGTGACAAAATACATTGTAAAGCATTTAGAATAGTGCCTGGCACATTGTTCATGCTGCGTATTATCTATTGTTATCTATTGTTATTCCCAGCAACCAACTCAGTTTCTGGCCATAGTGGGGCTCAAGAAATACCAGAATAAATAAAAGAACAAAAGGGCAACTGTGACACCACGGGAGCGCATGCTCAGCTCTTCCTGAAGAGGACTGTACTGCAGGGAGCTCGCAGACCTTTGGGATCACAGGGTCACACTCCCAGTCAGTGGCCACCCATGGTGGGGTCCTAGAGCCAAGTGGTTTCTTCCCACTGCTGGGTCCTCCAACAGATGATCTTGGTTCTGGGGCTTCACGTTAGCCCGGCTCTGACTTCTCAGAGCAGCACTGTGGCCTGAGACTCTTGCTATCCATCCTCTTTCCTTCCCTCCATTCTTAAACAGCTATCAAACGCCTCTCGAGGTTGAGGGTTCTCCCCACCTACTCCTGTTCCCTCCCATTTATTCTTCACGGGTCTTTGCCCCCTAAATCTCCTGCCTTTCTAATTCTGTCATGGCCTCTTCTTCTGGGCAGGCCAAGCTGACCTATTAGTAAGCCTCCGAGAGAACATGCTAGTGCCCACCAGGACCCACATATTTTCAGTTTCTTGCTTGGACACATGTGGTGCTGCCAGAGGAGAATCTGAACAGAGAGATACAGGAATAGCTTAGGAAGAACTGACACGCCACGGAAGCCCCACTTCAGTGACAGCGTTTGGCCCAAACTGTGCCAGGACTTTAGCGAGTACCCACCAGGCCACGTTTGCTTACACGGAAATCCTTGCCCTCCTCCTCGTAGGCCCCGGGAAGGCTGCCTGAGATCCCACTGAGAGAGGCCTCAGTGGGAAACTCTCAGCTGGGGCCTTTCCCCCCATGCCTCACAGCTGACCTGGCCGCATCAAGACCCTTTCCCTCGTTTTGTGTTCTTCATGACCCAAGGCCGTGACTGACTTTGGTTGTGACTGAACAGAGCCCTGGGAAATTCTGCCTTTGGGATTTTTCCTTGGCCAGGGGCCAGAGAGAGGTCCAATTTGTCTTCTGCTACCAAAAATATATTCTATTTCCTTTCAGTCCTGTGTTTAATTCAAAAGAGGAACTAGAATTGCTGGATAAACACGTGCTATTTTTATTCCCACCTCCCACGTGCACACCCTCCTCCTTTTCCTAATGTAGCCTTCAAATCCCAGACTTGCCCAAATGTTGCAATGGAAGAAATGGATGTGCTTTCCCTCAGTCAGATGAACTTTTGCTTCTGTAGCCCACTCCTCCTTCCTTCAGCCTTCCTGCCTCCCTGCCCAAGATGAGGAACATGTGAAAAAAGATGCTTTGATTTCTGTCCAAAGAAACCAAGGACAATTTGGAGACAACACATGGAAGCCTCGAGCATGACTTTGTTTTTGCCATGAACATAACTATCCCTGGATTCCAGGGCAGCCCCTTGCCCTTTAGAATTGCTTACCGTCTCAGTAGCCCACCATCTCAGTAGCCCATCCTCCTTGTTTCATGGACCCAGATGGCTTGTAAATGACTCATGCATAGCAGATACAGGAAACAGTTTTGAGATGTTGAATGGAGCTTGCATCATGCTGGTAAGTAAACATACAAACATGGAAAGTCAGTAAAATGGTTTACATTCAAGGCAGACCAAAAAAAAAAAAAAAAAGGAAAAAGAAAGTCAATAAAATGAGAGTTAATTACATTATAAAAATACTGTTTTTTCATTGTCAATGTTATCTATGTCATCTTTCCAAGCACATACTCAAAGGAATCACTTGACACTAATGTGTATTTTTGAAAGCTGCATCTATGGTGAAAGTGAAGCATTGCTGCTCATTGCTCAGCTCTGGTCTGCAAAGGAGGGCTGCTCTCCTGCAGGCAAGAACCAGCTTCTTCATGCTTCAGGGTTGGGGTTCACAGGTTCCCCCGTGGTGGCAGAGTGACCCAGGCTGCTCTTAGTTGAAGGATCTCTATGGGCTGAGGAATCTTCCCTGAGTTCCAGGTCACAGTCCAAGTGGGCATCAGAGAAAGGCCTGGGCAGGACTGGTCAGGGTTACAAGTGCCCAAGAGGTTGAGGACATTGGGAAGCTGATGTTGTTCTGAAGGAGGATCCTGATTCAGATTCTGTATCAGTCAGCTCAGGCCACCAAAACACAATACCATAGACTGGGTGGCTTAAACAAGATGTTTATCTCAATTCCAAAGCTAGGAGTCCTAGATCAAGGTCCGTCAGGCCTTGATCTGAAAAGGCCTTTCTGGAAGGCCCCTCTTCCTGGCTTGCAGGTGGTTTCTTCACTGTGTACCTGTGTGGCTGCTCCTCTGTGCATGTGTGGAAAGAGAGCGAGTAAGCTCTCATGTCAGTCTACTTTTTTTTGAGGCAGGATCTAACTCTGTTGCCCAGGCTGGAGTGCAGTGGCAAGATCACAGCTCACTGCAGCCTCAACTTTGAGGGCTCAGGCAATCCTCCCACCTCAGCCTCCCAAGTAGCTGGGATCACAGGCATGTACCACCATCCCAGCTAATTTTTTTTTTTTTTTTTTTTTTTTTTTTTTTTTTTGTAGAGATAGGGTTTTGCCATGTTGCCCAGCCTGGTCTCGAAATAACCAATCTGCCTATCCAGGCCTCCCAAAATGCTAGGATTAGAGGTGTGAACCACTGCACCTGGCCTGTTTTTACTTCTAAGGATACAAGTCCTATCAGATTAGGGCCCCACCCTGAGGACCTCATTTAACCTTACCTCCTATTTCCAAATACAGTCACCTTGGGGGTTAGGGCTTCAACATATGAATTTTGCAGGGGACACAATTCAGTCCTTAGACACTAAAAAATCATATTCCACACCAGCCTGGTAGTAGCTTGGTCTTCCAAGAATTGTCTGGAACAAGGGTTCTCAGCTGTGGTTGCATAGTGCAACTACCAGGGGAGTTTTAAAAAATACTAAGGCTAAGGCCCCATGCCTGGAGCTGTTGATTTGAGGGTGGAACACTGGAATGCATATTTTTTAAAAGCTCCTCCAGGTGATTCTAACATACATTCATCAAGAACCCCTATACTAGACAACGGGTCATCCAACAGCTGACTGCTCCTTGGGGCTCAGCCCAAATAAGACAGACTTCTGTAAGGAGAAACCTGGGAGCACTGAGTGTGTGTGTGGTGTTTAGGGAGGACAAGTGCATTGTGTCTATATTATGTGGGTATATCTTCACAGGTACAAAATGTGCATTTATGTGTATACAATATGACACATTAATAGCATTAATCTTCAGACAGTCTCATGAGGCAACTTTTTCTAGGTTTGAATGCTACTTTCTCTTTCTCTCTTGATTACTATTTTAAAACTTGTTTTCAAATGTTGCCATTGTGGACAAATATGATTCCGTTTACATGAAATACTCAGAATAGTCCAATTTATAGAGACAGAAAGTTAGAATAGTGTTACTGGGTGGAGTTATTGTTTAATAGGTGCAGTTTCATTTGGAAGGATGAAGAAGTTCTGGAGCCGGATAGTGGTGATGGTTGCATAACACTGTGAATGTACTTAATGCCACTCAACTGTATACTTGAAATGGTTACAATGGTTTTTAAACTTGATCCTGTAAGCTATTGTATTTTTTCCAAGTTTACGAAGCTCTCATGATGAATATGGCATTGTAGAGAATCCTGGAAGTGAATCAATCCCTGTGGGCATGAGATACTTGAGGTAATCTCTGCTTTCTGCTTGTGAATTAGCTATACCATGGATCAATACCTTGATATCTCCACTCTTAAATTTACTGCTCCATAGAAGCCCCCAAGACTTTCTACATAACTGCTCACAAGACCCCCCAACTCTATCCCCACCTACCCTGAGACCCTCTCGGTCTCACAATCATTGCTTAATCATCTAGAAATTACCAAGAGCTTTGTCATTCACAGGCCTCATTCACCACTACGGCCGGCTCTGAGGATATCTGAATGGAGCATCAGGGTTTGCAGGTAGAGAAAGCGAGTGTGGTGAGGTGGGGGATGAAGGGATCTTTGAGTATACTGTAGGTGAACACAAAGGATGACAGTTGTTTTCTTTAGTTCAGACTTTGTCAAATGGGTGGCACTTAAGCTGTTGTCATTTAAGTGGCCAAAGTGAATCAGCTATTTCATTTACTCCTTCTTCAAAAAATTATGGAGGAACCACAAGTAAAAAATTATGGAGCCAGGACTTGGACTCACACAGTGGCATTGAGAGAGATTCTAAGAAGTCCCAGCCTATGTGGGGAAATCAGACAGGCACTAATGGTAGACTATGAGAAGGGCCATATGCAAAGTGTAAATCTCCACCTTTTTGGTTGCAAGAGGCAAAAAATCGTGTTTTAAATAATAATAAAATAAAGGAATGTTTTGCTCATGGGTTGGAAAAGTCTAGGGCAAGGCTGTGCTTCAGACACAGCTGGATCCAGGTATTCAACAGTTTCAAGATATTCTCCTTTCTTGATTTTCTGTAGTCCTCATTCTGGGGAAGACTCACCTCCTATGGTAACTGGAATACTTTAATCTTCTAAGAGTTCCAACTAAAATTCTCAAAGTGAATCTTGTTGAGATAAAGTGCCTAACCCTAGAGCTGAGGGGATGCAGAAAAATGGGGAGTTGGCTCTATTCAAACGACATAGACTGTATGGGAACTGGGGAAGCCATTTCTCATTGTGAGATCCAACTATTCTTACTAGAAGAGGGAATAGAGTCAGGCCAGGGAGACCACTGGTCTCACTACACTGTGGAAGTTTAGATGTGGCCTGGTCTCCTGTAAGAAGTCAGAAGGCTTCCCAGAGGGACCAGTATTTAAACTGCTCTTTAAGAATGGGTAGGAGCTGGTCATGGAAGGATGAGAGGGTTGAGGGAAAGCACCCACCCAGGAAAGAAATAGCACAAGCAATATGAATACTAATTAATGATTTGATGAAAAAGTTCTGTGTGATCAGTCTGTTATCGCATGACACCAGTTGGTCCAGAGAATAATATGGTGCTGAAGTGGGAGAATAATGGTATCTTTTAGTAATGATACGATTTCCTGAAAATAAGCAGGGCAAGCAATAATGCAATTTTAAGTGACCTGAACGTCACATCACTCATCAGCTAAAAACCTACAAGTAAAATACCTACAGAGCTGCTTAAAAAGTTGTACTATTCCTCAGTGCTTGGAGTATAATTTGTGAAGTGAATTTGCTTTTGGTGCTCTTGTGGGTTTTTTTGTTTGGTTTGGTTTGATTTTGTTTGGTTTTGTCTTTTGAGGTCAGACAGGAGAGAACCGTACCCATTTCCAGGTGGACAGAGGTCAAATCGTTTGAGGCACAGTATCATATTGACAGCGGTGGCGGCCCTTCTGGAGCAGCCTGCAGGGAGGCCAGCTGTAGTTGGGGAGGCACAGCCAGGGCTGCACAAGTGGGAGTCCCCCCGCATACCGAGTTGGCTGGGTGGGAACCCTGCGCTCCTGGGCACAGCTGCTGTGGTTCCTGCACGTTCCTGGGGGCCCCAAAAGCCCTCTGCCTCCACAGGCTTGAAAGTGCCTGCTCTTGCTCCTTGGCCTCTCCCCACTCCCAAGGCCTGCCCCAGGGTGGAGCAAAGTTGTGGCCAAGCCTGGGCACTGTTGCAACCCAACCGGGTGTGCATGCTCTCGGGGGAGTGCTGACACACCAGCCCCCTGCTGCCTCGGCCCCCTCCGGACTTGGGCACCAACAAGCGCCAGAGGGAGTCTGCTGAATGGGGAGGGTGCTGAGGGTGGCTTGGCACAGGCCAGCAGGTGCCTCTCAGTACAGACAGCCTAGGCGTGTGGACATGTTAAAGGCAGAGGAGTTCCTAGGCAAGGTAGGTCAGTTCCTCAGTGAAACTCCCACCTTCAGGTAGCGGACAGCCTGAAGCCTGGGGGGCGGGCTGTCAGTTCCAGATGAAGTCCACTGCCTGGAGTGAGAGCTTCCTTGATGACGATTCGACCAATCGGATGGTGCTTTTTCCAGGCCCGCCCATGGCTACCCATGGACCAATCAGCATCGGTCCTCCATTCTGCATACATGAAAACCCTCACACTCAGTCAGACTCACACCCTCACCGGGAAGACCTGCCAGCAGAAAGTAGCTACGCACTTCAGGTCTCCTGAGAGCTGTTCTGTCCCTCAGTGACGCTTCTCTCTTGCCTTGCTCAGCCTCTAGTTGTCTGCATACCTCATTCTTCCTGGATGCAGGACAAGAACTCGGGACCCACCAGATGACAGGACTGAAAAAGCTATAACACAGACAGGGCTGAAACACGCCCCCTGTTTGCCACTTTGTGTGTGAGGACGAGGAGAGAAGAGCTGTGGCCCTTCTGGGAGGCCAGACTTTGGGGCTGAGCCAGGGCTGTGGCACACTGTAACACCCTCTTTGGGGCTCTGCAGTACCTGGCATCTCCGAGCTTTCAGGCACCATCTCATTCCCCCTGTCCAGACGCTGATATCCACAGCATAAGCCACTTGTGGTACATCTGGTCCAGTTGCAGCCTTGCATAGAGCCGGTGTCTGTGCCGGTATGCCTGGCTGTGCACAGTGGCCAGACCCCATGCTCGCTCACTTACACACCCCTCGCCTCTCTCTGCCTGGCTCGTTCTTGGCAGGTGTGGGATCTGGGCCCATAGCACAAGCCAAGTGCAGCCTGCTAGGCCGAGTGAGTTGGAATAAGCCCAAAGGTGCAAGCAAAACCCAAGCAGAGGTGCTGCCAGCCACAGAGGTTTCCGGCTGGTGAAGTGACACCCTAAGGATCCTGTGACTTATATAAGAAAGCAATACTGAGGTCTTAAAAACAGTTTGGCTATTTTGTCTTTTTGCTTTTAAAAAATATAATAGATGATCACAAAGATTATTTATGAAAAACCCAACCCCATGGCCTGCTTCAACAGCCGTTCTATGAGCAACCTTCCACAGTTGAGTTCTTCCTGGTTAAAATTTCTGAGAGGTCCTCTAATGTTGAACGCTCCCAAGGCTCAAATCAGGAGGCAGACAACAGTTCCATGCCTAGAAATGCTTTCAAATCACCAAGCTTCTCTTATTTAAAATTTAAAAATTCCTGATATACCTACCTGAAACAGTGCAATCCATGATCATGTGAGGGGTGAATTTATTTTTTCATAGACTCCTTCTCTTGGGGTAATTCTCCATGGGAGGCAATTTTTAAATGAACTTTTAAATTTTACTTTAAGATCTGGGATACACATGCAGAATGTGCAGGTTCGTTACATAGGTATACATGTGCCATGGTGGTTGACTGCACCCATCAACCCCGTTATCTAGGTTTTAAACCCCACATGCATTAGGTATTGGTCCTAATACTCTCCCTCCCTTTGCCTCCCACCCCAACAGGCCCTGGTGTGTGATGTTCCCCCCGCTTGTCCATGTGTTCTCATTGTTCAACTCCCACTTATGAGTGAGAACATGCGGTGTTTGGTTTCCTGTTCCTGTGCTAGTCTGCTGAGAATGATGGCTTCCAGCTTCATCCATGTCCTTGCAAAGGACATGAACTCATTCTTTTTTATGGCTGCATAGTGTTCCATGGTGTATATGTGCCACATTTTCTTTATCCAGTCTATCATTGATGGGCATTTGGGTTGGTTCCAAGTCTTTGCTATTGTAAATAGTGCTGCAGTAAACATACGTGTGCATGTGTCTTTATAGTAGAATGATTTATAATCCTTTGGGTTTATACCCAGTAATGGGATTGCTGGGTCAAATGGTATTTCTGGTTCTAGATCCTTGAGGAATTGCCACACTGTCTTCCATAATGGTTGAACTAATTTACACTCCCACCAACAGTGTAAAATGTTCCTATTTCTCCACATCCTCTCCAGCATCTGTTGTTTCCTGACTTTTTAATGATTGCCATTCTAACTGCCATTAGATGGTATCTCATTGTGGTTTTGATTTGCATTTCTCTAATGACCAGTAATGATGAGCTCTTTTTCATATGTTTGTTTGGCCACATAACTGTCTTCTTTTGTGAAGTGTCTGTTCATATCATTTGCCCACTTTTTTATGGAGTTGTTTTTTTCTTGTAAACTTGTTTAAGTTCCTTGTAGATTCTGGATATTAGGCCTTTGTCAGATGGGTAGCTTGCAAAAATATTCTCACATTCTGTAGGTTGCCTGCTTACTCTGATAGTTCTTGTTGTTGTTGTTGTTGTTTGTTTGTGTTTTTTTTTCCTGTGCAGAAGCTCTTTAGTTTAATTAGATCCCATTCGTCAATTTTGGCTTTTGTTGCAATTGCTTTCGGTGTTTTAGTCATGAAGTCTTTGCCCATGCCTGTGTCCTGAATTGTATTGCTTAAGTTTTCTCAGAGATTTTATGGTTTTAGATTACACATTTAAGGCTTTAATCCACCTTGAGTTGATTTTCATATAAAGTGTAAGGAAGGGGTCCAGTTTCTGTTTTCTGCATTTGACTAGCCAGTTTTCCCAGCACCATTTATTAAATAGGGAATCGTTTCCCCATGGCTTGTTTTTGTCAGGTTTGTGAACAATCAGATGGTTGTATATGTGTGGTGTTATTTCTGAGGCCTCTGTTCTGTTCCATTAGTATATATCTCTATTTGGGTGCCAGTACCATGTTGCTTTGGTTACTGTATCCTTGTAGTACAGTTTGAAGTCAGGTAGCAGGATGCCTCCAGCTTTGTTCTTTTTGCTTAGTATTGTCTTAGGTACACGGGCTCTTTTTTGGTTCCATATGAAATTTAAAGTACTTTTTTCTAATTCTGTGAAGAAAGTTAATGGTAGCTTGATGGGAATAGCATTGAATCTGTAAGTTACTTTGGTCAGTATGGCCATTTTCACGATATTGTTTCTTCCTATCCATGAGCATGGAATAGTTTTCCATTTATTTGTGTCCTCTTATTTCCTCGAGCAGTGGTTTGTAGTTCTCCTTGAAGAGGTCCTTCATGTCCCTTGTAAGCTGTATTCCTAGGTATTTTATTCTTTGCAGCAGTTGTGAATAGGAGTTTACTCATATTTTGGCTCTCTGCTTGTCTATTATTGGTGTAGAGGAATGCTTGTGATTTTTGCCCACTGATTTTGTATCCTGAGACTTTGCTGAAGTTGTTTATTGGCTTAAGGAGTTTTTGGGCTGACACAGTGGGGTTTCTAAATATACAATCATATCATCTGTAAACAGGAATAATTTGACTTCCTTTCTTCCTATTTGAATACCCTTTCTTTCTCTTGCCTGATTGCCCTGGCCAAAACTTCCAATACTATGTTGAAATGGAGTGGTCAGAGAGGGCAGCCTTGTCTTGTGCCAGTTTTCAAAGAGAATGCTTCCAGTTTTTGCCCATTCAGTATGCTACTGGCTATGGGTTTATCATAAATAGCTCTTATTATTTTGAGATGTTCCACCAATCCCTAGTTTATTGAGAGTTTTTAGCATGAAGGGATATTGAACTTTATTGAAGGCCTTTTCTGCATCTATTGAGATAA
Organism: Chlorocebus sabaeus; assembly: GCF_047675955.1. Taxonomy (NCBI): domain Eukaryota; kingdom Metazoa; phylum Chordata; class Mammalia; order Primates; family Cercopithecidae; genus Chlorocebus; species Chlorocebus sabaeus. Next base: position 97,873,459 of record NC_132911.1, read on the forward strand.
TCATGTGGTTTTCGTCATGGGTTCTGTTTATGTGATGGATTATGTTTATTGATTTATGTTTGTTGAGCCAGACTTACATTCCATGGATGAAGCCAAATTGATCGTGGTAGATAAGCTTTTTTATGTGCTTCTGGATTTTGCCAGTATTTTATTGAGAATTTTTGCATCAATGTTCATTAGGGTATTGGTCTGAAATTTTCTTTTGTTGTCTCTGCCAGGTTTTGGTATCAGGATGATGCTGGCCTCATAAAATGAGTTAGGGAAGAGTCCTCCTTTTTCTCTTGTTTGGAATAGTTTCAGAAGGAATGGTACCAGCTCCTCTTTGTACCTCTGGTAGAATTTGGCTGTGAATCCGTCTGATCCTGGACTTTTTTTGGTTGGTAGGCTATTAATTACTGCCTCAATTTCAGAGCCTGTTATTGGTCTATTCAGGGATTCAACTTCTTTCTGCTTTAGTCATGGGAGGGTGTATGTGTCCAGGAATTTATCTATCTATTCTAGATTTTCTAGTTTATTTGTGAAGAGATGTTTATAGTATTCTCTGATGGTAGTTTGTATTTCTGTGGGATCAGTGGTGATACACCCTTTCTCATTTTTTGTTGTGTCTATTTGATTCTTCTTCTTTATTAGTCTGGCTAGTGGTCTATTTTGTTAATCTGTTCAAAAAAAAAAAAAAAAAAAAACCAGCTCCTGGATTCACTGATTTTTTTGAAGGGTTTTTCATGTCTCTGTCTCCTTCAGTTCTGCTCTGATCTTATTTATTTCTTGCTTTCTGCTAGCTTTTGAGTGTGTTTGCTCTTGCTTGTCTAGTTCTTTTAATCATGATGTTAGAGTGTCAGTTTTAGATCTTCCCTGCTTTCTCATGTGGGCATTTAGTGCTGTAAAGTTCCCTCTACACACTGCTTTAAATGTGTCCCAGAGATTCTGGTATGTTGTGTCTTTGTTCTCATTGGTTTCAAAGAACATCTTTATTTCTGCCTTCATTTCGTTATTTACCCAGTAGTCATTCAGGAGCAGCTTGTTCAGTTTCCATGTAGTTGTGCAGTTTTGAGTGAGTTTCTTAATCCTGAGTTCTAATTTGATCGCACTGTGGTCAGACAGACTTTGTTATGATTTCCATTCTTTTGCATTTGCTGAGGAGTGCTTTATTCCCAACTTTGTGGTCAATTTTAGAATAAGTGCTATGTGGTGCTGAGAAGAATGTATATTCTGTTGATTTGGGGTGGAGAGTTATCTGTAGTTGTCTATTAGGTCTGCTTGTTCCAGAGCTGAGTTCAAGTCTTGAATATCCTTGTTAATTTTCTGTCTCATTGATCTAATATTAACAGTGGGGTGTTAAAGTCTCCCACTGTCTCTTTGTAGGTCTCTAAGAACTTATTTTATGAATCTGGTGCTCCCATATTGGGTGTACGTATATTTAGGATAGTTAGCTCTTGTCGTTGCATTGATCCCTTTACCATTATGTAATGCCCTTCTTTGTCTTTTTTGATCTTTGTTAAAGTCTGTTTTATCAGAGACTAGGATTGTAACCCCTGTTTTTTTTTTTTTTTTTTCTTTCCATTTGCTTGGTTAATTTTCCTCTATCCTTTTTTTTTTCTTTTGAGCCTATTTGTGTCTTTGCATGTGAGATGGGTCTCCTGAATACAGCACACTGATGGGTCTTGACTCTATCCAATTTGCCATGCTGTGTCTTTTAATGGAGCATTTAACCCATTTACATTTATGCTTAATATTATCATATGTGCATTTGATCCTGTCACCATGATGCTAGCTGGTTATTTTGCACATTAGTTGATGCAGTTTCTTCATAGTGTCATTGGTCTTCATATTTTGGTGTGTTTTTGCAGTGGCTGGTGTCAGTTTTTCCTTCCCATATTTAGTGCTTCTTTCAGGAGCTCTTGTAAGACAAGCCTGGTGTTGACAAAATCGCTTAGCATTTGCTTGTCTGGAAGGGATTTTATTTCTCCTTCACTTATGAAGTTTAGTTTGGCTGGATATGAAATTCTGCAATGAAAATTATTTAAGAATGTTGAATATTGGCCCCACTTTCTTCTAGCTTGTAGGGTTTCTGTAGAGAGATCCACTGTTAGTCTGATGTGCTTCCCTTTGTAGGTAACCTGAACTTTCTCGCTGGCTGCCTTAAACATTTTTTCCTTCATTACAACCTTGGAGAATCTGATGATTATGTGTCTTGAGATTGCTCTTGAGTAGTATCTTAGTAGTATTCCTGAATTTGAATGTTGTCTTTAGGATAGGTCTTGCTAGGTTGGGGAAGTTCTCCGTGATATCCTGAAGTGTGTTTTCCAACTTGGTTCCATTCTCCCTGTCACTTTCAGGTACACCAATCAATCGTAGGTTTAGGGTTTAGTCTTTTCACATCATCCCATATATCTTGGAGGCTTTATTCCTTTTCATTCATTTTTCTGTAATCTTGTCTCTTTTTGCCTTATTTCAGTAAGTGGATCTTCAATCTCTGATACTCTTTATACCACTTGATTGATTTGGCTATTGATACTTGTGTATGCATGAAGTTTTCGTGTTGGGTTTTTCAACTGCATCAGGACGTTTATGTTCTTCTCTAAACTGGTTATTCTAGTTAGCAGTTTCTGTAACCTTGTATTAAGGTTCTTAGCTTCCCTGCGCTGGGTTAGAACATGCTCCTTTAGGTCACAGGACATTGTTATTACTCACCTTCTGAAGCTGATGTCTTTCAATTTGTCAAACTCATTCTCCATCCAGTTTTGTTCCCTTGCTGAAGAGGAGTTGTGATCCTTTGGAGGAGAAGAGGCATTCTGGTTTTTGGAATTTTCAGCATTTTTGCGCTGGTTTTTCGTCATCTTCATAGATTTATCTACCTTTGGTCTTTGAGGCTGATGACCTTTGGATGGGGTTTTTGTGTGGGGCTCCTTTTTGTTGATGTTATTGCTTTCTATTTGTTAGTTTTTCTTCTAACAGTCAGGCCTGTCTTCTGGACTTTGCTGGAGGTCCACTCCAGACCCTGTTTGCCTGGGTACCACCAGCATAGGCTGCAGAACAGCAGAGATTGCTGCAGCTCCTTTCTCTGGAAGGTTTGTCCCAGAGGGGCACTAGCCTGATGCCAGCCAGAGCTCTCTTGTATGAGGTGTCTCCCAGGCTGGAGGCATGCGGGGTCAGGGACCCACTTGAGGAGGCAGTCTGTCCCTTAGCAGAGCTCGAATGCTGTGCTGGGAGAATCTTCCTTATCAAGATTAGCTGCGCTCTTCAGAGCCAGCAGACAGGAATGTTTAAGTCTGCTGAAGCTGCGCCCACAGCTGCCCCTTCCCCCAGGTGCTCTGTCCAGGGAGATGGGAGTTTTATCTATAAGCCCCTGACTGGGGCTGCTGGGGAGGCAATTTTTATACACAAAAAGTAACAATTGTTATTCTGTCCTTCCCCTCCACAAATAAAAAGGAAACAGGAAGCAGCAGATCAACAAATAAAACTGACCACAACCAATGTTTATTCTTGATTTGTCACCACTCTTTTCATGGCTTGTTTTCTTCCACATGTTAAATATATAAAAACCAAAACTTTATTAACATACAAATAAAGAAAACATGCGCAGCATGTATGCATGGCAGGTAGTGGGGAAACCTGGCCAGCTGACTGGTTCCTGCACCAAGGTTTGCAGAGTAGGTTGTGTTTGAACATCTTCTGTGGGTCTGTGTCATTTCCAAGTTGAAGAATTTCAACCAAAGAGCAACATGTCACATTGGTTAAAGACAGTTAATGACACAGAAGCATTTCTGTTCATACTAAGGGAAAAGGCTGTTCTTTTATTTATTTCTTTTTCCTGAGTCTTCACTTTTTTCTTCTCTGACAGATGTTTGAAATTCAGTGAAATACCAAAGGAGACAAGGATGAAGGGGACATAGGATGGAATCAGAAAAAAACACAAATGGAATCCAGGAAGTTCTATGGGAGACAACTGATATATCTCCTTGATAAAGAAAAATTGTACAGAATATTTAATGAGTCTGTCTTGCCCCAAAAGGGAAAAACACAAGTAGCTATTTGCAGAGAGGAAAAAATGTCATGGGAAAATGAAAAATATCTCTAATGTCTATGTAGCACATACAATATCTAAGTAGGTGAGTACAGTGGTTCACACCTGTATTGGGAGACCAAGGCAGGCAGATCACTTGAGGTCAGGAGTTCAAGACCAGCCTGGCCAAGATGGTGAAACCCCATCTCTACTAAAAATACAAAAATTAGCTGGGAGTGGTGGCAGGTGCCTCTAATCCCAGCTAGTCAGGAAGCTGAGGCAGGAGAATCACTTGAACCCAGGAGGCAGAGGTTGCAGTGAGCCAGGATCGCACCACTGTACTCCAGTCTGGGTGACAGAGCAAGACTCCATCTCAAAAAAGAAATATTTAGTAAATATTAAAGGACAAGAGGGAATATCTGTTTAAAAAAGCATAATGCATATGTTAGATGAAAAGTAATAGGATGAGATGGTCGTTATTGAAATAGCACTTGCTGTATAAATTCAAACATTCCTTTTCAAATTCAGCTTCTCAGAGGTTTGACTTCAGATGCTTGAGCACTTTCAACATTATCTTTGCCTTTATCTGTCTTCATGCGGATAAACACAACTGCTAAAATTATACCTAAAAGAAAAAAACCCAGGGTCAAATAAATGAGATCTTTTAAAATGTACTGTCACATTCAGTTATAAAGTAGTATCATGGTAGGAAAAAAATGACTCAACTTCATTTTTGTATGTGGTTCAACAAAGTTTCACTGTCCTAGTGAATAAAGGACTCTAGTCATTGGCCTTTGTAGAGAAATGAGCTTATCATTTATCCTGTTGTATGTATCAAGTTCCAAATCATAGCTGACTTGGCACTTGCTGGATCTTGCCCTAAGAACATAGGACATAATGTCCCACACTATGGAGTGTATAAGCACCTGACAAAGTTCCTGAACTTTATATATACTTAATATTGATTATTCTTCCCCTTTACTAGAGAAAACAATACAATTAGCACAACCAGAGAGCTGTTCTCTGACCTGCTCACCTCCCTGAAGCTGATTTTCATCGTGTCCATACCAACTATCGCATTTCTTTGGGCACCTTCCTCTTGGATCCGGCCTCTGTTGTTGTGGGACCCTGGGTAGACTACTCAAGCTTCTTGGTTTCTCTTACCTGATACATCAAAATTACACTTGCAGCTCAGCACTGATTGTGTACTGTCAAACAGAGTCCACTATGAAGAAGGGAGTTGTTTTAAGGAAATTAACCTGCTAGTAAGTTTATAGGAGGAATCATGGCAGAAAAGACTGGATGCTCAGAAACTTATAATTGCAACCCTATCTTGAAAAGAATAAGGGAATGAAACTTTAAAATCCTATTCTATTTCTGGATGTTTCCAAACTCAAGCAGTCTTTAACTTGTGGTAAGATTATGGAATTAAGTTGATATGTTAAGAAAATTGCTATCTGATGTGTAAATTCAAAAACCCTTTCAAGGTGGGAGGGCAAATAGAATAAGAAAAGGCACAGAGGCAGAAGGGACCTTATGTAAGTGAGTGGGACCTCAAAAAGCCAGTGCAATTACCATGAAAAGTGTGCAGCAGATGGTGGTTCTCAGGGAGGAATGATGATCACCATGCACACATTAGGATGGGCAGTGGCCATGATGTGAAGGACCTCCCATGCCATAGGGAGTCTGGACTGAAGGGCATAAAGAAGTGAGACCCCCTTTAGATGCATGAATCAGAGTCCAGTGTGACACAATCATGGGAGAAAAGACCAGATGCTAAGAGAACAATCAATAATACTTAGAATAATCCTAGTCCTTCTTTTAAAAGAAAAAGGATATGAAACCATAAACCCCTTCACTCAGGTACCCATGAAATAATGAAGTATCTATTTCTAATGCTTAACTTGTGGTGGGGACAACAGTTGAAAGAGGGCAATTACTATATATAGGTTGAGTATCCCTAATTTGAAAATCTCTAATCTGAAACTTTTGGGGGACCAACTTGATGCCACAAGCAGAAAATTCTATACCTGACCTCATGTGACAGGTTGCAAGCAAAACTTGGTTTCATACACAGTATTATGTAAAATATTGTATGAAATACCTTCAGACTATATGTATAAAATGTTTATGAATCATGTGAATTTTGTGTTGAGACTTGGGTCCCATCCCCAAGATATCTCATCATGTATTTGCAAATGTTCAAAAATCTGGAAAAAATCCAAAATCTGAAACACTTATGCTCTCAAGCATTTTGGGTAAGGAAACACTTGGAATAGGCACTGAGTTGTTTGCAAAAAAGAAAAAAGCAGCTAGATCAGGGGATTCTACTGTCTAGCCAAGCCAGGGGCTATGGCAGAGGCTGTGGTCATGATGCAATGGGTTATTCTGGGTAATAAAGAATCAGGTTTCTATGCATAGGGAAGTTCTGCACTATACATTTCAGGTATCTCAGCATCATCACTGGAAGGCTAACTTCAGCCTGTAGCAATAATGGCAGGTGAGACCATAAACTCTGGTGTAGGATCTGTGTATGTCACTGTTTCCCCTACATCAACACAGTGCTTGACACATGGTACCACTACTGCATTTCTTCCCTCTTTATCACAAAAGCTTTGTAACTAGGCATAATATATAACAATTGATGACCATAAATCCCCTTATATTTCTAAATTAATAAGGCAATAGAGACAGAGGGTGGTACTAACGCTGTAACTCCAAGAAAGTCTGATGTAATTTGCTGGTGATCTACCTTCTCGGCTATTGCCTGGGTTGCCATTTGAGCAGCCACCAGACCAATCCAGGAAGACAGGCCCTGAGATAAGCTCACATTTCTGAGGCCCAGGATATGACTCTTTGAATTAAGAAATTACACTCACCAATGACCAGAAGAGTGGTCAGCAGTATACCAACTGCCATGCCCACAGTGGGCATCCCAGACTGGTGACCTGCTGGCCGGAAACAACCATCTTCCCCACAACTGCAGAATGTAACTGAAAAACAGGACAGTATTTAGTAGGATAAATTCTCAAGTGAATAGTTGCAGAATCCCATATCAAAGACAAGAATCTCTTCAAACGGCCCGTGGTGACAGATACTAGCCTGAGTTGCCTATAGCAGAATATCTACCTGGCAAAGAAACAATGCTTTCCAAGGGTGGCCGACCCCCATCATTGATGCGGATCAAGACAACATATTCCCTCTCCTCAAAGTCTGTGTGCCTGGTAGACAGTCGGGCATGAGTACCTGCCAGGACAGGAAAAAAACACAAAAACACGTGAAAATACAACTTCAGACCCTGGATTAGCAGGAATAGAGCTCATTTTGTATCACATACTAAGGTTGACTGGAACATGGCTGGATACGAGTTAAACTGCCCAAAGTATCATCCACATCATTCCACATGTATCTTCCCATAAGGTAAGAAAGAGTTAAAGCATCCTTTAAGTTCTTAATTCATGATTTCTCTGTAGAAATTTATACTAAATACAGTCAATTATCATTTGTAGCACTTATGTTCTATAGTTGCCCCAAACACTGAATTAATGAATGCTGAACCATTGCTCCTAGAGGAAAGACAGAGTTAGTTTCCTGTGAGCTTCTAGTCACATTTTCCCTAACTGATCAATATATAACCTTGGTTTTTTGTGTGTTTCTGTTTAAAGATATCTTATTTAACATATATTGTTCATTCTAACATTTAACTCACATCTAACAGCACTAAAACTTCCTGAACAAAGCTTATCAAACACACATGTTTAGGTTGGTGAAAAATAATTGCAGTTTTGGTCATTACTTTTAATCTGTGACCCAAACCACCATTTTTCTCTGTAAGGCACACATCACAGCCTTCCTGTGCTTAGGAACTCTAGATAGCACTTCAGCACTATAGTTCAGAGCCATTTTTTAAAAAAATTCATGGGTCATCTTTTAGGTTTGACCCTGTGTGTGTGTGTGTGTGTGTGTGTGTGTTTAAATACTTTAAGTTCTAGGGTACATGTGCACAGTGTGCAGGTTTGATACATAGGCATACACGTGTCATGTTGATTTACTGTACTCATCAACTCGTCATTTACATTAGGTATTTCTCCTAATGCTGTCCCTCCCCCAGCTTCCCACCCCCCGACAGGCTCCAGTATGTGATGTTCCCCACCCTTTGACCAAGTGTTCTCATTGTTCAATTCCCACCTATGAGTGAGAACATGCAGTGTTTGGTTTTCAGTCTTTGTGATAGTTTGTTGAGAATGATGGTTTCCAGCGTCATCCATGTCCCTGCAAAGGACATGATCATCCTTTTTTATGGCTGCGTAGTATTCCGTGGTGTATATATGCCATATTTTCTTAATCCAGTCTATCATTGAGGGGCATTTGGGTTGGTTCCAAGTCTTTACTATTATGAATAGTGCTGCAAAAAACATACGTGTGCATGTGTCTTTATAGTAGCATGGTTTATAATACTTTGGGTATATACCCAGTAATGGGATGGCTGGGTCAAATGGTATTTCTGGTTCTAGATCCTTCAGGAATCACCACACTGTCTTCCACAATGCTTGAACTAATTTATACTCCCACCAACCGTGTAAAAGCATTCCTATTTCTCCATATCCTCTCCTGCATCTGTTATTTCCTGACTTTTTAATGATCGCCATTCTAACTGGCACAAAATGGTATCTCATTGTGGTTTTGATTTGCATTTCTCTATGACCAGTGATGATCATGTTCATGTGTCTGCTGGCTGCATAAACATCTTTTGAGAAGTGTCTGTTCATATCCTTTGCCCACTTTTTGATGGGGTTATTTTTTTCTTGTAAATTTGAGTTCTTTGTAGATTGTGGGTATTAGCCCTTTGTCAGAACAGTAGACTGCAAAAATGTTTTTCCATTCTGTATGTTGCCTGTTCACTCTGATGGTAGTTTCTTTTGCTGTGCAGAAGCTCTTTAATTACATCCCATTTGTCAATTTTGGTTTTTGTTGCAATTGCTTTTGGTGTTTTAATCATGAAGTCCTTGCCCATGCCTATGTTCTGAATGGTATTGCCTAGGTTTTTTTCTAGGGATTTTATGGTTTTAAGTCTAACATTTAAGTCTTTAATACATCTTGAATTACTTTTTGTATAAGGAGTAAGGAAAGGATCCAGTTTCAGAACCTATCCAGAAATTACACATATTACATAAATTGTGGGAAAAGACATGAATGAAACAGTTATTATATTCTATATGTTCAAGAAGCTACAAGACTAAGAAGTGTAGATAGATACAGAACATTTTAAAAACACGAGTTAATTTATAGAAGAAAACTACAAAGTTTGATATAAAAATAGACTAGGTTGGATTAATGGCTATAATATAGCCATTGAATGTAGCAGAAAAGGACAGTAAACTTGAAGATACAGAAATAAAGCTATCCAAAAAGAAACAGAAAAAAAAGTAAGCTTTGAGACAACTTCAGGTGGCCTAATACATGTGTAATCAAATTCCTGAAAGCCAAGAAAAATAGATAGTGCAGAGAAAAACATTTTTGATAAGACAACGGCTAATATTTTTTCCATGTTTGATGAAAACTCCAAATCCTCAGATCCAAGATGATCACCAAACTTCAGGAACAAGAAAAATGAATAAAACACCACCAAGGCAATATAAGCATCAAATTACTTAAAACTAATAAGAGAATATCTTAAAAACACCCAGAGAAAAAAGAATACAAACATTCAATGGGACAAGGAAGAACCATAGTGGGCAGGGCACCCCTGGTGGCTCATGCCTATAATCCCAACACTTTGGGAGGCCTGGGCAGGTGGATTACTTGAGGCCAGGGGTTTGAGACCAGTCTGGCCAACATGGAAAAACCCTGTCTCTGTGAACCTGTAATCCCAGCTACTAGGGAGACTGAGTCACGAGAATCGCTTGAACCTGGGAGGCTGAGATTGCGCCACTGCACTCCAGCCTGGGTGACAGAGTAAGACTGTCTCAAAAAAAAAAAAAAAAAAAAAAAAAAAAAGGTGGTGAAATACCTTTGAAGTTAGAAAGGATATATTCCCAGGATATTTGGAAACTAAATAGCACACTTCTAAATAACACATGATCACAAAAAAAATCTAAAGGGAAAACACAATGTATCAAATTTTGTGGGCCAGGCATAGTGGTTCACTCCTGTAATCCCAGCATTTTGGGAGACTGAGGTGGGAGGCTCACTTGAACCCAGGAGTTTGAGACAAGCCTGAGCAACATACCGTGACCCCCATCTCTACAAAAAATTTAAAAATAAAAAATTAGCCAAGTGTGGTGGCTCATACTTGTAGTCCCACCTACACGGGAGGCTGAAGGAGGAAGCTCGTCTGAGCCCAGGAGTTCAAGGCTGCAGCAAGCCATGATCACACCACTGCATTGCAGCCCAGGTGACCGAGGCCCTATCTATTTAACAAAAAGATCTCAAAGTAATGGCATCAGCTTCCACCTTAATGAAAACAGAACAAAAACATGATGTAAGAAGAATAAAGGAAATAATAAAGATCTGGCCAGTGAAATATAAAACAAAAGCAGAAAAAAATGAAACCAAAAGCTGGTTCTTTGAAAATATCAATAAAATAAACTTCTAGCCAGATTATCAGGAAAAAAAGATAATTTGCCAATATCAAAATGAGGTGATATCACTATGTATTCTACAGATATTAATATCATGAACTATATCAATAAATTAGATTAATGAAATAGATGAATTATTTGAAAGGTACATCTATAAAATAAAATTGAATTTGTAGTTAAAACTTCTTAAAAATATACCAGGCTCAGATAGCCTTACTGGTAAATTATTTCAAGCTTTAAGAAGAAATACCACTTTTATGCAAACTTGACCAGATAATTGAAGATAAACAGGTGGAATGCTTCCTCATTCTACAAGGCAAAATATATATAGAGACCAACATCCTTCATGAATATAGATGCAAAAATTAAGTTTTAGCAAATCCAACAATACATAAACATGGTAATATTTCATCACTAAGTAGGTGTTATCCCAGGAAGGTGATTTTAGATTCAAAAGTTGATGTAATTCATCAATTAATAGGCCCAAAAAATCAAATCAGCCACATAGTCAATACATGGAGCAAAAGCACTTGAACAATTTAATATCCATTTCCAATTTAGAAAAAAAAAAAACCACCTCCAAATAGGAATAAAAGTCAAAGTCCTCAACCTAATAAAGATCACCTACAAAAATAAACCCTACAGCTAACGTCTACTTAATGGTGAAAGGCTAAATGCTTTCTTCCTAAGATCATGAGCAAGTCAAGTATTTCTGCTCTTACTACCTCTATTTGACATTTCACTGAAGGTTTCAGCCAGTAATAAAAGGCATACAGATTGAAAAGGAAAAAGTCAGTATTCACAGACAACATGATTGTCTGTGTAGAAAATCTATGAAATCTAAAAAAATAAGGTCAGCAAGGCTGTAGAATACAGATCAGTATACAGAAATCATTATATTCCTATATCTAGAAATATTTAAAATATCAAAAATCTGAAATGCTTAGGGAAAATTTTGCAAGAACTATACACTGAAAACAAACACATTGCTGAAAGAAATTAAAGAGCTAAATAAATGGAGACATATACCACGTTCATGAGTTGGAAGACTTAATTTTGTTAATATGTCAGTTCTCCTCCAGATTCGCCAATAGATTCAACACAATCTCAACAGGAAGGAACAGGCTACATTCTAAAATTTATATAGAAATGAACAAGACAGAATGAAGGAATTTTGAAAAAGAACATCAGAAAAATTAATCTACCTGATTTCAAGCCTTATACAGCTACAGTAATCGAGACAATGTTTTATTGGTATAAAAATAGAAACAGATTGATGAAACAAAAAAATCCAGAACTAGATTTATGTATAGGTGGTCACTTGATTTTTGCCAAAGTTGTTAAGATAATTCAATGTAAAAAGGATGTTTTTAACAAATGGTGTTAGAACAGTTAGATAGCTATGTTAAAAACAATAAACTTTGGTCTTTACCACACCCCCTATGCAAGAATATCTCAGCGATATTATGGGTTTGGTTCCAGATCACTGCAATAAAGCAAATAGCTCAGTGAAGCGAGTCACACAAATTTTTTGTTTTTCTACTGAAATAACAGCTTATATTATACTCTGGACTGTTAATAGCATCATACCAAAAAAAAAAAAAAAAAAAAAACCTAATGTCCATACCTTAATTTAAAAGTACTTTGTTGCCAAAAAATGCTAATGATTATCTGACCCTTCAATGAGTCAATCTTTTTGCTGCTAATCATTTCCTGTCTCAATGTTGGTGGTTGCTAAAGGCTGGGGTGGCTGTGGCAATTTCTGAAAATAAGACAACAATGAAGTTTGTTGCACTTATTGACTTCCTTTCATGAGAGAGTTCTCTGTAGCATGTGATGCTGGCTGATGGCATTTTACCCACAAGAGAACATCTCTCAAAAATTGGAGTAAATCTTCTCAAACACTGCCACTGTTTTATCAACTATGTTTATGGAATATTCTAAATCCTTGCTTGTTATTTCAACAATGTGCATGGCATCTTCACCAGAAGCAGATTCCATTGTTCAAACAAGCAAACAAAACCCACATTGTTCAGTTGTAAGAAGCAACTGTCATTCATTCCAGTTTGATCATGAGATTGCAGCAATTCAGTCACATCATCAAGGTTCTGCTTCTAATTCTAGCTCTATTGTTTTTTTCACCACATTTTCAGCGACTCCTCTGCTGAAATCTTGAACCCCTCAAAGTCATCCATGAGGGCTGGAATCAATTTCTTCCAAACTCCTACTAATGTGTATATTTCAACCTCTTCCCATGAATCACCTTTTTTAAGATGTCATCAAGAATCAAATGTTCTTGATGACATCTAGACTGGTGAAAAAAAGCCTTTCAGAAGGCTTTCAATTTACTTTGCCCAGATCCATCAGAGGAATTACTATCTAATAGCAGCTATAACCTTATGAAATGTATATCTTAAATAATTTGAAAATCAGAGTTACTCCTTGATCTGGGGCCTGCAGAATGGATGTGTTAGCGGCATGAAAACAACATTCATTTCCTTGTACATCTCCACCAGAGCTCTTGAGTAACCAGGTGCATTGTCAATGAGCAGTAATATGTTGAGAGGAATCTTTTTTGGGAGAGAGTAGGTCTCAACAGCGTGCTTAAAATATTCAGTAAACTATGCTGTAAACAGATGTGCTGTCATCTGGGCTTTGTTGTTCCATTGACAGAGCACAGACAAAGTAGATTTAGCATAATTCTTAAGGGCCCTAGTATTTTAGGAATGCTAAATTAGGGTTGGCTTTAACTTAAAGTCACCAGTTGCATTAGTCCTAATAAAAGTCAGCCTGTCCTTTGAGGCTTTGAAGCCAGGCATTTACTTCTCTAGCTATGGATGTCCAAGATAAAGATGGCATTGTCTTCCAAAAGAAGGCTGTTTCATCAACATTGAAAGGCTTGTTTAGTGTAGCCAGTTTCATTAATGATCTCAGATCTTCTGGATTACTTGCTTCCACTTCAATTTGCTGCATCACTTTGCACTTTGTTATGGAAATAGCTTTTTTCCTTAAACATCATAAATCAACCTCTGCTAGCTTCAAACTTTTATTTTGCAGTTTCCTCACCTCTCTCAGTCCTTACAGAAGTGAGGAGTTAAGGCCTTGCTCTGGGTTAGATTTTGGTTTAAGGGAATGTTGCTGCTGTTTTAATCTTCTATCCAGACTACTCAAACTTTCTGCCTTAATGGCAATAAGGCTATTTTGCTTTTTTATTATTATTATTTTTAGTTGTGTGTTCACTGTAGGTTCACTTTTAATTTCCTTCAATAACTTTTCTTTTGCATTCACAACTTGGCTAAGCGTTTCATGCAAGAGGCCTAGTTTTTGGCCATTCTTGGCTATGAACATAACTTTCTCACTAAGCTAAACCACGTCTAGCTTTTGATTTAAAGTGACAGATGTGTGACTCTTCCTTTCACCTGAACACTTATATGCCATTCTAAGGTTATTAATTGGCCTAATTTCAATATTGTGTCTCAGGCAACAGGTCCTTCTCAGGCGCAAGGAGAAGGAGAGACATGGAGCTCCACAACTTAATCATATACCTCCCATATGACCCAGCCATTCTACTCCTCAGTATTTAACCAAGAAAACTGCAAATGTATGTCCCTACACAAAATATTTGTTCACAAATCCTCACAGCAGCTTTGTAATAGCAAAAGTTGGAGTTACAATCAACCGGTGAACAGGTATAGTCATTCAATGGAATACTACCCCTCAATAAAAAGGAATGAAGTATTGTTACATGTAACAACACAGATACATCTCAAAATAATGAGATGAAAGAAACCAGACCAAAAAAGGTATACATACTATACTATACTATTCTATTCAGATAAACTTATTGAAAATGAAAACTACAGTAATGGAAAGCATATTGATGGTTGCCTGGGGAGAGGGGATGGGTGGGAAGCAGTGATAGAAATGTTCTGGGGGTGATAGAAATGTTCATTGTCTTGAACGTGTTGATGGCGTCAGTGGTACACAAAATCAATTCTCATAAAATTGTATACTTTGAATATATATATATAATATTCAATCTCAAAGTTTTTAAAAATTTCTATAAAATCTGCTTTCCATCTGTCATTGAAAATTTTGCAAATGATGCTTAGGTCATCCAACTGTTCATCTACACCAAGGGAATGCTTTGTGGTCATAATCTTTCCTCCCTTGAAAGCCTGGGGCTTTGTCCCCTCTGGAGTCCTTCCCTGGGCAAGCTTCCAAAGCATGAACTTCCTTCCTGGAGCATGAGAGAAAGCTCTGTGCTGAGTACTGCAAACCCACCAAGTTAAATAAAACCTACTTTCATCATCCATCTGTATTTTTTTCCATGTATTTCTGATAACTCACCATTGATTTTGGAAACTTGCCAGTCGTTCTGTAGGCTTTCACTGGCGATGGAAAATGTAAAGTGGGGACCCCGAAAGAACTGCTGATCATCATCAGTAGCCTCGAAAATGAGACTTCCAGGTGCACTGAGGGGATGGCAGAAGAACAAGTCCGTGTAGTCCTTGGCCAGCCTGGGAGGGTTGTCATTCACATCCGTAAGGATCAGGTGGAACTGTGACACAGAGCTCAAGGAAGACCCCCCTAAGGAATTGAATGATTGAAACATGGGATCAGCTCACTCATTTTCCTCTTAAATAGAAAGGTTTCCCTTTCTTTAAAAGTCAAGCAGTTAGGTACACTGAGATGCTACTTTTGTTACTGGTGAAAAAGTCTTATTGGCCATCATCATAATAACTAAGATCTATGTGCTAATATTTTACATCTATTACTTCACAATAATTCTGAAAACTGAGCTCAGAAGTTGTGTAACTTGCCCAAGGCAGAGAGGTTTTCAATCCAAGAGGTCTAACTCCAGCACTCACACCTTCACTTGCTCCTCACCAGGTCTTAGGCATGTTATTTGAGTTTTCTAAGCTTATTTTCTTCAGCTGTGTAGCTTTGCGAGAATCCCAAATATGAGTAAATGTTCTGGAAAATAGTAAAAGTCTCCACAGACATTATGTAGTATATGACAGGAGTGAAAAACTTGATCTGCAGCATAACCGGTAGGTAGCTATGTAATCTTGGGCAGTTACTTAATTTCTCAGTGCTTTGGTTTCCTCGTTCATAATATGTGGTCAAGAATAGCACCTACCTTATAGTGTTGCATGAGGAGTAAGTTATTACACTAAGTGCTCATTATGGGGCTGTCAGTGCAACATAAACACTGACTGTTATCGTGTCCTCCCCGACACCAATCACAGACATTGTTTCTACAACTTCTGACTCTGACCTTGTTTGATTCCAGTAATGTTTTCTTGCTCCTGCTTCATTTCCAGTAAACCCTGTTTTCTTGCTTTTCGTCTCAACATCGTCTATGTCCATGACTACACTTAACCAAAGGAGAAAAGGCCGCTGTGTTCTTGAAGTCATTGTATCTATTTATATCATGTCAGTGCCAAAAACTAAAAACGGAACAGGGTTTTGGACCCTGGTTTTGATTTCTGAAACTTCTAGAATGTGAGAAACTCTTGGGACACATCCAGAGTGAAGTTCTGATCCCCATGCTATGAGAAAGGGGTGTGCACAGCATAAAGGCTCAGCCAGAACCTGCCTGCTGCTTCACTGGGAGCTTTTAAATCAAGAGTTCAATGTATACAATGCGATAGTGGAATGTGCTTCACTCAAGCAAGAGACAGAAGCAGAGGGCCTGTCCGCTCACACACACCCTTCCCAAGCTGGCACGCGGTTCTGCATTCTACCCTTTTTGGTTTGCCTTGACTGAAGTAATTTTGTTTTTCTTCATCTTTCTGCATGCAGGGGCCATTTTTACGATTCCTGTCTGTTCTCCATTTAGCTCTCAACCCTGGGCCTCACATTTTGAAAGTTTTTTTTTTTTTTTTTTTTTTTTTTTTTCCAGGGCTGTGGTGGGTGGGGGGGGGTCTAAAAATATTTATTGAGTAATTTGTTTAATTCTCTTTTGGCAAACCTGGCAGATACATTTACTAGCTAATTAGAGCCTGATCAACATTGGATCAACAGATTTCCTACTCGTATGTCTGAAAATTCCATTAAAATGCAAAGAAACTCTGTGTTAGTGGCCAGACTTATTATTGGGTAAACATACTATTCCTATGAGTTTATTTTTATTTAAAAAAGTTCTCTGGAACTCCACATCTGGAGCCAGCAGGCAATATATATCACCACAGCTGAAATAAATAGGATGCAAAGATTATACAGAAATGGCTCAAACATCCTGGGCTTTTCTGTATAATAGTCTTTCCTTTCAAAAGTTCACCTGATTTCGTCAAAACACAGATACCCTGGTTCACCCAAACCTATAGAATCAGAATCTCCAGGGGTGGACTCCTAGTGACCATATTCAACAAACTCCCTGGGGATTCTGACACATATCAAAGTAGAGAATATTTCATAAAACATTTTCTGCTTCAAAAAGGATGAGAGTTACGATTTAAGGTTGAAGGAGCAAGTGGTGGTCTAGGTGAACAGGTAAGTGGTTTGACTCCACTCAGAGCTCCTGGGAGAAACGCCCAACCACATTGGAAGAAGGGAGGTAGTTCAGCCAGGGACACAGAACCCTCTAGAAGAGGCCGTAGCCCCTATAGGAAACCACAGAGTGAGCAGCAGCCCTGCTGGGGGCACAGGTGTTTTTCACCTTTAACAAAACCATGAAGGGGCCCAGCATGGTGGCTCACGCCTGTAATCCCAGAACTTTGGGAGGCGGAGGCAGGCAGATCAACTGAGGTCAGAAGTTTGAGACCAGGCTGGCCAACATAGTGAAACCCTGTCTCTTCTAAAAATACAAAAATTAGCCAGGCGTAGTGGCAGGCACCTGTAACCCCAGCTACTCGGAAGGCTGAGGCAGGAGAATTGCTTGAACCCAGGAGGCGGAGGTTGCAATGAGTGGAGATTGCACTACTGCACTCCAGCCTGGATGACAGAGAAAGATTCCATCTCAAAAAAAAAAAAAAAAAGAAGATATGAGCACTCCCTTATACTTTTGTACCCTTCTCATCCTTCCACTTTAATGTGATATTCTGGTGCTTTGGCTCTGTCAGTTTTCTTATCCTCCCTCCCATTTCAACCCAAATATCTTCTGATAATCTATGTTCCATTTTTTTTTTTTTTTTTTTTTTTTTTTTTTTGTGCTTACCTACTTCAGTGGCCACCACTTGTACCCGATATGGACTTCCAGCTTCTCTGTCCAATGGAGCCACACTAAAGATCTCACCAGTCACGTGGTCAATTTTAAGCCAACCTCTTGTGTCTCCTCTCAGTGAATAGCTTCATCAAATGACAAGAGCAAAAGAAAGCCCGCATTACTTTGCATGAAAATGTGAAGCTAGTTCGTGCATCAACTAAATGTTTCTGCATCCTTTAAATATGTTGTAAATAATATACAAATAATGTTGATAACGATAATCTCAGCATTTGTATATTATTTACAACATTTAAAGGATCTATTATCTCAAATTATTAATGCTTTATTTGCATTTCATCTGTCTTTAAAACGATTTGTTCTTCCTTACAACGTGGTGTTTGTGCTTGTGTTAGGAAGGGTATAGTTCAAAACTTCTGGGGAAAGTAGCTAAACTTTTCTGGCAATCAAAGAATTCAAATTAAAGTAACCCAGAAGTATCTTTTAAAACATCTTAGCAAACCACCCATCTAGAAAATTTGAACACCCAGTGGTGGAAACGTTGGGCAAGATAGGTGGATACTCATAGACCCTGGTAACGCAGTGAATTCCTCATCCAACAAACATATATTGAGTGCTGAGGAAGATCAGGCAGTGGACCAAGGGAGGAGGTCACAAAAAGGGCTCTTAGGCAAGTGAAAAAGATAGACAGATGAACAGATAATTCCAATAAAATGTGGTTCACACAACAGAGGGGGCCCTGTGGAATCCAAGACAAGTTTACAGGAATCAACAAAGTCTTTCTGAAGATGTTAAAGGCAAGAAGAGGACGCTTCAAGCAGAAGGAAAAGTGTGAGCTAAAGCACCAAGGGCCAAGGAACAGCATGGTGAGTGTGGGGTCAGGCATTTCAGCAGCGCTGGGGCACACATGGGAAGCAGAAGCCACAGAGATTTGAAGAGCTAGATTATAAGAAGCAAGGGGCAGCCAGCCAATGATTTAAGCAAGAAGGTGACCTGGCCATATTTGTGTTTTCAACAGAGCTCATTGGTAGGTGTGTGGAAGTTGAGAGAGACAAGACAAGACTAGAACCACAGGAAAACCAATGGTACAGTCCTTTAAAAAGCAACACATCATAGTCATGAGGATGTCCATGTCTTTAGAGCAAATAATTCCACTCCTGGAAATCCTACCTAAAAAAAAACCAATCAAAGTTTAAAAAGAATTACATGCATATATCTATTGAAAACATTTTCTATAATCAAAAATACTAGAAGCAACCTACATGTCAAAGAATAACAGAATGATTAAAAATTATGATGTGTTAATTTCCCACAATGTATTTTTTTAAGTATATTCCATATGCCAAACACTGTGTTAGGTTATAAATATGGGTAATGAATATGAAACCCTTTATACTTCGGATTTCATCCTGAAAGAGATGGAATGCTTTGGAGCATTTTGAAAGAGGAGTCAGATGATCTGATTTACTCTTTTAAAAGGTCACTGACTGCAATTCAGTGAGTGGATTCAGGGTGGGGTGGGGGATGGCAGGGGTAAGGATGAATCCAGAACAGACACAGTGGTGCCTTTGAGTAGGCTGGAAGCAGGGAGAAGCAGGTGGATTCTGAATATATTTCAACAGAAGAATCTATAATATTTGCTGAAGGATTGGATTCAGATCCACTGGGTGCTAATTGATTTTAAGTTTGTGGAGCTGGAGAATTAAATTACTCAGAGCAACACTGGAGTCATCCTTAATTCTTAACAGACTTATTACTCATGTCTGAACTATTGATTATTCCTTACTCCTGAAACACTCCCTTCATTTGTCTTCTGGAACTGTACCTTACAGAACACCTCTTCTCAGTCTCCCTTGCTAACCTCCTCTTCCTGACCTCAACTTAATTGTATATGTATCCTTTCCTTGTTTCGTCACGGTAATTTTCTTACGTGCCTTTATTTTTCCCACTGATAAACTTTTTATTCTCATCTTTGACCAATGATTTTTATAGTATTTTCGTGAAGAAGGTAGGAACTTTTGTGAAATAAATGGTATAAAGATTAAAAACATAGTGTCTCCTCATAATTTTTGACTCAGTAGTATCTACACTAAACCATAGAGTATATCCCCTACTGTTCTTTCTTCTCTATAAAACTACAGAAGTAGTTAGAGTAAAACTGTAGGTGGTAACCTTGCTTCTCAATGATCAGATAAAGGTCTTAGAAGTGAATCCAAGTGCCTGAAGGACAGCTCAACGGGAGGCAAGACTCCCTCCAGATGTTTAGAGAAAGTTAAGGAATTGTCTGTCATTCATAGCCACATGCATGATTTAAGTCATGCTGAAATATTTATTATGCCATAGACAGGAGGTGTAATGTACAACAGCAGCGAAAGATCTGAGTTCAAGTCTTATTAACTACATGATCTTAAAGATTTTATAGATATTATACAGATATATACAAACATATTTCTTAAGCAAATTAATCATCTTTGTACTTTTTAAGGAAATCTGTGTGGGTCTTATTGAACTGAAAAAAAGGAATTGCTAAGATGGAAATGTTTATACATTTTGTTCAGCCACCTCAGCCAGAGCACCAGCTTCTCCAGGGGTGCTCTTTGGAGCCAAGGAACCTGTGTATCCTACATCCAGAAGACTCCCTCAGCCCTGTAAGTTAGCATGGTCTGTCCAGTTGGGCTTTGGTCTCTCTACATCTCCAATACACCTTTAAGGCTGGAACCCTTTCTTAAACCCAGCCTAGATAACTGGCTCAGACACAGGGCCTGGTTCATCTTGTCTCTCTCAGAGGTAAACCTCACCTGAACCATCCAGCTCTCAGCTGAGACCTGAAGCTCATGGGCTGGAATGGAACCTCACACTGCTTCCCACTTGTCTGAGACTAGATGCTTATTGATGAACCACCATCCCTCGGAATGCCCCCAGGTGTTGACACCTTCCTAAACCAAGGCCAAGTTCATCATTGCTGGGTGTGCTGTGAGGGTCAACCCTAGAGTCAGTGCAGGCCAGCTCCTCCTCCTCCTCCCCACTGACTTTGGTGACCACGCAGCCAGGCCTGCCCAGCACTGTTGCCCTTTACCTTATGTCCAGACCTTCTGGATCCTTGGCAGTCACATTGCCCACTTTAGTGCCTATAGCTACATCCTCACTGACTTTCGCTTGGAATACGTATTGGGAAAATTCAGGTGCTTCATTCACATCTGTCACAAAAAGCGTGAACTTGGCAAAAGAACTTGCATTGTACGTCACACCAAACACTAGAGGCTCAGGATTTTCTGCTTTGAACACAATGTTGGAAATAGCTGCTGTTTCAAAATCAAGAGGCTGTGTAGGAGAAAGAGAGAAAATTAATTTTGGGGTGATTAGATTCATTCCCTATGCTTCTTAAACTCTCATATATTCAATATATGATATTGGGAAAACTGGATATCCACATGCAGGAGAATGAAATTAGACTATCTTATACCATGTATGAAAATCAGTTCAAAATAGATTATAGACAAAACATAAGACCTAAAACTGTAGCACCACTAGAAGAAAACATAGAAGAAAACTCTGACATTGGTCTTGGCAATGATTTTTTAAAATTATTTTTTATTTTTGAGATGCAGCCTCATGCTCTGTCACCCAGCCTTTAGTGCAGTGGTGCGATCTTGGCTCACTGCAAGCTCCGCCTCCCGGGTTTGTTCAAGTGATTGATTCTCCTGCCTCAGACTCCCAAGTGGCTGGGATTACAGGCATCCACCACCATGACCGGCTAATTTTTGTATTTTTAATAGAGACAAGGTTTCACCATGTTGGCCAGGCTGGTCTCAAATTCCTTACCTCAAGTGATCTGCCCGCCTTGGCCTCCCAAAGTGCTAGGATTACAGGTATGAGCCACCATGCCTGGCTGGAATAGAAGTTTATCTGACTCTCAGTTCTAGAGGCTAGAAAGCCCACGAACATGGCACCAGTATCTGTTGAGGACTTTGTGCTGTGTTATCCTATGACAGAAGGGCAAACCATCTCACGAGATAGAGGAAACTCACCCTTTTATTTTTAGTAGAGATGGGGGTTCTGCCATGTTGGCCAGGCTGGTCTCAAATTCCTGACCTCAAGTGACCCGCCCACCTCAGCCTTTCCCCCATGCATGCACCAACACACACCATCACAACTCACTCTCTAGTTCCTAAGTGCTGTGGCATGATTTTTCACGTGGAAGGGTAGGAACTGTGTGTGAAGACTCAGGGTCATTTGAGATAGAAAAAAGCAATTGAAATTTGTCCAAATATGTAAGAGAAAATCATGTAAGCCAACTAAGTGTGAAAAAAGAGGTTGTTCATAGTGATAAGCACCCACTGTCTGCAGGGCCTGGCCCTCGTCGGCCTCGTGATTGCTACATGTGGTCTACGGTTCAGTTTGGGCTTCTCCCCCTGAAGTGGAGGTGGGCAGAGCAAGCTGGAGTTTCTGACTCACAGGACCCACTCCCAGTCTCAGGGGATGACAGAACTGTCCAGTTGAGATGAAAGCTTAGTAGGCCAAGCAGGAAGGCAGCAGCTCCCAGAATAATCCTGTGATGGGGACAAAGGACACAGTTCTCAGTTCCTGTCCAGTTCAGCAAAGTCCGGGCCCAGGCAGGCAGCACAGCTGTCCCTATGCTTAGGCAGAGCACGTGCATCCATCCTCACCACGAAGCAGGTCCTAAGCACCCTCCCTGGCTTTTCCTCATTCCATCACTGGTCCCAGAGGCAATGGTTTAAAGAAATGAGACACTGTATGTGCAAATGAGAAGCAGCCTGTATTACCAGAAGAGAACGTGCAAGGCTGAAAGTGGAAAGAGAAGACTGTATGGCGAGCTGAGGTGTTGGAACTTCATCCTTGACTAACAAAGTCAGATCTGTGTCTTAGAAAGATAACTCCAGGAGCAGCTGCATGGGGAATGGATTCGAGGTGATCCACACTGGGGCAGGAAGACTAGCTAGAAGACAGTGTCAGTGTTCCCTAAACACTGGATGGAAGAACGAATGAAAAGCAGCAGCCTACCATTGAGAATTCTATTCACATAACTTCCACACCTGGAGAAACATCAACTCTTCTGGAGAAATTATAAATGGAAGATGCTACATTAGCAAATGGTAATCAGCAGAGCTGAGCCAAGAACAAGCCTTGTCCGGCCATGTGCATTGTTTTTCATGACATGGGGATATGACTGCAAGACCAAGTCAAGAGACCTGCACTGCCTCTTGGAATGGCCTCAGTCCCATCTGGCAAGACATATTCAAGTTAACTGAAAAAACCTGCTCACACCACAATTCCTTTTGTGCACACAACTGCCTGAAAGGTCAAACCTAGTGATTTAGATTCAACTTGGAGGCAAAGAAAATGCTGAAGGAGAGGGGCTGAGACTCGGATATTTACCATTTTCACTAGCGATCACTGATGAGATCAAAGTGTGCACATTAGTTTTCCAGATGACATTTGGGCTAGTTAAAAATAGCTAGTGAATTGAGAATTCAAAAGGATCAGCCATAGTGGAGAAGTGACAAAATTTGCCAGTTAAAAAAAGGCAGAACCCTGAATTTCAAGAAACAGGATCCCAGGAGAGTTATTGTTGAGCCAGGCAGGGTTCAAAGAAATAGCTTTCCTGCTCATGACACACATTTGGCCCCAAGAGCATGATAACCAACCACATGAGAGGCTGGAGCTTGGGCAGCAGTAAATACAGAGCAGGGAGCATTTCTGACAGTTGTTTAATCTGAAGGATCGCTTTGGGCACTTGCCAAAATTATTCATTTCCAGGCTTTCCCCTTGAGAGACTGAGGCTGCAGTCCTCAGTATGCACCATTTGACTCTTGAATTAGGCAAGTTTGGCCGCCTTAGGGGAAAGCATACCTGTCCACAGGTAGAATCCTAGCTCTAATTAATTAGAATCAAGTGTGACACATGTTTAAGTTTGCAACCTGCTGGATGCTGTGTTAGGAACTATATACGTACTTTTGCATTTAATTCTTCAACATCCTTACTAGAAAGGTGCTACCATTTTACCCATTTTTACAGATTGGAAAACTGGGGCCTGAGAGGTTACATCATTTGGTCAAGGCCACAAGCTAGTAAGTGGCAACACCAGGACTCACAGAAATTACATCCTGAGAGGAGCTGGAGACGTGGAGTCAAGTTCCCAGCTCTGCCATCACCAGAAGGCCTGACTGTACCTTGCTGTGGGCCTGAATTTCTGCCTCCCTCAGAATCAGTAGGAGAAGCAAGAGAGTTTATGCAAACAAACTATAGTTGCCACGTATGAGTCCCTTGGTGAATTTTACCTGTGATTAGCACATTTGTAATTCAGATGAACTGTTAATGATATAATTGTGATTAACAAACTTAATTTAAATGTTTTAAAATTATTAACACAGTAGTTCAGAACAGTGGTAGTCCCTTGATGGCTTAATAGGCAAGGACTTAGAAGACAAAGCCAAACATAAAAAACCAAATTATATAGTCTATAAAACACTTCAATAACAAATAGTATGGCTACATACCTTTGTTATATTTTTATTCTATATCCTAGTGGGGAATTGGCTAATATTTAGTGTATCCTAATCAAGAATCCACAGTCCAGGGTTGGTTGTTGCTTAGCATCTGAAAGAACCTAATCCAAGATCTGTATCCCAGAGGTAGCTATGATAGCCAACACTATCTCAATCAGAACTAGAAGGTTTGTTAATTAGCAAAGTGATCTTACAAATAAATTTTCTTGGTGATATGAGTGGTGTCTGAGATATGCACTTTGGGCCAGGCGCAGTGGCTCAAACACCTGTAATCCCAGCACTTTGGGAGGCTAAGGCAGGTGGATCACTTGCGCCCAGGAGTTCAAGACCAGCCTGGGCAACATAAGGGGACCCCATCTCTACAAAAATAAAAAATTAGCTGGGTGTGGTGGCACATGCCTGTGGTCCCAGCTACTCAGGAGGCTGAGGTGGGAGGATTACTCAAGCCTAGGAGGTTGAGGCTGCAATGAGCTATGACTGTGGCACTGCACCTGTCTCAGAAAAAAAGATATGCTGTTTGGTTAGTGTATCCCTTAGTCATTGTGAACAGGAGTATAGATATCTGGCCTGGCCAGCAGATTATACCCTGCAGAGTTCCAGGGCTCAGTTCTGTTCTGCCAGTTATCTCCTGCCTCTGGATGGTCGAACAAACCCACTTGCTTAAGGATTGTTATCACAGTGCCCAAGGGACAGACAGCTGGGATGTCATAGGCATAAAGCACAGGTTGGATGATCACCTATGTGTCTGCTTGTTCATAATTGTATATGGGACAGAATTCATTTATTCATTAAGTCAAGCAATATTTATTGAACCTCTAATATATGCTAGGAGATATAATAGACACTTGAAATAGAATCACATATAAAGTAAGGATGTGACAAAGACTTTGGTCAGAGGCCCACTCTACTGTAGCGTACCTCTCGTGTTAGGTTGTGAGGGAGGATACTTATAGCTCTCACCCACCGCTAGTCATTGAGGTAGGTGCCAATATCTCCCTAAAAGGCCCATTAACCACAAATGGCCAAGTTAAACCACTGTTTAAAAAAAGATGACATATGGGCCTTGTTCATTCTGGGATGGATAGGCCTCTATCTTCCCTTAGATTCCTAGAGAGCTCTGGTCCTGCAAAAGGATAAAAGAAAGCTGCCCCCATCACCTGCAAAGGAACACTCCAACCCACTGCAAGCTCTGAAAAGTGCCCTTCCCTTTATCCTTTCTTTCTGTGATTTTCTCTCTCCGTGTAGACTGCTGTGAGCACAAGAGGAGGTTGGCATGGTACCTTTTCCAAATGTCGGATTCACACACAAGGCTAAGGCTTTGAGCTGGTCCACAGCAACCTCTCTGCTGAAATGCAGCAGGGCCCTTGGTTCGAGCTGGAATGTTTGGTAACAGTGGGATCAGAATTCCAAGACTCTGTCCCAGGGCTTGCTTTAGCACTAGTGCTTTTTCCTCTGTGCTTCTGTCCATTTTCTGTGAAATTATTCTATTTTGTCTTCATTTTTAGCCTCTTTCAGTTTTCTTTTATTCTAGCTCAAAACTGTATTCCAGAGCTTTCTTTTGCAGTTTCCAGCACACTGCACTGCAAACCTTAAACAATTAGCCACCCTTGCAAATTCTCTCTGGCCCTTTTTAACAGTGAGGTTTCACTTTCTCCCCTAGGAAAGTATCTTAACTGTAAGTACATTGGACGGCATTGAGTGCTGCTTCCAATTGAGTCATCTGGTGAACCCATGACATGCTCTAAACACAGATGAGGCAGCCACAGAGAAAAGTCAAGATTCAGGTGTACATGGCACGGGACAGGAGTAGATTGAGGGAGGGTTGGGAGAATCCTGTACAAACAGACAGGAACCAAGGTAATTAAGACTCTGACTCCAGATTACCCAGTCCTTACAGAGGGAGAGACAGAATGAGAGCCCATGGGCTTATCAATACAGTAAAAGATGAAAGTAAAGCAGCGGGGAGGGGGATTGAAAAGAAACTTGTCTATTGAACCTTGAAAGGAGACCCAGCAGTTTTGTTAATCAAGAGGTATCTCTGCCTGGCACATTAGAATAAAGGGTTTATAGCCTAAAAGGCCCATGGGGTCATCCAACCCAACTCCTCACATTTGCAAAGGGGGAAGTGAAAGCGAGGCCCTGAGTGCCACTCCTGGCCCCTAACAGCGTTGCCAGATTTAGCAAATAAAAACATAGAACACAGGGGGCGCCCAAGATGGCTGAATAGGAACAGCTCCAGCCTGCAGCTCCCAGCATGAGCGACACAGAAGACGGGTGATTTCTGCATTTTCAACTGAGGTACTGGGTTCATCTCACTGGGGCATGTCGGACAGTCAGTGCTGGTCAGCAGGTGCAGCCCGACCAGTGAGAGCTGAATCAGGGCAAGGCATCACCTCACCTGGGAAGCACAAGGGCGAAGGGAATTCCTTTCCCTAGCCAAGGGAAACTGAGACACACAACACCTGGAAAATCAGGTAACTCCCACCCTAATACTGTGCTTTACCAAGGGTCTTAGCAAACAGCACACCAAGAGATTATATCCCACACCTGGCCTGGAGGGTCCCATGCCCACGGAGCCTCCCTCATTGCTAGCACAGCAGTCTGACATCTAACTGCAAGGTGGCAGGGAGGCTGGGGGAGGGGTGTCCACCGTTGCTGAGGCTTAGTAGGTAAACAAAGCCTCCAGGAAGATCTAATTGGGTGGAGCCCACCACAGCTCAAGGAGGCCAGCCTGCCTCTGTAGACTCCACCTCTGGGGACAGGCCATAGCTAAACAAAAAGCAACAGAAACCTCTGCAGATGTAAATGTCCCTGTCTGACAGCTTTAAAGAGAGCAGTGGTTCTCCCAGCACAGAGGTTGAGATCTGAGAACGGACAGACTGCCTGCTCAAGTGGGTCCCTGACCCCTGAGTAGCCTAACTGGGAGACATCCCCAACTAGGTGCAGACTGACACCTCACACGGCTGGGTACACCTGAGACGAAGCTTCCAGAACAAGAATCAGTAACACTCGCTGTTCAACAATATTCTATCTTGTGCAGCCTCCACTGCTGATATCCAGGCAAAGAGGGTCTAGAGTGGATCTCAAGCAAACTCCAACAGACCTGCAGCTGAGGGTCCTGACTGTTAGAAGGAAAACAAACAAACAGAAAGGATACCCACAGCAAAATCCCATCAGTACATCACCATCATCAAAGACCAAAGGCAGATAAAACCACAAAGATGGGGAAAAAACAGTGCAGAAAAGCTGGAAATTTAAAAAATCAGAGCGCATCTGCCCCTCCAAAGGAACACAGCTATCACCAGCAATGGAACAAAGCTGGATGGAGAATGACTTTGATGAGTTGAGAGAAGAAGGCTTCAGTCGATCAAACTTCTCAGAGCTAAAGGAGTAACTATGTACCCAGCGCAAAGAAACTAAAAACATTGAAAAAAGAATGGATGAATGGATAACAAGAATAATCAACGCAGAGAAGACCATAAAAGAACTGATAGAGATGAAAACCATGACACGAGAACTACATGACAAATGCACAAGCTTCAGTAACCGATTCGATCAACTGGAAGAAAGAGTATCGGTGACTGAAGATCAAATGAATGAAATGAAGCAAGAAGAGGAGTGTAGAGAAAAAAGAGTAAAAAGAAATGAACAAAGCCTCCAATAAATATGGGATTATGTGAAAAGACCAAATCTACGTCTGATTGCTGTGCCTGAAAGTGACAGGGAAAATGGAACCAAGTTGGAAAACACTCTGCAGGATATCATCCAGGAGAACTTCCCCAACCTAGTAAGGCAGGCCAACATTCAAATTCAGGAAATACAGAGAATGCCACAAAGATACTCCTCGAGAAGAGCAACTCAAAGACACATAATTGTCAGATTCACCAAAGTTGAAATGAAGGAAAAAATGTTAAGGGCAGCCAGAGAGAAAGGTCAGGTTACACACAAAGGGAAGCCCATCAGACTAACAGCAGATCTCTCGACAGAAACTCTAGAAGCCAGAAGAGAGTAGGGGCCAATATTCAACATTCTTAAAGAAAAGAATTTTCAACCCAGAATTTCATATCCAGCCAAACTAAGTTTCATAAGTGAAGGATAAATAAAATCCTTTACAGACAAGCAAATGCTTAGAGATTTTGTCACCACCAGGCCTGCCCTACAAGAGATCCTGAAGGAAGCACTAAACATGGAAAGGAACAACAGGTACCAGCCATCGCAAAAACATGCCAAAATGTAAAGACCATCGATGCTAGGAAGAAACTGCATCAACTAACAAGCAAAATAACCAGCTAATATCATAATGGCAGGATCAAGTTCACACATAACAATATTAACCTTAAATGTAAATGGACTAAATGGTCCAATTAAAAGGCACAGACTGGTAAATTGGATAAAGAGTCAAGACCCATCAGTTTGCTATACTCAGGAGACCCATCTCACATGCAGAGACACACATAGGCTCAAAATAAAGGGATGAAGGAAGATCTACCAAGCAAATGGAAAACAAAAAAAAGCACAGGTTGCAATCCTAGTATCTGAAAAAACAGACTTTAAACCACCAAAGATCAAAAGGGACAAAGAAGGCCATTACATAATGGTAAAGGGATCAATTCATCAGGAAGAGCTAACTATCCTAAATATATATGCACCCAATACAGGAGCACCCAGATTCATAAAGCAAGACCTTGGAGACTTACAAAGAGACTTAGACTCCCATACAATAATAATGGGAGACTTTAACACCCCACTGTCAACACTAGAGAGATCAATGAGACAGAAAGTTAGCAAGGATATCCAGGAATTGAACTCAGCTCTGCACCAAGCGGACCTAATAGACATCTACAGAACACCCCAAATCAACAGAATATACATTCTACTCAGCACCACATCACAGTTATTCCAAAACTGACCACATAGTTGGAGGTAAAGCACTCCTCAGCAAATGTAAAACAACAGAAATTGTAACAAACTGTCTCTCAGACCACAGTGCAATCAAACTAGAACTCAGGACTAAGAAACTCAATCAAAACCGCTCAACTACATGGAAACTGAAACAACCTGCTCCTGAATGACTACTGGGTACATAACGAAATGAAGGCAGAAATAAACATGTTCTTTGAAACCAATGAGAACAAAGATACAACATACCAGAATCTCTGGGACACATTTAAAGCAGTGTGTAGAGGAAAATTTATAGCACTAACTACCCACAAGAGAAAGCAGGAAAGATCTAAAATTGACACCTTAACATCACAATTAAAAGAACTAGAGAAGCAAGAGCAAACACATTCAAAAGCTAGCAGAAGGCAAGAAATAACTAAGATCAGAGCAGAACTGACGGAGATAGAGACATAAAAAACCCTCCAAAAAATCAATGAATCCAGGAGCTTGTTTTTGGAAAAGATCAACAAAATTGATAGACTGCTAGCAAGACTAATAAAGAAGAGAGAAGAATCAAAAGACACAATAAAAAATGATAAAGGGGATATCACCACTGATCCCACAGAAATACAAACTACCATCAGAGAATACTATAAACACCTCTATGCAAATAAACTAGAAAATCTAGAAGAAATGATTAAATTCCTGGACACATACACTCTCCCAAGACTAAACCAGGAAGAAGTTGAATCCCTGAATAGACAAATAACAGACTCTGAAATTGAGGCAATAATTAATAGCCTACCAACCAAAAAAAGTCCAGGACCAGACAGATTCACAGCCAAATTCTATCAGAGGTACAAGGATGAGATGGTACCATTCTTTCTGAAACTATTCCAATCAATAGATAAGGAGAGAATCCTCCCTATCTCATTTTATGAGGCCAACATCATCCTGATACCAAAGCCTGGCAGAGACACAACAAAAAAAGAGAATTTTAGACCAATATCCCTGATGAACATCAATGTAAAAATCCTCAGTAAAATACTGGCAAACCGAATCCAGCAGCACATCAAAAAGCTTATCCACCATGATCAAGTGGGCTTCATCCCTGGGATGCAAGGCTAGTTCAACATACACAAATCAATAAACATAATCCAGCATATAAACAGAACCAAAGACAAAAACCACATGATTATCTCAATAGATGCAGAAAAGGCCTTTGAGAAAATTCAACAGCCCTTCATGCTAAAAATTCTCAATAAATTCAGTATTGATGGAACATACCTCAAAATAATAAGAGCTATTTATGACAAACCCACAGCCAATATCATACTGAATGGCCAAAAACTTGAAGCATTCCCTTTGAAAACTGGCAGAAGACAGGGATGCCCTCTCTCACCACTCCTATTCAATATAGTGTTGGAAGTTCTGGTTAGGGCAATCAGGCAAGAGAAAGAAGTAAAGGGTATTCAATTAGGAAAAGAAGAAGTCAAATTGTCCCTGTTTGCAGATGACATGATTGTATATTTAGAAAACCCCATTGTCTCAGCCCAAAATCTCCTTAAGCTGATAAGCAACTTCAGCAAAATCTCAGGATACAAAATCAATGTGCAAAAATCACAAGCATTCTCATACACCAGTAACAGACAAACAGAGAGCCAAATCATGAATGAACTCCCATTCACAATAGCTTCAAAGAGAATAAAATACCTAGGAATCCAACTTACAAGGGATATAAAGGACCTCTTCAAGGAGAACTACAAACCACTGCTCAGTGAAATAAAAGAGGACACAAACAAATGGAAGAACATACCATGCTCATGGATAGGAAGAATCAATATTGTGAAAATGGCCATACTGCCCAAGGTAATTTATAGATTCAATGCCATCCCCATTAAGCTACCAATGACTTTCTTCACAGAATTGGAAAAAACTGCTTTAAAGTTCATATGGAACCAAAAAAGAACCCGCATTGCCAAGACAATCCTAAGCCCAAAGAACAAAACTGGAGGCATCACGCTACCTGATTTCAAACTATACTACAAGTCTACAGTAACCAAAACAGCATGGTACTGGTACCAAACAGAGATATAGACCAACGGAACAGAACAGAGCCCTCAGAAATAATACCACACATTTACAGTCATCTGATCTTTGACAAACCTGACAAAAACAAGAAATGGGGAAAGGATTCCCTATTTAATAAATGATGATGGGAAAATTGGCTAGTCATAAGTAGAAAGCTGATACTGGATCCTTTCCTTACTCCTTATACGAAAATTAATTCAAGATGGATTAGAGACGTAAATGTTAGACCTAAAACCATAAAAACCCTAGAAGAAAACCTAGGTAATACCATTCAGGACATAGGCATGGGCAAGGACTTCATGTCTAAAACACCAAAAGCAACAGTAACAAAGCCAAAATTGACAAATAGGATCTAATTAAACTAAAGAGCTTCTGCACAGCAAAAGAAACTACCATCAGAGTGAACAGGCAACCTACAGAATGGGAGAAAGTTTTTGCAATCTACTCATCTGAAAAAGGGCTAATATCCAGAACCTACAAAGAACTCAAACAAATTTACAAGAAAAAAAACAAACAACCCCATCAAACAGTGGGCAAAGGATATGAACAGACACTTCTCAAAAGACGACATTCATACTGCCAACAGACACATGAAAAAATGCTCATCATCACTCGACATCAGAGAAATGCAAATCAAAACCACAATGAGATACCATCTCACACCAGTTAGAATGGCAATCATTAAAAAGTCAGGAAACAACAGGTGCTGGAGAGGATGTGGAGAAATAGCAACACTCTTACACTGTTGGTGGGACTGTAAACTAGTTCAACCACTGTGGAAGACAGTGTGGCGATTCCTCAAGGATCTAGAACTAGAAATACCATTTAACCAAGCCATCCCATTACTGGGGATATACCCAAAGGATTATAAATCGTGCTGCTATAAAGACACATGCAAACGTATGTTTATTGCAGCAGTATTCAAAATAGCAAAGACTTGGAATCAACCCAAATGTCCATCAGTGACAGACTGGATTAAGAAAATGTAGCACATATATACCATGGAATACTACGCAGCCATAAAAAAGGATGAGTTTATGTCCTTTGTAGGGACATGGATGCAGCTGGAAACCATCATTCTCAGCAAACTATTGCAAGAACAGAAAACCAAACACTGCATGTTCTCACTCACAGGTGGGAATTGAACAATGAGATCACTTGGGCACAGGAAGGGGAACATAACACACTGGGGCCTATTGGGGGAAGAGGGAAAGGATAGCATTAGGAGATATACCTAATGTAAATGATGAGTTAATGTGTGCAGCACACCAACATGGCATGTGTATACATATGTAACAAATCTGCACGTTGTGCACATGTACCCTAGAACTTAAAGTATAATAATAAAAAAATAAAAATAAAAAATAAATAAAAACATAAAACACTAAGTTCAATTTGAAGTTCAGATAAATAACAAACAACTTTTTAGTGTAAGTGTGTCCCAAATATTGCATGGAACACACTTATACTAAAAAGTTGTTCATCCTGCATTTTATATATTTTATGTGACATTACCTCCCTGTAAAATTTACTTGGCTAACTAGCGACAGAGCCAGGTCTAGAACCCTGACTTTCCGTCTGTCAGGAAGACAGGAATGACTAAGAGGAATCCAGGCATCCAGGAACCCATCACCATGCCTGAGAGGTGGCTGCTAATACGTCACCTCTGCTTATAGATCCTCACACTGTCATTAGTAAATTAACCCACAAACAAAGACAAATTATATTAAATGTATGGGCTATTTACCTTTTTAATTATTACATATCCAGTGTTGGTGTGGGGATCTGTGTCAACCCCTAGGCGTCCCTCACTGTCTCCCTTTATGACATGATACAGAATTTTAGAACTCCCAGTAAATGGCTCATCAGCATCAGTGGCCTGGATGGTTAAGATGGTGGACCCAACGTTTGTGTCTTCAGCAAGAGTCAGGTTTCCATACTAAGGAGAAAATGGAGAAGGAAGCAATGAGGTCTGTTGTCATCAAAGCCAAAGGACAAACTTATCTCTCTGGTTTCAGAATAGACACAAGTCATAGTTTGCATCAATCTTCATGGGGCATGTTTTTTCCTATTGATGAATATATTGCAGTTGATTTTAACATCAGTCATACTCATGAGCCGATATCCACTGTACCAAAGAACACAATATCTCAGAGAGCTACTGGTAGGATTCTAAAACAAATTCCCCCTTCTATATCAAATTTGTTAAATAACTTAATTATTGTAGTAGTAATGATATAAATAGCCACCATGTATTGAGTCTCTATCAGGTGGTAGGCACTTTATATACATTATTTAATCAATTCTTAAATCAACCAATGCATGTAGGTTGATTAAAAGCTTGAACTTTAGGGTTAAACAGCCTGAATATGAACCATAGGCTTGCTTTTTATTAGTTGGGTGCCTTGAAGCAAGTTACTTCACTTCTTTAAGTGTCAGTTTCATCATCTGTCCAATGAAGACAATAGTAATGGAAACTACTTCATGTTTGCTGCGGGCATTAAGGGAGACAATGCATGTAAAGCTCCTAAATTCTTGGCACATAGTAAGTGCTCAGTAAAGAAAAGCAACAAAACATCGTATGGAGTAGTTATGTTACCATCTCCACTTACGAGGAGCAAAGGCTTGGAGAAGTTAAACCCACCAAGGGTCACACAGCTAGTGGGTCACAGGACTGGGATTCAAAGCCATGTTTGTGCAACTCCAAAGCCTGTGCTCTTGAACACTGGCTTAGACCATCTCCCACTCTGCTAAAAATCCCCCAGATCGTCTCTCTTGGCATTATGATTCTAAAGAGGGTTCTAAGTAGGGATCAGGAGAGAGGACCACGGCACTGAAAGAAGCAGGTTCACTCTCTCTGTCGCCAGGTAAGTATTTAAGCTCTGAGACCTCAAGTGCAGGATTCTTACCCTCAATCTAAAAAACACTGTCTCAATAAAAGGCAAGGAGGTCACAAAGTTAGCAAAGGATCAAATGCCCAAAAGTATGGAGGCTGAGAAGAAATGAGTTATTTGATGCCTGCTGAACCTCAGTGCCTGTTATACAAGACATATCCACTCACACCTCTCCCCACCCCTATCCCTGTCATAAATCAATTCCTTTCTTTGTCACAGCCTTGTCCCTATTTTGATTTATGAACATCATCACAGGGCTCTGGGCTGCCTCATAACTGACTTCAAAAATAACATAACAATCTAGTCAAATGGGCTTCTTGCTCCTTCAAAATAAATAGAGACTTCCCTCCTAAGGGAAACAATGATAAAGTCATCACCAAGTCTGAACGCCCTATCAATGATAAGAAAATAGTAATTTGCATTTTTCTTGAGGTTCTAAATTGACTTTTTTCTTTCTGTCCAGTTAGAATTCTCTCAAATGTCTTGGACACATTTTTCTTTGGCTTAAGTCATAGATTAATTTTTTCTTCTTCCTTTCTCTTACCCAATTATTACAAATTAAATTGCTAATATTCCAAATATTAAATTTTTGACTAAAAATGCTTGAGACGTAGCAGTAAATCTATTTATTGTCTTATACACAAAAATATATAATGACAAACTGCAAGCTGCCATTCAACTTTTTTCAATTTGACAAAGACTGTGGTTGTTGTTTTTAAGAAGCCCTTGGAATAAATGAGCTATTGGCAGGAGTTTATAAACAAATGTTCCCAGACACCTATAATAGTGTTATTGTTCCCCCAGA
Source organism: Chlorocebus sabaeus (assembly GCF_047675955.1). Lineage (NCBI taxonomy): Eukaryota > Metazoa > Chordata > Mammalia > Primates > Cercopithecidae > Chlorocebus > Chlorocebus sabaeus. The sequence goes on from NC_132911.1 coordinate 97,908,409, forward strand.
GATTTTCACTGAAGATGGCCTCTGGGTTATTGGTGCACTGATCAAGTTTACCTGTTAAGTCTGGCACTTTTCCTAGCTACTGTCTGTGTCTTTATCCCAGAAGAAAGGGTCAAGTAAAATGAACAAAGTAAAGAAAAAACAAATAATGACAACTACTCACATCTGATTTTTCAAAGATAGGGATCTGATCATTGATATCAATAACGTTGATTTGCACAAAACAAAGGGTCTTGAAATCTGAAAACCAAAGTCATATGTCATAAAAATTTTCACTGAAAATCATGCATTAAAATCAGAAATCCACAAGAAAATACTTGGCAAGTGAAGTGACAGCCATAGCCACAATTTTGCAATTGACATGCAATTTATGCCGAGAGTGGGTTCTCTGCTTCCCACCTGTACCCAAGTGGTCACCATGTGTGGGGCAGGGTGGCTAAAGACAGATCTAAGAGAGATTTTTCTGGGTTTTTCATTGCTGTCCACCTGCTGTCCTCCTAAGTAAAGATACGTACGGGCTATTCCTGAGCAGGATGACTTTTTTGTGAAGCAGTCTTTTTCTGACTAGTGAAACTTATGTAATCTTCAAAGTCCAGAGCAAAACTATCCTTCCAGAAAGCCTTCTCTGAGCATCCCAGTGGCTGTCTCTCCTTGTCTGAACACATCCATCCTACATCTGCTCTGCCTACTATGATGGGGAGGTTCAAGGGCCTGCTATCTTCTAAGTAAGGGAGGAACTGGCACAATTAGCTATTCACAAGAGTCTGGCTACCCAGCCTGCAGGAAGCAAGGTGGGGACAGAGGTAGCTCCTGGATCCCTGGAGAAATCACCCAGGCTTTCAGGGATGGGTTTCACAATTCCAAGACCTAGGCAGATAGCAGCTTCAGCTAGATTCCAGATACGTGTGGAGTGCGGGTGGGGACAGGATGCCTGGGGGAGACAGAACAAGAAATAAAATGACAGGTTCTTTGTTGGGTTGCTGTTGTTCTAACCATGGTTAGACATAATGGTTAAGACTCTGGGCTTGGAATTCACTGTTTGGACTCTGGCTCTGCCACTTAGCATATATGTGAGAGCTTGGGTGCCTCACTCCATTTATCTGTAAAATGTGAATAACAGAACTGATGTTTTCATCATAATACAATTGTTAGTGGCCTCTAGATACCAGCAACAGTATTGCTTTACCTGAGTTACTCATTCGTCTTCATGATAACTTCATGATATAGTGCTACTGTCATTCCCATTTAATTAACAGATGAGGAAGCCAGGGAATAGAGAAGTTCAGGTAACCTGACCAGGATCACACAAACTAACTAGTGATGGAGCCACGATTCAAACCCAGAGGCTCCCTTTGCCCTCTGCAGCCACCATCCATTCCTCTGTCTGTGCTCTGTAGCCCAAGGGGCTGATCTTATGAACTGCATCAATGCACATCCTCACCCTGAGGGTAACAGTTGGGTTCTGCCAATGGGAGGCCTGGCAAAAGACTGGAGGGAGAATAGGAAGAACGTGGCTGGGGGTGTCACACCCCTGTTGCCAACAGCCCTCTTCTAGTGACAGGCACAGGCCTTGCTCCTTTGGGGGATGCTCGCCTCCCTGACTTCTTCGGGTTTTAGGGCAGAAAATGCTGCTCACTGTGCTTCACAGTCCTGTTGATTTCCCTTAACCCTGCCCACAACCTTTGCAAACAATCCCTTCTTTAAACTCTTTGAGGGGAGCCTCCATTTCCTGCTGGGATCCTGATTAATATTCCCAGGTAGTTTAGAGCAGGTACTCAATGCACTGGAGATGATCCCAGGGACAGAATCTATTAACAATCCAATTACGACCAAGTGGATATTGACTGAAGTTGAGGCTGGTCCTCAGAACGTTTGTAGGCAACAAGAATGGCTGAAGACTGGAGTGGTCCCAAACCCAGAATCCACTGGCTCACTGCTCTGCACACACCTCGTTTGGCCAGCAGTGGGCCTTTCTGGGTAAAAGGCCCTCCTTGGTTTTATGTAAAACTGTGTTAATTATAACCTAGTCTCTAGTTTTCTGTAGTGCACAGTTGAATGTTTAGTTGTATCAACACACACACATATTTGAATATATTTTATCTCTGGTCCATATTTTCTGTAGATTTACTCATGCAAATAAACAATTGTAATCTGATTCCCACTTTAAACTTTATCTTCAAATTGCTCCAGGTCCCCATGCATTTCCACATGGATTCCCACTCTCCCATAAGCCCTACATGATTTTGTAACTTGTCATATTCATCCTTCAAAGGCCAGCTCAGAGACACCTCTTCCAGAAAGCTGTACCTGTTCTCTCCCTCCACTGAGTCACTTATTTCCTTCATGGGCTACCTTGTGCGGTTCCTTGCAATTTACTGACTCACATGTCCATCTCCTCTACCAGAATGAGTGCTCCCTGAGGATAGAATCATCTATGTCTCCCCAACACCTTGCATGGTGCCTCAAATAGGTAAATGTGGAATAACTGCTGAAAGAATGGACTGCTGAGAGTGTGAAATTGTTAGCTTGTTGTGGATAGGGAAGATTTATTATACTTACATCTGTTCTATCTCTTACAATAATGCTAGACAAATATCAGGGCCTTAATATTTGTCAAATTACTAGGTTTCAAACATTCTGCATTGGGGCCCTACTAAACCTGGCTTCTGCCTAGTATCTCAATATCCCTGCCAAGGAGAGGAACATGAAGCACAGTGTGAAACGTTTCTTATTTGTTCTCCATACCTGTGTCAGCCAACAGAACAATTACTGAATTACATGGTAATCGAAGATTCAGTATGAGTTAACTCAAAAGACCTTCTAGGAGTGTGAGTGTCCTTGAAATGAGTCTCTCTTTGAATCCATGTATTTTGTGTGTCTGTGCTTATTTGTTTAACAATGTGTGCAACTGATTGAGAATGCATAGTTTTTATCAGATTCTCAAAGGCTTTTGTGACCCAACAGAGATTAAGAATCACTTGCTCTGCAATTGTGTAAGGAGTATAGGGAAGAATGTCTCCTGATACTGTCAAATGGCCAACTAGAAGCTGATAGGATAAGACAGAACTTCCCGAAAGATGCGCTTCCCCTCCACTTTCCTACAGTAGAGCCCTTTCAGTCTGAAAGCAAGAATTGGGAAATACAATTAGTTTTCCTGTTTGTGATCATGGTCTGCAGAATGTGCCTGGCAGACCTCCAACAACAGGATGTTAACTGACGACGGCCCCACCGTGTGCTCTGGAATCTATTACCACATTCGCACTGAGACCTCGCCTCCTCTGGACTGTCCACAGCCAGTGACTGAGAAAAGCAGTAATGGTAAGGCTCATTTTCAAAGACAATGAATTCCTTTGACAGCCACCTTTAGACTCCCCAACAGCTGTGCCGAGCTTTCCTCAGACTGTTCTAGTCTAGGACATTCCCACCAGCCTTCCTTCTCCATCTCCCCTTCACTCAGGGTCAGGCATCAGGCTTGCATTTTGGTCTGATGACTCTCCCAGCCTTCTCTGTGCCCTTCTGCAATTTTTTCTCACAGGCTCCCCACCAATAAAATCCTTGTATATTTAATCTCCTTTTGGCATCTGCTTCTCATAGGACCCAAACCAACACAACAATGGTGCCTGAGCTGCAGCTCTGGCCTTTACAGTGTTCAACCAGCTATCTCTGTGTTATGTGTGTTTCACAAAGGAAGCAAAGAAGGTTTAAATGGCATCCTTCTATAACATACCAGACATTAGAGCAGGCAAGTAAGTCATAGCTAGAAGGAAAACAATGATTTGTACTCAAGACAGTGGAGCGATACTAACCTTTGTCAGACACCTCTATCGTTAGGTTGTACTGAGGAGTATCTTGCTTCTTCAACGACTGTTTAGCTAACTGTAACATTCCAGCATAGGTTTGGATTAGGAAGAGTCCATCCATGGGAAGTTTGGGAGTTTGCTCCACAATTCTGTAGTTTAACAAACTGTTGGCAGTATTTTCTTCATCGCTGTCATGTGCAGTAAGGGTCCCAATACTGTTACCTATGAGGAAGGAAAGAAGGAAATCCAACCATTACAGGCTCCATGTAATTAAAATAGTTTCACTGAATAAGCACATTCCTAGAAAACACCATGAATAACTCGGGATAGCAGACAAACGTTCTTAGATTTATTTTGATTCTTCTCATCCTATCATGTAATGGGTTGAATAGTGTACTAGTCAGCCAGGGCTGTCATTAAGTATCACGGATAAAACAACAGAGACTTATTTTCTCACAGTTCTGGAGGACAGAAGTCTGCGATCAAGGTGTTGCAGGGGTTGGTTTCTTCCGAGGCTTCCCTGGGCTTGTGGGTGGCTGTCTTTTCCTTCCGGTGCCTTCACAGCACCTTCCTCCTGAACCTCCCTATGTCCACATTTCCTCTTATAATGATACCAGTCATACTGGATTAGGGCCCACCGTGAGGACATTTTACCTTCATGACCTCTTTAAAAACCTTATCTCCAAATATAGTCACATTCTGAGGTACTAGGGGTTAAAATTTCACCCTATGAATCTGGGGGAGGGGGAACATGTAGCCTAGAACAGAAGGTTATGACCTCAACATATAATTTTGTGGGCATAGGGGACACATTCAGCCTGTAACACCTAGTGCTCCCTCCCAAACATGTTTACCAGAACCTGAGCATGGGACTCATTTGCAAATAGGGCCTTCACAGATATCACTAGTTAAGGCTCTGGAGATGAAATCATCCTGGATTTAGAGGCAGCCCTAAATCCAATGACAGGTGTACCTGTAAGAAGGGAAACACAGAGATGCACACACAGGAGGAAATGATCTGGAGGAGGAAGCCGGAAGTTGGAGATAGGCTGCCACAAGTAGCCAGGGAACACCAGATGCCAACAGAAGCCAGAAGAGGCAAGGAAAGATTCTCCCCTTGAGACTCGAGGGAACGCGGCCCTGCAAGCACCTTGACTTCAGACTTCCAGCCTCCAGGACTAGGAGAGAGCAGATTTCTGTTTTAAACCACCAAGTCAGTGGTGATTTGTTGCTATAGCCCTAGGACACTAATACACATGGCAAATGGTATCACTAAACAAAGAGAAGCCAACCCTAGATTGCCTCTAAGCAACTTTGTGGAACAATTGCAGAGACTGACTCTACACCAAAGATAACACAGGGCAGAGACCAGGCAGGATCCTCTCTGCCATGCTGTAGTTTGTGGTCCTAAGTATTTCATTCCTGTCGGGGTTTCAGTCCAGGGAGTTCTACAAGCCAGTGGCTATGACTTGGTTCTGCACCCAGCTCTGGGCGAGTTCCGACAGGTTCCAGACCATCCTACTCTGGGAGGTGAGAATTGTGGGTCTTTTTATATGCAGCAAGAATCCCACGTAGGAGCTCAAACTTGAATTCATCCCGTGTGTGTAGTTACACCCTCTCACCCATCCACTGACACAGTTTGCATCCACTGACACATATGGAAATTTAGAGGTTTTTTGGTTTTGGGTTGGGGGAGGAAAAAGAAAGTACCTATGTTATAGCTACAGTAGAGCTGGACACATGCAGATATGTCTCATGGGCTGCATGCAGGGACCATCAGAAGAAATAGGACAGAAGAGAATATGTATCTAGTGCATATGGCATGCATATGCCCTTGCAAGAAAAGTATCTGTGCGCTGGGATGAAAGAGTGTCTTACTAAATTCTGTGGTCCTTTGGTGTCTCAGCAGCCCTGCCATAGCTCTATCCCCTCAGCAAGTGAGCAAGAAACTGAGGACACTGTCCTCCTCTCACTCACAGGAAACCTCCGTGCTGCCAGAGGCACCATGAGGACTTGTGGATCAGTTGGAAGTGAAAGGAACCATGTCTCTGAGTGACTGAGGCCAGGAACAAGTGGCAGCTCAAACTGATACAGGAGTATATGTAGCATATCTTGGAAATATGAGAAATATTTAGGGAGGTGGGGCTTTTATGAGAGTCTAAATTTTCTGTGTGAATACATAAGACTTGGTGGCAAGTGGGATTCAAGAATAAATGTTAGTGTTGCTAAGACTTGGGGACACGAGTCCCACAAGATACCAAACCAGAGAATGTAAATACACTGAAGAATCCTTTTCTTTTTTTTTTTTTTTTTTTGAGACGGAGTCTCACTCTGTTATCCGGGCTGGAGCGCGGTGGCATGATCTCAGCTCACTGCAATCTCCACCTCCCAGGCCCAAGCAATTCTCATGCCTAAGCCTCCCAAGTAGTTGGGATTACAGGCGTGCACCACCACACCTGGATAATTTTTGTAGGTTTTTTTTTTTTTTTTTTTTTTTTTTAGTAGAGACAGGGTTTTGCCATGTTGGCCAGGCTGGTCTTGAACTCTTCTCAAGTGATCTGCTCATCTTGGCCTCCCAAAGTGCTGGGTGGGATTACAAGCATGAGCCACTGCACCTGGCCTAATTCAGTATTTTATCAAGGTTTAATTTGTGAATATTTTCACCTACTCATGTCCTGTCAGCTCAGCTAGACAGTAAGTCCCCACAAGGTAGGAGCATTGTCTTGTACCTCTTTCAGGTTACACATATAGAATATGCTCAGTTGATTTATAAGAACTCTTGGTCCACTAAAGACTCTGAAATATTTTTACGAAATAAATTCTCACCTTTAGAGAGGCAAATAGCATGCTGAGCCCCTTCAAAATTTATTCTACCAACAATGACTTCTTCAGTCTTAAGAAAACCAGCATTGTCCTCTTCCCAGATGAGGTAGGCGCCTCTAAAAGGGCTCCCTGCAACCCCCATCTCCTGATATTAGTACTGTTTCATAACCCCATCCTGTTGAGTGCAGGCTGGGCCTAGCAACTTGTTTCTAATGGCAAAAGTGATGGGATCGCTTCCAAGATTAGGTCATAGAAAGATTTACTTCCATCTTGCCTGTCCTTTCCTGCTCTGCTGTACTCTTTCCCTCTCCCTCAGAACTCTCTGAATTAGAGGTACCCAGCTGAACTTCACCCAGATTCCGAACTCACAGAAACGGTGACATAATACATGTTTGTTGTTTTAAGCTGCCAAGCTTTAGGGCAATCTGTTTTGCAGAAATAGGTAACAAATGCAGTACATGTTTGGCCCAATGTAAAAGAGGCTTGAAGTGTCATGCCCAGGTCAAGAAAGGTTGTCAAGATTTTCCACCTTTATTCAGTGTCACAGAACATCCCAGATTTCCCAAGAAGGTGATGGCACACGTGTTTGTTGGCTATTGTTACACATTCCATTGTTACACAATTGTGACTGTGAGAAGATTCTTCCTTATAATGAACTGAAATCCTTCAAGCTGGCACTAACTCTCCCTGTTGTGGCAGGAGTTGAAAACAATCAAAGAGAGGACCTGCACAGAACACACTGACAAAAGGTAGCCACATGACACCTGACAGCAAGAAGAAAAATAATGAGCAGTGTGAGCAAGCCACTCCAGCAGCACCCACCAAGCCTCCGGGAAGGCACCCACTCTGTCAGAGGTGTCTGGTGAGGAGCGGGGGAACCAAAAGAAAATATAAGCCCGTCCACAAAGCATAGGAGGATCTGCCCACAAGGGCAGCAAAGCTCTAGAAATGATAGTCATGAGGCTGCTACACTTGTAAAGCCTCTGAAATGTACACAGCACAACAGAACAAAACATTTCAAGAAATGCCAGTCTGCTCAGTCAAGGGGCTCACTGCCAAGGGGGAAATAGACAAGCCTTGTCCCAAACCCAGAGAAGCCATAAAACTCCCAGAAATTATAATGTTCTGACAGTAGTTGTTCCTATAGAAAAACTAAAAAGCTATCACAGGACACAGTAAAAGAAAACATAGCAAGACAAAGCAAAAATGATAAAAATAGATGGGACTTGACTTCATCTAGCAGCCTCTTGAATTATATTATCAGCTTCTTAGAGAGGGGCGCCCAAGGGTCAAAAGTCAACTTCCACTGGTGTTGCTTACTTCTTGCAGGGTGTCTGTCTGACTTTGGGTGTAAATGTTTAAATTCTTTGGCAAATGTGATGAGATTGTCTCTTTAATGAGATTATTAGAGGTCAAATAATGTATGGGGAAATCCTGCAAATGAGATATCCCTATATACATGTATATAAGAGACTAGTGTAGGTGGCTGTGATACTAATGATAGTGGCAAGGGTGATAATAATAGTGATAATGGTAGTAGTGGTAGTGGTAGTTATAAAAGCCCCAATTTAAGAATACTATCCAGATACCGTTTGATCCCAAATACGGTCCCTACATGACTCCCAAGGTACAGTCAACCTCTATGCTGTAGAAGGCATGGATTATTGACTCCCAGTAAGGTCTCCTGCTCACATTTTACCCAGCAGAGGAGTGAAATGCAGGGAAGTTAAACAGCATTAGGCAGCTCTCATTTCTTACCCAGTCGTTCATTCTCCTGGACCTCAAATACAGTTACTGGTGATGGACATGTAGGTGGATTATCATTAATGTCTTGAACTTTTACATGAATTTCCAGTGGATATGAAAGTGGTTTTCCATACTCATCCTTTGCAACTGCATAAAAAACATACTACAACAGGAAAGTCAGAGTTAAGACAAGACTCAGCCACCACCCTCTGCCAAAAGCAGAGAAAATCGCTGTTTCATTTCTATGTCATTTACTCCCTTATTTTTAATTCACTTAGAACTGGGAGATAAAAAAAATGAGATGGGTCAGAATTATGTGAAAATTATCATGTCTTTGAAAACCAATAATATGCTGGAGTCTGAAATGTGTGTGTGTGTGTGTGTTTTTAAAGTAAAATCCATTTTGCTCTCAACTGTAGATGGGCATAGGACTTTGTCTTGTCACCTGTGAAATTATTCTCTTTTACTCACTGCATCCTTTTCTTCCCGGTCCAAGGGCTGAGTCACGTAAATAACTCCTTCCTGGTCAATTGAAAATGGGAATCTTGGCAGCTTCTCTTTGTCAACTAAGGAATATTGTGCACCGGGATCATTCCACTGCACCTACAGGACCCAAAGTCAGTTGTGAGGAAAGCTACATTTGGACTGAGAGAACTGGAAAGGAAATAATTTTCCGGTTCTCAATTTGAAATCTCTGACAACCTTGTATGTCTGTGGTTTCTTATAACAACTGAATTATATTTTTCACTTTTAATCTAAAATAAGCCTGTTTCCCCCCACCAAGTTATATTGCTCGAAAAAAGCACACCAGGAGATGTTTCTTCTCTAAAGCAATTCCTCGCAAACCCTCTACAGGGTTTCTTTTGGAAGTCTGACTGTGAAAACTTTCTATCCATGAACCATCAAGTTAAGAAACAAAATGTACTTTGTAGTTGGCAGTGTCTGAGGACCAAGCCGTGATGTATGGTGAGCATCTAACACTCAACAATGAAGATGAACAGGGGCAATAGAGGCCACTCTGAAATCTTCTCCATGCCATTAAGTAAGACAAATGATACAAAAATAAGGACATTCCTTTCCTAAATTTTTAGCCTCAGAGACTTCAGGGATGAGAATAACTGCCAATTCCTAGGGTTGTTTGTAAACAACCTGGCAAAAATAAAAAATAACACAAGTAAGACCAATCTACTTGCTATATAGACAGAGCCTGGTCTGATATATCAATAATGTTTACTGAGTTTGCCACATGCCAGACACAATTCTAAACATATTTATGTGTTATCTCATTTAATCTCCAAACAGTCCTCTGAAGTACAGACTACTGTTATCTCCATTTTACAATGAAGAAACTAGGGTACAAAAAATTTAAGTGATTTGACCAACGTCCTACTGCTAGTTGAAATTTTCACAATAAACTATTCTCAGAGCAGCCTGGGAAGGTATCACAGAAGCAACTTTGTCCCTTGCTAATTATTTAAGCATCATGCATTGTCCACGCAAAGCCTACCTGCTTGGTTATAAAGTGGGCTCCTCTTGTGTTCTAAAAATTCAGCCTGAGTTCCTCTCCCCTACCCCCCTTCCCCCATCCTCCCTCTCCTCCCTCCTTCCTTCCACCCACCCTCCCTCCCTCCCTCCTTCTCTCCCTCTCTCCTTTTGGGTTTCAGAACACCCAGAGCATTTTTTCCAGGCCTGAAAATTGGGTAGACACTCTAGAATGTTTTCTTGGCAGCCTCAAGTCAACTAAGCATGAGTTCTTTGCAGCATTTACAAATCCCTATGGGAGTAACTTGAATAACAGCTACGAAGACTTTAGTCTAGGCCACCAATCAGAAATTCTCATGGTAATGAGTGTTGACATGCTTTCTTTCTAACTGGGAAATCAGAATTCTTTCTGCTGTTCTTCCTTTTCCCTCCTGAAGTTGAAGTTCAACATTAATTCAACATTCAATAAATAAATGTCCCTGGGCCCATCTCAATAAATATGATGGAATAGGCCATTCCAGGGCCCCTTAACAATAGTAGCATTAAAAAAATTTAGGGGAACTACAGACTAGTACTTCTTCTTATCTTTTAATATCTAATAATTTTATCTACTTTTACAGATACTATCGCAGTTAATCTTCACAAAACACCGAATCATTATCCCTATTTTATTGATGAGACACTGGGGCTCAGAATAGTTAAATGACTTGTTTATGATCAGTCATTTAAGTAATAGAACAGGAATATGATTTTGTTAATCTGCTTCCAAATCCAGGGATGTCCCACTAACCCACAGCTTTCATGTGGAGAAATTTCCTGGGCTTCCAGAAAATATCAAATCTGGGTGGAATCCAGAGTGAATTTCCAGGAGCTAAGGTAGGAAGGGGCCCAGGGTGAGAGCACATGCCACAGAGGTGGGGAAGTAGGAGCATCTGAACAGAGGGGAGAGGCACACGCAGGAGACAGAATGCCAGGTGTGGGGAGTTTCCAAGGGGAAAGGTTCCCTACTATGATCCTTTTACCCCTAGCCAGTCCTATCTCTGTCCTCAGCCTATGATAGGACAAGTCTATTGGGTCAAGATTTTTCCCACAATAAGAATGAGCAGCCTTTCAAAACTATTTGCAACCCCCAAATCAAACCATGTTCATACATACAATGTGTGCACCATATATGACCCACTGCAGGGCAACCATACCCCACACTGCTAACAGGGAACAACAAACGTCACTGCTGTCTACTTTTAAGGTGAGGGTGAGTGAAGTTCTCTCTGAAAGCAAAAGTATATATCTGATGTAGTTTGGATGTTTTCCCCTCCAAATCTCATGTTGAAATGTAATCCCCAGTGTTGGAGGTGAGGCCCAGTGGGAGGTGATTGGATCATGGGGGCGGATCCCCCGTGAATGGCTTAGAGCCATGCCCTAGGTGATAAAGTGAGTTCTCACTCTGAGTTCACATGAGACCTGGCGCTTAAATGTGTGTGGCACCTCCCGCCTAACTCTCTTGCTCCCACTGTCATCATGTGATGCTCCTGCTCCCCCTTTGCTTTCTGCTGTGATCGTAATTTTCCCAAGGCCCTCAACTGAAGCCAATGACAGAGCCATGCTTGAACAACCTGCAAAACCATGAGCCAATTAAACTTTTCTTTATGAATTACCTACCTCAGGTATTTCTTTATAGCAATGCAAAAATGGCCTAACACAGTATCTGCATCCAAGTTTCCTGCCCATGAGGCATGGTCAAGTCCAGTGACTCGGGGTCAGAGGCTATATAATTTGCTTTATAATCATGCTAGGCAAAAATGTATCTAATAAGTATATCAGTGAAGACCTTTATGGTGAGTCTCTACAAAGTGAAGCCATTTCTCTAGTTGGCTGTCAGTGTTACTTGGGCTTGGGTACTACCTGAGTGATTTTGATGGGGTGAGGATCAGTCGAGTTTTCCACCATCTCCACAGGTTCTGGTGCTTTCCAAATATTCTCTGTCACTATGATATCCACAGATGTGGTATCACTGAAGGAATTCTCACTCTGGCCTCCCATGTCCTTCACTGAGATCACCAGATTATAGGAAGGATTCTTAGCAGGATTCAATTCCTGAGATCCTATGAGAAGTAGGGGAGAAGGGAATAGGAAGCATCTCTGGAAGGGACAGACCCAACTCCCTTTTTCTGACTGAGACAGTCCTACCAGGGCACCCCTGAACATACCTTCTCGGGTAAGAGAGATGGCTCCCGTTTTGTTGTTGATCTGGAAATACATGACACTGTTGATCATAGGAAGCTGGATGACAATCTGGTAAAAAAGCTGGCCATTGGGAGTGGCCGGATCATCCAGGTCTGTGGCATTGACGTACAAGAAGGGCTTTCCTGTTTAACAAAACATAACCAGAAAAAAAAAAACAAGATATTAATTGAAACCCAAACCAACCATAGCTACTTGTTCCATGTAAAAAGTGGATATATAATAGGGAAAGGTAGGACAATTCACACCAGTGTGGAAATAAATATTTATCCCACTCCCCTTCCCTAAAATAAGGTTTCTCATGGTCTGGTCCAAGAACCTCTAAGGGTCCCTGAAACTGTTAAAGCGCTCTGTAAAGCTAAAGGTCATGTATGTGTAAAAGATCCATTTAAAGTACAAGATAATTTAATGACTTTTAGTGTAAAAGAATGGAAAATATGGCATTGATATTGATTTCACTTTGCAACTAATCTTTAAGAAACCACAATTTATTGAGTTTGGGTATAGTACTAAAGAATGTCCAGTTACCTGAAAATACTATTAAAATATTCCTTTCTTGTCCAACTGCACATCTATGTGAGGCTAATTTTCCTTCGTATACTTCAACTAAACTAGCACATGGCAAGAGAATGAATGTAGAAACAAGACATGAGAATCCAAGTGTTTTCTATTAATCCAGACATTAAAGAGATTTGCAAAGATTAAAGCAATGCCATTTTTCTCACTATTTTTGTCTTTAAAATCAATTATTTTTCATTAAAACATGTTTAGTGTTATTTTAAATGAATTAATAATTTTTTAAAATTTCTAATACAGTAAATGTTGATAGATATAACCAGTGAGGTAGTAGAGACGCCTCATGAGACTCAGTTGTTGAATTTTCAGAAATGTTGTATGTCAATTATTAATACCAATGGTCACTTGAAATAGGCCATGGTACTTGAAATAGGCCATGGTAGGAGTATTTGTAACATGGAAATTGGAAAATTCTACAAATCAGAGCTTTGTCCCCCCAGAAAAGTAGCTGTTACACCTTTACCAGGACACCACTGGATATAACCCACGTATCTAAAAGTTCTTTGGAGTCCTCAGTAAATTTTAAGAGAATATACAAGTCCTGAAACCAAAAAGTTTGAGAGCCACTTCTCTAGCAGATTCTATTAGTGAAGACAGAAAAGGTATGGCCTGGAGGCTTCACATTTAGCAGAGTCTGTATGAGTCTTTGGTATGCAGCCTCAGGGACAGGGACATCACTCCACATACTAAAGTGAAGTGAATTTTTTCCCAGAATTCTCAGAGGCAGGCATTGAAGAAAGAGAAGGAAGAGATTAAGTAACTTGAAGCAAAGCTTGATGGTGGGATTATGCAAATGGCCCCAAGTCTTGATTAGTATTATTTTAAATGAATATCTTTAAAATTTCTAATACAGTAAATGTTGATAGGTATAACCATATTTCTGAGAACTCTGAAGTCTAATATTCACTTATGTTTTGTGCAACTCTTAGGAGGTGATGCTTCTTTCTAGGTGCCTGCTGGACACACTCACTCCTTAATGGAGAGCTCTTGTGGAAGTGAAAGGTAGAAGGTCAATGTAGCATAGAAAACGGCTGAGCCATAGATGGGATGTAAGAGAAAAAAAGAGCTGGAAACCACCAGTGACAATATCAATGGAGGTTCCTGAGAAGATACAGGGGAGTAAGCTCAGCTTTCTAGAGTGTTCTAGAGCTCTGAAGTATCTTTAAGATCACCCTAGAAAAGTGTTTTTCAACTGGGGTAATTTTTGAGACAGAATCTCACTCTGTTGCACAGACCAAGTGCAATAGTGTGATCATGACTTACTACAGCCTCAATCTCCTGGGCTCAAGTGATTGTGCCACCTCAGCCTCCCAAGTAGCTGGGACTACAGGCATGCACCACCACACCTAGCAGACTTTCTTATTTTTTGTAGAGACAGGATCTCACTTTGTTGCCCAGGCTGGTCTCAAACTCCTGGCTTAAGTGATCGTCCCGCCTTGGCCTCCCAAAGTGCTGGGATTTTGTGCCCTCCACCCACCAGAGGACATTTGGCAATGCCTTGAGACATTTTTATTGTCACAACTTGGCAGGGGGCACATAGTGGATAGAGGTCAGGGGGATGCTGCCAATCATCCTACAAGGCACAGAATAGCCTCTGACCAAAAATAGAATGATCAGACCCAAGATGTCAATACGTAGTGCTGTGTTGAGACCTTGAGAGACCGTGCTCTGGAGCAATAGAGATAGTCAAACAACTCCCAGATCAGTATGAAATGTGGGTAAGATAGTGCTTATTGAGTGACAGCTGCAGCCGTCAGCCACACAAGTCTGCCCTTTCCACCTGACACCCTTCCATCTTTCCATAGATATCTCTGGCCCCTGCCTGTTACCTGGGCGAGAGTTCTGCCTTACTGAGCCTTCGTACTTTGACTGGAGAAACGTGGGTCGATTGTCATTGACGTCCTTCACTTCTATGGTGATGGGGACTGGACCCTCCACTACAGTTCCATTAGCATCCAGGGCTGCAACCTGATGTTGAGGAAAAGGAAACCATGTTGGTGAGACTGAACTTCATGTCACATGCCCAAAAATCATTTGAAGGAAATTAGAACTCAAAGAACCAATGGCCTGGTGACTGTAGGACAGAAAGAACTCACAAAAGCCCATATTGGGAGCTGCTAAAATAGGGGTTGTATCAGTCAAGCCTGGCTAATAATGACGGTGACTTTCTATCAGCAGGGTGTTCTGGACACTGAACATGTGTCTATTCTGGATGGCTGGAGTCCATGAAACAAGAGCACTGTGACCCCTGAGACTATGAAAGTGTCGGGTTCTCTTCCAGAGCCATGATGGTGGTCCGCCTGCAAGGCCTGCAGCAGAAGTACCAGACAGAAAGCTTTTATCTCACTCTTTTTTCCATAGTTAGCTCTCTGCCTTTTGTAGGTATTCAGATACCAACAGTGAAAACTAAAGGAGAAAGAGAGGGAGAAGGATCTTTTTAGTCAGCTTCTAGCTATTGGTTCCTTCTGCTTCTTCCAATGCCCAAAGTAGCCCCATCCTAGTGCCGATGCAGCCTTCTTCATGGGTCCCAAGCCAATGCAAGAGCCGCAGGCAGATACCAGTGAAGTATCACAGATGTGCTGACTTTTGATCCAAGTACCTAAGCATGGTCTTACTTGGATAAGTAATGCCATCAGAGGGTCCTGGCAATGTAAGTGGGGTTACTCTGGTTAAAAAGCCTAAGGAAAAGGATATGTTTGCCACACCTCTCTGTAGTTGGTAAGAAATTGACATATAAGGATTGCAAAGTGTGCCATTAATGTAAGGAAAGTTGTAACTGGATTCTATGCAAGGGAGGAAGATGCCAGCGATACTTTCAGAACGAAGGGTGCTCGCAGAGGTTGGAGTTAGATCCCTTCACCTGGTCTCAGTTTACCTGGAGATTGTGTGTGGATCTTGTTTCCCTGTCCAAGGTTTTGGTGTAATACAGAAGTCCCTCCCGTTCTATCTTGAATATGTCATCTGTCTCTCCAGTTAATTCAAAAGTCACAGCAGGAGGATTGGCCTTAAACTGGGGAAAAAAGCAAAAACAACAGATTAGGTTGTAAGGGAAAAAACAATGTTGTGGAATTTGTAGAAAGTCACCAGTTTCAGGTAAAATTTTCATTGGTTCAATTACCAAATAAGAAATCCTCAACTTTTAAAGTGGTACCTTCTAAAAGTTTGTTTACACAATAACTGTGTAACATTCAACATACATTTTCCTCAAGAAACTGTATACTATTATTCAATACATTGACAAAAGTCACTGATGCTTTAAATTGTAGCTGAGGTTAAAAGGGACTTTTTGGTAATATCTGAAATCTATGACATTACTAGCTTCTAAGAAGCATTAAAAGGGTAGGCTTCTTGCTAGGATAAAATATGTCATTTAGCACTTCTAAAAATTATCACAAAGATTAATAGACAATGTTAAGGAAAACAATTTATAAGTGGCTTCAACTTAATGCAAATGCTATATGATAATCTATTTTTCAGAAGTGAAGAAAATACTGACCACCATATTTATAGATATGGCTATACCACTTTTAAGACCACAACAGAAAATTCACATAAAACTAAGAAAACATAAAAGTTGTTCAACCTTAAGTTTTAATATACTTTTATATATTTTATTAAATTAAAAACAATATCAATGTTAGTATCAATATAAAGAAACATTGTTGATGGAAATATAAATTCCTATAATCCTTTTAGAAATAACTTGAGGCATAAAATGTTTATAGCCTTTGATAGCAAACATTACTATACAGAATTTACCCTAAGGAAATATTTTTTCAAACAAGTACACGCTTGTAGTGTAAGTAACTTTATTTATAACACCAATAGGTTGAAAACTCCTAAAGGGTCATAAAAATGACAGTGAAATTATTATGGCACATGACTTTGACAGAATATTAATCATTAAAATGTTCATACTACAAATTATGAAGAAACATAAGAAACAGTGATGTAAAGTAACATAAGTAAATTTGAGAGTAAATCTAGACTGTAACAGTACCAAAAGAATTCATGTTGGTAGGTAAGAAATGGAATTTAAAATACAAGAACAGTTGATGTGTTAAACGGGCAAGATTATAAGTTAAAAAGTTTTTGTGCATGTTTGTTTGTCGATATTATATTGTTTATATAATAAATGAACATGTTGCTATTTTGTGCTTTAAGAAAAAGACCTGGACATCAGTGAGAAAGGTGGAGTAAGGGCCCGCAGAAAACTGCTCCTCCATAAAAGCAACGAGAACACTGGCAAAAATTGTAAATATCATTTTTTCAGAATATGTGAAATTAACCAGATGCTTGCAAAATCCAAGGAATGTTTATTAAAAACAAAAAACAAAAAAAACAAAACAAAACCAAAAAAACCTACTAAATATCATTGAGAACCAAGCTTTGTGGTGTTTTAATGCACCCTAATCCCATGGTCCTTTCCTAAGACCTGAAGTAGCCTTGAAAGCAACAGCCTCACACCACAGTACCATGGAGAGGGTGAGTAGCATTTGTAGCCTCCCAAAAGCTCCATCACCAGAGAATTATCATTAGCTATCCTGTTGGCATTTCCCTGGAAACACCTACTTATAAGGCTTATCTTCATTTGACTTGACTCAGAATTCACACACTACACACAATTTTTCCCCTGGGGCATTTGTTGAAAACAACCATCAGCAATTGTTCAACATTGCAGCAGCCTGAGGCTGTGATAACAGTTGAAGCAAAGCAGCAGCTGACCAAAACACTTAAAAGGGAAAGCTGGGAAATGAGATGTCCATATGGGGCTTTGAAAATCTCTAATATATTCCTGGCAATCTACAAGGCCACTATCATGAGCAGGGCTGCATGCATGCCTGGGAAAGGCCTGAGAAGGACCTATCCCTCACCTCTGGCTGACTTGGAGGCTCTGCATAAGCAGAAAGTAAAGGTGAAGGCAGAGTTGTAAACTGCTTGTCACATAGTTGAAGGTTGTGTCCCAACATGCACACAGTGCCCCTTGGTAAACGCCAGGAGACTTACTGGCTTAAGACATTTAAGGAAATCTCTATCTAGTCATTAGCTGAACACTAAGCTAACTGAGCAGAGACTTCAGTGGCCAGACATGACAAAGAATACAGACTTTACAGAATTCATTAAGGAAAGTCACTAAGCAAACAAACAGCATCAACAACCAACTCCAGGAAAAGAAAGATATATGATTTCTAGAGTTGCCATGTCACATTATTTAAAATGTTCAGTTTTCAAATTATGAAATGTACAAAAATATTAAAAAGTTAAGTCAACAGAAACTGTCCCTGAGGAAGCCCAGATGTTGGATTTACTAAATATTTTTAAAAATCTATTTTAGATAGATTCAAAAACTAAAAGAAATCATCTCTAAAGAATTAAAGCTCAAAAACAATGTCTCATCAGATAAAGAATATTAAAAATAGAAATTTTTAAAATAGAAATTCTACAGTTGACAAGGATGATAACTGAAAGGAAAAATTCATAAGAGGGTGTTCAAAAGCAGATTTGAGCTAGCAGAAGGAAGAATTTGTAAACTTGAAAATAGATTAATAGAGATTAGAGAAAGAAGAAAATGAATAAAAATGAATAGATTCCCATTTTTATTCATGTGGGAACACCATCAAGCAGACAAACACATACATAATAAAAGTTCCAGAAGGAAAGGAAAAAGGGGGAAGAAAGATTATTTGAAGACAGAATGACCCAAAACTTCACGAATTTAAGAAAAACATGAATCTCTATATCCAACAATCACAATGAACGCCAAATAGAATAAATTCAAAGAAATCCAAACCTAGTCACATCATATACATTTGAAAGACAGAGAATCTTAAAAGTGCATAGACTCATCACATGCAAAGTGATAAAATTAACAGCTGACTTTCCATGGAGATCAAAAGACAGTGGAATGATACATTCAAAGTGCTGAAAGAAAAAGAGTAGCCAAGAAAGAATTGTAAATTCAACAAAACTATCCTTCAAGATGAGAATAGAATTAACCTATACTACTATCAGACAAAACCTACTTTAAGACAAAATTTTCAGAGACAAAAAAGGATATTCTATAATGATATAAGGGTCAATCTATCAAGAAACCATAGCAATTATAAACATATATGATGCACCTATCAATGAACCTCAAAACACATGAAAGAAAAGCTGACAGAATGGAAAGGAAATTAAATAACTCAACAGTAATAATTGAAGATTTCAAGACTTCACTTTAAATAATAGAATAGAAAATCAATAAGGAAACAGAAGACTTGAACAATACTGTAAACCAATTAGAAGCTAACAGACACCCAACACTCCACCCAACAAAAGCCAATCACATGGAACATTCTCCAGGATAGGTTATATGTTAGACCATAAGCAAGTCTCAACAAATTTAAAGGGATTGAAGTTATACAAAGTATTTGACACTTGAATAAAATTAAAAATAATATAAGGAAATTTGGGAAAATCACAAATATGTGGAAATAACAATATACTCTAAAAACCAAAGGTCAAAGAAGAAATCAAAAGAGAAATTAGAAAATACTTCGATATAAATGAAAACAAAAAGAAACACAGCATGCCAAATCTTATGGGATGCGGATAAAGCAGTACTTAGAGGAAATCTATTGCTGTAAATGTTTATACTTAAAAAAGATGAAATCCCAAAATAACCTAATCTTCTACTTTAAAAAAACAAGAAAAAGAAGAATAGCGAAGCAAGCAGAAGAAAATAATAAAGATCAGAGTGGATGTTAATGAAATGGAGAATATAAGAGCACAGGAGAAAAGTCAACAAAACCAGAGTTGATTATTTGAAAAGATCCACAAAAGTGAAAAATTTTTGGCTGGACTGACCAAGAAAAATGAGGTAAGGTGAAAATAACTAGAATCAGGAATATAACAGGACACACCACTACTAACCTTATAGAAATAGAAAGTATTAAAGAGAATATTGTGAGCAATTATTTTCCCACAAATTAGACAACCTAGATGAAATGGACAAATTTCTAGACAAAAACTACTAAAACTGATTCAAGAACACATAGAAAATCTGAATAGAACTATAACAAGAGACTGCATTAGTAATCAAAAACCTTCCACACACAAAAATGCCCAGAACCAGATGGCTTCACTAGTGAATATGTACCTAATATGTAAAGAAGAATTAACACCAAACCTTCAGAAATTCTTCCAAAACTAGAAGAGTAAGGAACACTTATTCAATTCATTCTATGAGGCCAATATCCTGATACCCAAACCAGAAGAAAGTCGATGCAAGAAAACTTCAGACCAGTATCTCTTTTGAATATAGACACAAAATTTTTCAATGAAATACTAGCAAACTGAATCCAGCAACATATGAAAAGTATTATATATTATTACCAAGTGGAAATTATCCCAGAATACAAAGCTGGTTCAATATATGAGGGTCAATTAATGTAATACCCCATATTGATAGAATCAAGGAGAAAAACCACATATTTCAATAGAGGCAGAAAATCATTTGACAAAATCCATCATACTTTCATGATAAAAACACTCAACACACCAGGAATAGAAGGTGACTTCTCAGTCTAATAAAAGGACACCTAAGTAAGCCCCACAGCTAACACTGTACTTAATGGTGAAAGACTGAAAGCTTTCCCCATAAGATCAGAAACAAGACAAGGATACTCAATCTTGCCACTTCTATTTAACATTATACTAGAGATTGCAGCAAGGGAAATTAGGCAAGAACAAGAAATAAAAGGCATAAAGATTGGAAATAAAAAAGTAAAACTATCACTGTTCACAGATGCCATGATTTTATATAGGGAAAATTCTAAGGAACCTAAAAACACTGTTACAGCTAATAAACAAGTATTATAAGGTTTCACGATAAAAGGTCAATAAACAAAAATCAATTTTTCTATCCATTAGCAAAGAGCAACCCAAAAATTATTATTATTTTTTTTTGAAACGGAGTTCTGCTCTGTCGCCCAGGCTGGAGTGCAGTGGCGCTATCTCGGCTCACTGCAAGCTCCGCCTCCCGGGTTCACGCCATTCTCCTGCCTCAGCCTCTCGACTACCTGGGACTACAGGTGCCCGCCACCATGCCCGGTTGATTTTTTGTATTTTTAGTAGAGTCAGGGTTTCACCGTATTAGCCGGGATGGTCTTGATCTCCTAACCTCGTGATCGGCCCGCCTAGGCCTCCCAAAGTGCTGGGATTAGAGGCGAGAGCCAGGTCGCCCAGTTCAAAAATGATATTTTTAAAATTCCATTTACAATCACAACAAAAAGAATAACATATCTCAGAATAAACTTAAGCAAAGAAATACGAGGCTTATAAAATGGAAACTACAAAACACTGTTGAAAGAAATTAAACAAGTTCTAAATAAATGGAAAGACACGTCATATTTACAGATTTAAAAATCTAATGCTGTTAAGATGGCAATACTTCCCAAGTTTATCTACTGATTCAATACAATCCCCATCAAAATTACAGCTGCCTTGTTTGTAGAATTTACAGGCCGATCCTAAAATTCGTACAGAAATACAGGGGACTCAGAATAGCCAACAACAAAGTAAGAAGACTTAACATTCTCTAATTTCCAAATTAACTACAAAGGTATAGTTCCAGATAATGCAGTACTCGCATAAACATATATAGATCAATGGAATCAAAGTGGGAGTCCAGAAACAATTCAATTGATTTCTGACGAGGATGCTGAAATAATTCAGTGGGGGCAAGAATCATGTTTTCAATAAATGGTGCTAGAACAACTGGATATCCACATGCAAAAGAATGAAGTTGGACCGTTACCCCATACCATACACAAAACTAACTCAAAATAGATCAAAGACCTAAATAGAAAAACTAAAACTATAAAACTCTGAGAAGAAAGCATAGACATAAATCTTTATGACCCTGAATGAGGCAATGGTTTCTTATATATAATGTCAAAAGTACAAATAACAATAACAAAATAAATTGAACTTCATCAAAATTCAAAGCATTTGTGCTTCAAAGGACACTACCAAGAAAGTGAAAAGATAACTTACAGAATGTAAGAAAATACTTGCAGCAAATCATATCTGATAAGGGAGAACTTGTATATGGAATATGTAAAGAATTCTTACAACAATAAAAAGACAACCTGATTAAAAATAGGCAAAGGATTTGAATAGATATTTCTCCAAAGAAGATATATGAATAGTCAATTGCCACATGAAAAGATACTCAACATCAGTCATTAAGGAAATATAAACCAAAACCACAAAGAAATACCACTTCACAACCACTAGGATAGCTATGATAAAAAAAAAAAAAAAAAAAGACAGATAGTAACAAGTGCTAAGGATATGGAGAAATAGGAACTCATACATTGCTGGTGAAAATGTAAAATGGTTCAGCTGCTTTGAAGAACAGTTTGTGGTTTCTCAAAAGTTAAAACAGAATTAACTTTGACCCACCAGTCCCACTACTGAGTGTGTGTGCGTCCAAGAGAATCGAAAACATGTACTCATAAGAAGTTGTACATGAATGGCCATAGCAGCATTATTCATTATAGCCATAAATGAAAAAAAAAACAAATGTCCATCAAGTGACACATGGATATCCAAAATGTGATATATCCATAAGATGGAATATCACTCAGTCATAAAAAGGAATGGAGTTCTGGTACATGTTACCAACATGGATGAATGCTTAAAACACTACGGTACATAAAAGAAGTCACACATAAAAGGTCACATGTTGTAGAATTCCATTTACATGAAATGTCTAGAACAGGCAAATCTATAGAGACCAAGAGTAGATTAGTGGTTGCCCAGGGCTGAGGGGAGTGGAGGCTGAAGAGTGACTGTTAATAGGCATAGGATTTCTTTGGAGGCTGATGGAAATGTTCTGGAATTAGATAGCAGTGATATTTGCACATCTTTTGAGATACTAAAAACTACTGAATTTTAGAGGCATGAATTTTGAGGGCTACATCTCATTAAAAATGAGAAAAAAAAGACCTCTCTCAGATTTATATCCCACTGTCTGATGATCTGGAAGCCCATGGTGAGTACACAGCTGGCACTAGTTGAAAAATCCTCAGTGAAATAAGTCTGTGGTAGTTCCGTTCATTTTATTTTTGAGGATATATTAATAACCCAAGAACCAACCTCATGGGGCAATGAGTGTTCTTCATGCCTCTGTAGGTCCAGGTGCTGGATGAGAGGATCTGTACACCTACCTCCTCCCCACCACTGAAACAAAGAGCTCCGGGCACATCTTACCAAGGCTGGGTTTACTGCATTCTTTTCACATAAAAAGATGGAGAGAGCAGAATGTGCTTGACTAGAAGTCAGGAGACCTGTGTTCTATTGTTGGCTCTGCCATTAACTAACTTAAGCCTCATTTTCCCCATTTTTAAGACAAGTGGTCGTTACCAAAAGTCTCCAGTGTCTTTTCTAGCATGAAGCTTCTGTGATTCTAAAAAGAAAATCCCCTTCATCTTCTACTCACTACTCCATCATCCCAACCCCACGCCCTAACCCAACATACACACACACACACACCTATAAAGAAGAAACATTCAAGCATGATAACCAGGCTATCATTTCCTGCCAAGAAGGGATAATTTTGCAGCATTGCTAATAGAAAAACAAAAAAACATGGAGCAGCCCAAGGAATGATTTTTACTGGCTAGTATCCTCAGAGACTCTGGAATGATCCTACTGAACAGTTTCTAGGTCTGGATGTTTGTCAGTTGTAAAGCTTGTAAGTTGAAGGTTGCATCTATGTACAATCCTGATTCCCTTCAATGGAGTGTGGACCCGTGCTCACAGAACACCTACTCTATTTTGACCTTGAGTCTTTTCATACAGATATCTCAGAAGTAGCCACAAACTTTGTTTCACAAATATGTTTTATTTAGCTTGTAATTTAAAAAAAAAAACTATGCCAATTTTTAATATCAGTGAATTTTATATAAATATAAAATTTTATGGCTTTTCTAGAAAAATTATACAATCTAGTACAGTAGTACCCAAATTCTAATTTGTGAAAATTGTCTAGAGCTACATTGAGCCTATCCTCTTTTGACTTACTCTTAGTTTGCCACAGTCCCCACTCCTTCCTCTTGTCCCAAATACTAAAGACAAGTATCAGAAAACTTTTGATTTCATATTTGTGCAGTTGGGTTTCTTTTTTTTTTTTTTTAATCATATCTGTTTGTTGTTATTGTTGTTGTTTGGCTGTTGTTTTTCTTTTCTCCAGATGGCTTCATTTATCACTCAGCTAGCCCCTAAGGGCAGTTGAGATAACTCACCACAGATAGGCGTCTATGCCACACCCAAGCACTCAGTTGGCACCTACATGAGGAAGGCTCCCCAATCTGTATCTCCAGACCCATATTAACACTGTCTCTTAGACCTCTCCATCTGGCTGCCCCACAGATAACCTTAAAATCAACAAGCCTAAAACTCATTCACTTTTCTCTAAATCTCTAAACTCTCTCTGTTTCTCACTCAGTGACACCACTAACTACCCAGTCAAGCAAGCCAGAGACCTAAGAGTTATCCTTCTTTCTGTTCCTTCACCTCCTGTGCTCATTCAGTAACATATAAACAACAGAAGTTTATCGCTCATAGTTCTGAAGGCTGAGAAATCCAAGATCAAGGCACTAGCAGATTCAATGTCTGGTGAGGGCCCACTCCTCACAGATTGCACCTTCCATGTGTCCTTACATGGCAGAAGAGGCAAATAGGCTCCCCCAAGTCTCTTTTATAACGACACTAATCCTATTCATAGAGGCAGAGCCCTCATGATCTAATCACCTACTAAAGACTGTAACTCTTCATATTATTACATTGGAGATTAGGCTTCTACTTATGAACTTCGTGGGGACACCAACATTCAGACCTCTATAGTTACTCAAACCAGGCCTCCATCACTTCCCGTTGAACTATTGAAAATAGTTTTCTAAGATCCTTTTAACCTCTAGGCTCACCGCCTTTCAGCTTACACTCAGCGTGATCACACAGTAAGCTTCTACAGCACAAATCTGGTTATGCTTTTCCTTGTTGAAGCACTCCAGCAGCACCCTGCAGCCTGCTATAGGACGAAGGGCCAGTCCAGCCCATGCTGACCTCAGCAGGCACGCAGACCTTTGACTGCATCCTGTCTCCCACCCTAGACTCTGGCCCACAGGCCAGCTGTCATTGTCTTGACAAGTGCACACCCCCAGGCTTTTTCCCATCCTGTACTCAGTACCTGCTTCCTGACTGTGAGCACCTGCTCATCTTTGAATACTCAGTTTAGGGGTCAATGAAACCTCTTCTGTTCACTCACTACCATCTTCACTTGAAACTGATCATTCTTAGATTTTAAGTGTTCTCACCACAAAAAAGAGAAGTGAGATAATGCATATGTTAATTAGCTTGATTTAGTCATTTCTCTGTCTATATACTTCAAAACACGTTGTACACAATATATGCAATTTTGTCAATTAAAAAATAAACATAAATAAAAATCAGTCACTCTTTCTTCACTTACCCTCTGCCCCTTCCACATCCCACCAGCCTCCCATGAGAACCTTCAGTGCATGTGTCTGTTTCCTTGTTAGTTTTCTCTTACTAGCTGGTAAGCTCACTGGGGCAGGGATGGAGTCGGGGTCATCCCATATCCCCAGTACCCAGCAGAGCACCTGGTATATACAGTAGTCACTCCATACATGATTAATAAAAGAAAGTCTGTGAGAGAAAGTAAGTAACTCAACTCTGTGTGAGCCCCTGCCAGAGT
The DNA here is from genome assembly GCF_047675955.1 of Chlorocebus sabaeus. Classification (NCBI taxonomy): domain Eukaryota; kingdom Metazoa; phylum Chordata; class Mammalia; order Primates; family Cercopithecidae; genus Chlorocebus; species Chlorocebus sabaeus. The sequence continues at coordinate 97,933,840 of NC_132911.1, forward strand.
CTCCTAGCCAGTTCCCTGAATCCTCTCTTTCCTCCTCTAGTTTGTAGCCAGAGTGACATTTTCTCAATGGAGTCTTGATTCAGATCCATTGCTTTTGAGAAAAACTCAAGATCCTTAGGAGTCAGCATCCTCCCTGTCTCTGTGGCCTCCTCTCCCACCTGCTCCTCCTGGCTCCATCCTCCCTAGCTGCATGGCCTTCTGCCAGTCCTCGATATGTCCCCTGCCCTCTCCTGGCAGAGGGCAGCCATCCATGCCGGGCCTTTTCTAAGCTCTCTTCCCTCCGTTCCTTACCAAGTTAATTCCTCTCAACACATTCACTGCTTCCTCAGGCCCTGACTTCCCTGACTGGAGGGGCGGAGGCCCCTTATAACACCCTACCTCACCAGGCTGCATACACATGCAAGCATGCCCCTGCCAGCTCTTACTCAGGGGCCCTTTGCCCTAAGCTGGTACCAGTGAAAGAAAGGGAAGGAGAGACAGCTTTCAGCCTCTCCTCTGTGGAGGGGAAATGTCCAGCACAATACAGTTGTCCCTTGGCATTGGTGGGAGATCATTCCTGGACCCATGCAGATACCAAAATCCACAGATGCTGAAGACCCTTATTTAAAGTGGTGTATTATGGTCATGGAACCTACGCGCATTCTCCCACGTACATTAAACCATCTCTAGATTATGTATAATACCCAATACAATGTAAATGCTACATAGATGATTGTTATACTGTATTTTTACATTTGTATTATTTTTATTGTTTTTCCCAAATATTTTGGATTCTCTGTTGGTTGAATTTGCTGATGCGTGAACCCACAGATACAGAGAGCCATCTGTAAATTTTTGGCAGTTAATGGAGGGCACTTGCCTTAGAAGGTAGCTCAGCAACCTCTGCCACTTCCCTGGTTCATGGGACGGGGAGGGGTCACTGGCACCAACCAAGAGATTCATCAGCATCCTCCAATCATTTCAGGGCCAAGTGACTTTCTCGGGGGATGTGTGGTAAATACAGTAGTGTTTTCCCCTTCTCCACTACATTTCCAGGATTATTTCTGTGTCTTTAATAGCACTTCAGATGGGACTTAGGTCCCTTCCCTTACTCCCACCTGCAGACTGCCACTCCATCTGATACTGTTCATGGTTATCTAACTAAACAAAACATCCACCTCCCAGCACACCTTGGCAATGGCCCAGGTGGGGGCTCAGAGAAGGTGGTGAGGAAAAGGCAGGCCTCTGGCCAGAAATCTCATTCTAGCACTGAGTCCAGAGAAGCTGTATCTTCCAGTACTTGAAGCAGTAAGCTCATTGATCAGACAGCCTCGAGGGTGAATGGTCATTCCCCTCTCCCGAGACAGGCTTCCTTTCTACTCTAGGGGAGAGGCAGAGCCTGCAGGCACCAAACTCCCTGTGGAGGGCTGGGAGCACTCGTCCCAGAGATGATTGAGGAAGTCCAAATAGAATGTCGGTACAATTCTTATGATACTGAGGCCACTCATCTCTCTGTTTAACTTAGCTTCTGAAACCATTCTTGATAATGAGAATGCCATGCCTTTATTTTATTTCCTGCTGTACAATAGATAAGGGAGTAAAAGTCCATCAAGAGAGCATACAAAATCAAGAGGACAGTGATCAAGAGTAGCTTTTACCTGGAATATAACTTGACTCGGTTCTTGGCCTTCATAAATAGAAAATGTCATGGGTTTCAGAGGTCCACTAAACTTCCCCTCTTGGCCATATCCAGTTGCCTGTTAAAAAAAAGAAAATTAGCATCTTGTATGAATGTGTCTGTGTCACTTGTGATTTTATTAGGGTTTCCAGCACCAATACATGAAACATAGGATTCTATCATGGCCGAAATCTGATCAAAACAGAAAAGAGTATAATAGCTGTTGAAGCTCTACCACGTCAAAGTAGCTTGTTACAAACCTTTGCGTTGCTTTTCTTAAACATCTGAGAAGAATGTGAGATGACAAGAATCACTCTATGAGAAGAATGTTAACATCCCCATGTTACAAATGAAGCTTAAAAAGGTTAACACAGCACACAAGCTCAGGCCTAACTGAACTAGAGCCCATGGCCTTCCACAATCCCACACTGTCTTCTAAATTCCATATGTTTTTACTCCAGCTTCATAAAACACCTCCCTCCACTTTTTTTATTTTATAAGGACATTTATAGCAGATGGCCAGCACTCTAGAGTTTTGAATTTATAAGGGGGAGGAAGAAAATATAGATGTATTTGGTACAAAGTTTGCTTGGCACAGTTACACAGTGAGTTTTAGCCAAATTTGAATCTGAATTTGAATGATAACTTTAAGCAAAGCTTACTATTATAACATTTGATTAGCTCTTTACATTCATTTAGAAAAAAAACCAATAAAAGCACAAAATGTTTACTTTAAGCAGTAGCCCCACAATGTTCTAAAAATCCAAAGACCCTAAACCTGAAAGCTAAGCAGGCTCTACAGACACCCAAGTCAAGACTGGAGTAGGAGTGAGTGTGGCTGGGATGGTAAGAAGAGTGACACACACATGCTAAGTTAGTACATGTGGAGCTCTGTCCTAAGCACATTTAATCCTGACAACAACCCTCTGGGAGGAAGTTACTATTGTTACCCTTGTTTTACAGGTGATGACACTAAGACCCAAAGAGGTTAGACTATTTGCCTAGGTAGTGGCTGGAAGCAAGATTTGAACCTGCAACTCTGGAACCGGCCCTCTCAGCCTCTACGCACCAGCACCCACCAGAGCAGGTGAAATAGCCAAGACAACCTGGAGGGAAAGCTGGCGAGCTGCACTGAAGATGTGCATGAGAGTGTGACTCCCACCATTCCCAGTCTCAGAACATGGGGGGCATCACTGTAGCCCTCACCACAACAGCACCTGTGAAGGCGGATGGAGTGGGTGCCGACAGGAAGGGACAGCCAGTCATGCACCCATGTTGGGGCACCCTCTAGGACCAGGGATTTAGTGTCACATCCCCATGCTGGCCTTCTCTCCTTCCTTGGCAGGTCTTTGGGTCTCCATTTGTGGTGGAAATCAGGGGTGAAACAGATTGAAATCAGAAGCATGATGTGGCAAGTCAATGGTTTTTGGAGCTAGACCATAAAAATAAAAGAGTAAAAAGTCTTCTCACTCCCTGAACTGGGCATGCAGGACAGATTTCCAGGTGCCACTAGGTTGGGGGAAAACCATTTTCTTTCCAGTTATTTAGGGAAAGCAAGCACACGCTTGCCAAGGAAACTGCTCCCTGCTGAGAGTACCCAAAAGCCATCAATATGCCAGTGATCAGAGAAAGGTCTTTGCTGGATCCCTCAGTTTGGGGAATCTTGACTAAGTTGGGTGCTGGATGTCTGGCAAAAGAGCAATAATGAATGAGAACACAGGGGCTTTGAAGTCTGGTCTGTTCTCAGAGTTGTGGTAGGGCCTTAGATTTGCTGCCCCTGGGCCACTGCCAAACCCTCTCCCTTGCTGCCTCCCACCACACAGGCTGCTAAACCAAGTGTTCCCTTTCCCAGGCTTACTTGCAACTAGGAAGGTGGCCAAGTGGCCCAGTTCTGGTTCATGAAATGAGAGGGGACGTCCATTGGGGGTGGTCAAGCTTCCATTTTCCTGATTTTAAAACAAGGATAGTTGTGGCTGCCATTGCCCTTTCCTGTGGCTCTTACTGAGACAATGGACCTTGTGTCTGCAGTTGGGGCAGCCATGATGAACCCTGAGAGGACAAACCAGCTCAAATAATGGTGTAGCAAAGAGAAAGTAGCCCAAGTCTCTGCAACATCATGGAATTGCTAAACCTGCCCTGGATTGCCTACTTCAGACTTCTTGTTATCTGAGGAAAATAAACCCCTATTTATTTAAAATGCTCTAAAGTCAAATAAGTCAAATTTCCTGTTACTTGCAAGGAAATGCTTTTTTTTTTTTTTTTTTTTTTTTTTTTTTGAGACAGAGTTTTGCTTTTGTTGCCCAGGCTGGAGTATGGTTGCATGATCTCGGTTCCCTGCAACATCTACCTCCCAGGTTCAAGCGATTCTCCTGCCTCAGCCTCCCGAGTAGCTGGGATTATAGGAGCCCACCACCATGCCTGGCTAATTTTTTATATTTTTAGTAGAGATGGGGTTTCACCATGTTGTCTAGGCTGGTCTCGAACTCCTGACCTCGTGATCTGCCCGCCTCAGCCTCCCAAAGTGCTGGGATTACAGGCATGAGCTGCCGTGCCTGGCCAAGAAAATGCATTCTTAACTCACAAAGTAATTTTGCCAGACTTCTAGCCCATCTCCTCCTTTCTAAGATTATCTTCCTTTGGGAGCTCTTCTTCCCTTTCACTCCTTTTCCACATCTTTTCCTGTTCCTTCAACTCCTCTAGATGGTAGGGCATAAGAACTGGGTGGTGTGCAAGCCAGATGTCCAGGTACCACCATGGTTGGTTAAGTGAGGTCAGTGCTTTCTGTGGAGCTGCTGCTTAGCAACCAACTATCTTCATCAGCTTTGCACTCATGTCAGCAAGCAGTCAGTCTTTCAGTTAGTCACACCAGTGAAAACTACATCAGCCACACACAAACAAGCCTGCACTTTTCCAACAAGAACAAGCTGACTCACCCATCAGAAAATGAGAATCAAGTCTTGGTTCCAGGGTTCAAAGTTGCGTGCTCGTATCAGGGCAACAAATCTCTCTTCCTGCCAATTAACATGGCTATTGGGGCTATAAAGATTTCAAAGTGCATGTGCACACTGTGAATCATCAAGCCGTATTCTCCAGAAGTGGGAAGGACAGTGTGGTGGAAACTTGTGAAAGGACAAGAGGGCGGTTTTATGCAGAAGTTGGAGGTAATAGCATTTTCCATCTTGCACAAAGAGGCGAAAGGAAGAGAATGGAACTGCCATCTTAAAGTCATTTTTAGCATCTTTTATGTGGCAGTAATGAGACTAGATCACCACATAACACCATTTCTTCTGACAAATCCTTTCAAGAAAGTATCTCCAGAGAAGTCCAACAGTAGAGGCAAAGCATTCAGAGATAGAGCTACCTCCAGACTGGAGCCAGCGCCATTGGACCACCAAGCCCCAACTCTTAACCACATTGTTATACTGCCTTCCAGGCCAAAGGACATGTGCAATTGCCAGGTTCACCTACCTGGTAGCTCCATCAGGAGCTCAGTGCAGTGACTATGTAGTTTTGTACCAAACTCATCTTCCTTCTGGAAGTCCCAGGCATAACTCCAAAACAGATGGCTCTGCCTTGGTTTCCTCCGACTCCCTAGTCAGTACCGTTTCTAAACCCTGGATCACTTATTCACTCTCTCCTTTGTGCCCCTGAAGTACATCCATGCCATGTTTGTGTTTCCAACCCTCTGATAAATCTATCTCTTGGAAAAGAAAAGATCTACTCGCAGTCTGAAGTAAATTAGTGCCTCTGTTGAATAAAGCCCTATGCAGAAGACAAGATTCTTCAAGCAAATTTCCAGTCTTCAAAGAAGAGGTGTTGGAAGGAGGTAGGAGAAAGAAGTGGCTCCCTGTCAATACCCCTGAAATCCCACTCCCTGACTTCACCCAGAGACAGCTGTGCTTGTGGCTCTCACCTGGGCAAGACACTGCTACCAGCAGTGGTTGGGCAGTATTTTCACTCTAGATAGAAATCCCACTGGGGTGAGAGTAGAGAAGGAAACCTTATTTTCACCTTTCATCCAGGAATAAAAATGCATGTTCCCGTCCCAGACAAGAAGCAAATGAGACCTAATAATTTGATATTATTATTAAATAATTTAGCAGTGTGCTCAGTGCTGAATTTGCAAAGATGGTAAAAACACAGTCCGTTCTTCATGGAGGTCAGGGTCCATATGGACGTAGACACGACACTTAAAATGCTGTAGTAATTATAGTAGCTAATGTTTATTGTGTGTTTAACTGCCAGTCACTGATCCAAGAGCTTTGTAAATGCAGTATTTCATTGAATTGCCACAAAACCCCATAAGACAAGTACTATTATTAGATCCATTTCACAGGGCAGAAAACTGAGGTTCGAATCTCAGGTAACTCACCAAATCCCTATCACTGGTAGTGGAGGCACCGAGTTTGAAACCATGTCTGACTTTACCACTACCCTGGGATAACATAGGTAACAAAGGGCATTTGAGGGGGTGGGATGAGGAGAGGGTCAAGTGGGAATGTTTGATCCAGCCCTTCCACAGTCCTGGGGACAGGCTTCGAGCCTGCAGGCTGTGAGGACTCAGGCCTCTCATAAAATTTGAACTGAAGATTTCCCCCAGGAGGAAGGCTCTGATAGTTTTCAAGTTTCATTCCATTTCACGCTGTCACTATGTGAGCTCTAGGGTATTTTTTGGGACTTGCAATTTGATGTATTATTTATGGATCCCAGAAGAAAGGAAATAAGGTTTGAGGTATGAGGATCTAGAAGATTCCTTCTTTTAAAAAAAAAAAAGCAAATGCTTCCCCTAAATCTTACAATCTTGTTTCATAATACAGCAATTTTGGGGGCAACATTTATGAACCTCAGGAGTCATGTAGATTAAAAAAAAAAAGGCACCTACTGTTTACCCCAAGGTCAAGGGTGAGGATTCCCCAGTTCCTATTCAGCTCCAAGCTCTAGAAGCCTGTCAGTCAATAGGGTTAACCCAACAAATGGTTAAAGACAACCAGAAAATTCCAAACCATTGATGAAAAGAAAAGTATACAGCAGAACAGGCCTGAAAGTATAGAGCAGAGCAGGGCTGAAAATAGAAAAAATGCTTTTCTTGATGTTTTGGTGGTAAGTTTTCATGCACAAAGTTTAAAAAAGAAAGTCAAGATTAAGGGACACAGACTAATTCATGTATCAGTGCAATGTCATTCCAGATTCCCTGAGCTATACATAGACAGATTTGTTTTCAACATTACCCATAACTGGTATTGGCTTTTAAGAGCTGGAAAGAAAATGCATCCCCTAGTTGAGGGCAGACATGTGATTTGTAGTCATTTCATCAAAAATATCACCGTGGGAAAAGCTATGTTTCCATTCTATACAACAACTTAATTTTGATAGGTCATCTTTTTTTAAGTAATAATAGCCATTCTTTCCCTGGTGTGGGGTAGAAAGATAGCAGAAAATATTCTAGTAAATAAATACAGAAGAACACCCTCTTCTCTTACCAAATAAAGCATAAGAAGACACAGGGAGTGAAGATGGGCCTGAAGTACCATAATTTTCTTTATTCAAATTCCTGTGAAGAAACCAGAAATAAAAATGGTTAGTTACCAGTCTGTTAAAATCATGTCTTTCCCATCAGTAATAATCAATGGATGATATCCAGTTATAAACCTAGTAAAATGGTATCCCAAAAGGCCAGCCTCTCCAGTGTATGGAGCAGCCCAGTCTTCCAGAAACTTCATATACATAATCCATGGCAATATGCAAGCCAACATCTCAAAACATGCTCACAGTAATTCCATTTTTCTCTAACTGTTTCACTCTGTTATGATCTTCTTCATTTCAGTGTCTTAAATGATAGGGAATTAGTGTTTGTTTTTGTTTTTGTTTTTTTTTTGGAGCGGAGTCTCACTTTGTCATCCAGGCTGGAGTGCAATGGTGCAGTCTCATCTCACTGCAACCTCCACCTCCTGGGTTCAAGCAATTCTCCCCCTTAGCCTCCCAAGTAGCTGGGATTACAAGTGCACGTCACCATGCCTGGCTAATTTTTGTATTTTCAGTAGAGACAGGATTTCACCATGTTGGCCAGGCTAGTCTCGAACTCCTGACTTCAGGTGATCTGCCTGCCTTGGCATCCCAAAGTGCTGGGATTACAGGTGTGAGCCACTGTGCCCAGCCAGCAATGCTTATTCTTTTCAATCCTATTATACAGATGGAGAAGATGTATTTTGGCAAGTGCCAGGATAACTAAACACTTTGATTCAAAGCCACAAACGTATGAGATCCCGCAAGTGGCAAGAACTCAAGAATGCTCACAATTCTTCATTCAAAGGTGTCACCAACTGCCTCTTTGGTCTTCTAGATATTATCATTACCTATGCAATAAACCTAAGAAAAAATTTACTTGTTACTATTCCAAAAGAGATCAAACAAAAATCTGAACTCTGTCCTTACTTTCTCCTGTCCGATATTGTTTTTCCCTTCCTCCTTAAGGCTTCCCATTTCAGAGATTATAACTTTCACTATGAAACATGTCATGACTAATTGATTTTAAGATGTGAGATAAATTTTCCACATGGCCTGAGAAACAGTGTTGTTACCTGTCATGAGTTTGGACTGCCCTCTCCCCAAAAGAGAGTCAAGGAAATATATATATACATATATATACATATATACACACACACACATATATATATATACTTCCGTTGTTATGGAGTCTCACTCTGTCGCCTAGGCTGGAGTGCAGTGGCGCGATCTTGGCTCATTGCAAGCTCCACTCCTGGGTTCACGCCGTTCTCCCAGCTCAGCCTCCTGAGTAGCTGGGACTATAGGGGCCTGCCACCACACCCAGCTAATTTTTTGTATTTTTAGTAGAGATGGGGTTTTGCCGTGTTAGCCAGGATGGTCTCGATCTCCTGACCTCGTGCTCCGCCTGCCTTGACCTTCCAAAGTGCTGGGACTACAGGCGTGAGCCACCGCGCCCGGTTGAGTCAAGGAAATGTTTTCAATGTATTTATTTCACTAAAATTCCAATCACTTTACTATATCTAAAGATTAGGAATAATCTTGGTTTATCTTATTCTTTAAAGTTTTTCTACATTGAGCACATATCATTAATATCACCAGCATGGAAAATATTTCACTAACATTTTAACCACTCTAAAAATTTAGATCCTGAAAAATTTACATGCCCTATATTTGCATAATTTATATTTGAACTTTAAAGGGTAAAAATGCTATTTCATTTTAGCCTCACCAATGTTCTGGGAGATAAAGAAACAATCCTTTATTAAGCATCACCCAGGAAGTAGATTTGCAGAGAGGTCTTTAAAAACAGTAACAGGCTGGAAACGGTGGTTCACACCTATAAGCCTAGCAGTTTGGGAGGCTGAGGCAGGTGGGTCGCTTGAGCTCAGGAGTTGGAGACCAACCTGGCCAACATGGCGAGACCCCCATCTCTACTAAAAACACAAAAATTAGCCAGGTGTGGTGACGCATTGCCTGTAGTCCCAGCTACTTGTGATACAGCAGGTGGAAAGAAATTATTTAGGCAGATAGTGAGGGTAAGAGTACTCAGTAAGGTTTCCTTTTAACAAAAAGCAGCCCCCAAATCATTTCTTTTCTAACAAAGAGCAGCCTGTAGAATCGAGCTGCAGACATAGATAAGCAAGCTGGAAGTTTGCACAGGTGAATGCCAGCAGCTCTGCCAATAGGAAAATGCCACCTGGGGGCCAGGCATGTTCAACGTGGCGGCTCCATCTTTCCTTTACTTTGTAAACCACGTGTACAGTAAGGAACAGACAATATGGCGCTAGCCAGGTAGAGAACCCATCTGCATAATAAAAGATTAGGGTGAGATGGCCAGCTTCTTCACGCACTATGCAAACATCACACCTGGTCCAACCAATCTCTCCAGCCCTGTGTAAATCAGATACCACCTCCTCAAGCTCATATTTAAAACCCCGTGCCATTTCACCACGAAAACTGGAAGACCCACTCGGGTGGCACCCCTGTCTCTGCAGGAGACAGAGCTAATCTCCTTTCTCTTTCTTTTGCCTATTAAACCTCTGCTCTTAAACTCACTTCTTGTTTGCCCGGGTTTTCTATTTCCCTGCCCTGATGACCTGGGGTATTTAGCCCAGACAATGATGTCACTTCACTTGGGAGGCTGAGGTGGGAGGATCACTTGAGCCCAGGAGGCAGAGGTTGCAGCCAGTTGTGATTGCACCACTGCACTGCAACCTGGGTGACAAAGTGAGGCCGTGTCTCAAAAAACAAAAATAAATAATAAAAATTAAAAATAAAAACAGTAACAGAGTAGTACAGCAGGTAGGCTTGGAGTCAGAAAGCTGGCCTAGCAACCCAGCACTGCTCTCTATAGCTATGGATATACTACTTCATCTTTTGGTGCCTTAGTCTCTTCACATGGAAAACACATAGCAATTGTTCAATAATAAGTTTGTCCTCTTGGCTGGGTGCAGTGTGGTTCAGGCCTGTAATCCCAGCACTTTGGGAGGCTGAGGCAGGCAGATCACGAGGTCAGCAGTTTGAGACAAGCCTGGCCAACATGGTGAAACCCCGTCTCTACTAAAAATACAAAAATTAGCCGGGGGTGGTGGCGGGCACTTGTAGTCCCAGCTACTTGGGAGGCTGAGGCAGGAGAATTGCTTGAACCCAGAAGGCAGAGGTTGCAGTGAGCCGAGACCACACCATTGTACTCCAGCCTGGGTGATGGAATGAGACTCTGTCTCTCAAAAAAAAAAAAAAAGGTTTGTGCTCTTATGATTTTCTCAGATATAATGAGCTGGGGAATTGTTCTTCTCATTTTGTAGGTGAGAAAATCGAGGTTCAAAGTCAAGCAATTTGCCTAAAGACATACAGCTAGGAAGTGACATTACCTTGCCTCCAACCAGATTATCAATTCCAAAGTTTAAACTCTGGAATTTCAACTCTTGCTACTGTGCCTTACACAGTGTGATAGCTACCTAGATGAAGATGTATGACATGGAGCATGGACAGAGATAGAGCCGTAGAGATATATAAATATCATATATGTATATATATTTATACATGCTATATAAATTAAGCAACTTGCCCTGAAATTCCACAACTATTTTAAGGAAAAGCCTTAAAATAGGATTAAAACCCTTCAGGACTCCTAGATTCATAAATTCCTTGAATGTTTAAAAATTAGCTTTGCAACATAGTTAATTTGGTTGCCACATCCAAACATCATTTTAGAATTAACTCATAAACAAATGAGACATTACTGCTTTAGACTACGTATTTGGTTTGGAAACACATACAAACAAGTAACAACCTCAGGTTCTAGCATATTGCAAGATAATATTATCAATTATAAATGAATAAATTGATATCTAACAAACTGGTTTTCTGTATTAGCAAAATGCACGTGGTCAGCTATCAATCTGTATTTGCTTAATATGAATAAAAATACAGGCAATAATGATACATTGGGAGATCTTTCTCCTTAAACTCCTCAGCATTCAAGATCTTTCAAATGCTGCTCCCAACTCTTCCAGCCTTATCTGCCACTCCCTTCCCACACCCAGTCATGCCCCCACCCAAATGGACTTAGTACCCTGAGCTCTCTGGCAGCCAAACTCTCACCCCTGCTGTTCTCCTCGCCTGGCACAAGGCCTGGCCTGGAGAAAATGGACAATGGATATTTGCTTAATGAGGTTGGATGGAGACGTTTCCTCATTTCTGCTTCTCATATCTTACCATCTAAGTTCAACTTAATTATTTAAATAGCATTGAACTACACCACTTCTAGTATGTCCCAGATACCGTGCTAAGAATTGGGATACCAAAAAAAGGGGTACAGGGCTCTTCATACTATCCCTTGCATATCAAGCCCTCATCAGATGTTGGGTAAATTCTAAAGCATTTATGATGACCTAACATGGATATCTTAATAATTTGTTCTTACCTGTAAGAGCTTTCAATAAACATGATATATTAAAGGAAACTCATTCAACATTCAAAGCTTTATTTTGTAATACATTTTTATTGCTGATGAAAAGAGTTGTTTCTCCTTTGAATACACTAACAGATTTCTGCTCAGTAAATAACCCAGAACTGATCGAACCAGATCATCTCTTCTTGAACTGAGTTTTTTTTTTTTTTTTTTTTTAACACTTTTAGTCTTCAAAAAAAAAAAAAAAAAAAAAAAAAAAAACACAAGTTGAATGATAGAAAAGCAAATAAAAATAAAAGGAATGCCTTATTTTGGTCCAGATGCTCAGAGACCACTGTCTGGGATGTTTGAATGGAACCTAGGAAGTACAAGAAGAAATATACTTATCTTTTATTTTGTCATTTATATTTAGGCCTGCCCCTCACCAAGGGTTTCCAGTGGGAAGCAGAAGTCATTGCTTTCCATTGCCATACGTAGGGTGCCATGATTTATTTGAAGACAAATCTACCACACCATGCGGTTGTTAGGAGCGTAGACCCGGGAGTTAGACTGGCTGGCCTGGGTCTTAACTCCTCCATTGGCTGACTTGTGGCTCTGTCTACTCATTGTAAGGTAGGGATAATAATACCACCTACCTTTGAGAGTTAAGAGATTCAGCGAGTTAATATTTGGAACACTGTTGGTCAAAAATTCATTTTGACACCCACGTTTGCTTAGTCAAAACTGTAAACATTGTCCAACAGACATTTCTCTTCAAAATTCCCAACTTTTGGTGGTCCACTAATGAAAATATTCTAGAAACAGCCTACACAGGAACGTCCTCATGGACAAATGAGGCAGCAAGGCAAAGCCGTTACCCGAATGATTCAAGGCAAACTACACGAATGCTAGGATTATGTCAAAAGAGGACTTTGGTCTCTCAAACAGGTCCCACCTACACTTCCTCCTTCCATGGATACAATACCACTCATGAATGGCGTACCATGGGTTGCGATGGTGCTGATGGGAAGCCATCCTTCATCACTGAAATTGCCTGAAACCACCACGCCAGACACATAGGTTTCCTCACAAACACTACTTGGAAAAGAATTGAAATACATTTCCAGAGGATTCTGTGGCATTTTATCTGAACTACCTGTAATAGCTGGTTCAACCATCTGCGTGGAATTTTTGCCATTTGTCAGGATTTCTCTCAGATACAAGGACTAAATTCAGACAGTTTCTATGGCAATTATCTGAGCGACCAAGCACACCCTTTGCAACATAGATCAGAGGGTTTTGTGTGTGTGTGTGTGTTTTTGTTTGTTTGTTTGTTTGTTTTTTCCAAAAAAAGGAGTTTTGAAAAGAAGGCCTCGGTTCCCAAACTGTGGCTCCCCCTCACCCAGTGGGCACCACCACCACCACCACTTGCTCAACAGTAGACCAGGGCACCTGCTTGCAGAGGGGAACCAGGGCTGCTGGGCTTGCTCTGAAGGAGTGGTGCCTCATTGAATCCACCATACAATAGAAGACATGGGAATCCTGCCACAGCCTGAATCTGCATCCAGTCCAAATAACGACAAAGGCTGGATTTTGTCCAATCTGCTGCATGCATCGATAAGACTTGGTGGTGAATAATTATCTTGCTGATTTCTCAGAACAACTCTATGGAGCAGATGCTATTATGATCTATCTCTTAAAGATGGAAAATCAAACGGTGAAGACCACAGAAATTAAGAGACTTGCCCAAGGTCACACTGCCAGGCTAATTTTCATTCCCTCTGAAACACAAATATCCTGATCATGAGACACCAAGTATCATTTAATCCATTACAGATCTTTCCAAAACATTGAAAAGGTTTTTTTCCCCTACTTTGTAGCTGCTCTTTTTTTCGGATGCTGACATGACCTGCCCCGACCTGCCTGGAGGAAAACACTACTTTGGTCTGGGAAGTTTTGTGTTTACTGCAAATGTATTTCTATGTCTCACTATTTCTCCTCATCTCTGTGCTTCACCTTAGGAATCTTCCCTTTTCAAAATCAATCCAAATGCTATGGGTAGAATTGTGTCTCCTTCCCCTCAAAAAGCATATGTTGGAGTCCTCACTTCCAAGCACCTCAGAATGTGACTTTATTTGGAGTCTTTACGGAGATAATGAAGTTAAAATGAGGTTGTTAGAGTGGGCTCTAATCCACAATAACTGATCTCCTTCTAAGAAGAGATTTGGAGACAGGCTCATCCACAAAGAAAGAACAGTGTATGAATGTACAGACGGCCATCTACAAGCCAAGGAGAGAGGTGCGGAGAAGATCCTTCCTTCACAGCTCTCAGGAGGAACCAACCCTACCGCCATCTTGATTTTGGACTTCTGGTCACCAGAACTGAGACAATAAATACCTGCTGTTTAAGCCTCCCTTTCTGTGGTATTTTGTGAAGGCAGCCCTAGCAAATGAAGACCCTATGGAACTCTGGTTTAGCCTGTGCTGCCATCCCCGGACAGGGGTGGCCTCACAGGGGGCTCTGCTCAGTCATTAGACACCCAGGGCCCCCTGCATCCCAGCAGCCCACCCAAGACTTCGTTATTCTCCCACCGGGCTCCAAGCTCCCAAGAGGATTAACGGCATTCTTTTTTTTTTTTTTTTTTTTTTTTCAGTTACATAATTAGGTTCTTCTTAAGAAATTTAGAACACAAATTTGTGAGGATACATTCCATTCATCAGGACACACACAGATCGCAGGTAGCCCTGGAGCTGAGAAATAGCTTTGCGTTTTGGTAAAATTTGCCAGTCCATGGCTTTCTGATCAGCCTTGCACTGCTCTATAGTCTTATATTTCTCTTCTTCTGTGTCGAAGATCTCACCCTCTTACTGACTAGGCTTCCGCAGCTGCTTCTTAAAGTAGGCATCAGTAAGATGTTTTGGGGTTCTCACACTGCTGATATCGTTTTTTTTTTTTTTTTTTTTTTTTTTTTTTTTTTTTTTTTTTTTTTTGAGACAGTCTTGCTCTGACGCCCAGGCTAGAGTGTAATGACACCATCTCAGCTCACTGCAACCTCCACCTCCCAGGTTCAAGCAATTCTCATGCCTCAGCCTCCCAAGTAGCTGGGATTACAGGTGTGTGCCACCACACCCGGCTAATTTTTGTATTTTTAATGGAGACAGGGTTTTGCCATGTTGGCCAGGCTGGTCTCAAACTCCTGGCCTCAAGTGATCCACCCACCTTGGCCTCCCAAAGTGCTGGGATTATAGGTGCGAGCCACCACGCCCAGTCCTGATATCAATTTTTATGGAGGTGGTGATGACAAATTTCTGGTGTGTCCCTCACAGAGGAACTCCATGGAGGACCAGAGGTCCAGCCACAAGTAACAAGCTCCTGCCCAGCTTCTCCAGGAAAACCACCCTCCTGCCTTGGGGGCACCCAGGGAGGATGAGCAGATGGTCCCAAGGGCCGTGCTGGCTCGAAGTTTTCTCACATGCTGACTGCAGAGTTTCTTGTCATGGTTGGACAGCTTTTGAGGCACATCACTAGTAGGAATAATATCAAGGCATTGTGTGAAGTTTGACCACCTGGGCATCATCATTCTTGTCACCTCATCTGGGTTTGTAACAGTTGCAAGATTCTTCTTTTCAATCTTGGGTTTAGTAGCTAAGTATTTCCTCTCATACATGGCCTTTCTGGAATACATAGAAGATGAGGAATATCTGCTAATTCCTCCAATGAAGACAGGATTTGGGCTGCAGCAACGCTTCTCCTTCTTTGGCTTTTTAGCTCTGAGGTTCCCCCTTTTCACCTTGCCACTGGCAAAACCTTCTTAGCTTCAGGTTTCTTCTCCTTAGTATCCAGCTTCTCAGCTTTTTCACCCACCATCTTTCAAGATGGGAAGGTGATGTTTAGACACTCTTCTCATTTAGCCATTTATTTGAGTAAGGACAGGGAGTTTCTAGGTCCCAGATATCCAAATTTACAAGTCAACACATAAGCATTGATTTTTGTCCCCCGTGTAAAAAGCTAAGTGATAGACAAATCTTAGAGTCAGTCATCTATTATTAAAAAAAAAAAAAAAAAAAAAAAAAAAAAAGCGTGAAGGGCTTTGAATTAAAATAATTCACCTAGCGCTAAGACAGTGCCTGAAGCTTCAAAGAACAAAGAAGTTGCAGAAGGAGAGAGCTACAGAATTTGTTTTCAAGTATCCTAAGGTAGTGTGGGCAAGAAGGGATGTGACTGGAATTCATAGCGCCACCAGGACCAAACAGTGCCAAATATCCTGTGAGCCATTTATTTTTCTTTCTCACTGTATATTGCTAAGAGCAGCATAAATTATAAGGCAAGGCCAGATAAATATAAAGATCAGATGAAAATCTCGCTCAAACCATTATTCATCGATTAATGTTCAGATCTGTCACGCCCATCTTTTTGGTCTGGCTCACAGATCTCTGGCACCAATTGCATCACTCAAGGTTTAAAGAACCGCAGAAGCATCTGACCAATTTGCACTTTTGACGAATTAAGGACCCAATTAAAGTGGCCGTTAATAAACTAGAAACAAGCAGACAGGTATAAATCTGGGCTTCTGCCTCACACTTCAAGCAGGTTACTCCACATGGGGAGGGAATGGGCAGCTAGATGATTTGTTTTTAGAGCAGAGAGTAAGACAGGGAAGAAGGAAGGAAAGGAGGGAGGGAGGGATGAACATACACACATCAACATAAGCCCAGCTTTCTGTCACTAAACTCTGTAATATAGATATACCAATCTTTCAGTATATGACAATCTGGATTTACACATATGCAAAATTAGAGGTGATTATTTGTTCTACCAAGAGGTTCATGATGGGGAAGATGGGCTCACAGGAGGCTAAATGGTCCCCTGGAGAACTTAAAATGGTTTAGATTGATATAATCAATTATAATACACATTACTAGCATAATTATTCTTTTTTAAAAATTGTTTGTCTTTTTAAAAAAAAAAAATTTACTTTAAGTTCTGGGATACATGTGCAGAATGTGCAGGTTTGTTACATAGGTGTACATGTGCCATGGTGGTTTGCTGCACCCATCAACCCGTCATTTAGGTTTTAGCCCCGCATGCATTAGGGATTTGTCCTAATACTCTCCCTCCCCTTGCGTCCCACCCCAGGACAGGCCCGGATGTGTGATGTTCCCGTGTGTCCATGTGTTCTCATTGTTAACTCCGCCTTATGAGTGAGAACATGCAGTGTTTGGTTTTCTGTTCCTGTGATAGTTTGCTGAGAATGATGGTTCCCAACTTCATCCATGTCCCCACAAATGACATGAAATCATTCCTTTTTATGTCTGCATAGTATTCCATGGTGTATATGTGCCACATTTTCTTTATCCAGTCTATCATTGATGGGCATTTGGGTTGGTCCCAAGTCTTTGCTATTGTAAATAGTGCTGCAATAAACATACATGTGTGTGTGTCTTTATAGTAAAATGATTTATAATCCTTTGGGTATATACTCAGTAATGGGATTACTAGCATAATTTTTCTTATTAAAGAAAAGAATGACAAGTTCCAAGGAATATTTGAGAGAGGTGTCATGCTTGTTCCTGGTTGGCTTTTGTTCCCCCAGTACTCCCCAAGACAGAGCAAGGGAAGGGTCAGCTGGGGAGAAGAGGCCTCTCCTCCAAGTCTCCCAAAACATCCCAACATTGAATGGAAGGGGAGCCAGAGCAGTCACAAGAAAGGGAGCCACTGACCTAGGGACAATAGTGACTGTCCCGCCAGGGTGCTTGCCTGATGTCATAACTCATTTATGCCTGAGGTTGCAGTTTTTTGAATTTTTGCAATCAGACCTTGGCGATGACTTTGAGCAGTAGGATATAACTAACTCCCACATGCTTAGTGTTCCAATAATGGAACACTAGGCATAAATGGGATTTAAGCAGGCAGTCAGGAAGGATTTCCGCATTGACTTCCCTGACGTGTGCAACTATATACCCACAAAAACCCTAGGAAGGTGGCAGGGGGAGACCCTTTCTCCCCCAGATCTAGCAGAACTGTATCATAAGCATCTTCCCTGGACTAAAGAGGAGGACTGGAATCACTATTTCTCATAAAAGGTGGCTTGACTTTTTTTTTGACGAAGTGTTTATGTATTACACAACATTTCTTTATGTAATATAAAGTTTACGGATGAGCATTTTGTCAAGATAATAAAGCAACACATCCTGGCCTTAGAAATTCAGTAGGAAGTAAATCTAAATTAGGTTCCATCCCATAGGGTTTAGACACTGAAGGATTGAAAGGAAGGATCAAAAGGAAGGATCAGAAGGAAAGAAGGAAGGAGGGAAGGAAGGAATGAAGGAAGGAGAGAAGGAAGGAAGGAATGAAGGAAGGAGGGAAGGAGGGAAGGAAGGAAGGAAGGAAGGAAGGAAGGAAGGAAGGAAGGAAGGAAGGAAGGAACTAACTTACTCCCTAGTTCATTTGCAAGGTGACCCAAGGCAGGAATTTTAATGCCAAGATTGTGCAGTCATGCTTAAGTAGGACAGGTTCACTTTCCGATTTCTGTAATTAAATCATAACTGACAACTGGGATGGGTAGGAGAGGAAGGGAAAATAAATTTAATTCTGCTTAATAAAAGGTACCAGACCACAATGAAATCTCATTCATGAATTGTTTTCTTAAAAATCATTGGAACTGTTTTAAAAAATAGCAAATGCTCAACAAATGCAAGCTAAGTTAAGCACTTTGGGCAACTTACTTGAACCACACAATCATATAGTGTGGGTCTTGTTGTTATGCCACAGAGCAGGAAACTGAGCTTAGAGCACTTGAGGAAGTGGTGTGAATGCAGGGGCCAAGCACCAAGCCACTCTGCTAGATGGCCTCTCGGTGAGGAAGAGAGCTCATCTTTAGCTTAGATGTTAAGGGAACAAATCTACCATTTCCATTCTCTTTGTCCCTCACTTAAGAACAAGTCCTAATATTTTTAAGTAATAAGTATATGGTCAGATATGAATAACTCAGAAATATCATGAATGAGAGAATTCCATGTCAGTCTTACAGAATATTTGAAGAGAAATTTTCTTTGTACCACATACACAACAATCAAGTATAGCTTAGTTTGTTACGTATTGCTTAAGTGGAAAAAAAAATTCAACTTTAGTGTAATTAATACCTCAACCACGAGGGGAATATTTGCTTTTATTAAGTTAATATTTCTTGCACCTAAGTAAACATTCCTGTCTTCTCACAAGTAACAAATAAGTAAATAGATATTCCCTTAAAATTCAGCGTGTCTTTCTTTGGATAATCAACGAGCAGTTACAGAACAACTAGCCCCATTCTAAATCTGATACCAGCGATTTCTGAATCAATGCAATTTTATGTCAAATCTATACATCTCTACCCACGTGAACCAGCTTCTGTGCAAGCACTGTTTGTCGGCCTCCAGAGCAAGGAGCATGACAATGCCCAGCTTTCCTCCTCAGAGGTGTCACTGTTAATGTGAAAGAAAAATGAGGGACACATCCTTCTAGACTTTTTTTTTTTACAATGGAACAAAAGGTAGTTTCTGCCAGGATATATTTTGCACATCATCCAGCTTTTTTTGTTTTTGTTTTTTGTTTTTTGAGACAGGTTCTCACTCTGTCACCCAGGCTGGAGTGCAGTGGTGCAACCATGGCTCACTGCAGTCTCAAACTCCTGGGCTTAAGGAACCCTCTCACTTCAGCCTCCCAAGTTGCTAGGACTACAGGTAAGTGCCATCATGCCTGTCTAATTTTTAATTTTCTTGTACAGGCAGGGTCTCCCTATGTTCAGACCTCCCAGGCTGGTCTTGAACTCCAGCATAAGTGCTTCTCCCTCCTCAACTTCTCAAAGAACTGGAATTATAGGAATGAGCCACCACACCCAGCCATATTTTACCTTTTGAATGAGAAAGGAAGAGGTACCGGAAATGTAACCTTCACCTTGAACAGTGATGACTTTTTTCAGGGGTCATCTGGATGAGTTTCAAAGGATGCCACACCTGCACCTCACCCAAAGACTTATATGGGAACCATGAGAGGGGCTTTAAAAAAATGCTTCATATATATATATGTCTCTGTGTGTGTGTGTGTGTATATATATGCAAAACCAAGTTTTATTATTCTCATATTTTTGAATCCCACTTCCTGAACATAGAAATTAGCTCCTCTCTTGCATAATGGTAGATGCTATTTTTATGGCATTACTGACTTTTTTTCTTATTTTTCTAAAGAATGAAACAGCAATTTCTCAATTCATCCTGAGTCACCTACTTGAACTTTCTCATGGAACAGAGAGCTAACATTCACCGGATGTGTACCATGCACCAAGCAACATAGTAAGCTCTTTACCTACTTACCTAACTTACTTCTCACAACTACCTGGTTAGGCAAGTCTCTCCATTTTATAGATGAAAAAAATTAAGGCTCCGAGAGTGACAGCTCTCTGTTCTGTGCCCACAGGCTGGAAAATGATGAAACTGGCCTAACCCATCTGGCCAACCCTGAAGACTCATATGGCACTGTAACTCACTAGAAACCCTCTCTCAGTAAAGGACTCGCTTTGTTTCCTGGTAAGAGCTGAATAGCATCCATCTTCCTTTCATCTAAACATGTGTTTTCTTCTTTCAGATAATACCTCATTCACTATTTAAGTTTTTGAAGAAAAATAAAGACAAGAAAATATTAGAGAAGGAACTGTCCTTCCAATCTGCTGCTCGGCATCCCCTACCACAGAGGGCATCCGTCCGCATAAAGTCACCTGTCATAAACAAAAGACCAAGACAGAGGCAAAGATCGGACCATTGAAGATACCAATAAGCTGTGCATGACTTACCATAAAAATAACCACACATAAGCAGGTGGTACCTCCACCACCAAGGCCAAAAGCAGTCCAGGAAGCTGAGTAACACGCACATCAGCCTCTTCTCCCACTTGTGAAGGCAGGTCTGTCTGTCTGTCTTCAATTCTTACTCTAGTACTTTTACAAAGAGGCTTCTTTTCTTCTTTGCATGTTCCCTCCCTTGCTGTGTCCCAGACAATTCTAAGAATCCCAAATTGAATCTCATTCTCTGAGTAGACAGAATGACATGCTTTTTGAGAATGTGATTCCAACCCCAATTTCTAGAATACAAGAGCCCTAGAGCACCTTAAGACCAGGGGCTTTTATACGCTTATCATGAAGAATGGGTGTGATACTTATTTCAACATCAGAGAACTCAATCTCCCCTTTAATTCCACTGCCAAGCTTGATTTCACTGCAGCCACTTCATCAAATGAATTTATAAAATATAGACCAATGAAAAGAAACTACCAAAAAAAAAAAAAAAAAATGTGCTCCACAAGCTAAACTTGTCACACCAGCAACAAATTTCCCTTCTCTGCATCTACATAGCCCACCTCAAGGAAAAAATTTATCAAGCAACTTTTTAAGGGTCCTTCCCCTCCATCTACTTTGTCCTTCTGGAATAAATATGTTACTGACACAGTTAAGACATGTCAGCCCTTACCTTTCTGTAAGTCACAAAATGGTGGTTAAAAGTCCTTTTCTTCCATTCAGTGGTTGAGACTCTTGCTACGACTGGAGTTATCTCCCCGGGGAACACTTCCTCTTCCCTGCTTTGCCTCCCAGCCTCTCCCTTCAGCTTCAGTCAAACATTAACCATTAACATTTTTTATTGCTTTTCGAGAGCCACTGGGTATCATAAAAAGTGTCATTATGCTTACTCCAGGAGAGAAATGACTTTGTACCAAAAGAAGTTTAATTTACATCTAATCCATCTCAAAACAGGTTGCTACATTTTTCAATGTAGATGAGTCAATGAAAAGACAAGAAGTTAGAGTGGAAAAGTTTTGTGTATCCAACTATCTCTAGAGTGTGAGGTTCATGACATCAAAGACTTTTGTTCATATTTTGCACCCCCAACACTCAGCACAGGAGACTCAATCCGCAAATATTTGTGTAGATTCCATCTCAAACACAAAAGACAGAGCATGTCTGAGCAATGACACAGTTCATTGATAACTGGCCACATGAGACATCGTAAATGACTCAGAAGACGTGAGGAAAGACACAATCTGGCTGTGCCTGCTTTTGAAATCCAAGGGTCCCTTCCAAAGTCTGCAAGAAACAACCGATAGCAAATTTTCCCCAAACACAAACCAAGTCCTTTCCCACTCCCCCTCCCAATTCAGGGAATGGATTTACCTAGGAACAACTTATTTTTCCCCAATCAAAATGAGATTTTTGATTAACCAATAGAAGCCAATGCCCCCAGATTTCTCAAGTCAAGGCTTCTTTTAGACCAATTCCTGATTTCCACACTTTGGTCACTCTGGGAATCCCCACTGAAGGTAAGCATCAATGTCATGTCTGTGTCTGGTATGTCACACTTGGCCCTGTTTCTGTGGACCTTCTCATGTTCGTTTCTTGGCTTCTCCTGGTCTGGGGTTGTGTTTTCCATTCCTTTCCGGGTGTGCATCTGACAGAGGGAAAGCACGAGAGCCCAGCCCACTCTCTAGCAGGGCTCCCTCCTTTCCAGATTTCATGAGAAGGTTTCGTGAGTGCTCTAAGCCACTGCTGTAAGCCACTGCGGGAATAGACCTCATTTATCCCCAGGACCCTGCAAGTGAAACCATCTAGTTGCATGCCAGCGGTTAGCATCCTTGGTGGACTGGTAAGTTCAGCAAGTGCCCTTCTTGTTTTGTCCCACATGACTGTCACTCATTTAGAAGAATGAGGTTATTGAGGCTAAGCACTTCCCACATTCTTCATACCTCTGCCCTCCCATTAGCTGAATAAAGTGTGCTTGTTCTACAAAATCAAATCGCTTCCACTCGCCACATGCTTCAGTTCCTGGAATCAAGGGCAAGCATCTCATCACGGGCATTGTTCAGAAAGAAGTCTGAGTCTTCTTTGAAAATTTTAAAATAATAAAGCGCTTTTAAATGTATGAGTTTTCTTCAAAAATAAAGTACATATATATAATTTATAGTCATTGTTTTTCAGCAACAGTAACAATGTTTATGACATGTTAGTATATCAGTTAAAATTTTGTTTTCTCATTTAGCATGTCTGCAAAGTAGATTCCAGTTTATAGATAGAAAATGGGGGCACAGAGGGGTTTTATTTCTTGTCTAAGTCATACAGCCTTTGACTACAGAATCAGGACTCCAACCCTGGTCTGTCTGATTCAAATTCCATCCTATTCACTACATCTATAGACTATGCCAGATTTTTTTCCTTCCAGCTTTATGTGAGTTAAAAAAAACAAAAACAAAAACAAAACCCAAGGGCAGAAATCCTTGCATGAGCCCATTCCTATTGGAAGATGGCCAAGTTCCAACATGGGGTTCCCCTGTACATCACATGCTATCTCTAGCACCCAGCTTCCAGCTCAAAGAATTAGGTTGATTAAACACTGAAAACGTCAAAACCACCCATCAGAGAAATTAACAGGTGATTGCATTTCTGAATTACAGAGGCTATTTCTGTCCTCTGGGATACCAGGTTAACAAGATTCTGAGAGCTGTTCATATATTCCTTACATGGTTTATACATCCTTCCAGATTAAATCCAAATATTAAGAATGTGCATGTTTCAGGGTAACCACCACTGCATTTTAGGAACTCATTTTCATGAAAAGTGAGACATTGGTAGTTCAGTAGACTTGCTAATAATAATAGGAATAAGGAAAACGTAATTGATAAATATTATTGATTTAATTTTTCAAAGCAAAGGAGGTATGATTTATACAATGAAAACAACTGAAGGCCAGGCGCAGTGGCTCACACCTGTATTCCCAGCACTTTGGGAGGCTGAGGCAGGCAGATTATCTGAGGTCAAGAGTTTGAGACCAACCTGGCCAACATGGTGAAACCCCATCTCTACTAAAAATGCAAAAATTAGCTGGGTGTGGTGGCAGGTGCCTATAATCCCATCTACTCAGGAGGCTGATTCAGGAGAATCACTTGAACAGTTGCAGTGAGTTGAGATTGTGCCACTGCACTCCAGCCTAGGCGACAAAGCAAGACTGCATCTCCAAAAAAGAAAAAGGAAACAAAACTGAACAAGTGAAAGGACTTGGGCTAATGCTTTCAACTCACAGTTTCATGATGGTGAAAACATTTCAACACTTTTGTCTATAATGTTCTAAGCATTCCTCCAATATTGTCCCTAGAAAATATATAAGTAATTAATTTATGGACATTTGCTAGTAAGAAAGTCTAGATAGCCTCCCAGACAAAAAAGTTATGAAAACTTGGAATTATTCCTAAAAGTCAAAGCATGTTACATTTCTAAAATTTATATTCTTTTTTATTTTATTTTTTTGAGATGGAATCTTGCTGTCCCTAAGGCTGGAGTGCAATGGCACAATCTCGGCTCACTGCAACCTCCGCCCCCCAGTTTCAAGTGATTCTCCTGCCTCAGCCTCCCAAATAGCTGGGATTACAGGTGCCCACCACCACACCTGGCTAATTTTTTATATTTTTAGTAGAGACGGGGGTTTCACCATGTTGGCCAGGCTGGTCTTGAACTCCTGACCTCAAGTGATCTGCCTGCCTTGGCCTCCCAAAGTGCTGGGATTACAGGCATGAGCCACCGTGCCCTGCCTATTTTTATTCTTTAAAATTCAAAATGGAATCTATGAGTGTTAAATTTCTCAATTTTTTAGGTACTTGCATTTTATGTTCTTTATGTGTTACATATCATACATTCAGAATATTTTATCATGAGTCCATCAACACATAACTCTCACCTAATAGAAGTGCAAAATAATATTGTAATTACTTAATATCTGTCTTGCTCTGTTAACTTGATGATGGCAGAAACTTTGTCTTCAATTCGTACTCAGTAAGTACTTCTTAGAACTCAACGCCATTCAGTTATTTAATTCAGTAATTCTAAATAGTCATGACTACCTGCAGACTCAACCAAGGCCAACAGGAACCCAGAAAAGCAAATAGTTTTGAACCCCCTGAAACTCAGAGTTCACCGTTTTTGTTCCACATTTATTTAGTGGAATGAAGTGAAACTAATTTTCTGCTAGTCATTGTTTTAGGTTGAAGCAGAATCTTCCTTAACTACTTTCTCTGGCCAGGACAGAGTCCATTTTCTGATAAATTTAAGCAAAACAGCTCTTAGTTTCATGTAGCTCATACTTTTTTGGAGACAGGGTCTCACTCTGTCACAGGCTGATAGGCTGGAGTGCAATGGTGCGATCTCGGCTCACAGCAGCCTTGGCCCCTCAGGCTCAAGCCATCCTCCCACGTAAGCCTCCCAAGTAGCTCGGACTACAGGGACACACCATCATGTCCCTTTTTTTTTGTAGAGATGGGGTTTCATCCATCCAGGCTGGCCTCCAACTCCTGGGGTCTAGTGATCTGGCCACCTCAGCCTCTCAAAGTGCTGGGGATACAAGCATGAGGCACCGTGCCCAGCCTATACTTACTTCTGAGTTTGGGTTTGGGGTTTTTGTTTTGAGGATTTTCTGTTGTTGAGTTTTGTTTTTAGCAGTTTTCCAAACCAGAACACTTGAGAGAATTATGACAAGATTTAAAACTTAGATAACAAAATGAATCACTATTTCGAAGCAAGAAACACTGAATCATACATAATGCTGTTTAAAAATCTCAGCTGACAGCCACCTTGTGATATTCTGAAAAATATTTAAGGAAGATAGTTTGAGGCTAGTAAAGATTTTCTTCCCCACTATCTACTCTGACAGAAGTGGACCCACTTTGTACTTTGTTTATTCCAGGAAGATTTTTCACTTCATCTATAGATGCTGGCTCCAATCAACTGCCCAGTAGGCAGGGCCCTTAATCTGGCTCCAGCTACCCATGCCATGAAATTGCTGGAGAATCTCGTGAATGAGATGGCTAATAAGTATTCGCATCATCAGTTGTACATTGGACAAATGCCTTCCAGGTCTTTCCAAACTAGAGTTCACAAAACTGGGGCTTACACTATGAAATCCTGGTTCAGGGTATGTTCCTGCATCCCTTACTCTGTTGCTCAAGCTAGACTGCAGTATGCAATCATGGCTCACTGCAGCCTTGATTTCCTGGGCATAAGTAGTCATCCTGCCTCAGCCTCCGAAGTAGCTAGGACTACAGGCAAGTGCCACCACACCAGCTAATTTTAAAATTTTTTGTAGAGATAGGTTCTGTGTTGCTCAGGCTGGTCTTGAACTCCTGAGCTCAAGTGATTCTCCTGCCTCGGTCTCCCAAAGTGCTGGTATTACAGATGTGAGCCACAGTGCCTGGCTGGCACTCTGGATTTCTGATGCAGGTGATTATATGGGCCCTTATGAGAAACACTAGCTTAAGGAGTCATTGCTTTATCCTCCAGTAAATATTATTTAACAAAGCCTATTCTGAATTGAGATTAATTACCCCACCATGTAGAACCCATTTCTGCAGGAATGTCTGAGATAATGATGCAGTCTGATGTTGAACATGCAAGCTGGATTTGGTAGACATGAGCATGCTCATCTTCCCTCAGACATTTTTTTCTTCAGACAGCTAAGCTTTTTTATTTGATCTTGGATTTTCTTTAAATTCTAAGAAATGACAATATTATTGGTTTTCTGAGACCTATCTCTGTCTCTTATCAGATTTCACCTAACAAGCTTTTGCACCTATCCAGCTCATGCTCAGATCACAGCATCTGGCTTCCATCTTCACTGCTCCACTGAAACCATCCTCACCAAGGTTGCCAACAATCTGCTCATGATAATCAGATGGACACTCTTCAGTCTGCACCTCATCTGACCTCTCACAACTTTCAACACCATGGCAAGCTCACCTCAAATTTCCCTTTACCCCAGCTTCCTTGCTAATACTCTGATTTTCCTTCCACCTCTTGAGCCAGTCCCTTGCAGTCCTACCTGTGGCTCATCCAACTCCTTGGGCCCAATCCCAGGTTATCTTGTCTTGTCACTCACTCTGTGGAGGTCAACTCTGCTCCCATCTATTTGCCAACATCTCAAGTCTCTCTAGACCAGATCTCTCCTCTGGTCAAAGCTCTGGTTTTCTATATCCAACTGACTATTCCACAACTTCCCCAAGGTGTCCCAAGTGCACAAAAAACTCCACACAGCCATAATGAACTGTACTGTTTTAATTCTCCAAAACATATGTCTCCTAGAACACTACCCCTTCATGTTAGCCCTGGCAGTCATCACTGCTTAGCCAGACAGTGTGCGGTGACTGTCTAGGAAGTCCTGTCATGGGGTCAAGTAGGAGACCAGCATGCATGTGAGCTTTGCTTGGAAGGACTCAGACTTGGACACTAAGGCTTATTAAATGGTCTCCCTTCTCTGCCTGTGGGTCTCTCATTAGGCACCAAAAGAGGATTGCCTGTGGAAATTCTGCCCTTAAGAGAAGTATTTCCTGAGAAAGAATACTCTTTTTAGTAAATGGTGAAATTGATCTTCACATGCAAAATAATGGAACTGGACCCTGACCTCACACCATTCAGAAAAATTAAAATATATCAAATACATAAATTATAAGGGCTGAAACTATAAAATTCTAAGAAGAAAGCAGGGGTAAATCTTTACGACCTTGGATTTGGAAATGGTGTCTTAGCTATGACTCTCAAAGCACAAATAACAATAGAAAAGAAAATATAAATTGGACTGGACTTCATCAAAATTAAGAACTTTTGCAATTCAAAAAACACTATTAAGAAAGTGAAAACCAATTTATAAAAAGAAAATATTTGTAAATCACGTATCTGACAAATGAACTGTATCTAGAAGATATAAACAACTCTTAAAACTCAATAAACAACCCAATCAAAAAATAGACAAAGGATCTGAATAGAAATTTTTTAAAAGATACACAAATAGCCAAAAAGCACATGAAAAGATGCTCATCCTTAGGCATAAGCAAAATGCAAATCAAAACCACAATAAGATGCCATTTCATACCCACCGGGGTGTTTCATACCCACCAGGACAGTTATAATAAAAAAGAAATAATACCAAGTGTTGAAGATGTGGAGAAACTAGAATCCTCATACACTTCTGGTGGGAAATGTAAAATCATGCAACCACTTTGGAAAAGAGTCTGAGAGTTTTATCAAAAACTTAAATATAGAGTCACCATTTGACTTAGCAATTTCACTCCTAGGTATACAGCCAAGAGAAATAAAAACATCACACAAAAATTTGTACACGAATATTCACAGCAGCATTATTCATAATAGCCAAGAGATAGAAACAACCCAAATGTTCAACTGATGGATAAAATGTAGTATATCCATATGACAGAATATGAGTCAGCCATAAAAAGATATGAAATACTGATATGACAAGACTAAACCTTGAAAACATTATGCTTAGTGAAAAAAGTCAGATAAAAAAGGCCTAATATTATATGATTCCATTCACATGAAATGTCCGGAATAGGCAAGTCCATAGACACAGAAAGTAGATTTCAGAGTTGCCTGCAGTTGGGGGGCCGAGGGGGAATTTGAAGCTGAGAGCTAAAAGATATGGGGCTTCTTTTGAGAGTGATGAACGTTTTCTAAGATTTGTTGTGGTGGTGGTTGCACAACTCTGAGAATAGACTAAAAACTACTGAATTGTGCACTTTAAGTTGGTAAGCTGTATGGTATGTCAGTTATATCCCAACAAAGCTGTTCTTCGAACTGACATAAATATACAGAACATAGGCTAAATATTTTCAGTCACCTTGGTCTAAGCCCTTCAGATCATTTTGCTTTATTACTGGAAATGTCTTAGGGTTTTCAAAATCATTTATTTTCCTTTAAGTATGAGGTTTTTTTTTTTAATTTAACTAATTTTACCTATTATTTGACCTCTTTTGTTTTTTATGTTTTTAAATGTGAATAAGAACATTTTAGTACACAAAGATTTTATCTTTGCCTGGATAAAGTAGAAAATGACAATGTGGGCACAATGGCCCTTCAGCCCCTCTGATAGTGTCTCAGCTCAAGCAGTTCAGCCCTAGATAAACCTGACTCGACTGCCTGCCTGAACGAGGACTATTTTCTTTCTTCTATGTGATTACACCTAGTAACTCAGGAGACAAGGAGGCCAAATTCTCCTCCCTTTGGTTTCCCACTCAGGATTACATTCGGCCTGGTCTCAGGAACAATCCAGGAGTTTCTGGAAAAGCCATGTTATCTTCAAACTAGGATTTTCCAATAGCTACAGGAGGAAACAGAGGAAATGAAAGCTCACATCGGCAATCTGCGTAATTCGCCTGCCTTGGGTGGTCCACAGGAGCAGCCCACGGTGCAGGGGAGGAGGAGGGGAGAACAGAAGCCCTGCTGGGGAGAGACCATCTGGCTCTACCAATGAGCCTCAGCCAGCGCCAGATCACTTCTAAGGAGGCCTGGGAAGAGGCTGGCGGAGGACCCTCACTTCCTTGCTGGAGTCCCACTTAGCCCACATGCTCCTGCTTTAAACCTGATTAGACAGACCAGCTTCTCAAAAAGGGAGGGCTCCAGAGGGTTGTTTTTTAATTCCCAGATCTTCCCAAGTCTGCTCTCCTAAGCTTGAGAAACAAAGGGAATTGCCTAGAACTAGGACTGTATCTAAAGGGATTTACAAGACAGAAGTAGCTGTACTTTTTCTAAGTTATCACTTTATACAAAAGAAAATCAGTGGTAGTTAACTACACACGACTTGACTAGAAGTTATCCGAACTCCATCCCTCTTCTTTATAAAGAGAGATTTTTCTCAGTACAAATAAGTTTTTAGTAGAGGGGTTCTTAACTCCGGCTGCGTGGAGCCACAGGGATTCTGATTTGATTGGTCGTTGGTGAAGCCTGGCAGCAGTCATTCTTAACGTTTCCCTTGGTTCCAACGTGCAGCCAAGGCTGAGAACTACTGGCTTGCTTCTACCCTCTACCAAGCACTTTTGCTCTGCATATATTATCTCATTTAATCTTCACAGCAACACTGAAAGGTATTTTTACTACTTTACAAATAAAGAAATAAAGGAACAAAGAAGATACAAATTGATTCTTTAAGATTTGAATGCAGATCTGATTCAAAAAATAATCATAATTAAAGCCTGAGCTGCTACCCTCGGCGAAGCTCCCATAGCAGCCGCTGAATGAGCCTCCTGCCCAGCTCTACTTACCTCCCAGGAGCCGCAATCAGACAAGGGTGGGTGGGGGGACTCACATCCACTAAGCAGATTGATTAACTCAGATCCACAGCCAAAATATCATACTTCCACCCTGATTACATTCTCACCAGTCGCCCCTCCCACTCGATCTTTCTGAGCATTATATTTTTGGGAATCCTGCCTTAGCTGAGAAGCCTGCTTAAGTAGCATTTTCAAGAACCAGTAATACCCACCACTTTACCCTCTACAGCGTTTCCTCCCACAGCTCCGCTCCGACTGATGTCCCCTTATACTTCCTCCCCATCTCCCTTGTTACAGAGCAATAGCATCACCTGACCCCTTCGAATGCAGCCTCTCTCTTTCAGCTGGCCAGGAGGCAGGCATCCTCTCCCACAGCTAATAAGGAAGTGGTTAACTTTACTGTAGATCAGCTCAACTCAGACAAGCCAGGCATAGCCAGCCAATACTGTTCAGAGTTATGTGTAACGCCAGGAGCAACTTGCCCCCAGCAATAACTGAATTGTCTTGATTCAGCGGACTTTCTAAAATGTACCCTCCCCTCAATATTGAAAATCCTCTTCAGGACCAGGGTAGAAAGTGGTTCCCAATACAGCAATGCTTAATTTAATATTGGAATGTTAAATACAATGTTCTGGAATTTAACACGGTCTGCAAGGACCTTGGACTTTCTGAAATTATTTTTTTTATATCGCTGGAATACAGGTTCCTTTTCTTTTTTGGCCACAAAGCAAAGAAGAAAGGATTACCAAAAGTAAAAGTAAAAAAATAAAAATAAATAAAGACAAAGAATTACCAGGGACCCAGTCTCATGGGACTCAGTGTCAATGGCATATGTCCTGAGCTTGACATGGGCAATGAGAACTTATTTCTCCCAATCTTGATTCAGCTCCCTAATAATTAGTCTGGTATTATTTAAGGCAGATTCGTTTTATGGTAGACACACCTGACAGCAATAACTTAAGCATAATCTGAGCATGCTCCTGTAGGGCAGATGCACCTGAATGTGTGTTCTGAGCTCGGGAATCCGGGAGTGGCCAACGCGGAGATTGTTTCCTTGTCTATGAGGAACATCTGAGCATCTCCCATGGCACCTTCCACCCTCGGCCTCCATCCTATGGAACATGGGCCATACTGGGGACCTTTGTTTTGGGTTTAATGAAGGTTGCCAGATGGAGGTTGTTAGAGGGAGGGTGTTACATGAAAATGCTGTATAAACTGATGCTCTTTGCAAATAGTTACACTTCTCCTGTACAGCCCACTGCTGCTGGACCCTGTCCCCCTGCATGTGAGCCCCCAGTAAAATCCCATGTCTCATTTGCTGGCTCTGGGGCTCTTCTTCAGCCTCTTGAGTCTTGTGCCAGAGGTCTTCGAACCCTGAATCCCTGAAAGAGTTGATAGGGGTTGGGCATAACACTGTTTAAGACCAAAAATTTAGAGACGGGCAAATTAGGACTGAATCCCAATTCCAAGGCTATTGTTTAGCCTTGATATTCTTCACCAATATGGGTTTGGAAATTCTAATGTGGACCCTCGATATCACACCCCTCCTCTGTCTGTTTGGGCTCATAAATATTATGGCCCAACCAAGGAAGTAAAACTAAAGTGGATTACAGGTCTTTGTTAGGGAGATCGGAACCCTGTTTGTCTAAAAATGGTATCAAGTTATTTCAGTACATGTTGAAGGTGTAAAGAGGACATCCCAACATTTTCTATAAATTACTTTTCTAAAGAGCCTTTCAGCTCTACTTGCCCTGACTTAAAAAGTATTTTTCATTCATCTTCCAGCCACACTCAGACCAGAAACTGATAGCAGTTAGCCTCCTTATCTGTCACAAGCCTAAGCAACTGGTGGCCGATCACCCTATCTCATGCTATTACCTAGGTCGTTAGGAAGCTAAAATTAAAACCTGGTGTCATTAACATACCAGACCAAATACAGAGAAAGCCACAGAAAGTCCAGTTCAGATCCTCTTATAAGTTTCTATTTTAAAAAATAAAATACAGCAAGCTTCAGTGAGAGACCTTAAAATGGGTCACTAGACATCACAGTGAACACGATTTTGTCGTACTATTAATATTTCTTAGCAAATGGCTTTGGGAAGCATGGTGGGAACCCTGATTTCTGTCGGTACCCACTAAATCGTTGCCCTGACTTTATAATCCCACAGCAATGTCTTCATATTTTGTGAAGTCTAGAACCGTTCGCAGCGGGAAACTTGCACACTTATAGCCGAATTGCAAAAAGTCCATCTAAAGTTAAAGATTCACGGGTTGTTTTGCCACCAGAAATGTTCATATATTGGATTTAGGGGTGGGCTCAATTTCCACTTTGTTAATTTAATTAACTTTGTTAAATTAACAATTTAATTAAACAGTTACTTTGCTGACCTTTAGTTAGCTAATGTCTGTTCTGTGCCAGGCACTGGGCAAAGTGCTTGGCTTATGTTATCTCTAATGTGCACAAATCTGAAAGGCAGGTCAAATTGCCAATCCCCATTTACAGTTGAGGAATCTGAGGCTCAGGGAACTCAAATATCTTGCTCAAGTTCACATAGCTGGCAGGTGACAAAGCCTGGATTTGAATCAGGCGTGCTGACTCACGACCGTTGCCACTGTGAAAGCTGTTCCTAATCTATGCGATGTCCTAGTCACCACCTCTACCCCAATACCCTGGCCATGCCCTTCTCTCATCACTTGCCCTTGTGGTGGCTTTACTGCTACCAACCAGAAGAGGCCTTCGTAGGTAACTGACTCTGTTTTACAACACTCTAAAAGAGAATCGGAAGAATTTATGCCAAAACTAAAATCGTTGCTTCGGGTAAACTCTAATGTTCAAGTAGGTAATGTTAAACAGGCCCTATTAACTCTTATGCTCTTATCCCTCTGCAATATATTTACATAAATTCCCCCAGACGGCGCTGTCTAAATACATTGGTCTCCATTTCAGATGCTGCCTGGAGTCACTAAGTTTCTCCTGAGATTGGGGAAGGCAACTGGTGATCACTTTCCTTAGCTTTTCCAGGCTTCAATCAAGTTTGCCATGGGCTGTGGATCATGAGGAAAAGTTTCTCTTCTAGAAATCCTCCAGTTAATAAATGAAGAGAGGGCGATAGAATTAGAATATTACCATTTTACAAACCCCTATCGAAGTCAGTCTAGGCAAGGGTCATCCATGGCTGCTACCTCACAGAAAGAGAGACAGCTGGTCATTATGTGCCTCCTCGTAGATATGAAATGCTACTTAGGAAGGATTCTTGACAAAAGTATTGTGTCTGGATCAGATCAAACTGATTTTAGATTCACCTAACAATTGTGAAATTGCCAGAATCAAAATGGAGTTGCCAATGTTAAAAATCAAAACAAACGCTGACAAATAGACCCATGGAAGACCATGAAGACAGGTTGTCATGCTTGTATGCCTAATAACAAAACTATCACAAAAGCCTCAAAAACCACAATCTTGCACAATGGCCACTGCAACCTTACACAAAAAATACTTCTACGAGGACATCAGACCAGCAACTGCCTGTCCAACTGCATCGGGATCACCTTTGTTATTAATCTTTATGGCCAAGTATAATCACTTCAGAACAATTATGTAATCCTCCTTATTTTTTCCTTTAAAAACCTTTGTCTGTCTTTACCTCCCTGAATCCATGCATAGTTTACTATGGCAGGCATATTCCTATTGCAATGATCTATTTCCAAATAAATATTTTCTTTTAGAAAGCATTTCTCTGTCGTTCAGGTTGACAATGTAAGAGGAAATCTCTTTGCTGTGATTGTATAGACGATGTGGAGACATTCTCTGTATTGGCATTTTTCTATGTCCACCCTTGATGAAAGCAAAGGATGGAATGTTAAAGGGCAACTGAGTCAAGACTTTCCACAGCAATATTGGTTAATGAGGTCCATCCAGGATATAGCTTTCCAGTAATCAATTTGATCTCAGAATAGTGTAAGAGACCCAGAAGAGTACACATAGTCAGATACCAAAATTCACCTTGAAAAATCTTAGACTGTTGCCCAAGCATGGTGGCTCATGCCTATAATCCCAGAACTTTGGGAGGCTGAGGTGAGCAGGTCATGAGTTCAAGAGATTGAGACCATTCTGGCCAACACGGTGAAACCTCATCTCTACTAAAAATACAAAAAATTAGCTGGGTGTGGTGGCATACGCCTGTAGTCCCAGCTACTTGGGAGGCTGAGGCAGGAGGATCACTTGAACCCGGGAGGCAGAGGTTGCAGTGAGCTGAGATTGTGCCACTGCACTCCAGCTTGACCACAGAGCAAGACTCTGTCTTAAAAAACAAAACAAAAACAAAAAGAAATCTTATACTGTTTTCAGAAATCATACTTTTAGCAATTATATCAAGATTAATTATTCTAAAATATATATAGTAAGGCAGGTAAGTAATTATGTTAATATTGTCTACAACCAAGATTTTAGGTAGAAGAAAGAAGATATATAAATATAAAATCAAAGGAGCTAAATTTTAAAAAACCCTGTGATACTAAATTCAAACTCAAAATATTAGTATGAACCCATGATGCATTTTCTTCAAAGTAGTGTTTTCAATTCTGTCCACTGAAAAAGGCTGGGAACAATGACCAACTCTTAAGCAATGGGCAGCCCTAAAGCCAACTTATAATTTATTTTTTCTTGTTTTTTTTGAGACGGGGTTTCACTCTTATTGCCCAGGCTAGGGTGCAGGGGCACAATCTCGGCTCACCACAACCTCCGCCTCCCAGGTTTAAGCAATTCTCCTGCCTCAGCCTCCCAAGTAGCTGGGATTACAGGCATGTGCCACCATGCCCAGCTAATTTTTGTATTTTTAGTAAAGACGGGGTTTCGCCGTGTTGGTCAGGCTAGTCTCAAACTCCTGACCTCGTGATCTGCCTGCCTCAGCCTCCCAAAATGCTGGGCCCGACCCTATAATTTTTAAAAATCATTGGCAAATGATATTTAAATGAACCAACCCTCCTTGGAGAAATCGCTGACCATAGTTCTGGGGCAGGAAAAGTACATGTATGTGCCTAGCACATTTATCATACCAGACAGCAAGGAATTTACTAAAAACTGATTGTTTCAAAGCATTTAGAAGCCAAAAAGAAGTGGTTATCACTAGGAAACTACGGAAAACTTTAGAACAAGTAAGAACAATGACTTTGATGAATTTAAACAAATCAGATGTGTTAAAATCTGTGAGATCATTATTACATTTGACAGCAAATACTCACTGACCACGTTTAGTGGATGCCGGGGAACCACATTATCCACCTGAAAACACGAAAATACAGGGCAGGAATCAAGGGTTTTGCCTGT
The DNA here is from genome assembly GCF_047675955.1 of Chlorocebus sabaeus. Taxonomy (NCBI): domain Eukaryota; kingdom Metazoa; phylum Chordata; class Mammalia; order Primates; family Cercopithecidae; genus Chlorocebus; species Chlorocebus sabaeus. The sequence continues at coordinate 97,968,845 of NC_132911.1, forward strand.
CCTTGCTGTATAAACAGTATATCAGGGTCATTTTTCAAGGTAAAGTTTCTCTTTATGTAAGTCTTTCATAAATGAAGGAATGATGGAATTGAAATATTACCATTTTGCAACCCCTGCTGAAATAATGGATGTAAACAGATCATCAGTGGCTGCTGCATCACAGAGACAACTGGTCTGTATGCGTCTCCTAAGAGAAGTATGCAATATTTCTAGTGGAGGATTCTTGGCAAATAAGTTGGACTTGAATCAGATCAAACTTCCAGTTCTAGAGTCTAGCATTTATAGGAAACGCTGGTCAGAAAAAATGGTTGCAGATGAAATGCACTTCAGGGTTGCAATCAGCAAAACACAAAATGTGAGAAACTGCAGGACAATGCCTCTGTTTCTTCCTATATAAACTGAAAAAAAAAGGAGAGAAGAAACCTGCACATTAAAAAAAGTGTTTAAAGAATGTTGAAACAAACCAACTCTTAAAATATAAAAAAGGAAAAAAATAATACAATTAGAGAAATTTGAATGTCGTCCATTTTTAAGTATGATAATAGTTATGTGGTTTTAGTTTTTTAAAAGAGTTCTTATCATTTACCAATACATATGGACATCGTTATGGATGAAATGCGTTGCTGCCTTGGATCTGCCTCAAAAGAATCCATTTGGGTTGAACAGGGTGGCTAGTGTGGTGCGGGGAAGCAGAGAGGAAACAAGATTGGGCATGAGCTTACTCTTCCCCATGCTGGGTGATGGCATACGGGGGTTTATTAACTCATTACGTTATTCTCTCTACTTTTCCTTATGTTTTAAATTTTCTATTAAAAAACATCAGAATGTGAAAAATCACACACACACAAACACACATCCTGCTCTTGTTTTTGAACAGAGGATCTGGGTCAATAATTGGGTGAATGGTGATTTTTATAAAATAATCAAGTCGTTTACCTCCTTGAGGATAATAATGAACATGTTCTCATTGGAAAGCTGCCCAAGAAGAGACTACTCAACCATAGTATCATGTGCTGAATTCTCTTTATTTCTCATTCTTGATCTGGCCTTACAGAAAATTTGAGTGAAGATTTCTGAATTAAAAGGAAAAATTTGGAAGTCGAAGTACTAAAATGAGTATTGAAACATGAGAACTGTTCTACCTTCTCAGCATCTAAGTAGTGTAAAATCTCTCCCCTGAACTGGGATTCACATCCAGGTGGGTGCAAAGTGAAACAGAAATAGTGCATGCAGGCACAAAGCCAGTGGCCTGGGAGCGAGGGGGGATGGAGGGAGAATGGGAAGATGGTCCACTTGAGACTAAGCCTCCGGAATTTGCAGGCATTGTGGGGACCACTGCAGCATAATTTAAAGTTCTATAGAGTTTTGTCTAAATCTCCAGTGGTCAGGGAAATCTGAGCTGATGACAAGGTTACAATTATACTACATGCCATTTGTAAATTATCATTCCAGATGATGTACTAAGCAGTTTACATTAATTGCCTTGTTGAGCCTTTATAACTCTCTTGCCCCAACCACCATGACATAGATATTATCACCACATTTTGACAGAGAAGAAGAAGAAGGTCCAGGGAAATTGAGTAAGTTACTCAAGGTCACACAGCCGGTGAGTGAGGTAACTTGTCCTCTAACCTAGGGCGGTCTGCCTGCAAAACTCTTTCCCCACGGTCTGTGTTTCACTTGCCATGGAGCAGCACTTTATGGACACCAGTGGTTGTTGTCGCTGCAGGGGTCATACACAGAGCATTTCCTGGATAAAAATTCTAATCCTTGCAAGAAAGACAACAGCACATTTGGGAAAGTCAGTGAGTTCTGAAGACGGATCGTGCCTCGGTCATTTATCTAGGCAGCAAATGTAAAAGCATTCAGAGTCTGGCAGGTGCTGGTGAAAAACAAAAAATAAGAATGTGTATTTCCCAGCTCCTTTTTCCCATTATCTTATATCACTTTTAAATAGATCATGAAGGATATTTTATACAAATGCAGCCCCTTTTCCCCTGTGGCAATTAATGCAATAAAAGCTAATTTATTTAGCATCCTATTGATTAGAAAGCAGCGATACAATACAATGAGAATTGATGACCATAAACATGACTCAAACGCGGCCAGATATCCTAAAGAAGTTTATGACTCATCATCAAAACACAATTATATTCCAGAGAGGCCAAGTATTAAATATATTTTATTGAATTAAGTTTATCTGACACTGTTCAGCCACAAATGGTCATGTGAAATCCATAGAACCAGAATACCTGATTAGCCAGAATAACACATTCTCAGACCACACTGGCTTTTCTACTATTGGATCTAGACAGACATGACCCTCTGCAGCATACATATTTACCGCATCACTTGAAGATTGTGGAGAGGATAGACTTAGAGCTGAACTGGAAAGTATATGACAGAAAAATGTGTGGAGACAGTTATTTCATAATATATCATTTCTAAGAAGAAATTAAGCACTATAATTTGGGAGCCTGCAGTGATGCCTCGGCGCATTGAGTGAGGTCTCTGGCATCAATTTTGTTTAAGAAATACCATGTGTAGAGGGCCTGTGTATGCCCAATAACTGGCAAGGGCTCCTAAGTGGCAGCTATTGTTCTTATGATCATATGATAATTATTAAATCATGATGCTTGTCTTATAGGTATTTATAATAGAACTAGGTTGGTAGAAACTGGCTTGTGTTGTCTTTTATCTTCAAAAGATGAATAGGTGTGTGTCTTTGGTCTTACTTTGAGTTAAGATTTACTTAAACATAGTGCAATCTAATAATCACCAAACTATTCCTTCATTTTCTGCTTTTAATTTATCTCAAACAAGCAAATAAATGAAAAGCAGGCATGAGACAAAAAGGCTATTTTCCACAAAATCTCTGTGGAAAAAGGGCTGTGAGCCCAGTTGTTGTGTAAAGTTCCTCAGTCCAGAGAAGGCAGCACAGAAGGCCAGTGTTGGCGGGGTGCAGTGGCTCACGCCTGTCATTCCAGCTTGGAAGGCCAAGGTGGGCAAATTGCTTTCAGCTTAGGAGTTCAAGACCACTTTGGGCAACATGGCAAAACTGCATCTCTACAAAAAATACAAAAAATTAGTGGGGCGTGGCCACCATGTGCCTGTAGTCCCAGCTACTCAGGAGGCTGAGGTTGGAGAATCATTTGAGCCTGAGAAGTGGAGTCGAGATCGTGCCACTGCATGCCAGCCCGGGTGACAGAGTGAGACCCTGTCTCAGGAAAAAAAGAGAGAGAATGCCAATGTCGTCATTGTCTCTCTGTCTCTCTCTGAGTCAGTGCTCTCCAGAGAAACAGAGCCAATAGGATATGTATCTCTGTACAGAAAGATTTCTTTTAAGGAATTGGCCCATGCAATTAAAGGTTGGCAAATCTAAAATCCACAGGGTGGGCTGGTTGACTGAAGACCCAGGAAAAGCCAGCGTTGTGGCTGGACCCCGAAGGCCAGCTGTCTGCCGCAGAATTCCATCTTGTTGAGGGAGGTCAGTCTTCTGTTCTTTTCAGGCCTTTGACAGATCAGATGAGGCCCACCGGTACTAGGGAGGGCAACCTGCTTTACTCAAGGTGCACAGATTAAAATGGTAATTATATCCAAAACACCCTCACAGAAATATCTAGAATTGTGTTTGACTACCTACCTGGACACCATGGCCCAGCCAAGTTGATACAGAAAATTAACCATCATAATCTCTAATCTCTCCCTCTTTCCCTCTGTCTCTGTCTCCATCTCTCTCTCTCTCTCTCTCTCTCTCTCTGTCTCTCTCTCTCTCTGTCTCTCTCTCTCTCACACACACACACACACGCGAGCAAAGTTTATCACAAAGTAAGGAAGAAATGCTGGGTGCAGTTGCTCACGCCTGTAATCCCAGCACTTTGGGAGGCCAAGGTGGGCAGATGACCTGAGGTCAGGAGTTTGAGACCAGCCTGGCCAACATATCAAAACCCCATCTCTACTAAAAATACAAAAATTAGCCAGGCATGGTGGCACATGCCTGTAGTCTCAGCTACTTGGGAGCTGAGGCAGGAGAATCACTTGAACCCAGGAGGCGGAGGTTGCAGTGAGCCGAGATCGCGCCGTTGCACTCCAGCCTGGGCAACAGAGTGAGACTCCATCTCAAAAAACAAACAAAAAAACAAAGTGAGGAAGGAAGCATCAAGGTGTGATGCCAACCACCAAAGCTATCTTGAGACCCTCTGCGAAGGCCATACCTGAGGACAAGAGCACCGAGCATTATTGCATCAATTCCAAATCTCTTCTTTCATGAGAAAAATAATTCATTGATTCTGAAAAACAGCATTCATTATCTACCTACGATGCCATTTTTGAAACTTCTCAGGTAAATATTTTTCTATCCCCATCTCACAGATAAAGAAACTCTTTTCAGTTAGGTGACAGGCCCCAGCATCCATTGTTAAAAGATGGAAGAATCTAAATTTCAACCCAGGTCCTCAAATATCTCTCCATGCTGCCCCACAGATAAGGAAAACAACAATGTCAGCAAACGTCTCTAACAGAAGAAACCTGCAATGTTGAGTGTGGAGTAGTACACTTTGTTCCAGGATTCCATCTCCGTTTAGGGGATGTGTGGGAAGGAGCACTCACAGATAGATATACATCCAAGCCCATGGCCTGCAAACCAGAACCTCTCCTTCTAAAGAGATTTGTAGATGCTTATGGGAGCAAGAATTGCCCAACCTACCACACTCTCTAGGCAAACATCATCTGTTGGAGATTCCGACTGAGGCCCTGGAAAGGCTCCCACATGGGCCATCTGCCAGGCCTCTGATGTCGGCCAACTGCCAAGCTTAGGCTAACGGTTGCTTGTAGTTGGTGGCAGAGCTGTTCCAGAGAACTACTGAGATATAGGCAGCTGATGACAAGGCTGCTCTTTTGTCTCTAGCTGGCCCCACACAGCACCCTGAGCAACCCACTCCAGGGCTCCTCTTGAGAAACCACGTCCTTGGATCATGCTTAGCACTGCCCTTCTTCTAGCCGGGCGTGGTGGCACGCCACTGTAATTCCAGCTACTCAGGAGGCTGAGGCAGGAGAATCACTTGAACCCGGGAGGTAGAGGATGCAGTGAGCTGAGATCGCACCACTGCACTCCAGCCTGGGCAAAAGAGTGAGACTCCATCTCGAAAAAACGGAAAAAAAAGAACTGCCCTTATTCATGGCTGGATGTTCAGAGGGTGGAAACATGGAGAAGGTGGTTGTTATAGAAGCACTTGTGCTGTGTGCTTTTAAAGTTTGGGTTCGGATTAGTTCTGGGAACATGGTTTACCTTCTTTCTTCCTCCTGTGCCCTCTTTCGACCCTCCGCACAACTTTGTACATCAAATGGCAAAAAGTATCCTATTCCTGCCTTAGTTCATTATCTGACCTACAGTAGGACCAGAGGCCTGGAAAATGGGGGAGAAGCCGAGTGTGTGGTAGAACCACAGGCATTCCAGATGCAGGCATGCCTGAGAATCACACCCCAGTCCATGGCATGCCACCCACCTGGGACTTCGGAGGAAGCTAGTTCCGCCACGGCCGTCTCCTAGTGAAAGCGACACAGGAGGGCCTGCCTTCCCCTCTGCAGTGCCTCTTGCTGCAAACACTTGGCCAGTGCACATTTGCCAAAGCTCTGAATGTCAGAGCCAAGCTGAAAACCAATGCAAGATCCATCTATCTAAGACAAGGCAGCTATGGGCATGTCCAAATTATAGTTGCAGAGGGGTAATCTCAGGCTGTTTAGGACAAAGATAACAATCAGAAACCAGGAAAATGGTTGCTTTAATTCAAAAGCCACATTGCTAGCAATAAAGTGATAACCATGACAGGATTCCTGTGCAGAGGGTCCTGCACCAGGAAAAAGACAACATTCACTCATTCGTATCTGAAAACACTAGCTATGATGTACTTACTATTATTATCACTATTTTCTAGTGAGGAAACTCTGATTCATGGAGCTTAAGTAAACTTGCACAAAGTAACTCAGCTAGTGAATTGGTACCACCAGGATTGGAAGCCAGGAAGTCTGATTCCCAAGTCTAAAAACGTAACCACTCTATTATACTGCTGTATAATGTTTGTATACTGATTGTATAACATTTTTGTGCTTATGAGGCGTTGTCAGGCCTGTTGTCTGTTGAGATTTATCATTTTTTTAAATTCCTCCATCTTATTTTGCATAATAGTATCACATCTATTGGTTTATAATAAAGACTATAATAAAATTGTATGTTTTCTGGCCAGGCATAGTGGCTCACACCTGTAATCTCAGCGCTTTGGGAGGCTGAGGTAGGAGAATCACTTGAAGCAAGGAGTTCAAGTCCAGCCTGGGCAACAAGGCAAGATCCATCTCTACTAAAAATTTAAAAAAAAAAAAAAAAAAAAAGCTGGGCACAGTGGTGTGCACCTGCAGTCTAGCCTGGGCAACAAAGCAAGACCCCGTCTCCACTAAAAATTTTTTTAAAAAGCTGGGCATGGTGGTGCACACCTGTAGTCCCAGCTACATGGGAGGCCGAGGTGGGAAGATTGCTGGAGCCCAGGAGTTTGAGGCTGCAGTGAACTAGGATCGTGCCACTGTACTCCAGCCTGGGCAACAGAGAAAGACCCCATTTCTTAAAAAAAAAAAAAAAGTTTTCCAAATATTTTATAATTTAAATTTTTTCCCACTAAATAAGATCCTATCTGTGCCGTTTCTCCACAATTTTCCAAATACATGACTTTTACTGGGCTAACCAATTTTACCCCAAGGAGGCTGTTGAAAACATGAGATCACATACTCACAAGGGAAGTGGGTACTCCTTTCCTTACACCATGTTGCTTCTTTCAGGTCACAGTAAGGTTTAGTTTCTTTCAAGACTGTTTCTATTTTATCAGAAATTAAGACCTTGAATTAAGTACTAATTCATTTTCACATCTCAGTGAATGAGATGAAAGGAAACTGAAGTGAGATTTGAGTTTTTTGGTTTTCACTTTTGGGGAGAGATTTTTTTTTTTTTAACACGGGGTCTTCCTGAAGTCATACCATGGAGATAATCTCATTTGGGGTCTGTAGGTAGGTGAGCAACCTGTTTCAAGATGAAAAGAAATTTTATAGGGTTTTAAAAGATGTCATTCCAATGCCTTAAACAGTCCTGATAGTGTTACAGGCAATACTATGACCTGACTCTTCACATAGTTGCTGTGACATCATAACATCTTTGTTTTTTTGAGATGAAGTCTCACTCTTGTCCCCCAGGCTGGAGTGCAATGGCATAATCTTGGCTCAGTGAAAACTCCGCCTCCCGGGTTCAAGCAATTATCCTGCCTCAGCCTCCCGAACAGCTGGGATTACAGGCACCTGCCACCACACTTGAATAATTTTTGTACTTTTAGTAGAGACGGGATTTCACCATGTTGGCCAGGCTGATCTCAAACTCCTGACCTCAGGTGAACCGCCTGCCTTGGCCTCCCAAAGTGCTGGGATTACAGGTGTGAGCCACCACACCCAGCCTGTCATAACATCTTTAAGCCTCAGTTTCCTCAACTACAAAATTGAGCCAGTAATATCTACTTCTTGGGTTTAGTAAGATATTACTAAAATACTAAAGACGGCCAGGCACGGTGGTTCATGCCTGTAATACCAGCATGCTGGGAGGCCAAGTCAGGCAGATCACTTGAGTCCAGGAGTTCAAGACCAGCCTGGGCAACATGGTGAAACTTCTTCTCTATAAAAAATACAAAAAATATAAGACAGGCGTGGTGGCATGCACCTGCAGTCCAGCTACTTGGGAGGCTGAGGTGGGAGGATCACCTGAGCCCAGGAGGTTGAGGCTGCAGTAAGCCATGATCACGCCATTGCACTCCAGCCTGGGTGCCAGAGTGAGACCTTATCACAAACAAAAAAGACCTAACACAATGCCTGACACAAGGATGCAAAGAATAACAGCTGCAATTTCCACGATTTCCCTAGTCAGAGCTCTACCAGTCACCAGCTGTAACTCTTCTAGATTCGGTTTCCTTGTATGTGTATTTAAATGTCAAAGGGTCCTGCTGACTGGGACTCCCTGTAATTCCATGATGTCCTCTGTCCCCCTGCCGCCCAGCATGCTGCTGACTGCCCCCACTGGGCTGGTACTCAGACCTCGCCCAGGCTCCTATTAGCAGATTTTCACATCTCCGCCCACATCTACTGTCTCCAAGATGTCTGCACTGAGCTAAGTGTGCCCGTTATACACTACTCAAGCACTTGCACAAGTGTGAGGTACATAAAACGAATGTTGGGCTGAGGGAAACTCAACATGGAAAAGAAAGGGGAGACCCAAGTTTGCCAAAGAATTTTCTAATGTTCTTAATAATCTACAGTTGGCAGAGCTAATGGTTCCCCCAAGCAGTGGAAGTGTCTCTTTAGCATTCTTCCAACACTAGCATGCCCCAGCCCAGAATAACGGCAGCAGCACCTCTCTACCCATTGTCATCACATTTGCTTGGAAACTGGACCAAAGAGTGAAGCAAACCAAGGATAAGCTTAGTAAACCATAGGATGCTGAAGGAATAAAACAGTAATTACACACTAGCCACTGCTTACCGAACACTTACTGTGCATCTAAGTACAACCATGTAGATATTTAATCTTCACAACAATCCTATGATGTAGGTACCTATTTATGAAGTAGGAATTTTAATTATCCTCATTTTCAGATGAGGGAACTGAGGCAGAGAGAGGTGAGGTGGCCCATCTTCAGTACCCTTCTTCACCACCACATTATACTGCCTATGATACAAGAGTAACAGTGATGATAGCTTACATGTAGTGAGCATCTGCAATGCACGGGGTGCTTTATCAATGGAACAGGAAAAAGGAAACGGTTCCTGTAAAGAAAAACAAAAAATAAAAACAGCTTGTAGATGTCCATATTTTAGGTAAGAAATTCATCTCAGAGGTTCACGGTGTTTTTAATGTATTCCAGTAGTCTTCAACCCTAGCTATGCTTTAGAACAACCTGGGGACCTTTTAAGCAATAGCAGTATCTAAAACCTACCCCAGATCTGGGTGTGGAATCCAGATATCAGTAATTTTTTAAAACTTTGTGGATCACTCTTGTGCCCAGCATGTTGAGAACCACTGGTTTACTTCATTCAAACACACTTAGGATATTTTTCTGTTGTGAACATGATCGGAAAGAAAAAAAAATGTCAACAAAGAAAAATAAATATTATACAAGAATTTGGAGACTTCTTCAAAAAGAAAGAAGAGTCAGGGCCCATAGAATCAGGAGAAGAGAATAGCTGGAAAGAGCTCTAGCCCAGGTGGAGACCCTGAAGATCCAACAACAGGACAATAGGCGAGACCCTGAGGGGAAAGACGGCATGGGAGGCTGCAAAAAGTGGATACAACACTTCATTCCTTCTGTATCCGTGCCCTTTGCAATACGGCTTTGGAGCTTCTCCCATTCAAACGTGGCATCTACTTCTCCTCCCCTTGAATATGGGCTGACCCTGTGACTTGCTCTGATCAGCAGAATGCAGTGGAGTCCCAGTTCAAGCCCAGGTCTCGGAAACCTTGCATCCCACGCACTCACCATGTCCACAAACAAGCCTAAGGCTCATCTGCTTCAAGCTGACAGACCACGTGGACCAGAGCCCAAGTGTCCCAGACAAGTCTCCAGAAATGTGAGAGGGTCCCAGCAAGATGAGCAAATGGACCCGCAGTTTCTCGAATACCCATATGAAAATCCGGCAGAAGCTGGAAGAGCCACCCAGCTGATCCTAAATTGCTAATACACAGGCTTATGATCACTGAGTCTGGGGATGATTTGAGGACAGTTGTGTTGAATTAGCTAAATAGTCAGTGAGACGGGGGAGAGACATGAGAGGCAGTCAGTTTTAAGTTGTTATCTGGTCTGGGCTGTAAACCCCCTTAAACCACCCCAACTAGGCCCAAATCTTCCATAAACACACAACCCTGGTGAATGATGCCTTTCCTAGTGCATAGTGGGAGGGGTGGAGAAGGTAATAACAGGAGCGAAGTCGTGGCAGGAAAGATGCAGAGGGGGCTTCACAGCTCCACAGAGGTAGGAAACCAGAGTGGGAGGTCATCAGGAAGAAAAGCAAATCCCCCAAAGAATCCCCAGAGCAGTGAGGGAAGGGAGATTGGACAAGCCAGAGCATGTGGAATGGGCCTTGGGTGAGTCTGTTGGAATATTAAAGAAACGGGTGACACTGTCAGGCTGGAGAGCTGGAAACACACCTGCAGCAGACCCCCGTCCAATTCTCACACCCACCCTGACAGGGAGAGATTTATCACCCTCATTTTATCAGTGAGAAATCCAAGGATTGGAGAGGTTAAGTAACCTCCCCAGGATGACTCACCCGGGAAGTGGTGGAACCAGGTGTGCCTGACTCAACCTCTCCGAGTAGATCTAATGAGCAAGTCAGAATTCTGAACGTCTTTTCCCGAAACTCCAAACTCCCAGGTCCTCACTGCACTGGTGAATAGCGCAGAGGGGCGGGGCAGGGAATAACAGGAAAAATAAAGGAAAAAATTGTCAACAAAGAAAAATAAATGTTGTACATGAATGTGGAGCCCTCCAAATTCTTATCTGAAGCGTGAATAAAGTGATCCCAAATCCTCAGATCCAGATTCTCCCATCCCAATCAGCCGCCTGAGACTTTTCACTCCAATGAGCACTCCTGTTGGCTTCCTTGATTTCCCCTCCACTGTTTTCACAGAAGTCAGTGTGTCAGCTCCTGTGCTCACAACGTCCTTCCCCCGCGGAGGGACTGGTCCTCCATCAGGAGCTGAGAAGCAGCCTGGTGTCGCATGAACACTTTCCGCTCACTCCAGTCACCCAATTCCTCCTCCCCAGAGTTTGCGCTCCGCTCCAAAGCTCAGAGCAAGCCACGCGCGCACACACTCACACACACGTACACACACTCACACACACGTACACACACCACAAACATACACACACCACACACATACACTCACCACACATTTGCACACACGCCACCCACATACATACCACACACACCACACACTTGCACACACACTTGCGCACACACATACATACACTCGTACACACACGTACACACACGAGTGTTTGCTGCTCCTCACGTGGTACGGTAGGGAAAACCAAGACACGCTCGGGGTCACAGGGAACATCTGAACCGAGAAGAGCCTGCCCGACAGCTCCTATTCCCACCCCCACCTCTCTCTCTGAGGACACAGTCAGTCATGTGTGTACCCTGAGAATTTCCCCCCTAAAAAACTGTGGCCGGGCGAGGTGGCTCACGCCTGTAATCCCAGCACTTTGGGAGGCCGAGGCGGGTGGATCACCTGAGGTCAGGAGTTCGAGACCAGCCTGACCAACGTGGTGAAACCCCGTCTCTACTGGAAAAAAAAAAAAAAAAAAAAATTGGCCAGGTGTGGTGGCACATGTCTGTTATCCCAGCTATTTGGGAGGCTGAGGCAGGAGAATTGCTTGAACCCGGGAGGCGGAGGTAATAGTGAACCGAGATCGCGTCATTGCACTCCAGCCTGGGCGACAGAGCAAGACTGCGTCCAAAAGAAAAAAATGTTTCTTGAGGAGAAAAGAGAAAAACAAAAACAACTGCCGCTTGATTTCTCTTTCAACTTCCAAGAGAATAGGCTTGATTATACCTCCCCAGGTCGCCGGGAGGTGGGAACGCGGACAAGGAAGCCCATTTCTTCCCCATCTGCTCGGGTTTTGTCTTGCGTATCTGCCCGCTGGCGCTTCAGAGTCTGGAGGAATCCCGAGCGGCACCTCCCTCTCCCTTCATCCCCGGCAGAGAATTCGCCTCCCCGCGCGGGGGAGCCCATCCCTGAGGACTCGGGCAGGTCAGATGAGAATTAGAGGAAACTGAAGCGCCTTCTCCTCGCGCTGAGGGCAAAGCCAGTGTGCAGCCTCCCGTGGGTGAGGAGCTTTTATGACAATGAATCCTGTGTTTTATGGGAGGGCGGTGTGGAGACAGCGCGGGCCGAGTCCCTGGGTTCCGGGGCATGACCGTGGGCGTCTCCCGCGGTGACTCAGAAATGCTGCCTCACACCATCTCGCACCATCTCTGTGGAGGCCGTGACCTTCATTCACTGGATGTCTGTCACTGGGGGGGTGACCTCGCAGTTGTCAGAGCCACTCTCCTGGGGCTCAGGACTGGGGTCACCCCCCCACCCCCACCCGGCACTTCCAGCTTCATCTCTCGGGGCGCTCTGTTTACTCCTCCTAGGCCTGTGCCTGAGCTGCTGGCTACCTTAAAATGTCCCCTTGGAGCTTCTGCGCTTCCCACACACTTCCTGTTGCTAATAGCTGAGGCCGAGCTTAGCATGGCTGCTTGCAGGATAAACACCAGGGCCTGCGGGGCCAGCTTTCAGCAGGCAATGAGGACCCCACTTACAGTCACCTTAAGGGACCGCCTGGGTTCCCTCACATCCAGTGAACTGCCAGCCCCACTTCCAGCCCTCCAAGTCTGGAAAATCACAGGAGTGGAGGGAGAGGAGCCCAGGCGCTGTAGTTGGGGAGCCCTGGCTTGGAATTCAGAAGGGCTGGAGTTAGAATCCTGTGCTTTCACCGAGTGTCCTGGGCTAAGTTATTGAACGTCTCCCAGCCTCTTGGTAGAAGGGAGATTCTACTGCTTGCCTCGCGGGGTTGTGTCAAGATAAAGGGGCCACAGAGAGTAGGTGTGAGCTCAATCCAACCATGTGGCAGGTCAGCTCTGCCCATGTCTCTAGAAACTGAGGTCAGGGCTTCAGCCCAACCCTTTCTGTCAGTGGAGGGTGAGGTGAGCTATTTCTATCCCCTTTAAGCCTCCACTCCCCATCTGTGGGTTGGGGTGCACCTCGTGATTTTTCAGCCTTTCCACAATGGCAGGAGGTCACACAGCAGCCCTGAGGTGAGGACACCGCGTGGCCCAGGTGAATGTGGTACTCGCTCTACCCCCCAAGCGCTAGAGAGAAGGCAGGCTTCAGGAAGAAGAAAGGCCTTTCGGGCCTGAGGGTAGCAGGAGCCCAGATGGCAGGCACTGGGGGAGGGGAGGGCCTCAACCCTTAGCAGTGCCTTTCCTAGATCCCTTTTGGAAAGTGACCGGGTGCTCCAGCCTCTCCGCTGGCTCTTATTAGGGGCCTCTGAGTCTGTGGCACCTGGGATGGCTTTGGGGCCTTAATGTCTGTGATGTTTCCCCATCAAGCCCCAGCCTTGGGCCTTCAGGCCGGGAATCCACCAAGGTCTCTTTGCAGCAGCTCCCTGGGCTCCTCTGCGTTGCCCCCTTCCTCCAGGAGGAATCTGCCAAAGGGACAGGCTCCTGCTTTCTGGCAAGGGACAGAGTCCATTGTCCTCCCCATCCCCTCTGGTGATTCCAGAGGCAGGCAGACCCAGGATCAAAGGCTGCTGACAAGCTGTGGGATTCTGGGCAAAGTACTCAGTCTCTCTGAGCCTGTTTCCTCCTCTGTAAAATGACAATCATAGACCCCATGAGATTTCCATGAAATGGTATCTGTGTCAGGACCCAAAGTAAGTGGTTGGCAAATGATAGCTGTTATTTCATTGCGTGGGGACATCTGGGAGGAGCGAGAAGAGTCACAGTCAGCTGCAGAGCAGAGCACACTGGACTGAGAAGCAGATCTGAATTCAAGTCCATTTCTGCTGCTTAATAGCCGTGTGTCGTTAGACAAGTCCCTTGACCTCCAACCAATGAGAAGAACAACGCGTCTCTCAGCACAGTTGTGACAATGCCTGTGGAAGCACACAGTGTCCAAGGGCTGCCATCATCAGGCATTGTTTCACAGACTCAGAATGTGAGAGCAGCAGGAGGCCCTGCACACATCTTCACAAGGGCATGTAGCATGCCTGATTTAATGTCACGTCCCTGAATCACTCGAACACCAGAGGCAGAGGTCGTCATGAGCCAAGATCGCATCACTGCACTCCAGCCTGGGCAACAGAGCAAGACCCTGTCTCAAAAAATCATAATAATGATAATAATGCCACGTCCCTCTAGCACAGAGCCCCATCAAAGCTTGGTAAATGTTCGTTTTTAAATTAGTTGATTTAGCCCAACTCTTCTCACTTTATAGAGGAAAAATAAATTCTGAAGGATAGAGGAGGCCAAAATATTTATGGAAGAGCTGAGGCTGCACCCCAGATCCCCAGTTTCTGGCTTCCTGGTTCACATTCTAGAAAATACCTCCTTCGGTAGCAGGAGCACTCCCACTACCCATCGCATCAGTCCCAGCTTTTTTTGCATTCAGTTTTCAGATTATTAATCCCCAAACCTGGCCTTCTGCAAAGCAAGGTTAGTCTTTGAGATCAGAGGATTAGGAAGCCGCAGCCCCCACATCTTTCCATCCCCAGTCACCCCAAGCCAGCAGCTGTCAGACACTCAAGAGTTAGCAAAGCAGGCACCTGGCCAAGGTCATGCTGATACCTGCCTGGCCACATAGCCAGACCCTCTCCTGGGTGTCTACAGGGACTTCCAAAGCACAGCTCTAAGTGGGTAGTCACGGCGAATTTAGTGTAACAGGATGAGGAAACTGAACCGTGTTGGTTGTATGTATGCTCCTTCAGAACAAGTTCATTATTCATTCTTGGAAGACCAGCTATAGCATTTTGGGTTTTGTTAGTTGTTTTTTTTTTTTTTTAGTTCTTTTTATTTTTAGTAGAGATAGGTCTCACTATGTTGCTCAGACTAGTCTTGAACTCCTGGGCTCAAGCGATCCTCCTGCATCAGCCTCCCCAAATGTTGGGATTATAGGCATGAGCCATGGCATGTGGCTTGCATTTTGAAAAACAGAGTTCTTTCTACCTTCAGGAACCTTATCAGCCTTTGTCCCAAGGTTTAGGACAGTGTTCATTGAAGACCTGTTCTATCAAAATCTCCCATTAAGTCTCTACAAGAACATTGTTCTTTTTATTAGCATAGAGGAGCATTTCCCAAAACACGTTCCGTGGAACATGAATCCTGTGAGACGCAGCTGAGGGTTTTATGGACAAATAGGTATGAGAAATTCTACACACTATTTCTCCCGGCCTGAAATTCACAAAGCAGTATCAATAGCTCTGAGAACATTTTCAGCGAAGAAAAGTAGTGGGTGTCTATTGCTTGGCCTGCCCAGCACTCCTTTCTTCCTCCTTTGGTAACAGCATTCAGGTTTTCCTTTGGGGAACAACTCCCTCCCTCCCAGCCACCATGACCCTGCATTTCATGTGGTCCTATTTGTTGAGACCATTCAGTGACAATGCTGCCTCATCCTCAGCACACACACACACACACACACTCTCCCACCTGCAGGCCCCTAGCCAAATGTGGTAACCAGTGCAGAATTACATGCTCAAAATGATTACTGGAACTGAATCGCTCAGATCATAGCACTCTTAGAAGCTGTCCATAACTTCCTGTTACTAAGACTCTTAAATCTTTCCCAGATCCTGTACATCCAGTGATTTGATCATTCATCATTTCCTTTAATTCCTGTGAACTATCTAAAATTATTCCAATAATTTTCCTTTTTTCCTTAAGTTTGTCTATCTCAATTGCTATTGCTTGCAACAATGAACTCTAGTTGATGAAAGAAACCAGTTTCCCACAAGCAAAAGATAATGAAATTGGACCCTTATTCTATATGCAAGAATTAACTCAAAATGGATCAAAGACCTAAACATAAGAGCTAAAGCCATAACATCTTAGAAGAAAACACAAAGAAAGTCTTTGGCAGTGGTTTCTTGAATATGACACCAAAGACACAAGCAACAAAAGAAAAAATAGATCAATTGGACTTCATTGAAATTAAACTTTTGTGGCTCAAAGGACACTATCAACAAATTGAAAAAGAAATCCACAGAATGGGAGAAAATATTTGCAAATCATGTCTAATAAGTAATTAATATTCAGAGCATATAATGAACTCCTACAACTCAACAATAGCAACAAAAAACAAATGACCCAGTTTAAAAATGAGCAAATGATTTGAATAGACATTTCTCCAAAGAAGAGATGCAAATGGCCAGTATGCACATGAAGAGGTGTTCAACATTGCTAATCATTAGGGAAATGCAAATCAAAACTACAATGAGATACAAGTTCACATCCAATGGGAATGATTATTATGTATTTTTAAACAAAAACACAGAAAATAGAAAGTGTTGGTAATGATGTGTAGGAATTGGAACGTACATACATTGCTGGTAGGAGCAGAAAATGCTGCACCCTCTGTGGAAAACAGTATTGACAGTTCCTAAAAGAAATTTAAAATGGAATTACCATAGGATCCAGGAATTCCACTTCTGGGCCCAAAGGAATTGAAAGCAGGAACTCAAACAGATACTTATACAATGTTCATAGCAGCATTACTCACAGTAGCCAAAAGATGGAAGCAATCCAATTATCTATCGCCAATGGGATAAGCAAAATGTGGCATATACAATGGAATAAGTTTTTTTTTTTTAAGATTGAGAAGGAGTCTCGCTATGTTGTTCAGGCTGGTCTCTAACTCCAGAGCTCAAGGAATCCTCTCACCTCAGCCTCCCCAGTAGCTGAAACTACAGGCTTGTGCCACTGCTCCCAGCTGGAATAATATTTAGTTTTTAAAATAAGGGACATTCTGACTCATTCTCCAACTTGGATGAACCTTGAATACATTATGCTAAGTGAAAGAAGCCAGTCACAAAAAGACAAATATTGTATAGGTACGTGGAGTAGTCAGATTCTTACAAACAGAAAGTAGAATGATGGTTGCCAGGGGCTGGGGAGAGGGCAAAATGGAGTGTTATTTTATAATGGGTATAGAGTTTCAGTTTGAGATGATGAAAAATTTCTGAGTATGGAAGGTGGTGATGATTACACAACAATGTGAATATACTTTAACGCACAAAACTGTACACTTAAAAATTGTTAACATGGGCTGGGCACAGTGGCTCATGCCAGTAATCCCCACACTTTGGGAGGCCAAGGCAGAGGATCATTTAAGGTCGAGAGTTGGAGACCAGCCTGTGCAACATAGTGAGACCCTGTCTCTACAGAAAAATTTTAAAATTAGCCAGGCATGGCAGTGTGCACCTAAAGTCCCAGCTACAGAGAAGCCTGAGGTGGGATCCATGAGTTCAAAGCTACAGTGAGCTATGACTGTGCCACTGCACTCCAGCCTGGGTGACAGGTGAAAATCTGTCTCTAAAAAAATTTTGTTTAATGATTAAAATGGTAAATTTTATGTTATGTGTATTTTACCACAATAAAAATAAGAAAACCATTTTGCTTTCTTTAACTGAACTTTCCCTGAATTATTTGACCATGGAAATCCCCGTTTTCATCAGAATTCACATTAATATAATACAACAGAGAGCAAGGGTCCCAGAGAACACACTTGGGAAAGGCTGGCCTGTGGCATTATGATGGGACCTTCAAGGATAGAAACCCTATGGTGGCGCAGGGTGAGGCACTCACCGCAGGTGGAGGAGAAACATGTTGGACCAGTCATTAGGGAAGGAAGATGCTTGTATCTCACTTGGTAAATTAGCATTCGGGGAAGAGCACTAGAATTGCAGAGGGCAGGGAAGGCATCTTCTTCTCTGCATTTTGACATATGATATCTATGAGGTAGCTTCTGAGTGGGGGTTCTTAAGGGGAGTACCCTATTGGAGGCAGGATTGGAAGCTTGCAAACAAATCCAGGCAGGAGGCCTGAGATAACATGCCTCTCAACATATGCCCCAAGAGGTAGGGGGCTAAGTACCTCTGATACTGTAGATTGTTTTGTTTACATGTCGAATACAGGTTGCTTAGCAACCTCAGAACTGAATAAAGGCTTTTTGAAAATTTTAGCCTGTTCTCAGCTGCTAAGGGGAACTCCTTTGGCCAGGGAGTTTGGTTCGTCCTTTGACCAGGGCATTACGGCTGGATTACCCATGAGAACAGTACTAAGGCTGCCCAATGGGAGGACGAAAATTTGGGAAAATAGAGTAGGAGAGTCTCTGGTTAGACAGCCAGTCCCTACTTCCAGAATTCCTCCCAGGACGAATCTCTGAAGGCTCTTGGTTTTCATTGGAATAAAGAAAATAATACAATATAGCTAAAAGTTTTTGAGTTTTCATTATGTGCCAGGGAAAGCGCCAAGCACTTAGTAGGCATTTTCCATTTATTTCCCTGAAAAAAAACCCTAAGAAGTGGATTACTTTTTAATTCATTTACTCAAATTCTCCATTCAGATGAAAAAGATGAGCTTTAGAAAGATGAATTTACTTGCCCAAGTTACCCAGATGGGAACCAGTGGAGCCAGGATTCAAACCTTGGCAACTGGATTCCAGAACCCACCCTGTTCATTGCCACTTTACCCCATCTTTTCAGCCACCCTCCACACACCTCTACGGTCTGCTTCTTCCTTCTTAGTAGCAAAGCAGGTGGATTCTTCTCGTCCACTTCTGTCTTTTTTTTTTCCTGTACTCAGAATTTTAACTGGGAGCACCTTTGAAACCCTGGTGGCCCATTTATCTGTTGGTGATGTTCTGCTTTTAAGCTGGGAAATGGACCATGTCACCTTCAACCAGAGTTTTTTATGAGCCAAACATCTTCCTCTTCAGCGTGTAAAATAGCATTTCTCATTGCCCAGTCTGCAGAGAGTCTCAAAGACATAGTAAAGGAAATCAAATGAAGACTTTCCTTCTCTTGCTGCCAGAAGAGATAGAGTTAAAGGAAATCAAATGAAGAGTTTCCTTCTCTTGCTGCCAGAAGAGATAGAGTTGGCGTTTTCCCAACCGCTAATGTTTCTAAACTGGCTTTATGTGTTCCCAGGGACAACAGTCAAGCCCAGTCCAATAGGTCAGCAAACTAGGTGAGAGTCTGTCTGCGTGCTGGAGACAGGGCCCAGTGTGGGGGTGGGCATTGAGAGACCCACTACTCCCAAAGATCTCTTTCCTGTGCCAGCCAAATACATGCAATGCCTGTCATTCTCCCTCAAACAATGGTGAATGAATTGAAGTGCAAACAAATCCTTATGCCACCTCACATGTGCATAGCACTTTAATAACCCTGCAGAGATTCGAATGCTCTTTAGAGATTACGAATCATTTGTACTTATCTCAGTCTTAAAAACCCTCCAAGGCAGGTATCATTATTCTTACTTTATATAGGAGGATGTTAAAGTTCACTCATCTAAGGCTTTCACCCAAGTCCAGTGTTCTCCAGATGTAGAATTTTAGCACTCATCGACATCTCTTACACAATTCTTTCACCTGGCAGAAGTCTGAAACTGGGACAAGTAAATTTTGGTTGGTGTCCTAAGAAAAGCCACGTCTGGCGTGTGGCATAAGGACAAGAAGGAAGGGCCAAGCAAGGAGACCAAAGAGCCTGTCTCTGCAGAGCTGGGAAGGGGTCACTTGCCTAATCCTGATGTGGAGCCAAGTGGCCGCACTACACGCTTGTGGGAAAGCCCTTGAGCTGGGATCTGGAGCCCCAGGGTTCAGGCCAGGGTTCAGGCCAGCTGGGCTACTGAGTCACCTAGAGCACATCACGCTTGTCAGGGCATCATTTTCTCTCTGTATGAAAAGGATTTGGGGGATCTGACATCTAAGGTCCTCTAAAGCTCTAATAAGCTTGAGTCATCTTCGGGGGTCAGTAGGTCTGCATGTGCTTCCGTGTGACAATGAGAGCTAAATATATGTCAGCTCCTTCCAGCCTCATCAACATCACCATCTTGGCTGTGACTCAGATCATCCACACATGATGAGTAAACCGTGCCCTTCGCACCGTCCTGCGTGGAGCTGAGCGTGGGGGGGTCACAGTCAAGGCTGCCTGCCTGCCTGCCTCCCTGGGCTACTGCCCTATGGCGTGGCAGTCCTTGTCCAAAAGACATCAGGAGGCCCTGGCTCTACCTATTTTTCCCCTACCCAGCTCAGAGGTACTTTTGCCCAATCACTCCTCAAATAATCCAAGCTCCTCACACTGCTGTTTCCAAGTTTTGAAACACATTATGGCAGGCCACCAGCTCCATCTTATTAGCAAACAGATGAGTCACAGGGCCATTTCCTTTGGATTTTTAAGTAAGATTTCCACTTCTACCTCATTGTCTTGTCTGGCCTGATGTCTGCAAAGAGAGAGGTCACTACTTTCAAATATATGTGTGTTTTAGTCAAATAAATCCTGACTGCTTGAGCTGCACACCTCCAACACTGTTCCTTGCCCATTTCCTGATGTCACACATTTGCCCTTCCTCTGTGTCTGCGGGTAAGCCTGAGAAGTAGGAGTTCCCCCTTAGATACTTATTTTAGAATATCTGCCATGTGGATGGGATGAAGAAAATGTGGTGTATTGCACAATGGAATACTATTCAGTCAACAAAAAGAACACAATCATGTATTTAGCAGCAAGATGGGTAGAACTAGCAGCCATTCTTTGAAGTGAAACAACTCAGAAACAGAGAGACAAATACTGCATGGTCTCACTTATAAATGGGAGCTAAATAATGTGTACACATGGACGTAGAGTGTGGAATTATAGACCATGGAGACTTGGAAGGATGAGGAAGTGGGAGGAAGGTGAGGAATGAGAAATTACTTAGTGGGTACAATGTACTTTATTTGGGTGAGGGATACCCTAAAAACCCTGACTTCATAGCACTCTGCAATATAGTCATGTCACAAAATTACACATGTACTTCATAAACTTATACAAATAAAAATTAATCAATCAATAAAATATCTGCCATCTGTCCTGCAATTATTCCCTACCTTTAATCAAGACTGGTTTAAATGTGTATGTTGGCTGGGCGCAGTGGCTCATGCCTATAATCCTAGCACTTTGGGAGGCCGAGACAGGCGGATCACAAGGTCAGGACATTGAGACCATCCTGGCTAACACGGTGAAACCCTGTCTGTACTAAAAATACAAAAACAAATTAGCGGGACATGGTGGCAAGCGCCTGTAGTCCCAGCTACTCGGGAGTCTGAGGCAGGAGAATGGTGTGAGCCAGGAGGAGCAGCTTGCAGTGAGCCAAGATTGCGCAACTGCATTCCAGCCTGGGCGACAGAGCGAGACTCTGTCTCAAAAAAAAAAAAAAAAAAAAAAGAAGTGTATGTAATGTGTGTATACATATATCTGAGTGCATACACACACACATGCACAATAGGTATGTACGTATATGCAAATAAAATTGCAATACCTTTCAAGAAAGTGTCCTCCAAAGCTATCTCAAATTATCCATGAGGTACTTTCTCCAAATCAAGCAACTGCCTTGGGGCCGCTGAGTGATACTAGCAAGAGTACTTCTCAATTCTCCTGTATTTTGACTTTTTTAGAAGCCTGACAGTAAGGGGATAGCTTCTCTACTTACAATGAAGTGGTTTAAAACATTAATACAACAGAAGATATAAGAACATTTTTGTTTTGATTTATTTGAGCACGATCCCAGCAAAACTGAAATAACAATTACTTGTCCTGAGTACCAGAAAGGGCATGCTCTGGGATACTTACCTTCCTTGGTAGATGCTGGAATAAATAAATAAGACTGACAGCATCCCCATTTTTGGAATATACGTATTGAAAAGTGGAGCAAGACAAGAGTCTCATTGATATGTTTTACTAATTGTAGTACTGTACTCTTCCTTCAGCTGTGAGTCCCCTCTCTCCCACCTCTACCCTATTCCCCAACACATGCACGTGCATGCACACACACACACACACCAGCATACACGCATGCAGACACAGGATCACCTGTATGTTCCTTTGCTAAAAATCTCATGTCCTTGGTTTGCATAGATTAATTTTTTCCCTAGCTGCATGACAAGAAAAACAGGTGGATAATATTTACTTCCTCATTTCCCTGGGGTTGGACTGGATGAATTACTGATGGTTTAGGTAGAGTCTGTTGTTTTGTGGCTGTCTCCCGTCAAGTCACATGACGGGACTCCACATCTTACTCCAGCGCAATCTTGTCACCAGGGCCTTGGCCAGGGCTTGTGTCTGGCCAGAATGGCTCCCTTTCTCTACTGCTGTCATTTTGTGCTGCTGTCTGTCTGGCTGTTGTGGGCATCAGGCCTCAACACTTTATGTGTACTTCTCACAGAAAACGTTGAATGCTGCCGGACACATGTGCTCTCTAAGTCCAATAAGCACAGCAAATGCCCCTGATGAAGGACCTCCTTCCTTCTGCCTGAAATGCCTTACTCACGACTCTCGTCCCAGTGTTGCAGTGGCTTCCTCATTGGTCTCCTTGGATGGGTCTCATGACTCAGTTCCTGCCAGGCTCAGCTCTTCTGGGCGATGTACTGAAGCAGCACCACTCCGATCTGTCACACCCCTGTTTAGAAATATTCAAGTATCTGCATTACCTTCCACATTTCTCAGTTTGGAGCTCAATGTATTCTACAATTGCTTCCCAACTTACCTTTCCAGTTCACTCTCTCTCCACCTCCTGGGCAAACAATAAGTTGGTAAGTTAAGTGCTTTACATTTCATCCTAATGATATTCCTATAAGGTGTATGTTATTATCCCTGTTTTTCAGATGAAGAAATTGAGGCATATTAAGATTAACTTGCCCTAAGTAACCCAGTGTATTTAGTTTCCTGGGGCTGCTGATATTACCATAAACTTGATGGCTTAAAATAACAGAAATGTATCCGTTTCCAGTTCTGGAGTATAGAAATCCAAAAATCATGATGTTGGCAGGGCCACATGTCCTCTGAAGGAGTTAGAGAAAGATCCTTCCTTGTCTCTTCAGCTCTGGTGCTTGTAAACATTCCTTGGCATTGCAACCCCAATCTCTGCACGACCTTCTTCCCTCTCTGTCCCCTCTGTGTCAAAATCTCTCTTCTTTCTCTTATAAGGCACCACATATTGGAATTAGGGTTCACCCTTAATCCAGGATGATTTCGTCCTGAGATCCTTAACTAGTACATCTGCATAGACCCTATTTCCCAATAAAGTCATATTCTGAGGTTCAAGTGGACACAAATTTTGGAGGAAGACTGTTTAACCCACTATACCCAACAAGTAAGAATTTGAAACTGAATCTCTCAGGCTATCAAGCATCATACATTAATAGCTTAACTTAACGCCCCCCAGAAAGCTCCTGGCCAAATTGGAATTCTCTCATTTTTCTATATAGATTTTTCCCTTTCCTGCCTCTCTGGCATTGCTCATGCTGTTTTCTTTACATAGGCCAATTTTTCCCTTTGTCTTCCTTTCAACCAATCCTACCTGTGGAAATCTTGTGTAGTCTTCAAGATGAAGCTCAACATCACTTCCTCTAAGAAGACATCCATGGGCTGGTGCAGTGGCTCACGCCTGTAATTCCAGCACTTTGGGAGGCCAAGGCGGGCAGATCACTTGGGGCCAGGGGTTCCAGACCAGCCTGGCCAACACAGTGAAACCCCATTTCTACCAAAAAACACAAAAATTAGCCGGGCATGGTGGAACCCACCTGTAATCCCAACTACTCAGAGGCTGAGGCAGGAGAATTGCTTGAACCCAGGAGGTGGAGGTTGGAGTGAGCTGAGATTGTGCTACTGAACTCCAGTCTGGGCAACAGAGCACAATTCTGTCTCAAAAATAAATAAATAAATAAATAAATAGACATTCATTACTACAACAGCCAAGCAAAGGATTTTTCTCCCACCTGAGCTAAACTGCCTTACTGCACATGTCTCCGATGGCCCATATTATCTTCAACCTCATGTTGTAGGTTTCTGTGCGGTTGTCTCCATTCCTGACAACATCTGCTTCCTGCCACTGTTAACCACATTACAAGCACCTTAAAGGCAAAACTGCCTCCTCCCACCATGTGTTCTCCACAGTACTTTTCAGAAGCCGGAGCTCCACAAATTTGCCCAAGTGAATTTAGAATCATCTGCATCTTTCTCTGCATTGAATAGTTCATGTGTTTGTAAGCAAAAACGTAGGATGCTTAAAAAACTCACCTTTCCCCAGTGCTCCCACTTTCTCCAAATGGAATTTTTCTAATGGCCTCATTTTCTTTTCCACATCTAACTCAATCATCTTAACAATTTTTTTCATCATTTGAATTTTATCGAATGGATAAAAATCAAGTCCCTTCCTGGTATAATTCTCTCACAATTTCTTTATTTTCTTCCTATCACCAGTGCTACCTCCTTTGGCTTTTCAGGACAAATTTATTACTCTTGAGATCTCTCAGGACGAGGATAACATCTTAGCCATCGTTATATTCCTAGCAGCTATTAGCACCTGGGTGTCCAATAATATTTGAAGACTGCACGAGTGTGTGAAGGTGTGGACGCTGCACTAAAGCAGGCAGAGTCAGAGCTGTCCCTGAGATGATGACTTAACTTTCGCAGGTCTCACATAATCCTTACCACAACCCTATGAGGTGGGCATTCTTCCCACGTTACAGATGGGAAAACTGAGGCTGTGAGATAGTGAAGAACTTGACTCTTGGCCACACATCCAGTAAGTGATGAAACCAGATTGAAACCCAGGTTTCTCTGACCCCGGAACTAAAACTCTTAACCAAAAATCCTCTCAGATTGGATTGCAGTCGGCAATATCCTGCCCTGCTTCAAGCCAAAGGAATGTGGTCATGACAACCTTGAACACACCGTTAAACCTGGGAGCCTTGGCATCTATTGGCCATTTGGTTGGGAAGGTCTAAAAGAAGTGATGAGGAAACTTGAGATTGAGAGAAGAGAAAAGTAGTGTAAAGAATATATATGCATTGCGTGTGTGTGTGTGTGTGTATTCTGTGTATATGATGATACATGGGGATGAAACAGGCTGTGTTTATAGGAAAGTTTTGGAGATAAGAATATACAAATGACCAGGAGTCACAGGTGGACCTCAGTCCTAGCTCAGACACTTAGCATCTGAACAAACCTGGACCAGTCATTTATCCACCTGAATTAGTTTGCTGTGAGATGGCCTGTTGACCTCACAAAGGCATTGGAAGGATCTATGAAGTTCAAGAAGAAAGTTTGTAGAATCCCAGTATATGCAGTGCACTGCACTGATGAGTAGAAGAGTAAGGAGGAACAGAGTGGTGGTCCCTGATTTGAAGGAGTTTCCATTCAAATTAGGGGAAACAGATGTGTAAAACTAACTCTAAATGATACAGAATGGAAAATGTACAACCATGGAAAGGAACATCTCTTGAGCTCTTTACTGTATGGTGGGTTAAAAGATGTTAATTTCACAATAGACTTACAAAGTGGGTATTATTAGCAATCCCATTTTGCAGATGAGAAAACTGATAGCTAGAAACCTTTAACCTTTACTCCAAAAGCCACGATGCTAAATTCCACAGCCAAAATTCACCCCACATCTATGTAACCTGAATCTTTACTTGTATCATCCATCTCCCCATGCAATTCTAAGATGCAAAGCACATTGAGATGGGAACCTTTGTGCTCAACTTGGAAAAAGGAGGAGAAAGGGCAACAAAAACAGAGCAGAGACCCCCTTTAAAACTGTGTCACTTTAAGGCCAGGCGTGATGGCTTATGGCTGTAATCCCAGCACTTTGGGAGGCCAAGGCAGGCAGATCACCTGAGGTCAAGAGTTTGAGACCAGTCTGGCCAATATGCTGAAACCCTGTCTCTACTAAAAATACAAAAATTAGCCTGGCATGGTGGTGCATGCTGTAGTCCCAGCTACTTGGGAGGCTATGGCAGGAGAATCGCTTGAACCCAGAAGGCGGAGGTTGCAGTGAGCCAAGATCACGCCACTGCACTTCAGCCTGGGTGACAGAGCAAGACTCCATCTCAAAAAAAAAAATGTGTCACTTTACGGAATGTCTGAAGTCCCATGATTGTCACCATCGGTGTGTGTCTGACTACAAACTCAGAAAGCTAGGGAGAAGAGAGTGAAATAGGGTACATATAGGGCCAGAGAAGATGTGAAGGCGGAACACCAGGAAGTTCCATTCCAGCAAAAGGGCTGCATACAGCCACTGGATAGATGCCAAGTGATTAATGTCAAGCCGTATTAATGTCAGAGAGGAGAATTTGGTGAAAGCTTTGCCTGGCTAGATCTCGGGTTGGAAATCACTAGTTTCCTTTATTTTATTTCCCCCTAATCCTTTATAACTTCCTCTAATGCCTTAGTCAAGCTTAAGACCATGAGCCTCCAGGGAGCAAAGCGAGGCCCATCTGTTCAGTCAGGCATTTGCCAGACCAAAAATGTCAATCTGGCTTTTCCTATAACAGCATTGAGATGACCCCAAATACTTCCCAACGGTATCAGCCAAAAATAACTTTGCATTACCGTGAATCGTGATTCCAAAGCAGAGATGTCAGGGATACCCTTTAAAACAGATAATGACTGGGCTATTGCTGGTGAGAAAAAAGAAAGAAAACAACAGGCATATGTCTCTTTGGAATGTGCTTGCTCTAAAGGCTGTATAAAAATAATCCTAATCATCTTGCTTGGGGAGGAAAACCAATCAAGAATGCCTTTTTTCAAATATTTTCTTTTATTATAAGACATATAGGTAAAAACTTGCATATTTTGTAAAAGATAGAAAATGGTAATAAAATGGATATTTTTCTTATTAAGAAATATGTTCATAAATATGCTTTATCAAATGTTAAAATGGTTATTTTGCAAAATAATAATAAATAGAGCAGAGCTGTGACATACAAGGGTCAACCAAAGTACTGGAAGTTTTTATGCTATATGTTTTATAAAAATTCAGACTTCTGATTATACATTAAAAATTGACATTTTGCACTACAGGGTATCAATAATTTTGATTTTAAAAATATTTTTATGATGACTCCATGAATTCAAAACTAATAAAACATAAAAGGTGGTTTGACTAAATAGAATCTGATTCAAGTAATTTTCCCTTAAATAAGAAATTGTAAGATATAATTTTTGAGCCTATAAGGGATACATGTATCAGTTCCCAATTCTACACATCTCAGTGGGCACTGAACAAAAATTGTTTGCCAAGCCTTTGTTTCCAGCAAGGTCCACATTATTTCTTTTCACAGTTTGATGGAACAATAATAGTCACGATTCTGATGAGCCTAGTCCTACAATTCTAGCTCCATCGATCTTAGATTCATAGAAAGTTTTCCCTCCTTTGAAGAAACTCATTAACAGCTTTCTTACATTTGTTTATGACCCATTGGCCTCAAAGTCACATATCAGAACACTGGGCAAAATTTTTAATGCGAAAATTTCTTGTTCTAGGCATTCTTTGTAAGCTTTACTTCTCTACTATCCAGAAGAGAAGAAACACATGTGAACACCAAACACATCCTCTAACAAGTCTTGGGTGTTCAAATAGCAAGGTCAGGCTCTTCCTGGAAATAGATACTGACTTTTTACAAAAATCTTCCATTTCCCATGCATCATGTTGCCCACAAGGCTAATACGTCAGCTCCCTGCTACAATGGGGGAAACCACATCTAACAATACTAAAGTATCCAATCTAATATAGATTATTGGTCCCAATGGCCTTCAACAATGTCCATCGAAGGGACATCTGGGTGACTCTGGGTTCCTAGAGTACAGAGAGGTCATGGCAGGATTTGGACTTGAGCTTGAAGGCCATATTCTTGTTGTTTTTGGCCACGATCTTGCCCCAGAAGCGCCTGGCTTTCCTGGGCATGCTCTCCTTCCTTTTCTGATAGGCCAGTCGCCGCTCATTCTTCTCCTTGCTGTCCCGCCGGAGGCGCACCTGCCGCACAATGCCCTCAAACAGCTCCTTCACGTTGTGCTGGACAGCTGCGGAGGTCTCGATGAACTTGCAGTCAAACACCACTGCACAGGCTCTCCCTTCTGGGAAGGAAAGAAAGAGGTGAGAGGGGCTGCAGAGCACAGTCCCGCACAGCACACAGTCAAGCTGGATGGTTCTTCGAGGTAACACTAAGTCAGCTGTATATGCAGTGGATAGAGGATGCTGCTGCAGCACGGGCCCTCCCAGGGCATGAATAGAAAATGTCTCACTGGAGGATCCTTGGAAGTAAGGGAGACGGGCTTTAGACCTGGCCCACCATATATTCACTGTCCGAAGGTCCATTTCATCAAATACAGTGATATTTGTTATAACAGTAAAAGCCATATCCTTAGTTTACTGCAGACTTACAATGTGCCAAGACCAAGGCTAAGTTGTTTATAAACACTATTTTCAATGTCCACAACAATCTTGGAAAATACATTGTTATCCCTGTCGAATACATGAAGAAACTGAGGGGAGTCTCCTCTGCAGGTGAAGTTCACACAGCCTATAAGTGGTAGTGAATCCAGGTCTGCTCAGTTCTCAAGCCCACACTCAACTCTTTCTCCTGACCCAGTTTCCAGAATTGGGAATAAGAATTCTACTACTTAGCTTTCCTCTCTTTAAAAGAAAATAAAAATAAAAATGAAAATAAAGCAATAATGAGATATCTTGGGAAAAAATTGAGAATTGTACAAATGTGTAATACAGTTAAATTATACAAGTTTTTCTGCGACAGTCTCAATTGCAAGTATCTCATTGTGTTCAATGACCATGCATCAAGTTTTGGTTTGGAAAAAAAATGATTACTGTAGACAGTTGTGTCCTAGTAGGAAGACATTCCCAAACCAGCATGTACATTGTCTTTATCAGGTGTCTTTCCTCCTGAGCAGGGCCTGGCAATGCAGTATTTTAGTTTTATAATTGTATAAGGGATCAAATCTGAATTAGGCCAGTAAAATCTCAAGGGTTGTAAAAGCACTTGGGTGCCCACTCAGAAGACAGAGATTTTCCCTAAACTAAGTATGAAGAAGAATATGTGACCCCATCAGACTGATGCCTTAAATGAAATTTCAGAAGCCAGGGATGGGGAGTAGGAGAGTAGGACAGTGTTTCTAGGGCTTACAGGAACCAGAGTCAGCCAGAGTAGAATTCTTTTTCCTCAATGAAACGCTTTCTCACAGTTCCCCTAAATCAGAGTTCCCTATCCTTCTTGCATGAAGATGCTACTTTGTTTATCCTGTACTCTTGGGAATTCCAGGAAACTCCTTAAAAGCGGGAAGATTAGCATCCTGCAGGTAGACCAGATGGACAAAGGAGAGTAACTAGTGTGGAAGAGACTGACTGGGACTGTAGGAGTCTGAGAAACACACCTAAAATTTCACATAGCATCTTTATGAGTTCCTAGATCCAGCCTCATGGAAGGAGGGAAGAACCTGTATCTGAAGGAAAATGCATGTGATCCAGTGACTGTTTCTACAGTATTGGCTCTGCTCCTCTTACCTGATACAGACACTTCCCGGCACCGCACTAAGTCACTTTTGTTGCCAACCAAAATTATGGGAATGTCCTCTGTCTGCCGGGCCCTGCGAAGCTGAATTCGCAGCTCAGATGCCTTCTCGAAGCTCGCTCGGTCTGTGATTGAGTAGACAATCAGGTATGCGTCCCCAACCTGCATGCAGTGGTCGTGGAGCCATTCATTTTCCCCCTAATGAAACAATAAGATCTTCTGTGAGTTCAGTTACACCAGGGAATGAAGCGTCAGTTTGCAAAATAACACTATGTGTGTCCTAAAGTACCCTTGCTGACAGGAGAAAGGAAGAAAATCGCTTCTGACTCCCCAAAAGCATTGGTCTTCCATGCCTATAAGATGTCTGGTGGCTGTAAAAATTGCTAGCCTGTCCACTATTTATGCCAAAAAGTTTTTACTTTTCAATATCTTCTACAGCTTGATTTGATAAATTACACAACTACTCTGCCAAACAGCATTTCCAACTTCTATTTAATCTACCATAATGAGCATTTTCTGACTTCCCAAAAACTCCCTTTTGCCTTTTCCAAGTGATGAGATTAAGAACAGTTTTGTGGGACTAGGAGGGTTTTCAATAAACAGAAGTCTAGCACATAGGTTCTGAAGTTTTGTTTGTTTGTTTGTTTTTTGAGACGGAGTCTCGCTCTGTCGCCCAGGCTGGAGTGCAGTGGCCGGATCTCAGCTCACTGCAAGCTCCGCCTCCCGGGTTTACCCCATTCTCCTGCCTCAGCCTCCTGAGTAGCTGGGACTACAGGCGCCCGCCACCTCGCCCAGCTAGTTTTTCTTGTATTTTTTCGTAGAGACGGGGTTTCACCGTGTTCGCCAGGATGGTCTCAATCTCCTGACCTCG
This sequence comes from Chlorocebus sabaeus, assembly GCF_047675955.1. Lineage (NCBI taxonomy): Eukaryota > Metazoa > Chordata > Mammalia > Primates > Cercopithecidae > Chlorocebus > Chlorocebus sabaeus. Next base: position 97,998,894 of record NC_132911.1, read on the forward strand.
TGATCCGCCCGTCTCGGCCTCCCAAAGTGCTGGGATTACAGGCTTGAGCCACCGCGCCCAGCCAGGTTCTGAAGTTTTTTAAATCTTTAAAAAGCCAATGTTGAAGACTAGTATTGAGAATCTCAATATCTTCATATAAAATGGATTTATGTTATTTAAAGTAACTGTCCATGCCTGTTTGTATTTTCCCTAAAACAAACAAACTTTTTGGGTGTGTTTTTTAATAGAACTAAAGGCAAGTCACTACAACTTGCTTGTTATTCAGAACTCATTTGTTAATGACCTGTTCCTTAGAACAGTCTCATCCTTCAGAAGTATGCTTTTAATCAAGATAATGAGCCCACCTCATCTGGAACACCCACTATATAGGACAAGGTCACCCTCGCACCAAACAGTTTGTTGAAAGGAAAGCCCTGAAGGAATTTGGAGAGCTACAGGCTCTGCATACCTTATTTTCCCACATATCCAGGAGTATAATTGTTGCACTTTCCCCATCAACCATCAGGGTTCGTTCATATGTATCTTCTAGAAAAGAAAGAACAAAGATATCAGGCGAATATGCAACACTTCTCCATAAGAGGGTCAGGTAGAAAATTATGCTAGAACATAAACTTACTAAATATGCAATTAATTATGTAAGTATAGAAATATTTTCAAAGGCAAATTACTATTTTTTGTCACCTTCAACAACATTCTACATATAATTCCTCCAGTCCTCATCCAGCAGAACATCTCTCTCGAACACGTATCACTAAACCACATGGAGTAAAAGACATTTGTTTGCATCATTCCTGGACCTTTTGTATGGGAAAATCATTTATGAGGATAAACTTACTTAAGAGCTTTTGACTCAGATTCAATGGTTAATGCCATGGGGAAACATTAACCACCCAGTGAAACTGTAAGCTGCATTTTCCTGAGTCCATTGTACCTTTCAGTGGGTAGTTACTGAACACTCACTAGCAATTTCAGGAGCTCTGAGCTCAGAGACATTGCTCCTCTCTGGACAAGTGCAAGAAAGAATCTTGAGACTCTCCCTGTTTTGGCTGTAGTTTTCTTCCTTTTCTTAAAAAAATGCTGTTCCCTAGGGCTTGTTTTCCCATCTTGAGTATAACAGAAATGCAGCCTCCAGCTCTACATGGTAATGGAAACTTTCCTCCCTGCACTTGAGCCCAGATCATGTGTAGGTGAAGGGCAAACACAGTACAGTGCAATGGGCCAAAACAGTTCCAGCCTGGAAAATCCATGGGGAGCAGGCATAGAAAGGGGCGCAGTGGGATTTCTGCAAGTGGGATTTCACTCATCCCAATACCATTGAGCCCATCCCCACTCTATTTTCACAATGAGGTTTCCTGTTTTGAATTTCATCTTTTGAAAATTATGACTTTCATAATGATTTATCATTTTTCTTCTGGTTCTTTTTGTCTAGGATTTTTTCCCTCAAATATCCACAAGGCCTGTTCCCTTACCTCCCTCTGGGAGAGGTGCTTCCTGGCCATCCATTTAAAATTGCAACACTTCTCTCCCACAGTATTCCTTCCCTGATTTATATTTCTCCATCTCACCTATTGCCACCTAACATACAACACATTTAACTTACTTATTCTATTATTTTCTGTCCCTCCTGCCCCTCCTTGTAATGTTAGGGCAGACATTTGCATTTGTGCTGTTTACTGTGTCCCCCAGCACACTGGTACATCGCTGGTGCACAATAAAGTCTGTGCAGTGAACGAATGGTAAATATAGCATTGTGGCTGCAAAAACAAGCAAACCTGAATTGGAATCCAGGTGCCATCACTTATGAACTCTGGGGGTCTGCGCCACTTAGGCTCTCTGAGCCTCAGTTTTCCTCATCTGTGCAATGGGATTGATAATAGTACTCACACCTTAGGGCTATGTGACAATTACCTATATTAAGTCTGGGCACAAAGTAGAAACTCAATCAGTGTTAGTCATTATCACTTCTTCAGGTGAAGGAAGCTGGTTCTTACCATACTCAGCACTTCCTCACTACAGATAAATCCTAGCTTAAGAGAGCTACATTGGAACCAGGGCACTTCTTGTTTTACAATAGCGAGGGGTTTATGAAAAACACTGCTCCTGGTTTAATGCTTCATCATCTAAGAACTGGAATCAAGAGAGGTTTCCCTTCCTTACGGAAGGAAAACTTGGACAAATAAGAAGAGAGTTAACCAGGGATGTCCCTGTCTTTCTGTGAGTTTCCCCACCTCCCACAGCGTCATTCTTCTAATCAGTAAGTGTTTGCCCCTGGGGAATTAAAACTCTGTCATGCCTATCGTGTGCCTTCTCACAATACACAGAAGGAATGAGATCACAGTGGGACTATTTGGATTACGGGGGGTAGAGCCTTACAACCTCAACATGCAAATCAGACAATGCAATGGAGACCATCAGAGCCTGGGCAGCACAGAGCGGGGATGGCCTGACCGCTGCTTCCCTTCCCACCACAGGGTTCTTAGCTTTTCTCTAAAACCCCTCCCTGCACTCAGACAACTCCTTCAATGATGGAGGAACTTTCCCAGCTCACCACTCAGGTACAGGGAACTTGCTTGAGTGCCCGGTCATTCAAATAGAAACATACTGTGTTCCAATTGCTGATGGGAAAAGAAAACCCAACTTTCTCCTGGCTTAAGAGATATCAGAACAAGTCTAGAGAAAAAGTGGACTAAGGATCACAGCCATGAAAGTAGAAACACGATGCTTTGCCGTTCTAGAAGCTTCCTGAGAGCCTCTAGTTTCCTGGCAGGCTCTGGATCTTACCTTTGCCTGAAAATTACTGTGTTGGAGGCCTGGGAGGCTAAAACAATCCATCTCCTCCCTGCTCAGCACGTGTGCTCCCCTTTTTATCCCCCACCCCAGTACATGAGTTTAGATATGGCCTCTGGCTATGTGTGCCAGGACCCTTCCAGCACACATGGCATCCCAACTGAAGGCTCTCCCCTAACCAGGTGCAAGCCTGGGAGTAACCAGAGCTCCAGGTTTCTCTTCTTCATCTAAGTTGCTCAGCTCATCTTTTATCCTTTTCAAGTGCTAATCAGGTGAGAAGGGAAGGAAAGGAATACCAGGCTCTAGGAGAGCTCTTTGAAATTTGCTTCCGGTAAAGGTGTGGAGAAAGGTTTGGATACTGATTAGCCTCTGTGAGGCTCTTCAGTAATCTGGGTCTGGGGACACCCCCACTTCTCCGGTGCACTGGAAGAAAGCTGGGGTGTCTGTGCACTCTCTATGTAGCAAGAGAACTCATGCTGATGGGGACGGACAGAGGTTCTACAAAGGGTGATGGTGGTCAGTAGCCACTTTCTCTAAACCAGTGTGTCTTTCCTCATTTGATCCCCCTGACAGACTCTCTCCTTAACCAAACTTTAGTCAGACTCCTCTGAATCCTCTTCTCTACCGGGCCTCCACCCTGGGCTTCCATTTCCATCCTGGCAGAATCCAGCTTTAGCAAGAATCCTGCTAAGTCAGTTTAGTGAGAATCCCCCACCTTCAATATCTGATCAAATTCCTCACCCACCACCTCTGATGTCTAAGTCCTTGGCCGGACTTCAGCAAGAATCCCCCCTAACCTTGACTTCTCCTCTTAGTAATTTTCCATCCTCTGACCCCCTCCCACCTGCTCCTTGGCCAAGTGCCCAGTTGTTCTTCTTGTATTTGGAGTTGAGCCCCATCTCTCCCCGCTATTGGGATGCCTATTGCAATGGTCCTGAATAAGGTCTTCCTTACCATGTTAATAATTTTTTTGTTAGTGCCTCTTGTGCTTGGAGGTGAGGCCCCTTCTGCCCGAGACTGGCTCTAGTGCTGTGTGTGAAACCCGCCCAAGTGTTCTCTCACTGCCAGCACCGACTCCTGCAGCACCTCTAAAGTTCCGAGACTCCAGCATCCCTCTCCCTGAAAACTTTCAACTGCTTCCAGCTTTCATAGCTCAGGGGATCCCAAGGAACCTCGGAAGAAATGCTTGCTCTACAAATACTATCTTCTCCTTTACTGGCCTAGTCCCCTCTGCACAGCTCCAAGGGCCCCAGCCAACAGTGACCAAAGTGGACAGGGGCCACAAGCAAGGAAACCGCCACTTTTGAAAGATAAACACATCAAAAGGAAATGGTAGATTCAGAATCAGCTCTAACTAATGCTCATTTTGTACTTATTATGTGTCAGGCACCATGTTCCACGCTCAACATGTTATCTCCTTTAATCCTCGTAACACCCTATGAAGGAGGTATTACCCCAATTACACTAATGAGGCAGCTTGAGGAGGCTAAGTGGCTTCTCCAAGAGCACCCAGCTAAGTCAGTGTCAGAGCTGTGTCTAAACCCATTCATCAGACCCCAAGCCCAATAAGACTTCCACACTTTGCTGTATATATGTGGTGTGCCTTCCCACCTAGCTCAGGGCTTCCAAATCCTAGTTGTTCCTAGGGTTCAGCTCAGAGACCATCTCTTCCATGAACCTTATTTTATTTTATTTTATTTATTTTATTGAGATGGAGTTTCACTTTTGTTGCCCAGGCTGGAGTGCAATGGCAAGATCTCAGCTTACTGCAACCTCCACCTCCTGGGTTTAAGCGACTCGCCTGTCTCAGCCTCCTGAGTAGCTGGGATTACAGGCACCTGCGGATTACAGGCACCTGCCACCATGCCCGGCTAATTTTTTTGTATTTTTAGTAGAGATAGGGTTTTACCATGTTGGCCAGGCTGGTCTTGAACTCCTGACCTCAGGTGATCCACCTGCCTCAGTCTCCCAAAGTGTTGGGATTACAGGTGTGAGCCACCGTGCCCGGCCAACCACGAAGCTCTTAAATCCACAGTCAGAGGTAATGTTTTCACCTCTGAATTCCCACAGCACTCTCCTTACACCACTTTCAAGACACCACATCCTATCTCAATTTCTACTTGGTGTATACATTACGCTCCATTGCATACTGTGAGCATCTCCGCAGAAGAAGCCCCATGACTATGACTCTTCGCATGTCCCCGGAGTGCCTCGCCAAGCTCTCTGCTATACATTCAGTAACTTCTTAGGAATGAATGAATGAATGGCATTCAGTGTGTACAGAGAGTCATAAGATTACTGCAGTATAATTATAACAATATCCATCTTTATTAGGAGAAATAATTATGAGAATATTATGTCAATTTTTTTCTTATAGTAGATGCTGATTTTTAAAAAAAAATGTAAGGGTGTGCCTTAGAAAACCTTCCTCTTGGGAAGCAAAGCCAACTAGTGATTCCAGCAGGTCCTACAGATTCTCTGTGTAAGAAGCTAGGGAAAGGATTCCCTTTCTCTCTTGTGATTGAACTCAAATGCTGTGTCTTTTCATGGTCCCCTGAAGCCCCAGGATCAGCCATGTGCCTGATGCCCAATCTGCTGTCATATTGGGCATCTCTGTCTCTCTCAACAAAGAAGTTCCCAAAATATCTGGGAAGCCTACCTTTCCAAATTCCAGGGATGAGTCAGTCTTCTTAACATTTTATGCCTATGGGAATAGTACCCTCTGGCTATATACCACTCCATTCTAATGGACAAACATTTTTTAAAGTCTACTATCCACTAACTTTTTTCAATTCTTCCCTCTTAAAAACAAACCAAAAAAAACCTCCCAGTCGATCTCTTCCTTATGTCAACGCCCAAAGCACTGTATTGTTACTGCTTAAAGTATTAGTTAATGTGACCCTGCTCTGCAACATAGCCACTGACACTTAGCTCATTATTAGGGAGCATGGTATACCTCATCCATCACCATGTACCCCGGAGCTTAAGACAGAGCCAGCTGTGTGGCTGATGCCCAGTGCGCTGTCATACTTAGTATTTGGAAGCTAAATCCTGGGGCTGCAGGGGGCCATGAAAAGACACAGGATTTGGGTTCAGTCACAACTAGATTTGAATCCTGGTCATGCCATGTACTAGTTTTTTCACCCCGGGAAAGTCACTTGACTTTGTAAGCCTCCATTTCTTCACCCATAAAATAGGTATATTAATGCCAGATTGATTCAAGTATTATCAAAAACATGTGTGGGAAGTACTTAACACAGTGCCTGGCACATAGCAGGTTCCCCAGAAATGGTAAAGTGAACTGAACTAAGATTATAAAATCCCCAATTCTAAATCCACCTTCCTTATTGGGTGATTCTGGATAAGGCTCTTGGTGTCCCTGAGACTTAGTTTGCTCATGAGTACAAGAACTTTGTGAAGACCAAAATAAACATGAGCAGATATAAGGCACTTAACAAAGTGCCTCTCCCATTGCAAACATTCACTCTAAATGTCAGTCCCTTCCTCCCATTTCTCTTTCCTAGCAAGTCACCTGGCAGCCTTTACAAAGAAAGAGGGAATCAATTGTACAACACTGGCCCTATTTCTCCCTTTACTCTTGTGAGATTCCAGGAGCCAGGAGAGAAATCGATGTTACATCAATGAGTCATCATTTATAGCCCAGTTCCTGAGCTGCCTCATGAAGCAGTGAACTCCTTGACACTGAGACAGTCAAGAAGAATAAAACCTCCAGATGAGATGGGCTGTGGGTAGTGAGGAATAGTATTAATATGCATCAATGCAGGGGAGAACTGAGTCATCGCTGAGACACCTCCCTACTCTGTGATTCAGTTGTGAGTCGCGACAGAACACAGACCATGTGACTTGGGGAAACACTGAGCAGTGCTTCCTTTATTTCTGTAGCGGTGAATAGGGACACGTAACTACCCTGGTCACATACACTCAGACTAAAGCCGTGGCTGAAAGACACTTTATGGACGGCATTGGCTATCAGGATCTTCATATTACTTAGCAGAACATAGGGCTGTACTTTACCCCTAGCTGAAGAATACATGCATTTTGAGATAATGTCACCTCAAAACAGTTTTGGAAATAGGCCAGGTTCCAATCAATAAATAGATGAAATGAAATTGTACAGGGAAAATTGTCTTGAAAAGCTGTCAGACTCTATACAAAGTATCATTGTTATACTTCACATTTTAAAAAATTATTATACTATTTCAAATACAGATTTTGAACTATTTTATACCCACAAAAGTTTCTAATATTGGTAGAAGCAAACTGATCAAGCCATCCTAACAGCTTTTCCAACTGGCTTGTTTTAGGTATAACCATGGAAAAAGGCTGTGCCTATACTGAGTTCCGGGAAGAATGTTCAAGTCAGAGTCAGCAGAAGTCAGAGGTGGGGCGCTGACCCTCTGGCTATGCCCTCTCTAATCAGCCTTCCCCCACCCATTTAGAATTGAAATCTGAAAAATTCCCTTTCTGGCCCAGGTTCAATAGATTTTGGTCCTGTCTACAAGCTTTTTCATTTTATTGCCCTGAGAGCCTGTGCTTGGGCTTTTCTGGAGACTCAGCTCCCCCATCAATTGTCCAAAATGCATAAACCTTAGCTCCCAACTCTGCAGGTAAATAAGCCACCCACCTTCGCTCTTTCTTCCTGGGCCACGCCTGATGGAAAGAAGCCCACTGGGGCTGGGACACCTACCTCCCAGCACCTCGCAGTCGCTGTCCATGCTGTCATGCACACCTGCAAAGATGTTGGCCAGAGTGGACTTGCCCACCCCCTGCTCCCCTATGAGCACCACTCGGTAGTAGGTGTTCCCTGACTCAGAGGAGATGACTGAGTCTGTGGAGTCAGAGGACCAGCTTCGGCGGCAGTGGTCCTCAGGGGCAGCAGAATGGCGGTTGCGGTGGCTGTACTGGTGGGGCTCTTTCTGGACCATCAGATGCCTGCCATCGGCTGGGATGCTCCAGCGCTGCTGCTGCGGCTGCATGCCCACAGTGCCCTGGCGCATGGTGACATTCAGAGTCATCGTTGGGTCCTGGGGAGCAAAGCAGCCAAGATGGCAGCATTAGTAAGCATGAGTGAGAGCTCTGCTCAAATACATGGTCAGTCATCAGTAATATTATATTAGATGAGATGAGAAGCAAGTATCCCTAACATAAAAAACACCAATTGAACAGTCTCCAAATCCCAACAAGACAGGCTTTCAACTGGACACACACACATACACACACACTGCCCACACTGTCAGTAACCAGCTCCTCAGGCAGACTGTCATTTGCATGGAAAAAAAAAATACTGTTAACATCACCCACTGCCCATGGGCTTACCCCTTCCTTAAAGCAGACTTGGATCAAAGAAGAGCTGCACTCGGAGCTGGCACAAAGGCAGCTGGAAAGAACCAGCAGCCTCCAGAGATGACTTGAAAAGCAACAAGTTAATGTTGCTGGGGACCAACTGGTCAGGTTAGCTGCTCTTGTCTAAACTTGGCTCTTAATTGCACCAGCGTCCAGCAGGTTTTGTGCCTCAGTGGGAAACACGTGGCAATGACATCACCCCCACCCCTCCCCACCGCAACCCTGGCTGGACTGGACAGGCACTTATTGGAACTTCCATGTTTAGTAAAGTTGCTTTGATGCTCTCCAGCTGCCTGGAGAGCATCCACCTGCCATTATTGGGGGTAGAGGGGAAATTTTCTGTTTAAAGTTTATGCCTCAGCTGTGCCCTCTTATCCACAGATGCCACTTTTAAAGCATCTCAGCTCCAAACCTAGACACCCTGGCAGAGAAATGATCTGCTCATGTTCAGACCTAGCAAATTTGCACAGAAAGTGCCTCATTCTTAACAAACCACGTCCATTCTCAAGAGTTCTTTAATTCAACTCAGATTCCTTTTTTGAGACAGAGTCTTGCTCTGTCACCCAGGCTGGAGTGTAGTGGCAGGATCACAGCTCACTGTAGCCTCCAACTCCACTTCAGCCTCCCAAGGAGCTGGGACTACAGACCTGCACCACCACGCCCACTAGTTTTTTTTTTTTTTTAATTTTTATTTTTTGGTAGAGACGGTGGTCTCACAATGTTGCCCAGGCTGGTCTCCAACTCCTGGGGTCAAGTGATCCTCCTGCCTCGGCTTCCCAAAGTGCTGAGACCACAGGCCTGAGCCACCATTCTCAGCCCCCCTTCTTGAAGCAAATCAGAAGGCTGAAGATTCCCCTAAAAGATAGGACAACAACTTCGCTACAACTTTTCCTTTGCAGACTGCCTCCCCGAGCCGGAAGGTCTGTTTTTCTGGCTACTGGCGACAAGTGTAAGTAGGCACATTGCAATCAGCAAGATGCACAAACAGTGCTCTCCCACCCTCACCCCCACACTCCATACCCCAACACCTCGCCACTAACCAGGACCACCAGCTGGTTTTTTAGTCTCAAAAGCAGCACCTCAGTTGGCAGACTTACATTCAAACAACAAATACATAAAGCATCATTAAGGGCTGCCCTCTCTGACCACTCGATCTGTAGAAGGAGGTGACTGTCCTACCGAATTGAACTAAGGAACCTGCTGATGAGAAGCGACATCCTTTGCACTTGAAGCTCTGACCCCCACCAGAAAATCCCAGCGCAGAACGCACGTTTCAGGGGTTCTTTTCTCAACTTCGAAAGTTCTGCGGCCTGGGAAACTCCCACTCTCTCCCTTCTCCGTCCCGGGCCGCCCCCCTTACTTGGCTCGGCCGGATCGGCGTCGGGGCGTCAGCGTATCGCGTGGGTCTGCGCTGGGATACCCGGGCCAAGGAGCGGGTAGTGCTGCGCTGTGCCCGCCGTCCGTGGCCGCCGCCTGCAGCCGCCGCGGCCGGGCGGTTTATAACTAGCCCAGCCGACCCGCCGCGGGGCTTTTCCGTGACGTCAGCGCCCCCGCCGGGAGGGGGCGGCTCTGCAGCAAACTCGGAGTTGCAGCCACTTGGCTAAATCGGTTACTCGCAGTCACATGACCCCTTCTCTCTCCATTTAAAAAATAATGACAGTTCAATCCTGGGCCTCCTTTATTTTATTTTCTTTTTTACCAGGTGAACACAGGAAAATGGAAAAATACTCTAAGTGCCACTTAATCGTCCTTCCCAGCAAAACACTTGCAAGCTGGAGGGATAAAGGATGGAGGGAGAAGCAGGTTTGAGTTGAGAGCTCAGCTTTGCCAAGAAAACAGGGATCAACCTGGAATGCGCAGAGACTTTAGCCTCCAGGATGAGACTGCAGCCACCTTGAATGGCCAAGGCTTGTTTTAACCGCATCTTCTGCAAGGAAGACAGCCTCTGTCACCTTCTCTCTGGATAGGGGGAAGCAGATGGAGCCCCACAAGGCTTTGTTTCCCTTCTCTGGCAAGGACCCAGAAAGAAGGTAGGCCAGAAAGAGGTGAGGAAAGAGGACAACACCTTGAAAAGGGCAGTTTGGGAAAACAATTTAATTGAGGATCCAAGCAGATTGTGCTAAATGTTGTTGGCCCTGCTGCTCTGGGCCAGAATGCTGAGGCTCCTCAATCAGGGAATTTAATCAGCATCTCAATCACCAGCATCTCTGTACCAGGCTCCCTGGCAAGGCTACACCTTGGGCATGAGCCAATACAGCCTGGCCATGGGGAGGAGCACTGAGCCCAAGGCCCCTATGAGAGACTCCTGTGAACAAAGGGCACAGGATAATAACTACTACTACCATTTACTATGTACCTCTGAGGACCTCTGCTTAGTAGGTACTGTTAGGCCTCCTGGGACCTTAATCCTTACTACACTCCTGCAGGGTGACTCAATTGCTACCCTCATTGTATGGAGGAGGAAGATGACATAGGGCCAGACAACTTGCCCAAGGTCATACTGCTGGTTTAAGTGGCAGGGTCAGGACTCAAAGCCTGGTTTGCCTGAGTCTCTGCACTGCACCACTAAGTGAAGGATTTCAATGACCTCTTTCCGGGGACATGGGTATTTCCCAGATGCTGTGTTTAGAGATGATGCTGGCCTCTCCAACATACTCGTCCGCTTTTTCAGCCAGCTTCATCTCTGGGTTGGCTGGTGGCTCCGGGAAGCAGCCAAAGGCACCAGCATCTATTGAAGCAGTGGACTCTGCTGTGATTAGAGTCGATTCACAGTTATCCTGCAGGCATTTATCTGCTTTGGAAATTAGCTACATGACCAGCTGCTGAGACCTGCCAGGTCCCAAGCTAGCAAAGGTGGAATCCACAGAGTAATGAAAACTTAGAATACCTTTAGTCTCAGGTATTGTGGCCCCAATCTCCTACTTATCTTATACATAAGAAACCTGAGACCTAGAGAGATGATGACCGCTTAGGACATGGCAGAGCTGGAACTACAACCTGGGGATCATAATTCTCTGGATGCCCTTTGCTTCTGTCAAGTTTTTCTTCTGGGTTTAGCTGACAGGGAGTGGCTACAGATGTGGGGAAAGGGAAAAAGGAGGAGATGGGGGTGAGGAGAGATCATCTCCAAGGGTATATCACTGACTCCATTCTAAAACACACGTAGTTAATGAATAATCTGCGTTTCAAAATGTTCCATGCTTTTTCCATACTGACACTCCTACTCTGTCAACTGGTCTCAACAGAAACATTATAGGAGTAAAAACTAAGAAGAAATCAGTTTATAAGCATATGATATAGTTTCTCAGTTCTACTTGTGCCCATTGATAAGAACCTGATACTTCACACTCATAAGAACCTAATTCTGCCCAGGCGCGGTGGCTCATGCCTGTTATCCCAGCACTTCGGGAGGCTGAGGAGGGTGGATCACGAGGTCAGGAGTTCGAGACCAGCCTGGCCAACATAGTGAAACCCTGTCTCTACTAAAAAACACAAAAAAATAGCCGGCCGTGATGGCGGAAGCCTGTAATCCCAGCTACCTAGGAGGTTGAGGCAGGAGAATCACTTGAACTTGGGAGGTGGAGGTTGCAGTGAGCCAAAATCATGCCATTGCACTCCAGCTTGGGCAACACAGCAAGACTCCATTTCAAAAAAAAAGCTAATTCTATGCCTAGGCAATATCTACTATGAAATATTTGTCATTGGTATATGTGAAACATACAAAAGAAAATGAACTCCAAGGACTGGGGAAGGGGAAGGGGGCACATAGCAAAGTTGTGTTTGGATAATAGAACAATTTTTAAATTTTTTAAATTGTTTGTCTCACAAGAAGCTACATGAACACAAACAAGAAAACTAAGAGTCTTGACTGAATAACAGTTAAGTTGGAGTAACTATTTAGAGAAAAATCATAGTTATACTTCACAAAAAGCACATCTGAGAGCCAAATCTCATCTAGCCAAGTCCCAGATCCCTCAACCAGGATTCCAGCTCACTGGGATCATCTTGAGGGTGTGGAACTAGAGAGAAAAAGTAGAATCAGGGCATTTGAGTAAGTGGCAAGTTTTGAAGAGGAAAAATTGGCAGAATGTTGTTTCTTGTTCTATGAATTATTCTCTCCATATTCTTTCTGCCAGCATTTGAAGGCTTCCTCAGTTTCTAGCTACAATGAGCAGCTCAAGAGTATAGCAAAGAGGCAAAATTCAAAGCAACAAAAATAACTCACGTTTACTGGCCAAAATACATGCCTATCTCAGCTAACCTGCATCACCCCTGCAGTTACCCATATTCTACAGAGAAACATGCTGAGGAATGAGGTTAAATAACCAGCCCAGGGTCACAGAGCGGTTAGGTGGCAGATCTGCACTCTCTGGGGCCAAAGCCTTAACTGCTGTTCTAATTACAGTAGGGGATATATGTCACTCCTCGTTTCCATACTAGCCCCACCTTGGTCTACCACCTTCCTAAAACCCTCAAAAGAGAAGTTTTTATCTGATTGGCCCATGACCTTCACTGGGCCACCTGTTCCTAGTGGGCAGGGTTACTCTACTTAAAGGCATGAGCCATCCTCTCCTCTCTCTTTCCTCCACATCGCTGCCGTAGGGGAGAAGGTGACCTTGGGGTCCGTTCGGGGACTCTGCCCACTACTCTGCCACTGTCACTGTCACTTAGCATATAGACTTGAGCAACTAGGTCCCATGATTTCAAATGGGTTGAGAAAGGAAGGAAAGAGTTAGGGAAAGAATAGAACCTTTGACCAGGGTTGTAAATCAGGGCATCCGGGACTTGCACAGACATTAAGATAATATTACTTTGAATACCGTGTCTTGAAAACTCTAAGAGGGAGAGATGATGGGTAGGCTCAGGATCTGTACATGCCTGAGTCCATCATTCTATTCTAAAAGCTGTAATTCTATTTGGAAAACAACAGAATCATCTATACTATAGACTTACTACAACCAAGGTCATGCCTGCCCAAGCCATCAAGTAAATGCTACTCAGTGGTAGAGGAGACGCCATGCAAACATTCTCCCTTTCCCAACAACAAGTAGGTAGATTATAGACTGAACACTGAGTAGGTGACAAATTAAATGGATTTTTTCCTACTGTTTTTTAAATGTTTTTTTTCTTTTTTCTTTTTTTGTATATTTTTTGAGAGATGGAATCTTGCTATGTCGCCCAGGCTGGCCTCACCACTCACAGGCTCAAGTGATCCTCCAGCTTCAGCCTCCTGAGTTGCTGGGACTATAGTTGCTGGAATCTGTTTTGCATTTTAATGCCTTTAGGCAAAGCATGCTGGCCAGTTTCCCACAATCCTTACTCATCCTCAATATATTCTACTTCAAGCAGTTTCTCTCAGTTATACTATCTACCTGGCCCCTAAAGGCATTTGACTTTGTGATCTTTGCCTGGGCTGAAAGAAATGGTAGGGGATTTAACATCAGAAAAGGCAGTTCAAATCCAGGCCCTTCCTCTTATGCATTGATGCTGGGGATGTCACCAAGCCCCAGAGGCCTTGGCTTCTGCTGTTCTGAGAACTAAAGAGTTACAGAATGTGAAAGTGCTTTTTAACCACGGAGCACTATGTCAATGAGAGTGATTACGATTATGACGCAGGAGCCAAGGATTGAAGCTCAGCCACCTGCCCTCGGTTTTGCTGCCTCTTAAGGCTCCAGCTACATTAATCCAGCAGAATTCAAGACACATGGGGTGGAGGGAGGATGGGCGAGAAATGTGCTCATAGATGTTACTAGGAAAATATCATTAGCGAGGAGGTTGTTGTAAACAAGAAGATGGGGGCCAAATACCCAGCACACATCATAGGTCTCCACCAGCCACAAAACATTCAGAGGAGGAGCTGGGTGGGAGGCAATTTGCAAAGTGTCTGAGCACAAAAAGAACCACCCACCCACTTTGGGAAGTCTAAAGAAGGAAAGAATTACTATATGGAAAATCATTGCTTTAGAGAAGGGGGAAAAAAAAGGCTTCAGTTGCAAAATCAAGAGAGCCCTGATTATAAGAAAATAAAGACAGAAGAGAAGATGGCTAAGAATAACCTGTCAGCATCCAGAGGCCTGCGAGATCCAGATGGATCCTCCAGCTGCATCCTTCTCAGACCAGCCCCCAGCTTCTCATCAGACGCCTGCTGAGCAGATTGAATTTTCCATTGAAAAAATTCTTAGTTATCACCCTTTCTTCCCTCCAATGGCCCAGCCTGCTGCAGGCCTGGAGAGCACCAGTGGCAGAGGTAGCTAGAGCCCTTCCTTCTAAAAGCTTGCAGAGTAAGTGCAGAATGTATCTCAGTAGGCTGGGAGGAGCCTCCTAAAGAAAGCAAACATTTTCTTCCCAGGCTTCCTCCATCCATCCACATTCATCCATTAAACGACAGATAACTTTTGAGAATCTACTTTATGTAAAGACCTGTTCCAAGGGTTAAGAATATGATCCTTACATTCACAGAACTTTTTACTCTGGTAGGAGAAATAATAAAGAAATAAAGTATCACCATGTTCAGTCATTCATTCATTCATTCTTTCTCTGAGCATGCTACCCTTTAAACTCCATTTTGTCATCTGCAAATACAGAATGATAATACTGAAAGGAAGTATAAAGCAGGGATTAAGGGCATACCCATTCAGAGGTCTGACAACACCCAGGTCAGTGAAAATGTAAAGAATGGGAGCTCTCATGCCCAGCAGGTGGGAGTGTAAGTTCATAAGGCCACTTTGGAAATCAACCATCAACACCTAAGATGTGCATATCCTTTGAGATCCGGCAATTCCACTTCTAAATGTGCATCTTATATGTTACATAAAAAACAAACACAAAGATGCTCATGAAAACACTGTTTGCAATAGCAACAATCAGAAACCAACTAATGGCCATCAATGAATAAATGCATATTTACACAATGAAATAGTATACAGCACTGAAAATGGATGAAGTAGATGTACTTGTATCAACAGAAGTAAATATTGAGACCATATGGTAACTTGAAGAAGCAAACTGCAGGATATCAACAGGGTAATACTTTATATAATTTTTAAATACCACACTAGTATTTTATGGTTAAATACACATTTAGTAAAAGGATAGCAACGAGGATGAGAAAAATAGACATCAACTTCAGAATAGAATTATCTCAAGTGATAGAGGGGAAAGACAATTAGATGCACAGAAGACTTCTCAAAAACAACCAAGAAGCCAGGAAATACTTGCATAATAAGATCAAAGTGCTCAGTGAAAATAATTGTTAATGTGGAATTTTATGCCCAACTAAATTGTAGTTGAACAATGTGAGCTAAACAGATCGAATGCAGTGGCTCACACCTATAATTCCAGAACTTTGGGAGCCAAGACAGGCGGATCACTTGAGGTCAGGAGTTCAAAACCAGCCTGGCCAATATGGTGAAACTCTATCTCCACAAAAAAATACAAAAATTAGCCAGACATGGTGGCAGGCACCTGTAATCCCAGCTACTCGGGAGGCTGGGGCAGGAGAATCACTTTGCAGAGGTTGCAGTGAGCTGAGATCACACCACTGCACTCCAGCCTGGGACAGACTCTGTCTCAAATAAATAAATAAATAAATAAAAATAAAACCCCAATGTGAGCCTAACAAATATTTATTGAGTACTTGTTATTACTAAGCAATATCCTAAGCTGCAGAGACACAGATTTATATAAGTCTAGGTTTCTGTCCTCAAGGAGCTTAAAGTCTGATATTCCTTTCCCCAGAAAGTACCAAATCCATGAGAAGATCATCTAGGAGCTACATAAAAGCTTTAGCCCAGTGCATATTTGGTTTCCCAACCAACGCAACATTTTTCCTAGAGTTCCCTCCCTCAGCAACAGAATGATTAATGAGATTATTTTGACCCAAGGAGTCAAAAACAAGAATAATGCAGTCCTTGATTTAGCCAATTATAATAACATGGGGATTCTTCAATGATAAATTTAGAAAGGCCAAAGGAAGAAACAGCTGGGTTGAAGACATGGGCAATTAACACCTTTCATATGTGGCTATAAGTATTCCATCTGCCTGCTTTGTTTGCTTAGTCTCACTATCTTCCTGATTTCCAGGTCTTTATTGAAACAGGTGGATGGTTTCTCCAACACTTAAAAGGCAGCAAGACTCTTTAGCTTTGGTAGGGTGCAAGTAGCTCACCCCTGCAATGAACATCACCCAGAATGTTTTAAAACAATAAAAATGAATGAAGCCCTTAACTGATGAAAAGTTGTATGTCTAAGTTTCTGTGATTTTGTAAAAGATTCCTTCATACTCCTTTTAAAATCTTTGAGTAACAAACTGTTACCCTGTGTTCTCTACATAAGCAAGGTATCATTTTTAACCCAGAATAGTGCATTTACTGGAGTTGGTGAAGTTAATAGATGAAATGATTATAGTGGCTAGCATATATGCCAGGCACTGATGTGCATTATCTAACTTAATCCTCACAGCAACTCAATGAAGCAAGTACTATTATTATTATCCTCTTACAGATACAGAGACTGAGATCAGGTAACATAGCTAGGAACTGGCAGACTTCATCTAACTCTTTTTTTGTTTTGTTTTGTTTTGTTTTGTTTTGTTTTGAGACAGGTTCTTTGTCACCCACACTGGAGTGCAGTGGTGCACTCATGGCTCACTGCAGCCTCAGTCTCCCCAGGCTCAAGTGATTCTCCCATCTTAGCTTCCTAAGTAGCTGGGACTATAGACATACACTACCATACCCAGCTAATATTTTTGTATTTTGCAATACATGGTTTCACCATGTTGCTCAGGCTGGTCTCAAACTCCTGGACTCAAGAAATCTGCCCACCTTGGCCTCCCTACTGGGATTATAGGCATGAGCCACCATGCCTGGCCACCATCTAACTCTTATCTACCACTCTGGTCCGTGCAGTGAGACTCTCCTCAGCTCTGAAGTGCAGACACCAGCAATGGGTAGTGGTAAGTAAGTGAAAAAAATTGGGCAATGTTATATTAGTACAGAGGTGGCTGTATACAGCATAGGTCAGCCTCCTTCACAAGACTGGGAGCTGCTGGAAGGGAGGACTATTCCTGTCCCTCTCTGTGTCCCAGCTCCTAGGAGCAAACCTGGCACACAGCGGCAACTCAGTATGTGTCCGTTGAAAAACTGAATAAAGGAACAACATGCACCATCACCTTATCTGGTCAGTTATTTAAAAGCCCCTAATTTCATCATTGCATGGTAACTCTGCAGAAGGACAGGCTTTTATCCCAGGCAGTGGAACTGAGTGATTCAACAGTCAGGTGCTAGGCTCTCACGATGTGCCAAGGTACGACAAGGCCCCACACTGGAGGGATCAGGACCCAGAGGGAAAGAAAGATGTGCACACACAGGGTGTGATCGGATGCAGAATGTGGTGAGATGCAATGCTAGATGTAACACAATGAATGAGATGTGGACGCAGACCACAGGGTCTCCTCCCTTGCGAGAGAGCCTCCCCGCCCCTCAGCATGCCTGCCTGGGCCCATGAAGCACACTCTTGTAATTGCAATCTCCTCTCCCTTGGGAAGAACAACATTGGAAACCATCTCCTCTGGTCCCCTCCTCAGGTCCTTCTCCTTCCATGGAGAAGGATTGACCTCCCTGATTGGCGGAATCAGGGAAAAACCTGAGCATGTGCAATCAGGTCTCCTTACTTGTTCACTGGAGCAAGGCTGCCTGCAGGATGGGGCATTTCTTTTCCTCTTCCTCTTCCTTCAGGTGGCACAAGGTTTGCAGTTGCTCTCTGCATGAACAATATGGCAATCCTAGTGGACGGCCCTCCAACAGCTTTCCCTCTCAGAGGATGGATCATAATTGGTCTAACTTGGTCAAGTAAGCTCATCTCCTTTATCACGGATTGGTCTAAATATGGGCATTTGATCTCATTGTGGTCAATAAGATGCAAAAGAATGAAAGCTCTTGGGAAAGAAATAAAGAGAAATCCCTCCTTTGCCAAACCACCTCTTCCTGTCTCCCAAATCTACGATCTGAAAACTTTTGAGGTTTATCGCTCCTTTAAACCTCAGCTTACACGGAGGTGGGGATCATATCTGATGTATTTAGCACTGCACAGTCAGTATCTAGCATAGTGCCTGGCTCATAGGTGGCATTTAATAATTATATTGACTGGTTGAATACAGAAGGTGATTACTTCCAGCTAGAGTGATTGAGAAGGCTTTATATAGTGATATTAAGATGAGCCTTTAAATGTAATAATACTTGTAACATTAATGAGAATAATAAGAAACTGAAATGTAGAAACTTTGATTAACTTGCCCAAGGTCCCACAGCTAGAAAATGGTAAAGCTAAAGATTTGAACCCCAACTTCTGATTCCAGAGAACATGGACTTAATCCAGTAGGCCACTGGGAAGCATAAATTCAACAATTCAACTCAACAACCACGCAAAATACTTATTAGATGGCAGCTTCTAGGAATACAAATAAATGACAGTCCCTGTATAAGATGGTCAGGAAGAAAAACCAAGTAATTAACAATATTAATAACTTCCCATTATTGAGCCAGGTATTTTGTCAACTGATTTACATGTATCGTGTCATTTAAAATTTTCAACAATCCTATGTGGTCATTATTAACACTATCCTCAATTTGCAAATTAGGGAACCGAGGCAGAGATATTAAGTAACTTATCCAGGATCACACAGCCCAGTGACAGAACTGTGACTTGTATCCAAGCAACTGTACTTCAGAGCAAAACCATCATTGCAAAGTGACATGACAGACCCTATCACAGAAGTGTGTAATGGTGGGGGCAGCAAAGGAGTTGGGGTGATAAATTGTGCTTGAGTGGACCAGAGAAAACTTTACAAAACAGTTTTCAGCCATCCACATGTTTTGAATTTCGGAGAGAAATTGGCAGGGGAGTGTCTTCATGTGTGCATGTGTTGTGGGGGGAGGGCATGTGTATTTGTGTGTGCACATGTCGGGGGAGGGTGTGTGTATTTGTGTGTTCCGTGCATGTGCACACACCAACATGTGGACAGGATATGCATATGCAAAAATAGCATCTGCAAAGGCTATCTGAGATGGCTGGAGAACAATGCAGCTGTGGGGAAAATGCAAGATAAGATACAGCCAGAAAGGTAGTCATGGGTCCTCAAAAAAATTCTGAGCTGTGGAAGAAAAGGCCAATGCTCTGTTTACTCCTCCTCCAGGAACTCAAAGTTCCAGCAGGAACTCAGGTGACAAGAGGTAAGGAGAAACCTCTCAAGGTCCAGAAGCAAACAAGGAGAAGCCAGCTCCTCAGCCTTGAGGTCTGAATGGGTGCAGAAACCATGACATGTGGGTACATATCCAAGGGCCAGGAGGTACCCACAGTTTCTATAAGGGAGCAGCTCCATAAAATGGAACTAAGAGGCTCACACGAGGCCCGCTGGTTGCACCCCTCCAGGCGGAACCTGAGATCTGCCAGGACCAGCCAGAGCACCTGAGAGAGATGCACCCGTGCACAGCGCCACCAGCTGGCCCAGGAAGGCGTTTCCTGCCCAAACACCCACTTTCTATTTACCTCTTCCACTTTCTCCTGCCATACCCCTTCTCTCCTCTCCGCTTCTTCGTCCTGGATCTATGTTATTTTTTTTTAGCATCCAATACACAGCAAATATGGTTTGTGCTCAGCCAAGGGATTGCCATCTATACTCAATGTGAAACATCACGGTTGGATAGGGAATAGATGTTTCTGCCCATTAAAATTTATATGAAAACTATAAAGGTTCCTCTGACAAATGAAATAAGTAGAAACCTTTGAGAAATTGTAAAGTCATCACCCTTCGGAAATTCAGCAGGAGTGATGCATGACCCAGTGGCAACAGGGCTTGCCATTTTTCTTTCTAAATTAAAACATAATCTGGGTGGGAGAAAAGCAAGCCCCTTGCAAATGACACATAGAACCAATATCCTTGGCTATGTTTCTCACACTAGGGAATTCTCTCCTTGGGTTAAGAAATTGTATAGCAAAAACACCATCATCATAATTATTACCCTAAAGAATTTTATTAGGCATCCATCCATTTGTATGCTCAGATTATATAATTTAATATGTGGTTTGATGTCAGGTTTTCTGTTGTTTTTTGTACCTTCAAATTGCCAATGAGAAAAACTATTTATTCAGTCTTTCATTGCATGAATTTTGAAGAGTCCACTAGGTATTGGGCCAGATGCTAAGCTGTCTCTGGGATGCACAAATTAAAACAACACAATCCTTCCCCTTAATAAAATCATAATCACTGAACCCACATTCAGTACTGAAATGTCTGTTCACCTCAGAGACCAAGCCCTATCATCACACGTGGATAAGATCATAGTGAGACTTCAACTGGGGAAAGAGGAACCACTGAGCCTGAGAAAAAGGGCACGCACTTCCCCCAATCCTAATGTGCCAAAAGTGCTCCTGCCCTCCAAGGACACAAAGATGTGTATAAAACAAAAGGTAACCAGAAGAGAAAGCAGCAGAAGCATACTCAAATAGCAATTGGTATTTAGTGCTTAAAAATCAAACTCCATTAGTTCATTAGTATGTCAGATTCTCCAAGTACATTTGTTTCTTAGTCCTTTCCAGATGGCAAGAAACTGAGACACTCTCAGCTGCAGACTTATTGTAAGAGAGGCAAGAAACTATGTTGACCACTGCCCTGCTGAGTTTCATGGAAAACACAAATTTCATACAGGTGACCATACAACCTCTGCTTTCTCATTGAGAATCTTCGTTGCAAAAATTGGAAACTGTCTCAAGTCACTTTTTTGTTTTAGACAGGGTCTTACTCCGTCGCCCAGGCTGGAGTGTAATGGCGCCATCACAGCTCACTGCAACCTCAAACTCCCGAGCTCAGGCGATCCTCCCATCTCATTTCCCTGAGTAGCTAGGACCACAGGCGCACCACCACCCCCAGCCAATTTTTGGATTTTTTTTGTAGAGATGAGGTTTCGCCATGTTCCCTGGCTGGTCTCAAACTCCTGGGCTCAAGCAATCCTCCCACTTCGGCTTCCTGAAGTTCTGGGATTACAGGCGTGAGCCACCATGCCTGGACAATTTTTTAAAATACTGGTGGATATTATTAAAATGCAGGTATCTTCAGGCCCTAAGGGACTTCTTCGAGGGGTCAGAGACAGGAAATAGAAATCTATCAGAAGCCAAGACTCACACAATGTCTCATGCCCTCTTTCAACATGGCCTGTTCATGTCTGCTTTTTGCCACATATGTTTCTTTTCTCTCCACATACTAGCTTTGCTTCTTCTCACCCCATAGCTCTAGTCCCTTTGTTCCAACCACAAGCAGGAACAGACAATCTCGCAGACCCAATTCCAAAGTCCCAGGAAAGAGCATCTGATTGGCTAAGCTTGGATGAAACAGTCAACCTTGGTCCAATCAACTGAAGCCTGGAAGGCAGAGCCTGGAACTGTAGCACAAACATGGCTGCCACACAGAAGCCTTGAGTGTGAAAGGAGGCGGCTCTCTAAAGAAAGGGACTGCTGTGAACTGAGCTAAGGTCACAAAAGGTATCTGCTAATCTTTGGCTATTCTGTCATCTCCCCTCAGAGGGCTTCCCTTGCTCCCTGTCCCGGGGTTCTGCTTTATGGTGACCCAGATACTGGTAGTCTCTACTCACTAAGTTTCTCCCCTCTCTCATTCCCTGTCTCATGACTTCTTCTTACCTATAGTTGCTTTTATTTCACGCCTTCTACTTACTGCCTGTCTCCATGTCTCTTGACCTTCATGCCTCTTGACTGACAGCATCTCTCTGAGTCAACAGAATTAATTCTCCCAAAAAGTAGATTGGGTTGGATGGGCCTGTCAACCTCAACTGACCTGTAGCTGTCTTTGGGTCAGTCATCAATCCATCTATGGTCCCATCAGCTATGGCTATGGGGTTATGGCCAGCCATGGTAGTGGGGTTACCAGGGTATAGAATAGAGATGGAGGGCAAAAAATAAATAAACCATCTGCTTCTGCTTTTCCCAGAAAAGAGCTAAGGGTCTGGCAGTTTTCCTATGTAACACATTACAAAAGACCTGTCATGTCTCCAAATACTCTCTGGACATATTAACAAAATAAGTTCCTTAGGAATCTCTATGCTTTTTAAATTCTCAAACAATAACTAGTCTAGCATTTCATGTACATTTAATATAATTAATACATTTAATAAAATAAAATTACTACTGTACTACTCAGTGTACTATTGTACCCTCAGCTGGTATTTTGCTAAACCTTAATAAACCTTATCCTTCTCAAATACCTACTTCCAAGAGTCTTAAAGTAAAATAGGGCAAGCAATTGATAGATTAAAGGAAAAAACTCCTACACATCACAAAATCGTTGACTGCTACATAACTTCTTGGTGACTAAGGCCTTACAATCCTGGTGGTAATATTGTGGTTCTTTTTGTAAAATCCTCTGTAAATTACTTATTTAAGCAACTAGAAGCAAGCAGTATACAAGTATCTGCTCTCTGTCCTCCTCCTCACTGAGAAATATGAGCTAATTAATATGAAATGTTACAGTGCCTCAATTCTCACTATGAATTAAGGAGAAATGTAACACACAAAGTAACAGGAAAGAATATATCACTGAGAACAAAAGAATGTATCACTGAGAACCAATGGGAGTTTTACAAAAAGGCAGATACATTATGCTACACATAAGATCCTAAATATTTTGATCTCCTAGATACAAGCCCAGCTTCCAATGCATTTATGACCTAAAACATCCAGTTACTAGTGAGCACATCCCTATACCGAAGATGCGGATCCTCTGCTGCAGAAAGTTGTTTCACCTAAGAATAGTCACATACCCATCCTTGCTGCCAGACCAGATGGGGTTTCTCAGCTAGGGAAAACTTCATTAGGGGTATGGTGAGTTTTATCTAATTGATGGCCACAGATGGGCAATCTTTCTGTCATGCCACTCAATAAAGATATCCTTTTGGGGCTCATTTACAAAACTGAAATGTAAAATATTATTTTAAATGGTAGGGGAGCACAAAGGCCTTGTCTAGCTTTGTACAACTCTTTCCATAAGGAGGGACACTGGTCAGAATTACCCTCATGGTCAGGATACCCAGGATCAGAAGACAGGAGAAGAAGTAACCTGTCTAAGAGAGCTATATCCCTGCTTCTTGAAATGAATTCAAATCTGGGGTAGATGGCCTGCCCCTGCTACAGGTCCCTCTCTCACATCTTGTGGTATAAAACAGCTCTTCCCAAGTAGAAGTCCAACATAAAACCAATGGTGATTTCTCTTGAGAAACCAGATCTAAAATGGAATAAACCCTTATTAGCAAAGTTCAAAAGTAGCACATGATATCCAAAAAATCTGGGCTACAAGGATTAAAAGCCAAAAGAGAATATGCAAATGTGAAAAACACAATGAGTTTCATTACTACAAATGTAAATATAGAATTCCTAGGTAAATCTTTTAGAATGAAAAAGTCATGAAAACACACTGATTAGGCATGAGCCCCTCGATAGCAGTTGTATAGTGTGGTGACACCAAACCATACCAAAACTTCGTAGCTTAAAAACAACAATAATTTATTAGTTCATGACACTATGCATCATCAGCATGGGCTAGAGTCAGATGAGTGTTTCTCATCTGGGCTTATTTATGTGGCAACTATCAGCTAGCAGCCTAGCAGGGACTAGATGATGCAAAATAGCCTTGCTCATCTGACTGGCTGTTGGTTGGGCCTCTCTCTCCATGTAGTCTCTCATCTCCAACAAGATTAGCCTTGGTTCTTCCCATGGCAGCAGTAGCATTCCAAGAGAGCGAGACTGGAAGTTGCAAGGCCTGAACTCCCACAGCTAAAACTCCCATGATGTGTCACTTCCTCCATTCTATTGGACAAAGCAAGTCACAAGGTCAGCCCATATTCAAGATGTGAAATAGACTTCACCTATTGATGGGAAGAGAGGCAAAGTACATTGCTCAGAGCATCCATTACGGGGAAAGGAGGAATCTATGGCCATTTATTGCAATCTATACAAGCAAAGAAACACATCCTAATAAGCTCTATTCTCCATAGCACCTAATATAAGGTTTGGTACACATAGACAATATTTTAAGTCTGTTGTTAAATGAACACATAAGTCTTTAGAAATATAGTTAATCCATTGCTGATAAGAGAAATTTCAAAATTAAAACTGCCAGTGCTTTTTTAAAATTAGGGTATTAATATCTTTATCAACTCTAGTCTTATGCCACTATCCTTACTCTTTCTCTTACATTTGCATGAAAATTTGTTTTCTCCAAATAACTAAGCTGAGATGAGGCTAATTTTGACATCTCCTTGAAAATTTGTGCTAGTTCTCTAATCTAGCGTCTATTATCATCAAAATAACATGAGCCATACCAGATATAATTGTATAATCTGCTTATAAATATAACCCCAATGTTCTGTCCCACAACATCCAAAAGCATACACAGCCACAATCTATGGTGACAGGAATGCAGGCTTATTCATAGCTCATCACAAGCAAACTGGGGGCCCATTTCAAAGTCTACCTAGGAAGGGCACCCAGAAATGTCCACCTTTTAAGTTCTCCTTTTTTCCTTTTCCATCCACAGGCCCTTCTCTTTTCATGAATGGTAGCATGTTTGCTGCTCAGTAGTTTTGTCAACCTGTTTCCGACCTGTAGAATTTGGGGAGGTAGGGGAGGTCTGATAGCCTTCCTTTATCTCATGCTCTGTCTGTTTCAGGCTAAGTTGGCAACCTTTTTTGTATAAAATTATTAAAAACCTTGTGAGTCCTCTGTGTATGTCACAGGAATTGATTCCATTAAGCAAGAGTCTTGTCCACAGATCTTTGCTAGATAATTTACTTACATTTTTGCTTTTGCTGAGATGGCTGAGGGACAATGCCCTTGAGCTTCTTAGATGCTCTCTGGTTTGATTAAGATATCTGTGTGCCACACCCTTCAAGGAGGCTTTTGTGTGACTGAATGCTCTGATCTTTTCATCTTTCTGAAATAATAGCAAAAGGCAGTGATGGAGGATTTTTCTTGGCCCCTTTGCTCCACTCGCAGCGGGGGTGTCCTGTCTACTTGGCCCACTGTGCTGAACCCCTCGTGGGAGGGAACACATGAGTGAGCAAGTGTGAGATCCGGCCAGGTGCTCCAGGCGCCAGCAGAAGCAAGCACCATGGAGGGCTCATGGTGGTACCCAGGTGGGGGTGCCTGTGACCCTGAAGCTCCGGGGTGGGGGGTGGGTGTTACAGTGCTCTCTTAGTTCTGCTGTCCACAGGCAGCAGTGTGTTAGCAGCTCAGTTGACCCCTTGTAGTGGCACTTGGGTGAGGGTGCCAGTGACCCCAAGACCCCAGAGAGGGTGTTACAGTGTTCTTTTAGTTTTGCTGTCTGTGGACAGTGATGTGTTAGCAGTTCAGTTGGCCCCTTTCCTTGTTGCTTAGGAGGGCACAGGGCCAGTGTGACGCCCTTTCTGCGTACCCACACTCAGTGGTCCCAAGCTCTTGTCCAGCATCCAGGAATAATGAGGTTGCTCAGAGAATTGAAGGGCAGATAATTTTATTACGCATTAAAAACGACTCTCAGCAGAGAGGGAAGCTGGAGAGGAGGCCAGATGGGCAGGCTGTCTTACCCCAAAGTCTGGTTGTCTCTTCCATAGTCTGGCCATCTCTTCCCTGAAGTCCAGCTGTCTCCCACTCTACTGACTGAGTCTGGGGTCTTTATAGGCACAGGATGGGGGCAGGACAGGCCTTAGGTAGTTTTGGAAAAGACAACATTTGACTGGTAAAAAGATATTATTCAGAAAGAACCAATCAGGGAAGAGCAGGCAAACAGGAATAGAAGTTCTCACTTTGGGCCATGGGTTTCAGGTTACTTTGGCTTGAAGGTGGGGTTTTGCCAGGGACCCGCCCCTGTCTGCCTAGAATATCTCTGCCTTCTACCTCTATCAGTTGTACAGCCACACCCTCAGTGTTTTTTTTTTTTTTTTTTTAAGAGGATGCTTTCCTAACAAGAGATCTTTCCATTTTAGCATCTTTTGCAATCTGAATAAGCTAAGCATTTTCCAAAACACGAAGTCTTGGATTTTTTTTTAAGAGTTACCTAGCTCCTCTTGCATTTGACTGTGAGCAGGAAGAAGATCCAGGCCATACCTTTAACACTTTGCCTGGAAACCCTCCTCACCTTGATATCCAAGCTCATCATTCACAAACTTTACTTTCCACATAAGTGCGAGTCATAATTCTGCTAAGTGTCTGAGGATCCACTTTCCTCCAGTTTCCAATAACATGTTTCTCATTTCCTTCTGAATTCTCACCAGAATTGTCCTTAAAATTTAGATTTCTATTAATAGTCCATTCACGACCATTTAGGTATTCTGTAAGATGATTCTTCTGAGCCCTCCCCAGCAAAGACTTTTCTAGAGCCCATCGGCACTTTTCTTAGAGCCCACAGGCAATTGTAAGGGTTGCTTCAATAGTGCTGACCCCTCTGAACAATAGCTTTCATTTATATATAGTTTGCAAAATGCTTTTTAAAATATTATCTTTATGACATCCGGGTGAAGAAAATAAGGCAGTCTTCCTAGCCCCATTTATCAGATGATGAAACCAAGGCTCAGAGGCCTTTCAAAGGTAAGTGACAAGGAAAGGGCTAAAATCTTAGGTCTTCTGGTTTTTACTTTTAAAACACTGTTCCAAGCTCCCTCCCTTCCCTAAAGATAAAGTCTTATTCTGCTGATAGATTAGCAGAATAGGGGGAACTTAAGCCTTTGAAAATCGAACAGATCTTCATTTTAGTTTCTTTTGGGAGAAGGGAGTTTTCCATAAAACTTAGCATCCAGGCAAGCACAAAAGTCAAGGGAGATGAATGAGGCGAGGTCTGTCAGCAGGGAGTTCAGTCTGGATGGCAGAGGATATCTGAGATACTTTGGCGCCTTGTGCCTGGATCTATGAAGTGCCCACTGATAAAACTTAAGCTTAGTTTTAAATAAACAGTGAGTCTTCCTTCCATCTCGAGCAAGAAAAAGCTAGATATGCCAGGGGCTTCCCATCTAACTTTCAACAAATCTGGACTATTTGCCCAGAACAAAGAAGTCCTTAAAATCAACCATCCATGGAAACATTCAGAGAAACCAAGAGATTAATCTATCTATAGAGGCCTCTGGTCCAAGATGGCAGAGTTAACAGGCCTTGACCTCCCCTCCTTCCTAAAATCACATTGACATGCCAGTAAAAAACAAGAATAAATCGCATAAAAGAAGCCTTCAGCAAGTCAGAAATTTGGCAGATTTCTGGGAATAAAGAGAGAAGATGAGATTGCACTGGCAGATAAAACAGAGAGGAAGCAGCAACAGCTCAGAATGTACACCACAGAAAGCTGTAGCTAAGGCTGGAGCCATTTTGAGGGGTCTGAGTTCAAAGTCAGCAGGAATAGAGTGGGAGTGGGAAGAGGAGCAGAAATCAGGAGGATGAATGGAAGGCCTGCTGCTGGAACAGAGAGGCGAGTCAGGCTGCATGTCCACCTTTGTATTTGGAGAACCATCAGCTGGAGGATGACACCTGGGAAGAAACCAAAACTATGCTTGCTAGAGAGAGTAAAAACTCTCCTTGGGGAGGACCACATCTGTTGGTTCATGTGCTGGCCCCTGCAATGGGCATCCATCGTTTGGCCTGCCTTGCATTCATTCTCCGTTTCTTTTAGAACTCCAATTTTGCTTTGGGGAACCACTTATCTTGCACTGCCTACAGTTTGCTCAATCAAGAAACTGTGAGCCAAGGTGCCTTCTGCTCTTGGCTAAGGGGAAGCTCCCTGACCCAAGAGAGGCCAATCAGATCATCTCTCAAACAGACTGACACAAACACTGAAAACAGATCGAGTTTTTTCATCTTCCAGTAGAGTTGTTTCACCTTCCGTGGAGATGTTGCCTAGAGGTAAATCCCCAGAGATGTTCTGATTTCTGTGGACCCTGGCTCCTGTCCTGCCCTGAACCTGGTTCTTCTACTTTACCCCTGAGTTTGTATACTACCCCATATCTTCCCCGTAAGTTTCCCTTGCATCCAAAGAACCATAGCTCATACATAAACCCAGAGTAGAGCCCTTATTGTATAGCATTTCCCTCCTTGCCATCTATCCTATAGCAAAGGCTGCCAGTCCACACCCACTAGTTCTGGGCTAACTATGAGAGCTTCCATTCGAACACTTATGCAATAGTGGAAACCAATGGCACAAAATAGAGAGACCTAGATAATCAAACTAAATATCTGTCATCAAAGGAAACAGCTAATTAAGTGATGAGACGGCAACTTAAAAATGATTCTAATTAGTATACTTAAAGAGATTTGAGACAATGATGCCTAAAAAACCTATGGTAGGTAAAAAAAGGAACAATACAAAATATAACCAAGTATTTTTAAATTATTAGAAATCTAGAAAAAAAAAGTCAAGGAGATCTCCTAGAATATATAGCAAAAGCCAAAGAAATGAAAAATAAAAGCAAAATGTTAAGATTCATATAGAGGACTTATCCAGTAGTGGCCCCCATATGAATTTCAGAAAGAGGAAATACAAGGGAGAAAAACAGGAAATAAATAACAGAAGAAAATTTCCCAGAGCTAAAGAAAGATATGTGCTTTATAGATTACAAGGGCTTACCAAGTACAGAGCAGAGAAATAAAAAAGACCCGTTCAAGGATACATCATTGAAACTTCTGAATACCACAGACAAAGGGAAGATCTATTTGTTCTTAGATTTTAAAAAATGAAGATTAACTATAAAGGAATAAAAATTAGATTGGTGTCACATGAATAAGCAACAATGGATGTTGAAAAATAGTCTCAACGTTCTAAGAGAAAATTTATTTTGAACCTAATATTCTGTAAATAAACAAAATCTCAATGATGTATGAGGTGAAAATGATGAAATTGTCTCACAAGAACTCAAAAAAATGACCTCCCACACAGTGGAAAATAAATTCCTTTAAAAGTATCCAGCAAGTCAAAAGAAAATGTGGAATCCAAGAAAAAAGAAAAGCATGTACTCTAATACACAGGGGACCCAATCAAGTAGCTCGATGTAAATACAATAAAATAAAATAAATTTTTAAAAATAGCCTGGGATAACAGTTGTACAGCGCTTAGGAAGTAACCAATCTAAATTAAAACAATAAATCAGAGAACTCAGAGAATAAGTCTTCAGGAAGTGAAATCACATTAATAAATTAAGCAGCTGGATGGTCTTGGTGATAATATGAAGTTATGTGCTTCTTTTGTCTGCAATAAAAAGAAAAAAAAGACAAATAGAAACCCTATTTGAAGAAGCATACAAAAATAAGGAAACCACAACCAAATTCAGAACAAAGCCAAAGTGCAGTATGACTCTGAGCCACTGAGAGTGAAAAGAAAAGGTAATTCATTTGACCTTGATGCTTGGAATATTTTATTTTGTGTAGTTCAGTTCTGTGGTATATGACTACATTTCCTTCCAACTGCATGTTCTACCAAAATAATATTTACATGATTCCTGTTATTGTAAACTTTTTATTGCTGTTCCATTTTTATTGTAAAGTAAAATAAAGATATAAGAGAGGCACAAACCAAACATATAATTTAATGAAGTACTATTAGGAGAGCATCCATTTAACTACTGCTCAGCTCCAGGAAGAGAACTTTGCTACCCACCCAGAATCCCCCCCATTCTCACTATCCCCGTCTCAACCCTCTTGAGTTTTACACTAATCATTTCCTTGGATATTTTATCACTCAAGTATGCATCCTTAGCTGTTAGAGTTTAATCTCAATCATTTTAAAAATTTGATGTCTCTTAAGGCTTTTTTTAATGTGTAGGTTTCCCCTCTATCCCTCTTTTTTCCTTACGTTTTATGTATTGAAAAACACATAGTCTGGACACTGCTGAGTGCATAGTCACAGTGCAGTTCAGCATGTTCATCTTCTCTGTATTCCTAAAAATGGGCATCTAGATTCAGAGCTGAGATTGGACTCAGGTTCTGTTCTTCTCACAGGATAATACGTAGTAATATGTTCCTTTGTTTTTTCTTGTTTTTTTTTTTTTTCTTTTTGTTGTCAGGTTTTGTTGTTTCAGTTTTATTGACATAAAATTTATATCCTATACAATTCAACCACTTAATGTGTGCAATTCAGTGGTTTTTAGTATATTCACAGATGATAAAAATGCAGTAAAATTAGCTGTAGTATTGAGTCAATTTTATAACATTTTAATCAACTCAAAAAGAAACCCCATGCCCTCTGGCCATCATCCTTTTAAATCCATATTCCTCCCCATCAGCTTTAGGCAACCACTAATCTACTTTCTGCCTCTACTGAATTGCCTATTCTGGACATTTCATATAAATGGAACTATATAATATTTGGTTTCTGTGATTGGCTTCTTTCCTCAGCAATATTTTCAAGAGGGTTATATATTGTTTCATTAGGAGGCACATAATGTCCAGTCTTCACTCTTTTTTCATATTAAAGGATGTTGAAGCTCAATGTGTAGAGCTAATCAGGGATTGCAAAATGGTGATATTCTAATTTTATCATTTATTTCACATTTGTTAGCCTAAATATTTACCTAAAGAGTATTTCCACTCTTTTACAATATTGGTTTCCAGTAGTAAAGTTCAAATGGAAAAGGCAGGATAAATGTTTGATTCTTTCCCAGTCTTCACAAGTTTTCAAGATAATCTCATCCTCCAGAGGTGATCAATTACATTTAAATATATACATATATATAAATGTAAAAGTCATGGATTTAAACATATTTGATAGATTTTCATTAGTTCCAACTATCATTCTTTTTCAAGCTCAGTTTATACTATCTTTGGCCAGTGGGACTCCAAGGAAACCAAGGAAGGACAACAAGTCACACAGAAAGACGCAGTAACTTGCCCTGGTTCACAGAGCTAAAGATTAGATTTAAATAAGGGGATCTGTCACCAAAGCCCTATGCTTAGCTACTATGCCATTATACCACTGCTCCTATTAAAATATATAGTAAAAGGACACATCTCATTGATCAAAGCACAAAAAAGACAAAATATTTAAGAATTATACAAGAAATGTGCAGTCCTACATGAAGAAAGCTTTGAGTCTCTGTGTAGAAATGTAAGACTCAAACAAATGAAATTATATACTTAATCTTAAACAGGGCAAATGATTAATATAAAAATATCAAGTCAGTTATCTCCAAATTTTTATTTAAATTACCTCTGATTTGTTCAATTATCTCTAAATTTAATCCGATCTCAATTTAAAAAAAAAAAAAACAGGATTATTAGGAGGACTAGGCACATTGCTTCTAAAGGAAAAATGTATGGGTGGTATCTGGGATATAAACATGCAAGATAAGCCAGGAAAAAAATATTTAAAAGAATGGCCACAGTAGGGTGGGGAGCCTTGCCCTGTCACATATTTTAAAATAATATAAAACTACAGTTATTGAAACACTTTGGGATGTGCACAGGAAGAGAAAGATATATCAATGCAAGTACTATTCAGATACATATAGGAATTTTATATATGAGAGAGACAGCATTTTAAAACAACAGGAGAAGGTAGATGATTCAATAAGGAAAGTTGGGACCATTGGTCATCTGGAAGAAACAAAGCTCGACCCTGTTCTTTCCTGACAATAAAATAAATTCTAGGTAAATCAAAGATTTTAAAATGGGTTCAGCTTTTTAAAATCTCCATTTTCACTATCCCCGTCTCAACCCTCCTGGGTTTTACACTAATCATTTCCTTGGATATTTTATCACTCAAGTATGCATCCTTAGCTGTTAGAGTTTAATCTCAATCATTTAAAAAATTTTATCTCTCTTAAGGCTCAAGTCTTGATATTCTTTCTGTCAGAAAGCAGCTCAGTGGTTGCCTGGGGCCAGGGGTGGGAGGCCGAGGAGCACGACCTCTTAGAGGTCGTGGAAAGACCTTATATCTTGATTGGGTGGCTGTTATATTTGTCAAACTCACCAGATTGGACACTTAAAATGAGTGTATTTTATTACATATAAATTGTATCTCAATAAAGTTTGTTTTAAAATGGGTTCATAAAAGTTCTAGAGGAAAATCTAAGAAATTCTTAAAGAAAAAATAAAGGGAATATATACATATGTGTGTTTCTAATTATAAATAAATGTATAGATGAATTTTTAATAAGTGATTACAGTATCTGCCTTTAAGCAGGATACCAGGCTAAGAAGGAGAATTTCTTTTCATTTTGCTCCCTTTCATACTATTTATATGTTTTACTCTGTGCACTTATTACTTTTTCAATGACAAAAAAGTATTAACAAAAGGAAGCTCATAAATCAAAGATTAAGTTCATTTTTTAAGTTATAATAGTACTCAACAGAAAATCTAATATAATAAGTTTTCTATAATAACTTGAGGTGGAGAAGCGAAGGAGATGAAGGAGAATATAAATAATTAATATCTTGTCTTTTATAATGAGGTGTCAGCTGGGAGTTAAAGTGGATATATAGAGAAATAGAACAATATATGCAGAAAAACAGGAAAAATTAAAAGGAATTATTCTTTTTTTTTTTTTTTTTTTTTTTTTTTTTTTTTGAGACGGAGTCTCGCTGTATCACCCAGGCTGGAGTGCAGTGGCCGGATCTCAGCTCACTGCAAGCTCCGCCTCCCGGGTTTTTACGCCATTCTCCTGCCTCAGCCTCCCGAGTAGCCGGGACCACAGGCGCCCACCACCTCGCCCGGCTAGTTTTTTGTATTTTTTAGTAGAGACGGGGTTTCACCGTGTTAGCCAGGATGGTCTCGAACTCCTGACCTCGTGATCCGCCCGTCTCGGCCTCCCAAAGTGCTGGGATTACAGGCTTGAGCCACCGCGCCCGGCCTAAAAGGAATTATTCTACTAAGGAAGCCAGAGGTAGGAAGGAGTAGGGTTGTATCATTTTAAAAATTACCTTAATGCAATTTTGGTAGCTTCCAAGAACACTACCAGGCAAACTATACGAGAGGTCATGGAACAGAAAGACTGACAGAGCAAACTAAAACAGCTTAAAACTCACAGCCAGAAGCAAGGGGCAGGGAATAGAGTAGGTTAACGCCTTGGCTCTGCAGAGAGAAAGACAGGCCTAAAACCTTCCCTGTGTGGCCGGAGATCAGGTACTGCCTCCCTCTCTACAGTATGGTTCGTTTTCACTGATGGGGTAGCTATGAGGACCAGAACTGAGGTTGGAGGAAGGGAACCCAACAGACAGAAGTGTCTGGAGCCGACACACACTCTTGTTCAAATGGAGCAATGCAGGCACATGGATGCCTGGCCATGGCTGGATCTCACCACCCAGCCTGCTGACCAGCGTTTTATTGGCATTTCTACATGTAGCACATCTGGGGCCAGAAAGGCAGCATACTGGGTGTTTCCAATGGGTGTCACTTCTTTTTTATTTTTATTTATTTTTGAGACGGAGTCTCGCTCTATCGCCCAGGCTGGAGTGCAGTGGCCCGAGCTCAGCTCACTGCAAGCTCCGCCTCCCGGGTTTACGCCATTCTCCTGCCTCAGCCTCCCGAGTAGCTGGGACTACAGGCGCCCGCCACCTCGCCCGGCTAGTTTTTTGTATTTTTTAGTAGAGACGGGTTTTTTTTTTTTAATTTTTTAGTAGAGACGGGGTTTCACCGTGTTAGCCAGGATGGTCTTGATCTCCTGACCTCGTGATCCGCCCGTCTTGGCCTCCCAAAGTGCTGGGATTACATGGGTGTCACCATAAACTATGTCTTATGGGTTATGAACTTACTATCACATGAACACATCTTATGAATTTTGCTTACATCTCACAATCTACTTGCTTACTTGGTATCTATATCTAACCCTTCTAAGTTTTATCTATTCTATTTGTTTTCTTTTTTATAGCAGAATTGAAAATTCTCAAATAATAGAGCAAATATACAAATATAAGTGGAAGACTTTCATTTTTCATCTTTTTTTCATTTTAAAAAAATTTTTGTGGGTACATAGTACGTGTATGTATTTATGGGCTACATGAGCTATTTTGTCATTTTTGATCATATTACCCTTTAAAAATAAAGTTATAATATGCTTGAAATACTCTTAAAATACTAATAAGTTAAAAATGAAAATGAAAAACCTTCTACACCTATATTCATGCATGATTGTAAAAGTGTATCCTTTATTAATAGTTTTATATGTAAGTATTAATGTATTCCTTTGTGTTCTAAACATTTCGTAGCTGAGAGTTTTCACTGTCTGAATCACCAAGTAGACCATGAGCGGGGAATACAGGGCAGCAGGTAAGACGTCAGTCCTTGAGGCCAGATACATATGGGTTTGAATCTTGGCTATGTAACCTAGGCAAGTTACTAAAAGTCTGTACCCAATTTTCCCATCTGTAAGGTAGAAAAAATAAGTTCTACTTCCTAGGGTGATTGTGAGAAGGAAATTAAATAAAACATGTAAAATGCTTAGCATACCACCTGGAACACTATATAAGTTATCTCCTATTATCATCATTACATTGAGGGTGAGACCACAATTTATATTTCATGTCCCTACAAAGGGCTTAGTATTCAGTAGACTCAGTAAAATCTTAGTGAATTGAATCTGCTGTAGCTACTGTAGAGAAAAAAAAGGGGACAGGGGCAGACCTAAGTAAAAACAGTCAATATGTTTAAAGGAAAACAATTTTAAGGAAAATAATCCCAGCTAATATGAACCAGCTACTAAGACTTGCAAAATACCTAAGAATTTCCCAACAACTGGTCCCTTATGAAAAGTTTTTTGTTCCTTAGGAAGATTGTATTTAATTACTTTGATTTTGGTCCCAGGTCTTAGCAACATTCTTCTGGCATTCCATGAGGCTCTAGGGCAGACAAGTTAAAACATAGCCCTCTAGAATTTTTGTTCTTCCCCCAAAGGAAATCCAGCAGTGGCTTCTCACTATTATTCAGAGGTTTTTAAAGAAGAGATTGTTTAAGGAATAATTCTTGGCTTTGTAAACAACCCCCAAACAGTGGAAGCAGAGTCTGGCTTGTGTCTGGAGTCAGTTAAGTAAGGAATCAGCCCCAAGACTAGGAGAATCCCTGGGGCGGACTGGTCAACCTTTGCCTTCCAGAATGACCAGCCTTTAACTCCTAGGAGAGATGGTTGTCTCTATAAACCCAGATGTTGACCAATCCAGACAGAAACATATGGGGCTTGAATTCAGGGGATGTAAATTCTAATCCTAGTTCAAGCACCCAAAGTGTCTGAGCATTTTCAATGAATCACTGTTCATTCATTCATTCATTCATTCAATAATTGTTGTTCACCAAGCATGCTAAGTACTGGAAATACAAAGATGAATAAAAATAGTTATCTGTAGATCATATGAACATGAGTGTATAGATAGATGTAGATGGAGAGGAAGGCAGTATCTGATCCCGGGTCACACAGGGAAGGTTATATGCCTGTCTTTCTCTCTGCAGACCCAAGATGTTAATCTACGCCATTCCCTGCCTCTTGCTTCTGGCTGTTAGTTTTAACATATAAGATGACAGCTTTTTCTAACATGTGAGAATTAAGTGGTACAAAAGATGTTGTTATAGTCCATTCAGGCTGCTATAGCAAAATACCGTAGATCAGGTGGTGAACAACATCAGGTGGTGAATGGCAAATGTTTCTCACAGTTCTGGAGGCTGGGAATTCCAAGATCAAGGTACCGGCCGGTTCAGTGTCTAGTAAGGGCTCACTTCCTGATTCATAGATGGGCACCTTCTTGCTGTGTCCTCACATGGCGGAAGGTGGAAGGGGTCTCCCTGGGGCCTCTTTTATAAGGGCAGCAATTTCATTCATGAGGATTCTGCCTTCATAATTTCATCAATTCCCAAAGCTCCAGCTCCTAATACCATCACACTGGAGATTATATTTCAATGTATGAAGAGGGAGGGGGGTACAAAAACATTGAGACCACAGCAGATGTTTTAGGCTTTGCAATTCAAATGATTAAATGAAAATCAGAGAAAGAAAACGAAGTTCTTTTTTCAGATCACTTTCAAACCTTCTGGCCGGGCACAGTGGCTCACCCCTGTAATCCCAGCACTTTGAGAGGTCATGGCAGGCGGATCACTTGAGGTCAAGAGTTTGAGATCAGCCTGGCCAACATGGCAAAACCCCATCTCTATTAAAAATACAAAAATTAGCTGGGCATGGTGGCACATGCCTGTGATCCCAGATGCTCAGGAGGCTGCGGCAAGAGAATTTCTAGAATCCAGGAGGCAGAGGCTGCAGTGAGCCAAGATTGTGCCACTGCACTCCAGCCTGGGTGACAGAGCAAGACTCCACCTCAAAAAAAAAAAAAAAAAAAGAAGGAAAGAAAGAAAGTGACAGTCAATTTTGCAATAATGAAGACACCATCCTGCCCATAAAATGGGTGAAGATTGACCAATGTGTGTGGGTATAGGGTAACAGGCACCTCAAGGGCTGCTTATAAAAGTGTAATTTGGGTCAATATTTCTGCAGGGCCATTTGAAAATAAATCTCCAAAGTTTCACAAAATGTTTATATCCTCTGGCCCAATATCCATGCTTATAGGCATTTATCCCAAAGAAACAGAAACATACAAAAATATTTTTTAGGCCGGGCGTGGTGGCTCATGCCTGTAATCCCAGCACTTTGGGAGGCCGACGCAGGTGGATCACCTGAGGTCAGGAGTTCAAGACCAGCCTGACCAACATGGAGAAACCCCGTCTCTACTAAAAATACAAAATTAGCTGGGGTGGTGGCACATGCCTGTAATCCCAGCTACTCAGGAGGCTAAGGCAGGAGAATCGCTTGAATCCGGGAGGTGGAGGTTGCGGTGAGCCGAGATCGCGCCATTGCACTCTAACCTGGGCAAAAAGAGCGAAACTCTGTCTCAAAAAAAAAGAAAAAGAAAAAAATATTTTTTAATGTATAAGAATGTTCATTAGAATGCTATTTCTAATGCTATAAAATTGGAAATAACCTAAATGCCCAACAATAGGGAATGATTAAATAAATTATAGTTATTAATACAATGAAATAGGATGCAGCCATTTCTTCACATGCTTTTCTGTGTCTTCCAACCCCATTAAGGTACTCCAATTATAGTTATATTGTAGATATATTATAGATCATGTTATATATTATAGGTCATGTAATTCACTGATACGCAGTTTTTTTGGTTTTTGCTTTTTCTCTCTTTCTCTGTGTTTCCTAAAGGTGTTAATGCCTTTGCACTTCTAGCCTGCCTGGAACACAGGAAGAGGGAGCCTTGGGAGCCAAAGCAATTCCTGGGGCAAGCAGATGCAGTGCTTGCAGCTGGGAGTAAGGCAGGCATGAATGGAGATGGTGAGGGCCGGGGAACACGGGGAGAGCACCACCAACCACTCTTGTCTCCACCCTACCCTTCCCTAGCTCCAGGTCCCACCTCAGCTTCTGCATCAACTTCACAGATGGTTGAGATTCCAAGTGCATCTCCACACCAAGGTAAGGAATCATGACCAGAAAAAGTTTGGGGCAGAGCTGCACAATGGTGAATGCCTATAGTCTCAGCTAGTCAGGAGGCTGAAGCAAGAGGATCGTGTGAGCCCAGGAGTTGGAGGTCATGCCACTGCACTCTAGCCTGGGTGACAAAACGAGATCCTGTCTCTTAAAAAATAAACAAAGAAAAAATAAAGAGTTTGGGGCAGGAAGGAATATATCTACAAACCAGGAAGAAAAAGAAGAAGGAGACATTCCTAAGGGTAAACTGCATTGTATAAACAAGCCT
Source organism: Chlorocebus sabaeus (assembly GCF_047675955.1). NCBI lineage: Eukaryota > Metazoa > Chordata > Mammalia > Primates > Cercopithecidae > Chlorocebus > Chlorocebus sabaeus. Next base: position 98,036,796 of record NC_132911.1, read on the forward strand.
CACTGTCTTCCACTCCTGTTGAGTGATCAGCCACCCAAAGGCTTCTTCATCTTTGTCACTGTCCATCCTATATTGGTCAGTGAAGCTCATCAGGTTACATCCCAAACTGGACAGGCAAAGACAACATCTAGGAAGTGTTTGGACCTGCAATCCAGAGTGGGGAAAGTTAAGAGCTGGACAAGGTGCAGGCAGCCCACCATCCTGAGCCACACTTCAGGCAAACCACTAGCCCAGACAAAGTAAAGTATTACAAACACCAGCTCTGTGCTAGGCCCTGGAAAGCTGAGGCTGCTTAAGTGCTTTCTACTGAAGCCCAGATATTTGTCTGGGAACAGAGAAACGGGCTGGTATAAAGTGAGAAAATCAGGGCAATAGCTGGTCCACAAACCATGAGGCAGCTAGGCATGGCAGGACTGAGGTGTGGGCTGCTGGTGCCCTTGTGGCCAAGTGCTCAGGGTACGTAATCAGTACCTGCTGCTGAACTACATTAAAATTCATTCCTATATGATACCCAAGAACCCCTCCAGGCACCAATCTTGTCTCTTGGAGATTTTCGTCATAATGCTCTTGTTTCAAATTTGAAGAAGTTCACGAGCTGGCTGTAATTGTAATTTACTCCTTCAGCCTTCTCTCTCATTTCTCCTCACACAAGCTCTCCATGCTGGGCAAATCCATGTACACACTGATCTTCCACAAGGGCTTCCATTCCTGCCTCCCAATCACAACCTGCAAAGTTTCACTCCTCACCCAGTCCCTTTCCTTACTCTGACACCATCTGGCTTCCATGTGCAAAAGTACACACACATCCATGCACACACCCCACTGTCAAGAACTATGAAAGGTCTGAGCTTTTGCCCTACTTACAAACTGACAACTGAGATTTTGCCCTGCTTGCAAATGAACATCCATTTCATGGATGCTGGCCAAAGACACAAGTCTCCTTAGTCAGAAACAAAGGATTGTATTATTCATGCCAGGCACAGCAAGCAGCATAAGTGTCACCATATTTGGCACTGGCTCCCCAAGCTCCAGTTCCCACCAGGCAATGTGAAGAGGGTCAGCTGACCCTTGGTCATGTGGTGGGGTTGCATTACAGGAGAGGACCTCAATGCTTAGGGAGCCTGAATCTTGTACAGTGAGCAGTGAGTGTGCCTGTCCCTTGTTCTGAAAGGAAATGCTATTGCTGTCTTCCAAGACTGTTCAGTACACAAACATCTTTGAAAAGATAGTACTTAAGAAATAACAACCAGTACCCACTCATAAGACATGCAGAAAGGCAGAGGCCCTTGGAAAGACATCTCCCAACCACCTCCAGAAGATAAAAGTAAAGACTGGAGTTGGACTCACTTCTGTTCAAATTCCAGATCCTCTCTCTCTAGCTGTATGATTTTTGGACATGTTTCTTAATTTCTCTGAAAACATTTTCTCATCTGTAATATTGGTATAATAGCACCCACCATAAAGTTGGGATAGATTGAAATATTCATACAATGCCTAGCAGAGTGCTTATGCCTTGCAAATGCTCACCACATGGCTGCCATCGTTATTAGTAGTAGTATCCAGCTGTCCAAATTCCACAATTCTTTAAATCCTGCATGGTTTACCCCCTTTGTGGAAACCATTGCTTCCCTCCCCATGCCACCTACCAACCACAGAAAGCTCAGCCTCCTTGCTAAAGTGTCCTGCCCCTCCTCTAGCAGTTCAGTGAGTTCCAACTGAGGATGACTCTTGCTCTGTTGTTTTGTCATTTCACCATAAATGTCTGTCATGTCTTCCTACCTGGAGTATTCCCTTCTGGAGGGCAGGATTCTGTCTTCTACCTCTCAATATTACCATAGCATGCAGCATAAGACCTAGTACACACCCCAATAAACACTGACAGGGAGATTGCCCAGTCCAAGACAAGCGAGAAATAGTCATTCCTAGGCAACCAGGCCCCTCTCTACTACACAAAAGAAGTGCATCTATGAAGAGCAGGACAGAGGCCATTCTCAGAAGCATGGAGGGTGAAACCTGCCTGCAGCCTGAGAGCTGCCAGCCCAGCTCCCTCGCCCCCACACCCTAACTCCCCACCCTGCAGCCTGACCCTGCAGCCTGACCCTCCACATGACTCAGCACCAGCACTTACATGAGGGGCCTGCCAGAACCCCAGGAAGAGTTGGTCCCTTGGCAAAGGAAGATAAATCCTGCCCATGAGGAGGAACTTATTTGAAAAGAACCCATTGATTCAAAGTCAAAAAAATGTTATCCTCTGGAAAGACAACTTCCAGCCAACTTCTGGAATGAAAAGAAAACCCCTTCTGATTAAATGCCATGCCTCAGGGTGGCAAAACATGTGCACCTCTAACCCTGCTGTAAACTGGCAAGCCAAAGGCATCTTCTGTGGGTATTTTAGTATTTGGTAACCAACTGACAGCTGATTAAATCCAGGTGTGCATTGCAGCCTTCTCTGGTCAGCAAAAAACAAACAGGCCTTCGCAGCCATGCCCAGCACATCCCCACTTCCAGGGCTGGCCTTGGAGCCACCACACACAGGCTACCACAGGATCTGGGGCTGTGCGTCACAAGGTGCTCATTCTGTCACTTTAAAGCAATCACCCCACAGTCATGGGCATTTCTGAGAAGAGCTGGCTCAGCGCACAATCCTGACAAATCAGCACCTGACACTTGCCTGGAAAACTCCTTTTTTTTTTTTCTAAGCCATATTACTGAAAACCAGTGGTAGCAAATGTATTGATGGGGGCTACTGGAGCCTGAGGTTTTGCACACAAAGTGCTGCAGAGTTGGAGCTCTCACTCTCCTCCCTTCTCTCTCTAAGGTTTGGCAAAAAGGAGAGCCAGGTACACTCACAGCCAGCAGGAGTGCTGTGGGGGAGCAGTGCACACCTCTCCCCCTGCTCCCAAGTGGGACAGACCTTGTACAGGGTCTTTTGATTCTTTTGTGAAATGAGAGTGCTCCCACAGGTTGTCCCCTGTGTGCGCATTTGTAACCAAATCAGGAGAAACCACGCAGTGGCTGTTTCAACTAGGAGGCTGCCGCACCACTGTGAGGAAGGTGAGGAAGAGTGGGAGGTTGTTGGAGTCGGGGCACAGGGCCTGCATCATCCATCTGCCTCATGGATGAGAGGACCCTGGAGTCCAGTTCTAGCTCTGCCTCTAATGAGCTGAGAGACTGGGTCAGGTTGCCTACCTCAGTTAGCTTTGGATATTCTCCTCACATAAAATCGGGGAATTGAATCTTGTTAATACCATCTCACAGGGCTGTTATGGGGATCAAGAGTATGAAGAGTGCTCAGTACAGAACTTTGGGTGTGGCAAGGGTTCAGTAAAAGAGTGATTTTTCATCTCCCTCGGATGACTTCATCACAAGATGGCTACCAAGTAGCCTTCAAGGCATGAGTCCTCTTCCCCAGAGGCTGCAGGAGAGGAATCATCTCTGCTCCTCACCTGGGGCAGACAGCAGGGAGCAGCGAGCAGGGGCAAGGGATGTTTGTTTTCTGGTCACCACACTACAGTCAAGGACATTCAATGCCCATCACTCTCTGCATCTGATAAAGACCATGGCCCCATGACCACAGCTACCACCACCACCTCGACCCAAGGAGCCTGGCACCCAAAATCTGGGGTTCACAGCTTTCTGCTGCAGTGCCTCCACTTTCAAAAAGCTTTTCAGTGAATGCTGTGATGTATTTTAACCAACACTTACCGAGCACCTGTTCTGAGTTTCTATGCCACTGTCATGGATGCCACAGGCTACATGAGGCATGTCTTCCCCAAGCATCTATTTCTCTGGGCTGTATTAAGTTAATATTTAGGTTGGTGCAAAAGTAATTGCAGTTTTGCCATTAAAAGCAATTGTGGTTTTCCCAGCACAATTAAACAAAAATTTAGAAAGAAATAAAAAGTATTCAAATAGGAAAAAGGAAGTAAAATTATCTCTGTTTGCAGGTGGCATATATTTAGAAAACTGCATCATCTCAGTCCAAAAACTCCTTAAGCTGATAAGCAACTTCCACAGTCTCAGGATACAAAATCAATATGCAAAAATCACAAGCATTCCTATACACCAACAATAGACAAGCAGAACTCCCATTCACAATTGCTACAAAGAGAATAAAATACCTAGGAATATAACTTACAAGGGACATGAAGGACCTCTTCAAAGAGAACTACAAACCACTGCTCAAAGAAATAAGAGAGGACACAAACAAATGGAAAAACATTCCATGCTCATGGATAGGAAGAATCAACGTCATGAAAATGGCCATACTGCTGAAAGTAATTTATAGATTCAATGCTATTCCCATCAAGCTACCACTGACTTTCTTCACAGAATTGGGGAAAAAAAAACTACTTTAAATTTCATATGGAACCACAAAAGAGCCTGTTTGGGCAAGAAAATCCTAAGCAAAAAGGACAAAGCTGGAGGCATCATGCTACCTGTCTTCAAACTATACTACAAGGCTACAGTAACCAAAACATTATGGTACTGCTACCAAAACAAATATGTACACCAATGGAACAGAACAGAGACCTCGGACATAATGCTACACATTTACAACCATCTGATCTTCAACAAACCTGACAAAAACAAGCATTGGGGAAAGGATTCCCTGTTTAATAAATGGTCCTGGGAAAACTGGCTAACCATATGCAGAAAACATAAACTGGACCCCTTCCTTACACCTCATACAAAAATTAACTAGAGATGGATTAAAGACTTAAATGTAAAACTCAAAACCATAGAAACCTTAGAAGAAAACCTAGGCAGTACCATTCAGGACATAGGCATGGGCAAAGACTTCATGACTAAAACACCAAAAGCAATTGCAATGAAAGCCAAAATTGCAAATGGGATCTAATCAACCTAAAGAGCTTTGGCACAGGAAAAGAAACTATCATTAGAGTGAACAGGCAGCCTACAGAATGGGAGAAAATTTTTATAGGCTGCCCATCTGACAAAAGTCTAATATCCAGAATCTACAAGGAACTTAAACGAATCTACAAGAAAAAAAAACTCCATAAAAAAGCGGGTGAAGGGTATGAACATACAATTCTCAAAAGAAGACATTTATGCAGCCAAGAAATATATGAAAAACTCATCATCACTGGTCATTACAGAAATGCAAATCAAAACCACGATGAGATACCATCTCACACCAGTTAGAATGGCAATTATTAAAAAGTCAGGAAACAACAGATCCTGGCAAGGCTGTGGAGAAGTAGGAACGTTTTTACACTGTTGGTGGGAGTGTAAATTAATTCAGCTATTGTGGAAGACAGTGTGGTTATTCCTCAAGGATATAGAACCTGAAAGACCATTTGACCCAGCAATCCCATTACTGGGTATATACCCAAAGGATTATAAATCATTCCGCTATAAAGACACATGCACATGTATATTTATTGCAGCACTATTTACAATAGCAAAGACTTGGAACCAACCCAAATGCCCATCAATGATAGACTGGATAAAGAAAATGTGGCACATATACACCATGGAATACTATGCAGCCATAAAAAAAGAATGAATTCATGTCCTTTGCGGAGACATAGATTAGCTGGAAGCCACCATTCTCAGCAAACTAACACAAGAACAGAAAACCAAACACCGCATGTTCTCACTCATAAGTGGGAGTTGAACAATGAGAACACATAGACATAGGTCGGGGAACATCACACACCAGGACCTGTCAGGGGTGGGGAGCAAGGGGAGGGAGAGCATTAGGACAAATACCTAATGCATGCGAGACTTAAAACATAGATGATGGGTTGATAGGTGCAGCAAACCACCATTGCACATGTATACCTGCATCCCAGAACTTAAAAAAACAAAAAACAAAAAAAGTAACTGTGGTTTTCGCCGTTAAAAGTAATGGCGAAAACCGCAATTACTTTTGCACCAACCGACATTTTACACTAAAAAGAAACATGGGCTTGCAGTGGAAGAGACATGGAGGGATGGAGTTGGAATGCTGATGTGAGAGAAGTCTGGACTAAGGCCACCCGAATGACAGCAAAGCAGACAAGACTCATTGCTTGCACCAGTGATGCTCCTACCCCAGAGCAGCAGCTGAAGTTACCAGATACCGTCACAGCCTCCTGGAGAGCAAGCACTGGCCTGGAACCTAATGCTGGCCAGAGGGCTCCAAGGGCAAATACAAAAATTAGCCAGGTATGGTAGTGCATGCCTGTAGTCCCAGCTACTCAGGAGGCTGAGGCAGGAGAATCACTTGAGCCTGGGAGGCGGAGGTTGCAGTGAGTCGAGATTGTGCCACTGCACTCCAGCCTGACCAGGGGACAGAGTGAGACTCTGTCTCAAAAAAATTAAAATTAAAAAATAAAGATAATGAGCTCATAATTACACCTAACATAATACAACTATCCTTCATACAACTGGAAAGGCACCAATCCCCAACCCGAATACTATTACATAAAGTTAACAATACCTAAATGCTGATATGAAGTCCATAAATCTTACATCACATGATAAAGGAAAAAGGAAATAAAATGAAGGTATTTTCTTAGTACAAGTGTATACATGCCCAAATGTGTTTTTAACAAAAGAAGGAGGAAATACTTATGACAATTACAATCATCCTTTCTGCAGCTGGTCATGTGGTCGTAGCTGGTATTGATGACTACCTTCTTCTACTACCCATTCTGTATTCCCTTTGCCTTCAGCAAGGACATCAGCAGGTTGTGGTTTCTTCCTGGTGGAGTGACCCAAACTTTCATTCCTGAAGGGTCCGGGCCCCTTGTGGTCCTGCCTGGGTTGGGCTGTTGCAGTTTCTCATTGACCTTAATCACAGGACATGGTAATACTAAGAGATACCCTCATGGGTCTCCTGTATTGTATGCATACTCTTCCTTACCCCCATTGTAGAGTAGTAGACTGATCTGATCTTGATAGTCTGGGTCAGTCACCCCAGCCAGCACTGTAACTCCCTTCTTAACCTGTTGACTTAAAGGTAGGAGGAGCCCAAAGTGTACAGGTGGCAATCTTAACTTCCAGTTTAATGGGATAGTTCTTGTGTCTCCTGGTGGCAGCATTCCTCCCTCAGGAACTAAGATCACTAGGCCAGCAGGACGTAATGTCGTGGGAAGAGGAAGCAAAATTTTTGCTAGTGGATCACTAGTGAGAGGTGCCACTTCTACTTCCACCCCTTGATTCCTGGACCCATGAATCCTGGCTATAAGGGAAAGAGTACCATATACTGAACGCTGATTCAGAGCATACACGGCCCTCTGGAGAGCTTTTTCCCAGCCCTGCAAAGTATTGTCATCTATTTGGCATTGTAATTGTGACTTCAAAAGGCCATTCCACCATTCTATCAATTCAGCTGCTTCAGGATAATGGGGAACATGGTAAAACCAGTGAATTCCATGAGCATAAGCCCACTGCCACACTTCTTTAGCTGTAAAGTGAGGGCTTTGGTCAAAGGCAATGCTGTGTGGAATATCATGATGGTGGATAAGGTATTCTGTGAGTCCACAGATGGTAGCCTTGGCAGAAGCATTGTATACAAGATAGGCAAGCCCATATCCAGAGTAGTGTCTATTCCATGAGGACAAAACTCTGCCCTTTCCATGTTGGAAAAGATCCAGTATAATCATCCTGCCACCAAGTAGCTGGCTGATCACCCAGAGAAATGGTGCCATATCGAGGGCTCAGTGTGGGTCTCCACTGTTGGCAAATTGGGCACTCAGCAGTGGCCACAGTCAGGTCAGCCCTGGTGAGTGGAAGTCCATGTTGCTGAACCCATGTGTAACCTCCATCCCTGCCACCATGGCCACTTTGTTCATGGGCCTATTGGGCCATGACAGGAGTGGCTGGGGAAAGAGGCTGAGTGGTGTCCTCAGAATGAGTCATCCTGTCCACTTGATTATTAAAATCCTCCTCTGCTGAGGTCACCTGTTGGTGAGCACTCACATGGGATACAAATATCTTCAGTTTTTGACCACTCAGAGAGGTCCATCCACATACCTCTTCTCCAAATTTCTTTGTCACTAATTTTCCAATCACGCTTTTTCCAAGTCCCTGACCATCCAGCTAAACCATTGGCTACAGCCCATGAATTAGTATATAATCACACATGTGGCCATTTCTCCTTCCATGCAAAGTGCACAAACAGGTGCACTGCTCAATGTTCTACCCCCTGGGAAGAATTCCCTTCACTGCTGTCCTTCAGGGATGTCCTAGAAAGGGGCTGTAGTGCTGCAGCTGTCCACTTTTTGGTGGTGCCTGCATACCATGCAGAACCATCTGTGTATCAGGCCCTAGTCTTCTCTTCCCCCCTAGAAATTTTACTGAGGTAGAAGTTCCCTGAATTTTAGATGGATTTGTTTCCCCTCTTCTGGCGCACAAATGTCTCACCAGTAAGTCCATTGTTCGCTACTTCTTGCTCACTGGATCCAATCAGCCTAATGTCATCAATGTAAATAATCAGTGTGATATCTTGTGGAAGTGAAAACTTATCAAGTTCTCTCTGAATAAGATTTTAACACAAAGCTGGAGAGTTGATACACCCCTGAGGTAGGACAGTAAAGGTATATTGCTGATCTTGCCAGCTGAAGGCAAATTGCTTCTGGTGGGCCTTATGGACAGGAATGGAGAAAAGGGCATTTGCCAAGTCAATGGCTGCATACCAGGTACCAGGAGATGTGTTAATTTGCTCAAGCAATGAAACCACATCTGGTACAGCAGCTGCAATTGGAGTCACCACTTGGTTAAACTTACAATAATCTACTGTCATTCTCCAAGATCCATCTGTCTTCTGCAGATGCCAAATGGGAGAGCTGAATGGGAATGTGATGGGAATCACAACCCTGCATCTTTCAAGTCCTTGATGGTGGCACTAATCTCTGCAATCCCTCCAGGGATGAGATAATGTTTCTGATTTACTACTTTTCTAGGTACAGGCAGTCCTAATGACTTGCATTTGGCCTTTCCCACCATAATAGCCCTCACCCTACCAGATAGGAAGCCAATGTGGGGGTTCTGCCGGCTGCTAAGTATGTCTATGCCAATTATGCATTCTGGCACTGGGGAAATGACCACAGGATGAGTCCAGGGACCCACTGGACCCACTGTAAGTTGGACCTGAGCTAAAACTCCGTTAATTACCTGACCTCCATAAGCCTCTACTTTAACTGGAAGACCACAATGACATTTTGGGTCCCCTGGAATCAACATCAGCGCAGAGCCATTGTCAGATAGTCCCTGAAATGTCTGATCATTTCCCTTTCCCCAGTGCTCAGTTACCCTGGTAAAAGACCAGAGGTCTCCTTGGGGATGGATGAGAGAAAGATTAACAGCATAAATTGTCAGTAGTGCAGTGGGGTCCTTCCTCAAGGGACCCAGCCTCCCCTTCATTCAAGGTGTTGTAGGTCTGTAAACTGACTCAAGTCTGGAAATTGATTGAGGGGCTCTGATTTTCTGTTTTTATAATTCAAATTAGTTTTTTACCCATTCAACCTAGAAGTTTTCTGCTTATATAAATTAAGTAGGAATGCAGTAGGTTTCCTATCAATTTCACTTCTAGGAACACCGTGATTAATTAGCCAATGCCAGAGCTATTCTGATTGGATCTTTGCCTCTGCTGTCCATTGCAGTAGCTATGCTCACCTTGCCTTTGACACTTGAGTGCTGCCACTTGGCTCCTGCCACCTCAGGATCCAATTATTCCCATCATATTTAAATTTTGTAGTTGAGTGACTGCAATTCCCACTGTTAGATCTGACATACAGAGAAGAGCAATTCCAGGGCTCTTCAAAGATGCAGGTGCTGCCCTCACAAATATATTTTGTAAGGCATTGGTCAAGGTATATCTTCTGGACTCTCCCAGCTGGGATAAGTAGGTCTAAAGTGAATAATCCACTCCACCATCCCAACCTCCCTAAGCCTTTGGATCCCTTCGTCTACATTAAACCAAGGGAGATCAGGTATTTCCAACTTGCTCATAGTGGGTCATCTTTTAATTCATATTTCAGCTAACCAAGCACATAAACTATCAGAACCTTTTTTAACTCCTGGAGTTGTAACACTGAATGCAGAGTACCTACTTAGTGGGCCCAAATCGATACATTCAGCCTGATTCAACTCTCTGTTCCTTCCACCATTATCCCACACCCTTAATATCCATTCCCATGCCTGTTCTCCAGATTTCTGCTTATATAAATTAGAAAGCTCAATCTGTTCTTTTCGAGTACACTCTTTTTGAGGACACTCGAAAAGTACACCTCCTCATGGGTCATATCTCAATCTCACCTCTACAGGCCCGATGGAACTTTAGTCTAGTTATAGGTCTAGAAGCAAACAGGGGTGTTGGGGGTGGCTCCTGAGGAGAATCAACATAATCTTGCCTGGCAACTGCCTCAGGGGAGGCCATCACTGTTGCCTCAGGCAGTGCAGGGTTTATCTCCTTAAACAAAGGGGGAAAGGCTTATGGCAGCATAGGTCAGGGAGGGGATGTTGCCACTACTGGGGATGAGGAAGCTGTTTCTTCTGCCAAAAAAAGTTTCATCAGAGTTTACAAGCTCAGTGTCCCCAGCTTCATCAGGGTCCTCCCACATGTCCCCATTCCAAGTTGCAGGGTCCCATTCTTTTCCAATCAATGCCCTCACTTTAGCAGTAGACACCTTGCGAGGCAGTGCATGCACCTTTCATTGCAAGTCAGCCCCTTACATGATAAGAGCTTGTGCCTTTTTTTCCATAATTTCTGCTCTTTTTCTGTAGGAGATAAGACTCTCACTCAGGGAAATCTTAGCAGATTTGAGGCTTAGTTTCTGCTTCTGAAGCCGGGAGTTAGAATCCCTGACTCTAACAAAGTAATGACAAAATTCATCACTTTGTCCACTGAACTTAGGAGCAATCAACCAGCTTCATTATGTTCTTTGGTTCTCCACATATGGTCAAAGGTATTATGTACAGAGTCACTAGGCTCCTTGCCTCTCATGAGCGGTGAATCAGGAACATCAAATGCATTTATTTTGCATAACTCTCTGAACAGTTCATGCCAAGGACTATCAGTGTTCTCCGTACTATTAGAAGTAGAGTCCTTAGCATTTTTGGGTCTAATCATATTAAGCAGCCAACTCCAGAAACCCAAAATCAATATAAGAACTCCATCCTTAATATTCTGTTCCTCTAGAACCACTCCTGGTACCAAAATCTGTATTAGTCAGGGTTCTCTAGAGAGACAGAACTAATTGGATAATTATATATATATATAAGGGAGTTTATTAAGTATTAACTCACATGATCATAAGGTCCCAAAATAGGTCATCTGTAACTCAGGAGCAAGGAGAGCCAGTCCAAGTCCCAAAACCAAAGGACTTGCAGTCCAATGTTCAAGGGCAGCAAGCATCCAGCACAGAAGAAACGGGTAGACTGAGAGGCGAGGCCAGTCTAGTATTTTCATGTTTTTCTGCCTGCTTTATTCTAGTCATGCTGGCAGCTGATTAGATGGTGTCCACCCAGATTAAGGGTGGGTCTGCCTTTCCCAGGCCACTGAACCAAATGTTAATCTCCTTTGGCAACACCCTCACAGACAAACCCAGGATCAATACTTGTAATCCTTCAATCCAATCAAGTTGACATTAAGTATTAACTATCACAACCTGAGACTCCAACATAAACTCTGTCAGCCCACAATTCCATGTAGGACTCATCAGTTCTGCCAATCCAGGGACAACCTCCCCAGGGACCAGCAGGTGTTTTCCAACTGGGAACTTTGCTGCCATTGCCTGCACCCTTCTCCTTCACCAAACACGACCACTGAGCCATTAATTTTCTTTCAGCATGCAGGGAGCATACCAAGAATTTCCTGTAGCTCATGAGTCATGGTCTCTGAACACAGAACATCTCCCGAGGGAAACAAGAGCTGCGAGGAGCCCCAAACCTCAAGGGAAGCTCTGCCAGAGGATGAACTGACTAGGAGGCAGCACTCAGGAAAGGCCCTGCCTGAGATGCTGGGATGTTGTTCAGGGTGCCATGGAAACCTCATGGGATGGCCAGGCCCAAAAGAACTCAGAGCAGGCAGAAAACAGGCACTGACCTGGGATCAGGCAGCCTGACGTTTGTTCTCGGGAGCCCAGGCTTGACAGAGTTGCTGAGGGAACTGAATAAGAAAATGTATGTGAGATTGTTCTGCAAGCTATAAAGCATTGTTACTATTAAAATTAGACATCAGACCCATGAGATGTAACGTTCCCTGCCTCTCCTTTCTATTCCCTTTGAGCTCCATTTTCTAGGCAATCCTTTCTAGATTAAGGAGGAGGGAGCACTCTGAATGTCTTGACTGCGAAATTGAACTCAGCTGAATCTGCTGCAGGTAGACAGTCTCTTCACTAATGGGAAGCTTTAAAGACCATTACAAGGAGACCTGCAAACCAGTACCCAAGAGACCTGCAAGCCAAATGCAGGAACCGCAACCTGTTAATTTTGCACACACTATGGAGCATGACTACCTTTTGTTATCTTACCTGAATCAACCAACAAATATTTATTCAGCACCTGCAGTGTGCCATGTTAGACATGTCATTTCCAGAAGCTATTCAGAATCTTTTTGTCTCTTAAAACCATAATGTGTCACCTATCTGCCTCTCGCACTACACTTAATATTCTCAACACTCCTCTGACCCAGACAACGGGTGAAAGAGAGACAGTTTGGGAATTTACTTCCATTTCAAATGTTACTGTTTTCCAGCTTTTGCTATATCACACTTTGCTCTTGGCTTTCTATAGAATCTGTTCTCTTTACTTTTTCCCATCTGTTTCTCCTACAACCTCACACACAAGCGCAGCTAAAATGCTGACAATAATTGCAAGACACTTCACCCCTGGGGATCCTGGTTTCTTCACCCGAGAAATGAAGAATGTTGAAGAGAAGCTCCGAGGACCCTTCCACCTCTTCCTTCTGAGATCCTGAGGTTCTAAGTAGCCAGATCTTCATTTTTAAATAAAGAAAGGAAGCTCAAGGCAGGGAGAAGCACCCAGGTCATGGACAAAGTGGAGATCAGAAAAACTCAAACTGTTGATGGGCCATAAGGCACTGCTCCACACCCAACATGGAATAACCTGAATTAATAATTAATAATCATTAATAATTGTTGTTTTATTATATAATGTTTAACTGTTTAATTATAATTTTATAATTATATACTTGAATATCTTTATAATTAATAAATTAATTATTAATAACAAGAGATGCTATGAACAGATGCTTATCTGTGTCCAGAACAAGAGGAAAACTATTAGATTGGGATGAGGTGAAAACTACATCATTTTAAACAGACAAGTTCCTTAAGCAATTATTTTGTTACTAGGTGTTTACCAAAAAGGTTAAATCTAGCCTGATATTGAAGATAGGAGCCCTGGGATCGCAGCGAGTCAAGGAAGACCAGGCAAGAAGAGGGATGGATTTTATCCTTCCTTAGACTGGACTTCAGCCAGTCAGCATTCATTTCTGGCCCCTGGAAGCCCCTTCAAAAGGTGGCTGTGGTAGCCCAAACCACAACCTATCTCCAACGCTTGTGAACAGGACAGAAAAAGTTAAAAATTAGTCATGGTCTTCTCTACCCTTATAAATTCTTGGAGTGCCACTCTGAGAAATGGACAAAGATACAAATGGAGAAGGGAGAGAATGATGAGAAAGACAAAAGTGATTTTCATTAAGAGAGCCAGGTACTCCCAGACCAAAGAAAATCACAGCTCCCTGAAGGAGGTGGCAGAAGACAAGTCAGCCAGCAGAAGCTGGAGTTTGAGGGAAAAGGGCTAAGGGAGAGCGAAGATAGAAACTATGGCCTAGAGGAGGAGACAGCCGCTAGACTTGGTGCAATTTGGGGAATAGGTGACAAGTAAGGTCGATTGTTAGTTTGCTCTATATCATGCAGTGTAATGCCCCTCTTCTGTGCCTTGTCCATGGATATCCATAAAGACTGAAATCCTTTTACAAGGTTTTATTGAAGTTGGAAATGTACTTCTTTTGAATGCTACCCTTTGTTAAGACTGATGCAAAGTCTGACTCTGGTTGCATTCTGGTGAGCTCTGGAAGAGCACTGTGTGCCTGAGATGACCTCAGACCTGCTATCTGCTGCATTTATAAAGAGTATGTATCAGGGAAAAGGCTTTGGGTTTGAAGTCAAAAGATACTGGCTCCAATCATAATTGCTTCAAGGAGTTGTTTAGCCTCTCTGCTTCCTAATTTTTAATTTCTAAACTGATATGGTAGGTACATATATACACATATATACACTTTTATATATATACATATATATATATATGGTGGTCCTCAACCAGGAAGCCACTGAATCACCGTAAAATGCTTTTAAAAGCCCATGTGCCTGTAACAAGGAATGAAGTACTGCATACGTGCTACTGCCTGGATGAATCTCAAAAACGCCACACTAAGTGAAATAAGGCAGGCACAAAAATCCACATATTAAATGATTCCATTTATATGAAAGGTCCAGAAAAGGTAAATCTACAGAGACAGATCATAGATTAATAGTTTTCTAGAGCTAGGGGTGGGAATGGGGAATGATCGCAAACAGCAAGTTTTCTTTTTGGGATGATGGAAATTATTTAAAATAAGATCGTGGTGATGATGGTTGCACAACTAATACAAATAATCATTTAATTGTTCACTTAAAATGGGTGAATTTTATGGTAGTAAATTATGCCTCAATAAAGCTTTCAATAAAAACACGTGCCCTCATTTCCCTCAATTTGATAGCCCTTGTGGGAAAAGCGGGGGATGTGTATTCTGAAGGAATTTCCTTCGGTTCTTATACATGCCTTCTCTGCCCCCACTTAAGAAACACTGATACAAGCCCTTGTTCCTCAAAGAGTGGTCCATGGGCCAGGAGCATTAGCCATCCCCTGGGAACTTACTGGAAATCCAGACTCCGAGGCCCCAGTGCAGAACCGTGATTTGTGGCTTGAAGTTGGTGAGCACATTCAAGTTTTGGAAGCACTGCTCTAGAACCTCCTGCAAACAATGACAGGCCAGCTTTCCCAAGGTCTTTGCTCTTGTCATGCCCTCATTCTTTAAGAATCCAACATTTGACGGGAGGAGTCCTTTCTCTGAGAATATGTTTGCCTTCCTGAAACCAGACAATAGGGGGAAAATTTTTTTAAAAAAAGCTTCTTTTCAAATTAAGGTCATTAGTTATTTGTTATAAGCAACACTAATCAGTGTTGACTGTGTGACTCAAAGCCTTGCCCAAATGTTTATGTGTGGCTGAAACCAAGAGCGAAATACCAGACATTTAAGGAGTGCAGCCCTCACCCCGCTTTCTAGATGGACATTGAAGAATCCAAATCCAAAATCCCATTTACTGTAGCTGAGAGGCTGCAATCTGTCCTTTTGGTAAGCTGCCCTCACTACCATTTCTTTCAGTAATCACACAGCACAAATATCAGATGGTTGGCATTATGCACTGGAAAATAACCTAGACATGAGCAACACTGCCATATTCTGATGCTTCAAAGTGAATAATACAGCAGACGCCTTGTTTCTAATAGGTCTAATTCTGGCCTGGTGGACAAACAGAAATTGTATTTTAGAAGCTGCTCTGGGAACTGTTAATTGCCAAAGCTAACAACTATCCCATTCCCAGAAGATACTGGCACTGAACAGTAACCTCAAATACCTACATAACAGAGACTTTCCTTTGCAATTTTTACTCTAAAACTGTAAACAGTGACTAAGTTGTTTGTATTGGAAGTGTTATTCACTGTACCATTGAAATTACCCTGTCCAGAAGGAAAAGGTCAGAGGCTTGTGGATCCCTCTAATTGGCCCAGAGATCGAGTTCATGTTACCACTGTCAGGACCAGGTACACCTGGAGCAGTTCCCTCAACCAGACATGAAGGTGTGGGGCAGGGGCACATCGGCACCAATTGGCAATTAATGGCAGCATTTGGCAGGTCATGAGGGCCTCCTCTGAGAAACCCGGAAAAGAAATGAAGTGCTTAAAGTGCTTAACATTTTGTATTTTGAGGAGAGATCATAAATTAAATGTCAGTATGATGGAGGAAGAAAAGGAGCCTTCCTGGGGCAAGTAGGTGCTAATTATAATTGGAGACCTGGAGAGAAAACAAATTGCATTTGGCAGCATGAAAATAAATGATTTTATGTGTCAGGGTTAAAGAAAAATCTCTTCTGTTTGAAGTGGGGAGTTGCTTTGGAACCTAAAGGGGGTTACTGCCCAGATAGGAGATAGGGGAGAGGAACGTTATGAACTTAAGGAGAATGAATGTAGTATGTTTGATCCTAGTTGAAGTATAGTTTATGTTAGAAATAATGAGAGAGGCCAGGCGTGGTGGCTCATGCCTGTAATCCCAGCATTTTGGGAGGCCAAGGCAGGTGGATTGCCTGAGCTCAGAAGTTCGAGACCAGCCTGACCAAAATGGCAAAACCCCGTCTACCAAAAATACAAAAATAAGGCAGGTGTGGTAGTGGGCACCTGTAGGCCCAGCTACTGAGGAGGCTGAGGCAAGAGAATCGCTTGAACCCAGGAGGCAGAGGTTTCAGTGAGCCAAGATTGCACCACTGCCCTCCAGCCTGGGCAACAGAGTGAGATCCTGTCTCAAACAAAAAGAAAAGAAATAGTGACAGTCTCTGAGCAAAGTGGGACCAGACTGAGCAGTTTTGTTTTTTTATCTTCTGAGTATAATGACGTGAAAAGTTTTATCTTGCAGTTCAACTTCACTCAGCTGCCTTGAGTTGGCTGCCTGGAACACCGTGTCAAAGATTCTGAGGCCGTGTTTGTGCTTTTCAGAAAAGATTAACCATATCTGCCCTGGGAGCTGGATGGCATCTGCATGCTTCATGTCTTCTGACTTAGGGTTATCATAGAGAAGAGCCACTAGGAGTTCAAAAGCAAACTAACTCTATTAAACATAGAAATAGTGTTGAAACTTATGTGCCTACTACAAGAGATACAATTTCCTCCTGAATTTTAACATTTCAAAACTTGTGCTAAAAAACAGATGCAATAAGAATTGTATCTTGAATTTAACTTGTTTATTGATTCATTCAAGTATTTTTGTGTGCCTACTAGAAGGGTAGCACCAGGGATAAATAATAGGCATGACAAATTGCTTCTGAGCTCCAAGAATTCAGTCTAGTACAGGAGACAGGCAAGTAAACAAACCACAAGAGCTGTAGAGCTCTTGAGCATACAGTTGAGGATACTGGGGTAGGTGAAAAATGGCCCCCCAAGATATCCACATCCCAATCCTTAGAATCTGTGAATGTTCCCCTATATGGCAAAAAAGGGTCTTTGTGGGTGTGATTAAGTTAAGGATCTTGAGATGGGAGATTATCCTGGATTATCAGGGTAGGCCCTCAGTACAATCACATATGTCCTTATAAAAGGGAGCAAGGGTTTGACACAGACAGAAGATGATAAGGCAATGTGAACACTGGGGCAGAGAATGGAGTGATGCAACCACAAACCATAAACCATGGAATTCTGGCAACCACTAGAAACTGGAAGCTGGAAGAGGCAAGGAACAAATTCCCCCTTAGAGTCTCTGGAGGAAGCACGGTCTTGCCAATATGTAATTTCAGTCCAGTGATACTGAGTTCAGATTTCCAGCCTCTAGCAGTGTTACAGAATACATTTGTGTTACTTGAATCCATAATATTTGCAATAATTTGTTACAACAACCATCAGAAACTAATACAGATGCTCTTGAGAGCTCATGGGAAAGTGGCTCATAATTAGAGTTCCTGGGTCAAGTTTGGGAAATGATTCCTGCTAATTTAGACAAAAAGACTCTCTGGAAGTCTATGGGGAGAGGGACTTCAATATGTGGCTCATGGATCTAGAAGGGCTGGAAGAGCAAGCTCAGAAGGTGAGAGTGTTATCAGGAAAGTTTCCGAGACACATGGCACCAAAATATGTTAACGGCAGTAGTTATCCGTACAGGTCTGCAGCAACCTCAATTCTTGCCTCCTCAGAAGAAAGAATTTGAGGGGCATAAAGCAGAAAGAGAGACCAAGGCAAGTTTTAGAGCAGAAGTTAGTTTATTAAAACTAAGTTAACTTATTAGAGCAGTAATGAAAGGAAGGAAAGCACACTTGGAAGACAGTCAAGTGGGCAACTTGAGAGACCAAGTGCATGGCTTTACCGCTTGACTTGGGGTTTTATATGTGGACATACTTCCAGGGTCTTCCATTACTTCTCCCCACTCCTGAGATCTTATTGGGAAGCCACTGATCACCAGTTTCAGGTGTGTTTTATCTATTAGGAGACTGCCTTTCCCTGGTGCCAGCTGTGACCAATTATTACTTTAGAGGGACAGCTAACAACCACCTGACTATCACTGATGGTTGCCCAATACTCCTTGTGTGTGTTCGGGAAGCCCTCTCCTGCTCTGCTTATACCTGACTAGCTGCTACTATACCAGGAAGACCCCAGTAGGCTCCAAACACCAAATGGAAAGAACAATTCTTTCATGAGGCAGTTACCCCTGCCACTGGTAACAGGAAATGAATTCTGGCCGTCTCTTTTATCTTTGTTTCACTCACGCGTGATCCAAAATTCCAAAAAGTAGGGTCAGATTGGGTGAGACCTAGATTGTTAGGGGTTGGGAGGGAAAGAATGTCCCCCCTACAGTTTCCTCAGTGGTACAAGGAGTAAAGGATCCCACAAATACTATTATAAGACAATTCTTCCCCAAACTTGGTAGGGTTTTAGATGTTAACAACAAGAAATAACAATAATATAACCAGAAATAACAAATATCCATACCAGAAGACACCTAATTCTTTTGGGGTGGCTTTTGGAAAAAATTGATATGCAAGCTGGAACCTTAAAAAAAAAAACAGTGGAAGTCAGCTGTGGGTGTTTTAGGGTTGAATTATTTCACATGCCTGCACCCAAATAAAGCCCTAATATGTTAATATCTCAGCTGACTGACCCGCTCATCAGCCCCGGCTCCCATTTTCATGTCTTATTGTTTTACTCCTGACCACAAAGTGTGAAATCATCCAAAGAGACTTGACAAGGAAAAATAAGAATATGGGGTTGAAACCGAAAGATATCACATATGGCCCTTCTGGACCTCACTGTTCCTATGTCCTCAGGGCTTCAACTGGGAATCCCCCATAATCAAGGGCACCAAGAGCAAAAGTGCCATTGTTGTAATTAATGAAATGTGTATTATATTGCTTAGCAACCCCGCTCTGTTTGTGTGACTAACCCCTTGCCTGAACACATAAGAGTATAACTTTGGCTCACTAGAGAATATAACTGAGTCACAACTCTACTTTTATGAGATCAGGAAAGAATAAAACTTTATTTACCTACCTGGTTGCCTGTGGTTCCTAAAATGAAGCAGAGCTCTAAGACCTTCAGGTGAGATGACTCAGAAGCCTAAAGGAGGATAATGAGGATTAATGGAAACAGCAAGTTTCAAGAATAGGCTGAAAATAAATTCTATTATTTTCTTCCAATGAAGTGGAAAGATCCAGTCTGAGGGGTCTTTGTCAGCCTGGGCACCAGTATAAAGTCCAAGATGGTCAGTAAAGTCAGTAGAATTAATGTTAGACACAGTCAATCCCTTGCCATTGTTCTTAAATTGAGCCTTTATGTCTAGAAGTTTCCTGGGAAGAATGGAATGCTTATGCTGTATGAATGAGATTAGAAGCAAATTTACTAAACATTTAGCTAAAGCGTACCCAACTATTTACAGATAGCCTATGTTATTATGGATACAAATGAGTCTATAAGCAAGCGATTCCCATTTAGGCCACTGGAATCCACCATCGCTTCATAACTTCCCCTGACAGGCTGTTCCTCAGAGTCGTGGTCTGTCTCTTCTTTGCCCTAACATTTCCTTGTCCCACCTCCAGGGGAAGCACAATCAAGTAAAGGGGTCAAACAACCTATCACTTGTCAGTTGTGTGCCATTAGCAACTCTCAGAGTCCCAGATTCCTGATCAATAATTTGCACAAAATAGTGGTACTTCAGAGGGTTGTTCTTGAAATTTATCAGATACTGTGAGATACTATCACTGCCTGGCACATAAGAAACACTCAGTCAATAGTAACTACTTTGCATTGGGTTGGAATCCCAGCTAGACCACTTATGAGTGTTGACTTTGTACAAACTAATTTACGTATCCGAGCTTCCATTTTCTTCTATGTACAACAGTGATAACAATGCCTATCTTATGAGAAATTCTTGAGGGTATTAAATGAGATAATATATAGAAATTAATATGACACAGAATGGGCATTCAATTGGTAGTCATTAACTAGTGGGAACAACTTTACTGTTTCTACCCATTGTCTCTCTTAGGTGGGTTAAGCTAATGGTTGGATAATTAGGGATATCTGGTTCTTTCCTCCTAAAAAGATGAATTTCTCTAAGTTACTATGATTTTTAAAAATAAGGAGAGAGAGATAATCTCTTCTACAGCTTGATGTACCTTGTGCCTATGACACACAGATGCAAAATAAAATTGAATTTTTAAAAATGTCTCCTCGTCCCTGATTTCTTGCCCTGGACCAGCTCCTAACAGCTTTCTACTCCACCTCATACTGTTTCTTGAAAATCTTTTTTTTTTATTTTAAATTTTAGTTTTTGTGGGTACATAGTAGGTATATTCATTGATGGGGCACCTGAGATATTTTCATGCAGGCGTAATAATCACATCATGGTAAATGAGGTATCCATCCCTTCAAGCATTTATCCTTTGTATTGCAAACAATCTAGTTATATTTTTTTTGTTATTTTAAAATGTACAATTAAGTCATTATTTACTATAATTACCCTGTTGTGTTATCAAATACTAGGTCTTATTCATTTTTTTCCATTTTTTTGTACCTCTTAACCATACTCACTTCCTCCTGATACCCCACTACTCTTCCCTGCCTCTAGTAACCATCCTTCTACTTTCTATCTCCATGAGTCCAATTGTTTTAATTTTCAGCTTTCACACAAAGTGAGAACATACAAACTTTGTCTTTCTGTGTCTGGCTACTTTCACTTAATGACCTACAGTTCCACCCATGTTGTTGCAAATGATTGGACCTCATTCTTTTTTATGGCTGAATAGTACTCCATTGTGTATAAGTACCACATTTTCTTTAACCATTTGTCTGTTGATGGACACTTAGATCACTTCCAAATCTTGGCTACTGTGTATAGTACTGCATTAAACATGAAAGTGGAGATAGCTCTTTGATATCCTGATTTCCTTTCTTTTGGGTATATACCTAGCAGTGGGACTGCTGGATTGTAGTTTATCATATAGCTTTTTGAGGAGTCTCCATAGTAGTTGTACTATAATTCTCCATAGTAGTTGTACTAATTTCCATTCCACCAACAGTATACAAGGGCTCCATTTTCTCCACATCCTCGTCAGCATTTGTTATTGCCCATCTTTTGGATAAAAGCCATTTTAACTGGGGTGAGATGATATCTTATTGTAGTTTTGATTTGCATTTCTCTGATGATCAATGATGTTGAGCACCTTTTCATACACCTATCTGCCATTTGTATATCTTCTTTTGAAAAATGTCTAATCGTATCTTTTGCCCATTTTTAAATTAGATTATTAGATTTTTTTTCCTGTATGGCTGTTTGAGCTCCTTATTTTGCTGGTTTTTAATCCCTTATTAGATAGTTTGCAAATATTTTCCCCCATTCTGTGTGTTGTCTCTTCACTTTGTTGATTGTTTCCTTTGCTGTGCAGAAGTTTTTTAACTTGATGTGATCCCATTTGTCCATTTTTGCTTTGGTTCCCTGTGCTTATGGGGTATTACTCAAGAAATCTTTGCCCACTTCAACATCCTAGAGAGTGTCCTCAATGTTTTCTTTCAGGAGTTTCATAGTTCGAAGTCTTAGATTTTGGTCTTTAATCTATTTACATTTGACTTTTTTATATGGCAAGAGAAAGGGGTCTAGTTTCATTCTTTTGCATAAGGATATCCAGTTTTTCCAGCACCATTTATTGAAGAGACTGTCCTTTCCTGCACTGCATGTTCTGGCACTTTTGCAAAAAATGAGTTCACCGTAGATGTATGGATTTGATTCTGGCTTCTCTCTTCTGTTCTATTGGCTATGTGTCTGTTTTTATGCCAGTACTATGCTCTTTTGGTTACTATAGCTCTGTAGTATAATTTGAATTCAGGTAACATGACTCCTCCAGTCTTTTTCTTTTTGCTCAGGATAGTTTTGGCTATTTTGCCCAGGATAGTTTTGGCTATTTGGGTCTTTTATAGTTCCAAATAAATTTTAAGATTTTTTTCCATTTCTGTGAAGAATGTCATTTTTATTTTGATAAGGATTGCATTGAATCTGCACATTGCTTTAGATAGTATGGACATTTTAACAATATTGATTCAATCCAGAACATGAAATGTCTTTACATATTTTGGAGTCTGCTTCAATTTCTTTCATCAGTGTGTTATAGTTTTCATTGCACAGGTATTTCACTTCTTCAGTTAATTCCTAGTATTTTATTTGTAGCTATTGTAAACAAGATTACTTTCTTGATTTCTTTTACAGATTGTTCTCTGTTTGCATATAGAAATGCTACTGATTTTTGTATGTTGAGTTTGTATCCTCCAACTTTACTGAATTTTTTTTATCAGTCCTAATTATTTTTTGGAGGAGGCTTAGATTTTTAAAACTATAAGATCATATCATGTACAAACAAGGAAAATTTGACTTCTTCCTTTCCAATTTAAATGCCTTTGTTTCTTTCTCTTGTCTGATTGCTCTAGCTAGGACTTCCAGTACTATGTTGAATACCAGTGATGAAAGTAGGCATCCTTGTTGTGCTCCAGGTCTTAGAGGAAAGGCTTTCAGTTTTCCCCCATTCTGTATGATACTAATCGTGGGTTTGTTATATATGGCTTTTATTGTTTGAAGTATATTCCTTCTATATCCAGTTTTCTTAGGGATTTTTAGTCATGAAGGGATATTGAATTTTATCAAATGCTTTTTCAGCATCAATTGAATGATCATATGGTTTTTGTCCTACAATTATGTTGGCATGATGTATCACATTGATTAATTTGTGTATGTTGAGCCATCCTTCCCTCCCTGGATAAATTCCACTTGGTCATGATGAATATTCTTTTAAATGTATTGTTGAATTTGGTTTGCTAGTATTTTATTGAAGATATTTGAACCCATGTTCATCAGGGTTATTGGCCTGAGGTCTTCTTTTTCTTTTTCTTCTTCTTCTCCTTCTCTTCTCTTCTCTTTCCTCTTCTCCTCCTTCTCCTTTTTAATGAGTCTTTGTCTGGTTTAGGTATCAGGGCAAACACAGTCCTCAAAAGATGAGTTTGGAAGTATTCCCTTCTCTATTTTTTGGAATAGTTTGAGTAGAATTGTTATTAGTTCTTGTTTAAATGTTTGGTAAAATTCAGCAGTGAAGTCATTGAATCCTGGATTTTTCATTGCTGGGAGACTTTTATTATGGCTTCAGTCTAATAACTTGTTATTGGTCTGTTCAGGTTTTGGATTTCTCCATGGTTCAATCTTGGTAGGTTGTATGTGTCTAGGAATTTATTTCTTCTAGGTTTACCAGTTTATTGGCATATAGTTGCTCATAGTAGCCTATAATGATCATTTGAATTTCTGTAATATTGGTTGTAATGTCTCCTTTTTCATCTCTCATTTATTTATTTTTATCTTTTCTCTCTTTTCCTAGTCTTGGCGAAGGTTTGTCATTTTGTTTACCTTTTCAAAAAACCAACTTTTAGTTTCATTTATCTTTTGTATTGTTTTCTTCATTTCAATTTTGGGTTTGGTTTGCTCTTGCTTTTCTAGTTCTTAAAATGTATCATTAGGTTATTTATTTGAAATTTTTGTCTTTTTTGATATATAGGTGCTTATAGCTATAAACTTTCCTCTTTTGCTGTATCCCATAGGTTTTTGTATGTTGTGTTTCCATTATCATTTGTTTCAAGAAATTTGGTAATTTATTTCTCTATTTCTTTATTGACCACTGGTCATTCAAGAGCGTATTGTTTAACTTACATGTGTTTGTACAATTTCCAAAATTCCTCTTGTTATTGATTCCTAATTTTATTCCATTGTGATCTGAGAAGATACCTGAATTTAAGATAATTTCAACATTTTTTGAATTTTTTAAAAACTTGTTTTGTGGCCTAATGTATGGTCAATCCTTGAGGGTAATCTATGTGCTGAGGAGAAGAATGTGTATTCTGCAGCTGTCAGATGAAGTGTTCTGTAAATATCTGTTACTTCCATTTAGCCTATAGTGCAGGTTAAGTCTTATTTTTTTTTCTCTTGATTTTCTCTTTGAATGATCTGTCCATTGCTGAAAGTGGAGCATTGAAGTCTCCAGCTATTTTTATATTGGTGTCTATCTCTCTTTTTAGCTCTAATAATATTCGTTTTATATATCTTGGTGCTCTAGTGTTGGGTGCATATATATTTATAATAGTTGTATCCTCTTGCCACACTGACCCCATTATCATTATATAATGACCTGTCTCTTTTTATAGTTTCTGCCTTGAAATCTATTTTGTCTGATATAAGTGTAGCCACTCCTCCTCTTTTTTTTTTTTTTTTTTTTTTTTTTTTTTTTTTTTTTTTTTTTGCATTCATTGGCATGGAATATCTTTTTCCATCCCTTTACTTTCAGGCTATGTGTTTTTTATAGATGAAGTGTGTTTCTGTAGGCAACAGGTCAGTGGGTCTTACTTTTTAATCCATTCAGCCATTCTACATCTTTCGATTGGAAAGTTTAGTATATTTACATTAAATGCTATTAGTAAGGACTTACTCCTGCCATTTTGTTGTTTGTTTTCTGATTGTTTTGTGGTCTGCTCTTCCTTCTTTCCTTCATTTCTGTCTTCCTTTTAGTGAAAGTGATTTCCTCTGGTAATATGTTTTAATTTCTTGCTTTTTATTTTTTTCGTATCTGTGTATATCTTTTTGGTTTGAGGTTATTAAGAACCTTGCAAATAATATCTTATAACCTATAATTTTAAACTGATGATAACTTGCCACTGGTTGCATAAACTACAACAAGCAAAGAGAAAACTAAGAAAAACCATACACTTTAACTTTGTCCTATGCTTATTAACTTTTTATTGTTTCTATTTATATCTTATTGTACTGTGTCTTGAAAAGTTGTTGTAGTTATTATTTTTGATCTGTTCATTATTTAGTCTTTCTACTCAAGATATGAGTAGTTTATGCACAATTGTAGTCTTATAATATTCTGTAGTTTTCTGTGTTCTTACCATTACCAATCAGTTCGGCACCTCCAGATGATTTCTTATTGCTCATGAATGTCCTTTTCTTTCAGATTGAAGAACACTTCATCTGATAGCTGCAGAATACACATTCTTCCCCTCAGCACATGGATTACTCTTAAGGACTGACCATATGTTAGGCCATAAAACAAGTCTTAAAAATTTTTTTAAAAATTGAAATTATCTTAAATTCAGGTATCTTCTCAGATCACAATGGAATAAAATTAGAAATCAATAACAAGAGGAATTTTGGAAACTACACAACACATGTAAGTTAAACAATATGCTCCTGAATGACCAGTGGTCAACGAAGAAATGCATTCTTGTAGGATACATGTGGTGTTGGTGAAATCCTTCAGCTTTTGTTCATCTGGGAAAGTATGTCTCATTGATGATTGAAGGATATTTTCACTAAATATACTAATCTAGAATAAAAGTTTTTTTTCTTTCCACACTTTAGATATGTCATGCCACTCTCTCCTGGCCTTAAGGTTTCCACTGAGAAGTCTGCTGCTGCCAGGCTTACTGGATCTCCATTGTATGTTATTTGTTTCTTTTTTTCTTTTTTTATTATACTTTAAGTTGTAGGGTACATGTGCATAACGTGCAGGTTTGTTACATATGTATACATGTGCCATGTTGGTGTGCTGCACCCATTAACTCGTCATTTACATTAGGTATATCTCCTAATGCTATACTTCCTCCCTTCCCCCACCCCATGACAGGCCCTAGTGTGTGATGTTCCCCTTCCTGTGTCCAAGTGTTCTCATTGTTCAATTCCCTGTGAGTGAGAACATGCGGTGTTTGGTTTTCTGTCCTTGCGATAGTTCGCTCAGAATGATGGTTTCCAGTTTCATCCATGTACCTACAAAGGAAATGAACTCATCCTTTTTTTATGGCTGTATAATATTCCATAGTGTATATGTGCCACATTTTCTTAATCCAGTCTATCATTGATGGACATTTGGGTTGGTTCCAAGTCTTTGCTATTGTGAATAGTGCCACAATAAACATATGTGTGCATATGTCTTTATAGCAGCATGATTTATAATCCTCTGGGTATATACCCAGTAATGGGATGTCTGGGTCAGATGGTATTTCTAGTTCTAGATCCTTGAGGAATCACCACACTGTCTTCCACAATAGTTGAACTTGTTTACAGTCCCACCAACAGTGTAAAAGTGTTCCTATTTCTCCACATCCTTTCCAGCACTTGTTGTTTCCTGACTTTTTAATGATCACCATTCTAACTGGTGTGACATGGTATCTCATTGTGGTTTGATTTGCGTTTCTCTGATGACCAGTGATGATGAGCATTTTTTCATGTGTCTGTTGGCTGCATAAATGTCTTCTTTTAATAAGTGTCTGTTCATATCCTTTGCCCACTTTTTGATGGGGTTGTTTGGTTTTTTCTTGTAAACTTGTTTGAGTTCTTTGTAGATTCTCGATATTAGCCCTTTCTCAGATGAGTAGATTACAAAAATTTTCTCCCATTCTGTAGGTTGCCCGTTCACTCTGATGGTAGTTTCTTTTGCTGTGGAGAAGTTCCTTAATTTAATTAGATCCCATTTGTCAATTATGGCTTTTGTTGCCACTGCTTTTGGTATTTTAGACATGAAGTCCTTGCCCATGGCTATGTCCTGAATGGTATTACGTAGGTTTTCTTCTAGGGTTTTATGGTTTTAGGTCTAACATTTAAGTCTTTAATCCATCTTGAATTAATTTTTGTATAAGGTGTAAGGAAGGGATCCAGTTTCAGCTTTCTATGTATGGCTAGCCAGTTTTCCCAGCACCATTTATTAAATAGGGAATCCTTTCCCCATTTCTTGTTTTTGTCAGGTTTGTCAAAGATCAGATGGTTGTAGATGTGTGGTATTATTTCTGAGGGCTCTGTTCTGTTCCATTGGTCTATAGCTCTGTTTTGGTACCAGTACCATGCTGTTTTGGTTACTGTAGCCTTGTAGTATAGTTCAAAGTCAGGTAGCATGATGCCTCCAGCTTTGTTCTTTTTGCTTAGGATTCTTTTAGCAATGCAGGCTCTTTTTTGGTTCTGTATCAACTTTAAAGTCTTTTTTTCCCAATTCTGTGAAGAAAGTCATTGGTATCTTGATGGGGATGGCATTGAATCTATAAATTACCTTGGGCAGTATGGCCATTTTCACGATATTGATTCTTCCTATCCATGAGGATGGAATGTTCTTCCATTTGTTTGTGTCCTGTTTTATTTCATTGAGCAGTGGTTTGTAGCTCTCATTGAAGAAGTCCTTCACATCCCTTGTAAGTTGGATTCCTAGGTATTTTATTCTCTTTGAAGCAATTGTGAATGGGAGTTCACTCATGATTTGGCTCTCTGTTTGTCTGTTATTGGTGTATAAGAATGCTTGTGATTTTTGCACATTAATTTTGTATCCTGAGACTTTGCTGAAGTTGCTTATCAGCTTAAGGAGATTTTGGGCAGAGAGATGGGGTTTTCTAAATACACGATCATGTCATCTGCAAACAGGAACAATTTGACTTCCTCTTTTCCTAATTAAATACCCTTTATTTCTTTCTCCTGCCTGATTGCCCTGGCCAGAACTTCCAACACTTTGTTGAACAGGAGTGGTGAGAGAGGGCATCCTTGTCTTGTGCCAGTTTTCAAGGGGAATGCTTCCAGTTTTTGCCCATTCAGTATGATACTGGTAGTGTGTTTGTCATAAATAGCTCTTATTATTTTGAGATATATTCCATCAATACCGAATTTATTGAGAGGTTTTAGCATGAAGGGCTGTTGAATTTTGTCAAAGGCCTTTTCTGCATCTATCGAGATAATCATGTGGTTTTTGTCTTTGGTTCTGTTTATAAGCTGGATTATGTTTATTGATTTGTATATGTTGAACCAGCCTTGCATCCCAGGGATGAAGCCCACTTGACATGATGGATAAGCTTTTTGATGTGCTGCTGGATTCGGTTTGTCAGTATTTTATTGAGGATTTTTGCATCGATGTTCATCAGGGATATTGGTCTAAAATTCTCTTTTTTTGTTGTGTCTATGCCAGGCTTTGGTATCAGGATGATGTTGGCCTCATAAAATGAGTTAGGGACGATTCTCTCTTTATCTATTGATTGAATAGTTTCAGAAGGAGTGGTACCATCTCATCCTTGTACCTCTGATAGAATTCGGCTGTGAATCCGTCTGGTCCTGCACTTTTTTTGGTTGGTAGGCATTAATTATTGCCTCAATTTCAGAGCCTGTTCTTGGTCTATTCAGGGATTCAACTTCTTCCTGGTTTAGTCTTGGGAGAGTGTATGTGTCCAGAAATTTAATCATTTCTTCTAGATTTTCTAGTTTATTTCCATAGAGGTGTTTATAGTATTCTCTGATGGTAGTTTGTATTTCTGTGGGATCGGTGGTGATATCCCCTTTATCATTTTTTATTGCATCTATTTGATTCTTCTCTCTTCTTTATTAGTCTTGCTAGCAGTCTATCAATTTTGTTGATCTTTTCCAAAAAACAGCTCCTGGATTCATTGATTTTTTTGAAGGACTTTTTGTGTCTCTATCTCCTTCAGTTCTGCTCTGATCTTAGTTATTTCTTGCCTTCTGCTAGCTTTTGAATGTGTTTGCTCTTGCTTCTCTAGTTCTTTTAATTGTGATGTTAGGGTGTCAATTTTAGATCTTTCTTGCTTTCTCTTGTGGGCATTTAGTGCTACAAATTTCCTTCTACACACTGCTATAAATGTGTCCCAGAGATTCTGGTACATTGTGTCTTTGTTCTCAATGGTTTCAAGGAGCATTTTATTTCTGTCTTCATTTCGTTATGTACCCAGTAGTCATTCAGGAGCAGGTTGTTCAGTTTCCATGTAGTTGAGTGGTTTTGAGTGAGTTTCTTAATCCTGAGTTCTAGTTTGATTGCACTATGGTCTGAGAGACAGTTTGTTATAATTTCCATTATTTTGCATTTGCTGAGGAGTGCTTTACTTCCAACTATGTGGTCAATTTTGGAATAAGTGCGATGTGGTGCTGAGAAGAATGTATGTTCCATTGATTTGGGGTGGAGAGTTCTGTAGATGTCTATTAGGTCCCCTTGGTGCAGAGCTGAGTTCAAGTCCTGGATATCCTTGTTAACTTTCTGTCTCGTTGATCTGTCTAATGTTGACAGTGGGGTTTTAAAATCTCCCATTATTATTGTGTGGGAGTCTAAGTCTCTTTGTAACTCTCTAAGGACTTGCTTTATGAATCTGGGTGCTCCTGTATTGCATGCATATATATTTAGGATAGTTAGGTCTTCTTGTTGAATTGATCCCTTTACTATTATGTAATGGCCTTTGTCTCTTTTCATCTTTGTTGGTTTAAAGTCTGTTTTATCAGAGACTAGGATTGCAACCCCTGCCTTTTTTTGTTTCCCATGCTTGGTAGACCTTCTGCCATCCCTTTATTTTGAGCTTATGTGTGTCTGTGCTTGTGAGATGGGTCTCCTGAATACAGCACACTGATGGGTCTTGACTCTTTATCCAATTTGCCAGTCTGTGCCTTTTAATTGGAGAATTTAACCCATTTAAATTTAAGGTTAATATGTTATGTGTGAATTTGATCCTGTCATTATGATGTTAGCTGGTTATTTTGCTCGTTAGTTGATGCAGTTTCTTCCTAGCATCAATGGTCTTTACATTTTGGCATGTTTTTGCAGTGGCTGGTACTGGTTGTTCCTTTCCATATTTAGTGCTTCCTTCAGGAGCTCTTGTAGGGCAGGCCTGGTAGTGACAAAATCTCTCAGTATTTGCTTGTCTGTAAAGGATTTTATTTCTCCTTCACTTACGAAGCTTCGTTTGGCTGGATATGAAATTCTGGGTTGAAAATTCTTTTCTTGAAGAATGTTGAATATTGGCCCTCACTCTCTTCTGGCTTGTAGAGTTTCTGCTGAGAGATACACTGTTAATCTGATGGGCTTCCCTTTGTAGGTAACCCGACCTTTCTCTCTGGCTGCCCTTAACATTTTTTCTTTCATTTCAACTTTGGTGAATCTGACAATTATGTGTCTTGGAGTTGCTCTTCTCGAGGAGTATCTTTGTGGTGTTCTCTGTATTTCCTGAATTTGAATGTTGGCCTGTCTTGCTAGGTTGGGGAAATTCTCCTGGATAATATCCTGCAGAGTGTTTTCCAGCTTGGTTCCATTCTTCCCATCACTTTCAGGTACACCAATCAGACGTGGATTTGGTCTTTTCACATAGTCTCATATTTCTTGGAGGCTTTGTTTCTTTTTACTCTTTTTCCTCTAAATTTCTCTTCTTGCTTCATTTCATTCATTTGATCTTCAATCACTGATACTCTTTCTTCCAGTTGATTGAATCAGCTACTGAAGCTTGTGCATTCGTCACATAGTTCTCGTGCCATGGTTTTCAGCTCCATCAAGTCATTTAAGGACTTCTCTACACTGGTTATTCTAGTTAGTCATTCGTTTAATTTTTTTTTCAAGGTTTTTAGCTTATTTGCAATGGGTTCAAACTTCCTCCTTTAGCTTGGAGAAGTTTGATCGGCTGAAGCCTTCTTCTCTCAACTTGTCAAAGTCATTCTCCGTCCAGCTTTGTTCCATTGCTGGCAAGAAGCTGCATTCCTTTGAAGGGGGAGAGGTGCTCTTATTTTTAGAACATTCAGCCTTTCTACTCTGTCTTTTCTCCATCTTGGTGGTTTTATCTACCTTTGGTCTTTCATGATGGTGACGTACAGATGGGGTTTTGGTGTGGATGTCCTTTCTGTTTGTTAGTTTTCCTTCTAACAGTCAGGACCCTCAGCTGCAGGTCTGTTGGAGTTTGCTGGAGGTCCACTGCAGACCCTGTTTGCCTGGGTATCACCAGTGGAGGCTGCAGAACAGCAAATATTGCTGAACAGCAAATGTTGCTGCCTGATCATTCCTCTGGAAGCTTTGTCTCAGAGGGGTACTTGGCCATGTGAGGTGTCAGTCTGCCTCTACTGGGGGTGCCTCCCAGTTAGGTTACTCTGGGGTCAGGGACCCACTTGAGGAGGCAGTCTGCCTGTTCTCAGATCTCAAACTCTGTACTGGGAGAACCACTACTCTCTTAAAAGCTGTCAGACAGGGACATTTAAATCTGCAGAGGTTTCTGCTGCCTTTTGTTCAGCTATGCCCTGCCCCCAGAGGTGGAGTTTACAGAAGCAGGCAGGCTTCCTTGAGCTGTGGTGGGCTCCATCCAGTTTGAGCTTCTCAGACACTTTGTTTACCTACTCAAGCCTCAGCAATGGCGGGCGCCCCTCCCCCAGCCTTACTGCCACCTTGCAGTTAGATCTCAGATTGCTGTGCTAGCAATGAGCGAGGCTCTGTGGGCGTGGGACCCTCTAAGCCAGGTGCAGGGTATAATCTCCTGATGTGCCATTTGCTTAGACCCTTAGAAAAGTGCAGTATTAGGGTGGCAGTGACCCGATTTTCCAGGTGCTGTCTGTCACGGCTTCTCTTGGCTAGGAAAGGGAATTCCCTGACCCTTGCACTTCTGGGGTAAGGTGATGCCTTGCCCTGCTTCAGCTCTCGCTCAGTGGGCTGCACCCACCTGTCTTGCACCCACTGTCCAACACGCCCCAGTGAGATGAACCTGGTACCTCAGTTGGAAATGCAGAAATCACCCTGTCAGGCCTCTGAGCCCAAGTCAGGCCATCGCATCCCCTGTGACTTGCACTACACGCCCAGATGGCCTGAAGTAACTGAAGAATCACAAAAGAAGTGAAAATGCCCTGCCCCTGCCTTAACTGATGACATTCCACCACAAAAGAAGTGAAAATGGCCTGTTCCTGCCTTAACTGAGGACATTACCTTGTGAAATTTTCCTGGCTCGTCCTGGCTCAAAAAGCTTCCCCACTGAGCATCTCGTGACCCCCACTCCTGCCCACCAGAGAACAACCCCCCTTTGACTGTAATTTTCCTTTACCTACCCAAATCATATAAAACGGCCCCACCTTCATCTCCCTTTGCTGACTCTCTTTTCGGACTCAGCCCTCCTGCACCCAGGTGATTAAAAAACTTTATTGCTCACACAAAGCCTGTTTGGTGGTCTCTTCACACAGACATGCATGACATTTTGGTGCCGTGATTCAGATCAGGGAACCTGCCTTGGGAGATCAATCCCGTCCTCCTGCTCTTTGCTCCATGAAAAAGATCCACCTACAACCTCTGGTTCTCAGACCAACCAGCCCAAGGAACATCTCCACCAATTTTAAATCCGGTAAGTGGCCTCTTTTTACTCTCTTCTCCAACCTGTCTCACTATCCCTCAACCTCTTTGTCCTTTCAATCTTGATGCCACACTTCAATCTTTCCCTTCTCTTAATTTCAGTTCCCTTCCTTTTCTGGTAGAGACAAAGGAGATGCATTTTATCCGTGGACCCAAAACTCTGGTGCTGGTCACAGACTCAGGAAGACAGTCTTCCCTTGGTGTTTAATCATGTGGGGATCCCTGCCTGATTATTCACCCACGTTTCAGAGGTGTCTGACCAGGCAGGGATGCCTGCCTTGGTCCTTCACCCTTAGTGGCAAGTACCACTTTTCTGGGGGGGGGGGGGGCAAGCACCCCCAACCCCTTCTCTCCTCTCCCTGTCTCTACCCCTTCTCTGCTTTTCTGTGGGAGGGGCAAGAACCCCCGACCCCTTCTCTCCTTTTCTAGGGGGCAAGAACCCCCCAACCCCTTATCTCTGTGCCCTGATCCCTTATATCCACACCACAACCCCTTATCTCCACGTCCCAACCCCTTTCCTGCTTTTCTGGAGGGCAAGAAGCCCCCAACCCCTTCTCTCCGTGTCTCTACTCTCTCTTTTCTCTGGGCTTGCCTCCTTCACTATGGGCAATGTTCCAACCTCCATTCCTCCTTCTTCTCCCTTAGCCTGTGTTCTCAAGAACTTAAAACCTCTTCAACTCACACCTGTCCTAAAACCTAAATGCCTTATTCTCTTCTACAATGCCACTTGACCCCAATACAAACTCAACATTAGTTCCAAATAGCCAGAAAATGGCGCCTTCGATTTTTCCATCCTACAAGATCTAAATAATTCTTGTCGTAAAATGGGCAAACTGTCTGAGGTGCCTGATGTCCAGGCATTCTTTTACACATTGTTCCCTCCCTAGTCTCTCTTCCCAATGCGACTCATCCCAAGTCTTCCTTCTTTCCCTCCCACCTGTCCTCTCAGTCCCAACCCCAAGCATTGCTGAGTCTTTCTAATCTTCCTTTTCTACAGACCCATCTGACCTCTCCCCTCCTCCCCAGGCTGCTCCTCACCAGGCCGAGCTAGGTCCCAATTCTTCCTCAGCCTCTGCTCCCTGACCCTATAATCCTTTTATCACCTCCCCTCCTCACACCTGGTCCAGTTTACAGTTTCGTTCCATGACTAGCACTGCCCCACCTGCCCAGCAGTTTCCTCTAAAAAAGTGGCTAGAGCTAAAGGCATAGTCAAGGTTAATGCTCTTTTTTCTTTATCCAGCCTCTCCCAAATCAGTTAGTGTTTAGGCTCTTTTTCATCAGATATGAAAAACCCAGCCCAATTCATGGCTCATTTGGCAGCAACCCTGAGATGATTTACAGCCCTAGACCCTAAAAGGTCAAAAGGCCATCTTATTCTCAATATACATTTTATTACCCAATCTGCTCCCGACATGAAATAAAACCCCAAAAATTAAATTCTGGCTCTCAAACCCCACAACAGGACTTAATTAACCTCATTTTTAAGGTGTATAATAATAGAGTAGAGGCAGCCAAGTAGCAACATATTTCTGAGTTGCAATTCCTTCCCTCCACTGTGAGAGAAACCCTAGCCACATCTCCAGCACACAAGAACTTCCAAATGCCTGAACCGCAGTAGCCAGGCATTCCCCCAGGACTGCCTCCCCCAGGAGCTTGCTACAAGTGCTGGAAATCTGGCCACTAGGCCAAGGAATGTCCACAGCCCAGGATTCCTCCTAAGTTGTGTCCCATCTGTGTGGGACCCCACTGGAAATTGGACTATCCAACTCACCTGGCAGCCACTTCCTTAGTGGCTGAAGACTGACACTGCACTATCGCCTCAGAAGCCTCCTGGACCATCACAGATGCTTTGGGTAACTCTTACAGTGAAGGGTAAGTCCATCCCCTTCTTAATCAATATGGAGGCTACCCACTCCATGTTACCTTCTTTCCAAAGGCCTGTTTCCCTTGCCTCCATAACTGTTGTGGGTATTGATGGCCAGGTTTCTAAACCTCTTAAAACTCCCCAACTCTGGTGCCAACTTAGACAATATTCTTTTATGCACTCCTTTTTAGTTATCCCCACCTGCCCAGTTCCCTTATTAGGCCAAGACATTTTAAGTAAATTATCTGATTCCCTGACTATTCCTAGGCTACAGCTATACCTCATTGCCACCTTTTTCTCCAGTTAAAAGCCTCCTTCACATCCTCCCCTTGTATCTCCCCACCTTAAACCACAAGTATAGGACCCCTCTACTCCCTCCTTGGCAACTGATCATGCACCCCTTACCATCCCATTAAAACCTAATCACCCTTAACCCGCTCAATGCCGATATCCCATCCCACAGCACACTTTAAAAGGATTAAAGTCTGTTATCCCTCACCTGTTACAGCATGGCCTGTTAAAGCCTATAAACTCTCCTTACAATTCCCCCATTTTACCTGTCCTAAAACCACACAAGCCTTACAAGTTAGTTCAGGATCTGCACCTTATCAACCAAATTGTTTTACCTATCCACCCTGTGGTGCCTAACCCATATACTCCCCTATCCTCAATACCTCCCTCCACAATCCATTATTCTGTTCTGGATTTCAAACATGCTTTCTTTACTATTCCTTTGCACCCTTCATCCCAGCCTCTCTTCGCTTTCACTTGGACTGACCCTGACACCCATCAGGCTCAGCAAATTACCTGGGCTGTACTGCTGCAAGGCTTCACAGACAGCCCCTATTACTTCAGTTAAGCCCAAATTTCTTCTTCATCTATTACCTATCTCGGCATAATTCTCATAAAAACACACATGCTCTCCCTGCTTATTATGTCCAGCTAATCTCCCAAATCCCAATCCCTTCTACAAAACAACAACTCCTTTCCTTCCTAGGCATGGTTAGTGTGGTCAGAATTCTTACACAAGAGCCAGGACTGTGTCCTGTAGCCTTTCTGTCCAAACAACTTGACCTTACTGTTTTAGCCTAGCACTCATGCCTGTGTGCAGTGGCTGCCGCTGCTTTAATACTGTTAGAGGCCCTAAAAATCACCAACTATGCTCAACTCACTCTCTACAGTTCTCATAACTTCCAAAATCTATTTTCTTCCCCCCACCATTGCTTAAGACAACGCTTATGCTGATAAGGTAGCTAAAAAAGCAGTCATCAAAAGGCATCAGATCCCATCTCTCAGAACAATGCTTATTCTGATAAGTTAGCTAAAAAAGCAGCTAGCATTCCAACTTCTATCCCTCATGGCAGTTTTCCTCCTTCACATTGGTCACTCCTACCTACTCCCCCACTGAAACTTCCACCTATCAATTTCTTCCCACACAAGGCAAATGGTTCTTAGACCAAGGAAAATATCTCCTTCCAGCCCCATAGCCACAATATCGCCTCTTACCACAGAATCTTCCTTCGGCTTAATCTCTCCCACTCTAGGTTCCCACGCCACCCCAATCCTGCTTGAAGCAGCCCTGAGACACATCGCCCATTATCTCTTCATACCACCCCCCAAAAATTTTCAGCACCCCAACACTTCAACACCACTTTGTTTTATTTTTCTTATTAATATAAGAAGGCAGGAATGTAAGGCCTCTGAGCCCAAGCAAAGCCATCACATCCCCTGTGACTTGCACTACACGCCCAGATGGCCTGAAGTAACTGAAGAATCACAAAAGAAGTGAAAATGCCCTGTGCCTGCCTTAACTGATGACATTCCACCACAAAAGAAGTGAAAATGGTCTGTTCCTGCCTTAACTGAGGACATTACCTTGTGAAATTCCTTTTCCTGGCTCATCCTGGCTCAAAAACTCCCCCACTGAGCACCTCATGACCCCCACTCCTGCCTGCCAGAGAACAACCCCCTTTGACTGTAATTTTCCTTTACCTACCCAAATCCTATAAAACAGCCCCACTGTTATCTCCCTTCGCTGACTCTCTTTTCAGACTCAGCCCACCTGCACCCAGGTGATTAAAAAGCTTTATTGCTCACACAAAGCCTGTTTGGTGGTCTCTTCACATGGACGCGCATGTGTGCAGGACACACGCATGTGTGCAGGACACACCCGTCTTCTGCATCGCTCACACTGGGAGCTGTAGACTGGAGCTGTTCTTATTCGGCCATCTTGGAACCCCTCTCCTGTTATTTGTTTCTTTTCCCTTGCTGCTTTCAGAATCCTTTCTTATTCTTGACCTCTGGGGGTTTGATTATGAAATGTCTTGAAGCAGTCTTATTTGGGTTAAATCTGCTCGGTGTTTTGTAACCTTCTTGTACTTAAATATTGATCTTTTTCTCTAGGTTTGGGAAGCTCTCTGTTATTATCTCTTTCAATAAACTTTTTACTCTAATCTCTCTCTCTCTCTCTACTACCTCTTGAAGGTCAGTAAGTCTTAGATTTGCCCTTTTGAGGCTATTTTCTAAATCCAGCAGGCATGCTTCTTTCTTTTTAATTTTTTCTTTGGTCTCCTCTTACTGTGTATGTTCAACCTGTCTTCAAGCTTACTAATTCTTTCTTCTGTTTGGTCAACTTTGCTGTTAAGAGACTCTGATGCATTTTTCAGTATGTCAATTGTATTTTTCAACTCTAGAATTTCTGCTTATTTTTAATTATTTCAATCTGTTTATTAAATTTGTCTAATAGAATTCTGAATTCCTTCTCTGTGTTATCTTGAGTTTCTTTGAGTTTCCTCAAAACAGCTATTTTGAATTTTCTGTCTGAAAGGTCACATATCTCTATCTCTCCAGGATTTGTCCCTGGTGCCTTATTTGGTTCATTTGGTGAGGTCATATTTTCCTGGATGATCTTGATGCTTATGGAGGTCCATTGGTGTCTGGGTAATGAAGAGTTAAGTATTTATTGCAGTATTTGCCATCTGGACTTGTTTGTACCCATCCTTCTTGGGAAGGTTTTCCAGGTACTTAAAGGGACTTGAATGTTGTAATCTAAGTTTTTGGTCACTCCAACCATATCTGCATTATGGGGCACCAATCCCAGTAATGCTGTGACTCTTGCAGACTCATAGAGGTACTTCCTTGGTGTTCTTGGATAAGATCTGGAAGAACTATCTGGATTACCAGGCAGACACTTATTCTTTTCTCTTACTTTTTCCCAGAGTCTCAGAATCTCTCTCTCTCTCTCTCTCTCTCTCTCTCTCTCTCTCTCTCTCTCTCTGCTGAGCTACCTGGAGATGGGAGAGGCATGACACAAGCACCGTCATGCTACCACAACTAGAAATGCACTGAGTTGGACCTGAAGGCAGTACAGCACTGGGTCTTGCCCAGGGCCAACAGTAACCATTGCCTGGCTACCGCCTATGTTTGCTCAAGGCCCTAGGGCTCTACAATCCACAGATGGCAAAGTCAGCTAGGCTCTTGTCCTTCCCTCCAGGGCAGGTACAGAAATGCTATCCAGGAGCCAGGGCCTGGAATCAGGCACTCCAGGAACCTACTTGGTGCTCTACCCCACTGTGCCCAAGCTGGTACCTAAGCAGCAAAACTCCCCTTTACTCTTCCCTCTCCTTTTCTCAAACAGAAGTAGTCTTTTCCCATAGCCACCACAGCTGGGAATGTACTGGCTCATAACTGAAACCAAGCATGTCTCTGAATCTCACCCAAGGTCCATGTTGAGTACTGCCTGGCTACCACTGCTGATTATTCAGGGCCCAAGGACTCTTTGGTCTGCAGGTAATGAACCTTTCCAGGACTGTGTCCTTCCCTTTGAGGCAGGGGGTTCCCTTTCAGCCCAGGGTGTATCTAGACATGCCATCTGGGCATTAGGGCCTGGAGTGGGGTTCTCAGTACTCTACCTGCTGTCCTATCCTATGTGGCTAAGCTGGTATCCAAGTTGTAATACAAAGTCCTCTTTTCTCTTCCCTTTCCTCTCCTCAAGTTGCACTGGCTGGGGTTAGTGGGGGTGAGGGGAGACACAAGCACTCCCTTGGTGATCTCAGCTGGTATCTTACTCAGTCATGTGCCCCCTATATTTATTGACTTCAAGCCCAGCACAGCACCAGGACTTGCCCAGGAATTGCAGTCCTTGTAGCCTAGACTGCCTTACAAGTTTATTTAAAACCCCAGAGCACTTTAGCCCACAGTGGTGAGGCTTGCCAGAACTAAGATTCCAACCACTGGAATGGGTGCTTCCCCTCTGCTTAGGGTTGGTCTAAATGCTCCTTCCATAGGCTCTGGCTGAGTTCTGCCCAGTGTCGTTTTCTGCTGTGAGAGGGCAGCACTGAGTTCCAATGAAAAGTACTGCAATCACTGTGCTCTCCCTCCCCTGAGCACACAGATTCTCTCTCCATGCCACAGAGGCACTGCTGGGGAATGAGAAATGGGTGGCATCTGCAACTCAAGACTGTCTCTCTTACCATCTTTAGTACTTCATTCAGTGATATGAAGTTAAAACCAGAAACTGTAATTGCTCTCCTGACTTTTGGTTCTTATGGAAGTGCCTTTTTGTGTGGATAGTTGTTTGATTTGGTGTTCCTGTGTAGAGGATCATCGATGAAGGCTTCTATTTGGCCATCTTGCTCTGCTTCCTCCTTGTGAATCTTATGTATTGGTTTGATGAGACAGAACGTAAATCCAGAAAGCACAATATTGACAACAAATATTAAATTTTGAAAATTATATATTGTTTCCTTTCCTGTGATTAGGATTATGAGAATATGAAAAACCCCTTTCTTTAAAATAATTAGGGCTAGACACAATGGCTCATACCTGTAATCCCAGCGCTTTGGAAGGTCAAAGTAGGAGGATCACTGGAACCCAGGAATTTGAGATCACCCTGGGTAACATAACAAGGCCCTATCTCTCCAAAAAAAAAAAAAATGTAGCCAGGTATGGTGGCATATGCCTATAGGCCCAACAACTTAGGAGACTGAGGGATGGGAACTGGTTAAGCCTAGGAGTTTGAGAGTTTGAGACTGCAGTGAGGTATTATCATGCCACTACACTCCAGCCTGTGTGACAGAGCAAGACCCTGTCTCTAAAAAACATAAAACAAAATCAAACAAAATAAAATAAGTAGCTATTTAAGTCATTATGTGAAGTTGTTGGGATTTAGAATGGGAGGTGGGAGGTCAGACATTCCTAAAACTACACAAGTTAATCTATTGGGGTATGGGAAGAATATAGTAAAACTTCAATTTATAAATTACATACATTTACTGCTGTACTAATTGAATTACTTCTGTACTACTTGAATTTACTACTGTACTAATAGAATTTTTAGGCATGTGCCCCCAGTAGGAGTTATATCTTACACAATCAAAAATGTTTGAAGTTCATTGACGTAAATCATATATTTAATGTCACAAATTGTCATTATTCTTATGTTAAATCAAATTAAATTTGGCCTAAAGAAGCCTCTGTACTCTCATAGTTGAGTCCTTAGATAATAAACTGCAATCTAATTTAGTATGTAAATTGAAAATATAACTTAGGAATATGCTTATGTAACAAATAGCTGAGTCTCAGCCAATCATAGCAGCTGTGCTCAGTCAATCACAGGTGGCCACCTCTTCAAACTGTATTCAAATAAAGCAAATTGTGAGCCATACAAATACAACTGTTTTTGTACCTCACTTCTGTTTTCTGTATGGGATATGGTTTGGCTCTGTGTCCCTACCCAAATCTCATCTCAAATTGTAATCCCCACGTGTCAAGGGAGGGCCCTGGTGGGAGGTGATTGGATCATGGGGGCATTTTCTCCCATGCTATTCTTGTGATAGTGAGTGAGTTCTCAGGAGAGCTGATGGTTTTAAAGTGTGGCACTTCCATGTACTTGTTCTCTCCCTCCTGCTGCCTTGTGAAGAAGATGCCTGCTTCCCCTTCACCTTCCACCATGACTATAAGTTTCCTGAGGCCTCCTCAGCCATGCAGAACTGTGAGTGAATTAAACCTCTTTCCTTTATAAACTACCCAGTCTCAGGTAGTATCTTTATAGCAATGTACAAATGGACCAATACAGTATGTCACTTTCTTTTTTATGTCCATAAACGTTATCCAATCATGTGCAGCACTGGAGTTTCTCTGAACTGGTTCTTGTTCATGGGTCTGTCTGATTTGTAACTCACTCTTTGCTCAATTAAACTCTGTTGAATTTAATCTGTCTAAAGTTCTTATCTTAGCAGATTTGGTGTCAGAAGTGAGGATCCCAAGTAAGAGTCCTGTGACCCCCCTGCCAGGAACACCAGGCAACCAGGTGAGGTACCCATCAAGCCCATTGTGCTCACTATACTCTTGTTTGAAACTGGAGGTTATGTGTGAGTTTTCTCTCAGATTTTGAGCTTTACTCATTTGTGTTCTGAGCTTTCTGAGTTTGAGACATAATTAGACTTGATTGGGTCCAGGACCTAACTGGATTTGATAATTAACTGAATTAGATTCAGTTAGAGGCCTTGAGGAGGTACCTTTTTGTTAATGGGTTTGTTTCAATCTGGGGCTCCACCTTCTGGGATTCCAGCTAATTTTATGTACAAGAATTATGGGCCTAGAATGGGTGCATTTTCAGAAAAAATGGGTAAACCTTATTAGAGACAGCTTAGAATTAAGATGGTCATAATGGGGAAGATTTAATTTAGATAGAATTGTTTACTTGCAGGCACATTATAAAGGGAGGGCTCAAGGACTCCACAAAAGCAATGGAATGAATTTTTCAATTGGTATGCAGAGGCCTTTAAAATATTAAATAAATTAAAAATTGCCTCCATAAATGATTCCTTACAAAAGGCAAATGAAAAGCATATGCAACAAACTGACAACATGACAAAAAAAGACTATATTGTGCCTGAATTAACTGTGACTATTCCTTCTCTTTATCTGTTTCTACCTAAATACTCTTTATTTTATTTTATTTTATTTCATTTCATTTTAGTTTTTGAGAGTCTCGCTCTGTTACCCAGGCTAGAGTGAAGTGGTATGATCTCAGCTCACTGCAACCTCCACCTCCTGGGTTCAAGTGATTCTCCTGCCCCACCCAGCCTCCCACATAGCTGGGATTACTGGGATGTGCCACCATGCCCAGCTAATTTTTGTGTTTTTTGTAGAGACGGGGTTTCACCATGTTGGCCAGGCTAGTCTTGAACTTCTAACCTCAGGTGCTTCACTCATCTCAGCCTCCCAAAGTGCTGGGATTACAGGCATGAGCCATGGCACCTGGCCTCTACCTACTCTTTGAGTCTTCTAACTTTTTTCTAAATTTCCCTTTCACTCTGAAGATGATTTTTTTTAAAGAGAAGTTAGGTTCCTTACAAAGTGAGTCCCTCTGATCAGCCAGGCTTGCCTGCTATAACCACCTGTACACCATAGTCTAAAACTGAGATTAGAGACATTGTAAAGGAATCTCATAACACAAGAGAAAATTCTCAAAAATTTATGGAGGAATTTAGAATCCTCGTAGGAGCATACAATGCAGGAATCCCTGACCTTTACCAACTTATTCACATGATATTGGGGCTTGGTGAAGCTCACAAATGGATGGCAGAAGCAGAATGGGACAAACCTTGGAAGGATATTAAAGACCCCTCTAAAACCTCCTCATGAGATGAACCAAACGGAGCTAGAAACATTGCTGAAAACATTTGAAGTTAAATTCCTAAGATTTTTCCACACAAATTGGTCCACTATACAATCTTACAGACAAAAAAAAAAAAAAAAAAAAAGGATGAAGCAGCTTCAGATTACAAAGCCCTTTTAGAAATACTATTTGTAAAATATTCTAGGCTTAAATTACAATAAGGAGTATTTCCTGCAAATACTCCTTACTAACAAAGACTGAAAATGCATTAACTGTTTTATAAAAGGACTTCATCTTAAACTTAGTAGCCTAATTTAAAAAACATAAACCAGGACGGGAAGTTACAGATATGACTGAATTGCTGGCCTTAACCGAACATTACAGAGAACTCTACAGCAAGAAAAACTCCCAGAAGGCTAACAAGCGTATGTTTTTCCAATTACAAGAACATAGACCAAAGGAACCTTCTTGTTTTTATTTCACACCACAACCAAGAGGTCCTAAAACAAGAAACCATTTACCCCAGGTGCTTCCCTTCATTGAATACAACCACGACACTGGAAAAGAGATTGTCTACTTTTATGTCAGTCCACCATAAACCTCTTCCCTTTAGGCAAGATTGATTTCTCACTAGAAGGAGTCCAAAAGATTTTAGCTCTTGTGATGTCAGTCAACATTAAGGAGACTCCAATAGATTCTACAGTAAATCACTCCTCCTAATACCCTTAAATAAACCTGAAGAAATAAGAGTTGAAAAAAATGGGGAACCTTGTACAATCCTGGTGGATACCAGAGCCACCTTATCTATCTACCATAAGCCCCACCTTAGGAAGTCAAGAAATCCCTCAGAGTAAAAAAGGTCATTTCTTGCAAATCAAAACCACAATGAGATACCATCTTATGCCAGTCAGAATGGCAGTTATTAAAAAGTCAGGAAACAATAGATGCTGGTGAGGATGTGGAGAAATAGTAACACTTTTACACTGTCGGTGGGAATGTAAATTAGTTCAACCATTGTGGAAGACAGTATGGCAATTCCTCAAGGATCTAGAACCAGAAATACCATTTGACCCAGCAATCCCATTACTGGGTATATACCCAAAGGAATATAAATCATTCTACTATAAAAACACATGCACACATATGTTTATTGCAGCACTATTTACACTAACAAAGACATGGAACCAACCCAAAGGCCCATCAATGATAGACCGGATAAAGAAAATGTGGTACATATATGCCATGGAATACTATGCAGCCATAAAAAGGGGTGAGATCATGTCCTTTGCAGGCACATGGATGAAGCTGGAAGCCATCATCCTCAGCAAACTAACACAGGAACAGAAAACCAAACACTGCATGTTCTCACTCATAAGTGGGAGTGAATCATGAGAACCCATGGACACAGAGAGGGGAACAACACACACCAGGACCTACTGGGGAGTGGGGGTTAGGGGAAGGAACTTAGAGGACAGGTCAATAGGTGCAGCAAATCACCATAGCATACGTATACCTATGTAACAAACCTGCACGTTCTGCACATGTATCACTTTTTTTTAAGAAGAAGAAATTTAAAAAAAAAAAAAGGTCATTTCTGTGGTGGGGGTTTCAAATCAAGTTCAACAGGTCCCCATATCTGAACCTATCCAGTTGATGTCAAAGTCATTTTCAGAAAAACATACCTTTCAAATATGTGGTAGTGCTCCAGTAAACTTGCTAGGGTGATACTTACTTTCAAAGCTAAAAGGGCATATAATTCTCTCCAGAGGGAGAAATAATCTTAGAGTTTCCTGATTCCTGAACCAGAGCTATTATGCTGTCTACAGGCCGAAATTGATAAGATTGCAACTCAGGCCTGTAATAACCCTGACCTTTCTAAAATACCTGAATGTTTATGAGCTTCTTCTTCAAGAGATATAGGAAGGATTAAAAGTGTGGAAGCTATAAGCGTCCAAACTTATCATTCTAAACCTTTGCCTAAATTACCCCAATATCCACTAGAACCCCAAGCAATTCAAGAGTTCTTACTAATTGTAGTTTTAATTAAATAAGGATCTATAATTCCATGTACCAGTCCTTGTAACACTCCAATCCTACCAGTTAAAAAACCAAATGAATAATGTTGGAGATTTGTTCAAGATTTATGGGCAATTAAAACTGCAATACCAAGGTTTCCTATAGTCCCGAACTCTAATACTTTATTATCTAACATGCCTACTGATTCAGAATGATTCTCAGTAATAAATCTCTGCTCAGTCTTCTTTAGCATTCCAGTTCACGAAGACAGTCAATACATTTTTTGCTTTTACTTGGAAAAATCAGCAGTATACCAGAACTGAAATGCTACAAGGGCTTACTGAAGCCCCTTTCTATTTTTCCCAGGCATAACATCAAGACTTAATAACCCTGTAGCTTCCTCAGAATTATACTCTTATTCAGTATGTAGATGATCTGCTGTCATGCTCTCCCACTAAAAAATGCTTTGAAATTGTCTCAATTTACCTTTTACAGCAACTCGCATGAAAAGGTCACAGGCTTCAATGGAAAAACTTCTGTTTTCAAGAGAAAGAGTTTACTATTTGGGACATGACTTGAGTGCTTAAGGGATTTCCCTCTTGCCTGGGAGAATAAAAATTATTCAGTTTTCCTTGGCCTGCAACCAAAAGACAATTAAGAGGTTTTCTTGGACTTGCAGGATACTGAAGATCCTGGGTCCTGAATGTTTTCTTACCTCACATGGCCTCACATTTGTATGAGCTCACTAGAAATGCAGGACCAGAACTTTTACCTTGGGAA
Organism: Chlorocebus sabaeus; assembly: GCF_047675955.1. Taxonomy (NCBI): domain Eukaryota; kingdom Metazoa; phylum Chordata; class Mammalia; order Primates; family Cercopithecidae; genus Chlorocebus; species Chlorocebus sabaeus. The sequence continues at coordinate 98,081,560 of NC_132911.1, forward strand.
GACAGTCACGAGCAAGCTTTAGCCAAATAAAATTGGCCTTACAACAGCCTCCAGCTTTAGAACTTTCAAATTACATTAAGCCTTTTACCTTGTTCATTCATGAATGTAACAATCAGGCATTAGGAGTTCTTACCCAAGAATACAGAAGGAAGTAGAAGCCCTTTGCATATTATAGCTTGCACTTAGACTCAGTAGCTAAGGAATATCCTGATTGTTTAAAAGTAGTAACAGCAGCAACCAAGTTGGTAGAAGTTTCCTCTGAGCTAGTTTTAGGAAATGCACTTAACTTCTAAGTCTCACATACTGTGGAAAATCTATTAAATTCCAACAAAACTGAGCATTTTTCAGCAAGTAAATTAACATCTTACTGAATTCTTCTCCTGTCTCCTAATCTTCATCTAAAATGCTGCAACCTATTTAACCCTGCTACTCTACCACCTCTGCCTGATGGTGGTGAAGACCACAGTTGTTAAGTGTAATATCAGAGATAGTGGCCCCTCATGTTGACTTACAAAATACTCCATTGGCTAATCCTGAGTTAAACTTTTTATTGATGGGTTCTATGCCAAAAACTCAGAAGGGAAAAAAATATCAGGAGGGTTATGCTGTTACAACTCAAAATGAGTTAATGGTGAAGGGATTAAGTCAGCTCAACCCACAGGGCTTTTTGCTCTCACCTAGACTTGTCATATAGCTAAGGACAAATTAGTAAATATTTACACTATATGCTTTTGGAGTAGTCCACAATTTTGTCATGTTATGAAAACAACAATGGCTTTTCATTTCTAGAGGGACCCCTGACAAAAATATACTCCAAGTAGATGAACTTTCTGCTATTCTGCTACCATGACAGATTGCCCATTATTAACATTGAAGCCCATACCTGTAAAACTGAACCTGAATATAAAGAGAAAGCCCTAACAGATTTTTATGCTAAATCAGCTAGTGCTAAAACTGTTAGGATATGCAATTTGAACAAATTTCATGAGGTTGAGCCAAGTCAACTCCCTTGTGATGGCCTATTTAATAAACAGTGCATTTTGCAAAAAAACAAAACAAAACAAAACAAAACAAAACAAAAAAAACAAAACTGGTATCTAAAAGTGTGTAAATTGAATCTTAAGTGTGAATACACAGAGGGCCTGGATGGCCACCTGGTTCTTCCTGAGTCTCTGAAGGCTTCATTGTTAAAAGCTCTGCCTTCCACAGATCATCATGGAACAGAAAAATGAACCAAATTATAAAAAGAATATTAGCGAAGTGACTATTCCAAAACTGCTAAAATAGTTTATAACCAATGTTTGGTTTGTTAAACTCATAATTCTGGGAAAATAAAAACTTCAGGCAGTGTATTTCCACCACCTGGTGGACCATTTGAACACATACAGATGGACTTCTTTCGATTGCCACCATCAATGGCGTGTCAGTATTTTCTTGTAAGTTTGTATACTTTCTGGTTGGGTTGAAGCTTTCCCATGTAGGAAAGTTGATGCTGTGATAGCAGCTAAGAAATTATGAGAAAATATGTTTCCTTTATGGAGCATTGCTGGAGAACTCTCCAGTGATGGGGGAACTCATTTAACTGGGCAAGTTATAGAGCAGTTAAATAAGGTGTTATGGGCACAATGGCATGATCAACCTCAACCTTCTGAAAAGAATGAAAGAAAAATGGCATCTTAAACCTGAAACTGGCAAAGTTAACAGAATCAATTGGGCTGCCTTGGCCAAAAGCATTAACATTGGCTTTAATGGCAATGAGACCTACTCTCACTGGAAAACATAAGTTGACCCTTTTTGAAATAGTCACTGGAAGGCCTATGATCCTAATAATAGAACTTGATGCATCTCCTGCTATGACTAAATAATGCAAGGCTCTAATGCATTATGCCAGAGTGTATTTTCATCAGGTAAAAGAAGTTTTCGGTGCTCCACTGACTAAGGACGATCAAACTTTTTATGGTCTAGAAACCAGAGGTTGGGTCTTCTGGAAACCACATCAGAGGACGACTGCCTTTGAACCCCACTGGAAGGGGTTATACCAAGTTATTCTTACTACTTACTTGAAGTATTTATTTACTTGAAATAAGACTTCAAGGTCTCAAACTTTGGAACTACATCTCACAACTCAAAAAGGTATCTTCGGACTTCTGGAACTGTATGTCTGTTGGAAAATTTAAGGTAAAGCTGGCCAGAAAAATTTCCCAGAGGCAAATAGTACCCTCGATGTGGACAGCTTTCCCAAGATTATGGATCAAGACTTCTCTGTGATTAAAAAAGCCTTATCCTTTTTTCTTTTCCTTCTCATTTCCTGCTGTCCTAATCCTTTCCTTTTCCTTGCAGGAAAATCCATAGAGCCATAATCAGTGAATGGCTTTAGCTACAGTTTATGCTATAGTACAAAATACAGAGCAATCGATGGGTTTGTGGGCTAATGTCAAAACAAACAAACAACAACAACAACCAAAAAAAAAAAAAGCAGGAAACAATTCCATCAGTGCCAGTACCTCTCCATCTTCCCAATGAGAGTAATGCTGAAATTCCACAGGAAGTATGGAAAGCTATCTTTGATGTTCTAAACATCACTGTGACTTGCTTTCCTACACTCAATAGAACCAACACTCTAATCTTTCCAGTTAACCTGATGGTTACCAAATGTAGAAAACCTATCTGAATGGTGCATGCAAAAGATATACTGTGCTTCCAGACATCGTGCACTTAAGACCTTGGAATTACCTTTGTGGGTACAAGTAATTGTTTGTATAATGTCACTAGATTAAATTCAATAGGGTCTTTTATCATTAAATGTGATTATATTCCCTTACAGTATGTTATAATGGGGCCACCAAAAAGTAAATTTTCCACTAGGCCTTGTTTGGAAGCTATCAAATTTAACTGACCCCTGCTCAAACACAATTAGGTGGCCTTTTTTCCAACCCCCAAAGACCTATATCAGATCTTCAGAAAATCTGCTTATTCTGTTCTGTCTCCTTGCTTGTTTGGATCTTGCCATTTGGCGTAGCTCACTCCTACCTTTCAAATTCGTTCCCCTAGAAGTCTCCACAATAGCTCTTATAATCAGAGGCTAAAATGGTCAATAACCGAAATTATCATCAACCTTCAAACAGACAAAGTTAAGCTAGTTTCCACTGAGGAAAGATTCTAGTGGGATCTCTGGGGGTGCACTCTTGGTGGTAGCAGAGTACTAATTGTATGGAATTTGAAGCTAATCTGTAAATTGGGGAAACTCTTCAATTTTGTGGTCAATCACATCTACCAGGGTTTCAGACAAGTAGAAGCCACTCTCTAAAAGGTGAATAATAACATACATGTTCAATAAACACCACTTAATAAAATATCATAAAGCTTTAAATCTCCTTTTTCCCTCAATTTGGGGCTTATGATTGGTATTGAATAAAAATGTATGCTGTAACCATCTCTCTGATTTTGTTATTACAGAAAGCTTAATTTAAAAGGTGGTTGATACTGCTGTTTCCATAGACACTGCCACCAAATACATTAAGGAAATTTTTCAAGAGAAAGAAATATAGGATATGTTTACAAGAGCAACTAACATTTGGTTTGCAGGCATTCTAAATGGCCGATAATAGGCTTGGGTTTCCCAAGGTTTTCTAATCTTCGTATTTCTTCTAGTGGGTCTCCAAGTTGTTATGACTTGTGTTACCAGGCTAACAACTAAAGTCAATCCCTCTTTAAATCAGGCCATTTTACAGCAAACTATGGTCCTTAATCACCATAACACCCCAAAAAAGGACTATAACCACTTAGACGCAAATACTGTAGAGCTGCCTCTGTTGCCTGAACTTTGACTTGTTTGATTTGATTTGATTCATTTCATAAGGACTCTTAAGAAGTATGCTTTGGTCTTTTGGTATTATCTTCTTGATTGTCATCATATTAGTTCTGCTGGTATGCTATATCCTCTTAAGTCTTAAAAATTTTGTATGCAGCCATTCATTGAGTGTTGAATGGTCTCACTTTGATTAATTCAGTAAGAACATAATTATTCAACTGATGTGACACTGCGACTTATGAATTTCATACTGTGAACAAATAAGACTTGTGTATTCCACACTGAGACTAAACAAGTCCACCTATAATGGTGACAGAGGGTGGCATCAATGCCCAAAGTTTGAGTCAATCTCTCAAAATGGAGATGTTGACCAAAAGGAGAAAATTGTTAAATCAAACTAAGTTTGGTCTCAGACAAATCCTCTGTACTTGCATGCTTGAGTCCTTATGTAACAAACTGCAACCTAACTTTGTATGTAAATAAACTGAAAGCCTCATTTAGGAATATTCTTCTGTAACAAATAGCTGTGTCTCAGTCAATCACAGCAGTTTGACTTTAGTCAATCACAGGCGGCCAACTCTTCAAATCATGTTGAAATAAGCAAATGCCAAAGTGTAACCAAGCCAGCTGTTTCTATACCTCACTTCCATTTTTCATACCTCCCTTTTCTTTTTTCTTTTTCTTTTTTTTTTTTTTTTGAGACAGAGTCTCACTCTGTCACCACACCGAAGAGCAGTGGCGTGATCTCAGCTCACTGCAACCTCCGCTTACTGGGTTCACGTGATTCTCCTGCCTCAGCCTCCTGAGTAGCTGGGATTACAGGCATGCACCGCCACGCCTGGCTAATTTTTGTATTTTTAGTAGAGACGAGGTTTCACCATGTTGGCCAGGCTGGTCTCGAACTCCTGACTTCAGGTGATCTGCCCACCTTGGCCTCCCAAAGTACTGGGATTACAGAGCCACCACACCCAGCACATCACTTTATTTTTTCTGTCCAAAAATGGTGTATGACCATGTTACAGCCCCAGAGTTTCTCTGAACCTGTTCTAATTCTGAGGGCTGCCTGATTCATGAATTGTTCTTTGCCCAATTAAACTTAAATTTGTCTGAAGTTTTTCTTTTAACACTTATATCCAAAAATCATCATGACATTTTAACTTTGTTATTTACAGTTACCCATTTAAAAGCAGTATATATGAATTTTAAAGGTCCAGTGTTTTTATTGCACTTATTAGAGTGGGGGAGGGAGGAGGAAAGACAGAAGGTAGGAGAAAAGGAGAGAAGTAGAGGAGATTGAAATTTTTTAAATCTCAAGAGAATAACAATGAAATCATCAAATGCATCCTGCTAACATTTCTACAATGTGTGAAATGTGTGAAACATATCTAACGCCCATTTTTGTTAGCTAATGTGGAACAATACACAGTCTAAACTGAGTTAACAGAGACCAGTTTTCTCCAACAGTAACACAAAGCTCAGTGTGTCCCTGGCTGGATATCTGATTTGCTGCTGTCTTCACCTGTTGATCTTTTCTGGACCTTGACTCCCTACGAAGTGATCCTTGGCCCTCTGCCAGGAAGTTATTTGTAATTATCTCTCCTGCTGCTCTCTGCTTGTCCATTCTTTAAAGAGGTGTGAAATCATGACAGGCTGCTCAGGACTATATTAGGCAGTAGGACATTAACTCAAATTGCCTAAATGGTTAGGGTAGTTACACAAGACCCTCTTCTTAGTGGAATGCTTTTTGTTAAATATTTTAAAAACGTCCTCCACTTCACTATTGAGGCTTCTTATTCCCCTGTCTAACCATACAGACATGTATTTAGGTGCAATATCTATTGTCTACAATTGCCTAGAACGTGGTAGATACCCCCACTCCAATGGGCAGTCCTTGTCCCAATATTCAGGGTTACCCACGCCCCATTAAATCTGGTTTCTAGACATCCCCATTGTCTGGGAAGTATTCCCTTTCTGTTAGCTGAATAACAATTATTAATAAAACAGACCATTAATGAATTAGCCCTAGTCTTAATTGTTTGGGCAAGTCATGACTGACCAAGTCACTTCTCATATTTGTGACCCAACGATTCAGTGCCAAGGTGAAAGAAATATTTTCTCTTCTTTGTGGCTTTAGAACCTGCATTAGTCCATTCTCACATTGCTATAAAGAATACCTGAGACTGGCTAGTTAATAAAGAAAGGAGGTTTAATTGGCTCACAGTTCCGCAGGCTGTACAGGAAGCATGATGCTGGCATCTGCTTGGCTTCTGGAAACTTTCACAAGCACATCTCACATGGCCAGAGGAGGAGCAAGAGAAAGACGGAGGAGATGCCACACACTTTTAAACAACCAAATCTCACAAGAACTCACTATTGTGACAGCAGCACCAAGGGGGATGGTGTTAAACCATGAGAAATTGCCCCCATGATCTGCAATCACTTCCCACCAGGCCCCACCTCTAACACTGAGGATTACAATTAAGCATGAGATTTGGTGGGGACACAGATCCAAATCATACCAGAACCAAAGGCTTAGCCAACTGGAATATGAAGTGAACTATTGACAGAGATAAATTGTACATATATTTTCAATACCGATCCAATTTTTTATTTAAATGAAATTTCAAATTGTTATTGCTTATAGGCTTTTATAACTCTTCAACACTTCATTAAGGCTCTTCTTAAGGTCCTCCATGTCTCCCCCAACCCAACCTTACATTGGATTTTTATTCTTCCCAGACATTTCCCTTCTGCTCTGACACCTAGAATACTAAGCCATCTGGCCCACCTATCCAAAGCTACCCCAACACCAAGGTCCAATTCACATTACACGTCCTATGAAGCTCTCATTGATGTTTGCAGCACACATTGATTTCCCCTTTCTCTTCATATTTGTAATAGTTTCATGGACAGCCCCAGTCAATTTACGCCACTTTGTGCCACTCTCCAATGACACAGAAATCTTGGAAGAGTTTAATATCGTGAGCATATTTGCTTTGACCATTCCACCAAACCCGACATTCAATACCATACTAGGTATTTATGAAGTTACATTTAATCACATATTGGAACTGTGACACTGAGGTTGCTAGTTTCTGTTGATTAGAGAAACTGTGCTGCCATGCCCAGAGGAAGTTTCATATGAGAAAAGTACAATGTTCCTAGAAACAATGGCTAAGCCAAGAACAAAACCAGGTTACACAAGACTTGAAATTTATACAAGTTGGGTAAGTAGGCTCTCTTGGCCGGGAGCGGTGGCTCAAGCCTGTAATCCCACCACTTTGGGAGGCCGAGACGGGCGGATCACGAGGGCAGCAGATCGAGACCATCCTGGCTAACACGGTGAAACCCCTTCTCTACTAAAAAATATAAAAAACTAGCCGGGCGAGGTGGCGGGCGCCTGTAGTCCCAGCTACTGGGGAGGCTGAGGCAGGAGAATGGCGTAAATCTGGGAGGCGGAGCTTGCAGTGAGCCGAGATCGCGCCACTGCACTCCAGCCTGGGCGACAGAGCGAGACTCCGTCTCAAAAAAAAAAGAAAAAAGAAAAAGATCTCAAGCATACATATATAAAATTAGGTAAGAAAGCGAATATTCAGGAGAACAGGAACAACTAATTACTTGAGCCTTAGATATGCAAGTCCCTTTCTTCTAAGAGGGTTTTGGACAATTCCCCTAAAATATTTACATAGAAAACACTCCCTGGTTGCCACCTGGCTTCCATCAAGAACATTCTGTAACATGCAAATGAGGCTGAAGCAGCATTAGCTCATGGTAAGCTGGGTTCTGAGGCTGAAGCAGCATTAGCTCATAGTAAGTTGACCTCTGAGCAGAGAAAGGATTTGGCCTTTTCCAAAGCCTAGATCTCAGGCACCTCTTCCCAAGGGCCTGGTACAGTGTTCAGCACATATTACGGAGCTGTGCCTCTGTATGCTGTCCACCTTCCTCACTCTCTCTCATGCCATACACTTAATTTTCTTCATAATGTCTAATATTACCTACAATTATCTTACTTGCATGTTTATTGTCTGTTTCTCCCAAACTCCATGAGATCAGGGACCTTATCAACCTTTGTTCCTCATCGTATCCTCAACATTTAAACAGTGCCTAAGCCTAATTCACAGTATCAATGAAGATCTGTTGAATAAATGAAATAAATATTGGCTAAAGGAATACATTAAAATGCTTTTGGTTTAAGATAGATCAAAACTTAGGGAATTCATAACAGAAAAAGCTTTAATAACAGAGCTTATAGTATTTGATTTTGTTTTGAGGCAGGGTCTTACTCTGTCCACCTAGGCTGGAGTGCAGTGGCAGAATCATAGTTCACTGCAGCCTTGACCTCCTAGGCACAAGTTATCCTCTCACCTCAGCCTCCTGCATAGCCAGGACTACACAGGCATGCCACCAGGCCCAGCTAATTTTTTTTTTTTTAACTTTTGTAGAGACGGGTTCTCACTATGTTTCCCAGGTTGGTCTTGGACTCAAGTGATTTTCCCACCTCAGCCTCCCAAAGTGCTGGGATTACAGGTGTGAGCCACCATGCCCAGCCAGAGTTTACAGTATTAGAAACAATGAGTTCATGTAATCTTCTTTTTTTATTATTTTTTATTTTTCTTATTTTTTGAGACAGAGTTTCACTCTTGTTGCCCAGGCTAGAGTGCAATGATGCAATCTTGGCTCATGGCAACCTCCACCTACTGGGTTCAAGTGATTCCTGCTTCAGCCTCCCAAGTAGCTGGATTACAGGTGTGTGCCACTATGCCGGCTAATTTTTTGTATTTAGTAGAGATGGAGTTTCACCGGTTGGTCAGGCTGGTCTCAAACTCCTGACCTCAGGTGATCCACCCACCTCGCACTCCCAGTGGAATCTTCTTCGAAGCAAATTTACATTTTGTACAAACCATGCATTATATTTAGCTTGTTTTCTTATAAAAACGTTCAATATTTCGAACCCCCAGTGCAATGAATGAATAGTTCTTCAGCAAGATTTATTAACTTTTGCTTATAGTAACCATAATAAGGTTACAACCTAAAATAAAAATACTCAAGAATTATCTTTATTAGCATGGTAATCAAAAAGTCACACCCCACATGCTTTAGGAATCAACAGTCATCTAAAAAACAGTAACTTCTTTTTTCCAGTGGTAGTTTCTTTATATTTATAGAAATGTAAATTTTGTCCCTTCATGGATTATTTATCTTAACTTAAGAAACCACTGGGAAATCAAACAGGAGAAATGTTTGTTTCTAGGCTATGAATCATAGGAGAGAATTGTACTAACTCTGTTTTTTTGTTTTTTTTTTTTTTTCACATTGGCCTACTTGAAACACTATTTCATTTTTTGTCCTCATTTTACATTTAATGAACTTGATTAAAATTCAAAATAGTACAGTTTTGTTTCCTTAAAGTTACATAATTGTTTTTGAGGAAAAATACAAACTACATAAAGTTATTGCCTGAGATAAATATTTGAGGTTAAAACGTATTTTGTTTTCAGTTCTTCTGAGTATGGCAAAAAAAAAAAAAAGTCCTCAATAAAACCATAGTTAATGTTTCATTTGGTAATGGTTCACTTCCCTGTTGACTTTCCAAGCATCCATCTTGGAAAGAAGAAACAAGCCTCTGTTTCTGTTTCCTTTGGTTAACAAGATTTCCAAATCTTCATTCAGTCTTCTGTTAAGAGTGTACCTGCAGTATCAATTTATTTATATTGCTGTCAAATGTATGGGGTTAATATAACTGGAACAATTGACTGGCCATCTGCAAAAGATGTTAGATACCTCATTGTTTACACCAAAAAAAAAAAAAAAATCCAGAAGAATAAGAAACTTAAATAGAAAAAAAGAAACAATAAAAGTGCAAGAAGAAAATATAAGGGACTTCTACTTCTTGCAATAGTAGATTAGGTAATTCAACCAACTATCCTGTTTAGAACAAGGAAGGATATTTTAAAACATGTACCTGCCATATATGATACAACTATTCCATTCTCAGGTATTTACCCAAAAAAAAATAAAAATGTATTTCCACACAAAGACTCTTATACAAATATTCATAGAAATTTCATTTGTAAGAGCCCAAACTGGAAACAATCCAAATGCCCATCAACTGGTAAACAGATAAACAAATTGTGGGTATAGCTATACAACAGACTACTACTCAGTATTAAAAAGGAGGGAACTACTGATATATGCAACAACACAGATGAATCTTAATATAATTATTTTGAGGGAAAGAAGCCATACAAAAAAGAGTAAACACTGTATGCTTTCATTTACATAAAATTCTAGAAAATGCAAACTAGTTTATCATAACAGAAGGTAAGTCAGTGGTTGCATGGGGATGGAGACTTGTGATGGGGCAGAGGGTAGGGAAGGAGAGATGACCAAGGGCCATGAGGACACTTTTGGAGGGGTGGTGGATATGTACATTATTTTGATTGTAGTAAAGGTTTCATGGTTAAATACCTGTCAAAACTCATCAAATTGTAAATTTATATATGTACACTGTATGTGGACTACACTGTAATCATTACCTCAGCAATATATATAATAATGACTTCAATCATATATCTCAACAAAAAAAGTCTACTTGAAAGTTTTGGAGAGCCTAAAAAGGCACTAAAGAATGACATAGCCAAGATCCAGGAGAAAAGGAATCCCAGAGAGGTGAACCTGGCATTTGGGGTCATTTCTCCCTTTGAGAAGCCCTTTAAATGTTTACCCTAAAAAGAAGAAATACTCAAAATGAATGGGGAAGGTGTCCAACTTAAAGGCTTCAGAAGAGAACAATAGAGCAACCCCAAAGAAGTGTAAAGAATGAGAAAATAAAAATGAGAGACCAGACACAGTAGCCTGTAATCCCAGCACTTTGGGAGGCCAAGTCAGGAGAATCACTTGAGGCCAGGAAGTCAAGACCAGCCTGGGCAACATAACAGGAATTCACTGCTACAAAGAAAAATTGTTTTAATTAGCCAGGAATGGTGGCACACACCTGTAGTCTCAGCTACTCAGGAGGCCGAGGTGGCAGTATCACTTGAGCCCAGGAGTTTGAGCTTACAGGGAGCCATGATCGCATCACTGCACTCCAGCCTGGGTGATAGAGACCTTGTCTCGAAACAAACTAACAAAAGAGAACAAAAATTAATGAATCCGAAAACAAGAAATAACTAGTGCAACCAACAAAATCAAATGTTGATTTTTTTAAAGACTGATAAAATACATTCCAGTAAAATTTATCAAGAAAAAAGAAGAAAAGTAAAAATAAATGTGCTAGGAATACAAAAGGGGACACAACTACAGAGAAAATACATATATTAAAATAATAAGAAATAAATAACTTTATGCCAATATATTTTTAAATGACAATTTTAGAAAAATATTACCTATAAGGAGAAGTTTTTTAAAAAATAATAATAAACCAATAACCATGAAAGTGTTTGTGTTTAAAAATCCACCTCCTTGTACACATACACACAGGTGTGCACAGCATGCACACAGGTACCACAAATACCAAATCGAAAGGGTTTCATGGAAAAGTTCTAGCAAAACCTGAAGGAACAGAATCTCAATCTTATGTTCCAAAGCACTAAAAAAAAAAAAAAAAAAAAAAAATTCCATCAGTTTAATGAAGCTAATAGTCATTTAATGAAACTAACGTTAACTGTTATACCAAAACTAAATAAGACTACATAAAAGGAAGATTATAGGCCAATATCACTTATGAACATAAATGTGAAAGTCATAACTAAATAAAATGTTTCTTAAAATCTGAGTATATAAAAAATTCCTCTTCTCTAAACTGCATTTATCTGAGAAATAGAAATTAGAACAGTATATTAGAAAAAAATTAATGTAATTTACCACATTAACAAAGCAAATAAAGTTATGCGATTCAACAGTTGGAGAAAATACATTTGATATAACTCAAAACCCATCCATAAATTTTTTAATTGTAGCAAAATAGTAATAGAAAGGAAAGTCCTTAATCTGAAAATGGGAACCAGCCAAATTCCTAAATCAAACATTTTGTTTAATGGTAAATGTTCTACACATTCCCTTTAAAGTAGGAAAAGTAAAGGATGTTCATTGTCACTGACCAGTGCAGAAAAAAAAAAAGAAAAAAATTACATAAGGGTTTCAAATAAATAACAGAATTGTTATCATTAATAGATGATATGATTGTGAACACAGAAAATCCGAGAAAATTTACAGATAAACTCTTAGAGTTCAACAAGTTATTGGAATACAAGACCAATAGGCAAAAATCAATTATTTTTCCATATACCTGGAACAAACAAGTAGCAACAGTAAATTTTAATATCATGCTTTCACAAATAATAAATACTATATAGTACCGAGGACTAAATCTATAATTTATCTGCAAATTTTTTTGTGGTAAAAGTCACAAAATCTTGCTGAAGGACAGTATAGAAGACCTGAATAAATAGAGATGCATTGCTGTTCACAGATGAGAATACTCAATATCGTTAAGAGATCAAGTCTCTCAAAGTAAATCTATAAAGGCAGTGTAAATCCACTCAAACTACTTGTGCAACTTGACAAGCTGATTCTCAAATTCATATGGAAAAGAAAAAGCAAAAAATAGCCAAAGGTTGTTGAAGAAGAACATATTTGGATATTAAGCTACAGTGATTTAATACAGCATAGTACTGATGCAGGGATAGAGATAACAGAGCCTAGAAACTGAAGAATAATATAAAAAACTAGATAGTTGTCAGACATTGCACTAAATATCATGGGGAAAGACTCAACTAGTCAGTAAATTATATTGGAATAAGTGGTTATTCTTAAGGAAAAAAAGTAAAATTAGAATTATATTAAACAGCATAAATGAAAATAAATTTCAGATTAAAAATCAAAAGAGAAAAGCAAAACATTAAGTCTTTTAGATTAAAATATAGAAAAGTATATTTATGACTTTAGGGTCGGGAAGAAAGTTTTAACCAAAACATAAATGAAAACCACAAGGAAAGGCCAAATTTTAAAACGCTGTACCAAAAGACACTGTTAAAAAAAGAAAATACTAGTCACTTGAAAAAAGATACTTGCCATGAAACTGACAAAAGATTAGTATTCAGAATATATACCAAAAAAATAAGAGCAGGAGAAAGTCCAATGTTTAAAGTGGATAATTCTCAGAGGAAAAAGTCTGAACAGTAAATAAAAATATGACTGTATACTCAGTTGTGCTTATAGTTAAGAGAATGCAAAAAAAAATTAAGATACAATTTCACACTTACATAAATTGGCAAAACCACTTTGGAGAGTAATTTTCCCATAAACATGAGCATACCGTATGGCCAAGCAATTCCACTTCTAGAGAAAGTTTTGCCCGTGTGTACAGAGACCTGCGTAAGAATAAATTTGGGAGGATTGTTTGTAAAAGCAAAAAAATGGAAAACAACCTAAGTGTCCATCAACAGAAGAAAAAAAATGAATAAATTGTGGCTCATACAATTGAATAATGTTCAATAAATGTTCATAGAATTGAATGGAAAATTAGAGCTATGGGCCAGACACAGGCACGGTGGCTCATGCCTGTAATCCCAGCACTTTGGGAGGCCGAGGCGGGCGGATCACGAGGTCAGGAGATGGAGACCATCCTGGCCAACACGGTGAAACCCCATCTCTACTAAAAATACAAAAATTAGCTGGGCATTGTGGCGCATGCCTGTAATCCCAGCTACTCAGGAGGCTGAGGCAGGAGAATCACTTGAACTAGGGAGTCGGAGGTTGCAGTGAGCCGAGATCGCGCCACTGCACTCCAGCCTGGGCAACAGAGTGAGACAGCGAGACTCCATTTCAAAAAAAAAAAAAAGAAAAAAAGAAAAATTAGAGCTACAAGTGTCAGCATGGATACTTTGAAAAATATATGTAGTGTAGGAGCAGGTTGAAAGACTACAGAATTATAACACTTACATAAAGTTTTACAGCCTGCAAAACAATATTGTAAAAACTTTATGAACAGAAACATGTACAGTAATAGGATAAAAACATGCACGGGGATGATAAATACCAAATTTGGAACATTAATGATTCCTGGGTAGAGAAATGAAATCAGAGTGAGGTTCACCACATTTGTTAGCTTTCATTTCTTAATGAAAGAAAATGCAAAACAAACACAAGATGTTATGATTGTGTAAAGTTGTGTGATAGGTACACAGGTAGTGTAGGGGAGGCAAAATTTTATCACTACTTGCAGGGTTTTCCTGCTGAGCCTGAGAATTAAATTAACGTAAGGCAGATCAACAAAAGAAAGCATTCAATTTTTAAATTTTATTTTATTTAATTTTGAGACAGGGTCTTGCTCTGTTGCTCAGGCTGGAGTGCAGTAGCATGATCATGGCTTAATGCAGCCTCAGCCTTCCGACTCAGCATGCCACCCCCTGTCCCCAGGCCACCCAGTAGCTGGGACTACAGGCACTGGCCACCACACCCAGCTCAAATTTATTTAATATAAATTTTACATGGCACGGGAGCCTTAATGAGGAATAAAGACTCAAAGAAGCAGTTAGTTAGAGTTGAATGAACACTTATATACTGAACTGGACAAAAAATAGTAAATTATGAAACTGAGACAAGGCAAAGAGGCTTGGGCAGGGTAGTTAATTGGGTAGAGAAGCCCGTCCTTGATGATAAGAATATTTTCCTTCTTATGTGGAGAGAACATCTTTCACATGGGAATTGTGTCTCTTCCTTTAAAGAAACGGAAGGAAGGGCTGGGTGTGATGGCTCACACCTGTAATCTCAACACTTCGGGAGCCCAGGGCGGGAGGATCCCTTGAGGCCAGGAGTTTGAGACAAGCCTAGTCCACACAGCACAACCCCCATCTCTACAAAAAATAAAAATAAAAAAAAAATCCAGCTACTCGGGAGGCTGAGGTTGGAGGATTGCTTGGTCCCAGGAATTTGAGGCTGCAGTGAGCTATGATTGCACTACTGCACCCCAGCCTAGGTGACAAAGCAGACCCCTTCTCTAAAGAAAAGTTGAGTGGGGAAGGTCAGAGTGATCTTACATCTGCTGTTTTTCATGTGCCTTTAACTCAAAATGGTCAATGTACCAGGACAACATATTTTGGGGTGGCAGGTTGTTAATTCCTTCAGTAGTTACTATGACATTGTACTATACACTTCTTGTATGTTTAATGCATTTCATAATTTCAAAAAGAGAAAAACTTGCATAAACAGACACTGAATACTTGTCTGGCAATGAAGTAGTGTGGGGAAATAGACAATGACCCAAGTGATCAAGTCCTCAGTGAATGAGGAGGTATGAACTAGGAAGAGTAGAGGGCAGCAACAAAGAGGGCTATCTGGCACCATCGTCTAATGGCATGTGCTTCACAGGGTCTGGATGGAAAAAGGAGCATGCAGCCTGGTATCAACAATAAATTTAAACACCATTCTTTTCATTTACAGAAGTTTCTGAAGCCCAGGAACCATCAAAAGTCTTTACATAGGCATCAGTTAATCAACTTTGCTAGCTTGGGGCCCAAATAAAAAGATCTGTGTTGACATCTCTGCTCATGGCCACAGGGCATGGTAGTGCTCCTAAAATTGTGGTTAATGGTGCAGCAGCCTGAGATTTCCAACCTGAGTCAGTGGTGAAAGAGCACATTGTGGCAATGCTGTGAGGAGAAAATTAGATTCCGTTCTTCTGGGTTCGTTCCAAGGGAGACACGGAAATCCTCTCAGAGGGAATGAACCTGAGCCAATCTGATTATCAGAACACTTGGCCTTTTCAGTAGAGGCAAGTAAAGCTCTGAGTCCCAGAAGGAGAGCTCATTTCCAGTGCAGCACCCCCCAAAAATATAAGTTTGGTATTGGCTAGCAACATCTTGCCAGGACTTGTTTATATTTCCAGACTTCTGTGAATGTTATCCACATTATAAAGTGTGTTCCAAGCATCAGCTAAAATTACATTTTTTATTTAATGGAGGTAGAAGATACCAATGCTGACCTATACAGAAAATCCTGGAACACTTGACTTCTAAGAAGTAACTAAAAACAAACAAACAAATCCTAAGACACAAGGTAACCTCATCGGCACTTGGAAGGAAGGTAGAAGTTTTAAGCTTTTTTGTAGTATTTTATTTTTGTAGTATTTTATGGATCTGTACAGCTAGCAGGCCTACTAATGGCCCAAAGAGACAATTATAGGGTAATTATAGGGTAAGACAATTACCCTGAGAATTATGGCATCTCAGGGTAAAAAGAAACTTACCTCATTGTACAGAAAAAACACTCATCAAAGATGTAATGTCTCTCAGAATCAGTGATACTGTTTTACTCAAGATTTGGGAAAGATGTTGGCACGATATTAGTCTAAAGATTATGTCAGCTCAAAGGATCAAACAAAACATTATAACATGGTTTCATCCACTACGATTTGGGAGAAAGGTTGATGTGGGCCATTTTTAGAAAATCTATAATTAAACAGCGGCAAACAAAGATTTCTTGATATAATTCAGAACACTTGGTGGGGTTGAGCTGTTAAAAAATGTTCAAAGATTTACTGAAGCAGAAAGAAGAAAATTAAGGGGTCAGGGACAACAGTGCAGGACAAAGGAGGACAGGAGTAAGAAACTGTCCTAGCCAGGAAGAAACAACCATGCTTACTAGTAAAAATCAAAATTCAGGATGGAAAACGGAATCTAAGAAAACACACAAACACATAATGCCTTTTGGGGTGATAAGATCATCTTTTCAAATGTACTTTTACTACATTTTTATTACCATTAAAACTGACTAAAATAGAGAACAAGTAGCCGAAAAACAATGTCAATGATTCTTGTTAGTTTCACAGTTGAAATTCACTGTGCTCCAGCCTGGTGACAAAGTGAGACTGCGTCTCAAGAGAAAGGGGGGAAAAAAAAAGCCAAAGACCAAGAACAAGTGAGTACAAATTATAAGTCAAACAGCTAAGGCCTTCCACTCAAATATCAAGGCTTATTATAAAGTCATGCTAATTAAAAGAGTGTGGTATTTTGTCAGAGTTAGACTAATAAATCACTATTTTAAAAATACAAAATGTGGAATTTATCTGTCCAACTGCAGAAAATTGAAATACGACAGAGGTAGCGTTGCATTCCAGTCTGGGGGAAGGGATACATTTATTCAGTAAATATTATTAGGACAATTCAGCCGGGCGCAGTGGCTCACGCCTGTAATCCCAGCACTTTGGGAGGCTGAGGTGGGAGGATCACGAGGTCAGGAGATGGAGACCATCCTGGCTAACACGGTGAAACCCTGTCTCTACTAAAAAAATACAAAAAATTAGCCGGGCGTGTTGGCGGGCGCCTGTGGTCCCAGCTAATAGGGAGGCTGAGGCAGGAGAATGGCATGAACCTAGGGGGCGGAGCCTGCAGTGAGCTGAGATGGCGCCACTGCACTCCAGCCTGGGAGACAGAGCAAGACTCCGTCTCAAAATAAATAAATATTATTAGGTCAATTCATCATTCAAGCAGGAAAAAAATCCAGATTCCCATTTTATGTCACTTGGAACAATAAATTCCAGGTAAATTAAAGAACTAAGTATGAAATATAAAACTTAAGTTTTCAAAGAAACTATAGAATAATCTCTTTATGACTTCAGAGCAAGAAAAGATTTATTCAATAAATGAACAAATATATAAACAAAAAAATCCCATACTCTAAAAATATATACAAAAAAAAATGACTATATTAAAACTTAAGACATACATAAAAAACAGACTTCTGGAAGAATATATAATATCTGTATTAGTAATGAAATAAAAAATATTAAATTAATATTAACATTAAATATTAAAATTAACAAAAACTTTGAATTTATATATCAATCAGAGAAAGAAAACAACAAGGAAATGGATAACATAAATGAACAGGCAATTCACAGAAAAGGAAATCCAAATGACAAATAACACAGAAAAATATACTTATCCTAATTGGCAATCAGGAAAATTCAAAAATAAGGTTTCCTTTCACACCCATCAGACTGGAAACTGCAAAGTCTCTCAGAGTTAAGTGTTGGACTCATGTGGAGCAACAACAGTTCTCACATCTTTCTGGGAGGCACCTACTTCACAGAGCAAGTTGGCAACATTTGATAAAAATGAAGATGCACAGTCAATTCACTTCTGATATGTACTAGTATTTTCAGTGCAGCATTGTATTTAATAGCAGAAGAATAGGAAACAATCTAAATGTCCACAAACAAGAGAATGAATAAATGAATTGTGGTTTATTAGCCCAATGTCAAAATGAAAGAACTAGAGCTGGGCAGGGTGCAGTGGCTCACACCTGTGATCCCAGCACTTGGGGAGGCCAAGGCGGGTAGATCACAAGGTCAGGAATTCAAGACCAGCCTAGCCAAGATGGTGAAACCCCATGTCTACTAAAAATACAAAAATTAGCCAGGTGTGAGGGTGGGTGCCTGGAATCCCAGCTACTCGGGAGGCTGACGCAGAGAATTGCTTGAATCTGGGAGGCGGAGGTTGCAGTGAGCCAAGATTGGTACATTGCACTCCAGCCTGGGCAACAGAGAGAGACTCTGTCTCAAAAAAAAAAAAAAAGAACTAGAGCTACATATGTGAAAAAGAGGTGGGAAGGAACACAAGGAAAGGAAAGACATTGGTCAGTGGATACAAAGTTATAGTTAAGAGAAATAAGTTCTGGTATTCTATTGCATGGCAAAAGGACTAGAGTTAGTAATAATGTACATTTCAAAACAGCTACAAGAGAGGATTTTAAATCTTCTCACCACAAAGAAGTGATAAACATTTGAGGTAATGGATATGTGAACTACCCTGATGTGATCCTTCCATAATGTATCAAAATGTCACATTATACCCTATAAATATAAATAATTATTATTTGTCAAATAAAAATTTCTTTAAAAGACAATTTGCAAACACATATATGTATCACTTATTTTTATATACACATTTACCATGAAATTTAAAAATAAAAGCAAATAGTTCTAGTTATATTACATAAATGTGAAATAAAAGCATATGAACATTTATAAAGCTGTTAAACATTAAACCTCTAACAGTAATTCACTCAGAGAAGAAAAAAGGGTAATACGATTGGAGATAAATACAGAGCAGTCTTCAACTCTATCTGTATCGTTTTCTTTCTCTCCAAAAATCTATAACAAATATGGCAAAATGTTAACATTTGAAAGATACGAGTAGTGGGTATAATTTATTCAACAAATACTCACTAGAATGTGTCGGACACTGTTCCAGGCTGGGGATACAGCAATGACTAGGACATGAAAGTCTCCAACCACACAAAGCTCACATTGTATTGGGAAGATGGACCACATAAAAATAAAACAAATTTCTATGACAGATAGTAAGTGCTATGAAGAAAAATAAAGCGCAAAAAAAAAAAAAAAAAGTGATTGAGGGGGAGGATTCTGGAAAAATGGCAGAGTAGGGAGCATCAGAAATTTGTCTCCCCACCTGCACAACAATTATACTGGCAGAATGTGTCTGGTTTAACCATAGCTGAGAGTTGTGTACGTGTTGCTGGAGCAGCTTACACACAGCTTGTTGAAGCCAGAATGGGCAAAACAAGCCTTGTTCTCCAAATACTGGGGATCTGTGTTCAGATTTCTGACAGCTGCTTCTAATCACAGATGTGCAGACAAAGGGCAGGTGACCATTGCTATTTCACCCTTTCTCATTGTTGTGAGCCCCTCCCCCTCCAGCTGAGGTGACTTTCACTGGATTTAAAAGGCCAGCACCATTTTTTCCTCCTTCCTTCACTTTTCTTTTTTGTCTTTTTTTGGATCCAGACTTTAAAAGACTATGACTTTCAAAAACAACTGCTTGAGAAAAATGATAAAGTGACCACACATGTCCAGGGAAAGGTAGAAGCTCAGAAAAGACCTGAGAAAACCTTAAGTCTGATATTCAGGATGATCCTTGGTAAAGAGATGACCTACCACAATAAAAAAATAAATCAACAATAACAGAAAGAGCAAACCCTGGCAAAAGCAGTTTTCCAGAGAATCTGATTTCCAGAGTTACCCTATTATTAGATTCAAACGTCCAGTTTTCAACAAAAATATCACAAGAAATAGAAAGAAACAGGAAATTTTATCACATTAAAAGAAAAAAAATACATCAACAGAAATTGTTCCTGAAAATGACCTGATGGAAGAGCTACTAGACAATGATTAAAACAATTGTCTCAAAGATGCTCAAAAAACTAAAGGAAGATGTGGAGAAAGTAAAAAAAATGATGATAAACAAAATAGAAATATCAATAGAGATAGAAAACCTAAAAAGATACCAAAAAGAAGTGCTGAAGCTGAAAAGTACAATAACTGGAATAAAAAGTTCACCAAAGGGATTCAAAGGCAGATTTGAGCATGCAGAAAAAAGAATCTGTGAACTTGAAGATAGAACAATGGAAATTATCCAGTCTGAGAAACAGAAAGGAAAAAAAAAGTTTGAAGAAAAGTGAACAGAGCCTAAGGGACATGTTGGACACCATCAAGTGGATTAATATACACATTGTCAGAATTAAAGAAGAAGAAAGAGAAAAAGGAGCAAAGAGAATATTTGGAGAAATAATGGCTGAAAACTTCCCAAATTTGATAAAAGGTACGAATATAAGCATCTAGTAAGCTCAATTAATTCCTAGAAAGATGATTTCAAGACAGAGAGAATCTTGGAAGCAGCAAAAGTAACTCATCACATAAAATGGATCCTTAATAAGACTATCAGCAGATTTCTCATCTGTGACTTTGGAGGCCAGAGGTAGTGGGCCAATATAGTCAAAGTGCTAAAAGAAAACAACCTGTTAATCAAGAATCCTATATTCAGCAAAATTGCCCTTTAAAAAAGTTAGAAATTATTAGGTTGTTGCAAAACTAATTGCGGTTTTTATTATTCTTCAAAAAGAATAACAATTACTTTTAAAATGGCAAAAACCACAATTACTTTTGCACCAACCTAATAAGACATTCCTAGATAAACAAAAGTTATGAGAGTTAGTTACTGCTAGATCTGCCATACAAGAAATGCTCAAGTAAGTCCTGCACGGTGAAATTAAATAGTTCTATACAGTAAATCAAAGACATATGAAGAAATAAAGATCTCAACTAAGGTAAATACACAGGTAATTAGAAAAGCCAGCATTTTTGCATCAATGGTTTGTAACTTTTTTAATGTATTATTTAAGAGACTAAAGCATTTAAAATAATTATTAGTTTATGCTTTGGGGCACAAAATGTATAAGAACGTAATTTTGTAACATCAACAACTGAAAGGGCAAGAATGGAGCTATAAAGAAGCAGAGTTTTTATGTCTTGTTGAAGTTAAACTATAAAAATTCAAAATAGTGTTATAACTTTAGTATGTTAAATGTAATCCCCATGGTAACCACAAAGAAAATAGCTATAGATTGTACACAAAAGGACATTAGAAAGGAACTCAAAATTTTTACTACTAAAAAAACAAGTAATTACAAAAGATGACAGCAATGACAGAAATGAGACAAAAATGCTACAGGAAAATTGAAAACAAGTAGCAAAATTACAGAAGTAATTAATAATAATTACTTTAAATGTAAATGTATTAAACTCTCCAATCAAAAGACAGATATTAGCAAAATGGATCAAAACACATGCTCCAAATATATACTATCTACAAGAGACTCACTTTCAATCCAAAGGCACAAATAAGTTGAAAGCGAAAGTATGGAAAGAGATAGTTGATGCAAATAGTTACCAAAGAGAGCAGAGGGGGCTATGTTGATGTCAGGCAAAAGAGACTTTAAGTCAAAAAAGTTTACAAGAGAGAAATATATACATGTATGTATATATTCACAAAGCTTCAATACAATTATAAGCATTTACACACCTAATAACAGACCACCAAAATATGAAGCAAAAACTGACAGAATTAAAGGGAGAAATAGACACTTCTACAATAATAGTTGGAACTTCAATACTCTACTTTTAATATTGAATAGAACAATCAGGCAGAAGATAAGTAAGGAAATAGAGGACTTAGACAACACAAAAAAACCAATCTATTGAATATATATATATATATATATATATATATATATATGTATACACACACACACACACACAGTATTAGTCAATTCTCACATTACTATAAATAATGACCTGAGACTGGGTAGTTTATAAAGAAAAGAGGTTTAATTGGTTCACGGTTTCACAGACTACACAGGAAGCATGACTGGGGAGGCCTCAGAAAACTCACAATCATGGCAGAAGGCAAAGGGGAAGCAGGCACGTCTTACATGGCAGGAGCAGGAGGAAGAGTGAAGTGGGAGGTGCTACACCCTTTTAAAAACAACCAGATATCATGATAACTCATTTAGTCTCATGAGAACAGCAAAGGGCAAGTCAACACCATGATCCAATCACATCCCACCAGGCCCCTCCTCCAGCATTGGTGATTACAATTCAACATGAGATTTGGGTGGGAAAATAAATCCAAACCATATCACGCACACTATATATATGTTGTATTATACATAATATTATATTATCTATTAGATTAATAAACCAATAGATCTAACAGATGTATGCAAAATATTCTATGTAACAACAGCATACGCATTCTTCTCAAGTGCACATAGGACATTTCCAGAATAGACCATATGTTAGGCCACAAATTAAGTCTCATATTTAAAAAGATAGACATCATACTAAGTACCTACTCTGACTACAACAAGAAGTTAGAAATCAATAACATAAATTCATAAATTTGCGGAAATTAAACAACACACCCTTAAATCACCAATGGGTCAAAGAAGAAATAACAAGGGAAATTAGAAAATATTTACAGAAGAAAGAAAATAAAAACACAATATACCAAAATTTATGGGATGCAATGACAGCAGTGCTAAGGGAGAAATTTATAGCTTTAAACACTTACATTAAAAAACAAGAAACATCTCAAATTGACAACCTAACTTTACAAATTGAAGAACTAGAGGCCGGGTGCGGTGGCTCAAGCCTGTAATTCCAGCACTTTTGGAGGCTGAGGTGGGTGGATCACGAGGTCAGGAGTTCAAGACCAGCCTGGCTAAGATGGTGAACCCCTGTCTCTACTAAAAATATAAAAATTAGCCGGGCACAGTGGTGGTCGCCTGTAATCCCAGATACTCAGGAGGCTGAGGCAGGAGAATCGCTTGAACCTGGGAGGCGGAGGTTGCAGTGAGCCGAGATTGCGCCACTGAACTCTAGCCTGGGCAACAGAGCAAGAGTCCGTCTCAAAAAATAAAAAAGAACAAACTAAACCCAAAGCTAGCAGAAGGAAGAAAACAATAAAGATCAAAGCAGACATAGATAGAGAAGAGAAAAACAAAAGAGAAAAATCAATGAAACCAAAAGTTGGTTCTTCAAAAAGATGAACAAAAATGACAAATCTTTAGCCAAATAGACTAAGAAAGAAAAAAGGAGAAGACTCAAATTATAAAAATCAGAAATGTAAGTAAGGACATCACTACTGATTCTATAGAAATTTAAAAAGACTGAAAGAGAATACTGTGAACAATTGTACACCAATAAATTGAATAACCTTATATGAAATGGACAAACTCCTAGAAACACAAAACATACCAAGACTAAATCATGAATAAATGGGAAATCTGAATAGACCTATAACTAGTAAGGAGACAATCAGTAATCAAAAATCTCCCAACAAAGTACAGCCCTGGACCTGATGGCTTCAGGGGTGTATTCTATCAAACATTTAAAGAACTAAAACCAACCTTTCTCAAATCTTTAATTTTAAAAAATTTTCTTTAATTTTTAAAGAAAGATTTGAGAAGGAAATTAAAACGAAAGGAACACTTTCTAATTCAGTCTATGAGGTCAGCATTACTCTGATGTCAAAACCCAGACAAGGACACTAAAAGAAAACTACAGACCAATATTCCTTATGAACACTGATATAAAAATATTCCACAAAATATTAGCAAACCAAATTCAGCAGCATCTTAAAAGTATTATACGACATGACTAAGTGGGATTTATTCTTGGAATACAAGAATGGTTCAACATACAAATATTGGTCAATGTAATATAACACATTAACAGAATGAAAGAAAAACAACACATGATTATCTCAATTGATGCAGGAAAAAGCATTTGACAAAATTCAACACCATTTCATGATTTAAAAAAACACACACACACTGAAGAAAACTAGGAATAGATGGAAACTAAATCAATATAATAAAAACCATATATGAAAAACCTACAGTGAATATCATATTCAATGATGAAAGGCTAAAATCTTTTTCTCAAAGAAAACAAAGAGGCTGAGCATGGTGGCTCATGCTGTAATCGCAGCATTTTGGTAGGCTGAGGCAGGCAGATCACAAGGGCAGGAGATTGAGACCAGCCTGGTCAACATGGTGAAACTCCGTCTCTACTAAAAATACAAAAATTAGCTGGGCGTGTTGGCAGATGCCTGTAATTCCAGCTACTTAAGAGGCTGAGGCAGGAGAATTGCTTGAATCCGGGAGGGGAGGTTGCAGTGAGCCAAGATCGCATAACTGCACTCCAGCATGGGCGACAGAGTGAGACTCCATCTCAAAAAAAATAAAAAAGAAAGAAAACAAAGAAAGGATGCTTGCTTTCACCACATTTATTCAAATAGTAACATAGTACTGGAGTTCTAGCCAGACAATTAGGTAAAGAGAGAGAGAGAGAGAGAGAGAGGGAGAGAGAGAGATCAAAATTGGAAACAAGAAGTAAAATGATCTCTGTTTCCAGATGTTATGATTTTATCTGTAGAAAATCCTGAAGATTCCACAAAAACACTGTTAAAACTAATAAATGCATTTAACAAAGTAGCAGGAAACAAAATCAACAGACAAAAATCAGTTGCATTTCTATATACTAATAATGAACTAGTTAGTTCCTTTTGGAAAAGGAAATTACAAAACAATTCTATTTAAAACTGCATCAAAAAGAATAAAATACTTACGAATCAACCAAGGAGATAAAAAACTTATGCAACAAAAATTACAAAACATTGCTAAAATAAATTAAAGGAGACATAATAGAAACACACCTCATATTCATGGATTAGAAGACTTAATAAGATGTCACAATACTATCCAAAGTGATCTACAGATCCAGTGCAATCCCTATTATCCAATGACTTTTTTGGCAGAAATAGAAAAACCCATCCGGGAACATATTTTCCTCTATCCTCCCTAGGCTGGGGCTGTCTCAGGTCTTGGGACTCTGGCAGGGGACTGACGGGCAGAGGCAAAGGGATTGCAGCCTCTGCAGTTGGCCAGGCCAGGCTCTAGGGAGAAAAGCAAATGCTGGGCTAGGGTGGGGGGTGGGTGGGGGCAGATCTGGTGTTGCTGGCAGGAAGCACTTTATCTCTGACCTGGCCAAACATCCTCCAACCCCAAAAGAAATAAGCATTAGATGTTGGATGAATTAGCCAGTAAGTTTGCTCCTTGTACATCCACTGGTCCCTATAAGCTGAGAGTCTCTCATCATTTTCCTAAGGAACCGACTTAAGTATACCCTGACAGGAGATGAAAAGATCTGCACACAGCGGTTCATTAAGATTAATGGCAAGGTCCAAACTGATTTAACCTACCCTGCTGGTTTCATGAATGTCATCAGCATTGACAAGACCAGAGGGCATTTCCATCTAATCTATGATACTAAGGGTCACTTCGCTGTTCATCCTATTACACCCCAGGAGACAAAGTACAAGTTGTGCAAAGTGAGAAAAATCTTTGTGAGCACAAAAGGAATCCCTCATCTGGTGACTCATGACGCTTTCACCATCTGCTACCCTGATTCCCTCATCAAGGTGAATGACCCCATTTAGATTGACTTGGAGACCGGCAAGATTACTGATTTCCTCAAGTTTGACGCTGGTAGTGTATGTATGGTTACTGGAGGTGCTAATCTGAGACAGACTGGTGTGATCACCAACAGAGAAAAGACATCTTGGATCTTTTGATGTGGTTCATGTGAAAGATGACAATGGCAACAACTTTATCACCAGGCTCTCCAACAGTTTTGACATTGGCAAGGGCAGCTACTGCTGAAGAGACTGGCAGCCAAATCAGTGGGTGAAATGATCTCTAAGTTACATGTTAGAAAGGTCTTTGTACTTAATTAAAGATAATACAGCATGAAAAAAAAAGAAAGAAAACCCCATCCTAAAATTCAAATGGAAGCTCAAGGGTCCTGAATGGTCAAAACAATATCAAAAAAAAGAACAAATCTGGGAGACTCACACTTCCTGATTTCAACATGTACTACAAAGCTACAGTAATTATAACATGTGGTGATGCCACAGGATAGGTGTATAGATCAATGGACTAGAATTAAGAGTCCAAAAATAAACTTTCACATATATAGTAAATTGATTTTTAACTGGGTACCAAGACCATTCAGTGGGTAAAGAATAATCTCTTCAACAAACAGTGCTGAGATAACTGGATATCCACATACAAATGAAGGAATTTGGACCCTTCCTTACCTTATATTACTTACAAAAAGTAACTCAAAATGTATCAAATACCTAAGTGTAAGACCTAAGATTATAAAACTTTTAGAAGGGCAAAAGCTTCATGACACTGGATTTCACAATGATTTCTTGGACATAACACCAAAGGCACAGGCAACAAAAGAAAAAAAAATAAGACAAATTGGACTTCAAGAAAAATTTTAAACTTTGTGCATGAAAAGACAAAGAGTAAAAAGGCAACCTACAGAATGGGAGGAAATACTTGCAAACTATATATCTGACAGGCATTAATATCCAGAATATATAAAGAACTCCTAAAGCTCAACAACAAAAGATTCAATTAAAAAATGGGCAAAGAACTTGAATAGACATTTCTCCCAACAGAGATATATAAATGGCCAATAAGCAAATGAAAAGATGCTCAACATCACTAATCATTAGAGAAATGCACATCAAAACTGCAATGATATACTACTTCACACCCATTAGAATGGCTACTACTTAAAAAGAAAACAGAAAATAACAATGTTGGTGAGGATGTAGAGAAATCGGAACCCTTGTGCACTGTTAGTAAGAATGTAAAATGGTACAGCCACTGTGAAAAACAGCACAGCAGTTCCTCAAGAAATTAAAAATAGAACTATCATATAATCCAGCAATTCCACTTCTGGGTATATGCCCAAAATCATTAAAAACAGGGTCTTGAGATATGTGTAAACCCATGTTCATAGCAGTTACTCACAATAGTTAAAACATGGAAGCAATCCAAGTATCCATCAACAGATAAATGGATAAACAAAATGTGGTATACACTACAATGAAATAATATTTAGCCTTATAAAGGAAAGAAATTCTGACAAAACAGAGATGAACCTTGACAACATTATGCTAAGTGAAATAAGCCAGTCACAAAAAGACAAATGCCGTATAAGTCCACTTATATGAGGTACTTAGAGCAGTAAAAATTATAGAGACAGACAGTAGAGTGGTGGTTGCCAGAAGCCGAGGGGAGGGAGAAGTGGGGAGTTGTTATTTCATGGGTACAGTTTCAGGTTTACAAGATAAAAAGAGTTATGGAAGCCAGGTGTGGTGTCGTGTGCCTGTAGTCTTAACGACTTGGGAGGCTAAGGTGGGAGGATCGCTTGAGCTCAGGAGCTGGAGGATTTAGTGCACTATGATTGCACCTGCAAACAGCCACTACACTCCAGCTTAAGCAATATGAAACTCTATCTCTTTTAAAAGTTTTAAATTTTTAAAATAAATTTTAGCCTGGGTGTGGTGGCTCATGCCTATAATCCCAGCACTTCGGAAGGTCGAGGTAGGCAGATTGCTTCAGCCCAATAGACCAGCCTGGGCAACAGGGCAAAACCATGTCTCCACAAAAAAACACGAAAATTAGCTGGACATAGTGCTGCAAGCCTGTAATCCCAGCTACTTGGGAGGCTGAGACGGGAGGATCGCTTGAGCCCAGGAGGTTGTGGCTTCAGTGAGCCAAGATCATGCCATTGCACCCCAGCCTGGGTGACAAAGCAAGGCCCTGTCTCAACAAATGAGAATTAAATGAATTTTTAAAAAAATTTTAAGAATTAAGGAAATGGATGGTGGTGATGGTTACACAACATTATGAACATAATACCACAGAACTGTACACTTAAAATGGTTAAGATTATAATTGTTATGTGTATTTTAACACGATAAAAAATTACAGGTATGGTGGCTCATGCCTGTAATCCTAGCACACTGGGAGGATCACTTGAGCCCAGGAGTACGAGACTGCAGTGAGCTATGAGCACGCCACTGCACTCCAGCCTGGGCAACGAGTGAGACCTTGCCTAGAAAAAAAATGGAGGAAAATATTTATGCAGGGGTGGGCAGTATGCCATTCAAATAGCATGGATTCAGCCCAGCATACTGACTCATGCCTGTAATCTCAGCACTTCAGGAGGCCAAGGTGGGAGGATTGCTTGGGCCCAAAAGTTGGAGACCAACCTAGGCAACAAAGTGAGACCCTGTTTCTTAAAGAAAACAAACAAACAAACAAAACACAAAAAAAAAATAGTATGGTTAACGGTTAGGAAGGCTACTCTGAGGAGGTGATGACTGAGCACCTAGATGTAAACTAATTAAGGAAGCCAGTAATGTTTAGGAATGTTCTCTTCTACATGAAAATAACACATTTCCTAGAAACATAAAAGAAGACATGAATATCTAGACAGACATTCCATATTCCTGAATGAATACTCTAAATTATCTCATTTTTTCTCTAAATTAATTGACAAAATAATTCTAAGATTAATCCAGAAAAAAAACTGATATAGAGTAACCAATAAAATACTGAAAAAGAAGGATACTACAGAGGAATTTGATCTCCTAAATAATAATAAATCTTGAAATCCATATTAAAATACTGTTCAAGAACAGAAAAGTCAATAGGGAAAGAATGGATTATTTAAGTGTTATTACAATTGGGCAACTGTTTTCTAAAATTTGCATTCCTAACTCATTCCTCACACCAAAATTATAGATGACAGAACCTGCAGAAATGAAAGTAAGCATCTCTGAATTTCAGCGTTTTGTAAAAAACCTAGAACATCGTAAGTTCTCAAACACTGTATGGCAAATGAATTAATAAATGAATGAGATGAGACATAGAGCTTCTTACCGAGGAAATGAAAGGAGTTATCCTGCATTTTGTTATTTGTTTAATTCACTTGTTTATCCATTTAATTCACCTCTATCGAACACCCACTTGGTGCCATCAACATCTCAAGGTATAGGAATGACTGAAGTCTCAACGTGTCCAGGAAGGTCGATCATATTTTTCACAATAAAGGGCTCCACCCAGGTCCAATTTTCAAGCAGATCCCCTTTTACCCAAAAGGTACTTAGCATTCTGGAAGCCTCAGTATTGTTCCATCCATTAGAGGAACCCAGATGTGGTTTGCTGACACAGTACTAACAAAAAGAGTGGGTCTTTTAACTCATCTTCCTTAGCAGCACAAACTCTTCCCACCCTAGGATCAGAAACCAGGCTGAGATGTATGGAAGCCTCCACTACTAGGCTACCCAGACAGAAAGCAACATCCAGGTCAAAGCATCACTGTCTGACCACATGACCCTTCTACACCTGGGCCCCCAAGGCACTGCTAGGAGTCGACAGCTCCACCTAGTGACCAGAGTCTGGCCTTCATCAAAGGCTCAGGCACTGCAGCAGTTGAGAATTTCTCTTTATGGATATTTCCTCCGGCATAAATAATGCAACTAAAACATACGTTTTCATTTTCTACTACTTATGGAATAAACATTAATGTTTTGTGTTTTCAAAGCTATGTAAGTCAAAAAAAATCCTTTAATAATGTTTATGGAGAACTGAAAAATTGTTACCTGAGGTCTCGTAAAAAAATTCACAGTGAAAAAACAAATAATTCTGTGTAAAAGTCTGTTTATTAAACCTATATTCATCTTACAACAAAATCAGAAGTTAATAACTAAGGTGTCACTGATTTCAACAGACTATTTCCAACAAACTTTTAAGTTTGCTCATTTTTCATTTAATTAATAATTTAATACCCACCCCCCTCTACCAACACAACCCATGGGGAGAAAATAAGTGTAAAGCTCTGACAATATAAAATGCTGTGGAAAATAATCCTGTCAGTCATATTGATAGCTAGAATGATTTGCCAGTTTTTATAGCCATCATAACAGCAGCCTGTGATTTGAAATCTTATAAAAACAGGAAGCTGTGTGCTTAAAGACATGCCTAGAATTCCTGATGTGATGGGAGACAATTGTTGTGATCTGTTGCTGCCACCAGCAGGCCATTCTCACAAAATGGTAGTTTCCCCTTTGCTTTTTGTTTTGTTTCCAACTTATCTACCGATATTTCTTGACCATCACATTCTTTAATCAGGATAATTAGATAAAATAACAAATCTTTTTCATGGGTATCCTCAGTAACAATCACTTCTTTAAAATCTACCATATATAACCTTTTTAAAATTTATTTAACAAACAGGTCTAATCTTTCTGCCTATCTTTTATTCTTTTTTTTTTTTTTTCAAAAGCTCCTAAATCCTTGCATTTTCTAAATCAGGTTCCTGGTAAATATATCTTAATATGAGAACAAGTGATCCTGGCATAAAATGTAGAAGCCCACAGTTCCTCACACTGATGACTGCTATAAGATATTCTGCCGGGCGCGGTGTTTCAAGCCTGTAATCCCAGCACTTTGGGAGGCCGAGACGGGCGGATCACAAGGTCAGGAGATCGAGACCATCCTGGCTAACACGGTGAAACCCTGTCTCTACTAAAAAAATACAAAACACTAGCTGGGCAAGGTGGCGGGTACCTGTAGTCCCAGCTACTCGGGAGGCTGAGGCAGGAGAATGGCGTGAACCCGGGAGGCGGAGCTTGCAGTGAGTCGAGATCCGGCCACTGCACTCCAGCCTGGGCGACAGAATGAGACTCCGTCTCAAAAAAAAAAAAAAAAAAAAAAAAAGATATTCCTTAAATTTTCATTTAGCTTGTGAATTTAAGCCTGGTGCATACAAACAAGTTCTATAGCCACATCAACCCGGGATCAGATCCAGCTCTTAGCATTGTGCTCTTGGGAAGCGTTTAACCTTTCTAGGCATCAGTATCCTCCCTGTAAAATGAGGATAATAAATAATACCCATGTCCTAGGATTGACAAGAGGAATAAATGAAATGATGCATATAAAGCATTTAGGAAAATGTCTGGCACATAGTAAGCCATCAATGAATGACTCATTATTATTATTATTAAAGTGCAAAAATTAAGAATTCCGTATAATCAGAAGCCAAATCAATGGCAGAGTTCTGACTAGAACCTCCAAATCTGCTGATTCCAAGCCAAGGGCTTTGAACATCATATTGCAATGATGCTGACTTTCTATTTATCTAATTAAGATGAAGACTGTGGTTCTTTTGGGATAGGCCAAAATTGCTGCAAACATCACTTTTCAAATATGAAGTCCTTTTTAAGCCCAGAATTATACAAACCATTAGGTTCCACTGGACATCTCTCCTACATCTGAAAACAGCTTTCTCTCCCTTGGATGACAGAAGTGGTATTTTTATGGTAATATTCTCATAAGAAGCAAGTACACGAGATTCCTCTCTAAGCTCTGAAATTTCTTTCTTTTGCAGAGCTTCTGATAAATAAAGCAGCTCTCCATTATGTGTTTCTGTCTGGCAATGCTATTCAATATGTTCATGGTGGAGCACAGCCATGAGGGGCGCTCTCCAGCAGTTAGTGGAAATAATTTCTAGTCTAGTTCAAAGTGGTAACCAAAGCCAGGTTCCTTTGATGTCTTACTGAGAAAGCTGCCATGCAGCATAAGACAGGGCAGTCTGAATTCCAGTCTAGCCTTGTGGCTAAGTTTTGTGGTGGGGAAAACCAGAAATGCCAAAGGTCTACTTTGCTACACAGAAAATAAGTGAAGTGACCATGTCTCAATGGTAAGTCTTGCACAGGTACCTTTAAAACATTGTCCTATAATTAGATTCTTGTATCTCCCTTTCAACTTGAATGAGTAATCATTCTGGACTTGCTGTCTCATCAAATGTTAAAGTATATATTAATTATTCCTATGTCTGCAATGCTTTCTAAACAAGGATTTCTAAAAATTTGTCCACCCTTTGGAGGTTAACTTATTGCATGGAAACTAAATACTGGAGGTTACTGAGTTCCAAGATTAGAGGGGGAATTTACAGTGTTTGCATCCCAAATTAGCTTAATTAAAGGGACTAGAAAGTTTTATAAAGGGTATGGATTGTTAACAAGCAATAGAAAAATTTATTGATCTCAATCCCATCTCAATACACAGGCACCAGAGCCTTCTTTATTGCCCATTATATTTTTTAAGGCTCTAGTTCTGCATAGTCAATGGTGGTTCACAGTGTATGGGAAACAAATGGACAGCAATGCTCTTTGGCATTTGGTCAACCCTCTGAATCATGTAGCTCTTTCCCATCTTTTAAGGGCGTAACCACTTCTAAGAATCTTATCGCCAAAGACAATATGACAATATAACTAACTGATCTCAAAGCCACTTTTTAGTGCCTCCACTACAGAGAAAGTGTTTGTACTCATCCAATGGTCTTTCCCTGTCCCACATTTCCCTTTGTTTCCATAGAAAGGTTGGACACCACGGATCATTCTTCAAGCCCTCAACAACTTGCTAAGCAGGTACTCACCATGGGCCAGCCTCTAGGACACCATGGGAAAAACTGAGGCAGGAGCACACTCAGCATTTAAGGTATAGCAAGGGGGACAGTGGGAATGTTAGTGAAGGGGAGATGAGGTCAGAAAGATAATAGAGCCAGATCATGTTAGGCCTGGAGGCCACTGTGAAATTTTTAACTTAGACTCTGAGCGAGAGAAGACTGAGGGGAAAAGGTAATAAATAATTTTTTCCTTTGGTAATTAAGAGTAAAATTACCAAATAATCAGAAGTAGATACCCTAGTATTAGGTACCATGTTTCCATCACCCTAGGCTTTGCCAGAGGGCCTTCCACACACACACCCAGGCACCTCAGGATTGAGCCAGAAGTTCAGAGAGGCCCATAACCTGGTTTCATAAATCAGCCCATGAACTGGGGTCTGAACAGGGGCTTTGGCCACCCCATTCACCTTCCTCTTGCTTTCTTACACTTGCCCACTCCTAATTTCCCTAATCTCTGCCCCAGGAACTTCTCCTTAATCACTAGACTGAGCAGGATAGTGGCTGCTCTGTGTGATAAACCAAGTCCCTTATTCCAGCTGGCATGCCCTTGACTTGGCCAGAGCTGTGGCCCCTCCTAACTGCCTCTGGACTCTGGTGTAATGCGTGAGCCAGCTTAAGTTAGTTTAGCCACTGAGAAGAGAACATAAAGGCCAGGAAGGAAAAAAAAAAAAGCATCACTCACAGCTGCCTTAGAGCCACCTTGTTTGATGCCCCCTGAATTAGAAACTGATTTCCAAGGCCAACCATCGGGGGGAATCTGGCTACATTCCACCCTCATCGTGTTTAATGAGGCCTCATGATGAAAACACAAGGCTTCTCCTTGATGGTTCCCTCCTAAGGTAGAGGTCTGAATAAATAAAGGAAGAAAGATTAGAGCAGCTGGTTTCAGATAATAAAGCTAGCAGCGTATGCTTTGCTAGTGATTGAAATTTAAAATATGAATAGGATTCAGAGGATAAAGGTTAATGTGACACACTATTGCTACGGTTATTGCTAACAGTAGAAAATAGTCATTACTTGTTAACATTTCTAAAGCGCTGATATAAGCCACAGGCTATCAGCACTACTGCTGCTCTCATTATGACAGATTAAATAACAATCATATAAATAATCACTCAGTCCAAAACTTGATAACAAATTTGACAATGCCAAAAACAAAAACCAAAACCATAGCCTATAGGTACACCAATGTTCTTTGCAAAGCTCTTATAAACTACTTTTTCAAAGCTTATTAGGTACCACACTCCCCACCACACCCAGTATCTAGTGAATGGCTTTACATCCATTGGTGTCATTAAAATTGTGCTGACAGTCCATTGTCAGAGGGAAGTGCTTCTTCACCTTTCTGGTGAAGGGAGCTCAGTTTATTTAACTCCTGGCCTCCCTTTGCAACCTGTTTCACCCTTGCCCTTGGGAGATAGTGACTTCTCTGACTGGTAAATTTATCAAGAATATCTCCACCTTGCCACGTGGTTAATTTGATCAATGGGATGTAAATGAAAGTGTGGTATGCAATTTTGAGAATAAGCCCTTAAGAGGAAGTCTTCTCCTTCTCTTTTTTGTTGGCTGAAATGCAAATGTGATTGCTGGAACCAGTGCATAACACAAGGTGGAAGCTGCATAATAGGGACTGGGGAGCCACAACAAGCTAGGAGTTGGGGTCCCCAGCGACTGAAATTACCACACCAGCCCAGACTGCCGTCCCAGACTTTCACCTGAGAAATAAACTTCTACCTCACTTAAGCCCCCGTATTACAGGTTTTCTGACAATTACAGCCACAAAATAGGAGCAGGGAGTCCAAGAATGCTGGGAGAAAGGGAACAGCCCAGGAAAAAGTCATTAGAGGATACCCAGGGAAATAAGTCCAAATAAAAAGTTTAGTGACTGAGATTAAGCATGAACAAAAGGTATATAAATAAGAGGAAAAAACAAGTATTTGGTGAACCATACTAACAAGTCATGAACTTGTATTTATACACTAATATTTGTATTCAAGTACATATAATGGGTCCTTGTTAATAAGCATATATGTATATATTAAATGAATATTCATAAAGCACTTAGAAGAGTCCCTGGCACGCAATGAGTATTACACAGCTGCTATTAATTTAAAATAAAATAAATGAGAGTAAATGATGTGATGGTTAATTTTATGTCAACCTAGCTAGACTATGGTGCCCAGTTGTTTGGTCAAACAGTAGTCTAGAGGTTGCCATGCAGGTATTTGTGGATGTGGTTAACATTTACACTAAGTTGTCTTTAAGTAAAGCAGATTACCCTCTATAATGTGAGTAGCCCTCATTCAGTCAGCTGAAAGTAATAAAAGCAAAGACTGAGGTTCCCAAAAGAAGGAATTCCTCAAAACTGCAACATGGAAATTCTGCCTGAGTTTCCAGCCTGCTGGCTTACCCTACAGATTTTCAATTTGCCAGCCCCTACAATCCCTTTAGCCAATTTCTTAAAACAAATAAATTTCTAAGTATATAGATAGATATAGAGATACAGAGATATAGATATAGACATATAGAGAGAGACCTCATATTGTTTCTGTTTCTCTGAAGAACTCTGACTAATACAAACGGAAAGTGAAAACAGGCCTGCTGTAGAAGTCACTGGAACTCTTTGTTGACAACCAGCAGGTGGGATAAAGGACCTACTAGAACCTTGCTCAGTGCACTGTCACTCCCCATCCCAACCCTACTTTCATGGCCCTGAGGAACAACCTCTACAGAACCTCAAAAGTTCAGTCACCCTCCTTCCCTTGCTGCCGTTTTACAGCAGAAGATGAAAGGGACCTCGATGGTCACAGTTCATCCCAGAACTAGCAGTAAATGCTTACAGGTATGGGGTTTCTTTTGGGGGTGATGAAAATGTTCTGGAATAAGACAGTGGTGTTGGCTAAACAACATTGTGAATGTACTAAATTCTACTGAATTGTTCACTTAAAATAATCAATTTTAGGGTTTTCTGCGGTGGCTGGAGAGGTGGTCGGGGAAGTAGGAACCTCCTGCCAGGCTCATGGCGGCTTCTTTCCGCTCCGCGGCAGGAAGCACCTTCCCCACAGGACATCAATGCAAGCTTGAATAAGAAAAACAAATTCTTCCTCCTAAGCCATGGCATATCAGTTATACAGAAACACCACTTTGAGAAACAATCTTCAGGAGAGCCTAGATGAGCTCATACAGTCTCAACAGATCACTCCCCAACTTGCCCTTCAAGTTCTACTTCAGTTTGATAAGGCTATAAATTCTGCATTGGCTCAGAGGGTCAGGAACAGAGTCAATTTCAGGGGCTCTCTAAATACATACAGATTCTGCGATAATGTGTGGACTTTTGTATTGAATGATGTTGAATTCAGAGAGGTGACAGAACTTACTAAAGTGGATAAAGTGAAAATTGTAGCCTGTGCTGGTAAAAATACTGGCTCCAATACTACAGAATGAATAGAAAAAATATAGCTTTTTTATGCCATCTTCTGTTATTCATTGCTTTTGAAGAGAAGCATAGAAGAGACTTTTTATTTATTCTAGAACTGCAGAAATGACTACACTGTGCTATACCAGAGAATTCCAGTAGAAAGAAACTTACAACTCTGTAGCCTCTTACATTACCTTTATTATACAGCATGAAAAAAATAACTTTTTTTAATGACAAAAGTTGTTGCCTTCCTAAGAACCTTCTTTAATAAATTCATTTTAAAACTCTGAAAAAAAATAATCAATTTTATGCTACATAAACTTCACCTCAATAAATTATTTTTAATTATGATTTATAATATGTGAATTTTACCTCAATTTTTAAAAACTGCAAGATAAAAAAATTTTTTAAAAAAAGGGAAATATCTCCACCTTCTTCCTCCTGGAAGTGAGTTTGCTTGTAGAAAACACAAGCTCTCAAGGCAGGGTGCAGTGATTCTTGTCTGTAATCCCAGCATTCTGGGACACCAAGGTGGCTGGACCGCTTGAGGCTAGGAGTTCAAGACCAGCCCTGGAAACATAGCGAGAGCCTATCTCTACAAAAAATAAAATAAAGTTAGTCAGGCATGGCGGCACATGCCTATAGTCCCAGCTACTAGGTAGACTAAGGTAGGAAGATACCTTGAGCCCAGAAGTTCGAGGCTGCAGTGAGCTATGATAGTGCCACTGAACTCCAGCTGGGGCAACAGAGCAAGATCCTATCTCAAAAACAGCAACAAAAAGAAAACAAAAAACACAAGCTTCTTCTGTGCCTCCAAACCCTGAAGCTTACCTGGGAAGCATTTCCTCATGGGTAGGACAGAGCTCAGTATTAACAACCCACTTGGGTAACAGATGTAAAGTCAAGTCAATCAAGTAAGCTATTATAAAAAATGAAAGGGATATTTTGACCTCCATGTATACTTTTTGTTTCCCACCTTAACAGAGTATGAAAGCTGAAAGAATCCCAGAGCTGACAGCTCCCACTAATGGTGGTTTTCCACACACATTCAGTCTTGTCTCACATGACCACATGTATCCTCGGTACGGAGAGACTGAGATATTTGGAAGCCTAGCCTGGACTCGTAAGACTTCCACTCTGCTTTTGCAATCCATGCTTTCTCGTTGCTTGGTGTGTATGCTTTCTTAAAGATGAGTAAATCTAAAGCTGGATGCAGCCCACAGTGTCTTGTGACCTTGTGTTTTTGTCTTGTGAGTTGTCGGTTTGAGCAATCTGAGCAGAAAGGGTAGTCAATCAAATCAACTGCTTCGATATTAAAATACCATGTCTATTGTTCCGTGAAAGGATAAACATAAGATTCAGATCTCATGAAATTCACACACTTTAATCCAAAACCCAATTCTTTAATTAATTCACTTGAAAAGAGAACATGATATGAAACACTCATATTAGTTCATTTTTTTCTTGCATTTATATCTGTCTCAGGAACCTGGCATGGTGAAATCACAGAAAAGGCAGGTCAGTGCACTGGAAAGAGCTTCGGATTTTGAGTTAAAAGAGAGGCTGGTGTTCAAATTTCAGCTCTGTCACTGAATGATCTTGAATAATTATTTAATCTCTGTAAGCCTTAAATCTGTAAAACAGAGATAATAGAGTATTTGCTCTGTTCAACTCTCAGCATTGTTGTGAGGAGCAAACCACTTAACTTTAAAGAGATAAATAAATGTAGGTTATCACATGTTTCAAGCACCTGATTTTCACATGTTCATTTTGGTCTGCTTCAGAAAACCTTTGATCCTATCTTATCTCATTTATTTATATTAGTCCATAATGGCTATACTGCATACATAATAAACAGAGGTTTATAAATACTAAACTTTTACTTAGCACCATTATATTTATGTAAGAGATGGAAGCATTAGATTGACATTCCTATAGGTTTTCTTTAAACAAATGTAGCAGTTGTAATTTTGTTCCACTCAGATGCTAAACAGCGGTATATATCTGTATTGGTCAGAATTGTCCAGAGAAACAGACCAATAGAAGATAAATAGAAAGAGATATATAGATATATATAGAGAGAGTTTTTCTGGGAATCGACTCACATAATTATAGAAGGCAGGAAGTCCCAAAAATCTGCTGTCCCAGTCTGAGTCTGAAGGCCTGAGAAGGGGATAAGGGGTTGCTATAGTCTGAATGTTCGTGTCCTTCCCAAATTCATATGTTGAAACCACATTACCAATGTGATATTAGGAGGTGGGGTCTTGGGGAGGTGATTAGGTCATGAGGGCAGAGTCTCATGAACGGAATTAATGCCTTTATAAAAGAGGCCCAAGAGAGACTCCTTGTCCCTTCCACCATGTGAGGTCACAGCTACACGGTGCTATCTATGAAAACAGAGAGCAGGCCCTCACCAGACACTGGCTCTGCTGGTGCCTTGTTCATGGACTCCCCACCCTTCAGAACTGTAAGAAACAAATTTCTGTTGTTTATGAGCTATCCAGTTTATGGTATTTTGCTGTAGCACCTCAAATGAACAAAGACATGGGTGATAGTTTAAGTCCCAGTCTGAGTCCAAAGGCTCGAGAACTAGGAGCTCTGATGTCAGAGGATAGGAGAATATGGATGTTCCAGCTCAAACAGAAAGTACTTTTACCCTCCCTGCCTTTTCATTCTATTCAGGTCCTCAGAAGATTGGATGATACAAACATCGTTGGTAAAGCAAATCTCTTCTAGAGGTAAAGGCTAATCTCTTCTGGAAACACTCTCGCAGACACATCCAGAAATAGGAAGGATTTTGACTCCCAATTTCAAATTCTAACTTCATCTATAATTACTACATAAACTATGCATACCCCCAGAGATGAAATTTTTAATAATAAAACAGGGAATGGGTACAGTGGCTCACACCTGTAATCCCAATATTTTGGGAGACAGAGGCAGGAAGACTTCTTGAGGCCAGGAGTTTGAAACCAATCTGGACAACATAGCATGATCCTATCTCTACTTCAAAAAAAAAAAAAAAAAAGGAATACGTGAAAATAAATATGTTGCAGGTACAAAGGATTTATTTTTTATTTGTTTATTTATTTTTGAGACAGAGTCTTGCTCTGTAGCTCAGGCTGGAGTGCAGTGGCATGATCTCGACTCACTGCAACCTCTGCCTCCCAGGTCAAGCAATTCTCCTACCTCAGCCTCCCAAGTTGCTGGGACTACAGGCACATTCCACCATGTCCAGCTTATTTTTGTATTCTTAGTAGAGATGGGGTTTCACCATGTTGGCCAGGATGGTCTTGATCTCTTGACCTTGTGATCTGCCCACCTCGGCCTCCCAAAGTGCTGGGATTACAGGTGTGAGCTACCATGCCTGGCCGGAATTTTTATGCTGTAGATATCTATGATGTTGTTTTTTTTTTAACTACTCAAAAAAAAGTCTTCAGTATTTTGTTTACATTTCCTCAAAAAACAAAACTAAAGGAATTGTTAATTTTGGTCTGCTTTGGAATTTGATTACCTTCTTACTCAAAAAAATAATTTTTTAATAAATCTTAAAAAAATTGTAAAGATTAAATTACACCAAACACTTCAGGTTTTCAAGTAAGTGTAACAAACTCCAACAAACTATTGTCTGTCAAGGCACTTTTTTTTTTTTTTTTTTTTTTTTTTACAATTTTTACATCATAAAAGCTATATTCTGAATTAGTATTGGTTTTGTGAACAACAGAATATCTTAGGGATAGAAGTTTGTAATGGTTTGAAGCAAAGATCACAGGTTAGCTATAGAAAAGTGCCATAGGAAACTGGTCTAAACCAAAAACATTTATATCATACAAGGTAAGACAGAATAATATCCCTTTCTACCAAGTCATGTTGAAGCCTTCCTTGAATACCAAAATAGCATATCTACAAATCCCTCTAGGATACAATATATTAATTTGGGAACAAGTCAGAAAAACAAAGCCATATGCTAATTATACATGTTGTTTGCTGTGAGTCACAGTCAAAATTTTAATCTTGCCAACATAATATTAAGACACAGTTGCTCAGGCAATGTGACTGTAGGCCATAATTGAGCCACTCAAATGAAATGCCAGCCAGATTTTTTTCACTCGCTCCTTTGTCATACACCATTTTAAATGGATGGATAGACTGTCTAGAAGTTTAATTCTGCAGATCAGAGCTGCTCATGTTTAAATTCACCTTTAGTAATTCAATCCTAATGAGAACGTGATTGAAATGTATTTACATTGTCGTTTAGAGCCAGAACATTATGACATAAAGCTGTGTGAAAGGTGTATTTGTGTAATTAGAAATGAATTATGTATGTGACTTACATTATTACCTATTGCAGTGACAGCTCCTGTCAGCTCATGCAGCAGATTGACAGATTGCAGAAGCAAAAAGGGAAGTCTGGATGCTGTCAGATGCAAGAAAAAAACTGCTGGCTCTGCTTTCTTCAGTGTTGAGCACAGCTCCATGCTCAGCAGTTGGCCTAAATAAATACCTTGAAACTGAGATCTATGAGCAAGGAACATGATCATGGTGGTTAAAGAAGTAAAAGAGGTAAAGTCCCTCATTCATTCATTCAATTACTAAATAGCTATTCTATGCCAGGTCCCATACAAGGTCCTGAGAATATTAGGAAAAGGTTAAATCCCCATCCTCAAAGGATTCCACCGAGAGAGAGAGGGAGAGCGTGCGAGCGCATGAGCATATGGACTGGGAGCATAGAGAAAGGGAAAAAGGGAAAATTTTTATGAACAGCACCTCTCATAGAAAAGTTGCTTTATATGTGCAAACCAGGTGTTAAGGTCCTTTAACATGTGGATAAAATGAGTCTAAACCCCAACAAATCCCTGGCTTGTCGAAGTCCAAAGTCTTCCTCAATTCCCAGAGGGCTGTCTTCTATACTTCTCAGCCTCTGAGATCCCATGCCACATATGCTACCTTTATTCCATGTGACATGGGTTCTCCCATGAAATTCAGCCTCTTCTGAAATTTCTACTGCAAAATCACTCATGCAGGATACTGGAAGATTTCAGAGTAAGGCAGAGAGATGGATGGAAGGTTACTTCCCACATTACTTGGCAAACAACTTTATGGAGAACAGCAGCTATCTACTATAAAAATAGGGCCCAGCACCCTTACCTAAGGAGCTGAAATGGTCCTTTGACAGATTTGTCTTCAATTGAGATAAGGGTGCTGGGTCTTTCTACCCAGCATCCACCAGTCACCAAATGTCAGCCAACCAGGGGAGGAGCATAATCTTGGGTGAGGCAGATCCTCTCAGCTGAGGGCTATTCTTGGGGAAGATTTTGGTTATAGGTGGTCCACAGGTGATGCTTCTTCTGGCAGCTGGGGAAACACGCTCCTTGGTTCTGAAAGAGGCAATCTGGGCAGCACACCCTTGCATCCACCACAGTTAAGACAGGCAGCAGTTGCAGAGTGGCTGGAACTATGTGAATTAAATAAATAAATAAATAAATAAAGTTTAAAAAAAAAAAAAAAAAAAGACAAGCAGAATTACCTGTCCTTTATCAATGTTTTTTAAGTACTTTATGCCTGAAAAGAATATGATGCAAGATAGATATTGAAAGTTTAGTTCAGTCCAGCAACATAGTGAAACCCTCTCTCTTAAAAAAAAAAAAAAGTTATATGTAAAGCCTCATATATGAATTCTACACATGGGGCCAAGAAACACCATTTTTACTTATTATTAGTTGGCTACTTCCTCACTGACAAATTTGGTCCCAAACTGCCTGTTCATGAATCCTAGATGTATAGCTAGCTACCCAGGTATGGCACTACAAATTAAAAGAATTCATCCTTGATTATACATAATTGAGTATTTCACACCTCAAGACAACACAGGTATAACCCATTTTATTGTGGTTCCCAGGATTTTTTTAAATTGAAGGTTTCTGACAACTCTGCATCAAGCAAATGAGTGACACTTTTCCCCAAAACATGCTCATTTCATGTCTTTGTCACATTTTAGTAATTCTTGCAATATTTCAAATTTTGACATTATTATTATATCTGTTAGGGTTATCTGTGATCAGTGATCTCTGATATTACTGTTGTAATTGTTTTGATGCACCATAACTTATGCCCATGGAAGATAGCAATCTTAATCAAGAAATGTTGTGTGTGTTCTGACTGCTCCACCAACTGTTGGTTACCCCATCTCTCTCCCTCTCCTTGGGCCTCCCTATTCCCTGAGACATAACGATATTGAAATTCAGCTAATTAATAATCCTGAAATGGCCACTAAGTGTGCAAGTGAAAGGAAAAGTCATGTATTTTTCACCTTAAGTCAAAAGCTACACAGAATTAAGCTTAGTGAGGAAAGCATGTTGAAAGCCAAGACAGGCTAGAAGCTAGGACTCTTGCATCAGTTAGCCCTAGGACTCTTGCATCAGTTAGCCAAGTTCTGAATGCAAAGAAAAAGCTCTTAAAGGAAATTACAAGTGAACACACAAATGATAAGTGACGCAGCTTTATTGCTGATATGGAGAAAGTGTTAATGGCCTGGAAAGAAGTTCAAACCAGCCACAATATTCCCAAAGCCTAATCCAGAGCAAGGACCTAAATCTCTTCAGTTCCATGAAGGCTGAGAGAGGTGAGGAAGCTGCAGAAGAGTTTGAAGCTAGTGTAATATTTAAGGAAAGAAGCTGTCTCCACATCATGTAAGTGTAAGGTGAGCAGCAAGTGCTGATGGATAAGCTGCAACAAGTTATCCAGAAGTTATCCATCAATGATCTAGCTAAGATCATTGATGAAGGTGGCTACACTAAACAACAGATTTTCAATGTAGAAGAAACAGCCTGCTATTGAAAGATGATGCCAGCTAGGACTTTCATAGCTGGAGAACATAAGTCAATGTCTGACATCAAAGCTTTAAAGGACAGG
This sequence comes from Chlorocebus sabaeus, assembly GCF_047675955.1. NCBI lineage: Eukaryota > Metazoa > Chordata > Mammalia > Primates > Cercopithecidae > Chlorocebus > Chlorocebus sabaeus. The sequence goes on from NC_132911.1 coordinate 98,124,463, forward strand.
CTGACTCTGTTTGGGACTAAAGCAGCTAGTAGCTTTAAGCTGAAGCCACCTTCCAAAAATCCCAGAGCTCTTAAGAATTATGCTAAATCTACTCTCCCTCTACTCTAGAAATGAAACAACAAAGCCTGGGTGACAGCACATCTGTTTAAAGTCTGGGTTACTAAATATTTTAAGCCCACAGTTGCAACCTACTGCTCAGAATGAAATATTTCTTTTAAAATATTACTATTCATTGGCAAGGCAACTGGTAATCCAATGGTGCTGATGGAGATGTACAAGGAGATCAATGTTGTTTTCATGCCTGTGAACACACCATCCATTTTGCAGTACATGGGTTAAGCAGTAATTTCAACTTTCAAGTCATATTATGTAAGGATTGCATTGTGTAAAGCTAGCTATGACCATATAGACAGTGATTCCTCTGATGGATCTGAGCAAAATCAATGGAAAACCTTCTGGAAAAGAAACACCATCTGCAATTCATGGTAGGATATCAATATAACAACATTAACAGGAATTTGGAAGAACTTAATTCCAATCCTCATAACTGACTTTGAGGAGTTCAAGATTGCAGTGGAGGAAGTAACTGAAGATGTGGTGGAATCAGGAAGAGAATTAGAATTAAAAGTGGAGTCTGAAGATTTGACTGAATTGCTATAATCTCATGACCAAACTTGAGCAGATGAGGAGTTACTTCTTATAGGGGAGCAAAGAAAGTAGTTTCTTCAGATGGAATCTACTCCTAGTGAAGGTGCTGTGAACATTGTTGAAACTACCACAAAGGATTGAGAATATTCATAAACTTAGTTGATAAAGCAGTGGCAGGTTTCAAGAGGACTGGCTCCAATTTTGAAAGTTTTTACTGTGGGAAAAATACTATCAAATAGCATCGCATGCTACAGAGAAAGTTTTTGTGAAAGGAAGAGTCAATTGATGTGGCAAACGTTGCTGTCTTGTTTTCAGAAATTGTCACAGCCGCCCCAGCCCTCAGAAACCTTCACCAGGTTCCTGATCAGTCAGCAGTCATTGACATCAGTGTAAGACCCTCTACCAGCAAAAAGATATCAGGCCGGGCATGGTGGCTCATGCCTGTAATCCCAGCACTTTGGGAGGCCAAAGCAGGTGGATCACCTGAAGTCAGGAGTCCAAGACCAGCCTAACCAACACGGTGAAACCCTGTCTCCACTAAAAATACAAAAATTAGCTGGGCATGGTGGCGGATGTCTGTAATCCCATCTACTTGGGAGGCTGAGGCAGGAAGAATTGCTTGAACCCAGGAGGCAGAGGTTGCAGTGAGCCAAGATCGTGCCACTGCACTCCAGCCTGGGTGACAGAGCAAGACTCCGTCTCAAAAAACAAAAAAAAGACATCAACTCACTAAAGTCTCAGATGACCGTTAGCATTTTCTAGCAAATTATTTTTAAATTAAGGAAAATACATCATTTTTCAGACATGATACTGTTGCATACTTAGTAGACTATAGTATAAACATAACTTTCATATGCACTGGAAAACCAAAAAAATGTGTTACTCGCTTTATTGTGATATTCATTTTATTGCAGTGGTCTGTAGCCAAACCTGCAATATCTCCAGGGTATGCCTGTATTTTCTGTCTAAAGGAAATTTTCCTAAATGGAAACAAAAGCTAATTACAGAAGCCCCAGTTGGAAATTAAATTAGTAACTCCTTTCTCTTTGCAAGCTTCAGTCTTCTAAAGCTTGCTTTGTACATAAAACCCCTTTTTTTTTTCTTTTAAAATGGGGTCTCGCTCTGTCACCCGATGGATATTGAATCATATCCAATCATAGTTCACTGCAAACTCAAACTCCTAGGCTCAAGCAATCCTCCTGCCTCAGTCTCCCAAGTAGCTGGAACTACAGGCATGTGCCCACCATACCTGGCTAAGTTTATTTTTTAGAGACAGAGCCTCACTATGTTGCTCAGGCTAGTCTCAAACTATTGGTCCCAAGCAATCCTCCTGCCTCTACCTACTAAGTAACTAGGATTACAAACTGGAGCCACTGTGCACAGCTAAAAAACACCCTTTTCAATGTCAAAAATTACTCCAGATAACCCTTAAATGATGGTATTTGAACGTTTATGCAGTGCATAAGCAATATTTGTTGGACATGGCTTTATAAACTGCCTTAAGTCTGAGGTCCCAAACTAGGAACTAGTACTCTAAAGTGTTCCCAAACCCTTCATCTCCTGCACTAACCTACTGACTTTTCTTACTCAAACTGCCCTGCAGCAACTATTACATCCAACATCTTTAGCATTTGCAATCCTAGCCTCTCATTCTCTTTCTCCTTTGAGCTACATTTTTAACTTACCAAGTTTTTCAGTTGTTTCAAACATCTGTCTAATATTTCTAATTAGATTAGTTTTCCCAAAGACAGAGACTAAGTATTTTTACCTTTTTATATTCCTCATAACAATTTCTCAGTAAATACTTAATGAAAGTATATTAATCAAGGAATTATTAACAATTATACAATGATAGAAGCACATCTTTAATTTTTCATTTAAACGTTTAATATTTACAAAAACTTAAACCACTCAATTTTGACTGTTGTATCAAAAGTAATATATTTTGCAACACATATTGTAATTTAAATAATTCTATTAATTTTCAAATAGTACATTTAATTACCATACTAATTTTCAAAAGAAGAGCAATGGAATGTCATGAAGTAATCTTTCATTATGTGCCAGTAGCTTGAGTGGTTATATTCTGAAAAATGAATGACACATTTTCTGTTATTCTTTCAAGAAAAGGATCTGTAAGATTTAAATGATCTCCAGAAAAATGTTTCCATTGCTTCAGCTGGGACATAGAAAGAGGTTTCAGGGAGTTAGATTTCTGGTGATGTGGACCAAGTTGACAATCTCTAGAGACAATGAATTTTTCCAACGAATCACCTGCAATAAGTAAAACAATGAGAAAATCCTTAGGCAAGCCAATATCCTACTAAATACAATACTTTTTTGTTTCATGATACTTCGTTTATGTGATTTATTACATTTGATCACCATGGTTCAAGTTAAGACAAATTCATTCATTCTTTTTTTTTTTTTTTTTTTTTTTTTTGAGGCGGAGTCTCGCTCTGTCGCCCAGGCGGGAGTGCAGTGGCCAGATCTCAGCTCACTGCAAGCTCCGCCTCCCGGGTTTACGCCATTCTCCTGCCTCAGCCTCCCAAGTAGCTGGGACTACAGGCGCCCGCCACTTCGCCCGGCTAGTTTTTTGTATTTTTTAGTAGAGACGGGGTTTCACTGTGTTAGCCAGGATGGTCTCGATCTCCTGACCTCGTGATCCGCCCGTCTCGGCCTCCCAAAGTGCTGGGATTACAGGCTTGAGCCACCGCGCCCGGCAATTCTTTTTACAAACATTTATAAATTATTTACTATGTACTGAGTTAAACAGTAAAGGTAAAATGATGAAGAAACACAGGCATGGTCTCTGACTTAAAGGACCTTACAGTCTAGTGGGAGAGATATATATTAAATAAATAATCATCCAAAAAAATGTATTACAAGTTCAAAATCCCTTGCCTAAAACCTGTGGGGCCAGATATGTTTCCAAATTCAGAATATAATTTGAACAATCTGGGTCAGCATTCCATAATGAAACTCATCAACATTCTGTAGCAAGTCACAGTCTTACAAAATGAGTTAAATAAAAACTATCGATAAACTCACATCAATTTAGGTAAGGTTTTGCCACAAATAATTTTGTCACAAATTTATGAAGAAAAAAAAAATCTTTTGAGCTTTCTAGATTTCAGAATTGAAGATAAGGGACTGTGGAGCTGAATTACAAACAGAGGTAAGGGTATGAAGGAAAGATACAGGGAACTACCTTACATATGACAAGAGAAGTTGACTTGGTCTGGAAGGTAAGTGAAGGGCACCCTGAGGAAATGTTCTATTAAGATCTGAAAGATGAGGAGGAAAGAACTAGATGGGGAAGAAAGATAAAGCATTCCACGATAAGCACATTAAAAAGCTATGAAAAGGAAGGGGCACTGGCATAGTCAAGCAATTGATAGGAGCCTATGCAATTAGAGCCTATAGAGTAAAAGCAAAGAATAATGCAAGAGAAGTTAAGTAATGCAAGGTGATGCAAGTATTCAAGGGCTGGATTATGCAAAACATGAATGGCAGAGGCCAGCCGTTATTCACCAAATCCATTTCTCTTCCTCCAGGGCACTTAGTCACCTTTCCCAGCCTCCCTTACAGTTAGAAACTGCCACTGTGTCTGGCCTATGGAAAGCAGCTATGTCACTTCCAGATCTGAACTATAAACATACTTCAAACTGAACAATTTTCTACTTTATCTCTTCTCTCATTGCTGACTGACAGATGCAGGGGAACCCAGCAGAGGACTCTAAGGTCCAAAGGGATGGAAGAGCTCCAAGTGGAAGAACCCTGGATCACAAAATTACTTTATGAAAGGCTGTCCACTAAATGCCCACAATGACCTGTTACACAAATGAGAAACATATTTCTATTGTGTTAGACCATTGTGCTTTTTTAGTTTGTTACAGCATTTAGACTGCCCTAACTTAGTATCTATCCTAAGAGCAACAGGAAGCTATTGGAGGTTTTATTTTTTTAACCTTTTAATTATGGGAAATTTCAAATAAATATAATATATATATAGCATGTATCATTTCACTAATAAACATTTCATTCTACATTTCTAAAAGATAAACACTTCTTTGAAATTTTATCACACCTAAAAGCCTCAAGTCATTCCTTAATATCATCAAATCCTTGTCAGTATTCATAATCATTGAGGTTTTAAGAAAACAGATGACAAGATTGCTTCAAAAATTAGAAGACAATAGAACAACACCTGCAAAGTACTGACCAAAAAAACCTCTGGCTAACTAAGAGCCAGTATTAGGCCCTTGTTAAAAATAAAAAATGAAAAGAGAGTAGAAATAAATAAAAATACCTTAATAATTATAAATGCAAACAAACTAAATATTCTCACTAAAACAAAATATCAGACTGGACAAAAAATAAAATCCAGCTTTATGCTGTTGACAATAGATACCTAAAACATAAGAACATAGACAGATTTAAGGTAAACAGATGGGAAAAAATAGACCAGACAAATCCTTACGATAAGAAAGCTAGTTTAATATGTTAAGACAAAATGAAACAAAAGGCATTAGGGATAAGGCAATCACTACATAACAATAAAATAGAGAAACCATAATGAAAAACAAATTTCACAAGGAAGATATAAAATATATAAAGCAGAAAATGATAAAAATAACAATAGTTTTGTCTAATCCACCATCATAGTTTCATATTTTAATATATTTATTTGAATAATAGATATATCTAACAAAAAATTAGGTTGTTAATGTTTTAAATGGGCAAACAATATAAAGAGATGGTTCACATAAAGGAAGTATGGTTCTCAAACTTAGGAAAAGCTCAGCTTCATTCATAATAAGAGAATAGCATATTAAAACTATACCAATATATTATTTTCTTACTATCAGATTGGCAAAAATACAAGCATTTGATAATCCACTAACCTGGCAAGGCTATGGGAAAATAGACATTCTAGTGTATTTCTGGGGGTGTGTTTATTGACACAACATCCAACAAAGGGCATTTTGGCAGTATCTATCTAAATTACAAATGTACATATTCTCTGACTCAGCAATACTAAAAATTTACCTTATAGGTATACTTGAAGATATTCAAAATGATACATGAATAAAATACACACCTATGGGAAATAACCTAATTGTACATCTGTGGATGATATGGTTTGGCTCTGTGTCCCCACCCAAATCTCATCTTGTAGCTCCCATAACTCCCACGTGTTATGGGAGGGACCCAGTGGGAGATGATTGAATCATGGGGGCAGGTCTTTCCTGTGCTGTTCTTGTGATAATGAATGGGTCTCATAAGATCTGAAGGTTTTAAAAATGGGAGTCGCCCTGCACAAGCTCTCTTTTTGCCTGCCACCATCCATGTAAGATGTGACTTGCTCCTCCTTGCCTTCTGCCATGATTGTGAGGCCTCCCCAGCTATGTGGAACTGTGAGTCCAATTAAACCTCTTTTTTTGGTAAACTGCCCAGTCTCAGGCATGTCTTTATCAGCAGTGTGAAAACAGACTAATATAGTGGGGGATAGATAAATTATGATATATCTATACACTGGAAGATTATATAGCTGAGGAAAAAAAAGAATGAGGAAACTCTGTAACAATACGGAAAGATCTCAAGATATGCTATTGAGTGAAAAAAGGTACAGAAATGTACGTATAACATGCTATAATTTATTGGGAGGAAAACTGGGCAAGAATATATATGTAGAGTGGCTTATATATGCATACATATATATCTGGAAGGATACACAAAAAAACTAATAGTGGTGGTTTCTTTTGATGTAGAAGGCTAAAAATTAGGGAGATAAGGGTAGAGTGGTAGGAAGAGTTTTCACCATGTACATTTTATATTTTTAAATAATTGAGTCATGTAAATGTATTACCAATTCAAAAGTTAAATTAGTCATTTTTGAAATCTATAAAAGAAAAAATGGATTATATAACAAAATCTGGCTAATATGACAGAATTCTGCACTTGGCAATTGAGAGGATATACATGATTTCCATGCACAAAAGAAACATTTACAAAAAATGACCACATACCAGATCATACTCCAAGTCTCTATAATTACCAGAGAATCCGTATCATGGATTCTATTTCTGACTACAGAGCATTAGCAAGAATTTGGTAACAAAAACTAAAATACATTTTAAAGCATACTTTTAAATAACTCATAAGTCAAAGAAGAAATCATAATGAAAAAACAAAATATTTAGAAATGAATAATGAAAGACTGTATATCAAAATTACGGGCAGCTTAGAGAAAAATGTATAGTCTTAAATATCCACTTCTTTGAAGAGAAGACTGAAAAATCATTAAGCTAAGTATTAACCTTAATTATTAGAAAAAGAACATTAGAGTAAATACAAGGAAAAAGGAGAAGAGAAATTATTAAAACAGGAAAAAATTTAATAGGGAGGATAAAGTGTTAATACTTTTAATTACCAAAATGGTTATGAAGAGAAAATCTGAAAACATTTCTCTGAAGTTTAAATTCTACCCACTAAAAAATAAAAATATATACATATTTTAGCTACTATAAATATTATATATTGTTATAATTATACATTGTGCATGATTATATTTATTATATTTAGTTATTAGTTATATATTTATATATAAATATGACACATAACTAATAAATATAATCATATATAATTTATATGACAAATAACTAATAAATAAGCTTCTATTGTACCTAAAGAGAAACATTTATATAAAGAAACATTTACATAAAAAAGAAACATCTATATAAAATATATTTTATGTTTACATAAAATCTAAATTCTTCCATCTTAGTCTTACATAGTCTAACTTCTTCAACCTATCTTAATATAATTTATCAAGTAACTTTCAACTACTAGACATTGATTGCTGAAGTCCTACTCCTGATTTAGTTCCTTTTTGAATGGTGTCTATTCTGGAGGGTAAATTTTCAGCTTTACTTAAGCAGCACTAGCAGTTACATGAAGTACTGAGAAGTATGGTGGCCCATGCTTCTGAGTGCCTCAGAAAATATGACCCCATTATGAATAAATTCTGTACAACATAAACAACAAGATTATTCTGTCAACTGCATTTTTTTGTGGAAGAGAAATAGGGATTAAAACTATTTTTCTGGCTGGAAGCGGTGGCTCACACCTGTTAATCCCAGCACTTCGAGAGGCTGAGGTGGGCAGATCGCTGGAGCCCAGGAGTTCGAGACTAGTGTGAGCAACATGAAGAAATCTTGTCTCTACAAAAAATACAAAAATTAGCCACGTGTGGTGGTGTACACTTGTAGTCCCAGCTATTCAGGAGACTGAAGCTGGAAGACTGCTTGAACCCAGGAGGCGGAGGTTGCAGTGAGCCATGATTGCGCCACTGTACTCCAGCCTGGGTGACAGAGCAACAGAGCCAGACCTTGTCTCGAAAAAAAAAAAAAATTCTAACTCCAAAGCCATTACATCAGGATTTGAAAGATTTTCCTAAATAAGTTCAATTTTTCACAAGTGAGTCAGAAATAAAAAGCTAAAATTGAGAGACTAAAGTTCTACTGAATATTTTCACAAATATCTCTATCTGGCAGCTGCCCTATGAGCTGAGAAAAAAATAAAACTAACATATGCAAATAGTAAATATTATAAAGTTATTCTTTAAATATTTTCAACTGCTAATGAGAAATAAATTAACTTTACTACATAGTTACAGAATTAAAATATAACTAACCTGTATGAACTTCTCCTGTACACTCACAGTCAAGCAGGTCATGAGTAACACAATCTGAACTTTCATGTAATGTGAACAAATTTTTAAGTTCTTCTACTGAAAACTGAATATGTTCAGATGTCTTGGTGAGGTCGACAACTGCCCCACAAAGACCTTGCTTACTGATCTGCCTTTGATAGATCTTTTCTTCTATTGTACCTAAAGAGAAAACATTCATCAGATTTCCTTCAGATCTTTATGTTCATTGTTTTTGTTGGGTAAAATGTTTATTAACATACTAATTAACAAAATAACAATATATTCCTGACACTGAAGCACAGGCTAACAAAAAATAATTTTAATTATTCAAAGGGTATACATTTTTTGTCACAATGAAGGGTTGTTACCTGTGGTGAGGAGTCTGTAAATATGTACAGGATATTTCTGACCGTCTCTCCATACTCTAGACATTGCCTATAGAAAATAAGTGCGAATTCTGAGAGTACAGTAGAAACTGATGGCCCTTTCCACATATGCAATTTGCAGAAATATGTTTTAAATAAGGAATTCTGTATTTTACATATAGCTTCAAAAAACATCCCAGGTGTGCCAAGTATGCCCTACTTCATAGCTTTTTCTTAGCAGAAAGAAAGGGATGAGTGAACACTTACTATGATACTGTAAAATAACTACAGGGGTATCATGCAACAGTGAGAGAATATATCTTCATCAATGGGACAGTGAGTATGGACAGCAAGAATGGAAAGAACCAAGTGTAGCATGGGCTTGGTGGTTCATTCTCAGTCCAAATAGCTAAAGATTTGCCCCTGAAAAGTACCTAGGATACAAGTAATCAGCTAAGGCTCTAGGTGGATTCCTGTGGTTTAAAGATTTATCAATGATACTGTGCAATAAAGTGTTGATGTTCAAACTCTGCACATTTCAAATAAAAATCTGGCCTTCAACCAACTTCTAAGAGATCATCTCTAGGCTTTTGGAATGTCCTGCCTGATATGAGTGTCTGTTTACCGGAAGCCTTGGGCCACACTAGATAGTTTATGCTAGCAAGGTGATATGGTGGGGCCTTAGGCCATGTAGTTCGATTTCTGGAGGCTAAAGACTGATTAACTAAGGTCAGTCATGCAGGTGTTCCATGTCTACAGGACTAACCCCAAACAAAATTCTGGACACCAAGACTTGGGTGAACTTCCCTGGTTGACAATATTCTATATGCACTGACACTCACCAATGCTGACAGAATTAAGTGTTGTCCATAAAACTCCACTGGGAGAAAACAACTGGAAGCTTGTGTCTGGTCTCTCTTGGACTCTGCCCTGGACTCAGTATCTTTTCCTTACCGATTTGAGTATCGCTTACTATAACGTAACGTAACTGTGAGTATAGCTGCTTTTCTCAGTTGAGTCCTTCTAGTGAATCATTAAACCTGAGGGTTGTCTTGGGATCCCCTAATGCACATATCGACTGAGGTGCAAACCTACAGGTAGAAAACTCAAGATACAAAAAGATGGTCTGTACTCTAAAGAAAACCAAAGGCTTCTCAAATATTTTCCTAAATACGTCACTTTTATACCCTCACTGTAGCCTGCATAAACACTAATCATAGCATCCATAACACTTTATTGTCTTCACCTGATGGTCATGAACATCCTAAAGGCCCAATTCTGCAGTAAACTAGAACCTGGAGGCATACAGGTTTAGGTCTGAATCCTGGCTCTGCATCTTACAAGCTGTGGGATCCATATCTTCATCTGTAAAATGGGACTACTAATATCCATCCTTGTAGGCTTGTTAGGAAGATTAAATAGATGGAAAGCACTTAGCAGAGTGCCTCATGCAAAATAAGGGCCCTTTATATAGTGGTTATTATATATCATCATCATCTTTGTATCCTCAATAGGCATTGTATCCTCAGGCATTCAATAATATCTATTTAATGCATAAATATTCCTACCTGAATATCAGTGGCTGGATTCCAATCAATGTCATAGAGAATTAAGTGAGATCCTCCAATAAGGTTAAGTCCTACACCACCAGCTTTCGAACTTAACAAAAAAATAAAAACAGAAGAGTGTTGACTATTAAAGCCATCAACAATCTGCTGCCTTTGAGAGATTGGTGTTTGTCCATCAAGTCTTGTATAAGCATATCCATGACGCTTACATACTTCTTGTAAAATATTCAAGGTTTGTGTATAGTTGGATACCAACACCACCCTGTCAATCAAAAAGAAAAATTCTTTAGATAAATTTAAAGGCAGCATTAGATTTTCTTAGTTGAAAGAAAATACCACAATATTATCACTGACATCGAGAGAACATGCAACAATGACCTAGTACAATTAAAACACAGGTACTCCTGCATATTCCATTTAAAGTCAATATCTAAACTTCCAGTTTTAAGATAGTGTGGCAAAGACCTTTCTGCCTTCTTCATCTCTCTGAGGTTCACTCTAAAAACTGCAAGAGAATGAGTAAAATACAAAAATGAACAGAAACTAACTCTGAAGATATTTGAAAAGAAAAAGCATAATGAAGCAATCACCTGCTTAGGAGTATACAGGTGATGCCTACATGCCCAAAGAGGGAGATTCCAATAAGAAACAAATGAAAGTTCATTTGCACCACAGAATCTTGCCAAGGTACCTTAGAAGGAAGGAGTTTAGACTGGAACTATTAAAACATTGGTACATAGAACCCAGGCCCTGCTCCTATCTGATCAGTTGACTTTTCTTTCTCAAATACAGTATTTATTATCTGGAGAAAATAAACCAAAGAAACTTAGACCAGGGAACTGACTGTAGAAGGCAGGAGAGCCAACGTAGTGGCTTATGCCTGTAGCCCCTGCTGCTCAGGAGGCTAAAACAGGAAGATCACTTGAATCCAAGAGTTTCAGTCCAGCCTGGACCCTGTCTTTAACAACAACAACAACAACAAAATGTGTTAATGAAAGACTAGATACTGAATAAGATCCCTCTACCCTTTTCCTGTCAACTCTCAGAATACCAACAGCCAGGCACCCCACATGCCAGTCCAAGGAAGACATTACTAAAGGATTCACCTATGGAAATACTTAAATGATTCCACAGAAAAGATCCACAGATAGGGAGTCCCCAAATTAAAAAGCCAGCTTGTTGCCTGATTACCCAATGATGGTTATTAGTCAATGAGCCCTGCCTATCCACAGTGTTCAATTAATGTTTTACTGCTTCACTGTTAACTGTGGACACCAAGGAACATCAGCTATTTGAAGTAAGCTTCAACATGAAAAGGAAAAATCAAAATAAACAAGAAACCTGAATTAAACAGAACAATGAAAAAAACAGAAGATAACTCTCTGAAAATAATTAATGTCCTCAAACAAGAGCTATCTATCATTCAATGGAAGAGGATGCAATTTTTCAAAAGGAACAATCAAGAATTAGAAAAATATCTTAGAAATGTAAAATGATAGACAAAATAAAGTTTTAACACGAGAGCTTTAAGATAATAATATGAGAGTTTGCCAGGAAATACATTAAGAAGAAAAAGTGATGACCAGTAGGAGAGAAAAAAAGAATTACAGAATCAACTCATGAGGTTCAATATCTGACTGACAGGAATTCCAAAGAAAACACGAAATTCTTTTAAGAGAGAGAAAGGATACTCCCCAGACATGGAGCCTTCAGATAAAAAGGACCTACTAAAAAGTTCCCAGCTCAATTAATAAAATGAAGACTCATATTAAGGCATATCAAGATTATAACTCAAAGTATGAAGAATAAATAAAAGTTGCTCAATGTCTGATGAAAAATAGGTCATATGTAAAAGAATCGAAATTAGAAAATCATCAGAATTCTCAAAAGCAACTCTAAAAACTAGAAGACAACATGTAAAGCAATGTCTTCAAAATTCTAAGGAAATACTATTTTGATCTAGAAGTTTATGACAAGGGAAGTTGTCAGTCAAGTGCTAGGGTAGAATAAAGACAGTTTCAGATGTGCAAGAAGTCAAAAAGATTAATCTTCCATCTTTCTTTCTTAGGAAACTACTGTGAGATGTGCTCCAGCAAAATGTGAAATTCAGAAAATAGAAAACCAACACAGAAGAGGAAAAAAGTGAATTTATAAGTTAATATGATTTGGCTCTGTGTCTCCACCCAAATCTCATCTTGAATTATAATCTCCATAATCCCCATGAGTTCAGCAAGGGACCAGGTGGGAGGTGACTAAATCATGGGGGCAGTTTCCCCCATGCTGTTCTCGTGATAGTGAGTGAGTTCTCACCAGAGCTGATGGTTTTATAAGGCAGTTTTCCCTGCTCTTGCTAGCTCTCTCTTTCCTGCCAGTTTGTGACGAAGGTCTTTGCTTTCCCTTTGCCTTCTGCCATGATTATTAAGTTTCGTGAGGCCTCCCCAGCCATATGGAACTGTAAGTCAATTAAACCTCTTTCCTTTATAAATTACCCAGTCTCAGGTATTTCTTTATAGCAATGTGAAAATGGACTAATGCATAGGTGATGGCTTTTTAAAAGTCCCAGGGTGCCGGGCGTGGTGGCTCACGCCTGTAATTCCAGCACTTTGGGAGGCTAAGGTGGGTGGATCACCTGAGATCAGGAGTTTGAGACCAGCCTGGGCAACATGGTGAAATCCCATCTCTACTAAAAATAAAAAAATTAGCCACGTGTGGTGGCATCTGCCTGTAATCCCAACTACTCGGGAGGCCGAAGCACGAGAATCACTTGAACCCAGGAAGCAGAGGTTGGAGTAAGCCGAGATCACGCCACTGCACTCCAAGGTCAGGAGACCATCCTGGCTAACATGGTGAAATCCTGTCTCAACTAAAAATACAAAAAATTAGCCGGGTGTGGTGGCGGGTGCCTGTAGTCCCAGCTACTCCGGAGGCTGAGGCAGGAGAATGGCATGAACCCGAAGGCGGAGCTTGCAGTGAGCCGACATCGCGCCACTGCACTACAGCCTGGGCAACAGAGCAAGACTCCATCTCAAATAAATAAGTAAGTCCAGGATGACAGCTGTGTAGCAAGATTAGAGATCAGTTCAAATCGTAGCAGGAAGACAGAGGACTCACAGAGGAAAGACAAAGAAAATACAGAGGCACCTAGAGACCACAGTGGTAACCCGTTATCTGCAGATCTGCTTTTCACTGTTTCAGTTACCTGCAGTCAACCTTGGTTCAAAAATATTACACACAGTAAGGTATTTTGAGAGAAAGAGAGAATGCACATTCACATAACTTTCACTGCAGTATACTGTTATTATTGTTCTATTTTATTATTGTTGTTGTTAATCTCTTACTGTGCCTAATTTATAACTTTATCACTGGTATGTATGTACATGAAAAAACAATCCATATAGGGCTTGGTAGTATCTGTGGTTTCAGGTATGCCTTCCGGGTCTTGGAATGTATTCCCGAGGATAAGATGGGGATTCCCAAGGATAAGATGGCCAAAAAGCACATTAAAAGACGCTCAATATCACTAATCATTAGAGAAATGTAAATCACAACAACAATGATATACCACCTCCCACCCACTAGGATGACTATTATCAAAAAAATAGAAAGTAACAAAGATGGTAAGGAGATAGAGAAATTTGAACCCTGTGCACTGTTAGTGGAAATGAAAATGGTGCAGTCCACTATGAAAAACAGTATGGCAGTACTTCCAAATATTAAAAATAGAATTACCATATGACCCAACAATTCCACTTCTGGATTTATACCTAAAAGAATTTAAAGCGGGGTTTTGAAAAGTTATTTGTACACCCATGTTCACAGCAACATTATTCACAACAGCCAAAAAGTGGAAGCAACCCAAGTGTTCATCAATAGATGAATGGATAAACAAAACGTGGTATATACACACAATGGGACATTGTTTAGCCTTAAAAAGGAAATTCTGACACATGCTACAACATGGATACACCTGGAGGACATTATATTAAGTGAAATTGGTCAGTAACATAAAGAAAAAAAAAACTATATGAATCCACTTACATGAGGTATCTAGAACAGTCAGAGTCAGAGAGTAGAAGGGTAGTTCAGGTGTTAAGGGAGGGGAAAGTAAGGAGTTGGTATTTAACAGATACAGCATTTCAGTTTTGTTTGCAAGATGCAAAGAGTTCTGAACACTGGTTGCACCAGAATGTGAATGTACTTAACACTACAGAATTACACATACAAAAATGGTTAAGATGGTAAGTCTATGTTATGTCTCTTTTACCACAATTTTTTTTAAAGAAAGGGCCATCTCTTCAGATAATGTGAAGCAACAGAACAAAGATCCAGCCTAAGCCACTTATGAAAGTGTAGCTTCTCCTCCAATGAAACATGGTAGGATTTAAGTTTCTTAGGGACCCACAAGGAGTCAAAATGACCATCACACCTATAATCCCAACACTTTGGGAGGCCGAGGTAGGCAGATTGCTTGAGCTCAGGAGTTAAGAGACCAGCCTGGGCAACATGGTGACCCCATCTCTACAAAAATAAAAAAATTAGCAGGGAGTGATAGCACATTCCTGTAATCCCAGCTATTTGAGAAGCTGAGGTGGGAGGATCACTTGGGCCTGGGAGGTCAAGGCTGCAGTGGGCCGAGATCGCACCACTGCACTCCAGCCTGTGTCCCAGAGTGAGACCCTGTCTCAAGATAAAGAGAAAATACCACCCCAACTTCAATCCCCGAATATTATTTTTATTTTTCTTAATCATTATATTTTTCTTTATTCCTTTCTTCCTTCTTGCCACAAGAGGGAACTTTCCCCTATGACATCTTCAAAGATACATTCTCACATCTATATTCAAACTGTATCTCTTCTCATTTCCTCTAAAACTCTTTCCACTCATTATCCTTTGTCCAATAACAACCAACTATCCCGCCCACCCTTCAGAGAAGAGAAAAAAAAAATCCAGTTAAAAAAATAATAATAAGATAATAAAAAGATATAAATAGAAGCTGAAGTGAAAGTTTGCACTCTTAAACTGAGTCACAATCTGCATATATACATCTCACATGTCCTTTTGCACATATCAAATATTATCTAATAAAACATGTGAGAAGAGCTCCATTAGAGGTAGGTACAGCATGCTATGAGAGTACAGAGGAGGGGAATCTAAATCTGAGACAGGAGAAAGCATGTGAGCTGAGTCTTGTTGTTGTTGTTGTTATTGTTTTGTAGAAAAGGGGTCTCACTCTGTCACTCAGGTTGGCCTCCAATGCCTGGCCTCGAGCAATCCTCCCAAGTTAGCCTCCCAAAGTGCTGGGATTATAGGTATAAGCAATCACACTTGGTCTGTTGAGCTGAGTCTTAAGAAGGAGAAAAAGTTGTCCAGAAGAATGAGAAGCAGAGGTAAGCCAGACACAGAAACCTGCAACATGTAAGAGCAGAGCAGAAGTGGGCAAACTCACAGGTTCTGCAGGGGGTTTGGTATGACTGGACCACATGGTATGTGTGAAGGAGTGATGAGAGATGAGGCTGGAAAAGGAGGCATTAACCATATCATGAAGAGTCTTGCCTAATGTGCTAAAGAATTTAGAAATTTCTGGAAGACAAGTGGGAGTCTTCAAATGATCTTTTAAGAAAAGGAGTGACATGTTTATATTTATATTTTAGAAATATAATTCAGGGCAATGTTGAGTATGTCAGGGGGCTGAGAGTAAGAGGAAGTAGCTTATAAGAGACTATTGTACCCCAAATCAGTAATTTTAAGAATCAAAACAAAAATCTTGGTACCAGAAAAATGAGGATGGATTCTTTAAATTAAAAAATAAAATCAACAGAATTTAGTGACTGACATTGTGGGATAAATGAAGAAGAAAAGTGAGTTTATAATAATTTCCAGGGTTTTTGTTTGCATTATAGTACCAAGGAATAATGGGACAAGATCAGGCTTGCAATAATGATGGTTTTGTCACATGGTTTTGGACATGGGAAGTGTGAAGTACTACAGGACATCAAGATAGATTTAGATGTCCATTCAACACTTAAAAATAAAGATGTAGAAATTAGAAGAGAGGACTGAAGTGATATAAATTTCCTTCAATATTATATGCATTTGGTATACAAGAAGATATAAAATATATAGTCATTCTAAAAAAAATACACACACACACAGAGGACCACATGGTATGGTCGTGTGTATGTGTGTGTGCAATAGTTGAAAGTACAGGGAGTAGAGCACTCAGGAAATAGGTTAAGAGTGAGAAAGTTAAAGAGAAAATCCTAAGGTGTATCAATATTTAAGAAACAGTAAAAGAAGAAAGGATTCTGAAGAAAATTGAGAAACAAGCATTACATATCGGAAAATATCACTAGGTTTTTAAACTACATATGTTTAGTTTTTCTTAAAACTTATAGACACATTGTTAATTACAAGTTTACGAAATACTAGAAGCTAACCATATTCCCAAAGAAGAAAACAACTTATTTTTTATGTTTTCTTATTTTAAAAGGGAAGTAGGAAGTAAAGACATAGGGCAAACTAAAACTCTATGAGCACTTATAAGTTTGTTAAATTGATCTTACTTTTCAGTAGGTCGAAGTTCGTGGATAACCGCTAAGAGCTTGGACAGCACCTGTAGTTTTCCTGACTCCTTTTCAGTAAACAGGAGAGGGTTATAGTCAGCAGGAAACACACTTAGCAAGCCTTTGTATAGACTCTTTTCTTCATTTTTATCACAAGTTGAGCATTCTTTTTCCTATTCAAAATGACGATTATTAATGCTGGCTCATGTTTTTTTTTTTAATTAGGAGGAGAAAATGCTAAAATTATAGAGGGAAAAAGGTGAAGATTAACAGCTATCTGAAAAGTCCAAGAAACTATTAGGAAATCTTTATAGGTCATGACTTGATCATTTTTGAAAAAAGTAACATGCATTCTACTGAGTTAGTTACAGAGCAGTTCTAACACAGTCTCATGATGCCTGCTACCTTCACCCTGCAAGTGTAGTATTAATATTTCCCACATGTAACTACAGGAAGTAGGAGCAGACAAAGAAAGGAGAGGGAAATAAAGGGCAAATGGTGATACAAAATCCATTCTCTCCAAACGCTAACATTTTGCATCTTTGATAAATCTTTTTCTCTTTTCCTCTTTTCCTCTCTCTCCTTCCCTCCTCATTAGTATTCTCTCCTGAATCGTGGGCTTCATACAACACCTTTATATCCAAAAACAAGCATGATTGTTTACTTAACCTTACCAGTTTCTTCTGTAAGAAGGAAGAAGTTCACCAATAAATTAACAGATAAATTTATTCTTACTTATAACAATACTTTTTGTTTATTTCACCAGTAGTTGTAGAATAAATTTATTCCAAGGTGATTATCAGCACCTCTGAAATTCCCCCTCCAAAACTGCCTAGCTGATATGTGATCATATAACTAGAGATCAGAGATATTAATGATTAAATCACTTTTTCGGTTAAATTCCTAGGATTGGCAGGTCTCTTAACTCTCTCCCATATTTACCAGATTTATCACTGTTTCTGAAACTTTGTTCAACCTATACCCCTTGTCTGGAATACTTTTCATTTTGCTGCTCAATTATCCCAATCCTATAAATTGCTGCTCAATTATCCCAATCCTATAAATCCTAAATAAAGACCCAGTGCAAATTCTGATTATTCATAGCCTTTGTTTGCACTGAGTTTTAACCTTTAAGGTTACACAGTACACTTCAGCTTTGACCTTATCTAATTGAGCAGTTAATGATATGCAGTTGACCCTTGAACACATGGGTTTGAACTACGCAAGTCTACTTATATGCAGATTTTCTCCCATCTCTGCTACCACCCCTGAGACAGCAAGGCCAACCCCTCTTCTGCCTCCTCTCCTCTTAGCCTACTCAATGTGAAGAGCTTTGTGAGGATCTACTTCCACTCATTGAATAATATATTGTCTCTTCTTCATGATTTTCTTAATAACATTTTCTTTTTATAGCTTACTTTAGTGTAAAAATACAGTATATAATATACAAAATATGTGTGAACTGACTTTATGTTACTGGTAAGGCTTCTGGTCAACAGTAGGCTATTCGTAGTTCAGTTTTGGGGGAGTCAAAAGTCATACAAGTTATAAAGGGATTTTCAACAGTGCACACAGGGGTCAGCACCCCTAATCCCAGGGTTGTTCAACATCGAATGACTTTTTTATACTTCACAAATGTTTTCCTTTGTGTTGCACCCCCCTCTTTAGTAATACTAGAAACACCTTCAGGGCAGTGAATCCTATGTGAAATGTATAAAAATGCTGGGCACAGAGTACTAATTTTAATTTGGCTTACTGTCAAAATACAGCAATATTTAGGTGTAGTCATTTGATTAAAAATACTAGGAACTTTAAAATATTTCTATCACTGGGACATATGAGGAGAAAGTAGTTGCTGGTTGCTTTAGGTTAGCTCTGCCTACAACTTGGAAAGATCATCAAAGGACCACAGGCCCAGGGTCTAGTACACAGTTTTTCATCTTCAGAAACTTGAATATGCTTAAACTGTAGGGAAATTATTCATATTAACCAAATTAAGAGACTGAATAAGTCAGAAAGAAAATTTATTGACCTATGAGACCTGCCTATTTAGACCAATTAGTCTATGCACATGCATTCTGCCCTATGAAAGAATGTCCCCAGGGAAAGTCAAATCGCTAACAGAAGGTGCCTGGTGAATATTAAATCAGAGTACAGGAAGATGGGTGATCTTTTTTTTTTTTTAAAGAGACAGGGCCTCACAGTGTTGCCCAGACTGGTCTCGAACTCTTGGCCTCAAGTGCATCCTTCCACCTCAGCCTCTCAAAGTGCTGGGATCATAGGCGTGAGCCACCACCCTGGCCAAGATGGGCGATCTTAATGCACAAGTTCTTAACAAAGAACACGTATTAGAATTACTTGAGAAGGCCTTTTTTTAAATGCTCATGCCTGGGTCCTACTCTCAAACAAAACTCTGAATTAATCCATATGTGTTGAGGCCTGGACTAATGTAATTGTAAGAGCTTCCCAGGATATTATAATATGTACCACTAATAATTGACTAATAGATAATATCTTTATACTGTGACAGCCTGATGCAGCATCTCCATCATAGAGATTTACCAGTTCGACTTCTCATATCAAGCTAATCAGGACACTGTCTCTTCTGACTCCATGTAACCCAACACACTTCAGTTATGAGTTATGATATTGTTACTGGTTACGTTCCACTCACATTTCCTAAAGAAAGACCTAACATCTTAATTGAACTTGGGAAACAATCTAGTTTCAATAGAAACACTTACAAGCCATTGCTTAAAGGTTACTTACACATGTAGAAGGCTCATTTCTGCCCTTTTATATCAATCCTTATTTGCTATGAAGTTAGAGAAAAGGCTTTTCTGAATAAATGTCAGACTATAAATTATGTACCCTATTTGAAGTATCCTATGCGTATTATTAGTGACTGCATGGCAACAATGGAGAAACACTCAGAGCCCCCTGCTGCTTTCTTCAAGAATGTACAAACATATTCTAAATTAACTGGTATATTCTGAGCCATTATAAGGTCTTCCTTTTAATGAAGAAATTTTTGGCTATTTTTACTGGGCTTCATGCCCAAAGCGTTTAATTTTTATCACTGTATATACAATTAGTTTTTTTAAAGTGGCGGCTGGGCACAGTGGCTCACACCTGTAATCCCAGCACTTTGGGAGGCTGAGGTGGGAGGATCACTTGAGCTCAGGAGTTCAAGACCAGCCTGGGCAATATAGTGAGACCCCATCTCTATTTTTTTTAATAACTTCTTTTTAAAAAATAAATTAAAAAGGCCGGGTGCAGTGGCTCACACCTGTAATCCCAGCACTTTGGGAGGCTGAGGTAGGCGGATCACCTGAGGTCAGGAGTTCGAGACCAGCCTGGCCAACATGGTGAAACCCTGTCTCTACCAAAAATACAAAAATTAGCCAGGCGTGGTGGCAGGCGCCGGTAATCCCAGCTACTTGGGAGGTTGAGGCAGGAGAATAGCTTGAATGCGGGAGGTGGAGGTTGCAGTGAGCTGAGATCGTGCCATTGCACTCTAGCCTGGGGGACAAGAACAAGACTTCATCTCAATAAATAAATAAATAAATAGCATCAAGTTTCTCTAGAATAAGATTATATATATCTATCTCTGAGCCCCTATTTCCCCACCAAAAAAATGGGGATGGTAATAATATTACTTATTCCATAGAGTTTTGTAAATAATAAATAAAATAACACTAATAAAGTACTTAGTGATTGGTACAGGTTGACCATCCTTTATCCAAAATACTTGGGAACAGAAGTGGTTCAGATTTCAGATTTTTTCAGACCTTGGAATATTTGCATATATATATCTTGGGCATGGGACACAAGTCTAAACATGAAATTCATTTATATTTCATATATACCTTATACACATACTCTGAAGGTAATTTTATACAGTATTTTTAATAACTTTGTACATGAAACAAAGTCTGTGCACACTTAACATCAGAAAGCAAAGATATCAGGTATGGAATTGCCTACCTGTGATGTCATGTTGGCACTCAAAAAGTTTTGAATTTTGGAGCACTTTGAGTTTCTAATTTCCAGATTAGGAATGCTCAACCTGTGTATAATGAGTGCTTAATAACTGTTAGCTAATATTATTAATACCAAAATGTGATTTTTCCATGGTTTGAGCTTAAGATGATTTTATTTTCTTTGTGATTTTCTGAATTTTCTCAATTTTATGCAACAATCATGTATCACTTTCAAAATGAGGAAAAAAAAATTATTTTTAATGGCAAATTTTGCATTTGTTAGCACCAAACAAACAAAACTGACAGACTATATTAGCATAAAATAGGAAGGGAGACCATGGCCAAGCATTAGATAAGGTACCAAAGGGGATTGGCCACAAACTGTAGAAGGCGGTACCTCAAACCCTTCTCTTCCCTACTTCAGCTCTACGAATGTGGACATGCTCTGAAGAACAAGTGAAAGGCTGGATAAGCTCTACAGCAGAACCATGCTAGATAGCCTGCAGAGCTTTTTGAAAACCCACAAATGCAACCTAAGAAATTAGCCCTATCTGCCCTCTTAGATTCATATACTATAGAACCCTCATATCCCTGACATAGTTTCAGACACTATGCACTTACCTTTATAGAGTTGAACAAAAGGCAGGGGTGATTGCACAGTTTTTTAAGAGCTCCTATACATATTAGATGGGGACTATTTTCCAACAACCCTTGAAGACAGAACCTGACAACCTGAGAATTTAACAGCTTTCGATAAAGCTCAATCTGTAGTGCTCCTGGTCGGCAAAAGATAACATTCTCTATTTTAGGTGGGAGATATTTATTTATAATTTCTTGGGTTCTTCTAAGGACAAAGAGTCCAGTGAGGCAAGCAAGTTCAGTTGCTCTTCTTTCTCCTAACTCCTTTTCTTCCTGTGGAAAAATAGCAGACTTAAATGAAAGTGTTATAGACAAAAATACACTTAAAATTAAAGATTTCATAATGATAAACCATTTACTAATTGCTTCCCAACAAATTTTAAAAGAAGAAATAAAATATGAGTATAGGGACAGAAAAACCAACCATGATCTATTTATATGTTTAGCATAACCATTTAATTAAGTGAAGTCACAGTCTCCTAAATAACATAAAATAATGATATATAATTGGTAGAATCTTAGATTCAATGAAATATAGTCTGTATACAACATGTAAACCATAATTTAACCATTGTCTTACCTTTAAAAATGTTTGTTTCCCATTTGTGTTTCCCTTAGTTTGCTTCTTTTTTTTTTTTTTTTTTTTTTTTTGAGACAGAGTCCCGCTCTATCACCCAGGCTGGAGTGCAGTGGCACGATCTCGCCTCACTGCAACCTCCACTTCCTGGGTTCAAGGGAACCTCCTGCCTCAGCCTTCTCAGTAGCTGGGATTACAGTGCACACCACCACATCTGGCTAATTTTTATATTTTTAGTAAAGACGGGGTTTCATCATGTTGGCCAGGCTGATCTTGAACTCCTGACATCAAGTGATCCACCTGCCTTGGCCTCCCAAAGTGCTAGGACTATAGGCATGAGCCACTGTGCCCAGCCTGTTTCTAATATTTTATCCTTACAGCTAAGTTTTTATTTCATTTTTTTTTTTTTGAAACAGAGTCTCACTCTGTCACCCAGGGCTGGAGTGCAGTAATGTGATCTCAGCTCATTACAATCTCCACCTCACAGACTCAAGCAATCCGCCCACCTCAGCCTCCCCAGTAGCTGGGACCACAGGTACATGCCACCACATCTGGCTTTTTTTTTTTTTTTTGGTAGACATAAGGTCACCCTATACCTTATAGCTAAGTTTTTAGTTTTGGGGGGTTTTTTTGTTTGTTTTTTGAGACGGAGTTTCGCTTTGTCGCCAGGCTAGAGTACAGTGGCATGATCTCAGCTCACTGCAACCTCTGCCACCCAGGTTCAAGTGATTCTCCTGAGTAGCTGGGACTACAGGTATGTGCCACCATGCCCAGCTAATTTTTGTATTTTCAGTAGAGACAGGGTTTTCACCATGTTGGCCAGGATGGTCTTGATCTCTTAACCTCGTGATCCACCTCAGCCTCCCAAAGTGCTGGGTTTGCCAACACACCGGCCAGCTAAGTTTTTAAATAAACCTACTATTATTTCTTTATAATAAATTCCTAAAAGGAGTATTGTCAGGCCACAAGATATACACAATTTTAATGCTTTTGGTATACATTGCCAAACTTTCCCCATGTTGTGCCAATGTACATTCCAACCATCTATTTACATTCCAAATAGGAGACTCTTGTCTACAATTGCTACTACTAGTAAATCCAAGTTGGGGAGGTGGTGTACACCTGCAGTTCCAGCTACTCGGGAGGCAGAGGCAAAAGGATCACTTGAACTCCAGGAGTTCAAGGCCAGCCTGGGCAACACAGAGTGATACCATCTCTAAATAAACAAACACACACCAATAGAAAATTACAAAAGTCACTTTGGTTATTTTGTTCTACTTTTTTCAAAACTAGTAAGGATGAACATTTTTATATGTTTATTGTCATAATTCTTTGTGAAGTTCCTATTCATGAATTTTAGACAAATGATGTCATATTCTAAAATAAGGAATGCAGGAAATGAAGGATTGTGGAGAAAAAGAAAGAGTTCACACTACTGATTTTTCTAAATCAAAATAATATGAAGTTATGGATAATTCCCTCAGACATACGGCTTTTTAAAAACTTATTTATTAGAGTAAATTATACCTCGGAAGCAGAAGGTTCTCTCGATAAAATGATGGGTTCTTCATATATTTTCCTATAAGATGACAAAGAGCCTAATATTCCTGGATTTACAAAATCAATTAATGCAAAAAATTCTTGCAGATCATTCTGAACTGGAGTACCTAAAGAGAGACAAAAATGAGGAAAAAGTCAAGTTTGTGTTTTACAATCACAATCTCAGGTTTATAACAAAACCACAATGGAAGTTTGGAGAAATTTATTCCCTAAAAGGAATAAATACAAGCAAATGGCCTAAAACTAAGAAAGAGCAGTCAAAGCAAGTTAAAAAAATATTAATCACCACATAAATTTTTAACTCTAGTTTTAGTTGCATACTAAATTCTTACATAGTAGTATAGCATAATGATTGAGTGCAGGCTCAGTGGAGTCTGACTGCTTAGGTTCAATCCTAACTGCATCATTTACTCCCCGAGTGACCCTGAGAAAGTTATTTACACCAATTTATTATCTGTAAAATGCAGATAATAATAGTCTTTCTAGGGTTGTGGGGATCAAAGTAGTCAATCCATATAATATACTTTGAATGGTGCCTAGAGCACAATAAATGTTCTATAACTTTAGTAATTGTTACTGTTATTATAGCTATGTGACTTTGGACAAACTGCTTAAGTCTTTTAAACTCAGGGTTTTTTTTCATTTATAAAAGTATGAAGATAATAAATTCCCAGAATAATTATAATGAAAAGTAGAGACAATGGATATGAAGTACCCAGCAAAATGCCTGACACTCAGGAGACACTCATTGAATGGCACCTATTATTACTACCTTTCAAAGTTATCAGATCAAATTAAGATCTTCACTGCCCAAAGGGTTAATACAGACTGTAATGGATTAATATACCCTCTATATATTACATATAGTATGCAATAGCTTTTGGCTAATTTTCAAAGAAACATTAGCATGTTTCAATAATTATAATAGTGCCAAAAGAACATATAAATCAGCACAAACAATGTAATTTCAGCTGGCTTTCAAATAACAGATTAGAAAATGTTGTCCAAAAATATAAATAATGTGAAAAGTAAATAAAAATGCATTTATTTCATTAAGATGGATGACATAAATTTTTTAATGTCAAGGAATTTAATAATCACTCCCCTAAAACTTAATGGGTCCCCTACCCCCAGGTTGGACCAACAATTGCTAATTTTTTAAAATTTAACACATCTAGTCAGTTTTAAATTTTTAGACACATCGTTGAAAGAGTTGGGAAAAATACATTTATGTTGGTATGTATTCAGTTAAGCCTCTAAAAGAATGTGCATGATGATGATAAACAAAGATTGGGGAGTATAGGAAAGAAGAGAAAAAACGGTAGAAGGATAACTGTGGTTGGCTTTCAGATATTCATCAAACCCCAAATGATTAAGTCAATCGTAGTAATTCTATCCCCTCCTTTGCAAATGACTGACATACGCAAGAGTTCTTGTCTCATACTGGGTTCACTGGAAGCAGAGCCTAAGACAGTGATTTGTTTGCACGTGATTTACACGTGTAATTTAGCTTCAGCTAAATTACAGGGAGGTCTAGAGCATAAACTGCACCATAACGTTGGTCCCGAAATTACTCTAAGGCAAGGGAGCTGCCATTTGCCGCTTACCCCTAAATCAGTCAATCGTTGATAGCAAACTATAGAGAATACAGCTCTCATTCAATCAAAGATAATTCTCCAGTAAGGGAAGGGGCTCCTCTCATTTGTTTAATCAATAGTACCAGCAGCTAAAGAATGGATACAATAGCCCAGAAAAGGAGAGCTAGAAAGGGCACCAAGAGGTTCCATCAGTAGCATGTGACCCATCCTGGCCAATGAGACATGAGAAGTCATCACAGAGGGGCTTTTAAACATAGAGAAACACTCTTAAACATAGAGAAACAAGAAGAGCCAGTCCTGTTCTCCTTTGCATATCATCACATCTAGCTGTGATGTCTGGAACGGCTGCAGTCACTTGCTACCAGCCTGAGGATGAAGCCAACACTAAATATGGCAGAGCAGAAGATATAAAGAACCAGAATCCTTGATGACAATGTTGGGTTGCTGTAGCCTGCCCTACCTTTAGACTTCCAGTTATACGGGGAATAAGCACATCTGATTCAGATCATCTGTTACCGGCATCTGAAATCATCCCAACTGATATATGAGGGGAAGAGGCAAAAGCAAAACTGGACAAAAGAAGAAAAGAAGAACACAAGAAGGGAATAGGAAAAAGGATTTAGGGCAGAAAAGAAGAAGAAAAAAGAGTAAGGAAGGGGAGAAAAAAGATGAGAAGGGAAATATGGCTACAAGACAGAACCAATAGTATAGTACAGCATCATTGTAAGAGTCTGTCACATTGCTTTCTAGTGATAATTTAGATCCCCATTTGCTATTTCAGTGCTCTAATTCTAGACTAGGTAAAACCTGTAGAAGAAAAATAGAAAAAACTAAAGATTTTTCAAGTCAAGTTGGTGTACTTACTAAGACTATGTTCAAGAGTATGGAAAAGAAACTTTTGAGAAAATGAAAGGATTCTTTATCTTCCCTACCTCTACCCTATCCCTACCAAAAAAAAAAAAGCTTTTTCTCTGTTTTTTGGTTGGTTTTTTTTTTTAAAAAAAGAAAGAAATCTACCACCCAACCCAACACTGTCAATAACCTACACCTATATCCTCCTATAACCTCCACAGAAAGTTCTGAGAGCTTTTTATACACATTTATATTTTTCTTTTAATCCTATAAGCCCACTTACACAAATCTATACAGAAAGAGTATATGCTTGTAGATATTCATCACCACATTATTTATAACAGTAAAGAATTAAAACCAACCTAATGTTAAACTGTAAGAATAGTTCTCAAGATTATGCGTTATAGAAAAATGCTTATATGAAAGATATTTTGATGTACACGTGTATGTGCAAAAAGATGTATTTTGTATGTACGTGTAAAGAATTTTAAAATTTGCATGTATGCTCTCTGTGTGTATGTACAAATAATAAAATATGTCAGGTGTTAACAATTAAGGAGGTGAGGTTGGAGGATGATTTCTGTTCTCCAGTTTCTAAACATTCGATAGCAGTATGTGTGTTTTTAAATTTTCAGTCAGTAAAAAGAATTTTGCTTCAAATCTCAGATTTATCTTTTCTATGATATAATGAAAGGGTATCTAAGATCTTATAATAATCATTCAGCTCTTATTGTGGGCTGAACTGTGTCTCCCTAAAATTCCTATGTTGAAGCTCTAACCCCCAATGTGACGGTTTTTGGAGACAGGACCTTTAAGAAGGTAATTAAGGTTAAATGAGGTCGTAAGAGTGGGGCCTTAATCCAATATGACTGGTGTCCTTATAAGAAGAGAGGGAGATACTCCATGAATACATTTGCACAAAGGATAGAGTACAGGAGGACATAGGGAGAAGGCAGCTGTCTGCAAGCCAAGTATGGAGACCTCAATAGAAACCGGCCGACATCTTGATATTGGACTTCCAGTCTCCAGAACTGTGAGAAAATAAATGTCTGTTGTTTAGTCTGTGGTCTTTTGCTATGGCAGTGCTAGAAGACTAATGCCCCTCTATCAGTCAAACTGAATCCTAACCATTTTCCAGTAAACGTTAACTCCAAAGCACTGGGCTAGATAATACAAGGAAACGAAATCAAAATCATTTTCATTTGATTCTTAGTTATTGAGTACCTATCAATTATATGTCACTGTACATAACTCCTATACAAACATGTACTTTCATAATAAGGAACAAATCATCTTGGGGTAAAATATCCTGCGCATAAAAGCAAAGACTTCATTCAGGCAATTCTAAGAAGATAGAAACCAACTATGAGTATTTCTAAATTTAAAAAGTT
Source organism: Chlorocebus sabaeus (assembly GCF_047675955.1). NCBI lineage: Eukaryota > Metazoa > Chordata > Mammalia > Primates > Cercopithecidae > Chlorocebus > Chlorocebus sabaeus. The sequence continues at coordinate 98,151,924 of NC_132911.1, forward strand.
AGTTAGGGCTAGTTTTTACCTAAATTCATAGCTCAGGGGGTGAGAGTGATATGGATAGCAAAACAGAAACAAGCTAAGATTGACAAAGGACACAGAGGACAATACTAATGTCTCAAATGAAACTATCTCACTGGTCGCTTTCGAGACATTCTTGTTGAATGAAATCCTAGATCAATTTTCTACTGCAGATTAAATTTAATTTGGAATGTTAGTTAAATTAGTATTTGCTTATCATTGAGAATATCAATAAAATTATATATTTTTGCTACAAAAAATTATCTGATTTTCAAGTGAGGAAGGGAACTACTTTTATTTCTTCAGTACTTTCCAGTAAATTTTATTTCTCACTCTTCTTTTTTCTTTCTTTTTCTCCTCCCTTCTAGTGCTAACCATTTTTACTTTATATCTGCAACTATTATTTAAATAAGTAATACTGACCCCCATCTTAAGCAGTAAGAAGAAACAGTCGTTTTCTCTTCTAACTCAGTGTTACTAAATTCAGCTAACTCATTTTTTTTTCCCATTACTTTTCTGGCTCCAAGGATCTCAAGATCAAAGGCCAGTAAAGAAATCTGAACTGCACATTGGAAATCAAGTATAAAGAATCCACTCAGCTTCTCAAACAGCCAAAGATACAAAAATCATTCAGATTATTATGGTTCCTATTTCCCTGACTCATTTTTTCCCTTAAAAATGGCATTTTGTAAATATTCAACACCAGTTTTCCTATTCTTTGGTTTCCACTTCACTATTATTGACAAACATTTGTTGAGCATCTAGTAAATCCTGGGGGTATAACTATGAGATTTGACCCTAGTCCTTTTGTCTTTATCATTGTGATTAAACTCAAAAAAAAAAAAAAAGTCACTTAGCATTTCCCAAAATCATTTTTTTAAAGTATAGATCATTTTAAAAATCACTTTTGATAATGGTTAATACAATCCTCCTATACAAATTGGAAGTCAAATGAAGAGGAATTTCTTAAAGGTGGATAATCTTCCCCACCCCAACACAGTAAGAACAGAAGAGGAGTAGTTTTCTCCTCTCTGTTGTTCTGGGACATATTTCCACCTATCTGTATAGGAAAGAGGTACAAGTTGTTGGTCACATTCCTTCTCTCTCCTCATTTAACTTCAGAGGAGAGCTGTGACATGCATAAACAACACATGAAGGAAAAAATGATGATGACACAGTAAGAATAATTATATCCTGACCATTCCTTCCAAAAGGGTTGAAGATGGTAGGGAAAATGAAGCCCCAAGTAGAAAATAGGGTAATTTTAAATATTAGTAATGACTACAATTCTCTTCTTTCTTCTGCTGACACAATGGCAGATTGGAAGGGCCAGACAAAACCAAGATGAGATATGGGAGAAAAGCTACATTGCGCTAGTCTAGGCCTTAAATAACAAGGTAGAAGAGGATTCTTGTATTTACCATCCATCCCACCTTTCCAGACAGTTGGGTCCAGAAGCTTTGGTCAACAATAAACCATGCATATGTAGCACATACATATAAAAATAACTGATATTTATATTAAACACTCACCACCTGTCAGTTGGTTTCCCAAGAACTTTACATGGATTAACTCCTCTGACCCTCACGAGAACTTAAGTTAGATGGTATTATCATCCCTATTTTAGAGATTTTTAAAAACTGAGGCACAGAGACACTATATAATTTGCTCCAAGTTGTTACAGCTATGTCAGACTCGGGAACCAAGCACAAGCAATCCAGTCTGATCTCCGAAATTCCTTATCATGATATCATTGTGTTTATTGCTAAAAAACCCCCAAGTCTGGGCTACAAAAAATTACACATGGATTTGAAGATTCAGAATCCTACTAAGAATCAATTAACACAGGTTTATTAGTATAAATTCCATCCAATACCACCAGTTATTTGAATGTTAAGCATCATAGTACAAGTCTGTATGTTCACTAGGCAAAAATTCCAAAATATCTTCCCCAAACTGAATACTGACCAGTTAGAATTATTCTTTTCTCACAAGAAAGGCTAATGAGGGCTGCAGTTGTCTTAATGGCACTGTTCTTCAAACGATGCCCCTCATCACAGATTAGAAGATCAAATTTTATATTCTTAATTTGATCCAGGGAACGAAGTAACATTTCATAACTGATAATAAGAACAGAATAAAATATAGACTTGATGAATTCTTCAACTTTGTGGTCCTGAGGAAAAAAGATAGTATTTTAAAAATCAGGAAGAGAAATGATATGAAATCAAATTTAAGCAGCCTATTCCTGACAGTCACTTATTAAGAATCGGAATATGTTAACTCTTTCTGTCTTAGTCAACTGAGGCTGCTATAAACAAAATACCATAGATTGGGTGGCTTAAACAACAGACACTTATTTCTCACAGTTCTGGTGGAAAGTCTAAGATCAGGGTGCTAGCATGGCTGGGTTCTGGTGAGAGACCTCTTCCTGGCTTGCAGAAGAATGCTTTCTTACTGTATCCTCACGTGGTAGAGAAAGGAAGTTCTGGTGTCTCTTGCTCTTGTTACAGAGGCACTAATCTCATCACATGGCTCTACCCTCACCACCTCATCTAAACCTAATTACCTCCCAAGCCCACCTCCTAATACTGTTATACTGAAAGTTAGAGTTTCAACATATGAATCTGGGGGACACAAACATTCAGTTCATAACAACTCAAAACCAAAATGTAAGCTAAGACTCCATTTTTGTGCAAAAGGGTTAGGGAGTTAACAAGTAAAAACTGAATTACTGATTTGAAAAACTAGATTTTTTTTTTAAATGACTAAGGCTAAATTTTCAAGTTTCTTACCTGATCAACAGTAAATATCTTGATCCTTTCACTTCCTAGCCACTTTTGAAATTCTTTCTTCCAATTATTCACCAAGCTTCCAGGTGTGACAATTAGTGTCTTCTTTATTACTGGCTTGCCTCCATAGGGTCCCTGACACTGCAGGGTCCAGATGAGCGAAATACATTGCAATGTTTTCCCTAAACCCATTTCATCAGCAAGAATAGCTCCACATCTGCCATTCATTCTGTTAGAAATAATTTTACTTCCTTTAATCACAATAGAAAAATATTTTATGCCCTTAAAATCATCAAGAACCAGAAACTGGTATTTTTTAACGACACTGAAGACTCTTTTAGTACTTTATTAGCTGATTTACAACACATCTTTTGCATCTTTGATAATTATATCCATTACATATTGTCAACTAAATTACCAAAACATAAATCTGAAATTACAGAGTTGAATGTAAATCATCTGCTACTATTACATGTACATATTTAGAGGCTAGAAATGAATTCCAATTTTATATCGGCATATGGATAATTTAACTATAACTGTGTTTCTCATCGCTAAGAGTTGAGTGATTTTTATTGGTTTCAGATATCAAAACAGTTTAAAATACATTGTTGTATTATATTTAATCAGCAAGACCTACTGAGCTGTATTTTATGATTCTGTCAGTAAATGAAGTCCTCAACAAAAATAGCTCCCTGCATCATAAAAAAATTAAACACTAAACACTTGATATAATACACATAATTTAGTAAAAGTTGTTATCCTACAGACCTACTATGTTATATAATTTAAAATTAAATGTTATTAGGGATATTATTAGTAAGATCATGTATTTTTATGCCACTTTATATTCCTAAAGACCTTAACAGTGTATGTTTTATATTTTTAAAGTTAAGAAAGTCCAAGGGAATTAAGGATATTACAAAAATGCATAAGTATACAGTTGACCACTGAACAAGAAGAGTTTGAACTGTGAAAGTCCACTTATATATGGGTTTTTTCAATAAATGTTATGTGAGTGTGCCTACCTCTCTTGCCTCCCTTCTATCTCCTCCACCTCTTCCGCCACCTCTGCCACTCCTGAGACAACCAAACCAACCCTTCCTCTTCCTCCTCTTCCTCAGTCTACTCAACATGATAAGGATGAAGACCTTTATGATGATCCATTTCCTATTAATGAATAGTAAATACATTTTCTCTTCCTTATGGTTTTCATCATGCATTCTTTTTACTGGCTTACTTTATTGTAAAAATACAGTATATAATACATATAGTATATGAAATTATGTGTAAATTGAGTGTTTATGTTATCAGTAAGGCTTCCAGTCAACAGTAGTTTATTAGTTAAGTTTCTCCCAAAGTTATATGCAGATTTTTGACTACAAAGTGGGTCAACACCCCTAATTCCTGAGTTGTTCAAGAGTCAGCTGTAGTTTGTTAGCTAATTGCATTTCTTCTTAGTAGAAATTAAGAACCAATATGTAATTTTGTATTTGTGTTCCATTTCAAGGTATAGAGAAAAATATTACCAACATAAATTACAGCTACTATTTAGGTAGCTGTTTTAGATCAATAATTTGGCAACAAAGGACCAAATGTCAGTCAAATGAGATACAGTGAATAGCAAAGAGAAAATACAGATTCATCTTTTCATGGTAAAGAGAAGGGAGCAAACAGGAAGCCTTTATGGAGAAGACGTATCTTGAACAAAATTTGTAAAGGGTAAATAATTGCTACACTAATGAGGCAGTTGAATATAGTTGGAGCTTGAACTGAAAAATATGAAGCTACCATGGTAGGTAGAAGACAAAAGATGAGTATACTTATCCTTGAGAGTTTAGACTGTATCTTATAGATCAGCATCTCCCAAACACTAGGATTTCATGACTACTATCATGATTTGTTGCCATATCTGTGATACTATATGTTATTATTTTTCTTCAAATCAACTCATTTTTAACTTAAATTTGAAAAGAAAACTCATTCTAAGCATAATTTATCTGTGAAACCAAAAGTTTAATATGCTATTTTTCTTTTTTTTTTTTTTTCTCAAGACAGAGTCTTGTTCTGTTACCCAGGCTGGAGTGCAGTGGCGTGATCTTGGCTCACTGCAACCTCCGCCCCCTGGATTCAAGTGATTCTCCTGCCTCAGCATCCTGAGTAGCTGGGATATAGGTATCCGCCACCACGCCCAGCTAATTTTTGTATTTTTAGTAGAGAAGGGATTTCACCATGTTGGCCAGGCTAGTCTTGAACTCCTGACCTCAAGTGATCCACCTGCCTTGGCCTCTGAAAGTGCTGGGATTACAGGTTGTGAGTCACCATGCCCAGCCTATTTTTCTAATAATTAACTAAATATGCTACTATTCAAATTTTTTTAAAAGGCTTGTCCACTTGCCACCCCAAAATAGTCCCATATACTGCCAGTGGAGTAGGGATCACAGTTTGGGAAACCCTGTTCTAAGTTCTGAAAGTCTCTGAATGATTTTAAATAAGGGAATGCCACGTTCAGAACTGTTTTTCAGAGAAAACTCAAGATGGTGGCTTTAAGTAGAATACATCTGAGAAGCATCAGAAGCAAATATATAAGTTAGAAGCCATTGCAATAGTCTAGATAAAATATGATATTTTTATGATATCAGTTACTAGAGATGCTGCAGTGGAAGACAGAAAAGATTAGGAAACAATATTTAGTAGGTTAAAATAATTAAAAGTTCAGGTTTGACTAGATTCAGAATGTGAGAGAAAAGAAATCAAAGATGATTCTGAGACCAATTGGGATAAGACCTTCGAAAGAAAAAGCAGATTTGGGAGAAAATGTGAGTCTAGTTAATAGTTTCTGGAAGACAGTATTCCCTTAACTTGTCATCAGGCAAAGAGTTCTTAGAGTTGGGGAGAATTTCATTTCCAACTGCCTTTAAATGACAAATTTTAAAATCAAGGGGCTTGGCATTTAAAAACAAGGCAAAACAAAACCAAAACAAAAAAGACTGGAAGAAATGTTAGCAGGGGCCTTTGATTCTTTTTTTCTCCTGTTTTTTTGTGTCCTCTAGAATATCTTTAAAAGATGATACTACTATTCTTTAATCAGAAAATGCAAAAAGGAAGAAGAAACTTTCTTCTATTTTCAGATGTAGAGATAGGAAGAAAATCTTTTTCCAAAATTATCATAACCAAGCCAGGTGCAGTGGCTCATGCCTGTAATCCCAGCACTTTGGGAGGCTGAGGTGGATCACTTGAGATCAGGAGTTCAAGACCAGCCTGGCCAACATGGTGAAACCCCATCTCTACTAAAAATAAAAACATTAGCCAGGCATGGTGAAGCACACCTGTAATCCTAGCTACTCAGGAGGCTGAGATGCAAGAATCACTTGAACTTGAGAGATGGAGGTTGCAGTGAGCCAAGATTATGCCACTGCACTCCAGTCTGGGCAATATGGCAAGACTCCATCTCCAAAAAAAAAAAAAAAAAAAATTCTCAGAACCAGAATTAAAAGCCTCTTTCACTTGTTCTCATGACCCTTTACCATAACAGTAGTGAGCTTTTATTATACCACATTAAGGCCAATTGCATTTATCTGTTTACTCAAATACTTTAAAAGTTGCTTAAAAGTAAGACCGTGGTCCTGATTCCAGTATGCCCACCTCCTAGCAGTATGTTTGGCACATGGCATCTATCAAGAACTACTTTTGAAATAAATGCACACATTAAGCACTATTCACCTTTCCTACCAATTGAAATTCATAGTATACCCTCAGGACTCGTTTTATCAGGATCTTCTTAGAAAACCATTATTGTGTTACAGGTTAAATCAAAATTAAGATTAGATTAAACAAATGATTTATTTTCCTACCTCATTCCCATTACACATTCATAAAGGAATATGATTCCTTCTTTCTGATGTGGTCGAAGATGATATACAAGGTAAGGGTCAATCACTACATCCACAAGAGGGAAACAGTTCTTATTGAATACCCACTGGTGATTCTTATCTGGTCGTGGCATAACGAGGGAATCTTAAAAAATGGTAAAAGTACAAGTATTGTAATTTCACTTTTTCAGCAACCAACATTATCTTGTTTTCATTACCCTAAGATAGAACTGTTTGCCACCATTTGTGGCCAAAAAAAAGTCCAAAATTTACTCACAGTAATGTTACCCAAGGGCACAAAATTTAAAAAGAAAATCTCATGCCTTACTGATATACGATTTCATGCAAAGAATTATGAAGAGCCTTCCAAACTTCATATACCCAAAAGTGCTTCAAAAGCACTGAAATTCACTATTGTCTAGTAAGGAATTCAGTAAGCCATAACATTCAAATAGTTCAGTATTCAGAGCAAAGAGAACTATTTCCAGCTGAAAGCACAGGCTGGAATTTTGCCAAGATGCATTTGCCAATGTTCATAGCTTCTCATTCTGAAAAGGCTCCCCAAATTTAACATACAGGGTTTCTATCTTTTCAGTCCTAAACACACTAACAATGATCATTACTCCTATTAATTGGAACTGACAAAAAATGATAAATTTTCCATTGACTTAGCCACCATTATTTGCTTGAAGTTAATTACTACATGCATGAATATCAAGTTCATAAATCTTTTTTTGTTTGTTTGTTTGAGACAGAGTCTCACTCTGTTGCCCAGGGTGGAGTGCAGTGGTGTGATCTCAGCTCACTGCAACCTCTACCTCCCAGGTTCAAGCAATTCTCGTGCCTCAGCCTCCTGAGTAGCTGGGATTACAGGTTCCTGCCACCAAACCCGGCTAATTTTTGTGTTTTTAATAGAGGCAGGGTTTCACCATGTTAGCCAGGCTGGTCACGAACTCCTAACCTCAAGTGATCTTCCCACTTCAACCTCCCAAAGTGCTGGGATTAAAGACATGAGCCACTGCACCCAGCTTCATGAACCTCTTTAAAGGAGCACGAAGTCATCATAGAATAACAATGTAATTCTTCAAAACTGTGCTACACAATTTAAAAGATTTACTAAAATACCACCCAAAAAGGCAAAATCAAATATAACTAGAAGGCAGGTCTCAACTGATAAATCTGAAATTAGATAATAAACCCACCAAAATTATTTTGGGGATATATTTGCATGCCTACATCATGGTGATAAAAATTGAATTAGATAAAAAAAGAAAGAAGAATGAGGAGAAGAGGAGATAAAAAGAAATAGATTCCAGTCGACTATGTAAATATTCATCAGTGTGGAACTATATTTTCACAGGAATAAGAGCTTGGTCAAGTTTACCATCAACAAATACCTAGAGAATAAGTTTTCTGTGGATTTTCCTAGGGTTCTGAGTAATTGAAAGGAACTTTCATCTTTAAGGTCAATTCCTGTTAGGTAGCGGACTAAGAAGTAAAAATGGGAAATTTAGTCCTTGGCTTTCCTCTATATCACTGTAGCAAAGAGTGTACTCCTTGTGGATTTCCAATCAAGAAATGGCCCCATTATTTTTCTATCTTTTACAAAGGACAACAAGGAAAAAGAGAAGATAGAGGCGAAAAATCACATACTGCCCAAGCAAAAAGGACTATAGGATTATAAATCACCTAATAAAAGGCCCATCTTCAAGAAAGAGAACCCTAAACAGTCAAAATAATAGAACACTAGTTCAAATTTTAAGATGCTTCTTTATCTTCACAACGATAAAGATGATCATTTAACATTAACAACATGTCTCAGGCATTAAAGTCTATAGCCTAATTCTATCCTTTGCATAAGATAAATACATGAGAATAATTAACCATTTACTATTTACCCGAAGTGCTTTTATACACACACACACACACAAATATAATTCATTTACATCACATACAACACATAAATGCCACAATAAATTTACATTTATGGCCGGGCGCGGTGGCTCAAGCCTGTAATCCCAGCACTTTGGGAGGCCGAGACGGGCGGATCACGAGGTCAGCAGATCGAGACCATCCTGGCTAACACAGTGAAACTCCGTCTCTACTAAAAAATACAAAAAACTAGCCGGGCGAGGCGACGGGCGCCTGTAGTCCCAGCTACTTGGGGGGCTGAGGCAGGAGAATGGCGTAAACCCGGGAGGCGGTGCTTGCAGTGAGCTGAGATCCGGCCACTGCACTCCAGCCCGGGCGACAGAGCCAGACTCAGTCTCAAAAAATAAATAAATAAATAAATAAAATAAATTTACATTTACATATATATAATATATACATTTACATCACATACACACAACACAGAAATGCCACAATAAAATGTTTCATTCACTCACTCAACAAGTATTTCCTGGAAAGAGTATATACTAGACACTCTAAATCTCTATAGTGGTTATTAGGACCCACGTTTTACACATGAGTAGGCAAAACATTAGGAAGGTCAGTGACTACCCCCAAGGGGTCAAAGAACCAGTTAGTTCAGTGGCAAAACCATGATTCTAACTCAGATCTTTGAATAAGCACAGTATTCTTTTCAGTTCCCCACAGCCCTGTATTGTGTAATAGTAAAAGTACAAAGAGAAAGGAGAATAAAGAGGAGAGGGATTGTTAAAAGAGCTAGTGGGACAGACAAAATATTTGGACAAAAAGAGAAAATTCAGCTGCATCAGCTTCCACTCCCTATATTTCAACTAAGTCTTTGGGATAAGCTAATATAGAACTAGGAATTTTTAATTATGGGGTTTTGTTCCAACAATGCCGTTGATTATCTGTATTTAGGTAATTCGGTTCATCTTCCTAGGCCTCAGTTTCCTCCAATGCAAAGTGAAAAGACTAATCGAAATGATCTCAAAGGCCTCTTTACTTCGAAATTTATGTTTCCATAATACTTGCAATGGGGAAAAATAATCATTACTTTATATACTTGCTGTTGTTAGGAAAGAAGTCACCTCTATCTCTCAACTTTCACATCTACTACACTACACTTTCGGTCAGATTACTTGCCCTTCTCCTCACCAAATAAGCAGCTCTGTGATGACAGTTTTATCTTTAGGCCCAACCCATAAAAGGCAACCAAGAAATACCTGCTGAGTGAACAGTCAAATAAAAGAACAATCAGATACAAGCTAGGTTTCTTTTTTTTTAAATGCGATTTTTAAAATTGGATTCAGCAGTGTGAAAATTAACTGATTGAATGGAACTTTCACCAGCAAAATTTGGACTTTGCATGAAATCTTACCATTCAATATTTTTATACACTGATGCTTGTGATCAAGGCATACAGTCCTCAAACTAGAAGTATAATCGTAGTCCAGATTCATACATTTACTAATTTCTCTCCTTACTAAAAAGTCAGATTTTATTCAAAATTATACACATGTATGTGTAATATATATACATGTATGTATATACATACAATTCAGATATGTTTCCTTCAACACAGGTACAGTATTTTTATTACCATATTCTTGGGATTATTCATTTACATATGAAATAATTCCCAAACTATATTGTTATTTGACTTCAACATTATTCCTTATGTCAGATTACATATCTCAAGAATAATGTATACTTTCACCTAAAACTTTTAAAACAAAATTTAAACTTCAAATTCACACACAAAAAACATTTTGACAGTAAAAACAGAAAATTCAAATTATTTTTAAAATCTTACTTGGCGTATATGGGTCATGGCGTGGTTTGCAATTTTGGAAATCCTTCTGTCTATTTTCCTTTGAACTTGGTTTACAAACACTTTTGAAAGGGTTAGAGAAACATTTCCTGGCAGCCTGAGAAGAACGCGCAATAGCAGTACTTCCTCCTCCAAGCTGAAAACACCTGCCACTGCTGAAGTCATCTGGAGAGATTACACCCATGACTTCTATTTCTTTTCCACAAATCATCAGTGTTTGGCCCTCTTCAATCTTTTCAAGCTCTTTGAATTTATAACCAATGCCTTTAAGTTAAGAAAGAAAAAAATTAATTGACACTCTAAGATGATACCATGGTCACCTTCCCATAACTGTACAGAAAAACTGCACTTTGAATGTAAATAGTCTTGTATAATGCATTAGCCAAAATGGAAGCATAATTTAACATTTTGGTTAAAAAAAACAAAACACTAAAAATCAAAAGAAATAATACAGCTATAAAATTCACCATGCTTTAGAGAAACCAAGAATATTTTTACTATTGAAAATATAGATTATTGTACTCTATAGTTTTGCCATGTCTTGTCTGGAAAAATTAAGCCAAGAAAATAGTTTGATAAGCTATATGTATCCTCCTTTCTTGTACAGAAACACCATGGGTTTTTTCTCTATTTTCACCTCTATTTTCACTCAGAAATAGCTAGAAATGTGAAGGAGAACTAGCAATAAAAGCAACTGTTACCACAACTAGTACTGACTGTTCCACATGAGATAGCAAAGTTAAAATACAGTTGTGGCAAGAGGTCATAGATATTCCATGCTCTAACTCTTTAATAAAACATGGAATATTTTGTAATATTAAGCTTGTTTGAATTATTAATTTGATGAACATTTATTTAGTGTTGCTATGTAAAGGTGCTGATGAAATATAAGTATGAATAAGTCAGTCATAGCCTGCTTAAAATGAGTTCATTAACCACATAGATGGAATTTTAGACTTCCATGCTGGTCTATTACATGCATTAAACTATTAAATGTGTAGTCACTGTGCCATTACCAAGCGCAGGAGCTGTGTATACCAGAAAGTTTTAAGTCTCTAAAAACAATAATAAAAGACTGTCGCAATTTAGAAAATACGACGACCCTTTTCAAGTAGTTGAAAATTACTAAATTTTCTACTGAAACTGGCCTAAAATTTATAATCTGTGCCAATCTGTATTTAATATATAGTCTTAAATTATTTATGGTGGAATACTTTTTAATTTTAATGCTCTGATACAGGAAGAAATTACTTAGCTCAATGTCAAAGACCCATCACTCCATCCCAATTCAGTATTGGTCTTCACTTATCCAAATTAATGAAGATTATAGTCTTATCTTCACATAAAATCCAATTACTGTTAATCTCAGTTTTACATGGAAATGGAAGACAAGAATAACCTTTTAACTTTGAGGTACCTTTAAAGTAGCTCTAATTCCAAGATCTCTCATTTCATTTAGATCCATAGATGATCTTGATCCAAAGATGACTCTTTCAAACATCTCAGTCGCTAGATTTTCCTTTACTCTTAAACTTTGCTTCTCATACTGGTTTTTTGTTTGTTTGTTTGTTTTTAGGTATTATGCAACGATGGCCAACTGAGCCTGATGCATTATCACAAACTATTAGCAATTTTAGCATTCCAGCTTTCAGTTTTCTTAGCACCTCTATCTTTACATTAACAAATTTACATATTGTATATCCCAGTTATTTAAAAGAAAAACTGCTTATAGACAGTAACTTGCAAAATTAACTTCAGGTTCATACATTTATTAATGTTATAATTAAGCAACCAAGTCGTATGTTTGGATATTTTCATTTTGAAAACCCTAAAATATACCTATCTTCAGTCCCTCTCCCTACCATACAGGTCAAATAAATCAGAGTCTCAAAGAAAGGTCAGAGTCTGGGCATCGGCATTTCTTTTTCTTTTTCTTTTTCTTTTCTTTTCTTTTTTTTTTTTAAAGAGACAGGGTCTCTCCAGCCCAGGCTGGAGTGCAGTGGCATGATCAAGGCTTACTGCAGCCTTGATCTCCTGGGTTCAAGCAATCTTCCTACCTCAGTCTCCCAAGTAGTTAGAATTACAGATGCATGCCACCACACCTGGTTAATTTATTTTTTTGTATAGACAAGGTCTTGCTAAGTTGCCCAGGCTGGTCTTGAACTTTTAGCCTCAAGCAATCCTTCCCCCTCAGCCTCCCAAAGTGCTGAGATTATAGGCGTGAGCCACTACACCCTTAAAAGCAACTCAGGTGATTCTACTGGCATGGTCAGGGTAAAAACCCACTGTTTTAAGCCTAATTTTCATTTTTTGTTACTTGCAACTGAAAGATCATGTTATTATAAACTACACATATACAAAACCATGCATACTATACCTTAGGGGTAAAAGATATTCCAAAGTAATTGTGATAATTTTTTGTCTCTCATTGACTTTAGAATTTCACTAAAGAGCAATACCAATGCATGAACAAATTCTCCAAAAATCTAGCCCCAATCTAACTTAACCAACATAGAATGTGTACTATGTTTTTCTTTTTACTTCCTCTAATCACTATACAGTTGTTCCATACTTTCATAATAAATAAAACATTCTATTGTAGATAATTTAGTTTGTTTCAACTCTTAACACTGTCACAGCCTTTCATACACTACATTCCTGAAACACTGAACTAGTTTGAATTCCCTCCTGCTTTTGTGCCTTTATATGTGCTATTCTCTCTTGCACATGGCCCTTACCTATAACCTCCAAAACTATTCATCCTTCAAATAGTACTTTAAACGGTAACTCCTATCACGCTTACCCCTAGCCTCCTGGGCAGATTAAATGGTTCTTTTATGCTCCCACTGCATTTAGTAAAAATTCTCATTGAAACAACTGTATTATTGTTTCCTAATCATCAATTACTTTGCTTTGTTCCCACTAAATTATAAATTATAATCATCTTTGGTATTCCTAGTATACTGCCTGGCACATAATAGTTATTAAAAACTATATATTTTTAAGTAACTAAACATGTAGAACAGATTTTATAGTTACAGGTCACACTCAAAATTGAACTGAGACAATGCAAAGACACTGTAGTTGGTGTTAGCCATTCTTAATTTGTAGCCTAACTTGTATTACTACAAATTATGCTGGCAACACTTTGTAACAGAAACAATGGCAACCTCCAATTTCCATATGTTAATCTAGGTCAGGCTTAACCATTATCTCCTTGCTCTGTTTTTCAAAACATTATTGAGTAGTGCTGAAATTACATATCATTCAACTCAATATCAACATATTTTTCAATTTTAACCACTTAGCATTCTTCAAAAAAAAAAAAAGAGGGAGAGAGAGAAAGTATACCAAGTCAAATTTAGTGTTTAAGCTCAGAAAAGTACCAAAATAACTGTATATAGCTGGCTGGCCATTTTTGGAGAAAATGAAACCATAGGATAGGATACGCTTCACTGAGCTAGCATAAGCCATAAGATTAGCAGGCTCACTAATCATTATGAGATTATTTTATGTATTATACACAGTTGAAGCATGAACATCCATTAAAGAATACCTCATCATCTCTTTATAAAACCTAATTATATTTCATTTAGGTAGCCAGAGATACATACTAATTTCAGTCCAAATTGTAAACATTAGGTAGTATCACAATACCTCTTCCAATGTCTTTGCCTTCCAAATTCTTTAGTGTAAATGACTTTCCTTTTACAATAAGAACAGCATCACCTTCCCATTTTTTATGTTTTTTCTTTGAAGGCTTACACCAAACAACACTGAAATATTTAACTAGGCTATCAGATGTCTCTTCTTGTTCCTTGGACACTGCTACTTCTTTAGGAGTCAAATGAACTACAATTAAAAAAAAATTATTAAAAATGACTTTAATGTCTAAGTAGTAAGGTCATTCAAACACAAAAAGCACAAGAAAATTAGATTATATTAAGAAATAGTATGAATCATACTATTTCATACTATAGTATAGTATCATATACTATATATAGTATATGTATCATACTATAGTATGATAATACTCAATCATACTCATATTAGCATTTTATAAACTAAGAAATCCAAATATCAGGTGTTAATATTACCACAAGTACAATGACTGTAAATATCTTACTGTTCCAAAATGAAATAAACTCAATTGAAGTAGAATAACATAATAATCACTGTAAACATTTTAAAACTCTAAAAATTAAGATATTATTTCAATGTCATGGAAAAATATCTAAAAATCAAATTTTGACAAAACTGATTTAATTAAGTGACATGACAAGCTGAGGAAAGGCAAAGATTACAGAGTTCTCTGAAAGTAAAACCTGAAATTTTTATTTTAATTGATAAATAAAAATTATATATATGTAGGTGCACAACATTCTGTTTTGATATATGTACACACTGTGGGACGGCTAAATCAAACTAATTAATATTATCCATTACCTCACATATTTTCTGTGGTGAGAACATTTTTTAAAATGCTACTTTCTTAGCATTTTTCAAGTATATACTGTTATTAACGATAGTCACCATGTTATAAAATAGATTTCTTGAACTTACTCCTCCTTAACTGAAATTTCGGATCCTTTGACCAACATCTCCCCAGTGCTCCACCTCTATCCAACTCTAGGTAACCATCATTCTACTTTCTGTTCTAAGAGTTTAACTTTTTTGAATTCCACATATAAGTGAGATCACAAAATAATTGTCTTTCTGTGTCTGGCTTATTTCACTCAGCATAAGGTCCTCCAGGTTTATCCATGTTGTCACAAGTGACAGGATTGCCGTTTTTTAAGGCTGAGTAGTGTTCCACTGTGTATCTATACCAAGAAGTTTTTAATCCATTCATCCATTGATGGACACTTAGGTTGACTTCACATCTTGGCTATTGTGAAAAATACTCCAAGGAACATGGGAATGCAGATAGCTCTTCGACATACCAATTTGATTCTTTTTGTCTATATACCCAGAAGTGAAAGTGTTGGATCATATGATATGTTACTTTTTCAAATAAGAACAAGTATAAAACAACAAAGTAGAAATGAGAATAAATATTATTAAAATTATTTTGCCTCCTGCTTCTTACACCTAACTTGTACACACTAGATTTTCAGTGGTTGGATAAAAGGTGGTTTAGCTGAAGACAGCAAAATCTCATTCCCCCCATTACTGAAGAGCTCTTCCCTATGTCTTTTATCTCATATACACTTTAACCATGGAAACTGTCAAAACAATAAAATTCAAAAAACAAAATGAAGCAGTTTTTTTCCTTTTTACTATTTTCCTATTTACTTAAATAGGAATAAGGCAGTAAAAGCATACAAAGTAAAAAGATCAGAAAGAAAGAAAGAAAACGGGAGCATTTACAGATGTTGTAACTATTTACATAGAAATCCCCAGAGAATCTAAAAATAAAGAAGAATAAATTTAGCAAAGTCACAAGATCAAGGTTCATATGCAAAAATCAACTGTATTCTTATAGACTAGCAAGAAATAATCAAAAATAAAATTTTTTAAATTCCATTCACAGTAGCTCCAAAAAACAGACATATGAAATACTTGGGAAAATATCTAACAAAAGATAACCCAGATCTCTACATTAAAATTTAAAAGCTTTGTTGAAAAAACATTAACAAAGCTCTTATAAATAAGTACAGCTCCTATTTCATGAATTGGAACATCCAATTTTGTTAAGACAGCAATTTTCCCCAAAATGATCAATATATTTAACACAATACCAATCAAAATCCCAAGACACTTCCAGTAAAACTGGCAAGTTGATTTAAAAATTCATATGAAAATAAAAATAACATAGAGTAACCAAAGCAATTTTTGAAAAGAACAAAGTTGGATGTTTACAATAATGCTACAATAATCAAGATAGTTTGGTTCTGCCCCTCCTCTCCAAAAAAGACATATAGACATTCCAATGCATTGGAAGAGTAGCAAGAAATAGACCTGCTCACACATATACGGTGAAATTATTTTCAACAAAGGTGGGGAAGCAAATTCAATGAGGAAAAGAAAGTATTTTCAACAAACATTGCTAAACCAACTGGATATACATTTGGAAAAGATAAACATCAACCATTAAGTCAGCCCATATACAAAATTCAACTCAAAATGAATGACAGACCTAAATGTAAAACCTGAAACAAAAAATCTCTAATAGAAAACACAGGATAAAATATTTGTAACCTCGGGATATACAAAGCTTTCTTAGAATACAAAAGCAAAAAATATAAAAATCAAAAATTATAAATCAACTTTTATCAGAATTTGAAACTTTTCCTTTTTGAAAGATGCCATTAAAAAAACAAAATGGAAGCCACTGGCTGGGGTACAATATTCACAACATATGAATAAGATAAAGGTCTTGTGTCTGGAATAATTATTCTTTTTTTTTTTCTTTTTTTTTGAGACAGAGTTTTGTTCTGTAGCCCAGGCTGGAATGCAGTAGTGTGATCTCGGCTCACTGCAACCTCTGCCTCCTGGGTTCAAGCTATTCTCCTGCCTCAGCGTCCCGCGTAGCTGGGATTACAGGTGCCTACTACCACGCTCAGCTACTTTTTGTATTTTTAGTAGAGACAGGGTTTCACCAGGTTGGCCAGGTGGGTCTTGAATTCCTGACCTCAAGTGACCCACCCACCTCAGCCTCCCAAAGTGCTGGGATTACAGGCGTGAGCCACTGCGCCCGGCCTAATAATTCTTATAGTTTCAAAATAAGACAACAAACAAATCAATAGAAAATAGGCAAAAGTCTTAGACAATTCAGAAAATGATATATACAAACAACCAATAAGCACATAAAACAATATTTAACACCATTAGTTACCCAGAAAATACATATTGAAAACCTGAAACACCACTTCACAACCATTAGGATGGCTGGGATCACAAAGTCAGATAATAAACAAGTGTGATGAGGATGTGGATAAATCAAAACCCTCATACTCTGCTGGCAGGAGTATAAAATGGTGTAGCACTTTGGAAACCAGCATGACAGTTGCTCAAACAATTAAACAAGTTACCAAATGACACAGCAATTATACTCCTAAGTATATGCCCAAAAGAATAATAACATATGTCCACAAAAAAACTTGCATATGAATGTTCATAGCTAGGATTACTAATAAGAGCCGACAGGTAGAAACAAACCAAATGTGCATGCAACTGACAAATGGATAAACAAAATGTGGCATATGCATACAATGGAATATAATTTCATCACAGAATAAAGTACTAATACATGCTAAAACACGGATGAACCCTGAAAACACTTATGCTAAGTGAAAGAAGCCAGTCACAAAGGCCATATATTTTAGGATTCCATTCATATAAAATGTATAGAACAGCAAAATGTTACAGAGACAGAAAATAGATTAATGGTTACTTAGGCTGGAGGGTAAGGATGGGGTTAGGAAGCAAGAGGTTGGTAGCTAAAGGTACAAAGTTTCTTTCTCAGGTATTGAAAATATTCTGCAATAATTGGCTGTTCTGACGGTTGCACATGGGACTATATTAAAAAACAAAGAATTGTACATTTTACATGACTGAATCATATGGTATGTTAGCTGTACCTCAATAAAGTTGTTTAAAACACACACACACACAATGAAGTAACACCACACATTGATTAGATTGACTAAAATTTAAAAAAAAAAAAAACAAAAAAACTGACCACAGTAAGTGCTAGTAAAGATATAGAGCAACTGAAAATATCATATCCTGCTGGAAGGAATGTCAAACAGTACAACCAGTTTGGAAAACGGTTTGGCAGACTCTTTAAAATTTAAACATACACCTACTATAACCAGCCATTTACACTGCTAAGTATTCACCAAAAAAAAAAAAAAAAAAAAAAAAAAAAAAAAAAAAAAAAAAAAACACCACAAGAAGAAAGAGGAAAGAAGAAAAAGAAGACATATGTCTTGAAAAAAAAAAATTTGTACATCTCCAAGCCAAGTAAATCAACCCGCCAAAAGCCTGAAAAATCTATCACTACTAGAATTCAGATAAATGGTACCTTCATTACTGGCATTCATTGATTTACAAAGTGAATCTTGGCTATCTTCAACCAGTAAATTATACTCAGAACCAACAAAGTTTTTTTCTGAGAAAACAAATGATTCACACCCAGTTTGAGTCACCTCTGTCTGGCATGACCCAGTGAACTCTGATCAGTTCCTGAAAGGATTCAGACTGCTAGAACCCTGAGCAGGAACCAAGAAGACAAAAGACTTAAGTGCAGCTCCTCCAGTTTTCTGACCTTCCTTCCCTAATGAGGGTGTATGGGTAACAGGTCATTTTTCAGATACTTTTTTGGGGGAAATGTGCTTCTAATGTCCCAGAAAATGTAGTGGATAGGTTTTTACTCTCCTCTTTTCATATGTTATTGTGGATATATTTCTACATATTATTAGTCCCTTATTACTGGGCTTTTTTTTTAAAGCTCTATTATACTCAATCTGCGCATCTCTGGTTATTTGTAGAAGACAAAGTCCAAGAAATGAAATTACCAGTCCAATGAATTTAAAGATTTTCAATTCCTGATTTAGACTGACAAATTTTTCTCCACGAAAGGTTGTATCAGTGATATTCCCACCAAGCAAGGGTGTCCACTTCATTACACCTGCGTTAGCACAAAACTTCACCTTTATCCATTTTTAACTATTTTATTTTTTCAATTTTCATACAATAAAATAGACTTTTGGTGTACAGCTCTACAAATTTTAACACATGTATAGATTCACAGAACCACCATGACCACAATCAGGATATAGAATTGTTCCATCATCCCAAAAGACTTCCTCATGCTATTCTTTTATACTCACACCCTCTCCCTACCCAAAACCCCTGCAATTACTGACATGTTTTCCATGAATATTGTTTTCTTTTTGAGAATGTCAAATAAATGGAATCATACAGTATACAACCGTTTCAAAAATGATTTCTCCCATTCAGCATAATATCTTTAGGATTCATCCCAAATTGTTGCCTGTATCAACAATTTGTTCCTTATTATTATATAGGATAGTGACAGACAGTTGAGTTTTCAGCTTAATTTTGATAGCTTTGACTATCATAAAGCTTCTTTGAACTTTTTCTGTGAATTCATCTTTATCAATTTAGTTGGTAGAAATGGTATCTCCTTAATGCTGCAATTTGAATTTGATTAGTGATAGGACATTTTTAAATGTATCTTCATTTCCTCTTTGCAAGATGCTCCTAATTTCACATTACATGTAAAGAAGGTACCTGAGAAAAAAAGAAAAGATTCTCATCTCTTTAAAGTTTTAATCTGACCAGAAAACCCTCAACATTCAGTCAACATATTGCCAATATGTAGAATCTAAACCCTGAATTTTACTTAAAATATTTAAGTAAAAAATAGACATAAAAGAATTTCAATTAGTAAGAACTGTTAAAGCAAAAAGGTCGGGCATGGTGGCTCACGCCTGTAATCCCAGCACTTTCAGAGGCCAAGGCGGGTAGATCACAAGGTCAGCAGTTCGAGACCAGCCTGACCGACCAACATGGTGAAACCCTGTCTCTACTAAAAATATAAACATTAGCCGGGTGTGGTGGCAGGCACCTGCAATGCCAGCTACTCGGGAGGCTGAGGCAGGAGAATTGCTTAAAACCGAAGGCGGAGGTTGCAGTGAGCCAAGATCGTGCCACTGCACTCTAGCCTGGGCAACAAGAGCGAAACTCCGTCTCAAAAAAATAAATAAATAAAAATAAAATTAAAGCAAAAAATAAATCTACTGAATTTTAATATGTAAAATGCTAATAAAATACATGGAACATAAGTGTTGACTGTGCTGGAAGAATTAAGAATCCATTTAATATTTTCTTTAATAGGAGGTATTGACTAAGTTACAGGGCTGTTACAATATTTTAAATAAACCCATCTCATTTAAAAACTCCTCCCTCTTCTCTCTCAGCCTGGCCCCCACCAAAACAAAAAACAAAAAACAACAGCAACATGAACAATTTAACAGAGTGAAATAAAAGAGGTTGAAATAAGCCCACTCACTTACTAGAAATTATTAAACACTTTACTATACAGTCATGTACCACACAAGGTTTTGATCAACCACAGACCACATATATGATGGTGGTCCCATAAGATTTTAATACCATATTTTTACTGTATATTTTCTATTTCTAGATATGTTTAGATACACAAATACCACTGTGTTACAACTGTCTACAGTATTCAGTACAGCAACATGCAGTACAGGTTTACAGTCTAGAAACCATAGGCTATATACCACATAGCCTAGGTGTGTAGCAGGCTATACCATCTAGGTTTGAGGAAGTACACTCCACGATGTTCGCACAACGAAATCACCTAGCAATGCATTTCTCAGAACATATCCCTGTCATTAAGCAAGATGATTGTACTCTACATCAATATATCAACATGCTGTAGTAAAAGGGCCAAAGAAAACTTGATTTTTTTTTTTTTTTTAAAGACAGAGTCTTACTCTGTCACCCGGGTTGGAGTGCAGTGGTGTGACCTTGGTTCACAGCAACTTCCACTTCCCAGGCTCAAGTGATCCTCCCACCTCAGCATCCTGAGTAGCTGGGACTATAGGCGTGCACCACCAAGCCCGGCTAGGTGTTTTTTTTTTTTTTTTCGTATTTTCAGTAGAGAAGGGGTTTCACCATTTTGCCCAGGCTGGTGTCAAACTCATGAGCTTAAGCGGCTGGTCTGCCTCAGCCTCCCAAAGAGCTCTTAACAGGGTCACTCTTTGACTTCCTACTTAATAAACTCCTTTCTCCACAGTAAATCATGGGGAAAAAACATAGCATGGAAAAATAAGGTCAAGATTATTATGTGATATATTTCAGGGAGAAACATGTATTGCAGGAAGAAACACAAACATAAAAAGAGAAGTTTTTGGCCGTGCGCGGTGGCTCAGGCCTGTAATCCTAGTACTTTGGGAGGCTAAGGCGGGCAGATCACCTGAGGTCAGGAGTTCAAGACAAGCTTGGCCAACATGATGAAACCCCACCTCTACTAAAAATACAGAAATTAGCCAGACGTGGTAGTGGGTGTCTGTAATCCCAGCTATCACCTGAACCCTGGAGACGGAGGTTGCAGTAAGCCGAGATCACACCACTGCACTCCAGCCTAGGCAATAAAGCGAGACACGGTCTCAAAAAAACAAGAGATGTTTTCATACCATAAGAAGCTGTCTATCCCATTGTTTCAAGTATACAAACACTCCCACCCCCACACTGCCTCTGCTTCTTCAAATTCCCAATCATTCCTCAACTGCTCCAATCTGGCTTCCAGTAGTCATTCCCCTGAAACTGCCCTGTTAAAGGTTACTAGGAGCTCTTCGTCTATAAACCCACAGGTTGTTTTTAGTCCTAATCGAAGTTCTCAAAAGCATTAGACAATGTTGACTACTTCCTCCTAGAAATACTGAACTATACTTTTGTAGCTTCTCTAACATCCTTCAAATTTTCCTCTTACCTCTTTGCTTGCTTCTTCTTAGACATCTTTGCCAGTTCATACTTCACCTACCTTTTATTTATTGGAGTTCTTCAGAACTGGCTTCTAGGCCATGTTCTCTCACTGTGCACCTCTTCTCTTTAAGTAGCCCATCCACTTCAGTGGCTTCAATGCCGCCCAGGTACTAACAACCTTTTTTTCTCCAGCCCAGATTACAACTCTTGATCTGCATATCCAGTTGCCTCCCAGACATGTCCACACATCTCATAAACATCTCAAACTCATTATGTCCACGTATCTTTTCTCCAAAAATTGTTCCTCCTTTGGTTCCCCATGTCTCAGCCAGAAAACTGGAAATCATCCTTGACACTCTCTACTTTTTCAGTCCCACAGACAATCAACCACAAAATCCAGACAATTCCGCCCCCCACCAGGTTTTCAGAGTTATGTATTGTATCCTTCTCCATTGCCTCCACTTTTTTCAACTCATCTCTGATCTGAATTTCGGTATTACGGCAGGGGCTTCCCAACAAGTCTACTGAGAGCTTCTTTTGCCACCTCTATTCTCTAAAGATGTTTTCCAAATTGTAGTTATCTATTTTTAAATGTAAATCTGATAATGTATCCCTCTTGCTTAAAATCTATGAGTCTTAGTAATTTTGAAGGAAGTATGCTATTTCCAGCTATAGAGACCTTTTCCTGTCTTCTTCTAATGCCCTTATCTAAATTAACTTCTACTCTCTGTACAACTTAAATTTCCAATTGCCAAATTAGACCTAGCCACCCTATTACCTCAACATTATCTCAATAGTTATGTAACAAATTATTTAATGTCAGCCTTCCCCAGTTATAAAGTCCTGAGAGTCTGTTTCGATTTGTTCATCACCATACTCACAGAACAAGATACTTTTCAAAAACTGCTATTTTGACTCTAGGTACATTTTGACTAAATGTTTATAAAAACATCTAATTAAAATACAATTATCAACTGGGCGCACTGGTTCACACCTGTAATCCCAGCACTTTGGGAGGCTGAGGCAGGCAGATTACCTGAGGTCAGGAGTTTGAGACCAGCCTGGCCAACGTGGCGAAACTCCGTCTCTACTAAAAATACAAAAATTAGCCAGGCATGGTGGTACATGCCTGTAGTGTCAGCTACTTGGGTAGCTGAGACACGAGAATCGCTTGAATCCGGGAGGCGGAGGTTGCAGTGAGCCAAGAACGTTACACTGGCACTCCAGCCTGGGCAACAGAGTGAGATTTCGTCTCAAAAAAAAGAAAAAAAGAAAAATATATATATACACACACACACACATATGTATGTATATATATAATTATCTTTTAGTGTTATAGCTGTTTTAGAATTTTTCAGTTTTTGCCAATTCTAAGTCCAGTTTCAGAATTTTCTAGAAAGCCCCCTCACACACAAAAAATTATATATATATAATTGTTAGGGGTGGTTATTCTGGGACATAGCAAATTAGTCAATATTTTCATAATACAAGTAGTCTAGATATAGGAGGCTATGTTCCACTATCCTATGTTGCCAATGATCTTGTTTTTACCTTTTGGAGTTATTCACCCTCTCCATTCCCTGCTTTATGGCCTACATAATTTTAAAAATGGGACTAAATGGGAAAAAGAATATGTATCAATATACATATATATGTATTTATCTTAAAATTCATTTTCATTAAGAGTTGCACGTTAGAATATAACTCTGTCCTCATTTCCATTATTACCCAATTTTTTATTTTCATTGACAAAGACTTGTTACCGGCCAGGTACAGTGGCTCACCCCTGTAATCCCAACACTTTGGGAGGCTGAGGCGGGCTAATCACGAGGTCAGGAGATCAAGACCATTCTGGCTAACATGGTGAAACGCCATCTGTACTAAAAATACAAAAAATTAGCCAGGCGTGGTGGTGGGCGCCTGTAGTCCCAGCTACTCGGGAGGCTGAGGCAGGAGAATTGCTTGAACCCGGAAGGCAGAGTTGCAGTGTGCCAAGATGGTGCCACTGCACTCCAGACTGGGCAACAGAGTCAGACTCCATCTCAAAAAAAAAAAAAAAAAAACTTGTTACCATCAGGATCACTTTTGAAGTAAATTTATAACAAAGTTTCAGTCACTTGTTTATGTACCATATTATTCCATTGATCAGTGAAAACTTTTATGAACATGTTCTTTTATAACCATAATTTCTACCAAATGCAGTTTTACTGAGTCAAATTTTGCACAGCTAAATATTATCAGGATCGTATTAATCCAACAAGTTTTAGTCAAGAAAACTTACCAGTTTTTAGATAAATTTGTAGCTGTCATAGGTTAATCTTTGTTGTTTTACCAAGCCCAATCTTCCCAGATAAAGTTTTGAGGTTTTTAGCATTAACAAAAGACAGAATGCTTCCATTAGTTTTTGAACTCTAAAAAATTTTGCTGTGTGCAATTTTAGTCAATTTTAATTACTTCTCTTTTTGCATTATTTCTACCAGGAGCAGTCACTGTGCATTGAATTAAAAACTGACAAAATATTTCTGCACAGTTAAAATTTCTCTGCTTTTTATTAGGTTATCTAAGAGAAAAACATACTTCCCCTTTTGCCCTAAAGAGCGGGTAAAAAGAATGTCTTCATCAAAAGGCTGGGAAAAACATCCTGAAGTAAAATACTGTATTGTATTCCCAGGGTCTAAGAGAATAGCTGTTATGTCTAAGACCCTCCCTGCCACTATCCCACCAGCTCCCAGAAAAAACGATGAATGAGATAACTAAATTCTGATAATTCAGAAATTACTTACAAGTAACTTTGAAATACCATAAGATTCTCAGATATACACTTTTCTTTTGCAGAACAGTAGAAGGGCATGAACTATGGAGACAGATTGGCTGGGTTAGAGTCTTAAGTCTGCCTCTTACTAGCTCTGTGACCCGGGATAAGTTACTTAACCCCTTTGTGCCAGTTTATAAATCTATCAAATGAATATAATACTAACACTTACCTCACAAACCTACTGTGAGCAAGGATTAGTGAATATATGTAAAACACTTACAACAGTATTTGCCACAGAGTAAGTGCTCCCTTAATGTTTACACCATCGACGTTTGCCCTTGTCCCTTTCCCAATTACTCCCATTTTTAAAATTATGTAGGCCATACAGCAGGGAATAGAGAGGGTGAATAATTTCGAAAGGTAAAAACGAGATCGTTGGGAACATGGAATAGTAGAACATAACCTCCTATATCTAGACAACTTGTATTACAGAAAATACTAATTTGCTATGTCCCAGAATAACCACCCCTAACAATCCCACTCTGTAATTTCTTAACTGTAAACTGGGTTCTGATCTATTTTCCCCTTGACCCTGTAATGTGCTTGCCAAATCAATACCAAAAAGTGGTCAGCATAAACAAGAGACTTGAAAGGCCTATCTGCAAGATTCATAAGGCGGCTGGGCACAGTGGCTCACACCTATAATCCCAGCACTTTGGGAGGCCAAGGTGAGAGAATCACTCGAGCCCAGGAGCTCAAGACCAGTCTGGACAACATGGCGAAACTCTGTCTCTATAAAAAATACAAAAATTAGCTGGGCATGGTGGTGCACACCTGTGGTTCCAGCTACTCAGGAAGTTGAGGCAGGTAGATTGCTTGAGCCCAGGAGGCTGAGGCTCCAGTGAGCTGTGACTGTGCCACTGTACTCCAGCCTGGGTGACACAGCGAGACACCATCTCAAAAAAAAAAAAAATTTCGTAAGGGCAGGATGCTTAAAACCATGTTTTGATCAAGGGAAATAATGTCATTTAATATTAATAGTGGGCATTATCATCTTAATGAACAGTTCCTAAGCTTAGCCACTCTGGAGTTGAATGACTTAATTGTACATCTCATAAACCTAAGCCTTTAATATTCTTTTTTTTTTTTTAATTGAAATGAGGTCTTCAGGTTGCTCTCGAACTCCTGGACTCAAGCAATCCTCCTGCCTCAGCCTCACAAAGTGTTAGAAATACAGACATGAGCCACTGCATCCAGCCTAATACTCTTTTGTTTAACAATTCTAAATACATTGTTTTCAATGGCACAAATGAAATTTAAAATGTCTCATATAATCAAATTCAATAAAGAATGTAAATACTCTTGCAGCTCATGTTTTGAGTTTTAAAATTACCAAAACCTACCACAATGTTTAATATGCATTAACATATAACTTCAATATAAATTTAAGATTGAAAGTTTTTATTACACTAAAAAGCATACAAACATTAATATACAAATCCCTTCAAACTGATACTCAGTTTTCTTTATCTAATAAGAGATTGAATGTAACTAAATGTAAGTATCAATTAAGTATAAAGTAAACCTAGAAGATATTTCTTTGCATTAAAGATCATTTTCAGAATTGTTTTATAAGCATAGCAGAGACTACACATTTCGTATTTCTTCAATACCTCATGTCAAAGCATATATGCAACTAGTACTAAAATGAAAAAACAAAAAACCAATAAACTACAATATTCCCAGGTATCTAAATTACCTGCCCAGCATTTTGAATACACTTAAATATTACAAAAATTATTCGTCAATTTCAATTCTGACATTCCAATCACTGAACATGCAAAGGGGTTTTTTTTGTTTGTTTATTTTGTTTTTGAGACAGGGTCTTACTCTCTTGCCCAGGCTGGAGTACAGTGGTGTGATCAGGGCTCACTGCAACCTCTGCCTCTCAGATTCAAGCAATTCTCCTGCCTCAGCCTCCTGAGTAGCTGGGATTCCAGGTGCCTGCCACCACGCCCAGCTGATTTTTGTATTTTTAGTAGAGACAGGGTTTCACCATGGTGGCCAGGTTGGTTTCAAACTCCTGACCTCAAGCGATCCACCCACTGGAGCCTCCCAAATTGCTGGGATGACAGGTGTGAGCCACTATGCCCAGCCTTTTGCAAAGATTACAAAAAAAAAAAAAAAAAAAAAAAACCCTCATACCCTGTTGATGGAAGTGTAAAATGATATAATCACTTTAGAAAATGTCTGGCAATTTCTTAAAGCTTAAATCTATATGGTTCCCTAATCTAGTATTATGCCCATGAAAAACTTGCACAAGAATATTCATAGAATCTTTATACATAATAGCCAAAAAACATGGAAATTGCCAAGAAGTCCATCAAAAGATAATAGATAAACAAAGTGTGGTATATGTATATAACGGAATACTGCTCAGCAACAGAAAGCAATGCGCTACAAATAGGAGGATGGATAAACATGAATGAATATTAAAAACACTAAGATAGATGAAAAAAACAGAAACAAAGTATGCATATTGTACGATTCCAATTATATGAAGTTCTAGAATGGGCAAAACTTATCTATAATTTTTTTAAAATTAGGACAACGGTTGCCTGACGTGCAAGAAGACTAATTAGAAGCAGACAAGAGAGAACATTCTGAGGTGATAATGTTCTAAATCTTGACAGAGGTTTGAGCTACACAGTTGTGGATCAAAACTCACCAAATGGTGTATTTTAAATTTGTGCATTTCACTGTATGCAAATCTTACCTAAAAAACACACATGCCCAAATAAATAGTGAACGCTAGTAATACTCATGCTGAAGTACTTAAGGGTAAATTATTCTAATTCTACAACTTGTTTTGAAGTCACATTTTTCCTTTAAAAAAAAGAACTGATGGATAAATATGTGATGAAGCAAGTATAGCAAAACATTCATTGCAGAATCTATGTGGTAGGTATATGGATACTTATTGTAACTATCTTTTAAATTTTTCTGTATGTCTAAAGGGTTTCTTAATAAAATATTAGGGAAAAAAAAAAACTTTGTAACAGAGGTGAATTCACACATAAATTTTAAAACAAAAAAGACCAGCTAGCAAAGTGGAATTATAATGATATATCCTTTTAGTTTAAGTTGTCTGGACTGATATGAGCGATATTTTTATTTTTATTTTTATTTACTCATTTATTTTGCTTTCCACTATTACAAAGCAAATGGAAACTAAAAATAAATAATATGTTCAAATTATAACTACTAGCTTTAATCAATATAAAAGATATATAAAAATATATTGAACAATTTCTCAAAATCGTATACAAAGATTTTGCTTGACTGTTAATGTTTAATTAGGTAGCATATTCTAAGAACTTACTCTTGTTTAAGTAGGCAACCATATTTCATCTAATTATTTTTAAGTGTTAACAATCAAATTCACTGTCAAATATGTGATTTTGAGAAGTTGTGGCTCTTAACATTTGAAAAAAGAAATGAAATGTGATATTTAGATATGGTACATTGGCCATCTATTACAACATAATCATCTAAATAATGTATTTCAATTATACCTCATCGAAAAATTTTACCTCTACAGTACTGAATTATTTGTCTTAACGGCACACAAAAAAAGTACACAAATCAGTACAAAGCATTATCTTGTATTTAAAAGAACATGTGTTAACAAAGCATTTAACCATCATTATCTACAGTATATATTAAACACAATTTATTACACTCTAAGTTATTTAAACATGTGTATTTAAAAGTTGACATTACTCTAAAAGAAGGCACATTAAAAAAAAAATTCATATTTTAAACATTTTCACATAAGTAAACATAGAACAGGGTAGAGTGACTCCTTAAAAAATAAAACGAAATAACACCAAGTTGATATCTCATCATACAAAAAAGAAAAATACTTGACTATTTTAAGAAATCTGGTATTCATTGGAAATGAGTTTCATTGACTTTTCTCAGGATGTCATTATAAATCACAGCTAGTTTAGAAAATCATAAGTTGTAACAACATATCCATTTACATTCATATGGATAAGAGAAAGATAGGAAAGTGGCTATCCACTATCTAAATTACTAATGTATTGGATGAAATAATCTATTTACTTAGTATATTTCTCAAATGTAGTATATTTCTACAGAATCAAGTCTACATTTAAAAAACAAAATCACTCTTCTCTATGTTCTCCCAGCATTACATTTTGTAATGAAAACTCATGGCCCCCAAACAATTGTCTATGGTATGCAGGATGTTTGGTGGCTTAAGTGTATAGTCATCCCTCAGTATCCAAGGGGGATTGGTTTCAGGACACCCCCTTCCCCATCAAGATCCACAGATACTCAAGTCCCTTATATAAAATGTTTGTATTCACATACAATTTACACACATCCTTCCATATACTTTAAATCACCTCTAGATTACTTACAATGCCTAAAACAAATGTAACTACTATGTAAATAGTTGTTAGGATATAGGACAAGTGAGCCCCAAAACTGGGGCTTAGCCCAACTCCTACCTCAGTTATACTGTATTTTTAAATTTCGTATTACTTTTATTGTTGTATTGTTATTTATTTTTTTGCCTCAATATTTTCAATCCACAGTGGTTCAATGTGCAGATGTGAAACCTGCAGATAGAGAGGCAAGTGTATATTCCATTGTACTAGCAAACTTGCCCCTATATATTCTCCTTAATGAAACTTGTCCTCAACAAAAACTGCTAATGTTAGTTGGTAAGCAGTCCCCAAACTCAAAAAAGTCTCAATATAAAAAAGAAGAAAAAAAAGGTTTGGTTCCAAATTACCCTAAGATACTCTGTAAGATAATAAACAGCCTCCAAAAAGGATTCTATGGTCAAATAAATAATTTTCTTTATTCAGGAATTCTCATAAACTATACTATGTTAATCATGGTTGTACAGGAGGAGGTAGACAATGAGCAGAATTATATGCATTTAGACTTTTGCAAATTAAAAGCAAGACTGACTTGGAGAAAAACAAGATTGACTTGGAAAAGTTGCTGCAGTAAACTCAGAGTGTGATTCTGGTGTTTAAAAATACGTTAAAATAAGTTTCTTATTGTATACACAGCCCCTAAATGCTAATGAATTGTGTCACCTAACACACTAAAGAAAAAGCAATCTTAAACAATGCTGGAGAAAAATACGACTGTAGCAGACTATGTTTATGCTACTTTATGGGCAGCAAAGGAATTTTCAAGGGCTACCTTGTATATACATAATTTTTTCCTTCCACAATTATTTTAGAACCTAACCACCAAAACAAAAAATCTTTTTTGAACACAGATCTCTTTTCTAGAAACATCTCACAGAATTAACGTTCCACAGAACACACTTGGGAAAACTCTGATTTGCTGTAAAAGCCAACATTCAAATTGAACATTCATTATCAATTCTTAGTAGCATGCTGAAACTGTAAAGTGAATTACATCTCATATATGCGCTTTCAATAATTTAAAAAAATAAAGCTTACTACTGCCAAGATGTATTTAGTAGAATTATACTGGGAAACATTACCTCAAATTAAGAATTACAAGATTGATTAGACTCAAAGAAAAGTCATAGCACAGATTAAAGAGAAAAGGTAACAATGTCAAAAGGATATAATATATTATATATTCAGGGCATCTTTATAATTGAAAAAGTTAACTCTACCAGCTATAAAACACTCTTTTTAATCCAACCAATGAAATTAAGCAGTCAACATACTAAAATAGTACCTTAAAGAGTTCATTTTTTTCTATTTCTATAGCCATAACTTAAATTTCTGATTTAAGTTCTTCTCAATACAATGCCTGTCCCTAAATGCCACTCCTCCTAAATCACAACTATAATGAAATTACCCCCCTAATTCAAAGCATTCAATGGCTTCCCATTGTACATTAAGTCTGACTCATTAAAAATAGTATTTAGGCTGGGCATGGTAGCTCACGCCTGTAATCCCAGCACTTTGGGAGGCGGGCAGATCACGAGGTCAGGAGATCCAGAATACCCTGGCTGACACAGTGAAACCCTGTCTCTACTAAAAACACAAAAAAATTAGCCGCGCATAGTGGGGCGCCTGTAGTCCCAGCTACTTGGGAAGCTGAGGGAGGAGAATCGCTTGAACTTGGGAGACGGAGATTGCAGTGAGCCAAGATCGTGCCACTGCACTCCAACCTACGCGACAAAGCAAGACTCTATCTCAAAAAAAAAAAAAAAAAAAATTATATTTAATGTAATTCATAATCTGGTACCAACTATCACCCAAATTTATATCCCTCAGTTCACTTTGAACTACTCTTTAACAAAAATTTTGAGACTAGCATGATTTGGGCACCAAGCGAGGTTCCAAAATACTCTGTTTCACTGGTTCTCAAACTTTAGCATGCATCAGAATCTCTAGAGGGTTTATTAAAAGAGACTGCTGACCCCACCCCCAGGGTTTCTAATTCAGTTGAAATTGGATTTATATTTCTAACAAGCTCTCAAGTGATGCTGATGCAGCAGATCAGGACCCATACTTGGAAAACCATTGCTCTACTCCAAAAGCCACAAACTGGAAGCCCAATGGCTCAATGAGGCCCACTCACATGTTGTCTGTATAATGTTTTAAAAGCATTTTGTGTTATTTGCAAACATTTTTAAATTGGAAAATTCTGCATTAAAAATGCAGATTTCTGGTTTATTCCCGCATGTGAAATTCTGCTGGAGCTAAACAGCAGCTGCCCTACCTAGTCCAGGGAGATGTCCTTCCTAGTCCAGGATACCACAACCCAAACTGACTCTCTCTACATTCACTTAAAATTACTGGCTCACCACTGCATTTGTGCTTATACATTCAATCCACTTTTTCCCATCCCTCTTTTTTCCAGCTTCTCACTCTGGCTTCAAACATCCATGGTCCCCTTCACTGCTGAAATTCCACCCACTCCATTCTAAACCTTGGCTTAAAAATCTTTTCTCAACAAAGCCCCAGCAAAAATAGAAATTCTTAAGTAACATACATATTAGAGATTTAATATAAATTTAATATGTATGCTTTAAGAATTGAGGTTTTTTTTCCACGAATACTAAAATAACAATACCTATAAAAAACATAAAATTTTAATTTTGTTCATTCTGATTTTTACTGTGAAAGAAATTTTTTCCAGAACAGGACATTTAAAATGAATTAAGACATGTCTTTAAATCACACAGCCAAAATATATAATAGCTTCAATGGAATACCTTATCTATTTTGCTGGAACAAAAAGAGAGAGAGAATGGGGTAATTTATATAATTATTCTGATTTCACAACCTAACAATCTTTAAAGGCAATTTTACGAAACAAATGCTTCTAATATTTAAATCTAGAGAATATTTTGGTGGATATTTACTTCTATCAAATAGAGGGAGGGAAATTACACAAAGAAAAACTGAGTGCTGGTCTCTGCTCTGCCATAAATAGCTTTGTTACCCTAAGTAAGTCATTGAGTTCTCCCTGGACCTGTTTCATTACCCCTAAACTGCAGAGACGGAAAAAAGTGTTCTCCAAATATCTTCCATCTCTAAAATCCTAGGATTTACTCCTTCAAAAGATAAAAGCATAAAAACCAATGTCATACAGACAAGCTTCTTGGTATTAGGTTAGTATAGCTCCTAAATTAGACTGACTTAAAAATCTCTAATTACCGCTTTCAAAGTTCTAACTAAAAATGTTAACCAAAAAAAAAAAAGACTCAGACCTTTGAAAGAATATGTGTTTGTTTACGTATTTGTGTATATCTTAGTGATCAGAATAAAACATCTTTTGTAAGGTCAACAATTAAACTTACGGGGAAAAAAAAAAGAAGACAATAAAAACTATAACCATGCCAACCAACCAGTAAATTTTAATATCTCAAAAGAAAATAATTAGAAAATTATATCAAAAAAGTTTTTCCATAATAGAGATTAACATTTTTCAAGAACGTGTATTTTGTTTCAGGATATTCCCAAATTAAAGTAATTTGGCCAAAATCAAAATTATCAAATTGCAAGATTGGAAAAAAAACTTAGAGACTGTTATATTCAGGTAGATCATGCCGTAAGCGAATTGCTTTCAGCTTCTCCACTTCAATTTTTGCTCTTAGTAGCTCTTCCTCTAGCTGCTGCCTTCTTTTCAATCCATCCCTCTTCTCCTGAACATACAATCCAAAATTTTTTTGATTTTCTAAAATTATCTGATGCTCCTCTTTCAACATTTGCAGGATCTGAGGATCATACCCTAATAGTGACCTAAAGTGTTCACCACTCTCATGCCGAAAAAAATCATCTCTCCTTGGAATAGAAGATGGAGACGATGTCATTCTCATATCAACAGAGGAAAGTGAAGGCGACAAGGATCTTTCCATAACATGTACTAATTCATGTTCTTCTCTTTGCTCTAAAGTATCACTCTGTTGAGAATTTAAAACCAGTGGAGGAGGTGGTTTAATGTCTTCTTCTTGCTTCACCTCCACTGTAATAGCAACAGGATGGTGATCCAACATTACCTGTAGTGAACTGGTACCAGCCTGTGCCTCCTCATCCAAGTTTGCACTATAGCACACAAAAAAGCATTATAATATGTAAATCAAATGAAAAAAAGTATATTTATAGCATAATTTTATATTTAATATACATTAAATTATGAAGCTTTAAAACTATAAAGTTACAAAACAAAAAAAATCTTAACACTTGAAATACATTAAAGTGACTGAGATTGGGATTTCAATAATATATACTTAAAGATCTCCCCCATCCTTAACTTTAAAATTGTACTTTTAAGGGGCAGGAAATGACAAATATTATAGAAGGCCAATGAAGAAAATAACAAAGAAAAGTCAGTTTTAATGTTGTCAAACAGACAACAATCTTTCCCACAACCCTAAGGTTTTCAAATGGTGTAAAGAGCCATTTAATGCATTCTCAGTCTTACTATCCCCATACCTTAACCCTAGACTTCCTGCTTCTGCTCTCCTGGACTGATCTTAAAACCAGCAAGGCCCATAAAAAAAAAAAAAAAAAAAAACTTCTAAGAGGACAGTGAAAGGCCATCTATGGAAGGTACTATTTCTGCATTTGCCCAAAAAATAAAACATAAAGATTGTATATGGCTTTGGGATATGCTCAACTACTGGAGGTTATCCTTTCTTATTTCAGATGTTTTATCTGATAGGAAAAACTTCCCTTTTACCTATCCTGAACCACATGACTCAGTTGCTCTTTAAGTCTTTCAATCACTGGTCAGGTAAAGTTCACAAGAGCAATGGTTTTAATCCACAATTGCATACTCAGTACCTAGTAGGTACTGTACTTAGAACCTAGGAGGTGCTCATTATGTGCTGAATGACTGAAAAGAACAAACTAAATGATTGTTTAATAAAACATTTTTAATGGCCTATACAGATATTAAAGGTTTATTAAATTTACACATAATTTCCACCAACTATGCATTCCTAATGGAGACAACTACAGCTTTAGCATAATTTAAACTTTAATATAACAAGTTATGATATTATAAATGCAATAAACCTTAAAATTATGTTTTATAAACATAATTTTATGTATAATGTGAAGCTGTGAATTAAGAATATCTGCTCTTTGAGGTTTTTTTTTTAATTTATGCTTCTGCCTAATTTAAAAATAAAAGTTAGAAAGGGAAATTAGATTATTGAACATTAATGGAAATACTTTCTTTAATATTATTTAGAGAAGATTTTACATATAAGAAACATAATTAAAAGAATACATTCTACATGGATGATTAAAATGCTGGGACAAGTTCAAGTAGAATGCATAGAAAAAGATTAAAACTACTCATATATTACTTATTAATGGCATTAAATTGCCAGAAATATCAGATATTTATCTAAGAGACAAAATGAAACATATACATAGTATATAACAAAAAACTATTTGTAGATTATATAAATTCATTTTTGTTCTTGTCTCTGTTTGTGTCATTTTATGATTTCCAAAAACAAAACAATTAATTATAAATCTAATTCAAAGTAGCAAGCTCTGCTTCTATTAATAGCTCTGCTAAAACCTGGAATGGGAAAAGGTTAAAATTGCATATGAAAATTAAGTTTTTAAAATCACATAATTACTATTTCAAATTAGTATGTAAAATAAGAGTATAAACATAGACATTATACTCCCAAGTAAATTAAAAATATGCCTTATATCTGGAACATTCCATTCCATTTTAGCTAAAACATTACAACTAAGGCATAACAATGTAAAAAGGGAGAAAAAAAGGTTTAGAGCAGGTCACAAAAATGACAGACAAGGACTTGAGAATCAGAACTTTGAAGATCAGTTTACAAAAACACAAAATAAAAACTGATATTAGGAAGAGGTAAAAATAAAGACATAAGTCAATGTGAGTTACCGAAATAAATAGCCTTACAAAACAGGTATATATTTTTAAGTATTTTAAACAACGCAAACACTTGTATTTTCCTTATTAAAAAGGAAGAGTTTGGTAAGATTAACAGGCATATTTATGTAGAAGTATAGTTAAGATTATAGAATAATTATAAACTTCTGAGATTATTAAGATTCAAGGATGATGTCAATCAAATAAATATAAGCACATTAAATATATAGATTAAAGAAATAAGCTAACACAGAGAAAATGTCAATGTAGACACAGTAACACAAGAATTTAAGAGGGATGTTTCTCATATTCTTCCCTTTAAAATTTAACAAATTGATATTATTTAAGTCATAGGTATAGAAACGCACAAATCAACTCATTTTTATCAGAGAAATGTTGATATCCCAAAAGATTTTTTTGTGTGTGAATATTGTAAACATATACACACAAATGGTCAAAATGTAACCAGATACTTGTATATTTATATATTGTTTCTCTTCTATACTCACTGTATTTTTAAAATATGCAACTAATTAAAATTACAGTTTCTACATGTAGTTTTCAAATTATAAAAACCTATACCTACTAACCAAAGGGTACAGTTTTATACCTGCAATGCAAAAAACATTTTTCTCCATGGTTCAAGGGGGAGAAAATTCTGCATAAGTAGCACAGTATAAAACAATTTTACTGTGTAGTTTTCTGGATATCCAGCTATTGGGATTTCATCTTTTGTCATCACAGTGAACATTTTAACCAGTGGCCTCAAGAATTAATCCACTGTGCATTCATGTCCTGGATTCCCACTGGTGGTATTTTTTTACTGTGCTATCAAGTAGAAATAAGCAGTATCTGGTAAGAAGCTAGGCTCAAAAATACTTTCCTAGTAAATTACCAAAATAACATATGCACTTGGCTACAAAGTGGTTTTTTTCTGTTTCTCTCCTAATTTCAAAGGGATTTCACAGTAATCAATAATTTGCTTATATAATGCCTCTTCCACCAATAGAAAAGCACATTGTGTAAAGCTTTGTGTGACAGGCTCCTCAAACTAACAAGGAGTTTACAATTTGTTTAAATTACTCTAAATGGTTCAGAATAAGAATGTAGCTGCCATTTTTATATTTTGCCAGAGGTTACAACCTGAATTAGTGGCAAGATAATACTTTTGAAAATTCCAAGGCAAATAGTTACATAGAACACAAGTTTAACCAAAAAATTGCTTCTAACTCTAAAATAACCCAGTTGCTCTTAGGGGTATTTTAAAATTCATAATTTGATATTCTTGCAAAGCAGTAAGAGAAAGCTTACTCTTTCCTATATGATCCAAGATCAAAGTGAAACTAGACCATTAAGGAATAAAAACAACAAAAAACCTTAATTTTATTAAGTAAACTGAATCCCTAATTAGGCATTAACTCCCTTTAGTTGTGTTCATCTTTATTTTAAATGTGTTAGAAAAACAATTTAAACTGTCTTCATATACACAATCATGCCATTAACAAGTTTACTTATTGATTTTAGTTATATTTGTTAGTTAACACATATTCAGTAAGTGTAGACAATGACAATTCATAAAAAAGCAAAGGTTCCATTTCTCTAGAAACTGCTAACTTTATATAAATTTTATATAAAATTGAAAATTCCAGTGAAATGTAATATTAAAAGAGAAAAAAAGTATCTCTCAGAAGCAAACTAAATAATTTAATTTTAAAGCTTCAAAAGTTTATGAAGTGATGTCACAAATTTCATCCCACTTATTCCTCCCTAACCTTTACTTTTAGAAACTACAGGAGGGAAGGGGGAGGGGAAGACAGTAAAAAGTAGCTTAAATGCAACAGAAAAATTCCTCATAGCCTCACTTTTCTCTTTTTAAAAAATGCAAAACAAAGACACTATTCATTGCTCCCGTTGTGGGGATGCTTACTATGCATATCTCTATCACGACTAAGCCAAAGCCCAATAGATAGGAGGCGCCATAATTTTCCATAACAAAACAAAATAAAGCTTACCTTTGTATGTGGTTCCTGTCTCTTACCAGGCAAAAACTGGAAATCTGGGGAATCATCTCCATAACTTTCTTGGTTGGCTCAGAAATATTGCTTTTAAAATCTGATTGGGTATCTTTTTGCTGCAATAGCTCCTGTTTGGCATATTCTTTGAGCCTTTTGTAAAGGGTGCGTAGGCCCTGTGCTGTTCGAGGAGGGCGGTCTACTCCAATTGCATTATAGTTAACTGCTATGATATCCCAACATCTATTCTTTTCCACTATTACTGAATGTTTATTAGTGTGTTCTTCGAGAATTTTCACATATGGCTTCACAAGCTTTAGCAAATCAAGCTTTTCGGATAAGGTAAAATTGGAAGATCTAGCCTTTCCTACCATTGTTCTTTTCAAATTAAGTAGGCAGTTTCTGAAACCACCATGCAGCCTTCAGCTCTGCTCAGCTCTTTTCACAAACAGAAAAAGATCAGGCTTAACTAGGCTAGCCTCATTTAGGCCCACGCCTACAGGGGAGGGTTTATTAAAATTCCTCCAGCTTAAGCTGACGCAGGTTCAGGAAATCTGCTTAAGCCAAGCCTGACCTACATAAAGCTTCTCACTGAAGAAGACAGGAAGGCACAAGCAAAACACACTTGTGTATAAAGGGAACAGCTCGAGACAGGATTTAATACACAAAGGTCTAGAGATAAGCATGGAACACAGCTAAAAATTAGCTAATTTAGTGAGAATATCAAATTTCACACGTATGCCTAGCTGACAGACTGAACTGCATTGCAGTATCACTTTAATAAAAACAAAAGAGGAACTGTTTTGTGCTATTTGTTTGCAAATCCAGTAGACAGAAAACTAAAAGATATGAGTGGTGAATGCAGTAATTCCTAACAGAGCCTCTCATCACTGTTTCTGAGCTGAGTGTTCTCCCTTACAAAATCTGCATAATGCTGGACCTGCTGTCAATCAGGAATTGCATATCCCCTAGCTAGTTAGGTTACACCCAGACCCAGACTCCACGGTAAAGCTAAGCTTCTCCTTCATTTTACAGTCTACATTAGCCTCTGCATATTTTTTTCAGTTAAGAAAAAATTTTTATAGAACACTCAATCTAAAAATCAGGTAAAAATCATGTTTTTAGAGCAATGGATTATTCTAGCCGTAATGTATGTGAATATGCTAGCCTGCCTTATCATGTGTAAAAAATCACTATTCATGGTGAGAAACAGTATAATCACGCCTTAAGACTCCACACACGAAATCGCATTTGCTATTATAATAGAGCCAGATTTTTTATTTAGATATATTCACACAGTTTGGACTATGAAAGGAAACAGCTAGTATAGCCATTTTCAAGGCCACCAGTTTCAGTACTTAGAATATATTTGTTAACCCCAGTATGAAAATATATGATACATAATAATGTAAGCAAGACAAACCTATTTTCTCACAATATACATGTTTTTCCAGATAGGGGAATAAATTAGAACATACTTGAACATAGTTCTATCCAATCAAACTATTACTGAACAACTGCAAAGTATTAAGAGGTAGGAAAAATAATTTTTTTAAATTACTGACCACATATATAAATGCTCTCAGGCACTGTGCAAGACCCAATGAAATCAAAAGTGAATCTAGATAAAGCACCTACCCAGGGAACTGTATTTCCACAGAAATGCTATAAATTCTCAATTATCTTGTTTTTCATTCTTTTAACAACGGAGAAGCAAATTAAATTTCCTGAGCTCTCAT
Source organism: Chlorocebus sabaeus (assembly GCF_047675955.1). Lineage (NCBI taxonomy): Eukaryota > Metazoa > Chordata > Mammalia > Primates > Cercopithecidae > Chlorocebus > Chlorocebus sabaeus. The sequence goes on from NC_132911.1 coordinate 98,190,745, forward strand.
TGCGAGCCAATGTGTTAAAAGTTTTAAATGTATTATCTTTCAGAAAACAGTGAAAGATTGCTGGATGTTCTATGGAATGCTAGGTGTTGTCTGGTATACCCTACTGAGTAATTTGATTCCATAATAGTTCTACCCTTTCACTGTCTTTGAGCAGTTTTACAGCTCTGTAAATTGTAGAAATCAGTAATGCAAATGATTCTTGTCCATAGAGATGCAAAAAGAAAATCGACCTGCCCCAACAACGACTGGACCACAAGTACTCAAAATCATTTTAGCCTTTTCTGAGCTTTTAGAATATTAAAAGAGAACCAAAGAAAGAACACAGGGTATATACTTTATTTAGATAATTATTTTGTTATTTTCAGAAGAAATACAGGTATTACAGAACACAGGGTATATACTTCAGATAATTATTTTTGTTATTTTCAGAAGAAATACAGGTATTATGTTAAGAATAAAATACTACTAAAATATGAGAAAATGTTCAATCTCACTAGTTATCAGGGAAATATATACTAAAAATGATTTTCATTCATAGATTGGCAACATTTTTTAAGACTTAAAATGCCAAGAGTGAGGCCGGGCTCAGTGCCACATGGGTAATCCCACAGTTTTGAGAGGCCAAGTATCGTTTGAGCACAGGAGTTCAAGACCAGACTGGGCAACATGGAGAAACCCTGTGACTACAAAAAATACAAAAATCATCCGGGTGTGGTGGCATGTACCTGTAGTTCCAGCTATTTCGGAACCTGAGGTGGAAGGATCACTTGAGCTCAAGAGGTTAAGGCTGCAGTAAACCATGATCATGCCACTGCACTCTAGCCTGGGTGACAGAGCGAGACCCTGCCTCAAAAAAATAAAAAAAGGAAACTCCAAGAGTGGATAAGGATAGAAGGGAAAGAGTACTCTTCTGTACCGTTGAAGGGAGTGTAAAATGACATTTTGGATGGCGATCTGGGAGTATCTACTAATATTTTACATGAGTAGGAAATCTTCTAAAATTGTGGTAATTTTATGTCTCAGAATCTACCTTAGAAAAATACTCAAAATGCACATGAGAGCAATGAAGCATTCTATGTAGTTGCATAGAGTGGAAGCAATCTAAAAGCACATCAGTTGGAGTTAAAAGCATACAATACATCCATATCATGGTCTACTCCAGGCAGCATTAAAATGAAAGAAACAGATCATAGTGTGTTTGAATATATCATGCTATTAACGAAAAGAGTCAAACTCTGTATAAAATATGTTTAGAGATTTATTCTGAGCCAAATATGAGTAACCATGGCCCAAGACACAGCCCTCAGGTGGCCCTGAGAACATGTGCCAAGGTGGTCGGGATACAGCTTAGTTTTACGTATTTTAGGGAGGCATGAGACATCAACCAAATACATTTAAGAAATACATTGGTTTGGTTCAGAAAAGCGGGACAACTCAAGGCGGGGTGGGGGTGGGGTGGCGTTCCAGGCTATAAACGTTTTCTGGTTTACAATTGGTTGAGTTTATCTGAAGACCTGGGATCAACAGAAAGGAAATGTATGTTCAGGTTAAGATAAAGGATTATAGGCACCAACTTTTATTGTGCAGAGGATGCTCTCAGATAGCAGACTTCAGAGAGAGCAGGTTTTATACTGTTTATTATCAGACCTAAAAGGGTGCCTGGCTCTTAGCTGATTATCTCCTGGATCTAGAAAGGAAGGAAGGAAAACAAGGGGAAAGTAGATTATCTATAGAATGTGGATTTTTCCCACAAGGTATGGCTTTGCAGGACCATTTCAAGATACGGCAGAGAAACATGTTTTGGGGTAAAATATTTTTATTTTCTTCCATGTTACGCCAGAGTCAGACTGGAAAGTAAGTCATGATATACAGGGTTAAATAAAACCCATCTGATGAGAATGTATGCTTTATAGAGCATGATTCCTCAGACCCCTTAGATAGGAATTTGGGCAAAATTTAAAAAACAAAAAAAAATCAGAGCTTAGTCCTCAATGCAGACAGCACAAATTAGTGATAACCTATGTAAATTGTAATTGATGATTAATCTGAAATATTTATTACTGTTTTGATCATATTACAATAAAATTATCTTCCAGTTTGAAAATAGAATGGACAAATTTTTAATTTAAAAAGAAGCTATACTACTGATGCAGAATTGAGTGGAAAATACTGTGCAGGACTTTCTAAAGCAGACTATGAAAAGGTGACATGGATATAGTTGTTAAAAACATTATGAATATGTGTGTAAATGCTATGAATCACTGCCAGTTTATGGAACTGGTGAAAGAAATTGAATAATTTTTTTGTTCTTTGCCAATGCTCGTTGGTGTAGTCATAGAGTTTTATGAAGAATCGTTGTGCTGTCTAAGAGTAAAAAACTCAAACTGTTTATACTCTGCTCTTACACCACAACAATCAACATGGAAGACTTGTGTGACCAAATGTATGGGAGTTTCTCCCCACATACCAAGCAAGAAATAAGTTCTGCAGTGGAGAGTAGCCAGGTGTCCTCTAATTCAACTCCAACGCTATCTACCAGAAGACAGTGTTAGATCTCAAAGATTAAGAGCTCAGTACCACAAACCCCATGGCCCCACCAGTCACAAGTCTGGGCCTCCAGAACATCTCACCGAAAAGCTTCAAGTTGGGGTTCCCACAATCCCCTCTGGGTTCTATTAGTTTGCTAGAGTGGTCACAGAACTCCAGAAACATGCTTACCAGTTTATTATAAAGGATATTACAAAGGACACAAATGAACAGCCAGATATAAGAGATGCACAGGGCGAGTTATAGTGGAAGGGACACAAAGTTTCCATGCCCACCCCAGGCACAACCCCCAGAAACCTCTACTTGTTCAGCTATCTCGAAGCTCTACAAACACAGGGCTTTTGGGCTTTTTATGAAAGCTTCATTACATAGGCATGAGTGGTTAAATCATTGGCCACTGGTGATCAATTTAACCCTCAGTATCTCTCCTCTCCCCAGAGATAGGGATGAGGCTGAACATTCCACCTCTCTAATGATGCCTTGGTCTTTCGGGTAACCAACTCACATCCTGAAACTACCTAGGGGCTGTCAGCCATCAATCAATCACTAGCACACAAACAGACATTACTTCGGAGGTCCTAAGGATTTTAGGAGTTGTATACCAGGGAAATGGGGTCAAAGGCCAAATATATATTCCACAATATCACATATTATTAACTTCAGTTGGAGATTTTTGTGAAACAAAATGCTTACAAAACAGTCAATAAACAAAGGCAAAAAAAAAATCAGCCTAAGTGTCCATCAACGCATATACACAATGGAATATTATTTAGTTATAAAAAATGAAATCCTGTCATTTACAGCAACATGGATGGAACTGGAGGACATTATGTTAAGTGAAATAAGCCAAGCACAGAAGGACAAATACCGTATGTTCTCTTTCACATGTGGGAGCTAAAAGGGTGAATCTCATGAAGTAGAGACTTGATTAGTGGTGGCCAGAGGCTGAGAAGGAGAGGTGGGGATTAAGAGAGGTTGGTTAATGGGTACAAAAGTACAGTTAAGCCGGGCGCAGTGGCTCACGCCTGTAATCCCAGCACTTTGGGAGGCCAAGGTGGGCAGATCACGAGGTCAGGAGATCAAGACTATCCTGACTAACATGGTGAAACCCCGTCTCTACTACTAAAAATACAAAAAATTAGCCAGGCGAGGTGGCAGGCGCCTGTAGTCCCAACTACTCAGGAGGCTGCGGCAGGAGAATGGTGTGAACCGGGGAGGCAGAGCTTGCAGTGAGCCGAGATCGCATCACCACACTCCAGCCTGGGCAACAGAGCAAGACTCTGTATCCAAAAAAAAAAAAAAAGTACAGTTAAATAGAAAGAATAAGATCTAGTGTTCAATAATGTAATACGGTGACTACAGTTAACAACAATTTATTGTATAGTTCAAAATAGAAGAATTGGGATGTTCCTAACATAAAAAATGTTTGAGGTGATGGCTGTCCTAACTACTCTTGTAAAAGAAAATTAAAATCTTAAGACCCTAAACTCATTATACCAAAGAGAGAGTTAAACCTAGAAAATTAGTCATGCAACGAGTTTCCTTCCTCCTCTTCCCCCCAGAGCTATAATTTCACAACCCTGTGTCACAGCATTACATGTTAAGTCAGGGTCCCACAACGGGAAAAGGACATATACCTCCCCCACAAATTTCTCACAAGAAAATCCCTTCCTAGTCACTAAACCTTTCAGGGTACATACCCACCTATAAAACCAGCACATGCCAATTGTAACCTTGGGTGTGCAACCTAAGTTTAACTCTTAAAACTGAGTTCTGTTAAATCTCACACTGACAATGTCAATTACAAGCTTACCTTCTTAGGTACAGAACAGAGACAAGACAAAAAATCACTCCTTTGATCATGTCTTTTGCAGGGACAAGGATGGAGTTGGAAGCCATTATCCTCAGCAAACTAATTCAGGAACAGAAGACCAAATATCGCATGTTCTCACTTATAAGTGGGAGCTGAATAATGAGAACACGTGGACACACTGTGGGGAACAACACACACTGGGGCCTATAGGGATGGTTGGGAGAGCATCAGGAAGAATAACTAATGGATGTTGGCTTAATACCTAGGTGATGGGATGATCTGTGCAGTAAACCACCAGAGCACACGTTTACCTATGTTAACAAACCTGCATATCCTGCACATGTACCCCTGAACTTGAAATAAAAGTTTAAGAAAAATAATAATAGTAATAATTCAAGGGAATAAAATGAAATTATTAAAAAAAAAAAATCACTCCTTTGGCTCCCCCAAATGGATGCATAACTGACTCTTTCCTCTACTCCATCTTTTCAAATGTTTACCTTACCTTGTGTAAAACACAGATTTACTGAGCACTAATGAGAGCCTCACAAAAATGTAACCATTTGTCTCACTGCCTCTCTTACCTTCCTTTGTCCCTTCTGCTTGCTCTTTATTCTTCAATACTGAGTTCCAGAAACCCTCTTTTGGAAAGCACAGGTTAACAGACGCTCCTGTGACTTGTGTTTTTCCCAGGTGCATCCTTAAACTTCGGCTTAATAAACCTCTACTGATTGAGTCACATTTTTGGTTAACACACACTGATTTGATCATTACACATTGTATGCATATATCAAAATATCACATGCACCCCCAAAATATGTACAACTATTATGTATCAATAAATAATAAAAATGAACTGTAAAAATAAAAAATATACAAGTTTACCCATTTTTGGGGTCTTCATTTACTTATGAAGGCTCCTGTATCATATAAAATGTATATTAAATAAATTTTATGCTTATGAAATATCATAGAAAAATGGATGTAGAATACAGATAACTTAATGAATAAAACATAAATGTCCAATATACAAAGAACTCAACTTCACAAGTAAACAGGGAGACACAAATTAAAAGATAACAGTAGGTTTTCCTCATTCAATTGGCAAAAGTTAAAAAAGTTTAGTAACATGGGTTGAAGAAGTTGGGAAAATAAATTCTCTCATACACTAATGATGGCAATCATTTTGGAAGGCAACTTGGCAGACCATATTAAAGTGTAATGCAAACACATGATGATCTGACAACTCCTGAGAAATACATGCATATGTTCACAAGACCACATGCACAAGGACGTTCACTGCAGAGGTTTTAATAGTCAAAAGAACACTAAAAACAACCTAAATTAACTATGATGTATTCATACCATTGTATACTTTGCAGCAATTAAAAAGAATAAGGTTCTAAAATGAAAACAAAAAACATCCAAGGCAAACTAATGAGAACTGTAAATAATTCTTGGCAAACAACAACTCCATCCAAATTCTTGCTCTAAGAGCCTTGACCAACTCTAACATGGCTTCTAGTAGCCTAGCCCACCTCCACTCAGTCCTGGAATACCCAGCCTTCTTTTGAGCTCCAGTCTTCTTTTGAGCTGGAGAAGTTCAGGGCTATCAAAAGAAGTTTACTGTTTATTCTAGCCAACACCTGACTATAGGCCCCTGACTTTCCTTTCTTAGAGCACTAACTAAGAAGAGTTTATAATTGTGAATTCTTCCTCTGTCCCTTTGAGATGTGTATGAATCTCCTACAACTCAGCAGTGTCTTTCTCAAGAACCAGAAAGCCACTCCTTCGAAATGTAATCACCAGGAAGGTTTGGATCTCTGTGTCCCAGTCTCTGTGGGAGGACAGAATCCTAATTTTGATAACTATCAGGTAGCAGGCACACCTGACCCACTCACATTTACAGTGACCAACTATCTTAACCTGGAGCTGCTATAACAAAGTATCACAAACTGGGTGGCTTATAAACAACACAAGTTTATTTCTCATGGTTCTGGAAGCTAGGAAGTCCAAGATAAAAACACCAGCAGATTTGGTGTCTGGTAAGGGCCCATTTCCTGGTTCTTAGATGGTGCCATCTCAGTATGTCATCACAAGGTAGAAGAAGCAAATGAGATCTCTTGGGCCTATTTTTAAGGGTACTAATCGCATTCATGAGGGCTCCACTCTCATGACCTAATTACCTCCCAAAAGGCCCTACCTCCTAATACCACCACCTTTGGGGTTAGGATTTCAACATATAAATGTGGGGGAAACACAAACATTCAAACCACAGCACCAACCCTTTGTAATTTTCACTTTCCTGACTCTACTTGAGCCCTCAGTTGCTCCACTTTCCATACTCGCTCATTCTCCCTTTAAAAGGCCCAGTCACGACTGCACAAATCATGGAGCTCAGCTCTTTCCCCTATTGCCAGTAGTTACTGAATAAATTTTGTCTTTACCACTTTAATGTGTCTTGATTTTTTTATTCACAAGTGTCAAAGATAAAGCTGTAGGTAGATATATACTGAATAACACCATTTATTTGAAGCACTGCACCCACAATAACAGCTGAGTTGTATGTGCAGTATTTTAGATATTTTTCTGAAGAGAATGTATTTAGGTACATTAATTTTTTTTTTTTTTAAGAGATAGGGCCTCACTATGTTGCCCAGGCTGGTCTTGAACTCCTGGCCTCAAGCGATCCTCCCACCTCAGCCTCCCAAAGCTCTGGGATCACAGGCATGAGCCACCACACATAGGCTTCAGTACATTAATCTTAATGAATTGCATGAATTATTTTGAGGAAAACATACTGATATCTGAAACTTGAGAATCCTTTTTCAAAATTAATATAGACTGATGGATAAATATATAATAAAGCACATATAGCAAAATTTTAATTGTAGACTTGAGATGGTAGGTTTATGGGTGTTCAATAAAAAATTCTTTCAACTTCTATATAAGATTTTTTAAAGTATCATAATAAAATGTTCAAAAATTATCATCAAAAAGAAAACACAGCAAGTAGTATATTTTAAATTCTAGCCCTCAAAAATGTGCAAAGTTTGAACAAGGTTAAATTTATAAAATAAAACTTAGATAATTAGATGTAATAGTAAAGAATAATTGTGGGGTAGTTTTTCCACAAACTTTAAGGCACAAAAAGTACAGTGATTACAGAAAATTTTTTTTATATTTTGGGAGGTAGTCCAAAAAAGTCCAGATAAGAATTATATGCCTTATTAATCTTTGTCTTCGCCCAGTTCTCTGGCAAACAGAGCCTGATTAAAATGCTGATGTTTCACTTGAGAGGTGCATACACAGGGCATCAAGGGTGAAGAGAAGGTAAACTGAGGCAAGAAAATATATAAAGCAAGGGAAAGTGCTGGCTACCATTTTACAACAAGCTATAAAAATATATAGTAGGTCACTTAACAAATGCATCCACTTGGAGTACTCTTTGTGGAATGTCTCCTGATAGACTACAAAAAGAAACCATACCTCAGAGTAGTCCATGTGGAAAAAGTAATTTATCTGGGAGGTTCCCTCCTGTCTCCTATTTCCCACTGGTCAAAGTCCATCCTGAAGTACACTGCACTTCCATTTTGTGTCATCTGGCCTTCACAGATGCTTAGGGTGCTACCTACAAGGATGTGGTGTGGTGTTATACCCAAGATTGGAAGTGGCAGGAGGAGCCAGACCCTCCCAGCGTACGGTTCATAAACTTAGCTAGATGGTGGCCACCAAGGCATAGGGCCCTCATTCCTCAGATGAAGCAACTGGCTAGCCTCCAGTGGCAGCAGAAAATTCTACGAGGCAGATGGTGCCAAGGGACTCTGAAGAGGCATATAAGATTATGTTTGATATAATCACAATGCAACGTGAGAGGAAGATAAGACTTAAAAAAAAAAATCTGCCACATAAAAATAGGGCAAAAACTAGGGTAAATCCAACCCCTAAGAGTTATTCTCAGTTACAGCATTTAAATATCTCACACTTCATCACTGTGCTTTGGTGGTGATATTCTGTGATGTTAAGCAGTCAAGACAATCAAAACCTGAGATTTAAGAACCTTGAAAACCCTCACAAAACCAAAGGAGTCAAATTATAAAATTTACTCCACCCATGCTATATGAATCACAGAACTACTCTATATAATCTAAATTTACATATATCTTCACAAAATAGCTCCCAGCTGTCTATTAAGGGTCTCTGTTTGGCCAAGTCTTGTCCTTGGTGTAAAAATATGTTGAGCTAAAGGAGCCTCCCTGTCTCAGAAGCTGGCCTGCCCTTTAGATGAATTTTGTATACTGAAAACATTGCTAAGCTACTCTTATTTATTTTAGCCATTCTTTCACTTAATCATTTTATCAGTATAGTTAACATTATGTTTGCTGGTGGCATCTCACAATATTCACTACACTGCTCACTCATTGTGTAGCAGCCAGAAAATTTGGGTGAAATAACTCTCACTTCTAGGGAATGACATGAAAAGTATGTGACTGTTTGGTACACTGAGGATTCTCAGAAACTAGTAAGGATTCCTCTTCAAGATGGCAAACTAAGACTGGGATTAGAAAAAAACCCTGGTCACAGGAAAGTGGTAACAGCACAAAGTTAGGAAATCTTATTTAGTGATTCTGAGTAGGAACCATCTGCCTGTCATCAGATGGATGAGAAAATGTGTGTGGCCACAGTAGTTGCTGGGATCCATCATTTAACATGAGTGGAGCCAGTCTAAGAATGCAACCAATCCTACAGATAACAGATGGAAGAAATAGAAAGAAATTGGGTTCATGATGATATCCTTTAAACTGCTAGACCAGTCAGCCCTGAAGCCTGGAATTTCCAGTTATACATGCCAATAAAAACCTTCAATTATATAAGCTAGTATTTTTATTGATACTTGAACCAAAAGCATATTAGCTGATATAAAAAATATATTCTTTTTGGTTATTTTTTCTTTCTTTCCCTTGTGTTTTCTTCTTTGCCTATGTTACCTTGCTCAAATTACCACTTCTCTGACATTTTGTTTTTAAATGAGGATTCAAATGAAAGACAAGATAGGAAGACAGTTTATTCTCCAAAAAGTAGAGGCTGAATGTCATTATTATTTCAACTATTCTATAGTTTTGGTTATTTTTTTGTCTTTCCATTGAGCTATGATTGTACCACTGCACTCCAGCCTGGGTGACAGAGCAAGATCCTGTCTCCTCCGCCCCACTCGCCCACCAAAAGAAACAGGAGATAACAAATGTTGGCAAGGGTGTGGAGAACAGGGAACCCTGTACACTGTTAGTGGGAATGAAGATTGGTGCAGTCATTATGGAGGTTCTTAAGGAAATTAAAAATAGAACTACCATATGACCCAGCAATCTCTCTTCTGGGCACACACCCGAAGGAGATTAAATCACCATGTCAAAAATCTGCACTCCCGTGTTCACTGCATCATGGGAGTGTCCACTCCAGATAAATGCATCCATTGGCAGATAAATGGAATAAAAAATGTGAGATGGTGTGTGTGTGTATATATATATACACACACATACACATACACAAAATGGAATATCATTCAGCCTTAAAAAAGGAGACCCTGTCATTTGCCACAACATGGAAGGATGTGGATGACATTATGCTAAATGAATTAAGCCAGACACAGAAAGAAAAATACTGCATCTCACCTTGTATGTGGAATGTTATTTAAAAAAAAAAAGGCCAAACATATAGAGATAAAAAATAAAACAGTGGTTACCAGAACAGAGAGGTGGGGTGGTGGGGGAGGAGGGAGAGGAAATTGGGAGATATGCATCAGAGGATACAAAGTAGTGGATATGTAGGATGAACAAGTCTAGGGATCTAATGTACAACATGAAGGCTACAGTTAATAAAATTGTATTAGGCATTTTGTTAAGTAGATTTTAGGTACTCTGGTCACACACAAAAAACAGTATATGTGATGATTAATAATTTGCCTCACTATAATTACCATTTTACTGTCTCTATATATATGTATGTGTGTGCACATGCATATACACACACACAGACACACACATATATATATATATCTCCCCCATAACATCATGTTGTAAACCTCAGTTATGCACAATAAAATTTATTTTTTAAATGTTTTAAATTGAGCTTTAATATTAGGTCTTATACCACACCCTTCCCCCCCACCCCCACCCCCCCACACACACAGACAACCCTCTAGAACCCATGTTGATTAACTACTGTTCAATATCCATATCATCAGGTTGTTGCCTCTTCCCTTGAGTGACCCATCTAAAAAATAAATGCTCTATATTCTGGCGGCCAGGCGCGGTGGCTCACACGTGTAATCCCGGCACTTTGGGAGGCAGAGACGGGCGGACCACCTGAGTTCGGGAGTTCAAGACCAACTGGCCAACACGGTGAAACCCTGTTTCTACTAAAAAAAACACAAAAATTAGCCAGGCGTGGTGGCGGGCACCTGTAATCCCAGCTACTCAGGAGCCTGAGGCAAGAGAATCGCTTGAACCCAGGAGGTAGACGTTGCAGTGAGCCAGGATCGCATCACTCACTCCAGCCTAGGTGACAAGTGAGACTGTCACCAAAAAAAAAGGAAACGCTCTATACGCTGGAGAGAATTTGATAATCCAACCTCCTAGAAATAGCCCTGGTAACACCTCAATAGTTTCAAACATCCTTCAAGATGATTTGGAAGGATGCATATGAGAGAATCAATATTCAAGTAACCAGGACCTTTTTTTAGTAGCCTGATTCTTATTCACTTCCATCCAAGGCAGGAATTCAAAAGAACAGTCCCAGTGTATAGGTTTCCTCAAAAGCCCTTCTTTATCCTGACAACTAGGATAAGAACTAGAAGGCAAATTAGTTAGGGGAGAATTATCTTCAATGGTGTATTTTTGAAAGGAAAAAAGATACACCTATCATGTTTCCCCCTCTTTAGAAGACTGGACTACTAACTGACTGTCCAATAGTGTGGATCAGAAACAATGCTCATACACCCAAAAGCCATAAAACCTATTTATTCCCTAACCCAAATCATCATAAAAGAGCCCTAAAGGACAAAGGATGATCTTCTCAATACTCAATTGTCTGTGGAAAATTTTCTATGGGGAAAAAGATACAGTGGCTCTGAATATTCAATATCTGATTCCTTGCAGTTATGTCTAGGTTGTTATATAAGGAAGTAAGAGTCACTAGAAAAGAAAACATATTCACCAATCAACTGGTCACAAGTTTTTAAAAATCAGTTTCTATTCAAATGTCCCTTAAACCTCAACCATAATATCAAAGTCTCTTTGAGACTGCATGACAATCAACTACAAAATGAAATAGCAAATTTTGCAAAAGGTTGACATGATAGGTACTTGGAAAGAGACTGACTTGAATATCAAAGAATTTTAGGCCCTTAAGAAAAGTTAAGCAATCCACAAATACTTTGCAAAAACCCTATTTATGATGGTGCTAAAAAAGTCAGATATAAACAAAAGAAGTTTTATCATGTCATAGTTTCTGTAAGAAAAAGTATAACTTTTATTCAAATAAGCACTTTTAATAAGGATATAAAATCTCAGCCAGGCTCGTGCCTATAATCCCAGCACTTTCGGAGGCCAAGGTGGGCAAATCACTTGAAACCAGGAGTTCGAGACCAACCTGGCCAACATGGTGAAACCCCATCTCTAGTAAAAATACAAAAATTAGCCGAGTGTAGTGGTGCATGCCTGTAGTCCCAGCTACATGGGAGGCTGAGGAACAAGAATTGCTTGAATCCAGAATAAGACTGTTTCAAAAAAAAAAAAAAAAAAAAATTTACTATTAAATGTGGTCCCTTTTTGAAAGACTGGTTAAACAGAAATGAAATTAATAGGTAAATATATTTAAGATAACAATAACCAAATTTTTCACTATGAAAGAAGGGGCTGCAAACTAAAATGAATCTTGGGGTACTATATCAGAATTGGAGGTATTGGTATGAGCTGGTGGTTTTTAATATTTATAGATAAATATAGATGTAATCATATATAGATTTCCTAGTTTTGACTGCTAGAAGAGATAAAAGCAACAACACTGCAGTATCAGTGAATACACCTAGTGGTCAGTTCCTGGTTTTTAAATACACTTCTCCACCAAAAAAGGACTAGGGCTCTTGAATGATTTCTAGACCTGGGACAGGAAAGATCTTATTGTGCCAGAAGCACAAAAACACTCAAAAATTGATGGGGATTGTCAAAAGGACACAGGAGCCCTGGTAAAGGGACTCCATTGGCCAAATCTGAGACAATCTGAGCATCATAATAAATAACAGATTATAACCCCCTGAATAAAACAGACATCTATGAATCCATCAAAATTAATTAACAAATAAATGGGGAAGAAGGGAAAGCTCTTCCTTGCAACAGAATGCCAACTAATAAATATAGATGGAATGAGAAAACTAATATTTGGCAACAATTATAGTACTAAATTTCAGGTAAGAATCAGCAGTTTCAAAGTAACTCTCCATAGATACTTACTAATTTCAAAGGTAAAAATAATTTTACAGTGAAGAAACCCTGCTGCCACCAATTTATCCAAATAATCAAACTTATTATCACCAGTAATAAGATAAACTGACATTATGTGCCTTCTGATGATATACTAAGAACTATTTCTGTGATATTTCTGCCAAAAATGTGTAAACTAAATCTAATTAAAAGGAAATATCAAACAAACCTAAACTGATAAGCATTCAACAAATGACTGGCCTATACTCCTTAATTTAAAAAGTCACAAAATATAAGCAAAGACTAAGAAAATGTTCCAGATCGAAGGCAACTAAAAGACATGATGACTGAATACAACACATACCCTGGTCTGGCAGGAAAAAAAAAGTTTATTCATTTTTAAATTCGTTTCTGCCATAAAGGATACTGTCTTAGTCCATTCAGGCCGCTAAAACAAAATACCATAAACTGGGTAGCTTATAAACAATAGAAATGTATTTCTCACAGATCTAAAGGCTGGGAAGTCCAAGATTAAGGTCCTGGCAGATTCAGTGTTTGGTAAGGGCCTCCTTTCTAGTTCATAGATGGCACTGTCTCCTGTATCCTCACATGGTGAAAGAGGAAAGGCAACTCTCTGGGGCCTGTTTCACAGAGGAATTAATCTCATTCATGAGGGCTTCACCCTCCTGGCCCAGTCACCTCCCAAAGCCCTCACCTCCTAATATTAATACCATCGCATTAGTGCTTAGGTTTCTACATATGAATTTTGGGGAAATAGAAACATTCAGGCCATAGTACTGTATCAGTGTTAACATCCTGATTTTGACTGTTGTACTTCTATACTTTATTATACAGTAGCCTGTCCTTGTTTAGGAAATACATACTGAAAAATTTCAGGTGATGGGGCATCATGACAGTATCTTATTCTTAACTAGTTCTGAAACATTACATATATACATACAATACACACAAAAATGTTAAATTTGTGGAAGTTTTTTATACTACCCTTAATTTTTGCTTTTTATTTATTTTTATTTTTTATTTTTTTGAGATAGAGTCTCGCTCTGTCACCCAGGCTGGAGTGCAATGGTACGATCTCGGCTCACCACAAATTCTGCTTCCTGAGTTCACACCATTCTCCTGCCTCAGCCTCCTGAGTGGTTGGGACTACAGGCACCTGCCACCACGTCCAGCTAATTTTTTGCATTTTTAGTAGAGATGGGGTTTCACCATGTTAGCCACAATGGTCTCGAACACCTGACCTCATGATCCACTCGCTTCGGTCTCCCAAAATGCTGGGATTACAGGTGTGAGCCACGACACCCGGCCTACTAACCTTAATGTTTTCTGTAATTTTTAAATAATCTTTAACATCAAAAAGTTTAAATTGAAAGCACAACAAAATAAGATTGTTTAACTTAGATTGTCAAATATCAAAAATATAAATACATACTTACATATAGATTGAGCATCACAATACATAATAAATGCATTCCTCATGCATTGCTGATGAAAGTATAAACCTGTACTAACCTCTGTAGAAGGCAATTTATCATTATCCATCAAAAAGGTAAAGGTACATACCTGTGATGAGTATCCTACTCCAAGGTATTTATGAATATAGTCTCCTATATGTATATATTATATAAATATTTATTGTAGCTTTGTTTGTAATAACAAAAGATCCCAAACAAACTAAATATCCATTATTAAGACATCGGTTAAGTACATTTGGCACATCCACACAATGGAATTAGTTTTAAAAATAAGATAGTTCTGGCCGGGTGCAGTGGCGCACGCCTGTAATCCTAGCGTTTTGGGAGGCTGAGGTGGGCAGATCACTTGAGGTCAGGAGTTCAAAACCAGCCTGGCCAACATGATGAACCCCTGTCTCTACTAAAAATACAAAAAAATTAGCCAAGTACAGTGGTAGGTGCCTGTAATCCCAGCTACTCAGGAGGTCGAGGCAGAAGAATCACTTGAACCCAGAGGTGGAGGTTGCAGTGAGCTGAGATCACGCCACTGCACTCCAGCCTGGGTGACAGAACAAGACTCCATCTCAAATAAATAAATAAGGTAGTTCTAAATGTATTGACAAAAAGATTTCAGTGATATACTGTTGCAGTAAAAACACAATGTATGGAACAAGGAAGCTAGTAAACAATTATTTAGAAGGAGAAAAAAATATATATATACATATATGTTTCCAAATATGTAGAATACTTCAAAAAAGACATACAAAAAACTAGTAACTGGTTACCTCTGGAGAAGGGAAGTAGATAGCTAGGTAACAGGGAAGGGAGACTTTTTACTATATTCTTTTTTTGTTTGTTTGTCTGAGATGGAGTGTTGCTCTTTTTTGCCCAGGCTGGAGTGCAATGGTGCAATCTCGGCTCACTGCAACCTCTGTCTCCTGGGTTCAAGCAATTCTCCGGCCTCAGCCTCCCAAGTAGCTGGGATTACAGGCCTGCATCACCACACCCAGCTAATTTTGTATGGTTTCACCATGTTGGCCAGGCTGGTCTCAAACTCCTGACCTCAGGTCATCCTCCTGCCTCAGCCTCCCAAAGTGCCGGGATTACAGGTGTGAGCCACCACACCCGGCTGACTTTTTACTATATTCTTAATGCCTTCTAAGATTTTTTACCATGTGCATGCATTACCTTTTTTTTAAAAAAAAAGTCACAATGGATTACACATTGTATGATTCTCTTTACATAGTATATCCAGAATAGGTATATCCATAGAGACAGAAAGCAAATAAAGGAGAGTGACTGTTTAATTGATCTGGGGTTTCTTTTTAGAGAAAAATGTTCTGGCACTAGATAGAATTGACAGTTGTACAACACTGTAAATACGCTAAATGCCACTTAATTGTATACTTTAAAATGATTAAAATGGTGAATTTTATGTTATAAAACAACATAAATGTTATTTATTGTATTGAAACATTAAACTATAATGTTCCAATAGCCTCTTTGTGGCTACTTGACTTCCCTGAAGCACTGTGAAGCCAAAGACAGCCAAGGGACTCAACTACAGAAAACTATAAGTTTCTCAGGATCTCTTCATTCAATCACAAAATGTTTTTGAATCCATGCAGTTTGATTTAAAACCTTAACAAAAGAACATTCCTGCCTTTGTACGTCACAGTTTTGTGAAGGAGATTCAGGTAAACAGGTAACAGAAGATGGCATAGTCTCCTCTCATAGTTCTTCAGAATGAGAAACAATCAGAAAGAATAAAAAAACTTTCTCTTCTTCTAAAGAAACTATATAGCTCTGAATATCCAAGAGATCTGGGGATTCCTGTATTCATTTCGGAGACTCCTGTAACAAACTGGGTGGTTTTAAACAACAGAATTTATTTTCTCACAGTCTGGAAACCAGAAGTCCAAAATCAAGGTGTCAGCAGGGCCATGCTCTCTCCGAAAGTTCTAAGAGAGAATATTTCTTTGCTTCCTTCTAGCCTCTGGTGGTTGCCAGCAATCAGGGGTGGTTATTCCAATCTCTGCCTCCATCATCACATGGCCTTTTTCCCTCCGTGTTTCTATCTCTTTCTTCATGAGGACACCAGTCATTAAATTTAGGGTCTACCTTAATCATGACTTTATCTTGATTATATCTGCAAAGACCCTATTTCCAAATAAGGTCACATTCATAGGTACCAAGGCTTAGGACTTTAACATGTATCTTTAGGAGACACAATTCAAGCCACTACATTTCCCCTCTCCCAGAATTTGGTTTTTGAAAGCCCAGGCTCAAAAACTAGATTGTTCATGAAAAGAAAGACCTGTGGAGCTTGGATCAAAAAAGATAGAAGTGGGCCCTATGGCCCTTCTACCACAAACCCCAAAGAAATCACATTCCCTAAGCTTTGGGGGCAGTCATTAGTGGTAGACCTACATCTTCATTTTCACACAAAGAACATTATCTGCAAACACATAGCATTATGAAGAGACTCAAAGTGTCCAGTGAATTCAAGAAAGTGAAAATGTATTTATCAGGGCTCTTTCAGTTGAAAGAGAAACCAAACTCAAACTAGCTTAAGCAAAAATGATATTAACAATGAACTAAATATTATGAATTACTATTAATCCTGTTTGGTATAATAACAATGTGTGGTTATGCAGGAGAAAACATTTATTTCAAGAAATACATGCTTAAGTGGCTAGAGGTTAAGTGGCATGACATATGCAACTTATTTTCAAAAGGTTGAGGGGAGCGCATCTACACAGAGAGAAAGAAAGAAAGCACACAAATGAGGAAAAATGTTAGTAACTGGTGAGTTTAGGATGTTAATTGGATCATTCTTTCAACTTGAGAGTATGTAGGCATATTTCAAAATAAAAAGGTGATGGGGAAAAAGACATATTTTATTGAACTGGGACATACAGATTTGTAGTTCATTTCAAGGTGGATTAGATCTAGAATGAAAAAGATGTGAAAGGGTGAGTAGATAGATACTAAACAGGTCTCTCATCTCTATGCTTTTCTATATACTACATCCCTCTCCAACAATCCACCATAGAGAACAAAACATTTCAAACAAAGCTCTTTTCCCCAATTTAACCTCTCTCTGAACAAGAAACAGGAGGGTATCAGGAAGTTGGCACAGGTTCTCCAGTTCACTAAATGTACTAATCAGAGAAAGGATTAAGGGATTAGGAGTTGAGTAAATTAACTCCCTCTTTATTTTATCTTAACTCTTAACTCCCTTCTCAAATTTAGCAGGTAAGAGAATGAGAAACTACAGTAGAACACAAATAAAGCCCAAGATTAGTAACATAAAAGGTATTATATTCCAGAATCTAAATGTTATTTTCTGATGAAGAAATTAGAAAAGAACTGGGCATACATGGATCATTATCTACCTCGGGCTTAAAGTAGAAAAGAAAACCTGGGAAAACAGAATAGTCACCTAACAAGGATAGAAGCAAGGAAAGAATAAGTGTGGAAAACAGGGAGGAAAGAAGGGAGAGCAAGTCAGTAACATAAAGCAGCAGCTAAACTGCCATGCCCAGAGCTGTTCCTAGGGATCTTCCTAGGAGCAGGTTTCTCGACCCTATTTCTCAACTTAAGTCTTTCTCGACCTTGTTCTGACACTAGTTACAGCTTTTGAAAAGTTATGAGGAGCACATCAATGGCACCAAGATAATGGTCAGTTAGGTAAATACAGAATTCCTTTCTGTCCCAACAAGATACAAACCCATTCACAGTAAAATTCATTAATCATCAGAAAGTCCAAGAACTTCCTTCAAAATGGTTAAGTGCTTAGGGCACTTTGTTGATTTGCACTGGTACCAAAAGGATGGCAGTTACTATTCTGTAGCCCAACAGATGGGGCCGGCTGGCTGAATCTGTTCATTCAACCAAAATATGAAGAAAATGTAATTTGGAAAAACACAGTCCAATGATGGCTTTCACAAGACCAAATAAACATCTATGAACCATCTTTATTATTTTTTTTAGTTATCTAACAAATAGTGATCTCTCACAGATACAAAAAGAACCATAATCATTATTTTAACTCAGTTCAGCAATATAGGGATGGAGCATTTGTTAAATGCTTGCTTTTCATGCAAGTATGTGTCTTAATAATTCAACTCTTATTTGGAGTACTCCAGACTCTAATGAATTAACAATTAACTAATTTCAAGTTCAACTCTCCAATTTTAGTCCTATTAACGTGCTTTTTAGAAAAAAAATTTTTTAATACTATCTTTAAACACAATCTTGGTGCCTGAGGAAAAGATCACATTTGACCAAGCTTATAATAAACAGTCTTAAGCATACATCTACTATAAAGTACACTTCAATCACACAGTTATTAATCCAATCACTAAAGATAAATTATGAAAACAAAAAACCTGAACTACCAACAATCTAGTGGTATTACATCAACAATTTTCTAATATAACATATTCATTCTTAAATCATCATTTAAAGAATACTATAATACTGTTGGTTAAGCATAAACCTTATCAATGAAAAGCAGTCTTACCTGTATGAGGTGGATCTAATGTTGCCAGTGTAGGTGCTTCAAAACAGTATTTTCCACTGCAATCATCTGTGTAATTAATTTCTCTAGTACTTTCTTCATTAGGCAGATTTAAACTGCATATTCTAGGATCACTTTGTGATCGGAGAAAGGTGTTATTATTTGCAGCACCCTAAAAGAAACAAATATATATTTAAATCAGAAATCAAACCTAATTTTCTGTATTTTCTGTATTTTTACATAAAAGATTCTAATTTAAAATATGAGCTACCAGTTACATACATACATATATATACATACATACATATATATATATATATAAATTAGAACTAGATATTTAAAAATAAATTAATATCTGCCGGACATGGTGGGTCACACCTGTAATCCCAGCACTTTGGGAAGCTGAGGCGGGTGAATCACTTGAGGTTAGGAGTTTGAGATCAGCCTGGCCAACATGGTGAAACACTGTCTACTAAAAATATAAAAATTAGCCTGGCGTCATAGCAAGTGCCTGTTATCCCAGCTACTCGGAAAATTGAGGCAGGAGAATCACTTGAACTCAGGAGGCGGAGGTTGCAATGAGCCAAGATTGTACCACTGCATTCTAGCCTGGGAGACAGAGCGAGATTCCATCTCAAAAAAAATAATAATTAATTAATTAATTAAAGTCTAATTTTTATTGCTTGTTTTTAGAACTATTTTAAATTACGCTACTAAAAACTGAAAGATATGACAGAATGAAAAATTATGCTTATAGTGTATTTTAAACAACATATCAGAAGTTTCTAAATCGTAACATGCCATTCTCATAGTAAAATACTTTTTCTTGTTAAATTTCTCAATACTAAAATCAATACTCAAATATTTTTAGGTGAGATAATGGTAATGTCACTATGTTGGGTTTTGTTAACAAGCCTCTACCTCTTTTTTTAAGAGATGAGGTCTCAGTCTGGTACCCAGGCTGAAGAGTGCAGTGGCACGACCATAGATCATTGCAGCCTTCTCAACTCCTGGGCCCAAGGAACCCTTCCATCTCAGCCTCCCTAGTAGCCGGAACTACAAGCATGTGCCACCATATCCAGCTAATGTTTTTTACTTTTTGTAGAGATGGGGTCTCACTATGTTGCCCAGGCTGGTCTTGAACTCCTGGCCTTAAGCGATCTTCCTGCCTAGGCTTCCCAAAGTGCTAAGATTACAGGGGTGAGACACTGCAGCCGGCCTTAAAAAGCTCTTATATTTTAGAGACATATTCTAAAAATTTACAAATGAAAACATATTCCTGGAATTTGCATCAAAATAAGTAGGGAGGGACTCGAGCTGGAGTGGAAAAATAAAGATGAAACAAGAGGCCGGGCGGGCGCAGGGGCTCATGCCTGTAATCCCAACACTTTGGGAGGCCGAGGTGGGTGGATCACTTAAGGTCGGGAGTTTAAGACCAGCCTGGCCAACATGGTGAAACCCCGTCTCTACTAAAAATACAAAAATTAGCCAGACACAGTGGTGCACGCCTATAATCCCAGCTGCTCAGGAGGCTGAGGCAGGAGAATCACTTGAACACAGGAGGCAGAGATTGCAGTGAGCCAAGAATGCACCAGTGTACTCCAGCCTGGGTGACAGAACAAGACCCTGTCTCAAAAAAATAAAAAATGAGGCTGGGCACAGTGGCTCACGCCTGTAATCCCAGCACTTTGGGAGGCTGAGGCGGGTGGATCTCGAGGTCAGGAGATCGAGACCAACATGGCTAACACGGTGAAACCCCATCTCTACTACAAATACAAAAAATTAGCTGGGCGTGGTGGCGGGTGCCTGTAGTCCCAGCCACTCTAGAGGCTGAGGCAGGAGAATGGCGTGAACCCGGGAGGCGGAGCTTGCAGTGAGCCGAGATCGTGCCACTGCACTCCAGCCTGGGCGACAGAGTGAGACTCCGTCTCAAAAAAAAAAAAAAAGATGAAACAAGATCAGTCACGGCCAAGTGTGGTGGCTCACACCTGTAATCCCAGCACTTTGGGAGGCCAAGGCAAGCAGATTCCTTGAGCACAGGAGTTTGAGACCAGCCTAGGCAACATAGTGAAACTTAGTCTCTACAAAAAATACAAAAATTAGCCAGGCACGGTGAGGTGTTCCTGTAGTCCCAGCTACTTCGAAAGCTGAGGTGGGAGGATGGCTTGAGGCCAGGAGGCCAAGGTTGCAGCGAGCTGAGATCACACTACTGTACTTTAGCCTGGGCAACAGAGCCAGACCCTGTCTCAAAAAATAAAAATAAAAAAAAAGATCAGTCATGCATTTTCAATTGTTGAAGTTAGGTAATATGGACAAGGAAGTTCATTATATGCTATTTTCTCTTTTTTTGTATACGTATGGGTTTTCTATTGCTGCTGTCTCAAATTACCAAAACTTTGGTGGCACAGAACAACACAAATTTATCATTTTATAGTTTCGTAAGTTAGAACTCAGGCTTAGGTGTTACTGCATTAAAATCAAAGTTATCACCAAGGCTGCATTCCTTTCTGGAGGCTCCAGAAGAAAATATATTTCCTTGTCTTTTAAAATTCTAGAAGCCACCCAAATTCTTTGACTCAGCCCTCTTCCTCCATATTCAAAGTCAGCTATGTTACATCTCTCTGCCCCTGCTTCCCTAATCACCATCTCTTTTTCTGATCCTCTTCCCTCTCCCTCTTCCACTTCCAAGGACCCTTACGATTATATTGGGCCCACTCAGATCATCCAGGGTAACCTCCCCATCTCAAGGTCCTTAACATTAATCACATCAGCAAAGTCTCTTTTGCCATGTAAGGTAACACAGATTCCAATGATTAGGACATGAACATGTTTAAAGGGCCATTTTTTCTGTCTACCACAGTAGACAGAAATTTTTAAAAATAATAGAAACTCACAACAGGCAAAGTTGTCATGTTACTATAAATACTCATCTTAATAAACTTCATGGCTAGTAAACAAACATTCCAAAAAAAACCTATCTGATAAAATCTTTTTTTTATTTTTTATATCTGATCAGATTTTAAAGTAAGTCAACTAATGAAGGTCATGAATTTTCTTTTTTGCAACATTTTATTTTGACATAATCTCAAATTCATGGAAACATTCCAAAAATAGTATTCCCATACACCTTTACCCACATTAACCACTTGTTTACATTTTCTTCCATTTCCCTCTCTCCCCCTTTGCTCTTTCTGTGTATATGTGTACACACACACGTGAGAGTAAACTGCAGACACTATGCTCCTTTGCCTCTAAATACTTCAAGGTGTGTTTCCAAAGACTCTCTTCCATAACCACAGAAAAATTACCAAAATTGATCATTTAATACTGGTACAATACTAGTATCTAATCCGCAGTCTATGTTCAAATTTGGTCACTTATCCCAATAATGTCTGTTATAGATTTTTCCCCAAATCAGGATCCAATCCTAGATCACACATTACATCTAGTCACTACGGTCCTTTAGTTTCCTTTAATCTCTAACTTTATTTATCGTTTCTGGTCTTGAAATTTCAAAATTACAGGCCAGTTATTTTGCTGAATATCCCTCAATCTGGATTTCTCTGATGTTTCCCTATGATTAGTTTCAGATTGTGAATTTGGGGCAAGAATACAACAGTTCATCATATTAGGAGGCACATAATATCAGTTTGTTCCATTACTAGAGGTATTAACTTTGATCGCTGATTAAGGTGGTGTCTGCCAAAGTATTTTTCCCTTTGTCATTTTTTTAAGTATGTTGTGAGGAGATACTTGAGTATATTCAAATATCCTATTTCCTCATTGAACATGTACCCACTAGTTTCGGCATCCACTGAGACTCTCTAACACCATCATTACTTCCATTTCTATGCTTCAGCATTCCACTATAAGGAAGAGCTCACTCTTCATTTATTTATTTATTCATTTATTTTCATATATTAGTATGGATTCCAACTCCTATATTATTCAATGGGTTATAATCCTTTAGTATATTTCTTTGATGTTCAATTTGTCCCAGATTTTGTATTTATCAGACCAATCAAGTAAAAACCACTGAAGTCACCAAAGCAATACTTTCTCTCTATAGGTTAATTCAAACTAAGATAAGAAATAATTTAAGAACAAAAAGTTAAGAATGTAACAGACAAAGTAAAAAGATGGCAGAGTTGACTGCTAAGCCTAATACTTTTAGGCTTCTCATGTTACCTTGCTTAAAATTGCTGTATAACTTCAAAAATGCCCACTTCAGTTTTAAAAAGTAAAATGTTTATTTATAGAATTAAAAGAAAAAATAGTAAATCAGAGTTTTTATCTGGAATTAGTCCTTAGACCCTACATCAAAAAACAAATCTTGGCTGGGCATGGTGGCTCACGCTTGGAATCCCAACACTTTGGGACACCAAGGCAGGCGGATAACCTGAGATCAGGAGTTCATGACCAACCTGGCCAACATAGTGAAACCCCAACTCTACTGAAAATACAAAAATTGTGTGGCAATTTTTGTATTTTCAGTAGATACAGGTGTGGCAGCGGGTGCCTTTAGTCCCAGCTACTCCAGAGGCTGAGACAGAAGAATCGCTTGAACCCAGGAAGCAGAGGTTGCAGTGAGCCAGGATCGTGCCACTGCACTCCAGCCTGAGTGACAGAGCAAGACTCCATCTCAAAAATAATAAATAAATAAATAAATAAATAAATAAATAAATATTGGCTGGGCTCTAGTGTGGGCGAGAGAGCGAGATTTCGCCTTTAAAAAAAAAAAAAGACAGCTCTCCAAAGAGATACACAAATGGGTAATAAGCACACATAAAAGTGCTCCATATCGGCTATCAGAGAAATGCAAAGCAAAACCACAGTGAGGTACTACTTCACTCACTAGTATGGCCGTCATCAAAAAGATAGTAAGTGTTGGGAGGGATTTGGAAAAATTAAAACCTTCATACACTGATGGTAAGAATGAATGGTGCAGTCAGCTTGGAAAAGAGTCTGTCAGTTCATTAAGAGGTTAAACATAGAATTATCATATGATCCAGCAATTCTACTCCCAGGAGTACACTCAAGAGAAATGAAAACATGGCCAAGAATGGTGGCTCACGTCTGTAATCCTAACACTTTGGGAGGCTGAGAAGAGGACTGCTTGAGTTCAGGACTTAGAGACCAGCCTGGGCAACAAAGGCAGAACCCATCTCTATAAAAAAATTGAAAATTAGCCAGGTATGATGGCACACGCCTGTGGTCCCAGCTACTAAGGGAGACGGAGGTGGGAGGATCACTTGAGCCTAGTAGGTGGAGGCTGCAGTGAGCCATGATGGTGCCACCGCACTCCAGCCTAGGCAACAGGGCAAGAC
This sequence comes from Chlorocebus sabaeus, assembly GCF_047675955.1. Classification (NCBI taxonomy): domain Eukaryota; kingdom Metazoa; phylum Chordata; class Mammalia; order Primates; family Cercopithecidae; genus Chlorocebus; species Chlorocebus sabaeus. The sequence continues at coordinate 98,214,909 of NC_132911.1, forward strand.
CCTATCGAAAGGAGGGGAGAGGAGAGGGAGAGGAGAGGGAGAGGAGAGGGAGAGGAGAGGGAGAGGAAGGAAGGAAAGGAGGGAGGGAGGGAGGGAGGGAGGGATGAAAACACATATCCACACAAAAATTTATACACAAACGTTCATGAGCATTATTCATAATTGCTAAAAAGTGGAAACAACCCAAATGACCATTAACCAATGAATGAATAAAATGTGGTATATTAAAACAACAGATTATTCAGTGTGGTAGGCAGAATAATGGCTCCCAAAGATGTCCACACCCTAATCCCCAGAATCTGTGAATGTATTGTTATGTGGTAAAAAGGACTTTGCAGATGTGATTAAGGACCAGGACCTTGAAATGGAGAGATGATCCTGGATTAGGCAGTTGGGCCTAACCTAATCAAATGAGTTCTAGCTGCAGAAAACCAAAGAGAAGGAAACATGAGAACTCAAACATGCTTCCCTGGCTGTGAAAAAGGAAGAAGGGCGCCACGAGCCAAGGAATGTGGTGATCTGCAGAAGCTGGAAAAGGCTAGGGAACAGATTTCCTCTAAAATCTCCAGAAATGAATGTAGGCCCCTTGCCAACACCTTGATCTTAGATATGTGTTGAACTTTTGACCTACAGAACTATAAGATAATTCATTTGTGTTGTTTTAAGCCATTAGATTTGTGGTAATTTGTTGCAGCGGTAAGAGAAAACTGATATTTTGGCAATAAGAAATAAATTACTGATAAAAAGTTTCTTTTGGTGTCATGAAAATGTTCTAAAATTGACTGTGGCGATGGCTGCACAATTCTGTGAATATACTAGAAACCACTGAGTTGTAGTAAGTAGACTGTATGGTATTTAAGTTATATCTGTATTAGTCAGTTTGCATTGCTATAAAGGAATACCTGAGGCTGGGTAATTTATAAAGAAAAGAGGTTTATTTTGGCTCACAGTTCTGCAGGCTGTACAGGAAGCATGGTGCCAGCTTCTGCTTCTGATGAGGGCCTCCAGAAGCTTATAATCAGGGTAGAAGGTAAAGGGGGAACCTGTGTCTCAATGGCAAGAGGGAGAGCAAGAGAGGGAGAGGGGAGATGCCACACTCTTTTTTATCATGTGAACTCAGTGAGAACTCACTCATTACCATGAAAACAACACCAAGCCATTTATGAAGGAAACATCCCTTATGACCCAAATATCTCCCATTAGGACAACCTCAAACACTGGAGGTCATATTTCAACATGAGATTCTGAAGGGACAAATATCCAAACTCTATCAATACCTAAATAAAGCTGTATTTTCAAAAAGAAAGAACGAAAAACCTTATTAAGAAAAAAAATAAGGTTTTCTCCTTACAGTGTGCCAGAATTTTTACAATGGTAAGTGCTAAACAATCTACTTGGTAAAGAAATATAGGATAAAACAAACACATACAGACCAAAAAAAGCAGAGTCAAAAATTAGAAGGTTTTTTCAACAAAAAAAGATACCATTAAAAACCAGGCAAAGGCCTTAAATAGACATTTTTCCAAAGATATACAAATGGCCAATAAGCACATGAAAAGATGCTCAGCACCACTAGTAATTAAGGAAATACAAATCAGAACCACAATGAAATACCACTTCGCACCTACTGAGATGCCAATAATAAAAAAAATTTTTTAATGGAAAACAACAAGTACTCCTGGGGATGTAGATACTACAACCATCACACATTCCTGGTGGAGATGTAAAATGGTACAGCTATGAAAAACTGTTTGATGGTTCCTCAGACAGCTAAACACAGAATTACCACATTACCTGCAAATTCATTTCTAGTTATAACCCAAAAGAACTAAAACAGGAACACAAACAGAAACTTGGATGCCAATGTTCACAGCAGCATTATTCACCATAGCCAAAAGGTGGATGGAAACTGCCCAAGCATGCATCAGATAGATTAATGGATGGATAAACAAAATGTGGTAAAACCACATAATGATTATTCAACCATACAAACAAATTAAGTTCTGATACACTCTACAACATAGATGAACCTTGAAAACATTACGCTAATGGAAATAAGCCAGACACAAAAGGACAAATACTGTATGATTCCACTTCCACGAGGTACCTAGGGCAGTCAGATTTATAGAGACAGAAAGTACAATAGTGGTTACCAGGAGCTGAGTGGAGAGAACAGGGAGTTAATGTTTAATGGGTACAGAGTTTCTGTTTGGGGTAATGAAAAAGTTTTGGAAACAGATTGTGGTGATGGTTACACAGCAGTGTGAAAGTCATTAATGCCACTTAATTGTACACTTAAAAATGGTAAGATGGCAAATTTTATGTTATATATGCTTAACCACAATAAAAAAGAAGAGGGAAAAAATTAATAGACTTTAATCCCTATAGCATAAAAGGATCAGGGAATTGCAGAGTAGTAGGTAGTGTGAATTCTATTTTATATGCCTTCTTTATACTTTATATACCTTTCATATATACTAACACCTTTGATCTTAGACCTAAGACCAAAACAATCCTTTTTCTTAATAGTAAATGAGACACATTAAAACTGCTTCCAGTATTCACTTTTTTTTTTAAGGGAGGATGGAATCTTGCTCTGTCACCCAGGTTGGAGTACAGTGGCATGATCTCAGCTCACTGTAACCTCCACCTCCCAGGTTCCGGCAATTCTCCTGCCTCAGCCTCTGGAGTAGCTGGGATTACAGGCGTGCACCACCATGCCTGGCTAGTTTTTGTATTTTTAGTAGAGACGGAGTTTCACCATGTTAACCAGGCTGGTCTCAAACTCCTGACCTCAGATGATCTGCCTGTCTTGGCCTCCCAAAGTGCTGCGATTACAGGCGTGAGCCACCGCACCCAGCCAGTATTTTTTTATAGATAAAAATAAGAAGAAATGTTTGAAATAGTGATATAAATCATTATGTATCTTTTCTCTTTAAATCACCTTAAACAAGTTTTCACTTACTTATGTACTAACTTTAAAAAGAACAGTGATAAGAATCTCCACCCCTTCCCTCAAAGAGGTACTTACTTACCATCACCAAAAGTTTATTTTATAGACCCAAGTACATGTTATTCCACTGACTGATTGAATGAGACAGGGTCTTGCTGTGTTGCCCAGGCTGCAGTGCAGTGGCACAATCACAGCTCACTGCAGCCTCGACCTCCCAGGCCCAAGTGATCCTCCCACCTCAGCCTCCTGAGTAGCTGATACTCCAGGTGCACACCACCACACCCCGCTAAATTTTTATTTTTTGTAGAGATGGCATCTCACTATGTTACCCAGGCAGGTCTTGACGTCCTTAGCTCAAGTGATCCTCCTGCCTCTGCCTCCCAAGATGCTGGGATTACAGGCATGAGCCACTGTGCCCATCCTGTTATTCCTTTTAAAAAAAAAATTATGTAATCTTCATTTCCAAGGTTTTCAGAAGATGTTTTCAGAGATACTGAAAATTCCAACAGGGAGAAAATATTGTTAACTCTTTAAATGGCATTTTCTTAAACATACATGCTTCTCTATATTATCTATATTATAAGCCCTTTTTTGTCTTACCTCAAATAGTTTTATATCTGGATTCAGTTTTGTAATCTCTTCATTCAGACCTGGATTACTTCTTCCTGGAGGTATAAATTTTGGTTTTTTGAAGGAATTTCCCTGCAACTGACTTGGCGCTGCAGATCGTCTCATATTCAGCAGTGGTGACCTGAAAAATACCCAAAACAGTAACTATGAATCTAATTACAATCACCCCCAAATATAAAAATAGCTCAAAACTACAACTGAGATGCAGCAGGAACCCCTCTTAGGGGCCTGCCTGGCCCCCCAAGCATAGAAACAAAGGAAAATCTTCAGTTCCTTCAAAGGAAATTCCAGGCACCTAGCTAGCCCTGAGAAGTATATGAGCAATATGATTAGCAAGAAGGTAATAGCTTAAAATAATGGTGAGGGAAGTTAGAGTGACAAAATGTTTGGTTCCCTATAGAAACTAAAGGTAACATCTTAACATATGTCCTTGAGTCGTTTTTCAGAAATCCAGACCCCCACCAAATGTGTCTACTGACACACACACCCCTCACATTAGGGGAAACAGGACTAAACTCTGCTATTCTTTTTTCTAAATTTCTTTGATTCAGAGGCCTGGAGGAAGTCATACCCACAGGCCAGAGCTCAACATTCCTTTCTGCTGACCCCAAGTTTTTAGACAAAGCTTCACTTCCTTAACCAATCCCAAATCAGATAATCTTTTAATACACCTATGACTCATAAGCCCCCACTTCAAGATGTCTCGCCTTTTTAGGCCAAATCAATGATGCACTGATTTATGACTTTGCCTGTAACCTCTGCCTCCCCATCTTTAAAAATGCTTGCATATAAGCCATCACAGAGTTTGAGTCTTAACCATTAGCTGCCCATTTCTCCTCGCTTGGCACCCTGCAATAAATGTCTCACTTTCTCTTGCTGCAAATCCCAATGTCTGCGGACAGCTTTGCTGTGCCAGGCAGGTAGACTCAAGTTTGGTGTGGTAATACAGCCATGACATATGTAAAAAGGTAAAAGGGGCCGACGTGGTGTCTCATGCATGTAATCCCAATCCTTTGGGAGGATGAGGCAGGAGGATGAGACGGGAAGATCCCTTGAACCTAGGAGCTTTGTCTCTATTAAAAATAAAAATTAAAAGAAAAAAGATAAGAGGAGCTTGGCGGTGCATGCCTGTAGTCTCAGCTACTTGGGAGGCTGAGGTGAGAGGATCCCTTGAGGTCAGGAGTTCAAAACCAGTCTGGGCAACATAGCGGCAAGACTTCAACTGAAAAAAACAAAAATAAAACATAAGAGAATAAGCCTGAGAAAACAACTTCAGGCTGGGCAAAGTGGCCCACACCCTTAATCCCAGCACCTTGGGAGGCCAAAGTGGGAGGATCGCTTGAGCCCAAAAGAGCCCATCTCTTGTTTTTTTTTTTTTGTTTTAAAGAAAAAGAAAACAAGTTCAATAGCTAGTAAGATTTTATTTTTCATCAAGGGCTATTGAAAATAATTTAAGATTTAAATTGAACGGTGATATGGTTTGGCTGTAACACTACCCCAATCTCACCTTGAACTGTAATAATCCCCACGTCAAGGCCAGGGCCTATTCTCATGGTAGTGAATAAGTCTCACGAGATCCTATGATTTTATAAATGGGAGTTCCCCTGCACAAACTGTCTTGCCTGCTCCCATGTAAGATGTGGCTTGCTTCTCCTTTGCCTTCTGCCATAATTGTGAGGCCTCCCCAGTCATGTGGAACTGTGAGTCCACTAAACCTCTTTCCTTAAATTACCCAGTCTCAAGTATGTTTTTATTAGCAGTGTGAGAACAGACTAATACAAATGGTGTAAATTTAAGTACATGTCAATTTGTCAAAAATTTAAGTATAATCATGGTATCTTCTTTAAAGCAATTTAAATAAAAATTTCAAAATATAAGGAAATACAATTCACATACAAATATCAAACATGTTGCTTTTTTTCTATTCCACTAATCCATAAACCACATGAGGGTAGCAATCTCATGCTTGTTTTCTCCACCAGTAATCACTATAATGTGTCTGGCAACAGTGACAGATACATTACCATCACTAACAAATATTTTGAATGAATGAAATCTGATAATTTAAAAGATATTTTTATAATTCAATTTGTTTTTACTATCCTATTTCATTTGAAAACAGTGGAATTTTTAAAAATATAAATCAAGAGACTAGAACCAGGTTTCCCAACTTTTGCTCAATCTTATTTCTATGAGGACTGGATAGGGGAACAGATAGAAAACAAGGACATTACATACATACATCATGTTTCTGCAATGGATAGAAGCAAGTACTCCAATTCAAAACAACACCACAAAACACTATTTAACATAAGCCATCAGCAAGGATGAACATGACTACCAACGTTATCTGTTTCACCCAGAAATTCCAATTCTGGCAACTTAACCGAAGGAACTATCAGAGATAATACTAAGTAACCATGTATAAGAATAATCAGCTGGGCAGGACACAGTGGCTCGAGTGTAATCCCAGCACTTCAGGAGGCCGAGGCAGGTGGGTCACCTGAGGTCGGGAGTTTGAGACCAGTCAGGCCAACATGGCGAAACCCCATCTCTACTAAAAATATAAAAATTTGAGGCCGGGTGCAGTGGCTCACACCTGTAATCCCAGTACTTTGGGAGGCTAAGCTGAGCAGATCACGTGAGGTGAGGAGTTCAAGACCAACCTGACCAACATGGAGAAACCCTGTTTCTATTAAAAATACAAAATTAGCCAGGCGTGGTGGTGCATGCCTGTAATCCCAGCTACTCGGGAGGCTGAGCCAGGAGAATCACTTGAACCCAGGAGGTAGAGGTTGTGGTGAGCTGAGATAGCGCCATTGCACTCCAGCCTGGGCAACTAGAGCGAAACTTCGTCTAAAAAAAAAAAATTAGCCAAGTGTGGTGGTACATGCCTGTTACCTCAGCTACTCAGAAGGCTGAAGTATGAGCATCGCTTGAACCTGGGAGGCAGAGGTTGCAGTGAGCCGAGATTGCACCACTGTACTCCAGCCTGGGTGACAGAGCGAGACTCTGTCTCAAAGAAAACAAAGAAAGAAAAAACAATAATCATGCTAGTATTAATTACAGTACGGGGAAAAAGGAAAAAGAATGTCTATAATGAAGTACAAGATAAATTATGGTACACCCACACAACAGAACACACCGTCTTCATATACCACCAAAATTGAGTCAGTACTATTCCCCAAGCTAGCCATGTTCTCTTTTTCTCTAGGCTTTGAACAAACTTTCTCTTATATAATGTTGGGAATGCTTTTTCCGACTTTTCTTTGCCTGATTAATTCTACCTTATCCTCTAGAAGTCTTAACCACGAGCCCTCTTCATCTCCCAAAGACTGGACTGGAGGACCTTTCTGCACATGCACTACCCAAGCACTTTTCATACTGCAATGAAATTTGCCCTATCATTCCCCCTGAGCTATTAACTCAGGCATGAAATCTTACATACAATTCATCACTATATTGCCAGTACCAAATACGCAGAAGGAGTTCAGTATTTGTTATGTGAACGATACCATTAATTGGGGCGGGGAGGGGGCAGGGAACAACACTTTAAAAAAATGTTTAATGACATGAGGAATATTTTTTGATAAATCAAAGGAAAAATGGCGACAAAACATGTCCAGTCTCATTCTAATTTTTAAAAAGAAAAAAGAAAAAGGATAACATGTATATGTACATTTAAAAGACTAGAAAGCAAACGAGCATGAGAGAACTTGTTTGAAGTGACAGAAATAATCTATATAAGATTGTAGTGTGGTTACAGGAGTATACATACATCTCTATATCAAAACATCAAAATGTACACATCTAACTGCACACTGTAAATTATACTGCTATAAAGTAGATATATATGTCATATATTAAAATATACAATTGTTTTTAAAAACTAGAAAAACACATGCCACAATATTAACCCTAATTATTTCTAGGTCTGGTTAGAATAACCAGTAATTTTTATTCTATTCTGAGTTATGTTCTGTATATTTCAAATTTTTTACAATGAAAATATTACCTTTGTAATAGGGAAAAATATCATGAATTAGATTTCTTAAATTACCATATTTCATCAAATCTAAAATGCCATCAATTGTAAGATATACTCTTGGTTGTTAGTCCATATAAAAGAAATGTTTAAAAGTAAATATTTTAAAAATAAAAATTTTTTTAGTTGTAAGATGTACCATTATTTTATGTATCCAAGAAAAAAAGTGTAGCCAATTAAACTATGATACACTATCATTGATGGTTAGACATTTCCTAATTTCATCAATGTTAAAATGATGAAACATGTAAATATTTGATATATAACCAGCCTTTACAAAGTTTGAGGAATGAGTAGTAGAGGTCACTCTCTTCCATTTCTTATTCAACAACAAAATAGATCTCTATTAGTATAATCTTTAATTTTAGAGCAAATTACGAAACAGATGGTTTTTGACTGCTTTAGAAGCAGTATTTGCCAATGCCAGAAGTAAATACAAATTCTGGCCAAACAAGTCATGCCAAAATAACTTCATTAAACTAATTTCCTTTTTATAATAGGTAAGCAGAATACTACAGGTCTTTAAATATATAATTGACACAAGTTTGAAATTGATTAATAGCAACTGTCACAAGAGGACATGGATGTTAGGCCTTGCATTTAGACTCAGTTACTTAATGGTCAAATGAAATAGAACAATAGAAGCTGAAATTTAAAACTAAAGATTTTAGTGACTATAGCTCAACTGAAATAAGATAATGAGCCTTCTTAAACTAATAAATTCTAGATAGCATTAATAAAAATATGATGTCCACATCATTCTGTTCTCTACATTAATCAGACTCCCCTTTAATACTGTGAAAATTCTGACACTTTTTCAAAAGGAACACTTAAAAAAATACAGTAGTTAGAAACATCAACAGTAGAAATGAAGGAAACCAGAGTGTAGTTCAGATTCTGCTATTTCAGGGATGCTTAACTTTGGGGAAGCTATTTAACTCTCTAGACACCAATTTTCTCATTTATAAAATAAAGAATGAACTAGATGCTGAAATTTCTTTCAACACTAAATGTGAAGAATTACTACCCTAAACCCTTCTACATCTAACACATGATTTCTGATTTTTCAACCTTCCTATTTTGTAAACTAATAAAAATGATAATGCAAGCATACAAGCATCATCACAGAGCAGTGATTAAGAAAACAGACTGACTCTGGAGCCAGCCAGGCTGCCTGGCTAGAATCCAAACTGTGCTATTTACATATGACCTTAGGCACCCATCAAGACATTTAATTTGTTGATGCATTTCAAAGTAAAATGCAGAAATCAGTACATTTCCCCCCAAAAGAGTACCGCACCCTTATAGCTTTTTAAACTAGTTCTGTATGTTCATGTTGTCCTGTCCATAATAAATTAATTAATTAATTAGTGCTGTCTGAGCCCTTTTCCCAGGTCCTAGAAATAAAGCCATTTGGTAGCCTTGATGTGATGCTACAACTTCTATAACACCTATTAGCTTCAGTCCTTCCAGGTAAAATGGTAAGGCCAGGCTGACAACTGCAATACACCAGATAGCCACAAGTACTTGGCACTACACTGTCGTAAATAAGAACACAACTTTGAAAGCAAATGCCTGAATATAAATACTGACACTTCCCAATGGTCTTGCACAGTTTACTTAGGCTCCATGTGTCTCAGTTTCCTCATCTTTAAGAGGGGGTACCATAATCATACTTACACACCGGACTGTGGGGAGGATTAAATGAAATATGTAAAGCACTTAAAACTTGACACACAGTAAGCACTCAATGTTATCTGTAATATTACTATCTATAATTAGTACTATTGGAGAATAGAAATGACGAAGGTCCTGTGGGGGAGATAGAGAAGGGGTAGTTCAACATACAGGACAATGACCAGAATCTTTGGGTTCGTCTGGGCTTTAAAGAGAGGTATGTGCAACCACCAAACGTCTGGGATGCAAGAATGTAAGTAAACCAACTCGACCAAGAACCAGCAACAGTCTTTCCCTGCTGTTTCTGCTTTTCGACTTCCAACTACATTAGGTAGTAATTATCTCACTTCATGCCTTAAGTTGCTCCTTTGAGACTCCGGCTATACAGATGGTTCCTAATTTAGGACGGTTTCACTTAGAATTCTTCAACTTTTAAGAAAGCCATAAGCATTTAGTAGAAACTGTGCAAGTAACCACATAACTGTCTGTGGTCATGATTTTGCCCAACTGTAGATTAAGGTAAGTGTTCTGAGTATGTTTAAGGTAGGCATGAAATCATGTCCTTTACAGCAACATGGGTGCAGCTGGAGGCTATTACCCAAAGTGAATTAAAGCAGAAACAGAAAATCAAACATTGCATGTTCTCACTTATAAATGGGAGCTAAACACTGGGCATCCATGAACATAAAGATGGCAACAATAGACAGTGGCGACAACTAGAAGGGGGAGGAAAGGAGGAGCAAGGGTTCAAAAACTATTGGGTACTATGCTCACTACCTGGGTGACAGGATCAATCGTATCCAAACCTCAGCACCACGTAATATACCGATGCAACAAACCTGCACATGTACCCCCAAATCTAAAATAAACTGCTGAAAATTAATTTTTTTGATAACAAAAGTAGGCTAGGCCAAGCTTAGTAGGTTAGCTGTTTTAAATCCATTTTCGACTTAGGATATTTTCAACTCCGTAGTAAGTCGAGAAGCATCTGTACCTACCTAGAAAATCTTTCATAAGGTAATCGATTAAAAGGTTTTAAGGAAATACAAGAAAAACCTGACCAGCGAGGAGGTAAAAGTCCCTAAAGAAGGCGTATCGACACTCTCCAGGGCATTCGCGGAGCCTTCACCCCGTGGTCCTGGGGAAGGGGCTTCCCTGTGCAGGAGTGAGGGAGAGACCCAAACGCCACAGAAGCCTGAGCGAAGCGACAGCAGGGGCGGCCCCAGGGGCCACTGCCCAGAACCATCCCTCGCACACAAACGCACACCCCCACACCCCCACCACCCGTCCTTCGCTCCTAGCCCCCCGGGGCCAGCAGCCAGGGCGTCCCTCGCACTTCAGACCAAAGTCGCAGGCCCGCAGGAGGCCACTTCGGTCGCTCCTGCCGCCTTCCCGCCCTCCTCCCTCGGAGGCCTGCTCCGGCGCCACTCCCTGCTTTGTCCCGCACAAGCCTACAGGCTGTCGCAGCCTCCCGAGCTTCCCCCTCCAGGACGCACCGGCGAAAATCTGACAGAAACCACTGGCCCTGCAAAGAAGCACTTCTGGTAACCAGCGCTCCCCTCGCCACCGGAGAAGCTCAAGGCTCCCGCCTCGGAGAAGCCAATCGCGGACGAGCCCGGTGCGCGTGCGCACTACCTAGCCGCTGCACTGTCCAGTCCTGCCCTACTCTGATTGGACGACCCTATTGCATCACTGCGCATGTACCTTTGCGTTTCCCTTTAAAGGCTTCCAAGTTTGATTCAAGTTTACGGTTCAATTAAAAAAATACCGGTTTCGTGCCTACTTTCAGACACAGTGTAGATGCCGAGGCTACAGATCTCACCATCTGCGTGGATAAGTAATAAATAAGGTATGATTCGGTGTGTGCGATAATAGAAATGCGTGCATCGCAGAGGTATACGATATCCTATTGGTTATTCATTAATCCGAAAAAACATTGACCTAGTGTTGCCTGCAGGATAATTTTCAAACTTTGTTAGGTTCTGGGAATATAGAAATGAATACGTGATTATTAGGCTCTCAGAAAAGGGAAGCCGCCCCCGGACTTGGAAAAGCATTAAAGGATATTAAGTAGGAAAGTTACATCATTCAATGACTATTTGCTTAGCACCTTCTAAGTGCTAGGCGATGACACAGTCAGCTATCCCTGAAAAAGGGTATTAGAAAGGCTAATCTGAAAGGATAGAGAATGGCTAAAGGTTGTTTACTGAGTTTTATCCAACAGTTTGACAAAAAGTAAAAACTAAAAAATATCGAGGGTGAAATGAAGATGTGAAACAATGAGAACTCTTGGGCTTCTGGTAGGAGTGTAAATAGGTACAGCTATTTAAAAGAGTAATTTGAGGCTGGGAGCGGTGGCTCAAGCCTGTAATCCCAGAATTTTGGGAGGCCGAGGGGGGCGGATCACTTGAGGTTAGGAGTTCGAGACCAGCCAGGCCAACATGGTGAAACCCGATCTCTACTAAAAATATAAAAATATAGCTCGTTTTGGTGGGGTGCGCCTGTAATCCCAGCTACTCAGCAGACTAAGGCGGGAGAATCGCTTGAACCCGGGAGGTGGAGGCTGCAGTGAACTGAGATGGCGCCACTGCACTCCAGCCTGGGTGGCAGAGAGATACCCTGTTTCAAAAAAAAGAAGAATGTGCTTAAGGAGCTTTTATCCTGGGGACTTTTTCCAGTCATAAAGAGCACCTCATAGGTTGAGTTGTGCTTTTGGCAGCTCCCGGAGCCAGGGTTACAAGAATTTGAAATGGGGACCTACCAAGGTTGGGCACCTTGGTAAACTGCACCCCCGTTGTCTTTGGACTGGGACACGTAAAGAGTAAGGGTAACCAGAAAACAAGCTAGCTCTCGTAGTGTCTGCAGCCTACCTTAATATCATCTGGGAAGTTCAGAAAATCTACAACAGATTGGCTAAAGGTGGCCTGGGACATTCCTCTTGCAGATTTGCGTCTGGTTTGCTTGTTCACTTCAGATCATTACTCACATATCAAGTAGTCAAATGGCCTTATCTGGCAGTCTGTTACTCTCTTGTCTTATCTTCTATCTCCCTTACCCTGTTTTACAGATTTTCATCACATTTTCCATTCCCTAACATACACTTACTTGTTTATTGTTTTTCTACTACTCTCAGAATATAAGCTACATGAGGGCAAGATCTTTGCTTTATTCTCTGCTGTACCCATGTGTTTAGAACAGTACTAGTCTTTTTTGCTTTGTTTTGTTTTGTTTTTTGAGACGGAGTCTCACTCTGTCACCCAACTGGAGTGCAGTGGCATGATCTTGACTCACTGCAACCTCTGCCTCCTGGGTTAAAGCGATTCTTCTGCCTCAGCCTCCCGAGCAGCTGGGACTTCAGGCATGAACCTCCACGCCCGGCTAATTTTTTTGTATTTTTGGTAGAGACGGGGTTTCACCATATTGGCCAGGCTGGTCTCAAACTCCTAACCTCGTGATCCACCCACCTCGGCCTCCCAAAGTGCTGAGATTACAGGTGTGAGCCACTGCGCCCAGCCAGAACAGTACTAGTCTTACAGACTGCACTCAATAAATATTTGTTGATATTTATTTGGAGGCCAAGGCAGGAGGATTGCTTGAGGCCAGGAGTTTGAGAAAAGACCAGCCTGGGCAACATAGTGAGACACTGCCTCTTAAGAAAAGAAAGAAAGCTGAAAGAAGTGTACACATGAACTCTCTGTTCTGTTTTTGCAAGTGTTCTGCAAGTCAAACATTAGTTCAAGTAAAAAGTTTAAAAAGGCCAGGCATGGTGGCTCACGCCTGTAATCCCAGCAGTTTGGGAGGCCAAGGCAGACAGATCACTTGAGGTCAGGAGTTCAAGACTAGCCTGGTGAACATGGTGAAACCCTGTCTCTACTAAAAATACAAAAATTAGCTGAGCATGGTGGTAGGTGCCTGTAATCCCAGATACCAGGCAGGCTGAGGCAGAAGAATTGCTTGAACCCAGGAGGCAGAGGTTGCAGTGAGGCAAGATCATGCCATTGCACTCTCCAACCTGGGCAGCAGAACGAGACTCCATCTCAAAAAAAAAAAGAAGTTTAAAAAACAAGATTTCCGTTATTCAACAAATACTAAACATGAAGTACTTGGTAATGCAAAGGACACTATAATGTGTAGTTCAAAAGTACTTTTCTGCAGAAGTGTATAGTCTGATTTTGGATTATCTCTAAAGGAAACTAATAAAATGCAATTTAGGCCTAGGTGTGGCAGCTCATGCCTGTAATGCTAGCACTTTGGGAGGCCGAGTGGGGAGAAACGCTTGAGTCTAGGAGTCCAAAACCAGCCTGGGCAACATGAATGAAACCCTGTCTCAAAAGAAAAAATCAAAGTCTTTGTCCAATTATGTGGATACATATATCTTTGGAAATGAATATATTGGTATACACCAATATATTGGTATTCATTTCATTTCCTTCTTTAATCATTAAATGCCAAGTATATCACCCTAAACATTTTTATAAGGACATTATAGTGTGCCTTGGGGTTAACAGTAACAAATATTGGAGGTAAAAGTCTCTGTAACTAACACATTAATTGGTTATTACAACCAATAAGTAATAACCAATTAATGTGTTAGTTACAGAGACTTTTAATGTTGAACTAACATATTAATTGGTTATTACTTATTGGTAATGTTAGTTAATTGGTTAAGCAGCATCAACATTATAGCTGGGGTGGGAGGAGTGGGGAGGAGAAAAATAATTTGGACACCTCCTTTTAGTCTGATTACCCTTCTTTTTCAGTTGTGATCCCACTTGTCTCCTAGCCACTACACTTGATCAATTCTGGACTGTTATTTTTTACTTTATAATAAATATATGTAGTACATTTCTCTTTTGATTCATATTCACCTCCCCACTACACACATTCCTACTTCTATTTCATGTTTCAGAATATGAGAAAATAATGCCCACTAGTGATTTGTTCATATCACACAGAAGTTAATGAATGGCAAAGGCAGGATTAGTACCTAGCTCTATTCGTTACTAATTTCTTACTTTTTCATCGAAAGAAGTTTTGGAGGGAAAATTATTGAACAGTTTTTTAAAGTTTCACATGGTAGCTGGGTGTGCTTGTGCGTGCCTGTAATCCCAGCTACTTGATAGGCTGAGGCAGTAGGATAGCTTGAGTTCAAGACCAGCCTGAGCAACATAGTGAGACTTCGCTTCAATAAAAAAATAAATTAATAAGTTTCACATGGTAATAGAGCAGTTGTGGATAATATTTATTTTATATGACTTGGGCTTTCAGGTGAATTATTTTTGATTCCTTATTTAGCTTAAAGAGAACAGTGATTCCAGAGGACCCTAACTTGTTCTGGAAGGGCCAGGGGAAATGTTTCATCAGAGTAAGTAGCAATTCTACCATTCCAGGATTACCAGAACATCTAAAAGCATCCTTCCTAGAGGAAACAACTGAAAGCAGCTGCAGACTTAAAGAGGACCAAAGCTTTACCAAAATATGTCCAAAGTATCTCTTAGCAAACCAAGAGACTTTCCGTGGGGAATACTACACAGTTTGTCAACTCAAATAACTCGTTGAGATTTATTAACTTGAAAAAAAGTTTAAGAATTTTTATTTAACTAATATTTTTGTTTTGTCTATTGCTTTAAAATGAAAATCATGTAATTCGGCATTTTTTTTTTAAATGAATACCTCAAAACCTTATTCCATTTTAAGCTCAAGAATATGTGGCTGGGCGCAGTGGCTTCCAGCACTTTGGGAGGCCAAGGCAGGTGGATCATCTGAGACCAGGAGTTTGAGACCAGCCTGGTCAACATGGTGAAACTTCGTCCCTACTAAAAATACAAAAATTAGCCAGGCATGGTGGCGGGCACCTGTAATCCCAGCTACTCAGGAGGCTGAGACAGGAGAATCGCTTGAACCCGGGAGGCAGAGGTTGCAGTGAGCCGAGGTTGTGCCACTGCACTCCAGCCTGGTGACAGAACATCTCAGATGTGAAATTAGACATAAGAACTCAGAACACAATAATAAGAAATGGAATTTCAAAGAAGTCTGTAGTCAAAAGTGTGAAAGCCCAAAAAACATAACTAGACTCTGCAGATACAGTCTAAGGCCACATATCCAAAGTCAATCATTATATGTAAACAGTTGAGGAGCAGATGGCTTTGATACATATAGTTTTTAGCAATCTCTCTTCAGTTCGCCATCAAATTGAAAAAGTACCCATCACCTATACTTTCATTTCTCAGTCATGCCAACAAATAGCATTACGGATTCTGCTTACCTTACCTTCAAATTCTCATTCCAATAAAGTTGCCATCACAAAGGTTATAAAATCTTCCAAACTGCCAAATCTAGTTGTCATTTCATCTTCATCTTCACCCTCTGTGATCCATTTGGAGCCTGTGACACTACTTACCACATCCAGAAACCTCCAGACGTTTGAACTTCAATTCTGCTGTTACAAAATGCTACCTACATTTTCCTCATTCTGCTCCCAAGCACCTGCCCCTCTCTTCTCCCACTAGAAAGTTCTTTCAGAACATAACTGCTTTATTGAGTTTTATGCCATCATGGCCTAATATAATTCTAGCAGTATTACAGTATCTGACAAATATCTGTTCTATGTAATCCCATCATTTCCATTACCACTATCCTAGCTGAGGACATTACTTTCATTTAGGTCACTGTATCCAAACAGTGAATCTCCTTAGAAGAATTATTAGAATCTCCTGAGAAGCTTTTTAAAGAGAGATTTGTAGGCCCCTGAAACTTGCATTTTTAAAGACCTCCCCAGATGATTCCTAAATTTTAAAACCATTGACTTGTAATCCCAGCACTTTGGGAGGCCGAGGCGGGCGGATCACGAGGTCAAGAGATTGAGACTATCCTGGCTAACATGGTGAGACCCCATCTCTACTAAAAATAGAAAAATTAGCCAGGCATGTTGGCAGGCTCCTGTAGTCCCAGCTACTTAGGAGGCTGAGGCAGGAGAATCACTTGAATTCGGGAGGCAGAGGTTGCAGGGAGCCGAGATCGCGCCACCGCATTCCAGCCTGGTGACAGAGCGAGACTCCGTCTCAACAACAACAACAAAAAAAAAAGAAAGTGAAAAAAGAAAAGAAAACCATTGATATAGATCAGTGGTTCTCAAACCTTAGGGTGCCTCAAACTTTAACAGAATTGTTTGCAGGACTTGTTAAAGCACACACACATTGTCAGCCCCTCCCCTCTTGGACCTGGGGTCGTGTTTAAGAATATTCATTCTTTTTTTTTTTTTTTTTGAGACAGGGTCTCCCTGTGTTGCCCAGGTTCAAGTGCAGTGTCGCATGATCATAGCTTACTGAGTTCAAGGGCTCCTCTTGCCTCAGCCTCTCCAGTAGCTGGGACTACAGGCACATGCCACTACACTTGGTTAATTTTTTAATATATATTTTGTAAAGACAGGATCTTGCTATGTTGCCCAGGTTGGAGGAATATGCATTTCTAACAAATCCCCACATGATGCTGAGCTGCTGGTCTAGGGACTGCTCTTTGAGAATTGCTCATAAAGAACTTTGCTGTAACTTCTTTATTGGTCTGCCTTCAGGCTCTTCCCTCTCTAATCCTTCCTCTATGCTGCACCAAAGTAATTATCTTTTAATCTTTGTATTTTTTCAATTTTTATTTATTTAGTTTTTGATACAAGGTCTTGCTGTGTCACCCAGGCTGGAGTGGAGTGGCACAATCACAGTTTACTGCAGCCTTGACCTTCCAGGCCCAAGCAACCCTCCCACCGCAGCCTCCTGAGTAGCTGGGACTACAGATGTGCACCACCACACCTGGGCTATTTTTACATTTTTTTTTTAAGAGATGGGGGTCTCACTATGTTGCCCAGGCTGGTCTCTGACTCCTGGGCTCAAGTAGGCCTCCTGCCTCGGCCTCCCAAAGTGCTGGGATTTACAGGCGTCAGCCAGTGCCCCTACCAGTTCCCTTTTTCAAAGAATACTTCTGATTGGGAGTCACATGAAAACATTTTTCATAGTGACTGACTGATAGAAGCTCATAAAAGTGTACCAAATCTGAAAATGCCACTCACATTTAAAAAGTTCAGTTACTCCCTAGGGCTTAGCATAGCAAATAAGACCTTTGATAATTTGACCCCAGTTTCCAAATATACTTTCCCTTCCATCCCCTCTACACTGTCCCTACATTCCTACACTGGCCAAAGTAGACCACTCACTGTTCCCTGCAATTACCACCTCCTTACATTTAAAAAATATTACCATGTGCCCTGAATATCCTGGAAATTCTGCTTAGACAGAAACTGGACTATCCTCACTTAGAATCTATGTCCAAAAAACCATTGTAAAAGTGTCCCCAAACTAATAGTCTCCCTGAAACCACATCAATATTGTTCAGTAGAGCTATTAAACATTAGTATAATTCTACTTACATAATTTCCACTTATTTATCAAGCAGGCACTAATTTCTGGCTTCAGAAATAACTTAGCAAGTAAGGCATATTAAGTATATTTTTGTCTAGGTAGTGGAGGATCTAATTTACAGTAATAATGCTCTATATGTTAAAAAAAAAAAAATCAAATACAAATCTTATTTAATCCCCATAACCTACTGATGTAGACAGAGCAGATAAAGAAATTTAGGATAGGCCAGGAGCGGTGGCTCATGCCTGTAATCCCAGCACTTCAGGAGGCCAAGGCGGATGGATCACTTGAGGTCAGGAGGTGAAGACCAGCCTGACCAACATGGTGAAACCCCGTCTCTACTAAAAATATAAAATTTAGCCGGGCATGGTGGTGGGCACCTGTAATCCCAGCTACTCGGGAGGCTGAGGCAGGAGAATCATTTGTACCCAGGAGGCGGAGGTTGCAGTGAGCCAAGATTGTGCCAATGCATTCCAGGCTGGGTGACAGAACGATACTCTGTCTCAAAAAAAAAAAAAAAGAAAGAAAGAAAGGAAAAGAAATTTAGGATAAGAGGAGCGATTTAAAGTTGCATAGCTAGTTAGTAGAGCATAGAACTGGTTCTCAAAACCAGGCTTTTTGGTCACAAAGAACTTCTCCACAACATCATGTCCTATCACAAATATACCTGGTAAATTTCACCTTCCCAAATAAAAATAACTCTTTATAGAAATTCCATTGTGATTTCTAAAACAGACGCTATCATCAAATTCTTCAGGTTGAAACTGCGGGCACATTTTGTCCTGCATCATTTTTTGTTTTGCTCACAAAATGTTTTTAATTTTTAAATTGAATTAATTGCATATCTGAAAACTGATTACACATTAATCCAGATTTTTGGCTTCTCCCTAAAAGTCAGAAGCACAACCATTAAGAGAGCTATTATGAAAAGCAAAACAAAACAGAAAATAACAAGCATTGGCAAGGATGTGGAGAAATTGGAACCCCTTTGCACTGCTGATGGGAATGTAAAATGGTGCAGCTGCTGTGGAAAGCAGTATGATGGTTCCTCAAAAATTAAAAATAACAGAATTACCATATCATTAGGCAATTCCACTTCTGGATATATACCCCCCAAAATTCTAAGTAGGGTCTTGAAAAGATATTTGTACACTCATGTTCATAGCAACATTATTCACAGTAGCCAAAATGTGGAAGCAACGCATATGTCCATCAACCAATGATGAATAAACAAACTATGGCATATCCATGTAATGGAATATTATTCAGTCTTTTAAAAAAATTCTGACACAGGCTACAACATGAATAAACCTTGAGGATATTACGCTAAGTGAAAAAAGCCAGTCGCAAAAGACAAATTTATACGGTTCTACTTACATGTGGTATTTAGAGTACTCAAATTTACAGACAGAAAAGGAGAATGGCAGTTGCCAGGGGCTGGGGGGACAGGGAAGTGAGAGTTGTTTAATGGGTATAGAATTTCAGGTTTGAAAGATGAAAAAGTTCTGGTTGGGCACAGTGGCTCACGCCTGTAATCCCAGCACTGTGGGAGGCCGAGGTGGTAGATCACTTGAGGTCAGGAGTTTGAGCAGAAATTCGAGACCAGCCTGGTCAACATGGTGAAAACTCATCTCTACTAAAAATACAAAACTTAGCCAGGCCTGGTGGCGTGCGCCTGTAATTGTAGCTACTCAGGAGGCTGAGGAAGGAGAATCACTTGAACCCGGGAGGTGGAGGTTGCAGTGAGTCAAGATCATGCCCATGCACTCCAGCCGGGACAACAGAGCAAGACTCTGTCTCAAAAAAAAAATGAGTTCTGGAGATTGGTTAACACAATAATGTGTATTGCTAGTACTTTAGTTTGCAACCCCTTCTCTAGATTATGAAGTTATATGACCCTTAAAAGATCCTACCCATTAACTCCTAACTGTCCTATGAATTTAAAATAATAAAAATTAAAATTGCATAGATAATCTTTTCTGCTTAACTAGTCTTTAGGCCAGGCACAGTGGCTCATGCTTGAAATCCTAGCACTTTAGGAGGCCGAGGAGGGCAGATCACTTGAGCTCAAGAGTTCGAAACCAGACAAGGTTTGGCCAGCATGGCAAAACCTTGTCTCTACTAAAAATACAAAAAACTAGCCAGTCATGGTGGCTTGTGCCTGTAGTGTAGTCCCAGTTACTTGGGAGGCTGAGGCACAAGAATCACTTGAACCTGAAAGGCAGAGGTTGCAGTGAGCCAAGATCAGGCCACTGCACTCCAGCCTGGGTGACAGAGTGAGATTCCATCTCAAAAAAACAAAACAAAACAAAAAAAGTCCCCCAAAAACTAGTCTTTATACAAAAGCAATTCCAAAAAGATTTTATACAATTGTAATGCCAAGATTTCCTTTTCTTAAAATACTATTTTAAAAATAGTTACTTTTAAAAACCCACAATAAAATCAGTTGGAAATGTAATGATTGGATTATTCAAGAATTATGAATTGTTCCATATACACTGCATACACTTAAGATCTCATTAACTTTTGTTTTAAAAAATGATGTGGCCAGGTATGGTGGCTCATGCCTGTAATCCCAGCACTTTGAGAGGCTGAGGAGGGCAGATCACGAGGTCAGGAGATCGAGACCATCCTGGCTAACATGATGAAACCCCCGTCTCTACTAAAAATAGAAAAAATTAGCTGGGCCTGGTGGCACCCACCTGTAGTCCCAGCTACTCAGGAGGCTGAGGCAGGAGAATCGCTTGAACCCAGGAGGTGAAGGCTGCAGTGAGCCGAGATCACACCGCTACACTCCAGCCTGGGTGAGAGCGAGACTCCGTCTCAAAAAAAAACAAAAAAAAACAAAAAAAAACAAAAAAAAACAAAAAAAAAACAAGATGTTTACATAATTGTTTCCTTTATTAGACTGTGAGTTTCCTGAGGGCAAAAAATACATCTTAGTCACCCTTATATTCCCCACACTGTACTAGGGTATATGGAACACAGAAGATGCGTAGGAGACATACTTTAGTTCCTACATTCTCATCCTGCAGGTTTTTGCAATTACTTTTTAAAAAAGCAATAAAGCTAATCTAACTGTGCCTACTACTCCTTCACACAGAATACTACCTGCAACATTCTTTTTAAATAAAGCATAACAATATTTCATAGTATTTCTTTTTTCTTCTTAGGAAATAAACACAAATCATTCTATCAACTCCTTTTCTACAGATTAAACTTGTCCTCAAAGGAATTCTGCATCTTTCATTAATTTCTAAATGCCACTCAAAACTTTCCCTGAAATAGGCCGGGTGTAGTGGTTCATGCCTATAATCCCAGCACTTTGGGAGGCAGAGGCAGGTGGATCACTTGAGGTCAGGTGTTCAAGACCAGCCTGGCTAACATGGTGAAACCCAGTCTGTACTAAAAATACAAAAATTAGCTGGGCATGGTGGTGGGTGCCTGTAATGCCAGCTACTCGGGAGGCTGAGGCAGGAGAATCACGTGAACCCAGGAGGCAGAGGTTGCAGTGAGCCAGGAAAGCACCACTGCACCCCAGCCTAGGTGACAGAGTGAGACTCTGTCTCAAACAAACAAACACTTTCCCCGAAATGTCTTGTTTGAGGCTCACTTCTGAAATAACTAAAATACAGTGTTGAGTCTCTGAAACTCCATTGCCTTAGGATGAATTACTAATTTTGATCTCTAACACACTTAACCTGAAAAGTCGCTTCTTCTCCAAGATGGAGACGTAAGGAATTAGGAGCTAGCCAACCTGATTTTGTTATTATTTCTTAGAGATGGGGGTCTTGCTCTTGTTGCCCAGGATGGACTTGAACTCCTGGGCCTAACCAATGCTCCCACCTCAGCCTCCTGAGTAGCTGGGACCACAGGTGCCCCACTACTGTGCCCTGCTCCAATCTGATTTTTTTTCCCCACCCTGTCATTCAGACTGGAGTACAGTGGCGCAATCATGGCTCACTGCAGCCTTGACCTCCTGGGCTTAAGTGATCCTCCTGCCTCAGTCTCCCAAGTAGCTGACACTACAGGCATGCACCACCACACCTAGCTAATTTATTATCATCATTTTTTGAGACAGAGTCTTGCTCTGTACCCCAAGCTGGAGTGTAGTGGCTCGATCTCTGCTCACTGCAACCTCCACTTCCTGCAACCTCCACTTCCTCCATTTATTATTATCATTTTTTGAG
The DNA here is from genome assembly GCF_047675955.1 of Chlorocebus sabaeus. Classification (NCBI taxonomy): domain Eukaryota; kingdom Metazoa; phylum Chordata; class Mammalia; order Primates; family Cercopithecidae; genus Chlorocebus; species Chlorocebus sabaeus. The sequence continues at coordinate 98,236,812 of NC_132911.1, forward strand.
ACAGAGTCTTGCTCTGTACCCCAAGCTGGAGTGTAGTGGCTCGATCTCTGCTCACTCCAACCTCCACAGAACATCTGTGCTATAGGCAAGAAAAATACACTTTCAAGCAATTCTCCTGACTCAGCTTCCTGAGTAGCTGGGATTACAGGTGCATGCCACCGTGTCCAGTTAATTTTTGTATTTTTAGTAGAGACAGGGTTTCACTATGTTGGTAAGGCTGATCTCAAACTCCCAACCTCAGGTGATCTGCCCGCCTAGGCCTCCCAAAGTGGTGGGATTACAGGCATGAGCCACCATGCCTGGCCTCACTCAGCTAATTTTTAAATTTTCTGTAGTAACACAGTCTCACTATATTGCCAGGGCTAGTCTCAAACTCCTGGGCTTAAGTGATCCTCTTGCCTTAGCCTCCCAAAGTGCTAGGATTACAGGCATGAACCACCCAACCTGATTTTAAATCCTGTTTCTACCATGCTTGAGTCAAGCTCCAGCTTTTTCCATCTGTAAAATTAGGTAATACCACCTATGCTGGATTATTACAAGGACTAAGTGATTTTTGCATGTAAGGGCTGCTCAACATGGTGGATTCCTTCCCTTCTCATTTATCTGGGACTTGTAGTCACTCAAGACATTTTAAATTTGCCTGGCATTAATTTGTTTCTACACTAATAATTTATTACCTTCACTGGTCTGAATTACTGGGTATTAACTTAAACAGCAAAAACAGCTTTCTGATATTTCTCAAAGATTATATCCCGGTTAATGCTAAAAAACAAACCAAGAAATTACGTTTCTATATATGGCCATGTTCTTATTTAGAAACATAGTTATTTAAGAAAAATTAACTATTTTTTACATGTATTTGTGTCAGACATTGGGGCAAATTTCGAACTTTACCTAATGTGTAAACTACATCTTTGGGGAAAATGAGCCTATTAGGTTTAAGGATCAAAGGGGATTTAAGTTATCTTGACACAATGAGCTGAGTCTTGTGTTTCCCCAAATTCGTATGTTGAACTCCTAACCCTCAATGTGGTAGTACTAGAAAGGGTGGGACCTTTGGGAGGTACTGTGATTTAGATTAGATCATGAGGATGAGATGTTCATGATGGGAATAGTGCCTTTATAAGAAGAAAAAGACACAAGAGCTCTCTCTCTCTTTAAGCAAGCACCAAGGAAAGACTATGTGAGCACTTAAGAAGGTAGCTGCATACAAGCCAGGAAGAGGGCCCTCACTGGAACCCAACCATGCTGACACCCTGATCTTGGACTTCCAAGCCTCCAGAACTGTGAGAAATAAATTTCTATTGTTTAAGCCACCCAGTCTATGGTATTTTCTTACAGCAGCTCAAGACACTTGGGTTTTTCAAGGCCACTAGTTATGAAAAGATTGCCATAACCTTTCACCTAAACATCTGATTCTTTACAGCTAAGCTTTGCTTCAAGGTGTTTTCTTAATGAAGATTGTATTCAGTCACAAATAATTCCCCAAAACAGATTGATAAAAGGATGGATGAGACTCATACACTCCTTTTCTGATTAAGAGAACTCTGTATTTTATGCCACTTACATAGACTCAGTGTGTTAAGACATTATCTTGGGGAAAATATGGCTACTTTCTCAAAGTTGTAAGCTTTATTTCTATATATAAAGTTCAGCTTTTATTAGATGTTTCTGATTCCCAAAATAATAGTATTAGGACATTCCTTATTTTAAGCTTTAAATAATTTGTATAATAAAATACTGTCAGTAGGTCCAAAGCTGAAATGCAAAGTTCAGATTTCTAATACAAAGGAGAGGAGTATTTTGTTTCTTTTGGTACAGCCATGGTTCCCGAACTGTGTACCAGGGCACCTTAGCAAATTAACATGGGTGCCACACAATATTTTTAAATTTTTGAGAAAAACATAGCAACACCTGTTGGACATAACATAAACTACTACTTCGAGGTAGTTTACATTTTCAACATTAAATAGCATTATATTCCTTTCTATAACAACATATCTTTACAAAACTGGGTTTTCAGCAGTTTGATAAAAAGTACTGTGCAAGAAGCAGAGAGGAAAAGAAAATGACACTGATTCCAAGGTTTGAGACATGCAGTGTCCACAGTTACTAGTGGTGATGATGTACATTCTTATTAAGCTGTTGTACCTAACTGCTTAATAAACACAAGTATTAGATAATTCTTTTGGACCAGGTATGCTGTGAAAAAAGTACTGAGGCACTAAATAGTGTCATGAGCTGAGAAAGTTTGAGAACATCTGTGCTATAGGCAAGAAAAATACAAAACGTCATTCAGTTTTTCTACCTAGAAATTTTCTAAATAAATAGTCATACAAAAAAAGGGAAAATATATAGAAACGTACATACAAAGTTTGGATTTTTATTGAAATCTTGTTAGGTATCAAACAAAATCTGCTTTCTTCAGATAAAAATATTCTCTCAGATGTCTCCAGATAACTGCTAAGTCTAAATTGGTCCTTCAATGTCTTATTTTTATTGTCCTCACAAAATGTTCATATACAGTTAAGATGTTCCCAAAAGGATTCTTATCGTGTAAAGGAGCGTACATGACGACCTCTACCACTTCCTCCACTAACAAACTTTCCTCTTGAGCCTCCACTGCCGCTATTTGCACTAGCCCAGGAAGGTCCAAGTCCCCCACGACCTCTAGAAGCACGGTCCCGAGGACTTGGGCGGTAACCTGTAAAAGAAAGAATATAGTTTTTAGTTCCAATGTCCTTTCTTTTCCAAGCATGTAAATACTAATCTACGACACTGAGCTCAAACCAAGAATTACTCTTTTCTCTTTTAAAACTCATGTGCAAGCACTGTGAACGGGGTGAAGATTGTTGAATTATACATTTTAAACAGGTAAACTGTATCGTATATAAGAATTATATCCCAAATAAAACTTGTTATTTTTTTAAAATGTGCATTTGAAACCAAAAGCTACTTCTGATGAGCAACATTCTGGACTAGATACGGTAATGTTTTTTAAAAAAAAAAAAGTTATGTGCTTACACACCTAAGACAATAAGCAAAAAAAAATATGCTATATAAAGGTATCTCTGTTATTAAAATACTTTGTGGTCAGAAAGGTACCTTAAGCATTGACTTTCATTACTGAAACATAAAAATAAGAGCACAGCACCATGAAACTATTCAGATTATACAAACAGTTCAGAAACTAAAAATTTGATTATTTTTATAGAAGATGTATATTGGGCATTTATTCAAGGATATAAACGTTAGAACTTTAAGTCTATACTCTAAAATATTCTCTCCCAGAATGAGAGTACAGCTGACCCTTGAACAACATGGGTTTCAACTGCCTGGGTCCAGTTATATGTGGATTTTCTTTCACCTCTGCTACTCCTAAGAAAGTAAGACCTCTCCTCCTCTTCCTCAGCCTATGGAATGTGATGACCTTTACGAAGATCCACTTCCACTTAATAGTAAATGTATTTTCTTTTCCTTAAGATTTTCTTAATAACATTTTCTTTTCTCCAGCTTATTTAATTGTAATACATTATATAATATATAATATATAAAATATGTGTCAATCAACTGTTTATGTTATCTGTAAGGCTGCCAGTCAACAGCATACTATCAGTAGTTAAGTTCTGGGGAAGTCAAAAGTTATACTTAGATTTTTGACTGCGTGGGGCAAGGGGATGGGGAGTTTAGCACCCCTAGCCCCCTCTGTATATATCAACAATTTAAAAAGGAAGAATTCACTTCCCTTCTCTCAGCAATATCAAGTAGCAAGGATGTATACCTGTAGAACTAAGGGGTCGTAATGGTGGAAGAGGGCCTCTGTTAAAATTGCTCTGGCCTCCACGACTTTCATTGTAATTTCCTCGAGGAGTATTCTGAGCACTCCAACTGGAGCCTCTTGTTCCTTCCCGACGACTGTAGTTTCCTAAACACAAACAGCACAATCAAAATCACTTTTTTCACAACTTCAGTTGGATTCTTTTAAATGACAGATTTTTCTTAATCTTCAAAAGAATGGAAAAGAAACTGAAATTTTGTAAATTGACTGTACTATATATAGTGGCAGCATCACAGTGGTTAAGAGCAGAGACTCTAGAGCCAAACTGCCAGGGATCAAATACTGGTTCTGCCACTTGTATTTATGTGCCCTGGTCAGCTGACTGACAATTTTCTCTTCCGCAAATTAGGGGTACTAAGAGAACTTGCCTCATGGGGTTGACGTGAGGTTATAATATGTAAAATGCTTATAAAAGTTCCTGACGTACCTAATCCAAGTGTTTGTTATTAATATAAACACAGATTCTCTTTCACTCTCACCCTCCTAACTCAGCAGGTATGAAAATATGGTTATCAATCCACTACTAAAGTATAATTTCTGTAAGTATCCCTAGTTTCTAAAATCTTGTAAGGCCAGGTGCAGTGGCTCATGCCTGTAATCCCTGCACTTTGGGAGGCCAAGGCGGGTGGATCACCTGAGATCAGGAGTTCGAGACCAGCCTGGCCAACGTGGTGAAACTCCATCTCTACTAATAATATAAAAATTAGCCGGGTGTGCTGGCACATGCCTACTCAGGAAGTTGAAGCAGGAGAATCGCTTGAACTCAAGAAGCAGAGGTTGCAGTGAGCTGAGATTGTGCCACTGCACTCCAGCCTGGGCAATAAGAGTGAAACTCTGTTTAAAAAAAAAAAATCCTGTAACAATTTCAAACAAACTAAATGTAGCATAAGAAAGCAAGCAGATTAGGCAGATCAATGGTGAACTGCACAGAACAATCTTAAGAAAACTGTTAAGTATAATTGTGAAAATAATGTAAGGGTATTACTCAGAAGATGTATAATTCTCAATGTAAAAAGGAAAATAAGGCCGAGCACGGTGGCTCACACCTGTAATCTCAGCACTTTGGGAAGCCAAGGTGGGTGGATCACTTGAGGTCAGGAGTTTGAGACTAGCCTGGCAAACATGGCAAAACCCCATCTCTACTAAAAATACAAAAATTAGTTGGGCACGGTGGGGCATGCCTGTAGTCCCAGATACTTGGGAGGCTGAAGCAGGAGAATCACTTGAACCAGGGAGGCAGAGTTGGTAGTGAGATGAGATCACACCACTGCACCCCAGCCTGGGCGACAGAGCAAGACTCATATCTCAGAAAAAAAAAAAAAAAGGGAAAATAATTAGCCAAGACTTCTAAATTCATTCTTAAAAGTACAATGTATGAAAGGTTCATTGAAAAAAAAAGTTTCTTTCTTCTGTCCAATAGAGTACTCTGCAAACAGTACCACTAGTCCAGAGGTGGCTCAACTGTAGCAACAGGAAAACAGTTTATCTGAATCTCTTCCATCTAAATCACTTTCATTCAATATTTTAACATTCCAATATTCTAACCCATTAGAGAATACATACTAATTAGTTACCTTTTGAAGCAGGTGGTGTGAAAAACCTATTCTGACTGTGGAAAGCACCCCGTCCTCCTCTATTGCCTGAAAACCCACCACGGGAAGAAATCTTCTGTGAAACTTTGAGTGGCCGTTTTGGTGGGGGTATTCCATCTTGAGGAACCACTTCTTTACTTTCAGCAGCAACAAAGTCATCCACATGCATAGATGGTGGTCTACTTGTGTTCTGTTTTCTCTGACGAAAAATATCATGAGGTCGTATACCCTGTCCAAATCCTCCCCTGCCCCTTCCTCTTGGTGGTGGCACAACATGAGCTCGTTTGGCAGGTTCGATGTATTCAGATTTTCCACTATTAAAACAAAAACATGCCATAAAACATTTTTCTTTCAGATTTCTGCAAAAACAATCTTTATAATACTCAAAATTATATTTCAATTTTTTTGTACTCCAATTCTGTTAACTTTGCAAGGATCTATCATACTTCTGGGATAATACAACAAACTAGCTAAGAAAGGTACTCACATTTCATTGTTATGAATAACAATGTTTTAAAATAATCCAGTTCACTTCTTATTCAGACCTTCCAAAGTCTTGTAAAAAAACAATATAACAAATGAACTGGGTATATACTGGCCAAATTATTATGTTTAAATAAAAAAATCCAAACAATGTTCATGATTCGAATGTTATGTTAACTTCCTTTCCAGTTTAGCAGCACATGCGTATCTTTTTTTTTTTTTTTGGAGACAGAATCTTGCTCTGTCACCCAGGCTGGAGTGTAGTGGCACAATCTCGGCTCACTGCAAGCTCCACCTCCTGGGTTCACGCCATTCTCCTGCCTCAGCCTCCCGAGCAGCTGGAACTACAGGTGCCCACTACCACAACCAGCTAATTTTTTTTTTTGGTATTTTTAGTACAGACGGGGTTTCAACGTGTTAGCCAGGATGGTCTCGATCTCCTGACCTCGTGGTCCAACTGCCTCAGCCTCCCAAAGTGCTGGGATTACAGGCGTGAGCCACCATGCTCGGCCGCATGTGTCTATCTTAAAATACACTAAAATACATAAGTTTATATGACCAAAATAGAGATCTTCAGTGGAATAAATTTTACCTTGAAGTTATAAAGGTCTCATGCTTGTGCTTCCCAAGTTTGAATCCTTTAGTAGTCTTGGTTCTTCCTGGAGATGATGGTTCTGACAAAAATGAGCGCTCTAATTCTGAGTGCAAATCAAAGTCACTACAGCATTTTTCAGAGAGTTCAATTAAGTCAACCTTTACCTGCAGTCATAATAATGAAACAAAATACATATTAAATGTAATTATTGGCATAATATTTGACTATAGAAATTCTTATTACCTATAAATTATATTTGCCTCTCATAAGAAATAAATTAAAGATCTACCTCTTTCCCTCATCTTTTTAAAAAGCAAATGGCATTGGTACTTTAAAAACAAACACACACACACATCGTAGTAATGCTACTTTTTTTGTGTGTGGCATTCTTCAAAGCAGGCCTATTAATCTAGGAGACTTTTGATGCCTGAGCAGGAAACTCAGTATTTGTTTATATAAATTAACACTGTAATATCTCCTGAACTTTTCCAAAAAAAGAATCTGAAAATAACATACTCTGCCAGTCTTACATAGTCAACATTTCTGTCACAAAAAAATTCTATGCCACAGATTCCCAAAAGCTCTATGCATTTAATGAGGTTCCCATCTAAGTTTACTTTCAGGGAAATCAACATTCAGTTTACTTAGGTTTTATTCAAATTTATCAAATGTAAGATACCTAAAATTTCTCTAATCCAGAGGGTTACAATTATCATCACAAGACAGTTGTGATTCAACTTAAAGTTATGAAATTAGTAACTTTTAACAAATATTTTATACCTGTGCTGCCCAACATGGTAGCCACTAACCACATGTGCCTATCTAAATTTCAATTAATCAAAATTAAATCAAAATAAAATTCAGTTCCCTAGTCATCCACATTTCCATTGTACAACATGCACATGAGGCTACTGTTTTGGACAGGGCAGACTACAAAATATTTACATTATTGCATAAAATTCTACTGGAAAGGACAGTTTTAAAGAATCACTGAACAGCTTGCACTAAAAAGAAATTAATTTTAATGCACTTCTAATTGAATTGTATGTGGTTTTTTTAAAAAAGGAAAAGCAGCTCTCAACACACTGAATACAAATGTGAAGCACATCATTCTTTTAGTTTTATTGTACATGATGAACACCAGTATGTTTCTTTGATAAAGAAAAGGAACAATATGCAGTATATTAAGATGTGGCTAAAATAATTCTCCCTACGACATCTCTGAGAAGCATAAAACAGACTGTATTAAATTTTAAGTAGTTAATTATACTCTTACCTATTCAACATTATGTTTAAGAATGTCAATTCCCATTCATACTATATCATAACAAATCTACTCTTTACAAATTTCCAAACTGAGAGCCACACCATAGCACAACCGTTCCTCATCTTAAAACCAAATGCAAGAATAAACTGTTGTTTTGTGGGATACTTTTCTCTATTCTATACCCTGTCAATGTAAGAAAACAAAGTGCTTCATAGAACTTATGAAAAAGTGTGATTTTTCCCTTAAGTCACATTCTCTGGCCAAATGATTGTAATCTGGTTCATGCCTGTAATCCCATCACTTTGGGAGGCCAAAGAGAGAGGACTGTTTGAGGCTAGGAGTTTGAGACCAGCCTGGATAACATAGTGAGACTTTATCTATAGTAAAAAAAAATTTTTTTTTGGCTGGGTGTGGTGGCTCACACCTGTAATCTCAGTACTCTAGGAGGCCAAGGCAGGCGGATCACAAGGTCAGGAGTTTGAAACCAGCCTGACCAACATGGTGAAACCCCGTCTCTACTAAAAATACAAAAAAATTAGCCAGGTGTGATGGCACACGCCTGTAATCCCACCTACTCAGGAGGCTGAGGCAGGAGAATTGCTTGAACCCGGGAGGCAGAGGTTGCAGCGAGCTGAGATCGCACCACCGCACTCCAGCCTGGGTGACAGAATGAGATTGTCTCAAAAAAATAAAAATAAAAAATAAACAAAAAAGTCACAACCTCAAAATACAGATCACTAACTAGAAAGAAGCAAAAAAGAAGCAGAAAAAACTTTCTGGATGCCATAAAGTGGGCAAGTGGCATAAAAATAATGTAGAACTGGCCTCCAAGTAGATTTTAACAGCCATAAAATATAGAAACTACTATAATGCTAACAATATACAAAGAAACAGAAAAAACTAAAATTTTTCTAAATATTTAGTAATAAAATAATTTATATACCAAATCCAGATCTGTATCAATCTCTTCAGCCTGAAATGGAGTGAACCACATAGATTTCAACTGATCATCCATGACATCAGCAAGCACATAGGCAGTCCTGGAACAAGAAAAGTAGCTGGTGAAAAGCAGAATTCCAAAATCAAATTTCGCCTTTTTTTTTTTTTTTTTTTTTTTTTTTGACGGAGTCTCACTCTGTCACCCAGGCTGGAGTGCAGTGGTGCAATCTCAGCTCCCTGCAAGCTCCGCCTCCCAGGTTCACGCCATTCTCCTGCCTCAGCCTCCTGAGCAGCTGAGACTACAGGTACCCGCCACCACTCTAGGCTAATTTTTTGTATTTTTAGTAAAGACAGGGTTTCACTGTGTTAGCCACGATGGTCTAGATCTCCTGACCTTGTGATCTGCCCGCCTTGGCCTCCCAAAGTCCCAAAGTGCTGGGATTACAAGCGTAAGCCACCGCGCCTAACCCTTTTTTTTTTTTTTTTTTTTTTTTTGAGACAGGGTCTTGCTCTGTTACGCAGCTGAAGTGCAGTGGCACAATCACAGCTCACTGCAGTCGTGATCTCCTGGGCTCAAGTGATCCTCCCACCTTAGCCTCCCTAGTAGCTGGGACCACAGGTGTGCACCACCACACCCAGCTAATTTTTAAAAAATTTTTTGTAGAGATAGGGTCTCTATGTTGCCCAGGCTAGTCTCAAACTCCTGAGCTCAAGCTATCTTCCTGCCTCAGCCTTCCGAAGTGCTGGGATTATATCGTGAGCCAACACGCCCAGTCTTTTAGCTTATCGTCAAGTAAAATCTGTGGAAGGTACAATTAAAATTATTGCTTTCTGAAGTATTAAAAGTAGCACCTAAAAAATAAACTCCAAACGGCAATTAAAAACTAAGTATCCTTAAAAACAAATAACTTGAAAACTAATTCTGCTGTAACAAGTTTTGACCTTTCAGTAAAATAAAACAAAGCCCTGATTTTATCTGCTAGCTTGTTTCTGTACAGCCTGCAAGCTAGCATGGTTTGTATAAATTAAAAAAAAAAAAAAAAAAAAAAAAAACTACAGAAGAATACACAACAGAGGCTATATGTGGCCTGCAAAGCCTAGAATTCTTACTATCTGGCCCTTTATAGAAAAAAAAAGTTTGCTGGCCCTCCCTAGCCTACAGCCATTATAAAACCAACATCTACTCAATTATAAAACATTGTGTATTTTACCTATTGTTAAACAAATTCTGAAGAGATTCTGGAGCTGAAAGTACTGGTTCCACATCCTGGTCACTAAGAGGTAAAGGGTCACCTGATGACTCCAGCATCTGCTTAAGTCCAACTACATTGTCCAACAAAGAATCCAGATTGTCATCATCTTTTGAATGTTCCTATATATAAATAAAAGCAGAATAAGAAGGTGCAGGTAAAACTTATGTCTGTAAACCTACTGACTCTTTAGTAGAAAAGGCTATATGTTTTATTACTAAGAAATTTGGAACACTGTCCAGAAATTATTAACATTAAACATATTAAAATAAAACAAACACCAAAACACTTGTCATTTTATTTCTAAACAACAGCAGCAAGAGGGTACCCTGCATCCAAGGAACAGACAATTCAAAAACTACTGTCTTCATGTACTCCTTAAAATTCATAACAGGATGGAGGACTTCACTTCAAATTGTTAATTCAAAGAGTTATTTGAAATGGTATAAATACCCAACTAAAGGTTCACTATTTTAAAAAACGTCACTATGAAATACTTGTACTAGTCAAACTGAGAGGAAAATAAGCCTTAGGAATGCTCTGTTTTTGTTTTTCTTTTTTACCAAAACAAGCTTCTCTAGTTCAAGGAACAAATTTTCTGGACTTTCTTCTTTGCTTTGTAGAAGCTGTTTTAACTCTGCAGCATTAATACTCATCGTCCGTGATGGATGAGCTCCCTCTACTTCCATGAGACCATTATCATCTCCACAACATCCCTGTAAATGTCACACATAAGTTAAATTTGAGAGCAGAGAAATTTACAAAGAGGCATCCACACTTACTCATATTATCTAAGCCATATGCTGCAATCTTTCTTTCAATGTTTTGATTTTTACATCAGTACAAATGGCTAGTTTTAAGAATGATTTAGATCAAAGGTGAAGTATGCTTTCTTTGAGTAAGACTCAAAATATTTAAATTGGTAAACATATATTTTACTGGCATCAAGATTTTTCAACAAAATACCCAATGGCAAATACACTGGCAGTTGCAGGACATGTGACACACTGATTGATGCTCAAGAATTAATAAAATGCTTGTTATAACAAAGAACTGATGAAACCTGAAATTATCTTTCTGAAGATAACACAGACAAGTAAAGAACTATCATATTTAACTAAAGAACTATCATATTTAAGACTATATTCTGTCACATAGAAAAGTTAATATTTTCTGCTTTAAAAAGTATGCTACATAATAAAGTGAATTCTGGAGTGATAACATTTCAATACCAGAAAATCCTTCTAGGAAAATAAATCTTGCTTCATGATAAGAAAACCATTTATATTGTCACATACACTTATGGTAGAGAGCCGTATGCCTACCTAAACATTGTATAAAATCTTTAACTTTGTTTTTTTGTTGTCGAGACAGGGTCTCACTATGTCACCCAGGCTGCAGTGCAGTGGCACAATCATAGTTCACTGCAGCCTCAACCTCTTCAGGTTCAAGTGATCCTTTCATCTCATCCTCCCAAGTACCTGGGACTGACTACAAGCACGTGCCACCATGCCCAGCTAATTTTAAAATTTTTCATATAGATGGGGTCTCACTATGTTACCTAGGCTGATCTCAAATCCTGGGATCAAGCAATCTTCCCACCTCAACCTCCCAAAATGCTGAGATTACAAGTGTGAGCCACCTTGCCTAACCTGTCTGCCTTTCTTTCTTTCTTTTCTTTCTTTCTTCCTTTCTTCTCATCTTTTTTTCTTTCTCTCTTTCTCTCTCTTTTTTTTTTTTTTTTGAGATGGAGTCACACACTGTTGCCCAGGCTGGAGTGCAACAGCGCAATCTCAGCTCACTGCAACCTCTGCCTCCTGGGTTTGAACGATTCACCTGTTTCAGCCTCCCAAGCAGCTGGGATTACAGGCGTCCACCACCAAGCCCAGCTAATTTTTTCTATTTTTAGTAGAGACGAGGTTTCACCATGTCGGCCAGGCTGCTTTTGAACTCCTGACCTCAAGTGATCCACACCTACCTTGGCCTCCCAAAGTGCTAAGATTACAGGCGTGAGCAACCGTGCCCGGCCTGTTTTTCTTATTTTAAGAAACAGTGTTGGCCAGGCATGGTGGCTCATGCCTGTAATCCCAGCACTTTTGGAGGCTGAGGCAGGTGGATTGCTTGAGCCCAGGAGCTCAAGACTAGGCTGGGCAACATGGCAAAATCCCATCTCTACTAAAAATACAAAAATTAGCTAGGTATGATGGTGCACATCTAAAGTCCCAGCTACTCAAGAGGCTGAGGTGGAAGGATCACCTGAGCCTAAGGAAGTCAAGGCTGCAGTGAGCCATGATCATGCTACTGCACTCCAGCCTGGGCGTCAGACGGAGACCTCATCTCAGAAAAAAAAAAGAGAGAGAGTGTCTCACTCTTTCACCCAGGCTGAAGTACACTGGCACAATCATAGCTCACTGCAACCTTGAATTCACAGGTTCAAGTGATTTCCCCGACCCCGCCTCCTGAGCAGCCAGAGGCACATGCCACCAAACTAAGTAGGGCAGGCATATTAATGGCTTCTGGAATTGTGCTCATAATATACCATAACTTTGGAAAATATTAATGAGAGAAATCTTTATTTTAACAATAAGATTTTAGAGTGGGGACAATAATCTTTAATTCATGTTTGTATGACAGACCAAAAATACTAAAGCATAATAAACTTTACAGTTACCCCAAAATCACATCATCCAAAACAATCAGTAAATTAAGTAACAAAAATTAAATAACTAAGAGACTAACAAAACTTCATTATTCTGAGTTGCCCCAGCAAGGTAACTCAAAGTCATAAATTTTTTTTTTTTTTTTTTTTTTTGTGAGACAGTGTCTTGCTCTGTCACCCAGACTAGACTGCAGTGACACAATCATAGCTAACTTCAGCCTCCAACTCCTGGGCTCAAGCTATCCTCCAATCTCAGTCTCTCAAATAGATGGGACTACTGGTAGACACACCACATCTGGCTAATTTTTGTTGTTTCTAGAGACAGAGTTTTGCTGTGTCGTACAGGTTGACCTCAAACTTTTGGGCTCAAGCAATCCTCCTACCACAGCCTCCCAAAGCGATGGGATTAGAGGCATGCACAACCATACTCATCTAAGAATTATTTTAAAATGAAGGCACTTGGCCAGGTGCGGTAGCTCATGCCTGTAATCCCAGCACTTTGGGAGGCCAAGGTGGGCAGATCACCTAAGATCGGGAGTTCAAAACCAGACTGGCCAATGTGGTGAAATCCCATCTCTACTGAAAAAGTACAGAAAATTAGCTGGGCATGGTGGTGGGTGTCTGTAATCCCAGCTACTCAGGAGGCTGAGGCAGGAGAATCACTTGAACCCAGTATGTGGAGGTTGCAGGAAGCCGAGATCGTGCTACTGCACTCCAGTCTGGGTGACAGAGCAAGACTCCATCTAAAATAAAATAAAATAAAATGAACTAAAGTGATCTTTTTTACATTGGATATTTGATATATAAAGTGATTTAACTTATGGCAAAGTATTTCTCTTTTTTTCAAGACAGGGTCTCACTATTTTGCCCAGGCTAGTCTCAAACTCCTGGCCCCAAGAGATCCTCCCACCTCAGCCCACCAACGTGCTGAGATTACAGGTGTGAGCCACCGTACCTAGCCAAAGATTTCAAATTTAAGAAACACCAAAAACATACATACATATATACACAAACACACACATACTTACAATTGTGTCAGAGTTAAGAATTTGTCTCATAAATTCTAAAAATGAAGATGCAAGCTCTCCTGTGTCCTTACTAAATGTGCTGACCACTCGTTTCAGTAAACTATGCAGAGCACTACTGTTTTTCCTTAAAGAACTGTAAATAAAGAAAATAAAGAGAAGATATTATCTTAAAATATGAGCGTATAAAACTGGTATGAGAAATGAACTCGGTTCAGACAGAATAAAACTTACTCCATCATTTTTAAAAATGTTAAGAAGTACTTTGATGTGTCTTTGAACACAAATATAACAAAGAAGCATCAATAGTTACCAACTCCTTTTAAAGCTAAGCTTCAAGTTCTTAAAAAAAAAATTTCCCCCAAATAATACATTTATAAAATTTAACACAAGAGGCTGGGTGTGGTGGCTCAAGCCTGTAATCCCAGTGCTTTGGGAGGCTGAAGGGTGTGGATCACTTGAGGTCAGGAGTTTAAGAGCAGCCTGGCCAACATAGTGAAACCTGGTGTCTATTAAAAAAAAAAACAAAAATACAAAAATTAACAGGGAGTGGTGGCACATGCCTGCAATCCCAGCTACTCAGGAGGAGGCTGAGGCAGAAGAATCACTTAAATGATTGGGAGGCAGAAGTTGCAGTAAGCCGAAATCATGCCACTGCACTCCAGCTTGAAGGACAGAGCGAGGCTTCATCTCAAAAAAGAAAGAAAAACTTAACACAGAAAACTTGCCACTTCCCTATTTATAAACCTTTTGGCCGGGCGCGGTGGCTCACACCTGTAATCCCAGCACTTTGGGAGTCCGAGGCGGGAAGATCACGAGGTTAGGAGATCCCAACCTACTGTGTTACTGGCTAACACAGTAAAACTCCGTCTCTACTAAAAATACAAAAAATTAGCCAGGTGTGGTGGTGCATTCCTGTAATCCCAGCTACTGAGGAGGCTGAGGCAGGAGAATTGCTTGAACCCAGGAAACGGAGGTTGCAGTGAGCCGAGATTGCACCACTGCACTACAGCCTGGGCGACAACAGAGAGAAATAGATTAAATTCAAAAATAAAAATGTTAATGGAAAAAGCATGGGTTCAAAATCGAACTATACCAATTACTAACCACTACACACAATCTTTAAGTGAGTCATACTTCCATGTTCTATCAAAAACTAGGGCCCTATTAGAATGCCTAACATTTTAAAACTTGCAATACCAACTTCTGGTGAGGATGAGGAGCAACTGGAGCTCTAATACCCTGCTGGTGGGAATGAAAAATGGTATCTCTACTTTGGAAAACAGTTTAGTAGTTTCTTTTAAGGTTAAACATACACCTACCTTACAACCCAGTAACCCCACTCCTAAGTGTCTACCCAAGAGAAATGAAAACTGAGATTCACACAAAAACCTGCATGCAAAGCTTTATTCATAACCACCAAAATTTGAAAACAATCCAGATTGCTAGAAAATTAGTCACCAATAAGAACAAATTACATGACTCTAAGCATCTGTCAAAACACATAGAACTGTACACCATAAAATATAAATTTGACTAGATATAATTTTTTTATATCTGTAATGCCTGTAATCCCAGCACTTTGGGAGGCTGAGGCAGGCGGATCACGAGGTCAGGAGTTCGAGACCAGCCTGGCCAATACACTGAAACCCTGTCTCTACTAAAAGAAAAAAAATACAAAAAATTAGCTGGGTGTGGTGGCGGGCACCTGTAATCCCAGCTACTCAGGAGGCTGAGGCAGGAGAATCACTTGAACACAGGAGGCGGAGGTTGCAGTGAGCCGAGATGGCACCATTGCACTCCAGCCCAGGTGACAGTGCAAGACTCCATCTCAAAAAAAAACAAAAAAAGAATGCAGACTATGACCAATGAATCCAACTGTATTACAAATGAACCATATAACCAAACTGAAGGAGACAGAGAAGAAAGAAGCTGACATAAGTAACTTTGAAAAACAGCTTTTTGACTGGATATACAAAGGCTACAGACAAAAAGAACCGTATACAAACACTGTACTCCTGTTGCTCAATTTGTTTCCCACAGGAGTATGGTTTAGTAATGAGTTTGAGACTGCTACTTCATTTGTAAACTAGGGCTAAACAAATAAGCAAATATAGATAATGAGAGCTGAATTTCTCACTGTTAGAGAATAAAATAATCAAGAAAGTGAAAATGCTAGAATTCACTTCTGGTACTGGATCAAAGTTAAAGTATTAGTATAGGCCAGGTGTGGTGGCTCACGCCTATAATCCCAGCACTTTGGAAGGCAGAGACAGGTGGATCACTTGAGCCCAGGAGTTCAAGACCAGCCTGGGCACCAGCTGAAACCCTGGCTCTACAAAAAATACAAAAATTAGCCAGGCATGGTGGCTTGTGCCTGTAGTAGTACTTGGAAGGCTGAGGTAGTGCATAAAATTTCCACACACTATTCAGTAGAATGTATATTCTGTGGTTTTTGGATGGAATGTTCTGTATCTATCTGTTAAGTCCATTTGTTCCAGGTATAATTCAAATCTATTGTTTCTTTGTTGACTTTCTGTCTTGATGACCTCTCTAATGCTTTCAGTGGAGTATTAAGGTCCCCCCCCCCCACTATTATTGCGTTGCTGTCTATCTTATTTCTTAGGTCTATTATTAATTGTTTTATAAATTTCAAAGCCCAGTGTTAGGTGCATATATGTTTAGGATTGTATTATTTTCCCATTGGACAAGGCCTTCTATTATTATATAATACCCTTCTTTGTCTTTAACTTTTTTAACTTGCATGAAATGTCTTTTTCATGCAAATGAAGGAGGATCAGGAGAAGTGCTTGAGCCCGGGAAGCGGAGGCTGCAGTGAGCTGAGCTCACGCCACTACACTCCAGCCTAGGTAACAGCATTAGAACCTATCTCAAAACAAAGAGACAGACAAAAAAACCCACCAAGTATTAGTATTAATTCACTTCCTCAAAAACATATATAAATTAACACATTTATTGTTTTAAATTGTTTCTCAGACATATGAGGCGTGCTTTTTGCAATTGTTCTCTCCAGGATATTAGCATGTTTTGTTCCTCACCTCTTTCAGGTCTTCATCTTTGTTCAAGGGTCACCTTTTTAGCAAGTGCAAGGAGCTCCCTGATCAAGTTCCCATATTTCAAATGGCAACTGCCATCCTCACCTCTGACCCTTACTATCCTTCTGTATTCTATGTTTTTTCTGTAACATACTATATATTTTATTTATTTATTTATTGTCTTGTCAACCCACAGTAGAGTGAAAGCACCAAGAAGGCATGGATTTTTTTTTTTTTTAACTGAATTCCCAGTACCTAAAATCAGTGCCTGGTCCAAAGAAGGCATTCAATAAATGTCTGTGGACTAGACGAATCTAGTGTGTATTTTCATTCCTTCATAGTGCCTACTAGGTACCAGGTTTCTAGGTGCTGGGGAGTGTGGTCAATGTAGCTTATATTCTAGTGAGGGAGACAAGCAAATAAGAAATGAATCCATATAATGTGATGTATAAATCCATATAATGCAGTGGAAAATATGAGCAGGGACATAAAGGGCAGGCTATTTAGACAGGAAATATATTCATACAGATACCAGAATGAAGTGATAAAATAAGTCATCAAAGAATCTAGGGGAAAAACGTTTTAGGACAAAACAAACAAGCCTGGAGATAGGAATAAGCCTGACAAGGGAACAAAAAGTGAGGATAAAAGGGCTATAAGATGACTCAGGGCCAGACTTTATAAAGCCTTACAGATCATTATAGAGAGTTTGCATTTTAATTGAGGTACAATAGGAAACCATTAGAAGGATTTCAGCAGAAATCCTGTTTTAAGTTTTAAAAGATTACTCTGGCTTCTGAGAGAATGAATTTTAGAAAGCCAAATGGTGGAAGCAAGGATACCAATTAGGAGGCTATTGCAATGGGCTATGCTAGAAATGATAGTGGCCTGGATAAAGGTAATAGCTACAGAGGTAGAGAAGAGGGATCAGATTCAGGATGTATTTTGGAGAAATAATCCACAGGACTTAATGAGATGCCATTAGATAGTCAAGTAGAACTATCAAGTAGATTAATGGGTTACTTGGAGCTTAGCAGAGAGATAAAGGTTAAAAGGGAAAAAGGGAATAGGTTAAGAGGACTCAGGACAAGGTTACAGATATGAAAAAAGGACCAGAAACATTAAGTCTAGGAAACCCAACAAAATCATAGATAATACAACAGCACAGGTATACGAAGAAAATTTGTGGGAGTACCTAACCCAACTAGGAAAGCTTTTTGGCTTTTGTGGAAGTGCTGTGTATGAGGTGAGTTTCAAAGGACATGGAGTAAGTATCTAGGCAACAGGAAAAAGGTTAAAGGCTTTGGTGAGAGACTGGATGGGGGCAGAGCATGAGGAATGGATGTGAAGCAGGTGCCATCAACTGAGAGCAAATACAGAAGACACAGGTATGTCAGGACAAGGAGATGGAGAAAGGAAGAGCCAGCACCAAACACAGTACTTGCAATGTAAGTTTTCAACCAGTGCTGCAAGAATTAATGAGAAAGAGGCAAAAGTATGTTTCCTCATCCTTACTATCTCATAATCCCATGTAGTTTAATAAATCTAAGTACTAGCCGGGTATCTTCCCTCTTCCTTCTCCTAACAAAGAAAAACATCAGGGCATGGACAGAAAAATTAGAGTAGAGTAGAAATTATACTTGACAGTGAGCAGTCTGAGGTTTATATCGTTTCTTTTTCTTTTTCTTTTTTTTTTTTTTTTGAGACAAGGTCTTGCTCTGTTGCCCCGACTAGAATGCAGTGGCATGCTCACTGCAGCCTTGACCTCCCAGGCTCAAGCAATCCTCCCACCTCAGCTTCCCAAGTAGTTGGGACTACAGGTGTGTGCCACCATGCCCAACTAATTTTGTAAATTTTTTTTATAGAGCTAGGTCTCCCTATGTTGCCCAGGCTGGTCTCGAACCACCAGGCTCAAGTGATTCTCCCACCTCAGTCTCCTGAAGTGCTGAAATTATAGATATGAGCCACCATGCTCAGCTATTTATATAAGTTCAGATTAATTTTGTCCCAGCCACTCCTCTAGAAAACAAAATATGGTCAGCTCTCCATACCCATGGATTCTGCATCCACAGATTCCACCAACCATGGAATGAAAATATTATAAATAAATAAACAACAATATGAATAAAAAATAATACAAATTTTAAGATACAACAAATTATTTACATAAATTATTTACATAACATTCACACTGTATTATAAGTAACCTAAGGTGATTTCAAGTATATAAGAGAAATACTGTACCATTTTATATAAGGGACTTGAGCATCTATAGATTTTGGTATCCAATTCCCCATGGATACTGAGGAACTGTACACAGAATCTGCATTTTAGCTTTAAGGTCTATAAAATCCCTCTAGCATCCATCACCTCTGAGGATACAACAACGAAACAAAGACCTTAAGGCATGAATTACCATCCCTGGAACAGTGAGATTTCCTTCCAAATACCGTACCATGCCCACAGTAATTTGTGTATCTATTCATTTTATTATCTTTAATCCAAAAGATTCTATTATTAGCATGACCTTTCATTGCTAATTAATCTTTTCCATACACACAAAATTTCTCCCATGAAAGAAATCATTTCTTCAACTTTCTACAATAGGTATGAATTAATGTGGGGTGGGTGGGCAGTGACAGAATAAAAAAATTAAATCTAAGAGTATATTAAATTAGACAAATCATTACCTTTTTAAATGAAATAATCCATAATCATGCTCTGCAAGAAACATCATTGTTCTGACACAGGTCAGTAAACAGTTGTAACTGCTCTCAGAGTTAGCCAGCGTAGCCAACAGACAGTCACAGATTGAGGCCATCAATTCTTTATTTGGTAGAGAGTTGGAGAGCTGCTCCAGTTCAGTAATAGAACCTTCAGAAGAGCTTGGTAAAATAAGTGCAATGTCCTGTGGGGAGCAATGAGAAAAAAATCAATTTTTTAAATGATTATCACCATCACTTAGCACTTTTGAGAAATACATAGCAATTAATATTCAATAACTATCTCATTAAAATATTGTTGCTACTGTTCCATCCCAAACATACACTTAAACACATTAAGAATAATGAAATTGCCGGGCGCAGTGGCTCAAGCCTGTAATCCCAGCACTTTGGGAGGCCGAAACGGGTGGATCACAAGGTCAGGAGATCGAGACCATCCTGGCTAACATGGTGAAACCCCGTCTCTACTAAAAAATAAAAAAAACTAGCCGGGCGAGGTGGTGGGCGCCTGTAGTCCCAGCTACTCGGGAGGCTGAGGCAGGAGAATGGCATGAACCTGGGAGGCGGAGCTTGCAGTGAGCTGAGATCCAGCCACTGCACTCCAGCCTGGGCCACAGAGCAAGACTCCGTCTCCAAAAAAAAAAAAAAAAAGAATAATGAAATTACTTTTCCCTTTTAAAAAAGTTAATACAAGGATATACACCTAAAGGAATAAATATTTAAATATTTTGATTTACTTTTAAACAACATCTTTAAAAATTTTTTTTCTTTCGGTATTGCAGTAAATATGTTTCTGTTTTCAAAAGGTTAAAGGTAAAAAGTATTTTGTACTAAAATAATTAACGTACTGTATTATTTATTCATTTGTATCTTTTTTGGTTTATAAAGAAACTTTTCAGAGAAATAAAGCTTTTGTTTTTTTTTTTTGAGACGGAGTTTCACTCTTGTTGCCCAGGCTGGAGCGCAATAGCACAATCTCGGCTCACCGCAACCTCTGCCTCCAAGGTTCAGGCAATTCTCCTGCCTCAGCCTCCCAAGTAGCTGGGATTACAGGCATGCGGCGCCACACCCAGCTAATTTTGTATTTTTAGTAGAGACAGGGTTTCTCCATGTTGGTCAGGCTGGTCTCAAACTCCCGACCTCAGGTGATTCACCCGCCTCAGCCTCCCTAAGTGCTAGGATTACAGGCATGAGTTACCACACCTGGCCAGAAATAAAGCTTAGTATACATTAATACTGCAATTTTGTGTATTACGGCACAGTGGTTCACACCTGTAATCCCTGTACTTTCGGAGGCCAAGGCAAGTGGATTACTTGAGGCAAGGAGTTCAAGACGAGCCTGGCCAACATGGTGAAACACCCTTCTCTACCAAAAATACAAAAATTAGCCAAGCATGGTGGCACATGCATGCAATCCCAGCTACTGGGAAGCTGAGGCAAGAGAATCACTTGAACCCAGGAGACGGAGGTTGCATTGAGCGAAGATCGTGCCACTGCACTACAGTCTGGGCAACAGAACTAGACTCCATCTCAAAAACAAGCAAACAAAAAAACAAAAAAAGCCCCCTACAATTTAAAATATCACAAAGTTGGATGGATAGAGGAGATGAACATTTAACCACAGTCTTTCAATCAAATAGTTCCCTCTACTTTTTATATATATGTATATACTTCTAAATTCAAGTTTTCCAATGCTAAGCAAGTTTAGCTAATGATAACTCTAAAAACTCTCACTACTCTTTATAGAAGTAAACTGAATTTTTTTTTGAGATGAAGTCTCCCTCTATTGCCCAGGAGTGCAGTGGCGCAATCTTGGCTCATTGTAACCTCCACCTCCTGGGTTCAAGCTGGGACTACAGATGCGCGCCACCACGCCCAGCTAGTTTTTTTGTAGTAGAGATGGGGTTTCACCATATTGGCCAGGCTGGTCTCAAATTCCTGACCTTGTGATCCACCCACCTCGGCCTCCCAAAGTGCTGGGATTACAGGCGTGAGCCACCATGCCCAGCCAGAAGTAAACTGAATTTTATAAGAGCATTTTGGATTATGTTTTATCATCTTTAACTACTTCAACATACTGCAAACTCATATTCAACTTGGCTTAAAACTATAAAACAAGGCTTGAATCAGAAGGAAAACATGGCAAAGTGAGGCCATGAATGAGATTCGTGTGACCAAGGCAGCTAGGATGCCATAGCACTATTCAATGTAGTCATGCAACCCAAAGTGGATTACATAAGAAATACCAATCAAGTGGACACTTTAAGGTACAAGCACTCAGAATACCCTTTCTACCAGGTCCCCTTCTTTGTGAAAACAAGTCACACACACACACACAAAAAAGTTCTTTCTTGACCTGGGTCTTAAAGGTAACCAAACTGAGAATCTGTTAAGGTAGAAAAATAGTCTTCTAACGTGGGACTCTATTCTGCCTGAAATAAAAAATCACATTTGATGACCACTTAGCAAGAGCATTCTGACAAGCTAAAATGGTATTAGGCATAGAAATCTCCAAAGATCTCAATCATAATGGGCTTTAAAAGTTAAAACAGGCCAGGCGCGGTGGCTCAAGCCTGTAATCCCAGCACTCTGGGAGGCCAAGACGGGCGGATCACGAGGTCAGGAGATCGAGACCATCCTGGCTAACACGGTGAAACCCCGCCTCTACTAAAAAAAAAAAAATACAAAAAACTAGCTGGGTGTGGTGGCAGGCACCTGTATTCCATCTACTCAGGAGGCTGAGGCAGGAGAATGGTGTAAACCCGGGAGGCGGAGCTTGCAGTGAGCCAAGATCGCGCCACTGCACTCCCTGGGCGACAGAGCGAGACTCCGTATCAAAAAAAAGAAAAAAAAAAAAGTTAAAACAATTCTTAGTAACCCATGAAACTATAAACTGCAAGTCAATAATATAGACAACAGGAAAAAATAGTAGTACTGTTAGCCAACATCTATAAGCAAAGTACTCTGAAACACACTAAAAGTGTAGTAGCCTTCAAAGGTTGCCCTAACAAGAGAACATATTAATTCAATCAAGCTATGAAATTTAAGAATGACTTGGCGTAGCCAGGCATGGTGGCTCTCGTCTGTAATCCCAGCACTTTGGGAGGCTGAGGCAGATGGATCACCTGAGATCAGGAGTTCAAGACCAGCCCGACAAACATGGTGAAACCCTGTCTCTACTAAAAATACAAAAATTAGCCAGGCATGGTGGTATGTGCCTGTAATCCCAGCTACTCGGGAGGCTGAGGCAGGAGAATCACTTGAACCTGGAGGGGCAGAGGCTGCAGTGAGCTGAGATCGCGCCATTGCATTCCAGCCTGGGCGACAGAATGAGACTCCATCTCAAAAAAAAGAATGACCTGTGCAATGCAATTGGAAGGAAAATGAATTAGACCCTAAAAAATACCGAAACAGTGGCACATAAAGCAATTACCCAAGGTTATGATCTTATAAAGGAAAGAAAAAAGCTCTTCAGAGAAACCCATGAACAATAGCAGGAATAATAAAACATAGGTGAGAGCTGTTCATTCACAGCCAAAATTTACATCAAGATGCTTAAATACACACACACACACACACACACACACACACACACACAGAAACTTTATAAAATAACTATAAATACCTGATCACAGAGAGACTGCAAAATGGATGTGACATACTCAACACACTGTTGGCGAATAACACTGTCTCCAGGAGACCGCACCAAAGCTAAAAGATCCTGGAATATCTCTGCGTATCTTTCATCACCTTTAATAGTTCCATTAATTAGATGCAAAATAGCTAATTTACAAGCTTTGTTTGAAGCCAGAGCATCAAGAAGAGCAAGCAACCTGGTGGTTTGGCTAGTATACTGTTTTTCTTTATCTTCTGAAGTGCTGAAATAAAATCAATACATTTAGTAAACAAAGTTCTTGATCTTAAGGCATTGTTTAACTAATATTTATTTCTCAATACACATCAACTTACACAAATTTTGCATAAAACATTTAATTCCTTGGGTATAATGACAAATTCTCTGGAATTTTACAATGACTGCAAAAATTTTATAAATTCAGGTTTCCAATAAAATATTTTCTTAAATCAGAATACTTCTTTAGGATTTACCATTTGAAAACCCCAAATCAAGACCTTCAGGATATCTTCCACATGAAATGATGAAATAAAGCTTTCTCATTTTAAAAGTCTGTTAAGTATTCATATATACATATGTGTGCATATGTAGGTATATGTGTATATTTACATGTATATATGTTATCTGGGCATTACAAACCCTAGTTTCCAAATTGTAAGGGAAAAATACACGTGTCAAAAATAACTTGAGGAAAAAATTTTTAATGCAAAATGAAAATACCTTTGCAAGTCTTCTACAATCAAATCCAACACAGTTCTCATAATCAGAAGTGCAGTTGGTGAGGCAAGGTCACACAATTGAACACAAATACGCCGTAACATATGTTGAATGGGCTGGCAGGTTGTGCCAGAGAAAGAGCGAACTATTTCTTGGAGCAACTTTGCTTGAACATGAAGGTGCATGCTCCACAATTTTCGGGTGTTGAGTGCCACTGATATATCATGTGGCTCAATAACCTGTTAAAAAAGTATAATGTGTGTGTACGTAGATTTTTTAATATTTATTTATAGTCACAAAAACTGTTCAGGAAGAAATGTTATGAAAAGAACATTTTTACTGCATGCTTAAAACATTTAATTTTCTATTATACAGTTAAACATTTGCTTCAATTCAATGAGTCTAAAAAATCTTATTGTTCTCAGGTTAGCAGTTAGTTGAGTAGAGTCCATTGGTGAAGCAACCTAGTTATTGGCAAATTCTAACACATGGTAAGGAGGGGGAAAAGGATGTAAAATAACAGAAATATGTAAGTACAAACATACATAACAGCATAAAACTCACTTTAACAAAAATTTATTTAAAATGTTACCCCCATATTTCCTCAATGACCAACTTGTTTCAGTTTTATCTCCCCCTCATCAGGTTATTTTATGTCTTTTTGGGAGGAAGGGAGATGAGGGTTTTTGTTTCTTAACAAAATCACTGGCTTTTTAAAAAGTGTTACTGCAGTCATTTATAAGATGCATGTTATATGGAAGTGATACCTGAGTTGTTTGCATGGGCAATGGAAGAGGCAGCAGCTCTGAAAGGAGTATGAGTCCAGAAAAAAATCCTTCAGGAACCTTCAAGATTGAAGAAAGAACTTCTTTTAACATTAAAGACCAAGTATTATTGGCCAGAGTCTCTTCTGAGATTGTGAGTTTTTCATTAACTCCTTGTGTAAAAGTCAGTAAAATATCAATGATATCATTCTGAATTTTCTGTTCATCACTATCCAAACGACCTGAGAGGGGGATAGAGCACAGGAGCATATGTAAAGTAACAAGCGCTGAAGGAACACGCATGTCCTTAAACTCAAACGATCCACCTCTCAGGAGTTCTGTTAACATAGTTTTAAGAAGAGTGAGTGTGCAGCGAGCCATCGAAATAGTAGTAACTCTGTGAAGGGTAGTCCCCATGTTGACATGGAGCCTCCAAGGCTGAGTCAGAATACTGTTCAATTTTTGCAGAACTCGAATAAACGTGTCCATTCCTTCAGCAGAAAAAAGCTGAATAACGGCAAGATTCCATTTCAGATCTTTCTGTTGACCTTTATATAGGATAAGGAAAAGAAACAAAACTAATTACATATATGTTAATAACTGATTAAGAATTATTAAACTAAATATTTAATATTTAATTATTTATGATAAATGATTTTTATTACATTTATAATAAATGATTTTTATTATGATAAATATTTACTTATATTTAATTAAAATGATATTTATCATTATTAAATGATGTTTAATAATTATTAAACTAAATATTTAATAAATGATATTTATTCTAGGCTTAAGAATCATAGTTTTTAAAATACAGTAGCCACATTACCTTCAACAGGAGGTGGTGGGCATGCAACATTACAGAGAACACGTAAGGCAGTGGTAAGGCCAACTCCTTCTGGGGTCATCAAGTTATCAATATTCTTTAAAAATAAAAATGAACAGAATATTACATTTCTTAGTACCCACGAGATCAACAGAAAATTCCAGACAAGGAATTACTTAAAAATATGAGCTTCAAGTTAAGAACATACAATATTTTATATTTATTAAGTAAATTTAAAACATGAATAAGGCCCTAGAGTTAAATTAATTTATCAAGATTATTTGATCTCTGGCACATGTTGTACTATATGCAATATTATGTAAATAAAAAGAACTGTAATGCACAAGTTCATTGAAAAGAACCAACTAGAACAAAGATAACATAAAGAAATGTATGAAACTCCCTGTATTAAGAGTTTACAATGGCTACTTTCTATATACTCTTTTCATACATCTTCTCTGCCAAAAATGAAGCAATAACTATATTTAAAAAGTCCTGTGGAGGCTGAGTGCAGTGGCTCACACCTGTAATCCCAGCACTCTGAGAGGTTGAGATGGAAGGATTGCTTGAGCCCAGGAGTTCGAGACCAGCCTGGGCAACACAGTGAGACCCTGCCTCTACAAAATATTAAAAAATCATCCAGGGGTGGTGGTGCCTGCCTATTGTCCCAGCTACTCAGGAGGCTGAGGTGGAAGGGATCACTTTAGCCTGGAAGGTCAAGAGTAGAGTAAACCGTGATCATGCCATTGCACTCCAGCCTGGGCAACAGAGTGAAACCTCGTCTCTAAAAAAATAAAAACAAAAAGCCCTGTGAGTACTCAACTTCCTTCAAAAGTGAGGAAGCAGCAGGGAATGTTTTTGGCCTACATAGCATACATTTTTTTAAATGCAGATACCACGGGAGTCTAATATACTGTAGCCAGGTGGGGCACAGGTTAAAGGAAAAACAAATACAATTGCCTATGTCTTTAGCACCTGCCTATGCTACGTTTCTAGGTAACAAATAGTTAGGTTTCAGTTTTCTTAGCTTTCACAGAACAGCATTATCAATCATTTAAAAACTTGGGGCTGGGTGTGGTGGCTCATGCCTGTAATCCCAGAACTTTGGGAGGCTGAGACGGATGGATCACCTGAGGTTGGGAGTTTGAGAACAGCCTGGCCAACATGGTGAAACCTCGTCTCTACTAAAAATACAAAAATTAGCCAGGCGTGGTAGCACGCGCCTGTAATCCCAGCTGCTTGGGAGGCTGAGGCAGGAGAATTGCTTGAATCTGAAAGGTGGAAGCTACAGTGAGCCAAGATTGAGTCACTACACTCCAGCCTGGGTGACAGAGCAAGACATCATCTCAAAAACAAAAACAAACAAAAAAAAAAACCTTGGAAGAAATAACATTCAAAAAACATTACTATCTCTTAGCTCATAGTAGTCTAGACCAAAAAAAAAAAAAAAAAAAAAAAGGTTACTATCTCAATTTAGCTTTTCTTTTATTCTAATCCTTTTCCTTATAATTCCACAAATTACATAAAGCAGCAGGAAGACATAGAGTGAAGTTTCAGTCTTGGATCAACTTTTTATAGTCCATGTTGGGATGAGAGCCACTTATGATAATCATAATTAATGGGATGAAGGTTTACATAAAAATCAACTCTTAACTACAGCATGTAATTCACATTTCTACATCTAAATTTCTTACTGATTAAACAGTTTTACTCAAACCATTGCCATTTATTGAACATCTTGTTAATATTCACTCAACCATGCACAAGTACCCAGAATACATGACCATCTAAATTTACAGGATATTAATTGTACTTCTCCTGAATAAAAGAAAATGTAATGAAAAGTTCTAGATGTCATTTGAGGTTCAGATTAAGAACACGGAAGAATATGACGGCACCACAGGAAGTAAAAGTACTCTTAGGAGAGTTGGAGTACAAGAAGACAAAGACAGAGAAATCAGTAAAGAAAAATCTGAAGCAGATAAACCCAAACAACACTTTGCTGTGGGTCCCAACAGCAACAAATTAAATATATGAAAATTATTTTAATAATATACACTGCAATTCCAAAACCAAGATGGCTTACATACTCTCTCTCTCATACACACACACGCAAACACACATGTATATGCATGCATGTGCACACACACGCACAGATTTCACCTGCTAAATGAGAGTGAGAGTTCAAGATCCGTTCTGCTCTTCTAACTTGAAACTTTTTATGCATATATGAGTGCTGTTAACTTTCCTTCCTATGCTACACAATGATTCGACTAAGGAACAGAGATGAAAATTTTGAATGTAAAATTTTAAAACTGCATTATGAGTTTTATGAATTTTAACTGTTATGAATTATCTCAACTGCAGATTTAACTATCCCAAATTAACAAAGAGAACCAGCCTCCACTGCAACTATCTGGAATGGGCCCTATCAATTTTTACGTAAATATTTTGAGTGAAATTCTTTTTCGGAAATAACATTTAGCTAAAACAGTTATATGTTACGTGACTACAGCATTTAAAACACTTATAAATGTCATCAAGATTGTAGGTGATACTATTTCCATTTCAGAGGGAAAAAATAGGACAGAATCCAGTAGTGAAAAGTAGTACAGTACACAGGGTTATGTGCACGTGTATTCACATATGCATATAATCACACATCCATCTATATGCATATACCAATCTGTACCTACAAAGTCTAATAAATCAGTCAAGGACACTTAACAATATCTACATTATCTACACAAGTGATTCAATGCAGTATCACCATATACTACCACACAGTTTCAAAAAGTCAAAGCACTTTTAAGTTTTACACTTACCTGCTTAACATACTCAATTAAGTTTGGGATGCAGTTAATTTCAAATCTAAGGTTTTTCAGAGGTTCAAGCCACTTGCCAAGTTCTTAAAAAGAAAAATAATAATTTATGATATTTCAAAATAGAAGGCTTTATAACAAAGAAAGTATTTCTTCCAAAGAAAAACATTATTAGGTCCATGTTGATTTCAATCATCTAAATTTCATACAGGGATGGACTTGCACTTAATTCTTTTTCTTTTCTTTTTTTTTTTTTTTTTTTGAGACAGAGTTTCGCTCTTCTTGCCCAGGCTGGAGTGCAGTGGCGCAATCTGGGCTCACTGCAACCTCTGCCTTCTGGTTGCAAGCAATTTTCCTGCTTCAGCCTCCCGAGTATCTGGGATTACAGGCACCTGCCACCACACCCGGCTAATTTTTGTATTTTTAGCAGAGATGGGGTTTCATTCACCATGTTGGCCAGGCTAGTCTCGAACTTCTGACCTCATGATCCGCCCGCCTTGGCCTCCCAAAGTGCTGGGATTACAACTTGTATCTAATTCTTTAGACAAGTTTTTCATTCTGTTGCCCAGGCTGAAGTGCAGCAGTGTGATCATGGCTCACTGCAGTCTCAGCCTCCTGGACTCAATCAATCCTCCTGCCTTAACCTCCAAAGTAGCTAGGACTACAGGTGTGCATCACCACACCTGGCTAATTTTTGTATTTTTTGTAGAGATGGGGTTTCACCATGTTGCCCAGACTGGTCTCAAACTCCTGGGTTCAAGTGATCCACCTACCTCAGCCTCCCAACTGTTGGAATTACAAGCATGAGCCACCGCGCCCGGCTTAAACAATTTAGTTTTAAAATGAAAGAAGTGCCTACTCTTAGTTATCTGATTTCTGCAAATTTAGATGTTTAAATGCTTAAATAGTCTATATAATTAAAATTAATTTTTACAATTTACAACATTAAAAAATTACAAAATAGGGTCGGGCATGGTGGCTCACACCTATAATCCCAGCACTTTGGGAGGCTGAGGCAGGTGGATCACAGGATCAAGAGACTGAGATCATTCTGGCCAGCATGGTGAAACCCCATCCCTACTTTAGTTCCTACTAAAAATACAAAAATTAGCTGGGCGTGGCAGCACGCACCTGTGGTCCCAGATACTAGGGACGCTGAGGCAGGAGAATCGCTTGAACCTGGGAGGAGGAAGTTGCAGTGAGCCGAGATCACGCCACTGCACTCCAGCCTGGTGACAGAGCGAGACTCTGTCTCAAAAAAATGTATATATATACAAAATAGACTGCTTATAAATTAATGTAACATAGTGTTTATTCACCTATCTTTGCCACTGCCTCTCACACCCACCCAAAAAAAGTATAAACAAAATTTATTAATTTCTAAAGGAATCAAACCCAAGGGGAGATATTTTGCTGAGTGCCTTTTCCTCTAACATGAAATTTTAATTTTGTCAACTTCCAAATTTGCCCTTATAAAATTATTATCACCCCAAAATAATGACAGCAAACTTTGTTTATAGAATAAACACAAATAAAATCTACCATTTACTGCAAACAAACTCAAAACTCTCCCAGAAGCTATGCCATAACTCCTATATTATATCACCAAAAATGTTTCTAGAAAAGCACTCTAATGTAAAAAGTGAAATACCAGTTCCAGATGCCATATAGGAAATAGAAAATAGTAGCCAGGTCTTTCCTTGGTTCTACACTCCTCCACAAGAATTACAGCTGTACACAATTTTCCCCATGCATTTTAAAATTAACTCTTTCTTATATATAGAATATATTGCTCAAAGATATAAGAAATAATAATAAAACATATACCAGAATACCCAACACCCTGAAAAAGTACTAAAGTACTAATAATACCTTTGAAGACACTGTGTGCCCTCCTTTTATAAATGCATTCTTCAAGGAAAAAAGCTATTCCCAGAATGGGAAGTTGAGTTTACTATCCAACTTTTACTGGAGATATCACAAGTAAAATTTAGGATTAAAAATAAAAGAAGAGGCCACATGCTATTTTAAACCTTTTTTACAGTATTTACTCAATGTTATCAAATTTTCTACTTGATAAGGTCAGAAAATGAGGAACCAAAATAAAATAATTTAAAACTTATAATTAGGTATATTAAACTTTTCAAGGCTGCCCACATAAGGTTTCCCATAAATGTCATTCAATATACATTTATATACTTAAAAAAATAATAATCATATTTACTATTCTTTACTTCTGAGGATAGCACAAATGTGTTACTCCACAATTAGATTTCTAAGTTGCAGTTTGTGTTTTATGTAGAAATACATACACAGCAAAACACACAGAGGAAAACTACCCAAAAACTGAACTTGAGTCTTTTTTTTTTTTTTTTTTTTTTTGAGATGGAGTCTTGCTCTGTTGCCCAGGCTGGAGTGCAGTGGTGTGATCTCGGTTCACTGCAACCTCCGCCTCCTGGGTTCAAGCAATTCTCTTGCCTCAGCCTCCCGAGTAGCTGGAACCACAGGCGTGTGCCACCACGCCCAGCTAATTTTTGTATTCTTAGTAGGGATGGGGTTTCACCATGTTGGCCACGCTGGTCTTGAACTCCTGACCTCAGGTGATCCACCTGCCTTGGCCTCACAAAGTCCTGGGATTACAGGCATGAGCCACCGTACCCGGCCTTGAGTTTGTCTTTAAACTACCTCTTCCATTTTGATTAGAAATTTCAACAAACTACCAATTTTCATGACTTTCCAGGAAAGGTAGTTGTAAAAACTACTTTGTTTATATACTAAAACATTTTATCAACCTTTAGTTTGTAAAAACTATCTTCATAAAAAGTAATTTCAGGAAGTTAAAAACAGTATTACTATGTATATTATCAAAACATGATGAAGGACTAATCACAGATATTCAAAGGTTTGTTCCTTCACATATTACAAATGCTTAAAATAACTTAGATACCATACCTTGCAATTTAGCATTATTTTCATCTGCTTTACAAAGCTTCAAGAGAGATGCTGCATGTTGTTCTAGCATTTGAACATCACTGGAAGACTGAACCACCACCAAAATAAGTATACATGCATAATTATAAGCTACTGACTTCTTAGATTTGGAATCACTGAAACAAAATAAGGTTTTTAAGTTTTGGATACAAAAACAATTTTTTAGGAACAATTTTTAAAATATTTTCTTCTACTTGGCTTTAAAGAGATCAAGGAAATTTACAATAAAACATGACTGAAGACAAGAAATCAGATTTTACAGTTCATATCCAATGCAACTGAAACCATTACTTAAAAGTATATAAAAAAGCATACATATCACTATGGAAAGTAAAATTCTATTAAGAAATAAGATCAAAAAACAATGAAATATTAACAAGTATACTTCATTAGCAATGAAAGATTAGGAAGTATACTTCATTAGTCTCCTTCAAAATATTTGTCCAATCTGGATAAATAGGAAGGAGTATGATTACCTGCCTTCAATACTCAGTATTCCACTATAAACCTGTTAAGATATAGCTAGGCATGGAAGTCATTGCTGTTTGCTTTATGTAAGCACCCCACAAAAGATCCATCACTCAAGGAATTATACACCAAGTCCTCACCGTGAGGGCAGTTATCTGGATGCCATTTGCCTTGTGTGACGTGAACCAGAAATAAGGCACGTCTCTCTTCTCATACACTAAAACCCTCTGCCCTACCAAGAAGGCTCTTCAAACCATTATAATTCTCAATTTACCCACCTAGTCAAAGCAATTCTGAATCCAGAGCATGGTTTAGAATGCAAGGGCAGGAGCCAGCAAGAGAGTGTAAGAGGAATAAAAGGAATATATACCTTAAGGTACATATTCCTGTGCCTTAGAATTTCCCTCTACATAAAACAGCAGAGGGTACTACAGTTGCAATCTTTAACACCATGGGTTAACTGAAGGAAGGTGCTAAAGAGTCCATTGTATTACTTTATAGCCACATCTTTTATTTTAGAGATTTCTGTCACTCTAACCTTTAATTAACAAGTTATGTGTTACATCAAAACTATAGTTTTTTCCCTCTCAAAACAACACTTTCTTTTAAGAAACTAGACCATTAGTTAATCTGATTTTCTAACATCACAGAAAATTTAAGGAGTAAGCAGGAAATTACCCTAAGGCTTCTTTGGAATAGTACTCCATTAGAGTAATAAGACTTTGGAGATTTTTCTCCAGACTAAAAACATGGCCAACAGCTGATCTTCCCACAGGATTAAAAGTAATCAAATAAAGATTGTGCAGGGTTCCCAAGAGATCCGAATGGTCAGTTTCTTCACTGGCTGTACAACGCTGAAAATGGCTGAACAGTTCTGTAATACATTGCAATGTCTGTGTTGAGTCCTGTAGCCACAAGGCAAATGCATCATCAATAACACCATCAGATTGGAGACCTTCCTCCTCATCTTGATCATAAAGGTGACACAGAGCTCGGATCAATAAATTTGTTGCTTCATATTCCGACATAAAAAAAAGAAGACCCTTCTGTGACTGTGCAAGAAACTTCAAAACATCTTTTGTGGCTTGCAGCACACCAGGGTGAGCACTTGTTACTGGAATTGACAGAAGCAAGGTAACCAACTCCAAGAAGTGATGACTGTGAAGATATCTGTGGAAGAGTTAATTGATATATGTCAAGTCAGTGCAAAGCACTCTTCATTTACTCTATATTCAGACAAGACACCCATAAAAAATTTTAATGACCATAATCCTTATCCTTAGTAATATACTGCTTTAACTGAAAACATAATGTGACTGGCAAGTCTTCTCTAGATGAGGCCAAACAAAAGTAAATGTTCTATGAGGCTTTGTCCTAGTTAGCACTCAACAGACGTTAAATAAATAATTATTGACAAGTTTTTCCTTTAAATTTTGGGCCTTCTTTCCAGGATACTTATCAAATGCTCCTTTTTCACCATGGTCCCACTTTATTCATGGCATATCGGTATATGCAAATTCGTGCGTCTAGGAAAAATACAGTATATACACAGTCAGCACTCCATATCTGCATTTGTGGATTAAGCCAACTGCAAATTGAAAATATTTTTTAAAAGTGCATCTGGCGCCAGGTGCAGTTGCTCACACTTACAATCCCAAGCACTTTGGGAGCTGAAGCAGGCAGATCACTTGAGGCTAGGAGTTCAAGACCAGCCTGGGCAACATGGCAAAACCCTGTCTCTACAAAAAATACAAAAATTAGCCAGGCATGGTGGCACATTTCTGTAGTCTCAGCTACTGGGGAGGCTGAGGTGGGAGGATCGCTTAAGCCCAGGAGGTTGAGACTGCAGAAAGTCAAGACCATGCCACTGCACTCCAGCCTGGGCTAGGTGAAAGAGCAAGACTCGAAAAGAAAAAAATGTATCAGTACTGACCGTGTACAGACTTCTCTCTTACATCATTCCCTACACAACAGTAGTATAACAACCATTTACAGAGCATTTATATTGTACTATGTATTATAAGTAACCTAGACATGACTTCAAGTATACAAGAGGATATGCATAGGTTATATGCAAATACTACATCATTTTATATTTTATATCAGAGACTGGAGCATCCTTGGATTTTGGTATCCAAGGGAGGTCTGAGAATAATTTCACAGACAGTGAGGGATGACTATACTATAGAAAAATATAGTATACTCAGAGTTACTACAGTAGATCTGAATTAGTATCTCCAGGGAAAAAACTTTCGAATTATCAATTTTTAACATTTAAGTAGTTAGTATTACCACACATAGCACTCTTTTATCAAATCTAAGAATTATTCTTTAGCATACATAGTCTTAAGGGGAAAAGACCGAATTTACTCAACACTTCAAAATAGACACAAATGCTACTGACAACTTCTTTGGGCATCCTTATCTGTATGGATTTTCTTCCTTGCCTATAGGCCATGCCAGATGTAAACTCTTTAATTTTTTTTATAAGACGAGATCTAGCTATGTTGCCCAGGCTGGACTCAAACTCCTGGCCTTAAGTGATTCTCTGGACTCAAGTGATCCTTTTGCCTCATCCTCCCTAAACTCTTTTCCAAATTTTATCTCTCTTTTCTTTTTAATTTTTTGGTTCTGGAGTACATGTACAGAATGTGCAGGCTTGTTACACAGGTTAACATGCGCCATGGTGGTTTGCTGCACCTATCAACCCATCACCTAGGTATGAAGCCCAGCATATATTAGCTACTTTTCCTGATGCTCTCCCCCAACCCCCTGTTCCCCCTTAACAGAGCCCAGTGTGTGTTGCTGCCCTCTCTGTGTCCATGTGTTCTCACTGTTCAGCTCCCACTTATAAGTGAGAACATGAAGTATTTGGTTTTCTGTTCCTGCATTAGTTTGCTGAGGATAATGGCTTCCAAATTAATCTATGTCCCTGCAAAGGACATGATCTCATTCCTCAACTTCTAAAAAATGAAACTTAATCAGACTTTAAAGAAAAAAGAACCAAAACATTGCATTTTTTCAAATACTCAAAAATGGGTTAAAAATCTGTCAAAACATCTCTTGACTACAAGATAGAACCAGCTTAATGAAAACTTAATTTTTAATTAGTAAGATATCATTTTTTCTGAATGTTAAAAAGAATAAAAATTATTTATAATTCTGACTCATTCTCTTCCATTTTAGTCACTGCAAATGGCAACACAATAGCTTTCATAAACCCCTGTCAAAATACAACTAAAAAGTAAATGACAGGCCAGAACTTAATTTTCTCAAAAGCTGAAACTGCCTCTTCAGTCCTATTACTATTTAAACCCAGGCTTCTACTTCACAACAATAAATACTCACCAGTAACTGCTTACTACAAAGGCAAACAGAACCCTCAAGAAGACAAAACTCCAGAATTACTATGCTCTAAGAGCATTCTCCTTATGGACCATTCGGAATGGTTAAAATAGCAGGCCTCAGACTGCACATCCTTAGAGGTCTGCTTGCAAGGTTGGCCACTGGCTAACTTCTGGGAACTTAGATTTCGAGAGGGTTCCTGTGCCCCTAACTGATAAGAATGGTGCCTTGTGCCTAAATTATTTACGCAAACAATATGGTTATGCTGAACACCTGCTTTCCTTCTAGGAGTCTGGAATTCTGGTAGAAGATAGGCAGTGAGTGCCTACCTGACTACTCACAATAAAAAAATTTGCATGCCAATTAGCTTGATATAATTATTCCACAATGTATACATGTATCAAAACATGTCATCGTTGCTATTTAAAAATAAAAAATAAAAAAGCCTGGGTGCCGAGTTTCTAAAGAATTCCTCAACAGGCAACACTTCACACATGTTGTCACAACCTGTTGCTGGGAGAATTAGGCAGGCACTATGTGACTCCACTGTGAAAGGATTCTGGAAGCTTGCACCTGGTTTTCCCAGACTTCCTCCCATGTACCTTTTTCCTTTGCTGAGTATTATATGCTGAGTTTTGTGAGTCCTCCTAGAGAATCCTGGTGCTCTTGGGGACCTGACATAGGACAATAGTCCTCGCCAACACTTCAAAAAAAAGACCCTCCAAAGTACAATTATTTTCCCTTTCAAAATTCACTCTCCTTCCTAATTCACCAGTTTCTGTCAATAAAACCACAGCTCCAATTGCTACCCTGGCTAGAAATCTCTAGCTCCTTCTCACTTTCCTTCGCCTACTAGGTCCTGTTGCCAAGTGCCAGTACTATTATACAATACAACGGCTATCTCACAATCCCTGTCAATATAAGTACAATATTTGCCTTTCCATTACCTGTTAAGGGCAAAGTACTTAAAACCTAGTACCTAGAAACTTCAGATTATCTTATCTTCCTAATAACTCTAATTTCTTTTCCATTGCAATACATATTGCAACATCTGAGAATATTACTCTGATCACATCAGATCTGCTACTCCAAAATATTCAATACCTTTCCATATTCTAAAAATAAAATTCAAATTCCTTAGCACAACGATTCTGGGCCCTTTATTTCCTCTTGTCTGATACCCAAATGTACCTCCTCCATATGGTGAGGAAAAAAACACTTAGTATTTAATAACTAGCTTCTTCTCAGTGACTGAAAGCATCACCTATTCTACTAAAAATAAAGTTGTTAATAAGAAGTATCTAAATTTCTCTACAATCTCCAAGACTACAAATGTATCTATATTTGCATACTTAGAAGACTTCCTTTCTCCTGCCCAAAACCAAACTCCTACACTTGTACTCTTGTCCTCATCTCCCATCAAGCCTTGCTCCAGCAATTGTTATTGTTTACTCCTACATCATAAACATCTCCCTCTCCACTGACTTTGTAAATGAGTCATTATTCCCAGCCTACAAATATGCTCAAGCCTCTCCTTTTTGACCCCAACATCTCCCTCTAGCTGCTGCCTTGTTTCTTACTTTTCCTCTTAGCCGAATTTCTTGTTCTGAGACACGGTCCCACTCTGCTGCCCAAACTGGAGTGCAAAAACCTTCCTTTTTGACCCCAACATCTCCCTCTAGCTGCTGCCTTGTTCCTCACTTTTTCTCTTAGCCAAATTTCTTGTTTTGAGACACGGTCTCACTCTGCTGCCCAGACTGGAGTGCAGTGGCACAACCACAGCTCAATGCACCCTTAACCTCTCAGGCTCAAGCAATCCTCCCACCTCACGGTCCTGAGCAGCTGGGACCACAGGTGCACGCTACTATTCCCAGTTAATTTTTTTTTTAATTTTTTTATTTTCTGTAGAGATGAGATCTCCCTATGTTGCCTAGGCTGGCCAAATTTCTTTTTTTTGAGATGGAGTTTTGCTCGTCGCCCAAGCAGGAGTACAGTGGCACAATCTCGGCTCACTGCAACCACTGCCTCCTGGGTTCCAGCGATTCTCCTGCCTCAGCCTCCTGAGTTAGCTGGGATTACAGGCATGCGCCACCATGCCTGGCTAGTTTTTGTTTTCTTTTTTCGAGACAGCATCTCACTCTGTTGCCCAGGCTGGAGTGCAGTGGCCCGATCTCGGCTCACCAGAACCTCCAACCTCCCAGATTCAAAGGATTCTCCTGCCTCAGTCTCCCAAGTAGCTGGGTTTACAGGCGCGTTCCACCAAGCCTGGCTAATTTTTGTGTGTGTGTCTTTGTTGTTACTTTTTTTTTTTGAGACAGAGTTTCACTCTTGTTGCTCAGGCTGGAGTACAAAGGTGTGATCTCGGCTCAATGCAACTTCTGCCTCCCAGTGTCAAGCAATTCTCTGCCTCAGCCTCCCAAGTAGCTGGGATTACACCCATGAGTCACCATGCCCCACTGATTTTGTATCTTTAGTAGAGATGGCGTTTCTCCATGCTGCTCAAGCTGGTCTTGAACTCTCAACCTCAGGTGATCCACCTGACTCGGCCTCCCAAAGTGCTGGGATTATAGGTGTGAGCCACCATGCTCGGCCTGTTTTGTTTTTGTTTTTGTTTTTTTGGTTTTTTTCTGAGACAGAGTCTCACTCTGTAGCCTAGGCTGGAGTGCAGTGGCCAGATCTTGGCTCACCGCATGCTCTAACCTCCAGGTTCAAATGATTCTCCTGCCTCAGCCTCCCGGGTAGCTGGGATTACAAGCACCCACCACCACACCCGGCTAATGATTGTATTTTCAGTAGAAACGGGGTTTCACCATGTTGGCCAGGCTGGTCTTGAACTCCTGACCTTAGCTAATCTGCCTGCCTCAGCCTCCCAAAGTGCTGGGATTACAGGCAAGAGCCACCACACCCAGCTCTAGTTTTTTATTTTTAGTAGAGATGGGGTTTTGCCATGTTGGCCAGGCTGATCTCGAACTCCTGACCTCAGGTGATCCACCCAAATTTCTTAAAACAGTGGCCTACACTGTTTCAAATCCTTATTGGCCAATGGCTTCTCATCCACACTTCCTCTCCCACTGCTACATTAAACTACTTTTGCCATAGCCCCAGTTGCAATCTATGTTACAAAATACATGATTTCCTATCCTTATCTTCTGAACCTCTGCACAGTATCACAACAAACCATTCACTGGTTCCCAAAACTATTTGCTTCCTGGGTTTCTATTTTCTCCTACTTGTCATTTTGTCTTTCTATTCCTTCTAAGTATCCTGCCTAAATGCATACTCTGCCCACCTCTTACATACTACTGCTCCCCAACCTCCCATCACTGCCCCACTGATTTCCCAGTACCCAATCTGTGAGGGTTGCCAGTATCCAGCCTCGAGTGTTCACTTTGGGCCTCTCTACCTTTCTTCCTCAGGGTTTCTCCCAAAGCCATTAAAGGGTGCTCAAACCACAAGCAAGAACAGCTCAGAAGCATAAGAGTTAAAGTTTCTTGTGGGCATCCTTGAACCAAAGGGGAGAGTTGGTAGATAAATACCCCAGCCTGAATGTTTTAGGAGGATAAGCAGGAGATACACTTTAACCAGTTCTTCGGAGGGTCCCCAGTAGGATGAGCCCCAGCTGTCCACAGCAATAATAAGCATAATAACACTTCCTTTACTGGTTTTTCTCCTCTTCTTATCTTACTCTCTTCATGCATTTCTGCTTTGTAGGATAATCTTTCAAACAAAGAACCTGCACCTAAGACTTCGACTCAAGTTATCCTTTTAGGGAACGCAAACTAAGACAAGGTCTGATAGTTTCAGCTAAAAACAGGAATTTGGATAAGTGGAGGTTTTAGAGTGGACACATATCCCATCTCCTGGTAATGCACTATGCTTCAAATCAATGAAAATATTAATCACAAAAATAAGTAATAAAATAACGCAAATGCCATTTTTCCATTTTTATGTTAGGAAATTATTTACAGGCAAATGGGAAGAAAGAAAGTCTCAAAA
This sequence comes from Chlorocebus sabaeus, assembly GCF_047675955.1. Classification (NCBI taxonomy): domain Eukaryota; kingdom Metazoa; phylum Chordata; class Mammalia; order Primates; family Cercopithecidae; genus Chlorocebus; species Chlorocebus sabaeus. Next base: position 98,275,805 of record NC_132911.1, read on the forward strand.
CAAAATAAAAAATCTACTATGGATGGTGGTCCTAACAATGGCAAAACTGTATCAACAGATAACAAGAGAGGTAGATGGCAAAAACAAGTAGTAACAGAACCTTAAAGACATCTTTAACCAGGACAATAAAATTAAGTTAGTAAAATATAATTTTAACTTACAATGTATTAAGAGTAATAAGTACGGACAGGTCCACATAGAAAAGCTCTCCTTCCTACACCATCCCTTTGTACCACCTTCCCAGAAGCAAGTCAGCAGTTTCTCATTTATTCTTGCTCATAGACATGCTTATACAAACATCACTGTTAATTATTAAACTCTTTCACTAAGTTCCCAATTTTGCTTTAAGAACTAACACAGGCCGGGCGCAGTGGCTCATGCCTGTAATTCCAGCACTTTGGGAGGCCAAGGCAGGCAGATCATGAGGTCAGGAGATCGAGACCAGCCTGACCAATATGGTGAAACCCCGTCTCTACTAAAACTACAAAAAAAAAAAAAAAAAAAAACAGCTGGGCGTGGTGGCACACACCGAGGCAGGCGGACCATGAGGTCAGGAGTTTGAGACCAGCCTGACCAATATTGTGAAACCCCGTCTCTGCTAAAAATACAAAAAAAAAAAAAGAACTAACACAATATAAGCTCACCCAAAGTAACATATTTCTCAGTTCTACTACTGAATAACTGTTTTGAAATATCAAGTATCCTTACACATAAATAAGTTACCTACAATCAGATAAACAGCAAAATCAACCACATAAAATTGTCTCCAATGATTTGTGACATTTATTTCCCAAAAGACAAACATGTCTTACCTAAAGAGAACAGGGTATGGATCATCCCTCTCTGGAGGTCCAGTAATTCGTGCCATCGTTGGGAAAGACTTAACAGGAGGTTGGATCATTGTATGAGGGGCAGTTTCCATTAAATGAAAAACTTCTTCTAGGAGGTTAATAAGCCTTTCTATTTCCACTTCACTTATATTTGAGGATTCCAAAAGATCCATATCCATAGAAGCTTCCACCTCATTTTCATATTCTGGGTTTGTTCTCTCAAGTCCAGCATCTGTGTCGTGATCAGGTTCACTGTGGTTAGGAACAGATGACGTCTTCTCTGCTAAATGGTCACCAAGTTTTTTAATCTCTGACAAGATTTCATAGAAATGGCATTTTTGGAGAATAGCTGAACCAGCAGTAACAACCCTCACAGTCTGATCTAAAAGTATGAGTTCCAGAAGCTTTTGATAACCACTTTTTTCATTTTGCCTACCTCTTAAAAAAGCTTCCATTCCTTCTGTCATACTAATGACACTGTCCAAAGCTTTAAAAGCATTTAACTTAAGAGAAGATGATACATGATCAGCAAACAGAAGCTCAAATAATCCATTGATCACTCCTGCTTGTAGCAGTTCCGTAACTCCTTGAGCCCCACATTCTGCTAGTGAGGTCACTAATTTGGTCCCAGCTTTGAGCTGTCGAACATTTAAGGCAATAGGTTGGCGAAGCGCTACTTGTAAATTTAAAGCTTGCATGGTCCAGTCTACCAACTGGCCAAGGGAGTCTTGTTTTGTGTTTTTCAATTGCAAATAGCTTAACCCTTTTATTATTAAACTTGGAATTTCTTCTAAAGCTGTTACCCATTTTGCACCTCTGTCTTCTCTATACAAATCTAAGAGTTCTGTTAACTTCACTGAGGCTTCGATTGCCCCTGAATTTTCTTTATCTGGACCTTGATCCTTCATTCTACTGATTTCAATTTCAAAAGTAGTCTTGTATGGACAACTGAAGTATAAGAGTGGTACAAGCTCCCTGTCATATGGATCATATGTCATAGGAGGAACTGAAGCTAAGTCTTCAGCAGTGTATTCAACATCAAAGTTTGGATACTTAAACGTTTCACGTTCCAAGTCAGCAATTCCATCTTCATCACTGGAAATTTGTTCATAACCATCATCCCCTGAAAATTAGTATGAATAATATTTAAGTATTACATCATCTTTGTCTAACGCATAAATTCCGATTGATCAAAAAATAGTTTTAATAAAACATTAAAAATGATTTCCTCAACAAAACCAACTTCTGCCCCAACATCTTATCCACAATTTTATAACATTTTATAATTTCTAATAGAATAATTACGGACAAACTTTCTTTTTTCCTGAAAAGGGTGAGACCTGAAAACTGAACAAACATTTTAAGCAAATTCCTCTGTATCCGTTCAGTTTTACAACTAACTCTGTAACAGATACTTTTTCCTCACAGAAATAAAATTAGAAATGCCTCAAAGTAACAAAAATATCTCAGGAGGAAAGAAATTATGCTTGTCCTCTTGAGAGATTGTTTTTAAGACAAACAAAAACTGGTTATATTAAAGTTAAATAAGAACTAATATCATAAGGTTAAACCAAATATTTTCAGCAAAACCATTGTAGATTCTTTTTATAACATTAATTTCACATTCCTGAATTTTTATTTCTCTGCATTTACCTATCACACAGTTGTGTAGATCTCCATTATATTTTGATGGAAAATTTGTTAATTTAAAATATGGCTGGGCACAGTGGCTCATGCCTGTAATCCCAGCACTTTGGGAGGCCAAGGCAGGCAGATCACTTGAGGTCAGGAGTCCGAGACCAGCCTAGCCAACATGGTGAAACCCCAGTCTCTACTAAAAATACAAAAATAACCCGAGCATAGTGGCGGGCGCCTGTAAGCCCAGCTACTCGGAAGGCTGAGGGATGAATCACTTGAACCCTGGAGGTGAAGGTTGCTGTGAACCAAGATCGCACCACTGTGCTCCAGTGTGGGTCTGATGGAATGAGACTGTCTCAAAAAAAAAAAAAAAAGAAAGAAAGAAAACTGCCTGCCTAAAATTTAACTCTTTTGCCAAATACAGTAAATCTAAAAAGAATTATTTGATAATCTGGGAATGGGAAAAGCTAAAAAAAAAAGTATCCCATGATAATCTAGTTGTTACTTTGTAAAAGAGCCCCTGTGATTCTCAAATGACACTCATTTTCACTATCTGCAGAAAAAAGCCAAGCCAGATTATCTGTTATTTTGCATAAATGCTTCAACATTACATGCCATTTCTTGGGCAAATTAGGAGCCAGTTAGCTTGAATATCTTTCACTTTTTGCTTTCAAAGGAAAAATAAAGCCTAATTAAAGGACTGTATCATACTGCCACATGTACTTGTGCAACTGAGATTTTTCCCTTGAATTGTTAAGAAGATTGTAGCATTTGCTAAAATATCTAAGTGGTAGACATCTTTAGGAATTCCACCTAGCTTTACCACTCCTTACTCTGAAAACAGCCACCAAATCCCTAACCAACATGTATTTGCTACATGACCCTGTTTTCCTGGCAAAAGCTGATGCTGTCAAGGGGAAACTCATTGTAGCAAGTCAAACAGAAAACTGAGATACAGTCAGGCAGTTTAGGCTGGTTGGTTAAACAGGGGAGATTAAAGTAAACACACAAAGCAGAGGAGAGACGGAAATCTCATTTCTAGTCATGCCTTGAGGCCTAGCTACATTCTGACCCGTGGGTTTCTTGGAACCCATTTATCTTTGCTAGAAATTCTTTTGCATTTTTCAAAGCTGCATCGAGTTAGTTTCTAGTACGTAAACCCCAAAGTCCTAGCTAACATAACCCACCTTCACCTTCTTCATCCTCTTCACCTTCTTCCTCTTCATCTTCCTCTTCCTCCTCAGGGATACTGTCTACTGTATGTCGATCATCCTCATCCTCATCCTCTTCTTCCTCTACATCCACATCATCTTCATCATCATCTCCTTCTTCTTGTTGTTCCTCTTCTACTTCTCCTTCATCAGAATATTGCCCTTCCTGGGGAACAGAATTCCGATCAGGAGAAATGGGCTCAAAGTAATCTTCTCTATGAGGAGCATCCTCTTCCTTGTCACCAGACACTGAAAAATTGAGATTTGAGGAACAGATTTTTTTTATTATTATACTTTAAGTTCTAGAGTACATGTGCACAACGTGCAGGTTTGTTACATATGTATACATGTGCCATGCTAGTGTGCTGCACCCATTAACTTGTCATTTACATTAGGTATATCTCCTAATGCTATCCCTCCCTGCTCCCCCCACCCCACAACAGGCCCCAGTGTATGATGTTCCCCTTCCTGTGTCCAAGTGTTCTCACTGTTCAATTCCCACCTATGAGTGAGAACATACAGTGTTTGGTTTTTTGTTTTTGCAATAGTTTGCTGAGAATGATGGTTTCTAGCTTCATCCATGTCCCTACAAAGGACATGAACTCATCCTTTTTTATGGCTGCATAGTATTCCATGGTGTATATGAAGGTACAGATTATTTTAATGGTTTAAATGACACAAGGCAGTAAGACTGGATATGGCAACTACTTAATGATATTTTGGATGATGTAGTTTATAAACACCCCTTAAAAAAAAAAAGAATTACTCACCGTTTCAAAAATATTGAGTATACATTGTACAACTTCTACAATGAGCAATAATAAAGTATACTGTTAAGCCATTCCCTTTGTTTTTAGCTTTTACGCAGCTATACAGATTTTTATCTTTTCCAATACATACTACTTATTTTTATTTTATTTTATTGAGACAGAGTCTCACTCTGTCAGCCAGGCTGGAGTGTAGTGGCATGACCTCAGCTCACTGCAACCTCTGCCTCCTGGGCTCAAGCAATTCTCCTGCCTCAGTCTCCCGAGTAGCTGGGATTACAGGTGTGTGCCACTACACCTGGCTAATTTTTGTATTTTTAATAGAGATGGGGTTTCACCATGTTGGCCAGGCTGGTCTTGAACTCCTGACCTCAAGTAATCCACCCACCGCGGCCTCCCAAAGTGCTGGGATTACAGGTGTGAGCCACCACGCCCGGCCTATTTTTATTTTATTTTACTTTTATTTTTTTTTTTTTTATTTTTTTTTTTTTTTGAGACGGAGTCTTGCTCTGTAGCCCGGGCTGGACTGCAGTGGCCGGATCTCAGCTCACTGCAAGCTCCGCCTCCCAGGTTTACGCCATTCTCCTGCCTCAGCCTCCGGAGTAGCTGGGACTACAAACGGTCTCCGTATGTTGCCCAGGCTGGTCTCACACTCCTGGGCCCAAGAGGTCCTCCTGCCTCGGCCTTCCAAAGTGCTAGGATTACAGGCATGAGCCACCACACCCAGCCCACTACGACTGATTTTTAACTGGTACTCTTTTGTACATGTCACTACAGCAGAGTAGTAAGGTGGGAGCATTTCTTGAACCCGGGAAGTCAAGGCTGGAGTGAGCTGGGATGGCACCACTGCACTCTAGCCTGGGTCACAGAGCAAAAACCTGTCTCCAAAAAAAAAAAAAAGAAAAAACAAAAAGAAAAACACAAGGAAATACTGCACAGCATGGGGAGAGACTGCATCAAGATTTGATTACTAGCGCCTAATTTCTTTTCTTTAATCAAAAAGCACTATTAGCCAGGCACAGTGGCTTATGCCTATAATCCTAACACCTTGTGAAGCTAAGGCAGATGGATCACTTTAGCTCAGGAGTTCCAGCCTGGGCAAAATAGTGAGACCCCATCTGTACATATATTTTAAAAATTAGCAAGGCGTGGTGATGCACACCTGTAGTCCCAGCTATTAGAAGGCTAAGGTGAGAGGATCACTTAAGCCCAGGTGGCCAAGACTGCAGTGAGCCACTTACTCCAGCCTGGGCGACAGAGTGAAACAATCTCAAAACAAAAACAAAAACATACTATTAACTAGGGGGGAAAACCTTAGCACTGGTTTTATTTATACCTGGCAGAGGCACAGGATCATCTTCATCATCATCAGGTGGAGGGGGTCCTGGAGGAGTTCTTGGTCCCCTTGGCTGCGGTCTTGGAGGGCTTCCATTAAACTGATCTTCTTTCTCCCCATCAGCTAGTGTTTTATGGGAGACAGAAAAAGAACTTTCAAATTACAGATGGCCCCCAAACAACATGGCTTTGAACTGTGTTTCAAACCAGTTACATGTGATTATTTTTTTAAAGCAAACACAGATTTAAAATACGGTATTTGAGGATGTAAAATCTGCATATATATAAAGGGCTGACTTTCTGTATATGCAGGTTCCTCAGGGCCAATTTCAGGACTTGAGTATGCACAGATTTAGGTATACACAGACAGTCCTAGAACAAATCAATCCCCAAGTAGAACAAAGATAATCATGTTAAAGTATAAGGAAATGAATGGGTGAAAAAATATCTTTCATCACTTGAGATTTTCATCTTCAGAATTAACTGATAATAAACTTTTTCTTCCTGGTGTCTTAGAAATTTTGCTAATTAATCTATATTAATAACATTAGAATTTCTAACTTCCCACATACTGAAAAAATACTTTTCATCATTTGAGACTTCTATCTTAAGAATTAACTGATGATAAACTCTTCCTTCCTGGCATCTTAACAGAAATTCTGCTAATTAATCTATACTGGTAACATTAGAATTTCTGACTTCTCACATACCAAAATATAATGTACACACTCTTAGGCTTGGACATAATCCCAGAGAATGAAGATTTTATTTTCATGCAAAAAAAATATGGGAATGTTCAGCTTTATTTGTGATAGCCAAAAAATAGAGACTACCCAAATGTCCTTCAACAGGTGAGCAGTTAAATAAATTTCGGTACATCTATACTGTGTAATACCACTCAGCAATAAAAAAGAACAAACTATTCATATATAATAAGTTGAACTTCAATGAAATTATGCTGAATGAAAAAAGTAAATCTCACAAAGACACTGCACAATTCCATTGATGTAAAATGTGTAAAATAATATAACTATAGAGATGGTGAACAGACCAGTGGCTGCCAAAGGCTAGAGATGGGTGGGATGAACATGGCTATAACGGGGTAATAGGCAATCTTGGGGCAATGGTGTAGTGAAGTTTGGGGTTTTCTTTGTTTTTTTGTTTTGTTTTGTTTTGAGATGGAGTCTTGCTCTGTTGCCCAGGCTGGAGTGCAATGGCACGATCTCGGCTCACTGCAGCCTCCACCACCAGGGTTCAAGTGATTCTCCTGCCTTAGCCTCCCAAGTAGCTGGGACTACAGGCATGCACCACCACGCCCAGCAAATTTTTGTATTTTTAGCAGAGATGGGGTTTCACCATGTTGACCAGGCTGGTCTCAAACTCCTGACCTCAAGTGATCCGCCCTCCTCAGCCTCCCAAAGTGCTGGGATTACAAGCGTGAGCCATGGCACCCAGCCCAGTTAAGTATTTTGATCATGGTGTTGGTTATGCAAGGCTGTACACATGACGTAAAAATGCAGAGTTACACGTACACAAACAAGTGCATGTCTAACTAGTGAAACCTGAATAAGCTCCACAGATTGCACCAACACCAGTTTTCTGGTTTTGATATTATACTATATTTATAAAAGATGTTATCACTGGGGGAGGTTAAAGAGTGTACAGGACTTCCCTGTATATTTCTTTGCAACCTCCTGTCAATCTATAATTATCTCAAAGTAAAAAGTTAAGGGGCCAGGTGTGGTGGCTCACACCTATCAACCCAGCACTTTGAAGGGCTGCATTGGAAGGATCACTCGAGGCTAGGTGTTTGAGACCAACTTGGGCAACATAGTGAGACCTGATCTCTACAAAAAAATGAATTGGGACAGAGGGTGGCACACGTCTGTAGTCCTAGCTACTCCACAGGGTGGGGTGGAAGGACTGCTTGAGTCCAACATTACGAGGTTATATTGAGCTATGATCAGGCCACTGCACTCCAGCCTGGAAGACAGAACAAAATCCTGTCTCTAAAAACAAAAAAATTAAATTAAAAAAAATTCTAAATAAAAAGTTAAAAACACATGTATATATGTACTTAAGTGTCAATTTTAAAACAAATCAGTAAATTGAACAAATTTTTAGAGTAACCACTACATACGTCAGACACTATGATAAGACTGAAAACACAAATATATGTAAAACATACTTTCTATCCACAAGGAGCTCACGGTTCGGTAAAAAAAAAAAAAAAAAAAAGATATAAGTACAGTGTACGACCACCATCAGAAAAAAAAGAGCTGACACCACATTACTATATCAGGATTCAGAAAAACAAAGGTCATTTATAGTCACAAAAATGCTAATTATAAAGCAAAATATTATTCCTTAGTGACTTTAATTACAATTTCAAAATGCATTCTTGAAACTCCTTTTATTTATTCATTTTGTGTGTGGGTTTTAGTTTTTGTTTTTGAGACAGGGATTTGCTGTGTTGCCTAGGCTGGAGTACAGTGGCACAATCATGACTCATTGCAGTCTCAATTTTCCAGGCTCAAGGGATCCTCCCACCTCAGCCTCCAGAGTAGCTGGACCACAGGCACATGCCATCATGCCCAGCTAATTCTTTCTTTTGTTTTTTTTGATAGGGGCAGGTTCTCCCTATGTTGCCCAGGCTGGTCTCACACTCCTATAGGTTCAAGCAATCCTTCCATCTCAGCCTCCCAAAGTGTAACGATTACAAGCATAAGCCACCATGCCCAGCCTATTTATTTATTTCTACAGATGGGAGTCTCACTATGTTGCCCAGAATGGACTCGAACTCCTGGGCTCAACTGATCCTTTTGCCTCAGCCTCTTGAGTAGCTGGGACCACAGATGCATACCACTGCAGCTGGCTATGAATCTCATTGTGTCAACTGTTTTTTTTTAAAATAGACATAGGGTCTCGCCATATTGGCCAGGCTGGTCTTGAATTCCTGACCCCAAGCAATCCTCCCACTTCAGCCTCCCAAAGTGCTAGGATTATAGCCATGAGCCACTGCACCCAGCCTTGTGGTCAACTTCTCACAGTGATTAACACTGGAGTGAGAAGAGATTCTAAGAAACGTGAGTCCAGCTGCCTACCTTCTGAAAGAAAGCCACTGAAGTTCTTATTTTTCTTGTTTCCAGTTAAGGAGCAAAAGGTTCTCAAAAGAGGAAGAAATCTACATTAGTTAAGATGTATATACCTAATCAAATTTTATATGCACTCTTGAAAAAAAAATGTCATTTATATAAGTACTCCGGGAATACACAAACTCCCTGCCTATTTTTCAATTCATTTACAAATAATTTTAATAGTAAACCATGAATAGTCACTGGATTGCATTGTCATTAAGATATTTTAAATGGGAAAAAATTCCCTTGGGTCAGTTTTAAAAGCTCTCTAGGAAAACAGAGGAAGAAAATAAAATGTCACCACTTCAACATAAAAAAGAAACTCTTATAGACAAGAATGGGAGACTAACAGATAGCTATCTTGTCAAGTCTTAAGCAAGGTTCAAAAGGTGAAAGAGGTGTGCTTGCTCACTCTCTCCCACCAGTCCCTCACTTTCCCTCCCCTTCTCTCTCTTGCCTCCTCTTCTTTCCTTCTCTTCCTCCTATCACCCCCTCTTCCTCCCTCTCTCCCTCTCTGCCCCTCTGCTTCTCCCTCTCACCTCCTCTCTCCCTCTCTCCCCACTTTTCCCCTCTCTTCTTCCTCTCTCCCTCTCAAAAAATAAAACAAAACAAGAACAAAAGGTAGAAAAGCACTCTTCGAATCATTTTTTTTTTTTACACCACGGATATAAGTTTCACTTGCAAAAGCAAATTTAAAATTCTCACCATGTTTTGGATTCCTTTTCAAACTTGGTTGTGGCTGGGGAGGTGGTGGAGGTGGAGGTGGTGGTGGTGGAGAGTCTCTGTCATGGCTTATCACTCTATCCACTGATCCATATATTGCCAGTGTCAGACAGTTATACCAGCCTCTTAGCACCAGACCATCAGTATTCACCTGATTTTTAGGGAGGGAAAAAAAAAAATCTTTCAAAGTCATGTTTTAAAATGCTAGAAGTTAGCTGATATCAAATTAGATTGTGGTTCAACTAAAGTCTTTAAAAGTATGCTGAAAATGCAAAGTCAACACAAAGTGAAATTCACCCAGGCACAGCTTTTAATGTGACTCTCCAGAGTTACTATAACTACACCCACACCTGTCCTAAGATTGTATCTCCCAGTCCAATGCTTTACGTCAACCTTGTTCAAAAGTATAACCAGACTCCAATCCAGGAGAAAAGAAATAAGAATAAAATTAAGTAGGAGTTATTGCTAATTAATAAATTAAACCCCAATAGGTACAGGGGTGGTAGAAGGGACCAAAAGCACAAATGATGCTCAGTCTCAAGAATAATAAAGTCCATAAAACTGCACAGCATTCTTCTCATAAGCCAAATTCATACATGCAGGTATATTTTATGTACCCACATTGTACATTAAAAAGTAAGTGAACTGGCCAGGTGCAGTGGCTCACGCCTGTAATCTCAGCACTTTGGGAGGCTGAGATGGGTGGATCACAAGGTCAGGAGTTGAAGACCAGCCTGACCAAGATGGCGAAACCCCGTGCCTACTAAAATTACAAAAATTAGCCGGGCGTGGTGGCGGGCACTTGTAATCCCAGATAATCAGGAGGCTGAGGCAGAGAATTGCTTGAACCCAGAAGGTGGAGGTTGCAGTGAGCCAAGATCACACCACTGCACACTCTAGCCTGGGCAACAGAGCAAGACTCGGTCTCAAAAAAAAAAAAAAAAGTAAGGGAACCCAGAGGCATTATACAAATGGTTTTTGCAAACAAACTTTCTCCTAAAAAGATTAAAGACTTTTGCCAATGCCATTAACCTTCAATATTTCCCTATAAGATAAAAATAACTTTATGCTTTTTAGAGTTTACCTACATTAATAGCTAGATCTTCATAATTAAGAGAGCAGATATTGTCATTCCCTTTCAGGAAATAAGAAAACCAGAGCATGTGAAGAAGAGCCTGCAATAGAAACCAAAGGCCCTGACTTCAGAATTCTGTTTCCACCCCACCATGTTGGATAAACATGAAGTTATAAGTGTTACCAGGGCCCCTTCTGGAGGCACAATAAGGAAAAAAAGAAATTAATATTTCTTTGTTAGACTATACAGGGAAACTGTGGACCAGAAGAAGGTTTCAAAGACCGGCCAAGGATTGACAGACTGAACAGAAATCCCACTGGAGGCCGGGCGTGGTGGCTCAAGCCTGTAATCCCAGCACTTTGGGAGGCCGAGACGGGCGGATCACGAGGTCAGGAGATGAGACCATCCTGGCGAACACCGTGAAACCCCGTCTCTACTAAAAAATATAAAAAACTAGCCGGGCGAGGTGGCAGACGCCTGCAGTCCCAGCTACTCGGGAGGCTGAGGCAGGAGAATGGCGTAAACCCGGGAGGCGGAGCTTGCAGTGAGCCGAGATCCGGCCACTGCACTCCAGCCTCGGCCACAGAGCGAGACTCCGTCTCAAAAAAAAAAAAAAAAAAGAAATCCCACTGGAAGGAAGATAAACAGATAACAAAGACAATTTGCAGTCTAAACAGGATACAAATGATATAATACCCATCCCCCCCAAAACCAAACAGCAAGCTGAGTAGCACCATACCAGGTCATAATTATGTTTGCATTTCAAATCTGCCACTAAATGCTTCCAGCATGGCATCTGGCATATCAAGAAAAAAGGCATACATTTTATAGGAAAGGAAAAATATGAAATACGTACTTTTAAAAGAAACTTTAATTAAGGCACAGTAGTGTCTAATAACAATTTGCCTGCCTGTCATCTTCTGAACTTGCCTATCTAAATGAAAGATGGTAAAGCACAAATGCTGGCCTCTTCTTGACTCGAAAGAGGAAGAAAGAGCTTTATAGGTAAAAAAAAAATTACGATGTCTTTACTGCATTATAAAATAGTGTCTAGATGCTAGAAGAATCAGATAAGAGATGACATTCTGCAACACTGATTTATATGGATCAAAAACTTTAAATGGAGTTGAGAGCAAATAGTAATGACAAGTTGAAAACTGACTTCCATAATTACCTTTGAGTTAGGTCTAAAGATGATGGAAGTATTCTCATCATATTCCAGGCTGTCAAGAGAGTAGAAATAAATATGTAGGCTCAAACACTGAACATCACAGTTTACGAAGATGTCTTTCTAGATTCAAATATTTTAATATAATCAAATGCTAGATTTTTGTTTTGATTCAATAAACCAAAGTTTGAGTTTAATGTACTACCCCCCAAAATGTGATAAAGAAAAAAATAAATCAATCCCAGATTCTGAATTAATTGCTTTGGGGTTAGTATGGACATCAGTAAATTTTTAAAAGCACACCAGGTAATTCTAATGTACAGCCAGAGTAAAGAACCACTTTGCATTACAGTCATACAAAAATGTAGACTACAACCAAAATTTAAGAAAAGCACCTGTTTTTATTAAGTAGGTACTGACATAAAAACACCCCCAAATACTAAAAATTACCTGCTTCAAATTATCTAAGGTTTCCCTTCACTTACAAAAAGAGTTAAATTATTAACATAATTTAATAATAAATGAGAAGGATCAATAACAGAATGAGTGATGTCTAAGAAACTGTTAATTCCTGACAGGAATAGACATTTTCTCATTTTTAAGCTGCCTTTAATTTTTTTTTATTTTATGAGTTCTAAGTAAACCCATTTGTTTGCAGACATCATAACAACAGGTTTAATAATACCTAACCTGAAAAAAACTACGTAGCATGTACTAAATAATCAAAAAAGGGGCTATCTACTTACAAAAGTTTCATTTTATAAAATGTGGCTATGGAATTATAAATTGCACAGTAGTGTGATGTGAAAGACACATATAAAATATTAGCTCTCAATGTGTCTATATTAGAATCGAAAATATTTTCCAAATTAGAAGGTTACTATCATGTGTGAAAGTATCATGTATATAAGAAAGGCATGCATGAGTAACAAGTTAACAAACAATGTCTGTTTCACACATTTAAATTTTTACTTTATAAACTCAACATCTCCTTAGGAGTTCGACATTTCTTTACTACAGCCTTGACACAATTAAACCCTGTGTTCTTGGGTCTACCAGCAGATATATCCTTTTCTTCTATCTAAAGAATCAATTAAAAGGTGTTGCTTACTAACTCATGAGTTCCGGTGAAATTACCTAGCAGGTACATACCTTCCCAACCTATCGAAAACAGGGGCACTTGGTTTGCTTACATTGTTGAAGAATAAGTCTAATTGAAATGTATGCGGAGATGTCTCTCTGTGAATAAAACAAAGTTGAAATATCAGCCTTTGTAACAAACACTTCCTAAATTAAAACAAATAACACAGTAAGTACAAAGTTAACAGCAATTCTAGAATTAGAATATGATATTCCTAAGATTTAAATAACAAAAATATAGTTAACTATGATATTGTATGTAATTTTATTTACATCCAATCTCAAGTAGCCAACAGCTCCTTTTAAGTATTATTGAATATCAAATTTTAATCAAGTATATTTTGCATGCTATCACTATTCCTTTTTTTTTTTGAGACGGAGTTACAGTGTTTCGCTCTTGTTACCCAAGCTGCAGTGCAATGGCAGGCACGATTTCACGATCTCCATCTCCGCTCATGGCAACCTCTGCTCCTGGGTTCAAGCAATTCTCCTGCCTCAGCTTCCTGAGCAGCTGGGATTATAGGCACGCACCACCACACCCAGCTGATTTTTTTGTACTTTTAGTAGAGATGGGGTTTCACCATGTTAGCCAGGCTGGTCTCAAATTCCTGACCTCAGGTGACTCACCCGCCTCGGCCTCCCAAAGTGCTGGGATTATAGGCGTGAGCCACTGTGTCTGGCCTCCCCTTCCTTTTAGAGACAGTCTTGCTTTCTTGCCAGGCTGGAGTGCAGTGGTGTGACTATAGCTCACTGTAACCTCCAGCTCCCAGACTCAAACAATCCTCCTGCTTCAGCCTCCCAAGTAGCTGGGACTACAGGTATATGCCACTACACTGGTCTAATTTTTTTTTTTTTTAAGTAGAGACAAGGTATTACTATGTTGCCCAGGCTGGTCTCGAATCAAGCTCCTAAACTCAAGTGATCCTCCCACATCAGCCTCCCAAAGTGCTGGGATTCAGGCATAAGCTGCTGCACCATGCCTGTGACCTTTCATTATCAAAAGAATCAGGGATTAGCTAACTTCAAGTTGTATAATTACAATTTCAACTTAATCCACATTAATACAAGACTATAATAGTAATGTTAGCATCAGAGCCCTAAGTTGTGACTTAAAGCCAACTGATATTTGTACAGCAGCAATTTACAAAAATATTTCAGGGTTTCTAAAAATAGATTATTTGGTTAATATCAGAGCTTATTTAATTTGCACTAGACTAAAATCTTGCTACCCTTTATGTAAAAGATATTATACCATAGCACCCTTGGTTGAAATTCCTCAAATTCAACTAAAATCTTGACTTTGAATACCATATGCTTTATTCTTGTTCACTTATATAAAAATCCAAATGTTAATAACTATAATGTCTAGAATACCATCAAAGAGTTTCCTGTATGCACTTCTGGTAGAAGCACAAACAGGCATAATCGTTCTGAAAAGCAACGTGGCAATAAAATTCAGTAGACTAAGAAAATGTTGACATCAAGCTACTATTTGAAAGTATCCCACAAATTTCATGTACTGGAAATTTAATCCCCAATGCAACAGTGTTGGGAGGCAAGCCTAACAAGAGGCGACTAGGTCATGAGGACTCTGCCCTCATGAATGAATGAATGCTGTTATCTGGGGAGTGGATTAGTTACTGTGACAGTATGCTTGTTAACAAAACAAGTGCTGCTCCCTTTTGCTCTCTTGGGCTCTCTGGCTCTTGCCTTCCACCATGAGATGAAGGTGCAAGAATGTTCTTGCCAGATTGCTGGCACCTTGATACTGGCCTTCCCAGTCTCCAGAACTTTGAGATAAAAATTTCTTTATAAATTATCCAGTCTGTGGTAGTCTGTTAAAGTAATACAAAATGGACAAAGACACACCACTTGATGTACTTTTTTCTAGAAAGTGTTTCTACAGAAAACCTTGATATTTGAACAGATTTTTTTTAAGAGGATATTCATCATACTATTACTTGTAATTTGAAAACTAAAAACCATCTAATGGTCCCCACATAGGAGACTAATCAAATATATTTATAGTATAGTCATTCATTAGACTATGTAGCTATTAGAAATCATAAAATCAAATAATAGTTAATGATGTAAAAGTACTCCTGATATATTATAAATGAAATAAAGGAATACATAAAACACTAAAAAGTAACAGCAAAATAACAACATACATTTGCCTTACCCAAATTCAATCACAAGCGCCCAACAACTCTAGTCTCTTCCTCTTACCCTTCTTTACTACTTTTTCTTTTCTTTCTTTCTTTTTTTTTTTTTTTTGAGAGGATTCTTGCTCTTGTCACCTAGGCTGGGGTGCAGTGGTGCGATCTCAGATCACCACAACCTCCGCCTCTCAGGTTCAAGCGCTCCTCCTACCTCAGCAACCCAAGTAGCTGAGACTACAGACACTGCCTTCAGGTCTGGCTGATTTTTGTATTTTTAATAGAGATGGGGTTTTACCATGTTGCCCAGGTTGGTCTCGAACTCCTGACCTCAGCTGATCCACCCACCTCACCCTCCCAAAGTGCTGGGATTACAGGCATGAGCCACTGCACCTGATCCCCTCTTGGCCCTTCTTTAAACTAGACCCTGGGCTTCAGTATCTCCAGAAAAGGAAAAAGAGCTAAAATACAAACTCTTTCTTTACTTTTGAGACCCCAAAGGCTCAGGTCCTGGTCACTGAAAAACGATTTAAAGAATCAAAGGAAATCTGACTGCATTAGACAGTCATCTTACAACTCGGCGACTCTAAAAAACCTAACCTCATGTAAGGTATCATATTTGCAAAAAGTAATAATAAAATAGATATACAAGCATACATATATATATATATATGTATGAACACACACACACACAAAAACACACATTAAAAATATACATCAAATGTTAAGATGCTCTTGGAATAGAGGAATTAAAATTATTATTATTATTACTTTTTTTTTTTTTTTGAAACAGTCTTGCTTTGTCACCCAAGCTGGAGGGCAATGGCACAATCCCAGCTCACTGCAACTTTGAACTCCTGGGTTCAAGCAATCCTCCCACCTCAGCCTCCCAAGTAGTGAGGACTACAGGCATGAGCCACCACGCCCAACTAATTTTTAAATTTTTTGTAGAGATGGGGTCTCCAAACTCTTGGTCTCAAGTGATCCCCCTGCCTCGGCCTCCCAAAGTGCTGGGATTAGCGGCCTGAGCCACCCACCCTACCAGAATAAAAAGATTAAAGGGATTTTAATTTTATCTAAGCATTTCTAAATTTTATAATGAGAAAAAACACTATTATAAAGTATGCCCACAAATATTACTTGATCTCTAACACTGCTTTCAACTTTCAGATTCTGGTCTTCCTGGCTCTTTTTTCTTTCTTTTTTTTAAGATGGAGTCTTGCTCTGTTGCCCAGACTGGAGTGCAGTGTTGCGATCTCAGATCACTACAACCTCCACCCCCCAGGTTCTGACGATTCTCCTATCTCAGCCTCCTGAGTAGCTGGGATTACAGGTGCGCACCAGCATAGCTGGCTAATTTTTGTATTTTTAGTAGAGACATGGTTTCACCATGTTGACTAGGCTGGTCTCAAACTAGTGACCTCAAATGATCTACCTGCCTCAGCCTCCCATAATGCTAAGATTACAGGCATAAGCCACCATGCCCGGGCCTCACTCTTACATTTGTTTTATTGCATTAATACTTTATTTTACTGTTCCATAGCATACTATTCATGTATAAATTTGTTTCTGATACTTTATGTTTAGAGTTATTACAACAGGAAAAGCCACACATCTCCAGCTAAGAAAAAGGAAGAGGATTAGGATAACAGAAAATGAAACAAATAATCCTACCAATGGCAGCTAATTGCTGAAATCCAACTTGTCTGCTATGGTAGCCAGCCCCTAAGATGGCCCCAATGACACTTGCTTCCTGGTATTCACACCCTATGTGGTAGGGTATACACCCTATGTAGGCCCCTCCCACACTGTAGCAGCAGAATATGTAACCTACAGAATATAGTAAAGATGATAATACGTCACCTTCTGATATTAAGTTATAAAACACACTGCCTGTGGCTTCTTTCTTGGGCATGCTCTCTCACTCTTAGATCACTCACTCTGGAAGAAGCCACGTCATGACATGAACAAGCCCATGGAGAGGATCTCCTGGCAAAGAAGTGAAGCCTCCTGCCAGCAGCCCCATGAGTGAGCTACCAAGCAAATTCTTCAGCCCCAGTCTATATCTTGACTACAATTTCACAAAAGAACCTGAGCCAGCTAAGCAACTCCCAGAATCCTGACCCTCAGAAACAATGTGAGATAATAAATGTGAAGTTTTAAGCTGCTAAATTTGCTATACTTTGTTATGGAGCAATAAATGACAAACTTTCTTTGGCCAAAAGCAGTACAATTAGAGAAGACTGTTGGATATACTATCATTATCCAATCTTTCTCATTCTACACAAAGCTCCCTTTATAGGAAAATCAGGAAGAAACATATAGGAAAACATGAGTCAATTTTCTTAAACATGGAAAAAAATATATGAAGTCAATTATAACGATCCTCCACTATAAACATTAAAGATTTTTCTTGTTGTGTATCTTTTAATTTTTGAATGGCGCCTATGAAGACTTCATACCTATTTCTACAAACAATGAACTATTTTCCACAATTATGAAGAAACAAGCCCTTAACTTTGAATCTGTCCCATAACACGCATCACAAAGTAGCTAGTTTAACTTTTTTTTTTTTTTTTTGAGACACAGTTTCATCTTGTTGCCCAGGCTGGAGTGTAATGACACAATCTGAGTTCACCACAACCTACACCTCCCACGTTCAAGCAATTCTCCTGCCTCAGCCTCCCAAGTAGCTGGAATTACAGGCATGCACCACCATGTCTGGCTAATTTTGTATTTTTAGTAGAGACAGGGTTTCTCCATGTTAGCCAGGCTAGTTTCGAATTCCCGACCTCAGGTGATCCTCCCGCCTCGGCCTCCCAAAGTGCTGGGACTACCAGTCCCAAAGTGCTAGGTCAGACCAGTCTGACCAATATTGTGAAACCCCGTCTCTACTAAAAATACAAAAAATTAGCCAGGTATGGTAGCAGGGTAATCCCAGCTACTCAGAAGGCTGAGGCAGGAGACTCGTTTGAACCTGGGAGGCAGAGGGTGCAGTCAGCCAAGATCACGCCATTGCATTCCAGACGGGACAACAAGAGCAAAACTCCATCTCAAAAAAAAAAAAAGGTAGCAATAACGGTAATAATAGTAAAATACACTTGTAAATATTTCAACTAATTCCCACTTATTTTCAAGAGAAAAATCAGGTTAAAAATACTTCATCTACCTGGTTATACCATCCCAGAATATTTTATAAAATGTAAACCTAACACCATCAGTTAAAAAAAAATGAATAAAGAAAAATCTTACCTAGTACACAGGTCAAATAATTACTGTTTTCAGGTTTAAGATGATATATGCATTATACAGAAAATATAGACCTAATTACAATGCAGCATAACCATAACTGAATAGTTTCAGGATTTTATTACTTGTAAAATATTCCCTTACATTTTTGCATTTAAGAATATGTTTCTAAGACAATCTCTTACCAAAAAATACTTTTAAAAAGAGAGTTGACTTACCCATATGCTCTATTGTCTGGCAGACTGCTATGGGCTCTTACTCCTGGGGGTATGACTCGGACTTCATTGATATAAACCACACATGGAAAACGAACCACATCTATATGAGAACTTTGCTGTAACAAAAAAAAGGCCGGAGGGGGAAGGGTGCGGAACATTCTGTAAAACAGTTTCTCCATTCAAATTTTATTCATTCACAATGTCACATATAACCTTAATATTCCATTAAATATTCCATTAAATATCATTAAATATATTATATTATTTACAGTGTTGTATAAATAGCTGATAAGATGTACCTACTTAAGTTTCTCGATTTGCATAACATTTTCTGCCATGCATTTACCTCCCTGCTGATGTTTTGCTTAGACTAATATAGACGCAGAATCCCTTATCTGAAATCTCTGGAGCCAAATGCCTTTTAGAATCCTGACTTTTAGATTTCTAGAAAGATAATATAATCCAAATACTGCATATTACTTTAGACCCCCCAGTGGCTTCTGCAGCAGCATCCTGTAATCAAAACACCAATATTTCTGCAGCCACACATATCAACATTCACACTAAATAAAGATTATAACAAGCACCATATCAGTTCAGATTAGACTGCACGGCCAAATGAATTCAGGGCAGGGTTTTTTTGTTTTTGGTGGAGTTTTTTTTTTTTTTTGCCATTTTTGAGTTTCTGAATTATAGATAAGAAACTGTAAATCTGTACATAGATCAGCTTACTTTGTTAAACTTATATACCAACCAATATCAAGGGATCAGGGAAAGCATTTAGGTACTGAATAGTTGAAATAAACCCCTCCTAAAATTTAAAAAAAAAATCACAAACTAACAGTTTATTATAAAAAAAAAAAAAAAAAAGAGGCAGAAGTGCATGCCTGTAGCCCTAACTACTCAGGAGGCTGAGGTAGGAGGATCACTTGAGCCCAGGAGTTTGAGGCTACAGTTGAGTTATGATATGATTGCCTCACTGCACTCCAGCCTGGGTGACAAAGTAAGACTCCATCTCTGGGGAAAAAAGAAAAACAAACAAAAAAAGAAACAGCATAAACTATATCTAGTATACACTTACCTCTATCATTTGACACAGGATTAGGCAAATATAATTCTTATTTTCAATAATTAAAAAGAGAGTTTTCGCATTGTTTTTGGACAATTTTATGTCAACTTTTCCTAGTACTTCAGTCAACTGTCATTACCTAGTGGTCAAAGTTCATCATGAGAAGAATGGCTCACATTATTTGCATCTAGAAAGACTGAGTCTCTCTATAAAAAAAATCATGCTTAACAACAATGAATTTAAGGATTTACAAATAGCCATTCAAAATCTATTTGTATATAAAAGAGTTTATATATCTATTTGTTTGTATATAAAAGAGTTTCTGTATTTGTTGCTACCAGTTCTATTAAATATTTATTTCTAAATATTTATTAAATGTTGACTATGTTCCAAAGTATGCTAGTTCTGAAGCTACAAAGACAAGACACAATCTCTGCCATTATCGAACAGACAATCTATTGTGGTAGACAAGTGAATTGCCATGATATAGGCTCACAAAGGACGCTATGAAAATTCAGAGGGGTATTTAGGTCCCCAGCCCAGGTTGTAGGCAAACAAGGAGAAAGCATGCACAAAAGGAATGCAAATAAGAACTTGGAAGGTTCACAAAAGTGCAGGCCAGGAGCCATGGCTCACACCTTTAATCCCAACACTTCGGGAGGTTGGGGCAGGAGGATCACTTGAGGGCAGGGTTCGAGAAGATTAGTCTGGGCAATATAGGAAGATGCTGTGTCTATAAAAAATTTAAAAATCAGCTGGGCATGGTAGCACATGCCTGTAGTCCCAGCTACTCAGGAGACTGAGGTGGAAGGATCACTTATGCCCAGGAGGTTGAGGCTGCAGTGAGTCGTGATAGCACCACTGCACCCCATCCTAAGCAACAAAGTGAGAATCCGTCAAAAAAAAAAAAAAAAAAGGAGAAAAAGAAATTGCAAACATAGTTCATCATAGCTAGAGGGCAGAATAGCAAAATAGGGGAGGAAAGCAGAGAAGAGTAGCTAAGGACAACCAACAGAATTACAAAAACAAGATTTTCATCCACAGTCAGAAGACAATTCCAAATCTGTATCTCCAACTAGGACCTCTCTCCTGAGCCCCAGGCTACTATATCCAACTGCCCACTCGGCCTCTCCATTTCAATGTCCCTCGTGCACTAAACTCAACAAATCCAAACTGAATTTCTCCTACATCAGTGATGGCATCACCATCCACATATTGCCCAAGACATTATCATCCTGGACTTCTCATCCTCTCTCATCTATATCATCTATCTATTCAAACACCAAATCCTATTGATTAAAGCTCTCCTCCATTCTGGCTGTCACTCCTTTAGTTCCATATACTACACCACTCCAATATGAATTACAGCAATAGGAACCTAACTGATTTTGTGCTTCTTTTTTAAGTTTTGTTTCTTAAATTTTTATTTCAATACTTTTTAGGATACAGGTGGTTGTTTACATGGATAAGTTATTTAATGGTGATTTCTGAGATTTTAGTGTACCCGTCTCCCAAGCAGTGTGCACTGTACCCAATATGTAGTCTTTATCCCTCACCCCCATCCCAACCTTCCCCCTCCGAGTCCCCAAAGTCTAGTATATCATTCTTATGACTTTGCATCCTGTGCTTCTTTCTTGCCTCCCATCAACCCATTCTCCTATTGAAGTATGGTCTTTCTAAACTATACATGTACCACTCCCCTGATCCTTACTGCCACCAAGCAAAATTCCTAGGTCTTAAAACAAGACTGGCTTCTTTATCACTCCAAACTTACATCCCTAGCCTACCATGCTTTTTATCATTTTCATGCCCTCACTCATGATGTTCTCTCTGCTCAAAATCCATCACATCCCTCTGCCCCAACTCCTTGTACAAGTAAACTTTCTCTTGAAGGCTGAGCCAGATCAAATCTAGATAGGTACCTCTCCTCCTAGTGCCTAAAGTCCTTTATCTAGCTGAATCGTAACTGCCTCTTATCTCTCCCATTAGACTACGTGTTTAAAGAAGACAGACCTATGTCTTAGTTTACTGCATATTCATAGTGCCTAGCATATTCATTTAATAAATGAATTTTTAATAGGCACTTGATTAATAGTTATTGTGTTTTCAGAGAAATAAAAACAAAGCCTAGGAAAACAGGTTGACAATGGGAAATCATGGAAGGTTCATGATCAGGAAAGTAACAGGAATATGAAGACTGGTCAGATTCCACAACTCTGAGCCACAATTATCTTTGGAAGGAGTCATTTACCTGCATGTTTAAAGGTCACAGCATAACTGTTTCCCTTCCTTATTCTTCTATCCCTGCAATTATCTTCTCTTTCTACCCTCTCCTTTAGCTATCACATCTACTGCTACCACTTCCTTTTCCATTTCTGCAGATGAGTTCCTAATTGGTTTCCTACAGTCATTTTTAAATGACCTCTAAAATACAGGACTTTCTAATATTGACCTACTCTCCTAGGACTCTATTTTAACCCAGCACTTCCACACTTGAAAGTAATATTTAAAAATTAACTAAAAATGTATAAAACAATTTAGCTTCAAGAATATTACACACCACTGTAAAGTCAGAAACCTATATATATGAGAATATATATATTCTCATATATTTATCAAATGTATGAGAATATATATAAATAGTAGCATTAACATCCGAGCACTTTGGGAGGCCAAGACAGAAGGATCACCTGAGGCCAAGAGTACAAGACCAGCCTGGCAACACAGTAACACCCCATCTCTACAAAAAAAAAAACTTTAAAAACTAGACGGGCATGGTGGTGTGCACCTATAGTCCTAGCTAATCAGGAGGCTGAGGCAGGAGGATCACTTAAGCCCAGGAAGAAGTTGTAGTAAGCCATAAGCACACCACTGCACTCCAACCTGGGCAACACTGCAAGACCCTGTTTCAAAAAATATATATAGCATTACCACTTAAAGAATATTACACAGCCAATAAAAAAGAATATTATATAGAATATCTAAGGAGAGAAACAAGATGGTTAGGAGAGAGTGATGAGAGAGACTTACTTTTTACCATATACCCTTTTGTACCTTTTGTATTTGTACCTCATACATGTATTACCTAGTCAAAAAAAAAAAAGAGAAAATTTTTAAAAATAAGCTTACTTTAAAAATATTATATAAGTATACTACTTCTTGATTCACAAAGACGTACAACACATTGTTAGGTGAAAAAAGAAACCACAAAACAGTATTACAGTATTGTAATATTAACGTGGGCAATGGGTGTATACATTTAAGTATAATAATCACTAGAGGATTTGGAAAAACGTTAATATAAAGACAGTTGTGAATTACAGCTACAAAATACAAAGAAAAAGCTGATTACAACAGGGAGACATACAGAAAGGAAATTAATTCACTTATCAACAGGAATATACAAATACAATAGCTTTCCACTAATAAACTTGTTTATCAAATAATCTTGCTTAAATCTGATTTTAACTTAAACAATTTTTTCTAACATTGTATATGTTAACATTAGAGAGATATTTTGCTTTTTTATTTTATTTTACTTTATTTTTGAGACAGAGTCTCGCCCTGTGGCCCAGGCTGGAGTGCAGTGGTGCAATCTAGGCTCACTGCAAGCCCCACCTCCCAGGTTCACGCCATTCTCCTGCCTCAGCCTCCGGAGGAGCTAGGACTACAGGGGCGTGCCACCACACCCAGCCAATTTTTTTGTATTTTTAGTAGAGACAGGAATTCACCAGGTTAGCCAGGATGGTCTCGATCTCCTGACCTTGTAATCCACCCACCTCGGCCTCCCAAAGTGCTGAGATTACAGGCATGAGCCACCGCGTTTGCTATGTTGCCCAGGCTGTCCTCCAACTCCTGGGCTCAAGCGATCCTCCCACTTCAGCCTCCCAGGCTGGGGCTACAGGCACACATGTCATGACACCTGGCTTATCTTGCATTCTTGATTTGTAATGTTAAGTGTTTTTTCATTCACAGGAACACTTTTCCCTCACAATGAAATTGTCTTTTAATAAGTTTAACTGTTTATCTTCTGAACTCAGTAGATTGGCCTTATAAATGTGTATCAGTTCTTTACGTGGGGAAGACGAAATTATTGGTAAAATAAGTACAATACCAAAAAAAGAGCTGTTAATGGTAGCTGGCAATAAGGACTCCCTGTGTGAAACTAATAAATGTCTCTTCTCTACCATATTACAAATTCCTTTGAAATCAAGGGCAATGGGTTTTGTTCTGACTTGTATTGCCCCTCCAAAAGCCATACCCTCACCTCCAAAAGTGTTTTTCATAAATAATTGTTAAACAGATTCTCAGCTTCCTATGGGGCAAAGTAATCTGGCTAATTATCCCATTCCCATCAAACTCACTTCCACACTCTTACCATCATTAGTCCCACTAGTTCTCCTGTCTCTAAAACTAGAATTCTACCATTTTTAACTACCCTATCTCCTTCACACAATCAGTTGCCATCCTGTCAATTCTATACCCGAAATCTGTATATATCCAAAAGATGTATAAATCCTCTCCTATGTAGTTCCACTGGGACATAGCATAGCACTGATTTAGAGCCAGAAAAATGTGTGATGGTGGATCTTAATCTAGCTATGTTATTTTAGGAAAGTCACCTAATCTCTCAGGCTCAGTTTCCTTATCTACAAAATATAGATGACTACCTTTGAAAACAGCGTGGGCCCTGCAGTGGCTCACGCCTGTAATCTTTGCACTTTGGGAGGCTGAGGTGGGAGAATTGCTTGAGCTCAGGAATTCAAGACCAGCCTGGGCAACATGGCAAAACACCACCTCCACAAAAAAATAAAAAAATTAGCCAGGCGTGTTGGTGCACAACTGTAGTCCCAGCTACTCGGGAGGCAGAGATGGAAGGATCGATTGAGCCCCGGTGGCAGAAATTGCAGTAAGCCGTGATCGCAGCACTGCACTCCAGTTTGGGTGACAAAACAAGACCTAGTCTCAAAAAAAAAAAAAAAAAAGAAGAAAAACTGATGGAAGGACCAGAGATGATTTACTTAAGTTATCAAAGCCCACTGTGTCTGGCACAAATTAGGCATTCAATAAATGTTAAACAATGATTGCTGCCCATTGGCTAACTCAGGTTTTCATAACATCTCACTTTTTCTCCCTGATTTTGTCACCTTACGTCTATTTTCTCTGAACCATTTTAAGTATTATTGATCAAGTAATTTACCCAATGTATCTTACTAATTGTATGATTTGCCTGCTCAAAAACTACCCATTTCCTACCAAAAAAAGTCCATAATTTTTATTTTTTTTTTTTATTTATTTTTTTTAAGAGACAGAGTCTTGCTCTGTCGCGCAGGCTGGAGTGCAGTGGCGCGATCTTGGCTCACAGCAACCTCCATCTCCCGGGTTCTAGCAATTCTCCTGCTTCAGTCTCCTGAGTAGCTGGGACTACAGACGCATACCACCACGCCCGGCTAATTTTTTGTATTTTAGTAGAGACGGGTATCACCGTGTTACCCAGGCTGGTCTCAAACTCTTGACGTCAGGCAATCCACCCGCCTCAGCCTCCCAAAGTGCTAGGATTACAGGCTTGAGCCACCGCGCCTGGCCTAAAGTCCGTAATTTTTTGTTGAGCATTCAAGGAGCTCCATGATCTGTCTCTGAACTGCCTTGGGTGCCACTTCACACTGCTACTTCAAGCATATCCTAACAGATGACTGACTACTCCAATAGAATGTCCTCCTTTCCTAACTACAACCGTGAAATATTGCCCCTTTCACCAAAGACCAAGTTCATAAGCCAAACACCTTGATGAAGTCTTTCCTGATACTCTCAAATGAAAAGTTATCTCTGCCTCTTCTGAAATCATGTATCCTTTATTTATACCCACAAAGACAGCTAGTTCTAATATGTCAGATACTGATGGGCATTTTGTAAACAAAGATGATAAACCCCAATGAATTCACACTGTGTTTCTTTATGCAATCATCACATTCTAACTCAAATCACAATTTTGTGGATCTAATCTCCAACACTGGGTTATAACTTCTTGAAAACAAACATTTCAATATTTCATATCACCCACAAACCCCTACTTCCTCCTTCAAGACTTGATTCAAATGTGATCTCTACTAAGCCTTCCCCAATCACCCCAGAAGAAGGCATTTACCATCTGCCCTATGCGCTCAAGGTACTCAAAGTTTACCTAAGAATGAATAAAAGAATAGATTAAATATATGATAAACTAATGAAGGCAAGTTTCCTAAACTAGAATAGTACTAAACTAATTCATCATATGCCTCTTTCTCTTTTTTTCTCTTTCTCTTTCTCTTTCTTTCTTTCGAAACAGGGTCTCACTCTGTTGCTCTGGCTGGAGCACAGTGGCGTGATCTTAGCTCACGGCAGCCTCGACCTCCCAGGCTCAAGTGATCCTTCCACTTCAGCCTTCTGAGTAGTTGGGGCAACAGCATCAAGCCACCACAGCTAGTTAATTTTCTTTTGTAGAGATGGGGGTTCCACTATGTTGCCCAGGGTGGTCTCAAACTCCTGGACTCAAACAATCCTTCTGCTTCCGCCTCCCAAAACGCTGAGATTACAGGCATGAGCCACTGCGCCAGGCTCTTTCAAATTTAACTGTCCATTTCTATACACATGATAAGTTTGATCTGATCCAACTACTGTCTCCATTGAGGGTTTTCTAAATCTTGGCTGGAATGTCAGAGAGATATAGTCATTGAACAAACAGTGCTAACTGACACTGACCCACATGAAATGTGAAACCATAAATTAATTGTCAGTAAGAAATGCTAACTCGAAGTTCTCCAAATTTTGACTTTTACAAACCTATAAACCATTCGTTAAATTAGATCACAGCTGTCAGCTTTCTATTTTGCCAGGTAAAGCATTATGATACAACCACTACCCACTATCATTACTATCTTACAAAAGAAAGAACATTTTAAACATTTTCCATTCAAATATTTATTGAGCACCTACGTTTTGCTAACAGAGGCACTTGAGATACAACTGAGAAGAAAACAAATTATATGTATCCTCAAAAAGCTTGATACAAGAACACACTTGACACAAATAAAAGGAAAAAAATAATATCCAAAGAAAGAACAGTTCTCTAAATTGATTAAGCTTACAATAAGACAAAGAAATGTGAAGTCCGCTTTTTTTTTTTTTTTTTTTTTTTTTTTTTGGAACAATTTCTCCGTAGACTTCATTCGAGTACATTTTTGGTCTGCTTTCAGGAATCTTTAGTTAACCAGTTATGTTTAATTTACATATTGCTGGGTCAATTGTACATTCAGGTGCGTTCAAATAATTTTGTACAGAAATATTACTCCACAACATTCCACCCCCGCCCTCAAAAGACATGTCTGCTAATGAGTTTAACTATACTTCTCTCAATGCTCCCCTCTTCGCAAGTATTCTCCGTGAATGCATCTCATTCCTAATGTGTGAAATCTTTCCGAGAGACAAGTATTAAAGTTTCAGGCCAAATTACAGAGCACCGTAATCCTAAACCGAATGAGTGTCACAACTGCGGAACATAACTCCCGACAGAAAAGGGGCCAAAGAGAAAGGATTTAGAAACATCGTGATTCGGAAACCACGAAGCCAACGTAAGCTGCTCAGACTCCGGCACTACTGTCAAACACTACTGTCAAATCAAGACCCCTCCCAAACGCCATCTGAGGTAAACCTGAGAACCCTGATCCTTCTCACGGCCCAAACCTGATAGGAAAAATAAAAAATAAAGCCATGCAAGCAGAAAAGCCAACTCGACCAAACACACGGAAGGTCCAAGTTAAAGCAAGGAAATGAAGAGGCTGCTGCAGCCCTCCCTCAGACGCGATGCTCACACCGCTCGGGGGAGGGTGTCTGTGTGTAAGCGAGAAATTAAAGAAGTAATCTGCAGAGGGAAAAGTCGAGGACGCCCAACGGTTTTTTTGTAAAGGTCCCAAGTCGAGAAGCGGCGTCAGAATCAAGTCGCCAAGCCTCACCTCAGCGCTCGGGTGTTTAAAAGTATCTAAAAATAGCAGCTCCATCGCCGAGTCCACCGCCATGTTTGCCGCGGGCGGGGAACAGGGGGGAGAACTTCCGGGGCAGCGCTCCAGCCTCGGCGACAGCGGCTCAGGAGAGGGAGAAACAGCGGCACTTCCGGTGACCAGAGCACTAGCGCCGCAAACCTCGGCCTATCCCATCGCATCTTGTTGCCCAAAGTTGCCGGCCCCGCCTTTTCCAGCGCGGCGGAGGGCGCCCCCAGACGCAGAGGGGAAAAGAGGGAAGCGAGATGTGGACTACGGGGTCTCCAGTGGTTCAAACCCTGTCGTTCCGCCGCTTTACAGAGCCACAGCTGTCCCCGGGTGGCGAAGTGCGGAGACAGGGTTTTGGAGAGGGTGGAGGAAGGGGAGGGAAAGCTGCCAACTTTGGATACCAACCCCGTACACCCACCGAAGGGGATGTCCCACTTTTTCCAGCGCTGGGAGCAAAAAGATAACAGTGAGCGAGGTTTGATAAGTAAGACATTGATTTAAATAGAAGAAAAACTGTTGTCTCAACAAACGAAGAGATTCTTTGTTTTCTTATCTGTAAAATGTGAAAAATCGTACTTAACCCACAGGCTGATTGTGAGGAGTAATTGAAATAAAAATCGAGGAATTGTATAACGTGAAGTACCAGGAACAATAAAACAGGAGGCAGAATGAAAAGTAAGCCTCTCGTGTCAGGTATTGAGCTTTTGAGCAACGAGATAAACACAGCGGTTTGGTAGTCTAAATGGCACAAACCCTTAGCAGAGCAACTAGGAAATAGCTTGTAAAATTACACGTGCCTACCCCTCTTCTAGGAAAATTCTCGCCCACATATCTACAAATACAAGAATATTCATAGCAAACTTCGTAAGTTGCAAAAGAACAGGAAACATAAGTGCCATTGACAGAAGTAATAACTAAACAGTGGCGTATTTATATAATAGTATATAGCAAGTACGAAGAATGAACTAGTACTATATTTACTAGCATGAAAAATCCCAAAAAACAGGGTTGGCGGGCGCGATGGCTCACGCCTGTAATCCCAGCACTTAGGGAGGATGAGGCGGGAGGATCGCTTGAGCCCAGGAGCTGGAGAACTGCCTGGCAATATAGCGAGACCCCGTTCTTCACAAAAAGGAAAAATGAAAAAGACAAAAACCTAAACAAAACAAGTTTAACACACCTCATCGCAAGCCGGGTACGGTGGCGTGTTCCTGTGGTCCCAACTTCTCGGGGAAGCTGAGACAGGACAATCTCTTAAGCCCAGGAGTTGGCGGCCAGTGGGGACACCCATCTCTTAGAAAAGGAAATAAAAAATATATAATGTAAAATAACATTTATATAATTAACGTGGAAAAGAATATAAATGTTTAGGAGTGTACATATGTCATGAAATTATAAAGTCATACATTGGAATGACTAAATTTTCAAGGTAGTGGTGAACTGGAGGGAGATATAATGGAGAAGAACAGAAAGGCTTCACATGCCTTGGTAATGTTTTATTATTTAGGTTAGTGTTCATTTCACAAGCATGCCTTACATTATTGTTTGTACCTTCTGGTATGTCTGAAATATTTAATAATAAATGAGTTTCTAAAGTAAATCTCCTATCCACATCCTCAGCCATCCAGTTTCCTCTATTAGCTAGCTATAGTTTGTCTTTTATTATTTGTTGTTGCATTGATATTTGTTGTTTCTAATATTTTTCTGTTTTCTGATTCTTGCTTTTTTTTTTTTAGAAACCAGGTCTTGCTTTGTTGCCCAGGCTGGTCTCAAACTCTTGGCTTCAAGCAATCCTCCTGCCTCAGCCTCCCAAAGTGCTGCAATTATAGGCGTGAGCCACCCTGCCCCGCCCCTTCTTCTGTGTTTAGGCTTATATGCTGTTCTCTTTCTAATTTCTACCACTGATGTTTATTTTTATTTATTACTATATGTATTTATGTATATGAATTTTCCCCTAAGCTCTGCCTTAACCAATGTACTATATAGTGCTTTTATTGTTGTCATTTTACAGTCTGATTTTCTTAGCTTTGATACCCGTTTGTTTTTACATTTTTATTTTTATTTCAATACTTTTGAGGGAACAGGTGGTGTTTGGTTGCATGGAAAAGTTCTTTAGTGGTGATTTCTGAGGTTTTGGTGCACCCACCACCTGAGCAATGAGGGTGCTCAATGCACCCTCTGCCTCCCTGGTCGAAGCAATTTTCCTGACTCAGCCTCTTGAGTAGCTGGGACTACAGTCGTGCACTACCATGCCCAGCTAATTTTTGTATTTTTAGTAGAGATGGGGTTTCAATTTTAGCCAGGCTGATCTTGAACTCCTGACCTCAGACAGTGCCCACCACCATGCCTGGCTAATTTTTTGTATTTTCAGTAGAGAGGAGGTTTCACCATGTTAGCCAGGATGGTCTCAATCTCCTGACCTCATGATCCACCCGCCTCGATATCCCAAAGTGCTGGAATTAGAGGTGTGAGCCAACCGCACCCAGCAAAAATAGAATTTTTACAGATAAGTAAGAACCAAGGAGTAGAGAAAAGTTGTATAAATAACTTTTCAAAAAACTTTTGTTGCCTTCCTTTCCAGTTTGGGCCTGGCAGAATGGCTCCTGCAAAGAAGGGTGGCAAGAAGAAAAAGGGCAGTTCTGCCATCAACAAGGTGGTGACCCGAGAATACACCATCAGCATTCACAAACACATCCATGGAGTAGACTTCAAGAAGCGTGCCCCTCGGCCGGGCGCGGTGGCTCACGCCTATAATCCCAACACTTTGGGAGGCCGAGTCAGGCTGATCAGAAGGTCAGGAGTTCGAGACCAGCCTGGCCAACATGGTGAAAACCCGTCTCTACTAAAAATACAAAAATTAGCCGGGCGTAGTGCTGAGGGCCTGTAATCCCAGCTACTCGGGAGGCTGAAGCAGGAGAATCGCTTGAACCCAGGAGGCAGAGGTTGCAGTGAGCTGAGATCGGGCCACTGCACTCCAGCCTAGGCGACAGAGCGAGACTCCGTCTCAAAAAAGAAAGAAAGAAAAAGAGAAGCACGCCCCTCCACTCAAAGAGATCCAGAAATTTGCCATGAAGGATATGAGAGTTCCAGATGTGCGCATTGATACCAGGCTCAACAAAGCTGTCTGGGCCGAAGGAATAAGTAATGTCCCATACCGTATCCATGTGCAGTTGTCCCAGAACGTAATGAAGATGAAGATTCACCAAACGAGCTCTATACGTTGGTTACCTATGTACATGTTACCACTTTGAAAAATCTACAGTCAGTATGGACAACTAACCACTGATCATCAAACACATCAAATAAAGTTATAAAATTGCAAAAAATACCACAAACTTTTGTTGCGTAGAACAAAGAAATGTGATGCTTGTTGGAGGAAGCCTGTCAGGTCAAGAAATAGTATTTTTAAGATGAGGGATAACAGTGTGTAGAATTATGGGAACAAAGTAATGAGGAGAGTAACCATGATGATGAAGAGACAGAGGGGACATCTGAGACAGCAAAGTGTTTAATAGGTAGAAGTGGTACCTGGTGGCCAAATAAAGAGTAACCTTTGCTAAAAGAAACACCTACTCTCTGGTAACTAGGGGAAGAAAGAGTCCATGGGTACAAATGCAGATGAGGATATACTATGTGGAAAATGAGGGAGTTCCTCTCTGATGGTTTCTGTTGTCTCATTGAGGTCATTAGCTTGTCAAAAATAGATGAGGTAGGCTGGGTGCAATGGCTCACGCTTGTAATCCCAGCACTTTGGGAGGCCAAGACGGGCAGATCACGAGGTCAGGAGATCGAGACCATCCTGGCTAACACATAGTGAAACTCCATCTCTACTAAAAATACAAAAAAATTAGCTGGGTGTGGTGGCCTTCCACCATGTGATGCAGAAAGAAGGCCCTCACCAGATGTTAGTGCCTTGATCTTGGACTTCTGGGCTCTGGAACTGTGAGCCAATAAATTTGTTTGTTATAAATGAATCATTCTTAGATATTCTGTTATAGCAGCACAAACAAACTAAGACAACAACCTACAGAATGAAAGTATTTACAAATTATATATCTAATTAGGATCTACTCTGCAGAATATAGAAAGAACTCTTACAACTCAACAACAAAAAGACAAACCCCCCAATTTTAAAATGGTCAAAGGTCTTGAACAGACATTTTCCAAAGAGGGTGTACAAATGACCAACAAGCACATGAAAAGATGTTCAATATCTTTAGTCATTAGGGACAGGCAAATCAAAACCACAGTGAGGCTGGGCACGGTGACTTATGCCTGTAATTCCAGCACTTAGGGAGGCCAAGGCAGGTGGATCACTTGAGGTCAGGAGTTCAAGACCAGCCTGGCCAACATGGTGAAACTCCATCTCTACTAAAAATACAAAATTAGCTGGGTTTGATGGTGCATGCCTGTAATCCCAGCTACTCAGGAGGCTGAGGCAGGAGAATCTCTTGAACCCGGGAAGTGGAGGTTGCAGTGAGCCAAGATCGCACCTCTGTACTCCAGCCTTGGCAATAGAGTGAGACTCTGTCTCAAAAAAAAAAAAAAAAAAAAAAAAACACAGTGAGATACCACTTCATATCCATTAGGATGGTTACAGTTTTTTAAAAATAACAAGTATTAGCAAGGACATGGAGAAATTGAAACTCTTGTACATTGCTGGTGGGAATGTAAAATGGTGCAGCCACTGTGGAAAGCAGTGTGATGGTTCCTCAAAAAGTTAAGCATAGAATTACCATATAACCCCAAGTCCAACTGCTAGGTATATATTAAAAGACTCAAAAATGGGTATTTATTTATTTATTTATTAAATGAGGCAGGATCTTGCTCTGTTGCCCAGGCTGGGGTTCAGTGGTATGATCATAGTTCACTGCAGCCTTGAACTTCTGGGCTCAGACGATCCTCCCACCTAAGCCTCTTGAGTAGCTGGGACTACAGGCACATGCCACCATGTCTTACTGATTTTTTAAATTGTTTAGAATGGGTGTGTGTGTGGGTGGGGAGATCTCACTATGTTACTCAAGCTTATCTCTAACTCCTAACCTCAGCAGTCCTCCTGACATGGCCTTCCAAAATGCTGGGATTACAGGTGTGAGCCACTGTGCCAGCCTGAAAGTAGGTATTTAAACAAATACTTATATGCGCATGTTCATAGCAGCACTATTTACAATGGTCAAAAAGGTACAAACAACTCAAATATGCATCAGCAAATAAACGCTTAAACCAAATATGGTATATACGTACCTACTTCCCCCCAGTGGCTCCTCCTACCCCTCAGGAGACTTGATATTCTCTCATTTGTGAGAGTATATTCCACAGCTTAAGCTTTAGTACCCAACTTGTTTGTGGCTAGAAGAGGTCAGTGTCCTTCTTCTAGCCTCTGAGCTGCTTCCCATGTAGTGACTGTATCTTGTTCATTAATACATCCCTAGTACATGGCACATACTAAACACTCAAAAATACTTATTGAACAAATTAATTTATTTTGTCCTATTTCAGATCCCATATAGAATTATATATGGCACATCATTTATATGTCAAATGCTTATATTGTACTTTTCTGTTTTTGTTCTTTCATTTTTGTCTCTCTTGCTCATCAGATTATAAAGTCTCCCAGGACGGTGCTCTGTAACCAGCCCATAGTAGCTACTGCTATTTTACCAGCCACTGTATCTTTCCTTCTTTGATTTCCAGCACCTGACAGTGGAAAGAGCAATTTGAAGAAAAACAAAATTTGTCTTCAGTGTGAAAAGCAATATATAAAAGTCTGAATACTTGCCAGGAACAACTTGAGAAAAAAGACAAAGGTGGTGGGAGAAATGTAACCAGCCCACAATTCCAATGTTGATAACAGATGAGCTCCCTTTCAAGGTGACTGACATTTACACAAGTATACAGAGCAAGAGGAAGGTCTGAGTGAACTGCCAAGCATTTTAACTTCTCCTGAGACCGAGCACATCAACAGTTCTCTTGGAAAAGAACGACTGATTTGGGAGTCCGGCAGACTGCCAGCTGCAAGACATTCATCCGGCATCAGGAACACAATGGGCCTTCATTTGCCTGCCTCTCTGAAGGCACCAATCAAAAGTAACAGCTGCCCCCTTTTTCTATGAGACTTGATTATGATTTTCCATGGCCAAGGGTTTGCTGTGACACTTCCATATCATTCTTCAGTATGTAGTCCAGAGATTACCTACAGATTTAATAAACAAACACAGACTGTAAACTATTATATACAGATATATCTCAAAATAAGCATACCCATTAGTGCCAGTTGTTCTGAAAGATTGAATGACCCCAGCTATTTTCCAAATGTATTTTCAGAAAGTCATGAATACACCTTTCTGGGATCCCACCTATTTCAAAGACAGGCAAAGCTCTGTGGTT
Organism: Chlorocebus sabaeus; assembly: GCF_047675955.1. Classification (NCBI taxonomy): domain Eukaryota; kingdom Metazoa; phylum Chordata; class Mammalia; order Primates; family Cercopithecidae; genus Chlorocebus; species Chlorocebus sabaeus. The sequence continues at coordinate 98,309,932 of NC_132911.1, forward strand.
CAGTTCCACCATCCAGTACCAGGCCCATAGTATGCGGACCATATGCCTTACACATGGCCTTTTCTCTTTATGTAATTGTTGTACCATATTCAGCAGATCTAGACTGTCTGGAATCATGTTCCCTCAAGAAGCCCCACAGAAAAAAAAGGTTTCTGTGATCAAAAATCATTTGGGAAATGCTGCAAACCCTATCTCCCTCTTAGAGCTTAACCATGCATGTTGGAGCATAATATAAACCTTTTCCATCCTGGGCCACAGAGTGAGACCTCACCTCTAAAATAATAAATCAATAAACTCTGAGAAATACACAGAAAAGTAACTTCTGTAACTTTTAGGTCTTAATTACAAGCAATTGTAGCTTAATCTAAACTTGCTCTTCACTTTATTTCTGTACTCTTGAAGACTAGTGACATAAGCCTTATGAATTATTCTCTTTTTTCTTCTTTTTTTTTTTTTTTTTTTTTTTGAGACAGAGTCTTGCTCTGTCACCCAGGCTAGAGTGCAGTGGCGCAATCTTGGCTCACTGCAAGCTCCACCTCCCGGGTTCATGCCATTCTCCTGCCTCAGCCTCCCGAGTAGCTGGGACTACAGGCGCCGACCACCGCACCTGGCTAATTTTTTGTATTTTTAGTAGAGACAGGGTTTCACCGTGTTAGCCAGGATGGTCTCGATCTCCTGACCTCGTGATCCGCCCGTCTCGGCCTCCCAAAGTGCTGGGATTACAGGCGTGAGCCACTGCGCCCCGCCTTTTTTCTTCTTTTTTTTAAGAGAGAGACAAGGTCTCATTCTGTTGCTCAGGTTGGAGTGCAGAGGCACAATCAGAGTTCACTGTAACCTTGAATTCCTAGTCTGAAGTAATCCTCCCACCTCAGCTTCCCTAATAACTAGGACTACAGGCACATACCACCACATTTGGCTAATCTGTGTGTGTGTGTTTGTGTGTGCGTGTGTGTAAAGACAGGGGTCTCATTATGTTGCCCAGGCTGGTCTTGAACTCCTGGGCTTAAGCGATCTCCCACCGCAGCCTCCCAAAACTTTGGGATTACAGGCATAAGCCACTACGCCTGGCTGGATTATTCTTTCTTTAAAAAACAATTTTTAAGCATAAATACAAAGGTTAGGTAGATTTGAAGATGGCCAGTAGCATGAAGTGAGCTGTCTAAAAAGTTGCTTTTACATAAGAATTTTATGTTACTTGATGAGCAAATATTAATTGGGCTCTCCTCTCTGTCTCTTCTCTCTCCCTCTTTCTTTCTCCCTCTGTCTCTCTGTATCACTTTCCCTCCTGTATCAGGGAGTCTACTCCTATGTAAATCTTCTGCAGGTTGTGCAGTGGACTTCACCTAGTCTCCCATCTCCAGCTAATTTGGCCAAGAATAGTCACCTGGCACAAGGTGGGGAGGGAGCTCTCAATTGGCCAGCAACTTCTGATGTGTGGCCTGACTGAACAATGAGAGGTTCAAGTGAAATTACCAGCTGGTAGTAGTACAGAGGATATAGATACATGGAATGGAGCTGAGCCAAATTAACGACAAAGGACTAGACAAGAATGACTGTTGATGATCACCTATACTGAGATGACAAAGCTGCCCTGAGTCCAGAAGCAGGTTCACTGAGGGATGCCCAACCATGTTACTGATCTTGTTTGAGATTAATGTTCTTTGTTGTAAACCCCAAGTCTGTTTCTTGCAACCAAACCATTCTAAATTGAAACAACTACTTAGAAAGTGCTCCTATGGGCTCAGTGGGACATTCAACCAAATGAAATATGATAATGATCTTAAATGAACCACCAATAGTGTTGCAGAGATAAAAGACAAATATCAGAAAGATAGCCAGGCACATGGCTCATGCCTGTAATCCCAGCACCTTGAGGGGCCGAGGCAGGAGGATCCCTCGAGGCCAGGAGTTTGAGACCAGCCATGGCAACAAAGCAAGGCCCTGTCTCTATAAAACAAACAAACAAAAAAAAATTCAAAAATTATCCAGGCACAGTGGTGTGTGCCTGTGGTCCCAACTACTCCAGAGGCTGAGGAGGGAGGATCACTTGAGCCCAAGAGTTCAAGGCTGCTGTGAGCCATGATCACACCACTGCACTGCAGCCTGGGCAACAGAGTGAGACCTTGTCTCTAAAAAAATACAAACAAAATACAGATTTAACCAACTCATTGCCCAGCTTAAGTACAGAGTTTAAAAGTGTGCATTTAGAAACTTCTTAAGTGTTTAGAATGCTTGAGTGTTTTATTTTGCTTTAATTTTGGTCTTCATATTCAAAGTTTTTTTGTTTTTGTTTTTGTTTTTTGAGACGGAGTCTCGCTCTGTTGCCCAGGCTGGAATGCAGTGGTGTGATCTCGGCTCACTGCAAGCTCCGCCTCCCGGGTTCACGCCATCCTCCTGCCTCAGCCTCCCGAGTAGCTGGGACTACAGGTGCCCGCCACCACGCCTGGCTAATTTGTTGTATTTTTAGTGGAGAAAGGGTTTCACCGTGTTAGCCAGGTTGGTCTCGATCTCCTGACCTCGTGATCCGCCAGCCTCGGCCTCCCAAAGTCCTGGGATTAGCAGGCGTGAGCCACTGCACCCGGCCTCAAAGTGCTTTCTTATGCTTCTCTGCTTCTAATCGTGTTCTTTTCCTCATTTTGAAATACCCTTGTCTCCTCTTTGCCAGCTAACTCTATTCATCTTTCAGGACTTGGAAAAACTTTCCTGTTCACCACACCCAACAGGAGATAGGGGTTCCTGTATGCTATTACTGTATATTTTATCATGTCACTTATTTTTGTATTATAATTAACCTTTCCTCAGAAACTGCAGACCCTTTGAAGGAAGAGACTACATCATTTTCATGGTTGTATTCCCTTGCCTAATAGTAGCTGGATATGACAGGCTTTATGTATTTGTTGAATGAGTGAATAATGAGAATTGGGATGGTCAGTGACTCCTTATGGAAATGGAATTTGTTGTTTTCGTGTGGGGGGTGTTTTTTTGTGGTTGCTTGGTGATTGTTTTTTGAGACAGAGTCTCACTCTGTTGCCTAGACTGGAGGGCAGTGGTGTGATCCCAGCTCACTGCAGCCTCGATCTCCCAGGCTCAAGTGATCCTTGCACATCAGCCTTCCAAGTTTCTGGGACTACTGGTACAGCCATACACCTGGCTAATTTTTGTATTTTTTTGTAGAGATGGAGTCTTCCTGTGTTGCGTAGGCTGGTCTCTGACTACTGAGCTCAAGCGATCCACCCGCCTCAGCTTTCCAAAGTGCTGGGATTATCTGCAAAAGCCATCTTGCCCAGCCTGGAAAAGAGTTTGAACTAGATAGTTTCTGAAGGATATATAAGAATTAAGATGGTCAGAGAAGAGGAGAGAGAGTTCAACACATTCAAGAGTATAACAATTTGAGCCAAGGCAGAAAGACTAGTATGTTCAGTGAGTGGATAACTTTAAATGAAGGCACTAAAGACAAAATGAAAGAGGTCAGTTGAGGTCAGATGGAGGAAAGCCTTTAATTCCACTGTGGAATTTGTCTTGTGACCTGAGAATGAACTGAAGAATTGAAACTGAGCACTGGCCAGGCGCGGTGGCTCATGCCTGTAATCCCCTTACTTTGGGAGGCTGAGATGGGCAGATCACTTGAGGTCAGGATTTCAAGACCAGCCTGGACAACGTGGTGAAACCCTGTCTCTACCAAATAATACAAAAATTAGCTGGGCATGGTGGTATGCACCTGCAGTTCCAGCTACTCAGGAGGTTGAGGTGGGAGAATTGCTTGAACCTGGGAGGTGGAGGTTGCAGTGAGCCAAGATCGTGCCACTGCACTCCAGCCTGGGTGACAGAGTGAGACTTTGTCTCAAAAACAGAAACTAAAAAGAAATAAAGAGGCCAGGCGTGGTGGCTCATGCCTGTAATCCCAACACTTTGGGAGGCCGAGACGGGCAGATCACCTGAGGTTAGGAGTTTGAGACCAGTCTGGCCAACATGACCAAGCCCCATCTCTACTAAAAATACAAAACTCAGCCAGGCATGGTGGCACGCACGTGTAATCCCACCTATTTGGGAGGCTGAGGCAGAAAAATCGCTTGAACCTGGGAGGCGGAGGTTGCAGTGAGCCAAGATCATGCCACTGCACTCCAGCCAGAAAGACAGAGAGACTCCACCTCAAAATTAATTAATTGAATTTTGTTTAAAAAAGGAAACTGAGCATTGACTATTTTGAAAGAAGAATAAAATTAAAGAAAATATTTATCAGAAAGTTTACTCTTCCCATGGTGTTTACAACTAATTGAAATGAGAGACTAGAAGCAGAGAGCATTAGAAAAGTTACTAAAATAATTCGGCCGGGCGCGATGGCTCACGCCTGTAATCCCAGCACTTTGGGAGGCCAAGGCAGGCGGATCTCGAGGTCAGGAAATATAGACCATCCTGGCTAACACAGTGAAACTAAAATGCAAAAAGTTAGCCGGGCGTGGTGGTGGGTGCCTGTAGTCCCAGTTACTCAGGAGTCTGAGGCAGGAGAACGGCGGAGACTGCAGTGAGCCAGAGACTGCGCCCCTGCACTCAGCGGCAGAGCAAGACTGCGTCTTACAAAAAAAAAAAAAAAGATAATTCATAAGAGGGGGCTAAAAGTCTGGATTTGGATATTTGACGGTGGAAATGGAAAAGAAAGGAATGAGAATACATATAAGGAAAAAAGTTATGAAATTTTGGTTACATAATGGTCTAATGATTAGCATGAGCATGTAGAACTCAGTATTTACTGATTATTTGACACTCTAAAATTCTGGTCCATACCCATGACAGAAATAAATGGTGAACAAGATGATGAGTTTAAAAATTCATCTATTTTAATGAAGTTCATTGTTAATTTTCTTTTAAGAAATGAGGCCACTTTGGGAGGCTGAGATGGGCGGATCACGAGGTCAAGAGATCGAGACCATCCTGGCTAACACGGTGAAACCCTGTCTCTACTAAAAAATACAAAAAACTGGCCGGGCGAGGTGGCGGGCGCCTGTAGTCCCAGTTACTCGGGAGGCTGAGGCAGGAGAATGGCGTAAACCCGGGAGGCGGAGCTTGCAGTGAGCTGAGATCCATGGCCACTGCACTCCAGCCTGGGCGACAGAGCGAGACTCCATCTCCAAAAAAAAAAAAAAAAAATGAGGCTTTCAGCCAGGCGCTGTGGTTCACACCTATAATCCCAGCACTTTGGGAGGCCAAGGTGGGCAGATTGCCTGAGGTCAGGAGTTGCAGACCAGCCTGGCCAACATGGTGAAACGCCGTCTCTACTAAAAATACAGAAAATAAAAATAAATAAAAATTAGCCGGGCCCGGTGGCACAGCCCTATAGTCCCAGCTACTCGGGAGGCTGAGGCAGGAGAATCGCTTGAACCCGAGAGGCAGAGCTTGCAGTGAGCCGAGATCATGCCACTGCACTCCAGCCTGGGCAACAAAGCAAGACTCCATCTCAAAAAAAAAAAAAAAAAAAAAAAAAAAAAGGGGAAATGAGGCTTTCAAAAGTCATGTTGAAACTTTATAATGAGACCTCATTTCTCCAAAAAAAAAAAAAAATTAGCCAAGTGCAGTGGTGCACACCTGTAGTCCCAGCTACTTAGGATGCTGAGCGGGGAGGATTACTTGAGCTGCAGTGAACTATGATCTCATCACTGCACTCCATCCTGGGCAAGAGAGGGAGACTTCGTCTTAACAAAAAAAAAAAGAACATTTAGATGCCAGGCAAATGTTTTATTAGTACAAGGCCAGAAATGAAAATCTCAGGCAATTTCAAGGCCCGGTTGCAATCTACCGCCACCTGCTGGGGAGTCCATTGCAGACTGGAGGAGAAGTGTATACTTTATTAATTATTAATTGCTAAACCTGTTATACAAACTTATAGTTTCATAAGGTCATCTATTCTTTCTGATCTTTACTATAAACTGGAATTGCTGTATCACTGCCAGATCATGGGCCCTATAGCTTTATTACTGACTGATCAAGCTTGATGCCTTATCCCATTTTAATTCTACTACTTAGTGAGTGGTTTTAGGATTTCCTTAGGTAAAGAATTTCTTCACTTCTTAAAACAGCAGCCAGATGCAGTGGCTCATGCCTGTAATCCCAGCACTTTGGCAGGATGACGTGGGAGGATCACTTGAGCCCAGGAGTTGAATACCAGCCTGGGCAATAGGCAACAAAGCAAGACCCCGTTTTATTTACCAAAATAATAATAATAATAATAATACACTGGGCACGGTGGCTCACGCCTGTAATCCCAACACTTTGGGAGGCTCAGGCGGGTGGATCTTGTCAGGTCAGGCATTCGAGACCAGCCTGGCCAACATGGTGAAACCCCCTCTCTCCTAGAAATACCAAATTAGCCAGGTGTGGTGGTACAGGCCTGTAATCCCAGCTACTCGGGAGGCTGAGGCAGGAGAATCACTTGAATCTGGGAGGCAGAGGTTGCAGTGAGCAAGATCACACCATTGCACTCCAGCGTGGGTGACAGAGTGAGACTGTCTCAAAAAAAAAAAAGAAAGAAAGAAAAAGAAAGAGAAAAAAGAAAAACATAGTCATGGTGGCATATACCTGTGGTGCAGCCTGGGTGACAGGGCAAGACCCTATGGGGAAAAAAAAAAAACCCACAGCAAAACTTTACTAGTTACTTTTACAAGGATGTTGTAAGAAACACTGGCAACACCAAATGTTGGTGAGGATGTGGGGCAACAGGAGCTCTTATTAATTGCTGGTGGAAACACGAAATGGTACAACCATTTTGGAAGACAATTTGTCAGTTTCTTACAAAATTAAACATACTCTTACTATACAATCCAGTATTCATGCTTATTAGTATTTACCCACAGGAACTGAAAATTCCTATCCACATAAAACCTGCAGATGGATGTTTATAGCAGCTTTATTCATAATTGCCAAAACTTGGAAGCAACAGAAATGTTCTTCAGTAAGTGAATGGAAAAATAAACTGTTATATCTAGATAATAGAATATTACTCAAAACTAAAAAGAAAGAAGATATTAATCCATAAAAAGACATGGAAAAAACTTTGATTCATGTTTCTAAGTAAAATAAGCCAATCTGTAAAGGCTACATACAGTATGAGTTCAATTATATGACATCCTGAGACGCTAATGGCTCTCCTAGACGGGAGGCTCACGAGAGTGGTAGGGCTAAAGCCTAAAACCATGCAATGTCTGGGGTTTCCTCTACTTTTTCAACTCATGATCTTGTTCACCCTTTATTTCTGTCATTGATGTGAACTAGAATTTTAGACTGTCAGATAACCAGTAAACATTGAGTTTCAGGCACTCATGGTAATCATTAGAGACCATTATTTAACCAAAATTTCATAACTTCTTTCCTGTTAATGTCTCTTCTCATTCCTTTCTTTTCCATTTCCACTGCCAAAATTCAGACTTTTAACCCCCTCCTATGAATCATCTTAATAACTTTTCTAATGAACTCTTTGCTTCTAGTCTCCTCTTATTTCTTTCATTCCTTTTTTTTTTTTTTTTTTTTTTTTTTTTTTTTGAGACGGGGCCTCATTCTGTCAGCCAGGCTGTAGTACAATGGTGTGGTCATGGCTTACTGCAGTTTTGCATACCTGGGCTCAAGCTATCCTCCCTCCTCAGCCTCCAGAATAGCCAGGACTACGGGCATGCACCACCATGCCTGGCTAATTTTTTAAGTTTTAATTTTGTAAAGACAGGGTCTTGCTATGTTGCTATGGCTAGTCTGGAACTCCTGGCCTCAAAGGATCCTCCTGCCTCAACCCCTCAATGTGCTGAGATTACAGGCATGAGCCACTGTGCCTGGCCATCTTTCTTATATTTGTATTTTATTTCTGCAACACTATTGTTGGTTCATTTAAGATCATTATCATATTTTATTTGATTGACATGTCCCACTGAGCTTATAGGAACACTTTGTAAGTAGTTGTTTCAATTTAGAATGGTTTGATTACAAGAAACAGAGACCCACTTTGCATCATTTTTTAATACTATTGATGTCAAACCCAGTTCTTAATAGACAAATCTATCCAATCTTAATCAGTTTGACCATGAAGTAAGATTCTCATAAACATTTTATAATTTTTTTGTTTTTTTGTTTAAGACCAGATCAATGTTCTAATAAAACTCTGTTGTGCTTTTATCCAAATATTTAATTTACAGATAAACTGAATAATACCTCTTTACTTTTAGCCAATATGTTTACACAGAATTTCTTTTACAAGATTAATCTTTCACAAACCTTCCACAACTTGCTTAAACCTTCAGCTTTTTTCTATCTAACTTAAAACAATCATTTAGCCTTCTAAACTAAGCAAAAAATCCACATTCCCATGCCTTCGTATACTCTTTTACCAAAATACATTCTACTTTCCCTACACATCTTACATGTAAAACTGTTTTTCCAATACTCTCAAGTACATGTTACATTGTTAATGCTTACCAACTTTTACTTTTGATGAAAAACCTGGTAGGTACCAGATGTGGAGCCTAGGATGCTAGACAGAAGTGCAGATAAGGTCTGACTCTTTGCAGCATAGCTAGGGGGCATGGCTAATTCTGTATGTCCCCAGGCCTTACGTAGCTTTAAAGCAGGCAAGTTGCACAGTTAAGAGTCATAGTAGCAGTTTATGAAGCATTTAGCAGGCCTAATGCCCTTTAAAATTACATTTTAAATAAATTCCCTTTCACAAATCTTCTTACAGCTTACATAGACCATCCATGACATGCCTGGACCCCCTAACGTATTCCAAGCATCTCCCCCATTTAAAAACTAGTCATTTTACTTTAGGACAAGAATGCATCATACAAGATCCTCTCTCACACAAAATATCTTTTCTTTATAATGTTCCTTACCAAAAATACCTTTACCTTTATAACCTTTAAAGTAGACAAGAGTCATTTTCTGACCAGGTGCAGTGGCTCACGCCTGTAATCCCAGCACTTTGGGAGGCCAAGGTGGGCAGCTCACTTGAGGTCAGGAGTTTGAGACCCAGCCTGGCCAACATAGTGAAACCCCATCTCTACTAAAAATACAAAAATTAGCTGGGCATGGTGGCACATGCTTGTAATCCAGCTACTTGGAAAGCTGAAGCAGGAGAATTGCTTGAACCCAGGAAGTGAATGCTGCAGTGAGCAGAGATTGTGCCACTGCACTCTAGCCTAGGTGACAGAGCGAGACTCTCTCAAAAAAAAAAAAAAAAAAAAAGTGATTTCCTTCTGTTGGGAGGTTATGGTTTCACTACATGTTGCTGTGCAATTTCTGTTGTGAAGGGGAGCAGATAAGGAGGTTATCTATATATGGTAGAAGTTATCCCCTGCTCAAGAGATTGCTCGGTTAGATTTTTTTTTTTCTAGAACTTGTCTGAATAAGTGTGGGCTATTTCCAAACTTCTGAAGTAGAACTATCTAGGTTGAAATTATTGGTTAAAGATTTAGGTAGCTTTCCCAGGAGTAATAGGGCTATTAGAAGGAAACATGAATTTAGAGTTCAGGTAAATATTAAGCAAGCACCATCTTGACCCAAAGGGTTGTGAATCTTTTCTTTTGGAGAGAAAGGGCACCATTTGCCCCCATTACTCAAAAGGATTTGGAGGAAAGTTGCTCAGAGAAGATTAGCACACACAGAGTAGGCAACTTTTTTTTTTTTTCTTTCTGAGATAGAGTTTCACTCTTGTTGCCCAGGCTAGAGTACAATAGTGCAATCTCAGCTCATCAAACCTCTGCCTCCCAAGTTCAAGTGATTCTCCGGTCTCAGCCTCCAGAGTAGCTGGGATTTCAGGCACGTACCACCACGCCCAACTAATTTTTGTATTTTTAGTAGAGACGGGGTTTCGCCGTGTTGGTCAGGCTGTTGTTGGTCAGGCTCCTGACCTCAGGTGATCTGCCCACCTCGGCCTCCCAAAGTGCTGGGATTACAGGCATGAGCTACCACACCTGGCCGTAGGCAGCTCCTGAACCCAAAAGAAAAATTTATCATTTTACTTGCTGCCTCCAGAGTTTCCCTTGGCTTTCTTTTTTTGATGGTGATGTCTGATTTGGAAGTCAGCCAGAGCAGAGAGCCCCTTCAGCTCAAGGTCATCAGGGGTTGGGATTCTGCCCCAGGGACTGTTTGGCCCTCAGGGCAGTCCTGTTTCCAGTGCCCGAGCTTGTAGCAGAGGGGGCAAGCCATGTGGGGTTTTTTTCCCATTTACCCCATTGGGGCAGTTTGCCTTCTAGTGCCCGGCTTCCTGCACCAATGGCGGTGACCTGGGAGGGTATTCTGAGGGCAACCTGGAGGGGGCTGGAGAGCTTGTGAAGCAGCCAATAGTTGAGTCTACCTCTGGTCCCTGCTCTTTTTAGCCCTGTCCTCCTTGTTGGACATGGTTATAAAAACTGCGGAGGCAAACTTGAAGATTTCCTGCATAAGGGCACGGAGTTCTAAGGCTGACTTTTGTAATTTTCTCCCAGTCTATTTTTAGGCCAAACAGTATTCCAAAGGAAAATTAGTTTTTTTTTTTTTTTTTTTTAATTTTAAGGTTTAGGGGAATCAAAGTTTTCCTGGTTTTTGGGAATGCATCTGAGAGGCATGTCCTGTAATATGGAGATGTGACTACCCACCTGCAAAGAGAGAACAGAGGAGGAAAAAAGGGGAAAGAAGATGCCCCCTCTTATTTTCCTGTTATCCTGAATAATGTCCCCTATTCATCCTTCGGGTTCTGGAATGAACCAGTCTTACTGTGTACTCTTAACCTTGGTCCCATCTCATCACAGTTACCCACTTGAGAACAGAGGAGATACTGGAGTGAACAGTGGGCCCCCTGTCCATCCTTGGGGTTGTGGAATGAACCGGTCTTTCCGTGGATGCCTAACCTTGCCTTCATTTCTGTTCTAATGAAAATGCGTTAGCGTGGGACCAACTTTCACCTCTGTCCTATGGGGTCTCTTGTGCCTGCAGCCTTGGGCCAACCTATATCCTTGTCTCCATGACCTTATAGTGGCTCTCGCTTGGAGCATTTCTGTAAAAATGATTATGTCTGTCCTCAGATTCCCATTTCCCATGCTCATTAAGTAGACAAGCAGCCTGTTTTTCAGCTAACTGCCAAAGGGGGCTGGACTTCTCTCCCTGCTTCCTTCTAATATGGCGTTGAAGGTCTTGATGCATGTTGGGAAGGGCATGGAAATGATTAGAGAAATGGATTCTACAGGAGGAAGTGGGAGGAAGCGAGAGGAATACTCATGGAAAGCCTTTGTAAAGGGAAAATAAATCTTGGGGCCTCAAAATCACTAAGCTAAAGTGAAAAGTCAAGATGGGAGCTACTTAGGGCAAACCTGCCTCCCATTCTATTTGAAGTCACCCCTCTGCTCACTGAGATAAATGCGTATCTGATTGACTCCTTTGGAAAGGCTCATCAGAAACTCAAAAGGGCTGGGCGCAATGGCTCACACCTATAATCCCAGCACTTTGGGAGGCCAAGGGAGGCAGATCACTTGAAGTCAGGAGTTCAAGACCAGCCTGGCCAACATGGCGAAACCCCATCTCTACTAAAAATACAAAAATTAGATGGCATGATGGCATGCACCTGTCATCCCAGCTACTCGGGAGGCTGAGGCAGGAGAATTGTTTGAACCTGGGAGGCAGAGGTTGCAGTGAGCCAAGATTGCACCACTGCACTCCAGACTGGGTAACAGAGTGACACTCTGTCAAAAAAAAGAAAGAGAGACACAAAAGAAGGAAGGAAGGGAGGGAGGGAGGGAGGGAGGGAGGGAGAGAGAGAGAGAGAGAAACTCAGAAGAATGCAACCATTTGTCTCTTACCTACTTATGACCTGGAAGCCCCCTGCCTGCTTTGAGTTGTCCTGTCTTTTCCAGACAGAACCAATGTTCATCTTACATCTGTTGACTGATATCTCATGTCTCCCTAAAATGTGTAAAATCAAACTGTGCTCTGACCACCTTGGGCACATGTGGTCAGGACCTCCTGAGGCTGTGTCACGTGCGTGCATTCTCAACCTTGGCAAAATAAAGTTAACTGAGATCTGTCTTAGATTTTTCAGGGTTCACAATAATAATCTAACCTGTTATAGTGCTGTGTATGATTTTTTGTTCTTTTCCTGACTTCACACCCTAGCTTCCTCCTAATTCTCCCCATTTTGACACCTTGGTCTTCAGTTGTACATTCATATAAAACTCTAATTTCACACTAAACTAGTTGCATGAACTCTTCAAAACATCTTGCAACAGATCAATCAACAAGTATTTATTGTGTGCATACCATGTACCCAGCAAGGTATTTAATCTTTTATAGGCAATGACAGCTGCAGATTTGCTTATTTCCTGCACTGAGTGTTACTTAGTTGATAGGCCATCTGGCTTCAGTTTTTTGTTTTTTTATTTTTAGTTGCAGTGATTGAAAACAACGCTTTAAAATCTATATTCCAGCCAGACACAGTGGCTCACACTTGTAATCCCAGCACTTTGGGAGGCCGAGGCAGGCAGATCACCTGAGCTGAGGAGTTCGAGACCAACCTGGCAAACATGGTGAAACCCCATCTCTACTAAAAATACAAAAAATTAGCTGGCCATTGAAGCACATGCCTGTAATCCCAGCTACTTGGGAGGCTGAGGCACAAGAATCCCTTGAACCTGGGAGGCAGAGGTTGCAGTAAGCCGAGATTGTGCCACTGCACTCCAGCCTAGGTGACAGAGCAAAACTCTGACTCAAAAAAAAAAATAAATAAATAAATAAATAAATAAAATAAAATCTATATTCTTATCCAGATCTCTTGGTCCAGGAAAAAAGCAAAGTGTGGGAAAGAGCAATAAATATTTGTGGAATGAATTATTATCATGTTAGATTTTCTAATTTATTTTATTTAGCACTATATATACTTTTGCTATATTTTGTACAAAGTACTTATGGAATCATTGTCTAGAAGCCCAGTATGCATTAAAATGGTCACTAGAAGTGTGATTCTAAAGCCAAAAGATGGAGATTTCATTAGAGTGTAGAAGAGGAAACATAAATTTAACTCAATTAGTAAATATTATTTTAGCTCATTCCTTATACTAGAAATTATAGCTGGCACTGGATATACAAAGATGAATATCACTGGCTTCATCAAGTTCAATCCCTTCTCACATTTTTTTTTTTTTTTTTTTTTTTTTTGGTGACAGAGTCTCGCTCTGTAACCCAGGCTGGAGTGCAGTGGCATAATCTCAGCTCACTGCAACCTCCGCCCCTCAGGTTTAAGCAATTCTCCTGCCTCAGCCTCCAGAGTAGCTGGGATTACAGGCATGCACCACCATGCCCAACTAATTTTTGTATTTTTAGTAGAGATTGGGGTTTCACCATGTTGGCCAGGATGGTCTCAAACTCCTGACCTCGTGATCCACCAGCCTCAGGCTCCCAAAGTGCTGGGATTACAGGCATGAGTCACCGTGCCTGTCCCCTTCTCACCTTTTCATCAGATTATTTCATTAGTCTCTTGACTACACTGCCTCCCTCCAGTTTTGTCCCTCTTTAAGCCATCTACCACCTCACCACAGTAGACTATCTAAAACCTAGTACTTTTTACTTTTTTTTTTAGAGACAGGGTCTCGCTCTGTTGCCCAGGCTGAAATACAGTGGCACAATCATGGCTCACTGCTGCTTCAACCTCCTGGACTCAAGCCATCCTCCTTCCTCAGCCTCTGAGAGTACCCAGGACTACGGGCACATGCTACCACACCTGGTGCTTTGTTTTGTTTTGTTTTGTTTTGTTTTGTTTTGTTTTGTTTGAGATGGAGTTTCGCTGTTGTTGCTTGAGCTGGAGTGCAGTGGCACGATCTCACGTCACTGCAACCTCTGTCTCCCAGGTTCAAGCGATTCTCCTGCCTCAGCCTCCCGAGTAGCTGGGATTATAGGCCTGAGCCACCATGCCCAGCTAATTTTTGTATTTTTAGTAGAGATGGAGTTTTGCCATGTTGGCCAGGCTGGTTACTCCTGACCTCAGGTGATCCACCTGCCTCAGCCTCCCAAAGTGCTGGGATTACAGGCGTGAGCCACCACGCCTGGCCTCACCTGGCTAATTTTTAAAATGCTTTTGTAGAGACGGAGTCTTACTATGATTCCCAGGCTGAACTGGAACTCCTGGGCCCAAGCAATCATCCTTTCTTGGCCTGTCAAAGTGCTGGGATTACAGGCATGAGCCACTAGACCTAGCATCTAAAATATTTTTCTTTTTTTTTTTTTTTTTTTTTTGAGGTGGAGTATCGCTCTGTCACCCAGGCTGGAGTGCAGTGGTGCAGTCTCAGCTCACTGCAATCTCCATCTCCCGGCTTCAAGCCATTCTCCTGCCTCAACCTCCCAAGTAGCTGGGATTACAGGCATGAGCCACCACACCTGACTAATCTTCATATTCTTAGTAGAGATGGGGTTTCACCATGTTGGCTAGGCTGGTCTCAAACTCCTGAGCTCAAGTGATCCGCCCACCTCGGCCTCCCAAAGTGCTGGGATTACAGGCATGAGCCACCACACCTGGCCACCTGGCTTCTAAAATCTAAATCCAATTTTGCTTAAAACCAACCCCAGCAGAAAGTCCAGGTTCTTTAGCATCATAGATAAGACCATCAAGACATTCCTCCCTCTTTTTGTCTCCTATCACTCTCTCTGCCTTGACATTTATGTTCTAGTTCTATCCAATTTCTTAGGCTTTCTGCACACATACCATATTAATATATATTATAGTGATATTCAGACCATATTAGTTTACACCTCTGAGCCTTTGCTCAGGACCTGAGCCCCTGCCAGCCTTGCATTTCTTAGTGTCTTTGTCCAGCCCAATTTTATTCTTTCTTCAGAGCTCAACTCACTTCCTCCCTGAAGGCTTTCCTGAATTTGCTGGGTAAGTAATGTAAGTTCTTCCATATGTCTGAACTTACCTCTAACATTGCACCTAGCATATTATATTAAAAGGACCTGTGTATGTGTCTTTCCTCTCACCACTGGCTCTTTTGAGAACAGAGACCATGTCCTTTTCGTCTTTGTACTCCCAGTATCCATCAGGGTCCCTGGCCCATAGTTTATCCTTAACAATTTTTTATTGAATCGAATGAAACCGAGTTGATTTTCTTTAAGACATTTACCCCTTCTTTGACTTTTATATTTGTCAAATGAAATTAAATTTTGCTAATACATTTTTACACTAACTAATACAACCTACCAAGTCTTGGAAAAGATGTGTCATTTTCATCTATTAATATTATTTTTTAATGTTGGCCAGATGCAGGTGGCTTATGCCTGTAATTCCAGCACTTTGGGAAGCTGAGAAGGAAGGATCACTTGAACTCAGGAGTTTGAGACCAGCCTGGGCAACATGTCAAGACCCTGTCTCTACAAAAAATACAAAAATTATAGGGGCATGGTGGTTCACACCTGCAGTCCCAGCTACTTGCAAGACTGAGGATGGAGGATCGCTTGACCCCAGAAGGTCAAGACTGTGGTGAGCTGAGATCGTGCCACTGCACTCCAGCCTGGGCAATAGGGTGAGACTCTGTCTCAGAAACAAAAACAAAAGAAAAAACAAAATAGCAGGAACATGGTGAATTTGGGACAAATAACCCGAGAAGGAGGGGAAGGATCAGGAGAGAGGAGGTGGGCCATCTAGCATTTTTGACATCACGAGTGGGTTTTTTGTTTTTTGGTTTTTTGGGTTTTTTTGAGATGGAGTCTCACTGTGTCGCCCAGGCTGGAGTGCAGTGGCGCAGTCTCAGCTCACTGCAACCTCAACCTCCAGGGTTCAAGTGATTCTCCCACCTCAGCCTCCCAAGTAGCCGGCATTACAAGCACCTGCCACCATGCCTAATATTTGTATTTTTAGTAGAGACGAGGTTTCAACAAAGTTTCACTATGTTGGCCAGCCAGGCTGGTCTGGAGCTCCTGGCCTCAATTGATCTGCCTACCTCAGTCTTTCAAAGTGGATCATTTTTAATTATCAAGAAATGAAATAGGTCAGGCACAGTGGCTCATGCATGTGTAATCCCAGCACTTTGGGAGGCTGACGTGGGAGGATCATTTGAGCCCAGGAGGTCGAGGTTGCAGTGAGTCCTGAAATTGCACAGCTGTACTCCAGCCTGGGTGACAGAGCAAGACCCTATCTCAAAAAAAAAAAAAAAAAAGAAATGAAATAAATGACTATAATGACCAGAGAAGAAATAGAGACAACGAAAAGTTATCTTTACTGAACTTTATATATATGTATACTAGTATAAAAAATAAAAATAAATATTATAGTACAAAAAAGGAAAACAGCACAACTGTTTATTCAAAAGATCTCATACCTACCTACCAGTTTGAACTTTGATCCATTGGTTACATACTGATACAATAACATTTTATGTAAATAATTGTCCAGTAACTAATAAACACATTTGAATAAAAGCAAACCACCTGCAAAAGGTACAATTTAGGCAACTACTAAATTGTACCACTGATGTAACTTTGGATTTTCTTAACTCCTTTTCTAGATTTAAAACTATCAAAAATTTTAAAATAATACTACATTTAATTGCAATGATGTATTCAAATTTGGTAAAATACTTCATATATGAACTAACACTTGTACTTACCAAATCAAAATATCACAACTTGCAGTTTATATTCCATCTCACTGTTTTTTTGTGGGATTTGTGTGTGTGTGTGTTTTTGGTATTTTTGAGACAGAGTCTCACACTGTTGCCAGGCTGGAGTGCAGTGATGCAATCTCAGTTCACTGCAACCTCCACCTCCTGGGTTCAAGCGATTCTCCTGCTTCAGCCTCCGGAGTAAACAGGACTACAGGTGCGCACCACCACGCCCAGCTAATTTTTGTATTTTTAGTAGAAATGGAGTTTTAGCCTGTTGGTCAGGCTGGTCTCGAACTCCTGACCTCAGGTGATCTGCCTGCCTCGGCCTCCCAGAGTGCTGAGATTACAGGTGTGAGCCACCACACCTGGCCTCCTATCTCACTGTTTTAAATTTTAAACACAAATTTAAAAGTCAGATGGTCATACAGAATGTCAGAAATGAAGTAATTCAAATTCTGTTTCTTCTATACAAGAAACATCACTGTGCTATCATATCGTATTACATATTACTATACTATCATTGTTTATATCAAATCTGCTAAAACTCAAACATATGTAATAGCACAAGAGTCGGAGACATGAACTATGCCCTAAGTGAGCTTGAATCATTGTGAATCTTCATGAACTTATTCCTAAAATGAATGTGTATAGCTGAGTTCATGTGTGACAGGAACCAAGTGTTTACACTGGAGCTCTGCCAATTAACTTCCAATTAGAATACCATGTTTATTAAAGGATAACTAATAAAACTGTGTCAATTTGAAAGTATTAAAACTCTCAACAATCCACGCACAGTGTCGTCGTACACTTGCAGTCCCAGCTACTCGGGAGGCTGAGGCAGGAGAATTGCTTGAGCCCGGGAGGTTGAATCCAGACTGGGCAATACAGCAAGCCCTCATCTCTGAAAGATAAAACATTTAAAAAAGAAAAAACACCTCTTATGACCTGGCACAGTGGCTCACGCTTGTAATCCCAGAACTTTGGGAGGTCGAGGTGGACGATCAAGGTGGGCGGATCACTTGAGCCCAGGAGTTCGAGGCTAGCCTGGGCAATATAGTGAGATCTTGTCTCTACAAAAAAAAAAAAAAAAAATTAGCTGGGCATGTTGGTATGTGCCTGTAGTCTCAGCTACTCAGGAGGCTGAGGTAGGAGGATTGCTTGAACCCAGGAGGCGGAGATTACAGTGAGCTGAGATGGTGCCACTGCACTCCAGCCTGGGCAACAGAGCAAGATCCTGTCTCAAAACAAACAAACAAAAACACCTCTCAACAGTAACTGCAGCGGGATTCTTTAGGCATGATTTTTTTTTTTTTTTTTTTTTTTGTAGCTAAAAGGCTGAGAAGTGATTAGCAATGCTCTACAACTTAAAGTAACAAAATATTTTTTTCTAGAAGAGGAGAGGGTTATTGCTCAGATTAGTGTATTAATCCATTTTTTGTTGCTATCAAGGAATACCTGAGGCTAGGTAATTTATAAAGAGAAGAGGTTTGTTTGACTCATGATTCTGCAGGCTGCATGAACAGCAGGTGCTGCCATCTGCTTCTGGTAAGGGCTTCAGAGAGCATCCAATCATAGCAGAAGAGGAAGAGGAGCTGGCATTCACATGGTGAGGGGGAAGCAAGAAAGAGGAGGGAGGCCGGGCACAATAGCTCAAGCCTGTAATCCCAGCACTTTGGGAGGCCGAGGCAGGTGGATCATCTGAGGTCAGGAGTTCAAGACCAGCCTGGCCAACATGGTGAAACCCCATCTCTACTAAAATTACAAAAATCAGCCAGGTGTGGTGGCATGCACCTGTAATCCTAGCTACTTGGGAGGCTGAGGCCGGAAAATTGCTTGAACCTGGGAGGTGGAGGTTGCAGTGAGCCAAGATCACTCCGCTGCACTCCAGCCTGGGCAACAGAGCAAGACTCTGTCTCAAAGTAAAAAAAAAAGAGGGAGGTGCCAGACTCTTTAATAACCGGATCTCCTAGAACTAATAGAGCAAGAGCTCATTATTATGGGGTGGGGTGAGCACCAGGCCATTCATCAGGGATCTGCCCCCGTGACCCAAACACCTCCAATATTGGGGCTCACATTTCAACATGAGATTTGGAAAGGACAAACATCCAAACTATGTCAATTGGCTAAAATTTCCGGCACATAGTGATAATGAAAATCATACCAAATTTGTTTTATTTAGCCAATTTTTTTGCAAACAGAAGTAGAAGTAATAAAATTTTAACTTGTTTGTTCTATTGTACATTTAAGCCTACTCACTACAAAACCTTTACCAAAGATTTAAGAGCAACAGTTGGGAAATAGAGAGTACACATAGCTAGAGGGTCTACAGAATCTCTGAAGCGCACAGCACACACTTATCCAGCTCATCCTCTGCACCCATGGTGAGTTCCTCCTCTGCCCCAATGGAAACGGTGGCTACAATCAAGGGGGCTATTTGGTCTGTGGCAAGGAGAGCAAGGACTTCTGGGATGGGAGATGGCTGTGGACCTGGTGAGGTGGACTCTACTGAGGAGAGGGGCATGAGAGTAACTCCTATACTTCCGTGCCAGCTTTTCCTCACCCCCAATTTACAAACAGGTCTCTATGTGTGACAAGACCACATCTTGTCATTTTACTATGCTCCAAGTCTCTTTGGAATTCAGACTTTTGTTTTGTTTTTGTTTCTGTTGCCCAGGCCAGAGTGCAGTGGTGCGAACTCGGCTCATTGAAACCTCCACCTCTCAGGTTCAAGCCATTGTCTTGCCTCAGCCTCCTGAGTAGCTGGGATTATAGGCATGTGCCACCATGCCTGGCTAATTTTTGTATTTTTAGTAGAGACGGGGTTTCACCATGTTGGCCAGTCTGGTCTTGAACTCCTGACTTCACGTGATCATCCTGCCTCGGCCTCTCAAAGTGCTGGGAGTGAGACACTGCGCCTGGCCTGTTTTTGTTTTGAGATAGGGTCTCATTCTGTTGCCCAGGCTGGAGTGCAGTGATGTGATCTCAGCTTACTGCAACCTCCACTTCCCGGGCTTAAGCAATCCTCTCACCTCAGGCTCCCCAGTAGCTGGGACTACTAGGCACTTGCCATCATACCAGCTAATTTTTTGTATTTTTTTTGTAGAGACAAGGTCTTACCATGTTGCCCAGGCTGGTCTTGAACTTTTGGACTCAAGTGATCACTCGTCTTAGCTTTCTAAAGTGCTAGGATTACAGGCATGAGCCACCATGCCCAGCCAAGACATTTTAAGTATATTTTAAAGTGAGTATCAGAAAAATGAAACAGGAGGCATTAAAGAGAATAGCCATAAAAACAATCAGAGAAGGAAAGCAGAACAGAAAGAAAAGGGAGCAAATTAGAAGATAAGAAGAAATGTTGGCAGAAACACAGAGTAAATAGTGTAAATTCCCTACATTCACATCAATTGGCAACAGGAGAGGTGACTAAAGATTCAACAGGGTCAAGAAAAATTCAACTAGAAATTTTTTAAAGTTACGTTAATTTTCATTGGGAGAAGTTGAATAATTGGGAACTCAGTACTGTTTTTGCAACTTTTTGTGAGGCAAAGTATTTCAAAACAAAAAGTATATGCATATTGTCTTAGCCCATTTGTGCTGCTATAAAGGAATAACTGAGGCTAGGTAATTTATAAAGAAAAGAGGTTTTGGCCAGGGCTGGTGCCTTGCACCTGTAACCCCAGCACTTTGGGAGGCTGAGGTGGGCAGATCACTTGAGCCCAGGAGTTCAAGCCCAACCTGGGCAGCATAGCAAGACCTCGTCTCTAATTTTAAAAAAAATTAACCAGGTAGGGTGGCCCCCACCTGTAGTCCCAGCTACTCAGGAGGCTGAGGTAGGAGTGTCAATTGAGCCCAGGAGGTCAAGGCTGCAGTGAGCTGAGATCAAACCACTGCACTCCATCCAGCCTGGGTGACAGAGGAGACCCTGTCTCAGAAAAATAAGTAAATAAAAATAAAAATAAAAATGTTAAGTTAATTGTAAAACAGTCTGAGGCAGGTCCTTCCGGAGTTTTTCCAGAAGAAGGCATTGTTACCATAGGAGATGAGAGTTCCATGTGTGTTATTTCCCTTGGAGACCGTCAAGTGATATAAAATATGGAGGAGAAAGACAGTGATTTTGATTATTCAGACCCTGTGTGGGTCTAGACTAATGCATGTATTTGTGTCTTAGTTTTTAACAAAAAAGTTTAAAAAGAAAAAAAAAATTTGTAATAGAACAAAGAATCAGGATATAAAGAATAAGGTAAGAAAAAAGGATAATAAGGATATAAAGAATAAGGTAATAAGGCTATAAAGAAAGAAAACAGTTTTTAGACAGCTGTATAATGTGTTTATGTTGTACGTAAGAGTTGTTAAAAAACAAAAAGTTTTGTTGGCCAGGTGCAGTGGTTCACGCCTGTAATCCCAGCACTTTGTGAGGCCGAGGTGGGTAGATCATTTGAGTCAGGAGTTTGACACCAGCCTGGCCAACATGGTGAAACCTCGTCTCTACTAAAAATAGAAAAATTAGCCGGGCAGGAGTGGCATGTACCTGTAATCCCAGGTACTCAGGAGGCTGAAGCAGGAGAATAGCTTGAGCCTGGGAGACGGAGGTTGCGGTGAGCCAAGATTGCACCACTGCACTCCAGTCTGGGCAACAGAGTGAGACCCTGCCTCAAAAAAAAAAAAAAAAAATTAGCTGGGCGTGGTGGCAGGCATCTGTAATCCCAGCTACTGGGGAAGCTGAGGCAGGAGAATGGCTTGAACCCGGGAGGCAGAGGTTGCAGTGAGCCGAGATCACGCCACTGCACTCCAGCCCGGGCAACAGAGGGAGTAGTACTCTGTCTTAAAACAAAAGAGTCAAAAAGGTTTTTTTTTTAATTAAAAACTTTATAAAGTCAAAAAGTTATAGTAAGCTAAGGGTAATTTATTATTGAAGAAAAAATATTATTTAATAAATTTAGTGTAAACTAAGCATACAGTGTGTATAAAGTCTACAGGAGTAGAATATCCTAGGCCTTCACATTCATCCACCACTCACTGACTCACGCAGAGCAACTTCCAGTCCTGCAAGCTCCATTCATGCTAAGTGCTCTACACAGGTGTACTGTATTTTATCTTTTACACTGTATTTGTACTGTACCTTTTCTATGTTTAGATATGTTTAGGGCCAGGTGTGGTGGCTCACACTCGTGATCCCAGCACTTTGGGAGTTTGAGGTGGGCAGATCACTTGAGTTCAGGAGTTCGAGACAAGCCTGGGCAACATGGTAAAACCCCATCTCTACAAAAAATATAAAAATTAACTGAGCGTGGTAGCACGCGCCCATAGTTCCAGCTACTAGGAAGGCTGAGATGGGAGGATTGCTCGAGCCCAGGAGGCAGAGGTTGCAGTGGGCTGAGATCACACCACTACACTCCAGCCTGGGTGACAGAGCAAGACTGCCTTAAAAATAAAAGTAAACATATTAGATACACAAATGCTTACCACTGTGTTACAGTTGCCTGCAGTATTCAGTACAGTAACATGCTGCACAGGTTTGTAGTCTAGGAGCATAGGCTCTGTGTAAATTTGATGTTTGTACAATGACAAAATCACCTAACGACACATTTCTCAGAAAGTATCCCCATCGTTAAGCAAAGCATGACTGCATTTCTTTTCCTGCAGAGCTGCCATTTCTGTTTTGGTTCATGTTTATCCATTTATTGATTAATATTGGCATCATTTGTTTTTTTTTTTTTTTTTTTGAGACGGAGTCTCTCTGTCGCCCCAGGCTGGAGTGCAGTGGCCGGATCTCAGCTCACTGCAAGCTCTGCCTCCCGGGTTCACGCCATTCTCCTGCCTCAGCCTCCCAAGTAGCTGGGACTACAGGCGCCCGCCACCTCGCCCGGCTAGTTTTTTGTATTTTTTAGTAGAGACGGGGTTTCACCGTGTTAGCCAGGATGGTCTCGATCTCCTGACCTCGTGATCCACCCGTCTCGGCCTCCCAAAGTGCTGGGATTACAGGCTTGAGCCACCGCGCCCGGCCTTAATATTGGCATCATTTGTAAATGCCCAAACTGTTAACTATGTTTTATTCACTGAAACCTATAATTTTTCTTGTATTCTTGTTCATTCTGCTTTCAAATTAAGGTGTTAACATTATTCCCACTTTTAGGACAGAATTCTTGAACCAAAAACAAAAGTCTCAAAGCTCTGTACTCTAGTTGTATAAAGAACTCCTCAAGAAGCTGCCTACGTAAAGGGCAGGGAGGGAGGACAGAATTGTAATTTGCAGATTACTCTACTGACTATATGTGGCCACTAGGGGGAGGTTAAATTGTGAGGCTCAGTTTTAGAGGTGGAGCCCCCTGCAACATTTTTCTTCAGGTGTAATCTTTGCCTTTGACCTGCTCCAAACCCAAATATGTATCTCAGTTAGAGGACCAAATTGGTTAGACAGTTCAGTGCTGTTTTCCTTATATAATGTAATGCCTGGGGCCTTTTTCCACTTATTTGTTGCTTCACCAAAGTGGTTAAGAGGCCAGTGTGACAAAGCAAGTGTTCTAAGCAGAAGTGAGGTCCTGAAGATCCCAATTCTGACCATTACTTTTGTGCCCAGGAGCTCTAGTAGATCACATAGCAAAAAAACAAATTGAACTCAGCTTTTCACAAAGATGTGTGCTTCTGTTACAATTCAAATAGATCACTCTTGGCCGGGCACAGTGGCTCACGCCTGTAATCCCAGCACTTTGGGATGCCAAGGCAGGAGGATCACTTGAGGTCAGGAGTTCGAGATCAGCCTAGCCAAAATGGCAAAACCCCATCTCTACTAAAAATACAAAAATTAGCCAGGCGTGGTGGCATGCGCCCTGTAATCCCAGCTACTTGGGAGGCTGAGGCAGGGGAATTGTTTGAACCTGGGAGGCAGAGGTTGCAGTGAGCCAAGATCCCGCCACTGCACTCCAGCCTAGGCAACAGAGCAAGACTCTGTCTCAAACAAACAAACAAACGTAGATCACTCTCAAAGGTGGTTGACAAAAAACTTTGGGGATCCTGGATACTGAAAAGATAACAGGATCTCCACCATGACATAAGCTACACTACAACCATGAAGTAAGAAGTCCACCACAATCTGAGCACTACTTGTCCATTTCACAGATGAAAAATTGAGAGGATAATCTCATAAACAAAAGATCCAGTCAATATTGCAGTCATTTGTCACTGATAGGCAACAGGAATATTCCAGCGTTTATAATTTATAAGATACAGAAGTGGGTCGGGCGCAGTGGCTCACACCTGTAATCCCAGCACTTTGGGAGGTCGAGGTGGGTGGGCCACCTGAGGTCAGGAGTTCAAGAGCAGCCTGGCCAAGATGGTGAAACCAAGTCTCTATTAAAAATACAAAAATTAGCCGAGCGCAGTGGCAGGTGCCTGTAACCCCAGCTACTCGGAAGCTGAGGCAGGAGAATCACTTGAACCCGGGGGGGCGGAGGTTGCAGTGAGCCGAGATTGCGTCACTGCACTCCAGCCTGGGTGACAGAGTGAGACTCTGTCTCAAAAAAAAAAAAGAAAAAGAGATACAGAAATGATAGGTCCTTTCATAATGAGCAGGTAACCAATTTCATTGAAATTGCCTCTATTTCATATCTCTGTTGCTAAAATTACTCAAAGAAATATGTCCAAATTTTTCCACCAACTTAAAGAGTCAATTTGATTTAGTGATCTTCTTTTCCTTTTATCCAGGTCTTTTGGATTCTCTTGTAATGCTCCCAGGTAGAAGTAAAATTGTTTGGACATGGATATTACTCAATAAATTCAGTTTATTGCCCTTTGTGTGCTATGAAAAATTTGGTCCTCTCAGTCCAAAAGGGACTCCATGAAAATATATTTCTTTAGAGTCAATTAAAAAATAGTTGTTTAGTAAGCAAGGTTATCCAAAGGCTATTCCATCCTTCCCATCCCTCTAACTTATCTTCACCCAAAATAAAACTCTGAAGGGTTTCATCCATTTCATTACTGGTCTGCTCCCTATGCTTAACAATACCATATACTTCTTAGGCCAGGCACGGTGGCACATGCGTGTAATCCCAGCACTTTGGGAGACTGAGGTGGGTGGACTGCTTGAGCCCAGAAGTTTGAGATGAGCCTGGGCAACATGGCAAAACCTCATCTCTACAAGGAATACAAAAATTAGTCGGGCATGGTGGCACTCACCTGTAGTGCCAGGTACTTTGGAGGCTAAGGTGGGAGGATCACTTGAGCCCAGGAGATTGAGGCTACAGTGAGCCATGATCATGCCACTGTACTCCAGCCTGGGTAACAGAGTAAGACCCTGTCTCAAAAATAAACAAACACCGGCACAGCAAACACCAGGACTCCAAGATGGTGTCAGTCGTACCAGTGAAGGACAAGAAACTTCTGGAGTTCAAACTAGGGGAGCTGCCAAGCTGGATCTTGATGTGGGACTTTAGCCCTAGTGGCATTGCCAGAGCGTTTCAAAGAGGTTACTACCAGTACTACAAGTACATCAACGTGAAGAAGGGGATCATCTCGGGGATAACCATGGTGCTGGCAGCCTACATGCTCTTCAGCTACTGACTTTACTACAAGGAGCTCAAGCACCAGCGGCTACACAAGTACCACTGAAGAAAAGGGCACGCACGCTCTGCACTCCCCCACATGACCTTCTTGGCCCGAGTCCCTCCGTAAGGAACACAACCTCGATCGTTGCTGAATCCTTTCATATTCTAGTGGGAATTAACCTCAAAGTAAAAGATGACTGGTACGTGAAAAATAAATAAATAAATAAACAAACGGATAAATAAATGTGTAATACCATGTACCTGCTGTTGACCTGACTTTTCTATAACATTACTCTCAACTTCATTCATTCATTCTTTAGGAAAGATTTACTTGGAAGATGTTCAATTTAGTGAAAGAGACAGATATAAAACAACAAGGCTATTTTTGTGGGTAAACACATAGAAATATCATTGTGGAAACTTTCTCAGAATTAAAAATCCAGTATGAAATTCCAGATCCACCTTTTTTTTTTTTTTTTTTTTTTTTGAGATGGAGTCTCACTCTGTTGCTCAGGCTGGAGTGCAGTGGCACAATCTAGGCTCACTGCAACCTCCAACTCCCAGGTTTGGTCAAGTGGTTCTCCTGTTTCAGCCTCCCGAGTAGTTGGGATTACAGGCACGTACCACCATCACCAGCTAATTTTGTTGTATTTTTAGTAGAGATGGGGTTTCACCATGTTGGCCAGGCTGGTCTCAAACTCCTGAGCTCAAGTGATTCTCCTACCTCGGTCTTCCAAGGTGCTGGGATTACAGGCGTGAGCCACCGTGCCCGGCCAGATCCACATTTTTAACAGACATCAGTTGCAAGTGCCACAATATATGTGTTATATCCAATGGCATTTAATATTTAAATCAAAATAATAATACATGATTATATGTATTTCTTTATATACTTATAATAATAAATATAATCATACTTTTGTCAATGTGTAACTCTTTTGCACTTCTCCTGAGTCTTGTGTTAGGTCAGTCTATTTCACAGTCATCACATTTGGAAAAGATCAGAAAAAAAGAAGAAAGGGGAAAGCAAGTAATTTGATATTTCTTAGTCTGTCATACTAAGTAGCTAAATGGTAACTGCCAGTCTAGGGCAAAATAGAACAGATTATTATTAATTTCTCAATGTCCTGAATACCTAGTTTGGGAGTGTGTGTGTCTGTGTGTATATACAAATTTACATATATTTATGTATATATAAATTTATTATATATTATATATAATTATATATAATATATTATATATTATTTATTATATTTATATAATAAATTTATATATACTAAATATATGTTTTTATATATATACTAAAAATGTTTATATATAGTATTTGTTTTTTAAATAGAGATGTGATCTTGTTATGTTGTCCAGGCTGGTCTTGAACTCCTGGGGTCAAACAGTCCTACCTCAGCCTCCCAAAGTGCTAGGATTACAGACATGAGCCACTGTGCCTGGCTGGCAATGTGTATTTCGACAAATATTTATCCTTATATTCCTGTGATTCTCAATCTTGGCTGCACATCAGATTCTTAAGCAAACTAAAATGTTGTTCAGCCCAGCCTTCTAACATTCAGATTCTGAAGGTAGAGGGGATTTGGGCTCAGACATCTAACTTTTTTTGTTTTTTTTTTCTTTGAGATAGTCTCACTCTGTTGCCCAGGTTGGAGTGCAATGGCACGATCTCAGCTCACTGCAATCTCTGCCTCCCAGGTTCAAGTGATTCTCCTGCCTCAGCCTCCCAAGCAGCTGGGATTACAGGCATGTGCCACCATGCCAGATTAATTTTTCTGTATTTTTAGTAGAGATGTGGTTTCACCATGTTGACCAGCCTGGTCTGGAACTCCTAACCTCATGTGATCCACCCACCTCGGCCTCCCAAAGTGCTGGGATTACAGGCGTGAGCCACCATACCCGGCCAGACATCTGAATTTTTAAAAAGTCACAGAGATGGATTTGATTCATAGTCAGACCTGAGAAATAAGGATGTAATCTGTGCTGTAGACACACTGAACTTACAATCCCTGAAAAACTCTGATCTTCCCACCTCCATGTGTCCGAGCCTAGCCCACTTCTTTCACTAAGCATTTCCAGCCTCCTGAATGGACTCACTCTAGCCCTGTGTTCCTGTCTAATATAGTTCCAGTCATTTGCCCTGTGCTATTGGGGTTATATACCCATATCACCTCTCTTAGTAGACTGAGAACTCTTTGGGAGCAGGGCTACAACTTCTTTATTTTTACACACTCTACAATATCCTGAAAGTATTAGATATTGTAAAAAATACTTAAGTGCAATGTGGTATCTTATGTTGGATCCTGGAACAGAAAAAAAGAGATTAGTAGAAAAACTAGTAAAACTCAAATAAAATTTGCAGTTTAGGAACACACCAATATAAATTCCTTATTTTTGATAAATGTGTCATGGTTATGTAAGATGTTAACATTGGAGGAAGCTGGGTGAAGGAGATATAGAAACTCTCTGTACTATCTATTGCAACTTTTAGAATTATAAAATCCTAATTTTATAATTTTAGAATTATAAAATCCTAATTTTATAATTTTAGAATTATAAAATCCTA
The DNA here is from genome assembly GCF_047675955.1 of Chlorocebus sabaeus. Taxonomy (NCBI): domain Eukaryota; kingdom Metazoa; phylum Chordata; class Mammalia; order Primates; family Cercopithecidae; genus Chlorocebus; species Chlorocebus sabaeus. The sequence goes on from NC_132911.1 coordinate 98,337,636, forward strand.
ATTTTATAATTTTAGAATTATAAAATCCTAATTTTATAATTCTAAAAGTATTACGAAATAAATTACTTAAAGCCAAAAAAAAAAAAAACTCTTGATAAAACAAATTTAACTCAATAATCAAAAGTTTTATCCAAATCTTTCCTCACAAAAGTGGCCAGGCACAGTGGCTCATGCCTGTAATCCCAGCACTTTGGGAGCCAGAGGTGGGCAGGGCACTTGAGCCCAGAACTTGAGTTCAGGCTTGAGTCTCGAACTTGAGTTCGAGACCAGCCTGGCCAACATGGTGAAACCACATCTTTATTAAAAATACAAAAATTAGCCAGGCATGGTGGCACGTACCTGTAGTCCCAGCTACTCGAAAAGCTGAGGCAGGAGAATCACTAGAAAGAATCGCTTGAACCCAGGAGGCGGGGGTTGCAGTGAGCTGAGATCATACCACTGAACTCCAGGCTGGGCAACAAGAGCAAGACTCCATCTCAAAATAAAATAAATATAGCCTGTACAACAGAGTGAGACTCCATCTCAAAAAAAAAAAATGTAATAAATAAATATTTCCTAACAAAAGATATTTTAACGACAAATGATAAATTGTTAAAGGAAGTCTTATATACATATATATTATATTATGTATTAGATTATATATAGAATTCATTGAAAGGATACACACCAAAATGTTAAAGTGATTTCTCTTCGGGTGATAGAATTATAGATTATAGGTGATGTTTATTTCCTGATTACCTTTATTTTCTAAATTTTCTATAGTAAACAGGCGTTTTTTGGTAATAAATATATTTTTTTAACTTAATGTTCTCCAATATGATAACTCTAGAAAGTGCCGTGTCTTGAACAGTTACAATACACAGTTGTGGGCTTTCTCCAGGGTTCCGGCTCTTATAAAGTAGGGCGTTTCTAGGAACTGCTCTGCTTGACAGGAATTCCCATTTCAGGCAGAAGTCAGGGAAGACAGAGTCAGTCTCCTGTGCATCCTAGAATTAGGGCAGATACACAGCTGTTCAGAAAGCCCAAAGCTGGCTCTCGTCAGAAGATGCTCTATTTTATGTTTTTAGAGACAGGGCCTCACTCTGTCGTTCAGGCTGGAGTGCAGTGGTCAATCACAGTGCACTGTAACTTTGAACTCCTGGGCTCGAGCCATCCTCACACCTCAGCCTCTCGAGTACCTAGAACTACAGGTGGGTGCCACCATCACTGGCTAATTTTTTTTTTTTTTAATTATTTGTAGGCTAGGTGCAGTGGCCTGTAATCTCAGCACTTTGAGAGGCTGAGGTGGGAGGATCACTTGAAGCCAGGAGATGGAGACCAACCTGAGTAACAAAGTGAGATCCTGTCTACAAAAACTTGTTTAAAACTTACCCAGGAGAGGCGGAGGTTGCAGTGAGCTGAGATCATGCCACTGCACTGCAGCCTGGGTGACAGAGCAAGACTCCTTCAAAAAAAAAAAAAAAAATTATTTGTAGAGATGAGGGTCTCACTATGTTGCCCAGCCTGGTCTCAAACTCCTGGCCTTAGTGATCCTCCTGCCTTGGCCTCCCAAAGCAATGGGATTACAGATGTGAGCTACCACATCTGACCAGAAGATACTTAAGTGGAACCAAGTCTGGGCTGGCAACAAACCACTTACATAGTGTGTGTGTGTGTGTGTGTGTGTGTGTGCACATTAAAATAACACAACATAAAACTTATCCTTGCGATCATTACCAAAAATTATTTTTCTTTTTACAACAACCTCTTGTCCAACAGACCTTTCAATCATTTTTAAATGTACAATTTAGTGACATTAAGTAAGTACATTCACAATGTTGTACAACCAGTACCACTCTGCACTTTCAGAATTTTTCATGATTCCAAACAGAAACTCTGTATCCATTAAACAACAACTTCCCATTTTTCCTGCCCCTGGTAATCACATTCTACTTTCTGCTTTTATGAATTTGACTACTCCAAGTACCTCACATAAGTGGAATCATACAATGTTTGTTCTTTTGTGTCTGGCTTCTTTCATTTAGTACAATATTTCCAAGGTTCATCCATGTTGTAGCATGTATCAGAATTTCATTTTTTATGGCTGAATAATATTCCGTTGCATGCATATGCCACATTTTGTTTACCCATTCATCTATAAATCGACATGGGCTGCTTTCACACTTTTGGCGATTATGAATAATGGTGCTATGAACATTGATGTACAAGTATCTGTTCAAGTCCCAGTGTTTAATTTTTTGTGGTATACACCTAGGAGTGAAGTTGCTGGTCACAAGGAAATTCTATGCTTAACTTTCTGAGGAGCCACCAAACTGTTCTTCATAGTCACTGCATCATTTTACATTCCTACCAGCAGTGCATGAGGGATCCATTTTTCTCTACATCCTTGTCAACACTTGTTATTTTTCTTTTTTAAAAAAATAATAGTCATCCTGGCAAGGTGCACTGGCTCACACCTATAATCCCAACACTTTGGGAGGCCAGAGCAAGTGGATCACTTGAGGTTAGGAGCTCAAGACCAGCCTGGCCAACATGGTGAAACCCCATATACAAAAATTAGCTGGGCCTGGTTGTGGATGCCTGTAATCCCAGCTACTCAGGAGACTGAGGCAGGAGAATCACTTGAACCCAGGAGGCAGAGGTTGCAGTGAGCCGAGATTGTGCCACTGCACTCCAGCTTGGGTGACAGAGCGAGACTCTGTCTCAAAAATAAACAAATAAATAAATAAAATAGTCATCCTTATGGGTGTGAGAGTCACCCACATTTTATACGTCCTCTGTATTCTTAGCAAGCACACTACAAACACTTGTACTTGTTTGTTAAGATTTGCCACACTGGCCGGGTGCGGTGGCTCATGCCTGTAATCCCAGCACCTTGGGAGGCCAAGGCTGGCGGATCACCTGAGGCCGGGAGTTTGAGACCAACGTGGTCAACATGGTGAAACCCTGTCTCTACTAAAAATATAAAAATTAGCCAGGCATGGTGGTGCGTGCCTATAATCCCAGCTACTTGGGAGGCTGAGGCAGGGAGAATCGCTTGAAGCCAGGAGGCAGAGGTTGCAGTGAACCAAGATCATGCCATAGAACTCCAGCCTGGGTGACAGAGCGAGACTCCACCTCAAAAAAAAAAAAGAAAAGAAAAGAAAAAAAAAAAAGATTTGCCACACTAATGGATATTTGACCCAGAGCAATTGAAATGCAAATTTGCTCTGTTTTCCTTTCCCAACCCAGGACACCTCCTAAATACTTTACATAGAAAAACAGGCGTGGAACTAGAGGGCCATGGGAAAGCATGACAGTGAGGGCAGAAAGAGTTCTGAGGGAGAGGCTGGGGAGGGCAAGCACAGAGTCCGAGGAAACCAAGCAGAGCCAAAGGACAGAAGAAAGAGATGAGGCCGGGCAGGGTGGCTCGCACCTGTAATACCAACACTTGTAGAAGACCAAAGCAAGGGGATTGCTTGTGCCCAGGAGTTCAAGACCAGTCTGGACAACATAGGGGGACCACCCCACCTCTACAAAAAAAAATTTAAGCAATAGCCAGACGTGGTGGCATGTGCCTATAGTCCCAGCTACTCAGGAGGCTGAGATGAGAGGATAGCTTAAGCAAGGGAGGTTGAGGCTGCAGTGTGCTGTGACAGAGTGAGATCCAGCCTGGGTGACAGAGTGAGATTCTGTCAGGAAGGGAAAGGAAGGGAAGGGAAGGGAAGGGAAGGGAAGGGAAGGGAAGGGAAGGGAAGGGAAGGGAAGGGAAGGGAAGGGAAGGGAAGGGAAGGGAAGGGAAGGGAAGGGAAAGGATCTGTCAGAAAGGAAAGGAGGGAAGGGGAGGGAAGGGAAGGGAAGGGAAGGGAAGGGAAGGGAAGGGAAGGGAAGGGAAGGGAAGGGAAGGGAAGCGAAGGGAAGGGATCGGATCTGTCAGAAAGGAAAGGAGGGGATGAAAGGGAAGGAAGGAGAGGGAGAAAGGAAGGAAATAAAAGGAGAGAAAAAAATTAAAGAGTTAAGGGGTGGGAACAAGAGACCAGAAATTCAATGGACATTTTACCCAAATGGAAATACTGCCAACTGTCACTCATCTGAACAAAGCCTGCCAGAAAAGCCAGTTTGGCAGCTCAGAAGAAGGAGAGGGTAAAAGTCAAAGCTTCTGACTTGAGCCTTGAAAACATATCTGGACATGACTCTTACCTTTTGATCTTTTTGGGTTACTTTGCTAATCCTCACCTTGATTTAAGTGATTTCTGAAATTAACTTCAGCATTACATAATCACAAAATTATTCAGGCCTCTACGATGAAATGCCTTTCACTAGCTTTTGAAAATAGATGTCTGGGTGTGAGCAAGCAAGCAATTACCAAACTGGCATATCTTGTATGCCATTTCACCCCACAAAGCATTTTGTGGATCAACAACAGTCTTTAATTGTTAAAAGAAAAAAATTATTTCCATTTTTTAATTTTTGCTAGAATTGTTAGATTTTATCAGAAGACTTATATTTTAACTTTTTTTTTTTTTTTTTTTTTTTGAGACAGGGTCTCGCTCTGTCACCCAGGCTGAAGTGCAGTGGTGTGATATAGGCTCACTGCAACCTCTGCCTCCCCGGCTCAGGCAATCCTCCTACCTCAGACTCCTGAACAGCTGGGACCACAGTTGCATGCTACGATGCCCAGCTAATTTTTATTTTTTAATTTTTTTATGGAGACAGTGTTTCACCATATTGCTCAGGCTGGTCTCAAACTCCTGACCCAAGCGATCTGCCCTCCTCGGCCTCCCGAAGTGTGGGATTACAGCCCTGAACCACTTCACCTGGCCGTAACTGTTTTTTGTTTGTTTGTTTGTTTGTTTGTTTGTTTGTTTGTTTTGAGATGGAGTCTTGCTCTGTAGCCCAAGCTGGAGTGTACTGGCATGATCTCGGCTCACTGCAAGGGTTCAAGCGATTCAAGTGCTAGGATTACAGGCAGGAGCCACCGTGCCCAGCCCTGGCCTTAACTCTCAATAATTAACTTCTGGCCGGGCGCGGTGGCTCACGCCCCTAATCCCAGCACTTTGGGAGGCCGAGGAGGGCAGATCACGAGGTCAGGAAATCGAGACCATCCTGGCCAACACAGTGAAACCCTGTCTCTACTAAAAAATACAAAAAAATTAGCCGGGCGTGGTGGCGGGCGCCTGTAGTCCCAGTTACTCGGGAGGCTGAGGCAGGAGAACGGAGGGAACCCTGGAGGCGGAGCTTGCAGTGAGTGGGCACTGCACCACTGCACTCCAGCCTGGGTGACAAAGCAAGACTCCATCGCAAAAAAATAAAATAAAATAAAATAAAATAAAATAAAATAAAATAATTAACTTCTAAGCTTCGAATATAAAAATTTAAAAATTGTACTTTTTTTTTTTTTTTTTTGCTTATTGTTGCTAACATTAACTCCTATTCCTAAAGATGCATTTCTTCAATTTCACATCTAGGCTTGGTGGTCTGAAAGATACAACAAAATAAAAAAATAAAAACCTAAAAATTGAAAACAACCCTTGTGAAAAATATTAATATTCTTCCTAAGAAAAATATTTTAATTTCTCTTGAATTTTTTTTTTTTACAAAAATGAACATATTTTTAATAGAACTCCGATCCATTATGCCACTCTCCCAAACTAATTTCATTTCTGGGCATGACTAACTGGATGTCTTTGGAGACCTTCAGGGAAACCCTTGTGTGCTCCGAGACATAATACAGGTGACTAAGACAAGTGTTCGTCTGAGTCAGTGCTGAGGTGATATTGTTTATACAACATTTAAAATGACACACACTGCTGGGTGCGGTGCTTCACACCTTTAATTCCAGCATTTTGGGAGGCTGAGGTGGGCAGATCATCTAAGGTTAGGAATTCGAGACCAGCCTGGCCAACATGGTGAAACCCCGTCTCTACTAAAAACACAAAAATTAGCTGGGCATTTTGGCGCGCGCCTGTAATCCCAGCTACTCAGGAGGCTGAGGCAGGAGAATGGTTTGACCCCAGGGTACAGAGGTTGCAGTGAGCCAAATTGCATCATTGCATTCCAGCCTGGGCAGCAACAGTGAAACTCTGTCTCAAAAAAAACTAAAAAATAAAATAAAATAAAATGACATATATGACATAGCAGGGATTTCAGGCTGAAATTTTAAGGCTCCAGGTAGTCATTATCTCAACTGTTGCTGTACGACATTTCAAGAATCTATGTACAAGCCATCTTCTCTCTCTCTCTTTTTTTTTTTTTTTTTTTTTTTGAGACGGAGTCTTGCTCTGTCGCCCGGGTTGGAGTGCAGTGGCCGGATCTCAGCTCACTGCAAGCTCCGCCTCCCGGGTTTACGCCATTCTCCTGCCTCAGCCTCCCGAGTAGCGGGGACTACAGGCGCCCGCCACCTCGCCCGGCTAGTTTTTTGTGTTTTTAGTAGAGACGGGGTTTCACTGTGTTAGCCAGGATGGTCTCGATCTCCTGACCTCGTGATCCGCCCGTCTCGGCCTCCCAAAGTGCTGGGATTACAGGCTTGAGCCACCGCGCCCGGCCCATCTTCTCTCTCTTAATCTCTGCTGAGGCTCCTTACCTGTCAATTAATTTCTATATACCAGAGAGTCAACCAAATACTTATTGAGCTTCTTTCGTAAACACCACATGACAGGGATCATGAAGGGTGGAGATGAGGTGGAGCATGATTCTTGGTGATTCTTGGTCTTTAGAGAAGTGACTTTTTTTTTTTTCTTAGAGACAGAGTCTTGCTATGTTTCACAAACTGGGGTACAATGTGCGAGCTGGGCTTACTGCAACCTCTGCCTCCCGGGCTCAGGTGATCCTCCCACCTCAGTGTTCTGAGTAGCTAGGACTACAGGCATGTGCCACCACGCCTGGCTAATTTAATTTTTTTTTCTAGAGACAAGGTCTCTCTATGTTGCCCAGGCTGATTTCAAACTCCTGGGCTCAAGATATCCTCCTGCATCAATCTCCCAAAGTGCTGGGATTACAGGTGTGAAATCTTATTTAAACCAAAAAAAGTCACTTCGTCAGGCTCAGTGGCTCATGCCACTGTTGGGATTACAATCCCAACGCTTTGGGAGGCCGAGGCATGAGGATTGCTTGAGCCCAGGAGTTTGAGACCAGCCTGGGCAACATAGTGAGACTTCATGTCTACAAAATAATTTTTTAATTACCTGAGTGTGGTGGCACGTTACTCCATCCCAGCTACTCAGGAAGCTGAGGTGGGAGGATTGCTTGAGTCCAGGAGATCAAGGCTGCAGTGAGCTGTGATCAGGCCACTGTACCCCTGCCTGGGTGACAAAGCTAGACCCTGTCTAAAAAATTTCACAACATACCCTCCTTCTTAAAAAAGCTGTGTTTATATACATATATATACACACATATATAGCCCTGTATCATAATTAGTTATTTAAATGCCTGTCTCACTCAAAAGAAATATATAAATACAGGAGGACAGGAATAAAAACTGTCCAGGAAGCAGGTTTTATTCTTCCATGATCTCTCACAGTGCAATACATATTTGTTGAAGTATATAAACTGCAGGGCCACAAGAAGTATCATACATTTCTACAGTTAATTCATTTTCAAAACTCAGCACAAGATTTCCAATAGAAATTCTTTTAAATTAGTGGTTCAATTTTCAAGCAAGTGGTCCAAACTAATAAAAATGGTGGTTTAATCACCAAACCCACAATACTGGAAGTTGAATTTTTAATGCTATATTGGTCTCTCTTCTAGAAAATGGGGTCTAGGAGAGCAGGAAGCATATGTATCTTGGTTTATCAGTAAGGATACTTTTGCTACAAGCAACAGGAATCAGCTCTGGGGAGCCTGATGTGTAGAGTTTGGTCAATGAAGCAGTATGACAGAGGAGCACAGAGTATACTGTAGGAGCACAAGATGGGGAAGGGAGATAGAAGGTTTCAAAGAGATTGTTTCATTTAAGGTGAATCTTAGAGAACAAGCACATTTCCAGGCAGACAAGAAGAGAAAGGATCATTCAAATGGAAGTTGGAGCCCGTGCAACAAAGGCTGGGAAATGTGAGATGTCTTAGTCCACTTGGGCTGTTAAAACAAAATACACGGCCGGGCGCGGTGGCTCACGCCTGTAATCCCAGCACTTTGGGAGGCCGAGGCGGGCGGATCACGAGGTCAGGAGATCGAGACTATCCTGGCTAACACGGTGAAACCCCGTCTCTACTAAAAATACAAAAAAATTAGCCGGGCGTAGTGGCGGGCGCCTGTAGTCCCAGCTAATCGGGAGGCTGAGGCAGGAGAATGGTGTGAACCCGGGAGGCGGAGCTTGCAGTGAGCCGAGATCGCCCCACCGCACTCTAGCCTGGGCGACAGAGAGAGACTCTGTCTCAAAAAAAAAAAAAAAAAAAAAAAAAAAATACACTAGACCAGGTAATTTACAAACAACAGAATTGATTGCTGACAATTCTGGACGTTGGAAAGTCCAAGATCAAGACACTGGCAGATCTGGTATCCGTTGAGAGCCCATTCCTCATAGAAAACATCTTCTTGCTGTGTCCTCACATGGCAGAAGGGGCAAACAAGCTCTCTCTGACCTCTTTCATAAGGATATTCATCTCATTTATGAGGGTGACCTAATTACCTCCCAATGGCCCCATCCCTAATACTGTCACATTAGGGATTAAGTTTCAACATATGAATTTTGGGGAGAACAAACATTCAGCCCATAGGAAGAGGTTATTTGAGGCATCCAGTGAATGGCTGTAGTTTAGTACAGTAGGAAATAAAAATTTTGGGTATTCATTCATTGATTCACATGTTCGATATTTGTTGTTTGCTATGTAACCAGTATAGTAGTTGTTCTCGAAAAATTAATTGAATAATTAAAAATAATTGTTTTTGAGACAGTCTCACTCTGTTACCTAGGCTGGAGTACAGTAGCATGATCTCAGCTCACCACAACCTCCACCTCCTGGGTTCAAGCGATTCTCCTGTCTCAGCCTCCCAAGCAGCTAGGACTACAGGCATGCGCCACCATGCACAGCTAATTTTTGTATTTTTAGTAGAGATGGGGTTATGCCATGTTGGTCAGACTAGTCTCGAACTCCTGACCTCATATGATCCTTCAGTCTCGGCCTCCCAAAGTGCTGGGATTACAGGCATAAGCCACCGCACCCAACCTAAAAATAATTTTAGGTAGCAGTATTATAGGACCTGATTTATATTTAGTTATATAACTGTAGACTATTGAAGACAAATGGAAGGGAGGAAGGAAGGAAGGAAGGAGAGAGAGAGAGAGAAAAAGAGAGAGAGAAAGGAAGGAAGGCAGGAAGAAAGGAAAGAGAGGAAGGAAGGAGAAAGGGAGAGAGAAAGAGAGAGAAGAAAGAAAGAAAGAAAGAAAGAAAGAAAGAAAGAAAGAAAGAAAGAAAGAAAGAAAGAAGAGAAGAGAAGAGAAGAGAAGAGAAAAGAAGAAACAATGACCAATCCAATAGCAATAAACAACTCTAACATCCAAACAGTGGTCTTGGAAACCATTGAGTAGGAGAAAATCTTCACAATCTATACATCTGACAAAGGACTAATATCCAGAATCTACAGTGAACTCAAACAAATTAGCAAGAAAAAAACAAGCAATCACATCAAAAAAATGGGCTAAGGACATGAATAGACAATTCTCAAAAGAAGATACACAAATGGCCAACAAACATAGGAAAAAATGCTCAACATCACTAATTATCAGGGAAATTCAGATCAAAACCACAATGCCATACCACCTCACTCCTACAGGAATTGCCATAATCAAAAAATAATAGATGATGACGTGGATGCAGTGAACAGCGAGCTTCTACACTGCTGGTGGGAATGTAAACTAGTACAACCACTATGGAAAACAGTGTGGAGATTCCTTAAAGAACTAAAAGTAGAACTACCGTTTGATCTAGCAGTCCCACTACTGGGTATCTACCCAGAGGAAAAGAAGTCATATGAAAAAGATACTTGCACACACGTTTATAGCAGCACAATTAGCAATTGCAAAAATGTAGAGCCAACCCAAATGCCCATCAATCAAGTGGATAAAGAAACTGTAATATATATATAAAATATATATTATATATAATATATATATATATGATGGAATACTACTCAGCCATAAAAAGGAATGAATTAATGGCATTTGCAGCAATCTAGATGACACTGGAGACTATTATTCTAAGTGACGCAACTCAGGAATGGAAAACCAAACATCATATATCATCATATGTTCTCACTCATAAGTAGGAGCTAAGCTGTGAGGATGCGAAGGCATAAGAATGACACAATGGACTTTGGGGACTCAGGGGGAAAGGGTGGGAAGGGGTTAAGGGATAAAAGACTACAAACTGGGTGCAGTATATACTGTTCAGGTGATCGGTGCAACAAAATCTCACAAATCGCCACTAAAGAACTTACTTATGCAACCAAACCTGTTCCCAAGCAACCCATGGAATTAAAAAATTAAAAAAACAAAACAAAACTGTGGTCTTGGAATACCATTTCCCTCTGAAAGAACACAAAACTTTTTTGGGGAAAAAAAAGCTGGGGATCAAGGCAGGAATTGTATAAGATGAATCATGTCATACCAGAGAAGGGGAAAAAAATCTACCAAAAACTAATAGACGCTGGGTGTAATAGCTCATGCCTATAATCCCAGCGCTTGGGGAGGCTAAGGCAAGAGGATCACTTGAGGCCAGGAGTTTGAGACAAGCCTGGTCAACATAGCAGGACTGTCTCATTAAAAAGAAACAAAACAAAAAATGGGTAAAATGATGTTGAAAGGGTTTGGGATCAAAGGTAGACTGAATGAAGAAAATGTGGTACATCTACATCATGGACTACTACGCAGCCTTAAAAAATAATGAGATCATGTGCTTTGCAGCAATAGGATAGAGCTGGAGGCCATTATCTTAAGCAAACTAACACAGACACAGAAAACCAAACACCACCTGCTCTCACTCATAAGTGGTAGGTAAATAACAAGAACACATGGGTATTAGGAGGAGAACAACAGACACTCGGGCCTCCTTGAGGGTGGAGTGTGGGAGCAGGGAGAAGATCAGAAAAAATATCTATTGGGTACTATGCTTATTACCTGGGTGAAAAAAATTATCTGTACATCAAACACCTGTGATATGCAGTTTACCTATATAATAAACCTGCATGTGTACCCTGAACCCAAAATAAAACTTAAAAAAAAAAAAAAAAGAAAACGATTTGGGAGCTAATTTGAAGATGTTGCCATTGGCCATTGATGAAACAACTTGACTGTCAATAAAAATTAACATATGTCCAGGTGCAGTGGCTCACACCTGAAATCTCAGCACTGTGGGAGGCTGAGGCAGGCGGATCACTTGAGGTCAGGAGTTCAAGACCAGCCTGGCCAACGTGGTGAAACTCTATCTTTACTAAAAATCCAAAAATTAGTCAGATGTGGTGGTGGGCACCTGTAATCCCAGGTACTTGGGAGGCTGAGGCAGGAGAATTGCTTGAACCCGGGAGCTGGAGGTTGCAATGAGCCAAGCTTGAACCACTGCACTTCAGCCTGGGCTACAGAGAGAGACTCCATATCAAAAAAAAAAAAAAAAAAGTTTAAGTTCATATGTTCATAATGATATCAAGGAAAAATTTGATCTTCATGGCAGGATGCTTGGAAATCAACTCTATATTTTGAAAACTGGTAAATGAAAGGAAAGACTCAATAATTTATCTTGCCTTTCCCATGAATATACCATGGAGTAGTCAAGTAACTGAGGGGAACTTTCTTCTTATGGAAGCATTCCAACAATAAATGAAGAAGGATTGGTAGAATTGGAATATCATCATTTTGCAACCCGTGATGAATTGCACTACAATGGAGGCTAGCAACACAAAAAGAGAACCAGCCAGATATTATATGCTTCTCGATAAAGAAGACAACACCTATGCAGGAGTCTTCCTTTCAAAGAAATCAAACCTGAATCTGATAGAACCTCTGGATTCCATTATCAATTTGCAGGAAGTACAGCAGGCAGAGAATAATGATAAACAAACTATATTAATAAGGTTGCAGTCAAGCTGGGCATAGTGGTGCAGGCTTGTAATCCAAGCACTTTAGGAGTTCAAGGCAGGTGGATCCTTTGAGCCCAGGAGTTTAAGACTAGCCTGGGCAACATGGGCGAAACCCTGTCTCTACTAAAAATAAAGAAAAAAAGTAGCCAGGCATGGTGGCGCACACCTGTAGTCTCAGCTACTCAGAAGCTGAGGTGGGAGGATAGCTGGTGTTGGAGAGATCAAGGCTGCAGTGAGACATGATCCTGCCATTGCACTCCAGTCTGGTCAGCAGAGCAAGATCCTGTCTCAAAAAAAAAAGAAAGATTCAGCCAACGAAATCATGACTCTGGGAAACTGTATAGGACAAATGACCCAATTCCTTCAGTAAATAAATTGCAAAGGGGAAAAAAGGTAGAGGGAGAACCTATGAATTTACAGGCCTAAAAATATATTTTAAAAACCCAAACCTATAGTAAGTAGGGATGCACAGTCGGATAATAAAACTGCAAACTAAAAGAAAGAAGGGCCGGGCACGGTGGCTCACGCCTGTAATCTCAGCACTTTGGGAGGCCGAGGTGGGCGGATCACGAGGTTAGGAGATTGAGACCATCCTGGCTAACACAGTGAAACCCCGTCTCTACTAAAAATACAGAAAATTAGCCGGGCGTGGTAGCAGGCACCTGTAGTCCCAGCTACTCTGGAGGCTAAGGAAGGAGAATGGTGTGAACCTGGGAGGTGGAGCTTGCAGTGAGCTGAGATAGCTCCACTGCACTCCAGCCTGGGCGACAGAAGGAGACTCTGTCTGGGAAGGAGAGGGGAGGGGAGGGGAGGGGGGAGGGGGAGGAGGGGGGGAGGGGGGAGGGGGAGGGGAGGGGAAGGAGGAGGGGGAGGGGAAGGGAGAAAGAAAGAAAGAAGGTAGCAATGAACATAAAAGTCAGGATAGCAAATCGTTTTTGTGGTGAGGGGATTTCTGTTTGGGATAGGTATATGAAAATATGACTGGCTTCTGGAGTGACTTGCAAGATATTGTCTTCTTTCATGCAGAAAGAAAGAAGAAAACTAACATACAGCTTAATAAATTATAAAGCAAAATGTTTGCCTTATTTCTGTATTTGTGTTATGTTTTAAAAATTAAAAATTAGGGCCGGGCACAGTGGCTCACACTTGTAATCCTAACACTTTGGGAGCCTGAGGCGGGCGGATCACCTGAGGTCTGGAGTTCAAGACCAGCCTGACCAACATGGAGAAACCCCATCTCTACTAAAAATACAAAATTAGCTGGGTATGGTGGCACATGCATGCAATCCCAGCTACTCAGGAGGCAGAGGCAAGAGAATCGCTTGAACCCGGGAGGCAGAGGTTGCAGTAAGCCGAGATCACACTACTGCACTGCAGCCTGGGCAAAAAGAGCGAAACTCCACCTCAAAAAACCCCAAAACCAAACAAAAAACAAACCCAAAACAAACAAAACCAGTTTAATAAGTCTCCCAAAATGTAAAATGATACAACCACTTCAGAAAACTGGCAGTTCCTAATGAATTTAAATGTATGCCCTATGATGCAACAGTTCTACTCATCAAGTAATTTCCCAAAACAAAATAAGAGTTGTACACAAATGTTTATAGTAGCTTTATTCATAATAGCCTGAAAAAAATCTGGAAACAGTCTAAATGTCCATCCATATGAAAATGAATAAGCAAATTGTGATATATTCAAACTGTAGAATACTATTCATCAGTAAAAAGAACTATTACATGCAACCAGGTGGATAAATCTCAAAAATATGCTAAACAAAACAAGCCAGACACAAAAAAACACATATTATATGATTCCATTTATATGAAGTTCAACATCAGGCAAATCTAATGGATGGTATTAGTACTCGGGATAGTGGTTAACTCTGGATGGCAAAAAAATTTATACTTCCCACGAAGTTTGGGGGCTTGGAAAATTACATTATAAATCCCTTAGTTTGAGTCATTTTTGTTAATAGAAAACTACTTTCTCTTCACCCTCACTAAGCAAATGTTAAACAAACACTGATAGTATAGCTGTTAACTAGAAGGGGTATCAAATTTTCAATCTGGGGCCAGGCACCAGGGCTCACACCTATAATCCCAACACTTTGGGAGGCCCAGGTGGGTGGATCACCTGAGGTCAGGAGTTTGAGACCAGCCTGGCCAACATGGTAGAATCCCATCTCTACTAGAACTACAAAACTTAGCTGGGTGTGGTGGTGGACTCCTGTAATCCCAGTTACTTGGGAGGCTGAGGCAGGAGAATTGCTTGAACCCTGGAGGTGAAGGTTGCAGTGAGCTGGGGTCATACCACTGCACTCCAGCCTGGGTGACAGAGTGAGACTCTGTCTCAAAAAAAAAAAAAAAAGAAGAAAAAATTCTATCTGTCCCCGGGATTATCTGTCGTGAACACAGGCTATGGAGAAAACAAAGGAACATACCGTTTGAGGGAGTGAGGTGCTGGAAAGTGTGTCTTGAACACAGAAATACCTTGCCTTCACCATGCCACAGTTCTCTTTCTAGCCAGTTCTCCTGAACTCCCTTGAGTTAAGAGACTGTTCACCATCTAAGTTCCTCCTGAAAGGGTAGCTGAGGAAGGAGGCAGCAGCTAGGGGAGTGTCATCTTTCCAGTCAGAGATGTGTCTTTCTGTATTATTTAACTTAATTAATTAATTATGATTTTTATTGTTATTATTATTATTATTTTGAGATGGAGTCTTGCTCTGTCGCCCAGGCTGGAGTGCAGTGGCAACTTGGCTCACTGAAACCTCCACCCCTCAGGTTCAAGCCATTCTCCTGCCTCAGTCTCCCGAGTAGCTGAGATTACAGGCATGCGCCACCCATCCTGGCTAATTTTGTATTTTTAGTAGAGACGGGGTTTCACCGTATTGGCCAGGCTGGTCTCAAACTCCTGATCTCGTGATCCACCCGCCTCGGCCTCCCAAAGTGCTGGGATTACAGGCGTGAGCCACTGCACACAGCAATTATTAATATTATTATTAGAGACAAAGCCTTACTGCAATTGTCCATTATGGAGTGCAGTGCCATGGTCTAAGCTCACTGCGGCCACGACATTCCCAGTTCAAGCGATCCTTCGACCTCAGCCTCCCAAGTAGCTAGGACTAAGGCGCGCACCACCACACCCCGCGAATTTTTAAAACTTTTTGTCGAGATCGGGTTTCACCATGTTGCCCAGGCTGGTCTCGAACTCCTGGGCTCAAGTAATCCTTCGGTCTCCGCTCCCAAATTGCTGAGATTACAGGCGTGAGCCACCACGACCGGCCATGTTTATTGTTATTATTTTTAGAGATATGGTCTCTCTCTGTGGTCCAGGCTGGAGTGCAGTGGCGTAGTCATGGCCCACTGCAGCCTCGAACTGCCGGGCTTAAGCGATCCTCCCGCCTCAGCCTCCGGAATAGCTGAGATGAAAGGCTCCCATCGCGGCTGACTCAGACACGTGCATTTCCAGTTTCAGCTACTAGAGGGCAGAAATGTGGCAGCAGCAACTGTGAAATGTTTCCAGAAATGGAGGCGCTGGAGGTTGAATTAGGCATCTCGCCAACTAAAAAGCAAGAAAAAATACGGGCCAGAAAAGGTACGGAAAGCAAGGGCTGGGCACAGCTGGTAGGCGGAATAAGGGTGTGGACAGACCGGGATCATAGCGCTGAGGTGGCAGCAGGCTACTGAAAACTGCTGAGCTGCCGAATGAGAGAAACTCAGCCTCCACTCCCACTTCCCCCACACCCTCCCCACCCCCGACCCTGACTTTGCCTCTGACAAGGATATCCAAGGTGTGACTACTGCAAAATAGGATCTGTAAGCCTGGACATTTACACATCTCCCAGAGCCGGGTGAATCCACCCAGTGAAGAACAGTCTATGGAGGGATCCTCCCAGGAAAGTTGGAGGGAGCCCAGAAGCAAGTACAGACAGAAAATGGGCGTGGCCTGTAGAAATGGAGGTATGATTTTTCAGGGGAGTGGTGGAGAAATTCTCCTCAGTCAGTAAATTAATGTTTAAAATCTTACTAGCCTGCGCTTTCCTTACCTTAAAACTTTGATGCCAGTTAAAATGAAATGCCTAAGAAAAATGGAATACTGACTGGGCACGGTGGCTCAGGCCTGTAATCCCAGCACTCTGGGAGGCCGAGTGGATCACCTAAGGTCAGGAGTTCAAGACCAGCCTGACCAACATGGGGAAACCCCATCTCTACTAAAAATACAAAATTAGCCGGGTGTGGTGGCACACGCCTGTAATCCCAGCTACTCAGGAGGCTGAGGCAGGAGAATCGCTTGAAACTCGGGAGGCAGAGATTGTGGTGAGCCGAGATCACACCATTGCACTCCAGCCTGGGCAACAAGAGCAAAACTCTGTCTGAGAAGAGGGGAGGGAAGGGAATGCCCACAGCAAAACTCTGTCTGAGAAGAGAGGGGAGGGGAGGGGAGGGAAGGGAAACTGAATACTTGGAGTCATTTATTCTGTGGTGTAAATGAATGACTTATTAAATACATGTTAATAGAGCATGTGCTTTGTGGAGATGGGGTTTGATGCTAGTGGGGCTAGACCAGCAATAAACAAGCAAACAAATACATCAGTGAAAAATCTCAGATAGTGAAAGGGCAATGAAGAAAATAAATCAGGTAACAAGAGAGAGAGTCTTTCAGGTTGGTTGGAGGACTCTTCAGATTAGAAGCTCAGGAAAAGTCTCTCTCAGGAAGGGTGATGTTTGAGCCAAGGCTCAACAGCCTTGAAATGCCATGGAGTCTGCAATGCAATGATCTGTGGTAAGAGGGGACAGCACTGTGGGGGCCCAGAGATCATATTGTTTAGACTTTGTAGGCATCAAAATAAGGGGCTGGGCTGGGCTGGGCCCAGTGGCTCATGCCTGCAATCTCAGCACTTCAGGAGGCTGAGGCTGGAGGAGCACTTGAGCCCAGGAGTTCAAGAACAGCCTGGGCAACATAGCAAGACCTTGTCTCTATGAAAATAATTTTTTTAAATTTAAAATAAAAAACAAAAACAAAATAAGGGCTGTATCTTATTCTATTTGCTATGAAAAGTCATTAGAGGGTTTTAAACAAGAGAGTGGTCTGACCTCATTTATATTTTTTTCCTTTTTTAAGAGACAGTGTGTTGCTCTGCCTACTCAGCCTGAAATGCAGTGGCACAATCATGGTTCACTGCAGCCTCCATCTCTCAGGCTCAAGCAATCCTCCTGTCTCAGCCGCCTGAGTGGTTAGGACTACAGATAGGTGCCACTACACCCTGCTAATTTTCTATAGAGACAAGGTCTTGCTTTGTTGCCCAGGCTGGTTTGAACTCCTGGCTTCAAGTGATCTCCCTCTTTGGCCTTCCAAAGGGCTAGGATTACAGGTAGGAACCACCACACCCAGCCTACATTTTAAATAGTGCTCAGTGGAGCATCAGCTCTAAGGAGGCAAGAATGGAAGCAGAGAAACCGATTAGGGAACAATTGTAATATTTTTAATGAAAGATGATGGTGGCATGGACTTGAGAAGTAGCAGAAACATGGTGAAAAGTGGAAGGAAAATAAGAGTTACATTTTTCTCTTGAACAACTGCCTGGATGGTGGCGCTGTTCAATTAAATGAGGAAGACTGTAGAACCAGGCTGGTGGTGTCAGTCGGGGAAACGAGTTCTATTTTTGGGCTGGGCCTGGTGCCTCATGCCTGTAATCCCAGCACTTTGGGAGGCCAAGGAGGGAGGATCGCTTGAGGCAATACCAGCCTGGGCAACATAGCAAAATCCCGTCTCTTAAAAAAAATAAAATAAAATAAAAAATAAGTTCTATTTTTGTTGTTGTGTTTTTTGTTGTTGTTGTCTTTTGTGTGTATGTGTGTCTTTTTTCTTGAGACAGGGTCTCATTCTATCACCCTGGCTTCAGTGCAGTGGTGGGATTATGGTTGACTGCAGCCTTGACCTCCCAGGCTCAAGCAATCCTCCCACCTCAGCCTCCCAAGTAACTGTGACTATAGGCGCATGCCAACACGCCCGCTAATTTTGTTGGTTTCAGTAGAGACAGTGTTTCGCAATGTTGCCAAGGCTGGTCTTGAACTCCTGGGCTCAAGCAATCCATCTGCCTCAGTCTCCCAACATGCTAGGTTATAGTACTTTGCCAGAAGCCACCATACCTGGCTAAGAGTTCTATTTTGAACTTGTTCCATTTGAAATGCCGAGTAGATATCCAAGGGAGACATCAAGCAAGTAGCTCTGGTGGAGGTAGAACTGTAAATGCTGTTAGCATATGGATAGTATTTAAAGTCAACCTAAACAGGAGCACCTAGGAACAGAGTGCAGACAAAGCAGAAAAGAGCCCAGCCAGGGCTCCAGGATCCAGGACCCTGAAGAGTGAGGCAGGGGAGGTAGGGCCAGTAAAGGAGCTGAGAAAAAAGAATTTGAGAGGTATGAGAGTCTAACATTTCAGAAATAAGGGTTGAAGGTATTTCAGGTCAAGAGGATATAGTCAACAAAGTCAAATGCTGCTGTGCTGTTAGGAGAGAGAGAAGTGATCATGACCTTGACAAGGGTGGTTCCAGGGGAGGAAGGAAGTTGAAAACCCAATGGAACTAGGTTTTGATAGAAAGGAAAACTTCCATAAGGACAGATTTTACAGGAAAGAGAAATACCCAGATATGTCAGGAAAAGTCCATGAGGGTGCACTGAAGAAATATCTCAAATAGAAGTTTCCAACCTGGCCAACATCAGAATGACCTACTGAACTTTAAAAAACAAAAACAAAAACAGTTTCCTGGTCCTATCCCAAACCTATTAAATTAGTAGGAGAGGAAATTGGAATCTATATTGGAATTCTGAGATAATTCTGGTTTGCCTGAATTTGAGTAAAAGATGAACCCATGAGGCAGAGGTTGCAGTGAGCCAAGATCATGCCACTACACTCCAGCCCGAATGAGACCCAGTCTCAGAAAAAAAAGGATGAACTAGGCAGAAACACTCCCACCAGTACCTTCTCCTTGTTTGAGAAAAGGAAAAAAAAGGTTAATAAGTAGAATTTTCTGATTTTAAGTTTATCTCCCCTAAATTTTTTCTTCAATCTTTAGAACTTATTATCACTTGTCTTCTAGTGAGCTCTAGTAGGACATAAAATGAATATTTACAGAAAAGCTCAAAAACAGATAACCACACTTAGACATTCTGCTCTTTTTCACAGATATGTGTGTTTGTGAATGTGATTTTAGGCTGCACACACAGAATTAGAGGGATTTTTTTGCCATATAAATTGGTTTTTTATGTAATAGTGGAGTTGTTTTGATCAATTTGGATGCTGTTGTGCAAATTGCACAGAGTATCCTGCAATCAGAATGGGTTTGAGAATAATGGAAAAGAGCCCTGAAAGCTTCATGCTTTCTCTCTCTATTTCTCCCTGCAGCAAGTAAGCAGTTTCCTCAAGGGAGGCCCGAAAGTCAAATCCCTATTCCCCTTCTGTTTAGCTGGCTGGAAGAAAATCCCAAAATGGGAGGAATTTGATATGTCTGGAAGAAGCATGGAAAACAAAATTTAAAACAGGAGCTTCCTTTATGGAAGGACCCATAATAAGGCCATTATCATAACATTCTATATGTGTAGTGCACAGTTCACAATGCATCATTATGCTTATCATCTCATTTGATCTTTATATCAATCCTGGGGAAAACTATACTATTGTCAATTTCCCATCATTAAAACAACAACAACGGCCGGGTGCAATGACTCATGCCTGTAATCCCAGCACTTTGGGAGGCCGAGGCAGGTGGATCACTTGAGGTCAAGAGTTCCAGATCAGCCTGGCCAACATGGTGAAACTCTGTCTCTATTAAAAATACAAAAATTAGCCAGGCGTGGTGGTGTGCACCAAGTAGTCTCAGCTACTTGGGAGGCTGAGGCAGGAGAATCACTTAAACCCAGGAGGTGGAGGTTTCAGTGAACCAAAATTGCACCACTGCACTCCAGCCTGGGATACAGAATGAAACTCCATCTCAAAACAAAACAAAACAAAAAACAACGAACAGATGAATAAATGGAGGCTTACGTGGGTTAAGGTAACTTCAAAGGCCCTACAAGTAGAAAAGCACAAACTCCAAAGGTAGTTGTTTACAATCACAGAATAAAAAAGTGAATGAGGGCCGGGCACTGTGGTTCACGCCTGTAATCCCTACACTTTGGGAGGCTGAAGTAGGAAGATCACTTGAGCTCAAGAGCCCAGAGACCAGCCTGGGCAACATGGCAAAAAACCATCTCTACTAAAAATACAAAAATTAGCAGGGTGTGGTGACACACACTTATAGTCCCAGCTACTCACGGGGGGCTGAGGGGGGAGGATTGCTCTGGCCCAGGAGGATGAGGCTGCAGTGAGCTGTGATCGCACCACTGCACTCCAGCCTGGGCAACAGAGCTAGACCCTGTCTCAAAAAAAAAAAAGCAAATGAACTTAGCAATGAAATGGAACAAGCTATCCATACATGCAGCAATTTGGATGACTCTCCAGGAAATTATGCTGAGTAGAAAAAGCCAATGCCAAAAGGTTCCATATGCCATGATTATTATATGTATATACAATTTTTGAAGTGACAAAATTTTAGAATTTGAGTGCAGTTGCCAGGTGTTAGGTATGGTGGGAGGAGGTGGGGCAGGAGGGAAATTCGTATGGTTATAATAGGGCAGCACAAAGAATCTTTATGGTGATGGAACTGTTCAGTATCTGGACTTGATGGATACATGGACCTTCACTTGTGATAAAAAGTGCATAGATCTGAATAAACACATACATACAAATGAGTACATATAAAACTGGAGAAGCCTGAATAATGGATTATATCAATATTAATAGCCTGCTATGATATCGTACTACAGTTTTGCAAAATGTTACCACTGGGAAAACCTGGATAAAAAGTACACTAGATTTCTTTGTATAACTTCTTACAACTGCATATGAATCTGTAATTATCTCAATAAAAAATTCTATTTAAAAAATGAATAAGTCAGGTTGTATCTCTGGCTCCTGGTTCCTGCCTGTGCATTATAAACTTTTCCAAAGGTAATATGGTTTGGCTGTGTCCCCACACAAATCTCAACTTGAATTGTATCTCCCAGAATTCCCACATGTTGTGAGAGGGACCCAGCGGGAGGTAATTGAATCCTGGGGGCCGGTCTTTCCTGTACTATTCTCGTGATAGTGAATAAGTCTCATGAGATCTGATGGGTTTATCAGGGGTTTCCGCTTTTGCTTCTTTCTCATTTTCTCTTGCCGCCGCCATGTAAGAAGTGCCTTTTGCTGCCCACCAAGATTCTGAGACCTCCCCAGCCATGTGGAACTGTAAGTCCAGTTAAACCTCTTTTTCTTCCCAGTCTCGGGTTTGTACATCAGCCGTGTGAAAGCAAACTAATACTAAAGGGTAATGAAAAAAGATCCAGCCTTGCTCTTACAGTCCCCAGGTTGATTCACTGTGCTTTGAGTGAGTGAGTTAGAAATGGAGTAAATCTATATTTGACCCTGAAAGGTTTAATTAAATCAGTCAAGCAACACATTCCCCAAAATAAAATCTCAAGAGTGTCTCCTACCTTGAGAGGCAGTAGAACCTAAATTCTACACGGAACATTGCAACATTTTTATATTTCTGAGCCAACAATTCCAACACAGATTCACCCTGAGTTTTCCCTGACTCTTTTGGACTCAGCTATTGATGGGGGACAGTATTAAATCCAGCACCTGTAATCCCAGCACCTTGGGAGGCTGAAGTGGGTGGATCACTTGAGGTCAGGAGTTCAAGACCAGCCTGGCCAACATGGTGAAACCCCATCTCTACTTAAAATATAAAAATTAGCTGGGCATGGTGGTGCATGCCTGTAATCCCAGCTACTCTGAAGGCTGAGGCAGGAGAATCGCTTGAACCAAGGAGGCTGCAGTGAGCCAAGATCATGTCACTGCACTCCAGCCTGGGTAACACAGCAAGACTCCATCTCAAAAAAAAAAAAAAAAAAAAAAATGCGGGGAGGAAGGAAAGGAGTGAAGAGTACTAGTGCCTTAGGTCTGTGGGGTAGGGCAATTGGGATTAATGGTAGGGATGATGAGGTTCTCCACATGGTTATGGCTGCGACGAACCAGATGGTAAGGGTGGCCTTTGACCAACAAGGCTGATACACATGCTTATGCATTCCACACCTCAGATTTTATTGCCCTTTTTCTTCCCTTTTCTTGTCACATACTTTTGGTTGCTTCTCTACCCCACCTTCTTTTCTGTCCCTTTCTTTTGATTTTTCTTCTTTTTAAAAATTTTTTTATTTTTATTTCTGAGACTGAGTCTTACGCTGTTGCCCAGGCTGAGTGCAGTGGCAAACCATGGCTCACTGCAACCTCCACCTCCCGGGCCCAAGGGACCCTCCCACCTAGGCCTCCCGAGTAGCTGGGACTACAGGCACATGCCACCACGCCCAGCTAATTTTTGTATTTTGAGTAGAGATGACATTTTGCTGTGTTGCCCAGATTGGTCTCTTACTCCTGAGCTCAAGAAATCCAGCTGCCTCAGCCTCCCAAAGTGCTGGGATTACAGGCATGAGCCACAACGCCCAGCCCCTTTTCTTCTTTTTCTGTATGTTCCTACTATGATCACATTTTAATTAATACACAATCTTTTTATTTTATTTTATTCTATTTTATTTATTTATTTATTTAGAGATGGAGTCTCACTCTGTCATCCAGGCTGGAGTGCAGTGCCTCAATCTCGGCTCACAGCAAACTCCGTCTCCTGGGTTCTAGTGATTCTCCTGCCTCAGCCTCCTGAGCAGCTAGGATTACAGATGCGCACTACCACACTGCCCCTGGCTAATTTTTGTATTTGTTTGTTTGTTTTTGTTTTTTGTTTTTTTGAGATGGAGTCTCACTTTATCACCCAGGCTGGAGTGCAGTGGCACGACCTCAGCTCACTGCAACCTCCACTTCCTGGGTTCAAGCGATTCTCCTGCCTCAGCCTCCCAAGTAGCTGGGACTACAGGTACATGCCACCACGCCTGGCTAATTTTTGTATTTTTAGTAGAGACAGGGTTTCACCATGTTGGCCAGGCTGGTCTTGAATTCCTGAGCTCAGGTGATCTTTGGCCTTCCAAAGTGCTGGGATTACAGGTGGGAGCCACCGCGCCCAGCCTGTTTTTGTAATTTTTAGTAGAAACGGAGTCTCAACATGTTGGCCAGGCTGGTCTCAAACTCCTGACCTCAAGTGATCTGCCTGCCTTGGCCTCCCAAAGTGTTGGGATTATAGGCATGAGCCACTGCACCTGGACAATTTTATTTTATTTTATTTTATTTAAGAAATAAGGTCTTGGCCAGGCGCAGTGGCTCACGACTGTAATCCCAACACTTGGGGAGGCTGAGGCAGGCTGATCACCTGAGGTCGGGAGTTTGAGACCAACCTGACCAACATGGAGAAACCTTCTCTACTAAAAATACAAAATTAGCCGGGTGTGGTGGTGCATGCCTATAATCCCAGCTACTGGGGAGGTTGAGGCAAGAGAATCGCTTGAACCTGGGAGGCAGAGGTTACAGTGAGCCAAGATCATGCCATTGCACTCCAGCCTGGGCAACAAGAGAGAAACTCCATCTCAAAAAAAAAAAAGAAAAAAAGAAATGAGATCTCACTATGTTGTCCAGGCTTGTCTGGAAAACCTGAGCTCAAGCAATCCAGCCACCCTAGCCTCCCAAAGTTCTGGGATCACAGGCATGAACTGCCACACTCAGGCCAATAAGCAATTATTTTCTTAATTAATTAATTAATTTATTTATTTTTGAGACAGAGTCTCGCTCTGTTGCTCAGGCTGGAGTGCAGTGGTGTGATCTCAGCTCACTACAACCTCTGCCTCCTGGGTTCAAGCTGTTCTCCTGCCTCAGCCTCCCGAATAGCTGGAATTACAGGTGTCTACCACCATGCCCAGCTAATTTTTGTATTTTTAGCAGAGACGAGGTATCACCATTTTGGTCAGGCTGGTCTCGAACCCCTGACCTGAAGTAATCTGCTCGCCTTGGCCTCCCAAAGTTCTAGGATTACAGGTGTGAGCCACTGTGCCTGGCCAATACACAATTTTGAAATATTAACAAATATAGGCTGGGCATGGTGGCTTATGCCTGTAATTCCATCACTTTGGGAGGCTAAGGTGGGAGGATCACTGGGGCCCAGGAATTCTAGACCAGCCTGAACAACATAGGAAGACTGAGTCTCTAATAAAATTAAAAGTATACATATCAAGAAAGTCACTGAAGCCCAAAGAGATCCGCAAGTTGAAGATTAAAATAGATCTTGCTTTAAGGTTCCATGGCCACCATACAAGACTGCAACTCTAGTCCGGGGTGTCTCTACTGTGAAGCAGCTTCCTGATGAAAGAGGGCCTTGCAGAAGGTAAGAAAACCTGTCTTATAGTCTGGGCTCCATCAGCAACTTGCCGGTTAACCTAGAGCTATTTGCTTCCTCATGTACAAAACAAAAGGCATGGGTACAAAATTCCCTCTCTAGGCTGGCACAGTGGCTCACACCTATAATTCCAGCACTTTGGGAGACTGAGGCAGGTGGATCGCTTGAGGCCAGGAGTTTGGGACCAGCCTGGCCAACATGGTGAAACCCCATCTCTACTAAAAAATACAGAAATTTGCCTGAGTGCTGTGGCCTGTAATCCCAGCACTTTGGGAGGCCGAGGCAGGTGGGTCACCTGAGGTTGGGAGTTCAAGACCACCCTGACCAACATGGAGAAACCCCGTCTCTACTAAAAAAATACAAAATTAGCTTGGTGTAGTGGCACATGCCTGTAATCCCAGCTACTCGGGAGGCTGAGGCAGGAGAATGGCAGGAGAACCCAGGAGGCAGAGGTTGCAGTGAGCCGGAGATCACGCCATTGCACTCCAGCCTAGGCAGCAAGAGTGAAACTCCATCTCAAAAAAAAAAAAAAAAAAAAAAAAAAAATTAGCCAGGCAGGCGTGGTGGTGCCTGCCTGTAATCCCAGCTATTTGGGAGGCTGAGGCACAAGAATCACTTGAACCTGGGAGGTAGAGGTTGTAGTGAGCAGAGATCGCACAACTCTATTCGAGTCTCAAAAAAAAAAAATCCCTTTCTAAGTTCCTTTAAGTTTTGTCTGAGTCTGAAGAAACAAGCCTTTCTAGCCAGGAGTGGTAGGATTCTGAAAAAGAGGCTGGTTAATCTAGGTGGAGAATGAGAAGTTAGAGGGTCGCTTCATTTGGACCCTTTCCTGCAGGGCGGGAGTTTATTTCTGAAACAGGGTCTCCAAAAACAAACAAACAAATGAACAAAAACCGTCCAGTAGACATAGTGATCATATGATCCAGGAGGTTATTACCACAACATCTGCCATCGACCCAAGACTGTGCAGGCCAACCCTGTAATTACACTTAGGCCTTAAGGGCGGGCAAGACCTGTAGGTGATGGACCACAAGAGGCGGTGGTTAGTGAGGTGAGGAAGACAGATCTGACCTATTCAGGAGAGGAGGAGGAGGGATTTGGCAGAATGACTGTCAAACTAGAAAAGGGAGGTGATTCATTTCATGCATCCAAGCAAAGGCTTGGGTGGGGCTGATTCAAACAGCGGCAGGGAGGGTAGGAAGTGTCAGCTCTCACTAGGGACTGAATTAGGAATAGAAAATGGAAATAGAGTCAACTACTAGAAAACACAGATGCACAGAGAAGTTACTACTCCCAAGTTTCATTCTCACAGCAATCACCACCAACAACCACCCTTAGGCCCTACCAGGCTGGGCTAAAGTGGGATTGGAATTTATTGTTGGCTGGGGATATACAAACATTTATTGTGTGCTTAGTACATGCCAGACACTTCCATGGGTGTTATCTCATTTACTTTTCACAGCAATTCCACAAAGTAAGTATTGTTATCTTCATTTTATATCTGAGGAAACTGAGGCTCAAGAAGGGTAAGTCACAAAGGAGGGCCTTGGGCAGAGGCAGCAGTAAAGTCAGGTTTGTCTGAGTTTTGAGCCTGAGCGCTTCTACCAGGAGAGCTGAATGCTGCTTTTTTGCAAACCTCCTCTGAAGCCTCTGGGCTCACATTGCCACTGACTATTCTTGCTCATACCCTAATGATAGCTCTAAGATTCTGTATTATCTGACAGCAAGTGAGCTGTGGCCCAGACTTTGAGTCAGAAAATCTTGAATTTGAACCTGGCTTTCCTAACTCAGTGCATACAGGCAAGATGCAAACGTTGCTAAACCTCAGTATTAATTTCGGTAGAATGGGAAGAATAATACCAAAGTCCCATATGGAAATGCAAATAAGGAAGTTCAATGTTCGGCACATTTTAAGTGCTTTATAAATAATAGCTATTAAATTACCTTAACTTGAGCCTAAGCAGTGGTTCGCTATCTTGGGTGTACATTGGAATCACCTGGAGCGCTCTGAAAAACACTGGGGCCTGGGCTCCACCCCAGATTTTGGTTTAATAGGTATGCCCGGAGGCTGGACATGGGGGGAAAAAAAAAAAAAATTGCAAAAACTCTCCAGGTGATTCTATTTTAGTTCTGCATACTTCTGAAGTCTTGAGAGTCATGCTTCAGAATCATCCAGAATGCTGGTTAAAACTCAATTCACTGCCAGGCATGGTGGCTCCTTCCTATAATCCCACACCCGGCTACTTTTTGTATTTTTAGTAGAGACAGGTTTTGTCATGCTGGCCAGGCTAGTCTCGAACTTCTGGCCTCAAGTGATTCTGCCAACCTTGGCCTCCCAAAGCGTTGGGATTACAGGCACGAGCCACTGCACCCAGCAGAAGTAATTTCGTTTTCAGATTTGATGAAGAATTAATAGATAAGCTTAATAAGTCACCTAAGTTCACCTATCTAGTGGGTGGTAGAAACAGGATTGAAGCCCAGCCTCTGAACTAGAGGATCCTAGCACTGGGAAGACAGGTCTGTACTGATGACCAGGGGACTTGGAAGTCATCAACAAGTGAAGCCAGACAGTGAACAAGAGAAAGATGGTGCAGTGAGATGGGCATTCAGAGGAGGAGACACAGTAATAGCGACTACTAAAAAGGCCCAGCTTGAGAGGTAGAAAAAGGACCAGGACAGATTGTTTCCTTAAAAACTGGCCGGGCACGTTGGCTCACGCCTGTAATGCCAGCACTTTTGGAAGGCCAAGGCAGGCAGATCACTTTGAGCTCAGGAGTTCAAATATTTTTTACCAGGCTGGACAGCATGGCGAAACCCCGTCTCCACAAAAAAACGCAAAAATTACCCAGCCATTGGTGGCAGGCGCCTGTAATCCCAGCTACTGGGGAGGCTAAGGCAGAAAAATTGCTTGAACCCAGGAGGTGGAGGTTGCAGTGAACCGAGATTGTGCCACTGCATTTCAGCCTGGGCTACAGAGCAAGACTCCATCTCAAAAAGAAAAAAAAAAAATTCATGTTTAAACTTTCTTTAGTAAAAAACTATCTAAATTACAGTTGCCGGGTCAAATGGTAGCCACAAAAACAAAATCTTGACATTTCTAAATGTTGCTCCAGAAAACTTCTACCTGTTTTCTTTTTATACATATTTTTATTATAAGATAATATATCCTTACTTGTTAAAAATAAATAGAGATGGGGGTCTCACTATGTTGACCAGGCTGGTCTTGAACTCCTGGCCTCAAGCGATCCTCCCATCTCAACCTCCCAAAGTGCTGGGATTACAGGCCTGAGTCACTGCACCCTTCTTCCCCTTTCCACTTCCAGAAATAGTGGATAAAATGGTGGGTTGTTACTGTTGTTGTTCTATTACTCATTTGGTAAGTACCTATTTCTCTCTCTATTGGGTGTATCTTCATGGTTTCTCTTCAGCTGCCTTGAGTGTAGTATCCTTACACTATTATAAGCAGTTATCCTCTTCCATTCCTTTAACATATTTTATAAGCTTACAGCTTAAAATAACATTTTGTTATTAAAATATGTTTATGCTGGCTTTTCTCTGTCCATGATTTTGTTAATTTGAATTTTCCTTTTATTTTACTAAGCTAGTGATTTCTTTTTTTTTTTCCCCAAGCCAGCTGTTGATTTGTTCATTAGTTATATAAAATAAAAACCAAAAATAGAATTGATAAGCAAACCAATGCAGTTCTTTAAAAATTAACAAAACTGGCCACGTACAGCGGCTCATACCTGTAATCCCAGCACTTTGGGACCCCAAGGCGGGCAGAACCCAAGATTTCCAGACCAGCCTGGGTAACATAGTGAGACAGCATGTCTCAAAAAAAATTAACAAAACTGATTTTTCAAGTCCCTAATTTTGCATACAATGTGACAAAATTTTAAGACATGGCAAAACTAGAATAAGGAGATACTTTGTTTCTTTTTATAGTATTTAGAAAGATACTTAATTCATTATGCTTTAACAAAACTTCTTATTACTACAAGCATCTAAGTGCAAGGAAATTTTCCTCTAGATAGTGATTTAACAGCATTTGATTTACATCTTATATTTTAATTTTTGTTATTCACAAAACTGATGATACGATCCAGATTCGCTTTATGATTTAGGTTTTAGGAGACTATATGTATATATACATATATGTGTGCCACACGTACACATACATACGTATGCTTATTTATTTTTAAAGACATTGCATTGAAACACATTAAAATTTTTGTTTTGTTATAGTCTAAGAATGCCATATATAGAAATAATAACTTGAGGTATTAACTGTGTATATCTTTGTCCTACAATACAGGATGAAATTATGTGAATATTGCAACTGCACTTAGAGAGAATGTGTTCTCTACATTCTACGAATAAGATCTTTTCACATATAAATGCTACCATAAGTTTTCCACTTCCGTAATCTCTTAAATTCTTTCAGTGTTATAGAAGTGACATTAATGTCTCTTTTCTTTTTCTTTTTTTTTTTTTTTTTATTTTAGATGGAGTTTCCCTCTTTTGCCTAGGCTGGAGTGAAGTGGCTCAATCTTGACTCACTGCAACCTCCAACCCCTGGGTTCAAGCAATTGTCCTGCCTCAGCCTCCTGAGTAGCTGGGAGTATAGGCGCCCACCACCACACCTGGCTAATTTGTTTGTATTTTTAGTAGAGACGGGGTTTCGCCATGTTGGCCCCGTTGGTCTCAAACTCCTGACCTCAGGTGATCCACATGCCTGGGCCTCCCAAAGTGCTGGGATTACAGGCATAAGCCACTGGGCCCGGCCAATGTTTCAAATATACCCTGTACTCTTATGGCTCATTTTCATCTTTCATTTGGCCAGATTTGCAAATGAGTTTGGTGGCTTTGTGGTTGGCTCATCCAGGTAGTGGGAACATGTGTGCCAAGATAAAGAGATGCCACACCACACACCAGGGGGTACCTGTGAGTGGTCTGGCATGGCAGGAGGATAGAGAGAGAAGGCAAGGTGATGGCTGAGAGACTGGAGAAAACAGAGGCCAAGGTTTGGAGGTCTTAGTAAGATCAGAGAACATTGCATTAGGAGAAAAAGAGGCCATACAGGGTCACAATTAAGAGGATGCTCTTAGGAGCCCAAACTGGCTCTTTCCATTTCTTGGCTGTGGGACCTGGAGCAAGTCATTTAACCTCCCTGTGCCTCAGATTCCTGATCTGTAAAATGAAGAAAATAATAATAAGGTTGTTATGAAGATTAAATGAGATACACCATCTGAAAAGCAGTTAGCATAATGTCCACTGCATAAGTATTCAATAAAAATGTTATTTATTTTCATTAAGGAAACTGGAAAGCTTAGAGATTGAAAGATTTACGATTTCAGATGTAGAATTATAATGTTTACTACACTTAAGTACTTCCTCACCTTATTTTTTAGAAAAACTTCTACATCGTTAGAGCACTTGCCCATTATTAGATGTATTCATTGTTGTTTGTTTGTTTTGTTTTGTTTGAGACAGGGTCTCACTCTGCTGCCCAGTCTGGGGTACAGTGGCATGATCATGACTCACTGCAGCCTTGACCTCATGGGCTCAAGTGATCCTCCCACTTCAGCCTCCCAAGTAGCTGGGAGTACAGGCATGCACCACCAGGTCTGGCTAATATTTTATTTTCTGTCAAGACAGGGTCTCACCATGTTGCCCAAGCTGGTCTCAAATACCAGGGCTCAAGTGATCCACCTACCTCAGCCTCCCAAAGTGCTAGGATTACAGGCATGAGCCACCATGCCCCCATTGGTTTTATTTTGTTGTGTGTGTGTGGTGGGGTTTTTTTTGGGGGGGGGATGTTTTGTTTTGTTTTATTTTTGAGATGGGTTCTTGCTCTCTCACCTAGGCTGGAGTGCACTGGCACCAACATGGCTCACTGCAGTCTCGACCTCTCCTGGGCTCAAGCCATCCTCCCACGTTAGCCCGCACAGGCATTCTCTACCACACCTGGCTACTTTTTAATTTTTTGCAGAGACAGTTTCTCCCTATGATGCCCGGGTAGATCTCAAACTCCTGGGCTTAAGCAACATACATTGTATTTTATTCGTTTTCCTAATGCAGGCTGGGAGCTCTGAAACCTGAGGTGAGCTTCTTTCTTGTTTATATTCTGAGTGCACCACACATTCTGTAGGCCATTGATTCAACACCTGTTGAACTCAATTTGGAAATCATTCACACAGAGGCCCACAGCTGAGGTAAATGAGAATGATCTCCAGGAGAGAGTTCTGGGTGACCCCCACCAGTCAAGAACTACATCTTTTGCTAAAAATTTGATTTCTGTTCTCATTAGCTGTGCACTTACAAGTCTCACAGAAACATATTTTCACAATGTCCCTATCTGCTGGGTTCATTACTTTGCTTCTTGATGGTTGCTTGTTTATTAAATTGATAATAAACACAGTGATGGTTTATTAAAAATTTAAAAAGAGCAAACCCAACAGTACTTGTTTACACACAGACAGAGGCAGCTGCCCTCTAAGTCAGACCTTCTAGTCTCCATAAGGGGTAACAGGAAAAGCAACTAATTAGAAGTCGCAGCTGGGTTCCCAAGCAAGCGTCGCTGTTTACCAGCTGTGTGAACTTGAAGGAATCATTTAAACTATCCAAATCTCATTGGTCTCATCTGCAAAAAGAAGATAATACCTGCCCTCCCTTCTTTTTTTAAAATAGATTTGAGTATCAAATGGAATATTGCATGTGAAATCCTTGAATAGTTCTATTCAAATATGTGTTCTCACATGAAGTCCACTAGAGAGGGTTTTGAGGCTCTTTCTAAAACGATGCTACTAATAGCCAAATAGAAATGCCTCAACTCAACATTGACTACTGTGAAATATATCGACAGCAAAGTTGACTTATTTGCTGCCATATCCTGTGCCTTGCATAATGCCTGGCAAAAAGCAGATGCTCGACGAATGTTTGTTCAATGAATGAAAGAAGGAAGGACTCTGGGAAGGTAGGCACAAACAGCAGGTTTCTGGCTTCAAACTGTGTGAAATTAGGGCCAAGAAGCCGGGTGAATGGCACATGAGGATCACTATGGGCTTCTAGAGCAGGAGGCCCGGGGGGGCAGAGCTGGCCCATCAGAGATGAAACTTTTACTCTTGTTTTGTTCCAATTGGCACAATCTCACTTGTAGCTGCTTTTTTTTTTTTTTTTTTTGAGATGGAGTCTCTCTCTGTTGCCCAGGTTGGAGTGCAGTGGCACAGTCTTGGCTCCCTGAACCTCCGCCTCCCGGGTTCAAGCAATTCTCCTGCCTCAGCCTCCCAAGTAGCTGAGACTACAGGCACACACCACAACTTCGGCTAATTTTTGCATTTTTAGTAGAGATGAGGTTTCTCCGTGTTGACCATGTTGGTCTCAAACTCCCCACCTCAAGTGATCCACCTGCCTCGGCCTCCCAAAATTCTGGGATTACAGGTGTGAGCCACCGCACCCAGCCTCATTGTAGCTTTTGATTACACTAAGGAGACAGGAAAAAGTGCAGGGGAAAGAGACTGAATCGTCATTTTCTCTGAAAATATTTTTAGTCAGCCAAACACTACGAATTAACAACATTTAACAACAATTAAATATGGAGCAAATTTAGTAGGTAGTACAGCCCTTAATCCCTTATCTATACTGCTTCCTTCCCTGCTTCTCCTAGCCAATCAAGAACTGCTGGCTGCTCAAGCCGACTTTCCTTCCCTCTCTGTGCTCAGCCACTGTGTTTGCAGGGAATAATCTTCCCTTCTAACTGCCTGTTAAGGTCTTAAACTTCTTTCAAAGATTAGATCAATGAATTAATTACTGGATCATCAAGTATTTATTGTGTTCATTGAGTATCTACCATGTGTAAGGATGAAGAAAGCTCATAGTCTAATTCTATTTTTTTGTTTTTTGTTTGTTTTTTTCTTCTGTCATTCTTATTTTTATTCTTTTTTGTCTCTTAATTTCTTTCTTGTTAGTATTTGCTGCCTGTCATGTAGTCTAATTCTAGTAGGAGGAAGAAATACATATCAAGACATAATTTTAATACCATATGATAAGTTCTTTTTTATAACAGCTTTATTGACATATTATTCACACACCATAAAATTCATCCTTTTACAGTTCAGTGGTTTTTAGTGTATCAGAGTTGTAAATTCAGCATCACTATCTAATTTTAGAACATTTTATCACCCCAAAAAGAAACCCTGTATTCATTAGCAGAAATACCCCATTCTTCCTTTGCTTCCAGCCCCCGGCAACCATTAATCTACTTTCTGTCTCTATGGATTTGCCTATTCTGGACATTTCACATAAATTGAATTATATGACATGTGGCCTTTGTGACTCCTTTCTTTCACTAAGCATAAAGTTTTCAAGGTTAATCCAGATTGTAGCATGTATCAGTACTTCTTTACTCTTTTATAGATGACTAATATTCCTTTTTTCTAATTTATTTATTTTTTATTGTACTTTAAGTTCTAGGGTACATGTGCACAACGTGTAGATTGGTTGCATATGTATACATGTGCCATGTTG
Source organism: Chlorocebus sabaeus (assembly GCF_047675955.1). Taxonomy (NCBI): domain Eukaryota; kingdom Metazoa; phylum Chordata; class Mammalia; order Primates; family Cercopithecidae; genus Chlorocebus; species Chlorocebus sabaeus. The sequence goes on from NC_132911.1 coordinate 98,370,623, forward strand.
GTGTGTTGCACCCATCAACTCATCATTTACATTAGGTGTATCTCCTAATACTATCCCTCCCTCCTCCCCCAACCCCACGACAGGCCCCGGTGTGTGATGTTCCCCTTCCTGTGTCCAAGTGTTCTCATTATTCGATTCCCACCTAGGAGTGAGAACATGCAATGTTTAGTTTTCTGTTCTTGTGATAGTTTGCTGAGAATGATGGTTTTCAGCTGCATCCATGTCCCTACAAAGAACATGAACTCATCCTTTTTTATGGCTGCATAGTATTCCATGATGTATATGTGCCACATTTTCTTAACCCAGTCTGTCATTGATGGACATTTGGGTTGGTTCCAAGTCTTTGCTATTGTGAATAGTGCCACAATAAACATATGTGCGCTGTATGCGTCTTTATAGCAGCATGATTTATAATCCTTTGGGTATATACCCAGTAATGGGATGGCTGGGTCAAATGGTATTTCTAGTTCTAGATCCTTGAGGAATCGCCACACTGTCTTCCACAATGGTTGAACTAGTTTACAGTCCCACCAACAGTGTAAAAGTGTTCCTATTTCTCCACATCCTCTCCAGCACCTGTTGTTTCCTGACTTTTTAATGACTCATTCTAACTGGTGTGAGATGGTATCTCATTATGGTTTTGATTTGCATTTCTCTGATGGTGAGTGATGATGAGCATTTTTTCATGTGTCTGTTGGCTGCATAAATGTCTTCTTTTGAGAAGTGTCTGTTCATATCCTTCACCCACTTTTTGATGGGATGGTTTGTTTTTTTCTTGTAAATTTGAGTTCTTTGTAGGTTCTGGATATTAGCCCTTTGTCAGATGAGTAGCTTGCAAAAATTTTCTCCCATTCTGTAGGTTGCCTGTTCACTCTGATGGTAGTTTCTTTTGCTGTGCAGAAGCTCTTTAGTTTAATTAGATCCCATTTGTCAATTTTGGCTTTTGTTACCATTGCTTTTGGTGCTTTAGACATGAAGTCCTTGACCATGTCTATGTCCTGAATGGTATTGCCTAGGTTTTCTTCTAGGGATTTTATGGTTTTAGGTCTAACATTTAAGTCTCTAATCCATCTTGAATTAATTTTTGTATAAGGCATAAGGAAGGGATCCAGTTTCAGCTTTCTACTTATGGCTAGCCAGTTTTCCCAGCATCATTTATTAAATAGGGAAGATTTTCCCCATTTCTTGTTTTTGTCAGGTTTGTCAAAGATAAGATGGTTGTAGATGTGTGGTATTATTTCTGAGGGCTCTGTTCTGTTCCATTGGTCTATATCTCTGTTTTGGTACCAGTACCATGTTGTTTTGGTTACTGTAGCCTTGTAGTATAGTTTGAAGTCAGGTAGCGTGATGCCTCCAGTTTTGTTCTTTTGGCTTAGGATTGTCTTGGCAATGCGGATTCTTTTTTGGTTCCATATGAACTTTAAAGTAGTTTTTTTCCAATGTTGTGAAGAAAGTCATTGGTAGCTTAATGGGGATGGTGTTGAATCTATAAATTACCTTGGGCAGTATGGCCATTTTCACAATATTGATTCTTCTATCCATGAGCATGGAGTGTTCTTCCATTTGTTTGTGTCCTCTTTTATTTCACTGAGCAGTGATTTGTAGTTCTCCTTGAAGAGGTCCTTCACATCCCTTGTAAGTTGGATTCCTAGGTATTTTATCCTAGCAAGGCCAGCGGACCCCACCCACCCCCCTCGGGGGGACAGGGGCATGGGGGGCCCCCCACTTATTCTACACCTCTCATGTCTCTTCACCCTGCCCAGACTAGAGTCAAGTTCAATAGGGTCGTCTTTCCCCACTGATTCCGCCAAGCCAGTTCCCTTGGTTGTGGTTTTGCTGGATAGTAGATAGGGACAGTGGGAATCTCGTTTATCCATTCATGAGCGTCACTAATTAGATGACGAGGCATTTGGCTACCTTAAGAGAGTCATAGTTACTCCTGCCATTTACCCGCACTTCATTGAATTTCTTCACTTTGACATTCAGAGCACTGGGCAGAAATCACATCGCGTCAACACCCACTGCTGGCCTTCGTGAGACTAATATTCTTTTGTGGGGATGTGTTACATTTTGTTTAGCCTTTCATCAGTTGATGAACATTTGGATTGTTTCTACTTTCTGGCTAAGGTTTTTTTTTTTTTTTTTTTTTGAGACAGTCTTACTGTGTCACCCAGGCTGGAGTGCTGTGCAGCCATCTTGGCTCACTGCAACCTCCACCTCCTGTGCTCAAGCGATCCTCTCCTTTTTGGCTATTATGAATAATACTGCTATGAACATTTGTGTACAAGATTTTCCATGCACATATGGCTTCACATTTCTTGGGTATATACCTAGGACGGGAATTGCTGAGTCACATTGTAATACTTTGTTTAACCTTTTGAGGAATTGTCGGCTGTTTCCCAACGTGGCTATACCATTTTACTATCCCCCCAACAATGAATCAGGGTTCCGATTTCTTCATATATTGTCAACACTTTTTTTTTTTTAGCCAGTTTAGTGTAGATAAAAATGGTATTTTCTTGTGGGCATTTTTTCATGTACTTATTATCCATTTGTGTGTATGTGTGTGTGTGTATATATATATATGTATTTGTTCGTTTGAGATAGGGTCTCACTCTGTTGCCCTGGCTGGAGTGCAGTGGCACCATCTCAGCTTACAGCAGCCTCGACCTCCTGAAGCCATCCTCCCACCTCAGCCTCCCAAGTAGCTGGGACCACAGCTGAGCACCACCACACCCAGCTAATTTTTGTAGAGATGGGTTTCGCCATGTTGCCCAGCCTGGTCCCAAACTCCTGGACTCAAGCAGTCCACCCATTTCGGCCTCCCAAAGTGCTGGGATTATAGGTGTGAGCCACTGCGACTGGTGTACATTTCTTAAAGAAATGTCCATTAAAATATTTTGCCCATTTTTTGATTGGGTGATTTGTCTTTTGTTTTTCTTTTCCCCGAAGCAAGTAGAACTTTCATTTTTTAGTTATAAAATTTTTTTGACCAGGGCGCGGTGACTCACACCTGTAATCCCAGCACTTTGGGAGGCCGAGGTGGGTGGATAACCTGAGGTCGGGAGTTCGAGACCAGCCTGACCAACATGGAGAAACCCCATCTCTACTAAAAATACAAAATTAACTGGGCATGGTGGTGCATACCTGTAATTCCAGCTACTCCAGAGGCTGAGGCAGGAGAATCGCTTGAACCCAGGAGGCGGAGGCTGTGGTGAGCTGAGATCACGCCACTGCATTCCAGCCTGGCAACAGGAGGGAAACTCCATCTCAAAAAAAAAAAGTGTATATTCTGGATTCTAGACCCTTATGGGATATATGATTTACAAATATTTTCTCCCATTCTGTGGGATGTCTTTTCATTTTCTTGATCATGTCCTTTGTATACTAAAGATTTTAATTTTGATGAATTTCAATTCATCCTTTTTTTTTCTTTTGTTGCTTGTTCTTCTGAAGTCATATTTAAGAAGCCATTGTCTAATACAAAATCATGAAGATGTACTCCATTTTTCCCATTTTATAGATTTAACCCTTACATTTTGGTCTATCATTTTATTTATTTTTTATTTTTATTTTATCAATAGCCTGGTTTGTAATGGACACTTATTTTTAATTCATTTTTCTGTGTGGTGTGAGGAAGAGGTTCAACTTCTTTTTTTTGAGACAGGGTTTGGCTCTGCCGCCCAGGCTAGAGTTCAGTGGCACAATCTCAGCTCACTGCAACCTCTGCCTCCTGGGCTCAGGCATCCCCCCACCTCAGCTTCCTGAGTAGCTGGGATCACAGGTGAGTGCCACCAAGCCCTGTGGATTTTTGTACTTGTTTATGGAGATGTTGTCTCACTATGTTGCCCAGTCTGGTCTTGCACTTCTTGAGCTCAAGCGATCCTCCGGCCTCAGCCTCCTAAAGTGTTGGGATTATAGGCCTGTGCCACCTCACCCAGTGTCTTTGAATTTTTTTTGTTTTTAAGAATGTCTCAGCCGGGCACAGTGGCTCACACCTGCAATCCCAGCACTTTGGGAGGTGCAGGCAGATAGATCACTTGAGGTCAGGAGTTTGAGACCAGCCTGGTCAATAAGGCGAAATCCCATTTCTACTAAAAATACAAAAATGAGCCGGGTATGGTAATTAGCCCAGGTCTGTAATTCCAGCTACTCGGGAGGCTGAGGCATGACAATGCTTGAACTCAGGAGGCAGATGTTGCAGTGAGCTGACATCAGGCCACTGCACTCCAGCCTAGGTGATGGAGTGAGACTCTATCTCAAAGAAAAAAAAAAAGTCTTGTCCATATGCCACTCTCCACCTCCTGCCCCTCTCCCGCAAACTCTTCTGAATTCTCATGTGCTGAGCTCCAAAATCATAGTACTTCAGGGTGTCAAGAAGAGATACGTCAGCATCAGAATGGCCATCCAAGTCCCATTTCCATTACCTAAGCTGCAGTGAACAAGATCTGTCAACCAAGAATATCCTTTCCTTGCCCAAGTAACTTTTTTTTTTTTTTGAGATGAGTTTTTTGCTCTTGTTGACCACGCTGGATTACAATTGCATGATCTTGGCTAACTGTGACCTCTGCCTCCTGGGTTCAAGTCATTCTTCTGCTTCAGCCTCCCCAGGAGCTGGGATTACAGGCACCCGCCACCACGCCTAACTAATGTTTTTGTTTTTTGTTTTTGTTTTTTTTTTTGAGACGGAGTCTCGCTCAGTCGTTCAGGCTGGAGTGCAGTGGCGTGATCTCAGCTCACTGCAAGCTCCACCTCGCAGGTTCAGGCCATTTTCCTGCCTCAGCCTCCTGAGTAGCTGGTACTACAGGCGCCCGCCGCCAGGCCCGGCTAATTTTTTGCATTTTTAGTAGAGACGGGGTTTCACCGTGTTAGCCAGGATGGTCTCGATCTCCTGACCTCATGATCCACCCGCCTCGGCCTCCCAAAGTGCTGGGATTGCAGGTGTGAGCCACCGCGCCCGGCCTGTTTTGTATTTTTAGTTGAGATGGGGTTTTACCATGTTGACCAGGCAGGTCTTGAACTCCTGTCCTCAAGTGGTCTGCCCGCCTCGGCCTCCCAAAGTGCTGGGATTACAAGCATGAGCCACTGCGCCCAGCCCAAGATAACTACTGTTTTTTTTTTTTTGTTTTTTTTTTGAGACGGAGTCTTGCTCTGTCACCCAGGCTGGACTGCAGTGGCATGATCTCCGCTCACTGCAACCTCTGCCTTCCGGGTTGAAGCGATTCTTCTGCCTCAGCCTCCCAAGTAGCTGGGACTACAGGCGAGCGCCACCACTCCCGACTAATTTTTGTGTGTGTGTATTTTTGGTAGTCATGGGGTTTCACCATATTGGCCAGGTTGGTCTCGAACCCCTGACCTCGTGATCCACCCACTTTGGCCTCCCAAAATGCTGGGATTACAAGGGTGAGCCACTGCGCCTGGCCCAAGATAACTAATTTTAAGCAAAACCAGATACACTGACATCTCCACATCCCATGTAGAAAACAGCATATTCCAGAGGGAGCACACTGTCTAGGTAGCCATGGACACAACAGGGAAAGAGCATTGAATTGGGAGCCAGGGGACCTAAGCTTTGAGTACAGTCCTGCCACTAATTCACTGTGTCACCTTGGTTGGGCAAGTCACTTAACTTCTTTGGCTTCTTGTGAAATGAAGGAGTTGAAATAAAATACTAGTTTCTTCCAAATATATAAAAAAAGGCTGGATGACATATTTAATATGTATTCTAACTAATGTACTATGCATAGTTATTATAGATTGTCACTTAATATGTTTCCAGTGTTCTTCATAATTCATGGCTATCTTATAAACAATCTGAGGCGATAACATGCAGGTTATAGAATTTCAGATGTGATCTCATTAAAACATTAGACTTATTGTACTCTCACTTTTGTGGCTTGTTATTGGTCATGTGCATGTGTTGTAGTCAAGATCTCATAGGGAAGTGTTTTACTTTGTCATAGTCTGCCTTATTTTTGTGTATAAGGAAGATTTTCCAAAATATATAAGGGGGTCATATTCAGCATGGCATGTTGGCTAAAAGCAGTCTCCGGAGTCAGACTCCCTAGCTAGGAATCCCAGTTCTGTTAGTAGCATCTATGCCTTTTTTTTTTCCTTTTCTTTTGCATTGGGGCCTCACCCTGTCGCCCAGGCTGGAGTGCAGTGGTGCAATCATGGCTCACTGCAGCCTCAAGTTTCTGGGCTCAAGCGATTCTTCTATCTCAACCCCCTGAATAGCTGGGACTACAGACATGCATCACCGTGCCTTGCTAAGTGTTTCTATTTTTGGTAGAGACTGAGTCTCACTATATTGGCCAGGCTGACCAAGTTATTTTTAAGTCTGATTTTCTCCGTCGTAAATGAGGCAAAAAACAGTACCTCTACCTCATTTGGTTGTGAGAATTAAATGAGATAAGGGCTTAGAATGGTACTTGGTACACAGTGTCTGCTTAACAAATAAAAGCAATCTTATTGTTTATGATATGTAAAGATCTCCTTCGCCTTTCTGCTGTCACTCCCATCAACTCCATGGCCTACTCCTCAGAGAGAATCAGTACTAATGGCTTTTTTCTTTTTCTTTTCTTTTCTTTTTTTTGTTTTTTTGAGACAGAGTTTCACTCTGTTGCTAGGCTGGAGTGCAGTGGCACGACCTTAGCTCACTGCAACCTCTTCCTCCCTGGTTCAAGTGATTCTCCTGCCTCAGCCTCCCGAGTAGCTGGGACTACAGGCGTGCGCCACCATGCCCAGCTAATTTTTGTAGTTTTAGTAGAGACGGGGTTTCACGATGTTGGCCAGGATGGTCTCAAACTCTTGACCTCGTGATCCGCCCACCTCGGCCTCCCAAAGTGCTGGGATTACAGATGTGAGCCACCACATCCGGCCAGTACTAATGACTTTCTATATTGTCCTGTAGAACATTGATCTGATTCAAAATATTATTTGAAGAAACGAATTCTGGTTACAATATGATACTTTCTCAATTACCTAAAGCAAGGATACATATTTGGACAAGAAAGGGATATGCTATTACTGGGAACAGTTCTTTGATTTCAGAAGTGTTTATTCTTTCCTCTAAGGACAGCAGAATTCATGGAAACCCCAGGCAAATCCCTTTTCCACTAAGTTCTAAGCAGGAGCAAGTTCTACTGATTGTATACATAAAGAGAAGAATTTAACAATGGGCATGAAACAGGCCATGAGAAACATGACTGTTAATTGGGGGAGTCTAGAATTTTAAGAAAAGAAAATCATTGCCTACTTGAAATAAATAATACAGAGTAGCATTTTAAGTAATATAGTCTATCTATGGTGGTAATCACTGAGGGCTTATCTACGTGGGAAGCTTCATAGATAGATTGAGATTTGAGCTAAAGGGTGTATATTTTACTCTATAACTCCAATTTAATCTGAAAAGGGGAGCAACAAGGTTAAAGTAGGCTTTTAATTTTTTAAAAAAGTGGTTTTTTGTTTTTTTGTTTTTTTTTTTTTGAGACAGAGTTTCACTCTGTTGCCCAGGCTGCAGTACAAGGGCGCAATTTTGGTTCACTGCAACCTCCGCCTCCTGAGTTCAAGCAATTATCTTGCCTCAGCCTCCTGAGTAGCTGGGACTACAGGCGTGCCCCACACCCAGCTAATTTTTGTATTTTTAGTAGAGACGGGGTTTCACCATGTTGGCCAGGCTGGTCTTGAACTGACCTCAGGTGATCCGCCCGCCTTGGCCTCCCAAAGTGCTGAGATTACAGGCATGAGCCACCACACCCGGCCATTTCACACACTTCAAACAGACATAAAACAGGGTGACAACTATTTCCTGGTTTTTAGGTTACATTTTGCCAGAATAATAAAATTGGCCCTTTATCAGCCAAATGGATAGGTGAGTAGGCAGGCTACAGGGATGCACAGGGCCTTAGGAAAGAAAAGAAACAAAACTTCCTTTTTTTTTTTTTTAACATTCACCCTTGTCAACCCCACCTTGACTTAAAAGATAAGGCATGCTGCTGTACTTTCCTCTCTCTGGGCTTTGGAAGAGGCAGAGACTTACTCCTGGGCAAGGGGCTCGGGGACAGGGGTAACTGATACCTTGATGGCAAAAGGCCAGGAGTAAGGAGGGAGGAATTCTCTTGGTGGCATCTCTTTTACCTGGATGCCCAGTTAAATGGGAACAGTTCTGTGATCCTCAAGGATCAGGGGGATCTTATAAGCCATGCACCATGAAGATTAATGGCGCATTTCCCTATCTGTATTTTTCTGTGTATTTCCCTATGACACAGCAGTCAGTAAAGTCTTGCTCAAATGCCTCAATGGTGTCTTTGGTCTACGCTAAGGCCAGAGAATCATCAGCCTTTGTGGTTGTCTTGAAAGAACGCTCCTCACTTGGAGATTCCTCTTTAGTAGTAACCTTCCTGATTCTGAGGTTTGTTTTCCTTAGGGAAGCTTTTCTACACAAAATCTCTCTCCTTAAAACCTATGAAGTGTACATCATCAACATCCCCATTTTTGCAGGTAGAAACTGAGTTCTTGTGAGGTTGAGGAACATGCCCAAGGCCACAAAGTAGCAAATGGCAGAGCCAACTATTAAACCCATACTTTTTCTCATGGTCTGTAATAATCGCTATAATAAAGGTTCAGGCCAGTAATTTCTTTAAATGTGTAATGCACAGAGTAATGGAAAATTATAATTTATTTATCTTGACCATCACTTCTCCTTGCCTCTCCACTTCAGAGGCTAGACTTGTCCAGGGAGTATAAAATGTGATGTCTTTTACAAATGCATCTAGTATGAATAACTAAGAATATCAGTGGCTTTTGGTAGCCTTAGAACACAGGTTTCTACTTGAAAACTGAAATATAATTCACATACCACCATATTAACCCTTTTAAAGTATACAATTCAGTGGTTTTTGTTTGGGTGAGGGGGAAGGGATAAGATGGAGGAAGGTGAACAAGATGGAGCAGTCCCTGTTGTTTCTGGGTTCTTCATCACAGATTTTCCCGCGCCCGGGGGACGAACCAAATCAACTGAGCATGCGCAGAGTGACGTCAAGCCGGGGACACCGAAATTCAATAAGCCACTCCTACACACACGCCCCAAACTCCTCCCCCTCCAGCTCCCAGGCATAAAAGTCCACCGCCGGTAAGCGCTGGTGTGACTTCTTCGGCCCCCCACATTCGTGGACCGGAGAACATCACCCCAGAGCGCCTGCACGACTTCCCTGGCCCCCCGCACACCTGAGGACCAGAGAACCTCGCCCCAGAGTGTGTGCATATTTGCAATAAAAGACTGCCACTTTCTTACGTACTTTGGCCTCATGTTTAATTACTTAGCTCTCCTAAATTAAGTTACATTAAATTAAAACAGTTTTTAGTACATAAAAAGATTTGTGCAAGCATTGCCGCTATACAATTTGAGAACATTTTCATACTTTGATTCACTGTAGAATATTTTGTTATATTTTGTTTTGTTTTTCTGAGATGGAGTCTTGCTCTGTCGCCCAGACTGGAGTGCAGTGGCCTGATCTCAACTCACTGCAACCTCTGCCTCCCAGGTTCAAGTAATTATCATGCCTCAGCCTCCCAAGTAGCTGGAATTACAGGTGTCTGCAAACATACCCGTCTAATTTTTGTATTTTTAGTAAAGATGGGGTTTCACCATGTTGGCCAGGCTGGTCTCCAACTCCTGACCTCAAGCGATTTGCCCGCCTCAGCATCCCAAAGTGCTGGGATTACAGGCATGAGCCACCAGGCCCCGCTTAGAAGATACTCTTATAAGTACAAGACAGTAACTAAGTATGTGCAATTAAAACACTAAGAAAGATCTAAAGGGCCGGGCATGGTGGCCACGCCTGTAATCACAGCACTTTGGGAGGCTGAGGCAGATGGGTCACCTGAGGTCGGGAGTTCGAGATCAGCCTGACCAACACAGAGAAACCCCATCTCTACTAAACATATAAAATTAGCGGGGCATGGTGGGGCATGCCTGTAATCCCAGCTACTAGGGGGGCTGGGAGGCAGGAGAATCGCTTGAATCCGGGAGGCAGAGGTTGTGGTGAGCCCTGATTGTGCTACTGCACTCCATCCTGGGCAATGAGAATGAAACTCTGTCTCAAGAAAAAAAAAAAAAAGACCTAGAGATCTCAAATGAACCTTGAGTCAGTAAATGCAGTGCTGCTACGTAGTCTTAAAAGGGGGATTGCCTTACAGATAAGATGATGACATATATCGTGACGGAATTTTGCATGGTCCTGTGGCCATCAGAATAAACACACGAGTAACAGAAGGCCCTGTTCTGGAAGTGTGAGTCTTATCATTCCATTATAGCTTGGTCCAATACTTAATAAAAGAAAAGTACTAAACTATTAAATAAATTCCATTAAGAACTGCTCAAGAAAATTACAACTACTGGTTTCCTATTTTGTGTGTGTTGACATGATGGGGAAAAAAAAACACTGCAGTTCAATAGATAATCACATATTAAGACAAGAAAACCAAAAAGCTAACGTAATCTTACAAATTAGGTGATGTATGTAAAATCATTTTGGGAGTTCCAAAGGATTTACAAACATGAGCTAGTGTTACCAGATAAACAAATTCAAAAGATATCATAGCTATATAATAAGAGCTATTGACCACACACTTACTGATAATTTTATGGAAATAAAGATTTATAGTAAAAATAGTTGCACTTATACAATATTTCTCATTCTTTTTAAAAAGTTATACATGTACAAGGAAAAAAGTTCAAATACCGCAGTAGTATAAACTGTGCAAAGTATTTTTTTTTTTTTTTTGAGACTGAGTCTTGCTCCGTTGCCCAGGCTGGAGTGCAGTGGCACAATCTCAGCTCACTGCAAGCTCCGCCTCCCAGGTTCATGCCATTCTTCTGTCTCAGCCTCCTGAGTAGCTGGGACTACAGGGGCCCGCCACCATGCCTGGCTAATTTCTTGTATTTTTAGTAGAGACAGGGTTTCACCGTGTTAGCCAGGATGGTCTCAATCTGACCTCGTGATCCGCCTGCCTCGGCGTCCTAAAGTGCTGGGATTACAGGCGTGAGCCACCGCACACGGCGTAACTGTGCAAAGTATTCTTGACACATAGGCCCTCAATTCTTATCCTCAAAGGCAACCTGAGTTTCTACTTTTTAACATATCCATATGTTTTATGAATTTTATATCAATATATCTGTTCACTTTTTTTTTTTGAGATGGAGTCTCACCCTGTCACCAGGCTGGAATGCAGTGGCATGATCTTGGCTCACACAACCTCTGCTTCCTGGGTTCAAGTGATTCTCCTGCCTCAGCCTCCCTGAGTTGCTGGGACTACAGGCGTGCACCACCATGCTCAGCTAATTTTTTTTCTATTTTTAGTAGAGATGAGGTTTTACCATGTTGGCCAGGCTAGTCTCGAACTCTTGACCTCAGGTGATCTGCCCGCCTTGGCCTCCCAAAGTGCTGGGATTACAGGTGTTAACCACCATGCCCGGCCTCACATTTTTACTTATATCTTTGGAATAAAAATAATTGAATCTCAAAAAAAAATAAGAAAAGATTATGACATATAGGTATCACTGCGTCAACAATGAGGCCCCAGCAGACACATTTGTATTCTGTCCAGCTCAAGAGCTGCTCTCTAAAAGTGATGAGAAAAGGGGTCAAGGGAGGGTAATGAAGATAATTAAAGAGGAGGAAAGTAAGATTCACAATGAAAACTTTGAAGAGTTTGCAGTTATTTAGTCTACGAAAGGTGAGTTAAGAACAAACTTAAAGTATATGAAAGGATTACTATACAGAAAATGGTGACCTTTTCTTTCACCCTCTTTCATTCACTAAGGAAAAAACAAAGAAAATGGGTTTATTTTACAGTATAAGTCGTTAGATTAACAGAAAAAAAAAGTCATGACACAGAGCCTTGCCAACCACCAGCAAAGGCGGTGGCAGCAAAATGTCCCCTGATGCTTAACAAAATTATTTTTGATTTGAAATTTTAGACTTACAGAAAAGTTACAAAGAATGGTATAAAGAATTCCCTTATACAGATTCCCCAATGTTAACATTTTATTGCATTTGCTTTATCATTCCCTTTACATATATTTTGTCTGAACCTTTTGAGATTAAGTTACAGACATGATTCCTCTTTACCCCTAAATACTTCAGTAGATATTTCTACCAACAAAGACACTCTTTTGCCCAACCACAGTAATATTACAACAAATGGGAAATTAACATGGATATAATACTATTATTTAATCTACAGACCTTTTTTTTTATTTTTTTATTTTTTACTTTTTCCGGTTCAGGATCCTGTCTCTTAAACTCCTTTAATCTGCAAAAGTTTTTCTTCAGTCTTTGTCTTTGATGGCTTTAATGTATGTAAGAGTACAGGCCAGTTATTTTAAAGGCTGTTCCTCAACTTGGGTCTCTGGTGCTTAAAAACACAAAACAAAAAACAACCTCAGCGTTTTGAGAGTTTGAGGTGTGGTCCTGCGCCAATACTTAAATAAGCCTCTCTCCTCAAGGTTCCTTCCAGCCACCTTACACAGATTATCCTTACTGAATTAGATTTATAGATGGTGGTGATAGACAGTAAAACATTTTTGTATTCAGAACTAATTGTCTTGAATTACATATATTCCAACCCCTCCACCACATTTTACAATTTTAATTTAACAAAAGTAAGTTTGTTGAAGAATTAGCACCTACTCTTTAAACATTTAAGTCTTAAATTACCTGTAGACTCCCATTTTGACAATCTCACCTCTGCAGTGATGAACTATGCCCTAGGCTCAGAAGACAAAGAGCTGCAAAAATGGGTGTTACTCATTACAATCATTCAACAAATATTTGTTGAGTGCCTAGTATATATCAGGCTCTGTTCCAAACCCTAGGAATACATTTGAGTACAACAACAAAAAAAATCTTCATCCTTGAAAACCTAGTTGGAAAGATTAACCTTTTTTTTTTTTTTTCCTCAGACGGAGTCCCGCTCTGTCGCCCAGGCTGGACTGCAATGGCCAGATCTTGGCTCACTGCAACCCCCACCTCCCAGGTTCAAGCGACTCTCCTGCCTCAGACTCCCGAGTAGCTGGGATTACAGGTGTGCGCCACCCCACCCGACTAAGTTTTGTGTTTTTAGTAGAGGCGGGGTTTCACCATATTGGTCAGGCTGGTCTCGAACTCCTGACCTCGTGATCTGCCTCAGCCTCCCAAAGTGCTGGGATTACAGGCGTGAGCCACTGCGCCCGGCCCCGGAAAGATTAACTTTTAAATTAAAAAAAAAAAAAAAAAAAATTAACCTTTAAATTAAAAAAAATCAGAAACCGGGATTAGACTTCCTTAAGCCATTTACGCCGGAGGTTGCAAATTCTTTTTGTGAAAAATCACACCTTGGCGATGACCTTGGGCAGTAGGATGTAAATAACTCCCACAAGCTTAGCGTTCCAATAACGGAACACAAGGCATAAACTAAACAGGAACAAGGCAAGTCTGTGTGAATATGGTCAACTCCAAGGCTTAAGATTCTAATGTGGATACTGCTGCGGAATTCCTGGTAAATGCGCTGATTTAATAAAGTCTTCGGTTTATCCAAACGGGCTACACAAATGATTAATCCAAACTCCAAAGCCCTAGAAAGAACAGGCGGGGCCCAGTTTCCCGAAGTGTTCCAACCACTTTTTCAGCAACAGTCACCTGCTTGGCTACGAGCCTCCGGACCGCCGCGCGCTATCTGGTCCGCCCCACGGGGGCCACGCACCGGGTTCCGCGTCCCTGCGAGGCGGCACCTCCTGGGCCCGGCAGAGCTGAGCACCTGGGAACCGCGAACCGAGAGCCCGACGGGGAGGTGGTTAGCTGGAACCGGCTCCTCCAGGCGGCCTCGCCCACTGCAATGCAATCTGGGTGGTTTTTCCAGGTCCCTCCCAGCCTCCTTCCGCGCCCAGTCCCGGCCCCCGCTACGCTCGAGGGCCTGGACGGGTGGCTCGGAGTTACCGGGGCTAGGGAGAAGCGAGGCCACTGCAGCAAGCCTGCCGGAATCCATTTATGACTCCGCACTCCGAAGTCCAGGACAAGGAAGCACCCAATTCTGGAACTCAAGCAGCGGACGAGGGAGGTCTCGAGCGCCGTCGCAGCGCTGCAAGTGTGAGACCCTGGCCTTCGCCCGCTCTAAGGGGACGCGAGCTGCTACCTGCATCACGGGAGGCCCCGCCTCCGCCTGCACCTTCTCCTGCCCGGAAACGAGACGGCGCAGGCCTCGGGCTCCTCTCCCCCATCCCGGGAGCCTGAACCCCCAGTGGGAAAGCCGGGGCCTCCAGCTTCCTTTGACACGCATTCTGAAAGGATTCGTACCCGGAGTGGGTTCGGCAGGGATAGGTGCATGGTTGCCCGTTTCACATCATGAATATGAACGGGGCTGGACACCTGGAGCCGAATTAGTAATACTTCAGACAGAATTCTGTCCCCAAGAACAAATCGCTTTGAGATGTATAACCCGAGAAAACTTCACCCGTAGCGCTTTTCTCTCTAAAATGTCAACAAGACCCAACAACATACTGCCACAGATGTGGTGGCTGGGGGTGATGGTGGGGGGGGGCACGAGCCTCTGGGCAGACCAAGCTGAGGTAGAGCAAGGAAGGTTGTTTGGGAGCTTGGTCAACACACTCCAATACAATAACAAACGCATGAGCAGAGGGAATGGGATCAGGGCGCAGAACCTGGGAAAAAGCCTGCTTGGCCCGATTTAAGAAAACTTTTATTAGGCATGCGGATAGATGCTTTTCATTTGGGGCCCAAGGCAAATAAAAGAAAACGGGCCCCAGCCCTGGAGATTGTTCCAGCTTCAAACTAGCAGCCTGGACCAAACCAGACAGAGCATTTAGAGTTGAGAGAAAAAGGAGCGGGCTCCATTGTGCCCGAGTTTCCTTGCGGGGTCCCCCAGCTGCTTTGCGCGTGGTGAGTAACTGCGTCCTGGGGCGTGACTAGGTGGCTGGGCGTCCAGCCCGGGGCGTCCGGCTCTGCCGTGCGCCGGGTTCCTCTCCGGAAGGTGGGCACTGCGGCGGGTTTGGGAAGAGCGAGCACCCGGGCTACGGCCCGGAGAAGGGGAGGGCTCGCAGGATTTCTCCTGATGTTTGCACTGAAAGGTGTGTTGGCTCGGGAGCGGCTTTTCCGGGGATCGGCAGTTGCCCCTGCCACCTCCTGGCTGCGGTTGGCAGGTCCCTCCCTCAGCGGTTCGTCCTCCACCGGCGCCGCGCCCTGGGCAGCTCCGCGCCCCGGGCCTCACCTCTGGCCTCCTTTCGCCTCCCTGTACCTGGCCTTTTCGCTTGACCCTTCAGAACCTTCGGCTTCGTTCCCCGCAGCCGGTATTCTCCAAGCCCCCCTGCCCCGCACCTCTCAGTTACCTCCAGTGGGGACCCCTCCCCCCAGCGACTCCGCGCCCTTTACCTCTCTGAGCCCTTTTCCCGTCTGGCCTCGTCTACCCTCTGGATGGCAACCGCCTCTTCCCCGCCCCTCGCGTCTCCCCCTCCTCCTCTCTTGCCCTGGCCTCTCCATTCATCCAGCCATTGTCTCCCGCCCCTTCTTCCCCCTCCCCAAGCGGCCTCCTCCCCCACCGCTGCCACGTCGTGGTTTGAAGGAGCCAATGGGCCGGCGCCGCCAGGTGTCTCTTACCTGCACCACGTGGGGGAGGGGGAAGGGGCGGGCAGGTAGAGCCACATCCCAAAACAGAAAAGCTTTCAGCCATTGCGTGCCTCCCGGGGGTGCAGCATTGCTCCAGGCTTTTTGCATAGACGCCCGGGCAACTGAATACAAAAAGGGCAGGCCTCCTGCGCCCTCCTTCCCACCCCCCTTCCTGCCCAGGGCGTGGAGCACCGGCCAGGTGTGGGCTTGGGTGGTTGGTTACCGCCTTTTGCAGTAGCAGCAGCGAGGAGGGGGGGTGGGCGCTCTTTCTTTTTCTCTTAGGAGAGGGTTTAGCACAGGTTTTTTCGTTCTCACTTCCACCCCGCCTTACCTCCTCCCGACCCCCCCCCTTCTCCCCCTCCCCACCTATCGTCATGACGGCCTCTCCGGATTACTTGGTGGTGCTTTTTGGAATCACTGCTGGGGCCACCGGGGCCAAGCTAGGCTCGGATGAGAAGGAGCTGATCCTGTTGTTCTGGAAAGTCGTGGATCTTGCCAACAAGAAGGTATTTCTTCACGTTTTCGTCTAAATGCAAGGAATGGGACAAGAAGTTTGTAGTAGAGGTTTGGGCGGGGAGGGGGGTGGAGGTAGGTAAATAAGTGCTCTTGTTTGCCCCCTTGTGAGTCTGGACCCGCGGCCTAGGGAAGCTAGAGTAAAACCAAACTTGTTGGCCAACTGCCTTGGAGCCATTTCAGTCCTCCGCAACCTGGCTCAGGTGGGGAGGCCAGCGCTACCGAGCCTGGTTCTTTGCCCGTCGGGGGAGGCCCCGCCGAGACGAGGTGGGGTCTCGGAGGCCCCGGGGTCCACTTCCAGGGCCTTTCCGACCTATCGGGTGGGGGGTGGGACGGGGGGCCAGGAACGCACTGGAGCCGATGGCGAGTCAAGAGCTTTGATTCTGCGTCCGGACCCCTAGAGAGGCGCGGGTCCCCCCAGCAGGGGAGCGAGGGTGGAGGGTGCAGAAAGCAACTCCGAAATTGAGGGAAATTGACCCCTGCTTCTGTACCTTCGGAGGTGGGACAGTTGCACGAAGTACTAGTTAGACCGGATCAGTTGGAACTGACGGAGGACTGCAAAGAAGAAACTAAAATAGACGTCGAAAGCCTGTCCTCGGCGTCGCAGCTGGACCAAGCCCTCCGACAGGTGACAGCCCCGGGTCACGCCGCCCACCCCAGCCTGGGCCCAACCCCACCGCACCCTACGCCCTCTCAGGGCGGCCCACGCGTGTTCCCGGAGCAGGGTGGCAAGACTCCCGCCCGGCCGCGTGGGTGGGAGTCCCGTCTGAGGGCCGGAGCGCACCGTTTGGGCGGGGGTCGCTGCTTCTCTTCACCTCCCGGCCCCAAGGGTTTGGGACCGACATTCACTAGTTTTCGAGTTGCTTCCAGAGTAGTTACTGGAGCGGGAGAGTCAGCTCCATTTTGCCAATTGATTGACGTGCGGAGTTTGAATCCTAGCGCCCCCATCTCCAGGTCCAGACCCTAGACGCGCCGCTCCCCTGCGGGGTTTGGGCCCACAGCCTTCGGGCAGAGGGCGCTGTGGCGTAGACGTCCAGGCGGGCCCAGCGGGTGTGCAAGAAGTAGCACAGTTTGGGTCGGAACCTGAAGGTGCCTGCCTGGTTTCAGGCTTCTGAACTCCCAACGAAAGGCTCGGTCTGTCATTATTTCTTTAGTGGCCTTGGTCCCAGGACCAGGGAGGTTTTTGAGGTCCGAACGTGCAAGGCTGCCCGTTGGGTCACTGCGGAACTGATGGAATCCCCTTATTAGGACTGAGGTGACCTAAAAACCGGCTGTTCCGGGGTGCTGACGGGTGCCGGATCGGGTAGGGCGGGGTGCTAAACACCTGTGCACAGATGAATGCTCTGCGCTCTCATGACCTCTGCCCTAGCACACGAGCCTCGAGTTATAGGAGAAACCTATCCTTTCTGGGGTGTATTCATCCAAGACTTTTTTCCAGATCTGTATACCCAGTAGCCGTATTTGTTTATCAGAAGCTGGCGTCTTAAGCCTGGCACATCCAAACATACAAAAAGTAACACTAGGGAATGATGTAATCTGAAGGCAACCTGCTGATGAGATGAGACATCTGACTTAAGTCTTGAGTGAATTTTTTTGTAAAAACAGAAGGGAGAATGCATTGACAAGTTTCTCCTGGGCGCGAACTGCGGATTGATTGGAAAGCTTCCCTACCTCGAGGAAGCGAGGAGGTTTGTGGGAAAGGAGTCTGTCTTTCCAAGGTTGCCCCAGCACCGGTGTCCCCCATCAGGGCCCTTATCTCAGTTTTCTCTGGCTATCACCAAGGGGAGTTACTTTGCAGAGTTTCTAAATCGTGCATCAGTTGCATCCCTGTGTGTATCTTGTTCTTGCAGTTTAACCAGTCAGTGAGCAATGAACTGAATATTGGAGTAGGGACTTCTTTCTGTCTCTGTACTGATGGGCAGCTTCATGTCAGGCAAATCCTGCATCCTGAGGCTTCCAAGAAGGTAAGAGTGCTGGCTTCTGGAGAAAAAAAAAATGATTGGACCTTTGGGGTGACTGGAAGTTTTTAAAAATTTTTGGTTTATTCAAGTTTCTCTGTTTTTAAAAATATGCATATAGGGAGTTATTTTAATGAGTACAGAATTTCAGTTTGGGAAGATGAAAAAGCTCTGGAAATGGATGGTGGTTATGGTTGCAAAATATGTTAATGTACTTAATGTTTTACTGAACCATACTCTTAAAAATTATTAAAATGTAAATCTGGTGTTATGTATATACAAAGATACTCTTTGGTAACTTAAAATAGTCTCTTTATGTCCAATTTTCAAGATGCATGACACTCTCCCTTTCCCAAAGCTAATATGGAGTGTGAATTTTTGACATTTAAAATAACTATAGAGAGGAAAGAACTATTTTTAGTATGTTATAATATTCCCATTTGTGTTGAAAATCCTAGAAAGGAAGGAAAAAAGAGTTAAACCTTTAAAGTTGTATTTCTAATCATTTCATTAAAAAGGCTACTTAAATAAGACAACCTTATATCTAGTGAAACCACAATCGTAGCACTCTTCACTTTGTCTGATTTTAAGTGATTTTAAGTTCAAAACTGATTCTTGCATCAGAACAAAAGGGTCACCCTCATCTTTTACTTTTGCTCATTTTTCTGACATAGAGAGGATTATAGAGTGAGAGAAATATAGTCTTACTATAGGTAAAATGTGATTTCTCTCCCTGGATAAATACCAAGAGGCTGTGGGAAAAGGAAGAGCAGAGGCAACCCACCCAGTGTAGCCAATCATTGCTAATACACTGTCTCTTAACAACTTAAATTAGTTTGAGCTGTAACTTTTTATTGTGGTAGGCAGGCACTGAGCTTGAAAAGATGGAAGTAGAATATATTTAGGTACCTGTATGAGGCAAGGCTTGCAATGAAAGATGTAGACTGACAAATGACCCAGGCAAGTAAGCACAGATTTTATTTCGTTTAATGTATTATGACAATTTAAAAAGTTTGAAAGAGTAACTCAAGTTCTTATGTCTTCAGGAAATCTCTCCTTTTATATGAGTCTTAGTAATTATTTGATAAAAGGAGAAGAATTTTTTTAAAAAATTAAATGCTAGACTAGTTGCTACATCCTTACCAGAAATAGTGATAAGTAAGGATTGCTTTTTTCCTCCCAGACTCACATGACAGAAGGACAAGACTTAATCTTTTCTGTTGGGCCAGAGGAAAATAGCTGTTTTCATTATTTAGGTGAACTACTTTGGGTATAGGAAAACTTCTGGAGAAAAAGTAAGACTTTTTCCTCAGCCACTACTATTAGGATTTTGATTAAATACAGAAACTAAAACAATTTTATAGTGAAAGTAATCCTGTATATTCATTAAAGAAAAGGGAAAATGGCAAAACATGAAATAATCCTGCCACTCAATACATTAAAATGTTCTTCTCTAACATGAACATGTTTGGATATATTCTTCCAGAATTCTGTAGACAAGCATTATTTACAAAGAGCATTCATACTGCATAAGCTTTTTAGCCTACATTATTTAATAGAACATCAACATCGTTATAAGCACTAAATAAAATACTCAGTATTTTAAATGGACACAACAACTTAAACTTATTATTGTTGAACATGTGAGTTACTGTCCTTACAAACAGCTTTTAAATGAGGATCTTTGTAGGTAATAGGTAGGTTTCATGGTTCTTTTAGTTGTTAACTTTTTTAAAAGCTGTGACCATGATGCAGCAATATTGATTTCAGAATACAGCATGAATAGGTCACATCTAATAAAATCCAATAGAAGGAACTTGGAGAGGAGACATTTTGCATGAACATTTAACATTTAAAAGTCTTAATTTCCTTGATGTTCTAATGTAAAAATGGGTAAAAATTCCCAGCAAATTAACACAAACAATTTTGAAATTTTAAGAAAAATCTAAATTGAGTTTTTAAAAGGATTATCTTTAAAAGTTATCCAATGCTGAGTTATTTTGTTAAGAAAACAACAAAAGAAACAGTAGCGTAATATTTGTCCAGACAGTTGTGCTTTGCTTAATAGCCACAGTAGTGGTGCTAATAGCTAAGAATAGCAGGTAACAATTTCTCCTTTGCCTTTGGGATTTGTGAGTTTGTTTTTGTTTTTGTTTGAAGTCTAATTTGAGTTCAAAGGTACAGCTACAATATTGGTCAAGAAGACTAATGTGGGACTATTATTTGGCACAAAAATAAGCCTTTTCAGTTTAATCAGGAATTTACTATTCTAATCTCACTTACTACTGAAAATATGCATTATTAGAACCCAATAGTTAGAACTACCCAGTTTTACAATCTAATCCTGCATCTGTATGAAAACTGAAAGGGGCCGGGCGCGGTGGCTCACGCTTGTAATCCCAGCACTTTGGGAGGCCGAGGCGGGCGGATCACAAGGTCAGGAGATCGAGACCACGGTGAAACCCCGTCTCTACTAAAAATACAAAAAATTAGCCGGGCGCGGTGGCCGGCGCCTGTACTCCCAGCTACTCGGGAGGCTGAGGCAGGAGAATGGCGAGAACCCGGGAGGCGGAGCTTGCAGTGAGCCGACATCGCGCCACTGCACTCCAGCCTGGGCAACACAGCGAGACTCTGTCTCAAAAAAAAAAAAAAAAAAAAAAAAAAAACCAAAAACTGAAAGGGCTGCTAGTGCTGCCTGAAAATACAGATGTTCTAAAATGGTTATGGCTGGAAAAAAGAGTAGTATTAATAGCCAGAAAATATGAAGTATAACAGCCCAAATATATCACAGCTTCAGAATTGTTTCAAATGGAATGCATACTGAAGGACAAACATGGTAATCCACTGCCTTAAAACAAGAATTTTTTTTCATGAGACTTGTACATAGGATCTAATATAGAAACGGGACCAACTTTTAAAAATAAAGCAACTCTTACATTAAAATTTATATTTTTTCCATTGTAAAATATGTTTATATTTCAATTTTTAGGTTCCTAATTGTAAGAGAAACATTGAACCAAATTCACCTAGTTAACAGTATCTACTCTGTCCTTCCTCAGAATGTACTATTACCTGAATGCTTCTATTCCTTTTTTGATCTTCGAAAAGAATTCAAGAAGTGTTGCCCTGGTTCACCTGATATTGACAAACTGGATGTTGCTGCAATGACAGAGTGTATCCTTTAAATCATTACTCAAGAATCATTTGAAAAGATAGTTCCAGGAAAAAAATGGTAATTCAAGAAACTTTCAAACATTTTAAATTTTGTCAGCATATGGATAAAATTGGCCTGTCCAAAATTTGTCTACTCTGCTGAGAAACTAATACAATTATAGACATCTTTGAAAGTAGTTATAATTAATCAGATGGTTGGATGGATTTGGAGATGGATTTTTTGGTGAGGTGATGACATGTAGAATAGGATTCAGTTTCAGATTATGTAATGTGTGTGTGTGCTGGAGAAAAAACATGAAGACTTCAGTGCAGATTCTAAGGCCACTTTTTCTTGGTTACTGTGATTTTAGGGTTTATTTTGGCTTCTTTAGAATGAAGTCAAATAATTTTTTTAATTAGTGGATATATCCCCTTTACAAACTGCAGTTCACTGGTCCTGCTTTTAGCCTCCCCTGAGTTTTTCAAATACAAGATTATGCTAATTATAATAAGCCATCTTTAAAGATGATAAAATGGGGGTCTGGATTGTTCCCCACATTCTTTAGTTACCAAAATAATATATTTGATGCATGATATATTGTAAAAGTAATTTTATAATTACAAATCTATAATCACAAATGACCCATCATCTTACATTCATTAAGTCTTTAAAGTGCTAACTAATAAGCAGGCATGTGCTAATATATCAGATGTAAAGTTGAGTAATTGTTGCCTTGGGTGGCTTCCCAAAAGCCACTGTGAGAGTCATGAAGTTAAAACTAAGTTACCTTCAGTAACTTGTGGGTTGTAGATGCTTATTCCCAAACTTTCTCATTCATTTTCAGGAACTAAAGCCTGGTTTTTGTGTTACTTCAGGATTTTTTTTTTCCTGATTGAAGTTTGCTTGCATATATTTCATAACTACTTGTAAACAGGTCAAATCCATTTTCATTTGCCTTCTTCTTGGAGTCAGTTAGCTGGAATTTTGGCTTAGCATGACCACTAGTGTTGGGAAAAGGGTGGAGTAAGTTCACTGTGACAGAATTCTTATAAGAATTTTGTTAAAAAGGTTGGTACAGCAGAAAAATTCTCACTGGTTGTTCTGTTGGTTTGAATGTTGTATTAGACAGCTCAAGCTTCCATAACAAATACCATAGACCAGGAAGTTTAAACAACAGAAATTTACTTTCTCACAGTTCTGGAGGCTGAGATGTCCAAAATCAGGGTGTCAGCATGGTCAGGTTCTGGTGACAGCTCTTCCTGGCTTGCAGATAGCTAGCCACCTTTTCTGGGGGAATAGCAGAAGGAGTTATCTTCTTACAAGGTCACTGCCCTATCTAATTAGACCCCTCCACCCTTTGACCTCATTTAAACTTAACTCCTGAAGACCCTCTCTCCAGATAGTTAAATTGGGGGTTGGGCTTCAACATAGGACTTTGGGGGAGGTGGGGAACACAATTCAGTTCTTAAGTATAAAACTTTTTGATGCAGATAGTTGGTCTTCTACAAAATAGCCAGAGTACCTAGAGAAAAATTAGAAGACAGTGGAGGAAAAATCTAATAAGCTATCTTAATTTAGAAAAAGACAACTTCTGGTTGGACGGGGTGGCTTACATCTGTAATACCAGCACTTTGGGAAGCTGAGGAGGGAGGATGGGTTGAGACCAGTAGTGCTGACACCAGCCTGGGCATTATTATGAGAACCCATCTCTACAAAAAGTAAAATGAAATAAAAATATTTTAAAAAATGAAAAAAACAACTTCGGTAAGGAAAGGAAGTATATTAAGGATTATTGCGCCGGGGCAATATAGAGAAACACAATGTCAACAAAAAATTAAAAAATTAGCTGGACATGGTTGCATAAGGCTGTAGTCCCAGCTCTACTTAAGAGACTGAGGTGCAAGGATTGCTTGAACCCAGGAAGTCGAGGCTGCAGTGAGCTGTAATTGTGCCACTACACTCCAGCCTGGGTAACAGAGTAAGACCCTGTCTCACAAAAAGTGGATTTTATTCTTAAATGTTTTAATATTTAATATCATACTTGTACATGTCTTTCTCATTTAACAAGTTAGAAATGCTAATAAGCTTTCTTAGCAACGGTTTTTGTGTTACATTGCTGCTGTGGTCAGTTTTTTTATGACTGCTATTCAGAGGAATACTTAATTTCCCTGACTAGGCTACCAGACCAATTTCTTTTTTTTTTTTTTTTTTTTTTTTTTTAATTTATTTATTATTATTAAACTTCAAGTTGTAGGGTACATGTGCACAACGTACAGGTTTGCTACATATGTATACTTGTGCCATGTTGGTGTGCTGCACCCATCAACTCGTCATTTACATCAGGTATAACTCCCAATGCAATCCCTCCCCCCTCCCCCCTCCCCATGATAGGCCCCGGTGTGTGATGTTCCCCTTCCTGAGTCCAAGTGATCTCATTGTTCAGTTCCCACCTATGAGTGAGAACATGCGGTGTTTGGTTTTCTGTTCTTGTGATAGTTTGCTAAGAATGATGGATTCCAGCTGCATCCATGTCCCTACAAAGGACACAAACTCATCCTTTTTTATGGCTGCATAGTATTCCATGGTGTATATGTGCCACATTTTCTTAATCCAATCTGTCAATGATGGACATTTGGGTTGATTCCAAGTCTTTGCTATTGTGAATAGTGCTGCAATAAACATACGTGTGCATGTGTACCAGACCAATTTCTGAGGCTAAAAGCAATTATGTCCAATCTGAATATCAACTTGTGCTCATCTGTGCAAAGTATTTCTACAATGTCTGAACTGAAGAATTGTTCTGTTCTTTCAGAGCATTAAACATTTTCCTTGCCAATATGAAAGTCACGCTGAATTGGGAGATCTATAGTCATTAAACATGGTTTTGCCAAGTGGACAGAAGGTCATTTACTCTTCAGGAATTACCTGTTTCACCTGGTAAACCAGTGGGGGAGGAAAAGGGGCTTCTGTAAACACCTGGAGAAGAGCAGATAAGAGAATGTGCAGGTTGAAGTGTTTAATTTTTTTGGTTGTGAAATACTTGTATTCTTGATTGGTTGTTTTAAATGAAGATACAGAAATATCAATTTGGACCCTCAGTGATGTCACAGTATTCTAAGTGTATTGGAAACATGCTTTATTAACTTTATATCCAAGTAAATTTAAAATTTTTAATAATTCATTTTTGGCTGAGCAAGGTGGCTCATGCCTGTAATCACAGCACTTTAGGAGGCCAAGGTGGGTGGATCACTTGAGGTCAAGAGTTCAAGATCAGCCTTGCCAACATGGCGAAGCCCCATCTCTACTAAAAATACAAAAAGTAGCCGGGCATGATGGTGCACATCTGTAATCCCAGCTACTCAGGAGGCTGAGGCAGGAGAATCACTTGAACCCAAGAGGCAGAGGTTGCAGTGAGCTGAGATCACACCATTATACTCTAGCCCAGGTGACAGAGTGAGACAAAAAAAATTTTTTTTCATTTTTTAGAGATGGTTCCTCATATTTTGCCCTGGCTGTTCTCAAACTACTGGCCTCAAGCCATCTTCCTGCCTTGGCTTCCCAAAATGCAGGATTACAGCTGTTTGCCACCATATCCTGGCCTCATTTATTTTTTAATTAGTAGGCTTTATTTTTTTGAGATGTAGTCATGCTGTTACCCAGCCTTGTCTCAGACTCCTGAACTCAAGCAATTCTCCTGCCTCAGCCTCCTGAGAAGTTCAGATTACAGGTGCATCTGCTATACCTGTAATCTCAACTTTTTATTATTATTATTATTATTATTATTTTGAGACGGATTCTCCCTCTGTTACCCAGGCTGGAGTGAAATGGTGCGATCTTAACCCACTGCAACCTTTGCCTCCCGAGTTCAAGCGATTCTCCTGCCTCAGCCTCCCAAGTAGCCGGGATTACAGGTGCCTACCACTATGCCTGGCTAATTTTTGTATTATTAGTAGAGATGGGGTTTCACCATGTTAGCCAGGCTGGTCTCCAATTCCTGAGCTCAAGTTATCCACCCATCTCAGCCTCCCAAAATGATGGGATTACAGGCGTGAGCCACTGCACCCGGCCCCAACTTTATTTTTTAGACCAGTTTTAGGTTTAGAGCAAAATTGGGCAGAAAGTATAGAGTGTTCCTATATAACCCTTGTTACACACATACATACACACTCTCTCTCACTCACTCCCCCACTGTCAACATGCTGCACCATTGAGCAGAAAGTATAGTGTTCTTATAGAACCCTTGTTATTCTCTCCCTGCTCCTCTCCTCCTCTCCACTTGCCCCCTCACTGTCAAAGTGCTATACCAGAGTGGTACATTTGTTACACCTGATGAGCCTACATTGACACGTCATTATTACCCAAAGCTCATAGTTTACATTGGGTTTCACTTTTGCTCTTGTACATTCTATGGATTTTGACAAATGTATAATGACATCTATCTACTATTGTTGTATCAGAATACATTGTAGTAATAGCATAGTACAGAATAATGTTTTTTTGTTTAGTTTTGTGTTTTTACCTGCTACCTTAAAGTCTTTTATCCCTAATAGAGTAGTTTTATTGCCTTAAGACTCCTCTGTACTTTGGCCAATCATTCCTCCCTCTGCCTTAACCCCTGACAGCCACCAATCTTTACTGTCTCTGTAGTCTTGCCTTTTCTGGGAGGTCATATAGTTGGAATCATGTAGTATGTAACCTTTTCAGATTGTCTTTTTAGCCAGTAATATGCATTTAAGATTAGTCCATGTTTTTTCGTGGCTTTATAGTTCCTTTTTAGCACTGAATTTCATTGTTTGGATGTATGGTTTGTTTATCCAAACATGGTTTGTTTATTCGCCTACAGAAGGACATCTTGGTTGCTTTCAAGTTCTTGCAAATATGAATAGTGCTGTTATAAACATCACATGCAGGTTTTCATGTGGACATAGGTTTTTAAATTCATTTTTATTTCTATTTTTTTTGAGACAGAGTCTTGCTCTGTCGCCCAGGCTGGAGTGCAGCGGCGGTGATCTCGGCTCTCTGCAAGCTCCACCTCCCGGGTTCACGCCATTTTCCTGCCTCAGCCTCCAGAGTAGCTGGGACTACAGGTGCCCACCACCACACCCGGCTAATTTTTTGTATTTTTAGTAGAGACGGGATTTCACCATGTTAGCCAGGATGGTCTTGATCTCCTGACCTCTTGATCCGCCCTCCTCGGCCTCTCAAAGTGCTGGGATTACAGGCGTGAGCCATTGTACTCGGCCTAGGATTTTTATTTATTTTGGTAAGTATCAAGGAGTGTGATTGCTGGATCATACGGGAAGAGTGTCATTTTTAATATCTCACTGCAATTTTTGTGTTTAAGGCAGACTTTTTTCCAGGGGGAATGGTGAGGGAAAGCAACCAGGCCTTGCATTTAAAAGAACAATATGTGGAATAATATGCAGTATTTCAAGGCATTTATGGAAGATGAAAGAAAATTATAGTGTGGTCACTTCTTTTTTTTCCCCCTAAAGTCTCACTTTCGCTCAGGCTGGAGTGCATTGGTGCTGTAATGCTATCATGGTCATGGCTCACTGTAGCCTCAAACTCCTGTGCCCTAGGCTCAAGTAGTTGGGACTGCAGACGTGCACCACTGTGCCAGGCCAATGTTGCGTATTTCTAATGGAAGAGGAGACTAAAACCCAATTTGTAGAGTCACAAAGTCTGAGCTGAGTATACACTGCCACACAGCAGCTTTGCTTTCCTGGGAGTTACTAGTGTCTGCCGAGCCAAACTTTAATCTTGAGTATTCCAAAATGAAAGCTTTGTAAGTGAAGTGCTATGTAAATGAAAAAGTAGGACCATTTTGATAGAGAAAGGGTTTAGGAATTTTTTTATTTTTCTTTTTTTTTTTTGAGATAGAGTCTCACTCTGTTGCCCAGACTGGAGTGCAGTGACACAATCTTGGCTCACTGCAACTTCTGCCTCTCGGATTCAAGTGATTTTCCTGCCTTAGCCTCCCAAGTAGCTGAGACTATAGGAGTCTTCCACCTCGCCTGGCTGATATTTATATTTTTTGTAGACACGGTATTTTACCATATTGGACAGGCTGGTCTTGAACTCCTGACCTCAGGTTATCCACCCACCTCAGCCTCCCAAAGTTCTGGTTTTACAGGCATGAGCCACCCCACCTGACCAGGAATTTCTTGAGTGTAGTTCTGGTTCTTATTTTTGGCACTTCTTTCCCTCTTTTGTCTTTGTATTTGTTCAAAAATACTTTTTTTTTTTTTTTTTTTTTTTTTTTTTGAGACAGAGTCTCTGTCTTGCCCATGCTGGACAACCTTAGCCTTCTGGGTTCAAGCAATTCTCCTGTCTCAGCCTCCCAAGTAGCTGAGATTACAGGCATGCGTGACTATGCCCAGCTAATTTTTGTATTTTTAGTAGATAAGGGGTTTCCCCATGTTGGCCAGGCTGGTCTGGAACTCTTGACCTCAGGTGATCTGCCCTCCTTGGCTTCCCAAAATGCTGGGATTACAGGCGTGAGCCACTGTGCCTGGTCCTAAAACACATTTCTGATGTTGATATTAGGCCTTTGAGTTATTCCGGTTGCATTGTTGCCTGCTTTTGAATCATGTGATGCTAGCTGAGAGACCTCATCTGGCAGGTAAACTGTGGATTACATGTTGTAAGCTTTTTACTTAATCAAATGTGGGTGTTGAGGGTGTGATAATAGGGGTTGGGGCTTTTTTTTTTTTTTAAATTATCTTAGATCCTTTAGGGAAATTAATACTAGTTGTCTCCTGCTGAAAGGACATTTGTGTAAATGGCTTCTTTCATTTTTTTTTAACTCATTTTTTCCCTCACTAATGTTGGATGGAATTACTTCCTCCTGATTTCTTAACCTGCTTTTTGTTAGCTGTTTGTCAGGAACTTACTTATTCTCACTAATCAAGACTTCTAATATTGTGTTTACATCCCTTTGCCAAGCATTTATTAAGATCTTATTTTTCTGAAAGTATGGTAAGGAGGACAGGTGAAAATAACTATCAATTGACTGCTTACTACATATGCCATGAGCGGCTCAGTGGGGAGCTTTCATCCCCATTTTATCACTAGGGAAACTGAGGCTTAGAGGCTTTGTCTTTAAGTTAGATGCTCTAGCATCCAACAATATACAAGGTGAAATAGTTTAGAATGCATACAATCATTTGAGGCACACTGGCTACCTCAAATAGGTTATCTCCCTTTTAAGTTAATATCCTGTGTTTGCTCAGCACATATCAGACCGTAAAGCAGTAGAGCTAATTTTGTAAAATATGTATTCCACGATAGGGTATTGCATTCGTATGTGCTGTTTGACATGATTACAATTGCCATTTCACTAGGGCAAATTTTCATTATCAGGAAAAATCACTAAACTGCTCATGCCTGCTCATTCAAAGGTTAGTAGGGTGTGTATGTTTCATCACTTCTTGGGGGGTGTAAAGGATTCTTGGGGGGTATGTGTGCACACATGTGTGCTCTATTATCAGTGTGTGACATTAGCCTGTTTTTCCTATAGGTTACAATTGGGGATAATAGGATAGTAGTTAAGAACATGAACACTAGGGGTAATTTATTTGACCCCTCAGCCTCAGTTTCCCCATCTTAAAATGGGTAAGACTGTTGTATAAGGATTAATGAGATAGTGTGTGCTGCCACTTAGCTGGTGGTTAGCCTGCCCCACACTCTGCAATGTTGACTGATCCTGTGGACCCTACCAGGTTGTCGGGTGTCTCAGAACAGGAAAAACAGCTGGTAAGGGACTTTGGAAATGACTTCCTTATTGTTTTAAAACTTATATAAACTATTTTACACATATAATTTTTTTTAACCTTATGTGAGACTAGATGTAGATCTTTCAAAGTGTCAACTACATGTTAGTACAGGTAAACTTGAAAGTAAGGAGTTTATTCTAACAGTGAAATGAGCTGGGGCTTTATAATTTTACAAACCTTCACTGCCCTGCTGTAAAGGTGAAGGCTAACACCGAATCCTCCTTGGTACTTTTCTGTGTATGGGATTTTAATATATATAATATATCATCAAGTATACAGATAAGCTGGGCCAGTAGTTGACCTTGTTAGCTGGGGGGAGAAGGAATTATCTCTGGCATCACATTGGCGTGACATGAGCCAAATCAGCAAGGACACTGGTTTGTCATCTGCAGTGAGTGAAGTGACTAGAAATACTGCATATTCCTTGCCAACCCTCAGACTGATGTTAATTAAGTGTGGTTTGTTTTAATTATAAAATATTTTGGCCTGGTACAGTGGGTAATGCCTGTAATCCCAGCACTCTGGGAGGCCGAAGCAGGTGGATAACCTGAGGTCAGGAGTTTGAGACCAGCCTGGCCAACATGGCGGAACCCCGTCTCTACTAAAAATACAAAAATTATCTGGGTGTGGTGGCGGGTACCTATAATCTCAGCTACTCAGGAGGCTGAGGCATGAGAATTGCTTGAACCTCGGCGGCAGAGGTTGCAGTGAGCCAAGATCGTGCCACTGTACTCCAGCCTGGGCGACAGCAAGACTCTATCTCAAAAAAATAAAATATTTTACTTTTAAAATAGGAGTTTGGAAATTTCAAATTAATCCTTTTGTTTTAGAAAGCTTTGGAAGACTTATCAAGGAGTCTCTCCTTTTCCTAATTTGTTTATCCCATATAAGTGTCTTTTTCCAAAGTAAAGTTTTTAATATCCTTTGTTGAATGAGACCCTACCTCCATCTTATTTCTTCTAGGGTATAATTGACTTACTAGGTTTGTTGGAAATCCTTCTGCATGACTCTTCAGTACAATAATATCTCCAAGAAGTAATATTTGTTAGGTAGGGATCTTATTTTTTATCTTCTAAGAGTAAGAGGCTGGGTGCAGTGGCTCATGCCTGTAATCTCACCACTTTGTGACGCTAAGGCAAGGGGACTGGAGCCCAGGAGTTCAAGACCAGCCTAAGCAACACAGGGAGATCCTATCTCTACAAAAATAAATCTAAAAATTAGCTAGGTGTGGAAGCACACTCCTGTGGTTCCAGCTACTTGGGAGGCTGAAGTGGGAGGATCACTTGAGCCCAAGATGTCAAAGCTATATAGTGAGCCTTAATCACACCACTGCATTCAAGTGTGAAGATCCTGCCTCACCAAAAAAAAAAAAAAAAAAAAAAGACTGGGAAGTAAGGTTTAAAACTAAGGTTGTATTAACCTGAGAAAACTGGTTGGGATATGACAAAAGTAGGGTTTTAAGTATGTGTGTATCTGTGTCTGAGTTTTTTTTTTTTTTTTTTCTGATACGGAGTCTCACCCTGTCACCCAGGCTAGGGTACAGTGTGCGATCTCAGCTCATTGCAACCTCCACCTCCCGGGTTTGAAGGATTCTCATACCTCAGCCTCCCAAGTAACTGCTGGGATTACAGATGTACATCACCATGCCTGGATAATTTTTTAACTTTACTTTTAGTAGAGATGGGGTTTCACCATGTTGGCCAGGCTGGTCTCAAACTCCTGGTGTCAAGTGATCCACCCACCTTGGCCTCCCAAAGTATTGGGATTACAGGGGTGAGCCACCACACCTGGCTTCTGTCTATTTTTTATTTATTTTTTTAAATTTTATTTTTACGTTTTTCACTCCTCTCAGCTCATACCTAGGTTTTAGATTTTTTCCCCCAGCATTTTATTGCTGTTGTTAAATAGTTTTGGTTGTTTTGACTTCTGGTTATATTTTCTTATGGTGACATTTTTTGTTTCCTTCAAAGCTCACTTTAAAATATATCAGATTATATGTAGAACTTAAATTTAAAATTTTGCAACCAAACTGGGCACAGTGTCTCAGGCCTGTAATCCCAGCATTTTGGGAGGCTGAGGTGGGCAGATCACTTGAGCCCAGGAGTTTTGAGATCAGCCTGGCCATCGTGGTGAAACCCTGTCTCTACAAAAAATACAATTAGCCAGGCATGGCGGCATTCATCTGTAATCCCAGCTACTTGGGATGTCAACGCTGGACAATCATTTGAACCCGGTAAGTGGAGGTTGCAGTAAGCCGAGATCACGCCACTACACTCCAGCTTGGGCAACACAGTGAGACCGTGTCTCGAAAAAATAAATAAATTAAGCAAACAACTAGGTTTGGTGGCACACGCTTGTAATCCCAGCTACTCCGGAGGCTGAAGTGCGAGGGTCACTTGAACCCCAGGAGTTCTGGGCTGTAGTGCGGTATGCCCATCCAGTGTCCGCAGTAAGTTCATCATCAATATGGCGACCTCCGGGAGTGGAGTAGAGGGCTGCCTAAGGTGGAGTGAACTGTCCCAGAAACAGAGCAGGTTAAAACTCATGTGCTGATCAGTAGTGGGATCACACCTATGAATAGCCACCGCACTCCAGCCTAGGCAACATAACAGGACCCTAGTCTCAAAAAAAAATAAAAAGGACAACTCTTTTTTTTTTTTTTTGAGACGGAGTCTCACTGTCGCCCAGGCTGGAGTGCAGTGGTGCTATCTCAGCTCACTGCAAGCTCCACCTCCTGAGTTCACGCCATTCTCCTGCCTCAGCCTCCTGAGTAGTTGGGACTACAGGCCCCCGCCACCACACCAGCTAATTTTTTGTATTTTTTTAGTAGATACGAGGGTTTCACCGTGTTAGCCAGGATGGTCTTGATCTCCTGACCTCGTGATCCCCCGCCCCCCACCTCGCTGCCTCGGCCTCCCAAAGTGCTGGGATTACAGGCGTGAGCCACCGCCCCCGGCCCATAAAGGCAACTCTTTTAAGAGTAACATCTCTATCACATGATTTTAGAAAATTCAGTTTTTAGATGGAAGACTAATCAACTTTTCTCTTTTTTTCTTGCTATGTTTTATCAGCTACTCCTTTGTTCGTTAGCACAGGTATTATAAGCCTGTCAACATGAAATTGTGTTACTGTACAATAAATGAAAGTAAACCATAGAAACGGACTTAACACCTTGTGAGGGTTCTGTGGCAAGGAAAACAGCTTTCAGATGAAACTTCGAATTGGAGTAATTATAAAACAGTTTAAACTTGTCTGAGTTAATGTATCACCTTATTAAAAACTTAGTTTAAAAAGATATTATTTACAAGTAAAAATTGGATGTTCTGAAACCAAATGTGACCAATTTTAGGTAGTTGGGAAGGATAACTTTTTTAAGTAGATAAGCTAATATTGATAAACTTCATAAAATTTCTCTCTGAATTATATCCTCAGCTAACACAAGTGTGAATTAAATCCTCAAGCCTGTTTCATCAGTGGTGGTCATAAGGAAAGTGTCCCTCCTGTTAATATATAGACCAAGTCTCTAGATTCCTCTAACATGCATATACAGTTTTACTTGCTCAATTGCAGCCTGAAATGATGAGTTTTGTTCCCACCATCTCTGCCTGTACCCTTCCTCATTTCCTTGAGGCATTTCTCATTTGTAAAGCTGGCTAAGCCTGTTTGTGCTGTTGTGGCTGCCTTGAGGGCAGAATGAGTAAGTTGCATGAGGAGCTATAAATCAGGAGGCACAGACTCATCTTTCCTTCCCTCAAGATCAGACGTGTAGCAAGTAATTCAATATATACTTATAAATTGATAGGGGAAAGAGTTACTACTAAAACTTTTTTTCTCATTCCTCTCTGTCACTTGTTTTCAGTGATGCTAAGGATCATAGATTGAAGAAACTGGCCTACTGAGGCTGTGTGTGTAAGGAGATGGCTTGGGCATTCAGGAGGTTGGGTGACTTACAAGTTGTTACACAGCTTAGCGCCGCTGATCCTGGTTGTGACGGCTCAAAGGGAGACGTGCTGGGACGTGTTGTGTGGCACCAAGGTAGCCAAATGTCAAGAACATATTCTTAGTTAAAAAGTAGAATTCATTACAATGATTCTTCAGCTACAAGTCTATTTTTAACCAGGCAGGAATGCTTTCCATTTTTACTTTTGATCTCTGTCTGCTTTAGTTGACTTTTATCTACGAATTTATAAAACTTCTCACACACTGTTGCTCAATAGTCAAATCATAGCTGTCGTGTAATCCCACCTCCATTACCCAGCAGCCAGGTGACTGGGTGAACTACTGAACATCACTCAATCCTAGTGGTTTGTTTGAGATGGAGTCTTGCTCTGTCACCCAGGCTGGAGTGCAGTGGCCATGATCTCGGTTCACTGCAACCTCTGCCTCCCGGGTTCAAGCGATTCTTGTGCCTCAGCCTCCTGAGTAGCTGGGATTACAGGCATGCGCCACCACATCCAGCTGATTTTTGTATTTTTAGTGGAGACAGAGGTTCACTATGTTGGCCAGGCTGATCTCAAACTCCTGACCTCCAAGTGATCCACCCACCTTGGCCTCACAAAGTGCTGGGATTACAGGCATAAGCCACCATGCCCAGCCTTAGTTTCTACAACTGTTTGGTTTTGCTATAATCTATCTGTCAGAGTTATTATGAGAATTGGAAGAAATAGGGAGTGTTTGGCACAAAATAGTGTCCAACAAATGCCACCGTTTAAGTCAGTAGATCCTTGGAAGCTATAGAGATGGTGATAGATGGAAAGAGATCAGAGGAAGATGGGGGCCTACACCCAGGAAATGTTAAGACGGTCAAGAAGATAGCATAACATTATAGGAATAGTATCTAATGAACTCTAAAATTGATTATTGTGGCCAGGAACAGTTTTGGTGGGTCATTTGTGGCCTAGTTTGGTTCAGGGATTAAGATAAGAGTGCTTTCCTTATAGGGTGGTACCTGAGCAATGTTGAGAAGGCTAGGTAATCCTGCCATTAATAGATGAGAGCTTAATTTGAATGGAATATACTTTTATATTCCTTTCAAATCTAAATTTTCCCCATATTCTGTTTTGAGACTGATTGACAAACATTCCTGTGGCATCCTTTTTATCTGGCCATCTTTTTGCAATCTCCATTCTTCTGTAATAGGTCAGAGGTCAATAACCTTTTGCTGTAAAGGGCTAGAAAGTCAATGTTAGGTTTTGCGGGGCACATTAGGGTCTGCTCACACAGGTGCACCTTGTTTTAGTGTGCTTTACTTTATTGTGCTTCACAGTTGTTGTATTTTGTCTTTTTTTTATTTTTGAGAAAGGATCTTGCTCTGTCACCCAGGCTGGAGTGCAGTGGTGTACTTCTTGACCTCCCGGGCTCAAGCGATCCTCCCACCTCAGCCTCCTGAGTAGCTGCAATGACAGGCCAATTTGTTATTTTGTAAAGATGAGGACTTGCTATCTCAGGCTGGTCTTGAACTCCTGGGTTCAAGTGATCCTCCCACCTCAGCCTCCCAAAGTGCTGGGATCACAGGCATGAGCCACCGTGTCTGCCCAGTTTTGTTTTGTTTAAAAAAAAAAAAGAAAATGGAAGGTTTGTAGCAACTCTGCATTCAGCAAGTCTACTGACAACATTTTTCCAACAACATTTGCTCACTTGTCTCTCTCACCTTTCAAACATTGTCATTATTCTGTTGTGGCAATCTGTAATCACTGGTCTTTGTTACTGGTGTAATTGTTTTGGGGGCCAGCAAAGCAGGGCCATATTAGGTGGCAAACTTAATTAGTCAATGTTGTGTGTGTTCGGCTGCTCCAACTGGTGGTTACCCCATCTCCCTCTCCTTGGGATTCCCTATTCCCTGAAACACAATATTGAAATTAAGCCTATTAACCCTACAGTAGCATCTAAGCATTCAAGTGAAAGTAAGAGTTGCATATCTCTCACTTTAAATCAAAAGCTAGACATGATTAAGCTTAGTCAGGAAGACACGTCAAAAGCTAAAGTAGGCCAAAAGCCAGGTCTTTTGTACCAGATGATTTGCCAAGTTGCATAAAGGAAAATTTCTTGAATTCTCCAGTGAATATATGAATGATAAGAAAGCAAAACATTATAGGGTGTTAATCTGAGCAAAGATGAGAAGGCTAGGTCCCACTTGTCATTTATAGAAGATAGGAAAGTGTAATTTGAATGGAATATACTTATTGCTATGATATGGAGAAAATATGAGTGGTCTGGATGGATCAAACTAGCTACAACATTCCCTTAAGCCAAAGTGCAATCTAGAGTAAGGCCCTAAGTCTCTTCAATTCTATGAAGGCTGAGAAAAGTGAGGAAGCTGCAGGAGAAAAGCTAGCAGAGATTGGTTTATGAGATTGAAGGAAATAAGTCATTCTGTGACATAATTCAAAGTGAAGCAGAAAGTGCTTATGGAGAAGTTGCAGTGAGTTATCCAGAAGATTTAGCTAACTGATGAAGGTAGCTACACTAAACTGCAGATTTTCAATGTACTAGAAACAACCTTCTGTTAGAAGATGATGCCATCCTGGACTAACATAGCTAGAGAGGATAAATCAATTCCTTGCTTCAAAAGTTAATTCTCTTGTTATAGGCTAATGTAGCTGGT
The DNA here is from genome assembly GCF_047675955.1 of Chlorocebus sabaeus. NCBI lineage: Eukaryota > Metazoa > Chordata > Mammalia > Primates > Cercopithecidae > Chlorocebus > Chlorocebus sabaeus. Next base: position 98,406,292 of record NC_132911.1, read on the forward strand.
GACTTTAAGTTGAAGCTAACGCTCATTAACCATTCTAAAAATCCTAGAGTTCTGAAGAATTATGCTAAATTGACCAGGTGTGGCAACTCATGTCTGTAATCCCAGCACTTTGGGAGGCCAAGGTAGGTAGATCATTTGAAGCCAGGAGTTCAAGACCAGGCTGGCCAACATGGTGAAACCCCATCTCTACTGAAAAATACAAAAATGAGGCCGGGTGCAGTGGCTTATGCCTGTAATCCCATCACTTTGGGATGCTGAGGCGGGTGGATCAGCTGAGGTCAGGAGTTCGAGACCATCCTGGCCAACATGGTGAAACCCCATCTCTAAAAATACAAAAATTATCTGGGTATGGTGGTGCGTTCCTGTAATTCCACCTGCTCGGGAGGCTGAGGTAGAGGTTGCAGTGAGCTGAGGTCGTGCCACTGCACTCCAGCCTGGGCGACAGAGCAAGACTGTCAAAAAAAAAACAAAGAAAACCAAGAATTACACTAAGTCAACTCTGCCTGTGCCCTCAAACAGCATCACAGGCTACCAAGGAATCTTTGATGAAAGGAAGAGGCAATGGATGTGGCAAACTTCATCATTGTCTTATTTTCAGAAATTGCCACAGCCACCCCAACGTTTAGCAACCATCACCCTGATCCATCAGCAGCCATCAACATCTAGGTAAGATCCTCCACCAGCAAAAAGATTGACTCACTGAGGGCTCAGATGATTAACATGTTTAGCAACAAAGTTGTTAAGTTGTTTTTTGTTTTTGGAGACACAGTCTACCTCTCGCCCAGGCGGGAGTACAGTGGGGTGTTCTCAGCTCACGACAACTGCCACCTCCTAGGTTTAAGCGATTCTCTTGCCTCAGCCTCGTGAGTAGCTGGGATTACAGGCATGTGCCACCACGCCTGGCTAATTTTTGTATTTTTAGTAGAGACGTGCTTGGTCGTCTCTTGGTCGTCATATTGGCCAGGCTTGGTCTCGAACTCCTGGTCTCAAGTAATCCTCCCGCCTCGGCATCCCAAAGTGCTGGGATTACAGGTGTGAGCCACTGTTCCTGTCTGCAACAAGGTATTTTTGAATTAAGGCATGTACATTTTTTAAAAGACATAATGCTATTGAATGCTTAGTACAGTCAACACATAACTTTTATAAGTAGTGGGAAACCCACAAAATTGTGTGACTTGCTTTATTGTGGTATTCACTTCAATATAGTGCTCTAGAACCAAGCCTACCGTATTTTCAAGGTATGCCTCTATTTGATGGAAACACATCTGTATTTTAGAGAGATTCACAAAACTTCATGTGAATTCCTGGTTTCACCCTCAAACCAAGTTTGACCTATGTGTTTTGAAGAGTATACTTTTGGTAAAGAAGCACATTGACCTGTGTTGACTCTGAATGCTTGAATTGTTTCCAAAATTTGCTGTCTAGAATTAGCATCTGCTGTCATCAAAGGCGGACTATCCTACAAGGCTCCAAAAGTGTTCTATAATGGAATTTCTAAGCAAAAGTGGCAATGTGGAAGTAATGTCACATCAGTAATCTGTGGTGTCCATCTCAAACATTAGGCCAAAAAAAGTCATTTAATACCTTGTATTGATAATGTCACCATATCTTGAAATTAGCATGGTCATTGCCTTGTGTGTGCTTTACAGCTTCAGAGAATTAAATATTCTAATTAACTTTGTTGCATACTTTGATTTGAAACGAAATGAAATGCTCAGTATTCATTTGCTACAACTGGATAGATAAAAGTCGTATTCCTGGTAATATCTCAGGACTGGATTGATTTGGCTCTTTTACCCAAAAGGGCAGTTGGAGGCTAAGTTGAATGAATGACTGATGGGAGGCAGCCATTCTGAGATTTCTAAAGGAAGCTCGGCTAGATCCATCTTCCCTCTCTTAGCTTGGTATAGGTTTAATTTTGATTTAGAAGTAACCTGATTTTACCTTTCCAAAGTGTTTCCTTAACTTAATCTCACAGATTTAAATTTTGAGAAGAATAGTTCAGTCTCTCGATATGGAGCCTCTCAAGTTGAAGATATGGGGAATATAATTTTAGCAATGATTTCAGAGCCTTATAGTAAGTATTGCTTTTATAGTAGTGCAGTCCCAGAATTCGTACTATTTTTCTCTTACCTATACTCAAATTTCCTCCTGCAACTTTGTCTCCCTAATCACTAAATGATGACTTGCATGTTCTCATTTTTAGATCACAGGTTTTCAGATCCAGAGAGAGTGAATTACAAGTTTGAAAGTGGGACTTGGTAAGTGCTCGAGTACTATTTGAGCTTTTTAACTTGTTTTTGTTTGTTTTGTTTTGTTTTGTTTTGGGACAGAGTCTCACTTTGTCGCCCAGGCTGGAGTGCAGTGGCATGATTTCGGCTCACTACAAGCTCCACCTCCCAGGTTCACGCCATTCTCCTGCCTCAGCCTCCGAGTAGCTGGGACTACAGGCACCAGCCACCACGCCCGGCTAATTTTTTGTATTTTTAGTAGAGAGGGGGTTTCACCGTGTTAGTCAGGATGGTCTCGATCTCCTGACCTCGTGATCTGCCTGCCTCGTCCTCCTAAAGTGCTGGGATTACTGGCGTGAGCCACTGCACCTGGCCTTTAACTTGTTTTTGTTCATATTGTGCCACTTAATTCTTGTCATAGTTTAGAAACTTTACTAATCCTTTTAGCTATCCTTTCTCACTGTTAGGTCATCTGTAAAAGAAGGTTGTATTACTTAGAGCTTGGATATTGGGAATAAAATGTAATGACTTAGTGGCATCTTTAGTCACCCTGACCTTAAGTATATTATATGCTCGTATCCGTGATTGTTATTTTGGTCTCCCCAAACTATCCAATCTTTCACTTAGAAAATTTCCAAAGGAGAAGTTGTAGGCTTTAATACAGTTCACAATTTTTACTGAGATAAAATTTTACGTACATTCTATAAGTACTTTATTTATTTATTTATTTTTAAGACACTGTTGCTCTGTTGCCCAGGCTGGAATATCGTGGTGTGATCTCTGTGAACTGCAACCTCCGCCTCTCGAGTTCAAGCGATTCTCGTGCCTCAGCCTCCCTAGTAGCTGGGATTACAGATGTGTGCCATCACACCTGGCTAAGTTTTGTATTTTTAGTAGAGAATGGGGTTTTGCCATGTTGACCAGGCTGGTCTCAAACTCCTGGCCTCATGTGATCCACCCACCTTGACCTCCCAAAGTGCTAGGATTAGAGATGTGAGCCACTGTGCCTGGCTATATAGGTTTCTACTTTAAAGCCAAGGACATAGCTGGGGAGAAGTATGAAGTGGTGTCTGTTAGTGATCGCAGGTAGACCTGTTTGTTTGTAAATCACTCTAATGAATTGAGTGTTTGCTTGGTCTCTGAAATGAATAGAAACTTCTGACAGCCTTGCCCATAGAGACTTTGAGGCCGATTTAGTTGTGAAGAAAGTGACTTATTAAGAAAATGTCCTAAGAGAACTGAAAATACGAACTTAGGAGGGATAAGACATCAAAAGGTGTCAAAATGTATAATAAGTGATTTGCAAGTGAGTCATTAAGGTGTAGGAACTCACAAGCATTTCTATGGATATTCTCTGGGATGGCTCCCTGGTTTGATGTGGGGGATATTTTAATGGCAGACTTCCTACCATGCACACATATTCCTCTTGTGGGTTACTTGTCAGCTTTATTCTGATCCTAAATTCGGCTGCTAAACTGGATTTAAACCCCACATGTATACTGGCTAAATTTGAGAATGAATTCAAATCTATATTTTGGGGTTCTAGGAACTTTCAGGACATGAGGGTGCCAAGCAAACATTTCCTCTTTTTTTTTTTTTTTTTTTTTGAGATGGAGTCTCACTCTATTGCCCAGGCTGGAGTGCAGTGGCACAATCTCAGCTCACTGCAGCCTCCACCTTCCAGGTTCAAGTGATTCTCCTGCCTCGGCCTCCCAAGTAGCTGGGATTGTAAGCGTACACCACCATGCCTGGCTAATCTTTGTAATTTTAGTAGAGATGGGATTTTACCATGTTGGCCAGGCTGGTCGCGAACTCCTGACCTCGGGTGATCCACCTACCTCAGACTGCCAAAGTGGTGGGATTACAGGCATGAGCCATCACGCCTGGCCTTCCTCAGCTTTGATAGATAGATGGTTTGCTGAGCGAGCTAGCTGTATTGGGCCTACACAGACAGCCATCTTTCTATAATGAACCACCTAAACAGTACTTTGAGCTGTACCCACATAATTTTTGAGGTTATAAGGAAAATCGAGTAGTATTGGTAGTCTGAACACCAAATAATACATCCTGTGTAACTAGGCAGTTGTCTTACAGGGGATAATAGGTGTCTGACTTGCTAGCATTTATCATGCAATCTGAAGTTTTGCTTCATCCACAGCAGCAAGATGGAACTTATTGATGATAACACCGTAGTCAGGGCACGAGGTTTACCATGGCAGTCTTCAGATCAAGATATTGCAAGATTCTTCAAAGGACTCAATATTGCCAAGTTGGTTTTCTTCAACATCTATTTTACTTAATCCCAAAGGGGTAATGGATTTTCTATCTTTTTTTTTTTCTCACTGTATTTTTTTTTCTACTTGCCATCTGTTTTATTATTCTCAAAGGGGAGGTGCCGCACTTTGTCTGAATGCTCAGGGTCGAAGGAATGGAGAAGCTCTGGTTAGGTTTGTAAGTGAGGAGCACCGAGACCTAGCACTACAGAGGCACAAACATCACATGGGGACCCGGTATATTGAGGTATGTCCTCAAAACCTGAACCCCTGGACATCGCGAATGAGAATTAACATAGGCTCAGAAACACTAACTTCTCTGTCTTTTCTCAGGTTTACAAAGCAACAGGTGAAGATTTTCTTAAAATTGCCGGTGGTAAGTGCCTTTTATATAATGTGGCTTTAGTTAATAAGAATATAAAAATATTGCATACTTAAATTTAGCAAGAGTGGATAAATAGGGTCATGAATGGTTTTTATTTTCTAATGGAACATGGGAATAGATTTTCTTCCCCAGAAGTAGAAGCTTCCGGTAATAACAGTGAGCTTAATGTATAACACTTGTCTTAAGGCTTGAGCCAACCTACTATAGTTAAATAGCCATTAAAAATAGTACTATACGAAGGTGAAAAGGTGATATGAAGTTGTATGCATATGGAAAGGCTAGGTTGTTTGTTTTGGTTTTTTTTTTGGAAACAGAGTTTCGCTCTGTCACCCAGACTGGAGTGCAGTGGCACAATCTCAGCTCATTGCAACCTCCACCTCCCAGGCTCAAGCAGTTCTTGTGCTTCCGCCTGCAAATGTCTGGGCTTATAGGTGTGTGCCACCACGCCTGGCTAATTTTTCGTATTTTTAATAGAGACGGGGTTTCACCATGTTGGCCAAGCTGGTCTGGAACCCCTGGCTTCAAATTGATCCTCCTGTCTTAGCCTCCCAAAGTGCTGGGATTACAGGCCTGAGCCACTGTGCCCGGCCAGGAAATGATATTCTTGAAAAGAGTCAGAAAACTGCTTTCAAACAGCTATGCTGCAATACCTGGAATTGTTGCACATGTGCTTCTAATTTTTCTCTAAACTTAACACATGAGTCGCCAGAAACATGGTAGTTTTGGGTCTCACAGTATTTTTGGATACATATTTACGATAATATGGTTAAAAAGAGGGTGGAACAGATGTGGTTTTTATCCAGTTATTTAGTGATTAATAACTTTAAAGGAAGTAACAGATGCATAAAACATTCACTGTGCTTTTTGTCTGATTTTTTTCTATACATGTATCTAATTTGTAAGTTTCTATTGCTCGTTCGTATTGTTTTATAATTTCCTTTTAATGTATTATGAACATCCTACATTACTCAATTTTCTTAAATGTTAATTGCTACATGGTATTATATGTACCATAATATTTTAAAACATCCCTGTGCTGGGCACATGGCTTGTGCCTGTAATTCCAGCTACTTGGGAGGCTGAGACAGTGAGGATTGCTTGAGCCTTGGTGTATTTTGAGAATGGCCTGAGCAACATAGCGAGATTCTGTCTGTAATAAATAAAATATCCCTGTTGAGCATTTAGAACTCATTTCCAACTTTTGACTTTAATATATTGTGGTAAATATTTTTAAATCTCTATGTGCACCTCTCATTAGGATAAATCTCTAAAAGCAGGATAGCTGAATCAAAAAATTGTGGACCTTTTCAACAGCCATTTGACACCTATTGCCAAATTATATGAAGATGACTTTCACTGTGTAAAAGAACATTTGTATTCCTGCATTACATAGCCCGGGTGAAAATTTTGCAGCTATAGAACTTATAGGAGCAGCATCCTATTAACACAATTTGCTGGTATATTTTTGCTCCAGTTCATCTTTAGATAAACTCTAAGGCTTCAAAATTCAGGACTTTAGGAGCATTTCCAGAGTTCCCAAGCAATGTTTGATATTGTTTGGGGCCAAGTATATTTGGAGTTGCTGTGGTTTTACCTAAATCCTGACATTTTGTGATAGATGCATTGCAACTTGGAGATGGCAAACTCAATTAATGTTTATATCGCTTCTGGGATTTCATTGTATATGGGCAATGCGATAAGAATTTGCTCTTGGGGCTGGGCTTGGTGGCTTATGCCTTTAATCCCAGCTCTTTGGAAGGCCAAGGCAGGCAGATCACTTGAGGTCAAGAGTTCAAGGCCAGCCTGGCCAATGTGGCGAAACCCCATCTCTACTAGTAATACAAAAATTATCCAGGAGAGGTGTAGGGGGGTGTGTGTATGTGTGTGTGTGTAATCCCAGCTACTCCAGGAGGCTGAGGCAGGAGAATCACTTGAACCTGTGTGACGGTGGTTGCAGTGAGCTGAGGCACTCTAGCCTAGGAGACAGAGTGAAACTGTCTCAAAAAAAAGAAGCACAAAGAAGAATTTGCTATTAGGGAAAATGTTACTAGTGTACGAGTTTCAAAGATACACATTTAAGTATTTGCTATATGACAACACTGTACAAAATGTTTTATGTTGGGCAGAATGTTGATCAATATTGAAAGTAGGTACCCCATATAATCATTATACTATTGTTTTTACTCAAGAGTGTTTGAACCTTTCTTAATTAAAAAAAAAAAAAAGTAATTGAGTTACTTGCAGATGGTTTTCTTGGGGGGGGGAAGTAATCAGGAAAAGATTTTTGTTTTTAAAGCCAAAGTGCTTTATATCTGTTACCCTACTTAATTTTCATAATTTATGACATAGGCAATCTTACAGACAAGAAAAAGCACAGAATTGAACTGGACTAAGATTACGCCCTAGTAAGCAGTAAAACCAAGATTGGACCCAGGCATTCTGGCTCCAGGACCTGTGCCTTTACCACAATGACTTACTAGTGATCGGCCCATGATTTTATTGTGTTGCCAGCTTCCTAAATTAAGAAGGATGTTTTGTGAAGAAGGGGAGGAGTAGGAGAAAATTCTGATTTCTAGGATGTTATTTTGAATTGAATAGGAGTGTGGGTCTTCATTATGAACTCAAGACATTGGCAGGGCTTTTATCACTTTAAAATCGGTAACGTTGATGTCTTAACTACTTCTCTCCCTGCTTCCTGATATTTGTTTTCCCTAGGTACTTCCAATGAGGTAGCCCAGTTTCTTTCCAAGGAAAATCAAGTCATTGTCCGCATGCGGGGGCTCCCTTTCACGGCCACAGCTGAAGAAGTGGTGGCCTTCTTTGGACAGCATTGCCCTATTACTGGGGGAAAGGAAGGCATCCTCTTTGTCACCTACCCAGATGGTAGGCCAACAGGGGACGCTTTTGTCCTCTTTGCTTGTGAGGAATATGCACAGAACGCATTAAGGAAGCATAAAGACTTGTTGGGTAAAAGATACATTGAACTCTTCAGGAGCACAGCAGCTGAAGTTCAGCAGGTTGGTTTTAAAAACGAGTATGTTGTACCTTTGCATTGATTTCTGTTCTTTATCTCTGAAAACAGTCCTACATTACTCATTATGTTAAAATAAAACTGGCAAAATACTGAAAGTGTAACTGCATGAAAATAGTCTTGATTCTATAACCAAGAGATAGCCACTGTTATCCTGTACACACACAGAAAACATACTATGTGTTTTTACAGAAATGGGATACTGCTATAGCTGGAATTTTGTATTCTGGTTTAAAACTGTATCTTGAAAGTTTACCCATGTCTGAAAAGTTTTATCTTTAAATATCTCATGGAAGTGCATACTTTATCTAGAAATTCCTCTAGTGTACATTTAGATTGATCTTTTTCTACTGTAAGAAATTTCTATGTAAAATGCTTGAACTGTCATCGGTTTGATTTCTGTAGCATTGGATATAGAGCATGAGCATTTAAGGTTTTTACTGTGTTGCCAAATGTTATTTCCCAAAAGACTTCATCAGTTTCATACCCTGCTGGTGAGCTCTGTCCTGTTTTTACTAGCTTTCTGTGTGTGTGTGTGTGTGTGTATGTGAGTGTGAGTGTGTGACAGAGTCTCACTCTGTCACCCAGGCTGGAGTACAGTGGTGCACTCTCGGCTCACTGACACCTCCGCCTGCCCCAGTTCAAGCAAATGTCCTGTCTCAGCCTCCTGAGTAGCTGGGATTACAGGTGCCTGCCACCACACCCAGCTAATTTTTGAATTTTTAATGGAGATGGGGTTTCGCTATGTTGGCCAGGCTATTCTCGAACTCCTGACCTCAGGTGATCCACCCACCTCGGGCTCCCAAACTGCTGGAATTACAGGTGTGAGCCACTGCGCCTGGCTACTTACAGCGTTTTTGAGGCACAAAATGAGGCAATCACTTCCTCAAAAATGTACTGAGATCTAGGCATTAAACCATTTACAGAATCTCAAGCTTTTCAACTGTTCTTGACTTACCAGCCACCAGCTGAACATGTCTTCAGGGATCAGTTTTTCTTTGTAGCAGAAATGGTATAGACTGCTTTTCCAACTTGCTCTTTACATAGCTTTTCCAATTTGCTCTATTTGTGTCCCATAGTAGAACAGTGATTCAAATGATTCCACAGATCTGCTTTGTAAGTATTTAGGATACTTACTTATTTCTGTGAGTTCATCAGAGTCTTGTGTAGCTTCTGCATCCCATTATATGTTGTGATTTTAAATAATTGTGCAAAGTTAAGAACCTTTTTACCTAGTAGAATACCAAAATGATTTTTGTACTTAGAATAAGTTTAGGTGAAATTCTAAATTATTTTTGTGTTCCATTGTACTGGTGCTCTTGAACCCTAAACTAGTTACATTCTTACAGTTTAAAATTTAAATCTGGCCAGGCGCAGTGGCTCATGCCTGTAATCCTAGCACTTTGGGAGGCCGAGGCGGGCAGATTGCCTGAGCTCAGGAGTTCAAAACCAGCTAGGGCAACAAGGTGAAACCCCATCTCTGCTGAAAATACAAAAAAAAAAAAAAAAATTAGCTGGGTGTGGCAGTGTGCACCTTTAGTTCCAGCTACTTGGGAGGCTGAGGCAGGAGAATCGCATGAACCCAGGAGGCGGAGGTTGCAGTGAACTGAGATTACACTGCACTCTGGCCTGGGTGACCAAGCAAGGCTTCGTCTCCCCCCACCAAAAAAAAAAAAAAAAAAAAAAATTTATACCTTTTTGAAAATGTCATAAGTGCTGAATCTCTAAAATGTGCTTGAGTTTTCAAACATGGCACACATTCTTCCCAAACCAGGAGAAAAAACTAGATAGAGATGTGGTTTCAGATCTTTACTTGGTAGGAGAGTTTCTTTTATGAAATCATGGCCTAGAACAAGCTACTGCAGGTCCTGGCTACTGTGTGTTGGTTTGGGAATAGAGTAGGCTGCCTCTCTATGATTCTACTAAGAGTTGCTTTTGGGTGTGTGTTCTCTCTACTTCTCCATCCCTCCTGATATATTTAATAAGTTTTGAACTAGTCATAGGTTCTTCCACTGTTTTTTCTTCATTACTAGTAATCATTTTATTCAATAAATATTTGAGCACCTCTTAATTGTCAGGTATCATGAGATGCTTCACCATTTCCTGTCCTGAGTTTATCTATTACTACACTAATTTTCTATTCTTGTTCTTCTCATGCTTTTGCTGTGTCTGGATTGTTGATGTAATTTCTTTTTTCTTTTTCTTTTTCTTTTTTTTTTTTTTTTTGAGACAGAGTCTTGCACTGTTGCTCAGGCTGGAGTGCAGTGGCACAATCTCGGCTCACTGCAAGCTCTGCCTCCTGGGTTCACGCTATTCTCTTGCCTCAGCCTCTCGAGTAGCTGGGACTACAGGCGCCCACCACCATGCCCAGCTAATTTTTTTGTACTTTCAGTAGAGTTGGGGTGTCACCATGTTAGCCAGGATGGTCTTGATGTCCTGACCTCGTGATCCACCTGCCTCAGCCTCCCAAAGTGCCGGGATTACAGGTGTGAGCCACCGTGCCCGGCCCCTGTTTATATAATTTCTTATTAAAGTCTTCCTGTCTCTTTTTCATGCCGTTTCTCTGGTGGTGCTGTTTGATTTTTGTCCCCTCTTACTCAGCAACTGAGCAGGGTGTGAGTGGGGAAATTAGTGCATGTTTTGGGGAGGCGTTCACTGATTCTTCTGTATTGTCAGTTTATGGGATGTTAAAGGCTAGAGTGATTAAGTTGTTCAGAAAACCTGGAGATGCCACAGATGGCATTTGCCTGAGGACTTCTAGTATTATGAACTAGTTGGCATGCTCTGAGGCAAAAGTGGACAAGAGCCTTGTAATATGAGTGTTGCCTAAGGGCAGTCTTTTGTCTAAAATTCGTCTGACCTATCACCATCCGTTTCCAAGATAGCTGAATTCTGTGAATATAGAAGATATTCAAGATCTTTTGTCTTACCACTGTCTCAAATTCACCGGGAAACTAAATTACTATTCATCTTTATAGTCAAGAAATGATTCTTGGCCGGGCGCGGTGGCTCAAGCCTGTAATCCCAGCACTTTGGGAGGCCGAGACGAGTGGATCACGAGGTCAGGAGATCGAGACCATCCTGGCTAACACGGTGAAACCCCGTCTCTACTAAAAGATACAAAAAACTAGCCGGGCGAGGTGGCGGGCGCCTGTAGTCCCAGCTGCTCGGGAGGCTGAGGCAGGAGAATGGCGTGAACCCAGGAGGCGGAGCTTGCAGTGAGCTGAGATCCGGCCACTGCACTCCAGCCTGGGCGACAGAGCGAGACTCCGTCTCAAAAAAAAAAAAAAAAAAAAAAAATCTTTTCAGTACTTTATATCCACCCATTCTGTCTTGTGGTATTATTCATTATATTTTAATATAATCCAGAATGATTTTTGGCCTGTGATTCTTTTACTGGGTCATTCTCTATTTCTTGAGTTTGGAGGCGGAGTATGAAGGTAATGAGGGGAATAGTGTGTACTTAGTGAAATGATATCTAATGCATTGCTACAAAAGTCCACATTTAGTGATCAGAATTGTATAAAAGCGGCAGCTTTAGGGATAATAGTCCCTCATAGATAGTGATACATTGTTACAGGTAGACACTAAGGGTTTAAATGTTTTGGGTTGTACGCCTCACCGTGTATTTGACAAAAATGAGTATCATGCTTTCCCTGCTGAAATGCATGAATCCCTTTCTCCATTACTTCTCAAACTTGCATGTACTTCTGAATCACTTGAAGATTTAGTTCAGATGAAGAGTCATATTGATTAGGTCTGGGGTGGAGCTGGATTCTATGTTTCTGATGAGCTTCCCAGTGATGCCATTGCTGATCTGCGGAAAGCAGGGGAGTAGCACAGCTCTAAATCACTTCTGTTTTGCTTTGAGTACAGGTGCTGAATCGATTCTCCTCGGCCCCTCTCATTCCACTTCCAACCCCTCCCATTATTCCAGTACTACCTCAGCAATTTGTGCCCCCTACAAATGTTAGAGACTGTATACGCCTTCGAGGTCTTCCCTATGCAGCCACAATTGAGGACATCCTGGATTTCCTGGGGGAGTTCGCCACAGATATTCGTACTCATGGGGTTCACATGGTTTTGAATCACCAGGTAAGAAAGATACTTAGTGGAAAACTTGTTCGCTTTTTCTCACTATGTATGAGAATATCTAATACTAGATATTAGATAATCTATTAGAAATATCTAATACTAGATATTAGTCTTTGATAAATAAAATTAGTCTTAGATAAATATAGATAAAATTAGTCTTTGATAAATAAAATTAGTCTTAAATTACTTACATCTAATTAAAAAGTACATAGTCCTCAGTTACACACTAAGTCTTTAAGGAAAGACTTAACTGTAAATACAAGAGGTCTTTAGAATGAACTGAAAATAATGCTATCATTAGTATAATAATTCAAATTCAGCTTTGATTCCTTCATCACATATATCCATCACATTATCAATAACATCAAGTAGGCACCACATACATTATCAGTCTTGACACAATTTTTCTTATTTTGGCTATTCAACCCTGCAACTCTGCTGTAGTGTTACAGCAATCATGGATGATGCTTATTTTAACAAATAAGCATACCTGTTCCAGAATATTTTGTATCCAACACTATCTAGAAATGGCTTATTTCGTATTTAATATATACATGTTAGACATCAAATTACATTCAATAGCAAGCAAACTCAATGAGGACTTGTATCCACACCACCTAGAAAGAACAGTATGTGTGGATCATAACAGGCTCTCAAATGTATTAATGAATGAGTTGCTGAGAAGCCTGTATGAAAATCTAACGGAATTCTTCTGTATGCAAATGTAAAGTATTTCCTAGATTATTGTCATCTAATTTTTGGTTAAAGAAAATATGTTTGCTGGAAAATTAACAGTATCTTGTGCTGTCATAAGCAGCATAAAATTCTACAAACCCACAAGACAGGTATTTCTAATTGAAACTTTGGAACTTTTTTTTTCTTTTTTTTGAGACAGAGTCTCACTCTGTCACCCAGGCTAGAGTGCAATGGTGTGATCTCGCTCACTGCAACCTCTGCCTCCTGGGTTCAAGCATTTCTCCTGCCTCAGCCCCCCAGGTAGCTGGGATCACAGGTGTCCACCATCATTCCCGGCTAATTTTTGTATTTTTAGTAGAGACAGGGTTTCACCATGTTGGCCAGGCTGGTCTCAAACTCCTGACCTCAGGTGATCCACCCACCTCGGCCTCCCAAAGTGCTGGGATTACAGGCGTGAGCCGCTCCAACCAGCCTGGAACTCTTTATTAAATGCAAAGCTATATTAATTTTTGAAAATGTTTTCTGAGGATTAAGGATTAAATGTAGGCTTATATTGAAAATACCGAATTTTTTTTTCCCTAAATTGCTAATTTCTCACCTTTTCACTTGGAGATTTGGTCACTTTCATAACTGTAATCTTGTCTCACTGGAAAGCATGTACCATTGGATACCAGGTATCAGAAAACCATCTTGAGCCCTTGCCTTCTATGCCAGTTTTCTCCATCAGCACATGCTCGTTCTAAATCTTCAGTCAATATTAATATTATACAACTTGTTATCTGACCCTCAGCATGCTTCACTGGTAGGAGTTTTTAATGAATAAAATGGCCCACATTTAAGCATCACCAGGGAATTATTTGGTTTCTTATTGAGTCACTACTTCTAATAACCCAGAGGCCATTACTCTTTGATTAACAACAGTATTTGTCTCTCTTTGACTCATGTGACCTACTGTGATTACACTTGGGGAAAGGTTCTTAGATGATGGGCAAACTCTTAGCTGCCTTGAAGATGTTAGGTTTCTATCTTGGACTGGGTTTGTTGCTAGTTTCCCTGGTATGGTAACTCTAATGGTAACTTGCATGGTAATAATTTCATAGTCCTTAAGAGACTTACTGAGAAAACCATAAAATAAGAAAGTAGTCCTATAAGCTGATCATGTCTTTTTCTCTCCCATAAAACATTCATGCTCAATAAAACTAAGGCGTTCTACCTCTGTGGAACACAAATCTACAGGCTTGGTTTGAAATAGGGGATTTTAGCAAGCTATTACTAATAGAAAATATCTATTAGTAATACCTGTTTGACCAAGGTAGAGCTGTAAGGAGTGAGAGAAGGGCTCCCAAGCAAGGCTGATGATACATACAGCTCTCACCAATCATCACTGGGCCTTGTACCTCCCAAATTCCTTGCTCCCAAGCTACATTCCAACCCAGGCCTCAGGGATAAGGGAAGAGTGAAAGGGATATGGCAGGTCAGTGATGAACTGAGAGCCGAAAAAGAACACCGGTTTGTTCATTTTCCTGTAGGAGAGTACCTAAAGCTCCAGTGCTGGCTCTGTTACTAGCTTTTCTCGATTGAATGAGATTTAATCAAATTTCTCAGAAGAGAACAAAAACTAATATACGATCCTATATTTTGAAACCACAGTCACAAGGAGACCCTTTCAAAACCTTGTAAATCTGATACTAATTAACAGAAGTGAAAAAGGCCCGTTTTCAGCTATGAGCTCTCAAAACTGTTTCTTAAAGGTTTTGTTGGTCATTCTGGTGATCAAGTGATGAAATGCAAGTCAGGTTCCAGCAGACCACACCATCACCCGGATTTTGTGGCTGAAATATCTGTATTATGGGTGATTGTCACTTTGTATGTTCTATAAGCAACCATTTCCTTGTTGAAGGAGACAGTCTCCTTTTGTTTTTATTCTTCCCCCACACACTCAGGGCCGCCCGTCAGGAGATGCCTTTATCCAGATGAAGTCTGCGGACAGAGCATTTATGGCTGCACAGAAGTGTCATAAAAAAAACATGAAGGACAGATATGTTGAAGTCTTTCAGTGTTCAGCTGAGGAGATGAACTTTGTGTTAATGGGGGGCACTTTAAATCGAAATGGCTTATCCCCACCGCCATGTAAGTTACCATGTAAGTTTTTCTTGGGTCTTGGCGCTATTCTACGCTATATGCTGGTAGGTGCTTAAGCTGCTTTCGTAACTCTCTGTGCCCCTGGTTCTTTCTGAGGCAGGTGAGGTGGTTATATAAGGTTCTCCCATCTGTAATCGGTAGTATCTAGTAATCATTTAAGACCTTGGTTGTGGACACCCATAATTAGAGATGCTACAGATATGCTTTCAAATTATATTCCTGCTTTTCCAGTGATAAGCACTTGATTTCTGAAGCTTAGTGTGCTCCAGATAAGCACTGACTCTGGGAGGCAACCTGGCTGTATAGATAATTTTAGTATGCATTTAAAGTCAAAATAAAAGTATGGCTGGATTGTTTTTCTTTTCTTTCTTAAAACATACTAACCTTTAAGAA
The DNA here is from genome assembly GCF_047675955.1 of Chlorocebus sabaeus. Lineage (NCBI taxonomy): Eukaryota > Metazoa > Chordata > Mammalia > Primates > Cercopithecidae > Chlorocebus > Chlorocebus sabaeus. The sequence goes on from NC_132911.1 coordinate 98,421,538, forward strand.
GGTCGGTTTGATGCACATGTTGCATTTAACTCTTTGAGCATCAAGTCTTTTTTGAACATTTTTGAGCATTTCTATTGCTCTCCAGGCTATCTGGAATGAGCAAGTTAGCAAAAACAAAAAACAAAACAAAAAAACACATAGATAAATTAGCCAAAGTTTCCATTGGATCACAGGATCAGTGCTTAATTTCAAGCCATGCTCTTGCTCATTGGCACCTGGGTGCAAGCCATCTGGAATCGTGTTTGAGGGGAATAAGCCCTGTAGTCTATGAAGTTCTAGTTAGTGAATAAGGAACATATGGGATCTGATGTTAAAATTTGAGTCTTTTTTTACACAATTTCTCCTGTAAGTGAGACGTACCTTCTTAGGCCTGTGGGGTATGTTTAAAGAATATAGTATTTGCAGTACAGTTCAAAGATAACTAAGAAAGTAAACTGGATTGTGTGCTTGATTCCCATAAAGTGGGGGATTCGGGCACCTCACTTTCTAATAAGAGGGACCTATACTAATAATCTTGTTTGGTAAAGTATTATTTGTAGAACGTTCAGTGGGGCTTAATCCTTTTTATCTTTTGAATTTCTAAATGCTAATATTCCATTTACCTGCTGCTTGCTGTTGGTGAATATCTTAGAGTTGATCATTAATGAGTATGAGGTTTTGGAAATTTATAATTGGGTTAAGAGATCTTACAGTAATCTCAATTGTATGTCTTCAGTATATAAACCACTGGTAATGTCAGTAGCTTTTACGATATCCTTTAGTGATAATCTGTCAAACATTGTAGGATAAAGCCTCTTGTGTGACCCAAATTCTGCTTTTGGAATATCCTTTCACTTGTCCATCCTCCTGGTCATTACAGATTTTTCCTCTGAAGACTTTCATTTCTACCCATTTTTCCTCACAAACCCCCAAATAAAAAAGATTTAAAATCCATGTGTCAGCCAGGTACAATGGCTCACACCTGTAATCTCAGCACTTTGGGAGGCCAAGGTGGGAGGATCACTTGAGGCCAGGGGCTCAAGACCAGCTTGAGCAACATAACGAGACCCCTATCTGTACAAAATGTTTTTAAAAGCCAGTCATGGTGGCACACACCTGTGGTTCCATGGGGAGGTGGAGGTGGGAGAATATCTTGAGTCCAGGAGATTGAGGTTGCAGTGAGCCATGATCATGGCATTGCACTGCAGCCTGGGCAATAGAGCAAGATCCTACCTTCAAAAGTTCCCATAAGAATATACCTTTAATACTTACCAAAAATGATGAAAACATTTAGCCATATTTCTTTTTAGTGGAAGAACTTAGTTTTTTAAAAACAAAATTCCAGTTTTTATGTAACTAATACCTGTTCTACTGGACTTTTTTTTTTTTCCTGCCAACGCACTTTAGGTGGTTGCCTAGTTAGTTATACAATATCCACAAAACGTACAGAAATTGCATATTTTAAAAAAAATCTAATCTCAAGTACTAAAGCAGTTAAGTGGTTATCATTCCCCCACTGAAGAGTTTCTTGTTAAATTTGATAAATGTTGCCAAAGTGGTCTTGATATTTTAAAGTTTGTTACCTTACTTTATTAAGAAGGAATGTTTTATGGATAACTTCATTTTTATAGTCAGTGCATATACACTCCTTTAGATATATGAGAGTAGCTATCCTAGGCTGGGCACGGTGGCTTACACCTGTAATGCCAGCACTTTAGGAGGGTGAGGCAGGTGGATCACCTAAGGTCAGGAGTGGCCAACATGGTGAAACCCCGTCTCTACTGAAAACACAAAAAATTGCTGGGAGTGGTGGCGCACATCTGTGATCCCAGCTATTGAGGCAGGAGAATCGCTTGATTGCGGGAGGCGGAGGTTGCAGTGAGCTGAGATTGTGCCACTGTACTTCAGCCTGGGCAACAGAATGAGACTCAGTATCAAAAAAAAAACAAAAAACTATCATTTTGTTTGAGGAATGCCCAAACCATCACAGCGCAATCTATTTGGTTATCAAAAATTTCTGCCTTTGTTTTGAAACTGAACAGACTTACACCTACTATGTGTGTTTGTTTGTTTTGTGTTTTTTGGAGATGGAGTCTTACTCTTTTGCCAGGCTGGCATGCAGTGGCGCAATCTCAGCTCATAGTCTCGGCTCACTGCAACCTCTGACTCCTGGGTTCAAGTGATTCTCCTACCTAAGCCTCCTGAGTAGCTGGGACTACAGGCGTGGGCCACCATGCTTGGCTAATTTTTGTATTTTAGTAGAGATGGGGTTTCACCATGTTAGCCAGGATGGTCTCGATCTCCTGCCCTCGTGATCTGCCCGCCTTGGCCTCCAAAAGTGCTGGGATTACAAGTGTCAGCCACCACGCCCAGCCATGTATGTTTGTTTTATTGGTGTGAGGAACTGTCCTGTAATGAACTGCTTGATAGTTTTGAAATCAGAATATGAACCAGGCATGGTGGCTCACACCTGTAATCCCAGCACTTTGGGAGGCCAAGGCGGGCAGATCACCTGAGGTCAGGAGTTTGAGACCAGCCTGACCAACATGGCAAAACCTTATCTCTACTAAAAAAATACAAGAAATCAGAATATGAGCACAGGCTGCTTAACTTTCTGTAAGACTTATGTGCCTCAATTTGTATTGTTGGTCTTTCTCTTGCACAGTTTTTGATGAGTATGAAAGAGGCCCTCAAGTTAAATGTGAGATCAGTATGTTGATCTTTGGTCTGTATGCCCATATTTAGCTTGCTGTCTTATTCATCTCCATGGAAATGTAGAAACTTATAAGAACAAAAGACAATTTGAAGTCAGCTTGGAGATTTTTGTGGGAAAAAGTTATCCCTTGGGCCTCTGCTGATTGCAAAATATGGTGGTTCTAGGTATGAAGCTTAAAGTCAGGCACCCCATATTAATTCAGCATCTCATCTTAACTCTTCTGTTGGGTATAGATGGCCCGGATAGTTGTGTTCATTCTACAAGTGAAAGTATCAAGTGACCAGCAGCTGGTCTTCTGTTTCTAAACCTAGAAGATGTTGGATAACCAGAAGACAATGGAGTTTGGGCCCATTTTTTAATTTAATTTGAGTCAGCTTTTTATTAGTTGATTCCCAGGAAGACTTAGGCATCAATTCCTTCAGGACTATTTCCCAGGTTGGGTTTTTTTCTTTTTAAAGGTCTGAAAATATAAATTAGCTTCAAAGTCCATCATGTGGGTTGCCTTTAGGTGAGAATAATGCAGAGTTGATCTGCTCATTCCTTTTAGGTCAGTTCCTTCTGGCACAGTCTATGCTTTGACCTAATGTGTGGTAGTGGCCAAGAGAGGTTTATCATGACACTTCTCATTTGATGCTGTTCTAATGGGTAGATAACAAGGGGGAGTAGAAGCATAACTTAAAATTTAAAATATTTTGTAGCCTCTAGTGTGAAACTTATACTAAACGTCAGTTCCATGTTTCTATCCTCTGAGAGTTGGTTTATAGTAACTGGCACTCGGGAACATGGGGGGAGAAATTACATATTGCGAAATGGTTGAGAAGACATGAAAATCCACTTGATATTGGTGTTTCCGAATTTCAGGCTAAGAACTGTTTTTAGGTTGACAGTGTGGAATTCAGATACTACTATGTGTTAACTATATAATCAAAAGGAAATTGCTTGGGATAGGATAAAGAGCTACGGTCTCTTTCTTTAAAATGTGTAGATGGAGCAGTGACTTTATGGTTTTAGTGCTAGCACGTGCATGTCAGCTGTTACAAACATGTCTCAAAGAATCTCTCTTTGCGTATCTAGGCCTGTCTCCTCCCTCCTACACATTTCCAGCTCCTGCTGCAGTTATTCCTACAGAAGCTGCCATTTATCAGCCCTCTGTGATTTTGAATCCACGAGCACTGCAGCCCTCCACAGCGTACTACCCAGCAGGCACTCAGCTCTTCATGAACTACACAGCGTACTATCCCAGGTAAGGTTCTGACAGAAGTGGAAATGAGGGGCAGAAACAAAGGACTCCTTTGATAGCCAGTGGACGAGCTTACAAAAGAATATTGTCTGCCATGTTGAAGGTTAGCGTGGCAGGCCACAGCCTCTGGTCATATCTCTGACCAAGAAGGTTGTTTCAAGACAAAGCGAAAGAAGTATAGTTTTTAACCATACACTGACAGCATGATCTTTTAGGTCAACTATGTCTACAGCTTTCCTTTTTAACCTCTCCTGTCATAGGACCCTAAGTGAGTAGTGATGTAATCACTGCAATAGGGTGGCAATATCAGATGAATGAATCATAAAACAGGAAAATTCATAACAGGGACAATGGTATTTTGAAGTAGTGTGAATTCATGTTATGGCACAGTGAATAAAAACTGTTGCTTTAAATATTCCAGGGCTTATATTCTTTTCCTCCTAAATTTTTAAACAAATCTATAAACCGATCCAGAATTAGATTATTCAGTGTTTTCGTTGAGTAATTTTAAGTCTGTCTTTTTAGTTGTGTTCAGTTTCTCAGACATAGCATACTAGGGTATAATGGAGAGAATGTTGTCAGTCTGGGAGTTGGGAGACCGAATGTTAGCTTCTTTCCAAGCTATTTAGACAAAACATTTTGAGTACATACACAAGCATGTAAGTGAGGCTTATAATAAGTGTCTTGGACCTAACCTGTCTGATCCTACAGCTATGTTGCATTTTATTTTTCTTCCCTGTCCAATATACAGTTTTCCACTAGGAAAAAGAGTTGGGGGTCTCATAGTAACAGGCAAGTTTGTCGCCACTTTTAATTATGTTTTTTATTTTGTTAGGAGTTTTTAAAATATTAATGCTATTGAAAATATTCTTTATTCCACTGGAGAAGAAAAATAAGAAAAAGGCTATGACAGTTATCAGCTAGAAGGTTTGAAAAGGCTGAGAAGCATGAGTAATTGTTCATGATGGACTACTGTGCCAGACACATAGCCCAGCCCCAGTCTGCCACCCTCTCTGGACGTTGTAGTAATTGCTTATGGCATCAGAATGTCAGGAGTGGAATCCTTGGTGTCTCTGAATGTCTGCCAGAGTCCTCGTTCCTCTAGTGTAATTGTAGAATATCCACTTCATCACTACTTGCCACCTGAGTATGGTACAGGAAGGAGTTTCTTGGAAATGAGACTCTTGAAGCCCCAAAGGCAGAAGGAACTGACATTTATGGCTTAATAGCTCCTGTAATTTTGGATCTGGGCCTGTAGCTCAATATATTTTTCTACCAGTAGTTTAAAAATTTGTAATGTGCTCACTATTAAGTCAATGTAGGAGTATAGTGAGTAAAAGTGAAGAGTCCCATCTTATACACCTCCGAGTCTGGAAGTAACCGTTACTATCAGTTTGGTAATACACATGGATGCTTCCAAATAATGTGACTTCTTAATGCGTACTGTCTAATAGTTTCTTGTTCCTTTTTTAAAAACTTGAAAATGTGTCAGTGACTTCTTTTTTGTATATTTACCTGATTCTTGTAATTTCCTCATAATGTCCAAAGAGTAAAAATATAATTTAAGTTTATTTGTAGATATTTGTACTTTTAATTTTTCTCTATTAAAGCTCATGTTGATCTTTAAACACTTGATTTTATCTCTCTCTCTCTCACTCTCTCACTCTCTCACAAACTTTTTTTCCCCTACTAGAGATGGGGTTTTGCCATTTTGCCTAGGCCGGTCTCAAACTCCTGAGCTCAAGTGATCCACCTGCCTCAGCGTCCCAAAGTGCTGGGGTTACAGGGGACATGCTTATATTTCTGTAGGACAGTTTTACAGAAGTATAATTTGAAGAATGAAGGTCGGGTGCATTATAAATAAGCTAATACTTCCAAATTAACCCCTAGAGTGTGTTATTTTATATTTCTCCACTTTTAGTGAAATTACCTACATAACAATATGAAAGCATTCAAACATGGGAATTACATGCTCTTATTTATGCTGTAAATCTGGTATGATTTAAAAAGCATATGCCAAAGATGTTTTATAATTTTGATAGAAAAACATTAATTTTTTTTTTTCTTTTGAGTCGGAATTTCGCTGTTGTTGCCCAGGCTGGAGTGTAATGGCATGATCTCGGCTCACCACAACCTCAGCTAATAGGGAGGCTGAGGCAGGAGAGTTGCTTGAACCCAGGAGACAGAGGGTGCAGTGAGCCAAGATCATGCCACTGCACTCCAGCCTGGGTGTCACAGCGAGACTCCGTCTCAAAAAATAAATAAAAATAAATGAGCTGGGTGTGGTGGCTCACGCCTATAATCCCAGCACTTTGGGAGGCCGAGGCAGGCAGATCACAAGGTCTGAGACCAGACTGGCCAATATGGTGAAACCCCGTCTCTACTAGTACCAAAATTTAACCAGGCATGGTGGTGGGCACCCGTAGTTCCAGCTACTAGGGAGGCCGAGGCAGAAGAATTGCTTGAACCTGGGAGGCGGAGGTTGCAGTGAGTCGAGATCGCGCCACTGCACTCCAGCCAGGGCAATAGAGCGAGACTCCATCTCAAAAAATAAAAATAAAAATAAATGAGGCTGTCATAACAGCATCTGGAAGAGCAGGTGAAATGAAAGCTTGTATGCCTCATGTGGTTTTGTTTTCTCTTTTTGGGCTTGTGACCCCCTTCTCTCCCTCAAAACAGGGTTTCAGTTATCCAGTGACTCATACCTTAGCATAGGACAGAAAATAATTAGAAGGGCTTTCCATTTGGGTCGTCTCTGATTATCAATACAAAATCAGTTACAGCACATCTTTTCTCTTTCATTACATCAAGCCCTACTTTTTCTTCTGACCTCTCCTGTTTCTCAGAAAAGAATATTCTCCTTTGCATCAAAGGTGTTGCATAGGCGAGAGACATGCTGATTCTTCAAAGAAGGAATGACATACATACCTTCTATGCATCTCTTGCCTTTCATATGACACTATAAATTACAAGTAATGTCATCTTTTTTGTTTTTGTTTTTCGAGATGTAGTCTGGCTCTGTCACCCAGGGCAGAGTGCAGTGGCGCTACCATGGCTCACTGCAACCTTGATCTCCCAGACTTAAGTGATCCTCACATCTCAGCCTCCCAAGTAGCTGAGACTAAAGGCATGCACCACCTCACTCGGCTAATTTTTTGACTTTTTGTGGAGACAGGGTCTCACTTTGTTGCCCCGGCTAGTCTCAAAGTACTGAGCTCAAGCAATCTTCCCACGTCAGCCTCACAGTGTGCTGGGATTACAGGTGTGCGCCCCCATGCCCAGCCAAGTAACAACATTTTGAGCCATCAAAGGAAGCACAGGAAGTTTTACTTTTTTTAATGAGTGATGTAGTCACAAATAAACTGTGCATGCTTGTATAAAAGCTTTATGGTGAGGAATAACCGTTTTCTTTCTTGGGATAACCCTTTGTTGTAAAATCAGCTTTTGTTATAACCCAATGAATGAATATGTATATTTAGTAATATGTATGTGTTTTTCTATCTTTGGTTTGTTGTATAGTGTTATTGTGTTCTATCCTGGAATTCTTTCTAGTTGAACCAGAAGAATACCAAGCCTCAGAGATGCTATATCTCATTCCAGTTTACTATTTTAATCGAAATTTTTATTGAGGTTCACATGCAGTTGTAAAAAATAATACACAGAGAACCCTTGTACACTTTGCCTAGTTTATCCCAATGGTAACATATGTGAATCAGTTTACTTTCTAATTCGCTTGTTGTTGCAAGTGTTCTCATAGGACCAAGAAAAAAGAGAATTCTTGATTTAAAAGTTTTCTTACAAGTTAAATATTTAGTATAACAAATGCAAACAAGAATTTAGCATCCAATGAAATGATGCTAGAAGTAACAGTAATAGTGATGCAATATGAAGCAATATTATAATATGAGAGAAGTGCCAGGTAATCTTTGTAGGTGGCCATGATTACAATTATCAGTGTTTTCAGTTTGGATTAGGTGTCTAAATGATGTAAAGAAGAACAACTGCTGTAGGCAACTAACTCTCTACTACCAGTCAACGAGAGTTCAGTATGGCTTTCAGGGAGGAAATGACCCTTTGCTAATGTAAAAACCTTAATGCACCTTCTGGGAACAAAAATACAAATATGTTTAATTCTTTTTACCATTGCACAAAATTAGCAAATGTATTGGACCTCAAGGAAAAATAATCAGTCAAAACACCTAACAGACATTTGGTTTCAATTTAAAAAATTGTTTTTCCAAGGATTTTTTCTTATAAATTCAAACCATATTAATCAAATATAACTTAAAATCCCTATTATAGACACTTGCAAACAGAAGTTGAGAGATTATGTATCTACCACTAAGTTTCAACAATATCTTTTTTTTTTTTTTTTTCTTTGAGATAGTCTCGCTGTGTTACCCAAGCTGGAGTGCAATGGCGCGTGGTCTCAGCTCACTGTAACTTCTGCCTCTTTGGTTCAAGCAATTCTCCTGCCTCAGCTCCCCGAGTAGTGGGATTACAGGCGTATGCCACCACCAGGGAAATGTTTAAAATAGGGCAATATGAGGTGAAATAAGCTTACTGTGTTTATCAAGATTGTCTCCTGTATTTTGGTTAAGTTTTTCTGCTTTAAAGTCGTTAATACTTTAAGAATAAAGTATATAATTTAAAGGTATGTCTGATACAAATAGTTAACAGATGAAAAAAATGATCTCTAGGTTTTGTTCTTGGGGGCTGTGGGGGTGGTAGTAGGAAAAGCAATAGCAGTAGTTGAAACAAGATTGGCAAACTTGATATTGTTGTGCAGGGCACGTTATCTCACGGCTGTAATCCCAGCACTTCGGGAGGCCGAGGAAGGTGGATCACGTGAGGTCAGGAGTTTGAGACCATCCTGGCCAACTTGGGGAAACCCCATCTCTACTAAAAATACAAAAATTAGCCAGGCATGATGGCACATGCCTGTAATCCCAGCTACTTGGGAGGCTGAAATGGGAGAATCACTTGAACCCGGGAGGTGGAGGTTACAGTGAACAGAGATCGTGCTACTGCACTCCAGCCTGGGCAACAAAGTGAGACTCTGTCTCAAAAATAAATAACTAAATGATAACCAAAAAAATCTTCAAAAATAATAACTTTTGTGACTGTGCCTATCTGGAAATTGCTTTCCATTACTTTGCCAATGTGCCCAAATGTTCATGGATCACAGTGGATTTTACTTGCTTCCTAACCTAGGATTTAAATAAAAATACTGCATTTTGAAATGTCATTTTTTCCTAAATCTATAAAAGGATCAGCTGTGTTATTTTGTACTTTCAGCTGAGCAAGAAGACTACTTTTAGCCGAGCACGGTGGCTCACACCTGTAATCCCAGCACTTTGAGAGGCCGAGGAGGGCAGATCACATTCATTTGCAAGTGTCTATAATAGGGATTTTAAGTTATATTTGATTAATATGGTTTGAATTTTATAAGAAAAAATCCTTGGAAAAACAATTTTTTAAATTGAAACCAAATGTCTGTTAGGTGTTTTGACTGATTATTTTTCCTTGAGGTCCAATACATTTGCTAATACAGGCGTCAGGAGTTCGACACCAGCCTGGCCAACATGGTGAAACCCCACCTCTACTAAAAATACAAAAATTAGCTGGGCGTGGTGGCGCACACTTGTAATCCCAGCTACTCAGGAGGCTGAGGCATGAGAATTGTTTGAACCTGGGAGGTGGAGGTTGCAGTGAGCCGAGATTGTGCCATTGCACTCCAGCCTGGGTGACAGTGAGATTCCTCTCGAAACAAACAACTTTCAAAACAGTTTCTAATATAGCATTTTCTTTTTTCTTGAACACTCTGAAGAGACCAAGTATAAGATTTAGTTTGAAAACTAGTGTGGGATTTATTTGAAAACAATTCTTTTAGGGGACTTTATTGTGTAAGCAGTCTCTCACTTTGCTGTGTGTTTGGAACAAATACTAAGTTAACTCTAGTATGCAGTTCCTTTTTTTGTAATCTTTGATACAACTGGGGTAAAAAAATTTTTTTTTTTTTAATTTTGTTTTTTGAGACGGAGTTTTGCTCTTATTGCCCAGGCTGGAGTGCAATGGCGCGATCTCAGCTCACCACAACCTCCGCCTCCCAGGTTCAAGCAATTCTCCTACCTCAGCCTCCCAAGTAGCTGGGATTACAGGCATGCACCACCATGCCCAGCTAATTTTGTATTTTTAGTAGAGATGGGTTTTTTCCATGTTAGTCAGGTCCATCTCAAACTCCCAACCTGAGGTGCTCCACCCGCCTCGGCCTCCCTAAGTGCTGGGATTACAGGCGTGAGCCACTGCGCCCAGCCTGGGGGTAAATTTAAGTTTAGTTGCCAAATTTTTTTGGCAGCGCATAAATTTGCCAGATACTTGGGTGAAATAGATTCTTGGAAGATTTATTCATTTGTGCCAAAGTGTTTTCCTATTTATTTGGTTCCTTAGACTTTTCTCCGAGTGGTAGAAACACAGGGCTGTAGAAGCCTGTATGGACTTTTAGGAGCACTAACAGAAATCCAGGGTCCAGAGGTGGTCATCAGTCCATAGACTGCTGTAGTTATTAAATCCACGAAGAACCTTGAAAAGTTAACCTTGTTAATTTCAGATGAAAATTAAAGTCAGTTTAAAGGTTTCCTACATGAAAATTGACTAGGTTTTACACTGGCAAGGACTGAAACAGAATGTCTCCAGTTACTTCTAAATATGTAGTATTTGTAACACTAGGGATGTTAATGTTGATAAAATGGTTCTGTGCAGTCATTTTGCAAAGCAGTGGAAATTAGATTTTTCTGCAGGGTTTCACAAAAATGTGAAGCAATATGTAGCCCGTGATTCAGAGGGGAGAATGTAATTCTCTAATCTTCCCACTTAATCCATTTCTCTAACCATACATATGATACTTTGGCCTCTCTTTTTTAGAGAAATTATGGCAAGTCTGCAGGGCGTGGTAGCTCACGCCTGTAATCCCAGAAATTTAGGAGACCAAGGTAGGAGGATCGCTTGAGCCCAGGAGTTAGAGACTATCCTGGGCATACGAAAAATTATTTTTTATGTTGGGATGGTGGCACCCACTTGCCCACTTGTAGTCCCAGCTACGTGGGAGGCTGAGGCTAGAGGATTGCTTGAACCTGGAGATTGAAGCTGCAATGAGCTGTGATCCTGCCACTCCTCTCCAGCCCTGGGAGACAGCACAAGCCTGTCTCTTAAAAAAAAATAAATAAATAAAAAGCCACATATATCTATATATGACAAATCCTCAAATTGTGAATATTAATACTCTCATACTTCTGACTACCTTTATTTTAGAAAATCACCTGATAACATTAATTAGTATTACCAATGTTTGTACTTTGTAATTATTAAATGGAGGAAGAGTATTATAAGTATTGTTATCAATATAGTATATATTATGAGTATGTTGATGTGGGCATCTTGGCATCCAGTATGTTCATATCTTGTTTTATATACAATTTTATATGATTTGTTAGGCTACACTGTATATTATAAAACTAGACAATATATATTAGGGTCTGGAAAATATAGAGTAGGGAGAAATTTGTGGATAACAGAATCTTGGCCAATTAAATTGATACTGGCATACCAATGGGCTGTGCGGGAGCTTGAGACTGCAGGGAACTGTGATTGTGCCACTGCAGTCTAGTCTGGTTGACAGTGAGACCCTGTCTCAGCAAAACAAAACAATAGGGTTGGGTGTTGTGGCTCTGTAATCCCAGCACTTTGGGAGGCTGAGGAGAGCAGATCACCTGAGGTTAGGAGTTCAAGACCATCCTGGCCAACGTGGCAAAACTCCATCTCTGAAAAAATAAAAAAAATTAGCCAGGCATGGTGGCAGACGCCTGTAATCCCAGCTATTTGGGAGGCTAAGGCAGGAGAATGGCATGAATATGAAAGATGGAAGTTGCAGATCGTGCCACTGTACTCCACCCTGGGCGACAGGGAGACGGAATCTCAAAAAAAAAAAAAAAACCAACAAAAAACAATGGGCTGGGAGCAGGTAGTCAAAGCAAAGGAAGATTGAATGGTAAAATTCATAATTTAAAGGAAAAGATCATAACTTATCAGGGAAATGGAATTTTTATTTACATTGTGTTTGGAAAAACTTAATACCTATATATGTTGTTTTGTTTGAGACAGAGTCTCCCTTTGTTACCCAGGCTGGAGTGCAGTGTTGTGATCTCGGCTCACTGCAACCTCTGCCCCCTGAGTTCAAGCGATTCTCCTGCCTCAGTCTCCTGCAGCACCCACTACCCTGGCTAATTTTTGTATTTTTAGTAGAGACAGGTTTTGCCATGTTGGCCAGATTGGTCTCGAACTCCTGACCTCAAGTGATCCACCCGCCTCGGCTTCCCATAGTGCTGGGATTACAGGCATGAGCCACCACGGCTGGCCTATGTTACCTATATATGTACAGAGGATATTACGTGCTGCAGTGGAGGAAGTCTTTGACAACTTTATAATATATTAACTCATGTATTTCATTCAGTAATTTCCTAACATGATCTTGGTGCAGCTTACTGAAGGAGCCTTGGCTGTGATCCTAAGTAATTAATGTCTTTGCAACTATGATGCTCTAATAGTTTTCTGGATACAAGCCTTTAGAAAAGCCCCTCTAGTATTATTTTCTTTCCCTTCATTTCCTCACATCCCTTCAGCTCTTTGTTCAGGCAACCCTACGGTTGCTTATCCAGCTCAAGGACAGTCTCCTTGTTAGTTTATTTGATGTGGTATAGTCTCCAAAACTGTAGAACCTTTGAATACACTGCTACATTGACTTGGTCATTTGTCCCTAACCCTTCAGTTCCTCTGTCATCCTGTCAATTTTTGAACTTTTATATCTTTTGAGTACAAGTTACATTATTGACACCATGTATATATGATATGTTAATAAATACTGGGCACTTGAGAATCTGAAATATAAAGGTATAATGGAGGTAAGAATCTAAAACAGTGACATTATTGAACGTAACTTTAGATGAGTTACTAATTGGCATAGCACTTTTTTATGAACTTTTTATTCTTACTTGGCGTGTGATTAGAAAATTTTGTGCTTAATCCTTATATTTCTCTAAACTACTGCCATAAAGTCAATACACATGATTTTTATTACAGCTTTGAGGTAATTTGATAAAATTTACCTATTTTAAGTGTTCGGTCATTTTTAGTATATTTACAGAGTTCCAAAATTTACAATTGTAGAATAATTTTACAATCTATAGGTAATCATGTAACAGTCTAATTTTAGAATATTATGTCACTCCAAAAAGAAACCTTATGCCCATTAGTTAGAAACTCCCATTTGCCTGTCGTCTATCTCTTCACTGACCCCTCTCCTCATCCCTAAACAACTATCAATCCATTTTCTATTTCTATAGATTTTCCTGTTCTAGATAATGTTTCAGTTTCATTCATATTGTAACATATATCATCCCTTTTATGGTGAAATAATCATTGTAGAGCCATACCACATTTGGTTTATCCATTCATCAGTTGATGGCTATTTAGAGTTGTTTACACTTTTTGGCTATTAAGAATACTTCAAACATTTGCATTCATGTTTCTGTGTGGACATAGGTTCTCAGTTTTCTTAGGTATATACGTAGAAGTGGAATTGCTGGATAATACAGTAACTTTAGCTTTCAAGAAATTGCCAACCAGCTGGGTGCTGTGGCTCACACCTGTAATCCCAGCACTTTGGGAGCCCGAGGCAGGCAAATCACGAGGTCAGGAGATCGAGAACATCCTGGCTAACACGGTGAAACCCCGTCTCTACTAAAAATACAAAAAAATTAGCCGGGTGTGGTGGGGGGGCCTGTAGTCCCAGCTACTTGGGAGGCTGAGGCAGGAGAATGGCATGAACCCAGGAGGCAGAGCTTGCAGTGAGCCGAGATTGCACCACTGCACTCCAGCCTGGGCAACAGAGTGAGACTCCGTCTCAAAAAAAAAAAAAAAAAAAAGTTTTCCAAAATGGCTTCACCATTTGACATTCCCACTAACAGCATACAAAGGTTCTAATTTCTGTAATTCCTTCCCAATTCTTACTGTCTTTAATTTTACCCATTGTCTTGGGTGTGAGTGTGCTATCTCATGGTTTTGATTTGCCATTTCCTTAATGAGCATTGGTTTTGAGAATCTTTATATGTGAATCTTAGCTATTTGCACATCTTTGGAGAAATGTCTACTCAAATCCTTTGCACATTTTTAAGTTGGATTATTTTCACTTGTAAATTTTTTTCATATATTCTAAATATGAAATCTTATAAGACATCATTTACAAATATTTTCTCCGATTCTGTAGGTTGTCTTTTCATTTTCTTGATAGTGTCCTTTAAAGTCTAAAAGTTTTTAATTTTGATAGTTAAGTTGTTCTTTTTTCCCTTACACTTTTGGTGTGATATCTAACCCAAGGTCACAAAGATTTACTACTATGTTTTATAAGTGTTTTGTAGTTTTAACTCTTAGGTTTAGGTATAATTCGATTTGAGTTAATTTTTTGTGTGGTGTGAGGTAAGGGTCTAAAATCATCCCTTTAGAAAAAAATAAAGTCATCCTTTTATGTGTTGATAGTCCATTGTTACAGCATCACTTATTGAAAACACCTCTTTCCACATCAAATTGTGTTCTAGTAACTCTTATCAAAAATCTATGACCAGCTCTTTTTGTGCCATCAAAATGGTGCACATGAATGTCCTGACCATTGCTCTTAAGAGCATCAACAATGTCAAAAAGAAAGGCAAACATCAGGTTCTTAGAAGGCTGTGCCCCAGTGTTGTTGTCCAGTTTCTGACTGATGATGAAGCATGGTTACAATGGCGAATTTGAAGTCATTGAGATCAGAGCTGGGGAAATTGTTGTGAACCTCACAGGCAAGTTAAACAAGTGTGATCATCCTCAGATTTCATGTGCAACTCAAAGATCTAGAAAAGTGGCAGAATTATCTGCTTCCGTGTCATCAGTTTCGTTTCATTATTTTTTTTTTTTTTTTTTTTTTTTTTTTTTTTTTTTTTTTTTTTTTTTGAGACGGAGTCTCGCTCTGTCGCCCAGGCTGGAGTGCAGTGGCCGGATCTCGGCTCACTACAAGCTCCGCCTCCCGGGTTTACGCCATTCTCCTGCCTCAGCCTCCCGAGTAGCTGGGACTACAGGCGCCCGCCACCTCGCCCGGCTAGTTTTTTGTATTTTTTAGTAGAGACGGGGTTTCACTGTGTTAACCAGGATGGTCTCGATCTCTTGACCTCGTGATCCGCCCGTCTCGGCCTCCCAAAGTGCTGGGATTACAGGCTTGAGCCACCGCGCCCGGCCTCAGTTTCGTTTCATTATACTGACAACTTGGGCTGGCATCACAGACCATGAAGAAGCACGATGAATCTCTCAATTGCATTCCGTGGGTCTATATGCCTCTCCTTATGCTAGTACTATACTGTTGTGATTGCTGTAGCTTTGTAGTACGTTTTGAATTTGTGAAGAAAAAGTCCTAATTTTTCTTTGTTGACTATTCTGGATCCTTTGTATTTCCATATACATTTTAGGTTAAGTTTTGTCCATTTCTGTATGAAAGACAGCTGGAATTTTGATAGTTATTTAATTGCATCTGTAGGTCAATTTGGTGGTATGGCCATTTTAACAATATTAAGTCTTGCCCAGGCATGGTGGCTCATGCCTGTAATCCCAGTACTTTGGGAGGCTGAGGTGGGCAGATCACTTGAAGCCACTAGTAGTTTGAGACCAGCCTGGCCAATGTGGGAAACCCTGTCTCTACTGAAAATACAAAAATTAGCCAGATGTGATGGCACATGCTTGTAATCCCAGGTACTTGGGAGGCTAAGGCACGAGAATTGCTTGAACCTGGGAGGCGGATATTGTAGTGAGCTAAGATCGAACCACTACACTCCAGCCTGGGTGACAGCAAGACTCAGTCTCAAAAAAAAATTACATTTATGAACATGGGCTGCCTTTCCATTTATTTAGATGATTTTTTCTTTTAACAATGGTTTGTAGTTTTCAGTGTGCAAGTCTTGCACTTTTAAATGCTTTTTTATTTTTGATGCTATAGGGAATAGAATTGTTTGATTTTTGGTGGTTGTAGTGTATAAAAATGCAATTGATTTATCCCTGTATTGATCTTATGTAACCTTGCTGAACTGGCTTACTCGATCTAGTAGTTTTTTAGTAAATTCTTTATTTTTCTACATATAAGTTCATATTTGTCTTTATCTTGTCATTTTTATAATGTAAATTATTATTGCTGATTCTTATTTCAGTAATCCACAAAAGACCTTAAAATTTAGAATTTAGGGGTTTTTTTGTTTTGAAACAGAGTCTCACTTTGTTGCCCAGGCTGGAGTGCAGCAAATCTTGGCTCACTGCAACCTCTGCCTCCTGGGTTCAAGTGATTCTTGTGCCTCAGCCTCCCAAGCAGCTGGAATCACAGGCATGTGCTACCATGCCTGGCTAATTTTTTTTTTTTTTTGAAATGGAGTCTCGCTCTGTCGCCCAGGCTGGAGTGCAGTGGCACAATCTCAGCTCACTGAAAGCTCTGTCCCCCCAGGTTCACGCCATTGTCCTGCCTCAGCCTCCTGAGTAGCTGGGACTACAGGCACCTGCCACCATGCCCGGCTAAATTTTGTATTTTTTAGTAGAGACGGGGTTTCACTGTGTTAACCGGGATGTTCTTGATCTCCTGACCTCGTGATCCACCCACCTTGCCCTCCCAAAGTGCTGGGATTACGGGCATGAACCACTACGCCCGACCTAATTTTTTTTTTTTTTTTTTTTAATTAGAGACAGGACTTTACCATGTTGGCCAGGCTGGTCTCACATTCCTCGCCTCAAATGATCACCTGCTTTTGCCTCCCTGAGCTACCATCCCTGGCTAATTTTTTCTTTCTTTCTTTCTTTCTTTTTTTTTTTTTTTGTATTTTTAGTGGAGATGGGATTTCACCATGTTGGCTAGGCTGGTCTCGAACTCCTGGCCTCAAGTGGTCTGCCCACCTTGGCCTCCCAAAGTGCTGGAATCACAGGTATGAGCCACTGTGCCCCGCCTAGAATTTAGGTTGATGAAAAATTCTTACTCTCATGCTCTGTCAGGTAGATATATGACTTTTTAAATTTTTCTTATGGTTCCTTGTATACAGCAGGTAATCATAGTTGTGAAAAATAAGGGTAAGAATCCAAATTGTGTTGTATTTAAGCCTAATCAGAATAGATGGTACCTTAGATGTGGAATATAATTGTCATTTATAACCTTAAATTTCTAGTTGTGCAACATTTACTTTGGCTGGTTTTATCTTGATTATATTTTGAGAGTACTAGAGACCTCAGGCTTAATTTATAGAAGGAGATCTTTAGGCAAATGGAATAGAATATGGCAGGACAAAGCTGTGAAAGTAAGTTATATGCTGTGAAAATGACCTTTTATATCTAGTCTGGAAAAGTCTAAGTAACCAGTAATGAAATCTGTGCAGAAGTCCTGATGGTCTTTGAGTATTAGACTTGCTATCTATCTGAGCAAACACCATCTTTGAGTGAATACTAGTTGTATAGGAGGAAAGTAATGAACCAGAAGTCAAGAGTTTGAGTGGTTCTTATAGTTTGGCAAGAGGTAACTTATGTGACCCATTGAGAAATTATTAAACTCTTAGCTTCTGTTTCTACCTCTGAAAATGAAGAGGTATGGCTGAATAGTGGCTAATGTCCTACTCAGACCAAAAGTTTAGCATTTCTTCTTTCTCTAGTCTCATAGTTGCCCATGAATTGACTTAAAATCTCACATTATGATCACTTAGTAGCCTTTAAAATATATTTATATCAGTGTCTGGGTTTTGCTTTCTTGAGTTTCTAATTTTTAATTTGTTGGGGTAGTATCTCATAATAGAGAGTTGTTTAAAAAACAACCCAAGGCCGGGCGCGGTGGCTCAAGCCTGTAATCCCAGCACTTTGGGGGGCTGAGACGGGCGGATCACAAGGTCAGGAGATCGAGACCATCCTGGCTAACACGGTGAAACCCCGTCTCTACTAAAAAAAATACAAAAAACTAGCCAGGTGAGGTGGCAGGGCCTGTAGTCCCAGCTAAGGCGGCTGAGGCAGGAGAATGGCGTAAACCTGGGAGGAGGAGCTTGCAGTGAGCTGGGATCCGGCCACGGCACTCCAGCCTGGGACCGACAGCGAGACTCTGTCTCAAAAAAACAACAAAAAAAAAAAACAAAAAAAACCCCAAAAAAACTCAAAAACTCCACTGGTGATTCTTACTTGCAAATTAGTTAAAGACCGCTGCTTTAGCAACATAATAGGTTAAGGGCAGCTTAATGTCAAGTAATAGTTTCAGGCTCCCATTGTTTTTAAAATAATGAAATATGGTGATGAAAATAGCAAGAATGAAGTAATGTTACAGCATTTTTACTGTTTATGAAGTAATTTGATATGTTAAGTCACTGAAGCTGAAGAGCAGTTCTGTGAAACTAGGAAAGTGCTGATTACCCCCCAGTTAGCAAATGAAGGAATTAAGTGACTTACTCAAGGTAGCTGTGCTAATTAGAGACAGAGTCTGGGACTGGAGGCACATCTGACTCCATTCTCATTAAGCCATCTGGTAGGATTATGTATGACAGATAATCTCAAAGACTTTTAGTCCTTTCTGTTATGTGTTTATCTTTGAAATGGGACGATTACCAACTCAGAAAGATGAATAAAAGTTAATAATCCTAAGTTGCGAGTCTATATTACTCTTTAGACTGATGACTTTTAAAAAATTCCCTATATATTTTCAGTTATGAGTTTTAATTATATTAAACTGCATATGTAATATGAATTGTGTAATAAAAGTAATTTTTTAATAATGGCCACCAATTGAGGTAGAAAACAGACTAGGTGGGAACAGGGTGAAACTAATTGCATAATATGGTAATGACTCGAGATGTCACATAAAGTTGGGTGTTCACTTGGCTGGTGTTCCTTGGAGGTTATGGTTGCAGATATACCTGAAGACCCATTGATCAATTTTCTCCCTTGTGTTAATGGTGATTGATTTAATTTTTTATGTATCCCTTCCAACTTCTCCTACCCCCATTTTTTAAAAGGCAAGAAAATATAAATAATGGGCACTCTAGTACTTTGATTCGCTGTAGTACTGCTGTGCTATTCCTCATGCTCATATGGGTAGACAGTTTATTCTTTGGTGCAATCACTTTGGATACTTTTGGTCTCCGTAGCTGTGGTTCCCATTAGTTCTTTGTATGCGTGCCTCTTCATGCCTTGGTGTTCCTGGTAGCTAGCCTGTGAATCATCAGAGAGCTGGGCCTCGGAAGTGGTGCTTTGTGGTGGAGTTGACATGAGGCTTACTTCTGTCCTTCCTCTCCTCTTAAGAATCTCAGGGATGTGAGGAAGCCCTGTATGTAATTCTGCACTAAGCTCTAATCTCACTGCCTTTCAACTTTTGGCTTTTGTGGTAACGTGAGACAGAACTGCTGTGGTTTTCACCTGTCTTAGGAAAGACAGCTCTGAGAAGTATAAGAAAGGTTGCCTTGAGAAATTCTGTTTCCTTAAGTAACTAATGTTTTTATAGTAAGTATTCAACATTGTCTATTCCTATTGGTTCACTGTGCTTTCTCTTCCTTTAGCCCCCCAGGTTCGCCTAATAGTCTTGGCTACTTCCCTACAGCTGCTAATCTTAGCGGTGTCCCTCCACAGCCTGGCACGGTGGTCAGAATGCAGGGCCTGGCCTACAATACTGGAGTTAAGGAAATTCTTAACTTCTTCCAAGGTTACCAGGTCAGTAGCTTGAAGGAGAATAATCCTCAGTGCCCTTATTAAGTTGATTTACCTAAAGAATGCAGCCAGGAAAGAAACAAATTCTATGAAACTTGTGTATGTATATATGCTAATGGATTTGCTTATGGAAACAAATAGATCTGGAGTCACTGTGGGGACCAACTTCAGACTCATCCCCTTGTCAAAAATTAAGGCTTTTCCATGCTGTCTTAAGTCTTCCAACTTAATCTTTTAGTTACTTTTTGAAAAGTGAGCTACTTTGGGAAAGCTCTTGAGGGCATGCAGCAGTATAAGTGTTTACATCTAGAATAGGATTGGCTAAGGGGTTTTATTCAAAGTCAAGTGTCAAATCCTTGACTAAACCAATAAGTACTTAAACACGGATTTTAAAGGTGAGTATTTAAACATGGTCAGAGGCCCCTGGATAACCTGAAGAAAAAAAAAAATTGCCTAACTCCTAGGAGACTCATGAGTCTTTAAGTGGTAACACCTTAGAATGAGCTCTCAGGTGTTTGGCGAGCCTTTCATATTTATTCTTGTGACGCTAATGTTTGCTCTTGGCAGTTTTTTCTACCTCAGTCTGTGTCCATCAGCTGTTTTCTCAAATATGCTAAAGAATGAGATGACTTTTAGTTAAGAGTTCTTTAACAGTGAACATTGTCATCCCATCTAAGCAGATACCTTTCTTTCCTCAAGTCACATAATTACCTAAGTCTTGAATTCCTTCTTTCCTGCCATGTCTAAAAACTAAGTGACTTACAGTCTTTTTATTGTACTAATAGCAAAAACTGTCCTCTTTCCTCCTAGATCTGAACGTTTCTTGAGTCTTTAGAGTTGAGAAGCTGTTTTCGGAATAATAGTCACATTCTAAAATAGCCCTGAGCATTTTCAGTACAGCATTACAAGGGTTGTGTCTGTAGAGGCTAATTGATGATTACAATGGGTTTACGAGCTTGGCATCTATGAGTCATGGAGGACTGTGATCTCAGCTAAAATTATCTCAGGGGTGATGCTACCGGCCCAAACTTACCAAGTGGCTATCATTTTCTCAGGGGCTTTTAAACATACAAAGGACACTTTCTGACAAAGAAAATCTATGGCTCATAGTGAAAAGCTGAAGGAAGGTGGAGGTCAGTAGATACTCCTCCCTTAGCAATTTTGCTGCCTTTAGAAGACTTTGAAAGGGATTAAAAAGTTACTTTTTCGGCTGTGTGTGATAGCTCACGCCTGTAATCCCAGCACTTTGGGAGGCTGAGGTGGGTGGATCACGAGGTCATTAAATCGAGACCATCCTGGCTAATGAAACCCTGTCTCTACTAAAAAAAAATACAAAAAATTAGCCAGGCATGGTGGCGGGTGCCTGTAGTTCTAGCTTCTTGGGAGGCTGAGGCAGGACAATGGCATGAACCCAGGAGGCCGAGCTTGCAGTGAGCTGAGATTGCGCAACTGCACTCCAGCCTGGGTGACAGAGCGAGACTCTGTCTCAAAAAAAAAAAAAAAAAATTACTTTTTAAACTTCCTGTCTGATTCGTTAGATTATAAAAGGAAGATTTTACTGAAAACTTATTGAAAAGGTTGCTTATTATGGAGAAAACATTTTGACATGTATTTTATTTTTTCCATTGTTTTCCTAGTGAAGAAAGTTCAAAGAAAGTTTCGGGTTTTAGTACTCAGCTCAATTAATTTCTTTTTCGTTTGTTAGACTAACAAACTTTTACATTCACACTGAATAGAATTAGGTTGCCTTACATATAAATTAGTAATGAGATGAAGCAAAATTGCTCTTTATTATTAAGAGTGTCGGCTGGGCATGGTGGCTTACACCTGTAATCCCAGCACTTTAGGAGACTGAGGCAGGTGGATCACTTGAAGTCAGGAGTTCAAGAACAGCCTGACCAACATGAAACCCTGTCTCTACTAAAAAGACAAAAACTAGCCAGGCGTGGTGGCATTCGCCTGTAGTCCCAGCTACTCAGGAGACTGAGGCAGGAGAATCGCTTCAACCCAGGAGGCTGAGGTTACAGTGAGCCAAGATCACGCCACTGCACTCCAGCGTGGGTGACAGAGCGAGACTCCATCTCAGAAAAAAAGTGTCATGGCTGGCATTTGTGGGTATTTATTTTACCACAACCATGCAATAGGGATTATTTCTATGTTTATGACTAAAAGATTCACATTCTTCAAAATTGAGATAACATAACTTCAGTCTGTAGCAGTTTTTCTTTTTAGTAACTTCTTAGAACCATTCAAGGTTGAAATAGAGTTGTCCAGTATAACCAGAAAAATAACGATTATGCAATATTATTTCATCTCAAGGCATTTGGCCTTCGTTTCTGAAGTGCTTGGAATTTATGAACTGGAACAGTGAGTTAGGATTACATAGGAACTTCAGTTATCTAATTCAACCTATCAGATTATTCTGATAAGTAATCTGAGCTTTGAGGCAGTCGTAATGCATGCACTCAAAAATCTTTACACCTAACCCAATTTTGTATCATTCTTACATAAAACGCGTATTTTCTACTATCTTGAAGAGTCCATGCCTTCTTGTTTCGTGTTCTCAGTTAAATTCACTATGGGGTTCCATCTTCTTTAGATTTGGCAACCAAGACGATAAAATCAGCGGATGACATTTTTAAAAAACTGTTCACTTAAGGGTAATCTGTGTTTACCGAGAGTGCATATATTGCTGTTGCTGGCTTAATGGGAGGTTTTAATTTTATTTCTAGTTATTTTATATAATTATGTAATTATATAATAACTAAGCAAATCTCCAGGCAATAATTGGTTGAGTAAATAAAATTTCTTTTTTTTTTTTTTTTTCCGAGACGGAGTCTCACTCTGTCACCCAGGCTGGAGTGCAGTGGCACAATCTCAGCTCACTGCAACCTCCGCCTCCTGGGTTCAAGCAATTCTCCTGCCTCAACCTCTCAAGTAGCTGGGATTACACGCGTGCCACCATGCCCAGCTAATATTTTGTATTTTTTTAGTAGAGAGAGGGTTTCACCATGCTGGCCAAGCTGGTCTTGAACTCCTTACCTTGTGACCTGCCTGCCTCCGCATCCCAGAGTGCTCGGATTACAGGCATGAGCCACCGCACCTGGCCTATTTTTCTCTTTTCTATCTATTCTGAAGCTGAAGAAATTTGATGGTCTCTGATTCTGTCTCTTAAAAATATATATCTTGATGTAATAATGGCATATATAATTTTATAAATTATCTTTAAATATAATTTTTTATGTATTTTCCCCCAACCTTTAACAAAATTTCTTACATAAAACTACTCTAGGCCAGGCGCAGGAGCCCAGGAGGTCAAGGCTGCAGTGAGCCATGATTGCACCACTGCACTCCAGCCTGGGTGACAAAGAGCAAGACCCTGTCTCAAAACAAAATTTCTTACATAAAACTACTCTAGGCCTGGGATTACACCCGTAATCCCAGCACGTTGGGAGACCGAGGCGGGTGGATCACCTGAGGCCAGGAGTTCAAGACCAGCCCGGCCAACATGGTGAAACCCTGTCTCTACTAAAAATAAAAAAAAAATTGCCATGCATGGTGGTGCACGCCTGTAGTCCCAGCTACTCTGGAGGCTGAGGCAGGAGAAGTGATTGAACCCAGGAGGTGGAAGTTGCACTGAGCTGAGAATGCGACATTGCACTCCAGCCTGGGTGACAGAGCAAGACTCCGATTAAAAAAAAAATAAGAGGGCCAGGTGTGGTTGTTCCTGGCAACCTGGTTGCTCCAGAGCAAGACTCTGTCTCAAAACAAACAAACAAAAAACTACTCTTTGTGTCTTCCATACTTCATCTGGGGTGGAGGTAAAGCCAGAAAGACCAAGGATTTACAAACTACCATGAAAATACTTGATAATGAGGATGTCATTCTGGTCCGTAAAAGAAACGTGTGTATATTTTAGATAATACTTTTTCATACTGAATGGACACTCAGGTATCCTTACACAAGTCCTTTAACATTTTCATTTGCTCTTTGTACTACCTTTTACCGTCAATGCCTTTTACATTTTCAATAGATGCGAGTTTTTGTTTCTCTTCAAGTACTGATTGTTTCTTTGGACCTCTCACTCCTAGCAACTTTACTTGCTGCCCTACTGGGAGAATAAGACTGATATTATAAATACATCTAATGCTATCTAAAATTCACTGCGTTGTTTGGAGATACTGGGTATTGGGCTTATTGTACAATGCCTTGCAAATAACTAGTGCTCAAATATTTGATATTTAATCATACTTGCAGTAGCATGAAAACAGTACTATGCAAGATCTGAAGAAATTGGTCTCCTAAGAGACCAATATGTGTGTGTGTGTGTGTGTGTGTGTGTGTGTGTAATCCATGTTTTCAATCTAATGTCCATCCTAGAAGGGACTCTTATGGTATATAAACATGTTAAGAAATAAAGATTTGGGTTAATAGATATGTATATGGCTTGTACCTGTGTTTGTTTCCTCCTGTCTAAATGTCCTGTACTTTCATTGGTAGATCTATTTAGTTGAAATATTATCCATAGTGACAGTTTGTCCGTCTTTTGATCCTGTTTGTTTTAACTTGCGTTTTAGTATGCAACCGAGGATGGACTTATACACACAAATGACCAGGCCAGGACTCTACCCAAAGAATGGGTTTGTATTTAAGGGCCCCAGCAGTTAGAACATCCTCAGAAAAGAAGGTAAGGCTTTATGATGTGCAAGTTAAATTATAAAGGGCCAAACAAATAGAGATCAAGATTCTGAAGGCATTTAGAAATCAACTGAGAGAATCCTTCTTTTCTTCAGTGTAATATAAAATATCAGATATCCTGGAAGGAATGGAGACTAGAATTAAGTTTGTCATCTAGGCACATAGAATCTAAGCAACATTAATGGATCAGAGTTGTTATTGTGGGGCAAGGGAAGACTTTTCCCTTTGGACATTCATTTACTATCTCTCATGTGGAGTACAAGTTGGGTATTCTTTTTTTTAATTCAGGTAAAAATTACATAACATAAAATTAACCATTTTAAACTCATTTACAACTCAGTGGTTTTTAATATATTCACTACATTGTGCAACTACTACCTCAATGTAGTTCTAAAACATTTTTGTCACTCCCTGTTCTCTCTCCCAATAGCTCCTGGCAACTAATCTGCTTTCTGTCTCTGTGGATTTGGCTATTCTGGATATTTCATATAAATGGAATCATACATGTGACCTTTTCTGTGTTTATCTGTTTAGGTTCACCCTTGTAGCACATGTTAATGCTTCATTTGTTTTTATGACTGAATAATATTTCATTTATGGACATATGACATTTATCCACTGATAGGCATTTTAATTGTTTGCACTTTCTGGCTATTGTGAATGGTGCTGATGTGAGCACTCACGCATAATTATTTGAATATCTGTTTTTAATTATCTTTGGTGTGTACCCAGGAGTATAATCACTGAGTCATGTAGTGATTCTTTTGGATTGGGTATATTTTTCCTGTTTCCTCTTTTAAAAAGATTGTTGGAGAATATACACAACAAAACTTAACAATTTTAAAGTGTCCAGTAGCATTAAGTGTACATTCACATTGTCGTGCAACCAGGTACCGCCATCTACCTCCAGAACTTTCTCATTTTCTCCAACTAACATTCTGTACCCATGAAACAAGAATTCTCCATTGCTCCTTCTCCCCAGCCTATGGTAACTACCATTCTACCTTGTCTCTATGAATGTGACTATTCTAGGTAGTCCTAAGCAGATTGATTTGTCCTTTGGTAACTGGCTTATTTATTTCACTTAGCATTATGTGTTTAAGTAGATTTGGGCATACGTTTACATGTGCTTTAATCCAAGATGATTGGAAGGTTTTTTGTTGCATGTCTTTTTCCTTTTCTAGAACTAAATGTAGACAACAGGAACCCTGATAAGTTTCTTTGAAAATAGTCTTCTAGATTAATGTTTTGAGTCCAGTTTCTCCTCAATCCCCATTAATCCACAATCTTTTTCTTAAAGGATACTGGCATTCTTTGAGGCTTCTTGGGAGATGTAGTTGTAGGGATGTGTTCAGGAATTGATACTGGTTTTTATTCATTTTTGATTGTTGAGTTTTTTGAAGTTGGCATGCTGGCATGCCCAATTCCGTTAACATTTTCATGGCTGTGGACCCTGTGGGCTTTAACCATGTGGTTTCTAAACTGGAAATGAGGTTGCCAATACTTTGTCATCATTGAGAAATAAGAATTTGCATCTTAGCCCTTTGCTCTGAAGTGTGGAAACCCCAGTTCTAAGTTAGAAGTGAAGATTTTTTTCAGATCTGTCATTTTCAGTGAGGTTTCAGGGTACTTGGTCCTACCAAGGAGTGTCACGTACGAATGCTTTGCAGTGGTAATGGGTGTTCTCTAGTCTTTGTCTCAGTGGTGAGAATACATTGTTCTAGCCTGTCGATATCCATTTTGGTCCGTATTTTCTTTTCATGTGTTCATTGTTGAACACAATGTTGTCTATGAATTTGATTAACACAGTCTATATTTTTAAATGAGTATACTGAATAAGAAATGACTAGAAATGGAAGCTTTTGACATTATACCAGAAATGTCCTAAACTGACTATGAACCATTACTCACCACCTCTAGTTTTTTACCCTATATTTATATATTTGGAGTCATGACAGAATAACAGATCGGCTGCTGTGTTCTAATCCTGATGTCTGCATCTTTTCATCATAATAAAGTCAGGTGCCCTTATATTACAAATTTTTAAAAATACAGATCAGGCTAAGAGCAGTGGCTCATGCCTGTAATCATAGCACCTTGGGAGAACGAGGTGGACAGATCACTTAAGCTCTAGGAATTTGAGACCAGCCTGTGCAACATGGCGAAATCTTGTCACTACAAAAAAATACAAAAAAATTACCTAGGTGTGGTGACATTTACCTGTAATCCCAGCTACTCTGGAGGCTGAGGTAGGAGTGTCAATTGAGCCCAGGAGGTCAAGGCTGCAGTGAGCCATGATTGCACCACTGCACTCCAGCCTGGGTGACAAAGAGCAAGACCCTGTCTCAAAACAAAAAAAAAAGGATAGATCACTGTGTGAAATACTTGGCATAACTTATCTCATTTAATTATCTTACCAACTCTAGGAGATAGGATTATAAAAGTATTGGGTGCTCATTGCAAAGAATTTGGAACAGAGAGACAGGTATAAAGAAGTCACTAATAATCCCACCACCCAGAAACAAGCATAATAAATACTTCCTTTCATCCTCTTATATGCTCATGCAATTTTGGACCTTGTTTCTTTCCCCTTAACCTTGTATTGTTTTTATTTATATATATATATATATATATATATATATATATATATATACACACCACCTCCTTATCAGTATCAAATTCATCATCATAACCGAGTGGCTCATGCTTTTGTAAGTACTTACATCCACAGTTTCATTTGAGACACAGCATAACCCTGCAAGGAGGCATCATGGGCCCATTTGACAGATGAGGAAATGAAACCCAGAGAGGTTAGGCAACTTCCACAAGTCATACAGCTAATGATGAAGCTGACAAAAAGATCCACGCCTTCTGCCTTCACTCTGAGGACTCTTTTCTGTTAACCAAACAGTAGCATGGCAAACTGCTTCCAGTGGACTGCATGGTGGACCCTGAGATGTATCCACGTCCTGATCCCTGGAACCTGTGACTATTACCTTCTATGGAAAAAGCTGTAATGAGGTTCTTGAGAGGACAAGTAGATCATGAATTATCTGGCTGGCCCCTAGATACAATCATTTGTGTAAGAAAGAGGCAGAGGGAAATCAGACAGAGACACATACAGAAGAGGAGGCAGCAGTGTGACCAGGGAGGCAGAGATGAGAGAGCCGTTGACACAGCTCAGGAGTGTTCCCAGCTACCAGCAGCTGGAAGAGGCAAGGACCTGACTGCTCCCTGGAGCCTCCAGAGGATACGCAGCCCCACTGACACAATTTCTCACTCCTGGCCTCCAGAATTGTTAGAGAATGAATACCTCTTATTTTATGCCACCCAATTTATGGTAATAGCAGTGACAGGAAACTAACAATATTTTTAAAAATATATTAAAAGGGCCAGGCACAGTAGCTCACGCCTGTAATCCCAGCACTTTGGGAGGCCAAGGTGGGTGGACCACGAGGTCAGGAGATCGAGACCATCCTGGCTAACACGGTGAAACCCATCTCTACTAAAAATACAAAAACTTAGCCGGGTGTGGTGGTGGGCGCCTGTAGTCCCAGCTACTTGGGAGGCTGAGGCAGGAGAATGGCGTGAACCTGGGAGGCAGAGCTTGCAGTGAGCTGAGATCGCGCCACTGCTCTCCAGTCTGGGTGACAGAGCAAGACTCCAACTCAAAAAAAAATAAGAGGGCCAGGTGCAGTTGCTCATGTCTGTAATCCTAGCACTTTGGTAGGCTGAAGCAGGCAGACCATCTGAGGTCAGGAGTTCGAGACCAGTTTGGCCAACATGGTGAAACCCTATCTCTACTAAAAATAGAAAAAAATTAGCTGGGTGTGGTGGCATGTGCCTGTAAGCCAAGCTACTTGGGAGGCTGAGGCAGGGGAATTGCTTGAACCAGGGAGGTGGAAGTTGCAGTGAGCCGAGATCACGCCACTGTACTCCAGCCTGGGTGACAGAGTGAGACTCCGTCTCAAAAAAATAAAATAAAAAATTTGAGAGAACGATCTCATGGCTGTCTATAGGATCAGGTAAACACAGCTAACACCCACAACAAGGTCTGATAAAGAGGTCACACTATTCTGTCTTCTCTTGCCTTGTCCCATCCACCCAGCCAACACGTGTTGACTATCCCCTTGAATCACTGGAGATGTTGGAGATATGCCTCATTTAGCCATTCAAGATGCCCACAAACCTTTCTGGGAAAGAGACTGGGCATCTGGCTGGAAGAAATGCTTCCTCAGATGGCCAGAAAGGGTATTTTTCTCCACTTACTGTTACATTCCAAAGTTTTTTGTTTTTTGTGGGTTTTTTTGAGACAGGGTCTTGCTCTGTTATCCAGGCTGGAGTGCAGGGGCAGGATCATGGATCACTGCAGCCTCAACCTACTGACCTCAAGTAATCTTCCTACCACAGCCCCTGAGGACCTGGGTCTACAGGTGTAGGCTGCCATGCCTGGCTTTTTTTTTTTGGTCCCTGTAGAGACAAGGTCTCACTATGTTGCTCCAGTCTGGTCTTGAACTTCTGGGTTCAAGTGATCTGCCTGCCTCAGCCTCTCAAAGTGCTGGATACAGGCATGAGCCACTGTGCCTGGCCAAGTTCCAAGGTTTGTATTTGTTAGGTCTCAAAGGCAACGTCAGCCCCCAGATTTAAATCTATTAATGATATTTTGGCTAGTACATGGTAGCTCATACCTGTGCATGGAGGATTGCTTGAGCCTAGAGGTTCAAGAGTAGCCTGAGCAATGTGGTGAGACCTCGTCTCTACAAAAAATTAAAAGAGAGGTGTTGTCATGCACATCTATAGTCCAAGTTACTCGGGAGGCTGAGGTAGGAGGATGGCTTGAGCCCAGGTGGTCGAGGCTGCGGTGAGCTGTCATCGTGCCACTGCACTCCAGCCTGGACGACAGAGCGAGAGTTAATGAATGAAAACAAGTTTTACAAACTAAAGTTTCATATTAATACATAACTTCTGCTGTTGTGATTACAATAATCATAGGGACATAGGGTTTCTTTTTGGGGTTTTTTTTTTTTTTTTTTTTTGAGATGGAATCTCACTGTCGCCCAGGCTGGAGTGCAGTACTTTGATCAGTGTTATCTTTCCCCTTTTTGTTATTGGACTGTCAGCCTTGAGCAACAGGGCTTTGCTGTTTTGATGAGTGTGTTTTCTATGCCTTCCGTACGATCTATTCTAAAGAGGTCAGATTACATAAACTTTCTAAATAACAAGAGAAATTCTTACTGAGAAATTTTATGCAAAAATAACACAGTATTTACCTCTGTCTGGAGGGTTATCAGTTAATTACATGAAAATATAAAAACTGTGTATTTGATCATTTTGTAACTTTATGTTGCAAGTTATTGTGTAAGATGATTAAAAAGAACAAACTTTTTATGAGATCTTAGTTTTTCCATTTTAGATAATCTGAGTCCAGAATAACAGTAAAAACACATAGGAAGTACTTATAGTTTCCCGAGTAGCTGGGACTATAGGCGCCCACCACCACGCCTGGCTAATTTTTTCTATTTTTAGTAGAGATGGGGTTTCACCATGTTAGCCAGGATGGTCTCGATCTCCTGACCTCGTGATCTGCCCGCCTCAGCCTCCCAAAGTGCTGGGATTACAGGCATGAGCCACTGCACCCAGCCTTCAAGTGAGCCTTTCACCTCAACCTCCCTGGTAGCTGAGATTACAGGTGTTCTCCACCATGTCTGGCTGCAGAATTGCAGGGTTTTTAAGGGATTATAAGTTCATTCTGTAGCATATAGCACCAGTGGTGAAATCAAGATATCTTTAAAGACTTCTTTGTATGTAATACTTTAATGACAGTGTATTACAAAATAAAAACATGTTTTAACACAGATCTTATTTGAAAGGGAAATCAGATTTGTAAATGTCTGCAGTTGTAATTCTCAACTATCTTTAAGTGTTTGCTATAGCTAAAGGGGAAGAGGAAACATTATCTCCTTCTGAGATCAATTTTCTTTTTTTTTTTTTTTTTTTTGCTAGCAGTTAGGAGTCTGCAGTTTCTTGTTGTTGTTGTTGTTTTGAGATGGAGTCTTGCTCTGTTGCCCAGGCTGGAGTACAGTGGCGTGATCTCGGCTCACTGCAACTTCCACCTCCCGGGTTCAAGCGCTTCTCCTGCCTCAGCCTCCCGATAGCTGGAACTACAGGTGCACACCACCACTCCCAGCTGATTTTTGTGTTTTTAGTAGAGACAGGGTTTCGCCATGTTGGCCAGGATGATCTCCATCTCAACCTCATAATCTGCCTACCTCATCCTCCCAAAGTGCTGGGATTACAGGTGTAAACCACTGTGCCCAGCCTCAGTTTCACTGTTACACAGTCAAACTCCACTGGATACCACTGGGATTAAAAAGCATTTTGAGAAGGCTAAATGTTTAACTTTTCCTGGCATTTCCACATTTTATCAGAATATGAAGGCTTAATTTTCAGCATCTACAAAGATGCTATTTCTTAGTATAAATGTGCTAGGAATGAAGAAGGTGGTACTCATTGACTGTAATAACTGAGAGTCCCAGGGTTGACTGATACAACTGGATCCAAGGGTTTGCTCATCCAGGCTTACTCTCTGAGATACTCCTAGAACACTTGGCCTTCACTGGCCTGGCTTACATCCATCCCTGAAACCACAACGACCTGGGATATGCAGGGCTCTAACTGGCCATGCCTGGGCCACTTGTTTGGCTCAGTGGTATAACTGCCTCTTAGGGGCTTGAGATTAGGTGATAGGGCAGTTTTAAATTCAGGTGCTACTGCCAAAAGAGGGGTAAAATAGATATTGATCAATAGTGTTGGGTCATTGATTTTCTTATCTCAGTTTAGTATCAAAGGAGAAGCCTTTCAGCGTGTGGTATTTTAAACTGAGTGCCAAATTGTGGTCACTTTGGAAACCACATTTAAAAGATGCATCCTAACCAGTATTTCTGTGTTTTTTAAATACCCGATTTTACATTTGTACCATTTGTAGAATCTGTATTATTAAAGCAAATTTAATCTTGAAATAAATTAATCTTCATGTCCTTCTGAGACTGATTTTTTTTTTTTCTTCTTTTGCTAGCAGTTAGGAGTCTTCAGTTTCATTGTTAAGCAGTAAAACTCCATTAGATATTTCATACTGGCCATATGAAATAAGACGGCAGTCTAAAACATTCCTGTTTTTCATTTACATGTCAAAGTATGCATAACGGCCGTGTGTGGTGGTTCACACATGTAATCTCAGCACTTTATTATGCCAGGCAAGAAGAACACTTGAGGCTGAGTTTGAGACTAGCCTGGACAACATAGGGAGACCCCATCTCTAATATATATATATATATATAATTATTATTATTATTTTTTTTTTTTCGATTTAGTCTAGGACCAGGTGCTGTGGCTCACACCTGTAATCTCAGCACTTTGAGAGGTCAAGGCAGGAGGATTGCTCGAGGCCTAGAATTTGAGACCAGACTGGTTAGGATGGTGAGAATCTGTCTTTATAAACAATTTGAAAATTAGCTGGATATAGTGGTGTGCTTGTGGTCCCAGTTGTTCAGGAGGTTGAGGTGGAGGATACCTTAAGCCCAGGAATTTGAGGCAGCAACGAGCTCTGATCGCACCACTGTACTCCAGCCTGGGTGACAAAGCGAGGCCCCATCTCTTTTTGGGGGAAAAAAAAAAAAAAAAATCTGCAGTGAGCTATGATTGGACCATATCGCTCCATACTCTATCCTGGGTGACGGAGCTAGACCCTGTTTCAAAAAAGTATATAATGCCTACCAAAAGTTCTTATTTTATTCTTATTTTAAGGTTGTATGCTATATAAGTAAATCTGTATTAGTTTAAATCCTGCATCTGCCCATTACTAACTTAATCATTCTTTGCTTCAGTTTTTCCTTCTCTAAAATGGGGATAACATGGTAATCTAGGTTGTATATGGGGATGAAATAAATTTATCCATGATCCATATAAAGGTGCTAATTATCAACTAGTCACGGGCACATAGAGCATATATGTCATGCCTTATTGCTTTTTTTTTTTTTGAGATGGAGTCTTGCTCTGTTGCCTAGGCTGGAGTGCAGTGGCATTACCTTGGCTCACTGCAACTCCACCTCCTGGGTTCAAGCAATTCTCCTGCTTCAGCCTCCCAAGTAGCTGGGAATACAGGCATGCACCACCACCCCCAGCTAATTTTTGTACTTTTAGTAGAGATGGGGTTTCACCATGTTGGCCAGGCTGGTCTCAGACTCCTGACTTCAGGTGATCTGCCTGCCTCGACCTCCCAAAGTGCTGGAATTACAGGCATGAGCCACCATACCTGGCCCCTTACTGCTTCTTATTAAGTGTCTTAGAAATTATTTGGAATTTCTTATACTAGAATTTAACTTTAAAATTTTGTCTAAATGGTTTTATTTTGGTAATGATATTGAACCTCTAAGGAATGAATGAAATAGTCTCTCCAGAAAGGAGCTGAGCTGAGCAGGGAGTTGGCAACCATACATGTTAAACTAAACACATGATACTACAAAGGGTAGGAGTGGTTCAGAATGCCAACTACTGTGTAAACCATGGAAACTTCCTTGACTAGTGCTCTACTCCCAAAGCCCTTGCCATGTAAATGCCAACTATGTCTGTGTGAAATAATAACTTGGACCATCTTAAAGCTTTTTTGTCCTTGTGGAATTTGAAATCATTTTGGTGGCTGCTGAGAATGACATTTAGAGACTATAACATTTCCTTTTATCACTTTTTTTTTTTTTTTTTCAGTGTTTGAAAGATGTATGGTGATCTTGAAACTGCCAGACACAAGAAAACTTCTAGCAAATTCAGGGGAAGTTTGTCTACACTCAGGCTGCAGTCAGTATTTTCAGCAAACTTGATTGGACAAATGGGCCTGTGCCTTGTCTTTTGGTGGAGTGAAAACATTTGAGCCAGTGAAGCCAAATCCTTATAGCAAGCAGCATGCAGCATACCTGGCCCTTTGCTGATTGCAAATAGGCATTTAAAATGTGAATTTGGAATCAGATGTCTCCATTACTTCCAGTTAAAGTGGCATCATAGGTGTTTCCTAAGTTTTAAGTCTTGGATAAAAACTCCACCAGTGTCTACTATCTCCACCATGAACTCTGTTAAGGAAGTTTCATTTTTGTATATTCCTGCTCTTTTCATTTTCCTGTCTTCTGCATAATCATGCCTTCTTGCTAAGTAATTCAAGCGTAAGGTCTTAGAATAATAAAATCACAATCTTAGGAGAATGAATAAAATTGTTATTTTCCCAGTCTCTTGGCCATGATGATATCTAATAATTAAAAACAAATTAAAATACATTTTTAAACTCCTGAAGATAAATTAGAAGAAATTGTGCACCCTCCACAAAACATACAAAGTTTAAAAGTTTGGATCTTTTTCTCAGCAGGTATCAGTTGTAAATAATGAACTAGGGGCCAAAATGCAAAACCAAAAATGAAGCAGCTACCTGTAGTTAGTAATTTCTAGTTTGAACTGTAATTGAATATTGTGGCTTCATATGTATTATTTTATATTGTACTTTTTTCATTATTGATGGTTTGGACTTTAATAAGAGAAATTCCATAGTTTTTAATATCCCAGAAGTGAGACAATTTGAACAGTGTATTCTAGAAAACGATATACTAACTGAACAGAAGTGAATGCTTGTATATATTATGATAGCCTTAAACCTTTTTCTCTAATGCCTTAACTGTCAAATAATTATAACCTTTTAAAGCATAGGACTATAGTCAGCATGCTAGACTGAGAGGTAAACACTGATGCAGTTAGAACAGGTATTGATGCTGTCAGTGTTTAACACTATGTTTAGCTGTGTTTATGCTATAAAAGTGCAATATTGGACACTAGCTAGTACTGCTGCCTCATGTAACTCCAAAGAAAACAGGATTTCATTAAGTGCATTGAATGTGGATATTTCTTTAAGTTACTCATATTGTCCTTTGCTTGAATGCAATGCCGTGCAGATTTATATGGCTGCTATTTTTATTTTCTGTGCATTACTTTAACACCTTAAAGGGAGAAGCAAACATTTTCTTCTTCAGCTGACCGGAAATGGCCCTTTAACTGCAATAGGAAGAAAAAACAAAAAGGTTTTTGTGAAAATTGGTGATAACTGGCACTTAAGATCGAAAAGAAATTTCTGTATACTTGATGCCTTAAGATGCTATCTGCCCAAAGCTCTGAAAGACTTTAAGATTGGCAGTAATGCTTACTACAATACTACTGAGTTTTTGTAGCGTTGACATTTGATAATAAAACTTGCCTGTTTAATCTCAATGTTTGCTATTATTTTATTTTGTTTTGTTATTAGAAGAATTATGGTACTGATGGAAGTACATAGATAAGCCATCTCTTCCTAAGGTGGTGATAGGGTTTTTCTCTAAACTTATGTATAAAAGCTATCAATGGTAAAAGTACTCAAGATGGCCTGGCATGGTGGCTCAGGCCTGTAATCCCAGCACTTTGGGAGGCAAGTTGGATGGATCACGAGGTCAGGAGTTTGAGACCAGCCTGGCCAAAGATGGTGAAACCCCGTCTCTACTAAAACTACAAAAATTAGCCGGGTGCAATGGTAGGTGCCTGTAGTCCCAGCTACTTGGGAGGCTGAGGCAGGAGAATCGCTTGAACCCGGGAGGCGGAGGTTTCAATGAGCCGAGATCATGACACTGCACTCTATCCTGGAGAGCGAGACTTCATCTCAAAAAAAAAAAAAAAAAAAGTCTAGCCTGACTTCTAACATTTTATAGCAAGATATATTATCAGTATCACTTGTCATGCAAACTCTGTTGTTAATGTGTTTCAGTTCTGAAATTAGATTATAACCCCCAAGGGCAGGCATTATGTTGTACCTACATTTCCCTCAATGTCTAGCACTTTTTTTACTTCGTAGCATTTACATCAAATGTCTATATTTCTGTTCACCCAGTATGTTCTTCATAAGCATTCATTGAGTGTAGCTTAGTTAACCCAGGACAGTTTTTCAGCCCAAGTCCTTGCCAACATCACCTTACAAGAATGAAGCCATTTTTTATTAATACTTTTGGTGTTTGCCATCATGTATGGTAAAGTTCTCTAGACAAGCTGGAGAACTTTATTCCCCAAGTTTTCCTTGCTGTAATATCTCTGGTAGGCATTTAATGTTCAGGCTGTTACCTACCTTCAGTAGAATCAGAGTTGCCTGGGCAAAGCTAGTGTTACTCATCTTGGTACAGCACCTGGTACAGCTGCTCTCTTCATGCAGAAAAAAAAAAATTGGCAGAAGGAAGTGGAGTAAGGGTGATGGGAAAGAAACGGAGAAAGAGGGAAAAGAGGACTGGGATATGTGGAAGAACCTTAAAGTTCCACCTCTTATGTGTACAGTCTTCTTCTCCCTGCATCCTCCAGCTCTCGGGGAAAACAAAAGCTTAACAAAAGTAGACAGAATGAACATCCATGTATTTTTTTTTTTACGCAATCCAGAGGTCCCCCTTTTTTTTCTTTTGAGACGGAGTCTCGCCCTGTCACTCAGGCTGGAGTGCAGTGGTGTGGTCTTGGCTCACTGCAAGCTCCGCCTCCCAGGTTCTCGCCATTCTGCCTCAGCCTCGGAGTAGCTGGGAGTACAGGCGCCCGCCACCACGCCCGGCTAATTTTTTGTGTTTTTAGTAGAAATGGAGTTTCGCCATATTAGCCAGGATGGTCTCTATCTCCTGACCTTGTGATCCACCCGCCTCGGCCTCTCAAAATGCTGGGATTACAGGCGTGAGCCACCACGCCCGTCCGAGGTCCCACCTTTTTACATCTATTACTATTATGCCATGAATTCATAGGTTCCAGGAGCCCAGGCTTTTTTCCATTGGTTCTCATACAGTGTGCTGCTCTGGGTGGAGTGGGTTGGTGCTTCAGTTGAACCCACGGACCTTTCTCTTTGGCTTCCTTCCTTTTCTGATCATTTTCCTTCACGCATTTCGGGAGGCTATCTCAGCTCTTAGAGTGGTTAATATGCTCAAAACACACATTGATTCTATTGGCAAGAATCTTATCCTCGTTTACAACAATGCCAACAGGATGTTGGGTAACATTACAGACTCATCTAGTTTTGCCATGGTAGCTTTTGTGTGGCATTCCTTTTTTGGTTGGTTGGTTTGGAAAGGGTTGCTCTGTTGCCCAGGCTAAAGTCCAGTGGCACAGTAGTGGTTCACTGTAGCCTCAATTTCCCAGGCTCAGATGATTCTCCCACCTCAGCATCCCAAGTAACTGGGAGACTACAGGCACGTGCCACCTTCCCAGCTAATTTTTGTATTTATTTATTTTTTTAAGACATCGAGTTTTGCCATGTTTCCCAGGCTGGTCTTGAACTTCTGAGTTCCTGCGATCTTCCCACCTCAGCCTCCCAAAGGGCTGAGATTACAGACATGAACCACTTTGCCCAGCCCCAGACTCTTAACCAGATCTCAAATGAACTGAGAACTCACTTAGTACCAAGGGGATGGTGCTAAGTCATTCAGGAGGCATCTGCTCCCATGATCCAATCACCTCCCACCAGGCCCTACCTCCAACATTGGGAATCACATTTCAACGTGACATCTGGAAGGGACAAACATCCACACAGGCCGGGTGCGGTGGCTCACACCTGTAATCCCAACACTTTGGGGGGCTGAGGCAGGTGGATCACCTGAGGTCAGGAGTTCAAGACCAGCCTGACCAACAAGGTGAAACCCTGTCTCTACTAAAAATATAAAAATTAGCCAGGTGTGGCGGCGTGCCCCTGTAGTCCCAGCTACTCAGGAGGCTGAGGCAGGAGAATCATTTGAACCCAGGAGGTGGAGGTTGCAGTGACTGAGCCGAGATCACGCCACTGCACTCCAGCCTGGGCGACAGAGCGAGACTCAATCTCAAAAAAAAAAAAAAAAAAAAAAACATGAAAGAGGGGATCTGGAAGAGAAAGTAAGACTTGAAGACTGGTCGATGTAGTTAATACTCTCCTAGTTGCTCCTTCATCTACTCTGGCTCTTTACCTAACATTGCATAAATACAGCTCATTTATTTACAGCATCACAGAGTAGGGCTTCTAGTGCTCCTTTGGTCTGCCTTTTTACTTTATATCCAGCTTGCCATTAATTTGCCATTATATTGTTATTGTTGCCATTCTAAAAGTGAATGTTAATATATGGATAATAAATCTGCTAGTTTTACACTTGAATTTGAGCTAGTGTCTTATAACTGAAACCCTTTCGAAACTTAGCAGAGTCAACACTACAAACACATTTTTAAAGATCAATGTCAAATACTCAACTTGTTCTGGTTCTCAGCCTCCTTTGTGATTCATTCTTTCCCACATGATTGGTGTTAATCATGGTTCACTCCTCAGTCATCTTCATCTATTCATTCTCTCTGGGCAAATTCATTCATTTTTTTCCACACTCCTCTGTGGATCTATAGATCCTCTACCCAGCACTGTAATGGACATTTCCATCTGGATGTGTCCCACGCATTTCAAACCCATCATGCTTAAAATGGAACTTATCTTGCCACATCCAAAATCCTGCTGCTTTCTGGGTTCTTTTACTTCACTAACCAGCACTATATACTGCCAGGTCTTAAGGAGGTCATTCTTTTTTTATTTAATTTAATTTATTTATTTATTTTGAGACGGAGTCTCCATCTGTCGCCCAGGCTGTAGTACAGTGCCGTGATCTTGGCTCACCACACCCTCTGCCTACCAGGTTCAAGTGATTCTCCTGCCTCAGCCTCCGTAGTAGCTGGGATTACAGGTGCATGCCACCACGTCTGGCTAATTTTTGTATTTTTAGTAGAGACAGGGTTTCACCATGTTGGCCAGGTTGGTCTCAAACTCCTGATCATATATGAGGTGATTCATCTGCCTCGGCCTCCCAAAGTGCTGGGATTACAGGCATGAACCACTGCACCCAGTCCAGGAGGTCATTCTTTTTGTTATTTTTATTTTTTATTTTTTATTTTTTTTGAGACAGAGTCTCGCTCTGTCAGCCAGGCTGGAGTGCAGTGGGGTGATCTCAGCTCACTGCAACCTCCACCTCCTGGGTTCAAGTGATTCTCCTGCCTTAGCCTCCTGAGTAACTGGGATTACAGGTGCCTGCCACCACACTAGGCTGGTTTTTGTATTTTTAGTAGAGACGAGGTTTCACCATGTTGGCCAGGCTGGTCTTGAACTCCTTACCTCAGGCGATTCACCCACCTCGGCCTCCCAAAGTGCTGGGATTACAGGCGTGAGCCACAGCGCCCAGCACAGGAGGTCATTCTTAACCTCTCCTTCATCATCCTAGATAATCTCACCCATTTTTTGCCTCAATGTTGAACTCTATGCATCAAATTTTGTTCCTCTCTATTGGCAGTATGTTTTAAATAATTTTTAAAATTAAAAACGCAGATCTGATCATGTGCTCTTGAAATCTTTTAATAGCTTCCCATTTGCTGTGGGAAAAATCCATACATGTACAACCTGCATGACATTGCATAAGCTGATTCCAGCCTTCCTCTGTTGCTTTCTTGGAAGGCACTTTTTCCCCCATGCTCTATATTCTGTGATATATTTTCCAATTGTTTGTGTGGGAGTGATAAACTTTTGTCTGTTCCTTCTACCTGAAACATTTTTTTTTCTGCTATCTCTCTCTTAACTGATGCCCACTTAGAAATCTTATCTTCCTGGGCAGGCGCGGTGGCTCATCCCTGTAATCCCAGCACTTCGGGAGACTGAGGCCAGAGGATCACTTGAGGTCAGGAGTTCGAGACCAGGCTGGCCAAATAGTGAAACCTTGTCTCTACTAAAAATACAAAAATTAGCTGTGTGTGGTGGTGAGCGCCTGTAATTCCAGCTACCCTGGAGGTTGAGGCAGGAGAATTTCTTGAACCCAGGAGCTGAAGGTTGCAGTAAACCAAGATCATGCCACTGCACTCCAGCCTGGGCAAAGAGCAAGACTCTGTCTCAAAACAAAACAAAACAAAACAAAATAAAAACCAAACAAACAAAACAAGAAATCTTCCTAAGGAAGACCTTTCCTGACGAAATAGGCTTACAGTAAGATCTCCCTGTAACCAGTTTCCCATATTGTTAATGGCAGTGTGTTTCTTGTTCTCACTAGTGATTAGTCAGTGCTTAAGATATATACAATATTTGCTGAATGAATACATTTATATTTATTCCTGCATGTAGAAACTAATGTGATTATATATACATACATACATACATATATATATATATATATTTTTTTTTTAGACGGAGTCTAAAATTTTTTAGACGGAGTCTCACTCTGTTGCCCAGGCTGGAGTGCAGTGGCCTGATCTTGGCTCGCTGCAACCTCCGCCTCCCATGTTAGATTCTCCTTCCCTCAGCCTCCCAGGTAGCTGGAACTACAGGCGCATGCCACCACGGCCAGCTAATTTTTGTATTTTTAGTAGACACAGGGTTTCAGTGTCTCTTTTTGGCCAGGCTGGTCTCGTACTCCTGACCTCGTGATCCATTCACCTCAGCCTCCCAAAGTGCTGGGATTACAGGCGTGAGCCACCATGCCCGGCTGATTCTATATATGTGTGTGTGTATGTGTGTGTGTATATATATATATATATATATATATTTTAAGAATTTTTATAAACGTAAATGTTGCTAAATAGCAAATACTATGTTTCTTTCTTTTTGGTTTTTTTTTTTTGTTTTTTGAGAGGGAGTTTCATTCCTGTTGCCCAGGCTGGAGTGCAGTGGCACGATCTCAGCTCACTACAACCTTCGCCTCCCAGCTTCAAGAAATTCTGCCTCAGCCTCTGGAGTAGCTGGGATTACAGGCACCCACCACCATGCCTGGCTAATTTTTTTGTACTCTTAGTAGAGACGGGGTTTTACCATGTTGGCCAGGCTGGTCTCAAACTCCTGACCTCAGGTGATCCACCTGCCTCAGCCTCCCAAAGTGATGAGATTACAGGCATGAGCCACCGCACCCAGCCAGTATTGTTTCTTTAGCACCATTTTGTGAATTTTTAAAATGTTAATGTTAATCTAATTATTAATGGTATTTTTTTACATGGGAATATAAATTCAAAGAGTCACTTTTTCACTGAAGTGCACAAAGAAGACAGTTGGGTATGAAATGTACCTTTACATTATGATTCTGGCTGCGTCTGCCATCTACTGGACACGTCATGCTGTTGGCTTTTAAGGTTTCTATTCTCAGTCAAGGTGCTCATCCAGGATTCTAATAGGATTTAAAATTTTTTCTATTTTTAAATCATATTATAATTGATGAGAAATTGATATGTTTTTTTTAACTGTATTTGTTTTAGACTGGTCAAGTGAAGCAGTGCGAATGGAGAAGCAGCAAATCTGTAACTGGTTGTGATCAATTAGTTGTGAACACCACAGCACTTGGGCCAGCCTTTACTGTATTTAAAAAAAGAAAAAGAAATGTCATAGCAGTTTCCGTGTTACACACACTTTTTTTTTTTAACTTTTAAGTTCAGGGGTACAAGTGCAGGGTTGTAACACAGGTAAACTTATGTCACGGGGGTTTGTTGTACAGATTATTACATCACCCAGGTATTTATCTTAGTACCCATTAGCTATTTTTCCTGATCCTCTCCCTCCTCCCACCCTCCACCCTCTGAAAGGCCCCAGTGTGTGTTGTTCTCCTCTATACACATGCATTTTTATAGTGATGTCACAAATTTGGTAGACAACTTTTTTTCCCCCAAAAATCATTGTGCTCCTTTGCTTTTAAGATACCTACAATTTGGAATGTGATGCATCCTTGACGCATCAGTCTGGACATGCCTAGTAAATGATCTGCAGTGGCTGTGTGTCTGAAGAGTACTTCAGGGACTGCTCCAGAACTGCACTAGATTTGGCCTCAGCATCCAGGTCTAGCCTCAGTTCTTTGTAGGGTGGAAAAACAGCAGAAACAACTTCATCTGTCAGGGCTTTAGGAATAGCAGATTTTTTTCTGAATTAACTGAATTGAGGTACTCAGAGGCCACCTGCTATCCAATTGCATCCCTTTGATCAAAATAAGAAAGAATTTAATCTGCCATTTACATGTACCAAGAAGGCCTAAGTGCAATTAATAGCAGGTGTCTTCTAATGTGGCAGTCTCAATCCCTATAAATAGGGCTGTTTGAGTTAGCAAAAAAAAAACAAAATACCAAACCAAAACAAAACCCAGAATATTCAATTACATAGAAATTTCAGATAAAAACAAATCATTTTTGGTGTAAGCATGTCCCAAATATTGCATGGGACATTCTCATACTAAAGTGTCCTGAATTGTATCTGGAAACCCTAATATAATTCACAAATATTTAAAGGGCTTACTATCTGAAAGAAGAGAGGTGAGAGGCAAGAGTCTTGGTACAAAGTCAGCAACCTATGTTTCTAGCATAGAAGCTTTGCCTGGGACAATCTTGATAATAGGCCACTTAGTTCCAAAAATGTTTTGCTTTATGAGTATTGTTTCATATGACCAACTTGATCAAAAATCTCTACCTAGAGTAGTTTTAACTCTGGGAAAATTTGTTTTTTGATAAAACGTCCTAGCCAGGTGCAGTGGCTCACGCCTGTAATTCCAGCACTTTGGGAGGCCAAGGAGGGCGGATTGCTTGAGCTCAAGAGTTCAAGACTAGCCTGGGCAACACAATGAAACCATGTCTCTACAAAAAAAAATAAAAAATATATATATGTATGTATATATGTATATTTTATATATACACACAGAATATACCCATATTCAGAAAAAAAAATACACACACACACACACACAGAAAAATTAGCTGGGCCTGGTGGTGTGTGTCTGTAGTCCCAGCTACTTGGGAGGCTGAGGTAGGAGGATCACCTGAGCCTGGGAGGTCGAGGCTACAGTGAGCCATGATTGCACCTGTGCACTCCAGCTATCAACAAAGTGAGACCTTATTTCTTTTTTTTTTTTTTTTTTTGAGACGAAGTCTCGCTCTGTCGCCCAGGCTGGAGTGCAGTGGCCGGATCCCAGCTCACTGCAAGCTCCGCCTCCCGGGTTCCCGCCATTCTCCTGCCTCAGCCTCCCGAGTAGCTGAGACTACAGGCGCCCACCACCTCGCCTCGCTAGTTTTTTGTATTTTTTTAGTAGAGACAGGGTTTCACCGTGTTAGCCAGGATGGTCTCGATCTCCTGACCTCGTGATCCGCCCGCCTCGGCCTCCCAAAGTGCTGGGATTACAGGCTTGAGCCACTGAGCCCGGCCTTCCAACATCTTTTGAATTCATTCTCTTTGAACATTTTTATTTTCATTGCCTCATACCAGGCCTTTATTTTCTTACTCAGTTTACTATAAAAGCACAAGCTTCTTTCTTGTAATGGTCAAGTGGTCTACTAAACCAAAGCGCTAACCGAGTAGCTGGAATTACAGGCAGTTCTGCCTCTGTCCGGCTTTGTGACTTCCACCACATTAGATCTGTTTCCTCCGTGTAAAATGGGGCGGGAATAGAGGCTGGACCTGGGAGGTGTCGCTGATGATCGTCTCCGACTCGCTAAGTCGCGGAGTCACAAACGTGGCGGAAAGCAAGCCCCCACTTTTTGGGAAGAGTAGGACGAGGGGCGGGGCTGCAGCGAGACCCACTAGTTTCGCTTTCCAGGGGAGGCAGCGGCCGGTAGCTGCTGCTGTGGGCGGCGCCCCCGGCATGGAGTCTCCTTCCTGCCCTCGCAGGCTCCGGCGCCCCAGCGAAACGCTCCGACCGCTCCCCTCTCCCAACACTCTGGTTCCCTGGCCGCCTGCGGGGACGCGGTTGGCGGCGACACCGGAGGGGGGTGGGTCAGGAAGTGGGGGCGCGGCGGCCAGGAGCGGGCCCCGGGTGGCCGAGGGGTTCGGCGACGCGGAGGGAGGGACACTCCGGGCCGCGCGGGAGCCGGAGGGCGCCACGGCCTCCGCAGAGACGATGGCGGAGGAAGAAGGTGACTGCCGCGGGGTCCAGCGCGCCCACGGCTGCCTGTGGTTTCGGGAAGGAGGGGCGGGGGCGCTGGAGGTGTGGGCTGGAGCTGCCGGTGGCCGCGGTGGCGGCCGCACGGGGAGGGCGGGAAGGAGCGCGGCGCCCAGGAGAGGGCTGCGGAGAAATTCAGGAGAGCGGAGCGAATGGCTCGAAGTTTTGTCGGCCGAATTAGGAAGCAAAGGCGGAGCTGAAAGTTGGGAATCTGTAGCAGGAGAGAAAGCTGTGCAGGGAGTGGTTGGGAGGGAGGGAGGGTCCTGAGCAGATTTTTGGTGAAGTGGGGGGCGCAGTTTGGTTTCGAAGATGCAGGTTTAGGTACTGAGTGCATATTTGAATGTGGTCGTTGTTTCACTCAAGGCCCCTCATTCGGAGGGCGATTTTTAAAGGGCTGTGGGTATTGACAAACCTAGAGGCACAGGGGGTGAGGGGACATTCACCACGGGGATAAAGAGGCAGGGATTTGGGATAAACATGGCATGATGAATTGGGAATGGGTGAACACGCAGAAACTGAAGAAAGCCAAGTTCACTTAGGTTTAGAGGAAAATGGTAAAGAGCAGAGCCATCTAAGTATTATAGTTTTGGGAGCTGATGAGGCCAGGAGGCCTTTGAGGGTCAAAGTGGGTGAGTAGAGACGGGGTTTATCCATGTTGGTCAGGCTGGTCTCGAACTCCAGACCTTAGGTGATCCGCCCACCTCGGCCTCCCGGAGTGCTGGGATTACAGGCGTGAGCCACCGCGCCCGGTCGACTCAAGCCTTTTTGAACCAAGAGTACAA
This sequence comes from Chlorocebus sabaeus, assembly GCF_047675955.1. Classification (NCBI taxonomy): domain Eukaryota; kingdom Metazoa; phylum Chordata; class Mammalia; order Primates; family Cercopithecidae; genus Chlorocebus; species Chlorocebus sabaeus. The sequence continues at coordinate 98,465,704 of NC_132911.1, forward strand.
GGAAGGAGTTTAAAGAATTTAGCGGAAAGCAGTTTTTAAAAATTAAGCATAAGAAGTGTTTACTGATCTGTGACTTGCTGGCCTGTCCCTATGCAGGCTTGGTTCATATTTGCTTCCTCTTGAGTTTTCAGAGTGTTAAAGCTGGTCTGAATTTAAGACATTCTAACTTTCAAAACCAAAGCTGTTTGTCGTTGGTGAGAAAGAATGTAATTCCACTTGTTTCCTTGGTTCTGTCTGTGGTTACAGTATATTATCATTTGAAATATTTCTTGATGTATTTTTCTTTTCTAATTGCAAATTTATGGAGGCTGGTTGATACACTAGCTTGCATGTTCCTATGAGTACATTCATGCTTAACTTAAAGCATTAAAAAAGTTAATACTGCATAAAAAAATCAATACTACAATACTGAAAGCCTTTAATACATCATGCAAAATGAAAAATTATTTTAGACTATGGTTGTACTTAAATAGATCTGTGGAGCCAATATTAAAAGATTGTACTGTTTTGTAAATTTTACTTACGTGATATAAAATGATAAATGGGCTGGGCATGGTGGCTCATGCCTGTAGTCCCAGCACTTTGGGAGGCCAGGGTGAGTGGATCACTTGAAGTCAGGAGTTCAAGACCAACCTGGCTAACACAGTGAAACCCCATCTCTACTAAAAATACAAAAATTAGCCGAGTGGCGAACATCTGTAGTTCCAGCTACTCAGGAGGCTGAGGCAGGAGAATCACTTGAACCCAGGAGGCTGAGGTTGCTGTGAACCGAGATTGCACCATTGCACTCCAGCCTGGGTGACAGAGCGAGACTCCATCTCAAAAAAAACCAAAATTAAGGCCGGGCACAGTGGCTCACACCTGTAATCCTAACACTTTGGGAGGCCAAGGCGGGCAGATCACGAGGTCAGGAGTTTGAGACCAGTCTGGCCAATATGGTGAAACCCTGACTCTACTAAAAAATACAAAAATTAGTCGGGCGTGGTGGCGCACGCCTGTAGTCCCAGCTACCTGGGAGGCTGAGGCAAGAGAATCGCTGGAACTCAGGAGGCTGAGGTTGCAGTGAGCTGAGATCTCCCCACTGCACTCCAGCCTGGGTGACAGAGCGAGACTCCCTTTCAAAAATAAAATAAATAAAATGATAAATGATTTTTGGTTGTAGAATTACATATAATTCAAAAACAGTTAAATACATCTTATATGGGACAATTAATGGGTTGCAGTTTATTAAAATACTGCTTATATTCAACACATTTTTAATTCCATAAATATTTGTGTTCATACTCTATTAGATGCAAGGATATAATAGTCAGCAATGAATGAGTAATTAAATTTTCATTTATTATAATGCTAGTAATAATATATAGCACACCTGTCTGTCTATATGCCAGGCATTCTGAATGTTTTTTGTTTATTTGTCACTCTATAGTTTTTTCCCCAAAAATTCATATTATCTTTTATTCGCTGTGTTAAAATTAGACTAAATAGTCTGTGTATTTTACTTGTATCCAGGTGTTCTCCATGTCCCGTCTTATTTACAATTCACATTCGCTTGGATCCTCTTCATTGTCCAAGTAAATACTCTGGGAATCTGGTTTAAAAAAAAATGTCTTCCTTGATGCAGTAGAGGGCCAGGGTGTTTATATTTATGCTTTCTGAAAGCATTGTTAGAGCAAAGAAAGTAATGACAACCTTGAATAGAGCAGTATTAACATTTCATTTGGAAACTGCTATGTCTAGCCTGCGTGGACATTTGAAAGCCTGTTTGTAGCCCTACTATTTCATATGAAGATGACTGGACTGAAGTCTGAAATAGCAGGTTACTTTTGTGGATGTGTAATCATCTTCATTTAGTTTGACTTTTTCTTTACAATGCTAAAAATATAAGATAGTGAAAAGGAGTGGCTGGACATCGTGGCTCACGCCTGTAATCCCAGCACTTTGGGAGGCTGAGGCGGGCGAATCACGAGGTCAGGAGTTCGAGGCCAGCCTGGCCAACGTGATGAAACCCCCGTCTCTACTCAAAATACAAAAAATTAGCTGGGCGTAGTGGCAGACACCTGTAATCCCAGCTACTTGGGAGGCTGAGGCAGGAGAATTGCCTGAACCCGGGAGGCGGAGGTTGCAATGAGCTGGCATGGCGCCACTGCACTGCAGCCTGGGCAAAAAGAGTAAAACTCCGTCTCAAAAAAAAAAAAAAAAAAAAAAGATAGTAAAAAGGAAGCTTGAATTACATCCCAGAGCTTTCCGGTCAGAACTGATAATCTCATTTGTCAATTGCTTTGACCTTTGCTTTTTTCCACCTAGAGATGTGTGGCTTTGTTTTTCCATTATGAAATTATATGGAAAGTTAGCTTTAGGGATAAGGTTGAAGAGATGAGCTAAAATGAATACTGTATTTATCAAGTCATACTTTTCACTCTTACAGTTTAATGCCACTAAAATTGGTATGTCTTAAAATCAGTACATGCATTCAATGTGATAGTGTGGTTTTTTTTTTCCCCCTTGAAAACCTATTGAGTGGTATCTTCAAATATATGGCATCTTAGAATCAGGAAAATATAATATTATAGATTTTTTATAGATTACATATTTGTATGGTCCTTGATCATTGCTAATATAAATTCTTGACAGGTGATAGTTGAGAGTTGTATACTTCAGAAATTACTTGAAAATCTATGCAAAATTTTTGTGTAAGTTGTACTTTTATAAACAAAATTCATTTATGGGCACAAAGAGAACATGTTTAATTAAAGTCCTGTAAAGTGATTTATTTGATAAAGAACATTTTTAAAAAGGAAAATGATAGTGTTTTGTAAGAACACGTTTTATGTGACTATTCCTCTCCCAATTTATCACTAAGTGTATATTTTTAGACTCTAATGGAAAAGACCCACTTACCTAGCCCATTGGTCACATATAGTATATCTGTTGACTATCTCAATAGATTTGTTAATTTTATTTCTGAAATTATACAATTAAATGTTTTAAAGTCCAGTGCTGTTATGTGATTAATCATGCAGGTGTACCTACAAAGGAAGGTTCTTGTGGTTATATTTTCCCCTTGTATTCTTTTAAAATAAAATTAAAGGCCGGGCACGGTGGCTCAAGCCTGTAATCCCAGCACTTGGGAGGCCGAGACGGGCGGATCACGAGGTCAGGAGATCGAGACCATCCTGGCTAACACGGTGAAACCCCGTCTCTACTAGAAAGACAAAAAACTAGCCGGGCGAGGTGGCAGGCGCATGTAGTCCCAGCTACTTGGGAGGCTGAGGCAGGGGAATGGCATAAACCTGGGAGGCGGAGCTTGCAGTGAGCTGAGATCCGGCCACTGCACTCCAGCCTGGGCGACAGTGAGACTCCATCTCAAAAAAAAAAAAAAATTAAATTAAATTAAATTAAAAACAATAATTTGCTTTTGAAGACTTTATTTGATTTTGCATAAATATTCATTCTTGATGACTGCTTCTAACTTCTACTTTAACCCAGAGCAGGGGAATATTAAAGAGGCATAATGAGGAAGGAATATAGTGATATTTACTAATTGACCTGGATTTATATGTATAAATACTCAAAGTCTGGGGTACATTTTTCTAATAATGCCATTTTTTGTTTTTTTGTTTTGTTTCATTTTGTTTTTGAGACAGAGTCTCCCTCTGTCACCCAGGCTAGAGTGCAGTGGCGCAATCTCGGGTCACTGCAACTCCACCTACTGGGTTCAAGTGATTCTCCTGCCTCAGCCTCCTGAGTAGCTGGGATTACAAGAGCGCACCACCACACCCGGCTAATACTTGTATTTTTAGTAGAGACAGGGTTTCACCATGTTGACCAGGCTGGTCTTGAACTCCTGACCCCAGGTAATCCACCCACCTTGGCCTCCCAAAGTGTTGGGATTACAGGCGTGAGCCACCATGTCCAGCCTAATAATGTCATTTTAAAATATTTTCATTGATTTCACTACTTAACATGACTACAGAATAAATGGTAGTATAGAAATGAGTAAACATTAGATTCATCAGTCTGAATCCGTTAAATGTACAGCTTTTTTTCTCACTATGCTAGTGTTTAAAGATATTTTAGTGAGCATGTAAGTTTGCTATGAAGCTATTTTAAAATATGTTTATTTTATTCATTTTCCACAGTAAAACTAAGAACATACATCTGATCAGCAGCAACTGATTCGTTTCTCCTTCTTTGACTTCTATGTTTATTTTCACATTTCATAGCCTGAAGTTATTACTAAGAGAAAGGAAAAAACTGTCTTCCACTTCCATGAGAAAGATAAATTATTGTACCACTTTATAACTTGGCAGGAACACTCTGTACTTATAGTATCGTAATCTATCCCACAAGATGATTAATTCTAGGGAGGAAAAGTATAAATTGTACATAGTACATTCCTGTTTAACTTGGAGTTTAGTTTACTATTTTGGAGGTAACTTCTGCATCAGGTTTTCTAAAACTGGAGCTAGAAGAGGAAGTTAGTCTAATCCTGGGAAATTATTTTGAGACCTTCTCATATATAAGTATCTTTGTAGGTTCAGCCTATTTTCTTTTTTTTTTTTTTTTTTTTTGAGACGGAGTCTCGCCCTGTCACCCAGGCTGGAGTGCGGTGGCCGGATCTCTGCTCACTGCAAGCTCCGCCTCCTGGGTTTACGCCATTCTCCTGCCTCAGCCTCCCAAGTAGCTGGGACTACAGGCACTCACCACCTCGCCCGGCTAGTTTTTTGTATTGTTTTAGTAGAGACGGGGTTTCACCGTGTTAGCCAGGATGGTCTCGATCTCCTGACCTCGTGATCCGCCCGTCTCGGCCTCCCAAAGTGCTGGGATTACAGGCTTGAGCCACCGCGCCCGGCCAGTTCAGCCTATTTTCTAATCCCTAAATCTAAAAGCCTGTACAATGCTAATGATAACACAGCACTGAAATTCTGCAGAGCTTTCAGGGTTAAACAAAGAAGTGTAGTTTATGATGAATGTGTTATGTTTTGATTTTTACAAAACACTTAAACCATGAGTTATGCATTTGATACTTTAAGGTAACTAGAATTATGAGCTGAATAACACCTTGACCCTAATTTGGAAAAGAGCTTACTTATTTTGGGATGTTTTGAAAATTGCATCATCTTGGGAGAAGAGCGCATTGGTTTACTACTAGGATTGTCAAAACACAAATTGGGCAGTGGAACTTAAAATTGTCTTTTTTTTTGGACAAAAGATTTTGCAGGGGTGCCAAAATAATTATGAAAAGGTTATCTTTGATGCTAATAGGTCTTAGTGGTACTTTTGCTTTAGAATAATAAAGGTTAATTGGCTCAGGATACAGATCAAAATAATTTTATACACACATTGCAATAATGTCTTAAATATTTTAAGGACCACCTGTAGAGCTGCGCCAAAGAAAAAAGCCAAAGTCTTCAGAAAATAAGGAATCTGCCAAAGAAGAGAAAATCAATGACATTCCAGCTCCTGAAAGAGTTCCAAAACGTAAGTTAGACTTGGAATTTGTGCTACTACAAAAATACTTTACGCTAGAGAGTATATTAATATTTTAAATATACGTATTTTGAGATTATATATATGCTCAGCTTTCGCTAGGTTTTGAACAACCCCCAAATCTCACTGGCTTATGACAAACATTTATTTCTAATTAATATTACATGTTATCGCTGCAGTTTGGCTGTCATAATTTTATGTGTTGTAAGGAATAGTCCCTATTTGGGAAAAATTTTTCTTGTGATGTAGGAAAAGAGGAGACAGAATCATGCAATGCCTCTTAAAGTTTCTGCTGACCTAGCACACTATCACTTGTACGCACCTTTTATTGACCCAAGCAAGTCATATAATCAGTTTAGACGATGGGATATGAAGTATATTTTCATTACGGGGAAGTGTTCCAGGTCCACATGGTAGTGGGCAGGGATATATAATCTTTTTACTGGGAAGGAGAAAATAGTTGTGAATAATAATATAGTTTACCACATCCTGTCCTTGTGATTTATTTCCCTCCCTCAGACAAAATACACTTACTTTTTCCCACATCCTAAGACTCTGTCTTATCTAGTCACAGCCTTCATCCTGAACCCAAGGGCTTATCCACATCAGGGCCAGCTATGACTCATTCTAATCCAGAGGTCTATGAACTAAACAGACAGGTTATCTATTTTGTGTCAGGGGTTCCCAAGACCACCCCCGTGTTTGGTTATTAGCTGGAAGGACTCACAAGTTTCAGAATGAAGTTGTATTTACAGCTATGATTGATTGATTGATTGATTTTTGAGACAGAGTCTCGCTCTGTCACCCAGGCTGGAGTTCAGTGGCATGATCTCAGCTCACTGCAACCTCCGCCTTCTGGGTTCAAGCAGTTCTCCTGCCTCAGCCTCCTGAGTAGCTCACGCCACCATGCCTGGCTAATTTTTGTATTTTTGGTAGAGACAAGATTTCCCCATGTTGGCCAGTCTGGTCTCGAACTCCTGACCTCAAGTGATCCACGTACCTCAGCCTCTCAAAGTGCTGAGATTATAGGCATGAGCCACCGTGCCCAGCCTACGGCTATGATTTATTATAGCAAATAATATAAAACAAAATCAGCAAAGCGAAGAGACCTATTGTGGTGAAATCTGCAAGAAACCAGGCATAGGCTTCCAAATTTCCACTGCAGTAGAGTCATACAGGATGGGCCTGATTCCTTCAGCATCAAATTGTGACATTTGTAAAGTTTTATCTACCAGGGAAGCTCATTAGTGATTCAGTGCTCAGGGTTTTTATTGGGGGCTAGTCATGTAGGTATCCTCTGCCTACCATGTACCAAAATTCTTGACTCCCAGAAAGAAATCATAAACTACATTATTTGTACAAAGAGGATAGGCACTGTTATCAGTTAGAGAATGGTGGGAACTCTCCTGAAATTGAAGTTCCTAGATGCCAGCCAAGACAGCCTACCTTGCAAGCAGGGCTTTCTTTTTTTCTTTTTTCTTTTTTTTTTCTTTCTTGAGACAGAGTCTCACCCTGCCACCCAGGCAGGAGTGCCATGGTGCAGTCTCTGCTTACTGCAACCTCCACCTTCTGGGTTCAAGCAATTCTTGTGCCTCAGCCTCCCAAGTAGCTGGGATTATAGGCATGTGCCACCACACTTGGTTAATTTTTGTGCTTTTAGTAGAAATGGGGTTTCACCATGTTGGCCAGGCTGGTCAACTCCTGACCTCAGGTGATCAGCCTGCAAGCAGGCCCTTCTCAGGAAAGTGTTCTCAGACCTGCTGTGTTAACTCTTTTCTGCACACCCCCCCGCTCAGTATACATTGTTGGACAGGGACAGGATATCCCCTTACTCTGGGAGAAGGAATCTGTTGTGTTTATGCCCCAGTTGTGTTCCTGGGGAATTGTTTCCCAGTTCATTGTTCTCCATGGTCCTTGATTTTACACTCTGGAGATCTTTTCTCTTCCATTTCCTTCTATAACCATATCTAAAGATGGGTTTGGAGAATGTATCATCCTTAAGGGCTAAACAGCTTTCTCATACTGCTTCCTCTGCACTGGAAGTTGAGGCCTGTATATAAATTTGCTCAAGATAAAGGCTGTGGGTAATAGTTGAGGGGCTGGCTACAAGAAAACTATATTTGGGAGCTGGAAAAATGAAGATCTATATTACGTCATGACAAAACATTTGATGATACTGTTTCCTGTGAATAGTTGACAATACTATTTTTTTCTATCATTTTAGGTAATGAGATTGCAAAACAGAATGTTACTAGAGTGCCTTTGGTATTAACAGCTGCATTTGACTACAGGAAAGAGATCTGAGTTTAGAATGGAATTGGTCTATTTGTAAGTGGGAATGAAGAAGAAAATAGAGAATTCCAAAATTCGGGGACTTGTAATGTTGAAGTGAGAACAGTTTATTAACCAGGCAAGGTGGCTCACGCCAGTAATCCCAGCACTTTGGGAAGCTGAGGCAGAGGATTGCTTGAGGTTAGAAGTTCAGGACCATCCTGGACAACATAGTGAGACCCTGTCTTTATTTAAAAAAGAAAAGAAAAGAAAAACCCGTTTGTCTTTTTCAACCAATAAAAGTTAAAATCACGAAATGGGAGGCCGGGTACGGTGGCTGAAGCCTGTAATAACAGCACTTTGGGAGGCTGAGGCGGGCGAATCACGAGGTCAGGAGATTGAGGCCATCCTGGCTAACGTGGTGAAACCCGTCTCTACTAAAACAATACAAAAAATTAGCCGGGCATGGTGGCGGGCGCCTGTAGTCCCAGCTTCTTGGGAGGCTGAGACAGGAGAATCGCTTGAACCTGGGAGGCGGAGGTTGCAACGAGCCGAGATTGTGCCACTGCACTCCAGCCTGGGTGACAGAGCGAGACTCCGTCTCAAAAAAAAAAAAAAAAAGAGAGAAATGCTTTGAGTAACAAAGGCTGATTAAGATGAGTCCTTAGTGCAAAGGTCAAATCAAGGGCATAGCTATTGTACAATTTGTTAAAATGTGTGAATAAATTAAGGTAGTTCCTACTAAATCTTGTTGGACACAGGACTTAGAAAAAAAGAACTAAAGCTGTTGGCCCACAAAAGTTTAGTAAACTCAAACTATGTATAATGAAGCCTTTGAGAAGGCATGAAAAGATGTGTAATTTAGCCTTTGAGAGTGGCATATCTAGAATAATTTGTAGCTATAGTTACTGGAACATGGAGCTGACTGAAATCAAGTAGGTAAATCAATAAAATTTTTATTTTCTTTGCAAAATGAGTGATTTAATTGTTTAAAAGTGAAGTATAATTAGCATACAATTAAATGCACAGATTCTTGGTTGTTTAATTAAATGCATTTTGAAATGTGAATGCAGGCAAAACAAACTATAGAACATTACCGTTATCTCAGAAAGTTTCCTTGTACCTCATTCCTATTGTTTTGATAGTTATCACTACTGAATAATTTCACATGTTCTAGAACTTCATTATAAGTGGAATCATACATGCTTCAGTGTCCAAATTCTTTCATTCAGCTCGGTATGTTATCTTTGAAAAATGTAATATTTTGTGGCTGGGTGCGTTGGCTCACGCTTGTTAGCCATGCGTGTAATCCTAGCATGTTGGGAGGCCGAGGCAGGAGGTTTGCTTGAGTGCAGGAGTTTGAGACCAGCCTGAGCAACAAGGCGAAACCCCATCTCTACAAAAAATATAAAAATTAGCTAGGCATGGTGGCACGTGCTTGTAGTTTCAGCTACTTGGGAGGCTGAGGTGGAAGGATCACTTAAGCCCATGAGATTGAGGCTCTGGTGAGCCATGATCATGCCACTGCACTCTAGTCTGGCTGACTGAATGACACCCTATTTCATAAAAATAAAAAATAAAAATATCATTTTGAGATTCATCCATGTTGTATATCTCAATAGTTCATTCTCCTTTATTATTAAGTATATTCCAGTGTTTGAATATATAGTCATGTGTTGCTTAATGACAGGGATATGTTCTGAGAAATGCACCATTAGGTGATTTTGTCATATTCACACAAACTAGACGGTACAGCCTACTACACACCTAGGCTATGTAGTATAGCCTATTCCTCCTAGGCTACAAACCTGTACAGTATGTTACTATACTGAATACTGTAGGCAGTTGTAACACAATGGTAAGCATTTGTGTATCTAAATATATCTAAACATCAAAAAGTACAGTAAAAATATGGTATTACAATCTTATAGGGCCACCATCATATATGCAGTCCATTGTTGACTGAAATGTCATTGTGCAGGGCATGACTATACCATAATTGTTTATCCCTGTTCCTCTTGTTGGACATTTAGGTTGTTTCTAGTATTTAGTTGTTATGAATAAGAATGCTATGAACATTCCTGTACTGGTTTCCTTGAACATATGTTTTCATTTCTGTTAGGTAAATACATAGAAGAATTGCTAGTTAAGCTTTCGAGAGAGCGTACTGTTGAACTGCCAGCCTAGATTCAAAATAACTCTTAACTCTTCAGGTCTTGAAATAAATGACATTTGAGCCCCTAACTACAGATTGAGTAAACTGCTCTCAGGTTCTCTCCTGAGAAGGAGTGTGTTTTGCTTAGGAGAGAAATGAATATTGTGTATTAAAAATATTTTGGTCAGGAGCGGTGGCTCACACCAGTAATCCCAGCACTTTGGGAGGCTGAGACGGGCATATCACTTGAGGTCAGGAGTTTGAGACCAGCCTGGCCAACATGGCGAAACCCTGTCTCTACTGAAAAAAAAAAAAAAGAAAAGAAAAAAAAAAGCCGAATGTAGCAGTGCATGCCTGTAGTTCTAGCTACTGGGGAGGCTGAGGCATGAGAATCACTTGAACTCGGGAGGTGGAGGTTGCAGTGAACCAAGATTGCGCCGCTGCACTCCAGCCTGGGTGACAGAGGAGACTCCATCACAAAAAACAAACAAACAAAAAATGTAAGCTTAGGCAATATAGTGAGACTTCATCTCTATAAAAAATAAAAAATAAAAAAAATTAGCCAATCGTGGTGGTGCACACCTATAGTCCCAGCTTCTTGGGAGGCTGAAACACAAGAATTGCTTAAATCCAGGAGGTGGAGATTGCAGTGAACCGAGAATGTGCCACTGCACTCTAGCCTGGGCAACAGGGGAGACTCCAAAAAAAAAAAAGTTGAAGGCTAGGCAATATAGTGAGACCTCATCTCCACCAAAAAAAAAAAAAAAAAAAAAAATTTAGCTGAGAATGTGGTGGTGCATGCCTGTCTGTAGTCCCAGCTACTTGGGAGGCTGAGGTAGGAGGATTGCTTAAGCCTGAGAAGTGGTGTTTGCAGTGAACCGAGATCGCGCCACTGCACTCCAGCCTGGGCAATACAGCAAGACTCTGTCTCAAAAAAAAAAAAAAAATTTAAATTTGAAAAATACAATGTAAGAAAGAAAATTAAATAAGTCTAGAAATATCAACTACAAAATAGTATTTCCTCCCCAACTACAAAAATATATTTTCAGGGTAGAAAATGTAGAAAGTAGAGGAAAAAAAAAAAAACAACTGCATCCATAATTTCAGTAGATATAAATACTCTTAAAATTTTGGCATAAGTATGGCTTTTTTTCTATGTACTTATAGTTTTTTTTCCACTTTTTGTGAAATTGAACCCTGCATTTTTTTCTCAATGTATCATTGGCTTTTTTATGTGCATTAAATATTACTTAACTATGTTCTGTATTACTGACAGTGACATTTTATGATCTATTTTTAATTTTGTGTGCCTGATCACCATTTTACAAATGAAGGGACTGATGCACATAGAAGTTATCTGATTAGGCTGGTTTGTGACTAACAGCTTAAAGTCAGATCCTTTTAGATTTTCAAACTAAAATGGTTATATTTTAAGACAATTTCTAGGACCCAGAGCTCCTTATTTTCTCTAAAATACATGTACTTATACCAAACACTGAAAGCTTGATGTCTACTCCATCTTTGACTCCTTACAGAAGTGAAATATTTATTATTGCCAGACGTGGTGGCTCATGCCTGTAATCCCAGCACTTTGGGAGGCCGAGGTGGGCGGATCACCTGAGGTCTGGAGTTCAAGACCAGCTTGACCAACATGGAGAAACTCCGTCTCTACTCAGAATACAAAATTAGCCAGGCGTGGTGGCTCATGCCTGTAATCCCAGCTACTCGGGAGGCTGCGGCAGGAGAATTGCTTGAACCCGGGAGGTGGAGGTTGCAGTGAGTTGAGATCATGCCATTGCACTCCAGCCTGGGCAACAAGAGCGAAACTCTGTCTCAAAAAAAAAAAAAAAAAAAAGTATTATTAAGGTTAGGCATTTATATATAGAAATTGGTTGAATATACTTTTTATAATAGTTCCTGATAAGTAGGATTAATTTGCCATTGTCTAAGCCTTAATGGAAAAAAAAAAAACCCAGGAAATCCATTTAGAAATTTCTAAGTGCTTTTGCCAAACTGCCACCCTAGATTACTTTTCTTACTAGTTTTTATAGTTCATTCATATTGTCTCAACATTGCTTTAATGATTTCATATATTTTTTCAGGTATGCTTATGTGGCACAATAATGATAGCCAATATTTGCTGAGCTCGTACTGTATATCAGGAACCATGCCAGATGCTTTAAACATGCTACTGGAAATTTTATTTTATTTTGAGATGGAGTTTCGCTCTTGTGGCCCAGGCTGGAGTGCACTGGTGTGATCTCAGCTCACTGCAACCTCCACCTCTCGGGTTCAAGCAATTCTCCTGCCTCAGCCTCCCAGTAGCTGGGATTACAGGCATGCACCACCACGCCTAGCTAGTTTTGTATTTTTAGTAGAGATGGGGTTTTACTATGTTGGCTGTATTTGGTCTCAAACTCCTGACCTCAGGTGATCCGCCCACCTCAGCCTCCCAAAGAGCTGGGATTACAGGCGTGAGCCACCACGCCGGCGAAACAGAAATTTTAAAACACTTGTGTCACATTGATGCTAATATTGGATTTATTGCCAAGTGTTTTTCAAACATTTAGAATATGATTATTAATTTATCGATATTTAATTATGCTATACTAGTTTGCATAACAACACAATTGCAACATGCTATGCAAACTATTATGTATTAAATAATGTTATAAAAATAACTAAAATTTTAGTTTAGCTAAAAAATATCAAGTTGATTTTTACTGTCAGTCATTTGGTAACAGAACACTGGGTTTTAGGCCTTTAGTCCCTTATTTTATTTATTATGCATATTATACTCAATGGCTGTAGCAGGACTGAATCATCTTTTGTATACAAAATCCAAATGTATCTTACGTTATTTCATTAAGAGGCAGTTACAGGCTGGATGCAGTGGCTCATGCCCGTAATTCAGCACTTTAGGAGGCCAAAGTGGAAGGATCTCTTGAGACCAAGGTTTGAGACCAGCCTGGGCAACATGGCAAGAATCCTGTCTCTACAAAAATAAAATAAAATTTAAAAAAGAAGTAGTTTGTGTCCATATATAACAGTTGTATGTGATCTTTTAAAACATGATAATCAAAACTTACTGAGTTGTACATTTTACATGGCTTTAGGTTTATAGTGAATTATTCTTCAGTGAAGAAAAGATCCTGAAAAGAAAAAAAATAATTTCTGAATGAGCCTGTACTTTTTTTAGACATTGGGTCCTACATTCCTTTGGATTACTTTTTGATATTCATAGGTTAATTTTGTACCATTTTACCCTTTCTTTCTTTCTTTTTTTTTTGAGACAAGATCTGGCTGTGTCGCCCAGGCTGGAGTGCAGTGGTGCCATCTCCGTTCACTACAACCTCTGCCTCCTGGGCTAAAGCGATTCTCCTGCTTCAGCCTCCCCGCCACCACACGGGCTAATTTTTTGAAGAGACATGCTTTTACCGTGTTACCCAGTCTGGTTTCGAACTCATTAGCTCAAGCATTCTGCCTGCCTCTGGAAGTGTTGGGGTTACAGGCATAAGCCACCACACTTAGCTTCATCTTAACCACTTTTTTTTTTTTTTTTAACAGAGTCTCGCTCTGTCACCCAGGCTGGAGCACAGTGGTGTGATCTCTGCTCACTGCAAGCTCCGCCTCCAGGTTCACTGCATTCTCCTGCCTCAGCCTCCCAAGTAGCTGGGACCACAGGCGCTTGCCACCACGCCTGGCTAATTTTTTGTATTTTTTAGTAGAAACAGGGTTTCACCGTGTTAGCCAGGATGGTCTCAATCTTCTGACCTCATGATCCTCCCGCCTTGGCCTCCCAAAGTGCTGAGATTACAGGCATGAGCCACTGGGCCTGGCCCATCTTAACCATTTTTAAGTGTAGTGTTCTATTGTGTTAAGTATATTTATGTTGTGACACAGATCTTAGAACTTTTTCCTCTTGCAGAATATAGACTTTAAATTTTATCTTATTTTATTTTTTTATTTTATTATTTTTTTGAGACAGAGTCTTGCTCTGTCACCCAGGCTGGAGTACAGTGGCGCGATCTATGCTCACTGCAACCTCCGCCTCCCAGGTTCAAGTGATTCTCCTGCCTCAGCCTCCTGAGTAGCTGGGATTACAGGCACCCGCCACCCCACCCAGCTAATTTTTGTATTTTTAGTAGAGACAGGGTTTCACCAGATTGGCCAGGCTGGTCTCGAACTCCTGACTTCAGGTGATCCACCCGCCTTGGCCTCCCAAAGTGTTGGGATTACAGACATGAGCCATGGCGCCCGGCCTATACTTTAATTTTTAAAACAATTTTAGATTTGCAGAAGAATTGAGCAGATACAGTTCCTATATTACACTCTCCCACATATGGAGTTTCCTTATTAACATTTTACATTAGTATGGTACATTTGTTAGAATTAATGAAGCAATACTGATACATTATTATTAACTTAGGATCATATGTTATTCAGATTTCCTTATTTTTTACCATATGTGTGTGTGTGTGTGTGTGTATATATATATATATATATTTTTTTTTTTTCTCTTTTTTTCTTTTTGAGACGGTGTCTTGCTCTGTCGCCCAGGCTGGCGTGCAGTAGCATGATCTCGGCCCACTGCAAGCTCTGCCTCCCAGGTTCACGCCATTCTCCTGCCTCAGCCTCCCGAGTAGCTGGGACTACAGGCGCCCGCCACCATGCCCGGCTAATTTTTTGTATTTTTAGTAAAGACGGGGTTTCACCGTGTTAATCAGGATGGTCTTGATCTCCTGATCTCGTGATCCGCCGGTCTCGGCCTCCCAAAGTGCTGGGATTACAGGCGTGAGCCACTGCGCCCAGCCTTTTTTTTTTTTTTTTTTTTGAGATGGAATCTCGCTCTGTCCCTCAGGCTGGAGTGCAGTGGCGTGATCTCAGCATACTGCAACCTCCACCTCCCAGATTCAATGATTCTTGTGCCTCAGCCTCCCGAGTAGCTGGGATTACAAGTGTGCGCCACCACACCCAGCTAATTTTTGTATTTTAGTTTCACCATGTTGGCCAGGCTGGTCTCAAACTCCTGACCTCAAGTGATCTGCCCGCCTTGGCCTCCCAAAGTGCCACCATTTCCAACCCGTAATGTCTTTTTTCTGTCCCAGTATCCCATCCATGATACCACGTGACACTTATTATGTCTGTTGTTATGTCTGTTAAGCTTCTCTTGGCTTTGATACTTTCTCAAGCTCTTGTTTTTGATGACCTTGACGGTTTGAGAGATATATTTATAGGATGACCCTCTATTGGAATTTATCTGATGCTTTTCTCACAATTAGACTCTAGTTGTGGGTTTTGGGGACAAAGACCATAGAGGTAGAATGCCATTTTTAATCACATCATATCAAGGGTACATATTACCTTTTGATTACTTTTAATATGCTTTTCAGATGTATTATTTCAACGCTTTGCAAAGATTTTCATTGGCTGTCTTGCAGCGGTTACTAGTGGTATGATGTATGCTCTCTACTTATCAGCATACCATGAACGGAAATTCTGGTTTTCCAACAGGCAGGTAAGAAGAAAGAATTTTGAGCACATGAAAGTTTTTTCCCAGGGAGCCAGAATATATGTATGATAAGTATGACAAGTGCTGTCTTATTTATGGCTATTAGGAACAAAGTGCTCCAGAAGCTCTTTTGAGAATATAGTTACAGTATCAACCTTAAAATACTTAATAGTGTATTTCATAGAATAAAACTATGAGGGTGCAATTAACTTATCAGGGACTTTTGATGACAGTGAAATATTAGGGAGTTTAGCCAGCCTTTTCATAGTTTTGGTAGGTAGTTCACATTTCAGAAACAATCTGGAAGTTTTAGTATTAAAATATTTTAATTTTTAGATCACATGATTAGAATGTTTTTGAGGGAGTTGAAAGGGATTAACAGGCATCACATAGTATTAAGATTTTGCCTCATTACTGTGTTTAGTGTCTGGTTTTCAATCATATATATTTCCACAGATTCTTCAGTTGCTGTAGTTGTATTCATAATTTCATAGTTTGACTTTTGAATAAGTTTGTTTGCAAAGTCCTCTTGGCTTTGTAGAGTTTTTAAATTTTTGAGCCCAAACTGGGTTTTTTGTTGTTCTTATTTTTTAGTCAAGCTGACCAAGTATTTTAAAGCAATTGGTTTAATTAACACCATCAAGACATTTAACTGAGTAATGACTACGTCTGTCTTGATTTAGCTATTACTGTAGCATGTATTATTTCCCTGGAAATGTTATGCAGATTAACTGCAGTTCTCAA
The DNA here is from genome assembly GCF_047675955.1 of Chlorocebus sabaeus. NCBI lineage: Eukaryota > Metazoa > Chordata > Mammalia > Primates > Cercopithecidae > Chlorocebus > Chlorocebus sabaeus. Next base: position 98,481,879 of record NC_132911.1, read on the forward strand.
CAGTGGATGTATAACAGAATCATCTAGGGAGCTTTCAAAGATAACCTCCCTCTCAGATTCTTAGGTAGAGGCAGTGGGACATGCTGCAATCAGTATGTCGATGAATATTTTTAGGTGATTATGTTGTATAGGCAGAACTGAGAATAACCAAAGCTTTGAAAATTAGAAGGCCTTCATTAAGAACTTTGTTTTACAAAGCTTTGTGTATGGGTCAGGAGCATTGGCAGAATCTGGGAGCTTTTTCAGAATCATAGACTCTTAGACTCCACTTTAAAATCAGAATCTACAGTTTAATAAGGTCTTCAGGTGTTTCATATACCCAGTAGACTTGAGAAGCACTGATTGAGAGTTTACATCTTTGAAATCTTAGAAACAAATGTTTGCATTCATAAAACAAAATTTTAAGTAATTTGTTTAGGTCAGGAAGCTCTTAGTTCATTCAGACTGCTATAACAAAGTACCATAAGCTTATAAACAACAGAATGGCTTATAAGCAGCAGAAATTTATTTCTCACAGTTCTGGATGCTGAGAAGTCCTAGATAAGGCATGGGCAGATTTGATGTCTGGTGAGGGCTTGCTTCCTGGTTTATAGCAGGGATCATCTTGCTGCATCCTCACATGGTGGAAGGAGCAAGGGATCTCTGTGGGGCCTCTTTTATAAGGACATTAATCCCATTCATGAGGGAACTGCCCTCATGACCTAATCACCTCCCAGATATCCCACTTCCAAATATCTTCTCATTGGGTGTTAGGTTTCAGCATATGTATTTTAGGAGGACACATATATTCAGACCATAGCAAACTCAAGATGGGGAAAAATAGATCTGAAAAGACTTCCTCTTGGAGAGTCACAATATATAAGATATACTGAAACTCTGAAAAGTCTTATAATAAAGCTATTTAACTTTGTTTAATCTAGTCTTTCTCAGAACTTATTTAACTACAGAATTCTTTTTTGGTAACATCCGTTAACATTTTAGGAAATTCTGTTGATCAAACTTTGTGAAAAGTCCTCTAATATCTTTTGTTTTTGTATTAATTGATACATATTATGCATAAAAATAATTCATTTGATTTTAAAAGATTATAGATTCATAAAATTTTGATTCAGTCTAAAAAGCACAAGGCCTTCTAATGTTATTTTTACTATTATATTCTTAATTCTAATTAGCCTGATTGTAGGAATTTTAAGATTTGCTGTACCTCTGGAAGTTCATGTGTAGAGTACTGATTAAGTATCTGGTGCTCTTGCAAAGTACTAATTAAAGACTTGCTGTTCTGGATACATAGAGATGTGGAACAGTGATAGAAAATATGACTTTCTCCTTAAACTTGTCTTTTTATTATGGAGTTCTAACACTTCAACTATTGTTCGTTATTGCCTGTCTTACTATTCTTGCTATTCTTAGGGCATGTCTTGTGGTTTTCCTTCTAGATTTTCCTGATATATATTATATATAACAAGTGATGACTTGTGATTTACAATTCATTTTAAACCTTAATGTTTCATTAAAATTATTGCCAGATTACTAAAAAGTTAAGTTCCTCATTAATGGAGCCACTAGTAATTAAAGAAAATTCATGTCTTTGAATAAAAGGATAAATATTATTAATATGTTAATTTGGAAGGTGAGAATTTGGAAGGTGAGAAGGAAGACAGAAGATTGAGGCTGAAATTTATTTTATTTTATTATTACTGTTATTATTTTTGGAGACGGAGTCTCGCTCTGTGTCCCAGTCTGCAGTGCAGTGGTGTGATCTCAGCTCACTGCAACCTTTGCCTCCTGGGTTCAAGCGATTCTCCCACCTCCCGAGTAGCTGGGGTTACAGGCACACACCACGACGCCTGGCTAATTTTTGTATTTTTAGTAGAGACAGGGTTTCACCATGTTAGCCAGGCTATTCTCAAACTCCTGACCTCAAGTGATCCACCCGCTTCGGCCTCTGAAAGTGCTGGGATTACAGGCGTGAGCCACCACGCTGGGCCAGAGGCTGAAATTGAAAACTTCAGAAAATCCAGCCTAGACAACATTGTGAGACCCCCTTCTTTACAAAAAAACAAAAAAAACGTCGGCCATGTGCCTGTAGTCCTAGCTACTGGGTAGGCTGAGGTGGGAGGATCATTTGAGGTTTCAGTGAGCCATGAGTGTGCCTTTGCACACCAGCCTGGGTAACAGAGAGAGACTCCATCTCTTGAAAAGCAAAAATAATTAAATCTTAGGGCCAGGCGCGGTAGCTCATACCTGTAATCCCGGCACTTTGTGAGGCCAAGGTGGGCGGATCATGAGGTCTGGAGATGGAGACCATCCTGACTAACACAGTGAAACCCTGTCTCTACTGAAAATACAAAAAAATAGCCGGGCGTGGTGGCGGGCGCCTGTGGTCCCAGCTACTTGGAGGCTGAGGCAGGAGAATGGCGTGAACCCAGGAGGCGGAGCTTGCAGTGAGCCGAGATTGCACCACTACACTCCAGCCTGGGCGACAGAGCAAGACTCTGTCTCAAAAAAAAAAAAAAAGAAAAAAATCAAATTTTAAATAACTATTTCATTTTCTTTTAGGAGCTTGAACGGGAAATCACGTTTCAGGGTGACAGTGCCATTTATTACTCCTATTATAAAGATATGTTAAAGGCACCTTCATTTGAAAGAGGTATGATAACCACAGTTACATTTTTAATAACAATATTTTCCTTTTTCTTTTCTTTTCTTTTCTTTTCTTTTTTTCCCCAAGATGGAGTCTTGCTTTGTCACCCAGGCTGGAGTGCAGTGGTGCGATCTTGGCTTACTGCAGACTCCACCTCCCGGGTTCAAGCAATTCTCCTGCCTCAGCCTCCTGAGTAGCTGGGATTAAAGGCGCATGCCACCATGCCCGGCTAATTTTTGTATACTTAGTAGAGACGGGGTTTCACCATGTTGGCCAGGCTGATCTCGATCTCCTGACCTCATGATCCGCCTGCCTTGGCCTCCCAAAATGCTGGGATTACAGGTGTGAGCCACCGAGCCTGGCCATAATGTCAACATTTTTCTTAAATAAAACATTGTTCTTCTATTTTAGAACCTTTCCTCCTCCTCTTATTTTTACTCGACATGTAGTAATTGTGCATATTTATGGGGAGTGATATTTTCATATTATACACAATGTATAATCATCAAATCAGAGTAGTTAGAGTATCCATCACATTGGACATATGTCACTTCCTTGTGTTATGAATATCCAAAATCGACTCTCAGCTTTTTGAAAATATACGCTAAATTGTTGTTAACCATATTCATTCTATAGTACTACAGAATACTAGAAGTTATTTTTCCTATCTAGCTGTAATTTTGTATCCATTAACCAATCTCTCCCTATCCTCCCCTCCCCTCTGCTCTTCCCAGCCTCTAATAATCTCTGTTCTACTATATTGGGACCTTTCATGTGGGGATTTGTCTCAGAATATAGATATTTCTCTTTATTGTGCTAAATTGTTAAAAATTGGAAAATGCAGTATGGAGTATTCTATTTGGGATCTTTCTTGATAATAATATTAAATATTTAAGGACTAATGAATGACATTTTTAATTACTGTGAAACAGAATAAATAATCTGGAGAAAAATCTTTCTGTCTTTAGGTGTTTATGAACTGACACACAATAACAAAACTGTATCTCTGAAGACTATAAATGCAGTGCAGCAAATGTCTCTATATCCGGAACTTATTGCTAGCGTTTTATATCAAGCCACTGGGAGCAATGTATGTATTTTTCTTTGGACCCTATTATTTATTTTCTCATGTAGTCATGAATCCTCGAATTATTTAATGCCATCCTATTATCTTGTTCTCTTTCTGTTTTTTCCACATAGGAGATTATTGAGCCAGTGTATTTCTATATTGGCATTGTTTTTGGATTGCAAGGAATATATGTTACTGCTTTATTTGTTACAAGTTGGCTTATGAGTGGAACGTGGCTAGCAGGAATGCTTACTGTTGCATGGTTCATTATTAACAGGTAAGAAAGCTGTTTTAATTGATTTTTAAAAACTTTTTGTGACTGTAGTAGTCAGAGTTCTGAAAATGCCTCCCCTCCCCAACATTCCTCACTCTAATTCTCAGAACCTATGAATATGATGAGATGCCATTCCCATGATTATAATACTTTATATAGCACATTAGACAGATTGGAAAGATTACCCTGTGGGCCTGGTCTAATCACGTGAGCCCTTAAAACCAAAGTGCTTTCTCCAGCCTGTGTAGAAAGAGAGGTCAGAGAGATTTGAGGTATGAGAAGGATTTTCTGCACCACTGCAGGTATGAAGCAAGGAGGAAATGAATTCTGCTAGTAGCCAATGAGATTGTAAGAGGACTACAAGCCCCTGATGAAAACTGTAGCCCTGGCTGATGCCTTGATTTTAGCTTAGGGATGCTAAGCAGAGCATCCAGCCATACTCTGCTGGCCTTTGTGAGATAATACATTTGTGTTGTTTTATGCCACTACATGCAAAAATTGAGACATAATATACCAGCATATTCTTTTGGATCTTTCTCTTTTTTTTAATTCATCCTAATCCTTAGAATCTGAATTTTGGGTCTTCTTCTAGGTGAATGTGTGTGTATATTCATCTATGTATTTGTATATGTATTTTTTACTAAAATCAGTAATTTACCAAAAAAAAAAAAAAAAAACTGTTTTTTTTGTTTTGTTTTGTTTTTTTGAGATGGAGTCTTGCTCTGTCACCCAGGCTGGAGTGCAGTGGCGCGATCTCAGCTCACTGCAAGCTCCACCTCCTGGGTTCCCGCCATTCTCTTGCCTCAGCCTCCGGAGTAGCTGGGACTACAGGCGCCCGCCACCAAGCCTGGCTAATTTTTTTGTGTTTTTAGTAGAGATGGGGTTTCACTATCTTGGCCAGGATGGTCTCGATCTCCTGACCTCGTGATCCACCCGCCTTGGCCTCCCAGAGTGCTGGGATTACCGGTGTGAGCCACTGCGCCTGGCTGCAATACTTTTTTTTTTTTAATGCTGCTTTCTCTGTTCAACTGTCACTGCCTTTACATTCAGTAATATTTTATCTTATCTAATACCCGACCTTATTACAGTTTCCCTGGTTGACCCTGAAATACTCTATATACCTGATTTATGCAAATCAGGATTTAATCCGGGACTCCATAGTGCATCTGGTTGTTCTGTTCCTTGATACTCTAAATCTAACATAGTCCCCCTTTTTATGTTGAAGAGACTAAGTCTTGTTGCATCCTGTGGTGTCATTTAGCTTTTACCTTTATCTCCTGTGTTTCTGTCATCTGGAAATTATATGTAAAGGCTTGATGGGTTCAAAATAAACAGTTCTGGTTGAAATATATGCTAGATTATATATTTTTCATGTTCCATGACAGTAGAAGTTATATTTAATTGATCAACCCCTAGTGAAGCTGAGACTGACTGCTGGTTTGGGGGAATGGCAGTCTGATCTCTCCATTGAATAGTTATGTTTTTCTCTAATAACTGGAGAATAATCTGTGTGGTGTTTTTTAGCACCAAATGAATGTCCTTTTTGCCATTAAGCATTTACCTAATAGTTGTAACACCAGTTTATAACCTTTGCCTTAAAGTAATAATTTTATTAGGGTTTATAAAATTGTATTTTTCTATTTTCATTAGCTACATTCTTCATTCTTCAAAAGTAGAATTTTTCTTCATTAACCAGGGCTTTTTGGTTACTTTAAAAAATTTTTTTTTTCCCTTTGAGATGAAGTCTCGCTCTGTAGCCCAGGCTGGAGTGCAGTGGCGCCATCTTGGCTCACTGCAAGCTCCGCCTCCCGAGTTCACGCGATTCTCCTGCCTCAGCCTCCTGAACAGCTGGGACTACAGGTGCTGCCACCACGCCCGGCTAATTTTTTGTATTTTTTGTAGAGACGAGGTTTCACCATGGTCTCAATCTCCTGACCTCGTGATACACCCGCCTCGGCTTCCCAAAGTGCTGGGATTACAAGCGTGAGCCGCCGCGCCCGGCCGGTTACCTTCAAATTTAGTCACTGTTAGAAAGTGAGGACAAATGCTTAATTTCAATTTACCAAGTTCTAAATAAGAGATTAATTTAATAGCTTTCCCAGATAGTGACAAAAACCTTTGATTCTGGTGTTCTCTTTTATAAGCATCTTTCTGTACTTACGGATTTTTATTGATTCAGTGATTCATTTTAATTCATTTCATTGATTCAGTCCATTATGATCAATGTTCTTCTGTTGCTCAAATTGTCACAACCTTGGTTAATAGGAGTACCTTTCAGGCTGGCTCCTGAGTTCTTTTTACACAACTTAGTTAGTCTTTGAAAGCTTTCTTGTTTTCTGGCTCAACAAGGTGAGTAGGTTTGCAGTTTTGCTGCAGAAGATTTGTAAACAGCCATTTCTCATTGGCGCTTTGGTTCCTTTTAGTATAGAAAATCCAGTCTGGCAAGTAGGAGGACAAGATGATTTTTTGTTATGTCAGAAAGTGCCTGTTAGAGGACATTTTGAGTTGCTGTGTACTTTTCTAAAATTCTATTAAGATTTATTTTTAGAAAGAAAGTTATAATAATACTCATAGACTAGGTTTAGAAAGTCTTATATTTTATGGCTGGGCGCAGTGGCTCTTGCTTGTAATCCCAGCACTTTGGGAGGCCGAGGTGGGTGGATCACAAGGTCAGAAGATTGAGACCATTCTGGCTAACACGGTGAAACCCCATCTCTACTAAAAATGCAAAAAATTAGCAGGATGTGGTGGCAGGTGCCTGTAGTCCCAGCTACTCAGGAGACTGAGGCAGGAGAATGGCGTGAACCTGGGAGACAGAGCTTGCAGCAAGCCGAGATCTCGCCATGCACTCCAGCCTGGGTGACAGAGCAAGACTCCGTCTCAAAAAAAAAAAGAAAGTCTTATATTTTATTTTATTTTTTTAGTTTTATTTTGAGACAGAGCCTATATTTTATTTATTCATTTTCTTACTTTTATTTTGAGACAGAGTCTCACTCTGTTGCTCAGGCTTGGAGTACAATGGCACAATCGCGGCTCACTGCACCCTCTGGCTTATGGATGCAGTGATTCTCCCACTTCAGCCTCCCCAGTAGCTGGGACTACAGGCACATGCCACCATGCCTGGCTAATTTTTTTTTTTTTTTTTTGAGATGGAGTCTTTCTGTTGCCCAGGCTGGAGTGCAGTGGCGCCATCTTGGCTCACTGCAACCTCCGCCTCCCAGGTTGAAGCAGTTCTCCTGCCTCAGCCTCCCAAGTAGCTGGGATTGCAGGCACATACCACAATACCCAGCTATTTTTTTTGTATTTTTAGTAGAGATGGGGTTTCACCATATTGGCCAGGCTGTTCTTGAACTTCTGACCTCAACTGATCCGCCACCTCGGCCTCCCAAAGTGCTGGGATTACAGCCGTGAGCCACCGCGCCCAGCTAATGCCTGACTAATTTTTATTTTTTTTGGTAAAGTCGCAGTTTCACCATGTTTCCCAGGCTGGTCTCAAACTCCTGACCTCAGGTGATCCGCCTGCCTTGGCTTCCCAAAGTGCTGAGATTACAGGCATGAGCCACCATGCCCCACCAAAAGTCTTTTATTTTATTTTATTTAGTTATGTTTTGAGATGGATTCTTGCTCCTGTCGCCCAGGCTGGAGTGCAGTGGCACGATCTCAGCTCACTGCAACCTCTGCCCTCTAGGTTCAAGTGATTCTCCTGACTCAGCCTCCTGAGTAGCTGGGATTACAGGTGCCCGCCACCACGCCCAGCTAATTTTTGTATTTTTAGTAGAGATGGGGTTTCGCTTTGTTGGCCAGGCTGGTCTTGAACTCCTGACCTCAAGTGATCCACCCGCCTCAGCCTCCCAAAGTGCCGGGATTACAGATGTGAGCCACTCTGCTTGGCCAATTCTTGTATTTTAAAGTGAAGTGGGGCCAGGTGCAGTGGCTCACATCTATAATTCTAGCACTTTGGGAGGCCCAGGTAGGAGGATCACATGAGACCTGAAGTTTGAGACCTGTCTGGGCAACATAGTGAGACCTCATCATCTCCACTTAAAAAAAAAATAGCCAGGCTTGGTGGTGTTTGCCTGCAATCCCAGCTACTTGGGAAGCTGAGGCAGTAGGATCACTTAAGCCTGAGGCTGCAGTGAGCTATTGACTGTGCCACTACACTTCAGCCTGTGTGACAGAGAGAGACCCTGTCTCAAAACTAAATGAATGAATGAAGTGATATTTAATACAAATGATTATTGTATTATTTAAAATACAGACTTTCTAGCCGGGCGCGGTGGCTCACACCTGTAATCCCAGCACTTTGGGAGGCCGAGACAGGTGGATCACAAGGTCAGAAGATCAAGACCATCCTGGCTAACATGGTGAAACCCCGTCTCTACTAAAAATACAAAAAATTAGCCAGGCATGGTGGCATACGCCTGTAGTCCCAGCTACTCGGGAGGCTGAGGCAGGAGAATAGCATGAACCCGGGAGGCAGAGCTTGCAGTGAGCCGAGATCATGCCACTGCGCTCCAACCTGGGTAACAGAGCAAGACTCTGTCTCAAGAAAAATAAATAATTAAAAAATAAAAAATAAAATAAAATAAATACAGACTTTCTAAAAGGATTGCTTTCTTGTCTGGGTGCAGTGGCTCATGCCTGTAATCCCAGCATTTAGGGAGGTTGAGGCGGATGGATCACTTGAGGCTGGGAGTTCAAGACCAGCCTTGCCAACAAGGTGAAACCCTGTCTCCACTAAAAATAAAAAAATTAGCCAGATGTGGTGGCGGGTGCTTGTAGTCCCAGCTACTCCGGAGTCTGAGGCAGGAGAAATGCTTCAACTTGAGAGGCAGAGGCTGCAGTGAGCTGAGATCACGCCACTGCACTCCAGCCAGGGTGACAGAGTGAGAGTCTGTTTCAAAATAAATAAAAATAAAAGGATTGCTTTTTTGATTGTGTGATGTATTAGTTATTGCTGCATAACGGATCACCCGAAATTTAACAGCTTAAAACAACAAACATCTCACATATTTCTGTGGGTCAGGAATCCCAAGAGGTTTAGATCGGTGGTTCTAGCTCAGGGTCTCTCATGAGATTTCGTTTATGATGTTGGCTTGTACTGTGTGGTCTGAAGGCCTGGCTGGGCTGAAGCATCTGCTTCCAAGCTCACTCATGGCCATTTATCAGAGGCCCAGTACCGTACTGGCTTTTGGCCAGGGAGGCCTTAATTTCTTACATATGGGCCTCTCCATAGGGCAGCATGCAACTTGGCAGCTGGTCTCCCTTAGAGTGAATGATCCAAGAGAGTATGAGAGTGTCTCACAATGGAAGCCAGGTATCTGTTATAACCTCATCTTAGAAATGATATAACATCACTCTGCCATATTTTGTCAGTCACGCAGACCCCTGGTACAGTGTGGGAGGTGACAACACAGGGTATTAATACTAGGAGGCAGGAATCATTGGGATCGTCTTGGAGGCTGGCTACCACATTCAATTAACCTTGCTATTAATTTCATTTAATCCCTACATCTGTCTTCATATTTGAAGAGGAAAAGATACTTTCTCATGTAAACATAATGGTGTTAAAGAGTAAGACTCTCTTATGCCACTTAAACAAAAGAATAAGACTCTCTTTAGAGATCTTAGTGAGAATTGTAAGAAATAAACAGAAGTCTGACTGCCTTATTTGATGTCATTGATGTATGCTGTATTGCTGGAGTAGAAGTTAAATAGAAAAATTGACCTGGTATATTCTACTGAAATGTGTCTTTTGACAGTTGAAATGTTCTTAATAGCTAAGTTTTAAAAAATGTGTTTGTTTGCTTTTCGTTTATATTTTATTGGTATGTATCTTATACTGCAAAATACATTTTAATGCCATGAAAGAATATGCTGTCTCTTTATTCGTCAGCTTTATAGCTTATATTTATGTATGACTTCTTAGAAAAGTATAAAAAGGATACTAAAGTCATTCCATTATTTATTTATTTATTTATTTATTTATTTATTTATTTATTTGAGATGGAGTCTCGCTCTGTCACCCAGGCTGGAGTGCAGTGGCCGGATCTCAGCTCACTGCAAGCTCCGCCTCCTGGGTGTACGCCATTCTCCTGCCTCAGCCTCCCGAGTAGCTGGGACTACAGGTGCCCGCCACCTCGCCCGGCTAGTTTTTTGTATTTTTTAGTGGAGACGGGGTTTCACCATGTTAGCCAGGATGGTCTTGATCTCCTGACCTCGTGATCCTCCCGTCTCGGCCTCCCAAAGTGCTGGGATTACAGGCTTGAGCCACCGCACCCGGCCCCTTTCCGTTATATTATGATTATTCGTGTTCTTAATGGTATTTTATGTTACTTGTTCCTTAACACTGGAAGGGGAAAGCAGGGTTATAAAATAGTTCCTGTTTGTTCAAACTAAAAGGTGTAGGTATACTAGAAAATTTAAAGAGATTTCAGGAATGGCATTGTACAGATAGTAGTAGGGGGAAAAATCAGAGGTGAATGACTCCCTTTGAAGACTTGCTACCAAAATGGACTAACAGAGTCCAGGCTCCACATACAAGCAATGTGGAAATGTGGATGATCTTCTCATATGCAAATACATACCTGGGTTTCACTTTCAGGGGGAACATTTTTATATTTGAGGAGCGCTGAAAATATATTTGATTAAAAGTCTGTATTTAATCTTTGGCAAAAAAGGAACTGTACATTGTAACACTGTACAGTTGTACAACGGTAACAGTAAAGGAATAAGGTGCAAGGAAATGTACATGTCATATGTATATATGATATATAGATATAATTGATATATAGATATATAGATAAATGATATGATATATAGATATGTATCTTATATAATGTATATATCATATATAGGTATTATATATAGTGTATATATAGATATAATTGGCAGACAATAATGGAACACATGATACTGATTCTGTTGCAATGATGTTGGTATACTCAGGCTGCTGGTAGAGGTATACGTTTTTTCAATTTTAGGGAGCAGTTTCTCCCAGGAATTCTGTTTTATTCCAAGGAAGTAATTCAAAAGGAAGGAAAGAGTTTGTTACTTTGATTTATGTATTGTAGTACTGTTTGTAGCAATTTTTTTTTTTTTTGAGACGGAATTTCACTCTTGTTTCCCAGGCTAGAGTGCAGTGACGCGATCTCAGCTCATCGCAACCTCCGCCTTCCAGGTTCAAGTGATTCTCCTGCCTCAGCCTTCTGAGTAGCTGGGACTACAGGCATGCACCACCACGCCCACCTAATTTTGTGTTTTTAGTAGAGACACAGTTCCTCCATGTTGGTCAGGCTGGTCTCGAACTCTGGACCTCAGGTGATCTGCCTGCCTCAGCGTCCCAAAGTGCTGGGATTACAGGTGTGAGCCACCGTGTCTGGCCTTTTTTTTTTTTTTTTTTTTTTAGATGGAGTCTGGCTCTGTTGCCCAGGCTAAAGTGCAGGGGTGCAATCTCGGTTCACTGCAGTGTCCGCCTCCTGGGTTCAAGTCATTCTCCTGCTTCAGCCTCCTGAGTAGCTGGGGTTATAGGCACCCACTACCATGCCCAGCTAATTTTTGTATTTTTAGTAGAGACATGGTTTCACCATGTTGGCCAGGCTGATCTCGAACTCCTGACCTCAGGTGATCCACCTGCCTTGGCCTCCCAAAGTGCTGGGATTACAGGCATGAGCCACTGTGCCCAGCCTGTTTGTAATAATTTGAAAAACAATACAGTTATAATTTATAATAGTAATATAGTCATTTGTAATAATATAAAAAATCAGAGGAGAATGATTACGTTAATTGTAATACATTAGTACAAGGGAATGTGCAGCCATTATATTGACATTGTATAGGTGGTTTTCAGCTTTCACATATTATACATTGACATGCCAAACTTAGACATATGTCATCTAACTCCATGTTTCTCAAACTTCAGTTATAAATATTTAAAACTTAAGTTATTCTCATGGATTCATGCGTTGACTTAAGTAATTTGAATTATAAGGCTACCTAAATATAAAACATAAACTAGGTAAAGCTCCTTATACTTAAATGCACTATAAAATCGAAACTAATTTACCAATAAAATAATAACCAGTAAAATATTACTTGAAAATACTAATTTATGTAAAAGTGATATTTTACTGAAACCAAATTGCACACCCTCAGTGTAAATGTGATACCAGTGCAGCAACAGGTTCGTTTGTTTCTCTTCTTTCTTCTCTTTAGAGTCAAGGTCAGCAGGTTCTTGCAACTGTAACACACCTGTACAACTGGGTGCTGTGAATGACTCAGTTCTCATGATTTTGACTCTGTTTAGTCTACTACAAACAATTTTTTTTTTTTTTTTTTTTTTTTTTACCATAGCGATCAAAACATTGGTGTTTTGTTGCTGTTGTTTCGGGTTTTTTGAGATAGGGTCTCACTCCCATCACCCAGGCTCAAGTGCAGTGATGTGATCACAGCTCACTGCAGCATCAACCTCCCTAGACTCGGATGATCCTCCCACCTCAGCTTCCCTAGTAGCTGGGATGACAGGTGTACACCACCACACCCTGCTTTTTTTTAGTAAAAGTGGCCCACCATGTTGCCCAGGCTGGTCTCGAACTCCTGGGCTCAAGCAATCTGCCTACCTCAGCCTCCCAAAGTGTTGGGATTACAGACATGAGCCACTGTGCCTGGGTGATTGTTTTGTTTTTATTTGGCAATGTATCATTTATTATTAAGACTATGTCATTTTTTTCTGATTAGCTCAAACCAATTAAAGTAGTACCGCATTGCCAACTAGATGTTAACACCACACAAAAGTGAGCACTGAAGTCCTTTGGCAATAGTGAGTTCCATGGGGGTCATCCATGTGATGCATAGTGTTTATTCTGTGATGTTTCTAAACATCATTAAAATGAAAACATGAAATTAAACTCAAAGAGAAGTTTCAGATCTCTGTGAATGTATCAGTAGGTCTGTGGACTCCAAAATTGATCTAATTACTGTTTTGAGCTGTTAGTTTGTGCTACAATCTGCCAGACTCTGCCACTGCAGGAAAGAAGTGGGTCTTATTTGATTTTGTCACCTCCTACTGTTAGCCTTCTGGTTCTTACTCCCACCACGCATTGTGACGGGAAAAGAGTGAGTAGCATAGGTGTCGAGGGAGGTGGTAAAGGGGAGGCTTGTCCAGGATGTCACTTGTGGGTGGAATGGCTGGCAGAGATCCTACTCAGTTTGTGCAGCAGACACTGGAGAAGGATTCTCCCTTCTGTATTCCAGACACCTACTCTGTGTTTCTGGTGCAGTTTTAAAGATTTGACTGCACTAATATATGGTTAGGTAAACCTTTGGGAAGGGAACTACTGAGTTCAGCTTCCTGGTGCTGGGCTAATGGAGTGGTTGCTGGGGTCCTTCTGCCCCACCTCCTACCTTATGGTATATGAATTTCTTGTTTGTCTTTTAGAAAGTTAACTTTCAAAAAAGATTTTAGGGATAATATATATGAAAATAGGTGATCTTTGGAACAGGGATTCCCAACTCCCAGGCCACAAACCAGTACCCATCAGTGGCCTGTTAGGAACCTGGCCTCACAGCAGGAGGTGAGTGGCAGCAGCAGCAGCAGCAGTGACAACGATGATGATGACGATAATGATGATGATGACAACTGAAGATTTATCTGTATTTACTGCCACTCCCCATTGCTTGCATTACCACCTGAGCTCTGCCTCCTGTCAGATCAGCAGAGGCATTTTATTCTCATAGGAACACGAACCCTATTGTGAACTGCGCATGTGAGGAATCTAGGTTGTGTGATCCTTATGAGAATCTAATGCCTGATGATCTGAAGTGGAACAATTTCATCCCCAAACCATCCCCCCCCAGCCCCCCTGTATTAGTCTGTTTTCACACTGCTGGTAAAGAAATACCCAAGACTGGGAAATTTACAAAAGAAAAAGGTTTAATGGACTCAGTTCCATGTGGCTGGAGAAGCCTCACAATCATGGCAGAAGGTGAAAGGCACATCTCACGTGGTAGCAGACAAGAGAAGAGAGCTTATGCAGAGAAGCTCCTCTTTATAAAACCATCAGATCTTGTGAGACTTATTCACTATCATGAGAATAGCATGTGAAAGACTTGCCCCCATGATTCAGTTACCTCCCACCAACTCCCTCTCACAACACTTGGGAACTGTGGGAGCTACATTCAAGATGAGATTTGGGTGGGAAAATAGCCAAACCATATCACCCCACATCCATGGATTGTCTTCCACAAAACCAGTCCCTGGTGCCAAAAACATTGGGGGCTGCTGCTTTAGAAGATGTTGGGCATGGGAGTTTGATATTGCAAAGAAATCAACACCAAGACGGAGGATCCCTCAGCAAGACTAGTTTACTTTCTGCGAAAAGGGTGCACTCGTCAGCAGTCCAACCACGAGAGCACGCTGAACAAAGGAGTCGAGGACATTTATAACCTTTACATCCTGATGCAGTTCCCTAGAGCTGTGTCCCATTCGCATTGGCTGGGATGGGACCTCACACTCTAAACTTAACTCTATTGGCTAATAATTCAGAACTTTCCTAAATAGGGAGAAGGGAAAGAAGACAAAGAAAAGAGGAAGTTAGTGATAAGAGGTCAGAGGGGTTTCCAAAAAAGCAATGGCAAGCATCCTAATTCCGGACTCATTTAGCCTTATTTCAACCTACCAGAACAAGTTGGTGCAGCCTCGGAATATACACATACAAACATTTAACCAGGGAATGATAAACCCTTTATGGATTAAGAAACTTTGAAGAACTTCTCTATTCCCTACAGAAGACATGATGTTCACTAAAAGGTATTGGGACAACCAAATCTGGAAAATAAATGCTTATTGCACACATATTAAGATAAATTTCAGATGGATTAATGAGCTTAAACAATGAAATCAATAATTACTATATAAAAATACTGGTTCATGTTTTTTGGTTTTTTGTTTTTGACCAAGTCTTGCTCTATCACCCAGGCTGTAGTACAGTGGTGCAATCTCAGCTCACTGCAGCCTCCGCCTAGTGGGTTCAAGTGATTCTCGTGCCTCAGCCTCTTGAGTAGCTGGGACTACAGGTGTG
Organism: Chlorocebus sabaeus; assembly: GCF_047675955.1. NCBI lineage: Eukaryota > Metazoa > Chordata > Mammalia > Primates > Cercopithecidae > Chlorocebus > Chlorocebus sabaeus. The sequence goes on from NC_132911.1 coordinate 98,496,944, forward strand.
CACTACTACAGCCAGCTAATTTTTGTATTTTTAGTAGAGATGGAGTTTCGTCATGTTGGCCAGGCTGGTCTTGGACTCCTGGCCTCAAGTGATCCACCTGCCTTGGCCTCCCATAGTCACTGTGCCTGGCCTGATTCATGTTTTAAAAAATTATTTGTAATAGACAAAGTTGGAAACAAAGTGTATAACAATAGGAAATTTATAGTAGATCTACACAATGGTGTGTCATGGTCATTAAATGTTCTTGAAGTATGTTTATTGACATGGATATCTTGGAAAGATGTTCATAATATATTGTTAAGTAAAAAATAGTTTGTTAGAGAATTAGGAAAGAGCTAAGATTTACTGTAATACTGAATGTTTACTAGGTTCTAGGCACTGCTAACTTCCTTGCAGCTTTTGTTTCATTTGACTGTCACATGTGATCCTGTTTTTGCGTATATATGTGTATCTGTGTATGGGTGTGTGTATAAATATATGCAAACCTATCTTCTATGAATGTATATGTGAATAAGTATTTTAATGCTTTTTAACAGCTTTATTGAGGTATAATTGACATAGAATGAACCAGACATACTTAAAGTATCCAATTTGATCAATTTAGGCATTTAAATATACCCACAAAATCATCAACACAATCAGTATAATGAATATATCCATCACTACCCAAAGTTTCCTTTTTTTTTTTTTTTTTTTTTGAGACAGGATCTCACTCTCACCCAGGCTGGAGTGCAGTGGTGCAGTCTAGGCTCACTGCAACCTCCATCTCCCAGGTTCCAGCAATTCTCCTGCCTCAGCCTCCTGAGTAGCTGGGGTTATAGACATGTGCCACCATGCCTGGCTAATTTTTATATTTTGAGTAGAGGACGGGTTTCACCATGTTGGCCAGGCTGGTCTTAAACTCCTGACCTCAAGTGATCTGCCCACTTCAGCCTCCCAAAGTGTTGGGATTACAGGCGTGAGCCACTATGCCCAGTCTCCAAAATTTCCTTTCTAATACCTCCCTCTTTTCTTACCCAACCACCACTACTATGTCCCCAGGAAACCTGTGTCTGCTTTCTTTTTTTTTTTCTTTTTTTTCTTTTTTGAGACTGAGTCTCACTCTGTCGCCCAAGCTGGAGTGCAGTGGCACGATCTCGGCTTGCTGCAGCCTCTGCCTCCTGGGTTCAAGCAGTTCCTGCCTCAGCCTCCCAAGTAGCTGGGATTACAGGTGTGCACCACCACGGCCAGCTGATCTTTGCATTTTTAGTAGAGATGGAGTTTCACCATGTTGCCCAGGCTGATCTCAAACTCCTGGGCTGAAACAATTCACATGCCTCAGCCTCCCAAAGTGCTGTGATTACAGGCGTGAGTGAGCACGCCCAGCATGATTTGCTTTCAGTCTCTATAGATGGTGTTTTCTAGAATTATATATTAATGGAGTCATACAGCACATACTTTTTGGTGGTGGGGCTCCAGCTTTTTTTACTCAGTGTTATTTTGGTATGTATGTTGGCTATATTAATAGTTCATTCTTTTTTATCACTAAGTTCTATTACATAGTATGGATATATCATAATTCATTTATTCAGATACTGATGGACATTTGGGTAGTTTCCAGTTTTGTGTGGACATATGCTTTCATTTCTTTTGGGTAGAATTGCTAGGTTGTATGGCAGGTGTATATTTAACTTTTCAGATACTGCCAAACTGTTTTCTGAAGTGATGGTACCATTCTATTTTTCTATCAAAATTATGTGAGAGTTCCATGTGGTCTATATTCTTGTATTTCCCTGATGATTAATGATATTGGGTACCTTTTCATGTGTTTGTTGGTCATTCATGTATTTTGTGAAATGTCTAAGTATTTTGCCCATTTTAAAAGCTTAGACTGCCAGGCGCAGGGTCTCACACCTGTAATCCCAGCACTTTGGGAGGCTGAAGCAGGAGGATCATGAGATTAAGAGATCTAGGAGACCATCCTGGCCAACATGGGGAAACCGCCCCCTACTAAAAATACAAAAATTAGCTGGACAGGGTGGCATGTGCCTGTAGTCCCAGCTACTCAGGAGGCTGAGGCAGGAGAATGGCTTGAACCTGGGAGGCAGAGCTTGCAGTGAGCCGAGATTGTGCCACTGCACTCCAGCCTGGGTGACAGAGTGAGACTTGGTCTCAAAAAAAAAAAAAAAAAAAGCTTAGATTTATCTTTTAATTGTTTATTTGTCAGAGTTCTTTGTTATTGTAGTTAACAGTCTTTGGTCTCATATGTGTACTGTGAATATTTTTTCATAGACTGTGGCTTGCTTTCTTTTAAGATTAGTACTTATAGTATCCTGTCCAAGAAATCTTTCTTTTTTTTTCTTTGTCTTTTTCTTTCTTTCTTTCTTTCTTTTTGAGACAGGCTGGAGTGCAGTGGTGTGGTCTTGGCTCACTGCAATCTTGACCTCCCAGGCTCAATGGATCCTGTCACCTCAGCCTTCCAAGTAGCTGGGACTACATGCACGTGCCACCGTGCCTTGCTAATTTTTCTATTTTTTGTAGAGGCGTGGTCTCATTATGTTGCCTAGGCTGGTCTCAAACTCCTAGGCTCAAGTGATCCTTTCACTTCAGCCTCCCAAAGTGCTGGGATTACAGGCATGAGTGAGCCACCATGCCCAGCCTCAATAAATCTTTCTTCACTGGAAATATACTGTAATGTTTTCCTATGTTTTCATCAAGAAACGTTATGGTTTCAGTTTTTAGGTTTAGGTATATGATCTATTTCAAATTAATTTTTATGTACGATGTGAGATAATGGTTGAGATTATTTTCTTTTTCATATAGTTGTCCAGTTACAGCATGATTTTTAAAAAGACTTTCTTTTTACTAGTGTTTTGACTTAGCACTTTGAGTAAAAATGAACTATGTATGTGTGGGTTTATTTCTAGACTGGTCTTTTTTGTCCTATTGATTTGTATATTCTAATTCCAATACCATACTGTATTGATAACTGTTGCCTTTTTATAAGTCAAAATTAGATTGTTTAAGCCTCTAAATGTGTTCTTCTTTGTCCAGATTATTTTGGCTATTGTAGATCCTTAGTACTTCCATATAAATTTTAGAATCAGCTTTTAAATTTCCTTTTTAAAAGCTTGCTCAGATTTTGATAAAGATATCATGGATCCATCAGTTCAACTGGGGAGAACGGACATGTTAACAATACTGAGTCTTCCATTCTGTGGTATATAAAACATGATACATCTGACATATCACTTCATTTATTTAGGGTTTCTTTCTCTCAGCATTTTTGTGGGTTTTCTTCCTTTTTCTTTTTTTGAGACAGAGTCTCTCTCTGTCGCCCAGGCTGGAGTGGGAGTGCAGTGGCACAATCTTGGCTCACTGCAGCCTCGACCTGGGTTCAAGCGATCTTCCTACTTCACTCTACCATATAACTGGGACCATGGAAGCCACACCCGGCTAGTTTTTATATTTTTGGTAGAGATGGGATTTTGCCATGTTGACCAGACTGGTCTTGAACTCCTGGGCTCAAGCAGTCGTCTGTTTGTGCCTCCCAAAGTGTCAGGTGTGAGCCACTGCACCCAGCCCAATTTTCTTGTTTTTAGTGTAGAGATCTTACCTATCTTTTTAAAGATTCATTCATAGAGATTTTATCTTTTTGATGTTGTTATTAATGGTAATTTTAGGCTGGGCGCAGTGGCTCATGCCTGTAATCCCAACACTTTGGGAGGCCAAGGTGGGCGGATCACCAGAGTTTGGGAGTTTGAGACCAACCTGACCCATGTGGAGAAACTCTGTCTCTACTAAAAATACAAAATTAGCTGGGCGTGATGGTGCATGCCTGTAATGCCAACTACTCGGGAGGCTAAGGCAGGAGACTCGCTTGAACCCGGAGGCAGAGGTTGTGGTGAGCCAAGATCACGCCATTGCACTCCAGCCTGGGCAATAAGAGCGAAGCTCCGTCTCAAAAAACAAAAAAACTAATTTTAATGTTCATTGATAGTTTATAGAAAAACAATTGATTTGTGTCTATTAACCTTATATCCCACAGCTGGCTGGGTGTGGTGGCTCATGCTTGTAATCCCAGCACTTTGAGAGGCCAAGGTGGGTGGATCACCTAAGGTCAGGAGTTTGAGACCAACCTGACCAACATGGTGAAACCCCATCTCTCCAAAAAATACAAAATTCGCCGATTGTGGTGGTGCGTGCCTGTAATCCCAGCTACCGGGGAGGCTGAGGCAGGAGAATCACTTGAACTTGGGAGGCGGAGGTTGCAGTGAGCCGAGATCGCACCATTGGACTCCAGCCTGGGCAACAAGAGGGAAACTATCTCAAAACAGCAAAAACAGGGCGAGCACGGTGGCTCACGCCTGTAGTCCCAGGATTTTGGGAGGCCGAGGCGGGCGGATCACGAGGTCAGGAGATCGAGGCCATTCCGGCTAACACAGTGAAACCCCGTCTCTACTAAAAATACAAAAAAATAAGCCGGGCGTGGTGTCACATACCTGTAGTCCCAGCTACTTAGGAGGCTGAGGCAGAAGAATCGCTTGAACCCGGGAGGCGGAGGTGGCAGTGAGCCGAGATCACGCCATTACACTCCAGCCTGGGTGACAGAGTGAGACTCCATCTCAAAAAAAAAAAAAAATAGAAACCTTATAGCCCACAGCCTCGCTAAATTCATTTATTCGTTTTGATATTTTTTTGAGATTTTTTTTTTTTTTTTTTTGAGACGGAGTCGCACTCAGTCGTCCGGGCTGGAGTGCAGTGGCACGATCTTGGCTCACTGCAAGCTCCGCCTCCCGGGTGCATGCCATTCTCCTGCCTCAGCCTCTGGAGTAGCAGGGACTACAGACGCCCGCCACCGTGCCCGGCTAATTTTTTTGTATTTTTAGTAGAGATGGGGTTTCACTGTGTTAGCCAGGATGGTCTCGATCTCCTGACCTCATGATCCGCCCACCTCGGCTTCCCAAAATGCTGGAATTACAGGCATGAACCACCGCGCCCGGCTTTTTAAGATTCTTTAGGGTTTTCTATGTACACAGTATCTTCTGCAAAAAAAAACCCGACAGTTTTACTTTCCTTTGCAACTTGATTCCTTGTGTTTCTTTTCCTCATCGTACTGTACTGACTAAGCTATGGCAGAAGATTTAACAATGTTAGCCTCTGAATGGGTGAGATTATAGGTGTTTTAAGATTTTTCTTCTTTTTGTTGGTATACATTTTCTAATATTTCTTTAACAAACATATATTGCTTTTACAATAAAATATTTTTCAAAAAAGAATAAGTATGAAGAAAGGAAAACATGCAGAATACATTTAAGTTTAAAAAGCAGAATATAAATTCATTGAAGAGTTTTGATCCTGTAAAATATTTATGTAAGGGACAAATACTTGAATGTATTATAAGGCAGTGGAGATCCTTGATTTTTTATAATAGTGATTAGTATTATTACAGATATTGACAGGAACAAAAATATTTAAGTGTAATTATTTTTTACCCTGTTTTTATCTCTTTCTTCCTAGGAAATTCTTTTGTCTTGTTTTGCTTAGCTACTGAACTATTGTGCTAAACAGAAAATGGTCAAAATATTATTTTGAAGCATCACAGAGAGGGCTGCAGATGACTTGACTTAAGAAAGTATGGTGGCTCACGCCTGTTATCCCAGCACTTTGGGAGGCCGAGGCAGGTGGATCATGAGGTCAGGAGTTCCAAACCAGCCTGGCCGTCATAGTGAAACCTTGTCTCTACTAAAAATACGAAAAATTAGCTGGGCGTGGTGGTGGGCACCTGTAGTCCCAGCTACTCAGGAGGCTGAGGCAGGAGAATCGCTTGAACCTGGGAGGCAGAGATTGTAGTGAGCCAAGATTGCACCATTGCACTCCAGCCTGGGTGACAGAGCAAGACTCCATCTCAAAAAAAAAAAAAAAGAAAAAGAAAAAGGAAGTACATTGTGCTACCGGGCATGGTAGCTCACACCTGTTATCCCAGCACTTTGGGAAGCAAAGGCAGGCAGATTGTTTGAACCCAGAAGTTTGAGACCAGCCTGGGCAACGTGTCATAACGCTGGCTCTACTAAAAATACAAAAAATTAGGTGGGCATGGTGGCATGTGCCTGTAATCCCAGCTACTTGGAGATACTGAGGCGGAGCGATCCTTTGAGCCTGGGAGGTCGAGGCTGCAGTGAGCCATGATCGTGTCACTGCACTCCAGCAATTGGGGAGGGAATAGGAAGAAAGTTATTAGTGCTTAGAGGTCTGAGACTGGGAAAAGAGATGAGTAAAAATGATTTTTAGGGTTTATTATATATGCTGCTGTTATGAATAGAAAAAAGTTATTAGTGTTTAGAGGTCTGAGACTAGGAAAAGAGATGAGTAAAAATGATTTTTAGGATTTATTATATATGCTGCTATTATGGAAGGAGAAAATTGCTTTCTCAAAAATGTTTTTGTTCCTATGTTTTCATGGCATTTTGAAGTATGTGTTTGTTTCTTTTGGCTGTGATAACATGCTGAGCCTGGTTGGATTTATTGCTGTTGCAACTTTATCTTCTTGGTCTGTGAGGATGTGACATTTGTAATTTTGATTATTTGCAAACAATTCAGTGGTTCATGATTGGTGTAATTGGAAATATAATTACCAACTCTGATACCAGTATGCAGGAGTGTGTCACTTGGCCATTGAGGGAACTAAGTTAACATGCAAGCATGCTAATCATTATTACTTAGGCAAGTTAGGCGGCAATTTTCATAAATTTTCAAAAAAAACAATAGCACCTTTATTTTTGTGTAGAAAATAGCTATTGAGTGTAAGAGAGCCAAATCTATGATTGCTGGAGAGGTGTGAGGTATTGTGGTATGAGGATATGCACAGGACACAACAAGCTCTCAATGAAAATTGATTCAGGAGTCTTGCTGTGTCACCCAGGCTGGAGTGCAGTGGCGTGATCTCTGCTGTCCGCAACCTCCGCCTCCTGGGTTCAAGCAATTCTTCTGCCTCAGCCTAACAAGTAGCTGGTACTACGAGCACGCACCACCACGCTAGGCTAATTTTTGTGTTATTAATAAAGACGGGTTTTCACCACGTTGGCCAGGCTGGTCTGGAACTCCTGAGCTTAGGTGATCCACGTGCTTCAGCCTCCCAAATTGCTAGGATTACAGGCATGAGCCACTGTCCCCGGCCTGACATTCCTATATTTCTGATTCTGGGAATTTTCAAGTCTCTAAGTATATCACATAAAAGACTGTGATATTAATTCTGGGGAACCTGCTGACTGAAAAGATTATTGAATTAGATATCAAAAGATGAGCATTTTAATCCCAGTTATGCCACCTACTAGCTAGATGGCCTTGATTAAATTACCTTACATTTCTGAACTTCATACTCCTTTTGTAAAGGGGAATAAGAACTTTGGATCTGCCAGGCTGCTAATTATATGGTGCAGATTGTACTCTAGTGAAGGGTAGCCATCTGGTTAAGGGAAGGGAGGGTGGGGCTGAAATCCGGGGTACTCTGTGCAACAAGCTGTGTACCTTAGCATGGGGTGTACCTAGAGAAGGCATGCCTTTTTCAATCTCTCACAGAGGCCCATCTGTTCACCAAGTAGTGCACAGTAGCTCTGCAGCTTCTTGGGGGCGACGGGGGCCGGGGGTGAGATCCTATTAATTTGCTCAAAGATGATGTATAGACAATGGTGGATCTGGGCTGGGCGTGGTGGCTCATGCCTGTAATCCCAGCACTTTGGGAGGTCGAGGCGGGTAGATCACCTGAGGTCAGGAGTTTGAGACAACATGGTGAAACCCAGTCTCTACTAAAAATATAAAAATTAGCCAGGTGTGGTGATTCGCGCCTGTAATCCCAGCTACGCAGGAGGCTGAGGTTCACTTGAACCCTGGAGGCAGAGGTTGCAGTGAGCCAAGATCGTGCCACTGCACTGCAGCCTGAGCGACAGAGATAGACTCCATCTCAAAAAAAAAAAAAAGACAATGGTGGATCTGGCTATGCCTGCCTCACAGGATTGTTATGGAGAACAATGAGATTTGTGTTAAAGTACTTTGAAAAGTATAATGTAACACAAATATAATGTCTTATTTACTATTCATCTGTGGTTTATTTTAGGGTAGATACAACAAGAATTGAATACTCCATTCCTTTAAGAGAAAACTGGGCACTACCATATTTTGCATGCCAAATTGCTGCACTTACAGGCTATTTAAAAAGCAACTTAAATACTTATGGAGAGGTAAGATACAAATCTGTTTTATCCATTGCAGCTAATTCTAATGTATTGCAAATGTGGTACATAATAGCAAATAAATTTTAGTCCTAGTAAGAATTAAATCGTATTTAATGAAGCCTGGTTACTACATATTAAAAGGTATAGTTAGGTAGTTTTCTTACAACACTGTTACTCTGTAATCTGATTAACAGTCAACAAGGAGAAAGGAGATGTTTTATTATTTTAATATAGTTAACTTGACAAATATATGAAGAATCTCTTATTTTGAAAATCTGTTCCACTGTTATTTTATCACTTCTCGGACTTCTGGAACATTGATGGCCTTCAATCTCCATGATTTAAAGATATATTAAACAAGATGTAGAGTGACCACAAATGACAGCAGTGTTAACTTGGATGGCAGCCCTGCATATTCTGTTTCTTCTCATGTTTTCTGTGACTGAGGTATAGGTAGGTTGGTAAAAATTTCAGGAGACTTTCCCTGGTAGTTTAGATTCTTACATTGTTATTGTTATTGTTGTTGCCACAGCCCTTTTGGCAGTTAGAAAAAGCCTGCAGAGTCTGTCTCAGGATAATGATTTTAGGCCAGGCGCTGTGGCTCATGCCTATAATCCCAGCACTGTGGGAGGCTGAGGTGGGCGGATCACTTAAGGTCAGGAGTTTGTGACCAGCCTGGCCAACGTGGTGAAACCTCATCTCTAATAAAAATTCAAAAATTAGCCAGCTGTGATGGCACACACCTGTAATCCCAGCTACTTGGGAGGCTGAGGTGGGAGGATCACTTAAGGTCAGGAGTTTGTGACCAGCCTGGCCAACATGGTGAAACCTCATCTCTAATAAAAATTCAAAAATTAGCCAGCTATGATGGCACACACCTGTAATCCCAGCTACTTGGGAGGCTGAGGTGGGAGGATCGCTTGAACCTGGGAGGCGGAGGTTGCAGTGAGCTGAGATCGAACCACTGCCCGCTAGCCTGGGCAACAGAGTGAGACCCTGCCTCCAGAAAGAAAAAGAATAATTATTTAAAATGCATAAAATGATTATAGAGGCAACCAGTTATATTGAAATTGACTGGATTGTAACAGTCCTTTGATAGTCTTCTTATTTGGGGTTAAGAATTCCTGGCTAGAAAAAGAGAGCAGAGATTATTAAACCTGGTTGTCCAGGAAACAGGATGTACTTGTGGGTCCTTTATAAAAATCTCTGAAAAAATGTACTATTGTTTTCTCCTTTCAGTGGTGACAAGTGTCCTGAGCATAGCAAACTTTATTATTTCATTTTTATAACTAGCATTTCCTTTTTTGTGTATAAAATAACATGAACACATTTCAGCTTTGTGATCTTCCTTTATGTTGTATTTGTATAAAGATCTTTCTGCACAAGAGTATATTTTCTTTTTTTTTTTTTTAGACAGAGTCTTACTATCTGTCACCCAGGCTGGAGTGTAATGGTGTGATCTCTGCTCACTGCAACCTCTGACTCCTAGGCTCAAGCAATTCTCCTGCCTTAGCCTCCTGTGTAGCTGGGATTACAGGTGCCTAGCACCATGCCCAGCTAATTTTTGTATTTTTAATAGAGACAGGGTTTCACTATGTTGGCCAGGCTGGTCTCGAACTACTGACCTCAAATGATCTGCCCGCCTTGGCCTCCCAAAGTGCTGGGACTATAGCTATGAGCCACTGCACCTGGCCAAGAGTATATTTTCTTTTTTTTTTTTTTTTTTTTTTTTTTTTGAGGCGGAGTCTCGCTCTGTCGTCCAGGCTGGAGTGCAGTGGCCAGATCTCGGCTCACTGCAAGCTCCGCCTCCCGGGTTTACGCCATTCTCCTGCCTCAGCCTCCCGAGTAGCTGGGACTACAGGCGCCCGCCACCGCGCCCAGCTAGTTTTTTGTATTTTTTAGTAGAGACGGGGTTTCACTGTGTTAGCCAGGATAGTCTCGATCTCCTGACCTCGTGATCCGCCCGTCTCGGCCTCCCAAAGTGCTGGGATTACAGGCTTGAGCCACCGCGTGCGGCCGAGTATATTTTCTTTAATAGTCAGAGAGTCTATGATTGAATATTTTCCTGTTTGATTGTACAACTGTCTCTTAGAGAAGAATAGTGCTTCAATTGTTAAGTAAAAGAGTTTAGTATAGGCCGGGTGTGGTGGCTCACGCCTATAATATTACCCAGCGCTTTGGGAGGCTGAGGCAGGCAGATCCCCTGAGGTCAGGAGTTCGAGACCAGCCTGGCCAACATGGCGAAACCCGTCTCTATTAAAAATACAAAAATTAGCTGGGTGTGGTGGTGCACAGCTGTACTCCCAGCTAGTTGGGAGGCTGAGGTGGGAGAATCGCTTGAACCCAGAGGTGGGGGTTGCAGTGAGCTGAGATCATGCCACTGCACTCCAACCTGGGCAACAGAGTAAGACTCCGTCTCTTAAAAAAAAAAAGAGTTTGGTATAGCGGAATGAACTGCCTAAGTTTCTTTATATTTACCTTTTTGTTTGTTTCTTTGAGACATGGACTCGCTCTATCACCCAGGCTGGAGTGCAGTGGCATGATCTAGGCTTACTACATTTTTGACCCATCACCCATCTTCCCCAAATAATATCTTGCATGACCTTAATACCTTGTCAAAGTCAAGAAATTGACATTGATATAATACTGTTAATTCAGGCACTGACTTTCTTCACATTTCACCAGGTTTTACATGTACTGCTTTTGTGGAAAGTGGGTGTATAGTCATATTAGTTGTTATCACATGTATACATTTGAGTAACCGTCATCATAATCAAGACATAGAACTCTTCTCTCACCACTAAGAAACTCTTGTGTACGTTAATAATCACATCCTTCCTCTAACCCAAACCTCTGGCAACCACTGATCTCTTCTCTATCACTATAGTTTTGTCACCTTGAAAGGTTATATAAATGGAATCAAATCATGTAGTATGTAACCTTTTAAGATTAGCTTTTTTCACTTAGCCTAATAATGCCCTTGACATCCATGTGAGTTATTACGTGTGAATACTTTGCTCCTTGCCATCACTGAGCAGTATTTTAGCAACATGCATTTTTTTTTTTTTTTGAGAGGGGGAGTCTCTTGCTCTGTTGCCCAGGCTGGAGTGCAGTGGGACAATCTCAGCTCACTGCAACCTCCGCCTCCTGGGTTCAAGCGATTATCATGCATCAGCCCCCCAGCAGCTGGGACTACAGACGCACATCACCACACCCAGCTAATTTTTGTATTTTTAGTAGAGACGGAGTTTCACCATGTTGGCCAGGCTGGTCTCCAACTCCTGGCCTCAAGTGATCCACCTGCCTTGACCTCACAGAGTGTGTCTGGAGTTGGTTCTTTCCAGTGAGTTCGTGGTCTGGCTGACTTCAAGAATGAAGCCGCGGACTGCCGGGGTGAGTGTTACAGCTTTTAAAAATGGCACGGACCCAAAGAGCGAGTGGTAGCAAGGTTTATTGTGAAGAGCGAAAGAACAAAGCTTCCACAGCATGGAAGGGGACCCAAGCGGGTTACCACTGCTGACTGGGGTGGCCAGCTTTTATTCCCTTATTTGTCCCCTGTCATGTTCTGTTTTTGTCCTATCAGAGTGCCCATTTTTCAATCCCCTGCGATTGGCTACTTTTAGAATCCTTCTGATTGGTGCATTTTACAGAGCGCTGATTGGTGCACTTTACAGAGCGCTGATTGGTGCATTTTACAGAGCACTGATTGGTGCGTTTTACAGAGCACTGATTGGTGCATTTTACAATCCTCTTGCTAGCTACAGAGCACTGATTGGTGCGGTTTTACAGAGTGCTGATTGGTGCATTTTACAGTCTTAGCTACAGAGTGCTGATTGGTGTGTTTTACAATCCTCTTGTAAGACAGAAAAGTTCTCCAAGTCCCCACTGGACCCAGGAAGTCCAGCTGGCTTCACCTCTCAAAAGTGTTGAGACTATTGGTGTGAGCCACTGTGCTCAGCTTACATGTATTTTGTTTGTTTGTTTGTTTTTGAGATGGAGTTTCGCTCTTGTTGCCCAGGCTGGAGTGCAATGGTGCGATCTCGGCTCAACACAACCTCTGCTTCCCTGGTTCCAGCAATTCTCCTGCCTCAGCCTCCCAAGTAGCTGGGATTACAGGCCTGCTGCACCACACCCAGCTAATTTTGTATTTTTAGTAGAGACGGGGTTTCTCCATGTTGGTCAGGTTAGTCTCGAACTCCCGACCTCAGATGATCCGCCTGCCTCGGCCTCCCAAAGTACTGGGATTACAGGTGTGAGTCACCGTGCCCAGCCCATATACTTTTAAAAAATCACGTATTTTGTATTTTGCTTCCCATTGTTGAGGCTAAGTTTAGTCGTCCCAGTTGCCTCAGGATATCCAAGTTCAGTTCAGTCTTTTGTGCAGTTATCTGGAGTCATTAAGAAACATTTGTGGTTGATTATTGAAACCTGTTTGATGTATCACATAAATCCTATGTGTAAAAAGTTCACACTACAGGCACAGTGAAAGTGAAGCCCTGTGAGACACTGCAAGCAAGGTCAAGGGTAGGCAAGACTGCACAGAACCTTGAAAATGCTCAGGGAAAGAAATAACTTTGCTAACTCTACAGGTTGTGTTTGATACATAGTTCTCTCTTTAAGACATTTTTACTGTGTGCTCTTAGAGTAGTTTGAGAGTCAACCTTTGGAATTAACAATTTGTTTTAGTGTGTTGTAGCTTTCCCCCAGAATCTCAGAATTAATCTCCAAATGCCCGGTACGTTAATTAGGCTGGGTCTAGATTTGAGCCTTCATTGCTTTCTGGAATTGGTTTCTCTGGGAATGATGGTGTCAGGTCTGGTTATTACAGCTCTGATTGTTCCACATTAGAAGGCTTCCAGAACCCTTGCCCTGCGCATAGCTATGGTGACAGGAAGAGCAGAAGCTTATGTTAGAGCCCTTCTGTGCTTTGCAGTTGGTGTTATTTGCCCAACAGGTGGAAGTTTGCCATTTCTTACATTTGGTTCTCTGGTCTTAATCTAATTCAGGATGCTGGAAAATTATTTTATCTGCTGGAGGCTGAGGTATTTCTGACTCTGGAATTTATCCTTGAGTGTAGTCAGCTGAGTATGAAAGACTTAGTTTTAGAGAGCACAGTTCTTAGGTTTCTTGACTGACCTTTATTGTCCTTCTCCTTCACTGTTCTTATCTGAACAAGGTCATTTGACACTACAGCCAGTGGAGGGATCCAGAGTTTAAAAGTAGGTCCATGGAAGAAGGAGAGGCTGTTGTTGAATATGTTATGGGATTTGTCACAGACTTGGTAACTTGCTAAGGGATCACATGGGGGATGACATTTTGAAGGACAGAATTGACCTAGGCAGATTTTCAGCAAGGGCAGTGACATCCCTTGTGTTTAGTATTTAGCAGAAGAAAAGAGCTGAAAGTTTAATATGGCTGACAGTACAGGCAATGGGGAAAGATAACACTTCTGTTGACAGGAAGTGAAAAAAGCAAAGACAGAGGCTGTGGAATAGGCTGAGATGTAAACAGACTATTGAAATGAAGAAAATAAGTTTGAACCATGATGAATACCAACATTTAAGTTATTTGGACAGAGAAAAGTTAACATAAATTGTTAACCAAGTATAAAGTCATTAACTTGCTAAATGAAAGGGTAATAAGAGCCTGAAAGTTTCATAGAGATCACAACTACAGAAAACAGCTACCACCACTAGGACTGAGGGAACAAAGGGAAAATTAGGAAATTATTAAAACTTGAAGCACCATGGAAGTGAAATATTATTTTCACAGCAAAAGGAGTTACTTCCACAATAACAAAAGCTCACCAGCCAGGTCTAGTAAACGCCACCACTTTCTTATATTTATTGCTTTACTTCTTTTGGGATGAAAGAAAATTATATTGAATTTTCTTTTTCTTCCCCTTTGTCTTTCTGAAATTCTCAATGTGACGTTGAACATTGAAGGACAAGTGGTTGATTTTTCTCAAGTGCCTTATTTGAGCTCTTGTTGTTTTTATAAGGATTTAATAATAATTATGTGATTTAAAAACAAAGTTTCAATAATTATATAGCTTAAAGTTGAACGAGTAACAGAGCTGCAACTTTGAGGTAACAGTCTCATAGGCTTTTATCGTAATAAAGCTATTGATATTTAGTTTCTTTCATTTGTTTTCCCTAGAGGTTTTGCTACTTGTTGATGAGTGCTTCAACTTACACATTTATGATGATGTGGGAGTATAGCCATTATCTCCTGTTTCTTCAAGCAATATCTCTATTCCTGCTAGATATCTTTTCACTGAAGCAAAATGACAAGGTATTATGGCATTTTGAAATGATGATTTTAAATCCAGAGAATGAATGTATTTATAGCATTGTATCTTAAAACCTCTCTTTTCTTCATCCATACACTCATATGGTTGAGAACCCCAATGCGTACAACATTTAAGTTATTTGGACAAAGAGAAGTTAACATAAATTGTTAACCAAGTATAAAGTCATTAACTTGCTAAATGAAAGGGTAATAGAGCCTGAAAGTTTCATAGAGATCACAACGCAGAAAGCAGTTAACTGCTAGGGAAAAATATGAAATTATTAAAATGTAGAAATATAGAACAGGACCTCACAGAGCTGATACTCAGACTTTTGAGCTCAGAAATACCAGCTTTGCTCAAAAGTAGGGCCCTTCAGAATTGGGACCCAGGCCTCTGAGGATGTGGCTGTGTCTGACTGGTCTTGGGTTTCTTGGGCTGGAAGATGTGATGAAGCTGGTTCTTGAAGTGTTGGGAAAACTGCAGCTGCATTCAGTGCTTCCATAGGAAGTAATTGCTCTGTTGGGTTGAAGAAGCATCCTTGAGGTGAGATCACAGGACCCTCAAGTCATCAGGAAGCAAGAGGAAGGAGCAGGCTCCTTCCTCCTCCAGGCTTGCACTTTTCCCTCTAGCATTTCCTATTGGCAGAGCTTCATAGGGAACCGACAGGAAAAGCAGAAATGTAGATTGCAGAGTCCTAGGCCCAGCATTGCCAGGCAAAGGATAGAAAGGGGGGTTTGGAACTAAGAGAGTTATTTGGTAACTGGCACACTTCTGTAGAACCAGAACCCAAATCAAAAATAGAACATAAGCCAGGTGTGGTGGCACATGTGTGTAGTCCCAGCTACTCGGGAGGCCAAGGCAGGAGGATTGCTTAAGCCCAGGAATTCAAATCCAGCCTGGGCAACACAGTGAGACCCTATCTGTACAAAAAAAATTTTTTAATTAGCTGTGTGAGGTGGGGGCTGAGGTGGGAGGATCATTTGACCAGCCTGAGCAACATGGTGAGACCCCACCTCTAAAAAAATTTTAAAAGGGAATAGATCATTACCAACACCCAGAAGTCTCCATCATGCTCTCTCTCCCAGTCATTACTTCAACCCCCAAGGGTAACTACTGTTCTAACTTGTAACAGTGAGGTATCTTTTTGGTTTTTTTTGAGACGGAGTCTCCCTCTGTTGTCCAGGCAAGAATGCGGTGGCTCAGTCTCAGCTCACTGCAACCTCCACCTCCTGGCTTCAAGCGATTCTCCTGCCTTAGCCTCCCAAGTAGCTGGGATTACAGGCGCCTGCCACCACAACCAGCTAGTTTTTGTATTTTTAGTAGAGATGGGATTTCACCATGTTAGCCAAACTGGTCTCGAACTCCTGACCTTTTGATCCACCCGCCTCAGCCTCCCAAAGTGTTGGAATTACAGGCATGAGCTACCACACCTGACCAAGGTATCTTTTTTTTGTTTTTTTAAGTGGCTCTGGCTATTGACTGATTTTTTTTCTTTTCGTTTTTTATTTTATTTTATTTTTATTTATTTATTTTTACTTTTTTGGAGACAGGGTCTCACTCTGTCACCCAGGCTGGAGTGCAGTGGCTCAATCATAGTTCACTGCAACCTCTGCCTCCCAGGCTCAAGCGATCCTTCCACCTCAGCCTCCTGAGTAGCTGAGACTACAAGTGTGTGCCACCATGCCCGTCTGATTTTTCTTTTTTCTTTTTCTTTTTTTCTTTTTTTGAGACAGTCTTGCTCCGTCACCCAGGCTGGAGTGCAGTGGTGCGATTTTGGCTCACTGCAACTTCCACCTACCGGGTTAAGCGATTCTCTTGCCTCAGCCTCCCGAGTAGCTGGGATTACAGGCTCTCGCCACCATGCCCAGCTAATATTTTTTGTTTTTAATAGAGACGGGTTTCACAATGTTGGCCAGACTTGTCTCGAACTCCTGACCTCAAGTGATCTACCCACCTTGGCCTCCCGAAGTGCTGGGATTTCAGATGTGAGCCACCATGCCCGGCCAACATTAAAAATATTGATTGAACATTTGCATAATACTTTCCTAAATTATAGTAGAGCATTTACTGTATAATTATAGTTAAATCTAAATAAAACAAATGAAAACATGTATGATAAAATATAACTTATTCTCACTTATTTTATTTTTGTCACAACAGGTTTATGAAGTTTATAAAATCTACATATTTTCCCTCTTTCTGGGATATTTACTGCAATTTGAGAATCCAGCTTTGTTGGTATCTCCTTTACTAAGTTTAGTAGCAGCCTTAATGCTTGCTAAGTGCCTTCAGGTAATTAGAATTGTCTTTTTATTGTTCTTATTTTGATTTTTTTTTTTTTGAGATGGAGTCTCGCTCTGTTGCCCAGGCTGGAGTACATCTCAGCTCACTGCAACCTCTGCCTCCTGGGTTCAAGTGATTCTCCTGCCTCAGCCTCCCAAGTAGCTGGGATTACAAGCATGTGTCACCTCACCCAGCTAATTCTTGTATTTTTAGTAGAGACCGGGTTTCACCATGTTGGCCAGGCTGGTGTCAAACTCCTGACCTCAAGTGATCCCCCCTCCTTGGCTTCCCAAAGTGCTGAGATTACAGGCTTGAGCCACCGTGCTCGGCCGTTCTTATGATTACTTTTTAAATTGTTAATTTTTTAACACCTCACTTCTTTATTCATATGCTTTTTCCTCCACAGCTGAATGTGAAGAAAGGAAGTTTTGTAGCTAAAATAATAAAAGTGATTAATTTTTACTTGGTGTGTACTCTGACAATAACATTGAATATTATAATGAAGGTAAGTAACTCTCTGGGATTCATATAGTAAAACAAAATGAATAATGAA
Organism: Chlorocebus sabaeus; assembly: GCF_047675955.1. NCBI lineage: Eukaryota > Metazoa > Chordata > Mammalia > Primates > Cercopithecidae > Chlorocebus > Chlorocebus sabaeus. The sequence continues at coordinate 98,514,282 of NC_132911.1, forward strand.
GTATATTGGACTAAATTTTAATGAGAATAATGAGGTAGCACAGTAATAGAGTTTGAACAGTATAATTTTGAGGTAAACAATAATCATAACTAGCATATTGGGTGAGAAAGTAGGATTCTGATTCTTTTCTGTATATAGTTAAAAAGAAAAAGGGAATGCATATTTTTTATTAAGTTAAAAATGTCACCATATGGAATAAAGTGAGACAAATGAAAAGTGTTTAGAAGAGTGGATGAGTTACTTGAGCCTGGTGGGATAAGGTTGAAATGTTCTTGATCACCTGTGGTTAGGAGTTTGAGACCAGGTTGGCCAACATGGTGAAACCTCATCTCTACTAAAAATACGAAAAATTAGCTGAGCATGGTGGTACACGTCTGTAATCCCAGCTACTCGGGAGGCTGAGGCAGGAGAATCGCTTGAACCTGGGAGGCAGAGGTTGCGGTGAGCCAAGATCATGCCATTGCACTCCAGCCTGGGCAACAAGAATGAAACTGTCTTAAAAAAAAAAAAAAAAAGAAAAGAAAAAAAGAAATGTTCTTAGTACCCCATTGTAGTTTATGCTTCAACATAAGGTCATGGTATTGATTTATGTCAGTAAATCTCCTTGCTTCATAGTCGTACCATATATTATTTATTCATATTTTTGTTTTGTAGTCTTTTTGTGTTTTCTGTCTCTAGTATTGGGGAAAGCATGTGCTTGTAAGCATAGCTAATATTTCTTTGTTTAACTGGTGTTTTTCTCTTCTAGATGTTTGTCCCACACAAAGAAAATGGGCACATGCTGAAATTCCTTGAAGTAAAATTTGGACTAAATATGACTAAGTAAGTTTTAGATTATGTAAGTTTACCTAAATTGATACCACTTAGACAATAAAGATAAAAAAACTTCAATGGCCGGGCATAGCGGCTCACATCTGTAATGCTAGCACTTTGGGAGGCTGAGGCGGGTAGTTCATGACCGCTTGGGCAACATGGCAAAACCCTGTCTCTACAAAAAAACCAACCAAAAAAAAAAATTAGCTGGGTGTGGCGGTGCATGTCTTGGTCCCAGTTATTTAGGAAGCTGAGGTAGGAGGACCACCTGAGCCTGGGAGGTGGAGGTCGTAGTGAGCCAAGATCGTGCCAGTGCACCCCGGCCCGGGCGACAGTGAGACCCTGTCTTAAAAAAGAAAAGAAAAAAAAACTTTAGAATGTGTTTACCACATTGTTAAACTTTAACATTTTGTTCTAAACCCAATGATTTAAGTAGACATTCTCAATCCATCAGTGAGCACTCCTGAACATCACTCTATCTCTAACATCCTTCCCCACGGCTAGGGATTGAGGATAGGAGTTTAGAGATGGATGAGAAATGAGGACGCAGATAAACATATATACAACCAGGAGTCTTGTTGATCATACTTAGGGCCAAAAAAATGTTTATCCTGATTCATACTGCTCAAAAGGTTTACATTTCAAATTTTATGATTTATCTTAATAAGTAGGTATCTCTTTTTTAAGTGGGTCCTAGTTGAGTTACACCTGTCAATATAGAGTAGGTCTATCCAATAATAATATGTGAACCACTTATGTAATTGTAATTTTCTAGTAGCTGTATTTTTAAAAATACAAAGAAGCAAGTGAAATTAATTTTAACATATTTTCTCTAATATATAAAAATAATTTGTAAACAATGTAAAAATTATTAAGGATATATTTTGTTTTTCAAATCATTATTTTGCTCTTCTTTTCTTTGAAATCCTGGGTGTATTTTGTACTTAAAGTATGTCTCAATTTGAATTGGCCACATTTCAGCTGTTTAAAAACCTCATGTCTCTAGTAACTACCATATTTGACAATGCATTTGTAGAGGTTAGCCAGCTGAATTGTTTGTTGTCTTCTAGATAAAGATAGAAACCAAAATTCTCTAAAAACTATATTGGGCTTTAGAGATGATCACGTTACTTGGCAATAAAAAGCAGCAGTTTTACATTCATTAGAGCGGTTTTAGTGAGAGCACATGCTTTGTTTACTAATACATTACTATTATCGTCATTTATAAAGGATAGTACCTTGCTATTTTAAGTAAATGGGTTTAGGAAATGTGGTTTTTCTTAGTTTTTACTGATATTAAAAAAAAATACTTCTGTGTTCAGTAGTTTAAAACGTCTGTGAATTTAATATCATGCTTTTTGTCTTCTATAGGAATTTTACAATGAATTGGCTCCTCTGTCAAGAATCCCTGCAGGCACCATCTCAAGATTTTTTTCTGCGATTGACACAGTCTTCTTTATTACCTTTCTATATCCTGGTGTTAATTATTTGTTTTCTTTCTATGTTGCAAGTTATTTTTAGAAGGATTAAGTAAGTACCTATGAGAATCAATCATATTACTAATATACATTATGGAAATATATGAAATACTTATTTTTAATATTCTTCCAATATTTTTATATTTGTTTTAGAGCTTCTAATTCCATTCTCTTTTCATTGACATGGAAAATATCATTATAAGATGTGTTGGCCAGGTGCGACGGCTCACACCTGTAATCCCAACACTTTGGCAGGCCAAAGCTGGCAGATCACAAGGTCGGGAGTTTGAGACCAGTCAGGCCAATATGGTGAAACCCCATCTCTACTAAAAGTACAAAAATTAGCTGGACGTGATGGTGCTCACTGTTAATCCTAGCTACTCGGGAGACTGAGGCAGGTGAATCGCTTGAACCCAGGAGGCAGAGGTTGTGGTGAGCCGAGATTGCACCACTGCACTCCAGCCTGGGCAACAGAGTGAGACTCCCTGTCAAAAAAAAAAAAAAAAAAAAAGGTTGTGTTGACCAGAAAAATTTAAACTTAGTTTTTTGTTTTGTTTTGTTTTTTGTTTTTGTCTTTTTTTTTTGAGACAGAGTCTCACTCTTGTTGCCCAGGCTGGAGTGCAGTCGCACGATCTTGGCTCTATGCAACCTCTGCCTCCCGGGTTCAAGCAATTCTCCTACCTTAGCCTGGGTTCAAGCGATTCTCCTACCTCAGCCTCCCGAGTAGCTGGGATTACAGGCATGCGCTGCCACGCCCAGCTAATTTTATATTTTATCCATGTTGGTCAGGTTGGTCTCAAACTCCCGACCTCAGGTGATTCACCCGCCTCGGCCTCCCAAAGTGCTGGGATTACAGGCATGAGCCACCGTGCTCAGCCCTAAACTTAGAGACTTAATATATAACTGAAGTTTAAATAATCAGTTAAACTTTTACAGACTGATTCACTAATTTGTACAAATTTTTACTTAATATAAGAATAATTTATTCTATTTAACTTAAACAAAGTTAGCAGTATAAGTAGTTTTAAATTACAAAGTTTGAGGCCAGGGGCAGTGGCTTATGCCTATAATTCCAACAATCTGAGAGGCTGACGCAGGATTGCTTGATGCCAGGAGTTCAAGACCAGCCTGGGCAACATAGTGAGACCCCCATCTCTGAAAGAAAAAGAAAAAAAAAAAAGCTATAAAGTTTGACTAACCTTTGATGTTTTTATCATGTTTGAAAAGACAGATTGTGTATAATTTCTTAATTTTAAGAATTTATTCAAATTATGATTTAACTATATTAATTTAGCAATTGCTAGTTGATTCATAATTGATCTTGGAAGAAGAACCTACAAATTTTTATTATAATTTTCTTTTTTTTGAGATGGAGTCTTACTCTGTCACTCAGGCTGGAGTGCAGTGGCACGATCTTGGCTCACTGCAACCTCCACCTCCCAGATTCAAGCGATTCTCCTGCCTCAACCTCCAGAGTAGCTGAGATTTCAAGCATGCACCACCATGGCTGGCTAATTTTTGTATTTTAGTAGAAACGGGGTTTCATCATGTTGGCCAGGCCGGTCTCGAACTCTTGACCTCAAGTGTCCTCCCACTTTGGCCTCCCAAAGTTCTGGGATTACAGGCGTGAGTCACTGCTCCTAGCCCTTTTTTATTCTTCTGAAAATTCATGTTTAGTCTTCATAGAGTTTGTTGTCTTCAGGTTCTAAAAGCCATTTGCAGAAACGTAGTATATATGTTAGGTATTTAACTAGTACAATATACTTTCAAATTTTAAAGATCACCTATATTTTTTGTTATGTTGAAATATAAAATTTTAGGTATGTACTTCAAAGATGATAAACAATGTATCTTTGGTTTTTTACAAATATATTTTCAAAGTATTAAAAAATACATTTTCTTTTTGTAGTGGTAAGTCCCTGAAGGAAACTGTTACTCTTGAAGATGGACGAATTGGAGAAAGACCAGAAATAATTTATCATGTAATTCACACTATTTTATTGGGTTCTCTTGCAATGGTTATAGAAGGGTAAGTGTACTTTATTTGATCCCTTTGTTTTTACAAAGATTGTTGGCCGAGAGCAGTGACTCACACCTGTAATCCCAGTACTTTGGGAGGCCAAGGCAGGCAGCTCACCTGAGGTCAGGAGTTTGAGACCAGTGTGACCAACATGGTGAGACTCCGTCTCTACTAAAAATACAAAAATTAGCTGGGTGTAGTGGTGTGCGCCTGTAGTCCCAGCTACTGGGGAGGCTTAGGTGGCAGGGTCTGTCGAACCTGGGAGGTAGAGGTTGCAATGAGCCGAGATTGCGCCACTGCACTCTAGCCTGAGCAACAGAGCGAGACCCCGTCTCAAAAAAAAAAAAAAGTCAAAAAACCCACAAAGATTTTTTTTTTTTTTTTTTTTTTTTTTTTTTTTTAGAATCTCGTTCTGTCACCCAGGCTGGAGTGCAGTAGCGCAATCTCAGCTCACTGCAACCTCCGCCTCCCAGGTTCAAGCAGTTTTGTCTCAGCCTCCTCAGTAGCTGAGATTACAGGCATACAGCACCATGCCCGGCTAATTTATTTGTATTTTTAGTAGTGACAGGGTTTCACCACATTGGTCAGGCTGGTCTTGAACTCCTCACCTCATGATCTACCCGCCTTGGCTTCCCAAAGTGTTGGGATTACAGGTGTGAGCCACCATGCCCAGCAAAGATTGTCTTTTTTAATGATAATAAGTAGATACATCCAATAATACATTTATAAAACTTTATAAAAACTCAAAACCTATAAACTTTCTTAATTTATCTGGAGTTTACAGAGATGTTTATAGTATAACGAACTGACATTTACTTATTCATTCATTTGTTAAAAAACTATTGAACATATTCCAAGTTCTAGGCGTTGTGCTAGGTGCTAAAGGTACCTCAATAAGCCCAATAGTGGAACAGACAGTCTCTAACCTTGTTTAACTTATGGCCTAATGGAGATGACAGATGTCAATCATACAAAAATAAAATTACAACTTTGGTAAGTGAAGGAGATGTACATGGTGCTATAAGAACATATAAAACAGAATTTGACTTAAAGAGATCAGAAAGGTTCCCTAAGGAAAAAGTGCCTGAGACTGAAGGGTGAGTAGGAGTGGACTAGGTGACCCAAAGAGGCAAGAGTACTGCAGGTAGAGGGAATGGCATATGCCCAGGCCTGGGCAGGAAGGATCATGGCACATTGTTGGCGGGAGGAAAAGGAGCTCAGTCTGGCTGTAGCACAGGGAGCCTGTGGTAGGCTTTTATCCTTTCCTTACCTCATTTATTTTATTGTCTTTCAATGGCAAATGAACTTTTACAAAATATATGTAGGGCCCCTTTTAATGTTCAATAAGGTAGAATTTTTGTATTTCACTTGCTTGATCATTTTAGTGTTCTGTATACCTTAAATTTGTTAAGGCAAAATAGGTATTCACATATTAATATTTAGATAAGTTATGTAATATTTGTTTAGGGAATTTGAATCCTTGAAACATATCTTGCGCTATTTATTTTTAAATATTTAGTTTTTAAACTTCCCTTCCTGCTTCTGTAGAAAATCGTGCCATCTTGTTAATAAACTTTATTAAAATGTATTCATTCAGCAGAAGTTTTTGGTTTTTTCATACTCTTCTAGCAATAGTGGGAGATACAGAAATACACATGATAGGATCCCCCTTCCTCAGAAGCACACAGTCTAGGAAGGTAAATGCAATGGTCAGAAATTCCTAAGACCATCCTTACTTCTGTCACCAACTGCAAGTTTGAGAGTCCTCCAAACTACCCTCAGGCTTGATTTTAAAAAGTCATTATACTCGAGTTACAGTTTGTTACAGTGAAAGGACACAGATTAAAATCAGCAGAGGAAACAGACCCATAGGACAAGGTCCAGGAGACACCAAAGCACAGAACTACCATTTGTTCCCTCCCAGTGGAATCATGCAGACAGTACCTGTTTTCCTCTCAGAAACAATGTGTGACAGTACACACGGAGTACTGTCAATCAGGGAAGCTCACCCATGCTTTGAATTTAGGGTTTGTACTGGGGCTCAGTCATATATACGTGGTTGACCACCTGTGTGGCTGACATTAGTCTTCAGCCCTTCAGAAGTTGAACTGACACCACGTGGCCCAAGGCTCCCACCATAAATCACACTGTTAGCATAGACTCTTATGCATGACCTAAAGGACCCAGGCAAACGAAGATGCTCTTATCAGGCAAGAGGTTACCACCTAGAAGTTGAGAGCAAAGGCCAAATCTCTTTTTAAGCAAGGTTAATCCTTTACTGCACAATAAATAAGATGCATGGGAATACATTTCATAAAAGGCAATATATGAGGCCGGGCACAGTGACTCACGCCTGTAATCCTAGCATTTTGGGAGCCTTAGGCAAGCGGATCACTTGAGGTCAGGAGTTCGAAACCAGCCTGGCCAACATGGTGAAACCCCGTCTCTATTAAAAATACAAAAAAATTAGCTGGGTGTGGTGGTAGACACCTGTAATCTCAGCTACTCAGGAGACTAAGGCAGGATAATCACTTGAACCCAGGAGGCGGAGGTTGCAGTGAGCCAAGATTGTGCCACTGCACTCTAGCCTGGGCGGCAGGGCGAGACTCCGTATCAGAAAAAAACAACAACAACAACAACAACAAAAGGCAATATATGAAACCCTTTGCATATTAAAGTTAATTATTCTTAAGTTGTAATTCATATAGGAGCATCTTTCTTTAATAGATGAAAGAAGAAAATGTTACCATCTTTAGAAGTTTGGAGCTTTAAATTCTTCAATTAGGTTACTTGTATAGAAACTGAATGTTTAATAGCATTGAAGTTAATTATGTTTAAGTTTTTGTTTTTTGTTTTTGTTTTTTGAGACAGAGTCTTTGTCGCCCAGGCTGGATTGTAGTGGCACAATCTCAGCTCACTGCAACCTCTGCCTCCCAGTTCAAGTGATTCTCCTTCCTCAGCCTCCCAAGTAGCTGGGTACAGGCATGCGCCACCAAGCCCAGCTAATTTTATATTTTGAGTAGAGATGGGGTTTCTTCATGTTAGTCAGGCTGGTCTTGAACTCAGGTGATCCACCTGACTCAGCCTCCCAAAGTGCTAGGATTACAGGCATAAGTAGGCGCGCCTGGCCTTGTTTTTGTGTTTTTGAGAGAGAGGCTGGGCGTGGTGGCTCACGCCTATAATCCCAGCACTTTGGAAGATGGAGGACGATGATCACTTGAGCCCGGGAGTTTGAAACCAATCTGGGCAACATGGCAAGACCCCGTCTCTCCAAAAAAAAAAAAAAGCACCAGGCATGGTGGCATACGTCTGTGGTCCCAGCCACTATGGAGGCTGAGGTGGATGGATTGCTTCAGCCTTGGAGTTCAAGGCCACAGTGAGTCATGATCACACCACTGCACTCCAGTCTGGGCGACAGAGTGAGGCCGCGTCTTTAGTTAAAAAAAAGAAAAAAAGACAGTGTCTCATTCTGTCGCCCAGACTGGAGTACAGGGGTGCCATCACAGCTCACTGTGCTCTCGAACTCCCAGGCTCAAGCAATGCTCCCACGATATCGTCCCAACTAGATGGGACCACAGGCTGGTGTCACCATGCCTGGCTAATATTTTTTAAAGTTTTTGTAGAGATGAGGTCTCACCATGTTGCCCAGGCTGGTCTTGAACTCCTGGGCTCAAGCCATCCTCCCATCTCAACCTCCCAAAGTGTTGGGATTATAGGCGTGAGCCCCTGTACCCAGCCACATTTAAGTTTTTTTTAAAATTATGATAAAAAAGTATATAACATAAAATCTACTATCTTAATGTTTTTTAAGTATACAATTCAGCAGTGTTTAGTATATTCACACATTGTTGTACAACAGATCTGCACAACATTTTCATCTTGTAAATCTAAAACTGTATATCGATGAACAGCTCTCATTGTTTTCCCTACCCTCAACCTCTAATAATCACCATTTTACTTTCCATTTCTTTCTTTTTTTTTTTTTTTTGAGACGGAGTTTCACCCTTGTTGCCAGGATGGAGTGCAATGCTGTGATCTCAGCTCACCGCAGCCTCCACCTCCCGGATTCAAGTAATTCTCCTGCCTCAGCTTCCCAAGTAACTGGGATTACAGGCATGCGCCACCATATCCAGCTAATTTTGTATTTTTAGTAGAGATGGGGTTTCTCCATGTTGGTCAGGCTGGACTCGAACTCCTGACTTCAGGTTATCTGCCCACCTTGGTTTCCCAAAGTGCTGGGATTACAGCCAGGAGCCACTGTGCCTGGCCTTTACTTTCCATTTCTATGAATTTGTTTACTTTAGATACCTCATGTAAGTGGAATCCTATAGTGTTTATCTTTTTGTGACTGGCTTATTTCCCTTTATGTCACATCATCAAATTTCATCTATATTGTAAGATGACAAGATTTTCTTCTTTTTCAAGGCTAAAAAATATTTCACTGTGAATACAAGGAGTCTTCAAAAAGTTCGTGAAACATGCATATTGTGAAAAAACTATGCACGTATTCCAATTTTTTTGTGTGTGCCAAAACCATTGTGCCCCTAGATCAGCTGCAAACAAGAGCAGAGCTCTCCCCCTTTTTTTTTTTTTTTTTTTTTTGAGACAGGATCTTGTTCTCTTGCCCAGGCTGGAGTACAGTGGTGCCATCTCGACTCACTATAACGTCCACCTCCCAGGTTCAAGCTATTATCCTGCATCAGCCTCCAGAGTAGTTGGGATTACAGGCGTGCGCCACCATCCCTGGCTAAATTTTGTATTTTTATTAAAGATGGGGTTTCACTGTGTTGGCCAGGCTGGTCTCGAACTCCTGACCTCAGGTGTTCCACGTGCCTCAGCCTCCCAAAGTGCTGGGATTACAGGTGTGAGTCACTGCACCCAGCCTCTTAATTTTTGAAAATTAAAAAAATTATTTTGTAGAGACAGGGTCTAATTTTGTTGCCTAGGCTGGTCGTGAACATCTGGCTTCAAATGATCCTACTGTCTTGTCCTCCCAAAGTGTTGGGATGACAGGCATGTGCCACTGTACCCAGCCTGGATATTTCTTTATTTTCTCCATTCCATGGCTTTGCTGTTTTATAAAACTGCAGTGGTTAACATTTATACTCTAGGCCCAGGTTCTTCCAGTCTCTTCTGAGTTTGACACCAGGGAATATATCATAGAAGGGTCTGGTTGTTCTCCTTAGTATTTATTACAAAAGTTGTCCCTTGAAATGTTATCTTTTTCTTGATAATCTGTACTAAGCACTGATATCTATTAATTTTTCTAAACTTTTCCTCTTCTATTTTTAGCAGTTGGCATCTCCTACGGAGATGGGCTCCTTTTGTTTTCTTTAACATCTACAACATAAAGTAATGTATTTTCTTCTAATGATACAAGTTAATTTTTTTCTGTACAACTTGATTTTTAATCTTTTTAATTTAAGAGCTAAATTTTTAACTTTTTTTTTTTTTTGAGCGGAGTCTCGCTCTGTCGTCCAGGCTGGAGTGCAGTGGCATGATCTCAGCTCACTGCAAGTTCTGCCTGCTGGGTTCACACCATTCTCCTGCCTCAGCCTCCCGAGTAGCTGGGACTACAGGCACCTGCCACTACGCCTGGCTAATTTTTTGTATTTTTAGTAGAGACAGGGTTTCCCTATGTTGCCCAGGCTGGTCTCAAACTGCTGACCTCAGGTGATCCACCACTTCATCCTCCCAGTTTGCTGGGATTACAGGCAAGAGCCACCACACATGGCCAAATTTTTGTATTTTTGGTAGAGATGGGATTTCACCATGTTGGCCAGGCTGGTCTTACACTGCTGACCTCAAGTGATCTGCCCATCTCAGCCTCCCAAAGTCCTGGGATTACAGGTGTGAGCCACTGCGCCCAGCCCCAGGTGTTGTTTTTGCTTGTGCCATATATCTACATTAAAAAAAATAGAAAGCAAAAATTAGGTTAACATTGCACATGAAGTTTTGCATTTTGCTTTTTTGTTTCTTATAATAATTTATTTAGTCAATACCTACTGAAGAACAGAAGGTTTTTTTTTTTTTTTTTTTTTTTCCAATTGTCTTGCTAGTAAAACAAAATGCTGTAGTTAAAACTCTTGTGTGTGGCCAGGCGCGGTGGCTCATGCCTGTAATCTCAGCACTTTGGGAGGCCAAGGCGGGTGGATCAATTGAGGTCAGGATTTGAGACCAGCCTGGCCAACATGGTGAAACCTGATCTCTACTAAAAATACAGAAATTAGCTGGGCATGTTGGCATGTGCCTGTAATTCCAGCTACTTGGGAGGCTGAGGCAGGAGAATCGTTTGAACCCAGAAGGCGGGGGTTGCAGTGAGCCAAGATCACACCCGCTGTACTCTAGCCTGGGCGACAGTGAGACTCCACTTCAAAAAAATAAAATAAATAAAACCCCTTGTATGTCTATCTTTGTACTCTTATGCTAATATATTTTCAGGCTACATTACTAGAAATAGCATTGCCTATCTTAGAGGGTTTGTTTTTTTTTTAAGACAGAGTCTCGCTCTTCACCCAGGCTGGAATACAGTGGTGCAATTTTGGCTCACTGCAACCTCTGCCTTCCAGGCTTAGGTGATCCTCTTGCCTCAGCCTCCCAAGTAGCTGGGACCACAGGCATATGTCACCATGCCTGGCTAATTTTTGTAGTTTTGGTAGAGACGGGGTTTCACTGTGTTGCCCAGGCTGGTCCCAAACTCCTGGCCTCGAGTGATCCACCCACCTCAGCCTCCCAAAGTGCTGGGATTACAGGCATGAGCCACCACTCCCAGTTCACCAAACTGCCTTCTGAAAAAACTCTAATAGTTTATATTCTCTCCAATAATACAATTTTCCTGCATCCTCATCAGTATTAATGCTTTTATTTTATCCTAATTTGCTAGACCACATGTCTGCTTGATTTTTAAAAAACTAGATAACAATCTGTTGCTGAAAATTAGAGGCTAAGCTTTTTCACTGTCCCTTAACATTTTGGTATTTTTGTAAGTAGCAGGAAAGAGCTCAGAGGAGAGAAATTAGATAATAATGATGTTCACAGGATGTCTCATGTATGACTCCATTTGTGTTTTCCAGCTTGAAGTACATCTGGATTCCTTATGTGTGCATGTTAGCAGCATTTGGTGTATGTTCTCCTGAACTTTGGATGACACTTTTCAAGTGGCTTCGATTAAGAACTGTACACCCAATATTGTTGGTGAGTCATTATTTCGCGTTAAGTATTTGTTTCTCTTCTGATTATATAAAATCGAAGCTAATAAGTGGAAACTACATTGAATACAATTGAAATAGCATGAGTAAATTACGTGATGACTTACAGGTAGAAAAACAGATCCTGTGCAAAACATTTTTTAAAATAATTTCTGGGCTGGGCACAGTGGCTCACGCATGTAATCCCAGCACTTTGGGAGGCTGAGATGGGTGGATCACTTGAGGCTAGGAGTTCGAGACCAGCCTGGCCAACATGGTAAAACCCTGTCTCTACTTAAAATACAAAAAAAACTAGCTGGGCATGGTGGCACATGCCTGTAGTACCAGCTACTTGAGAGGCTGAGAATTGAGAATTGCTTGAACCCAGGAAGCAGAGGTTGCAGTAAGCCAAAATCACACCACTGCACTCCAGCCTGGCAACAGAGTAAGACTTTGTCTCAAAAAATAAAAATTAAAAAAAAAATTCTGAATATGAAAGTAATGCATTTTAATGCATACAACTTTAAAAATAAAAGGTAAAAATGTGAGTGAATCAGTAATGTGAGAGGCCACCAAGAATTAATTTTTATAATATCTTTCTTGGTTTGATTTAGAACTATGGTATATTTTCTATATGAATGGAACATTCCATTCTGCCTGCTGTGTGCTTGGGATACAAAGATAATTATAGCATAGTTAATTTCATCAAGTGGATTATAATCTCTGGGCGTAAAAACAGATAATAAGAATTCGACCCTCTGTCCCCTGCTCCCTCCGCTTCCACTTTCTCCAGCCTGCCAGCTCTTCCTTCTCTCCCTGTCCTGCCTCCTAAAAAACAAAAAGAACGTTTCATAGGGTTCTTTTAGAACATAGGGAAGGGCTACTTAATTCTGTTTTTCTTTTGTTTAAGGCACTCAAATAAGGCTTTCCAATTTGAGATTAGAAAGATATTTAGTTATTAGGCAAATGAAGGGGAAAGAGAGGATATTCATGGTAGAAGGAATAGACACAGAGGTAGGCAAAGAACATGATGTAATCAAAGGGACTGGGAAAAAGGCACAATATATTTAGTTTTCTTGGCACACAAAGTGTGAGGTAGGTAGGGGTGGTCAAGAAATGAGACTGGAGAAATGGAGGAAGGTGAGGCCATGGGGTCCCTGAGTGTCATGCTGCGGAGCTGGCTCTCATGCCGTCGGCAGTGGGAAGGAATTGGGATGTGTACGCCTCATGGAAAGCGAGAGAGTCAGACTTGTATTTTCTATTGGCTCACTCTGACAATTCTGTGAAGGATAGTCCACAGGCAACAAACTTCAGTCACAGAGGAGGCAGAGTGGATAGAAGTAATTGAAGCTTCAATTTATTGAATGCTCATTATGTCAGGTACTGTTTGAAGCATTTCACATGCTATTCAGTCCTAGATTTTCTCTGTTTTATAGATAAAAACAAGGCTTTAATTGGTTAAATAACTTGCTTGAGATTGCCAAGCTTGTAAGTATGGAAATCATGATTCACGCCCAGGATTTTCTTCCCCCCCCCCTTTTTTTTTTTTGAGACAGAGTCTGACTCTCCCAGGCTGGAGTGCAGTGGCACAGTCGTGGTTCACTGTAGCCTTAAACTCCTGGGCTTAAGCAATCCTCCTTCCTCATCCTCCTGAGTAGCTGGGACTTCAGGCACATGCCACCATGCCCAGCTAATTAAAACATTTTTTTTTTTGTAGAGACAGGGTCTCTCTATGTTGCCCAGGCTGGTCTCAAACTCCTAGACTCAAGCAATCCTCCCACCTTGGCCCCCTAAGTTCTGGAATTATAGGTGTGAGCTACCAGCCACACCCAGGTTTTTCTGACTCCAAAGCCCATTCGATTAGCAGTATGCCAGATTGGAATGAAAAAAGGAGTTAGAAGATCAGTAAGCCTCACTGCTTATTGAGTATGGGGAAATGAGGAACGGGGAGATATCTTAGATGTTTCCTAGGTTTCTGGTGGATCATAGGGTCACTAAAAGACATGGGACAGTAGGCAGAACAGGTTTTATTATAGCAGGACGATGATACATTATCTTTAATAATATTCGTGTCATATTTTGCCAGTCTTATTCCGAGGAGAGTTTATGCATTCTTATTTTAACAGACTAGTTGTACTGATGTATATTAGTTATTTTTTTGTATTAATTCATTGTCTTTTTTGTTGATAGCTTTTCATATAGTAGTGTACTATCCTTTGTAAGATCTGTATAACATAGATTTCTGGCAAATTTTTCAAATATTGACTTGCCATTTGAAATTATGAGCATTACCTTTTTAATGTTCTGCGTTAAATTTTTATAGTAAATGTTTGTCTCACTTTACTTCCAAGTTAATATCTTTGAAAGTCATTAGTTTTCACCCGTCTCATTCTGTGAACTAGGTTCTATGTTGACTTCATTTTTTTTGAAATTTTGTGTAACTATAGAGATATATAATTGATCATAGAGTAGTGTCTGTTACCTCTAACATGTATTCTGAAATGTATTTATCTGTAATCCTTTTTGCTTTCATATTTTAGGCTCTTATTCTGAGCATGGCTGTGCCTACTATAATAGGTCTCAGCTTATGGAAAGAGGTAAAAAAAATTAGATTTTTATATTAATAAAATGTACTTTATCTACAAGGGTAGTGATAAATTTATATGTGTGGGTAGGAAACATGTTGAGACACTATCCTAACAAAATAAAATGTAATATTCTTAGTAATGCTTAATTTTTTTTGTTATTAGGAACATTGTAGAAGAGCTAAAACATTTCTAGAATGCCACCTGATGCTGTTTTCTGCAGTCTAATGCTAGTGTTAATTCAGTTTATAATTGGCAAAGGAAATTGCTGAGTAAATAGGAATTAATATTAAAACACATTTTGTTAACTCCAAAACTTTATCATCTATGAAATGATATAAATTCTGCAAATTATTGGAACTGAAAATTTATTTATTTAATTATATTGTGTGTGCCTGAAAGATACAACTGATGATCAATTTATTATTGTTTGGTAATGACAAAATTATTTATTGAGTCAAAGCAGTGAACTAACCATAAAATAGATTATTTAGATTGAGAAAAATAAGCAGGCCATTGAAGGAAAGCAAAGAGATCCATCATGACATTTTTTCCATGTGAAAGGTGTTGTAATATCATTTGCCTTAAGTTAGTCTGTTAGTCTTTTGAAATACTGTGGAACAGTTTTAAACTTTCTAATTACTGACATATACCTTTTGGGGCTTTTTTTTTTTTTTTGCATTTTAGTTTTTTCCAAGATTAATGACAGAATTAATGGAACTACAGGAATTCTATGACCCAGATACAGTGGAACTTATGACCTGGATAAAGTAAGGATTGAAGTGCCCAAGACTATTATTAAGCTATTAATTAATCACTGCATGCTATCTAATGAATTCACAGGAAATAATAAATTAATACTTCTCCAAATTTTTTCATCAAACTCAGGAGTTTTAGGGATATTTAGGTTTTGTTGGACTTAGTGATTCTAATTTTCTGCTCATCTCCATGGGCTTGAAAATATAGCATTGGTCGGTATGAGATTTGAAAGTGCCATTGTCAAACTAAGTGTTTGGGATAAAAAAGAAGAGCTATCCTTTTATTTAGAGAGTCAAGGGGATGCTTATTCTGGCCTGTGTTGGAGGTGAATTGTCAGTGGATTACTAGCTTTGATAACCAGGGGTTTTAGATTTTAATGCCCACACAGGACAGGAGATGTGGTCTTAGGCCTGTGGAAGCAGGGAATTGGAATTGAGAACCCCCCAACACACACATATGTAACTCAGGGACCCTCAGAAGGCTACACTGACAGTGAAAGGATAGAAGAGCAAATACCTAGTCAGTGGAAGGATGGAATAGCAAGATACCAGACAGTAGAGAAAGAAGGTAAGAAAGCATGTCTCTCTCGCATTCATCTCTTGGTCAGAAAAATTCTCCCCTCTCAATATATAGCAATGGTTCTGAATTCATGTGGGTTTATAATTTGAAATTATACTTGTCTAGTGTAATTTGAAATTAGGCTTGTCTAATCTAAGAAACCCCAAATTAAGAAATTAGCATTAAAAGTGGTTTGGGATTGGTCTGGAATGCATGACACATCTTCAACCCATGTTATACAGGATTCCATAAGTAAAGTTTCATGAAGGTAAGCTCTAAAATTATAAAACACATAAGCAGTTCAACGAAGCTTGTCATAAACAGCAGAATTAGACCTCTAGCTATTTCTGATAATAAAATTTGTGTCATCATTTAGGGTTTGCTGCATAACAGAATGCCACAAAACTTAGTGGCTTACCAACAATAAACATGTGTTATTCCACACCATCTTGAGAATTAGCAGGGTTAGGGTGCTGGGGAGGATTCTTTTGGTCTGGGCCAGCTCCACTGGGACTGGATAGTCTGGCAGGGTCTCTGTCACAAGTCTAGGGTTGGCTGTGTGTCAGCCGAGGGGATCAAACTGACTTGGCCCTCTGTCTCTCATCATCTAGCAGGTTAGCTTGGGCTTGTTTACAAGATGGTAGTTGTAGAATTCCCAAGAGCAGCAAGAGAGGGCAATTCTCAATGTCAAGCATGTTTTAAGTCACTGCTTACACGGTGCTTACTATTGTCCTATTGGCCAAAGCAAGTCACATGATTATGACTGGCGTTCCCTCCAAGACCATGACCATAGGGAGAGGAATTATTGTGGCCATTTTTGTAACCAGTCTATTCCATGGATGGAGACTATGAAATAACTACATTGAAATTTATTAAAGACATAAAAGAAGATAAGAAGACATGAAAAAGTGATGAAATACTATCAAAAAAGACCAGAAAAATATGGGAAAAAAGACAAAAAGTATTTCTAGAAATTTTTAATTGATTTATAGAATAGGTATACAGAAACAAGAATAGGTTTTATTATAATGTCTTGTTACTATAACATATCTTCTATTTTATAAAAATAATTTTCTTTAGATTATCCTTAACTATTGCCCATTAATACTTTTTGTGAATTCTGTTTGCTATTGTTGAATACTGCCTTGTGTTGTCATTAACAAAAGAGGAAGTTACATCTCTGTATGATTTACCACAGTATTTTCAAAGACAGGAAAGGCCCAAACAGTTACCTATTGAACATTTATGTTACTGGGTACAATTACTGTGTTTTATATCTGCTTCCTCACTGTTGAGGACTATGGCCATATATGCCATCTCTTTCTTTCGATAGCCTGGCACCATCCCTAGCACATAGAGGTGGGTGCTTAATGTTAAATTCAGACAGTGAATAAATAAGTGAATGTATTAGAACAGCCCTTTGGGACCTGCTTGTAGGTTTTCCACCTTGCAAGTAGCATCTGTCTGGGACTTGGGATAATGATTCAGAGTGGAGAAGTCCTATATTTTCCACCTGGAGACAGACACATGGGTAAAGACAGAGAAGGAGCAGAAGGAGAGGTGGGTTTGGAAGAAGTTGGGTTGTAGGTAGTTAATTTGCAAAAGAAGGAGTTGAGAATTCGCAGTATCACCACTGAACTAGCCACCTTATCTAAAATAATATATTCTGGTTACTATCCCCTTGCTCTGCATTATTTTTAATCATATTATCACCACCCAATATATATGTTTACTTCTTATTGTCTTCCCCCTGCTCCCTCTTTTTAGAAAAGTTTCTGTATCTTTAGCACAAGTGTCTGGTGCATAGTTAGGTGCCCTTTTTTTTTTTAATGAATCCATAAATGAAATGAAAACTGATATTGAAATTTAAATGTATAAACATTGTAAGTTGTCTGGTGTTTCAGAGTTGATATAGATCAGTGATCTAAATAGTATACTTGCCTTTTCAGTGTGCAAATCTTTATGGTTCTTTGCAGAAGGCAAGCTCCAGTTGCAGCTGTGTTTGCAGGGAGTCCACAGTTAATGGGTGCGATTAAATTATGCACTGGATGGATGGTGACAAGTTTGCCTCTATACAATGATGATGATCTTCTCAAGAGAAATGAAAATGTAAGGCATTTTGAATTCTACATTTGGATCTCTTTTCCAGCACTTTGTATTTTAGCATAGTCTGCAGTATACGTATGCTTCTAGGTAGCTAGGAAAGTCCAAACAATTTTAAAAGAGTTAATTAACTTCTATTTTGGAAAACCTGTGTAATTAATAATACATTTAACCAAGAGGAAACCCAAAATTAAAATATTAAGTTCTTTGTTTTATGAATAATATTGATATGTTTCTAAGAAAAATATCTAATATTCCACAAAGTGTCAAGGGACCTAATGTGTAATATTTTACCCAGGCTGGAATACAGTTGTGCAATCTCAGCTCACTGCAACCTCCCCTTCCTGGGTTCAAGCGATTCTCCTGCCTCAGCCTCTTGAGTAGCTAGGATTATAGGCACCCACCACCACAGCCGGCTAACATTTTTTTAATTCACCCAGGCTGAAGTACAGTGGCACAATCTCGGCTCACTGCAACCTCCGCTTCCTGGGTTCAAGTGATTCTCCTGCCTCTGCCTCCTGAGTAGCTGGGATTACAGGCACGCGCCACCACAGCTGGCTAACATTCTTTTTAAAATATTGTTCTCAATCAAATTTTTATTTTATTTTTTATTTTTTATTTTATTTGAGACAGAGTCTTGCTCTGTCACCCAGGCTGGAATGCAATGGTGCGATCTCGGCTCACTGCAACCTCTGCCTCCCGATTCAAGTGATTCTCCTGCCTCAGTCTCCCGAGTAGCTGGGATTACAGGCACCTGCCACCATGACCAGTTAATTTTTGTATTTTTTAGTAGAGACAGGGTTTCACCATGTTGGTCAGGCTGGTGGCGAACTCCTGACCTCAGGTGATCCACCTGCCTTGGCTTCCCAAAATGCTGGGATTACAGGCATGAGTCACTGTGCCCAGCCCTCAATCCAATTTTTAAAAGAAGACTGTCAATTAATGTCTTGGTACTACACTTTGTCTTTCTCAGCTGAAGTTCTATTATTGCTTATAAAACACTAATTTATTTTTTAATAAATGGGCAGTTATTGACTCAGTATAACATTAGAATGGTATCTAATTATAGTTTAGATAATATATTATTTTGAATGTTTGATATGGATTTAAATGGTAACTTCATATCTGAAAGCAATGATGAACTGAACCTGAGTTCCCAATATTCTGTTTTTCAATTTTAGATAATTTCATACAGTTTTTAAGCATATTCTAAGTTAAGGAAGACATACAGTAATATAGAGATTAAGAATGCAGACTCAGGAATCAGAGTACCTGAACCCAAATGCTAGCTCTGCTGTTTATCAGCTTTGTGACCTTGAGTGAATTACTAAATCTGGAGATTCGGTGAGAATAATAGTTCTCACCTCCTACTTGTGAGAATTAAATGAGATAATGTACAATGCCTGAAACACAGTAAAATTTTAAAGTTAGCTATTATGTTATTACTTTGTACTATTAAGTGGTCGTTGCATGCATACACATACACATGGACACACACAAGGTACAAAGAGGAGTAAAAAAGCAGGAACAGTCAAACAATTCTGCCTACAAAAATCTAAGAAGTTGTCATAAAAGGCAGTCCCTCAATCTGGGCTTTGAAGGATGATTAGAAACTTGTTTGGAAAAGAAATAGATATGATTCCAGGCTGAAAAAGTAACATGAGCTAAGGAATTTGTATAATCTTGAAACTGGAAAAGAAAATGAGGCTGAATTCTGACAGACCTGGAATATCATGCTGAAAAATTTAGACTTATCCTTGAAGCAGTTAAGAGACATGACTTTTAGTAAACCTGGCAGTGGAATGATTAAATCTGCTTTGAAGACTTTAACTATGGTCATGGCAGAAAGAACAGATTGAAGCAGGCAGGGGAGAGATCAGAGATGGGGAGATCTACCTGAGAATGATTCCTCCAGAGACAGCAGCCATCTCTGATGAGTATTTGCTGCACTTCCAAAACATAGAGTTGCTTAGGCAAAATATAGACGGCATATTCCTGAATTTTATTTTTTGTGGATTTAAAACAACCAACTCTGTGACTTTGTTTTCTTTTGATTGGTCTTTTCTAATATGGTATTTCAGAGTTACTTGTAATTAGGTCAGAGTTCTAGTTAGGTTCTAATTTAATTTAAACATTTTAGAGTTTTAAGTTTTATGTAACTTTTCTATGAGAAAAAGTAACCACGGTTTTTCAAACCTTTGTCTTTCTCTACGGTATGTAGCACATAGCAGGTATTAAGTAAACTTGTTGTTAAGCTAAAATCCAAACTGAACTTCATAAATGAGACCGTATCGTTTATTTTTAATTACAATTTTTTTTTTTTTGGAGATGAGTCTCACTCAGGCTGGAGTGCAGTGGCGCAATCTTGGCTCACTGCAGCCTCTCCTCCCAGGTTCAAACAGTTCTCCTGCCTCAACCGCCCGAGTAGCTGGGACTACAGGCGCACGCCACCACGCCTGGCTAATATTTTATATTTTAGTAGAGACAGGGTTTCACCATGTTGCCCAGGCTGGTCTTGAACTCCTGAGCTCAAGCAATCTGCCTACCTCTGCCTCCCAAAGTGCTAGGATTACAGGCGTGAGCTACCATGCCCGGCCATTTGTTTATTTATTTATATTTTTAATTATTTTATTTTTTTGAGATGGAGTCTCGCTCTTGTATGGTATGAATTTAAATGTTAACTTCATATCTGAAAGCAATGATGAACTGAACCTGAGTTCCCAATATTCTGTTTTTCAATTTTAGAGAATTTCATAAAGGCTGGAGTGCAGTGGCGTGATCTCGGCTCACTGCAACCTCCATCTCCCAGGTTTAAGCTATTCTTCTGCCTCAGACTCCCAAGTAGCTGGGACTACTGGTTCATGCCACCGTGCCCAGCTAATTTTCATATTTTTAGTAGAGATGGGGTTTTGCCGTGTTGGCCAGGCTGGCCTCAAACTCCTGACCTCAATTGATCTGCCTGCCTGGGTCTCCCAAAGTGCTGGGATTACAGGCGTGAGACACTGCACCTGGCTGACCATATCAGTTAAATTAGAGTCTCTAATTCATAATATGTGGCTAATCTTTGTATAATCCCCTGGGCCAGTGATTCCTAACCTGGGATGATTGTTCCCTGAGGGGACATTTGGCAATGTCTGGAGACATTTTTGATTGTCGCAATGTCATAACAGGAAGAGGGGTTCTATGGGCATCTTGTGAGTAGAGACCAGGAATGCTTATCTACATTGCAGAGAACATCCTCTCTCCTGTCCCAACAAATAATGATCTGGCCTAAAATGTGAATAGTGCAGGCCGGGAATGGTGGCTCAAGCCTGTAATCCCAGCACTTTGGGAGGCCAAGACGGGCGGCTCATGAGGTCAGGAGATCGAGACCATCCTGGCTAACACCGTGAAACCCCGTCTCTACTAAAAAAATACAAAAAATCAGCCAGGCGTAGTGGCGGGCGCCTGTAGTTCCAGCTACTCGGGAGGCTGAGGCAGGAGAATGGCGTGAACCCGGGAGGCAGAGCTTGCAGTGAGCTGAGATGGGCCACTGCACTCCAGCCTGGGCGACAGAGCAAGACTCCGTCTCAAAAAAAAAAAAAAAAAATTGTGAATAGTGCTAAGGTTGAGAAACTCTGCCCTAGGCTGTCAGTAATGTTACTACAATTGCATAGAATTTTTTTTTTTTTTTTTTTATAAATGCCCTAATAGTATGTTTCAGTTTCTTAACACTTAAAAATAAATAAAATCGGCCGGGCGCGGTGGCTCAAGCCTGTAATCCCAGCACTTTGGGAGGCCGAGAAGGGCGGATCACGAGGTCAGGAGATCGAGACCATCCTGGCTAACCCGGTGAAACCCCGTCTCTACTAAAACAATACAAAAAACTAGCCGGGCGAGGTGGCAGGCGCCTGTAGTCCCAGCTACTCGGGAGGCTGAGGCAGGAGAATGGCGTGAATCCGGGAGGCGGAGTTTGCAGTGAGCTGAGATCCGGCCACTGCACTCCAGCCTGGGCGACAGAGCGAGACTCCGTCTCAAAAAAAAAAAAATAAAAAAATAAAAAAATAAATAAATAAATAAATAAATAAAATTGTAAATAACTATCAATAGGTATAGGCTGGATAGGATAGAACTATTCCCACTGAAACGTATTTAGTGTGAAATGAGAGAGACACTTCCTCTTGATGTATTACCATTCTGTGTGCCACAGAATGTTGAAAGTAGGTATTCCTAGCATGTCAGTTGACATGGGAACTGAGGGTACTAGCTAGGCAGCTATGGTGACAGGTAGGAGGCAGCTACTGGATATTCTGCAAATAGATTGGAATCTTATTCATTCTAGATTTCAAATCTCAGTATTTTCAGGACAAATAGTATATGATACTATGGGCCTAATATTTGTGATTTTATTACTTTTTGAAGGATAACAAGAGTTGATCCAATATTAACATTTCAGAAAGACTGAGAAGCTTTATTATCTAATAAGATCCAGAGCTTATTATCTAATAAGTTCAGCAAAATTATGGTAAAAAGCACCACATAATCCAAACATGAGTTTTGATAAATATATAAATGAATATTTATATTTATTTATAAAAATAAATATACTTTTCATATGTAATATTCAGTACTGAGAACACAGTAGATGCTCGATGTATGGTTTCAATTTACTGAAGTTTTAAATGTCCTTTAAAATTTATTTTAATTATATTCTTTCAGATCTACCAAATCTATTCAAAGCGATCTGCTGAGGATATTTATAAAATACTGACATCTTACAAAGCTAATTACCTAATTGTAGAGGATGCTATCTGCAATGAGGTGGGAACCATGAGAGGCTGTAGGGTTAAAGATTTATTAGACATTGCAAATGGCCATGTAAGTAACCATTTGGAAAGTTATTTATTTATTTATTTATTTTAGAAAAATGATTTTACTTAAACTCATAATCTTTAAACTTTATTTTTGGAACTTAAGTAAGAATATAATTGAGTTATGTAATAATGGGGACAGCTTATTAAAAGTAGTTTGAAGTATTTTTTCAACATACAAAAGAAAATGTCAGCCTTGGTAGGATGCATGATAAGGTTCTTCCGAGCAGTGATAATGGATTATGGAAACATTGCCTTCTAAATTTTAGGATTAAATCTTTTAAAAATTGAAAGCCTTCATACTGGTTTCTCAGTGTCAATGGAAAGTTCAGGAGTATAGTGGGCATGGTGACTCACTTATGAAGAGGCCTCTGTTTGCTAACAGTGAGATGTTTTATAGACAATGTTTAGCAGTAATGTGTTTTTTCATATAAATAATAGTCATTTGTATATTGATTGCATTTCTGCTATAAGCTTAATAAGCTTTTTAATATTATGTTTTATGTCTTTTAATAGATGGTTTGTGAAGAAGGTGACAAGCTAACCTACTCAAAGTATGGGCGATTTTGTCATGAGGTCAAAATTAACTATTCTCCATATGTGAATTATTTCACTAGAGTATACTGGAACAGATCCTACTTTGTATATAAAATCAACACTGTGATATCCTTCCAGTCTTGAAAAATAACAGAGCCTTCATTTCAAAGACTACCTGAAGTAAAACGCAGTTTTCTTCTATCTACTCGATGTCTTTTGCAGCTCAGAGTATGGACATTTGAAATATTGCTGCTTCTTTCCCCCTTCTGCTCTTAACTGGATCCAGAGTTCTGTGGGAAATAGAAGATCAAGCATTACTCTCCTTTGATTAAATGTGATGTATACCACTCTGCAATATTCCAGACAGGTGTCTTCCTTACTGTTACATGGTCTTTAATACTTTTACTGATTTCAACATTTTCCCCATAAAATCTTCCTTCTATTATTGATCTTGAATTTGAGTATGTTCTAGGTCAGAATACATTTCTCAAACATAACATTTAATAAATACTTAATGTGATATAATTATTTAATAGAAGGAAAGAATTATTCCTACCTTCAAGCAAGTTTCTGAAGGTATTTTATGATGTATAACAACTGAAGTTTTACAATAAAAACTAATTTAAATGTTAGCTGAAGATACGTGGCATTTAAATTAAAATGGAAATTATATAAAGGAAAGTGATTTTTAAGGATATACATAAAGATATATCTAGAATTTTCATGATACTCTTCTCATCTGCTGCTTGTGTAAGTGAGCACTTTCTTAGTAATACATAGTGCATGATGTTATTGCATTTTTTAAATGACTAGTAAATGATTAGTTATTTCACTTATGCCTATTAATTTGATACCAATTTAATCATGATAAAACAATAACTGTTACATGTTTTTTTAAATGGACATTTAAAAGAATGTTGTTCAGGTTTTTTTTTTTAAATACTGATATGGGGCATACAATCTATTCACATATTTTCTACTGAAGTACTAAGTAAAAAATTAAATCATTATCAGAATAAAAATATGTGTTCTAAAATGAGCAACAGTTTCTGGGGATACATGCAGATGTTGTTAAACGTACCTCTGCATGCAGATATATTATAAAACACAAGCAATGTTATTTATGAAACTGTGATGCAGTCTTCAACATCAAGAAAAAATGACAACTATAATAACATTTACAACACAGTTTCACAGTCTAAATGCTATGTTTCTTTAAGTATTTTTATATTTTTAATCATTTATGAAGAGAAAATTTTAAAACGTTGATTTGGCCTTATTAAGAGATTCAGGATAGATGTAGTCTATAGATGTGTCATAAGTTGGGATACATGTTTAGTTTTTCCTTATACTCCTGAGTTCAGTGAACAGATTTTCATAATTCTAACTTGTTAAAGTGCTGCAAAAATTGCATTTTCAGTACTCTAAATTACTACATTAGAAGGGAACATTTCTCCGTTGTCTTTATTTTCTGTTATATATGTGTTGTAAAAGTACACTACATTAGAAGGGAGCTTTTTCCATTGTCTTTATTTTCTGTTATACATACGTTGTAAAAGTACATGAATTCTTAGACTAACTCTCAGATGCTTTGCTCTTTTGGAGCTTAAGAATTGTTTGATGTTGATGTCATATATCTGATAGATTAGTTTCAGTGGTTCTCATTTCACTTTTATACATAATTTTTAAAGTATGTTAAGATAGTTGCAGGCAGTGTACTTCAGGTTGACTCTGTACATCTGACTAGTGAATCACTAGTATATTGCTTCAAGCCTTCTGAAAATATGACCATAGTTACCTAAGCACGCAGTGAATAGTCACATGGTAGTACTTGTGATTAGAGCATGTAAAACAATGTAATTTAAAAGTCATCTTCCATATTTTGAAGGGGAAGTAGAACACCCTACTTTTTATGTAGTGTGAAATATTTAATTGAATTTTTATCGATTTATATTATGTCACCTGTGCTGAATTAGGTTTGGTACTTGTGTTTTGTTTGACGTATTAGTAAGTTGCTTTTGCTTCTTTATGTCAACTTATTTCTTAAATAAAATCGATCTGGAAAAATTGTTAATGGGGTGTTTTAAATAATGAATTTTTCATCCAGCTTCAGTTGAAAAGGAAAAGTAAGCTTTATTACGGAAATGACAATATTGAATATGACAGATAAGTTTATTTGCTTCTACTTTAACTGCAGTTAAAACAATAGTACTAGACAACTTTAAGTAGAAAGCATTTAATTTATTTCTTCGCTTATTTGTAGAGTGAACAAATGATTCACAATTCTGCAAATAATTCCACTTAAGTAACTTACAGTTGTTAGGTTTGACAATAAAGAGGAGAAGAGTTTATGGGTTTGGGGTGGAAGGAATTTCTGGAAGAAATAAAAAATGTTCTTTGCCCTTGATATTGCAAACTCACTGATACAAGTGCCTTGAATTTACTATTATTATTATTATTATTATTATTATTATTATTATTATTTGAGATGGAGTTTCACTCATGTCTCCCAGGCTAGGGTGCAATGGCATGATCTCAGCTCACTGAAACCTCTGCCTCCCAGGTTCAAGTGATTCTCCTGCCTCAGCCTCTCGAGTAGCTGGGATTACAGGCACCTGCCACCACGCCCGGCTAATTTTTGTATTTTTAGTAGAAACGGGGTTTTGCCATGTTGGCCAGGCTCGTCTCAAACTCCTGACCTCAGATGATCCACCCACCTCAGCCTCCCAAAGTGCTGGGATTACAGGCGTGAGCCACTGCACCTGACTGCCTTGAATTTATTTCTAAGTTTACTTTTTATTTTCAAAAAATTATTATATATTTCCTCATTTTCCATAAGAAAATTTTAGTAATGTTTTCTCATCAATAAACACAAAAAAGAGTCTTCACTATGCTGTTTTCACTAATAACTTTAATTCAGTAATAAGCAAATCTTTGTTAAAAGTGGAGATGGAGGCCAGGTGCGGTAGCTCACGCCTGTAATCCCAGCACTTTGGGAGGCCGAGGCGGGCAGATCACGAAGTCAGGAGATCCAGACCATCCTGGCTAACACAATGAAACCCCGGCTCTACTAAAATTACAAAAATCAGCCGGGCGTGGTGGCGGGCGTCTGTAGTCCCAGTTACTCGGGAGGCTGAGGCAGGAGAATGGTGTGAACCCGGGAGGCGGAGCTTGCAGTGAGCCGAGATCCTGCCACTGCACTGTAGCATGGGCGACAGAGGGAGACTCCGTCTCAAAAAAAAAAAAAAGTAGAGATGGGATTTCTAGCTTCCTAAATTAATTTAGCCTCCCAAATGCCAGACAAACAATGTAACATAAAATTTACCTTGAATAAGATATATTGATTCTGAGCCACTTTGTATTTTTTCTAACTTTGGCATCTGTATCTTGGTGCTTTCTGTTAGACTGATAGTTTCAGAACCTAAGGAGTATGCATTGTACTTCAGCGCTAACTTTTTTCTTCATTACTTTCTGTGTATATAGACAGCATATTTTTTTTGTAGAACATTAACCCAGATTGCTAATAGCTTCATGTTACGGCTTTCTTCCACACAGTCCAGATTGATTTAAGGAAAAGCAGAAGTAGAAGTCAAAGTGTGTTATAAATTGAGACTGAAAAACATGCTTTAAAAAATAGATTTAATTTCTTACACTGTGAATAGCCATTGTATTGTTTTGTTTCTGATAAATCAGTTGTTTTGGGCTCCTATTTTTGAACTGTTAAAAATGTTGATGCTTTTCGTGGATAAAAGTAGTGCCTCTCTTTATACAACTGATGGAGTTTTAAAAAGTACGTAAGTTGCCTTTTTTGTTAAACTTATTTTAAATGCTTTAGTATTTAAAGGGTATATGTTGTGAATTAATCTGCATATTTAAAAACTTTTTGTAAAGCGAATAACTGCTTCCTGATTTACATCTCAATATATTCTCCTTTAATTTGCCCAATTTAAAAAATATGTAGTCTCTATTGTTGCTGTTTACCAATAGTTTTAGATCCCAATGTGTATTAGAATTATAGTTACAAAAATTTGCAAGTAAAATTTAGCAATTTCCTATTGAAACATGATCTCATTATTATGTTTTTTAATGTGTAGAATAAACACTTTAAATAAACAGGTGTGAAAATTGTAAAGGAATATATATGACAACTATTTTCTGTACATTAATGTCTAAACATTATGCTTACTTGTTTTTCATAATAAAGACATTTTGGAACCAAATTTGCTGAGTTTAGTATAAAAGCATCTTTGAATTATTTCTGAGTTTCCTAAAATGTGCAACATTTTAATCTTGTCATATCTAATCCTATGTTCTATAAGGTGGACTGTTCTATAAGAGGTACACTGGACTTGTAACCACTAAATGTATTTAGTATAATAAGGGTATCACAAAGGAACAAGAATTCCAAACTTATAGTTTGAAATGTCTCATAACCCTTTCATACTTTAAGTTAGTAGCTTTGTATAGCTATTTAACACAGATGAGTACAGTTAGGTTTATATATATTATCCTCTGAGTCTTATCTCTGACAATGTGTATTTAGATTAAATATGTTCCTCCTGTAACTAAAGTTGCATCTTTGCAAAGGATGAAAGTTCATTTCAGCAGACATAAATTCTTTAAAAGATTTGGGCTGTAAACTAACACTTCAAATTTTGTAATAATCAATATACTTTTATCAAGAATGAAATTATTTCATGCTTAATTACCCTCCTTATTTTGTTTCCATAACAAAACTATTTTCAGAATTTTAAGTTGTCTTTTATTTATACATGAACTTTTTTGGTGACAGCTTTACTGAGATATAATTCATATACCATACAATTTACCCATTTAAAATGTATAATTCAGCCAGGTGCAGTGGCTCATGCCCATAATCCCAACACTTTGGGAGGCTAAGGTGGGCAGATTGCTTGAACCCAAGAGTTTGAGACCAGCCTGGGCAACATGGAGAAAAGCCATCTCTACAAAAAAAATACAAAAATGGTGCCAGACGTGGTGGCACACACCTGTAGTCCCAGCTACCTGGGAGGCTGAGGCAGGAGGATCACTTAGGTCAGGGAGGTGGAGGTTGCAGTGAACTGTGATCACACCACTGCACTCCAGCTTGGATGACAGAGGGAGACCCTGTCTCAATCAATCAATAGAAATAAAACATACAATTCAGTGGTTTTTAGTATGTTCACAGAATTGTGCAATTATCACCACAATCAATTTTAACACATTTTTATTACTCCCAGAAGAAACCTCATACCCTTCTGGTTGTCAACCCCAATCATTCTATCCTCCGCAGCCCTAGGCAACCACTACTAATCTACTTTCTATCTCTATGTTTACCTACTGGACATTTCATATAAATTGAATCATACAACATGCTTCTTTCACTTGGACTCTTTTTAAGGTTCATCTGTGTTGTTCCATGTATCATTCATTCCTTTTTAGTGCCAGATAATATTCCATTGTATGTATATACCACATTTTATCCATTCATTAGTTGATAGACATTTGTGTTGTTTGTACTTTTTAGTTATTATGAATAATGCTGATAGGATTATCTGTATACAAGTTTTTGTATATGTTCATTTCTCTTAGGTATATATCTAGGAGTTAAATTGCTGGGTCATATGGTAACTGTGGTTAGCTTTAACAACCAGACTGGTTTCCAAAGTGGCTGCACCGTTTTAAGATCCCCCCAACAAGGGGTGAGGATTCTAATTTCTCCACATCCTTGTCAATAGTTATTATTTTCTTGATTATACCCATCCCAGTGAATGCAGCTATTTCTCATTATAGTTTTAATTCACATTTCCATTATAGCTAATTATGTTGAGCACCTTTTCATGTAATTATTGGCCATCTGTATATCTTATTTGGAGCAATGTCTATTCAAATTCTTTGCCTTTTTTTTTTTTTTTTTGGAGACAGTTTTGTCTTGTTGCCCAGGCTGGAGTGCAATGGCACCACATCGGCTCACCACAGTCTCCATCTCCTGGGTTCAAGCGATTCTCCTCCCGCAGTAGCTGGGATTACAGGTGCACACCACCACACCCAGCTAATTTTGTATTTTTAGTAGAGACAGGGTTTCTCCATGTTGGCCAGGCAGGTCTCGAAATCTCGTCCTCAGGTGATCGGCCTGCCTTGGCCTCCCAAAGTGTTGGGATTAGAGGTGTGAGCCACTGTGCCCGGCCCTCTTTGCCCATTTTTTAGTTGGATTGTGTTTTTATTATTGAGATGTTAAGTATTCTTTATGTATTCTAGATATAGGGTCAAATATATGATATGGAAATATTTCGTTCCATTCAGTGGGTTCTCTTAACTTTTTTGATAGTGTCCTTGAAGCACAAATGCTTTTAGTTTTGTTTGCATTATTTAATTCATTTTTTTTTTTTTTGAGACAGGGTCTTGCTCTGTCACCCAGGCTGGAGTGCAGTGGCACGGTCACAGCTCACGGCAGTCTCAAACTCTTAGGCTCTTCATTTACATGTAATGTTTTTGATGTAGTTGGCTTTACACTTGCTATTTTACTTTTTTTCTAAATGTTTCATTTAATTTCTTTTTTTTTTTTTTTTGTAAGTGGTTACTCTAAGGGCTTATCATATACTTTTTTTTTTTTTTTTTTTTTTTTAGACAGGATATTGCTCTGTTGCCCAGGCTGGAGGGCAATGGTGTGATCACGGCTCACTTGCAGCTCTGACCTCCCAGGCTTAATCCATCCTCCTCCCTTAGCCTCCCGAGTAGCTGGGATTACAGGAAGGCACCACCACACCCACCTCATTTTTGTATTTTTTGTAGAGACAGCGTTTCTCCATGCTGCTCAGTCTGGTCTCAAACTCTTGGGCTCCAGTGATCTGCCTGCCTTGGCCTCCCAAAGTGCTGGGATTACAAGTGTGAGCTACTGCACCCAGCTATCATACTAAGAAGATTTATACTAACTTAATTCCAGTGAGCTATAGAAGCGTTAGTCCTAAAAAGCTCTATTCCCTCTTCCCTCTTTGATACTATTATTTTTATACATATTACATTTATATATGTTATAAACCCTATAATAAATACACTTATGGCTGGGCGTGGTGGCTCACGCCTGTAATCCCGGCACTTTGGGAGGCCGAGGCGGGCGGATCACAAGGTCAGGAGTTCAAGACCAGCCTGCCCAATATGGTGAAACCCCATCTCTACCAAAAATACAAAAAATTAGCCGGGCATAGTAGCACATGCCTGTAATCCCAGCTACTTGGGAGGTTGAGGCAGGAGAATTGCTTGAATCCAGGAGACGGAGGTTGCAGTGAGCCAAGAACCAGCCCGGGCAACGGAGCAAGACTGACTCAAAAAAAAAAAAAAATACACTTATTGCTTTAGATAATTTTGTCTTTTAAAGAACTGAGAGAACAAAAGAAAAGTTTATGTAGTATTTGTTGTATCAACCTTATTTACCATGTTTGGTTATTTTTATTTGTTCCCATGGATTCAAGATACAATCTGGTGTCATTGTCTTACTCCAATACAGCTTTGCTTTCAACTTACCTCCTTGGTGCTGTTATGTCAAGTGTATGTTATATGTATCTATAATGTAAGTTCAACAATATAATTATATACAGTATATTTTATTCAATTATTTTAAAAATCAGTTTAGAGAAGAAATATGTGTCTTTTATAATTAAATGTTACTTTTACCAATACTCTTTTTTTTTTTCAGTGAATTTTAACTATCATCTGGGAAGCTTTCAGCTTCAAGAACTTCCTTTAGTAATTTTTAAAAGATGAATCTATTAGCAATGAATTTCCTCCATGTTTGTTGATTTGGGAATGTCTTTATTTTGCCTTTTTTAAAAGATCAGTTTTAGGCTTACAGAAAAATTGAACAAAACATGCAGAGAATTTCCATACACTCCTGCTCCCCTCCACCCATACACACAGTTTCCTCTAACTCAACACCTTGTATTTGAATGGCACATTGCTTACAATTGAGGCAAATTGATAAATTATTAACTAAAGACCATAGTTTACACAGGGTTCACTCTTTGAGGTCTACTGTTCTGTGGGTTTTGACAAATGTGTCTGTGGGTCTCACATGTCCACTATCACAGCATCACGGAGTAAACAGTTTTACTGCCCTAAAATTCCTGTGTGCTCTCGTTCATCTCTCCCTCCCTTTCCCTGCGTCCCTGGCAACCACTGACTTTTTACTGTCCTTGTAGTTTTGCCTTTTCGGAATGTCAGCTATTTGGAATCATGACATATTGCTAGTCAAAGAAGCCAATCTGAAAAGGCTGCAATATGCATTTCAGGCTCCTCCACGTCTTTTCATGGCTTCATAGCTCATTGCTTGTTATTGCTGAATAACGTTCCATTGTATGAGTATGTGGGTATTTATTTATTCAGGGACATTGTGGTTGCTTCCAAGTTTAGCAATTGTGAATAAAACTGCCATAAATATGTGCAGGGTTTTTGTGGACATAAGTTTTCCACCCGTTTGGGTAACTACCAAGAAGTGCAATTGCTGGATGGCATGGTACTACTACCTTTGGATTAATAAGAAACTACCAAACTGTCTTCCAAAATGGCTGTACTGTCTTGCATTCCCACCAGCAATGACTGAAAGTTCTGTTGCTTCATATCCCTGTCAGCATTTGGTGGTGTCAGTTTTGGACTTTAGCCATTCTAATGTGTACAGTGGTATCTCATTGTTACCTTAATTGACAATTGCCTAATGACATATGATGTTGGGCATATTTTTGTATGCTTATTTGCTATCTGTATATCTTCCTTGGTGAGGTAGCTATGCATCTTTTGCCTATTCTGTCTTTTTCTTATTGTTGAATTTTAAAAGTTCTTTGTATATTTTGGATGCAAGTCCTTTATCACATACGTGTTTCATAAGTATTCTTTCCCAATTTGTTGCTTGTTTTTTTTTTTCTTTTTTAAAAGAGATGGGGTCTCCCTTTCTTTTGGTCTCACTCAGAGGCACTGATATTCGCACACTTGTTTCTGATTTCATGGGGGTGGATGCAAATGAAGTTTGCAACAGGAAGTTTGGGGCACAGCTACAAGTACAAACGGAGCAAGGCATCCCTGTCCCACCCGACCTGGAAGTTCTGCTGGGCTCTGCCTCTGCCTGAGGGGTTGGGAACTCTCAGCTCTTGGGTGGCGCATCATTGCAACCCTCTCCCAGCCTCTCATGGTTGAATGGTCTTCTCCAAGACAAACTCTGTTGTATCTAAAACTGCAGGGGCGATGGGGTTTGGGGGAAGCAAGTATATGATTCCCTTAAATTAGTGTTCTTAAAGTTTTATGAACTTCGGCCATGACCTTTACCATGGGTGAGGAAAATGCATTTCTTCCTCTCCCCTACATTTGTTGTAATTGATGCCTTGTCCATCTCTCTCCTGACCAGCCTGTGGGCTGAGTTGGCCTCCAGGTGGTGCAGGGGTCTCCCCACAGCCCTGTAGCCACAGACTTCAGACCTGTCACAAAAAGAGGGTCTTGAGGCCGGGTTCGGAGGCTCACACCTATAATCCCAGCACTTTGGGAGGACAAGACAGGCATTTCACTTGAGGTCAGGAGTTCGAGACCAGCCTAGGCAACATGGCAAAACCCCATCTCTAATAAAAATACAAAAAATATCCAGGCATGGTGGCGCACATCTATAATCTCAGCTACTCGGGAGGCTGAGGCAGGAGAATCACTTGAACCCAGAAGGCGGAGGTTGCAGTGAGTGGAGATCACACCACTGCACTCCAGCCTGGGCAACAGAGTGAGACTTCGTCTAAATAAATAAATAAATAAATAAATAAATAAATAAATAAATGAAGTGTCTTCCTAAAAAACACAGCTCCTGAACAAAAACATTTCACCCAAGGCTCTCATTCTGTCTGGTAAAATGGCAAAACCTAAGGCTCCCCTCAAGATAATGCTTCTCAAGGATGATGTAGGGAGGAGACTAAGGCACCAAGGTGGAGGGAGGGAGCCCAAGGCATGGGTCGTGGGGGCTCCTTTGGCAGTTTCTTTGGTGCTGAGAGTGGGTGCAGAGGGTGGGCTACTGGTGACACTGGGCTGCCTGCTGGCCATCTGAAGTGAGTCTGGGGTAGGTATAGACACTTAAACTCTTCTGGAGCAAAGGTGCCAAGAAGTGGTAAATGTCCTGTCTCCCTAACACTTGGCCCTGCCTGTGGGTTTCAGAGTTGGAAAACATGGACCATGAAGAAAGATGTTTTGGGAGCTGAGAACTGATTCTTAAAAGGACTATTGCCGCTAGAGTGAAACAAAAAGTTCTGCTCTCCCATGAAAAATGATGACTCTGAAGACCAGAACAGAGGAATGTGCAAATGCCAAGGCTGCACCCATGGTCATGCACGTGCATCAAAGACTGGAAGATCTTTTGCAGAACAACAGCAGAGTTTGACAGGAAAGTGTGTTTTTCTGTTCCTTATTGATTGTGCACGTGCTGTGTCCCTAGATGCCGGGACACTGGGAAGTGAAAGACAGCAAGCGACTGGGCTTTCGGAGCTCGTGATCTAAGGGAAGGTGACAGGGAAGAGGAATAGAAAACCAATGATACAAATAAAAATGTAAGTAAAAACCATCATTAACCCATTTATGCTGGAGGTTGCAAATTTTTGGATTTTTGCCATCAGACCTTGATCAGTAGGATATAAACAACTCTCACAAGCTTAGCGTTTCAATAATGGAACACTAGGCATAAATGGGTTAATGTAATGGAGTAAATGCAGGATTCTATGTAAGTGTAATAAGGGGACATGACTGGCCAGACGCAGTGGCTCATGCCTGTAATCCCAACACTTTGGGAGGCCAAGGCAGGTGGATCACCTGAGGTCAGGGGTTCGAGACCAGCCTGCCTAATGTAGGGAAACCCCGTCCCTATTAAAATTACAAAAATTAGCCGGGCGTTGTGGCAGGCGCCTGCAAACCCAGTTACTCAGGTGGATGAGGCAGGAGAATCACTTGAACCTGGGCAGCAGAGATTGCAGTGAGCCGAGATCATGCCACTGCACTCCAGCCTGGGTGACAGAGTGAGGTTCCATCTCAAAAAAAAAAAAAAAAAGTCGGGGGACATGACTGGATTTGGGGATAAGAAAGGGTCCCTGAGAAAGGAGCTCTGGGGCTGAGATCTGAAGGATGAGTAGGAGTTTCTGAGAAGGGAGCTTCCT
The DNA here is from genome assembly GCF_047675955.1 of Chlorocebus sabaeus. Lineage (NCBI taxonomy): Eukaryota > Metazoa > Chordata > Mammalia > Primates > Cercopithecidae > Chlorocebus > Chlorocebus sabaeus. The sequence continues at coordinate 98,548,337 of NC_132911.1, forward strand.
CTATTTCTGGTGCATTTTTGGCTGCTTGGGCCTTTAAAATGCAGTAGTCATCGGCAGCCAAACAGCACGTTGACTTTCGGCTGATGCTGGTGTTTGTAAAGGATCATGACATATCTGGCGTGGGAAGGAGAGGCTGTAGTGCCACTGTACTCTCCCTGAATGCTCTGCAGGAAGAGCTGAGCCCTGACACAATTGTGGTCTGAGAATTTGGATGTTTTAGCTTGGGATGGGTTTACTGAAAAGAAAGGTGTTTCTTTTCAGAAGGCTGAGGCTTCAGTAAGCTGTCATCATGCCACTGCGAGTTAAAATAAGCGCTTGATGGAGTTAAAATATAAATAAAAAGCAGAGGCCGGGCGCAGTGGCTCACACCTGTAATCCCAACACTTTGGGAGGCCAAGGTGGGCAGATCACGAGGTCAGAAGTTTGAGACCAGCCTGGCCAATATGGTGAAACCCCATCTCTACTAAAATTACAAAAAAATTAGCCAGGCGCATTGGTGGGTGCCTATAGTCCTAGCTACTCTGGAGGCTGAGGCAGAAGAATTGCTTAACCTGGGAGGCGGAGGTTGCAGTGAGCTGAGATCGCACCACTGCACTCCAGCCTGGCGACAGAGTGAGACTCCATCTCAAAACTAATAAATAAATAAACAAATAAATAAGTAAATAATTAAATGAATAAAGAAATAGCGGAAGTTTGGTTTCTTCGTCTTCTCTGTTACTGGAAGTGATGGATCAGTCCACTAAGCTGTCCCCTTAATGTTGGAATTAGACTACAGGGGCACGTGCTTGTCAGAGGTAACGTGTCTCACAGTTTTCAGACAAGGACTTGGAGGCTGGATTTTAATAGTTCTGTCAAGGGCAACAGGTAAATTAGCATAGGCAGGTAAATTAACATAGGAATGGGAGTCACTGCAGCTTCCAAAAAGTGATGAGAGAAAAGTACAGAGCTTTTTCTCCTCACCACATGAGAGAACCTATTCTAAAAACCATGTTTTCTCCTGCATATATTTCTATCTGACCAGTGCTACATGTTGTATATGAACAGATTTGTTAGTCAGGACCTTTGGTTGCAAGTGACAAAAAGTCAGCTCAAATCAGCTTCAGCAGAAAAGGAATTGATTTTCTTTTGTATTAGGGAATTTTGAATTGTTGATGGGTGCAGGAAGGGATAAATCCAGAGGTTCACCCAGTGTTACCATGACTCTTTCTGCCTTGCTTCACCTCTCAGTTTTTTGCCTTTGCCTGGCTTCATGATCAGCAGGCGTTCTGCAGACCACAGCAAAGTGTGCTGGCAGCTCCAAATTCCAGACAAGGAGGGAACATCTTTCATGATGGCCCCAGCAAAAGTACAGTGCTTTGGTAGGCCCAAGTTATTTGCCGTCCCCTACACCACTTGTCTGAAAAAAGGAGACTGAGTCTATAAACAGGAAGTCACTGGGCAGTTCTTTCTAGGCTTCTGGATTTTGCAGATCCTTATATGTCTAAAATATATATATACATATTTGGGGGATTGACATTAGGTTGCCAACTTTTTGTTTATTTTTTTAAGGGTGGGATCTTGTTCTACTGCCTAGGCTGCAGTGGTGCAATCAGCCTCGAACTCCTGGGCTTAAATAATCCTTCGTCTCAACCTCCAGAGTAGCTGAGACTGCAGGCATGCACCACTTTTTTAGAGATGGGGTGGGGGGGTCTCACTACGTTGCCCAGGTTGGTCTCGAACTCCTGGCCTCAAGTGATCTCCCACTTCAGCCTCCCAGATAGCTGGGATTGTAGGCTCCAGCCACTGTGCCCAGCATAACTTTTCTTTTGGTCCATAAGGACACTAGAAAGGTATCCATCATTTATTAAAAACACCCTTTTCTAAGAAAAAGATATTTTAACTCCAAAAACAGAAAAATATATAAGTTCAGAATAAACAAATTGTATTTCATCTATATAGTGGAATACCATTCAACAACAAAAAAGAATAAACCATTGATAAACATGACTACATGAATGAATCTCAAAATAATTGTGCTAAGTGAAAGAAGTCAAAATGTACACACAGTATAATTTTATTTATATAAAGTTCTAGAAAATGTATTTTCTAGATATACAGCAGGTCAGTGGTTGCCTGGAGATGGGGTGTAGAGGTTGGGGAGTGACAGGATGGAGGAATTACAAAAGATGCAAGGAAACCTTTAGGGATGATGGACACGTTCAATATCTTGATGGTGGTAAAGGTTTCACAAGTGTCTATGAATGTGAAATCTTACCCTATGTAATGATATATACTATATAACATATACTATATAATACTATACTATATACTATATATATACTATATAATAATATATACTATACTATAATATACTATATAATACTATACCATTATATTATATAGCATGTACTATATAATACATACACTTACATAAGTACATGCAGTTTATTGTATATCAGTTACACCTCAATAAGTATGTAAAAATTGGGAAAAATTATATATGTTGCTATAATGTAGTAAATGGTTTCTTGGGGTATTGAAATATGTTCTATGTTGATCTGTGAATTAAACTTTTTAGGAGAAAAGGACTTAGGCACTTATGAAAAGAGTGATTATCTTTTAAAAGAAATATTTGCATTTGTTATATATATTATATATAGGACAATGTGAACATACCTTATATATAGTGTGTATATATATGAAGTATGTGTGTATATATATAGTATGTGTGTATATATATATATAAAGTACATTCACATTGCTGGGCAAGAAATAATTTTTTTTTTTGAGGTGGGGTCTTCATCTGTCACCCAGGCACAGGCTTGAATGCAGAGGCATGATGATAGCTCATTGTAACCCCTAACTTCTAGACTCCAGCAATCCTCCCGTCTCAGCCTCCTGAGTAACTAGGACTACAGTCACACACCACCACACCCAACTAAAGGAAATACAATTATTAAAGTAGCAAAAGCCTTTATTTTATAACCATTAAAATTTGAACATCAGATTAAGCAATAAACACAAATAATAAAAGTATACTTCCATTTTCATTTATAGCCACTGTTAGTAACGAGGAAAGATAGCAGAAAAGAAAGCTCAGTCAAAAAATAAAATGGGCCGGGCGCAATGACACATTCCTGTAATCCCAGCACTTTGGGAGGCCGAGGTGGGTGGATCGCTTCAGATCAGGAGTTCGAGACCATCCTGGCCAACATGGTGAAACCCCGTCTCTACTAAAAATACAAAAATTAGCTAGTGTGGTGGCAGGTGCCTGTAATCCCAGCTACTCAGGAGGCGGAAGCAGGAGAATTGCTTGAACCTGGGAGGCAGAGGTTGCAGTGAGCAGAGATTGCACCATTGCACTCCAGTCTGGGTGACATAGTGACTCCATCTCAAAAATAAATAAATAAATAAATAAATAAATAAATAAATAAATAAATAAAATAAAAATAAAAGTTTAGACCCAACACTGGTTCTCTACCTTGGCTGCACAATGGAATTCTGGGAAATTAAAGCAAAAATACTGATAGCTGTGTCCCACTTGCTGAGATTCTGACTTAATTGGTTTTGGGTGTGGCTGAGCCAGCTGGGTTGTAAAAGCTCCCCAAGTGATTCTAATGTGCATTAAACATGAGCATGCATTAAACATGAGCATGCATTAAACATAAGCATGCATCATGAACCACCTGGAGGGCTTGATACACCTCAGCTGGTTGGGCTTCAACCCCAGAATTTCTGATTCAGTAGGTCTGGGGTAGTATCTGAAAATGTTCATTTCTAGCAGGTTCTCAGATAATGCTGATGCTGCTGGTTCAAGAACAATACTTTGAGAACCAGTGGATTGGAGTGATGCCAGTTAACTATTCTTTCTACCCATTAGCTCCTATCTTCCAAACCAACCTGCCAAGTAACAGGTGTGAAGCAGGTTCACTGTGGGCCAGTGTCATTCCCAGGGGAAGACTCTAAACATCTCACCCACTGCACCATGGGCTATACCATTCTATCATTCGCAAGAGTCTGAGAAGACAGAACACTCGTACGCAGGTCCTATGCAGCAGGTCTATTACTGACTGATAGGCAGCCAGGACAACAGAAGCTCAGGAAGGCTGCCCAGGGTGGATGAAGTCTTGTCTGCATGTGCCTCACTTTCACGACAGCTGGGGGACCCTGGAAAGCAGTCTGCCCTGGGTTTTATGCCCCGGGGGCATGTGATCACTGGACTAAAGTATTGTAGGACATACTTCAGAGGAAGACGAGCAGAGTCTGGGCTGTTCCATCCAATTCCTCCTTACCTCAAGTTGTTGCATGTCCAGAACACTATTTTTTGTTTTGTTTCGCTTTCACTTTGGCTTGTTTTAATAAAAAGCATTTTTATAAGCTGGGTGGGGGGAATAAGTGAGCATTGTAAAAGTTTCTCAAACATTTATTTTACAAGGGCAAATAAATATATGCTCATTTAATTTAAAAAGTGAACCTATAGAACAATTCCTAACTTTTCCTGCACCTTCCGTCCCCAGTTAAAGCAAACAAATAATATGCATACACAGTAGAGTTTTTAATTGCTTTTCATATGAATAGTACCGTTTTAAATTTCTTTTATGTCAAGCCTTAGGTGAGCCCTGTTGTTGTCTTATTAACACACATTTGTAGCGTCTTCTCTCGTTTAGATGTAGATTTAAATGTCTTCTTGGCCACTCTTACCAACCTTATTAAAGTTCATCCATTGAACACACTTGCAAGAAATACAATAAAGTAGAAAAGTCTCAGTTGTTACTCAGGAGGCTGAGACAGAATTGATTGAACCCGGGAGGCGGGGGTTACAGTGAGCTAAGATGGCGCCACTGCACTCCAGCCTGGGCGACAGAGCGAGACTCCGTCTCAAAAAAAGAAAACTCTCAGCTGTACAAACCTACAATAAAGTGCAGTTACACACAGAAACCCAGTGGCTCATTGGTACCAAGAGCCAATATCAGTAATCTCCATAGGTGACCACTACTCCGCAGATTTTTTTTTTTTTCTTAAAGGACAAGATCCTGCTCTGTTGTCTAGGCTAGTGCAGTGGTGCCTCGTGGCTCAATGCAGCCTCAAACTCCTGGGCTCAAGCAACTTACCTGCCTCAGCCTCCCAAGTAGTTGGCACTACAGGTGCACCCACTATGCCCAGCTAATTTTTTTTTTTTTCTAGAGACAGTGGTCTGACAATGTTGCCCAGGCTTGTCTCAAACTCTGGAGCTCAAGCGATCCTCTTGCCTAGGCCTCCCAACTGGAATTACAGGCGTGTGAACCACTGAACCCAGCCTAGTTATTATTGAGAAGTACAAGCAAGAAAGAAGAAAGAACTGGGTTAGTCCAAGGTCACCCGGAGAACTGTCCTGCAACAGGTGATTCTCGTTTAATTTACTTGTATAAAATCTACCAAGGCAGAGCACCTTCAGTCTGGGAAAACTGTTGCCGTCAGGCACGTTGGCTCATGCTTCTAATCTCAACACTTTGGCAGCCAAGGAGGGCGGATCACCTGAGGTCAAGAGTTGGAGAGCAGCCTGGTCGACATGGTGAAACCCCGTCTCTACTAAAAATACAAAAATTAGCTGGGCGTGGTGGTGCACACCTATAATCCCAGCTACCCTAGAGGTTGAGGCAGGAGATTTGCTTGAACCCCAGAGGCAGAGGTTGCAGTGAGCTGAGATCTTGCCGTTGCACTCCAGCCTGGGTGACAAGAGTGAAACTCTGTCTCAAAAAAAAAAAAAAAGAAAGAAAGAAAGAAGAGAAAAGCTGTGTCAAGAATAGGGTTCTGTCTCCAAGTAGGAAGAAAAATTAGAAAATGTCATTGGGAAATTTTTTTCTTGTTTATAACTTGAGTGAAAGTGATGGATGATGCTGGGACAGGTGGCAGGGTGAGGCTGAGAAGGTATCTCTCTCCCTTTGAATTGGTCAGTCTGGAAGCCAACTCCACCCCCAAAGGTTTTACTAAAGGTTTCTTCATACATTGCTTTCTTCAAAGAACACATAACACATTCTCTATTTTCAACGTTCCATGAGAGTAAGAGTGGGGATTCTCCACTGCTCCTCTCAAGCATGCATGTGACCAGCTGTGATTCCATGGTGCCCCGTTTCTGTGTTCTCTGAAACATTTCAGTGGTGCTTCAGAGAAAATGCCTTTTATAAATAGAGAAGCTCTTTTTGCTAGAGGATGAAGTCGTGGAGTCAGGGGTGTTTTGTTAGTTGACTCATTTTTAAAAAATCGATTCTTTTTTTACCATTTTTCATTTTTAATTTACATGGGTATATAGTAGGCGTATATATTTACGGGGCACATGAGATACTTTGATGCAGACGTGTAATGCATAATAATCACATCATGGTCAGTAGGGCGTCTACCCCTCAAGCATTTATCCTTTGTATTGTGAACAATCCAATTATACTCTTTTACTTATTTTTAATACAATTAAATTATTATTTACTATAGTAACCCTGTTGTGCTATCAAATACTAGGTCTTATTCATTTTTTCTATTTTTTTGTAACCATTAACCATCCCCACCTCCCCCCACTCCTCACTACCCATCCCAGCTTCTGCTGACCATCCTTCCACTCTCTATCTCCATGAGTTCAATTGTTTTATTTTTTAGCTCCCACAATAAGTGAGAATATGTGAACTTTGCCTTTCTGTGTCTGGCTTATTTTACTTGATGATCTCCAGTTCCATCCACGTTATTGCAAATGACAGGATCTCATTCATTTTTAGAGGAGCAGAAATGTGTTCACAAACAATGGTTGATCTTGCATGTTTTCTCGTTAGGCTCGAAGGCCACAGAGCTGACAGTTGAAGTCTATGGCCTAGTAACACCCTGGACTTTGGGGAGCCCTGGGTGATTGCTCCTCACCTAATGGCCAAGCTGCCTCTGTCTTCTAGTTTTTTCTATCCTTAAATAGTATGGATCAAAAGCAAGCCATGATCAGTGTAGGAAATCAGGAAAAGAGAGAAACCTATAAAGAAAAACATGTAAAATTCAAGTGGACTGAGGATTGTTGGGGAGAAACCATTTGAGTGCACATACATTTATTTATACACGACTCTTACCTTCAGGTTAATTGAGATCTTGATTTAATTTGTCACGAATGCAAAATCTTACTGGCACTGTGTGGCCAAACCAGAGAAGCTGAATTTCCTTCTGTATCACAGGCATCTGTGGGGCTTTCTCTACCCTCCGTGGGAGAATCTACCCAGCCATGAATGTGTGGCCACCAGTGGGAATCTTTACAAACCCTGGGCTTTCCTGGTTTGTGAACCAGACTCAGAGCCACAGCCTTCTCTAGGGAAAAAGCAGAGTCATTGCACATGTCCCTGAAAAGCATTCGTTTCTAGCTTCCTGGAGTCCTGGAGAGCCACACGATCACCTGAGACAACTACTGTACTGTTGAGTTCCACTGTGCAGAGATGGCCCCTATTTTGATTTGTTTGGTATATTTCTTTACAGCCTGTATTGTGTTTGTGTGTGTATGTTTCTAATTTTAACAAAATTAGGAAAATTTTCTGCACCCTTTTTTGGTCATGCTTTTATGCTTTGTATTTTGTCATGAACATATATATATATATAATATTTATGTCATTTATATAAAATGTATAATATTTATAAAATTTATATAATTATGTATATATTATTCTCCAAAAGCAAAAATTGTGGTATTATACAACGTTTCATTTTGTGGTGAAATACATTGCTTTAACTATCCCCTGCTATGGGACATCGTGCTTATTTTTAAAATTTCTTACTATTTGTTTTGCTTATACACAGCACTGTAATAGTATACTTATATCTAGGTCTAATCTTATTCTTCTTTAAAAATCACCTCTTATGTAATCCCAGCACTTTGGGAGGCTGAGACGGGCGGATCACGAGGTCAGGAGATCGAGACCATCCTGGCTAACACGGGGAAACCCCGTCTCTACTAAGAATACAAAAAACTAGCCAGGCGAGGTGGCGGGCGCCTGTAGTCCCAGCTACTTGGGAGGCTGAGGCAGGAGAATGGCGTAAACCCGGGAGGCGGAGTTTGCAGTGAGCTGAGATCCGGCCACTGCACTCCAGCCTGGGCGACAGAGCAAGACTCCGTCTCAAAAAAAAAAAAAAAAAAAAAAAAAATCACCTCTTAGGCGAGACACAGTTGCTCATGCCTGTAATCCCAGCACTTTGGGAGGCTGAGGCGGGCGGATTACTTGAGGTCAGGAGTTCAAGACCAGCCTGGCCAACGTGGTGAAACCCCATCTCTACAATACAGTGAACTTCAGCTTTGTTAAATGTGGCTGAGAGGCCCAAGGAGGTGGCTCATGTGCCTGTAATCCCAGCTAAGACAGGAGGATCATTTGAGGTCAGGCGTTCAAGACCAGCCTGGGCACCAGAGCAAGATTTCCATCTCTACCCAAAAAGATGAATGAATGCATAAATAAGTATGGCTGAGAATTCCTTCCATATGAATTCTAGAGAATAGTGCATCTTGGCCAGGTACAGTGGCTCATGCTTGTAATCCCAGCCCTTTGGGAGGCTGAGGTGTGCAGATCACCTGAGGTCGGGAGTTCGAGACCAGCCTGACCAACATGCAGAAACCCCGTCTCTACTAAAAATACAAAATTAGCCAGGCGTGGTGGCACATGCCTGTAATCCCAACTACTTGGGAGGCTGAGGCAGGAGAATCACTTCAACCCAGGAAGTGGAGGTTGCAGTGAGCCAAGATCGAGATTGTGCCATTGTACTCCAGCCTGGTCAACAAGAGCAAAACTCCGTCTCAAAAAAAAAAAGGAAAAAAAAAAAAAAAAGAATAGTGCTTCTCGAAATAGCTATGGTGGAGAAGTAGTTTTATTTTGTGTTCTATGTTGCCATGTGTTGCACACTGATATGTGGTCCTACTGTTTAGGACTAGTTCACAGCTCTGCATGTTGAATTTGCCACCCAAGTCCCCCAACACCCAAACTCTTCTATCCCTGCTCCCCCAGACAACACCACTGATCATTGACTTGGCTGTCAAGACAATGTCAAATTGCAGTAAAAATTTGGAAACTCATACTATCAATTCCAGTGCTTATCTTGATACCGATCGGTAACAGTTTAGGAACTGACACCAGTCTTTGAATCATACTTTGAGTATCTCTGTTCTCTGCTTTGTGTGTATGTGGTCTAAGAGCAGGATATTTGAATAAACCACATTATTTGCCAGCACATGCTCATCTGCTCTAATTCTTCTTTTTTTGAGATGGAGTCTCGCTTTGTCACCCAGCCTGGAGTGCAGTGGCGTGATCTCTGCTCACTGCAAGCTCCGCCTCCCAGGTTCATGCCATTCTCCTGCCTCAGCCTCCTTAGTAGCTGGGACTACAGGCGCCCATCCACCATGCCAGGCTAATTTTTTGTATTTTTTAGTAGAGGCGAGGTTTCACCGTGTTAGCTAGGATGGTCTCGATCTCCTGACCTCGTGATCCGCCCGTCTCGGCCTCCCAAAGTGCTGGGATTACAGGCGTGAGCCACCGTGCCTGGCCTTCATCTGCTCTGATTCTGAAATTGTCTGAATAAGACTTTGGAAACTTGGCTTATGCCATTATAATGAATGAAGTCAACTGCTTGCTAAGAAGTGTGTGCCTACCACAGACGATTATGATCTTTCAACAGCATGGGGAAATACAGGAGTAAATACAGCCTGTGGTGTCCTGATAATATATTAATATGACAATCTTTTTTCTACCTACTGAGAATGTCAGGAAAGTTCTGACTCTAAAAGCACACCTTGAAATTTTGTCCTGTTTATCTGTATGCAGAGAGATTTTTATGCTTTAAAGCCTTTAGTGTAAGGAAACAGTACTTGGAAGTAAAAACAAAAAGAAAGACCAAAATGAAAGCTCCTGTGACTTTTGCTCTAGATGCCAGCTGGCTGAATGTACGTGACAGACCACTAACCAGTCTGAAGAACTGAGCCCTTCCCCACACTGAGCCCCAGCAATGCAGAAAGGGAGACAGAAGAGTCTGTCTGACCAGTCCCCAGTCAAGCCTGTCTATCTTTTTGTTAGGCCATTCTTGCATTGCTATAAAGGAATAATTGAGGTTGGATAATTTATAAAGAAAAGAGATTTAATTGGTTCACTGTACAGGAAGCATGGTACTGCCATCTGCCTCTGGGGAGGCCTCAGGAAGCTTCCAGTCCTGGTAAAAGGCAAAGGGAAACAGGCATCTCACAGGGTGACAGCAGGAGCAAGAGAGTACAGGGGAGGTACCACACTTTTTTTTTGTTTCTTCCTTTTTTTTTTTGTCTTCTTTGACAGTCTCACTCTGTCACCCAGGCTGGAGTGCAGTGGCGCAATCTCAGCTCACTGCAACCTCCACCCCTTGGGTTCAAGCAATTCTCCTACCACAGGAGCTCCTACTCAGGAGCTCCTACCTCCTGAGTAGCTGAGATTACAGGTATGTGCCACCATGCCTGGCTAATTTTGTATTTTTAATGGAGGGTTCATCACATCGTTAAGGCTGGTCTTGAACTCCTGACCTCAAGTGATTTGCCCACCTTGGCCTCCCAAAGTGCTGGGATTATAGGCATGAGCCACTGTGCCCGGCCAAGTACCACACACTTTTAAACAATCAGATCTCAAGAGAACTCACTCAGTGTTGCAAAGACAACACCAAGATGATGGTGCTAAACCATTTATGAGAAATCCACCCCCATGATCCAATTACCTCCCACTAGGCCCCACCTTCAACACTAGGGATTACAATTCAACAGGAGATTTAGAAGGGACAACATCCAAACTATAGCAATCACTGTATAGAAGTTTATAAAGGAAGGTGGCAGGCGGTTGCCAGATGAAAGCAGGATGACCTCTGCTCTGGCTAAGTTATGGCAATAAGGACACACCTGTTCCTTCCATTAGGTAAATAAGGTCTACCTTCAGTTATCCATTCAGCTAGGTGCTGTATGGATAACACAAAGACAGACGTATAGACATGGACACTGCTTGGAAGAGCTGTAGAGGTAAAGGAAAACTTCTGCTTTGTCCTCTGAAGGTTCACTGAAAATCAACTAACAGAAGGCGGGTAAATAGAAGAAAAGGCATATAAGTTTATTTGATCATAGCTTTTTGTGACATGAGAGCCTTCAGAATGAAGACCCAAAGATACCGGGGAACCTGTCTATTGTATGCTTAGTTTCAACAAAATATGAACAGCCGTATAGAGATGTAATTGGACAAAAAGAATACGACTTAACCATAATAGACTGAGTGGGGACACCCTGCAAGGCCTGTGTAGACTCTTCTTGGCCTCTCAGTGCAGCATTCCTTCCTTCTGGGGACAGGGCAGTACCCTCTCTAGAATGGGGGTCTCATGACCTATAACCAAACAAGGTAGCTGGGCGCTTTGGGCGGCTGAGGCAGGCAGATCACCTGAGGTCAGGAGTTCGAGACCAGCCTGGCTAACATGGTGAAACCCCATCTCTACTAAAAATACAAAAATTAGCTGTGTGTGGTGGTGGCATGCCTGTAGTCCCAGCTACTAGGGAGGCCGAGGCAGGAGAATCACTTGAACCTGGGAGGCAGAGGTTGGCGGAGGCAGAGGTTGCAGTGAGCCAAGATCACGCCACTGCACTCCAGCCTGGGTGAGAGGGAGACCCTGTCTCATAAACCAACAAACAAAAAAACCCCCAAAACCAAGGGAGCTCAGATAATCTTTTAATGCCAGTTTTTACACAGAAAATTGGGTGGGTGGGGTGAAGTTAGAGTAATATTATTAGGTTTGATGGTTGGCTCCAGGGAAAAGAGGTTCTGGTTTCTATGGCGAGCCTTGGGGGAGAATGATGGTCCAGAGACAGGAGGTCAGGAGAGGGTCAGAGAGAAACTATGTCTCTGGGGCCTTCATTTTGGGGTATCATTTTCTGAGCCCCAACAAACTTTAAGTTCATTGCTGGTTATAAAACCTAGAACATAGCAGTGAGTCATAAATATCTTAAGAACAGGTCAATAATGCTTTAGGTTAGATAAAACAAAGATTAAATAAAGGTTTGTAGATCTGGTTTATAGGGAAGCATTGTGTGCATGTGAAATGCAGGTGCTTTGTGTTCAATAAAAGATTTATTTATTTAGCAAATATTTACTGGGTGCCTGCTGTGTACTAGAGGCTGTACTAGGTAAACGATATAACCACCATCCTGCTCTCCCCCACCCAACCTCCAAGATCTTGGAGTCTACCGGGGAAGTGAGACTGTTAAATAGGTAACCTGCAAGGAGGTGATGAACAGCTCTATGGCCACATACAACAGGGTGCCTACCTGCCCAAGGAGGTAGTGACCACCGCAGAGAAAAGTCATGTTTGATAGGACTCGCTTATTACCTCTTGAAAGATCTGTTTTTGGAAGTCCCTAAGAAGATGTAATTCAGTTAGGTGTTGCAGGATAGCTTGTACAAAGAATTAGTTACTTCCAAACACAATCCTCAAGTCATATACCTTCTACCATACCCGAAAGCACAAGAAGGAAGGGATCCCAGCCAGCCTGTATTACTGGTAGATATGGACACTATCCCCAATGGCCACAAGATGGCAGTAGAATCCATCAGCTAGTTTCCCCCACCTCAAAAATATTTATTGAATAAAGTTTTAAATTGTATGTCTGAATTGTATTGCATATTTTTTTTAAAAAAAGAAATACCAAAGAAATTAACGGATTTCAAGTTTTTTGTTTGTTTCGAGAGAGATTCTCGCTCTGTCGCCCAGGCTGGAGTGCAGCCGCGCGATCTCGGCTCACTGCAACCTCCACCTCCTGGGTTCAGGCAATTCTCCTGCCTCAGCCTCCCGAGTAGCTGGGATTACAGGCGTGCGACACCTCCCCCAGCTAATTTTTTTATTTTTTAGTAGACATGAGGTTTCACCATTTTGGCCAGGCTGGTCTCGATCTCCCGACCTCAGGTGATCCATCCGCCTCAGCCTCCAAGGTGCTGGGATTATAGGCGTGAGTCACCGTGCCCGTCCTAGTTTATTTTTTATTTGTGTGATTTTCAGAGGTCCTTGGTGAAAATAATTTTCATCTTTAGGCTGTATAATGGTGATATCTCTGCTTTTTTTTTTTTACTTTTTCACTGTAGCTCATCTAGTTTGCCATACTTTGTAGAGACCCAGATTTCAGAGGCAATGAGTCTGTGAGCTACCAGAATAACAAGGAAGCAGGGAGGATGTAAGAGAAAACATTTTAAACTATCATGACGGAGGAGAGCAGGACTAGATACTGTGGTTTACGATCAACATAAAACAGAAACTTCTACTTGGTGGTAACATGTAAACATGTACAGCACATGAACCTTGCCAGGCACTCTGCAAATACATAATCATCACTATAAAAAGGGTTTGCCAGAATTTCACTTATTCTTATGATGTTACTAAATCTGCTACCACCTCATTTGTGAGTGTTTCCTTGATCTAAAGCTAAACACTCTAGAACCTTTCAGGCCTTGTGACATTTTTCAGGCTGTTTGACTAATTGATAATTAACTACAAGCTTGCCTTCCCATCTTCTTCTCCTTGTGGAGATGTCAGCACGCAGCGTCCAAGCAGCTGGGGACAAGGCGAGGGGTGTGGTTGCACAGGCGGTGTGCCTGGGGTTAGAGTGTGCCCCCACTGAGGGGGTTACTGAAATGCAGGACTTCAGTTTTAAAATTGACACGGTCCTGGCCAGGCGGGGATGAGTTGGTGCCATGGTTTTAATGTTTTTGCCTCCTCCAAAATTCATGTGTTGGAAACGTAATTGTTCTTATGCAACAATATTGGGAAGTGAGGCCTTTTGGGAGGTGTTTAGGTTGTGAGGACTCTGCCCTCATAAAGGATGAATGCTGCTATAAAAAAGGGCTTCACCGTGTTAGCCAGGATGGTCTCGATCTCCTGACCTCGTGATCCGCCCGTGAAACCCCGTCTCTACTAAAAAATACAAAAAAAAAAAAACTAGCCGGGTGAGATGGCGGGCGCCTGTAGTCCCAGCTACTCGGGAGGCTGAGGCAGGAGAATGGCGTAAACCCGGGAGGCGGAGCTTGCAGTGAGCTGAGATCCGGCCACTGCACTCCAGCCTGGGCGACAGAGCAAGACTCCGTCTCAAAAAAAAAAAAAAAAAAAAAAAAAAAAAAAGGGCTTGCAGGAGTGGTTCGTTCTCCCTTGCTCTCCTGCCTTTCTGCTATGTGAGGACACAGCAGTCCTCCTCTCTGTAGGACGCCGCAACAAGGTGACATCTTAGAACCAGAGGCTAAACCTTGATCTTGGACTTCCCAGCCTCCAGAAATGTAAGAAATAAATTTCTGTTCCTTAGAAATTACCCAGTCTCAGGTATTCCATTATAGCAGCACAAAATGGACTAAGACAGTTGGTCGCTCAACCGAGTATACAAGGAAGTAGGGAGTTGTTGTGGAGAGAGGGTGAGAGGAAGTATGGTAAAATATTAACAATCGAGATATTTGGGTGAAGGGGATGGAGAGTTCTTTAAACTGTTCTTAAAATTTTTTCATGTATTTACAATTATTTTTAAAAACAAACAAAAAAACCGGCTGGACACAGTGGCTCTCGCCTGTAATCCCAGCACTTTGGGAGGCTGAAAAGGGTGGATCACCTGAGGTTAGGAGTTTGACACTAGCCTGTCCAACATGGTGAAAACCCATCTCTACTGAAAATACAAAAATTAGCTGGCCGTGGTGGTTAGTCCCAGCTTCTTGGGAGGCTGAGGCAGTAGAATTGCTTGAACCTGGGAGGCAGAGGTTGCTGTGAGCCGAGATCGTGCCACTGCACTCCAGCCTGGGTGACAGAGCAAGACTCTGTCTCAAAAAAATAATAAATAAGTAAATAAGCAAACAGCATACAAATTTGATGGAACTTTTATTATCATTTCACCAAATCTGTAGATAAATTTGAGAATACAGTAATGAGACTCCCTTTCTAGGAGCAGAATTTTCCTCTCCGTTTATTTAGATCCTTCATGTTTTTGAATAACATTTTTATTATTTTCTCTATACAGGTCTTCCACATGGTGATCTTGCCCTCATGATCTAATCACTTCCCAAAGGAGGCCCCTTCATCTAACCTTGGGGGTTAGTTTTCTTTCCTTTATCCCTCCCTCTCTCCCTCCCTCCCTCCCTCCCTTCCTTCCTTCCTTCCTTTCTTTCAGATAGAGTCTCGCTCTCTTCGCCCAGGCAGGAGTGCAGTGATGTGATTTCGGCTCACTGCAATGTCTGTCTCCCGGTTTCAAGCGATTCTCATTACTCAGCCTCCCAAGTAGTTGGGATTACAGGTGCCCGCGCCCACGCCTGGCGGATAGTTGTATTTTCAGTAGAGGTGGGGTTTCACCATGTTGGCCATGCTGGTCTCGAACTCCTTACCTCAGATGATCCGCCCGGCTCGGCCTCCCAAAGTGCTGGGATTACAGACGTGAGCCACCGTGCATGGTCTAGTTTTCAACACATGAATTTGGGGGGAACACAAACATTCAAACCATAGCAGTGGTTCAATTTAACGAAGCTCAAATCAGGGACCAAACCCTGTTCCAACATTATTCTCTGGGAGACTTTGAGGAAGCTACTTATCTACTTATTCTGCTCCTAGACAAGGAGTCTCATTACTGTATTCTCAAATTTCTCTATAGATTTGGTACAATTATAATAAAAGTTCCATCAAATTTGTGTGCTATTGATTTTTTGTTTGTTTTTTAAACAGTTGTAAATCCAAGAAAAAAATTTAAGAACAATAACTTCTCTGATCCTCAGCCTCTTCAGCAGTAAGGTGAGCTCATAATGCCTACTTTCTAGGATGTTGAAAGATCAAATGAGAAAATGAGGACATAAAGGCCCTAATCTGGGTCATGGTATATAACAAATGCTCCATAATAGTTTGTTTCTATAAGCCCATAGAATTTTTCATGGGTTTTGAGGAGATATCAGGGACTTTAAAAACATTAATACATGGCTGGGCACAGTGGCTTACACCTGTAATCCCAGCACTTTGGGAGGCCAACGTAGGAGGATCACTGGAGCCCAGGAGCTCCAGATCAGCCTGAGGGGGCAACATAGCAAGACCCTATCTCTGCAAAAAATAAATAAATTAGCTGGGCATGGTGGCATTCATCTGTGGTCCCAGCTAATCAGGAGGCTGAGGCAGAAGGATCACTTGAACCCAGGATATCAAGGAGGCAGTGAGCTAAATGCCACTGCACTCCAGCCTGGGCAACAGACAGAGACCATCACACACACACACACAAATTACCAGACGGGGCGTGGTGGCTCACGCTGGTAATTCCAGCTCTTTGGGAGGCTAAGGCGGTGGATCGCCTGAGGTCAGGAGTTCGAGACCAGACTGGTCAGCATAGTGAAACCTGTCTCTACTAAAAATACAAAAATTATCCAGGCATGGTGGCGTGCCTGTAATCCCAGCTACTCTGGAGCCTGAGGTAGGAGAATCACTTGGACCTGGGAGGTGGAGGTTGCAGTGAGCCAAGATCACACCACTGCACTCCAGCCTGGGCAACACAGCGAGACTCCATCTCAAAAAAAAAAAAAAAAAAAAAACAGATAAAGTTGTAAGTACCTGTGACCGCCTCCCCCACTCCCTCCCCTCATTCACCTCTCCTCTCCCCCTCCCTAACCCACCTCGGTTCTATCCTCCTTCCTATTTCTTTTCAGAGCCAAGCACAGAAGGATTTTGATGTGCATGCCTCAATAAAATAGTTTCTCAGACTTTTTAGTCTTGGGGCCCTGTTATGCCGAAAAATTATTAAGCACCTGAAAGAGTCTTTGTTTATATTTACCATATTAAAATTTAACACTGAGAAGTTTTAAAAATATTTAATTTATTTAAATTAAAATAAAATAATCATATAAAAATAAAAATAATCCTATTGCATGCTGCCAAATACAATTTTATACAAAATAACTATTTTCATTTTAAAAATTAGAAGAGTGGCATTGCTCACGTAGATGAGTAGTTAAAAAAAGAAGTATTTTCAATCTTTTCAGATTAATTGTGGATTTTCTTCACCAAAACCTGAGAAAGTAGTCGTTTCTTAAAGATTAGTTGCAATTTCAAATCTGAAATCATATCCATTAACTTTTCAAATTCCATTCCATTACAATTCATCAGTCGGTCTTGAAGTTTTTTGTTTTGTTTTGTTTTGAGATGGAGTCTTGCTCTGTCGCTCAGGGTGGAGTACAGTGGTGCGATCTCTGCTCACTGCAACCTCTGCCTCCCGGGTTCAAGCTATTCTCCTGCTTCAGTCTCCTGAGTAGCTGGGATTACAGGCACCTGCCACCACACCCAGCTAATCTGTGTATTTTTAGTAGAGACGGGGTTTGATCATGTTGGCCATGCTGGTCTCCAACTCCTGACCTTGTGATCTGCCCAACTCGGCCTCCCGAAGTGCTGGGATTACAGGCGTGAGCCACCATGCCTCGCCGAAAGTTTTTATTTATTTACTTTTAAGAGACAGGGTCTCGCTCTGTCACCCAGACTGGAGTATAGTGGCATGATCATAGCTCACTGGAGTCTCCAACTCCTGGCTTCAAGTGATCATCCTGCCTCTGCCTCCCAAAGTGTTGGGATTACAGGCATGAGCCACCGCGCTTGGCTTGTCTTGGAATTTAAATAAATCTTTTAGCCATATATTAGGAAAATATTGATTGGTTAAGTTGTGATGATCACCTGAAAGTTGACACATTTAAATATACAACATTTGTTAATATCGCCATTAGTGTCATCAGAAAAGTCTTGTCAAGTATTGGGAAGCTGCCAAGTTTACAGTTTTCTAAAATTCTAATTTTACTTAAAAATTTGAATGTTGGCCAGGCACGGTGGCTCATGTCTGTAATCCCAGCACTTTGGGAGGCCAAGGTGGGAGGGTCATTTGAGGTCAGGAGTTCGAGACCAGCCTGGCCAACATGGTGAAACCCTAGCTCTACTAAAAATACGAAAATTAGCAGGCGTGGTGGTGGCATGCCTGTAATCCCAGCTATGCGGGAGGCTGAAGCAGGAGAATCGCCTGAACCCGAGAGGTGGAGGTTGCAGTGAGCAGAGATAGCACCAAGTGCTGTTGCCCAGCACTTCAGCCTGGGCAACAGAGCGAAATTCCGTCTCAACAACAACAAAAAAAAATTGAATGTTATTATTGGCCACAAATGGTGTTAGTTGTTTTCCACGAAGTGACATGACAGGCTCACTTCGTTCAAGCAAATGTCTGCTAAATAAATACCCCAGTCTGAATGACCACAGTCTGTTCTCATGTTCTCATTCTTTCTTTCTTTCTTTTTTTTTTTTTTTTTGAGATAGAGTCTCGCTCTGTTGCCCAGGCTGGAGTGCAGTGGCACGATCTCGGCTCACTGCAAGCTCTGCCTCCTGGGTTCACGCCATTCTCCTGCCTCAGCCTCCTGAGTAGCTGGGACTACAGGCGCCCGCCACCACGCTTGGCTAACTTTTTGTAGTTTTAGTAGAGACGGGGTTTCACCGTGTTAGCCAGGATAGTCTTAATCTCCTGACCTCATGATCCACCCACCTAGGCCTCCCAAAGTGCTGGGATTACAGGTGTGAGCCACTGCGCCTGGCCCTTCTCACTCTCACTCTGTCACCCACCTGAGTGCAGTGGTGCAATCTTGGCTCACTGCAGCCTCATCCTCTTGGGCTCAAGCAATCCTCCCACCTCAGTTTCCTGCATAGCCAGGATTACAGATGCACACCACCATCCCTGGCTTATTTTTTATTTTAATTTTTTTTGTAGAGACAGAAGTCTCACTATGCTGCCCAGATGTGTCTTGAATTCCTCCCAGCTCAGCCTCCCAAAGTGCTGGGATTACAGGCATGAGCTACTGCACCTGGCCAGTTTTCTGTTGTTTTAAACCACAAAGTTTGTGGTAATTTGTTACAGCAGTCACGTGAAACAGATACAATAAGTATGCCACATTTTGTTTGTCTATTCACCAGGTGATAGACCTTGATTTCTACTTTTCGGCTACTGTAGATACTGCTGTTCTAAATATTCAAGCCTTTGTGTGGGTACATTTTCTCCTTTCTCTTGAATACATACCTAGAAGGAGAACTGCTGAGTCGTCTGGTAAGCCTATGTTTAACATTTTGAGAAACTGCCAAACTGGTTTCAAAAGTGGCTGTAGCATTTTACATTCAACATGTATGGAGGTTCTAATTTCTTTTTTTTAAGGTGGAGTCTTGCTCTGTCACCCAGGCTGGAGTGCAGTGGCACGATGTCCGCTCACTGCAACCTCTGCCTCCTGGGTTCAAGTGATTCTGCCTCAGCCTCTCGAGTAGCTGGGATTATAGGTACATGCCACCATGCCAGGCTAATTTTTTTTGTGTTTTTATTAGAGACGGGGTTTCACCATATTGGTCAGGCTGGTCTTGAACTCCTTACCTTGTGATCCGCCCACCTCAGCCTCCCAAAGTGCTGGGATTACAGGCATGAGCCGCCGCGCTCTGTCTGAAGGTTCTAATTTCATATAATCACCAATACTTGTTATTTTTGTCTTTTTGTTCATAGCCATTTTAGTGGGTGTGAAGTGGTATTTCATGCAGTTTTGTTTTGCTCTATTTGTTTATTTATTTATTTGAGACAAAGTCTCGCTCTGTCACCCAGCCTGGAGTGCAGTGGCATAATCATAGCTCACTGCAGCCTCAGCTTCCCAGGCTCAAGCCATCCTCCCACCTCAGTACCCCAGGGTAGCCGGAACCACAGACATGTATCACCATGCCTGGCTAATTTTTGTGTTTTTTGTAGAAATGGGGTCTCACTTTGTTGCCAGGCTAGTGATTTGAGTTTTTCTTTTCTTTTCTTTTCTTTTCTTTTCTTTTCTTTGAGACAGTCTCACTCTGTCACCTAGGTTGGAGTACAGTGGCACGATCTCGGCTAACTGCAACCTCCACCTCCTGGGTTCAAGTGATTCTCTGCCTTAGCTTCCTGAGTAGCTGGGATTACAGGCGCGTCACCACCATGCCTGGCTAATTTTTGTATTTTTAGTAGAGACAGGGTTTCATCATCTTGGCCAGGCTGGTCTTGAACTCCTGACTTTGTGATCCACCCGCCTCGGCCTCCTAAAGTGCTGGGATTACAGGTGTGAGCCATCGCACTCGGCCGGTGTTTTGCGTTTATTTAATGACTAATGATATTGAGCATTTTCATGTGCATATTGCCCATTTGTAATATCTTCTTTGGAGAATGATCAATTGAAATCCTGTTTTTTTTTTGAGACAGAGTCTCCCTCTGTCAGAGTCTCGCTTTGTTGCCCAGGCTGGAGTGTAGTGGCATAATGTCAGTTCACTGCAACCTCTGCCTCACAGGTTCAGGGCAATTCTCCTGCCTCAGCCTCTCGAGTAGCTGGGACTACAGGTGCCTGCCACCATGGCAGGCTAATTTTTGTATTTTTAGTAGAGACGAGGTTTTGCCATATTGGCCAGTCTGGTCTTGAACTCCTGACCTCAGGTGATCCACCCACCTCAGCCTCCCAAAGTGCTGGGATTACAGGTGTGAGCCACCGCGCCTGGCTGATTTAAATCCTTTACTCACTGTATTGTTGTTGGGTTGTAAAAGTTCTTTACATATTCTGGATGTAATTCCCTTATCAGACATATGATTTGCGAATATTTTCTTCTAATCTGTGGGTTGTCATTCCACTTTCCTGATGGTATCTTTCCAAGTGTATTACTTTTTAAATAGAAATTTTAAATATTTCTTTTGCCTCTGTTGTTTCTGAGAGCCGAAGACATAGCAAGTGGAAGAAGCCTTGCCTTTTTGACATTCTGGGACACCTTTCAAGAACACTCAACCCACACCAGGATTGTCACACGCTGACAGGGAAAGGTGTGTCACTCCAGACCCAGGCAAGCAAACTTGGCCACAGCTGGGATATGTGTCTCGCATCAAAGCAGAAGCAACTGGTGGTTTTGAGGGTCTTCTGACAGACACCCTCCAAACATACTGCTCAGAGGTGAGGTAGGAGGTGATATGTGACTCTGGAATCAGGATTTGGACACCGGACCAAATTGAGGACTAGCTAAAACAGGGATGGGGCGGAAGCAGCTTTCTGTAAGACATGCTCAACAGTGTGCCATGTCAGTTTACCATTGCCATGGCAACACCTGGGCATTGCCACCCCATTCCATGGTAATGACCTGATGACCTAGAAGTTACTACCCCTTTCCTAGAAATTTCTGCATAAACTTCCCCTTAATCTGTATGCAATTAAAAGTGGGTGTAATTATGCCTGTAGAACTGCCCTGAGCTGCTATTCTCAGCGCACTGCCTGTGGGATAGCCCTGCTCTCCAAGGGCAGTCACAGAGCTGTAACACTGCCACTTCAATAAGGCTGTTCTCTTCTACCACTGGCTCACACTTGAATTCTTTCCTGGACAAAGCAAAGAACTCTCCGGGGGAAGTCCCAATTTGGGGGGTCACCTGCCCTGCATCAGAGGGACAAGAGTGCCTGGCTGGAAGCTCGAGTTCATTAGACTCCTCCAATGTTGATGAAGTCTTAAGCTATGACTCCCTCTAAGAGAGGGTCTCTAAGTTTAATAAACTTCAAGATCTCTGTCAACCTTCAGGTATTCAATTACCCACTCTGAAAAGGGGAGTTCAGTGCTGTAATACTTTTTTTTTTTTTTTTTAATCTGTAACACTTTTATGGCAGGACATTTTTGAGTCTAAATAAAGCACCTTGGGACTTAATGAAACTGTATAATGTTGTTATTGTATTAGATGGTAGTGGAATAATGAACTCTCCCTTAATTAAAACACTTATTGTTATACATGTAATATAAATGTCAAAATATCAAGTTAATCTGTATTGATTTCCTTTTCTTTCTTTCTTTTTTTTTTTTTCTCGTTGTGAGACAGGGTCTCACTCTGTTGTCCAGGCTGGAGTGTACTGGCACAATCACAGCTCACTGAAACCTGAATCTCTTAGGCTTAGGTGATCCTCCCACCCCAGCTTCCTGAGTAGCTGGGACCACACGTGTGTTTCACCACACCCGGCTAATTAAAAAAAATTTATTATTTTTTTTTTTTTGAGACGGAGTTTCGCTCTGTTACCCAGGCTGGAGTGAAATAGAGCTATCTCGGTTCACTGCAACCTCTGCCTCCCGGGTTCAAACGATTCTCCTGTCTCAGCCTCCCGAGTAGCTGGGATTACAGGCGCCCGCCACCAAGCCCGGCTAATTTTTGTATTTTTAGTAGAGACGGGGTTTCATCATATTGGTCAGGCTGGCCTTGTGTTCATGATCTATGAATGCATCTTTTTTCAGTTTTAATCGTTTGTTAATGAAAAATACAAGAACATCACAGAACGGATGTAAGATAGGGTTAACAGCGCCTCTAGCGGGGACATCGAAAGGATCAACTAGGCTCTAAGTATCGGGAGCTAGCCCTGAGAAGCAGCAAAGCTGGATATCACTGTATGCTGCCATCCGTCCAGGAAGCGGGTAGGAAGCTGGTGTTCTCCGCAGGACAGCGGGAGCATCTGCGGAGAGGACCCAGGTGCGAGGAAATCTCAGAAATGAAAACGGGGAAATTGAAAGCACAGGAGATAAACTTTGCTTGGGTCACAGCTAGAACCCATCGCTTCGCCTTTACGAAAATATTGAGGCCCGTATTTCTCAAAATATTGACAAAATATTCTCGCTGGAGAACTATCAGGTAACAGGGAAAGCCTACCCACTACCCGGCTTCATGCGGCGCCGTCTCCTATGGCAACCGGGAGGAGGCGTGGTTAGAGGGTTAGTCACGCCCCTATCCTCTCCAACCCGAACAACGATTGGTCCGAAGGCGCGGCGGTGGCGCGGGGAGGCGGATCCAGGTTCGCAGCTCCGTCTGACCCGCGCCGCCATTTTGGATTGTGTGAGTTTCCGGGACGTTCGGAGCGCGGCCTCTCTCTCGTCGGATTCCGCAGACCCCAGGCCCCGGCCCGCATCCAAGTGTCAGGTTGGAGCCGGGAAGCGGCCCTGGTGGTAGCGGCGGCGGGGGCAGGATGAGCGCGGAGGCGGCGGACCGGGAGGCGGCCACCTCCAGCCGGCCCTGCACCCCGCCGCAGACCTGCTGGTTTGAGTTCCTGCTGGAGGAGTCACTGTTGGAGAAACATCTGCGCAAGCCCTGCCCGGGTGAGCGCGGCGCCTGCACCTGGGGAGCGGGACACCGCCACCGGAGCCGTTCGCCCGGTTTCCATCCGCTCCCCGCCTTCTCAGCCACCGAAGCTGCGGCCGGGCTCCTCGCTTGCCTTAAACATGCCCGGGTGGAGGTCAAAGAAAAGCTCGAAACAAAGGCTCTCCTAACCCCGGAGGGGAGGGCTTGGCGCTGTCAGCCCAAACCCTTTGGTCCTTTTTACGATTTACCTTTTTACTGTTGGGGTTTTAGAGCCTGCGAGGCGGGTCTTGTGGTTGCTTGGGTCGGGGAGGCTGACCAGACCCCTCCTTCACTGAACCCCAAGCTGAATAAATTCAGGAAGACGGGGAGAAATCAGCTGTTGGATGCTGATCCTGACGCTAGTTATTATCTTAGGTTCTTATTTAAACATTTTGTTCTTCAATGAGGGGATTTTATTGACTCTTATTCCAAAGTTGGGCTGTAAATTAAAAGAAAATCTTTGACAGCAGGAACTGCTGCATATTTGAAAGATGGCTTTGTATAGTGATGATAATGATTAGTAGCCCAGTTAAATGGGTGTGATGGGGGCGGAGGAGGAAAACTCCAGGCATTCTCCAAAAAGGTATTGGCACCAAAAGGTAAGTTCCTCGGATAACGTTTTTCTAAATTCAAATCTATATATGGCTTGTTCAGTCTCGTAGACTGGCCTTAACTGATAGAGATCATTGTGTAAGAAGTTAGTGTACTTAGGCAATTTTGCCACCTGTATGATGCCCTTAATTCATTCCTTTTGAAAGATACTTGTTGAGTGCTTTCAGGGTGCCATGCACTGTGCTTAATTGTTCACATCTGTTACTCCTTTAATTTAATCTTCATAATAATCCTGTGAGGTAGGTGATAGTATCTTCTATTTTGCATTGGAGGAAACAGGTGCAGAGAGGTCACTTGATGGAGGTCCCCCCTAATTAAGTGTCAAAATAGTAGTTCTAATGCTTGTATCTCATTCTTCTAATTGGCAGTGGTTATTTGCAGAACCAGAAATCTATGACTGTTATGTTCTTCCCCATGAGGTGCTTTTTTTTGCTTTCTTCCACTCTAATCTGTTACCCTTCCTCCTTACCACTCTTCCTCATCTGCTTTAACACCCAAGCACACTTCTTACATATGGTATTCCTTAGTCATTTTAACAGCACAGCTGTTTGGATTCCTTTTGTGGCAAAAAAAAAGAACAAACAAAAACCAATGGTGAATCCTTTTGTATCTTCATAATTAAAACTTAAATTTAAGAATTTATTTTATTTTAAATCCTAGATCCTGCACCAGTTCAACTTATAGTTCAGTTTTTGGAACAGGCTTCCAAACCGTCAGTTAATGAACAAAACCAAGTTCAACCTCCGCCTGATAACAAGAGAAATCGTATTTTAAAACTACTTGCTCTTAAAGTTGCTGCACATTTGAAGTGGGACTTAGACATATTAGAGAAAAGGTATATAAGATTTCAGTGAAATTTCATTTGAAGTACTATTTAGATGTATTGGTTTATTTCTATATCTGCTTTTGTGATATTGGCTCTTAGAACTTACAGACTGGGCGCCTTGGCTCACGCCTATAATCCCAGCACTTTGGGAGGCCAAGGCAGGCGAATTACTTGAGGTCAGGAGTTTGAGACCAGCCTGGCTATCATGGTGAAACCCTGTCCCTAGCTGGGCAGGATGCCGGGTGCCTGCAATTTCAGCTACTTGGGAGGCTGAGACACGAGAATCACTTGAACCCAGGAGGCTGAGGTTGCAGTGAACCGAGATGGCGCTACTGCACTCCAGTCTGGGCGATAGAGTAATACTTGGAAAAAAAATAAAATAAAGATTATATGTTCTTGATAAAATATGCAAGCATAACATTACTTTTGATGTGGTAACTAGAGAAAATCCACACCTAAACTATTGTAAATTTCTCAAGTGACTTTTACATATCTGAAGAAACTGAATAAAAATTGATAGATGTGTAATATGGATGATTTGCTATTGAATAATTGAGTTAATTTTACTGGTCATAAATCACTGTCTCCTGTTAAAACAGCTGATTAGAGTCAGTGCTTATTTGCTTAAAAATAAATAAAGGCTGTGATTAGAAAATGATTTATTATTCCCTTCTCATCACAATATAAAAAGATCCCTTATAGGAAGTTGGGAAAAATTTAAAAAATAGGAAATAATTGGGGAAGGAGAGAGTATTTTTTTAACATTTTCATGTAATTTTTGTTCTTTGTTCTCCATAGGCTTAGAGTTGTGATCGTATCCTGTATACTGTTTTGATTTCTGGTTTTTTTCACCTAGCAGTATCATGAACATTTCCCCTTTTTTATGTTTTGGAGATAATTCCTTTGTATGGATAATTTATTAACTGTTCCTTAATTGACAGTCATTTAGTTTATTTCTAGTTTTTCACTGATATAAGTCACAGGACTTAAATATCTTTGCCTGTAAAATAAATTTATCTGTATTTTGAGTTGGATTCTTAGAATCGCTCCTTAAATTGCTGGATCATGCAGTATAAACATTTTTAAGACACATAGATATTGCCAGATTGCATTCCAAAAGAGTTTATACTCATACCAATAGTATTCAGAAATCCTCTTTTTAACCACATTCTTCAGCATTAAATATTAGAATTTTTAAAGTGTTTTTGTTTTGTTTTGTTTTGTTTTGTTTTTTTGAGATGGAGTCTCGCTCAGTCACCCAGGTAGTGCAGTGGCACGATCTGGGCTCACTGCAAGCTCCGCCTCCTGGGTTGACACCATTCTCCTGCCTCAGCCTCCCGAGCAGCTGGGACTACAGGCGCCGGCCACCATAAAGCATAGTTTTAATCTGAGGGGAGGAGCCTGTATGTTACAGACTGAAGAGACATCAACAGATAGCAATGGGTACAAAGAAGTATGGTATATATGAGGCAGCTGGAAAATTGAACACTGATAGGCTGTTTGACAGTAAGCAAGTCTTAATTTTTTAGATGCGAAATTAATATTGTGCTTATATTAAGAGTTAATTTTTTGAGATATATTCTGAAATATATATGGATGAAATGATTTGGGAAGTGGGGAAGAGTAGAGATGAAATAAAATTGGCCATCAGATGATAATTGCTAAATGATGGTACATAGGGGTTCATTATATTCTGTCTACTTTTGTGTTTTACGTTTTTTCATAATAAAAAGCTTTAAAAATCTTTTAGCATTTGATAGCTAAACCCGGAGATGTGGTTCCTTAACAAAGTAGGTATTTTCAGTGAGGATATGGAATTCTGTATGTATTTTGTGTTTCTTTCACAATTAACATGCAAACATGTACGTTTTGCTTCTTCCTTTTAAGTTTGTCTGTTCCAGTATTGAATATGCTACTAAATGAACTACTCTGCATCAGTAAAGTTCCTCCTGGGACGAAGCACGTAGACATGGATCTGGCCACTTTACCTCCGACCACTGCCATGGCTGTACTTCTCTACAATAGATGGTAAATGTTTTCAGAAACTTGGAATGTGTTGGGCAACCTCTGTTTTATTGCACTGTGGCTTTCAAGGGTGTGCTTTTAATGGACCCGTTGTGTTGCAGGGATTTCTCAAATCTTGGGAACTGTGAGTCTGATGGTGGAGAAAATTTGTGACTGCATAGATGAAAGGCAGTCTGATTAAAAATGTGGATGACTTATCACTTAATGCTTCAGATAATTTATGCAAACCTAAGGAGTACTTGAAAAAATAATTGAGATGACATTTATAAGTATGAAATTTTCCTTTTCCTGTCTTTTCTTCAGGGCAATTAGGACAATTGTTCAAAGTAGTTTTCCAGTCAAACAGGCGAAACCCGGACCTCCTCAGTTAAGTGTGTAAGTTGGTGGCTATGACCCTTACTTGGCGCTTTTTTCATTAGAGTTTTAAAAATGTTTGCAAGTTTTTAATAAGCTCTGCTATGGAAGAAGTAGAACAGGAATAGGAGGGCAGAAGGCCTGTGTGAAGGTTTGTTTGAAGGAGTTAGAGGGGCTGGAGAGTCAGGTAATGTGCTAGATACAGAGTTCTAAGAAGGGAAGTGCTTTGGGAATTGTGCCATTTATCTGAAAGCACTAAGGTTTTTTTTGTTTTGTACAGTTTTTTTTTTTTTTTTGAGCTGGAGACTCACTCTGTCACCCAGGCTGGAATGCAGTGGTGCGATCTCGGCTCGCTGCAGCCTCCGCCTCCTGGGTACAAGTGATTCTCCCACCTCAGCCTCCCAAGTAGCTGGGATTGCAGGTGTGTGCCACCACACCCTGCTAATTTTTGTATTTTTTAGTAGAGTCGGGGTTTCGCCATGTAGGCCAGGCTGGTGTCGAACTCCTGACCTCAGGTGATCCACCTCCCTTGGCCTTCCAAAGTGCTGGGATTACAGGTGTGAGCCATGGCACCCAGCCTGATATTTTTTCATTTAATTAAATTGTCTTGAAAAGATACATTTGTATATGGGGAAATTAATACATGCAAATATTAGAGTACAATTACAAAAGTTGATCATATCTGGAGGTTTCCTTTTTTTTACATTTTTTATTTTTA
Organism: Chlorocebus sabaeus; assembly: GCF_047675955.1. NCBI lineage: Eukaryota > Metazoa > Chordata > Mammalia > Primates > Cercopithecidae > Chlorocebus > Chlorocebus sabaeus. Next base: position 98,576,009 of record NC_132911.1, read on the forward strand.
AGGCTAGTCAAGTGAAGCAGGGGGAGTAGAGGATGGAGTTTTAAACCTGATTCTTAATTTCCACATGACAGCTTACCCAAATTTGGAGCTAGAGAGCATAGTTTCTAACTTGATTCAAATGAGCTTTTGTTGTAAGTTTTGCTCTTAAATTGACTAAATGAGACTGGGTGCTGTGGCTCACACCCGTAATCCTAACACTTTGGGAGGTTGAGGTGGGAGGATTACTTGAGCCCGGGAGGTTGAGGCTGCCACTGCACTCCAAACTGGGTGACAGGGAGACCCTGTCTCAAAAACAAACAAAAAACCCAAACAAAGTAAATGAGAAAATACTGGTACGTTAATAAGCGTCGTAATAGTTGAGGGTTTTGTTTTTTCAAACATGAAAATAAATAACATTAAAAACACTCTTATTTAAATTGAACCTGACTTTCAAGAATGATGCTCTTAAGTTTTGAATTTTTTAGTCTTGAGAGTAACTTTTGATACTTTTGTTTTCAATTGTTTCTCTTTTAGGATGAATCAAATGCAACAGGAAAAAGAGCTAACAGAAAACATTTTGAAAGTGGTAAGTATTGGCATCAGTTACACAGTAACATTTCAGGAACAACTTTGGAGCAGCAGTTCCCACTTTTTTGGCACCAGGGACTGGTTTTGTGGAAGGCAATTTCCATGAAACCGGATGTGGCGGGGGGCAAGGATGGTTTCAGGATGATTCAAGCACATTACATTTATTGTGTACTTTATTTCCATTATTATTACATTATAATATATAAGGAAATAATTATCCAACTCACCATAATGTAGAATCAGTGGGAGCCCTGAGCTTGTTTTCCTACAACTAGATGGTCCCATCTTGGGGTGATGAGAGAGAGTGACAGAACACCAGGCATTAATTCTCACAAGGAGGACGCAAGATGGATCCCTTGCATGTGTAGTTCACAATAGGGTTTGTGCTCCTATGTGAATCTGATGCCCCCATTAATCTGACAGGAGGTGGAGTTCAGGCCATAACGCAAGCGATGGGGAGTGGCTGTAAATACAGATGAAGCATCTCTTGCTCACCCGCTGCTCACTTCTGCTGTGTAGCCTGGTCCCTGGTACCAGTCCATGGCCTGGGGGTTGGGGATCCCTGCCTTTAAAGCATGTTTAGATGTATCTTCTAATCTTGGAGACATGAGAGTTGTGAAGGTCTAAGTGCCGTGACATTAAGGTTTTTACTATTAGGATGTAGGTAGTATTCTAAATCACATGTAGACTTTCAGTTTTAATAGTAGAGTACTTTACCACTGATTGATTCTATTTTTGACTATTTCATGATACATTAGTAGATACGAGAAACTGATTTTACGGATGATGTCTTTATATTCTTTTGTATTTTCCAAAAACTCTATGACAAACATGTATAGTTTATATTTTAAAATTACTTTTATAATATATATATATTTTTTAATTTTTTATTTTTTTGAGACAGAGTCTTGCTCTGTTGCCCAGGCTGGAATGCAGTGATGCGATCTCAGCTCACTGCAACCTCTGTCTCCTGTCTTCAAGCAATTCTCCTGCCTCAGCCTCCTGAATAGCTGGGATTACAGGCATGTGCCACCACTGGGCCCAGCTAATTTTTTTGTATTTTTAGTAGAGATGGAGTTTCACCGTGTTGGCCAGGCTGGTCTCGAACTCCTGACCTTAAGTGATCCGCCCACCGTGACCTTCCAAAGTGCTGGGATTACAGGTGTGAGCCACTGCACCTGGCCTAGCAGTTATTTTTAAATTGATCTACATAATGGAAAATTAGAAACCTGACAGTTTCTGTAATTTAGAAATGATTTCTGTAATTAGCACCAACAATGTTCCAGATTACCATGTGAGGTATAGGGGCTGGGTGAGGAGAGAAAAAGGTAAGACACGATCTGTATCTCACTATAGCAAATATGCTGTAGTATTTTGGATGTGGAAGCCAAAGCCTATATCATTTCATTGTTGTTATCTAGTTCCTAATAAAATGGCTGGCACAGTGAAGCATACAGAGATTCCTTGAACAAATCAAGTGAAACAGTGCAAGTTTTTTCTTTTTTAGACAGGGTCTGACTCTTTTGCCCAGGCTACAGTGCAGTGGCCTGATCTTGGCTCATTGCAACCTCCACCTCCCAGCCTCAAGTGATCTTCCCATCTGTGTTCCCAGTAGCTGGGACTACATGCATGTGCCACCACACTTGGCTAATTTTGGTATTTTTTGTAGAGATGTGATTTTGCCATGTCGTTCAGTCTGGTCTCGAACTTCTGGACTCAAGCGCTCCACCCACTTCAGACCCCGCAAAGTGCTGGTATTTACATACATGAGTCACTGTGTCCAGCTAAGTCTTTTTTTTTTTTTTTTGAGATGGTCTTGCTCTGTCACCCAGGCTGGAGTGCAGTGGTACGATCTCAGCTCACTGCAACCTCCACCTCCTGGGTTCAAGCAATTCTCCTGCCTCAGCCTTCCAGGTAGCTGGGATTACAGGTGTGCTCCACCATGCCTGGCTAATTTTTGTATTTTTAGTAGAGACAGAGTTTCGCCGTATTGGCCAGGCTGGTCTCGAACTCCTGACCTCATGATCTGCCCCTCTCGGCCTCCTAAAGTGCTGGGATTACAGGCGTGAGCCACCATGCACAGCCACCAGCTAAATCTTTAAAGCATTAACTTTTCTTTTTTAGACAATATTACTCTGTCACACAGACTGGAGTGCAGTGGCACGATCTCGGCTCACTACAACCTCTGCCTCCTGAGTTCAAGCCATTCTCATGCCTCAGCCTCCCGAGTAGCTGGGATTACAAGTGTACGCTACCACGCCCAGCTAATTTTTGTAGTTTTAGTAGAAACAGGCTTCGCCGTGTTGGCCAGGCTGATCTTGAACCCCTGGCCACAAATGATCCTCCTGCCTCACTCGGCCTCCCAAAGTGCTGGGATTATAGGTTTGAGCCACTGCCCCTGACCTAAAGTATTAATTTTTCTACAGAAAAAAGTTACCAGTCTTTCATGTTTTTTGTATTATCTTTTTCTTTTTCTTTTTTTTTTTTGAGATGGAGTCTCACTCTGTCACCCAGGCTGGAGTGCAGTGGCGTGATCTTGGCTCACTGCAACCTCCACCTCCCGGGTTCAAGCGATTCTCCTGCCTCAGCCTCCTGAGTCGCTGGGATTACAGGTGTGTGCCACCATGCCCAGCTAATTTTTGTATTTTTAGTAGAGACAAGGTTTCACCCTGTTGGTCAGGCTGGTCTCAAACTCCTGACCTCATGATCTGCCCTCCTTGGCCTCCCAAAGTGCTGGGATTATAGGTGTGAGCCACCATGCTGAGCCCTCCTGTTTTTTATATTTTCTAACCTCACAATAGAAACTTATTTTCTTTCATTTAAGGTAACTTTATTTCAACAAATTTAATTGTATTCTTGCTGTGTTAAAATTTTTTTTTTTAATAGCTTAGTGTACTGAGCTACTAAATAGACTAAATATTTTTGGTTATTATAATCAGTTGCTATTTTTGTATTTTTTTTTTATTGATTTCTGTAGCTGAAAGAACAAGCCGCTGATTCTATTTTGGTACTGGAAGCAGCCCTAAAATTAAACAAGGATCTTTATGTCCATACGATGAGAACTCTAGATTTATTGGCCGTGGAACCAGGCATGGTAAATGGAGAAACTGAGAGTTCTACTGCTGGATTGAAAGTCAAAACCGAAGAAATGCAGTGCCAGGTATTCATTTGATATTTAATTTATGTAGGGCAATTTTTTGGTAAAAATTTTTTTTTTTTTTTGAGACAGAGTCTCACTCCGTCGCCCAGGCTGGAGTGCAGTGGCGCAGTCTCAGCTCACTGCAAGGTCCGCTTCCTGGGTTCACACCATTCTCCTGCCTTAGCCTCCCAAGTAACTGGGACTATAGGTGCCCGCCACCACGCCCGGCTAATTTTTTTGTATTTTTAATAGAGACGGGGTTTCACCATGTTAGCCAGGATGGTCTCGATCTCCTGACTTGTGATCTGCCCACCTTGGCCTCCCAAAGTGCTGGGATTACAGGTGTGAGCCACTGTGCCCGGCCTTGGAAAATCTTAATATGAGATCATCCTCCTATTTTTAATTAGAATTTATTTCTGCCTTTGTCTCTTAAGATGCAATTAAAACTGCATTGTATTTAATTTATACGTTTATAAGAATTGACATTTTTCTAAAAGAAATGGAAGGGAAATTTTATGTCATCTGTTGTCTCTGAAATAGTTTCCGGATTGTGTTTAGAAGACAGAGTTTAAGTACTGAGAATACAGTTATGTGTAATTGATTTACAGTTCATTCATATGATTAGAAATCTAATAGACCAAAAGAAAATAAAAACTAATATTGTGCTAGACTTTGAAAAATCTAGACCTCAAGAGATAGTGTCTAGCTTTTCAGGGATCTTAAGTTTGCTTGCTTTCTCTAACTCTGGGCCCCTAGTTCCTTTCACAGCTTTCAGTTGATGCTCGTTGTCACGTATTATATTATGTGTTTATATCTTCTTTTTCCCTACTGGATTATGAACTCCTTGACATCTTTTTTTTTGTATGTTCTGCGTCTTACTTTCTAGAATAGAACTTTTAGTAAAATGAAAATTTTAAAGTATTCAGTTGCCTAGAGAGGGGCTACTAGGATTGTACCTTCTAAAATGTATTATCTTTCCTTATTCGTATGAGTTAGCATGGCTTCTTTTATCACTAATTCCTTTTCTGGAAAGGGGTTAAAATAGTTATGACAGTTTTGGGAAGGTGCCTTTGCAGATTAGCTGTTTCTAGAGCTGAAGGTAATCATTTATTCAAGGCCGGATGAGCTGGAGTTTGCAGCAGTAGTAAGAGTAATGAATTTCGTAACCTTTTTTTTTTTTTTTTTTTTTTTGATAGAGACAGGGTCTCCCTATGTTGCCCAGGCTGGTCTTCAACTCCTGGGCTCAAGGGATCCTTCCCACCTCGGCCTCCCAAAGTGCTGGGATAACAGGATACTTGGTAACCTTTTAAAATCACTGATGAAACTTGCATATAGGAGTGTTACTGGTACTTAGTATCTCATAATCTTTCAGAACCTGTTTAAAAGTAGTTGATGACACTTCTGATTTTCACAATATGGTGGATGATACAACCTGAAATCAAAAGTCCTATAAAACATCTGTGTGTGCTAGGTAAACTATCAAATGTTCTTTTACTTACATAGCTGAGTGACAGTTCCTGTGTTTTGAAAGGCAAATTAGTGGTAACACTCATTCCCTGGCATGATAATTTTTTGTTTTTTGAGATGGAGTTTCGCTGTTGTTGCCCAGGCTAGAATGCAATGTCATGATCTCGGCTCACCGCAGCCTCCACCTCCTGGGTTCAAATGATTCTCCTGCCTCAGCCTCCCAAGTAGCTGGGATTACAAGCATGCACCACCTTGCCTGGCTAATTTTTGTATTTTTAGTAGAGACGGGGTTTCTCCGTGTTGGTCAGGCTGGTCTCAAACTCCCAACTTCCGGTGATCCACCCACCTCAGCCTCCCGAAGTGCTGGGATTACAGGTGTTAGTCACCAGATCATATTTAAAGTAGGTTCTTTACAATGCTAAAATTTACCTTAGACTTAAAAATTGTTATTTTTTTCCCAATAAAACCAGGCCTTATTGCCCTTCAGGGCAGCTTCATTATCAGGCTTTTTTGTTTTTATAGTAAATCTATTGACCACTTGTTAACCTCTAAACTCATTGTAATGGCTAGTCAGTTGCTAGAGTAATACTTGAAAATATCTTTTTGGTATTTTGCGGTCTATCTTTGCCTAGAAAGGGGAATTACATATAACTATAGTATGCATATATGTGCATGGGTGTGTGTGTGTGTGTGTATGTGTGTATTTTTTGCTCTTTTAGCATCCCTATGCTAAATGAGGAAACTCTAGAATGAAAATCAGCCAAGGGAAGCCGAGATGAGCAGATCACCTGAGGTCAGAAGTTCTAGACCAGCCTGGCTAATGTGGCAAAATCCTGTTTCTACGAAAAACACAAAATTATCTAGGTGTTGTGGCACGTGCCTGTAATCCCAGCTACTCTGAAGTCTGAGGCAGGAGAATAGCTTGAACCCGGAAGGAGGAGGTTGCAGTGAGCCGAGATCACACCATTGCCTTCCAGCCTGGGTGACAAGAGTGAAACTCCATCTCAGAAAAAAAAAAAGGCCAAACATGTAGTGTGGACTAAATAGTGCAAAGCAGTGTTGTAGAAGCTAAGGAGCATTAACCTGGTTTCATTGAATTGGACAGAACCATATTTATAAAGCATATCAGTGAAGACTGGTTTCATGATGAATACCAGGCATGATTATAGCTTAGGAGTTTGGAAGAGGAGTAAGTATCTGTTGCCAAAGATAGGTTTGGTGGTATAAAAGGAGTAAGGGGTGTGGAATGAAGCATATTTCTAGGATCTCATGTGAATGGGGACTTGGGAAGGCTGGTGTGATTGAAATAGAGCACAGTAGAGAGGTTTGGAAAGAGAGATTAGGCCAGATTCTGAGATCCTTAGAGATCAAGCCAAGGAGTTTGAACTGTCTTCTGTTTTGGGGAATAATTGAAGACTTCTTAGTCGGATCAAGAAGACTTGATCTGTCAGCCATGTGTAGAATAAATTCGAGTCAGAATATTACGAGCTTAGGAATCTGAGTTCAAACGTTGGCTGTTCCACTACTTGCTTATATGCTTTTCATGTCACTTTCTGGGCCTTTGTATTCTTATCCATAAAATGGCCAAGTTGAACTAAATAATCTGAGTCTTTTGAGGTTTGCATTCGGTAATTCCGGGTGTCAATATAAGCTTTTTGAAAAACATACAAATTATTTTCTTTTTTGCCTGGTGTCCACATCTTACATACAAGTTCTGTCATAGAAACACACGACTGGAAAAGTTTTATAGTTAGCATACGATTCTCAATTTAACCAGTAGGTTATGGTAGATGTGCATCATCTTCACTTTTGAGGGGCTCCTCAGCTTTTTTTTTTTTTCCCTCTCCTGTGTTAAAAGAATTCCCATTCTTTTCAGACTTGCGGGAGGCAGAGCCTGCTTCTTACAGAATAAACTAAAAACTCCCAATACTAGCTTTCTCTAGCCTTATCTGGCTTGAGGGCAGGCATATCACGTAAGTTTTACAAACAGATGGGTATGCTTCTTTTAGACTGAATCAGGAGCTAGTCCTAGTAAGTCATAGCATTGAGGGTGATGGAGAAACCATTGTGGTGGTGGGTAGCGGCAACAGTGACAGTAAAATCTAGTTTCCGGGGACAGCACTTGCAGGAGTGTAACTGTTGCTTTCAGGGTCTGGTCCTGGTGGCTACAGGTGACAGGAGCTGTGGAATCTACTGTTGAGATTCTTCACTAGACTAGTGTTGGCTGTCATCCTGACTGCATGCCTCCCCTGCCCTTTTTTCTAGACAGATTCTTTAGCCTTTTTAACAATTCTGTAGGCGACCTAAAATCTACTCAGTAAATCAGTATTCTGCATAAATTGACCAGAGTTGGTTTATGTTGCTTGTGACTAAGAACACTGATGATAGCACTGCTCCTTGGAATATGTATTTTTTTATATCTTTTCTTCTGTGTTTTCCTGAGATACAGTTTTGGTTCTGTCAGCTCTTAAGTACCTGAGAAATTGTTAAGCAAATCGGTGTTCATTATTATTTCAGGTGTGCTATGATTTGGGCGCAGCATACTTCCAGCAAGGCTCCACAAATTCAGCTGTCTATGAAAATGCCAGGGAAAAATTTTTTAGAACCAAAGAACTAATTGCAGAGGTAAATCCAGTCATAATAGGCACTTAATATTCAGTTCTTTAAAACATCTATACATTTTTTTGGCTTTGATTTTTCTGATGATAAAAACATGTTCATTATTATAAATATGTGAAGTTCAAGAAAGTACTAAAACTGGTTTTAAAAAATCTGTAATAGTATAATCTGGAAATATAACCCCTTTTACAAATCTAGTAAATTTTCTTCCAGTTTTTTTCCTCTCTGTTTTTGTACAGTTAAGCTCATATTGTAAATACTCTGTATCTTGCTTAAATCTTTGACTAGGCATTATAAATGTATCATGTTATGGGGAAGTACTCTGATTTACGTAATTTCCCTTATGTTTGGGCATTTAGGTTGTTTATTATATAGCTGCAGTATTTGTATCTTGAAGCCTAAATTTTTCTTCAGATTTCAGATACGTTTAAGTTCCTACAGTTATTACCATGTCAGTGGTTATTTATTTTTCTGAGGCTATAATTTATTAAACCAAATTACTTTCCAGGTAAATTTCTCACAAGGCACTTCAGTTAGCAGTGAGTTTTTAACAAATTTTTTTTTTTTTTTGCTAACTTGATGCGTGAAATACAGTATCTTTTATAAACTTGCCTTTCATTAATTCCTAATATGGGTAAACATTTTTACTGTGTTTTTCATTTGCATTTTTCTTTTTATGATTCAGATGACTGAATTGTAAAGTATATATACATAACTAGGTTTTTGTATACCTGGTGCCTGGGAAAATTCCCACTTCAATCTGCTATTCTTAGTAGAGATATTGATTAAATACCCTAGAGGTTTAAGTACTCTAGCTATTCTAGATAGACCTGTTAGAAATCCCCATTTTACTTTGCCTAGGAAATTCATCTGGTTTCTAATTTTATGGCATTTCAGGTATAGTAATTTAAAACTTACATATTTTTTCAAACTTTTTTTAAAAAATCCTGTTTGGGTAGAAGCATTTCTGTTCTTCCCAATTGAGCGATGATTATGCTTTCTTTGCTCTCTCCTTTAAATCTCTGCTGGTATATGTCTTTTAAAACCTTTAAGCTTGTTTTTAATGTTAACACTCTTTGTTAATGTCTTGTCATACCTACTTGGTATGATAATCATGTCCACCTTTTGTATGTTGTCCTGAAAACTCTAAGCTTCAGCAAACTTTCTTTGTAAAGGGGCAGGTAGCAAATATTCAGTTAGCAAATATTCTAGGCTTTCTGGGCCACATTCAGTCTCTAGTGCATATTCTTACTTTTTTTTTTGTCCCCTTTGCATAGTTTACAGCCCACAAAAATTGTTCTTAGCTCAAGAGACAGACAGAAACAGACCATAGGCTGGATTTGGCCTATGAGCAATAGTTTTTGACCCCTGTTGTAAACCTTTAACCTTTTGCTTTTTGATTCCTCCAGTTTTAAATTTTTCTTCTTTTTTTTTTTTTTTTCCTGAGATAGAGTCTCGCTTTGTCACCCAGGCTGGAGTGCAGTGGTGCCATCTTGGCTCACTGCAACCTCCACCACCCAGGCTCAAGCGATTCTCCTGCCTCAGCCTCTGGAGTAGCTGGGCCTACAGGTGCCTGCCACCATGCCTGGCTAATTTTTATATTTTTAGTAGAGACAGGGTTTCACCATGATGGCCAGGTTGGTCTCGAACTCCTGGTGATCCACCAGCCTTGGCCTCCCGAAGTGCTGGGATTACAGGCGTGAGCCACTGTGCCCAGCCTGGCTTGAATTTTTCATTAGCATTTCCTTGTACTGTTAAAATATGCTAAGGGGGTGCTAGACTATTGTTTATATTACATGAATGGATAATGGTGTATACCTCTTACTTTACAGATAGGTTCATTATCTCTTCATTGTACCATAGATGAGAAGCGGTTAGCTGGCTATTGTCAAGCATGTGATGTTCTTGTACCTTCTTCTGACAGTACATCTCAACAGTTGACTCCATATAGTCAAGTCCATATTTGTTTGAGATCTGGCAACTATCAGGTAAGATGTATGAGGGGGATGCAGTGAAGTTTTGGAAGCCAGACAAAACTAAGTTCAAATCCTCGCCCCACCCATTTACCAGTTATGCGTTTTGGGGCAAGTCATTTACACTGTCAGACTGGCCTGTAACATAATGGTAATAATTATCCCATTTCCTAAGATTCTTACGAGAATCTAGTGAGAAGTTATAGTTCATAAATTCTAAGGCAAAGCATTCTACAGATGTTACTTCATCATTGCTGTTATCTTAAAGGTATAGAGTTGACCTATTTTAAATAAATTTTGTAAGAAATGCTTGTAAGCAGAACTTGTAACATTTAAAAATTGCAGGTAGACAGGTTTTAGTTGTGTGTGCATTTGATTGCAGCTGGGATTGTTGGCTGCTAAGATATTAATAGCCTTTAGTTTTACAAAACATTAAGTCTTGTGTCTTTTAGACATGTGGCTTGTAGCCCAGCTTTATTAGCCCTTCCAAATAGTAAGACTGAAGGAGAAAGGGAGCACAGTGAACACGGCAGTTTTTCTGGTGGGTTTGGATGGTCTGTTAACAAAAACAGAGCCCACCTGCTCTTGAGCCTGCTCACCATCTTGGTTTGGTTCATGAAAAGGCCTTAATGAGTCTCTTCAGACTTTTATTGACACCCCCTACCCCCACCCCCCCCCCCCACACCTCTGGGTGTTTGTCTGCAGTTTTGTTATGAAAATAACTGGGAATTAGAATTGTGCTTTTAAAGTCTTTATTGGAAAGCCTCCATTCTAGAGAATAAACAGTGCATTCATTCATGTTTAACTCAAAATAGGAATCATGAAATGATAAAGCCATAACTTTTAGTTTTGTGTCTCCATTGGGTATTATTCCAGCTTTATAGTTCTCTTACCTAGGGTTTTTTTGTTTTTCACAGAAAATAGATGAAGACAGGAAACAAGATGGCACTTCTTTCCTCTGTCTTTGGCCCTTTTTAAAAGTATTGCTTTGTCCTAGGAAAGAAAATTAAACTTTCTTAAAGTTTAATTATCGATACAAGTGAACTTAATAAAGGCTAGAGGTCTTTCAGTTACATCTCCCTAGTAAAGGTTTATGAAGGGTGAGATCAATTATCGTAAAATACAGATTATTTAACAAGTTGGCTGGACGTGGTGGCTCACACCTGTAATCCCAGCACTTGAGAGGCCAAGGTGGGAGGATCACTTGAGCCCAGGAGTTCAAGGTTGCAGTGATCTATGATAGCACTGCTACACTGCAGCTTGGGTGACAGAGAAAGACCCTGCCTCAAAAACACAAAATCCTCACTGGAGTGGTAAGACTTATGCCAACAAGACCTTAGGAATATCACCCAGAGAAAAGCACATGTTACTGTGACTTTAATAAAGTTCCAAAATATGAAAATCAGAAAATAGTGTAATGGGTAGCTAAGAAGGGGAAAGTAGCAATTTTGTTGCATCTTTGAGATTCATCACTTATACATTCAGGAGTATGAACTCTGTGGGTTTTGTTTAGTGCTGATGAAGTAGTAGTTGAGCAGCTATAACAGGTGTGTTTTCTCACACTTGCGAAGCTGCTGTATTGCTCCTGTGGAGCCCTGCCTTGCTCGTGTTTTGTTACAGAGGTGAAGCTAGTTGTTGCTCCATAGTTTCGAAACCACTTATGTCAGTACTTTTCTGGTAGTGGCTGATTAGTTTCGTTTTCAGAAATCTCCTTTCCCCCTTCTCTCACCAACACCCTTTCTTTCTTTTCTGCTCTTCCCTTCTTGAGAAGTAGCTAAGAAAAAGTCTGTATGTTATAATGTGGGTATTTTTTGTAGTTCACAGATAATATATTTTAAATCATTTAAATTTATTAGACTCACTTCTTAGCATGTTTTTTCAGCTGAATTTTTAAATTTGTTTGTTTGTTTGTTTTTTTGAGACAGAGTCTCACTCTGTCACCCAGGCTGGAGTGCAGTGGCGCGATCTTGGTTCACTGAAATCTCTGTTGCCCAGGTTCAAGCGATTCTCCTGCCTCAGCCTCCCAAGTAGCTGGGATTACAAGTACCTGCCACCGTGCCTGGCTAATTTTTGTAGTTTTTAGTAGAGACAGAGTTTCACCATCTTGGTCAGGTTGGTCTTGAATTCCTGACCTTGTGATTCACCTGCCTTGGCCTCCCAAAGTGCTGAGATTACAGGCATGAACCGCCGTGTCTGGCCGTATAATTAGTGTTTTTTAGTTTGTTTTATGAACTTATGTTTAGAGTATTAACTTTTTTTATTTTTTTGAGATAGAGTATCGCTCTGTCGACCAGGCTGGAGTGCAATGGTGCCATCTTGGCTCAAAGCAACCTCTGCCTCCTGAGTTCAAGCGATTCTCCTTCCTCAGCCTCTCCAGTAGCTGGGATTACATGCATGCACCACGACACCCGGCTAATTTTTGTATTTTTAGTAGAGACGGAGTTTCACCATGTTGGCCAGGCTGGTCTTAAATTCCTGACCTCATGATTCACCTGCCTTGGCCTCCCAAAGTGCTGGGATTACAGGCATGAGCCACCACACCTGGCCTAAAATTTTTTTCTAATAACATAGCTGGATTGCTTCTTATTGAATGATTCCTTTCTTACCTCTTATTTTTGGTTTGTGATCTTCAGTTTTAAAAAAGGGGTAGCAGGGCTGTTTTTGCCCTTAATCAAATTTTAAAATTTTAGGAAGAAAAGGTTTTCATAGTAAGATATTTTTGTGATTTTTTCAACTTGTATTTTCCATTATACAAAGACTTGTTTAAAGTGAAAAACTTTACCGTGATTTTTGAAATGGGTGCAACTTTATGTATGTGTTCTAGGAGATAATACAGATTTTCACTGAAGACAACTTAACCTTGAGTTTACCTGTCCAGTTCCGACAATCAGTCCTAAGAGAACTCTTTCAGAAAGCTCAACAGGGGTAAGTTGAAAAGTTACTTTTTGATTTTTGAATAGAACAGCAAGTGCATTCTGGTTTATCAAAACCACATCTTCAAATTACCTATGGCTCTGTGACATTATTTTCATGTTGTTAATATAAGGAAAATTAATATAGTCTGTTTTAAATAGTGCTTGTGGGGCCGGGCACGGTGGCTCATGCCTGTAATCCCAGCACTTTGAGAGGCCGAGGTGGGTGGATCACTTGAGGTCAGGAGTTTGAGACTAGTCTGGCCAACATGGTGAAACCACGTTTCTACCAAAAATACAAAAATTAGCCGGGCGTGGTGGTGCACACCTGTAGTCCCAGCCACTCAGGAGGCTGAGGCATGAGAATCACTTGAACCCAGGAGGTGGAGGTTGCCGTGAGCCGAGATTGCGCCACTGTACTCCAGCCTGGGTGACAAAGCAAGACTCTGTCTCAAAAAAAAAAAAAAAAAAAAAAAGCGCTTGGGGGAAAAATAATACATAGCAAAATTTCATTCTGTTGTCTGATGTGTAACTAAGTTGTCCCTTGATAAATTCAAAACCTATTCTGCTTTCTTTCTCCCCATGATTTGTTATATATTTATTAGTACGCTTGAATATTCTAAAATTTTACCTCTCAAGAACAAATGGCTTATTCTTGTGAATATAATTTTGTAATATACACCTTTCTTTTGTAGTAAAAATAACATTAGTTGATCTACTTTTGTATTCTACAGAAATGAAGCTCTAGATGAAATCTGTTTTAAAGTTTGTGCCTGTAATACAGTTCGTGATATACTGGAAGGCAGAACAATTAGTGTTCAATTTAACCAACTATTTCTTAGACCAAATAAAGAGAAAATAGACTTTCTTCTTGAGGTATGACATGTTTTTCTTTCCCCTTTTGATTTATAATTTGCTTTAAGCTTACCAGTGACCTCTTAATTGCCAAATCCAGTTCCTTTTTTCCTGTCTGCCTTGCCTTTCTGTTCCTGACAGTTGGCACTTTTGACAGACTCTGCCCTTCTGCCTGGTCTTCTGCTGTAGCTCTTTTTCTGGTTCTCCCCCATGTTTCTTCAGCATCTTCATTGGATTCTCCTTAGTCCTTCACTGACTTCTCTATTGCTCTTCCTTTAGTATTTCTTTTCATGGAACTTTTGTCCTTGGCTCACTCATCATTTTTGATGTACTTCCAAAGCTTCACTCATCTGTTTCATCACCTGTTTACTAAGAACTCCCAAATCAAACCTCTAGTCTGTCATGTGTGCTGTGGAATCTGTGTTTCTACTGGATCACTCTACTTCTTAACAGTCTTAATGTTACAGACATTGAGAGAAGTACATAAAGCGCAGATAATACCACTTCCAAAAATACGTTGCCAGCACTTTAGAAGCCTTTGCTGTGGTCTTTACAACCTCCTCTACCTTCCCTTGAGGTAGCCACTCCCCTGGCTTTTGTGATCATAATTTTCTTCCTTGCTTTTATAGTTGTATCACCTCTGTATGCATCCTTAAAGAACATTCTTTAATTTGCCTATTTTGAACTTCATATAAATGGAATCATGCCATATGTATTCTTCATCTTCTTTCACTGAAGAGATTTGTGAGATTTATTCAAGTTGTATATAAATAACAATTTTTTCATTGCTTTAAGAGGTTGGGCACGCCTTAGTGACTCACGCCTGTAATCTCAGCACTTTGGGAGGCTGAGGTGAGTGGATCATGAGGTCAGGGGTTCAAGACCAGCCTGGTTAGCATAGTGAAACCCTGTCTCTACTAAAAATACAAAACATTAGCCAAGCGTGCTGGCAGTCCCCTGTAATCCCAGCTCCTCGGGAGGCTGAGGCAAGAGACTCGCTTGAACCCAGGAGGCAGAGGTTTCAGTGAGTGGAGATCACGCCACTGTACTCCAGCCTGGGCGACAGTGAGAGACTCCATCTCCAAAAAAAAAAAGTTAGAATATTTTATGGACCACGCCACAATGTCTTCAGTCTTATGATGGGGGACATGTGTGTTTTTTATAGTTTTTGGCTACATACACATATGATGAGGGACATTTGTGTTGTTTATAGTTTTTGTTGCTTGGAACATACTTGTACATATATATCTAGGTGTGCATATGTACCAGTTTATGTTATATACCTAGGGAAAAATATATCTGCAACATTAATTTTTAAAAACCAAGTGGCTTATACCACCAGGATGGCTGAGTGTTCTCATTGGTCAATATCCTTGTTAACATTTGATGTTGTCAGATCGCCTGTGAGGTGGTTGTATAACAGTATCTCATTGAGGTTTTCATTTCTGCAACCCTTCATTTGATTTTTACTCATGGATTTTGTTTTTTGAGGTACCTTTTCCAAGTGTTATGCCTCTTTTTTTTTGAGATGGAGTTCTGCTTTTTTATTTTTATTTTTTTGAGATGGCACCCCCTCTGTTGCCTGGCCAGGCTGGAGTGCAGTGGCACAATCTCGGCTCACTGCAACCTCCGCCTCCCAGGTTCAAGCGATTCTCCTGTCTCAGCCTCCTGAGTAGCTGGTACTACAGGCGTGCGCTAACATGCCTGGCTAATTTTTATATTTTTAGTAGAGACAGGGTTTTGCCATGTTGGCCTGGCTGGTCTCAAACTCCTGACCTCAGGTTATCAGCTTGTCTTGGCCTCCCGAAGTGATAGGATTACAGGTGTGAGCCACTGCGCCTGGCTGGAGTTCGCCCAGGCTGGAGTGCAGTGGTACAATCTCAGCTCACTACAACCTCCACCTCCCAGTTTCAAGTGATTCTTTGGCCTCAGCCTCCAGGGTAGCTGGGATTACAGGTGCCCACCACCACGCCCAGCTAATTTTTGTATATTTAGTAGAGACGGGGTTTCGCCATTTTGGCCAGGCTGGCCTTGAACTCCTGACCTCAAGTGATCCGCCCACCTTGGCCTCCCAAAGTCCTGGGATTACAGGCATGAGCCGTGCCTGGCCGTGTTACCCCTCATTTTTCTATTACATTGTCCATCTGTTTTTTGGAAGGAGCTTTATTTTTGTAGGAGATCTGTATATATTCTCTCTTTTTTTTTTTAAGCCATTTTAAATATTGCAGATGTCTTCACTGAGTTTGACTTTTCTTTTTTGTTTTTGTTGAGATGGGTCTCACTCTCTCACCCAGGTTGGAGTGCAGTGATGTGATATCAGCTCACTGTAACCTCCACCTCCTGGATTCAAGCCATCCTCCCACCTCAGCCTCCTGAGTAGCTGGGACTACAGGCACGTGCCACCACTCCTGGCTAATTTTTTTATTATTGGTAAATATGGGGTTTGATCATGTTGGCCAGGCTGGTCTTGAACTGCTGAGCTCAGGTGATCCGCCCACCTCAACTTCCCAAAGTGTTGTGATTACAGGCATGAGCCACCATGCCCAGTTTAATTTTCTTTATATTGTTCCAAAGCTCCTAAATTGAATATCAAATTTACCAGTTTTTTTCCATTATAGTGATTTGTGTGTTGCTTAAGAAAGCTTTTTCCTATCATGTCATGAAGATATTCTTCTATTATATCTTCTAAAAGCTTTATAGCATAGCCTTCCTTTCACATTTACATCTTTAATCAACCTAGAGTTGATTTTTGTGTGAAGTAGGAAGTGTTCCAGCACCATTTACTGAAAGGTTAATCTTTTTCCACCAATCTCTAGGGCCACCTTTATTGTATGCCGGGTGTTTATATACGTATGGGCCTGTTTCTGAGCCATTTTATACCACTTTTCTATTTGTCTATCCATACCTCATTATGTCCACGTCCTGATACCATTGAGAGCAAGTTCTACCCTTTTTTTCAAGGTTGTGTTGGTTATTCTTGTCCCTCATTCTGTTGCCCAGGCTGGAGTGCAGTGGCATGATCTCAGCTCACTGCAACCTCTGCCTCCTGGGTTCAAGCGATTCTTCTGCGTCAGCCTCCCAAGTAGCTGGGATTACAGGCACGCGCCACCATGCCCGGCTTATTTTTGTGTTTTTAGTAGAGACGGGGTTTCACCATATTGGCCAGGCTGGTCTCAAACTCCTGACCTCGTGACCCGCCTGTGTCAGCCTCCCAAAGTGCTGAGATTACAGGCGTGAGCTACCACGCCCGGCAGTCCTTTGCATTTTTATATGTAAACATTAGACTCAGATTGTCAAGTTCCACAAATCTGTTGTATTTTTGTTTGGAATTACATTAAATTTAGAAACCAGTTTAGAAAGAAATTATGTCTCTTTTTTTTTAGCTTCTTTTTTATATTAGAAAAAATTTTATGGGCAGCCTCCCAAGCCAAAGTGTGCTTAGGGAGACCCCCAATAATTTACATCTTTACATTATTGGGTGTCCTAACCCGTGAATGGGTATGAGGGCTCTTGATTTCTTTAGGTGGTTTTTAGTATCCTTTAGAACTTTCTAATTTTTCCATAGAAGTCTGAAATTTTTATATTCTTAAAATGTAGACTTGAAAATAGTTTATGCATTGATACAGAGGTATAATTTAACTTTCTAATTTATATCCAACAACTTTGCTTAGCTTCTAAAAATTCTGTTTTATCCATATTTTTTTCATTTTTCTATGTATGCAGTCATCTGTGAAGAATGCATTTTGTTTATTCCTTTTCTAACCTTTTAATTTTGATTTATTTTTACTTTTTGTTTTTTGAGACAGAGTTTCTTTCTTGTTGCCCAGATTGGAGTGCAATGATGCGATCTCTGCTCAGCGCAACCTCTGCATCCCAGGTTCAAGTGATTCTCCTGACTCAGCCTCCTGAGTAGCTGGGACTACAGGCATACGCCACCACGCCCGGCTAATTTTGTATTTTTGGTAGAGACGGGTTTCTCCATGTTGGTCAGGCAGGTCTCAAACTCCTGACCCCAGGTGATCCACCCGCCTCGGCCTCCCCGAGTACTGGGGTTACAGGTGTGAGCCACCGCGCCCGGCCTCTTTTTACTTATTCTTAATGTGCTGGCTATTACCTCCAGTACAGTGTTCAGTAGAAGTGGGAATAGTGAACTGCCTCATCTCACTCCCAGTCTCAGAAGGAAAGCTTGCACTATTTCACCATTTAGAATGATGTTTATTGTAGGTTTTTTTTGTAGCTATTCCTTATCTGATTAAGGAAGTTCTGTTCTCTCAGTTCACTGAAGGTCCTGTTTTTAAAATAATGAATGATTTGTAGATTGTATTAAATACTTTTTCTATGTCTATTGAAGTGATCACATAATTTCTCTCCTTACCTGTTCATGTGATAAAGTATAATTGATTTTCAAGTGTTAAACCACCTTTGCATGTTGGGAATAGACCCAACTAGGTCATGATCTTTTTTTAATAGAAATTGCTGAACTTGGTTTGCCAATATATGAAGATTTTTTTTTTCTACATTCATGTGTGAGATTGATGCACATATTTTTATTTTTTTATTTTTTATTTTTTGAGATGGAGTCTCACTCTGTTGCCCAGACTGGAGTGCAGTGGTGTGATTTCAGCTCACTGCAACTTCCTTCGCCGGGTTCAAGTGATTATCCTGCCTCAGCCTCCAGAGTAGCTGAGATTGCAGGTACCCACCACCATGCCCAGCGAATTTTTTTATGTTTTTAATAGAGACGTGGTTTTACCATGTTGGCAAGGCTGGTTTCAAACTCCTGACCTCAAGTGATCCTCCCACCTCTGCCTCCCAAAGTGCTAGGATTACAGGTGTGAGCCACCACACCCGGCCAATGCACACATTTCTTTTTTTCTTGTCCTGCCTTTGATTTTGGTGTCAAGGTCATGCTTGCCTTATTTATTTTTATTTTTATTTTTATTTATTTATTTTTTTGAGACGGAGTCTCGCTCTGTCGCCCAGGCTGGAGTGCAGTGGCGCAATCTCGGCTCACTGCAAGCTCCGCCTCCCGGGTTCACGCCATTCTCCTACCTCAGCCTCCCGAGTGGCTGGGACTACAGGCGCCCGCCACTGCGCCTGGCTAATTTTTTTTCTATTTTTTAGTGGAGACGGGGTTTCACCATGGTCTCGATCTCCTGACCTTGTGATCCGCCCGCCTCGGCCTCCCAAAGTGCTGGGATTACAGGCGTGAGCCACCGCGCCCGGCCACATGCTTGCCTTATAAATAAGTTGAGGCGTCTGTCTTTTTTGTTGTCTGGAAGAGTCTGTGTAAAAATGAAGTCATTGCTCTTTCAGTGTTGGGTAGAATTTACCAGTAAAGTCTGAGCCTGGGTAATTTTTTTGTGGGAAGGTTTTTGATCAGTGATCCTAGAGCTGTAGTCTCATTTTTCTAGAGTTAGTTTTAAAAGTTACTTTCTAAGGATTTGTCCATTTCTTCTTGTTTATTAGTATTAAACTTTATTATTTTAATATTAAAGCATCTACTGAGATGCCCACTAGTGTGAATTTTTCTTTTTTAAAATTGAGGTGCGTGAAATTCACATAACATGATCTGTTAGCTCAGGTGATCCACCCACCTCGGCTTCCCAAAGCACTGTGATTACAGGCATGATTACACCATGCCCTACTTCATTTTCTTTATATTGTTAGGTTTGCTAATCAGAAGTTAACCCATGTTCCCTACATTGTTCCATGACACATGTGCAATGCATCTCACTATGTGAATAAATAATCTGTTGTAAAAGGAGACTCAGATATTTATTACTTACCATAATATATTTACATATGGCAGCAAAGGAGCAAAATTATTAGAATATAAGTGTATAATACATACTCCAAGATGCTCAGATATTATTTACTGATAGGTTAATTTGTTAATCAGAGAATGGTATTTGAACACAGTACTTTTAAAACACTGCCTTTTTTTTTTTTTTTTGAAAGGGCGTCTCTCTCTGTTGCCCAGGCTGGAGTACAGTGGCCTGATCTTGGCTCACTGCAACCTCTGCCTCCTGAGTTGAAGTGATACTCCTGCCTCTGCCTCCCCGAGTAGCTGGGACTATAGGTGTGGGCCACCACATCCACGTAATTTTTTTTGTATTTTTAGTAGAGACAAGGTTTCACCATGTTGGCCAGGCTGGTCTCAAACTCTTGACGTCAGGTGATCCACCTGTCTCAGCCTCCTAAAGTGCTGGGATTAGAGGCATGAGCACCCAGCCTGTTTTTTTTAATAACAGTTTCATCAAAATATAATTCACATACCATACAGTTCACACATTTAAAGTGTGTAAATCAGTGGGTTTTAGTGTATTCCTAGAGTTGGGCAACCATCACTTCACTTCCTGTTTTCACCCCAGAAAAATAATCTCTTATTCATTACCTGTCACTCTTCATTTTCTCTCAATCTCGCACCACCTGAGGCAACTACTAATCTACTTTCTATCTCTATAGATTTATTTGTTCTGGATATTTTGTGTAAATGGAACTATGAAATAGATGATCTTTTGTAACTGGCTTCCTTCACTTAGCATGTTTTCAATATTGTAGAGTGTATCAGTACTTCATTTTTTATGGCTGAATAGTACTTCATTGAATGGATATATACTGTATTTGTGTGTTCATCAGTTTCTACTTTTTGGCTACTGTGATTAATACTACTATGAACATTCTATTTTTTGTGTGTGTCAACGTAGAAAATATTTAGCAATTTCTTGAGATTATGGACTTTTACGCTAGTTATATTTTATTTTGGCTTCTTATAAATAATATATGGGGAGGAATCCTAATCTAATGAATAAATTCAAAATAATATGAAAATATTATTTGTAGATAACTAGTATAACCATAACTAGTTTCTATTCTTCGTTTGCATTGTTTACTTTTTAAACCTTGGTTACCTTTTTAAACTATTCATGAATAGCTCATGAATGTAGAACCATTAGTTCTATATTTGTGATAGATCAGTTATTCTTTTCAATTATTTTCTTTTTGGTTTTAACTTTTTTTATTTTTTTAACTCTTTTCTGACAGGAGCTACTGATTTCTGTGGTTTATCACTTAATATAATTTGGCAACATACTTGATAAATTCTGTGAGAACTGTATAGCATGGTAACTAGGTTATTCTTTGGTACATGTATACACCTGTACTTAGTAAAATGGTCACATTCCATTCCCTCTTTTTGATGGGTTCTTATTCGTTGGTCTCGTCTCTTCTGTTAAGCTACTTAACCAAATCTGTGATTGGTACATGGTTGAAAAAGGAAAATTTAGTTGTTTTTAAATCCTGCTTTTTCAAATTATAATTTACATTTTTAAAAGTACCCATATTCAAATGAAAATTACTCAAATTCCTAGGTATGTTCAAGATCAATAAATTTAGAAAAAGCTTCAGAGTCTTTGAAAGGAAACATGGCTGCTTTTCTAAAGTAAGTTTCTTTTATTTTTTTTTTCTTTCTTTCTTTCTTTTTTTAACTTTGAACTTAGTCCTGTGAAAAAAATATCTGTATTATCTTTTGTTTTTGTCTTGGGTATCTTTTAACCAAGCAGTAACTGGTGTTTGAGAACCCATTAAGTTCAAATTTGTATAGCCACGTGAGACGTTAGGATTATATAGTTACCTTTTTTTAATATTGTGGCATTGACATCACAATTTTAAATAAGGACCAAAAGGAAATTTAAAAATCTATTTTAAAATATCGTTATACAGCTTCTTTAATGGTGACTTTTTAAATAGCTTATTAAAATTGGTTGATATGATTGTTTTTCTCAAACTAAATTATACACTTTTTTGTTTCACAATATTTCTTACTGATCTAGGAATGTGTGTCTGGGGTTGGAAGATCTGCAGTATGTTTTCATGATTTCTTCACATGAGCTTTTCATTACATTGTTGAAAGATGAAGAACGAAAGCTACTTGTTGATCAGATGAGGAAGAGATCCCCTAGAGTAAATCTGTGCATTAAACCTGTAACTTCATTTTATGATATCCCAGGTTAGCTCTCTAGTCTGCCAGCCAAAATATTGGCATGTTTTGCCCCTCTATTCAAATTAACATTGAAATATATTTGAGGATTCTCTCTTATTTGTTTTAATTAACACTTGTGTTGGTAATTAATAGAAATTCACCTGTCTTCCATATCAGATTTCTGTATAAGCAGCTATGCTCTGGAGCTCTGCCAAGCCAATGATTAGTGCAGATTCAGGCCTAGATACATAAAAGATTTTAGCTGGGGAAATAGACCAAGGTAACACTGCTGCCAATATGTTCATGGAGGGTAAAAAAACAAAAAAACAAAAAAACGGGGGAGAGGAGTGGTGAGAGATGCTGGGACCAAAAAGACGACAGACTTTCGTGCATGTCAGTCTGTATCACTGTGCTAGTATCTGCTGACTGAACATTTTTGTCAGTATTGGCATTTTTGCCGTATTTATTTGATTTTTTTTCCCATTTTTGCCCTTACAAATGTAAGTAGAAAATAACAGTGCTATTTTTAAATAAGAAACATACACTTCAACATTTAATATAGACGAGAGAGAATTCAGTTGGTTTAACAAAAGCAAAATTTTAGTTTCTTTGACCTTCACTAGATTTAAACTGGTTGAATGTCCAGTTGTAAAGGAAAAGGGTAAGGTTAACACATACAGAAATGCTGGAAATGCATTATTGAAGACTGTGCCTGATAGCTGAGCTGTAATTAGGTATTTTGGTAATCATTTTTGGTTCTCTGGGAAGAGCATGCCCCTTTCTCTCAAAAACCACATGCTTAATGTTTATTACTCAAAATTAACATTTTATATATGCTTTTGTTAACACATGTTCAAAAGTAGTGTATAAGTTAAGTAGTGTATAAGTCTGTGTATAAGTTAATTATTTTCATATATTCCACATAGTTCTTTGCATGAATTAAATATTGATTTTATCTTGTTTATATTTTCATTATCTTTATTTTTAAAATGCATTCATTTATTAAATGTAGATATAGTAAAATTGTGTTAGGTTTTCTATGTGAGGATAAAGTTAATATGTAATTTACACAATGTTGAATCAGTTCTCAAGATGATAGCTTTTAATTTATAGATGTAATACAAAATACATAATTTTAAGTAAATTTTCATTCTCATATGTATATCTTTGAATTAAATCATTGAAATATAAATCTTTTTTAGCTTCAGCAAGTGTCAACATTGGTCAGTTAGAGCATCAACTGATATTGTCAGTGGATCCTTGGAGGATTAGACAAATTTTGATTGAATTACATGGTATGACTTCAGAGCGCCAATTCTGGACAGTGTCTAATAAGGTAAACCCTATGTCAAGAACAAATAAGAAAATTGCCCTTGTTTTCTGAGGTAATTTAATAGAAAAGCTGTTCCCTAACCTTTTTGATAATAAGGACCTCTTTTACTTAACACTTTTAAGACCTTTATATGACCATAATTGCATTTTAAACATCCATTGACAGAGAAAATAGGAAATGTCAGAAACAAAAAGATACCATTGAATGAATAACATCTAAAAATCAGTTTTTCCATTTGTTGACAAAATATATGCATTTCATTTCATTTATTTATTTATTTTTTGAGATGGAATCTCACTCTGTCGCTCAGGCTGGAGTGCAGTGGTACGATCTTGGTTCACTGCAACCTCTGCCTCCCAGATTCAAGTGATTCTCCTGCTTCAGCCTCCCAGGTAGCTGGGATTACAGGCATCTGTCACCATGCCCGGCTAATTTTTGTATTTTCAGTAGAGATGGGGTTTCACCATGTTGGCTAGGATGGTCTTGAATTCCTGACCACAAGTGATCTACCTGCCTCTGCCTCCCCAAGTGTTGGGATTACAGGTGTGAGCCACCACGCCTGGCTGCATTTTAAATATAGTTGTAAATATATGTAACTGGTATATTATTTATGCATTCTGTAGCATAATACTTCATCATGGAGCATTTTTGGCTTTAAATGTTCCTTTAAAAATTTCCAGCTAATACATTTACCTGTTTCTGAGTTTATCTATTAGAAAGTTTTCCTGCATAGAAAGTGCAAATGAAAATAGCTTTTAAAATGCCATGTCAGTGCAATGTAGCTTTGAGATACAAGGGAAGTAATCTACAGATACAGTAGAAATTAAAGCAATATCGTAATGCTCCTAATTAACTACGTACTTACTCTTCCTCTGCTGAAGATGTAGTAAAAAGGCAGCCAGAAATGTATGGGTTTTTTTTTTTTTTTTTTGGGACAGAGTTTCATTATTGTTGCCCAGGTTGGAGTGCAGTGGCGCGATCTTGGCACACTGCAACCTCTGCCTCCCGGATTCAAGCAGTTCTCCTGCCTCAGCCTCCCGAGTAGCTGGGATTACAGGCTTGCCCCACTACACCTGACTAATTTTGTATTTTTAGTAGAGACAGGTTTCTCCAAGTTGTTCTCCATGTTGGTCAGGCTGGTCTCAAACTCCTGACCTCCTGACCTCAGGTGATCCGCTTGCCTCATCCTCTCAAAGTGCTGGGATTATAGGTATGAGCCACTGTGCCCGACCTGTATTTTTTAAAATTGGGTTTAAACATACAAGTAGCGTGAAAAGAAAAAAATTGCTCTAAAAATTAGTTGGGGTTTTTTTTTTTAGTATTGATGCTATTTGTTAGTGTGAATTTTTAAGATGAAGGCCAGGTGCAGTGGCTCATACCTGTAATCCCAGCACTTTGGGGAGCTGAGGTGGGTGGATCACTTGAGGCCAGGAGTTCAAGACCAGCCTAGCCCACATAGCAAAACCCCGTCTCTACTAAAAATACAAAAATTAGTAGCTGGTCATGGTGGCGTGCACCTGTACTTCCAGCTACTTGGGAGGATGAGGCAGGAGAATCACTCAAACCTGGGAGACAGAGGTTGCAGTGAGCAGAGATCACGCCACTGCACTCCAGCCTGGGTGATGGAGCAAGACTATCTCAAAAATCAAAAACCAAAAAATTTTAAGATGAACAAGTATAGCATAATAGTTATGATAGGGGATTCTGGGACTAACTGCCTGCTTGAGCTTGAATGCCAGCTCATACTTAAATAGCCATATAATCTTGAACAAGTTATTTAACTTGTTTGTGTTGTAGTTTTCTCATTTGCAAAATGACAGTAGTAGCATAATAGTACTTACCTTGGTATTGTTGTGAGGATTACCTGAATTAATATATATAAAACTCCCAGTCTTTGTCTTTTTTTCCTAATAGTAATCCCAATCCATTATTTACTACTTGTTGATTGTAGTGAATGTGTTCATTTTCATTAGTGTTATATTATGGCTGTGATTTTCGTTTCTCTTTAAGAGACGACCTGTGAATTATTTTTTTTTTAACGCGATTGAAGATTATTGAAAGATTCTTATCTAGATTTGGCTTTCTCTGTGTGTGTGTGTGTGTGTGTGTGTATATATATATATGTATGTATGTATTTTTTGTTTCTTTTAGTGGGAAGTACCTTCTGTCTATAGTGGTGTTATCCTGGGAATTAAAGACAATTTAACAAGAGATTTGGTTTATATTCTTATGGCCAAAGGTTTGCACTGCAGTACTGTTAAGGTGAGTAAAAGTGTGTATCAAACACTTGTTAAGAATATGCTTTATGGCCAGGTGCCGTGGCTCACACCTATAATCCCAGCACTTTGGGAGACTGAGGTGGGCAGATCGACTGAGGTCAGGACCAGCCTGGCCAACATGTTGAAACCTTGTCTCTACTAAAAATACAAAAATTAGGTCGGTGCCTGTAATCTCAGCTACTCTGGAGTCTGAGACAGGAGAATCTCATGGGAGGTGGAGGTTGGAGTGAGCTGAGATTGCATCACTGAACTCCAACCTGGGTGACAGAGTGATAGTCCATCTGAAAAAAAAAAAAAAAAAAAGAATATGCTTTACTAATTTTAGCAGGAAGTCAGGAACCAGAACTTACCTTTTCCTGATCTTTAAAATCACAGTCATAGGCTTAAAAGGATATTTGAAAAGGCATTTTGGTTTGTTCTCTTTCCTTTACTGTTATAATTATACTAAAATAGTCTTGATCAAATGAATACTGCTCTGTGCCTTTTTAAAAGTTTAGAGAACATACAAAGATATTATTTGTATTCTTTAGGATTCAGCTAGTAAAGATTGTGTACCAAGATTAAAAAACAAAATTTTTAAAAATTACTTTTGTAGTGTATTTTACATGAGTTTGTAGTCTGGGATGTTGAGACTTAAGTGTAATGTTAAATCATATAAGACAGTGCAGTTGCGTGACTGATCATACACTGAGTTCTTTAGGAAGGTTAAAGACAGCATCTGGAAGGCAGAAATGAACTAAAATTGAGGCTTAAATAAGTTAACTACGTCCCCACACCAGCAGCATCTGTGACATTTGGGAACTTTTTGTTTGAGACAGGGTGTTGCTCTGTCGCCCAGACCAGGTGCAGTGGCATGATCACTGCAGCCTGGACTTCCTTGGCTCAAGCAATCCTCCCACCTCAGCCCCCTAAGTAGCTGGGACCACAGGCATGTGCCACCATGCCCAGCTTATTTGAAAGAATTTTTTTTTTTTGCAGAGGCAGCGTCTCCTTATATTGCCCAGGCTGACCTTGAACTCCTGGGCTCAAACAGTCCTTCCACATCAGCCTCCCAAAGTGCTGACATTACAGGCATGAACCACTGCACGTGCCTGGAACTTGCTGGAATAAAAATTTGGGGGCCCCATCCTAGACCTATTGTATCAGAAATTCTGGGATGGGGCCCAACATCTTTTTAAATAAGCCCTCAAGTAATTCTGTTGCATGCTAAAGTTTGAGAACTGCTGCTGTAGACCATCATTGTCAGTGGAAACATAATGTAGGCCACGTGTGTAATCTATCATTTCATTAAAAAGTGTAATTGATTGAAATGATTTACTTAACTCAGTATGTCTACACTATCATTTCAATGTGTAATTGATATAAAAAGTTGAGATGTTTTGTATTTTGAAAATGTATGTGCTAAGTCTTCAAAATCCAGTAAGTGTTTTATACTTTTGGACTAGTCACATTTCACATGCTCAATAGCCACATCTTATCTAGTGGCTGCCATATTGGACAGTGCATCATGAGACAATTGTAAGCCATTGAAAAGTTTTAATAGGAGGAATGTAGTTAGCAGCTTTTCTACTTCCACACCTAAAATAATGTTTACTGGGCACAAAGACTGTTCTGCAATTTCATATATGTTTATTGTTTCATTTATTCACAAAAACTTTGTGGAAGGTATTATCTCAGTTTTAAAGGTATTAAATTGTCCAGTGGCACACAGCTAGTATCACAAGTGTTAGAAGGGATAGAGAGAAGAGAACATATTAGAGAAATATTTAGGAGATAAAATCTGGAAGCAATTGGTAACTGACTTCATGTGGAAGGCAAGAGAAGGAGAACGAATCGAGCATGATGCTCAGACTTCTGGTTTGAGAGTCAGAGAACCAGTGGCAATGCTAGCAAGTGATGTGCAGAAACACATTTTTGCAGGGCAGATTACGAGTTTATTTTTACAATTTTAATTTGAAGCTACAGTTGGAAACAGCCTAAAGCTTGGAGAATGGTCTGGACTGGAGTTACAGATTTGGGAGTTACCAGAGATCACCCAGAGAGAATATAAAGAGCGTGAGACCCTTGGGAATGCAATACTAAGTCCAAGAAATAGTGGTGTGATGGGCGTGAGGACCAGACAAATGTAGAAGGTGTAATAGCTAGGGGAAAAGAAAATGTCAAGAAAAGGGCAATACACAGCACCGAGTTGTAGCCCCCTAATTCCTGTAAGATACCAGAAGAGCGTTCAGTAGATTGGACAATTAAAAGATCTTTGGCTTGGCCGGGCGCAGTGGCTCAAGCCTGTAATCCCAGCACTTTGGGAGGCTGAGACAGGCGGATCACGAGGTCAGGAGATCGAGACCATTCTGGCTAACCCGGTGAAACCCCGTCTCTACTAAAAATTACAAAAAACTAGCCGGGCGAGGTGGCGGGCGCCTGTAGTCCCAGCTACTCGGGAGGCTGAGGCGGGAGAATGGCATAAACCTGGGAGGCGGGGCTTGCAGTGAGCTGAGATCCAGCCACTGCACCCCAGCCTGGGAGACAGAGCGAGACTCCACCTCAAAAAAAAAAAAAGGTCTTTGGCTTGTGAGAGCTATTTCTTTGTAATGATAGGGGTAGAAGCCAGATTATGGGAGTGAATGAAGTATGTGGAGCGATACAATCTAGTCTTTAGAAACATAAGAGATGAGTAGGAAAGGACTTGGATCATAGTTGATTTATTTCATTTTATTAGCCAATTTTATAGGCTAGTAAGGTGGTGTGCAAAGATTTTGAAATGTGTAACCCTTGAATGGTCTAAGATCTAATTCTGAATATGTTGGATGGAGGAGGGTGCTTGTAATAGAATTTTACACCTGTATAATACAGAAGTCTTTGGTTATTTTATAACTTTTATAAAAGTTGCATAATACAGCAGGTATTTTATATTGTTTACTGGATTTTTTTAAATTACAAAGGTATTAAATATGTATTGGAATAAATCAATAATACAGAGATGAAAATCCTATCGAGCCTTACTCCCTGAGAAAAGCAACGTTAACCATTTGAACTAATCCTTCTCCTCTTTGCTCTGTCATCATAAAGGCACACATTTTTTGGCGCCAAAGGAAAGGTG
Source organism: Chlorocebus sabaeus (assembly GCF_047675955.1). Classification (NCBI taxonomy): domain Eukaryota; kingdom Metazoa; phylum Chordata; class Mammalia; order Primates; family Cercopithecidae; genus Chlorocebus; species Chlorocebus sabaeus. The sequence goes on from NC_132911.1 coordinate 98,604,234, forward strand.
ACCCAGGCTATTCTTTTTCTTTTCATAGGACTTTTCCCATGCTAAACAGCTCTTTGCTGCTTGTTTGGAGTTGGTAACAGAGTTCTCACCAAAGCTTCGTCAGGTCATGCTGAATGAGATGTTGCTTTTGGATATTCATACACATGAAGCTGGGACAGGGCAGGCAGGAGAGAGACCGCCATCCGACCTTATAAGTAGGGTACGAGGCTATCTGGAAATGAGGCTTCCTGGTAAGACTGGTTCACAAAGACAAATTTCAGAAATTCAGTACTTAGATAATTGTGGGGGAAAATTTAAAAGCACATTTATTTGAGTTTGTAATCATCTTTTTTTTTTTTTTTTTGAGACAAGAGCGTGGCTCTGTCACTCAGGCTGGATGTAATGGCGCGATCTCGGCCCACTGCAGTCTCTGCCTTTTGGGTTAAAGTGACTCTCCTGCCTCAGCCTCCTGAGTTGCTGGGATTTCAGGAACCCGCCATCATGCCTGGCTAATTTTTGTATTTTTGTAGAGATGGGGTTTCACCATGTTGGCCAGGCTGGTTTTGAACTCCTGACCTCAGGTGATCCACCTTCCTCACCCCCACAAAGTGCTGGGATTAGAGGCATGAATCACCACACCCAGCTGAGTGTTTATCATCTTTGAAAAAAGTTATTTCACTCCTAAAACAGAATTTGGGTTTGGTGTTCACTTGAGAACATTGGGAAAAATGAAGGAAACTGTTCGTTTCTGGGTTTCTGTAACAAGGTACCACAAACTGGGTAACTTAAAACAATAGAAATATGTTATCTGCCAGTTCTGGAGGCCGGATGTCTGAAGTCAGGGTGTCTGCAGGGCTGTACTGCCCGGAAAGGCTCCAGGAAAGACTCTTTCCTTGCATCTTCCTGGCTTCTGGTGGCCCAGCAATCTTTGGTTTGTGGCTGCATTGCTCCAGTCTCTGCTGCTGTCTTCACATGACCTTCTTCCTGTGTATGTCCATGTTCTCTTCTTATGAGGACACCAGTCATTGGATCCAGGTTCAGCCCTAATCCAGCTGACTTGATCATAGCTAATTACATCTGCAAAGACTATTTCCAAATAAGGTCACATTCTCAGGTTCCAGGTACACATGAATTTTAGGGGATACTTCTGCACATTAGAGAAACTATATTGCAATTTTCAGGTGTTTGAAAGAATCAAAATATCCTTTAGTATACAGATTGAAGTTTTATTTCCTCATTACAGCCATAAAATGCCTTCACACTGATTGCCAGTGGGCTAGAAATTCACTGGTGGCTACTTTAGGAACAGATCTTGAGTGTTTAATTCTAATTGTAAATGTCTTACTATGAAAAGGGGCTTACCATATAAATGATCATCTGAGACACATATAAATCTTTCTTAGTTAAAGCAGTTTCTTATTTTTCTGCTTTAGGAGTGTTTAGAGCAATTAAATCATACTGTACACATTTAATAGTATAAACAGTGGAATTGCATTATAAAGGAAGGTGATAGTAATGTGTCAGAATAGAAGCAAGTGCTACCATCTTGAGTCCTATGGGGTTAACTTAATTTCTAATTAAAGTCTAATTTCCAGCAGGGGCATGCAGTGATAGATCACAACTTTTTAGTACCCTATAGAGAGAATGCCTTTGAGCTTTAACACATCAGTGCTCTTAAATATTGTAATGTCTTCATGAGAATTGATCTAATAATATGCTGGCACTAAAGGACACATGCTGCTCTATACATGTTTACTTTTTAAAAGTGGGAGGTAGCGTCTCTACTAAAAAATACAAAAATCTAGCCGGGCGAGGTGGCGGGCGCCTGTAGTCCCAGCTACTCGGGAGGCTGAGGCAGGAGAATGGCGTGAACCCGGGAGGCGGAGCTTGCGGTGAGCTGAGATCCGGCCACTGCACTCCAGCCTGGGTGACAGAGCAAGACTCCCTCTCAAAAAAAAATAAATAAATAAATAAATAAAAGTGGGAGGTAGGTTTTCCATGCATGGTTTTTCTGAAATGAGACAATGTTTAAGCCTTAATGTTTGTTGAGCGCTAACTACGTGTCAGGCATTGTTCTAAGCTTCAGGTGCATAACTCATTCAGTCCTCCTAGCAGCTCTGTGAAGTAGCTGCTGTTTCCTTATCCCCATTTTGTAACTAAGAAACCAAGGTGCAAAGAGGTTGAGGAATTTGCCCACAGTCATCACACAGGAAGAGACAGAACTATGACTTTACTCCATCAGCCCAACTTCGAAGCCTATGCTTTTACTCTTTGAAATGGGTGAAAGTTCCTTTAAATTATTAGTCTCTTTGTACTACCTTTTTGGCTTATCAGTTTGTAGTTCACATCCCTTTTTTGGGGATAGGGAGGGTAAAGGACTGATAGCTCTGCATATAATTTTTGTAAACTCCTAACTTACTAAATGTTCAGCAACTTGTCCTATAGCTTGTGCTTATAAACAGTATTTAAAATAAGGAGGCTGGGTGTGGTGGCTCATGCCTGTAATCCCAGCACTTTGGGAGGCCGAAGCAGGCAGATCACTGGAGTTCAGGAGTTCAAAACCAGCCTGGACAACATAGTGAGGCCCCATCTCTACAAAAATGCAAAAATTAGCCAGGTATGGTGGCATTAGCCAGGTGTGGTGGGACCTGTGGTCCCAGCTACTTGGGGAGGTTGAGGTGGAAGGATCGCTTGAGCCTGGGAACTCAAGGCTGCAGTGAACCATGATCACACCATTGCACTGCATTCTGGTGACAGAGCGAGACCCTGTCTCTACAAAATTTTGTTTGTTTTTTGAGACAAGGTCTCACTCTGTTGCCCAGGCTGGACTTGAACTCCTGGTCTCAAGTGATCCTCCTGCCTTGGCCTCCCAAAGTGTTGGGATTACAGGTGTCAGCCACCATACCCAGCCTGTTTTTTTAATTCAATTGAAATCTGAGCAAGTATTTGCTTTGTTCTTATTTTAATGTTGTGATGGTAATTCCAACTGTTTTCCTCTTTGTTTTTTAGATATTCCTCTTCGTCAAGTTATAGCTGAGGAATGTGTTGCCTTTATGTTAAACTGGAGGGAAAGTGAATACCTTACACTCCAAGTTCCTGCATTTTTGCTTCAGAGTAATCCATATGTTAAGGTAATTAATGTTTAAATAAAAGATTTAAACATTAATTGTGAGGATAGTATTATACTTGTTTCTTTAACTTTATACTAGTTTGGGAACTTGTCTAATTTCTGTGATACAAATGATTGGACAAATGCTTGTTGATTTGTAGTTAAAGGATAGTTTTTGGTAATTCATGTACTTGACCTTGTTCTAATATTTCTTTCTAATGCCCTATAATTCATGAGCATGTAGTCACAGATTATTTAACAGATAACACGTTGGTGTAATCCTAAGATAATGAGAGATTCACTTTCTTTGCTTTGGTTGCTATAATCACACTCTAGAGCTGATGGAGTCTGTCAGGGATGCACTTCTCCTTGTTTTCATTTGAACACTTTATTCTTCTTTAGAATTTTACCCTTCTAAGTTTGCTATCTCTGAATCTCTAACAGGTTGGCTATTAGTAATTATTCCCCTAATAAAATAATTTATTCAGTAAATTGGTAGTAAGTGATTTTGTTGTCTTAATTATATCCTTTGCAACCTAAAATGCTTCTGAGTACAGAAAATATCAAAACTAATGAGAAACTGGAGGTTTCTTCTAAGATTATATCTTTCATGTGTTAATATTATACACACTGAATAAGTAGTAGGTTTTTCTCACTTTCTGGTGTTAAAAAAAAAACAAGGTAGGCCAGGCACAGTGGCTCATGCCTGTAATCCCAGCACTTTGGGAGGCCAAGGTGTGTGGATCACAAGGTCAGGAGTTTGAGACCAGCCTGGCCAATATGGTGAAACCCTGTCTTTACTAAAAATGCAAAAATTAGCCGGGCATGGTGGCGGGCACCTGTAGTCCTAGCTACTCAGGAGGCTGAGGCAGGGGGATCGCTTGAACCTGGGAGGCAGAGGTTGCAGTGAGCCGAGATCACACCATTGCACTCCAAGATCACACCATTGCACTCCAGCCCGGGCAGCAAGAGCAAAACTCCATCTCAAAAAAAACCACCAAAAAACAAAGTTAAACATGTAGTGATTTAACATTGTAAGTCCCACTCTCCTTTTTGGGTATATTTGGTCCTTCAGATTTTCTCATTATTTTTATTTGTTCCTATTACCTTTTGTTATTCTTCCTCGTTTGTCCCAACTTATCTTTAGTAATACAAAATCCTTTAAATCTGTGTTTATCTGGGAACTCTTGTAAAACTGTACAACTTTGTAACATTTGTGTTTGGTTACTTGTTTCTTCCTTCATATTTCATGTATGTCCTTTTAAAAACTGAACTCATTTCATTTTAACCCTTTGAGGATTTATTGAGAGTTTATTAATTTTTTTCAGTTTTCCACCTCTTTTTGTTATCTTTACACTTGCTCATGAAAATTGCCATACTTGAATTATCCTTTTCTTTGAAATTTCAGACATTGAATCATATCTATCTCTTCTTTTTTTTTTTTTTTTTTTTTTTTTTGAAGACTGAGTCCCCCTCTGTCGCCCAGGCTGGAGTGCATTGGCACAGTCTCGGCTCACTGCAACCTCCACCTCCCAGTTTCAACCCATTCTTGTGCCTCAGCCTCCCAAATAGCTGGGATTACAGGCGTGCACCACCACACCCGGGTAATTTTTTTTTGTTTTGTATTTTTAATAGAGACGGGTTTTGCCACGGCTGGTCTCGATCTCCTGACCTCAGGTGATCCACCCGCCTGGGCCTCCCAAAGTGCTGGGATTACAGACATAAGCTATCGCACCCAGCCTGAAACATTTCTGTCTCTTTAGTGAGCTTTCTGGAATGTGAGTTCTTAATATCTTGGGTACTTGTCTTATTATGCCCAACAGTCTTTGCTTAGCCTTTAAGAAAATCAGATGAGGGGCCGGGCGCGGTGGCTCAAGCCTGTAATCCCAGCACTTTGGGAGGCCGAGACGGGCGGATCACGAGGTCAGGAGATCGAGACCATCCTGGCTAACACGGTGAAACCCCGTCTCTACTAAAAAATACAAAAAAAACTAGCCGGGTGAGATGGCGGGCGCCTGTAGTCCCAGCTACTCGGGAGGCTGAGGTAGGAGAATGGCGTAAACCCGGGAGGCGGAGCTTGCAGTGAGCTGAGATCCGGCCACTGCACTCCAGCCTGGGCGACAGAGCAAGACTCCGTCTCAAAAAAAAAAAAAAAAAGAAAATCAGATGAGGGAACCATTTTGTTCCAAGGTTACTATCACTTACACTGAGAATCGTAGCTTGTCACTGAGTGCAAAGACAGTAGAGTAACTCTTCTCTTTACCTCTGGCAATGACTTCTGTGGAGCTGTGCACCAGGAGAGATAGGCGTGTGTTTGTGTAATGAATGCTTGAGGGTCTACAATGTGTAAGGACACAGGAAATTGTTTTGTTGGTTGCCTAACTCTGGGAGAGGCTGTCTCACTGCTTCCTGCAGTTCACCTGATCTGGTCCAAAAGCAGGAAGGATGTGTGGTGACTTTGCGAAAGAATTGTCACTTAGGTGTCTCCTCATATGTAATCTGGTGGTTAGGGTTTTGTGTGCCACCTTCCATACATGATTGCCCTCTCACTGCCTTGTTAATGTCAAGGAAAAAGGAATTAGAGAAAGAAGTTTAGAATGAGGGATGGTGTTTTGAAAAAAAACATAATCTGAATCAGTGTCCACACTTCCAGTTTGGTGTGGAATACACCACCACACACACACGCACACACGTGTAGGAAAAAGTCTGAAAGGATATTAACAGCTATTATCTCTGGATAATGGGGTATTAGTGATTTTAATGTTTTCTATTCTGTTATATTTTCCTACTCATATATTATGTAATCACAAATAGGAACAGAAAATTCTTAAGCGTGTGACTAAAATGTACCCTTTTGAAATAATATAAAACTGTCTAGTCTGCCCCTTAGATCAGAGTGAGTGGTAGTGTCACATAATGGAAAGGGCACAGGTTTATAGGCACTCGGATGATAAGAGCCTAGGTGGTAGTAGTAGGGGTTGGCAGCCAAAGTGGTCCTAGTGTAGGCTAAAACGTTAGGTTGTTCATGTGGCCTACCAGCCCTCTTAAGGTGTGCGTGCTTCTCCTCCTCCAGGTGCAGCTCCCCTGCCCCTTGGTATTCCAACCCTGTGCTGGCAGCACCAGCATGCCCACGCCATGTTTCCATTTTGCACCTGTGCACATGCTGTTTGTCTTCTTAGCCAGGATGTCCTTCCCAGCTTTGCCTGTTCGTGTGATTTCTTTAATGCTTTCCCATATTATTTTCTCTGTAAATGAGTAAATCACTTCCTCTTCTTGCTTCCTTTGTACTGTTGTACTGTTGACTATTTCTTTTGTTGTGTTTATGCTGAATAATAAGTTATTTATCCACTTGTCTTCTCTGTAAGACAATGAACTGCTTCAGGGCAGTTAATTTTTATGTTGTACTTTCCATGATGCCCACCCATAGTCGGTGCTCAAGAATGTTTGTGGAATTCAGTTGATTTGGGGTCTAGGACCTCTGAACATTTAAAAAATGTAATTTATGTAATAAATTCAGTGACCTAAAGCATATGATCCCTGACAACAGAAGATGAATTTGAGCTAAGAGCACCAGTAGCCCTGGCGTTACACTGCAGTGAATAGTTGCATGTATCGTGATTCCGTTTGTCAGAGGCGAGTATTTTAGGTGAGCATGCAGGATGAAATATCCTACTAGGCCATTGGTCCATATCCATTCACCTGGTATAGGTAGGATTTTTATGTTATTCTCATGAGCTTTGGAAAGCCACAGTACTCTCGTTAATTTTCTTAGGCATGATCACAGAGTTGTGGTCATGGAGAAGAATGTCCTTGACCTTAGAAGATGTATATGGAAGTATTTAGGGATGAAATATTGTGTCTAACTTAGTTTAATATGGTTTAACAAAACAATTTATGTAGATATATAAAGCAAACATGGCAGAATAGTCACAACGTATCAGGTATTTATTGAATTTTTTTTTTTATTTTTCTGTTTGAAATTTTTCATAACAGAAAATGTAGAGAAAAACCACCAATTTTTGTCTTTGTCGCAATCTTGCTGCCGCCTTAAAAAAGCTGCCTTAAGCAGTAGGGACCCCTAGAAAATTTTCTAGGTCCATTTTAAGTAGAAACAAGGGGTTCCTGATGGATTTGAAATTATCCTTGTTACTGCACCCTCTACAAGAGCCATGGAGTATAAAAGTTAATATGAACAAGAATAACGGGTCCCAATTCTGAATTTGGCTAGGTGCCATGGCTCACGCCTGTGATCTCAACACTTTGGGAGGCTGAAGTGGATGGATCACTTGAGGCCAGAAGTTTGAGACCAGCCTGGCCAACATGGTGAAACTCCGTCTCTACTAAAAATACAGAAATTAGCTGGGCATGGTGGCACATGCCTGTAATTCCAGCTACTCGGGAGGCTGAGGCACAAGAATCGTTTGAGCCTGGGAGGCGGAGGTTGCAGTGAGCCAAGATCATGCCACTGCACTCCAGCCTGGGTGCAGAGCAACACCCTGTCTCCAAAAAAAAAAAAGAAATTCTGAATTTATTGTAAGTTAGTCTTTCTCTGTCTTTTGCTTTTAGCTTTTCCACTCTTTATTTCTGGGTGCTCCCTACGTCTTAGGTCCTTGAGGCTGCATTTATTCACATCAGTCACTTTATATAACCTGTCCTGCCTTAATTCTACCTCCTCAGATGAGCAGTAGCTCCATTCCCAGTTGCTACCAATTTTCTTAGAGAAAAATTGCTTTAAATCTGTATCCCTTAATTCCACCAACTTCAGTTTCCTTATTCCTTTCCTTATTTTTTTCATTGAAACAATTTTTTTTTAGTGATAAGAAGTTGTATGTGTGCATATGTGTGCAAGGGAGAGAGAAAAATCTAAGTATTTTAATCTCACCCCCGGGCTTTTACTACAGTTAACATTTAGGTGTATGCCTTCTATTACACAATTTTTTCCCGATGTAACGTGGGATAATACTATGTGTATTTAGCATCTCGGTTTTTTTTCCACTTAATAAATCACCTATCTCTTTGCATTGTCTCATTTTCATTTTCACTAGACTATAATTGTTCAGAGACAAAGTTTGTATGCTCGAACCAGAGGATCTTTCTCAGATTCAGATCTCTCAGTAGACAGTGAGCCCTAAATTCCTCAAAGGTTGTACAGAATGCACAGCATAAAATAACTGTGCTTAGTATGTTTGGGCAGTCATTCCATGTTTCCTCCAGTGTGCCTTGATAATAGAACTAATGTGCATGACATTACAGATTATCTTTTGTGTGTTTTGTTTTTCATGTTATAGCTTGGACAGCTTTTAGCAGCTACATGCAAAGAACTTCCAGGCCCTAAAGAAAGTAGACGGACTGCCAAAGACCTTTGGGAAGTTGTTGTTCAAATCTGTAGTGTGTCCAGTCAGCACAAACGAGGAAATGACGGCAGAGTTAGTCTAATAAAGCAGAGGGAATCTACGTTAGGTATCATGTATCGGTATGTATTGGTATGTTTCTGTCAGTTGTGTTCGAGTTCTTAATATTTATCCTGTTTATACTATTGACCTATTAAAGGTTGATTTCAAGAACATCAGCTTTTATTGTGTATATCATAAAGTTGGATAATCTTACGAGTTCTGTAGTACTCGTCTGTGATGAACCTGTCTGCCTTGGCCACTTTTGGAAATATCTTCTGTTTATGTGTCATTTTAAGAAACTATTAATCATTTAATCAACTGGAATTAAAAATCAGTAGTGTTTAAGGTTGGATAGTATTGAGGACTTCACATGTGATTAAAACAGGGAAGAAATGTTATTAGGTTAGTATGACGATAGAATATTACATTCCTTTTCATACTTGCCGAATTGGAGCATTAAGAGTAAACCTTCATCTATAATTTACTTTCTTGATTTTATTTTTAATTTCTAATATTTAATGTGTATTCAAAAATTTTTGTTTTGTAGGAGTGAACTGCTTTCTTTTATCAAAAAATTACGAGTAAGTTTTATTAAAAATTGCTCTAATTACTATTGCTGGTTATTGTAGACTATGACTAAAAGTTATTGGGTACTTCAAATACTGATTAAATTATTGTTTGTTTTTTAATTTAATTTTTTTTTTTTAAGAGAGAGGGTCTTGATCTGTCACCCAAGCTGGACTGCTGAGGTGTGATCATAACTCACTGCATCTTTTAACTCTTGAGGTTAAGCAGTCCTTCCGCCTCAGCTTTCTGAGGAACTGGGACTACAGGCACATGTCACCATGCCCAGCTCACTTTTTGTAGAGATGAGGTCTCCCCTTGTTGCCCAGGCTAGTTTCTAACTCCTGGTCTTAAATGATCCTCCCTCCTTGGCCCCTCAAAGTGCTGGGATTACAGGTGTTAGCCACCTTGCCTGGCTTCTGCTTAAATTATTGAAGTGGCCTGTTAATGTGCTTTTCTTCAGTGATCATTATTGTTGGGTGGGATAATCTGATTGGAAAAGTTTTTCATTTACCATGTTTTAGTGAACAGAGCAGGTATTTCTTTAAATTGTAAAAAAGTCTTCATAATAGGGACTAGATGTGTGAAGCCTGGCTTTAATTTTTGCTTAGTAGGATCAATGTCATATTTATTTACTGGACATAATCTAGGTTTCACCCTTTTAACATTATTTGAAGGAATAAAAAGTCACTTAAGAGTCATGTGAGGAGTTGAGCTTGGAGATAGCACCATAAGCCACACATTTAAATATGCTACTTTTATATAAATTATGTGCTATGATCCACCCCCCTGCCCACATGCGATTAAAAATAAAGTTGATTTTTAGTGTGCTAAAGCACATGCTAAAACAGATGCTAAATTTTAAAAAGTCAAGGGTCTTTTAAATTACTTGATGTCTGTGAGGTTGACAGGAGAAAAATAAATATACACACACACTGTTTAAGGATTCTGTGTTTCCTTTCTCATAGGAACCACTGGTTTTGACTATTATTTTATCACTCTTTGTGAAACTTCACAATGTTCGGGTAAGTATTTCATAATTTCATTTAAAAAATTTGAAAGAAATTTCTTTGTAAATCACACCTTTTTTCTTTTTAAAGGAGGACATTGTGAATGATATTACAGCTGAACACATTTCTATTTGGCCATCTTCCATTCCCAAGTAAGTAGTGGTATAGCTTATATTTTATTAAATGAGTTATGTATTTGGAAACCATTCTGACTAGCAAAGATACCTTTAGATAATTTTATTAAAGTACCAGAAATCTGCTAAGATTCTACAGTCTTTGTGTTTCTCTATTTGATAATTATTTTCCTATAAATTGTGGATAAGGCATAACTTTTTTTTTTTTTTGAGGCAGAGTCTCACTCTGTTGCCCAGGCTGGAATGCGGTGATACAATTTCTGCTCACTGCACCCCCCACCTCCCGGGTTCAAGCGATTCTCATGCCTCAGCCTCCCAAATAGCTGGGATTACAGGTGTCCGCCACCACGCCTGGCTAATTTTTGTATTTTTAGTAGAGACGTGGGTTTGCCATGTTGGCCAGACTGGTCTCAAACTCTTGACCTCAAGTGATGCACCTACCTCAGCCTCCCAAAGTGCTGGGATTACAGGCAGGAGCTACCACACCCGGCGCAGCATAACTCTTAAGTAGGAGTTAAGATTTATCAGCCTTAGAACAGAAGGTAAAGTGGTCCTGATTGTCAGTAGAATTTGAAAATTGGGGCCAATGAAAGAAAGACTTTCTATCAGGTTTCCAGCATCTTATTTCTTTTATGAGTATCCATTTGAAAGTGATTTGTTTTTTCATAATTTTTTTGTATGTCTCATCTAATGCTGCAGTTATCAAAAGTCTCCCAATCTCTTTTAGTTGCTGTAGGAACTAAGCTAAACTTCTTTAATTACTTTGAGAAATATTCCCTTTTGCGTGCATTACCTAAGAATCACGGTAAGATGATGGGGACATTTTTTAGGGAAGGAAAAAGTGTTCATTTACTTGAAGGAATCATTTACATTTTTCTTTTCCCACACATAGCAACTTCTCATATAGGGGAATCCACTTGTTTCCTCCCAATGTTTTTCCTCCCTGCCTTCCCTCTCACTCTTCTTACTTTGTGCTTGTTCAAGCCTACTCTTAGTGGCATCTTTGAGGAATTAAAGATTTCAGTGCATAGGCAAGCTGGTAATAGAATAACAGTAAAGAATTTGTTTCCATCTCAATCTTAGAGATTGGAAAAGCTCCCTTGTCTTGTCCAGGGATTTGGAGGGTCAGAGCAGGTGAGTGCCCCTACCTTCCACTTACTGAGGCTTATTTCCCAAGGGAGCACCATACTGCATGAAGCACATGTGCGTGCTTCACAGCATTTGAACTGCAGATTCCGTCATGCTGTGTTTCTGATTTTTATATAAAATCTGTTAGATAGCAGTCCAAGAATCATGTAGAGACACTTTTTCTTTCTTTCTTTTTTTTTTTTTTGAGACATAGTGTTGCTCTGTTGCCCAGGCTGGAGTGCAGTGGCAAGATCTCAGCTCACTGCAACCTACATCTGCCAGGTTCAAGCAATTCTCATGCCTCAGCCTCCCAAGTATCTGAGATTACAGGTGCACGCCACCACCCCCAGCTATTTATTTTTATATTTTTAGTAGAGATGGGGTTTCACCATGTTTCCTATGCTGGTCTTGAACCCCTAGCCTCAAGAGATCCGCCCACCTTGGCCTCCCAGAGCTCTGGGATTATAGGCGTGAGTACCATGCCTGCCCAGTTTTGGATTTTTTTTTTTTTTTTTTTTTTCTGAGACAAAGTTTCGCTCTTTTTGCCCAGGCTGGAGTACAATGGCGCAACCTCGGCTCACTGCAACCTCTGTCTCCCCGGTTCAAGCTATTCTCCTGCCTCAGCCTCCCGAGTACCTGGGATTACAGGCGTGTGCCACCACGCTTGGCAAATTTTGTATTTTTAGTAGATACAGGGTTTCTCCATGTTGGTCAGGCAGGTCCCAAACTCCTGACCTCAGGTGATCTGTACCCCTCAGCCTCCCAAAGTGCTAGGATTACAGGCATAAGCCACCGTGGCCAGCCCAGTTTTGCATTTTTAATTGGTGGTTTCAGTGGTTGCGTTTTTGTTTTTTTGGGGGGTTTTTTTTTTGAGACAGAGTCTCACTCTTGTCACCCAAGCTGGAGTGCAGTGGTATGATCTCGGCTTACTGCAACCTCCACCTTCCGAGTTTGAGCAATTCTCCAGCCTCAGCCTCTTGAGTAGCTGAGACTACAGGCATGTGCCACCATACCTGGCTTTTTTTTTTTTTTTTTTTTTTTTTTTTTTTGGAGACAGAGTCTCGCTCTGTTGCCCATGCTGGAGTGCTGTGGCATGATCTCAGCTCAGTGCAACCTCCGCCTCACGGGTTCAAGCAATTCTCCTGCCTCAGCCTCCTGAGTAGCTGGGATTACAGGCACATGCCAGCACACCCAGCTAATTTTTGTATTTTTAGGAGAGATGAGGTTTCACCATGTTGGTCAGGCTGGTCTCGAACTCCTGACCTTGTGATCTGCCCCCCTCGGCCTCCTAAAGTGCTGGGATTACAGGCATGAGCCACCACGCCCAACCCAGTGGTTGTGTTTTTTAGCCTCTGTAGTATTACCTCTGTGGCCTAAGTTTAGACTGTAATGATTGATTTCCAGTGTGTTTATAAATGAGGCATAGGAATTGTTTACCCTAGGGGTTATAGGTCAGACACCCGGGGTTTGAGCCCTAGCCTTTTCACTTAGAGGTATATGCCTTCAGTAAGTTGCTTTCTGTGCCATGTTCCCCGTCTCTAAAATAATACCTGCCTCAGAATTGTGAGGATGAAATAGTACATTTTCTTTTCTTTTTTTAATTTGTTTTAATTTTATTTTTTATTTTTTGTTTTTTTGAGATGGAGTCTTGCTCTGTTACCCAGGATGGAATGCAGTAGCGTGATCTCAGCTCACTGCAAGCTCCACCTCCTGGGTTCATGCCATTCTCCTGCCTCAGTCTCCCGAGTAGCCGGGACTACAGGCGCCCGCCACCACGCTCGGCTAATATTTTGTATTTTTAGTAGAGACGGTGTTGCACCATGTTAGCCAGGATGGTCTTGATCTCCTGACCTTGTGATCCGCCTGCCTCAGCCTCCCAAAGTGCTGGGATTACAGGCGTGAGCCACCGTGCCCTGCACGAAATAATACATTTTCTGAGCTAGATATTTAGAATAAAGACTGGTACATAGTAGGCTTAACTATTATCTTCATGATGAAAATACTTTAATGTAAATTGACCCAGAGAAAACAAAATATGACTAAATGTTTGACTAGAGAAAAGTATTTCTCCTGATTGGGAGTCTTTATTGATTCCAAGAATAGTGGAAATGGCACTGGATTGAAGATTACGTTTTTAAAACCAACTATTTGATATATAGAATTCTTAGACTTGTAATATTTTGTAAATGTCTATAAAATTATAAGCCAATTTAACTTGTATAACTATTTAAGTTTAAATAAATAATTGACTATTTGCTAATAATCCCACAATTCATTTTCCACTGTACTGGGCACAGTGGTGAGTTAGGGTAAACTGTAACCCCTCAGGGCAACAAAAGTACCTTGTCTGAATTCACCCTGTAAATGATAGAGCCATGTGTCTGAATCCACAGCTTGTATTCTCTACCCTTGTGCTTTACTGCTCTTAGGAGGTGGAAGCAGTTAGCAGTTTCTTGAGTGCCAGCCTCGCTTTTCTCTTCACAGTTCCATCTTCTGTACCTCAATGTGTCCACATTTAGCGAGGCTCACAGTACCCTTTTCTTGATTCTTGGGGGCTGCCAAATGCACTGACGTGATATACTTGGACATCCAGCCCCTCACCCCATTAGGGCCCCTGAAACATCTCGGGAGTTGGTAACTCTTGCAAGAAGCCTTAAGGTGGATGTAAGGCCACATGGCAACATTATCAGTGTCTGAGTCCTTGATTTTTTTGTGGCTTCTCATAGATAACAGAACTTAAAAATCATTTGGGGGCCAGGTGCGGTGGCTCAGGCCTGTAATCCCAGCACTTTGGGAGGCTGAGATGGGCAGATTGCCTGAGGCCAGGAATTTGAGACCAGCCTGGCCAACATGGTGAAACCCCATCTCTACTAAAAATACCAAAAAAAAAAAAAAAAAAAAATTAGCTGGTGTAGTGGTGGGTGCCTGTAATCCCAGCTACTCAGGAGGCTGAGGCAGAGGAATCGCTTGAACCCGGGAGGTGGAGGTTGCAGTGAGCTGAGATCGCGCCACTTCACTCCAACCTGGGCGACAGAGTGAGACTCCGTCTCAAAAAAAAAAAACAAGAAAAATAATTTGGGGACATTTTATGAGTCTCTTTTGTTGCCCATAAATTGTGCTAAAAGCAAAGGTAAGTGTCTTACTACTTTTATATGCTTTAACCATTTGTAAAAGATGCAAATACACTTTCTTGGTGCAGCCTTGTCTACCTTTGACATTTTGAAGAAAAGAGAATATCAGATTGTTTTCAACCCCTCATAAAAAGTTAGCCCGTCACACTTTCTTAGACTTAGTTGTGTTGATAGTTCTTACAGTACATTTACTCCTAGTATTTAGCATTACATTTATGTTCACCTAAATCTTGGCTGAGTCTTTTTGTTTTTAATAAATACATGCATGGAATTTAAAGTTGACTTTTAAAATAGAGATTAATGTTATGTGTCTTTCCTTTTAGCCTGCAGTCTGTGGACTTTGAAGCTGTGGCAATCACAGTGAAAGAGCTAGTTCGATACACACTCAGTATAAATCCAAATAACCATTCCTGGTTAATTATCCAGGCAGATATTTACTTTGGTAAGTGAGATGTGTAGTTGCTTGTGTTTTGTTTTTATAGCACTTTCTGAAGTGAAAGTAAATATATGACCTATTTTATTACAATACTTGTTAAGTTTTCTTGAGATTTACTTTAGTAAATTAAAGTGGTAAAAGTATACTTTTAGTGTGGAACCTTTGGTTCAGATGCTTTTAATTTTATGTGGACTACCTTTATTATCTTTTTTAAAAAAGTAGTGAATTTTTTTTTTTTTTTTGAGATGGAGTCTCGCTCTATCGCCCAGGCTGGAGTGAAGTGGCATGATCTTGACTCACTGCACCCTCCGCCTCCCAGGTTCAAGCGATTCTCCTGCCTCAGCCTCGCAAGTAGCTGGGATTATAGGCACCCACCACCACGCCTGGCTAATTTTTGTATTTTTAGTAGATATTGGTTTTTGCTATGTTGGCAAGGCTGGTCTTGAACTCCTCACCTCAGGTGATCCGCCCGCCTCGGTCTCCCAAAGTGTTAGGATTACAGGCGTGAGCCCCTGCACCCGGCATGAATTTTTTTAATCTAATTGGTAAAACATTTTTAAGGAGAATGAGGTTTTCTTTTTAAAATGCTATTTAGAGATTCTAAACTCTCTCCAGATACACTTGATCATTATATTTATTCTTGGAGATAGATCCTAACTCTCCCCATTACCCCTGTGCTGGGTTGTATGTGATAAGGTTTTCCCACTTGATACGAAACTTTCAGTGCTTCTGTTACTCTACAGATCAAATAAAATTTCTGACTAGAATCATTTCAGAATCTGTGTTTTAGGAGTTGGTTTTTTATTAAGATTTTTTCCTATCATATTTGTTTCCTAATGAGTTGAATTTTTTAAAGGGAAAGTTCAAGATATGAAGATAAAAGGGATAGTGGGCTGAACACCCATGTATCTACCACCCAGCTACTAATTACCAGTAATTAGCTCATGGCCAGTCTTGTTTCATGTGTGCCCTTTCCCGCATCATTCTTCTCTCCTCTGGATTATTTTGACGCAAATGCTGATTTTAATGCTCATTTCCACCCCAGTCCCCAAAAGAAGCTATCGGGTTCTCGATATCTATCAAATTCAAGATATCAGCTTGATAGCTGTCAAGTTCTTGATATACCGATTCTGAACTACTTCACAAAATTATAATTTGTTTCTAGTTTGGACATTTGGGAAGTAAAATCTCCAAATAGTAAATTCTGTGCTAGGACATTTGGCAAGAAATATGAACTAACGTTTTATTTCTAGATCTGTGGTTTAATCTGCTTGTGTTAACTTATGAAGTTTCACCTGACTCTTCACAAAGGAAGCCCTGTTTTTCAACTGTTACCTCTAATGCTTTATGTCTGTTTTTCTGTTTCAGCAACGAATCAGTATTCAGCAGCTCTTCACTATTACCTCCAGGCAGGAGCTGTGTGTTCTGACTTCTTTAACAAGGCTGTGCCCCCTGATGTTTATACAGACCAGGTAAATTGTTTTCATGGGCTGGCTGGCTTCTTGCCTACCTGTATATGTTCTTCATGGGCCCCCTTTTGGCTGAACTTACCCATTTCCTTGTAATGTGATCGTAAGTCCCAGGTTCATGACTCTAGAACAGATTGCTCTCTGTATTTTCATTGTCCCTATTTCTAGCACTTATTGCTGTCTTGATTCCCCCAAAACACCTCAAATTCACCTTGTCCAAACTGATTTGTATCTTACTTTACCATAAACTAATAAACTCCTAATACTCCTAATAAATTCACGTGCTGTTTCAAAAACAAACAAAAAAAACCCTGCAAAATACCAAACAAACTTTTTTGTTTAACCATGAGTTGTTCAAGCCCAAACCCTGGCCATCATTTTTGACTTTTTTCTTTACTGATCCTCCTGCCACCATCCAGTTAGCTCTCAAATCATATGGATTCTATCTCCTAAATCCCTGGTTTTTTTTTTCTTAATTTCTTTGGTATATATTTAAGATATACAGAATTATGTTTTAATATACGCAGTGAAATGATTACTACAAACAAAAAACATATCTGTTGCCTTCCTTAGTTACCCGTTTTTTGTGATAAGAGCACCTAAAATCTACTCTTAGCAAATTTTTAGTATACAGTACAGTATAATGAATTCTAGTCCTCATACTGTATATCAGCTTGCTGGACTTACTCTAATAGCAAATTTGTGCCCTTTGAACTACTTCTTCCCATTTCCTCCCCATTCCTGCACCTGGTATCAAATTTTGTCCATTTTTTTTTTTTTTTTTGATATGCGTTGCTATTTCCTCCGATGTAGGCTACCAGTATCATAACTTAAATGATATTTTAAAAATACTTATAATGGCTTTTGAAATAAGAT
This sequence comes from Chlorocebus sabaeus, assembly GCF_047675955.1. Classification (NCBI taxonomy): domain Eukaryota; kingdom Metazoa; phylum Chordata; class Mammalia; order Primates; family Cercopithecidae; genus Chlorocebus; species Chlorocebus sabaeus. The sequence continues at coordinate 98,621,463 of NC_132911.1, forward strand.
TGAACATTTATTAGATTTTTAGGTTTTTTTTTTTTTTTTACAGACTTTTAGGTTCACAGCAAAATTGAATAAAAGGTACAGAGTTCCCATATACCCCCTGTTCCTCCACACACAGCTTCACATTTGTGAAGTGGCACATTTGTTACAATCCATGTTAGCTGGTTTTTGAAAATAATGAGAATTTTGCTTTTGTAGGTAATAAAACGAATGATAAAATGTTGTTCTTTGCTGAATTGCCACACACAGGTTAGTTTATAATATTATGAAGTTGTTTTGTTTTTATGTATGTTAGAGTTTATAATAAAGCATTGAACTGGAAATTGTATTTTATTTTACATATCGAAATCACTTAGGGTATGTAAGAGTTTGGCATATTCTTTAATTTTTTTTAATAGTTTATACAATGTCAACTAAAATGAAAGTATGAATTAAAAACATTGACCTTTAAACCTCCTAAATGGGAAGAAAGCATTTTTCAAGTTTTTAAAGATACTTTAGATTAGAAATGTGCATTAGTCATTAGGGAAATGCAAATCAGAACCATGAGATACCACTTCCTACCCACTGCGATGGCCGTAATCTAAAGACATTTAGAAACAAATGTTGGTGAGGATGTGGGACACTGGCACCCTCATATGTTGCTGGTGGGAATATAAAATGTTGTAGCATCGAAATGGTGCAGCCTCAGGAAAACAGTTTCCCAGTTCCTCAAAAAGGTAAAAAGAATTATTATATGACCCAGCAGTTTCACTCCTAGGTATATACCCAAAAGAATTGAAAACGTATGTCCACAGAAAAAGTTGTACACAAGTGTTCACAGCAGCCTTATCCATAATAGCCAAAAAGTAGAAACAACCCTAATGTCTATCAAATGATGAATGACTAAACACAATGCAGCATATCCATGCAATGACATATTATTCAGCCATAGAAAGGAATGAGTTACTGTTGCGTGATACAGCATGGCTGAACCTTGAAAGATTATACTAAGTGAAAGAAGCTAGACACAAAAGGCTACATAGTCTATGATTCCATTCATGTGAAATGTTCAGAGTATGGAGACAAAGTAAATTAGTGGTTATCAGAGGCTTGAGGTGAGAGGGAATGGAGAGTGACTGCTAATTAATGGACTTTTTTGAGGGAAGTAATGAAAATGTTTTGAAATTACATAGTGGTGATGGTTGTACAACTTGGTGAATATACTAAAACTCACCAGATTGGGTACTTTAAGAAGGTAACTATTATGGTTTGTGAATTAAATCAATAAAAACTATTTTTTAAAGAGATGGACATTATGACCTGAGTGAAATGTTTTCTATGTTAAGCAGACTGGCAGCCTAAATTTTGCCAAAATGAGCATCTATACTTGCCAGCTGTGAAAGGTTTAATTGCACGCTCTGTATGTCCTTGAATGTCATGACACTTTTGCTTGGCAGTTTTCCACCCCCTTCAGTTTTCTGAACTGGCTTTTTGCCAGCTTCTCATTCAAACAGACCTCTAAAAATTTGTGGTTTAGGTCACTGATGAAGAAAATATTGGTCAGACAGACACGTGTATAAAGGTTTTTGAACTTAAAATTGGGTGGAATCCATAAATGAGCTGATTCAATGTGATCTATAAGGTTTCTTCAAGAATATATTCTTCATATAAATAATTCAAGATTACCCTGTAAAACTAAGCTTTCATTACATGAAACCATTTTCAAATCTTTGTTAATGTAGGTGGCCATTTTATGTCAGTTCCTCAGAGAAATCGACTACAAAACAGCGTTTAAATCTCTGCAAGAACAAAACAGGTATGAATAATTTTTTTAAAATAATGAGGTCAACATTTTTCTGCTTAAGAAGTAACTGAATTCTGTCTTTCAGTCATGATGCTATGGACTCCTACTACGACTACATATGGGATGTTACTATTTTGGAATACTTGACTTGTATCCTTTCATCAATGTGTGTGATGTTAGAATGATCCATTTCTATAAGTTAAAGGAATATTTAATATTGTATATTTTCCAAATCAAAACTGAAAATGAGTTGAGATTCTCTCATATTTAATACTGTCAGATTTATTTTTCTTAACTGATTATTTAGATCTTCATCATAAAAGAGGAGAAACAGATAAAAGACAAATTGCAGTAAGTTACCTTACGCCTTTCTTCAGTGGTATAGTTTCCAGAATATTAAACAATTGTTAAGATGTGAACCAACAAAAAATAGATTTTGTGTGCCTAGTTACTGCCAGAACTTTATTATCAGTGTTTACGTCATAAAAGATCCTTTTTTGATAATTTTAGCTGTTCCATGTCATTATATGTTATTTTAAAATATTAGAGCATGTCATTTCTCAGTCCCAAACCTTCTAATGGCTTATCATCTCACATAAAGTTAAAAGTCTTGCAATGGCTTATAAGGCTGTATACAAGTTGACCTGTAGCCTATCCATCTGACTTTTCCTCCTTGCTAATTTCTGCTACACCAGTACTCCTCCTGTTTTTTGAACAAGCCAAGAACATTCACCACCTAAGAAGGGCCTTTGAAATTTTCTCTTCCAAGAACATCCAACTTCCCTCAGGTGTCTCCTCAGTCCTTTCCTGATCATCTTATAAAGTAACAATGTCTGCTTTCCTTTTCCCTCCAGTACTCTTATTCTCATTTCTTTTTACATTTTTCTCTGAAACAGTTGTCAACATCTAACATACTGTTTGTTTACCTAATATCTATTTTCCCATGAGGATAAGGACTTGTTTTGTCATAGTTGTTACCTAGAATGGTGTCTGGCACATATTAAGTGCCCCAGAATCACTGATTAGATGAACTCTGTATCTAAATTTGATGTATGGGCCAACATTTTAAATTGTATGGCCATATTTACTTGTCTAACATTTACTGCAGCAGTATCACCACATATCTTTTCTTTGCTCTTTCACTTATATTTTTAAAAATGCTATTAAGTGTCTTTTAAACTTTGTACTTGGACTAAAGTGTATGCCCATTGTTTAGAAGAAACAGAATAATAACAGCACTTAAAAAAAAAAAGGAAAAAGAACATGAAGGCCAGTTCTACTTGATTGGAGGCTATTCATTCTCCCTTTTCTGATTTACCTGGGGCTGGAAGGCAATATTGAAAAATTTTCCTAGCTCCCTTTTGCTATTTCCAAACCACTTCTACTTCTATCATTTTTTGAGACCCTTATCCTTCATACCTTACTTCCTTACTAGCTCATGTAAGCATCTGGTTGTTCCTCTACATGTGTCAAAAGACGTGATGAATTTACCTGTCACCCTGATGTCACCAAGGACTTTACAAGTCCTTGTCAGCCTCAGGTCTATGGAGTGTTATTTTTACTCTGTACCAGCCACTCACAATTATTCTACGTAAGATCTTATACTGCAACCCACTTTCTGCCCATAACCTATCCTTCTCTTACTTCCTGGCTCCTGAGCCCCTCACGATCAGTGAGATGTTCAGGTTTGTGACATTTTTTTCCCAGTCATTCCCTTCCATCTTCCCTTCTCTACTTAAGTACGACAAATACCATTCTGCACACTGAGAAATACTGATTCAGTTGGTCGGAAGTGGGACCCTGGAATCCCTTTTTTGTTTCCCGGGTAGTCTGATGATGAACCAGGTTTGGGAACCCCTGCTGATAGAGCTACTCTTGATCAATATTTTTAGCATCTTCACTTTATCCTTTACCTGACCTGGGAAAGCCCTAGCCCTGCATAAGTTCAGTAACTTATGTGTTTTATTTTCTTGGGCCACTGAGACTATTGGAAAAAGTTCTACAACTGGTGCCACTGCCAAACTGGTCTCCAACCTTAGTTGGCCCGTCAGCTTTTTTACCTGCCACTAGTTTGGTGGTCCACATTCTCTTTGTGGACTCTTAATTTTTAGACTTTCCTGTTTAAGCCCCTGTCCTCTCTCTACCTTTTCCATACTTCTTTACCTCCTCTATGCTTGGCATATACCAGTGAAGACTGGCCAGGCTCTGTCCTCATGGATGTTAGTCTTGGAATGGTGACCTTGTGAGTGCTAGCTTCAAATTCCTATTTCATTTGCTGCTGCTTGCCTTTAAAATAATCTACAGCTGTACTCATTGTTAAGCCCACTATGCAGCCCGTCAGAGGTTATACTACTCTTTGATGAAGGCAAATTTTTATGTTTTGAATTCTCTCCCCTCAGTAACCTTTTAATGAGTTATATGATTTCCTATGTCGTCAGCCTCTCCATAGTCTATAAGATATTTCATCCTAATACAAGTTTTTGTTGCCTGTGCCTCCACCTCCGGCCCCCTTATCCCTCTCAGCCTAGCTTTTGAAGCTCTTCAAGCCAGCAATTTGACTAATGCCATCACTGCTCTTACTTTTCTCTCAAGAGCCACCAAACACCAGATCCACTGGATACTTTCCAGTCCTTTTCCTGATTACATCTCCTTCATTCTTGAAAGTCTTTATTCCTTTGGCTTCCCTGACATTTTTATTGGATTGCTTTCTCTAATTTCTTCCTTTTCTTTGTTGTGGGTGTCTCCCTCTGCCTACTCCTTAAACTTGGTTTTCTCAAGAAGTTAGTCCCTGGGTTACTTTTCTGTAACCCTACATTCTCCCTAGGTAATTTCATCCACTCTCGGTTTTGATTAGTGTCCACATGGGGTGTATTACTTCTCTCAAATATCTGGCTCCGATTCCAATTTCTGTCTCACACTTCGAGTTTTTATAGCCAGTTATCTTTGGGATACCTGTGTGAAACAACTCTGGTTATACTCTACTACCAACGTTGGCCACATGCATTCCTTCATGTTGAATGGCATCATCCAGCAATTTCTCCTATTCCCTAACTTCCCATACCTGATGATCATATCTGAATAATCATCTCTCTCTTCAAGCCACATATCAGAAGTCTTATTGTTTAAAGAAATTCTAGGCCAGATGCAGTGGCTCACGCCTGTAATCCCACCACTTTGAGAGGCTGAGGTGGTGGATCACCTGAGGTCAGGAGTTTGAGAGCAGCTTGGCCAACGTGTTGAAACCCCGTCTCTACTAAAAAAAATACAAAAATTAGCCGGGCCAGGTGGCGGGCATCTATAATCCCAGCTACTTGGGAGGCTGAGGCAGGAGAATCCCTTGAACCTGGGAGGCAGAGGCTGCAGTGAGCTGAGATCACGCCATTGCACTCCAACCTGGGTGACAAGAGTGAAACTCCGTCTCAAAAAAAAAAAATTTTTTTTAAGAAAAATCTAGATTTTAAGGTCCTAAACACTCCATAGCAAAAAAAATAGTGTGTATATTTAGTTGGTTGAGGCACTTCTTTCTAATCGTGAAAAGTTGAGCCACTGTATGCCACTATAGTGCTGAGCCACTAGTTATTTTTGCACATTAACAAGTGAAGCCCTAGTTTAACTCTAAAAATTACCATGTAGAGCTTACTTATACTTTCAAATAAATTTACATGAATTTACTTAATATATTAAAATGCCACTTAAGGAATTCCATAAACTATGGCTCAGCAGTCCATCTTTCTTAAGAGTGGCCCTGGTTAATTTTTTTTTTTTTTTTTGAGACTGAGTCTCGCTCTGTGCCCAGGCTGGAGTGCAGTGGCGCAATCTCGGCTCACTGCAAGCTCCGCCTCGCGGGTTCACGCCATTCTCCTACCTCAGCCTCCCGAGTAGCTGGGACTACAGGTGCCCACCACCATGCCTGGCTAATTTTTTGTATTTTTAGTGGAGACAGGGTTTCACCGTGTTAGCCAGGATGGTCTCGATCTCCTGACCTCGTGATCCGCCCGCCTTGGCCTCCCAAAGTGCTAGGATTACAGGCGTGAGTCACTGCACCCGGCCTAGTTAATCTTTATGTTAATTTTTTTCCAAGACTCTTCGGTTTTACAATTAGAGGTTCAGTTAATCATTAAACTTTATCATTGTTAGCATGTGGATAGCTTTATATTACTTGTACCAACAAAACTTAATTTTTGACACATCTCTAATAACATCACTTTTCTGTTTTGGAAGATCAAAGCCATCGGCCAGACAGAGTTGAATGCAAGCAATCCAGAAGAAGTGTTACAGCTGGCAGCGCAGAGAAGGAAAAAAAAGTTTCTCCAAGCAATGGCAAAACTTTACTTTTAAGCAGTTAAATTTTTTTAACTTTTATTTTTTAAACAATGAGCTAAAAATAAACAGTATTAAAAGGTTAAGTTTATATAATACATATGTACACAATTAGTGGTGTTTTCTTTTCAGACAAAATACTGAAACAAATATTAGTTTAAAAACAAACTATACAGAAGACTTCATACCATAACAATAGCTTAAATTTATAATTTCTTCAAAGGGAGAAGAGATTCACATATCTGACAACAAACTAGCAATCTAGTTTTCTAATTAAATCTACTTTATGATGCTGGAATTTTTTTTTTTTTTAAAGCTAATTTAAAATATTTAGAAATAGCTAGCCTATGTACAGCAAGTTTTTGTGTCTTTTTTTAATAAATAGATTTCTAGGAGTCAGTATATATTTGATACTCTTCCTTAAGAAAATAGAAGTTTAGGTCAAGTGTTCAGCTTTATCACTTTGACACTGTCCTTATCTCACAATGGAGGAATTTAGAAAGGACCTTAACAATTTTACAAACATAAATAAAGCCTTAGTCACACTAAATTAAAAAAAAAAAAATTCCTTAGGGGTATCTTAGAGTAATAAAGTGACTTCCTCATATAAATAGTTTGAAAGGGTACTTAAGTTTTTCACCCAAATTGTGATATACAAAAGGTTATTACCAAGCAACCTACATGTCAATAAAGCCCCAGTTAGGAAGGAGCCACAGCATTTATCTTGTTTATAATTTCTTTGGTACTCCCACTGTTTAGAGCACAGGTTGAACACCATGTTCATCTAAGCCTTATTAGTTAAAAAATGTGTTATGGCAAGGCAAATAAACTAGTTTAAAAAACATTAAATTTCACCATTTGTAGAAATTCAAGTTTTATAATAGCTTGCTATAGCAGCTATAGATAAATTAGTCACCTTATTACAAAACTAAACTTTTGTAAACAAGTTTAATTTTCAAGAACCAAATTGCACTAGTCAAGAGTATAGGAATTTTGAGAATCTAACTAGATTCAAAGTACTATATCACTTAGTATATATCCTTTAAGGTAGCACTTACCCAGTCGAAAACTCCAATGATAAAATTCCTAGTTTATCAAGATAAACATAGTAACACTGGATTAAAGGAAAAACATTGCTATGGTATAGACTGTGGTTGGCTTCTATCCAGTAACCTTGGGAATGAACACATCTTTGTAAACAAGTCCTGCTGTTTCTTTAACAGCTAACATAGGAAATAATTAAATGTATTCTTTAGTGCCAATTGTAAGTTTTAAAATCAAAGAATGGCAGTGTAACTTATGAATTGGCTAGGACAATCAATCACAGCACTATTTTCCTGTAAAACTTTAGTAGTTCAGTGATACCAGTTCTACCCAATACTTGGTGAATTCCAACTTGTTTGCTTAGTTATCTTTAGTGTTTTCCTGGTGGTTTTTCGGTGCTCTTCGGTGGTGTCATGATGCCTCCATTGCACACTGGTGACAACTGTCCCCCTTTTCTGAAGGTGTTTATGTAATTTACTTCTTCCTATACATGGGAAGAAATCATAGTCAAACCAGACTTCTGGATACTTATTTGAGATTATTTAGGTCTAATTTTAATAGTCTTTGCAAGTGTGAAGGGTCATATTCTGAAAGTTTCTGTAACATGTTATATATTTTTTTAACTCTTATTTAGACTGTTGGCATTGATCTTGAGACACTTCACAAATCTTGCTTTGATTTCAAAGTAATTTTATTAACTTTTCTACATTTGAAATCAGTGTGCCCATTAGAACTTTCTTTCCCCTGATCATCTTATATAACTGCCTGAAGAAGAATTCTGTTCCTACCATCAGTTTTACTTACTTACTAGATTCAGATAGCAAAGCCAAAAAACTCACAAAAAAACATACCAGCATAGCCAAATAATTTGTATGTGTCTGGATATTATGTCTGTCTTCCATAGGAATCTTCTTAAAAGTCTTCAGCTTCACTGAACTAGTACTTTTTACTACATTGACAAAAGGTACCATCCAATCTACACATTCTGAAATACTGTCCCACTCCAAACCTAGATAGAAAAAAGTTAGAAAAGCATGAAGGTTGTACATCAGAAACTATCTTATATATGCCTGATGTACTTGGTACTGTTTTTGAGACAGTTATTTTAAAAAGAAACCAAAACAAATCATAACCAAAAAGTTTAGTATGTCAGAACAGATAATCACTCTCAAACTATTTACATGACTATGTTGAAGGGAAAAGGGACTTCAGAACTTCTTAACCAGTACCTTCTACATGTGAAATTGAAATGGTCAAATCCCAAAGAACTCTTAAAGCAGAACTATAATGTTGATTCGTTTCAACTGTATTTAAATTCCATTTGGTCTTTTTGTTTGTAGATACACATTCAGGATTGGAAAGTACTTCTAACAGAAAGGTAATCACCGAGCAGCTAATTTTTTTTTTTTTTTTTTTTTGCCAAAGTTTTAAATTCATGTTTAGCAGAATGTTAAAGTTCAGAGACTATAGTCCCATTAGTAGTTGTGAAAAGGTAAGAAGACAACAAATAGAGAGTCTTACCTGAGGCTTTCTTAACCACTTCAATGGAGGTAAAATGGCACAAGGCAGCAGCAGTCAGTATTCTGTACTGGAACTCTAATGAATCAATGGCTAGAATACACAGATCTAAAAGCTAACAAAGGAAAAACAAAAGTACAAGCAATTTAGGAGACGGATGAGTACTAAATGTCTCTTGCTAAAACTTTAAGGGACCTAGAGATAAGCCACCAACCTGAAGGAAGTAGACAAGGAAGGACCGTTGCAATACAATGTGACATGTACTAGCAGGAAGGGCACCTAAATCCAGATTGGAAAAGATAGTGATGGCCTCAAATTGCCATAAATGAGTCTTATAAAGTAGCCAGGAAGATTGGGAGGCAGAGAATGTTCTAGGTATAGGAACATCACTTGGAATTCAGTTCATAGTTCAGAACTCCTAAGATGAAAAATATGAAATAAGCAAGGAGTACCTTTCCTTCTTATCAAAGAAGGTGGCTAGAGAGAGGCATGGTCTAGATTGGATCACAAAGGGTCTTTAAGAAGTCAGAACTTTATAGGCTGATTCTTGAAGCTACTGGAAGATTTTTAAATCAAGAAAGTTCCATTTTAAGAAAGATACCTTAGAATGCAGTAAAACAGACTAGAAGAAAACCTGTTTATTAAGCAGTGAGATTAGTTAAAAGGCAGTATAATCTAGGCAATAAGAGCTGAACAAGTAGCAGTGGAATGGTATAGTGTAAAAGGACAAGATTTCACACATTTGAGAAGATACTTGTGCAGCGGAATTAAATTTTAATTCTGTTTGTCCTCATTGGTCCAGAAAGTAAGAGAAATGGGAGAAGAGTTGGGAATTGGAAGTGAAATATTACTGTTATATACCTCTAGAAACTCTACATTGTTTATTGGCTTATCAAAGATTTACCCTATCAGAAGGGTATAGCTGCCTAGGACAATCTGGGATGCTAAGAATTCTGGATGAAAACATTAAGCTTTTAATAAAAGGTTTTATAAACCAATTCCAGTATACTTAGTGGTTATCCAATTTGAGTATTCATAATGTGCTAGATGTAAGCACCATTGCCCACAAATTTTAACCTAGGTGACTTAATATTCATCCCCAAATGTCTTCCATATGTTGAATTTTTCACTTCCCACACAGAATAAGAATGTAGATTTTCTTCACTTTTGTTATATGACAGATACAGCAGCCTTAAGCTTACTTACGAGAAGTAAGCAAGAAAGAATGGGATCTCCCTTTTTTTTTTTTTTTTTTTTTTAAATTTGAGATGGAGTCTCACTCTTGCTCAGGCTGGAGTGCAGTGGTGTGATCTCGGCTCACTGCAACCTCCACCTCCCAGGTTCAAGCGATTCTCTTGCCTCAGCCTCCCAAGTAACATGTTGGCTAGGCTGGTCTCAAACTCCTGACCTCAACTGATCTGCTTGCCTCATCTGCCCAAAGTGCTGGGATTACAGACCTGAGCCACACCGCCCAGCCAGATCCTCCTCCTCCTCATCTGATTACTTACTTTGTTAAATATGCTAGCCTGGAAAAGTTTACTTTGAATTTATGTTCTAAAAAATTTTTTTAACAAAGTAATTTTAATTCCGATATTTAACTTGATAGGTACTCTGTGTATCCAAATGTAAAGACATCATACAGAATAATTCTGTGCCATTATAAAGCTTAAACACAACTGGCTAAAAAATGCTTTTCCCCTTTATATCAAAAAAGATACTTTAGTTTGGACTCCTAAAGAATGAAAGTACTCAGAAAAGTGTAAGGACTTTGTTTTCTAGAAACATTAAGCAACATAAACGTTGGGGACAGAACTTTATGCATCAAAAGTTTTGTTCTAGAATTCAGGAGTGAAGTCAATGTCATTATTTTGTGATATAGCCTATTTAAGACTATACACTAAAACCTGTAATTAATAATAATATTACCATTGAATCAATAAAAATGTCAGTACCTGAGCTATTTGAATGAATGTTTCCTGAGAATACTGAGGTAGAAGAACTTTAGGAGCATCTTTAAGAGCATCAACTTGGAGAAAGAGATTTAGCCAGGAGATGATTGTTACAGGACAAAGTTCCCATTTTAAAGCCTGTTAACAAAATTTAAAAATGCCTGTTAATGAATGTAGACACATATATCACGTTATATAGTAGAGTTTAGAGGTTAAGTAAAATCCCCATCCAACCATAACCATTGTCAATATTTTGATGCATTAACGTCTTAGAACTGGATCCTAATACCTCAGTTTTGACTTTTTACATTGTAGTATTTGAGATTCAATCATAACTACTTATGTTACTTAGTAACATGGTTTCTTTTTTGCAACTAGGAAAATATAATTATTACCTTTAATATAATGAGTTCCATCCTTAAGATATCCTCTTCACTGCAAGCACCATCAGTGACGTAAGCAAACTCTTGGAGTTTAGGAGCGTAGATTTCCTTTAAATTGTAATTTTTTTATTGAGTACAATTGAGATAGAAATTAATTACAAATGTTCCTCAGTTTACAATGGGGTTACATCCCAATAAACCAAAATATCATTTAAGTAGAAAGTACATTTTTATTTTCTTGGAGAAATAAGCAAAAATTTAAAAAGTACATTTTCTTTTCTTTCTTTTTTTGAGGCAGAGTCTCACTCTCACTCAGGCTGGAGTGCAGTGGTGCAGTCTCGGCTCACTGCAACTTCCACCTTCCAGGCTCAAGTGATTCTTGTGTCTCAGCCTCCCCAGTAGCTGGGATTACAGGTGTGTACCACTATGCCCAGCTATTTTTTGTATTTTCAGTAGAGAGAGGGTTTCACCATGTAGGCCAGGTTGGTCTCAAACTCCTGACTGCAAATGATTTGCCCGCCTCGGCCTCCCAAAGTGCTGGGATTAACCACCACACCTGGCCAGAAAGTGTACTTTCAACTTACGGTATTTTCAACCTATGCAGACATAGCCCTGTTGTATGTCAAGGGGCATAATGAATGCAGGTTGTTTTCAACCATCATAAAGTCAAAACATTGTAGGTCAAACCATGGTAAGTAGGGGACCATCTATATACAAATCACACACAAGCTTCAGATTTAAGGACAGCTTCACTAAGTAAATATAAATCTCAGTAAAATAATTCTATAGTCAAACTTAGTAAGACATTTTCATATCTAGGTATCTAGTAACTATATTGATTATCAAGACTTCTTTTCATAGAATTGACTTTGAATTTTCATTAACACAACTAGAATATCTTACGTCATTTCAGTTAAAGAACAACCAAACTTGTTTTAAGATTGCCGATACATTGGTCAGATCAAAACGAGACACCCTGCTGGGTGCAGTGCAGCAGCTCACACGTATAATCTCAGCACTTTGGGAGGTCGAGGTAGGAGAATCATCTGAGCCCAGGAATTTAAGATCAGCATGAGCAACAAAGAGAAACACTGTCTCTACAAGAAAAAATAGCCAGGCATAGTGGTGCATCCCTGTAGTCTCAGCTATTCCAGAGGCTGAGGTGATAGGATCGCTGTAGCCTGGGAGGTCGAGGCTGTACTGAGGTGTGATAGTGCCGCTGCATCCAGCCTGTGTGACAGCAAGACCGTGTCTCAAAAAACAAAAGCAAAGCACCAAACAAATAAGGTCTAGAAACTAAAAACATTTCCTTTACCCTAGTACAAAAATACGGTTAGTCAAAAAATACTTCATGCAGTTTGGCTAACAGGTCCGTTTTAGCACTCCAGAGAAGAATTAGAATCATCAAAGGATTAGGTGTCTCCCACATAGGAGAACAGGCTAAAAGATCAGGATTTTGGTCTAGAAAGTTGTCTAAAACAGTATAATTTCAAGTAAGGATAGACTGAACACAAGTTTATGTGCCAAATTCAGCAGAATTTGGGGATGGCTCTTAAAGCTCAAAAGACATTTAAAAGAAAAAGGAAAACACTTAAAAAATTAATATATGATCACAATCTCTCTTCTCTCAAAATGATACCAGCTATAAAAGTCTTAGGTGAAAGTATTGATGATATCCATCACGTATTAAGAAAAGTAAATTGAGCTTATGCGAAGGAAAAATCTTAAGAAAGGAGTTGCCTTCTATCATGGCAGCACCATCAGATAGAAAAATATTAGGCTGGCCAGTCGCGGTGGCTCATGCCTGTAGTCCCAGCACATTGGGAGGCCGAGGCGGGTGGATCGCCTGAGTCAGGAGTTCAAGACCAGCCTGGCCAACATGGTGAAACCCCATCTCTACTAAAAATACAAAAATCAGCTGGGCGTGGTGGCAAGCGCCTGTAATCCCAGTTACTCAGGAGGCTGAGGCAGGAGAACCACTTGAACCCGGGAGGCAGAGGTTGTAGTGAACCCAGATCATCCCATTACACTCCAGCTGGGTGAAAGAGTGAGACTTTGTCTCAAAAAAAAAAAAAAAAAAAAAAAAAAAAAAAAAAAAAGGCTGAATAAACCACTATTCTAACCCAACACAGTATTCATTTCATTTCATTAGCTGTTTAGTTTTCAAAGGTCATTCTGTTTAATACAAATGCTATAATTATGTATATAAATAGAGCATCAATATGTTTCGTTTGGCAGAACGAGCCATGGGACATTTCACTTAGATACTAATCCCAGAATCTAAACCAGAGATTTATAATAAGGCTCAGACATTACAGAGGGAACTACGATAATTTATCATTTATCCCTGTGATAATGTTCAGAAAATGTACTGAGAAACAAAAACATTCACTTTTCTAAGGAGTTAATATAAGACATAGTATTCTTTGGGATTAATACGTTGATTAAAAAAAAGTTTGGGATAAATATATCTAAGGATAAACTTTGAGAACTTACCTCAAGTTTGGAAGCAATGAATAATGAGGTAATTCCAATGAGTTGAAGCATATTTTTATTTATATCCTTTTGTGTCAACATAAATCTATCAAAAAAGTCTTGTGCAAGATAAAATGTTTCCCTATGAAGTGTGTATACTTCACATACCTAGAGAAGAATCCAAACATTTAAATATTATCCTCTGAATTTCTCAAATTAGAAAGTCGTCTCTCAGCATATCAGATTTTAAAATATGTTTAAGCCAAACTGATAGCAAAGCTAAGACAGGAAAGGAAAAAAAGAAACTAATGTGTTATTAGGATAAACAAATCTATTACTATCCACATTTACTAGTTTTATAGTTTTTCTTACCTCATTTATTTTTCATATTTTACTGCACTGGTTAAAAATTATCAAAGGATACTGAACGTTTAACATTGGTCATAAAATCTTATCCCTTGTTTCTGACTTTAATAGGAATTGCCCTGATGTTTCACTATTGTTAATAATAATAAATAGTATCTGTCATTTCCACACTTTTAGGAAAAGCTTTTAATTCTCACAGTAACTCCTTAAGTAGGTACCATTATCCCCATTTTGGAGGTGAGGAAATAGAGATATATACCAGAGGTTTTTTTTTTTTTTTTTTTTTTTTTTTTTGAGACAGGGTCTCGCTTTGTCACCCAGGCTGGAGTGCAGTGGCTCACTGCAACTTCTGCCTCCCAGGTTCAGGTGATTCTCCTACCTCAGCCTCCTGAGTAGCTGAGATTACAGGTATGTGCCACCATGCCCAGCTAGTTTTTTGTATTTTTAGTAGAGATGGGATTTTGCCATGTTGGCCAGGCTGGTCTCGAACTCCTGGCTTCAACTGATCTGCCTGCCTCAGCCTCCCAAAATGCTGACATAGGTATAAGGCACCACACCTGGCCACCTGAGTTTCTAATAATGAGTTAAGAAAATCTCATTTGCTGGCCGAGTGCGATGGCTCACACCTGTAATCCCAGCACTTTGGGAGACCAAGGCGGGCGGATCACTTGAGGTCAGCAGTTCAAGACCAGCCTGGCCAATGTGGTAAAACCCTGTGTCTATTAAAAATACAAAATAAAGACAGGTGTGGTGGCCCACGCTTGTAATCCCAGCTACTTAGGTGGCTGAGGCACAAGAGTCACTTGAACCCAGGATGCAGAGGTTGCAGTGAGCCGAGAGCCCAGTGAGTCCAGGCTTGTGCCATTCTGCTCGAGCCTGGGCGACCACAGCGAGGCTCCACCTCAAAAAAAAAAAAAAGAATGTCGAATTTCAAAAAATGTCTTTTGCATCTATTGAGATCTTAGCATTTTTCTCATTTACTGTTAAGGTAATAAATGAATAGATTTTCAAATGTTGAATCAAGTTTGCATTCCTAGACTGAAGAATATACTAAGAGTTTAACACTGCCGGATTTGATAGATTCTGTATGCTGTTCCATACATAATCATATTTAGGAAAAACAGGAATAAATTGAATAGGATAACCACTGGATGAATATTGGTATAACAAAAAGGAAAAAAATTAAAAATTAACGTAATTATGCTTAGGTTGATTCCATGATCACTAGACACTCAGAAAAAGTCAAAACCCAATGCCTTCTTGTGCCCACAATTAAAATACAATCTTTCCTTCTAGTCAGAATAAGGAAAAAGATGACCTGATGCAAAAGGACAACATGGTATAGTCTTAAAAACTGTTCTGATAGCTTCTGAGATCTATTCTGCCATGTGCTACTCCTCCAAAAAGTCTATGGTCTTTTTCCCTTAGAATGCTTCATCTCTGTCTTAAAGACAGACTACAGAGTAAATATCCAAGAGTTGGGGGAAAGATCAGTTTGTCATCAACATAAGTAATCATTTCCTCAATAATAATTTTAGAGACTTTTTTTAGAGCTATTATCCAGAGAAAGGGAATGGACCTAAATAAGAGAGAAAATTCTGGCACAAATCTATAGGGGCTTCAGGATCACTATTCCTTCAAATTAATGGTATATTTCAGAAAAGAATAGAAGAATATAATAAAGAGAAGATACCTGGACTATAGAGGGCTTAGAGCCTCCAGGTATCCATAATCTCATTACGGTTTAGGATATAGAAATCAGGATTCCTCATCATCAGTTGATTTTGTTAATATAGAAAAAGACTTCAGAGGGCCCTGAAGCCTAGTTCTAGTTCTTCACTTTGTATAGCATAATTCAAAACCTAATCAACTATACATTCCATTCACCTTGAGTATCTGTGGCACCTAGAAAGTGGCTGGTACATAGCAGTACCCACAGGTAACAGGAATTCTGGATTGGGTTTAGTTATATGTAGTAGGTTTGTCATTTTATAGAGTCACTTTCCACTTTGGGTACCATCAACTACAGTAACCTCAAAGAAGACAGCTTCCTGGGGATGAACAATAAACTCTGGAGAGTACATGGAAAGCATATTTACAGCTAAATATTTTTCCATCATACAGAGATGAAGGAAATTTGTATTGGTGTAACATACCTCTAAAAGCCAGTCTAGAAGTATGGACCTCATCTGTGGTTCCAAGTCAGAATGCAGAACTTCAAAATGTTTTTCATGAACATATCTGCTCTCCTTTTTTAACATGTTTAGCCAGACTTCTTTTGAACATCCCCAGCTACGGGAAGAGAGGGAAAAAACCATAATTTTTTTTTTTTTTGAGACAGAGTCTCACTCTGTGGCCCAGGCTAGAGTGCAGCGGCACAATCTTGGCTCACTGTAATCTCCACCTCCCGGGTTCGAGTGATTGTTGTGCCTCAGCCTCCCAAGTATCTGGGAGTTATAGGTGCCTGCCACCAAGCCTGGCTAGTTTTTGTATTTTTAGTAGAGATGGGGTTTCACTATGTTGGCTGGGCTGGTCTCGAACTCCTGACCTCAAGTGATCCACCTGCCTCAGCCACTCAAAAGAGCTGGGATTACAGGTGTGACCCACCATGCCCGGCTAAAAACCATAATTTAAATTGTGCAATCTATGTAATATACAAACTCTGTTTCACATAGATAAAAATCAACTTTCAGACACTGAAATGCAACTTTTTTTTTTTTTTGGAGATGGAGTCTTGCTCTGTTGCCCAGGCTGGAGTGCAGTGGCTGGATCTCAGCTCACTGCAAGCCCCGCCTCCCGGGCTTATGTCATTCTCCTGCCTCAGCCTCCTGAATAGCTGGGACTACAGGCGCCTGCCACCTCACCCGGCTAGCTTTTTGTATTTTTTTTTAGTAGAGACGGGGTTTCAACGTATTAGCCAGGATGGTCTCGATCTCCTGACCTTGTGATCCGCCTCCCAAAGTGCTGGGATTACAGGCTTGAGCCACCGCGCCCGGCCTGAAATGCAACTTTTAATTAGAACTTGGAAGAAGCTCTTAGAGTAAATTAGAAAAAAAAACTTCTACCTTAATTTTTGGAAACCATTTCCTTTGCATGAATAAATAGAAGCCTGAAATAACAGTGGGAACCTGGACTATGATCATCCAAACTTGCAAAGGGAGTGCTTTCTAGTCCCACTTATTTATACTTTACAAAGGTTGCTGATAAAAGATAACCATGTTGCTTTTCCCCTAAGTGGTCTGAGGTAATCTGTGAAAATGGTTGGCTATTCACTTGACCTGGAAAACCCCCAAAAATCATGCAACTCAAGAGGTTCAAATCTTTGTGTTCACTGTAAGAACACTCGTGAAACTGCCCAGGCTATCAAGGGTATGCATATATGAAAAACCACGAAGTGGCCAGGCACAGTGCTCACACCTGTAATCCCTGCACTTTGGGAGGCCGAGGCGGGTGGATCACCTAAGGTCAGGAGTTTGAGACCAGCCTGGCCAACATGGTGAAACGCCATCTCTACTAAAAACACAAAAAATTAGCTAGGTGTGGTGGCATGCCTGTAATCCCAGCTACTCAGGAGGCTGAGGCAGGAGAATCACTTGAACCTGGGAGGTGGAAGTAGCGAGATCGCACCATTGCAGTCCAGCCTGGGCGACAACAGCAAAGCTCCATCTCCAAAAAAAAAAAAAAAAGAAACGAAACACCATGAAGTATTTTTAAAATGTCACTTTACAGAAACAGCATGTACCATTCTGACATTACAATGGTGGAGTTGGTAGGTGTGCCTAGGCCAAGCAGTGGGACTGGACACAAGGTTGGTGGTCCAAATAGTGCTGAATGTTTGCCGCACATGCTTAAAAATGCAGAGAGTAATGCTGAACTTAAGAGTTTAGATGTAGAGTCTCCAGTCATTGAGCATCTCCAAGTGAACAAAGTACCTATGATTTGCCAACGGACCTACAGAGCTCATGGATTAACTCATACATGATATCTCCCTGCCGCATCGAAATGATCTTTAGTGAAAAGGAACAAATTGTTCTTACACCAGAAAAGGAGGTTGCCCAGAAGAAAAAGATATCCCAGAAGAAACAAAAATTTACGCCACAGAAGTAAATTCAGCGTTAAAATAAATGCAATTAAAAGTGAAAAAAAAAGTTTTCTCAAGAGCAATACAAAAATTTAAATACGTAAAGCATGTGATCAGTCAAGAAGTCTCAATCACCTCTAAATAGATCATCTATAGCAGGATCACCTATGGGGTGGGTAAGGTGGGACAGAGTCCAGGGAAAGGGGGATTGGTGAGTTTAAGTGTCTTGATTCCATTAAGTTCCTTATTAAGGCCAATCATAATATACTACATGTTTTGTATAAGCTGTACCTTTAGTATACTCATGGACTAGAAAAAAGAAGTATAGACCTTACTAAGTTTGGTAAGAAATAAATAGGGTTGATACATCTATTGAAAAAGCTTCCTTTGAGTTGAAGCTGCAAGAAACAAGAATAAAAATTTTAAAGGAAAAAGCTGTACATGAAAAAATGTTTCTATCTTAACAAAAAACTAATTCAGTCCTGTTAAATCTTTATAGTACTCAGCAAGCAAATGAAAATAATTTTATGGAATCAGTGTTTTAAATACCATCATTTGCGGTACTCTCAGATAAAATAACATATGTTTAAATATTAGTAAAGAAAACAATTTTTACGAGTTTTTCTATTTTATGACAGCAAAAGACAAAATAGTGCCATGTATTAAATCAGCACAACTTTATATCTTTGAAATAAAATTACTGAAATTTTTCTTACCTTAAATCAGGCAAAGGTGAAGGATTAATAAAAAGATTTTTAAATCTGTAATTTGTAAATCTGGAGAAATCACTTGTTCCTATTTCTTTGTGAGGTGTTTCAATGATAATGCAAGGACTGATCCCCCCAGATAATACAGGTGGCCAACAATTCTGTCATTAAAAATAAAGAAGAATATCAATTTGTGCAAGGAAAACCTTAGTTTTTATAATGGATCTTTTATAAATGAAAGCTAATATGTCTAAAGAATTGTAATTTTAGCTAACACAGATGGCAATACAGCTAATTTGACATTCATATTTTATAAACAAGCCATATAACTCATGTTGATTTTTATAGAGTAACAGGATGTTTTAGACAACAAAATGCAATTCTGGTAATAGAAGACACTAGGTGTTGAAGGAGGCAGTAATAACAAAATGCATCCGTAGTCTAAAATACTAATCACTTTCAAGATCACAGAATCGCAGTTCTCTGTATCTAGCAATAGTAGCAGGGACTTTTTTTTTTTTTTTCCAAATAGCTCTTTTTAAAACAAGTGTGCTCTGATACTTTTGAATATTTGAAGGCAAAACCTTAAAAATGGAATCAATTACTTAAAGGATCCTTTTCCCAATAATGCTGGTTTCAAAGGCAATCACTATCTCTAAAGTGCTTTCTGTAAAACACATAGGAAGAAGAGGTACCAAAGGGCTGCGTGCCAGGCTGTCAATGATCTCACATCCTATTTATGCCCAAGAAGCAGCTATTAGGACCGTCTACTAGAGTCTGCGAGGGAACAAAGAGCAGTATATTGGACAGATTAGGCGGGTCCTGGTGCACCAGGCAGTTCCAAGAGGGAGGGATTTACAAAAAGGAACCAGCTGCTTGAAGACACTTACTCTGCAGCTGTAGTAGGATTCGGGCACATAGAAACCACCCAAAGATAAGCGCCTTCCTGCTGACCTCTAGGGGCATTAAAAGTAAAAGTGTCAGAGGAATCTATTGCAAAGCAATAAACACATAATTCTATTCTTATTCGTCTATCCTCCATTTTCCCCCCAAACCCACCCAGTCCAGTTCTGCATTACCCTAATTTCATACTGATGTTTCTTGGTGACCTCCTCTCTTCTTTTTTTGACATCCTGGAAAATAGAAAAGACCATTGGTAAACTAAAGTCCCAGCATGGCATTTCGTTCCTCCCTCTTTCTCCTTAAATCACCTGGGTTGTCTTCCTCTTCTTGGCCTGGATTATCTGGACTTCTTGGGGTGATTCCGTCTGGCTGGGCTGGGGCTGCTGCTTAGCTTGTAAACGGCTACTGTGGTGAATTTTTAAAAAGGAAGTGTAATTAGTAAGTTAAAGGCGGCAACTAATTTGAAACATGTCTCTAAGACAGATGTTACCTTCGTCTTGACATTCTCTTCTTTCAGGTGTGTAAAACCTCTGAAGGGGGGAGAGGAAAAGCCGCAGTCAAGTACATTGTCATTCACATTCTCCAAGTGCTGATTTGGAGGTGAAAGCTCAGTCCCTCCGAAGGGGGCCTGGGCCGTGTGACCCTGCCATCTTCTGTGCTATGTTAGCTAGCTCATGGTAATTCATTTTGGATACACGCCTGCATTTTCTTAACTGAATGTACAGCCGGGACGCGGGTGTCCAAAAATTTACCAAGCACTCCTGGCACCTTGAACGCGTAGGGAGGCACATCTTCCTTAAACGGGTTTTTCTGGGTCCTCCACCCTCTCCCCCGTACACCGGGAGTGGGGCTTGGGTAGCGCCCCCGCGTCCCGCCTCCCATCCTGGACGAGCGCGGAGAGGGGGTTGTGGAGGCAAAAGGCTGTGGAGAAGCCGGTTCCGCGCCAATTTGGAGAGCGGCGGTGGCGAGGAAGCAGGGGGCGGAGGAACCGAGACTGGTGTCACGGCCTTCAGTCTCCTTTCCCTCCTTCCCGGTCCCGCCGCCCTACCGACGCTCGGAGAGGCGCCGGGACCCCAACTCCAGATGGGAAGCGGGGGGCGGGGGGGAGGGTAGGAAACGGAGCTAAAGAAAGGGGAGACTGGGCTGGCCGGGAACTTTTCTCCCCATGGAGGGGACCCGGCCTCCCATTCTCTCTCCCACGGGATAGCTCCCTAAATGAGGGTGGGATAGAGAAGCCCCTAGAATGAGGGGCGGCTCTCCATGCCCTGCCGCTTCCCGGCCCCATGCCAAGATTCCTGACAGGGACGGAACGCGGGGACCCGTGACCCCCAGCCGTCTAGTTCTCAGCCCTCCCGTTTTTCCTCCCTGAGGCTCCCGCCTGTGGTAAGGGATCGGCCCAACTGGGCTTTCTTTCCTCCCGCATCCCCCGTTCGCGCAGCACCTCCTCACCGCCAGACCCGCTACCGCTCGGCTCAGCTGGCGCCGGCGCCAACACAATATATAGGCCGGGCCGGGCCCGCCCTACACGCATGCGCCTCAGACTGACACCTCCGGACAGCGCGCTCCCCTCTCCCGCCCGTCCGCCCGCGCGCCCGCGCGCCGCGCCCTGCTTTCAGTGCGCGCCCGCCACCCGGAGCGGCTGTGGGGTGCATTCTCCCAGGCCTTCGGCCTGCGTCCACCGCGCTCCACGGCGCGGCCGGCGGCGGCAGGGAAACTCTCAGGGGCTCCTTCTCCGCGGCTGGCCTCCCCACCGCCCGGCTGTCGCATCTCCCGCCAGTTTGCTCTTGCTCCCTCCCACTGCATTTCGGGGGTATCAGGCTGCAGCTCAGCCCGGGCGCATAACAGGGCGACGTGACTCGGGCGACTATAGGGTGGCTGGGAAGTGACCGTCCTGGGGCGCGCCCTAGCTGTCCCGCCAAGGCCTCAGGGAACCCGGGTCTTTCCCGAGCGACGCGGGGACCCGAGGGCCCGCCCCTCGGGGAGGAGAGAAGCGTTGGCTGAAGAGCTGGCCAATGGGAAGCGCGGGCGGCAGCACAACGTGGAGTGGCTGCAGAATGTAAACATCGCTCAGCAGCGCGCAGAGCCACATGCGGCTCTGCGCTCCTCCGTCCCGGCCCGCAACCACTCGGAGCCCGCTCCGCCAGCCCTGCGCTGCACGCTCTGGGAAGGCATCTCCCGGCCGCCCACCCAGGTATGTATCAACCCTGTTTTCCGGCTCCCTGCTCCCCCTACCGGGTTTCTCTCCCCATGGGTGGGTCGCTCCCTCAGCCCGCCGCCGTGCCCCTGCAGTGGCCTCCAGCTGCCACCCCGCAGTCCCCGCGCAGGAAACGCTCGCGCCACGCCGCGCCCTCCCTTGCTCCCTCTCTAGTCTCCACCTCCAATTCCGGGGTCCCCGAGGGTAAAACCCCTCTTCGGAGCGAGCCCGAGAACGGCATTACCCCTCCCCATGAGCGCGGTGGTCCCCGGGGACATGGCCGGGTGGGAAGAACGGTCGCCACCACGTGCAGGCCCCGGGCCTGCCTGCCGCGCCCCGCCCCGCCGCCGCCGCCGCCGCCGCCGCCAGCGCGCCCTGTGGAGCCCGCGCGAGCCGGCAGCGCGGGAGGGCGCCGTTCGCGCCCGAGCGCTGTTGGGAGGAGGCGGGCCCGACGCTCTTCCTTTACCGTTCCCGGAGTGTTTAAACTTAGGGGTCCCTTCGCTGCCTCTATGAATGCCCCCACAACCAGCGCGCCCCAAAACTGCACATCATCAAGTCAGACTTGCGGCGGGTATTCCGCAAAGAGGTTTTGCGGCGGGAGCAGCGAGGCGGGGAACAGATCTGGGAACAAAGATCCCCCGGGTGGAGGAGCAGTGCGAAGCCCTCTCGGAGACCCGCGGCAGCTCGGGCGGGCCACGTCTGCCCCGGCCCTGGGCGAGCGGGAGGGCGAGCGGGCCGCGCTGGGGAGACGGAGCTGCGCGGGCGGGAGCCCTTCCCGAGATGCACCGGGAGGCGGCGCCCGGCAACCCCGGCTCCCGCCCGGTCTTTTGTGCTGCGCCGCTGGAGCGCGCTTGAGGCCCGGGAAATAGCCGCCGCCGGACGGTCGCTTTGGGGCGGGCGAAGTCCTTTTCCACGCTTTTTCCATTCTTCGTCTCGTGACGCCGACAAAGTAATTGTTTCTCTCCCTAATTTACCTGTAAGAGCTTTGCCCAAGGTGACAGCATCAGGAGAAGTTCATGCCTTGTCAGTCCCAAGAAACTTTCTGCTATTTCTAACGATTAGGATGGCTCTGGGCGGTGCAGAAGTTGCCTCCCTTTTGCAGTCACTCAAAACGCAGTTGCCGGTATAGCTAGCTTAAAGGTCCAACAGCATGATGTCAAGAAAAGGGGTCAGGGGTCTCCCAACAAGCGTCACCTGATAGTGAGCAGAACTGGTGGCCCTCGTGGTTGAATTTGATTAAATGTACTGAAAACCAGTATGTCGAGCGACGTTTGTGGGATTCATCTTTGAATGATGAATGTATGCTCGGTACTGAGTTAACTAGTAAATTGGTTTTAAAAGACACTGCTCTTATAAATGTCCTTTGCCATACTCTTGGCTATTATGTGAACAGAATACAATCATAGTAAAGGAGAAATTAGAAAATTCCAAGACTTCTTTGTGTGGAAAGGAATAGAGTGAATTCTCCCATATTACAGGTACCTGGTCAGTAGACAAGTGGGTCTGTTAAAAAAAAGAGAAAATAAAGGGCGGGGGGCGGGTATGTTTGTTTTTAGCTTGCTTTTTTCCTACTTATCCGTTTTAAAATTCACCTAAACTTTTTTCCCCTATTGTACATGTAAAGGTAAAACACCATGGTAAATAAACTGTTGGCCTCTACCATGCTTCTTTGGGGTAACTGTTTTGATTGCTCCGACATTCATTTTCAGGAGGAAAAAACCCCAGAAGATTCTTGGAGGCACAGGCTTAAAAAAAAAAAAATTCAGGCTTAGCCCACCCATTTCTTTATTCTGTACCTTTTCTTTAGTATATCTCCTCTGTCGAAGCTTCACAGATCCTTTTCTCTGTGCTACAGTTATGCTCATCTTACAGGACAAAAATTAAATGTCTTTTATTTCCAACTAGGCCTCGGAAATTGTTTTGTTCACCTTTTTATAGCCAGTATTCAGCAGTTCAAAGGCATAAATAGTAGGATTTGGGTAAATGCTGGTTTGAATTCTGTGTAGGATATCCCATTACAAAACTTTAAGTCTCTAGGTTACCATGATGGATGGTGGATGGATGGTGGAATTATTCCCAGTAAATACCAGACTCTTAAAAACATTAATAGACTCTATTTTTTAGAACAGTTTTAAAGAAAAATTGATAAGGTGGAACAGGACTTGCATATACCCACTCCCGTCTCCCACCCACCACACATGCACAGTTTCCCCTCTTATTGACATCTTATAGTATGGCACATTTATTACCCTATGATGTGTTTGCTATTAATGAATCAATGTCGATGTGTTATTATTAACTAAAGTCCATACTTTATTCAAGTGTCTTTAGTTTTTACCTAATATCTTTTTACTGCTTTAGGATCTCATCCAGGATAACCATAACATTTAGATGTCATGTGTTAGGTTCTTCTTGGCCATGGCAGTTTCTCAGACTTTTCTTGTTTTGATGACCTTGACAGTTTTGAGGAGTGCTGGTCAAGTATTTTGTAGACTAACCATGAGACAAAAACATCAGATGAATTCCAGTAGAGGAGTTGACTGGGGTTATGGGTTTGGGGAGGAAGATCATAGAGATAAAGTACCATTTCCATCACATCATACTAAGAGTTCATACCGACATCATGATTTATTACTATTGATGTTGATCTTGATCCCCTGGCTGAGGTAATGTTTGTCAGGTTTCTCCATTGTAAAATTATTCTTTTTCCTCCCTTTCCATACTGTGCTCTTTGGAAGGAAGTCACTGTGTGCAGCCCACACCTGAGGAGTGAGGAGTGAGGAGTGATCTTTTTTAGGGTGAAGTATCTGTATTATTTTAATTTATTCTGCATTAGAGATTTGTCTCTTCTTCCCCATTCATTAACTTAGTCATTTATTCCTATCAGTATGCACTCATGGATATTCATTTTATAATTTGAATTATAATTCAATAATACTTTTATCTTGTTGGTCAGATTGTTCAAAATTTTCACCAAGGTATTTTTCACATAGTTTTATTGTCATGAGACTCATTTGAAGCTAAGCAAAAATGAATGGTGCTTAATGATAATCAGTATTTCGCACGTAACAAGAAAGGAATAAAACATTTTCTTCCCATTTAATGAAACTTGCTTATCCTTCATGCTTATCTAAAACATACCTAAAGGAAAAAAACACTTTGTATTTTAGTAGAGATGAGGTTTCACCATGTTGGTCAGGCTGGCCTTGAACTCCTGACCTCAAATCATCTGCCCGCCTCGGCCTCCCAAAGTGCTGGGAGTACAGGCAGGAGCCACTGCACCTGGCCAATTTTTAAAATTAGAATCAGTTGAGATGCAGTTTTAAAAACAATTTTATTGTTAAAATACATTTTACTATAAGATACTTTTGACTTCACATACTGTGTGGAAGGGTCATTGGGACCTCTAGATGTCCACAGAACACACTTTGAGAACTGCATAGATAGTTGCCCAAACCAGAATCCTGGGAGTGAACTTAGTCATTCCTTTCTTCTTTTTTTCTGAGCTCCATAATCATAGTTAATATTTCCTGGGTAAGATAGTGTGCTAGGCTGTACCCCAAGCCTTCACATACTATTCACTCCTTCAGTCTTCCATCAACACTATGAGACAAGCGCTAAGACTATCATTCCTGGTTTATAAATGAGGAAGCTGAGGCACAAGTGTAGTTTGCCCAAGATCCACAGTAGAGTCTAACTCCAGCTCCCCTGTGCTGTGCTGCCTCCATTTATCACCAAATTCCTTTCTGTTCTGTTTCCAAGTCATTTCCGCATTCATGCTTTATTTGCCTCTGCCTTATTTCAGGACACCATTCTCTCTTCAGTGCAATACTCTTCTAACTGGTTTTCCTGACATGCATTGCCCCTTGCCGTCTGCCTTCCAACCTATTGCCAAACTGCCCTTCCAAAGCACAGATGCCACTCCTTAAAACCTTTCTATGCCTCCAGTTGGATTAACAGTCAAACCCCAAAACTTAAACACACAAGACCTCTTGCGCCCAGGAGATCCCCCTACATGGAGCTTTCCACATCCCCTGCCCTTCTCACCTTGGGACCTTTGCACCTGCACCTAATTCTCCCCACCTCCATTGCCTTTCCCCAGCTAGATCCCATTTATTCATTAATACTCAAACACTGCCTTTTCTAGAAAGTTGTCTTGCCCTGTTCTGAAGTAGGACTTTTCTTTATACCATCTCTTCTCCAACTTATGCTTGCCTCTACCCCTGCTTGTGTCTGCCAGGCTGTAGGGAGCCCCTGAGGGCAGGGGCTGTCACTTTCAGGGCTGGCCTGGGGCCTGGTGGACCCCAGCCCTCTTTGTGGAATAAATAGAGGGGAGGGGGCAGAAGTGTGCTCTTGGGGTGGCCCTTGGAACCTAACTCCAGGAAACACTTCCTTGAAAGAACTTCGCAGCTGGCACCTTGGAGGGCTCAGCAGGGTGGCAGCAGAGCACTGCCTCTGCTCCTGAGCTCTGAGTACACCAGAGGCACCAGGGAGTCTAGGCAGATGAGCCTCTGGCTCTGCCAGCGCTGCGCTTGGCTGCCACCTCAGAGGGAGGGCCCTTAAGAAGGAAGGCATTGTAGATTGTGAGACGTAGACAGCACACCTCAGAGATGGTCAGTTCAGCTCCTTCATGATTCCTGAAACTCCACAGTGAGGAGAGAGAACAGAAAAGTTGGGCAGTGATGGAAATCCAGAAGCTCTGGGAGGTTGGAATAGGTGGGAGGGCACAGAGTGCTCTGGCCGGGGCCCTGCTCTCCACTGAGGAGGATGTGGAAGTCACCAAGAAACACTGTTCTCTGTCCCCAGAGCTTGAGTTCTGTTGGACTGGGGAACAGAGGATAAATGTGGAATGGATAACTATTGTTAAGCATGATGCAAAAGAAAAGATGATATGGCAGAGGGGACTGCAGGGGCGGGGAGTGATCTAGGGAGGACTCACAGAGGAGGTGACATTTTATTTAGTTCAATCATTAATTCAATAATACTAGGGCACAGTGAAGCTAACAATTCCTGCCCTTTAGAGCTTAAGTCTAGTGTAAGGGAGGGGGAATGTCATAGAAACTAATAAATATGTCAGATAGTAATAAGAACTAAGATGAAAAATAGGAGCAGGGTAACAGATAACAGGAGATGCTATGTTAGCTCTTCAGGGAAGGTCTCCTGGTGAGACATTTGAGCAGAGAACTATGAAGAGAGAATAAGCCATGCAGATAGGAAGGAAGAACTTCCTAAGCAGAGGAACAGAAAGCCCGGAGGACCTTGGCATATTTAGTGCACAAGGAATTTCGTATGACTGGAATGTAGTGAGCAAGGGAGTGATGGGAAGGAGATGCAGTGGGAGAGAATGTTTTAAAAACATCCAGCTGGCTGCTTTGTGAAGCATAGACTCCAGCAGGGGAAAAGAGTAGAAGCAGGGAGACTGGATAGGAGATGGGTGCAATGCAGGGAAGGGGATGGTTTGTGGGAGCAGGCTGGGTGGTGGAGATGGGGAGAAGCACACAAAGGATATACGCTGAAAGTAGAGCTGTGCTGATGGATAGATTGAGGCGACAGAGACAAGTAAAAGGCAAGCAACTAGATGGGTGAATGGCTGTCACTCAGAGGAACAGCTGTGGGGTAGGACAGAATCAGGAGTTGGTTTTGGACAGGTTAAATGTTTTAAAATTTCCTCTACTTTTTATTGTTATTATTTTGAGACAGAATCTTGCCCTGTCACCCAGGCTGGAGTGCAGTGGTGAGATCTCAGCTCACTGCAATCTCCCAGGTTCAAGCGATTCTCATGCCTCAGCCTCCCAAGTAGATCATATTACGGGCATGCCATCACCATGACTGGCTAAGTTTTGTTTTTTTTGTTTTTTTTTTTTTGTATTTTTTGTAGAGTCAGGGTTTCGCCATGTTGACCAGGCTGGTCTTCAACTCCTGGCCTCAAGTAATCCGCTGGCCTCAGCCTCCCAAAGTGCTGGGATTGCAGGCGTAAGTCACTGTGCCCAGCCTATTATGAAAAATTTTAAACATCCAGCAAAGTTGAAAGGATTTTATAATGAATACCCATATGCCATACCACCTATATTCCACTATCAACATTTTGCTATGCTTACTTCATCACAGATCTCTCCATCTATCCATCCATGATTCCATCTTATTTTCTGGTGCATTTCCAAAAAAAAAAAAAAAACGGGAGATATCAGTACACATCTCCCTAAGTACTTTAGCATGCATAGCATTAGCAGTTCAATATGAAATGTATAGCCTGGGTGTGGTGGCTCCCACCTGTAATCCCAGCACTTTGAGAGGCCAAGGCAGGTGGATCACTTGAGACCAGGAGTTCAAAACCAACCTGGCCAACATGGTGAAACCCTATCTAAAAAACAAAAATTAGCTCAGCATGGTGACCCACCCATGCCTGTAATTCCAGTCACTCCGGAAGCTAAGGCACAATAATTGTTTGAACCCAGGAGGTGGACATTGCAGTGAGCCCAGATCATGCCATTGTACTCCAGCCTGGGTGACAGAGTGAGGCCCTGTCTCAAAAAAAGAAAAAGAAAAGATAAATCTTAGGTATATAATCTTAATAAATAGACTTGTGGAACCCAAACTCTTGTCAGGTTGTGGAACATTACCATCACAGTGTTTTTGAATTTCATTCATGTTGTTGCATGTATCAGTACTTTGCTCCTTTTTATTGCTTAATATTCCATTGTATGGATATGCTACACTTTGTTATTTTTAAATTATTAGCTATTGTGAATAAAGGCATTGTGAACATTCTTGTGTGTCCACAAGGAAGCCTTTTTATGGACATACATACCTTTTTTTTTTTTTTGAGATGGAGTCTCACTCTGTCACCCAGGCTGGAGTTCAGGGGCACCATGTCAGCTCACTGCAACCTCCCTCTCCTGGGCTCAAGCAATTCTCCTGCCTCAGCCTCCCTAGTAGTTGGGATTACAGGCACCCACCACCACACCCAGCTAATTTTTATATTTTTAGTAGAGACTACTAAATGGGGTTTCACAATGTTGGCCAGGCTGGTCTTGAACTCCTGACATCAGGTGATCCGCCCGCCTTGGCCTCTCAAAGTGCTGGAATTACAGGCGTGAGCCACCACGCCCAACCCGTGTTCATTTCTTTTGAACATATACCTAAGAGTGGAATTGTGAGGTCACAGGCTAGGTATATATTTTATTTTGAGAACTAATAGGGGCTGGGTGCAGTGGCTCACACCTATAATCCCAGCACTTTGGGAAGTGGAGATGGGAGGATTGCTTGAGCCTAAGAGTTCGAGACCACCCTGGGCAACCCTCGCTCCACAAAAAATAAAGAAGTTAGCTGGGTGTGGCGTTGTGCCCCTGTGGCCCTAACTACTCAGGAGGTTGAGGTGGGAGGATCACTTGAGCCCAGGAGGTCGAGGCTGCAGTGAACTGAGATTGCACCACTGCACTCTAGCCTGGGCAACAGAGAGAGAGAGACCCTGTCTGGAAAAAAACAAAGAAAACAACAACAAAACTGGCATAGTTACAATGAAGTACAGCCATGTGTATCAACCAGGATAAATCTCAGAAACAATGTTTTTCAAAAACAAAAGCAAATTATAGGTCGTGTTCAGTATGATACCATTTATATAAAATTTGAAAGCATGTGATACAAATTACATGTAGTTGTAGATACATACTTATGCAGTAATAGCATAAAAGCATGCTTCACCAAAGTAGTCATCAATTTCAGGACAGTGGCATCTTGGGTGGGGGGAGGTGATGAATGAGATCACAGGGGTTTATAATAGACTTCAGCTATATCTGTAGCATTTGTATTTCCTTAAAAGCATCTGAAACAAGTAGGGTAAAATGTTAATAGTTAATAAACCGAGTGATGGATGCACAGAGATTAATCTCTACTTTTTGGTTCTGTTATTTGGTAACTTGTTAGTTTTTAGGGTGCTGTTTC
Source organism: Chlorocebus sabaeus (assembly GCF_047675955.1). Taxonomy (NCBI): domain Eukaryota; kingdom Metazoa; phylum Chordata; class Mammalia; order Primates; family Cercopithecidae; genus Chlorocebus; species Chlorocebus sabaeus. The sequence goes on from NC_132911.1 coordinate 98,651,127, forward strand.
TGAACTATTTACTCACTACCCCCCACCCCCATCCACCCTGCAACCCCTAATTCTGTAGGTAATTGAGGCTGGGCTGAATCAGGATGTGTGGGGCGGACAGCACTGTCGTTTCCCACTCTTGTGACTCCCTCTTCTTAGAGACCCGGGGCAGAGCACCTCTGCCCTGCTCCTGGCTCCCTAGCCCTGAGATAACTTCCAGGCCTTCCTTCTCTTGGTTCCTAAATCTAGGTCTGTGAACTGGACCAAGCTGTCCTTCCAATCCCAGTTCCAAACCTTGCTTAAAATTGAACTTTGAACCATGTTTTAAAATAATTTGTTCTGTTCCATTGTTTTTCTTCAGAGACTCTAACTTTATGCAGTTTCATTTGCCTATCACTTCTCTAATGATTTTAAGTTTCTATTTTTTTACTTTTCTTAATTCTGTTATGTCTTCCACAGTATCTTTCACAGTAATGTCTCTTCTCCCTTGTGTTCCTTGTAATTTTTTTTTTTTTTTTTTCTGCAGTGTTTCTGTATTTCTGTCCCATTTCTTTCCTAAAGCAGTTTTTAATCTGCTGGCTCCTTTTTCGTGCCCTCCTGTGGTTTGTCACCTTCTGCTGCCTGACCATCCCTTCTTTGAGTTCTTTATTTCTGCTTTGTCATCTTCCTACATAACTGTCATTGCCTTATTACATTTTGTTTGAATCATAATAGAATATTGGGTTAAAATTTTCTTCTGACCGGGTGTGGTGGCTCACGCCTATAATCCCAGCACTTTGGGAGGCAGAGGTGGGCAGATTACCTGAGGTCAGGAGTTCGCGACCAGCCTGGCCAACATGGTGAAACCCTGTCTGTACTAAAAATATAAAAATTAGCTGGGCCTGGTGGTGCATGCCTGTAATCCCAGCTACTTGGGAGGTTGAGGCAGGGGAATCGCTTGAATCTAGGAGGCAGAGGTTGCAGTGAGCTGAGATCGCAGCATTGCATTCTAGCCCAACTGAAGGAGACTCCATCTCAAGAAAAAAAAATTTTTTTCTTCATTGTGGCAAGATTTTTTGGATGAGTTTTCTTTCTGCAGGGAGGAAGTTTTGCCACTCTTTTTCAGATTTTTGTTGTTGTTGTTGTTGTTGTTTTTCTGGGAGAACCTTTTGTGGATTTAAAAAATCTTTTTTTTTTTTTTGATGGGTTGGATTTTTCTGAGCCAACAGTTAGCAATTGAGTCCTGTAATGTGAGAGGGGAGGCAGCTTTCCTTGATTCTCAGCTCGAGGGCTCCCTCGTCTGTTGTAATGAGGCCTACTCTTTACTGAATGGCACCTCTGTGTAGCCAGATCTCCTCTAACTTGAGGATCCTAACCTCACTTGGGTGGGTTTCACCAAGCCCAGAACTTCCCTGGCCCTTCCCCAGCCTCTGATTCGGAGGCATCCTGCCCCTTCCTGCCAAGGTACTCCTCTGTCTGTTGGAAACTGTACTTCCCAAAGCTATCTGGGTGTCCTCTACTCACTCTGGTGATTTCCTTCTTCCTCTCCTAGTGTTCTTGTCCTTTTCCTTCTTGGTCCTGCTCACAGTGGTTCCCATCCAGGGTGAGTCCTCTCCTCTTAGGGTTGAATTTTCCTAGGGATGGCTGAATTTCCACCACCAGCTGGACTCCTGTGAAGCTTCTGGTGTTTCCTATGGCACCTGTCCACACGTTGTAGATTACTGTGTTGGTTTGGGGGTGACGCCACACATAATGTGAAATTCGTAAACTTTGTCACTTCCTCATTTCACCGAAGATACAGTTTGTAGGTGTTTCACACCTTCATTCTTGTTGCCCTGTAGATTTTTTTAAAAAAATTATTTATATTTTTTTCATGTCAGAGGTAATGTACCAGCATCATAACAAGGTTCAAGGGTGGCACATCTCAACCGTGCATGTGAACACCCAGTCATCATGTTTATGAACTCCAAAGGATCACCCTACAGATTCTAAGAAAAACTGTCACCATGCTCCCATCAGGCTGCTATAGAGTCCTTAGCAGGTATTCAAGGCCCTCCACAGTCTGCCCTGCCCTCTTTGGTTTTTCTCTGTTCTCTTTGGTATGACCACTGCTCCAGCTGAACTAATCTATTCACCATCCCAATAACTTATCCCACACATCCCTTTCCCTGTGTCCCTGCTGTTCCCAAGACTGCACTGTCACTTCAGGGCTTTCATGTGGTAGCTGTTGTTTGTGGTGACCCCATATGTATTTCTCCCCTCTCCCTTTCTGCTGGTGTGAGAACCTAACGCACCACTCACCAGCAGGGCCAGGTGTGTAAACCCAGTTTGTTGATTGTGGTACCCTTTCTCTTGGCAACAGGGATTGTTTCAGGAAAGGATAAATGTTCCAAGCAGGGCCAAAGTCCTCCCTCCACACAAGCTAGCCAGGAAGCCTGCCTCTTGCCTCTAGGGTCACTGTGTCAAAGAATGTTCACCTGGAGGACCTCCCATCTGCAGTACTAAAGGACATGCTGACACAGAGCAGAGGGAGTGTCCTGGTTTAAGTCCTGGATCCACCTTGGTGGTTCCTAGTAACGTAAGCCAGCCCATCATTTTAGCTTTTGTGTGGCGATCATTTCACAATCATTTCACATTGTGTGTGGCGTCACCCCCAAACCAACACAGTAATCTACAATGTGTGGGCAGGTGCCATAGGAAACACCAGAAGCTGCACAGGAGTCCAGCTGGTGGTGGAAATTCAGCCATCCCCAGGAAAATTCAACCCCAAGAGGAGAGGACTCACCCTGGATGGGAACCACTGTGAGCAGGACCAAGAAGGAAAAGGACATTTTAGCTTAAGATTATTTTGAGTCAGTTTTGTCATGTGCAACTGAAAGAATCATGACAAATACACCTGACCTTGTTCTGCCATTGCCCCTGTGCTTTATCTATTTGTATACATTACACTATAGGGTAGTTGTGATTGCCTATTTATTTGTCTGTGTCTCCCACTAAAAGTTCTTAATTGCACCATCACCATCATGTGTCCAGCACCTAGCATTGTGCCTGGCCAGTGTTGGACAGTAAATGAAAATTCAGTTGAAACTACATGTCTGCCTTACCAAATTCTTCCTCAGGGTCTTAGACTACCAAGTCCTTCATGAAGCCTTCCTGGCAAGTGAGAGAATGTATGTAAAATGTCTCGCACTGTGACCAGCACAAAACAGTCTCTCACAAGAGCTGCGTCCTTCTCTCCTGTGGTTACTCCAGCCAGAAGTGATGCTCCTTGTAGCTCCTATATCTCATTTAATCAAATGGCATCAACTCATACTGTCTAATACCAGAGTTTGCATTTCTCTTAAGTTTTCAATGTGAATATAAATGCCAGGAAGCAAGGACTTTGCACAGTGCATCATGCTAAAGAATCTGCCGTTGTTGGACGTACTTCTGAATGCATATGTGAGCAATAGTTAGAAGTTAGATGCAGGTTAGTGATCCATTATTGGCTGCAGGAATCTTTGTGCTGTGTGAGACATAGATAGATTCAAAGGACCCTAGAAAAGGGTAGAGCTCAATCATACATTTGCAGAGTATATGAATGGTGTTTGAAAATCTAAAGCCATAACAGCTTACCGCAGCCGAAACATAGCTGTGATTATCCCATATACCCAAATATCTCACTCCTTGGTAAAAGCTGCTACTTGTCCAAGTTGAATAATTGGAATGAGAAATGAGGTGAGAAAGTCAGAGTTTATCATGCCTTCAGTTCTGATAAGGGGAACTGAGTACTACCAAGAGAAGGGGCCAGAAGCTCTGGGTCTAGAACTTTGTCTCATAATTCTCATATCAGCCTCATACTTTTCTTTGCCTGTGTCTTCCATATGTAATTAGTAATAGTCTGGTTGATTCAGCCTTTCATTTTTTAGTCCTGTGACATATCCCTCAGGAGGTACTGAGAACATGTGCCTGTGAGTCAGCCTTTCTAATAGAATGTAAGCTCCAGAAGGCCAGGGACTTGGTCTGCTTTGTTCATTGCTGAATCTCCAGTACCTAAAACAGTGGCTGGCCCCTATGTATTGGATCATAGCAGGTACTACATTCATCTCTCTACTAGGGCGAGTACAGTTTATTTCCCTTGTGTGTGCCTTGCTAAAATATTTATGTTTAAATTTCTGTACTTGATACACATTGTGAAAGGACATTTTCAAGTCTAAGTCCCATGACGTAAGTGTGCCTGTGACTCGCACTAAAAGCTCTTAATTGCACCATTGTGTGCTCAGTACCTCGCATTGTGTCTGGCCAGTGTTGGACAGTAAATAAAAATTCAGTGTTTTATTCACTGAGGTATAGTGCCTAAAACAGAAGACATTCCATAAATATTTGTGGAATGAATGACTTAAATATTTGATTAATGAAGTTTAAGTTGAGTAAAGAAATGAGAACTCATAGCTTGGATTTACTAAGAATACTATGCTATGTTTATTTGTTTGTTTATTTTTAAAGACAGTCTCACTCTGTTGCCCATGCTGGAGTAAAATTGTATGATCATAGCTCACTATGGACTCAACCTCCTGGGCTCAAGCAATCCTCCCACCTCAGCCTCCCAAGTAGCTGGGACTACAGATGTGCACCGTCTTCCCTGGCTAATTTTTAAATTTCCTGTCGAGATGGAGTCTTGCTGTGTTGCCCAGGCTGTCCTCGAACTCCTGGCCTCAAGTAATCCTCCCATCTCAGCCTCCCAAAGTGCTGGGATTACAGATGTGAACCACTGCTCCTGGCCTATGCTACATTTATTTTAACATCTTTATTGTTCACAAGTTATTTAACAGGCATCCCCTTACTTGAGTCTTGCAACAACCCTATGAGGTTTATTTTGCCAGATTTATAGCTGAGGAATAAAACTCAGAGGAGTTAGAGGGCTTCTCTAAGATTATTTAGCTTGCAGATTGGGACTTGAACCCAAGTCTTGACTCCTAATTTTATATTTGTATGAATTCATACAGATGTCATAAGAAATTATCCACATTTTGTAACTAGAATTATAGAATCTGAGAATTAGAAGTGGCCTCACACATCGCAAATCCTGAACCCCTCATTTTTCAAAAGAGGAACATAAGAATTGGAAAGTTTATATATGTATCCAAAGGTACACATCCAGTTTAAGAATTTCAAAAAGCTGGCCAGGCACGGTAGCTCATACCTATAATTCCAGGAGTTTGGGAGGCTGAGGTGGGTGGATCACCTGAGGTCAGGAGTTTGAGACCAGCCTGACCAACATGACGAAATCCCATCTCTACTAAAAATACAAAACTAACCAGTGTTGGTGGTGCACGCCTGTAATCCCATCTACTTGGGAGGCTGAGCAGGAAAATCTCTTGAACCTGGGAGGCAGAGGTTGCAGTGAGCCGAGATTGCGCCACTGTACTCTAGCCTGGACGACAGAGGGAGACTCCGTCTCAAAAGAAAAAAAAGAAAAAAAAAAAAGCACTTTGGGAGGCCAAGGTGGGCAGATCACAAGGTCAGGAGTTCAAGACCAGCCTGGCCAACATAATGAAACCCCGTCTCTACTAAAAATACAAAAAATTAGCCAGGTGTGGTAGTGGGTGCCTGTAATCCTAGCTACTCAGGAGGCTGAGGCAGGAGAATCGCTTGAACCTAGGAGGCGGAGGTTGCAGTGAGCCAAGATCGCACCACTATACTCCAGCCTGGTGACAGAGCAAGACTCCATCTCAAAAAAAAAAAAAAAGAAAAAGAAAAAAAAAAGCACTTTGGGAGGCCAAGGTGGGCAGATCACAAGGTCAGGAGTTCAAGACTAGCCTGGCCAACATAGTGAAACCCCGTCTCTACTAAAAATACAAAAAATTAGCCAGGTGTGGTAGTGGGTGCCTGTAATCCTAGCTACTCAGGAAGCTGAGGCAGGAGAATCGCTTGAACCTAGGAGGCGGAGGTTGCAGTGAGCTGAGATCGCACCACTACACTCCAGCCTGGTGACAGAGCAAGACTCCATCTCAAAAAAAAATTTTTTTTTCAAAAAGCTGGCCAGGCGTGGTGGCTCCTAGCATTTTGGGAGGCCGAGGTGGGTGGATCACTTCAGCCCAGGAGTTTGAGACCAGCCTGGGCAACATAGTGAGACCTCATCTCTAAAACAGATTTTTAAAAAATTATATATATATATGAATTACAAAAAGCTGGCTTCTCCAGCCAGTGCCTCTGTGTGTCACCTGGTTTCACTCAGCCTGAGAGAGTGCATTGAGCTTGTGAGAGACCAAGTTGCTGTCTGCTTTGTTTGCATCAGAGGCCCCTGAAAACTAGGCCCCTTTCTGACAGGAGCATGGCCCTTGTTGGAGGAAACCATAATCTCACCCTCATTTTTTTTTCTTTCTCTCTTGTATACCTTGCAGAGGGGTAAGGTGGGTGGGAGTTGTGGAAAAGGTATCCAGCCAGGGTTCCGTACTCCTGCCCATTTAGGAACTTTTTTTTTCTTTCTTGAGATAGAGTTGCTCTGTCATCCATGCTGTAGTGCAGTAGCACCAGCTTGGCTCAATGCAACCTCTGTCTCCCGGGTTCAAACAATTCTCGTGTGTCAGCCTCCCAAGTAGCTGGGATTACAAGCATGTGCCACCATGCCCAGCTAATTTTTGTATTTTTGGTAGAGACGGGGTTTCACCATGTTGGCCAGGCTGGTCTCAAACTCCTGACCTCAGGTGAACCACCTGCCTTGGCCTCCGAAAGTGCTGGGATTACAGGTGAGCCACCGCGCCTGGCCTGAACTGGTCTTGATAGAGTCTTCTGAGCTTGAAAGTTAATAAAATAATAACCTATTTCTTTCTTTCTCTGATACCTCCTTGTGTAAGCCCTACCCCAACTGAGAGTTCACATTGCACAGAATCAAACAGAATCTTGCCTTCTGTCCAGTGGAAATGACTTTATCAGAACTGTCAGGAAGATAGATTCCATTGTTTGGCCTTGCATATCTCTATGAGTCAAAACCTGACAATAGGAACAGCTCAGACCTAAAACGTACAGAGAATACATTCAGTAATACCACTTTTCATTTAGTTTGTGGAAATCAGGGTTCCCATTTGTAAGAATATATGTTCAAGAAAGTTTACTATAGCTTTTTTTGTAATAGCAAAAACGTAGAGATAATTTGAATTTTATCAGGAAGTGTTTTAAAAAGTATGGTTCATCTATAATGTAGAATATAACATGCAATTTTTAAAAAATGAGTTGAGATTACCTATATGAACTTGAAAAGCGGTGATACATTCGTAAGTGATAAAAATTGCAGTGTAGTGTTAATGGAAAATGTTACAGTAAGATCTTACTTTGGAGAAAAATAAGGAAATCTTTCTATGTGTGTATACATGATTTTATGATCCTGGAGAAAGAAGTGGCAAGATGCCGCCTCAGCTATTAAAATTTGTTACCGTGAGAGCAGATTTGGCCTGGGGGAGGAGACATTAACACGTCTGTATTTGACTTTTACAGCAAGCATGTATTGATATTGTGGTTCTTTAATAAAGTGAAAATTTTGAGGAGCATGGGTTTGAGATAGATGGATTATAAGCTAGTTTTTATCACTTAATATTCATGAGAGGTTTGGAATTAATAAATTATCTAACCTCAGCCTTCATCTGTAAAAAGGGAGTAACACCTACCTCACAGTGTATAATTAAAGGAAATATACGAAGCTTGTAACATTATCCTTTTATAAATGTTACTTTCTTGGCTGGGCGCGGTGGCTCATGCCTGTAATCCCAGCACTTTGGGAGGCCGAGACGGGCAGATCACGAGGTGAGGAGATTGAGACCACTGTGGCTAACACGGTGAAACCCCGTCTCTACTAAAAATACAAAAATTAGCTGGGCGTCTTGGCGGGCGCCTGTAGTCCCAGCTGTACGGGAGGCTGAGGCGGGAGAATGGCGTGAACCTGGGAGGCGGAGCTTGCAGTGAGTGGAGATCGCGCCACTGCCTTCCAGCCTGGGCGGCAGAGCGCGACTCCGTCTCAAAAAAAAAAAAAAAAGTTACTTTCTTTTTCCTTCCACACAAGGGATTTGGAGTAGAATATTAAAATAAATGCAGGGTGCGTTGGCTCTGCTACTGGTGTGTTCTCTTCATGTTCTCAACTTGGCCTTGGCCTTCCAAAGAGGTGGAATAGTGTCTCCACAAAGATCCAGCAGATAATCACTATTTCTCCCTTTAATCTTTTTAGAGACAAAGTAAGAATAATATGCAATGGTGCATTGGCCCTCTATGGGTTATTTACCTGGTACCTCAGTTATTACTAACCCAGCCGAGAAGCAGGAAGGAAGGAGATGGGCCTCTGAACAGCTAAAACAGGTGTCTAAAGTTGAGGGTCTCCTGGATCATTTATTCTTAATTTAGATAACAAAATGAAGTTTTTCCAGCTTTGGCACGTTAGTGAGGATGCTATGGCAGGTACCCTGGGAGCAGCCAGAAGTGACAGCCTGGTTTGAGCTGAGGGGTCTGTGGAAGACTGATACTCAAACACAAGAGCTCAAGAAGCCAGATGGTCTGAGCCCACACTTGGTTTTCACAGTGAATAACTGCTCTTCATAATGACAAAGCTGCATTATTAGAAATTAATTCGTACTTCATATAATCGTGCAAAGGCTCTTAGAGTGTGATATCATTTAGGAGGTATTACCTCCAGATATGATTAAACTCCTTCAGTTTTTCTGCAAAGTTTTGTTTTTGTATCAGTGCCAGAATTTAACAGTGGTCTCTATCCTACAAGGGAAAGATAGAGTAGCTGCCTTTAGTTAGAAATGTACATAACCAAGAGTGACAGGCATTAGAAATTGTTCAAAAAGGATCTTAACCTGAAACAGTGCAATAATTTCCTACAAGTGCAGTATTTGCCTTTTGAGTAAAATAAGGTCCACTGTCTATTATCCATCTTTGCAGCCTGATGAGTTTTAGAATTCAGAGCTTTTCAGATTTTTTGAAAGGAAATATGTATGTATACAATAACCACACGTCACGTCACATAAAAGCCCTGGCAGGGTCTAAGGTAACACACTATAATAAAGCATTAATATTTCTGCAGTAAAATGTATGAAGTACTCATTAGGACAAGCTGTGTAGTTAATTTAAATAGTAAACCAGTAAACTGGGTGTGATGGCTCATGCCTGTAATCTCAGCACTTTGGGAGGCTGAGGCAGGCGGATCACGAGGTCAAGAGATTGAGACAATCCTAGCTAACACGGTGAAACCCCGTCTCTACAAAAAAAAAAAAAAAAAAAAAATACAAAAAACTAGCCAGGCGTGGTGGCGGGTGCCTATAGTCCCAGCTACTGGGGAGGCTGAGGCAGGAGAATGGCATGAACCCAGGAAGTGGAGCTTGCAGTGAGCCGAGATCACGCCACTGCACTCCAGCCTGGGCGACAGAGCGAGACTCGGTCTCAAAAACAAACAAACAAACAAAAAAATTAGCTGGGCGTGGTGGTGTGTGCCTGTAATCCCAGCTACTCTGGAGGCTGAGGCAGGAGAATCACTTGAACCTGGGAGGGGGAGGTTTCAGTGAGCCGACATCACGCCACTGCACTCCAACCTAGTGACAGAGCAAGACTCCATCTCAAAAAAATAAATAAATAAATAATAAACCAGTCAATGAAAGAGTGGAACAAATATAGATTGTAAGTACTCTAGTAGTCATTTTTCTAAGGAAAACATTTTATAACTCTTTTAATATATACAGGTTCAAATTCAGCTAAATATGCCTGTGCATACAAGGATGAACATGTGGAACCTCTAGTGTTTGTACATCCTAGAGGAGAGGAACATCAGTGCCTGTCCCAGCAGCAGGCTGGCGGGGGACATCTGATGCCAGCAGGAGCAGGATTAAATGCTGCACTCTAGCGGCGCCCTTTTTAAGGACTCCTTGCTCCCCATGTCATAATGGTTCATTAATCTGGGTTCCCGTCAGTTCCTTTTTAATTATGAAAACTGCTGTAAACTCATGTTCACTGAATAAATGTACATGGCTCAAAGCCCACCACTGACTGATCACACATTTTCACCGTATCATCTAGTGATTATTGTTCTACCCATTTTACAATTTCCTCTTCATCAGCACTATAACCCTCATGATTATCTATATTTAAAACCATTTCTGCACCAGGCGCAGTGGCTCACGCCTGTAATCCCAACACTTTGGGAGGCCAAAGCAGTAGGATCGCTTGAGGCCAGGAGTTCAAGACTAGCCTGGACAACATTGCAAGACCTCATCTCTACAAAACAGTTTTAAAACTCAGCTTGGCATTCTGGCATGCACCTGTAGTCCCAGCTACTCAGGAGGCTAAAGTGGGAAGATTGCTTGAGCCCAAGAATTTGAGACTTCAGTGAGCTCTCATCGCATCCTTGCACTCCAGCCTTAGTGACAGAGCGAGACCTTGTCTCTTTTTTTTTTGAGACCAAGTCTTACTCTGTCACCGAGGCTGGAGTGCAGTGGCGCAATCTCAGCTCACTGCAGCCTCTGCCTCCTGAACTTAAGCGATTCTCCTGCCTCAGCCTCCTGAGTAGCTGAGATATAGGCATGCACCACCACGCCCAGCTAATTTTTGTATTTTTAATAGAGACAGGGTTTCACAATACTGGCCAGGCTCGTCTTGAACTCGTAACCTCAAGTGATCTGCCCGCTTTGGCCTCCTAGAGTTAGGATTACAGGCGTGAGCCACTGTGCCCGGCCTGAGACTTTCTCTCTTAAAAAAAAATTTTTTTTTCTTTTTGTAGTGGTTTCTCCACTTAAAACAGGCACATCAGGGTCTTCACTGTCAATGTGAAATATATATTTGATGTCGGTTTTATAGTTTAATGGATAAACTTTGGTAATAAGGTAGTCTTATTAGTGATATAAAATCCTTTGAAGTCTTCATCTGTAGATTTGGTTTCAAACATCACTGTAAGCCAGCATCCATGCCACTGCAGGGAACTCACGCAGCTGCTATGGAGTAGTTATTGACCAGCCAGAAAGTACTTACCTGGTTACTCATGCTTTGTTTGCAGAGTAAGGCCTGGGTGAGTTACATATACCTCTCAAACATTTTAGATGTTGCTCTTTCCAGCCACTGCCAGTTTTATGTCATGTGGCCAACAATAGTGGCACACCCCAGAACAGTCAGCCAGTTCCTCAAAGCCTATGGTTGCTCACTCACTAGTGTTGTGAAATGTTTTTCCAGAATGTGCCACCAGGAAAGAGCTGTTTCTTCAGCACTTTCGATTTGCTGAAGACTAAGGTTCTTGGCTGGGCACGGTGGCTCACACCTGTAATCCCGGCACTTTGGGGGGCCAAGGCAGGTGGATCACAAGGTCAGGAGTTCGAGACCAGCCTGGCCAACATGGTGAAACCCCATCTCTACTAAAAATACAAAAATTAGCCAGGCATGGTGACGTGCATGTGTAATTCCAGCTACCTGGGGGGCGGAGGTGTCTCAGAAAAAAAAATAATAATACAAAAGTGAGTAACATGTGGAACCACATATACATGGAGGTACACAGCTCAGAGCTTACAATTTATGTTTTATTATTACTATTTATTTATTTTAGCTTCATCGGGTACATGTGCAGGTTTGTTACATGGATATATTGTGTGATGCTGAGGTTTGGGCTTGGATTGAGCTCATCACCCAAATAGTGAACATAGTACCCAATAGGTCATTTTGCAACATTTTTCCCGTATTTCCCCCCTCCCTGCTTTTGGAGTCCCCAGTGTCTATTGTTCACAACTTAAAAAAAAATTTTTTTAAGAGATGTGGTCTCCCTGTGTTGCCCAGGCTAGTCTTGAACTGCCGAGTTCAAGTGATCCTCCCACCTCAGCCTCCCAAAGTGCTGGGATTACAGGTGTAAGCCACCACCCCCAGCCGATTGTTCTCATCTTTCTGTCCATCTGTACCCAGTGTTTAGCTCTCACTTAGGAGTGAGAACACCTGATACTTGGTTTTCTGTTTCTGCATTAATTTACTTACAATGGCGGCCTCCAGCTGCATCCATGTTGCTGCAGAGAACATACTTTTGTTCTTTGTTATGGCTGTGTAGTATTCCGTGGTATATGTGTACCACATTTAAATCCAGTCCACTGTTGACAGACATCTAGATTGATTCCATACTTCTGCTGTTGTGTATAGTGCTGTGATGAACATGCTAGTGCAGGTGTTGTTTTGGTAGAAGAATTTATTTTCTTTTGGGTGTATACCCAATACTGAGATTGTTGGGTCGAATGGTAATTCTATTTTTAGTTATTTGAAATATCTCCAAACCGCTTTTCACAGGGGCTGAACTAATTTGCAGTCCCACCAACTGTGTGTGTTTCCTCTTCTCTGCAGCCTTGTCAGCATCTGTTACTTTCAGGGCTTACAATTCAGAATGAGATCAGACAGATACACAGATCATATACTCACAAGGGGCTTCAGAGAAATGAGTGGTTAAGTTTCTGTCTAGGAATTGGGGAAGAAATAGGAGGACTACAGAATAAGTGATACTTGTACCAGACCTCATAGGATGGGTGGGATTGTATTGGGTGGTGGGAGAGATTGTGAGGATATCCCTCCTTTGATATCTGTGCTCTCCTTTTTTATTAGCAATAGAACCCCTAATTTAGCTGAAATAAAAATTAAATTTCCCATTCTGCCTTAAAGCTGGGAGAGGCCATTGACTGAGTTATGGTCAGTGGAATTTAAGCAAAATGGTACGTACAACTTAGGCAGTGAGGCATAAAGTGTGAGGAGTTTTAAGGTTGTTGGGTAGCTGGGGGAAGTAGCACGATAGTGTAGAAAAAAAAAACAAAAAACGAAGTTCATGCAATTTCTTAGAGCCTGATGCAATACCTTTCCATCTGTTGTTTCTCAGTAGCACATTCAACATGGAATCTAAGATGGTCCTGACAAAACAACAGAGGCAAGCCATGCCCTTGTCCCATGGGATTAGTGCCAGCCAGCCAGCAATAAGAAATTTCCTGCAATAGGACTGTTATCCACTAGTCCATCAGTCTGAGGGGCTAAAGGTCAGTGCTGTGGCTTTAACATCTCATAAATGACCCATCCTGGCTGTCATCTTAAGTGTTAGCCACTAAAGTTTACTTAGTATCTACATTTAAAGGAATTACTATAAAGTAAGCCAAATTTTAGCTTATTCCACCTATTGAAAAACAAAAATGGGCCGGGTACAAGGGCTCATGCCTATAATCCCAGCACTTTGGGAGGTCGAAGCAGGTGGATCACCTGATGTCAGGAGTTCAAGACCAGCCGGGCCAATATGACAAACCCCCTCTCTACTAAAAATACAAAAATCACATGGGTGTGGTGGCATGTGCCTAAATTCCAGCTACTCAGGAGGCTGAGGCAGGAGAATCGCTTGAACCTGGGAGGCAGTTGCAGTGAGCCGAGATCTTGCCACTGCACTCCAGCCTGGGTGACAGAGTGAGACTCCATCTCAAAAAAAAAAAAAAAAAAAAAAAGGCCAGGCATGGTGTCTCATACCTGTAATCCCAGCACTTTGGGAGGCAGAGGCGGGCGGATCACAATGGCAGAAGATTGAGACCATCCTGGCCAACACGATGAAACCCTGTCTCTACTAAAAATACAAAAAATTAGCTGGGCATGGTGGCGGGCACCTGTAGTCCCAGCTACTCAGGAGGCTGAAGCAGAGAATTGCTTGAAGCCGGGAGGCGGAGCTGGCAGTGAGCCGAGACCGCACCTCTGCACTCCAGCCTGGGTGACAAGAGCAAGACTCCATCTCAAAAAAAAAAAAAAAAAAAAAAAAAACCACAAATAATAAACTTGGAAGACAAATGATTAAACAGTGTATGTCAATGTAGAAGGTTCTGTAATAAAAAGTAACCCAATCGATAATCTAAGGATTTTAGTCCTCTTGTTTTTATCTATTCTAGCGTGTCTTGTGAGAGCTACAGAGGCGTTTACAAATATCTTTGCATTAACCTGAAATCAGCAAGGTAGTCTAACATACTTACTGGAATTCATACTGTAACACATGTACTGCTGTGAAATACAACTAGAATCCACATTTCTTAGACTAGTATATTTACCTCCTAATATAACAATTGCGAAATAAAAATTAATGTAAGTTCTGCCACAGTTGACAGTAAGATGTACAAAACTTTGGGTCCAAAATGAATTCTTTTTGTGTAGTGATCAGGTGGTTGAATTACCAATGTGTATTGGCAATGGCGTCTCCCAAAATTGGTTTTAAAATAGAAAATTCAACCACAAAGAATCTCTCAGTCTTAGAAAAAATTTAGCACATCAATGCTATACAGCTTATAGAAAATGTCAAAGAAATGTACAAATTCTATTAAAAAAATAGGGCAAGCATTTTAGTTGGAACATAAAACTAATGTCTTCTTCTTCTTTATCAAATCCTCCCCTAAATGTTATGAACACGTGCATTAGTGTTTTTTCAAGCCCATTTTATAACAAGATGTACAAGTGATAATTCTTAAGTTTATTCAGTTTGCTTTAAGAATATAAAATACATCCATCTCTTCATCATGTTTGCTTCTTATATGCAAGAATATTAGTGGAAGCCTCTTTATGCTTATGGTCCCTCAGGTATTTCTGCAGATCTCTGGCGGCTGTGAATTGACATTCTGCAGCACATGTTGCCTAGTGCCTGTTTTGTCAAGTTTTTTTTTTTGATCAGCGAAACTTTGTAAGTTGTTTCTTAGTTCCAAGACTTTCTAACTTGCTGTGGATTTCTGGGTAAATATTTGTAATTTTTTTTCCAGAATGAAATTCTTCCTGACTTTTAAAACTCAAACTTCTAAGTGCACCGACCTGACTGATTTGACTCCCTTCCTGATCAGTGCCATGGAAGCAGTTCAGGCGCACCAGAGACACAAAGCCAGCCTCAAAGAATCACTCTAATCTAAACATAGAGGGCTCTTCGTGTCCTTTAGGGCCCAGACTTGGTTTGAAGCAGAGAACCCTGGCCTGCACACCCAGGGTTTCCAGAGGTGATGGTGCCGAGTAGGCCCTGGGAGACTGGTGGAGAAATAAGCTGCCAGGGAAGCCACCACTTCAGACTCTGCTAATGTTATTTCAGAGGCTGGGATGATCACAGACAATCCTGGTCAGCTCTTTAATTACTAATTCATTTTTCACCTTTGCAGACTTCTCTAGAGGTTATTGTTAGCCTGTGAGATAGCTGTATCATTTCATTGATTTCTATGTTATGACATACTCTTGGATACAGTTGTCAAACGTTTCTTTGACAGGAATAATTTTATTCCTGTAATTAAGCATTAGAGAGCACCCCATACGGGGATACATAAGCCAGAGTGTTCTGTCTGTATCCCCAGGTTCACCCAAACTGGAGATCTCATTCTTTGCTTCCTCCTTTTGCCCTCTTCCCCTGCACCCCAATCACACTCGTCAATTCTGTGTTCATAGTATCTCCAACATCCTTCTCTTTCCATCCCATTCCCTGTGTTTTACCCTTGGGAGGTGTTTAGTAAATGCTGACCAACTGATACAATTTCATTTCCCTTTTTATTCCTTGCATTTGAATATGACACTAGTTTTAATTTAGTTAAGTGTTAAGTTTTATTTAAAACCTTTAGGCTATGGTGTACTGAAGTAACTTTAGGACACATTCTCTTTAGCCAGATAATTCAATGACAAAAAAACTTGAAAAGCTTAAGTTTTGTTCTTGTTATAGAGGAACCAAATTCCTCATTTCTTTTAGGAGTATCTTTTGAAATACATGTTATTTCCAGCTTAAAGAACCTAGACATAAAGTCTTACCCCAATAGATGACTAGATGTGCCAGTGTAATTATTTGAAAGTATTTTTAAGGGGCTATTACTTCACTTTTTTTTTTCCTTATTTAGATAAGAGTCTTGGTCTGTCACCCAGGTTGGAGTGCAGAGGCACAGTCACAGCTCACTTCAGCCTTGATCTCCCAGGCTCAACCAGTCCTCCCACTTCAGCCTCCCGAGTAGCTGGGAGTACAGGTGTGAGCTCCTGTCCCTGTGATTACTTTACTTTTTTATTGAATGTACCCCATAATTATTGGTTCTTGTTTATTTTTTCTTTATTTTTCTTTTTATCGGGCAGCCACCTGAGCCAGGGTAGGCTCAGAGAGACTTCTAGTTCTTGTTTTCAAGTAAGAAGTCAAACAGTTTACAATGTCATTCATTTTGTGCAGTTCCCATGATTTGCTCTGTCATTTTCAGAGCTACCAGGAATACATAGCGTTGAGTCTGCCCACTTGCTTTTGGCTACACTTATTCCATCCCAGGGACAGAGAGGATGCTCCACGCCCTCAAGAGTGATAGCCACTCCTCCCAGGCCACACTGGAACCCCCTGGTGGCACTGAACAGTATTATCCTGTCTCCTGGAAACAGGCCAATATCCTGCATCTGTAACGTGCAGCAGGAGAGCCCTGATGTTCTCAATGCTGACCTGAACGTCAGGAATTCCAGGTGCTCTGAATTATCTGAATTTGTCATCCAAATCAACATTGTAAACCAAGCAAATTAGCAACAAGGTCTAAAGCATTGCAGTGACAAATTAAGAAATCCACACTTGGACCTAAATGTTAAGTCACAAAATTTCTAAATTAAAATGGAGCAGATTCAGGAAGGCTCTGTGGGATTTTTTTTTTTTTTTTGAACATAGAGTTTACTATAGTCTGTTCACTTTGGCAGGTCACACTTCATGTTAAAATGCTCTTTTTGGAGGATGTGACCTCCAAAAGAAAATGTTAAAAGGGGGCACAGATGGCTGCTATAAGAGTTTGCTCTATAGTGATAACACTATATGGATAAGATGATAATAGTAAGTGTTTGTGTATATTTTTTACATATAGTGATAACACTATATAAGAACCATCTGGATAGAACTCAAGGTAGTGTCTTGGATCACAGATTGAAAGATCCTAACCAGGTGTCTTAGTTCATTCCTGCCCTATAACACAATACTCTAGACTGGTAATTTATAAATAGAAATATATTTCTCACAGTTCCGGAGGCTGTGAAGTTCGAGGTCAAGGCGCAGGCAGATTTGGTGTCTGGCAAAGTCTCACTCTACCTTCAAGATGACTCCTCTTGCAATATCATTACACGGCAGAAGGAGGGGAGGGGGCCAAGTAGTTCCCTGAAGCCTCTTTTATAAGGACATTAATCTCATTCGTAAGGGCAGAGCACTTAGGGCCTAAACATTGGAGCAGTGATTGGAGTCGCTGCGTGTTCCCCACCCAGGGTGGTACATGAACCCCAGTATGCAGTAGAAGGGAACAAGGGGAGGGCTGGGGCTTGAGTCACCACTGCTTTCCATCATGGCTGCTGTAGCCCAGTGTTGCTGCAGAATGTCTGCCCAGGCATGGGTGCTGCAGGATGCCACTCCAGAGCCCTATTATACTTGACCCTCCACCCCCAGCTTCAGCTTGCTCCTGGAAAGCTGCACTCTGCTCGTAGGCTGTGTTGCCAACCAGCCTCTGCGAGCATCCTGCAGCTGCCTCCCATTTGAGGGTCTGCATTCTGCTGCAGCTGAACCTCTGAAGAAATGAAAGCCTTGTATTCCCATCCCTGCTCATAGTTTTTAGCCGCCTATTAGGACCAATCTCCACACTTAAAGCATTCACCTTCATCCTCTCTAGCTCTGGGAACACCTTGCTTAATCCTCTTCAATAAGGCTAGAATTAGCCTTAAGAAAATTTAAGAAAAAGCTCTTAAACTCCTTTACTGGATGCCAGTGAGACATACAAGCAGCCTACTCACAAGTGAGAGATTAAGCAAAAAGGAATTTTATCTCACATAATAGTCCAAGGGTAGAGCTTGATCAAGATATGTCACTATGGCAAGTCATCCCTCCTGTCCTTTTTGCACATTGGCTGTATCTCTGTCAACTTCCCCTACTTGTGGAGCAAGATAGTTGTCATAGTTCTCGAATCTTCAAGTGTTTCTTGACCGAAGTCAAGTGGAGATGAGTCTCGGCTTCCCTCGGCAGTCCCAGAAAGCCTCAGTGTATCTTACTAACTTTGACTGGGGCACAGCCCTATCCTTGAGCTATCCTGTGGCCAGGGGGAATGCATATCTGATTGGCCAGGCCTGATTCATATGCTTACTCCTGGAGCAGAGAATAGTTAATGCCATCTGAAACTAACCTCAATTCTGGAGGGAGAAATATATCCCTAGAAGAAAATTGGGATACTATTATCAGAAGGGAAATGGATGCAGAATGTTCACAAATACATCCCTTCTTTACTCAGTGTTTTTCTTAATTATAAATAAATTCTTCTGGCCAATGCTGTATACAATTCCTTCTCTACTGTCTTCAAGATCCCTAACAGTGCTTATCAAACTTTAAAATGCAAAGAAACCATCTGGGGAATCCTACTAAAAATGCAGATTAACATCCTTCAGTAGTGTGATGATGGCTGAAATATGGGAAGAGCAGGTGCCACAGGAGCTCCAATAGGGCTGCTCGCTCATTAGCCTCAATTGCCTCTGTGAAATAGGAGACAGAAGGCCAGCAGTGGCTTAGGGCAATGGTCTCAAAGTGTGTTCCCTGGAATAGTAGTGGCAGCATGACCTGGGAATTTATTAGAAACACACATTCTCAGGCTCTATCCCGGATTTACTGAGTTAGAGACTTCAGTAATGGGGTCCAGCAATTCGTGGTTTTTGTTTTGTTTTGTTTTGTTTTGTTTTTGAGACGGAGTCTCACTCTGTCACCCAGGTTGGAGTGCAGTAATGCGATCTCGGCTCACTGCAACCTTCACCTCTGCCTCCCGGGTTCAGGCAATTCTCCTGCCTCAGCCTCCCAAGTAGCTGGGACTACAGGCACATGCCACCACGCCCGGCTAATTTTTTGTATTTTTTTAAGTAGAGACGGGGTTTCACTGTGTTAGCCAGGATGGTCTTGATCTCCTGACCTCGTGATCCGCCCACCTCGGCCTCCCAAATTACAGGCATGAGCCACCGCATCCAGCCCAATATGTGTTTCAGTAAGCCCTGCAGGAAATTGTGCACACTGAAGTTGGAGAACCACTGGGTTAGGGCCTTGCTGTTCATGGCTCTTGAGCTAGCAGCATGCATATCATGCTAGAAATGCAGAATCTCTGGTCCCATACACAACAGACCTACTGGATTAGAATCTGCATTTTTTTTTTGAGGCGGACTCTCACTCCATCACCCACACTGGAGTGCAGAGGTGTAATCTCGGTTCACTGCAACCTCTGCCCCCCGGGTTCAAGCAGTACTCCTGCCTCAGCCTCCTGAGTAGCTGGGATTACAGGCGTCCTCCACCACACCCAGCTAATTTTTGTGTTTTTAGTAGAGATGGGCTTTCACCACGTTGGCCAGGCTGGTCTCAAACTCCTGACCTCAAGTGATCCACGCAAAATGCTGGGATTACAGGCGTGCGCCACTGCGCCGGCCAAATCTGCATTTTTAACAAGATCCCCCAGATGATTTGTTTGCATTTTAAAGTTTGATAAGCACTGTCTTAGGGATCTTGAAGAGAGTAGAGAAGGAATCATATAGAGAATTGACCAGTTGCACACAAAAGCATTGCCAGACTGGCACTTGAGCTTGTACCTCCTCCATGTCTCATGGCCGTGATCCCCACAAGAGTTATTTTTTTTCCAGTTGCTCTTAAGCGGCTCAAATGTAGAAGCAAGCCTTGCATTCAGATTAACTTGTAGTTGGAGGTTAGCAGAACAGGCATGTCAGAAAGAGAAAAGATTGAAAGTTGACATGCGACCATGATAATGGCCAAAATGGTGCAGATGTGAGTGTAGACTGGATAGGAAGGAGAGTGGCCATGAAAAGGTGGTGACAACCTGAATGTTTCTGATTCCCTGAAGCAGGTAAGGTGTGAGAAAAAGTTAGCAGAGCAGTGGTCCAAGATTGCTGTATAGAGTCTGTGGAACTGTTGATAGGCCTAGAGAAAACTGTCCAAAAGAACCTTCTGGATGATGGAAATGTTCTCTATCTGCACTGTCCAGTATGGTAGCCGCTAGCCACATGTGGCTGGGGAGCACTTGAAATATGACTGGTATGACTAAAGAACTGTTGGAAACATTACTAATAGTTCTAAAGGCCAAAGCTATACAAAAAGATTCTCAGAGAAATGTTGCTTTCTTCTCATCTCCACTAACCTATTCCAATTCCTCTCTTCTATTCCAACCCTTTTTAACCCACCCCCGTAACCACTCTTTCATTTCTGGCTTTTTCTTCCTGTATTTCTTTTGCATAATGAGCTGATAGTGGTGTGTTTTCTTATATTCCCTTCTTACATGAAGTGTAGCTTACTACAGATACATTGAATTTTGCTTTTATTATTACTATTTTTTGAGACAGTCTTGCTCTGTCACCCAGTCTGGAGTGCAGTGGGGGGATCTCGGCTCACTGCAACCTACACCTCCTTGGTTCAAGCAATTCTCCTGCCTCAGCCTCTCGAGTGGCTGGGGCTACAGGTGCATGCCACCATGCCCAGCTAATTTTTTTTTTTCCTGTATTTTTAGTATAGATGGAGTTTGACCATGCTGGTCAGGCTGGTCTCAAACTCCTGACTTTGTGATCCACCTGCCTTGTCCTCCTAAAGTGCTGGGATTACAGGCATGAGCCATCACGCCCAGCCTGAATTTTGCGTTTTTTCACTTGAGTATGTTTAGAAATCAATTGGTTCATAAAGCTCTTCCTCAGTGTTTTGTTTGTTTGTTTGTTTGTTTTTTTGACACGGAGTCTCACTCTGTCACCCAGGCTGGAGTGCAGTGGTATGATCTTGGCTTACTACAACCTCTGCCTCCTGGGTTCAAGCGATTCTTCTGCCTCAGCCTCCTGAGTAGCTGGGATTAACAGGTGCATGCCACCATGCCTGGCTAATTTTTGTATTTTTTGTAGAGACGGGGTTACACTGTGTTAGCCAGGATGGTCTCGATCTCCTAACCTCGTGATCCACCCACCTCGGCCTCCCAAAATGCTGGGATTACATGCGTGAGCCACTGCACCCGGCCCCTTCCTCAGTTTTTAAAAAAGCTGCATTGACCTCTGTTGTGGGGATGTGTTACAATATATTCAACTAATCTCCTACGCATAGCATTTAGGTTTTTCAATTTTGCATTTACAGCAGACAGTGCTTCAATTTATAACCTTGTGGTCTGTACAGATTCACAGCAAAGGAGCAAGATAATTTAGGCCACATATCAAACTGTGAAGCCTTGATGTGCCCATCTCCAAAAGCCACCTTCATATTTGACTACCCACTTTTAGACTCCATACAGTTACTGCCTTGAGACCTGATTAAGCTGCTAGATTCCCTGGACACTCTGTAAGTGGGCCTAGCAACAGTCTTCTCAGCTGCAGCCATTCCCCTGCCATTCCAGAGTAGGGTTTTTGTTTTTGTTTTGGTTTGTTTTGGTTTTTTTTTTTTTTTTTTTTTTTTTTGAGATAGTCTCACTCTGTTGCCTAGGCTGGAGTGCAGTGGCACCATCTTGGCTCACTGCAACCTCCACATCCTGAGTTCAAGCAATTCTCCTGCCTCAGTCTTCTGAGGAGCTGGGATAACAGGCATGCGCCACCATGCCTGGCTCATTTTTGTATTTTTAGTAGAGATGGGGTTTTGCCATGTTGGCCAGGTTGGTCTTGAACTCCTGACCTCAGGTGACCCATTTGTCTCAGCCTCCCAAAGTGTTGGCGTTACAGACATGAGCCATCATGCCCAGCCCAAAGTGGGGCTTTCATTTCAACCTGCATCTTCTCAAGTCAACGTTCATGACCTTATTTTCATCTTTGGGTGACTCCTTCTTACCCCTGGCACCTGATCTTTTCATTTCAGCAAAGACTCAGATAATAAAAATCTGTCTTTAAATAAGCTACGGTTGTAGAATGCTGATCTGCCCCAAACATTCATTCATATGGGAGTTATTCTTTGGGCTTCCTGTTCAATTATTCTGAATGTTTACTGGCCTGTTTAAACTAGAGCTCCACAATTGGGGTTTCAATGGCATCAAGGAAGGCCATATTGTCCTAAAACACTTCTATAAGATTCTATCTCCATTCACTTGGGAGAAGATCTGTTGGGAATTCATCCACCTGGCTTTAAAAAGGCTAAGAACCAGTGTATTACATTCTATATTTTTAAACATTGATTGGAGGGAAAGATACTGGTTGGGGATCACCCTCCAATTCCTGTTCACTTAAGTGATTCCTCATTTTAGGTTAAAAAAAAAAAAAAAATCTTTTTTTTTTTTTTTTTTTTTTTTGAGACAGAGTCTTGCTCTGTTGCCCAAGCTGCGCAATCTCAGCTCACGGCAACCTCCACCTCCCAGGTTCAAGGGATTCTCCTGCCTCAGCCTCCCAAGTAGCTGAGACTACAAGTGCACACCACCATGCTCAGCTAATTTTCATATTTTTAGTAGAGATAGGGCTTTGCCATGTTGGCCTGGCTGGTCTCAAACTTCTGGCCTCAAGTGATCTGCCTGCCTTGGCCTTCTAAATTGCTGGGATTACAGGCATGAGCCACCGTGCCCAGCCTTAATATACAAATTTTATACAAGCTTTTAAATACATATTTAAAATGCATATTAAATATCTCTTTTGGACAAACAAAACTAAACAGTAAGTTGTACCTCCTTTTAATATTAATGACTCTAAAGATAAAAGAATCTGGCAAGTGTGAAGTTAAAGGACATTTTATTTACTGACAGATTGAAAACTGTAACTCCAGGTAGTGCAAAATGCACCACAACCCAATTACAAAGAACAGGTGTTAACACACAATGTTTAAACAATGCTACACTCATTTTTGGCAAAGTGCTGTATTGTTCAGTCTGTGTACAAAACCATCTATGAACCAATCAGTATAAAAAATTTCTATAAAAACAAAAAATTTAGACAGTGGCTCAAGAAAACAAGCTGCCATTTATGCATAGATTGATGTACAGTAACCTAACCAAATGTCCCTTTTGAATTTTCAAGTTGATGAAAAAAAAAAAAGTGTGTCCAGAAACACATTAAGAAGGCACATGTACAGTCTACAATACTTTTCAGTCTCCATAACTCATGTCCTGCCCCTAT
This sequence comes from Chlorocebus sabaeus, assembly GCF_047675955.1. NCBI lineage: Eukaryota > Metazoa > Chordata > Mammalia > Primates > Cercopithecidae > Chlorocebus > Chlorocebus sabaeus. The sequence continues at coordinate 98,674,131 of NC_132911.1, forward strand.
AAAGAAAATATGTTCACAATTTTACTTGAAAAAAAGCCACTTAAAAAAAAATAACACATGCAATTATTAAAAGTTCAAAATCTCTGGAGGAAAACACAACCAAAACACAAGCAAAACCACTCATACACTCCAAGCCTGAAACACACATCTAACCTCCCCAGGTACTGGTTTGGTTTTTAGAGGTTCACCTAGAAAACAAATATTAAAACTTCAGGCAAAACAGAGCAAAACTGGACATTTAACAATTATACAATTTTTAAAAGTGTCATAAAGAAAATTCTCAATGATATACAAAATATTGTCCACTTAAGCTGCCTGCCTTTCAAGAGTAACTCTCCTCCCATGCAAAGGATACTGTTGGACATAAAAGATATCCTCATCTGCATGCTTTCCAGTACCTCTTTCTCCACCTTAAACCACTTTAATTGGTGTCAAATTTCAAGTGAAATTGATATATGGCAAGGCTGACACCACTGTATCATGTAGGTTTTCTAAATAAAGCATTTTATGTATAATTTTAAGCATTAAAATAAGTAGATAGAGATGCCATTTCTAAAATATCAGCATGGCTGATGGCAGTGAAACCATCCAAGATAGAAGCCCAACTTTTAACAAGTTTAACCAGTATTTATGGGCCTTATAAAATAAAAAGATAATTTTAAAGTAACATTACAAACATATACTAGTGTCTCCCAGTACAAGGAGCAGTCTCTTAATTGACTCAAAGAACAAAAAATAATACGTGGAAACTCTTAAACTTTTCCCACTAATCTATTTAAATGTAAGTATCTTCTAGTTGGAGTCCTTTATATTTTTGTTTCTAACTCAAAGCAAATGAGAATAATGAAGATACTCTTCCTTGCTCGTTTTTCTTAAGAGTACATAAAGATAATATATAATGTATTTCATCGAGGAGAAAGAGAAGTAGCAAGGATTTCAATGAAGACATAATGATTACAAACCAGTGTACTATACAGATTTGAGAAGCAGAAACAATGCTGAACAGCCTGCTCAAGTTTTAAATAAACTGTCTTCTCACTCAAAGTACTGATACAACAGAGAAGGTATGTAAACAGGAACAGTTTGCATGGGGATAGGAAAAATGTACAGGAAATTAATATTTCTTAAAAGGTCCCTGCGATAGGAAGTCAAAAATCCAATCACTGTGCATCTTTCTGCAAAAAATTCCCCACCCAATCAACCATATAAATGCATTGCCACAGAAGATAAATAATGGATGGCTAATTTTCCACTTACAGTGCAGTACACAATTAGTTGTGGAAGAAAAATAAACATAAGATATATATTATAAAATGTTTTATCAACAAAAACAAACTTTGAGAAACATGGTGCACTGTAAAAGCTAAGAAACTCATTCACGAAGCACTGCTTGTGTACACCACGTATTCCAGACTTTTTCCAAGTAACATTCTATGTTAACAGTTTAGAGCTACTAATTCAGAGGGGTCTTATTTCTCACTGCTTGCATTTTAAAGAAATATGACTAAAGCACATTGTAAACCACTAATATTTATAATAGCAAAAAAAAAAAAAAAAAAAAAGCTCATAATAAAATGCATTTTGGCCGTGTTTCAGAGAATACTTAACAGGTCAACATCGTTTTGTGTTGTGGTTGGCCTTGTGTCGTACATACAGGAGATGTCTAACATCTAATGACCAAGAGTTTCAACTGAATTATATAACCATTTTCTTCAACACTTACATGTGCCAATTTTAGGCAGAAACCACAGTATGATATTCCGGGTGGTGTGGTAATCCCAACCTTGAAAAAAAGCCCAGTGAATGTAATTTTTTGTTTTCTAGGTACAAAGCATAAAAAACTAGCCCCAGATAAGGCAAACAAAAAGTCAATATGGAAATCTGGAGAAAAAGGCCATTGCAGTTAATACACAAATCTGTTCATGCTGCCAAACAAAATCTAATGGCTGAACTTCTGTAGCTTGTGAGGTACTAACAACTTACATGCAATGTATGAAAAAGAGACGCCGTGTATTCAGAGGTTTACATCCTGAAGACATTAAGCTGGTCTATTTTCAGGTTACCAATGCATGGCCCTATAACAAACATTGTATAAAACATACACACCTTCATGGAAACTCTACCTTATCTCCCAACTCTGGTAAACACTAATGGTAAGAAAACAACTTCTAACTCACTTTGACAAAACTTTACAGAGTTGGCCCCTAATTAGACAACAAATAAATAAAGGGGAAGTCAAAACAGAAAGGGCAATAAGGAGAAAGGGGGGATCTAGACTCTTGTTCTAAGGAGCCATTCTGGCACTTCATCACAGCCAGTAGAAGAACAATGTAAAACCTCCATCTAACTACACATTTGACCTCTTCCACTCCAAACACTCTAGTCTAGTCAGAGAAGAGCACAGCTCTTCCCTGAAAGTCTCCCAGGGTTCCCTGGATCAAGCCACTACAGGGTTATTGAAAAATATAATACTTCACATAAGTATATGCTGCTTTTCTCCTTGAAAACATTTTATAGACCTGTACTCATTTAATTAGGGTTGCAGAGGAGATGGAAAAACAAGCTGTTTGATTATGTAGGCAACACTTCTGTCAGTAGAATTGCTTTGGATTATAAATGTGTTTACTTCAGAGGAAATCAGTCAGAGTGGATGGCTCAGCAAAACCCATCACAACTGCGGAAAAAGGAAGTGACTGGCTAGAGGTAAGGAAATAGATTTTCTCTAAGTTAACTGGCCAACGTGTGAATCGAACCCTGCACCCTGGCCTCATTAGCACCAACACTGTGAAGAACAGCTGTGGCAGAGAAAGTGCCACGGCCCCACCCCATCACCAGATTCAGTAGAAAGGCCCTTGGAATTTCCTACAAGGTTCAGTTCTGAACAGCCCCACTTCAAATCAGTATAGAATCCTCACAGTGACTCTGTGAGGGAGGTAAATGTCACTGCTTCCCTGTTGGTGGGGGAAACAGAGGCCAGAGTGGTTAAAGACTTTGCCTGAAGTTAAAAAAAAAAAAAAAAAAAAGTCATTTGGACTGCAGGGAAGAATACTTACAAGGCAATTAAAAAAGAAAAAGAAAAAAGTTGAGCCAACCTGTCACTCTTCACTCAGATACCATGAAAGACATCAGCAGACATTCCCCCACACCCTTGCTTGCCACTTGGCAGGACAGGCTCCATGACAGAGGATTTTTCACTCTGTATGGAAATATAAAGCCTATCTCTTTTCCCGTGGGCAGAGAGAAATACGAAGTCACTCAAGTGCCTGGACAAGTACTTCCGAATTTATAGCTGAGAGCAAGGTGAGGAGTGGGCAGAATTGGCAGGAAGGAATCGTAACAAATTAAATACTGCACTAATGGGTTAGTTACAGACATGAATTTTTCCAAATAAAATTTCACAGGTCTAATTTAATCCCTCTGCACGGGACAAGTGCCTCTGTCTACAACACCTGTAATGTCTGTACCACGTCATGCAGTCACATTGGAATCACTGAATGCACTCTTCACTAAAGCTTAATGTACCTGAATTCCAGATGAACTGCATGACTAATCTGGGGAAAAACCATACGCACAGAATACATCAAGTTTTCTTTCAAAAGAAAGTCCAGCCATAATTCCATTATATCCATGGCAACTATCACCTGTTAATGCTCATATTAGTGTGTAAAAATGTATTCATCATATACAGAGAGATTATCAAGTACTGGTCAATAAAGTGTATAGCTGACCCTGAGAATAAATTTTTGCTTGCTCAAAAGATTAATACAAAATAAAATGAAAATGAAAGATGCCTATTCTCGTACTTGGGAAGAAATGTCTTTAAAATGCTGACTAATGTACACCCTAATAGATTTAAAGACACCCCCAAACACCAAACACTGTAATTATATTGGTATGTTTCCAGAAATAATCTGAAAAAGTGTACAAAAAAGTAAATGTTAAAGGCAAGGCATTATGTGATACACAGCATATAAATCTGGTTTTCAAGATAGTGTCTAAATACACTGATAAAACTGTGATTGGTTATCAATTGGTTGTAAAGAGACAACACTTTCATTGTACATATACACACATACATACACACATGCACAAACCAAGAGAAACCAACCAATAAAACTTAAAATTCTTAGTAATTGTACTGACGCGGGCAGGGCTGATGAACAACCCAGCCATTGTGCTTGACTTGCCGAGAGTGGCAATCCCTGGTAAGATTTTGGCGACGAAGGCTATTTCTGTTAAGAGACTGTCTTTCACTATGTTCTTTTATCCACTGGGAAGGACGAAAGCTCTTGGGTTGTTCCAGAAAAGTTGTATGAGCAGCAAGAGCTGCAACATAACAATGAATATGCTGCCCCATTTCATTTTGAGCTTCCACTCTGAAACAGAAAAAAGTGGGGATGTATTAAATAACAGAGTATGTTATTAACGAAACTGGAAAAGTTACTTAGCAATTCAGTTTGCCGTGCTAATTTGTTTATGGCTGAATGAGAGTTTGTGTTTCATGGCTGACAGACTTTATTATTCTGTGACCCCACTGACTGATAGTGGCGGAGAGGAAAGCCAATTGTTACTTACTAGAAAGATGCCTTGTAAGCCCCAGATGGCTCACTAAGTAGACTGTTTTCTAAAAATTTGAATTTCATTTACAGAGCACACACATTTATATAAGCTTGTCTGGGAGGGGAGCTAACATTTATTGAATATCTGCATTTGCCAATTCTTTTGCAAATATGTATTTTAATTCTTACCATAATCTTACAAGGAAAATATTTTAATTCCCAAATTTTACTGATCATAAAGCAGTGTGCTCACAATACCTTCACAAGACATTTCCTGTCTATAAGTAAAATGTTCCAGGAAACATGCTTTAAATCTTTATTTAATATGGAAATTCTACCCATTTACCATTTTTCTAGATAAGAAGCTATAGCTTATTATAGAATAAATCTCTTTATTTATCTCACAACAGGGCACTTTTGAGATGGTATTTACATGGCAATATTATAAGACTCTTGAATAACACAATCTTAAAATATGGCTACACATAGTATGATTATGTTTTCCATATAAAAAAACTAATCAAGTGGGATTGCTATAAACTATGTCAACACGTAACATGAAGAGCTTTATGATTTTTAAGGGTTATTTTACAAAGGAAGGGCAGTGACACAGTCTGCCTAAAATCACTTGAGGAAAACACGATTATCTTTTATTACATATATATATGTATATACAAACTTTTTTTAAAGTAGAATTTTAAGAGGCCACATTAAGAAACTAATAGAAAAAAAGTTAATATAAAGAAAGTTATTTTTAGGCTGGGCGCTGTGGCTCACTCTTGTAATCCCAACACTTTGGGAGGCCAAGGCGAGTGGATCACCTTAGTAGAGTTCAAGACCAGCCTGGCCAACGTGGTGAAACACCATCTCTACTAAAAATACAAAAATTAGCCAGGTGTGGTGATGCAAGCCTGTAATCCCAGCTACTTGGGAGACTGAGACAAGAGAATCACTTGAATCTGGGGGGCGGAGGCTGCCATGAGCCGAGATCGCACCATTGCACTCCAGCCTGAGTGACAGAGTGAGACTCCCTCTCAAAAAAAAAAAAAGTCATTTTTAAAAGGTCAGCATTTGGGTCCTTTGCCTCCCTATGCATACATATATCACACAGTCTCGAAGTGAATATACTTACTCTGTGCCCGTGAGTCTTATAAGCAGCTTTTCCTGGCCCTACAAATGTTAAATGGTGAACTATTAAATCACTAGTAAGATTTAAAATGCTATTGTAACTTTACTATTAGGACGTGGTCAACTTTTATTAAAACTGGTTTACTATGTGCCATTAAAGGCACATACATGTACTTAAGATAACATGTAAAACCTTCAAAAACAGTATTTATAAAGGCTAAATGCAATGAAACGTATACCCCGAATCCCACTATAATTACAAAGCACCTCAATTTTCTGTGCTTTATGCTAATATCCCCAATGACAGACACAATTGAAGCAATTTGACGTCTGAAAGACATATGATTTATTTCCTGCTAAGAAAACATTTACTACAAAGCTAGCCTAATTTTGGTAACACCTGATTTCCATCTTGATTTAGCAAGACTTCCTTATAAGAATTTCAAATCCCAAAATAAGGATGTTAAAAAAAATCATAGTTACTATTTTAAAACTGTAATAATTTACAGGAATTTCCTGTGTGCAGAAAGGATTCACATAAAATTCAGTGTATTCTGGCCAGGCATAATAGCTCATGCCTGTAATCCCAGAACTTTGGAAGGTCAAGGTGGGCGGATCACTTGAGGTCAGGAGTTCGAGACCAGCCTGGCCAACGTGGTGAAACCCCATCTCTACTAAAAGTACAAAAAATTAGCTGGAGATGGTGGCACGTGCCTGTAATCCCAGTTACTCGGCAGGCCGAGGCAGGAGGATCACCTGAACCCAGTGTGGAGGTTGCAGTGAGCCGAGATCGCGCCACTGCAATCCAGCCTGGGCGACAGAGTGAGACTCTGTGTTAAATAAAATTCAGTGCCTTCTTTTGATCCTTTATATATGGAAAAGTACGTATTTATCCCTATATGTTATAACTGTCATATATGAATGCAAAGACAAACAAGATACAAAAACAACATTCTCACTGTACCAAAACTAGAAACCCATAACAACCTTGAAAAGGAAGGAAGAAGAAGGAAGGAAGAAGAAGAAGAAATCTACTGAAACAAAATGGTGGAGATCATTGCCTAAATAAGTAGTTTATAAAATAGTATATATGGGCCGGGCACAGTGGCTCATACCTGTAATCCCAGCACTTTGGGAGGCCAAGACAGGTGGCTTACCTGAGGTCAGGAGTTTGAGACCAGCCTAGTCAACATGGTAAAACCTTGTCTCTACTAAAAACACAACATTAGCCAGGTGTGGTGGTGCACACCTGTAGTCCCAGCTACTTGGGAGGGTGAGGCATGAGAATTGCTTGAATCTGGGAGGCAGAGGTTGCAGTGAGCTGACATCACGCCGCTGCATTCCAACCTGGGTAACAGAGCAAGACCCTGTCTCCAAAACAAAACAAAACAAAACAAAAACTATACTGCTGGGCATGGTGCCTCACGCCTGTAATCCCAGCACTTTGGGAGGCCAAGGCGGGCGGATCATGAGGTCAGGAGTTCAAGACTAGCCTGGCCAACATGGTGAAACCACATCTCTACTAAAAATACAAAAATTAGCCAGGCATGGTGGTGTGTTCCTGTAATCCCAGCTACTCAGGAGGCTGAGGCAGGAGAATTGCTTGAACCCGGGAGGCGGAGGTTGCAGTGAGCCGAGATCACACCATTGTGCTCCAGCCTGGGCAACAAGAGTGAAACTCTGTCTCAAAAAAAAAAAAAAAAAAAAATATATATATATATATATATATATGTGGCACGTTGCCATTTAGGTTAAAAGTTTATGTGTACATACAGGCACAGAAAAAAAAACACAATCTGGAAGGATATACTCTAGGTTGTTAAAAGTATTCATCTCTGGGTCATGAAAATGCCATTTCCAATTTTTGCATATGTGTATTTTCTAATTGTTTACATTGCATTTGTACTGTTTCTGTAGTAAATTCTTTTGCAAAGCTGCTGACTACACATACAAAATACTGAAAAGTAAACATACAAATGCCAGTAAGTTTAAAGTGAGTAATTATTATAAATTCTTTTTTTTTTTTTTTTTTTTGAGACGGAGCCTTGTTTTGTCACCCAGGCTGGAGCGCAGTGTGGCGTGATCTCAGCTCACTGCAACCTCCGCCTCCCGGGTTCAAGCAATTCTCCTGCCTCAGCCTCCCTAGTAGCTGGGAGCACAGGTGCCCACCAGCACGCCTGGCTAATTTTCGTATTTTTAAGATGGGGTTTCGCCATGTTGGATAGGCTGGGTCTTGAACTCCTGACCTTGTGATCCGCCCACCCCAGCCTCCCAAACTGCTGGGATTACAGGTGTAAGCCACTGTGCCTGGCCTAATTATAAATTCTTGAGTGGCATTCCTCAGAGGTAAAATCAAAATCAGGAGGAAAGAATTTTCAAGAAAGGAATCTGAAGCAACTCTAAAGCAATTAAATCAATAGCAACTCCAAAAAGTTGTATTTTAAATTTTTGTTGGAATGCCTGAAACACCTCTTAATAAACTTGTAGCACTGAATACAGTGCCAGTTAAAGTAACATTCCCCACCCAAGACCTTACCTAGGATATAGCCTGGCATCATGTAACATACAAGAAAGTTGTTTTCATTTTGGTACAAGCAAAATGAAATGAAATATGTAAAATCATCTATAATATTAAGACTTGAGAGTATAGCAAACTCTGGTAAAGTTAACAAATTAATGTGCTGCCTAGGGTTTGTTTATATCTGGAAAACAGGAAACAGTAGATAGGGAAAGAGCTAGACAGACAGATATAATAGATACAATACTTTTCTTAGTAGAGTCAGAGTCTGGACATGACAACACTAACAATAGGGATATTCTGAACTGCTCCAAGGATCCAAATCCACCTGGACCCTCAACCTAAGACAGGGAATGCCAACATTCCCAAAATACTTTAACAGGAAACATTCCACTAAGGTACACAATAGGACAGTGGGACTTTCAACTAATTAACAGGGTAATGGGGTTTACTTTAGTGGGTGGGAACAATCTCAGATATTTCCTGGATATATTCTCTGGACAAAGGTCACATAATGTCTGTAAATTTGGGGAAACTTAAAAAGCCAGAAGGCAGAGATTACAAGAAAAGTAACCAACAATTGCTTGGGGCAATAGACAGATTGATAAATCAAGATAATGACTGACAAATGGGCAAGGATCTATTTCTGTCTCTGCTGGGAACCGAAGGCCTCTCCTATACAAGTAGGTAAAATGGTTGGAGGTGGTGAAGATAAATTCCTGGGACTCCTTGGTATGGGAGCTCCATGTGCTGTGGTATCAAGATCCATTGGTAAAGCCCTGATTCAGGCTACAATTAGATTGGAGAACATAAAAATGCAAGTGTTGATAGGATTATGAAAGTTAGGAGGTTTAAGTGAGCCTTACGTAAAGAAGTTATATCCCCTTTACCTAAATGTTTTATGAGAATGGATATGTCTGGCTGGAGACACACTTCCCCTACCTAGTACTGTAAAACAAAAGGCATGTAAATCTGCCCTTCATGACAATATTAACTGGACATGCTAAATGGGGACCAACAGCACTGCCCAGGTCCACATAGTGTATAGTAGAAGCTGGATTGGTGGTAGGGACAAATTATCTGTCTGATAGTCTTATGTGAAAGGGAAACTGGTGCTTATGGCAAAAGACTGTGAGCACCTCTCAGTAACAACTACTGGCACTTTGCACTAGAGAATTTCCACATGAGAGGCATTTAATCCCTTGCTAAAGGACATTAATTGACGCTACCCCTATGACTGAAGGACATAAAATGAAACACTAATTGGGAGGGCAGTGCCCAGAAGAGTTCCATAAAAAATGGAAATGGTTTATACAGGATCATGTTACGTGGGGAATGTAAGGAAGACACACCCACAAGCAGGGAGCCTCTCTCCACCTTGGACTGACTCTGGAACTGTGTGAGGAGCTGGATTCCACAGTGCTAGTAGCTCTCAACTGACTGACAAAGAGCTGCTTGGTTGTGCATGGCAGTTCCAAGGTGAACAGATAGCATCCTGTTTGGAAAGATGCTACTTTGATCAAAGGAGGTAAAAACAAATGGCTCTGTGGGTTGAACTGCACGCTGGTTTCCTAGCGATGACGGAAGCCCCTAGGTTTGGGTTTTTACTGACTCATGAGCAGTGGCCAATGGACATGGTCAGGCAGAATCACAATGAAAACCTGGACTTTTAAAGGGATGGCTTCCATAGGGAGCACAACCCTATGGAAATTTGAGGGGTACATTAGGATGTGCCAATGGCCATCAGAAGAACTCCCTTCCAGGTTTGGAAGGTGGCTGGGACTGGAAGCAGATACATCCCCATGTGCTCCCTGGAGGTGCCCTCCTGGGTTCATTAAATGAGTGGTACAGGCAATGCAGAGACAGGCTGCATCTAGACATTCCTCTTCTACCCTCTCAGGCACAAATACCAATGAGAACCATTTTGCCAGTCAGCAAAAGAGACAGACTACTGATGAGGGGCAGATTCCCCGGTGGGAAGGCCCTGAGCATAGCTACAAGTGAGACTGGTGCTGATATCCCTGGGGAGCTACAAATGGGTCTTGAGAAGAAGAGACAGTCTCTGGAGTGGGCTTTACTTACCCAGTGGAAGATGCAAATGCTCAGAGTGCCATAAAAAACCCAGAACAGAAGATACTACATGGATGTAGATAGTTGACTGTCATTTCTTCAAACCAAAGGACACACTATATAGCCCATAATGCCCAAAAGCACTCTGGGAGGCAGAGGCGGTGGATCACCAAAGGTCAGGAGTTCGAGACCAGCCTGGCCAATATGGTGACACCCCCTTTCTACTAAAAGTACAAATATTACCCAAGTATGGGGGCGGGTGCCTGTAATCCCAGCTACTTGGGAGGCTGAGAAAGGAGAATCACTTGAACCTGGGAGGCGGAGGTTGCGATGAGCCGAGATCCTGCCACTGCCCTCCAGCCTGGGTGACAGAGTGAGACTCCATCTCAAAAAAAAAAAAAAAAAAACCCCAAAACAAAATGGGGGGATAAAAGCATGAAGGGCTGGTTGTCCCCACAAGATTTTCCTGTTTTTCTGGTGATATGAGGAAGAAGGGATAGGGAGGATGCTGGTATGACTTACGCAATTCTAGCCAAGGGTTGAGTGTGCTAGTATAATGATTTTAACTTTTTCTTTCTTTCCCACATCACCTCATTTTTTTTCCCTCTACCAGATGCAATGGTCCTAGGACCAGTGCTGTAACTACAAGTACTGGAAGCAGGGATGGTTCCTGAACAAGAAGCTGTAATTATGTTTTTAAACCTCATGTCAAAAGTCCTAAGGGCCTTATGGGGTTACCTACAGCCCATCTTGCAAAACTGGAGTCAACAGTGAACGCAGCTATATTGTCTGGTGGTAAAAACAGCCCACTAATTTTGTACCTATGTCACCTTACTCTATCTGAATGGGAGTGGACTGAGGGAGAGGTACTTGCTAAACTAGTATTGCTACCTGCAATCTAGAGCAGCACAGTGGCTAAACCTAACATCCCTTCCAGAGATGGAAAAGTTTGGGTATAAATGAAGAAAAAGAGGATAAAAGAATGAATAAATAGGTTATGAATTGGGATCAATTCATCATATTAATACCTTGAAACAGGCTCAGAGAAAAAGATGACATTGTCTCTAAGCTCAGGTATACCAGATGCCTGAAAGGGTGAAGCCACATGTTTGCCAAAACCATTTCTGCATTTCAACAAGATCAATAAACCTGCAAACCTGAGTGGCCTCGCCCTGGGAGACATGCTCATATAATACAATGATGGATGTAATGAATTATAGACTGAATGGGATTCCGGTATTGTGCCAGTAGTTTTTGAGTTCCATATCCTTTTGTTGTAAGGAATCCAAGTTTGAAGACTGAGGCTGGACTGTAAAATATATATACTGTAAAATATATATTCAGTCTTGTCAGTCTCTTGGCATACTACTCCTAAAATCCTTGGAACCTCCAATATGGAAAGTGCATGCTAATTAGTTGACTGGTGGTTGGCAGCAACTAGACAGCTTCAGGATGGGATCTGGTCACTAGAAAGACCAAGTTAGAGTTGGGACTTTTAGCCCCACCCGTCAAACTCCAGAGAGGGGAGAGGGTCTGAAGGTTAGGCCAATCACCAATGGCCAATGATTTAATCAATTATGCCGATGTACTGATGCCTCCATAAGACCCCAAAAGTACTGGATTCAGGGAGCCTCTGGAGAGCTAACATGTGGAGTTTCCTGGAGGGTGGGGTGCACCGAGGACATGGAAGCTCCATGCCCTCCCCACACGCCTTGCTTTATGCATCCCTTCATCTGTATCCTTTATAATAAACCGGAAAACATGTTCTCCCAAGTTCTATAAGATGCTCTAGCAAATTAATCAAACCCAAGGAAGGGGTCATGGGAACACCAGTTTACAGCTGGTTGGTCAGAAGCATAAGTAAAACCGGGGGCTTGAGATTGGCATCGGAAATGGGAGGCAGTCTTTTGGGACTAAGCCTTCAACCTATGGGACACTAGAGAGTGTCCACTGCTGGAGGACTGCGGTGTGTGGAAAAAACCCACACATCTGGTGTCAGAAGCACTGGGTGACTGTGCAGTGTGAGTATTGCAGTAAGAAACTGAGTTCATTAAATTCTCAGACAAGGTTTTCAAGGTTACATCATTTGATGCGATGTAGCTAGAAATACTTGGAAGAAAATAAATTTTAAGACATGATATTCTAGTTGAATTTGATACCCTAAATAATCCAGTCTATAAAGTCAGAGTTATGCTCTAAGATACTTAGCAGAAATGCCAGTCTTATTTCTAATCAGTAGCAGAATTTTGTAAATGAGAATGCTATTATATAACTGGGGCCATGCTACATCTAACTTTCTTAAAAAATCGAAAATGAACAAGTTTTTGTTTTTGTTTTTGAGACAGTCTTGCTCTGTCACCCAGGCTGATGTGCAGTGGCACAATCTTGGCTCAATGCAACCTCTGCCTCCTAGTTCAAGCCATCCTCCCACCTCAGCCTCCTGAGTAGCTAAGACTACAGGTGTGAACCACCACACCTGGCTAATTTTTTGTTATTTTTTGTGCAGACGGGGTTTCACCATGTTGCCTACGGTGGTCCTGAACTCCTGAGCTCAAGTGATCTGCCTGCCTAGGCCTCCCAAAGTGCTGGGATTATAGGTGTGAGACACCATGACCAGTCAACAAGTTATCTTACGGATCATCTTGTGTCCTGTGCACACACATGCTTTCATAAATCTCTAATAAAATTACTTTTGCATCTTCTAATAACTTAGGTTTGAATTAGAGACAAAATGCATGCTCAGTGGACTGCCTACAGAGAGTTAAAATACTTGTAACGTACCTGGGACTACTTGGATTATGTAATTCATCAGTCCCACAGGTGGCCTCACTGAGACCAGGGCAGGAGTTATGCACAGCATAGACAGACATGCTGGGATGTTCAATGAGAAGGTTTTCCATAGGACTCGTTTCCACCTTGATAGTGGTTAATCCACCTGCAGTAAAACACGGGGGTGGGGTGATAAACCAGCTCTCCTCCATTGGACATGACTCAAACTGGAGGAAGCAGGAATCACTTGTATCAGCCAAGCACTCAAGAGATGCCGGTAAACAGGAAAAGACTGAAGGGTGCTCAGTAGGTGACTCTTCACTGATGTCCTCCTCCTCTTCTTCTTCTTCTTCTGCTGAGAAACCAGTGCAGGTATCTAGATTGTAGTCCATATTACAGTCCATGTGTGTTGTAGAAGAGTCCCACAGGAGGATGATTATCACATTGGGCAGTCATTATAAAGTCACCCATCAAATTCACAGCACAGAAAAAGAAGAAATGATACTATTAGCTGATGCTCACATATCTTCTTTTATTTAGTTCCGAAACAAACCCATTTATATTCATCTATATGATTATAAAATTATTTCTGAGCACAGAAAGTGTGTGTGTGTGTGTGTGTGTCACTATATGGGATGGATTATGTTGGTTTTGCAGGAGTGATTTTAAGACTGTTTCTATTCTGCTGAATAACTGTGTAATGAGCCATATGGGTTACTACCTGTCTAATACAAGGGTCTTCTATTGAAGTGCCCTTGATCTAATCAATCTGTAAGAGTTGCAAAACTAAAAACTGATGTCAATTTCACTGACATTATCTAGCACAGGTGGTTTCCTGTAATGTTTTAAAGACAAACTCCTGCTTACTTTTAAGGCTTAAAAACCCTCAGTTACTGGTTTTCTTATGCAAAAACTGAGATGCAAGTTTCCATTTTTACTGTGAAGATGAACCACCAAGTAACCAAGTGTACCTTACCTATGAAGTCAACAAGAATCCATTCATCATCTTCTTTCTCACTGAATTCTGGTTCTTGGTTGGAGGAAGAACTGACTTCACCCACAAACATTTTGTTCAGCCTCTGGAACATTGTTAAGGCAAGACTGAGAGTTTGGCTGGATGTCTTTTACAGCTGAGATTTCAAAACCTTGTCTTCAGTTGGCCCGATGGTACTGACAGGAGATTAAAGTGCACAGGGTGCTTATCAACTTAGGTGAAAAGCAAGAAGAGTCATTATCCCTAAAATAAAACATAAAAAGTTATTTCAAATCAGCATACACATATGTACATAAGTACATACACATACACACATACCCTTAGAAAAAAGCATATACCTTGGCCTACATTCTACAGCTATTCCCTTTCTGCAGGAGTCAAACACAAGAAATGCAACATAATGTTTTGTAAATACTCTTACTCAAATTCAACCTATAAATATCTTAGAATGTGAAATAAAAGGGAAAGAGTGGGTTCTTTTTCATATCTATGCTTTTATAATAAGGGATGAATTTGAATAATATCCTTCAAACTTTTCTGCAAGCAGATGAGCAAATTGTAGATATTAACAAACTTGGTATATGTTATTCAACTGCCCAGAAGTCCCAGCAACAATGCCTGGTGATCACCATTATGCCAGGCCCTCACCCTCCTCTGGCTCATTTTCTCTTCTACTCTGTACTTCTTGTCTATAACCGTAAGCATACCTGATTACACTTAAAATCTATAAGCCCAGCAAGCACACTTTGACCTTCTAAACAATTCCTACAGCTGGCATGAAAAAATTTACACTGCAGAGAACTAAGCTTGGCCAAACCTAGAACTGGAAACACGCTTCCTATGTGGCAGCTCAGCAGGTGGGTGCTGAGGTCAGTCACCTGCATTCAAACCCTGGCTGACTGCTTACTTGCTGTTTGAGTTAGGAAGTTACATGACTTCAGTTGGCAACAGCTCCTACCTTAGGGAGTTCTGGTGAGTTCTAAATGAGAAACTCCAGGCTTGCTTAATCCTATTCCAGAGTTCTAGATTTATTTATCCATTTCTACCTGGCAACCTGATGGGCATATCAAACCAGACACATACCAAAATTAAAAGATACAAAAATTAAAAGATAGCTTTTAATTTTTTCCCCACAAACTTATTCATATACACTGCCCTTCATCCCTTTCTCAGGAAGCAGCAGCAGCTGGCAGTTATTCAGGCCAAACACTCTAGCAAGTCAGCCTTCATGCCCTTTTTTTTTTTTTTGAGACGTAGTCTTGCTCTGTCGCCCAGGCAGGAGTGCAGTGGGGCGATCTCGGCTCACTGCAAGCTCCGCCTCCCAGATTCACATCATTCTCCTGCCTCAGCCTCCTGAGTAGCTGGGACTACAGGCACCCTCCACCATGCCCGGCTAATTTTTTTTTTTGCAATTTTTAGTAGAGATGGGGTTTCACTGTGTTGGCCAGGACGGTCTCGATCTCCTGACCTCGTGATCCACCTGCCTCAGCCTCCCAAAGTGCTGGTATTACAGGCGTGAGCCACCGCACCTGCACGCCTTTTGCTCCCTCCTACCCACCCCCATCCCAACCATCAGCAAGTCCCGTCAACCCCAGCAGCACAGGCAGCTCCAATCTGCCTGCTTCCCTCCGCCACTCTCATCCTAGTTTAAGCCAAACTGTTGTCTGAGACTTTGTCAAAACCGCCTACTAGACAGTCTCCCTGATCCTACTCTTGTTAAAGACAACGGACTTAGCAAAATACTTAGAATAAAGTCCTCAGTCCAGGTCAACTATTAGTCTAGTATTTACTGAGTACCTGTTATGCATCAGGTACAGTGCTGGGCACAGGGGAGATGGCTGTGAAAAGGGCCCTCCCACCAGTTTAACAATCCAGTGTGATGAATGCCATGGAAGAAGTATTTGGTGTTCTCCAGGCCACCTGGGTGGACTCCTGCAATAAATGACTTTTCTCGAGTGGCTGAGGTCACTAATGGAGGAAGGGGGCAAAGGAACACTATGGAACCTGCGCATGAGTGAGGATGTGGCACCTTCAGTACCACTCAAGGTGCAGAGGGAGGGTCACAAGAGCAGGCTAGGGGAGCTGAGCAGGAACCAGGTCCTGCAGAGCCTTGTAAGCCAGGAAAAGGGGAAGGGAAAAGTCAAAGACCCAGGTTTTTGGCTTGGCCTACTGAGGGGATGGTGGAACCATTTAGAGAAATAGGAATGAATACTGCAGAAAGCACAGATAAGGCATTTCGAAAATGGTAAATTGGAGGAATATGCAAAATAATGCAGCTGGAGATGTCCAGCAGGCAGCGGGATATAGAGCTTTGGAGTTCAGGAGTGTGGTCTCAGCTAGGGGCACAGATTTGGGAGCTGTTGACACAAAGACGGTGATAAAAAGCATAGGAATGGATGCGGCTATGTGTGGAGGCTCATGTCTGCAATCCTAGCATTTTGGGAGGCCGAGGCCAGAGGAATGCTTGTGCCTAGGAGTTGGAGACCAGCCTGGGCAACAAAATAAGAACCTGTTTCTACAAAAAAATTTTAAAAATTAGCCAGGTGCAGTGGTGTGCACCTGTAGTCCTAGCTACTTGGGAGGCTGAGGTGGGAGGATCCCGAGTCCAGGTTCAAGGCTGCAGTAAGCTATGATTGTGCCACTGTACTCCAATGTGAGTGACACAGCGAGACCTTGTCTCAAAAAAAAAAGTTATATATATGGATGAGATCAGCCAGGGCTGAAGAAATGCACCTCACTAATCACCACCTCTTTTTATCACAAGCATCAGCCTTGAATCTACAACTTCAGGCTCCTGACAGTTCACTTTCAAAAGTAATCTTTAGCTATAAAAGTAGTTGGGATCTGTAGCTGAGATTCCTGGTTCAGTTCGTTGTGTGTAAACTGGACTGCTACAAGTGTTTGGCACACTACTACACAAGTAAAACATTTCAAATAAATGACATTAGAACACTTTGTGGTCACAATTCATCATCTTCAGCCATTAATGATTAAAAATGGGTAAACAGGAAGTGTCACTTGCATAACCAGTCTTCCTGAAACCTTCTGGAAAGCAACACGGCCAAATCATGAAGGCTGGAGCTATAGCAGAATTCAAAGTTAGCTTTATGCTCTATGTGAGAGAAATCAGAAGAAAAGTGGGCTGTATAGTTTGTTTGTTTGACCCGCTGTGGTGTGACGGTTATATCCCGAAATGAGTTATCATAAGGTCTGATGTAAATAAAGATTTTTGAGGATACATGCTAGGAGGGAAAAACGTATTTTCAAAATTCTTCCTCCATTTTATTTTAAACTGTGGAGGCAGATATTGGCCCCACGTACAATTCTGTATCTGCTGAACCAGTTGAGAGAATAAGCCCAATTCTCCAGCGTGGTGCTGGACCCTAGCCCTGAATCAGCTAAAGACATTGGGAGGGGAGAACCACACAGGGGAACCTTTGCTCATCATGAACGAATGCCTTGTCCCCTACCTGTGATGCTGCATGAGAGTAAGGCACTGGGGCCCAGGTCAGATAACTGGCAGCTATAAGGCCGAAAACATTGCTGGGGCCACTGCAGTTCTGGCAGCTGCTGGGTTCCCACATGCAAATTGCCCCCTCTGGCCACAGCTCCAAACCCAGGAAAGCAGCTTCTGCCTGGAATATACACAAATAGCAAGTCAGCTACAGGAAAGGCTTCTCTGGAGGAGCTTTCTAGGGAGCAGTACAAGTCAGTGCTCTTTTGGTTTCCCAAAGTCAGAGGCTGCCTCCAGATGTCCCATATCTCTGCAAGGACAACCAACCTTGGGCAATAGAGTGTTCAGAAGCCCAGCCAAGTGAAGGAGGAGCTCGTCCTTCATCTCACCCAAGCCACTGCTGGTGTTTACATGGCACATCTGCTGACACCCGTGGGAAGAACACAGAATGGAGTTCCTGGGGAGGGTGAAAGGGGCCTGGTCATCCACAGCAACAGTTCTGACTGTGGCTCTACCACAGGTGGCTGGAGCTAAACTGGCCCTTCTGAGCTTCAGGCTCACCATTGGGAAAATGGGGAGACTGTGCTGAATCACCTCGTTTCACTCTCTTTCCCCACAAACTTCCAGCACAAAAAAGTGAGGCTGGTTTAACTAGCAAAGCCAAGTTCCCCTGGCCCTGCTTCCCACAGGTGTCACAAAAGGCAAGGAGCTATTGGAGAGACCCTCCCAGCATTGCTAAAACTGTCCATTGAGGTAGCCACCAGGCACACTGTGTAAATGAACACTTGAAATGTGACTAGTATCATCGAGAAACTGCATTTTTCGTTTTACTAGTTAATCCATTTACTAAGTTTAATCTAGTTGAACTTAAAAGCTGATAGTTTAGTTTTCTGAAAACTTTCAAGTATGTTTGGAACAGTTAGCGTACATTAATCCACTTTTTCACCTATAAATTTTATGTCTAAATATAGAGCAAGTAGTTCAAATGAAAACTTTGTATCTGAATTGAGATGTGCTGTATGTGTAAAATACACACTAGAGTGTGTTTCAAAGACTTAGTACCCCCCCAAAATGCAGAAGTTTTTATATTGATTACATGTTGAAAAAATAATTTTAATATTATTAAATACATTAATAAAATTAACTTCACCAGTTTCTTTTTCCTTTTTTTTTTTTTTTTTTTTGAGACAGAGTCTCGCTCTGTCGCCCAGGCTGGAGTGCAGTGGCTGGATCTCAGCTCACTGCAAGCTCCGCCTCCCGGGTTCATGCCATTCTCCGGCCTCAGCCTCCCGAGTAGCTGGGACTACAGGCGCCCACCACCTCGCCCGGCTAGTTTTTTGCATTTTTTTTTAGTAGAGACAGGGTTTCACTGTGTTAGCCAGGATGGTCTCGATCTCCTGACCTCGTGATCCACCCGTCTCGGCCTCCCAAAGTGCTGGGATTACAGGCTTGAGCCACCGCGCCCGGCCACTTTTTCCTTTTTTAATATGGCTACTAGAAAATTCAAACATACATATGGCTCACATTATTTATTTCTGTTGAACAGGGCAGTTCTAGAAAAAGTCTTAAAGGTCTACCTTCCTACTGATGACCCAGAGACTATCCCTGCCCAGTCACTGCTACTGCTGACCTTGGCTCCTGCCCAGGGATGGAGGCACTCAATTGGGCTGGTTCTATGTGGAGGTAAATGGAAAAGTAGAGCTTTAGACTCCTCTCCTCTCCAGATCATCACTAATATTCACAATGCTAGGGCAATCATAGAATGAAAATAAAAATTCCAGAGAAAGTATGTGTCCTAAGAGGACAAACTTACAAATACAGTTCTGGAATTCAGCAAAGAGGTGAAGCAAAGCAGGTTAGGTGGAGTAGTGCTGTTGTTCTTTAAGGCACCTGCAAGCTTTCAGCTTTAACCAGCCTCGGCCCAGCAGTTTCCCCAGCAGAGAAAAGAACCCCCAAATATAGAAAAGAAACAAAGTGTCTGGGCCCTAGCATTTCAAGAAGGCAGCTTTGTCCCTGTTCTGCTTGGCTCAAAAGACCTCCATCCCTCCCTTTAAAAAATAAATTATGTCTTTTTAATTATAAACTGAACAAGACATTATAAAAAGTCTAGCAAATAAGAAAAATAAGTATTATTCCATTGCTTGGTTCCCATCACTTAACATATTGGTGCCTTTTCTTCTGTTTTCTTCTTCTATACATAAGGTTTCTTTTTATCTTGTGAATGCACTGTTTTGTATCTCACTGTTACTTAACATTTTATCATCAATGGTTTGCATATTACTACATGAGTAGAGATGCTTTGTAGGCAGAGAAAGGTGGCTGAGTCTAATACTCATGGGGAAAAGCATTCTAGTTTGACCACTTAGAAAAGAAACTGCTAGTTTGGAAGATCTTGTTAGCATAATTTATTTTCTCACTTTTAAGATAGGTAGCTCACCAAGAGGCAGTATGTTGTGGTACTTAAAGACTGGCTCTGAGGCTGGGCGCAGTGGCTCATGTCTATAATCCCAGCGCTTTGGGAGGCCAAGGCAGCAGGATCACTTTAAGCCAGGAGTTCAAGACCAGCCTGGGCAACAAAGCAAGACCCCATCTCTACAAAAAATAAATTAGCTGGGTGTGGTGGTATGCACATGTAGTCCCAGCTACCCGGGAGGCTGAGGTAGGAGGATCGCTTGAGCCCATGAGTTTGAAGCTGCAGTGAGTTATGATCCCACCACTACACTCCAGCCTGGTCAACAGAGTAAGACCCGTCTCCAAAAAAAAAAGAAAAAAAAAAGACAGGCCATGGAGTTCGCCTGCTCCGTTTGAAATCTTGGCTCTGCTACATGCAACCTATGTGAATTCAGGATATTTACTAACATCTTGGTGTCTGTTTTCTCATTCTTTTTTTTTTTTTTTTTTTTTTTTTGGAGATGGAGTCTTGCTCTGTCGCCCAGGCTGGAGTGCAGTGTCCGGATCTCAGCTCACTGCAAGCTCCGCCTCCTGGGTTTACGCCATTCTCCTGCCTCAGCCTCCCGAGTAGTTGGGACTACAGGCGCCCGCCACCTCGCCCGGCTAGTTTTTTGTATTTTTTAGTAGAGATGGGGTTTCACCGTGTTAGCCAGGATGGTCTCGATCTCCTGACCTCATGATCCGCCCGTCTCGGCCTCCCAAAGTGCTGGGATTACAGGCTTGAGCCACCGCGCCCGGCCTGTTTTCTCATTCTTAACATGGGAATGACAGTTATAATACCTACTTCACAGTGCCAGTGTAAGGATTAAGTGTATACTACTTAGAATAGCAGACCTGAGTAAATATTAACTACAAGTTCATTCAAAGCCAGTTGTGAGACTGTCAACAAGTCATTCGGCATTGCTGCATTTGAGTTTATCCATAAAACGTCTACTTAATAATTAGCTACAATTTACAGAATGCTTATTGTATGTAATGGGGCCTTGAAGTACTTATTTGTCCCATTTTACTGGTGAGGAAACCCAGGCTGAGGAATTAACTAACTTGTTCAAAAGTGACAGAGTTGGTTGGGGTGGAGTCAGCATTAGGGTAAAAATCCATCTGATTCCAATTCCTTGTTTTCCCTACACATGCTCTTTTAGCCTCCTAGTCTCAACTGTGGGTCTCTGAACTTCAGAAAACAGCCCTTTTCAGTTAGTTTTGGCTGCCAGTAGGCGGCTCCAAAAAACATCAAAAAAAAAAAAAAAAAAAAAAAAAAAAGACCGCAAGTTTGATGATCTAACTTCTAAATCTGTGTACAGTTGTGGCTCCTTCAGTTTCAGGAAATCAGGTGGCTAAACGTACCGTCATTGAAAAGCAGCCTCAGAATTCCTTCTTTTTATCCCACCCTCTTCCACTATTTTAAAAACATGCAGATTCTAGTAATTTAAAATGGGTTTTGAACTGGAGAAAAACCAAGCCAAGAAAGTTATCTCTGCTTGTTCCACTTATATGAAGACTAGATTCAAGTAATTTAAAATGGATTTTGAACTGCAGAAAAACCCAGGCCAAGAAAGTTGTCTTTGCTTGTTCAACTTATATGAAGTCTGTTCAACTAGTATGCAAGGGAGGTTATTTCCCCAGGGATCCACCCCTGCCTGCCCTGAAGGCTAAGACAGTGGACAAAGACAAGAGTAAGTGGTAATTCACAGCCTGATAATCTTGAATTTTGAAACCAGACATCGGAGGAAGCAATGGCAGAAAAGAACAAGATAGGATGAGAAAACAAGTCCTTGGTCACAGAAATTAGTAAGGTCCTGGTTCCAGGCAGGGGCCTTTTAAAATTATGCTGCCAGTTCAGAATTACATTGATTGCGACTTAAAAGCTTCCCAGTGGTTTCCACATCTGCAAATGAAAATGTATTTCAATTACCAAGCTGGTGATTTCAGTATCTTGGGGGAACTGATTATGACTTCTGTTCAATGACCCCAAGGGTCGCATTTTCCCCCCTTTTCCCAAAACTATTGTGCATTCAGAAAAGGCTCTTTTAGCAATGTGCCCAAGTCCTTGGGAGTCACAGTTGTAAAGAGGCTCTTCCTTAAGCCGTTCTGAATTGGAATTAACCTACTGAGCAGATATAATCAGGAAATACAAGCAAAACAAAGACTCTCCAGGTAAAATTCGGCTGCCACTGTGAAATACAAACACCATTTCCTTTTATTAATTGGTTGTGTGGCCTTGAGCAACTTAATCTCTCTGTGCCTTGCGTTTCCTATGTGTAAGATAGCAGGGCCTGTTTCACATAGGGTTATGAGAATCAACTGGGGCGATAAAACATAGTATATGGCACATACTCAGCGCTCAGTAAGGGTGAGCGATTCAAAGGATCTCAATGTTAAGGGCCAAGGAGAGTACTCTTTCCACAGGTGCAAAGGCAGGTAGCGAAGAGTGAGATCAAGCCCGGTCAAGGGACAGGCCGCGGACAGGCGGGGGCCGGTGACCGGGTCACGGAACAGGTTCCCCGTAGCCGCAGGGCCTCCGGAGCTCGGAGGGCAGGCGCGGGGGACAGGATGGCAGGGCCAGGACAGAACGCCGGGCCACAAGCCCAACCGCCTCTGTCTCGGGAGATGCGTCCCGGAGGTGGCCGCGGGAGCCCTGACGCCGAATCCCGAGCGGGCGGCCCCATCCAACGGCCGAGCGCAGGCGGAGGAGGAGGAGTGGAGGGGAGTGAGGAGGAGGAGAGGAGGAGGTCCCGCCGCGGCCAAGAAAACAGGCCACGCTCGGGGGAGGAGGCAGAGACCAAACACCCAACCGCCGCCCAGCGCCGGGGCCAGGCCGGGCCCTTGTCCGCGCCACCGTCGCCGCCTGTCAGCCTCCGTTCGCGCTCTGGGCCCCGGGGGCCGCCGAGGACCAACCGACGGGGTGGGCGGCCGGGCCCGGCGGCGGCGAGGGGAGGCAGCGAGGAGGTTCGAAGTGCAACCGGCGCCCCAAGGCAGGGCGCGCGGCCGGCCCCGCCGGGGTCGGGAGCGGGCAGCGCTGCCGCCCCAACTGGCAGCGAGGCGGCCCTGGACGCCCGCCCGTCCCCCGGCACTTACGTGGGCCCGGGCCGTGCGGGGCTGCGCGGGGAAGGGGGCGGCCGCCGGCTAGGCGGGGAAGGACGCAGGCGGCGCGGGACTGCTGAGGTAGCTGCGGTGGGGCCGAGCTGCGCTTCCCCTCCCTCAGGTCCCCGGTCGGCAGGCGCTGGGCCGGCTCCAGCCCTCGAGTCACTGCACCCAGGCCGGTCAGCCCAAGTCCTTTTGTTGTTGTGCAGCGCTCGCAACAGCTGATCGGCCGCTCCGCCCGCCGTCCGGCCCCGCTGCCCCGCCCCGGGCCGCGCCAGGCCGGGCCCCACCAATCGGCGGCGCGGGGGCCCCGGGGCCGGCCTGCGAGAGGTTGTCACCAACGCACGTGACCTGGCGCCCGGCCGGCGGCGCGCTCAGCTCCGAAACAAGCCCGGGCAACAAAAACCGGGAGCCGAGCTTGGAGGCCTGGGCGAGCGGAAGGGTGGGAGAGTGGGGCTAGGCCTGGGAGGGAAGCGGGGCCGGGGCCGGCTTCCCGGGAGCCAGCGGGAGCGGGGCGCGTAGCAGGCGGGCTAGGAAGAACCGGCCGGCGACGGGAAGGGCAGAGGAGGAGCTCGCCCTCAGCGACCCTTCTGGCCCAGTGAGGGGTCGAGGGTTTGGGGCACAAAGGGCGCAGAACGTTTTCTACTGTGAGAGGAACATTAAGAATCCTGGGAGGGCTGGGGCTAACGCCTCCGGGAGCCCCACCTGGCCTGCCTAGGGTTCGACGTGCAGCCAGGGTGCTGGGAGGGGGCCGCTGCGGGGCCCCAGATAGAGGGATGGAGGCCATTCAGTCACGGAGCCAGGCCCCACCTGCTGTAGAAACCGCCACCGAGAGCTGGCCGAGCTTGCCGTACGCTCTGGATTCCGCCTGCCTATAGACGAGGCACAAGGGACTGCGAGACCAGGCCTGAAGGCAGAGAGGTCAGCAGGCTCGGGGGCCTCTGCTCCAGCGGACAACAAGCGCACCTGGCGGGAACGGCCGCCTCCCCAGGCGCTGCAGCCCAGCTCTTATGTGACCTAGGGAACTTAGCCCTCTGTTCTGTTTGCATACCTGCAAAGTGTGGGCATTCACGCCGGGCCTGCCAACTCACCAGGTTATTTATAGTGACGAGAGTGAGACAGTGGGCATGAACGTGTTTTCCAAACCAAGGCTCTGTCCACATATAGGTGGATTAACTGTCTGGCAAAGGCAGGTGAGTAAAGTTGATGCCTGTTAGCTCTAATGTGGATACTGTTTGGACTGGGATGTAGTTCTGTGACCTGGGGTGAACTGTATAGCAACCCTCGAGGGATTCCTGTCACAGTATCTGAAAGACACTCACATTCTGACCCTCACAACATAGTCCATTTCCAACAGTACTGGTTTTAAAGGATGTAAATTGCAGTGCAGAGAGTTGTCAGACACCAAGGAGTAATGATCGAAATATGATGGTCATTGGACCTTGTCTTGGGAGAAAGAGCTAAAACTGTGATCTAGATAGTCTCACAGACTTGAACATGCTTTGGATTTTAGGTTTTTGCAAATCAGGCTCATTCTAATATTTTCTCCCAAATGCCCTATGATCTTTTGTTTCTCCCTAGGAATCCATTGAAGAGGCCATCTCCACATTCAGAATCAAGGTATGACAATTACAAGGGGCTGATTTTTAAAAAGAAAAAGGCCTACCTTTTTCCAGTTTGACAAGGTTTATCATGGTTAAAGCAACATGTGAAATCATACGATCTTGTTATGATAGAAGAAAACAATATGAAGTAGATCATTTTTCCAGAGATGACCACAACAGTATCTCCATCATGAAGTGGGTGTATTTTTCTTCCCTTTGAATCTGGGCTGACCCTGTGATTGCTCTGACCAATAGAATGTGGCAGAAAGAACATTCTAAGACTTCCAAGCCTCGGCATTAAGCAAAAGCATTTAAGCAAACCCGACAGCTTCTGCTTTGTACTCTGGAAAATGCCAGCCACTCATAAGGAGAGACCACCCTGCTAGCCACAGGGAGAGGCCATGTGAAAAGAAAGATGCCTGGCCAGCTCTAGCTCTTCAGCTCATCCCAGCTGAGCTATGAGACACATGAGTGGAAAAGCCCTTAGGAAGTTCCAGCTCCAGCAGACACCATATGGAACAGAGATAAGCCATCCCCACGGAGCACTGCCAAAATGACAGCATTGTGAACAAGTAAATGATCATTGTTTTAAGGCACTAAATGTTGGGGTAGTTTTTAAAGCAGCAATAGATAACCAAAACACAAAGCTAACAGAAATGCCCATCACAGATCAATGACTCTAAGCTTTACCAAATAGAGTGTTTGTGATGAAAACATCTTATCTCAGGAGTAACTTGCTTTTTGTTTACTGTCTTGCTGATTTATAATCTTCCCACCTGGTGCTTGTTTATCCCAGTGGTGCACCAAGGAGGGAGTGCCTCAGGGCAGCATAGGTGAAGTCTGTCCCTAGGAGGGAGGAGTATTTTACCACATTGTTTGGAACTGTTGGAGCATAATAATAAAAAGCAAACTGACTTTTAGTCAATTTTATTTTAAAATTCTTTGCAGACACACAAATTTACTGTGTACTGCCTGTAGCTGGGGCAGATCACTCCTGCTGCCACCCTCCCTGGTATGCCACTGATTTACATAAATGCATGCAGTAAAACTCAGGAGTAATATCATCTCCATAGCGTAGAGCTGTCTGAACACAACCAAACTGTCAACTTACACAAATGCAAGCAAGCTTTTCATCTGTTCACTGACAAAGACCCAGCCAGGTTCCCCGCCTGGGCAGATCCAGTGAATCCAACCATCCCTTAATTCACAGAATAATTCTTAGCGTGTTGCTATAGTACCCACTTCCAGGCTGACCCCCTGCTGTGGGGGTGACCCTTTCCCCATCTGTCAGAGTCCTCCTGTCTGTTTTCCATGGAGCTCAATACACTCCCTTATCTACCCTAACAAAAGGGATTCAACCTCAAGTTTTGTTTTGAAGACTTACAGTGCAGGACCACATTCACACCAACAAACAGATACAATGCAACTAATGCCTCTGCCTCCTGCTTATGAAAGCAGGCTGCGGCCATCACCCTGCCAGTGGCATCGAGGCTGCTAAAGAATGTTGTTTCTTACCAACATTGCAGGATGGCTACTTGGGGCAGGCAGCCTCAGAACACAAAGCAACAAGTTGTTCAGTCTGTACTGAGGAGAATCTCAAAGTGAAGTCCACTTAGGTCTTTTTCTAACTACCCATCAATAGTTAGGATCCGCTGGGCTTCTACCATGGACACAGCGTGTTGCCAAGTGTCAGGGAAAGACAAGAATTTTTTTAAATTGCATTTTAGATAAACAATCACTTAGCATTCCAGTGACATTTGCTGTCTTAAGGGAAGAAAGGGTCTGTCTGGGTCTCCAGAAAGCCTGGAACAAGGAAGCAAGAGATTCTGTGATTTCTGCTTTCTGAAATAAAAACAGAAAACAGACGTTTAACTGGGCTGCCAGTTACCATCTCAGAAAGGAGTCAAGAATTGTTCCAGGGCAATAAGTATAAGAGCTTTTCAAGACCCTGCAACCTTTGTGACTTTTGTATGTTTGTCTGTTTGTTTAACCCTATTTCCACATGGTGATTTGAAATAAAATCCTTAAAATAAAAAGGATCTGTGTGCTGGCTGAGGCAGCAGAAAGGAAAAAGGAGGAGGCCCCTCTTCATTCAGTAACCAGTGCTAGGGAGGAGTCCCCAAGAACTGGGGTAGCCTGCCCTGGATTGTGACTAATGATCACTCCAGGCCTAGGATATTTTCTCTAGTTTCTGGAAAGTCCTTTCAAGGCTTCTTAGTTTCTGGCTGAATGTATAGATAACCGAATTATTTAGAACTTAGAGCAGAGGCTGGGCGCAATGTCTCATGCCTGTAATCCCAGCACTTTGGGAGGCCAAGGCGGGCGGATCACCCGAGGTCGGGAGTTCAAGACCAGCCTGACCAACATGGAGAAACCCCATCTCTACTGAAAATACAAAATTAGCTAGGCATGATAGTGCATACCTGTAATCCCAGCTACTCGGGAGGCTGAGGCAGGAGAATCGCTTGAACCAGGGAGGCGGAGGTTGCAGTGAGCTGAGATCGCACCATTGCACTCTAGCCTGGACAACAAGAGTGAAACTGTCTCAAACGAAACAAAACACCTTCAAGCAGAAAGCAAGGTCATCCCTTAATGGATATGGTCTAGAGACGTGATACAGAATGGCCCTTCATACACCACCGTAGCTCCAAGGAGCCCTGAAGCTTGAAGAGGCACTGTGTGGGGCAGATGTGACTCGGTCTTGGGGTGGTTGTTGGACATTAGTTGAAGTGTGTGAGCAAAGGACTTTGTAACTCCCGCTGCCAAAGCGACTTCTTCACTCACAGTGCTACTTCTGGGCACTGCCCAACAGTCCACATATGCCAGAGGCAACTCGAGGTGGATCTGTAACCATGAATTGCTTTGTTAGGATGACAGCTTGAGTACAAGTGCCTTTCTGCTTTTCTCAAAAGGATGCAGATGATATGGTTACTACTTACATAAGCCACACACTGCCTAAGTAATCTACCTATTTAAGGAAAACTCGTTGATTGGATTCTTTTTTTTTTCCTTTTGCCTGAATGAACTACCTTAAATACCCATTTCATTTTGCAAGATGAATTTGTGCTTTTAAATGTCCATGTTTCTCATGGCTTTGGCAAAGCCAGCCTAAACGTTTTGATCATCTGAGGCAAGGTTTTTGATTTCTGTAGTACCCTTTTGGGGCCTCTTTTCCTGCTTTATTCCTCTTTGATAGGAGTAGGCATTTATTTCTCTTAAATATCCATTACATTTTGCAACATGAATTTGTGTGTTTTTGTTTTTTTGTTTTTTGTGTTTTTTTTGAGATGGAGTCTTGCTCTGTCACCAGGCTGGAGTGCAGTGGCATGATCTTCACTCACTGCAACCTCTGCTTCCCGGGTTCAAGAGATTCTTCTGCCTCAGCCTCCTGAGTAGCTGAGACTACAAGCGTGTGCCAGCTCACCCAGCTAATTTTTGTATTTTTAGTAGAGACGGTTTCACCATGTTGGCCAGGATGGTCTCGATTTCTTGACCTCAAGATCTGCCCGCCTCAGCCTCCCAAAGTGCTGGGATTACAGGCATAAGCCACCACACCAGGCCTATTCAACAATTATTTAATGAGCACTTATTCTATGTCAGGCACCAGGCATACAGCAGTGAACAAAACAGATAAAGTCTTGGCCCTCAAGAACCTTCCATCTAGTAGAGGAGATACAATAAACAAGTAAATATGTAATTTAGTGTGTGCTGTGAAGAAAGATAAGCTGGGTAAAGGCTTAGAGAGAAATTGGTGGGGAAGTCAGGAGGGCCTCTCTGAGGAGATGGCATTTGAGCATTGAGAACCAAAGGGCATAGAAGAGTGGTCCAGGAGCAGAAAGAGCAAGTACAAAGGCCCGAGATAAAAGAGTCCTTGCCGTGCTTAAGAGCAGTGCGGTTCTCAGCAGTGCTACACAGTGTAACTGAGGATTTGGCATGACCTGGTATCTCATGGGGACCTGACCAGACCCATAGGTTTACAAGCTGAAGAGCCGTAGAACTTTGAATTCCTTTGCTGTCTTTTGGGTTTTTGCAACACTTCCAGAAAGGCTCACAGATCTCTGAGAAGTCACTTTTTGTGTTTTTTATTATTATAATGTGAAACTAAATTGTAGAGCCTTGAGAACAGGTCTCACAGAATGGGCCTCAGGTAATCAATTCTGTTGCATGCTGGAGATAAATACACTCTGTGCTGTCTGGTAAGGAAGGAAGGGACAGATAATTATGGAGTTCCTGCTCTGGAATGGGGACAGTTGCTTATCTTCTAAGTGCCTCAGTTTCCTCACATGTAAAAGAGGGACAATAATACCAGCTCAGAGAGACAATAAAGGCAGAAAGGTGCCTGGCACACGTAGGTCTTTGGTAAGTGTGTGTTCTTACCAGCACATAGACCCTTCTTGTCCTATTTCTTTTTGTGTTGCTGTAACAGAATACCTGAGAATGGGTAACTCATAAAGAACAGAGGTTTATTTCTTACGGTGGTGGAGTCTGGCAAATCCAAGGTCGACAGACCTACAGAAACGCAAGAAAGCGTGTGCACACACATCAGAGGAAGGGGGTCAAACTCATCCTTTTTATCAGGCATCCACTCCTGGGATAACTAATCCACTCCTGGGATAACAGCATTAATCCATTTATGAGGCATCTCTTAAAGGTCCACCTCTCAACACTGTTGCCCTGGGGATTTAGTTTCTAATACATGAACTTTGGGGAACACGTTCAAACTATAGTGCTTCTCATATGAAGGATTTTCTCTCTAATCACCATGTGGAAAGAGGATGGTATTTATTTATCTATTTCCCTTTTTTGAACCCCAAATAGGTTAAAAGGAAATAGGATTTTAAAAGAAAAATAAGAGGAAAAATGCTTAAAAGCTTTAATAACTTCTGAGAGCTTGAGCCCCCTCAAACCATAAAATTAACAGCAAAGTATTTTCATCTTCTTTAATAAGTCTATAAGCACAAACCAGAGAGGTGGTCTTGACCTGTGCTTGAATTTGTGCCTACCTAACCTGCATTTTGTATTATGTGAATGTTTAAAACCATAGTTTGGAAAAGAAGTCCCTCCCCAGCACACATTGATACACCTGGGTTATTTTACCTGCTCAAACACAAGTGCAATAGAAACCAATCAATCCTGTAAATTAAACTCCTGGAAGCCATATAATCCATAACTCAGAATAGAATTTAAAGTGAGAAGCAGCTGAATCAGCTGAATCTAATGGTTTAAGAGCCCTCATTCTAGAATCAGACCTTAGTGCAAGCTGAATGACTTTGGGCTTGACCTCTCTTAGCCTCCATTTCCTGATGCATAAAATGGGGATGATTAGAATGCCTCCTTCAGTGGTTCCAAGGTTAATGAGATAATGCATGTAAGCACTTAATACAATGCTTGGCACTATAGTAAGAGCTTATTAAAAGGTCGTAAGAGTAACCTGAGTGTGCTGGGTTCTCCAGTGTTTGGGCAAGTGTTATATGAGCTGGGGGGTCAAGGACGGCCTCTCCAGAAGGTGAGTTCTGAGCCAAGCCCTGCATGATGAAAGGGGCAAGCAAGCTCTGTGAAGCTCTAATCAGTGACTGGTAACAGAAGGAACAGTGAGTGTGAAGGTCCCACCACACCACAGGGGTGCTTAGAGGACCAGCAGTGTGGCCGGAGTGCAGCAGTGAGGGAAAGAAACTGGAGGAGGAGACCAGATCAGAGAGGTGGGCAGGGTCTGGGTCAGGAGGGAACTTGCAAACCAGAATGAAAAGTCTAGATTTCATTCAAAATGTGATGGGAAATGAGAGGATTCAATACTTTCAAAAGAATACCCCTGGCTACTGTGTAGAAAACTCTCGTAGTGGGTAAGATGGAAGGCAGGGAAATAAGATGCAGTAATTCAGAGGAGGGAGGGTGGGGTTAGGACCAGGATGGCAGCAGTGGAGGAGGAGGTAAATGAATGACTGAGATGAAGATTTATTTTGAAGATAGAGACAATAAGGCTGCTTAGTGAACTGATGTGAAGTGTGAGAGAAAGAGAATCAAGGATGGTGCTTGGGGTTCTGATAACACACGGTGAACAATGATGCTATTAAAGGGAATGGGGGCCAGGCGCAGGGGCTCATGCCTGTAATCCCAGCACTTTGTTAGGCCGAGGTGGGCAGATCACTGGAGGTCAGGAGTTCGAGTCCAGCCTGGCCAATGTGGTGAAACCCCGTCTCTACTAAAAAATACAAAAATTACCTGGGCGTGGTGGCAGGTACCTGTAATCCCAGCTACACGGGAGGCTGAGGAAGAGAATAACTTGAACCTGGGAGGCGGGGGTTGCAGTGAGCTAAAATCATGCCACTGCACTCCAGCCTGGATGACAAAGTGAGATTCCATCTCAAAAAATAAAAAATAAAAAATGGGGAGAAACAAAGAAAGGATGAGGGAGACACACTGAGCTTGAAATGCTTTTTATATCCAGGTGGAAGTTCCAGGGCGATTGAATATTTGGGTCTGGAGCTCAAAGAGGAGGTGGGAGTGGTGATGTAAATGTGTAACTTATCAGCTTTAATATTTATAGCCATAGAACAAGATGGAAGGAGCTAGGGAGAGATTATGGACAGAGGAAAGGGCTGAAAGCTGGGCCCAGGGCTCTGACATTTAGAAGAAAGAAGATAAGGGATATCCAGCCAAGAAGAGTGAGAAGGGACAGCCAATGGGATGACTGAAAATAAGACAGCATGGTGGCCTGATCCAAGTACTGAAACTGTCTTTGGAAGGAAAGTATGACCAACTGCAGAGAAGCCAGATACGATGAGAACAGCGAGATGGCTTCTAGATCCAGCAAGATGGTCTACAGCAGATGTACTGATAGCAATAACTTCACTTACACATACCCTGAGAATGACCTTGTAGTCTAAGAAGATGTGTGTTTGGAGTTACAAGCTGAGGAATGTGGAAGTGGCCAACCCAGAAATTCACTCATTATTCATGAAGGACATCTGAACCCCCGGGCCACCTCTTAGAATGAGGTTTGTACAGGGGAAAGAGGCTCTTTGTTTGGGATTAAATGAAGGTTGCTAGGTGGAGGTTGCTAAGTGAAAATGCCATACAAACTGCATGCTTTTTACAAATGGTGGTGGTGCTTCTGTCCAGCTCACTGCCATTGGACCATCCCTGTTTGTAAATCCACCCAACAAACCCTATGTCTCGTTCATTGTCTCCAGGTCTCTTCTTCAGCCCCTCTGACATGGTGCTAGCCCTACTGGAGTCAGCAGGGGTCCAGCACGACAGATGGTGGTCAGTGGTGACTTTGGCACAGGGAATTTGTGTGGAGTGTTGGTGGCCATGGAGTCCTGACTGGAGTGGGTTAAAAAGAGGGAGGAAAATCACAAGAAAGAGAGACTGGAGGTGAGGAAGCAGACATAGAAGGTCTAAATGCATTTACTTCTGGAGCTGCCATAACTAAGAACTGCAGATTGGGCAGTTTACAGAACAGCAAGGTATTTTCTTGATAGCTCTGGAGGCTGGAAGTCCAAGATCAAGGTGTTGTCAGGGCTGGTTTCTGCTGAGGCCTCTCTCCTTGGCTTGTGGATGGCTGTCTTCTCCCTGTGTCCCCACATGCTCTGCCTGTGTTATCTGCGTCCTAATCTCCTCTTCTTGTAAGGACACTAGTCATACTGGATTAGGGGCCACCCTGATGACCTCTTGATCACTTCTTTCAAAGCCCTATCTCCATATATAGTCACATTCTTTTTTTTTTTTGAGATGGAGTCTTCCTCTGTCGCCCAAGCTAGAGTGCAGTGGCACGATCTCAGCTCACTGCAACCTCCACCTCCTGGGTTCAAGCAATTCTCCTGCCTCAGTCTCCCGAGTACCTGGGATTACAGGCACATGCCACCATGTCCAGCTAATTTTTGTGTTTTTGGTAGAGACGGGTTTCACTGTGTTGACCAGGCTGGCCTCAAACTCCTGACCTCAGGTGATCCAACAGACTCAGCCTCCCAAAGTACTGGGATTACAGGCGTGAGCCACCGTGCCCAGCCACATATAGGCACATTCTGAAATGCAAAGGATTAGGGCTTCAACAAATGAATTTGCGAGGTGCACAATTCAGTCCATAACACTAAGCAATTCTTTTCTTAGAAATTTTGTTGTTAAGGAAAGCAAAAGATCGAAGTGGAACTAGATGTGAATGGGAAGACAGGGAGGTTTTGTCTTTACTTTGGGCTTTTACTCTGGGAATTACAACTACTGGTATTGCTGGTAAGAATGGTATGGCAGAGAAGCTGAAACTGGCTGCTGGCAAGAGGGGGTGATCGCGGTAGCAAAGCCTGAGTAACTGAGAAGGGATGGGATCAAGAGGTATCCAATGACTTACTCAGGTCACATAACCTGTGAATGATGGGGCCGGCAGTTGACCTCAGGAATCCTTACTCCAAGACTCTTCAGTCCAACCAAGCTGCATTTCAATTCCTGTCTTTGAGAGCAGCAATAACCATAACAATCTCCCAGGATGTAAAGGAGGAAACGTATTCACATATCAAATTACAGCTGTCCTGGCTACCTACATACTAGGTACTCAAGACTTAAAGAGGAGGAAGGAGATCAGTGGGTTCTTGGAAGGGGAAGAGGACAAACAGATAAGACTCCATTTGCCTGATTGACAACTAAAACACCCTTAGGAAGTCCAGTTCCAAAGGTGGTTGAATATTTTGAATCCCTGACTTAGCATTGGCCAGTTTTTGTTGTTGTTGTTTGTTTGTTTGTTTGTTTTAGAGATAGAGTCTTGCTCTGTTTCCTAGGCTGGAGTGCAGTGACACATTCATGGCTCACTGCAGCCTCGACCTCCTGGGCTCAAGTGATCCTCTCACCTCAGCCTCCTGAGCAGTTGGGACTGCAGGTGCATACCATCACGCCAGGCTATTATTTTTATTTTTTAATTTTTTGTAGAGACGAGATCTCACTATGTTGCTCAGGCTGGTTTCGACTTCCTGGGCCGAAGTAATCCTCTCGCCTTGACCTCCCAAAGTGCTGGGATTATAGGCATGAGCCACCATGTCTAGCCTGGCCTGTTTGTATGAACTGACCTTGGCTTTGAGTCCTCACCAGTTTCGGATGTTTACATCTCTTCAGCTTTTCATGTGCAGATTATATTCTCTGTCCCTAGCACCGAGGAGCACGTGGTTTTGTGATTTTACTTCTACAAACTGTCTTATCACAGCACTTGCATGTCAGAGTCCAGATGTAAACAGATCAATCAATGAGTAAACCTTGGCTTCACATTTTGTGCAGACAAACTTAACCGATACATATACAAACAAAGTCTCTTAGCTACTGCACAGCCTCTGTGTCACCAGATCTTTGCCTTAAAAACACTTCCTTTTTTTTTTTTTTGGTAGCAGCTTTATAGAGATAAAATTCACATGCTGTATAATTCATCCATTGAAGATGTGCAACTCACTGGTTTTGGTGTTTTCACACAGCTGCCAACGTTTCCTGAATAGACAGGTCAAACTCCCAACCTCAGTACGACTCTGCTATTTTCATCATGACAATTTCCAAACCCATAAAGGTTATCTGAAGGCAAATGTAGATATGACTGGGCCTTCCCTGGTGCCTCGTTAGCAGCTGATGACTTGTCTAAGTTCATCCGGTGGAAACTGCTCCATGTCTGTTATATGGGTGGCTGTTGTGGAACGAATGAACAAGGAATTGAGTGAGCAGTTTTAATACGGTAAAGGATGGATGCCTTGCTTGGTGCACAGACAATGACATCTGAGTATTTTTATTCCAGATGACAGAACGCTAAATCCCTTTCATTTGTTTCACATCTTCTTACCACCCTTTCTGCTAAATGCTCCATTTCATTATCCTCCAAAGTGTTTGTTTTGAAACCATGTATGTCAATGTCCTCTTTCCTCTCATGGAAACCACCTGTAGCAGCAACCACTGGAGCTGCTGCAAACATTTGTTTTTGATAACAGTGTATTCTGAACGTCTGTGGTTTCAATTTCTATTTTTGTCCCTGACTGTTGTAACTTTTCGAACAAACCCTTCATACCTCTTACGGGTAGCTTTGCTTTTCCCAGGCATTTGCACTCTGCCCAACACGTCACCTACATAAACTGTGACAAGGCTATTGCAAGATTGCTCTATCATTATTACCCAAGAAAATGTCTTGTGAGAGACCAAAACTCTAAAAGGCCAGCATATAGACATTTTTGGCCTTTTATTAATTATATGCAATCATCTCTGAACACAGAAACAGTGTCAAGAAACTATCATTCTTTTGGAATTTTGACCAACAATACAGAGAAGCAAAATAAACCACTCAGTCCCAGTTAGAAAATTTTTTCTCTTATTCATCAGTGTTCTCCACTGACACATAAAATTCACCACTATACTCTGTCACATTTCATTTTTGTCTTTGAACTCTAGGCCTACCTCATACAAAACTCCTCCAACCTTTCATTCATTCAATAAGAACTTTTCACCATTTTAAAATCGGTACAATTGTCTAATGACTTATAGTTTCAACATGTTTTCATCTGCATTGTTTAAATTGGTCCTCACAACAATTCAGAGAATGAAGTCAGAACAACCATTATTGTTGTTGTTGTTATTTTCTTTTGAGACAGAGTCTCGCTTAGTTGCCTAGGCTGGAGTGCAGTGCCACGATCTGGGCTCACTGCAACCTCCGCCTCCCGGGTTCCAGCGATTTTCCTGCCTCAGCCTCCCCGGTAGCTGGGACTACAGGCGCGTACCAATACACCTGGCTAATTTTTTTGTAGTTCTTAGTAGAGACGGGGTTTCACCACATTGGCCAGGCTGGTCTCCAACTTCTGACCTTGTGATCCACCCGCCTCGGGCTCCCATAGTGTTGGGATTACAGGCATGAGCCACTGCACCCAGCCTAGAGCAACCATTATTACTCCCATTTTATAGACAGGAAACTAAGGTCTCTTGGCTAGCCAGTAACAAAACTTGTACCAAGAAATTGATTTGAATTCTAGTCCAGGATTTTTTCCTACCATAATACTGACCTTCATATTTCGCTATGATTCTCCAATGTCAGCTGCATCAAAATCCCCTGGAGAGCTTGTTGTATCACAGATTGCCGGGGCCCGTCCCCAGCATTTCTGATTCAGTAGGTCTGGAGTGAGGCCCAAGAATTTTCTCATTCACACCAACACTTCTCCACTTTGTCCCTTGCCTTCCCCTTCTCAGCTTCCCTTCCAGCTAGGGTTGGCCATGTGACATAGTTCTGGCCAATGAGATGTCAGCAAAAGTCTTCTAGGACAACTGTGCTTTCCTGATGAAAAGGGACAGAGTTGGCTCTTCACCCTTTCTACTTCTTCCTGCCCAGAACAAATACGCAATGCTCAGAGGCACAGCAGCCACCTTATGTCCAGCACATTAAAATGGACAGGATAGAAAGACAGGAGGAGGCTGGGTCTCTGATAGTCTTAGGTTCCTTACCTCCCGACTGCTTTTTTTTTTTTTTTTTTTTTTTTTTGAGAAAGAGTCTTGCTCTGTAGCCAAGCCTGGAATGCAGTGGCAAGATCTTGGCTCACTGCAACCTCTGCCTCCGGGGTTCAAGCAATTCTCGTGCCTCCTCCGAAGTAGCTGGGATTACAGTCATGTGCCACCATGCCTGACTAACTTTTGTATTTTTAGTAGAGATGGGGTTTTGCCATGTTGGCCAGGCTGGTCTCAAACTCCTGGCCTCAAGTGATTTGCCTGTTTTGATCTCCCAAAGTGCTGGGATTACAGGCATGAGCCACCACACCTAGCCCAGACTTCTTTTTTTCTTTTTTTTTTGAGACAGTGTCTCACTCTGTTGCCCAGGCTTGAGTACAGTGGTGCAATCATAGCTCACTGCAGCCTCCAACTCCTGGACACAAGTGATCCTCCCACCTTGGCCTCCCAAAGTGCTGATATTACAGCATTAGCCATTGCATCTGGCCTCCAAACTCCCTTTTTTTTTTTTTTTTTTTGGAGATGGAGTCTTGCTGTGTTGCCCAGGCTGGAGTGCAGTGGCATGATCTCAGCTCACTGCAACCTCCGCTTCCTGGGTTCAAGCAATTCTCCTGTCTCAGCCTCCTGAGTAGCTGGGATTACAGACACCTGCCACCACGCTCATCTAATTTTTGTATTTTTAGTAGAGACGGGGTTTCGCCAAGTTGGCCAGACTGGTCTGGAACTCCTGACCTCAAGTGAGCCACCTGCCTTGGCCTCACAAAGTGCTGGGATTACAGACAGGCGTGAGCCACTGCATCTGGCTCAAACTCCTTTTCATGTGAGAAAAAAAAATCTCTAACTATTAAATCACTGAGGTCAGTTTCTCTATTACCTGTAGCCAAAGGCATGTCTTACTGATACAGATAAAAGGAAGGCTAGAAAAAGAAGAGTACATGACAGTGTGGAGACTGCATGAAAAATGGCATTTAACAAGCATTTTTGAAGACTTACTCTGTAGCTGACATTGTGCTAAGTGAATGAAGCAGGGGTCCTGCCCCCAAAGTGCTCATTGTCAAGGTGGAAAGACCACCATGTAAACATATAAAGAATGCACTGTGAGGGGACAGATGTATAAATAAAATGCTATGGAAACCCAGAAAAGGAACCCTACCTAAGGAGGTCAGGAAATGATCCCAGGAGATAACATATGAACAAGGACTTGAAGGATGAATACAGTTATGTCAGGAAGCAAAGCGAAAAGAGCTTTCTGTGCTTGTGTCCCTTCTTTCTGACTCAGCTGGAGACGGGTTGGAACAAGTGCCATAGCCAAACATCTAACTAGGTAATAGGGGATTCCAAAACCCAAGCTGCCTGCAGAGCCAACTTCAGGAAACTCAAAGTCCAAAGAACCAGGTGGGAAATTGTGAAGGTTGGCAAATACCTGTGACAGCAGGTCTAGGGAGCCAGAAATCTGGGGCTGAAAGACAAGAGCCAGAGAGCAGAGGGCATTTAGGGAGAACAGGCAGTAGCTGGGAAAGACAGGTGGAGGCCTGCTTCTCAAGGAGTTCAGAAGCTCAGTGCACAAGCACAGCAGGTCAATAAATACCCCATTTCATTATCTTATCAATCAACTTCATTTTCACGTTCAGCCCTCATCCTGTTAGGGCTGTGGGAAAGTCATCTTAGTCCTTCCTGGGGATTCCCCCTGCACCCAAGGCTGTGCTAAAATTCTGTTGCCTTAGTTGGCCTCCAGGGCCCTTCAGTCCCCGGTGCTGCTGTTTCTGTGACATAGGAACCCTGGCGGTAGGACCCTGTATTAGTCTGTTTTACATTGCTATGAAGAAATACCTGGGCAGGGCACGGTGGCTCATGCCTGTAATCCCAGCACTTTGGGAGGCTGAAGTTGGAGGACCCCTTGAGCCTAGGAGTTTGAGACCAACCTGGGCAACATAGGGAGACCCCATCTCTACCAAAAAATTTAAAAAATAGCTGGGCATGGTGGCACATGCCTGTAGTCCCAGTTACTTGGGAGGTTGTGGCAGAAGGATACTTTGAGACCAAGAGGTTGAGGCTGCTGTGAGCTATGATGATTCCACTGCACTCCAGCCTGGGCAACAGAGAGAGACCCTGTTTCAAAAAAAAGAAGAAGAAGAAGAAGAAGAAAAATACCCGAGACTGGGTAATTTATAAATAAAAGAGGTTTGTATGGGTCACAGTTCTTCAGGCTGTATGAGAAGCATGGCACCAACATCTGCTTCTGGTGAGGGCTCAGGATGCTTTTGCTCATGGCAGAAGGCAAAGGGGAGCAGGCATGTTACATGGCAAGAGAGAGCGAGATGGAGGTGCCAGCTTCCTTTAAACAACCAAATTTCATGTGCACTAATGGATTGAGAACTCACTCATCACCAAGGGGATGGCACCGAGCCATTCATGAATCATCTGCCCCCATGACCCAGTATCTCCCACTAAGCCCCACTTCCAACATTGGTGGGGTTCACATTTTAACATGAGATTTGGAGGGGACAGATATCTAAACTCTATCACACTCCATCTCCCTGATGGACCATGGGAATTTACACCCAGTGTCTGATACATCCAGAAAGCATGGCACAGGTCTTTGCCACTGATGGGTGCCAGAGATGTCTCTTTCCTCTTCTCAGGCCCAGCATCTCTTCTTGGTGTGGGGGAAATCCCTCCCTGTGACTGCACCACTGCACTCCAGCCTGGGTGACAGAGTGAGACCTTGTCTCTAAATAAATAAATAAATAACAGAAAAGGCAATGAATATGATTAGGATTGGTTTCTTCTCATCACAGAGTTCAGCAGTGAGGCTTTCGGGGTTAGATTCTTGACTTCATTAGACACTCGGGCTCTCTTTTTCTTCTGCCATACTTAAGTGTGTGTGGTCCATGCTCAAATGTGCTTTAGTTTCACAAAATGGTCATTTTAGGTCCCACCATCCTATTTCAGGCAGCAGGAAAGAGGAAGAGGCCAAAGGAAAAAGGGGTCTGCCAGCCAAGTGGGGCTGCTTTTAAGGAAGTCTTTCCAGGAGACTCACTATATAACTTCTGCTTACATTGGCCAGAACTTAGAACTATTTTCAAGGGAGGCTGGAAATGCAGTTCTTAGCTAGGCCCATTACTGCACCAACTAAATCAGGTTCCCTTGGTAAGGAATGTAAGGAATGGAAACTGGATAGACCATTATAATCTCTACCTTAAGGAGGTAGGCAGAAGAAAGAAAGAAAAAGAACATATGGAGAGAGAGAAAAGGGGAATGATGCCTTGAAAAGTGTAATCATAGGCTGCTTTTAGTTACAAGTTCTTAAAAACTGAGCCCAAACTAGCTTAAACTTTGATCAAGTAGCCAAAACAATTTACAGGTGGGGCAGATGTGTTTGTTGGGGCTCCGGCTTTGCAACTTCGCTGTTTTCTTGGATATGCCCGTCTGTGTTGGCCCTGCATTCAGGCTGACCTCACAAATGACCATGGAGTGGCTGAAGCAGTTCCAGGACTCACATTTGCACACCACATCATCCATAGCAAGACTGACCATCTTCCTAGAAAAAGTCCTGAAATTATTCATTCCAAAATATTTCTGAGTACCTACTGTGTGCCAGGTTTTTTTCTAGGTGCCAAAGATAATGACAGAGATCCTTTAGTCATCTATTGTTGCATTATCTTGAAACTTAGAGGCTTAAAACAACAAGTATTTATTATTTTACAGTTTCTTTGAGTCAGGAAACCGGGCAGGGCTTAGTTGGATGCCTCTGGCTTCGGTTCTCTCATAAGGCTACAATCAAAATGTCAGCAGGGGCCGGGCGCGGTGGCTCACGTCTGTAATCCCAGCACTTTGGGAGGCCGAAGGGGGTGGATCACTTGAGGTCAGGAGTTTGAGACCAGCCTGGCCAACATGGCAAAACCCCGTCTCTACTAAAAATACAAAAAATTAGCCAGGCGTGGTGGCATGCGCCTGTAATCCCAGCTACTTGGGGGCTGAGGCAGGAGAATCGCTCGAACCTGAGAGACAGAGGTTGCAGTGAGCCGAGATTGCGCCATTGTACTCTAGCCTGGGCAACAGAGCAAGACTCTGTCTCAAAAAAAAAAAAAAAAAAAAAAGATGTCAGCTGGGGCTACAGTCATCTGAAGGCCAACCAGGGGAGGATTCAACCTTCAACCCTAGCTCACTCACATGGTAGTTGGCAGGCCCCGGGTCCCTGCTGGTTACTGG
Organism: Chlorocebus sabaeus; assembly: GCF_047675955.1. Taxonomy (NCBI): domain Eukaryota; kingdom Metazoa; phylum Chordata; class Mammalia; order Primates; family Cercopithecidae; genus Chlorocebus; species Chlorocebus sabaeus. The sequence continues at coordinate 98,714,416 of NC_132911.1, forward strand.
CCAGAGATGTCAGCTCATTGCAACATGGACATCTCTATTGGGCTGGGAGTTGTGGGTGGAAAGGAACAGACAGAAGTCAGTCTTTTTGTAAAGCATTCTCAGAAGTGACATCCCATTACTTTTGCCATATTTTATTTATTTTGAATTACTGCCAATAAGTCCAGGCCACGCTGAATGGGAGGGGATTACATAAGGGCACGATTACCAGGAAGTTCAGATCATGGGGAACCACTTTGAGACTGCTTACCACAATATCTAGTCAGTAGAGACAGGCAATAAACAAACATATATCATATGTCAGGGGTGATAAGTGCTAGGAAGAAAATCAACGCAGAGTAAGGGAAGGCCTTTATTATAAAATGTCATTTGGGTAAAACCTGGCACACAGGGGGCAGTATGCCAAGTGGGCATCTGCAGAAGAGCATTCCAGCCAGAGGGAAGAACAGGTGCAAGCTCCCTGAGACAGGAACATGCTTGGTGTCATTCATGAATCACACAACCAAGGTGCCTGGAGCTGAGTGAGCAAGGGAGGAGACCAAGTCAGAGAGGTGGGGTGGGATCATGAAGAGACTTAGAGAAGATGGTAGAGACTTTCCTGGAAGGTTCTGCACAGGGGTGTGATGTCATGATCTACTTTACTATTAAAAATCTACGATGTAGGCAGCAGATGGTACAAAGGGCAAGAGTAAAAGCAGGTAAACCAGTTGGGATTCTACTGCAGTGGCCCGGGGGGAGAGAGCGAAATCATGGATTGAGTCATATTGATGCAAGTGGGGAGAAGTAACTGGGTTCTGGATATATTTGATAAGATTTGCTGATAGATTGTCTTAGGGTGGGACAGAAGGAGGAGTCAAAAATGACTACAAGCCTTTCAGAATAAGGCTCTCTAAGGTCAGGATGCCATTGGCTCAGGTGGGGAGGACGAACCTGAGAGAGCAAGATTTTGACCATGTGAAGTTTGGGACACCTGTTAGATAGTCAAGTGGAGATGTTGCAGAAGAAGTTGGAGTCTGGAGTTCAGAGGAGAAGTGGAGGCTGGCAATAGAAATTGGAAAGGCATCAGGATCAAATTGCCATTTAAAGACAGAGGACTAGATGAGATGAATCACCTAGGGAATAGGTATTAAAGGAGAATGAGCCCTGGAGCACCTGGAACCTTTGGAAATAAGAGGATGAGGAGGATCTGGCTAAGGAAACTGAGAAAGAGAAACAGTGACAAAGGACCGATGATTCTGGAGAGAAAACCAATAGGGTCCACCTAGGAGAGCAAGAGGAGAGGCATGCCCTTTCACATGCCTCCCAAGGTCAAGTGGTGCCACTGGATTTGAAAAGTAGCAGGAGGTCATTGATTACTTTAGAGAGAGCAGCTTGCGAAGTCATAAGGTCAGCAGCTGGACAGTATTGGATTTGGAAGGGAAATTAGCTGGGCCTGGTGGTGCGTGTCTATGTTCCCAGTTGCTCAAGAGGCTGAGGCAGGAGGATCAGGTGAACCGGGGAGTTCAAGGCTGCAGTGAGCTACGATCGTGCCACTGCACTCCAGCCTGGTTCACAGAGCAAGACCCTGTTTCTAAATAAAATAATTTTAAAGTTGGAAACAAAGCACAAGGGAAAACACTAAGTTATGAAAAATTAGAATACATTGATATCAATAACCAAACATTATAATAAAATCTAGAACACAGAAAGAGGCAAATTGTTTTCAGTAAATACAGTGAGGCTTAGGATCTTTACAATGGAAAAAAAAACTCATGCAAATTGATAAGGAAAATACTAAGACCCTACTAGGAAATCGACAAAGGACATGAACAGACAGTTGGAAAAGGAGGAAATACAACTAGTAAACAAAGATAAAGAAAACTGTTTGGCACCATTAGCAAGAAAAGAAATACAGATTAAAACCTTAAGATGGGCCGGGCACAGCGGCTGACGCCTGTAATCCCAAGCACTTTGGGAGGCCAAGGCAGGCGGGTCACGAAGTGAGGAGATCAAGACCATCCTGGCTAACATGGTGAAAACCCATCTTTACTAAAATACAAAAAAATTAGCCAGGTGTGGTGGTGCGTGCCTGTAGTCCCAGCTACTCGGGAGACTGAGGCAGGGGAATTGCTTCAACCTGGGAGGTAGAGGTTGCAGTGAGCCGAGATTGCGCCACTGCACTCCAGCCTGGTGACAGAGCAAGACTCTGTCTCAAAAAACAAAAACAAAAACACCATAAAATGACGTGTTTTCAACTACCAGATTCGCAAAGAGTTATTCATATCATTTAACCCAGAAATTCCAGGTCAGGGAATCCTAAGAAACTAAGCCAAAATGCAAATGAAAAAGCTAGTCACGATTCTATTTATAATAGTTGATAACAGAAAATAGCCAGGCATGGTGGCTCACAGCTGTAATCCCAGTGGCTCAGGAGGCTGAGGCAGGAGGATCTTTTGAATCCAGGAGTTCGAGGTTATAGTGAGCCATGATCTTGCCATTGCACTCCAGCCTGGGTGACATGTTCCCATCTCTAAAAAAAAAAAATTAAAAATAACAGAAAATAATAAAAATGCTGCACACCAGGAGACTGGCTTAGAAAAGCATGGTACATTCATACAATAGAATATTGATCAAGCACATACCAAAAATGCTTGGGAAGAATTTATGGTAACACAGGAAAATGCCTATATCATATTAACTTTTTTAAAAAGCAGGATTGTAAATTGTATATACCTTTTCTTCTCACCTATGGGAACATATTTCTAGAAAAAGGGAAACTCACCAAAATGTTCCCTCAGCATCACACAGGAAGACTGGCTACCATTCTTTCATGCAGCACGCCTTTGTCTCGAACTCCTGGCCTCAAGCCATCCTCCCACCATGGCCTCTCAAAGTGCTAGGGTTAGAGGCGGGAGCCAGCACAACTTTGTTGAATTCTATACTGGCTTCTCTGCCAAGTCCTGGGAGTACAAAGATAATTCAGAAAGTCCTTCCCTTGAGGAGCTTGCATCTATGATCCGAAAAAGTGTTCTGTGTGAGTAAACAATCAAGCATCAAAAGCTATAAGCATAATTGGAATCCAAAAATATCACAGCAGAAATGAACACAGCTGCAAGGTAAATGTTGACCGCACAGCTGGGCCTTCAGTGATGCTGCCCAGAGGCAATAGGGAATTTTGGAGTGTACTTAGCTGTCTCGGAAACCCCAGTGCTAGAGTAAAGATGGCCTTGACTCCAAAGGAATGAAAGTCAAGGTGTAGCTAATAGAATTGATAGAATGAAGCTGATACTCCCAAACAATATTTGTTGCCTAACTTCCTGCTATAAGTGGTTTGGTGTAACAGTGACTTTGCTCAGCCTCTGCTCAGAACCACCAGAGTGACTTCGGATGGATTATTGGGCTTCTTCCATCTTGGGTTACTTCTTGAGCCCCACTCTTTGGCAACGACTAGCTTGGAGGTTCCTGCTGCAGTGTTAGGATTGGGCCAGTGGGAATGCCTCTATTTTCAGGTTTCTCACAGGTGGAGATGACAGAATGACACATTGTATTTCTAGATTCTTTTATGTATATTTCACATATATTTTAAACATTCTGGGCCTGGCGCGGTGGCTCATGCCTGCAATCCCAGCACTTTGGGAGACCGAGTCGAGTGGATCCCCTGAGGTCAGGAGTTTGAGACCAACCTGGCCAACATGGTGAAACCCCATCTCTACTAAAAATGGAAAAATTAGCAGGGTGTGGTGGCTTGCGCCTGTAATCCCAGCTACCCAGGAGGCTGAGGCAGGAGAATCACTTGAATTCTGGAGGCGGAGGTTGCAGTGAGCCAAGATTGCGCCATTGCACTCCAGCCTGGGCAACAAAAGCAAAAAAAAAAAAAACAAAAAAAAAAACAAAAAAACCTCCATCTCAAAAAAAAAAAAAAGAAATTCTGACTCACCTGCAAATTGAAGAATGATGTAATTGGTAGCTGGAAATCAACCAGCTGCATTTTAAAATTTTCTGGCAGTGTTACCTCCATCTTGCTTCCTTTACCTATCAAATTGTAGTTATATAACAAATACTAAATCAAAAAAACAAAGATTCTGATAGTGTCAGAGAGAAAGCTCTCCCAGAAAGCTACTTTCTGAAAAGTCCAACCAGGTTATTCTTTAAGTGTTTTGGTCCATGGTGTAGCAAGGCAGATTTAGAGAGCAAAGAATAGATACAATGTGATTTTTTTCTTGAGACAGAGCCTTGCTCCATTGCACAGGCTGGATTGCAGTGGCTGGATCTCGGCTCATTGCAACCTCTGCCTCCCAGGTTCAAGCAATTCTCCTGCTTCAGCCTGCCGAGTAGCTCGGATTACAGGCGTGCGCCACCACACCCAGCTAATTTTTGTATTTTTAGTAGATGTGGGGTTTCGCCATGTTGGTCAGGCTGGTCTCTTAACTCCTGACCTCAAGTGATCTGCCCACCTCAACCTCCCAAAGTGCTGGGACAGGCATGAGCCACCGTGCTTGGCCACAATGTGATCTTTAAAATAGATCAAAGAGGCCACCCTGAAGGAAAATGAGTATTTGATGATAAAATTAAGTACAATTAAAAAATTCAGTTATGCTGTAATCCCAGCACTTTGGGAGGACAAGGTGGGAGGATTGTGTGAGCTCAGGAGTTTAAGACCAGCCTGGACAACATAGCAAGGCCCTGTCTCTACTAAAACTTGAAGAAAAATAAGAAAAAGATCATCCGGGCATGGTGGTGCATGTCTGTAGTCCCAGCTACTCAGGAGACTGAGGTGGGAGGCTTGCTTAAGCCCGGCAGTCAAGGCTGCAGTGCCACATGATTGTGCCACTGCATGCAGCCTGGACGACAGAGCAAGACACTGTTTAAAAAATAAATAAATAAATAAATAAATAAATAAATAATGTTCAATTCTTAGCCAGGTATGATGCCTCACACCTGTAATCTCAGCACTTTGGGAGGCCAAGGTGGGAGGATCACTTGAGCCCAGGAGTTTGAGGCTCCAGTGAGCTATGATAGCTTCACTTCACTACAGCCTGGGTGACAGAACAAGCCTCTGTCTCTAGCTAACTAAATAAATAAATACTCATTTCTTAAGAGAAACCTTCAATAATTACCATGTGATCGGGACTGAAATGTCTGAAGGCAAACTATCTGGGTTCAGATCCTGGCTCTGCCACTTCCTAGCTGTGTGACCTTAAACAAGCTACTTAATTTCTCTGTGTCTCAGTATTTTTTCCTTATCTGTAAAGTGGAGATGATAGGACCTCCAGCCTGGGCCACAGAGCAAGATTCTATCTCAAAAAATAACATAAAATGAGAGACACCAGAGAGCTCCCTCATGCCTTCTCCCCCTTGAGGACACAGTGAGAAGATGCCTAACTATGAATCAGAAAGTGACCTTTGGGCCGGGCACGGTGGCTCAAGCCTGTAATCCCAGCACTTTGGGAGGCCGAGATGGGCAGATCACGAGGTCAGGAGATCGAGACCATCCTGGCTAACACGTTGAAACCCCGTCTCTACTAAAAAAAATACAAAAAACTAGCCGGGCGACGTGGTGGGTGCCTGTAGTCCCAGCTACTCGGGAGGCTGAGGCAGGAGAATGGCGTAAACCCGGGAGGTGGAGCTTGCAGTGAACTGAGATCCAGCCACTGCACTCCAGACTGGGCAACAGAGCCAGACTCTGTCTCAAAAAAAAAAAAAGAAAGTGACCTTTGGGCTGGGCACGGTGGCTCACACCTGTAATCCCAGCACTTTGGGAGGCCGAGGCAGGTGGATCATGAGGTCAGGAGATCAAGACCATCCTGGCTAACACGGTGAAACCCCGTCTCTATGAAAAATACAAACAATTAGTTGGGCATGGTGGCAGGCGCCTGTAGTCTCAGCTACTTGGGAGGCTGAGGCATGAGAATCACTTGAACCCAGGAGGCGGAGCTTGCAGTGAGCCAAGATCACGCCACTGCATTCCAGCCTGGGCTGTAGAGGGAAAAAAAAAAGTGACCTTTGGCCAGACGTGGAGGCTCACACCTGTAAACCCCATGCTTTGGGAGGCCGAGGTAGGAAGATTGCTTGAGGCCAGGAGTTCAGGACCAGCCTGGGCAACATAGCAAGAGCCCTGTCTCTAAAAAAAAAAAAAAAAGCCCTCCCCAGACATGGAATTTTTGATCTTGGACTTCCCACCCTCCAGAACTGTGAGAAATATGTTTCTGTTGTTTATAAACCACCCAGTCTATGGTATTTTTATTATAGCAGCCTGAACCAACTAAGATAAGGGTATTCATGGAAGTGAGGAAAACAAATAATGTCTTTATGGGAACTCCAGAAAGCCACCCAGCCAGTCCTCAAGGTTAGCGCAGGAACATCATACCACCCTGGAAGGTGGCCATTAGTCAGGAACTAGAAGGTCATTCAGGACACTGACCAGCTGTTGTGGCCATACCATCTCCTCATCCCTTTGCAGCAGGTTGGGTTGGTGTCTACTTAGAGCTGAATCTGTTTGTATTTTTTTTTTAATTATCTTTACTATAAGGGAAAAAACACAGTAAAACAGACCTGGTAGGTGGTAGGGGTGGAAGACACAGAAAAATATAATGACCAGACAAGCTGCCTAGACATGGCTCCCTGTGAGGGAGGACCATGAGTTGGCCTTTACATCACCTGCTTTCCTGATTCAAAGAAACTTTCCCCCAGGAAGACTGGGCCCAGGAGCTCCATTTTCCAATCTCTTCTCTTCCTGGGCATTTAGGAAAGGGTGTATGGTTCTCCAGCTTTCAAGACATTGAAGACAGTATGGAGAAAAAGGGAAGGATGTTATAGCCCTTTGTTTCAATGCCTTCCCCAGCTCTTGCCCTCAGGATTAGTTGATGCTGCAGATAGGAACCCCATGGAACTGGGGCAGCTTAGGCAGCAATAGGCTGAACAATGAGGCTGTATTGATGAGGAAGGAAGCAGCATCACACCTGGCTTGGAAGCTGTCAGGAGGTAGAGTGCCATAGGAGAGATGCTAAGGAACTTTCGGGCAGAAGTACCTGGAGCCTGTAGTCCATCTGCTCCCAGTGTGTCAGTAGTCAAGCCTTTCCTTGTTAAGGGGGTCTCAAAGGACGTCCCTTTCCCCATATGCAGGAAGTACATAGCCTGCCAGCTTCAGAAGCCTGTCCAGCTAGAGGTGTGGTGCTCACTTCCTCTGTTTGTCCAAGAGTCAACCTGAGATTCAAACCCAAGGCCTTCTAGGCCCAAAACAAGTAAGCAAGTAGCAGCCCGGGAAGTCAAACTAAGATCTGCGAGGTTCCAAAATGCCAGCTCCTTGCTTCTTCCTTTCTCAGCCTACCAACATAACTGCTTGGAGAAGCCTGCACCAAGTCACGTGTTTGCCAGTCCCCACTGTCTCATTCCAATGCTGAGTTGCCCCTGGGATAGAGCAAGTCTTCCTTTGCTCCCTGTAGCTGTTAGGGCCAGGTAGAGACAGAGGGCAGGTGTGGGTGGGATGGAGCAGGTGGCTTTCTGGAGCTTATTTTTCCCTTTAAAGCTGTCCTAATTGCTATTTTAATCAGATTTTATATTCCTATAAATCTAAGGTGGAGGTTGGGGAGAAAAGAGACGAAGGTATGGTGAGATGTCTACTGAACTTGCTCCTGCCAAGGCCCCTCCCCATATACTCTCAACGAAAGTTGCAGGTGAGTCTCCCATGCTGGGAGTCGGAGTCTGGCAGAGCCTCAGGCAGCAGGGAGCTATAGCAGTTAGAAAGAGCACATTCGCAGAACCCCCGTGACCCGCAGCTGCTGGCCTCCTGGAGCTTCCTTTGTTGCTCTTGGTTGGAAGACTGTTGTTATTATGCTCTTTTAACTACATTCACAGGGTCTAGGATTGGGTTAGAGAAAGGATAAGGGGGCAGGTGGGAGGAAAGAGGCTGAATGAGTGCTGGGAAGCGAGGCATCTGAAGGGACTGCCTTCATGGTCATGTCTAGTCTGATATTCAGAGCATTATTGATTTTTTTTCTTCCAAAAATTACAAGTTATTTTATTTTCAGCATCTTTTGCTAATTCTTCCTAATTATAATGTGCTGTTATTTTACAGCCACCCATTCTCATTTTGTGGATATGATTCTCTACTTTAGTTTTCTGGGCACAAGAAATCAACTTTGGCTGCACATTGGAATATCTGAGAAGTTTAAAAATACTGATGTTTGGGCCAGGTACGGTGGCTCATGCCTGTAATCCTAGCACTTTGGGAGGCTGAGGCAGGCAGATCATGAGGTCAGGAGGTTGAGACCATCCTAGCCAACGTGGTGAAACCCCGTCTCTACTAAAAATACAAAAATTAGCTGGGTGTGGTGGCAGGTGCCTGTAATCCCAGCTACTTGGGTGGCTGAGTTACGAGAATCACTTGAACCTTTGCTTCCCCTCCTCCTGTCCTTGGACATCAGACTCCAGGTTCTTCAGCCCTTGGACTCTGGAACTTACTTTAGTGGCCTTCTGAGGGGTCTCAGGCCTTTGGCTACAGACTGAGGGCTGCACTGTTGGCTTCCTGCTTTTGAAGCTTTTGGACTTGAAATTCTGATTTCACTGATCAACAGTTAGGTCTAGGGAATATCTGTTCTGGGGAGTAATGGGCAATGAACCCTGAAAAGCTCTGTGACATTATGATATAATAAAACATATATGTGGTTTTCCTCCCCAGTCCCTGGCACAGAACTCCTAAAACCCTTGTAATTTCCTGAGTGGCAGGGATGCAAGGTACATCATTTGTTCTAATATTTGGTCTTGGACTCTGGTTCCTGACAAAGAGCTCCTAAATCCTTGGGAATTTCCTGGGTACTAGAAGGGTCATTTGTTCTATTAATAATTAGGCAACTCTTGGGGGGCTCCTGGATAGCTTTGGGATGGGAACTGGTCAGCAGAAAGACCAAGCCATGATTAGAAGCTTGGAACATTCAGTCCCATCCCCTGTTCTCCCCAGGAAGGGGAGCAGAGCTGGAGATTGAGTTAATAACCCATCATGCCGATGTGATGAAGCTTCCATAAGACTACAAGACTCAGAGAGCTTCTAGATTGGTGAACACATCTGCATGCTAGAAGGGTGGTGCACCCCAATTCTTGCCCTCAGGACATGTTTGGACTCACTCTGTGTACCTCTTCATCTGGCTGTTCATCTGTATTCTCTATCTTATCCTTTATAATAAACTGGTAAACAGGCCAAGCATGATGGCTCATGCCTGTAATCCCAACACTTTGGGAGGCCAAGGTGGGAGGATCACTTGAGTTCTGGCAACACAATGAGACCCCATCTCCATGAAAAATAAAAACTTAGCCAGGCTTGGAGGTGCACACCTATAGTCCAGGTACTTGGGAGGCTGAGGTGGGAGGATCACTTGAGCCTGGAGGTCGAGGCTGCAGTGAACCATAGCCATGCCACTCTGCTGTAACCTGGGAGAGAAAGCATGACCCTGTCTCAGAAAAAAAAAAAGCTGGCAAACACAGGTAAACGTAAGTGTTTCCCTGGGTTCTGTGAGCCATCATAGCAAATGGGCACCTCCAATTTGTAGCCAAGTTAGAAGTGTGGGTAACCTAGGGACTCACTAGCTGCAATTGGCATCTGAAGTTTGGGGGCAGTTTTGTGGGACTGAGCCCTTAACCTGTGGCATCTGCAGTCACTCCAGGTAGTTAGTGTCATAATTAAATTGTGATACACCTAGTGGGTGTCAAAAGAGTTGGAGGATTCTTCGGGGTAGAATAAGCCCTGAGACATTTTGAGTCAGAAGGGTTGAGTGTAGTAGAGCAAAACAGTGTGTGTGTGTTTCCTGTTTAAGCTCCCAGGTGATTTTAGCGTGCAGCTAAGACTGAGAGCTGTCTTGAGGATATGAAGTCTCTACTTTTCAGATCCTCGTCATTCTGGTCAGTCTCTTTTCTCAGATGCAAGTCCCCACTTTTGTTGAGATTTTCTCTTTTTGATGGCATGGGCCATTTTCAGAGGTTGACCAAGCTTACCTTCTGCCACGTGGGCTACACCTCTGCCTACACCCTGGGCTTCAAGTCCCACCTGGAAGTGAGGAGCTGGGGCCTCTTGGCTTACTTGTGGTTTCCTATCTCCTCACTTCCTTGAGGAATGCTGCCCAGCCTTTAGAGAGAGGGTCCTTCCTTGTTTTCAAAAGTGGCTGTATTGTCTTTCACACCCCTCTCTTCCTTCCTTCCTTCTCTCTTTCTTTTTGTATCTTTAAAAAAATCTCTTCCTGGGGTCTTTTGAAGGAGATTTCAGCATGAGTTTAGTCCACATTCCTGAAATCTGGGGATTTTACTTTTTAACTTTATATATTTCTGTGTTATTTGAATTATTTTGCCACAAATACATTGCTCTTGTAATATTTTGTCAAATATTTTTATAAAAAGAAATTATATTAATAAAGCCTATGTAATAACCTTGAAAATGTTTATGACATAATGCTAAAGGAAAAGGCAGGAGGATCACAACAATGTAAAACAGGATGTAAAAAAGGATCATGACAAAAAACGAACTTTATCCATAGAAGACAGGCTGGAATGGGCTGGGCACCATGGCTCACGCCTGTAATCCCAGCACTTTGGGAGGCCAAGGCAGGTGGATTGCTTGAGGCCAATAGTTCGAGACCAGCTTGGCCAACATGGCAAAAACCTCATCTCTACTAAAAATTAAAAAATTAGCTTGGTGTGGTGGTGCACACCTGTAATCCCAACTACTCAGGAGGCTGAGGTAGGAGAATCACTTGAACCGGGCAGGCGGAGGTTACAGTGAGCTGAGATCAGGCCATTGCACTGCAGCCTGGTTTACAGAGTGAGACTCTGTCTCAAAGCAAAAAAAAAACAAAAAAGAAATAGTGCTTATGCTTACGTGATGAGATAAATGCTTACTTATGTGTGGGAAAGTCTTTTGTTTTTTATGCATTTTTATTATATGTATATATATATTTTAAAAAGTACATTCTCCTTTTATAATGGGTGGTAAATCGAACCACTTATGTTGAATGAGTTTAGTCAACTGCAGAAGTTACATATCATAAGAAACAGTTTGTGGGAGACACCCAGGCTCAAAGGAGCTACTGGGGTGTATCCCAAGAAAGGTGTGACGGGAATGTGGTTATTGTTAGGACACAAATAACACTGTCAACTGTGGTTTTTTTTTTTTTTTTTTTTTTTTGAGACGAACCAGACTGGAGTGCAGTGGTGTGATCTTGGCTCACTGCAACCTCCACTTCCTGGGTCCAGGTGATTCTCCTGCCTTAGCGTCCTGAATAGCTGGGATTACAGGTGCCTGTCACCGCAACCGGCTATTTTTTTTTTTTTTTTTTTTTTTAGTAGAGAGGGGGTTTCACTATGTTGTCCAGACTGGTCTTGAATTCCTGACCTGAGGTGATCTGCTTGCCTTGGCCTCGTGAAGTGCTGGGATTGCAGGTGTGACCCACCATGCTCGGCCTGTCAACTGTACGTTAATAAATAAGACATGAAACCTTAGTTTAGTACACAGTTGTTTACCTCCATTCCCCCTTTTCTCCATCAAGCCTACCTTGTATTTGTTTAGGCAGCCACCTTTCAACAACCCATGAAGTGTCTGGAGCTCCACCCTCTGCTCAAGAGGAACGGCACATGACCCAGGTCTCTGCCAATCAGCATTTCACATTCCTCATGATCGGTTCAAAGGTGAGCAAGTAATTGAAGTCAGTTAAATTAGTGCCACTGCAAGAGGCTCTTTCCCCCACCCCAGTATTGCCATGGTTTTAATATGGTTTATCCACACCAAACTCACAGTGAGGCTTGGACTCCAGGGTGGCAGTATTGGGAGATGGTGCCTTTAAGAGGTGATTAGATTGTTAAGAGGGATGAATGCCTTACTCTTGCAGTGAGTTCTTGTTCTCTCAGTTCTGGATTAGTTCCCATGAGAGTGGGTTGTTATAAAGCAAGACTGCCTCTTGCATTTGGTCTCTTTTGCTTGCCCTTCTACTTTTCTGACACACTGCAATGCAGCAGGAGGCCCTCACCAGATGCAACTGCCTGATCTTGAACGTCCCAGTCTCTAGAACTGTGAGCCTAATAAACCTCTTTCCTTTATAAATTACCCAGTCTCAGGTATATTGTTATAGCAACAGGAAAAGGATTAAGACATATGTTGTACTTGAACCTTAATGTACTTGAACTTGAAACTTGATGACTGCAGCAGCTATAGCCATCTTACTTCCATGTGAAGCCTGAGAATTAAGCAACACATGGAAGGGAACACATCATTTGGGCCCCAATTTGGCCATGAGCTGCCCTTAGATTTTTTTTAGTTATGTGAGCCAATACATTTCCTAAAACAGGTAAAATTATGTTTTTAGACACTGATAACCAAAACAGTACAAACTATGCTTATGGAGATTTGCTTTAAAAAGGAGAACAGAGAGAGAGAATTTGTTGCCTTTTGACCAATGCTTCCTTGAAAGAGCTGATATTCTGATTCCTGACCTCAACCACTATTTGATTGGCAGATGTACGCTTATGCACTGCATAATGACATTTTGGTCAATGATGGGCACTTGAGCCCAGGAGGTCAAAGCTGCAGTGAGTTGTCATTGTGCCACTGCACTCTAATCTAAGTGACAGAGTGAGACCCTGTCTCAAAAAAAAAAAAAAAAAAAATTGGCCAAGCGCAGTGGCTCACGCCTGTAATCAATCCCAGCACTTTGGGAGGCCAAGGAGGGCAGATCACGAGGTCAAGAGATAGAGACCATCCTGGCTAACATGGTGAAACCCGTCTCTACTAAAAATACAAAAAATTAGCCAGACGTGGTGGCAGGTGCCTGTAGTCCCAGCTACTCAGGAGACTGAGGCAGGAGAATGGCGTGAACCCAGGAAGCAGAGCTTGCAGTGGGCTGAGATTGCACCACTGCACTCCAGCCTGGGCGACAGAGTGAGACTCCGTCTCAAAAAAAAAAAAAAAAAATTATACATCTTTTCTATGCTTAGATGTGTTTAGATACACAAATACTATTGTGTCACAATTGCCTACAGTATTGAGTACAGTAACATGCTGTGCAGGTTTGTAGCCTAGAAGCAATAGCCTCTACCATATAGGTTAGGTGTGTAGTAGGCTAAGCCATCTAGGTTTGTGTAGGTATACTCTTTGATATTTGAACAATGACAAAATCACTTAATGATGCATTTCTCAAAACATGTCCTCTTCTTTAAGTGATGCATGACTGTGTATCTCCCCTGAAGAAACAGCCATTCATTTGATTAGCCTAGTTTGATGAAACTATCTCATCATGAAACCCAACTCCTATTTCTGATTCCAGGTTTACCAAGCTGTCTTCTGATCTGTGGTTTAGCCCTTTGACTGCACTGATTATCAGGCAGGCACCCTCCCATTATGCGTGAACACACTGGCATTACATTTGTTCAGTCAGCCTTTCGCAAGTTTGTTTAACCAATTAGTTGCTAGAGCATGCATGTAATAGAAACCTTGAGATTTTGGCTTCAAAACTGAGAACAGTTCCAGCTCCATGGTGACCCACTGTAATATGGAAGAGCCAACTAAGTTGAGACTCTGTATCGCTCTTTAACTTCAACAAGGTCATTCACCTAAAAGGAGGACTAATAAAGACAGAGTGTGCATGTTCGTTATGTGGTCCAGACAGTACGGGTGAGCCCTGGAACATGGTAGTCCTGGGTTTGTACAGCTACTGTTTTTGGTGTAGTCTTGGGCAGACCACCATCTCCGTAAGCCTCTATTTTGATTCTTCTACTATAAAGTGGTAAAAATAACACTTTTTGCATGTGGTCATTGCAAAAACTAAAAGGAATGACATACATGAAGTCTAGGCAAAATAAAATAATAACTACTCAGAGGCAGATTTTCCATGAAGTTAATAAAGTTTCCTGGGCCCTAACAATGTGTTCACATAGTCCTTTGGTTTCATAAAAATTGTAAATTCAAGATATCTTTGCTATTCTTTTTTTTTCTTTTTTAAGACAGGGGATCTCACTTTGTCACCCAGACTGTAGTGCAGAGGCACGATCTTGGCTCACCGCAATCTCCACCTTCCAGGCTCAAGCGATTCTCCTGCCTCAGCCTCCTGAGTAGCTGGGATTACAGGTGCATGCTACCACTGCCTGGCTAATTTTTGTATTTTTAGTAGAGACAGGTTTTCACCGTGTTGGCCAGGCTGGTCTCACAACTCCTGACCTCAAGTGATCCACCCACCTCGGCCTTCCAAAGTGCTAGGATTTACAGGCATGAGCCACCACATCCAGCCGATTTTTCTTAAATCAAGTCCCCCAAATCTTGTACTGGTATTATTTCATTTTCATGATCTCATTTAAACCTCACAACAATACTATGAAATAGCTATAGTTGTTACCATTTTACAAATGAGAAAATTGAGGCTTATGGATATTAAGTAACTTTTCTAAGATCATACCATTATGAGTGGTAGAGCCAAGATTCAAACTGAGGTGGGCTGCATCCAGAAAGTGTCCAGGGTCCACGTCTTAATCACTCACCTGGTTTCCTAAATGTGCCTGTACTGAAGAGTCACCAAGGGGCACTTATTAAAGCACAGATTCTAGGGTCCACCTCAAAGATAGCAAATCAGGGTCCCTAGGGCAGGGACCTAGTTTCTGTGGAGGTTTCCACTCTTGAGCCTCTGCTCCAGTGAGCTGTATTTGCCTGTCTCTCCAATCTTGGGGGCAGCAGTTTTTCCTGTGTCCTCACCTTTCTTACAGATGGAAGAGTTGTTAATTTTTCAGCCTGTCCTGCTTTGTAGTTGCTATTAAGATAGAATGGCAACTTCCAAACTCCTTACGTGCAGAAGCAGAAACCAGAGGTCCTATCCAAAATAGTTTTAAATTGTATTGACCATACACAAAAGTAGAGCAATGTGTTGAATCCCTGTGTATCCATCACCTAGGTTCAACAATTATTATAATTTTGCTAATTTTGAGAAGCAGTTTAAAAATTCATAGAGACCAGTTCTTAACAGCTGAAAAAACAGAGAGTTAAAATAGTCATTCAAATAATTTGGGAAATGAAATTAATTATTTTTAAGTAGATTACCTAAATGATTTGTGCAAGAGCTTACAAATAGCATAAAACAAAAAACCAATAATGTTAACTACTTTGGTAGCTCTTTTGTATAATATCACTTTACTCAAATCCCCCCCAATACTCTATTATGTGAAGAGAAATCTGTTTTTTATTACATTTCCTTCTGAAACTCAGAGAGCAAAACAGTCCAATTCAATCACCAAACTTGTGGAGTCCACAGGGCGTTCCCTTGTGCTACAGGAGACCAGAAAGGAGTTGTAAAGCTTAGCCACAGTTATTTGGAAGACTTTATTGGGAAAGTGGTGTTTGAGTGGCATCTATTAAGAGTAGACTTTATGTCTAAAGCAGATGTGGAAGGGGCAGAATTTCAGGTTGAGGGAACTTCATGTACACAGATGGGAGAGAAGGTGTAGAGTTTGGGGGTGTGGTTACATAATAGTGTTTGTGATGGAAGGGTAATTTAAGAGCTGGATGAATCTTAAAGGTGACATCATGGAGCAAAGGTTAAAGGCATAGGTTCTGCTGGCAAACAGACCTGTCTGGTTACCTCCTGCCTCAGGTGGCAGTGCTGATTTCCAACCTAAGAGCCATTCCCAATGTGTGTTCCTTAGTGGTAGAGCTGCCTTCCTCTCTAAAGGCTGGAAATGCTAGATTCTCATTTACCAGCCTCCTTTGCAGCTAGGGGATGGACATGTAATCCAAGTCTGGCCAAAAGGACCTGAAGGGAAATCTGAAGGGGAGTTCTAGAAATAGTTTCCTACCTAATCAAAAAAAGACACTATAGCAAAAACTTCTTTTTGCCTCTGAACATAGCTGTGTGATGGTGTGAGCACTGGAGCTATGGCAGCCAACCTGTAACCATGAGGACAAGCTGCTGATGAAAGCCAAGGTGCTGAGGCTAACAGAGGAAATAATATAAAATATTTAGTGCTTGATGACGTCATTATGCCACTCTACTTATGCGACTCTTTGTTTGGAACATCAGATTGTATAAAATGATGCATTTTCCTGATTATTTAGGCCATTTTGATTTGCATAACCCCTGGGTTAATATCAGCCCAGAAAGTAGAAAAGAAAAATAATAATTACATATATATATATATATATATATATTTTTTTTTTTTTTTTTCCTGAGACAGAATCTCATTCTTTCGCCCAGGCTGGAGTGCAGTCAGTGGTGTGATCTCAGCTCACTGCAACCTCCGCCTCCCAGGTTCGAGCAATTTTCCTGCCTCAGCCTCCCAAGTAGCTGGGATTACAGGCATGTGCCACCATGCCTAGCTAATTTTTGTATTTTTAGTAGAGACGGGGTTTCACCATGTTGGCCAGGCTGGTCTCAAACGCCTGACCTTGTGATCTGCCTGCCTTGGACTCCCAAAGTGCTGGGATTACAGGTGTGAGCCACCGCACCCTGCAACAATACATTTTTATACAATTTTGTACAATTTTCTTTTTTTCTTTTTTGAGATGGAGTCTCACTCTGTCACTCCAGGCTGGAGTGCATGCAGTGGTGCAATCTTGGCTCACTGCAACCTCTGCCTCCCAGGTTTCGAGTGATTCTCCTGCCTCAGCCTCCCGAGTAGCTGGGACTACAGACGTGTGCCACCATGCCCGGCTAATTTTTTGTATTTTTAGTAGAGATGGGGTTTCACCGTGTTAAGCAGGATGGTCTCAATCTCCTGACCTCGTGAACTGCCTGCCTCAGCCTCCCAAAGTGCTGGGATTATAGGTGTGAGCCACCTCGCCCGACACAATTTTCTATTTTTAAAAAATCTCATGTTCGGCAAAATCATGCATCACAAGCTTTGTGGAAAAAATAGGGTTAAGGGTAGACCACTCAAAACATTAAGAAGTTTGTAAGTAGAGCCCTGATAAAAACAACTGTCCTAATAAATATCTTGACACAGTTTGTTCTCTATTGGTGTTTGCAGCTAACCACACAGCCAGGCCTTCCTTTGCAGCTCTATATCCGGGTACGCCTGTTTCCTCCTGAGACATGAAGGTCCTTGAGGACATTTGCTTCCTGGAGAGACAATTGTCACCAAAATTAAAAATACAATCTAGAGGTAGCTTTCTGAAATCATTTTAAACATAAAGAGACATGACTTCAAAATTTTTCATCTGAACTCTCAATTTCCTTAAATAGCTTAATATAGTGAAAAATTGAGAGGTTCTTGAAACCACTAAGTCTAATAAAAGAATGCAGTTCCATGGGTTTTCGGTTTTCTGCTTTTTCCTTAGGGTCCTCAAAGATGAGGAAGGCTTTCTCTTTGTGAGAAAGCTCTTTCTAGTCACTTCAAAACATACTGGAAAAATAGCATATGAGCTAATTTGGTTTCTGTGATATGATGAGTCTATTCCCCTATTACCTGTCACATGAGAGCAACTTAGGACTAAGAAAACACCAGTGTGGTTAAATGGTAAATTTTATATTATGCATATTTGGCCACTATATATATTTAAAAATTGAGCATCTACAGGAGCTCTTGTGTATGTGGACTATACCTATCAATGTTTAGTAGTCAGTAAAACTGGGATTTTTTTTTAAAAACAACACCATTATGATGATGCTAACATTGGTGTATCCACCGCTCAGCTTCAGAAATCAAACTTCACTGATATACTTGATTCCCCATGTGTGTCCTTCCCTGAACACATTCCTTTGTCCCCCAGAAGTACAAACTATACAGGATTCAGTGTTTATCATTCCCATGTCTTTCTTTATGGGTTTTCTAAATTTAGAATATCCCCAGAGACATATGGTTTAAAATTGTTAAGCCAATGCAGCCATAACACAGCATGTGTATTATTTTAGAACTTTTATTGACTTGGTTCATCCACCCTTACAGATGCCATTGGTCACCCAACCCCCTCGAAAGCAGAGGTGTAGTTCTCCCCAATACTTTATTAGCTGCCTTGAGGTCTTGCTTCCAGTCCCTTCAGAAATTATGGTGGGGACACACACATACACATTAATGGAATAAACACTCTTCCCTCCTCTCCCTTGGGGCTCCCTCCCCCAAAGAGGTCCGTTGTCCACAAGTACTCATTTGTGGGACTCAATATGTTCCCAGCCACAACAGAGCATTACGTTAGAATAGGAGCTAACATGTATGGGAATCAGAGTATGTTTAGAATTACATCTTAGCACACTGAAAAATGCATTGGAAGAGCAGCCTTTATTGACAGAGACAGTCCTGGCTAATAGATCTGCCCAGTTTTAGGCTGCTTAGGGGAACTGGGGTCCTGGAATAAGAAGCCCCACCCGCTTCTATGAAGAGAGGAAAGCTGGAGACAAAAAGAGGAAGTGAGAGATGAATTGCAAAAAACTAATCAGATTGGGACCTCAAGGTAACATTTTGCATAGTAAGTTCTAACAATGTTTTCTTGTTTATATCAGCCTCCTCCTCTTAGCCTCTCTTACTAGGCTGGTGGTTAATTCCAATGCTTCTAAGTTAATTTATTCAACTTTATTATCCTTACTATAGTAGCCTCCACTAGGGTTCTCCCCTACCTCTCAAAGGTCTCATCTAAGTGTGTATAAAGCTATTAGATGGAGGAGAGGAATCAGGATGAACTTCACAGCATTTTCATATGGCCTGTGGGTTTTGGAGCCTATGCTTCGGCAACTGAAGCTGAACTGTGTGGTTGTTGCTAACATTGGTGTATCCACCACTCAGCCTCAGAAATAAAACTTTACTGATACCATTAAACCCCATGTGTGTCCTTCTCTGAATGCATTGCTTTGTCACCCAGAGGTAACAGCTATCCAGCATTCAGTGCTTATCAGCCCCATGTCTGTCTTTATTGGATTTCTAAATTTGGAATATCCCTGGAGACAACTTTGGCAACTGAAGTTGAACTGTGATGGTTGTTGACCTCTGATGTGCTACTTTTTAATCAAGAACTTATTTTCCCTTTTTCTGTCTCAGCTCCCACAGGCCCATTCTGGTGACTCATGACTTGTATACACAGAACAACAGAGAAAAGAAAAATAGAATTAGATAAACGAGCAGGGGCAACAGTGAGGGCTGTGTCTTACAAAGAACCATTTTTAATTGAATTATTTTTCTCTCTTGAAATTCTTTTTTTTCCCTCAAAAGTGGGAAAAATTCTCAAATAACAACAGCAAACCAAGAAAGCAGCTTAGTCTGCACTGCATTTGCATTTCTTAGTTTCATTCGCTATTTAAAAATGTTGTAGGCAAATGTATTTTGACAGTGGGAATGAACTTGCACTTTAAAATTATGGGACCTAGTAGATTTAATAGAATGAGCCCTGATTGGGAGCCAGGGGACCTGGCTTTGAATGGTCCCAACCCAAGCACTTAATTACTTTAGTTTCTTCACTTATAAAATTAAATACACCATCTACTGATGAATGGATAAACAAAATATGATATATCCACAGAAGGGAATATTGTTCAGCCATAAGAAGGAATGAAGTATGGACATGTGCTACAACGTGGCTGTGCCTTAAACATATGATGCTAAGTGAAAGAAGCCAGACACAAAGACCATGCATTTCATTATTTCACTTACGTGAAATGTACAGAATAGCTAAATCTAAGGACATAAAGTAGGTTAGCTAATGGGTACATGTTTCTTTCTGGGTTGATGAAATGTTCCAAAATTGATTTTGCTGATGGTTGTATTTAAAACTCTGCATATACTGAAAACCATTTAATTGTACATTTTAAATGAGTGAATTGTATGATATGTGAATTATATCTCGATAAAGTTTTTCAAAAAAAAAGAGAAAAAAATGAAACAGTGATTTCTACCCAGCCCAGATATGTTGTGAGGCTCAAATGAATTGTTTTTACAAATAAGAAAACCACTTGAAAACTATACAATGAATGTTATTTTTAGACTTAATTATTCCTTAAATTCGAGGCTGATATACTGAAGGAATTTTTCCAGTGACAGTTAGCATTTCTATAGACCAGAATTGTACTTCTGCTTACAGCTCTGTGGATGAAGATCAGGGAGGAGGAGCAGTTTAAAGTTGGTGAGAGTGTTGAGGGGAGGGAACAAATGGCTGGCTTGTAAGATCCTTGAGTTCAGGGATTATTTTTATCTTGTTCTCTTTTATAATCCCAGTGCCTAGTACAATGCCTGACTCAGTAAATGTGAATGAGCGAATAATGAATCAATGGTCAAACTAATGAACGAGGGGTCTGACTGAAAATGATGAGGCACTTTCACTCAGTCAATAAACTTTTACCAGCCAATAAATTCAGATTCTTATTTTAATGTTGACAGTGGCTTGGGCTTTTGGGGATTTTACCTATTCCTTTGCTAAGAGAGTGATAATTCTCTTTCACGTGTTGCACATCACAATGGTCTCTCTCTGTTACCCAAGCTGGAGTGCAGTAGCATGATCATGGCTCACTGCAGCCTCAACCTCCTGTACTCAAGCGATCCTCCCACATCAGCCTCCTGAGTAGCTGGGACTACAGGTGCGCACCATCTCCCAAATAATTTGTTATTTTATTATTTTGTAGAGATAGGCTCTCACTGTGTTGCCCAGGGTGGTCTTGAACTGCTGGGCTCATGCAATCTGCCTGCCTTGGCTTCTCAGAATGCTGGGATTACATGTGTGAGCCACCACGCCTGGCCAAAAGTTTTAACGTAAAAAACTTCATCAGTGTTGTGGCTAAGATTCACTCTTCTATTAGTTGTTATGAGTCAAGGAGAGGGTTGGCCTGCAGAACAAAATGATGACTTGGTCTAGTCATGCCGGGAGTCCTGAGTGACTGTGGAGCAAGCTGAGAGGTCTACTTTGCTGAAAGACAAGTACAACACATTCATAGGGTGGTTTGGATTAGGGCAACAATTTTGTGTGGTCCTGTCATTGTAGGTCACTGTGGTGAGACAGCAATCACCAGCCTTGGAGAGAATCAACCATTCTCTATTTCTCTATTTTTGCCATTTGGGAAAAGACTTGTGGGTTTGGGACCAAATTGACATCATGGCAAACGAGTGCCATTTACATCTGAAAAGCTGAAATCAAAAGGAGAGTAATTCTAGGGGAGAACACTCCACTTCCTCTGATGGGTTCTTGAGTTCCCTGCTCTCTTTTCATTAAACCTTTCCAAAAATAAAAAATAAAAATAAATCCTTGTCACCCAAAAACTCTAACTGGAACCCCTCTGAAGGACCACTCATGTCTTGTGTGTGAGTAACAGCCATGGAAACATGGTTGAAAAACTGAACTTTAGGACCTGGACTGCCCAGAGCAACCGCTACTGCATTCAAGGCCTGGAAATTTCCATTTAGAAAATAAATCTGTCTTAAGAAAGGATTTCCTCATGACAGGGAAAAAATGGACAGTTGGTCAGCTTGACAAATGAGACTTCCTTATGACAACTGGTAAAGAAAAGCTCTAGGACACACAAGGGAAGTTTGAAAGAGTGAAATTTAACTGGGTGCCAAAGCTTCCTCACAGATAGATAACTCCAGGTTTCCCCATTTATGCTCAGACAATAAGCCGTTCCTATGCAGGAGACCTGACAGCAGTGACAGCAGAAGGCTTATTTGTGAAGGGACTTTTCTTAACCTTTTATTTTCCTCCCTCTACTTCCAGTCACTTACTTGGACATCATGTCCTGGAGCTAAACAGCAGTATACTGTAAACTTCAAAAACCTCTATAAAAAATGACTTGTCTAAGGGAACTGTATATACACACAAAGTAGATCATCTTTCCCTCCCCTCCTCCACTGATTTCTTCCAAAACAGACATCTGAAAAGCCAGGAAACCAAGAAAGAAACAGACACAAACCACTAGTAAAAGCAGCTCCCTTAATAAAAAATATCTTCCAATCTCCAGCTCCCTGATTTGATAAACACCTTAAAATATGTTTGGCTATGACTTTTCATTATTCTGCCTGTGATGTTATTTACTTTAGATCATAAATCTGAAGACCAGGGGCTTGTGTTTGCTCAGGCCACAGTTCGAGTGATGCTGCAGCATGAACTCTAGTCAGGCAGAGGTAGGCTAGAATCAGACTCCATGTGTACCAGCTGTCTAAATTGGTAAACTGGGGCAGTGAAAATTAGCGGTTTCTAATTTTCATCTGTAAAACGGGGATAATAATAATAGCCTCAGATTTGCTATATGAATCTAATCAGCTTATGTATGTAAATGAGAACATAATCTAGAATAATCCCATACCTGTCCCTATCTACTCCCTTTTCTCTAGATAATCAATTTTATTTGTTTCTTATCATTCCAGAGATTCTTTACGGAAATATAAGCAAATTAAATATATTTCCTTCTTTTACCTTCTTGCTTACATAAACGGAGCATATAACTGCTCTGTGCCTTGTTTTTTTCTCTTAATCTATCTTGGAAATCTTTCCATATCAGTACAAGGAGAGCTTCCTCATTCTTTTTTTTTTTAATTTTCCTTTTTTTTTTTTTTTTAAAAGCAGCACGAGATTTCATTGTGTGGCTGTAGCACAGTTTATTTAACCATTCTTTATTGGAAGACATTCGGATTATTTCCAAACATTTCCTATAACAAATAAAGCTGCAGTGAATATTCTTATACATAGTGTCATTTTGCATGTATGTGAGTATAACTAAAGAGTTTATACATTTGAAGTTTTTAAAAACAACTTTATTAACATAAAATTTATTACAGTTGTAATTTGATGGCTTTTGCCAAATTGCCCTCCAAAGGGGTTGTACCATTTTGTACTACCCAGCAATGTATGAGGGTGTACAGTAAACTATTAGAAGTGGGCACTTACAGAAGGTAGGATAGGTGGGCCCAGAGAGAATTTCAACTGTCTTTAAATATATGACATGTGGCCGGGCACAGTGGTTCACACCTGTAATCCCAGCACTTTGGGAGGCCAAGGGGGCAGATCACCTGAGGTCAGCAGTTTGAGACCAGCCAGGCCAACATGGTGAAACCCCATCTCTACTAAAATACAAAAATCAGCTGGGCGTGGTGGTGTGTGCCTGTAGTCCCAGCTACTCGGGAAGCTGAGGCAAGAGAATCCCATGAACCTGGGAGGTGGAGGTTCCAGTGAGCCAAGATCGTGCCACTGCACTCCAGCCTGGATGACAGAGCAAGACTCCATCTCAAAAAAAAAAAAAAAAAAAGACATGTTTAAAAAGTTTACATATAGGTCTATATTCTTATGGTAAAATGTGGTAAGAATTTAAAGTGCCCCTTGGTTGACACTCTTCTTCCCTTCAGCCAATCCCAGTCTTTCCCATGTTGTGAATTGTTTGGTGTGTCAATTAATAATTGTCAAATCCAGTGGCCATTTCTCAGTTTCTGTCCTCCTTGAGGTATCTAAAGATCTATTCCCAAGATTCTCTCTTCCTTTGGTGTTCACGACACAAACATTCTTTTGGTTCGCTCATAATTCTGTGATCCTTTACCATCTTCTCTGGCTTCTCTTTCTTCTCTTGCCTTAAAAAAAAGGCCTAATAATGGGCAATATTTGCTGAATGCCAGTGATGTACAAGAAAAACAGAACCCCAAACCACAAGGAGTTTAAGGTCTTAGGGGTGTGGCGGATTGTTTGCAAAGGCGTTTGAGATAATTCCTCCTGCCTCTGTAAGTGTATTAGTTTGCTAAGGTTGCTGTGACAAAATACCACAAACTGCATAACTTAAACGACAGAAACCTATTTGCTCACAATCCTGGAGGTTAGAAGTCCAAGATCAAGGTGTTTGAAGGGCTGGTTTCTTCTGGAGCCTCTTTTCTGAGGATTAGAGACGGCCATCCTCTCCTTTGTCTTCACATCATCTTCCCTCTGTACCTGTCAGCAACCTCATCTCCTCTCCTTTTTTTTTTTTTTTTTTTTTTTTGAGACGGAGTCTCGCTCTGTCGCCCAGGCTGGAGTGCAGTGGCGCAATCTCGGCTCACTGCAAGCTCCGCCTCCCGGGTTCACACCATTCTCCTGCCTCAGCCTCCCGAGTAGCTGGGACTACAGGCGCCCGCCACTGCGCCCGGCTAATTTTTTCTATTTTTAGTAGAGACGGGGTTTCACCATGGTCTCGATCTCCTGACCTTGTGATCCGCCCACCTCGGCCTCCCAAAGTGCTGGGATTACAGGCGTGAGCCACCGTGCCCGGCCTCATCTCCTCTTCTTATAAGGATACCAGTCATGTTGGATTATGCCCACTCTAACAGGCTCATTTTGAACCTATTTACCTCTTCAAAGACCCTATCTCCAAATACAGTCACATCCGGAGGCACCAAAAGTTAGGACTTCAACATATGTGTTGGGAGGAACAATTCCGCCCATTCCTTAAGCATGCCCTTTACAGTATGATTTTGCTGTCTTTCCCAGTAAGGGGTTTAATCTGTTTCTTCACTTCCTAAGCTAGGTTGGCCTTGTGACTTGATGTGACCAATAGAATGTGGCAGAAGTGATGTTGAACAACTTTCAAGTCTAGACTTACAGTTTCTACTTATGCTTTCTTGAAACACTGCCCTGAGACCACCATGTAGGGATGGATGTTGCTATAACCTCCTGGAGGATAAGTGGGCATGGAGAAGGAGAGCTAATGCATCCCAGCCATCAATCAGCACTGACTGCCAATCATTTGAGTGAGGCCAGCTTGGACCATCCAGCTGTTCTTGCCATCATCTGACTGCAATTACATGAGTAAGCCCAGGTAAGACAAGCTGAAGAAGTGCCCATCCAGCCCACAAAAATAACGAGAAAGAATACACAGTAGTTGTTTTTAGCCACTAAAACATGATTATTGTTATAAATCACTATTTTTACATACAACAGTCATTGATATTGGAGGAGATAGAGAAATTATATAAATAACTATCAACACATTAAGTTTCATAAAAGCAAAAATACATGTTGAGGCAAATAGTGGGAGCCAAATTCATGTGGGAAGGGGAGAAGGTCTTCTGGGAAAGCGATGTTTAAGTTGAGATGTTTATGATGAGTAGGAGTAATGAGGCAAATTTGGGAGAGTAAAGGGTAGGAGGAGAAAGTATAGGTCAGATTCTATTCAAATACTCACTCTTTCCCCTGCCCTGTGCTCCATGGGAAGAATATGTTTCCCTGCCCCATTTATGTTGGGCTTGGCTGTGTGGTTTTCTTGAGCCAGTGGTTCATGGTTAGAAATGACCAATGTGTGGGTCTACTGGCCTCTGGGAGCTTCCAGTCATTCAGGTCCTTGAAAGCCATGTTAAAAATGATGGCCTGGGCGTGGTGGCTCACACCTGTAACCCCAGCACTTTGGGAGGCTGAGGTGAGCGGATCACCTGAGGTCAGGAGTTTGAGACCAACCTGGCCAACACGGTGAAACCCCATCTCTTCTAAAAATACAAAAATTAGCTGGGCATGGTGGCTGGCGCCTGTAATCCCAGCTACTAGGGAGGCTGAGGCAGGAGAATCGCTTCAACCTGGGAGGCAGAAGTTGCAGTGAGCTGAGATTACGTCAAGAGTGCAACTCCATCTTGAAAAAAAAAAAAAAAAGATAGACTTCAGTGGCTCATGCCTGTAATTCCAGCACTTTGGAAGCCAAGGTGGAATGATTGCTTGAGGTCAGGAGTTCAAGAGCAGCCTGGACAACACAGTGAGACTCTGTCTCTACAAAAATTAACAGATTAGCTAGGCATGATGGCATGTACCTGTAGTCCTAACTACTAGGGAGGCCAAGGCAGGAGGATCACTTGAGCTCAGGAAATTGAAGTTACAGTGGGCTATCATGATGCCACTGCACCCCAGCCTGGGTGGAGCCCCTGTCTCAAAAAACCAAACCAAACAAACCAAACAAGACAAGACAAAAAAACACTATAGACCCTTATTCTGTGTAAAATGATGCAGCCGCTATGGAAACCAGCATGAAGCTTCCTCAAAAAAGTTAAAAAGTAGTACAATTCCACTTCCGGGTATATATCCAAAAGGATTCAAAGCAGGATCTCAAAGAGATCCATGTTCATTGCAGCATTATTCATAATAGCCAAGAGGTGGAAACAATCCAATTGTCCATTGACAGGTGAATGGATAAACAAAATGTGAGCTATACATACAGTGGAATATTATGCAGCCTTAAAAAGGAGAACCTGTCACATGCTACAAAACAGATGAACCTCAAGAATATTGTGCTAACTGATAAAAATTAATAAAAGTACAAATACTGTGGCTCCACTCGTATGAGGTATCTAAAGGAGTTAAAATGATAGAAACAGAAAGTAGAAAGGTAGTTGCTAAGGGCTGGGAGGAAGGAGGGGCAATTAGTGTTTAATGGGCATAGAGTTTTATTTTGCAAAATGAAAAAATTCTAAAGATCTCTTGCACAATAACATGCATATACTTAACATTCCTGAATTACACACTTTAAAATGGTTAGTGTTAAGTGTATGTAACCACAATTAAAAATAAAATTTGAGCCAGGCATGGTGACTTGCACCTGTAATCCCAGCTACTTGAGAGGCTGAGGCAGGAGGATTGCTTGAGGCCAGAAATTTGAGCCCCCATCTTTAAAAATAAAATAAAACTTGAAAAAAAATGGCCAACTTTATTCTAAAAGCACTGAGAAACCAATTCAGGGTTTTAAACAGGGCAGTGACTTGCTCAGTATATCCTTGCCTTCAATAACTCATCCACCATTCCAGTTTCAGTTATCAAGTCTACTGTCAAATTTGGCTGGCCCTGACCCCTGACTTCCCTCAGTGTTCCAGGCTACATTGCTTACTCCCTTTTTTTGAGACGGAGTCTCGCTCTGTCGCCCAGGTTGGAGTGCTCACTGCAACCTCTACCTCCTGGGTTCAAGCAATTCTCCTGTCTCAGCCTCCCAAGTAGCTGGGACTACAGGTGCATGCCACCATGCCCAGATAATTTTTGTACTTTTAGTAGAGACAGCGTTTCACCATATTGGTCAGGTTGGTCTCAAACTCCTGACCTCTGGTGATCCATCCACCTCGGCCTCCCAAAGTGCTGGATTACAGGCGTGAGCCACTGCACCCGGCCACTTATTCCCTTTAAGCTGTTTCTTCCTAGATAGTCAAAATAGTGCATGACATTAATGTATCACGTTAAGTTAATCTCACCCTGGGTCAGGCACTGTGGATTCAATATAGCAATCCCAAGCCTCCAGGGTCTCCTGACAGACACAACAACCAGCTTAGTACAATGAATTAAATGCTACTCTCTTTTTCCGGAAATGCCCTCTCTCCTTCTGCCCCTTCTATGCCCAGGAACCAGGTCAAGAATCACACATCTTCTCTAAGATACTTTCCTTATACCCTCAAAATTAATCACGCCCTCCATAACTTATACCTGAGTCTCTTATTGCTGTTGGGTTGTCTATAACTACATTTTCATGTATTTAACTGACACATAAGTATTAAAATGGGACATCTGAATGAGAATTCTTCATTTCTCTTTGTTACCTAGGGGATAATCATTATTGCCTCTTATCTAAATAGAATTAGATAATTGGATAGTTGATCTTGCAGTGATGGAGCCTGGGTTCCAGTGACCTGGGCTGGTAAATACAATGTCTGCTCACCGTGCAGAGAAAGTAGAAAGGCTGTTTGGGTTGAATTGTGCCCCCACCACCGCCCCCCAATTCATAAGTCGAAGTCTTAACCACCAGTACCTCATGATGTGGCTGGATTTGGAGATAGGGTCTTCATAGAGGTAAGTAAGCTAAAATGACATCATTAGGGTGGGCCCTCATCTAACATGGCTGCGTCATTCTAAGAAGAGAGTAGGACACCAACAGGTACAGAAGGAAGAACACGTGAAGATGCAGGGAGAAGATGGTTCCCCGAAAGCCAAGGAGAGAGGCCTCAGGAGAAACCAGCACCTTGATCTTGGACCTCCAGCCTCCAGAACTGTGAGAAAATAAATTTCTGTTGTTTAAGCCCCAGTAGCTGGTGTTTTGTTATGGCAGCCTGAGCTGACTACTACAAAGGGTTATGTCACTTGCCACCATAAGTCAAGGAAAGAGGTGATTTTGGAAAAGAACTTATGTTCAGAAAATATGAAATGGAAAGGTCCCATCTCAGGGTCCTCGTGTTTGGAGTTTATCCTTCATTCTGTGGAGAGGAATGTGACAGATGCGGTAGAATGGGGAGAGCAACCTGTGTTTTCCGGCTGGCTTGTGAAGCCACGGTGCAGGCAATGGCCTGGGGCCAACCTCACCCTGCCATGATTTCAGCAGGCACTTAAGCAAGAATAAAGACACACACACACACACACACACACACACACAGAGAGAATATAAGAGACAGACTTTGAGTATTTAATGTAAAAAGGAAAAATGATTTTTTCTTCCACTAGCAGATATGCTTAGAACATCACGATGATGTCCCTAAAGTAGCCATGAACATATTTTTGACTCAGTATCATTTCAGTGACTTTAATAGAGGACATTTTACTGGGTTTTAAAAAGTCTGAAGATCTCCACAGCCATTCTTGTTCCAACATGTAGGAATAGCTGGCTCTCAATTAGCTGTCTTATTAAAAGGAATCACAGGGTTACCTATTATTAGTGTATATTATTTTTCTCAATGCTTTAGATAATTTGGCATTTATTTACTGTTGCCATAGGAACCCAGGTCTGTAATAAGGGTTCTTTCAGTTCTGACAATTAGGCTTATAGAAAAGAATATTTTAATGAGGTGAGGAATTTGGAGAGCCTAGCCAGAGGTCTGGCGGAAGAACGTTGTTCTCTAAACAGTTACAAAATTAGCTTAGATTGTCCTTTGTTACAATTGCCTTCTTTGACAGCTACTGAGTGTTCATTAGTCAGACCTCCCTGAAGATCTGTGGTTTTCCATAAAGATTGAGGTTTTCTTATTCCTTAGAAAATGATATGCTGTTCAATCCCATCTCCCTCTTACACCTGGGCTGCTCTTGAGTTAGAGGGAATGCAGCTTCTCTTTGCTGTCAATCAGAGAAAGACTAGATTTACCTTAAGCTTCACAGAAAATACTTTTTTAAAAAAATTACTTGAGAAAAACAATTATGCCTTTCTATATTAAGGAATATTTGGAAGGCGTAAATCTTGCCTTTCTTATATTCTTTGCATATAAAATATTTTGGAGGAATATTTATTAATTAATTTTAATGATGGATGACCCGTGCACAAAGCACAAAACTCAAGAGGCATTCAGTGAAATATTAGTCTCCCTTCTATCCTTGTCCCCAGAGGACAACCATTGTTACCTGTTTCCTTTGTATTCTTCTAAAGTTATTCTCTGCAATCAAATGCACACACACACACACACACATGCAATGACAGCATGTTAAGGATACTTGTATGGTAACTTTTTTTCCCCACCTACTACTGAAAGTTGGGTGCCATTCTATTTCATTACGTAAAGAGCTGCCTTGTTCTTTATAAGAGCTTTTCCCTGTAATTATTTAGCAATCATGTATTGAGTGCTACAGACACAGTGTGGGGCCCTAGCAACATCAAGGTGAGGACCACAAAGCCCCTGCTCTCAGAAGCCCACATGAGTAGAAGAGGCAGACACCTTTGGAAGCGGCTGCTGCCCAGTGCACAGTGCTATGAGTAAGTCAAGTGGAAGGGGAGGTGGATGCACACAGGAGGGAGTCTGGCTTTGTTCAGATGCTGCTTGAGCAGCATCTTGAAGGGTAAACCAGGGACTTGCAGGTAGAAAAGGAAGGCAAGTTTATTCCTGGTAAAGGAAGCAATAAATGCCAAGTCTTATAGATTATAAAACAGCATGGTGTTTTGGGGAATTGAAGGTTTGGTTGGGTTTGTTATGGTTGGCGAGCAGTGTGTGTGTGTGTGTGTGTGTGTGAAATTAGATCAGTGGTTTTCAGACTTCTTGACCACAATCCAGTTAAGAAATATATTTTACACCACCACACAATGTATATATGTGTTTGTGTGTGTGTAAAACAGACACAAAATGTCATAAAACAATACCCTTATTAAATGTACTCCAGTATTTTTCTACTAAATTCCATTCTACTTTTTTTTTTTTTGGAGACAGAGTCTCACTCTGTCACCAGGCTGGAGTGCAGTGGCACAATCTTGGCTCACTGCAACCTCCACCTCCCTGGTTCAAGCGATTCTCCTGCTTCAGCTTCCCAAGTAGCTGGGACTACAGGTGCGTGCCACCACGCCCAGCTAATTTTTGTATTTTTAGTAGAGATGGGGTTTCATCATGTTGACCAGGATGGTCTCGATCTCTTGACCTCGTGATCTGCCCACCTTGGCCTCCTAAAGTGTTGGGATTACAGGCATGAGCCACTGCGCCTGGCTTCTTTTTTTTTTTTTTGAGATGGAATCTTGCTCTGTTACCCAGGCTGGAGTTCAGTGGTGCCATCTCGGCTCACTGCAACCTCCACCTCCTGGGTTCGAGCAATTATCCCGCCTCAGCCTCCCAAGTAGCTGGGTTTACAGGTGCATGCCATCATACCCAGCTAATTTTTATATTTTCAGTAGAGACAGGGTTTTGCCATATTGGCCAGGCTGGTCTCGAACTCCTGACCTTAGGTGATCCACCTACCTTGGTCTCCCAAAGCTCACGCTGGGGTTACAGGCGTGAGCCACCACACTGGGCCCATTCTACTTATTTTTTAAAATGCTAGTCATAACTTTCTACCTTGATTTTGCAAACTACTAATAGGCACTATCTGTGAGTTGAAAAATTTTGGACTACATTGTGTCTACAGACACTAATATTCTATAACCTAGTCAGCCTCTCGCTGATTTATATGACCATGACCACTTTTTGAATTAGAAGATATTGACAGGAATCAAGAAGCTTATTTGGGGGCCAGATGTGGTGGCTCATACCTGTAATCCCAGCACTTTGACAGGCCGATGGGGGAGGATCACTTGAGGCCAGGCATTGGAGATCAACCTGGACAACATAGTGAGACCTGGCGCTCTCTCTCTCTCTCTCTCTCCCTCTCTCTCTCTCTCTCTCTCTCTCTATATATATATATATATATGTTTGTTTGTTTGTTTTTTAAAAGAAGCTTAGCTGGGCATGGTAATACCAGAACTTTGAGAGGCTGAGGTAGATGGATCACTTAAGCTCAGGAATTCAAGACCAGCCTGGGCAACATGCCGAAACCCTGTCTCTACAAAAAATACAATAATTAGTTGGGTGTGGTGGTGCATACCTATAGTCCCAGCTACTCTGGAGGCTAAGGCAGGAGAATCACTTGAGTCTGGGAGGCAGAGGTTGCAATGACCCGAGACTGTACCATTGCACTCCAGCCTGGGTGACGGGAATGAAACCCTGTATCACGAGGTCAGGAGATCAAGACCATCCTGGCCAACACGGTGAAACCCCGTCTCTACTAAAAATATAAAAAATTAGCCAGGCGTGGTGGCGGGCACCTGTAGTCCCAGCTACTCGGGAGGCTGAGGCAGGAGAATGGCGTGAATCTGGGAGGCGGAGCTTGCGGTGAGCCGAGATCGCGTCACTGCACCTCCAGCCTGGGCGACAGAGCAAGATCCCATCTCAATAAAAAGAAAATAATAAAAATAAAAAATAAAAAATGAAAGCTTATTTGAACATTCATTCAGAAATACTTATTCAGCAGCTACAATGTCTTAGACACTATGATACATGCTAGAGATACAGTGGGAAGGGAAAACGAAACTTGGCCGCTACCCTCATAGAACCAAAAATTAGTGTCCTGAATGAATTATTTGCAATAATTAAAAATGCATATTCTATCTTTTTATTAGAATCAGATGAGATATGCAAAAATGCATATTTTAATCTAAAAGTAAAATATGCTTACTGTAAAAAAATTTCAAACTATGTAAAAAAGTGTAACATTGTAAGCAAAAAAAAAAACCAACAATTCAGGCTGGGTGTGGTGGCTCATACCTGTAATCTCAGCACTTTGAGAGGCTGAAGCAGTCAGATCGCTTGAGGTGAGGAGCTGGAGACCAGCCTGGCCAACATGGTGAAACCCTGTCACTACTAAAATTACAAAAATTGTTCAGGGGTGGAGGCACACATCTGTACTCCCAGCTACTTAGGGAGGCTGAGGCACAAGAATGACTTGAACCCATGAGGCAGAGGTTGCAACAAGCCAAGATTGCGCCACTGCACTCCAGCTTGGGCAACAGAGTGAGGCCCTGTCTCCAAATTGCTTCCCCTTTACTTTTTTTTTTTTTTTTTGAGACGGAGTCTCACTCTGTCTCCCAGGGTGGAGTACAGTGACACAATCATGGCTCACCGTAGTCTTGATTTCCCAGGCCCAAGTGATCTTCCCATCTTAGCCTCCAGAGTAACTGGGACTCCAGGAGCACTACCATGTGTGGCTAATTTTTAAAAACTTTTTAGTAGGGTCGAGGTCTCGCTATGTTGCCCAGGTTGGTCTTGAACTCCTGAACTCAAGTGATCCTCCCCACTTGGCCTCCCACAGTGCTGGGATTACAGGAGTGAGCCACTGTGCCTGGCCCTCCTTATCTTTTTGTGGATAAAGTTCTGTATTTATTTTATTAGAACAGAAGGACTGAATTTCTGTTTGAATTTCTACCCCCTGGGAAATCTTTTGGAGGAGTGTGACTCTGCTTCCCAGAGCTTCATCATCCCCACCTCGAGACAGTTAGTTGAATCCAGGAGAGTTGAGCACCAGGCCCTGAACCTTTGGTGCCTCACCTTGACAATGCTATATTTCAATGACATTCTGCTTAGAGGCCAACAAATTGGCCTGTCCATATGTTAATTGCAACAGGAAAGCTTCCAGGTAACTGAGGATATTGAACAATGCCATTACTGCTAAGATGGTATCATCACTTTTGGTATTTTTTGCCTGAATCCCCCCAAGATTATCCAAAAACTAGACTAAGATTTCTGGATTCTTGCATAAACTTCTGCTTCAATGTGGCTGTCCAGGGCTTGACTCTTAAACCTCTGAAGCAGGCTAAAGAGGAAATAGTGTGGGGAAGTTGGATACAATCATGCATTGGAGGAAAACATTTGGTTTGAGTCATTCACAGATATTCCCAGAGCATCTATAGATTGCAGATTTCTATGTGAGGAGCCTTGGGGTCCTCAAAGTTGAACAAAGTTCTCCACCATATTTAACAGAGAGCTAGAACAGCTAGAACATTGTAAGCTTCATGGAACATTCTTTGGAGAAGCAGAGCATTTTACAGCCATTGTGTTCACCCAGGATTAGACACACAGAGGATCAAATTAACCTGCACTTATTCAATTGGAAAGAAGTTTGAAGACAATGAAAAAAAATATTTAGTGACTTTTATGGTAGTTGTTAAATTATGTTCAGTGGAATGCTGCCTCTGACTTTATTTATGAGTGGTTTTATATTTCCAGAATATTTGGTTCCTGATCTACTTATAAAATGTTTCTGATCTTGTTCCCCATTCTTTGGACACTTCCTGATAAAAATATCTTTTGCTGTCAATCTAGAGCTTTGTTTCTCCATAAAGAATATATGTTACTTTCTTTCTTCTCTATTATTCATTTTCTATTCAGGCCAAGGCAAGTCACAACATTATTTGTTGAACACGTGCTATGAGCCCTCAAGAGCAGAAATGAGTCTCACCTGTCTGTGTTTTTCCTCTGTACAAAAACTAACACATACAAGTTCAATTTAGAACAGTTAACTTTTAGTGAACACCTACTATGCAGACTTAAGCCTTGCATCCAACTTATGTATCATCTGATAGGGAGAGAGGCCCAAGAACACAAACAATTAAAATAAGAAGCAGAATCTATAAAGTGCTACCAGGAATCACAGACATTTGAGTGATCTTGTTTGAGGGTTCAGTAAAACTTTCTTTAGTAAATGAAATTTGAATTGGATCTAGATAACTGTTAAGATTTCAACCGTTACTTAACATTATTGAGTACCTGTTATGCTAGGTGCTGGGATGCAAAGTCTCTGCAACTGTAGAGTACTTAGAGACTAGTAGGGAATACAACACATGTATTTGTCGAGACCCTGCTGGCTTAAGCATAAAAGGCACCTGGTTGGCACATACAATTGACAAGTCCAGGAGGGGAGGTGGTGTCAGGCATAAGTGGATCTGGGAACTCAAATAATGTGATTGTTGCTTAGGTCTCCTCTTTTTTCTCCCTTTACAATTGGACTTCCTCTATGTGGTAGTGGTTTGAAGGCATTGTGTGGAAATTGGCCACAGACAACTTCTGGCTTACATCATCTCAGCTGTTAGAACCAAAGAAAGAGAGATCTTTTCACCTTCCATGTATAGGACCCTGAGAAAGATGCTTGTAGGCCTGGCTTGGGTCATGTGCCTACAGTTATAGCCAGAGGGCCCTGGAGTCATATTCAGAAGCCATAGCAGATCCACAGTCAATGAAGGAGGGGCAATTCTCTAACTACAGGGTGCATCTGATACCAAAGGAAGGCGGGGCCGTGGAGGAAGAGATATTGGGCAGATGAGCAGAAGAGTCCCTCTGAAGGAAAACAAAAAATTACAATAAAATATGACAAAGGCTGTAATAGAGATATGTATTAAGTGCCATCAGAAGACTGATAAAGGAGTGACTTATGTCATGGAGAGGGCGTTCCTGGGATAGCAAAATATTTAAGTAAGGACACAGAGACAGGCAAGCAATGGAGCTATTTGTGGTCCAATCTGGCTCAGCACTGAGTAGGTATACTGAGAGGAGCAAAAGGAGACAGAGGAGAATTTAGAGACAAGTCTAAAATGCTATTTCAGGGCCCTACTGGGTAGGACTTGTCATAACAGAAACTCAGCCACATTTTTTCTTCTTTCTCTTACCCTTCACCGCTTTATGTCTGGCTTCACTACCATCTTTCCATTGGCGAGTTCTGGCTAAGGAGTTCTTGTTCACCTTTCTTAACATTCTTAGCTCCTTTCTCCTGCAAAATTCTTTTCCCTGGGCTTCCTCAATGCCACACTCTCTTGCTTCCTTCCAAACTCTCTAGCTACTGACTTTTTTATTGTGGTAAAATACATAGAACATAAAATTTGTGATTTTAACCATTTTTAAGTGTGCAATTCACTGGCATTAATTACATTCATGCTGTCTAAATTGGGATAATTAGTGCTTTATTGAGTTTCTTCCAGTGGTCTCCTCCAAGCTGTAACCTCCAGAAAGGAAAGAAGGAGCTCTGTTCTGCTTGCCACTGTAGCCACTGTGCCTGTCACAGGCTACACGTTCCGTGTGTATTTGTTGAGGAACGAGTAGAGAGAGTGTTGGTTGTTTTCCATCTACGTTGCCTGATCCATTCCCTGACTTCTCTGCGTGAGGAGGCTGACCTCTGCAGACCTGGCTTCCTGGCTGGGGAACTTCTGATTGAGTTTGAGCAGAGGAGGATGCCAGCTGATCAGATGGCAAGAGGAGAGAGAAGCTGAGTTTCTGAGCTGCCTCCCTTCATGACTATAGCTCCTAAGGGCACCAGCTTTTTCACGTCTCCAGCTCGCTATGGGCTCCAGGAACACTTTGGCCCTTGGCATGGCCATGGTTTCCCACTGCTGGTATTTTCTGGGTGTCTCACTATTACTTTTTTTTTTTTTTTTTTGAGACAGGGTCTTGCTCTGTCAGCCAAGCTGGACTGCAGTGGCCCAATCACAGCTCACTGTAGCCTCAACCTCCTGGGCTCAAGCCTCCCACCTCAGCCTACCAAATAACTGGGACTACAGGTGCATGACACCATGCCCAGCTAATTTTTTATATTTTGTAGAAATGGAGTCTTGCTGTGTTGCCCAGGCTAGTCTTTCACTCCTGGGCTGAAGCAATCCTCCTGCCTTGGCCTCCCAAAGTGCAGGGATTACAGGTGTGAGCCATCACACCCTGCCCACTTTTTTGAATTCTTAACTCTACCCACAAGTCTGTAATTAGTTCTTCTGTGATCCTGACTAATAACAGAGACAAACGAAGGTAGTGAGGGCTTGCACCAGGGAAAAACAGTCAGAAAAGAGAAGTGAGGATAGATGTATAATAAGTGAACCTTACAAGATTTAGCAACTGATTCCCCACATGATCTGTCTGTTCTGTGAGGGCAGGCAGATGAATTTCATTCATTCTTTATCCTCAATAGCTAGTTCTTAGTAGGTACTCAATAAATATTGCTGAAATGATTTATTGGAAGGGTCAAAGATAATTCTGAGGTTCAAGTCTGTAGGCTCAAGTAAGAGGGGAGTCAGGTTAACGTGCAAGTGTAATTCAAGTTGGTAACAATGATACAGAATGACAGTATAGAAATAGCAGGATTTTGGCCAGGCTTGGTGGCTCACGCCTGTAATCCCAGCACTTTGGGAGGCCGAGGCGGGCGGATCACGAGGTAAGGAGATCAAGACCATCCTGGCTAACACAGTGAAACCCGTCTCTACTAAAAATACAAAAAAAAATTAGCAGGGTATGGTGGCGGACGCCTGTAGTCCCAGCTACTCGGGAGGCTGAGGCAGGAGAATGGCATGAACCTGGGAGGCGGAGCTTGCAGTGAGCCGAGATAGTGCCACTGCACTCCAGCCTGGGCAACAGAGTGAGACTCCATCTCTAAAATAAATAGATAAATAATAAATAAATAAGTAAATAGCAGGATTTTTAGGGTCAGATTGATCTAAAATCCCAACTTTCCCATCCAATCTTGAGTAAATGACTTGACACGTTTCTTTGAGGTCAGTTTCATTCTTCGTAAATGGGAGAAAAAATCTCCAACTCATAGCGTTGCTGTCAGGAGTAACTGAGATGATATAAGCCGAACATACAGTCACTCTGAGAGAGACCCCCACCAAGCTAGGTATCTTGAGATGTGACACAGAGACCGAAAGGCATCAGGAACCATTCATAAGGGTTTCTTTGAAGTACATTTCTTGTTACCATGACACAAGCCATTGGTTACCTGTGTCTCTTACACCCCTTCCTGGAATACCACAGCAGATTTTTTTATCTTCCTTCAACCCTCCATTTTGTGGAATCCTAGAAAGTTACAACTTGTGCCATCATTATTCAACAGATTGGATTTTACTTTAGAACTCTGAGCTCCTCAGGGGAGGATTGGTCTTTTAAAAAATGTATATATACACACATAATATATTAATGTAATATATAACATAAATACATTAAATAAATAATACATTTATTGTTTATTATTTTTATTATTATGAGCCCACATCCTTTTGTTGTGCCTTTGTTTTAAGCACTTGAATGAGACTGTTAGGAATACATTAACTCTGTAGCAGAGATGGAATTCAGACTTAAGCTCTCTTCCACCTTTGGTGCCCTTTGTGTCTTTTCTCCCCTATCCTTCTCTAAATGCCTTTAATTAGACCAATTCCTTTTGGTCTCAAAGATAGAATGTCTCCACCCGAACTGGATAGCTGGCTTCATATTTTAGTCTGTTAAGAGGGACCAAAATGGTTTTGCTGAGTAACTATGCATGCTTCCCCAAGAGGCAATGCCGTTCCAGGAACCGGGCAGAAGAGAGGAAGAACTTCCCTTTCAAGACATTTTTAATTCAAATGATGACCTCTATTGACCTACACGCAGAATTAATTTTCCCTTCTAACTCGTGAGAGTTGACTTTCCTATTGTTTCTGTCGTCGCTCCTTTCTCCTTTAAGATATCTCTGTAAGGCTGGGCACGGTGGCTCACGCCTGTAATCCCAGCACTTTGGGAGGCCAAGGTGGGCAGATCACTTGAGGTCAGGAGTTCAAGACCAGCCCTGGCCAACATGGTGAAAACTCGTCTCTACTAAAAATGTAAAAATTAGGCCGGGCGCGGTGGCTCAAGCCTATAATCCCAGCACTTTGGGAGGCTGAGGTGGGTGGATCATGAGGTCAGGAGATCGAGACCATCCTGGCTAACACGGTGAAACCCCGTCTCTACTAAAAAATACAAAAAACTAGGCGGGCGACGTGGCGGGCGCCTGTAGTCCCTGCTACTCGGGAGGCTGAGGCAGGAGAATGGCGTAAACCCAGGAGGCGGAGCTTGCAGTGAGCTGAGATCCGGCCACTGCACTCCAGCCTGGGCGACAGAGCGAGATTCCGTCTCAAAAATGAATAAATAAATAAATAAAAATGTAAAAATTAGCCGGGCGTGATGGTGGGTGCCTGTAATCCCCACTACTCAGGAGGCTGAGGCAGTAGAATTGCTTGATCCTGGGAGGCGGAGGTTGCAGTGAGCCGAGATCATGCCACTGCACTCCAGTCTAGGCAACAAGAGCAAGACTCCATCTCAAAAAAAAAAAAAAGAAAGAAAAGAAAAGAAAAAAGAAAAAAAGACATCTCGGTAAGACTTATCTTTCAAAGAATCTCTGTGTATCAGGTTTTATTTTCAGACTCCAGGACTTGGTGTCCAAGAACACTTGTTCATCATCATGTAGTTTACTCTAGTTGAACATTTACAACGTCACAGAGATGCTATTGTTGTAAATTTACCAAGGCAAGCTAGTAACTTCAGATAAAGAAAGCATGCTTCAGGCCAGGCACAGTGGTTCAAACCTGTAACCCCAGCACTTTGGGAGGCTGAGGCGGGTGGATCGCTTGAGCTAACGAGTTCGAGAACAGCCTGGCAACATGGCGAAACTCCATCTCTACAAAAAATACAAAAACTAGCTGGGTGTGGTGGTGTACGCCTGCATTCCCAGCTACTTAGGAAGCTGAAGTGGGAGGATGGCTTGAGCCCAGGAGGCGGAGGAGGTTGCAATGAACCGAGATCATGCCACTGCACTCCATCCTGGGTAACAGAACCAGACTTGTCTAAAAAAAAAGCATGCTTTAAAGGTGCAATATTGTATATTTTAAGTATGCATTAACATGTTGGGAGAGTAAGACCGAAAGACTTCTTGGAGTCCATACAATCTAATATAAAGGCAACAAAAAAGCATACACTGAGTTTTCATTTCAAACATACAACTTATTCTTAATTTATCATTTCCTTCTTTCCAGGTTTCTTATACTGTAGTTCCTTTGGCTTATACAAAAACGCTCCTGCTACCTCATGGAAATATTTGCACTCTAACCAGTTGATTTCAGAGCTTCTCAAAGGCTGAGAGAGATCCAAGCTGCCTTCTTTTTTATGAGGCTCCTTGTATATTAACATTTTTTTAAATGATAAAATAAGGTTTTAAAAATTGTGATGTTTCAAGTGTTTACATTTTAACAAACTAATGCCTGTAAAACAAACAAACAAAAATTTACAGCACAACATAGTTGTGCCAATAAGAAGATAGTTAAAATATTTACTTTCAAAAATCCATGAGCCAGACACCGTGACTCATGCTCATAATCCCAATACTTTGGGAGACCAAGGCAGGAAGATCACTTGAGCTCAGGAGTCAAGACTAGCCTGGGAAACATAGTGAGACCCCATTTCTACAAAAAATACAAAAATTAGCGGGGCATAGTGGTGCATGCCTGTAGTCCCAGCTACTTGGGAGGCTGAGGTAGGAGGATCACTTGAGCCTGGGAAGTTGAGGCTATAGTGAGCCATGACCACGCCACTGCACTCCAGCCTGGGCAACAGTGTGAGGCTCTGTCTTTTTTTTTTTTTTTTTTTTAAATCTGTGGTATACTAAAGATCATGTAGTTTAGTCATGGATCTCAATTTTATGTATTTATTTATTTAAGTCAGGGTCTCCTCTGTTGCCCAGGCTGGAGTAGTTTGATCTAGGCTCACTGCAAACTCTGCCTCCTAGGCTCGAGCCATTCTCCCACCTCAGCCTCCCAAGTAGCTGGCACTACAGGCACACACCACCACGCACAGCTAATTTTTGAATTTTTAGTAGAGACGTGGTCTCACTATGTTGCCCAGGCTGACTTTGAGCTCCTGAGCTCAAGCAATCCTCCTGCCTTGGCCTCTCAAAATGCTGGGATTACAGGCATAAGCCCCTGCACCCAGCCTTGGATCTCAATTTTAAACTTGGAAGGAGAGTGTCTTCTTTCAATTCTACCAAAGTATCTTTGTGTAACTTCCCCTGGAGACAGTGTTAAAAGCCTAAATCCTAAAAGGCCAGGCCAGATGGCTTTCAGCTCTGTGCTCACTTATCCTCCTCCTCTCCCTTACCACAAGCCAAGAATATTTAGTTGATTTGGGGAAAGCACATTATTATTTAATAATATGTAATGAATTAAAGATGATCATCATCAACTCTTACCCATTTCAGCTGTATAAAGAAAAACTCTGAATAATCCCAGCTTGGGTAAGTGCAGCAAAGGGCAGAGTCTAAGATCAGTCTCTCCCCGAAATGGTAAAGCCTAGCTTTTCCTTAGCTAATTTTTATTCGTGTCGGTTTGATATGTCTTGTTTAGGTCACAAGCTCCTTACAAAGGAATTCTATTAGTACTAAAAACAGTAATTAATATTATTAGTTAATACCCATTTAAACTGTTTTTTTGAGATGGAGTTTTTGCTCTTGTTGCCCAGGCTGGAGTGCAGTGGCACAATCTTGACTCACTGCAACCTCCGCCTCCTGGGTTCAAACGATTCTTCTGACTCAGCCTCTCGAGTAGCTAGGATTACAAGTACATCCCACTATGCCCAGGTAATTTCTTTGTATTTTTAGTAGAGACAGAGTTTCACGATGTTGGCCAGGCTGGTCTTGAACTCCTGACCTCAGGTGATCTGCCCGCCTCAGCCTCCCAAAGTGCTGGGATTACAGGCATAAACCACTGTGCCTGGCTAAACTATTTGTTTTAATATTTAAACTGAAAAACAATTTTCACTGACATTTCATTTCATGTACATTTCATTACAATTTTGTAATACATTTACAAATTTGTATTTGTAGATATGGGCTGGGCACGGTGGCTCACGCCTATAGTCATAGCACTTTGGGAGGCTGAAGTGGGAGGATCAGTTGAGACCTGGAGTTTGAGACTAGCCTGAGCAATATAGGGAGATCCTATCTCTACAAAAAAAGAAAAAAAAAATTAGCCTGGCTTGGTGGCACATGCTTGTAGTTCCAGCTACTTGGGAGGCTAAGGTGGGAGGATCGCTTGTGCTCAGGGGGTTGAGGCTGCAGTGAGCCATGATCACACCACTGCATTCCAGCCTGGGCCACAGAGCAAGACCCTATCTCTAAAAAAATAAAAAACAAAAAATAAAAAAATTTATAGATGTGGAAATATCCTGAACTCCACACTTGTGAACACAGACACTGCCACTGTCAGCCAGCACGTAATACATATATACATCCGTACGTAAGCAAATATCACTCACTCACATAATTGCCTTTGATTTGAAAATACCGTTTCAACTTTAGTCACAGAAGAGATGCTCAGCCATCTGCATGTAATTTGTAGCTGAAACTACCCTTTTGTGTAGACAAATTGGCTGTTCCATGGTGTTGATAGAAACCAGATATACTTGTATTTAGATCCTCAGCCATCTGGGTCAGTGGGTTATGAGAGAGAGGGTGGATGTCACTGAAGAGATTCCCATAACAGCAACAGAGAAAGGTTTAGGGGCCGTGGTCTTCCTAAGAGGCTGAGAAATCTCACATAACCTCATCTGCTCCAGGCCAGCCCGGACAGAAAGTAGATTAATGAAGGTTAAGCAGTCAGGATAGAAAGTTGAGCTTCTCCTTTTTGTAAAGGAGAAAAAGCCAAGCAGAGATGTAATTTCAGCAGAGATCTCGAAAGAGGGCAGAGAAAGGAGTATTTAGAGAATAAAGGGAATTTACAAATATATTCCTCTATCGATCACACAAAATACTCGTTTGAATGTCAATTTCCTCCTTCATATGTTTAAAAGTTTATTAAAGAAGTAATGATTATTGTTTCTTTTAACAGTTACACATTTTTAAAGTATTTTTTCTTCTTAACAAAATACAGAATGCCCTCCCCAAGTACACTGTATCAAATTAATGTGATTGCAAAATTCTCCAGCACAGAGTTTGGGAAGGTCAAGTGCCAAGTGGCCCTATGTGAGGGATGCTGCTTTTCTGAAAACAAACAGAAAAAGCTTAGTTGTGCTTTTTCTTTTTGTTCTGTTTTTTTTTTTTTTTTTTTTTTTTTTTTGAGATGGAGTTTCACTGTGTCACCTGGGCTGGAGTGCAGTGGCTCCATCTCAGCTCACTGTAACCTCTGCCTCCCGAGTTCAAGCAATTCTCCTGCCTCAGCCTTACCAGTAGCTGGGAGTACAGGAGTGTGCTGCCATGCCTGGCTAATTTTTGTAGTTTTACTAGAGATGGGGTTTTGCCATGTTGGCCAGCCTGGTCTCGAACTCCTGACCTCAAGTGGAGGAGGCCTCAGACTCACAAAGTACTGGGATTACAGGTGTGAGCCACTGCACCTGGCCCAGACCATGATTTTCAAGGGCTCTATGGACATGTGCTGTTAGGCTTTAATCAGAATAAATGTCAAGATCTTTTCTAATTTTAAAATTGGAATCTATTATTCATAAAAGTTAGAAAGTGCTGTAGCAATATTTATGGTTTTTTTTCCTTTTCTTTCTCTTTAAGAGCAAACAAGAAAAGGATTATGTTCCTGAGAGAATTTGTGATTGTTCATTAAGACAAAGTCAGTCATCAACTAAGTTAAATAGTGACTAATGCTGCAGAAAACAACTGGCAGCTATTCAGTTTTAATTTCCACACTTGAATATGATAAATAGTTCCTTTCAGACTCTTAAAAAAAAATCCCACTAGTGTTAAACTTCAGCAGTTTCAAATGAGAGGTCTCTAGTGGTGCTGGTTGGGCTCTCTGGGAAGCAGATGCTGAGACAGGGTAGGGGTGGAAAAGATTTTGTGGGGAAGTAAAGTCTGCCAAGACAAAGGGGAAGGAAGCAGGCTTGGGCAGGAGGAGCCAGCGGACCCAATCAGACTTGACGAAGACTGTGGCAAAGCCAGGAGAGCCCCGAGTACAGATAGTACATTAAAAGAGTCTTCTGTGCGGTGGAAATGTCTATGCCCTTGTCTACTGCCTGCTTCCATCACTGCTACGGGCCGCCTGTCAGCAGCCACGCTGCTTCCAGCTGGGCTCCATGTGTCATGGGAGTATCAGAGAAGCACCAGGGCCTTCAGTGACACGTGCTAGCCACACTTTTACTACATTTCTGGAGGAGTCGCTACCTTTCATTCTCAAAAATCTTCAAGTCTTATCCATTTCCCTGCCCCTCACCTTCTCCCTTTCCCAAAGAGACAAGTCTAGGTTCCTCTCACTTTGTTATGCAGAGCAATTTAGCACAATCGAAATAATCCTTCTTTCCCAGTGGACAGTCATCTTCAAAGAGTATTTTCCCTGGATATGAACATGTCATAAAATGGTTGTGGGAAATTCTTTACGTGGCACTTTCCCCTTTTATTTCAGAGGGAAATAACTGGGCATGGTGAGAACAGAGAGTGACATTTGAGAGCTGAAGATGAGAATGTTACTGCCCTAGATGCAGGGGGTGCCCTCCTGGGGTACACTCTTTTGACCTCTCACCTTCTAAGCTCACTTTTGGGGCTTAAAGTTTTACACAGATCAGATTTGGATTTAGGGTAGGAGTGGTATAGAAGCTAAAGAGTTACTTCATTCAATATTCATGACTTAACTCCTAAAATAGAATATTAGAGATTCAGACACCACCCCTTTCCTCTAGTTGACATTTGATAAGTGTTGATAGGGATGTTTAATTAATAATTAATTCTGTACAAAGAAGAAATTTTACTCTATAAACTCAGAAGTATAAGAAGTATCTTATATTTCTGAGTATTTGTTTAAAACCAAATGGGCATGCCTGTCTCTTTCCTGTACTGAAATTCTGGAGCCTTATTGATATGCATCATTATGAAGACTGTCTTTTCCATAGGATAGGTTCCTAAACATGGAATTTTCAGGTCAAAGGGTAAGTGTATTTTGAATTTGAATATATAGTTCCACATACTGACTCATCCTCAAAAGTGTGTTTCTGATTACCTACACATCACTGGCCTGAAAGTCATCAATCTTTTCAACTGCAGATAGGTAAAAATTCCATTTTGTTTTTATTTTAATATGCATTTCCCTGGCTACTGGCAAGATTGAGCACTGTTTTATATGCTTATAGCATGTGTACTTCCTTTGATCCACTGGATCATTTGTCTTCTTACTGCTTTGTAAAACCCTTATGTAAGTAAGGGCTCTTAACTCTTTTCTGTGTGTATATGCTCATTTAATTTACCATTTGTCTTTTGACTATCTGTAAGCTAGCAGAGACACAGTCCCCTGCCCCTCAGCTCATATTCCAGTTAGAGGATCAGAGGAAAGACAGATAACCTGATAAAGTTACACACAGATAATACATCTCAATAAATGTCAGATGGGGCACTTCTAATATTTGAAGGCTAAATTTGTTTTCTCATTAAAAGTACCTTTAGGCTGGTTACAGTGGCTCATGCCTGTAATCCCAGCACTTTGGGAGGCAACAGCAAGACTCTGTCTCTACAATAAATAAATAAATAAATAAGCCAGGT
The DNA here is from genome assembly GCF_047675955.1 of Chlorocebus sabaeus. Lineage (NCBI taxonomy): Eukaryota > Metazoa > Chordata > Mammalia > Primates > Cercopithecidae > Chlorocebus > Chlorocebus sabaeus. Next base: position 98,758,787 of record NC_132911.1, read on the forward strand.
ATGGTGGTACATGCCTGTGGTCCCAGCTACTTGGGAGGTGGGAAAATCGCTTGAGCACAAGAGGTAGAGGCTGCAATGAGTTATGATCGCACCACTGCATTCCTGCCTGGGCAACAGAGTAAGACAACAAAAAACCCCTTTTTAATGGGTAATAAAAATAATGTAACTCCATAGAAGGTTACTGGCATACTTTCATTATTAAGTGAGAGAAAAGATCAGTACTTTTAGTTTTGCTAGAATTTGACCTCTTTTAACCTCATTCAACTTCTATCCCTTCTCGCATGTCCCTTATCAACCTACCACTCCCAAATTCCATTCTTCCTCAGAATATTTCTTTCTACTCTTCTCTTTTCAAAAGATTGGTACTTGTAAGTTTGTGATAGAGATGTTGTTTCTTTTTCTTCTTCTCCTTTTTTTTTTCTAGAGACAGGGTCTTGCTCTCCAACCCAAACGATAGTGTAGTGAGCTACCATCATAGCTCACTGCAGCCTCAAACTCCTGGGCTCAAATGATGCCCCCACTTCAGCCTCCTGAGTAGCTAGGAAGTACAGGTGCACACCACCACACCTGGCTAATGTTTTAAAATTATTTTTTGTGAGACAGGGGGCTGCTATGCTGTCCAGGCTAGTCTTAAACTCGTAGCCTCAAGGGATCCTCCCACCATGGCCTCCCAAAGTTCTGGGATTGCAGGTGTGAGCTACTGCACCCAGATGGAGATTTTGCATTGATCACCACTGTGCCTTTAAACTCTAAATAGATACATAAATGACATCTGAGAAGTCTTACTTTCTTCAAATAGTTGATTATGCAAAAAGAAGTTTCAAATTTTAGTATCTTAAAATCAGACAGCCTATTTCCCTGTTTAGTATTCACTCACTTAACAGATATTGATTGCATACCTCCATATACTAGGCACTGTTTTAAGTGCTGTGGGTGTAACATGACATCCATGTGTTCATGGAACTTACATCCTAGTCTGGGGGAAGAGTGACATTAAGCTAGTAAAAACATAAGTATATAATATATCAGATGGTGATATATACTGCAAAGAAAAAAATAGGGCAGCATAAGTGGGGGGTTACAAGATGAATTGTGTTCCCCCCACCAAATTCCAACCTCCAGTACTGGGAATGTGATATTATTTGGAAAGAGGTTCTTTGAAGATGATCAGGTCAAAACGAGAGCACTAGGATGGACCCTAATCTCAGATGACTAGTGTCCTTGTACAATAGGGAAATTTGAACACAGACATGCACACAGGGAGAATGCCATGTAAAGAAAAAGGCAGAGATCAGGGCAATGCTTCTGCAAGCCAAGGAACACTGAAGACCGTCACCAAACCACCAGAAGCTAGCAGAGAGGCACAGCACAGATTCTTCCTCATAGCCTGCTGAACAAAACAACTCAGCTGACAACCTGATCTCAGACTTCTCACCACCAGAACTGTGAGACAACAAATTTCTGTTGTTCAAGACACTCAGTTTGTGGTGCTTTATTATTGTAGCCCTAGGGGACTAATACAGAGAGGGAAAGGAAGATTTTAGATGGGGGGTGAGGAAAGTTGACATGTGAACACATACCTGAATTGGGTCAAACAGTTCACTGTGAGTCGCATATATTAGGTAGAGGGAACAGCACATGCGAAGGAAGGCCCTCTGGTGGGAGCATGCTTGGCATGTGTAAGGAACACCAAGTCAGGATACCTGATGTATAATGAACAAAGAAGGGGGAAAAGGGAGGGGACAGGCTAGACCATGTTGGGACCTGTGGCCATGTGTGGGCATCTGGCCTTTTCTCTGGTAAGATGAGAAGGTACTGGAGGGTTGTGAGCAGAGAAGTGACACCCTCATTGTCACAAGTAGAGAATTCAGTTTTCGGTTAAGCAGAAAATAAGTTCCAAGTTCCTGGTTTATGGTTTTGCTTGTGCATCTGAGTTAGCCAGGACTCTTGGGTTGCAAGTGACAAAGATCCAACTCAAACTCTCCCAAGCAAGGGAAAGAATTTACTAGCTCATATAACCAACAACAAGCCTATGAATACTTTAGGCACAGCTAGAATTTGGGGATCAACCCATATTGTCAAGAATCTGTCTCCTTTTATTCTTCTTCAGCTCTGCTTTTTCTCTGTTGACTTCATTTGCAGGCAGGCTCTTACAGTATTGCAGCAAAAGAACCCCTACCAGCTCTAGAGTTTCATGCTTCTCAGTGTAGGAAATATCAGGCAATGTTCTCTCTTCTTCACCATCTATATAATCCCCCTCAAAGTGCTGGTTGACTTCCTCAGGTGATGTGCGGACACCTGCAGTAATCAGTGATAATTTCTAGAGATAATACTCCAATTGGCTGGCCTGGATCATGTCTACTACTGTGGAAAGAGAGCAGACCCACAGGTTGGACTGTCTGGGTGGATGAGCATTTACCAAAAGAAAAGAGTTCTGTCAGGGTGGTGTTGCACAGCTCCAGACTCTAATCCATTTTATAGTCCATCTGTTTGGGACCTCCTGGGGTTGTGCAGTATACAACCTGAGAGGCCATACACAGGGGTTCTTGGTTCTATAACCTAAATAAGGAGGAAAGGAAGCTGGGCAGCCCAAACAGCAGGCATCCCCTACTGTATCTAATTACAAAGTTAATCATTTGTAACTTTAAGAAAGGGCTTTTTAAAGAAAAGACTATTTATGACAAGGTATTGGCTGGACTTCTGGCTTCCTGGAACAAAATATGACATAAAATTCAAATCTACAGTAGACATGTAAATACATTTGTTTTAATTTACCCAGGGAACAATACCTAATAGTTCTAACTGAGGCACACTTTTAAACTTAGGACAAGCAGATAATTCACCTTTGACAGCAATAGTATAAATGGAGTTATAATTCATAAATGCAATGGTTCTTCCTTCTAAGAACTTTGAGCATTCGCTTATTTGATAACCATTAATATTGATAGGTACTGTGTTGGAAATTGCAAATATAGTAGAAGAACCAAACAAACTTGGTTCCCTTCCTCAAGAGTGAGATGGACATTTGGCAATGAACATACAATACATACTTTTATTTATTTATTTATGTATTTTATTTTTTTTTGTTGGGACGGAGTCTCGCTCTGTCGCCCAGGCTGGAGTGCAGTGGCCGGATCTCAGCTCTCTGCAAGCTCCGCCTCCCGGGTTCACGCCATTCTCCTGCCTCAGCCTCCCAAGTAGCTGGGACTACAGGTGCCTGCCACCTCGCCCGGCTAGTTTTTTGTATTTTTTTTATTAGAGGCGGGGTTTCACTGTGTTAGCCAGGATGGTCTCGAGCTCCTGACCTTGTGATCCGCCCATCTCAGCCTCCCAAAGTGCTGGGATTACAGGCTTGAGCCACCGCGCCCGGCCTACAATACATACTTTTATATAGTGATAAGTACCAAGAAGGAAAAGAACTGGGTTCTATCAGAAAAATTAGTAGGAAGTGCGGAGCTGATTTAGACTGGGATCAGGGACTTACCTGAACTTGTGACATTTAAGAAGAGTGGTGAGGGATAAATAGAAATTAGCCAGATCAAGAGTGAGAAAGAGAGGAAGAATATCCTAGGCAGAGGAACTGACACAGGCAAAGGCTTTAAAGAGCTTAAGATATCACCAGACCTTCCTGGCCAGGCCCACTGTTATCCCAGATGCTTACCATTTCCATTGTTTATTGACGTCCATAATATTTCAAATGAACTAAATCATATACATCCTCTTTTCATCATTACCTGGTAGACTGAATGTTTAGATTCTCCCCTGTGATTGTGCCTTATATATATTAGTGTATTAATATATGAAGATCACAAAGTGATAAAAGTGTTCAAAAGGTAGAATTTATTAAAGGATGATTATATACTTATTTCATGTTGACAATATGTCTTCAATTGCTTTGCAATCTTTTAACATTTCTGTTTATATAACTTCATGGTAAGAAAAAGAGGATGAAATGAGTTAGAAAGAGCTGGAGACACCAAGTGTAGACAGGAATTTCTCATTAAAGTTAATTCTTGGAAGTTCTCTTCTGGCATCTGCTAAGTGAAGGATGGAGACCTGGGTCCTAACTACTGGTGAGCAGTTAAAACTTGAACATTTGGCCAGGCACGATGGCTCACGCCTGTAATCCCAGCACTTTGAGAGGCTGAGGCGGGCAGATCACAAGGTCAAGAGATCGAGAGCATCCTGGCCAACATGGTGAAACTCTGTCTCTACTAAAAATACAAAAATCAGCTGGGCATGATGGTGCATGCCTGTAGTCCCAGCTACTTGGGAGGCTGAGGCAGGAGAATCACTGGAACCCGGGAGGTGGAGGTTGCAGTGAGCTGAGATTGTGCCATTGCACACCAGCCTGGCGACAGAGCCAGACTCCATCTCAAAAACACGAAAAACAAAAAACAAAACTTGAACGTCATGGTCCAAGTCCTTCATCAATCAGAGTCCCGACAGGAGACAGAAGAAAATAATTTGGGGTGCTTTATATACAAAGGGACTATTTTCACAGGTCTATGTATGCAGGCATCTGGTGCTTCCTCCTCCTCCTCCTCTTCCTCTTCCTCTTCTTCTTTTTTTTTTTTTTTTTTGAGACAAGGTCTTGCTCTGTTGCCCAGGCTGGAGTGCAGCAGCACAATCATGGCTCACTGTGGCCTCAAGCTTCTGGGCTCAAGTAATTCTCTTGCCTCAGCCTCCCGAGTAGGTAGGACCACAGGTGTACACCGCCATGCCCAGCTAATTTTTGTGTTTGTGTGTGTGGACATGGATTTCACCATGTTCCCAGGCTGGCCTCAAACTCCTCAGCTCAGTTGATCTGCCTGCCGTGGCCTCCCAAAGTGCTGGGACTACAGGTGTGTGCCACCACGCCCCGCCCATCTGGTGCTGCTTAATGAGCTGTAGACACAAAGGGATGAGGAGACTGAAGTGAGGGGTCATACAGAGGCATGTGGAGTAATGTAGAGTCATGGAGACAACCTTATAGGAAGGGAACAAGGGGATTAAGCAACCTGACTTTCCTTTCCTTCATCTCTCCCTCCCTGTCTTTGATTCTATATGAACGCAACTAGAAGCCAGAAGTCACGAGCATCCATCCATGTGGTCCATACAGGTCAGCCCTCCAGGTACAAAATAGGATAAAGAGGAAGAGTAAATCTGACTTAAAGAGGCAAACGTATTTTGCCATAAATGTCCACAGACCTTCTACCAACCCTTAGGTGTTTAGCCAGTAGCTGGTTGTCTAGTTCTATCCAGTTTTTCCTGATAATATTTCATAGTTCATAGAGGCTGGGTGTGTATTAGAAAATAACAAAAGGGTTTATCTGCTGATTCCTAGGATACCCTACAAATTGGATAGGTAGTGTCAACTCCTGCTTTTCTAGTTTCAGAGTTATTTACTGTGGGTTTTTTTTGTTGTTGTTCTGACATCTAGCTAGTCAACTCCGAAAAATGTACAATCCAACAGACTTCTGCAGTCATGTGCCTTGGAACAAGTCCCTAATTAAATGATGACATCCTTTGAAGAAAGACATTTTGTCATACTGCTATCACCTCCACTGCTTATCTTGGTTTTTCAGTATTACAGAAGTTTCCAAACATGAAGAATATGGAAAATAAGATAATGTATATTCATATGTCTGCCATCCTGATTTAGACAATTTTAATAATTTGACATGTTTGCTTCAGAATATTTTTTTTTCTGAGACAAAGGGTCACTCTGTCACCCAGGCTGGGTGCAGTGATCATGGCTCATTGCTGTCTTAACCTCCAGGGCTTGAAAGATCCTCCCAACTCAGCCTTTGAGTATCTGGGACCCCAGGTATGCATCATCATGCTTGTTTTTTTTTTTTTTTTTTTTTTTTTTTGTAGAGATGGGGTCTCCCTATGTTGCCCAGGCTGGTCTTGAACTCCTGGGTTCAAGCAATCCTCCCGCCTTGGCCTCCCCCAGTGCTGTGATTACAGGTGTGAGCTACCACACCTGGCCTGCTTTAGAATTTTTTTTTTTTTTTTTTTTTTAGAATTTTTAAATAAATAAAATATCACCAATACAGTGAGGGTTTCTTTTTACCTCCCATTACCTCCTATTCATTCATTCATTCATTCATCCATTAACTTTCATGTCAGAAAAATGTTTGAGCAACTACTCACTAGACTATAAAGTCAGGGGATAAATACAAATAAGCTTAAGTCTTGTTCCCTTTCCTCAAGGTGCTCCCAATCTGTTTTGTGGGGACAGACAGGAAAACATCTGAGAAGACAGGTGGGGGTGGGAAGAAAGGGTGTGCAACCCAGACATTGGGATAAAAACACAAGCATAAAGATGCCCATTAAACACAAATTGTATTGAACTGATTGAACCGATCTTGGTACATTAGTGGACAGCAACCCAATGCAGGTGCCAAAAGAGAAATGAGAAAGAGAAGGAACAGGACAAGATGAAGAAAGAAGAAATTACATCATATGCCTTTAGGCTCCTAACCACTTCCCCCTACAATACACACAATGGGTGATGGGATGATGTTCACAGACATGCTATATTCCCTGGGTACTTGACTTAGGGGCTATAACATAGACATTTGTGGTTTCTGGTACATAGCTGTAACTCCACCCTTTTCTCTCCCATGTTGAAAATGATATTATCCCCAGGATAACCTGAAGTCATCTCTAATATATATATGGTTTTTTTTTGTTTTTTTGTTTTTTGTTTTTTGTTTTTAGAGACAGAGTCTCGCTCTGAGGCCCTGGCTGGAGAGTGATGGCATGATCTTGGATCATTGCAACCTCCACCTCCCAGGTTCAAGTAGTTCTCCTGCCTCAGCCTCCTAAGTAGCTGGGACTATAGGTGTGCACCACCATGCCCAGTTAATTTTTGTATTTTTAGTAGAGACGGGGTTCTGCCATGTTGGCCAGGCTGGTCTCAAACTCCTGGCCTCAAGTGATCTGCCTGCCTTGGCCTCCCAAACTGCTGGGATTACAGGCATGGGCCACTGCACCCCTCCTCATCTCTAATATATACACAAAGCAAATGATAGTATTTTCAAACTTTAGTTATTTATTCTAATTAGAAACAACTTGTGCAGAAACAACCCACCATACCCATGTGACAACTATGACAAGTCTTGTCTGTGTCTTATGTAGGGGTCATCAATCTTCCTCTTCCTACCTGTGATTTCGTGTACATTAAATCTCTGGAACATTTAGCAGGTATGCCCCAGAATGGCTGATGGTCCATTTTTGGTAGGTGTGAACAGAGAAAAAAAAAACCTAAAGAAATGACAGCTTTGGTATTGAAAAATTGGCAATATAAGATCATAGTGGAAACCAAAGAGTGAAACGAATAAAACTGCAATTGCATAACATAGTGACTACTTTGCCTCTTCTTGTTTCTGAGACAATAGTGTGTAGGTGTCCTTTTAGCAAATGAAAAATCTGCCACCTAATAGGTATTTGACATTGGCTAATTTTGTTCGTTTCTAGTGCCCCTTCCATACTAAGTGTGTAACCAGTACTAAATGCTCAAAAACCGTTGAATTGATAGATGACTTTCTTTCAAATCCAAAATTGTACAATTCTATATTTTTTAAAAAAATGGTAATTGAGGGCCGGGCAGCATGGAGGCTCATGCCTGTAATCCCAGTACTTTGGGAGGCCAACGCGGGAGGATCGCCTGAGATCAGGAGTTTGAGACCAGCCTGGCCAACATGGTGAAACCCCATCTCTACTAAAAATACAAAAATTAGCTGGGTGTGGTGGTGGGTGCCTGTAATCCCAGCTACTTGGGAGGCTGAGGCAGGAGAATTGCTTGAAGCTGGGAGGCAGAGGTTGCAGTGAGCTGAGATCACGCCATTGCACTCCAGCCTGGGTGACAAGAGTGAAGCTCCATCTCCAAAAACAAAGGTAATTGAGGATAAGGAAACTACCCAAAAAGCATGATGCATTCAAGTTTCTCTTTTTCATAGCTGACGATAGGTTCCTTAAAATCAGATAACTGTAAGGCTTGACTATTAAACGAATAGTGGAAACCCATCACAAGGGGAAATATTCCTTTCAATTTTGTGTTTTCTTCATATTCTGCCCTTCTTAAACTTGCTGAGTCTGATTTGCTCTTTCAGTCGCTAAGACTGCAAGCCTATATGGTGCCTTGTAAATGAGAAGGTCCCCATCTGGGCTGAGGCAGCCCTGCAGGCACATGCCTCTCTGTGTGAAGAGAAAGGCTGCCCTTCCTCTGAGCAGAGACAATCCCACACCAGCCCACACCAGCCCCTCTTGCTCCCTCAGCCAGGCATGTTTGTGCAGTGCACACACTGCATAACCTGGTGTCTTCTTTCCGGTGCCAAAACACTTGGTCTTCAGAACAATACACTAAACACCTCCCAATGCCAGGCACTTGGCCAGGCACTGGAGATAAAAAGAGGAGTAAGAAACATCTACCTTTGGCAGTCTGGGAAGAGGGCCATATAAACAGATCACCACAATAAGCCCTGGCAAAGTGATCAAACACGAACACAAATTGTTATAGGATCAAAACTGAGGGAACAACTCTTTTTTTCTTGGATGGGGTTATGGTCAAGGAAAATTCAGAAAGGAAGAGGCATTTAAATAGGTGTTCATAGGATGAGCAGAAGTTCATGAAATGGGAAAAGGGCATTAGAACTTTTGTGGTGACAATGACAAACTTCGAGCTCTCCTCCTATAACCCCAAATCTCAGGAACGCCTTGAGTTGCACCTTAGTTACTTTGATTTAGGTCTTGAATCACACCATTTTTGTTGGGTTTGTCTTTCTACATGTCTTTCTGCCTTTGAAGTGATCCAGACAAGCTTAGCAGTGGGGTTTGTAAAAACAGTGTAATAAACAGCGCTCATTTGCCAGGACTGTCCTCTGTGTAGCTCTCTTGGGAGTCTGTAGAGGCAGCCATAGGTGGCTGGTTAAAGGCTGGGGATTTGGGATTATCACCAAATGGCCTCCTTGAAGATACAGCACACAAGCACATTCCAGAAAGAGGGAACAGCATAATCCCACAATATTTTGTTTGCCAAATGGAAATATCTTTAGTGATAAATATTTAACTTAGCACCAGGTGTGACCTTCAGTTATGTAATAGAATTGTGGATCAGCTAGGATGAAATTTCTTATTTCCCTAGAATGTTTTGTCCAGAAACACTATCCCAAGGCAACAGACTGTATTTCCAACTCTTGTGAGCCTTTTCCCTTCTTGGCACGTGCTACTGGTTGCTAGATGAATCAGGAGGCAGTATGTGCATAGAACAGCTCCTCACAAGTCACAGCCATTCTCAGAAAAAATTCAGTATGCGTCCTTTTGGCAGGAAGTCAGAGACATGTTCTCTGGACCATTAAGAGACAGCAGTCATATGCCAGCATCGAACTGATTGTACGGGGCAGGGGTGGGGAATGACTTATTCTTTCCCTAGTATAGGCACTCTGATCTTGCTTTGATGTTTTGAAATAATGGTATCCTCTGAACCTGTTTGTGGAGTTCAAGACAGACTAGAAGTTTCATTGGGCACTATTCTACGCAGTAACAACATCATCAACAACAACAAACTCACTATGTTTTTACTGATTAGCTCCAACTGTCCATTTCAGGCCACACATTGATAAGCCTGGTTCTCCTTTGATGAGGTGGTGCTGAGAGGCAGCACCAGCCTTCAGGAAACTGCCCCAGGGCCCTCATTGCAGCAATCTGATAAAGAAGAAATCATGCAGGACTACCTCCCTGATTATTATGACCCTCCAGTCCTCCTTCTGAATCACACCACAGACTAGGTAATGAAAAACCCAGCCCATATTAGTACCCAGGATGGAGTCATCAAAGAGAACACGAGACAAACTCAAGAACACTCTGTAAACTCAAAAGAACAGAGCAGGTCAAAGAATAAAGATCAAGAGCAGCAGCAAAGAGTTGAAGAAGTGTCACCCTGTATTTAGGGGACCTGCTAAAGAGAGTCATGTATCAACAAAGACCATCCAGGAAAGTATCACGCATCAAACTATCCTCATTCACCCTTAAAGCCTTCACATTCCTCAGCTCAGGAAAAGATTCCCCATTCCCCAGTTGCTTATGTCAAAAATTTAGAAACCATCATTTATTTCTCCCTTTTATTTCCTTCCTCCCCCATCAATCAACCAACCAATCAATCAATCAATCAATCAGCAAGCCAACCTCTAAGTTATATACTGATCCATCTACCTCTTTATATCTCCACTGCCCTCATCCCAGTCGAAGCCTCAAGAATCTCTTGCCTGGACAACCTGAATAGCCTACCTGCTAGTTTCTCCATATTCACGTTGGCTCCCCAATACCCCAATTCTGTATGGGAAAGGTCTTTGTAAACATAAACAAACAATAGATATTAACAAAGAAAAAGTTCTATAGATTTGACAACATAAAAAGCTGAAAATTTTGGAAGTCAAGGCCTGGTGCAGTGGCTCACGCCTGTAATCCCAGCACTTTGGGAGGCCGAGGCAGGCAGATCACGAGGTCAGGAGATCGAGACCATCCTGGCTAACACTGTGAAAACCCGTCTCTACTAAAATACAAAAAATTAGCCGGGTGTGGTGGCCGGCGCCTGTAGTCCCAGCTACTCAGGAGGCTGAGGCAGGAGAATGGCGTGAACCTGGGAGGCGGAGGTTGCAGTGAGCTGAGATCGTGCCACTGCGCTCCAGCCTGGGCAACAGAGCAAGACACCATCTCAGAAAAAAAAAAAAAAAAAAAAGTCTAAAACATCACCACATATATTTCTTACCAGTAGGAACAAGGGGCAAGGGAAGAGAGAACTTTTACTTTTTATTATACATGCTTCTGTATTATTTAATTTATTCATCGACTATGTGCATCTTTTAAAATAAAAATACATACAATGAAACATTGTTATAAACAATTAAAAATAAGCGCACTGATTATTTGACACAAATATGACAAGAGACTTAATAGCCTTAATATACAGAAGCTCATACAGATCAAAAGGAAAAGACCATTAAAATAAAAATGGGTAAGAAAAAATTTATACTTTGAAATAAATGACTAAGTTTTTAACTTTAAAAAATGGGTAAAGATGTTAACAAAATGCTCAAAACTGAGTACAAACATGTAATAAATAAAAAATGTCTCATTAATAGTCAAATAAGTACAAATTAAAAGTGATATATCTAGTGACAAGTTTAAACTAGTGAAAGAAAAAAAAGAAGAAAAGTGAGATATCACTTTTTGCCTCTTAGAGTAGCAAGGCTATTTTTAAAAATTTAATAAATCTAGTATTTTATCCACAGTTTGTGGGTGTATATAATTTATTTGGTAAGAAATTTGTCAATGCCAGATATCTCAAAGATTCAGTTTTGATTAGTGATTCTATTTCTAGGAATATATTATAAGGTAATAATCACAGATATGAGCAAAAATTTAACCATAATTGTAACAGTAAGAAATATATATATTTGGTCTCTACCCCTGGTTCCTAACCTAGAGCTCCTAAAAGCCTTATAATTTCCTGACTGATAGGGGTGAGAGAAGCATCTTTTGTTATAAATGTGTTATATTTGTTCTTTGACCTTCATCTATATCCTTTATAATAAACCAGAAAATATATATATATGTGTTTCCCTGATATCTGGGAGCCATCATAGCAAATTATCAAACCTGAGGAGGAAGGTCCTGAAAATTCCTGATTTGTAGCCAAGTCAAACAAAAGCATGGGTAATCTGAGGACTCACTAATTGCTACTGGTGTCCAAAGTAGGGGGCAGCCTTGTGAGGCTGAGCTCTGAACCTGTGGATTCTGTCCTAACTGTTTAGTCCTGAAAATGCTTGGTGTGGAAGATCTATACATTTAGTGTCAGAAGTGTTGCATAAGTATAGAAAAATTGTTTTTCCTTTTTAATAGTGGTTCATCTAAATTTATTTAACTGTGGAAAATACAAGGATTGAATAAGGGCATAGTTAATGTGTTACATATATCAATAAGATTAACTATAATGCTGTAATAAAAAATGTTGATGAAGGTTCAATATAATAAAAATACCAGTTTTCCTAGGTATAAATTTAACATAGCTGTAATAAAACTACCTTCAGAATTCTTTTAATCGAAAAGCTGATCCTAAAAGTCGAATGGGAAAATAAACAAGAATGGCCAGGAAGACCGGGGAAGAGAAAAAGAGTAATGAAAAAGGACTAGCCCTATTAGATATCTATGAAAACATATTGTAAAGACGCAATAGTTAAAAGAGCTTACTACTAGAACGTTAATAGACAAATGGAACACTATAGACACAAAATATATGCATGAGTTTATTCTGTGAAAAAGGAAGCATCTCAAATCAAAGGAGGAAAAGGTGGAATACTGAATAAATGATAGTAAGACAACTACTAGATATAAAGAAAAAAGTTGGATCCATATCTTCCTAATATTTACCCCTCCAAAAACAAAAAAATGAAAGAAATGTAAAAAAGCGAAATCTACAAGTACTACAAGAGAAACCAGAAGGACTAGAAGAAAGCAAGGGATTCTTTTAACACATTTTAAATGGGGAAGGCCTTTCCAAAGACTGTGCAAAATCCAGAAGCCATAAAAGTAAATATTGTAAATTTGACTACATAAAAATATATTGCAAAATTTCTGCATAGCAAAGATTCCACAAGCAAAGACAAAACTAAACGAAACTGGGGAAAATAATAATGATCTATATTACAGACAAAGGACTAATCTCCCTCATGTGTCACGGCAGCTAGCTTCCCACAGAGTTAGTGATGTGAGAGAGAGAGAGAGAGAGAGAGAGAACCCAAGATGAAATATGGAAGGTGCAGACCTGTTATAACCTGATCTCAGGAGTGATACTGGGTTTTTCTTTCGAATTTTTCTGATTTGTTTCCCCGTGGTATCATTTATCTTGTTTCTTGTCTTTTTCTTAGAAACTTTAAAATTAGATTTAGAAGCTTAATTAACTTGATGTTAATCCTTTTTGGCAAGAATATTTCACATGTAGTATATTGAATTTTATGTTTCCTTTTATTAGTGAAGCAACTTTCTCAGAAGCACCACAGTAGACTTGTTCTCAAGTCTGATTGGCCAGATCAGGGAAATATGCACTGTCCTGAACCAATCACTGGTGATGAAAGGACCTGCCACCGGGGTTCTGCTACTACACAGGATGAAGAGAGGTAATCTCAGAAAGTAAAAACCAAAGTTGCATGAATTGGTTAGAGTTCTTAGGTCCAGAGGACAAGGTGCTTTCCCTTGGGTTTAAACAAACATTAACTTGGAGTCACAAAGGCAAGTGGCTAGAGTTGCGGCAGAAAGGTAAACTGAGGCCACGTCATGGAGGGACTGCATACAACACACAGTAAATGCTGCCAAGTAGGGAAACGCCATGATCAGATGGACATTTTAGAAAGAACCAGTCTGGCCACAGCAAGAAAAGTCTAGGCAAATCTGGGGGCAAGAGGTGTCACTGGGATTCAAGTGTAGGCAACTGCTGGCTGGGATCAGCTAGTTGGTAGCAGCTAGACCCACCTCTAATATTTGAGGGGCCTGAAGGTAAGAGTACCAAAGGAGGCCAACATACCATGCGAACAAATATTCAAAGTTAATCCCAGCGCTATGGGAGTCTGAGGTGGGTGGATCACGAGCTCAGGAGATCGAGACCATCCTGGCCAACATGGTGAAACCTCATCTCTAGTAAAAATACAAAAATTAGCTGGATGTGGTGGCGTGCGCCTGTAGTCCCAGCTACTCTGGAGGCTAAGGCGGGAGAATCGCATGAACCCGGGAGGTGGAAGTTGCAGTGCGCCGAGATCTCGCCACTGCACTCCAGCCTGGAGAGGGTGAGACTCTGTCTCAAAAAAAAAAAAAAAAAAAAGTTATAAATCAAGCTAGTAAACTGTCAAAAGCTCTGTTTTCCTGCCTTGATAAATACATCTTCCTAAGGACCTGAAAGGTCAGGTTTACGTTGAGAATTTTGACTCCTTGGAGTTCCATGCTGGACCTTGGAGCCCCAGAAAAGCAGGCTCTGGCCTATGGCCTTCCTCACTTCCCTTCCCTGTCCAAATAAGACTGTGGAATAACACAGATATTTGGAATGTTTGGATCTTACCTGACTACTTACTATTTATGTGAACTGAGGCACTTCAGCTTCCACAATTTTCAAGTGACAGCCATTGTGGGTAAAGCAGGAAACAAAATAATGGCTCTGCCCATATGGAACCCAGAGGATAGTGGGAGAAAAAAGTCAGCAAACAGGTGAGCTATAGGTAGTGGTTGATAATGGCCTACTGTGTGGCTTCTCTCAGAGATGTGTGTGCTTTTCTCCTGGAGGTGTTAGGTGGCCAGTGGTTCCCAAACAGGGCGACATTTCCAGAGGCCTTTGGGGGCGTGTGGGCGTTTGGTGGTCACCAAGCCTGGGCATTCACGTATGGCAAACTTTCAGCAACGTGCGGGACAGCGCTATTGCGCCCAAAGTGCCAAGGGCGCAGCTGTTGAGAAACGATGCAAGGTGTTCTGTCCTCATGGTGGATTTAGGGTATAGGGGAGGTGGGGCGTGATTCTGACAGCTACTTCTTTCACCAGCAGCACCTTCTTGTAGGTGCTCTGAGGTCGCTTGTGGATACACGTGGGGGAAGGAGAAGAGTCCAGGAGGGGTCGGACGGACTTGGGCGGGTCTTTCCTGGAACGAGGGCCAAAGAGTCGCAGCGGCGGCCCAGATGCAGAGGACCACAGCGACACCTGGCTCTTCTTCAAGCGGCTTCCGGAGGCGGCCTTCCAGCGACTCAAAGGAGCTTAAGGGGACCTGCAGGGGCGTCGCGGGGGCGTAGCTGCGCGCCGACTGCGTGAGGTCGAAGGGCACGCAGTGCCGGCGTAATGGCGGCCTCCGTGCAAGGCTCTGCCTGGGGACCGTTGCGGCTTGGCATCCCCGGCCTGTGCTGCCGCCGGCCGCCTCTGGGTCTGTATGCGCGCGTGCGGCGGCTGCCCGGGCCGGAGGTGTCTGGGCGGAGCGTGGCTGCGGCCAGCGGACCGGGCACCTGGGGCACTGACCACTACTGCCTGGAGCTGCTGCGGTGAGCGAACGCGACCTTCCCGGGGAGGGCGGGGGTGGTCAGGAAGCGGGGTCCCGGGGCGGGAGCGGCTGCGCCTCGCGTCCGACCTGACGTTTGAGAGAGCGGACCGGCGCCTTCCTCGTGCCCTTCTGGGTGTGCGTTCTAGTGGGCGCCGGGTGTGGGTGTGCGGAGGCAGCGAGCCCACAGGAACATTCACATGGGTCACAAAATTATGGCAAAATTCCTTCGACTGCCCACGCTTGTCGCCTTATCCGAACCTTAATTTTAACCGAATTCAGCGTTTTTGCATGAATAACCTTTTTTATTCACAGAACGTCTATTAATTTTAATGACAACGGTAGCCAACTTTGAGTTTTTTCTGTGTGCCTGGCATTATGCAAAGTAGATTACGAGTAATTAGTCTTCGTTACAAGTTGCGACGGACAAATGTAGACCTATCATTTAAGGTTGTGAGTAATAAAGAATTTAGAACAATGCCTGGCATATAGTAAGGGCACAGTGAGTGGAAGTCATTATTATCTCATTTAACATACAAGGAAACGAGGTTTTTATAGTGAGTAGATAATTTGCCAGAGGTTCACAAGAATAGCCTCATAAAGTCAGAACCCTGAAGTGTTTTGTTTGTTGGGAAGGCCTAGCACTTGGGTGTCGCTCCTTAATCATTTGTGGAGGTGGGTTGGATAAATCAGGTCACCTGGTTCATGCGGCAGGGGCCCCTGGGAATCTAGGCCTGACTGCTGACACCAGTGGCTTAAGCCCCGATGCCCTTCTGCATCTCATTTGAAAGAGTGGGGTAAGGTCTCGAAGTACTTGGTCTCAAGGACTTATCAAAAATACTCGAATAACTCAACTACCTTGAAGTTGATTATGCAAGTAAAACCTTTTTTTAAAAAATTCCATTTTAGAGAAAAGTAGCATAACACAACAAAATACATGCATTTCAGTGTTTTGTTTATAATCACTTTTTAAAAATTGTGGGCCAGCCGCAGTGGCTCACACCTGTAATCTCCGCACTTTAGAAGGCTGAGATAGGCGGATTGCTTGAGCCTAGCTGTCTGAGACCAGGCTGGCCAACATGGTGAACCCCCATCCCTACAAAAAAATACAAAAATTAACTGGGCCTTGTGTCCCGCGCTTGTGGTCCCAGCTTCTCCAGAGGCTGACGTGGGAGGATCGCTTCAGCCTGGGAGGTGGAGGTTGCAGTGAGCCAAGATCGCTTCACTGCACTCTAGCCTGGAGGACAGTGTCAAAACAAGATTTTCTTGGGAAAATCTCAAGCCTAATTTACATAGGCTTCTCTGACTTTGAGGAGGATAAACACAGAGCCTCAGGCTGTAGTGAGAAGGTGAGGAGCTGAAGTGCAGTAATGTTCTTTACTGCAGTCTCACCAGAGAATCACTTCCTTTGTGCCTCAGGGGCACAGGTCCGTGGTACTAATGCACAACAATCCTAATACCCCATGTGCTTGTTTCTCATACATCTGTCTCTCTTGACTAAATTCAAGTCAGTACCCATCTTCAGTGTCTGGAACAGTGCCTGGCACATAGTAGGCACTGCATAAATGTTAGAATGAATGAGAGGTTATTGGCCCTATTGCCACATAAAGCTCTTATATATACATCCATAATATGGCATTTCTCATTGTCTGGGACAGCTCTCAGGTAACTGGATCTTGGTTAGATGCTTAGGACATCCTTGTATATCCATAGTTCAACAATTCATATTTATAACAATGATCTAAGTGATGAAGAAATGGCTAATCAGTATATCCTGTTTAATGTGTTGAAGGAGGTAATATTGTTTAGAAAAATTTCCATCCAAAATTAAAAAATAAACTTGTTAATAGGGCAAATCCTTAGCTGTGTGGAAGATTTATTTTCCAAATGTTGCTACAGTTCTATTATATCTTCATTTCATTTTTCATTTCCCTCTAAGAAGCTTGAAGTACTTCACATACTGCTTATTTTTAGGAGATAACTTTGATAGGTTATTAAGCTTCATTTAGAAAGTGGGAAATAGGAGCCATTGGTGTCATTTCTATTAATAATCAGTTGGGTGATGGAAGTTAAGATTGTAGTTTGATTCCCATTCAGTGTTTTTCTCACTGTTTCATGTTAACTTCAAGTGTTTTATTTTATTTTATTTTATTTTTGAGATGGAGTCTCGCTCTGTTGCCCAGGCTGGCGTGCAGTGGCGAGATCTCAGCTCACTGCAAGCTCCGCCTCCCGGGTTTAAGCCATTCTCCTGCCTCAGCCTCCCGAGTAGCTGGGACTACAGGCGCCTGCCACCTCGCCTGGCTAGTTTTTTGTACTTTTTTAGTAGAGACGGTTTTCACCGTGTTAGCCAGGATGGTCTCGATCTCCTGACCTCGTGATCCGCCCGTCTCGGCCTCCCAAAGTGCTGGGATTACAGGCTTGAGCCACCGCGCCCGGCCAACTTCAAGTGTTTTAAACACTTCTAAAGTTCAGGGACTTTTTATGTTAAAATACAATTTAAAAATGTCAATTATAGAGCTGCTTTGCCTTCGCTGTCCTTAGAAACTTTTGGGGAACCATTTTGTAGGTGAAACTGCTTAGGGTGAGATCTTTTTAGTAGTACTCTTGAGATAGCAAGGTTACTGTTTGTGACCTCTTCTTTTGGTTTATGTGGCAATTGGGGGAGATTGTCAAGGGAATGACTAGAAGCAGTTTAAGTTCTCTGTTAGGGACCTGACAAAATGTGAACCAGTTGAAAAGTGGAAACAGTGTGAATTTTAGTACCTAAACTCTATGGGGTGAGACCCAGGTTAGACTGATATTAAATATTGTTTTGTAAGAAGGTTCCAGTGTATTAAAGTAGGTAAGTAGTCTGGTAAGTACCTTATATTTAAGTCATCTTTCCTGGAGTGAATGTGGTAAGGTCTATATGTTCGTAACATTTTATGTTGAAGTAATTGTAAATTTACATAAAAATTACAGAAATAGTACACAGAGATCCAATATACTCTTTAGCAGATTCCCTCATTTTTAACACTCTGAAACATTTAAGGATAAGATACAGACATGATACTCCGTTATCTGCCCTTAATACTTTGATCTATATATCATAAGTACAAGGATGCTGTCCCGTAGAATCACCGTACAGCCATCAAACTCAGGAAATTAATATTGATCCAATATTACCATTTAATCCACAGGCCCCATTCAAATTTTGCTGGTTATCTTATTATGTTTTTCATACATCCAAAATCATGTGCTCCATTTAGTTATATCTCTCTAGTCTTCTCCAATCTGGAACAATTCTTTAAGTCTTAGCTTTCATGAGCTTGATATTTTTTTTGAAGAGAATAGGCCAGTTCCTTTGTAGAAATCTCCTTTGATTTGGGTTTTTAGTATTTTCTCATGACATGCATTTTTGGCAGGAATATCACAGAAGGGACACTCAGCTTTTCTCTCCATATCGTATCAGGAAGCACATGACATTGATTTGTCTTATTACTATGATGTTAACCTGTGGTTGAAAAGGTGACTTCCAGATTTTTTTTTTTGTAAATTTAATTAAGAATGTTAATTATAAGCAAGAAATGCACACTTTGTGGAGAGATACTTCAGTACTATGTAAATATTCTGTTTCCATCAAACTTTTACCCCTTTAACATTTTCGGGCATTTATTGATGATTTTTATCTGAATCAGTTAATACTATGATAGTTATCAAATGGTATTTTTAAAAATTCCATCATGTCTTCTAAATTTAATAGTAGTCATTGTATTGGTTGTCAGGTTTTTCCTTCTCTTCCTATTTATTAATTTTTATTGGTACAGGCTCATAGAGTCCTGTTTCAAATTGTTACTATTATTTATTTATTTATTTATTTTAGAGACAGAATCTCCTGTAGACTGGAGTGCAGTGGCATGATCATAGCTCATTGTAACCTTGAACTCCTGGGCTCAAGTAATCTTCCCACCTCAGCTTCCTAAGTAGCTAGGACCACAGGCCCATGCCACCATGCCTAGCTAATTTTTTTAATTTTTAAGTGTTTTGTAAAGACAGCGTCTCACTATGTTGTCCAAGCTGGTCTTGAACTCCTGGCCTCAAGGCATCCTCCCTGCTCTGCCTCCCACAGTGCTAGATTATGGGCATGAGCCACCATGCCTGGCCCTATCATTATGTTTTGATCCTGAAATTGCTATGGACTTGGCCAGTGAGAGCTCTGTTAAGCCAGTTTCTGTGTTCTTTTGAGAAGTTTCCTCCATTCTTTAAACATTTCTTTACTTATTGCTCAAGAAGATGTTTCAGACTTACCTTCTATTTTCCCTGCCCTAGGAATGAAGTCAGTCATTCCTTCCAGGCGCCTGTGTTAGTCTGTTTTGCATTACTATAAAGGAATATCTGAGACTTGGTAATTTGTAAAGAAAAGAGGTTTCTTTGACTCATGGTTCTGGAGGCTGTACAAGAAGCATGCACAGTATCTGCTTAGCTTCTGGCAAGGCCTCAGGAAGCTTTTACTTGCAGCAGAAGATGAAGGGGAGCAGGCATATCACATGGCAAGAGAGGAAGCAAAAGAGAGAAGGGAGGAGGTGCTAGGCTCTTTTAAACAACCAGCTCTAGCATGAACTAATAGAGAACTCACTTATCCCCAAGGGGATGGCACCAAGCCATTCACAAGGGATCCACTCCTGTAACCCAAATATCTCCCACTAGGCCCAACCTCTAATGTTGTGGGGGTCACATTTCAATATGAGATTTGGAGGAGACAAATATCCAAATATCAGAGCCCTAGTTTCTTTCAGTGGAGAATGGTTTCAGAAACCAAGATCTGGGTGCTAGGTGTGTTCACCAATACTGGAAATATGGGGTGGAGGCTGGGGGTATTGTTATTTCTAGGCTCTTTCAGCAGGTGTTGCAAGGAAATGTATGTGTGCACACAGTCCTCCATTAATTTCTATGTCTTATCTCTGCCTTTCTATGTATCTATGTGTCTTAAAAACCATACATTCACCCCAATATTTGCTGGAACTATTTTAACTTGATTTGTACTTTTGAAGCTCATTTGAATTCTTACTAAAACAAAAGTGATTCTGAAACAGTTAAAATTATAAGTACTACATAAGTCAAAGTAAATTAATAGAGATTAGGTGGCATTGGGGTACATTTTTCATAATTTTTAAGGAACAGATATAAAAAATAAGAGATGTCAGGCCCTTTCTGAACTGAAGCTTCACATTGTTGTTGTTTTTTTGAGATAGTGTCTTGCTCTGTCACCCGGGCTGGAGTACAGTGGTACAATCTGGGCTCACTGCAACCTCCGCCTCCTGGGCTCAAGCAGTTCTCGGGCCTCAGCCTCTCAAGTAGCTGGGATTAGAGGCACATGCCACCATGCCCAACTAACTTTTGTATTTTCAGTAGAGATGAGGTTTCACCAGGCTAGCCTTGAACTCCTGGCTTCAAGTGATCCGCCCGCCTTGGCCTCCCAAAGTGCTGGGATTGCAGGCACGAACCACTGCGCCCAACCTGAAGTCTTTTTGTTTTCAGTTAATTTTGGTCAGTATTTTTATGTGCAACTTGGAAAGTGAAGAGTAACTGTCTTTTTTTTCTGTCTGTTACAGGAAACGGGATTATGAAGGTTATTTATGCTCCCTGCTGCTCCCTGCAGAATCCCGAAGCTCTGTTTTTGCACTGAGGGCTTTTAATGTGGAACTGGCTCAGGCTGGTATTAAGATACCTTAAAATATTAATTGGAAAATGGTGATATAATGTGTTTAATGCTGAACAATAAAGAAATATAGTTGTAATTTATATGTTAGATGTGTTTAAGGTCTCTGCTAGTGATTTCTTTTCCCTGCTAACTGTTTAGGCTTAATAATTCAATACCAAAAATAAAACTATCTAATGAACTTAATGGTTCTATAAATGCTATTCTGGAATTTTTTATTTCTCTTCCTGAGGATATTATAAAACTGTGCCATTAACATTGCACATTTGTCTGTTAATTAAATAGGTTAGAGAATTACTGCTTATTCTTTCCAACAATTGCATAATTTACATGTATATAGCAGTTTTTCAAAGCACTTTTTAAATTGAGGTTTTAGCTTTAATGTGAGTAGGGAATGAAAGCAATTGTAGCAAACCAGGACCTTAGATCATATTAATTCACTTTTGTCTAAGAATTCCAAAGGAAGGAGAGATCCTTTTTTCTTCTTTAGAATGGAAAGAATCTGTGCAAATACAAAATAAATTGAAATGGTGGATGGAGATGAGAGAGTGAAAACTGAAACAACCTTAATCTTCTTAGTCATAAATTGAGAGGTCAGATATTGGGAGTGAGGGAGCAGGAGAGGGTTCAGAGTCTTAAAGAGAGTAGCAAATTTTGACACAGATTCTCAGGGAATATAGTAGGAAGTGAACAAGGAACAAGGAACAGAAAGAATCTGTGCAAATACAAAATAAATTGAAATGGTGGATGGAGATGAGAGAGTGAAAACTGAAACAACCTTAATCTTCTTAGTCATAAATTGAGAGGTCAGATATTGGGAGTGAGGGAGCAGGAGAGGGTTCAGAGTCTTAAAGAGAGTAGCAAATTTTGACACAGATTCTCAGGGAATATAGTAGGAAGTGAACAAGGAACAAATAAAAGGATGTGAATATGGCACCGAGGCACAACTGAGATTCACAACTATGAGTCTGCAGAAAGTCTAATAGACTGGCTCTTTTTTCCTCTGGTATCTTCCTGGAAGTCATGGGTTATGATTTTTCACCTCATGCTTTTTCAAGTGTAAACTGTACATCAGCATGTTAAATCAGTCGTTTAGCCATAAATAGTTCCCACCTTGGTCTTTATTATCCTTTTAAAATGATTAAAATTTAATTTTTTATTTTTTAATTTTACAGACAGGTCACCCAGGCTGGAGTGCAGTGGCATGATCACAGCTTATTGTAACCTTGAACTCCTGGGCTTTAAGCAATCCTCCCACCTCAGCCTACCAAATAGCTGGAACTGTAGATGTGCCACTATACCTGGCTAATTAAAAACAGTTTTGTTTTGTTTTTTTAGAGCAGAGTCTTGCTATTTTGTCCAGGCTGGTCTCAAATTCTTAGCCCCAAGTGATTCTCCTGCCTCAGCCTCCCAAAGTGCTGGGATTACAGGAATAAGCGACTGCACCCAGTCAATACGATTTTATTTTTAATAAACCCCCAGAGGTCCTTCTGAATTCTGTCACTTTGTACTTCTTTGTACACTTTGTACATCTTGCTACTTCTTTGCACACAGAGTGTTGTTTATTCACTCATTCAACAAGTGTTGATTGAATGCAGGCACTTTATATAGACCGTATTCAGTGCTATATGCACATGACATGAAACAGGGTCTGCACTCAATGAACAAATAAATCATTGTATAACGTGTCAGATGGAGAGAAATAAAGCAGGATAAGGAGGCTGTGAAGGCTGGGTACACCAGGGGTTCCTGTTTTATGTAGGATGGTTAGGAGAAACCTCACAGACAAGGTGGCATTGGAGCAGAGATTTGAAGGAGGTGAGGGAGTGAGCTGTACAGATATGTGGACAGAGAGTTTTCTAGGCAGAAGGAACAGCAAGTGCAGTCTCTGAGGTGCAAGTGTGCCTGCTCAAAGAACAGAAGAAGGCAGGTGGTCCAGCAGAGCAGGGCGGGGTGCGTGGGAGGAGATTCAGTTAGGGGCACCTGGGTGAGAAAGGTAAGGTCTTGGAGACACCATTAAAATCACTTTGACTGAGTGAGATGGGAAGCCACTGGAGGGTTCTGAGCAGAGAGCCATCACCTCTTGGTTATATTTTGAAAGGATTACTTTTGCTGCTGTCTTGCTGTACTGTATGCCACTGGGATCTGAACACTAAACATTGCTAAGAAACCCACCCACCACCAGAGTATTTGGAAGTAATTTCACATATGGAAAAGTAAGAGTAGTACAAACAATACTCAGACCCTGTTGTGAATATTTTGTCCCATTTGCATTATCATTGTATCCACATATGTGTATATGTACATTTCTCTTTTTATGAATCATTTTAGAATAACTTGACGATACCATGACCCTTATCCCTATAAACTTGAGTGTGTATCTTATAAGAATAAGGATAATCTCTTACATAACCACAGGACACTTACGAGAAAATAAACTTAACATTGATGCAATACTTTTATTTGATCTACCATCTGGTTTCCAGTTTTGTCAATTGACCCAGTAAGGTCCTTTATGGCATTTTTT
The DNA here is from genome assembly GCF_047675955.1 of Chlorocebus sabaeus. Lineage (NCBI taxonomy): Eukaryota > Metazoa > Chordata > Mammalia > Primates > Cercopithecidae > Chlorocebus > Chlorocebus sabaeus. The sequence goes on from NC_132911.1 coordinate 98,782,064, forward strand.
TCCCCTTCTCTATGGGATCTAATCTAGGATCATGTATTACATTTAGTTTTCTGTCTCTTTAGCCTCCTTTATTCTGGAACATTTCCATAGCCTTGCTTTGCATTTTGTGACATTAACATATTTTAAATAATATTGCTCCTTTTAAGAATTAAAATGGTTCTCATTTGGGGTTTATTTTTCATCAGGATCATATTAAACTTATGGATTCCTAGAGTAATATTACGTAAGTGGTCTGTGTCCTCTTTAGAGTCACAAGGAGGCATGAAATATCTATCTGACTCCCAGCAGTAATGTTAATTTTAGTCACTGAGTCAAGATGTTAATCCTTTTTCCCTTGCTACTAATAAGCAGCCTGTGAGGAGACCTTTTAAGACCATATTCCTCATCCAAATTTACCTCCTAGATTTAGCTTGTGTTGGTGATTCTTGCCTCAACCTAAGAAGGCCATTCTTTTTTTTTTTTTTTTGGACGGAGTTTTGCTCTTGTCACCAAGGCTGGAGTGCAGTGGTGTGATCTTGGCTCACTGCAACCTCTGCCTCCTGGGTTCAAGCGATTCTCCTGCCTCAACCTCCTGAGTAGTTGGGATTACAGGCACCCACTACCACGCCTGGCTAATTTTTTTGTATTTTTAGTAGAGACAGGGTTTCATCATTTTGGCCAAGTTGGTCTTGAACTCCTGACCTCAGGTGATCCACCCACCTCGGCTTCCCAAAGTGTAGGGTTTATAGATGTGAGTCACTGAGTCCGGCCAGAAGGCCATTCTTAGTAGTGAGTGAGGGAGACAATCTAATAATCTTCTTTTTTTAAAAAAAGATTAAAAAATGAATAAATGAATTTATTTGAAAGTACATGCAGTAAAATTCTCTCTTCGTTGTCTTCTATAGGTTTTAAAAAATGTAGTCATGTATTTGCCACCATAGTCATAATATAGAACAGTTACATTAACAAAAAAAATTCCCTCAAAAATACTGATTTTTTAGACAGTAGAATGCGTTTGCTAAAGTTTTTAAACCCTATTTGTAGGTTAAAGACTCAGTCTCTGAGAAAACAATTGGACTGATGCGAATACAGTTTTGGAAGAAAACTGTGGAAGATATATACTGTGACAAACCACCACATCAGCCTGTGGCCATTGAACTATGGAAGGTAAAAAAAATTACTACTTTTGATTTGTAAGAATATTATTCGAGTCTACTTTTTGATGGATACAATTTGGGTACTGGTGATTATAGTGGAATCTATTCTGAAAATATTCTTAGGCTTATGTATTCAGAGCTGTTATAGTTTTGGCACAGAAATTTAAAATCACCCACTAATAATTTACACAGGTCTTTTGTGTATTCGTTTATTAAAGGAAAAAGGAAGAATTAGTCTCTATATAATAACTTGTATTTTCTACATTTCCATATTTGCCTGCAGAATTTAAATCCTGCACATTTTGATGCAATAGTAAGTAAAATTTTCTGTTCTCTCTGCCTAACAGCAGCTCCTTATACCAGTGTTTTAATCCAGGTTCTGGGCTGTAGAACATGTGTTAATCTTTTGTGATGGGAGACTTACTCTCAGTGTTGTCCAGATACAAATCTAAAACTTGCCTTGTCTAGTTTGATAGAATTACCTATCCATTGTTGAGTTTTAGGTGTTAGAGAATGGAAACCTATGGGCTAGAGTATTATTTGTATAGCTAAATGTATGTCGTAAATGGTTTTATAGTAAAGCAGCTGTATGGATCCTTCACTCATAAGCAGCCGCACATGGCTTAGAAATGTTCTAAACTATGAGAGGAAGAAGGGAATTAGGTACCTTTTATCTCCGATCTGTGTCCCTGTTGTAATGCAATGATTGCCAGAAGAGGGTTTCTGTAACAGGAGCCACCCACAGACCTGACAGTGGTACACCTCTTCTCAGGTCTGCGCACCAGCAGAGACAGGCCCAGTTTCTGGGCCCCAGATTGACTTCACAGAGCCCCAGTAAAGATGGAAAGCCAGACCCCCACAACTGGGGATTGAGAAGAAAAAGTGGATGGGAAGCTGTGAGTATTAGATTAGTTCTTTACCTCTGTTCATCCCACTTCAAGAAGCTCAACCTAGGTGACTCACTAAAAAGTTATCCTAAAATCCAGAAACCCTTTCTATTTATTATTTTACATGTAAACCGGAGTATAGTGGAGGTGGAGGTTTATGTTAAGACTTGCATAAAAGGTTCTAGCCTTTGTCAGGAAATATGTGGAAGATTAGAGAGTCCTTTGATGCAAATTTATCTTTCCTTGGCTTCTCTTAAAAAACCAGAAGATACATCTGAATTACAAAATGTTTACATGTGTGCCAATTTAGGGTTGGTAAATTGTCCAGTTTTAATAGCTGCTTGAATTTTGATGGTTAATGTTGGCTGGCTTTCTGATGTGACCAGTGTTGATGCTAAATGTGAGTATCTGAAAGATGCAGGTCTTGTTCAGTGCAGTTGTCCTTGTTGCATGTTCTCTATCCTTCCCCATCCTGCTGGAGCATATGGGGCATATTGGGTATTTGAAGTGTTGGGTTCTTGAGATTAAATAGATGGAACAATGACAATGTGTTATCCAGAGAGCACTTTTCTGTTGCACTGTTTCATTGTTATTTTTAGGGTACAAGATAGTTGAATATTTATAATTTCTTATCCATTCTATATGGGTTCCCCATTTCTCTGTGTATGAATTTTAGCTGCAGTTTGAATTTATGTTTGTAACCAAGGTCTTTATTCTATTTGGCTTCAGTTTCCAGAGTTCACACTTCATTCAGCAGATTTAACTTCTTTAAAGTATTTACTTTTTTACCTTGGTCTCTGATTTCCTTCAGAATCAGAGCTGTATTTTATAATCAAGAATCTACAGCCATTATAGCGTCAGCCTTGAGTAAATAGGAGTTTGGCGTTTTCGTTTATTAAATATTTATTGAGTACTTTTACATGCTAGGAATGGTGCTTGAAGGTCTACAAAATCAAACATGCCCATCAGCCCAGACAAGTGTAAAATAAAACAAGAGCAGGAATCCGTAATGACTGATTGGCTGATTCCTGGGATTTGGAAGAGGGGCCTATGGGGAGAGTCCTGCCATGTAGTAGTAGCCGTGTAACCCATTTAGCTTCTGTTAGATTCCTGCCAGGCAAAGTGGGCTCTGTTCTCCATACATACACCTTTGTCATGTAATGCATATTGATGAGCATGCTGGCCTTTACATTTAGTATCAGTGACATCTGGGAGTCTTAGTTGAAGTGTAGCATGTCCCTAGATTTTATGTTTCACTACTATATTTATTTATTGTGAAAATATGTTATGCTTAATGTTGACATGGCAGGAAAAAAACATTTTAAAAACTTACTTGGAAATTATTCCAAACTTTCAGAAAGTTATGAAATTCAAAGCAGGACAAACACCTCCATATCCTTTACCCAGATTCAGCAGACTGGAGTGCAGTGGTGCAAACATGGCTCACTGCAGCCTCAACCTCCTGGGCTCAGGCGATCCTCTTGCCTCAGCCTCCTGAGTAGCTGGGACCACAGGCATGTGCCACCACACCTGGCTAATTTAAATAATTTTTTTCTAGAGATGAGGTCTCACTATGTTGCCTCTCCTGGCCTCCTGGGCTCCAGCCATCCTCTCACCTTGGCCTCCCAAAGTGTTGAGATTACAGGTGTGAACCACTGTGCCTGGCCCACTTATTGTTAATATTTTATCCCATTTGTTTAATCATTTTTCCTCACTCACATATGCAGTTTCTCGTTCCTTTCCTCCTTCTCCTATTCCCCTATATGTGTATTCACATTCATAATTTTTTCGTGATAAATTTTATTTCATTATAAGTTATATACATCATAATCCTAACCTAAAAAATTTAGTGAATATTTTCTTTTTTTTTTTTTTTTTTGAGACAGGGTCTCACTCTGTCACCCAGGCTGAAATACAGTGGCAGAGTCTTGGCTCACTGTAGCTTTGATCTCCCAGGCCCGAGTAGCTGGGGCTACAGACACATGCTACCACACCCAGCTGATGTTGTTTTGAATTTTTAGTACAGATGAGGTCTCACTTTGTTGCCGAGGCTGGTTTTGAACTCCTGAGCTAAAGTGATCCGCTCACCTTGGCCTCCCAAAGTGCTGGGATTACAAGCGTGAGCGAATTGTCTGATTCAATCTTTACCATGCCTGGCCTCGGTTAATAATTTCTTTTTTTCTTGTTTGAGACGGAGCTTTGCTCTGTCACCAGACTGGAATGCAGTGGTGTGATCTCAGCTCACTGCAACCTCTGCTTCCTGGATTCAAGCAATTCTCCTGCCTCAGCCTCCTGAGTAGCTGGGATTACAGGTGTATACCACAACTCCCAGCTAATTTTTGTATTTTTAGTAGAGACGGGGGTTGGCCAGGATGCTCTCAATCCCTTGACTTCATGATCCGCTTGCCTCGGCCTCCCAAAGTGCTGGGATTACAGGTGTAAGCTACCATACCTGGCCTATTTTTTGTGTTTTTTTGAGACAGGGTGTCGCTCTGTTGACCAGGCTGGAGTGGAGTGTCGTGATCTCGGCTCACTGCAACTTTCACCTGCTGGGCTCAAGCCATCCTCCTATCTCAGCCTTCCAAGTAGCTGGGACTACAGGCACCCGCCACCATGCCTGGCTAATTTTTTGTTGTTGTTGTAGAAATGGGGTTTCATGGCCAGGTACGGTGGCTCACACCTGTAATCCCAGCACTTTGGGACGCCAAGGCAGGTGGATCACGAGGTCAAGAGATTGAGACCATCCAGGCCAACATGGTGAAACCCCGTCTCTACTAAAAATACAAAAAATTAGCCAGGCGCGGTGGTGGGCACCTGTAGTCCCAGCTACTTGGAAGGCTGAGGCAGGAGAATGGCAGGAACCCGGGAGGTGGAGCTTGCAGTGAGCCGAGATTGCGCCACTGCACTCCAGCCAGGGGGACAGAGCCAGACTCTGTCTCAAAAAAAAAAAAAAAAAAAAGAATACAAAAATTAGCTGGGCGTAGTGGCATACACCTGTAGTCCCAGCTACTTGGGAGGCTAAGGCAGAAGAATTGCTTGAACTGGGGAGGTGGAGGTTGCAGTGAGCTGAGATCGTGCCATTGCACTCCAGTCTGGTGACAGAGCAAGACTCCATCTCAAAAAATAAATAAATAAAAAAAAGGGGTTTCACCGTGTTGCCCAGGCTGGTCTCAAACTCCTGAGCTCAAACTATCCTCCCACCTTGTCCTCCCAAAGTGCTGGTATTACAGGTATTAGCCACTGCGCCTGGCCTAATATTTTCTAAGAATAATGATACATATAATAAGGACAGTTATTTTTTTAATTTCTATTTTTTTTTCCTAGAGATAGAATCTCGCTGTGTTGCCCAGGCTGGAGTGCAGTGGGGTGATCATAGCTCACTGCAACCTTGAATTCCTGGGCTTTATCCTCCTCCTTCAACCTCCTGAGTAGCTGGAACTACAAGCACATACTAGCATGCTCAGCTAATTTTTAAATGTTTTGTAGAGATGAGGTTGCTATGTTGCCCAGGCTAGTCTTGAACACCTGAACTCAAGTGATCCTCCTGCCTTGGCCTCCCAAAGTGTTGGGATTATAGGCGTGAGTCACTGTGCGCGGCCAGAACAGTTACTGGCTTTAGTAAATTTAAATTTGATAGAACAATTTTATTGAATTTTCCATTCATATTCCAATTTTGTCAGATGACCTAATAATGTCCACAATATCATTTTCCCTTCCAGTGGAGGATCTGATCTTGGGTCAAGTACTTAACTGTCATGTCTCTATAGTTTCTTTTAATCTGAAACATTTCCACGGCCTTTTTTTTAGCCTTTTGTGACACTGATATTTTTGAAGAGTATCCCCCCACCTCATCTTTTTAAAATAGAACACTAATTTTTGATTTGTCTGATGTTTTGTCATGATTAGATTGAAGTTATGGATTCTTAGCTGGCAGCATACTTCATAGGTGGTACGTCCTTCTCAGAGTATCACATGTAGGGGCACACTTCGTCCACCTGTCCTTTATGGCCTTGTTAATTTTTATTACTTAGTCACAATTTTGCCTGGTTTTCCCACTGTAATTCCACTTGCAGTAATCAACAGTTTTTGAGGAGAGATTTTAAGACTGTAAATATCCTCCTCCTCATCAAAATTTCTCCCTAAACTTAGTAGCCATTAATGCTTCTTGTCTGATTCAGTCTTTACTCTTATGGTTGCAAAATGATAACTTCTCAACCTCAGCACTTGGTCCACATTTACCAGTTGGCACTTAGCATTCTGCTATAAGAATGAGCTCTTATTTTCCTATATTTATTTGTTTATTAATTATTGGTGTTGACACATGATTTCTTGTTTTTTACAGTTTATAATTCACTCATGTACTGATTTGGGTGTTCAGGTTGTTCCAGCTTTGGACAGGGGGAACTCGTTCACAGTGGCTGCTATGTCCTTGTGACACGCTTCCATCATTTTTTGGAGCACTTTCTTATTTTCTGACACAATAAGATATTCTAGGATCCTCTTGAATCTCTCCCTTGCCTCACCTTTGGAATCACCCATTTCTCAAGAGCCCTGATTCCTTTAAGGAGAATTGTAGTAGAGACAAGTGTCTGAGCACTAGGTGAGCTCTTTCCTACTGGAGTGTCTTTACTTGCTAAGGTAACAATTTACCATGTGGATTATTTTTGTTGGAGTTTTAGTTACTCTGTTTTTGGAGGAGTGGTTACTTTTGCTAAATAGAATCTTTACCCTGTGGAAAAAAATTTGCGTGTAATGAGTAAGCATAGAAGTCAGGGTGGCTAGGCACAGTGGCTCATGCCTATGATCCCAACACTTTGGGAGGTTGAGGCGGGAGGATAATTTGAACCCGGGAGTTCAAGACCAGCAACATAGTGAGACCCTGTCTCTACAATTTAAAAAAATAAAATGTCGGGGTATATCATATAATAGAGAAGTTCAGTATTTGATGCGTAATTCTTGTTTTGTTTTTGTTTGAAAGTGGAATTGTTAAATTATTAGCAGTATAGGAAAAAAAGACAAGTTAGTAGAAAAATATTAGAAATATAATCTTGTAAATGTTTTGAAATATTTTCTAGGGACGTTTTCTTTTTCCTTGATATTTCTTTAACATAGCTGTCTATCTGGTGATGAGTTATTACAAATGTTTCCTTACTTAGTTTTGTATTTGGTTTGTTTATTTTATTCAGTTCTACAGAAGTCATTTCTAGTACTTTCTGAAAACTTATAATACTCTTTGTCTTTTAGGCTGTTAAAAGACATAATCTGACTAAAAGATGGCTTATGAAAATCGTTGATGAAAGAGTAAGTCGAAACTGTTCAAGTTTTAAGCTTTTTCGTCCTGTTTAATTATTTTATTTTATTTTTTTCTTTCTTTCTTTCTTCCTGTTTAATTCTTAAGCTAATTCTTCAGGAAGGAAATATTTTGATTGTATATTAATATTTTGGAGGATGGAAAATTTTAGAGAACCATGCCATTTTATTCATACTTTACCCTTGCATGTTACATACGTCAGCCCCCCATACCCTCACATTGAGACAGGCACCCAGGCAGAGGCATGTGTATGCACAGCCACACTCCACAATTTTGTTTTTAAAAGGAAATTTTCATACTTATATAAAAGTAGAGAGAATACTCTGCATGTGTAGAATATCTGGTGACATGTTAAAGAAAATCCCAGATATCTTATCATTTGATTTATAAATGCATATGTATCTTAAAAAGATAAAGACAAAAAATAACCATAATATGATTATCATACCTTAAAAATTACTAATTATTCCTTAATATCATCAAATACTTGACTAGTCATGCACATACCTTTATGTATACCCCAGTACTTGGATCTGTGTCTAAATAGTAGAGGGCATAAAGAAAGTCTGACAGTTCCAGTGAATGGAATCCTGTACTAAATTCTTAGAACTTAGTTCTAGGTCCAGCCAAGTCAGTGAATTGCTGTGTGACATGGCCTAACATGTGTGACCTTTCTGATGCGTTGTTAGGTCAGTGTTCCCCTTGGCCTGATATTAATTACATGCTGTTGTCATGGAAATGTAAGTTTACTTAGTTTATTTAGATACGGTTTGCTAGCTATAGGCTGTATCAATAATCAGAAGAAGCCAAAAAGAGATATTAGCTAAGAAGACCTATTTTCAGGTGTCATCTTTTCTGTTTTTACAAGGTGAAGAAAATTAGAGAACCCAAGACAGAGACACCATTTTAGTTTAATGAAAAATAACACTTGGCTTTTGAAGGGGGGATATTTAAAAGTAAAGAACTGTGAGCAAACATTGATCTGTAGATTCAATGCAATCTTTATCAAAATTCCAGCTTTCTTTTTTGCAGAAATTGACAAACTGGTCCTAAAATTCATATGGAAGTGCAAGGGACCCAGAATAGCCAGAATAATCTTAACAAAGAAGAACAAAGTTAGAGGGCTCACATTTCCTGATTTCAGAACTTAACTACAAAGCTACAGTAATCAAATTGTGTGTTACTGATATAGGGTAGACATATAGATCAATGGAATAGAAATGAGAGTCCAGATATAAACCCATATATTTATAACCAGTTGAGTGACAAGGGTGTCAAGACATTTCACTTGGGAAAGAACAGTCTTTGCAACAAATGATGCTGGGACAATTGGGTACCTCTTGCAAAATAATAAGTTTTGACCCCTGCCTCACACCATATACAAAAATGAACTCAAACTAGATTAAAAGACCTAGATGTAAGAGCTAAAACTGAAACTCTTAGGGGAAAGCATAGGTGTAAATCTTAGTGATTTTTAGGTTAGGCAGTAGTTTCTTTTTTTTTCTTTTTCTTCTCTTTTTTTTTTTTTGAGATGGAGTCTCACTCTGTTGCCAGGCTGGGGTGCAGTGATACCATCTCGGCTCACTGCAATCTCCACCTCCTAGGTTCAAGCAATTCCCCTGCCTCAGCCTCCTGAGTAGCTGGGACTACAGGTGCATGCCACCACACTCAGCTAATTTTTGTGTGTGTGTGTTTTAGTAGAGATAGGGTTTCACCATGTTGGCCAGGATGGTCTTGATCCCGTGACCTTGTGATCTACCCGCCTCAGCCTCCCAAAGTGCTGGGATTACAGGTGTGAGCCACTGCGCCTAGCTAGGCAATGGTTTTTTAGATGTGATACCAAAGGCACAAGCAAGAAAAGAAAAAGTAGATAAATTGTACTAAAAGAAAAAAATATTTGCCAGTTATATATCTGATAAGGGACAATGATCTAAAATATGCAAGAAACTTACAACTCAACAATAAAAAAATCTCAATTTAAAAATGGGGAAAGACTTTGAGTAGACATTTCTGCAGATAAGGTATACAAATGACCAATAAGCATCTGAAAAGGTGTTTCACATCTTTTCATTAGAGAAATGCTTATTAAAACAAAGAAACATCACTTCACAGCTGTTGGGATGGCTGTGATAAAAAAAGATGCATGTTAACAAATATTGGTGAAAACAGGGAGATGTTAAAACCTTTCATACATTGCTGGCGGGAATGTGAAATGGTGCAGCTGCTTTGGAAAAATAGTTTGGCAACTTTTTCTTCAAAGAGTTGAACATAGGAGTTACCATAGAGCCAGAAATTCTATCCCTAGATTTATACCCAGGAGAAATGAAAACATACGTCTACCCAGAACTTGTATATGAATGTTTGTGGCAACATTATTCATGATAGCCCAAAAGTAGAAAGAACTCATAGTCTGTTAATTAGTTGTTAAACAAAATGTTGTATATCCATACAATAGAATATTATTAATAATTTATTCAACTAAAAAAAATGAAGTACCAGTAGATGAAGAAAACATTGTGCTAATTGAAAGAAGCCAGACACAAAAAGCTACATATTATACAATTCCATTTTTATGAAGTGCCCAGAATAGACAAATCCATGAAGACAAAAAGTAGATTAGTGATTTGCCAGGACTGAGGGGAGGGGGAAATGGGAAGTGTCTGCTTAATGGATGCAAGTTTTCTTTTGGGGGGTCATTAAAATATTCTGGAATTAGATAATAGTGATAGCTGCACAACTTTGTGTACATACTAAAAACCACTGAATTGTATTATTTGAAGGGATAAATTTTATGGTATGTTAGTTATGTCTGAATTTAACAAACCATAAAGGATGCATTTTTTTTTTTCCTGGAATCATTGCTGGTGTCATTTTCTTTTCTTTTTCCTTTCTTTCTTTTTTTTTTTTTTTTTTTTAGAGATGGAGTCTCACTCTTGTTGCCCAGGCTGGAGTGCAATGGCATGATCTCGGCTCCCTGCAACCTCTGCCTCCCAGGTTCAAGAGATTCTCCTGCCTCAGCTTCCCGAGTAGCTGGGATTACAGGCACCCGCCACAATGCCCAGCTGACTTCTTATGTATTTTTGGTAGAGACAGGGTTTTACCATGTTGGCCAGGCTGGTCTTGAACTCCTGACCTCAGGTGATCTGCCCACCTTGGCCTCCCAAAGTACTGGGATTACAGGCATGAGCCACCCTGCCCAGCCTCTTTTTTTTTAAACCCTGCATGTGGCATTTGATGCTGGTGTTAGTTTCTTCTGATTTTAAAGAGGGTGAAATAGGGGATAATATTTTGCCCTAATAATAATCTTTGTAAATGTATTATTATAAAAGTGGCTAAGTGTTCTTGCTATTAGATTCTCATTTTTCTGTTGCTTGCATACAGTGTATTTAGGGAATCAACCCTGTTATTTTATTGAGCATGGTTTCTTTTTGGGGGATGGGGTAGGCACTGGTTTCTGTTTTCTTTTTCTAGGTACCTTTTCCTCATTGACTGTGTAGATTCACGAGCACATATGTGGGTTCCTGTCCCCACCATTTATTTATTAACTGTGTGTCCTTGGACATGTTAATGGATCCATGCCTCAGTTTCTTCATTTGTAAAATGGGGAAAGTATGAATTCCTTATCTCTTAGTGGGGGGATTGTTTGGGTTAAGAAGATAATGTCTGAAGTGCTTACATAAGAGCTCAGTAAAGTCAGTTTATTTTGATAACTTGGGCTTCAGATGAAATTAAAAAACAATGCCATGTCCATGGTGATTTGTACATTGATATTATTCCTGATGTCTTATTTTGAGGTGGTGGATTTGAAAGTATTGAATATGTAGAACTTTAATATTGTAATGTTTTATCTTATTGTGTACTAAATAACATATACTAAATATTTTTATTCATTATTATTCAGTTCTTTGGGGCAAAAAAACCAGCACCTTTTCTTTATAAAATACTGACAGTTCAACAGACTTTATTTGCATTTTATTTGATGTAGGAAAAAAATCTAGATGATAAAGCATATCGTAATATCAAGGAACTGGAAAATTATGCTGAAAACACACAGAGCTCTCTTCTTTACTTAACACTAGAAATATTGGGTAAGTTGTTTTTCTGTTTCGTACTTCTTTTTTCCAGTAAAATACCTTTGAGATTTCACGTTTTCATAATTTGGCAGTCTGACCAGTTTAGCACTGAAGTCTTCCTTTGTACTATCTGTAAAGGAACAGTTTTTGTGGTGGTTGTTGTTAGCAAGAAGAGGAATTTATATCTCTTTCTTTGTAATGCAGAGTAATCCAAGACTCAGGCTCTCATACAGCTACTTTACCTCATGGGAATGTTGAAATTAATACTCTGGTAATTGCAGGTGGCTTTACTTTTTTACTATAGCATCTCCTACAGTTTGGAAGGCCTATAACCTGACTCTTCCTTTCCTGTTAATAATACTTATCCATGGAAAAAGAAAAGTAGAAGTAAAACACACTTACTTTATTTTATTTTATTTTGAGACGTAGTCTCACTCTGTGCCCAGGCTGGAGTGCAGTGGTGCAATCTCGGCTGACTGCAATTTCCGCCTCCCGATTCAAGTGATTCTCCTGCATCAGCCTCCCGAGTAGCTGGGACTACAGGTGCGAGCCACCACACCCAGCTAAATTTTGTACTTTTAGTAGAGACGAGGCCTGAATGGTATTGATCTCTTGACCTCATGATCTGCCTGCCTCAGCCTCCCAAAGTGCTGGGATTACAGGCATGAGCCACCGTGCCCAGCCTAAAACTGCATTTATAAAAGTTTTTGAGATTTTTCTTTCTCTGCTTTTTTAAAAACAAAATTTTGATGGTAGGATTTCTCCTCTGACTTTGTTGCCAGTTAGTGAGGTCTTATTGAAATGAGGAAATTATTTGGGCCAAGGACAATACCATCTCATTTGAAGAAGGTAATATATATCTTTATACCTCCCTAAAAGAATAATACAAGTCCCCATTGCATCTCCCAGGCCTGTTCTGGCCCTCAGCTCTGGTGACATGTTTACCGTCACAATGAAAGGAGGGAGCAAAGAGCAGAATGTTTGTTAAGCATATTCTTAAAATGAGGTCATATGGAAATTGCACAGAGGAGAAGAAATGGAAGACTTGTAAAGTTTTTCCATTATAGCTGTTTAAAATTCTAAATGTGTTCTTAGTGTGCTGTAGTCTGAGGAAAACTCTCGTTTAAAAGTTGAGATTGAGGTTTAGATATCTGCTAGTGGTAAATGGTCAACTTGTTTTTGTGCCCAGTTTTTCACTCATAAATCCTGTTTTTTTCAGATATAAAACATAGGATATATGTCTATTTTTACATATTTAGCTGATTTCTCTGTGCTATTTCTATTGATTTATTATGCACTTAGAATAGAGCAGCCCTGTATAATTTCTGAAATCGTAGGTATAAAGGACATTCATGCAGATCATGCTGCAAGTCATATTGGAAAAGCGCAAGGCATTGTCACTTGCTTGAGAGCAACACCATATCATGGGAGCAGAAGAAAGGTGTTCCTTCCCATGGATATTTGTATGCTGGTAAGGTTGTAATTTGTACCTTTGAATATTTACCTCAGGAATATGGGGAAGGAAGTTATCTTTTGCTTTTTTGCTTAGTCTATTCAAGTAATTGCTTTGAAAGGAATGCTTATTGCTTACTGAAAATGCTCTTCCTCTTTTTATCCCAGAGTTATCAAGTCAGAATTGTGTCCATCAGGCATTTTAGGTCTCTGGAGGAGCTTTGAGTAGGAAGGTCTAGAGAACCTCATTTGGTATAGCTTCATGTTGATGCCTTCCTCCCTTCCAAGCAACTGCATTAATTATTCCTAGTGTTCACCTTAGCCTGTTCCTTATTTAATTTTATTGGAGTAAGTAATCCATTTTAAATATCTGTTTATGAGACCTTTGTTTTCTTTTTTTTTTTTTTTTTTTGAGACAGGGTCTTGCTCTGTCACCCAGGCTGGAGTACAGTGGCGTGATCTCGGCTCACTGCAACCTCCGCCTCCTGGGTTCAAGCGATTCTTCTGCCTCAGCCGCTCAAGTAGCTGGGACTACAGGCACGCGCCACCACGCCCAGATAATTTTTTGTATTTTTAGTGGAGACGGGGTTTCACCGTGTTAGCCAGGATGGTCTTGATCTCCTGACCTTGTGATTCACCCGCCTCGGCCTCCTAAAGTGCTGGGATTACAGGCGTGAGCCACTGCACCCGGCGAGCACTTTGTTTTCTATATGAGATTCATTATTATCTGTTCTTTCAAACTTTTTGTGTGTTTGTTTTCTTGCTTGTATATTTTCACTTTACCTACAACTTGTTAATTAACATCTTGTTGTGGCCAGGCGCGGTGACGGATGCCTGTAATCCCAGCACTTTGGGAGACTCACTTGAGTCCGGGAGGTTGAGACCAGCCTGGGCAATATAGGGAAACCCCATCTCTACCAAAAATACAAAACTTAGCTGGGTGTGTTGATGCACACCTCTAGTCCCAGCTATTCAGGAGGCTAAGGTGGGAGAATCCCTTGAGCCTGGGAGGTTGAGGCTATAATGAGCCATGATTGTACCACTGCACTCCAGCCTGGGTGACAGATTAAGACCCTGTCTCAAAAGACAAAAAATCTTGTTGCATGTTCCAAGTATCACTCTCTCATTCTTGTTTTTTTCTCTCTCTCCATACATGCACACACACGCACGCGCACACACACATTTTTAAAGACAAAATAGGCATTAAACTGTATGTACTGTTCTGTCATGTGTTCTCTTGTGCTAAGTTAGTTTTAATTGTCAATTTAATTTTTCTTTCCTAGGTGAACTGTTGGAAGGAAGTGCTTTTAGATTCCTAATATAATGTATATTTCCCCACACAGCATGGTGTTTCACAAGAGGACCTTCTACGGAGGAACCGAGATAAAAATGTGAGAGATGTAATATATGACATTGCCAGTCAGGCACATTTGCACCTAAAGCATGTAAGTCGGCTTTTTTTTTATTTTTATTTTTTTGCCAAATCATTTAGGGAATAATCATATCTAGATGTGGCTATTCTTAGAACATGGTTATGGTATTCCTAACTTGGCCGTCTTTATTCCAGTTTTCATTGGTTTCCCAGTAGATTTATCTCAGAGTCTGTTATAAACTTTTCTCACTTAAAAAAGTCCCTTCCCCCACCTCACAGCAAATGAATGCGTTCTTTACTGAGTAAATCACGCCCGAGCTTTCTCATGTGGGCTCCTCTGTGCTCCATCCACTTCTCTCTTGGAAGACAGGGTGTTTTTCTGCCTCCCAAGGCCGAAGCCTCTCCTCCCGCTCCCAGGGGCTGCACCCTCAGCCACTCCCAGCTGGTGTTTTCAGTTTGCTTCTCTGATAGGTGGCCTCTTTTATCTTCTGGTTTGTTGCTGCTGCCTTCTGAATTTACAGGCAGCCTGTAGATCCTTCTGTTGGTATTTTTCTCTCCTAGGTGAACTGTTGGAAGGAAGTGGTCCGCATTCACTGTTACCTCAGGCCCTTTCCACCTTGGCACTGCTCATCATGTTGTGATTTGGTTCCTATCCTGCCCATTCTAATAAACAATCACTAGTTTGGCAATTCTCCTTATTGCCAAATTCAATGGTCACTTACAATTTGTTTTTGTGAACTCTTCTTCTTTTTTCGACACCATAGACTTCTTTTTCTCTGTGTCACTTTCTGACTTTTCTTCCATTGATTCTCGGACTTGGCTCCTGGACTGGTTCCTGATTTCTCCTGCCTGTCACTTTAGTTGTTCCCTAAGAGTTAGTTCTTCATCTCTCAAACTTTTCCAGGACTTTTGCTTGGAATTTGACACTGTTGACTGTGCTCCTCTTTCTTGAAATTGTCTGTCATTCATCTCCATGGTGTTATTCCTTTCTGGTTCTCCTTGAAGTGTTTCTTGATTTCAGTGGCTCTTGAAGACTTGGTGGAAACTTTCTATTTCCTTAGCTCCCATAATGCTAATTTTTCCTAGTACTTCTTGTGAACCTTTTTTTTTTTTTTCTTAGGCTTCAGTAGATTCTAAAGAGTTGGACACGTACCTGCATACCACAGGGCTTTTGCACTTGCTGTTTTTCCTGCTTCTTCCCCTGTACCCTACCTCCACTCCAGTTAGTGCTCAAATGTCACCCTATCAGAAAAGTCTTCCCTGGCCATCTTACCTAAAATAACATCTTCCTTTTCCATCACCCTCAGTCTCCTTACCTGCCTTAGTGCTTTTCATTACCTGACATTAAAAGTTTGCTTATTGCCTCCCACTTCATTGGAATGTAAGTGACTTTGTTTGATTCTATTGTATATTCTTCAGCATCTAAAATACCTGGTACATTATGAGCACTCAGTAAATATTTGTGAAATATTAAATATGTAAGTAATCAGATTGTAAGCTCTTTGAGGGCAAAGACTATCTTCAGCTTCTTTTTAATTTCATGAATATCTAAGACAGTTCTCGGCCCTGACAGAGGTATAGATAAAATACATGGAACTTTAGATGAGAAATTACTTAGGACTAACTAGCAGAGTTTTGGGTAAGATCTGAGCACACTGCAGAATCATGAAAGGCAGGAAAGCTTTGTGTGGAACCTAAGCAATCCCAGTCAATGGACACATAAGGCACCTGAGAAATACCGATTCCCAGGCATCACTCCCTGGAGATTGGGGTAGTAAATCTGGGATGGGGCCAGGAATTAAAATTTCTAAATTTCTAATTAAACAGCCAGGTTTGAACACCACTGGTGTATAGGTTATGTGAAATGTGGTCCTGGAAGATAGGTTTGGAATGGCAGATTGAAGAAAGATTATGGAGTTGTAGAGGCTTTTGAGAGACATTAGAGCATTGTGGATGAGAGTGCAAACTCTGGAACCAGAAGCCTGACTTTAAATCCTAATTCTGCCATTTACTAATCATGTAATCTTAACCTCTTTGTGCTTCAGTTTCCTCATCTGTAGTAGAGGATCATTTTAGCACCCAGCTTAAAGGGTTATTTGGATAAATGAGTTAACATATATGAAGAGTTTATAACATAGTGTGGCATATTGTACATGAAATATGTTAGTTTTCATCATCATCATCAAATAAAGCAGTGATATGAGTGTTGCGGAGTAGGAAACCCTGCTAGCAGTGTTTGACACAAGAGAGTTTAGAAGTTGGGTGATCAGTTAGGAGACTTAGGAGAGAGAGAAAGAGTATGATTTAGAGACAGTAGATGTTTATGTATGTGTATGTACATTTATATATATACGTATACATACGTGCCCACACATAACAAGTAGAATCAACTAGGCTTGATAACTAATTGGATTGTGGCAAGATCAGATAGAGGGGAAGTTGAAGGTTGCATGTAGAATTCAAGTATGGCACTTTGATGGTGCCATTCAAAAGCTACAGTGACAGCAGAAACTAATGCTATGTTTGGTGCAGATCATTAGACTTTGGACTAGCTGCTGGACATAATTGAATTTGAGGGGATTAGAGGGAGATGGGCTATTGAAGAATGCAGGATTGTGACTTTTGAAGGAAGTCAGGACTAAAGATGATATATTTGAGAGTCATCCACATAAAAGGCTTATAATTAAAGCTCCAAGTTTGGATGGTGTTGCTGAAGAAGAATGTGGAGAGGACCAGGGGCAGAACCCCGAGGCCTACCTCTGTTTACAAGGTGAAAGAGAAGGGCCATTTATTAGGAAGAAGGGAAAGGAAAGAATGTTCAGAGAAATAGAACTGAGAGCCAGTGTCTTGAAAATCAAGGGAGGAGAAGATTTAAGAAAGGGGAATATCAGAGTTTTACATGCTGCAGAGAGATTGAAGAGAAAAGATAGATATGGTGATTAGTAAATCATGGATGATCTTCGAGTAATTTTAGAGGATGGTTGGGGGTCAAACTGGAGTGTAATGGGTTAAGAAGTGAGTCAGGAAGTAGAGGGCTCTTCCTTGTGTTAGGGAAAATATAAATGAAGACATGGAGACAAGAGTGGGCTTGGTGAATACAGGATGATGGGCATCAGCCTGAGTGACCAGGTGTTCATAGCCCAGAGTGATAGGGAGTTAGGTTAGATGGACGAGGTTAGAGTCAAGATGTGGAGGCCTTGGAATTCCTGGATGAATTGTTGAAACGACCTACCAGGGAATTAAAGAAGGTAAAAATGAAATGATGATGTAAAGACATTAATTTGTCTGGCTGTGTGGAATGAATTAAAGGTCAGGGAACACAGGAAGATCACCTAGGAGGATCTTACTCCTTTAAATAGGAGATAAAGTCAGTCTAAGCTAGGGGTGCACAGGACTTGGTAATGCAAGTATTTCTTCATTTCCCACTTACCACAGAGCTGGGGAGTCAAAGTTATTATGAGATATTGTAAGATAGCTGGAAGATGCTAAAGCCAAGAAGGATGCTAAGGCTAAGAAAGGATGGAATTTTTACTACAGTAGTTACTTTTTTCTGAGTCCTTTAGGCTTAGGAAACTAATCTTAATCTACAGGAGATGAGCTGTTTTCTTGCATTTTAGAGAGGCCCTATCAATATTGTTAAATTGCTGGTGTTGCTTTCAGAGTGAGAGTGTTTATTTGCTTAATTTTGACCAGCTTCCTTTCCTCTTCCTTTTTAGGCTAGGTCCTTTCACAAAAGTGTTCCTGTGAAAGCATTTCCTGCTTTTCTTCAGACGGTAAGTAGATTAACAGAGAAGGCTGTATAATTAATGAAGCAGATGTGTATGATCTGTTTTTATATTTTATAAAGTTCCCAATGCACTTCTTTAGTTTGGAGCCTTTGTTTTTGTTTCCCTCCCTCATGGTGGCTTTCATTAGTTACTGATGCTTTTGCTGAGGGTCATTTCTGTATTTCTCAGAGGCAGGTGAGCTGAGTTTTTAGCATTGACTTTGCAGGCAGATTGCATTGGCTCGAATCTGTTTTGCCCCTTACTAGCAATGAGACTTTAAGTTCCTTAATAACCACATTCCTCAGTTTACTCTTAGGTGAAATGGGAATAATAGAGAAACTACCTTGTAGGATTGTTAGGCTGCTTATAGCTATATAAGTATTACTTACTCTTCTGTTCATTTTTTTCTCCATTGTGACCTGACCATATGGTAGCAGTGGTTCCAGAACAGTGGTTCATAGCCCACTGCTGAGCTGGTTGCAGTGGGGTAACCTGGAAAACTTTTTAAAAATATAGATTCCTGGAGTCTTCTTACTAAGAAAGACTTGTGGGATTGAGGAGGAAGCCAGTTCCTAGGAGAATCTGTGATTTTAAAAAGTTCCTTTGTAAGTCTTTAAGGACTTGCTTTATGAATCTGGGTGCTCCTGTATTGGGTGCATATATATTTAGGATAGTTAGCTCTTCCTGTTGAATTGATCCCTTTACCATTATGTAATGGCCTTCTTTGTCTCTTTTGATCTTTGATGGTTTAAAGTCTGTTTTATCAGAGACTAGGATTGCAACCCCTGCTTTTTTTTGTTCTCCATTTGCTTGGTAGATCTTCCTCCATCCCTTTATTTTGAGCCTATGTATGTCTCTGCATGTGCGATGGGTCTCCTGAATACAGCAAACTGATGGGTCTTGACTCTTTATCCAATTTGCCAGTCTGTGTCTTTTAATTGGAGCATTTAGTCTATTTACATTTAAGGTAAATATTGTTATGTATGAATTTGATCCTGCCATTGTGATATTAGCTGGTTATTTTGCTCATTAGTTGATGCAGTTTCTTCCTAGCATCAATGGTCTTTACATTTTGGCATGTTTTTGCAATGGCTGGTACTGGTTGTTCCTTTCCATGTTTAGCGCTTCCTTCAGGGTCTCAAAATCACAAGCATTCTTATACACCAGTAACAGACAAACAGAGAGCCAAATCATGAATGAACTTCCATTCACAATTGCTTCAAAGAGAATAAAATACCTAGGAATCCAACTTACAAGGGATGTAAAGGACCTCTTCAAGGAGAACTACAAACCACTGCTCAGTGAAATAAAAGAGGACACAAACAAATGGAAAAACATGCCATGCTCATGGATAGCAAGAATCAATATCGTGAAAATGGCCATACTGCCCAAGGTAATTTATAGATTCAATGCCATCCCCATCTAGCTACCAATGACTTTCTTCACAGAATTGGAAAAAACTGCTTTAAAGTTCATATGGAACCAAAAAAGAGCCCGCATTGCCAAGACAATCCTAAGTCAAAAGAACAAAGCTGGAGGCATCACGCTACCTGACTTCAAACTATACTACAAGTTTACATTAACCAAAACAGCATGGTACTGGTAGCAAAACAGAGATATAGACCAATGGAACAGAACAGAGCCCTCAGAAATAATACCACACATCTACAGCCATCTGATCTTTGACAAACCTGACAAAAACAAGAAATGGGGAAAGGATTCCCTATGTAATAAATGGTGCTGGGATGATTGGCTAGCCATAAGTAGAAAGCTGAAACTGGATCCTTTCCTTACTCCTTATACGAAAATTAATTCAAGATGGATTAGAGACTTAAATGTTAGACCTAATACCATAAAAACCCTAGAAGAAAACCTAGGTAATACCATTCAGGACATAGGCATGGGCAAGGACTTCATGACTAAAACACCAAAAGCAATGGCAACAAAAGCCAAAATTGACAAATGGGATCTAATTAAACTAAAGAGCTTCTGCACAGCAAAAGAAACTACCATCAGAGTGAATAGGCAACCTACAGAATGGGAGAAAATTTTTGCAATCTACTCATCTGACAAAGGGCTAATATCCAGAACCTACAAATAACTCAAGCAAATTTACAGGAAAAAAACAACCCCATCAAAAAGTGGGCAAAGGATATGAACAGACATTTCTCAAAAGAAGACATGCCTGTAGCCAATAGACACAAGAAAAACTGCTCATCATCACTGGCCATCAGAGAAATGCAAATCAAAACCACAATGAGATACCATCTCACGTCAGTTAGAATGGCAATCATTAAAAAGTAAAGAAACAACAGGTGCTGGAGAGGATGTGGAGAAATAGGAACACTTTTACACTGTTGGTGGGACTGTAAACTAGTTCAACCATTGTGGAAAACAGTATGGCGATTCCTCAAGGATCTAGAACTAGAAATACCATTTGACCCAGCCATCCCATTACTGGGTATATACCCAAAGGATTATAAATCATGCTGTTATAAAGACACATGCACACGTATGTTTACTGCGGCACTATTCACAATAGCAAAGACTTGGAATCAAGCTAAATGTCCATCAGTGACAGACTGGATTAAGAAAATGTGGCACATGTACACCATGGAATACTATGCAGCCATAAAAAAGGATGAGTTTGTGTCCTTTGTAGCGACCTGGATGCAGCTGGAAACCATCATTCTCAGCAAACTATCACAAGAACAGAAAACCAAATACCGCATGCTCTCACTCATAGGTGGGAATTGAACAATGAGATCACTTGGACTTGGGAAGGGGAACATCACACACCGGGGCCTATTATGGGGAGTGGGGAGGGGGGAGGGATTGCATTGGGAGTTATACCTGATGTAAATGATGAGTTGATGGGTGCTGACGAGTTGATGGGTGCACACACCAACATGGCACAAGTATACATGTGTAACAAACCTGCACGTTGTGCACATGTACCCTAGAACTCAAAGTATAATTAAAAAAAAAAAAAAGTTCCCCAGGTGATTCTGATGCATAGACAGGTTTGGGAACTGTTGTTCTAAATCTCCATAGAGAAGTGATAATTGCTACCAGTTACTTAGAACCTTTTATGAGACAGGCCCTGGGTTAGGTCATTCCATCATTATTCCTAGTCTTCCTAGCAAAAATATGGTTACTTCATTTTATAGATAGAAACCAAGGTTCAAAGATTTGTAATCTTTGAAAATTGTAAACTTACACGTTTTCTGTAATACCGAACATATCTTTTACCTTTTTCCTCTAAAATATACTTAGAGATTCATTTCGATCCCTTCACATCCTCTATCTTAGTTTTCAGGTCTGTGTGTTTGAAATCATTTTGTTTCTTAATTGAGCTTGCTAATTATAAAAGTAGTACATTAATATTTTAAATTTTCAAAGTGTAAGAGATACAAAAGAAGAAATTAGAGTTCACACAATTCCACCCTATCTGGGGAGAATGTCTGTTCATCTTTCTGAACCTTTCATATACATATAATCATATGTGTATTTTGTGTATGTCAACACATTATTCTGTATCACCCTGTTTAGTGGTTGATGGATATACCATCAGCTGTTTAACATACTAAGTAAGCTTCGTAAAGGTTAAGGACTTGGTTTATTAACTTCTGTGGAAAAAGGTTGTTCTCAACCCTGTATGCCCATTATAATCACTTGGAGAGCTTTAAAAAGACCTAAACAATGCTTGGCTGCCCAGCCCCAGACCAATTAAATTGGTGGACCCAGGCATTGATACTTTTTAAAAGCTTCCCTTTTTACTTTTCTTTCTTTTTGGAGGCAGATTCTCACTCCATTGCCCAGGCTAGAGTGCACTGGTTATGATCTTGGCTCACTGCAGCCTCCGCCTCCCAGGTTCAAGTGATTCTCAGGCCTCAGTCTCCTGAGTAGCTGGGATTACAGACGTGCACCACCACGCCTGGCTGATTTTTTTGTATTTTTAGTAGAGACAGGTTTCGCCATGTTGGCCAGGCTGGTCTTGATCTCCTGGCCTCAAGTGATCTGCCTGCCTTGGCCTCCCAAAGTGCTGGGATTACAGGTGTGAGCCACCATGCCCGGCCTTTTTTTTTTTTTTTTTTTTTTTTGAGACAAAATCTCACTCTGTTGCCCAAGTTGGAGTGCAGTGGTGGAGTCATGGCCCACTACAGTCTCAAACTCTTAGGCTCAAGTGATCCTCCCACCTCAGCCTCGCAAATAGTTAGGAGCACAGGTGTGTACCAACACACCCAGCTAATTTTAAAAATTATTTTTGGAAGAGATGGAATCTCACTATGTTTTCCAGGCTGGTCTTGAACTTCTGAACCCAAGCAATCCTCCAGCCTTGGCCTCTCAAAGTATTGGGATTACAGGCATAAAACACCGTGCCCAGCCCCCTTTAGTTTTAATTGTAAGATATGGCTAGGCCTAAAAACCACTGTCATAGACCAGTGGTTCCCAAAATGTGGTCCCTGGACCAGCAATATCCACCTCACTGGGGAACTTGTTAGAAATGCAGATCTTGGGCTCCACCACTGACCTGCTGAATCAGAAACTCTGGGGGTGGGGCCCAGCTCTCAGCTTCTGTTTTTTTGTTTTTTTGGTTTTTTTTGAGACAGAGTCTTGCTCTGTTGCTCAGGCTGGAGTGCAATGGCATGATCCCTGCTCACTGCAGCCTCTGCCTCTGGGGTTCAAGCAATTCTCCTGCCTCAGCCTCCCGAGTAGCTGGGATTACAGGTATGCGCCACCATGCCCTGCTAATTTTTATATTTTCAGTAGAGGAAGGGTTTCACCATGTTGGCCAGGCTGGTCTCGAATGCCTGACTTCAGGTGATCCACCCGCCTTGGCCTCCCACAGTGCTGGGATTATAGGCATGAGCCACTGTGCTCAGCCCCAGCTCTTAGTTTCTATCCTGTGCCAAGAGAGACTAGAGTGGCAACGTGGCAATTCCTGAGGAACTGCTTCTGTCATCCACCCTCATTCCAGCTTGGACAGGGCCTCCTACTTGTTTTATATTTGGGGCATCTGTTAATTATTTTGTTCAAGGAAAGGATTTGCAGTTTAAAACTCTTTGAACATGACTAATCTAGGTATGGTATATTCTTCATAGATGAGGTTTCAGTAATTCATATTCAGAAATTTGTAATGTCTTTGAGAGTTTCACAATCAATTTGTTACTCAGTTTATTTACCATTAGCCAGACTTTCCTTTGAACCAAAGCCTGATGTAAAAATATCCACTTGAGTTCTGTCTGATTTTGAGGTCACATTTGCTCTGTATTCTAATGGAATTTTCTCCTAATCCTAAAAGCAATACATTTCATAGTAAAGATTTGGACAATATAAACAGTATTAGGAGAAAATAGCAATCACCCATGCTTGCTTCAGCAGCACATATACTAAATTTGGAAAGATACAGAGAAGATTAGCATGGCCCCTGCGCAAGGATGACACACAAATTCATGAAGTATTCCATTAAAAAAAAATTACCTATAATTCTAACACCAAAAGAGAACTGCTAGTCATTCTGGGGTTTTTGGAAATGAATTTTTGTGTATAGTTGAAATTATACTTCATATGTTAGTGTACTGTTTGTTGAGCATTTTTTGAATCATTTAAAAAATTTATAAATTAACACTTAATGGCTATATAATATTCTATTATGTGTCTGTACCTTAGTTTTGTTAACTATTCCTTATAATTAATATCATAACGCTATTAAAATTAACATTCTTACAGATAGCAAGTTGATCAAAGTATATTAAGGGATAAAAAAGCAAGT
The DNA here is from genome assembly GCF_047675955.1 of Chlorocebus sabaeus. NCBI lineage: Eukaryota > Metazoa > Chordata > Mammalia > Primates > Cercopithecidae > Chlorocebus > Chlorocebus sabaeus. Next base: position 98,805,838 of record NC_132911.1, read on the forward strand.
TACAGAACATGAAATAGCATGAGCTTTTTTTTTTTTTTACCAAAAAAAAGGGAGCATCTGAAAGGAAGTACACTAAAATATTTTCAAAACCAAGAGAACATGTGAAAGAAAGTGCACTGAAATATTTTCAAAGTTTTTTCTTTTATTCTGTTTTAAAATTGTTAATATTTGCTATATATTAAATGAATATATCTGTCTAGGTATATATATTGCAATGTATAGCATAATAAACACCATGAACTTACCACTCAAGCCAGGAACTAGCATGTCACCATTAAATTGGACTTACGTTTTTCCCATCTCATTCCCCTGCCAATGCCTTACTTTTTTTTTTTTTTTTTTTTTTTTTTTGAGATGGAGTCTTGCTCTGTCGCTCAGGCTGGAGTGCAGTGGCGCGATCTCGGCTCCCTGCAAGCTCTGCCTCCCAGGTTCACGCCATTCTCCTGCCTCAGCCTCCCGAGTAGCTGGGACTACAGGTGCCCACCACCACTCCTGGCTAATTTTTTGTGTTTTTAGTAGAGACGGGGTTTCACCGTGTTGGCCAGGATGGTCTCGATCTCCTGACCTCGTGATCCTGACCTCGGCCTCCCAAAGTGCTGGGATTACAGGCATGAGCCACCATGCCCGGCCCACTGCCTTTATTTTTAGGTAGCTCTCCTCAATTTTGTGTGTATTATTTCCTTCCTTTTATTCCAAGAAGGCTTTCATCATTTTATATATTCCTGAACAACATATTGCTTAGTTTTGTTTTTGAGCTTTATAAAAAAGGATCATTTTCTATTTATGTCTTCTAGGACATGTGCACACTCTTAATGTTTCTGAGATTTGTGCATATTACTGCCTATTACTGCATCTACCTGTAGTACATTCACTTCACTGCAGTATAATATTAATATTTCATTGCACAAATGATTCCTCTTTTTTTAGATCAAAGAATTTCTGGATTGTTTCTCTTTTTTTGAGATGGGGTCTTTGTCACCCAGGCTAGAGTGCAGGCTCACTGCAGCCTTGACCTCCCAGGCTCAAGCCATCCTCCCACCTCAGCCTTCCAAGTAGCTGGGATTACAGGTGTGCACCACCACAGCCAGCTAATTGTTTTTGTATTTTTTGAGAGATGGGGTTTTGCCATGTTGCCCAGACGAGTCTTGAACTCTTGAGCTCAAGCAGTCCACCTGCCTTGGTCTCCCAAAGTGCTGGGATTACAGGCGTGAGCCACCGCACCTGGTCTCTGGATTATTTCTAAGTTTCTTGCTAATATAAAACAAGGCAACTGGGCACATTGATGCATATGTCTTCTGTTGTCTATATATGTAAGTTTAGGGTTTTAAAAAGTAGATAATGAATTTGTTTGTATTTCACTCCTATATTTATAAAAGTATGGGAAAAAAGTCTGGAAGAAAATATTTTTGGTTTTCTTTGTTCTTATCTGCATATTCTACAGAATCTGTAGGCATAATCCCTGCATTGATCACCCAGGTTCTGTGCTGCAGAACTCTAGGGGGCGCTGCTTATGTGGACTGAGGAGGTCTGGTGCCTCTTAGAAAGGTGGAGCACAAAACTAAGTGACCTGCCTGTTTAACAAAAATGTTATTAAAATAAAAATTTATAAATTAATCAAGACAATTGACAACCAAAATGCAAAGATACTGCACATCATTGGTGTTTTCTATCCGGCTGTTATCCTTGTGAAAACTTTGTTTTTGTGGTGGGGAAAAGATGGGGTGATAATTTTGCCTGGTTGAAAATCATGTACTCTAGCAACAACGTGGACACCTGTTTGGCTTCTTCACAAAATAATGTCTTAAAAGACAACTTGAGCTACCCCTCATAGTACACTACATCTGGGGGTTCGGGATGGGGATGTTTCGTTTTCCCTGATTGAAACAGCCTTTTTGCATTCCACTGAATTTAGTAATAAGTCCAGGGAAACATGATTTTGCTAATCCTTTGTGTCTTGACCAAAGTTTTTATATTATGAGCAGAAGAGGCTTGGTTTTTCTAGTACTAGATCTGTGATACCCTTTTACTGGTCTAGTAGAAGCTTCTTAGATGCCTTTTTATTTTCTTTCTCTCTTTTAAAATTCTCACTTAAATTCTTATTATATAGAAAACCATCTCAGGGAAACTAAAATAGCCTAAACACTTGTGTTTATTCTTTAGTTTTTTTTTTTTAAGTCTTGATCATTTTATGATCTGGTGATTACTATTCTCTTTTTTCCAGGTTTCTCTAGAGGACTTTCTAAAGAAAATTCGGCGAGTGGATTTTGATATATTCCACCCATCTTTACAGCAGAAGAATACATTACTTCCATTATATTTGTATATTCAGTCATGGAGAAAAATATATTAAAATAATTTGATGGCACTGATGTTAATTCTAGTCTATTAGTTTTATAAAAGTTAGGGCTCTTATTTAGGAACAACAGGAAGTGACTGTTAAGGAGAAAATGAATTTATTGCATGGGATGTCAAGTAGCTCACAAAATTGATGAGAAGTTGCCGTGGGACTAGGGTGCCAAGACTGCTGAGATTCTGGCAGAGGCACTGCCATTGGCTGCTGTGCTGTCCCTGGAAGCTGGAGCTCCAACAGGAATATCGGTTTAGCTGTACATAGGCCATAAGCCACACTCGAGCCAGTGGGCAGGGAGAGGGAATGTCATCCTCCCTTCACCACTGGGGAAGGAAAGGGGAAAGGGCTCAAGTTATCATAGGGGCTTACATGCTGAGCAGCTATAACCTAGGTGTTCAGAACAGCTGGAAGATGCATTTACTTAGGGGTCATAAAGAGTGAAATTAATATTTGAGGAGGATCAGTCATGTGTTGTGGGCTTTATAGCCCTAACATTTAATTTTTATAATCTTGTGTAAAAATTTATCCATGATAATAATGTGACTTCTTTAAGGTCGGAGTGGCTGGCAAGAGCTAGAGCCTTAATTTGATTTTAGCTCTGGCTGGTCTGGAAGCTTTTGCTTTTTTATTAATCCCACTGCCTCACTCTGTCATTCAGCATTATGGTCGTGAACAAAACTGTATTGACAAAGTTTGTATAAGTGATATTAACAGTATTGTATTGAACATCCATTTAAGGGTTGCTACACTTTATACTGTACATTCTGCACTATACATTGTGCTTCCCAGTGATGAGCACTGTGCTGCATACTTTCATCAGTGTTCTCATTTGGTTTTCCTAAAAGCCTATTAAATAAGGCACATTTTTGCTCATCAAACTTTTAAATTGTTTGAGACCAGCCTGGGCAACATCGAAAACCCCATCTCGACCAAAAATACATAAACTAGCCGGGTGTGGTGGTGCATGCCCAGCTACTAGGAAGGCTGTGGTGGGAGGATTACTTGAGCCCAGGAGGGTGAGGCCGCAGTGACACATGAATGTACTTCATCTTGGGTGACAGAGCAAGACCCTGTCCCAAAGAGAAATGAATAATAATTAATAATAATATAAAACTTTTATAAAATACCTACCAATTGGAAAAACCAAAATTTTTTACATTGCTGGTAACTGGTCGATCTGACTCTAAATGAATCTCACTCTCAGGACCAGGATTATGCCACAGTTTCCTTTTTCCTGTATTTTCCGTAGCCTTGTCTCCTGCCCCATTGGGCTCTATCTCAATTTAAGTCTTTGGTATCAGCTATGAATTAGTGCCTACTTAAATTGTGAGTGGCTTAAAATGTTACATTTTTGCAAATTCAGACAACTTTTGGAATGAAAGAATACCTTGTTTCAATCATCTTGACATCACCCCCACCACACACCTACAATGGCTTCTGATTGAGAGCAAGTAGAAATTAATAAACGTATAGTTGAATGAATGTGCAATGTGGTTTTGTATGTTAGTAGACTCTTAGTTGGTACTGATGCTGAAAGTATATCCCTTTCTTTAATTCTATGGCTTTTGAGAGCCATTCAGCTTATCTTCAAATGAAAATACAAGGAAATGGGGCCAGGCGTGGTGGCTCACACCTGTAATCCCAGCCGAGGCAGGTGGATCACCTGAGGTCACGAGTTCGAGACCAGCCTGGCCAACATGGTGAAACCCCATCCCTACTTAAAATACAACAATCAGCCAGGTGTTGTGGTGGGTGCCTGTAATCCCAGCTACTCGGGAGGCTGAGGCAGGAGAATCACGTGAACCCAGGAGGTGGAGGTTGCAGTGAGCTGATATCACACCACTGTACTCAAGCCTGGGTGACAGAGCAAGATTCCATCTCAAAAAAAATAAAAAAGAAAATACAAGGAAATGGGACATGTTTCCTCTTGGGATTCTGAACGATCCAGGGTTGAAAAGTTCATCAGAGAGTTTGTTAGGAAGCATTATCTGCAGGTCTTCCCAGGTTAAATTTGGCAGCAGTCATCTAAGCTTCTTGCTTCCTTTCTAAGGGTCTTAAAAGGAGGGTTGAATTACGTGACTGGATTAGTGGATTCTTTACTGGCTCAGAAGCCGATTTATTATTAAGTAAATAATTTCAAAATACTTTCTAAACCATTTTAAATTTGATGCTTACAGATTTGGATGAAGTAAAGTTACCAATGTAGCGATTCGAGTGGAGTCTTTATCAGTGAAATTTACTGTACTATTGATTTCCTGGTGTGAAAGATACTCCCTTAGATGATGCTGGCATTCTTTTTGATTTTTCAAATCTCTGGGTTCTTATTAGAGTATTTTAAAGGAGTCAGATACATTTTCAAACCATTTTAGATGTACTTTGATGTTGAATAAGTGGATAGCAGATAACGTTTTAAGTATAAATTACAGGTTATTCTCAATGTAGGTAAAGTTGCATATCATTATGAAATAAATTTTGGGTAGTTCTCAATCAATTGGCAATATTCTTTGCTTGTGGTTGAATCTCTCCTGTTGATGAAATTGAATTCTTGAGAGATGTAACTGTAGCTAACACTTATTGAACACAAACTCGAACAGGTGGTGTACTTTGCACTTTTATGCTTTAACCCTCATAGTGAAGTAGGCCTTTATTTTCCAAATGATAAAACGTCTCAGAGATGTTAAGTTCAAGGTCATGGAGGCATTAGTACTAGAGCTGGTTGCCAGATCCACATTAGTTCAATGCCAAAGCCTATTATTATTATTATTATTATTATTACCATTCTTGAGATTGTAAACCGCCAAGTTTAAAAGCTCAAAGGCACACATTTTTAGAAATAAGTATTACTGCTTAAGTTTCAGAGACAAATTAGGTTAAAAAAGGTAATTACTACATAAATTCCAACTACAAATTAGGTGAGAGAGAAATAGACAATTGAAATAGGTGTCAGGTGCTGGTCACTGGGTGTATATGGTGGGGCAGTGTGGGGGGGTACTTCACCGGCTTGGCAGTCAAAGAAGGTTTCCCAGAGGAGAAATAGTGTCAGGAAGATTGGGTAGGACCCAGGGCTTGGGGAGGGAGTGTTGACGTTTTTGTGGGGAGGTCCTGGCTGAAGAAGCAGTGTGTACAAAGGCCAGGAAACAGAATGGATGGTCTATGTCAAGACTCTTGGTTTTTTTGCCTTTAACTTACTTATGTAAAAAGAACAGAATGTCCAGAGTTCTTAGGAAAGTTGGTGAATAAAGTGACCACATCCCCTGATCTACTGAAACACTGAATTAAGATCAAAGACTTGGGAGTTTATATTTTTTCCATTTCAGCAAATCCCTAGGTGCCCTTGGATTTGTTTTAGCTCATATAAATTGGACTTTTCGGAAGACATTGGCTTAATCGATTGCCTTGTTCAGAAAGATTCTTAGAGTTGTGAACATTATATGGTTCCTTACTGAAAATAAAACAAAACGTCCTACTGTTTGTTCCTGCAAGGAACACAGGTCCAGAATTGGGAAAGGTGTTGGAAATGGGCCAGAAGAAGGGGAGAAGAGTCAATAAGGGAGTGCATTAAAATAATTTTGATACTTCATTTTACCTACTTTTTTCTATAATGAATGTATATTTTTTGGGTAAGTACAAAGTTATTTCTTAAAAGTTAAGACTCTCCAAATGAGAAAGATGCTTGTAGAATGGGAAGGTGATTAAATTTATGGAACAATAAATAGATAGGCAGACATACATTTTTCTATCATATCAGTATATACTAGTTAAGAGTTCAACAGCAAAAAGGAATATTTGGCACAATAAATTATTAAATATGTAACTCATTCTGTAGTATAAGGTGAAAAATACAGTTATTGGCTACAGGGCAGTAGAGTATTGTACAGTGACGTGAAGTACTTTTAAGAGTGTGGGCTGGACGCAGTGGCTCATGCCTGTAATCCCAGCACTTTAGGAGGCCAAGGCAGGTGAATCTCTTGAGCCCAGGAGTTCAAGACCAGCCTGGGCAACATGGCGAGACCCCATCTCTACAAAAAATATAAAAATTAGCCAGGCATAATGGCGAATGCCTGTAGTCCCAGCTACTCCAATGGCTGAGGTGGGAGGATTGTTTGAGCACAGGAGGTGGAGGTTGCAGTGAGCCAAGCAAGATCGCACCACTGCACTGCAGCCTGGGCGACAGAGAGACCCTGACTCAAAAAAAAAAAAAAAAAGTGTGTATGAACTCCAGAGGAGCCCATCTGTGTGGGTTCAGTCCCAGCTCTGCCACCCTAAGAGTTGTGTAACCTCAGCAAATTACCCCAAGCCTCTTGCTCCATTTGTAAAACAGGCAAAATCATACCAACCTCAGTGGTGGTTGTGAGGAATAAATGAATTTCTCCATGTAAAGTGCTTAGAATAGTGACCTACATGTAGTAAACAACACACGTTAATATTATTGTACAAAAGACAGACTGGCAGCCTGAACCAAATGAGGCCTGCAGGCATATTTTGTTTTGCAAGCATGGCATTTGAAAAAGAATGAGAAATTGAATGTTTTAGACAGGATGTGTCCTCTCCAATTGGCCACAGGTCCAGGCATGAGCTATTATCTCAGACTCAGCCTGACTCAAACATTCATGTTACTTGCTTACTCTAAATACTTGTGCTTGTGACCAATGGTTCAGGAGAATCGGTGGATGGTAGATTAATAACAAGGGATCTGAAATTTGAGGCTGACTTCACAAAGCACAGCTGTGCCTTCTCCCAAAATGCCTGTTGTCTTTTAACTGTTTACACATTTCTCCCTCACTTAGCCATATTACTTGAGTATAGGACAATGTTTTATTTATCTTTGTATACCCAGAACCTAAAGTAGATCCTGTTGCCGCTCTGAAAATCTTTGTGGTTCGAATGAACATGCTGTAGTATAATGTGGGCTGGGGGCTCTCAGGAAATGTAAATTGGGGTTCTGTCTGATATGTGAAGGACAAACTGGATATCAGAAAGATGGAACTGGAAGTCTGTGTCAAAGCTGTGGTGTCTGGGCAACACATGGGACGTTCAAGAAACCAGGTTGTTGAGTACAGCTGGAAAGCAGAGTGAGGAGGAAGTGAGGCTGGACGGATAAGGAAATCATAGGCCACATTAAGGTGTTTGGATTTTAAGAGTGACATGAAATTTGAAAACAATTACTTATCCACGGATGGTCCATAACATGTATTTTGTGTATATCCTAATGGAGATTATCTACAATGTTTCTAATGTAATCATATCTTTAGATAAGCAGTGCCTTTTGAATCAGATATGAGATAGAATGTCTTTATTGTTATTTGATAAGTCTGTGGGTTGACATTTTATTCCCCTCCACAAATACTGTTTTCCTGCAGTGACTCACACCTGTAGTCACAACACTTTGGAAGCTTGAGGCGGTTGGATCACAAGGTCAGAAGTTCAAGACCAGCCTGGCCAACATGGTAAAACCACGTCTCTGCTGAAAATACAAAAATTAGCCAGGCGTGGTGGCGGGCGTCTGTGGTCCCAGCTACTCAGGAGGCTGAGGCAGGAGAATCTCTTGAACCCAGGAGGCAGAGGTTGCAGTGAGCTGAGATTGTGCCACTGCACTCCAGCCTGGGTGACACAGCGAGAGTTTGTCTCAAAACCGAACCAAACCAAAAAAAAAACAGTCCTGCCGTGGTGTACTGTGTTTTCCCTTTTATTTTTAATCACGATTAATCTTCCCAGCTGCTTAGTTATATAATAATATCCTGTGTGTTTAAACACAGGCCTAAATAATGAATTTCTCAGAGAGTAAGTTCAGGAGCTTTTTTTAAAACCACAGGATCTCTTTCATGGGCACCACAAGGATTCTTTAGGAACACAACGTTGATTTGAGAAGCTATTTCACTATGTCCTATATTTGTTTCTTGCTGCAGTTTTATATGATGACAGTTTTCTAAATTAAGACATTCCTCAAGTTAATCAACATAAAGACGCTGCCTGCACCCCTTTCTTGTAAGCTATTCTATTTAAGATGTTAGAAATAGATCTGTTTGAATCTTGCTTTGAGGGAATGTGTAATACACTCTTTTGTTGTTGTTGTTGTTGTTATTGTTGTTTGAGGTGGAGTCTTGCTCTGTCGCCCAGGCTGGAGTGCAGTGGTGCAATCTCGGCTCACTGAAAGCTTCGCCTCCTGGGTTCACACCATTCTCCTGCCTCAGCCTCCTGAGTAGCTGGACTGCAGGCGCCCGCCACCACGCCCCGCTACTTTTTTGTATGTTTTTTTAGTAGAGATGGGGTTTCACCGTGTTAGCCAGAGTGGTCTCCATCTCTTGACCTCGTGATCCACCCACCTCGGCCTCCCAAGGTGCTGGGATTACAGACGTGAGCCACCGCGCCTGGCCAATACACTCTTTCTTAAGAGATCATTTGAAAAATGAATATGTTTATTTTCTGCTTACACAGCTAACTCCTAAGTGCTCATTGTAAAAATCATGGGGAAAAAAATAAACACAGAAGTGTAAAGGGAAAATATTTTAAGTCACCCATAATTTCACCAGTAAGACATAGCCACTGTGATATTATCATTCATTCGTGTGATTCGTGTGTGTGTGTGTGTGTGTGTGTGTGTGTGTGTTCATGATTTCTGGCTCATAACTCCCATAACCCTTGTTACAGTCTTTTGCTATAATGTTGGAGTGCTTTAGGCCTCAGAAGCAGGCCTCGGAAAACAATCTCTCTGAGCTTCTGCCCTCCCTTCACCTACTCCTTTTGTTTTTTTTTTTTTAAATTTTATTTTAAGTTCTAGGGAACATGTGTACAACGTGCAGGTTTGTTACACATGTATACATGTGCCATGTTGGTGTGTTGCATCTGTTAACTCGTCATTTACATTAGGTATTTCTCCTAATGCTATCCCTCCCCCCTCCCCCCACCCCCAGCAGGCCCCGGTGTGTGATGTTCCCCACCGTGTGTCCATGTGTTCTCATTGTTCAGTTCCCACCTATGAGTGAGAACATGTGGTGTTTGGTTTTCTGTCCTTGGGATACTTTGCTCAGAATGATGGTTTCCAGCTGCATCCATGTCCCTATAAAGGACATGAACTCATCCTTTTTTTATGGTTGCATAGTATTCCATGGTGTATATGTGCCACATTTTCTTAATCCAGCCTATCATTGATGGACATTTGGGTTGGTTCCAAGTCTTTGCTATTGTGAATAGTGCCACAATAAACATACGTGTGCATGTGTCTTTATAACAGCATGATTCATAATCCTTTGGGTATATACCCAGTAATGGGATGGCTGGGTCAAATGGTATTTCTAGTTCTAGATCCCTGAGGAATCGCCACACTGTCTTCCACAATGGTTGAACTAGTTTACAGTCCCACCAACAGTGTAAAAGCGTCCCTATTTCTCCACATCTTCTCCAGCACCTGTTGTTTCCTGACTTTCTAATGATCGCCATTCTAACTGGTGTGAGATGGTATCTCATTGTGGTTTTGATTTGCATTTCTGTGATGGCCAGAGATGATGAGCATTTGTTCCTGTGTCAATTGGCTGCATAAATGTCTTCTTTTGAGAAGTGTCTGTTCATATCCTTTGCCCACTTTTTAATGGGGTTGTTTGATTTTTTCATGTAAATTTGTTTAAGTTCTTTGTAGAGTCTGGATATTAGCCTTTTGTTAGATGGGTAGATTGTAAAAATTTTCTCCCATTCTGTAGGTTGCCTATTTACTCTGATGGTAGTTTCTTTTGCTATGCAGAAGTTCTTTAGTTTAATTAGATCCTATTTGTCAATTTTGGCTTTTGTTACCATTGCTTTTGATGTTTTAGTCGTGAAGTCCTTGCCCATGCCTATGTCCTGAATGGTATTACCTAGGTTTTCTTCTAGGGTTTTTATGGTTTTAGGTCCAACATTAAAGTCTTTAATCCATCTTGAATTGATTTTTGTATAAGGTGTAAGGAAGGGATACAGTTTCAGCTTTCTACATATGACTAGCCAGTTTTCCCAGCACCATTTATTAAATAGGGAATCCTTTCCCCATTTCTTGTTTTTGTCAGGTTTGTCAAAGATCAGATGGTTGTAGATGTGTGGTATTATTTCTGAGGGCTCTATTCTGTTCCATTGGTCTATATCTCTATGTTTTGGTACCAGTAGCATGCTGTTTTGGTTTGCTGTAGCCTTGTAGTATAGTTTGAAGTCAGATAGCATGATTCCTCCAGCTTTGTTCTTTTGACTTAGGATTGTCTTGGCAATGCGGGCTCTTTTTTGGTTCCATATGAACTTTAAAGCAGTTTTTTCCAATTCTGTGAAGAAAGTCATTGGTAGCTTGATGGGGATGGCACTGAATCTATAAATTACCTTGGGCAGTATGGCCATTTTCACAATATTGATTCTTGCTATCCATGAGCATGGAATGTTTTTCCATTTGTTTATTTCACTGAGCAGTGGTTTGTAGTTCTTCTTGAAGAGGTCCTTTACATCCCTTGTAAGTTGGATTCCTAGGTATTTTATTCTCTTTGAAGCAATTGTGAGTGGGAGTTCACTCATGATTTGACTTTCTGTTATTGGCGTATAGGAATCCTTGTGATTTTTGCACATTGATTTTGTATCCTGAGACTGTTGAAGTTGCTTATCAGCTTAAGGAGATTTTGGGCTGAGACGATGGGGTTTTCTAAATATACAATCATGTCATCTGCAAAGGGATCATTCGACTTCCTTTTTTCCTAATTGAATACCCTTTATTTCTTTCTCTTGCCTGATTGCCCTGGCGAGACCTTCCAACACTGTGTTGAATAGGAGTGGTGAGAGAGGGCATCCCTGTCTTGTGCCAGTTTTCAAAGGGAATGCTTCCAATTTTTGCCCATTCAGTATGATATTGGCTGTGGGTTTGTCATAAATAGCTCTTATTATTTTGAGATATGTCCCATCAATACCTAGTTTATTGAGAGTTTTTAGCATGAAGGGCTGTTGAATTTTGTCAAAGGCCTTTTCTGCATCTATTGAGATAATCATGTGGTTTTTGTCTTTGGTTCTGTTTATATGATGGATTACGTTTATTGATTTGCGAATGTTGAACCAGCCTTGCATCCCAGGGATGAAGCCAGCTTGATTGTGGTGGATATGCTTTTTGATGTGCTGCTGGATTTGGTTTGTGAGTATTTTATTGAGGATTTTTGCATCAATGTTCATCAGGGATATTGGTCTAAAATTCTCTTTTTTTGTTGTGTCTCTGCCGGGCTTTGGTATCGGGATGATGTTGGCTTCATAAAATGAATTAGGGAGGATTCCCTCTTTTTCTATTGATTGGAATAGTTTCAGAAGGAATGGAACCAGCTCCTTTTTGTACCTCTGGTAGAATTCAGCTGTGAATCTGTTTGGTCCTGGACTTTTTTTGGTTGGTAGGCTATTCATTATTGCCTCAGTTTCAGAACCTATTCAGGGATTCAGCTTCTTCCTGGTTGAGTCTTGGGAGGGTGAACGTGTCCTAATCTTCCCTCACCTTTCTGATTGTGGGTCATCAGACTCCCATTTCAGAAGGGGTGCTGCCCCAGACCCTGGGGGAAGGAATGCTCCTCAGAGAAGCCAAGAAGAATCTGAACAGATGGGCCTTGCTGGGTTTCCTCACTCAGTCTGCGAGCTTAGATCATACCCTTTTTGTTCATTCACATTTCTACACAGTTGTCATTTATGCCTATCCAATGAAGTCTCCATAAAAGGCCAAGAGAACAGGGTTTGGAGCGTCCAGGTAGCTGAACATGTGGAGGTTCCTGGAGGGTGGAGCTCCCAGGGAGGGCATGAAAGCTTCATGCCCCTTCCCCCATATGTCACCCCATGCATCTCTTCATCTGTATCCTTTGTAATATCCTTTATAATAAGCCAGTAAACATGTGTTTCCCTGAGTTCTGTGAGCCTAGGCTGTAGCAAATTTATTGAACCCAAGGAAGGGGTCATGGACACCCCAATTTATAGCTGTTTGGTCAGAAGCACAGGTAAAACAACCTTGGGCATGCAATTGGTATGGGAAGTAGGGGGCAGTCTCGGGGCCTGAGCCTTCAACTTGGATCTGACACTATCTCTAGGTAGATAGTGCCGGGATTCAATGGGAGGTCCCGTGGCTAGGGTCCACTGAAGAACTGATGGCTTGCTGGTGGGGAAAAATTTCCACATATTTCTACTGACAACCACTATTAACGTTTTGGTCTATGTCCTCCTCTATTTTTTTTCCCCTTGGCATACACACAAGTACATTCTACATATTGTTTTTCAGTCTACATTTTAATTTAGTAATACAATGTAGAAAAGAAGAGATTAGAAAAATATTCTTAATTTTTCTGTAGAAGGTGTTTTATTTAGTGGAAGTATGTTCTTTCTCTTATTTTGCAGTTATAATCCAAATGCACTTAAGGCCTCCAGCCTTGTGAGGTCTACCTTTCCTTTAATAACCAAATAAAGTTGCTTAAGCCACCATCCCATGGAATATTCTCTGAAAAGAAAGCATAACTTTTGCTAGTATTGATAAGGATTCTTAGGGTGGGATGGAACATGGGATTTATATACTTCTGTCACTTCTAGGTATAGTTTCATTTGCCTTTATTATGGGTGAATTTGAGCATCTTTTATATATTTAAAAGCCATTTGTTTATCCTTTGATTTAGTTCTTTATATTTGTCCCCTTGAAGTTTATAAAACCTTTTCTGCCATGATTTCTTTTAGTACTTTCATGTTTTCATTTCTTGCATTTAGATCCACACGGAATGAATTTGAAGCAAGGTGTGAAGTGTGCATCCACAGATGGTTGTCCACTTAAGCCAATACCATCAGATTTGAAAAGCCATTCTGAGCATATATCTGTACTCAATTTCTATATGTATCTTAGTCTGAAGGGTATTTATTTTATTTTGATAAATGAGGTCTCACTCTGTTACCCAGGTTCTAGTGCAGCGGAGTGATCATGGCTCACTATAACCTTGAACTCCTGAGCTCAAATGATCCTCCCACCTCAGCCTCCCAAGTAGCTGGCTCTATAGGCATGTGCCATCATGCCCGGCTTTCTTTCCTCCCTCCCTCCCTCCCTCCCTCCCTCCCTCCCTCCCTCCCTCCCTTCCTCCCTTCCTTCCTTCCTTCCTTCCTTCCTTCCTTCCTTTCTTCCTTTCTTCCTTTCTTCCTTTCTTTCCTTTCTTTTCTTTTCTTTTCTTTCTTGACAGGGTCTCACTATGTTGCCTGGGCTGGGCTCAGGTCATCTCCCTGCCTTGGCCTCTCAAAGTGCTGGGATTATGGGTATGAGCCACTGTGCCCAGCATGAGGGTATTTTAAATAAATTAAAGGCAATCACTTTTAAAGGAAATGTTCTCCTGAGACCCTTTTATTAAAAATAAAAACTCTTAAGTGGGTAGTCACTCTTCACTTGATCATTTTCATAAATTCAGGTTTTTTAAAATCATTGTCTAAATGGAATAGTGTAGAGTCTAGAGAAATCAAATTTCAGTCAATCCCTTCAGTTTTCTCTTTCACTGTGTTTAATGAGAATGAGAAAAAATAAGGCATTTTCTCTTTTTCGTTTCCTTTTTTGTTTTCCTCTTCCTCCTTCTTCTAACAGTGAAAAGGCAGCAGAAACAAGGAAGAGGATAAACTCAAGGCTTTGATAGAGCACACTGCAAGTTAGCACACTTCTGAGCAAAAAATGACACATTCCATAGCTCTGAATCATCTTGACTATCCATTTTGTTTTTATTCTCTTGGTTTTGGACAGGTCCAAACTAAAACATTTTTAGTTTGTTGTCCCATCCAGTTTCCCGATGGGTTACCTCAGACGTGAACCATAATAACCAGGAGAAGTGGCATGCTGGGCCCAGGGCCCAGCTGAGGAATGTGAGGCCAACTAATAACTTAGCTCCTTCTAAACTAATATCCATTCAGAGAAGTTTTCAAGTCTCATTGAATGTGGATGGAGCTGGTGCCAGGGAGGACTATTTGTCCTGCTCGGGACACTGTCTTCCTAGACCTATCTTGGTGAAACTGGTTTTAGCTGACTGTTTTAATAGCCACCTAGCAGGGCCGGGGGGAGCAAAGTCCAGCTTCAGCACTTGGCCTCTGTCCATACGGAGGGGAAGGGCTCCTGGTTACTGCTGGGCAGGGTGGCAGTTCTGGATTCCCACTAGGACTTGTTACTGTTCCTTATGGCCTCCACTGACACCATAGGGAGGTGGCTTCATTGTCACTGGGCAGTGGTGAAAGTCCTGACTCTCGGCCTCCTCTGACACCACCCCAGCAGGGAGGTGGAGGGACTGCCTTGTTACAGCTATGAGTGGTTAGAAGTTCAGGTTCCCGTGTCGTCTCTGTTGACACCATGGGGGCGGGAGCCTTTTGTCAGATGGGGATGGAAGAACCAGCTCCCTGTGGCTTTTGCTGATACCACACCAGTGGAGGTGAGGCCCCTTGTGATAGCCTGGACTCCCACACCCTTGGCTGGTGTGGGTGGGAGTGGACCACAGTTTTTTTCTGTGCTGGAGTAAGTGGTTACTAAGAGTTTCCTGTCGTTAGGCTGCCCCTGTCCTAGTCCTTTGGCTAGAGAAACAGGCTTTTGTTGGGGATTTTTTATTTGCTCCTGTTGGCATTTCTGGGTTGCCGGCTCCTTTAGTCCAAGTCTGGGGTCCAGGAAACTCATCACCAGGTTGTTTCTTGGATCGCAAAGTCACTGGCCAGTCTGCCTTCTTACTACCTTTCAGCATCTTCTCATGCATGTTTATACATAATGTCCAGGGTTTTAGTTGTACTCAGTGGGAGTATTCGGGAAAAGTGTATCTACTCCATCTTCCTGGAAGCAGCACCAGGATGTCACTTAAAAATACTATTAATGGTTGGCTTCATGTTTTTGGCATTGTACAGAGATCTGTTTACTGCTGGTATGCTGAATCCCCCACTAGAACGGTGTCTGCACATGGTAGGAGCTGAATAATATTCACTAACTGAGTGAATCCCCGTTTCACAGATGAGAAAACTTAGGGAATCAAGTAATTTTCCCTAAATCACCAGCCAGCAATAGGAAGAACTGGGGTTTGAATGTGGGCAGTCTGATTCCAAAGCTCAAGCTCTCAGAAGCATCACTGGGGCAGTCGTGAAATTCAAGGCCCCTTTTGTTCTCTTAGGACAATGAAGGAGTGAGAGGGCGCTTCCACTTGAGACAGCAACAACACGACACTTTTCTACTGAATTAAGAATGAATGTCCTTGCTTCTGCCAGAAAATGCCCAACGCTGTCATTTCTCCTTCCATTCATTGCCAAACTTTCTGCCTAGTGTCCCAATTACTCCATAATTTCCGTGCAAATGGGGTTCCACTCCAATTTCTTTCCTGCAGCTGCCTTTTTTTTTCAGCCCCAAAGACCAAATTCAATAGTGTCTTTCCTAATTCTCATCCTTTTAGGTTTTTCTGCAGTATTTCCAAATGTTGTCTACCACTTCCCAATCTCCCCGCTCTTGACTCTGCTTTCTTGGTTTGCCCTCCATGCCTCTGATTGCTTTCTGTCGTCTTTCTCCAGCCATCTTCAAGCTGGTGGAATTCCTCAAGAGTCCTCCTTTCTCTTCACTGTGCATAGTCTCATTCTCAGTTCATCTAAGTGAGCTTAGATGACTCAACACTCACTTATTCACTCACTGTTCATTTGTTGAGCACCAGGCACTGTTCTGGATCCATAAACAAGGTAAACCAGGTGGCTCTTCTCAGGGAGCTTATATCTAACGGGAGACACAAAGGAGACACAAACAACAACAGTTATGGAGCACATAGCATATCAACAATATGAATCACACTTGTAAACTTTTGTATGCATAATCCCAATTATCTCTTAGATTTAAAAAGTACAGAGGGTAAGAGTTGCATTATCTACATAAGACTACTGCTACCACCTTATATTCACTCGTATGATGGTTTGTTTTAAAGCTCTGCTTTCGCATAGTTGGTCTCTAAAAATTCTATTGAATTAAAAATATGAAATATTGGCTTGGCATGGCGGCTCACGCCTGTAATCCCAGCACTCTGGGAGGCCAAGGTGGGAGGATTACCCGAGGTCAGGAGTTTGAGACCAGCCTGGTCAACATGGTGAAACCCCATCTCTACTAAAAATACAAAAATTAGCTGGGCATGGTGGTGGGCGCCTGTAATCCCAGCTACTCAGGAGGCTGAGTCACGAGAATTGCTGGAACCTGGGAGGCAGAGGTTGAAGTGAGCCGAGACCATACCATTGCACTCCAGCCTGGGTGACAAGAGACTCCGTGTCAATAAATAAATAAATATATATATATATATAAAAAATACTATTTTTTTCCAAAGATCTTAATTCACAAATGTCTCAAAGCAGTTTAAAATGTTCTTGATGTTACATAATTAGTTAGAAACCTGTCCAACCACATACCAGATGCATGGGCCGGGGCCGGGACAAGTTACTTGACCAATCTGGACTTCCATTATTCATGACTGCAGGAGCTCCTTCACTCATGAACTGTGTACCTAGACAGAGACACAGCTCAAGGCAGGCATTTTTATTGCCTTTGTGTGCCAAGGAGAGGGCCTCCTTTTTTCAGAGGCATAGCGTATGGGACAAGAATGTGGTTCTGCAACTGGGCAACTTGGGTTTATATGCTGGCTCCTCTACTGCCTCCTGATTGACCACTAGCAAGTTATTATACTTACCTCTCCGTGCCTAAATTTTCTCATCCATAAAATGGCCTAGGGATAGTGCCTACTTCCTGGAATTATCATGAAGATTAAGTTAGTTAATAGCCATAAAGTACTGAAAATAGTGGCTGCCACTTACTAAGTGTACATATGTGTTTGCCATTTTAATCTATTTACATACATACCGTATCACTTTCAGAGAAAAACAGGTCACTAGATTTTATCTGTTGGAATCTTGCCATCATTAAGCTTTGAAATTTGATATTTTCCATCTTGGATGCTTTAAGATTTTAGGTTATCAAACAAATTTAAGAAAGCAAACACATTTTTACTTCTTCTAACTTCAGAGAATGAGCTTCTAAAAATCAATGTTTTCTTTCCACTTTGGAATATGAAATTAAAAAGATATACATAAACAAAACAAAACAGAAATCACATAAAAATCAATGAATTCAGGAGCTATGTTTGAAATAAATAGGCTAGATGGCAGATAATTAATATATACTAAAACCATTAACGTCACACATAAAGATTATAATGTATCAACAGCTTCAAGCCGGGCAGAGAGTTTCTGGTATCACAGTTCACTTCTATGGGTCTTTGCTGTGCCATTCAACTGAAATTAAAAACAGAAAAACTCTCTATTGGTTTTAAAGCTTATCTCCCACGATTTTTTCCTATTCCCCTCCCCTCCCCCAATCATCTGCCCTTTATTACTTGCCTTGGTCAGAGGGAGAATGTAATTTTAGAAAAACATAAAAAGTAAAAAGCAATTTCTATACCAAGGAAATAATACTGGTGATAACCCAGATCACACAGAAATTAAATCTACCCTCCTTAAACAGTAAAACCAGCTAGCTTTGCATGTGTTCATACCATATGGCTATATTAAAGCATAAGGCAGACACTACCAGCACTGCACTCTCATCAGCCAGCCAGCTTTGCAGACTCACCACCCCCACAGGCTGTCCTGGAGGTTCCTGTGCCTGCAGTGGGAGCTAAGAGGTCAGCTGTTTCCCTAGAGCCCACCCCAGTAATCTTTGCAGCTTCCCTGAGGGCTTCAGGGACTTGCACCCTGTTCAGTGGGCACAGAGAAAATGGCTCATGTCCTGGAAATACCCAGCCTGGCTCCATTTGGCTGTAAGTAGCTCCTGGCAAAGTTCCTCATTAGGTAAGAATTTGGATGGTGGTGGAGATGTGTCCCTCCTACTTTACCCAAGAGGTAGTGGCAGTGTGGCCTGTGGGAATCTTGAGGGCAGTGGGCAAAAGTCATTCGAGTCCCAGGGCTCAGCTCCAGCAGTGCCCAGGGGCATCTCAGAAGCAGCTACCTCATCATCTGTAGCACCCCACGCCCCGTGCTTGTTTAGGGCTGAGATCCTATTGGGAGGCACTGGGGAGGAGGTGAGCTGCACTGGCAGAAGGTTCTGGGCCTGTCACTGGGGATTTTCCTGCCACTCACATCCCCTTCTTCCAAGTTTTCTTTAGCTCTGCACAGATTGGAGTAACAGAGGATGCTGGTTTCCACCTCATCATTTTTTACCTTCTCACCCCCAGAAATTAATCTTTGCACAAACCTCAGGACCAGCACAATGCCTGTCTCAATAAAATGTTAGTTTCCTTTCCTCCTGTATCTCCTGCCTTTCCCTTGCTGGCCACCTACTAAGACACAGGGCCTTTATGTCGGGGTGCCCTACTTCACAGCACCCCCAGACCTGCCCAGGGCTGCTCCCCATGCCAGAACCCTCCCTGTCCCCAGAAGAACCTGACTATCCTTTGTTTCATTCCCTAAAAGTCTTACTTTTCAAGGCTGAGGCTGCAGCATCCTTTATACTGGTATACATTTTGGTGTTTACAAGTGTCATTGGGCATCTGCTGGTACTCATCTTAGTTACCTTCGTAACAGAGCCCTTAGATATCTAACCAAAGCAGTGACTAACATTGAGATTTGTGGCTGCCTGGGTAGGTAGAGAAGAGAAAGAGAGGAGAATTGACCATGTTTCTCAACTCACAAGTTCCTATGATGGTTTGGAAGCCCTGACCAGCATTTTCTTCTGAAGCAACACCCTCATGGTATGTTCAGCCTTTTTCTAGATCTCTCCAAGACAGAGAAATACTTGCTGCTCCTGCAACTTGTTGCTCCTGCATTGAGGTTGGGCAGATGGGCATTACTGGGGTACTAGTGGTCAAGTTGCCCTGATCCACCCACCTGAGACCAGGTATGTGTGTGGTGGTGCAAGTCACTGCCTTTTCAGGCTGGTGCTGCTGGATGAGAAAGTCCTAAAGTTCTATCGTTTAAGGACCAGCACAAGAGTGAGGACACACACCTTCACCGGCAGCAAGAAAGTGGTACACAGCCGGGAGGGCAGTGGGCACCTGGGAGAAGAGCAAGGCCGGAGGAGTGAGGGGAAAGCAGGCCAACCTTGAGGATCTTCTCAGCACCTGAACGCCAAGGCTGGGGAGATCCTGGACGTTGGCCTGCTTTCCCTCCTTTTCTTACAACTCCTGGAGAAGTGTGAGCCCTCTGCAGGGAGCTGGCCAGGCTGGCAGGCGAGTGGGCGAGGGTGTCATTGCTATCATAAGTGGCTGCAGGGACCGAAGCTAGGGATAGACGCGCTAAGGGCTAGGAGGGCCCCCACCGGGCGGAGGGACGCCGCATCGCGGATCGCGGATCGATGCCCGGGGCTGTGCGAGTCGGGTGCTCAGCCCCAACGGCGCTTTAGGCGGGTCCCCTAGGCTTTCGCCCTTGAGCGTGCAGCCAGCGCAGTGTTGCTGCGCTTCACGAGGCCAAAGCGTGTCTCCCCGTTTTTTCCTCTGGGGATGCCAAAAGTCACTGGAAAAGACCGGAAGCTGTCGCCCCGTCGCATTCTCAGCAAGATGAGGCCCAGTAGGCAGCGCCACCTCTCCCGCGCGCCCGTGCGCCGCTGCACCAGCCAGGGAGGGACTGGAGGTGAAGTCGCAGGTGCGGTCCCCAGGGAATATCCGGGCTAGCAGCCCACGCGGCACCACCGCCGCCTTGCCCGGCTGCTCCTCCTCCCCCATTTCCAGGTGTC
This sequence comes from Chlorocebus sabaeus, assembly GCF_047675955.1. Classification (NCBI taxonomy): domain Eukaryota; kingdom Metazoa; phylum Chordata; class Mammalia; order Primates; family Cercopithecidae; genus Chlorocebus; species Chlorocebus sabaeus. The sequence continues at coordinate 98,825,886 of NC_132911.1, forward strand.
TCCTTTTCCGCATGCCCCTTAAACGTCCCACTGCCGCAGGGGTCCGACAGACCCTTTTCAGTTTACATTTCCTGCGAACCCCATCCACTGCAGTGGCTCATTCTAACACCTTCACTGGGTGTCTTTTTGCATAACGTTTAAAATAAAAATGGATCTGAATCTGATCCCGGCTTCCAGCTTACAGGACATGTAGAGGACAGAGGCACAAGTGAAAGTCCACCCAAGGAAGGCAATCAGCAAAGCCAGGGTGTGGGGAGCTCTCTCCAGAGGGTGGGAAAACCAGAGTGTGATGAAGGGCAGAAACCCAAAGAGTAAAAGAGACTTAAAAACCTGCCAACCAATCCCAACCTGTTGTCCTAATTTGAATCCTGATTAAAATCAACTGTTTTTAATGGAAACTTAAAACTTTAGTGGAAATTTGAACTTGACTTGATATTTGATGTAAGAAATCACAGTTTTTTTTTAAAGGCATGATAATGGCATTGTGCTTATTTTTAAAGGATAGAGTCCTTATTTTTAGAAATTCAGACTGAAATATTTATGACTGGAATTAGCTTCAAAATAACGCAGGGAGAAGTGGGTAAGGGTTGGGATGGAAAAAGGTTGGCTATGATTTGATCATTGTTGAGACTGGGTAATGAAAACATGGGAGCTCATTCTAGAATTCTTTCTACTCTTGTATATTTTTAAAATTCTCTATAATGTTTTAAAAAGAAGAAGAAAAAAAATGGATATATTCCAGCTGATTAGTCTCAACGTTTTCAGGGCCGTATACAAGTAGGGCCCTGAAAATATGTTAATTATGTGACTTAAGATCACCTGGGAGTCCTTTTTGTTACTGACTTGTGTGACTTGTGTGGCTCGTGTGTTCTCATGCTTAATTGGATTGGTCTTTAATCTGGGGCCAGGGAAGTGTTTGACCTGTGGCTGAGATTTCCACCTCTCTGCACTTTCCTTCCTGAACACTTACCAAAAGTGGCCCTGGGTTTCTAACCACCTGAAGATGACTTTCCATCTCCTCCAATGTCCTATGTCTAAAACTGTACAGCCTTATGCACGACCTCCTAACTTCCCCATTTCTATGAATAGCAGAGCATTTCCTCTGCCTCTGTCACAGACTAGAAGACATCTAGCCATCTTTGACTTCCCCCTCCTCTTTTCTCTGCCTCTCCACTTAGTCACCAAGTTCTATGGATTCCTTGTTCACTGTTTCTCGGACTCATCTCTTCCTCTCCACTCTCATTGCTATTGTCTAATCCCAGTTGTGGATTTTCTCCGTTACATTTACTTCCTCGCTGGTTTCCTGTCCTTAGAGTCCTCCTTCCAGCGATCCCACCTGCCGCTGCCCACGGGAGAGCCTTTAGATCAAGGGCCTCATGTTATGATTAGGCTTTGCAAACTTCAAATTCCTTCTCTTACAACCTCAAAAATTTCATTCAAAGAAAGCAGGAATGATTATCAGGCATCCAGCAACCCCACCCCTCAAATAGAGTCTAAAGTGAAAAACATTATTTCTCAATTGTTAAGCAAACACATCCCTCACTGACTGTTGGTAGGTCAACAACAGCCCAGACTTGGACAGTTGACAAGCAGAACCCAGGGTCATAAGGATCCCATTCATGTGGGTCAACAGACAAATGAAAGAGCTCAAATGACAGAGCAGTCCAGAGATTCCTGCTGATTTTTCTAGCGTGCTCTAAAATGGAGCGATACACCAGGTTTCTAAACCATGGACACGAAACGTGACAAATATGTGATACACCAGGTTTCTAAACCATGGACACGAGACGTGACAAATGACGTGACTTTCAGATATGTGAATTTATTCATTCAGATGAAGTTTATAAAGGTGTCCAATAATAAGTCATTTTTAGTCATACATTTAAAATCATCTTTATTAAGAAAAAAATACATTAAATAAAATTAGGACCATCTAGGAAAATTCAGTCTGTTAAGTCACCAGGGCCAAATACACAGTCTCAAAATGCTTGGAATGAAAACAATATTTCTCTGATGCCCCCAAACAGACATTTATTATTTTGTCAGCCTAGATGAGCACTCCCTTTTTGGAGCTGGGATTTTATCCTCCCCAGGCCAACCATAAGCATCTCTCGGGACAGGGGTGGGTAAATGACCCAAGCAATGTTTCCCTAGAATTTTCTAGTTGGCTTGGTGAGTAAGGGTCCTCCTTCCTCTCTGGAGGAAATTAGGGATGCAGACACTCAGGGCACGTGTCTTGCACAGCCAGCCAGCCTGGGAAAATGAAGCCAACTGGGAGAGAGATTTGAAGAACTGGAGTCTCTGATTCTAGCCATGCCCACTTCTCCAGGTACTTGAGCTTGGAAACCTTCTTGCTTAACTAGCTCTAGGCCAATCTTGCTTCACTCCAACACTCACACACTTCTCCTTGTGCTATTTTGAATTACCAGAGGAGAATCTTTGACAAACACAGGTCGATGTTAGTGTGAGCCAGACTGGGTAACTACACAAAATTAAAATCAGGAAAGGAGAGGACTCCGGGGCTTTGAAATCTCTAAACAAGAGTGGTGACTCAGCTCTCCTAGAAGTTGCCCTGGTTATATCATAAAAGGGTTCAATTTTTACATGAGGTCTCAATGGTCTTTTTACTTAATGTTACATCGTTAGAAAAATCAACCTTTGACTAGAAAGAGGCAGTTCCCTCCTTCCTCACACAATTCACAATTTTCTGGAATTATTAATAAAAATCGCATATCTCTAAGCAGAAGCTCTCCAATGCCAGATTTTTCGCTAAAATTCACATATAATTTCCCTCAAGTTCCTCCTCTGCTCCTGACCTCTCAGAGCAGCCGTGGTACTCACAGGATAAATTCCAAACACCTCACCCAGGCACTCAGGGCTTCAAGAATTGGGCCTGACCTTAGCCATCAACATCATTTCCCACTCCAGAATGAACACTTTGCCCTGGTCATGCCGGTCTCTGTGTTTCCTTTACACGAGTCCTGCTCACTCCTTTTCCACATCTTGGTGTAAGCTGCCCTGAACCGTCCCTCCTGCCTGTGTTCTTTCTCTTCATCTTTCTTTTTCTTCCTTTTAAAAAATTGAGTGCTTACTGTGTGCCAGATACAGCCCTGAGTGCTGAATACAAAATGACTCATAGGCTGGGCACGGTGGCTGATGCCTATAATCCCAGCACTTTGGGAGGCTGAGGCAGGCGGATCACCTGAGGTCTGGAGTTCGAGACCAGCCTGACCAACATGGAGAAACCCCATCTCTACTAAGAATACAAAATTAGCCAGGTGTGGTGGCCCATGCCTCTAATCCCAGCTCCTCGGGAGGCTGAGGCAGGAGAATCGTTTGAACCCAGGAGGCAGAGGTTGCAGTGAGCCAAGATCATGCACTCCAGCCTGGGCAACAAGAGTGAAACTCCTTCTCCAAAAAAAAAAGAAAAAAAAAGATTCATAGCATCTGGTTTTTGCCTTTGTTGAAGTCTGAACCCTCACTACCTCACAGTGTGACCATATTTGGAGACAGAGCCTTTGAAGAAGTGATTGAGGTGAAACCATATGGGTGGGCCCCAATCTACTATGAATGATGTCATAAGAAGAGGAGATGAAGCCACAGACGTGCACACATGTGAAGACACCCGGCGAAGATGGCCATCTACAAGACAAGGAGGGAGGCCTTTGAAAAAATCAACCCTGTGGACACCTTGATCTTGGACTTCTACCTTCCACAACTGTGAGGAATAAATTTCTGTTTAGACCACCCAGCCTGTGGTATTTTGTTATGGCAGCCTTAGTAAATGAATACATGGGGCTTACAGTCTGGGGAGGGAGACAAATAAGAAAAGAAGCAAGAACAGCACAGCCTTTTAGCACAGTCATTCCCCCTTCTCCATGGGGAATATGTTCCAAGACTCCCAGTGGATGTCTGAAACCTTGGATAGTTCCAAATGCTATATATGCTATGTTTTTCTCTATCCGGTAACTGAGATGACTACTAAGTGAAGAAGGGATGGGAACATCTACAATGTGGAGATACTGAATGAAAGGACGATTCATGTCCCAGGTAGGACGGAGCAGAATGGCAGGAGATTTCAGAACTCAGAACAGCACTCAATTTAAAACTCACCAAGTCTTTATGTCTGTAATTTTCCATTTAGTACTTTCAGATGCAGTTGACCATGGGTAACTGACACTGCAGAAAGCAAAACCTTGGACAAGAGGGGACTACTCTACCATGACAGGAGAAGCACAGAACTCTCAATTGTGGGAGATGAGGAGGAGTGTTGGGACATTTCCCAGGGGGATGTTATTCGGGGTTGTGAAGGTCATGAGAAGTGCCTGTCCCTCCAAAGGTGCAAGGGTGACCAGAAGCAAGCCCTTAGATAGGGGTGGGCTTGCTGTGGATCTCAGCATCCTGCTTCTACCTGAGCCAAAGGCAAGCCAGTTTCAGGTGCATGGCCAGCCCCCTGAGATGGAGCTCATGGAGAGGGACCAACCAAGCCAATCATATCTGCCTTGGCAGATGGAGCCAGCAGTGGGGGAAGAAGCTGAGAGCCACGGAAGGAAGGCGGTGAGCAGCAGCCACGGGACCACAGATATAAGGCCACTCATTAAGCAGACCCAGGAGGCAGAGAAGAGGCTGGGATAAGCAGTCAGCATGGGACAGAGGAGCCCATGGAGAGAATCGAAGGTGGAGATGGAGGCCACAGGCATCATGGGGCCACTGGAGTGGAGAGAACTTCAGAGGGTTCTGGCCAGGGTCGGTCCCCTGAGGCGTGGCTCTGCAGCTGATACGTTTGCATGCACTGAGTGTGGAGAACTTGGTGTGGGTTCTTGGTGTGGAGAACTTCTATGGTTTTGGCAAATGCGTCATGTCATGTATCCACCACCACAGAATCATGCAGAATAGTTTCACTGCCTTTAAAAAATCCCAGGCTGGGCCCAGTGGCTCATACTTGTGATCCCAGCACTTTGTGAGGCCAGGGCAGGAGGATCGCTTGAGCCCAGAAGTTCAAGATCAGCCTGGGCAACACAACGAGACCCTGTCTCTACAAAAAGAAAAAGAAAATTAGCCGGGCATGATGGCACATACCTGTGGTCCCAGCTACTCTGGAAGCTCAGTGGGGAGGACTGCTTGAGCCCAGGAGTTTCAGGCTGCAGTGAGCTATGATTGTGCCACCGCATTCCAGCCTGGGAGACACAGTGAGACCCTGTCTCTATTTAAAAAAAAAAAAAACATCACCTGTGCTCCACCTATTCAAGCCTTCCCCTCTTCCCCAGAACCTCTGGCAATCACTCATCTGCTTACTGTTTCTTTAGTTTTGCATTAATTAGAATGTCATATAAATGGAATCATACAGTTTGCAGGCCTCTAAACCTGGCTTCTTTCACTTTGCAGTGTGCAGTTCAGATTTGTCCACATTTTTGTGTGACTTGATAGCCCATTCTTTTTTATTGATGAATAAAAAACACATGCAGGTATCCATTGTATGGATGCACCACAGTTTGTCTGTCTACTCACCTATTGAAGGACATCTTTTTTTTTTTTTTTTGAGAGGGGGTCTCACTCTGTCCACTAGGCTGAACTGCAGTGGTGTGATCTTGGCTCACTGCAACCTCCGTCTCCTGGGTTCAAGAAATTCTCCTGCCTCAGCCTCCCGAGCACCTGGAATTACAGGCACGTGCCACCACGGCCGGCTAATTTTTGTATTTTCAGTAGAGACGGATTTCTCCATGTTGGTCAGACTGGTCTCAAACTCCCGACCTCAGGTGATCCGCCCGCCTCAACCTCCCAAAGTGCTGGGAGTCACCGTGAGCCATTGTACCCGGCCCTATTGAAGGACATCTTGATTGCTTCCAGTTTGGGGCAATAAATTCTTTTTAAAGTAAAACATTTTGTAAAATTTGCAATACACAAAAAACATTAAGGATATCTTATTGGGCTAAATCTACTTTGTAAATCCCCAAGAATAGCAGGTCTTTATTTTTAAGTAAATCACGGAGATAAGCAAGGTTGCTTTGATCAGAGAGCTCCATGATTTTGCTCTTCTGTTGGTTTCAGTACGCATGACATGCCATTCAACGGTTTGTGAATCACTAAGTCTCTAAAGATGAAAGTTTGAAAACCATTGAACTAAAGAAGATTCAGTGAGAAAACTGGGTGAGAGAAGGAGGAAATTTATTGATAATAATTAAACTATAGGGCCAAACTCTTAATAGAGGAAAATAAAAACTGATTCTTGAAGGAAGAAGAAATAACTTCATTTTAATTTGTTTAGACTTTTCTTTTCTTTTTTTTTTTTTTTTGAGACTGGGTCTCACTTTGTCGCCCAGGCTGGAGTACAGTGCTGCAATCTCAGCCCATTGCAACTTCCGTCTCCTAGGCTCACGTGGTCCTCCCACCTCAGCCTTCTGAGTAGCTGGGACCACAGGTGCCCATCACCATGCCTGGCTAATTTTTGTATTTTTTGTAGAGATGGGGTTTCATCATGTTGCCCTCTGGTCTCAAACTCCTGGGCTCAAGCAATCCTCCCGCTTTGGCCTCCCAAAGTGCTGAGATTACAGGCACGAGCCACTGTGCCCGGCCAAATGACTTATTTTCTTTTCTTGGAGCAAGCTATTTGAGCACAGCAACCAGAGCCTTAGCTTTGGACCAAGCTGTGTTGTCCCAGGATATGATGCTGGACCTTTGGGCCAATATGTCTCAGTTCACCCACTGTGGTCTCACCCCACGTTAGCCCACCCAGCCTCGTACTCAAGGACAGAGTGCTGATCTTCCAGCTTCTTCTTCATGCATCTTTTCCACAAATACTGAGTGTGCATGTTGGTGGCTGCACTGTCTTAGGCTCTGGGAACAAAAGAGTAAACAAAAGTGGGCACAGGTTCTGCCCTCTGGGAGTTTACGTGGAGTCCTGAGTCCTGCATTTTTTTTTTTTTTTTGAGGTGGAGTCTTTCCCTGTCGCCCAGGCTGGAGTGCAGTGGTGCGATCTTAGCTCACTACAACCTCTGCCTCCCGATTTCAAGCGATTCTCCTGCCTCAGCCTCTCAGCCTCTGGAGCCGCTGGGACTACAGTGCACCACCATGCCCAGTTAATTTTTGTAGTTTTAGTAGAGATGGGGTTTTACCATGTTGGCCAGGCTGGTCCCTAACTCCTGACCTCAGGTGATCTGTCCTCCTCTGCCTCCCAAAGTACTGGGATTACAGGCCTGAGCCACCGCGCCTGGCTAGTCTTGCATTCCTCATTCCAAAGATCTAGGGCCCAGCCCACCTTCTTTGTCAGCTTACTCGGCTATCCTGATACCCTGATTGGTGGCCTTGGTGAGGAAGGATGATGGTTGAGGAAAACGTTTAATGAGCCACAGATTCTGATAATACTCAACAGCACAAATATAAAGAAATTAATCAACATGAAGGGAAGCGACAAATGAAAATGCTACATTTCAGTTAGAGTCTAGTAAAAAGAAAAGCATGTTTTCCCATCCAAGATCACAGAACCCCTGAATTTTATCCACACATCTTAGTTTAAGAACTCCTATTGCAGATAAAATCTGAAAAAGAGAGAAACAGACCTGAAGCTAGTGGAAATAACTGAATTAAGAGGAATAAGAGGCATGTGGTGGAAACCAGAAAAGAATTAGACTGGGTGTGGTGGCTCATGCCTGTTATCCCAGCACTTTGGGAGGCCGAGGCAGGAGGATAGCTTGAGCCCAGGAGTTTGAGTCCAGCCTGGGTAATATGACAAGACCCTGTTTCATTAAAAAAAAAAAAAAAGAAAGAAAAGAAAAACTAATAGTGTAGTGGTGGTAGGAAATGGAGTGGGTGCTGTGCTGTGCTGTTGGGATGGGAGGATGTGAGGAGTAAATAGAGAAGCCCTGGTGCCCAGATGTATTCTCATACTGTCAGAATCATTGCCTTCTGTTCAGGATCACTCGAAGGTACTTAATACACTGTATGATTTCCAAACAGATACCTAGAATTTATGAAAATAGTTTGGATTTCCTGTTTTATGAAATAATCTCTCTCCTGTGGTGGGAGCAGGGGGGATCTTTCATACATTCATGTGTTCCTTAGCATTCTTTTTGTTTGTTTGCTTGTAGAGACAGAGTCTGACTGTATTGCCCAGGCTGGTCTCGAGCTCCTGGCGTCTAGCAGTCCTCCCGTCTCAGCCTCCCAAAGTGCTGCGATTACAGGTGTGAGCCACTGCACTTGACCCATATTCCTTAGAATTCTTTCGGGGTTTTATCTGTCTTTGTTTTTACATTTAACTTTTCAATGTAAATGGAATTAATTTTGGTAAATTGTGTAAGGTGATGCTAAAATTTTTTCGATCCCTAACAGCTAGCGTATTGTCCCAGCTTCATGTAATAATAATTCTTCCTTTCTCCACTAAACTGGGGCTCTGTCTTTATCATCCATTACATTCTTATTTGTACCTGATCTGCTTTGAATGCTATTCTGTAGCATTTATCAGTCTAGTTATCATTACAAGTTATCCATCTAGTTATTTTTGTATCAGGACCACATCTGTTTAATTGTTGAGCTCTTCTAATGTGTTTAATATTTCCTAAGACTTTTTCACATTATTCTTGAATGTTAATGTTAGCACTTTTCACATGCCCACTCATCTAGAACAGCAGTTCTTAAGCTTTACTGTGCTAGTTTACTGTGCTATGGTTCCCTTTATTAAAACCTTTGAACCCTTTCTCAGATAATGACTTTAAATGGATAAAATAAACAGGATTAAAAAGAAAGCCAATTTAATTTAAAAATGGCCATCAAAATATTTAAAACCTTATGATGCAGTAAATATGTACTTCTTTATTAATGTATTAATTACAAGATCTAACAGCAGGTCTCATCCCTACTACCACAGTCTCAAAGTGGTGATGATCATAAGTGATATTTCTAAATAACTGTAACAACCATAATGTAATATGAAAATATCTGTGATTTCAGGCCGGGCGCGGTGGCTCACGCCGGTAATCCCAGCACTTTGGGAGACCGAGGCGGGCAGATCACGAGGTCAGGAGATCGAGACCATCCTGGCTAACACGGTGAAACCCCGTCTCTACTAAAAATACAAAAAAATTAGCCGGGTGTGGTGGTGGACACCTGTAGTCCCAGCTACTCAGGAGGCTGAGGCAGGAGAATGGTGTGAACCCTGGAGGCGGAGCTTGCAGTGAGCCGAGATCATGCCACTGTACTCCAGCCTGGGTGACAGAGCGAGACTCCATCTCAAAAAAAGAAAAGAAAAGAAAAGAAAATATCTGTGATTTCTAATGGGGACAAAGCCCCAGGGACTGCTAATATGATCATGTTTTGTTACCTACATTCATAAGTAAAGAAAATGCTACATTTCAGTTAGAGTCTAGTAAAAAGACAAGCATAACGTTTTCCCATCCAAGATCACAGAACCCCTGACTTTTATCCACCCATCTTAGTTTAAGAATACCTGTTGTAGATAAAATCTGAAAAAAAAAGTGTCACATTTTAGAAAAACTCACTGGGATATTTAATGGGAATTGTGTAAGTTTGATCAATTAATCTGTTATGAAAAATTCATTCTTCTTATATTTATTATTTCATTATTTATTTGAGAACATTAGTAAACCCAAGTTTTGTTGCTTTTCACATAGAAGTTTCTCATTTCTTTTGGTGGTATTCCTAGGATTTTTTTTTCTGTCGTGAATGCAAAAATTTTCCATTTAATGAATTTTTAAAGTCCCCTAGTTATTTTGAATCAAAATTTGGACACCCTATTATTTCTTTATATATATTTCAATAGACATCTCTAAAAGATAAAGACTTTAAAAAACTACCACCACATCTTTAAAAAAATAATTTTGTAATATTGGAAATCATCATCTGTGTTTAAATCTTCCCAATTGCCTCATCGTATTTTTTAAAAATTAGTGCTTTGTTTGAGTTAGGATTCAATATTACTCTTCATATTTTTTTTACATCCTTAGTCTCTCCTTGGTTTGAGTCCAACACCTTGCTAGAGTTAACTTGTGATTTGGCTAACACACATTATAGCAGGAGAGCTGGTCAATGTTACCATGGTCATAGAAAGCTTCAGCCAGGACACTCATAAAATTAGACATGTGGTGGTTAGGAACAGAACTCTTCTAGATACCTGAAAAGGCCTCTTAAGGCGAAGCATATGCCACTTTGCCAGGCATGTTGGCACTTGCCTGTAGTCCTTGCTACTCGGGAGGCTTGAGACTGTAGTGTGCTGTGCTCGTGCCTGTGAATAGCCACTGCATGCCAGCCTGGGTAACACGGTGAGACCTCATTCCTAAAACAAAACAAAAAAAAAATTAAGAGATATTTTTAAAACTATACTTTAAAAAAAGAAGACTTTGCTTGCATTTCCACAGACCTCTCTAGACTCTAACATTTCTAAAAAGATTCAAGACATAAACATGAAAATCAGATTCGATAATTTACATAATACCCCCATATCTGGTTCTGCAGGTGCTGCGGATTAGGGATGGGGCTTTATTAATTTGAGTAAACTTGAGTCTTGGTTTAGAAACGAACTACAAACTCTGATCATGATCTATTCTCCTAGTATTTTTGTGTTGCAGTGTTTAAATATGTGACCTCCAGAGTCCCAAATGTTAACGCAAAGCCATTGTCCTGTCACATGATCCACAGCTTACCCAGCAACAGGAGGAGCGACAAGCTTCCTTGCATCTATAGGCTGTGTTCTCAAAATCTAGAATAACGTCCTGTCTACCCATGGCCAAAACAGGGGACTGAAAGAGAAAAATCTGACCAGGACTGAAAGAATAAAAATCGGCTCAAACTGAGAAAGAAAAAAAGCAGCCCTACCTTTAATCAGGCTGTGAGGATAGTGACAGCTAAAGCCAACTGCAAAATAAACAGAAAACAGTGTTCCAGAGTAGCCAACAGACGAAAGGTCCAGAAAGATCTGCAAATACAACTCTTCATACTTGCATCTTACGTTTTCTCTTTCCTGTAACGGTTTTCCCTCCCCACCCGCTGACCGCTTCTTATATATTTACAGGCGTCCCCAAGGATTTTTTTATACCCATATCTGTGTTTCTTTGTACTTTTTCCTTTCTTGGAGCAAGAGGCTCTGTTTCATCATGACTGAAGTTCCCCCTTTTATTTCCCCCAAAGTTTCCTGGGACTTTTTTTCATCTCATCATTTGGCTGTAGCAGTTGTTCTTTTGTGTTTTTCTGGCTGCTGGTTCACTTCTCTACCTGTTTCCTGCATCCATGCCTTTCATTTAAACTTCCATACGGCCAACTCTATGTGCAGTATAAAACCTTTCTTTGTTTTCCTCCTTTCCAAAAGAACTTTTACTTTAAAACATTTAACGATATTTCTCACCATTCTGTGCCTCCATGAAAAGAGATCCCAATTTCCTTCCCTTGTCCTTCTACTTTATTTTTCATTTCCTTCTGTTCAAACACGGGGTTGCTAACATGCTGGGTCCAGCTGAACCATCACCCAGCTTTTGAGACCTTCATTTTCACTGTCACCACTGTTACCCAGCAACAGGAGGAGCGACAAGCTTCCTTGCATCTATATGCTGAACAGCAGTGTCTTCCCTGGTACATTTCACAACGTTCAGTCTTTCTTGCTCATGCCCTTCAGGGCCGGGGAGTGGCACACATACAATTACAGCAGAACCCACTGTTTCTCAAGATCCCCTCTTCCTCTAGCTAATTGTGGAAACTTCAACCCCTACCTGCCCCATCAGGCTGTTTCCCGGTAGCAGAGGAGGGGCAGCTCGTAAACTCTCCTTGGCAGCGCTGAAGACTAGCCGGCCCTGCAGATGCCACGCTGGCCCTGGCACCTTGGGCCAGCTAGCTGCTCACCACCCCCATGAGGTCGACCACAGTCAGGTGCCTGCACTGCAGCTGCTGCCACGCTTGAGGCACTGCCTGCAAACCTCATGGCTATAAGGACCATAGTGTCCCAGGCGGCCACCTGGGCTCACAGCCTCCCACAGGCTGTCTCTCACCTCTGCCACAGCTACGCCCATCCTGGGCCCCTAGAGTCCTGGCGCGCTGGAAAGTGACAGATATGCCCATTGGATGGGGTCCTAATGTGAGGCTGCCCTTGTCCACTCTGGATTTTTTCCATATTCCCTCTAGAAAAGGCAACTGGAAGGATCAAAGTCATTACCTTCCCCATGTTGAGCTAGAGTTGAATATTCTTCCATTGGGGGTTACCTGGCTGGATTCTGCTCTCTTCTACCCTCCCTTTTCTTCTCTACCCAAAACATACCTACCCCATCAATGGTTTTCCACACTTTGTAAAACAACAGGATGGGTCTACAGGAGGGTCTCTTCTCTAGATGCTGCAGCCCATTCCCCTGTTTGACATGTACACTGGAGATTAGACCCTGTATTCTCACATAGTGATCTCAGGCTTTGGCTTCAGAAGTCAATTTTAGGTTAATTTCCGCCAAGTCACTTTTTTGGTTGTGTGTGTGTGTGTGTGTGTGTGTGTGTGTATGTGTGTGTGTTTCTTTCTCTTTTCTTGATTTGATTTTATTTTATTTTATTTTTTGAGACAGGGTCTCACTCTGTCACACAGACTGGAGTGTGGTGGCACGATCGCGGCTCACTGCAACCTCTGCCTCCGAGGCTCAAGTGATTCTCCTGCCTCAGCCTCCTGAGTAGCTGGGATTACAGGTGCACCACTACTGCCTGGCTAATTTTTGTATTTTTTTGTAGAGACGGGGTTTCACCATGTTGGCCAGGCTGGTCTTGAACTCCTGACCTCAAATGATTCACGGGTCTTGGCTTCCCAAAGTGCTGGGATTACAGGCGTGAACCACCACGACCAGCCTTTTCTTTTTTTTGAGACAAGGTCTGGCTCTGTCGCCCAGGCTATAGTGCAGTGGTGCAATCTCTGCCACTGCAACCTCTGCCTCCAAGGCTCAAGCCATCCTCCTACCTCAGCCTCCTGAGTAGCTGGGACTACAGGCACACACCACCTCGTCCAGCTAATTTTTGTACTTGTGTGGAGATGGGGTTTCACTACGCTGCCCAGGCTGGTCTTGAATTCATGAACTCAAGCGACCCTTCTGCCTCTGCCTCCGCCTCCCATAGTGCTGGGATTACAGACGTGAGCCACTGTACCCAGCCTCCAAATCACATTTCTGAAGATTTGTTTGAAATTCCCATCCGGTATCACTGTATATAGAAGAAATACATATACACAGTATAAACTGTATATATATATATATATATATATATATAGAAGGGAGAGGACAAGATTATCAATATTCTTACTTTTCACATCTCATAAATAGGATTTTCCTTTCCATGACCTCAAAGCTTTACAGAGTGGATGGAAGCAGTAATTATCCAGGAAGTTTCTGGTATGGTGGTATCAGCCACTCACTGCCTTAAACCCAGTGAAACCCTCCATAACACAGACTAGGATATGCCAAAATTGGCACTGGGTACCCCTCTTCCAAGTGGACCTAAATTCCCATCTTGGGCGTGAGGTGAGGTCACTGGTTCACTGCCTAGTGGTCATTTGCACTTGCTCAGTTCATTGTGGAGTCAGTGGGCGCAGACTAACTTTCTCTATCTTATGTGCTTTTCGAGAAATCCCAGAGAGGTTGAAAAATACTATTTTTAGTTAGCGTCACAACAGTGGAGCCCATGTGTTGTGTTTTCGTAGAAGACTCCACTTACCTCACTATTATGGGTTTTACTGTACTTTCCTACTGTTTGGGTAGATATCTGCTGCCCTGCGAGTCCTCTACCCCAGGTTCTTCCAAGCCCCTCCTCCAAATGACTTCCCACATTTTTGGCATCCTGGAAAGAGGTGGGAGGGACAGTTTCCAGGACCCTGCACCTCATCAGGTGTCTCTTCTTAAGAGACACCTTAAGGTGGGTGCTCCTTATCAAATATTTCATATTATGTCTGGTTCTATTCAGTGTGGCCCCTTTCCCAAATCACCCGTTGTGGGGAGAACCCCACAGCTACCTCTGTGCACAGGAAGTGGCTTCTGTATATCAAATCAGGGTTCTCCTCCCTCTAACTCTAGAATTTCACATTCCTAGGCCATTTACCTAGCATGCCCACATCTGCGACTTAAGTATGATAACGTGAGTTGTATGATTGTGCTTACTTCATTCTTTAGTTCATGGTCTGAGCTCCCCTTCTCTTGTTTTTGACTTCTTGGGTTCTGCCTTTATCTCATGTCTTTCCTTGTCTCCAGCTCTATGTTCTGACATTTCTCCTTTCTTGGAGACTTGAGATTCTTTGCCGTGAACTTTCTGCTCTCCTCTCCCTGCTTTTCTCCTCTACAAGCTTCAGATAAAGTGGAGTCATGGTTCTCCCATTTCCTCTGTCTTCTCCCTGCCGTTTCTTACTGTCCCCTCTTGTTGACTGTTTAATACTAGCAGGGTGTGATGGTTAATAGTGAGTGTCAGTCAACTTGATTGGATTGAAGCATGCAAAGTATTGATCCCGTGTCTGTGAAGTGTTGCCAAAAGAGATTAACATTTGAGTCAGTAGACTGGGGAAGGCAGATCCACCCTTAATCAATGGTGGGCACAATCTAATCAGCTTCCAGCTAATATAAAGCAGTCAGAAAAACACAAAAAGGAGAGACTGGCCTAGCCTCCCAGCCCACACTTTTCTCCTGAGCTGGATGCTTCCTGTCCTCTAACACTGAACTCCAAGGTCTTCAGTTTTGAGACTTGGACTGCCTCTCCTTGCTCCTCAAGCTTGCAGACAGCCTATTATGGGACCTTGTGATCGTGTAAGTTAATACTTAACAAACTCCCATATATATATATATATCCTATTCTGTCCCTCTAGAGAATCTTGACTAATACAGAGGGTGACCTTTCCATTCACCAAACACCCGCTGTATTAGTCCATTCTCACACTGCTATAAAGAAATACCCGAGACTGGGTGATTTCTAAAGGAAAGAAGTTTAATTGACTCACAGTTCCACATGGCTGGGAAGACCTCAGGAAACATAATCATGGCGGAAGGTGAAGGGGACCTCCTCATATGGCGGCAGGAGGAAGAAGAGTGAGGAGGGAAGGGAGAAGAGCCCGTTATAAAACTATCGGATCTCATGAGAACTCACTCACCGTCATGAGAACAGCCTGCAGGAAACTGCCTCCATGATACAATCACCTCCCACCAGGTCTCTCCCTAGACACATGGGCATTACGGGGGTTACAATTCAAGATGAGATTTGGGTGGAGACACAGAGTCTAACCATATCACCCACCATGGCTGAACTCTATTTTATGTTCGTGCTGAAGCTCTTCCAAAAAAACCTTCTCAGTCTCTTATGATACCCTCTCTTCTGCAAAAAGCTCTTCCCTGCATTTATTCAAGCAGAAGAAAATAACTCAATTGTTCATCTCTCTCTCTCTCGCTCTCTCTTTTGAGACAGAGTCCTGCACCCATGCTGGAGTGCAGTGGCGCCATCCTGGCTCACTGCAGCGTTGACCTCTTGGGCTCCAGCGATCCCCCCAGCTCAGCCTCCTGAGTAGCTGGGACTACAAGTGTGTGCTACTGCCCCTGGCTAATTTTTTTTTTTTTTTTTTTTTTTTTTGTAGAGACAGGGATCTCCTATGTTGCTCAGGCTGGACTCAAACTCTTGGTCTCAAGCGATCCTTCCACCATGACTGCAACAGGCCTTTTCCTCTTTCTGAATTCCTTTAAGGCAAGCCCAACTCTCTTTACCTCCATGATATAATATTATGCTCTGGGATAAACTGCCTAAGTGCATGTTAACGGTAAAGGGCAGATGTCATTTACCTGTCATTTTTACTTTACTCCTTTCTCATTTATTTATATCAGGACTAGTGTTCCCAACTTCACATTGCACTCCGAGTTTTGAGTCACACCTGTGTGTCTTCTGCTGTCTCTAAATGAAATTATCTACCATGTGGTTAACTTCAAATTCCCCTTTGACATTATATATATATATACACATATATATATATTTTTTGAAATAGAAGTCTTGCTCTGTCACCCAGGCTGGAGTGCAAAGGCACAACCTTGGCTCACTGCAATCTCCGCCTCTCGGGTTCAAGTGATTCTTCTACCTCAGCCTCCTAAGTAGCTGAGATTACAGGCACCTGCCATCATGCCCGGCTAATTTTTGTATTTTCAGTAGAGATGAGGTTTCACCATGTTGACCAGGCTGGCCTTGAACTCCTGACCTCAGGTGAGCCACCCGCCTCAGCCTCCCAAAGTGCTGGAATTACAGGTGTGAGCCACCGTGCCTGGCCCCCTATGACATAATTCGATTCATCACTAATTGTTTCCAGGCCAAACCCCAAACTGGTCAGCATTTTTCACTAGAGCTATTTAATATCTCATGAAGCCTTTTTTTTTTTTTTTTTTTGAGATGGGGTCTTGCTCTGTCGCCCAGGCTGGAGGGCAGTGGCGCCATCTCAGCTCACTGCAACCTCCACCTCCCAGGTTCAAGCGATTCTCCTGCCTCAGCCTCCTGAAGCCTTTTAAGGGCAATACAAAGTCCTATATCCATTAGCATTTGCAGAAACAGTATCCAAAATAAATCCGGTTTCTCTACTGATCGGCAATTTCATGAGAACAGTTGTCCCTAAGAATCTGAATTACAGAAAACATATGTCGAGTTCCCTGAGTCAGTTTCAGCGGAATTCATTATCATGGTGCTCACCGTATGCTTCTCACTGGGTAGCTCTTCTAATCCCCTGGGAGTGTAAGGGGTGGGTGGGAGGGGTGGAGATGTAACTTGGGTTCTAGAGTCCGCCTCGGTGGATTTGCATTGTGACCCACCACTAGTTTCAGGACCTTGAATCTATTTTATCTATGTCTTGGGTTCGTCATCAGCAAAATCAGAATAATAATATCTATCTTTGGGATTGTCAGAAAGAAACTTCTCATCTGAGGAATACAGGCTCCTTTCATTATCAGGCCCAAGAAGCACTGAAACATGACAATGTGTGACAGACGTCATGTCTCACTCCCCCTTAAGCCAAATAATTACTTCTTGAAGCCACTTGCTTATGTGAGCTCTAGATTATCTGATGCCAAGACACATAAAATTGCATACGCTGGACACCATAACTCTTACCCTATCGTTCAACAGTGTACACCCAATCACTGGTCAATGTTACTTCTGTAAACTAATGAGGATTCCAAACTATTTTTTATCAGACCACTCCCTGTTCCCTTTTTGTCTTTAAAACCTGCTTGTAACAAAGTAACAAAGGCCAAAGGCAGCATTCCCCAAGGCAAATTGGAAGTGTCCTGGGCTACAGTCCTCAACCCGGGCCCAAACAAACTATATTAATTTTGCCTCAGTTTCTTTCCTTAGGTCAACAGTTAGAAGGCTTAGATGAGACAATATAGGCAATGCCCTTAAAACAATTATTAATACATATTAAGTGTTCAGTTAATGTTATGTAGCCAGTGGTATGATTGCCACACATCTTCCCTGCAAAGGGTCCACAGTTGTTCTTCCCTTACTTAATTAGCTACCTTCTTTTTTTTTTTTTTTGCTTTCTCTTCCTCAAGGCCTTCTTTAGACCGGAAATAAATACTTCCTTTTTTTTGTTGTTTTTTTTGAGACAGAGTCTCACTCTGTTGCCCAGACTGGAGTGTAGTGGCGTGATCTTGGCTCACTGCAACCTCTGCTTCCTGGGTTCAAGTGATTCTCCTGCCTCAGCCTCCCTAGTAGATGGGATTACAGGCATGCACCACCACGCTTGGCTAATTTTTGTATTTTTAGTAGAGACAGGTTTTCGCCATGTTGGCCAGGCTGGTCTTGAACTCCTGACTGCAGGTGATCCGCCCACCTCGGCCTCCCAAAGTGTTGGGATTACAGGCGTGGGTCACTGCGTCCGGCCTCTTTCTTTCTTTTTCTTTTTTTCTTTTTCTTTCTTCTTCTTTCTTCTCCTTTTCCTTCTTCTTCCTCTTCTTCTTCCACTTCTTCTTCTTCTCCTTCTTTTTAAGAAATAGGGTCTTTGTCTGTTACCCAGGCTGAAGTGCAGTGTCATAATCACAGCTCATGGCAACTTTGAACTCCTTGGCCCAAGACATCCTCCTGCATCAGCTTCATGAGTAGCTAAGACTACAGGTACCCGCCACCATGCCTGGCTAATTTCTTAATTTTTTGCAGAGTTTGGGGGTTGGGGGGGGTCTCACTGTGTTGCCCAGGCTGGTCTTGAACTATTGGCCTCAAACTCTCCTCCCACAGTGAGGTGGCCACCATGCCTGGCCCACATTTTTCTATTGATCCTCACCTAAGTTTGTTTGTTGGCACTGAACAGATACTAACCATCACGCAGTTAGATAGGAGAAAGATTAAAAAAAGAAAAAGGCATGGACTCCATAGGTTTGAGTTTGACCCATGGTTGTAGAGGATTCTTTCCCTCTCACAGGCAGGCATCTATGATTAATTTGCACAGTGTGTCTCAGGGGGTGAGTGAGGAGAAAATCTGGTGGTTTGACCAACCCAGAGATGAGGGTGAAGCTAGCTGAGAAGATAGTTACCTTAGTACTGCTGGAGAAGGAAGGATGTGAGGGTTGGGTGGGACACAGTCATCCGAATGGGGAAAGGAATCCAGGTCATTAATCCTTGGCCACTCTCTGTGCCCAGTGGCCTCCTCTCAACCAAGGTGCAACCTAAAGGCAATTCACCCTGAACCTCAGGGTGGAGTGCAGGGGCAGCCAGCACACCTGGGAAGGTCTGTCCCCCAAGACCTTCTCATTCTGGCCTGAGGCTGTTAAATCCCCTGGGGCTGATTGCTCCTCAGTCTCTCCTAAATTTTGTGCACTCCATGCTCACCCCACCCCCATTAGCCAATACAAGAGTTTTCTTGTGTCTAAAAAAGGTCATTTAGCTTTATTTTTTTCTTTTTGGAGACCAAGTCTCACTCTGTCTCCCAGTCTGGAGTGCAGTGGCATGATCTCAGCTCACTGCAACCTCCGCTCCCTGGGTTCAAGCGATTCTTGTGCCTCAGCCTTCCAAGTAGCTGAGATTACAGGCACCTGTCACCATGCTTGGCTAATTTTTGTATTTTTAGTAGAGATGGGATTTTGCAATGTTGGCCAGGCTGGTCTCGAACTCCTGGCCTCAAGCGATCCACCTGCCTTGGCCTCCCAGAGTACTGAGATTACAGGCATGAGCCACATGCCTGGCTGATTTAGCACTTTTTTTGAAGTTTCAAATGAATATTCCATTTATTATCGTAATAACTTCTAAAGCCTAGCTCCTTCAGTTTTTAAGTTTACACATAATTTGTTTAAGTGTAGCAGGTTTTAGCAATCACTGTTAAGGAGCCTTTGATACCTAGCCTAATTTACAAATAGTTTATTTGCTGACAAGGAGTCAAATCAAGATGCAAGGGTTATCTTTATTTAGAAGGACATGAAAGTTTAGGGACTGGGGGCAGTGGGTATGGAAAATTGGAGTGAGAGAGCACTGGCTGAGCAGAGACAGCGACAACCAGGAGACTGCTGGGCAAGAGGCACTGGAGACAGGACTTCAACAAAATTATTGGCCTTTTTGGGAGGTCAGGCAGAGAAGTTCTGTTTCTCAGCCCCACTGCAACATCACTCAATGCCTGGGGCAAGTCACTGGCCAGGACTGCACAGGTCCAGACCTGAAACCACCTTCGGATTTTATAAACAATCTAAGTGACAAAAATGAATGGGGAGATGAAAAAGAGTCCTTAGTTAATAGAGCAAGAAACAATAGCTGATAAAAGACAGAATTAATATTATTGAGCACTCCCTGTGACCTAATGAGGTTAGTATCATTCTTCTCATTTTATGGATGTAAAAATTGCACCTCAAAGCCACACAAGTAGTGAGTAGAGGAGACTGAATTCCTTCTGACAATATTTGCAGTATGTATGTCTTATTAAAAACTATGAACATCTTGCAAAAGTATTGGATCTGATTCAAAGCAGATCATATCGCCATGTTTTCACCTGTATCATATTCTCTCAGCCCTTAGTCCACACTGACTTTTTTCAAAACTGCCATACCAGGTTCATTACCTGAGTTTCTGTGGGGCGAGAACATGCAAGTCTGATTTTGTGAATTTCTCACAAGAAAAACAGCAGGAAGGGGTTGGTTCTGTGTCTACCGTTTTCCTCGTAATTGCCAAAGTGGAGGCAGAGATGTTGTACAATTTCAGAGAGGAGACCTCCAGGGGCTAGGCAGGGACCTCTAGCAGCTCATCAGTAGCAATGCTGGTGGGATCCCACCTAACGAGGCCTAACAGGGAATTAAGGAGAGAAGCACACTCTCTGGGCCCCTGGGCCAATGAGCAGAGTCATTTGTACAGTTTTATCTCTGGCTGGATATGTACATTATGAACTTAGAGAGAACGTCCCATCTTGTCAACTGTCCATGGGAAATTACCAAAATACATGATGCCCCGGCCTCAAATTTCCAAATGGAGAACGGTATAACCTTCATTCCTTGACAACAAAAGAAATGAGACTAAGAATGAATAACAAAAGAATAAATCAAGACATCTCAACTTCACGTAGCAAAAGTACACCCCTTATTGGTAACAGCCTATTTGGTAAAAGCAGATAATTGGAAACAACCTAAATGTTCAACAATAGATGTAGAATAGTATATATTAAAATACTGTTGGCCGGGTGTGGTGGCTTATGCCTGTAATCCCAGGACTTTGGGAGGCTGAGGCGTGTGAATCATCTGAGGTCAGGAATTTGAGACCAGTCTGGCCAGTGTGGTGAAACCCTGTCTCTACTAAAAATACAGAAAATTAGCCGGGCGTGGTGGCGTATGCCTGTAATCTCAGCTACTTGGGAGGCTGAGTTAGGAGTATCGCTCGAACTGGGAAGGCAGAGGTTGCAGTGAGCCGAGATCACGCCATTGCGCTCCAGCCTGGGCAACAAGAGCAAAATTCCATCTCAAAATAAATAAAATAAAATAAAATACAGTGACAGAATCCATCTTCTGTCTATATTGTTGGCTCTTAAGTTGAAATTAAGCATTTAGAAGTTGGTATGCTCCCAAATGAGCTAACTTCTAAAATGCAAAGGCACTGGCCAGCTTAGGATCTGATGACTATCAGATACCTTGCAAATTCCTCATCTGTGGCTAGTGAGGGATCTCTAGGCCTACTGGAGCAGAGGGTAGCATGCAGCCATTTGAGAGAGATTTGTGGTTGTTTCTGGACCCCTTTGCTGGGGTTGCTACGCAACGGTAAGAGAGGTGAGAGGAGTTTCCTTATTTTCTATAGCTCCTCATTTGCAACTGGTTTCTGTTGGGAGCAGCTCATGTCTTGGTGGTGATGCTTTGATCTGGAGTCCCTTCTGCTTTCCGAAAGTGAATTTTCTTAACAGTGTAAGCAAAATGAATCTCTACTGCTACATCTGGAGCGTTCCTAATGGAAAGATGTTTAAAGCAATGGATACTCCAATCTGGAGTGATCCGTTTTCTTTAAAAACTAGCTTCTGGCCGGGCTGGTGGCTCACGCCTGTAATCCTAGCACTTTGGGAGGCTGAGGCGGGCAGATCATAAGGTCAGGAGCTTAACACCAACCTGACCAACATGGTGAAACCCCGTCTCTACTAAAAATACAAAACTTAGCCGGGGGAGGTGGGGTGGCGCACACCTGTAATCCCTCCCAGCTACTCAGGAAGCTGAGGCAGGAGAATCGCTTTAACCTGGGAGGTGGAGGTTGCAGCGAGTTGAGTATGCACCACTGCACTCCAGCCTGGGCGACAGAGTGAGACTCTGTCTCAAAAACAAAAATCAAAAAACAAAACACTGGCTTCTAGGCTGGGCGTGGTGGCTCATGCCTGTAATCCCAGCACTTTGGGAGGCTGAGGCAGGCAGATCACCTGAGGTCAGGAGTTTGAGACCAACCTGGTCAACATGGTGAAACCCTATCTCTACCAAAAATACAAAAATTAGCTGGGTGTGGTGGCAGGTGCTGTAGTCCCAGCTAATCTGGAGGCTGAGGTGGGAAAATTGCTTGATCCCAGGACGTCGAGGCTGCAGTGAGCTGTGATTGCCCTACTGTACTCCAGCCTGGGTGACAGAGCAAGACCCCATCTCAAAAAACAAAACAAAACAAAACAAAACAAAACAAAAGCTGGTTTCTCTTTCAGAGTACATTCTTTCTTCTGGGCCACCACCAGAGACCACCAGTTATCTCAGGTTTCCAGCTGGAAAAAAAGAAAAGAAAAGAAAAGAAAAAAAAAAAATCTGCCACTCTCCTCTGCGCCTTCCTCCATATTCTCTGCCTGCACCCACTTCTGTTGCCTGGCCAAAACTGCTAATAGTTCATGCAAGGGGTTGAGTGTAAAGAGTTCTTATGCCAGGTATGGTATAATCCCGGCTACTAAAGAGGCTGAGGCAGGAGGGTCCCTTGAGCCCAGGAGTTTAAGATCAGCCTAGGCAACATAGCAAGAGCCTATCTCAAAAATTAAAAAAAAGAAAGAAAGGAAAAGAATAAACAAAGGATTCCTAGTGTTTACCTTGTCCCTAGCAGAGAGGAGAGCTCCTCTAGCAGTAGTTTCTGGAGACCAGATGCTTCTTGGATGTTCTACTTTTTCTTTCTCCTCACTCCTGGTTATGGAGCCTCAGCCTTCATCTCACCGGGGCTTGGTGGGGGCAAAAAGCCATCTTGAAGTTTAGCTCTTCTCATTCCTAACTACCCCACTACTGTTGTCTCATCACTAAATCGTTTCCTATAATATGGCATCTGCAAGTGCCTATAAAATAATCCTTCATTAGTGGAAGTTTAGCTTCTAAATGTTTTCTCTCGTGCCTTTTCATTGCCCCAGGCTTTGGGAGAACATGCACAGACGTGTCTAGGCTCTTTAGTATTGGTCTGGGCTACAGATAATGATCCTTAAATCATAAGTGAGGCTTGTAGTGAGTTGAACATGGATTTGCCTATCTCATCTATAAATTGATTTAAACCAAGTGGGGACTCAATCCAGGGCTCTCTCTACCTTTCTCCTCTCTTAATCAATTCCTGCCTTAGTTCTTGCTGTGTAAGGAATAAACGAGCAATCACAAACGTTCCTGAAATGAGGATACCCGTAAGAATTAGGTTTTAAAAATGATTTCCTCCTCAGGATGCAGTCTGCGTGCAAAAAAATAAATAGAGCAACAGTAAATAGAAGACAACGTGAATAACTTGAAAGCAGGCTCTGCTCCACAAAAACTGTGGTGGAGGTATGGCTGGATTTTTTTCTTCTTAAAGAAGAGGAAAAAATTTTTGATAATGAAAAGGAAATGATCTGAAATGTTTGGTCTAGAGGGCTACTCCATGTCAGAGGCAAAGTTGCCTCTGCTTCCTGAATATATTATGCCTTTGAATATACTGATTTACTGTAGGTCTTAGTTTCACTTTCTATGTTTGTTTATGTTAAACCAATTTATCCTGTATGCTAGAGTGAACTTAGTTTTGGATTGGACATCTTTAGAAGTTATATTAATTCAGAAAGGGTGGGAAAGTATTGGCTAAATGACGCAACTTCCAGTATGACTTATACCCAGAAACCTTTGCATGAAGATTCTGACTCAAAATATCTATTGTGTCCATAGACTAATACATTGTTTTCTATTTTTGTAGACATTTCCTGTTTAACTTTCACATACTCTGTAAAGTAGGTGTGCCTATTACTTTGTTTGTTCTTGCAGTTGGACAAACCAAAGCTCAACAAAATCAAGTTATTTTGCTCTCTTCCCTCCTGACCCGCCTCACCCCAAGGTCACTGTAAAAAGCGGGAATAGAATCAGTGTTGGCTGCCTCCCAGCTTAATGTTCCATTTCTTAGGTTGAGTCAATCTCAGAGCACTTTTCATTTACCTACTTGTTTAAGCAATCTGAGTTAGGTAAATATGCTTGAGTCAAATTAAAACCAGTGTTTAATGTGCTTATTTTCAGAATGATTTTATTTATAGTAATTTCTTTCCGGCAATACATTGTGTTCTTAACAGGGCAAAGAAGGCTTTATTTAAACACCCCTATCTGGTGACTTAGTCCATTTTCTTTACATCTGATGATAACATCTGGCAGCACCCTAAGTTCCCAAGTGATTCACATAATGCACAATGTTGCCCTTGTCTGGTTTTCTCTCAGCTGGGACCATCTAATGGGATTTAGGCTCAGGAATTTCTGCAAGCATAATAGTAGAAACTTAGATTTGGAAGGGACTTTATAGGTTACTTGGTTGCAATTCCCACCCAATGCAATCATCTCTTCCACAACATACCTGACGGTGGCGGGCACTCCTTGTCTCCCAACTTCCAGAGACAGGGCACTCACAGCTGGGCAGGGCAGTTCATTCCATTATTGAACGCTGAATTACTAGAAGGTTCTTCCTCATGCTGTCATGATGAACTGTCTCTATAACTTCCACCCCTTGACCCTAATTTGGTCATCATATTTATATTATATTTAAATTATATTACAGTCATATAATTCAAGTGCACCCTAACATTGAAATTCTGCTTTCACGTGATGGACACATGCATAGTTTTCATATTGTCCCCTCGGAAGATGACTTTTCCTGGGTAAACATTTCTTGTTATTTCAATTGTTCGTTCCCCTTTTGTGGCTTCTGTAATCAGGATTCTTCAATTTAACAGAGGCAGAAAACCCAACTCAAAATGACTCAAGTAAAGAAAAAAAAATTGGCTTCTGTAATTGAAAAAGTCCAGAGGAAGAGGCAGCTTCTGACCCAGCTGGATCCAGATCCAGGTTTAGCCAGTGCCATCAGGGCCTGGTGTCACCAGCCACCTGTGTCATTCACAGTTCCATCAAGAGTGAGCAGCCATGTGATTGTTTGAACGTTAGGAAAAATGTAACCTAAAAAAGTATTTTTTTTTTTTTTTTTTTTGAGATGGAGTCTCACTCTTGTTGCCCAGGCTGGAGTGCAATGGCACGATCTTAGCTCACTGCAAACTCCACCTCCCGGGTTCAAGTGATTCTCCTGCCTCAGCTTCCTGAGTAGTTGGGATTACAGGTGCCTGCCACCAAACCAGCTAATTTTGTATTTGTACTAGAGTTGGGGTTTCACCATGTTGACCAGGCTGGTCTCGAACTCCTGACTTCAGGTGATCCACCTGCCTTGGCTTCCCAAAGTGCCGAGATTACAGGCAGGAGCCACCACACCCAGCCAATCTAAAGAATTATTAACTATTAACAGGGGACTGGGGTAACAATGGATTGGCTAGTAAGAGATAAAGAGAATTTGAAAGAATGCAGGAATAGCAGATTTAAGGAGTACTACTTCTCCTAGGGCTGAGATAGAGCACCTAAGGAAGAATCTGCCACTCCTGGCCCCCCACTTCTGACCCCCTGGGTTAAGACCCAGAACTTGTCAAAGAGCACATGGCTGTGTCTCATTGATTGACAGAGTTGCTGACAAAGTTGCTGTCATGCAGTGTCAGTGGAACTTGCTAGAAATCTATTCCCTGGAACTTGCTGGAAATTCATCTTCTAGGATGCTCAGGAAAGCAATTCATGGCAAAGTATTTCACTGAAGGTACCTGAGGGAGGTGCCCTGGTAAGCTGCTGGTACTGAAGGAGCCAGGTGGTAGAGGAGCTGTCAGTGTTGCAAGAGCTGGACACTGGAGAAGCAGCCCATGCTCCCAGTGAACACACTGGAACCAGGAAGCAAACCGTATGTCTTCTGCAGTGTCTCTTCAGCGCCCTCTACTGAAAAAGTTTAATAACATGACAAATAGTAAAAGAGAAATACTTAAGGGCCCAGCTAGATTTTTGCTCAACAAACGATGAAGGGTAAATATGGGGCTGAGAGGCAATAGGCTGACAGCAGCACACCACCTTTGCATTCCTTTTTTTCTCTTAGGCTCTACAGTCATGTACCTTATGATGACAAGATGGTGGGTGGGTGGCAACTCCAGGTTTTTAACCCTTCATTTCAGTGACCCCAGTGCAAAGAGAGTACTTTTGTCCCCCAGCATTACACCAGATTAAGTTTGACTCTGTTTTGCCAAGCATGTGTCACATGTTTGTTCCTGAGCCAATCACAGTGTTCAGGTGGTTTTGTGGCTCCGATTGGTCAGCCCCTGGGAGTGAGTCAACCTTACCCCTATCAAATGTACAGAGGAAATTCCAAGGAAAATCAACCTGTTGATACCAGAAGAGAGAGAAATGACTGATAGGCAGGGAGAAATCTACGGTATGGGTGGTTATTAGGAACAGAGAATATAGGGCCAGATACAGCTTGATCAACCAATGACTGTTTTCTCCCCTGTAAAGTGTAAATAATAATAATGCCTGTTTGAGTTGGAATGGATAAATAAATGCCACACCTTTTTCTTAACCAAATTTAGAAACAATTGAGAAACTGACTCAAAAATCAGTAGGATGGCAAATAAAATGTCAGCTTTATTACTGAGAAAAGTTCATATTGAATAACATTCAGGGGCTGACCCTGTGTCATGGTCTCTGGTAGTGTTAAACAGCCCACAGGACCCTGTTCCCCAACCTCCTGCCCCTCTTGCCATGTAGATTGGCTGCTGTAAAACATACGGCATAGACATCCAGCAACTTTCTTTGGAGATAGGCTAAACTGAAAGAGAAGGATAGGAGTGAGCCAGTCCAGGCGTGCATGGTTCTTTTGTCTGAACTCCCAATAAAATAAGCTATTCTTTCTTTCTTGGAGAAGAAGTTGGAGTAGGGCAAGAGGACGGGATTGTGATTCTAACAGAGTTCTCTCCACAATCCCTAGCTTTTTGTTCTCTTAATTGAATGAGCTTACCCATTAAGACTGTGATCAACCAGGGCTTTAACTACCCACTTGTGGGGGGAGATCAGGTGTCTATCAGAGCCTGCTTCTTCCTTTATAAGGCTGCTCCATCAGTTCCAACCACAGCTTCTTTGGGTTTTCTCCTGGCCACTTACATTATTTTATTTTTATTTTTTAATGTGATAAAGACAAGGTCTCACTGTGTTGCCCAGGCTGGTCTCAAACTCCTGACTTCAAGCAATCCTCCTGCCTCCACCTCCCAAAGTACTGGGATTAAGCTGTAAGCCATTGCACCTGTATTTTAAATTCGAATTCATTACCAACATTTAAAGGGTGGGTGATATAGCACATAAAAATTCAGGTTTCCTAGTTCTTTTGGGAAAAAAGAGGTCAAACAACTTGGGACCCTCGTTCTTCCGTGGAAATAATCAACTGAAACTGAGTATTGGCTCCCAGTTTCAAATAGAGCATGGCCTCTCCTGTCTACTGCAATTCCCACTACTCCCAATCCTTATATCTAGTCACCTCGCTCATACATCTACCTGCCTGGCCCCTGTACGCATTTACATTTGTAACTCCCTGTGCTAGGTCCCTATGGTTGGTGCCTTCCCTACCATTCTGGATGGCTTGGTTCAACCAGGTGGACATCCTTCTGTACTCTTTTAGGTAGGGCTGGTGGACACTTACCAAGTAGAGCCTAGAAGGGCCCAGGCAAAAGCTGGCCTATTTCTATGACTTAAAAGAATAAAATGCAAGTAGGCATCTTACAGTTGCACTTAAACACAAAGGTACTGACTTCCCTTTTGTTCTGGACTGTCTTTCTCAGCCTCGTCTAAGGATGTTAATGTAGTGAACAGCCTTGGAAGATACAGTGTCCCCTCTGGAGCAAAGAGCATTATAACTGCCCATTCTAAAAGAGTCATGCTTCCTAATCTTCGGCTTCCTCATCCCATTGTAACACACTCCATTGTGTGTGCAGTTGCCATTGGGCTCTCTTCACCTTGTCCTCTGCATTTCTTTTGTTATGTGATTGCAGCCCCCTCACAGCAAGGTAGATTGTTCCAGGCTGGGCAGCTGGCCCTCGAGCAGCACTACATCAGCTGGTCAGCACTGATCATCTGGCCTGGCTGGGAAAGATGAGCTGTGGCAGCCAGAGTTTCTCTCTAAGAGAATAAAGTTGTTAGTGACAGGATCAGGAAACAAAAAGGATGCCCAGAAAGAGAGGAGATTAGAATTGGGGCCATGGAGGGTAAGAGCAAGTCAAACTTTTGAGTGTAACAGAAGCACACAGAGAAGCAATGATGCTATGAGAAACACATACCAACACACGTGCGCACACACACACACATACACACACACACACAGAGAGAGAGAGAGAGAGAGAGAGAGAGAGATCACATAGCCCAAGAGAAGGAAAAAGTAGCCTCAGTTCCAGATGGCTTCCTAGCTTCTGTTCACAATGATCTTTATCATAAATGGCCTTTTTCTAAGGAATAAATGAGTCTTTGTTTCCATCAACCAAGAGAGCCTGACCGAGACAGCTGGCCATGCCTGTAAGCAGATGTCTAGTTGAGATGTAGCACACTGTTGCTCTATCACAAAATACTCCTCTTCTAAAAAGTGACCTTGAATTTAGGGGCTTTTTTTTTTTCTTTTTTTGAGACAGGGTCTTACTCTGTTGCCCAGGCTGGAGTGCAGTGGTGCAATCATGGCTCACTGCAGCCTTAACCTTCTGGACTCCAGTGATCTTCCCATCTCAGCATCCCAAGTAGTTGGGATTACAGGTGCGTGCCACCACACCCAGCTAATTTGTGTCTTGTTTTGTTTTGTTTTTGAGACGGAGTCTCACTCTATTGCCCAGGCTGGAATGCAGTGGCATGATCTTGGCTCACTGCAACCTCTGCCTCCTGGGTTCAAGCAATTCTCCTGCCTCAGCCTTGTGAGTAGCTGGGATTGCAGACATGCGCCACCATGTTTGGCTAATTTTTTGTATTTTTAGTAGAGATGGGGTTTCACCATGTTGGCTAGGCTGGTCTCAAACTCCTGATTACATGATCTGCCTGCCTTGGCTTCCCAAATTGCTGGGATTACAGGTGTGAGCCATCACACCTGGCCAATTTTTGTATTTTTTTTGTAGAGATGGAGTTTTGCCATGTTGCCCAGGCTGGTCTCGAACTGCTATGCTCAAGTGATCCTCCTGCCTTGACCTCCTGAAGTGTGGGGATTACAGGCACGAGTCACCTTGCCTAAGGGCAACCATCTTAATCATAGGAACTAGAAAGTTGTCTTTAAAAATATGTGTATGGGCCGGGTGCAGTGGCTCATGCCTGTAATCCCAGCACTTTGGAAGGCCAAGGCAGTTGGATCACAAGGTCAGGAGATCAAGACCATCCTGGCTAACACAGTGAAACCCCGTCTCTACTAAAAATACAAAAAATTAGCCAGGCATGGTGGCAGCACCTGTGGTCCCAGCTACTTGGGAGGCTGAGGCAGGAGAATGGTGTGAACCCGGGAGGCGGAGCTTGCAGTGAGCTGAGATTGCGCCACAGCACTCCAGCCTGGGCAACAGAGCTAGACTGTGTCTCAAAAAAAAAAAAAAGTGTATGGAACAGAACAGGGGCCTCAGAAATAACACTACACATCTACAGCCATCTGATCTTTGACAAACCTGACAAAAACAAGCAATGGGGAAAGGATTCCTATTTAATAAACGATGTTGGGAAAACTGGCTAGCCATATGTAGAAAACTGAAACTGGACCCCTTCCTTACACCTTATACAAAAATTAACTCAAGATGGAGTAAAGACTTAAACATAAGACCTAAAACCATAAAAACCCTTGAAGAAAAACCTCGGCAATACCATTCAGGACATAGGCATGGGCAAAGACTTCATGACTAAAACACCAAAAGCAATGGCAACAAAAGCCAAAATTGACAAATGGGATCTAATTAAACTTAAGAGCTTCTGCACAGCAAAAGAAACTATCATCAGAGTGAACAGGCAACCTACAGAATGGGAGAAAATTTTTGCAATCTATCCATCTGAAAAAAGGCTAATATCCAGAATCTACAAGGAACTTAAACAAATTTACAAGAAAAAAACAACCCCATCAAAAACTGGGCAAAGGATATGAAGAGACACTTCTCAAAAAGGACACTTATGTGGCCAAAAAACATATGAAAAAAAGTTCATCATCACTGGTCATTAGAGAAATGCAAATCAAAACCAAAATGAGATACCATCTCACCCCAGTTAGGATGGCAATCATTAAAAAGTTGGGAAGCAACAGATGCTGAAGAGGATGTGGAGACATAGGAACGCTTTTACACTGTTGGTGGGAGTATAAATTAGATCAACCATTGTGGAAGACAGTGTGGTGATTCCTCAAGGATCTAGAACCAGAAATACCATTTGACCCAGCAATCCATTACTGGGTATATACCCAAAGGATTATAAATCATTCTGCTATAAAGACACATGCACACATATGTTTATTGAAGCACTGTTCACAATACCAAAGACTTGGAACCAACCCAAATGCCCGTCAATGATAGACTGGATAAAGAAAATGTGGCAATATACATCATGGAATACTATGCAGCCATAAAAAAGGATGAGTTTATGTCCTTTGCAGGGACATGGATGAAGCTGGAAACCACCATTCTCAGCAAACTAACACAAGAAAAGAAAACCAAACATCGCATGTTCTCACTAATAAGTGGGAGTTGAACAATGAGAACACATGGACACAGGGAGGGGAACATCACACACCAGGGCCTGTCAGGGAGTCGGGGGACAGGGAAGGGATAGCATTAGTAGAAATACCTAATGTAGATGACGGGTTGATGGGTGCAGCAAACCACTATGGCACGTGTATACCTATGTAAAAAGCCTGCACATTCTGCACATGTATCCCAGAACTTAAAGTATAATAAAAAAAAGTGTTACTCTGAAAAGGTGGATTTTATCTTACGATAATTGTATCTGAATAAAGCTATTATTAAAAATAGTTTTTTAAAAATGTTCACGTAAGTACAGATTATTGAGTTTTTAAAGGTGCCAAGGAAGTCATCATGGACATGTGTAAGGGACAGAATGAGTCTGCCTTTCAGGAGCTAGAGGAGCTTGGGAGGGTATAACTGAATGACTTGGAGTCATTTGGATTTGTGACCTAGGAGCTTGGATAGTACCAGAAGTAGATGGAGAAAGATGCCCTCCTGTTATTCAATCGTCTGGATGAGTTTGGTTAGGCTGTGTTGGCAAGTCCCCTCATCCAAATGATCTTGGAAACATCGGCTGGCACTTCACGCCCATTAGGATGGCTATTATAGAAAAAAAACAACAACAAAAAGCCAGAACATAACCAGTGTTGGTGTGGATATGGGGCAGTTGGAATCCTTGTACTTTGCTGGTGGGATGTAAAATGGTACAACTGCTATGGAAAGCAGTATGGCAGTGACTCAAAAAATTAAATGTAGAATTCCAGTTTTATCTAGTAATTCCACTTCTGGGTATGTACACAAAAGAACTGAAAGCAGGGACTCAGATATTTTACACCCATGTTCATAGCAGCACTATTTGGAATGTTTTGGAAACAACCCAAATATCTATTGATGAATGACTGGCTAAATAAAATGTGGTACGTACATACTATGGGATATTTCCTAGCCTTAAAAAGGAATGGAATTCTGATACATGCCATATTATGGATGAGCCTCAAAGACATTGTACTAAGTAAAATAAGCCAGATACAAAAGGACAAATATGGTATGATTCCACCTATATAAGCTATGAAGAATAGTCAAATACGTAGAGACAAAAAGTAGAACAGTGCTTACCAGGGCCTGGGGGAAGGGACAAATTGGGAGTTATTGTGTAATGGGTAGAAAGTTTCTGTTTGGGATGGTGACAAAGTTCTGGAGATGACTAGTAGTGATGGTTGCACACAGTGTGATTGTATTTAAGACCACCAAACTGTACATTTAACAACCAGTGTTGGCATGGATATGGGGAAACTGGAAGCTTTGTGCTTTGCTGGTGGGATGTAAAGTGGTACAGCTGCTATGAAAAACAGCATGGCAGTTCCTCAAAAAATTAAATGTAGAATTACAGTTTTATCTAGTAATTCCACTTCTGAGTATGCACACAAAAGAACTGAAAGCAGGGATTCCAATATTGATTAGTTAAATGGTTAAAATGGTAAATTTTATATTAGGTATATTTTACCACAATAAAAATAGATAGATAAATAGAGTGGATGTAGCAACATTTTAATCATTGTACTGAAGTGGAGAATATACAGGCATTCATTGTACTATTCTTTCATATTTCTCAATATGTGAAAAATTTTGTGATGTTTGGGTGGAATTAGATATAGAAACAATTTACAGTTTACCCCATTTGCAGGTTTTTTTCCCAGCTCCAAGATCTTTCAGAATAACAAACGCCTCAGACTAAATCCCCCCAAAGCTTCTCAGCTCACTTATTGAAAATGTCCTTCCAAAAACTTTAATATTAATTAGTTGGGCAATAAAAATCAAAGTCTATTTGTCCAACATAATGTACAGGCATGTCCTTTTATAGCCTTTTTAGAATTCACAAAACAAAATAAATGATTAACAAATTTAAAACATT
This sequence comes from Chlorocebus sabaeus, assembly GCF_047675955.1. Classification (NCBI taxonomy): domain Eukaryota; kingdom Metazoa; phylum Chordata; class Mammalia; order Primates; family Cercopithecidae; genus Chlorocebus; species Chlorocebus sabaeus. The sequence continues at coordinate 98,858,249 of NC_132911.1, forward strand.
TGATGGATTTGTGCTGCCAACAGAATAATATCCAGAGACGTCTCTAAGGTCTGTCTGGTCTTACGGCCTGAGTCAAACTTCTTTCTTAGCTTCATCTAACTTCTTCCCATACAGGCTGCTTATCCATTGGAAGAGCATCTGGAAATCATTGTACTCTTCAGAGAATGCCTTACAATTCCATGATAAGATGTATAAATGGTTGGATTTTTCAAAAAATGTAGTCATAGATAGAGATGCAGCGATAGACAGATATAGATAGATAGATAGATAGATAGATAGATAGATAGATAGATGCCTTCATGATGAACCCATATGTCCATCCATTTGTCTTCTCATGACCCCCTATCACTTTGGCCTCTTCTATCATCGCATCTTCCTTCTCTGACTCTGGACTTTCTACCTCTCTCTTATAAGGACCCTTGTAATTACATTGGATCACCTAGACCAGCCCCTGCCCGCTTTACTGATAAGGAAACTGAAATTCAGATTGGTAAAGTGAAAGTGACTTATCCAAGATCATGCAGGTGAGTCTGTTTCTGCCTCTTTTATGGACTATTTTGCTATACTTCCAAAAAATTTGTGAAGTTGCGTACCAGTATGTCCTTATAAGTATCCTTCTCCTCTTTATCATCTTTGAATTACCTTAATCGAATCCCCTGGATTGTGGTGAAAACCATTCTTATTAATTTAGGGGGAATATTCTAATGACTCATTATGTGTTATCTGTGGACCTGTGGCAGTTTCTCCAATAATGGTGCTCTTAGTCCAATAATAGCCAATGATGGTGACTGGCTGTCCTTCGGAGCAGTGGCATATGCCTGAGAGATGGTTGGAGGAGGAAAAACTTTAGTTTGGAGTCATAGAACAGAGTGAATATATTTGATTCTACAGCTGTGATCTCATTAGCATCTCGCCTAACCAACAAACTGCACCAGGCAGAACATGCTTCAGCTTCTTACCCAGCAACTGTCAAGATGCCTTTGTGGAGCTCTTTATCTGCAGGCACGGTTTCGTTGCTCTGTAAGGTATGGTTCATGGGTGCTACTTACTTAAGAAGCCAGATGGGCTAGCAAAGCCCATAGCAAATATCAGTGTTGTGGACTGTTGGACACATTCCAGTAAAAATAAGTTAGCTAACATACATTGAGTGCTTCTATGTTCCAGGCACTATTCTAAGTGCTTTCTATAATCTTCAAAACAACCCGATAAGGCAGATACTATTCTTACCCTGATTGTGGAGGTGTAGCAGCCACAAAGATAAAGAGAAGTTAAGCCACTGATTCAAAAACAACAGCCAGTAAGTAGCAAAGCTGGGATTTGAATCCAGAAAATCCGGGCCCAGAGTCTGTGCTTTTAAATTTTTATGTTCTGCCTCCTCTGTAACTGTTAAATTGATATAATGGATAATTCTACATTAGAACCATGTTGCTATCCAATCTCCTGAAGGAAAATTTGCCTCCCCCCTTTATTTTGCTCCATCAAGGTGTTATTGGATAATGTCCTTTCCGGACCCCACAATTCAGAGTCCGCTCCAAGATTTCTGTTGCTATGGAAAAGTTCTGGCTGAATGCAGTCTTTCCTATGCTGATTGGTAAATCACTTGTACCTTCTCCAAGCGATGCATTGCTAGAAAGGAATTATTATCCCAACTCTCTGATCCCCTGCTTGGAGGTGAAGCCTGGTGGGCTGGCCTGGCTCGATTGACCCTAAAGGCCTGGGCAGGAAGCCAGAGGTTCTTACCCACACTTATGACAGGGAAGCCGAGACACCCAGTGCAGCCAGGGGTAGCCAGAAAACTCAAGACTTTTATTTTAACAAATAGCATTGAGGTAGGTAGGGAAAGATGAAGCAGGGAGGGATGAGATTAGAAGACCAGTGAAGACAGCAGGAGCAAAAAGAGGCAAACCGAAAGGAGTCATTGGAAGGCATTCCAGGCAATTCTGAGCAACTCAATGCAAGATCAGAGACAGGAAGCTGTTGCCAGAAGCACAGACAGGTTGGAATACACTTCACAAACATCACAGAAAATATAAAACTCTATTCAAATCCTTACTGACATATGTATCCTTTAAATACACGCGTCATCTCAGTATGATCGATTCTGTGCACTCTTTTTACTTGGTGTTTATAAAATGTTTCCAAGAAGCCACATACTGCACATTCCTGGATTATAGTTTGATGACATTCTTTCCTCTTGCTGTTTAGCCATTTGCTTGTTCTTGAGATGGTTCCAGCATCTTGCTCGTGTAGGTAGTGCCTTGGTAAGGTGTTGTGGAAATGTGCCTGCCAAAGCAGCATGCCTTCAGGCACTCGCACACCTGCTTGCTCATCGTGGGCACCAGTATCTTGACCAAAATAGTCATCTGGGATCCATCATGGCCAGCTGTCCACTTCTAACAATAACCAAAGGGGTCCTGGAACTCAGGACCTTATAAAAACCTCAGAGGATTAATTGAGAAAGACCAAGCCCAGACTGTGAAACAATAAAAACATATTATTTACCATTATCATACACATGACCATATATTACGTCAGTTTTAAAATACCGTTTAGCGGGCTCCTATGTTCACTTTGTATCCTCCAACTATGGATAAGCCTTTTGTCCCTGCTTCCAGTATGATTCTTCTGCTTTTGCATCCTGATTCTGCTGGTTTCACTCCCCTGCTTAAAACCTCCCATTGATTCCTACTGCTCTTAGAAAGAATTCCATGCTTCCAACTACGGCGGACAGAATAATGGCCCCTCAAAGATGTCCACCTCCTAATCCTTGGAACCTGATTATGCTATTTTACATGGCCAAAGGGGCTTTGCTGATGTGCTTAAGTTAAATATTAAGTGTGCAAAGGCCTCTGCTTTTGTATATAATTGTAATGGGTTGAATAGTGGTCCCCAGAAATATATGTTCAAGTCTGAACCCCCAGAACCTGTGATTCAACCTTACTTCAAAAGCCGTTCTTTGCAGATACAATGACATGAAAGGTCTCAAGATAAGATCATCATGGGTTTAGGGTGGGCGCTAATCTAGTGACAGGTGTCCTTATAAGAGAAAGGCAGAGGAGATTGAAGACGCAGAGACACACAGGGGAGACTGGAGCTCCACTGACACAAGCCAGTGAACTCCTAGAGTCACCAGAAGCTAGAAAGGCAAGGAAGGATTCTCTCCTGGAGCCTTCAGAGAGAGCTTGAACCTTCTGGCGTCTAAAACTATGAGACAGTCGATTTCTGTTGTCTTTAAGCCATTCAGTTTGTGACAATCTGTTCCGGCAGCCACAGGAAACTAACACAACAGTCTTCCCTGCACTTCTTTGTTACACCATAAGCCATTAAGATCCTGTTTGCCTACCATGTTGCAGACAAAAGACACCTTGCCGTCCTCCTCCCTCCCATCCCTCCATGCTTCTGCAGATTCCTCTCTCTCCTCCCCAATGCTTTGATGACCCATTAGTATATATTCCTCTGTGTGACTTTGCTTTTAGCACACACAGTACAAACATTAAGATTAAAAACAAATAGCACTAAGATTAAAAATGTTTAGCAACCAGGATGTCCCATGGGCTGACCAATCTGAATGGATGCCAGCTGCCATGCTGGAGCAAAGTCCAGATGGCCCACTGCCAGGCCAGGCATTGCCCCCTTAGGTGCTGGATCCTGGCCAGCAGATATTGACAAGACTCCTGGTGTTAATTCTTACTGTATACCAGGGTCTGTGCTGAGTAATGATCTCTTTGAGACCACCACAGTCCTACAGGTGAGGAAACTGAGACGGACTGAAGTTCAGTGATGTGCCGGAGGTCACGCAGGTTGCAAGCAAGTGGCAGAGGAAGGGCTGGAAACCTGGCGGCCTGACTTTAGTCTGATTTTTTGTGGGGAGTGTGAGGAAAAGCCTGGAGAGAATAATTTCTCTATGGAATAGGGAATACTTAAAAAAGATGTGTCATCCAGTCTAGGGGCCTTCGGAAATTAAATTATTTACTTCAGACAAATGGTGCCAGAGGGGATAGTAGCTGACTCACCATTCAGTCCCCACTGGAGCTGCAGGTTTAATTGCTGGGAGGGAGGCCTCATGGAGGAATGATCAACTCTGCCCCATCCCCATCCCAGGGAGAGGAGACCTCAGAGCTTATGATACAGTGAGGTGTGGACTACACAGAGTCTGCGGGACCTCCCAGGGGTCAGGAATTGTATCCAGGTCCTGGAAGGTGAGAACTTGGTGGGATTTCTTAAGCCCTGAGCCTTCCTGCATTGACTCTTCTTTCCCTGCTTGCCTTCCTGAGGTCATCTGCAGTGAAGGCTTAGTCGGGAAAGGAAATAAGTGCTTTTGTTTGGGAAGAGCAAAGACTGCGTTGAACAAGCAATCTGTACCTCCACCCTTGGACTAGAGAAGTGAAGCCAGAGATATGATGAGTGACAGTGGCAAGAATCACATGAACCCAAGAGGCAGAGAGATTGTGGTGAGCTGAGGTGGCAAGTGCCCTCCAGCCTGGGGGACAGAGAGACTCCGTCTCAAAAACAAACAAACAAAAAATGAATGGTGTTGGCTTTAAAGAGAGAAGGGCCCTAAGTGGCCTGAGCTTGCACAAGAGAAGAAAGGAGAAGGATGGGGAGTGGGTACCTTGCCCTTAGCCAGAGGCATGGTCCCGGGAGTTTAATCACTGAACTCCAGCGATTCCCTGACAGGCAGGTGGAGGCGAATGTGAGGGAGGCCCACAAGACTGCAAAAGCAGCTGGTGCTGTGAGTTTACCAGTAGGTGACTTTCTTGTGATTCCCCCCTTATGCCAAAAGCCATGTTTGCTGAAAGTCAATGGCATTTTCTGGAACTGCCTGTGGAGGTGTACTTCACAGGAACTTTTAAATAACTTTAGTCCCAAGTGATTCATTATTCTATTACATTAGTTAGTTGTTGGCAGATCTGTCACACTGTATACAAAAGCTGAGCTATTTCAGAGGCTGTACTTATGAGTCATCTTGCTGACTTTCTGTATATATTTTCTACCACTGTTCTATAATCTCTTTCATTCACCCGGTATATACAGGTGATAATTATGTTCTTTCCTTTTCCTATATTTTTCTTTCTGTGAGATTAAAATAGCAACATCAACAAAAAAGGCAGGTATGGTTTTCTTTAACATATCACTGAGATTTATAAAATGGACTTTGATACCAGTGCTTCAAATTAGATCTGAAATGAAAAATAAGCTAATATAAATGTTCTCCTGAGATCTGCAGAAAAGAATATGTGAAAGTGTCTTGAAATTAGCCAGGCGTGGTGGCAGGTGCTTGTAATCCCAGCTACCCCGGAGGCTTAGGCAGGTGAATCACTTGAATCTGAGAGGTGGAGGTTGCAGTGAGCTATCACGCCACTACACTCCAGCCTGGGGTAGAGTGAGACTGTTTCAAAAAACAAACAAACAAACAAAACAAAACACACACACACACACAAAAGTATCTATTGAGATAGTCTTGCATTTGAAGGGCCAAGCAAATCATGTACTCAACTTGGCAAATTGCCAACTCTTCAAAAATTCTTTTTATGTTTAATGAATCTAATTCATTCATTATTTCTACTGGAGTCTACAAAGTTTGTCTTGAACACCTCAATATTTGTCAGCACCAAGAAGGCTGAAGGGTCTTTTTTAGGAAGGAGAGAGGGAAAAATTATAGTGACCCAAGAAAAGATGGATTTGTATGACTGAGATGACTGCAAACCACATGTTCCACTTACTGTGCTATTTCTGGAAGGCATTCCCTTGGCAACTTTTAAATGTTATATTATCATTTCTTGGAGACTTCTCTAGCTGTTCAAATGTGGTGAGAAGATGAGAGAGTTATAACAGGAGAAGGAAGAGTCTTGCTTCTCTGATTGAAAACTGTTTCTCCATTTCCCTTCTTTTTCTTTTTCTTTTTTTTCAATCCTTGAAACTTTCTCCAGTTGACTTGGCCACATGGGTTGGAGTTCTGTTGCACATACTCGGAAGAACACACACTTCTCCATTCAAATGACCGCATCGGGAAGTTACAAGCATAACTTTGACTCAGCGGAGGCTTTTCTATCCACATATTTCACATACATGAGCTGTCAGACCTCGGATGAGGGTCTTTACGCAGCTTCAAGGTTTCTTTTCAGCTGCTCCAAATATGACTTCTTGGCAGATAGTTCTAAGGAGGTTGGACCTCAGAGTATGAGAGCTGCCCACTTGTTCAGGCAGATGCCCTATGATGACACATGTCCGTCGCGCGGGGCTCACGCCTGTAATCCCAGCACTTTGGGAGGCTGAGGCGGGCGGATCCCCTGAGGTCAGGAGTTAGAGACCAGCCTGGCCAACACAGTGAAAACCCGTCTCTACTAAAAACGCACAAATTAGCCGGGTGTGGTGGCACGTGCCTGTAATCCCAGCTACCTGGGGCGCTGAGGCGGAAGAATTGCTTGAAACCGGCAGGCGGAGGTTGCAGTGAGCCGAGATCGCACCACTGAACTCCAGCCTGGGTGAAAGAGCGAAACTCCATCTCAAAAAAACAAAAAACAAACAAAAAAAGTGACAGATGTCTACAAGTCAACGCTTAAGGAATGCTTATCAGCTGGAAATCTGGAATATTCTCAGTTTTTAAGTTTTTTTTTTTTTTCTAGATTCTGCAGAGGGTGATTTATTCTTCAGCCATGATCATTGGGGCCTGGATCATGCTTTTTACAAATGACTATACTCGCTACTTTTTTGTTTTGTTTTGTTTGAGACAGGATCTTGCTCTGTCATCCAGGCTGGAGTTCAGTGGTGCTATGATGGCTCACTATAGCCTCAGTCTCTTGGGCTCAAGCGATCCTCCCTCCTCATCTCCCCAAGTAGCTGGGACTACAGGTGCATGCCAACACAACCAGCGAATTTTTCTTTTTTTAGAGACAGGGTCTTGCTGTGTTGCTCAGGCTGGTCTTGAATTTCTGCACTCAAGTGATCCTCCTGCCTCTGCCTTCCAAAGTGCTGGAATTACAGGTGTGAGCCACTGTGCCCAGCCTAACCACATTGAAGGATGAGTTTAACCATATTTTGAAGTAAAAAGTACATGTATTTAAGAGAACTGAAAGTGACTGTGTGACTGGATTATTGCGTTGGCACTTATTAGTTAGAAGCCTTGGTTGAAATCAACAGAAAACCCAACTTACGCTGATTTAAACAATGAAAAGAATTCATGGTCTCACCTAAAAAGTCCGGAGGTAGTTCAGGCTCTAAAGGCTTGATTAAGGATCTTGTTTTTTTCCTCTCTCTGTTCTGGCTTCCACTGTATGAACTGCATCCTAGGGCAGTCTTCCTTCACAGTCCCAAAGCAGATGCCAACAGTCCTGGGATCATATGATTCCTTGTTCATGTCAGCAAGAGAGAGAAACTCTCTGCTCTCAGATGTCAGATAAATTCCTGGGCTTTATGCTAATGGGACTGGTGGCTGTATCCAGGAGCATAGGTTACCCTGCAGAGCATAGATCAGCTCATCACTGGAGTTACAGGGGAATTAATCCCATCCAGATTATGCTTGTCTTGCTAAGAGTGAGGTTGAATGGTTATGCAAAGAAAAATTAGGATGTTGTTTTAGAAAGAGTAAATGGTCGCAAGGAGGCAAAAAATACCAACACTGTCTATTGAATGTACTGGTAGAAAAACTGTGAGGTCCCTGGAAAGGCGGGCTGAGGAGTGAGAGTAGATTTTAAAGAGTCTGAACTTGAAATCTTTGAAAGACTTTAGTCAGCAATTATCACTCAACATCCACAGAAAGCTCTCCAGGGATATTTAATATCCAATAATCTTTTTACAAATAAAGCTTTGTGTGTGTGTGGTTGTACAAGTTAGATGTCTGGATAGTGAGTAGATGAATGCCTGTTATTTTAGGCATTGCACTTTTGTTATGTTTGGAATATTTCACAATTAAAAAGTGAAAGCAATGCACAGCCTTGACAGACATTACCACTGTTCACCAGTGTATCATTTTTCTCCTTCCTGGGTGCAGGAAGACTGCATTTCTTAGCTTGCCTTTTAGTTAGGCCGTATGACTTGGCTGTGGACAAAAATGACATGTGTCTCTTCCGGGCCAAGGCAGCAAAAATTCCCATGCAAACTTTCAGTTCTCTCTTCTCCTTCAGAGTGATAGTGAAGGCCGGATATTAAGATGGTGGAGGTGTAAGAACAAAGCAGCCTGGATCATTGAGTCACTGCATGAATGTCAGCTGCTTTGGAGAACCAGCAGATGATCTGGTTACTGATTTCCGTGTGTTCAACCCCCCCAAAACGTAGTAGTTTCAAGCAACAATTTACTATTATCTCTTATGATTCTGTGTCAGCTGACTGGGCTAAGCTGGGCGGTTCTTGCTTGGGTCTTTCATCTGATTGCAGTCAGGTGTTGACTGCAGTTGCAGTCCCCCTAACAACTCATCAGAGCTGGATCTCCAAAACGGCTCATTCATCTGGCTGGAATTAATGCTGGCGATTGACTGGGTGTAAGGAAGCTGTCAATTGGAGCACCTATGTGGCTTTAGAGTTTCACTGCATGGGTTCTGGGTTCCTACCAGATGCACCCCAAGAGTGAGTATTCCAAGAGACCTAGATGGGATTCAAAAAGCTTCTTACAAGCTACCCCTGGATGTCCTGGAACATCACTGCTGCCATGTTCTGTTGGTCAAGGCAAGTCACTAAGGCCAGTTCAGGTTCAAAGGGAGGGGAATTAGACTCTTACTATTAGTGCAGTGAATAGCATATGCCACAGAGCAGGAAAGTATTAATAATGGTTATCTTTTATCATCTACTACACCTGACTTACAGCTGACTTTGGGTGAGAGATAAATTTTATGTGTTAAGCCATTGAGATGTCCAGCAATTTTTGTTGCCTCACCATCAGCCTAGCCTAAGCTGATTAATAAAATGGGAATTGTAGACAATATAGAAAAGACTAAAAAAAAAAGAAAAAGAAAAAGACTATGGTTACCCTTTTATGTAATTTCTCCTGTTCTTTTTTTTTTTTTTTTTTTTTGAGATAGAGTCTCTGTCTGTCGCCTGTTCAGAGTGCAGTAGCACAATCTCAGCTCACTGCAACCTCTGCCTCCCCATTCAAGTGATTCTTCTGACTCAGCCTTTCAAGGAGCTGTCCTGTTCTTTTTTTATACATATTTTTAATATATCGTTATCATGCTATATAGATAGGTTTGTAGTTTTTATCACTTAGCATTATAATATAAATGTATCCCTTTTCTATCAAGAAGTCTTAGTAAAGACTTTGAATTATTGAATAATATTTCATTGTGACAAAGTATTCAACTGCTCTCAAACAGACGTTTAGTGTTTCCCACTTATTAATGGTATTAGAATACTGCAATAAACGTCTTTGAGCATAAAGCACCATTTCTTATAATAGTTTCTTAGTTTGGGCTCCTGTAACAAAATACCATAAACTGGGTGGCTTATCAACAACAAATATTTTTACACTTCTGGAAGTTGGAAGTCTCAAATCAGGGTGCCAGCATAGTTGGGTTCTGGTGAGAGTTGTATACTACCTGCCTCTTATATCCTCCCATGGTGGAAAGAGGCTGAGAGAATTCTCTGGGGTCCTTTTACTAAGGGCGCTAGTCCCATTTATGAGGACTCCATTCTCATGACCTCATTAACTCTCAAAGGCTCAAACTCCTAATTCTATCACTTTGGGGGTTAGGATTCTAACATGAATTTGGGGGTGACACAAACATTCAGTTCATAACAGACAGATTATATTCGTTCATCTTTGTATCTTTGATTTTGAAAGATTTTATTCTTAAAATTTTCTTGCAAGCACCCTTAACTCTACTCTCATTCCCCATCTCTTTGTAGACAATGGTCAAATTTGTATTTTCAGTCCTGCTCTCTCTCCTTGCTCTAGACTTGATATTGCTATGTGAGATCACTAATAGATGTTTCAAACTAAGTATGCCAAATGATTCTTGATTCCTGTGACATCATGCTGCCTATCATCTTTATTTCCTTTATTGTACTCACCACTGTCTGTCTTTTTTCTCCTTGCTAGAATGTGAGCTCCATGAAGACAGGGACTCTGTCTGTTTCTTCTACCAGGCCATCCCCAACTCTAGGAACAATACTTAGTTCATAGCAGGCAATAGATATTTGTAAATAAATGAAGGAATTGATATATAAATAAACAAGATGAATTCACTCTATATTTTCTTTCCACTCCAACCTTATCCCCCAGTGGAAGATTTCCATGATAACTTTGGTCTTCAAATCCATGACGAACATATTTTTATTTCTCTTTATATCCACAGTACTCCATTTCCGGGAAAGCTGAATGTGTGTCAGGACTCTTCTTGTAGGAAAGCAGAGACAAGGCGAGAATAAGGTGAAGATATGCTGGAGATGATACGGGAGAGAAACAACAGGAGAAAAGTTCAGTAAACGGAGAAAGTGTTGCATAGTGGGAAGAGGTCATTCATAACTTTGCATCGCCATCAGAAAGCTATTTAATTTAGTGTTTTCCAGATCAAAATTTCCTTTCTAACACTTAGGAATTTTGGCCCTCATTTTAGAAACAGATCTTTGCACCAAGTCCTGTGGTCTCTGGCTATGAGCCTCTCTGCCTCTTGCCTCTGTTCCCTGTTTCTTGGCTTCCTTGACCTTAGTTTCATTTCCAAATTTTGGTTTCCTTTCCTAAAAGATGACTTGCCTTATGTATGAGTCATAATGCAATGGCGATTGTATGTGCTGAGGCCCAGTTGAGGTAGAACAGGGAAACTGCTCTGCAAGGAGCACAGACCCTTCTCTGAGGCACTCTTGGTCCAGCCACCTTCCCCTCTATCCAGCCATGCCTGCCTGTCTTGGTGCCCACCAGGCCTGGTGGCTGAACTTGAGCTAAGGAGTGGAGAAACATGTGGGTGAATCTGGGTAGAAGTCAGGGCTGGAGATGAGTGTAGGAGATAGCTTCATACAGTCAAAGGGAGACCAGGTGAGGAGTGAGACTGGGTGGCTGCAACTGAATGACAGTGTGTTCACATGGTATTTGTCCTGTTTGTGAACAGCCCTTTTGTGTTGTCAATTTCAGGAATTGAGTCATTGAAGAGGCACAAAGATGGTGGAAAGACCTTTGCAAGAATTGGCCGGGGACCTGTGAATCAGATGTGTCAAGGATTAATATACCACTTCCTGCCTTTCCACATGAGTGGTAAAAATTTATATTTTCTTAGTAATTTCAAGAGCAGCAACATTTGCTACTACAACTATTGCCAACACATCCTCTGTTTATTGAGCATCTATTTGCTAGGTGCCGTGCTGTGTGTTTTACTTAATATTATCACTAATCTTTATAATCCTAGGGGATAGGGATTGTTTTCCTCATTTTATAAATTTTACAAATAAAGATATTGAGGTACAGGCCGGGCATGGTGGCTCACGCCTGTAATCCCAGCACTTTGGGAGGCTGAAAAAAAAAAAAAAAGAAAGAAAGAAAGAAATTGAGGTGCAGAGCAATTAAGCCACTTACACAGAGTTAGCCGACTAAAAACTTACAGAATCAGAATAATAATTCATTTTGAATTATTATTATTATTTTTGAGATGGAGTCTAGCTCTGTCACCAGGCTGGAGTGCAGTGGCGCGATCTCAGCTTACTGCAACCTCCACCTCCTGGGTTCAAGTGATTCTCCTGCCTCAGCCTCCTGAGTAGCTGGGATTACAGGCATGTGCCGCCATGTAATCATGGTGAAACCATGTTGGCCAGGGTGGTCTTGATCTCCTGACCTCATGATTTGCCCACCCCAGCCTCCCAAAGTGCTGGGATTACAGGCATGAGCCACCGCACCCAGCCCGGCTTGCTTTTTAAATAGATTCGCTTGGCAACGTTTGAATTTAAGGTTTCTGTTGAATTTTGTTTAATCTGGCACCAATTTTTAAAAACCTAATCCAGTGTTCTAACTTTGCAGATTTTATGCTTATTTTGAGCTAGTTTCATAGGACATAAGCTTGTTAAATAACTGCTTGTTGAGGTTAATGTTTTGCCATTTCTAGGATTTAATGTTGAGGAATACAGCATTTGCCGTATATTTTTCCTCTAATGGCAGGGGGGGTAATGTTCCAATAATTTAGAAATTTTCTATGTAAGAAAGCAGCTGGTATGGTGTGGCTGTGTTCCCACCCAAATCTCAACTTGAATTATATCTCCCAGGATTCCCATGTGTTGTGGGAGGGATCCAGGGAGAGGTAACTGAATCACGGGGGCCGGTCTTTCCTGTGGTATTCTCTTGATAGTCAATAAGTCTCATAAGATCTGATGGGTTTATCAGGGGTTTTCGCTTTTGCTTCCTTCTCATTCTCTCTTGCCGTTGCCATAGAAGAAGTGCCTTTTGCCTCCCACTGTGATTCTGAGGCCTCCCCAGCCATGTGGAACTGTAAGTCCAATGAAACCTCTTTTTCTTCCCAGTCTCGGGTGTGTCTTTATCAGCAGTGTGAAAACGGACTAATATACTAAATTGGTACCAGTAGAGTGGAGCATTGCTGAAAAGATACCGGAAAATGTGCAAGCGACTTTGGAACTGGGTAACAGACAGAGGGTTGGAACAGTTTGGAGGGCTCAGAAGATGACAGGAAAATTTGGGAAAGTTTGGAACTTCCTAGAAACTTGTTGAATGGCTTTGCCCAAAATGCTGATAATGATACGAACAGTAAGGTCCAGGCTGAGGTGGCCTCAGATGGAGATGACAAACTTGCTGGGAACTGGAGCAAAGGTGACTCTTATGTTTTAGCAAAGAGACTGGTGGCATTTTGCCCCTGCCCTAGAGATTTGTGGAACTTTGAACTTGAGAGGGATGATTTAGCGTGTCTGGTGGAAGAAATTTCTAAGTAGCAAAGCACACAAGGGGTGACTTCGATACTATAAAAGGCATTCAGTTTTATACGGGAAACAGGGCATAAAAGTTCAGAAAATTTACAGCCTGATGCTGCAGTAGAAAAGAAAAACCCATTTTTTGAGGAAAAATTCAAGCTGGCTGCAGAAATTTGCATAAGTAGCAAGGAGCCTAATGTTGATCCCCAAGACCATAGGGAAAATATCTCCAGGCCATGTCAGAGACCTTCACAGCAGCCCCTCCCATCACAGGCCCAGAGGCCAAGGAGGAAAAAGTGGTTTCATGGGCCAGGCCCAGGGTCCCCATGCTGTGTGCAGCCTAGGGACTTGGTGCCCTGTGTTTCAGCCACTCCAGCCATGACTGAAAGGGGCCAATGTAGAGCTTGGGCTGTGGCTTCAGAGGGTGGACGCCCCTAGCTGTGGCAGCTTCCATGTGGTGTTGAGTCTGTGGGTGCACAGAAGTCAAGAATTGAGATTTGGGAACCTCCACCTAGATTTCAGAGGAGTATGGAAATGCTTGGATGCCCAGGCAGAAGTTTGCTGCAGGGGAGGGGCCCTCAAGGAGAACCTCTGCTAGGGCAGTGCAGAAGGGAAATGTGGGATTGGAGCCCTGACACAGAGTCCCCACTGGGGCACTGCCTAGTGGAGCTCTGAGAAGAGGGCCACCATTCTGCAGACCCCAGGATGGTAGATCCACTGGCAGCTTGCACCATGCACCTGGAAAAGCCACAGACACTCAATGCCAGCACCTGAAAGCAGCCAGGAGGGAAGCTTACCCTGCAAAACCACAGGGGTGGAGCTGCCGAAGACTATGGGAACCCACCTTTTGCATCAGCATGACCTGAATGTGAGACCTGGAGTCAAAGGAGATCATTTTGAAGCTTTAAACTGCCCTGCTGGGTTTCAGACTTGCATGGGCTTTGTAATCCCTTTGTTTTGGCCAATTTCTCCCATTTGGAACAGATTTACCCAACATTGTACCCCCATTGTATCTAGGAAGTAACTAGCTTGCTTTTGATTTTGCAGGCTCATAGGTGGAAGGCACTTGCCTTGTCTCAGATGAGACTTTGGACTGAGGACTTTTGAGTTAAGGCTGAAATGAGTTAAGACTTGGAGGGACTATTGGGAAGGCATGATTGGTTTTGAAATGTGAGGACATGAGATTTGGAGGTTCCAGGGGCAGAATGATATGGTTTGGCTTTGTCTCCACCCAAATATCATCTTGAATTGTACTCCCAGAATTCCCATGTATTGTGGGAGAAACCTGGTGGGAGATAGTTTGAATCCTGGGGGTGGTTCCCCCATACTGTTTTTGTAGTAGTGAATGAGTCTAATGAGATCTGATGGTTTTATCAGAGGTTTACGCTTTTGCATCTTCCTCATTTTCTCTTGCTGCTGCCATGTAAGAAGTGCCTTTTGCCTCCCTCCATGATTCTGAGGCCTCCCCAGCCATGTGGAACTGTAAGTCCAATTAAACCTCTTTTTCTTCCCAGTCTTGGGTATGTCTTTATCAGCAATGTGAAAATGGACTAATAAAGCAACCATTGTATATTTTTGTGTATGAGTATTTGAATTGGATCCAAAACGTACCCATGATTGTGCCTTGTGTTTTTCTAAAAAATAAAACAATACATACTTATTACAGAAGATTGGCTAGATACAAAGAAGAAAAAAGGAAAAGAAGCATGCTAGTCAAAGAAAAAACAGTAGTAGAGCAGTGTGTTTTATATGGATTCTTTATACTCAAGTTTACATATTTTGCATGTAATTTACTAATTTACTTAGAATGTATTTTATTGTAGGGTGTTAAGCCTTGTGTTTCTGATAGAACAGAGGTGATTATAAACCTAGTTCCTTAGTTTCCGATATGACAAGTAAATGATGTCCCTGTTAGATATAAACTTAATTTGTAGTAAGGCAAATGCTCAATTTATATTGATTGTCGGGAAAATTCACAGGATGCCATGTATACTAGATTTATACGTTAAAACTCCCAAGAACAAGATCAAATTTCTGCCAAGAAAATTTAATTTTTAAAAATATTGATAAGTATCTCAACATCACTTTTTGATTCTAAGGTGAGATAGCTTGACAGATGGTTAAAAGAGCAGTTGCCTAAGGAAAATGATTTACAATAAATCTTTCAAGAGATGAATTTAATTGCCTGCCAAAAAATTTCTCAAATAACTCTCCCAGTTTAAATTTCAACCTCTCCAAGAGACATGCGCATTTGTTTTTGAATGGATTTTATTTTTGGAGCAGTTGTATGTTCACAGTAATATTGAGCAGAAAGTTCAGAGTTCCCATTATATCCCCTGACCTTTAACACACACAGCCTCCTCTACTATCAACATCCTGCACCAGAGTGATACAGTTGTTATTCATACAATCTATGAATCTACACTGACAAGTCAATATTACCTAAAGTCCATAGTTTATGTTAGGGTTCACTCTTAGTGGTGTACATTCTATGGGTTTGGACAAATGTCTGATGGTATGTGTTTACCATTACAGTATCATATGGAGTTGTTTTATTAAAAATCCTCTGTGCAACTGGGCACGGTGGCTCACGCCTGTAATCCCAACACTCTGGGAGGCCGAGGTGGGCTGATCACGTGAGGTCAAGAGTTTGAGACCAGCCTGACCAACATGGAGAAACCCCATCTCTACTAAAAACACAAAATTGGCTGGGCGTGGTGGGGCATGCCTGTAATCCCAGCTACTTGGGAGGCTGAACCCAGAGAATCGCTTGAACCCAGGAGGTGGAGGTTGTGGTGAGCCAAGCTTCTGCCATTGCACTCCAGCCTGGGCAACAAGAGCAGAACTCTGTCTCAAAAAAAAAACAAACAAAAAAAATCCTCTGTGCTCTGCCTATTCACCTCTCCCTTCCCCCAACACCTGGCAACCACTGATCTTTTCACCGTCTTGCGCTATATATATATATAGGGATATATATGCTATATATATGCTTTATATATAGGGCTATATATATGCTATATATATGCTTTATATGAGTATATATATGCTATATATGGGGGTGTACATATATGCTATATATATGCTATATATAGGGGTGCTATATATTATATATGTATAGCATACATATATCCCTATATATATTTTATATATATAGCAAGACGGTGAAAAGATCAGTGGTTGCCAGGTGTTGGGGGAAGGGAGAGGTGAATAGGCAGAGCATAGAGGATTTTTTTTGCTATTTTATATATCTATATTAGATATGTAATATATATATTTTTAGATATCTATATCTATGTATCTAAATTGTATATATCTAATAATAATTAGATATATAAATCTATACATCTAATTATATATAATTATATATATCTAATAATAAATATCTAATAGTATATATATCTTATATATATGTCTAATATAGATATATATATTAGAGACAAGGTCTTGCAATATGTATATATTTTAGAGACAGAATCTCTTACGTTGCTCAGGCTGAACTTGAACTCCCGGGCTCAAGAGATCCTTCACCCCAGCCTTCTGAGTAGCTGGGACCACAGGTACAAGCCACCATGCCTGGCTCCGCAATATATTTAAAGGAATTTTCTATGTCATTTAACTGGGAAACTTTTCTAAATGGTTTTCTAAGAGCTGACTGTAAGGGTCTTTGATAAGATGGCACAGAACTGGCCGGGCACTGTGACTCACACCTGTAATCCCAGCACTTTGGGAGGCCGAGGCAGGCAGATCACTTAAGTCAGGAGTTTGAGACCAGCCTGGCCAACATGGTGAAACCCCGTCTCTACTAAAAATACAAAAAATAAATTAGCTGGGCATTGTGGAGAGCACCTATAATCCCAGCTACTTGGGAGACTTGAACCTGGAAGGTGGAAGTTGCAGTGAGCTAATATCTGCCACTGCACTCCAGCCTAGGCAAAGAGTGAGACTGTCTCAAAAAAAAAAAAAAAAAAAAAAAAGGCACAGAACTGTATTTCCAAGCCCAGGGTCTTCTTGCTTCAAAGCAAAAAGTATGTGATGCTGCAATTTGGGGATGAGGTTATATGTTGAATTATTCTCTTTACATAATGAATTTTAGAAGGAATATAATATCTGATCCCACTTCATGCAGTCCAGGATTTGCAGCAAATATGGTTGTGCCAAACTGGTTTGCAGGTCACAGTGGGCAGCAAAGTCACAAGTGTCGCATATTGAAATGCTTAGAAAGATGCTGTGAGTACGATGGGTTATTTTCCCATAGCCAGGGAACATCTTGTCTTCTGTAAGAACAGTAAATTCGCTTTCTGTTCTCTGGGGAATTAGAAAAAAGTGTACAACGTATTGCTGTTTAATCATATAGCAGTCAGTTTAGGTCCATTTTGAGACTGAATATTTACGACAACTATCTTAGTTTGTCTTGCATTATTCAGAGTAGTTTATTTAGTGCTTTATATATATTTTAACTGTTTTCTGGGAAATAGTTTCAAACTTACAGACAGGTTGCAAAAGTAGAAATAGTATAAGGAACATTCATATACCCTTTACCCAGATTTACCCACTAACATTTTACTCCATTTGCTTTATGTATGTGAGTTTTCTCCTTTATATGTAATATTTAAATTATGTTATATATAACATTTATACACACATCATTTACCCCTAAATACACTAGTGCATACATCCTAAGAATAGGTATATTCTCTTATATAACCAGAACAGTAAATTTAACTTTGACACAACACTTTTATCTAATTTTCCATTCATGTTTAATTTTGTCAGTTGACCCGATATCATCCTTTATAGCACCCTCGTCTTATAGTACAGGGTCCAGTCTAGGGGCAGGTATTGCCTTTTTTTTTTTTTTTTTAAGAATACAGCCCCCTACCCTTTAAAAAGTAGAATATTCAGTTTTTTGCTTTTTTTTTGTTTTTTTGAGACAGGGTCTCACATTGTCACCCAGGCTGGAGTACAGTGGCATGATCATGGCTCACTGCAGCCCTGACCTCCTGGGCTCAAGCAATTCTCCCACCTCAGCCTCCCGAGTAGCTGGAAACACAGGTGTGTGCCATCACACCCAGCTAATTTTTGTATTTGTTGTGGACACCGGGTTTTGCCATGTTGCCTAGGCTGGTCTCGAACTCCTGAGCTCAAACAGTCTTCCCACCTTGGCCTCCCAAAATAGTAGGATTATAAGCGTAAGCCAGCATGCCCACCTTTTTGTGTTTTTTTGTATCTAATATTTTTCCAGAAGTTCAGGAAAATAGCCCCTTAGAATTTGAGCTGCATGTTCAATGTATACGAGTATCTTAGTCCATCTGGACTGCTACAACAAAATGTCTTAGACTGGGTAATTTATAAACAATGGAAATATATTGTTCACAGTTCTGGAGCCTGGGAAATCCAAGATCAATGACCCAGAAGAATTGGTGTCTGCTGAGGGCCTGTTCCTTACAGATGGCACATTTCTCACTGTGTTCTCACATGGTGGAAGGGCACACAGGCTCTCTCAGGCCTTTTCTTTAAGGGCACTAATCCCATTCACTAGAGCTCTATCTTTATGAACTAACCACATCCCAAAGGCCCACCTCTTAAAACCAATCCGTTGGGGATTATATTTCAGCACATGAATTTTAGAGGGACACAAACATTCAGAACATAGCAACTGGAAAATGACGGGTCCCGCTTTTCTTCTGCCTTTCAATTCTTATGTATGTGTCTCCACTGGCACAATTTAACCTGGAAACATTTAGGGTAAGTTCTGTGGGAAATAGAGTGCTAGCCTGTCTCCCTATAGGTGCAGAGGAGAATGTAGAAGGGGGTGGCAATCATGCCAAGTTGATCACTGACAAGCTGGCACACGCTCCTGTTGGGACCTATGGGTAGAAGGGAGAGGACAATGAGGCCCCCGGCCTCATGCAGGTTTCAGACTCCAGGGAGACCTATAAGTTTTGGGAGGGAAACAAGCAAAGGGCTGTGACTGAGAGTAACCGAGGCACTCTCTCGGACATAGTGTCCAGGAAAGGCCTCTCAGAGTCCTGAAACATGACAAGGAGCCACAGCTATGTGAAGGGCAGAGACTGTGGGGTTGTGTCTATCCAGGTAGAGAGGTGTCCAGGGCAGTGAACCCCACAGCAGAAAAGAGCGTGATTTATTTTAGGAAATGACGGAAGGTCAATGTGAATGGCAGCTGGTGGAGTGTAGCATCATTTTAAGTTGGAGGGGATGGCAGGGGCTCGATTGTGCTGGGCCTTGTCGGACCTGGTGATGAGCTGGCATTTTGTACTAAGTGAAAGAGAAATTCTCTTATTCTATGTGGCATGTTTGGGCAAATTAGATGTCCATCTTGTCGGAAAATTGTTGTAAGATAATTTTGTTAGAATGAATCACTTCACTAAAATCTGCCAGAAAATATTCATAATAAATATTAAATTTCCAGTGCCTCCAATGTGAACACACTCTTCCATAGGGTTGTTCTACTACAACTGTACAATTCTATATGGCAGCCTTGGTGGGGAGCCATGGAAATGTTTCTTCAGGGAGTGACACAATCCTGTGTGGCTCCTCTGTGGAGGGGCCAGGAGGAGAGGAGAATAGATGAGATGAAGTGTTTTGAAGGTAGATCCTACAATATTTTGGAGATAAAGAGATTGGATGGAGGAGATGGGAAAAAGGATGACAGGATGGTGACTCATCAGGTTTGTGGATGGCAGTGCCGTTTTACTGAGATGGGCAAAACTGGGAAAAGACCAGCCTTTAAAGGTGGAGGGGACAAAGAAATCAAGGAGTAATTAAAATCCAGGTATTTGCCATCCTATCTTTTCTTGAATGTTCTGTTTTCAATTAAAAGTTAATCAAACTATTCACTTTTACAAAATACACATTAGATTCAAGAACAATAACGTGATCTTTTTTGCCTTTCAGGATTAAAAATTGGGTTAGTCAGTCTTGGCGGTGCATGCCTGTAATCCCAGCTGCTGAAGAGGCTGAGAGGGAGGATCCCTTGAGCCCAGAAGTTTGAATCCAGCATGGGCAGCAAAGCAAGACCCAATCTTTTATTCTCAAATGTAAAAAATTAAAAAAAGAAATTGGGGAAATATAAACTCAAGTTTTACTAATCTTTTCAAGTTCCTCTATGTTTTAGCAGTATGTCATACACTTTACACATTATCTTATTTCCTCCATTCAGCAGTTTATGAGGAAGTTCCTTTTTTTTTTCTAAGAGAAAGGGCGTCCTTCCATCATTCAGGCTGGAGTGCAGTGGCTGGATCATTGTTCACTGCACTGCACTGCAGCCTTGACCTTCTGGGCTCAAGGAATCTTTCAGCCTCCTGAGGAGATGGGACTCCAAGTGCCCAGCTAATTTAAAAATTGTTTTGTAGAGACACAGTCTCACTATGTTGCCCAGGCTGGTCTTGAACTCCTGGCTTCAAGCAATCCTCCTGCCTCAACCTCCCAAAGTGCTGGGATTACAGGCTGGGTGTGGTGGCTTACACCTGTAATCCCAACACTTTGGGAGGCCGAGGCAGGTGGATCACTTGTGGTCAGGAGTTTGAGACCAGCCTGGCCAACATGGTGAAAACTCATCTCTACTAAAAAGAAAACACAAAACATATCCAGGCATGGTGGCACATGCCTGTAATCCCAGCTGCTTGGGAGGCTGAGGCAGGAGAATCACTTGAACCTGGGAGGTGGAGGTTGCAGTGAGCCAAGATCACGCCACTGTACTCCAGTCTGGGCAACAGAGTGAGACTCAAAAAAAAAAAAAAAAAAAAGAAAAGAAAAGAAAAGAAAAGAAAAAAAACTGGGTGGGTGGGAGGGTGGGGCTGGGCGTGAGCCATGTGCCTGGCCAGTAATTCCTATTTTTATCTTCATTTTACAGTTGAGATGTGAGGCTCAAAGAGCTGTCTTAACACTTGACTTGAACAGGGTACCACAGTTACAGGGTCGAGTAGGAGTGACTTTGAGTTCCCTGCTTTGTTCCAACTTGGTCAGTGCTATCCAATAGAACTTTCTGCAGTGATGGAAATATTTCATATGTGCATTGTCCAATAGTCATGTGGCTATTAAGCACTTGAAATGGGGTCAGTGTGACTGAGAAACTAAATTTTTAACAAATAAATTTACATTTAATTAAGACATGTGGCTAGTGGCTACTGTGTTTGTTAGCGTAGATCTAAATCAATGGTCTCCAAATTGGGGTACATACAGCCCAGAGAGGGCACAGACTATGAAGAGTACAGAAAGAAAACATACATATATATAATATATATTTAAAATCATTATTTCTGATATTTTTGTGTGTGTATGTTGTTTTTTAATGTACCTAACATACTAGGTACATTATAATAGGTGTATGTGTGTATATAAATACACCCTACATATATTATATATATAATTCTGTGTGTATGTGTGACTGGGTCTTGCTATGCTGCCCAGGCTGGATTCAAACTCCTGGCCTCAAGTGATCCTCCAGCCTCAGCCTCCTGAGTAGCTGGGTATATTACATATGTAACAATTAAAAAATTTTTTTTAAAAAATTTTTTGAGATGGAGTCTCGCTCTGTCGCCCAGGCTGGAGTGCAGTGGTGTGATCTAGGATCACTGCAAGCTCCGCCTCCTAGGTTTACTTACGCTGTTCTCCTGCCTCAGCCTCCCAATTAGCTGGGACTACAGGTGCCCACCACCACGCCTGGCTAATTTTGTGTATTTTTAGTAGAGATGGGGTTTCACCATGTTTGCCAGGATGGTCTCTATCTCCTGACCTCGTGATCTGCTCGCCTCGGCCTCCCAAAATGCTGGGATTACAGGCGTGAGCCACCGCGCCTGGCCATATGTGAGAATTTTTATTTCACACTTATGTAACACTATATAAGTGTGTATATTATATATGTAATAATTTTCACACTTGTAAAGCACTGTGTGCCAGGTATATGATTTACATATATTAATTCATTTAATCTGCATAATGACTCTGTGATATATACTTTTATTATCTCCATTTTACAAGTGAAAAAAACCAAAATCATATTTGGATGTGCCAAGGTTGTTAGAGGCAAAGCCAATGTTTGATTACAGTCATTCTGGCTTCTATCTATGCACTTTATTTGAGCTAAATAAGTACATGAGAAGTGAGGAGGGCAAACATTTTTACTAATGAGAGTGAGTGACCAAAAATATTTGATAACTAATGCTCTAGACTTGACCTTAGACAACCAGACATAGCAATTCCTACTTTCCAAATTTAAAAGGACTCTAGGCATTATTTAGTCCTGCCTTTTCCCCACTGATAGATATTCTGTGCATGTAGAGATGAATGAGGTAGAGTGATGGTACAGACAAGTGACTGGCCCTGGCGACTTCCGTACTCATCTAGAGACAACTCTAACACACGAAAGATTGTGTGTGTGTGATCATACAACTTTCCCCATTTAAAAAAAGTTCATCTTTGCCAATTTTGTTCTAATTATTAACTAAAGAAAAAAAAGACTTGTTTCAGAGACAAACTCTATTGAAATAGAGGAGGATGGGAGGCAGCAAGCCTGGAGGAGGAGGATCCCAGGTGGAACAGCAGGGCGGAACCCAAGTCTGCTCTCTTCCCTAGGTGCTCATCCACGTGCAGCTTGGCTGGTAGTGACTCGAATTCAACAGCAATCAAACGCAGGTTAAAACAACTTACTGAAATAATAGATGAATAAGAAATATAAAATTTACCAAAACTCAATTTTCTCCTACACACCACACACACTTTGTTTAAAGTAAGTATGCTGTTCTCCCCACCTCGCCCCCATCCCTGGTCTACCCTAAGCAACTTCGTTACCTCTCCACGCACCCACCAGAGCAATTAGCTATCAGATTAATTAGCGCACATTTAACCTTATATACTATGCTATAATTACAGTTTCTAGGTATGTGAAGTAGGCTGATGGGGTTTTGTGTCGTCAAAGTTTTGGAAAGACCAGAATTCTAAAGTATGCATTTAAAAGAAAGGGCTGGCTGGAGCACGTGGGGTATGTGTGTGTCGCCGCAGTTCCCTAGGTTTCAAGAGGAGGGATTTTAGGTAAAGCAAAGGGAAAGTGTGACTGGAAGGATTGCTGTGCTAAATGGGAGCAGCAAATGCCAGTACCGACGCCTTTGGGCATCTAAATCCAAAGCCTGACTTTCTCGTTCTTCAGTTCCCTGGGGAGGCCTGCTGTGGGTGGGGAGGTGTCTTCCTTCTATTCTTCCAGTCTCCCTAAGAACTTGGTAGACAGTTGAGCAATACTTTCTAAGGGC
This sequence comes from Chlorocebus sabaeus, assembly GCF_047675955.1. Lineage (NCBI taxonomy): Eukaryota > Metazoa > Chordata > Mammalia > Primates > Cercopithecidae > Chlorocebus > Chlorocebus sabaeus. The sequence goes on from NC_132911.1 coordinate 98,881,348, forward strand.
TGGTCGGAGTCAGGAAAGTCAGGTAAGGCGCCCCACGTGCACCTCAACGCGTCGCGGGAGCGCGTCCAGACATCACACATGCACAAGCTCCGCCCGCGGAAGGCCTGGGCGGGTGTGGCCTCCGCCAAAGGCCCCGCCCCTAGAGCGCGTCGCGAGGGGCGCGAGGGGCGGGGCGAGGGGCGGGGCGAGGGAACTGGCAAGAAAGGGCGGGGGAGCGAGCGGTGTGGGTGTGCTCGTGACCGCGCGCTCGCGCCCGGAGTGTGGGCGGGGGCGCGCCCGTGCGCGCGCAGGGGAGAGGCCAGCCCAGGCAGCCGTTGTCGGGTTCGACTGGAGGGGCGGGGGAGTCACCTGCGAGCGGCTGCGCTGGCGTCCCGCCCGCCCACCGCGTCTGGATCGCGCCGGCTGAGCGGCGCTGCGGGCCGCACACACCCTGGGAGGCCCGGGCGGGGAACGGGCAGAGTCCGCGCCCTGCGTCCGCGACCAGGAGGATCGGACCTTCGCCTTCGCTGCCGCCGCCGCCCGCGGCCGTCGGGGTAGGTGAAGCCCGAGTGGGTGGTCCGCCGGCTCCTGGCTGGCCGGGAGAGGAGACGTGAAACTTTCCGGGCGCTTCCTCCCGCGGTCCCGGAGCCGTCGCGGCGCTGGGAGGTGTTGTCGTCGCGGGCGGTGGCGGCCGACGCCATGTTGGGGTCTGTGAGAAACGGGGCGCTCCCAGCCGCTCCCCTCTCGCCAGGGCCGGCCCGCAGGCCAGTCGCCGCCGCCGTCCTGCCAGCCCGGGAGCAAGCCGCGCCCGCCCGCAGGACGCCGCCGCTGCCGCGGGGAAACGGGGGCCGCCGGGGAGGGTCCGGTCCACGGGTCTGCGGGGCGGGGGCCGGCGGACGCGGGAAGAAGCCCCGAGGTCGGGCGAGAAGTTTTGGCGCCTGGGGACGGGGGTCCCGGAGACGGCCGGGGGCGTCTCAGGGTCGCAACAAATTTCTGTTCGAAAAGTTTGCAGGGTCTGCATGTGGGGACGTTGTGACCTGAACTACATATTTGTATGTCAATTGGGAGAAAAAAATGGCCCCGCAGAACTTGTTCTGATAGAGGCGATGGTTTATTTATTTGGAGCCTTTTAAAGTTTTATGATCCTTTGCCGAATTTATTTTTCTTTTTAAAAACGTGATTGAAGGCCGAGAGCGCGCTGCTGGTGTTGCTTGAATAGCCTTGTGTGCTCTCCGTACATTCCAGCAATAACTTGAGTGTGCGGTGGAAGTGGGTATGAAGGTTACAGACACCTAAGCCCTCCTCGGTAATTCATAGACTCACAAAACACGTTGTTGATAAATGCCTTCTTTGTCGTGTTGTGTAGTACGCTGTTGAAGAGACTCATTAAAGAAAAATTTAGACACTAACTTTGAGAGTCTTAAAGGCATGTGTTCTTTTAAGAATAAGGAGAAGTGATCCTGACAGTTTGAAGTTTTTTTCCCCTGCCTTTAGTTTCTTAAGGGTGAATGCCTACCGTGTTTTGAGCATTTACCTTTTTTTAATACTCTGGTAGCTCGTGGGGTCTTCACGTTAATTCAGTATTAACGAAGGCTTCATTGTAATCTCCTTGGGTCCCGACCGCACGGGGGGTGAATGGTATTAAGCTATTTATTTGGAAAGCACACGTAATTGGCCTCTGAATAAAAGTAGTGTAGTGACTGAGCATCAAAAGAAAAGATTCAGCCTCAGTAACTGAATCTAAATGATTTTTAAATGAAGACATCTTGCTTTAAAATTCTGTTAAATGAACTGAAAAGCCTCTTAAATACAGTAAGCCCTAAAACCCCAAGTTCTTGGAGAATTTTACTTTTTAGATCTAAAAATACAGCTTCTGCTCATATTTGATTGTCAATTTCTTTTTCCTTTTTTCTTCCTTCCTTTTCCTTTTCCTAGACAGGGTCTCTATCTCTGTCGCCCAGGCTGGAGTGCAGTGGTGTCATCTCGGCTCACTGCAGCCTCGACCTCCCGGGGCTCAGGTGATCCACCTCAGCCTCCTGAGTAGTTAGGAATACAGGCGCGCATCACCACACCTGGCTAATTTTTGTTTGAATTTTGTGGAGACAAGGTTTTGCCATGTTGCTCAGGCTCTATTGCCAGTTTCTGTTGTTCTTAAGAATTCTTTTAGCTTTGCTTCATTGTCAAGTAAATGCCATTATAATATTTATTTTTTATTTAGAAATGAAATAAACTAATTTCACAAATGTAGCAGCCAAGCTGGTATTTAACTGGGATCTAATGACTCTGAAACCTTTTCATTTTTCCTATAGCATAACTTTGTAGGATACATAACTCAGTTTTCTGGAGCAATCTGTCCATCTCGTTTGCTCTTATCACTGCTCTGACTTGAATTTAGTTCTTCAGTATACTTATTTCCCAGCGAGCTGATTTACAGGTGATCCTTGTGATGAAATTTTTCCTTAAAAATACTTAAGCCTATACTCTTTGAAGCCTTTTCTGCTCTGTTCTCTCATTCCACTCCCTTTCTCTCCCCAGAAATCAATTAATTTCTCCCATGATATTACTGTAAATATCGCATAAATCTGTCATGACATCTCCGTGACAGCAGGCAACACATCGGGGCTGATTTGCCTCTTCATTCCCTGTATGCCAAGAACATAGCAGATGCTCAGGAAAGGTTTGAATGGATGAGTACACATATGTTTGTTCCTTGTAAATATGCTTCATGAATTTCTTATGAAATTGTAAATTCCATGAGCATCGTAGTTAAATCTTCTTTGTAGTCTTTTTCCCAGTACATGCCATCAACTCCATTAAATCCACAAATTGGTTTATTTTATATATATATACACACACACACGCACATGTATATATATGTTTTGTTGATAATTTACCTTAGTAACTGAGTGAATTTTGACCCAGGAGTACAGAACTTGAATATTTATGAAATTTCTAAGTAGATAATGGATTAAAGTATAATTACTGATGTATGAGAGAGAAACCATGGATCATCAAAAGGATTATAATCATAATTTTAAGTGTGATTGAATGTATTTGAACTTGATGGAAATATTGTTATTGCTTGAAAATTTTAAAGGTCATATTTATACATTTAAGCTCTTGGAACAAATCCCATATAGCTCTATCAATTATTGTTTTGCTGGAATTGTCTTAGAAGTTTTAGAATGCCCTGCTTAATAGAAAGTATATGAATTTTTTTTTTCTGTTGTTTGTCTTTGATGAACCAGCTTTGTACATAAGCTGCCTGCTTATATTTAAAACCAATGTATGGGTTGACTTAACTGAATTAAAAATACTTAATGGATATACTTTCACAGTGCTGTTTTAAGTTGGAAAACCTCTCTAGGTTAAGGTGTTTTGTAATTCTGTAATTTAGACTGTAGAATTCGGGGTTTATTTCCTGCGCCCACCCAAGATAACTTTCTCCCCTGTCAAACTGTAAACCACAAACTAATGTGCTCAATTTAGGGAGGTCCTGGGAAGAGAATAAAAGGCATTCAGATGGTTGCTGTGAGGACACTGGAAAGAAAGCAAGTTGCATGTAGGATGGACTGGAACAAATAAACCTTGTCCTGGCTCAGCTCCTTGCTAGCTTGTGACTCTTGAAAAAGCCGCTTCACTTCTGTAAGCTTCTCTGGACTCATTTGTGAAATGGGCACAGAAATATTTGCCTCAGTGTTATCGTGAGGATCACCCAAGATTCGATGTTTGTGGAAGGGCCTGGAATACGATAAGGTATTATTTTAGGTATTATTTTAACAAATGAACGAATGACAGTGAATAATGTAGAATCATAGAATTTAAAAACTTTTAAAGGGAAGCAGCCTGTAGGAATACCTAGTTCAGTTTTCAGCCTTGGCTACACATTAAAATCTCCTGAGGAGGTACTTAGAAATAATATTGCCTGGATCCCACCCCAGGACAAATAAATCAGAATTACTGGATTTGGGGACAGAACATAGGTAATTTTGCCCCTTTTTAAAAGCACCCCTGACTTTAGTGTTCAGTCAGGTGGTGAAACCTTTTATTTAACTCAATTTCCCATCTCCTTATGCTCTTCATTTTGTAGTTGAATAAAATGCAGAGGAGTTAGCTGCCAGCCACATTCCTATCAGTCAGGCTAGAAAGGATGTATTAAATACTTGGAACTGAGGAAAGCGAAGTGCATAGAGGTTAAGTAAGGGTTACATTCATTTCTGGCCAGAATGGCCACATTTGGAACTACACTAATTCCAGTGACCCTCACTGCTACTCTGCAACAGCAGCCTGCATGTTATGACCATGTTACTTGTCATCATTCAGAACCACTCTACCTCAAGTCTTAAACCTTGTGGCCAGATGGCGATGCAAGGGTCTGTTTCTCTTTTTCTGTCATAACTAGTGAAGCAGCTTTTTGTCCTTATTGTCACCTCTATTCCCTCCTAGGCCATTAGTTGTCTTCCTTCTTTTCAACCTTGAACTCTGTAGTTCATGTTCTAACCATGAACTCACTAGACCACATAGTCCCTCCTCTCCTTGACCTTTGCTGGGTATAACTGGTCAGTTTTCTACTTTTGTCCCTGCCCCACACTCTCCCCCAAAGTCACGCTTTTGGTGATTGTTATGTACTTGTTTTCTACCTGCTATATACTAGTCACTTTCTAATCTTTGTCTTATCCCCAAGTTGACTTATTTTCTCTGTTGCTTTTTCACTCGAGTCAGGTTGCTAACCCCAGTCTTGAAACACTTGACTTTGACCTTGCTTCCTTCTAAAATGATTAAGATTTTATGATGTGAATTTTCTATTTTCTTCTCTGCACCAACTTCATCTTTTTTTCCCCCCATTTTCAGAAGTGGAACTATTTTTAATTCTTTATACTTGTTTCATTTAAACAATAGTTGGGGAAAAAGATTTTTGTGTTCTTTGCTCATATTTTTATTAATTGTACATGTAACTATATTTTGCTTTTTATAGTTATATTTTTCTACACATTCTTCTTTGTATTTTCTTCCCAAACTAGAAGGCTTTTTTTTGTCTATGAGAGAATGTGTTCATTATAAGATAATTAGGCACATCAAAATATTATTAGTCTAGTACTTAGAGATAACCACTACTAACTTTTTGGTGCATATCAACCACTTTTAAATAACAAATCGGCTTATACTATATGTGCTGTTTAGAAACTTTTATTTAATAAAATGCTTTATTTAACAGTTTTTCACATTGAATATTATGTTTCCAAAAAAACTGCCTAAAAATTAATGGATGTGCCATAATTTATTTAGTCTCCTATTGTTAAATATTTAGATTGTTTCCAGCTTTTCCATATTATAGACAAAGCTACCGTGAACTTCATGTGAACAACTGTACACTTTTAATTTTTGTATATATTATTGGAAATAGAACTGTTGTATAAACTTTCTAAAGCATTTATATTGCCAAAATGGCATTTAGAAAAGTTGTTCCAGTGTGTATACAGTATTGTCAAGGATATGAGGGCCCATTTTCACCACATCTTAGAGAGGTGAGTAATTTATGAATATCATTTTAATTTTTATTTCTTTGATTGGGATTGAGAGTCATTTTTAAAATTTTCTGGTCATTTTCATTTTTTTAAATTGACATTTGTTTCTTATTTTTCTGTTGGGATATTTTCCTTTTTTCTTGTGTATTTACAGGAGCCCTTTGTGTATTAAAAATGTTGGCTGGGTGTGGTGGCTCACACCTGTAATCCCAGCACTTTAGGAGGCCAAGGTGGGCAGATCAGATTGCTCGAGTCCAGGAGTTTGAGACCAGCCTGGGCAACATGGCAAAACCCTGTCTCTATAAAATATACAAAAATTAGTTGGGCATGGTGGCACGCCTGTAGTCCCAACTACTCAGGAGGCTGAGGTGGGAAGATCACTTGAGACTGGGAGGTAGAGGTTGCAATGAATTGAGATTGTGCCAGTGCACTCCAGCCTGGGTGACAAAACAAGACCCTGTCCCATCAGTCAATCAGTAAATGTTGACCCTTTGCCATATTACTTTAATATTCTTCCCCCAATGATGAAGTTTTAAAAGTTTAGGTAGTAAAATTTTTCTTTTATGATAGCTTTTTGTGATATATTTAACTATTCCTCAGCTATAAATTTAGGTTTTGTTTTTCACTATTAGAGTTAATAGTGGGAAAACATTTTGTATGCCGCACCCCCTCCACCCCCTTCCTCCAGTTTATTTCTCCAGGATACATTTTTGTGGGTAAAAATTTAAAATATTTTATTGTTATACATTGCCATTAATCCTTGTTTTGTTGTTGTTGTTGTTTTCCATGTGTCCCACTGCTGATTGTGACCTTTTGACAGGTTATTTAGTCTCTGAGAGTTGTGAAACGTGTGAGAGCAGGTTGAAAAGGTGCTTTGTGCTCCTTTGTGTCCCATTCTTTTTTCTCTTAATTTTCTCCTGCTTTCTAAACTAGGGGTTCCCCAAAGTTTAGTCCTCCGCCCTTGTTTTTCTTCCAGCATCAGCCAGCATCTCTAGGTGGGTGACTACCAAATCTCTCTGTCCTGGAGCCCCCTGCCCATCCTGGCATCTTGTGGATGCCCTGGAGGACTTCAAGATAAATATATCCCAGACTGATTTCTTCTCTCTCCTGAAACAAAGCTAGCATCTGCCCAGTGGCTTACCCTTAAGCCTTGGAAGTCATCTTACAGTCCCTTTTCATCCACGTATTCAGTTATTTCCTAAATCCTGTCTGCTATGCCTCCGTTATCTGCCAATTATTGTGGTTCAGGCTTTTCTTACCTTTCATTTAGAGATTGTTGTAATCCTCATATGACTGGTTTCTTTGTCTTCATTCTTCTCCATATTCTCTTCAGTCCATCCTGTGTACTGCTTTTGTGTCTGATTAATATTTTCCTATTTAAAAACCTTTGTCTTCCCATGGCCTGTGTAATAAAGTGTAAACTCTATCTGATGTTTGCTTTCTTTTGAGTTTTTCTCATCCCTGTTTTACCAGACTTCGTATCACTATGCCTTCTCCTGACCCTGCCTCTTCTGACCTAGGTTCCATTATTTCCTCTCTGGGCGAATAGACTTGTGTACCATTATCCATACCCAAACCCCAGATAGTTTGAGCTACTACTTTTGCTTTAAGGCCCAGCTTGAATTTCTAGTTCTTACAAGACATGTTCCTAGATGTTCTACCTGGTCAAAATTACATCCTACCTCAACTCCTTGGCCCTGGGACCTTCATCACTGTTGGTTTTTTTTTTTTTTTTTTTTTTTTTTTTTTTTTTTTTAAGTTAAAAAAAAAGTTTTTGGCTTGTTTTTCCTCTGCTGTGTTAGACTTTGCACAGATTTAAGTTAATTGTATACCTCAGTTTATAGCACACTATAGGGATACCAAACCCCTTCCTCGTTTCGGTTTTTTCCTTGTCAGATACTCCCATGATCATCTTTCCTATAGAAATACAACTGAAGTATATATACTTGTCTATATGAACATGAGAATATAGCTGTCTTTCTCTTCCACAAAGATTTTCAGTTTTGAGTATCTTCTGTCCTTTAATACTGCTTTTCACAGAGCAAGTGATAATAAATGTTTGGCTACTTGGAATTCATTAAAAGTTAATGGTTTCATTTGCTTTTCTGAATTAATCACTTAGACTAAAACCCTGGAGATTACTTTTAGCTTTACTCTTCTATATCCAGTCTGCAGTTCTGAATCTGACCCATCCTTTCTTTTCCTATTATAAGCTTCAGACTCTTCATCAACTTTCCCCTCTATTTTTGCAGTTACTTTTCAACCGGATCCTGTTTTCAGTCTCTTCCTTCTCAATTTATCTTTCATTATTTCTACAGTTATCTTAGAAAAATCCAGATCAGATCAGGTCACTCCTTCCAAAAGTTTCAGAAGGAAGTCTCAGATATTAACAAGATTTTGTCTTATTTTTCCCCTCTTTTCCCACTAAATAACTCCCCTACAGCTTCTGCTGCAGCTGTACAGTGTGACTTCTTCTTCTTTTTTTTTTTTTTTTGAGAGGGAGTCTTGCTCTGTGGCTCAGGCTGGAGTGCAGTGGTGCGATCTTGGCTCACTGTAACCTCTGCCTTCTGGTTTCAAGCAATTCTCTTGCCTCAGCCTCTCAAGTAGCTGGGACTGCAGGTGCATGCCACCACACCGGACTAATTTTTTTTTTTTGGTAGAAATGGGGTTTCACTGTTGGCCAGGCTGGTCTTGAACTCCTGACCTCAAGTGATCTACCTGCCTCAGCCTCCTAAAGTGCTGGGGTTATAGGCATGAGCCACTGCGCCCCGCCCAGTGTGACTTTTTATGTGGGTTTTTACTTGCAAAGCTTTGTGCCTTTATTTAGCCATTTTTTTTGCCTTCTTAAATTCCGCTCATTCTTCACAACCTGTTTTCAGTGTTCAAATGCTGTATTCTCTGTGCCATGCCCTCACTCTTTGCTTTTTTTGCTTCCTTACTACTTTGCTAATATTTTTATTATAATACTTACCTCCTTGTGTTTTGTATTAAACCTTGTGGCATATATTTTATTTCCTAGTGTCTTCTTTGTTCTTTTTTCCACCAAACATATAAACCTTGAATGCAGTGAACAGGTTGTAACTGTTTTGAATGATACTAAAGAAAATTGGCCAGGGATGTGACAGGGTAACTAATTCCTCAGTAGTGTTTTAGTTGAGCTTTACCAGGTTTATTTTTCAGATATTATTTAATTAATTTTTTTTTTTTGTTGAGACAGGTTCTCGCTCTGTGGTCCAGGCTGCAGTGCAGTGGTGTAGTCATGATTCACTGTAGCCTTGGCCCCCCAGGCTCAAGCTATCCTCCCACCTCAGCCTCCCGAGTAGCTGGGACCACAAGTGCACACCACCATACCTGGCTGATTTATGTAATTTTGGTAGAAATGGGGTTTCACCATGTTGGCCAGGCTGGTCTTGAACTCCTGGGCTCAAGTGATCTACCTGCCACGGCCTCCCAAAGTGCTGGATTACAGGCTTGTGCAATTGTGCCCTAGCTATTTTTTAGATATTATCCAATGCTTTCTTTACAGCTGTCAGCACTGTACAGCTGCCCCTGTACAAATACTTTTAGAAATGATGTGAGTTTTTGAATCTGAGTTTTGTGGTGATGAAAATATGCACGTAATCATCATTTTTTATTTACTAACTAAACAGCTGTGCTTTTTGGAGAAAGAAGAAATCATTTATATATATTATCATGAGATTGAAATTTTTTAAAAAACAGGATATGCCTTGCTCAATACTTAGAATTTTTAATTATATACTGTACTGAAATGGGCCACAACATTTGCTTGTAAATTTAAAATCTGTGGGTCTAGTGAAGCAGTTGATGGGTAGGGTGTGGTTCCTGTTTTCTGTGAAAATTAATGTAGACGTTAAAAATGAAGTCTTTGATTTTCATCAAACTCAAGATTGAGAGCTGCTGCCACTTCTAACTGCTGATCATATTCAGTTCAGTGCACATTGATGCCATTTATACAAGCATTTTTTTAGGTGCTGTTGCAAATACAAAGTTGGAGGAAATAATCTTTTTTTAAGGAACCTCCACATCTGTTGGGAATGAGCAAGTACACATATTTTTATGAAACAAATAGACTATAAGTGCTATAAAGTGGTACAAATAAAATGGTATGAGGATATACCTGGCCACAGGAAATACCCAGCCACAATATTTGGCTGTGAGGCGATTGAACTGAGTGTCTTGAAGAATTGGTGAGATTTCACTAAATAGAGAAGAACAAAGGAGGGAGGACATGCCGAGCTTAGAGGTAGGGAAGGAAGCCCTGAGCATATTCTGGTAATAGCTAGTAGTCTGATTTGACTATAACAAAAAAAATGTATAGAAAGAGGTAAAACTGGAAGGATAGATTGCAACAAGTTAGGACTTGACTGTGAAGGGCCTTGAATACCAGGTTAAGGATTTTAGATTTGATTCGGTTGCCCAAGGAATCTGGTTTCTGAATAGACTTACTTGATTATAGCAATAGTTAAAGAATATTAAATCTTGCCTTGTGTAGGATGATTTAAATCAAACTTGTCCAATCTGCAGCCCACGGGGTGCATGTAGCCTAGGACAGCTTGGAATGTGCCCAATATAAATTCGTAAACTTTCTTAAAACATTTTGAGATTTTTTGTGTGTGTGATTTTTTTTTTTTCTTTTTCATTTTTTTGTTTTCTTATTTTCTTTAGCTCATTAGCTATCATTAGTGTTAGTGTATTTTATGTGTGGCCCAAGACAGTTCTTCCAGCGTGGCCCAGGGAAGCCAAAAGATTTAAATAGTAAAAATTTAAAGGGCTTGTTTAGAACTTGAAATCCGTATTTGTTTCCTCTCTCCTACCTCTCTAAAGATGTTTTTAAACCTCCAGTGTGACTGTTCTGATTTTCCAAACTCATTTTCTAAAATCTTCAACTATGACTGACTTGTTCTTACATACTATTTTGCTATCAAATCTTACCTATATGAAACTGCCTTTACTAGTACCCTAAATTAGTCATAGCTTTGCCTTTTACTTCTTTTTAGTATTTGAAGAATCATTTTGAGTGTATCTTATGGTTATTACCATAGATATGTAATTTCTTTTCCTCTTATTTTGTCAGTGGCTATTCCAAATACATAATATAGGTGCATATGCAAAAAATACTTCTGCCATATTTATTTCTGAAGGTGAAGGTATAATGGAAAGAATATGCATTTAAAAAAAAAAAAAAAAAAGGCTGGGCATGGTGGCACAGCCTAATATTAACAAACAAAAAACAAACCCAATAGTACTCATACTGTTAACCCAACACCTGCATGCTCTTAAGGAAAGTTTAAAAAAAGTAAAAGGAACTCGACAAACTTAACACCCCGCCTGTTTACCAAAAACATCACCTCTAGCATTACCAGTATTAGAGGCACTGCCTGCCCAGTGACACTTGTTTAACGGCTGCGGTACCCTGACCATGCAAACAAAGGTAGCATAATCACTTGTTCCTTAAATAGGGACTTGTATGAATGGCACCACAAGGGTTCAACTGTCTCTTACTTTTAACCAGTGAAATTGACCTGCCCATGAAGAAGCGGACATAAAACAATAAGACGAGAAGACCCTATGGAGCTTTAATTTACAATGCAATCAAAACTATACAAATCTACAGATTTTAAATTACTGCACCTGCATTAAAAATTTTGGTTGGGGTGACCTCGGAGCATAACCCAGCCTCCGAACAACCTATGCTAAGGCCACACCAGCCAAAACGAATCAGTATGCACAACTGACCCAATAACTTGACCAACGAAACAAGTTACCCTAGGGATAATAGCACAGTCCTATTCTAGAGTCCATATCGACAATAGGGTTTACGACCTCGATGTTGGATCAGGACATCCTAATGGTGCAGCAGGTATCAAAGGTTCGTTTGTTCAACGATTAAAGTCCCATGTGATCTGAGTTCAGACCGGAGCAATCCAGGTCGGTTTCTGTCTATTCTATATTTCTCCCTGTACGAAAGGATAAGAGAAATAGGGCCCACTTCACAAAGCGCCCTCTCTCCATAGATGATATAATCTTAATCTAATAGAATATCACACACCCAATCCAAGAACAGGGTTTGTTAAGATGGCAGAGCCTGGTAATTGCATAAAACTTAAAACTTTATAATCAGAGGTTCAACTCCTCTTAACACCATGCCTGTAACAAACCTTCTACTTCTTATTGCACCCGTACTAGCCGCCATAGCATTCCTTACACTTATTGAACGAAAAATACTAGGCTACATGCAACTACGCAAAGGATCTAATGTTGTAGGCCTCTGTGGGCTATTACAACCCTTCACCAACGCAGTAAAACTCTTCACTAAAGAACCCTAAAAACCCTCAACATCCACCATTATCCTCTATATTACTGCCCCAACCTTAGCCTTTTCTATTGCCCTTCTCCTGTGAACTCCCCTTCCTATTCCCAACCCCCTAATTAATTTCAGCCTAGGCCTTTTATTCATTCTAGCTACATCCAGCTTAGCTGTCTACTCCATTTTATGATCAGGGTGAGCATCAAACTCAAACTACGCACCAATCAGCCTGTAATCCCAGCACTGTGGGAGGCGAGGCGGATGGATCACCTGAGGTCAGGAATTCAAGACCAGCCTGGCCAACTTGGTGAAACCTTGTCTCTACTAAAAATACAAAAATCATTAGGGTATGATGGTGGCTGCCTGTAATCCCAGCTACTCGGGAGGCTGAGGCAGGAGAATTGCTTGAACTCGGGAGGCAGAGGTTGCAGTGAGCCGAGATTTTGCCATTGCACTCCATCCAGCCTGGGTGATAGAAGTGAAACTCTGTCTCAAGAAAAAGCAAAAAACAAAAAACCCAGGAAAAAAAACAAAAAACAAAACTGTGAGGCCATTTGATAATTGCTTAGCTAGTTAGTTCATGACTCAGTTTTTTTGTAAAATTAAAGTAATGATCACAGCAAAATCGAGATTATTAAATGAAAGAGTATAATGTGGATGTGCTATTATGCACATGTGTAGGTGCCCAGTAAATGTTACTTCCTTTTTTTCTTTCTTGGCTGAGATTGTAGAATAAGTCTACTTTTCCGTAATAGGCATGTTTGGTACCTATGAGAGATATAAAGAAAAAAAAATGACCTCTGTCTAAATGTGATTCAGAATTTTGAAGTTTCCATTTTTCTTAATCCAGTTTTAATAAATTTAAAATTAACATATGAAAGTTTTGTCTTACCAAAGAAATGAACCTCTTCCTTTTATCACTAGTAATTTCTACAACACATATTGTGTAGTTGGTTGGCCACAGTGGCAGAAATCCTGGTGGAAAGGGACAGAAAAAATCTTGACCTCTCTTTTTGATGGAATAAGTAGAGTGTACTAAAATTCCAAATGCAATTTGCTAAATTTTCAAGTATTTCTTTTTTTGCTTTATCATCTTAATGATTTATTGAGACTCTTACCAAGAATTCCCTGATTATTATTCTGGTTACTAAACTGTAGAACTTTTGAAAGTAAGAACTGTCTTGTCCCTTGCAGATGGTAGGTACTCAGAATATTTGTTCATTTGACTTAGATGTATTAAGAAAGGAATAGTTTGCTTTGATACTATACATTTGCTCAGGAGGATGTACCTCTGATAGTTTATTGCTGTTTGTTTTTACCTCTGTTCTCCAGTTGCTTGTTAGCTTCTTCCTTTCTTTTTACATTTTCTGTAAAGTTTCAGTCCAGCAGTAACACAGATTTTAAAATCTTGATTGAGATTAAAAGAGTCATAAATTTGATTAAAAATTAACTTATAGACAAGTAAGTCTACAGTAAACCAGAAAATATGGCCCATTTACTATCAAAGACTCACTATTTTAAGGACCGAAAGAGCTTTAAAAATTATGTTTTCTTCCTTAAAAAAAAAAAAAAAAGGTAAGTAATTCGTATGAAATCACTTATTTAGTGTCTGAACCAAGATTAGAATCCAGGTCCTTTAGTTCATAGTTCATTGGTTTTCCACTATAATGCACGGTTGAATACTGAAGCTCACTGATAACAGATATCATGGGTATATGTAAGAAATAAAATTAGATTTGTTTTCATTTTAAACTGACCTGTAAGGATGAGACAAGAAGTATTGATTTTCCAGTAGGGAGAACTAGGACATAGTAGTCTATGACAGTTGGTCTTTCTTCTCAATTGTAGGTAGGATTCTGTGTCTTTTTTTTTTTTTTTTAAAGAGTTTTTGCTCTTCCAATTACATTTTTAACAGGTGGTAGACACCCCACTGAAGAACATGCTACTTTAAAAGCAGGTTGTTACCAAAAGACTAGGATGGAGTTTAGACATTGTAAATGCAGTTCTTGTCTACAGTGTGAAGAAGATAACTTGAAACCTTTGATTATTTTTAAAAATTGGTATATAAAAGCTGGCTTTATAAAAGATATGCTTCTGCTCTAATTTTTACATTTTAACTGTGAATTAACACTGCCAGGCACTGCTGGAAAAGAAGACAATGTAAAAAAAAAAAAAAAAAAAAAAAAGGTAAAGTGGAAAACTGTTGAAATTAATAGAATTCTATGAAGTACCTGAATGTGAAAAGAAACAAGTATCAATAGTTTTCCTATTAACAGTTTTAACTAATTAGAAAACATGCTGTGAAAAAGAGCTTAGATTCAAAGTGGCAACAAAAAGTACAAAATCTGGGAGCCTATTTAAGAAGTGTAACTATCTTACAGAAGAAGCATACAAAATTACTATGCCATAAAAGATTTGAAGCCTTGGGAAGAGATACTATCACCCTTAAATGCTCAAAACTGTAAAGATGTTAATTAAATTAATTTATGGATGTAACATAAGTTTCATCAACGTTTCAGTGGAATTTTATTCTTTTATTTATTTATCGTAATTAAAAAATGGTTCTAAAGCTTAGCTACACGTTACAATTATCTGAGGAACTTTAAAAATATTCTGGTGCACAGGTCTTACCCTGCATACCCCGGACCAATAAAATTAGACTATCTGGGGAAGAATCTAGGTATTGATGTTTCTTAACCCTTGATATTTATCAGCAGAATTCATTGTTCTTAATTTTAGGTTTTCGGTTTCTTTTCTGAGTAGTTCTAATTATTATATTGATTCATATTCTATAACTCTTTTCTTAAAGTCTTCCAAAGAACAAAAACAAAATTTACTTATTTTAAAAAGCAAAATAAAACTCATTCTAGCGTGCAGTTACCATATGGTTTCTTTGGGTATTCATAAATCTAAGATATATTATGGGATCTTAGTGATTTTACTTTTCCTATATCTTGAAGCATTTTGCTATTTCATTATCCTGCAAATTATTTAATCATTATTCATTAATTTCCTCCAATTATGCCAAAAAGAAGAAAATGGAAGAGTGATAGAATTGCCAAGAAGGATGACGCAGTGGTGAAATATAGCATCACTACTGTATCATTTCTTAAAAAGATACGAAAACAGTTTTGAGATCATCCTTTTTAGCATTTTTGTTCTAAACTTTCATTTAACATATTTGAGAATTCATATTTTTTCATTTATTTTCTGTCTTTAATAGCAAAAAAAAAGGCAAAGGAAGACATTTCAAAACTATTAGACAAGTCAGAAGATAAATGCAAAGAAACAACACTTAATAATGATAGTGAATTTAGTTGTATAAGTGAAATCTTAGACTGTGAGTCTTCAAATGATGATTCCTAGATGAGTTTTTTTCAAACTCAAGAATTAACAATATTTCTAAGGACAAAAATTGGAAATAATATATGTTCGTGCATTCGAAGTTTCTTTCAAAGGATGTTTCCTATTTCGGATATATCTACCTTTAAAATCAGAGAAAGATGAAATTAAAAATTCTGTTATGTTTAAGTTTTTATGAAGCTTTCTCTTAGTTTTTTAAAAAAACTACTTTATTATTTTTGTAAATTGGTCATAAAATTACTTAAAATATTAAAAATAAAAGGTATTTTGGACCCAGATAGTCAATTGAAGTGAACATTTTTTTTTCTGATATGCCAAAGGTTAAATCTGCCTTGTGATTCCAATGTGAAGCTAAGGTTGAGAACCGCTATTCTACGTAGATTTTATCTGGACAGATAAACAAGATTAGTTAAAATGTTTTTAAGAAAGTTGAGTAATGGTCTAGAATAGAGCTACCAGATATATGGTACTGACATAGGAATTATGAAACAGGTTAATGGATTAAAGCAGATAGTCCAGAAGCAGATTTTAGAATAGGTAAAAATTTAATATGAGAGTGACATCAATCAGTAGGTTAGATTACTAATAGCATTAATGCAAGCTACCACTCGTTGACTACTTGCTGAACATTTTATATGCGTTATCTCATTAATCTTTTCCTTGATGTATCTGCTATTACTTCCATTTACAAGTAAGGATATCTGAGGTCACACAGTTCTTGGTGTTTCTGGAACAATTAGTTAGCTCTTTTAGAATGCAAATATTTGAAAAGCAAAAAAGTATTTTTACCTATGCCAGAATACATTTTAGGTGGATAAAATGATTAAATGTAGAGTTTATGTCATAAAGCATAGATAATAAATAGGTGCATCTGATATCTGGAAAGGGAACCTTAGGAGTGATGGAAGAAAAGTCACCAAGAAAAGATCTGTAAGTTTAACTGCTTAAGAAATACAACTGACTTCGTGTCAAACACCATAAAACTATAGATTAATATATTAGAAAAACAAACAAAGGATTAATAGCTTTTATATGTAACACACTCAGATTAATAACCTCTAAATATATAGTTTTAAAATGCAATTGATTAATAAACACATTAGAAAATCATTGACCTCATTAGGTAGCTACGGAATAAAACATTCAATTAAAAGTACTTTTCCTTCCTGTCTTAGGACCTTTGTTTATAGTATTTCCTTTGCATGGCTGACTCCTCATCCCTTAAGACTCAGTTTATCATACTACCTCAGTGAGGCCTTTTTGTACTACTCAATCTAAATGAGTTTCCCCCTGTATCTTGACAACCGGCTTATTTCCTTCATTGTACTTCATCTTTTGGAATTACCTATTTATTTATTGGCTTTCTCTTCCACTGGCCTCTAAGCTCTAAGAAGAAAAGCGTAATACCCAGCATCTAGAGAGTGCTCAGTGAATAATTGTTGGATGAATAAACACTAAATAAAAGTGAGTCAAATGAATAAAGCAAGATGGTTTTAAAAATCTGTCATGCTTGCTGAAATTTTTAAAGAAAAATACCATATGTAGGACAAGATGGAACGGATACTGTCTTTGTGCTGCTTGGTAAATTGGTGTTAGTTCCAGAATGGAAATTTTGTAAAAGGTAGCAAGATTCTTTATTCCTGCCTTTTGACCCAGTAATTTTATTTACTTCTTAGAATTTATTCTATGAAGCCACTTCTGTGAGGGGATGGGAAAGCTTTCTTCTAAGTTCTTCCTATATTCACTGATATTCTTTCCCAAGAAAAGTAGACATTACTCAAATTGAACCATGTTTATAGCTCTCTTCTGCTTCCTCTTTTGGTGCCCCTCAACGAGTAGGATATGGGAAGGATTCAGTCCTTGGCTAGGCCCTGTAATCTTGTATTCTAGTCCTCTTACAAAAGTATAGCATTCTTTCTGCTTGGGGCACCTGAGTGTGCTGGAATTAAATTTAGATTTGGGCTTTAGGGGAAGGGGGAGGCCTTGCTTAGGCCCTGAGCCAAATGGTAGTGCCCTAATCCAGTTTACCAAAGAACATTATTTGGGGTATCTAGCTGTAACCCAGAAAAAAGTGGCACTTTGATTCCCTTTTGATAACCTCTCCCCACTCCTTTCTTTCCTTGCTGCTGCTTATTTCCCTACCACCATTCTCTCTTTCTCTCTCTTGTGTGTGTGTGTGTGTGTGTGTGTGTGTGTGTGCAGGGCAGCATTTGTGTATTCCTGGGTTTTTTTGTTCAGTGCTTACTATCTTTTTTTATGTCTGACACATACAGAAAATGAAAGAGGATAATGGAAGAGGCTGCTTAAGGCCAAAGGCCTTAGGTTTTGTGTATGCCCATTTTTTTTCAGATATAGGTGACAACCCATCAATCAATCAAGTGGGCTGCCAGAATCATTAAAATAAATGAAGGTAAAATAATGCATCGATCATTGTTGAAATAATTATACGAGTGTTTGTAACCTTGCAATATAAAATGTGTTTATGTTGGTCATTGTCAAACTTTGAAAGCTATTTGCTTTGCTGCAGCCATATACTAATTAATAATGCCCCAAACCTCGCTTAAGTTGCATCATTCTTAAACAGGGAGAAAGATTTATGAACAGAGATTTAGACTTAATATATTGAAAAATTTGGACAATGAAAGATTATCAAGAGACTAGCTGGGTAAATCATGACATATCCATCCTTTCAGGTCATTTGTTCAAGATAGTATTCCCTTATCTTCAGTTTTTTAGGGTTTGCAGTGAAGGTCCAGAGGTTAGTTAATAGCTTCCTTAGAGTTCTTGTAGAGTCAGTGGAGTTCGAAGGAACAATTAGTGTGCCATAATATACTGTAACATCACAGAGAAATCAGATTTGAGGCCTGGTCTGCTGTGACAGCCTTGGGCAAGTTATTTAACCCCTCTTTGTCTGTTTACTCATCCATAAAATGGAGCTAATAGTGCATGTATCACAAGGTTGCTGCAAGAGGGATAAATACAGTAATAAGTGCAAAGTGCTCAGCACATTGGTTGGACTCCCTATGAGTAGAGTTCATTCCAGGTTAAGTTTTGCTTTTACATTATTAAATATCTTTGTGCCTTAATGTCTTCATCAGCTCACAGTTCAGCTAATATTATTAGATGCTTCTTTGGGGGACAATAAAATCTTCTCTAGTGACTTTATAAACATTTCAAACAGTTCAAATCAGAAAATAATATGAAAAGCACTCTACAAATTTATGATAGTATTACTTTTCATAGTAGCAATAATTGGAAATCTGTGTTGTATGTGAGTTAATTAATATGTCGAAATGGGTGGACTCAGTAGTTGATTCAGGTGGAGATAAATAGATCTGTGAGTTTTTTTTTTTTAAGTGCCAATATCTTTTCCTGCTTTAGGGCCTTTGCAGTTACTCCTTTTGTCTAGAATATTCTCCCCTATCCTTACCCCTTCTTATGTCTGCCCATCTAGTACAGCTGAAATGACACCACTGTAGAAAGGCCTTTCCTGACCATCTAGTCTGAATAGTGACTCTCAGTTTCTTTTAAAAATTGCTTTAAAAAAAATTATAGAATTGATTAGTACTAGATTCTCGATTTTGTTTTCTCTTTCCTCCTCCCCAACTAGAATGTAAACCCTGAAGAGCAGGGACCTTTCCTATATTGTTTAATTTATTACTTTTAAAAATTTTTATCTAATGTCACATACTCAAGTATGATCACCTGTGTTGTTTATTTTTACTTTTCCTGCACCTAGATCCTAAGTGCCTGACAAATACTTGTTGAATGCCTGAATATAATGTAAAATATGAAAAAATGATCCATAGTATCTGGAGATAAACTACCATTGTTGATAGTATAGTATATATTTTCCAACTTTATGTTCTGTGTGTGCTTACATATACAGATATCTATGATTATGCTTTTGAAATATGTATTCCATTGAGTCTAAAGAGAAACATTTTTTAGTATATTTTATGTCTTTGAAATTGGGCTGTC
Organism: Chlorocebus sabaeus; assembly: GCF_047675955.1. NCBI lineage: Eukaryota > Metazoa > Chordata > Mammalia > Primates > Cercopithecidae > Chlorocebus > Chlorocebus sabaeus. The sequence goes on from NC_132911.1 coordinate 98,900,524, forward strand.
TTATAATCAGTGGTATGCTGTGGTTTAATTGGCAACATTTTTCTCTTTATGAGTTGCACATAAATATGTCTTAAAATCTATAGCATCTTAGATATGATGAAATATGGTATTTATTTGAAATAACAATGAGATCAGGATATGCATCTCTTTTCCCCACCTGAAGATCTTGAGCATTTTCTTTGTCACTAGTTTTAGATCTATCTTATTCTCAAGAGATGTGATTAAAGGTATGTCATAACTTTTTCAACCAATTCCTCTTGATGGATATTTGCAGCTTTTCCAATTGTTTTCTGTTATAAACAATGCTGTACTGATTATCCTTGTACATATCTTCATGCATGTGAGTGAAATTTCTTTAGATTGGTGAATGCACATATTCTCTGTAGTGTACAAGAGTACCTATTTCCCTATACCTTTATGAGTACTGCATCTTAGTAAGTTTAAAAATTTCTATTAATCTAAGTGAAAAATATACTAATGTTTAATATCATTTCTTTATGATAGAGATTGAGCCTCTTTTCCTGTTTATTAGCTGTTTTTATTTCCTTTTCTGTGATATACTTGTGCATAGGATAGTAGACTTTTAATTGGCTGGCATATTAGTCCTAATTAGAAAGAGAAACCTTTCCAGTTTGGAACCATGGGTTATCCTATTAATTCTTGGGAAAAACTTTTAGGCCTGCCACATCCTACCTTTGTGGAGGACAAAAGGGCTTTATAAAGATCCAAGATTTGGGGGGAGACAGAATTCAGGAATAACCAGAATTCTAGTGTCCTTTATAATGGAGGCCAAGAAGGGTTAGAGTGTCAGTTTTTGAGCTGAATACTGGAACTTGTACTATGCTGTTAGTCTTTAAACTTTAAATTTTCTTCTTCTCAAGGCTTGTTGTTCTTTAATATGACTTGGTTATAGTATAGTAGTATTAGTTTAGTAGGTTTGAAATAGGATACAACTCTGGGACTTGAGTGAAGTTAATATTGGACTTATAGATTAAATGTTTAGATTAATATGGTGTTTTGTACATTGTTAAAATGTTATTAACATTTTTTAGTACCTTTGCTGTGTCAGACCATATCAGTTTCAAACATAGCTATCAGATGATCTCTGCTTTTTAGGTTCTGCAGTGGTCTGTGGAGGAACAGATTTCAGTCCTTTGGTAAAAGTGAAGCTACAATATACATGGAATATGGAAAGCTCACAGGAAGGGTTTTAGTCTAGCATGGGAGTTTAAAGAAGGCTTCCTGGAAGAGGTACGATAACCTAAACTAAGTCTTGAAGGATGAGTTTGAGTTAGCTGCAGTAGTAAGTAGTAAAAGGAACAACAGTGAAATGGACTACAAGTAGCAGAGTGTTCTTAGAATGTAACATTTGAGGTGAAGAGTGACTTATGGTGAGGCTGCAGTGACAAGTAAGAACCAAGTAATGAAAGGCCTTGAACACCCTGTATTTAATAGGCTAAGGGATCGTTTTGAGCAATGATGGGGTCAAATTAGCATTTTAGAGATCACTGCCAAAAGATGATTTGGGGGCAAGACTGAAGGCCAGGAGACATATTGGGAAACAGTTCTAGTAATCCAGGTGAGATAATTAAGGCTGTAGCTCAGTGGTAATAGCTTACTGGGAAAATAGTAGTCATTTTTCTTAGTTTATGTAACATTTTGTTCTCTATTGTTCAGAATCCCATTGAGATTACATTTCATTGAACATTATTTTGCAGAGATAAGTTATGTTAATTATTCAATCATCTTTCAATTATGTCTGTAGGAAGTTTATACTTTTACAAATACCTGCTTAACTAGTGTGGTGCTACATGGAGATGACAAATAAGTGTTTTTGATGATTTTAAAAATTGAGAAATGTTAGCCCTTTTGGTGTGCTTAGTGATTATCTTAGAGGGAAAGAATTTTAGAACATTTTGCCTTTGTGTAGAAGCAATGATTTGTTAGCTTAAATTTATATATAATTATAGGAATTTATAATTTATATGTGCTAATTTCTTTTTCTTTTTTTTTTAAAAGGCTATTAGTGAAAGATGGTGGATCGCTTGGCAAACAGTGAAGCAAATACTAGACGTATAAGCATAGTGGAAAACTGTTTCGGAGCAGCTGGTCAACCTTTAACTATACCTGGACGAGTTCTTATTGGAGAAGGAGTATTGACTAAGTTGTGCAGAAAAAAACCCAAAGCAAGGCAGTTTTTCTTATTTAATGATATTCTTGTATATGGCAATATTGTCATCCAGAAGAAAAAGTATAACAAACAACATATTATTCCCCTGGAAAATGTCACTATTGATTCCATCAAAGATGAGGGAGACTTAAGGAATGGATGGCTAATCAAGACACCAACTAAATCTTTTGCAGTTTATGCTGCCACTGCTACGGAGAAATCAGAATGGATGAATCACATAAATAAATGTGTTACTGATTTACTCTCCAAAAGTGGGAAGACACCCAGTAATGAACATGCTGCTGTCTGGGTTCCTGACTCTGAGGCAACTGTATGTATGCGTTGTCAGAAAGCAAAGTTCACACCTGTTAATCGTCGCCACCATTGCCGCAAATGTGGTTTTGTTGTCTGTGGGCCCTGCTCTGAAAAGAGATTTCTTCTTCCTAGCCAGTCCTCTAAGCCTGTGCGGATTTGTGACTTCTGCTATGACCTGCTTTCTACTGGGGACATGGCCACATGCCAACCTGCTAGATCAGACTCTTATAGTCAGTCATTGAAGTCTCCTTTAAATGATATGTCTGATGATGATGATGATGATGACAGCAGTGACTAAGGACACATTTGGGAGTATTTAATCAGGTGTGGCTGTCTGAGAAATCAGCTCTGGGGGAAATGTAAGATTCTGGGCTCTCTGTTTTGTTCTAGCCATGAATTTGCCTGAGAAACTTGTAACCTATGTGCCTCAATATATTCCATAGAAAGTAGGTCCCCTGCCTTCTCCCACTCCTCGCACTCTTCTACAGGGATAGACTTTTGCGAATATATCAGATACATTTTTTGTTTCTTATTCTTGTTTATTTTTAGGTTATTTTCTCGGAAGGTTGGGAAAAGATGTTTGTTTAACAGATCATGTACTACTGTGTTGTTTTCATTTCTGTTATAGGTAAAACTAAAAGCACAGAATGGTGGGAAAGGGGTTATAATGTGGTTCATTAATATGTTAGTAGCTTTTTTCTAACCATTGTGTCTAATGGTTAAAACACCAGTAACAAAAACACATGATTTGGAAATACTTTGTTTGGCTTTTTCATATACCTAGTGGTGCCTTATCATAATAGCACTGTTACATGAAATAAGCCCCCTACCTTCTTACTTTCTGGTTTTCGAAAAAATACACTGGTGCTCTTTGAAGTGATAAAGTGAGTGTTTATGAATGGGTGTAATTAGGAAATACTTCTCATCCGACAGCTACAAATAACTAAGTTTGGAGGTATTTTCGCTCTATATGAATAAATATTTTTCCATAAAATAGTTGTGATTATATATTTGTTTTATATAGGTCCCAAATTATAATTGTCAAATATATATTTTAAATTAATAATAGGTTGTCATTCTTAGGAATTTGGTTTGAAATTTATCAGTTACATAGAATTATACTGCATTAGCTTCCATCTTTAGTAAGACATATTTTTAGATATAAATTCCTCTGCTTTAACATTATTTCTGGATTGAAAATCTTATAAAACCCTTGAAAATAAACAATCTCTTTTTTACAAAGCCTGTGTTAGAGCACAGGTTTACCTAGGCTTGAAGATTTGGAAGAAATAATGTGTAAAGATGGTCTCAAGGCAGACCACTTTAAGTCTGGCTAGACTTCATATCGTGGAAGTATTATCTATTTCAGTGTGAAACTATCTTGAATTTGCAAATATAGTGTTATATTTTATAAAGTTTTGTAAAATCCCAAACAATATTTCTATTTTTGTAAAACAATTGTATGTGTAATCTGTATCTGAAATCAGTTTGCAATCTATGGAAATAGAGTAGCAATTGCTATTTCTAAATTGTGAACTGAAAGTCAATCTAGATTTATTTTGAGAAGTAATTGCTCACTCTTTACTTTTGAGGCAGCCATTAGGTTGAAAGTATATATTTATCATATAAAACTTGATGTGTTTTGCACTACTCTCTCCATTTATATGCTGCAAACAGCTAGTCTTTGAAATATGGAAAATCAGCAGTCTAAAGTTTGTTTTAAATTCTAAATTAAAAAAAATCTTCAAATCTGAATATACTGCAAATGTCATGAGAAGTTTGATTTAGTAACTTGTGATGGAGGATTCTTTGGTATCTTACTCTTTGGTTAGGGCACTAATTTTACTTACCTATTAGATTTTGAAAGCATCTGAGATATACAAATCTCCCTGTAGGAAATGTGAAAGAAAAGCACAACAAAACTAGGGTTTTCTGTTCGTTTGCTTGCTTTTATGTTTTTTTTTTTTTTGGTTTGTTTTAATATCAGGTGGATTTTTGTTTGTAAGCAATATATACATATAATCAACCAACATATCTGAAAAGGATCATGAAACCTGAGAAATGCTAATGGAGACTTGCTGGTACATAGGAATCTAGCAAATTCAGGAACCAAGGGGAAATGTTCTGAGATAACATTTACATTGTCAACCTTTATTGACTTTGTTTTTACAATAAAAAATATTTTACAACTTTCTGTTCTCCATATATTGTGACTTGAGGATTCCCCCCTTTGCTAAGATAATAAATATATTATGCATATTTTGCCTAATAATTCAACAGCTGTGAGTTCCTGCTGTGTGCCAGGCATTGTTCTAGGCAGTAGGTTAGAGCAGTGAACAAAACTCCCTTTTGGATTTACTGCATGAAGGCTCAGAAAACAAACATTCTTCCAAATGCTGAAGATATGGCTTAATGTTATGGGGCAGTGCCTTAATATAATTTGGCTTTGCTGTCTAATTACTGTTAGAAGGAATGACTTGACCTGAATTGACATGTCTCAGAAGGAAACAGACACGTGGCTGACAGGTATGTGAAGAAATGTCCAAGATCACTAATCATCAGGGAAATGCAAATTAAAACCACAATGAGATAATAATACCTGACACCTGTTGAATGGCTGTTATCAAAAAGATGAAAGAAGCGTTGGCAAGGAGATGCAGAAAAGGAGACCCTTGCACACTGTTGGTGGGAATGTAAAGTAGCACAGCCATTACGGAAAACAGTATGAGGTTCCTCAGAAGGTGAAAATAGAACTACCTGTAGCATCTAGCAATCCCACTGCTAAGTATATATTAATATCTGAAAAAAATGAAATGAATATATTGAAGAGAGAATCTGCACTCCCATGTTCATTGCAGCAGCATTCACAGTAGCCAAGATATGGAATCAACCTAAGTGTCTATCAGCAAATGAATGGATAAAGAAAAGGTGGTCTGTGTACACAGTGGAATATTATTCAGCCATAAAAAATTCCTGTTACTTGTGACAACATGGATGGAACTGATGGACGTTATGTTAAGTGAAATATGCCAGGCACAGAAAGACAAATACTTCATGATCTTGCTTATATGTGGAATCTAAAAAAGTTGAGCTCATAGAACCAGGAGTAGAATGATGGTTACCAGGGGCTGGTTGAGGGTGTGGGGGTGGGAGATGCTGGCCAAAGGACACAAAATTTCAGTTAGGAGAAATAAATTCAATAAATCTATTGTACAATATGATTTCTATAGCTAAGAGTGTATCCTTGGAAATCAGAGATTTTGTATTCTCACCACAGAAACTGATGAGTATGTGATGTTAATTCCCTCAATTTGGCCATTCTGCAGTGTATCCATCTTTCAAAACAAATCCACAGTACCATATATATATAATGTATAATGATATGTATAATTATATATTACACAGTACCATATTAGATATATATAAAAATTTTTGTCAGTTTTTAAAAAAATAGACTAGGTGCAGTGGCTCACACCTGTAATCCCAGCACTTGGGAGGCCAAGGTGGAAGGATCACTTGAGCCCAGGGGTTCAAGACCAGCCTAACATGGCAAGACCCCAACACTACAAAAAATAAAAAATTAACTGGTCATGGTGGCATGCACCTGTGGTCCCAGCTGCATAGCTACATGGATACTGAGGTGGGATGATAGCTTGAGCCCAGGAAGTTGAGGCTGCTGTGAGCTGTGCTCATATCACTGCACTCCAGCCTGGGCAACAGAACAAGACCCTGTCTCACAAAATGAGTACATTTCAAAAGAATGACTCATACTATTTTGACTTAAACCATTACAAAAGTAATAGGGTAAAATCGTAAGTTTAGATTTTTTTTTTTTTTTTTTTTTGAGATGGAGTCTCGCTCTGTCACCCAGCCTGGAGTGCAGTGGTGCGATCTCAGCTCACTGCAACCTCCACCTCCCGGGTTCACGCCATTCTCCTGCCTCAGCCTCCCGAGCAGCTGGGACTACAGGCGCCCGCCACCACGCCCGGCTAGTTTTTTTAATATTTTTAGTAGAGACGGGGTTTCACCGTGTTAGCCAGGATGGTCTCAATCTCCTGACCTTGTGATCTGCCCGCCTCAGCCTCCCAAAGTGCTGGGATTACAGGTGTGAGCCACCGTGCCCGGCCAAGTTTAGATTTTTGATGTAGATCCTGCCTTCTTACAGAAATATTCTAATGACTCGAAACCAAAATTCCAGAGCTACATAAACCATTTCACTCAATAAATATGTATTGAGTACTTTTTTTTTTTTTTTTTCCTGAGATGAAGTCTTGCTCTGACACCCAGGCTGGAGTGCAATGGCTGTTCACAGGTGTGATCATAGCATACTGCAGCTTCAGAATCCTGGCATCAAGTGATCCTCCTACCTCAGTCTCCTGAGTAGCTTGGACTACAGGCACAAACCACACAGTACCTGGCCGTATTGAACACTTTTAATATGTCTACTATCATTAGAATAAGAACAGCAATTCATTCTTTCCCTTATTTTCATGACCTTGATATTTTTTAAAGATCATGCACCAGCGATTTTGTAGAATAACCCTTGATTAGGATTTGATGTCTTCTCATTATTAAATTCAGGTTATGCATCTGTGTAGCAGAAATATCACAGAGGTTGTATCGTCACATCAGATGGTACCCAATTTCAATTTGTTTCATGGCATATGTTCACTTTGATCACTTGATTAAGGTGGTGTATCCCAGAATTCATTGTAGAGTTACTCTCTTTATAGTATTTTTGAGGTGGTACTTTTGAGATTATGTAAATATGCTCCTCCTCAAACTTTCAGGTCATTTAGTTTTCAGTATGAACTCAGTTTCCTGATTCAGTGGTTCTCAAACTTGAGTGTGCATCAGAATCTTTTGGAGGGCTTGTTAAAACAAAGACTGCCAGGTCCCATCTCTAGAGTTCCTGATTCTGTAGGTATGGAGTGAGACCTGAGAATGTGCATTTCGAACAAGTTTCCAAGTGGTACTGTTAGTGCTGCTGGTCCAGGGACCACATTTTGTTACTTGTTATTGTCATTATTTTGATGCTCAGACTGTCTCTAATTTGGTCAGTGGCCAACTGGCTTCTGTGGCCTATTGACAAATCTTCATTATTTGAACGCTTCTTTACTTTTCTGCTACAGCAAGATGTTCCAGGCTCATCTTGTACTTTCCCTGCCCCAACCCTGGAATTGGCCATTTCTTCAAGGATCCCTGGTTTCTTTTAGTGCTAAGTGGTACTTAGAAGGCAAGATCTGAGCACCAGGTGTGCTCATTGCCTTGGGAAAAGTACCACTCCCATGCCTTTTCAGGGGATAAATTTAGAGAACATTAGTATATACATACCTACACGTTCCTATTTAAACTTCTATATCTATTGAAATCCATGACATCATACAGATGCCTCCAATTCTAACAATACTGTAGGGCTTCTTTCTTGACATTGAGGAACTGGGTCTCACCAGCTGTAAGATATTTAAATTATTTGATCAATCTCCCTGTATGTAACCAATCTCTCATCACTACTGCTGCCCCTCTCCCACATGGACATCCTCTTTGCACTCTTAAGTCTCTGACACTTCACACCTGGTTGCTTCTATCATAGATGCCCCCTTTATCCTATTTGAGCTCCAACACCCTCTGCTGGCTTGCCAACACTGCCATGGACATCTTTCTCTCTAGTACTGCATTCTAGGCAGCCCTCACAGATGGATGCTCTCCACACCTCACTTGGGCTCCAGCACTCAACACTGGACCACCTCTGTGGCGTGGGGATGCTCTCCTCACCCTGCCTGGCTCTGACCCACCACTCTGGGCTACCTACATGTGAGCACATTTTACCCTGCTTGATCTCTGATTACTCTCACTGTGTCAGCCACACATCTGAGTGCCCTCCTCACCCTGCATGAGCCTTGACACCAGGCCCTGAGCCTTTCCTCTGTGTGGATGTCCTCACAGTCCTCTGTGTGGGATCTAGAACTGTGCACCAAGCTGCCCACGTAGAAGGGTGCCCTCCCCATTCCGTCTGCTGAGGCTTGAACCAGCATGTCAGGCTGCTCCCCCATGCAGACACCTGACTCTCTTTGGGCTCTGACTCTACACTGGCTGCACCATCCCAATGCCCCCCCCCCCCCCCCACCTTATACCTGTCACCATTGCTGTTCTCCTCAGCCAGCTCTGGCTCTGACCCCTCACACCATGCTGCGTCTCTGCATAGGTGCCTGCCTTTCTCTGGCCCACCTAACGGCTTTAGGGCTGAGTTGTTCAGAAGGAGAAGGGAAGGGTTATGGCCATAATATTATATACCTAATAGTCTTAGAAAGAGAGAAGGAAAGAGAAAGAAAAAAGGAGAAAAAATGTCTTTTTAAAATAAACTCACCTGGAAGGAAGGAGAAAAAAAAGTATGTGTGTGTGTATGTGTGTGTGTGTGTGTGTGTGTGTATTTATTTATATATATATATATATATTTTTTTTTGAGACGGAGTTTCACTTTTGTTGCCCAGGCTGGAGTGCAGTGGCGCAATCTCAGGTCACCACAACCTCCACCTTCTGGGTAGCTGGGATTACAGGCATGCACCACCTTGCCAGGCTAATTTTGTATTTTTAATAGAGATGGGGTTTCTCCATGTTGGTCAGGCTGGTCTCAAACATCCGAACTCAGGTGATCCATCCACCTTGACCTCCCAAAATGCTAGGATTACGGGCGTGGGCCACCGCGCCCAGCCAGGAGAATATATTTTTCAAACAAACTCACCTGGGGGTGGGGGAGGGAGAGATGATCTTTTTAAAACAAACTCACCTGGCAGCATAAACAAATAAGACAGATAAAACCAGAGCTCTCAAGCTGTTCTGCCTGAAGAAAGGATTGGAGAACCAAGAGAGGAAGGAAGAAAGGAGGAAAAAAATGTATATATAGTACATAATTATATATAATTATACATTATACAATTATATGTAATTATATATTATACAATTATATATAATTATAATATTAAAATTAAATATATAATTATATATCATATATATAATTATAATCTCAAAAATATATAATTATATAATATATGTCTGTATATAATAAAAATATATGTATATATGTATATAATAAAATAGATGTATATATGTATATAATAAAAATACATATAAATATATGTATATATGTATATAATAAAATTATTATATAACATATAATAGATACACATATATAATTAGTATATATTGTATATTACTATATTATATATAATATATAATATATATTTTATATTATAATAATTATATATATTATATATTATAATAATTATATATATATATTTTTTGAGGTAGAGTCTTGCTCTGTTGCCCAGGCTAGAGTGCAGTGGTGCAATCTCAGCTCACTGCAACCTCTGCCTCCCAGGTTCAAGCGATTCTCCTGCCTCAGCCTCCAAGTAGCTGGGATTACAGGCGCCCACCACCAAGCCCGGCTAAGTTTTGTATTTTTAGTAGAGACGGGGTTTCACCATCTTGGCCAGGCTGGTCTTGAACTCCTGACCTCAAGTGATCTGCCCACCTCGGCCTCCCAAAGTGCTGGGATTACAGGTGTGAGTCACCACACCCGGCCAGGAGAATATATTTTTAAAACAAATTCACCTGGGAGGAGGGAGGGACGGAAGAAGGGAGGAAGGGAAGAGAAGTAAAGGAAAGGAGAGAGTTTTTTTTTTTTTGGAGGTGGAGTCTCACTCTGTCTACCAGGCTGGAGTGCAGTGGTGCGATCTCGGCTCACTGCAACCTCCGCCTCCCAGGTTCAAGCTATTCTCATGCCTCAGCCTCTGCCAAAGAGCTGGGATGACAGGCGTCTGCCACCACACTTGGCTAATTTTTGTATTTCTTTAGACATGAAGTAGGCTGGAAGGAGGAGACTTAGGATCTCGAGGTAGATGAGGAATTCATGAATGGAATTTATTGGATTTTTAAGAGAGTTTTAGTGAAATGAATCAAAAGTCAAGTACATAACTCTCCAGAAATTATTTGAAAATTAATTTTTGTGATGTGAAAAAAAGTAGCCACTATTGTATACAATTCTATATTTGTGTTTGGGCCAGCATGGGAAATCATGGCATATTTCAAAAAAAATAAAATCTGTAAATAAAAATTTTGTTATTCATATGTTAAAGTACAAAGGGAATATTGCTAGTTAAATTAAAATAATTATACAGGCTGGATGTGGTGGCTCATGCCTGTAATCCCAGCACTTTGGGAGGATGAGGCAGACAGACTGCTTAAGCCCAGGAGTTCAAGACCAGTCTGGGCAACATGGCGAAACGCCATCCCTACAAAAAATACAGAAATTAGCCAGTTGTGGTGGCGTGCCTGTAGTCCCAGCTGCTTGGGAGGCTGAGGTAGGAGGATTGCTTAAGCCCAGGAGGTTGAGGATGCAGTGAGCCAAGATTGTGCCACTGCATTCCAGCCTGGGCAGCAGATTGAGACCCTGTCTCAAAAACATAGTGATAATAATTATAGAGAATACAGTGTCATTGAAGCATAGAAAAAAACAGCAAACTTAGGGAGAATTAGTTTAAAAGAGATTACATTTGAAAAATTTGTTTTTTTGAAAACCAGTTTACTTTTAACTTGGTATAATAAAGGATATGGTTGTTTTTGAGGTGTAACGACTCCAAATTTCAAAGACTTCTATCTTTTAAAAGTATTTCTGGGAGATAACTTAAGTTTTAAAAATATTTTATTACAAGAAAATGTCTCCAAGAATCTGGGGGATATCTTAACATCTAAATCTCTGAGCATAGACGCTGAGGCCTATGCTAATAAAGGTCAAGGTTTTTCTTGTTCCTTTGTGTGAATAGAAGTGTGAAAAGCATGCCTCATGTGTGAACATAAATGACTTAGAAAGTTTTTACTGATTATCTGAAGTGTATATTTCATAATAGGGAAGTGTCAATGGTAACATCATAAAGTTTACAGTGATAATTTAATATTTTACATCCAGTGATTTAGAAATAGCTTCTGTGATTTGGCATATTTTCGTATTAGATTTGTGCAAAAGCAATTTCCATTACTTTTAATGGCAAAAATTGCATTTACTTTTGCATCAACCTAATACTAGCTTTTAAGGTCTTCAAAGCAGAAAGAATCAATGGCAAAATGTTAAAAGCAGCTTTCACTTGGCTAAGATGCCAAATTAACTTTAACCAGAGCAAGTTGTAGAGTCTAGGCTAAATGGTAGATTAATATAATTCCTTATTTTCACCAGGAGCTTCTCTTCTATGTAATGTGTACAACTATTATCTCTGCTCATGATATATATGTGTGTGTTGTAACTGAATTAAATTCACTTCTATTTGTGAAGTTTTAATTTCGTGCAGAGTAACTGAGGTTTCATTGAGTTACCTCAGTTTAGAAAGCATGAGATGCTAGGAATGTGATATTTGGGTTACTTGTAAAGTAGAAAAAGGAAGTTAAAAGCATTTTTTAATGTGGATTTTTCCTATGGTGGATAAGGGAAAATTTGTATTTTATCAACAAAAAGCTCCATAAAAGTAGTTGTGATTATTGTAATGAATATGTTGTCTCTGTTTTCTGGCTATAGACACTTATTTTGGTTATAGTAATCATTGTAAAGATGTTATTTTAAAATTTAATTAACTGTTTATACCTAAGATAGAAAACTTTTTTGAAATGTTTAGAGGTAATATGTGTTTGCAAAAGTGAATGAGGAAAAATGTCTGAAGTTGCTTTTTTTTTCTTTTTTGAGACGGGGGTCTCACTCTGTTGCCCAGGCTGGATGCAGTAGCATGATCTTGGCTCACTGTAGCCTCTACCTCCTGGGCTCAAGCGATCCTCCACCTCTGCCTCCCCGGTAGCTGGGACCACAGGCATGCGCCACTGTGCCCCGCCTTTTTTATTTTGTATTTGTAGAGACAGGGTTTCACCATGTTGCCAAGGCTGAATTGCATCTTTAAACTCATACTTTGGTTTTTGTGATGTTATGCCTGAATCCGATTTTGCACAGTATTTTCCTTCACTGTACGCCTAGGTTTCAGGTGAACTGGAATTATTGTTGCCCCTGAATATGCTCTGAAGTGTTCTCACCTCTGTTTCCTGCTCACACTGTTCTTCTCATGGCAGTGCCACTGCTTATGCAACCGTTGTGTATTTACCCCATTTTCTCCCTCCTCAGACACTACCTCCTTGAAGCTGTCCTCCCTCCTTCAGAGCTGAAATAATCCCTCTGACAATGTGTTCTGCCTTACCTTGTAATTTATGCTTAGTTGTAGCTATTTCTTTTTATATTTTTATTTTTTGTATTTTTCATAGAGACAGGGTTTCACCATGTTGGCCAGGCTGCTCTCGAACTCCTGAGTTCAGGTAATCTGCCCTCCTTGGCCTCCCAAAGTCCTGGGACTACAGGCATGAGCCACTGCGCCTGGCCAGTTGTAACTATTTCTTCTTGCTGCCAGCCCTTTAACAAAAGTATGGTGCATTAAAATACCTTATAAGCCAGCAGCTTGCACATAAAAATGGCTTTATAACATTTGGATAAATGAATAAACATTTGTTTTCTTAGGACCAAAAAAAAATTACGTATTTTTTTCTCTCTAAAGTATTCATGTGCTTTGATATATAACAAACATTTAGGGTATTCTTAATTAAATGAATATGGCAGTAAGAATATTGAAAGAAAAACAGGGGACCATTCCAATTCATGGGTTGGTGATAGGCCGTGTCAGATCTGCCTAAAACACTTTATAAACAAACAATGGGTCAGGTGTGGTGGCTTGTGCCTGTAATCCAGCACTTTGGGAGACTGAGGCAGGCAGATCACTTGAGGTTAGGAGTTCGATACCAGCCTGGGCAACATGGTGAAACCCCTGTCTCTACTAATATTACAAAAATTAGCTAGGTGTGGTGGCACATACTTATAATCCCAGCTACTTGGGAGGCTGAAGCAGGAGAGTCGCTTGAACCTGGGAGGCAGAGGTTGCAGTGAGCCAAGTTTGTGCCACTGTGCTCCAGCCTGAACAACAGAGCAAGACTCCGTCTCAAAAACCAAAACATTTGTTATTATTATTATTATTACTTATTGAGCCTTATGAAGTTTCTTGCACAGGGCCACAAGTCCATTCATTGCTCCTTCATTGCTTCTGTGTTGCCGTGCTGTGGATTTAAGAATCATTCAATTTGATTTATCTTTACATTAAAAGCTGTGCTGGTGTTTTAGGGGCAAGATTTACTCGCACTGTTAAAATTGGCCTTCTCTCTGGTTAGGCCCTTATTTGGAGTCCCAGTTGCCCTCACTGCCTATGGTGGAAAGTAGAACTGCCTTTAGATCATAGTTGGTAGTTTTTTATTTTTATTTTTTATTTTTATTTTTTTTGGTCTTTGCTTTTTTTAAGACAGGGTCTCGCTCTGTCGCCCAGGCTGCAGTGCAGTAGCACAATCTTGGCTTACTGCAACCTCTGCCTCCTAGGTTTAAGCGATTCTCCCACCTCAGTCTCCTGAGTAGATGGGACTACAGACGTGTGCCACCATGCCTGACAATTTTTATATTTTTTTGTAGAGATGGGGTTTCACATTGTTGCCCAGGCTGGTCTTGAATTCCTGAGCTCAAGTGATCCACCCACCTCGGCCTCCCAAAGTACTGGGATTACAGGCATGAGCCACTGTGCCTGGACTAATACTTAATTTCACTCTGTATGTCAGGCCTTGTTCTAAGTACATTTATTAAGTCAATTGGATTCTTATGTGAACCCTGTGTGGTAGGTATAATATTATTATCCTTCACTTACAGGCATAGAGGGGTAGGTCTCATATTTAATAAGGGGCAGGCCCAGGATGTGAACCCAGGAAGTCTGGCTGCAGAGTTCATGCACCAGTGTGTAAGTTAAAGAGGGTATTCAAAGTCAAGAAAGTCCCTGTGTGTGTTTGAAGGAACTACCAAAGATTTTTGAGCAAATGAGTAACACCGGCAGATTCCTATTTTTACAGTAAGCACCAGCTCAAAGGGCCTCATCTGTCTTCCCCATTTGGTTGTTGATTTCCTGGGACTTGCCTAGCACTTAATTTATGTATGTTTTGCATCCACCATGTTGATCCTAATGTGTCCATTTACATATCTGTCTACCTAGTAAATGGGACTTGACTAGTAAATGTGAGACCATGGGAGGGCAGGAATTGAGAATCCATTTTTCTCAACATATCAACCTAAATCATGATCTAACTAGAAACAATGTGCTGGCCTTGCACACCAGCTTTTAGGCAAATGTTTTCCTTCCCATTCTAGACTGGGACCTGTCAACTCCTTTTATATGGAACGAGTAGATGCTACTAGATTCTGCAACCTTATGTCAGCTACATTCCAGCACAGTGCCTGGCTCATTCACTCACCTGCGTGAAGGAGCAAGTGCTTTCCTCGAACAAGTACTTCCTTCCTTGCCAGGCACTGTTTTAGGTGGTGGGATTATAGCAGGCATCAAAACAGTTTGAAGTTTCTGCCCTCGGGAAGCTTATGTTATAATTTATAATACAATGTCAGGTAGTCTAAGTGCTATGATAGAAAATGAAGAAGGGTGCTGGGGATTGAAAGTGCTAGAGAGAGCTCAGTTTTGACTGCCTACTATGTACATACTGGGTGCCTCAAAAATGCTGAGCCCAGGAGTTTGAGACCAGCCTGGGCAACATGGCAAAACCCTGTCTCCACCAAAAAATACAAAAATTAACTGGGCATGGTGGTGTGCGCCTGTAGTCCCAGCTACTTTGGGGGCTGAGGCAGGAGGATGGCTTGAGCCAGGGAGGTGGAGGTTGCAATGAGCCAAGATCACACCACTACATGCCAGCCTGGCTGACTGAGCAAGACCCTGTCTCAAAATAAATAAAATAAAATAAAATAAAATAAAATAAAATAAAATAAAAAG
Source organism: Chlorocebus sabaeus (assembly GCF_047675955.1). NCBI lineage: Eukaryota > Metazoa > Chordata > Mammalia > Primates > Cercopithecidae > Chlorocebus > Chlorocebus sabaeus. The sequence continues at coordinate 98,915,899 of NC_132911.1, forward strand.
CTGGAATGAATTAAAGTTAAAGCTCAAGCTAGACATCAAGTTTACTGTCCCAAACTAGAATGAACTATAATGTTGTAATTCCATTCTGAAGGATGAATATTTTTTAAAGTAATTCATGCTTAAAAATAAAGTCAGGCTCCAGTCCTAGATAAAGCTCAGCCCTGCTAGGAAATATTTGACTTGAATTCAAGAACTTGCTCACTTACTGAATTAAAACAGAATGATAGTTTTCAGGGTCAAGTTTATACCCATCTTTTAAATAATGAATTTGTTAATATTTTCCTTCAGGGACCTGAAGAAGGATTTAGCTGGCTCTAGGATGACAGGGAAAAAGACTTCTCTGAGTGAATAAATTAGACATGCCAGCAATGGTGATAATTGGGAAGCTAGCCAAAATGTAGCTCAGCCAGGGCTCATTCTCATTTGAAGTCATTCTGTGTCCTAGTCTGTCATCAGAAGAGCTGCTTTGAAGCCTGCTTCTCGGCTGCTTTGTTTGGCATTGGAGGACAACCACTAATTAGGACGTTATGTATCTAAAGATGTAGCTGTTTCCACGCCTTTGCCAGTTCTTCTTAGAACAATGAACTTTGAAAGATTGGGGTTTGCATCCTGGCACAGGATGTTGGAGGACACCCAACTCCAGTGTGACCACTTCTGAGAGCCTTCCGGGCGCTCGCCTCTTCACCCCTTGCCTCCTCCACACCCCCTCCCCGCAGAGCCGCATTCATACCCTGGGCGAGCTCTGCTCCTGTTGTATTAGTGCTGCTTTATCTGTGCCCCCTCCTTAAGCTACTTTGGGATCCATTCAGGACTGGGAGCTGCCTTGTCCATCCTGTTATCCCCAGCAGCTCACAGTGCCTGACATATGGTAGGTTCTTAATAATTTCTTGTGGAATTGAGTTTGATCAAAGGGTCCACTTGAGCATACTCTCTTAGGAGAAAGGAAGTGCCTTCGAGTCTGTGGCCTACATTATCTTCTTAAAGCAGACATTGGAAGCAGAAATGAAGCCCTGCTGCTTGTTGATACTCAATTCTCCGAGTGCAAGTGCCAAGGCACGCCTGGCCACCTGCTCCCGCTTAACGGGTGGGCCCTGCGGGTGTGACAGGAGGGGTGGCCCGACCGGCCTTGTGTTCCAAGTGCCAGAAGGACAAGCCCACAGTGGTAGGGATTTCCCTTTGAAAAGACATCTGTGCCACTTCACTGTTCTATGCTCTGCCTTTGCTCAACTGCCCAAGCCACTTGCTTGCAAGGGCCATTTCTTGATTTTCACATATCCTCAAAAAGAAGAGTCAGCAGGTTTTTCCTTGTTAAAGTGAGCTTTGCAAGTGACAGATGGACTGTGTAAGCAAAGGTGAAGAATGTTTCTTCCACTCCTTATCACCTCTTTCCTGCTCTCTTTGGTTACTCGCAATTTTTTCCTAGGCAAGTCTAAGAATACTAAACGTTAGGCCAGCTTCAAATTGATTTCCACTGCCTCTCAGAAGGGAAGATGTTTCTACTAAATTTTCTTTGGGAGCAATTTGAATCTGTTTACTTTTATCTACTATGTTTCCTATGAAGTGAGAAGCCAAAAGCTTATGGTTGGCTTTTGGGTCAAAGGGGCCAAGACTGTGACCAATTGGTAATTTCAGAAAATAGAGCACAGAAGTGGAATACGCTCTTTAAGGAATGCCATCCTCAAAGTCAGAGGGCAAATCTCTGGAAGTGAGCCCCTCTGCCAGTGGAGAGAGAAGGATTGAGGTAGGGGGTAACTGATGGATCTTTAAGCCCAAGGAGGCAGGAAAGGTGGGAATACTAGAGGAGAAACAGCACTTCCATTGTGCCTGGAAGGAGGAGACCCCCCAGGGTATAGATGTAGACAGGAACAGCTCCCTTCCCATGACTTCTCATTTCTTGTGAAGTTGGGAGTGTGATATTCTTTGGAAGGAACAGAGTGTGGTTCCTTCCATACTCTGGAAAGAAGTGGTGGGACAAGAGATTTGAGGAATTGGAAGAATTTGAACTGGCTCCCATGGAGACTGGCAGGGAGAGCTGATGGGGATACCCAGAGGGATGGCTGGACTGCCCTGGGGACCCTTGCAATTGGAGACCATGAACTTGTAACTGCCCAACCATAAGATGGAGGGGCATTTATGCAGATTCCTTTTGAAGCCAAAGTTTAGAAGTGGGAGTTGGGGATGAGGAAGCTGGAGTTATCCAGGTTTGGGGTTTTGCCAGGTGAGTGCAATGTAAAGATAATGTACGTGGCAGGGGAGTTAAAGAGATTTATAAGACAGATGCACTGTGGAGTCTGATAGGGAAGGAAGTAAAAACAGGAAGGGGCTGATAGAAAAGGAGTAAGTACAGGAGTCAAGATATTGAAACTCTTGCTGAAATAAAATACAGGTGTGGTAGCAGTCATTGGAATGAAAGGTGGCAGCTTGTGATCTGAGTAGACTGCTGAATTAAAGGCTTCAGAGAGAGAGAAATTGTGGGTGGTGACAAGGTCCAGGGAGTAGTGAAAGAAAGGGTGGTTTAGGTGTCATTGAGAGGACACTCCTTTGAAATCAAATAACTGAAATCTTGAAGCTATAAAGGACCTGGTGTAAAAAGGAAGACTGGGCAAGGTGCCAAAGGCTTCCGGAATAAGGAGGAGGAACGACTGGAGGTTGGCATCTGACACTGGCAATGTGGACTTTAAAGGGTGATTTAGCATCAGCCTGAATGAATAGAGGAACTGTCACCTGGAACTGACATTATGATTCTCCTCTCAACTCTTAGGTACAGTCTGTGGGGTGAGGGAGAATAAGTGGCATCCCCTTGGGAGGCGAACAGAGGAGACACAATGTCTGCAAGGATGAGCAAGGTAGAGAGAAGGATCCATTGGTGACATGACTTTGGATGAGAGATTTTTACCATGGAATGCAGTTCTAGAGGGCTCAGATAAAGGTTATGCAGAGAGGGAGCAATGAGAGGATGGTCAATGGTGAGGAAGATCAGAGCTCTTTGGAGGTTAGAGTGTAGCCAAAGAGACAACCTGAGAAGCTTGCATTTTGGCCATTGACTAAAGAAAATGGGAATTTGGTGTTTGGAGACACTAGCTGGCTACAAGTTTTCTAAAAGAGTGAGTTCCAGACGTCTTCTAGTGCATGAGAGGAGGTAGAGGAGGACTCCAGGTCTTCTGGAAGGAGGCAGCCTTCCTTGGACTGAGGAGGAACGATTTTCCCACAGAACAAAGAGCATGGTCAGAGGCACAGAGGGAGTTTCACGCTACCCGGGTCCAGAAACTAAGTAGGTCAGTGCCGCTGGGATGCAGTGTTTGTGGAAGAGTGCCTGCCTGTCAGGTGGGGCCAGATTATGAGAGGCCTTGCAGCACTTACTCAAGACTTTAGACTTTATGCAGAGATGTGACACAATAAGAGTTCCCTGATGCCAGTGAGAAGGGTGGGCTGAGTGCAGACCAGACAGGAGACCAGGAGCATGGACATTCCTGGCATCGGATGGGGTTTGGTGAGGATTACATAAAGTGATGAGGGCTACAGAGGAGTCAGAAGTGATACCCAATGAGAGAGAGAGAAAGAGAGACAAAGTGGCAGGGGAAGAGAGGAGAGACAGGTAGGAGAGAGACCAGGTGCGGAGGCTCATGCCTATAGTCCCAGCATTTTGGGAGGCCAAGGTGGGCGGATCACTTGAGGTCAGAAATTTGAGACCAGCCTGGCCAACATGATAAAACCCCGTCTCTACTAAAAAATACAAAAATTAGCGAGCTGTGGTGATGCTCGCCTGTAGTCCTAGCTACTCAGGAGGCTAAGGCAGAAAATCGCTTGAACCCAGGAGGTGGAGGCTGCAGTGAGCTGAGATCGCACCACTGCACTCCAGCCTGGGCGACAGAGTGAGACTCTATCTCAAAAAAACTAAAAAAACAAAAAACAAACAAACAAACAAAAAAGAAAGATAGGAGAGAATGAGAGAGACAGAGAGAGAGAAATAAGGGGATGGGGTAGAGAGATAGGTGAGAGAGACAGAGAGAGAGAGAGACATAAGAGAGAGAGAGACAGAGAGAGAAGGTGCTGAGAAGAGGGAGAAAACTTCAGAACACTAAGGTCTGCCCAGGCTTATACCATGGGAACATCTGAACAGTAACACAGGTACTAAGGAACAGATCTTTTTGTACATTTTGCTTTTTTGCATCTGATGTGAACAGGTAGGTATAGTAGCTGTTTGTTATACTTCCTTTTAATAAATGATTATCAACTGTCATAAACCTCCTGCAATTTAGATTCAGATCCCGCATCACTTAGAAACCAAATATATGCACATCATTGATGCTGCAGTGACCACATCACCTGAAAATCCTTAAATGAGACATCATTATTCTTGATTTGTAAATTTATTCATGCCATGTCTTCTTTAATTAAAGATTCCAGGGAACAGTAATTCAGAATCACAAGGATAGACTAGAGAAGTAAAAGGTAACTAAAATAAAAGTCTAAGTAGGGACCTAAGGTAAGATTTAGTGCTCTGAAGAACTACGGAGATTAATGAATTCACACGGTGAATATTAGAGGCGAAATTCTCAGTTGTTGATCCTTGGGTTGTTTAAACATTCTGAATTTATCTGGATTTCTCCATGATGGAAATTGACAAAACTATTTAATATTAACTCATCACTATTTTATTCCTTTTGTTCTCCTGTGATAATAACAGGAGTCTGGCCGGGCATAGTGGCTCATGCCTGTAATCCCAACAGTTTGGGAGGCTGAGGCGAGTGGATCACCTGAGGTCGGGAGTTTGAGACCAGCCTGACCAACATAGAGAAACCCTGTCTCTACTAACAATTAGCCGGGCGGGGTGGCACATGCCTGTAATCCCAACTACTCGGGAGGCTGAGGCAGGAGAATCGCTTGTACCCGGGAGATGGAGGTTGCAGTGAGCCGAGATCATGCCATTGCATTCCAGCCTGGGCAACAAGAGTGAAACTATCTCAGAACAAACAAACAAACAAACAAACAAACAAAAACAGGAGTCTGTATAGATTGGGAAGTTCAGTCCCATGATGGATAATAGGTAGATTATTTTTGCTGACCTCCTGATCATTAGTTTGTCTTACGATGTTTTCATGACCATCGTCTCCAAGTTGGAGCAAACGTCTTTATTTTACAAGATTTTTCACTAGTGGTCACTCTCCAGTTGAATGAACATTTGCTTGTTCATTGCTTTCATTTTAAAAGTCTTGTTATTCCATCTTACTAGAAGCCACTTGTTTACATTCTAGAGCCCAATACAGTAACAGAGACTGTTTTTCTTATTGTATATCTCTGTGGTCTAAGTTCCTTAACCTGCATGATGACAAATTGAGTACAGGCCATCTATATACGTGTGTGTCTGTGTGCTTGCATGCCAGTGTGTGTGTATTTGTACATGTGAGTGAACTGGTCCTGGGTCAAATATTCAAAGTCAGAATTTGAAACCTAAGAGTTCTCTGTAATTCCAGCTTCCACCTGCTGTGAGGTGTTATGCAGACATGATAATAAAGTTTGTAGCTGGAGGGGCCTTAGGTCATCTGATCCATGCTATTCTCCTTGCCCGAAGTCATGCAGAGGCAGTGAGACAGAGCAGGACCAGAACCCACATTTCTTGACCTCACAGTTACTCGGTTTGCATCTGTGAATCAGGATAATCGAGACACTGTTGTAATTTTGATAAAGAATGCAGGAATGAAGATTTGTCCTTTAAAATAAATATTTTAAGGAAGAGAATAGACAGCAGAAGAACTGGGCATTGGGTGGAGCTTCTCCTATGGGCTCATCTCACAGGCCTGGATGTTTCTGGTGTTTGGGTGCCATCGGGCCTGGAGGGGAAAGGCACCCTCCCTCATCATGACATCCATACATGGGGGCTACATTCTAGAATAGCACACAAGGCAGAAATGTAGCAAAGTGAAGGCCTCCCGTTGAAAATATTTTAGGAAGAGACCGGCATAGTGTCTCAGGAAGACAACTAGCATTTCCTCCCACATTGGACAGGTGACTGTTTCTTCATGGAAGCACTGGGGGAAGTCACTGGTTTGCATTTAGGGGCCATGGTGTGCCCCAAACACACATCTCTTTTGCCGCTGAGCAATGAGACGCTCACCCTTCCAGAGGCCCATGGGCCACGGCTAACTGAGGCGATAGTAGGGTCAGTCTCCATCCCAGCTTACTCTGGACTAAGCTCAGAGGGAGCAGGGCAGACAGTGGCATCTATGCTACATGAAAACGAAAAACTCTTTAGAGGTTTTAAATTGTAATCGGATAACTGTATTTAAATAATTTAAAAGCATATTTGCATGGTCAGTGCCACCATAGATTATTATTTTGTTGAAACCAATTAATTCCAATACAAAAGTCATCTAAATGAGATTGTCCCAGTCTGTCAACAGACTTCTCTCTTCTTTTATGTACTTTCTTCCCACCACTTACTTACTTTTGCCAAACTTAGCTTCTATTTTTTTTAGTGGAATTATTTTAAACACCCGCTAACTCCTTCTAAATGTATATTGTTTAGAAAATGACACTCACTTTCTATGTCCTTCTGTTTACTTTTTTGTCTATTCCCTTCTCTAAGCTTGTCGGCTACAGCTTGTTTACTCTTTACAGGTAAGGGTAAGGGCTTTTTTTTTAATTAAAAAAATTGTTTTATTTGTTTATCTTGGAGGTGTGTTTAGATAAAATATGTTTAATGACTTCCCCTCCTTCAATTTTTCCTCTATTCAATTATGCTAATTTCCCAGCTCAGTCATTTATTGGCAGTGTGATTTGACACTTTGTTTAATTTTTTTTTTTTATTTTTTGTTTTGACACTTTTTTTTTTTTTTTTTTTTTTTGAGACAAAGTCTCTGTTGCCCAGGCTGGAGTGCAGTGGCACAGTCATGGCTCAGTGCAGCCTCTTCCTCCTAGGTTCAAGCGATCCTCCCACTGAAGCCTCCCAAGTAGCTGGTTGATTTTTGTATCTTTTGGAGAGATGGGGTCTCACTGTGCTTGCCCAAGCTTATCTTGAATTCCTGGGCTCAAGCTATGCCCCCTGCCTTGGCCTTCCAAAGTGTTGGGATTTCAGGTGTGAGCCACCGCTCCTGGCTGACACAATTTTCTTAACTTATTGAAGCCTGCTTCCCTTTTGTAAAGCAGGGATGATAACAGCACTTTTCTCATAGTTGTTTTTATGAAGTCGATAAAATAATTAAAGTGATCAGAGCAGACTGATCTAGTACAGCAAATGTTTAATTAATGGCAACTACTAAGATGTTAAGTTTTTTTTTTTTTTTTAGACGGAGTCTCGCTCTGTTGCCCAGGCTGGAGTGCAATGGCACAATATCGGCTCACTGCAACCTCCACCTCCTGGGTTCACGCCATTCTCCTGCCTCAGCCTCCCAAGTAGCTGGGACTACAGGCGCCCGCCGCCTCGCCCAGCTAGTTTTTTGTATTTTTAGTAGAGACGAGGTTTCACTGTGTCAGACAGGATGGTCTCGATCTCCTGACCTCATGATTCACCCTCCTCGGCCTCTCAAAGTGCTGGGATTACAGGCGTGAACCACAGCACCCGGCCAGATGTTCAGTTTTTAACATAATACTTGCATTCTAAATTACATGCCAATTGCTGCTGCCTGAAGATAAAGAATATTTTTATTGTTAGTTATCTCATTTTATTTCATCCCCACGGAACATTTGGGGTTGGGCTAAACTATTTTGAGTAGGGAGACTTCCTCATATCTTTTTATTTCTTTTAGTCTTTAATGGACTTTGTTTTTCAGAGCCATGTTAGGTTTCCAGCAAAATTGAGCAGAAAATACAAAGATTTCCTATACACTCCCTGTCCTTGCCACCTCCCTCCTCCCCCACTATCAATATCCTGCACAAGAGTGGTCCATTTTTACAATCGATGAACCTACAAATGGCTTTTTATTTTCTCAATCATAATACTCTGAGAATAAGGTAGCAGGTCAAAGGGGCACAGCCGCATCTTAACCTTTCATCATCTCTTCAAGATGCAGGAGCTCCTTGGAATTGAATGGACTGGTTAGAATAGTATAACCAGTGTGTCCTGTCTGACAGTCCCTTTTCTTGTCTCTTCTCATTTATGAAGTTCTTTAAGGGCCTCAAAATGCAGAAATGCAGCAGGAACCCGACAATGGGGTGGGAGACAAAGCCAGCTTCAGAGATGCCAGTGTTTACGCTGAAGGGACGTGGGCAGAATCCACCAACAAATAATCACACCAGAGTCCATTGAGCCCGAGCGAGGTCCCAGTGGGAGTGGTGAATGAGTAACTAGTGTCCCCAGCAGCCCTCTTCATTCTGCATGATAGCACAGCATAAACCATGCTGGGGCTGCAACGATCCCAACCTCCAGTTATTGTTTCCTCAACCCGGCTGCCCCAGGGCCCACTCCTCTGGCCAGCACTCAGGCACAAGCGTGTAGAATCAGGCAGGAAGACGTGGCTAAGCATTAACTTTCAAATTCAGCTCTGCCCAAATTAAAGAGAGGGACGGGGTATAGAGAGTTCTCAGACCCGTGTCTGGATGGTCAGCATATTCCACATTGATTTCTTTTTTGCAAGGTCACCATGCTATTAGTTACAGAAGTGATAATATTATTTCTTCTCTCCAAACAACCAGATGTTTTAAAAGTTAATAGAAGTAGAATTTGAACCTGAGATGTAAAAATGAGCCAAGAACAAGGTCTCAGAAAGCCTCCTGGTAACCTTTGCCTATTGATTTACTAAAACAGGGAGGAAAACATCATAAAAACAAAAGATGAAGAGGAAATCTTCATTTTTTTTAGACTTTTCCATCTTCATGTCTATTGTCAAGTATTTTGTTGAGAAATGCATTATAACCTCATTTTAAAAAATAAACAGAACTTATGAAGCAATTCTCTTGGAGAATAACTGGAGTAGTTTCCAGCGATGTTTCAAAAGACAGACTTACCTGCCTGATGTTTTTGTAGGTCTGGTGATGGTCTGTGTTCAGCTGGGCAGAATAAAACAGCCCCAACAGACAGAAGACACCTCACCCTCTGTCTTTCACTTAGGCAAAGTGGACATCTGATGTACAGGCCTGGGAAACAAAACACTCACACAAAACCTATACCTCTTTTGGCTTACCGTATGTTGCTTCATCATCAACTGGCTCATTTAACCATGAATGTGAAAGGTTGAAAAGCTTATTTAAATGTGGGCTACTGAACTTTCCTGGGGCTACAAGAACTGATAATTTGTTCAACCATTACATTCAGTGAAACTCTCTTTTTTAATGAACCTTGTTTCACATTACACAAACGGGACCAGATTGGCTGGAAAGGGCAGGAGGCTGCCTGTGCAGGCCCACAGTGAAAGGGGGCCAGCGTGATTGCAGACAGGGTCCCCCTCTGCTGGAAAGCTTCCAATTCTCTAACTACCAGCATCTTCCATTTTCCCTATCAGCTTTCCCCTGTGATAATTTTTCTACTTTTACCTTGTAAACCAAAAATCAAATTCAGAGCCCCCGACCATCTGAATTGACCCCTCCTCTTGGCAAGGGCATTCCAAAGCTAACCTGAAAAACTAGCTCAGCCCATGATGGGAAAGAGGAGCTGGACATGCCTCATTATTTGGAATTACTGATAAAACAGACTCTTTAAGTCTCATGAGAAACTGGCCACGCATGGTGGCTCATGCCTGTAATCCCAGCACTTTGGGATGCTGAGGTGAGCAGATCACCTGAGGTCAGGAGTTCAAGAGCAGCCTGGCCAACATGGTGAAACCCTGCCTCTACTGAAAAATACAAGTTAGCCAGGCGTGGTGGCACACACCTGTAATCCCGGCTACTCAGGAGGCTGAGACAGGAGAATCGCTTGAACCCAGGAGGCGGAGGTTGCAATGAGCCAAGATCATGCCACTGCACTCCAGCGTGAGTGACAGAGTGAGGCTCCATCTCAAAAAAAAAAAAAAAAAAAAATTATGATCTATTCTCTCTGAAGCCTGCTACCTGGAGGCTTCATCTGCATTACAAAACCCTGGTCTCTGCAACCCCTTATTGTAACCCAGACTCTCCTTTCTATTGATAACTCTTTCAACCAATTGCCAATAAGAAAATCTTTGAATCTGCCTATGACTTTGAAGGCCCCCCGTGCCCCCCAACCCCTTCCAGTTGTCCCACCTTTCTGGACCAAACCAATGTATATCTTACATATATTGATGCCTAAGTCTTCCTAAGATGTATAAAACCAAGTTGTGGCCCTACTACCTTGGGCACATGTTCTCAGGACCTCCTGAGGATGGTGTCACAGGCCATTGGTCACTCATAGTTGCCTCAGAATAAATCTCTTAAAATATGTTACAGATTTTGACCCTTTTCATTGACCATCTGTTTTGGTAAATGGCTGTAAAAACATGAAGACATTAACATCTAAAGCTGTACCCCCAATTCAATCCTTTCTACCCCTTCTCTGGTTTATTTTTTTCTTCCTTGCCACTTATCACCATCTAACATACTATTTATTTTATTTAAACATTTTCTTTATTATTGTCTCTCTCTCCTGCTAGATCATTAGGCTGAGGGCTTTTTGTTTGTGTTTCTTTCTCCTCCTTCTCCTTCTCCTTCTCCTTCTCCTTCTCCTTTTCCTCCTCCTCCTCCTCCTCCTCCTCCTCCTCCTCCTCCTCCTCCTCCTCCTCCTCCTCCTCCTCCTTCTTCTTCTTCTTCTTCTTCTTCTTCTTCTTCTTCTTCCTCCTCCTTATTATTATTACTATTGTTATTATTATTATTTTTGAGATGGTGTTTCACTCTGTCACCCAGGCTGGAGTGCAGTGGTGCAATCTTGGCTCACTACAACCTCTGCCTCCCAGTTTCAAGCGATTCTCCTGCCTCAGCCTCCCAAGTGGCTGGGACTACGGGCATGTGCTACCATGCCTGGCTAATTTTAGTATTTTTAGTACAGATGGGGTTTCACCATGTTGGCTAGGCTGGTCTTGAACTCCTGCCCTCAAGTGATCCACCTGCCTTGGCCTCCCAAAGTACTGGCATTACAGGTATGAGCCACTGCACCCAGGCTGTGTTGTTTATTATTTTATCTCAATACCTAAATCACTACCTGGCACCTCATAGATGCTCAATAGATACTTGTGGAATGACTGAATAATGGCAGGCCCTATAGCTAACCCACTTCATACCTCTTAGTCCAGTGTTACTCAGAGGTCCGGTTGCTAAATACGGGTCTAGTTGATTTTATGGCAGGGTTAAGGGTTAGGAGATATAGTTGTCCTCATGGGGGTATGCTGTGCAGTTGCAGAGGGACTCAAAAGGGTCCTGTACTTGGCTTAATGCTCTGCTGTCACTGCCAAAAATTCTTAATAATTTTTCCTTTGAACTTCTGCTTTGTCAGTGACATCTAATGGGATAACCAAACACACAGGTGAGAGAGAGACACATGTAATCTGAGTGTCCAACTCTATTCTTTGCCACTCCATTTGCATACAACATTCATGACACCCCAGGAACACAAAAATCTGGTGAACTCACAATCTGTGGGAGTTTAGTGAGACTCAAAGCAGGTACAATGTGTTAAATTAAATTTGACCTACAGCTGCATCTATATGTAGCAAACTGCAATGCAACTTAATAAGTAAACAAATTGTAACCTAACTTAAGGAGTATATTCTTATAACAAATAACTGAGTCTTAGCCAATCACAGCAGCTGAGCTTCAACCACTCACAGGCTGCCAGCTGATCAGACCATGTCCATATAACGTGATGCAGAGCTGTAACCAATCGATCTACTGTTTCTGTACATCACTTTCTTTCTGTCTGTAGATACTGCCTGCCTGCATTGCTGAGTGGAGCTCTCTGAACCTCTCCTGGTTCAGACTGCTGCTCAATTCATGAATTGTTCTTTGCTCAAATAAACACTGCCAAATTTAATTTGTCTACTTTTTTTGTTTTAAGGGTGTTGTGTCTATGCCTGAGTCGGCAGGGGCTGTCACAGCCTAAGAGCCCATGCTTTTTGTCTGAATCGGAATTTGCTTTGAACATAGAAATAAAGCAAGAAACACAAATGATCAAGGAACACTATCATCTGCTCTTACTCCTGTTCCTTTTCTGTGTTAGCCAACCACTAACACTGAAAATGATGACATAGAAGGAGAGGGAAAGATACAGCAACCACTAATACCTTTTCCTTTAGCCCTTCCTTACTTGTCAGTAAGCTGAAAGTAGAATGTTAGTTCTCTGATTTGTATTAGGAAGTGAGCTGAAATTAGTTGAGTTAGTTTGGTGCAGCATTTCCACTGTTCTATTAAGAATGAACAGGCTGGGCATGGTGGCTCACTCCTGTAATCCCAGCACTTTGAGAGGCCAAGGCGGGCAGATCACAACGTCAGGAGATTGAGACCATCGTGGCCAACGTGGTGAAACCCCCTCTCTACTAAAAATATAAAAAAATTAGCTGGGTGTGGTGGCGGGCACCTGTAGTCCCAGCTACTCAGGAGGCTGAGGCAGGAGAACGGCGTGAAGCTGGGAGGCGGAACTTGCAGTGAGCTGAGATTTCAACACTGCACTCCAGCCTGGGTGACAGAGTGAGACTTAAAAAAAAAAACAAAAATGAACTGCAGACTGGGTTCAGTGGTTCACACCTACAATCTCAGCACTTTGGGAGGCTGAAGTGGGAGGATCACTTGAAGCCAGGAGTTCGAGACTAGCCTGGGCAATGAAGCAAGACCCCAATTCTACAAAAAAAAAAAAAAAAAAAAAAAAAAAAAATTGGCCCAGTGCAGTGGGGGGTGCCTGTAGTTCCAGCTGCTTAGGCTGAGGCAGGAGAATCATTTGAACCCAGGAGTCTGAGGCTGCAGTGAGATAAAATTGTGCCACTGCACTACAATCTGAGCAACAGAGTGAGACCTTATCTCTTAAAAAAGAGAATTAACTACATATGCATGTACCAACTCTGAAATAGGAAGTGTATAAGATGCTCTTATCCTTGCATTTAAACCTGGCATAGCACAATATAAAAATAAACAGAACAGTTCATTCTAATCATTTAAAAATTTACTTTTTCTTTACTGAGTACAACAATAAATAGCATTTTTTTTCATCATATTATTTTTTAAAAAGTATTTGAGACAGGATCCTGCTATGTTCCCAGGCTGGTCTCGAACTCCTGGGCTGAAGCGATCTTCCTGCCATGGCCTCCCAAAGTGTTGGGATTACAGGCATTAGTCACCATGCCCAGTCTAAATAGCAAATAAAAAACACCATGATAAATCAAGAGAGAAACTGTTGGAGAAAGAAAAAAGCTTTATATTTTAGTACTTTTAACTGCATTTCCCCCCTGCTTTTTGAACAAGGAGCCCCACCATTGGGCCCCACGAATTATGTAGCTGGTTCTGGATCTCATAGCTATGGCTGAATAATTCAATCCAGCCTGTCAAATTCTGGGGCCATGTTTCAAAAATAATTTCTTAAGTATAAGAAGCCTCAGCTTACTAACAGATTGTGTTCCAACTTGTTTTATAAGTCAGCAGCTTGGATCTTGGCACGTGTGTTCTCATAGGAACACTGTTTTGAATAGTGGTCAGGTTTCCAAGCTAGCCCACAAAAGCATACTGAAGCTATAATACAGCTGGTGGTCTACAGTCTATTTGCTGTTATAATAATGTAGCTGAAGACCATTTGTGTGGTTTGCCAAATACTGCACTGTGGGGTTGCACTAAACAGTTGGGTGGGGTCAGGGGAATTCTGATTGGTTCTGGTCAAAGAGCTGGGAGTGGTGGTGTGTGCCACTCTGGGCCAGGGCCAGGGCATTCAGTGGGTGTTGCGAGACCCTCCAGGGTGCTCTGTTTCCCTGCCGCAGTCACTGGTAATCTTCTGGGGATGATACAGAGCAGAATCCTGGTGGACTGTGATGGGCGTGTTGCATGAGCAGGAAATCTGCTGTTGTGTTTTCAGCCACTGAAATTTGGAGTTGTTACCAGTGCAAAAGATACACAGTCCAATTTTAGAAATAGTTCAAAGACTATAGAGACAAATAGCTATAATGTCTTTGGATGGAACTGATAAGGGAATGGGAAGTATCTACCCTCTCCTCCGATGTTTAGACAGAAGGGATGCAGAGAGATGGGACAGTAGCTAGAGAGGGATAAAGGTCAAAGAGGAGTTTATTTGCTAATGCCTTTCATATATTTTTTAGGTAGGAGATGCGTAAGTGTGTTTATATGAGAGTCAAGAGAGACAGAGCTAGAGAAAGAGAGGTTAGGTACAATCAGTTTACATCTGCGGGAACTGAAGACTTAAGGGGCTTACGTAACTTATGCAAATCCTTACGTCCTCACTTTACAGATGAAGAAGGTCAAGTAACTCACGCAAGTTTACATGGTTTATAACTGGTTGAACTATGTCTTAAACCTATATTGGTCTGACCCCGAAGCCCACATTCCTGACTGCTAGACTGCCTCACCTCCTAGTTTTCGGGTGAGCTAACACAGGAGCAGAGAGCCCGTGGCCCCACAGTCAGGGGCCTCGCTATTCCTGGTGAAAGCTTTGTCTACACAAGGCACTGCTTCCTCATTAAAACCTATACTGCCAATTCTAAGACTTTTATAGAGAGTTTTCAGCCTTTTTCCTGTGGAAAATTTCCCTTAGGAAATCAGATGATACCGAACATCCTTCCACCACTGAAACTGGGTGATTCTAAGGAAATGCAGAATCTCAGGAAAGATTCTAAGGAAATAGAAACTCAGAATTTTAACACTAATGATATCCCTGCCATGGAATAAAAGAAAAACAAAGACAGTGAGACTCGGTGACTTTCTTGGGGTTCAAGAGTGTATTTAAGAACATTTCCAAGAGGTTAAACGAGCAAAAGGGAAACGCCAGTGACACTGGGAGGTACCCAAGTGTAGCTGCTGGGATAACATGGGCTATTGTTGTGGCCAGGGGGCCTCTGGAGTGTGACACCAAATAAAGCTGCAGCCGGGAAGTTGTATCCTGGCTTCTCTCCAAAAGGATGGTGGTTTGCATCTCATCCCCGCCAACTGGCTGATGGCAGGTGATAGCCGAGTCACATGGAGGGGGCCCAGCTGTCCGGGGGTTACCACTTCCTCCTCACCCACAACAGAGGCCCTCTGCCAAGTGGATGTGTCTATAAATGCCTCCACCTTCAGCTTTCGGGGAACCGTGGACTATGCCTTCTGATATGACTTGTCAAAACTGGAGGCAGCATTTCTTCCTCAGCACTCTGGCAGACAATGGGGAGGACAGGACGGTGGCACTCACATGAAAGCACAAAATTGGGATGAAAGAGATGAAGCAATTCAACAGTGGCAGATCTCATGATAGTGGCAGCTCGGAAATAAAACAAGCCCCCAGTCACATGGTGTCTCGCACCACCAGCTTCATGGTGTGACTGCTTTGCAAAGGGAAGTTGGCTCAGGCCACTGACAAAGAACATCTAACCCCAGCAAGGCACTGCAACTGGGAGCCAGAGATGCAGCTTGATGGCTTGTTTGTGGCTTGGGGATCTACACTGGCAGTATTTTGATGTGTCCTTTTTCCTGTCCAGGCAGGAACCAGGGAATAAGTGCGTTTTAATAAAGCTTGGCCTCTGTACACCCGTGACCTTGGCCTGGCTTGGGTTATCTACTTATCCCATGTGCACCTCACTGAGTTATTTGTTTAGATAGCATTTTGAATGACTGATTTTTTTTTGGACAGGATCTTACTTTGTCATCCAGGCTGGAGTGCAGTGGCACGATCTCACCTTACTGCAGCCGTGACTTACCAGACTCAAGTGATCCTCCTGCTTCTGCCTCCCAAGTAGCTGGGACTACAGACTACAGGCACACACCACCATGCCTGGCTAATTTTTATCTTTTTTTAGAGATGGGGTTTCGCCATGTTGCCCAGGCTGGTCTCAAACTCCTGAACTCAAGCAACCCACCTGCCTCAGCCTCCCAAATTGTTGAGATTACAGGTGTGAGCCAACTCGCCTGGCCTTAATGACAACATTTTAACTTAAATTTAGAATCTTAATTATTACCTCATATCTTCAAAAAGGTCACATAATGGTATAGCATTGAAATGAAATTTCAGAAGATGGCTTGCACACACCAGGCAGTGGAATTGATGGCAGTAGAGATGGCCAAATCTCTCAGAATAGATCCCAGAATTTCCAAAATTCAGAAAGTTAGAGTAATGGACAATTTGTCAAAAACTTCTGGTTGACTTTCAGGAGAAGTCATGTAATTTCCATAATGTGAAATACCACTAAGGAAAGAAGGAACTTCAAGGGGAACTAGAACATGCAGGCAAACTTGGGATTCTTGAGCAGGCCTTGAATTCACATTTTGGAAGTATTTTAGAGGTTAAGGGCACAAGTCCTGATTATGGAAAGCAGTATGCCACTGAGGATGTTTTGCAAAGCTACTGATGATCCAGTATTATTCCCAAAAATCTCCAGACGCAGAATACAAAGCAGGCTTAGACTTAAATGTTGATTATGATACTAAAGAAAAAAGTGATGTGTTAGTGTTTTGATAAACGTGTGCTATTGACAGTTGAGTACAGAGGATTTTTAGAGCCATAAAACTACTTTGTATGATACAATAATGGTGGATGATACATGTCATTATAAATTTGCCCAAACCCATAGAAGGTGCACCAACAAGAGTGAACCCTAATGTAAACTAGGTAATTATGATGTGTCAATGTAGGTTCATCAATTGTAACAACTGTAACACTCTGGGGTAGGGCGGGGAGTGTTGATAATGGGAAGCCTATATGTGTTTGGGGACAGGGAATAGATGGGAAATCTCTGTATCTTCCTCTTAATTTTGCTGTGAACCTAAAATGCTTTAAAACATGAAGTCTTTAAAAATGCATAAGTTAAACAAGGACAGGACTCAGGAGAGGTGAATGAGATACCTGGGGTGCAAAAGGAAGGAGATGCGCATTCTTGGGGTTGTGCCGGTACAAGGCTAAAGGGTTGAGAAGTCCACGATATGGTTTATAATCCACAGCATCTTAGAATTGAGGAAATACAGTGGGTGCAGTTCCCCTAAGGGCTGGGGTTCTGAGCTCTGTATTGGGCCTTCCTGGCCTCGCCATCTCCAAGTGTTGTTTTCAGCATGAGCACCAGCTCCTCTGGGGAGGGGCTCTATGGGGAGGGGCCCATCCTCTGCACTCTCATCATGCCCTCCCTGTACAAGTCTTTCTGTGAGTCATCATCTCAGTCGAATTGCTTTTAAAAATCTGTCTTTTCCCCACACTGTGAAGTCCTTGGGAAGAAAAATTGTTGTGTTGCACCTTTTGTAATTGGCCCAACAACAATGAATTGACAAGCTCTGATGTCCTGTAGAGATGGGAAAAAACATAGAGTCCTCTGCGGCGTGAGCGATTAATTTTTCTCCTGTAATCATCAGTGCAGCCCTCTTGTGGGCTGATGAAATGTCTTCAGGAGCACTCCCAGTCCAACCAAGCTTTACCCTTGTCTTTGGTTGAGGAACAACTTTATCATTTGGTTAAAGTGGAATATGCCAAAGAAAGAAAAAGTTTTGCTTTTTATGACTCATGTCAACATTTTTTAAAATATCTCAAGGAAGTTAGTCAAAGTGCTTAGGGAACTTTGGAAAAAAGATGCCAGTATCTATGTACTAGTGCACTGCGTGAAGTCCCAGGTGCATTGTGTAAGGTCTCAGGTGCACTGTGTGAGGACACAGCTACATCGTGCGAGGCTGCAGGTGTGTGGCATGAAGCTGCAGGTGCATCAGTGTGGCTGTAGGCTGTTTAAAATCCTTCTTGTTCCACACAACCTAAAATGCTAACTTTCTATAGAAGCGATACCTCCTAGTTTTGCTTAGATCCCTAGACAAATAATCTGCTTTCATAGGAGCAAACGCATGGCTTATACCTGACTCTAGTTTCCAAAATGCAATGTTTAGAGTTAACAGCCTTTTCCGTCTTGCTAGTACTCTGTAGCCACAGAATTTCCTGTTCATGGTATCTAGTTTGGATCTGTTTGTATTGGCTTATTATAATTTAAGAAGACTTGAGTTTGTAGCATTTAAGAAAGGAATTATATTTTATGTAACATGTACTTTTATTTTGGGTTCAGCAGGGCGGGAGATGGGCAGGAAGGTGGAAGTGCTGATAGCTGAAGAGATCTACAAGAGGATGAAGACGGTCCAGATCGTGCCTCATTTCGCCTTCCTAGTGATAACTGCTACTATATTTCTATCGAGCCTCTTTTAATGGTATGTATTTCAAACATTTTGTTATAAACATAATACTCAGTTATTATAGAATTGAAGGAAAAACACTTTTAATGCCACCACTCAGATAACCAGTGTTGCTATTATGATGCCATTTGTTTTTTTGCTTTGCATATAAAGTCAAATACTAAATTTACATTACAGTGTAAGCATTTTCCTGAACAAAAAAACATGGCACACACTTTAATTGCACAAAACAGAAACAGTAGCACACAGAGCACACACGTAAGTCCTATATCTCAATCTTGTTTATAGACCTTGGTGAAAAATATCAAACAAAATATTGACAATAGAATCCAGTAATATGGTTTAAGAAATGTATCATGACCAGGTGAAATTCATTTCAGGAATGTAGAGATTAGAACATGTTTGGAAATCTGTTAATGTAACTAACCTTATATAAAAACCCTGTATGATCATCCTGATACTGAAAAGTCATATGAAGATTCATGTGATTTAAAAAAACTCAAACTAATAGTCAGCATTATGTTTAATTAAACATAGTCACATTAAAGTCTAAAAAGACGAGTGTCATCATTATTTTCTTGTTCTAAAAATCCTAGTCAACACAACGAGCCAGATAATTAAACAAGATGTCTAAACATTGACAAGAAAGAGGCCAAATTATCTTCACTTGAAGATAATATGATTGCTTTCAAAGAGAATCCTAAGAAATTTTAGAAATAACATAGTTCAATAGACTGTACAAAATAAATATATAAAATAAATATTGGAAAAATATGTAAAACAAATATTTAAAATCATATATTTAATATATATTTAAAATCACATGTAAAAATTTAGAGTTTCTTATATATCAGCAATAACCACTTAAAAGTAAAATGAAAAATATATTCCGTTCATTAATCAGCAGCAATAAAATAAAACACCTAAGAATACACATAACCAAAGTCAAAAGCCAAACAAAGTCCAATCAAATCTTTATGCACCCGTTCTGAGAGAAATAAGACTAGAATGAACTGACAGACAAGTCTTGTTACTGGATGGGAAGCCCCAGTGTCAGAAAGAGGCACATTCTCCAACAGATCTCTAAATCCTATGTAGTCTCAAGAGGAATCCCTAAGGGATTCCAAGTGAATTCTGAAACTCAGCATGAGAATAGCCAGGACCATTATGGAAAAGACAAGTAAAATGGGGGTACTCCTCGCAGTAAATGTTATTATTATTGTCATGATTATTACTCTTTGTTCTAAGCCTGCCATTGTAGTGAATGACTACCACATATTAAAACAAAGCTATAGTAACTGTGTATGATACTAATACAGGAAAAGACAGGTCAATGGAACAAATTAGTTCAGAAAGATCCGAGTGAGTGAGTGAGTGTGTGAGCATGCATGTACATGTGTGGGTATGTTTGCATATAAATAAATATATATATATATACACACACACACACACATATATATATATCAGAATTTAGTATCTGATAGAGGGGGCATCTCAAATGTTTGGAGTAACTGTCTTTTTTTGTTTTGTTTTTGAAACGGGGTCTCTCTCTGTGCTGGAGTGCAGTGGTGTAAGCTTGGCTCATTGTAGACTCGACCTCCTGGGCTCAAGTGATCCTCCCACCTCTGCCTCCCAAGTAGCTGGGACAACAGGCACACACCACCACACCTGGCTAATTGTTGTCTTTTTAGTAAATACGAGGTTTTGCCATGTTGCCCAGGCTGGTCTCAAACTCCTGAGCTCAAGCCATCCTTCTGCCTTGGCCTCCCAAAGTGCTGGGATTATAAGCGTGAGCCACCACTCCCAGCCAGAGCAACTGTTTATTAATAGGAAAACCATAAAGCTGGATCCTTATCTCATTTTTTATACCAAAATAAATGGAAAATAATAAAAAATTCAAATATGAAAAATGAAACCATAAAATGCTAAAATATAGGTGACTATTTTTAGCCTTAAAGTGTGTAAGTCATGATACCAAAGAGCAACTATAAAATAATATTTTATGGATTCACATAAGCAACATTTTCTAGAAGTCCTTTTGTATATTAAGAGTAATGAACAGGCCGGGCGCAGTGGCTCACGCCTGTAATCCCAGCACTTTGGGAGGCCGAAGCGGGCAGATCACGAGGTCAGGAGATCGAGACCATCCTGGCTAACACAGTGAAACCCCGTCTCTACTAAAAATACAAAAAAATTAGCTGGGCGTAGTGGCGGGCACCTGTAGTCCCAGCTACTCGGGAGGCTGAGGCAGGAGAATGGCGTGAACCCAGAAAGCAGAGCTTGCAGTGAGCTGAGATTGCACCACTGTGCTCCAGCCTGAGCGGCAGAGCGAGACTCCATCTCAAAAAAAAAAAAAAAAAAAAAAGGGAATGAACAAAGTTGAAATACAAACGATGAACTAAAAAAAGTTTAAAAGTTAACCATACATGTGACACTGGGTTAATATCTCTATAATACAAAAGAAATTTACAAATTAATTTGACAAAGACAAGTTATTTAATTAAAAAGTGATCAAAAGACATAAAGAGACAGTAAGGATCTAGAACTAGAAGTACCATATGACCCAACCATCCCATTACTGGGTATATACCCAAAGGATTATAAATCATGCTGCTATAAAGACACATGCACACGTATGTTTATTGCAGCACTATTCACAATAGCAAAGACTTGGAATCAACCCAAATGTCCATCAGTGACAGACTGGATTAAGAAAATGTGGCACATATACACCATGGAATACTATGCAGCCATAAAAAAGGATGAGTTTGTGTCCTTTGTAGGGACATGGATGCGGCTGGAGACCATCATTCTTACAAACTATCACAAGAACAGAAAACCAGACACCGCACGTTCTCACTCATAGGTGGGAACTGAACAATGAGATCACTTGGACTCGGAAAGGGGGACATCACACACCGGGGCCTATTATGGGGAGGGGGGAGGGGGGAGGGATTGCATTGGGAGTTATACCTGATGTAAATGACGAGTTGATGGGTGCTGACGAGTTGATGGGTGCAGCACACCAACATGGCACAAGTAAACATATGTAACAAACCTGCACGTTATGCACATGTACCCTAGAACTTAAAGTATAATAATAATAAAAAATAAAAAATAAATTAAAAAAAGAAAAAAAAATGAGAAATAAGTATATGAAAATATATTCATTCTCACTCATAATTAAGGGAATACAGATTAAAACAATGTAGTCCACGATTTGCTGCCAGGTTGGTGGTGATGGTAGATTCATAGTTATCAGGTATGGTCGGTGTAAGAGCAGTGGGTTCAAAGAAACTGTTGCTGGGGGTGTAATTGGCTCAGACTTCCTGGAGGGCAGCTTGCCAGCATGTGTTACCATGGAAATAGGTGTATTCATTGACCTAGAGAGTCCCGTCATCTGACTGCATCCTGAGGAGATAATTGGCCAAGCACGCAAATTCTGAGTTACTGTTAAGATTTTGCCATGTATGAATTTTAAGTTGGTGGTGGTTAAATTAATTGATCATTTTCTTTGTGGTTTCTTTTATGCTTGTGTAGTTCTTCCCTTTTTTTATTTTTTTACATTTTGACAATTACCTGGAAGGGTTTTGATTGTGAAGTGACACGGTATTTTAAATTAGTATTTTTCCAAGTTTTCATTTCCTCACAACCTTTTGTTAAATAATTCATCCCTTCACTGGTGATCTGAAGTGTACCCTTTATCATATGTCAAGTTCTTTGTATAAGATACAATTCTAGATTCTTAATTCTGCTCTTTTAATGTGTCTACCTATGACTTGCTTATACTTGCAGTTTTAATTTAATACATATTAAAAGGAAGAAGCACCAGTCACTAATCAATACTATTTTCTCCCTACATTTCTTGTTTATTCTTCCAAATTTGTGAGATTTCACTAAAAATATCCCATTTGAATTTTAAATGAAATTAATGAAGCCGTAAATTAATTTGGGAAGATTGACACATTGGTTTCTAATTCGCAGGAAACCTATGGGTTCTTAGTCATATCATTTTGCTCATTAATCCAACCAGGCCATAGGGCATGGAGCTGGAAATTGACCTCAATGGGAAGGTGGCCATGAGACCCATGACAGGCCCTCACTAGCCTGGCTTATGTAAGGAAGGGGCCAGCAATCATGGGAGAGGCAGGGTCACTCCCTGTGAGAATTTACAAACTAGTGGCATTATGGGCCACAGACTTATTTTGAAGTTTTACTCCAGGATGGATTTGCTCATGGGGAAGTGAGGTGTGTTTTGACACAGATCCCTTGGTCTGGGTGAAGGGGCATGGAAGAGCAGGCTGGAACTGTCATTGCCTTATTCCTTCTCCCTGCCCTCAACAGGGACAAACTGCCTTGGTAAGAGCTCCACGGGCCTCTTTGAAATCCCACCAGGGTTTGGTGGAGAAGCAGAAGGCAATAGGTCTCTGAATGAGGCAGACCTAGGTTTGATTTGTGACGGCTGTGTGATCTTGGGCACATTTCTTAACTTCTTTGATCTTCATCTGCGACATGGATAATGGTACTTCCCTGATAAGATTGTTGTTTGTGTTAAGTGAGATAATAACACAAAATATCAGTGTAGGTCTGGCACATGGTCATACTTAACAAATGGTAGCTATTAGCAATACTAATAAGATTAATGTTTTTTGGTGGTGGTGGGGATTGAACAGGTAATGGATACAAAGAGTTATATGCCTGGCACATATGACCTATTGTTATTGTTGTCACTGTATTGTTATTATTATTGAGGTTGTTGTTATTAGTGTAGCATCCAGGCATTCCACACAGGACCCTAAACCACTTGGGTACAAAGGCACTCATTGTGAACTGTGGTGGCAGGGGTCTCGGACCTGTGCCCCACCGCCTGTGTGGTGTTGCCCGCGGGAATGCTGGCGGACTTGGCTCAGGTACCTGCGCTCCTGTCCATAGTGATGTGGGATCCCCCACAGCTCAGCGCCAACCACAGCCTCTTCTTGGTTTACAAACCCCTTTCCCACCAAAAAGAAGGGTTGGGGAAGCAGCCCTCAACAGGGAGATCAGAGGCTCAAGGTTCCAGTGCCCACCCAGTCTTTCTGAACTGTGGGACCTTAAGCAAATCAGGTTACCTCTCAATGTATCCTTTTGCTCATCCATACAGTCGGGTAACATAACTAACTTTCGCTCCCTCCCAGGCCTGTATAAGGACAGAAGGAGAGATGTGCAGACAGCATCTGATGCACAGTAGACCCCCCAAGTGGGGTCACCAGATAAATGCAGGACACCCAGTTACATCTGAATTTTAGATAAACAACAGGCATTTTTAGTATAAATATACCCCAAATATTCACAGAACATTCTTATACTAAAAAAATTATTTGTTTCGGTAGAAGAGCACAGTAAATCTAACATTAAAAAAACAAAAAACTTATTTGCTGTTTTCCTGAAATTCAAATTTACTGGAAATCTTGTTGTTTTCTTTGCTAAATCTGATACTCTTGCCTCCAACAAACATCATTCCTTCCCTGCTTATCATGTGTACACATGAATTTGTAACCCTGACCATCTTCTGGTTCATTGTGAGGGTCTCATTAATTTCCATGAACTCATTCAATCAACACATGCTTGTTGGGCTGGTACAGAAGATGCACAAAGGCCGAGGACGTAGATTCACCAAGTTTTCTGGCTTCAGCTTGTGTTATGAAACACCCTGGCAAGGGTCGAGGGCTGTTCAACTGAGGGCTGTTGGTATTATGGTGACCATTCAGGTTCAGGGCCTCCTTTTAGCCTGGAAACTCCAGGACAGCATTTGATCTATTTCAGGAGCTTAATGTAGAGCTTAATCCATCACCTTCCTCTGGGTCTCTGGGAGGGCCAAGTGGTGCACAGGGGATTAGCACCTCCATGCTTGCAAAGCTGCATCCCCAACCTGCGCCCCTCTTGAGCTCTCCTCCCACCTGACTATGAGTCAGCACTTCATTCTGGCTCCCCTGAAAGCACGAGCCCCTCCTGTCTGCCTCTTGTGGAGATGCCTTTTTGGGGCCTTCAGAATTATAAAGGGAGAGGGCAGATGGCAGCCCGGGCCCACACCTTCAGATATTGCCTGGGTGCTGTGTCTGCTGTGTCTCCTGAACAGGGAGAGGGACTGCAGATACCTGCACTGTCCACCCGCTATCTCCTGGATCATGCTGGCCTGTTGACACAAAGGAAGGTCTCACTCTGTGGCCGGGAGACTACCCGCCAGCTGGGTGAGTGATGACCCACCTGCCCGAGTGGATGACAGTGGGATGTCAGCAGATGGGTGCAAGTGAACTCTCCTTCTGCCTTTTTGAAGTGCTTGAGCTGGAGGCAAAGACACCTTGCAAAGCTCTCAGTCACCTTTAGGAGGGGAGAAGTTACCGATGTACTTCAAGCTTTTTACAAACTTGTATCAGGGTGACATGTAGGTGGATAGTTGAGTGGCTCTCCCAAGGGGAGAACAGAGGCCCCGGGGTATAGACCTGGATCCAGCTCCAGTGCAGGCACTGTGACCTCAGATCAGCACTTCTTTATGCCCCAGTTTTCTGTCTGCAAATCTGTATAATAAAATGCACAATTCATGGGGTTGCTGGAAGATACGATGAAAAGATGCAACAGAAGCGCCTAGTCTAGAACCAAATATTAATAAGAGAAGGCAAAGGCTGATCTGAAGTCAGGTGGAAATGGCTTCTCTTAAGTAAGCTGAAAAGATTTCCATGAAGCCATGCTATGTGTAGCTTTCCTGGGGGATGAGGGGTGGGCTCCAGTTCCTGCTCCCCTCCCCCTGGCCTCCAGGAAGTGTGTATGATTGTGTGTGTGTGTGTGTGTAGTATGGACAGGGTGATATTATCTCACAGCAAAACCACCACCTGACTTTTAGAAGCTGAAAACCTGTCTCTGCAGAATTCCAACTAGCAGGCACACCCAAAAAACAATGCCAGAGGAATTTTGTCACACCTGGGAAGGGCTAGTGATTAATGTAATGATGCCTCTGTCCTCAGTTACAGATGGGTTAGCATCTGTGTGATGTAGAGTTTAAATGGTAGGTACTCCTCCTTGTTTCTATGACCACCAATATATAGCCACCAAGAAAAGGTGCCCCAAAATGCTGACAGGTGGGCATCCTAGCCCACATGTGGAAAGAAGGGAAATGACATTTCTTGGGTGCAACTAGGCCTCAGGTGCTCCGTAAACATCACTTTGTTCAAACTTCATTAGAACCCTGTATCATAGACAGGTTTTATCAGTTTATAGAAATGGGTGCTCAGAGGTTAAGCAACTCCCCCAGTGTCATGCAATTGTAACTGAGGGAGCCAGGATTCATACCCAAGACTGACTCTGTGGCCACAGAGGGCCTCAAGCCACTGCTCTGTCCCCCATGCCGTGGCAGATGCTGTACACTGATTGTGGCACTCTTTCTTGCTGCATCAGGAGGCAGCCTTAGTACTCTTCCAAATATAGCTGGCCACCACCAACCTGCAGGGTGGGGGCTGTGATCTGAACACTTGTTTCCCCCCAAAATTCATATGCTGAAATCCTAACTCCCAAGGTGGCATTAGGAGGTGGGGGCTTTGGGAGGTGATTAGATCATGGGAGTGGAGCCCTCCTGAATGGGATTAGTGCCCTTATCCAAGGAGCCCCAGAGAGACCCCTGGTCCCTTCTACCATGTTGGGGCACAGCAAGAAGCACCATCTATGAACCAGAAAATGGGCCCTCACCAGACACCCAATCTACCAGTGCTTTGATCTTGGATCTCTCAGCCTCCAGAACTGCGAGAAATATTTTTCTGCTGTCTTTAAGTCAGCGTGTTATGGTATTTGGTTGCAGCAGCCTGCATGGACTAAGAGTGGGCATGCAAACCAAGCCTGTGGGCCATCCCAGCACCATTCATACTGCCTTCCACCTGCCGTTGTTGGGCTCTTTGTGTCAGCTCAGGTGGGTTTTAGGGCCCAGCTCCTCTGCAGAATTCTGATGCCTGGTTCAGGTAGGCAGGTCCAGGTATAGGCATGCAGGGAAAGAGTCACCATTTCCTGTGAGGATTTATTGTTGATGTGGGGAGTTTTTTCATTAGCAATCCATATATGTGAGTCAATCATTGCCCTCTCCTTTTTTGAGACATAAGTACCTCTGGGATAGGTAACACCTGTACTTTACTGCAAATTTATCTTTTGGATTTTTTTTTTCTTTAATTTTTTTGTCCAGAAGGATACGCTAGAGTTTTCCAGTTGTCTGGGGGTACTGGCTGAAACCCAAAGCTTAGAACAACAGGCAATCTCCCTGGCCACGCCCCTCTTTTCCCACAACACACACATTTTAAAGACAGGTGCTAGACCATCCAGGCAGAACTTGCTAAGAAGTATTCCAACTGGTCCTGCAAGTCCTAGTCTTGGCACTTCATCCACCTCCAGTCTAGATTTAATCAAAGGCTAAAGATTGCTCAAAGCAGATTTCTTTAATGAGAAAGAGTGTCGACTCCCTGCTGTAGCTCCCCGCTGTGGCTCCCTCCCGAATCTGAGCATTAAACGCTTGGGAGTGGCATGCACGTCCACAATTTGTTGGGGCCAGGGCTGGAATGTTTCTTTGGGGTCCGAGATGACATGATCCCTTGGGTGGTATCCAGGCCCCAGGGACTTGAAAGCACTCCACTCAAGATTTCTGTCTGCCAAGGAGAGGAGACCCCAGGAGAAGGAGCCCCGGTGGGGGGTACCTACAAGCAGGAGCTGAGGAATTGTAGGCAGTCAGCTGGAGAGGGTATGGCCCATGCTGCTTAGATCAGAGAATGGGGCACGCTGGGGATCCCCAGCAAGCAGGTCTCCAGAAATCCACAGAAATCCTCTCCTTGAGGGATAGGGAAAGAGCCTGCCCAGACAGTTACGGAACAACAGCCCCCCAAAGATATTCAAATTTTAATCCCAGAACCTCTGAATATACTGTTTTACCTGACCAGAGGGACTTTGCTGATGTATTTAAGTTAAAGATCTGGAGGTGAGAAAATTATCCTGAATGATCTGGGTGGTCCCAGTGCAGTCACAGAGTTGCTATAAGAGAGAAGAGTTGTGATAAGAGTCACAGGTTGCTATAAGATACAAGGATGGAGGCAGAAGTCAGAGAGGAGCGAAGATGCTAAGCTGCTGGCTTTAAAGATAGAGAAGGGATTACAAGCCAGGGAATGCAGGTGGCTTCTAGAAGCTGAAAAAAGCAAGGCAAGGGATTACCCCCTGGAGCCTCTGGAAGGAATGCAGCCCTGCTTACCTGTGCCAGACTTCTGACCTCCAGAACTACAAGAAAACAAATGTGTGTTATTTTATGCATCTGAGTTTGAGACAATTCAGCAGCCATGAGAAACGAATCCACCTGCCCTGCTCTGGAGATAGCCAGCAGCTGTGGAGCGCTGCTAGAGAAAACACAGGACGCCCAAGTAGTGCATGGGACATTCTTATACTAAAAGAGTATTTGTTGTGTATCTGACATTCCAATTTAACTTGACATCCTTTAATTTTTTTTTTTTTTTTGGCAAAATCTGGTAACTCGAAGCCAGAAGAGAGAAGAAAACCAACCAACTTATTTAAAGAACACTTTTATCCTTTGTTTTCCATCTCTCCTCCCTGCCCTGAACCTGGAGAGCCTAAAGTGGATGGTAAACATGTGAGGAGGAGTAGAAATGTGGGGAGAAACAAAGAAGAGACTGTGACCCTCCCCATGGCAGGTTTTTGCTCTCTGGGTCAGGCATGGAGGTAGAAAACAGGGGAAGATGAAGGAGAGGGAATAAAACTTGCATGGGCCAAGCGATTCAAGTTTTCATTTAGATTGGCCTGGAAATTTTAATATCTAAAAATAAACATCATTGGTTAATATCTGAAAGTGACCAAAATGTTTCAGAATCTTATCAAGATATCATCCCAGCTGGGGAAGAGAAAACCGAGAGGGAAGGTCTGAAAGGCAGAGAGGAAAGGTAAAGGCAATACCCAGTTATACAACCAGGAGCCCAGAATGGTCAATAAGCCAGTTACCAGTTCTTACCCATCCCTGCTGTGTCCTCTATTGAAGTGGATGCATCATTTCTGGGAAGAGTGACACCCACATCTTACTATGCCATCATTTTACTGTATTGCTTTTTTTCTGTGCCAGGGAGAATGGTTGGGCACCACAGTGAGGGTGGAGGGCACCTCAAGAATAAGGACCCCTATGAACCTGGTGACCTCTGGGGGCCTGGGCATCTCTTGAGACTGGACCTGAGCAGCTTGGTGAACCAATCCCAAATTCTACCATCAAAAAGAAAAATATGGGGTGCTTTCAAAGTTATGTGCCTGGAGCCCTCTGGACAGCTTCCGGGAAATCTTCCCAAAGCAAGGGGTTCACCAGAATTGCACATGACCATGATCACGTTGGCCACAGGGAACTGCTGAGAATGTTTCTCTCCACCTGGTTTTCTTGACCTCAGCAGATGTGAATGGCTTCTGTCTGTCTGACTCACCCTAAGCCTGACCTATTTGTGAAATGCTTTCTCTACAAAAAAGCTAGAGATAAGTGCAGAGAATTATACATTTATAATCCCAGTAGAGACAGGGTTGCCTAACCCTCTTATTTCAGCTGCTCCCTGCCTTGCCAGTGCTAGGTGCAAGCTGACCAAATGTTGGTGAGTGTCTAATGGCCTAACTTATTTGCTCCAGTGGTAATTACCAGGATGGGAGGAGGTGGAGGGAGTGAGGGAAGAGGGAGGCAAAGGGCCAGGCAGCCAATTAGGGAAGGGTGAGGGGATCCCAGAGATCCATGTCTAATTCTGCGTCTGCTTGTTAGTACACCCAGGAACTTCTACAGGATGAATGAACCACCTGTGAGGTATCAGCACAGCGGGGAGTTGGCTTGGTGCAGTGGGTCCGATCTGGGTTAGGATTTTTTTTTCTGCTATCTTTCTTGCTGTGTGCTGGTGGCTTTTCCACTCTGTCTTCCTCATAGAGATCTGCCCTCATGCTCTCAGACTTCATATAAGAATAAATAAAATACTACATACAAAAGGAATAATATTATATACTGCAAAGCACTCTACAAAATGTATTGAAAGTGCTTGGAGAGCTTTAAATAGGGTTTCTGAAAATTTGCCTTTTGCATGGGTGGTAGGAAGAGAGGAAGTCGAGTTAATTCCAAATGGCGGCTGATACTGACTTGGTTTTGATGGACTGAGCCAGCCGGATCCTCCAACCCGCCCGTACTCTGCTTCTACTTCACTCTCTGTCAGGATTTGGGTGTGGGAGCCTAGTGGGCCCCATGCCAATCTGGGTCATAACTAGAACCGCCAGTACTAATCATGCAGAGCTGCTGGTCTAGTTCTTATTTCTACCCCTACACCCATAGAAGAGGCAGTGCTCTTGGTCTGAGCGGAAACGGAGGCAAAGTGGACAGCACCTCACCTGCTCTGCCACGGCCACCTGCTGGCTGCCTTGGCCAGCAGTCACTGAGCTTGGAGCCTTGAGGGGGATTGGAAGTGACCTTGGGGCCATCTCAAAGGACACGCCTGTTTCTGCTGCCAAGAGCAGCTACCTACAAGGGCATGTATGGCTTTTTTTCTGTTGCTGAGACAGGTTGTATCCCTCTCCTAAAGCTCCCCTCAGTTCTGTCTATAAAAGATGTAATATAGTGGCCGAGTTAAGTGCTTGGATTCTGGCACTGAACTTGTTTTCTGGGAGGTTTGACTTGTTGCCATCAGCACGATGGGCAGGGGTGGAGCTGCTTTCTCTGCCTCTGTTCTCCTCTACACCTGATGTTAACAGAATACCTGGATTCTGGGGACTTCCAGGTCTAGCTGGGCCAGTTTAGACTGTGCCAGGGATCTGTAATTAGGCAAGCAGTTGGGTCGGGAAAATACACAGGCACTGGAGACCTCACAAGGTGAGGAGGGAGAGCGGGGAGGCCCTGCCTCAGCCAGGAGTCTTCAATGTAGATGCTGTGTGCTGGGCTCTGGTATGGCCAGCTCTGGGTGTACAGATGAGCTGCATTGGGGAAGTAAAAAGTGAAGAGATTGGCCACATTGAGAAGCAGGCCCAGAGCAAAGTGCATTGACTGACAAAAGCATCTGTCTGAAAACTTTAGAGAACAGTCTTTTAGAATGTTATATGTCACTTTTGCTTATATCAAAATGCAAAACTATAAAGCCATTTCATCTTTGTCTTTTGCAATGATCAATAGCTAAAAACACCCCCAGCACATGGACAGGATGAGTACAGCATAGTGGCTAATTAAATTTGCAAGTTTTAGACCCAGACCACCTGGATTCAAAACCTAACTTTACTCCCTTCTCACTAGGTGACATGGAACAAGTCATATGGAACAACCGATTCGTGCCTCAGGTTTCTCTTATGGAAAATGGGGCTAATAATAGTATTCACATCATAAGATTGTTGTAGTGAGAAGAAAATGTGAGTAATACATGTAAAGTGCTTAGAACAGGAATTGGCATGAATAAATGCTCAATAAGTGTTAGCTACTCTTGTTTTATGTCATTGTTTCAAGAGTATAACTTTTCTCCTTTCCTTTTGGTATCATGGATCCGATGAAAAATAGGTTGCAACCTGTAGGTCAAGTTTAACCAATTGCTTGTAGCTACCTAGAGAGCTGTGTTGAGAAGGATTCTGAGGCCGCATCGAGCTCATTTAAGGGGAAATTATATAGTGTCCTATGAGTATTACTATGAGTAGCATCTCTGCTACTGCATGTGGTAATGGGCAGTGGTGGCATTGGTGCCACATCATTTCCATTCCTGTATTGTATTTTGTCTTGTTGTAAGGTTTGTTTTTCCCTGCCTCTGTCTCAGCCCTCCCCTCCCCATCTGCCTTTGCCTTTGTAGGGCATCCTGGTCCTTGAATGGGCTTGGATGCCAATCGCTGCTCTGTAGAATCTGCAGTCCATTCCAAGTAAGAACCTTCTGAGATGATGATGATGATGATAATGATGATTTTGGAGAGAGCAAAGACCACATGGCCTGATACTGAGGATGCTGGTAGGCTGTGAAGCACCCACAGGATCCTTTGTGTGCCAGTCAAGGGCACCCTTAGAGAAACCAGGAAGATCTTCACTGAGCAGGTTAATCTTTGTGACCCCTATGGTTCTGGAATCGGAACACTAATGATTAGCACAGAAACTTCCCCACAGCCTCAGTAATCATTGACTTATTAATCCATGCAGTTCAGGACCTTGTGCTGAGTTATCTCTATTTCCATTCAGTGGTCAGTCTTTTCTGTCTGGACACAGGACCACTGTGGTCAGGTCATCCAGTGGCACCGCCATGGCCATCCTGGTTTGCTGAGTGCCATTCTGCTAACTTTTGTGAGCTGTGCTCTGTCTTGAGTCAGACCCCTGATTTGAATTTCTTGCTCCACCAATTACTAGCCTTATCATTTGGGTAAGCTGCTTAAACTCTCAAAGCCTCACTTTCCTTGTCTATAAAATGGGAGGAATGACAGTTCCACCTCATCAGGTTGCTGTGAGGCCTAATGAAAGCATGCATTGTAAGTGCTTGGTATGTGCCTCACCCATATTAAGCATGCCAAAATCGATAGCTCTTGTTTTCCTAACTCAATCAGAAAGCTCGTTAAGTGATATGACATAAAAATAATGGTTCATATGTGTATGGCACTTTCACATTCATTATGCTGGGCATAGAGCAAATGCTCAGTGAGGATTAGCTACAATTATTATAATTAAAAACAACATTGACAACGACAGCTCAACTTAAGCTGCTAGGAGGGGTGAGATAATCATCCAAGTCCTAGATTAGGCTTCTTAATCTGGTGCCCCTGGACCCGTTGGTGGTCTAGGGATAGAATTTATGGGGTTTGTGACTGTGGATGAGAAAAAAACATTAGACCTTTATTTCCACTGACCTTTAACTGAAATTTAGAATTAATTTCAATTATGAATATAGGAAACAAAATACATCACCTGTGATGCTGACACTAATATACATCTACATCTTTTTTTTTTTTTTGAGACAGAGTCTCACTCTGTCACCCAGGCTGGAGTGGTGCGGTGGTACCATCTCAGCTCACTGTAACTTCTGCCTCCTGGGTTCAAGCGATTCTCCTGCCTCACCCTCCCGAATAGTTGAAATTACAGGTACCCATGACCATGCCTGACTAATTTTTGTGTTTTTAGTAGAGACTGGGTTCTGCCATGTTGGCCAGGCTGGTCTCAAACTCCTGACCTCAAGTGATCTGCCTGCCTTGGCCTCCCAAAGTGCTGGTATTATAGGCGTGAGCCACCATGCCTGGTTTAAATCTGCATCTCTTTATAGTTGTTGCAGATATCTCGAAATATTGGCTGTTCGTTGCTACTTCAAAATTATGGTAGATAGTAAATCTCTACTATAACTTATTATTTAATATCTTAAAGAAGCACATATTTTGATACATTTCAACATAACTGGTTTTTTTGAATACTATATATCTTATTTTGTGCATTTAATAATCATCTTCAGAAAAGTTCACAGCTTCACCAGACTGCCAAAGGCGTCCGTGGTACAAAAAGAGTTAAGAAGTTACAGAGTGCAAGGCTGTCCCCAGGATCACCTCACTTCTGACACCAATTGTCTGTTGAGGGGTGGTGAGAGTGGGAGGGGATCGGGTCTGATCACACTCAGATCTGATAAATCAGCAGGAGGACTTCCCAACTGAAAGCTGTTACACTTATTTTTTATTTCAGTGGAAGGAATGGGCCAAAGGAAGAAGTGCATGGAGCAGAAAGTCCCGAAAGGGAAGCTTCCAGCTGTCCTCTCCCAGTAGACTCATGGGCAGCGCCAACTTTTCCTGGCCAGGATATGTGACAGTACACGTGGAATACTGCCCCCCAGGGAGCCTCACCCGAGCTTTTGTGTACAGAGCTTTTACTGGGTCTCAGGCAGGTAGACATGGTAGACTCCCTGTGTGACTGACCGTTCATCTCCAGCCCTTCTGCAGGTCAAGCTGATGCTTTGTGGCTGAAAACCCCCAGCATAAATCACGCTGTTAGGCTTTTCAATATGGTTCAAGACTCCCCAAGCAAACGAAGATACTCTTATCAGGCAGGACATCCCCAGGGCTTAGAGGTACCTCCCAGGAACCTCCGGCAATGGCCGGACATCTCTGGAAAAGGTCAATTCTTTACTACACAGTACCCGACTCTTGAAACTGCCACAGAGCTGCACACCTGGAGCAGTTGGAGGTAGGTGAGAGGGTGGAAGAATTAGCTAACACGTAGTTGTAGCCACTGAAACACAATTTAGTGGAAGATTTCTTTTTGTACCTGCAAAGACAGTATAGAGTTCATTGCTTTCAGAGGCAACTGAGTAGTTCCAGGTTAAAAGCATCACTTGGCCTAGGTTTAGCACCTAACACTTTTTAGTGTATTTTCATCTGTTGTCTCATTTAATCCTCAAAAGAGATGGAAAGAAGGGGTGTTGTTAAGCCTGGCCTGGAGGTTGGAGCTCACCAGGGTCATGGGATGAGGGAGCAGAAGCAGCATGAGGAGGGTCCTGGCCACTTCCCTCACCCTGCCCCACCCTGACTCCTCCTCCCAGGTTGTTCAGACAGAGTGAGTCCTGTGGCCAAGAAGATCAGCAGATATTTTGCAGAATCAGGTATCTAGTAATGCCCGGGTTGTACGGGGAGCTTAACCAGCTTTGGGATGGTTGTTGTGGAGTACACCACACTGGGCGATTACATGAGGTCACTGCCCGCCTGATGTGACCAGCTTACTTGTGGGAAGGCGAGCTGTTTGCTGGAGTCTCTGAGGTCCAACATGTGTTGACTCGTCTGAAGCAAGCCTTTGCCCGGGGTCATGACCTCACCCTGAAGTTTGGTGTAAATTCCATGCAATCTCTGTGTAAACATTGGAAAGCCGCTCTTTCAGGGCGCTTTCCTTTAGGGGCCCTCCCTGGGGGGTTAGGCCATTTCTGTGGGGCTGCAGCTGCAGTAGTGATGACTGTACCTGACTCCTCTGCAGGAGGCTGAACCTCCTGAAGGGGAAGAAAGGCAGTGTGTCTGGGACTCTGCCCGCTCCCTCTGACCTGTACTGTTCCCTCAGGCTTTCTGGGGTGCAGCTGGGATCTAGATAGTCTTGTGTTTTCTCTGAAGGTGACATCTGTCTTAACAAATGCATTTGTATGTAATTTGCACAGGAGTTGGCACTATTTTATGGAGGACTGTGTGGTTTTTTTGAGCTACCATTTTTGCTTCCTGCTTACCTGTGATGCTTGTCCATAATTATTGGAAGCACCACTCTTTCAGGAAGTAATCTGACCGGATTGCAGCTCCACGGGGCAGGGCCTGCCTTGTCCTGTTCATAGCTGCATCTTGGCACCTATGACAGTGCCTGCCATGTATGGCACTTGCTAAATGTTTGTTGAATCCTATGAGGCCACTCACTGACTTAGTTTCCTGTGGCTCCTGTAACATATACTGCAAACCTGGTGGCTTATAACAATATGCATTTTTTCTCTTACAGTTCTGAAGGCCGGAAGTCCACAATCAGTATTGCTGGCTGAAATCAAGGTGCTGGCAGGCTGCGCTCCCTCTGGGGGCTCTAGGGGAGCCAGCCTCTGATGGCTGCGGCAGCTGCAGCGTTTCTTGGCTGTGGTCACAGTCTCTGTCCCCACGGCCACATCGTCTTCTCCTCTCCTGTGTGTGCCTCCGCCTTATTAGGGCCACCTGGATAATCCGGGATCAACTCCTCATTTCAGAATCCTGGATCCAGTAGCAAAGTGCCCCTCCCTCTTTTTGGTATTAGTGGCAGCTACAGGTAGTGGGGATCAGGAGGTAGCTATCTGCCACACTCACAAAGGGGATGGAAACCTGAAGGGAGCTGGTCAGTGGTGGCAGTGTCACTCCGGCTGCCCATGAGGCCGGATGCCTGCTGGGGAGTCTGGCATGAACATGAGTTGGGGAAAGGGAGTTCCATCCCAACCCCTTCCCTGAGGATAAGCTTGCCTGGGCAGAGAGCCTCCCAGTTTACACGTGTAAGGTATATGGATGTGCTTTGGTTAAGAATAGGCTGAGGTGGATAACCAGGCCTGCATGACTCAGTGAGTTTAGAGTGCAGGCATATAGCTCTGCTCGTTATCACAGCCATGTAGCCATAACATACGAAAGCCATGCCTTGGCCCTATGCCACTATTGTCTGTAAAAGCTTAATTGGCCTGCTGACTCCGTACAGGCGCACTTGCACCCAGAGAGAGAGAGAGCCAGAGCTGTCCAACTTTGCAGATGGACAGGGGGAACCAGGACACAGCTCAGCCTACTCATACCCAGAGAGAGAAGGAGTTCAGCTGCTGACCCTGAAGGCAAAGGAGAGCTGGCCACGCAGGTGTGTGTGGGAGCTGGCTGCTGAGAGGAACCGCTGAGCCGGAGCAGGCAGCCAAAGTAAAGGTGAACAGTGTAAAAGAGCTAGTGTAAGCTGCTGCTGAGAGAGCTCCTGAATAAAATTACATTTCACCTGCCTTCAGCCCCCCGAATGTTCTTTCAGCTGTCTGCTCATCCACCCACTCCTTTCGGACCTCAGCTGGGGCTGGACCCCAACCCTGAGCGTAAAAACAAGCGATACTTTTGTTAGGTCCATTTTCACTTCTTTCATCAGAAATGTCCTGAGCTCTCCCTAGGCACTGTCCTGCGGCTGGTAAGAGGCAGAGGTGAGTCAGATGTGAAGCCCACCCTCTAGGGGTTCCTCCTGGTAGGGCGGGTGGGCAGGTGAACCCGTTACGAGGAGCCCAACAAGTTAGGTGTGTACAAGGTTCAGACTTGTCATCTTGATATTTCCCAGATGTACCATGTTCCTTCCCACTTCAAGGCCTTGCCACTTGCTGTTCCCTCTGCCTGAACCCCTTTCTCCCCTTCCTCTGATAAGCTCCTAGTTGTACTTCAGGTGCCCCTGAAAGTCTTCCCCGAGGCCCTTCCCTTCATTATGCCAATTGCTCTTGTTGGACAATCTTATAAACCTGTGATTCCTTTTCCTCTCCCTCCTGCAGGGCAGGAACTGTGTCAGTCTTGTTCCTTGTTGTAACCCAGTGCCTGGCACATGGTAAGTACCCAGGAAATGTTTATTGAATGAATGAAAAAAGCTGTTGCACAGAGGAGGCACTGCTTCACTTAAAAGGGGGGAATCTGGGAAGGTTTTCTGGAGGAGGTGCTGACTAAGCCAGGTTTTAAAGGAAGAATAGAAGTTTGCAGGGCATACCAGGCAGTGGAAACAGCATGCACAAAGGCTCAGAGAGGCGATGTCTTACGGAAGCTCACTGTTGTTGGAATGCAGAGTGAGGGGGGGCAAGGGGTGAGGCAAAGGTGTGGCCAAAACATGACCTGCTCATGGAAGGTCCAGTGGGTGTTTTCAGAAGCCAGGGGATGTGGGTAAGGAGGGGCTTAACGTGACCTGTGGTTTGGAAATATTGTTCTGGTGGTTGTGTAGAGTGGCTGGTGAGAAGCTGTTGTGATGCACCAGGAGAGACGTGATGAGGCTCCAACCTATGCACAGTATGAAGATAGGGAGGATGGATGAGTTCGAGATTTCAGGCGTGAGTCCCAGGGCTTGATGACTAATTTGATGTGGTAGAAGGAGCAGTCAAGAGTGGAAGGTGATTCCACTAACACAAACCACAGACACAAGACAGAAAAAGAACAACTTTGAGAAAATTGGGAAGGGAAAGGCAGTTCTGTTTTAGACACATGGAGTTTGAGGATCTCTTGGGGCTTCATATCAGAAGCATATAGTTTTATATTTGGCACCAAAGCTCAAAAGAGAAGCAAGAGCAGGAGATATAGATTTGGACTTTGGGACATATATAGTTATGTGCCACATAACAACATTTTGCTCAATGACAGACTGCATATGGTCCTATAGGATGATGCTACCATATTTTTGCTGCACCATTTCTATGTTTATCTCCATTTAGATACACAAAAACTTACCACTGTGTTAAAGTTGCCTACAGTATTCAGCTCAGTAACATGTTGTACAGGTTTGTAGCCTAAGAACACTAGGCTACACCACACAGCCTAGTGTGTAGTAGACTATAACATCTAGGTCTGTGTAAATTCACTCTATGATGTTCACACAGCAGTGAAATCACCTAACAACTCATCTCTCAGAATGTATCCCCATTGCTGTCATTCAGGAACACTTGATTATACATGGAAATTAAAGTGATAGGGGTGAATGAGACTGCCAGGGAGAGCGTGTGGAGTAAGACCAGAAAACGTCTGGGCATAAAACACTCAGGGAAATAAAAATTCAGACCTTCAGAGAAAGACGACACCAAGAAACAACGATCAGAGTAGCAGAGGAAGCAGGAAGAGAAGCAGAGGAAGCAGGAAGAGAAGCTGTCACAGAGACTGTTGAAGGGTCCCTGGGTGGCCTGCCCAACACATGTCCCTCTTTCCTCCTTCCCAACAGGTATCTGTTCTCCTTGACATAAGTGTATGGATGTTCCCACTCCACAGTGCGAATCCTCATAATGGAAGCCAAAGGTGGTCGTTCCATTTTTCTTGCCAGGGACTGGCTGAGGAATAGACATGTGACCCATTAGGACCAAGGAAGCACGAAAGGGGCATTCTTCTAGAGGGCTTCTGAGAAAGGTTTCCTTATTCTTAAGGCAGAGGCAAGGATGAGATGATTCTATTTCATCTTTGGCCTTCATTGAGACTGCATGTAATATTTGGCACAGTGGCAGCTATCTTGTGACCATAAGGAAAATTAGTTTCAGGGTCAACACACCAAAGATGGCAGAGAGGAGACAGGGAAAGAACTGGGGTCTTTTATGACATTGCTGATCCATGGGCCCTAAATGCAATCACATGTATTTTTATAAGAGGGAGCAGAGAGAGATTTGATGCACATAGAAGAAATGAAGTCAATGTGACCATGGAGGCCGAGATTGGAGTAATGTGGCCACAAGCCAAGGTGTGCCAGCTGCCACCAGCAATTGGAAGAGGCAAGGAATAGATTCTCCCCTGGAGCCTCCGGAAGGAGGGCAGCCCACTGACACCTTGACTTCTGCACAGCATTTCCTCTGCCTTTCTGATCCAGGAGGTCAAGGAGGGTCCTCAGTGCTCCTGTGCCTGTGGCAGAAATGGTAGGAAAAGGCTGAGCTGCACTGCAGTTACACAAAAAGAGTACTTTAAAAAAATGGTCTATAGAATTCCAGGAGTCAGAAATTGAGTCATCCATCCAGGAATCTTTATTATGCGCTTGCTGTGTGTCACACCTGTTGGGAATACAGTTATAATAAGACTCAGAATTAGCTGTGGGCCTCAAAGAACAGGGGTGGAAAAGGCCTTCTCCAAAGGGAGCTGGCAGCTCTGAAAGAACCTTATTGACGAGGGGGGTGGATTCATGTTGTCCAGGTACTGAGCTGGGGACGCAGCTATTGGGGTACAGGAATTCTCCAGCTCAGCCTGCTGGCCCTGCTAAGAGGCAGGCCTGGGCAGGAGGAGACTGGAATCTCCAAAGCAGATGTGAGGAGGGAGCTAGCCCAAGGTCAGGTGTTGGCTCAAGTTTCTCCTGTACTCAACACAAGGGCAGTGGAGGAACCTGGCCTGGAGTCCAGCCTGACCCGGAAGGAAGTTCATGGGGTGAAGTGTGAAGCTGCCAAACTCCAGGGGCCTCAGAGACCTGCAGCCGAGGGTGTGGGGTGGGGACTGGAAATAGCAGGCCAGAGAGCTGCCAGCCCTTTCCAGGGATGGCACTCTTTCAGGCTAGAGGGGAGCCATGATTGCAGTCACTGCTGTGTCTGCTGGGCCCTGGAAGATGGTGGAGTCCCTGAGGGACAGAGGAGCTTCCAGGCCTCTCCACCCCTGGTGGGCATGCGGTGTGGTCTGGATCTTGGTTTTTATGTGACTCTCACCTGGGGATGGGAATGGTATGTGACCTCTCCCCAAGGCCCTCCATGGCACACTGGAGCCGAGAACTCCTGCTTGACACACCGAGTAAGCAGACAGGGGACCACGACGGCATTTTTCTTCAACCTCATGGAAGAAACAGAGCTCAGGGAAGAGGGAGGGGGTCTTGTCAGGAAGAGGAAGGAAAGTGGGGAGTGAAGTCCTTAGCCAGGACCCAAGGCTGAGGATACCAGTCAGCACCCAGCGATCAGAACATTCCAGCACATTCCTCAGGAAGAGAAGCTGCTGTTCTCTTTTTGTTTGTTTGTGGGGGCAAAGGGGATGGCACTTTGAAAGTCAGACATGGCGAAGGCAGCCACAGCTCTGGGGGTGCTGGGTGGCTCTCTGTCTCTCTTCCCTCCTCTGTTTCTCTCTTTCTTCTCGTCCGCTCTCTTCTCCTTCCCTTCTTTCTCACTTCTCCCTCCATCCTTCCTTTTCTCACTGTATGTCTCCTTGACATCAGGACTCTCTGTCTACCGCTCACATCTGTGTCTCTTCTTCTCTCTCTCTCTTGCTGTCTCTCACACAGAGCCTGGCTTTATTCCTATTACCTCAGCTGAAGGGCCAGGACACCTCAGGAAGCACCTGTGCTCCGGCCCTGCCCAAGCACACTTTGTCCGTGTTCTCCTTTACACTTCCTCATGCATCCCGTACTTAAACACTTGCTCACAGTGTCATCCGTGCCTTTCAGGTCCCCTCACATATTTTCATCCGTTTTTATCAGCAAACATCCAGGCATCTTCCTGGTGCCCCATCCCATCCTCTTGGTCCAGACGCAGACTGACAGAGGTTTCAGCTCCTTGGGGCCTGCTGGGGATGGGCGACAGGTAGGTGGTGCCCGCAGAGGTCGGGCTCCTCACCCTCGACTCCTGAGAAACCACTGAAACAGGAGGGGGCATTACAGCACCCTCAGCTCTCAGCCTCCTGGGCCTGCTCCCTTCTGAGGCCAGGACCCAGGATGAGAGCACCCAGGTAAAGGCTACAAAGCTCCCTATTAGCACATGGTTTAGAGGG
Source organism: Chlorocebus sabaeus (assembly GCF_047675955.1). Lineage (NCBI taxonomy): Eukaryota > Metazoa > Chordata > Mammalia > Primates > Cercopithecidae > Chlorocebus > Chlorocebus sabaeus. Next base: position 98,956,024 of record NC_132911.1, read on the forward strand.
AGAGCCTGGAGCCTGTTCTCTGACCTCTGGCAAATCATGTAATCTTTTTGAGCCTCAGGTTCTTTTTTAAAACCTGGAAAATTGGTATTTTGTTTGCTGTATTGTACAAAGGGTTACCCAAAATACCCATTTTGAGTATTTTGTACTCAAAATACCCATTTTGGGAACAAAGGGTGCCTTAATGTATAAACTCAATCCTGCAACAACCTCACGACTAGGCAGTATTATCATTTCTATGAGGACATGGAGGTTTAGAGAGGTGAAGTCACTCATCCTAGGTTGCTCACCTGGTAAGTGGCAGAGCTGGGGTTCAAACCCGACAGTCTGGCCCCAAGCCCCACACCCTTATGGTTGAGTGTTTTACTGATGGTCTGTGAAATGCTCTCTTCTTCCACTTTTCTGGGATGGCCTGGGAGAATACAGTTGGTGCCCCTCTCCGGGTACCTCCGAGAAACTCTATTTCCAGATCTGGCTTTATGGACAACTGCCCACAGCGTGGTTGTCCAGTCTGCAGAAGTGATAACCCAGGTGCTGAGAGCACGTGGCCACCTCCACCTGGGTCTTCTGAGGGACACAGGGTCACTGAGTGGAAGGAAGGCTCTGATCCAGGGCTGCACTAACCATCTGTGTTTTTCCCTAAGTCTCTTTAGGCTTTGTTGCCACAATACATTTATTTTTGGAGAATTACCATCCCCGGTTCAGCACACCAGGCCTCTTATTTGCCAGCTGCTTTCTCTCTGGTTTCTGTTTAACTATGGTGTGTATTGACTTTGCTGCTGCTTTGTTTCACCACTAAAAAGAGTATTCGAGTGGCAAGTACTGTTTATTCTCTCATTTCTTCAACAAATGTGACTTCCATGCACAGGACACTGTGCTAACTACTCTGGGGGATATGAAAAATGAAACTGGTGTGGCCTTTGCCCTCAGGAATCTTATAGTCCACTAGGGACATACCAACATGCACGGAGGTCACTGTGATGCCACGTGGAGTGTGGTGAAAGCATTAGCACCAAACAGGCATATTGGGACTTCAGACAGAACTCTTAGGGAAGCTTCCCAGAGGAAATTATGTATAATTAACTAAGTTAAAGTGCAGAGACCCCCAAAACACAGTGATTTATATAAGATCAATCTTAAGATATAATTGTATTTCTCTCTCCTGTGATCGTGCAGATGTAGGTGGCAGTTGAGGCTGCTGGGATAGCTCAGCTCCACAAGGTCATTCAGGGACTCAGTTCTGCTCTATCTTGTTACTTTGCTCCAGTGTTCCACAGGGTGTTGGCCTCATCTGTATGGCTAAAACTTGGTCATTGCCACATTAGTGTTCCAGCTTCTGGGCTAGGTGGAGAGGATGGAGGAATATACAATAGGTGTTTTAAGGCCCAGACCCAGAAATGGCTCACATATCCTGTTGGCCAGAAGTTGGTCATTTAGCACATCTAGTTACAAAGGAGATGGGGAAATGTAGTCGATAGCCAGGTGGCCAAGTGCCCAGCCAAAAGTTTAATGTGGAAGAAACAGATAACAGGTATTATTATCTCCATTACTCTATCACAATGAGTTGGACCTTGGCATATAAACAGAGCCTTGCTAAGTAAAAATTAGAATGAGAAGGCATTCTGCTGCCTTCCAGAAAATGTCAGAGGTAAGGAAAGGTGCAAGATGTATTTAGAGAAAGTGAATATCCAGCATAACTGAAGTGTAGGGTTTCTGTAAAGGAGGTTGTGACCTACCTACAGGTGGAGATAGGGCAGGCCTCATCTCTTTAACAGGCTGCTCAGCCTTCCAAATAGAATGTATCCATGCCACCTGTACACTTGTTATCCAAAACACTTGATTCTTCTCTAACTGACCACACAGGATGTGTGTTCTCTGAGCCCTACTCAGGAAATTTAACCTTGAGCTGATAGTGATCTAGATCCTATCAAAATCTCAGCTTCCTAAGGGTATGCTATTTGACTACTTTTTTAGCAATGATTCTTTTATTTATTTATTTATTTATTTATTTTTTATTATTATACTTTAAGTTCTAGGGTACATGTGCATAACGTGCAAGTTTGTTACATATGTATACTTGTGCCATGTTGGCATGCTGCACCCATCAACTCGTCAGCACCCATCAACTCGTCATTTACATCAGGTATAACTCCCAATGCAATCCCTCCCTCCTCCCCCCTCCCCATGATAGGTCCCGGTGTGTGATGTTCCCCTTCCTGAGTCCAAGTGATCTCATTGTTCAGTTCCCACCTATGAGTGAGAACATGCGGTGTTTGGTTTTCTGTTCTTGTGATAGTTTACTAAGAATGATGGTTTCCAGTTGCATCCATGTCCCTACAAAGGACATAAACTCATCCTTTTTTATGGCTGCATAGTATTCCATGGTGTATATGTGCCACATTTTCTTAATCCAGTCTGTCACTGATGGACATTTGGGTTGATTCCAAGTCCTTGCTATTGTGAATAGTGCCGCAATAAACATACGTGTGCATGTGTCTTTATAGCAGCATGATTTATAATCCTTTGGGTATATACCCAGTAATGGGATGGCTGGGTCATATGGTACATCTAGTTCTAGATCCTTGAGGAATTGCCATACTGTTTTCCATAATGGTTGAACTAGTTTACAATCCCACCAACAGTGTAAAAGTGTTCCTATTTCTCCACATCCTCTCCAGCACCTGTTGTTTCCTGACTTTTTAATGATTGCCATTCTAACTGGTGTGAGATGGTATCTCATTGTGGTTTTGATTTGCATTTCTCTGATGGCCAGTGATGATGCGCATTTTTTCATGTGTCTGTTGGCTGTATGAATGTCTTCTTTTGAGAAATGTCTGTTCATATCCTTTGCCCACTTTTTGATGCGGTTCTTTTTTTCTTGTAAATTTGTTTGAGTTCTTTGTAGGTTCTGGATATTAGCCCTTTGTCAGATGAGTAGATTGCAAAAATTTTCTCCCATTCTGTAGGTTGCCTGTTGACTCTGATGATAGTTTCTTTTGCTGTGCAGAAGCTCTTTAGTTTAATGAGATCCCATTTGTCAATTTTTAGCAATGATTCTTGTATGTATTGATGCTGATCCCAGAAAGTTCTATGAAGGACTACATTAGCCCAGTCTCCTAGCAGAAGACCTTCACTATGTTGAGTTTCATGTTAAGCTCTTGGAAGAGATGGCCACAAGAAGAACACTTTGGTATGTTGCAATAAAACATTATTGAGGATGTTGCTCACATTTTGTTCATGGTATAACATGGTATTTTTAAATAAAAATCAACCACAGGCTCTATATCTTGCAACATCCTGTTGCTCTGTCCTTGGCATTCAGGACTTTAACAAACATTTATTAAGGCACTGACTATTGACAGATACTGGGCCAGATGCTTGGTGGGAATATAGAGAGAAGAGACACAGTCTCTAACTTCCAAGAGCTCACATTCTGGGGCAGGGGATAGGGATGTGTGGCTTGTGAGGCAGATAAGTAATAGGCATTTCTGACATAATTTGGTAAATGTTATGTGAAGCACAGAACGAGATGCTATAGGAGCCTGGAGAGAGAAGGTGAGGAAGGCCTTCTGAAGGAGCTGAGTGTTAGAGGTTGAATAAGGGTCAATAACATTAATCATGAGGAATGGATAAAACAATGTTCTAGGCAAAGGCAGCAGCTTAGCAAAGTCATGCAGAAATGAGGGAGGGTGGGGCTCAGTGTGGCTATGGTTTAGGGGGAGGAGGGGAGATTCAGCTGGAGGGGTAGGCTGGGCTAGTCACAAGGGCCTAGCAGCCCTGCTGAGGAATTTGGGCTTTTGCCCACAGGCTCTGTACCATCCTGGCAGATGATCAGATCCATATCTTAGAAATGTCAGTCTTGTCAACATAAGTTAGGGAAGGGACTAAGAAGGGAAGCTGTTGCAATATGTCAGGTGAGAAATGATGTGGCCTTAAACATGTGAAGACAAGGTGGACATAAGGAGGTGGAAAGAGGTTGGAGGAATATTAAGGAAAAAGAATCAATAGCACTTGGTGACTGATTTGGGGGTGAAGGAGAAGGTGATGGGACAGTGAGGTGTTTGGACCGGCAGTGTTACTCCTTTAGAACCAGCTGATAGGGGAAGGAGCAGGTGAGGGGTGGGGGATAAGGCGTTTGACTATGGAGGTGGGCCAGGCAATCAGATACGCAGGAGGCAGATAAAGATTTTGGAGTTACCAGTGTGCAGGTGCAGGTTAAAGATAAGGAGTGTGTCCAAAGCCAGTGAATACCAAATGACACACCTGCGGTGTTGTCAGATGCTTTTTATTCCATATGAAAAGTTGATGCAATGCCTACTGTGGGCCTGGAGCTTTCATACTCACTCATTTACCCTGCTCCATGAACCTTGGAGGAAGAATGCGTTTACTTATTGATGCTTGGCTGCAGAAAGGATTTAAGCCTATAGGTATTACTACCAGGCTGATTTTACAGTGAGGTTCAGAGAAGTGAAATGAGTGGTAGCAGGCCAGATTGCACAAAAGGCGGTGGAGGGGGATTGAAGGGCAGGCCTTTGCAGCCTGGTGTATACCACAACTGCCTTTTGTGATGTGGGTGACCTTCGAGCAGGAGAGGCTTCGCTTCTGGTGGCACATGCTGCTCACAGGGGACTACATGAGTCCATGGGGCAAGGGCACCTGACCATGGCCTTGGCCCCCATGCATGCACTGGCTTCCGACTCTGGCGCAAACCTGGGCACACTCAACAGAGTGAGCTGGTTTGGTGCTCATTGTATCATCCTTTTGGCGCAGGAGGATTTCTGGCCCTCTTGGCCCTCCACATCCCCTGCTGTCCTCATGGCTGGAGAGGAGGCCTGTGATGAGGCAAAACTGACACCAAGGCAGGCCCATCCATGGTAAAAGCAGAGGTGTGCTGGCATTAGGTGTTGAAAGGTTTGCGTGGGGAAGGGATGGGGGGAGGAAGTACTTAACCACTGACGTTTATTTAGTGCAAGGCTGGCCCAGTGGGTTGAATTGTGTCCCCCCCACCACCAAATATGTCCCAGTAACTGTGAATATGGGCTTATCTGGAAAAGAAAAAGGGTCTCTGCAGATGTAGTTAAGAATCTCGAGATGAAATCATCTTGGATTTAGGGTGGTTCTAAATCTAGTGTCTCTCTTTTTTGGTTGGTTGGTTTGTTTGAGGCATGGTCACTCTGTTGCCCAGGCTGGAGTGCAGTGGCACCATCTCAGCTCACCACAGCCTCCACCTCCTGAGCTCAAGAGATCCTCCCGCCTTAGCCTCCTGAGCAGCGGGGACTACAGGTGTGCACCACCAGGCCTGGCTAATTTTTGTATTTTGTGTAGAGTTGGGGTTTCACCATGTTGCCCAGGCTGGTCTCAAATTCCTGGGCTCAAGGGATGTGCCCATCTCAGCCTCCCAAAGTATTGGGATTACAGACATGAGCCACCGCACCCAGCCTGAATCTACTGTCTTTATAAGAGAAAGAAGAGGGAACTGTGACACATGGGGAAGATGGCCATGGGAAAACGGGGACAGAGATTGGGGTGATGCAGCCACCAATCCAGGAATGCCTAGGGCTCCCAGGAGCTGGAAAAGGCAAGGAAGCTTCTCCCCTAGAGGCTTTGGAGGGAGTGTGGCCCTGCTAACACCTTGATTTTGGCTCAGTGATGCTAATTTTGGACTTCTGGCTTCCAGAACCGTGACAGAATAAATTTCTGTGGTTAGGAACCACCAAGTTTGTGGTAATTTGTTGCCGCAGCCCCAGGGAATGAACACAGCTGGCAAACATGTAGCAGGCAAGTGCCTCCTACACCCAAGGAGGATGCCAATAATCACCCTCGGTATCCCTTCTGGGGAACCCGGCGCCACCCCGATCCTGCCCACAGAGTCCTCCGGCAGCTGCTGCCACGTGACTGGAGCTGCCACACTCCATGCTGTGATTTAGCATGAACAGTGCCTGCCAGTCTCTGGACATCTGCTCAGGCCACCCAGCCTCAGCTCAGCAGCTTGGCTTTCTCCAGCTTTCGGGCCGTCTAGCTGCAGCTCAGCAGACAGCAGCCTAGGACTTGTAACTTATTCACCTTAGGGTGAATCACCCACAGAGATTTAGGCAGAGAAAACTACCGTTTGAGCCAACTGGATAAAGAAAATGCACCAGTCCTTCTCCATGGCTCCAGAAAGAAGGAGTGGCAGGCACTGTTCATGCTCCAGAGGTGATGTGCCCACGCCCCACACCCACACAGGCCAAGACTCCAGGCCCCTTGAGAACAGTGGCCCTGCCAGACCCTTTTCTGACCTGCCTGAGCCTAGTCCAGTGTTAGGGACGTGGTGAGCACTAAATCACAGCATGGAGTGTGGCAGCTCCAGTCATGTGGCAGCAGCTGCCGGAGGACCCTGTGGGCAGGATCAGGGGTGGCGCCGGGTTCCCCAGAAGGGATCCTGAGGGTGATTATTGGCATCCTCCTTGGGTGTAGGAGGCACTTGCCTGGATTTTGCCTTTAAGTCCAGGGACAGCCTGGATTTAAAGGTCTATGAAATTCCTGAGGTGAATTCTTTCCGGAGCCATGGAGAAGGATGACACAGAGCAAGAGTGACATGGGAGGCGGGTCTTAAAGGAGAAGCAAAACTCTCCGGATATGGGAGAAAGGACAAAATATCACACAGGATGCAGCCTCTGCCGCCCTCAAAGAGGGGTGCTTATCCTGATGGCGGGGGAGGTTTCCTCACTCAGGGCTTTGTCTTTCCTTTCTTCTCTTCAGCACAGTCCCCTCCAATTGCTTGCCTCAGAATCACTGGCTATACTTATACAAAAGCGGATTCCTGAACTGCCTCCCAGACAGACTGAGTTCGAATCTCTGTGGCTAGGACCTAGATATCTGCATTTTTAATAAGATCCCAGATGATGCTGATGTATCATCAACTAAGAATTACTGGCCTAAAGGTACTTCCAACACAGCCCACCATGCCAGTACAAAGCAGGTGTGCACACTTTTGGAAGGATCCCCATTTTCTCCTGGGGAACTGGCCTTGGGATATGACCAATAGTGCCCCATAGCTCTCAGAACATCCCTGTCCCCACGGGCCCTCGCGGGCAGGCTGAGCACAGCAGTGTGGCGCTCAGTGGCTGGCCTGGGATTCGGTGGAAATAGGTTTGCTGCTTCTCAGCCAAGTGGCCTGAATCAAACGATTTAAGCTGTCTCGATTTCCTCATCTGGATAATGGGGACACAAATAGAACCAATAAAAAGTGTTGAGAAGACTGAATGCCGGCATGTGCATGAAATGCCTCATCGGTGCATAGCACAGCGTCTGATAACGCAGAACTTTTTCAAAAAGGTATGATGATGAAAACCTTATTCTGAAGAAAGAAAACTTCACAGAAATCATCATTACAAAGCCCAGCTGAAGCTCTCCTGCACATCAGACCCTCCTGGGGAGTGTTTGGAAAACATCAGTCCAGTGGCCCCTCCCCAGTCTTACGCCTTCCCCATCCTTCCCTCCCACCCGTGAAACCAGAGGAATCTCTAGTAGGGGGTGTCTGAATTTTTTGAAAAAGAGGAAGCTTTCCTATGGCAAGAATCACCCGGGGCACTTGAAGACATGGCCTGGCCTCTCCGGAAAATTCTGCTTTGGGTGTTGGAGATGGGTTCTTGGAACTTGCATTTTTAATCAGGTTTAAAGTGGGTTTAACCCACTGTGGTTGAGAGAGGTTTTGGTGCCACCCTGACCAGCCGAGGCTGTCTCCCCTGTTACCCACAATTCCTTGTGACGACGCCACCTCTATCCAGGAGGGAAGTGTCACTCACGGTGTGGAGCCTGCTAGTCGTGTTTGGAGATTGCAAAGCACAGTCTTCGTCGGTCTGTGTATGTGTTCATGTAAGCATGCACACAGACTCACACTTCTGAAAACTACCTTGATGATGGCAGGAAAAAAGAACTGACTAAAACTGTAGAAGTTGAGGGCCAACACAGTGCTCAGAGAACTTTACCTCTAACACTAAATAGAAACAAAGAATGAGGAGGGGTCCCATGGACAGATGGGGAGGACAGGAGACTCAGTTCAGAGTGGAGGCCCCTGACTGAAAGCCAGCAGTCCCCACGTGGAGCTCTCGCCTTCTAGATGGTTCAGCCTCGTAGGCTGCTTCCATCTGAGAATCCTGGGAGGCTCACCCTTCCCCACGTGCTTCAAGCCTAAAGAAGTGTTGGGAGCTGTCCTGCCACTCGTGGGGCAAGGGGAGGACTGCTTAGCCAACCCTGGTGAGACGTGAGCTAGGGAGAGGCTGCTGTTCTTGCCCTTGCCCTCCCATGTCTTTCTAAGGATGATTCTAAAACCTTCTTTCTGTCTCCGCCGTGGAGCTGGCTGCCAAGGGGCAGCTTTGCTTACCCAGCCCGGTGCTGCTGGTGGTGCCTTAGTCTTCTGATGTGATCTCTGTAACAGGGACTTGAAAATAACACTCAGAGCTGCGCCCTGCTCAAATGGTCACAGTTCACATCCTGAAGAACCATCTATTCTGGGCATGTTGAAGTTTGGAGCAGATCAGTGCTGGATAAACAGTGTTTTTCTAGGACTAGACCAGGAACACCAAATATGGTAGAAATGTAACAAGCCCTCAGAAGACGATTTATGAAAACAAAACAACAAAATGTGTAATTCTGTGAATATACTAAAAACCATTGAATTATACACTTTAAATGAGTGAATTGTATGGTATGTGAATTATATCTCAACAAAACTTTTACAAAAAAAAAATTAAATGCTGAAAAGTAGATGATTTCCTGGAAAGGTAGTTTCTCATTTTAAGATGTAATTATCAGCCTGTGTGGGACCTGCTTTTCTCTCCAAGCCTGTCCTGTTTAGAAATATCAGCATGCATTTCCCATCAGCACCACAGAACCTGACTGCTCCCCACCCCACAAATCACTCAACTTCGGAAAAGAGTGAGATTTGACAAATCCCAAAAGAGCTAAACAGGAGAGCCATCACTATTCAGGTTTGCATTTGCAAACTGAATCCTTACTACCACAGATAACGGCAGCTTGCACTTGCTGAAGAGCTCTTCTGAGCCAGGGCCTGCTTAAGCACATTCAGTGCTCACATGAGCCTGTCGCCCAGGCTGGAGTGCAAGGGCGGGATCTCGGCTCACTGCAACCTCTGCCTCCTGAGTTCAAGTGATTCTCCTGCCTCAGGCTCCTGAGTAGCTGGGATTACAGGCACGCACCACCATGCCAGGCTAATTTTTGTAATTTTTGTATTTTTAGTAGAGATGAGGTGTCACCATGTTGGTCAGGCTGGTCTCAAACTCCTGACCTTGTGATCCACTCGCCTCGGCCTCCCAAAGTGCTGGTATTACAGGCATGAGCCACCGTGCCCAGCCTACCTGGAGAGCTTTAAAAGCCACTGCTGCCTTGTTCCCATCCCTGGAGAGTCTGATTTTATTGCTTTGGGGTGCGGCCAGAGCACAAGCTTTGGGTTTTGTTTTTTTTTTCATAGCACACCAGGGGATTCTAATAAGAACCCTGGCTCTAGAGTCCATGTTTACATTAAAGAGGCTATTTACTTCTTGCCTGGTACCATCCCTGTGACTTGGGTAGCTGTCCCTGGCAGCATGGCTAAATTCCTCCATCTGGAGTTAACAGAGAGAAGGGGAATGAGTTTCAGGACGATGGCTGTGGCTGCAGGCTCCTGCACAATCTATCTGGCCCTGTCTGATCTTTGGCCTCTGCTGGCCTTTTCTTCTCCACAGCTGGAAACCTGATCTCAGTCCCAGTCCAGTTCCACCCCACCTCGCCCATTCTGCCCCAAGCCCACAGCCCAATTCTCACCCTGGGTGGGGGGAATCAAGGCAGCCGTAGCTCAAGAGTGTGTGCCAACAGCAAGAATTCCTGATTATTAATCCACCCACGCCAACATTGGGATCCTATAAGCAGGTTGTGGTCCGCACTGTGAAGCTGGTTAAGGTAACTGCAGGCCTGTCCAGCTCCTCCGTGCTTAGGATCTCATCAGGAACCTGGTTCCCTTCTCACATGTGGCCCCTGCATTTCACTTAGTGAAGGGGAATCTTGTCTTCCTGTTAGCCTTTGATTCCCGGAGCTGCCCCTTTCTATTTTAGTCTTTAATTCCTTTCCCACCACCGTGCCTGACTAGGCAGGTCTTCCTCAGACCAGTTTTGCACTGCAGTCCTCCTGGCAGGCTGCCTCCTATAAAATATCCCTCTTTGGTGGGGTGTAGTGGCTCATGCCTGTAATCCCAGGACTTTGGGAAGCCGAGGCGGGCGGATCACCTGAGGTCAGGAGTTCGAGACCAGCCTGGCCAACATGTTGAAACCCTGACTCTACTAAAAGTACAAAATTACCTGTACATGGTGGCATGTGCCTGTAATCCCAGCTACTCTAGAGGCTGAGGTGGGAGAGTCACTTGAACCTGGGAGGTGGAGGTTGCAGTGAGCTGAGATTGTGCCACTGCACTCCAGCCTGGGCGACAGAGTGAGACTCTGTCTCAAAGAAAACAAAAACAAAAACAAGTCCCTCTTCAAGGCCCACACACTTGTCCAGAATCTACATTTCCAATGTTAAATAGGATTTGCCCTTCAAAATAGAAACATACAGTAGGCTCCTCTGAAGTTAACATGGAAATTCGGTTAGAAAAACAAGACTAAAATACTTGAGGAAAGAAAATGGGGAACCTGAGACTGAGATCATGACCCCTGGAAAGGATATGGCCATCCCAGCCTCAAGAGCTCTCAGCTCTGGGCTGCTCCCCTGCCTGCTCCCAGGCATGCTGGCCCCCACTGCAGGAGGGGACGTCCTCTCTCCCTGTCCTTCCAGCCCGGGCCAGCTCCCTCTCCTGCCCTCAGGAGTCAGCTGCAGGAAGGAACCGGAGTCAGCTTCAGCCTGACAATCACAGCAGGAAATGGCTAAACTCTCTCGGGAAATTTTGGGTCTCGGAGACCCTGGGCCTCATTTTTGACCTTTGTCTCCAATATGGACCCTTCTTATACTCAGCCATACAGTATTCTGACTCCACAGCTCCCAACTCTTCCTACTACAGCACTCCCTGGCTCTCAAGGCTTTTGGCTTTGCCTTCTGGAAAGCTCGTTTCGTTGACAGGAGTTCCCCATGGCTAGGGCCCTCTCCTCCTTCTCACTGGAGCTGAGGACACAATGGGTGATAGCCCTTGCGAGTGGAGGCTGCTCATTCTCCTGCCCCCCGTTTACCTAAGGCCTGGAATCCACTGTTGGCATCTTGAAGCTTCTTACTGCTGTTTACAGGCAAATATGTGTTCACCCTCCTCTAGAAAACGCTTCTCTGCTGAGATCTGTGCCATCCTCCTCGACCATCTGTCATGTTTAGAATTAGTTCATTTGCTGACAGAAAACCCAAAATAACAGTATCTCAAACACTCGAGATTTTGTTTTTTAAGTTAAAGAAGTCTCTGAGGCAGAACGTCCCGAGCAGGTAATTTGGCTTCATGAAGTCTTTGGGGACCCACGCTTTTTCCCGCTCATGGCTCTCCCATTCTTAAGGTGGAAGCCTCGTCTTATGGCCCAAGATGCGGCCCACACCTCAGCCACCACGTCAGAGCTCCAGGTTGGCCACGGAGAGAAGGGAGCAGGAAGGGCTTCCAGAGCACCCTAGAGCAGGGACACAGCCACTCCCAGCGACCGGCTAGGATGAGCCATGTGATCTTAAAACGTCTGGGTGGCAATGACTCTGGCTAAAAATCTAACCTCTTCTTGCTAAGGAAGAAGAGGCTGATGGATATGGGAGGGAAGTCTCAGTCTCTCCCACATCACCCTCATTACTGGCCTCCACACATCTTAGGTCTCCCCTCACAAGGTCTGAGGACTTCACTGCTCATTTCCCTCAAACTGTGCCATCATCTTGGGAGTCCTCAGCACTGCATCAGCCATCTCTTGATACCTCCATCCAAACTCTCCCTCCATCCAGCCTCCCATCCTCAAGGCCACAGCAGGGAGCTTGTTATCCCAACTCCAAAGTATCCAGCTCACTGAATTCTTATCCTTCCTGCTTGCCCCTCTCTCCCACGAAACCTCTTCTAGGATCTCATGGGGATCTTGAGTTCCTGGCCTCCTTCCCACTTACCAAGTAAAAGAGCCCATCCTCAATGCACTGCTGTTTCTACTCCTCTGCCTGCCGGCCTGGCGTCCTCATGGTCTCCCGTCCTTGTGCACACACTCCCTGCTCCTGCTTCTGGCTGAGCCAGCCCTTGCCCTCACCGGCTGAGCCCCCTCCTCTGCTGTGCAGATCACACAGCCTCAGTCAGCAGCTGCATCCCAAAGCGAAGTTACATGTTTTGTTGCTGTTGCTTCATTTTGGGAGACGCTGCTCCCAAAGCCTCTCACATGGACTCTGTCAGCTCCTTCTCCCATTTCCCTTCACAGCCCTTTCAGACCCTAGTGCTTTCTGCAAGCCTCCCTGCCTCCCAGCCACGACTGCTTCCTGTTTTTTGGAAGAGATGTCCTCAGTGTGGCCGCCTCCACTTCCTGCCCTGTCACCAGCGAACTTCTCTGCTCGTGTTCTCCTTTCTGTCCCCTTCTCCGAGGAAGGGTGGTCCCTCTGCTGAGCTAAGACTGAACTGTCCACAGGTGGTAAGCCTCTCATCCTCCTGCCTTCTCTGGATTATTACTCCTTTGAGTATCCTTCCATCGCCTGTGCCTTCAACCTCTTCTTCATCGGCTTCTTCCTCCCTGAAAAGGAATACGAAGATCTCTTTCAAATTACAAAAGTCCTCTGCGTATCCCGCTCTCTTGGCCTAGATAGATTGTTTTGCAGCAAAGTTTGTTGAGAAAGTTGTCTTTGCTCCCTTTATCCACTTCTCCAACCCATTCGGGCTCCCACCCTTTCCTCTCTGGCTTCTCCTCTCACGATTTCCTGGAAACCGGGCGAAGGCTTCTACTTAGATGGGCTTTCCGGGGCTCTACTTACAGACTTCCCTGGGGCAGGAGACACCATCAGCCATACCCCACCCCTCTGCTCCCCTAGTTTTCCTGGCACGACTCTTTCTCTGTTGTCTCCCAGGCCAGCCCCTTTCATCTGGGTATCTTGGGAATGCTGTCCTCCCAGCGTTCCCGCAGCCCATGGCTCTTCTCTTTGCAGGGCCCATCTTCCTCCCTGCAGTGATCTTTCACACCCAGGATGTCAGCTGCTGCTTACCCCCAGCAGAGCTTTCTGGTTTGAGCGGAGCTGAGCTTGCCAGGCCTCAGGCAGGTCTGGGCATATCTGGGGACCTGGTGAACGGACGCGCCCAGGTCTATTTGTAAGGGAACTAGCAGTGTCCCAGGAAAGAACCAGCCTGTTGTTTTGCCTCCTCAATGACAACCAATCAACATATTTAACTCAATACACATTAATAAACACTCTTCTAAAAACTGGGGGTACAGCAGGGAACAAAACAGACACAATTCTGGTCTTCATGGAGGTAGACAGACACAAGATAAGTAAGACCACATTGCAAGAAATGCTGAGGAGAGGCCGGGCGCGGTGGCTCAAGCCTGTAATCCCAGCACTTTGGGAGGCTGAGACAGGTGGATCACGAGGTCAGGAGATCAAGACCATCCTGGCTAACACGATGAAACCCCGTCCCTACTAAAAAAATACAAAAAAACTAGCCGGGCGAGGTGGCGGGCGCCTGTAGTCCCAGCTACTCGGGAGGCTGAGGCAGGAGAATGGTGTGAACCCGGGAGGCGGAGCTTGCAGTGAGCTGAGATCCGGCCACTGCACTCCAGCCTGGGTGACAGAGCGACACTCCGTCTCAAAAAAAAAAAAAAAAAAAAAAAAAAAAAGAAACGCCAAGGAGAAAAAGCAAGGTGAAGGGATAGGGTGTGTGTGTGTGTGTGTGTCTGTGTGTGTGTCTGTGTGTGTGTGTGTGCACACAGGGTGGGTGGGTGTGCGTGTTGACATTTGCAATAGGGCAGTCACTGAGGTGGTGACATTTGAGCAGAGACTGAAGGGTTGGTGTGTGATCATGTGCATGGAGAGTATTCCAGGTTGGGGGACAGCAGGTGTAATGAAGCTTATAGGAGGCCATTGCTTTGGGCTGAGCTCTTGCACTAGGTCAACAGACCAGACCAAGCCAGAATGGAGCCACTTGTGCTAGCTTGCTATATAATTAAACTTAACTCTAAAATGGGCCCATTTTCCAAAAAATAGGAAAATAATCAGAAGGGCACCAGCTTACCTGAGCCAGCATGATAAGGAAAACCCCACTGTTTTAACACTATCAGGAAAGTCACTTTGAAACGAGCATCCCACTTTGTGCTCCATTTCTGCTTCTTCAGCCCTCTTCTGCCTATAAGCCCCGCCCCCCACCTCAGTGCATCAGAGTACCTGTTCTAAATCTGTAGATGGGATGCTGCCCGATTCATGAATTGCTAATAAAAGCCAAGTAGATCTTTCAACTAAATTTGTTTTAAAAGATTTTTTATAATAGTCCTGAGAGAACAGCAAAAATTCTTTGCTTGAGAACTGAAGGAAGCAGAGTGAATCAGACTAACCCCCAAGATAAGTCAGGCCAATAGTGGTGGAGGTGTGTGTGTGTGTGTGTGTGTGTGTGTAGGGTGGGGGTATTAGGGCTAATAATTTAGGGTTTTGTAAAAACTTGGGCTTTACTCTGAGGTAGGAAGACTGGGGAGGGTTCTGAGCAGAGGAGTGATGTGTTCTGATTGATGTTTTTAAAGGCTCACTGTGTTGAGAATATGCCAAAGGGCAGAAACAGACCTATGACAATAATCCAGGCAAGAGAAAATGGTGGCTGGGTCTGGGCTGGGAGCAACGGAGGTAGTAAGAAGAGACTAGAATCTGCTACCTTTTTAAGAGTAGCACTGGCCGGGCATGGTGGTTCATGCCTGTAATCCCAGCACTTTGGGAGGCCGAGGTGGGCGGACCACGAGGTCAGGAGATCGAGACCATCCTGGCTAACATGGTGAAGCCCCGTCTCTACTAAAAATACAAAAAATTAGCCAGGCGTGATGGCGGGCGCCTGTAGTCCCAGCTACTCGGAGGCTGAGGCAGGAGAATGGCGTGAACGTGGGAGGCCAAGCTTGCAGTGAGCCGAGATCGCACCACTGCACTCCAGCCTGGGCGACAGAGTGAGACTCCGTCTCAAAACAAAACAAAACAAAAAACAGCAGCACCAACAGAATTTGCTCATGGTGGACCCACAGATGATGCTATTTAAGACAGAGTAATCCAGTCTCTAGGTGTTATTGTCTACTTGGGCTATGCCTTCAGATTGCACAGTGTGGGATTAGGGTCTTTTTTCCTTGTAGCAAATGGATGTTCCTAATGTCAGTCATTGTGGAAAGATGTTAATCCTGAGGTAGGAGGAGAGGCATGCTTGGACAGGGGCCAGGGTATCCGTGGGAACTGGGGCAGAGATGCTGGGGACCTTCCTGGTGATGGTGGTGTTGGTGTTGTTGGTGATGGTGGGGGTGGATGCTGAACGAATTAGCCCTGATCTAGAGGCAGACCAGGACCTAGAAAAGGCTTGGCTGGTGAGGGACTAGGGTTGGGCTGGGTTCTGCTGGTTTCCAAAGAAGCTACTTCTAATTGTGGTCATACTTCACATGCTTTTTGTGCATTTGTTCCTTTTCAATGCAGACAGCAATGCCCTCGACAGTGGGTACATTGGTCCCAGTGAGACAGGGCAATTGTGGTGGCTCCTGGAATAAGCATCTGGACCTAGGCATGGCTCTGAGTCTTGGGTGGTCCAGGACACTACCACAGTGAGCAGGAGCAGGGAAGGGAGAACCATGGATAGCAGGTGGCACAGAAGTCTAGTTCAAGAAGTAAGTTTATGTAACCTCCTGTTCCCCCTCCCCTACCCCCCACATATACCAGGGTTTGCCAGGATTCCCTGGAATATGCTGAGAGGGGCTGGAGTTCCCTAAGAGTGGGAGGAGGCAGAAGCAGAGAAAGGCTGTCCTGGGTGACTCACTGTCATGCTATTTTTGACTCCAGGCTCCTGTTGCCTGGGAAATGTGCCTTCTTATAGTCAGCTGACTCCCAATCTCTCTCTCCAGACTGGCTTTCTTTCCTGATATCCACACCTCTTGGGCGTCTTGCCTTAGATATCCCAGACCTCAAACCCAAAGTGAGCTCTTCTCTTCTGCAAACTTCTCTCTCTCTTGTTCTCAGCCTCCAGAATGACACCACGAGCCAGCCAGCTGCCCAGGCTGGAACCCTGGGTCAAGTTTGAAGCCTTCTTTCCTTTTGTCTGTCATATGTAGTTAATCATAAGGCCCTATGTATCACCTCCTAAACATCTCTTGACTCCCTCTTTTTTTTCCATCCTTGCTGCCCTGGCCAGAGTTTTGGGGTGATTCCTTACAGGGGAAACTCCTTACAGGCACTTTTGCCTCATTGTGCCCTCCTCTCTGCTCCTAACCTCCCATGGCTCAGAGTGACCTTCCCAGTGTCACCTCCTGCTCAATGTTCTTCAGTAGCTCCCATCACCTTTGGGAGATGACATACAGCAGATAAGGCCATGTTGGTATGGCCCAGGCTACCCGCTAGCCTCTGGCCACTCCCTGCAGCACTTCATGGGCAGTGATTCTGGACAGCTAGTAGTTCCTGAACTCTGCTGGGGTTGGGTTGGGGTGGGGGACACTTATTCCCAGCATCTGTCTTTCTACAGACTGGAGGGAATTTCAGATTACCGGAGGGAACTGTAAAGAAGAGATACTTAGAGTTTCTCACAGACCGCCTCTCTGTTCTCCTGGGGCTAGGGTGGGCTCTTTGTGACCTGGGAAAAGAAACAGAGCGCACTCACCTGGGCATCGACCCTTTCTTGTCTTGAAGTAAAATGCATTCGGGTCTGTTTTCCAGTGTTCATGGATTGGGGTAGGCTCTGCTTTGGGTAGGAATGACCCTAGTTTTGGGTGGAAGGAGTTCAATTTATGGGGCACTCATTAGGAAACCCACTCCCTCCACAGTGCTATTTATTATTCCCTTAAAGTTCTAGGAAAACCAGGCTCTCTCACACCTCTGTGTTGTAGCCTCCGCTCTTCCCTGGAAATGTCCTGTCCTGCTCGCCCACATGGCAGAGTTCTCTGTCGTGTTGTGTTGCTCAGGCTCTGCATCTGCTGTGGCGGCCGCTTCCCCCACCTGCCCTTTCCCGCATGCAGACTCCAGTGCTCCTTCCTGAGGCTTCCAGCACACTCTGGGCATCTTCCATTGTTACAAGAACCTCAATAAATAGCAATGTCCTTATGTCTTATGCAGGGGTGTTTTTTTCTGGTGGGGTAGGGGGGGTGTGATGGTGGTGGGGGTCATCGTTTCATCTTTATGGTAGTTGTGCCTTGCAAATGGTCCAGCACACAGTCTTTTGGTAACTGTTTGCTGAATAATTCAGTTCAACCTAGTCTATTCAGCATAGATTCTATTGTAGGCCCTGTATTTTGCATTGGGAAACACAAATGAATAAGATATGATGGGGACCCCAGAAAGCGGTGCAGCTTAGTGGTAAAGACACACTTGCATAATATAAGTCCTATACTAAATCTATGAAAAATATTGCACTTGTGTGGTTAAGAAGTATTGGATTTGGAACTGGGACTCCAAGTTTAAATTCTAGCTTCAAAACCCACTAGCCTAAATTTTCATAGCTGTGAAATGGGAATAGTAGTACCCATCTCATAGCTCAAGGATTAAATAAGATAAAGTATGTAATCACATCCTGCATGGTTACTGGGCAATAATATAAGCTCAAGTAATGTGTGCAGAAATGAATATGCCTCATTTGATGGGAGCACAGAGCCTAGAGGCTTTGGATTTGCTTGGGGCAGCTGAGCAGACTTCACAGAGGAGACATTAGCACTGGATTCAGAGAAAGTAGCTGGAAATGGCACTTCTGGAGAGAGGTCTTGGAGATAAACTTCCCGGGGCTTGGCTTGGGGGCTGCAGCTAGGTGAAGCTGCAGGCCAGGCAGTTTCCAGAGCAGCGGCCACAGCAATGGCATCTGTGGCAAGATCCCCTGCCCCAGAAGCTGCTGAGTCACACCGAGGCCCAGAGGACTCTGTTTTGTTCCGAGTGAGCTTTTGGCTGAAGGACAAGCCTGGACAGGGCCTCTGTTGCTGGGACTTTGTGCCCAGCTCTGTCTTATAGGAGCAGCTTGGAGCCCTGCCTGACCCCTTCTATCCCTCGCATCCCTGCAGGGAGGCCCCAAGGAGCCTCTGCCCGGATTCCTAAAGTGAGTTCCAGCTCTGGTTTAGAGAGGGGTGTGTTTTGCTTAGAGCTTTATTTTAAGCCTTGCAGCACCCAAAGCAAAAAAGCCATAATTCTTGCATCATAGCAGTAGGTGTAGAGGTCAAGCAGCCCTCAGGATGAAATCCCAGCTCCTTCAGTTTTTGACCTGGTGTAAGTTATTTGACCTCTTCAAGCCTCTTTCCTTCATCTGTCAAATGGGAGTAATAAGGCACACTTGCTAGGCGTGTTACAAGAATTAAATAAGAAAACATGCATCTTCTTACTTAACACAGTGAAGAGCTTTGCGCCTGGCATTTATTATTCACAGTTGCTGTGTGGGAAGGTTCAAAGAAAGGACCTGGAGACTCTCTCCCCTGATCTAATGAATCATGGAGTCCTGCAGACTCAGTGTTTCTCAAACTTTATGTCCAAATCACCCAGCGATCTGGAGGATGCACAACCTGATCCAGGAGGCCTGGGTGGGACCTGAGGGTCTGCATGATTGATGAGCTTCTGGGTGATGCCCTGGCTGCTCTGCAGGACCATACGGTGAGCACAGGGCTTCAGACACTTTTCTCCTCCTACCTCACTCCACCCCAGGGCTCCTCTCCCCTCCGTCAGGGCCCAGGTAATGATCTTCTCACGGGTTTGGCTTTGTCCGGCCTTCCTCACCTCTATGCCTGCAGTTCACTGTTGCATCATGATTCCTCTTGAAGTGTAGGAAAAACTGCTGATATACAGTCACATATGATCGGAGGAGCTGCTGCTTCTGCTGGGGGTGAGGGCAGGAGATGACATGACTCTCTCAGGAGGAGATGGCCTTTTATCTAGCAAAACACCTTGGAGACTGCTTGGTGTGAGGGAGATGAGGCACCCAGGGCTTGCTTTTAAGGAGACTTTAAGTGGTCTGAGGCTTAGCAAGATAGCTATTGCAGACATGCTCTCCATGTGTGGATGGTGGTGGTTAGGATATTTGCTGTGACTCAGTTTCTCTGTTGAAAAAGGGCTTAGAGGGGGTCAGGCCTGTTGAAATAGGGCTTAGTGGGGGCTGGGTGTGGTGGCTCATGCCTGTAATCCTAGCACTTTGGGAGTCTGAGGTGGGTGGATCACTTGAAGTCATGACTTTGAAAAAGGGCTTAGCAGGTACCTGGGATTGTCAGTGAGGGGAACTTGCTCTGGGCAGGCGGCTGGATGCAGGGCCCAGACCCACCTTCTCCTACCGTATCACTCCATCCCTGCTTGGCTCCAGTGGAAGGTGGGAGGTGGGGAAGAAAGGGTTCAGTTCAGCCTTCAAGAAACAATGGTCACACAGATGTTTAGACAGATTAAGTCTTGCTTTACAGAGCTTTGGCCATCTCCATTAGGTGGTCAGAGATACTCTGGAGAAAAGAGGAAAACATGCAGATGGATGCTGAGGAGTAAGGCTGATGTCCCGGTCGAGTGGCTGCCTGCACTGCTGGGGTCTAGATCCCACACAGGCCTTACCTTCAATTGGGATGCCTTCCCACAGTTTTCTGTTAGCCATTGGCTTTGGCAGGTAAGAAGCACTGTGCTGGCTTCACATAATTCTAATGTCAAGAAATACAAAATTGAGATTTACTGAATTGTGCAGAAGTGAAGGAGGAGCTGTGTACCAAGAAAGAGTCCTGAGCTGCAGTCAGAGATCTGCTACCAGGGGTTGGAGTGGTTGATCTCTAAGGTCAGATTCTAAGAGAAGATCTGGAGGAACATAATTTTCTAGCTGACAAATGAAAGAATGCGGATGGTAATTACTGCACATAAAACACATTCAGGAGGACATTGGGACCTCTGTGAGGCTTTATCTACTTTTTTGGTCTTCTTGTACAAAAGAGATGATTGGTGTGAGCCTGGCTGATTTGTTAGCTAAACACAGATGTGCACTTGCAGCTGTAGTTACACTTGTTGGGCTGTTAGGAGGAAATTGTATATTGTGCATTCATGAGAAACCGATTAAACAGAGGAAGCTGAAGGTTCACTGGTGATGGCTGTGATCCACTTTGATGGACTACATATAAAGGAAATGCTTTAAAACATTTGAGGACTTGGAGTTGATCCATAACACATTATTTTACACCTATGGTGCCTCTGTGGAATTAAAAAACACCACTTTCATCATCTTATTTATTTATTTATTTACTTATGTATCTGCTTCAAGAAAGTAATGGAAGCAACTTTAATTAATTAAAAACACATACGTAGGCCAGGTGTGCTGGCTCATGCCTATAATCCCAGCTTTGGGAGGCCGAGGTGGGAGGATCACTTGAGGTCAGGGGTTCGTGACCAGCCTGGCCAACATGGTGAAATCCCGTCTCTACTAAAAAAATACAAAAATTAGCTGGGCGTGGTGGTGAGTGCCTGTAATCCCAGCTACTTGGGAGGCTGAGGCAGGAGAATTGCTTGACCCTGGGAGGTAGAGGTTGCAGTAAGCCAAGATCGCACCACTGCACTCCAGCCTGGGCGACAGACCGAGACCCCATCTCAAAAAATGAAACAAGACAAAAAACCCACATATGTAAACTGGGTAGCTTAAAAATAAGTCAGAAAGAGATCAGAAACCATAGAGAGGAAGTGGGAGAAAGTTCTGCCCAGAACCTAAGGTGAGATACTAGGTATTAAATGTAATTCTGAGCCTCTCGTCTTGGTTTTTTCACCTTCTTATATATGTGACTCTGCTGGAGTTGCATTTCTCATGGATCCTTCCAAAGAAGTCAATAAAAACTTCCCCAGGAGTCCCAAGCTTGAGTCTGGATCAGCATTTGGCAGATTTCTGAGCCTAGAGACAGAGCACAGGCTTCTCTGGCCCATGATCTCTGCCCTGTGAAAGCCCTTGCCCTGATCTCAGCTCCCATGATGGGCATCCAGTGGCAAGGGGGCCTCTGTGAGTATATGAGATGAGCCAGGAGGCCTGATGCTGTGCCTGAGACCCAGTCCTAAGAACAGGCCCACAGCTGGTGTCCACGCCTGGCCCACATCCCCTGGCCAGCCTTCTTCCACCTGCTCTGTTAAGAAGAAACATGCACCCTGTGGCTACAATCTAGCTCTCCTCAGCCCTCTTTCTTCCCCTGAGGATGTCCTTAGTAATTGTGGCTTTAGTGATGAGCAGCACTAGGAGGCCTTGGGGCGTTGGGCCTGGGGAGCAGGGAGAAGACAAGGCAGGGAGATAGAAGGCTGCAGTGTGGGCAGGGCCTTGACGGCCATGCTGAGAACCTAGAATTTCGTTCATGTTTTAAGCAGAGACGTGGCCTGGTCAGATTTGATCTTCACTTGGCTCCCAGCTACAGTGCCTGAAGACAGGCCTGAACACGCAGCCCACGGGGAACCTGTTATGTATGGAGCTTGGCAGTTGAACCTGGCTGGGGTTAAAGGTGGCGGGGATGAAAGGTGCTGGGCATCTGGGCTTCCCACCTCACCTATGTCACTTCCTCTCCTCTCTATTACTCCATCACTCCCCAATCCCTGCTCTCCGAGCTCCAGTCACAGTGAAGCTCTAAGTTCCTTGGAAGGACTCCATTTCCTCCTGCCTCTGGGCCTTCCCATGACAGCTGGAGTCACCTTGCCCTAGAATAAACCAACAACCTTCACTTGGTGATAGCTGCTCCTTCCTCAGGGAACACTCCCAATGTCTCCTCCCAGGTCAGGCCTCCCAGCACCTTGCAGTTCCCATATGAAACATGCACTTCACTTGTAATTACATGGGTGTGGGGGACAACACCTATTTTTGTGGCCTGGCAGCTTCTTTTTTTGGTGTGTGGCTATGGTACCCTGGGTTTATTTTGAGGTACCATTCCTCCTCCACCATCATCCTGGGTGCTCTGGGTAAAGTTGACGTAACTCCTAGGAGCCAAGAGTGGGCCATGTGACCAAGGCTAGGCCAACTAGGACAATCCATGCCCCTTGGTTTCAGGGATTGGTTCAGAAATAGGCAGGTGATCTAAATAAGCCAATCAGGGTTAAGGACACTTGGTCCCTGGATTTTGGTTTGAGTTCTTGAGATCCTGACTTACTTCCATGGTCCACAGTGGTGACCTAAGCCTGAAGTTGCCTAGGCCACCATGAGTAGCCTGAGAATTGAACTAGCCCAGAGGGTGCAGAGCCAAGAGATGACTCCTAGTGACATAATTTAAGCTCTAACTCAAGCTGTCCCTAAAGTCAAATCTATCCTTGCCCATTTCAGCTACAGGACTCAATTCTCTTTTTAAACACAGACCTGCCTGGGTTGGATCTGGTGAGTCACAAGTGGACAATCTCCTCGGCCTATGTTGTCTTCCTTCTGCCATGAGCACAGGGGCTATATTTGTGTCCCCAGGACCTGGCTCAATGCCTGGTGCCTAGGAATGTTCAACAAAGGAATGAATAATAAAGAGAGGGGTCCTGGCTTCTCCAACACCACCCCTTCACCCTTTCATACCTGGAAATGAGACGCAGATTGTGGTTCTCTCTGGGTGATGATCTTATTACAAAGCCCTGTTGGAACCAATTTTCTTCAGAGCAAGGAACTCCAACTACAAGAAAGTAGCCACTTACATGGTGTGACAAAAGGGACCCTGGGAAAGCCTTGTTGCTCAATAAAATTTACAAAGTGCCTTAAGTTCTATTGTTAGCAAGATTCCTTTGGCTTATGGTTCTGAGAACACTTGAGAATTCTCTGTAAATATGTCTGTATTTGCTTATATGAGTATAAAGAAACTCTGAAATGATACACAAGAAACTAATAAAAAACAGTTACTGAGAGTTGGGATGGGAACTGCCCCGATGGAATGAGGCAGGCACAGGAATGAGAATTGTTACAGTGTTTGAATTTTGAGCCGTATACATGTTTTGGCTTTTCAAAAATTAAATTAAAAAAAAGAACACCCTTGAGAGTGCAGAACCACTAGAAGCCATTAGCAGCTCTTCCCAGCTGTAGGGGAGGACATTTATTTACTGGCTTGTTTTTCAACTGGAGTAGCTGGTTTCAGAGGGGTGGCCCTGATAGACTGGACAGGAGTGGTTTATCTTGGTTGAGGAAAAAGGAGGTGAAAGAGGGATGCAGAAGCCAGGGGACCATCTGGAGAGGTCTGGACTGGGCAAATCGCTGAGAGAGAAGAATTAGGCAGGTTAAACAGAGGGGTAGACATCAAAGATACTCTCTCAAGGGCCTAGCTACCCCTGGCTGGACTTGATAACTTCCAAGACTCTTTTTTTTTCCTTTAAAAAGTTCTTTATACCAATGCTCTGTGTCTTCAGGCATGTCCCTTGAGGGCTCTGAGCCTGTGGACTCATCTGTAAAATGAAGGGGTTTGATGAATTACCTAATCTACTGTCCCTTCCACCTGTGCCAGTTTCATTTGAAGTTGCTGTCTTCTTGCCGACTCTCCGTGTCCTAAAGCCCCACTCCTGTTCAGAAAAGATACGAGTTATTACCAGGGAACACAACCTGTACCTTCATAACACGATAAGCTTAAACACTGAAGACAGCTTCAGTGTCAAAGCATTTACTGGGGGCATTCACAGTTCCTTCCTGTGTTTAAATATGGCTCACAGAGGTTAAGCAGAGGAGCAGGTAATGAATTAGCTGAGCATGCAGCTGCCCGATGTACTTCCTGCCCTGCTCACCTGCACCCTCTGGGGCTCCCTCACAGGTCCTCTGATACCCTTGTGACACAGCGTGCTCCCTCACTGCCCAAGGGACTTCAGCAGAGCTGAAAAATCTGTGCTGGTGGCCATGACCCTAGAAAGGCTGCTGCACTCACTCCCCTCAGACTGTCACAGGCAAGGAAGGCCCTCCGTTACCTTAGGAACAAAGTGGTGGCAGCTTCTGTGGTTGTCAGGCAGTGATCGGGGGCAGCAAAGGGAGTATGGCAGCATTTGAGGATGGCTGGAAGGACACAGACCTGGTGCGGGTGATGGTGGAACAGGCAGGCTGGTCTGTGGGGCTGGAGGGTGGGCATGGGCCATAGGCACAGGGGCTGCTGAGTAGTGGAAAGGCAGGAGTTCACCAAGGCCTTGAGAGGTGACAACATGCTAGCAGCCCTAACTGTTGGCGCCTCCTCAGCCTTGGCGTCCACTCTGGCAGCGCTTGAGGAGCCCTTCAGCCTGCTGCTGCACTGTGGGAGCCCCTCTCTGGGCTGGCCGAGGCTGGAGCCGGCTCCCTCTGCTTGCCGGGAAGTGGGGAGGCAGAGGCGCGGGCAGGAACCCGGGCTCTGCGCCCCACTTGCGGGCCAGCGCAAGTTCCAGGTAGGCGTGGGCTTGGCGGGTCCCGCACTCGGAGCGGCTGGCTGGCGCCGCTGGCCGTGGGCAGTTGGGGGCTTAGCACCTGGGCCAGCAGCTGCGGAGGGTGCGCCGGGTCCCCCAGCAGTGCTGGCCAGCTGGCGCTGAGCTCAAATTCTTGCCGGGTCTCAGTTGCCTCCCCGCGGGGCAGGGCTCAGGACCTGCAGCCCACCATGCCCGAGCCTCGCCACCCTCCTCCCACTCCTCCTCCTTTGAGTGTGGCTCATGGCTGTCCAGGTAGCCAATGGGGAACTGGAATGGCGCTGGAGGGGACTCAGCTGTGTTCTCGAACCTTGAGCACAAGGCTTTGGCATGCGTCTTTCTACCTCTACCACCTGCCCCTGCCCTTCAGCTGTCCTGGGTGAAGAAAGTACCTTTGGATGTCAGGTGCCTCCCCATGCCAGGGTCCTGTGTGCTGGGAGCTCTGTGTACCTATCACCTGGTGGCTGGCATTAGATGGCCTGAACTCTCTTTGCCCAGCGTGTCATAATTCACACACCTATTTCTTTTAGAAATATGACCTCGATTGACTCCTCTTACTTTGTATTTCTTAAATATTTTTCATTTCCCTAATTTTCCCTGACCTTCTCCCATTCTCAATTCCTGCCAACAGGAATCTCATTGATAAATCCACTTTCTCCCTCCCTGCCCATGTCCCGCCCCTTCTTCCAAGAAGCCCTTGGCAGAAGGCTTCACTGATTGCAAGGTGATAGTTCACAAACTTGTCTACAGCCCTAGGGGGTGGCAAGGCAAAGGGAGTGGGCTGAGATACTTTAGCTATGGGAGGGAGAGATGAAGAGACAGCCAGAGGCTAGGCCAGATGTTGTTCTTTTTCTTTTTAGTTCTGTGATCTTCAGAAGCTACTTAGGCAACATGACCCAAAATCTCAAGACATCTGTTAAATACTGTATATCTACAATATGAGTTACATAAGAAGGGAAGTTGGTAAACAAAATGAGTTTGGGCTTTGCAGTCAAACACACTTGGATTGAAATCTCAGTTTAACTATTTAGCTGAAGTGTGATGTGGACAATTCTTTGAAGAATAATTACTTTTTTATTTTTTGAGACAGGGTCTTGCTCTGCCACCTAGGTTAGACACAGTAGCCTGATCATAGCTCACTGTAATCTTGAATTCCTGGGTTCAAGCGATCTGCCTGCCTTGGCCTCCTGCATAGCTAGGACTATGCCAGACTAATTTTAAAACATTTTTTGTAGAAACGGGTCTCGGTATGTTACCTAGGATCTTCAACTCCTGGCCTCAAGCCATCTTCCTGTCTCGGCCTCTCAAAGTGCTGGGATTATGGGCATGAACCACTGTGTCAGCCAGAATTACCGTTAAATTTGACTCAAGAAACAACAAAAATGTTTGAACTATTATTTTATCCTATTCCCTGTGGTTTCCTGTATGTTTGAAATATTTCATGATAAAATATATTTTAAACAGTCAATAATGCTCAACAAACACTGACTCTTTCCATGCCTTTAGGAAAAAAATTAGTCGCTCTTATCCCTAGTTGTACTAATAGAAATTGACACAATTTTGTGAAAAGGTAATTTGGTGATATCATCTGAATTAAAAACATGTAAATTCTATGACCAAGTAATCCCAGTGTTTTTGGGGTAGGGCTTTAACAGAACTACCATTTTATTCTATATCTCACAATTCTATGAACCTTGAAACCAGACAGGCCTGGCCCGGCAATGCTTCTGCTCCACATCAGTTGAAGTCACTTGCTGGTGTTTACATGGCAGACTGGCAGGTCTGGAGGGTGCAAGATGGCTTCACTGAAGTTGGCAAGAGTGGGCTCCACTGGCACTATCCACCAGAAAGCCCACATGTGGCCTCTACAGCTTGCTGATCTGATTAGTTGAATTTGTTACAGGGCAGACTACATCCATGGCCTTGCTGCTCAAAATATGGTCCATAGAACAGCAAACAGGCATCACCTTGAAGCTTGTTAGAAATGCATAATCTCTGCCTAGCAGTACCACTTTTAATAATCTGTTTCTAAGGAAATACTAGCAAGCATGTGTACCAATATATGTACAAAGATATTCCCTGAAGCATTTTTCCTAACAGAAGAATACTGAAACCAAGATCTCCATAAACAGAAGAATGGTTAGAGAACTCATGGAACACCCACACCATGAATACCACGAAGCCATTCTAAGAAATATGTGTATATTGGCCAGGAAAGACGGCCATGATATGCTGTTTAGTAAAACAAAAGCAAATGGCAGGATAATATGTAGGACAGGACCCATTTTTATTAAGAAAAATATTTCAGTAAATATCTCTATCATCTATCCATCCATTCATCCCAAAATCTGGAAGGACAGACATTAAATGAGCAGTGTTTCTCTTTTGGGATAATGGAGGGATTTCTGCTTTTTATGTACTATATTTCAATGCACAAAAAAGTGAGAACATGAAATAATTTTTCATTTTGTTTTTTAGTCCATCAAAAAAAGCAACAACAACTCTTAAAAACAAAACCAAATTACTGTACTCTGGAAATATTTGTGCTGAACAATCATGCTCAAAGGTCATGAAGATATGGTTTCCTGGCCTCAAAGAGCCCATCAGCATTAACCTACATGCCCTTGTGATTTCCTCCCTCAGCTCATCAAGGTCCTTACCTTGATTTTCAACCTTTCATTGTAGGTGAGGAATCATTTCATTGTTTCTCTTTAACTTTAGATTCACTTAGATTCCTTTAAGTGCCACAGAATTGATTTTTTAAGTGAATCAGTTAGAAGGTTCCAATTTTTCTTTCCCAGAAAGCAAGCTCAAGCCCACAAAGCTCAAGCTCAAGCTCACAAGCTCAAGATGACAAGTGCTTCTGTGTCGAAAGGGCTGGTAAACTTCCCTGGAAAGATCCTAATATTTGGTGCCTATCCTTTTCTCCTAAAAGCAAAGACGGGGGGTTTACACTAGGGAGGATTTCTATTTTCAGCCAGAGAAAAACATTTAGCTCCACCACTATGGGATATTGTTCATAGCAGGCAGATTTGGATGAAGCGTTCTGGGTGCTTTTCCCGAGAGACCAAAGCCCAACAAAGAAATGAGATCTGGTCCTCAGTGTCGGTCTGCCCGCTATGGGTTAGATTCTCAACTTGTTTCATTGTTTAGAGCACTTGGGATGGTGGGTCTTTTAAAACCCTGAGTTCCTGGAGACAAATTTGTCTCTTTCTTCTTCGCTGTAAGTCACTAACTCTACCCCTGGAAAGGCTGCTTCAGGACCTCCCTCCTTTGCTGGGTCCCTCAGGTCTCAGAAACAGCCAGAGTTGGGTTCAGAATGTGACTTGAGGACTCAACAGCTGACCTGAAGTTGCAGTAAGAATTATAGACCCATAAAAGGGACGTTTAACTGAATTGCTTTTTCCCCCTATCTGGAAGCAGTATGTTTCCAGCACAAGCATTGACACATAGGTTAGCAGTTTCCATTTTGGTCACATTATAATCAATGATGAGCAACAGGGGGATGGCCAGTGTTGAATTTCACTCGGTTGTGAAGTAGCCTAAACGCACTGACTGTGCCTGGTAGTAGGTGATGTGTGGTACTGACCAGAGTCAAAGATACCTGATGTAAAAGACCAATGATTACAGTTCCTTAGGAAATGACCCATGTTTTGTCAACCTTGTTCCTGTCTGGTGTCGGGCACCTCTGGGTCTACGGCCACGCCTGGCACAGTGCAGGTGGGCATTTAAGTGAAATAGTCCTCTGCTTTGAAGGCTCTAAAATGTGTCACTTTGGGCCTCCTGTTGTAAGATGAAACTTGGTGGGACAAACATTTTAAGGTAAAAAAAGAAGAATGTTGAAGGAAAAAACCTATCTAGAATCATGGCAGAGAGCCATGTTTAAGGTACGCATTTTTACATTGTACAGAGATCTCAGCAAATAATTCACACTTATTAAGTAATTACTATGTGCCAGGAGCCTCGCTAAATGCTTTCCATGGATTATCCCATCCACTTCCTCCCAGCATCACTCTCTGTTAGGTGAGCATTCTTATCCCTGTTGCACAGGCTGGGGAGAAGAGGCTCAGGGAGGATACGTGCCCTGTAGAACATCACATGCCCCATAAGGCCAGTATTCAAATCCAGGCGGTCTAACCCCAGGCCTGTGCTCATAACCTCACACAATGCAGCAGCCTGTTTAGTGTGAGACTCTGCTTATTTTATTTTATTTTTTTTTTGAGACAGAGTCTTGCTTTGTCGCCCAGGCTGGAGTGCAGCGGCTGGATATCAACTCACTGCAAGCTCCGCCTCCCGGGTTTACGCCATTCTCCTGCCTCAGCCTCCTGAGTAGCTGGGACTACAGGCGCCCGCCACCTCGCCCGGCTAGTTTTTATTTTTTTGTATTTTTTAGTAGAGTCGGGGTTTCACCGGGTTAGCCAGGATGATCTCGATCTCCTGACCTCGTGATCCGCCCGTCTCGGCCTCCCAAAGTGCTGGAATTACAGGCTTGAGCCACTGGGCCCGGCTGAGACTCTGCTTATTAACAGGGGCAAAGGCAAGAAGTGGCCTGGAGCTCCTTTGCTGAGGACGTGGTGCTGAGCATCATGAGTGCACACATTATCTGTGCCTTCAAACTCTTGTCTAATCCCCCATCCCTCAAAAAATTATGTAAGGATTAAGCATTATATTCTTTGAGAGCAGATCTTTTACAATTTTCCCTACATACCTGTGAATGTCAATTTTACTTGACTCTAAGAACTTAAAATGGCTTCTACGTCACGTAGTTTCTCTATTGTTTTCCATACACTTTCTAGAGTCCTGCTTTCTACCTAACATTGCTAATAAGTGCTGCTCTTTGCAATGGAAGATGGTGCCAATGACTCACTTTCTAGAGGGCCACACACTCTAAGATACTTCTAATGGGAAGAATTTGTATTGTCAACCTTTGGAGGCTGTTATTCTTTTCTACGTAAAGTGAATTGGTCATTAGGGAACTCAAACCTTGAAGTTGGCACTGACTGTTTCTAGGGGACTAAGACAAACACTGATCACAATACACACTCAACCCTAAATGAAATAATTATTTCTGAATGATTACATTATGAAAAGAGTTTCATGGAACTTTAATTCTGGGAGGGACATTAAAAATCACTTAGTATAACCTAATATGTTTATACGGGCAGTAAGATCTTTTAGAGAATTGTTTTGTAATAGGTGAGGATACTAAAGCCCAAAGCCCAGAGAGGAAAATGATATGCCCAAGGTCTTATTGCTGTTAGTGGATTGTAACCCTGGCTGTACTACGCTAGAATAAGTGGGAGAGTTGTTGAAAAGTACCGATGCTTGGGTCTCACTGCAGAAAAATGAATCAGATTTTCTGGGCCTAAGGCCTGGGTTACTGACACTTTTTAGAGCTCTCCAGCTGACTCTATCTGAGCCCAGGGTGGAGAAGCACTGAGCTAGACAAGAACCCAGCCCCCAATCCCGAGACTGCCAGGGTTAGCAAACCCATGGCAGTCTCTCATTCCACACCCCTGAGCCCATGGCAGACTTGACTCACAGGTCACCGAACTGTTTCCTGCTGCACCTAACCTGGCCTTCTCATACTGTTCATGGAAGCTGCCGCCTGTCCATGAGCACTGGGAAGACAACCTGAGACATAGCCACAGTCAGGCACTGTATCTTGGCTCCTCTAAATAAAATCATACAAAATATCTGAAAGTATTATTCTGGTAACACTGGGATTGTATATTCTCACAGTCTAGTGTATTCATCTATTGGTCTGTCAAGGCTCAATGGGGGAATACCAAGGTGAAAGCCCTGTGTTACTCAACTGAGCTAGGTCTGAACACTACTCTGCCATTTACAACCTGTGTGATTTTGGGCAAGTTTTTCTGCCTCAATTTCCTCCATGTCTCTTCTCTGGTATTAATCTCCAGCAAAACTGAAGCCTGGACCCTCAGTCTTTCCTGCTTTTTAAATCTATCTGAACCCCAATCCACTGAATCCCCGATACTAACTTGTTCTTATGAACAAAGGCTTGGTAAGAGTTAGCACTTAGGCCTCATTTCCAAGTACTCAGAGTGCCTGGAAACGGCCTTCCGAAGATATAATACTTCAACACCGTTTTTTCTTGGGTATTGTGTACTTCTCTAGCCAGAAATGAACTTCACAGTCTCCTAACAAATTGGATTCTATTTAAATCAATTCTACTCAAAGGTGAGAGCAAAGGATGTAGGCTGCTGAACTGGGTGCAAACAACCTGACAATCCCTCTCCCCGACCTCCCTCCCCACCCTGCAGCCTGGGTTACCACCCAGGGCCAGAGCCTGAGCTTACATCACACATGGAAACTGCCTTGTCTTAGCAGAGACCAGATGCAGTGAGATCAAGGCCGCTCAATCCCCCCAGGGCTCTGATCCCTATTGTTTTTTTGGTTGAAATATGAGTTCCTTCCAGGCTCTCACCCTAATACTGCTCGTTCTTCCCCATCTCTTGCCACCCCCTGCCTTCCCTACCACCCCCAACTGTTGCCTCCTGGCCAACTTCATTCACCATGCCTTCTGGAATGCCCACTTCATGGTAAGTGAGCTCCTCATGCCCTCACCCTGCCTTAACTGAACATGACTTTCTTGGGAGTGTCTTCCTGAGGTCTTTTCATCTCAAAGAGTGGGATGTCATTCTTCTCCTCCTGAGTTCAGCAGGTGAGGGTATACAATCCTTCTGGGAGAGGAGACAGAATAACTGTGAACAACAGTACCACACTTGGAAAAAGTGCTTGTCATCTTTCTCTCTCAACTACTTCTTATAATTAGTTCAATTTGTATCTCATGGGACTGTATGGGACAGACTGAATTCTTAACTCAATCCTAACTATGTCTCTAGTGCAGCCTCAGAGAAGACAGATGATATCTTTTGGAACCCATGTCTCTCTGACCCCAGAATCTGGGATCTTCCCCACCACGCACACCACATCTCCCAATGTGTGGATAGCACAACGCTAGGTGCACCAAGGTACTTTTAGAGGAACAGTACTCATACCATCTGCAAGTTAGAAGAAAACTTAATAGGCTGGGTGTGGTGGCTCATGCCTATAATCCCAGCACTTTGGGGGGCCAAGGCAGGCAGATCATCTGAGGTCAGGAGTTCAAGACCAGCCTGGCTAACATGGTGAAACCCTGTCTGTATTAAAAATACAAAAAGAAGCTGGGTGTGGTGGCGGGCACCTGTAATACCAGCTACTCAGGAGGCTGAGGCAGGAGAATTGCTTGAACCTGGGAGGTAGAGGTTGCAGTGAGCCTAGATCATGCCATTGCACTCTGGCTTGGGCAACAAGAGTGAAACTCCATCTCAAAACAAACAAACAAACAAACAAACAAAAACAAACAAACAAGAAAACAATAATCCAATCCTCATTTCACAGATGAGGCCAAAGACACTCTGGCTTACTTAGAGTGATCCCAGGAAGTTAGTAACAAAACTCTCCCAGTTTCCCCTGTACCACTCAGAGACTTTAAAGAGCTTGAAATCGAATCTCCAAGATGAATACAATAAGCACACAAATAATTACAATTCAAGGTATTATATGAGAAACAAAATCTGAAAGCAGATGGGAGAGGGAGAAATTACATCTTTAGGCTGGGGTAGGGTGGGCTAGGAAGGGTAATCAGGATTGTGTACAACAGTTCTCAACCTTTTTCGTCTCGTAACTTTTTTACACTGAAAAATTAAAAAAAATTTGTGGGTACACAGTAGGTGTATATATTTACGGGGGCACATGAGATATTTTGATATAGGTATGCAATGTGAAATATGCACATCACAGAGAATGGGATATCCATCCCCTCGAGGATTTATTTTCTGGGTTACAAACAACCCAATTATACTCTAAGTTATTTAAAAATGTACAATTAATTATTCATTATGTATTGACTGTAGTCACTCTGTGGTGCTATCAAATAGTAGGTCTTATTCATTCTTCCTATTTTTTTTTTTTACCCATTAACCATCTTACCTACCCTGCCAGGTCCCCACTACCCTTCCCACCCTCTGGTAACCATCCTTCTACTCTCTATGTCCATGAGTTCCTTGTTTTGATTTTTAGATCCTTCAGATAAGTGAGAACATGTGATATTTGTGTCTGACTTATTTCACTTAACATAATCATCTCCAGTTTCATCCATGTTGTTGCAAATGACTGGGTCTCATTCATTTTTATGGCTGAATAGTATTCTGGTGTGTATATGTACCACATTTTCTTTATCCATTCATCTGTTGACAAACACTTAGGTTACTTCTATTGTAATCAGAGCTGCAACAAACACAGGAATGCAGATACCTCTTCAATATATTGACTTCCTTTCTTTTGTGTATATACCCAGCAGTGGGATTGCTGGATCACATGGTAGCTCAATTTTTAGTTTTAGTTTTCTGTTCTCCATGGTGGTTGTACTAATTTACATTCCTACCAACAGTGTACAAGGGTTCCCTTTTCTCCAGATCCTTGCCAGCATTTGTTATTGCCTGTCTTTTGGATACAAGCCATTTTTAACTGGTATGAAATGGTATTTCACTGTAGTTTTGATTTGCATTTCTCTGATGATCAATGATGTTGAGCACTTTTTCATATGCCTACTGGTCATTTGTATGTCTTCTTTTAAGAAATGTCCATTCAAATCTTTTGCCCAGTTTTGATTGGATTATTAGTTTTTTTCTATGGAGTTGTTTGGGCTCCTTATATATTCTGGTTATTAATCCTTTGTAAGATGGAAAGTTTGCAAATATTTTCTCCCATCCTGTGGGTTGTCTCTTCATTTTGTTGGTTGTCTCCTTTGCTGTGCAGAAACTTTTTAATTTGATATGATCCCATTTGTCTATGTTTGCTTTGGTTGTCTATGGT
Source organism: Chlorocebus sabaeus (assembly GCF_047675955.1). Taxonomy (NCBI): domain Eukaryota; kingdom Metazoa; phylum Chordata; class Mammalia; order Primates; family Cercopithecidae; genus Chlorocebus; species Chlorocebus sabaeus. Next base: position 98,989,339 of record NC_132911.1, read on the forward strand.
TGTGGGGTATTGCTCAAGAAATACTTGCCCAGACCAATGTGCTGGAGAGTTTCCCAATGTTTTCTTTTAGTAGTTTCACAGTTTGAGGTCTTACATTTAAATCTTTAATCCATTTTGGTTTGATTTTTGTATATGGCAAGAGATGGGGTCTAGTTTCATTCTTCTGCAGAGGGATATCCAGTTTTCCCCAGCATCACTAACTGTCTTTTCCTTACTGTATGTTTTTGGCCCTTTTACATTCTTAACCCCAAAAGCTTGGTTATATCTATTGATTTTTATTGTATTAGAAATTAAAACTAAGAACATTAAAAATATACATTAAGACCATATATACTTAAAAATAATAAACCCATTATATATTATCACATTTTTATGAAAATAACTGCATTTTCCAAAACAAATGCAGTGACAAGCATGACATTTGTTTTCTATTTCTGCTGCTCTGTTTAATCTCTGGCTTAACAGAAGACAGCTGGATTCTCATATTTACTGCTGCATTCACTCTCTTGAGATAGGTTGTTTTGGCTGAGACCTTAGAAGAAAACTCAGCCTCATGCAGACATACAGCTGGAAAAGAGGATAATATTTTAATAGTCTTTTCAGGTAACTGTGCCTATTTATCAATACTACATCAAAACTTTACAAGGAGTAGTTTCTTAAAAGTTAGCTGCAATGTAGAAACTGAAATCATATCAAATGAAATTTCAGCACGCAGTTATGTTAAAATCTATTGGTCTATCTTGCATTTTAAATGTATACTTTTGTTATATCATGTATTTGTTCCTTTGGCAATACTGGTTTGCTGACTTATACAGATCTTCCAGATATTGTCACATTTCATTATATAGTATAAAAAATTGCTTGTTAATATCACCACTAGTCTGATCTGGAAAGAATTTAAATAATGGGGACACGCTCACAGTGGATATAAATATTTTGAAATTCTAATTTTCACTTAACATTCTGTCAGTTATTTTCTTGGAGGAGACTCACATTATTACTTTTCTGAATGCTCATAGTTTCTGTCTGTCAGCTGTTGTTTTAGGCAAAAATGCGTTCCACGAAAAAAGCAGTTCATTCAGCTCACAACTCAGACAACTGCTCAGTGCTTTAGTTGTACTTCCCATTTAGTCACTCAGAATATTAAAAAGACATGTTTTGAAGGCTAAGGCAATAATTTTTACCGCCTTTATCAAGGACATTCTTAAGTGAAACTGGCTTTTTTGATGGGAGGTGCAGAGCATCACTGCTTTGACTGGTGCTAAGTAAGGAGCCAGCAGCGCTATCTACCATTTCCACCATCTGCACAAACGTCAACACAGTGAAGAAGGAAACTGACATCTTCTGACTGACAATAGATTTGATCTCATACACCACCTGAAAGACCCCTAAGAGTGGAACTCACTTTGAGAACTGCTGTTGTACAAGACACTGGCTTTGAAAAATGAGTTGGATTTCGAAAGGATAAGATGAGGGAGTGTATCTGAGGACCAGCAGGTAGGAAGTTTGGTTGGAGGAGGAGGAAAGCAGAGGCAGATGAAACCGAAAAGATACCGTGAAAGGCCTGAATGCCTTCATAATGACTGACTTAGGTTTAAGCCACACAGAAAGAGGCAGGCTAGAGGGAGCATCTTTTTTTTTTTTTTTAATAGGAAAGTTGTAGCTTCAACTTACATAAAATAAAAGTCGCCATGTGTACAGTCACTAGTTATAAAAATAATGATAGCATTGCTGCTTGCCTCATAGGGAATAAATAAAACAAACATCTTTACAAATGACTTGTAAGAATCATGCTGCCCTATTACTTCAATTTAGACAGTATTCATTTTAGAAGGAAAAAGAATGAGAACAAACCATTGTGGAAGACAGTATGGTGATTCCTCAAGGATCTAGAACCAGAAATACCATTTGACCCAACAATCCCATTATTGGGTATGTACCCAAAGGATTATAAATCATTCTGCTATAAAGACACATGCACACGTATGTTTACTGCAGTACTATTCACAATAGCAAAGACTTGGAATCAACCCAAATGCCTTTCAATGATAGACTGGATAAAGAAAATGTGGCACATATACACCATGGAATACTATGCAGCCATAAGAAAGGATGGGTTCATGTCCTTTGTGGGGGCATGGATGAAGGTGGAAACCATCTTCTCAGCAAACTAACACAGGAACAGAAAACCAAATACTGCATGTTCTCACTCATAAGTGGGAGTTGAACAATGAAAACACATGGACACGGGGAGGAGAACATTACACACCGGAGGCCAGTTGGGGGGTTAGGGGGTAAGGGAGGGATAGCATTAGGAGAAATACCTAATGTAGATGATGGGTTGATAGGTGCAGCAAACCACCATGGCACGTATATAATTATGTAACAAACCTGCATGTTCTGCACATGTATTCCAGAACTTAAAGTATAATAATAATAACAAAAGAATGAGAACATTTATTAAGCAGTTATTCTGAACCAAACACTATGCTAGTAACTTCTCATGTGTTATATGATTTAATCCTTACAACAAACTTACAAAGGCGGTATTACAATTCATATAGATAAGGTGAATGAAGCATAAAAAAGTCATGTAACTTTCTAAGGGACATGACTCTGAACTCTGATTTTGTTACACTTCATTTTGTCATCCCTTATCTCAAGGCATTTGGGGAAAGTCAAATTTAATTATCATGTACTTGTATATATACATAACTAATGAAATCTTTTTTCTTTTTTGGTTTTTCTAGTGTAATCTTAAAATAGGGGACAAAATGATGTCACAAACCCAATGAAATACAATAAGATGCAAAATCTCTAAAGAGATTGCCTATTTTAAATTTTTTCTTTGCTGCAGGAACTATTTTATACAAGAGATATTGCTGATTACTGGGAGCAGTAGGTTGGCTGATAGAGATTTTGTTAAAACAACAGTTGAGAAATATCAGCATTTGAAGTTTATGGCTAAGCTTCATCATAATGCTTTTGGATACACATTTTTCTTTCATATGCTTAAATATCAGTAAGAAAAAGAGAGAAAGCAATTCAGGCTCAGAGTCTGATGACACATTGTCTGGCCCAAGAAAAAGTACTAAGTTTACTGACATCAACAAACAGGTTCTAGGTATATACCGCCAAGTCAGCGTGGTCTGTTCTTCCTAAACTTGGACCTGTTCCTTTGAATACCCATGTTATTTTACACATGCATGTACACACACATTCTCTTTATGCATGCATGTATACACACACACATATATCAGAGTTATGGCATACTTCTCCTCCCCAATGTAAACAAATTATCTATTTAACTGGATGCTTGGAAACTTTTCTGTTGACACTAAAACAATTTTTTTTGACTGGGCATAGTGGTTCACACCTGTAATCCCAGCACTTTGGGAGGCTCAGGTGGGAGGCTCACTGTAGCTCAGGAGTTCAAGGCTGCAGTGAGCTATGATTGCAGCACTGCACTCTAGTCTGGGCAACAGAGAGACTCTGTCTCAAAAAAAAAAAAATCATCAAAATGATTTCAAATTAATACCCATCCAAATGAATATTTTACTATAAAATAAAAGAAGTAAATAATACAGAGTAATTATTTATTACTCATTTCTAGGCAGGATGAGGGTCTGAGAGTAAAAGACAGTTCAAATACAGAAGTTACCTGGCTTAACAATTGTTACTTGCTAAAGACAGAAAATTATTATAAATATTAAAAAACAAATAGGCAAAACATCTTGAAAGTTTTATAGGCTTTGCATTTTAAAATTATAGATGATTAGAAACTATACTTTTCTTCTACTGATACTAAAATAGTTTCATTTTCAGCTTAAATTATAACAGTTAATAATTTATCTGACTGTATATAAACATAATATTCTTTCTACATTTTAGTTTTAAATAGTACAATATTAAAAAGCTTATAAATTGCCAATAAAAATGGGAACTCACACATACATTTCTGACATTGGGGGATTATTATAATTATTATGTTATGGAATGCCAAACATAGGCAATGTATGTACGTTTTAGGATAGTTATAATGAAATAATAAAAGGAAAAAAAAAAAGGACAACTTTGTCCCTTCAACGTAGACGCAATGTAGGTTACTTTGGGAGGCCGAGGTGGGCGGATCACGAGGTCAGGAGATGGAGACCATCCTGGCCAACATGGTGAAACCCTGTCTCTACTAAAAATACAAAAATTAGCTGGGCTTGGTGGCGTGCACTTGTAATCCCAGCTACTCAGGAGGCTGAGGCAGGAGAATCACTTGAAGCTGGGAGGCAGAGGTTGCAGTGAGCCGAGATCGCACCACTGCACTCCAAACTGGCAACAGAGTGAAACTCTGTCTCAAAAAAAATTTCTTTTTTCAAATTAGTGATTTAGTAAATTTGCTTACTGGAATAAAAAAGGATTGCATCATTATGAATAGTGTGTCAAATTCTATGAGGTTTTGAATGTGTGGATCTTGTTGCTCTGCTATTTTTTTCCAGCAGTTGACTTCAATCAACATCCCCCTAGGTTTCTGACTCAATTACATGTAGATAAAACTTTTGGGATATAATACATTTTTATTAAAAGATAAAATCTGTCATAATATCCTTTTTTTTTTTTTTTTTTGAGACGGAGTCTCACTCTGTTGTCCAGGCTGGAGCGCAGTGGTGCAACCTTGGCTCACCACAACCTCCGCCTTCCAGGTTCAAGAAATTTTCCTGCCTCAGCCTCCAGAGTAGTTGGGATTACAGGCATGCACCACTACGCCCAGCTAATTTTTGTATTTTTAGTAGAGATGGTGTTTTATCATGTTAGTCAGGCTGGTCTTGAACTCCTGACCTCAGCTGATCTGCCCTCCTCAGCCTCCCAAAGTGCTGGGATTACAGGCGTTAGCCACCATGCTTAGTGTGTCATGGTATCCTTAATACAAAAGTATTAGGATTGGCCATTATAAGATCTATTCTGTTGCAATGCTAGACTTACTACAGTAAATTTTACAAGTATGTAAATATGTCATGGCTAGGAAAAGGATTCTAATGATCAGATCTTCCTCCCTTCAGTAGGGTGGCTGGAATAAATTTAGCGTAAGACTAAGAAGATTATAACTTTGTTTCAATTACTCCCTTTCAGTGTGCTCTGTATCACACATTTAAACTATATAGTACATATGTAGCAGAGGGTTTGTGGCAGATTGGAAAGCTCCCAAAATCTCTCAATGGGGTTGGGAACTAGAAATTTTGAGGGATCTGATTTCCTGAATGTGCTGCTATTGTAGGGCTCCTCAGATCTCAGTGATGTCAGGAAGAAGCCCAATAGGTTACCTGCTGGTTCAGTTATGCTTTGTCTTTTCACTTACTCACCTAATAAACGATATGTTAACCTGATCCTACCAGAAAAGTCCACAGGCTGCCTGAAAAATTATATTACTTGTTGTTTACTTCACTTGATGGAGTTTTAGGCATTAAAGGATAGAAAGTACTTGGTAAATCCAACAATAACCTGTATGTATTAGGATTTTTATGATTTTGGATGCATCAAACTCTTTTTATATATTATTGGTTATTCAAAAGAGAAAATAACTTTTGATAGTTAAATGAACTAAAGAGGGAAAAATAAGCTAAAACTAGTAACATATATTTAATATTGTGCATAACATTGCTTTGAGTTGATGAGGTAAGATCAGCCATGAGGCAGTGTTTTTGCAAAATACCTGTAACCACTCCTGAATACCCTTCCGTTAGCCACTGATCACCTGGTTTCTGCCATGTCTAAATTATGATCTTTGGTAACAAGAAGTCTGACTGGAGGAAGTGTTGTAGACACTCCTAAATGACCTCTTTGCCCTGGCTGGCTTTATCCACTTTAACTGCTACAAGTGGGAGAATGTTTTGCTAAACGTATTAGCAATCAACATTGCAGCTGCTAATGAAAAACTAGATATTTGTATGGAACTCCATAATCAAACCTCTATTAAACAGAAGACAGATTAATAAATAATGTAGATGCCTGTCACATTAGTAAAGAATGTAGACAGTGAAACATCCATATATCAGGAATAATTCCAGAGTGTTATAATACATTATCTTCCTTAGTCCATTTGGTCTTCAAAAATGTATGTAGTTGTATCAATAAAATTCACTGCCTTTTCCCACAGGGAATGGTATTGTTAGGGACTATTGTCTAAATATGATGATGATTCATGGAGACCGCTCTCATGGATGCATCTGTCCGAATGTGCAGTCTGCATTCTTAATGTTTACCACAAACCCAGCGAAGCTGATGATCTGTCTGAAGGTCAGTCACTTCTTCAATAGTTCTCCAGCTACACTGGCAGGCATATGCCCGTGTTCCTTTCTTCTTTACCAACTTAGCTTTTAATTTGTGGAATTCTGGCATGTTGTTCCTATCAGTAAAACAGGAAAGTTTTAGCATAGTGCCTTTGTTCAGTGCTTAATGATTAAAAAAAAAATTGTTTTTTAAGATAAGAAGGTCATTGCTTTCTTTTCTTTCTTTTTTTTTTTTTTTTTTTTAGGAGTCTCACTGTTACTCAGGCTGGAGTGCAGTGACACGATCATGGCTCACTGCAGCCTTGACCTCCCAGGCTTCTACCTCAGCCTTCCAAGTAGCTGGGACCACAGGCATGTGCCACTATGCCCGGCTTAAAAATTTTTTTTTGTAGAGACGAGGTCTCAGTATGTTGTCCATGTTGATCTCAAACTCCTGGGCTCAAGTGATCCACCCACCTCAGCCTCCCAAAGCGCTGAGATTGCAGGCGTGAATCATGGTGCCCAGCCTATTTTCTTATTTTCCCAGTATCCGAACACTAAACAACCAAGATCCCCTCACACTAACATTAGATGATATGCTTCGGTGTTCTCTTTCTGATGGTATTTCTTTGATAATCTGTACTTTTTATGGCAATTCTCTAGGCCAGTTTATTGACTGTTGTGGAATACAGTAACTTAAAGGGCTGAAGAATTACGAACATCCTATTAGAGATGAAATAATATGAAAATAGGATGGAAAGGATGGTGGTTCATCTCCTACCTCAGATACTCACCTACGCTGTATTTTAAAAGCCTGCAATATGGCAAGTTGAGAGAACATCAGAGGCATAAAGATCATAGGTTTCTGATGAATTAACTATAGAAAATTTTCATTAGTTTCAATGATCTATTTACTCATACTATCAGCAACAAAAAGTCTATCCTGAAATAAATATTAATAATGTTGAAATAATTAAATCAACAAGTAGGGCCATCGTAAAAATGATAACCACTGGATTTGATACTATTATAAAAAAAGACTACAGAAGTTTAATTAATAAAAAAATCAATTATGATTTCATGATAATCCATGTAATGAGTTCATATAAACATTCCATGGCAAAGAAAAATGGAAAAAAATTTTAAAAATGATGAAAAAATACAAAGTGAAAGGATGAAATACAGTATGAATACCGGAAAAAGAGATACAGTACCTAACCACTACTTGTGGATATCACTACAACAGAAGGCAGGCTACAAAGTGCCCTCTGCTGGTCAATGGGCACCACATTCAGTATTACACTGTACAAAATTCAGGCTCAATTTAGAAGGATAGAACCTCACAAAACCTGAGGTTTTCCAAGCCAACTATCTGACTTCAGGAAACAGACTGACCAGCTAAACGACTTAGCTAAGGGAAGAAATGAATAATCTAAATTTTAACAGAAAGAAAAAAACTCTGCCAAAACTAGGTTGTTGAGGAAAAATGTCCTTTATTTGATCTGCAAAATATTTTGAAAACTTAACATTTGACACTTGACTGAATCCTTAGAGATTTTAGGATTAGAAATCATGAATAGGCAGGGATCTAATTATGACATTTAAAATGCTTTTTAAAATGCACATATCTTAAAAGCTTAGGGAAAAATCATTCCATTCCTTAAAGAAAACACATGATTTAATAGAAAAATAAAAGCATTTTCTTCAGCTGTTGTGGCAAGGTGGTAAGTATAGCTTACACTTCTTTTAGAATGTTCTAAAACTTGTCCGGCTGTGGGGGGTCATGCCTGTAATCCCTGCGACTTTTGGGGGCCAAGGTGGCTGGACCACTTGAGCTCAGGAGTTCGAGACTAGCACGGGCAACATGGTGAGACCTCATCTCTACAAAATTAGCTGGATGTGGTAGCGCACACCTGTATTCCTAGCTACTTGAGAGGCTGAGGCCGGAGGATCCTTTGAATCCAGGAAGTGGAGGTTGCAGTGAGCTGAAATTGCAGCACGCACTCTAGCCTGGGCAACCCGGCTTGGGAGACTGACTCAAAAAAACAAAAGGCCAGGTGCAGTGGCTCGCACCTGTAATCCCAGCACTTTGGGAGGCTGAGGTGGGCGGATCACAAGGTCAGGAGATCGAGATCATCCTGGCTAACACAGTGAAACCCCGTCTCTACTAAAAATACAAAAAATTAGCCGGGCGTAGTGGCAGGCACCTGTAGTCCCAGCTACTCGGGAGGCTGAGGCAGGAGAATGGCGTGAACCTGGGAGGTGGAGCTTGCAGTGAGCTGTGAGCTGAGTTTGCGCCACTGCACTCCAGCCTGGGCAACAGAGCGAGACTCCATCTCAAAAAAAAAAAAAAAAAAGCTCTAAAATTTCTCAAAGTTAGGATACATTTACTTCTCTCATCTGTAAAATAGGACAATAAAACAACTGAACAGCATTCCACTGTTTAACATTTAAATTGTCTTTGGTCATTGTCCACTTCTGGTTTCCTCAGTGATTATTCCACATCCTCCTCCACTCTCTTATTTTCAGCAGATCACATCTTCATTCTCAAAACCAGGTCGCCAGGTATGAAAGCCTTCAATTTCCTGGCAAGCTCTCCCTGTACACATCAGTACCTTGCTGGCTTCCTCTCAGTCACAGAGGTCTTCCTTTTCCTATCCAAGGCTCACCTCCCATCAGTGCTCTTGGCCTTATTGTCTCTATTAACTTGCTGCTCACATGCTTGTCCCCGCCCATGTCTCCCTTCCCTTGGGTTCCTCTCATCTTATGAGCCCAGTATCTAAGAGTGTCATAGACTAGGTGCTGAATAATGTCTACTGGTAAACACCAATATACTGTACAAAATAAATATCGTATCAATGATTTATATCTTGATGGTGGAGACAGCCTTATTCTTTAGCTGTTCCATTCTCTTATCTCCCAGAGATATTCCTAAGTGTCTTGAAAACTGAGACAGTATTTTCTACTGATTTAAATAATGACTACTTGTTTATTTTTAATAGTATAATAAATCCTCTAGCTGTCACTGTTTTTTCTAAAAAGACATATATTTTAAAACCAGGCTGCCACAGATCTAGGGTAAACCAACTGGTATTCTTGATGACTCTGAGATGCTGCAAGTTCCTCAAGTACCAACTAAGTTATCCATAGTTTACTTTATGCCTGTGTTCACCACTGTCTTGATGTTACATGCATTTTATTATCCTATGATAGTTTTATGAAAATTCATGCTTCATCTTGGAGACATATGGAGATTATTAGCCACTTATCAGATTAACTAGTAGATAGTAAATAGTAGAGGGTTTAGAAAAGTCAGAAAAGGAAAAGTCAAACTGTAATTAAAAGTCAACTTTTCCACTTATAGGGTAAAAAGTGGGCTAAGCCTAAAAGTATGGGTTCCTGACCTCAGATTTTGGGAATACATTAGGCTTTATTTGGATTGGAAACTGTAAAATTTTTAAAGTTATAATTTTTCCATGTATTTTTATATTTGAATTGTGTGTATATGTATGAGGAGGATTCAAAGTTTTCATAAGATTTTCAAAGTGGTTCTTGATGTGAGAAAGTTTAACAACTATTAAATTAGGGTATACTCATAGATTTACCCAAGAATGGCTGCCAAAAGAGGTGTAGGGGAAAGTCTCTTACCCTTTTCTTTATGCTATTGAAAAGTGCTGCAATAATACACTGTATTAATTTTTAGCTTTAAATTTTTAATTGAAAATGTCAATGTAAAGTTCAAATATATTTTTATAACTTGTAACACCTTAAAGATATTAGGTATTCTGTAAGTGTATAAGAATGTACAAATTATATAAATATGAGCAAGACATTATCTCAGCCACAGGGAGAAAGGTAGTCATACACCAACCTAAAAGCTTCAGTTTTATATTACAGTATGTAATAGGTTCAAAGCACTGTGATTACACAGGAAGGGAAGAGTTTTCTTCCAGTTGAGAGAGTGGTGAAAGAATCATGGAAGACATGTGATGAACTTTACTCTGAAGGACAGGTAGAGTTTAGGTAGATAAAATGGTGGGAAGGCATCCTAGGAGGTAAAGAGGTTGTACCAAGTCAGAGGCAATGGGAGCCTTGAGTACTCTCATGTAAATGAAATCTTTCAAAGGTGAAATATACATTGTGAGAAGACAAAGGTGGATGATGGATGGATGGGAGCTGGATTATGGAGGGTCGTGAACGCCATGCTAAGGAATTTGGATATTATTCTGTAGGTGGAAGGGTGTTGAGCAGTAGGACGGTATACTCTGAGCTATGCTTTAATTCTGAACAAGGGAAGGATGGTCTGAAAGAAGAGACTGTAGGCAGAAAAACCAGTGAGGAGGTTATTTCTGTATTCTTGTCCAGAAGTAACATGTCCTTATCTAGGTTGACAGCAGGCAGATGGAGAGAAGGAGATGGATGACAGAAACACAGTCATGCATTGCTTATGCTTTGTTAGGCAATTCCATCATTGTGGGAATATCACAGATTGAGCTTATACAAACCTAGACGGTACAGCTTACCACACACCTAGGCTATATGGTATAGGCTACAAACCTCTACAACATGTTACTGTTTATACCAGCATCACTGCAAACATGTGCAATGCATTGCAGTACAATATTACAATGGCGATGATGTCACTAGGGGATAGGAATTTTTCAACTCCATTATAATCTTATGGAACCACCATGTATATATGTATGCAGTCCATTGCTGACTGAAGCATCATAATGTAGCACATGACTATATTGAAGAGGTGAAGCTCACATGATCTGGCCTAATCCGCCCGGACAGAATATATCAAAGTAAGAAATATAAAGTACTTGGTACTTTCTTCAGAGTGAAGTTCTTTAGTAACATACCTGAAAAACAGATAATCACATGATTTGTCCCACATATAGTCATCATAGCTGACTACCAAGAAATCACAGGCTATACAACGCAGATGGTCACATGCTCTGTTCAGAAAAAAAAAATTGTATATTAAAGATTATTGGTATCTTTAAATGTGAAGACACGGTGATTTATTTATGGGATATACCACATATTACAGACTACTGAATAAACAACAGAAAAGTACAGATTAATCTGATTATAAATCTTTATACTAAAGCATTATTTGCAGTCTAAACCTTAAGGTTAAATTTTTGCACAAACCTATTTTACTACGATCTTGTACACTGAACATACACATATATTATATAGATACAAAAGAAAATAGATTTGTAGATCTTTTAATTCCATGGTTTTCAAATTAGGTCTGAGGGAGATCTTCACATAAGCTAACTTCTTTAAATGCTTCCCTTCTTACTGAAATTTTCAGGAATATCTCTACCAAAGAATATGTCACATGACATTGAAATGAATCTGTTTTTCAGATAAGCTGATTAAGCGCTGGGAAAAGATTGTATTTGTTTGCTGCCTCACAACTTGGCATAATGCATTCATTCACTCACTTAAAAAATATTTATTGAGAGTCTGGTATGTGCTAGTGAGATTCTGTATTCATAGAGCTTCGATTGTAGTGAGAGAAGAAATAAACAATGCTCATGATAACTAGGTTATATACTAACCTGGAGGGATATCTGAACCAAGGTGCACACTAACACGTATAGCATGATCCTATTTTTGTAAAAATGACCCCCCCAATAAATTCCTATATAGGTGGCTAGAAGTTTATAAGAACATGGAGCAAAATGTAGAAAGTTATATACTACACAGTAACACTGGTTGCATCAGGAGTGGTTGAATAAAGGGAAGGAAGGGAGATTATTATCTTTTTCTTTATACATGTTTCAATTTTGTTTTTATTCTTCCAGTAAGCACATAATAATTCTGTAATGAAAAAATAAAACAAACTCATCATTAGATTTTTTTCATTTATTTCCCTTCAAAGTTCAGATACGCTAATTTCAAAACTGCAAATACCTTTGGTCTGAAAGTTTCTTTGAGAATAAATGCTTTGTATTTCTAAAAATACTATTAACTATAATAATAATGAAACATTTAAAACCTATACAAGTTTCATAGGCAAGTCCATATTTTCTTTCAAACTGTTAGCAATTTATGAAGTTGCATTTCTACATTTGGAAATTCAGCAACTACATTTGTACACATTTGAACTCAGACTTTGAATGTACAAGTCAGGAAATGCAAAATGATAGTTCTCAAAGTTACTATGACCTGCTTTCTTATGCATACATAGTTTATTACATGATTGCACAGAGTGTTAACTTTAATGCCTTAATACACATGTGCAATTTGGCTGAATTATTGCTGTTGTGGGAACTATAATTTAGAATTTCCTGACATTTTGTATGTGTAAAATCTCAACCATAATGTTAAATACAGCTTTTTAATTTAATTTAAAATTTAGTAGTTTATTCAAATCTATTCACACCACCACATTTTCCTACAAACACTGTCCTTTGAGAAACATAAAACTAACTTGCAGCTAAGAAATCATTCCACTGCTACGATTTACTCTATTAGATCATAATTAGTACCAGTCTATGGAATAATCCAGTCTTGCAAGTAGTTTAAAAAATAATTGAGAGTAAAATTCGATTGGTTTGAAAATGCCTTCATTTTATCTGTAGTACTTATTACTGCCACCATGCTTCCTACTACTATTCTCTCCCCTTTCCATCAACAAATGAAAGACAAATCTTTTTCTAAAATCTAAAGTCATTCAGCATTACCTCAAACCAGAGCTGTATCTAGAAATCAAACAAACAACACAAATAGGCAGGATAGATTCAATTTCCTTTATGCCCTGGCCATGTAAATCAGTACTTCTTTTCAGGGCTGAAATATATTTCTCTTTCATAACTATGTAAATAAAAGCATATCTAATATAAAGTCATGACTCCAGTGAAAGACAAATTGTCAGGTCTTTCCCTCTAAAATGTAGAGGAAATCACACATGTCACCAAGAGCTTTGTTCTTTTGTCCAGCTAATAAGTAGAATTCACTATTTTAAAGATGTTTATGACAAGAATGCCCCAAATCTAACCCAATATAATCTTCTGCCCAGACACTGTGGTTCTCTGTTAAATCCTATCAGATCTACACAATGGGACTAGAGAAACTTGATGTTTGGACAGTTTGAAGATAACAGCAGTTCCAACAGCAACATCAGCTGAGATTCTTCCCATACATTACATGGCTTTCTGCTACGTGGTATAATAGAAACCATAATGGATTAGGTATCAAGTAATGAACTTGAATCCTTGCTTTGTAATAATTGATGTGACCTTGAGCAAGGCACATTATTTGGGAGTCATTCTTAACAACTTTCTCTCTTACCTTCCTTAGTCAATCACTGAATTCTGTCAATTCTATATTCTAAATACTTCAAATTTGAGCTTTTCCCTAAGTCATTGCTACCACACAGGTCACAGCTCCCATCTTCTCTTTCCTGTCTTGCCCCTCCAACTCCCAAGCCATTTTCTGCACAGCAGCTGACATGACTTTTTTAAGAAACACAAATCTGGCCCATTGCACACAGGACATACTTTTTCCAAAATCCTCTAAAGGATTACAGGACCCTAAGTCAAATGTCCCTCCACTCTCTCTCCAGTCTCCTCAGCGGCCATTCTTTCCCTACCCATTATGCTCCAGCACGGCCAGATGCTCTCTGTTCCTCCCACCAGAGGAACACCCCCAGCTCCTCCCCTTCTCAGGGATCTTCTAAACATGTGTGTGCTCTGGTTCCAATGGTCACCTCTCTTTGCCTAACTCCTACTCATTTTTCATATTGTGGTTTATCTTCTCAGAGAATTATTCCTTGATCCTTCATATTAGTTAGAGTGCCCATTATTTATGCTTATAGTATGCCATACTTTCCCTTTATGTCACATATCAAATGGAAATTAAATACTTATTTGTGGGATATCTATTTAAAGCCTATCTCCTTATCTGCACTGAAAGCTTACGGAGGACAGGAAGTGTCCATTTATTTGTTCACCATAATTTGTTCATTTAATCCTTAGGACCTACCAGGTGATTAATATGTGTTTGACGAATTTAACACAAGTACCTCCATCTCTTCATTTATAAAATGGAGGTAAAAATTCTTCATCGGCATCTTGGGTTTTTCTCCTGTGGAGTAGGTAAGTCAATATGCATATATAAAAAGTACTCTGGACAGTATAAAGTACTTCACACATAAAATGTTGCATATGCAGATGAACACATGTGTTTATCTTTCTATGGGTGCAAATTGTGTGTCATGAAAGGGGCAACTAATAAAAAGTCTGCGAATACAAATATTTACCTGCACATATATATGCAACTGGTATCTCTTCTTACAGCTGTGCAGGAGGTAGAAATGGGGTATAATTGATTTTGGCATCCCACTTGGACTAACAGTATGTGATAGGAGCCTCGAGCTATGAAAACAGGCTGTTCTTTGGTTTACTGAAATTCCATCTAGCATAGATTTTGTCTGTGCTAGAACTAAATCAAAGTACACACAAAATATTTCATACATAAGAAAATCTTAACGAAATGTTTACTTTTTAGAAGTAAACCAGAATGTATTTTTTAAAAGATCATTCATGAAAACAGAAGGCACCTATAAGTATATGTATTTCCTGAGATTAAATGGAAAACTAGTAGTAGAATAAATATTCTAGTCCCTGAGATATAACAAGAAAGCAGGACTAACGGATGAGAAAGACACCTTAATTAGAACCCAGTGTGCCTGCAGTACCTAGCTGTCTCTTCCACCATAAGCATATTTTTCATGTATTATTTCATTTAATCCTCAGAGTATCTCCATGAAATATGTTTAGTTTTTAAGAGTGAGGAAATAGGTTTTAGAAGATAACATCCCTTCTTAAGGCTTCAGAGCTTCTAAGTGGCAGAGTGAGGCTTTGAACTCAGGCATTCTGTCATCAGAGCCCTTCCGTTTCATGCCACAGGAGTAATCATGTGCTGCTTTGTTCCTCACTGGCCAATGTTTTGCCTTTCATTGATAACCTAACACAGGGTTTACGACATGGACATTCAATGGATTTAAAAAATGGAAAAAATTCAAATGGAAAAATCAATCTGCAGTATGTGAATTAAACAGATAAGACAGCAGGAGACATGCATTAGAAGGGAGTATTGTTTCAGATAGGGAATAAATGTAAATATACTCAGACGCAGAAAAATGCAAGTGGAAAGTACAGAATGACAAGTGTCCCAGTGGAAGTGGAATATCTGACCCAGGCCTTAATTGGAGCTGAAGGAACTAAAGAGAGAAGAGGAACAACAAGGATAACAATTTGGTAAAGCAAATAGTAAGTTTAGAGTTAATGTGAGACAAATGGCAACTCTCACTTCCCTTCTAAATAGAGGAGAGGCACTCAAAATAATATTTTAGGGATATTATCTTGAATGCTATATGTGGGTGATACTAGAAAAGGTGGAAGTGGATGCTAACTGGGAAACTGCTGCTGTGGTTCATGGGTGACTTGATAGATGCCTGGAATAGAGGAGGCATGGCTCTGAAAATGACGGAGACAAGTCTCAACTGAGTTGAGACAGGTAATTTAGGATTGATAGCAACAACACTAAATTCACCTCTACAGGCAGTTTGTAGCTCTAATTTTTTTGTACAGAGAGTCCTTGATACATGATGATTCAATTACTATTAATTCTTCTTTAAGGCTCTAACAGCAGGTAACATTCCAATGGATTTATATTAGCCTTTGGCTGCCTGGTGTTCCCATATAAGGCTTCTCCAGACTCCTAATTGCACTTTTGTCCTATAGCCCTACCTTCTGGGCATTGTCCTTGGATGTAGGCTGGCACCACCACAACCCTCCAACAATGTTTTTTTAACTCCCACTTCTATTATTCAATACAGTTAATTTGCCACAGTGATGTTTTGGTCAATGATAGACCATATATACAACAGTGGTCCTACAGAATTATAACAGAGCTGAAAAATTCCTATTCCTAGTTACATCATAGCTGTCCTATATAGCACAATGCTTACTCATGTGTTTGCGGTGATACTGATGTAAACAAACCTACTGAGCTGCCAGCTGTATAAAAGTAGTGCATACAATTATGTCTAGTACATAACACTTGATAATGATAATAAACTATGTTACTAGTTCATGATTTTACTATACTATACTTTGTATCATTATTTGAGAATGTACTCCTTCTACTTATTAAAAAAAGTTAACTGTAAAACAGCCTCAGGCAGGTCTTTCAGGAGGTATTTCAGAAGAAGGCACTGTTTTTATGAGATGACAGCCCCATGCATGTGGTAGCCCCTCAACGAAGACCTTCCAGCGGGGCAAGATGTGGAGGTGAAGGACAGTGACATGGATGATCCAGACCCTGCATAGGCCTAGGCTAATGTGTGTGTTGTGTCTTCATTTTTAACAAAAAAGTTTAAAAAGTAAAAAACAATGAAACAATTGAAAAAAGCTTATGAATAAGGATACAAAGAAAGAAAATATTTTAGTATAGCTGTACAGTGTTTGTGTTTTAAATTACTATTAAAAAAGAATCAAAAGTTAAAAGTTTATAAATGAAAAGTTTCAGTAAGCTTAGGTTAATATTATTAAAGACTTTTTAAAGTAAACTTGGCCGGGCGCGGTGGCTCAAGCCTGTAATCCCAGCACTTTGGGAGGCCGAGACGGGCGGATCACGAGGTCAGGAGATCGAGACCATCCTGGCTAACACAGTGAAACCCCGTCTCTACTAAAAACACAAAAAACTAGCCGGGCGAGGTGGTGGGCGCCTGTAGTCCCCGCTACTCGGGAGGCTGAGGCAGGAGAATGGCGTAAACCCGGGAGGCGGAGCTTGCAGTGAGCTGAGATCCGGCCACTGCACTCCAGCCCGGGCGACAGAGCAAGACTCCGTCTCAAAAAAAAAAAAAAAAAAAAAAAAAAAATAAATAAAGTAAACTTAGTGTAGCCTAAGTTACAGTGTTTATAAAGTCTACACTAGCGTAATCTCCTAGGCTTTCACAGTCACTCACCACTCACTCACTCACTCACCCAGAGCAACTTCCAGTCCTGTAAGCTTGGTTCATGCTAAGTGCCCTATACAGCTGTACCATTTGAAAAATCTTTTAGAATGTATTTTTGCTGTACCTTTTTAATATTTAGATACACAAATATGTACCATTGTGTTACCACTGCCTACAGTATTCAGTGTAGTTACATGCTACACAGGTTTGTAGCCTAGTAGTGTGTAGTAGGCTAGTACACCACCTGGCCTAGGTGTGTAGTAGGCTATATCATCTAGGTTTGTGTAAGTACACTCTATGATGTTTGTATATGAGGAAGTCACCTAATGACATATTTCTCAGAATGTATCCTTGCTGGTGACGCTTGACTATATAATAGTTATCCCTCCAGAAATGTGGTCAACATGCAATCATATAACTTAGGCCTTTCTTTCTTAAAAAATTAACAGAAAGTAAGTGTTTTAGAAATAACTAGATAAAAATATTTTAATAAAGTAAGCTAGGTAAGTAGGCCTCTGCCAAAAATAGAACCAAAAGCAGCAGAAGAGTAGCGTTTGCTTAAAGCCAAACTGTTTGCCCATATTATGAAAGTGCCAATGGAATGTGCTAGGACTATGGGGCTAACATGGGGTTGGGGTAGGTGGCATCATGACTATAAGACTTCCCAGAAAGAGGTACTGAGTGAGAAAACAGAGATAGGAAGGGCAGGGAAGAGACAAAGAATGTAGGGTTTCTGCTTTTGAAATATGTAAACATGTAAAATCAAGCAACTATGCTTGAGAATGTTTTGGGTAATGCAGACCTGTAGCTTTGCATGCTAACTGGCCAAGGCAGTGTGGGTAAGGCATCATGTATCTGCATGGCCACTTTGCTTCCACTGCCTGGAAAGAAGTTCACTCTTCTGTGTCCTGTGGAAACAAAGCTGGGACTGGAGTGATCCAGGCATTTCAAGTGGGGCTTAGAAAAGAGCATAAAATGAATAACACGTACCTAATATCACAGCTTTCAATAGCTATCTCCCAAGAATAAAAAACAAAGAATTCTTAGATTAGCTAATAAAAATACCTCTCCTTATAAAACAGATTGATGCGAAGATGTTAAGAACTACATGTTAACAACGGGGCATCCATTTGGAAAAAACCTAGTAAGAAAGTATAATACATTTCTGACAACCTACCTCCATGAAATATTTGTTCCAGTCCCACATGGAATAGAGCTTCCACCAAGGTACACCGGACTGCAACTAGATGTGTTCAACAGATGCAAAAATATGAAGTTATAACAAAAAATAGGAGAAGTTAATTGGCCATGTTAAAAAATTTTTGGTTTTATTGACTTTATGTTCTTGTAATCAAATTGTCTATTTTCCCTAGCAAGCCAACCATTTTAAAGAAGAGCTATTTATTGTAGGATCACTGCTTTATTGGATATAACCTGTACATTCAGGAACACTCAAGGAGTTAAAATGAGTAAAAGAAAAATGTGTTTGCCAAATAATGTAAGGGACAAAGTAAATACTGAAGAATATAACAGAACATTAATTTTGAGAAACTGTTCACACTTTTTTTAAATGGCAGAAAATTATTTACAATAGCAATAATCCCCCATTTAATTTCCTTTACATGAAGGGGGTCATAGACCATAAGAACACTGAAGATATTGCTATTGGTCTTCTGAAGGCCAACCAATGCTTTGTTGTTAAATGTCACTGCTGTTTAAATGGTAACAAAATCTACTAGACTATGCTCATAGTGTTTGTTCAATAGTGTGTATAAGTCACCAAAGCAATCTCAACTTACCTTTTACCAAGGCCTTGAATGGAAGCTCTGACAGATGTGTTACCTGAAGATTTAGATTTTAATTTCTGTTAAAAAAGCAAAACAATAAAAGGCCATGAGTAACTTAGAAAACTGTAACATGAAAACTAATATTTCTTATAACAAGAATATTTTCTAAATGACTTAAATACACATTTTGATGGCATTTTTAAGTTTCTGAAATAAAAACAATGATCAAAACCTTTTAAAGGCAAAAGGGAAGCAGAACTCCCTAAGGAATGTGCAAATTACTAACTTTTAGGCTAGGAAATTGATATATTGCCATTATTAGCATGCTAAGATTTAGAGTCACTTTATAACTCTTCAGTTAATATTACAGTTCAATGATTTAATATGAAGGACCTGCTATTTAAAACTTCATTCTAGAAAAATTCAATTGAGGAGGAAAAAAACCTCAGACTCATTTTTAAAGGCTGTGAATGTGCGTCATATGAACTAAAATTAAACTAACCAAGCTCCTGTGTAACTTCAGGAATATTAATTTTGATCAAATGGAATGGTATCAACCAATAAATGTTCTACAATAAAAATGTAGAGCTACCTAGTCACAACCATACAGTAGTTCCTATATGGTTACATAATATCATCATCATTAGCAAGCATTTATTAAGTGTTAACTGGTATATGGTACCAAACAACATAAACCAACCACACACTAGGACCACCGCCAAGGAGAGGAAGTGAGATGGAGAAAAGGCAATTTAAACTATGCAGAGTCGTGCCTTCATTTTACATAGTGGATGAGGAAATTTAATAGAGGCGAAAATATTGTTTTACTATGTCGCTCAACTCTTATTTGATGTTAACCAGAAATGGAAAAAATTTTGGTACATGTCTGAAAAATAACAATATGCACGAATCTTTCTGTTTGGGGAGCATGTTTCATGTGCCATCCAGACTCATGCTTATGACTCTAAGCTGGCACACTCTGAGGTTCATTGTTGGTTCCTGGGCTTTCTTGTGTGGGTCTGGGAACAGTTCAGAAATGCGACAGAATGGGAGAGCTGGGGGTGCGGTGGGGCAGTAGTATTTTTAGGGCATAATATAGCCTCTAATGACAACACTGGCATAGACCATCTGTTTATCGATGTTTCTTTTCTTAAATGTTTTTTTTCCCATGAATGTTTTACTCAGACCTGCTGTCTCCTTTGAAGGCTGGAAAACTGGACATAATACATAACTAAAAAAGGAAAAGATCATGCTTAAAAATTTATTTCTTCATGACTGTAAGAGCTACTTTTATTTCAAATTAGTATATCTTAAAGCCAAGCCAGAGAAGTACTTATCTTCTTCTGAAACACCTTAACTGAAAAGATAGCGCCTCATAAACAGACATGCACCCTATAGTACTTAATAAATAATGAATTGTTCAGATGATTAATGAAGAGCAAAAAAATGATGTATTTTTTTTCTACCATTAATTAGTACTACAAATTGGCATTACTATTCAGTGCTTACACACTTACTTGGTACTTAGGAAGTATTCTCTTTGCAGGGTACAGGTGACCCTTGAACAACATGGGTTTCAACTGCACAAGTCTACTTATATGTGGAATTTTCCCAACCAAACAAGGATCAAAAATACAATATCTGTGGCACGCAAAACCCCATATACAGAGGGCTAACTTTTCATATAGGTAGGTTGTGTAAGGCTGACTGTGGAACTTGAGTATCTATGGATTTTGGTATATGTGGGGGGTTCCTGGAACCAATCTCTTGAGTATACCAAGGAATGACTATATTTAATATTGCTATTGTGTTTACATATTATTCAACTTGGCATCAGTGTATTAATTTACTTCAGGTGAATTGAAAAGTTTAATTTTGAAAAATTCAGATCTTAAAATCTATACTAGTCATTTGATTTTTAGTCTGGGTGACAAAAATATAAGTGGTCTCTATCCATATTCTTACCACAACCATTACCTAGATGTTTTCAGTCCACTGTTTTGCTTTTATCTTCCCTATCCTTTAAAAAACAAAACCCTGGTACTATAGTTATTTCTTAATTTTTTTTGCAATCTTTGTAAATTAGACTTCTATTTTTGTATCTTTCTTTTAAATCTGACAGATATGCTTGATACACACCATACTGATAAAAATTAAAATACATAAATTCTCATATACTGCCCAGTATGAAAAATGTTAAGTCATAAAGTCACTTTGGAAAACAATTTGGCAATGGGTAGAGTTGAAGATAAGCACACCTTATGACCTAGGAATTCCTCTTTTAGCTTTATACATCCTAGAGAAACTTCTGTATGTGGGTAAAAGAAGCCATGTAAAGATATCTAATGAAGGAGTAATCACTGGTTTTCCCTGTGTACATGTTAAAATTTGTATGCCTTTTCTCCAACTAAAAAAAAGATATCTGATGAAGCATTATTTGTAATAGCAAACAACTGAGCACAATGTAAATGTCCATCATCAGGAAAGTGGATAAACTGTGGCAGTTATATAATGGACTACTGTACACAGTTACAATTGTTTATGGTTATATACATATGTAATAAAAGTATAAATGTATGGATGGAAAGGATAAATGGTTATCTTTGGGAAGGAAGGCAATAGAGTACGATTTAGAGAGGTCTTAAACTATATCTTTAATTTGCACTTCTTTTTTTTAAAAAAGGTCCAGTGAAGCAAATATGGCAAAACATTAATATATGTTTAATATGGGTGGCTGTCATGGTATGTTCAGTATATAGGTTGCTGTTATATTATTTTGTGAACTTTTTATGCAGCTAAAATAGATACATAAACATTTAAAAAACTGAAATATTAACAATTTAGTCATTGCTTCATGGGATAAGAGCAACGGTATTGCATGTGAGGTGCTGAGCACATTCCCATAATGAAAGCTGTTTGTTTTTGGCCTTTTAGAAAAGTGTTCTTAGAAACTACAAGTAAATACAAGTGACCAGCTTGATGTGTGAGTTGACTTCTATGCTAACAGTTTTTCTAATATGTTATTCTTACTGAGAAATGCACAGGGAAACACATACTGAGAGTTTCTAATATTTTACTGCTTCTACAGCTCTTTAAGTGTAATAATTTCTTTAAGTAATTATATTTCTTGGAATTCAAAAGATAATGGGTAGCTACTTGCGTCTTCCTTAAGACTATTCTAAACATGTCTTGAAATAATGACAGAATTACTACATATTTATAACACTTGACTTACGGAGGGCTTTTTGTCCAAGTTGGGCTCTTCAAATATTTCATTAATAAGACTGTCAAGATCATCTTCTTTTTTAAATGTTTCTGTTAATCTGAAAAGAAAATATATGCAGAGAAAACTTGCCTGAGGTTTATGAGCAGATAAAGCTAGTATCAGAAGAGTTTTGCTTAAAGTCCATTATTACAGTTGATAGTAGAAAAACAAAAGTGATTTTAATTTTTTTCACTGTGGATACAGTCTAAGTTCGTTGAGACAAAGATACATTTTATCAGGTACAAATTCACATATGTTCTATACTATTACATACTTGATACATTTAAAACTATATACATTATATGCGAGACGAAGCTGGGTATGTACTTATCTAAATTACATAAAGCATGTATTTAATACAAAATATGTACAATGATAAGCAGAACCTGATATTATAAACAAAGATAATTTTAAGAGTCTTGCTGACTTTTCCCCTAAAGGTTGCATTGTAAGTCAACCATATCTCTTTACGAGAGGAGCCAAAGGTCATGTAATCAAATGACCACCCTACCCCCACCCCCCAAAAAAGGTGCTATTTGTTAGAATATCTCAACTACTCAACTACCTCTACCTTCTGCAGGCAAAGTCATCACTGGATTATTAATACAAACCACTACTGCACAGAATTCTATTTAATAGCTGATGCTAAATAGCTAATAGCTAAATAGTATTTACTGAATACTTACTATAACCCAGTCATTGTCCTTAGTCTTTACATGAGTTATCTTTAACCCCATTTTATAGATGAAGAAAAGGCACTGAGAGATTCAGATATCTGTTCAAGGTCATATACATAGTGGGAGAAAAGGCCTGGAATTGAATCTAGGGCAGTCCCTGCACTTCATACTATACAACATTAACTTTCTTTAGCGTTTATATGAAGTAGATGCTGTACATCAACTTTATAACTTCATTAAATTATTTGTTTTAGAAGACAAGTTTTTTAGTCAAACTCTCTAATTTCAGAAATGTATTTATTCTGACAATTTTTAACATAGGCCTTCCTTGTTACATCTTGGAGTAAAAAAATTTAACCTGAAATAAGAAAAGCAAGAGACTGCTGCCTACTACCTCATGGTTGATTCTACCTGTCTCCAGGCTTAGCCTCTTCAGTTGTACTGTAACTTTTACCCTTAATGTCTTTCACTGTATACTGGTTTCTTCCTTTGACTTAGAAGTATGCTCAAGGCTTTCTTCTTCAAAGAGATACTTTGAAAAACCCCTCTCTTAAAGCTGCCACCTTTTCTTACTCACTACTGAAAAATAGTCTATATCCACGATTTCTACTTCCTTACAAGTAGACTAGATGTAGAATCAGCTGAGTGTTAATCCTAGACAGGGGTTTCTCAACCTTGGAATGACAGACATTTTGGGTCAGATAATTCTCTGGGGTGTGTATGTGGGGGCAGGAGACTGTTGTATATTGCAGGACGTTTTACAGCATCTACCCACTAGATGCTATTAAATAATAGCACACCCTTTCCCAGGTGTGACAATAAAAAAAAGTCTCCAGACATTGCCAAATGCCCCTTGGGTGGCAAAATCATCACCAGTCTAGAGCTACTGACCTAGTTTAAATTATTTAATCTCTCTGAAACTCAAATATTTTATCTATAAAAATGATACATAGATGACTAAAATTTCTTTCAGGTATAATATTCTACTCCTGGCCTCTAATCCCCTCAACTACAGTGAAACTCTTGTCTCAAAGGTTTCCACTGCCCAAATCACTACAGTATAATGGTGGTTCTCAGTTCCAATCCTCTTTAATCTTTCAGAAGCATCTGACACTGTTGGGTACCAATTCCTTATATTTCTTTTTTGATAAGAGGTTGCTAAGATGGCCTCTTAAAATTCTCTCCTTTGGCTTTCAGGACATACTCACTGGGGTATCCTCCCTCATGCAATTTCACAATTTCAAGAATCAGATGCATCCAAACTCCACCAACCTAATCAGTACTGTTACAGATCCAAATTACCAGCTTACATAAGATTCTGGTCTGTTCTTAGATCACGCAATTTCACAATGCCTGCACTTGCCTATGCTTTGCTATAGTAATAACAATACAGTCAACATTTCATTGAGAACTCATAATTTTAAAGGACTGTATAAGACATTTTTTGGTCTTCTGATGTGATAATAATCTCAATCAAATGTTAATAAGCTTTTACTGGTTCCCTCTCTGACTCTGTTTCTGACATTCTAATCTTTTAAAGATATAGTTTCTGCTGAAAATAAAAGGTATATTCAAAATAAAATATAAACAAACCTATAATTAAATGTGAGAGGTATATATACAAAGCTTAAATCTAGATGTACTATGTCCTTGTGATTTAGCAATATGACTGTAGGCAAGTAACTAAGCATTGATTTGGTCAGTGAAATGGGGTAACGGCATTCACCTCATGGGGTTGTGAAGATTAAATGAAATAACATATATAAAGCACTCAGCATATAGAAAGAGCTCAATAAATGTTGGCTGTTATAGCTATCATCTAGAAAGCTATATTATCTTTAAATATTCCCATCTGTATCATCCCGAACCACTTTATTCCTATTGCAGTTCTTCTCAACCCACATCAGTCTTTTCTTTTTTTTACTAATCACATATTTCTTTTTATCATTTTGAACACTTCAACAAATTGCATGTCTTGACCCCTTACATTAGCAGTTGTTCCTGGTATCCAGATGTAGCATGGTCATTTATAGTATTATTTGCAAAGCTATCATTTTAGGAGGTAATATCAGTATTTTAAGTCTTATGAGAGATACAGGTTACACTGCTATACAATTAGTAGGTAATCTCCTGTTAATAAATTCAAACATAAATTGCTTCCTAGCTTTTAAGTATCAATTTTGGCTCAAGGAAAAATTTTAATATATAACATTATAAACCAGGTTGGGACTATGTTTGGTATAAGGTTTAGGCCCTTTGTTGCTGTTTTTTGTACAATTTACAACTACATTGCCAGATGAAAAGTTTTAATATAAATGACAACAGTACTGGTTCACTACGGCTTTTATGTTATTTAGTACTAAAAAATCTAATGTATTAAGGTGGGCTGAGGTACTAGAAACATTATGGATGAATTTTAGTAGAGCAAGCATGACACAACCCATGGTTGGAGAAGATCCACATAAATAGTCCCTTCCATTTTGAGCAGCTTGCTTCAATACATCCTGCCCCACCGTATGCTAGTTCTCCTAAGATGAACAGCTCTGAAAAGCTCCTTGACAGATTGGCTCTATCCCCTAGCAGGACAAATGAAAAGTACTAAAGCAACAACTGTTGTGGGATACGGATGGTAGATGTACTAAAAGGCACATAAGGAATTCCAATATACAAGATAATCAAAGTTAATGAGAGTGATATTTACAACATCCAGCCAAATGAGTGTTAGCCCATTCATAGTAATTATAGTTGTCTCTAATTTTTGTTTTAAAATGTTGCTCAGAACTCAACTAATTTTTAGAAATTTTGTTTATGTGCTCCTTTAGAATTTTTTCGATGCTTTTATCTTCACAGAGTGAATTTTTATAAATAAATGTCACTGGAGATAAGCCAGGTGAACTGGATAGTAACAGAGCTGGATAATACTTTGGGAAATCACACATACACACACCAAAAAAACAAAACCAAATCAAAGATGCAGCCAAAAAATTAACGGAGATGACGTTCTTAGATTGATCCAAGGTTGCCTCCATGTAATTTCACAAGCGTTTCCAAAATATTCTAGGCAAGAGGCAATTTCCAAAAGATTCTAGCAAGAGTTGCTGAAGGACAATACTCTGATGCAAACATTGTTTTTTTCAGGGATTGTGGGGGTAAATGGGGAAGTGAAGGAAGTCCTATTATTTAATAATTACATGGAGGAAAAACCACTGGTAAATTTGAAAGGTAGTTTTTTTTAGATCAAAAACCAAAATACTTAAGAAATGTCCCTAAATTTCCATATGTATGCCTGGCACCCTTAACTAGGGGGCCACGGAGAGAAGGAAGGTAGACGATTTAATGTTCACGATAATTAACCCTTTTGTCATGAATCTAATCTCATCTTAACTCCCTGAGTTAAAAACAAACAAACTGAGGTGCGATGGCTCACAACTGTAATCCTAGCACTTAGGGGAGGCAGAGGCGGGAGTACAGCTTGAGCTCAGGAGTTCAAGACCAGCCTGGCCAACACAGCGAGACTCTGTCTCTACGAAAAATACAAATTAGCCGGGCGTGGTAGCTCGTGCCTGCAATCCCAGCTAGGGTAGCCGAGGTGGGAGGATCGTTTGAACCGGGGAGTTGGAGGCTGCAGTGAGCTACGATCGTGCCACTGCACTCCAGCCTGGGCAACAGGACAGAGCGAGACTCCATCTCAAAAAACAAAACAAAACTGAGCTAAAGACAGAATTAGGATTGGCCTGGGGAGCGGGGTCTGAGTCTGAGGGATGAGGTTGTCTAACAGGCCCCTCACAGGGAGATGAGAACCCCTTGGCCACACAGAGGCAAAATCTGGCCCAGGTCAGCACAGCTTTCTCGGCGTTAAGAACGGGGCGCCTGAGGGGCATCCCGGTCCCCGACTAGAACCTCCTAGGCTCTGGCAGGCAGGTACAGGGTGAAGAAGACAGGCACGGGCCGCGGGCTCTGCGGGAGGGCGGGACCAGCTCTCTGCGGCCTGCCGGGGGGCGGAGTCTGCGCTGAGTGAAGAAATGCCAGAATCCGCGTAGAGGGTCGAGGGGTGAGCTGCCGCTGAGGATAGGGCGCTGAGGGGCTGAACCGTGATGTAAGGAGGGGCTGGAGTTCGCGGGCACGTTTCTTTTGGGTTGGGCGGCGGAGGGGCAGCTTTAGGGCCTGGAGCAGGGCTTTACCAGAACAGTCCACCCCTCCCGCCCCGTTAACCTGAGATTCTCTTTCGCCTCGGCTTGGTTCCGGTCGCTACTGTGTGTGCCGCCGTCGCAGCCTTTGGGCTGGTCGACCACGCCCCGTCTTAGAAGGTCAGGTGTGCAAAACTTGGACTCGACTTCATCCAAGAGCTCGTCCAGGTCCTCCGCCATCTTGAATCGCCTGGCGTTTTCCCCTCGAATCGCCAGGCTCCGGTGGTTTCCAGGGGTAACGCGGGGACCCGGCTGGTTCACGTTCCATTAGGCGTCCCTGCGCATGCGCACCGCTTCCCGTGGCAACCCGGCGCCCACGAGGCCTCACGGCAGAGAATGCGGTGGGTTAGTGAGGGGCTGGCGCATGCGGGGACGGAGTTCGGAGCTGTCTCTGCCCTGTGTCTGTGTGACTCGCGATGCTTTGCGTTTCTTCCTTTCAGCTCGTCTGGCGTGGTTTGTCCCGTCTGCCCCTCCCGGGCCCACGTTGTAACCACAACCACACTTTCTCGCCCTTTCATTCTCTCCTGTCCCGTTTGGGTCCCTGTTGTGTTTCAACGGTTAGAAAATTCCTGAAATCTGTGGAAGTTCGAGCAGAACGCTCTAAAACACAAAAAGTGTTTGATGGCAAGAAAAAAAAGCTGATGTTTCCGTAGTCGGCAGGATTCGAACCTGCGCGGGGAGACCCCAATGGATTTCTAGTCCATCGCCTTAACCACTCGGCCACGACTACTGGCGGTGTAAGTTTTTGTGGTGAGAATGCATGTAGAGTCTGCACAAGCGGCTGCTGCAATGGCAGGCACGTTTTGATCTGGAGGAAACTATTACTGAGCTGTTAGGAGCATATTTGAATGTTATGGCGCTTATCATTTTACTGTTTGTAAAACTCTTAGAAGGTATCCGGTCCAACTCTTTGTTGGAAAAAAGGGAAATTCTAATTAAATCTGAGAGAGGGAGAGATGTGTGCTCAAAACTATTGTATACCCACCTGCTTGCACAATGTTGGAGCCATTTCCAGGAGAGAACCAGGAACCGGGTGGGGGCTAACCAGTCTCCCGGCTTCCTTGATGGGACTGTCAGTTCCACTCCTTCGCCTTTCTCTTTGATAAACGGCTCCCAGGACTTTCTTTTCACCCATTATACATTAAGAAGCTATTTACCCAGCGATTTAAATTCACTCCACAGGGTCAGACAGTCCCACTGTGCCATAAAAGTACTACTTTGAAAAGTGTAAAGCGTGATACAAGAGTAAGGTGTTGTTAATGGCATTCTTAATAAATACCGTCCACAGTTTAACCTGTGTTTTGGGTATTTCTAAAGTGGGATAGCAAAGAGTTTGGCATCCTTGGGAACTCTGGAGATAGTTTGATCCAGATGATTTGTTCAAAGTTATCTTTTAACGTCCCTGAAGAGCAACATGTAGTGGTGTGCTGGAGCGAATGGGACCTGCTCACTCCTACCCACTGATAAATTTTCAAGGATTTTGGGAGCTAGTTGTTAAATGCAACTATTATTAAATATTAAATTATGCAAACTTGCAATTACATTATATTAAAAGCAAATGCGATACTCAAAATTCACATTCTAGTGATTCCACTACATTTTACTATTATTTATAAATATAATTGAGATTATTTACATCTGAAAGACTTTCTCTCTTTAACTTTCCATTCAGTGATGTCACTTGGGAAGCTTGAAATGAGCCATGGTGGGTGTTATTTACATGAGGGAAATTGCACATGTGCTAAAGCAGGGCTTTTTATCCCTAGGAGATGGTTGTCATTTAGTAGCACACTGCATGTTACCATCAGACCAACTTTGAATATTCCCAGCAAGGCAACACTCCTTTTCTGCACGGCCGCTCTAGTTATTGTCTCTGAATCTTTGTTTTAGCTATTAGAATCCTGGCATATACGCGCCCCCCCACATATATGCATATATATTTACACACACAGGAAATCAGCATTTTTATGCAAAATACTTAACAACATTGAGCACTGACCACTCAGATCAGACACTGCCAGGATGCTTAAGTAGTATCCTAGAGGCCCCCAGACATAGTGTTGGTTACCCTTGTAGTCAGAGTAGAGAACTCCAGAGGGTGGGGAGACAATGTTGGGGCAAGGAGGGGACTTGGACACTAGTTATTTGTCTAGAATCCTGACTTATTCTATGATTTCCCACTCATTAATTTTTTAAAGTTTTTTTTCCAAGTTGCCTTGCTGAGCTGTTTTACCGAGAACCAGCCTCCAGCAGAAAGACAAGGAAAAGCTGCTTGAAAAAGCGGTTCTTGCAACATGGTTCCAGGGGAAGTCATGCATAGTTGCCATCCAGTTTAACAGGCTTACATTAATGATTCGCTTTTGCTCTTGAGAAGATGAAATCTGAGGGGATTTGTAGCAATGTTGAAAGTATCTATTAGCGTATAGAAGATTTGCAATGAGAGATGGTGAAAAAATAAAAGAGAAAATGTTTCTGGATTTCTGTTTTGTTTTTGTGACTGTTAGACAAAAATCAGTGTGTTCCCTCCTTCCCTTACTTCTACTCCCATTTTTCTGGTCTTTTGATTGGATGATTTATTCCGTTTACATTTTAAAATTTCATTTTATTGATTTTATTTACTTTCAGTAGCTTTTGGGGTACAAGCAGTTTTTGGTTACATGGATGAATTGTATAGCGATGAAGTCTGAAATTTTAGTGCACCTGTCACCCGAGTAGTGTACATTGTACCCAATAGGTAGTGTTCTGTTTTTTTTTTTTTTTTCGAGATGGAGTTTTGCTCTTGTTGCCCAGGCTGGAGTGTGCAATGGTGCGATTTCTGCTCACCACAGCCTCTGCTTCCTGGGTTCAAGTGATTCTCCTGCCTCAGCCTGCCAAGTAGCTAGGATTACAGGCATGTGCCACCATGCCAGGCTAATTTTGTATTTTTAGTAGAGACGGGGTTTCTCCATGTTGTTCAGGCTGGTCTCGAACTCCTGACCTCAGGTGATCCGCCCACCTCGGCCTCCCAAAGTGCTGGGATTACAGGTGTGAGCCATCATGCCCAGCCTCCAATAGGTAGTGTTCTTATCCTTTACCCCCCACCCGTCCTCCTCTCTTCTGAGTCTCCAGTGTCCATTATGCCACTCTATATGCCTTTGCGTACCCACAAATTAACTCCTACTTACAAGTGAGAACATACGATAATTTGGTTTTCCAGTCCTGCCCACTCCCATTTTAAGAAAATGGATGTATGGATCACCTAGAGTTTGGTATTTTGAGAATTTCATTTATGGCTCATTCAACTCTGGTGGGTCTCCTGACTTGAGTCATGTTCTCTTTCTGGTTTGCCCCTGAGAGTAAAACGTCAAGTTCAGAGTCTACAAGGAGAAATGCCACATGCCACATAAGAGTAACGTATGTATATGGCTATGTGATAAAGTATAAAATTACAGTGCACTAGTAAAATCTCCAGATGTGAGCCAGTTATAAAATTCATTGGGCTCTAAACAATGGATGTGGATGTATAAGATGAAGGTAGTGTGGCTTTAGAAGATTCTACATTCATGGAAATTCTATTAGATCATTTTTTTAAAAAACCCTGCTATAAATTCATTTGGTATAAATTTCTGTTTTCTGAACAATCTTCTTTCTTTCTCTGTAATTGTTAATGTGTGTAGACAATGTCGTGAATCCTTGTCCCCTGTCTTTCCTAGTCATGGAAAGCATGCTGAGTGTCAGGTATTTCATAAAGAATAGGCAAGTGCCTCCAGGTGATACAATTATTAACATGGTAAAGGGGACTGGGTGCGGTGGCTCATACCTGTAATCCCAGCACTTTGGGAGGCCAAGGTGGGCGAATCACTTGAGCCCAGCGGATCACTTGAGCCCAGGAGTTTGAGACTAGCCCAGGTGACATGGCAAAACCCTGTCTCTAACAAAAAAATTACAAAAATTGGCCAGGCATGGCGGTGCTGCACCTGTGGTCCCAGGTACATGGTAGACTGAGGTGGGAGGATGGCTTGAGCTCAGGAGGTGGAGGCTGCAGTGAGCCGAGATAGTGCCACTAAACTTTAGCCTGGGCAAGAGAATGAGACTCTGTCTTAAAAACAAAACAAAAAACATGGTAAAGGGGCATGCCATGTATTATTACATTGATTTAGTATTCAAGGAAGTATTTTAGGTAAAAGGTGTCCAAATTAGGAAATCAAAGCACTGTTGTCTTTCCCAAGTATCCGAAGAACTCTCTGAGCCTGGTTTCTTGCTAGTACCATTGTAAATAAGTTAGAAGTGGTGAAGCAGCTGGTTCTGCTGTCCCACACAGTCCCAGGCCAACTGCTTCAGTTACAAGGTGTCCTGTAATCTCCCTGGCTACTCACATAATGAATTGCAAGGCTTCTTCCAATTCCCAGGTACTTAGGTTTAATTTTCCCTTCCCTGCATCTCTCCCCTGCATACTACAGGTCTTTTAAACAAATACCCCCTGCTGGGCGGTGACATTGGCATGAGGGAAGGCATCCTCCTGGGCCAGTTGCAAGCCTCCTAGCAGCTGATGTCATGGAAGAATGGAGTAGCACCGAAGCAGCTCCAGTTCTTTTAAGTGGTCCCTGAATTAGGCCTTGATGTCATGTAGGTAAATTCAGCCCAGAACATGCAGAATCTTTATTGGAATTTGTACATTCATCTCTCACAGCTGTGGAGAGTTTAGACTAATCACAACTCTCACTGGGATACTATTATCTTGGTAATGTGAAAAAGGATCAGGAGCCTGCAGGCTTGGAACATCTTGAGAAAACTCTGGCTCTGAAATACATCATCACATGTGGGGGACACCACTTGCGGCATCATCGCAGAGAGCTGAAGAATGCTGAAATCAACTATTTCTCTGGCGTGATTTCAAATGGCTTGAGAAACCTGAGAACCTTTTTTTTTTTTTTAACTGTAAAACAGATTCTTTCCTCTTCCATCAACCCCATTGCTGTCAATATGTCCAGTGTTAGGTGCCAGAAATGAGCATAGCCTCTTAATGATAACAATGCCAAGGTTAACACAGCTGCCAGGGGCTCTCTCAAGAATCTGTTAGGGTGTATTTTGATCTACAGACACGTTCTGAAGGCGTGCACCTCCTTAGCTTTTCTAGTCTCAGTACATTTCTCTTCAGCAGCCTGGATAAAACCTGTCACTTTTTGCCAGAACTTCTCATGCTTTGGGGCCCCTCAGACACCATTTTTCATTGACCCCATGAGTCCATATGGTAGGGCGAGGTTCAAAGTTGGTATTTGGGAATCAGCTTCTGACAGCACGGAGGCCTGGTGTACTGCGGTCATTTGTTCAAAAGGCCAGGATTTGCAGATGTGCTATAAGAGTGTAATATAATTTTTGACTCCATCCAAATGGATATTTTATCACCATCCACATAGCAACCAACAAACAGATCAGTCTGAGGAGGCAAGTGCTAATGTATGTGGCTCAAACCAGTCGACCCTCTGAGGAGTCAGTAGTTCAGCCTCTTTTTGAGGCTTTAACATCACAATGTTCCTTTCAATTCTACAGTTATGTGAGTACAGCTCCTTCCCTCCCCCCTTTTACATACTGTTTTTTGCTTTATAATTTTTAAGCTTTAGAAAGTTAAGCCTGATTCAAAAAAAAAATTGGGGAAAAAGGGGAGGGGAATAGCAATTTCAGTCAGGCATTAAAATGAAGGCAAAGTGAAACCAAATTGATGGAGGTGATGGGACATGTCCAACAGGCCTGGGCTTAGGTTTGGTGTCCGTCAGTTTTCCATTTCCCCTGATTGTCCATATGGACTCTTGGGAAGGAACCCAAGCTTTTATGCAGGCCAGTTTGCTCTATTTCCTCAGTTACGGATTCACAAGTCAACCACTTTATGGCCTTACAAAAGGTACCTGTTGGTATCAACCTTGCCATGAACTGCCCACGGAATATTTGGGGGCTGGAAAGGACTTTAGTGATAATGTATGAAACTCTTTCAGCTGAGGTTGCAGTGAGCCGAGATCACGCCACTGTACTCCACTCTAGCCTGGGCAACATAGTGTGTCTCAAAAAACAAAAAAACAAAAAGCAAAAAAAAAAACCCCTTTCATTTTATAGATAAAGCAATCAAAATCAAGGCCAGAGACGTACAATAATTTAGAAATTCTTTGATTATTCAGAGATTTTCTTATAACCATTCATTGCATTTTTTTTCTTTTTATTATACTTTAAGTTCTAGGGTACATGTACACAACATGCAGGTTTGTTACATATGTATACATGTGCCATGTTGGTGTGCTGCACCCATTAACTCCTCATTTACATTAGGTATGTCTCCTAATGCTATGCCTCCCCCCTCCCCCCACCCCACAACAGGTCCCAGTGTGTGACGTTTCCCTTCCTGTGTCCAAGTGTTCTCATTGTTCAGTTCCCACCTATGAGTAAGAACATGCAGTGTTTGGTTTTCTGTTCTTGTGATAGTTTGCTGAGATTGATCGTTTCCAGCTGCATCCATGTCCCTGCAAAGAACACGAACTCATCCTTTTTTATGGCTGCATAGTATTCTATGGTGTATATGTGCCACATTTTCTTAATCCAGTCTGTCATTGATGGACATTTGGGTTGGTTCCAAGTCTTTGCTATTGTGAATAGTGCCACAATAAACATACGTGTGCATGTGTCTTTATAGCAGCATGATTTATAATCCTTTGGGTATATACCCAGTAATGGGATGGCTGGGTCATATGGTACATCTAGTTCTAGCTCCTTGAGGAATTGCCATACTGTTTTCCATAATGGTTGAACTAGTTTACAATCCCACCAACAGTGTAAAAGTGTTCCTATTTCTCCACATCCTCTCCAGCACCTGTTGTTTCCTGACTTTTTAATGATTGCCATTCTAACTGGTGTGAGATGGTATCTCATTGTGGTTTTGATTTGCATTTCTCTGATGGCCAGTGATGATGCGCATTTTTTCATGTGTCTGTTGGCTGTATGAATGTCTTCTTTTGAGAAATGTCTGTTCATATCCTTTGCCCACTTTTTGATGCGGTTCTTTTTTTCTTGTAAATTTGTTTGAGTTCTTTGTAGGTTCTGGATATTAGCCCTTTGTCAGATGAGTAGATTGCAAAAATTTTCTCCCATTCTGTAGGTTGCCTGTTCACTCTGATGGTAGTTTCTTTTGCTGTGCAGCAGCTCTTTAGTTTAATTAGATCCCATTTGTCAATTTTGGCTTTTGTTGCTATTGCTTTTGGTGTTTTAGGCATGAAGTCCTTGCCCATGCCTATGTCCTGAATGGTATTGCCTAGGTTTTCTTCTAGGGTTTTTATGGTTTTAGGTCTAACATTTAAGTCCCTAATCCATCTTGAATTAATTTTTGTATAAGGTGCAAGGAAGGGATCCAGTTTTAGCTTTCCACATATGGCTAGCCAGTTTTCCCAGCACCATTTATTAAATAGGGGATCCTTTCCCCATTTCTTGTTTTTATCAGGTTTGTCAAAGATCAGATGGTTGTAGATGTGTGGTATTATTTCTGAGGGCTCTGTTCTGTTCCATTGGTCTATATCTCTGTTTTGGTACCAGTACCATGCTGTTTTGGTTACTGTAGCCTTGCAGTATAGTTTGAAGTCAGGTAGCGTGATGCCTCTGGCTTTGTTCTTTTGGCTTAGGACTGTCTTGGCAATGCGGGCTCTTTTTTGGTTACATATGAACTTTAAAGTAGTTTTTTCCAATTCTGTGAAGAAAGTCATTGGTAGTTTCATAGGGATGGCATTGAATCTGTAAATTACCTTGGGCAGTATGGCCATTTTCATGATATTTGATTCTTCCTATCCATGAGCATGGAATGTTCTTACATTTGTTTGTGTCCTCTTTCATTTCATTGAGCAGTGGTTTGTTGTTCTCCTTGAAGAAGTCCTTCACATCCCTTGTAAGTTGGATTCTTAGGTATTTTATTCTCTTTGAAGCAATTGTGAATGGGAGTTCACTCATGATTTGACTCTCTGTTTATCTGTTACTGGTGTATAAGAATGCTAGTGACTTTTGCACATTGATTTTGTATCCTGAGACTTTGTGAAGTTGCTTATCAGCTTAAGGAGATTTTGGGCTGAGACAATGGGGTTTTCTAAATATACAATCATGTCATCTGCAAACGGGGACCATTTGACTTCCTCTTTTCCTAATTGAATACCCTTTATTTCTCTTGCCTGATTGCCCTGGCCAGAACTTCCAACACTATGTTGAATAGGAGTGGTGAGAGAGGGCATCCTTGTCTTGTACCAGTTTTCAAGGGGAATGCTTCCAGTTTTTTGCCCATTCAGTATGATATTGGCTGTGGGTTTGTCATAAATAACTCTTATGATTTTGAGATATGTTCCATCAATACCGAATTTATTGAGAGTTTTTATCATGAAGGGCTGTTGAAGTTTGTCAAAGGCCTTTTCTGCATCTATGGAGATAATCATGTGGTTTTTGTCTTTGGTTCTATTTATATTCTGGATTATGTTTATTGATTTGCATATATTGAACCAGCCTTGCATCCCAGGGATGAAGCCCACTTGATCATGGTGGATAAGCTTTTTTTGATGTGCTGCTGGATTCGGTTTGCCAGTATTTTATTGAGGATTTTTGCATAGATGTTCATCAGGGATATTGGTCTAAAATTCTCTTTTTTTTGTTGTGTCTCTGCTAGGCTTTGGTATCAGGTTGATGTTGGCCTCATAAAATGAGTTAGGGAGGACTCCCTCTTTTTCTATTGATTGGAATAGTTTTGGAAGGAATGGTACCAGCTCCTCCTTGTACCTCTGTTAGAATTCAGCTGTGAATCCATCTGGTCCTGGACTTTTTTTGGTTGGTAGGCTATTAATTATTACCTCAATTTCAGAGCCTGTTATTGGTCTATTCAGGGATTCAACTTCTTCCTGGTTTAGTCTTGGGAGAGTATATGTGTCCAGGAATTTATCCATTTCTTCTAGATTTTCTAGTTTTTTTGCATAGAGGCGTTTATAGTATTCTCTGATGGTAGTTTGTATTTCTGTGGGGTCAGTGGTGATATCCCCTTTATTATTTTTTATTGCATCTATTTGATTCTTCTCTCTTTTCTTCTTTATTAGTCTTGCTAGCGGTCTATCAATTTTGTTGATCTTTTCAAAAAAACCAGCTTCTGGATTCATTGCTTTTTTGAAGGGTTTTTTCTGTTTCTGTTTCCTTCAGTTCTGCTCTGATCTTAGTTATTTCTTGCCTTCTGCTAGCTTTTGAATGTGTTTGCTCTTGCTTCTCTAGTTCTTTTAATTGTGATGTTAGAGTGTCAATTTTAGATCTTTCCTGCTTTCTCTTGTGGGCATTTAGTGCTATAAATTTCCCTCTACACACTACTTTAAATGTGTCCCAGAGATTCTGGTACGTTGTGTCTTTGGTCTCACTGGTTTCAAAGAACATCTTTATTTCTGTCTTCATTTTGTTATGTTCCCAGTAGTCATTCAGGAGCCGGTTGTTCAGTTTCTATGTAGTTGAGTGGTTTTGAGTGAGTTTCTTAATCCTGAGTTCTAGTTTGATTGAACTGTGGTCTGAGAGACAGTCTGTTATAATTTCTATTATTTTACATTTGCTGAGGAGTGCTTTACTTCCAGCTATGTGGTCAATTTTGGAATAAGTGCCATGTGGTGCTGAGAAGAATGTATATTCTGTTGATTTGGGGTGGAGAGTTCTGTAGCTGTCTATTAGGTCCACTTGGTGCAAAATTGAGTACAATTCCTAGATATCCTTGTTGACTTTTGTCTCGTTGATCTGTCTAATGTTGACAGTGGGGTGTTAAAGTCTTCCATTATTCTTGTGTGGGAGTCTAAGTCTCTTTGTAAGTCTCTAAGGACTTGCTTTATGAATCTGGGTGCTCCTGTATTGGGTGCATATATATTTAGGATAGTTAACTCTTCTTGTTGAATTGATCCCTTTACCATTATGTAATGGCCTTCTTTGTCTCTTTTGATCTTTGTTGGTTTAAAGTCTGTTTTATTAGAGACTAGGATGGCAACCCCTGCCTTTTTTCATTTTCCATTTGCTTGGTAGATCTTCCTCCATCCCTTTATTTTGAGCCTATGTGTATCTCTGCACGTGAGATGGGTCTCCTGGATACAGCAAATTGATGGGTCCTGACTCTTTTTCCAGTTTGCCAGTCTGTGTCTTTTAATTGGAGCATTTAGCCCATTTACTTTTAAGGTTAATATTGTTATGTGTGAACTTGATCCTGTTATTATGATGTTAACTGGTTATTTTGCTCATTAGTTGATGCAGTTTCTTTTTTTTTTTTGAGACGGAGTCTCGCTCTGTCGCCCAGGCTGGAGTGCAGTGGCGCAATCTCGGCTCACTGCAAGCTCCGCCTTCCGGGCTCACGCCATTCTCCTGCCTCAGCCTCCCAAGTAGCTGGGACTACAGGCGCCCGCCACTGCGCCCGGCTAATTTTTTTCTATTTTTTAGTAGAGACGGGGTTTCACCATGGTCTCGATCTCCTGACCTTGTGATCCGCCCGCCTCGGCCTCCCAAAGTGCTGGGATTACAGGCGTGAGCCACCGCGCCCGGCCGATGCAGTTTCTTTGTAGCATCGATAGTCTTTACATTTGGCATGTTTTTGCAGTGGTTGGTAGCGGTTGTTCCTTTCCATGTTTAGTGCTTCCTTTCCATGTTTAGTGCTTCCTTCCTAAACTTTCCATGTTTAGTGCTTCTTTCCATGTTTGGAGCTCTTGTAGGGCAAGCCTGTGGTGACAGAATCTCTCAGCATTTGCTTGTCATTTGCTTGTAAAGGATTTTATTTCTCCTTCACTTACGAAACTTAGTTTGTCTAGATATGAAATTCTGGGTTGAAAATTCTTTTCTTTGAGAATGTTGAATATTGGCCCCCCACTCTCTTCTGGCTTGTAGAGTTTTCTCTCGAGAGATCCGCTATTAGTCTGATGGGCTTCCGTTTGTGGGTAACCTGACCTTTCTCTCTGGCTGCCCTTAACATTTTTTCCTTCATTTCAACTTTAGTGAATCTGACAATTATGTGTCTTGGAGTTGCTCTTCTTGATGAGTATCTTTGTGGCGTTCTATGTATTTCCTGAATTTGAATGTTGGCCTGCCTTGCTAGGTTGGGGAAATTCTCCTGGATGATATCCTACAGAGTGTTTTCCAACTTGGTACCATTCTCCCCATCACTTTCAGTACACCAATCAGACATAGATTTGGTCTTTTCACATAGTCCCATATTTCTTGGAGGCTTTGCTCATTTCTTTTTACTCTTTTTTCTGTAAACTTCTCTTCTCGCGTCATTTCATTCATTTGATCTTCAATCACTGATACCCTTTCTTCCAGTTGATTGAGTCGGTTACTGAAGCTTGTGCATTTGTCACGTAGTTCTCGTGTCATGGTTTTCATCTCTATCAGGTCATAAGGACTTCTCTGCATTGGTTATTCTAGCTAGCCGTTTGTCAAATATTTTCCCAAGGTTTTTAGTTTCTTTGTGCTGGGTTCGTAATTCCTCCTTTAGCTCAGAGAAGTTTGATTGTCTGAAGTCTTCCTCTCTCAACTCATCAAAGTCATTCTCCATCTAGCTTTGTTCTCTTGCTGGCAAGGAGCTGCGTTCCTTTGCAGGGGAGAGGTGCTCTGATTTTTAGAATTTCTAGCTTTTCTGTACTGCTTTTTCCCCATCTTTGTGGTTTTATCTACCTTTGGTCTTTGATAATGGTGACATACAGATGGGGTTTTGGTGTGGATGTCCTTTCTGTTTGTTATTTTTCCTTCTAACAGTCAGGACCCTCAGCTGCAGGTCTGTTGGAGTTTGCTCGAGGTCCACTCCAGACTCTGTTTGCCTGGGTATCAGCAGTGGAGGCTGCAGAAGAGTGAATATTGCTGAACAGCAAATGTTGCTGTCTGATCATTCCTCTGGAAGCTTTGTCTCAGAGGTGTACCTGGCCATGTGAGGTGTGAGGTATCAGTCTTCTGCAAGTGGGGGATGTCTCCCAGTTAGGCTACTCAGGGGTCAGGGACCCACTTGAGCAGACAGTCTGTCCATTCTCAGATCTCAAACTCCGTGCTGGGAAAAACTCTACTCTCTTCAAAGCTGTCAGACAGGGAGATTTACATCTGCAGAGGTTTCTGCTGCCTTTTGTTTGGCTATGCCCTGTCCCCAGAGGTGGAGTCTACAGAGGCAGGCAGGCCTTCTTGAGCTGCTGTGGGTTCCACCCAGTTTGAGCTTCCTGGCTGCTTTGTTTACCTACTTAAGCCTCAGCAATGGTGGGCACCCCTCCCCAGCCTTGCTGGCACCCTGCAGTTAGATCTCAGACTGCTGTGCTGGCAATGATGGAGGCTCTGTGGGTATGGGACCCCCCTGAGCCAGGCGTGGGATATAATCTCCTGTTGTGCCACTTGCTAAGACCCTTGGTAAAGCGCAGTATTAGGGTGGGAGTGACCTGATTTTCCAGGTGTTGTGTGTCATGGTTTCCCTTGGCTAGGAAAGGGAATTCCCTTCCCCCTTGCGCTTCCTGGATGAGGTGATGCCTTGCCCTGCTTTGGCTCTTGCTCGTTGGGCTGCACCCACTGTCCTGCACCCACTGTCCGACACGCCCCAGTGAGATGAATCTGGTACCTCAGTTGGAAATGCAGAAATCACCCGTCTTCTGTGTCACTCATGCTAGGAGCTGGAGGCTGGAGCTGTTCCTATTCAGCCATCTTGGCACGGATCTCGGCCATGTTGGTGCGGATCGCATTCTTTTATTTCAACATCATGATGGTCATTCTGGATAACACTCCTTCCTCTCTCCCTCCCTCCCCTCCCTCTCTCCCTCTCTTCCTTTCTCTCTTCCTTCCTTCCTGCTTTCTTTTTCTTTCCTCCCTTTCTTTCTCTTTCTTTTTTTGAGACACGGTCTCACTCCGTTGTCCAGGCTGGGATACAGTGGCGTGATCATGACTCACTGCAACTTCCACCTCCTGGGCTCAAGCCATCCTCCCACTTCAGCCTCTCAGTAGTGTGGACTACAGGCACACACCACCATACTCGGCTAATGTTTATATTTTTTATAGAGATGGGGTTTTGCCGTGTTGCCCAGGTTGTGTCTAGTGGCCATAACATTGATGCTATGAATTTAATATCAGATTGCCATATTTTGGAATCCTTTCATTCCTGCCATTGACATATTAATACAAATATCTCTCATGCTCTGTTCTCAACTTCTTCAACTCTGATGGCTTGTGCCACTCTACTGTACTCACATCTCTGTAGATTAGTGACTGTGTTTAGACCTCATATTATGTATGAGGACACAAACTTCTGAAGGATAGGGACTATAACTGATGCACATTTATTTCTCCTATAGGGAGGGAAAAGTGTAGTTTTTGAGAACATCTAAATTGACAGCCTATTGTGATACCATTTTTTTTTTATCGTGGGGGAAGTAGGATATCCTTGTTGTATTCTAACAATGAGGCTGAGTCTCAGACATGAGTCTGAACCCTGTAGGGATAGTAAATTCTTCCTTTTCCCAGTTCTCCTTTCTTACTAATATGGGTGCAGAATGGTTTGTTCAAGTCACAGAAGCTCTTGGCTGAAGAAGGAGTCTCCCTGAGCACACAGGGAGGTCTTAGTTCCAGAGACGATATGGGGGCTACAGAGAGGGCCAGAGCAGATGGCACGCTCCGTACCCCAGAGCTAGGGCTAGC
This sequence comes from Chlorocebus sabaeus, assembly GCF_047675955.1. NCBI lineage: Eukaryota > Metazoa > Chordata > Mammalia > Primates > Cercopithecidae > Chlorocebus > Chlorocebus sabaeus. Next base: position 99,030,152 of record NC_132911.1, read on the forward strand.
ATGTGCCTCGTCTATGAAAGAAAGGAACTAGTGTTTCCAGGTCCTTGGACGGATTCCTTCCGGAGCAAGAGCAGCGTATTTTCTGACACTTTGTGTTTTTTCTTTTGAAACTGACTTTATCTCTAATTATATGTGGTCAAGTTCTAGAAGACATTTATCATCTATTGCCAAAACATCACCCCCTGCTTTGCCAGTTCCTGTTTGCTCAGCCTGGCTGTGGCTGCTGAAATATCCCATCTGCAAGGTGAACCCAGTTCCTAGCCAACCCAAGACTTGCTCCTCCCCATCATGGTTAGATCTGGAATTGGTCTGGATGGCCTATGTCTGGTATGCATTGAGCAAAATGCCACACTGCTGTCTTCTCTGTGAACCCCCGTGGATGGGCTTCTACTCTACTTCTAGATTGAATTCCATTTCTATTCTTGGGCCGAAATTTTGTCCAAACCCCAAAGCCTTGTCCAGGGCTGTAGCAGTCTTCTAGGGCTGCCGTGACAAATCACCACTTAAAACAGTAGAAGTTTATTCTCTGAGTTCTGGAGGCCAGAAGTCTGAGATCAAGGTATGGGCAGTACCACACTCCCTCTGAAGGCTCTAAGGGAGAATCTGCTCCATGCTGCTTCCAGCTTCTGGTGGCTATTGGGATTCCTTGGCATTCCGTGACTTGTAGGCACATCACTATAATCTCTGCCTCTGTCTTCACATTGCCTTCTCCTCTGTGTTTATTCTATAAGGATACAGGTGATCGCATTTAGGGCCTACCTAGATTATTCAGGATAAGTCCCTCTTTTTCAGGTCCTTAACTTAATCACATTTGCAAAGACTTTTTCCAAATAAGGTCACATTTATAGGTTCCAGGGATTTGATGTGATTTGATATCATTTTGGGGCCATTTTTCAGCCTAGCACAAGGGCCCTGACAAACTCCTGGCTTGTGCTGACCCCTCTTTTTGGGGGATCAGCCCCTTATCTCTTTTGGCCTGGCCAAGGGTATGTTTTAACATGAGCGAGTCTATCTGGAATCAAATTGTTAACCACTTGACTAGGACTGTCTCCACAGTCACACCTTTCTAGACCTCCATTTCTACACCCTTGGGTATAAGTGCCAGCCTGGATCAGAGTAAGCTTGCCTTTAAATACTGTGATTTAGTCTGATGGACTCCTTCTCCACAAATAAGCCCAAGCTCAGGTCGGTTATTTTAGCTTGAGCCATACTGGAATGGCCTCCATCTCCTTGTCATCCTGGTATTAAGGTTTCTGCATGCCTCTTGGCAACGATGTGTTGGCTATAGTATCATCATGTGTATAACATATTTTTTTGCATACCTACCTTATTCTGAGCTCTTTATAGAACTTATTTTACTTAATCACTGTAGATCAAGAAATAGGGACAGAGAAAGGCGTAGTGGCTCATGCCTGTAATCCTAGCACTTTGGGTGGCTGAGGCTGGCTGATCACTTGAGCTCAGGAGTTGGAGACCAGTCCGAGCAACATGGTGAAACTCTGTCTCTACTAAAAAAATACAAAAATTGCTGGGTGTGGTGGCATGCACCTGTGGTCCCAGCTACTAGGAAGGCTGAGGTGGGAGGATCTCTTGAATCCAGGAGGTTGAGGCTGCAGTGAGCCAAGATTGCACCACTATACTCCAACCTGAGTGACAGAGCAAGACCCTATCTTAAAAAAAAAAAAAAAAAGAAAAAAAAAGAAATAGGGACAGAGAGGTAAAGTTATTAGTCCAAGATCATATAACCTGGATCAAACTGTAAAATTCATGTTCATTTTACCATGCTGTACTATATTTTACGTGCTTGATTATCTATCTTATTGTTATCATCTCTCCTTCTCCTCATTAAAACAAAACAAAACTGAGACTAGGATAGGAATAAGCTTTATTTGATTTTCTAATGACTTGTGAGGACTTGGAAGACAAATTTTCTCAACCAGACAACTTAATTCTTAAATTTTTGTCTGGGGGATCTTTCCAGTTCAAGGTCTGTTATCGCATATAAGTTTGTAATCCTCTTGCCAGTTTCATTATTCTACATTTATTGCCATTGTTTTGTGTAACATCTGTCTGTATACTCTTAACATTTTCCAGTAACCATCCTACATACACAGAGAAGAGACATGAGTGTAAAGGAAAAGGCCAACAAGTTCAGTCAGCCAGGAAAAGTTTAAAAGTCCATATTTCAAGGAAGGAGTCATGTGCTGAATTTGCACACTGGCCTGTGACTGAAATCCAGATCAATATCCATGCTTTAAGTACAGTTAGACGAAAACTCTTAGAATCCAAAGCTATTTAAGTCCCTTGGTCTTTCTAGCATAAGTTAGGAAATGTTTCCTCCTCTTCAATATTTTGGAAAAGTTTGAGCAGAATTGGTATTAGTTTGCCTTTAAATGTTTGGTAGAACTCACAAGTGAAGCCCTCAAGCGCAGGGCTTTTCTTTGTCAGGAGATTTTTGATTACTGATTCAATCTCCTTACTAGTTATAGGTCTATTTGGATTTTCCATTTCTTCATGGGCTTGTCTTGATAGGTTTTGTGTTTCTAGGAATTTTTCCGTTTCGTCTAGGCTATTCAGTTTGTTGGCATATAATTGTTCATAGTGCTGTCTTATAATCATTTCTATTTCTGTAGAATCAGTAGTAATGTCCCCACTTTTATTTCTGATTTTAGTAATTTGAATCTTTTCTTTCTTGTTCTGTCTAGCTAAAGGTTTGTCAATTTTGTCTGTCTTTTTAAAAAGCTAACTTCACATTTTATTGATTTTCTCTTGATTTTCTATTCTCTATTTCACTTATTTTTGATCCAATCTTTATTATTTCCTTCCTTTTGCAACTTTTGGGTTTAGTTTTCTCTTCTTTTTCTAGTTCATTAAGTTGTAAACTTAGGTTGTAGATTTGAGATCTTTCTTGTTTTTTACTGCAGGTGTTTACAACCATAAATGTCTCCCCTAGCACTTCTTTCACTGTGTTACATGTTTTGGTATGTTGTTTTCATTTTCATTAGTCTCTAAGTATTTTCTAATTTCCTTTATGATTTATTTTTTGATCCATTGGTTGATTAACAGTGTGTTGTTTGATTTCCAAAAATCTGTGAATTTTTCAGTAACTTCTGTATTGACTTCTAACTTTATTTCCTTATGGTTGAAGAAGATACTTTGAATAATATCTATCTTTTAAAATCTACTGAGACTTAATTTGTAGCCTAACATATGGCCAATCCTAGAAAATGTCCTAAATGTACTTGAGAAGAATGTGGATGCTGTCAATGGGTAGAGTGTTCTGTATATGTCTATGAAATCTATTAGTTGGTTTATTGTGTTTTCGAAGTCTTATATTTCCTTACTTTTATTTTGTCTATTTGTTTGATCCATAATTAAAAGTGGGGTATTGAAGTGCCCAACTATTCTTGTAGCGCTATCTGTTTCTCCCTTCAGTTCTGTTGGTTTTTGCTTCATATGTTTTGATGGTCTTTTGTTAGGTGTGTAAATGTTTATATTGTTATCTGTTCTTACAGTTTTTAACTTTTTATAAATATATACTATCATTCTTTGTCTCTTGTAAAGTTTTTTGATTTAAGGTCTGTTTCATATATTAGTATATCTGTCCCTGCTCTCTTTTGGTTACTGTTTGTGTAGAATATCTTTTTACATCCTTTCACTTCCAACTTATTTGTGTCCTTGGATCTAAAATCAGTTTCTGTGAACAGCATATAATGAGATCATGTGTTTTTTACCCATTCTGCTAATTTTTTTTCTTTTGGGTGGGAGTATGGACGTGATGATGGTCAGTCATGTAGATGTATTTAGTTGGGGCATTTCACTGTAGAGAGGGGTTGCTTCTCTCGGTCTTTAACTTAAAAGGTTAATGCTGGGCAGCTGTACAGTGGGTCTGTAGAGATATTTTGTAGAGATTTATTGGGTGGAGGTGTGTTGGAAGCGTAGAGTAGGGTGTGGTGAGTCTATAGAGTAAATACGGCCCCTATTTCAAAAATTTTTAGTGGAATTCTACGACGATGGGTAGATAGTTTAATTCATTTACATTTAAAGCAATTACTGATAAAGAAGGACTTACTTTTGTTACTTTATCATTTGTTTTCTATATGCCTTATTTCTTTTTTGTCCCTCATTTGCTGTATTACTGTCTTCTTTTGTGTTTAGTAGATTTTTTTTTTATAGTGAAATGTTTAAATTCCTTTCTCATTTGTGTGTGTGTGTATTCTATAGTGATTTTCTTTGTACTTACTATGGGGATTACATTTGCCATCCTAAAGTTATAACACTCTAATTTGAACTTATAGCAATTTTATTTCTTTTCTTTACTGTTTTTTAAAGACAGGGTCTGGCTCTGTTACCCAGGCTGGAGTGCCATGGCGCAATCTCGTCTCACTGCTACCTCTGCATCCTGGACTCAAATGATCCTCCTGCCTCAGCCTTCTGAGTAGCTGAGTAGCTGGAACTATAGGCATATGCCACTGTGCCTGGCTAATTTTTGTATTTTTAGTAGAGATGGGGTTTTGCCATGTTGCCTAGGCTTGTCTCAAACTTCTGAGCTCCAGCAATTCACCTGCCTCAGCCTCCCAAAGTGCTAGGATTACAGGTGTGAGCCACTGTGCCTGGCCAGTTTAATGTCAATAACACACAAAACCTCTGATCCTTTTCAGTTCCATGTCCATGCCTTTGGCTGTTGATGTCACTAGATTATATCTTTATGCATTGTGTGCCCCCAAACAAACTAATAACTCTATTAAGTGCATTGGTTTCTTAAATTATGTAGAAAACAAACTATGGAGTTAAAACCAAAGTTACAGTAATTCTAACTTTTATAGTTTACCATGTATTTACCTTTACTGAAATCTTTGTCGGCAGATATCTTTAAGTTATTGTCTAGTGTCCTTTTATTTACCTTACAGGACTCCCTTAAGCATTTCACAGGACAGGTCTAGTGGTAACAAATTCTCTCAGGTTTTATTGATCTGGGAATGTCTTAACTTTCCCCTCACTTACAAAGGACCATTTTGCTGGATAAAGGATTTTTGGCTGACAGTTTTCTTCTTTTAGTACTTTGAATATATTCGCCCATGGCCTTCTGACTTCCTAATTTTCTGATGAGAAATCTGCTGATAATATTTTTTGAGGATTTCTTGTACATGATATGTCACTTCTCTCTTGCTGCTTTCTAGATTCTTTGTCTTTTCAAAGTTTGATTATATGTGTCTCAGTGTGGGACTTTTTGAGTTCATCTTACTTGGAATTTATTGAGCTTCTTGGACGTTTCTTTCATGTCTCTTATCAAATTTGGGAAATTTTCAAACATTATCTCTTCAGTATTCCTTCTTCCCCCTTCTCTCTCTCTTCTCCTTCTGAAACATTCACAATGCGTATGTTGGTACACTTGATGGTATCCTGCATGTCCCTTTGGCTCTGTTCATTTTTCTTCAATCTTTTTTTCTTTCTGTCTCTCAGATGAATAATTTCCATTGTTCTGTTTTCAAGTTCACTGATTCTTTCTTCTGCCTGCTCAAATCTGCCTGCCTTTGAATCCCTCTAGTGATATTTATTATTTTGGTATTTGTACTTTTAAGCTCCAGAAGTTTTTTTTTTTTTTTTTCAGGTTTTGTGTCTCTTTATTGATGTTTCCATTTTGTTCACACATCGTTTTCTCGACTTTCCCCATAGCTTCATTTAGTTCTTCGATCATCTTTAAGAGTTATTTTAAAATATTTGTTTAGTAGTTCTTCTAAAAGGTCTTTTCCAGGAAGAGTTTCTGTTATTGTTTTCTATTGAATATGCCATTCTTTCCTATTTCTTTGTATGCCTTGTGATTTTTCTTTTGTGGAAAGCTAGGTATTTGAATTTAATAATGTGGTAACTCTAGAACTAAGATTCTCTTCCTTCCCTAGAGTTTGCTGTTTTTAAAAATTGTTTTTGTTTGCTATTTTTTGTTTTGTTGATTGTTGTAGGCTGCCTCTGTGCCAAGGATCATCCTGAGTTGCAAACTTAGTCTTCTCAGGTCTTTTCTGAGCCTTCAGTTTCCCCCTGTGCATGCATAGTCACTTTCTAATTTTCTCTGTGTGTGTATATGTATATATGTTTGCTTTTGAATGTCCTAGTCTTCAGTGCCTGGCCCCCAAAATGGGAAAAAGAAAAATGAACAGAGGAAAATCAAAATGGGTGTCTGCTCTTTAAATCTGCTGGTAATCACCTATGCCAGAGGAGGTGGGGCTTGCAGTAACCGTGGGGAGATGCAACAACAATGGTCACCTACCTCTTTGCATCTTTGTGACCAGAGGCAGTAATCACCATTCGGAGCACAGATCCCCAGTATTTGGAGGACAGGGTCAGAGGACCTTGCTCATCCTGGCCCCAGCAAGCTATGTGCAGGTTACTGCAGGAACACTTGCAGAGCTGCCTGCCATAGAGCTAGGGGTAGAGGTTGGGTAGCTGCTGCTGTGTGAAGAGGTGAAATTGACCAAAATCAACCACACTTTACCATTCAGGCCTTCCCCTGGAAGTTTCCAGCTTTCAACAGATGCTAGAGTTCCAAAATAGTTACATCAGACAGTTTCTGCCAGGGCGATTGTTGTCTAGGTGGGGAGAAAGATTTCTGGTGCTTCTACTCTGCCATCTTCCTGGAATCCTTTTCTAATATATTTCAGATTTTACTAGAAGTAAAATAAGTAAAAATACCACTCCCCTGGTGGATCTAAACCTTTCACATATACGCAGACTTCTCATGTATTAAAAGTTACCACATTTAATAAGTAACTCTAGAACTCAGATTCTCTTCCTTCCCTAGAGTTTGCTGTTTTTTAAAAATTGTTTTTGTTTGCTATTTTTTGTTTTGTTGATTGTTGCAGGCTGCCTTTGTGCCAAGGATTCTCATGTAAGTGACTTCTCATGTAAGTGACCAGCTTGTGGCTGGTTTTCTTTAAATGATATCAATGGTGTTAACAATTGTCATTCCTTAGAACTCTCTTTTGTGTGTGCATATGTGTGTGTGTGCATGTGTATGTGTGCATGTACTCTAACTCTTGTATATAAATGGCAAGGGAAATGAATTAGCAAATAACAGAATGATATAGTTATAGAGTGAATCCTGGTTTAAGAATACAGGATGGCTGGGCGCAGTGACTCATGCCTGTAATCCCAGCACTTTGGGAGGCCAAGGCAGATCATGAGGTCAGGAGATCGAGACCATCCTGGCTAACACGGTGAAACCCCGTCTCTACTAAAAATACAAAAAATTAGCTGGGTGTGGTGGCAGGCACCTGTAGTCCCAGCTACTTGGGAGGCTGAGGCGGGAGAATGGCGTGAACCCGGGAGGTGGAGCTTGCAGTGAGCAGAGACTGCACGCCACTGCACTCCAGCCTGGGCAACAGAGCAAGATTCCATCTCAAAAAAACAAAACAAAATAAAACAAAAAACCACAAAAACAGGATGGTGGTTATGGGTCAGACTTTGGACCTAGACTTCCTGAGTTTAAAAGTCAACTTATTTACTGACTAGTTGTACTGTTTAATGCATTTACTCCCTGTGTGCCTTTATTTCCTCATATGTAAAAATGCGGGCTAATAATAATACATACATGATTAGGACTATTATGAGAATTAAATGAGTTGATACATGTAAAGCACTTAAAAGGTTGGTATCTACCATTGGAACACTATACATACTATATGGCCAACTTTACCACATCTAGGTATACACCCAATAGATATGAATACATATGTTTCCCAAAAGACAAGTACTGGAATGTTCATTGTAGCAGTATTTGTGATATCCCCAAAGTGGAAGCTACTGAAATGCCCACCAACAATAGAATGGATAATTGTAGTACATTTATATAATAGAATATTATACTGCTATGAAAGTGACCAAACTGCATGTATATGCAACAACAGGTAGGAAACTTGCAAATATAATGTAAAGTAAAAGAAGCCAGACACGAAAGAGTAAATACTGTATGATTTTATTTATTTAAAGCTTAAAACCAGGCAAAACTAGACAATAGGATAATGACCACCCTAGTTGGGAGAATAAATACAAAGTACCATAAGATGGGTTTCTAGGAGTTGTTGGAAATGTGTGTTTCTTGTTGTGTGTACTGATTACATGGACTAACTCCTTACTCAGGACTAGTTCTGTACACCAAGGGCTATGGTAATGGGGCCACCTTTGTCAGAACACAAACAAAAATCCCCTAATAACATTCCCCCAGGGGTAAGAGTTATCTGCTGGCCTTACATTTTTACAACTATGGGATGCACTCCTGTGATTTTTTTACCTGTTATAATGAAAATCTACTCCAAGTCTGCTGCTGAATATTAAGGAGCTCAGTTTGTGAAAATTCAGCAAGTTATATACTTGGGATCTGTGTATTTTTCTGCATGTAAATTGTTTTAAAATGTTTTTTAAAAGTAGCTGGTGAATAAAAAATGTATAATAAATGATATATATATTTAATTGTTTTTAGAAAGACTAGGTTTTGAATCCTGGCTTTGTGGTCATGGAGACTAGGAAGTCTCTTAAACTCTTCATTTCTATAATGGTAAGCAGAGGTAGTGATACTTGGCTTAAAGAGACCTTAGATATTATTGAGAACTAGTGAGATGAAATGTAAAAATATGGTAACTGCCTCTTCAATATTGAGCAGCAGACTTGAAGCAGATTTTCATTGTAATAGGAAAAAGATCACATGAGTGCATCCCATAGTTGTAAAAATGTCAGACCCGTAGATACCTCTTACTCCCGGGGGAATGTTATTAGGGGATTTTTGTTTGTGGTCTGACAAAGGTGTCCCCCTTACCATAGCCCTTGGTGTATAAAACTAGTCCTGAGTAAGGAATTGGACAATTTTGCCAAGAGGGCAAAGAGTCCCTGGAAGGAAAGGGATAAAGTCCTTGGCCCTTCTCTTGTGAGGGTTAATGTCATTAGACACTGATGTATCGAGATGAACTGGACTGAAGTTTGTTGGAAAGAACACTAAGGGGGCTAGATTGGAATTCACCATGGGCATGTCTGGTTTGGTGATCTGGATTCAGTATTGGTACTTGGTCAACATCTCATGAGGAAGGATAGTTCCTTCTAGTAGTTGGCTGAGGGATGAACCTCCACACCCAGCCAGCTGGGCACAGTTTCACTGAGGAATGACAACTGAGCAAGTGCAATGACCTAAAAATACAAGTGAAGGCATAACTGTGACCTGTGAGCAACAAGGACATTTCCAAAACAAAGATGATTGGCCACTGGGGTAGCGGGACCAGTATTTAGTATGCCTATGAGGTAACTACCAAAGCGATGGTGCTGGTGGGTTTATAGAACTTTCTAGTTATTTCTCTCACCTGGCATTTGGAAGTGTAATTGACCCTTTAGAAGTGAGAAAGGCCCCAGAATGTTGGATCATCTGGAGATGGAGTATTGGGAAAGGCCCCAAGAAGGGAACACCAGATTTTCTGTTGGTAAGGTCCTTAGGCCTCAACAAGTCTCTAGAAAAATAAATGAAACACTATTTGTACTCTAAGCTGGTGAAGCATACATCCTGGTTAATAATAATAGCTATCATTTATTGGGCACTGTGTGTCTGGCATGGAAACTTCTTTGTTTACCAAAATTGTTCTCTCTTTCTTTCTAGGCCTGTAATGAGACTTCATTTCACAGTCTACTTTGCATTAGATGTGTTCCTGTGATGACATTAGGAGCAGGTATGCCGTGTGGCATTTCTGGGTGTGGGCCTCAGGGCAATAAAAGGATCTTCTCCATGCTCTCCTCCACTGCTGCTGGTTGGAACCCCATAGTAATCCAGCTTTGACCAGGCAGATGTCCTGGAGGATGATGAGCAGCACAAAGGAAGGAACTTTGGTACCTGAAAGACCATGTGGAGCAGGGCTTCCCTGTTACCCTGAACTGCTACCCTGGAACTGTTATGTAAGAAAAAATAAGATTCTTGCATTTCTCCAACTTTAATGGGCACAAGAATCACCTGGGATTTGTGAAAATTCAAATCCTGATTGAGTGGGGCTTGAGATTCTATATTTCTTAAAAGTTCCTAGGTGGTGTTCATGCTGACGGTCCAGTATCTACAGTTTAAGTTCCTCTCCAAGAAATTCCAATTTAACTGGTTGGAGTGGGGTTCAGGGACGTGATACTAAAAGCAAGCCCCAAATACCAAAAACCTCTCCAGGTGATTCCAATCTACTACACCAGGGTTGAGACCCCACTGGAGAAGAGAAACATTTTTTGAGGATGGAAGAATCCAGTTCCTTTCCTGGTGCCCTTTGGAGGAGGCAATTCCTTTGAGCTCTTCCAGACAGCCTTGCCATCCTACCATGTCATTAACCACTTACAGATAATGTGTTTGATTGCTTGTCTGCCTCTGCTGAGAGTACTTGTCATCTTCTTGAAACTTCATTTCAGCCAGAAACTTCTTTTTTGACATATTGATTTGGAACGTTGAGCTTTGTTTTTGAGTAAAATAATTGAATATGGTGATGTATAGAGAAGCTGATTATTGGCTGTTCCCAAGATCTGCCTTTGGGGACCATATTTGAGCATTTAGTCTTAAACACTATAGCAGCAGCCTAACTTGAGGTTTCAGCCTTAAGACAGACAGACACTTATCATTACTAACTGGGATGATGTAATAATTAAACTATTATTTTGTGCAATCAGTTTCACCTGAAGGTTGCAAAGCCTTAAGAACATCTGGTGGCAATTTGTTAGTTATCACCATATTCTGCATTTATTAAGTGTTGATAATGCACTAGGTGTTGTACAGAATGCAATCCCTGCTCAGGAGCCAAGAGAGATGGCAAGTATGTCCCAAACAGAAGGTGAGGCTTACAACAGCTAAGGATTTTTCCTAAAAAATCCCTTCTACCTAGATTAGTTGAAACTTTATGATTTTGAAAAAAAGCTGTCATTTGTATAAGTTGTCTCTAGTTTACAAAATACTTTTAGATAATCTAATTTATTTATTTATTTATTTTGAGAAAAAGAAAAAAAAATAACTCTCTTGCCCAGGCTGGAGTTCAGTGGCACAATATAGTTCACTGCGGCCTCGATCTCATGGGCTCAAGGGATCCTCCCCCCTCAGCCTCCTGAGTAGCTGGGATTACAGGTGCACACCACCATGTCTGGCTAATGTTTTATTTTATTTTATTTTTATTTATTATACTTTAAGTTCTGGGATACCTGTGCAGAATGTGCAGGTTTGTTACATAAGTACACATGTGCCATGGTGGTTTGCTGCACCCATCAACCCGTAATCTACATTAGGTATTTCTCCTAATGCTCTCCCTCCCCTAGCCCTCCACCTGCAACTGGCCCCAGTGTGTGATGTTCCCCTCCCTGTGTCCATGTTTTCTCATTGTTCAGCTCCCACTTATGAGTGAGAACATATGGTGTTTGGTTTTCTGTTCCTGTGTTAATTTGCTGAGAACGATGGCTTCCAGCTTCATCCATGTCCCTACGAAGGACATGAACTCATCCTTTTTTATGGCTACATAGTATTCCATGGTGTATATGTGCCGCATTTTCTTTATCCAGTCTATCATTGATGGGCATTATGGGTTGGTTCCAGTCTTTGCTATTGTGAATAGTGCCTCAATAAACATACGTGTGCCTGTGTCTTTATAGTAGAATGACTTATAATCCTTTGGATATATACCCAGTAATGGGATTGCTGGGTCAAATGGTATTTCTGTTTCTAGATCCTTGAGGAATTGCCACACTGTCTTTCACAAATGGTTGAACTGATTTACACTCCCACCAACAGTGTAAAATTGTTCCTATTTCTCCACATCCTCTGCAGGATCTGTTGTTTCCTGACTTTTTAATGATCACCATTCTAACTGGTGTGAGATGGTATCTCATTGTGGTTTTGATTTCCTTTTCTCTAATGAACAGTGATGATGAGCTTTTTTTCATATGTTTGTTGGCTGCATAAATGTCTTCTTTTGAGAAGTGTCTGTTCATATCCTTTGTCCACTTTTTGATGGGGTTGTTTGTTTTTTTAATTGTAAATTTGTTTAAGTTCTTTGTAGATTCTGGACATTAGCCCTTTGTCAGATGGATAGATTACAAAAAGTTTCTCCCATTCTGTAGGTTGCCTGTTCACTCTGATGATATTTTCTTTTGCTGTGTGGAAGCTCTTTAGTTTAATTGAATCCCATTTATCTATTTTGGCTTTTGTTGCCATTGCTTTTGGTGTTTTAGTCATGAAGTCTTTGCCCATGCTTTTGTCCTGAATAGTATTGCCTAGGTTTTCTTCTAGGGTTTTTATGGTTTTAGGTGTTACGTTTAAGTCTTTAATCTATCTTGAGTTAATTTTTGTATAACATGTAAGGAAGGGGTCCAGTTTCACTTTTCTGCATATGGCTTGACTGACTAATTTTAAAATTTTTTGTGGAGGCAGGATTTCACCATCTTCCCCAGTCTGGTCTCTAATTCCTGGCCTCAAGTGATCCACTGCCTCAGCTTCCCAAAATGCTGGGATTATAGGCATGAGCTACCATGTCCAACTCCAGATTATCTAATTTAATCTTCACTTCAGCCTTGCTGCCTTGTGATTTAGTCAGCAGCAAGCAATAGAAAACCTGACTCAATAAGGAAAGTAATACAACAAGGAAAGTTATAGACACTTCTGAATCCAGAGGTGTAGTGATCTCAGGGTTTTTCCTATTTTATAACACTTTCTTTCCTCCTCCCCTATTTTTATTTGAGCCTCTCTTGTCAGTGGTTTGAAACTTTTTTGAGTAATTATATAATGACCCAGTACACACAAACACTACACACACCCACATACAGCCCCTCTGAATTAAAAGTTTCACTAAACAATACTTATCCTTAGTAGAGTGTAATTCACTCTTCTAGTATAATCTATTGTATATCTTATCCTATCCTGTCCTATCTTACTCTATTTTTAAAATTCTGGAGAAATATTGGCTACCTTGATTTCATGACCCTTCCATGGATCTCAACCCTTAGCAAAGCTTCCAGACTCAACCCTCAGCTGGCTGTTTGGGCCTTGGACTTGGCTAGTCTGCATTCCCTCAACCTCCCCATCCACTACCTGCAATGCAGTAAAGTTTCCAAGTCTTACACTTCATCTCCTGGTGATTCTGGCTCCTGCTTTCCCCTGTGACAGTTAGTCAGACACACTGACATTTAGCTCACCACTATGCTAACAATCTTTGTTCTGCCCAGTCCTCTCTGGCCTAAGCCACTGTGAAATAGACTGGTTAGATCATGTTGGGTCCTCACAGGGCCTTTTGTCACATTTGAGTCTCTCTTGAGTTCTGACACCAATAAGTCATGCATGAAACAGAGAGAAATCATTATTTTCTAGAACAAAGATAAAAAAACCTAGAGCATTACAAAAAGTTAGCCACTTCTTTACTTAGATTTCTGTACATTCAGATGCTCTTTCCTTTTTTATTTCCTTATCTCTTTGTTACTCAGAATGAGGTGCTCAAGTAAGTGTTTGTCCCATTTAAATAGAGAACCTTATCACCACACATGTTCAATGTTGGCTCTGCCTGTAGAAGTGCAGATTTGTCCAGAATTTCTGCAGAAATACTGGATACATGCAGGTTCACCAGCAACCCTCACCCCCTGAAATCAAGTCCAGTCTAGCTCTTCATAAGTACATAAATCATTTTAGGGAAGGTGAAAGTTCATCTGGCCCAATATTTCTCCTCTGTTTTGGTTTATCTTAATCCTGTTTTGCTATTTTTTCACCACACCCTCAATCTTCGCTGTCTCTAAAAGAAGCATAACTGCCTCTTCTTAACTTTTATAAACTCTGTTAGAAGCACTTTCTTCAATAACTTGTTCCATATGTTGCATACATGAGCTCCATTAAGATCCCCCTTCCCCCCACTGCTTCCTCAATTTTGTATGGCATCCATCAGTATTTGAATCATTACAAGTAAAGGGGGAAAATACCCTCCAATCCCATCCCAATGGGACCTTTCTCTTTGGCATGTTCAGCATGTCCCATCATGTAGAAGACTCTGTGTGGTTTTCTGGAAGTTTTTCTAACTCAGTGAGAAACAGCTGGTCTACCTTCACTGTCCTCTCCTTCTTTCCTTTGAAAGCTCCATATGGCTTGGGTGATGTCGCTTTGCCCTACTCAGGACAGCTTCCTGGGATAAAGGACAGCAAACACCTCTATCTTCCTTAGAAGGGTCCAACAAGAACTCTGAGTAGACCGAGGACATCTCTCTGGGTTTCCAGTCAATTTCCTCTGTAAACTCACTCTCAGATTTTGGCCATTCTTAACTGTAGCTGATGATTTAAAAATATATATTTTTTTCAGTTTCTAAATAACTCCACTTATCTCCATTCTAGTTCTTTTTGTCCTCTTTGCCCTTATTTGACTGTTTCATGAGACACATACTTAAAAGCCAGGTCTCTGCTCCTAGACTAATTATTTCATTTCTCACTAATAATGATAATTACTTTTACTTTTCAGGTGGCTATATCTTTTCCTTGTGAGGAGAGTTTTCTTTTCTGTGCTAGCAGGCATTACCATCCTTCACCTCCTACATCTCTCTGAAACAGGAAAGGTAGCCCCTCCCTTCTCCCCTCACTTGCTTTGGGGCCTGAGTGCCACAGGTGGTAGGAGCTCTCAAATGGTTTATAGGGCCTGGCAAGGCTGCAGCAATGGGGAGTTGCACTTCATTATTGCTGTTTTTTAAGTCCACCCTTTTTAAAATGGCTACCAGGACACTGTTTTAGGGTGTTTTCCATGCCTCCCAGGCATGGAACCCTCATGGATGTGGCCAGCCTATAGAAGTTGTGCCAAGGCTCATAAGAAAAAAACTGATACCTGGTGAATATTTTGTTACAGCACTAATTTCTTCCTTTTTTCCCTCTTCCCAATCTTATAAAGATGTCACTGGAGAAATGTCTATTCAAGTTCTTAGCCCAGTTTTTAATCATGTTACTTTTTAAAAAAATATTCAGTTGTAGAGGTTTCTTATGTATTCTGGAGATTAACCCTATATCAGATGTATTGTTTGCAAGTATTCTTTCTCATTCCATAGGTTGCCTTTTCACTCTGTTACTTATCTCCTTTCCTGTTCAGAAGCTTTTTAGTTTGATGTAATTGATTTATTTTTGTTTTCATTGCCTGTGCATGAAATCATTGTCAAGACCAATGTCGTGAAACTACTTCCCTATGTTTTCTTCTAGGAATTTTTATAATTTCAGGTCATAAATTTAAGTTTCTGATCCATTTTGAGTTGATTTTTGTGTATGATATAGGATAACAGTCTAATCTCTAAAGGAGACACACAAATGGCCAAGTATATTAAAAATGCTGAATGTTACTAATCATCGGGAAATGCAAACCAAAACCACAATGAAATATTATCTCATACCTGTCAGAGTAGCTGTTACCAAAAAACAAAACAAAAGACATCATCATCTGTTGGTGAGGATTTGGACAAATTGGAAATCTTGTACACTGTAGGTGGGAATGCAAAATGGCATAGCTGCTAAGAGAAAGTGTGGAAGTTCCTCAAAAACTGAAAATTAGAACTACCATATGATCCAGCAATCCCACTTCTGGGTATTTATGCAAAATAGTTGAAATGAGAATCTTGAAGAGATAGTAGCACTCCAGTGTTTATTGCAGCAAAAAAATGTCCATTGAGAGATGAATGAAGAAAATGTATATACATACAGTGGGATACTACTCAGCCTTAATAAAGAAGGAAATTCTGCACTACATGACAATATAGATGAACCTTGAGGACATAATGCTAAGTGCAATAATGAGCCAGTCAGAGAAGATCCCACTTGTATGAGGTATCTAAAATAGTCAAATTCAAAGAATCGAAGAGTAGTATGGTAATTACTAGGGACTGGGGGAAGAGGGAAATGAGGAGTTACTAATCATTGGGCATAAAAGTTTAGTTAACAAGACAAATGAGTTCTAAGATCTGCTGGACAACGTTGTACCTATAGTCAACAATAATGTACACTTAATTCATTTTAAGACAATAAAATAAATTAAAAAAAGACATGTCATTGGGTTTGCTTCACGGTCCCAGTGCCTGCCTCTTTGCAAACACTGGCCCCACGCTCTTAGATGTACCTCCACTGTTGCTGGAAGTTCGTCTAAGCTGATGGGGACTCAATGGATTCATTTGGCCCCATGTTTGGCATTGTTTAAGGGAGGGTATTCAGTTTGGCCTCATAGTGTAGTACTGAACTAAATAAACCCTGATGCCATACTGCCTGGATAAAATATCCCAACTCTGCCACTTATTCACTATGGATCTTGGGGAGGTGCTTAATCTTTTTGCATCTCAGTTTCTCTCATCTGTGACATGGAACTGATAACACTGCTCTCCTGAGAATTAGATAAATTAATGCACAGGAGCGCTTAGAAGCATGCCTGCCTCATTGTAAGCACCCAACAAATATTGGCTGTTATTTGGTACTTTCGTGCTCCAGCTCCATTCTCCAACCCCCCTCCCCACATTCTAGGAACATTTCCAAGAATGGACAGTTAGGATGATTCTATTAGGTC
Organism: Chlorocebus sabaeus; assembly: GCF_047675955.1. NCBI lineage: Eukaryota > Metazoa > Chordata > Mammalia > Primates > Cercopithecidae > Chlorocebus > Chlorocebus sabaeus. Next base: position 99,046,692 of record NC_132911.1, read on the forward strand.
TTGGTCTTCTATTAGTGGTTCTATTGATCCTTGAGATTGCGTCATTTAAAAAAAATGTCTGGTTTTATTTTGCCGACTTCTGAAATCTATGCAAAGTATGGATGTAGAATTTTTGCGTTTGGAACTCCTCCAGGGGCCCAGGGACTCATGGTAGGGAAAATAAAAGAAGTCTTCAGAGATGTCTGTGTCTCTCCAGAGAAACAGCAGTATTACTTCACCAGTTGGCTTAATGGAATCAGTCAGAATCAGCCCCATGCAGTTTTCCCTGCCTAATTTCCCCATCACCTGTTCAAATACAGCCATTACTTTGGTATTAATTGTGTTGTGATCAGTTTTTAAGGTATGTCTTTTTCTTTTACTTTTCTTTTTTTTTCGACTTAGCCAGAATCACATTTTAGGGCAACCAGATTTTAATGATATTGACAGGTACTATAGCTTGACTTTCTAAGCTCTTTCCATACAAAGTTAATTTTTGGTTTTGGCAATTTTGTGAAATGCATAGCCAGTTTCTAACTCTTACATGTTTCCCTGGGTGAACTGTCATTTAAATTTTTTGTCAGGTGAGCTACAGGTAAAGCTTATGATTGCTGGGCTTGGTGGCTCACGCCTGTAATCCCAGCACTTTGGGAGGCTGAGGCGGGCGGATCATGAGGTCAGGAGATTGAGACCATCCTGGCTAACATGGTGAAACCCCGTCTCTACTAAAAATACAAAAAATTAGCCAGGCGTGGTGGCGGGCACCTGTAGTCCCAGCTACTTGGGAGGCTGAGGCAGGAGAATGGCGTGAACCCGGGAGGGGGAGCTTGCAGTGAGCTGAGATGGTGCCACTGCACTCCAGCCTGGGCGACAGAGTGAGACTCTGTCTCAAAACAAACAAACAAACAAAAAGCTTGTGATTATAGCAAAACATGTTTAATACTTTTGATGGAATTGAACATAAAGTTAACTTAATCTTTCACTAAACTGGTGAGTTAATTGAATGAAATGATTAGTTTGTTAGTTTTTTGGGTCAACTTTGCTTGAATAATTGGTTGATCTGTTATCTTAGAGCCTAGAACAGTTTCACTTCTCTTAGTCTCATGCGAAGTATTCATTGATTGTGGTTCTTTCCCAAGCAGTACTTGTTTCAAAAACACTACTACCTGAGGTGTTTTCAGAGACCTTTACATGGACTGTTTTTGCAACTCTTATTCCATGGGTGAGTCAGTGCAGCAACAGGTCTGTGTGGACTCCTAGCAGGCTGTTTCTGTGATTGGAATCACTTGCCAGATGATTTTAATGTTGAAGGGCAAAACTTAGCGTTGGTTTGTGGCCCTTTTTAAAAAATCACCAAGCAGAACAAATACCAATTCTATAGGGACTTGGGGGCAAGAGAAGTCACAGAAGTTGGCTCATTTCTCAGTTTGGGTCTGCTAGTGAGGCAGGGCTTAAGGTTAACTCAGTCCTTATAGGTACAGGACTGTCTCTTAGTTTTATAGTCTTCAACATTTTATTAATTTCCAGGCAGTCTTAATAACTACTATATAGCCCTTACTGCAGGTAGGCACTACTTGAAGTACTTAAGATGTATTACTCAATTTAATGTTCTCAACAGCCCTGTGAGGTAGGCTCTGTTAATTATCCCACTTTACAGATGAGGAAACAAAGTGCCTCAGAGAAATGAGGTTTTTGCCTGAGGTCCCATAGCAAGTAAGTGGCAGTATCTAAGGTTTCAGAGCAAGTGTGGACAAAGCCAGGATTTAAACCTAGGCAGCCTGTCTCTAGAGTCATAACTACTATATGGTACTGAGGGACTGCCTTAAATCATGCTGAAACCAGAGTGAAAATGGATTTCTTTACAATGACAGGTATAATAACTATGATAATAAATATTGGTTATTTTCTGTGATCACTCTCTCCCAATGAATGAATCTACTGGAAAGCCCAAATCATTGATTAATTGTTGCTAGGTGAGAATACAACCTGAACAAAGACAGTAACAGATATTCATTGGATTGGAGGGGTAAGGAAACAGGGGACATCATTACTTTTTCTGGGCTCCAGGTCACACGGCCTCAGCCTGATTTTTCAGAGGCACATCAGAACTTGGAGCTGAGGAGTGAGGACCAAGTCTTGCCCCGTGAAGTCTTAGGTCAGTGCCAAGAGTCTGGGACACCATTACCAGTCCCACCCGGGGTAACAAGCCACGAGGGAACTAAGGCAAGAAGCCAAGAGAATCAAGAAGCATGTGTGATGAGGGGGCTTCAAGCTGGCCCTGGGGAGGCATTCTGGAGGAATTTCCTGAGCCGGAGTCCAGAGTTTGCCGTAGGTTTTTACGTATGCCTCTGGTGTGGGATCCTTTGGATAGTTAAAGGGGCTGTGTAGGAGGAGACTTGTTTCTAGGACGCTGAGGAAGCTGGATGGGTTACCCTGTCTCATTCCAGGGCTGTGTCTAGAATGTTGACAGTGGTCCCAAAATGAGACATCTTCTGTCCTGGGTGGATCATAGTCTCAATTATAACATTCCTTACTCTCAAATTCCTTAAAAAAACTTTTTATTTTGAAATAGCCATAGATTCACAGGGGGCTGCCAGAGTGGTTCAGAGAGGTACTATATCCACCCTTAATTCAGTTTCTGCCAGTGGACACATCTTGCCTAGCTAGAGTACAATATCAAGCCAGGAAGTCGACATTGGTGCAATCCACAGATCTTTTGCAGATTTCACCAGTTTTACATGCACTTACTTGGGTGTGTGTGAATAGTTCTATGCAATTTTATCATGTGTGGATTTGTGTATTCACCGTCACAATCAGGATACAGAACTCTTCCATCATCACAAAGATCCTTGAATTCCTTTTAAAAAGGAAACATCCACTTCTGAAAGCACTATTACCTCATGCTGCTAAGATGTAATTGAGGTTACAGTCTCCTTTATATCTTTTGCATTTCATTAATATTTTTGTGTGACTACATCCTGCTTATCTCACAGACATAAGAACATTTGGGTCCTTTTGACTGGATTACGAGGTTATGTTGCTTTCATTTTCAGCTCACCCTTAGGCAAGCCATGTAAGGAGGTGGAGGATAGGTCTCTCTTGTTTACCACTCTATACCCTGCATCTAGAACAGGGATTAGCACACACAGCAGATGCCAATAAGCATTTCTGAAAGGATTTAACCCATTATATCTTGATTCTTAGTACTTAACATTCTCAGTGTATGTGTGTGTCCCCCGACCCTGCACAGTTCGGTCCCAGCTACTGATCTTGATTTTGAGTCAGATTCAATCCTAGAACTTTCACTGCATTGTTTTTTTTTAATGGATTATTGCCCATAATGGACTACTTTGTGCTTTTAACAAAATTGAAGCTAAAAATTGTTTAGCCTAGAAGAAATATCTTTGACAAATAACCATGGGTACAACTCATGCCTTCCCCCCTCCCCATCTGCCTGCTAGCCTCTTTGTTCTTACGTATCTTCATTTTATCAGGTTAAAACACCTACCAATTCAATGAGATTCACACACCACCCCCACTCTCCCAAAATTTAAGTTCTCATGAAAATCTCATTAGCAGAGAGAGGTGGAGCAAATTGAGCCTCATCTGTTTGAGTTTCATTGTACCTGTTGCACATCGAGCAGCTGGCCACATGCGTCAGAGCTTATTCTCATGACTGCACCAGGGTTACTTCGTGGTTATTGAGAGGCCCTGTGACAGCGACTGCTATTTGCAAAGGGAAACCTGCAGGGAAAAGGTGGAAGGAGTAAGGGAGTAGTGATTTGTGTATGTACCAACAAGGCTCAGGCATCAGATGTTCAAATGGGCACTCATTAAACTGGCGTTCAAACTAAATTTTCATTCTAGTATTTCCAGTTTGGACAGAGCCATTCCCTTTTTTTTTTGTATTCTGAGGTTTGACATTGGATTTGTTATCTTGAAATTCTCTAATGTGTTAATTCTCGTGGATTCTTCCTTTGACACAGCCTTATTAATCTAATGCCTGGACTCTTGAGACAGCCTTCTTTCAGAAACTACCCTCCCTGCCCACATCCTTATCCATACTGCACATTGTTTCCAATTTAACCATTAAAATACCTGGCTTTAATCAAAAGCCTAAGGCTGCCCCTTGGATCAAATCAAGTCCAACTCTTGCCATCTCCAGCTCTCCTCTTGAAGCTGACTGCTCACCATTAGCCCAGCACTCGTCCCTTCAGGCTAGTCCAGGCTTCTTATGAGGGACCTTGAGTGTAGTCACTTATATTTCTGTCTTCATGCCTTTTAGCATGTGTCCTTGGGGCCTGTATGTGCCTTTGGCTGCTTCCTTCACACAACATCTGACTCCTACTAATATGTCCATCAAGGAGGCACTCAACAGGCAGTGGTTAAACATGCAGTAGTAGCTTCCTGTGGTTTTCGTCATGAATGACCATAAACTTGGTGGCTTATAACAACAAGAATTTATTCTCTCACAATTCTGGAGGCCAGAAGTCTGAAATCAAGGTGTATTGTCCGTTTTCATGCTGCTGATAAAGATATCCCTGAGACTGGGTAATTTATAAAGAAAAAGGTTTAATGGACTCATAGTTCCACATGGCTGAGGAGGCCTCACAATTATGGCAGAAAGAGGAAGGTGAAAGGCATGTCTTACATGGTGGCAGACAAGAGGGAATGAGAGCCAAGTGAAAGGGGTTTTCCCTTATAAAACCATCAGATCTCTTGAACTTATTCACTGCCATGAGAACAGTATGGGGCAACTACCCTCATGATTCAATTATCTCCCACTGGGTCCCTCCCACAACACATAGGAATTATGGGAGCTACAATTCAAGATGAGATTTGGGTGGGGACACAGCCAAACGATATCACAAGGTGTCGGCAGGACTGAGTTCCCTCGGAAGGCTCTAGGGCAGAATCCTGCCTTGCTTCTTTCAGCTCTGGTGGCTCTAGCCATTCCTTGGCTTGTGGCTGTGTAGCTCCAATCTCTGCCTCTCTGTGTCCCCCCAGGTGTCTCTTGGGACACTTGTCGTTGGATTTAGGACCCATACAGGTAATCCAGAATGATCTTATCTTGAGAGTCTTCAATTAATTATGTCTGCAAAGGCCCTATTCCAAATAGGGTCACATTCACAAGTCCCAGGGGTGAGGACATGGACCTGACATTTTGGGGGCCACCATTCAAACCACTACAGTAATTAAACAGTCAAACCCAAAGAGGATCAATTCTGAGGTACCAACCAATGCTATTAAAATATAAGTGGCCAGGCGCGGTGGCTCACACCTGTAATCTCAGCACCGTGGGAGACTGAGGTGGGCGGATTGCTTGAGCTCAGGAGTTCGCGACCAGCTTGGGGAACACGGTGAAACCCCGTCTCTACTAAAATACAGAAAATTAGCCAGTTGTGGTGGTGTGCACCTGTAGTTCCAGCTACTCAGGAGGCTGAGGCAGGAGAATCACTTGAACCCAGGAGGCGGAGGTTGCAGTGAGCCGAGATCGCGCCACTGCACTCCAGCCTGGGTGACAAGAGTAAGACATTGTCTCAGAAAAAGAAAAAAAAAAAAAAATATATATATATATATATGCAACAATTTGGACAAAAACATAAAATGTGCCTATTGAATTTGTGGTTAAGATGAAGCTGGGTTAGATAGATATGCACTTAAAAACAGAAAGAAAAAAATTTAAAAGTTATAAAGAATGATCCCAAATTAGCAAGATGGACTTTTACTTTGTGCTTATCTCTATGACATGACATCTCACATGGTTTTGTTCTCCCATTTGGCAGGGAGTTTCTTGTCTGTGTGTTGTGTGCTTAGCGTATTTGTTGTGTAAATGAATAAAGGAAGGACTGTGAAGCCTCAACTTTGGTTAAAATAATTAACAGATAACAAATAATTAACAGACCAGGCAGAAATTCAGTCTTTTAGGAATTCACAGGGAGAATTATTCAGTAGCTTTCAAGCTCAAAACACTTCAAGAATGTGACACAGCTGCTAGAAAATGTCGTACAATATTAGGGTGCATTATTTAGAGTCCAGCTCAAAGTGGGAATAAGCCTTTGTAATTTGCACAGGCTTGAAGACTGTATAGGCTCTATAGTCTTGTATAGTCTTCAGATCCACAAAAGATGAGGACATTCTATTGCTTATATGACCAGTTCTTCTTATGTTTTAAATCAGCTGATGGATTCTTTTAGAAAAAGAGGAAATTCTTGTTGCTTACTTACTATGGTCATCTATGGGCACCTAGGGAAAGGGAAATCAGTGATGAAAACTGAAGGAAGTGGAAGTAATCACTTGTCATTAGCTGACTCAATATTTTAATCAATGCTTAGGTAAAGATATATTGATCTTTTTTTTTTTTTTTGAGACAGGGTCTCACTGTGTCACCCAGGCTGGAGTGCAGTGGCGCAATCTTGACTCACGGCAGCCTCCGCCTCCTGGGTTCAAGTGATTCTCCTGGCTCAGCCTTCCGAGTAGCTGGGACTACAGGCATGCACCACCATGCCCAGCTAAGTTTTGTATTTTTAGTAGAGATGGAGTTTCACCATGTTGCCTGGAGTGGTCTCAAACTCCTGACCTCAAGTGATCCACCCACCTTGGCCTCTCAAAGTGCTGGGATTACACGCGTGAGCCACCACCCCTGCCTGATCTATTTACTTTGGTGGTTCATAAAAGAGAAGGTACCCAACCATGGGCTCTATTACTAAATCAAGCAACCTCAGTGGTTGTGATGGTCAGTTTTGTGTGTTGGCTAAGCTACAGTTCTTAGTTATTCATTCAAACTATGAAGGTATTTTGTAAATGTGACTGAAGTTCATAGCAGTTGACTTTAAGTAAGGGATATTATCCTGGATAATCCAAGCCGACTCAATCAATTGAAGGGATTAAAAGCAGGCTGAGGTATCCCTGAGAGTGGAAGAAATTCTGCCTGGGGACAGTACCTTCAACCTTTGCCTGAGAGCTGCACCTTGTCCTGACTGATGGCCTGCCCTTTGGATTTAAGACTTGCTTAGCCAGTCTCACAATCTGGTAAGCTAATTCCTTGGAATACATCTCTTACTAAGATCTCCTACTGGTTCTGTTTCTCTGGTAGAACCCCACCTGATACAGCAATTGCCTGGGATCTCTGTTAAAGGGCTAAACAGCTGGGGAGGAACTGTGAGGCAGTAGAGTGTTTATCAGCGTTCCTTAAACTTTAATGAGATATCAGTCACCTGGGGGTGAGGCAGGAGAACAGAGAATTGGGGTAACCAAGGGTTAAGGTATAAGGAAAGAACAGCAGGTGCAGCAAGTTCCAGGCAAGATTAGGCAGGATACAGGCCACATCCTTGTTCCTCTGATAACAAGACAGAAGTTTCCACTTCAGCCTCTGATTGGTCACAGGCCAATCCTTCATAGGGTGTAATCAATTGGAGGCCTCTAAAGTGCATCTAGGAGAGTTACTAAACTTTTGTAATTTAGTAAGAAACCTAATTGTTGTTGGCGGGGGGTGCTCTTGTGCCGCATCACTTGCTGGAATCTGCTCCCACTCTGAATTGTAGCTTTGCCTCAATAAATCTGTGCTTTCGTTACTTTTTTTGTTGTTGTTTGTCTTTCGTTGCTTCATTCTTTTATTGCTTTGTTTGTGCATTTTATTTCGTTCTGTGTTCAACTTGCCAAGAACCTGGACAACTCAGTCAAGACCTTCCATCCAGTAATAGGGTCTGAGTGGACTCAGATGATGTTGATGCTGCCAGTATGCTTTGATTGGCAAGACTATATCTAGTAGTTCTCAAATCAGGCTGCACATTTGAATTATCTGGAGAGCTTTTAAAAAACTCTGGTGCCTAGGCCACACCTCTAATGATTATGACTTCATTGGCCTGTTTCGAAGTGTGGTCAGAAGTACAGAAGAGCGTAGGTGAGTGGTTCTCAAAGTGTGGTCCCTAGATCAATAACATCAGCATCACCTGGGAGCCTGTTAGGAATGCAAATAATCAGATATTATACCTACTGACTCAAACTCTGGGATTGAATCCCAGCCATCTGATTCCCTCCAGGTGATTCTGATGCCCACTGAAATTTGGGAACTGGTGTAGGAAGATTTTGAGTCTGTAGTCAGCCTCCTTTCTTAGGCAAGCAGCCTAAACTCTCTGTGGCAGACGTTAGCATCTGTAAAATGGGGATAACAATAGAACTCATGTTATGGGGTGTCTGAGCTTGATCAGGGAGCTGACACCAACTATGGGGAAAAGCTGAGGTTCCAATGCCAGGAGAGCATGGGTACGTCTTTAATCTGGAGGGGCTGAAGACAGAAACAGAAGCACGATTTATAGTAAGCAAGACAAGAGTGAGAGGGATTGGTTTGGGACCAACTGGGGAGATGGGGTGCCCTGAGAACTTGCCTTGGTGGGCCGTGGGGGCTTGACTCAACACCTTTATCAGTGCAGCCTAGGTGAGGACAGGTGGGGCTACGAGGATGAAATTCTAAAGGACCAAAGTTTGGAGGGTCACGTCTTCCTCTGAGGCAGTGGAAGAACCTGCCGATGGAGGGCCCACAGAAGGATATATGGGAGAACAACGGGAACTGCAGGAGAGGTAAGAAGACCTTAAAATATCAGTGGGCAGGAGTTGGGCTCTTAGAGGATGGGGCCAGGGTTCAGACCTCTGAGGCTGAGGGAAACAATCAGGATCTGATGGGGGAGAAGAGGTGGGGGGTGGGATGGGGAGCTGTGTTGGAGGCCTAGGTGTTGTGCTGAACCCCTGTTAACCTCAATAGAGAAGGCACCAAGTTCAAGAGGTCAAAGAAGAGACCCAGAGCTAGCAAATACGACTTGGGGATTTTATTGGGACTGACTTACAGGGGAGAGAGTCCAGTGGTGGTGAGCTGGACAGGAGAACCACCTTACCTATAGAAACAATCCAGCGGTGGTGGGCTGGACAACATAACCACCGTACACATGGTCCAGTGGCAGCGGGCTGGGCAGGAAAACCACAAATGCTTGCAAATGGCATGCAGTTTATACCGCATTTTCATTTAACACCCTCTCCTTAATGATCTCCACCTGGCAGCTTTCATGTACCAAATTCCTCAACCCCAAACTCAGGGCCTCCATGCCCCATAGAGCCAGTGTTCCACGGGATGGCCTGAGGGCTCAGATGTTCCTTATAGACAATGAATCTCTGGGTTGGTGACTCGGATTCACTATTGGAATACATTCAGGTGCGTCTGCCATACGAGGTCATTCTCAGAGTATGCTTGCTGTTGCTCTCAGGTGTGCTTACCATGCACTAGGAAGTCAGCTAGTTTGGGGTTTGCTGTTGGGGGTCGACAGGAGGAAAATGCCTGGGCCCAGGTTTGAGGACTCCTATGAAGCAGACAAACCCACCATCCCAAACTCTAGCCCTTCTTAGGCTTACCTCGGGCCAGAGCTATTCCTAGGTGCCAGGCCAAGCCAGGACCGGAACCCTTGTCTGCTTATCTAAGGCTAGTGGTGGGAGGGTAGGGATGGAGGCAACTGCGTGAATCCTACACCCCCACTTCCTAGGCCTCCCACCCTACCCAGCATTTTTAAAGTTCCAAACAATGTTTCTGCGTTCTCTATCCTGGTTCCCAAGCGACCTTGGCCTTAAACGCTTTGTAAGTCTTTAGTGTTCTGCTGAGAACTCCAAAGGTTGGTGTGACTAAGATAGAAATGCTGTGTCTACAGCCGTTGCCTTGAAATGGGAATGGGAAGGGCTGCCAGGAAGTGTAGTCTCTCTCGGAACGTGTGAGGTGCAAAGAGAAAAGCTGCTGTTCTGTCTCTGGGACCCTGACTCTCCAGGAGGAGGGGGAGAGTTAAACTTACTTTATGTTTTTTCACTTTTCTATATTACTGCCTTGGACTGTTTCCACTTTTCTTCTGCTTCTATCTTCCTGTCTTTTGATGAAAGAGAAGGGGGAACTGGGCAATAATCTGATTTAATGAACCTGCCATGCTATTTGAGAAAAACTGAAAGCTTTATTTTAGACCAAATGAAAATTGTATATAATGTAAAATTGTATATAATTGTATAATATAAATTGTATATAATGTAAAATTAGTAAAACAGACATGTTAGGGGAGCACATGCTGGGATTTGTTAGAAGGAAAGTACCCTGTCTCAGCTTTGAGGAACCACCACAGCCTACTGTGGGTTATGGGTCATGGACAAAGGTGGCACACAGGACGTCACATATGCCTGTGCAGAGAAATTATCGAGAGACTGGATGGGCAGGATTAGAGGTCCAGAGCTTGACAAGGTAAAAGGGATCTTCTAGTTCTCTGTAGATAGTTGAAGCTGACCACTTCTCAAGGAAAAATGTGTTTTAGGATATTCAAGAAAGCGTAAGAAAATCAATATTTTTAGGCTAGTTTTAAAGGGGTATTTATTGGCGGGTGGGTTAGGCATCTAATAGTTAACTAGTAGGTTACATTTATGAATTAGTAGCTAGGAAAGAAGACATGAGATTCTTTGTGTCTTAGTTTATTCAGGCTACTATGACAAACTACTATAGACTGCATGGCTTAGAAACAACAGAAATTTCTCAGGAAACTGAGAAGGCCAAGATCAATGCAATGGCAGATTTGGTGTCTGGCGGGGGCCCATTTCCTGGTTCATAGATGGATGGTCTTACTGTAACTAACTCCACATGGCAGGAGGGACAAGGGATCTCACTTGGGACTCTTTTATAAAGGCAATAATCCCATTATAAGGGACCTAATCATCTTTCAATACCATCACCTTGGGGTTGAGGATTTCAATACACGAATTTTGGTGGGGGGAGGGGTGGCCATAAACACTTTTTATCCAATGAAATTTTCAGAAATTTCCCAGAAAAACTACAGACTGAGTTTTACATGTGGTTTTCAGAGTCAGTAGCCTGAAATCAAATAGGTTAGGTTCAAATTGCCTCTCTAGTGTGCTTGATGCTGGGGCAAATTAGTTCTCTGAACCTTGATTTTTCTCGTCTTCGAAATGGGGATTATTATGGGAATTAAATGTACTACTAACGTATGCATACATTAGTAGTTTGTAGAGTTGTTTGTAGAGTGCCGTTTAAAGATTAGTCGTTATGCTTCCAAAGTCCTATTTCCTAGAATAGAAGATTAAATTGGATGTCTCATGGGGTCTCAGGAGTCTCTTTTGTTTTTTGATCCACCTATAGGCATACACAACATGTATTCCAGCATCATTCCCAAGCTGCGGTGGTATTCTGGGATCTGAGCCTAGGTTTCTCTTTTTCTTTTAATGATAAATAAATGAATAATCACAGTGGTTGCACAAAGTTCGGGTGAAGCCAAGCTTTTCCTTTTCCTCAGCGCAGGCTCTCTGGGCTGAAGCCTGTGTGGAACTGGGGAAAGAAAGGCATTCCCTAACTTGTTCTACTTCTGCACCACCCACTCTGCTGCCCTGGATGGAGGTGGAGGTGAAAGGGAAGGTGAAGGGGCTGGGAGGGTCCTGCTTGGCATGACAGTGGTAACCTGGCATTGAGGCGGCTGGATGGGTTGGATGATGCAGTGTTAGTGCTTATTCTTGGTGGGCAGAGGGAGTTTGCAGTGAGTTTTCAGGGATTCTGGTCTTAGCAGTTTTCTACTTGCAATTCCCTTAATGTGGGCAGTTACTCCTACAGTTGGACATCTGTGACTCTCCCCTCAACCCCTGGCTCCTGGCAATCTGTCTCTCCGTTGGGGTCACTTTATCCCTCCAGGGGATCCATTTATGATAACCAGAGTCTGGTTCTCTTCCATGGGGTTTCCAGTTGCCCAGTGAGAACTCTGTGAATGTCTGTTTCCCACTCAACGCCGGAAAGTCTGGCTGTTCCCTTCATTCTGCCTCTTTACTACCAAGCAGCCATTCCAGCCAGCTTCTCATCTTCAACACTAGAGGGACAAGTCAGGTGTTAGTCCACAATCTCCAGTGAACAAACAGCAAACTCTCCAAGTTGTCCTCTTGAAGAGCCCTCTTGGCATAAGGAGGGGGAAGTACCACCTTCTCCTTGTCCATGGGGACTCCTGGACACCCATAACTCTCTTCAGAGAAAATCCCAACTACCTCCTAACTTCTGTCTTCCTGATGAATTCTAATATTTCTTTAATATTGTCAGGAGGTGTGTGATGGGCTCCCATTGGAAGAACAATGTTTTCGTTCACTCCCTTCCAAATCCTGAAGAGAAGGCCTTGACATCTGTTGTCTCGGCTTTGGGGCATGGCCAAAATGTTAAGATGGGAAGAGTTCCATTTGAACATCCTGCCTCACCAAGGTAAGGTTAAGTGTTCTCATGGCCAGGACTGCAGGTACTTCCTTCGGGATCCTTCTGCTTCCCCTGGATACCTGGAGGCCTTTGGGCCTCCCTTGTCCATGCCCGAAACTCCTTAATAAAAGTCTTAACTCTTTTAGTCCCATCTAACCACAGACAAAGTTGTTTTACACTAGTTGTCAGACAAAACTAATCTGCTTCTAGGAAATCTCATTAAAACAAGTGCATAACCAAGGCAGTTAACTCTCCCATGATTATCTGCGTGTTGAAAGAGATGGAAAATTCATGAGAGGAAAAAAAATCCAACAGAAGTTCAGCATAGTTTCTGACAGATGAAACTCACACTGTGTACAGTTGTGGCCACCCTGTCTAGGGCCAGGGGTGAGGCAGGGGAGTGCCTCGGAGACTCAAGGTTCTCTGCGTCCCTCCCTAGAGGGTCCTATTCTACTTTCTCTGGAGGTGGAAGTGCCTCTCCCTTCTGTTGACACCGGGTTGTCACCAACGTGACTCAGACATTCTCTGTGAGCTTGTAACCAGGATGGCATATGGACCAAAATGATACCCAATTTGAAAGGTATGTGGAAATAAAACAAAACCTTCCCATGTAAATTATTCCCACAGCACCCTGTAGAAAGCCAGAGCCCTTCCCCTCATTCCTTCCTAGCCGCTTCTTAAAATGACCAGTAGGGGGCACTGCAGGGTGAGTTTCCCAGCCTTCCTGCACGTCCCATTCATGAAAAGTTATTGGAACATGAAGTATGGAATATAATACACCTATTTTAGCTACAGTAATACTTGCTGAGGAATTGATTACTCATAAATGTAAGCTCTCAGTTGTTCTTGAGATGTGATCAGCTAAAGAAGGAAGTTTTAGCTTGAAGGAAAGGGGATCCGTTCTAACTAGGTGTTTGTGAAGTACTGGACCCTAATGTCACTGGAAAAATGTCTCAGACATGACCGTTGTGTGACTATGATGTATTTGGACAGGGCACCGAAAGAAGGATCTGGCAGCCTTAGATTGGGGATGCGGGAGAGCCAGAGACATGAAAGCTGAGTGTTTTTAAATGTCAGGAAGAAGCTATCTTTTATGCTGACTTTATTGGATACTTGGAAGCTTTATTGCATGTCGGGCAATTGAACTTAAAGCCAGCAGCAAGTTTATTATAAAATCAAATGAAGAAGGGACAAACAGTTCTTTTTGTCAAGGAAGGGAAATTGAGGTACCCATGGAAAATAGAAAACAAATCTTAGATTTTTAAGAGTCACAGATACAGAAACAGAAACCCAAGGCAGGTTTTGAAATTGGGGCGTTTTAATTTAAAACAAAGTTATTTTTCAATCAGGGAATACATTCATGTGATTCAAATCAGAAGACGCAAAGAAGTTTATAAGTCTCCCGCCCCTTTCTACCAGGCACTAATTTCCCCTCCCCACAGCTTTCTGGAGATATTGTATGCCTTCTACAAATTACGCATCATCTTAGCTTTATGTTTGTAATACGACTATATCTTGGAGATAATTCTATTTTAGTACTACAGTGTTTTCTTATTTTTTATTGCTGTAAAATATTCCATTGTCCATGGATATACATCTGGGCTATTTTTAGCTGTTCCCTGCTACAGAGGAGGATTTGTTGGACAACCTTATACAGGAAGCTAGAGCTCTGGGGAGTATACTAAGATTTCCCACAGCAGTCAGCTCAGTATTAGGCTGCTTCCTGGGGGTTGCCATGGAGAGGGTGCATTCAGAGGGACCCCAGAGGTCTTTACCCACCAACTCAAGATTGTAAAAGTCTATGAATCTTTGACCTCAGCTCCAATACAAGGCCGGTTATAATATTTATAAACATTTGCTTGTACCACAGTCTTGCTGTGTAGATGCTCAAGAACTTCCTGACTTTTCATCCTGTTTCTTTGTCTTCTCTGGGCCTCAGTTTCTTCATGTGTAAAATTGGAAAGCTGGAGTATAAGTTGTTTTCAGACATTTTCTTTTTTTTTTTTTTTTAATTTATTTATTATTATTAAACTTCAAGTTGTAGGGTACATGTGCACAACGTGCAGGTTTGCTACATATGTATACTTGTGCCATGTTGGTGTGCTGCACCCATCAACTCGTCATTTACATCAGGTATAACTCCCAATGCAATCCCTCCCCCCTCCCCCCTCCCCATGATAGGCCCCGGTGTGTGATGTTCCCCTTCCCGAGTCCAAGTGATCTCATTGTTCAGTTCCCGCCTATGAGTGAGAGCATGCGGTGTTTGGTTTTCTGTTCTTGTGATAGTTTGCTGAGAATGATGGTTACCAGCTGCATCCATGTCCCTACAAAGGACACAAACTCATCCTTTTTTATGGCTGCATAGTATTCCATGGTGTATATGTGCCACATTTTCTTAATCCAATCTGTCACTGATGGACATTTGGGTTGATTCCAAGTCTTTGCTATTGTGAATAGTGCTGCAATAAACATACGTGTGCATGTGTCTTTATAGCAGCATAATTTATAATCCTTTGGGTATATACCTAGTAATGGGATGGCTGGGTCATATGGTACATCTAGTTCTAGATCCTTGAGGAATCGCTATACTGTTTTCCATAATGGTTGAACTAGTTTACAATCCCACCAACAGTGTAAAAGTGTTCCTATTTCTCCACATCCTCTCCAGCACCTGTTGTTTCCTGACTTTTGAATGATCGCCATTCTAACTGGTGTGAGATGGTATCTCATTGTGGTTTTGATTTGCATTTCTCTGATGGCCAGTGATGATGAGCATTTTTTCATGTGTCTGTTGGCTGTATGAATGTCTTCTTTTGAGAAATGTCTGTTCATATCCTTTGCCCACTTTTGGATGGGGTTGTTTGTTTTTTTCTTGTAAATTTGTTTGAGTTCTTTGTAGGTTCTGGATATTAGCCCTTTGTCAGATGAGTAGATTGCAAAAATTTTCTCCCATTCTGTAGGTTGCCTGTTCACTCTGATGGTAGTTTCTTTTGCTGTGCAGAAGCTCTTTAGTTTAATGAGATCCCATTTGTCAATTTTGGCTTTTGCTGCCGTTGCTTTTGGTGTTTTAGACATGAAGTCTTTGCCCATGCCTATGTCCTGAATGGTACTACCTAGGTTTTCCTCTAGGATTTTTATGGTATTAGGTCTAACATTTAAGTCTCTAATCCATCTTGAATTAATTTTCGTATAAGGAGTAAGGAAAGGATCCAGTTTCAGCTTTCTACTTATGGCTAGCCAATTTTCCCAGCACCATTTATTAAATAGGGAATCCTTTCCCCATTTCTTGTTTCTCTCCGGTTTGTCAAAGATCAGATGGCTGTAGATGTGTGGTATTATTTCTGAGGACTCTGTTCTGTTCCATTGGTCTATATCTCTGTTTTGGTACCAGTACCATGCTGTTTTGGTTACTGTAGCCTTGTAGTATAGTTTGAAGTCAGGTAGCGTGATGCCTCCAGCTTTGTTCTTTTGACTTAGGATTGTCTTGGAGATGCGGGCTCTTTTTTGGTTCCATATGAACTTTAAAGCAGTTTTTTCCAATTCTGTGAAGAAGCTCATTGGTAGCTTGATGGGGATGGCATTGAATCTATAAATGACCTTGGGCAGTATGGCCATTTTCACGATATTGATTCTTCCTATCCATGAGCATGGTATGTTCTTCCATTTGTTTGTGTCCTCTTTGATTTCACTGAGCAGTGGTTTGTAGTTCTCCTTGAAGAGGTCCTTTACATCCCTTGTAAGTTGGATTCCTAGGTATTTTATTCTCTTTGAAGCAATTGTGAATGGAAGTTCATTCCTGATTTGGCTCTCTGTTTGACTGTCACTGGTGTATAAGAATGCTTGTGATTTTTGCACATTAATTTTGTATCCTGAGACTTTGCTGAAGTTGCTTATCAGCTTAAGGAGATTTTGGGCTGAGACAATGGGGTTTTCTAAATATACAATCATGTCGTCTGCAAACAGGGACAATTTGACTTCTTCTTTTCCTAACTGAATCCCCTTGATTTCTTTCTCTTGCCTGATTGCCCTAACCAGAACTTCCAACACTATGTTGAATAGGAGTGGTGAGAGAGGGCATCCCTGTCTTGTGCCAGTTTTCAAAGGGAATTTTTCCAGTTTTTGCCCATTCAGTATGATATTGGCTGTGGGTTTGTCATAAATAGCTCTTATTATTTTGAGGTACGTTCCATCAATACCGAATTTATTGAGCGTTTTTAGCATGAAGGGCTGTTGAGTTTTGTCAAAAGCCTTTTCTGCATCTATTGAGATAATGATGTGGTTCTTGTCTTTGGTTCTGTTTATATGCTGGATTATGTTTATTGATTTGCGAATGTTGAACCAGCCTTGCATCCCAGGGATGAAGCCCACTTGATCATGGTGGATAAGCTTTTTGATGTGCTGCTGAATCCGGTTTGCCAGTATTTTATTGAGGATTTTTGCATCGATGTTCATCAGGGATATTGGTCTAAAATTCTCTTTTTTTGTTGTGTCTCTGCCAGGCTTTGGTATCAGGATGATGTTGGCCTCATAAAATGAGTTAGGGAGGATTCCCTCTTTTTCTATTGATTGGAATAGTTTCAGAAGGAATGGTACCAACTCCTCCTTGTACCTCTGGTAGAATTCAGCTGTGAATCCATCTGGTCCTGGACTTTTTTTGGTTGGTAGGCTATTAATTATTGCCTCAATTTCAGAGCCTACTATTGGTCTATTCAGGGATTCAACTTCTTCCTGGTTTAGTCTTGGAAGAGTGTAAGTGTCCAGGAAATTATCCATTTCTTCTAGATTTTCCAGTTTATTTGCGTAGAGGTGTTTATAGTATTCTCTGATGGTAGTTTGTATTTCTGTGGGGTCGGTGGTGATATCCCCTTTATCATTTTTAATTGCGTCGATTTGATTCTTCTCTCTTTTCTTCTTTATTAGTCTTGCTAGTGGTCTGTCAATTTTGTTGATCTTTTCAAAAAACCATCTCCTGGATTCATTGATTTTTTGGAGGGTTTTTTGTGTCTCTATCTCCTTCAGTTCTGCTCTGATCTTAGTTATTTCTTGCCTTCTGCTAGCTTTCAAATGTGTTTGCTCTTGCTTCTCTAGTTCTTTTAATTGCAATGTTAGAGTGTCAATTTTAGATCTTTCCTGCTTTCTCTTGTGGGCATTTAGTGCTATAAATTTCCCTCTACACACTGCTTTAAATGTGTCCCAGAGATTCTGGTATGTTGTATCTTTGTTCTCATTGGTTTCAAAGAACATCTTTATTTCTGCCTTCATTTCGTTATGTACCCAGTAGTCATTCAGGAGCAGGTTGTTCAGTTTCCATGTAGTTGAGCGGTTTTGATTGAGTTTCTTAGTCCTGAGTTCTAATTTGATTGCACTGTGGTCTGAGAGACAGTTTGTTATAATTTCTGTTCTTGTACATTTGCTGAGGAGTGCTTTACTTCCGATTACGTGGTCAATTTTGGAGTAAGTACGATGTGGTGCTGAGAAGAATGTATATTCTGTTGATTTGGGGTGGAGAGTTCTATAGATGTCTATTAGGTCTGCTTGCTGCAGAGATGAGTTCAATTCCTGGATATCCTTGTTAACTTTCTGTCTCGTTGATCTGTCTAATGTTGACAGTGGAGTGTTGAAGTCTCCCATTATTATTGTATGGGAGTCTAAGTCTCTTTGTAAGTCTCTAAGGACTTGCTTTATGAATCTGGGTGCTCCTGTATTGGGTGCATATATATTTAGGATAGTTAGCTCTTCCTGTTGAATTGATCCCTTTACCATTATGTAATGGCCTTCTTTGTCTCTTTTGATCTTTGATGGTTTAAAGTCTGTTTTATCAGAGACTAGGATTGCAACCCCCGCTTTTTTGTGTTCTCCATTTGCTTGGTAAATCTTCCTCCATCCCTTTATTTTGAGCCTATGTATGTCTCTGCGTGTGAGATGGGTCTCCTGAATACAGCAGACTGATGGATCTTGACTCTTTATCCAGTTTGCCAGTCTGTGTCTTTTAATTGGAGCATTTAGTCCATTTACATTTAAGGTTAAGATTGTTATGTGTGAACTTGATCCTGCCATTATGATATTAACTGGTTATTTTGCTCGTTAGTTGATGCAGTTTCTTCCTAGCCTTGATGGTCTTTACATTTTGGCATGTTTTTGCAATGGCTGGTACCGGTTGTTCCTTTCCATGTTTAGTGCTTCCTTCAGGGTCTCTTGTAAGGCAGGCCTAGTGGTGACAAAATCTCTAAGCATTTGCTTATCTGTAAAGGATTTTATTTCTCCTTCACTTATGAAACTTAGTTTGGCTGGATATGAAATTCTGGGTTTAAAATTCTTTTCTTTAAGAATGTTGAATATTGGCCCCCACTCTCTTCTGGCTTGAAGAGTTTCTGCCGAGAGATCTGCTGTTAGTCTGATGGGCTTCCCTTTGTGGGTAACCCGACCTTTCTCTCTGGCTGCCCTTAAGATTTTTTCCTTCATTTCAACTTTGGTGAATCTGGCAATTATGTGTCTTGGAGTTGCTCTTCTCGAGGAGTATCTTTGTGGCGTTCTCTGTATTTCCTGGATTTGAATGTTGGCCTGCCCTACTAGGTTGGGGAAGTTCTCCTGGATGATATCCTGAAGAGTGTTTTCCAACTTGGTTCCATTTTCCCCCTCACTTTCAGGCACCCCAATCAGACGTAGATTTGGTCTTTTTACATAATCCCATACTTCTTGCAGGCTTTGTTCATTTCTTTTTCTTCTTTTTTCTTTTGGTTTCTCTTCTCGCTTCATTTCATTCATTTGATCCTCAATCGCTGACATTCTTTCTTCCAGTTGATCGAGTCGGTTACTGAAGCTTGTGCATTTGTCACGTATTTCTCGTGCCGTGGTTTTCGTCTCTTTCATTTCGTTTGTGAGCTTCTCTGCATTAATTACTCTAGCCATCAATTCTTCCACTTTTTTTTCAAGATTTTTAGTTTCTTTGCGCTGGGTACGTAATTCCTCCTTTAGCTCTGAGAAATTTGATGGACTGAAGCCTTCTTCTCTCATCTCGTCGAAGTCATTCTCCGTCCAGCTTTGATCCGTTGCTGGCGATGAGCTGCGCTCCTTTGCCGGGGGAGATGCGCTCTTATTTTTTGAATTTCCAGCTTTTCTGCCCTTCTTTTTCCCCATCTTTGTGGTTTTATCTGCCTCTGGTCTTTGATGATGGTGATGTACTGATGGGGTTTTGGTGTAGGTGTCCTTCCTGTTTGATAGCTTTCCTTCTAACAGTCAGGATCCTCAGCTGTAGGTTGTAGCTGTAGGAGATTGCATGAGGTCCACTCCAGACCCTGTTTGCCTGGGTATCAGCAGCAGAGGCTGCAGAAGATAGTATATTTCTGAACAGCGAGTGTACCTGTCTGATTCTTGCTTTGGAATCTTCCTCTCAGGGGTGTACTCCACCCTGTGAGGTGTGGGGTGTCAGACTGCCCCTAGTGGGGGATGTCTCCCAGTTAGGCTACTCAGGGGTCAGGGACCCACTTGAGCAGGGAGTCTGTCCCTTCTCAGATCTCAACCTCCGTGTTGGGAGATCCACTGCTGTCTTCAAAGCTGTCAGACAGAGTCGTTTGCGTCTGCAGAGGTGCTGCGTTTGTTATTGTTTACTGTGCCCTGTCCCCAGAGGTGGAGTCTACAGAGACAGGCAGGTTTCCTTGAGCTGCTGTGAGCTCCACCCAGTTCGAGCTTCCCAGCAGCTTTGTTTACCTACTTAAGCCTCAGCAATGGCGGGTGCCCCTCCCCCAGCCTCGCTGCTGCCTTGCCGGTAGATCACAGACTGCTGTGCTAGCAATGAGGGAGGCTCCGTGGGTGTGGGACCCTCCCGGCCAGGTGTGGGATATGATCTCCTGGTGTGTCGGTTTGCTTAAAGCGCAGTATTGGGGTGGGAGTTACCCAATTTTCCAGGTGTTGTGTGTCTCAGTTCCCCTGGCTAGGAAAAGGGATTCCCTTACCCCTTGCGCTTTCCAGGTGAGGCAATGCCTCGCCCTGCTTCAGCTCTCGCTGGTCGGGCTGCAGCAGCTGACCAGCACCGATCGTCTGGCACTCCCCAGTGAGATGAACCCAGTACCTCAGTTGAAAATGCAGAAATCACCGGTCTTCTGTGTCGCTCGCGCTGGGAGTTGGAGACTGGAGCTGTTCCTATTCGGCCATCTTGCTCCACCCCCCCCAGACATTTTCTTAAACCGATGTTGTTATTTTTTTAAAGTAGATGAAATTTAGGAGGAACTCTAATAAAAGCCCCAGATAAAAAATGAGGTATGATATAGAATGGTGTCTTAGTTTCTTCTTTATTTCTTTGCAGATAGTATTCTGTAAAATCTCTGAATTAACTCTGAGAAGCTGTAAGGATCTGTGGAAGATTATGTGAAAAGAAACACACCAGCTGGAAGGTTTTCTGTTCATGTCTGTGACAAGATTATAATAATGACTGGTTACCGTGATTCACAGGGATCTAGGGTTCTTTTGTGATCTACCGTCTACCAGCTTCTACATAAATTATGAAAATTAGATTGACTCTGCCAAGAAGGGAAAAGACCAGAGGATTAGAAGCCTGAACAGTAGGTGTGGGTGAGGGGATGGGAGGAAAGGAAGGCCCCTCTCCCCTGAAAAAATGGTAAGAACTTGGGAAATGAAGGAGGGAAGACATTCACCTGACTTTCAGATTCATGGCTTGATCAGCAAATATCGTTGGTGAGTGGATTTTTTTTTCTTTTTTTTTTTTTTTTTGAGAAAGGAAGAAGTACATTTTAGAGAAAACACAACTTTTTCAAAAAATGTTTCTTTGTAACATGTTTTCCTGTTGTATAATCTCTTTTTAAACTTTTAAGTTCAGGGATACAAGTGCAGGATGTGCAGGTTTGTTACATAGGTAAACGTGTGTCATGGAGTTTGTTGTATAGATTATTTCATCACCCAGGTTTTAAGCCTAATTTTCCTGATCTCTCCCTCCTCCCATGCTCTGCCATCCAGTAGACCCCGGTGTGTTGTGCTCCCTTCTATGCATCCGTGTGTTCTCATCATTTAGCTCCCACTTATGTAAGTGAGAGAATGCGGTATTTGGTTTTGTGTTCCTGTATGAGCTGATTCTTGAATGTGAAAGGGTGTCCAAGGCAGAAAAGAGACCATTCGTAGGAAGAAGACAGACTAAAAGGTACTTAAAATTTGGTTGATTTTAAAAATATGAAAGTATTTAGATATTGATTTTTTTTCAGTAATAACTTCTTCTCTGGACTTCAGACAGGTTAAAAAGATTGTAAACATGGTATGGTTAAATAGCCTGCTGGAAGCATATTTCAATCTCCATCTTCCAGAGGAGGAACATGTGCGCGCATGCATGCTGCGTCTTTGTTACGTTGTAGGTAGACTGAACCATCAACATTAGCCTGTGCTTTTGGTACCATTCACCTCTTAGGAATATTTTCTGTGAGTCTGCTGTGTCTGGAGGAGATTTGGCTGTGGCAGGAAGAGGAGTTTAGTAGAGATTTTGACTCCATAGTGAAGGCTGGGCACGGTGCTCACGCCTATAATCCCAGCACTTTGGGAGGCTGAGGTGGGCGGATCACAAGGTCAAGAGATCGAGACCATCCTGGCCAACATTGTGAAACCCCGTCTCTACTAAAATTACAAAAATTAGCAGGGCGTAGTGGCACACGCCTCTAGTCCCAGCTACTCAGGAGGCTGAGGCAGGAGAATCGCTTGAACTCAGGAGGTGGAGGTTGCAGTGAGCCGAGATCATGCCACTGCAGCCTGGTGACAGAGGGAGATTCCATCTCAAAAAAACAAAAACAAAAACAAAAACACACAACAAAAAACTCCCCATAGTGAATGCTTGTAGCCCTGGCCCATCAAAAGATAACAGAGGAATCAGAAAAGCTATTCTGATTTATGAGTCACATCTAAAAGCCCCTGAGTGGCCTCATTTCCCACCCCACATCATAGCAAATTATTCCCTATATCGAAGTTAAGAAAGATTTCCAGCATTGATAAGCTAACTAACCTTTTTTCAAACTTATGAAATGTCAAAAAATATACTATATAATAATAAAATTGGTATATGGGCTCATGATTCTTAATATTACACTAGCATTACCACCCCTTCCCCCCATTCTTATGAGGTTTACTGTCTCAGAATTTCTATCTGAATTTTAATGTAAATCAGAAGAGAAAATGGGAAGTACAGTGTTTGTGTGTAGCAGACAAAAGGAGTTATGCCCTAAACTTCAAGTTTTCCTGACTTTATAAAGACAGCAGTAGCAAAGCCTGATGGCCCAAATCTTTTGTCTTACTCAACATTTAACGCTGTGTTGGATTATAATAAATGATGAGATTCTCCTTTTTTCTGCAAATATCTGGAAAGTTTTGTGTATCTTCAAAAAAGAATTCAAATTCTGCTTTCTGTGCTGCCATTTGTGAGAAGCCATCCTGCCCAAGAAATGCTTCTTACCATAGTATGAGGAATCTCTGAAGACTCGATTGAAATGAGTTTGCACAGGAAAATAACATGTAACAGAATACAGAAGATGAACCTACCCCAAAAGGTCCTAGATTGGCCAATCAGCCTCTGAACTGAAGAGTCGAGAACTGACAAGGCCAAGGGCAAGGGCCTGATTTCTTCAGAGGCTGTTGGCTGGTTTGCCAACCCCAGAAAGAGCTTGCTACTGCTGATCGGGGGGTAGGCTCCCCATGAATCTCTTCACTCCCATTGTTACTACCGTGGAGTCAATAATATCTCTGTGTGACAAGAAGAAAATACTCTTGTTGAAGAGACATAGTCAGATGACTTATAAAATTAACTATATCTCATTTGAGAAGTTTCTTACAATCTGGACCATTTTGAATAACTCCTCAATTATTTTTGACCAGATCCCTCTCTCATTATGCATCCTGACCATTGGCAAGTGTAGGATTGGTATCCAGCAGTGGCTGATATAGGACAAATTGTGTACCCCATTAAATCCCTGTGAACAGAGGAGAGTCACTGCCTTTTTTAGGATAGTGAAACATTTCAAGTTAATTTTTAAAGGTGTTCCTTGAGATTTTAAACACCTTAAGAGTAGGGACCAGACCCTTTTCTTTTTATCTCGTCCTTGCCTCTCATTTTCTCCGGTGTGGTATTTTAGGCAGAATGAACACTATTAATGTATTTGACAAAATGATGATCTATCTGTCACTATTTGAAACAAGTTCCCCTAAAGATCTGAACGGAGGCTGTGGTGATGGAAGGTAGTGTTAAGAAGGGGATGTGGACTTTGGAAGCAAATAGAGAACTTTGAGAGTGCCTGTAGGAGATGCAAAAGCATCCTGGAAATGCTAGAAAAGATCCTGGACCAATTTCTTCATCCCTCAACTATATGATTGTAGGCAACTTGCTCATACTCTCAGTACCTTAGTTTCCTCATCTGTAAAACTGGAATAATACATCTACAACACAGGGTTTTTTCTGGGATTAAATGATCTAACATATTAGAACTTGGAACAATAACTGGCAATAGTAATTGCTCAACAAATGTTAACTATTCTTACTACTATTATTAAAGGTCTTGGGAGAAAGGACAGATTAGCTTCCCTCCAACCCAAAAGGTAAAATATTTAATGAATATACTTTATAATGTTAACTTGAGAGAGAGATGTTTATGAACCTTGCAGTACAATAATTGATAGATATGGAGTCTATCATGCTTTCCCTCGACTTCAGGGTTGTGGGTCTTGGGTGAACTTTAGAAGATTTGCGAGGCAGTGTAGCTCAGTGTGGAAGGAGCCCTGAAGCTGGAGCAGACACCTGCTTCCAGTTCCGACTCTGCTGTTTATGGCCTTGTGAGCTGTGGGAGTCACTCAGATTCTTACGTGTCAAATGACATCTGGTGAAGTGGATGGTGAGAAACATTCTATAGGGGTTTAAGTGTAGAATTTTAATGAAATGAGACTGGTAATGTAACAAGTGTGACATTTTATGCGTGCAAAATAACCCTGTCTCATTAAAAAGTATCTTGAGAGGCAAATGCCATGCATAACATTCAAAATAATTTGGTACTCCTTTTAGAATTGTTTTCAGATTCATGGATGAAATCTGGTCTCATAACTTCTTCACACATTTTCACTTTTTAATTTTTAAAAACTTAAATTTTATGTCTGAAATTTTTCAAAATGGCTGCAAAAATAGTTTGAAGTTCCACATACCCTTCATCCAAATTCCCAAACTATTGATTTATTGTATAACCACAATATACTAAAAAACAGGAAGTTAATATTACTATAATACTACTTAATCTACACACTTTATCCAGATTTCACAAACATCTTACTAATGACCTTTTTTTGGTCAGCATATAATTTAGGACTACACATTGCATTTAGCTATATTTTCTTAGTTTTCTTTAATATGGAACAGTTCTGTGGTCTCTTTTACCCTTTTTGAAATTATTTGGTAGATTTCCTTCTAATTTGGGTTTATCTGATGTTTCCTCATACTTAAAGTTGTGCATCTTTGGCAAGCAGGCCATGGACAAGATGCTACGGCTTTCTCAGCATGTTATGTCAGGAGGTGCATAATCTCAATTTGTTTTATTATTCAAATGAAACTTTGCTCACTCAGTTAAGGTAAGGTCTGCCAGACTTCTCCACTATAAAGTTACTACTTTCTCTTTAAATGAATATCCTGTGGTGGATACTTTGAGACTATATAAATCTCCTTTTTCCCGTTCATTCTCTCATTTTAGCATCTATAGTTCTTGCCTGGAACAATGATTACTTAGGTGATTGCCAAATGGTCACGTTTATGTAAGACTTCAAGCCAGTATGCCTGTGGATGGTTCACTCTTACCACACTGGACTCAAGGCGACTGTGTGGTATTGAAACTGTGGGTCATCCCCACATTCAAATCCAGTGTCTGCAAGTGCTATTCTTCTTTCCCTCTCTCCCTCCTCTGACACATTTTTCGCTGCCTGCATGGAGGCTTATCAGGTGGAAGAAAGCACATATTCTTTGGAAGTAGCTTTGGTAGAATCCTAGACCCACCACATACGCGTTGGGTGACCCCACTCAAGTACGTTAATCTCTCTGAGTTTCAAGTGTGCAATAAATAGAGAGTCTTGCTTCCTGGGTTCTTTTAAAGAGTAAATAAGATACCATCTATAAAATCTTCTGCATCAAGCATGATGTGAATCTCTTTAATGTTAGCTCTATTTTCTTTTTCCAATGAAATCACTCAAATGGCCACAGTAAATACAAAGGCTGAATTTTGACTCCATTGGTCTGGATGGAAGCCAGCTTAAAATCTCTGCAGGTGATTCTAATGTGTACCCAAGATTCGGAACCTCTGACTTTGATGTGCACTTACTGATTTAAAACTGCAAGATAAAATGAAATTGAATATATCTTTACTGATATCATTTTATCAATAAAAATGAAATATTGTATAAACGGATAAATTTTATGAGGAAATTTTAGGTATTTGCTAATTCATTTATTAGTAGTTTCTTGACCCCTACGTTCAGGCATTGTGCTAAGCAGTGGGCATATGACAATGAGATAGACACGGTCAAGCAACTACAACACAGTTCAGGGCAATGTAAGCTCTGGTGGGGGCAGGTACAGAGATCTAATTTGCCATGTAAAGGAGTTTGAATTTTATCCCATCAGTGTTTGACATATGAAGGATATTGAGCTGGTGGGGAGGGGGTCATGACTAAGTGTTAGAAAGACTACCCTGATGTGTTTGGAATGGGGAGGCAGGGTATCAGGAGAGATGGATGCTGAGGCTTTATTCTGAGATGTTACAGTGGGGATGAAAAGGAGGGGTAGGACTTGTGAGACATGTTGGAGGTGGAATGATAGGACCTAATGACCAGTGATGTAAGGGAGGTCTGATGACTTCCAGATGCCTTGGTAGATTGTGGCATCATTCATGGAACCAGGGCAAGGGCAAGGTTGTGAATGGGGATATTCTGAGTTCAGTTTTGAACCTATGCAGTCAAGGCCTTTGGGAACATGTTATCTAGTAGGTGGTTGATAAATGAATCCAGAATTTGGGGAAGGTATCTCCATTAAAGAGAAAGATAAGGCTCTGTGCAATTGGTATTTGAAGCTGCAGGTATGGATGAAATTGTCAGAATATATGGAAGAATAAGAGAAAAGCCAAGGAAAACCTCAGGATCATTGGCATTGAGGGTACATTGAGGAATAGGAACCAGAAGAGGGGAGTCCAGGGAGCAGGAAGAGAACTGGGAGAAGAGAGCTGCAGGGACATGGAGGAGGAGGAAATGTGAAGCAAGGTAGACCAGTCAGCAGTGCAGAGGCAACAGAGGAGTCAAGTAGGGTAAGGCCTGAGCTGAACTGCAATCACTGGACTTGGCCTCTAGGTGGGCAGAGAAGAAGTTGAAAATGTCTCCCCTTTCAAGAAACCTTCCCTGACTAATTCCACACCACTTTGTTTACTCAACTCATTAGGAGGGTTTGAATGACATCCTCTCTGAGCTGCAAGTCCCCATATAGGTTATTTAATACACGCCTTACTGAACAGTTGAGGAAATTGAGCCCCAGAAAAGTCATTACTTGTCTGAGGTCAAGTGGCAGATTCAGACCTTAAACCAGGTATTTTCCACCTTTATTGGTACTGGTACAATTAGTTTATACCAATTTCCTACTTCTTCATAGGTCGCTTATTTACCCTCTGGTTATTTTGTGTTTATGTAATTTGTAGTTTTTGCTGTTTTCCAAAGTCATAGAGGATAGGAATTCGACTGTTACTATTTTATTACCTTCTTTCTTCCTCAGTGTTGACCTTTTTGACTTCATGGGCTATTTTAAAGAAATAATAAGCCAGCACGGATAAAACTCCTTGCAAAAAGCATGGCACACAACAGCTGTTCAACAAACACAATTGAACAACCAGAAGAGATTTAGATGTGATGGAACTGATGCATAAATGACAGGATAGAGTAGTCAGTGACATTTCTTTTTATCAACATTTTGATCAAGGACTGCCAAGTACTACGTAGGCAGTCCTGACATTAGGAAGTTAGTTACACGGACAGATGCTGTGTAGGTCTGGATCTCAGAGGGAAAGTCCAGACCTGTTGTTCTGCCTGTGGGCAGGTGCCCCTCTGGGATTCACTGTTCCTGAATCTATAGCCACAGAAATCTACCCTAGGTACACACAGAATGCACACCAGGAGAATGATGGAATTTGTAATGATCATTAGTGTAATGGACATTTGAAATGTTTATACTACCTAGGATCCATTCGTCCTTCCTACAAACATCTTGATTTCCTTTTGAGGCAGGGCTTTGCTCACTGTGATGTCTTGGGACATTCCCTGTGTCAGTTAGCTGTTATGGAACTGAAAAGGACAAGATTGTTTCTGTCTCTATCCTGGCATAGCCTGGGGTAGGGGGTGGGTGTGACATATCATCAAAGCTTAGAAATCAGACACATCTTCCTGGGACTTTGACTTTTGAGTGAGTGATGGAAAAATGAGAGAGACAGTTGAGTTTCTGTAGTTCAGTGGTGGTGCCCTGACCAGTGCTTAGTTCTTGATTCCTGGTTCTCTGGAGCTGGCTTGGATTCTGCCTGCTTTCAGGCTGGCTCTGCAGCTTCTGGTCAGTTTCTCAAGCCCGTCATTTCACTTGGCTGGCGTTAGCCATCTGGATTAGTCTGCTCAGGCTGCCACAGACTGCAATGCTGAAACAACAGAAATTAATTTCCCCATAGTTCTGGAGGCTGAAAGTCCAAGATCAATGTTCCAGCAGGGGCTGTAGGCTGTAAGTTTGTGTTATGGTTTATCGTGAGGGCTCTCTTCCCAGCTTTGCAGATGGCCACTTTGGCCTCTCATGGCCAAAGGAAACCTCTGTACATGAATGTGGGAAGAGAGGAGAAAGGACAGAGCATGCACGAGGGGGCAAGCTCTCCGGTGTCTCTTCTTATAAGGACACTGATCAGGGTCCCATCCTTATGAATTCATTTAACCTTAATTACTTCCTTACTCAGAATACAGTCCACACTGTGGGGTTAGGGCTTCAACATACATGAACTTATTCTGGGGGAGGATGCAAACTTACAGTCCGTAACACTGGCCGAGGTCAGTTTTCCTTGCTTGCAAATGAGGAACCTAAACCAAATTTGCTAGTCTTATTGTTTTCTTCTGAGCTCCAAAATAAAAATCCTTTGTTCTTTCATCTTGTTCTGCAAAACTAGCTCTACATTGTTGGTCAAAATAGTAGTCTGTTTAAAAAAAAGCAAGGGAACTTTGACCGACACCAGTCCCCCTTTCACCTCCTTTCCTCCTTGCATCTTTGCTGGCTCTCATGGCATTTCTTGAGCAAGCCTGTCAGGCAGGCAGGTGACTGGAGACTCTCTGATGTCATTCTCCACACTGATGTCAGATGCCAACCTTGGGGCTGGCTGGGTGGAAAAATGACCAGCTTGGCTCTGACCGTTCTGGCTCCATGTTGCAAAAAGTTGGCAATTTTCTTCTTGCTTTTTTCTTTTTATTGCTTGTTCCACAGTCTGAGGCGCATACACAGCTGGTTGGCAGTTCTGCTTCTAAAGCTGTGGCACTCCCCATCTTAAAGGTTTTGAATCTGCCTGCTGTTCCAAACATGGGGATGATGACAAATTATATTAAGCCAGGGGATCCTTCTTCAAGGATCCCCAAGTTAGAAGTCTGTGTGGAGCCTGGCAGAGGGAAATCTACATTAAATTGTCCCCAGGATAAGGATGTTCTCAAACAATCCACCCCATGCCACATTTATACCTGAAGAGTCACCAACCAGGCTGGAGAAAGGTGCATATAAATGTGGCTCTGAAAAACTTTTGCTTCATGCTCATTTCATTTTTTGTTCTGCCCCAGTATTCCCCTCTGCACCTGGGAATCACTCAGCATGAAGTAAACCACAGCACTTTCCAGAACTGTTTTTGTGTTTTTTCAACTGCAGATGTCCGGGAAACAGTAAACTCTTGTTTTGAAGCTTTTTAAAAATTGAGCTTTTGATTCCAAGCAACTGAAAATGGTTCCTGTTTATGTTTCTTATTGGTGATAGTTTAACTAGCTGGATTTTGTTTTCTCTGGATTATGTTTTTCTCTCTCTCTCTCTTTTTTTTATGGTTTTCCTTTAGGAGTTTACCAGTCCCTGGAGCTCACTGGTAGCAGAGGAAAAAAGTGTCCGGAGAAACTGAATTTCTTTTATGTCCACAGAAAAAGTGGCCAGCTGCCATTATAGGATAAACCTAGGGCTTTCTTCCCAGGGGCTCATGGATTAGTAAAATCTGAGCAATGGTAGTACCTTTTTTTTTTTTTTTTTTTTGGTAAGGCTAGAATATATACTTTGGAAAGTGTCTATAAAATTAAGTCAATATAACCACTTATTTCTGGCATTTGTTATGGGATAATTATCCTAATAGTTCTTTAGTCTTGTAATTTAGTAAAATGGATATTTTCCTTACTCTTGAGTTGCTTGGGCAAGCATGACTAATAGTTACCGAAGTGTAGATCGTTTATTAACATGTCTAAATCCTTCTTTTTAAGTCAGCCTAACAGGTGGTTGCTACCATCATGCAGCATTTTCATCAGTTCTTCCCATACCTAACAATTAAAATTGCCCACATGTGATTGAGAATTCATTGTGTGTACTTTTCTGGGTTCCGGGATGGGGCCTGAATGAAGGATGTAATAAAGGAAGTATTTACAGATAAAGCGTGCATGTTTGTAGTTAGTTTAGACTATAGATAATGCAGATTATGTGGAAATCAAAGTGGAGACAGGATTGGTTTTGTCAGGGCATGTTTCTTAGAGGGGAGTTTATGGAGTTGTTGGTGGGAAGTGGTAATTCCAGGCTGGAAGATGACTGAGAAGAGATGTGAATAGAAAAGCCAGGTAGGTAAGAAAACTAACTATTGTTGAGCAGTCATATGTGCCTGACACTGTGCTAGTGCTTTACCAGTATCTTTAAAAATTAAATCTTCTTAATTAATTTACAGTATGGTAGGAATTTTTTGCTTTGAGAGGAGGAACCTAAGACTAGGGTTATGCAAAGAATATTAGAGGTGATAGTAGAATTTAGGGTTACTTGACTCCAAATAATGAAAATGAGTAAGACTAACGTAGGAGATAGTTCCCTGGCTGCAAGGGAGGGGTCTCCATGGGGTGAAGCAAGAGAAGAATTTGATTTCTTAGGACTGGGACAGTGAAGGCACATTTATATCTCATAGGAAAGACAACCTGAGGCTCCTGTAGCATCTTGAGCAGGCTACTGACATGATAGGGAAGCACATTGTATCTGTAATATTTATCAGTAGTTTTTTCTTTATTGCCATGTCATAGTCTATGGATGATGAACATTTTGGTTGTGTCCAGTATTGGCCTTCT
Organism: Chlorocebus sabaeus; assembly: GCF_047675955.1. NCBI lineage: Eukaryota > Metazoa > Chordata > Mammalia > Primates > Cercopithecidae > Chlorocebus > Chlorocebus sabaeus. The sequence continues at coordinate 99,077,287 of NC_132911.1, forward strand.
ACAATAAAGCTGCTAGTGACATTCCTATACAAGTCTTTTAGTGTTTGAAACCACTCATTTTTGTTTGAGATATTCCCAAGAGAAGAAAGACTGTGTCACAAGCATACACGTGTTTGGCTTTAGTAGGCATTGCCAGGCAAACATTTTCCCAAGCTGGTTGTACCTATTTACATTTTTATCAGCAGGGTAGAAGACTTCCAGTCTAACTTTCATGTCTTGTCTTCCTGGCATGACTTTGGAAAGGAAATTATGCAACAAGGGACATACTGTTTGTTATCAGCTGTATGGCCTGCACAGAGACTGTGGGTCACAGGGGTGTAAAAAACACCAAACGACTTAATAATCAGAAACTCACCAAGAATCAGATTCTCCACATTACAAAAAGGCTAAAGGAAACTGCAGGAAAGTCAAGATCATCCAGATTCGGACAAAGGCAACAATATGACTCAAACCTTCCGTGCACCGTTTGTGAAAATCTTACCCTGTTCCTTACCATTTGACATCAGGATATTACTCAAAGGTGAACCAAATGACTGTAGACCACTGAGCCAAAAACTATGTTTAAATGATAAGTCTTGGGCAAACAGATCTTTTTATTTGAGAATAGTAAAATGGTTTTGTCTTCTTAGATGATCTAAAATATTTTCTAAGCAGCAACTGTAGCTCTTTGTTCTCAACTTTCTTGTAGGTTCAGGCAAAGGCCTGATAACTTTTTCTAGTTAGTTGTTGAACATGGATGTGATGGTTCTCCTTTCATGAAAGACAGCAACTGTGATAGTTAAGGTGTCAACTTGACTAGGTAAAAGGATGCCCAGATAGCTGATAAAACATTATTTCTGGGTATGCCTGTGAGGGTGTTTCTAGAAGAGATTAGCATTTGAATCTGCGGACTGAGTAAAGAAGATCCATTCTCCCCAGTGTGGGCAGGTATCATCCAATTCATTGAGTGCTTGAATAGAACAGAAAGGTGGAGAATGGGCAAATTTACTCTTTTTCTAGAGCCAGGACATCTATCTTCTCCTGCCCTTGAACATTGGAGCTCCTGGTTCTCAGGCCTTTGGACTCCAGGGCTTACCCCTGTAGCCAACACCAGTTCCCCACTCCCTCTGCTGCTGGTTCTCAGGCCTTTGGACTTGACCTGTGAATTATATCATTAGCTTCCCTGGTTCTTAGGCTTTGAACTCAGATGAATTACACCACTGATTTCCTGGCTCTCCAGCTTGCAGATGACATATGGGACTTCACCTCCATAATTGTGTGAGCCAATTCTGATAATAAATCTCCACTTTTATATATCTATCTCCTATTGCTTCCATTTCTCTGGAAGAATGCTCGCTAATACAAAGATGTAGTAAAAAGCACATGAGCATTTTGGGAGGCTGAGACTGGTGGATCATGAGGTCAGGAGTTCAAGACCAGCCTGGCCAAGATGGTGAAACCCCGTCTCTACTGAAAATACAAAAATTAGCCAGGCATGGTGGTGGACGCCTGTAATCCCAGCTACTCGGGAGGCTGAGGCAGAGAATTGCTTGAACCTGGGAGGCGGAGGTTGCAGTGAGCCAAGATCACACCACTGCATTCCAGCCTGGAAGACAGAGTGAGACTCCATCTCAAAAAAAAAAAAAAAAAAAAGCACATGATATGTTTTTCAAATCTCATCTTAGACACATCTGTTCTATGTGATTCTAATTTAATGCCTCTCTAGGCTTGTTTGCTTATCTATAATGTGGCAATGACAGTATCTCCCTCTCTCTGGATTATAAGGATGATGTGTGTGAAATACAAGTCCAGAGATGACATGTGGATTGGACATAAATATATCAGCCTCTTTTTTTCTTTGATTTCTTGGTGGCAATGGTTGATGTTAACATTGGCTTTGGAGTCTGACCTGAGTGGGAACCTGGAACTTGGCTCTGCCATGAACTGGCTGTTTGGCCAGGACAAGTTACTTAACAGTACGGAGTCTCAGGTTCTTCACTGGTAAGATGTCAATGATAATATTGCCCACATTATACAGTTATAATAAGGATTAAATGAGGTAATATATGTAAAGCAAACTAGTTAGAGGCCACTACATAATAGTGACTCAATACATTTGTTTCTTTTTTCATTCTAAGATTTCCCCCACATGAGAATTGTGGTTCTAATATTTGGAACTTCCAAAAATCTAACATAAAGGGTTTGAATTGCAAGATATCTAATGATAGAGAAGACTTGCAGTTACCTACTGATTTGAAGCAGAATATGTAAACCTGAATTTTTTTTTGGCAAAGTTTATCTTTTATGATTTAGTAAAAGAATAGGACTATTTACCTGAGCATTTCAGCTTTATAAATGATTATATGATAATTAATGTATGATAACCATCTTTTCAGTTTGTATTGACTTAGTCATATCGGCTCCTCCCTCCACCCCCCACCAAAAAAAAAAAAAAAAAAAACTAAACTCTTGCTAGTGAACCAAGTACTTATGATGGTCCAAGTGGATATACACCAAAAGTCAAGAGGGTATCTTGTTTCTGGGCAAATACTTTCAGGTTAGTGGATCTCACTGGGGGCATTTTGGAAATCTGTGGGAGCATTACTATTGCAAAGCACTGCTAACATGTAGTGGTCAGAACGCAAGGGTGCACAATATTCTGTAATGTGTAGAATTGCCCCACACTGCAAAAATCACCTTGTTTCCCGGTTACTTCTCAAATGTCTTGATCTTTGAGATAGGGCCTTCCATTTTTCTTATTGTTTCCAGACCTGAAGTTGCCATAGGTTGACATATATTATAAGACGTTTTAGTATCCATCAGCACCCCACTTCTTTCATTTTTCTGTGTGCACACAGAATGTCTTCTAATCTTTACTCAAATACAAGCATTCAGTGTGAGTGAATACATGCATTAGACTATTTCATTGTTTTCTACTGGAGTCCCGCATAAGCATTTACGTATTAACATACAAATCATTTTATTATAAATTACTTTTATTTATCCTTTATACTATAGTTGGTAGATCAGTTTTCTGAAATTGTATATATATGTTATATAATTTATCAATTTAATTTTAGAATTGTACATATAGCTGTAAAAAGGGGGTGATGAGGCTGATAGGAAGTCCCTTCTCCACAAGTTTTTTGGGAACATTTTTACTTAGTGAGTTTTTCAGTTCCTACCCATCTCCACAGCATTCTTACATTACAGATAAGTTACACGACTGTTAAAAAAATAAAATAAATGACAGGAAGAAATAGTTGAGCAGAGACTCCACACTGTACCTTGGTTTATTTTCCTGCTGTATGCTTATGATTCTTGTAGGACCAAAACGTCGGATGCTTTTAAGAGGCTTTTAAGGACTCAATGGTGTCTTCATAAAATTCATATGTTGAAGCCCTAACCCCCAATGTGACTATATTTGGAGATAGGGCCTTTAAGGAGGTAATTAAGGTTAAATGAGGCCATCAGGGATGAGGTCCTAATCCAGTAGGGCTGGTGTCCTCAGAAGAGGAGGAGACACCAGGTATGCAAAGCACAGAGAAAAGGCCACGTGAGGACACGGTGAAAAACTGAACATCTGCAAGACAGAGAGAGACCTCAGGACTCAGGAGAAACCAGGAACACCTTGATTTTGGACTTCTAGCCTCCAGAATTGTGAGAAAATTAATTTCTGTTGTTTAAGCCACTGTCTGTGGTATTTTTTTATGGTAGCCCTAGAAGACTAGTATGAGGACAAGGCACCTAATTTTCTGAGAGCCTGACCACCAGCCCCTTCTGTTCTGTCCTTCCTTCTAACACCTGCTTCCCCTGATTACCTTCAATCACATATCTACCTCCTTGGAGATGTACCTGATCTCTTCCTAATCTTTATTCTCTTGTACCTGGGATTTTTGTTCTACTTTCTGCTGGATTTAATGAACCCCCTCCTTTTCTTTATTTCTGCTCCTTTTCTCACTGTTCCTTCCCCTGGCCTCTACTCTTACCTGCCCATCTGGTAGACACATGGAGGCATATGAGATTTATGAGTAGATCCCAGCTTATAGAAGAGAGTCTCCGGCTGCGGGAAGCCATGTGACAGGCAGTGACCTAGAGAGGCACAGCTATCATGGCAAATCCTACCAAACAGGATGCTCCTATTTGGTACCAGTTTGCTGTGTTGGCAGAATTAGTTAAAGAGATGGGTAGTAAAGATCTGGGGTACCAAAGGAAGACAAAGCTTTGGGATTCTTTCAACAGTCTGACGTATTTATTCCCTATTGAGCTGGGTGGAAACCAAAAAATCCTATCATGTTTTGTGTCTTCGTTAGGGGAAAGTGCAATATATGAACTAATTATCATGTAGCAATGACAATGCAGTGGTTAAGAATGCAGGTGTTGGGTTCAAATCCTGGACTGGCTACTCCCTAGCTGTGTCATCTTGGGCACATTACAAACCTCTCTATGTCTCAGTTTCCTCATCTACATGATGAGATTGATAATAATGTCTACCTGGGTTGGTATGTAAAGGCTTAGACTTCTGTCTGGCACATAGTAAGAATTTTTGTGTTAACTATTATAATAAATACATTATGTAATTGCATTTTTTTTTTTTTTTTGAGACTGAGTTTTGATCTTGTTGCCCAGGCTGGGGTGCAATGGCATGATCTTGGCTCACCACAACCTCTGCCTCCCGGGTTCAAGTGATTCTCCTGCCTCAGCCTCCCAAGTAACTAGGATTACAGGCATGTGCTACCATGGCTAATTTTGTATTTTTAGTAGAGACAGGGTTTCTCCATGTTGTTCAGGCTGGTCTGGAACTCCTGCCTTCAGGTGATCTGCCTGCCTCGGCCTCCCAAAGTGCTGGGATTACAGGGGTGAGACACCACGCCCAGCCATAATTGCAATTTATGAAGTGTTTTCACATCCTCTGACTCTCTAGAGAGTCCCCATTTTTATATCATTGATTTTAAAACATAGATTCAAGAATAATGGTTTTATTTATGTATTTCATTTATCAACTGTATGTTTTGAAAGAGAAGGTTAAATTGGTAGAATATTTAAATTCATATAATAATGATTTTTGTAATGGAAATCTACAACATTGGCTTTCTTTAAATTTTTGTTGTATGGAGCAGTATTTCTGCAAGATGTTCTCCAGAAAAAGGTTCTATGTTAAAGTATAATTGGTTGTAGCACAAAGTATGCCAGTTTGGAGACTCACAATGAATGTCAGCATGTTAAAGGCTCATAAAACTCTTTTAAAGAAAATGGGTTAACTTAAAAAGTGCGACCTTTAAATGGTTTCCTAGAAAATGGAATCTGAACTGAAGTTACAGTCTAAAGATTTATTGGGAGGTACAATCCTAGGGCAGCAAGAGTGAGGCCAGAAGGGACGTGAAATAGAGAAAGAGGAAAAGCAAGTGCTACATAGTGTAGTACCCATTTGGCTGCAGTTTCATAAGGAGGAGCTCCTCATGACCAAGCAAGGGCTATGTCTTCTAGACAGGCTGTATGGAACCACCATGCTTTGGAATTATCTTGTTCAGAGTTTAACCATGGAGTGTTAATGCCACTGCACTTAGGCGTTGTGTTACCTGGTGTCTTTGGGCAGCTGCTGGGTTAGACAGATTCCATGCTCTGCAACATGGCCTTGGGCCCTTGGGTTAGATCTGGACATTGAATCTTCTGTTGTGCCTCTGCAGAGGACGTGATGGTAACTTTGTTAGGGCCTTGTCCTTACTCTGGGGAAGGCCGAGACAGCCTGTGGCATTGTGGAGAGGAGGCTCTGATGGCTGATGGTATGGGAAAAGAGAGGGCCAAGCAAAGGCAGAGAGGCATGTGAACTGAGTCCTGTACCCCTATGCTTCCACAAACTTTGCCTGTATAAATCTCACTTCTTTCCCTTTCCCTCTTTAAAATTACATCCATAATTATCCCATAACATTAGTGCCCTGAGGTGTAAATTATGATGTGTCTCTGTTTGTAATATGATAGAGAATTGATAAGACTGGTTTCCATGACTTTCAAAAGTGATTCTGAATACAGTGGCATATTTTTAGGGTCCTATTGATGCAGGAGTTTTTGCTCCTTAGTTCAGCAAAATCTAGGTTCTTGTCTCATGACCAGGAAAAATTAGGCACGTGGACACATTGAAGGGTGAAGAGGATGGAATTTATTAAGCGAAAGGAAAGCTCTCAGCAAATAGCTGGGGTCCTGCACACAGGTTTCCACCTCACAAATTGAGTACCAGGCCACCAGACACGAGCTGAAGAGGCCAGGCTCCTCCCCTGCATAAGGCCTGAATTTCTGGTGGCTCCAACCCGTTTTTCCAGTGTGCATGCAGGCCCTTAGTCTGAGCCACTCGACATTGATTTATTTCCCTTACTGTGCATGCATTAAGGGATGGAATTTTTCACCGTGGGCATGTTTAGGTAAACCCCCTGTGCACGATGACCTGGGTGGGCCAGAGGTTCTTTGGGGACCCTCCCTTATCTGCCTAGGCATTTGTCTGCCTCCTGCCTCGATCTTTGTGGTTTCCCTGAAGACATTCCACTTTAAGTTTGGGGCAACAACTACAGTCATACTGAGTTGGAGCAAAGGGTTGATCGCAAGTAATGTCATCAGGAGCATTTGCGTTTCTTCCTAATGTCAGTCTCCCCTTGTTCTCAAACGTTCAGTTTGTCATTTACCTTTTGACTTTATTTTTGATTTTTGAAAAATCTGTTGATATTTATAAAATAACTTAAGAAGGGTTTAACGAAACATTTTATATTTTGAGACTATTTTGAACTTACAGGAAAGTTGCAAGAGTAGTACGAAGAACTCCCATATATTCTTCATCCAGAGACTTCATTCAAGTTTTGCCAATGTCCCAATAATGTTCTTTATAACAAAAGGATCCAGGTCAAAGTTATATGTTGCTTTTAGGTATCATGTCTCTGTGGTCTCCTTCAGTTTGGAACAGTTCCTCAGTCTTTCCGTGGCTTTCATGATTTTGACATTGTTAAAAATTACAGGCTGTTTTGTAATACATTATTCAACTTGACTTTGTCCAATGTGTCTTTTTGACTAGGCCTCAAGTCTTTTAGTTTTGGCTGGAATATCACAGAAGTGAATGTGTTGTTGATGTCATATCTTATACTGTGGCACATAATGTTGATCCGCTCCATCACTGGCAGTGTTAGCATTGATACCTCCTGGAGATGGTGTCTGCCAGCTTCTATCACTATGAAGTTCTTCCCTCTTTCCCTTTTACAATTCATAAGAATTTTGTAGACAGATACTTTGAGATTCTGTAAAACTCATTCCTCACACCACTTTTATCCACTAGTTTTCAAATACATTGATGTTTCCTGCCTCAATTAGTGACTACTATCATGTTGCCAAATGGTGATTTTGTAGTTCTGTCATTCTTTCTGTATTTGGTGGTTGATGTTCTACTGTAAGGAAGATCTTTCTTTTGTCTCTATTTATTTTTTCATTTATATGAGTGTGGACTCCTGGATTTTATTCAATGGTTCTTAGTCCATTACTATCATTATTTATTTTGATGCTCAAATTGTCCCAGACTTTGCCAGTAGGAAACCTTACAAGCTGGCTTCTATGTCCTTTTTACATGTCCCTATCATTCTTTGAGCACTTTCTTATTTGCTCCACAGAACAAGATGTTCAAGGCTCATCTTTTGTTTTCCCTGTGTTAGTCTTGGAACAACTATTTCTCCAAGGAGACTTAGTTTCTTATAGTGAAGAGTGGCATTTAGAAATCAATATCTGAGACGGGGTGCCCAAGATGGCTGAATAGGAACAGCTCTAGCCTCCAGCTCCCAGTGTGAGCGACACAGAAGACGGGTGATTTCTGCATTTTCAACTGAGGTACTGGGTTCATCTCCCTGGGTCGTGTCGGACAGTTGGCGCTGGTCCGCGGGTGCAGCCAGGGCGAGGCATCTCTTCACCTGGGAAGCGCAAGGGGGAAGGGAATTCCTTTTCCTAGCCAAAGGAAATAGAGACACATAACACCTGGAAAATTGGGTAACTCCCACCCTAATACTGCCCTTTACCAAGGGTCTTAGCAAACGGCACAGCAGGAGATTATATCCCACACTGGGCCCAGAGGATCCCACGCCTAAGAAGCCTCCCTCATTGTTAGTACAGCAGTCTGAGCTCTAACTGCAAGGCGGCAGCGAGGCTGGGGGAGGGGCGCCCGCCATTGCTGAGGCTTAAGTAGGTAAACAAAGCCGCCTGGAAGCTCGAACTGGGTGGAGCCCACCACAAGGAGGCCGGCCTGCCTCTGTAGACTCCTCTTCTGGGGGCACGTCATAGCTAAATAAAAAGCAGCAGAAACCTTGGCTGAGGTAAATGCCCCAGTCTGACAGCTTTGAAGAGAGCAGTAGATCTCCCAGCATGGAAGTTGAGATCTGAGAACGGACAGATGGCCTGCTCAAGTGGGTCCCTGACCCCTGAGTAGCCTACTGGGAGACATCCCCCACTAGGTACAGACCGACACCTCACACGGCGGGGTACACCCCTGAGATGAAGCTTACAAAGAGACTTAGACTCCCATACAATAATAATGGGAGACTTTAACACCCCACTGTCAACGTTAGACAGATTGAGACAGAAAGTTAACAAGGATATCCAGGAATTGAACTCAACTTTGCACCAAGTGGACCTAATAGACATCTACAGAACTCTCCACCCCAAATCAACTGAATATACATTCTTCTCAGCCCACATGGCACTTATTCCAAAATTGACCACACAGTTGGAAGTAAAGCACTCCTCAGCAAATGTAAAAGAACAGAAATTATAACAGACTGTCTCTCAGACCACAGTGCAATCAAACTAGAACTCAGGACTAAGAAACTCGATCAAAACCGTTCAACTACATGGAAACTGAACAACCTGCTCCTAAATGACTACTGGGTGCATAACGAAATGAAGGCAGAAATAAAGATGTTCTTTGAAACCAATGAGAACAAAGATACAACATACCAGAATCTCTGGGACACAAAGCAGTGTGTAGAGGGAAATTTATAGCACTAAATGCCTACAAGAGAAAGCAGGAAAGATCTAAAATTGACACCCTAGCATCACAATTAAAAGGACTAGAGAAGCAAGAACAAACACATTCAAAAGCTAGCAGAAGGCAAGAAATAACTAAGATCAGAGCAGAACTGAAGGAGATAGAGACACAAAAAATCCTCCAAAAAATCAATGAATCCAGGAGATGGTTTTTTGAAAAGATCAACAAAATTGATAGAATGCTAGCAAGACTAATAAAGAAGAAAAGAGAGAAGAATCAAATAGACACAATAAAAGATGATAAAGGAGATACCACCACCGACCCCACAGAAATACAAAGTACCATCAGATAATACTATAAACACCTCTATACAAATAAACTAGAAAATCTAGAAGAAATGGATAATTTCCTGGACACTTACACTCTCCCAAGACTAAACCAGGAAGAAGTTGAATCCCTGAATAGACCAATAGCAGGCTCTGAAATTGAGGCAATAATTAATAGCCTACCAACCAAAAAAAGTCCAGGACCAGATGGATTCACAGCTGAATTCTACCACAGGTACAAGGAGGAGTTGGCACCATTCCTTCTGAAACTATTCCAATCAATAGAAAAAGAGGAAATCCTCCCTAACTCATTTTATGAGGCCAACATCATCCTGATACCAAAGCCTGGCAGAGATACAACAAAAAAAGAGAATTTTAGAACAATATCCCTGATGAACATCTATGAAAAAATCCTCAATAAAATACTGGGAAACTGAATCCAGCAGCACATCAAAAAGCTTATCCACCATGATCAAGTGGGCTTCATCCCTGGGATGCAAGGCTGGTTCAACATAAGCAAATCAATAAATTTAATCCAGCATATAAACAGAACTAAAGACAAAAACCACATGATTATCTCAGTAGATGCAGAAAAGGCCTTTGCCAAAATTCAACAGCCCTTCATGCTAAAAACTCTCAATACATTTGGTATTGATGGAATGTATCTCAAAATAATAAGAGTTATTTATGACAAACCCACAGCCGATATCATACTGAATGGACAAAAACTGGAAGCATTCCTTTTGAAAACTGGCACAAGACAGGGATGCCCTCTCTCACCACTCCTATTCAACATAGTGTTGGAAGTTCTGGCCAGGGCAATCAGGCAAGAGAAAGAAATAAAGAGTATTCAGTTAGGAAAAGAAGAAGTCAAATTGTCCCTGTTTGCAGATGACATGATTGTATATTTAGAAAACCCCATTGTCTCAGCCCAAAATCTCCTTAAGCTGGTAAGCAATTTCAGCAAAGTCTCAGGATGCAAAATCAATGTGCAAAAATCACAAGCATTCTTATACACCAGTAACAGACAAACAGAAAGCCAAATCATGAATGAACTTGCATTCACAATAGCTTCAAAGAAAATAAAATACCTAGGAATCCAACTTACAAGGGATGTGAAGGACCTCTTCAAGGAGAACAACAAACCACTGCTCAATGAAATAAAAGAGGACACAAACAAATGGAAGAACATACCATGCTCATGTATAGGAAGAATCAATATTGTGAAAATGGCCATACTGCTCAAGGTAATTTGTAGATTCAATGCCATCCCCATTAAGCTACCAATGACTTTCTTCACAGAATTGGAAAAAACTGCTTTAAAGTTCGTATGGAACCGGAAAAGACCTCACATTGCCAAACAATCCTAAGCCAAAAGAACAAAGCTGGAGGCATCACGTTACCTGACTTCAAACTATACTACAAGGCTACAGTAACCAAAACAGCATGGTACTGGTACCAAAACAGAGATATAGACCAATGGAACGGAACAGAGCCCTCAGAAATAATACCAGACATCGACAGTCATCTGATCTTTGACAAACCTGAGAAAAACAAGAAATGGGGAAAGTATTCCCTATTTAATAAATGGTGCTGGGAAATTGGCTAGCCATAAAGAGAAAGCTGAAACTGGATCCTTTCCTTACTCCTTATATGAAAATTAATTCAAGATGGATTAGAGACTTAAATGTTAGACCTAATACCATAAAAACCCTAGAAGAAAACCTAGGTAATACCATTCAGGACATAGGCATGGGGAAGGACTTCATGTCTAAAACATCTAAAGCAAAGGCAACAAAAGCCAAAATTGACAAATGGGATCTAATTAAACTAAAGAGCTTCTGCACAGCAAAAGAAACTACCATCAGAGTGAACAGGCAACCTACAGAATGGGAGAAAATTTTTGCAATCTACTCATCTGACAAAGGGCTAATATCCAGAACCTACAAAGGACTCTAAAACAAATTTACAAGAAAAAAAGAACCCCATCAGAAAGTGGGCAAAGGATATGAACAGACAGTTCTCAAAAGAAGACATTCATAAAGCCAACAGACACATGAAAAAATGCTCATCATCACTGGCCATCAGAGAAATGCAAATCAAAACCACAATGAGATACCATCTCACACCAGTTAGAATGGTAATCATTAAAAAATCAAGAAATGACAGGTGCTGGAGAGGATGTGGAGAAATAGGAACACATTTACACTGTTGGTGGGACTGTAAACTAGTTCAACCATTGTGGAAAACAGTGTGGCGATTCCTCAAGGATCTAGAACTAGAAATACCATTTGACCCAGCCATCCCATTACTGAGTATATACCCAAAGGATTATAAATCAGGCTGCTATAAAGACACATGCACACGTATGTTTATTGCGGCACTATTCACAATAGCAAAGACTTGGAATCAACGCAAATGTCCATCAGTGACAGACTGGATTAAGAAAATGTGGCACATATACACCATGCAATACTATGCAGCCATAAAAACCATGAGTTTGTGTCCTTTGCAGGGACATGGATGCAGCTGGAAACCATCATTCTCAGCAAACTATCGCAAGAACGGAAAACCAAATACTGCATGTTCTCACTCATAGGTGGAAATTGAACAATGAGATCACTTGGACAAAGGAAGGGGAACATCACACACCGGGTCCTATTGTGGGGAGTGGGGAGGGGGGAGGGATAGCATTAGGAGATATACCTAATGTAAATGAGGATTTAATGGGTGCAGCACACCAACATGGCACATGTATACATATGTAACTTGCACATTGTGCACATGTACACTAGAACTTAAAGTATTAAAAAAAAACAATATCTGAACACTAGGTGTGCTCATTATTACTGAGATATAACTGATTCCAGGCTATCTCAGAAGGCAGCATTAGGAAATATATGTGTGTATAAATGTATATGCACGTATTTATATTTATTTGGTATCTACCTCTATATATTAAAGACAATTCATTCTGCTATCTTTAATTCCAATCACACATGACAGAGTTCATCTATCCTTCATGCTTTCCATATTTATACCTCCTTTCTCCAATAGCAAGAAATCTGATTTCCATTTTCTTTAATATGTTTATTTACTTGTTTAATCTCTCTGAACGTAGCTGATCTTCTGGCCACTGTTGGGCCATCAGCCTACTTGGACATTCCTCACTGCAGGACCCAACCTCCACTCTCCTCACAATCCCTCTTCAACAAAGGAACGCTATATAGAAATCTTAAAACTTAGTTGTATCTTAGATTGTCTTAGTAGCTATTTCTGGCTTGGTCATTTATAATTTTTTCCCAAATCTTTTGGGGCTTAATTTATACTTCCCCTTTTTACCACTTTTTGGTAATGAGTTCCATGAATCTAATCTTTACTTTGGGAATAGTACTTCCTATTTTTTCCTAAATTTAAGTCCCTTAAGTTTTAAAAGGTGATCTTGAGTTCTTACATTTCAGTACTTGATGAACACATTTCCAGTAGTTTAATTCCAGCCCTCAAACCATAGGACTCAGCAGGATTTGCTGACCTCTTATCCAAATGGTTCATAGTTTTATATGTTTTGGTCATGGCTTGAGTTTCTTGTGTTCCTTCATGAGTAGTCAAATTGCATGTATTGTACCTGCCTTTTGCCACCTTCCCTTGCTTCTTTCCAAAAAATGTCCTCATCTCATGATATACTTTTTAATATCTGATTATTGAATTTTATACAATGTTCCAGTGGTTTTACATTGGACACAACTAATTTTTCTGATTTGTTTGAATATTCTTGATTCTTCTTGGGCCACTGATGACTGTTTCTCTTTGAGGGAAGGCTGAAATGAAGGGAGGCTGGAATGTTCTTGATTGAGCTGGAACTCAATTAGGAGGGACAGTTGTTCAAAGTGGCTGGTATGAGGTAACCCAGAGGAAAAATAGAATTATTGTCTTAGAAACAAGACTGGCCAGGTGTGGTGGCTCATACCTGTAATCCCAGCACTTTGGGAGGCCAAGGTGGGCAGATCACCTGAGGTAAAGAGTTCGAGACCATCTTGACCAACATGGCAAAACCTCATCTATACTAAAAATACAAAAAATTCCTTGGGAGTGGTGGCGGGCACATGTCATCCCAGCTACTTGGGAGGCTGAGGCAGGAGAATTGCTGAAACCTGGGAGGCGGAGGTTGCAGTGAGCCAAGATCACGTCACTGCACTCCAGCCTGGGTGACAGAGCAAGACTCTGTCTTAAAAACAACAACAACAACAAAATAAAAACAAAACAAGACCATTTAGGAAGCAGGGTGAGACAAGCCTCTGACCAATAGCCACAAATAGGGTTGGGGAGGGGGTAACATTGTTGAGGCCTTTTGGTTTAAACACAAGGGCTAAGGCAGATGGTAGCAGAACATAGAACCAGTATTCTCTGAGAATAAACTACAGTAAATGTGAGAACCTTTTCCTGGATCAAAGTTTATTCGCCAGAACCTTTCATTCTGTATGCATATTTTCAATAATTTTCCAGTTGTCTACTAAAATAGATTTACCATTCTTTTGGTCACTTACAGAGACTTGTAACACCATCTTTTGACTTATGTTTTCTATCTCACTGGGCTGCTTCTTTACCTGAAGGCTGTGGCAACAGCAGGTCCAGAGTCAGTTCTGATCTACGAAAGGGTTTATCAGCAGCTATGATGCCAACCTTTGGTAGGGTTTAGAATCAAATTGTTCTTTGGGACTTGGGGACTGGTGGCTTAGTTCCCAAGTCCCAAAGAACAATTGTGAGATAGTGTATAGTAGGAGGTACCTAGGCTTTGGATTTAGATTCAGCCTTGGGTTTCTGCTGTGTTCTTACTAGCTGTCTTTGTAAGTTTCTTACATTAGTTACAACTCAGTTGCTTACCTGTGAAGTGGAGATACTATCTACTTTGCAGGATTAATTTTCAGAAACTGTATATAAAGTGGCCCATAGGTGCTCAGAAAATGGTAGCTATCTTTCTAATTATGACTGCTACTGGACTCCCTTATTACTTCTTGAGTTGCTCAATTGTTAAACATCCCTAGGATATTTTGAGAGTGACCACTATGTACTTGTTAACTCTGAGAAAAGCAATTTCTTTTTCCATTCCATGGGCCTTGATCTTGGCCTAGAGGTTTTACACTCACTATCTATCTATTCCCTTGCTCCCACGTGGCTTTCTGAATGGTGGAGGCTGGGAAGCCCACTAGGTTTCTGGATAAGAATCCATTTCCACCAATCAGATACACTTGTGTGATATTTGGAACACTGGTTATTTTCTATTGCCAAGCAAGGTAGAGGAGATGTTGGCTTTTTCTGCAGCAGTGCTCTGGTATCTGTGAGGGTCGTGGGAAGGTTGTAGGGACAGTTGCAGGGGTTTGGTACTGATTGCTCTGTCTGCAGCAGCATCTATTTCCCACTCCCTAGCTTTGTGCGGTCAAGAAGTTGTGATGGTGATAGTGTAGTTGATAGATGCTTCTTGATTCCACACCTCCTCCTTTATGGCAGAGGGAGCAGCTCCTTTGGTGGGCCAGTTTGGCAGTGTTCCTGGAGTTATTTCTGAATTCTCATCCTAGAGCCCAAACTTCCAGCTTTCCAATGATATTCCAGGCAAGATTTCCCTATGTTGAATTCTTTTTTTTTCCTGAAAATTGCTAGAGTGGTTTTGTTTCCTTCAGTTGAACACTGCCAGATATGATTCCTGTGCTCCAAGTTTGTTGAGGTTCTCTTGGTCATGTGGTCAGGCTTGTGATTGCAGACCCTAGTACCTGCCTTCCTCTTTTGAGGCTTGCTTTCTGGGATGAAAGTCTTGACTCAAGCCTGTCCTATGGCCATAAGTAGGTATTCTGATTGGCATTTGCTTGCCTGGCTGACCCCCAGGTTTTCTCTCTGAGCACCCCTGCGGGGCTCTACCTGTCTGGATGGACTGCCGAGTGCAAGCTGTTGCTTGAGGCATCCTGAACTTGCTGTAGTCTTTGAATCCTATGCTGGGATTGAATAAGACTACCTCTTCCAATGTCCACTCAGTTCTTCCAGTCCCCAACTCAGTCTTGAGCTGGGTACACTCCCACGGTCCAGGTCCATTCTCTGTGGCCATGAATGATACATGGCAGCATATATGTCTACATCCGATCACACATCTTTCATTAGATCAGCTCTCTAATGCTCTTCCTTTAACCAGAAGAATTTAGGGTTAGCCAGCAATTTGACATCTCTAGGTACTTATTTTTTTTAAGATCACATACAAAAATAGTTACTCCTATAGATTACCTGCAAAAATAGCAAAAGCTTTGTTTAGGTGTTTCCAATTAGAGAGGGTTAAATCTGCCCCTGGGTTGGTTCTTCATCGTGAAGAAGTTGTTGAAGGAAGGCATAGTATTTTTCTGTTGAAGTCACTGTGTATTTTTATTTGTATCATGATTGATAAAAGGGGAAAAGAGATGAGTTTTTCCCATCTTCAAGATGTGAATAGTTTTTATATTGGTTGAATTAATTACAACAGTATCATTTAAATTAGAGTTAGGTTAAATAGTGCTATACTAATTTTCTGATAATGAGTAAATATATATTTTAATATTTTTAAATTTATTTTCTGTGGAGACAATCTTTTTATGTTGTCCAGACTGGTTTTGAACTCCTGGCTTCAAGTGATCCTCCCACCTTGGTTTCTCAAAGCACTGGGATTACAGGCATGAGCCACCACACCTGGCCATATTTTCTTATAAGTAATTATTTACTGTAGTCTCAATGTTAAAGTTTATATAAAACCATTATAATTAACTAGAATTAATTTCTTATAAATATTTCATTTTACAATGACAAGATATAAAACAATTATAAATCTGAAATAAGACCTTCACCGTGATCCTGGTAAAAATTTATTATCTGGGAGACTGAATATCTAAATGGAAAATGACCAGACTGTACATAAAAATAGAATTCTAACCTACAACTTGGGTAGGAAACCAAGCCTTTATCTACAAAAGCAGCCCAGGAAGCCAACCTGTTATAAGTCAGACTTATAGGAAGTCAGGTTGCTATCTCTAGTAACGACCCAGGACACCAAACCATAACCCCTGTAACAATTGGCCCCAAATGACAAGGACTTAATTAGTAACTTCCTAATTTTTGCCTCTACTTCCAACATTAAACCAGTAAGAAAAAGGCAACTGCACTCCCCTAAACATGTAATGCCCCACTTCTAGTTAGCAGGTCTACAGCTTCCCTGTCAACAGCCTCTAATTAGGGCTTATCTGATGGCTTCCCTTTTTTACTGTAAAGTTTTCCCACTCCCCCACTGGCCTTTGAGTCCTTGCAAACTGGGAACTGACTCTTATTAAAGCAAGCTCTAAATAAATAGCTTTCCCCTATTCTCATTTGGTTGGTCTTCATTTATTTCCATGTATCTGTAATGTCTTCAGGGAATCTTTTCATTTAAAGATGATCATATTTTTCTAGTTGCCTATAATGCACTGGTATTTTCAAAGTCCTGAGTAAGAAATTTAAAGTTTCTCAATCTCTCAACTTTCCTGTTATTAAAAATCGATGTCTTCTGATTTGAGCTATTAATTAGGGCTGAATTTGAAAATTTGGTTTGTAATTTAAAATTTACCATTTTCTATCATAATAAAATAGTTTTCTCCAATTTCAAGTTGCATTATAATTAAAATTTTAACAATCTTTGACATAAAATTGATTGAACTCATTTTTTTCTACTCAATTCTATCTTTATGGAAGTATTTAAAAATTTAACCTATTTACATTATAGGTTAAATTTAAAAATTTAATATATTTACATTACATTATTTACCTATTTATACATATTTAAGGTGTACAACATGATGTTTTGATATACATAAACAGATGATAACTACAGTCAAGCAAATGAACATATCCATCATCTCACATGGTTATCTTATTTGTGTACGTGTGTTGGTGGGGTAAAAGTACCCCACGACTCCCTCAGCAAATTTCCAGTATACAATACAATATTATTAATTATAGTTAGTACTCAGGCTGTTCTAGATTTATTCATCCTATATAACTGTAACTTTGTACCCTTTGACTTCCATCTCTCCAACTCCCCAGCTGCCGATAACCACTATTCTTTGTTTCTATGCATTCAAGTTTTTAAAAATTTCCCCCTGTAAGTGAGATTATGTAGTATTTTTCTTTTTCTTTCTGTGAGTGGCTTATTTCACTTAGCATAATGTTCTTCAGGTTCATCCAAGCTGTGGCAAATTGCAGGATCTCCTTTCTTAAGGCTGAATAATATTCCATTGTGTGTGTGTGTGTGTGTGTGTGTGTGTGTGTGTCTGTATCTGTGTGTATATATCACAATTTTCTTATTTATCTGTGGACAGATACTTAGGCTGTTTCCATATCTTGGCTGTTATAAATAATGCTGCAATGAATATGGGAGTGCAGATATTTTGATGAGGTGGTGATTTTATTTCATTTGAGTATATACCAGAAGAGGGATTGCTGGGTCAGGTGGTATTTTTAGTAACCTCCATATTGTTTTTCATAATGGCTACACTAATCTACATTCCCACCAACAGTGTACAAGGGACTGAATCAATTTGAATGTTAACTAGAAACATTTATGAATTTATTTTTGTGTGTGTGCTTATGTTTCCCTTTGAGAAATGCGAATAATTAAGCAAGTGTCCAGAAACTGTGGTGCATCATTTTCCCTTAAGTATTTCATAACCTTCCTTTGATATGCCAACATGTCCTCATTATCATTATACCTTTATTATATTTTATGCTCTTTCCTCCCACATTACCAAAGTTTCTCAAAGTACGGTCCTCAGCTAGTTTGTATTACCCAAGAAACTTTTAAAAATGCAGATTCAGATTTACTGAAGTAGACTTTTGGAGTGGGGTCCAGGAATTTTCACTTACAAAATGCTCCTCAGATGATTTCTAAATCAATCATCTATCTAATCCTGTTCATCCTGTCTGTTTTTCTGTCTATAGACTCAAATTTAGGAACCATTGGTCTAGTATATTCCAGGAACCTGACAGGCATTTTTATATATATATATATATATATATAAGTCATTTATATATATATATAAGTCATATATATATATAAGTCATTTATATATATATAAGTCATTTATATATATAAGTCATTTATATATATATATATAAGTCATTTATATATATATATATATATATATAAGTCATTTATATATATATATAGACGGAGTCTAGCTCTGTCGCCCAGGCTGGAGTGCAGTGGCGCGATCTCGGCTCACTGCAAGCTCCGCCTCCCGGGTTTACGCCATTCTCTTGCCTCCGCCTCCCGAGTAGCTGGGACTACAAGCGCCCGCCACCACACCCGGCTAATTTTTTGTATTTTTAGTAGAGACGGGGTTTCACCGTGTTAGCCAGGATGGTCTCAATCTCCTGACCTTGTGATCCGCCTGCCTCGGCCTCCCAAAGTGCTGGGATTACAGGCGTGAGCCACCACGCCCGGCCAGTGTTATATTTTTAATCATTGAGATGGTCATAACTGTAAAATTGCAATTATAATTTAAGGGGATGGTGGCTCAAAGACAGTAAGTGGCTTGTCCAAGGTCATACAACTAGCAAATTGTAGACCTGAGAGTAGAAGCCAGATTGTCAATAGAGAATAATCTTACTTGGTAAAGAAAAAAAATCTTGAGCTTTTCTATAGCGATTGATCTCAATGCTTTATGGAATCAGTTATTCAACTCAGCTGCAAGAGTCTCTCTGGTGTGGATGTAGGCTAAATTGTGAGATATGTATTTGGTAAGGTAACTTAGCCATCATCCCATTTATGAGATAAGCAATATCTCACTAGGAGCCTTGAGAAAAGGAATAAGGGATGAATTAGTTACACCTAGAGGAGCTCTAGATGATCAGTTTAGAGCAGCAAGAGGTATGGTTTCAACAGAGTCCCATCATTGTTGAGATTGGTACTAAAACTATGGGAGAACTAAGTTTATTTTCTCTTGCTAAAACATCTCTAAGTGAAAGTCTTTAAAAGGCTTATGAAAACTTAAAAGGCCCTTGGACATCAAATGACTGTTAACAACAAATTAATCAGAAACATATGGATTAAATTTCTCATAAAATAATTTTAGGTTTAAAATTATATGAAAAAGCTCAGGGCAAAATATCTTTTAGGTTTGTTCAAACCAAACCCTAAGTTCTTGGGGAAAGTTGGAAATACTTTAACAATATCAGGATGACACTGAGCACTTACTAGCATCTTCAGGTAACACAGAAACGCTGAGTCCCATTCTCCTGCAGTGGGGTGGAGCCTGGACTAATGTGGAAATGCAAAAAGCAGCTCTGACAGATTCCCCTGATGTTGGGTGGTGGGATGGGGTGGCAGAAGGAGTTTGGAGGATGAGGATATGGTTTTCCACTCTTCCCAGAGAGAGCTGGCTAGTGGCATTTTTTCTTCGTAGGCACTGTCCCATTCCCACCCTTGGAAAGTCTTCTAGGAGCAACCTAGGTGTGATGGAGAGAGATCTGACTGGGTGGTCAGAAGACCTGTATTTTTTTTTTTTTTTTTTTTTTTTTTGAGACGGAGTCTCACTCTGTCACCCAGGCTGGCGTGCAGTGGCACAATCTCAGCTCACTGCAAGCTCTGCCTCCCGGGTTCACGCCATTCTCCTGCCTCAGCCTACCCAGTAGCTGGGACTACAGGCGCCCGCCACCGTGCCCGGCTAATTTTTTGTATTTTTAGTAGAGACGGGGTTTCACTGTGGTCTTGATATCCTGACCTCATGATCCACCTGCCTTGGCCTCCCAAAATGCTGGGATCACAGGCGTGAGCCACCGCGCCTGGCCAAAGACCTGCATTTTAATCTTAGCTCTGTCACTTCCCAGTTGGCTGATGTTGGTCAAGTCACCTCCACCCCAGGACAGAGGAATTGTCTTTCATGATCCACAAAGCTTCCTAAGCCTCAGTTTCCCACCCATTAGATGAGAATTGCATACACCTTGGAGTAGTGTTGGGAAGATTTAGGTGAGATGATGATGTAATCCACTTAGCATAGTGCCAGGTACCTTTTAAGTGCTCAGTAAGTGATTAATATTGTTATTCTTTGGCATGATCATAAGGTTCTGAGATTTTTAAGTAAAAAGGAGCTAGTTGCCACCCAGAATGTGCCAGGAGGGAGGAATAAAGGAGGGGTTGGGGGAAGGAAGGGTTTTCCTTGCATCCAGGTAGGAAGTAGATTTCAGAATTGAATTTGAAACTAAGGATGTCAAATTTTATTTGGTTAAAAACAGCTTTTTGGTTCTTTATTTTAAAAAATAAGTATCAATCATTGATGCATAGATGATTATTCTAAATTTTTGTTTGGAAATAGTCTGGCTTATATATATATATATTTTGTACAAATTATTGTCCCAAAGAGTTTTAAGAGATACAAGTGTAAAAAAAAATTCGAAATGGATAATTGAGTCTTGTGAAAAACATCGATCTGCTTTTATCAATTTCCTTCATTCTTTCTGATATAGGCTTCCACATTTGCCACCTACCTGCCTAGAGAGCATGGCCATCTGTAAGGGCAACTCAAGGCTCTGTAAATTTATCTTGATCTTCAGAAGTGACCCACTTTCCCATTTCTCTCAACTCTCCTCTCTCCTGCAACCCAACCTCTCAGTGTACTCACAACTTAGGGAGACTGCATACTGGACTAAATTTGTCCATTTGTGGAGGGGTCCACCCCCAAAGATGTTTTCTTGACCTAAAAATGTTCTGGTTACTGTTGTCTACATAGTGCAAAAGAAGAATTTTAAGATGTATGGATCCAACCATCATATAGTTGAGTATATTCTCTGAGAATTCTTTAAGTTTTAGATATTTGAAAAATATGTAAGCACCTAAGTATGTGTTCTGTTAATTTGTGTCCTTAGCTCCTTTAGGTTCATTTTTTGTGTTCAAGTTTATATGACCTTGAGCACCAAGTATAAAATAAAACACATCTGTCATGCCTGAGAAATGAAGTGTGAATCTCTTCTGTTATTGGTTGCATAACCATTTGTTCATTTGACTGTATACATATTTTATTATAGATTTTAAATGAAAGAGGGCTAAAATGCAATAATTTAATGTTACCATGAGAATTCAATTTATTTTTATTATTTCCAAATTTATAGTTAACTGTAGTTTTGCTTGTATTTTACAGTGTTACACATTTTGGGGGTATATCTACAATGGAAAAAGCCATCTACTGCTAAGAACTTCTTGTTAAAACTAGCTTGCATAAACTCGGGGCAATGTGTTACATAATAAGACAATTTACAGTCATCATGATAACAGAGGCTGTTTGCTGGAAAGAAAAGATAGCAATATCTGTAAAACTGCACCTGCAAGGAGGTTATAATTTCTGTGCGGCTGTCATAAACAATGTGAATCATGGATTATTACCATTTTTAAGGGCCCCATGCATTTCCCATTATTTATTATAGCTCCTATAGGACTTACCCCTGTATACTCACATGGATTGAGATAGATATATATTCAGACACACAGATGTGTATATAGTTATATACTTATACACATATATGCACACACATTATGCTTGTAATTTATGGCAAACAAAATAAATAAGCTCAATGGCTAAAACCTTGCAAAACACCCAAACTTAGACAAAAGGAGGTTTTACATCTGCCTGTTAACTCAGGACTAAATCCCTGGAAGGACTCTCAAAGCTGCTGCCCAGGTTTTCAAGAAGAAACCTCAATCTTGTCAATGAACCGAAGCCAAAGGTCAGAGTTCCCTTCGGTGTACATGCAGTCAGTGGGCCCCATTTGTCATTTTGCTCTGGGTTCTGTTGAGCTGCATCTAGCCCCAAATGCCCATAGATGTGACTCATTCCAGCAAAACCAAGTGGGGCTCGCTCTTTGCACTTTCCTGTTGTCATCACAAGCTGTTTATAAGCCCCATTCTCTTGGTGCCATATGATTCCCTGCTGCAAATGAATCACTTCTGTGTAATACCTACAGTTTAATTGATTATATGTTTGATTTCTATCTCCTGTCTCTTTCTTGATAACAACCTTGACCATTCTTGGACATTCCTAGTCTCAACACTCTCTGTTGGTTATCTGTTGCCACAATAATGCTGCATAACAAACAACTGTGCAACCTTAGTGCCATAGCAAGCATTCATTGCTCATTCTCAAGTTGGCCAGGGTTTGGCTAGAGGGATCTGCTGATTTTGACCGGGCTTTCTCACCTGTTTGGGGGCAGCTGGCTGTCCAGTGACCTAAGATGACCTTAGTTGGGGCAACTTGGCTTGTGCTAGGTGTCTTGTTATCTTTTAGCAGGTGAGCCTAGGCATGTTCTCATTGTGTTGTTAGAGGTGCAAGCAGGAGGGTGAGGTGCGAGCAGGAGGGCAAAGTTCGTTGTGAAGCACTTTTCAAATCTTTTTGCATCGCATTTCTGACATCTCATTGGCCAAAGCAAATATTGTGGATGAGCCCAGAGTGAGAGTGGAGGGCATTGTCAAATTACATGGCAAAGGGCATGGGTATGGAAAGGGGTAAAGAATTGGGGCCATGATTTTGGTGTATAGGAATAGAAAGGTATAATACACCTTTCTTCCTATAGAACTGTCCTTCAGAAAAGGATCTAAGCAACATTTCCACTGAGCTGCAATGATGGTTTTATGCAAAACCTAATATATTGCCACTACCATGTCCATCTACTTTTATACATATGACAATAAGAAATGGAGTTCCATGGTGGGACTGAAGATGATGACATATTCTTTGTCATTCCTTCCACCATGAGGTGGCATCTCATTCTCCATCCCATTGCATCTGGGTTGGGTCAGGGGCTCTTTGATCAATGGGGCACTGTGGAAATAACACTTTGCCTGCTCTAGGCTCTACCTTTCATAGAACTGGCAGCTTCTATGTTCTCCTTTTTGGAATTTGTGCTCTTGAGATGCATCCTCTCAGAACACAATTGCCATGGAGAAGTCCAAGCTATGTGGAGAGGCCACATGTGGGCTCTCTGGTCGAAAGCAACCTCAACTACCAACCATGTGACATTAATGCTTCAGTTCAATTGGGCCTTCAGATGACTGCAGCCTTAGCTAGCATCACATGGAAGAGAAGACCTGTCCAGCTCAGCCCAGAATTATGAGAGATGGTAAAATAATTAAGCCACTAATATGTGGGACAGTTTGCTGTGCAGCCATAGATAATCAAAACAAGCTCCAAGAGGAACATTCTAGACACTAGGCCAGGGTGAAGGTGGTATTTTTGATCTTTGGGTTTTTCTAGAGCCTTTGAAAAAGGCAGTGACCTATTTTACTTAAACTTAGCGTGAAATTCTTAAATAGTTCCCTGAAAAGGTAAATGCAGTTTATAAAGGGTGCTGATGTGGAAGTAGAGAATCACAGAAACTATGCAAAGGTCTTAACTGTTGCAGGTTTTGCCTTATTAAGCACCTCAGGCTTTATTATCTATTCCTGACTCCAGACAGCACTGCAGGGAGCTTTTCAGAGAGCAGAGAGGGGGCAGCTTCTCTCATCACTTCCTGAGGCTTACATGTGCCATTTGTGCACATGCATGTGTGTTGTTATTTTTAAAAATGTGCTTTTTCTGCTGATTTCATTCTTTGGTGACACTCAGCATGGTTCAGGGTCCTGTGTGCCATACCTCCATTGTTGAATACTAATCTGTGTCCCTAATATTAGATTTAATTTTGAAAGAGATTTGCTGTTGTGGCTGACAAATCACATTGTGTCTGGCATAGGAATTGTCACCTACTATGAATTCTCCAGAATTTTGCTCTTCTCCTTGTTTCAGATGGTCGGATGGTTGGATGTAGATGGTACAGCAGACTGTATCATCATTTAGCTCAGATGTTTCTTCCAGCTAGCTGCAAAATTTCTACACTGTCACTCTTAAACAGGGCCTTAAGGGCCACAGACTAAAGACAAATAGCAAGCCTGGTGCAGTGAAGATAGTTCTGGGCCCAAGCTTAGGAGACCTGCTACCAACTAACTGTGTGATGTCTGTGAGTTTCTTTAGCTTCTCTGGGTCTCAGTTTCCTCATATGTAGAGCAGGGGCAGGATAGAGATGACAGTCCTATAAGGCCCCTTCCAATTGTACAATTCTTGGATTTCACAGAGCACCTGGAGACATGAACAGTGGCTTTTGGAAACTCCTTTGAGGGTTCTTTCCATGATGTAGGCAGTGTGGGGTGTCATAAGGAACATGTCCCTTAGGAAAATGAGCATGCTTCAGATCCTTACCTCCTGCTCTCCCTGCTTACTTTCCATGTTTAGTTTGAAAATGAGATCTATGGTCTTACAGTATTGCTGTGATTCACTGCCAATATTTGCTGAAGTGAACCAAAGGGACGGGTTAGGTTGGAATATAGTAAAGAAGGCCAAATGACAGAAATAGTCACTTAAACCGATGAATTGAAAATCCAGTTCTTTTCTTCATGATGGTGAGGGGTCTTCCAAGATGGCTGAGACACCCCCTCTCCTTTTCCTACACTTCTTTGTTTCCTGAGCTGTTGGAAGCAGCCCAAACACCTAGGGTAGCTCTGGCATTGTTAGTACATCCTGGTCTGGACCCATTCCCTCAGGAGGGGGTGGGGAGCCTAGACTCTGGGGTGCAAGCTGAGGGGAGCATACCAGATGGCCAGATGAATGTCACACTGGTACTTGGTCCTGTGGCAGAGCTCTGGGTGATGAATGGTGCACTCAAATGAAGAGCATTACATTAAAAATTTGGAAAGGTATATTCACGTAGCGATGGCAAAGCCAGTGACCGTGTGGGTGCATCCAATCACTTTTTAAGTGCTATGGGGTCAGCAAAGCATAAAACTTCTTTTGCCCAGAACTTTTTTCCCCCCTAATTTTTAAGCCCATGTGCATTTTAATGGAAATTTAATCGTATGTTTTAGATTTATTTACACTTAACTCATCAAAATGTTGTTTTGCAAGAGGGATTCAAGGTCCAAGAAGCCTTTTTGAGTTTTTTTATAAGCTTTTTAAGGACTTTTCTTTTTTCTTATAAACAGGAAACCATGTATCACTGAGAGCAAACAAACTTGAACCCTAAGAGGTTCAAGTTTGATCTGAATCTCAGAAGTCTGAACACCAGGACTCCTCTGTGGTGAAATGGATTTCTCCATGTTTTTTCCTTAGAAATTTATAGGAAAACAGCTGAGGGTTTCAGCAGAATACTATCTATTTTTCTAAAATCAGTGAATATCCTGAAATGTACTATACAAATTAGAAATGTTACTTTTTTAGATTACTTGCTTTTGACACATTTTTTTCAGTGTTTTTCTGTGTAAAAGTTGGGTTAAGTGCAAAACCACATCAGAAGCAGAGATTTTTATTTCATGTCAAGTTTCTTAGTAATATTAAAGTTATACCAAATAAATAAATAAATAAGAAAGGTTATGTGAAAAAAGGTGCCATTTACAAGAAAAAGTGGTCTAACTTGTCCCAGTTATTTTGTCTGTACTAACTGTGTCTGTAGTGTTGAAGTGGAAAGATGATTGGTTCATTTGTAGATGTCTGTAATGCTCCCCCTGCAACCCACAGGAATTGTGAAGCAATTCTCCCAAAACACCTAATCTAAAGGAAATCATTGTTTTTATAGTCTGAATCAGTATTTATATACTTCATATACTTACACCTTTAAGATTATATGCTTTACTTATATATTCTATTTATACTTATTTACTTATGTAAGTATATGTACTTACATACTTTTATGCTTGAAATATTTTACTTATATATTCTTTGTTTACTTTATACTTGGGTACTTTATATATTCCTATAGAGTCTGGATTAGTATTTAAGTTAGAATTCATTTTCACTTTGTGTAGGCTGTGCCTATATGTACTTTGCCACTCTGTTGACATGTATTTGAGGAGTTGAAATAAGCAAAATGAACTGATCATTCAACTGAGAACTCATCACTCAGTGCTTGGTCTTTGCAGTGGCTGGAGAAGCAGGAATTGATGTAAAGGCAGTCAATTCATGGTTGCTAGAGAGACACCTTTAGAGGTTGAGGCCCTGCCAGTAGGGCCAAATGCAGGATAAGAAGCTTCCCCATGTAAAATTCACTGGAATATGTGATGTCGACTGCTCTTCTGTGAGCCTGTCATTATCCATCCTGAAGTTTTTTTTGTGTGTTTTGGTAGGAACAATGTGTGTTCTGTTCACTACCGCCTGTCTAAGCTTTATACAACTTCTATGAATCTACTATTGTAACTTTAAATTGGTTCAAAGTAAGATTTTTAAAAAAGTCTTAATATGAAAGCAGTTAATCATTTGAATTTTACCAGTACTCACTACCTACATGTAAGTTGGAAGAGTCTGAAGTGTTTTCAACAGTATCTCACACACTAAAGAACTCTTATTTTATCACTAATATTTAACAACAAATTAAAAATATATCCATATCTGGCAGAAATGTCTTTTGAAGAAACAAGTAGATTTTTAAAACACTATAAAATTTGTCAATGCCATAATCATAGCCAATGAAATAACTGACTAGAAACTTCCCCAGGTTCACATCCTTTCCAGCTGTTCAGAGGAACTCTATCACATCTGCCTGGGAGAGCAATAAAGAGACTTGGTGGCAAAACACAACACAAGTAATTGCTCATCCTGTGCGAAATGCCTTCCATCCGCTCTGGGAAAACCTCCTTGTGGCAGGAAGAAGCCAGGTAGCATGGAATAAAAGGGTAAGTAACTTGTGCCAAGCAGGTACCCAAGAGCCAGCTGGCTACCAGGGACTCATGGGCAGAAACCCAGATTTAAATGGCAAAAGCCAAAGGAAAAATAAGGATTGCACCAGCTTCAGAAATGAGCTCTTAATGGCCTCACAGAGAAGGCTGTGGGGGAATTCAGCACATGAATAAAAGATAAACAAACTTAAAAACAGGCTTTATAGGTCCGGTGTAGTGTACTAGTAGTTATGGGGTCTTTGCTGGTGCCCAGGGATGCGTCATTGTGGGTGGTTATGGCTTTTGGAACAGTGCAGAGCTGAACTGGGTAGTGCAGGTAAGTTGCTGGGTTTAGGTAGGAGGTTGAGATCTTTTTATGATCTGTTTGCAAACTGGGTCAAATTGTGTCCTCTGTATGCAGGTCACAGTCATCTTCATTCTGAATTCGACGGAATCAATCTGCATTGTCAATATTGCTGCTTAATAATTATTTAAGGTCTCTTACGTGGAATAATTCAAAGAACACATATCACATAGTTACAAACTCTACGTTAAAGCTGGTATCCTCAAAAAGGGTGAGCTATTCATGCATATGTATGTCAGGGTCACTTTTGAATGTTCATGTTATGTCATTTTTATTTTCTTCTATAGATTTAAAATAAAAATATTTGGATAGATAACATGAATTTCATGTGGGAAGAGTGCTTCTAGACAGATTTGCAGGGAGTGAGAGTCTTTCTGGCAAATTGTCCCATTTGGAGTTTTGCTCGGATCATCTTTATTTAAATTTAGTTTGGGTATGATTATAGTAAAAGAAAAAAATCAGAATTATTTATTTTAAATCTGAGAAACAAAAATCCAACAGCTTCTCCTTCCCTCTCCCCATAATCCAAACAAAATTCACATACCCATCATGATTTTATCTTTAAAGGGCCTTTACTCAAAGGAGCCAAAGAACTTGGACTTCTCTACTCCTTTCCCTGGAATACATTTGGCTTTGTTCTTTGCAGCATAGGCAATTGCTGTTAAAGAGACTTTCAGCTTAACATGTAATTAATAGTTTGGCATTTCCCCAGGGCTTTCCTCGGGACCCTTTTTCTGTATCTGTTTTGTATTACAGAGTTCCCTTGCTAAATATTTCCAGATCATATAGATTTAGATAAGACAAGTTCCAGAACTTAGAGTATTTTTTATTTTGACATTTACAGTATTTATTAGTGGAATGAAAATAATACTTTGACAAGTCCCCAAATAATAAATGGCAATATTCTCAAACTCTGAGTAGTTTAGAATAACTTTCAGTGGCTAGTGACCACCTGATAGTCAACTGTTCTCTTTTCAGATATGTTAGCAAATTTGAAATATCTTGGGATAAGTTCTTTTGGAGTGCTTTCCCATGACGATAATTGTATTTCCCCCCAGTCCCTCTGGGTGGTCGGTGGGCCTGACATATCTTGTTCCTTTATCTGTGAGAATTAAAGAGTTAGGAGGGGATGAACTATAGCTCTGGGGCAAGTCACATTCTTTGTGCCTGGGCTTAGCACAGGGTATGCTGGGAGTCATGCTGTATTCAGAGGAAGCAGCCATTGCCCCCACACCATGTGTGTTAACCAGAGGGTGATGTGGGTCACTTTGAGTACCAGGAGACATGACCTAACTGGAACAAATACTTTCAACTCAATCTGGGAACTAATTATGGTTCACTTGGATGTTTTCCAGAGCAGTCTTCAGTGAGGTGAGTTGGGTGGCCTTTATTCATTGTCTCTCTCTACCTTCTCTACAGATCTTTGCTTTGCTTATGAAACTTACCTCATTTTTGCCTCATAACTTAGTAACTTGAATATATGTCTCTATGCTCTGCTAGTTTCAAGTCTTGGAAGGGACTATATTTTTCTCATTGTATACTATCCACAGCTTTTACCATACTGCTTTGAATGCATATTTTTCAAGTTGTAGTGAGACTGTAAATCTCACAGCACTCTGTACTACTTGTAGTTAGGGTAAGGATAGCTGCCTGGAGCAAACTACCAAATTTCAGTCGTTTCACTCAGGAAAGTTTATTTCTCATTCATGGAATTGTCCAGCAAGAGTGTGTCTGGTCAGAGGTAGCTTCCTCCATGGGGTCATTCTTATTGTCAGGCTCCTTTTATTTTGTGGTTCTGCTTCCTATAGGCCCCCTGCATCCAGCCAGAGGTGGGAAGAGAGAATGGAAAAGGGATGTCTGTCTTAATCACCTTGCCTGGAAGTGATGTGCATCACTTCCACTCACTATTATTACTAATTATTTTTTCTGAGACTGAGTCTTACTCTGTTACCCAGGCTGGAGTGCAGTGGTGCGATCTCAGCTCACTGCAACCTCCATCTGCGGGGTTGAAACAATTCTCCTGCCTTAGCTTCCTGAGTAGCTGGGATTACAGGCACCCGTCACCATGCCCGGCTAATTTTTGTATTTTTAGTAGAGATGGGGTTTCACCATGTTGGCCAGGCTGGTCTTAAACTCCTGACCTCACAATTCTCCCACCTAGGCCTCCCAAAGTGCTGGGATTACAGGCGTGAGCCACCACACCTGGTCCACTTCCACTCATAGTGTATTGGTAAGAACTTGTCACATGGCTGCACCCAGGCTCAAGGATGTTGGGAGTAGCCCCTGGTGAGGCTGCTGCTTCCCAGCGGAGGAGGGGAAGCTCCAGAAAGAGCAGCCCACATGTTTGGAGGCCCGTTATCTCCACCATCTTTTCCAGAAGGTAAACAGCTTGAAAAATAACAGAACCATACAACATTAATCTGAAGTGACTTTAGAGCCATTATATCCCCATTTCCATTTTACAGCTGAAGAGACCTGGGCTTAAAGGGATAATGAGAATTTCCAGCCTATTTAGCTAGTTAATGGCAGAGTTGGGTCTAGAATCTGGGTCTGTTGACTGCCAGTTATTTCTGTGGCACTATGTCCAATCAAAGTGTTTGTGGTTTTTGCACCACTCAGGTGTAGTTACCCATCAGGTGACTGAGAACAGCAAATGAAGAGGGTATTTGTGGAAAGTTCAGGGGAGTTGTGGCATCAAGTTTCCTTTTAGGATATTTTAGTTCATTTGCGCTTCTATAGCAAAATACCACAGACTGGATAATTTATAGACAATGGAAATTTATCTTCACATAGTTCTGGAGGCTGGGAAGTCCAAGATAAAGGTGCTGGCAGGTTTGGTGTCTGGTAAGGGCTGCTCTCTGTTTCCAAGGTGGTGCTTTATTGCTGCGTCCTCTGGAGGGAACAAATGCTGAGTCTTCACATGACAGGAGAGTAGAAGAGAGTGAACTCAGCCCCTCAGGCCCTTTCCTGAGGGCCATAATCCCATTTATGAGGGCTCTGCCCTCATAACTGAATCGCCTCTTAGAGACCCCACCTCTTAATACTATCAGATTGGCGATGAAGTTTCAACATATGAATTTTGGGAGGCATTCAGACCATAGTAGTATGTTTAATTCAGCTCCTACTTACCTCTATGACTTACCAAGGTCCTCTCTCCGTGTGGTAACCCACAATAGTAGTAAGTTGGCTGGGTTTGGAGGTGAGTGAGAAGTGAGAGCATGATTGGGGTCAGAGGTGTGGCCGGAATGACTGATGCTGCCTGTGGAGTCGTCCTGGTATTTACTCTCCAGGTAAGGTGTTGTGTGAGTTGAAAGAACACGTGTCTGAAACTTCCTGGTGATCAGCATGAATATCCTCTTAGAGTTATTTTTTATATTTAGAAGGCTCTTGTTAAAATGTATTTGTAGAAATTAATGAGGTAATATATAAGCATCCAAAAATATGTTTATTGATCTATTTGCCAGCATGTTGATCAGCAAGCAGGGTCTTAAGTGAACAAGAGGGTGGACAGATAAGTTTTAAGAGGGAGTAAGAGACCAAAGAGGTTTGGAGGATGGGATATTTCAGGGAGGGAAGACCAGAGTGTGCCACGTGAGTGGTGGAGGGAGAATATTTGTCAACAGAAGATTAGGATGAGGGCACTGGGTAACTGAGAGATAATACAGAAAGAGGGTGCTAGCTGGGAGGGTCGGGAACACCACAGAGACAAGTTTCTTCTTTCCCTTTTTGATCCCTTGGTGGGGCTCACCATCATCATCACATGGCAAAACATCCTGGATCCCAGACCTGGCTCTGTCATTCAGCCCTTGAATAACACTGGAGCAGTGACTTTGCTTTTCTGGGCTTCAGTTTCTCCAACTGTAAAACACAAGTGGTGTGTGAGACCACTAGTTTTCTGTGTTACTTGGGTCCTTGGGAGTCTTCTGGATGTGATTCACAGGTATCACTGTAGGCATGGGGGCGGGTAGCAAGCAGGCATTTTCTGCCCTGCTCCCCGCCTCACCCCAAAAATACAAATTAGCTCTGTGACGTCTGAATTTCTACAGAAAATTGTTTGAAGGTCAACGTCTAAAGAAAATTTTAAAAAGCACTCAGCCTATACCATTTGTCAGGCTTTCTCTGGTTCTGACATTTTGGGAATCTGGTCAGTACCCAAAGCCTTCCGACCTCTAAAGAAACAGGGCTAGGATTTAAAGTCGGCTGTGATTCTACAATTCATACTCTTCTTCAGTCTAGGTGTCTTACCTGGGAATCACCTCATTTGGCTGTTGGTTCTTTTGCAGGTGTGCTCTGCCTTGTCAGGGTGACTTAGGTGCTCATCTGGGCTATGAAGCCCTCACTAAGAGCAGTGTTCAGCACAAGGCAGTCTGATGCCTGGTGAATGATCCATCACTTACAAGCTCATCAAAGTTGCACCACTTCTGAGGGTCAGGAAGCCCCAGTAAGGTACCTGGGACAGTTCACAGAACACCACCCTGATTATTTTATGGTAAAGCGTGGTAAGATTCTGGTTTTCAGCAATGAGAAGCTACTCACACACACACCCTTAAGTCTAAAACACAGCCATATATTGAGAGGTATCTGGATTTTTTTTTGAAGACTTTCAACCTCCCGCAGCTTTTTGCTTCTAGATTAATGTTTTTAATGGCTTTGTCACTCTTAGTCCTATTAGTAAATTCCATTCAACCTGCAAATTAATTGTTCAGGAGCAAAATCAAGTTGAAGATGGGCTTTTAATCTGCCCTGCCTCAGCCCACTTCCATGTTTGTATAAGTTTGAAAGCTTAGCCTATCTCCCTTATTCTGGCTCTTTGAATAGCATAACCTTGGTGATGAATTCCAGATGCTGCACTACAGAGTGCTTCAGGGGCTTATACATTACAGTTCTCAGCAAATAAATGTATTTTTTTCCTTGTGATTAAAAGGCTAAACAGCAGGTCATGCGTACCTATGCATGCAAAAGGGTATTTATATTTTGGATCAGGTGAAATGCACCTGGGTGCTGTAAATATCATGGATCACTGTGATGTGATTGAATCTAAAAGTCTGCATAGCTCAGAAGACCAACTCTAGACTTGCTCTTTTTCCTTTTCCCTTCTACCTTTTGCTTCTTCCCTCCCCTTCCTGTCCCTCCACACTCCCTCTTTCCTGCTCTTTCCTCTCTTCCTTTTCTCTTTTTAAATACCCTTTGAAAGCAAAAGTTCAGCAGGTCATTCTTTCCCATGATCGGTGATGAACCTAGACCATCAGGGTTGATGTGAGGTTTTCCTTCACATCTCAGAGGGGAACCTGAACTATCAGTGCTTATTAAAAGGTCCTGTCGAATGTATTTCAGTAGGGATCACAATCTCAAAATTGCTCTAAAAGTCTGGAGCCTACACCTTGGAGAGCCTGGGCTTCCCTTAACATTGCTTTTCTAATTACTGTGTTTGGGAGGTGGTTGGGATTGGGGGACTTTTCCCAAGGCTTCACATTTCAGAGCAAAGGGAGCTCCACTGGAGAGATACTCCTGGCCTCCTTTCCTACCCCTGCAAGGTGGGAGAGCTTTGGAGAAGGAATGGGGCTGAGAGCCCAGCCAGGTCAGCCCTCTTTCTGGGAGCCCAAGGCAGTAGCATCTTTCTCTACCTTTAGTCTGGCAGGAAGCCTGGCAAGGCATGAACTCTTCCCAGACTGGAGCCTGGGGTTTTGGCATAAGCTCAATCCTGTGGAAGGTTATCATGTTTCTTGGCCAGTCCTGGCAATGACATATGTACATACACATGTGCACAATGTTTTATTAATAATAAGGATGATACTGGGGATCTCCATCTTGCTGAGTCCTTGACACTCTCTAACTTGGTACAGAGCGTGGATGAAGTAGGGGATCTTCTGTGACCCTAATAGTTATTAAAGTAATCATGCTCATGAAAAATTTGAAAATAGAGAAAGATGCAAAGAAGAAGTCATCCATAATTCTATTGGGATAACCCTTTTAACATTCTCTGTGTTAATCCTTTAAAACTTTCAGTCTCTTTTCTGTTTACCCTTCCCTCTCTCTTCCTCTTGTACAAATATAGGCAAGAAAACACACATTACATATATATTATGGTGATGTGTGAGTGCAAGTATATATATACACACACACACACACATATACCCACATTATCACAAATTAAGATCATGCAGTATTAATAATTGCTATCATTTAAATTCTTACCATGTGCCTTATTGTATAATAAGTAACATAACCTCACAGTAACTCCATAAAGTGGATACTATTTTAATCTAATTTTATAGATGAAGAAACTGATCACAGAAAGTTTAACTCCTTGCCCAAGCTTACACAGTAAGTGGCAAATAAACCTTTAAGCTCAGTTTGAGTTTTAATCATCACATGGTGTAGCATGTATACTACACTGTGTAGTACGTTTTGTTTTGGAATCTGTTCTTTTTACTCAATACTTCATGAACAGTTTGTTCATGTCGTTACATATTCTTCTAAAATAGGATTTTAATAGTTGCACCAAATTTAAGTACAAGGATATGCATTGTATTTAATCTCTTACCTTAGAGATTTGGTTTGGTGGTACATTTTCTCTACCATAAGTAACACAGCAATGAATATCCTTGAGCTACATTTTTGCTCATAACTCTGTTTATTTCTTTAGGCTAGATGCTTAGACATTGAACTGCTGAGGTGAATAGGGTCTGCCTATTTTTCAGGCCTTTGATGCTCCAGTCAAAGTCCTGATCCACCAGCTCCCCGCTTGCAGCTGCATGGATGCAGGGACAAAGAACTGGGAGATGCCCCTCAGGTCTCCGCATCTTGCCCATAGGGTGTATTGGTTGATCTGGAGTGGCCTTTCTTTCTTGCTAGCTTGCTTTCTTGCTTGCTTTTTCTTTGTATTTTCTTTTATTTTTTTTCTTCCTTTTTTCTTTCCTTTTATTTTTTCCTTTCCTTTCCTTTTTTCCTTTCCCTTCTCCTCTCCTCTCCCATTTCTCCTTTCCTTTCCACTTTCCTTGTCCTGTCCCTCCCCTTCCCTCCCCTCCCTCTCTCCCCTCCCCCCTTCCCCTTCCCTCCCCTCCCCTCCCCCTCCCCTTCCCTCCCCTCCCTCCCTCCCCTTCCCTTCCCTCCCCTCCCTCCCTCCCCTTCCCTTCCCTCCTTCCCTCCCCTCCCCCCTCCCCTCCCCCCTCCTCCCCTCCTCTCCCCTCCTCTCTCCTCCTCTCCCCTCCCTTTTGCTTTCCTCTCCTTTCTTTTTCCTTTCGTGACAGGGTTTCACCATGTTGTTCCAGCTGGTCTCAAACTCTTGAACTCAAGCTATCCTCCTGCCTTGGCCTCCCAAAGTGCTGGGATTATAGGTGTGAGCTACCACACTGGCCTGGTTTTTCTTTTTAACTGCTGTTTTAAAGCTTAGATTTACAATAATCTTCTGCCTTTGATGGAAGATCTTTGGTTAGTGTCCCTCAGAATATATTTGGTTAGCAAGAATAAGCAGGCTCATATCCTAATTCCTTGGCTCTTTAACGTGATGAATGCCCATTCTACATCATTGTTGCAAGAGACTGAGGATCTCCTCAGTGACATGTCCCTGGCACCCCTCTCCCACCTGTGCCTCTGCTCTTCTGGTGACCTCACACACAAGGCCCTTTACTCTCATCTTTGCAAGTCTGTATTCTATTTATTCTCAAGGACCAGCAAAATCCTACCAAATGGCACAGTCATGTTTGGCTATCTTTGTTCAGAATTATCAATCTTATGTCTCATTTTCCTGCCTATTCTTCCTAGAAGCTAGATTTCCTGGAAGGTAGTCTTTATCTTTTTTTGATAATTCCATTTCATTCATTTTTTTCAGTTCATTCATTCATTCAAAAACCAGTACTGTGCTGAATGAATAAACTTGGAAACAACAAAAATAATACATTGGCAGACTCTTTCTTCAGGTCTAGTAGGGAAGAAATATTACATAAGCCAAGAAATTCTGTACAGTGTGTTAAGTATTATAATAGGAGAGTAGTATGTATAATGACAGAAAAGAGAGGAGTCGGCCGGGCGCGGTGGCTCACGCCTGTAATCCCAGCACTTTGGGAGGCTGAGATGGGCGGATCACGAGGTCAGAAGATCGAGACCATCCTGGCTAACACAGTGAAACCCCGTCTCTACTAAAAATACAAAAAAGTAGCTGAGCGTGGTGGCGGGTGCCTGTAGTCCCAGCTACTCGGGAGGCTGAGGCAGGAGAATGGCGTAAACCCAGGAGGCGGAGCTTGCAGTGAGCTGAGATCACGCCAGTGCAGTCCAGCCTGAGTGACAGAGCAAGACTCCGTCTCAAAAAAAAAAAAAAAAAAGAGGAGTCACAACATGTGAATGGGAGGATGGTGGAACATGAGCATGACTTAGCCAGATGAAGTGGGGAAGTAGGAGGAAACTCCAAACATCTGGAACAGGATGGGAGAAGGCATTAAGGGAAGGAACAACATCCATAGTCGACAAAGTGAGGGGAGCCACAATTAGTGACTCTAGCTGGAGCAGTGTGAGGCATTAGTGGGGAACTGAGTGCCTTGACATTCTGTACTTACCCCCATTGTGGCTTTACTACAACTGACATGACTTCTTACTTACCTACCTCGCTCTCCCACCAGACAGCAAGTCCTTTGAGGGTACTTACATCTCTTCTGGCACTGTACAAACTCTGCATCCAGCACAGTGCTTGCCCCGTAGTGAGTGGGGAGACTCAGTAACTATTGAATGAATCGATGGAGGAGGAAGGTGAGAACAGGTAGCAAAGGAAGTTACCAGTAGTTTTCACAAAATGCTAGTGTCTTAGTCTGTTTGCTGCTGCTACAGCAGACTACTACAGACTGGGTAATCTGTAGAGGAAATTAACTGATTTGGCTCTCTGTTATGGAAGCTTGGAAGTCGTACGCTGAGAGGCTACATTTGGTGGGGTCTTCTTGCTGCATCATAACATAGCAGAAGGTATCATGTGGTGAGAGAGAGAGGAGTGGGGAAGGCAAAGGATGGGACTGGAACTTCATCCTTTTATCAGGAACCCATTCCCATGATAAGTACATTGATCAGCTCATGAGGACGTGCTCTCATGACCTAATTGCCTCTTAAAGGCGCCACCTCTTATCACAATGGCAATTAAATTTCAATATGAATTTTGGAGGAGACACTTGAACCATACAAGCCAGTCATACATTCACAACTCTCATGTACTTTCTACATCAGTTTGAAACTAAGCCACCCTTTTTCCTTCTTCAGTTGAATCAATGCCTGCCAGACTCATTCCAGCCCTTGAGAGGGGATCTTTATTTGGTCGAGACTTCCCTTTCCCTGTAATTCTTCCTGTTGTGTGCTGAATTTTTTGGCTTAAAACAATAAACATTATTGCTCACATGGTATTATTGTTCTCATTCTCCTTCATGTTGTTTATCAAACATTTGTTCCTTATATAATTATGTCATCAGGCGTTTTGTGTCTGCTAGAATATGAGCTTCATGAGGGCAGGGATACCTTACTTTGTCCCATTATTAGGGCCTAGCACAGTGTCTGACATG
Organism: Chlorocebus sabaeus; assembly: GCF_047675955.1. Lineage (NCBI taxonomy): Eukaryota > Metazoa > Chordata > Mammalia > Primates > Cercopithecidae > Chlorocebus > Chlorocebus sabaeus. The sequence goes on from NC_132911.1 coordinate 99,114,203, forward strand.
CTCAGTAATACTCAATAACACTTATAGGACAAACGAATGTAACAAACTCCTAGAGAGCTTGCTGTTTATTGCACATATTGTCGTGATTGCTTATACATTGCACTCTTTTTGTTATTTCTATGGACAGATTTTGAGCTTTTTGAGACTACTGTATCTGTACCAGGAATGCAGAGTAATACTAGATTCTCTCAGACTCAATGTTGAGGGACGATCAATTTGATTTGTATTACCTGTGGGGTGTCTCTGAGTCTCTCTCCAAGCAATTTTCATATTCTCCAAGACTAGTCTTGGAGAATCTCCTGGTTGAGTGCCCTCTAATATGTAATTAATGATGAATCTTAGCAGTTCACGTTTTCAGAAGTCTTTCTAGGTATGACCTCACCACCACACTGTGATGCCTCACTGCCAAGGGACTCCATGTGACCCTGGGTGAGGTCTCTCAGTCCAGCCAGTCTGCAGTTTTGGTGTTCATAAGATTATGAGCCTGGGGAATGTGCCCAGATCCAACCACTCATTCTTACCCTGCCCAGATATTTTGACCCATAGAATGTGTGCACGCTGATTTCAGATGGAGACCAAAGTATCCATTGGCCAAGCAAGCTTTAATAACCTAAAACCCTCTTAATGCTGAATCTTAATTCGGATAGCCAATTTGCCCAGCACTGAAAGGTTTCATGGGAAGTGGGACCTAAATTGCTAAAACCAGGACAGTTCTGGAAAAACTGAAATGTTGGTCATCTTGATCTCACTAGAGATTCTGATTGGAGAATGCGGTGGGTGCTTCAATCAAAGAAAGCTGCACAAAGTGAGCAGGTCTAGCCTGGTTTAACCCCTGGGTCGAAAATGAGGGTGGGTTTGATAGCCCCTTGAGTCTGCAATTGGTGGCAGAAGTGAGGGCAGTCTTGTATATTGGCAGCACCCTCTCTAAAATGGTACGGTTGACTAACTCTTGCAGTTGTTCTGAATTTTTTGCACCTTAGGAAGCATTAGAATCAGGAACTGAAAACAGAATCTTAATCTCTTAGTTTGTTTTCCCTCAGAAGTGGATCCTGAGTTAAGGATAGAAGGGCAAGTTGCTTATTTGAGAGAGAAAGGCAAACACTGGCAGGGGAAGAGGAGAGAGAGGAAGGACAAGGCAGCCAGTAAAGGTTATTTTATTGAGCTGGTTGCCAGCTCTGGGTGACTGGAGCTTAGTCCTTAATCTTTTCCTCTAGAGGAGAGTTTATCGACTTTGGCACTCTTGCCATTTGGGGCTGAATAATTCTTTATTGTGTGTGGGCCTTCCTGAGCATTGTAGCATATTTAGCAACATCCCTGGTCTCTATTCAGAGGTGTCAGTCACATTCCCTCTCCCCAGTGTGTGACAGCCCAGAACGTCTTCAGACAGTACCAAATTGCCCCTAGTTTATAACCAGTGTTCTAGAACACACAGAGTTTTCCCACCTGGGTGTTGAGGGAGCTGGGATGTTTATGTGCTGATGGAGGCTTTGAAGAAATCTCTTGGGCAAACGCTGGCAGCTGGAATTTGATAAGTGTGCACTAAAGCGGAGAAGTCCAAGGTCGCTGGGTGGGGCACAGACCGCACCTGCATTTCTCCACCTTCTTTAGATACTTGTTATCTCTGCAGATGGACTTTCTCTTTTTCTCTGTCAACATGATGAAATATGACTTTCTACCACTCCCGGCCACAAATACACATCCCATCAGCTTTAAAATTCTAATTCCAAGTTCCTAGCATAGATGATCTGATTGGCCCAATTTGGGCTGGGTATTCATTTGGACCCAATCAGCTGTGACCATATAGTACAAACATGGCTTTCAAGGTGCCCACACCTGTTTCAGTGCAGGGTACATGGGCAGCATAAGGAGATGGCTGTCATTGCGGACAGCAGGGATGGGCAATTATTTCAGCCACCCTTCATCAGGCATCTCTCGTGTGCAAGGCTATGTAAAGGGCACATGGACAAATGACTTGTCAGAGTGCAGAGAGAACGTGAGGAGAATACAGAACTCAAAGACAGAACTGAGACCTTTGGGGTTGATGGTTTAGGAAACATTCCCCTCTCCCCAGTGCCTGCGTGAGTGATTGTGCCTAGGAGAGTAGGAAGATAAGTTGAGATAATTGTCTTTCTGTGTGCATACTCTTTATGGTGAAACAACAGAGTGGACATTTTGGTGGGCTGGGGCAGTTTTCTCACCAGACTTTGAGATATATTTAGACCTTGCCACCAAATTCTCTCGGCCTTCTCTTGTCTTAGAGGAAGGCTGTAAAATTTGCTGTTGGATTGACTGCTCTGGTAAAGGAGGGGGGAGGTTCATGATGTGATGGGGAGGGGAGAAATGTTACTGTCTGACAGCTTTCTGCTGGGAAGAAAAGGCAGGACTTTGTATTGCCAGCCTCTCCCCTTGCAGTCTCAATTATTTTTTTTCCAAATCAATAGACACAAAACAAAAATAGGGCATAGGATGACTCTTTATCAGACCTTGGCATGAAGGGCTCTTTGCCCTTGGTGAGCCTGCCTGCCTGGGAAGTGCGAAGTATGGGCTGTCATATACCTTGTGGGCTCTTAAGATGCTTCTGCATGGAGATAGCAGCATCCTGTTGGCAGAACAAGGACACTGCTTTTAGCTTAGAATGTGTGTTTATTGTGGGCAGCTACAGGGTCCAATAGAGGTAATAGGGGTTTAACCAAAGCCCCTCCAAGTGGACATTGCCTTACACAAGTCAAGGAGGTACCAGCCATTTAGGGTGCAGTGTGACTGCTGCCCCTGGAGTTGTGCAGCAGAGTCCCTGCCAAGGCACTTCTGCAAAGAAGAATCCTTTGCCAAGATGTGATGGCACTTGTGCCCTGCAGTAGCTCTTAGCTGCTTCTGTCACTTCCCAGGCCTGGCTGTGGCAGGGGAAGGTGAACCATAGTTGGATTTAGCCAGGGTCCTTCTGACTTCCAGGTGGAAGTCAGATTTGCTTGTAATGGATGTTTTTCCAAAACTTGGGGCTTCATCAGGCTGAGGAGAGAGCGAGAAGCATGGCATAGCAACATAAAGAGATTAATAATCCCTTTCCTAAGTAGAGTGATGTGGTGGCCATGGAAATGTTCCTCTCTCGAAGACCGCCACCTACAGGGCTGGGGAACGGGGTCGGGTTGGGGGTGGTAACTGACCAAAGGCCCTAGCTGCCAGGCTTTCCTGGTACATCCATTGTCACTTTCATGTTGAGGTCATGATTCTCATAGGCTGCTCCCAGCAAATGACTGAGCAGGACAGGGATCCTGAGTCAGGCCCATTCCTGGCAGTGATGTGTATCCTTTGATGGCCAAACTTGGCTCCAGAGCTCCCTGACTGCTTTGCAGAAACTTCATCCACCCACCCTTCTCTCTCTTTACTGGGAGTCAGTCTTGCCTTGTGACCTGGCAGCTCTCTCAGCTCTACCTAGCTCCCTCCGCCTTTCTTCTCCTAAAGGTGTTTCTTCTGATAAGGTCTACCCTGTGAAATCTCATCTTGGTGGCTGCTTTTCAATGGGCCTAGATCAATGAAAAACACAGATGGCCATATAATTTATACTTCAAATTGAGGCATGTTTGGAATGAAATAATGATAATGATGCTAAAAATAATAGTAGTAAGCCAGAGCTGGCCTAAGGAAACCTAAGGAAAAATTTTTGAAGAAATTTGGCTTACTTTGAGATTCTTAAAGACATAAGAAAAGTTGATAACTGGGACTTTGCTTGATGAATTTAAAAAAAGAGAGCTCAACCCATTTAATTCCAGGAAATGATCAATTTGGTTTCACTGTTTGTAGAGCAACTCTTGTGTGCCAAGTAAGAGGCTGGAATAGAAAGATGAATAAGCCACAGTCTCTTCCTTCAAGTGGCTTGTGGTCTAGAGGAGGAGACTCACATAATTTGAAAATTTTACCAAAATACGATTCTTATAAGATGAAGAGCTGACAGTAGGATTAATTTAGCTATATAAAGACAGGACCCAGCTCCACCCAGTAGTTTCTAGTTCCTTCCTAGAAAGCAGTGCTGGTGTAGGGGAAGGGTCCTGGGTGGGCTTTGGAGGCCTTGTTTGTGCTAGTAGAGGAACAAGAGGGGTAGGGGTAGGGATACAAGCAAGGTGAGGATGGCTTCTGGTCAGGCTCTAGGATGCAGTGCAATGTGCCCCTAGCACTTTTTCCCCCTTTTAATTGCAAGAAAGCAGTTCCCCTGCATTCTCCCTAACCCCCAATACATGGCAGAAAAACAGCTCTGTGATATACACAATGATTAGACTCAAAGACATGTTTTCTAACAAATCTCTGCCCTACATACATGTGTACAAAATCAGCGGAGTGATTGTGCGTCCTCCAAGGCAGCTTGCATTTAGCAAATCCTGGCTGAATGAAACCTCCTCAGACAAGCAGACAGGTAATTGACCTCCTCTGGGCTCTGAGTGAATCACCTCTCTGAAGCAGCTGGTGCTACCAGGTTTTCTGGCAAAGTTGCTCTTTCTATAAGTGGGGCTGGGAAAGAGCAAAGTGCAATGACACACACACACACACACACACTTGTACAAAAAAACACTTGAATAAACAGATGCCTGGTTTACTCCTCTAGCCTTTTCCTTGGCCTCATGATGCCTGACAAAAATTGAGTTGAAAGTGATGGCTGGGCTAAGATGAGGCCAGCAATATGTCACCCTATCAAGCCTAGCTCTCAGGGGATGGCAAAAGCATTTAGCTCCAAGCTCAGCCATGGTGCTGCCATAAGACAAGAGCCCCATAGCTCCAGCAGTTCCTCCCTCCTCCTTTCCACATGATTCAATTTCATGCCATTTGCAGTTGTGAGACAAAAGAATGTTCCAGTTCCAAATTCCAGGCCCCCATCCTAAGCTCCCTTTGTAAGCCCAGGAAAGGAGGCCCGAGAGCCTCATGCATTCCTCTGGTTATAGGCAGCCCAAGCTGATGTTCAAGGGCTAGAACCACACCCTTGGCCTTCAACTTTTAACCCTAATGGGTAGGGAATCTCTTGAACTTGAAAAAAGTCCATGCTTTAAGAAAGAATGTTAAAAACAAAAACAAAAACAAAAACCATGGCAAAAGCTTCTTGAAGCCTGTGGCTTATTTCTCTGCACTGCAGGGGAGATCATAGCATTGGCATATGTCACTACAGTCAGGTGAAAAGGTGCTGTAGGCCATCTCAGGATAGCATACCTGCCTTACCTGTGGGGCAGCAAGTATCTTGGAAAACCTTGATGCCAGTGCATTCATTTGCTTAGCACCGTTGCTTGCCACCTGTTGTATCATAGATGGCGCTTTCCACCTACTTAGGCACTGGCTTCCACCCAAGTGGGTCCTGGGTGGATGTGGCCCCCGGGCCTCTGGGGCCCAAGCCAGTATTGTCATAGTTTAAGGTAGAGATTCTTGTCAAAAAGCAGCGACTCTAGAGTGTGTGTATGTCTTGGTAGTGATAGGGACTTAAAAAGTAATTTCTTTTGTTTTCTTTTAATTTGAGCTGCAGTCCAAATGTACTTTCAGATGGGGGTTGTAGCTTGTAATAGGAACTTACATCAAAGTAAAGCAGCCCCTTACTGTCATGACAGCAATTTAAGTCCACCTGAATGGGTTGTCTTGGTGCTGTGGGGATTTAGGCTCCACCTAAGCAGTTCCAGAGTGATGCTGAGAGGTCAGAGCTGTAGATCGGGTGCAGATGTGAATGAGAGGCAAGAAAAGGGAAGCAGGGAGTGTCCGTTGCTCTTTCAAAATGTTTTCTGGCTAATAGAAGAAGATCTCAAAGGCAGAATATAGAGGGAAAAATAGAAGACAGTATTTTTTTTGGCAGGGGGCGATGAAGGGGTGATATGGTTTGGTCGGGTAAATCTCATCTTGAATTGTAGCTCCCATAATTCCCACGTGTTGTGGGAAGCACCTAGTGGAAGATAATTGAATCATGGGGGCAGTTTCCCCCATACTGTTCTTGTGATAGTGAATAAGTCTCATGAGAGCTGATGATTTTATAAGGGTTTCCCTGTTTGCTTGCTCTCATTCTCTCTTGTCTGCTGCCATGTAGATTGTGAGGCCTCCTCAGCCACGTGGAACTGTGAGTCCATTAAACCACTTTTTCCTCTATAAATTACCCAGCCTTGAGTATATCTTTATCAGCAGCATGAAGACAGACTAATACAAAGGGTAATGAGAGTAAAGTGAGCAATGAAGAGAAGCCTTCACTTCATTTCTCTTTCCTTCCCTTCTTTTCCCTTTCTCTCTTCCTTTCCCTCTGGTCACTTCTCCCCCGCTCCCCGCTTCACCTTCCCTCATTTTCCTTTCTCCTTCCCACTTAGCCAATTAAACTCTGGCAGTGGAAGAAAGTATACTATGGTAAGAAACAAATTATTTGTGAGAAGAAGGATTGTTTGCTATTTACTATCCATAGACTTCTATGTCTTCTGAAGAGGACAGATGCTACTAAATAATGCTTTTTATTTACCAAATAGAGTGATAAGTGTAATGATTCATTATTGGAGAATCCAGGAGAGGGCTAAATTGTCAGAGATTAAAAAAATGGGGCTGGGAATTGGGAATTTCCAATCCTCCAGCAAAGACAGAATCACAAGGCTGGGAAGTCTGTGTGGGATAAAAGTCAAGAGGAAATAAGTCACTGGGACCAAACTGGGACTTTGGAGGGAAACAAATGATTTTTTTTCTAGATTTTTGTTAAATTTTACTGGGTGATATGTGACTTAATCATCATCTTCATAGGCCCACAAGATTTTCAGCAAAAATTAATTGCTAATACTTGGCAGAACGGGATTTGCTTTTAGGGGCTGCAGTGAAGTGCCAAGTTCTGCTTCAAGGCAGATAGGGAAGCAAAAACAGAGGATGCCCATTGTATTCTGCACTGCAGGGGAGATCATAGCATTGACTCATATACCTACAGTTGGGTGAAGAGGTACTGTAAGCCATCACAGTTTTGGATGCTAGTAACAGGAATACTAAATGGTGACCTTAAGCAAAGACGATTTATTATTAAGAAGTAGTCTGGAGTCAGGTGATTCCAGGACTGGTTGAACACATCTAGCATGCCCTGATGCTCTGTGTTTCTGGTTTTTATTCTCTTTATCTGCCCCTCATGGTTGCACGGTGGCTGCATAAACTAGTCACCAAGCCTGCAACTTGAGGGCAAAATGAGCCTCTCTCATTTCATTAGGGTGGAAAAATCTGTCCCAGATGTCCTTATGCATCTCCCTGCCCAGCAGTGGGTCTCATGATCACCTTAACTGAAAGGGAGGCTTGGAAATTGAGTATCTGGCTTTTCTCATCCTCTGTGGTGGGAATGTGCTAAAGATAAAGGTGGTTGGGAATGGCCTCTGAGTAATCACTGTTGTTTGCCATCCAGGTATTTGCAGGTATTATAAGTCCTTCGAGAGGAAGCTGACAGAAACGCAACTATTCAAGAATATTTCCATTGTGTTTTTCATAAGAATGGATTTTGTTTTCTTGCTTTCCAATGTCTGCTTTCTTTTCATGATCACCTCTAAAGTGTTAGAAGGCTTTTATTTGTATCCTGGTTTTTGCAAAGTGATTGAATTTTAGAAAAAGTCCTCAGTCCTTTTCACATTCTTTTTCAGATGGAATATATGTAACCAAACTGTAAGGAGACACAGCACCCATTTCAGGGTACAGATCAGATTGGACGCTGGCAGGGTACAGTGTGCAAAGGAACCTGTGGCCAGCGTGGTCCAGGTGTTAGCAACTTGATTTTGTGATTGAGTGTTGTTAAAGCAGCACCCTGGTTTCTAAGTGAAAATTTTCTACATGTGGCTTTGTTGTTTTTATTAAAATAAATTACTTTAATACGACTTTTTTAAGTGGAAAAAATTTACTTTCCCTGAGCCTATCTTGGTAGGGAAAGTGGCCAACTACAGGGTGGCTAGCTGCATGGATCTTTTAGAGAAGGAGAGTTGCTGATAATAAAAAGGCATGCAGTAGGATGCTCTGAAGAATGCCAACCAGACCCAAGAAGATTGAGTGCTGTGGTGAATGGTCACCTTCAGAAACCACTGGTTTGTGTTCTTAATGATATGTCAGTTAACCCTGAACTTCAGTGAGCCACGTAACTCTGGCTGCTTTTCTTCTCCTGCTGGGGGAGTGTAAATCTCGCTGATAATGACCCCTCTACCCACTGGCCTGTTCCCAGTGTCTGTGGGCCTCATGGAAGCAAACATCCACTCTTGTCTTCTGAGTGTTTCCTTGAGCTTGGGAAGCACATCTCTCCAGTACAAAGACTCAAACATTAACCTTGGATTACACTCTTCAGGATTCTTTGTAGGGCACTTCTGATTGTTAGAAACTTTGGGCAGTATTTAGAGGGATCTGGAAGAGGGAGGTGGCAAGTGTCACCTTCTCCGGGCAGTACTCCTTCTGGCCTGGGCTCATCTTGCTCTGTGCACAGTGGAGAGCAGGGAAGACACTGCTCATGTTTTGTGTCTCCTTTAGCTCCCATCTGGTGGTGCAAAGGGAGAGCGGTCAGCCTGCCTTTGAGCTAAGCACTGTTCTTCAGAGGAGCCATCCAGATGCCCATAGTGGGGCCATGTTTGCTAGGGCTGGCTTCAGGAAAAGCAGGGTTGTGGGCAATTCAGTGTAGGGGAAAGCGCACGGCACCAGGTGTTTAGTAGTTGGTTGTGTCCTCTGCTATCTTGGGCCTTGGCAGGTAGTGTCTTCTAAGGATAGGTGCTGTGCCTGCTGATTTCCTTCGTGCCTCTTTCTAGAGCACATTAAATTTTTGTTGACTGAGTTAATCTCATGAAAGGTCCCTCACCTCCTCTGAACCACTCAGTTTTCTGCTTTGAAAATGGAAATGATATCTGTCTCAGAGGAAAAGGACTAAATGAAATAAGTTTGTGTAAAGTCAAATCATACCATGGTGCCTGGCATACAGCAGATGTTGAAAAGATACCATATCTTATTTCTCTTTTCCTTTGGTGCCTCCTATTCACTGCCTTTCCTCTCCTCAGTGGCCGTTGCTTCCTGGTTCTTTGAGGCACTCAGATCCCCTCTCCTTTTCCCCTTGTTTCATTGGTCTTGCACTTGGGCAAGCATCTGAGATTCATTCACACTGAGGTGTAGGTTTCTGAAAATGATCGAACCTCCATTATGGGAAGTAAGAGGTTAGCCTAGTGTATGTGGCAGAAAGAGGAGGGGGTAGGGATGAAGTGGGGAAAGGAGGGAGTAAAATCTGCTTTGCAGAGATGTTTGGGAGAAGAGAAAGGGGGTGCTGGAAATCTTTCTCAAACACCTTATGTTAGGGCTCCAGGCAGATGCAGCAATCCCTTCTCTCATGTGGAGAAGCAAATTTTAAACAATCCGGGGCCACAAGCGCATCCCTATGAAGAACAAGACTCTTTAGTCTGCAAGGGGCATATGATTAACATTTTATAAAATCCAGTGAGACTGGGGGCTATGCTGGAAGCTCCAGCATGATACTACTGCTAGTGGACATAAGGCAAGTACCATGTCTACAAGGTGGTCTAGGAGCAAGTTATAAATAGGTCTGAGAGGCATACAGTTAAGTCATGGAGGGTAAATTCTTAGGGGAAACCATTAGGTACATGCTAAAGTTATGAGGTTGACATCACAGAGGAAAGTCATTTCCTCTCACCTATTAAATTTGCTGCTCTCTAAGAGACAATATGAGGATGTATGGGATGCAGGTCAGATTTGAGATGTAAAGGGAGAAGCCTCAGATTTTATCCATCAAGCTTTAAAGCATATGCATTTAAAGCATTTAAATGCATTTAAAGCAAATCCATAAAGCATTTATTTACAGTCTAGAAATAAGTAAATGCAGTTCAGTTAAGTGAATTTCATTGCTCATACAATCTTCTAAACCTAGAAAGACTTTTTATTCTATTGAGAAAAAGCCTTTTTAAATACTTGTTTTATTAATAAACACACATCAAGTACCTACCAGAGGCCAGACTCCATGAGCAATGGTTTCCCCACTGTCTACATTGGGCACCCAGTGTGCTTTCTGATCTCCAGGCCTCTCATAGTCCCAGCTAATGCATCCAGCCAGTATCTGCGGTGAATTCGTGGTGTGGGAAACGGCAGAGGTAGGTGACCTTTCATATATGTTAACTATGTTAATACTTTCCTAATTAGTAAACTGGCACTGGGGAAACTATTGCTTTATCTCATTTAATCCTGATAACAACCTTCTGAGAATAGATACCTATATTATCTCTGTTGTACAGATGGACAAAGTAAAATAAAGCTCAGGCAGGTTCTGTAACCTGCCTAAACGGACATAGTAGTAGTGGCAGGCAGAGATGCAAACTCCATCTGCATCATGTCCAATTTTCTCTATACTTATGCCTTAGATTCTAATCCACTAAGCTGTACTTTTAATATAGTGGGAGTTTAGGAATTCAGGACCTCCCTTTTATCTGCATAAAAGGGAGATCTATTACCCATATCTGCATGACTCCCAACCCATACCCTTTTGTAGTGATACATGGATTGAAAACTGCATTTACTTTTGAGGATGCTCTGGATACCGTCTCTTAAGTTATTTCCCTAAAACATTTTCATTATGCCTACAACTTACATGTTTAACATGTCTAATTTTACATGAGTAGCTCAGGTAAAGGAAAATAACTCTGACAAGGCACCGGAACCTTCTATTCCTTCCCCATCATAACCTTGCCCTTGTCCTTGAGGGAAATGATATCTTGAGTTTACGTTACTGCTTTTCTCTGTGATATAATTTATTTTTAAAAAATTTTCAATGTTGAAAATGCTTTATTATAAAGTATTTATTTCCATTTTCTTGTGCATTAAGTTTTTAAAATAATGGCTTGCTTCTGAGTTGAAATGACCATATTTAAGGAAAAAATGAAGGATTTACTGAGAAAAAAATCAAGAATGTCTAATTGGAAGATAATGAACACACCCATATGTATATACATATATACATATATAAATTAGATAAATGGTGATATGTATCAACATACCTGTGCATGTATTTATTTATAAAATTATGTAAATATCTGTTAACATTTATTTAATTATATTGCCCTTTCTATTAGCCTGGGAATCAAATCTGGCCAAAAGTTTAAGCTCTAAGATTGATATAATTTATTTAAAATTGTTTTTTATTCTCTAGATGGTAAAGTTTATTTTTGTTTAATTTTTAGATTCATTTCTTTGTGGTGAGTGAATAAAGCCTAATTGTTGCTACCTATTGAGATTTTTTTTTTGAGACTTACTACTCAGAAAAATATTCTTGACTTTTCCATAATTTTTAACCCTGAAGCCCTTAAAGTGTGCCTATTTTGGCTTTACTCCCAAAGATTGAGATTTAATTGGTCTGGGGCAAGACTAGAATTTAGGTTTTCTGGATCTCAGGTGAGGGTCTCTATATTTAGGTATTTAATGATAAACATATTTTCTCTTTGTATTATTTAGGGCATGGTCTAAGCAGCTGTAACAGAAGGAGCCTCAAAATACAGTGGCTTATATAAAGCTAAAAGTTTATTTCCTTCTTATATCAGAGTTGTGGGGAAGAGGACCAGGGTGATAGTAAGACTCTATTACCCTCAACACATTACTTCTCATCATCTCCTAGTAGCTGGCAGGAAGAGGGGAAAGGGTCAGGGATGCCCACATCTAATCTTTTTGAGGACAAGACCCAGAAGTTGCACACATCACTTTTGCTCACATTCAGTTGATCAGAAACTGGCTTCTACGGAGACTAAGAAGTATGTTTTCATCTGGGCATCCATGTGCCCAGGTATAATTCTACAACAATGAAGAATGGGCAAATAGTTTTCAGGCACAACTGTCAGTGGACCACAACCTGTTTTGCCAGCCTGTTTCCCCATCATGACAACGAAGCCTCCAGGCTGGGTGTCTCAGAGAAGGGCGGAGCAGAAGCAGCAGGAAACAGAGCTGTTACTGTTATGCTTTTGGGATCATAAGTAGCTCATAGCCCAGAAACCTAAGCTTTCTTGAAAGATAAAAAGGAGCCCTGATTTCCTGAATTCTCATTATATTAAAAGAAAAGCTTAGTGGATTATCAGATCTTATTTTCTTTCTATTTATGCCATATAGGATATGATGTAGAAGTTCCTCCCACCTAATGGGGGGAGGGCAGAGAATGGTGGAACAGGGAGAAAAGATAAATGCCAGATAGGTTGAAGGGGAAGCCAAAAATAGAGGTGATATTGAGTCTCCAAACTCAACCTGGAATTCCAGGAGGATGCTGCCCCATGACACAGGGTGGCTGAGGTGAGAATGGTAACCTGATGGAATACATCAGCAGAAAAAGGGCCTGGGAGACTACCCGGGCCTCCTCTACCTCCCATATGGATGGAAAGGATCCCTAAGGGTCACGTGCTCATTGAAAAATCATTTATTGCCAGGCGTGGTGGCTCATGCCTATAATCGCAGCGCTTTGGGAGGCTGAGTGGGGTGGATCACCTGAGGCCACAAGTTTGAGACCAGCCTAGCCAGCATGATTAAACCTCATCTCTACTAAAAATACAAAAATTAGCCAGGTGTGTTGGTGTATGCTTGTAATCTCAGCTACTGGACAGGCTGAGGCAGGAGAATTGCTTGAACCTGGGAGGTGGAGTTTGCAGTGAGCCGAAATCATGCCATTGCAGTCCAGCTTGGGTGACAGAGTGAGACTCTGTCTCAAATAGATAAATAAATAAATAAAAGAGTCATTTAATGAAATCTTATTTTGTATAAGACCTTGTTCTAGGCACCTGGGATATACTAGTGAACAAAACAAAGATCCTTGCTCTGGAGGAATGAAGCAGGTGAGGGAGTGGGGAAGATAACACAGACAGATATAATAAATATATAGTTCACGGAGTATGTTAGATAATATGTGCTATAGAAAAATAGAAACGGAGAATAGGATGAGGGCCCCATGAGTTTCAGGGAGCAGACTGCAGTATTAAAAGGCAGAAGAGGCCTCATGCAGAGTTTGAGGGGTGAACAAAGGCATGAAGGAGACAGGCATTTGGCCACGTGCACGTATAGGGGAAGGTGATGGGGGCTGAGGTGCCAGCTTCTGGTGTCCTCTCCTGTGTCTGCCAAAGCCCACTGTGGGGCCCCATACACACATGCTTCTCTTCCGTCCAGTTTCTAACCCTTTCTTCCATGCCTTTCCCCCTTTCTGATTCTACCTTCTATTTTCCTTCCTCCTTTCCCCTTCCAGCCCTAGGTGGGGCACAGGCCTTTGTGATGAGTGGAGTAAGCAGGTGACTGGAAGGAGGGCTTGAGGCCAGGGAGGATGTGAGTATCTGCTCTGTGCAACCTTGTAGGCTATTTTAAGGCCTTTGGCTGTTACTCTGAGTCAAATGGGAGCCATTAAAGGGTTCTGAGTAAAGGAGGGATATGACTAAGTTTTATTTTAGAAGGATCACTGTGCTGTGTTGAGAACAGGCTATAGGGAGCGGGGTAAGGGGTTGAGTAGCCACTGCAAAATCAAGCAATAGGCCATGTGGTTTGCTCTAGTCTGAAAGGTAGGGGGTAAGAAGTGTTTGGGTTCTGTGCCTTTAGTGGGGACTAAGAAAACATCTGAGGGTGGGGAAAGATCTGCCCTGTGGGGTTGCCGTGGTGAGGGGGCAACGTGAGCATGCCCAGAAACTTTGAAGTGGAGAGTCCATAGGTCAGAGGAAGCATGTGGCTGACACTCCGAGGACCTATAGCACAGCAAGAGCCAAAGTGGGGGTCCCTGGGCCCCCTTTTGGCCACGGAAACAGACTGCATGCATCACCAGCTATGGACACTTTAGAGTTTGCAGTAGACAGAGGCCAATTCCCAGGTACTAGGAGTCATCACAGTGATCAACAGAGAAGGGTGGTATGGGACACCCCTCCTCTTAGTGCCTCAAGGATGCATAAGTGTCACCTCATGCCCACTCTCCATGTTTTCCCTTTGGAGGAAAGAATCCCAACTGAAAGTGAGTTTAAACTTTGAGAGAATATTTACCCCCAAATGAAACTGCTTTAAATAGGAAGAGACCTAGTAAACTTAACTTGCAAGTTTATTATTTTTCTGCCATGCTGGGGAATGGGCTTTTGAATAGGCTCCACTCAGATATAGAAAAATAAAAGAAGCAATGTTTGTTGTATTTATTTATTTATTTGAGACGGAATCTTGCTCTGTCACCCAGGCTGGAGTGCAGTGGCACAATTTTGGCTCAGTGCAACCTCCACCTCTTGGGTTCAAGTGATTCTCCTGCCTCAGCCTCCTGAGTAGCTTGGATTACAGGCACACACCACCACGCCTGGCTAATTTTTGTAGTTTTAGCAGAGATGGGGTTTCACCATGTTGGCCAGGCTGGTCTTGAACTCCACTCCTGACCTCAGGTGATGCACCTGCCTCGACCTCCCAAAGTGCTGGGATTACAGGTGTCAGCCACTGTGGCTGGCCAAGAAGCAACTGTTTTGCACATTAAATTTGCAGTGTATGAATTTTAAGACCCTTGATTCAGATATTACCAGTTAGAAAAAATAATTGCGATCCTTTTCATTAACAGTGATGAATTCTGGCAAAGTTTGTTCTGATTGGCTTTCCTGACTAAATGAACAACTTTATGGTGGGCATTCCCGCAGCAAGATCCGTAGGCCAGGCTGGTGGAGGAGAGATTTGGGTGAGGTGGGCCTTTCAGGACCCCACCTGTCCAACCAAGTGAGTCCTGACTGCCCTGGGTATGGATAGAGCTGGCTTTCCTGTATCAGAGGATGCTTTAGTGGCTGTGGAGGAAACACACATGTCCTTAGAAATAACTAGTCAGAAGATAACAGCAATACTATTATTTTAAGAAAATAACCAGACGGAAGGTTGATATAATAAAAAGCACTGAACCACGAGGTGTCCCTTTTTCTTTTCTTTCTTTCTTCTTCTTCTTCTTTTTTTTTTTTTTTTTTTTTTTGAGATGGAGTCTGGCACTGTCGCCTGGGCTGGAGTACAGTGTCATGGTCTCGGCTCACTGCAACCTCCGAGTTCCAGGTTCAAGTGATTCTCGTGCCTCAGTTTCCCAAGTAGCTGGGATTACAGGTGTCCACCACCACGCCTGGCTATTTTTTTTTTGTATTTTTAGTAGAGACGGGGTTTCACTATGTTGGCTAGGCTGGTCTCGAACTCCTGACCTTGTGATCTGCCTGCCTCGGCCTCCCAAAGTGCTGGGATTATAGGTGTGAGCCACCACACCTGGCCGCCTTTTCTAAAGAAAAGAATATGTCCATCCCCTGCTCCCTTTCAGGTAGCCACAGCACTTGGGATGGAGTTGATCTTCCCAGGAGCCATCTTACCCCATTTGATTCCTGAATGGAAACCAGTGAGGTGCCTGAATATGCTGCTCTCAACTTTGCAAACCCGCTCTGAGGGTACACAGCCCTTCCTCAGGCCGCTCCGGGGGTCTAGTAAGGATAAAAGACATTTTCTTGGCTCATGGCCCACTTATTACTTCACACTCTGGTCATGCTGTGATGTCAGACTTTACCCCAAAGCCTTGCAAAGGGATGAAGCCAACCCCAGGAAGCCTGGGAGTCTAGAGGAGATGTGGTCAGTTCTAGGAGCTTTGGGGGAGAGGTTGGGCTTGAAGGCAGGGGCTCCGTTTCTGACTCCCAATGGAAAAGAATCAATCTAGCACCTTCTGCTCACATCCTGGAAGAGGCAGGGAAGATGGATGATGGTGGACTGGACAACATCTGCTGCTGCAGTGGTAGCCCCTCCACCCTTCAGTGTAACCTGAGAAGTGTGGTGCTGGCCTCCTGCTCCAGCCCTGCTTGAGCAGTGAGGAGGAGGCAGGGTGGGGGCTGCAGCTCTGCCAGCAGAGTGGGGCTGGACCTGTTCCTTGGCGTGTGCCTGGATGTGATTTGCTTCCCTCAGTACCAGACCGCAGGCTTCGTGTGAATTGACAGAAAATAAGAAACCACCAGCAGAAAGCATCTTGTCTGGCTCTTTTCCAGACATCGTCCTTGTGAGCCCAGTGGGGCTCTAACATCCTGCTGTTTTGTGGATTTGAAGAAGAAAAGTCAGGGCATACTCTGCCTTGTTCCATAAAGAATTTAGGGGCTATTTGGAATGATGCACACAGCCCAATGAGATGGCACGTGAGTCTCCATAAATATTTGGTGAAGGTGGTCATAGGGAGACACATGGGATACAGTCAAATACTGATAGGAGTCAGACTGAAGAGAGCCATAAAGCCCTTGACTTCTTTCATAGGTACTATTAAAGTGGGGAGAATGATAGTACCTACTTCAGAGGGTTGTTTTGAGGATGAAGTGAGTTTAAATGGCAAGTACCTGGCCGGGCGCTGTGGCTCATGCCTGTAATCTCAGCACTTTGGGAGGCCGAGGCAGGCAGATCACCTGAGCTCAGGAGTTTGAGACCAGCCTGGGGAACATGACAAAACCCTGTCTCTACAAAAATGCAAAAATTAGCCAGGCACAGTGGTATGTGCTTGTGATCCCACCTACTCAGGAGGCTGAGGCAGGTGAATTGCTTGAACCTGGGAGGCGGAGGTTGCAGTGAGCCAATATCATGCCACTGCACTCCAGCCTGCATGACAGAGCAAGACCTTGTCTGGAAAAAAAAAAAAGCGCTAAACATGATACCTTCTATGTTAGCTATAATTATTACATTGATGATGATGGGTATTTCTGTTGTGAGGCACTTCTAGGTGGCAGTGTTTCCCAGTGGTTCTGCTGAATGTAGACTTGAACCTGACTCTGGATTTACTGTCTCTATGATCATGGACAGATTAAGTGACCTCTCTAAGCCTCAAATTTTATTTCTATTATGCAGGGATGATAGTACTTACTTCACAGCATTGTTTTGAGAGAAACGGGAATGTCATGTTGTGTTAGCTTGGGCTGCCATAACAAAATACCATGGACTAGCTGGCTTAAACAGCAGAAATTTCTCAATTCTGAAGTCTGGGACGTCCAGGATTTAGGTGCTGTCTAGGTAGGTTTTGTTCGTAGACCTCTTTCCTTGGTTTGTGGGTGGCTAACATTGCTCTGTGGGTTCACATGATCTCTTTGTATGCAGAGACGGGGGAGAGAGAGAGGTAGGGAGAGACATCAGGCTGTCTGGTGTCGCTTCTTAGAAGGCACTAATTTCATCATGAGAGTCTGACCCCCATAACCTCATCTAATCCTAATTACCACCCAAAGGCCTCATCTCCAAATATGATCACATAGGAGCTAGGGCTTCAGCATATGATTTTGCGGGGGTGGGAGGGTGGGGGTGGACACAAACATTCAGTCCGTAACAGCACTGCAAAGGATCTATGGAGCTGTTCTCTACACCACTGGAAGAATCAGAACCCACCTCTGTTGGTAAGATAATGGCCTTGAATCTCTACCCAGCCTGCAATCCCATTGGCTTCCACTTGGTTTTAGTTGACTCGAGAGTGGTGGACCTTGAACCTCTGCCCTCACCCTTATTCCTTTATTTATTTTATTTTACAGTCTTAGAGATTAGGAACTTATCACATATTGCACACAACATATGCATAACATCACATATAATTCTGTTTCTACACAAGCACCTAGGAACTAATTTAATAAAAGACTAAGGGTGCTAAAAAGCCCAGTGGGTCTCTCCCATCTCCTGCTTCTGCCCGGGGGCCCCTTGGTCTGAATCTGTCTCCAGAGTGTGCTCTCACCTACGGGCATGATATTCAAAACACTTGCCATCCAACCACTCCTATAGACCTACAATGGCTGGCCTAGGTCCTGAAGACCCCTGCTGTTCGCAGACCCTTTATTGATTGACCGGGACTGGTCTTTCCATATTTAACAGCAATTATAGTGCACAGTTGTGTACCCACTGAGGCTTGGCCTTGCTCCTGCACAACCTTGACATTGAAAAGCAGTTCCTTCTGGGACCCAGATTTAGAGCCTGGAGATTCCCACTCAGCACCTCACCTTCATCTGCAGCCCACCCCATCTACTCCCTTGTCTGGTTTGTATGTTGTCTGCCTATTGCACTAAACAGTAAGTTCCTTTGAGAACTCCAGGAGTGTTTCATCCACTGCCTACATGGCTCAATGCTGTGCTTTGCACACAGTAAATCTTTGGAACCACTCTGATGACCTGAACATCACTCCCTGACAGACATGTGTATGGACTGAAGGTTTATCTATGGTGTTTTGTTATGCCAGCCTGAGCTGACTAAAACAGATCTCACCAGTTTTTTCTTTCTTTCTTTCTTTTCTTTTCTTTTCTTTTCTTTCTTTCTTTCTTTCTTTCCTCTCTTTCCCTCTTTCTTTCTCTCTCTCTCTTTCTCTCTTTCTCTCTCTCTCTCTTTCTCTCTCCTTTCTTTCTTTCTTTCTTTCTTTCTTTCTTTCTTTCTTTCTTTCTTTCTTTCTTTCTTTCTTTCTTTTCTTTTCTTTCTTTCTTTTCATAGGTCAGGGAAAGGTCTTCATACTTTTTCCTCTCTCTTCTTGTCCATCTTCCATGTGCTTTTATCATCTGTCTACTTATCAAATATCTGCTCTCAAGAAAGGCCTGAAGTAATCAGCAGCATGAATGGTGGGACCTGATAAAGAAGAAGCCCTCTCAAGGGGAATTGTAGTGGAGCAGGCACTAATATTTTGGCCAAAGGATTTTTCTAACTGTGGTATGTCAAATGTCAGGTCCTTCCAGTCTTATATGGGAAATCCAAAGGATACTAGCCTTATGGCCCTGCTGGACATATAGTAAGCACCCAGTAGATGTTTGAAAGTTAGCTGAACATGTCATCATCTACTCATCAGTAAACAGTAATTGGGGCATCCTGTAGAGAAGAAAGAACATTTCTTTGGGGACATTGTCAAATAGAAGCAACCTCTTAGCAGAAGAAAGAACTACCAGGGGTTGTAGCCTGGTGCTTTTCCCTTGACTCTTCTCAGCCGGTTGGGGGTTACTGTGGAGTCTCCACATCTAACCATGGCCTGTGGAATTGGAGAAATCTGGAGGGACTGAGGTTTCCCAAACCTGCCTGACCTTCTGTTCTCAGCTGTCTTGCATGTTTAAACCATCTCTGTTGTTTTCTCAGGGCTATTCTCTGAAGCTTTTGAAAGAAATGAAACACCTTTTAGCATGTCTAAATGCAGAATTCGGCCCTAGAAGAGAATGAACACAACACAGTGTAATGAACTCTTAAAATGCTCTCCTGCCTAAAGATTCTCCTCTGAGCCAATGTCTCCCTAATGCTCTTTTTCTGATTGAAAAAAACAAACAGAACTAGGCTCTAAGGAGGACAATGCTTTCAAGTGGTTAGGGTGTCAAGGTACCATCTAAGTGATCTCCTAGAAACCTAAAAGAGGTAAGTGGGTTTCCTAAAAACATTACTTCTCTTGGGGATAGGACTTCAAACTTCTCAGAGCAATTTCAGATCTGTTATCTCTGTTAATGTCAACCTCATGTGCAAAGGCAGAGACATTTAGGGCCAGAGGTCCAGGGATGTTGAGTGCTTTTTAGAAGATCCTATAGCTGGTTGGCAACCAAAAATAAGGTCTCGAGAGACACTGCAGGGAGTGTGAGGGCCTGTGAGCCTCTAGGGATAAAACAAATAACAAGTGTTTCCTGTTGTCCCCGGGGGAAATTGCTGGTGGAAGGGACAACATTTACCTACAGTGGAAGAAATGATGACATAAAGTCTGGGTAGAGTTGGGAGTGTCAGATGCCTGATAATTACGGAAGCATTAGTTTTTTGTCATTAACAGCAGCAACAAACATCAAATGCTAACTCTGTGTAAGGCCCAAGGCTGGATGCAACAATAAGACATGAGGTTTGTGTCTTATCTCTGGGGAGATAAGACACAATTACTTGAAAAAACACAAATGTTAAGAAAACATTGGTACTTGGTGGGTGCAGAATGAGTGGGAGGAGAACAATGCCTCAAAGAGTTTGAAAGTGGGAAAGAGAAGGTTCTCCTGAAATGGTCAGAGGGAGGGAGTTTTAGTGATAGATCTCAGAAGGTGCAGAAAGGTACAGCATTTATGGTTCCAATAGTGTAGCAAAACACACAGAGGCAAAATAATACAAGGCTTCTTGGGGGCGGGGGCATGAGTAGATCAGTCTGGAAGGAGTAGAGAGCTGATTTAGGAAATGGAGTGGGGAACCCCAGTAGAAAAGAAAATAGAATGAGGTTAGAATGTCAGGCTAGGAATGACTTGCAACTTCACACTAGGGATTTCCCATGGAAAACCTAGGAACCTTTCTGAATGACATGTAAAAGCAGAGCACAGGGGCTAGCCCATCCTCTGTGAAGGCTGTCATCACAGTGGGGCTTTCATAAGTTGCACTGCTGGGCACTGTGCTTGTGCCTGGAGACCCCAGGGTGAGTAGGAACAGCTCTTGTCTTCAAGGAGCTTTTGGTTCAATGCCAGGGACTGGACCAGAGCAAAATCTTGGTAAAGAAAAGTTACTGGCCACTGTTGCCAACTTCCATCTTTTCGTTATGTCTTACTTTGTATCAACCTCCTTATGTTATTCCTTGAATTCTTTAAATATTAGGTTCCATTAGGTTCCAGTGAAAACTGTTGGAGACTGAGCCAATGTCTCTTCAAGGTGACTTTGAATGCTTCTGGTCTAAATCCAGCATTATATATTGATTTTACTGGATAATGCTTAGGGGACAGCTTGTTTTATCTCTAAATTATTATTGTTATTATTATTTTTTGAGACAGAATCTTGCTCTGTTGCCTGGGCTGGAGTGCAGTGGCATGGTCTTGGCTCACTGCAACATTCACCTTCTGGATTCAAGCGATTCTCCTGCCTTAACCTCCTGAGTAGCTGGGATTACAGATGCCCACCACCATTCCCAGCTAATTCTTGTATCTTTAGTAGAGATGGGGTTTCACCATGTTGGCCAGGCTGGTCTCCAACTCCTGACCTCATAATCTGCCTGCCTTGGCCTCCCAAAGTGCTAGGATTACAGATGTGAGCCACCACGCCTGGCCATCTCTAAATTATTAATAAATTCTCCATTGTGGTACCTGACTGCTGCATAAATACAAGTTCAGCTATAAGCTTGAAAGTCTGCAATTTCTGGAATATATATGATGTTTTATTTTTGAAAAAAGGAAAAGAAGTTGTTCATTTCCAGTCTTCATATCTGTCTCCATTTTTCACATTCCATGTTGGGAATTGACAGTGGCAGCTTCTCTCTGTATTGGATATAGGCTTGATCCAAACCTGGAGACTTGAAACTTATTTAAAGCTGTCAGATGTTTTCCTAGCACCTCAGCTGCCAGGATCTCAGTCTTGCCTTCACCATCATCACCACAATGACCTTCAGTTTTGAATATCTATTTGCTAGGAAGTGTACTGAAAAAAATGTACTGGGTGTCTACAGTTCAATGTAAAAATGGCCTACACTCATTCTAGTAGCATCAGAGGGTAGATATTAATATCCCCATTAGACAGATAAGGACACTGGGGTCCAATTAAATGATTTGCCCAAGACTACATCACCCTGAAGTGGGGATTTCAATGCAGACCTATCCAGTTCCAAAGCCAAAGCTTGAGTCAGCACATGACATCCACTGTTTGCCCTACTTCTTTTTCTTTCCTCTTCTTCTTCTTCTTCTTCTTCTTCTTCTTCTTCTTCTTCTTCTTCTTCTTCTTCTTCTTCTTCCTCTTCCTCTTCCTCTTCCTCTTCCTCTTCCTCTTCCTCTTCCTCTTCCTCTTCCTCTCCTTCCTCTCCTTCCTCTCCTTCTTCTCCTTCTTCTTCTTCTTCTTCCTCTTTTTTTTTTTTTTTTTTTTTTTAAGGCAGTCTCACTTTGTTGCCTAGCCTGGAGTGCAATGGTGCCATCATAGCTCACTGCAGCCTTGGACTCAGGATCTCAAGTGATCCTCTTGCCTCAGCCTCCAGAGTAGCTGGGACTATAGGCATGTGCCACCATGCCTGGCTAGTTTTTTTCTTTCGGTGGAGAAGGGGGGTCTCCCTGTGTGGCCCAGGCTGGTCTCAAACTCCTGTGCTCAAGCAATCCTCTCGCCTCGGCCTTCCAAAGTGCTATTAGCCAGGCGTGGTGTCATGCACCTGTAGTCCCAGCCACTTCAGAGGCTGAGCCACCATGCCTGGCCCGCTGTACTTCTTTATAGCCATATGTATTACTTGTGGTTCCCCCAGTAACTTCGCCTGTAGGTTTCATCTTTGGAGAGGAGGGATGGGAAGGCAGACTACCTAGATGGTAAGAGTCAGGCCTGGAAATCAGACACAAGTTTGAATCCTGAATCCACCACTTACTTGCTACCTTCATGTCATTATTTCATCTCTTTGAACCTTCATTTCTTCCTTTTTTTTTTTTTTTTTTTTTTTGGTGGAGGGGCTTGTGGGGCAGAGTTTCACTCGATCATCCAGGCTGGAGTGCAGTGATGTGATCATAACTCACCGCAGCCTCGATCTCCTGGGCTGAAGCAATCCTCTTAGCTCAGCCTCTGGAGTGGCTGGGACTACAGGTGCATGACACCACGCCTGGCTAATTCTTTTTTTAATTTTTTTTAGAGATGAGGTCTCACTATGTTTCTCAGTCTGGTCTTGAACTCCTGTCTTCAAGTGATCCTCCCACTCCGGTCTCTCAAAGCACTGGGATTACAGACATGAGGCACTGTGCCTGGCCAGCTTTCCTTTCTGAATCTGTAAAAGAGAGATAAGAACTATCTCAGAGGATGTTGTGAGGTTTCATAGAGATGTGTGGCCCCTAGGACAGGGCCTGCAATAATAGTATGAGCTCAGTAAATGGGGCTGATACAAGATCTGTGTTCACAGTCTGGGGAATCCCAATTCCTCGACACACAGCTTCTGTGGTGCCGTTTCTTCTCATCCACTTTGCCCCGTCAAGTTCTTCCAACCACCCCCTTTAGTTGGTTCTGATTCTTCTCTATCACAGAAACTTTTTATTTCCCTTTTTGGCTTTCATCTCAGCCTATTTCCTACATTCTGTCCCATTTACTGGGATGGCTTCTTAACTCTTTCATCTTCTCCTTTGGCTTGAGAGTTACCGGACATAATTGGTGACTGCTACAATAAATTTTTTAAAAAAGCAAAAATAGGACATCTACTACAGGCTGTTGGCAGTAGTTCCTTGCTGTCCAGATGTCTTGGGGCACATGTGTACTGTGCTTTCCCTAGCCAGGGATTCCTGGACCAGCGACATCAGCATCACCTGGAAATTTGTTACGAATACAAACTCTTTGGCTCCACTCCAGAAACCCTGGGTGTGGCCAGTTACTTGTGTTTTTACAAGCCCTCCAGGGGATTCTGATATGCAATTTATGTTTGAGAAGCACTGCTAGAAACCCCTGGAAAGTTCTATGAATTGCAACCTTGGTTGTACTCCTCTAGGCTGCCCAGCTACTCCCTTTTTGGGCTAGCCTTAGCCTGTGGCCAGGTGTTTTTGGCACTAGTTTGTATGTTCTGATTCCTATACTTGTGTTAAGTTGTTGGCTCTGCTAACTGATGTGCTAGACAGCTTTTGATGTGTTAGACACCAAATAGCTTCACAGAACTTAATTATTAAGGGTGGTTCATTTGCCCTGATTGGAATTAAATTTAGGTTAAATTTCACTTCTTTGAAAAAATGATGTAGACGTTTTATTATTTAGCATAAGCTTCATAGCTTTCTTTTATTATATAGCCCAAGTGTTCATTTGCCTCTTTTGTTCATTTAAGAGTCAGCCTTCTTTAATATATTTGGGGTGCTGTTATTGTTAGGGCTATTATCTAAGGCATATCTTGTGTGAAATCTTGCTTGAAGACTATTCTTGGGTTAGTAGGTATATGGATTACATTGTGAAGAGGTAAATATATGGACTCCATGACTTAGAGGGATGGCATGGACTATATTGAAATAGGTTCAAGGAGAGTTAGCATCATGAGACTGTGAAGCTCTTAAGGTGAGGGGTATGCCTTATTTTCCTTTGTGTCTCATTATCTAGCACCGCACCTGCCAAATGTCTGCTGAGCACCTACTATGCACTAGGATCTGAGGCTTACAATGATAAGCCAAACAGATGTGGTTCTTGCCCTCATAAAGTTATCATGATTTAGCAGAACATAATACATTCTGTATTACTAAGGGAAACTAAGAGTTTATGGGATTTCTTGGACTCAGGAGTTAATATTAGGGTTGATCACCAAATGAATTGGATGATGAAAGTGTGTTAAAATGACACTTTAAGCACTTTGGGAGGCCGAGACGGGTGGATCACGAGGTCAGGAGATGGAGACCATCCTGCCTAACACGGTGAAACCCTGTCTCTACTAAAAAATACAAAAAACTAGCCGGGCGAGGTGGTGGGTGCCTGTAGTCCCAGCTACTCGGGAAGCTGAGGCAGGAGAATGGCGTGAACCCGGGAGGCGGAGCTTGCAGTGAGCTGAGATCCGGCCACTGCACTCCAGCCTGGGCGACAGAGCAAGACTCCATCTCAAAAAAAAAAAAAAAAAAAAAAAAAAAAAATTACACTTTAACATTTTCTGATAACAGGTACGAAACTAACCCTAGTTTGAGTTTCTTAGAGAAGTCATCACTCTTGGCAAAGAGATGAAAATAAGCTGTATTACTCGGCACTTTGGGTTAACAGAAATGATGATGATGACAAGAGTGGCAGTCATAGCTAGTATGTGCTAAGTGCTCATGATGTGCCAGGCAGGGTGCTCAGAGCTTTGCAACCCTTATTCTATTAGTCTCATGAGCAGTGGACAAAGACTGTCATGCTGTTCTCCCAGCTCTGCCACTAACCTGCAGCGTGACTCTGGTAAATCACTTTGCTTCTCTGGATGTCTGTGTTCTTGTCTATAAAGTGAGGGGTTTAGATTAAATGCTGTCTATGACTTTCAAGTCTATGATACCACTGTCTTTGCATACCTTATTAACAGTCAACAGAGAGATGTTCAGTTAGAGGCTTAAGTTTAGACTTCACTCATTTCTCTCGTTTAATTCTCTAACACCCTGTTTGAGGCATGGAAAATGCATGGAGATGCGTTTTGCTCATATACTAGGGCACTGTATAGCATCTACAGATGACATTTCTTAAACAGGGCCCCAAATTAGGAAGGTGTATACATGACTATCTCTAGAACTATCCTGTTTGTTTAACTACTGAATTTACTTTACCAAATAGTTTTACTTTTTATAAATAATAAAGTATTTGATATTGCATTCAAAGAGTATGTTCATGATATCACATTATTTTGCTTATAAACAGACTATAGAACTTATGCTAAATTTATGAGACGTGCAACAGAATGTTACAGCGTTCTTGAGCCACCACTGTTTTACAAATTTGGCATCTACAGGCCTCAAAAGGCTGAAATGTTTTAAATTTATTTACACCCTGCAGTTTCCTTAGGGAACTGTTTTCCATAAGCTAATGAGGCGCTGGTGCAAGGCCTCTCTGTTATTCCTGGCAGGCACACTGAGACACATCGCCTGCTGCTCTGCTCTTTTCCTCAGTAGTCTACTGCAAATAATAAATATGGGGAAATACATCATCCCTTTGAATGTGGGAGCCAAGCTGCAGGGCTGCCAAGGTTAAAACAAAGCAATTGCAAGCTTGGAGCTCGTTCATGTCCTGTACCACATGTGCCCGCACTTTAGGGGCACTCTGAATGTGACCTTTATCATGTCAATTTGCTTATTCTGAGCACAAAGTTAGTCTTTTGAAATCTCTATG
The DNA here is from genome assembly GCF_047675955.1 of Chlorocebus sabaeus. NCBI lineage: Eukaryota > Metazoa > Chordata > Mammalia > Primates > Cercopithecidae > Chlorocebus > Chlorocebus sabaeus. Next base: position 99,139,874 of record NC_132911.1, read on the forward strand.
AAACAGGTCTTTCCAAAGAAGTTGCGTTTTGTGGATTAGATTCTATCCTGAGGTCAGGGAACTTGTCTTCTGGATTATCAAATCGTGAGGATTTATCGAGCACGTCCAAGGTGCCTAGCCCTGTGTTGATGGGAGCCATGAAAAGAGGGAAGCAGAGTGTACGTCTTGCTTTCACGCGTGATCATGGTCACTCTGGAGGGGGTGTTTCAGATTACAAGGGCTGCTCTGACCAGGGGTGGCGACCTCATGTGTCCACCCAACTTCCTGGCGGAGGCCTGGGTGCACCATTGGTACACAGCAAGCTTCCAGTGACAGAATGAATGAGTAGGGGTTGCTGCTTTGCTTCTGGTCTCCCCTGAGAGCAGTCTAGTGATGGAAGTTACACTGATATTAACATCAGCACAGCCTGAGGACTAAACAGAAGTGGGTTAAATAGCCACAGGGTTTTCTCAGCCCCCAAACTCAGCCCCTAAAGCATGCAGATATTCTCACCTCCAGCTATCCTTTGATATCACCCTCTTCCAGCTTAACTCCATATGGGCAATTAAGTCTGACTGATTTAATTGGACACGTTTCCTCCTTCTCTTTACTGCTTTGTTTTCTCTGCTTGTCACTCAGAGCTGGTTGAGGTCAGCCCACAAGTGTTTCTTGAGTTGGGGGAGGCAGTAAAGGGATTTTAAAAAATCTATTTGGTGGCTCATGAGAAATGGTCTCTTCAATAATTAAGCAGATGTTTCTGCCTTTGCTATAGTTCTTAGGTGGTCTTAGGTCCCAGAATAGAAGGTAGGCCTGATGATTTAGAAAGTCCTTTTCCAGTTCTGGAACTTTACCAGAACCATGTTATCCTTCATGTCTGGAGGACCCTGGCATACCGGTCAGGCCTAATCCTCAACAAGGATATGAAGTGGGTGAAACTCGTCTTGTGCTTGCCCACCAAGGTATCCTCTTCTCCCACATAGCTTCCTGATTGCTCCCTACCTCCCGATCTATCTTTAGATTTTGCCCATAGTTGGATGTCCCTCAGGGTATTATTAGAAAACCAGATTGTTAGCTAATCAGGGCTCAAAGAATTTAGAAAAGATAAGAACCAGCAAAAGGGTGGATAAGGGAGTTAAGCCCAGGTTCCGTTGCAAATTAGTCAATGTGCCTGTGGCCTTTGGATCTATTTGGGGCACGCAGGGGCCTATTCTAGACACAAAGTCAAATTAGACATAGCCTGGCATTCATTTCTGCCCTGCTTCTCTGAGACTGCAGACCTGAATGCTGGAAATCGCTTCTTTCTGCTGCTGTTGGGAACAGTCGTTTCTACTTAGGTTTTCCATATAGAGAGGTGTGACTGGAGAGAAAATCAGAAACTAGGGGGTGCTGTGAGATTGTTTCTCCCTGGCCTAGATATTTCACATATACTACCTCTATAATTATATATTTAAGACAACTTTATGAGGTGTATACCTTTTTCGCCATTTACAGATAATGAAACTGAAAATCTGAGAATATAAGTAGCTAACCCAAACCTCACAGCTAATATTGGCAGAGCCAAGACATATACCCAGGCTGGTATTTTTGCCCCTTACTAAACTATGGTGCCTCGTTCAGTCTATCAGCTCTATGAGTGGTCTGGGCAATTGATTGAACTCTTTTCTCACCTTTGCAGGGTAGACCATCTGGTTGTGTTCCTAGGGCCCCTTTTCTGACTGAGCTACCACAGCTCCAGGCCTCTGCAATATTCTTCCCTCTGCTTGAAATCCTTTCCCTACCTTGGTCATTGGGAGAATGTTAGTGTTGCTCAAATGTACTCCCACAGGAACCTGTGTGTGACTCTAATAAGGCTGGCATCTGTCGTGCTATACTGTCCTTTTTTGTATACATGTCTATCTCTTTAGCATATGAAGTCGCGAGTTTCATGGAGGCCTTTTTAGACCATGCCTGATGTGGCAGATGTTCAGTAATGGCTGGATAAATGAATGGTGTAGAAAGACAAAATTTTCATCACTCCTCTCTGTGTTTCAGGACAACATGCAACTGATTCTTGCCTGAGCATGGGAAAAAATTGAGCCCAGTGGATGTTACCGTCTGTTTTAAGGCAAAGGCCAGCAGTGGACTGGAGGCATCTGGGTAGGCTGTTGGTCAAAGTTCTTATGCAGTTTTGGCACCAAAGAGGAGCAATGACAGACTATCCTCTGCTCAATTAGCAGTTCCTTTAGGGTGATAAAATTGTCCTTAAAATGGAAATGCCTCCTGGAGGGGTTAAGTCTGCTGATGCTTTGGTGATATTAATTTTACTAATATTAGCTATTGTTATCTTAATCATTATTTTAATGTTATATTCAGACTACTTCCATAGAGTCTGAGATGATCTCTTTGAGGGAAACAGAATGAGGAGTGGGATGGAGGATTAGTTTTTAGGACAGAGAAATCCTGTGGGGAAGACATCATTTCAGGGAGACTTCTTCTCCCCATAATGAGGTTGTGAGTAGCTAGAAGCAACATGAGGTCATGGGGGGCTGTGATGGTGTGAGAGCCCCAGAGAATGGAATAGGGAGGATGGAGAGAGAGAGAGAGGGAAGATCAGAGAACAGTGCTATCTTTCTGATGGCGAAGACAACTTTGCAAGGGAAGATTCCCTCCCACAGTTGATGCCTGGGTCAGAGCAAGGATTGCCAGAGAAATGACAATATTCTGTGATTGTGAAAAATTGCCTTTGAAGAGGAGGTCCTATGCTGGGTGTATATGGCACCTTGCACTTAGGAGGTCTTAATGAACATAAAACTAACCTGTGCCCAAAAGATGCCTCAATTAACTGAAACATAATTCAGCAGAAGCCCCAATTAACTGATATATTTGGAACAATCTGCAATTAGCAGAAAGCAGCAAGAGAAAGCAGGCAGTATCTAGGATTTATAGGGGATGCTATAGGGGCCAAATTCTAGGTTTAGCAAATTGTCTACACTGCCTACAGCTTACTAACGAGAACTGATTTCTAGAATAAGTCCGGAGTCTTGCCAGATTCTCATTCATCGAAGTTAGATCTTCTGGTCAAGGTGAAGCTGGCAGGTGATGAGATTGTTCACTGAACAAATTCACTGTAACTTGCACACAAACTGAGTGGTTTACCCACTCAAAGAAGCTAATGTGGAAACCTGTACTATGGTTTTATCCAGGTGATTCCCAGGGCCCTGTCATTGTCCCTGAGGGCCTGTGATACCTTCTTCTAAATACCTCCAATGGATTGAAATCCTTTTCTGTTAACAGTAAATGGGATTTGTGAAAACATTCCACTGTCTCTGAGTTTCAAGTTTAAGGAAGAAGATAGCTGATCAAGCTGTATAGCACTTTTGATACAGAAGGATGCATGGCTTTGACAAGTCATGGAGATACCCACACCTGGATTAATCACTGCGATTAACTCAGCCCACCACAGAACCCAAGGCTCCCCTGTGGTCCAGGAAGGGCATATTCGGAAAAAACCCCCCTCAAATTGTGTGCCTGCCCTGCCCCAGCAGCACTGTTGGGGTGCCTTTGATGGCAGCCCACACAGCAGCTGATACCAAGACCTTTTCTGCACATCTTTTTTCTTTTTCTTTCTTTCTTTTTTTTGAGATGGAGTCTCACTCTGTTTCCAGGGTGGAGTGCAGTGGCGCGATCACAGCTTACTGCAATCTCTGCCTCCTGGGTTCAAGTGATTCTTCTGCCTCAGCCTTGTGAGTAGCTGGGTTTACAGGCGCCCACCACCACGCCCGGCTAATTTTTTGTAGAGATGGGGTTTCACCGTGTTGGCCAGGATGGTCTTGATTTCCTGGCTTCATGGAAGCACAGTCCAGGGGAGATCTTGGGCTGATACTCAGGAGTATTCATGGACTCCTGTTGAACCAGTGGGGAGAAGGTGTTTTGCTTGCAGAGTAGTGAAAGAGCAGTGAGGCATGGGCTTTGGGTTTGCAGAGCTGGACTTGAATTCTGCCACTAACTGGCCCTTGAGAATCATGAGATCTCTTGGAGCCTCAGTTTTCCCACATTAGATGGATATAACAACCATAGAGGGTGATTAAGAGACTGCAAGAGAATACATGGAAAATGCGTAGTGCATAATGGAATCTTTCTGTGATTAACTCTCACTTGCCCTTAATAGTTTTGCTTAGACATGCCTTCCTTCAGGAAATCTCCTCCTCCTAAGTCTGTTAGGCACCTCTTCCATAGACACTCTCCTTTCTCACCACCACCCTTAAGACACTTCAAAGCATGTGTTTTTTAACTTCTCCACACTAGGTAAACTCTCTCTTGTTCCCTGATACCTAGCACAGTGCCTGACACATTGTCAGTTCTTTGTACTCATTTGTTGAATGAATGAAGTAAATGAATAAATGGTAGATAGTATGTGTTTCAGTCATTTGAGGATTGAGAGAAGAGCCTTTCTTTTTTAGCAGAACCAATCTGGAGCTAAGATTTTTATGGGTCTAGTTTAGTGCTGCCAAACCATGGAGCTCCAGGAATGGTTACCTCGCTGAGGCAGCCTGACCCCAGACCCACTAATTCCTTTTGCCCTGGCCACAGCTAGTAGTAAAGGTGGTCACCTGTGACAGGTGAGTCAAGAGGGGGAAAGGACACTTCTTTTGCTATTACAAGTATTGAAACACTTGGTGACTGTGGTCAGTAGTCAATAGAGTTGAGTTGATTGAAGAAAGCCTAAATGTTTTCTTTAGAGTCTGCTTTAGAGGTTAGTGATTAGAACTGTTTATTTCAGGCTTGATTCTACTCATTAGGTTGAGAGAGGGGTGAGGACACTGCTGTCAGACTCATATGGGCTATGAAGGGTCTTGCTTTAGCCCTGGGCATGTGTCAGGAATGTCAGACATGTTGATCTGTGCCTGCCACCTAGCACTATGTGTGGGGAATGGATGTGGAGGCAGAAGACCTGAGTTTATGTAACATCTCACGCCCTTGCTGGTTGATTCCTTTACCTTTCTGACCACCCAATGTTTCAGAGTCTCAGTTTCCTTGTCTGTAAAGTGGACACAGAGAACTGATTTCAGGCTTGTGAGGATGAAATTAGTGCTATATCAAGGTAAGAAGTCATGAAAGATAATAATCTCTGGCAGTGGCACAAGTCAAACACACTGAGCATTGATGGGAGCACTTTCTGTCATGGCAGGTATGGAGAAACTTAGTACTCCTCTATTGCTCTTTCCTGTGATGAAATCAGCAAGCTAGTCCCAGTTGGCATATATGTAAATAGAAAAATAATATGGCCAAAGTAAACAGAAGTGGGAAATTGCATTTGTATAATTTAAAAATAGTTTATTTTTAAAAAATTCAAGTCATTTGTTTTCATTCAAGCCATTTCCTCTTGATTTGAGTGGATTTTTTTGTTGTTGTTAATTGTACTTTGCTTTGAGCTTTCCCTATTTATTTCAAGACCAGATACCATTCTTTTGTTGACATAACCACTGACCTTATTAAAAGTTTGTCCAGATAAATCACGATTTTTAAGATAAGAGAGACACAAACACAAACATGGAAAACTGGTCACCACATGGAGACTGGGATAAATAAATGCTTTACAATTGGTTAATAAGGGCACATCTTGGCCTACAGTTTTGATTTGTCTTTTCAATCCATTTACAGCCTCACTGGGAAATAGGGAAGGGCTGAGCATTTACTTGAAGATTTGCGCAGAGTGTTACATTTTTAAGAAATTTCCAATGCATTTTGATTCAGACAAGCTTTTGTTGGCTGAGAAATTACATGATGCACCCAAAATGCTTTTGCAGAGTGTGGTGTTGAGTGCCATTTTATTCCCATGAACTAGAAGTTCAGTACAAAAGGCCAGGATTGAGAAATGCAGTCTGACATTTTATATACTTACTTATATCTCACATCTGAGCCCCTCCTGAAAGTCAAAAGTTTAAATTTTCCAAGTATATTTGGGGAGGGGAGTGGAGAAACTCTTAAGGCCTGAGAGGTACAGAGGCATCTCATTTGTGGGGCAGTTCAGACTTTCCATTTCTTTATTATGTGTGCATGGTGGAAAGCTCTCTAATGTTAAAAGTAAATAATGTCCTTTAAGCTATAGCACTCAGATTAGTTAGTTTAAATATTGTGCATTTGTAACCACAGCCAGATTATTTGATAACACCTGTCTCTGTCTATTATCAGAGAGCACTTGGAATGCATTTCTCCTATTTTATTAAGTTTTGTTTCATGAAAGGGGGTAGCTGTTTTAAAATATGATAATGAGTTTATAAAACTTCAGTTTCAGATGTAAAAAATGGTTGTTTGTTGATGAGAACAGAGCATGCCCAAAGCAGAAAGGCTTTTATTACTACCATTCAGGTTTACCTGCTTTTAAGTAGCAACAGATGAGTCTTTTTGGTACTAGATAGGGAGGAGTGAATGTACTGTGTTGATATAATCGTTTTAGTTATCTGCCCCTGTCTTAATTTGTCTGCATATTTAGTGTAATTATCTTATTCATCTGCATTGTCTTAGGATGCAAGGGGGAATTTGACTACCCTTTCTGTAATATTTTCCTCCTGTCAGAGTCTCAGAATCTACTCTTCTGTTTCCATTTGACTAAATCATAGGCATCTAATAGGGAGCCACCGCCGCCCCTACTAACTAGCAGAGTAAGACTGACCAGTTTCCAACTAATCAATTACTTGAGTTACCATGTCCTACAGATTTCTACTTGCTGTATCTCTCGACTCTGTTGCCTTGTTCATTTCCAACACCACTCTGCCAGTCCAGGCTTTGATCCGCACATGGCTGGACTAACTGCTCATCTACCTAATGTGGCTCATTCTCCATAGCACTATCAGATTAATTCTCCTAATGTGGAGCTTGGCTCCTACTACTTTCTGCTTAAAGCACTGCCTGCTAAATAGCTAAGTGCCAGCCTCTCCATCTGGCATTTAAGCTGCTCACACGATGGCTCCAAACATTCATTGAAGAAAACACTCAGAACACATTGATGGTTCTGGGGATATGGTGGCAAACAGGACAGCAAGTTGCCCCTGTCATCATGGATCTTATATTCTAATGAGGGAGACAGATTTTATTTTTTATTATTTATTTATTTATTTATTTATTTTTCCTTTTTTAAAAATTATTATACTTTAAGTTCTAGGGTACATGTGCATAACGTGCAGGTTTGTTACGTATGTATACTTGTGCCATGTTGGTGTGCTGCACCCATCAACTCGTCAGCACCCATCAACTCATCATTTACATCAGGTATACTCCCAATGCAATCCCTCTCCCCTCCCCCCTCCCCATGATAGGCCTGGGTGTGTGATGTTCCCCTTCCCGAGTCCAAGTGGTCTCATTGTTCAGTTCCCACCTATGAGTGAGAACATGCGGTGTTTGGTTTTCTGTTCTTGCGATAGCTTGCTGAGAATGATGGTTTGCAGCTGCATCCATGTCCCTACAAAGGACACGAACTCATCCTTTTTTATGGCTGCATAGTATTCCATGGTGTATATGTGCCACATTTTCTTAATCCAGTCTGTCACTGATGGACATTTGGGTTGATTCCAAGTCTTTGCTATTGTGAAAAGTGCCGCAATAAACATATGTGTGCATGTGTCTTTATAGCAGCATGATTTATAATCCTTTGGGTATATACCCAGTAATGGGATGGCAGGGTCATATGGTATTTCTAGTTCTAGATCCTTGAGGAATCGCCATACTGTTTTCCATAATGGTTGAACTAGTTTACAATCCCACCAACAGTGTAAATGTGTTCTTATTTCTCCACATCCTCTCCAGCACCTGTTGTTTCCTGACTTTTTAATGATTGCCATTCTAACTGGTGTGAGATGGTATCTCATTGTGGTTTTGATTTGCATTTCTCTGATGGCCAGTGATAATGAGCATTTTCTCATGTGTCTGTTGGCTGTATGAATGTCTTCTTTTGAGAAATGTCTGTTCATATCCTTTGCGCACTTTTTGATGGGGTTGTTTGTTTTTTTCTTGTAAATTTGTTTGAGTTCTTTGTAGGTTCTGGATATTAGCCCTTTGTCAGATGAGTAGATTGCAAAAATTTTCTCCCATTCTGTAGGTTGCCTGTTCACTCTGATGGTAGTTTCTTTTGCTGTGCAGAAGCTCTTTAGTTTAATTAGATCCCATTTGTCAATTTTGGCTTTTGTTGCCGTTGCTTTTGGTGTTTTAGACATGAAGTCCTTGCCCATGCCTATGTCCTGAATGGTACTACCTAGGTTTTCTTCTAGGGTTTTTATGGTATTAGGTCTAACATTTAAGTCTCTAATCCATCTTGAATTAATTTTCATATAAGGAGTAAGGAAAGGATCCAGTTTCAGCTTTCTACTTATGGCTAGCCAGTTTTCCCAGCACCATTTATTAAATAGGGAACCCTTTCCCCATTTCTTGGTTTTCTCAGGTTTGTCAAAGATCAGATGGCTGTCGATGTGTGGTATTATTTCTGAGGACTCTGTTCTGTTCCATTGGTCTATATCTCTGTTTTGGTACCAGTACCATGCTGTTTTGGTTACTGTAGCCTTGTAGTATAGTTTGAAGTCAGGTAGCGTGATGCCTCCAGCTTTGTTCTTTTGACTTAGGATTGTCTTGGCAATGCAGGCTCTTTTTTGGTTCCATATGAACTTTAAAGCAGTTTTTTCCAATTCTGTGAAGAAACTCATTGGTAGCTTGATGGGGATGGTATTGAATCTATAAATAACCTTGGGCAGTATGGCCATTTTCACGATATTGATTCTTCCTATCCATGAGCATGGAATGTTCTTCCATTTGTTTGTGTCCTCTTTTATTTTGCTGAGCAGTGGTTTGTAGTTCTCCTTGAAGAGGTCCTTTACATGCCTTGTAAATTGGATTCCTAGGTATTTTATTCTCTTTGAAGCAATTGTGAATGGAAGTTCATTCATGATTTGGCTCTCTGTTTGTCTGTTACTGGTGTATAAGAATGCTTGTGATTTTTGCACATTGATTTTGTATCCTGAGACTTTGCTGAAGTTGCTTATCAGCTTAAGGAGATTTTGGGCTGAGACAATGGGGTTTTCTAAATATACAATCATGTCATCTGCAAACAGGGACAATTTGACTTCTTCTTTTCCTAACTGAATACCCTTTTTTTCTTTCTATTGCCTGATTGCCCTAGCCAGAACTTCCAACACTTTGTTGAATAGGAGTGGTGAGAGAGGGCATCCCTGTCTTGTGCCAGTTTTCAAAGGGAATTTTTCCAGTTTTTGCCCATTCAGTATGATATTGGCTGTGGGTTTGTCATAAATAGCTCTTATTATTTTGAGGTACATTCCATCAATACCGAATTTATTGAGCGTTTTTAGCATGAAGGGCTGTTGAATTTTGTCAAAAGCCTTTTCTGCATCTATTGAGATAATCATGTGGTTTTTGTCTTTGGTTCTGTTTATATGCTGGATTACGTTTATTGATTTGCTTATGTTGAACCAGCCTTGCATCCCAGGGATGAAGCCCACTTGATCATGGTGGATAAGCTTTTTGATGTGTTGCTGGATCTGATTTGCCAGTATTTTATTGAGGATTTTTGCATCAATGTTCATCAGGGATATTGGTCTAAAATTCTCTTTTGTTGTTGTGTCTCTGTGAGGCTTTGTTATCAGGATGATGTTGGCCTCATAAAATGAGTTAGGGAGGATTCCCTCTTTTTCTATTGATTGGAATAATTTCAGAAGGAATGGTACCAGCTCCTCCTTGTACCTGTGGTAGAATTCAGCTGTGAATCCATCTGGTCCTGCACTTTTTTTGGTTGGTAGGCTATTAATTATTGCCTCAATTTCAGAGCCTGCTATTGGTCTATTCAGGAATTCAGCTTCTTCCTGGTTTAGTCTTGGGAGAGTGTAAGTGTCCAGGAAATTATCCATTTCTTCTAGATTTTCTAGTTTATTTGCGTAGAGGTGTTTATAGTATTCTCTGATGGTAGTTTGTATTTCTGTGGGTTTGGTGGTGATATCCCCTTTATCATTTTTTATTGCATCTGTTTGATTCTTCTCTCTTTTCTTCTTTATTAGTCTTGCTAGCGGTCTATCAATTTTGTTGATCTTTTCAAAAAACCAACTCCTGGATTCATTGATTTTTTGGAGGGTTTTTTGTGTCTCTATCTCCTTCAGTTCTGCTCTGATCTTAGTTATTTCTTGCCTTCTGCTAGCTTTTGAATGTGTTTGCTCTTGCTTCTCTAGTTCTTTTAATTGTGATGTTAGGGTGTCAATTTTAGATCTTTCCAGCTTTCTCTTGTGGGCATTTAGTGCTATAAATTTCCCTCTACACACTGCTTTAAATGTGTCCCAGAGATTCTGGTATGTTGTATCTTTGTTCTCATTGGTTTCAAAGAACATCTTTATTTCTGCCTTCATTTCGTTATGTACCCAGTAGTCATTCAGGAGCAGGTTATTCCATTTCCATGTAGTTAAGCGGTTTTCACTGAGTTTCTTAGTCCTGAGTTGTAGTTTGATTGCACTGTGGTCTGAGAGACAGTTTGTTATAATTTCTGTTCTTGTACATTTTCTGAGGAGTGCTTTACTTCCAATTATGTGGTCAATTTTGGAATAAGTGTGATGTGGTGCTGAGAAGAATGTATATTCTGTTGATTTGGGGTGGAGAGTTCTGTAGATGTCTATTAGGTCTGCTTGCTGCAGAGATGAGTTCAATTCCTGGATATCCTTGTTAACTTTCTGTCTCGTTGATCTGTCTAATGTTGACAGTGGGGTGTTGAAGTGGAGACAGATTTTAAATAGCTTATGATGAAATTAATTATTTGAAAATAATGTAAAGAACTGCAGAGGAGAAGCACCATGTGCTTGGAAACTGTGCTGTGGGAATGTGAAGTCAGGGAAGGCAAGCTGAACTCAAGAAGCTGTTCTGAAGTGTGAGCTGAAGCAAATTAGATGGAGTATGACTTGGGCGAGGGAGACTGGGGGAGCAACCCAGGAAACAGGGAGGACCTGGGGAGGACCCAGGAAACAGCCTGTGGGAAGGAGTAAGGTACACATGTGAGGAAGTCACAGAAGTCTTAGACTAGGGAGGCAAGGGGCAGGGCCAATCCTAGAGAGGACAGTTGGCTCCATAGGCCTGGGAAAGATTTTGGACTTTTTCTCTGGGTAGTGAGAAACTGAGTGGGATGTGACATGGCCAGATAGGAGTTTTACAAAGTCACCCTGCAATGGGAGAAAGGTCTAGAGGCAGGCCTGGGTGCATGCAGGAAGACAAGTTAGGAAGCTGTTACAGAAACCCAGATGAGAGACTACTGTTGCTTCATGAGGGTGGAACAGTACAGGGGTGGAGGAAAGTCAAATTTGAGAAATATTTTGGAGGATTTGGTGATTGTTTGGAGATGCAAGTAAGGGAGCACCAGAATGACTGTCAGGGTGGGGGTAACATTCTCCCAACTGTGGAATACTGAAGGAAGGCTGGATTTGGGGAGAAATGTCATGTTTAGTCGTTACTTTCTGTAAGACATTCAAATAATGACTTGTAGTAAGCAAATACATCTAAAGGCAGTATTGTGTAGTGGTTAAAAGCATAGTCTTAGCAGCACATGTGACCAGCATCTGTGCAACCTTGGGAAAGTTACCTAATCTTTCTGTGCCTTACAATTTCTTCATCTGTAAAATGGGGAGATTCAAATGAGTTTAGTATACATAAAAACTTAGATTGGTGCCTGGTACAGAGTGAGTACTATTTAAATGTTAGTCATTATTACTATTATTTATATACAAGTCCAAAGCTAAAAGAAGTCTGGGCTGTTCGTATAAACTTGGGGCTTGTTCTTAAATAGTAAGTGAAGACACATGTGGGGATAAGGCTGTCTTGGGAATGCATATAGAGTGAGGGAGGAAAAGGGCCTAGTTCCAGGTCTCTAGGAATCTGGGAGTGGACTGAGGATGGTAAGCGAGCCAAGGCGCTGCGAACTGAATGGAACAGAGAAAGGGAGAGAGGAGAAATTCAGAAGCAGAGAGAAGAGTGTGTTTTGAGGAGCAGAGAGTTATTAGCAGTGTCAAATGCTGCTAGGAATGCCTTAATGCTAAGACTGGAAATTGACTGTGTGATTTAGCAAGCTGTTGAAAACTTTCCTGAGTTGTAGGTGGCAAAGTGGAGGTTGAGGACAACCTGAAGAGTGAGGAAAGAGGGACACATTAAGTGAAAAAAAATAATTTGAGAAGTTTGGTTTTTCGGAGATGCAGACTTCAGCCAGGAACATAGGGCTACCCCCTGGTCAAGTGTAAGCCAATTTATAAGGACCAGCCCTAAAGAGAGTCTACATCCACTTTGGCTTGTGACAGAGAGCCATAACCCCTCCCTCAGTCATGGCCTTCAATGGGATGGAGGAGTTGGCCTCAGAGTTCTCCTGCATTGCAGGGTTCTGGCAGTGGTGAAAGTGGCTTGTGTTAGCAAGATTGCTGTAGGCATCACTGGCCTTGACTTTGGCAGTGGCCAACAAAAAGATCCCCCCACATGAAGAAGATGATGAAACATGAAGGATTGGGGAACATGCAGCCAGGCTCTTTGTGGAGAGTGTGCTGGGCCTCTGACTCAGAAGACACCTGGCCTCCAGACTAGGAAGAGTGGACTTTGAGTCTGGGCTCAAATGCTTGTGTTTGGGAAGACCATTCTTCTAATGTGACTTTAGAGGAAACTCCAGATCAAAGTAACACTTTATAAAGGTGTGTACCATTGCCCTGGGAGAGCAACCAGGTTCGGGTTGAAAATCCATGTTTTGTGGGAACGTTCTGCTTTTGGGAAAACTTTCTTCTAATGTTCTTGACTGCAAAGGGTGCAAGCTGCACATGCTGTGACTTGCTAATGATTGCTGGGATGTGGAGGTGAACCATCTTGGGTCATCTGATCATGATGCCAGGCCACTAATGGGTTCCAGGCAGGCTGGATTCATAATTGTGAGGTTGGATCTCATAAGGGAGAGAGTCACTGAGATTGATGATACTCACTTTCTATAGCTTCCTTCCTCAATCCTGCCCCAAACATTGACACCTTTTTGTGAGAGAAAGAAGCAAATAAGAAGCAAAACATATAGTCAGTTATCATTATTCATAGTAGTTAAATACTATAAAGTTACGTGAACACTGATTTAGTGAATACTAAACCGTTGAGCCTAGGGGAAATACAGGGTTACGTTAATGTGAGCTTTTGGTCATAATACTTTCATCAACTAATCAATGCATAGCCTTGTTTTATGTGTGTTTCTGTTTAAAGACACTTATGCAATATTAATATATGTTGTTGATTAACATTGAACCCATGGCCAGCAGCATACCACTCATGTCAGAACAAAGCTTATTTAACAAGATATTTTCACTGTAAGGCATATCAGAGTCTTCTTGTTCTTAGGAAAGTTATACAACACTACATTGGGGGAGGTGCACTTTAAGCAACAAAGTTACCAAGAAAAAGCACAAAAAAATGCAAACCATATGGCACCAACTATGCCATGAAAGGACACTGGTTTCCAGCAGGAGAGCTGAGACAAGAAGGCAGAGCACCACCTTGTCTGAGCTCAGCTGGGAAGCTGCACATCAGGCCACTCAGGTTTTTCACCTGCTCTGTGCTTGCACGTACTTATAAATGACTGCAAAAGTGGGGCAAATCATTATTTTGGGATTACAAATAGATTTTAGTGACTATATGAATTAACAAATATGAATTTCAGAAATAATGAGGATCTGCTGTATATTAGCCTTTCGATGTTCGTGGCTGTCTATAATTTGGCTATAAGTTGATTATTCTAGATGCCATTTAGCTCACCTTCTTACACTGAGATTCCATGATTGTCTCAAGAGTCAAAAACCAATCAGTTCAAATGTCTGTGCCTTTTATACCTAAAATGCAGCACAGTGGGGAGCTGTGCAGAAAGATGATGGACATTCTCAGATTTGCTCTTCTCATGGCTGCAGGATGTTTGTGGCAGTGCTGAGCATCCTATCTGGACACAACAGAAGAGGAACTGTTTCTTCTTGTTCTGTTAGTGAAAAATCCTTCCCTAAAACATTCCAAGAGATTTGTTCTCACATCTCATTGGCTAGGAATATGTCACATGTCTATCCATTCACCAGCAAGGGTAACAAGACCCCCATCACTGGCACAAACCAATCCTATTTCACCCCCTGGGGCTAGAGCTGTGCCAACTTCTGAAGCACATGGCTTTGTAGAGAAAGTGATTTTGAACAAAACTGGGGCTCTGATGAGAGGACAAGGGAAATGGATTGGGGATAATCAGACTGTAGTGTCTACCATACTTAGTAAAGGAATTTTGCATTACTATATGAAAAATCTTTTAATCTCAAATTGAATGTGTGCTTTATTTTTTGTTAGAGTTTCCAGCACCCAGCAGACTGTCAGGCCAATTCCTAGATACTTCTTTTTGGAGGAAATCTTTAGAGGGTTGGTTTTTCTTCAGACACATATGAAAGAACTTGTGATTAGAATCACGGGGGAAAAACTGTGGGTGAGAACTTAAGGGACTTAATCTTGCTATGGTAGAATAAAGTTGGGTGGTGATTCATTTCTACTACTCCCCGTCTGATTGCCTACCTTTTGAGTTGGGCTGATCTTTGTTGATTGCCTGACCAATAGATTGTAGTGAAAAGTAAAGTTCTGGGACTTCTGAGGCTAGGTCATAAGAAGTCTGTCAACTTTGTTCAAGACCCCTTGGAATACTTGTTCTTGGAATCTATCCACTATGTTGTGATGAAGTCCAAGTACCCCATGGAGAAGAACCAAAGCTCCTAGATCCCAGCCTGGTTAAGCTCCCAGTTAATAGCCAGCATCAGCTTGCTAGATATGTGTGTGTGCCATCTTGGAAGTATACCCTCCAGCCCTAGCGAGCCTCCCCAGCTGTTATTTCATGGAACAGAGATGATCCATCTCTGCCAAGTTCTAGCCTAAATGCAGATTCATTAACAACCTAAGTGATTATTTTTATTTTGAACCTCTACATTTTGGGGTATTTTGTTACTCAGCCATAGATAATCAGAACACTTACTGCAAGAGAAAGCAAGACAGACTCAAAACTGCAATAATTCCAGCTGGATGCTTCAGAAACCAAGAGGCCTTTAGTTAGACTTCTATTGATCACCCTATCCCCAGTGTGGTGCTCCACAGCCCTCATCAAGTGAATGAATGGCCATTTTGCCCTTTATACATTCAGAATATGCAGGGAATAAGAAGAAACTTTCAGGCCATTCTTTTCTAGGAATATGATTTCAAGCTGTAGTTTTTTTCTGTTTTTTTTGTTTGTTTGTTTGTTTGTTTTTGTTTGTTTTTTAGAACATTCAGAAAAATCCTAGAATCAAAGGGTTAAAAGGGGGCAGGTGCAGCTTGTCACCCTGCCCCAGGGTTACTTGGAACTTCATTCATAAGCTTTCCAGCAAGGATGCTTTAAGCCTCTTCTTGTATTGTGTTTGCTAATGTCCTGTTGGTGTAA
Organism: Chlorocebus sabaeus; assembly: GCF_047675955.1. Lineage (NCBI taxonomy): Eukaryota > Metazoa > Chordata > Mammalia > Primates > Cercopithecidae > Chlorocebus > Chlorocebus sabaeus. The sequence continues at coordinate 99,155,310 of NC_132911.1, forward strand.
GTGAGAGATATGGCCAAGCTCAGATTCCAGGGTAGAGAAATAGACTCTTCTTCTTGATGGGATTGATGGGAGGAACTGCAAATGATTGGGCTTGTTTTGGCCAATCTATAATACCTATATAGGAATCTGTAATTCCTAAAGTGTCATGATGCTAAGTAACCTCCAAGGAGGTGGAAGGAGCACTGACAGGTGTCAGAAGAGAGTCTAGTGCCGGTGCTGCCAATTTTTTTTTTCCCCCCTGTGGATCCTTAGAAAAGTCAACTCATCTCCTCTACCCGACCCCAGATGCAGAAACTGAAGCACATGCAAACTGTTAAGCTCAGTAATCACTAAAGTCCCTTCCAGTATCCCTTCCAGTACCCTAATTTTATCTTTTTTCCCCAGCAGAGGAGTCAGGTTCAAAGTACACATTGTGGTAACTAAAAACATACTGGAGTGTGTTGTTTTATGGCAGTACACGGCACCTCCCGACCAGCCAAACCCTGAGGCAAGACTCGGAATGAACCAGGCAGTTGCCAGTGCCAAAGGCCAGCACAGCTGCGGCCACTTCCCTCTCCTTTCAAGTTTGACTCGGGTGAGTGGGAGGTGGAAATCATTTTTATTTCTGGTCTGCTTCCTGCTGATTGTGAGTCTTCCGTTCATGCCCTGTGCACATTGAATCTCACCTCTGCGGTCCTACATAGAGCTTATTTCTCCTTTTACAGGTGTTTTCTTTTGCGGAGGTGGTGGATTGATGTGGCCACATTTTCCAAATACAAATAAGCCAGCATGGAAGGAACCCTTGAAAGTAGAGTGCCTAGAGCCAAGTCTTGGAACTGTGGGGTGCCCCAGCCTCTTGGGGCCGCTCCCACTTTGCTTCTCCTTGCTTTGCCAGTGAGGTGGCAATGGTGATGATTGTCCACTTTAAGAAAGCAGCAGTCAAAAACTTGAGGGGAGAGGACATCAGGAATAGTGTCCTCTGGGGGTTGGGGCAGAATTGTGAATTTTGTCTTTCACCCACAGAAACAGCCAGAATGATGAGAGGTTATGTGGCGTTTCACATCCTCACAGCTCCTATTCCACACTTCTCTTCAGAGATGCATCCCAGGAGCCTGAATACAACCCTCTTAGTGGCCTCTTCCCTCCAGCCTCCCCATGTTTCCTTACAAACAGAACTACTGGCAGAGAAAGCACTGGAAGGAAAAAGGAGCCCCAGAAGAGCAGCCTCCGTGCCTAAGGTGTGGAGAGGAGCTGATAGACAGAGTGGGGTTAAGAGCCTCAGGGCTCTGTGAATCCCACTGGCAGCAACTCCCCTAATACCCCCTCCATTCCAATCCAATCCCACAGACTGCCCCAGAGACCCTGCAGGGCCGGTGCCAACAGGAGAGCTCAAAGGCCCAGGGCTTACAGCTCCTGAGCTGGGCTTAATTCTCTGCATCAAAATAATAAAGACCGTGATGGTGGTAGTGGCTGTGGTGAGTGGGAGAGGAAGTGAAGGGTAGGAAAGAGTCAAACGGAGCTTCCCAGCCTGTCCTACAACTGCGAGCTTTTGGGTAAGTGTGGAGACTCCTTTTATTCTAATATTGCTGCTTCTAGCAATCGAGAGAAAACTAGAAAGAAAACAGGAGCCAGGAACTGGCTGCCCTTTCTATGCTATGAGCTATTCAGCAGAAGGCCTGCCCAGTATTGGTCAGTTTCTTTGGGAGTAAAAACATTAAACAGGGTTAGAAGATTTCCAGGTAAGTGTAGTGACTCTCGCCTAGTGTCTAAGGACCGTTGGGACAATATAAAATAGTGAGTGTTGAAAGGGAGACCATAATTGTGAGCTACAGTGATCATTGTTGGTAGCAAATGGGGACAGGTGAGTGTGTGTCAAGAGCACAATCAGGAAAGGGTTTGGGATGTAAGATAAGAAGGAGAGGTTGTTGGAGAGTTGAGTAAATATGAATTACTGAAAAAAGGTAAGGGAGATCTTGGAAGAACAACAGACAACACCACTGAGTTGGCCAAGGATATTTTGCAAGTCCCTCAGCAGCAGAGGGAGAGAGTCACAGTTGTCTGCTTTTTGGCAGACAGCTGATACCATGGAGAGGCAGCGAGAGAAGAGATGACCGAGAGGCTGACTTTGAGAAGGCAGCGAACTTTGTAGAAGAGTTTTGTATTTTGGATAAAAGGGCCATGAAATGGAAATTCTTAGAAGCATTCCCTCCAACTACTGCTTAAGATGTTTCCTGATCTACTCTGTCCAGGGCTGGGCATGATGAAAGATTAGAAGTAACTTGTGTAACCAATAAATCCTCAGCCTTATTAGTCTATGTCCTGCAAATAAGAATGCACTTTCTTTTAATATCCCAATTAATTTGCTGGAGTACCCATTGGTCTAATTGCAGGAAATTAGTTTCTCTGAAATGTTCCCCAGCTAATTCTAAGATAACTTCCTTACTACATAATTAAAAGGGCTCAACCAAGTTACTGCTCTGAGAACAAAGGGATAGGCTGCTTCAAAGGCAAATTCTGGGTTGCATCCAGAAGGCAGTGACTTTTTGTTACTTTCAGAAGAGACGTTCTTTTTTCAGCTTTCAAGAAAGCTAAATTGGTCTCTGTAGATAACTTGTTTCAATGCAGACAATTAAGTACCTACTGTGTAGCCAACTTGCTGCTCTGCTATCCCTAGGCTCCTGTCCTTGCTCATGTTCCAAGGTAGCCCATCACCACATCACAGGTGAGCCAGAGCAAAGAAGAAAGGAAAAGCGGCAAGGCCTGGAAATTGCACACACATTTTTTTTTTTCATATCCCAGAACTCATGTACCTTTTCAAATGTAGCTGCAAAGGAGGGTGAACATGTAGGTTTTACTCTGAACGGCCATGTATCCAGCTATAAATACTTTAACAGTAGAAGAAATAGAAATCATAAAATGAGTGAAAAGCATAGCTTTTGCTTTAGGCATCTAACATATATACATGTCTTTTTTTCATTGAATACTTACAATAACACTGCAAGATTATTATAGTGTCCCTAAGAAATGTAGGCTTAGAGAGACACCTTCCATTGGCTGAGTCTACCAGGAAGCCAGAGGGCAAGGAAGCCTCATATAGATAGAGAGCACAGGAGGGAAAGGTTGGGGAATGGATGTGAGAGCAAACGGGTCAGTGATGGGCATGCCATTTGGAAGTCACTGTGGACTTGGCAGTGGGAGAATCCCTACATCCTCAATAAAATGAAAATATTTATTTGATGGGTATGTGCCAGAAGAATACATGCCTAATCCAAGCACTTAGGAAAAAAGAGAATTCAGATAGTACCGAGTCTGAGATTTGTAGTACAAGGTCAAAAGGGAAATCCTTTGTTAGTTGTTTTCTGAAAACGCTTGTGTGTCCGGAATTGGTTCCTTCCAGTGGGTTCTTGGTCTCACTGACTTCAAGAATGAAGCCGCAGACCCTCGCAGTGAGTGTTACAGTTCTTAAAGATGGTGTGTCCAGAGTTTGTTCCTTCTGGTGGGTTCGTGGTCTTGCTGACTTCAGGAGTGAAGCCGCAGACCTTTGCAGTGAGTGCTACAGCTCTCAAAGGTGGCGCATCTGGAGTTGTTTGTTCCTCCTGGTGGGTTCATGGTCTCTCGGACTTCAGGAGTGAAGCCACAGACCTTCGCAGTGAGTCTTACAGCTCTTAAGGTGACACATCCAGAGTTGTTTGTTCCTCCTGGTGGATTCGTGGTCTTGCTGACTTCAGGAGTGAAGCTGCAGACCTTCGCAGTGAGTCTTACAGCTCTTAAAGGTGGCGCATTCGGAGTTGTTTGTTCCTCCCAGTGGGTTCATGGTCTTGCTGACTTCAGGAATGAAGCTGCAGACCCTGGCGGTGAGTGTTACAGCTCATAAAGGTAGTGTGGACCCGAAGAGTGAGCAGCAGCAAGATTTATTGTGAAGAGCGAAAGAACAAAGCTTCCACAGCATGGAAGGGGACCCAAGCAGGTTGCCTGCAGGGGCACAGATGGCCAGCTTTTATTCCCTTATTTGGCCCCGCCAATGTCCTGCTGATTGGTCCATTTTACAGAGTGCTGATTGGTCCATTTTACAGAGGGCTGATTGGTCTGTTTTTACAGAGTGCTGATTGGTGTGTTTACAAACTGTTAGCTAGACACAGCGCCGATTGGTGCGTTTTTACAGAGTGCTGATTGGTGCGTTTACAAACCTTTAGCTAGACACAGAGCACTGATTGGTGTGTTTACAAACCTTTAGCTAGACATAGAGCACTGATTGGCGCATTTTTACAGAGTGCTGATTGGTGCATTTACAAACCTTTAGCTAGACACAGCACTGACTGGTGCATTTACAAACCTTTAGCTAGATATAGAGTGCTGATTGGTGCATTTTTACAGAGTGCTGATTGGTGCATTTACAAACCTTTAGCTAGATACAGAGTGCTGATTGGTGTATTTACAATCTTTTAGCTAGACAGAAAAGTTCTCCAAGTCCCCACCCGACCCAGAAGCCCAGCCAGCTTCACCTCTCACTTGTCCCTCCCACCCAAGCTGTACATGGGGAAAATATATCTGTGAACTTTTGATAGAACTTGGATGTGGAGAATAAATGCAAAATTAATACCAAATGAGATGTTCCTGTTGTCCTCACACAAACTTGAAATGATGCCAGCATCTATACAGTATGGAAATAAAGCTGCTATAAATACCATCCAATATACCCTAAACCTTCCATTTCCCCACTGTTCCCTGGTCTCTCCTGCCTCCTGGCCTCTGTGCATGCTGTTCCACTTGAAACTGCATGCCCTAAATGTCTCTTCCCACTCCTGCCTTCTAAACCCTTTTCTATTTTCCTTTGTTTGGCAAATCCCTTCTCATCCATTATGCCTCAGTTGCATACCACTTGCTCTAAAAGGCTCTTCCCAAGTCTGAATTAGACTTGTCTTCTGTGTTCCTAATACATCACTACTACTAGTAATAATAATATTAATAGTTAGCAGTTACTGAGCACTTGACATGTTCCAAGTGCTGTGCTAAGTTCTTTCTATGCATTATCTCATTTGAAAACCCCAGTAAGGTGTGTACTGTTATTACTATGTTTTAGAGATGAGGAAACTGAAGATCACAGAGGATAAGTTTATTAATTTCTTGAGACTACTGTAACAAATTACCACAAACCTGGTGGCTTAAAACTTGGCTAGACTTGAAGCCCCAGGAGCCAGACTGTGTCTTATTGATGCCTACTATTTTCACACCATAGTGCCTGGTTGGTGATGCATTTTCAATAACTGTATGTTGAATGAATAAATCAGTGTCAGATACTGTTAAGAATGCAGAACTGTTGAGGGCGTATTGTTCAATCTGAGTCATTACTCTGGCTATAGAACCTGGCACTTCATTGTCTCGTGGCTCCCCACTACCCCCTTTTCTGAAGGTGCTACTCACTTCCTGGGCTCTGGCTGTTGCTGGCACCCTGAGTGGGCTGGAGTCCAAGCTGACAGCCCAGGTTTTCTGGTCTGCCCTCATGCCTAGCATCCCAGGCCTATCTGAGTGCCTCTCCAGTTCTGGAATAGGATGAAGTACCACTCCATAGGGATGCACCCCAGTTTCCTGAGCAGTGGAAGGGGGACTAGATGATACAACTGAGAAATGTGGGGGATCAGGTCCCCATTGGGTAAGAGCTCCATCAGTAGGAAGCAGGGAAATTTAGGTTTACAGATCATCTCAGAAAAGACACTGTGATAATGTGTGCTTCTGTAGATGCTTTTTGACAGAATGTAAAAATTGTGTATAACTTTCAAATGTTTCTGTGACATTTTCTACTTGGTCCAAAATGTTCTTGGATTGTAATTTAAAAAACCCACACATATTTATGTAAATATAAAATACAACATCACATTTAGGTGGCGAAAAACCCTGTATCTTTCCTCCTGACTTACCTGCTAAAAACCCATATAGTGATGTTAGCATTTACCTTTCTTATCCCACATTCACTAAATGGTGCTATTCATATAGTTGCTGTTCATATAGGTGCTTATATAGTTACAGAAATGAGAAATACAGATATAATGGAATGATTAAAAAGGGGCAGGGACTGTGTGATGAGAGGCCTGGGTCCTGATTCTGAAGAGAAGGCCATGAACTCCGGCTGGTCTCAGAGGCGGCAGCCAGTGGAGTGCAGTGGGGCAGGAGGACAAGTGACTTGAGGAAGGTAGTGAGGAGGGGAGAGGCCATTCCAGAGGGAGGAGGGACCGGTATGGGCAAAGGACAGAGGCTGGAGCTCCTATGTCATGACACCTCTTCTTTCAATTGTTTCTTGCTTGGACCCTATGATAGTCCTTTTTTAAAAAATTGAGATAAATTTATATAACATAAAGTGAGCCATTTTAAAGTGGACAATTCAGTGGCGTATAGTATTTCTCAGTGCTGTACAACCATCACCTCTATTTCTTTCCAAAACATTTTTATCACCCCAAACAAAAGCCCTGGACCCATTAAGTAGTGTTATAGACTGAATGCTTGTGTCACTCCGAAATTTGTATGTTGAAGTCCTGATCCCCAGTGTGATGATATTGGAGGTGGAACCTTTGGGAGGTGATTCAGTTTCTATGAGGTCATGAGGGTGGGGGACCCATCATGAGATTAGTGTTCTTTTAAGTAGAGGAAGGGACATGAGATCTCTCTCTGTATGCACACATCAAGGATAGGCCCTGTGAGGACATAACCAGGAAGAGGGCCCTCAACAGGAACCCCACCATGCTGGCACCCTCATCTTAGACTTCCTAGTTTCAGGAACCATTACAAACCCAGTCTATGGTATTTGTTACAGCAGCCCGAGCAGACTAAGACAAGCAGTTACCACCCATTCCCACTTTCTCCCCGACCCTGGCAATCACTAGTCTGCTTTCTGTCTCTATGGATTTACCTATTCCAGATATTTTATGTAAATGGAGTCATATAATATGTGGCCTTTTGCATCTGGCCTCCCATTCTGGTCTTTTTAACATGTCTTCCATTTTTCTCATTGCCCCTTCCAATCTGTTCTCTACAAGCAGTTACGCTGCTCTTTCTTTTTCCTTTCCCTTTCTTTGATGGAATCTTGCTCTGTTGCCAGGCTGGAGGGCAGTGGCGTGATCTTGGCTCACTGCAACCTCCGCCTCCCAGGTTCAAGTGATTCTCCTGCCTCAGCCTCCCGAGTACTTGGGACTACAGGCACATGCCACCATTCCCAGATAATTTTTGTATTTTTTAGTACAGACAGGGTTTCACCATGTTGGCCAGGATGGTCTGAATCTCCTGACCTTGTGATCCGCCCACTTCAGCCTCCTAAAGTGCTGGGATTACAGGTGTGAGCCACCACACCTGGCCTACAGTGCCCTTTCTAAACATGAAGCTGAGCATGCCACTCCTTTCCTGAAAACTGTTGCAAGGCTTCCCCTGGCCCTGGGATATATTCTGTGTGCCGTGCCTGCCTACTTCTCCAGTGTCAGCTCTTAGGCTCTGAGAGCCTTACACACCACTCCCCCTGCCCATTGTTTCCAAACCCACCTCCTTTTAGTTTTTTGCACACAGCTAGGCCTTGCTATTAGGTTGCTGCAAAAGTAACTGTGGCTTTTGCCATCACTTATAATGGCAAAACATGTAGTTACCTTTACACCAACCTAATATATGCTGTGGCCCCAGCATGTAACTCTCTCTCCTCACTCACCACCCTCAACCTTGCATTAGAAAGGATTTCCTTTAGAAAACCTCTAGATGGGGTCAGTACGCTTGTATGATCTCTTATCTCTTCTTCCAGTCTGATGGTAGTTGCCCTCTCTTTTGCACCTGCTGGTTGAATACCAGTCTCCCCACTGCTTCCTGAGGGCAGGCACCGTGTGGGCCTTGCTTACTGTTTACCTCTAGCACATGGTGAGCTGGCAGTAGTGTTTGTTTAATGCAGGAAGGTAGGAAGGGTGATCTTTTCAAGGGCTATCAGGTAGAAAAGTTTTTGAAAGGAGGGGTCAGATATTCGGCAGTGGTGTTATGCAAAGTCAGACGGGGGAAAGCCTTGAATGCCAACAGTTCAGAATTCATTCTGTAGGTCAAGGGTTAACAAATCTAACCACTGCAGGGGGCAGGCAGGAACCATGGTGGGGAAAGGCCAAGAAAGATGCAGAAGTGGTGATGGGGTCATGGTGGGCCATGAAGAGCAGGTGCCAGGGACAGGGCAGCCACCACTCAGCGGCAGCAGATCATTGCCAGGTAGAAACATGGGCTCAGAGTTGCCAGACTTGCTGACTTTTTAAGAGAAGCCAGAAATCAATCAATTCTCTCTCTCTCTCTCTCTCTCTCTCTCTCTCTCTCTCTCTCTCTCTCTCTCTGTGTGTGTGTGTGTGTGTGTGGTATGAAATCTCAATTTAAAAACGTTGTATCTAAATTATGTTTTTGAAAAACACAGTATGAGCCAAACAAAAGCCATCTGTGGGCTGGATTGAGCTCAGAGACTTCTAGTTTTCAGCCTCTGCTAGAGGCATTTAAGTTTTGCTTGAGTTGGAAAGTAACAGATTGCGAGTGGTATTGTAGGAAGATACCTGCATAGGTGATACACAGGATGTCTCGACAGAAGAATCATCTGGCTGCAAGTCTAGCTAGAAGACTGGCACACCAATTCACTTGTTCAGCACCCACTGAGCACCAGGTCTGTGCCACACTATGGAGCTGTTCCAGAAGAGAAGACCAAGGTGGCATCTGCAGGAATAGAACCAGCACGTCCTTCCTCTCGCTATAGCCCTGCTCAGTGCAATGGAAGGGCTCCAGCTTGCGCTATGCAGATGGGTGGTCTGCTAGTCATGTGACTGTGATTTGGGGTCTGACCTCCTATGAGAACTTGCATCCCTGGGGTCTCTGTCTTGTTCTTCAGTCTTGCTTCCACTTCATGGCTGGTATCTTGCTTTTCTATGACAGAGACCCTTGTCTTGATACCTGATCCAGTGTCTTAGCCCATCTGAAGCCAGTCCCATGACTTCGTAGATTTGAATGGTGATTTTTTTACTACTTTTTGACAGACTTTGGGGTTGGCTTGCCTGTTTCACCCATTTTCACCTGTTCCTGAATTCCCAGTTTGTGTGGACACCTCTGTTGCTTTCTTTAGACCTTCCTAGTCCACGCTCTGATGGTCACTGCTGCTGGAGGTGACACGTGCCATTCTCTTTTCCTTCGGGTGGGTGTTGTGTTCTGCCTACAGGACTCAACTTCCCTGAGAGCCTGCAGAAGGCTGTGTCCCACCAGGGTCTCCCCCCTCCAGCAGGTGGTCTAGTTCTGGATCCTGACCCTTTATTGCCCCACAGCTACATGCCAGGCCCTGATAAGGAGCGTGCACCCTTTCCTTAGTGTCAACAGAAGTAAAAGTGTAGAACATTTACACACATTCTAGGGGTTTAGATGGGATAGGGGTCAAGTTAAGCACTGAAAAAGTTATGGTCCCCCTTCCCATCTACCTGTGTCTTAAAAACCATAAAACTCCAAACTCATCCATACGTTGGAATTAAAATAGCCTCTTTTCCAAATTTCAGCTGGCAAAATTCTGGTTGAATTGATTAAAGCTTTCTCATGTTTTCCCCCTGCTTTCCTAGCGCCTTAAACATATTGATCTGTATTGGGCCTGGGGTGAGGAGGACAAAAAGATTGTGAAGCCACCCAAGGGGGAGATCCGAGCAAAGCAACCATGAGAACGGGCTTAGGGTGGTGGTAAAGCAATGGATTTCCCAATAACTCTAGATCCTAAATGTCCCATAGTTCTTACCTATTGAATTAATGACATTTGTTGTTTGAAATAGAGCCTAACATTAAGTGGTCATTGCTGAGATTTTAACTTCAAATCAGACTTTTTCTGAATTCAAGCAAAGGCAAGTGAAGCTTTTATTTTTTATTTTATTTTTATTTTTTTAAAGAGAAAAAGGTTTCATCAATTTCAAAAGCTTCTCAGTTTATATCAAGATCCAAGAGTGGTTAAGTTAGATGTTAAAGATATTAGCAAAAGCTATGGAGCAGGAAAAGGAGGAGGCAATTGTCAGGAGGGAAATTTCTGGTAGACAGAAAGGGGAAAGCCCTGCTCATGCTGCGTGAGGCATCTGGAGGGCCAGGGAAGGACCGTGTCAGCTGTCAGTCAGCAAAGTGACAGCTTAGAGCTGACAGAGGCAGGCAGACCAGCTGAGTACACCTCTGTTGTCTCCAGCACAGGACTCCAGCAAGCAGGGCAATGAGGAGCATCTCAGCAGAGGATAGCCTGGAACTAGGTCTGTAGGGCCCCCTTCACTGCTGGGGGAAATGCTGGCACTTCTTGGGAATGAGGAGAGGGAGAAAGACCTCTCAAGAGGGAAGAAGCAGTCCTCACATGGAGTTTAAACTTTGAGTGGTTTTAATTGGCTGCTTTGAATATTTTTGTTTTTCTGCCATCAGCAGATTTGGGGGTTCAAAAAAGTAGACGTGTTACAACAAAATACCTTTTTTTTTTTTGCAATATCTGAATCACATTGTGTACTTTTCAAGTCTCCCCACGTATGTACATATATGCAAGCATGTACACACAGTATAGAATCATATGTAGTACTTTGTGTCTGGGTGTTGGAGACAAGGCAGAAGAAAAAATTCAAGATGACATTGAAGTGCCAAGTCTGAATGATTAAACCAGGGACAATGTCAAATATCTATAACAGGAATAGTAGGTAAGTAGGGTGTGGTGGATAAAGCTTGTTTGCCACAGATTGAAGGTAGCCAATTCTTCCATTCTGGAGGTAATCATTGGAGATATTCCTTCCTGACCCACCTTGCTCTGGGCTGCCTCATCTCTGGCTAGAGTGGGTCTATCTTCTTCTTGGCAATTATTTAGCTGGTTGGGGTCCAGAAGAGAACACAATGTAATCAGACTGTGCCTCCATGGCCTAACCACTTCCTTCAATGAGCCAAAGTATAGTAAAATTAGTTTTTGTTACGAGTAGCAACTACTGACACTAGGGCTGCAAAGACACTTTTGCACTATGGCTGCAAAGAATCTTTTTCAATTAAATTTGACTGCCACTGGTATAACTGAGAGTTGATTATGTGTGAAATAATTAGAGAAAATAAACTGTAAATTTTTGATGTTGGTGTTAATTTAGCCTGGAACTTCATTGTATAATTAAATTTAACATTTAGCATCTCAGAATCTTAGGATTAGAAGAAACCTTGGAGGCAATTAAATCCAACTTCAGCCCTACATAAAAATCAAAGAAACACTTTGGTGTTTTATCAATAAGACAAGGTCCTTTGCGGGGAGGGACTGTGCCTTACTTATTTTTGAATTCCCAGTGCATTGTACAATGCCTGGCACATAATAGGTGCTCATTAAATGTTTCAATGCTTGTCCAGTATGCTTGTTAGTTGGTAATAAGCAAGCCAGCATATCTTAGAATAAGTAGTCTAAGTTTCCAAATCTAGAGTTTTGTTCATTGTAGACTAGAGACAAGTTTAGCAGATGCTAAACCACAGGTTCTAGCTTACATGCTAGAAACATCTAAGTCAATAATGATGATGGAGATGTCAGGACTCTGCAAACATTAAACATCTTGTTCTGTGCTGACATATCAGAATTAGGAATTAAAACATTTAGTTTAAAAATATTTTAAAAACCCTTCAAGACTTGGAAAAGACAAAAAGACATACCCTTCTTTATAGCCAGACAGACTAAAGATAACTGTGATGTACAGACATGTTTTTAACATTAATACTGCTTTTTTTTCTTTTTTTTTTTTTTGAGACAGAGTCTCACTCTATCGCCTAGGCTAGAGTGCAGTGGCATGATCTTGGCTCACTGCAGCCTCCACTCCCGGGTTCAAGCAATTCTCATGCCTCAGCTTCCCAACTAGCTGGGATTACAGGAGCTTGCCACAATGCCCAGCTAATTTTTTTTTTTTGTATTTGTAGTAGAGATGGAGTTTCACCATGTTGGCCAGGCTGGTCTTGAACTCTTGGTTTCAAATGATCCGCCTGCCTCGGCCTCCCAAAGTGCTGGCATGGGCCACAGCACCCGGCCAATATTAATACTTTTCATGTTGAAAATATAGATTTCACATCTGGGAATGAAGAAAAAAAAAAAGAAGAAATTTCTCCCCCAGGGATCAGCAATATCCCATCTGAAAGGACAAATCTAGTATGCTGGGTAAGCATAATGTAATTATGGGTAAGCATAATTACAGCAGTGGTGAGACCTGGAGACTTTCTGATAGGAAGACTCACAACAGGGAGTGAGACCAAATAATAAAATAAAAAAACTTTCCAAAATGATGAGGGCCCAGGTTGTTGCATCTCCATGACAACAGAAAATGCAATATTTACACCCTTATTTACCCTTCTATTCAACCAAAAAAATGCATGGCATTTGCCATGGTAATGCCTACATCATATATGCATGTATCACTTCAGATATGTGGCCTGCTGTTCTAAAAACAACAAACACATACCAAGACATGGGCGTCATGTGAAACCTCTACTCATTTTACAGTGTTTTGATGAAAAAATATGTCCCGCTGGACCTGACATCTTTTTTTCTCAAGGACTGTGTTCCAGTTTCAGTGGCAGAAAACCCAGGTGTCCCTCTGCTTCTTTTTCTGCCTCCAGAGTCACAGTGAGAGCCATGTCGATGTGTCATTGTGAGTGGATGGGGGAGGAAGTTCGGGCTAAGAGTGTCAGCCATAGGACAGGTTAGAGGGGGTTATGGTTTTGACAGGACAGGGAAGGTGGCTCTGTAGTTACAATGCCTGATTCTGTGGTACAGGGGAGCACAGGAGACAGCTGTCTGTATTCCCCAGAGTGACTTGAAAAGCCTCGATAGTCCTCTTTTCCCCCAAAGCTTCCGTGGATTTGCATTGAGAGATGACATTCAGACAGTCACATCTTTCAATTACAGCAACGATGCTGCCTCTTTCAATGTAATTAACTAGGAGAATAATGGCTCACTCCCAAAGTAGCCAGTATCACCTTGGCTCATTAAAATTGATATATGAGCTTGTCCAGGCTCTAAGAGGACTGGGCTTGGGACTGACAAGATAGGGTAGAGGAGAAGGAAGGTGTTGAGAGTGGGGTGTTGCTGGGATGGCTTCAGAGGTTTGGGACCTCAGAAGAACTAGACCCTGGGTGACTGAGGGATGGGGCTCAAGGTCCTGAAAGAGGCAGGGGCAAGGAGAGTGAACAAACAATCCAAGAGGTATTGATTATGTCAGTGGCATGGCATATATCGGGCTCTAAAAATAAACTTCACAGTTTTGTCCATGGCTGCCCAGGTTTTCAGCTTTCTAATGTACCCTGCTGTTGGCCTGACATGAAAGTTTGGGGTTTGGCTGAGAAGCAAAGGTTCCACGCCGTGCTGTACCGCCTCCATCCCTATCCTCTCCTGAGCCCGCCACAATAACATCTTTCCCAACCACACATCCTTGGGATGACCAGGATGGCCACAGGAGAGGGCACTCTTCCATCGCTTACCAACATTGCCCGTCCCGATATTTTGTTTGGCACCTTTCCTTGCTACTTTTGCCAGTTAATATGGCCACTATTTTTGGTAGTTTCTGACCCAGAGAGTCTTAAGGAAAGGTCAGAGTGCCCTTATCTGAGAGTGTAGGGCTATTGTGTTCAATTCCCAGTTTAGAGTCCCACTGAGCGGCTAGGTGCTTCTGGAGGCCTAATCGCATTCATCAGGTGAGGCTCTGCACAGTGATGAACACATTGCAGAGTCTCTGACTTAACATAGAAAGGTTTATTTCTTGTTCACGCCATGCCTGGTGCTTCCCTAGGGCATCTTCCTTCCAGGCCTTTACTCAGAAATGGAGGCTGCTCAATATTAAATAGCCATGCTTTTGAAGCAGATTACAGGGTTGGAGGGGTCATGTACTGGCACATCCAGAAGTGGCATGCATGCCTTATTTTCACTCATGGCCCACTGACTGAGCTTATGAATATTCAGTGATCTGTAAATGTCTCTGCTATAGTTATGATGTCCGGTGGTCAAATTTAGACTTGTGATTTCAAGAATAAAACGGGAGCAGTTAGAGCATGGTTAGGGCACGGTGATCAGTTGTCAAGAGGTCAAAAAGATGAACTCTTCTGAAGACATCCACATAAAAGTTGGGAAAATCTTTGTGTGCCACTTCTGCTGGGAAGGTGCTTTCTAATAAGCATTGTCCTCAGATAGATCGGACCAGCCAGAGACCGGCTGTGGGCTGCAGAGCCCCCTTTGCTATACTGCCTGTTGCCTGTCGCCTGTCATCCCCTTAGCACGGACAAGGCATGGCTCCTGGTGTGAAAAGACTCATGGCTGGAGCTTCTTGACTGTTCCAGGTTCTTGTCCCCCAAACACTAGATCATCTGTTGCTTTTGTGTCTCAGGGGTTCCACCTGTTCCTAACACCACAGACCCCTCTCAGTGTAAAGAGTATGTTCCTTTGCCAAAGATATGAGATGCTGTTCTACCAAAGAAATTGAGATCCAATTGTTCTGGAAAATTCCTGAACTCAACCCAAATTATAAAAAGCAACCACCCCAATCCCAGCAATTTCTGCTGAGGGATGTGGTGGTGGCTCATCAAAAGAGGTATAATTATCGCCTCAGAATGGTGAGTGTATCAGCTCTGAGGTGCAGCATGAGGCATGGGCTGAGGAAGCGGGAGACACCAAACAGGATCTTGATGACTAAGCGCATCCCTGTGGTGACCAGGAGGGGGCCAAGCCAGACTGGCTCTGCTGAGGGGCAAAGTGGTGTGATTCATCAAGGCTCACTTCCTATGGGAAGCTGCCCCTTTTTGCCGGGGCACCAGCTTCTAGTCCGAGCTGGGTGCTGCCAGTGCTTTCAGTCTGCACTACACAATTTAGTACTAAAATAAATGGTCTCCTGTGCGGATCTCAATGTTTGTGTGTATGTCACCACTGCTTGCCAAATATCGTTAAGTTAAAAGAAAGTAGTTCCCGTGTCTGCCTGTCTCTCGGCTGCTGAGAGATAGAGGAAGATCTAAGTTGGATCTTATCTGAGATCTTAGAAATGGAAAGCAGAGATGACCTTACATCTAGTCCAAGAGTCTTATTATGAGAGATTTAAATCATGACTGCAGTAGGAAGTGGAAAAGAAAAACAAGAAAGATAACCATGGTTTCATGCCTATGAAAGAAGTGCCATGTAGCAAGCATCCTTTCTTATGATATTCATCTTTTCAATTGATCAGTTACCCAATACTAATAATGCCCAAGGCTGTCTTCTTTGGTTTTCTTGACAGCTCCTATGTGTAGGCAGAGCAGG
This sequence comes from Chlorocebus sabaeus, assembly GCF_047675955.1. Taxonomy (NCBI): domain Eukaryota; kingdom Metazoa; phylum Chordata; class Mammalia; order Primates; family Cercopithecidae; genus Chlorocebus; species Chlorocebus sabaeus. The sequence goes on from NC_132911.1 coordinate 99,170,563, forward strand.
TAGAAACAGAACCATTTTGCAGGAGTGCAGGTTCTCTTTCCTTTTCTGAAAGATCTATAGCCTTTGACTGGTGGTGACTGTGCAGTGGAAAAAGGAAATAATCACAGCTTTCAGGGACTGCTGGTTGTTGACTCTGAACTGAGACGAATTCCAGGAGACCCAGAATGTTGCTATGGTCTACCAGGCAGAGTAGGGGCTTGTGGAAGTCAGGTGATCAATGAAGTTTTAGTTCAGGTCCATTTCACAGTAGGCCCAATGGGTCCCCAAACCCATTCTGTGGTTTTTTCCCCAGTTCTATAATGCGCAATTGAAATCGACACACTCAGCAGCTGGCAGAATCTCCACACTGGGAAACCTTCCTAACTTTTTCTCCAAACCTACTTGCCTCCCTTATCTGCCCCTCCAAGCTTCTCTCCTCCTCAGTATCAGTTGCCCTTTCTTTGCTCTTATAGCGTTGTTTATTTATCCTATCAAAGTGCACATCACACTGTAGTATAATTTTTCATGCAATTGCTTTTCCCATGTGAAGGAAGCAACCATATGCTATTTATACTTGCATCTCCAGCACCTTGCTTAGGGGCTAAGTAGATAATAAATGTGTGAGGAATAACTGAATGAACCAGTGAATACATCACTGAGGCTCAGGGACATTATGACATTTATCCAAGAAAACCCCACTCAGCCGAGCCAGGCCTTGAACCCAGATCTCAATTTTAAGTCCAGGCTTCCTTTTACAGCATCAGACATCCTCACCCCTTGCTGTTGACCTTTCCCTGGCCTTCTGGTTCACACATTTAATTTGGTTTCTTGGTCACTGCTTTGCTGGCAGAGTGGTAGTTATCACTAGAATTGGCTATGCAACTTGCAGGACCTAGTGCAAAATGATAAGACAGGAGTCCTTGCTCAAAAATGATGAAGAAAGCAGCAGCAGAGCATTCAAATGATGCAGGCACAGCTTGCCTACCCACAAAGTTGGGACCTGGTTTACTACGGAGTACCTTTTTCCCTTAAGGAGGTGTACCTGGTTTCTGACTGCATGAACTGTGACCTGTGTAGTTTGATTGTGTCTATTCCTGGAGCAAGGGGCTTGATCATTCACCTCCAGCAGGAAGGGCATGGCGACAGACCTGTTGCAGAACTAAATTCCAGAGAGGAGACCCTGCCCAGCATGGTTGAGCCCCCACACAAGTCCTCCCCATGGGTTCCCTTTCCCCTCCCTCCCCTGCCCCAGAACGGTCCTCAGAGGGACAATAGGGTAGTGAGTGTGTGACGGGGTCACGCGAGCCATGTGGCCTTTCATCCTCCAGCTTCTGTCTGAATGACTCCCTCTGATTTCACTTAGAATCCCAAATAATCCACTTGCACAAAAACATCAGTGAACTCTGTCACCTTTACGTGACACAGAGGAAACTTGAGAACATATACATTGCACATATTAGTACAACTTATAATCCCTCAACAGGTGTTTCTCTTCTCCCCTTGCTCTTCCCTTTCTCCCCTTCCCTTCTCCTTCCTTCCCTTCATGGCCCCCAGCCACCTTGGACCTACTCCCCATCCCACCTGCCCTTTACTTGGGGAAATTCAGACTCCTGGCCTTTATGAAAAGTAGTGCAGTTCAGCCCTTCCAGCATCGAACTCCAAATGGAGAGACACAGGTGACCCCTCAGTTGATGGGACCTTCTCCATTTATAAGGTGATCATCTTTGCTATTCAAGTGAGCCCCTTGGGGTCTTTTTCCCTTCACCTAAAGTTATTAATACATTTGTTTAATGCATGTACAGTGAAAGAGTACAATTTTCTTTATTCTTACTGCCTCTTTCATTCTGACTTTTCCATAGGACATCCTCACTCCTGTATAGCCATGGGGATGGGAAGAGAGTGGGTGACTGAGGCAGGGGCTGAACCTATTCTCTCTAAGCATGGTGAGGTCTTTTCTCCTGAGTCCCTGGCAGGAGGGGAATGTCTTCCTGGCATTCTGAGTCTCAGTCCTGGATTTATGGTACTGAGACCATAAAATGGTCACTGCATGAGCAATGAGCCTACTTTTACTTTGTAAGCCAACAAATTTGGTCCAGGCAAGTATCACCACCAGAAAGAAAGGGTAAACATTTCTTTTTCTGTTTTTGTTTTTTGAGACAGTCTCACTCTATTGCCCAGGCCGGAGTGCAGTGGTGTGATCTTGGCTCACGGCAACCTCCGCCTCCCGGGTTCAAGCAATTCTCATGCCTCAGCCTCCCACATAGCTGGGACTATAGGTGCCCGTCACCACGCCTGGCTATTTTTTTTGTATTTTTAGTAGAGACAGGGTTTTGCCATGCTGGCCAGGCTGGTCTTGAACTCCTGGCCTCAAGAGATCCATCTGTCTCGGCCTCCCAAAGTGCTGGGATTGCAGGCATGAGCCCCTACACCCAGTTCAAACATTTCTTTTAAGCATAGATTTTATGCATTTTGGTATTGTCAGGAGAGAATGCTTTCTATTTGGCAAGGCTTTGTCTTAAATAAGAGAAGTGCTTTTCCAATAAGATACAAACTTGAAAGGAAAAGAACACAGGCAAGAAATATTAGCTGTTTGGGGGAAACAGACAGATACTGTCTGCTCTTTCCTCAAGAGAAACATAACACCAGGACTAGTGTTACTAGGTGTGGTCTCATGAAGTCAGCTGGCTCAACGTTGGATGGAATCCTGCTCTTTGGGAGAGCAACATTCATGTGTTAATCTAGTATGGCAGTCGGTTTCTTTTCAGTGGAAGGAAAACTCAAATGAAAAACACAAAGCCTTAGCATCTTTCCTGACCAAGCTCAGGGGTGTGAGTTTAGGAGATTGGCTGGGTTTTCGTTCTCACTCCTGGGAGGGTGCCAGCATTGTCTTTTCCTGGATAATGGGGTGTGCTGGACTCTTGCATGCTCCTTTTCCTTCTTATTTCAGTCCCAGCCCAGCCCCTCTTCTTTCTTCTCATTTAAACCAAGCCAGTAGCTAACCCAGGGCAGCTCCACAGAGAGGGGCCTCTTGAGGATGGGAGCCAGTTTTGTTTACAGTAGTGTCCCAGGATTTTGCTTAGTGTCTGGTGTACAGTAGCTGCTCAGTAAATACTTGTGGAGTAGAAGAATAATGGAATGGGGAATTTGCAAAGCAATCCCGTGTAAAACACTGTTTTTGCCTATTGCTCCCTATTCTGGAGCAATTTACAAACTCAGGAGCAGTAAGACTGAGTAGCCACTCAAAGGGCTGTATTCACAAGCTTGGGGTGGTGCGGTGCTGGATGTGCTGCAGCAGGTGCCCATGCCTGTCTGTACTGGATATGACTGCGACCGGTGCTGTTTGCAGACAGCAGCACATTCCAGCGATCCTCAGAATCTGGAAGGCAGGCAGGAATTGGAATTGGAATGGATTAGTGGTTGTCTGCTTGTAGGCAAAGCTGTCTGAAATAGAGTGCAAGAATCAGTGATATCCGTCATGGAACAGGATTCTATGAATTGAAAGGGACGTTAGAAATAATCTAATTCAACCTCCCCTTTCTCCATCTCTGTCTTTCCTTCCTGCCTTCCTTTGGCAGAGAGACAAACTGAAACCTAAAGAGGTTAAGAGATGTATTCAAACCACATAATTAGTTGGCAGGAGATTCTAGAACATATTCCTGATCTATTCCCAACTCCATTGCTTCCCGGTGATCTTACTCCTGGAAAGTGGTTCTTAAACATTTCAGGGTCACTCTTTGATAATCGGATGGAAACTCTATACTTGCATCACAAAATGCATATCCTCTGAATTATACAAAATTCTGCATATTCTGGGGATTCCTGTAAGTTACTGTTTATTCCCCGACCTCTGTTTATTTACACCATTGCCATTGGACAACGTCATAAATGGCTCTGGGGTTAAACCAAAGCTTAATCTTCACTAAAGATTTTAGGTCCAGCACCTTTTAAGGGCTAGAGAGCCAAAAGGCAATTTTCTTATTCTGTTGGGGAGTGGTAAGAAAGCTGTAACTGTAAAATGAGATGAAAAAAGAAAAAAAAAAAAAGAAAAAAAAACTACAAAAAGGACTAGTGTGGTTGAATCCCAGGGGTGAAAAACTTTCTGAGTGGAAGAACTTGGAGAATGTAGAGTCATTGCCCACAGTGGGGGACTCTGCCCTCGCTGTTTGAAGGATTGCAAACATGCCTAGGTACAGTCGTAGCACATATACCTTGGGGAACAATGTCTCTCTGGCAGGGGCAAGTATAAGATGACTTAATAAATCTTTTCCATCTCTAATTTCTACGATTCTGTGAAATAAAAACATGAGTCACAGACCTTCTAAAAAGCAGGCCATTTCAGAGCTGGCTTGATCACCAAGATCAGAATTAAAGTTAATGTCCACATCTGGGAATTTAAATGTTCAGACTGATGTTCACAGGGAGGCAGTCAGAAGGACATTCTGGAATCAGTTGATTTTCACACTGTTGCTTTTCAGCACTGAGTACTTCACAGGGTGTAATAAAACAAAACTAGTCAGATCAAATATGTGAGGAGGGCTGTCTGACATTCTGTTCTTGTCCCCACATGAGGCTGGGACTTCTGTGTCCAGGAAACTTGGCTGCTGGTTCTGTGTCATGACTCTGTTTAACATCACCAGGACCATGGAGAACTACCATGGCCATAAGGATGCCCAGGTAGACAGAGATATAATAATGTGGTCTTGGGTCCATTTACTCATTCATTCATTCATTCACAAATTTAGAAAGAATCCACCTGACCATGAGTCTATTTGACATTGTATACTGTGTCTATCACGTGGAAGCACCCTTGGGTCTGCCTATTGAAATCAAAATAGAACCCAAATTCCTTGAAATGGCATTCAAGGCTCGCCAGCGTGATCTGGCCCCTGCCTACTCTGGCCTCATCTTCCTTTCCTTCTCCTCATTCACTACGTTCAGCAAGCCACCCTTATTTTTACCCCCTCAAATGCCAAAACCTTAGTGATCTCAGGACATTTGCACTTGCTCATCCTTTTGCATGAGGGACAGCTTTGATCTTTCCATGGTGTCCTTATCACCCCTCAGATCCCCAACTAGATATCCCCTCTTCAGAGAGACTTCCCCCTTGATTGCGGAGCTAGTGCTGTGGTCCGGCTCACTCTCTAGACTTTCTCTAGAGCACTTGCCTATACTGGGTCAGCATCATGTTTGTTTCTGTGTTTATCATCTGTCAGAAAATTAGTTCTAGGGCACCAAGTCTGTCTCATTCACCACTGTATCCTTAGTACCCAGAGCTATGCCTGGTATATAGTAAGTGCTCAGTAAGAACCTGTGGACTAACCGATTAAACAAACTTAAGACACCTACTGCCTGCCAGGAACTTTCATATCTGTTGTCATGTAATGTTTATAGCCTTATAAACTATCATCCATATCTTATAGGTGAGGAAGTGGATTTAGGCAGAGTGACTTGTTCAGGATCACAGAGCAAATAAGTGCCAGAGTGAGACTTAAACCCAAGTCTTATAAACACACATTCCAAGCTCCACCTGCTAGACCCCCTCATGCTTTACAGGGGATCGTATTACGAGAAGCCTGAACACTTCAGATGTTTGTAGGAGAAGCCTCAGCATTCTCTTCCTGATCTAGCCAGGGAGTTTAGCTCTTCCAAGATTTTTGGCTTGAGGCTTACAACCTTAGCTGATAACTCACCTGCTTCTGGAAACAGGCCCAGGGAAGGCCTCAGCATGGCACCTTGTCCCCTTTCCTCAATCCTTTCCTTGTGACTTCCACTTCTGTTCTGAGCCACTTGGGAGTTAGCATCACTGACTCCATTCACCTATAGGGCCGCTGCTGCCCTGCCTCTTCCCCTTACCCTTCACAACCCAACCCTCAGGTTATACTGAGTTCAGAGAATTCTGCCATAGGGCTGTCATAGGAAAAGGACCTGTCCCATATCTTGGCAATTGTGTGGGCCTTCCCTTTTTCTTTCCCTACAGGTGCAGGGGCTGGTAATTAGATCCCAGCTACAAACAGTCAAGGCATGGAGGGTTCTTAGGGTCAGGAACTCCTCCCTTATCCTGATCTTCCAGATCATTCTGAGAAGCCTGAAGTAAAAACAGTAGCATAATAGGGTTAAATCAGTATGCTTTATTCTTCCCCTTCCCTTCCTTCTTCCCCCACCCCTTCTTTCTTGTCTTTCAGCAAGGAGCATTTACTGGGTGCTGTCAGCCCTGAGTTACATGAGAGTGATTCAGGGGCAGATCAGACAATCCCTGCCTTTGCCTAAGTCTGGAAGAAAGAGTTAGAAATGTAAACACATAAGTATAATTAAATTTTTATTTTTCACTCTTTAATAAGCTAGACATACAATTCTAGGTAGACTGGGATTTTTCCTCAGAAGATACCACTTCAGCGCCTTTTGGACTTCATTATTGCTAATGAGAAGTGTGTCAAACTCTAAGTGCCATTCTTTGCAGATAATCTGTTATTTTTCTTTTTCATGTTAAAGAATTTTAAAAAGAGACATTGATAGTATATAGTTTCATTATGAGGTACCCAGGTATGGATTTATCTTTATTTTTGATCTCAGAATTTGAAGTACACTCTAAATATGAGGGTTTTTGTTTTCTTTAATTCTAGAAAAATCTAAGCTGCTATCTTTTCAAATATTGCTTCTCCACCATTGATATTATTATGGACCTTTTTCTTCTGTCTTCCACATCTCTCTTAACTGTGTCTATCTGAGCTGAGATTGGTCTATGCTGAATTTCCCAGGCCTGTTTATCTTTTCTTTTTTAAAATTAAAAATTTTAAAAATATAATCACAAACTTACAAAACAGTTGGAAGTACAGTACAAGTAACTTTTTTTCTACAGACCTATTTGAAGGTGAATAACTGACCTGATGCTACATCACCTCCAAATGTTTTAGTGTGTTTCCTATCCCTAAGGACATGCTTCTACATAGTCACAAGGAAATTGTCAAGATCAGAAAATTAACATTGTCACATTGCTACCAGACTCCCTTCAAAGCTCACCCTGTTCTAATTATAGCAAAATTATTCAAGCTGGAATCACATGTTGCATTTAGTTGTAATGTCTCCTTTCCCTCTTTTGATCTGGAATGGAGCCTCAGTATTTCCTTGACTTTCATGAGCATGAGCTTTTGAGGAGTTACGGGTCAGTTAGTTGATGGGATGATCATCAGTTTGGGTTTACCTAATATTTCTTCATGATTAGATTGATCTCACACACCTTTGGTGGGAATATCACAGAAGTAAGTGGTGGGTGTTCTTCTCACTGTATTCCATCAGGCGGTACATTATTTCACATTGTCCCATTACTGGTGAATTTTCTTTGATAGCTTGACTAAGGTGGTGTCTGCCAGACTTTGCCGGGGTAAAGTCATCCTCTTCCTCTTTCTAATTAAAATGTATTTTATGGGGAGATACTTTGAAACTGTGTAAATATACTGTTTCTTGTCAAGTATTCAATTCATTCGTATGTCTGTAAACTGATGGTTTTCCTCTCTATTTAATGGACTGTAATCTGGTACTCTTCTTTATTTTGATACTGAAATTGTTTTTGATTTGGCCATTGGGAGTCCACCCAGGCTGTTTCTGTGTTCTTTGGATATATCTCCATCATTTTTTGAGGATCTCCTTGCTTTTTAGTATGACAAAATGTTTAGTCTCATCTTATACTTTCCCTAGCCCAAAAGTGGAATTTTTTTTTAAAGAAACCCTGATCTTGCAGTGGAGAATAGTACTTAGAAGCCAATATCTGGGTAGTCGGTGTGCTCAAGGTTCTTGTGGTGTTCGTGCCCCAAGGCCCTCTCAGTGGACAGAGCTAGGGAATATGTGCATGTGTATTCTATATACATACATATACACATACAGTAGATAGAGCTATGCATGTATATAAACATATATGTATGTATGCATATATGTATGCAACATACAGGCTGCCCCCACGTGTGAGTTCCCTCTTTACTTGGCTTGGTTTCCAGGCTGTTCCCGCATGGATGATCTTCTCATTCTGCTTGCTCTACCTTCTTTTTAATTTCACTAATTATCTCTTTGCTTTCAATCTAGAGTACATTACATCTTTGAGTCTTTAAAAATTGCAGTGACTATATTTTTCATTTCCAATATTTCAAATAAGCTTTTGAAAATCATGTGTAGCAGTCCTTTTTTTCATTTTTGTGTTTCATTTTATAAATTTTTGGTCATGTTTAATGGTATCTTTCTTTCATTTATTTCTCTGAGTATCCTAAATGCTTACTAATATTATTTTTTGAAATTCTACCATAGAGTTTATTTCATCTGGAGTGAATTTGTGTTCAAGTTTGTTGGCTAACTTTCCTGGTATTAGGTTTCTTGTGTTTTAGAATTTTGGTTTGCAGGTTTAAGTGAGAGCTTTTGCTGTTTTGTTTTTTTTTCTCTTTCTTAATATCCAGTTCTTTTTTTTTTTATTGTTCCATTTTTGCTTTATCACTGAGCTGCCAGGTCTTAAAATTGAGATTTGATGGCAGACTTAGTTTCTTGTCATGAAGCTTTGTTTCTTTGTTCCCATATCCCTTTGGCTCACAACTTCTTACGAAGCTACAGTTCCCTTTATGGGGTCAGTAACCTTTTATTTTCTAGCTGTTAACATAATCAAGAAAACTCCAGTCTTATGGCTTCTTGCAGGGAACCTGGCCCAATGCCTACCGAACCTTTAGTTCTCATTACCCTGTCTTGCTTCCAGCAGCTCCTGGCTATCACTGCTTCTGACTCCAGAACCCAGCAGGCCCACAGTGTCAGCCCTGAATTTAGATTTTTATAGATATTTTGAGCCTAGATATGTCTTATGGTTTCATCTTTTTGTCTATTATTTGGAAGAAAGTTGTTAAAAGCAAAGGTTTAGGCAAATTAAATTTAGCAGAGTTTATTTGAGCAAAGAATTATTCACAAATTGGGCAGCCCTCAGAACAGAACAGAACCTCGGAACAGGTTAAGAGAAACATCAGTTGGCTACATGATCAGGCAGCATTATATGGGCAGAAAACGGAAATGTGATACAGAAAACAGAAGTGAGGTACAGAGTCAGCTTAATTGGTTATATCTTGGCGCTTACCTTATTTGAACATAGTTTGAACAACCGGTCACTTGGGATTGACTGATGCTCAGCTGCTGTGATAGTCTGAGACTCAGCTATTTGTTACAGAAACATCCTTTTAAGTTAGGCTTTCAGTTAGTTTATGTGCTAAGTTAGGTTACATTTGTTATGTAAGGACCCAAGTACAAAGGCATCCTCAGGCCAAATTTAGTCTAATTTAACAGAGTGGAAAGCAAAGAATGAATCAGTGAGTCTATCTTTACAGAAAACCTTATTCTTATTTTTTAAATGTATGAATCTGTGAACCCTAGACCGTCCTTAGCATCATGAGACTTCTCTACGACTTTTAACCACATGCATGGAAACTCTCATTCCCACCCATGACTTCTGGAAGGCAGGAATGTACAGTCCTTTACAAAAGTCTTACTGTTGAAGGATCCAACACATTTGGTGATCAGTAGATAGTAAAAATCAGTTCTTTTCCCTTCAAGGTTATCCTAGCCCATACTGAATGTCCTCTGATGGGTCTTAGAAGCCTCTTCTCTGTTTGTCCCCTCCCTTCCTTCTCTTCCTCATGATCATCTCTACCTTTCCCAAGCTTTCCTCTTTTCTCCTCCCAGCTTCTATTTGTTCCTCTCTGTGGAACTAGGGCGGGTGGTGCTGGTGGAGGTGGTGCGGATGTGTATGCTTCAGGTACTGCAATAGAGAAGGGAGGTCATGAAGAAGAGGGGCAGTGCCTGAATATTCTGAGAGCAAAACTCTGGTGTGTTACTTAAGTGTCTCAGTCTCTTTTCCCTGAATTTCAAAGATCTTTTATTATGTTTTATGGCCAGGTCCCTTGAAAGGAGACAATCTTGCTCCCAGTTCCAGAAAAGGAGAAGGAAGGGAAAGAAAATTTCATTCTGCCATATTTTCGCAAAATTAAATTGGTCCCCATTAAATGTCACAGAATATGTTGCTTTGGAAAACTTTTAGTCCCCATTCTAAGTTCTTAGAGCCACACAGCAAATCTAAGGTACATCTGGAAACTTCTAACGCGTTCTACAAAACAGAAAAAAAAAAAAAAAACAGACAACTTCTTGAATGCTTCTGAGGAAGAAACTGAGGCGCATAGGCAGAATTCAATTAAAAGCAGATCGTAAACTTTTAAAAGCATCGTGACAGCAGTAGAAGCATCTGACCATTTCAAGACAAGACTTCTAGTTACCTGGAAGCCAATTTCATTTCTCCAGTCTTTTCAGAGCCTAATAATGTAAATACATGAGGTTATTTTACTTTATTTGAAAAATAATTCATCTCATTTTTTCCAGTTCTCTCAAATGAAATCTGCCTAGTATCTCCAAAAGCTGGAAGCCCTTTTTTGTTGTATTTTTGCACACTTCAGATTTTCTGCTTCTTCAAAGGGTCAGTAAGTTGTACAGTGTCTCTGAAATCAGGCAATCTTATGTCAGAATCCTCTCCAAATATTCAGATTGTAATTACTATGGTGCCAACGAAAAACAGCCTCTTCTTAGACAAGAGGAAGATGATGTTAGAAGCAAAGGGCTATCTGTCTGCCCTCAGTTCCTGAGCTCCCAAGGAAAGAAGTTTTTTGTTAGAGGAATTAGACTGTGGCTGTAAAGCATATGGAAAGCCTCCACCAGTAAGTTGTATCATCAGGGACTAAGTTCTGTGGGGTATGCAGCAGATAAATGGCCTTTTTGACCCATGACACTAGTAATTGATCACCTGCTAGAATGAACCATGAAGGGAGGGTACCTGAGAACAGGAGGGACCTTTCTGTAATCACGAGTTTGTAGATCCAAAGGCTGTGGTGACTGTAAGACCCCTCTCCAGTTTTGGTGGCCCCTAAAAAATAGGGCATATTGTAATGACACATGGATGTTTTATAGCCCCATCTATCTAGGTATGACAATATTAATTGAACTGTCAGATTGCTGGGGACTGAGATGCTTGATCCAAATACTTGGAATTACAGAGAAAAAAGTTCCCAGGGGGCCAAAGCAGGTGTACTCAATGTGGAAGGCAAAATTCACAGAGTTAGTGTTGCCTGCCTGCTTTTTATCTGGTCAGAGATTCCAGGGAGCCGGGGGGTTCATTCATGAAGGTCCTTCATGCTTGAAGGATTATATTAAGGTGCCTGGATCTTGCCGAGCTGTCTCAGGCAAGCATGTTGTGTGCACAGCTGGTTCTGTTACCTTAAAACACCAGTTAGTTTTGAATTAAGGCTTTGATGAAAGATGTCAGTGTTGATCTTGGGAAACTCTCTACACATTAATTCAAGAGACGTGTTAGCCGAAGAGTTTGGGGCATAGGTTTGGAAATGTACTAAGAGGAGAAAGGGAAACAAGATATTATTTCTATATTACCTGATTCTGGATGGGGAAAAGTGTTAGACCTTGCCACTTTCTGAAATTTGGGTTGGGAATTAAAATACAGATTACCATTGATTTTAAAATGTTGAGTTCATTTAATCATGAACACAGCATTCAGCATTTTCTCAATGGATATATAGCAGTGGCAACTCTGTAAGAAACAAGAGGAGAATTAACTTTTGGTCTTGAAAATAGCAACCCAGAATTCTAACTGCCCAGGATTATCTGAAGCATAAATTTGTTGAGGCCACCCAGTTTTTGCAACTGCCATGAAACCACTTAAAGATTTTATGTGTGAGAGCCTCGCTCAAGATTGTTATTTAAAAACGACTGTGATGTGGAATACAAGTGTCTTAAGGAAACTGTCCTAGAAACTCATAGTCCAAGGCAGGTGAGTTCTGGCCACTGCTCCTTTGGTCTAAGAGAAGTACCGTTGTATGGAGATTTTAAGTAGTGTCTAGTTGGCTGTGCCCAGCCAGGAGGGTGATGGGAGGGCAAACATATCACTACCCTATTATCTATTCATTGCCTTTACCAATCTACCCCAAAATTGGGAGTTATCAGTCCTATAGCACCCACTCAGAACTGCCTATTTGTCTTCTCACTCTTGTCTCGCTTCTACATGTTATGCTTTTTCTTGCCTTCATATGTTTGTTCACTCCATTTCTTTTATTTAGATCCCCTTCTGCTTCTCAGAGTTCATCCCAAATCCTCTGTTTTTCTGAGGTTGGCACATAACCCCTTGGAGCCAGATGTTCAGTAAATACCTAAGACATGAAATGAAATGAAGTGAAACAAAATAAAATAAAATAAAATTAAAAAAGGATCATCACAAGATCCAGCTTTTTCATACTTTCTCCCTGTGAGGTGCCCTTTAGTGGCTTCCTGATCACTAAAGGCATTCGCCATTGGTGGGACCCGCCCTTGACGCTGCTGTTACCCCCAAGTCCCCAAGCTGCTCTGTGTTTTCAGGAGCTCTCCATGTGCCAGGGCAGGAGTGGAAAGCTGGGCATGTCCTCTTCTCTGTTTCTCTTTGCTTTAAGGGTATGAAAACAGTGTGACTTTGTCTGTTTCCTCCTGGGAGCTCAGAGTGAACACAGCTATACACTCTTGATTAATATCTCTCAACCTCCTTGTAATTCAGATAAATCCAAGTGAGAGGCATCGTGCTGTACTCCATTTATTCATGTACTCCATTTATTCATGTACTCCATTTATTCATGGACTAATGAGTAAATTCATGGACGAATGAATAAATGGATAAATGGAGTACAGCATGATATCTCAATTCAATGACATCCTGTGGATCTGACCCTGAACCCCTAATTGGTTCAAGGTCAGATCTATAGGATACAATGGTGATCCAGTAGATAGCATCCTTGCCCTCAAAAATTTAGGGCTATGGGCCGGGTGCGGCGGCTCACGCCTGTAATCCTAGCACTTTGGGAGGCCGAGGTGGGCGGATCACGAGGTCAGGAGATTGAGACCATCCTGTCTAACGCAGTGAAACCCTGTCTCTACTAAAAATACAATGCCAATAGCCTGGCGCAGTGGCAGGCGCTTGTAGTCCCAGCTGCTCGGGAGACTGAGGCAGGAGAATGGCGTGAACCCGGGAGGGGGAGTTTGCAGTGAGCCAAGATGGCGCCACTGCACTCCAGCCTGGGCGACAGAGTAAGACTCTGTATCAAAAAAAAAAAAAAAAAATCTGGGCTATGGTACTGAGTGAGCCAACTTGGTGTGTCTACCTCCTTTGTCTTTCGGTGTTTTCCCTGTAAGCTTCCTCTGATTCTTAGCAAGTGGATTCTAGGCAGGTCTATCCTGCTCTTCTGCCAGGTGAGGTCAGGCAGTTGTAATGGGGCTGGAATTAATGCTACCTGGAGGTGACAGTGGGCCATTCAAGGGGTGGGGGGATCTCTGGGCCTTTTATTCCCTCCCTCCCAAGATCAGGTGCTTAGGGCTAATTCACACTACTATTCAATGTCAGACTCCTACCTTCAGTTTCAGAAGGTTTGTAAACCTGATGAATAGGCCTTGCCCATGTGGGACAGTTTGAATGGCAAGGCCAATTCTTGCATGGTATGCAGCTGATGGTGGAAACAAGGACAGCTTAGATGGTCGTTCAGTGCAGGTGGCAAAGGAGCGCATGAGAATGGTGGCTGATGGTGTGCAGGTTGGGATCAGCTCCTGCCTGGATCTTAGGTACTGGTCAGTGGCCACGCGTGTTGGGCATGGCTCTGGGCAGTCACCGGAGCTGACCCAGCTCCTTTTGGTCCTGTCTGTCCAGGTCTGGCCTCCTCACCATAGATTCACAGAGCTCTGCCCAGGTCAGACTCTACACTTCCTTGGCTGGGCAGCTCTCCTCTGCTGTCCATATCACACTCTCTGGTCTTTGTCTACTTTTTTTTTTTTTGACAATCTATTCATTTGAGCAGTTTCTCAAAGAGGATGCTATTGGAATTTTGATAATTAAATAGTCATAATTAAATCCTCACCCCCATATTTCCAGCTTAACCCTACTTCCCAACTCCACCATCCTTGAGAAGGAGGGGGAGGTACCACTTCTCTCGCAGATCCCAATGACAGGGTCATGGGCAGAGACTCTAAGCCTTGTTTCCTTCGGAGTTCAGCTTTTGATTCTCAAAAACTTTTTTTCCTCTCAAAAAGGCTGGTTTCTACAACACAAAAATGTTTGGATTTCCTCAATTATATTGTTTCTGTTATGAATTTTTAATATCCATGTACAAGCTTAGAAACTGAATATTAAAGTGGTCTTTTTGCATCCCTGCTGTTGTTCTACCTGGGGCAATGAATGGGTGGGGGTGGGATAGGGTCTGGCAGTTCCAAGGAAAATCTGTGTTCAACATTTCCAAATTTCAATGCAGTGCCCATATCTGTCTTAGCAGAAAAAATATAGCTTAGGCTCCAGTGGGCGCCTTACTCCATCAGCTGTGGCTTTCTATGACATCACCTGGAGCATCGTCCACCCCCACATTGGCACCACTTTAATCACGATAGGCAAAATACAGCATGGCTCCTTAAGATGTCCAAAGCTAAAATTGAAGAATCATTTGCCAGGAGGTGGGGGGCACAGATTTAGGAAAGAGATGACAAGACACATTTCTAGTTTGAAGCGAATAGATCTGTAGCAGAAGGCAAGGGCAACTTTGGAGAAATTGCAGAGCAGTTGAGGGTCCCAGGCCCTCAGGTGAAGGTTAAGAAAATTATTCAGAGTAAAAGCAGCATCTCATTAGAAAATATATGTGAGGTAGATTGGTAAATCATGAAGACATATAAAAGCCGAGAATGCTTATCTTGCTTTACTGATAAGTGAACAGCAATCAGAATGGCAAAGAGTAAAAGACGTAAAAAGAGTAAAACGGCAAAGAGTCTGTTAGCACTAAGCATGGCCAAGGAGGTGGGGTGGGGAGTGAACATTTGCTTACTTAGCCATTTAGATGGTGAACTCAGATATCCAGAACATTCTGGAATATAGTTTGACAAAAGTATTTATATCCTTAGAAAATATATACTCTTTGATAAAGTAATTTCACTCTTGTATACACAAAAAATCCCAGCATTATAATGGAGAAAAATTGGAAAATATCTAAATGTAAATCAGCTGAGGATTAAATAAATTTATGGCATAGCCATTCTCCATGATAATGTTGATCTGTATTTATTGATCATGAAATGTAACCATCGGGTTTTTGTTAAAAAAATTTTTTTGACATACAATAAAATACATAATTAATATATAAAACTTGGTGAGTTTGAAGGTAAGTATATCCCCTGAAACCATCACAATAATCTATGCCATAAACCTATCTATCCATCACCTACAATCACCTCCAAAAGTTTCCCCCATTCCTTTTGTTATTACTTTTGTGATGAGAGCATTTAACATAAGCATATTTTAAATTATACAATACAGGATTATTAACTATAGGCACTATGCTATACAGTACATCTCTAGGACTTATTTGTCTTGTATAATAGAAATTTTGTACCCTTTGACTAACTTCTTCACATTTCTCCTCCTCTACCATGTGTTTTTGTTTTGTTTTGTTTTGAGACGGAGTCTCACTCTGTCACCCAGGCTGGAGTGCAATGGTGTGAGCTCAGGTCATTGCAACCTCTGCCTTCTGGGTTCAAGTGATTCTCCTGCCTCAGCCTCCTGAGTAGCTGGGATTACGGGCACTCCCCACTACACCTGGCTAATTTTTGTATTTTTAGTAGAGATGGGGCTTCGCCATGTTGGCCAGGCTGGTCTCGAACTCCTGACCTCACATGATCTGCCCTCCTCGGCCTCCCAAAGTGCTGGGACTACAGGCGTGAGCCACTGCGCCCAGCCATATGTTTTTTAAGTGGGAAAAAAATAAGACAGACTATAAAGCATCTAAAGATAAATATATATAAAATTTCCAAACGTATATATATATGTTTGGAATTGTCTAAAATGATGTATGCTAAAATGCTATCTCTGGGCTGTAAGATTGTAGGCAATTTTCATTCTTTTCCTTATAATTTGTATTTTCTTAATGCTTGGTAAAGAGAATAATCAGAATAAAAGAAGCTACTTGCCCTTAGGAATCCAGTTTAGGTTATTTGTGCTTTTCCTCTCATCAGTAGCCAGAAAATGGCTGGGAAAGATGGGACAGAGAAACTTGCAAGGGTCCTGAGACTGCCCTGGGAGCCTAAGGTGATAATAGCTTTTCTTTCTGGAATAAGGAAAAAAGAAGATTCAATAAACAGTTAAATGGAGTTTGTATTTCTTTTATCTTTTGTTCTGCCAAGTATATAGCCCATGTGTAAGAAGAAGGTATTTGTCATACTATGCTAGTATTTTATTTATTAGGAGGAAATGATGTATTTTGATGTCCTCACAGGGGTAAATGGAGCATGCTTATTTGTCTCTGTAGGACTATTTGCACTTTTTATCTTTCTAACAGCATCAAAATGGAGCTGACCCCATCAAGATTGCCTTATGCTCACTACCTTAGAGGAGGTCTGAATTGGCTGGAGGAAGCAGGCACATGGGGAAAAATGGAGACCAAGCCCCAGAATGGTTAATGAAGTGTGGTTTAGAAGCCCAGTTTCATATTTATTTTTCAAAGGAGTTTTGTTCTTTAAACAAAAGAAACAAGCACAACAAGCATGGCCATACCTTGGTGAGTCCACAGTTAGGGCTGAGCTTGGACCTGTCTCCTCTGCATCTGCAGTGGAGCCACGCCTCACTGGACTCAGAAGCAGGTCATGTGTATGTGCGAATATTAGGGATTGTAGGAGGGTTATTAGCATCACTGGAAGCCTCAAATTTGAACTCCATCTTAAAGACTGGTATTTTAGTGGGAGCTGAATGATGAGAACACATGGACACATGAGGTGTGCAGGGGGAACGCACACACACTGGGGCCTGCAGGAGGATGGGAGTGGGAGGAGAGAGAGCATCAAGAAGAATAGCTAATGGATGCTGGGCTTAATACCTGGGTGATGGGATGATCTATGCAGCAAACCACCATGGCACACGTTTACCTGTGTAACAAGTGTGCACATCCTTAGTTTTATTTTTTAGACCACTTTATTGGGGCATGATTGACAAGTAAAAAGCTGTACATATGTAGGGTATACAACTCCATGTATTTGGGGAGAAGTATACACCTGTGAGACTATCACCACCATCATATCAAGGCCATAAGCACATCCCTCACCTTCCAAAGTTTCCTCCCACCTTCTTTATTATTGTCATTATTATTTAATTATTCATCTTGGTGGTAACAACAGTTAACATTAGGTTTACTTCCTTGGCAAATTTTAAATATACAATACAGTCTTGTTAGCTATAGGCACCGTAGTAGATCTCCAGAATTTATTTATCTTGCATAACTGAAACTTTGTACCCTTTGATCATCACCTCTCCTTTCCCCTGCCCCCAGGGCCCTGGCGACCCACTGTTCTACTCCCTGCTTCCGCGGGTTAGACTATTTCAGATTCCACATATAAGTGAGATCATACAGTATTTGTCTTTTATAGAAACCACCAGTATTTTATTACTTTTATGCCAGGAAGACTCTAAGTTTTGTATTACGTACATCCTTTAGTGAATAGAAGAGTGTGCTGATAGCTTTTGCGAATGTATTTCTGAAAAGTGCAAGAAAATGCGTTATTTACAAGCAGGTTAAACATTCCTTCTGCAGTTTCATCTGTGAGCTTCATTTTCCCAAACCCTCATGAATACCAAAAGGTAAACTCAATCTCAGCACACAATTAGTGGCTTTATATGTTTAATTCTTATTTGATCATTAAAACAGTTTCTGAGCTCTGCAGACCAATCTCTTCTCCCCTCTTGACCCTGCCAGCCCTTATTTTGTTGTAGCTTTATGCAGTGACCTCCGCCCCTGCCAGCCTTTTTGTCTGGCTAGGCCCACATATGCGTAACTGAAATATCATGAATTCCAGATGAGTAGGATCCAAATTTGTGAGCTTACTCTATATGCTTATTAATTCCACTGCCCCACACAGGTGGAAATGTGGTTTTGAGAGATGTTGGACAGTGTGAATGTTCCCCATACACTGCAAGGATGGAAAAAACATGTGCTAAATAACTCTGAGCTGACCGACTGTAAAAACTCATGGTGCGCAATAGCTCTTAAATTTTTATAATGGCCTGCTTACCTTTGGTGGTCTCGTTACTAGGCTTCGGTAATTGTTGTGTTGGGATTCTGTCTAATGGTGGAAGCATGAGGTAACATTGCTTTAAGATTTCTTAAATGAGTTAATACCTGGGAGGTGCCCTTGACCCTTTTCACTCATTAAACAGAATTTCTTTGTCTCTTAGCTTATATTAAATACATTTAAGAGGACAAAAGAGTTCCTAAAGGGAATAAAAAAATGTACTGGAGTGAGATGTAAGAATGCACCTAGTCAAACCCTGCATACAAGCTTATGATAGGAAGCTAGATGGTGGTCTACTTTGTTAGGTTAGAAATGTTCTTGAAAGAACACCAGCTACCAAAGGTGGGAACTGTGTGTATATATTGAAACAAAGTGGGAAAAGCAGGTCAGCATGAAGATTAATAGGAGGCCAAAATGGCTTTAAAAAATAGGAATTGAAGTAAAGTGCTTTTAAAGTTTCACTTATTTAATTAAAAGTCACAATTATTCATTTATCTGAAGCTGTGGTTTCTTTCTAGATTCATGGTTAAGAATATTGATTCTGGTGCTAGACTTTCTATCTTCAGCTGTGGGCTAGCTTTGTCATATGGGGTGAGTTGTTCACTTCTGTAAGCCCTAGTTTTCTCATCTGGTAAATGGGGATGACAGTAGTATCTTATAACATTGTTATGTGGCTTAAAGGAAATAATCCGTATAAAACATTTAAATAGCATGATGCCTGGACTCAATAAATACTGTTAATTTATGAGTGCTTCTTGTTCCACAGAAGGTGTTATTTCTATATTTCTGCTCTAGACTTGAAGGATGTAATATATTTTTAATATATACTTTATGTCTTCACATGTTTTTTTTTTTGAGACAGAGTTACTCTGTCACCAGGCTGGAGTGCAGTGGTGCAATCTCAGCTCACTGCAACCTCTGCCTCCCGGTTCAAGTGATTCTCCTGCATCAGCCTCTGGAGTAGCTGGGACTACAGGTGCCCGCCACCATGCCCGGCTAATTATTATTATTATTATTATTATTTTTGTATTTTTAGTAGAGACAGGGTTTCACCATGTTGGCCATGATGGTCTTGATCTCTTCATCTCATGATCCACCCACCTCGACCTCCCAAAGTGCTGGGATTACAGGTGAGAGCTACTGCACTCAGCCTTCACATGCATCTTATTTGATTCTTCCCACCATCTTTTGAGGTAGGCAGGGCAGATGTTATTATCACCCTGTAATAATCAGGGTAGGGTACGTAATATAGTTTGGATATTTGTCCCCTCCAAATCTCACGTTGAGATTTGATCCCCAGGGTTGGAGGTGGGGCTTGGTGGGAGGTGTTTGGGTCATGGGGGTGGATCACTCATGAATGGCTTGGTGCCTTCCCCATGGAAACGGGTGAGTTCTCTATTAGTTTATGTGAGAGCTGGTTGTTGAAAATAGCTGGCACCCCTACTCTTGTTCTCTCTCATCCTCCCTCTCTGGTCATGTGATATGCCAGCTCCCCTTCTTCTGCTATGATTGGAAGCTTCCTGACTACTTCACCAGAAGCAGATGCTGGCACCATGCTTCTTGTACAACCTGCAGAACCGTGAGCCAAACAAATCTCTTTTTAAAAATAAATTATCCAGCCTCAGTTATTCCTTTATAGAAACACAAAACAGACTAAGACAGTGGGCTTCAGTAACAAATAGGCCCCCAAAACTTTGGTGGCTTAACCCAATCAATGTTTACCCATTGCTCATGAAACAGTCCAAGGAAGGTATTTTGGGTTAGAGGGCAGTTTTCTTTCACAGGGTCATTCTGGGATATATTTTCTGGCTTTGCCATCCTTTAATATGTAGACAAACAGGTCCTCATCATTACCCACGTGCAGCTGGTGGGAAGAGGAAAAAGTGGCACAATACATTTTTGGCTTGAAAAATGGCTCACATCACTTCTGTGCATATTCTGCTGGGTAGGAATGACAGTTACATGGCCACGTCTAACTAGAAGAGACACCAAAGATAGAGTCTAGCTGTGTGCCTGGAAAGAAGATGAAACATATGACAGATTTATGGTGAAGAGCTAGCAGTTCCTGCCACACATGCATTTAACAGGGTGAAACTGAGTTCCTGGAAGCTAATGCAACTTGCCCAGTGTGGCATAGATCTTTGTAGTCATCGTCCAATGTGTTGGGATATGATGTGAATCCTAGCTAGAATCGTAATTAGGGGCAGTGGGGCAGTGAAGAGGATGTAGAAGGAAAATAAGACAGAGCTGGGGTCACAGAGAGCTAGCCTGACATGTGGTGTGGGGATGCCCATCCAAGCAAATTCCTTGGAGGGTGCTCACAGCTGCTTTGTTCAGTGCTCCACGCCACTTTGCTTGCATTTCTTGCTGTTTCTTTTTCCCATTTGTAAACGCCTGCTGGGCCACTTGCCCTGAGTAAAGAAGTTTCAACTCTCCACTGAGATAAAACAATAGCACCTCCCCAGCTGCTATTGTTGCAGGCATCCTGGCTGCAAGCTCAAGGAGAAAACCTTGAATCAATTTGTCTCATGGAGGCCAAGGAGTTGGCTGCCTGCCCTTCACAACTTGTTGAAGTGAACACTTAGACTCTAGGGAGGCCAGAGGGTTGATTCTCGCTCCGTGATCCTCCCCACTGATTGTTTTAGGTGCGGGGATGTCAGTGTCACAGTTCTGAGGGCGGGAAGGGGTTTAGTGCTGAGCCTTCCATCTCTTTCTTGCCTGAAATGCTTTTAAAAAGTAAAACTTCAAATTTGCTGGAATTTTGCCTAGATACTTTTTCTCTCCCAGCCAGACTCAAATGCTCCCCCAAAGTTGTTCCCTTGGGACTAGAGTCTCAAAAGCCCATGGCTCCTCCCATTCTGGGAGAGGTGGTTAATACTCAGGTCACATACACTTCAGACCCACGATGGAGGGGGCCCCCTCTCCATCCTGGCCGATGGCCGATTGGACCAGCCAACAAGTTTTGTTTTACTTGACATGAAAGCTGGTTGAAGTTAAGCAGGAGACATGTTTTTGTTTCTTTAATAAATAAAAGTAAGGACTCTGTACATGAATAAAAGTAAAAGTCACTCCCCTGAGGTTTTTAGGCTTCCAAAAATAGTGCCAAGCTTAGCCAAGGCCAGTGCAGCCAGAATTTCCATGGAAAGCTTCGCTGGTGAGGAAGAGGCAGTGCCAGGGGATGTACAAACAGGCTGCCCCGTCTTCTCCCCCAAGCCCTTCCTGTCTCAGCCGCTGGGAGTTTAGAAAACAGGTTTTTGAAATCGGGTTCATTTTCTGGTTTCAGATAAAGTTAATGGCAACAGCAGCACTATTTATTTATCATGGAATCCAATTCAGGGGCTGCAAGGGCTCTGGGGAAGTGGATGGCGAGGTGGTTTACAGTGGAGGAGCTGGGGGAATTTGTCCTTGTCAGACAGGGAAGACTTATTTCTTGAATGAAAGATGCAGCAAGAAAATTATACTAAACAAACAGATGTTTTTAAAAAGTCTGTTTTAAAGTAGCTTTCTCTTCCTCCAAATAATTGATTTTTCATGGCAAAGGTGAGCCGGTTAACAACAAGAAATTGTCTGCCAGTATTTTGACCTAGAGATTCCCACTCTTCAGGGTTTGCTGCACAGCTTAGAGGGCTGCTCATCGTGTCCACCTGCACCCACAGCCCAGTTGTCTCTCCTTGAACGAGACTGAAGTATTAGCATTTTTCTGCCCAGCACACTTTACTGGGTTTAGGGGAACTATTAGAAATATGAGAAAAGAAAGAACCGCACCGGCCAGGGTGGGTCGCACCACTTCTGCTGTACAATGACCCTTAGAAGGTGCTGTGGCTCAGAGGAACAAACCTGAAGTTTCAGGAAAGCAGACTAAAAATAAGCACGCTTTTGGGGGAGGGAAGGGAATGGTGACATTTTTAGCTATTAAAAATTCAGCTCTGCTTGGGAATGAGTGCATCGTTGCTTGAAAAATGGTTTTTCATAAATGAATCTGTTCTTCATGAAATCAAGGAGACTTAAAAAGGGCTCAGAAGGTAAAATCGGAAAATTCTCTAAGGGGTACCTCAAGCTGAACAAAAGAGGAAAATACTCTTTTCCGCCATCTCAAGTTGTAACTTGGTTTTTCTCATGTGCTCTCATTTGGAGGGTGTGTGTGTGTGTGTATGTGTGTGTGTGTGTGTGTGTCCAGGATATGGAGAAGGTTTAATTACACACATTACCCATCAGAAACTTACTGAATACCAGTTTGAAAGACAGAAAAAGTCAACTGGAAGAAACAGTGATTATAAATTTTATTTTAATTCATATTTTTCAGTGGGCCAAATAATCATGGCAACAGGACTTTTAGAAGCATGTCCTCTGAAAGTCATTGTCTGCCTATGGTTGGAAAGGGTCTGTGAGTCTTTCCTCAGGAAGTCAGTAAACCTACCTGGTGAGGTGATCAAGAGTTTGCTAGCCCAAGAGACGAAGGTGTGTCATCTTATTTCCCTTGATTACATTGTAGGGGAAGGTAGCAAACTCATTAACTGTGAAAAATAATACAACATATGTTTTTATTCTGGAGTCTTCCAAGAAATGATTTTTTTTTTTAATTTTAGTTTTTTTTTAAAATTATACTTTATGTTCTAGGGTACATGTGCACAACATGCAGGTTTGTTACATATGTATACATGTGCCATATTGGTGTGCTGCACCCACTAACTTGTCATTTACATTAGGTATACCTCCTAATGCTGTCCCTCCCCCCGCCCCCCACCATGACAGGCCCTGGTGTGTGATGTTTTCCTTGCTGTATCCAAGTGTTCTCATTGTTCAATTCCCACCTATGAGTGAGAACATGCGGTGTTTGGTTTTCTGTTCTTTCGATAGTTTGCTGAGAATGATGGTTTCCAGCTGCATCCGTGTCCCTACAAAGGACATGAACTCATCCTTTTTTATGGCTGCATAGTATTCCATGGTGTTTATGTGCCACATTTTCTTAATCCAGTCTGTCATTGATGGACATTTGGGTTGATTCCAAGTCTTTGCTATTGTGAATAGTGCCGCAATAAACGTACGTGTGCATGTGTCTTTATAGCAGCATGATTTATAATCCTTTGGGTATATACCCAGTAATTTCTAGTTCTAGATTCTTGAGGAATTGCCACACTGTCTTCCACAATGGTTGAACTAGTTTACACTCCCACCAACAGGGTAAAAGTGTTTCTATTTCTCCACATCCTCTCCAGCACCTGTTGTTTCCTGACTTTTTAATGATTGCCATTCTAACTGGTGTGAGATGGCATCTCATTGTGGTTTTGATCTGAATTTCTCTGATGGCTAGTGATGATGAGCATTTTTTCATGTGTCTGTTGGCTGCATAAATGTCTTCTTTTGAGAAATGTCTGTTCATATCCTTTGCCCACTTTTTGATGGAGTTTTTTTTCTTGTTAATTTGTTTGTGTTCTTTGTAGGTTCTAGATATTAGCCCTTTGTCAGATGAGTAGATTGCAAAAATTTTCTCCCATTCTGTAGGTTGCCTGTTCACTCTGATGGTAGTTTCTTTTGCTGTGCAGCAGCTTTTTAGTTTAATTAGATCCCATTTGTCAATTTTGGCTTTTGTTGCCATTGCTTTTGGTGTTTTAGTCATGAAGTCCTTGTCCATGCCTATGTCCTGAATGGTATTGCCTAGGTTTTCTTCTAGGGTTTTTATGGTATTAGGTCTAACATTTAAGTCTCTAATCCATCTTGAATTAATTTTTGTATAAGGTATAAGGAAAGGATCCAGTTTCAGCTTTCTACTTATGGCTAGCCAGTTTTCCCAGCACCATTTATTAAATAGGGAATTCTTTCCCCATTTCTTGTTTTTGTCAGGTTTGTCAAAGATCAGATGGCTGTAGATGTGTGGTGTTATTTCTGAGGGCTCTTTTCTGTTCCATTGGTCAATATCTCTGTTTTGGTACCAGTACCATACTGTTTTGGTTACTGTAGCCTTGTAGTATAGTTTGAAGTCGGGTAGCATGATGCCTCCAGCTTTGTTCTTTTGGCTTAGGATTGTCTTGGCAATGTGGGCTCTTTTTTTGGTTCCATATGAACTTTAAAGTAGTTTTTTCCAATTCTGTGAAGAAAGTCATTGGTAGCTTGATGGGGATGGCATTGAATCTATAAATTACCTTGGACAGTATGGCCATTTTCACGATATTGATTCTTCCTATCCATGAGCATGGAATGTTCTTCCATTTGTTTGTGTCCTCTTTTATTTTGTTGAGCAGTGGTTTGTAGTTCTCCTTGAAGAGGTCCTTCAGATCCCTTGTAAGTTGGATTCCTAGGTATTTTATTCTCTTTGAAGCAATTATGAATGGGAGTTCACTCATGATTTGGCTCTCTGTCTGTTATTGGTGTATAAGAATGCTTGTGATTTTTGCACATTGATTTTGTATCCTGAGACTTTGCTGAAGTTTCTTATCAGCTTAAGGAGATTTTGGACTGAGACGATGGGGTTTTTTAAATATACAATCATGTCATCTGCAAACAGGGACCATTTGACTTCCTCTTTTCCTAATTGAATACCCTTTATTTCTTTCTCTTGCTTGATTGCCCTGGCCAGAACTTCCAACACTGTGTTGAATAGGAGTGGTGAGAGAGGGCATCCCTGTCTTGTGCCAGTTTTCAAGGGGAATGCTTCCAGTTTTTTGCCCATTCAGTATGATATTGGCTGTGGGTTTGTCATAAATAGCTCTTATTATTTTGAGATATGTTCCATCAGTACCAAATTTATTGAGCGTTTTTAGCATGAAGGGCTGTTGAATATTGTCAAAGGCCTTTTCTGCATCTACTGAGATAATCATGTGGTTTTTGTCTTTGGTTCTGTTTATATGCTGGATTATGTTTATTGATTTGCTTATGTTGAACCAGCCTTGCATGCCAGGGATGAAGCCCACTTGATCATGGTGGATAAGCTTTTTGATGTGCTGCTGGATTCGGTTCGCCAGTATTTTATTGAGGATTTTTGCATCGATGTTCATCAGGGATATTGCTCTAAAATTCTCTGTTTTGTTGTGTCTCTGCCAGGCTTTGTTATCGGGATGATGTTGGCCTCATAAAATGAGTTAGGGAGGATTCCCTCTTTCTATTCCCTCTTTTTCTATTGATTGGAATAGTTTCAGAAGGAATGGTACCAGCTCCTCCTTGTACCTCTGTTAGAATTCAGCTGTGAATCCATCTGGTCCTGGACTTTTTTTGGTTGGTAGGCTATTAATTATTGCCTCAATTTCAGAGCCTGCTATTGGTCTATTCAGCGATTCAACTTCTTCCTGGTTTAGTCTTGGGAGAGTGTCCAGGAATTTATCCATTCTTCTAGGTTTTCTCGTTTATTTGCATAGAGGTGTTTATAGTATTCTCTGATGGTAGTTTGTATTTCTGTGGGGTCGGTGGTAATATCCCCTTTATCATTTTTCATTGTGTCTATTTGATTCTTCTTTCTTCTTTATTAATCTTGCTAGCAGTCTATCAATTTTGTTGATCTTTTCAAAAAACCAACTCCTGGATTCATTGATTTTTTGAAGGGTTTTTTTTGTGTTTCTATCTCCTTCAGTTCTACTGTGATCTTAGTTATTTCTTGCTTTCTGCTAGCTTTTGAATGTGTTTGCTCTTGCTTCTCTGGTTCTTTTAATTGTGATGTTAGGGTGTCAATTTTAGATCTTTCCTGCTTTCTCTTGTGGGCATTTAGTGCTACAGATTTCCCTCTACACACTGCTTTAAATGTGTCTCAGAGATTCTGGTATGTTGTATCTTTGTTCTCACTGGTTTCAAAGAACATCATTATTTCTGTCTTCATTTCGTTATGTACCCAGTAGTCATTCAGGAGCCGGTTGTTCCGTTTCCATGTAGTTGAGCGGTTTTGAGTGAGTTTCTTAATCCTGAGTTGTAGTTTGATTGCATTGTGGTCTGAGAGAGAGTTTGTTATAATTTCTATTATTTTACATTTGCTGAGGAGTGCTTTACTTCCAGCTATGTGGTCAATTTTGGAATAAGTGCCATGTGGTGCTGAGAAGAATGTATATTCTGTTGATTTGGGGTGGAGAGTTCTGTAGATGTCTATTAGGTACACTTGGTGCGGAGTTGAGTTCAATTCCTGGATATCCTTGTTTACTTTCTGTCTCATTGATCTGTCTAATGTTGACAGTGAGGTATTAAAGTCTCCCATTATTCTTGTGTGGGAGTGTAAGTCTCTTTTTAAGTCTTTAAGGACTTGCTTTATGAATCTGGGTGCTCCTGTATTGGGTGCATGTATATTTAGGATAGTTAGCTCTTCTTGTTGAATTTATCCCTTTACTATTATGTAATGGCCTTCTTTGTCTCTTTTGATCTTTGTTGGTTTAAAGTCTGTTTTATCACAGACTAGGATTGCAACCCCTGCCTTTTTTGTTTTCCATTTGCTTGGTAGATCTTCCTTCATCCCTTTATTTTGAGCCTATGTGTGTCTCTGCATGTCAGATGGGTTTCCTGAATACAGCACACTGATGGGTCTTGGCTCTGTATCCAATTTGCCAGTCTGTGTCTTTTAATTGGAGTATTTAGCCCATTTGCATTTAAGGTTAATATTGTTATGTGTGAACTTGATGCTGTCATTATGATGTTAGCTGGTTATTTTATGCGTTAGTTGATGCAGTTTCTTCCTAGCATTGATGGTCTTTACATTTTGGCATGTTTTTGCAGTGGCTGATAGTGGTTGTTCCTTTCCATGTTTAGTGCTTCCTTCAGGAGCTCTTGTAGGGCAGGCCTGGTGGTACCAAAATCTCTCAGCATTTGCTTGTGTATAAAGGATTTTATTTCTCCTTCCCTTATGAAGCTTAGTTTGGCTGGATATGAACTTCTGGGTTGAAAATTCTTTCTTTAAGAATGTTGAATATTGGCCCCCACTCTCTTCTGGCTTGTAGCGTTTCTGCCAAGAGATCCACTGTTAATCTGATGGGCTTCCCTTTGTGGGTAACCCGACCTTTGTCTCTGGCTGCCCTTAACATTTTTTCCTTCATTTCAACTTTGGAGAATCTGACAATATGTGTCATGGAGTTGCTCTTCTCGAGGAGTATCTTTGTGGCATTCTCTCTATTTCCTGAATTTGAATGTTGGCCTGCCTTGCTACGTTGGGGAAGTTCTTCTGGATAATATCCTGCAGAGTGTTTTCCAACTTGGTTCCATTCTCCCCGTCACTTTCAGGTACACCAATCAGACATTGATTTGGTCTTTTCACATCGTTCCATATTTCTTGGAGGCTTTGTTCATTTCTTTTTACTCTTTTTTCTCTGAACTTCTCTTCTTGCTTCATTTCATTCATTTGATCTTCAATCATTGATACCCTTTCTTCCAGTTGATTAAGTTGGTTACTGAAGCTTGTGCATTTGTCACGTAGTTCTCATGTCATGGTTTTCAGCTCTGTCAGGTCATTTAAGGACTTCTCTACATTGGTTATTCTAGTTAGCCATTCACCAAATTGTTTTTGAAGGTTTTTAGCTTCTTTGCAATGGGTTCGAACTTCCTCCTTTAGCTCAGAGAAGTTTGATTGTCTGAAGCCTTCTCTCAACTTGTCAAAGTCATTCTTGGTCCAGTTTTGTTCCATTGCTGGTGAGGAGCTGCATTCCTTTGGAGGGGGAGAGGTGCTCTGATTTTTAGAATTTTCAGTTTTTCTGCATTGTTTTTTCCCCATCTTTGTGGTTTTGTCTACCTTTGGTCTTTCATCATGGTGATGTACAGAAGGGGTTTTGGTGTGGATGTCCTTTCTGTTTGTTAGTTTTCCTTCTAACAGTCAAGACCCTCAGCTGCAGGTCTGTTGGAGTTTGCTTGAGGTCCACTCCAGACCCTGTTTGCCTGGGTATCAGCAGCAGAGGCTGCAGAAGAGTGAATATTGCTGAACAGCAATTGTTGCTGCCTGATGGTTCCTCTGGAAGCTTTGTCTCAGAGGGGTACGCAGCTGTGTGAGGTGTGAGGTGTCAGTTTGCCCCTAGTGGGGGATGTCTCCCAGTTAGGCCACTCGGGTGTTAGGGTCCCACTTGAGCAGGAAGTCTGTCCGTTCTCAGGTCTCAAACTCCGTGCTGGGAGAACCACTGCTCTCTTCAAAGATGTCTGATAGGGACATTTAAATCTGCAGCAGGTTCTGCTGCCTTTTGTTTGGCTGTGCCCTGTCCCCAGAGGTGGAGTCTACAGAGGCAGGCCAGCCTCCCTGAGCTGCAGTGGGCTCCACCCAGTTCTAGCTTCCTGGCTGCTTTGTTTACCTACTTAAGCCTCAGCAATGGTGGGCGCCCCTCTCCCAGCCCTCGCTGCTGCCTTGTAATTAGATCTCAGACTGCTGTGCTAGCAATGAGGGAGGCTCCATAGGCATGGGACCCTGCAAGCCAGGCACGGGATATAATCTCTTGGTATGCTGTTTGCTAAGACCCTTGGTAAAGCGCAGTATTAGGGTGGGAGTGACCTGATTTTCCAGGTGTTGTTTGTCATGGTTTCCCTTGGCTAGGAAAGGGAATTCCCTTCCCCCTTGTGCTTCCTGGGTGAGGCGATGCCTCGCCCTGCTTCAGCTCTGGCTCGTTGGGCTGCACCTACTGTCCTGCACCCACTGTCCCACACATCCCAGTGAGAGGAACCCAGTACCTCAGTTGGAAATGCAGAAATCACCTGTCTTCTGTGTCGCTCACGCTGGGAGCTGGAGGCTGGAGCTGTTCCTATTCACTATCCAAAAATGATTTTGAGAAGGCTTCCTGGTCACTTAAAATTTTGAAACAAGGCCAGGTGTGATGCCTCATGCCTGTAATCCCAACACTTTGGAAGCCAAGGCAGGCAGATCATTTGAGGCCAGGAGTTCAAGACCAGCCTGGGCAGCATGGTGCAACCCTGTCTCTACTAAAAACACACAATTAGCTGGGCATGGTGGTGCATGCCTGTAGTTCTAGCTACTCAGGAGGCTGAGATGGGATAATCGCTTGACCCCGGGAGGTAGAGGTTGAAGTAAGCCAGGATTGCACCACTGTACTCTAGCCTGGGCAACAGAGCAAGACCCTGTGTCAAAAACAAAACAAAATAAAACAAAACAAAACAAAGTTTCAAACAAAACTGTAATTACAGTAACTCAAAAACAAACACTGCTTTTTTTTTTTTTTTTGGTTAGAAAGAACTCCTGTACTATAAAGACAAATCCCACTTGGACCAGAAGCCTGTATTTATCACTGGTGAGCCATCTTTCATGCTTCTAGTCTTGGATATCCTTCTTGTTCAATTTTAGCTGTAAACATATGTAAAAGGTATGATCCTGTCCTGTATGTTTTGATACCCAACCCTTCAGATATTCGATTAGAAGAGTGTAGTGCTGCTAAGAAATGTTGTAGTCTCATTTAAAGAAATGTTTTAGTGAGAATGTTCAAGAAATTGTCTGCTTGTGAATTCTTATCTCTGTGTTGGGAAAACATCTGGGTAAATGGTGAAAAAAAAAAGTCAGTTTATAAAGTAGATGGTGTTTTATAGTATATCAGATCTTCAAATGTTTGTCCATCCTGGCAGTGCACCTGTTGTAGACAGCAATGCCTGCCTTTATAAAAGAACATCCCTTTCCAGCTTTCAGTCATAGAAACATGCATTTCAGTAAACAAGTCCGTCTTTACCATATGCTGTGCTTTTCACAAGTCTATAACCTTCAATGTTAACCCTCCTGGGTCATCTTTCTTACTTGAAGTGGCTGGCTCACCTGTTTTGACCCTTCCCTATAATGAAGTTTCTTTCCTTTCCCAGTGATAGTTTCCACTGTCTTCGGGTTGGTGTGCCTGCATCTCCCTTAACCACAATTGTGGATTGTTGCATGCCTTGTAGGACATCTAAATGTCACTCCTAGTTTGAAGTTGAAGAAATTGAGCCAGGAATGATAAAGGGGTTTCTCCTATCTCAGTGTGAATATAAAGGTCACCTACTTTGTTGCCTAAATATTTCTCAGAGCTGTCACCACCTCTTTCCCCCAACATCCTCTGCCCTAGGTCAGTATTCATCGCCTTCCTCTGGACCCTATTAAAATCGCCTCTGGTGTAGTCTTTCCTTAGCTAGCCTCTCCCACTGGAGTTAGACCGGTCAATCTAAAATATGAATGTGGTCAATGCCACTTCTATGCTTTATACTTTCAGTGAGTACCCATCACCTTTCAGATGAGTTTCAAGTTTTTTAGCCCAGTATGCCAGCTGCATTGTGATGTGACCTCTATCTATCTCTCTAAACTGATTTTAAAAAATCTTTTTCATCTCATTCTTTATGCTCTTTTAACATTGAGCTGCATGTGGTACCCCCAACATACATCCACACCACCAAACTTCACTTACATTTGAAGTTTTGCTCATATTATTCCTGTATCAGTCAGATATTTTGGTTGCAAGCAAATGAAACGAACCCTGGTTAACTTAGGCTGGAAAGAAATTTATTAAAGGGTCATTGGGCAGCTTACAGAAGTGCCACTAAAGCTGAAGAACTAGGTCAGAGGCTAGCCAGCTGAAATCATAGCTCAAATCATGCTCTGGAACAGATCTGTTGAGTTCACACTGCTGCAGCCCCCAACGTTGTGGCCAGCACTGCCCACACCCTGATGCTGGGACCTGGGGGCTGCCCCTGGCTCCGCTGGCATCACAGTCTTTGGGAACAAGACCTTGGGATGACTGCCGACAGTGCCAGAAATGACTTTTTGTGGTCTGTGTTTCATTGTACCATTAGCTCCTGGTTTAATGCTTTCGGCATGCATATCTATCTGATTATCCAAACCTGAGTCACATGCCTACTTCTTAACTATATAGAAGAAAGGGAAGTCTCAGGATTGTACACCTTCTATAGTAGGAATTCTACCAAGCTTCAAAAGGAGAAAAATTCTCCGAACAAAGGAATGAAGTTCAGAACTGAGCATCCCAAAGAAGGATAACTGGCCATTATAATTCCTCAGCCTTTGTGACAATTCTGTGAGCTGCTCAGTGTCCTTTCATGGCTAACTTGTAGTGCTTTGTCACTTCTTTATTCACCTAGTTAAATCTTGCCCATGTTCTAACATAAACACAAATAGGTTTGCTATAAAGAAGTCTTCCTTGCACCCCAGGTTGGGATTAATCTTTTCCTTAGCTTTTGGGCATATTTATGCCTTATTGCTTATGACATTTTATTGTGTTCCTGTTTAAGTATTTGTGTCTGTGTATTATTTGTAAGTCCCCCAGGGGTATGCACTTTGCCCTAGACGTCTTCTAGTGCCTAGCACAGTGTTTGGCTTATACGACATGTCCAATGAATTCACTCACTCACTCACTCACTCACTCACTCACTCACTCACTGTTTGTTGAGCTGAATTGCCAAAGATTACACTTGTAATCAGTGACATAGGTGCAGTAAAATTCAAGTCTCTTCACTTTAGTGTTTCTAAAGTGATGGAAGCTGTGACATCCCTCCTTTCCTCTCCTTTCCCCCTCTTCTACCCTAATCATTATTTATTTCTTTTCATAGTTTAGCTTCTGCTAGTCTTCATCCTTCCCAGTAAATTTCTCTCCTAACCATTGCCTTGGCAAATGGTTCAAGGAACCCAGAGCTGTTGATTTGTAAGCTCTGGTCCTGCCAGGTCAAGGGGAGGCATGGAGATTTTGGACTTGGAGTAAGCAGATGCAGAGAACTTTTGAGAAAATATGTGCAGCTACAATTTTGTCTTCAGTAATTATGCCAGGAATTGAATTAGGTTTTCTTGGAGCAGAAGGTCTAATAGATCAATGCTCTAGCCTATGAGCCCTCTGGCCAAGAAGTGCATGCGTTTTTAAGATGAACATAAACACAGCTCACATTGGTCATATAGCAGCTTGGGTAGATGGATTTATACTTCAGCAGACAGTTGGTCCCTGGGTAGAAACGTGGGCCAAGGGCCAGGAGACCCCCAGTTCAATTTCCAGTTAAGTCATCTCTGTTTATTTCTCACAAAATACATATTTAAAAAATTTGAAATTAAAACGTCATGCTTAAAACACTCTACAGTAAACAGAGGCCTTAAAAGAATATCTCTTGCCAGCATCACTTTTTGTTAAAGCTGTATCCAATTTAAAGTTTATTTTATACCCAGGATACGGAATGGCGCACAGAGTGCTGCAGAAATCACCACACATCTGAGCAGGACCAATCAGATGTTTTGGCAGGACATCTCCCTGAACGGGATACCCCCAAGCTTGTGAGGGTGGCTTCAGGCATTGATGAACACATGTGGACAGGCACAAGGGGCATTAAAAACAAGGTGTGTGCATCTACAACTCTCTCCTTTCTGCTGCGCTCAACAAGTCCTATTGATTCTACCTCTTACATATCTCTCATATGTCTCCTTTGTCTTCATCTTCTCCCCACCCTGGCCCCATCGCTATCACCTCATAATTGGTCTCTCTGCTTCCACTATTGTCTCTTTCCAATCAGTCTGTACCATTTCACTCACACCACCCTCATCTACTTCAAATCCATCAATGGCTTCCTGTTACACTTAGAATAAAGGCAAAAATTCTTAACATGGTCCAAGCCCATATGATCTGGCCCCATCCAGCTCTCCAGCCTGATCTGCTCTCTGTAGGGCAACCATGCTGGCCTGCCAGCCATGTGACCTTGTACCACATCCCTCCTGTGCAGAGACACCCTCGTGCTGTTCCTTCTACCTTGGAAGTGCTCCACGATGCCTTACCCCTTGCTCTTCACTGGCTTAATGCCCACGTATGCTTCAAATCTTGGTTTTGAGATCACTTCCTTAGAAAACTTCTGTACCCTCCCACCCCCATGAGATCCCCTTGTTCTCTACTCTCACAATACTGCATGAGCATTTTTCTTCTTTTTAGCATTTATTGTCACTTGAGCCGATACATTTATTTCTGTGATTATTTGAAGAATCTTGTTTCCACTAACAATACTGGAAACATGTCTGGAGGACTAATTGCAAACCTGGAAGTTTCTAAGTGTGTCAATATATTAGCATACTTGGTTTTTACAAAAACAGAGAAAATATTTCCTATTACTACCCTCCCTGAGGTCTTAAGTAACTAGCTCACAGCCACACAGCTAGTAATCACAGATTTGGGATTTGAACCAGGCCGGCTGACCCCACGGTGCACATATTTCATCATGATTCTGTGTTGCCTTCCTACTACATCAGTGTTTCTCAATTTTTGCTTCATGTTTGCCCTCCCTACCACTCAGCTCTTGAGGCCAAAGAACCTTTGTTTAGATATGTTTTACTGATCCTCTCCCATGAAATTTTACTACCACAACTACACTGTAGTATGCAGAATAATGCTCCCCTCCCCAAAATATTCGCATCCTACACCCTGGAGCCTGTGAAATTCTTATATTACATGATGAGGAGGGAACTGAGGCTTCAGATGGCATTCAGGTTGCTAATCAGATGACCTTGAGATGAGAGACGATGTGGCAGGCACTATGCTAGGAACAAGAGATGGAGTAGTGATCAAAGCCAGAGACAATTCTTGTTTTGTAGTACAGTACATGAATTTTCCATGGGGGTAATATTGCCCCTAATGGGAAAAGTAAATTCTTGGGGTGGTGGAAAAACTTTATTCTATTCATATATAAAACACAGATATGCATAGAGCACGCGCGTGCACACACACACACAGAGTTGTGTTAGTTTTCTATTGCTGCTGTAACAAGTTACGATAAACTCAGTGGCTTAAAATAACAGAAATAATTATCTTACAGTTCTAGGAGCTGTGTGACTGGGCTGAAATCAGGATGTTGACAGGGCAGCATTCCTTCTGCAGAACCTAGGGGAGAATCTGTTTCCATGCCTTTTCCAGTTCGTAGAGGCTGCTGGCATTCCTTGGCTGATAGTACCTTCCTTCTGTGAGAGACGATTATCTCGGTGGGCCCAGTGTAACCACAAGGGCCCTTATAAGTGGAAAAAGGAGGCCAGAGAGCCAGTGTCAGAGCGATGCAGTGTTAGAAAGACTTGACTAACCATTGTTGGCTTTGAGGATTAAGGAAGATACTATCAGCCAAGGAATGCCAGCAGCCTCTAGGAGCTGGAAAAGGCATGGAAACAGATTCTCCCTTAGATTCTGCAAAAGGAATGCAGCCCTGCCAACATCCTGATTTCAGCCCAGTCACACAGCTCCTAGAACTGTGAGATAATTATTTCTGTTATTTTAAGCCACTGAGTTTATGGTAACTTGTTATAGCAGCAATAGAAAACGACTACAATTCTGTGTGCGTGTGCGTGCTCTATGCATATCTGTGTTTTAGATATGAATAGAATAAAGTTTTTTCCACCACCCCAAGAATTTATTTTTCCCATTAGGGGTAATATTACCCCCATGGAGAATGCATGTACTGGACTGCAAAACAAGAATTTTCTCTGGCTTTGATCACTACTCCATCTCTTGTTCCTAGCATAGTGCCTGACACATAGTAGGCACCTAATAAGTATTTGTTGAGTAAATGAGTGAATGAATGATTGAATGACTATGAATTTGAATTAAGGGTCATAATCCTACTTATGAAAAATAAAAAGGGCTAAAGGACTCCATGTTAGGAACAGAGTGAATCATTGTTTTTGAATAACTATGAGACCATAGTGCTGTGAACAGCGTGTTCATCACCACGGATTTATCAATTTCCAAATGCACCTGTAGCAATTGGTTAGACCAGTGGAAGCACCAGCAGAAAGAGTCTTGGGAATGTCAGCTCTGTGGTGTGCCATGAGCGTAGCGGCAGGCAAATAGCCTTCGACCATTTGGAGTAATTGAATGAAAGATCCTCACATCTAGGGAAAAGTAGTCAAGATCTACTGTGAACTGGGTGAAACTACTTGGCTTATTAATAGTCAAGCTTCCTATGTACCAGCTTCCTTTTGTACATTCTCTTTATAGAACCCATGCACGATCAGTATTTTAATTCCCATTAGCAGATATCACAGCTCAGAGAAGACAAGTTCTTGCTCAAAATCTCTTTACAAAAATTTTCTGGGCACTCCAAATCTAGAGAAGGAATGCCTTCCAATTCATTGTCATTATTTTAGCTCATCACAAATCTTTAATGTCATTTTTACATTTTAGATGGAGCCAGGGAACATCAGTGGCATATGCTATTTTTCTGCCAGTTCCCTTTCTTCCCTCTCATTTGCCAAGCATCCACTCGGAAAGGACTTTCCAGGGCTTCAGTGTTGGTGGCCCAGCTTTTGCAGAAGAACCTACAACATCGTGTGATTTTCTGGCCACCTTGGCTCTGGGGAAGGTGCAGGCTCTTCCCGGGGCCTGCTCTGTGTCTGTGTAGTGGTGATGATGATGGGAGCACTAAGCTCCATTGGATGACAGGACATGCTGGCTTTGGTTTTGCCCCAGCATTGGCAAGTTGAGCACATTCCTTTTTGGCCCTCCTAGAGCTGCTGTGTGGGGAAGTCAGGCAGAATCACACTATTGGGGTGGATCTAGGGGGATGGAGTGTGGAATGTGCAGAACTCTGTCTTCCTTGCCAACTAGGAATGGGAAGACTGGAGGATTGCTGGAGGGAGGGCAGGGGTCTTCATGGAGGTGGCCAAGTTGGGAACCAGGGCACAGTACGGTGCAGGAGGCCTCTAGGAGAATTTCTCAGGCACATGAGAGGGATGGACTCAGAACCACACTTGGCAGGATCTGTCTCTTCACTTGATCTTACCACATGGCAGTCTTGGTCTCCAGGGCCACGCATAGCTAACGAGAAACACTTGTCTGGCATTCACATTTATAAATAACTTTCCTGTGCAAGATCTCAGGATGGTGAATCTTGGGATCTGATCCAACCTCTCCATGGCTGTTTTGCTTTCATATTTTAGCAATCACTGATTCCAGTGCCTACTATGTGCAATGATAATGGGAAACACAAGCATTTGGATTACATTTTTCATTCAACATATTTTTGACTTCCATTATCCAGTTTTATCCTATATCCCATCCTGTGAGATTGGATCTTATGCCCTCATTTTTTCAGATGAGAAAATTAAAGCTTAGAGGGCAAATGAACATGTACTAGTTTGTTAAGCTGTGGACACTAATAATATGATCTACCATAGTATTAACACTACTGTAAATGCTTACATTCACTTAATTCCCAGAGCATTATTGTTCTCATTTGGCATGTGCAAAACCTGAGGTGTAAAGTGAGTAACAACTTGCCCAAGATCATATACTCAATAAGAAGAGGAAGGATGTGAACTTAGACAACCTGGCTCCATAGACTAGTTTCAACCACTGTGCTATCCAACAAAGTAGGGCTCAATGCCAGGGCTCGGTTCCATACTGTTCTTTCCTCTCTACCATGCTACCTTTCTATGCCATAGATCTGGAATATGTAAAGGAAAATGACATTGTTCTTGCTTATAGTCTGTTGGGGCAAAAGGTGTGCAGCAGGTGACTCTTCAGGGTGAAAACCCTAAGTGCTAAGCTGAGGTTAAGGGGAACTCTAGGGAACCCTGAGGAATGGCCCAGGAGACTTAGACCTCAAAGCCTCCGTAGCCCTTTCCCTGCTGATCCTTTTCATACTGGCCTGGCCAGTCCTAATTTCTCCCTGAAACAGAGTAGCCTTCACAGTTGTCCTGGGTTGGTCATTTTGACCTCATATTTAGGGGTTTGGGGTCATTTCTCTAGGAAGTTTCTCCCATATGCAGCTTGACTAATAAACGTAGAGGTCACGAGCAAGCAAATTGCTCGAAAGAAGTATCACAAAGTGTCCTGTACCAAATGCTCTACTTCCTGAAGATGGGGACCCTTTGGGCTCCTGGCTGGTTCACACCAACTTGGAAGGATCATGTGTTGCTGCCTCTGTTGGGGGCTGCCATTTCTAATCTTGAACTGAACCTGGCACATCATGGCTACTTTCTCCCAACTATGAGCCCAGTTTAGTGTTGCTATACTTCTGGGGTTGATAGTGTAAAATATTTGCAGTTAGAGGTGTCATTTAGTTACCATCATCACCATAATTTTGCCAGAATACCTATAGTTTGGTCGCTTTGATCATCACTTTCTTCCTGCTAGCTCTGAAAGTGTACCTAGGCCCACCTGTTGGGGTTCTTGCCTGCTCTTTCCTTGCCCACCCCAAGTATACATCTTTGTCATCACAACTTGAAACTTCTGGAACCCTGGCTGATTAGTGCCTTGTATGGGTACTTAGGAGACATGTATTTGTTTAGTTCAGGCTTTAAATTAGCTGGGAACCACCCCCTCAAATTGACTTAGAATTTGTTTGGCTATTTGATGTTTGGGGAACAAGTTATAAAGAAGTTGGTGTCTCACTCACAAGTAAGGATCTCAGATAGTCTTGCTTTGTGGTTTATAGTGAGATGGTGATAATCCGTGTTCATAGTAATATCACCAAGTAATATAAAACCATCTGATG
Source organism: Chlorocebus sabaeus (assembly GCF_047675955.1). Lineage (NCBI taxonomy): Eukaryota > Metazoa > Chordata > Mammalia > Primates > Cercopithecidae > Chlorocebus > Chlorocebus sabaeus. The sequence continues at coordinate 99,208,039 of NC_132911.1, forward strand.
TCATGTTTCCTTAGCACTTTACTCTTAACCTCGATGAAGCATTTAGTACCTGTACTAGGGTGATTTCTTTTCATGCCTGTCTCTCCCATACACAATATGCTTCTCAAGGTCAGGAATCTGCCTCATTCATTTTTGCATTTTCAGTCCAAGCATAGTACCTGGAACACAATATGTATAGAAAAATCAAATCAGTGTCTTTGATCTATTTCATAAATAATTCACTATTGTCAACCACTGAATCATAACTATATAGTTTTATCTCCAAGTATTAGGTTTTTAGCTTGAGCTATTTAGCAAAAATTATAAACTAAACTTCTTTATTTCTGCAGCAATCCTGTGTTCTTCTGCTTCTCCAAGCATGTGATAGTACAACTGCTTAGCATGCTGAAGGAATCTATTACTTTCACTCATATTGACCATAATTTTAGTAACAAACATTCCTATTATGCTTACTATATGTCAGGTACTGTTTTAAGACCTTCCATGAGTTTTTACAACAATCCTGTTACTGCCTTCCTTTTACCAAGAGCCAAAGAGACTAGCTCAAGGTGATGCTAACTGGGAAAGCTGGGGTTTGGACCTGGTACAGTGAGTCAGAGGGCATGCACTTAGATGCTGTGTTATGCTTCCTTTTGAGTAACTTCCTTAACCAAGTAGCATTTACTGAGATTCTGTGGAATACATTTTCTCGGATAATCTTGACAGTAAGACTAAGAGGTGTAATTTTTATTAGTTTCATTTTTCAATTGAGGAAACCGAAGCACAGGTTAAAGAGCTCATCCAAGGTCGTATCACTAGTAAGGGGAGAAGATTGAATTTAGAAACAGATGCCCTGCTCCTTCTCTCCTATCACTGCTGGCTACAAATCAGTTAACTCCAACCATTTCTTTAATTCCGGGGCCTCTTTTGTCAGAATTTTCACTTTGCCAATTTGAGTCTTAAGAGGCTTTGGAGTTTAACAGACCTTGGTTTGAGTCCTTATTCTTCCACTTTCTAGTTCTGAGACGTTGGTCAAGTCAAACTAACTTCTTGGTGTCTCAATTTCCTTGTCATGAAAATGGGTTTTCAAACGCTGCATGTTCTCATTTATAAGAGGGAGCTGAACTATGAGAACACATGGACACATGGGGGAAACATCACACACTGGGGCCTGTCGGGGGTGGTGGGAGGAGGAGGGAGAGCATCAGGAAGAAGAGCTAATGCGTGCTGGGCTTAATACCCAGCACGCAGGTGATAGGATGATCTATGCAGCAAACCACCATGGCACACGTTTACCTAGGTAACAAACCTGCACATCCTGCACATGTACCCCTGAACTTAAAAGTTGAAGGAAAAAAAAAAAAGGAAAATGGGTTTTATGTGTGAAAATTAGATGAGAGGATGCCAGAGGGGAGGACCTGGTGCATGGTCAAGCTCTCTACATACTAACTTCTATCCACAGGGTTAGCAAATGGCCACATGGTCCAGTGGCAGAAGGAGGATTTGAGCTCACAACTCCCTGCTTGACCTTGTTGATCCCCTCTACTTCTCATCTGTTTCCTTGTGTTCTTTCTCTGCATCCTCCCATCTTCACCTTATTTAACGGTTTAATTAGGTAAGGGGGTATGTAAATGCCCTTTTCAGAATAAGCAAGTTTTATTAAAGGCTTTGTAATTGATTTCAAAGACAAGAAAGTGTTGATTATAGAACTAAATAGTTCTGGGAACAATGTCACCGAGTTAAAGAAGGAGGAGCAATAGCAATAGGTCTGTGAAAATTTGTAGTCTGTGGGCCTATTGTTAGTTAAACCTCAGATAGGTTTTCTGGAAATAGCTGTGTAGAGCAATATATGAATCCTGGAAATAAAAAAAAATCAGATTAGATAACCCCCAGGACAAAACAAAACAAAAATTAAATAAAGGAAAAATAAAAAGAGATAAATAACAAATACCTTCGTACTCCGATAAAACAGATCTGTCCCATTTATGAGCTATCAAACAATGCCTGCAGTTTACCACCATTCTTTTCACTCCATGAACTTCGAATGCCTTAAATACACTAGCTTAAGACAAGTTCTCACCTTCTACAGAAGCAAGGTGGAGGTAGGTCAGCCTGCAAGGTGAACTTGGCTTTCTGGGGGAGGGAGAAGTAGCAGTCTGGCAACTTCACAAGAACCTTTGCCTCTCTGCATGGCCACGGTCACCTGGCAGCTGCTGTAGCTGGGGCTTGGGCAGCCCCAGGCTCTAACCTCTTCTCAATAACTGCTTTCCTTTTGCAAAATGATGATGTTCTTTCCCAAGTTAGGGGACAAGAATGTTGTTTTCCAGAATGTACTCTGAAGCTAGGATACAGTTACTCATCTGGTTTAATTTAAAATGCAAAATCTTTGAAAAATAGGTATTTTCAAAATAAGCGTTTTGGTTTGGAGCTCTGGTTCTCATTAACTTGGCTGAAGCTTTTGATGATATGTTGGAACTGCTTAAACACCAGCTCACATGCCTGCTCTCAGGTGTTCCTAAACCCGCTGCTTCCCCTGGGGACCACAGGCCTGCGGCGTCCTGACAGCCCTACACTGCAGCCTGGTGTTCCCCTTGCTCCATCCGTGACTTTTTTGAAAGGGAGCTGAATGGTTTAATGTGATGTTTTGGTAATCTCTGCCACTCTGCTAAAGTGCATGGGGCAGGAATGACAGTACTTGGGGGTCTGGTTCTGCCTTCAAACACTAGAAAAAAATCTTCTGGTATCCATGATCTCTCGCCTCTCCTCCTGTCATGCCTCCTTGGCCAGGAACTTACTGTCACTGGAGTTCATTGTATGTGAGTCTTGAAGAAAAAACTTTGGCTGAGTCTGCAAGCCTGATAGGGGTGTATTCAGTGTTATTAGACCAAGTCAAATGTAATCTCTGTAACTACTGTTAAGCCTAGGATGTGTGGAACAAAAAAGACTTTCCAGAGGCCTGTCAAATTACGTGTGTACTTTAAGGCATTCCTTTTGTCTGTGATGTTCCAAGTACTTTAAGAGCATTACCAGCCAGGTGTGGTGGCTCACACCTGTAATCCCAGCACTTTGAGAGACTGAGGCAGGAGGATCACAAGGTCAAGAGATCGAGACCATCCTGGCCAACATGGTGAAACCCCGTCTCTACTAAAAGTAAAAAAATTAGCTGGGTGTGGTGGTGTGTGCCTGTAGTCCCACCTACTCAGGAGGCTGAGGCAGAAGAATCACTTGAACCTGGGAGGCAGAGGTTGCAGTGAGCTGAGATTACACCACTGTACTCCAGCCTGGGTGACAGAGTGAGACTCCGTCTCAAAAACAAACAAGCAAACAAAAAGCATTACCTTCTGCTTCTCAGAAATAACCTTCTTTAGGGAGGAAGGCAGGAGACTTAGGAATCCTTTTTCTACATACAGGTCCCCCGGAAAGGGATAGCAGGGCTCTGAGACTGCAGTCACCTAAATTTCAGGGTTCCAAGCCTTGGGTGTTATATGTGTGAGACATGATTTTTCCCTTTTGTTAGCATGGTGGTAGAGGTTCTGTACTGTCCACGTGAAGCCTCATGCCCCTTGACCATCCACAGAAGCTGTGATTCCCCAGAGAGGGTGCATTTGGAAAGCTTTCCTCAACCCTTCACTGCTTTGGTAGGACTTCTCTTCAGAAGACTCCAGAAAAACTTCCCATTTAGAAAGTAGGAAAGGATGCAGTCTTTCGTGTTTTTTTTTTTTTTTTTTTTTTTTTTTTTTTTTTTTTTTTGAGACACAGTTTTGCTCTGTTGCCCAGGCTGGAGTGCAGTGGCGCGATCACGGCTCACTCAATTTCTGCCTCCCGGGTTCAAGCAGTTCCCTCCCTAAGCCTCCCGAGTAGCTGGGATTATATACACCCGCCACTACGCCCAGCTAATTTTTTTGTATTTTTAGTAGAGACGGAGTTTCACCATCTTGGCCAGGCTGGTCTTGAACTCCTAACCTCGTGATCCACCCATCTTGGCCTCCCAAAATGCTGGGATTACAGGTGTGAGCCACAGGTCCCGGCCAGGATACAGTCTTAATCTCATTATCCTTCTGATACTTCTTGGGGCTCAACCTGCTCAAGCCATAGTCGATTCAACTGTGACCCCACATTATAGGACTCTCAGCCCTTGGCCCAGAAGCAAAGCCTCTACTGAGAGTCCTTTTCTCCTCATACTGTCCAGGGCTTCCTCTCCCGTCCTCCTTTATTCTGCTATTCCTTCTCCCAAAAGTTCTGTTCTGTCCTGTTGGATGCTTGGTCCATGATCTTAATCTCAGTGAATGTTCTTTTCACCATCTGCACAGTAGAAACCTGTTAGAGATCTGTGCTTAGCATTTTGCTGCTACAAGCCCACAGTTTCTTACCTGCAATTTTGAAAAAAAGAAATGCATTGAGAGCTGAAAGTTTTTCCTGTCCCATTTGGTAACAAAAACTTAAGCTTATGTGCAGCTATTTATTATACTTGCTGTTAATATCCATACATTTCTTTGTAGAAATATGTGTGTTTCATTATGGAGTGCTTTCCAGGTGTTATGTATTGACTGTATGTGTTCCATTATTAACTTTTCTAAAATCTGAAAAATTCTGAATCCAGAAACACATCTGGCTCCAAGGTTTTGGATAAGGGACTGCAGGCCTGTTTTTCTAAAGCACTGCTTTTAGGTAAAGTCCTTTCCTCCGTTCAGGATATGCTTTCTGCCTATTCCCCATGCCATGTTGATATCATCTGCTCTTCTTCTGGACATTTCCCTCCACAATAGAGGCTGCTCCTCTCCATCTTTTCCTATTGCACTCATCTCTGTACCAAATCCACCCTGACTACATTCACTGTTTGCCAACCCTGAAGACCCTTTCGGTTTTAATCTTACTTGCTCTCTCTCAGTCACTAGAAACTGTTCACCTCTCTCTTTGTGATGCCATCTTTTCCTTTACTTTCTTTGGCATCACTCTTCTTTGGTTCTCCTCTCCCTCTCTGACCCTGTAACTTGTTAATGAACTTTCCCAGCCCCTCGCCTTTTGCCCTTTTCTGCTCTCAGAAGTCAAGTAAGCAGGAGGGCTGGGTTAGCCCAGGGTATTTCAGTAGGTCCTCCCTTCCTGTGAGCCCTGCCTTTATCAAGAAAAGGAATTATTGAGTGGATGAATGATTTCTCCAGGTTTTGTCCTTGGTCATTGATATAGTTTGGATATTGTCCCCTCTAAATTTCATGTTGAATTAGAACCTTCAGTGTTGGAGGTGGGGCCTGGTGGGAGGAGATGGATCATGGAGGTGGGTTTCTCATGAATGATTTAGCACTATCCCTTTGGTGATAAGTGAGTTCTTGCAGTTATTTATTTATTATTTATTTTTTGAGATGGAATCTCGCTCTTGTCACCCAGGCTGGAGTGCTGTGGCGTGATCTTGGCTCACTGTGACCTCCATCTCCCGGGTTCAAGTGATTCTCTTGCCTCAGCCTCCTGAGTAGCTGGGATTACAGGTGCCCACCACCACGCCTCAATAATTTTTGTATTTTTAGTGGAGATGGGGTTTCACCATGTTGGCCAGGCTGATCTTGAACTCCTGACCTCAGGTGATCCACCTGCCTCAGCCTCCCAAAGTGCTGGGATTATAGGCGTGAGCCACCGTGCCCAGCTAGGTTCCTGCACAGTTATTTTATGTGAGATCTGGTTATTTAAAAGTGTGGGATGTCCCCTTCTCTCTCTCTTGCTCTGGCTCTTGCCATGTGATATGTTGGCCCCCACTTTGCCTTTTGCCATGATTGCAAGCTTTCTGAGACCTCACTAGAAGCCAGGCAGGTACCTGGTGCCATGCTTCCTGTATGGCCTGTAGAACTGTGAGCCAATCAAACCTCTTTTGTTTATAAATTACCCAATCTCAGGTATTTCTGTATAGCAATGCAAGGACAGCCTAATACAGTCATCCTCCTTTCTCACTTTGTAGTCCTTCAGGAGCAATCTCACATACCTATGGCTTCACCTTCAGACCAATCTCCCCCTGAACTTTAGAGTCGGACATAAAAGTTTCTACAGGATACTGTCAGCTCCACCGGATCCTCAGAATCAGCATGTCCCAACATGCCCTTCTTGTCTTGATGACCTCCCTGTCTGTTTTGTACCCATTAACTATCCCCGCCTCCGCTCCAAAAATTCTAACTTCTATCCTGTCTCCTCCAACCTACTCCACGACCAAACAAATTCAAACATTAATACATGGAATTGTTTAATTCCATTAATAAGTAAAACGGTTAGGCATTTCTTTCGGCCTAGGGAACCATGAAAAATTTACTGAGACACTAAGGGCATTACGAAGTGAGGAAGTTTGGGAATCCGTGTAGTATACAGAAAGAGTCCTCATTTTGTTTGGAAGGCTAGCTACATAGTACCCCTTTGGGTGGATATACGTCCTGTGGTTAATTCTACTGGCTCTCTGTTAATGGACCTTTGGGTTGCTTCCAGCTTTTAACTATTTCAAATAGTGCTGAAATAAATAGCCTATGCATGTGCCTTTTTGTATCTTTGCCAGTATTTCTGTGGGAGAGATTCCTAGAAGTGGGATGGCTGGGTCAAAGGGTAAATACGTATGACATTTTGCTAGAAACTGCCAAATTCCCCTGCTTGGGGGTTGTACCATTTTGCATTACATCGTCAAATTATGAGGGTGTCTGTTCCCCAAAGCCTTGCCAACAAAGTATGATGTCAAAGTTTTGAATTTTTGCCAATATGACAGGTGAGAAATTGTATCTCATTGTAGTTTTAATTTGCATTTCTTTTATTATAAAAGAAGTTGAGTGTTTTTTAAAAAATATGGTTAAGAGTCATTTGTATTTCCTTTCCTGTGAATTATCCATTTATATTGCTAGTAAAATTTTTATGAGGTGTTTAATCTTTTTCTTCTCCATTTTAAAAAGTTCTCTCTACATAAATTGCAATTTTTTTTGTCCTTTGTATTTTTAGTTGCATATTATGGTGGTGTGTCTTTTTTTCTTTACTGTGAAAATTCTTTTATGTATCATATGTGTATGTACATTTTTTTGGTGAAGCTTCTGAATTTTTTTTTAAACTTTAAGCTCTGGGATACATGTGCAGAATGTGCAGGTTTATTACATAGGTATACACATGCCATGGTGGCTTGCTGAATGCATCAACCAGTCATCTACATTAGGTATTTCTCCTAATGCTATCCCTCCCCTAGCCCACCCCATCCCCTGACAGGCCCCCATGTGTGATGTTCGCCGTTCCCCTCCCTGTGTCCATGTGTTCTCATTATTCAACTCCCACTGATGAGTGAGAACATGCGGTGTTTGGTCTTCTGTTCTTGTGTTAGTTTGCTGAGAATGATGGTTTCCAGCTTCATCCATGTTCCTGCAAAGGATATGAACTCATCCTTTTTTGTGGCTGCATAGTATTCCATGGTGTATATGTGCCACATTTTCTTTATCCAGTCTATCACTGATGGACATTTGGGTTGGTTCCAAGTCTTTCCTATTGTGAATAGTGCCTCAATAAACATATGTGTGCATGTATCTTTATAGTAGAATGATTTATAATCCTTTGGGTATATATGCAGTAATGGGATTGCTGGGTCAAATGGTATTTCTAGTTCTAGATCCTGGAGGAATTGCCACACTGTCTTCCACAATGGCTGAACTAATTTACGTTCCCACCAAAAGTGCAAAAGCATTCCTATTTCTTCACATCCTCTCTAACATCTGTTGTTTCCTGACTTTTTAATGATCTCCATTCTAACTGGCACGAGATGGTATCTCATTGTGGTTTTGATTTGCATTTCTCTAATGACCAGTGGTGATGAGCTTTTTTCATATGTTTGTTGGCCGCATAAAAATCTTCTTTTGAGAAGTGTCTGTGCATATCCTTTGCCCACTTTTTGATGGGATTGTTTGTTTTTTTCTTGTAAATTTGTTTTAAGTTCCTTGTAGATCCTGGATATTAGCCCTTTGTCAGATGAATAGATTGCAAACATTTTCTCCTATTCTGTAGGTTGCCTTTTCACTCTGATGATAGTTTCTTTTGCTATGCAGGAAGCTTCTGAATGTTGAATCACAATTAGGACAGTTTTTTTTCTATTCTATGAACTCATGTTTTCTTTTAATGCACTTTTGACTTTGCCATGCATCTCTTTGTCTAGAAAATGGGAAAGACTATCAAAGAAAAATCATGTAAAATTTGGGAGTGCTAAGACACTGTTCCTTACCTCGAAGTGTCAGGACCTAAAATAACTTTGTGCATTTTCCTTTTGACGTGTAGTCAGTCATCGTTTGTATTTGGCTTCAAGTTCCGACTCTTAAAAGGTGGCTATTCCATCTGGAAAGCTGGCTTTAAAATATATCAGGTATAACTGGCAGTTTCCTTTGTTTTACCCAATAAGAGATAGAAAAGTTAACTGACTGCCAGAGAAGAGATTGCATACAAGTAAAGTAGCAATGGAATTCTAGAGGCTTGTTTGAGTGGCTCATTGGAGTTTGTGTTCATCATTGGCAGAGTTTGTGTGTATGTGCATGTATATGACAATCTACAAAGGTGCTCTGTATCACATTTTTTTCAAAGTGATGTTGACTTATGACCATTCAAATAATGCAATGCACTGTGTTGCAGGGAAGCAAGGGAAAGCTTTGTAGAAGGATGAAGTCATGTTTCTACTATAATGTTAGGAAACACTAACTTTGACCCCAATTAAGGGAAATGTTGTCCTTCCCCCCAAATTCCATTCTTCTCCTTAGTACACTTGAATTACAAAATACTGTATTTCATTGCATTTTGAATTTTGTTAATAAAAAGTTTGTAGAAATTTGTTTTTGATCTTGTTATATGAGCATCTACATAATATTCTTGATTTTGCCTCTGGGCTTGCAAAGAGTAAAACATTTTCTATTTGGCTCTATACAGAGAATGTTTGCCAATGTTTGCATTAAATAAACGATAACACTTGTGATGGATCTTAAAAGAGAAATTTCAAAGTGATGTGGGAGAGTATAGCTAGGAGATTTAACTAGTCCATGGCATGGATTCACACACTTTAGGGTGCAGAGGAATTCTCACTTTCTCTCTTCCCCCATCTCCTTCCATCAATAGTAGTAAGATTCAGTAGCTTTAGAGTGAAAACAAGGTGTCTGCATTTTAAATGAGAGAATCCAGGTAATTCTGTTGAAGTTTGGACCACTCTGAAAAACCTGGTCTGGGGTAGGGAAGACCTCTTTAAGGAAATAAAAGAGGTCCTTTTATTTAAAAAAAATTATTTTTAAGGAAATAAAATCTAAGCTGAGACTTGAAAACTAATTGAAGCATACATGGGCAGTTTGGAGAAAAGTATTCAGGGGAGAACGGACAATGAATGAAAGTAGGAGTTTCTGAAAAAGTGAAAGAAATCTGGGGTTTCTAGTACAGACAGTGAGTTAAGGAATGCAAGAGACAGAGGAGACTGGGGAGAGAGACAGAGACTCACTCCTAGAAGGACATAAGCCATGTATGGACTTGATCCTAAAGACAATGAGAAACCATTAAATATATGTTTTTAAAATATTTATTTTATATTTGCATCCTTATATATTTATCTACATATATACATAATTTTATGTAAGTGCCCATATATGCATGCCTTTGATGTGTGTGTTCTTTTCTGTTTGTCTTATTGCTTGTTTTCTCTTCTTTTCTTTCCCCAAACTCTCCCCAAGGAATCCATTGTTAAGGACTGAATTGTACCCTCACCCCCAACTAAATTTACATGTTGAAACTCTAACCCCCAGTGCCTTAGAATGTGACTGTATTTTGACCTAGGGCCTTTAAAGAGGCAATTAAGGTTAAATTACATCCTAAGGGAGAGGCCCTAATCCAGTATGACTGGTGTCCTTGTAAAAAGTGGGAGAGGCACCAGGGATGATGGGAAAGAGTAAAGATGGTGTGAGCGCTCAATGAGAAGGCAGCCATCTGCAGACCAAACAACGAAAGAGCCTCAGGAGAAACCAAATCTGCTCACACCTTGATCTTGGACTTCCATCCTCCAGAACTGTGAAAAAATAAGTTCCTACTGTGTAAGCCACCCAGCCTGTGTTATTTTGTTATGGCAGCCTGAGCAAACTAACACACCCATATTAGTATCCTAGATCTTGGACATCCATAATTTTCTTCTTGATCATATAATCTATACAGATATTAATACACATATATCTCTATACTTCATATTTCACTTAACCTAAGATGCCAGTAGTGAAAGACAGTGATTTTGTGTTCTATGTAGAAAGAAAAAATGCTGCCATTCACACTAAGACCCAAAGCATGTCTAGAAAATGGGAAAGACGATCAATGAAAAATCATGTAAAATTTGGGAGTGCTAAGGATACCATTCCTTACCTTGAAGTATCAGGACCTAAAATAACTTTGTGCATTTTCCTTTTGACATACAGTCAGTCATCTTTGGTATTTGGCTTCAAGTTCTGACTTGTCATTTTTTTTTTAAACTTATTAGTCCTTTTAGATCTTTTTAGAGATCATTCCTTTGCACACATGAAAAGAAAACTATTAGTGACATTAGTTAGGTGAGATATTTTAAAAACTTTGCGTTTGGGGTCTGACTCTTCTGAATCCCTTTTCAATTCCTAGGCTTTGGGGTCTGTGCTTTTCCACACCCCATCGTCCTCTGTGCATCCAGAGCTCCCGTGATGCATTATTGCCTGTGACACTGCCCCGCTGTTACCTCTGTGGTATTCCTGCAAGCCTCCAGTCCCCCTGCAGGTGGGTGCACGTGCTTTGATGTGCTTGTGCAGGCAAGGAGGGTGCAGCAAAGACTGACACATGGCAGATGGTGACACAGAGGCATCTTGATATCAGAAAAATTACAGTGTGAAAACAATAGGCATTTCAGAGTCAAGGAAATACAAAGTTTATATATACACACAGACATTTTTGAATGGGGTAGGTAGTGATTTTTTCTTTTCTTTTTAATTAAGATGGCATCATATTGTACACATTTTCCTGCATTTTGCTTTTCTGACTCAACAATACCGTGTAGAACCCTCTCCAAGTCACTTGACATAGCTCTTTTTTATTCTCTTAACTAGCCTTATACTATTTTATGGTGCAGATATATCCAGTGTATTTAGCCTGTTTCCCTTTTATGAATATTTATTTTGTTTATGAAGCTTTTTGTGACTCCTAACCGTGCTATGATAAGTATTCTTGTATATATGTTTGTAAGTGTTAGTGCTTTTATTTCCGGGACTGAAATTACTCAGTTGAAGGATACTGTTACTTTTTTTTTTTTTTTTTGAGACGGAGTCTGGCTTGGTTGCCCAGGCTGGAGTACAGTGGCCGGATCTCAGCTCACTGCAAGCTCCGCCTCCCGGGTTTATGCCATTCTCCTGCCTCAGCCTCCTGAGTAGCTGGGACTACAGGCGCCCGCCACCTCGCCCGGCTAGTTTTTTTTTTTTTGTATTTTTTAGTAGAGATGGAGTTTTACCGTGTTAGCCAGGATGGTCTCGATCTCCTGACCTCGTGATCCGCCCGTCTCGGCCTCCCAAAGTGCTGGGACTACAGGCTTGAGCCACCGTGCCCGGCCGATACTGTTACTTTTAATGTATGCTGTAAGGTTTCTCCCCACAAATGCTAGGAAACCTTGACGTTCCACCAGCAGTGTATGAGAGTACTCTGTCCCCATAGCCTTCATATTTATTTTGGGAGAATTAACATAGTCTTCTCAACAGGAGAGTGGCTCTCGTTTGTTTTTAATAATATTTATAGTTTTCTTTATATAGTTCTTGTGCATTTCTTGCCAAATTTATTCCTAAGTATTTCATAGCTATTTTTCCTCTTAAAATACTTGCCTCATTTCATTTCTAGGGGATTGTTCTAGGATAAAGTAGGGCTATAATTTTAAAAATATTCAGCTTGTATTCATTCATTTCATTTCCATATTGTCTTATTTCTGTTTTAAATATTTAGTCATATCTTTAGCATTAAGAGAAATCACTTTTTTCCCAGCCTCTGGAGGCTGGTAGCATTGCTTTCTTCATGGCTATTTTCTCTTGAAGGAAGATGTGGCACCTCCATGGCTACCAGAGGTACTGTTCATTCCATTTTCCTCCTTGTAGAATAGCTTTAATTTCCCCTTACCATTCCTCTTTTCTCTACACTCTTGAGAGCATGTTTGAATTCCTCCTCTCTCTACCTTCTACTCCCAACTCCTACATTTTTGTTGAGATAGTGTTTTTTCTTATATTTCCCTCTTATTTCAACAGTTCTTATATAAAATATCCTCTATTGCCTTAGTCTATTTTGTGTTGCTATAACTAAATACCACAAAAGAATAGTAGTTTATTTAGCTCCTAGTTCTGAAGGCTGGGAAGCCCAAGAGCATGGCACCAGCATCTGGTGAGAGACTTCCTGTTGCATCATGACACACCAGGGAGATCACCTGGCAAAATGGAGCAAGCATGCTAGCTCAGGTCTCCCACCAAGGGGGCCCCACCCTGGTGACCTTATCTAATCCTAATTACCTTTAAAGTCCCTACCCTCAATCAGCATATGAATTTGGGAATGTTTCATATGATTCCAACACATGAAATTTGGGGAACACATTTAAACCATATCACCTATATACTACAGAAATAGACTATGTATTTTCATTAAGATTTAAGTGTACATGCCTATTAAGGATCACTGCTCAGTAATTTATTTCTTTTTATGTTCTTCCATCTTGAAGTCTCTGTTCCGGTTAATTTAGTATTTTGTTTGTTTGTTTGTTTGTTTGTTTGTTTTGTTTTTCCTCAGATATTTTCCTCAGATGGAACACTTGAGTAACATAATTTTTTGTTCTTGCCTGTGTTGTAGTATTTATTCATTCATCTGACAAGGGAATAGTATCTTGGCTGAGTATCTTAGTTCATAGTCCTTCCATTCAGTTATCTGTAGATACTTCCCCTTGACTCCTAGCTTTCTGGGTGTGGGTGAGAAGTCAGATTTTTTGCCCCCATAATCTCTGATGGGTTGGTTTTTACTATGTGTATGCTTGTGAAATTTTCTCTTTCTCTTTAAAGTTCAAGAATTTCAACTTGCCTGTATGTGGTTCTTCTTGTCAATCCAACTGAATCTCTATACAAACCCTTCCTATCTGAGAACTCAGATCCTTCTTCAGTTCAGGGAACTCTTCTTTGTTCTTTATTGAATTACTACCTTTCCTTCACCTGCTCTGTTTTCTCTTTTAGCAACACCTATTATTTTTATATTAACTCTTACCAATCCCTCTAGTTCTTCTTTTTTTTTTTTCTGTACCTTTAAATTTCTTTTTTTTTTTGCTCAGTACTTTGAAGTATTTCTTGCATTTGCTCTTCCAGAGCACTAATTAGAACCTTAATAATAATCATCTTTAATTTACTGAATTGTCAAAGAAAAATTATATTTTTATGCAAGTAAAGTATTTTAAAACTGCTTTGAGAACACTTTAGTAACCTTATTTTCTATTCAGGCCTCTGCCTATTTCCTCTGGCAGTTTTGTTTCATGAGAACTCATTTTGAGTGTTCTACCTGATCTTCCTTTCTCTGGTTTGCTAGGACCTCTTAGATGGACTGTTAGTTTTCCCTGTCCACTCTTTAAGACTCAAGTCTGGTTGTTGACGTGTCCTTAATGATGGGAATCCTACAGGAGGTAAGAAGCAAAATGGGTTTATGGTCTGTGGGCCTATAGTGTAAAGGCAGGATGTTAGCGATCTGCTGAGATCCCTGAAGAAACTCCTATGATCTCCCTTTAATCACTCAGCTTAGGAGAAGGGAAAGTTTATTCACCTGTTCTACCTCTCTTGGCTTTGGAAGGGTCTGCAAGATCTGACATACTTAAACAAGGTTGATGTTAACCTTGAGGAAATGGAGGCGAAGTTGGGATCCACAAACCCCTGACTGACAAGTCCTTCCACCTGCATATCTACATCTACAGGTCCTGGCTATGACCTCTGCTCTGCTGTTGACTGTCTAGCCCAAAAGGGAGGGAATTCCACACCAGCTCTGTGTGAAGAACTTTATAGAGCCCAAGGTCTTACTCACATGTCTCAGAACCTGCAAGATGCTGGAGAAGCAAGTACATCATTCTGGGAGCGCTGAGAAGGGCACTTTGCTCAGGTTCCCATGTTCCAGAACCCCAGTATGTGTCTGTTAAGCATAGGTGTGACATGGTTGGATATGCATTTGAGCAAGATTGTAATGCTGAAGGCAGAGAGACTAGTTAGGAGGTTGCTGCAGAGTCTGGAAAAGAAATGAAGGGGTTTAGACTGTGGTAGTCACAGAGCAGAAGGAAAGGAGTGAATGGATTTGAGACTTACTGAGAGGTAAATTCTATAGAGCAGATTGATTAATTGGAGGTGAAGGCTATGCAAAAGGCAGGCATCAGCAATTAACATGCTATATTAATAGAATTCAGAAGACCATCAGTCCACAATCAGATATTCAGAGGATCTGCATGAAACTTGGCAAAAGAAATATAAAAGTTTAGGCAAAGCAGTTTATGCTCAATCCTAAAGAGAGTCTGAATTTAAAAAAATGTAAAATCTAAAGAAATAGCATCTAATTCATTCATTTGCAGAATATTTGCATAGCTCCTAATCTGTGCTAGTCATGATGCTAAGGGTTTCAGCTATATCTATGAGTATGAAACTGTACTTGTCATTAAGAAGGCAATTGTGTCTGTCAGAAAGTTGGACAGAAATGCATATGGCTGGTCTACTCTGTCAAAATTATTCGAACATGTAATTAGAAGAAGCACACAAACCTTTTTATAATGAGACACTGCATTAGAATGGGGAAGGAAATCCTTTCAGATATTAATTTTGTGTTTATTCCTTTTTGTAGTGAGAGCATTTCCAGCTACTTCATAGTAGGCGACGGGGTTATCACAGGAGAATCTCTAAGAGTATGTTGTAAAAGAAAAAGGACCTTGAAATTGTTTAGGAGGGTCAGGGTCAACCACTTTAGCATCACTTGAGAGGAGGTGACTGGGTCTGGTCTAGTAGGTGGTGCATGCCAGCACTCGTCCTGTGTAGCACTCCTGGGGCCTGCTTAGATCTGTCTTTGTGAGCTGAGAGCTGGAGAGTGTAGCCCAGAACTGGCAAGGTGTGAGAAGCTGATGGCTGAGTGTGCCATGGCAGTTGTCTCTCCTCAGGGTCCTAGTGGGGAAGGGCTTTGCTCCAGCATCCATCATGGCTGCAGTGGAGGTCTAGCCTTCTCACTGCCCTCATGCCTGGCCTTCAGGAAAAGTGTCACAAGTTTTGGTCAGGGCTCCTCCCAGCCCTGGGTAGACCCACGTCCTGCCCCCAGAGTCAGCTGCCCTGGAAGTCCTGAGTTTCATCTTACCTATGAGGGATGCACAACACAGCACAATTCCTATGAGTTATACTGAAAGAATCAAATGGCCTTTCCTGAGATGTGCAGGCCTATTTGAACAAAAATCCCTTTCACAGAGGATGTGAGAAATGAAAGGGCTTCAACTCAGGGGGCAAGAGCCAGCTTGGCTGAGACTTACCCTAAATATCCATGGACGACCTAGTGAAAGCCATTTCCATTTCTTGACTTGACAGTTGTATCCAGTTTCTCACATTCAGATGCAATCTGCCAAGCCACTTTTACTTAGTCACAAGCAACCCAAGGCCCTGGTCAGTGCCTCAAGGTAGGACTGAACTACCTTGGATCCTGGCTGGCAGACCCCTTGTATGTGGTAGGGGTCTGATGGCCATGGACTTGATTCTGGACCATTGGTTACTCTTATCGACACACCAGGGATTTAAGCATTTATACTCTGGGGACAGAAAATGTGTAGAGGGATCCCATGGTAACTCTTGGAAATGAAGGCATAAATTTTCTGTATTCTGGGATTCTTTCAGGCATCTGTTGGCATGAATAAGAAAAGAATGATCAACGTCCTCACATGGAGAACCCCACCCTGTCACATTATTGAAGAGGAGTCTTAGTCATTTTGGGGAATATTCCTGAGAATCCACCAACTGGTTCCGGGAAGATGTAGCAATTTTCCATTTATGAATTGGGATTTTTAGTGAACAGATAAGTGGGCATGAAAGAATTTGAAAACCAGCTGTGGATGTGGAGAAGAGGAATGGTGGTGATTTTACCAGTAATATGGAAAATTATTCTTCTGCCACCATGCCATAGATATTTATGCTTCTGCTCCTTGATCTGCTCTCCCTGCACCATGTTCTTTCTGTAAACTCTAGGCATTAAAGCTGAAGACAGTGCCTCAAAGGGTGTAAGAAGGCAGCAACCAGGACAGTAGGAAAGATGGGTCCAGGGAGGAATGGAGTGGGGTGAAGGATGGTGCTGGCTGCCTTCCTGGTGGAAGCACAGCTGGAAACCAAGAGCAGCATTAGCAGGAGACGCAGAAACACTCACCATCTGGGAACTCCTCACCTTCCCTTCCTCCTCCCTGACCTGTGCTTTCTGTACACTGCCAGGAAAATGATGAGTATGGGCATAGCTTTGTGGATAATGTGGACTTGGGGACTCTGATGGTTTCATAAGGACCTTCCACCTTCGCTTGGCTCTCATTCTTCTCTCTTCTGCTACCATGTGAAGAAGGATGCGTTTGCTTCCGCTTCTGCCATGATTGTAAGTTTCCTGAGGCCTCCCCAGCCATGCTGAATTGTGAGTCAATTAAACATCTTTCCTTTATAAATTACCTAGTCTCAGGTATGTCCTTATACTAGTGTGAGAATGGACTAATACTGGGACATTTCCAATTTTCAGAAGTACCCTATGGAATTACTTTTATTGTTCTATATTTTTACTTGGTAAATTATTTTATAGATTATTTAGATAGATTGTAAGTTAAATGTTCACAAATTTAGTGTGCAAGAAGGCACTGTTTTTTTTTTATAGTTAATATTTCACAGTATAAGTCCTAGGCTAGACCCCTGGGGACCCTGGGGACAGAGCATACACTTGGTCTACCTTTTTTTTGATCCATGTGGTATCTTTTTAATACTTATGAGGTAGTTCTCTTGCCTTGTCTCCTCCATACATAGGCCTGATGGGATTTGCTCCCTCCCACATAGGTCTAGCTAAGACTCTGTGTGTGTGTGTGTGTGTGTGTGTGTGTGTGTGTGTCTGTGCCTCGACAGTTAAGACAGACCAATCTGCTGTATAGGGTAAGTTATTTTAGATCTATGAGAAAAGGAAGAGGGGACTTTTCAGTGGTTTTCAAGCTTAGGCTTATTCTCCAGCCTCTTATTCTTTGCAGAGAACCTGGCACTGTGGGTATCTTGTGCTTACTCAGCCATTACTAACGCACTGCTCCATTTCTCGCTGTGACATTGGTCCTTATGTATACACTGAGGACTCCAAACATATGGATCTATGATTAATTCTTAATTATTATTTTTACTTATTAAAAAATGATGTGCCAATAACTTTATAATTATTCTACCTTAATTAGATGTGCTCTGCTGCACATCATCTGTGTGCCTCAGTTTCCTCATCTGTAGTATGGAGGTAATGACAAAAGTATCTGCCTAATAAATATAAAACCTAATAAGGCAGACACTTTTGTCGTTACTTCCATATAACAGATGAGGAAATTAAGGCATACAGATGATGTGCAGTGGAGCAGTTTTGAAGTCAGGCAGTTTAGCACCAGAGCCCAAATATATAACCCCTGTCCTATACTCTTGCAACTGCAGGCATGGTGAGCTCAGTGCAGTAAGAGACTCATCACAGTCCAGTACTGATGCTTGGGCTCAGACACAGCCAAGATCAATCACCACCAAGCACGCTTCAAGAGTTCCGCCACTTTCTGTTGTGCAGACTGTGGATTAATTACTCAACCTCTCTGTGTTTCAGTTTCCTTACCAGTGAAACAAGGATAATAGTAATGATACCTAACTAATAAGGTTACTATGAGTGTTGACACATGCAAAGTGATTAAGAAAGTGCCTGGCACACTATAAACCCTCAATAAATGTTAACTATCATTACTAATTAAAAAAAAAAAAACAACAGTGCTAGGGAGATGAATGGCCTACTTTTTAGGAAGCAGCTTCCTCCCAAAAGCCAACAGGGATTAGAAGAGCAAAATCTTGCACCTTCTCCTTGTGGACCTTGTGGACCAAACCTGGAAAATTTATTTTCATCTGGGAAAATAATAACTCTAGAACAATGTTTCCCAAATATTGTTCCAAGGAACCCTAGTTCTGTAAGCTATTAGTAGATGTACAAAGAGTTTCATGGTCAAGTAAATTTGGGAAATTATATTTTAAATAGATGTAAATAGGTTTCTTTGTTGCAGGACTTTTCAGAGCCTTTGACATGCTAACAGTGACAGTAAATCTCCAAGAAGGAGATAGGGCATGTATTTTTCCCCCCAAACGGATCTGACAACAAAATCCATCCCCTCCTGCCCCCAACATACAACTCTTTTATTTGTTTGGGGCATCACATAGGAAGAAAGGCCACTCTGGGCTTATGGCAGAATGCTAGAGGATGGCAAATTTGTCAGGAGCAGGAACTTTTCTATTTCGTCAATCTGCCTCCCCAGTACTATAAGCACAAAGGGCCAATAATATTGTTGCCCTTAATCACTTTCTTAGGGATAACACGTCCAGCATCCTAAAGTGCTCTCATCAGGTTAAGAAACATAGCTGTGGCTGGGCGCAGTGGCTTACACCTGTAATCCCAGCACTTTGGGAAGCCGAGACGGGGAGATCATCTGAGGTCAGGAGTTTGAGACCAGCCTGACCAACGTGGCGAAACCCTGTCTCTACTAAAAAAGCAAAAATTAGCTGGGCGTGGTGGCAGGTGCCTGTAATCCCAGCTACTCAGGAGGCTGAGGTAGGAGAATTGCTTGAACCCAGGAGATGGAGGTTGCAGTGAGCCGAGATCATGCCACTGCCCTCTACCCTGGGTGACAGAGCGAGACTCTGTCTCAAAAAAAAAAAAAAAAAAAGGTAACTGTTTTCTTCTCCCTTTGCAAGGTGTTCTTAACTATTCAAGGTGAAACTCTTGCATTTTTGTAGTTCCTTTTCAATGGATTCTTTCAATATTACCTCGTTTTACCCTATTGAGTAACGTATTTTTAGCCTCAAATCCAATTAATCCAAAGGTGTTAGGGGAATCTGATCTGATATTTGTCTGTTTAACCCTTTCTTTAGGAAAGTACTGAGTTTTCTCTATTCTACATAGAATTGCTGCTCTATAACCATAGTTGATTAAGAAAGAAGGAACATAAAGTTCATGTGACACAGTTGTGGTCCCATAGAGGTCACAAGGTATTTTAGGGAAGACTAAAAGTTAAAGAGGTAAAGATAACAACAAAAAATGTGTTTCTAATTTAATATGTTCACAATAGTTTACACATGGGTCTGCAACTAGACCATGTTGGAAAGAGAATAAGTAAAATAAAAACTTGAAAAACAATCTCATTTTGTGGATTGAAACATTTTAGGGGAACTATTTGCTTTAAATTAATTCCAAGGCCCCGCAATGAAATTTGGATCTTTTCTCCATTGCTCTGTGGTGAGGGGTATAGGGGCAGAGGGAAAATAGATACAGAAAGAGCTTTGAAGTGTTTAGATTCGAACCAACCCTCTGTAGAAAGGCTGGAAGAGAGGGGTGTGAAAAAATTCACCAGTTGGCAAATTCTCAAAATAGTTTTTCTTTCATCATGTTTTCCCGTCTTTTCCCTCAGGTTCTGAATTCTGAGATAGGCATGATAAAGGGGCCCAGCCTGCCTGCTCTTGGAACCCAGTTCTCAAAAGGGAATGCTCAGAATCTTCTAAAGAAACCTGATCAATTAGAGAAGGTTTTCCTGGTTCGAGCAGTGAGAGGAAGGCTGGGGCAACCCATCTGATGGCTCTCACCAGGGACCAAAGCAGGTACCACTCCCTGCTGGTATAGGGCCAGGATGGAGACACTCAGGACAGCAGATTGGCTGTGAAAATTTTGTGCTGGCACCAGGAGAACACCTTTCTCTCCCCTCTACCCTTTCCCCTCTCCCCTCTCCCCTCCTCTTCTCTCCTCTCCCCCGCTCCTCCCCTCCCTTCCTCCCTTCCTTTTTTCTTTATCCTCTTCTTCTTTTCTTTTTTATATGGTAAGAAAAGCAATCCACAACTCTTTATCCAAAACCCCCATGTGAGGTATGTTTTGGAATTCAGAATATTCCGAGCTTTAGAAAGGTAATTGAGTGACAGATGTTGTCTTACATCTATCATGGTGTAGTATATATACCCCAAGCAAGGTCTGAGGAACCACTTTTTAATTATTTGCAGTTTAATTCATGGATATTATCATTCAATAGCAAACAGATTGACTATGAATATAGGCTAGTTCAGGTTTTGCACTTACAAAAACCTTTTGATTTTCAGAGCTTTTGGATTTTGGCATCTTGAATAAGGGCATGTGGACTTAAAAAAATTCCCCCTTCATTACATATAATTAAAATACATTGATTTTACATGCACTGTTTGATGAGTTTTAACAAATGTGTTCACTTACAATCAAGACACAGAATGCTTCTACCATCCCAAGATTTCCCTTGTGTCTCCTCAGTGTAGGCCCAGCCCACTGACCTACTTTCTATTACCATAAGCTAAATTTGTTTTTTCCTAGAATTTTCGGTAAAAGAAATCATAGAGTATTTACTCTTTTTATGTCTGGCTTCCTTTGGTCAGCTTATTGTTCCAAAGACTCATCCATTTTGGTACATGTATCAATAGTTTGTTCCTTTTTGTTGCTGAATAGTATTCCATTGTTGATGTACCGCAATTTGTTTATCCACTTACCTGTTGAGGGACATTCGCAGTTTTCTTCATTTTGGCTATTAGGAATAAGGATGATAAACAATTGTTTACAAATTTAAAAAAATTCTTTGACTAACTAAAAGTAGAATTACTTGATCAGAGCATAAGTGTATACTTTACTTTAGAAGAAACTCTAAAGCTATTTTTTAGTGGCTTTACCATATTGCATTCCAAGCGGCAGTGTATGAGAGTTTTGGTGGTTCCACGTCCTTGATAACATTTGGTATTGTCAGTCTTTTTAAATTGTAGTTGTTCTGGTGGTTTAATGGCACCTTTAATGAGGTTTTAGTTTGCATTTCCCTGATGACTTAAGAGAAAGTCCTTAGCCACATTCAACTTAACAGTTTAATTGAGCAAAGAATGATTCTCAAATCAGAGTAGGCTCGGAAAGACTCCAGTGCAGCTACATGGTGGAAGATTTATGGACAGAAAAAGAAAAGTGGCATACAGAAAATGGAGGTGAGGTATAGAAACAGGCAGATTGGTTATAGTTTGGTGTTTGCCTTATTTGACCACAGTTTGAACAGTTGGCCCCCTTTGATTGGCCAAAGCTCAGTGATTGGCACAAGAGTAGCTTACAGTCTATTTATACCTCCATTTAGGTAATAGTTCACTATGTACAAAGAAACCTTTAGGCTGAACGTAAAATATGTAAGGAAGCAGCTTTAGGTTAAAATTGATTTAACTTGAGTAATGATACTAAACATTTTTTTTCATGTGCTTATTTACCATTGCTATAGTTTATTTTGTTTAGTGTCTGTTCCATTTATTTAAAAAATTTAAAAATTGAGTTGTTTTTATTATTGAGTTGGAAGAGATTTATTTATTTATTTTTTTGAGACGGAGTCTCGCTCTGTCGCCCAGGCTGGAGTGCAGTGGCGCGATCTCGGCTCACTGCAAGCTCCGCCTCCCGGCTTCACGCCATTCTCCTGCCTCAGCTTCTCCCGAGTAGCTGGGACTACAGGCGCCGGCCACCTCGCCCGGCTAGTTTTTCGTATTTTTTAGTAGAGACGGGGGGAAGAGTTTTATTTTTTAAAATGTATTGTGGATACAAGTCTTTTGTCAAGTATATGTAATGTAAATATTTTCTTTCAGTCTGTAGCTTGCCTTTTTATTTTCTTAATGGATATCTTTCAAAAAATGAAAATTTTAAATTTGATTGGATTCAGTTTGTCTTTTAAAGCTTGTGCTTTTTGCGTTCAACTAAGGGATGTTAGCTTACCATTTTTTTGGTTGAATATTATGTGTTTATAGACAAGAAATGGTCACTAAAGCAAAATAACTGAAAATTATCTTAGAATATGAAGGCAACTGGTATTTTTGAGTATTTGCTATGTGTCTGGCTCTATGCTAAAGACTCTCCTACATCATTAATCATCATATCAAACCTCTGGAGTTTTTAAAGGGTATGTAATAGAAGTTCAAGGGATGTTATATAACTTGGTCAAAGTTACACAGCTGCTCAGTAGAGAACACCGAATTTGAAATTAGGTCTTTTGAATAATGATAATAATAATGATAGCTTTCATTATTGAATACTTAACTCATGCCATTCATCTGTACTAAGTGCTTCATGTGGAGTGATTTAAACTAGTCATCACAACCATCCTATGAAATGAATAATGTTATTTTACAGATGAGGAAGCCGAGGCCCAGAGATGGTAAGTATTCTGACCAATGCCACATAGCTCTTTGCCTCAACTTTTCCTGCTTTATTCCAGTCTCTTTTAGGATTCATATTTAAGAGGGTATGTGTTGGGTTGCACATCTTTGCTATGTAAGTTGTGACACTTCTAGGAAGCTTGGTTCTTCACTGGCCTGGCTACGAAACAGTAGTTTCTGTAGGTGAAGATTTAAGAAAGGATTGCGATAATTTTTCTTTGTTTTAGTCCTCTAGTTCTGTAATTATTTCCTAGGAAGTTGGTTTAGAACCCCATTCCAGAGAATCCCTGGGTATTTGAAATGTGTTTGCACCCATTTAATCAAGTTTTCCTGAAAATGTGGCATCTTGGTTTTGACTCTTTGTGCTCTAATTTTGTAGGCTTAATCTAATGGTTTGATTCCAGATTCCCTAAGCACCGCTTTTGGTTTGAAAGGATAATTTTTGCGTTGCCTGTAGAAGTTTGCGTTTCACAATAATTTTAAAAGAAGGTGGCCGGGCGCGGTGGCTCAAGCCTGTAATCCCAGCACTTTGGGAGGCCGAGATGGGTGGATCACGAGGTCAGGAGATCGAGACCATCCTGGCTGACACGGTGAAACCCCGTCTCTACTAAAAAAAATACAAAAAACTAGCCGGGCGAGGTGGCGGGCGCCTGTAGTCCCAGCTACTCGGGGGGCTGAGGCAGGAGAATGGCGTGAACCCGGTTGGCGGAGCTTGCAGTGAGCTGAGATCTGGCCACTGCACTCCAGCCTGGGCCTCAGAGCGAGACTCCGTCTAAAAAAAAAAAAAAAGAAGGCACCTCAAGTTGCAAATGTGGCCTAATGTAAACCTTGCTTCTCTACTTCCATAATTGTCGTTTCTCTTTAGAGCTGCATCTCATCATTTTCTCTTCTTTTCCAGTATGTTTTATTATAAAGTCAGACACATTAACTATTTCTTAGTACACTGTCACCATAGAAGTCTCTTAGTCTCTTAGTCCAACTTCACCATAGAAGTCTCTGTGAGTCTTACTGATTCTCATTCTCTCTCTCTTTCTCAGACACAACACACAGCAACACATGTACACACATGCACCCACATTTAGCGTTAAAAAACTTCTATGAAGAGGTTTGGTGAGCTGTGATACCAGACCTCAAAAAAAAAAAAAAAAAAAAAAAAAAATTCTAGAAGTCAGTCTTTTTCCTCATCTTAAAGTGAAAAAGCTCTAGATTTTCTTCTCTGAGACATCTATGAGAACAGGTGATGACAAACAAAAGATGGGTTACCTTTATGAAAAGTGTAGAATTTCTCATGAGGACAATGGGCCAGAGTATTTGAAATCTGAACTGCTCAGGTCATGAGGTCACTAGATCTCTCTCTCACGCATATGATTCGGGACAGCCCAACTCTTTCGGCTCTAGCCATTAAAATTGGTCTTGTCTCTCTCTCTCTCTTTTCTTATAATACGTATAATCTTTTCTTTTTTAAATTTTACTTTAAGTTCTGGGCTCTTCACTGGCTTCCTTTTAAAGGGGAACTTGTTGTACATAGGCCTGAACTCTCATCATCTTTTAGACTGGAAATGTCAGCTCTCAGGTACCAGGAATGGGGTGGGATGACAAAGGGCATTGGGCCCTGGATACTCCTCAGTTTGAGAACTAGCTCAGGACACCAGCCTTTCAACTGTGTGTACCCCTAAAGTTGTATTTTGACTTTCCAAGTGGTACGTGTGTGCAGGTGATTTTGATCAATTTCTGATCTTTACTTGTCTTCCATTTGTATTTTTTTAACACTCCGTGAGAACTCACCTGTATTCATATTTACCCCTAAGTAGAATCTTATTCTGGTGGATTGTCCCAGAGTTTAAACACCTCTGTGACCAAACAAAGTCATAATTAGAAATATTGTTTTAGAGAAGCTTAATTAAAGTATCTCAAATTGGTGAGGATTTTCTATCCTGCCCTGCTTTGTACATATTTCCATTTAGGGTGTAGCTGAATCTGTATTGAGATGCTCTGAATTCAGAACCTCCAAAATGGTGTAGATTAATAATTATGACTCTTTAAAATGTATATTTAATTTTAATATGGAGTGTTTTCTCAGACTACAGAATTTTTCAAGATACATTTGCCAATACCATTGGATAAAAGTTATACATGATTTCTTTTGGATTTGGCATATTATTGCCTAAGGTAGCAAAAGCCTATTTTATCACATTGTGCAATGAACTATTTACTCTGAATTTTAAGGATTTTCTACTTACTATTAAAAATATGCTTTCAAATGTATGATGAAAATTTCAGTTTACTACTTAAAATGTGTGAAGAGGTTCATAGTTTTTCTAAGTTATTTTAGGGATATGTGAGCAGGAGAGCTGGCAGATTACTGATGTGAGACTGTGCTAGAATGTCCAGCACTCTCTGACCTCCAGGAAGATGGTTGAAGCCTTGGTGGAAGTGATTCATTGAAGATCTGCTATACACTTGTATGTGGACAGGTGACTCACTCATGATGGGCAATGTACTTGTACATGAACAGGTGACTCACTGATGGTCTTCCATCCTTGTACGTGGGGAGGTGACTCACCGACCACCTGCCATGCATGTGTATATGGACAGGTCCAAATCCAAAAACAAATCATGTGTAAGTTTTATCTCTGGGTGTGAGCAAATGTATCTTGGATAATTTGGTAGTCGTGGAGAACATCCTGTTTAAAAGACTAAACATACATTTGAAAGATCAGTATCAGCTGGGCGCAGTGGCTCACGCCTGTAATTGCAGCACTATGGGAGGCAGAGGCAGGTGGATCATGAGGTCAGGAGATCGAGACCATCCTGGCTAACATAGTGAAACCCTGTCTCTACTAAAAATACAAAAAATTAGCTGTGCATGGTGGCACGTGCCTGTAATCTCAGCTACTCAGGAGGCTGAGGCAGGAAGGCAGGAGAATCGCTAGAACCTGGGAGGCGAAGGTTGCAGTGAGCCGAGATTGCGCCACTGCACTCCAGTCTAGGTGACAGAGGAGATTCTGTCTCAAAAAATAAATAAATAAATAAAAGAGTCAGTATCACTACTCTTCAACATTTTGGATGTCCTGAATTTGGAACATCACAATATGGATCTAGCTCCACACTAAAAAGAAATACAGAGGTGATAATTGATTATTATAGTGACTTTAAAACATTTTCATGAATAACTTTTTTTACATATCCACTTACTTCTTAATAAACTTCATTTCCTCTCTGTGTTAATATGGCAAAAAAAGCCAAACAAACCAATCTTGACTGACATCCTTTTCAAACTTCTTGAAAGTTTTTGTTTATGGCATATCTTGTTTTATTTATTTCTGTTGAGAATATTGGTTCTGATGTAAAATATTTCAATTACCTGCCACATTTGAGGAACCTCAGCGCTGTGTAAATTGAAGAAGTGTAGAACATGGCTTAAAGCCAGGTAACCCTCATAAATGTAATTTTTACTGTGCAGCTGCATTTATCCTCAGAGGAAGAACAGTACTAGAAATACAGCAGTTTAGTGACCTGGTGTTTTAAAAAAGCCAAAACAAACAAACATAACACAACACAAAAACTATGCCTAAACAAGGAAAAGCAGAGGATGTAATAAAAAAAGGAACATGAAAGTAGCTTGCACTTATATAATAGATTTAGAAAGAGTAACACCTAAATAAGCTGGGGCTTTCAGAACATTCTAGCAACCAAGTGTTGGGAGAAACAGAAGAACCAGGCAGGCCAAACTTGCTGCTTGTAGTGAGGGATGTACTGTAGACAGGTGAGGGAGAAATAAAGCACAGCTTACCTGTTATTTCCCTTTTGTCTTTTCTGTTTGGGTAGAAAAAATACTAAGAGGAAACTGAAGTCCAAGTAGAAGAAGCAGGACCTATGTGTTCTCAATTAGCTCAGCAATTCTGGCCAATAGCTCTTAGAATCCTATAAAAACTGGAGAATGAAATTGATGAGCAACTGTTAGGGCTATTTGAGGATTGGAAATCAGCAAGTAGCATTCTAATTTTAAAAAAAAGAACATGAAAGTGGTTTCATGAATGCTATAATGTACAAATATAAGCATTTACTGGGTCCCAGGAGCTATGCTGGGGACTGGGGCTGTACCAGGGAACTGGGGGACACTGCCCTTACCATCTTGGAGTGTGCAGTCAGTGGGAGGCACAATGCCGAGTGGTTTGGGAAGGGAAATACAGGGTGCATGAGATACTGGTTGAATGCCCTTTCCAGATATGAGAACCACAATTTGAATTTCCAGTCAACAGTGTGGAATAGATCATCAAAGCCCTGATATGGGAAGTAATGAAGCAGTGGTCACAGGGACTTTTCATGACTTCACTAAGTCACCACCACCAACCCTATTTCTTTCCTTGACAGGGGATAATTTAAATATCTTTCTTTCTTTCATTTGTTCATTCATTCAACAAAACCAAATGAAGAAAGTGCTTTTTTAGCATCTATTATGTTTCAGGAGCTGTTATAGGCACTAGGGATATGGTAGTGAACAAAAGGGTTAAAATCCCCGCCCTCTTGGAACTGACATTCCAGTGATAGATTCAGAAAACAGATAAGATAAATATGTAAAATATGTATATATTAGATGTAGGTAAGTTCTGAAATGTCAGTAGGATAGAGGAATTTGAGGTGTTTGTGCAGGAGGTTGCAATTTTGTATAGTGTGGCCAAGCAAAGTCTCACCGAGAAGGTGACTGTGAAGTAAAGAGTAAAAAGAAATCAAGATACTCACCATGTGGTTATCTGGCAGAAGAGTGTTTAGGTTGAGGAAATAGCAAGTGCAAAGGCCCTGAGGCAGGGATACCTGAGACACAGCAGGCTACTGGAGTGGCTGGACATAAAATATAATAATAAAAAACAAAACAAACAAAAAACATAACATTAAAGTTGCCTACGTCTACATTCAAAAAAAAAAAAAGAATAGTAGACAGTGCAGTCAAAGATTTACCCAAGGGTCAGATCACGCTGGGTCTTGTAGATCACTGTGGAACTTTGGTTTTGACTCGGAGTGAGGTTGCTTTTGAGTAATGAGGAAAGAATGAGGATCAATGATACCTGACTTTTGTTTTCAGCGTCACTGACTGAGGATCAGTTATAGACTAAAGGGCCAAACGTGGGAGTAGGTGAGAGGTGCTACTGCTTGATAACTGGATTGTGGTGGCAGAGATGCTGAAATGTAATCAGATTCTGAGTATATTTTGACATTAGAGCTCCAGTATTTGCAGACAGATTGGGTGTAGAATGTGCGATAAACACAGGAATCAACTATAACAGCAAGGTTGTTAGCCTGAGGGAGTGGAAGAATGAATTTTCACTTCTTGAGATGAGAAGGCTGTAGGAGGAGCTAGTTTATGGTTATGGTAAGCCAGTTATCAGAAGCTCAGTGTTCAACATGGTTAAGTTTGGGAAACTTAGACATTCAAATGGAGATGCCACACAGACAGGCAGATATTCAGGCCTGGTGTTCAGAGTCGAGCCGGGCTTCAGGCATTAGCACACAGATGCGGCAGAAGCTGTGAGTCTGGATGTAACCAGGAGGAGTTAATGTGGTTAGTAGAGAGAAGAGGTCCAAGGACTGAGTTCTGGGATGCTTCAAAATTCAGGTGTCAAGGAAATGAAGAGGAACTGGAGAAGCAGTAGCCAGAAATTTGAAATGGAAAACCATAGTGGGTATGGCTTCCTGGAAACCAAATGAAGAAAGTGATTCAAGGAAGAGTGGGAGATCAGAGAAAGGCAATAGACAGGGAGTACCTGGACTTTGGCAAAGGATGCAGCCAAGTCCAATCAACAAGGAAAGAAAAAAACTGTACACTAAATGGAAAAGGTAAGCCAGATTTATAGATAACATCCCAGTTCTATTAAAGGATACTGATTTGTGGAATATTACTAATTCAGGCAATATGTCTTAAACATTCTTGGCCATAATTAGTAAACTTGAAAATAGCTCTTGCAGTTTGTAGTGGGAGGCCAATAATTTTTTTCACGTAAAATTATGTATTAAATATGCGTTTTCAAATCTACACATTCTCTAGCTTCTCACCATGGGGACTCTGATATGCCTCCTAAGGTGTTGTGTCATGCTCCTGAGTTGAAGGGAAGTCATAAAGGTCTCTAAGTTTTCTAGGTCACTGGTCTCGACCCAGTCCTCTCAGTTTTTTAAAAAATCCATGTCTTGGATGGAAGCATATAGCAAATCATTACATTTGCAGAGGTCTTAAAGCTTTAAGTAATAGCAAATATATCACATGATGAGCTCTGAACTTAATAGGAACTTGAGTAAGAGTTGGTGATCTCTTGGATTTTTAAGTACAGGGAAAGTATCAGAAGGCTGGAATATTGAAAATGTAGTTTTAAATTCAAAATTAAAGAATTAGACCATAACCAACTGATCACTGAGTCAAATGTGGCCAACAATCTGGAGTATATAACTAAAAGGATGGCTTGTGACTACTCTGAAAAGGAAGCAACATGATGTGGCCTCCCATGCTGCTCTCATTCTATCGCAAGACATGGTTCCCACACTGGCAGAACAAAAAGAGTCGAAAGCAGAGTTATATAGTCACAAAGGCATGTGATTTACTCAGGGGACCTTGGTTTGGGTTTTAGCTTCACATCTTATTTATGTGGTTAGAAAAATTTGCCTAACCTATGAAAATCTTAGTTTCATCATATGATGAAAATAATACCTTTATTATAAGTTGCTCTCAGGGTCAAGTGAGAGAGAGCGATGAAAGCAATTTATAAAGCATAAAGTACGAAATAGACATCAGTTATTCTAGGTTGGAGAAATGTTGCCCAAGTGATAGTAGCGACCTAAAGTGCCCATGAGAGCTTCGCTAACTTAAGGAAAGAGTAGTACCTAGAGCAAGAGCAGTGATAATTGACATTGTCTTTGACCTGGGAAGAGTCTACCTGAAGGTCTATAGTTAGTTCTATATTTTTAGAGGTACATAAGCAAATTGGATTGTGACTACAAAGCCTCATGAGAATAGTGAGAAGATTAGATACCATACTCATGAGGAGTATTTGAAGGGATT
Organism: Chlorocebus sabaeus; assembly: GCF_047675955.1. Classification (NCBI taxonomy): domain Eukaryota; kingdom Metazoa; phylum Chordata; class Mammalia; order Primates; family Cercopithecidae; genus Chlorocebus; species Chlorocebus sabaeus. The sequence goes on from NC_132911.1 coordinate 99,237,529, forward strand.
AAGAAGTCTTTAAAGTGGTGATAGTGGTGATGGTAGGAGTGAGGTAACCATCTTCAAATAGTTGAGGATTGCTAGGTGGTGAAAGGATTTAGTTTGTTCTGTTTGGTCTTGAGGGGTAGCAATCAAGCACAAATGATGAATCTAGACTACTGGTCACAGAAAGACAGGACTTTTTGATAGAGGTATGGCATGGTTACAGCAGGACCAGAGAAGTCCCCACCAGTGGAAGTTTCCAATGTGACTAGATGTCCACCTGGCAGGGAAGAGAATTCCTGGACCAGGTGGATGGTTAGGCATCATGACTCCTTACAATACCATAAAAGTTATCGCAATAAATATTTTAAAAAGCCATAAGAAGAAATAAAGAGCAATAATAAACCCACAAAAGTGGTGCAAATAAAAAACAATACAGTATAACAAGTATTTTCATAGTATTTACTTTGTATCATATGTAATCTAAAGTGCCTTCCAACCTCACAAGTCCATCATTTCATGACATTGTCTGTCTATTTATTTATCTTTTTATATATCCATGTAATATTCATGAGCATAGTGTACTGTCTTCTTCTGGAAGCTCTGTTATGACTGCAGTTTCCCTATTATTTAATCCCATGTTTAGAAAGGGCATTTAAACTGAGATGTAATCTTTAATTTTTTCCCGCTCTGCTTTGGCTGCCTGACTCTTGTCTTAACCCTTCATGTGCCTTAGAAACTGCAGACTCCAGAGAGCCTTCATATTATGTGAAAGGATTTTCCAAGGCCAAGCTAACTGCATTCAATCTTTATCTCAAATGAAACAACAACTTTGATCTGTCAACTGTGAAAAGTAAACTGGGCATGACCTTCACTCATCACCAATCATCTCACTTAATGACATTTGTTAACTTTATTCTGATATTAGATCATGGTCCTTCTTTGTTCTGTCAGAGTTTTTTCATCCAAAGTCTAATTATTTCCATTTATACGTATAAGGAGAGCTTGGAAGCCCAGTGTATTGGATATGCAGTTTATTGAAATACATCTCAAATTTTAAAGATAGTTTGTTGTATTTGCTATTTGCCTAAGAAAGTGGAGAAAATGAAGAGATTGACTTTAAAGTCAAATACACTTTACTCACTTCATTGCCCTTGACACCCTGAGCATTTCTTTTGCTATGTGATTGTGTGTTCTAGCTCAGTTGCTTCTGTTTTACCTTTTCACCCGGAAGGCCCTCAAATGACAATTACTGCTTCTTAAAGGATACAACTTCAGAGAAGCTGTCACCATGAATCAGGCTAGACCTGACTTGAAGAAACCTCCTCTGATCTGAAATGCTTCAAGTGTTTTATGTGATTGAACCTTTTGTTTGCTGAAAAGATATCAGGTCACCAAAAGCAGATTATCTTTTCACAGCATGGCAGAGGATAGGCTAATCCATTTTCTCATGAACAGTCTGAAATAAGCTAAATATAATTAGCTGTATAACACTTTACAATAAATCTCAAGTATTTTAGTACCTCTTAAAACACTTTCTTTTAAATTCATATTTAAAATTTGTAATCCAAACTGATGGTTTAAATATTCAAACCTGTTTATGACATACACAGGTAAGAATTAAAATAACCTGGAAACTATTTGGTTAAAATCATTAGTCTAGGTAAGAAAATTGTGTCTACCATTAAGCTGGAATTGACTCAATCCATACTCATTTACTCCCTGATGCCCTTGAACTGTGAGTCGTGTCATTCTCTCCCCATCCCATGTCATATCACAAGGCTAAAATAACTTGGACACTGAGTACAGTCAGTATTTGTAGCTTCCCCATCCATGGGTTCAACCAACAGCAAATCAAAAATATTCCAGGAAGGAAACAATGCCCTAAAAACTATTGAAATAAAAATTTTAAAAAGCCATAAGAAGAAATAAAAAGCAATAATAAAAAAATCATTCCCACAAAAAATGACGCAAATAAAAAACTAATACAGCATAACAAGTATTTACATAGTATTTACTATGTATCATAAGTAATCTAGAGATGATTTAAAAGCATACATGAGAATTGCCATGCCATTTCATACAAAGACTTTGAGCATCCTTGGAATTTGGTATCCAAGGGAGGTCCTGGAACTAATTGCCTGTGGATACCCAGGGATGATTATACATGTAAAATCCCTCATCCTCTTCTTCTCAATACAGGCTTCTATGAAGGGATAACAAAAATGGAAGAGAAAAAGAAACAACATGTGTTAAATTTATTTTAAAAATTTATTACACACACACACACACTTGCCTCAAGTATGTAGGCAGATAATTATTTTCATAGCTACATTCCTATATATTGAATTAATTGAATTATTAAAGAATGATGTAAATCAAATAAAGTTCCTAATCAATTTTATTTCAATATAGCATAAAATTATAAAAAAGCAATAAAGCAATGTCTATCAAATTGCTTTTGTTAGAATGTCCAGTGCTTTTTCATTGAATAAACATGAACAAATATAAACTATCAGAATTATTATCAGTAATGTGCTGGAAATAATAATCTGCAGTATTGGGGTTAATAACCTGTGGAAGTGACAGGATTTGGTACCTGAGTTCTTGAATCTTCCCAGCACGTCACCAAGAATGACAACCATTTTAGACATTTTGACTTGAAATTAGGCTTGAAAATAGCTACTCTCTTGGGGTGAGTTAACATTTAGTGTTGGGCAAGTAGAAATGACTGCTGATTTTCATTCTTTATATTAATTCCATGGGGAGGGTGAGCTAGTAAAACATTTGTGTGAGCTGGTCATTATTTGAAATTTATTTACCAAAGTGGCTTACGTAATAATCATCCCCGTGCTAAATCAGTCAGTCAACAAGTTTTTATTGAGTCCCCATTGGATTAGAGTAATGTATAGTAATGATGTATTCAGTAGTGTACAGATGTATGCAGCAAAGATTAGACATGAGCTCGACCCCCAAGGCCTTACAAGCCATTAGAGGAGACAAACAGACACATATCATCAACTGCAATGTAACCAGATGACTTAACTCCCAGGGCATGGAAGAGTAATGGCTGGGCTGGGATTGTTCTGGAGGGTGATGGGATGGGTTACACGTGGGAAACTTGCATGATGTAGGTGCCTTGGTCTGGGTTGGGTTGAAGAAAGTTAGTGGCTTGGTAGAGGAGAAAAGCAATTTCGCTTAGTGAATACAGTGTAACTTGGACAAAGACTGAAGTAGAGGATGGGAGTCTGTTTATTTTGTCTGGAGGTATAGCAACATGGAGAAACATACAGGTAAGACCGATAATGGATAGAATTATTTGAAACCAAGATTGGCAGGGTTGACACTGGAGGGGTATAAGTCACATACCCTATAAAGCTCCAGTTTAGCTTTGTTGGAGTCTGATAGACAAAAAATTGCACACTTTTGATGTATATGTCTTCATGAGCTTGGATGTATGCATACCAAACTGTGATACCATTACCTTAACTAAAGCACTAAACATATTCATCATCTCCAAAAATGTCCTTGTGTGTGTTTGTGTTTCTCCTCTTCCTTTTCTTTGGTAGGAACACTTAACATGAGATCTATCCTCTTAACATTTTAAAGTTCACACTACCATAGTGTTAACTATAGGTACTTGTTGTACAGCTGAACTCTAGGATATATTCATCTTGCATAACAGAAACTTTATATTTATTGAAAAATTCCCCATTTCCCCTTTCCCCCAGTCTTTGGCAACCACCATTCTAGTCTCAGCTTCTGTGGTATTCACAGAAGCTATGCGGGTATACCCAGTCTGTGGTATTCTGTTATGGCAGAAGAAAATTGACTTAGACAGATGTCTATCTTTTGTAAACCAGCAATACTCAGTGCATAATTCTGTTGCAATGAGTATGTTGTCGTCTTTGTTTTACTTCTCTGTCTTTCCCTCAAGACTGTAAGCACCCTGGGAATGATAACCTAGTCTTATTCATCTTTGCATTCCTATCATTTAACAGAACACTGAGCAAACAAGGGAAGAAGCCCAGACTGTACTGTCATTTGGAGGAGACTGTGAAATAGAGTGGATGTTTTTAGAAAGGAGAAGCCACTGAACGTCAGTCTTGCTGGGGAACGAGGCTTCACAGAGGAGCTGGAACTGTTTTGGATCTTGAAAGATGTACTGTGCATTGGAAGTTGGTGAGGAAGGAGGGCACAACCATGGGGAGAGAGGCAGAATGCCTGTCCTTCCTTACTTTGAAGCTAAATATGCCTCTCTTTGGCTTCTACTGGTTGTTCTTAGTTCATTATCTTCAGATTACACAAAACAGGCCTAATCCCTTTCTCTAGACAGCCCTGTAATGTTTGAAAAGTGTAGGTTTCCCTGAGCCTTCTTTTCTCGTGGTGAGCCTTCCTGACACCCTGTCACCCATATCCTCTTCTGAGCCGCTCCCCATCCAGGTTCCCCTAGGGTTGGGCAGCAAAGGAGGTCAGGACTAACACCACCATGCCTCAGGTAGAGGTTTCTGTAAACAGACTATACTGCATCACCATTCTTGGTGGCCACATCTCCTTATTTACTCATGTTGACCTTAGTGTCACTGAGGACCATCGAAGATTATTTCACACATGAAATTATGTCTCCCCTATTTATAGTTACCTATTAATGTCACTTATCATTCATTCACTCTCTCCCTCAGTCATTCTACAAATATTTGTTAAGCATTTACTGTGTGTGAGGCACTGTCTTAGGTGATGGGGACATCAGATCTAGCAGAGTGCCTGATATAAATGTGGGAACTTGTGTTTATCTCTGTTGAATATCATCTTGTCAGATTTGGTTGGGATCGCCAATCTTTCTTGGTCTCTCTCTTTCTTGCTCTCCCTCCTTCTCTTTCTCTCTCTCTCTCTCTCTCTCTCTGTCTTTCTCGTGTGCATGTATGTGATACAGACAAAGATATAGAGTATGCATAGTGTGTGTATATATATATATGTGTGTGTGTTTGTGTATAAATATATATTCTAGTGTTTGTGAAGTTTCCCATTTATGTATTGATGAGTCTGATTAGGTAGAGGGAAGAAAGCTTATCATGGAGGTAAATTATGGATTATAATATTAGACAACATTAAAATCATAACTGTTCCAAGATTCTGGGATGGAGAAAAATAGTGTGTGTGTGGGAGAGGAGACTGGGTAGCATATTTGTGATAAGCAGGGGTTTTGAAGTCAGACCTCCTGAGATCGAATATGGGTTCCATCACTTACCAGCTATGTGACTGAAGGCAAAATGCTTAGATTTCCCAAGTTTCAGTGCCATTTGTATATATTCCTGTATACTCAGGAATAATAATAGTTTCTGTTCAAAGGGTTGTTGTGGAAATTAAATGATATTATGTGTATAAAGTGGTTAGTGTAGGGTCTGAGACATATTAAAGATCAATAGATGGTAGATAAAATTATGTAAGAAAAAGAATTGACTTTCAAGGAAGGAAAATGGGACTCAATGATGTCAAAGTCCATTGGAACCAACGTTAGAGGCTATTTGAACTAAAGTTGTACTGGGATTTGACACTGAATTTTGCTGGGTTTCAGACAGTTCTGAAAAATATTTTTACTGGAGCAAAATGTTGGTTGTGACAAAACGTACTGCCGTAGGAGTTGACTTGGATTAGTAAGTAGATAAATTAATTGTAAAAAAAAAAAAAAAAAAGAATCTCTGAATCTCAAATGTGGCTTCTTTACTTACTTTTTACACATGTCACTTTCCACAATAATTCAAAATAGGTGGTATAATTTTTCTGTAACATCTGAATGAATTACACTTCCACCATATTAGTTAGTAGCTTTGCATAGCTTGTAGATTACATTTTATTAATTAAAATGGTTTGATTTGTTATGTGCCCATGTGAAGGACTTTTAAATAAGTTGTAGGAAAAGTAATTACCGGAAAATAACCAGCTGTCTCATCTTTGACTCAGATGTTTCCAGCATTGTCAATTTTAGTCTGTTTCAGAGCACACCAAGAGAGTCTACATTGATGAGTTAAGAATATTGCCAAATTTGGTTTTTAAGGTACTTGGGATATTACTTATAATTTCTTAATAAATTCCAGCAGCGCTTTTTGATAATTAGGGAATAAGAAAAGCCCTCAGCAGCATGCCAGTACAGTGGAGTAATGGCCGTTAAAGACATGAGCTTTGGGACTATTTGGAAACAAATGGTCATTTCACCAGAAAAGTAAAACAAACTGAGCAGTTGTACTCAGCTTTCCTTCTTCGGCTCTGTGCCATATTTATAGGTCAACTCCAACTAGTCAGTCCTAGTGAGTTTTTTCTTTGTCAGCAATATGAAGTTTCACCAAGGCAGTGCTTAGCTCTGTTCTCACTCCATGCTCTGATAGCAGGTACATGTTTATTTTCTTTATTTGAAGAAAGTACGCCAATAAAATAAAATTATAAAACAAGCTGAATTGAAGCCAGTCGACCCCAGTTCATCCTAGATGAAGGCTGCAAATAAATGCATGTATAATAGATTTTGCCTTTCTGTTTCTTCTTTCATATTTTAGTGGCATTTTGATTTAACACACTTATTTTACATTGATGGTAGCATTGCAGGGAATTTTAAGTTATATACTAGTTCTTCTACCACATTCAGGGTATAGCTTTCTGACTATTGTGTAAAATTAACTGTATGATGATTCCGTAAGAAAAAAGGGCTCATTTTCTACCCCTTAAATAGTCTACAAGGTGTTAAAATGTGATGAAAATAAAAGAAGGAGAATACATTTGATAAAAATGCCCACTTTTCAGTTGGACAATTGGAGTGGATCGGTTTGTTTTTGTTGAAAATATGCTAAGTAATGAAATAATAAAACTTTAAGAATTGTTGGTGGGCAAAAAGGCAGGAGAAATAGGAAGCAGGTAGGACTTGGTGTTACGTTTATGCACCATGCTTGGTGACTTTAGTTTTCTTTTTTGTGGGCTGCATTAAATTGCTTGTTACAATTTTGGGTTAAGTCTAGCTGGTATCAGTTATTTAACTGTTCCCTTTGGCCTCTGAAGAGAAAGAATGGTAGAAAGAATGGAACATGAATGCCGTTTGGTCAAAAGATTCAGGTTCCTCTAATGGCAGGACTCCAGATGCTGATACTGAGCTTTGGGCAGAAGTCTGGAAAAGGTGGCTATGAAGAAGTTGAGAACTTAAACTAGGCATGGTTCCTTCAGCAAATTCTCAGAGATACTCGGGCTCATGAAACAACCAAGAGTAAGAACCTTGAGATTGCTACCTCTTCATCTTAGAGATGAAGAAACTGAGGCTGCATATGGAAAGGCTGGAGGCTAGAGAGGTGACATGAAGTCACTCATCAAGTCAGGGCAAAGCTGGTGTTATGACGCATGGCTCCCTTACCATGATGACATTATAGCTGGCATTATAACTCCAGTCACAATAGGGACTAGGATACCTGCAGAGTTGTAGAGGCTGATGATAAAGTAGGCAAGAGCACAGATCACTGGGCTGGGCAGCAGAAAATCTAGGTCAAAGTTGTTTCCCTGAGTCTTTCGACAAGTCACAAATGCTCTAGATATCAGTTTTCTGATTGACAGATGACTACATAACAGCCCCCATTGACCTCAATGGACCAAATGAAATGTGGGTTGTGAAGATGCTATGACAACCAAAGGCAATACATGTGTAGGGCATTACAGAATACAATTGGCCTTTCCTTCCCTAAGGAATTCTCAACAATTATTCAGAGCTGCCAAAGCATCTTAATTCACTACCACCCAACAGAACACAACAAAATTATCTGGCAACTCAGATGAACCTGCATCCCACACACAGTTTTAGTTATGTGTGTGTTGAGAAGCTTGCTTTTAACTCAGCAAGTTGTAAACATTTATTTCATTTATTTATTCATTAACTCATTTATTGAATAAATGAAGCACAAAAAAATAGTAGACATAGTGCCTGCCTTTCCCTCAAGGGAAAAACAAACAGATAAATAAATGTGATTTACATGGCAAGTGTTATATATTAAGGACTTGGAAAGACTAAGAGAGGAGGTAAGGGGTTAGGAGGAGGTTTTAAGAAAGAAGTGGTCTTGAAGGTTGAGTAATATCGGGACCTGCTGAGAAGGTAAAGACATGCTGAGATTTTGACCAAGAGAGGAACCTTAATAAAATCATGAGAATGTGACAGTAAGAGGCACGTATGGGAAATATTGTGCTGTCCAGTGAGACAGAGGGTAGAGAATATAGAGAGACTGTTGAGAAATGGTTCTACACAGGCAAGGTAAGGTCAGTCACGAAAGTCCTTGATTAGCAGCTAGGGAGATTAGTGTTTTTCCAACAGACCTGGGAGGACACTAATATTTATTCTATAGCAACATTCTTCCAGCTAAAAATGAGGCAAGCTAATTAATTAAATTTATAAATAATTTGTACAAGTACAAGGAAATGTAAGAAAACTACTAATTCAACTATCTGGAACTACGGTTATAACCATTAAGTGAACATTGTTCTAGACTTTTCTCTATCCTTACATACAAATAGATTAAAAGAGAAAGATACTTTTTATAAAAACAGGATTGTTTTCTGGTTCTGTCAACAATTATACAAATAAAAATAAAATGTAAATTAATCTGGAAAAAAGATCATTTCTGGTATGATGGCATACCAGAAATAAGACAATTTAGGTTTAAGCAGTAAACTTATGAATGGATGCTGTGATGGTTTTGAAAGATACTAGGTTGGATAAAGGGATTAGAGGCTGAGGTTTTAATGCCCATGTAGACATGGGAAGTATGGCGTTGGGCCTGACTGAGGCAGGCTGCTGGAACACAGATCCCTATTTAAACTGGGACCCTGGAAATGAAAAGTTATTCCCTTGGTAAAAGGAGACTAGCAAAAAAAATTACTCACTGGCTCAGGTAGTGTGACTAGAAAATTTGTTACTTTTTGGTACTCTGGATGGGAAAGTATGAGGGAAATGAAAGCTCCTGGTCACCAAGAGTAGATATAAAGTTGACATTTACATTCTCAATTTAATGCTGGAATATTTAAGCTGAGAAACTAACATAAAAACTATTCCAGACAAAAGCAAAAGTTAAATAATTCTATAGCAAGACTTTTACACTCCAGGATGTGCAGGTATTCTGGGGGAAAATGGAGGGAAACAAGAAAAACCTGTAAATTCCATGGGGAAATAATCTATAATGAGAGTCAGCAGACTGTATGAATAGGAAGGCTAGTATTCCCACAAACTTGAAATAATAGCACAATCTGAGAAAGACTATACAATAACCATGCTTCAAATGGCTAAAATGAAAAAAGAAGAAATGAAAATCATAAGGAGAGAACAGTACACTGTGAAGAGATAAATTTGAAGAAAAAAAATAGAACGTCTAGAAATATAGGCATGTCATTGATATCTCCATGAATGAGTTATGTATTAGATTATATGCAGCTGAAGAAAGAATTAGTGAATTGGAAGACAACTGAGAAAATTATGTAGAATGTCACACAAAGAGATAACGAGACGGGAAAAACTGAAAAAATATTTAAGAGACGTGAAAGATTAGGAAGAGATACTAGAGAAGGGGCAATTCTTGAGATAATGGCTTACAATTTTCCAAAACCGATGAAAAATACCAGCTTTTAAAGACCTATGTACTCAGTGGCATGCTGGTAAGTGTTAACAACCAGCTCTTCATGATTGAAAAAAGCTCTGATTTACAGTGTTTGTTAATTTCTGTGTTGAAAATACTGTCATTATGGCTAATTTCAGGTTACTAGTATGACTTCACTGAAATGGGGATTGGGAAGAGATGTGCATAACTGGCTCTTGTGAGCCAGTATGAGCTGACTTCAGAACACAACTGCATATGCTAAATGCAGTAATTATTCATCAGAAGAGAATCTATCTTTTGTGTCTATAACTAAGATATTATCATTGTCATGGATGTTCTACAGTTTCACTACAATTTTTGACACATTGTAGTGAAACTAGAACATCCATGACAATGATAATATCTTAGTTATAGACACAAAAGACAGACTATTTTCTGACGAATAATTATTCTGATGGTAGACTTCTCATTGGTTTAAACCAATCAGAGCCAACGCTTGGTACTGAGCATGGGATCAGGGAGCCAAAGCATAGCAGTCATGGAGAGGAGGAGTGGACATCTAAATGAAAACCTGTTCCTGTTAGGAAGTGGGAAGGGAAATGAATATGAGGTGAAAAACCTAGCTATATCTATAATATGGTATATATTTTTCAATCAGAAGATTCAGGCTTTTCTTCATTTTGGAGAAATTTTTTTCTTCTCATCATCTTTGAATGAATTTTATATTCCATGTATTTGATTCTACACCTAAGGGAGACCAAAAACTTGTCCTTTTCTAGGCTGTCCATGTCATTCTTCTATATTTTCCTCTTATTTTAATCTCTGCCTTTTTTCTATGCATTTGCTAAGATTGTTCACGCCTTTTTTGTGTGTGTGTGTTGGGGGGCAGGGGAGAGGATAATCATTTACTTTTCAGCTGAGTTAGCCTTCAATTTGTTTTCTTAGTTTTTTAGTTTCCCTTTTCATCTCATTTACCTTGCTTTTTTGAATTAATCTGCCTATGAAATTATTATATAGATTGAAATACTCATGGGGAACACTTTTCTATTCCATGGTATGTAGAATGACATTTGTTTAATCTGGTCTCTACCTCTGGGTAGATGTTACTGATTTATAGAAGTTACTGATATGGAGAAGGGAGCCAACTAGTGATATAAATGAAAGTTCCTGGATGGAGGTGCACTTTCATTTTGTTAGTTGTGTGATAAGCAGAGTTCCAGCTTTGAGCAGTCCCCTTAGGTGTGTCTTGCTTTCCCTTTCCCCACCCCTCATCCTCTCTTGCCTAACTGCCATAGACTGTGACATCTTCACTCTGCACAGAGAAAAGTATTAGGTTCTAATAAATTGCTTCCATAAATTTGGTAGCATAAATTTGACAGGACTTTAGGGAGTTGATTGACTGGTAGCAGGTAGGCTTCCTTGAGCCTAATAATATGGTTTCCTCTCATCCTCCTGGATATGACCTGAATTTACTTGATGTCCAACAGGTTCTAGACATGCAGCCTTTGGAGCAGGGGGTGAATTTGTCAGGACTCTTTTCCTTAAAAGTGGCAGAAATCCAATCTGAGTTAGTATAAACAAAGCAAGATATAAAAGAGAGATGCTGTAGCTTATGTGCTGAAATGATGGGGTGAGCAGAGGAGCTGGTCTCTGAGTGATGAGGTCCAGGAACTGGCACCTCAGGGCTTCCTTGTCACCCCTCATTTCTGCTTCTCTCTAACTTCTAGCTGTCTTCTCTTCAGCTGACTGGTTCCACAAGGCTCCAGGAGCCCAAGATGTTATGTTCTTATAGTCTACTGACAAGAGAGAAAGAAAGCTCTTTCCCTCCAGACCTCGTGAGAAAACCCAGAGGAAGATTCTGATTGACTCCTACTGATCACGTGTCCAGCTGTGGGTGGGGTTTTGGGATAGTAAATTGGCAGCTTTCATCAGAAATAGGTGTTCTCTATAAAAGCAAGGGAGGAGGTGATAGTCTGAGCACATAAAATAACACATTTTCACTGAGGGGAGGAATAAAAGCTTCCATATGCTTTGCAGGAACTAAATTCACCCCTGCCGAGCTGTCAGGGGATAAGACCCTTTATTCACATCCAAGTATATGAGTGCCATTTGATACCTTTACCATGCTCCTCTTTACCAAACCCAGAAAAATTTCACTTGTTGATTTGGTAACCTCAAATAAAAATGAACCCCAGGATGTTTCCAGGTTCAGCTTAATTCTGACCAGTTGTCACTTCCTCAGCCCAGGAACTGGTATGGAAATAGGTATTCGGCATCTGCTGCTTTGTGTTATGGCTAATGCATGAGAGAGACGCTTTTTCAGAACCAAAGAGCCCCAGTCACACTGCTGAGGATGAAGAAAGACTGCAGGGGACCAACTGGTTTTTGTTTGGACCATGATTAAGAGAAGGTTCAGTTGTTCTAATGCTTTTAAAATCAGCTTTGCTCCAAAGCACTTGGGTTATGCTATTTGCCATCTTGCAGAAAGGCTCAGCATTTGAGATGTAAGCCAAATGCTTTTAGCCCACTTATAAAAGACACTGCTGCCCTGGGCCCTGCTGGCTGCAGGAGCTGACTGGGCTGGAAGCCAGCTCTGAGACTATGATAGTGCATGCCATTTAATACAAAGGGGAGAATGGTGACGTGGTTTAGCTTAGAAGCAATGCTAATTGTTTACTGGATACATTTTATACAGCCCAGGCCATTTATTTTAGCCAAATTTCTCTCATTATTACATAATAAAACCTGACATTTAAAAAAGCACATTTACTTATTTATTGAAAAAGCTAGTATGCAGCGTATCCTTCTTCTAGGTTCATATACTAAAAATCAATGTGCTGGGGAAAAAAAGTAACAAAATTATAAAGTCTATAGATGGGAAGATTAGAAGTGACCTTATTTCAGTGGCCTTAAGTTTTATGAGGGAAGAAACTATTGTCTTGTTTAATTATTGTTTTTTAATTTTATATCTAGTGTTAAGCACAATACCTGGTATATTGTAGGGAGTCATTAAATCTTTAATTAATGAATAAGCAAATGAATACATAAAACATGTAGGAGCAAGAACTGACCAAAGATTCAAATAAAGATTCAGGTAAAACCAAGTCTAAATATGTGCTTGCATACAATGATGGATGGTCACATGAGAACAAAATCTATCTAGTTTTCTCTCTACCCTATTTTACCTGGAATAGGAAGTAGAAGCTCCAAACCCTCGTACAAGTGGATTGTCCTTGCAAGATGTCTGTCTTACCAGAAGTCTCCAGAAATTGCATAAGCCCAGCTTGCCTACTTTCTGTCTATAGTTTCTTAACCAAAGTGTTTCCAGATAAATTTAGTTAGATTTTAGTCAAACACATGACCTAAGTGGCTATATGTAAAGAGTAACTCAGAGCCTTCACCTCAGCTTTGGTATTTATGGAGTTAGGACCAGGTCCATACTCTGTGGGGCCTAGTGTAAAATGAAAATGTGGAGCCCTTTTAAAAAAATTATTAAGAATTTCAAGACAGCGAGAGTAGAACAGTAAACCAAGTGCAGGCCCTTCTAAGCATGGGACCAGCAGGACTGAATAGGAGGCATGCCCACAGGACCAACCCTTTGTAGATGGCTCATCTTCTGGGAACTCTGAAAGCACTGGTGAGTTCGTATTCACAGCAAGACCCTATTGAAATTGGTGGGTTGTTTAATTATTTCAAAGATAGAGGTGAGATGTAGAGAAAATATAAAGTGTTAACATAGATGAGACTGGCTTCCCATCTGAAGTGTCTTCCAGCAGAGAGAGTATGACTAAAATTTCATGTATAACGTACTTCCATTCACTGTTAAAATAAGTAGTGTTCCTAGAGCTTACATTACCTTTTTAGCAGTTTGCTTTTGGGTACCCTGGGAGTTATAATATGTGGACCACTTAAAATGTCTTCTGTAAGTTTCACTCATTCTAAGTGTAGTAATTATGGTGTTTGTAATGTTGTCCATGCCATGTGATATTATTTTCTAATATTAAACAACTGTATCATTATGTAGCAGCTGAAACTAAGCTTGAAGTTAGTTTTCTAATATTTACTCCAATCTGATCTTACCTTATGAAAGTTTATTGGAGAGATCTGAAGCATATCCTACTGGTCCAGAACTGGGGAGAACTGATTCCTAGTCCTTTGTAGGCCTCTAGTCTAGTAATATTCAATAAATCGTTCTTGAATGTTTCAATAAGTGGATGTTAAATCATGTCACAGCAATTAACTGTAGCTACCAATCAATACTAAACAATGCCTTACCTTTGAACAATGTGGTGAATGCTTTAGGAAAATGCATTTTATTCATCTGAAAATTGATCACAAAAAGACATTTTAATGATTAAAATAGTATACTGAATTCTGTCCTTATTGAATTTGAGTACATATCAAAAAAATTATATTTCATAAGATAATTTATATGCAATTAATTTTGAATTTACTGTAATTATTATTTTTTTAGTTTTGTGAGAGATAATTTACATGACATGTAGTAAAATTCTTTCTTTTTAGGTATACAGTTCGATGAACCTTGACAAACTTAAGTGATGCAATTGCCATCATAATCAAGATATATACATACAGAAAATTTCCATCATCTCAAAAGTTTCCTTCAAGTTCCTTTGTTGATAATCCCGTCTCCCTTCCCTAGAAACCACTGGTATGATTTATTTTCATCTAGTTTTGCTTTTCCTAGAATGTCATATAAATAAAGCCATCTATATGGCAGCCTTTTGAGTCTGGGTCCTTTTAGTTATCATACCATTTTGTTTGCTCCATCAGCAGTATTTGGTAATTGTCTTTTTAAAAAAGTCATTCTAATAGGTATACAGTGGTATCTCATTAAATATGCATTTCTCCATTGATAATGACATTGAGCAATTTTTTCATGCACCTATTTATTCCAGGGAGCTTCTTTGACAGAGTGTAGTTACAATGTTTTCCTTTTTTTTTTTTTTTTTTTTTTTTTTAGGTTGGTTGTTTTCTTATTATTGAGTTTTGAAAAGCCTTATATATTCTTGTTATCAGTTCTTTATTAGATATATGTTATGCAAATATTTTCTCCCAGTTTGTGTCTGTTTTTTCATTTTTTGACTTTGTCTTCCAAAGAGAAGATGTTTTTGATTTTGATGAAAGCCAATTTATCAGTTTTTTTCTTTTACGGTTTATGTTTTTTATGTTCCATGTAAGAAATTTTTGCCAAAGCCAAGGTCATAAATATTTTTCTATGTTATCTTCTAGAAGTTTTATAGTTTCACATTTCACACTTAGGTCTATGATTCTTTTTGAGTTAATTTTTATATATTGAGCAAGGTATGGGTTGAAGTTTATATTTTTGCATACGTATATTCAGTTGTTCTGGCACAGTTTGTTGAAGAGACTGGTTTATCCACCGAAATGTTTGACACTTAGTGAAAAACAGCTTGGCCATATATATGTGACTTTATGTCTGGACTCTATTTTGTTCCACTGATCTATGTGTTTATTTTTTCACCAATAACAGAATGTCTTGGTTTTATGGTAAGTCGTGAAATTAGGTTCTATGAGTCTTTCAACTTTGTTCTTTTTCAAAATTATTTTGGTTGTACTAGGTCTTCTGCTTTTTTGTATAATTTTAAAAAATTTATTTTAGCCAGCTTGTTGGTTTCTAAAGCATTCTGCTGGGATTGTTATTAGGATAAACTTTATCAGCCAGAGAAATTTCCTCAGCCTTCTTAAGAAACATTCCTTCAATTATTCCCTTGCGTCTGCCTCTATTTCTTGTTTCCATCATCCCCTATATGCTGAGGCTAACGTGCAGTTGATCCAGAATGACATTAAAGCTATGTAAGTAGCATGAAGGTGGTCCTGTGATTGGGACTGCGGTCTCAGGATTCAGGCTGGCTTTAAACATGGTAGAATTAGTGCTGGAAGTAGCCAGAGGTGAGAGCAGACAGTGGGGAGAACAACTTTGCGCTATTCCTCTTAGTCTCAAGGAAACTGAAACTAACTTCCTTAGCTTGTTCTATACTCCTCAGAGGAAAGGCATGCTTGCAATGTGAAGAATGATACTAGGGTTCTTTGACTATTTTAAAGTCTTCTCCTCCCCTTTCTTGTTGCTATTTTGGAAATCTCACTCATCCATCATTTACTCTACTTGTCTCTCCTTCTATCCCCTTTATCTTTTTCTTCCATTGCTCCTCCAATTCTTCCTCAAATTTCTAAAGCTCATTAAAAAACAATGCTCTCTAAAGATTAGAAATGTAAAGTAAATATATTTTGGTAGAAGTTTTGAGATTAAAAAATTAGGTCTTAAATTAATCAAAGTTACTGGAATGCACTGATTGTGATGAATTGTTGGATAAAATGTTCTGACAACCTAGGAATGTTTTCCCTGGTTTGACTCCACTGTTAATCCACAACTTCATCTTCAAATAGCAATGTCTCTGTAGTGCATCTTTTACAACTTAGTGGAATCACTGAGTTTCAGATTTTCTTTCTTCTTCGTGCCTGGCAGCCATGGACCAATTAGTCTGAAAATATGAACATTTGGGGAGGATATTCTTCAGTGACTCAGCAGGGCAACAGATGGCAAAATGTTTAATGTTTATTTCAAATCCATTTCCATATTGGATTCACATCCAGGAGTGTTAAAAAACATTTTTATTTGGAAAGAGACTGTTGTTCACTGTCAGAAAACAATCTCTGTTTGAAAACATCATCATTTGAATTACAACTTCTTTGACAGGTGTGGGGCAGACACTGCAATTTCAAGGATCATGAATATGGCTTTCTATCTTCCCTACCGCACACTCTATTTTACTTACCATGGCTACATTTTCAAATGCTGGTTGTTGTGTTTTTATTTTTTTCTTCTTTTCAGGGGAGGCTTAAGGTAAAGCTTTATTCCCAATATTAGAAATAGAAAAGGAATAATGTATTTAATGTGACAAGATTTGAAGGATTGTTCTTACTGTAAATGTTCACAAGATTATTGTGATATGTTTATATCGTCTTCCTTGTAGGGCACATGATCATTATCTGAGTCCTTGGGAGTCAGTTTATGAAATCTGAGTCACACTTGGACCATTATAAAAGCACAAGACAGGTAGGACTCTCTGCTGACGCACAGTCAATACATACTGACTGTTCACTCGGATAATAAATGAGCTTTCTATTTAGCTCTCTTCAGGACATGGCAACAAACAGTGGGTTTTAATGGCATTCATTTATTTATGTGTTCATTCACTAATTCATTTATAAAACTCACGTTGAGCAATTACTACATGCATGTGTTTATCTGTGGGTGAAAACCAAAAAAAAAAAAAAAAAAAAAAAGCTACAATCAAAGACTCTGAAGACCATTGAATTTAGTGATTTTGTCTACAAGATTTATTCCTATTAAAACATTTGTTTTGTTATATAACTGTCCTTTTATTTTTGTTTTTGTTTGATGTAACTTTCATTCTACTGTGCCTTGAAAAGTATTCAGGAAAGCTGATTTCATGGCTAACTAACAGAGGCAGATTTACCCTGAAGGAAATGAAACTTGTATTTCAGAGCCTCTCTTGCTTGCACAGATCCCTTCTAAGGCTCATGCAGGGATTCTATAAATGGATTTATATGATCATAGTGTTGGTAAAATTTGCAAGGATATTTTAATTCCATTTGATCAAGACTATCTCCACAAGGAACTTTCCTCTGTCATTCTGCTCCTCATGTCAGATGGCAATGAAGTGCTGTGGATATTTTGGGGATACAGCTAAGTAAAAGTTCAGTTGGGGTTCACTTGGCTTGGTTTTTGCAAGATATATTTACAGTTTGTAGTCTTATGAACAGTTTTCTAGCTGTTTCATGTAGGAATAACATAGGAATATACCTGCTGATCACTGAAATGACTCCTGAGTGTTTGAACATGAAGTTGCAAGATGGGAAGTCATGGTACAGAGCAGTGCCTGGCATGAGAAGCAAGTGGTATGGAGGAGAAACCAAATTTGAAATATAGGCAGCCAGAAGTGATCTGTGGAAAATTCTTAAAAACAGTAAGTGTGCAAAATTGTAAGAAATAGACTTAATTATTGTCAATGCATAAGCAAAATGGTTCTCTCCCTTGATGAAATTATCTTCCCTAATGCAGCACATGCATTTGTAAATGCATCATATGGTCTTTTATTTCTATTTATAGGAACTGTATAAAGCAGAATTTATCAGAATTTTAATATTGGCAGGGCAGAAACTATAGTTGTACTATATATAAATAGGTAATATATTCATGATATTCATGTGACATTGTATGTTTTATGCATCCTAGTGTATTGAATAGCATCTTAGCATGACACTACCATTAGTAGTAATGAACCTGAAATAAACTCTTCTAAGATATCAAGTATATCAAATAAATTTTGAGCAGTTATGCTAGAGGAAAACTAAATTTTTTAAAGAAAGTTTCTCCATCGAAAATATTATAATATTTGGTTATATGAAGAGGCAATCAGAAACAATAGCAAAAAAGTAATATAGAAGGCATTATACAGATATGTCAGCTATTTAATTCATAAAAATATTATTTTGACTTTCTGGATTTTGTGATTATGGCTTTGTTAGCTTTTTAAGTTTCTAATTTGTTGTAATCTGTTTTCTCATTCTAAGTTAATACTTATATTTCTGCCTAATATTATAGTAGCAATTTTGCATTATTTCTCTTAATGATACCTGATATGGTTTGGCTGTTTCCCTACCCAAATCTCATCTTGCATTGTAACTCCCACAGTTCCCACGTGTCATGGGAGTAACCTGCTGGGAAGTAATTCAATCATGGGGGCAGGTCTTTCCTGTGCTGTTTTCATGATAGTTAATATATCTCATGAGATCTGATGGTTTTAAAAATGGGAGTTTCCCTGCACAAGCTCTCCCTTTGCCTGCTGCCATCCATGTAAGATGTGACTTGCTCCTCCTTGCCTTCTGCCATGATTATGAGGCTTCCCCACCCATGTGGAACTGTAAGTCCATTAAACTGTTTTTCCTGTATAAATTACCCAATATCGGGTATGTCTTAATCCACAGCATGAAAATGGACTAATGCAGTGTCTTTCAAAACTTTCAAGCTTCAGGTGTCCCAGAAGCTGGATCTGTTCTCTGTTTGCCCCAGATTTTATTTTCTTTGTCCAGTTATTTCTGAAGGAAGAGTAAATCTTTGGGACCACATCAGTTCTATGGAAGGAAATAAAGAAAAGGGATTGAGGAGGGGTGCAGTAAAGGGTGAAGATAGGACAAAAATAGAAGTTCATTAGTTGAACAGTTGAATGGTTGATGTAAAGGTGATGATGAATTGAGAGAAGAGAAACATGGTAAGAAGAATGGCAATGGGGACATAGAAGAGTGAGACAGCAAATTTCATTAGTTTAGCAGAAAGACCGCAGAAGTTGGAATCAGGAAGTAAGTTCCTTAATCTGTTCAGCTGGAAGTGTGGCCTTGATCAATTCACTTACAGACTCTGGGCTTCCAGTTTCTTCCTTTGTAAAATGAAGATGATAGTAATTACCCTGCCAAATAGAATTGTTGTCAAGATTGAAGACCAAATACATCACACTTCCAGCCCATAGCATGGCCTCATTGCTGTTCCCATTGTGGTTGATCCAATCTAAATCTGTGGAGGAGGGGAGGAAGGTACAGCAAAATGCAGAACTTCAGATCTCAAGAAAAACATGAGAGGCGAATGTGAAGTGAAAATGAAGCCAGGAATTATCCACTTATGAAGGGAAATGAAAGGAAGGCTAAAGCAGGAAGGAGGCTGATCAGAAAAGGTGCAAGATGATTTGGGATATGTAAGATAAAAGAGGAGGATGGAGAAAATGGATTTTTTCATAATCTAACTTCTATTCAATGGAACAAGAAGAAAAATGATGGCTCTTTGATGGAATGACAGAGTGGCGCTGGAGAAGCTTCACAGGGCTTTCAGGTCAAAACATTTGAAAGTGGTAGTATTGACATGTGTGTTTGGCCAGAAGGGTGTTTGCCAATGTATCTGCTTCTATCAGGCTAATGAAGGCTGGCTCCAGGGCTCTTGGACAACAGGCTGGAGAATATATAGAAAACCCAGAGGCTACAGTCCGATAATGAAGACTCTAGGTTAACATGGGATTTTGCCATTAAATATTGGGGTGAGCCAACAAAAATTTCATTTGTATCTTGTCAATTGTTATTCTTACCGAAGTTGGTGGGGTTGGAGGAAATAATAAGACTGTAAAATAATGAAAAAAAGAAATGAATCACAGGAAAATAGCATGTTACTTTTAGGGATTAAAAATGTACTCCAGGTAGCTTTTGCTTTAAGAATAGTTAATTTTGAAAGGACAACTTTGCAGTCTGTGAATTAGAACTACATATTTACATGTTCCATTTACAAAGAGATGGAAAGTGGAATTCCTTTAAAATTCATCTTGCTTACAATGCTCAAAATGTCCTCTCAACTCTCTTCTTTGACTAGGCCTTGGCATTGGCTATCATTCTTGGTGGGCCTCCATGGGTCAGTATTAGCAAGAATCTTGTGAAGTCAGTTTAGTGAGAACTCCCCAACCTTGGTATCTGATCATCCTTGATACCTGGGCCAAATTTCCCATTCCTCTACTTTCCATATCTGAGGCCTGCCTTCAGCAAGAATCCTGTTAGGTCAGTGTAGCAAGAACTCCTATTACCCGTGATACCTTCTTTTAGTAATTTTCTGTACACCCTGTCCCCCACACCTCTCCCCACTCCATACCCCCAACGTGCTCCCCAGCTATAAATCTGTGTTTACTCAGCTCTGGTTTTCATGGACAAATGTAAAGTTGTGAAAGGAAATTGTCATGACCACCTTTGTCCAGGTTAGTAAGCAATCCAGTGTGTTCAGCCCTGGATACATCCTTACTGAATAATTTTAATAACACTCATACTTGCCTCTTGTATACAATTAAGAATTTCAGAAGCTTTCACATATGTTACTTTCTCCCCACAATGAACCTTGTGACATAGGCAGGGATCTTACAGATGAGGGGACTGGGAGAGTAGAGTTCTTCATCTTGGCCAAGGGTCCTTCAGCTAGTGATAGCAGGGCTAGATAGAGGTTTCCAGAATCCTCATTGAGTGCTTCGAGTTGTAATTGAAGTGTAAAATGTAAAAGAGAAATAGAGTATGTAAGAGACCAGAATATGCTGCCCCCAAATATGAAGGATTGTTGAGCTGAAGACAATTTAGAAGAAGCAGATACAGAACAGCTCTCTGCTCTCCCTCTATTTGCCTAAAAGCAGGGCATAGATTTACAAAAAAGAATGGTATCTCATACCATTATTAGTTGTCAATTTAAAAAATAAAATAAAACTGATTAAATAGCCAAAAAGGGGTATCCTGCCTCTCTGTCTGCCAGAGAGAACAAAGATTAACCACTGAAATCAGCTTTGGACCCCTGTTAGCCTTGCGATGGCATCAGAAGGAACTACATTAACAAGCTTTACTAACTAACCTTATCTGCCAGTTATTTGCCTTTTCCCAAGCTGCCACTGTAGAGACTCAAAGTCCTCTTCCCTTATCTTGCCAACTCTCTAAAAATGTATTGTTCTTTGTTGAAGATGCTATATAAGCTGGAATTTAAAGCCACCTCTTTGAGAACTACCCATTCTCTGGGTGTCTCCCATGTATATATGAAGTATTCAGCAAACCACCATGGCACATGTGTACCTATGTAACAAACCTGCACATTCTACGCATGTATCCCAGAACTTAAAAGAAAAAAAAATCTATGTACACATTAAGAAACTTCTGTGTGCTTTTCACTTGTTAATCTGTCTTTTGTATCAGGAGTGGAGTCTGACTAAGAACCTATGGGGGTTATTCTTCCCCTACCACTCATCAGGCATGTTGTAGCAAAAACAGCATTGTAATAAAGATGGGTTTGTCTACTTTTAAGCAGGGCAATAAAAGTGTTAGGTAGTCAATCAGTATGAACTTAGGCATTAGAATGAATAATTATTTTATGGATATCCTTGACCAATCTACATCTTTCTTTCTTTTTTTTTTTTTTTTGAGATGGAGTCTCACTCTGTCACCCAGGCTGGAGTGCAGTGGTGCCATCGGGGCTCACTGCAGGCTCCGCCTCCTGGATTCACGCCGTTCTCCTGCCTCAGCCTCCTGAGTAGCTGGGACTACAGGTGCCCGCCACCACGCCTGGCTAATTTTTTGTATTTTTAGTAGAGACAGGGTTTCACTGTGTTAGCCAGGATGGTCTCGATCTCCTGACCTTGTGATCCACCTGCCTCAGCCTCCCAAAGTTCTGGGATTACAGGCGTGAGCCACCGCTCCCGGCCCCAATCTACATATTTCACCTAGAGAAAGAAGTTTCAGTATATCTAACTTAGAAGATACTTTACTTACACATATCAAGATCAAATCTTGGCTGTAAAGCTGATGATAGACTCAATGTATTATGACATCTTGTATGACATCTTCATCACTCTACCAACTAATGTAAGTATCCACTATTCTCAGACATTGGGTAAAATGCTAGAGGGAAAATGGTGGAAAAGATGCAGTGCCTGCTATCTGGAGCTTTTGGCTAGTTTGTCCAGGAGTGAGACAGTCATCTATTTAGTTACAAAACAGCAAGGAGAGGCGTGTTATTCATGTGAGTGGAGTGTGCTGATTGAAAACACTCCTTGGTCTGCTTAGCTGTGTACCTGTCTATGGCAGGAAGCAGAACCAGCTATTCTCTTTTTTCCAGTTCTTTTCTTTCATTGAATCGCAAATCCTGTTTTCACAACAGCCGCTGTTTCTATTGCTATGGAAATGATGATGATGTGTATCACAAATTCAAATATTATGACATGATTACAGGACTCAAGAGGAGGAAAAGATGAGCTGTCAAGGGCACAGTTTCCCTCCAAGTCAAATGCCTTTGTTAATGAGCAAGTATGTTAATAAAAAACTGTGAAAAACATAGGAAAAGGCAATTGGCTGGGAGAGTGGGATGTGCAAATGTGGTTCTTCAACAGATTTGCCTGTGGTGAGCTCAGTAGGCAAATCTTAGCACCTTCCATTAGAGTATTTCTTAAGCCAAAATGCCATCCCCCAAAGAACCCAAGAGCTGCAGTCTCCTGTTTTGATGCAAGAGGAGCCTGATAGGTCTTTCTGTGAGTAAAGTGGGGGATTAGTTACCCTTTGTCCCTGGGACATCTCCCTTTCCAGGTTGGAGGTGATGCGTAACATTAGGACCTGCTGAGTTGGCATCAAAATAAACGCTGATAGATATATCATGAGAATGACCAACATCTCTCTGAGCATTTTCAGATTCCTTCTTCTTGGCCTGGATCTTGGGAAAATTGTCCAAGTACCACTGTGGCCTACTCTGTTTTTACTTGCCCCCTATGAGAGAGTGTTTCAACCACATCCTGGAACTCTCTTTCCCCTGCATTGGCAGAGAAATTGCCCATGTGGCTTAATTTTCTGTCTGAGATAGGGTTTTGGAGGGACCCTGGAGGTTAGGCTTCGAGGTCAGCAGCAGAGTTTTCATGCGAAGCAACAGTCTCTGGTTTAAGCAGAGTTGGCTGTGTGTGTCAGTCTTCCCCGCCCTCTGGCCTGGTCTTCGAGGATGTCATGGTGAAAGTAAAGGAAACTTTGTTTAGTCTGCACCACAGCCTTGAATAGGCCATAAAAACTCCCCAGGCTGTGACCAGCCAAACTTGGAACGGCAGACCTCCACTCGTCACTTGTGCACCTTCTTTGTCACTTCATATTTTTTGTGTTTCTCTCTCCACCTTGGTGGCCTGTAAACACACACACACACACCCCCATCTGGAAGTTACGGTGCTGATGCTATGTTCTGCAAGGACCCATGCACACATTGATAAAATAATGGGATATATGCATTGCTTTTACCTTTAGGGAACAGGACTAGATATAGATATTTAGAATTCCAGAAACGAGGTGAAATATTTCTCTGATAAAATTCCCTCTTCTGAAACCTCCCACCCCCACTATCAAATACTAGTGGCTTATACATCTTCATTATGATTTGAAGGACCATAACACAGGCATTATTAGAAACATCTTGATTCCTGATAGTTCCTGAAAAAAATCTCCATACCTGTGCTTTGAAAAAAATGTGCTTGAATATAAAGTGGCTGAAAGATTTCTTTGTATGGAAGTCCCTGTGTAACTTAGACAAACTAGAGCAATTCGAAGTTTTTTTAATCGGGAAGAAAAAGGAGAAAGGCAAAGGGGAGGAAAAGGAGGAGGAAGAGGAGGAAGAGGAGAATGAATTAAAAAAAAAAAAGGTTTGTTGCTGAGTTGAGAATTTGACTAGAAAGCCAAGGCCCAGCTTGGAGCAGAGTTTTACGGCTGAGTTATAAACTCTGAAAATAGGGCTTTATAATGGAAATGTTGACAGACTCTCTACTATAACTGGGCTAGCGGATGCCTGCTGTAATGTACTGTGTAATTTATAGGAGTCACCTGTTAAGCCATCTGGGAAAGAAAATTTCCCTTCTTTTAAAATGTTAATAACTTGATTAACCTTTTGAACTTCATCTTTATTGCAAATGGAGCCCATGCAAGCCAGTTGCTGCTGGATGGCCAATTTGTATTTGCAGATAAAATTTAGCATTAAAACAAAATCCATACTCTGTGGTTTTCTTAGTCTCACCCTGTGAGAAAATGAGTTGCTAAGGGAGAAGCTGCACCCTGATGGCTTAGAGGAAGTGCTTGCTTTCTCACACCAAAGCTGCCTGCAAGTTAGAGAAAGCATTAGGGCATCTTTATGTATGAATCCATGCATACTTTTATCTTCTCTCCTCCATTAGTTTTTTACGTGAGAAACCAGGAGCTGAGATTCCTCCTATGCTTAGGGGAAAAAAAAATATATTGTTCACTCTAGAACCTTGACTCTATAACGATTTAATGAATTGCTAAATGGCTCATATATATGGTTTTATGACTTCTCCACTCGTAGAGCTCCAGGTCCCCAAACATGAAGTCCCTTGTTTTCTTATATTCCTCTTTCATTTTTAGTATTGCTCTCTTCTGTATCTTACGGAATGAGAATTCTTGCAGAATATCTCTGTTCTCAACATCCACTCCCAAAGAGACCAGCTGCCTAGGCTGAGCTCCATCAGCTTGCCTCCTCTAATTCTCAGGACCCAGCCATGTGAGTCCTGGACTCTGAAGGAAAAATCTCCCTCAACGATGTAATTTGCAATGACATGGATGAACCTGAAGGACATTATTTTAAGTAAAATTTGCCAGGCATAGAAAGACACATACCACATGATCTCACTCATATGGAATCTGTAAAAGTTGATATCATGGAATTGGGAGGAGAATGGTGGTCACCAAGGGCTGGGATGGCTGCGGGAGGGGAAGATGTTGGTCAAAGGATACAGAATTTCAGTTATAGGGCAGGAATAAGTTTAAGAGATCTGCTGCACAACATGGTGACTGTAGTTAATAACTATTATACTATTAATAACAAGAATATATTGTATCCTTGACAAAGGCTAAGAGAGTAGATGTAGAGTGTTCTCATATCTATCTATCTCTCTATCTGTATACATATATAATTTAAAATGTCATGTTGTACATCATAAATGTATACAGTTTTATCTGTAAATTTAAAAAAGTCTCACTGAACAAATCTAATGGGGTTAGAATTCCTGCAGGCAGCATGGAGCACTTCCATGGATGCTATTTCCATTCCTTGTTGTAGGAAGATTTAATAGTTTTTGAAGATTAAATTGCTCACCTGGAATTTTCTGATTTGAGAATGCAATTTCAAAGACAGGCCAAGACCCTCTTATCTGTTTCTCCTTGTTTGATTTCTCTAGACTGACTGTTTTACTGCTAATCTGTGTTACAAGTGTTTTGTGTGAGGGACACATCATTGTCTATAGGACATGGTATTCCCATGTTATCATCATTGGTTAACACAGGAAATCCTTTTTGCTTTTCCCTGAGAACACTAAAGCAGTTATACCCCCAAGTAGGTCAAATAAAATAATTATCTTAAGAAATGTAATCAGGGAAGAGCCCATCATGTTAAGAGACAGCCCCACAGTTTACTCCAATGCTTCGATCTGAGAAACAATGCTTCCCAAAAGGGCATATTACCAGGAAGATACTTGTCTGATGGGAGTATATCCTTTTGTACCTTCCGGGAGGTGCATTTCTAATATTTTTTAATTAAGATGGTCACCCTTCCTGGTTTGCTGGAAACTCCGTTTTAATAATGAAAAGTCCTGCATCTGCAAAAAACCTGTGAGTCCAAGGCAAACTGGAACAGTTGGCCATCCAATGATGGGGGCTTCCTTGAGAAATGATGAGCTCTTTGACACTGGGAACATCCCCACAGAAGTGGAATGGCTCTCCGCATGGAGGTTGTGGAGGAAGGTTGCTATTTTGACAAAAATGCTGGACTTCATGATCTCTAAGGGTCTTTCTAACTTTCAAATTTAAAATTCCAGATGGCTCCAAAAGACAGAAACATGACAATTAGAGATGGCCATCCAGGAATCTTAAACGCTGGTGTCTTTATGGGTCCTGTGTAGGTTTTGTATTTTTATGTTAATCTGGTTTTGTATCTTGTCTAGAACTCTACTATACGGGTTTGTATAGTGCTGTTTTATTTTGCAACACATTATATACTACTTGGCTCCTAACTGCCTCTTCTGTGGTTTTCGAACACTCACCCCTTGATAGGATGGAGCCTGGGCTCTTCAATGGAATATGATGCTCATTGATGCCTCGACCATTTCTCCACTGGAACAGCAGCTCCTGACTACAGTTTGATGTCATCCACCCATCACATGCCCCAGCACTCATATACATTTCACAGATGTGTCAAGAGAGGCCTCAAGATGTTGAGAGAAAAAGTTTGCCAATGCTACAGTGAGGTTGTGAGGCACAGCCAAGAATGAAAAAGTCAAAAATCTGGCTCTGAGTCCTTTTTTCTAATGACTAGACACCACTCCCTCATTGGAACGTACTTGGTTTTAATGCCTTAAAGGGACACAGAGAGCTGGCTGGCTTACAGAACCAAGAAATACTCTTCCTCCTGCCAGAGTGGTACAGCCTTTCCTGCCACCATCTTGAGGCCGAGGCTTTCAGCCTTCCTCAATATATGAAGTCCCTTTCTACTCTGTCCTTTCTTTCCATGTCTCTTCCTCCCTAAATTTCTCCTGAATTATCTGTATGGAAGTTTATTTTGATATTAGTTGATTCAGAGCAACAGAAATTTCTACAGTATATAAACATGTTTACAGGTACATAGAATAATACAGAATCTAGATGAGGTAGGAGGTTCTTGGGCTTTCATGTCTCCTTGATGTTTCTATTGAAATATCAGAGACGAAGATGTGGAAACAAAATTTTATTCTTTATCTAAGTTGAGCTTTCTCTTCTTGAATTGCCAGAGAAATCTCTTGCCTTGACTGAACCCAGACCTTCCTAATGTCAATCATATGCTCTTTTCCTCTTTGTTACCCTTTTTCTTCCCAACCCAGATGGTTGGATTACCTTTGATGTTATTGTAAGCACTTTAACTTATTCACTAAGCATTTTTTGAACACCTACTACATTGTATGTATCCTTGCTGACTTGACAGAGTAAAATAAGTCATGTCTCTATTGTATCCTTGAAGAACTCACTTTGTATCTGGTGGTAGTCAGAGAAGGAGATAGAAAAATCTCTCAAAGAACTGATAATGTAATTAGATAAATGCTCAAAGCTCTAAATGGGAAGGCATTTAGAATTTTCTTTCTTTCTTTTTTTTTTTTTTTTTTTTTTTGAGATGGAGTCTCGCTCTGTCGCCCGGGCTGGAGTGCAGTGGCCAGATCTCGGCTCACTGCAAGCTCCGCCTCCCGGGTTCACGCCATTCTCCTGCCTCAGCCTCCCGTGTAGCTGGGACTACAGGCGCCCGCCACTTCGCCCGGCTAGTTTTTTGTATTTTTTAGTAGAGACGGGGTTTCACCGTGTTAGCCAGGATGATCTTGATCTCCTGACCTCGTGATCCACCCGTCTCGGCCTCCCAAAGTGCTGGGATTACAGGCTTGAGCCACCGCGCCCAGCCTAGAATTTTCTATGACAGCTAGAAAGATGGCCATTGTTTGTTCCTTGACATGATCTGCTGGTTACTTAGCCTGTTTTCCCCGGATGATATTGTGTCCGGAATTGGTGGGTTCTTGGTCTCGCTGACTTCAAGAATAAAGCCATGGACCCTCCCGGTGAGTGTTACAGTTCTTAAAGATGGTGTGTTGGGAATTTGTTCCTTCTGATGTTTGGACATGTTTGCAGTTTCTTCCTTCTGGTGGGTTCGTGGTCTTGCTGGCTTCAGGAGTGAAGCTGTAGACCTTTGCGGTGAGTGTTACAGGTCATAAAGGCAGTGCAGACCCAAAGAGTGAGTAGCAGCAAGATTTATTGCAAAGAGCGACAGAACAAAGCTTCCACACTGTGGAAGGGCACCCAAGCAGGGTGCCACTGCTGGTTGGGGCAGTCTGCTTTTATTCCCTTATCTGACCCCACCCACATCCTGCTGATTGGTCTATTTTACAGAGAGCTGATTGGTCCATTTTGACAGGGTGCTGCTTGGTGTGTTTACAATCCCTGAGCTAGACACGGAGTGCTGATTGGTGTGTTTACAATCCTTTATCTAGACACAAAGTGCTAGACAGAAAAGTTCTCTAAGTCCCCACTAGGTTACCTAGATAAAGAGTACAGATTGGTGTATTTACAAACCTTGAGCTAGACACAGGGTGCTTACTGGTGTATTTACAATCCCTTAGCTAGACATAAAGGTTCTCTCTAAGTCTCCACTAGACCCAGGAGCCCAGCTGGCTTCACCTAGTGGATACAGCACCAGGGCTGCAGGCAGAGCTGCCACCAGTCTAGCTCCATGCACCCGCACTCCTCAGCCCTTGGGCGGTTGATGGGACTGGGTGCCACGGAGCAGGGGGCAACACTCATCGAGGAGGCTCGGGCATGGTGGGCTGCAGGTCCCGAGACCTGCCCTGCGGGGAGGTGGCTGAGGCCCAGCAAGAATTCGAGCGGAGTGTAGGTGGGCTGGCAGTCCTGGGGGACCTGGTGCACCCTCTGCAGCTACTGGCCCGGGTGCTAAGCCCCTCACTGCCCGGGGCAGCAGCGGCAGCCCTGGCCAGCTGCTCCGAGTGCAGGCCGTGCCTGCAGCCCCACCGCCCGTGCCCATGGTAACTTGCGCTGGCCCGCGAGCAGGGCTTGCAGCCCTGGTTCCCGCCTGCGCCTCTCCCTCCACACCTTCCTGCAAGCAGAGGGAGCTGGCTCCGGCCTCGGCCAGCCCAGAGAGGGGCTCCCACCATGCCGTGGTGGGCTGAAGGTCTCCTCAAGTGCCACCAGAGTGGACCGAGGCCGAGGAGGTGCCAAGAGCGAGGTCTGCTAGCATGTTGTCATCTCTCAGTATGGCCTTAACTATGAAGGAGATGAGTACCTTCGAGCTTGTATCTGCACATGGATAGACCAGATCAATGGAAAGACTTGCCCTGGTCTGCATCAGTCTTGGCTTTCCATAGACTTGAGTTTTGACTTTTGCTTTCATGTGATGCCATGAGCTTGTATATTGGGATATCATTAAAACATCCCTATGAAACTTGTCATTGTGTACATTGTAAGAAGGTATTTAAAAGTTACTTTATACAGTGTTTTCTCTCTAGGGAGCCCCGGGAAAAATTTTTTCCAGGCTCAGGATTGGGAATAGTTCCATATTTTTGGCAAACTGATTTCATTTTAGCTTATGGAGATTGTGATCCTTTTAACATTATGATTGTTTGCCTTTTTGAGCTGGGTCTTAATAGTCATTTAGTTCAATCAGTCCCACTCAATACTTGTGTTTCCCCTCAGCTAGATGTATAATCTAGTTAGAAAAACTTTTTAGACTGTAGCCTATGCTAAAAATGCATTTTGCATTGTAACCTAGTAAACACACACATACACACACGAAAAAGAAAGGTCACAAAACAATATTGATATCTGTTGTAATGCTCTCTGATACCTTTTATTCTTTTCTATTTAATTTCATTCCATTCTCACTTTTAAAACTACTGGTTACAATCCACTAAATTCACTTGATAACCCTTTAGTGAGTTGTGTGCCATAGTTTGAGAAACACTGATCAAATCCTTCTCTTGAACACTTCCAGCTACAGACACTTCAATACTTCCCAGGGAAGTCCATCTTATCGTCAGAAAATTGGAGCTTCTCTTTCAACTGAGCTTAAACTTGCCTCAATAGATCCTACCCAGTGTCCTCCTAGTTCTTTCAGTTTCATGCAGAAAAGTCCAATCCTTATTCCTGACTACCCTTCCAATATTTGAAGAGAATGTATCTGCCTAACAATTCCTCACCCACTTGCATGTGCTTGCGGCCAGACATCAATAGCTGAAACAAAGTGTGAAGCCAGAACAATTAGAAATGTTCCCTGAAGCATTTGAGTAATTTGAAGGCAGTGTTGCTTTTTAAAATGGCTCATTTTAACTGAACAATTGCCCCAATTCCCTACTTTATTTCAGCTGTAGGAAACCTGGCTGAACTCCGGCTACATATTGATTTTGCTCAAAGGTGGCAAGTGACAACACAGCCATTACATAAATGACATGAGAAAACAGCCTCCTTCCCCTGTGGTATTTAGCACAGTCCACAGATGGCAACGACCTAATTCAGCCCAAAGAAGAAACAAGTGAAATCATTCACTCAATTACTTTCATTGGGTAGAGGCAGTGTGGCTCTCCTGACGCTCCTAGAAGAAAAAAAAAAAAACCCTTCCTGAAACTGCCATGCATGGGTAATTTCATTACGACAGAGTTCCAGTCACCTCTTGTTTTCTTAAACTTGTATTATTGAAAGATTAGTCTTCTGTTTATGGTTACATTGCCAAGTATCCAAAGCAGAACTCCCCTTCATTCAGAGTTAATCGAACCGAAATGGACATGGCATTAAGAAGGCCTATGGCCCTGTGAGATCAGAAGAATTACTCAATCTGTACCACTTAGGAACGTTTTTTTGAAAGCAGTTAGGACAAATTGACAAAGATTGCTCACTTCAGAATACAGAGGTCAAAGTGTAGTTCAGAAAGACTTTATTGTAATTACATGCTGTAATGGGAAAGATTGAATTTTGTATGACTGGGCTCACTTAAGTGATGGCTAAACCCAACGTTGAGAGATGATCACGGGTATTTATTTTCTTCTTGATCCCTTATACAAAACTAAACTAATAAGTAAGTCTGTGTCTTTGAAGGGAAGTCATGGAGAGAATGACTTTCTTAGAAGAGGAGATGCTGCTATTTGAAAATAAAAAGTACTTTGAACTGGGTGAAACTCTCAAACATGGAGGACAAAACCACATGGTGATTTAGGAAGGATAATGAAAATAACTTGGCCTCCTCTGCAGTCAATAGCTTTGTTCACGTCGTCTTTTCCTCTTGCTTTTGAATGGTTGGGAATCATCAAGATGTGGACAAACTGATTGCAAGGTTCTAAGCTACTAGTCTGGAGACCAAAAATAATACACAGATAGATTTGGTTTGGCATGCACAATGTACAAACATCAAAAGATCTATTCATGATAAGAACATTCAGAAAAATATGAAGCGAGGGAAACTTTCTCTACTTGATAAAAGCATCTATAAAAATCTTCAGCTGACATTGTACTTAGTGGTAGAAGACTGAATACTTTTCCCCTCAGATCAGGAATGAGGCAAGGATTCCCTGTCACTCTTACTCGACAGAGTGCTGCAAGTTCTGGCTGGTACAATAAAGTGAGAAAAAGAATTAAAAGGTACACAGATTGGAAAAGAAGAAATAATGCTGTACCTACTTTCAGATGTGATTGTTTATGAGGAATCCAAAGGAACGTCTACCAATAAACTAGAACTAAGTTTAGCAAGGTTATAGGATACAGAAGACATTTGTGTGTTCAACAAACATATGAAAAAAGCTCATTATCACTGGTCATTAGAGAAATGCAAATCAAAATCACAATGAGATACCATCTCATGCCAGTTAGCATGGCGATCATTAAAAAGTCAGGAAACAACAGATGCTGGAGAGAATGTGGAGAAATAGGAACACTTTTATACTGTTGGGAGTGTCAATTAGTTCAACCATTGTGGAAGACTGTGGCGATTCATCAAGGATCTAGAAGCAGAAATACCATTTGACCCAGCAATCCCATTACTGGGTATATACCTAAAGGATTATAAATTGTTCTTCTATAAAGACACATGCACACATATGTTTATTGCAGCACTGTTCACAATAGCAAAGACTTGGAACCAACCCAAGTGCCCATCAATGATAGACTAGATAAAGAAAACGTGGCATATATACACCATGGAGTACTCTGCAGCCATAAAAAAGAATGAGTTCGTGTCCTTTGCAGGGACATGGATGAAGCTGGAAACCATTCTCAGCAAATTAACCCAGGAACAGGAAACCAAACACCTCATGTTTTCACTCACCATTGAGAGTTGAACAATGGGAACACATGGACACAGGGAGGGGAGCATCACACACTGGGACCTGTCGGGGGGTAGCATTAGAAATGTCAGGGAGAGATAGCATTAGGAGAAATACCTAATGTAGGTGATAGGTTGATGAGTGAAGCAAATGACCACGGCACGTGTATTCCTGTGTAACCTGCACATTCTGCACATGCATCCCAGAACTTAAAGTATAATAAAAATTATATTTTAATATAGTACCAATTAACATGTGGATACTAAAATTGAAAGTATAGTACCTTTTACAATTGCTAAAAAACACTTTTGTGTATATCTAACAAAACATGAACAGGACTTAAAGGCTGCAAAGAATAAAACTCTGATGAAAGCAATCAAAGAATGTCTAAATAGGTGGAGAGATAGTCCTTGTTCATGGACTGGAATACCTTCCATAATAAAGACGTCAATTTTTCCCAAATTGACCTGCAGTTTTAATGCATTTCATAATCCCAGCAAGATTTTTTTATAGATGTAGAAAAAATTGTTCTCGAATTTATATGGAAAGGCAAAGGGACTAGAATAGCTAAAACAATTTTGAAAAGACAAATATAGTGGGAGAAGTCAGTCCACCCAATTTCAAGGTTTATTGTATAGTTACAGCAGTCAAGACAGTGTGGTATTAGCAGAGGCTAGGTCATAGATCAATGGAATAGAATAGAAAAGCCAGAAATAGACCCACATAAATATTCCCAACTAACTATTGACAAACATGCAAAAACAATTCAATGAAGAAAAGACAGCCTTGTCAACAAATGGTGCTGGAGCAAGTAGGCATCCACAGGCAAAAAACAAAATGAAACAAAACAACAACAATAACAAACCCAGAATCTCACCCTGTCTCATATATTATACAGAAATGAACTCAAATGGACTTAAATGTAAAATATAAACCTATAAAACTTTTAGAAAAAATAAAAGAGAAAATCTCCAAGAACTAGAGGTAGTTGAAAGGTTCTTGGACTTGACACCAAAAGCACAATTCATGAAAGATAAAATGGATAAATGCTACTTCATTAAAATTAAAAATTTATGCTCTGTGAAAAACTCTGATAAGAACACAAGCTAAAAATTGGCTGAAAATATTTGCAAACTACCTTTCTGACAAATAACTAGTATCTAGAATATATTTTAAAAATCTCAAAAATCAATGGTAAAGACAAAACAAAACTCCAAATAACCCAATGAGAAAATGAGCAAAAGACATAAATAGACATTTCTCCAAAGAGGGTATACAGATGATAAAGAAGCACATGGAAAGATGCTTAACATCATCAGCCATTATGGAAATGCGAATTCAAATGACAATGAGATCTTACTATGTACCTATCAGAATAGCTAAAATAAAAATGATGAGAACATCAAATGCTGGAAAAAATACGGAGAAACTGAATCACTCATACATTGCTTGTGGGAATGTAAAATGGTAGAGCCACTCCAGAAAACAGGATTGAAAGTTTCTTAAAAATCTTACCATGTACCTATATTATTATCAGTTCTTTGGAGAGATTTTTCTATCTGCCTTTCTGACTACCACCAGATACAAAGTGAGTTCTTCAAAGATACAATAGAGACATGACTTATTTTACTCTCTCAAGCCAGCCAGGATACATGAAATGTAGTAGGTGTTCAGGAAATGCTTAGTGAATAAATTAAAGTGCTTACAATAACATCAAAGAGAGTCCAGTCATCCTGAGTGGGAAGAAAAAGAGTAACAAAGAGGAAAAGAGCATAGGATTGATGTTAGGAAGGTCTGGGTTTTCTTTCCTATATGACACAGCAATTGCATTCCAGAAAAATAAATGGGCATTTATTCCAGAGAAATGAAAATTTATGTTCTTACAAAACCTGTATACAAATATTCACAGCAGCTTTATTCATAACAGCCAGAATTTTGAAAAAATCCAGATGTCTTTAAATGAGTGAATGATTGAACAAATTGTGGTCCATCCATACCATCAAATACTACTCAGCAATAAAAAGAAACAAAATATCAATAGATGCAACAACCTGGCTGAACCTCCAGGGAATAACGTCCAGTGAAAAAGAACCAGTCCTAAAAGTTTACATACTGTGATTCTATTTCTATAACATTTGTGACATTATACAATTATAGAAATGAAGAACAATTTAAGAGTTGCCATAAATTAAGGAGGGAGTGGAAGCAGGGAAGTAGGTGTGACTATAATATGGCAACACCAGGGATCCTTGTAGCAATGGAAGTATTCTGTATCTTGACTTTACCCAAGTCAGTTTTCTGGATGTGATACTGTACTATAGTTTTTCATGATGCCACCTTTGTGGGAAACTGGGTAAAGGCTGCACAGGATCCTCGTATTCTTTCTCATAAGTGCATCTGAATCAATACTTACCTCAAAAAGAGAAGTTTAAAAATAAGTCTTAAGATAGGGTTTTTAGTTCACCAAAGCCCCTGCTATTTTTATTGTTTTCCACCTACTAATTTGCTTTTCACAGTGTGTTATATGTCTGGCACCCAAAGGCATGGGAAAGAGAAAGAAAGAAAGGAGAAAGAAAAAGAAGGAAGGAGAGAGAGAAAATGGGATTTTGCTAACAAAATACACAGAAGAAATGTCATATGGTGTTCCTCTATTGGAGATAGATGAATTCATTTTAGAAAATAGAGTGGGTTTTAGTATTTGCAGAAATTGTATTCTCATAATTGTTCAGAGACCCATATTGGAGAATGGGACCATATTTTTGGTAACACATTATGCTCTAAGGATTGCAGTGTATCTCTCTCTTCCATTAAATTCCTTGAGGGCAGGGACCATGATGTTTACTCTTTATACTCCCCTCCATTCTCCTGTCTTCCCTCCCGCAGCATAGAGGCTTAATCCAGCATTTAACAGGGGAGAGAACAGATTTCTCTGTTGATTAATAACACAGCATGATCACAGTACTAACCACAAATACCCATGATCTGTTACTACCTTTCCAACCTTTTTCTGTATGACTTCCCTCTAGGTGCCTAGTGCTTTAGCCACCCTCAACTGCTTCAGGCTATGCACACGTTGAGGAGTTTTTTCACCTCACTGCCTTTTTTCCATACCATTTCCTTTGTTTAGTATTCCCTCCTCCACCCCTATAGGTCCAGTTCCTACTGATCCTTTCACTGTTCAATCCAAAGGCTACCTCTTTGAAGAAGTCTTCCATGTTGCAAACACTATTCACAGTTGATATCTTTGTTACTTTCAGCTTTGTAGAAAAGATTTCTGTGGGTTCTGCCTTGTGCTACTGTAAGCCACTTGGGGGCAGATCTGTTCTGATCCTTCTAGATCTTCCCACAGAAATTTGTAGGGAGTGCTGCCCATAGTGGAGATTCATACATGTGCATTGAAAGAGGGAAAAAAAATGAAATCAGAATGACCAGGTTAGTGTAATGGATACTCCAAGGGTAGCTAAATAAAAATGAGAGGAAGCTAGAAAGGAAACCCAAGAGTGGGTCAGAAGGAATAGCAGACAATGTTAAAATGTTTTAAGGCTGATTTTATGTGGCATTGGTAGAGATTAGGCTGCTCACCACAGCCAGTTTCACTGTAAATCATGTAACAGACCTTGTAGAAATGCCAAGATAGTAGAAGTCTGCTTAAAATGCAGAGGTCTGAGAAACGCGTGACTTGAAACATTGTTTACTTTCTTCATTAGGAACTAAAGAGAAGCAAGCACAAGGCAGCGGGTAGCAATTACCTAATATCTTTGCCGAAAGAGAGATTTTTCAAAATGTGCTTTTCTCACTAATCCTTGAGGGGAAATGAGGTTTATTTATGGTGTCAGAAGAGAACAAGGCATTAATAGTAAAAGATTTTATATGACTTCATGTTTTTAGGAAAGTCATTTGTTTACAAATCCGACTCAATCAAACCCAAAGGTATTTAATATATTCCAGATTTGAATGTCACCTGATTTTTTTTTACCCAAATTTCAGATTAGAGGAAGTAATTCTGATAGAGTGTATACACTGATGTAAGAAGATATAGATTATAAGGATTTCCTAGCCAAGATGAAAATCTTAGACCATCCGATAGTCCAGGGGAATAATGGAATAATTAAATGCATTTCTTCCATCTCCAGCTTTAACTAAGATCATGTGGTAATGGGGCTGTCTAAAGTTACTTAACTGTTTTGTTTGATAATTCAGGATAACAATCATTTGACCAAGAAATAATTATGTAAATAAGACACAAACAGACTGCAGTACAGCTATATGAAAATAATTATGGTTAATTTCATTCTCTTTCATTTGCTCACAATTTTTTTTTTTTTTTTTGAGATGGAGTCTCGCTCTGTCACCCAGGCTGGTGCAGTGGCATGATGTCGGCTCACTGCAACCTCTGCCTGCTGGGTTCAAGCAATTCTCCTGCCTCAGCCTCCTGAGTAGCTAGGACTACAGGTGCATGCCACCATGCCTGGCTAATATTTTGTATTTTTTTAGTAGCGATGGGGTTTCACCATACTGGCCAGGCTGGTCTTGAACTCTTGACCTCATGATCTGCCCACTTTGGCCTCCCAAAGTGCTGGGATTACAGGTGTGAGTGACTGCACCTGGCCTGCTTACCAATTCTTAAAGAAGATATCTAGTCACTAAAAATGATATCTCACATTTGGCCAAAACTTTATTCTTCCTAAAATATGTTTGCATAGTTTGTTTGATCTTCTTACCATAATCTTACGATTCAAGCAAGGATTATTATTTGTGTTTTACCCAAGAACAAACTAAGACTCAAAACATTCAAACAAATCCTCAAGCCCCTCAAATCTGCCAAAGAAATAATATATGAGATTTTAGAGCTGGAAGGAATCTCATGAGATGATACCTGTTTTCGTAAGCCTCATTAGATGTGCTTAATAATGTAGTTGATTGAGCAGTCTTTTTATCCAACTGCCACTTTAAGGTGTGTGGCGTTACTCTCTCATTTTGCAGATTAGGTATCTGGCAGGTTTGCACCTTGGCCAAGGTCACATGGCTGGGACGCTCTGGTGGCAGCATGCACACTTCACAGTGGGGCACACTTCACAGTGGGACAGGGGAGCCGCTCCGAGGTTCTACTGTGCATCAGTTAAGGTCTTGTTCTAGAACATCCAGACTCACTTGTGTACCCCAACTTCTAC
Source organism: Chlorocebus sabaeus (assembly GCF_047675955.1). Classification (NCBI taxonomy): domain Eukaryota; kingdom Metazoa; phylum Chordata; class Mammalia; order Primates; family Cercopithecidae; genus Chlorocebus; species Chlorocebus sabaeus. Next base: position 99,274,777 of record NC_132911.1, read on the forward strand.
CCTGAATCTGCAGGGGAGATGTGACATGAAATGAAGTGACTTGCACTTACAGGCAAACAGCAGTCTCCTCAGTTATCAGAAAAGCGATGATGTCCCATACTGAGGGGATCCCTGTACACAAAAGCAGATAGTAAGCCTCTGCAGGAGACCCCATGGCAGGTGAGCTGCTGGGTAACTCACTCATTAAAGAGTGGGCTCCACCACTGATGATACCAGCATCTTGCCTGAGGAGTCTTAGCGTACTAATGAAGCTACCACAGCAGAGACCTAGCACAGAGTCTCCTAGAAGAATATCTGGCACAACAAGCTGAGGTGTAATATATAAGGGAGGGGTAAAGAGTTTTCCCCTCTGAAAAATGGAACACTGATGACAACAGGTTTCTTCAGTGGATTTAAATCCTGATTAAGAACAGAATTACCTAGTCAGATTGCATACGGCATTTTCTTCCCTTCATAATAACGGTAGCAAGAAAGGTGGAAGGCAGTACAACCTGAGTATCCCTTTTCTGAAATGCTTGGGATGAGAAGTGTTTCAGATTTTGGATTTTTTCAAATTTTGAATATTTGCATTATACTTACAAAATCCAGAAATCTAAAATCCAAAATGTTCCAAAGAACATTTCCTTTTAGCATGACCTTTGAGTGTCTTGCCAGCACTCAAAAAGTTCTGGGTTTGACAGCATTTCAGATTGTGAACTTTTGGATTACGGATGCTCAACCTCAACTTTGTGCTTTGAACTAGGTAAGCCCTTTTGAGGGTTGCTTTCAAATTCCTAAACTATAGCTTTGGGAGTCATTAAACTGAAAGCTTTCCCAGGATTTGTGGTTAACTGAATTGTATTAAGTTGCCTATTATTCCTCTAGTCTAGTTATTGTTTTAAAAACAAAGTGTCTGACTAACTTATAGGGTCATTAATTTGTGCTTTATTCGTATCTTGGCCTCAAGAAGGTAACTAGGCCTTTGTGTTCTCTTGCCTCAGGTACCTCAGAAGTTGCTGGAAGACCGCTCTGTGAAGGGATTATGCCAGGTTTGTTCCAAGAGGAAAGAAATGGCTTGGAGGGTGGAGTTGGATGTGGACAACTTGGGAAAGTAGGAAGTATTTCCAGAACTGGAAATGGGTGTGAGACTGCAGGTTCTTGAGCAATGAACAGCATTGGGGTTCCTCACAGTTGTTGCTGAGAACCTCAGAAAGGAAGGTCCGCTGGGCCACTTGACCTCCAGATGCCAGAGCACCCCGCTAAGGCAAAAGCATATGTCCTAGCATGACATGTAAGCACAGCGCCTCCTGTCTTCATGAAGCCACCTTGCTTTGTACCCTAAGCTTGTTTGCAGTAGAGCAGTATGGACCCTCTTCACATGTTAGGACCAGGGAAAGTCCCACAGCACCTTTGAATGATGTCCCCTAGTGGAAGAGGACATTGATAATAACTAAAATGAAATTTCTTGCCAATTCATTGGCATCTGGAGCAGGTTAAATTTGATTTAGAGAAATATTAAGAAATGTGACATTGTCTATCATTATAATATAAAGATAGTAGACTAACAGTACATGGGTAGATCTTAAAGTGTACACTACACAGTCACACCTGCTATTTCCTTTTGTCTTTACAATAACTCTGTAAAGGGGTTAATGTTGAGGTCAAATCACTTTGTAAGTGATTTTCCCAAGGTCCCAGAGCTTATAATGGACAAGGCAGCTCTAGCTGTTGCCACTTGTAAAAGGGGATCCCATACTTCAGGTCTGGGCTATCACATTCTTTGTTTTTCTCCATCTGCAATGGAGGCAACCATTTAGCAAACATTCTCCAAGGAACTACAACACACTGGGTCCTGGACAAGGCATGGGGATCCAACACCCAGTAAGACACAGTCCCTGCCCTCAAGGAATCTCAGCCCTGAAGAGAAGAGCTCCTGGGGAAGGATGGGGACCCTGGTGTGGGGAGCTGGGAGATGAGGTTCATGGGAAGGCAGGAACCAGATGGTGAATAAATGTGCTCCAAATTTTGGTTCAGCAACTGTGAAGACCATTATAGGGGTTTCACTTTTTTAATTTTTATTTTTATTAAACTTTAAGCTCTGGGGTACCTGTGCAGAACATGTAGGTTTGTTACATAGGTATACATGTGCCATGGTGGTTTGCTGCACCCATCAACCCATCATCTACATTAGATATTTCTCCTAATTCTATCCCTCCCCTAGACCCTTACCTGCCAACAGGCCCCAGTGTGTGATGTTCCCCTCTTTGTGTCCATGTGTTCTCATTGTTCAACTCCCACTTATGAGTGAGAACATGCAGTGTTTGGTTTTCTGTTCTTGTGTTAATTTGCTGAGAATGATGGTTTCCAGCTCATCCATGTCCCTGCAAAGGACATGAACTCATCCTTTTTATGGCTGCGTAGTATTCCATGGTGTATATGTGCCGCATTTTCTTTATCCAGTCTATCATTGATGGGCATTTGGGTTGGTTCTAAGTCTTTGCTATTGTGAAGGAGTTTCACTTCTTATTTTCTTTTAAAATTATAGAAGTATTGAATTATTAATGAATAATTCAGTTGGAGTCAATTCAAGCCAATAATGAAACCAACACTTATGGAAGAACAACACATGTTATCTAAAACACTTGGTGCCTTAATTCAACAAATATTTTAAAGTGCTAAGCCCTGTGTGATGCTGGCAATGCAGTGGTAAACAAGATGAGTATGTCTCTGTCCTCAATGAGTTTGTATTCTGGTTGGAAAGAGATAGAAAATACACACCTTAGAAAGTGACCTGTTTTTAATATTGTTAAGTTTTAACAATAATATTATTCATAGTAATGTTATTGTTAAGTTTTAACAATAATATTATTCATAGTAATGTTATCGTTAAGTTTTTTTTTTTTTTAAAGCAGGTCACTTTAAAAAGTTTTTTTATTTTAAGTTCCAGGATACATGTGCAGGGCGTGCACATTTGTTACGTAGGTACACATGTGCCATGGTGGTTTGCTGCACCTGTCAACCCATCAGCTAGTTATTAAGCTCTGCATGCATTAGCCATTTGTCCTGATGCCCTCACTGCCTCCTCCCCACCACAGACCCCAGTGTGCGCTGTTCCCCGCCCTGTGTCCATGTGGTCTCATTGTTCAGTTCCCACTTATGAGTAAGAACATGTAGTGTTTGGTTTTCTGTTACTGTGTTAGTTAGTTTGCTGAGGATAATGGCTTCCAGTTTCATCCATGTACCTGCAAAGGACATGATCTTATTCCTTTTTACAGCTGCGTAGTATTCCATGGTGTATATGTACTGCATTTTCTTTATCCATTCTATCATTGATGGGCATTTGGATTGATTCCATGTCTAAAAGCAGGTCTGTTTCTAGGGTCTGTATTATCTATCTCTTGGATTCTTTCCATGATAATACATTTAGAACTAGTTCATTCTTTTAAATTGCTGCATGATATTATTCCATAATAAAGATGTACTATATTTAACTCTTCTTCTATTGATGATTACTCCAGCTGTTCTAGCTCTTCTGCTGTGACAGACAGTGCTGCAATGAGCATCCTTAGACTGATATTCTTATTGGTGCTTTTTTTTTGTTGGATGGGGTTCTAGGAGGGACAGCTGGCCCTAAAGGTTCATTCTTTTTAAAATGTTAATATATACTGGCAGACAACTCTTCAAGCAGGTTGTGGCAATAGATAAACATGCAGAAGTCTGCATTCTTTTTCATTCTTTGACGTTCACAATCTCCTTACTTTTTGCCAATCTTATAGGTGAAAAATATAACTATTGTTCTTTAAAATTTGTGATTACAAGACAACTAGACCTCAAGAATATTTCCATATGTTTATTAAGTATTTCATTTCCTCGTAAATGAATCACCTTTGTCCATTTTTCTGTCGTATTGTTAATCTTCTCTCCAGTGTATGGGCACTCTATATACATTAGGCATATGTACTCATATAGGTACTGCATATTTTTCCTCCCATTTTATCATTTGCCTTTCAACTTTGTTTATTGAGTTGCCAAAGGGTTTTCAGCAAGGGAGTAACAGATTGTATTTCCATTTCTGAAAGTCCATTCTGCAAGCACATGGAGGATTGATGAAAAGGAACACAATTAGCAGGGCAACTATTAGGAGTTTGTAGGAGGGCACTATTCCAGGAAGTGAATGGTGAGGGACTGAGTTAAGTCAGTGGCAGTGGGAAGTGAGAGGGAAAATTGATTTGTGAGTGTAAAGCAAGTGATATGACTTTGTGACTGATTGAATAGAGGTTGCAAGGGAAATTGAAGTTGACTTTCAGGTTACTGACCCAGGTGAGTTAGGGGCTGTTGGTGGCACTTACTGAGAGGGCATGTGAGAATGGAGGTATGAAGTTTGGATTTGAATAGGAGTTTGGGGTGTTTAAGGGATGTCTAAATAGAGAAACTCAATAAACTGTTGGGTCTTGGGGTGTAGCACACAGGAGAATGGGCTGGGCTGAGGAGCAGGTGCGAGGATGTGGCAGTTCACAGATGGTCACTGCAGATGTGGGAGTGAGTGAAGCTGCTCTGAGGGAATGCAGTTTCTGAGCGGTGCAGGGGTCTGAGGAGGAAGTCTGTGAGCATCCATGTTTGTAGAGTTCACTGAGAAAATGAGCTGGTAATGAAGGCTCTTTCTTGGCTTGAGGCCACAGATGGCAGCCCACACTCACCAGCAACAGAGGGGCCTTCAGTGGGCAGCTGTTTGCTCTGGTGTGGGGCCTTCAGTCTGAGAAGAGGGCTGTGATGGGAGTCCCACCCCATCTCCTGCAGACAGTTCTCTCCATGCCCCTCTTTCCCGCCTGCAACCTGGGCAGGATCCAGGGATTCTCCCAGTTTTTCTCTCATTGAAAGCTGCAGTCCTGAAGTCTCACTGCCACCATTTCTTTGCTTCCCCCTGCTTTAAGCCGAGGCCAGTGCACCCCACCATCTGTGTTTCTCTCTCTTCACATTCTCTAGGGGACCTAGGTCTCTCTTTGACCCCCATTGCCGAGCTCAATTTACCATTTCAGTGAGAGGTGGTGGAATCTTTCACTAGCTCACTACAGCTTAATTTATGCCAAGGAAGTGAAATGAATTCTTCTTAATGAAGTTCCAGTGAATGAGCTCACCCCACATTTGGTTTTTGATTTAAAAGACCACTCCAAGATCTTGTCTGTCCTCCAAATACCAGAACACTGGCTCCTGTCCATATGGGAATATTTGTTGTGTAAACCAGATTGATATGTAGCAATTTCAAAAAATTATTTATACCTAATTTTTGTCCAGTGGAATGAGAGGAATTCTAGGCTGCACAGAAAGATAAGACATCAGTGTTTGTCTCTATTGATAGTGACACAGGTTTACAGAAGGACTTATGAACATAGACATGATCTAAGAAGCCAACGTTTATGGAAGAACAACACACGCTATGTAAAACACCTGGTGCCTTAAACAGGAATATGATACTTTCTCATTTATCCAAATGTGACTTGGCAATTAACTCATAGTCTCTGGCTCAGTGGCTGTTTGTCTCTTCACTTTGATGCAGTTTAAATTTGGCACAAATCTAGGGCCATCCGTAGTTGAAACTGCCATTGCCAGTGAGTCATAACCATTGAATGTTATGGTTGGAAGGGGCTTTAGAGATCATCTACGCCAACCCCCTCATTTTTCAGATGAGGAAACTGAGCATAGAAACTTGCCTAGGATCATATGACCAGCTGACATCACTGGATGTATCCTAGGTTTCTCTGATCTCCAGTCCTGTGGAGCCAGTACACCACCACAGTGTTGTTACTTAGTGGTAGTCAGGAATGGGTGGCTTGTGTGTTTGGGTGGCTATTGACCCCTCCTGTCCTTCATTTAACTCTCCCCACCCGCAGTGTCTCCAAATAAACATACAAGTTGCTGTGGTTTGTATATCCCTTCTAAAACTCATGTTGAAATTTAATTGCCATTGCGATGATGTTAAGAAGTAGAACCATTAAGAGGTGAACAGGCCATGAGGCCTCTGCCCTCATGAATGAATAAATGTCATTATTGTGGGAGAGGTTTGTCATCCAGACAGTAGGTTGTTAAGAAAAGCGAGTTTGGTCCTCTCTTACTTTTGTGCATGCTCTTTCGGCCTTCTGCCTTCTGCCATGAGATGACACAGGAAGAAGGCCCTTGCCAGATGCAGAGCCCTTGACTTTGAACTTCACAGCCTCCATAACTGTAAGAAATAAATCTTTGTTTTTTTATAACTTACCCAGTCTCAGGTATTCTGTTAGAGCAGCACAAAATGGATGAAGATGCAAGTACAACCCTGCCTTTGCTAAGCAAACTCAGCCTTAGACAAGGCCTCTGACTTCCCGTCTAAGAAGATAGGTACTTGTAAGCTCCTCCATCTAGAAATTATGTATTGGGCTTTGAGGATTGAATGATGAATCTGGCAGCAATGCGACGGATACATTAGGAGTTAAGAGAAGTGTATAATTTACCAGACATTAGATAATAAAGAAGGACGGTGAGATAACGGGCTACCCATAGTTCACCTCCATTTTTCTCCACTTGTTTTTATATTTGGCTCCAGTGATGTGTACAGTATCTTAAGCACCAATGGGAGGTTGTTTTTTTTTTAAAACATCTTCCCCCTTTATACTGAACTGGTTAATGAACTGAGTAATAATAATGGCCAGGAAAAAAAAGTGAAAATTTATTTTATTGATGTTTGTGTATATAATCATGCCAATAAAAATATAAAATAAATATTATAGTACAAAAAGGAAAAAGTAATACATTAAAACTTTTAACTTATATTAATGTGTTTTTTTGAGAAAAGGGAAAAATCCTTATATCAGTCAGAAACGGTAATGAATAATAATATTACAGTTTGTTATTGAGCCTTCTACAAATTTGTCAATGGCAAATTTATCTTCTTTGAATATTCATGTTCAATAGGCAGTACAGCCAGATTCATCAACTTCACTCATAGCTGATAGAAAACTTTCTATTAATTTCAATTTTTTTTATGTATGGCAATAAATATATAAATAGGAAAAGTCTCATACATAACCAAATTTGATAGAGAATCGTAAAGATCCTAATCATAATATTCCAGAAATTGCAATACTGGTCATGTCTTTTTTTAAGGCACATTTCTAGTGTCTTTCAGATATCTCTCAGTAGAAACATTTCCATTAAATTACTTTCACTAGAAAATTCATTAGAGATCTCTATTATTTCTGGTAAGAATTTCCAAAGTTTTAATTCTTAAGCAAAATATCATTTTAAAAATGGCTGAATGATGGAGAATATTGACATTTTTTGATCCATGATTTTAGAACTAGTACCCAGGTCTTGGAGAAAACATTTAAGGGACTCATATATTGCCTTGTAATTGCTTTTGGCAGTGTAAGATCAGCATCTTTTGTGGTTTCTTCTGGCATCCTTCAAAGTTTGATTCTTTTTTTCTAGGACATGTAAGGAAATTCATTTCCTTACATTTTAATGTTGCATAGTAAATGGCCTTCTCTACTGTCTCTGCGAGTTTATCTAAAGGATCAGTTTCAAAACTTGCTGTCTTGCTATACATTGTTCAAGGTGAATTCTGGTTGTTTGCAAACATTTTTGTGTCTGATTAATCTCATTGTATTAGTTCATTTTCATGCTGCTGATAAAGACATACCCGAAACTTGGCAATTTACAAAATAAAGAGATTTAATTGGACTCACAGTTTCATGTGGCTGAGGAGGCCTCACAATCATGGCAGAAGGCAAGGAGGAGCAAGTCACATCTTATATGATAACAGCAGGTGAAAACAGAGCTTGTGCAGGGAAACTCTCATTTTTAAAACCATCAGATCTTGTTAGACTTACTATTACAAGAACAGTGCAGGAAAGACCCAACCCCGTAATTCAATCACCTCCCACCAGGTTCCTCCCATGACATGTGAGAATTATGGGAGTTACAAGTCAAGATGAGATTTGGGTGGGGACACATATCATTCACAAACCATATCATTCCACCCCTGGCCCTCCAAATCTCATGTCCTCACATTTCAAAAACAATCATGCCTTCCCAACAGTCCCTCAAAGTCTTTTTTTTTTTTTGAGACGGAGTCTCGCTCTGTCGCCCAGGCTGGAGTGCAGTGGCCAGATCTCAGCTCACTGCAAGCTCCGCCTCTTGGGTTTACGCCATTCTCCTGCCTCAGCCTCCCATGTAGCTGGGACTACAGGCACCTGCCACCTCGCCTGGCTAGTTTTTTGTATTTTTTTTTTTTTTTTTTAGTAGAGACGGGGTTTCACTGTGTTAGCCAGGATGGTCTCGATCTCCTGACCTCGTGATCCGCCCATCTCGGCCTCCCAGAGTGCTGGGATTACAGGCTTGAGCCACTGCGCCCGGCCAAAGTCTTAACTCATTTGAGCATTAACTCAGAGGTCCACAGTCCAAAGTCTTATCTGAGACAAGGAAAGTCCCTTCTGCCTATGAACCTGTAAAATCAAAAGCAAGCTAGTTACTTCCTAGATACAGTGGGGTACAGGTATTGGGTAAATACAGCTGTTGCAAATGGGAGAAATTGGCAAAAGCAAAGGGGCTGCAGGCCCCATGCAAGTCCAAAATCCACTGGGGCAGTCAAATCTTAAAGCTCCAAAATGATCTCCTTTGACTCCATGTGTCACATTCAGGTCATGGTGATGCAAGAGGTGGATTCCCATGGTCTTGGGCAGCTCTATCCCTGTGGCTTTGCAGGGTACAGCTTCCCTCATGGCTGCTTTCACGGACTGGTGTTGAGTGTTTGCAGCTTTTCCAGTTGCATGGTGCAAGATGTCAGTGGATCTACCATTCTGGAGTCTGATGGTCCTCTTCTCACAGCTCCACTAGGTGGTACCCCAGTAGGGACTCTGTATGGGGGCTCCAGCCCCACATTTCCCTTCTGCACTGCCCTAGCAGAGGTTCTCCATGAGAGTCTTGCCCCTGCAGCAAACTTCTACCTGGACATCCAGACATTTCCATACATCCTGTGAAATCTAGGCAGAGGTTCCAAAAACCTCAATTCTTCACTTCTTTGCACTTGCAGGTTCAACACCTCATGGAAACTGCCAAGGTCTGGGACTTGCACCCTCTGAAGCCATGGCCCCAGCTCTATGTTGGCCCCTTTTAGCCATGGCTGGAGTAGCTGGGACACAGGGCACCAAGTCCCTAGGCTGCACACAGATGGTGACCCTGGGCCTGCACACAGATGGTGACCCTGGGCCTGGCCCATGAAACCATTCTTTTACTCCTAGGCCTCCGACCTGTGATGGGAGGGGCTTCCATTGCCTCTGACACATACTGGAGACATTTTCCCCATTGTCTTGGGGATTAACATTTGGCTCCTTGTTACTTATGCAAATTTCTGCAGCTGGCTTGAATTTCTCCTCAGAAAGTGGGATTTTCTTTTCTATCGCATTGTCAGGCTGTGAATTTTCCAAACTTTTATGCTCCGCTTCCCTTATAAAACTGAATGCCTTTAACAGCACCCAACTCACCTCTTGAATGCTTTGCTGCTTAGAAATTTCTTCTATCAAATACCCTACATCATCTCTCTCAAGCTCAAAGTTCTACAAATCTCTAGGGCAGGGGCAAAATGCCACCAGTCTCTTTGCTAAAATATAACAGGAGTCACCTTTGCTCCAGTTCCCAACAAGTTCGTCATCTCTATCTGAGACCACCTCAGCCTGGACCTTATTGTCCACATTGCTATCAGCATTTTGGGCAAAGCCATTCAACAAGTCTCTAGGAAGTTTCAAACTTTCCCACATTTTCCTGTCTTTTTCTGAGCCCTCCAAACGGTTCTACCCTCTGCCTGTTACCCAGTTCTAAAGTTGCTTCCACATTTTTGGGTATCTTTTAAGCAGCACCCCACTCTTCTGGTACCAATTTACTGCGCTAGTCCATTTTCACACTGCTGATAAAGACATACCTGAGACTGGGAAGAAAAAGAGGTTTAATGAACTTACAGTTCCACGTGGCTGGGGAAGCCTCACAATCATGGTGGAAGGCAAGGAGGATCAAGTCATATCTTACAAGGATGGCAGCAGGCAAAAAGAGAGCTTGTGCAGGGAAACTTCCATTTTTAAAACCATCAGATCTTGTGAGACTTATTCACTATCATGAGAACAGTGCAGGAGAGACCAACCCCCATAATTTAATCACCACCCATCAGGTTCTTCCCATGACATGTGGAAATTGTGGGAGTTACAATTCAAGATGAGATTTGGGTAGCACTCATCCAAAGCTTCACAACAGAAATAAAAAAAGATTACTTGGAAAATAAAAATAATTATATAAAGGAACGAATAAAACTTGAGCTGATCATTTTGTGCCACATTTTCTTTTAGATGGCATAGTACTTCAAAGGTTGACATTAACTTCACAAAATTTGTCATTCCCATGGGCACAGCCTCATCTTGCCTGGAAAAGCTTTCTCATAGTTATACCTACATTATGCAGAATTTTCCAGCAAGGAGGTGATACTGAAGTGAATGAATTACTTTTTCCTGAAGTTCCAAAAAAGTAAGAACTTTAAGTAGTCACACAGAATGTCAAAGTATTTCAAGCTCTATTTCTGTGCCTTCACAATCACTGTGCTATTATTGTTTGTTTTGAATCTACTGAATAAATACAGGAATATGTAGAACTACAGGGCTGGAGAGCTGAATTGTACCCAAAATTAACTTCTGAATTATGCCCAACCCACTCTCCAAACAAATGTGTGCCACTGAGTCTGCATGTGTTGAGGGTTGGCTGTATAACTAGGAGTTTTCTGAATTAACCTTCGTGCATAAGATAATATTAAATAACAAATGAAAATGTGCTAATTTGAGGCTTGTGTATTAGTTTTAAAATGGAAATTGTAATAATTGTTTAGAACTTAGACCAACTAAGGATTTTTTTTTTTTTAGGAAACAGTAGCTTCTCATTGACATTGTTTAGAATTGCCAGCACATGGTGATAATAAAAAGCAGATCGACTTTTTAGTCAGTTTTATTACTGTTTTTACATCCTCTACAGAAAATGTTCCCAGTGTACCAGTTAGATGCACTTGCTTCTCCAACCTTTGCATGCCGCTGCCAGTGTTCATTCTGATTCTAATTTTTGGAAGGTGCCTATGTACCTGGATATCTTTGTCCTCCCATTTCTGTTCTTATCTTGCCCTTTAGAGATCATGCCTATCCCCAACCCTTTCTTTGACTTCCATGAAGACATGGCAGGAAAGGAGAAAGAAGATCAAAGTGTCATGGCAGATAAAGCAGTTACTCGATACCACCTTCCTCCTTGTCTGTTGCTCTTCTCTGTAACAACTAAAAGTGTGAAGATGAAGTGGGTTAATGCAAGTCTCATATTTAGAACTACATTTAACACATAGTAAGTACTTAATCAATGCTGGCAATTACTTGCAAATAATCAGAATGAGAGTTTGGCCATCTGGTTATAGCAAGTCCTTGGAATGGGGGCATCATTAGACTTAGATCCTTCCTTATGCCCTTTCCTCACATGACTCGAGTGTTAGGAGACTGAGTCTTCTGCAGAAGTTACTTTCTCCACCGTGTCGAAGGAATCATGCTTCTGTATGTGACTGTCAGGCATTTTGGAAAGCAGACATATCAATCATGCACACTGGACATTGTCATCCTGGTGTGGCACCGGCTCTGGAATTGAGTCCTGGGTCATTAAGGTTTCTCATCAGATACCTTCATCACCAACACATATTCAGAGAGCCCAATGTGAAAACAGGGACTTGTGCTTCCCTCAGATTTGCCCTGGTAGATGAGTATTACATTGAGGGCAATAAAATCATGCCTGCCAACGAGAATTGCCTAATAAGGGTAGGGGCTTTTCACTCATTTAAAAAAATAAAACATTATTTACATTACAAAGAGAAAACAGAGATTAGTGTTTTCTATGTGTTTTGAAAGTTCTATATACTAATTTCCCACTTAAAGCAAAATAGCTAATATTTCTGTCATAGCTGAAAGTTCCTTCATTATTTGTTCATTTTAAAACTGGATCCATGTCTTCAGACCTTGGCTACTGTACAAGAGGTCTAAGGCAAAAAGAGATAGTGGAACTGGACTGGGCGAGAGCGGGTAGTAGTGTAATGTGTGGTATCTTGGCCCACAGAAGAATGCTAAAGACTGCCTTGACAGGTGAGTTCATGAATGGCCCTTATAATCAAGGAAAAGAATTTACTCCAAAAGACAAAACAAAACTCCACCACCACCACCAACAAAAACTCAGCTAAACTAGGAAGAGTAAGAAATAAGGAATCTTAATTAGATGTAGCATTTCCATTGGTGTCAAAGAAATATCTTCATGATCTCTTGCTAGAATGGGTAGTTTGAGCTCTCAGTCTTCCAGATTATGTAAAGAAGCAGTACATAAATATCACTCTGTCCCTGGCTTGTTTATTCAACTCTTGACCTGAGCTTTAGGAGGCAAATGTTTGGTCGCTACTGATGGACCAGTAGAGCAGAGGCAGCATTTGAGAAGAGCTAGGGCTCCTTCCATGACACTTGTTACCCACCAGAAATCTAATGATCTCAGAATGTTTCTAATCCATGCTGATTATGATAAATCCCTATTGCCAAACTAAGTCATGAAACACTGATTCAAAGGAAAACCAGCCCCATGCTGCTTGCTATGTATCAGTGAACTGCTCAGCACCTTCTCTTTCCATGTCTTATTTTTTATATGTTTGACTATGTTGATGTTATACAGCTGTGAAATTGTGTAATCTGCATTTATGTAACCCTTGTTACTTGAATCTGAACTAAGAGGATGTTCTATTTTGCCAAAAACTCTCGGCTAGCTTAAATACAATGAAATAACACCACACTATTAACACCTTATGTGCTATGAGAAACTTCACATTTAGCAGCCCAAAGGTTAAGGTTTGGACTTCCAAACCTTAGAGTGTTGGAGTCCTCTGTGTGTGTGTGTGTGTGTGTGTGTGTAGCAACTTGTCTTTTATTTTTAAGGGAGTGCTCACTTGAGAGTGCAGCAATCACTTAGATTTATACAGAGCTATTTAGGAGAAAACTCAGTGTGAGCAAGTTAAGCTGTTCCTCCAGTTCAGCAGCAGATTCATCAAAGCATTAACTGGAGGACATTCTGACTGGGTAAGCAACAGTGGATTAAAAGGGCTGGTAGAAAGATCTAGACTAGAGGATATTTCTCCTGGTGGTGATCTTGCTTCAGTTCAAGGTTAATTATGAAAGTAATTTAAAAAATCTAGAATTATTTTGAAAGGGAAGAGCAAACTCAGAGTTGGGTGTGTATACAAGGTGTCATCCCTGGAGAGTTCCCTCTAGAGGCAGAGGAGCCTCAGATCCAAAGCAGGCAGACAACTGAACAGGAAGCGTGACACAATGTACTCCCATGTCTTGGGCAAGATTTACAACCATCACGTTTTACCCCCTGATTAGAATGGGAAGAAAAAGACCATGTTGCTTCCAAGGTCAGCTACTTGGGACAGGCAGATGTGAATACAGGACAAGGTTAGGTGCTAAAAGTTGCGGGTGGGGGTACTTGGTGTGTCATATGATTGTAGAACGACTCATTTTTCTAAAAATGAAAGAAAGTCCATGTTATCCTCTCTCCCTTAACATGAGAATGAAGTGCTTCCCACTCAGGAGTGATTTTTTGCAGGACAGATAGAGAATAAGTATGCAGGACCAGCTGGAAGCAGCTCTGTGAGATTACTTAGATGTGGTTTCAGGCATGTGAAGGATGCCTCCAAGACAAGGCAGGACAGTTACTGCCTGATGTTAATGTTTTTAGGATTTTAGACTACTTTACAAGTTGAGTTTGGATTGTTTGTGAATCTTCATTTCTGTGTGGGTGCTTTTTCTGCAATTAGAGGGTTCTAACGCCAGATGGCACCTTTGTTGTAGTCATAAGGTCTGAAGAATTGGAATTCTCACCTAATATATGAGTGTGTATGTGTGTATAAATGTATAGATGTATTTATGCACCCTTAGTGTATGTACATTTACATATGTATATGCATACATGTGTGTGCATATACTTTATGTAATGCATGATGGCTTTACAAAAACTTTAACATGGTGGCAAAAGAGGATAGACTTTGGATCTTGACTGTGTGGAATCAAAGCCCAGCTCCGTTACCTATTAGCCTTGATGATTTCGGAAAGTTATGTAATCTACCTACAAAGCAGTTTCCTCATTTGTAAAATGCGGTTAAATAATAGAGCCTATTTCATAGGGTTGTGAGAGATAAATGAGTTAACATATTTAAATGCCTTGTGTAGTGCCTGGTATATGATAACTACATAGATGTTAACTCTTATTTATGTAATTTATTCAAAAGTTGATCTGTGGCCAGGTGCGGTGCCTCATGTCTATAATCTCAGCACTTTGGGAGGCCGAGGCAGGCGGATCACCTGAGGTCAGAAGTTTAAGACCAGCCTAGCCAATGTGGTGAAACCTGTCTACTAAAAATATAAGAAAATTAGCTGGGCGTGGTGGTGGGCATCTGTAATCCCAGCGACTCGGGAGGTTGAGGCAGGAGAATTGCTTGAACCTGGGAGGTGGAAGTTGCAGAGAGCCAAGATCACACCATTGTACTTCAGCCTGGGCAACAAGAGTGAAACTCCATCTCAAAAAAATAAATACATAAAAAAGTTGATCTGTGATTATCCTCCCAAAAGCGATTCCTCCCTGGTGTGTGACAGCCATAGGATGTGGGGGAGGAGTCTGTCTCCTTACCCACAAATACAAGTAAGGGCCCTGATTTATACATTATTCTTGCTCTAGTGACTGGTCCAGGCAATCCAGATATAAGTCAGTCAGTAGATAGCATTGTCCGGAGCACTGGAATTTATCCAGGTGCAAGAAGGGTTGTTGACCTAGGTAATCCCAACAAAATGTGAGTAGAAGTTTTCTGGAGCTTTGGAGAAATAAGGCGTCTTGTGATATATTGATTCAAACTCTAAGCTGCTGAAATTCTTGCTACTATATAGGAGACAAACTGAAGATGTTGCTGATTTCATACAGAAAGAATAGAGAGACCAAAGAAAGCCAACCCTTGAAGATATTATGAAACTGTTGGAAGGGCAGGTCCTGAGACCCATACAGTCCTTCTCGATACAAGATCAAAATACATATCTATATTAGCCTGTTCTTGCACTGCTATAAATAAATATCTGAAACTGGGTAATTTATAAAGAAAACAGGTTTAATTGGCTCATAGTTCTGCAGGCTGTACAGGAAGCATGGCAGCATCTGCTTCTGGGGAGGACTCAGGGAGCTTTTACTTATGGCAAAGGCAAAGTGGAAGCAGGCGTCTTACATGGCAGAAGCAGGACCAAAAGGGTCGAGGGAGGTGATACAGACTTTTAAACAACCAGATCTCCTCTATCACTATACAGTACCAAGGGGGAATGGTGCTAAACCATTCATGAGAACTCTTTCCCCATGATCCAGTCACCTCCCACCAGGCCCTACCTCCAGCATTGGGGATTGCATTTCAGCATGAGATTTGGGTGGGGACACAAATCCAAACCATATCAATATCTTTATTAAAGTAGCTGAATCAGGCCATTACTAGTAATTACTAATCCTGTAAGATGATGTAATATGAAAGTAGAAAAAAAAAAAAAGCAAAATTCCTGGATGCTTCTTCTTCTTCTTCTTCTTCTTCTTCTTTTTTTTTTTTTTAAAAGAGTCTTGCGCTGTTACCCAGGCTGGAATACAGTGGTGTGATCACAGCTCACTGCAGCCTTGAACTCCTGAGTTCATGTAATACTCCTGCCTCGGCCTCCTAAATAGCTGGGGGACCTACAGGCACATGCCACCATGCTCAATAATTTTTTTTTTTTTTTTTTTTTGAGACGGAGTCTCGCTCTGTCGCCCAGGCTGGAGTGCGGTGGCCGGATCTCAGCTCACTGCAAGCTCCACCTCCCGGGTTTACGCCATTCTTCTGTCTCAGCCTCCCGAGTAGCTGGGACTACAGGCGCCCGCCACCTCGCCCGGCTAGTTTTTTGAATTTTTTTTTTTTTTTTAGTAGAGACGGGGTTTCACCGTGTTAGCCAGGATGGTCTCGATCTCCTGACCTCGTGATCCGCCTGTCTCGACCTCCCAAAGTGCTGGGATTACAGGCTTGAGCCACCGCACCCGGCCAGATAATTTTTTTAAAGTAAATTTTGTAGAGATAGGGTCTCACCATGTAGCCCAGACTGGTCTTGAACTCCTGGACTCAAGCGACCCTCTTGCCTTGGACTCCCAAACTGCTGGAATTACAGGTGTGAGCCACCATGCTCAGCTAGCACACTGGACCCTTCTTTACTAATCCTTGGCTACAGTGCAAAATTCTTGGTTCTTCGCTCCTTTCACTTTAGAGCTTCAGAGAACATGCTTCAGTTCTTTGAGCTCACTGATTTAATTCTGTGTTGAAATAATGATGTTTATCTGAAACATAGCTCTGTGGGTGAATTTGTAATTGAAATCTCTGGTGCTGTAGCCTCCTTATAGCCCTAGCTTGATTTTTAGACCTTCTCTCTCAGATAGAATAAACTTCTGGAAAGGAGGGGCAGTTAAGAACAGCATAGTGCAGTTTTCCCCAAGCAAGAAAAGAACTTCTGCTAGCTAATGGTTGTTATGTTAGAAACAAAATCAAGTCATAAAGTTTCTGTGGTCAAAGCAGTTTAGAAAAAATTGGGTTTAATAAATGTAATTATTATTTTTTAATTGCAATATCTTTCAGACATCTAAAAAGTAAAACATTTGTTATAATAACTATTGTAAAACTAAACAGCATGAAATCTCGATGGCTTAACAGACTAAGATGTATTTCTAGTTCATGACATGATCCAATGCTAGGGTTCTTGCTTAGGAGGCTGCCTCTGAGAGGTCATCTATAAAGCCAAACTCAATTCATTGGAATTTCTTCATCCTCAACAGTAGCTTCCAAAGTCACCCTAGGTTTATATCCATTCTAGACAGCTGGAAGAAGCCAAGAGCAGGGAAGATGGTACAGGGAAAGTTTCCAATAGGCCAGGCCAGAAAGTGGTGCACGTTATTTCTATGCAGAAGTCACATCTCCTTGGCCAGATTCAGTCATATGGCCTTACCTAACTGCAGTGTATACAGGGAAACGTGATCTGGATAGAATCCTAGGAGGACAAGGAAATGGATTGTAGTGAATATATAGTAGTCTCTGCTACACACACTTTAACTCTAAAAGAGAGGCTGGTAGTATAAGGCTTTCTCAAACTCACGTATCGACAGACCTCCCACCATCATTCTAACTTCTGTCCGCTCAATTATTCCTTTGACAAATGCTTACATTGTGTTTCTTCCCTTGCACCTACCTCTTCAATGGTTGCTGTTGGTTTTCTGCCTTCCAACCATGCGGGGGAAACAGAGAAATGCCTCAGAGAATGATTTTTGGGGATCATATTTTCATATCCAGAGATGGTGTATTTTCTTAGCCACTTATATTTAATTTTCTGTTTGAGAAGACCTTATTCATGCTTTTTGCATGTACGTTTCTCACTATTGGAAGTAGAGTTTGGACCCAGCCATCAACATTTTCCCCTATACAGCTATTGCTCCAGGACCATTAAAACTCCATTTAAATAGCAACTGTAGGACTTTCCAACAGCCTCCTAAGCAAGACAGTTGCCTTCCTTGTTTCCCAGTGCCTTTCCACATCTAGTGCCTTTTTGAGTCCCCTAGTGTCTTCCCACATCTTCCAAGACCTTAGCCTTCCACTGGCATTCCCCTTCCTGTTTTCAAGATGACTATTTCCAGCTGTATTCACCTTCTCTTCTATTAAAAACTCATCACCATGAAGACAGAAATGAAGGACAAGCTTTGTGCATTATTCCTGTCTTTAGTATTTACATTTTATCGTGGGAAAAACATGAAAGGAGGGGAATACACTTCTAATGGTGGAATTTCAGGTATCAGTAGTAGACCTTGAAAAGGTGATTTGGGAGGGACAGTATTACCAGCATTTTCACAACATGCAGCTTGGGTATCTTTCTCTGAGGCCCATGTATGCAGTTAGTCTTGACCAAAGGTACCCTGGTATTTCTTCCAGGGAAGGTGCAGCAACCCTCAATTTGGCCCTCATGCCATTTCTCTGCACATAGTGATTTTATTACAGGAGAGTAGGATTTTCTTCCTAGGCAAGTTTATGAGATGTCACTTCCCATTACAACGATTACAAGAAATTTAACAAGTTTAATTTCCTTACCTGTTTTATTCCACTTTGGCCTCAAACCTAATTTGTCAAAATATAGGAGGACTCTTAGATTATTACCCTGAAAATATGACCACAAATTTGCTCTGCTCTTTCCAACCCATCGATTCTAGATATTTAGCTCTATTTGTACCTGAGCACTTGGGGGCATAACAGGAAATGGATTATTTCACAACTAATAAATCTCTGATCAAAGCTTCCTCTTATCATTAAAAGTAAATATTTTGGCATATAAGCATTAAAGTTTACATTGTAAAGTGAAGAGCTTGCTTGTCATTCTACAGACTCCATTTCAGTGAAGGAAGCTGTGTCTCAGAAGTGCGTTTCCTACGGAAGGTTGCATTTTATTAATTTGCTCCAGAAATTTTGCCAAGACAAATTACAAAAGTGAGGTCAAAATTTGTACGTGAATTTTGGAAACCAACATTTTATACTAAATTTTTGCTTTATAAAAATACTAAAAAAGAATTTTAATTTTATGATTGGCATGAATATATTGTCTGGCGGATGGAGTATTTGAGGAATTTTTCTTATATCTATACTACTTGGTAATACATATGTTTATTTGAAAGAATTTTAATTTGAAGTCAAATCCAAGATGATTGAGTTATAATAAATATGTAATTTTTTGAAAGACCAATTCATATTTAACATATTGTTTGATCTTATGGAAATCAATGGCAGTTGCAAAAAGATCAATAGTAGGTAGAGATTCGAAGTAGGTACTTTTCTCCTCCTTGTCATTGTTTGTCTTTTTAAACACAAAATTATACTTTTGGTCAAGATTACAAGTCCTAGATATTGTATGAGGACCTGGATATATCTTATATATTGTAAGATGAAAAAGGAACAAACTTCTAAAATTTATCTCATGAACAATGAAAGCTTCAAACCCAGCAGTGAACATCACCATATTGTATTGTGGTTTCAACAGGAAAAGATATAGAAGCCTGCAATCCTTACATTTTTGGTAAAAGCAGCAAGTGTCTACACATTATTGTTGAATCTCCCTGCTCTTTATCAAGTCCTCCAGCTACAAATTTTCAGTGAGTACACAGGTCCCTCCAGAAACCAGGGGTAATAATCATAGATGACTCAATATATTTTTCAAAACAATGCAGATGTGAAGCTTTTGGTAAACAATATAACTTGTGATGAAATAATGAAACTAGCTAATTAAATTAGGCTCCCAATTTCCTGCCTCAATAACGGTTTGCTGTGTAGATGTATACATATGTCATAACCTTGAATGTTGAATTTAGATAGATCTACTTTTCCATGTTTCACAGAACTTGTGTCCAGTATATAGGCTACCTATAACTCTTATGTTGATGAGAGTTAGATTTTCCTACAATAATTTATTCCTTTTTAAAAGGCAATAGCATCAAAAATTAAAAGCTCACTATGAAACCTATGAAAACACATTTGTTCAGCTGGGACCACAGTGAACCTTTTCTGCTTCCCTTGGATTCATCTGAATTTGGTGAGCTTAAGGTGAGAGTGAGACACATCAATTCAACATAGAGTAGGGGTGTGTTGAAGGTTGCACAGCTCTAATTAAAAAAGCCACTGTATTTTTATGGCAGGATTTTGGAGGGTTGCACTGATTTCCTGATGAACACTGACAAGACTATTAAAGCTGTGAAACAACATCACTTGAATATGGCACTGAATGAAAGAACTAGCTTAGCTATGCTGCTCTTGGGTGTTAGTAGCTGATTAAACTAGAGCCACGGGGAAAATTATCTTTGGGGCCATCCATTCATTTTCTCAGTTTTGTTTGTTTCTCTGTACAAATTTCACAAAATAGGTAGCTGGGTTTCCCTGCTGCAGTCTTTAAACTCCATGCATGGCACAAAAGATAAGCCAGTGTGCCCCTGGGTCTTTTATTTGCCCCAAGACACCTGGTATGCAATGCAAAAGAGATTCTTATTTTTATATACTTATTTTTTTTGAGTCATATTTTGACTGGTTGTGTTTGTACATATTTCTGTAAAGGCAAACTAGACTTAAGTCAAATCCATTTCAACTTTGATCACGTCATTTATTTTTTGTGAATCTGACCTCCCTGAGCCTCAATTTTACCTCAGCTATAAAATTGTCATGTTGATACCTTGCAAGTTTATTGTGTGAGTTAGAGATATACAAATTGCCTAACATAGGTTCTGGCATAAAGTAGACAGCCAATAAAGGGCAACTTTTGTTATTATTATTCAAACAGTCTAGTGAGAGAAAAATGTAGAAGTTATTTGCTATTTTTATCAGACAGGCATGGGAGAGGAGGAACAAATGGGTTTTTCCATTAAAGAAAATAAAGTGGAATCTGAACACTTGCTTGAAACTAAATTTTAGATATTTGGTAAGTATTGGCATAACTCTTTGAATAATTCATTTTCACAAAATTATGCAATTTCACTTTTATAGCACTTTTGAGCAATTTTCCGAGGGAAGTTGAATGAGATTCTTCCAGTCATTGCACAAAATGTGGTAAGAATCTGAGAGTTACTTAAACTAAGAATAGATAATACGAAAATAATATATCACAATAGATTAGATGCAGGTTAGAGCAAAGGTATCACATGTATTTTCTATTAAGTTACTGAAATCCCATAATGAAATTAAAAGAGGTCCCAAATACTTTTCTTCTGACATGTTAAACCTGTAAGTTAGAGTATAATTTGCTGATAGGTAACGAGATTCTTAAAAACCTTAATATTCTCAATCAGTAATTTCATTGCTATTTATTCATTCTGAAGAAAAATGTAAAATTCAGAAAATGGTCTTTGCACAGAGATGCTTACTATAGTGTTAGTTGTAACAGAAAGAAAAACAATTTAAATTTCCCGAAATAGGAAACAATTGAGATGATGCTAAATCTCACATAAATATTGTATAAACATATTATTTATGAAAAGTTAAATGAGAAAATATTTCCAGATAGAGAAAAAAATACAAAATTATATTCAAAATTCATGTATTTTAAGTATATACACAAAATCATATATAAATTGTCATTTCAACTATGTAAAATAGTCATTGAAAAAAGCCAAAGAGGAAATATATAGTTGTGCCATATAAAGTTGCTGATTTTGACCTATAGAAGAACTATTTCACACGGTTCACTCTGATACTAACACATGAATATCTTTGGAAAGTGATAAAATTTCCAGTAATATTCTGTGAATTTTTGTGATTTCCCACTTTTCCAGAAACATATTCATTTTGTTTAATTATAAAAAGAATTTTAAATAATCTAAAGAAGCATTTATAATTTAGGCAAATTTTTTAAAATTAGATTTTCATTTTTGGCAATATTACAATTTGATAACCCAAAAAGCTATGCACTAAAATATAATCCACGATACTTTATAAAGTGTTTGGAAGAACGTTTTAATGCATGGCTGAGCTGGCAACAGAGTAAGGAAATCTCCAGCAGTCAAACATGAAGCAAAAGCATAAATCCTGGGAGAGAAGTCTATGACTGCTCTCAGGGCATCTACGGATTTCTGGAGATGCAGAGATTAGGTTTTAATGACCTCATGGCAGGCAGAGAACAAATTATAGTCTCCATATAGTGAAGGAGTCAGATTAAAGACCTCCATATGAAGCCAAGACCCTACCTACCCAAAAGAGCCACAACTTCAGTGAACAGCATACTAGAGGGAAATCTTACTTTACAAGGGGAACTTACCTATTTTAACTTCAGCTCCAGGTGGAGAGAAAAACAAAGTTGTAGAAAAAAATAGTTTTAGGCTGGGAGTGGTGGCTCAGCTTGTAATCCCAGCACTTTGGGAGGCCGAGGCAGGTAGATCACCTGAGGTCAGGAGTTCAAGAGCAGCTTGGCCAACATGATGAAACTCTGTCTCTACTAAAAATACAAAAATTAGCCAGGCATGGCAGGCACCTGTAATCCCAGCTACTCGGAAGGCTGAGGCAGTCACTTGAATCCGGGTGGCGGAGGTTGCAGTGAGCTGAGATTGCACCACTGCACTTTAGCCTGGGCGACAGAGCGAGACTCCATCTCAATAAATTAAAAAAAAAAAAAATAGTTTTAATGTGGCTGGCAAAAGGAAGTAAAAATTTTCTTTGACTGAAATAAATGTCAACTTCAGGCCTCTAAGAGCACCTTCAGATAAAATTCCGTCAGTTAATGTACACAACAGTCAAAAATCACAAAACAAGTGTGAGAACAAGAAACATAGTCGAGAGTCAGCAGAAACATCCAATAGTTGACTTAAACACACAAAGATATATGCAAATCAAGGCATTTTAAAAAATGAACATTTTTTAAGTTTAAAGAAAAAGGCTACAGAAAATATGAATAAGGTTCAGAGGGTCTCAGTAAGGCACATTTGAAAAAGAAAATTATCGACTTGTAAAACATAAGAAAAACTAAGCTTTAAAAGCAGATTAGAAACAGCTCAAGAGAAGAACTAAACTGGAAGGTGAAGTTAAAGAAATAGCCAGAATGCACAGGTGTCAAAGAAATGTAACTATGAAATTTACATCACAAATCAAAGATCATAAAATGAGAAGGTCCAACATACATGTAATCAGGTGTCCAGAAGGAGAGGCTGGAAAGAATAAAAAATAGGTAACATTCGGCCGGGCACGGTGGCTCACGCCTGTAATCCCAGCACTTTGGGAGGCCGAG
Source organism: Chlorocebus sabaeus (assembly GCF_047675955.1). Taxonomy (NCBI): domain Eukaryota; kingdom Metazoa; phylum Chordata; class Mammalia; order Primates; family Cercopithecidae; genus Chlorocebus; species Chlorocebus sabaeus. The sequence goes on from NC_132911.1 coordinate 99,297,666, forward strand.
GCAGGCGGATCACAAGGTCAGGAGATCGAGACCATCCTGGTTAACACGGTGAAACCCCATCTCTACTAAAAATACAAGAAATTAGCCGGACGTGGTGGCGGGCGCCTGTAGTCTCAGGCTGAGGTAGGAGAATGGCGTGAACTGGGGAGGCGAAGCTTGCAGTGAACCGAGATAGCAGCCACTGCACTCCAGCCTGCAGCCTGGGCGACAGAGTGAGACTCCGTCTCAAAAAAAAAAAACAGTAACGTTCTAAAGGATAATAGTAAAAATGTTCCCAAACTAATGGAAGACACAAATCTTAAGAATTAGGAATCACACTAAATTCCCAGGAAAATAAATGCAAAGACATATGTACCTAGTTACACTGTAGTGAAGCTGCAGAATAACAAAGATGAAAAAAAAATCTAAAGACTAATCAGATAAGACAGATTAGCAACAAACAAGTAACAATTAGGTAGAAGATTAAACATGAGAAATAGGATGGTCTGAGAGAAAATAGAGGTAAACCTGGAGCCAGCAAAACAATGTTTTAAGAATCAGAGTAGAATAAGGACATTTTCAGACAAACAAAAAGCTGTTTATCACCAAGCAGTGAATTTACCACCATCAGTAGAGAAAATTCTGAAGAATATACTTCAAAGAGTTGAAAAGTGATCCCAGAAGGAAGATCTGGGAAGCAAGCAAGAAAGAAGAATGAATACATATGTGAGTAATTGACATAAATACTGGATCCAACAATACTTAGCAACAACAGTAATGTTTAATTTGTGGGATTTCAAAAAACATGTATACAAGTAAAATACATTATGGTAACATATACGTTGGAATGATTAATATATGAGCATTTTAGACTTTAATACATTTTCATGTTAAAATTTCTAAACAGCTACTAAAATAACAGAAATAGAATATAAAACTTGTAGAAAAGGTAAACAATGGAAAGATTAGGAAAACCTCAGGCAATCAAAAAAAAAAGACAATGAAACAATAAGCAGAAACAGTAATGTAAATAAAAGGCAAAAATAAGATGATAAAAATTCAAATGTAGCAATAAACTCAATTGATCTCAATGAACTAAACTTTTTTGTTAGAAGGTTAAGTTTGTCAGTCTGTACTTAGAAAGATCTAGCTCTATGTTGTTTATGAGGGGCCTGCCTAAATTATAAAAATTGAAAATAAAAGGCTAAATGAGGATATATTATGAAAATATTTATGAAAAGTAAATTAGTGTGGTAATATCAGACAAAGCTTTAAGGCAAGAATTACTATTATAAACAAAATAAATCACGGCATATTGATAAAAGGTTGAATTCCTTTGGAATAACAGTTAAAAACATGCATGTACATAAAAGCATAACTTTAAATCATACAAAAAATGCTAAACTATTAGGATACATATTCTTAAAACCACCATCATTATAAGCAATATTAAAATAATGCTCAGCAATTGATAAACAGAAAAATTAATTAGGATAAAGAACATTTACCCAACACAATCATCAAACTTGATACTTTGATTCCAATACCAAGCCGTTAGAGAAAAATTATCCTTTTCAAGCATCTACCAAACATTTATGAAAACTGACTAGTTACTGGAATATGTCTGATTAAATTATATAGAACTGTTATGCAGACTGTATTCTCTGATCACAATGCGACTAAGTTAGAAATACATTACAAAAAGGTTAATAAAGTACAATCACACATTTTAAAATTTAAAGACAATAGGGGTCAAAGAAAATGTGGAAAATAGAATGGAATAAAAATGAAAATATTACATATCAGATTTATTCAATGCAGATAAAGCAGTACTTACATATTTATAGAGTTGAACCTTGAACAACATAGGGGTTATGGGTGTCAACTCCCTGCACAGTGGAAAATCAATGTATAACTTTTGACTCTTCCAAAAATCAATTACTGATAGCCCATGTTGTCTGGAAGCCTTAATAACATAAACAATCTATAAACACATATTCTGCATGCCATATGTGTTATATACTGTATTCTTACAATAAGCTAGAGAAAAGAAAATGTTATTAAGAAAATCTTAAGATGAAATATATGTACTACTCATTAAGTGAAAGTGGATTATCATAAATGTCTTCATTCTTGTCATCTTCAGGTTGAGTAGGCTGAGCAGGAAGAGATGGAAAAGATGAGGGGTTGGTCTTACTATCTCAGGAGTGGCATAGGCAGAAGAGGTGGAGAAGGTGGAAGAGGAGGCAGGAGAGACAGGCATGCTTCGTGTAACTTTATGGAAATACATCATCATTTCTATCTGACTTTTTTTTTTCATTTCTCTAAAAATGTTTCCATGTAGTACCAATCCTTCTTCCACTGTTTGCTTTAATTTCAGTGCCCATATCATAGAAGGGTCAATGTTGTAAAGGAAGTCAAAAACAGCCCTGAATAATTGAAACCCTTCTGCCAGTTTGTCTAATGTCAATTTGTTTTCTGGCACTGCTTCTTCTATGTCTTCTTCCTGATCTTCTGGCACTGGTTTTGAAGCACTTGTCTCTATCGAGTCATCTCCTGTTAATTCCTCTGGTGTAGTATCTATTAGCTCTTGTATTTCTCCAAGACCCATATCTTGAAATTCTTCATGCCCTACCTTCCTCGCCCTATCCACAATCTTTTTCATAGTTTCCTTGATTGGCTCCATCATAAGTTTTGTGAAGTCATGCACAAGATCTGGACACAGTCTTCCCCAGCAGGAATTTGTTGTTTCAGGCTTGATGACTTTCACGGCTTTTTCCATTATATAAGAACAATGACATCTTCATCGTCATTGGTGTAATCTTTCTAGACTTCATGATGTTCTCTCTGTCAGGGGTTTTTCCATAGCATTGACAATTCTTTTCATAGAGTACTGCGTGTGATGAGCCTTGAAGGTCCGTATGACGCCTGATCTAGAGGCTGAATTAGGGACCTTATGTTTGGAAGCAAGTAGACCATTTCAGTGCCTTCAGTGTTGAACTCATGGGGTTCTGGGTGGCCAAGGACATTGTCTCATATGAAAAGAACTTTAAAAGCCAGTCCCTTTCTAGCAAGGTACTTCCTGACTTTAGGGACAAAACATCAGTGGAACTAATCCAGAAAAAGGGTTCTTGTTGCTCAGACCTTCTTGTACAACTAAAAGACTGGCAGGTGGGGTTTATCTTTTCCATTCAAAGCCCAGAGGTTAGCAGATTTAGAGATAAGGGCAGTCCTGATTATAAACCTACTGTATTTGCACAAAATGGGAGTTACCCTATCTCTTCCTGCCTTAAATCCTGGTGTTTGCTTCTCTTCCTTAGTAATAAATGTCTTTGGTTGCTTTTTTATTCCCCCCCCCCCCCAGAATAAGGTGCTTTTACCTGTGTTAAAATGTGTTAAAATGTTGTTTAGGTAGATGTTCTTTCTCCTCAATGACAGACAATTCTTTTCATAGAGTACTGGGTGTGATGTCCTTTCTCCTCAATGATTTCCTTAATGGTGGCTGGGAACTCATGTCCTGCCTCTTGGTCAGCAGAAGCTGCTTCTCCTGTTATTTGTTTGTTTGTTTGTTTGTTTGTTTAGAGACGAAGTCTTGCTCTGTCATCAGGCTGGAGTGCAGTGGTATGATCTCAGCTCACTGTAACCTCTGCCTCCCAGGTTCAAGCAATTCTCTTGCCTCAGCCTCCTGAGTAGCTGGGACTACAGGCCCATGCTACCATGCCCAGCTAATTTTTGTATTTTTAGTAGAGATGGGGTTTCACTACGTTGGGCAGGACGATCTTGATCTCTTGACCTCATGATCCGCTCACCTTGGCCTCCCAAAGTGCTGGGATTACAGACATGAGCCATCACGCCCAGCCTCTCCTGTTATCTTGACAGTTTTTAAGTCAAACCTCTTCCTAAAATTATCAAACCATCCTTTGCTGGCATTAAATTCTCCAGGTTTAGATCCTTCACCTTCCTTTTGCTTTCAGTTGTCACATAATGACTTTGTTTTTCTAGAATCATATTAGAATCTATAGGTATGCCTTTCTTATAGCAATCCTGTACCCATATAAAAGCTACATTTTCAATATGGGATAAAAAGGTATTTTGCAAAAAATACAAGGTTTTTGTGCTGGCTGATGTAGCTGCAGCGATAGATTAGTGAATTTCCTCTTTTTTTATTTCTTATTTTAAATTTTTTACAGTGGTTCTTACGCTGGATTCATTTATCTTGAAATGGTGAGCAACAGCAGCTGCAGACCTTAATCTACAGTACATATGAAGCAATTCAACTTTTTCTTCTAACATCGTGACTTTTCTCTGCTTCTTGGGAGGACTTTTCAGCATCGCTAGTGTCACTTTGTGTGGGTCTGATGGAGTTATTGAAAGTTTACAGTATTGCCGCAAGCACTATGAAAACATAAGTGAGAACCATGAGATATCACTCTTTACTGTCATATACAAATTACTAGAGACAAAATGCTCACATGGAGTTGATTAGTGTCATACAGCATTTTAAGCAGATACTTGCAACACTGGAGTTCACCACAATTCAACCAGAGGTGGCTGTGAAATTGTTAGAATGTACTACAGTTAATTGTATGCAGTTATGATTTAATACTGAATCTTTACATTTGTTCACATTTCCCTTGACTTCAAATGGCACCATGTATGGTCTGTGTTTGTGCATGCACTTTTTATTCTAACTTTTAATCATGGATTTGTGTATATTTTATGGTGGGAAATGATAAAATAGAATAGTATCTTCATATATTTTATGCATTCATGAAATATGTAACTTTTTCCTATTTTTTTCAGTATTTCTAGGCTACATGCTTTGTCTGCAAGTGGTTTCACATTGTTGCAAATCTCCAAAAACATTTCCAATATATTTATTGAAAAAATCTATGTGTAAGTGGACACATGCAGTTCAAACTGGTGTTATTCAAGTGAACTGTATCAGAAACGAGTGACTAAAGCTTATAAGCTAACCCTACAACTTAAAAATTAAAAAACTAATATGAAATAGCAATATCATAAACCCAAAAAAAGTAGAAAGAAGGAATAAAAATAAAAGCAGAAATTAATGAAATAGAAAACAGAGAATCAGCAACACAACTTTGGTTTTTAAATGAAGTGATAAATAAAATTACTCAATGTTGACTTAGAATTAATTTTTAAGAAATGAGATAAAAGTCCAAAAATACTAGGAATAAAAAAGGGGACAGATGCTTTTTTATTCCTAATAAAAATGTGGAAGAAACTAAAAAGATAATATTATATGTAACATATCAATAAATTAAAAGCCTGAATGGAATGTTAACACTCTTGAAAAAATACAACATCTTTTCTCAAGAGGAAAGAGAAAACTTGCATAGTCTTATAAAATAAATCAGTGGTTTAAAATCTTTTCACAAAAGAATGCTAGAATCAGATGATTTTATAAGTAGATTCATGTAAATACTTTCAAATATTAAATAACAGGCAGTTCCACAATTTTTTCAGCACATTGGGAAAAGAGAAAAATCTCCAATTTATTTTATGAGGCTATTAAACTTTATTATCAAAACCAGACAATGGTAGTATGAAAAAGGACAAATTACAGGACAGTCTCACCTACTAATATAGATGCAAAAATTCTACAGAAAATAATAGGCAAATTAAACCCAATGAAATATATATAATTACTAAGCTGAGTTTCATAGTTACGATGTTTGTTCAATATTAGAAAATCACCACATTCATAGATTAAAGAGGCAGGGCACAGTGGCTCACGCCTGCAATCCCAGTACTTTGGGAGGCTGAGGCAGGTGGATCACCTGAGGTCAGGAGTTCAAGACCAGCCTGGCCAACGTGGTGAAACCCCATCCCTACTAATAATACAAAATTAGCTGGGCATGGTGGCATATGCCTGTAATTATAGCTACTTAGGAGGCTGAGGCAGGAGAATCACTTGAGCCTGGGAGGCGGAGGTTGCAGTGAGCTGAGACTGCGCCATTGCACTCTGGCTTGGGTGACAAAAGCGAAACTCCATCTCAAAAAACAAAAAACAAAAAAACCACAAAAAAACAGATTGAAGAGAAAAAGTATATATAATCATCTTAATAGATGCAAAGAAAGAACAATAATTAAGACCTCAAATCCATTCATATTCAAAATAAACTTAGTAAATTGGAATAAAAATGAACATCTTTGATAAGTATCTACCAAAGAACTGCAGAAAATATTATTTAAATTATGAAATGTCAAAACATTCCCTTTAAAATAAGAAAAAACCAATAATGCTATTACCATTTCTATTATACAGTTTACTGCTATCTTAACACAGTAAAATAAGAAAAATAAACAAAAGGTATACAATTTGGAAAGGAAGAACCAAGACTACCATTATTGCAGATGATAGAATTATCTACATAGAAAATAAACCGATTATTTGTTTTGAACTAGTAAGAGAGTTTAGCAAGGGTGCTAGATATGGGTCAATATTTATGAGCCAGCATCTTTATAATCATCAACAAGCAGTTAGAAAAGCGTGTATATTTAAGAGATACTATTTACACTGGTAAAAAAAAAATAGCGTTTTGGCAATAAACATAATGAAAGATGTGCAGAACTTTTAGAAAATTATGACAATCTATTGAAATATATTGAAGGGGGCGGAGCAAGATGGCCGAATAGGAACAGCTCCAGTCTCCAACTCCCAGCGCGAGCGACACAGAAGACCGGCGATTTCTGCATTTTCAACTGAGGTACTGGGTTCATCTCACTGGGGAGTGCCAGACGATCGGTGCTGGTCAGCTGCTGCAGCCCGACCAGCGAGAGCTGAAGCAGGGCGAGGCATTGCCTCACCTGGAAAGCGCAAGGGGGAAGGGAATCCCTTTTCCTAGCCAGGGGAACTGAGACACACAACACCTGGAAAATCGGGTAACTCCCACCCCAATACTGCGCTTTAAGCAGACAGGCACACCAGGAGATCATATCCCACACCTGGCCGGGAGGTTCCCACACCCACGGAGCCTCCCTCATTGCTAGCACAGCAGTCTGTGATCTACCGGCAAGGCAGCAGCGAGGCTGGGGGAGGGGCGCCCGCCATTGCTGAGGCTTAAGTAGGTAAACAAAGCTGCTGGGAAGCTCGAACTGGGTGGAGCTCACAGCAGCTCAAGGAAACCTGCCTGTCTCTGTAGACTCCACCTCTGGGGACAGGGCACAGTAAATAATAACAAACGCAGCAGCTCTGCAGACGCAAACGACTCCGTCTGACAGCTTTGAAGAGAGCAGTGGATCTCCCAACACGGAGGTTGAGATCTGAGAAGGGACAGACTCCCTGCTCAAGTGGGTCCCTGACCCCTGAGTAGCCTAACTGGGAGACATCCCCCACTAGGGGCAGTCTGACACACCACACCTCACAGGGTGGAGTACACCCCTGAGAGGAAGATTCCAAAGCAAGAATCAGACAGGTACACTCGCTGTTCAGAAATATTCTATCTTCTGCAGCCTCTGCTGCTGATACCCAGGCAAACAGGGTCTGGAGTGGACCTCAAGCAATCTCCTACAGCTGCAACCTACAGCTGAGGATCCTGACTGTTAGAAGGAAAGCTATCAAACAGGAAGGACACCTACACCAAAACCCCATCAGTACATCACCATCATCAAAGACCAGAGGCAGATAAAACCACAAAGATGGGGAAAAAGCAGGGCAGAAAAGCTGGAAATTCAAAAAATAAGAGCGCATCTCCCCCGGCAAAGGAGCGCAGCTCATCGCCAGCAACGGATCAAAGCTGGATGGAGAATGACTTCGACGAGATGAGAGAAGAAGGCTTCAGTCCATCAAATTTCTCAGAGCTAAAGGAGGAATTACGTACCCAGCACAAAGAAACTAAAAATCTTGAAAAAAAAGTGGAAGAATTGATGGCTAGAGTAATTAATGCAGAGAAGCTCACAAACGAAATGAAAGAGACGAAAACCATGGCACGAGAAATACGTGACAAATGCACAAGCTTCAGTAACCGTCTCGATCAACTGGAAGAAAGAATGTCAGCGATGGAGGATCAAATGAATGAAATGAAGCGAGAAGAGAAACCAAAAGAAAAAAGAAGAAAAAGAAATGAACAAAGCCTGCAAGAAGTATGGGATTATGTAAAAAGACCAAATCTACGTCTGATTGGGGTGCCTGAAAGTGAGGGGGAAAATGGAACCAAGTTGGAAAACACTCTTCAGGATATCATCCAGGAGAACTTCCCCAACCTAGTAGGGCAGGCCAACATTCAAATCCAGGAAATACAGAGAACGCCACAAAGATACTCCTCGAGAAGAGCAACTCCAAGACACATAATTGCCAGATTCACCAAAGTTGAAATGAAGGAAAAAATCTTAAGGGCAGCCAGAGAGAAAGGTCGGGTTACCCACAAAGGGAAGCCCATCAGACTAACAGCAGATCTCTCGGCAGAAACTCTTCAAGCCAGAAGAGAGTGGGGGCCAATATTCAACATTCTTAAAGAAAAGAATTTTAAACCCAGAATTTTATATCCAGCCAAACTAAGTTTCATAAGTGAAGGAGAAATAAAATCCTTTACAGATAAGCAAATGCTTAGAGATTTTGTCACCACTAGGCCTGCCTTACAAGAGACCCTGAAGGAAGCACTAAACACGGAAAGGAACAACCGGTACCAGCCATTGCAAAAACATGCCAAAATGTAAAGACCATCAAGGCTAGGAAGAAACTGCATCAACTAACGAGCAAAATAACCAGTTAATATCATAATGGCAGGATCAAGTTCACACATAACAATCTTAACCTTAAATGTAAATGGACTAAATGCTCCAATTAAAAGACACAGACTGGCAAACTGGATAAAGAGTCAAGATCCATCAGTCTGCTGTATTCAGGAGACCCATCTCACACGCAGAGACATACATAGGCTCAAAATAAAGGGATGGAGGAAGATTTACCAAGCAAATGGAGAACACAAAAAAGCAGGGGTTGCAATACTAGTCTCTGATAAAACAGACTTTAAACCATCAAAGATCAAAAGAGACAAAGAAGGCCATTACATAATGGTAAAGGGATCAATTCAACAGGAAGAGCTAACTATCCTAAATATATATGCACCCAATACAGGAGCACCCAGATTCATAAAGCAAGTCCTTAGAGACTTACAAAGAGACTTAGACTCCCATACAATAATAATGGGAGACTTCAACACTCCACTGTCAACATTAGACAGATCAACGAGACAGAAAGTTAACAAGGATATCCAGGAATTGAACTCATCTCTGCAGCAAGCAGACCTAATAGACATCTATAGAACTCTCCACCCCAAATCAACAGAATATACATTCTTCTCAGCACCACATCGTACTTACTCCAAAATTGACCATGTAATCGGAAGTAAAGCACTCCTCAGCAAATGTACAAGAACAGAAATTATAACAAACTGTCTCTCAGACCACAGTGCAATCAAATTAGAACTCAGGACTAAGAAACTCAATCAAAACCGCTCAACTACATGGAAACTGAACAACCTGCTCCTGAATGACTACTGGGTACATAACAAAATGAAGGCAGAAATAAAGATGTTCTTTGAAACCAATGAGAACAAAGATACAACATACCAGAATCTCTGGGACACATTTAAAGCAGTGTGTAGAGGGAAATTTATAGCACTAAATGCCCACAAGAGAAAGCAGGAAAGATCTAAAATTGACACTCTAACATCGCAATTAAAAGAACTAGAGAAGCAAGAGCAAACACATTCGAAAGCTAGCAGAAGGCAAGAAATAACTAAGATCAGAGCAGAACTGAAGGAGATAGAGACACAAAAAACCCTCCAAAAAATCAGTGAATCCAGGAGTTGGTTTTTTGAAAAGATCAACAAAATTGACAGACCACTAGCAAGACTAATAAAGAAGAAAAGAGAGAAGAATCAAATCGACGCAATTAAAAATGATAAAGGGGATATCACCACCGACCCCACAGAAATACAAACTACCATCAGAGAATACTATAAACACCTCTACGCAAATAAACTGGAAAATCTAGAAGAAATGGATAATTTCCTGGACACTTACACTCTTCCAAGACTAAACCAGGAAGAAGTTGAATCCCTGAATAGACCAATAGTAGGCTCTGAAATTGAGGCAATAATTAATAGCCTACCAACCAAAAAAAGTCCAGGACCAGATGGATTCACAGCTGAATTCTACCAGAGGTACAAGGAGGAGCTGGTACCATTCCTTCTGAAACTATTCCAATCAATAGAAAAAGAGGGAATCCTCCCTAACTCATTTTATGAGGCCAACATCATCCTGATACCAAAGCCTGGCAGAGACACAACAAAAAAAGAGAATTTTAGACCAATATCCCTGATGAACATCGATGCAAAAATCCTCAATAAAATACTGGCAAACCGGATTCAGCAGCACATCAAAAAGCTTATCCACCATGATCAAGTGGGCTTCATCCCTGGGATGCAAGGCTGGTTCAACATTCGCAAATCAATAAACATAATCCAGCATATAAACAGAACCAAAGACAAGAACCACATCATTATCTCAATAGATGCAGAAAAGGCTTTTGACAAAATTCAACAGCCCTTCATGCTAAAAACGCTCAATAAATTCGGTATTGATGGAACGTACCTCAAAATCATAAGAGCTATTTATGACAAACCCACAGCCAATATCATACTGAATGGGCAAAAACTGGAAAAATTCCCTTTGAAAACTGGCACAAGACAGGGATGCCCTCTCTCACCACTCCTATTCAACATAGTGTTGGAAGTTCTGGCTAGGGCAATCAGGCAAGAGAAAGAAATCAAGGGGATTCAGTTAGGAAAAGAAGAAGTCAAATTGTCCCTGTTTGCAGACGACATGATTGTATATTTAGAAAACCCCATTGTCTCAGCCCAAAATCTCCTTAAGCTGATCAGCAACTTCAGCAAAGTCTCAGGATACAAAATTAATGTGCAAAAATCACAAGCATTCTTATACACCAGTGACAGTCACACAGAGAGCCAAATCAGGAATGAACTTCCATTCACAATTGCTTCAAAGAGAATAAAATACCTAGGAATCCAACTTACAAGGGATGTAAAGGACCTCTTCAAGGAGAACTACAAACCACTGCTCAGTGAAATCAAAGAGGACACAAACAAATGGAAGAACATACCATGCTCATGGATAGGAAGAATCAATATCGTGAAAATGGCCATACTGCCCAAGGTCATTTATAGATTCAATGCCATCCCCATCAAGCTACCAATGAGCTTCTTCACAGAATTGGAAAAAACTGCTTTAAAGTTCATATGGAACCAAAAAAGAGCCCGCATCTCCAAGACAATCCTAAGTCAAAAGAACAAAGCTGGAGGCATCACGCTACCTGACTTCAAACTATACTACAAGGCTACAGTAACCAAAACAGCATGGTACTGGTACCAAAACAGAGATATAGACCAATGGAACAGAACAGAGTCCTCAGAAATAATACCACACATCTACAGCCATCTGATCTTTGACAAACCTGAGAGAAACAAGAAATGGGGAAAGGATTCCCTATTTAATAAATGGTGCTGGGAAAACTGGCTAGCCATAAGTAGAAAGCTGAAACTGGATCCTTTCCTTACTCCTTATACGAAAATTAATTCAAGATGGATTAGAGACTTAAATGTTAGACCTAATACCATAAAAATCCTAGAGGAAAACCTAGGTAGTACCATTCAGGACATAGGCATGGGCAAAGACTTCATGTCTAAAACACCAAAAGCAACGGCAGCAAAAGCCAAAATTGACAAATGGGATCTCATCAAACTAAAGAGCTTCTGCACAGCAAAAGAAACTACCATCAGAGTGAGCAGGCAACCTACACAATGGGAGAAAATTTTTGCAATCTACTCATCTGACAAAGGGCTAATATCCAGAACCTACAAAGAACTCAAACAAATTTACAAGAAAAAAACAAACAACCCCATCCAAAAGTGGGCAAAGGATATGAACAGACATTTCTCAAAAGAAGACATTCATACAGCCAACAGACACATGAAAAAATGCTCATCATCACTGGCCATCAGAGAAATGCAAATCAAAACCACAATGAGATACCATCTCACACCAGTTAGAATGGCGATCATTAAAAAGTCAGGAAACAACAGGTGCTGGAGAGGATGTGGAGAAATAGGAACACTTTTACACTGTTGGTGGGAGTGTAAACTAGTTCAACCATTATGGAAAACAGTATGGCGATTCCTCAAGGATCTAGAACTAGATGTACCATATGACCCAGCCATCCCATTACTGGGTATATACCCAAAGGATTATAAATTATGCTGCTATAAGGACACATGCACACGTATGTTTATTGCAGCACTATTCACAATAGCAAAGACTTGGAATCAACCCAAATGTCCATCAGTGACAGATTGGATTAAGAAAATGTGGCACATATACACCATGGAATACTATGCAGCCATAAAAAAGGATGAGTTTGTGTCCTTTGTAGGGACATGGATGCAGCTGGAAACCATCATTCTTAGCAAACTATCACAAGAACAGAAAACCAAACACCGCATGTTCTCACTCGTAGGTGGGAACTGAACAATGAGATCACTTGGACTCGGGAAGGGGAACATCACACACCGGGGCCTATCATGGGGAGGGAGGAGGGGGGAGGGATTGCATTGGGAGTTATACCTGATGTAAATGACGAGTTGATGGGTGCAGCACACCAACATGGCACAAGTATACATATGTAGCAAACCTGCACGTTGTGCACATGTACCCTACAACTTGAAGTTTAATAATAATAAATAAATTAAAAAAAAAAAAAAAGAGAAAGAAAAACTTAGGTTCACACAAAAAAAAAAAAAAAAAAGAAATATATTGAAAAGACCTAGACAAAAAAGACTTCATCTTTTCACAGAGAGAAAAGCTCAATATCATAAATATATCAACTCAGATTCATATCCAGATTCAATCTCATTCCAATCAAAATCTCAGTATAGATTTTCTTAGGTTTTGATGATTTCTAGAAATATAAACCGATGAGCAAAGAGCTCTGAATAGTTGAAATAGTCCTGAGGAAGAATGAAGTAGAAGGGCTTAGCATAAGTGATATAAAAAATTATTCCAAGCTCACAATTAATTACAACAGCATATTTTTGGCAAAGGTGTAGAAAATTAGATCTGTGGATCAGAATAGAGAGAATAGAAGCAAACTCACACTTGTTTGGAACCTTAAATCTTGCAGAGCTGGCATTGTAGATTAGGAGTGCTAGGATGACTGGCTATCTAAAGGAGAAATACTGTCAGATGCCTACCTCACATTATATTCAAAATTTAATTCCAGATAGATTAAGATGAAATTGATAAGCCTTCAGGAGAAAGTATAGCCTAGTATCATCTTTATAACTTCTGAAGAGGGAAGGATTTTATTACTCAAAAATATAAGTTATAAAAGAAAACATTGCTAAATTTAACCACATTAAGATAAAAAAACTTCTGTTCCTTAAAGTAAATCATCAATAGATAGAGAAGAGAAGTCACATTTTGGGGGGAAATATTTGCAAGAAAACTGCAAAGACTTAATATCTCCAGTATGTAAAGAACTCCTAGGAATTCATGAGAAAATGGGCAAAAGTCATGAATAGGCATTTCATAGGAAAGGAAATATGAATGGCCAATAAACAAATGAAAAGATATTCAACTTCATTAGTGATTAGGAAGAAAATGTCAATGAAAACTGGCATGATGTACTATTTCACACCGCTAGACTGGGAAATGTTAAATGACTAGTTCTTCAGCAACTGATATCTGGTCACAGTGGGGGTGAAGGGCCAGTACTGGGAGCTTGGAGACCAGCAAGGACACTGCTCGGTCATCTCGCTGCACCTCTTTGGCTTTTAGTTACTCAGCTATTGCTTTAGTATCATTTAACTGTATTCTATAGAGAAACATCATATTGCTTTAAAAAATGTTTTTGCTTCTTTTCTTTTCCTTCTCCATTTGGTGACTGTGTGCTTTATGTAGACATTCCATTATTTACCTTCATTTTCAGAGAACCTAGTAACTAAACTTTCCATAATTTACTCTAAGGCACTTTCCATTTATTTCCAAACCAGTGTCTTTTGTTCAGTGGATCACACACATTTTTCCAGATTTTGCTTCACTGAAGTTTAATGCCTTATTTTTTCCATTTCTGGGAGTCTCCTTGGTCTTAATGGGAAAAATGACCAGCACATTCAAAGACCCATTTGGCTGCTGTGCAACCCTGTTGATTTATCATCAATAGGTAAACAGAAACTCTTTATATTTTTTTTAAAGTTATGCTTGAGATCTTTCTTTTTTAAACAACTCTCAGACAAAAATTGCTTCATATGCTTTTGCAGATTTTATTTGGAGCTCTTTACTTCCATTTTGTCTGATCAGGGTATCTGTAATCCCAGCAATGCAAATGAGAGGGCCTCCAGACGACCACAGTATTCCCTCCTCCCATCGGGTATGGCTGGCACCCCTCTCCACTCCACACACCTGCTGTGCCCTAAGCTAACATCCTCTACCTTGCAACCTTATTTGAGAAACTCTCTGTGTGAAACCAGTGGGTGTAGAAATAGCAGGTGACTCCCTTTCAGCAGTTTTGGTGGCCAGAGAAGAATTATTGCTTCCTTCACTTTGTGGCTCTGGTAAGTGCCCAAGAGGTGTAGTCAAAAAATCAACACATTAGTAATCCAGCAGGACTGACTCCAACTGTTTAACATGGCCCAGCTCAAATGTCACATCCTCGGTGATGCCTACTCTGACCCCTTTCCTCTCCTAGTCACAGTTTAACTGCACCCTTTGTGCTCCCACAGCCCTTTGTTCAAGTTACTAGTATAGCATTTGTCACCTATTGTCATTTTAACATTTTAGAAATTGCACTTGAGTATGGTAGAAGGGCAAGAGGGTGGATTTTCAAGAAGGTCAAATTTGGGTATCCAACCTACTCTTCTGTGTTCAGGTTTGAGACTCTGAGTGAATAACCTCTCTGAACCTCAGTTTTCTTATCTGTGTGAGAGATTATGAGATTATATAGAGGAGAGCAGATCATACATAAAGCAGAAGCCTTGCCTTTAGCAGGTATCTAACAAATGTCAGTTTCATTTCTTTTCTTTTCCTGCTTAGATGTGAACCTGTTTGTCTCTTTCCACTAGATTGTGAAACCCTGCAGGGAGATGCCTTGACATGAATCTTTCTAGCTCCCAGCTCTAGCACAGTGTGCAATACAGATGTTCAATACAAGAGTGTTAGATGCTGGATCAAAGGAATGTCATGTCAGGTCCTGGAAAACTTGGCATAACTTACTGACCAGGCTCCTATGACAATGCATATGGGCCTCTGTTTGGTTTGCTCCATTCTTTAGGCTTGAGTGGATGAAGGGAGACAGGGCAACTTAATTTTAAGTCCACATAGTCTTCAAACTCAAGGTAAGTCAGTGCAGACTCCTTGTTAGAATTACTATTTGGAAAGTTGTGAGTTATAAATTAGAGGACCAGATTTGCTTGTTGAAAAAATACTGAGCTAGAACTTGGAGGCATGGTAGCTTGGGCAAGGCTTTGCCTACAGTTGGGGTGCTTCCTAGGGAATGTTCCCACAATACCAATAAGGATTCAGATCAAGGCTTGTTGGCCTTCTTCCGTGGAAAAGCACATGCATTTGGCTGAAGAAAAAAAAAGTAACTTGGCAGGAATTGTACTGCTTTAAAGTCTTCTCAATATCTGAATTAATTCTCTGTCATCACACATAGCTTCAAGCTACCATTTCATATGAAAAATCCCCTGGTGTAATTATTACAGATAGTGTGACAATGACAGAAGTTGATGGAAATCTCCTAGTAAGAGGTAAATTATATAGATACATGATGGTGATGGCTTGTGAGTAGTGTGCATTTTTTGGAAATCTTTTTCTCTTGGCTGTCTCCCCGACAATGCTTTCCAGACCAGTTCCTGGTTTGAGCCTATGTAAAAATCTGGCATTTCACATCTTTTCAGTTAAGTCAGCACCCACCATGAGTCAGACACTGTTTCTCCAGTCTAAGTACTGGGGATACAGTGGGAAGCAAGACAGACAAAGTCTCTGCCCTCAGGGAGCTTCCATTTTAGTGTGCCAATACATTCCTGTTATTTACTTCCAGTTTTGGCGTTTTGGCTTTCATTTCCCTATATTCAGTTTGTCTAGTGAATTCCTTAAGGCCATTGGGAGCACTCCATTTTGCTATTTAAGGCTTTTAACTTCTCCTTTCCACTTGAAAGTTTATTTATTTTTAAGGCTATGATATGGTCATAAGCTTTTAGAGCTAGATGATATTTGAGTTCGTGTAACCCAACAATGAGCCTTGGAGATGTATGGGTTTGTCCAGTCACATGGCACCACTCCAGTGGGTGGGGCCCAGCTGACTCCCAGTTTGTTGCTCTCATGTTTCCATTACACTGCCTCCCTGATTTCCTATCTCATGCTTGTTCTGGTGCATATTTCCTTTATTCAGCAAACATTTATGGATTCCAACTTCATGCCAAGCCTTGCACTAGACAGGAGACACAGACATAGATCCTTTCCTTAAAGAGAGAATGGGCTTCCTTCTCTTTGTGTATTCATCTCTTTTTATTTAAAATTTCCTCATATTTTGACAAAATTTGCTGACTCTTCATATGCCCCTCCCAAATCTCTCAATGTTTTACAGGTATTTTTATTTTATTTAAATTATACTTTTGTTCTTATTGATATGTAAATATACCCTCTATTCACTTCTCTGTTTGATATGGCATTTTACATGGTAAACAGGTTTGTATAAATAAGCACTTTTCCATTAGATTTTCTTACAGAATGATCCTAAATTTTTAATTTCAGACAGTTGCTTTTCGTATTTCCCAGCTAATACAGATGAAATTCCTTCTTACACCACTAAGTGACCTGTGGGAGTGTAGCAGCGGTTTGAGACCTAGCTACGTGTTGGATTCACGTGGAGGGAGGGACTTTTAGAAAATACTGATGCTGGGACCCCACCCTAAACAAATTCATTCAGAATATTTGAAGCAGGGAACTAGACATTGGTATGGTTGAAGACACTCCTGATGTAAAGTGTTCTATAGGACAAATACTGTTTCCTTCCATAATTTTTCTCTCACGTGTCTTTTAGGATAATTTTATTTATAACTAGCTCTTTTTGCACAATTCAAAGTTATATATCGGTCACTAGAGGTGACATAATTTTCAAACTTTCATCAAATATCTTAAACCCCATATATCTGTATTACTACATTGATTTGTATAAAGAGCTCCCAAATCAGTATTAATTTTTGATATTTTTTTTCTCTAAAATAGGAGCTTTTCTTTTCGCTCAGTGCTCTACCTTTTAGGGTTCCATGTGCTTCTATTTAAACCCCATGTTCCAGCTTGAAGGTGCGTTTTCTCCGTACTTGTGGTATTCCTGCTTTAGTTCATCTCCCTGCTCTCCACCCTATGGGCGCCCCCTTCTTTTTTGTCTTTTGCTGTCTCAGGCTGTGTTACTGCATCTGTCTGTAGACTTGGAGTCTGAGTTTCCTACAGAGAGTTATTGTTTTTATTATTTTCATTTTTTCCTTTTATTGATTTTCCTGAAACTTTTCTGCTGCCTTAACCTCTTGACATGTTCTAAAATTGATTGTCCTAAAATTGATTCTTTGGAAGCCAAGATTTTGTTCTCCAGGGTTTTGATATTGAAAAAGAAGTAGCTTTCTAATTTTCTCCACTGTTTTCTTGATGCATTTCATGTTTACTCCTAACAATTTTATATTTTCTTCTCCATATAAAAACCTGAAATACATGTTTGTCTATTCTTGCCCTTGGTCTCACCTGCAATGCTTTGTGGTGCCATTTTTTTTTGGTCTGACTTACTATATAACCCCTCTTTTCTGTGTCAACATTTGTATGACTTCTCCAGCTATGCATATAATACACGACCCCATTTATGCTCACATTCAAAATTCCTGGCAAATATTTAACCCTCCCCTTTTGTCATCATAGATCTCATGAGCAATCATAATTTCCTCTTGCAAATCTCCAGCTTGTTACTTCCAGTGGGACTGTTAATACAACATCCTATCTTTTTAATTATGTCACATAATTGCTTTTATTCACTGCTTCATTTATTCTTTAAGTGATCTGGGGAGTCCAAAACCACTCAGGTGCGTCTCTGTATAGTTCTTCTCTGAGTGCAGCTCTTTTCTTTCCTCAGTACAATTTTTCTAAACAAATCTTATTTATTGTTGCTCTGGGGGTCACTGCCAAGTCCTAACTGTAGGTGATTTCGATTTTTGCAAATAGATGCTTGGACACATCCTGTAGTCATGGAACACCGGTACTGAGGTAGGTGCTACCTTTCCTCTGCTCTATGCCATTTTGTCCTTTATTTGGGCTTTCTTGGATTTTCCTCCATGAGCTTTTGGTTTCACAGGGCATCTTTCTCCTGCTCGTAGTGTATGTTGCTCTATCGATGATTGCTTCTTATGTGAAATTGGTGGGCTGGCTGCCACTGACTCCCAGCTGCACAAACTAATTCATCCCTGGAGCTTGGCTTCCCTGTGCACTTACACATTGTTTTTCCTGCTCACCCCACTCAGAGCTGCCAATATACCAGTTGCCTTGGATTCCTTCTGCTTTTCCTCACTAGCATATGGTATGGTCTGACCTAGTGAAGCTGAGTTTCAATTTCACTGAGAAAAGAGGCATTCTGATGTAAGCTGAACATGAAAGTAACAGAATAGAGACCCTCCTCTCTCATATGTGCAACAGCTTTTTCTTGAGAATTTGATCTATGCCAGGGACTTGGCTAGTATGCACTGAAGTTACCAATATGAGTAAGATTTTAGTTCTGACCTTTAGGAACTCTGTAACTAATGGGAGAAACAGCAAAGTTTATCCATAATTAATGCACATCAGCAAATAGATTTTTGTTATTAGAAAAGGTAGAGTAAGCTAGTGCTGAAGAGAACAGGCTTTGAAGCCAGATAGACATGGACTTGAATTCGGACTTCACCACCCATAAGCAAGTTGGCCTGGGGCAAGTTCCTTAATATTTCTACACTTCCCTCTCTTGTCTGTAAAATAATTCTAAGTGATAGTTCTTAAAATGTAAGATTGTCATTAAGATGAAGTGAATGAATAGAGGTTACATGCTTACTCAGTAAATGCTCAGCAAATACTGTTTTTAAAAATAAAAGTTCTATGTACAAGCTACAGTGAGAATACAATGGGAGAGTCAAGGGAGATTTCTGGGAAGAGGTGACACTTTAAGTTGAGTTTTGAAGGACAGGTAGGCAATAGATAAATGAAGAAAATAACAGCACATGCAAAGATACGAAGGTGTGAAATAATATAAGTGTATGAACTCCAAAAAATTTATTCTATATGGGCATACCAGAAAAATTCATGACAGGAAGAATGGTGTCTGAGGGAGAGACAAGATCAGAACTCATTTAAACAGAAGGAATTCTGTAACGAAAACCATGTCACTCATCTACAGAGTGCCAAGAGGAGAGAGATGCAACCTCAAACTTTCAAAGATGTCTAAAGATCTCCCCTTGAAATATCAAGCAGAAAGAACTGCAGAAAGAAAAAAAAATGTGGCAGACTTTAATTTTTTTTTTCTTGTAAATTCATTTAAGTGCCTTATAGGTGCTAGATATTAGATTTTCATCAGATGCATAGCTTGCAAAAATTTTCCTATTCTGTAGGTTGTCTGTTTACTCTGTTGATAGTTTCTCTTGCTATGCAGAGATCTTTAGTTTAATTAGATCCCATTTGTCAATTTTTGCTTTTGCTGCAATTGCTTTTGGCATCTTCATCATGAAATCTTTGCCTGTGCCTATGTCCTGAATGGCATTGCCTAGGCTGTCTTTTAGGGTTTTTATAGTTTTGGGTATTTTAAGTCTTTAATCTATCTTGAGTTAATTTTTGTATATGGTGTAAGACAGTGGTCCAGTTTCAATCTTCTGCATGTGGTTAGATAATCCTTTCCTTATTGCTTGTTTTTGTCAGGTTTGTTGAAGATCAGATAGTTATAGGTGTGCTGTCTTATTTCTGAGTTCTTTGTCATTTCATTGGTCTGTGCCTATTATTGTACCAGTTCCAAGCTGTTTTGGCCACTGCAGCCCTGTAGTCTAGTTTGAAGTCCCGTAGTGTGGTGCCTACAGTTTTGTTCATTTGCCTTGTCTATTTGGGCTCTTTTTTGGTCCCATGTGAATTTTAAAATGGTTTTCTTTAGTTCTGTAGAGAATGTCAATGGCAGTTTAACAGGAATAGCACTGAATTTATAAATTGCTTTGGGCAGTATGACCATTTCAGCAATATTTATTCTTCCTATCCATGAGCATGGAACGTTTTTCCGTTTGTTTGTGCCATCTCTGATTTCTTTGAGCAGTGGTTTGTAGTTCTCCTTGTAGAGATCTTTCACTTCCTTTCTTAGTTGTAGTCCTAGGTATTTTATTCGTTTTGTGGCAATTGTGAATGAGAGTTTGTTCGTGATTTGGCTCTTGGCTTAACTGTTGGTGGTGTATAGGAATGCTAGCGATTTTGTATCCTGACACTTTGCTGAAGTTGCTAATCAGCTTAAGAAGCTTTTGGGCTGAGATGATGGGGTTTTCTAGGTAGAGGATCATGTCATCTGCAAACAGGGATAGTTTGACTTCCTCTCTTCCTATACTATGCAGCAAATAATAATAAAAAAAATGAGATCGTGTCCTTTGCCGGGACATGGGTGGTGCTAGAGGCCATTATCCTTAGTAAATTAACACAGGAACAGAAAGCCAGATACTAGATGTTCTCACTTATAAGTGAGAGCTAAATGATGAGAACACATGGACACATAGAGGGTAACAACACACACTGGGGCCTGTCACAGGGTGGAGTGTGGGAGGAGTGAGAGGATCAGAAAAAATAACTAATGGATACTAGGCTTAATACCTGGGTGATGAAAAAATCAGTGCAACAAACCCCCATGACTCACGTTTACTTAGGTACCAAAGCTGCACATACTTCACATGTACCCTTGAACTTAAAAGTAAAAAAGAAAAGAGGTGGCAGAAATGATGGCATCCTGACACTATTAGAAACATATCCAAAAGCCCACAAACTTGCAACCTGTACCCTCTTACAGACCCAAGACAGCTCAGATCCATATCCACCACATTAAACTTTTAACTAGTCTCTCTCCCTGCTTTTTGTTATCAGACACATAAGCATGCAGCCTAAGATCTTAATGAAAGAGCAAAGCAACTTGGTGCTATGACACCTGAGTCTAACAGCTGTGTGTGAATGACCTGCAAAAAGAAAAGCAATACTCCTTGTCTAAGCAACGTAGACATGGCTGTGCTGTGTCCTGTAGACACCCAGGGTTGAATTTGTGCAGTCATTGCCAGAAAAGTACACCACACCCACATGTCAAAACAAACATGATATCCAGGGGAGGAAAATCAAGGTTTCAGTTGTTTCTTTTCTTCCCTCTCCAAATCCCAAGAATCCAGTGAGTTTTAATAACACTTCTAAAATGTCAGGAGAAAAAAATCATACTTTTAGAAAGGTTGAAACAACCAAGGGGGTCTTTTGTGGGATCTAGTTTCACTCTGAACCCCTTGGGGATGGTAGGGATGCAGGTGTGCCTTGCTTTAAGAAAATGCTGTGAAAAAAATCAGGCACAGAATACAGACTTTAGGAGGTGATTATTCATATTATAATATGCATTTTAAATGCATCTGAATCGCAATCACAAATTTGCTTTAAACAAGCAGTCTCTTTCCTGTGAATCAGTGCCCATTTTCAGATTGTTAATTTGGTAGAGTTGGGAAGAGAGTGTTGAGAAATTTAGTGTTCAAGGATTAAATAAGTATTTTTATTTATGGAAGATACATCAAAAACAAAGACTAAGCATTTGTGAAACATTTGTGAAACACTGAGAAGGGAAATGGTATTTATTATTATGTGTAAGGCACTTTATATATGCTATGGAGATAAAATTTATTAAAGCATAATTCCAACTTTCCTTCCTTCCTCCTTGTTCTCTTCCTCGTAGTCAATGCAACTTCTTTCTTCATCTCCCTTGTAAGAAGAGACCTGAAGTTGTGGCCGGGTTCTTATAATTTATAAACCCAGAATGAGGAAAGTAGGTAGAGAGTGGAGACCGGACAGTTCAGGAAGAAAGTGGGAAGGAAACAAGAAAACAAAAGCTAGAACAGACAACAATATTGAGGAGAGCTTGGCAAAAGTGTCACCTAGTGAGGGACTTGGAAGGGAACTGTAGAGAAGCCATGGATTATGAAAAGCAGAAAATTTTAAAAGTAATGTTTTTAAGTTATAAATGGAGTTTCCTTTATGTTTTCCAAAAGGTACAAAGAAAGATTAACTTGCTTTTGAATCTTGGACTGTTCTACTTTGAATGTGAAAATACATTGACACTTGTTCAGGAGGAGGCTCTGAGATTTATGTCATCTCATTTAATCCTTCAATAACCACCTGAAGTAGGCATTTTATTTTTATATACAGATGAAAAGACTGAGTTACAAAGATGTTTAGAGACATGCCTAAATCACACAGCTACAATATGGCACTGCCTGAATTTCAAAATAGGCCTGTCGACTTTAAATGAACTTATAAATAGCATAGGATTGAATTGTGTTTTCTCAACCAAATCTGAGTCTTTGAATTTCAATAAGAAATTTTAAACCAGTTATACTTATTGTTAAAAGTATTGTATTTATTTTTCTACAATCTTTTGATATTATCTTTCTGTATTCACATCAACTACCATTTCTCATTTTCTGCAATTTCTTCTTTTGCATATGGAATAGAGCTTTAAAAATTTTTTTCTCTTCTCCAATCATTTAGAAAATTTTAATCCTATTTCAATTCAGCTGATGGTTAGCCTTAAGATATTCAAAAGGATTTCTTATGAGTGTTATCTTTTCTGTTAAACAAAGTCAGTAATGCATGTGTTTTAATTCTTTTCTACGTAAAATGTTGTGACATGTTTTCTCTCCTATCCTTGTCCCACATATTCCCTTCCTCCCTCTTAAATTTGTATGATTTTATAAATACAATACCTGTGTTTTATTTATATTCTCTTTTAATAATTATTTTTGATATTTTCATTCAGTTTTTATCAACTATAATTCTCATTTCAGCTACATAAATATAGAACAGTTTCTTCCATATTCTGGAAATGGGTTACTTGACAACCAAATTATCGTCCTGTCTTTCAGTGCTATATCTTTAGGTATTTAAAGTGTTTTAATGAGGTTTTTAGTGGAAGGGTGAGTAGGAGAGGAGGGAAATGTTAAGAGCTCTAAATACACATCTTTAATGAGGGCAAGCTAACAGAAAAATTAATAAATAGAAATATAACCTTATTGGCCAGGCATAGTGCCTCATGCCTGTAATCCCAGTACTTTGGGAGGCTAAGGTGGATGGATTACCTGAGGTCAGGAGTTCGAGACCAGCCTGGCTAACATGACAAAAGCCCATTTCTATTAAAAATACAAAAAATTAGCTGGGCATGGTGGCGCACGCCTGTAATTCCAGCTACTTGGGAGGCTGAGGCAGGAGAATCGCTTGAACTCAGGAGGTGGAGGTTGCAGTGAGCTGAGATTGCACCATTGCACTCCAGCTTGGGCGACAAGAGTGAAACTCCATAATCTTATTATAGAATAAATAGCTAAAATATTTAAAATTAGTTGCTTGGAGAATGGTAAAAGTGAGGCAAAACTACTGTTTTTTATTACATACCTTTTAATTAGATTTTTTAAATGACTTAATTTTTGAAGTAGTTCTGTGCATATTATACATATGTATATATGCATATATATGCACAGAAATTCAAAAATCATATATACATATATAAATTTAAAAATCCTGGTTTAAAAAATAAGTGTGGATTCTGGATATTAGCCCTTTGTCAGATTGATAGATTGTAAAAATTTTTTCCCATTCTGTAGATTGCCTGTTCACTGTGATGATAGTTTCTTTTGCTGTGCAGAAGCTCTTTAGTTTAATTAGATCTCATTTGTCTATTTTGGCTTTTGTTGCCATTGCTTTTGGTATTTTAGTCATGAACTCTTTGCCCATGCCTGTGTCCTGAATGGTACTGCCTAGGTTTTCTTCTAGAGTTTTTATGGTTTTAGGTCTTATGTTTAAGTCTTTAATCCATCTTGAGTTAATTTTTGAATAAGATGTAAGGAAGGGACCCAGTTTCAGCTTTCTGCATATAGCTAGCCAGTTTTCCCAACACCATTTATTAAATAGGGAATCCTTTCCCCATTGCTTGTTTTTGTCAGGTTTGTCAAAGATCAGATGGTTGTAGAGGTGTGGTGTTATTTCTGAGGCCTCTATTCTGTTCCATTGGTCTATATATCTGTTTTGGTACCGGTATCATGCTGTTTTGTTTGCTGTCACCTTGTAGTATAGTTTGAAGTCAGGTAGTGTGATGCCTCCAGCTTTGTTTTTTGGCTTAGGATTGTCTTGGCTATGCGGGCTCTTTTTTGGTTCCATATGAACTTTAAAGTAGTTTTTTCCAATTATGTGAAGAAAGTCAATGGTAGTTTGATGGGGATAGCATTGAATCTATAGATTACCTTGGGCAGTATAGCCATTTTCACGATATTGGTTCTTCCTATCCATGAGCATGGAATGTTTTTCCATTTGTTTGTGTCCTCTTTTATTTCATTGAGCAGTGGTTTGTAGTTGTCCTTGAAGAAGTCCTTCACATCCCTTGTAAGTTGTATTCCTAGGTATTTTATTCTCTTTGTAGCAATTGTGAATGGGAGTTCACTCATTATTTGGCTGACTGTCTGTTATTGGTGTATAGAAATGCTTGTGATTTTTGCACATTGATTTTGTACATTGATCCTGAGACTTTACTGAAGTTATTTATCAACTTATGGAGATTTTGGGCTGAGATGATGGGGTTTTCTAAATATACAATCATGTCATCTGCAAACAGAGACAATTTGACTTATCTTCCTATTTGAATAAAATTTACAAGAAAAAAATAACCCCATCAAAAAGTGGGCAAAGGATATGAACAGACACTTCTCAAAAGAAGACATTTATGCAGCCATCAAACATACGAAAAAATGCTCATCATCACTGGTCATTAGACAAATGTAAATCAAAACCACAATGAGATACCATCTCATGCCTGTTAGAATGGCGATCATTAAAAAGTGAGGAAACAATAGATGCTGGAGAGGATGTGGAGAAGTAAGAACACTTTTACACTGTTGGTCGGAGTGTAAATTAGTTCAACCATTGTGGAAGACAGTGTGGTGATTCCTCAAAGATCTAGAACTAGAGATACCATTTGACCCAACAATCCCATTACTGGGTATGTACCCAAAGGATTATAAATCATTCTATAAAGACACATGCACACATATGTTTATTGTGGCACTGTTCACAATACCAAAGACTTGGAAGCAACTCAAATGCCCATGAATGATATACTGGATAAAGAAAATGAGGCACATATACACCATGGAATACTATGTAGCCACGAAAAAGGATGAGTGCATATCCTTTGTAGGGACATGGATGAAGCTGGAAACCATCATTCTCAGCAAACTAACACAGGAACAGAAAACCAAACACCACATGTTCTCACTCATAAGTGGGAGTTGAACAATGAGAACACATGGACTAGGGAGGGGAACATCTCACTCCGGGGCCTGTTGGGGGGTGAGGGGCTGTGGGAGGGATAGCATTAGGAGAAATACCTAATGTAGATGTTGGGTTGATGGGTGCAGCAAACCACCATGGCACATGTATACCTATGTAACAAACCTGCATGTTTTGCACGTGTACCCCAGAACTTAAAGTACAATAAAAAAATAAGTATGGAATAAATGTGGAAGAATACATGATATATCTAGACCACTTTCCCCCCTTCTCTCAAAGAAGTGTAAGACCCTACAAACTGGGAGTGGGGAGAGTTAGAGAACACCAGGATAGTTAGATTCCGGTGAGTGTCCTCAAGAATATGCCCTGCAGCCTGCCCTGTGCTGGACAGAATCCCTGGGAATTGCCATAGAAAGTCCCAGATATATTTGAGAATCCAAATATGGAGAAGTCTACGTTTCACTTTTTGTTGGGGGCCTTGGGAGGCAGTAAACTCCAGAGTTTCTTGAGCCACTGTGAGTTAGCCAAATAGAAGCACCTATATAGGCGTCAAGGCAGACAGACCTATGGCAAATCCATCGATCCTCGATGTGCCTTGGTGCAAGGGATGAAAACTCCTTACATGTGATTGACATTGTCCAGTACCTGAGACTGGAAGACTTGGAGGTTGGAAATGCCATTGTAGATGTGGTGTGATCCACAAGTCCAGGACCCATAAATCCATATGGGAAGAACAACATCTCAGGTGTGGCCAGCCTGGAGATGGGATGATCACTAAGGACTGAATAGAACAATGCACAGCTCAGCAGATATCTGTGTGGAACAAATCACGACCCAGGGAGAAGATGCCTCTGGGTAAGACCCTGCTATGTGAAGCTCGGTGGATCTTGAACACCTCTCCCCACCATCCTCTTAGAGAGATTTAGGGAGAAATACTTGCTGAACTTGTCAGGACTTTTGGTTCCAAGCAAAGAAACCAACTCTAGTTAACGTGAACAGAAAAGGAATTTACGGGAAGGACACCAGAGAGTCCTCAGAATCAATGGGCTCAGGAAAAGGGCAGAACTGCCTTCAGCCAAAACCACAGCACAGGAAGCTTCTGGTTAGATGCAGATGACACCACTACTGGCATGACCACTTCAGAAATGGACACAGGTCATCACTGCAGTCAACCTCTGCCACTCCTAGAATAGTGTTATGTAGCCACTGATGCTGCTGCCAGAATAAATCCTCCAGGGTCTCTCATTTCCTATGCACCGCAGACTTCATGTCCTGGGTAGGACTATCCTGTTGGCCAACATTAGTCATGTGCCCACTCTCCAGTTATTTTTGGCTTTGATTCTGATGGGGTGGGTTTTGCTCTTCTTTATTGTGGCATCCCGTACCCTCTGCCTCACCCAAAGGAAGAAGGCTCATGCTCATACAACCAAAATGAGTGTTCAAGATTGAATTGAATATCTCAAAGCAACCTGATTATCTGGAATTAACTGATTTCTGCTACTGGAAGCTTAAGATATAATCTAAATTTAACCACAGAAAAATATAAGCTTAAATTCATACACCTGAGCTTTGGTTTGAGAAATTTGTATCTGGGTCATTCAGTGGAATGAAGAGCACCTTACCCATGCACATGAATGCCCCACGTAACCATTCAGCAACTGCCCTGGACTGCATCATTAGCACCCTTTCAAGCCAGGAATCTCAAGGCCAAGGAAGTTAAGTGACTCTTTCACACCAGTAATTAGCAGAGTGAAGATTTGATCTTGGAGACTTGTTCTCAAACTTTGAACCCTATCAACTACATCGTGATTTATTTTCAAGATATTAGGGCCAGATGATAACTAAATTAGACTACTCTAGATCATTTGTTCTGAAACCTTGTCCTTAACATGGTGCCATTTCCTCCTATTATGATGAAAAAGAATAAATCACAATGTGGTGGATAGGGTTCCAGACTTAGGGAGTCTGTGCATGTCAGAAAAGCTGCATGGCTCCTCCAAACACAATCCTGACATTTAATAAACCCAACAGAATTCATCCTTCTTAGCTCACAGTCCTGTGCCACCAGAGAAGGAGAATTACCCAGAAACAAAGAGCAAAGTGCTTGTTGCCTACCCACCACATTTTATTCAAATACCTGCAAGCTCCTTTCTTCCTTTTCCACTCCCTGGGTATTGATGGGAAGAGGTGAGAAGACAAGAAAGGCATTTTACAGGTAATCTTGTCTGTTGTGCTTCACCTTGACTGTACTTAGGGACATCATGGATCTCCATTTCTTTATCTCCACTTAGCTGAGCAGAGTAGAGGCAGGAAATGTTTAAGACCAGCACAGTAATAGGTGTAAGTAAAAAAAAGTATGTTTTCCATTAAGGAGATTAACTTCTCTGTTGGGGTTGTTATTATAGCACTAGGTCAAGGGCTGCTTGTGGCTGACTGGTGCCTCTTCTCACTGGGTGGTCATTGCCCCTTCTAGCTCCTCTCTGGAGCAGGGGTCACTCTTTCTAAATCTGGCTTCCCCTGATAGAGTCAGAATGATCAGATTCCCCACTTCAAGTATTGACACAATAGGGTAATAATGGTGAGTCCTTGTTTTCAGGACGTTAGAACAAAAGAGGGAACTATTTTGCCTATGTACTTTACAGCCGTTCAATGAGGGTGATTTCATGTTGAATTGCAAAATAATTACATTTTATGGTAAAAATTACACCTTATATTGGTTTCTCACATAACATGTTTACCTCTTATGTCAACCCAATTCTAGTCGGTGCCTTGCATGGTATCACTATGTAGTAAACATTTGATGAACAGAAGAATGAAAACTCTCTAAAGACAGAAACAGGTGCAAATCCCCACAACCCAACAAACTGGATGCTGGTAAAAAATAATTGACAACTAAGTGCAGCTATTGTTTTCAGGGCTTTCTTTCTTTGCTTCTGTATTGCAAACTTTCATTATGATAATTTGTCAACCCCCATTGCCTCACACTGTTTTGGAGGGGATATTTTAAATAAAAACCAAGACATTGTTTGTTTCCACTCACAATCATTTTAGTGTATATTGCAAACAGAAGAGGACTTTTAAGAAATCTACAACCACAATCCCATTATCACTTCCTCCCAAATTAACTGTCAATCTGTAATACCATCTAATACTCAATGTGTGTTTGATTTTCATCTCTTCTGAGCTTCCTGCAAAGTTTCTTAAATTAACATTAATTTGTGACTTAAGACTAGTACTTTTACTACTCTGTTAAAGATATAACCTCCAACATCCTTCCCTCCAAACCCTAATTGAATACTTAAAATTGCTAAATGAATAACTTACATCTCCACTGATTCAATGAAGACTACTTAATGGACTTAACATGCTGCTTACATTATAGAAGGTGGATAAAATGGATAGCACCCCTGACCTCAACAAGCTTATGGTTTTAAGGAGGATATGCTCGGCTTGGATGTCCCTCTAACACTTTATACTCAGTATGATAAAACTGATCTCATCTTCTTGCCTTTGCAGCCAGCTCCCCAGGAGTCCTGCCACATCTGACAGTGGCCTCACCATTCTCCATGCCCTCCAGTCTCGACACTTGGCTCTTTTTCTTTAGCTTCCATATGTAGTCAGTTTCAAATTGGACTAATATTTTCTTCTGAAATGTTTTCCATACTCAATCTTTTTTTCTCTAGGGGGTCAGCCCTCTGTGACAAAACAAGCCAAATAAATTGTTGGAATTTTTGTGAGTCCTGCCTTCTGTAACGGGGCAAATCGAGAGGGAGGTGTTAGCAGCTGTGAGGGTATGGAGTCCAGCATTGTGCCATAAAATGCTTCTTATGAGGCAGGTCCAAGGATGCAGTGTCAGGGCAGATATACAACAATATGGTATTTGGTATCCAAGTCATAACCAGAAAAATCATCCCATAGCATGCATGTGGTAAGTAGGGAATGGGCAAAAGGAAGTAAAGTTGGGACTAGGATTGTTGGGAATTAGATGGGGCAGATATGAGTGATGACTCCGGCTGATCCTTTGGAATTTCATTTAGAAGCAGTGAATCAGTGTTTGATCACTTCCTTTAATTTCATATGCAGCAACAGAAAACTATCAAATTACTATTTATCAGTTTCCAACAAGACTCATTTATTCTCTCACATTTCTGCAGGTCAGAAATCCAGGTAGCTTTATTGGGTTCTCTGCTCAGGGTCTCTCACGGGGCTGTCAAGGTGTTGGCCAGCCTGGGATCTTATTTAGAGGCTGGGGAAATCAACTACCAGTTTTATTATCATTTTAAGTTATAAAATAGGGAAAAGGACTGTCTTCAAATGATGGGGATGATTTCTACTTTATCTGTAGTTTTTTCCACTGTGGCTCTGATACCAAGAATGAACACAGTCTTTCTTTTTTTTTTTTATTTTTATTTATTTATTTTTATTTATTATTATTTTTTAATTTATTTATTATTATTAAACTTCAAGTTGTAGGGTACATGTGCACAACGTGCAGGTTTGCTACATATGTATACTTGTGCCATGTTGGTGTGCTGCACCCATCAACTCGTCATTTACATCAGGTATAACTCCCAATGCAATCCCTCCCCCCCTCCCCCCTCCCCATGATAGGCCCCGGTGTGTGATGTTCCCCTTCCTGAGTCCAAGTGATCTCATTGTTCATTTCCCGCCTATGAGTGAGAACATGCGGTGTTTGGTTTTCTGTTCTTGTGATAGTTTGCTGAGAATGATGG
Organism: Chlorocebus sabaeus; assembly: GCF_047675955.1. Classification (NCBI taxonomy): domain Eukaryota; kingdom Metazoa; phylum Chordata; class Mammalia; order Primates; family Cercopithecidae; genus Chlorocebus; species Chlorocebus sabaeus. The sequence continues at coordinate 99,328,028 of NC_132911.1, forward strand.
TTTCCAGCTGCATCCATGTCCCTACAAAGGACACAAACTCATCCTTTTTTATGGCTGCATAGTATTCCATGGTGTATATGTGCCACATTTTCTTAATCCAGTCTGTCACTGATGGACATTTGGGTTGATTCTAGGTCTTTGCTATTGTGAATAGTGCTGCAATAAACATACGTGTGCATGTGTCTTTATAGCAGCATAATTTATAATCCTTTGGGTATATACCTAGTAATGGGATGGCTGGGTCATATGGTACATCTAGTTCTAGATCCTTGAGGAATCGCCATACTGTTTTCCATAATGGTTGAACTAGTTTACAATCCCACCAACAGTGTAAAAGTGTTCCTATTTCTCCACATCCTCTCCAGCACCTGTTGTTTCCTGACTTTTGAATGATCGCCATTCTAACTGGTGTGAGATGGTATCTCATTGTGGTTTTGATTTGCATTTCTCTGATGGCCAGTGATGATGAGCATTTTTTCATGTGTCTGTTGGCTGTATGAATGTCTTCTTTTGAGAAATGTCTGTTCATATCCTTTGCCCACTTTTTGATGGGGTTGTTTGTTTTTTTCTTGTAAATTTGTTTGAGTTCTTTGTAGGTTCTGGATATTAGCCCTTTGTCAGATGAGTAGATTGCAAAAATTTTCTCCCATTGTGTAGGTTGCCTGTTCACTCTGATGGTAGTTTCTTTTGCTGTGCAGAAGCTCTTTAGTTTAATGAGATCCCATTTGTCAATTTTGGCTTTTGCTGCCATTGCTTTTGGTGTTTTAGACATGAAGTCTTTGCCCATGCCTATGTCCTGAATGGTACTACCTAGGTTTTCCTCTAGGATTTTTATGGTATTAGGTCTAACATTTAAGTCTCTAATCCATCTTGAATTAATTTTCGTATAAGGAGTAAGGAAAGGATCCAGTTTCAGCTTTCTACTTATGGCTAGCCAATTTTCCCAGCACCATTTATTAAATAGGGAATCCTTTCCCCATTTCTTGTTTCTCTCAGGTTTGTCAAAGATCAGATGGCTGTAGATGTGTGGTATTATTTCTGAGGACTCTGTTCTGTTCCATTGGTCTATATCTCTGTTTTGGTACCAGTACCATGCTGTTTTGGTTACTGTAGCCTTGTAGTATAGTTTGAAGTCAGGTAGCGTGATGCCTCCAGCTTTGAACACAGTCTTTCTACTAGTTTTCTCAGATTGAGCAATGGTTTAAGCTTATATTTAACATAGAAGCCCATTCTCTCTGTTTATTAAAACACACACACATATAGAATCTTATAGGTTTGTGTATTTAATATTTAAATTAAATTCTTATAACTTCATGACCTCACCTCACTGAAAACTGAGATGGTAAGACCCATTGCCTTTTCTCATTGCTTCCAAGGCCAGGGCCATCTGGAATATTTTAGTGTATTTAACACATGAACACATCAACAATAAACTTTCCGGTTTTTTTTTTTTTTTCAAGAAGGCTTTTCTTATTCAGTTTATAAAAATTATTAAAAGTAAGTCTCACTTTTTCAACTCATATATACTCCAGGTTTCCTTACACTCTACTTTTTTTCTTAGTGGATTCAGGAGTTCGCTAATTTTAATTTTTATTTCTGAGGTTAACATTTGAAAATGATGGAGAATTTTCAATAAGCTCAATGATTATACCAAATATGTGATTAAACATTTGTGAACATACTGCTCAGAAGAAAATAACCTTTAATTTTCTTTGAAACCAATGAGGACACCACTTTTTTTTCTTAATATGGGATTGCAATTAGGACTTATTTATTTCTTAGCATTTTAAAAAAAATACCTCTCAGCCTCACTGGGGATCTAATAGTTTTCCTATAAAATTGGAATTTTAAAAAGAATACATTTACTAGAAACTAAAATTTGATCCATGTACTTTGAGAACATCAATCTTTGATAAATAGAGTTCTTAGAAAACCAAAGCAATATTTATGGGTGTTTAAAAATAATATTCACAGGGTTGGGTATGTTAAAAGACAAAATTATGACAAATTTAGTTTACAGGTCTTAATTGGCTCTTATAGATGATTCTAGAATCAGGTGACACCGCATTCTATAAAGTAGAATGAGTGTTCCATTTTGCTGAGCAGAGGAGGTTGGTTTTATAGATAGAACAGGGCTAAAGAAAGCTGAAATGGAGAACAAAAAGCAGATCGGTCATTTCAAAATTACTTTCCTTGTAAAGGGGTGGTGGACTTCCTTATCATGACAGTTAAAACCTACCCATTTGGGGATTTGGCTTCTCTCTCCTGATTTCTTGGAAGTTAAGATAAACAACTCAGTTTTGATTTAGTGGTGTGGGACCTTAGCACAAGTGACTCCATTTTGGTTTAGTCTGTTGGGCTCTGGTGCAGGAGTTTAGTCCAAACAAATGGCCTTCTACAGATTTTATTAATAGGTACTATTACCTGATCAAAATGAGATGACAAGATCTATTTTCAGATTAATTTCTCAACTCCAAACCAATTTGATATAGTGTTGACTTAAATAGCACCCTATAGAAAACCATCCAATTCAAAAATTATTTCTATTTTAATGCCTTCAGGTATTTTGAAATTTATGTTCCATTTCATCCAGAATGAACTGGCTGAGAAGAAGTAGTTAGGGATGGCTTTTGTGCACCTGTGTTTCCATCATTTCTTTCTTCCTCTTTCTCTGAGCAGATCCTACTGGACCAAAGCAGTGGTGGTGGGAATGCCTGGCCCCAGAGTTGATGCTCTCTGAATCGTTTTTGAATAGATGAATGAATGAATGAATGAGGATGGCATAAAGCAGGAAGGGGAATTATTCTGGAGTGGCTGGTTTTTAGCCTCTCCAAGGCAGCAGGTGATTTTCAGTAACTGAGCTCAGAACAGCTGCTTCCCATCACCTACCTCAAAACTCCAGCAGTGAGTGTTGCTGTGACCTCAGTCTTGCTGGCACTTACTGCGCAGGGAGGACGTGCAGGTTCAGAAATCTTGTGAAACAGAGTCAAGAAAATTTACAGGATGCCTGCTGGGCAGGGGGTACCGAAAAGACCAAATGGGAGTTTATGTAGTGACTGTACCAGCAAAAACTTCCCCTGGTGGCTGGCCGTGAAGTCCAGAATTTGGCTCCTAATGTCATCAGGAGTGACACATGTTATTGATGGCACTGCTTCCTGGAATCTACTTAAATCTTGCAAATTTTTTTTCTTGCTATCTTTATTTTTCTCTGTCACTTTCTCTCTCTTTCCCTTCTTCTCTTTGACACACACTCTTTATATTTCCATGGTGGTGCGGAGCTGGTGTATAGAAAGTGACTTTACTTGGTGTCTGCTGAGGCCAAGGGGCAGCTTCTCCTGTGATAGGCGCATTCGTGAACTCAGGGTCGTACTCCAAGAACATCTAAAGATGATTCAGCATCAGCATGAGGTACTTTGAGTTTTTTGGCATTTTCGAAGCTACCGGGGAGGGGGACAAAAAGGTGGAAATGAATCACTTCATGTAAATAAAACTTCAATAGTACGTTTCTGGAAAAAAACAGAAACATCCCATCATAGAAACAACAGTCTCCAGGCCAAGAGGGAAGTGAGCACGGAGCAGTTTGAACATGCACCAGGTCACCTCCTGGAGTAGTCTGGTCTTACCTCTGGGTAAAAAACGTTCAGGCAAGAAAAGTAAGGAAGGCAAATGTGTGAATAAATATTATGATGAGAATCATGGTCAATAGTTGTCAGAAGAAAGAATAAAGCAGCCAGGTAGAAACGTGTTAAGGAATTTCCTTCCTCTCACAACTTTAAGATAAGGTACTGGAATTATTGTTGTTGTAATTATTATTATTATTATTTATAGAGAAAATTCGCAGTGGCTAGTGGTTAGGGTTTGTTTTCTATCCTGATAGGACTGGTGTGGGGTCTTGGTTTGTTAAATTGTTTTCTCATGCAAGCTGTATTGTGAGACCTAACATTTCAAGTGCTGCCTTGACATCTTTGAACCTCACAAGTCCCGCAAAGCATAACCATGAATTTCTCTGCACTTCTAGATATGCCCTCTGCTATGTGGAAAAGGCTTGCCCTGTCACCCACCTGTGATTATTTCCCCCATTAGCCAGACTGGCTTCACCCAACCCAGTCATCAAACTAACAGGTTTCATTTATCTGCTGGACTGTAAAATTATTCCAGCAATCCATGGGAACCAGGGGACACCTCCATGTCTTAATATTATAAAGCCTGCCTCTCAAAGGCCCTGGTTGCTTAGTTTATTCCCATGTGCAACCCCTTTGTGGCCCTGCCTGCATGGCATAGAGTGTCTTCCTCCCTCAGGCTGTGGTATATGCGACTAATAAACTTCTATCAATCTCATCTGTTTAACATCAAGTGTTGTGTGTTCAGCCATCTCATACTATTTAGTGTGGGAGACCCCTTCTCTACCAATAGGGTGAATGAGAGTTTATCAGAACATGAACACACTCATGACTTCAGGATATTGACCAGTGCTTGGCTTATCCAGTGGTCAAAGGCCTATTCAAATTTCTGGGGATGCTCACCTACAGATGCATGGAGAGCCAATACATAGCCAGAATAAGGAACCAGTAGGCATAGAATTGACCTTCGAATCCTCAGATTTTTGAAGAACACCTCATGACCCAGACACAAAGCAAGGATCAGGAGTCTAAGCTTATCCTATGAAAAAACTGACCACCTCCTGCTCTATCTCCACACACCTGTCTTTCCCCAAAGTAAAGCACATTCCTTAAGACTCACAATATTCTGCATCAGCCATTTATTCTTATATCTGAGAACTGTAGTTCTTGAAGTCTCTTAATAGCATTGCTTTAAGATGGATTCCATATAGAAACATCAACATGGAAAAACAATGTAAATATTGCTTAAACTAAATTCAGAAACAAGGTACTACCTGAGGTATTTTCAGCTTAATTAAAACAGCCATGATACTAAACAGTTAAGTTGCATTGACTTGCAGTTATTACTTTATGTTTGGCTTTGTTATTCTGTGTCAAAAAAGTTTGGTTCTCTTTTTCCCTATATAGAACCTCAAAATGCCATCAGTCCATGGGATGTTTTCTTTAAACTGGTCAATTTGGTGGAGTAATTTATTAAAATAAGTTTTTTAAAATATAGTTTTCTCTTTATTTTATAAAATGAGTAATGCAAGCTGGGATGTGGAGCTATAAAGTCATTGCAAAAAAATTACACAGCAAAACTGCTATTTTTGGCTTCTAATTCTAACTCGTTTGCCAACTTGTTGCAAGTTATACTTATCAAGGGATCATACACTTTTTCCATCTTGTTTCATCTTGAACCCTAAAATGCTAACAGAGACCATGAATGGTATTTGATTTAATTAGCTAGTGTTGCTATTGCTTGCTGTATCTCCCAACTCTAAATATCTCTAAAAATAAGCTGCTTTTGAATTCAGCTTTTAGGTGACATAAATTGTATTCATAAGAGTAAAAATCATTACTTATCTGTGATATATCTGTTTACGTTTCTACTGGAATGCTTTATCACACAGTCCTTAGTTTGTTATAAAAGGATGGATCTATAATAAGTCAGCAGAAACCACAGGCATTCCTTTGGAATAACTCAATGGGAAACAACAAAAAACAATGTTTAAAATTAAATATTTAAAGAAAGTAATTTTATTTTACTCCCTGTGAAATTTGAGATGTTGAAATTAAACATCCATAATATATAGTACACAGGTGCAGTTGCTATTTTTTTTTTAAAGGAGGTATTTAGTGAATATTATTTTGGCCATTGAAATTAAATATATATATATTTTTTTACCTATTTTACACAAAGACAGACTCTCTCCAAAACAAAGGATAAAAAAAGTTCCAGAATTCAAGGAAAACAATTGCCAAATTCAGATATGAGGCTCAATAAAGCATGCGGTAGGCAGAATGCTAGGATGACCTCAGAGATTTCCTCTGCCTCAATTCCCCATGGCTGTGTAATCCCTGGGACTGTGAATATGATGGATTCTATTCTGTGATTAGGTATGTCATATGGCACAGTTGACTTTAAGGTAGAGAGATTATCCATATAGGCCTGATCTAACCATGAAGGCCCTTTCTTTGGCTGGTCATAGAAGGGGAAGTCAGAGACTTGAAGCATTTGGTGCACTGTCACTAGCTTAAAGACGGAGGCAGCCAAGTGGCAAAAAAAAATGTGAACTGTATCTAGGGGCTGAAAGCAGACCCTGCCTGTCAGCCAGAAAGGAAATGGGGAGCTCACATCACTGCAAAAACACCAAAATTCTGCTAACTGCAAGAATGAACATGGGAGTGAACTTTTCTTTAGAGCCTCCAGACAAGAAGTCAGGAGGTTTGTATCACCAACATCTTGATTTTGGTCATATGATACCCTGATCAGAGAACCCATCTATGCCATGCCAGAACCTCTGACCTGAAGATGGATGCTGTAATAAGAGGGCACTGTTTTAATATGCTAAGTTTGTGATACTTTGTTACATAGGAATATAAAGCTAACACAGAGCATAAAATCATATTTTATGAGACATGTAAGTAGGAAATTTTAGGGGTTAATTCAGCAAGAGGATACAGCAATTATAAATATATATTCACTCAACACTGGAGCACCAGATACATAAAGCAAATATTATTCGAGCTGAAGAGAGATTGATCCCAACATAGTAATAGCTACAGGCTTCAACACCCCACTTTCAGCATTGGACAGATCTTCCAGACAGAAAATCAATAAAGAAACATTGGACTTAGTCTGTGCTGTAGACCAAATGGACCTAATAGATATTTGCAGAACATTTCATCCAACAGCTGCAGAATACACATTCTTTTCCTCAGCACATGGTCTATTCTGAAGAATAGACCATGTGTTAGGTCACAAACCAAGTCTTAGCACATTAAAAAAAAATTGAAATAATATCAAGCATCTTCTCTGACCATGATGAAATAAATCTGAAAATCAATAGGAAGAATTTTGGAAAATAAACAAACACACGGAAATTAAACAATATGCTCCCACATGACCAGTGGGTCAATGAAGACATTAAGAGGGAAATTTAAAAAAATTTTGAAACAAATGATAAAGGAAACACAGCATACCAAAATCTATGGAATACAGGGAAAGCAGTACTAACAGGGAAGCTTATAGCTGTAAGTGCCTACATCACAAAAGAAGAAAAACTTCAAATAACCTTATGATGCATCTTAAAGAACTAGGAAAGCAGGAACAAACCAAACCCAAAATAAGTAGAAGAAATAATAAAGATTGAGCAGAAATAAATGAATTTGAAATGAAGAAAATGATACAAAGGATCAGCAAAACAAAAATTTAGTTTTTGAAAGATAAAAAAAAAAGACAAACCTTTAGCCAGACAGAAAAAAAAAGAGAAGACCCAAGTAAACAAAATTAGAGATGAAAAAGGAGACGTTATAACTGATACCATAGAAACTGAAAGGATCATTAGTGGCTACTATGAGCAACTATATTCCAATACATTAGAAATTCTAGAAGACATGGATAAATTCCTAGACAAATGCAACCTACCAAGATCGAACCAGGAAGAAATCCAAAACCTGAATTGACTAATAACAAGTAACAAAACTGAAGCCATAATGAAGTCTCCCAGCAAAGAAAAGCCTGTTACCCAATGGCGTCATTGCTAAATTCTACCAAACATTTAAAGAAGAACTAATACCAATCTTACTCAAACCATTCTGAAAAATAGAGGAGAATGGAATACATTTAGTCTCATTCTATGAGGTCAGTATTACCCTGATACCAAAACCAGACAAAGATACATCAAAAAAAGAAAACTACAGGCCAGTGTCACTGATAAATATTGGTGCAAAAATCCTCAACAAAATACTAGAAAACTGCTCAACCACACAAATAAAGATCATTCATCATGACCAAGTGGGGTTTATGTCAGGTATGCAAGGATAGTTCAACATATGAAAATCAATTCATATAATACATATCAACAGAATGCTGGACAAAAACCATATGATTATTTCAATTGATGCTGAAAAAATATTTGATAAAATTATACATCCTTCATGATAAAAACCTAAGTGTCCATCAACAGATGTTCAGATGAAGAAAATGTGGTACATATACACAATAGAGGTCATTCTGTTAAGTGAAATAAGTCAGGCACAGAAAGACAAACTTCACATGTTCTCACTTATTTGTGGGAGCTAAAAATTAAAATAATTGAACTGATGGAGATATTGAGTTGGAAGTTTGGTTACCAGAGGCTGGGAAGCATAGTGGGGGATTGGCAGGGTTAGTGGGGATGGTTAATGGGTACAAAAATTAGTTAGAAAGAATGAATAAGACCTAGTATTTGTTAGCACATCAGGGTGACTATAGTAAAAAATTATTTAATTGTACATTTTAAAGATTATAATTGGATTGTTTGCAACACAAAGGATAAAAGCTTGAGGTCATGGGTACCCTATTTACCCTGATGTGATTATTATGCTTTGCATGTCTGCATCAAAATATCTCACATATATTTATAAATATCTCATGTATTTATAAATATATACATGTATTATGTACCCACAAAAATTAAAATTTACAGAAAAGAAAAGTGGGAATGTGGCTTTATATGAGCTTGACAAGAGTAGACTAAAATATTATGACACTTGAGTGTTTGTGTCTTGAGAGTCTAGAGAATATTACTAATTCATAGATCCTCTCAAATAAGTGAAAAATTTCCCCTAAATACATGGAGTGGGTCACTGTGCCTTCCCCCAGCTATTGCTTAATCAGTTTACTTAAAAATTATATATATTTAAGATGTACAATTTGATGTTTTGTCATATGTATACCCTGTGAAATAATCACCACAGTGAAGCTAATTAACATACCCATCATCTCACATATTTACCTTATTTGTTTTTTGAGGGATGAGAGTCCTTAGGATCTGTCTATCCTATTAGCATATTTCAAGTATATAGTACAGTATACTTATGCATCAACAGAACTTTACATTGTTTCCATATCTTGGCTATTGTGAAAAATGCTGCAATGAGCATGGGAATGCAGGTATTTCTTTGAGATCCTGATTTCAATTCCTTTGGATATATACCCAGAAGTAAGATATCCGGGTCACATGATAGTTGGATTTTTAATTTTTTGAGGAACTTCCATACTGTTTTTCATAATGGCTACACCAATTTACATTTCCACCAACAGTGTATCAGGGTTCCCTTTTATCCACATACTTGCCAACACTTGGCCACCTTTTTTTTGTGGGGGAACAGAGTCACGCTCTGTGGCCCAGGCTGGAGTGCTGTGGCACAATCTTGGCTCACTGCAACCTCTGACTCCCTGGTTCAAGTGATTCTCCTGCCTCAGCCTCCCGAGTGGCGGGATTACAAGCACGTGCCACCACACCCAGCTGATTTTTGTATTTTTGGTAAAGACGGGATTTCACCATGTTGGCCAGGGTGGTCTCAATCTCCTGACCTTGTGATCTTCCCACCTTGGCCTCCCAAAGTGCTAGGATTACGGGCACAAGCCACCACACCTGGCCCCTTTTGTATTTTTTAATAATAGCCATCCTAACAGGTACGAAATGGTATCTCTTTGTGATTTTGATTTGCATTTTCCTAATGATTAGTGATGTTGAGCACCCCTTCATACAATTATTGGCCATTTGCTAAGTCTTCTTTGGAAAAATGTCTAGGATCTCTCTACCCTCTTAGCATATTCCAAGTATACAGTATTGTTACCTATAGTCATCATACTATACAGGAACGCTCCGTAACTTATTTATCTTGCATAATTGAAACTGTATCCTTGACCAACATCTCCTCATTGCCCACTCCTCCAGCCCCAGTAACCACCATTCTCTTCTCCGTCTCTTTGAGTCTGACAAGTTTAGATTCCACATATAAATGAGATAATACATTATTTGTCTTTCTGTCCAAAAATGTCCAAAGAGATTTTTACCTGTTTTTACATTAGGTGTTCTTCTATTTGTTGCTATTGAGTTGTATGAGTTCCTTATATGTTTTGTATATTAACCCCTTTTCACACATATGGCTTGCAAATATTTGCCCTCCTTCCATAGTTTGCTTTTTCATTTTGTTTGTTGTTTCCTTTGCTGTAGAGAAGCTTTTTAGTTTGATGCAGTTCCATTTGTTTAATTTTGCTTTTATTGCTTCTGCTTTTAGTGTCATATCCAAAAATCTTGCTAAGACCAAAGTTAAGGAGTGTTTCCCTGTGTTTTCTTCTAGGAGTTTTACAGTTTTCTGTCTTGGATTTAAGTCTTTCATCCATTTTGTTTGCTTATTTATTTGAGAAAAATTGTATATGTTTATGGTATATAAATGCTTTGATATATGTATATGTTTTGGAATAGCTATATTAAGCTATTTGACATATGAATTACTGCATATACTTACTTTTTGTGATGAGAGCACTTAAAACTACTCTTTTAGGAATTTCCAATTATACAATATATGGTCATAAACCATAGTCACCATGACGTTTACCGTAGATCTCTTGAACTTATTCTTCCTGTCTAACTGAAATTTTGTATCCATTGACCAACATCTCCCCAGTCTCTTCACTCCCCAGTGTCTGGTAACCTAATTCTACTCTCTGCTTCTGTGAGTTCCAATTATTAAAATTTCTTACATAAGTGAAATCATACAGTATTTGTCTTCTGTGCCTGACTTATTTCACTTAACAGAATGTCCTCCAGATTCATCCATGTTTTAGCAATTGACAGCATTTTCTTCTTTTTAAATGCTGAATAGTATTTCATTGTGTATATATACCATTCTTCTTCATCCATTCACACATCGATGAGCACTTAGGTTAATTTAATCTCTTGGCTTTTGTGAGTAATGCTATAATGAACTCAGGAGTAGTTACTTCTTCAGCACACTGATTTTATATCCTTTGGATATATACCCAGAAATGGGATTGGTGTATCATATGATAGTCCTATTTTCAATTTTTTGAGGAATCACAGTACAGTTTCCAGTCTTAGCTATACTAATTTACATTCTCACTAACCATGTATAAGGGTTCCTTTTTTCCCCACATCCTTGCCAATACTTGTTATGATTCATATTTTTGATAATAGCCATTCTAACAGGGGTGGGGTAATACCTCTTTGTGGTTTTAATTGGGTCTCCCTGATAATTAGTGATGTTTAACCTGTAATTACATCAAACTAAAACATTTCTGCATAGCAAGGGAAACATAGGGTTAAAGAGAAAACTGATGGAATGGGAGAAAATATTTGCAAACTATACATCTGATAAAGAGTTAATATTCAAAATATATAAAGAACTCAATAGCAGGGAAACAATCTGATTTTTTAAAAGGCAAAAGACCCAAAAAGACATTTTTTCAAAAGAAGACAAATAAATAGCCAACAGGTATATGGAAAAAATGTGTGAATCTATTTTGAATTTATTTTTGTATATGGTGGAAGACAAAGGTCCAATTTCATTCTTTTGCATGAGGATATCCAGTTTTCTCAACAACTATTGAGGAGACTAATGTTACTCCATTGTGTATTCTTATAGCCCTTGTTGAAGATCAGTTGACTGTTTATGCCTGGATTTATTTCTGGACTCTCTATTTTGTTCCATTGGTCTACGTGTCTGTTTTTATGACCAGATGATACTGCACTAATTACTACAGCTTTGTAATATAAATTGAAATCACATAATGTGATGCTTCCACCATTGTTCTTCTTGCTTAAGATTGTTTTAGCTGTCTGGGGTCTTTTGTAGTTCCATAAGAATTTTAGAATTTTTTTTCAATTTCTGTAGAAAATGCCATTGGAATTTTGACAGAGATTGCATTGAATCTGAAGATAGCTTTGAGGAGTGTGGACATTTTAACAATATTAATTCTTCTCATTCACGAACATATCTTTTATTTGTGTCTTCTTCAATTACTTTTATCAGTGTCTTACAGCTTCTGTGTAGATTCTTCATCTTGGTTAAATTTATTCTTAAGTATTCTTTTTGATACTGTTATAAATGGGACAGCGTTCTTAATTTCTTTTTGGATAGTTTGTTTTTAGTATAGAAACACTACCCATTTTTGTATGCTGATTTTGTAAACTGCAACTTTACTGAATTTGTTTATTAGTTCTAACAATTTTTGGTGGAGTCTTTAGGATTTTCTAAGTATGTAGTGATGTCATCTTCAAATGGACAATTTTACTTACTCCTTTTGAACTTGGATGCTTTTAATTTCCTTGCTGCTTAATTACTCTGCCTAGGACTTCTAGTAGTGTGTTGAATAGAAGTGAAAAACGGGCATCCTTGTGTTCCTGTGCTTCGAGGAAAGGCTTTCAACTTTTCTCTCCCAAATTTGTTGAGAGTTTTTTTAAATCATAAAATAATTTCAAATGTTGTCAAATGCTTTTTCTGCATTCATTAAGATGATTGTAAGATTTTTGTGTTTCCTTCTGTTAATGTGGCATATCACATTTATTGATTGTTGAACCATTCTTGCATCCCAGGGATGAATCCCAGTTGATCATGTGTATGATCCTTTTTATGTGCTGTTAAATTCAATTTGCTAGTATTTTGTCGAGAATTTTTGCATCTATGTTAATCGGAAAGGCTAGCTTATGATTTTGTTTTCTTGGAGAGCCCTTGCCTGGCTTTGGTATCAGGGTAATGCTGGTCCCATAAAGTGAGTTTGGAGGTTTTCCCTCCGCTTCAATTTTATGGAAGTGTTTAATAAGGATCAGTGTTAATTCTTTAAATGTTTGGTAGAATTCACCAGTGAAGTCATATGATCCTAGGCTTTTCTTTTTTGGGAGACTTTTGATTACCGATTCAACCTATTTTCTATTTCTTGATGATTTAATCTTGGTTGCTTATATTTTTCTGGGTGTTTATTCGTTTATTTCTAGGTTATCCAATTTGTTGTCGTGTCATAGTTCTTATAGGAAAATACATTGTCTTATAACAGACACTTACAATTCTTTGTATTATTATAATTATATTGTTTTAATTATTTGTATTATAGAAACATTTCTGTGGTATCAGTTGTAATGTGTCTTCCTTCACTTATAATTTTATTTGAGTTCGCTCCTTTTTGTCTTAAGCTAGCTGAAGTTTGTCAATTTTATTTTTTTCAAAAAACCAACTGTTACTTTTATTGATCTATTGCTTTTCTAGGTTTCATTTTATTTATTTCTGCTTTGATCTTTGTTATTTCCTTCCTCCTGCTCACTTTGGACTTAGTTTGTTCTTTTTAAACTCCCTTGAGATAGAAAGGGAGTTGTTTGAGATCTTTCTAATTTGGCATTATAAATTTTCCTTTAGAACTGCTTTTGCTGCATCCCATATGTTTTACTATGTTCTGTGTCCATTTTTGTTTGTCTCAAGATATTACCTGGTTTTCTTTTTTGATTTCTTCCTTGACCCATTAGTTGTTTAGGAGTGTGTTAATTTCCACATATTTGGAATTTTTCAATTTTCTTTGCTACTGATTTCTAGCTTCATACTACTGTGGAAGGAACATTTGTTTCATACCATTGTTAGAAAATAATTCTTAGTCTTCTTAAAGTTGTTAATGTTCTTTGTTTCCTAACATATGATATATCCTGGAGAATGTTCTATTTGTGGTTGAGAAAATGTGTATTTTGTTGCTGTTGGATGGAATATTTTGTCTATGACTGTTAGGTCTATTGAGTGTTGTTCAAGTCTGCTGTTTTATTATTGATTTTCTGTCTGGATGATGTATCCATTACCGAAAGTAGGATATTGAAGTCCCCAACCATTGTAATCTTGCATTTGTTCTCTCTTTTCAGATCTATTAATATTTGGTTTATGTATTTTGGTGCAACAATGTTAGGTGCATATGTACTTATACTTTTTATATTCTCTTGATTAATTGACATGTTATCATTGTATAGTGACCTTCTTTGTCTCTTTTTACAAAAAGTCTATTTTGTCTTATATAACTCCCCTCCTCTACTTTGTTTGCAATATATACACTTTTGCATCCATTCACTTTCAGCCAATGTATGTCCCTAAAGGTAAAGTGAGTTTTTAGTATGCAATATATTGTTGAGTCTTGTGTTTTATCCATTTATCTACTTTTGTGTCTTTTGATTGGAGAATTTAATCCATTGACATTTAAAGTAAGTGTTGATAACTAAATACTTATTATTGATATTTTATTAGTCGTTTTTCAAATGTTTTATTTTTTGTTCCTTTCTCTCTAGCTGTCTTCCTTTTTGAGTTCATGATTTTTTTTGTAGCGTTCTGCTTTGATTCCTTTCTTATTTTTCGTGTATCTACTAAAAGGTTTCCCTTTGTGATTACCATTTATAATTCTTTGTGATTGCCATTTTATAATTACAAAATGTTTATATAATGTTTATAATGTTATAAATTTTTTTTAACATTTTGTAATTATAACAGACTGATATGGTTTGGATTTCTGTCCCCACCCAAATCTCATGTTGAATTGGAAGAGGGGCCTGGTGGGAGGTAATTAGATCGTGGGGGTAGATTTCCCCTTTGCTGTTCTCATGATAGTAAGTGAGTGCTCATAAGAGATGATGGTTTAAAATTGTGTGGCACTTCCCCCTTTGCTCTCTTTCTCTTCTGCTCCACCATGGTAAGACGTGTTTGCTTCCTCTTTGCCTTCCACCATGATTATAAGTTTCCTGAGGCCTGACAGTCATGCTTTCAGATAAGTCTGTGGAACTGTGAGTCAATTAAACCTCTTTTCTTTATAAATTACCCAGTCTCAGGTGGTTTTTTATAGCAGTGTGAAAATGGACTAATACACAGAATATTTTAAACTGGTATAAACTGGTAAAAACTTTGATTTCACAGAAAACTCTGTTTTTACTACCCCCCCAACACATTTGAAATTGTCGATGTTACTATTTAAAATTTTAAATAATATATATTCATTAACACATTATTGTGACTACAGTTATTTTTAGATATTTCTATCTTTAAATTTTTATGCTGTCATTTAAAGTGATTTATACACCACCAGTACAGTATTGAGTATTCTGAATTTGACTATATACTTACCCTTACTAGTCAGTTTTATACTTTTATATATTTTCATATTGCTATTTAGTTTCCTTTTTTGAAACATGAAGAACTCCCTTCAGGATTTCTTGTAAGGTAGATCTAGTGGTGATGAATTCCCTCAGCTTTCATTGTCTGGAAAAGTCTTTATCTTCCTTCATTTCTGCAGGACAGCCTTGCCAGGTAAAGCACGCTTGGTTAGCAGGGTTTTTTTTTTTTTCCTTCATCACTTTGAATATATCATCCCACTCCTCGCCTGGAAGGTTTATGCTGAGAAATCTGCTGATAGTGATACACGAGTGGGGCAGGGAAGTACTCGGTAGAGAAGGACAAGGTCCCTGGTGAGGGCTCCACCCTCGAGCCTGTGCCCACAGACCTAAATGAGGACAGGCACTCCTCTTTTTGTGCCCAAATGTTGCATTTTCCAAGACCACTCTGGCCCACCATGTCCCCCATCCTGTGCCTGTAAAAACCCAGAGACCCTAACAGGCACAGACACAAGCGGCTGGATGTCGAGAGGAACACACTGGCAGAACAACACACCAACAGACACTGGCAGGCTATTGATGGTGGAATGATGCAGATGTGGAGGGAAATTTGGCTGAGGGCAGTTGGAGGAACGGCTGCTGAGTGGCCCGACTGCAGGGAAGGACCCCCTTTCCACTCCATCCCCCTTCTGTCTCCCCATCCATCTGCTGAGAGCCACTTCCACCACTCAATACAACCTTGCACTCATTCTCCAAGCCCACATGTGATCCGATTTTTGGGGTACACTAGGGCAAGAACCCCAGGATACAGAAAATCATCTGTCCTTGCAATAAGGCAGAGGGTCTAATTGAGCTGATTAACACAAGCCACTTGTGGATGGCTAAGCTGAAAGAGCACACTGTAACACACACCCTCTGGGGCTTCAGGAGCTATAAACACTCAACCCTAGACGCTGCTGTGGGGTCGGAGCCTCTGCTCCCCATGACCTGCCCATAGGGGTTTGAGCTCTGGGCACTGAAGAAGTGAGCCACGCCCCCATCACATGCCCTGTGAGGTGGATAAGAGAAAACTCCCATTTCGATAGTCTTCTGAGTTTCTACATTGGCTGCAATGTGTCTTGGTGAATATCTCTTGTTCAGTCTATTTTTGGTTCTATGGATACCAAAGTTATGTTAATTTGTCACCCAGACTTGAGAAGTTTTCTGTGACTATTTTTTAAAGTAAGTCTTCCTCCCCTTTCTCTTTCCCTGTCCTTTCTGGCACTGTCGTAGCAGGATGAGCTGCAGACAAAACTGCTCAGACACAAAGTTAAAGAAGGAAGGGGTTTATTTGGTCGGGGGCATCAGCAAGACTCCTGTCTCAAGAGCTGAGCTCCCCAAGTGAGCAATTCCTGTCCCTTTTAAGGGCTCACAACTCTAAGGGGGTGAACGTGAGAGGGTCGTGATTGATTGAGCAAGCAGGGGTAAGTGACTGGGGGCTGCATGCACTGGTAATTAGATTGGAACAAAACAGGATAGGAATTTTCACAATGCTTTTCTATACAATGTCTGTAATCTATAGATAACATAACTGATTAGGTCAGGGGTCGATCTTTAACTACCAGGCCCAGGGTGTGGCGCTGGGCTGTCTGCTTGTGGATTTCATTTCTGCCTTTTAGTTTTAACTTTTTCTTTCTTTGGAGGCAGAAATTGGGCATAAAACAATATGAAGGTTGGTCTCCTCCCTTATCATAATGCTTATGTTGTTTTGTTTGATGTTATCTCATAAGTTATGTAGGCACAGAGTTATTTACATCCATGGATGATTGTCAAAATTGTTGATGTTTCTATGAAGTTATAAGGACTAGAATCTCCCAATGTACCACCTTGCAGTTACATTAGTATCTCTATTCCTGAATTTAGATAAATGAATGGAAAGTCACAAAGGAATTCATATGCACAGACATACCATGTTCCTGGAATAACTTATTCTGTTCATAATCATCACTCATGGATTTTTTTTTTTTTTTGCTTTTTTCTTAAAATAGTCATATTGCATAGACAACCAGGACCTACTCATTATCTTTAGCACCTTCCTTAGTTGAAAGTTCTCTTACTTTTTTTCCTGATAGGCTTTTTAAATATTCAAAACATTTGTTATAGAACTTAAAAGGATTTTTCTGATATGTCGTTATTCATAGGCAGACAGTGTAAAGAAAGTTAAATGGCTTAAACATGATTCCAGTAAGAGAAACTAAGAGTAGCAGGATGATTTGTAGCATGTTCATATGAAATGTTTTATACTTTCTAAGAAATTCAGCCTCAGGAGGACTGTCACCCCATAGAGAAATATGGCATGAATAATGACAGTGTTACTAAGTATAGCACCTTGTGCCTGAAAGCAACATCAGTATCATTTAATCTAGACTTTGTTGACAACACATAGCACGAGTACTACTTCTCTCTCCTCCTAAATTCCTTATGGATCCTTCTAATCAAGCAACACTGTTTTCCACTAATTCCAGACATAGACTCAGACTCTTTCTCAACATAGTGTTCTAGAAAGTTAATAATAATATTTTGAGATTGCCTCAAAATTAAATTAGTATGTCATCCATAGTCTACCTGAAACACCCAAGATAGATTCTATCTCTTCTTCTGTAGATTAAATTGATTATCATCTCATTCTCAGGTAGGCCTGAGGATGGGAGTGGAGCTCTACAAAGAGACACCAATGTTGTTATTGCAATTTTTAAACGCAAAGGCGTGTATATATTAAAATGCTCAAAAGACATTTCCTTGGACTAGCTATATATTGGCATCCCCAAATTTTGGATAAAGCTGAGAATTGCTGGATAGATTCACTCAGAATCCCTGAAAATTAAGTTTAGATCAAACAACTGCCAAGAGAGTGCAAAACTGATTAAAGTGTTATTCATAGTGATTTATCAATGGTTTTTCTATCAACTAAAAGGCACAACTGATTACAGTGTTATTCACAGTGATTTATCAATGGTTTTCCATCAACTAAAAGGCGGAGGAGATCAAATGTAATTCTACTGGGGCCAGTCCTTTGCTGGCACTAGTTTGAGTCATGACTAATGAGATAGGATGGAATATACTCATTAAATTTACAATTGGTAAGTTGTCTAGGGCTTTACATAACTGCATTAATAATCAGAAAGACTGTATTATTATAAGCATGCTTGCTGTTCCATTTCTAATACAAGCAAACTGTAGGAAACAATAAAAGCATTGTGATGAATGTGCTTAAACTGTTGACAAAACTGGATTTTGCCCCCTATTCAGTAAGCACATGGTGATATCAAGTAATTGGCCAAGATTTGATGGCTGCATTACAGTGGATGTGTCTCACTGTGTTAGAGTTGATGTCACACTACTAGACCCTTACAGTATCACATTTTTGGGCATATGTGTGGAGAATATGTTGTACACCCAATGCTTGCAAGGGAGAAGCTTAGAGTAAAGCATGTCATTGCAAGCATGCTTAAAACTAAAGACAAAAAATTTGGAAGAAAATTGACGCTGAATTTTTAATCTTATATGAAACAAGATAGCCTATGTACATCAAAAACTGCTGTAGGTCAGTGACTCAGTAGCTTCTAGAGTATTATATGAAAATCAACATTATTGATTTTTCTGATTCTTTCAATTTAGTTCTTTGATGGAGTGAACAATATGACAGTGAAGAAGAAAGCAAGAAAAAAACAGCGTTTTTTAACTTTAGGAAGGTTTTATAATACAAATTGTATGACATAGCAATCAAAACTTTTTGAAGTTCAAATAATTATTTAGGATGTTTGAGAGATGACTGCTGAAATGGTGAAGTGATGAGCTTTGTAGACCTTTTGTCCAATGAAGCAACCATAACTCATGAAAATTACTAAAAAAGAAAAATTAAAGTCTTTGGAAATTGTTCTAAGATCATATAATTATAAATGTGTTTGGATAAAGTACATTTATAATTAAAGAATAAATAAAGAAAAATGTATTGAATAACATCTACTCTGTCTCAGTAGAAATTGCAGAAGTCTGTGGTATTTGAGCCACAACCTGTTAACTCTCTTACTACTCCCAGTCCAGCATGATGGACTCTCTACTCCAAGTGCATGTAGCCAATAACACGGGGATCTCTCTCCCTCTCCCTAGCTCCTGATTGAGGGCTATGTTATCTTCCTGGGAGATGTAGGTCACCAGAATTTCTCATTCCCTGTCCCAGGTCAATGTTGCAGAGGCTCTATTCCCAAAAGGAGTGGCTGAGGGACCTAGAGTTTACTTTCCCTAGTCATCCCTCATAGGGTAAAATCTCTACCCCAGGCATGGCAGGCCAAGAATACTGCAGTCCTGATTTTCCTTATCTAGTCTTGCTTGTAGGGTGGAGGCTACACATTGGGAGAGGAGAGGAAGCTGAGAAAGCCAGAGGCTGCTGTCCTAGTCTAGTGCCCTGTTCATAAAGCAGGTGTCATTTAAAAGAAGTAGGTTGTTGTCCCAGCCCTCAGTTTTGGAATAGTGGTGCAGAGGTATTGCCTGGGGACAGAGAAGATCATATGGACAGAGTGTTCCAAGCTCTCCTCAGAGGAACTGACTTTATTTGAAACAGAGTGTAGGAAAGTTCATGCCTAGATTTAAAATGTGTGATAATAGTACAATAGAGGTATATTAAAGAACTATTATATTTTACTGGAATTAAGTTAGTATAATCTGAAGTATATTCTTACAAATTAAAGTGTGTATAATAATCCCTACAGCAACCACTAAGAAAATAACTAGGAAAATGTAGTGAAGAAATTATTAGAGGAATTAAAATGTTAATTCAGTTAAGCAAAAGTTTTAATTAATGCAAAGAAAGCAATAAAATGGAAGAGAGGATCAAAAAATACATGTAATATACAGAGAACAAAATGTAAAATGACATGTAAACCCAACTAATATCAGTAATAACATTAAATGCGAATGGACTAAGGAATCTAAATGTGAGTGAACTAAAAAGAGTCACAAATTGTCATATTGCATAAATAAACAGGATCTAGCAATAAGCTGTCTATAGGAGACATAGTATAAATTCAAAGATAAAAATAGTTTTAACATAAAAGAATATAGAAAGATATCTCATTCAAACAACAACCAAAAGAAAACCAGAAGGCTACATTAAATAGACAAAATAGACTTAGAAACAAAAAAAGTTACTAGAGATGAAGAAGGATATTTCATAATGATCAAAAAGTCAATCCATCAGAACAATATAATAATTATAAACATATATATGCCCTACAACATAACACCAAAATACATAAAGCAAAATCTGACAGAACTGAAGAAAGAGGCAATTTAATAATGTTTGGATACTTCAATATCCAACTTTCAATAATGAATAGAACAGAAGTTAAAACTATTAAGCACCTGTAACTAACAGACATGTATGGAACATCTCCAACAACAACAGAATATGCATTCTGTGGAGGTGCTCATGAAGCATTCTCCACAATAGACCATATACTAGTATATGAAACAAGTCTCAATAAATTTAAAAATATTGAAATCATGTAAATGTGCTCTCTGACCACAGTGGAATGAACTTAGAAATCAATCATAGAAGTTTGGGAAATCCAAAAATATGTGGAAATTAGTCGACACACTCTTAAGTAACTGATGAGTCAAGAGGAAATCACAAGGGAAGTTAGAAAATACTTTTAGATAAATGGAAATGAAGAAAAACATACCAAATCTTATAGGATGCAGCTTAAGCAATGTTTATGAGAAAATTTACAGCTGTAAATGGCTATATTTAAAAAGAAGAGGCCGGGCACCGTGGCTCACGCCTATAATCCCAGCACTTTGGGAGGCTGAGACGGGCAGATCACCTGAGGTCGGGAGTTCAAGACCAACCTGGCCAACATGGTGAAACCCTGTCTCTACTAGAAATACAAAACATAGCCAGGCGTGGTGGCACGTGCCTGTAATCCCAGCTACTCAGGAAGCTGAGGTGGGCAAATCACTTGAACCTGGAAGGCGGAGGTTGCTGTGAGCTGAGATTGTGCCACTGCGCTCAAGCCTGGGTGACAGAGTGAGACTCAAAAATAAATAAATAAATAAATAAATAAATAAATAAATAAATAAAATCAATTACCTAACTTTCCACTTAAAAACACTGGAAAAGGCCGGGCGCGGTGGCTCAAGCCTGTAATCCCAGCACTTTGGGAGGCGGAGACCATCCTGGCTAACACGGTGAAACCCCGTCTCTACTGAAATATACAAAAAACTAGCCGGGTGAGGTGGCGGGCGCCTGTGGTTCCAGCTGCTCGGGAGGCTGAGGCAGGAGAATGGCGTGAACCCAGGAGGCGGAGCTTGCAGTGAGCTGAGATCTGGCCACTGCACTCCAGCCTGGGCGACAGAGCGAGACTCCACCTCAAAAAACAACAACAACAACAACAACAAAAACGCTGGAGGAAAAGAGAAAGCTAAGTCTAAAGTATAAGGAAGGAAATAGTAAAGGTTAGGGTGGAGATTAATGAAACAGATTAGAAAACAATAAAGAAAATCAATAAAACTTAACATAGAAGAAAAATCATTAAGATTGGAAGAGGGGATATCACTACTGACCTTAAAGAAATAAAAAGCATTATAAAGGATGTTATGAGAGATTGTATGCCCCCAAAATTAAATTCCTAGAATATTAGAAACTTCCAGAAACTGAAATTTACCAAAATAAAATACTTTTGTGCTTCAAAGGACACCATAAAGAATGTGAAAACACAACCCATAGAACTAGTGAAAATGTTTTTGTTTTGTTTTGTTTTGAGATGAAATCTCGCCCTGTCACCCAGACTGGAGTGCAGTGGTGCAGTCTCACACCTCTGCCTCCTGGGTTCAAGCGATTCTCCTGCCCCAGCCTCTAGAGTGAAAATATTTTCAAATCATGAATCTAATAAGGGACCTATACATAGAATATATAAAGAGCTCTTACAACTCTAATAAAAAGACAAATTACCCAATTAAAAATGATCAAAGGACCTTAATAGATGTTTGTCCAGGGAAGGCATACGAATGGTCAATAAGCACATAAAAAGATGCTCAAATCATTGATCATCAGAGAAATGGAAATCAAAACCACAGTGGGATACCACTTCACACCCATCAGGATGGCTATGATCAAATTGACAGATAATAATAAGTGCTGGTGAGGACATGAAGAAGTTGGAATTCTCCTATCTTGCTGATGGGTATGTAAACTGGTGCAGCCACTTTGGAAAAACAGTCTGGCAGTACCTCAAAAGGTTAAATTTAGAGTTACCATAATACCCAGCAATTCTGTTCCTAAGCATTTGCCTAAGGTAAATGAAAACATGCATTCTCACAAAAACTGGTATGGTAATGTTCATAGCAGCATTATATATTTTATAACAGCCATATTTCATATTAGTAAAAAAGGTGGAAACAACTGAAATGCTCAACTGATGAACAAAGAAATAAAAATGGTGTATTTATACAATGAAATGTTATTTGACTATAAAAAGGAATGACACATTGATAAGTATTAGAACATGAACAACCCACAGAAAACTATGCTAACTGAAAGAAACCGGTTAGAAAGAGTAGATATTTTATGATTCTGTTTATATGAAGTGTACAGAACAGGCAAATTTATTGCAACTGAAGTAGATTTGTGGTTGCTTGGGGCTGGGGCTGGGATGGAGGGTGATTGCTAATGTGTATGAAGTTTTTTCAGGAGGAATAATGAAAATGTCCTAAACTTAGATTGTGGTAATACTTTCACTAAATATACTAAAAATCATTTAATCGTATGCTTTAAATGGGTGAATGGTATGATGTGTGAATTGTATCTTAATAGACTTTGTTAAAAGTAAGGTAAAGGAAGGTATGGTTAGAACATCTCAGCTAGGCAGTTCTTAGCGATAATGTTAGTTTGGAAAAAGGGAAAGGCCTATGGGTTAATTGGAAAGGTAAAAGATAATCATAGGGAGTTCAATGGAGGGCTGTTTCCTGGCCGTGTTATACTTCATTCAACAAAGAATCAAAGAAACATTCATTCATTCACCATTCATTCATTTATTCATCTATTCACTATTCATTCAGCCAACATTTGTTTAGTGTCTGCCACGTACTAATACCATGCTTAGGTCAAGAGGTTTTATCTGGGCCCAATCTTGCCTAATTATCTAAGAATGGGATTTGCTATATCATAGAATTTGAGATCTGGAAGGACTTTGAGGATCTTATTGCTGTTAGATGCCTTATTTTATAGTTGGTAAAAATGTCAACAGTGGATATCTAAAGGCACATTGTGACTGACTAGAGAAACTGGTTTCTGACAGGGCATAGTGGCTCACGCCTGTAATCCCAGCGCTTTGGGTGGCCGAGACGGGTGGAATATGAGGTCAGGAGTTTGAGATTAGCTTTGCCAACATGGTGAAACCCCGTCTCTACTAAAAATACAAAAATTAGCCAGGCATGGTGGAGCGCGCCTGTAATCCCAGCTACTCAGGAGCCTGAGGCAGGAGAATTGTTGAAACCCAGGAGGCGGAGGTTGTAGTGAGCTAAGATCGCCCCACTGTACTCAAGCTTGGGTGACAGAGCAAGACTCTGTCTCAAAAAAATAAATAAAAAATAAAAATAAATAAAAATAATAATAAAGAAAAAAGCTGGTTTCTAATTGTAGCTTGAGGAGCAACAAGTAACAATTTTTATTTAATATCTCGGTGTTTATCTAGCTTGTATTTTGGGTAAATAGATTCACAGTGGAAATGACCCAGGCAAGCAGGCAAGTGGGCTTGTTACTAATTCTGGGGCTAGCTTTGCCCATGAGAATTGCTGTTACTTCTCCTAAATATATGGATGGTGATGTTATGCAGAGTTTTTTTGTGAAAAGAAAGATATTGCCTTGCTTTTAGTCATTTTCTACACAGTCATTAGTGGAGGAAGAATTTGCAAATTGGTGTAAGGTACATGAATACCTCTAGCTCTTCATCTAGTAGCTGTGGTCTAGGTGCATAGGTCTGTAGATATTTGACCGCAAAATAGATCAACGTCACATATGTACACAGCATAATGATCACCTGTATTTTTGTATTGAATTTCATTGCCTAAAATAGACATTTTCCATTAATTTTGGCTCTTCACTCGTCCTGGTTTAGCATATAAACTCTTGGTAAAAGGTCAAGGGAATACTGGTTTAATGCCCCATCCTGTGTGACTTGCTGTAGATTAAAGACTGTCTGATACTACAGAAGCTGAAAATGCTAGATATTTTCTTTTCCAACCTATTTGCCATAGAACACAGTCACTTAACATATCAGTCAATAATACCTAGGTCAGAATTTAATTCAGGAGCTAGTAACTGAGAAAATAAAAAGAACCCTCTCTTTATGACTATAGGGCCAATCAGTAGAATCTGTTTCCTCACTGGGTTTTAGATTGGGGGATTTTACATAAGCTCTTCTATTAATACTGTAAATTACCTGTTATCTTCTTAATTAATTCAATTTTCTTCTTAACTCAGCCAGAATTTACCTCTGTTGCTTATGACTAAAAGCTCTAATACAACACTCATAGCACACTATCTAGATAATCTAGTCACCAGAATGAGCTGCTTTTCTGGAATGTGAAGGGTAATGATACTAAATGGAGGAGGGCACATAATAAGAGTAAAAGACAGAAATCTACTTATAATTCTTCAAACGTGTTTATAAAAATAAAAATTTATTTTTAATAAACTTAGTTTGGAATGGAATAATTAAAATGAATTGTATATATACATCTGTTTCTTAATGGAAGATTAGAAGGTAATACAACACAATGGAGAAATTACTAAATAAATCAGAAAGATAAGGTAAAAAATTAAGTTATGAAAATAAGATGGAGGTTTATTTTGAGGTTTTTGCAGAAAATGTATACTATGACATCTAATACATTTGCTAGAGATGACTAGTCCTAGTGTGACTGCATAATTTGTTGCATAAATGGGGGCACTTAATGAAAGGCAACTTTCTGGTTAATTACTCTAGGACAGTGGATGTTAACTTGAAGTTTTTTGAACAGGAACATACAGTTATACTAAATAGTGTGGGCCAGGCACGGTGGCTCACGCCTGTAATCTCAACACGTTGGGAGGCTGAGGTGGGTGATCACAAGGTCGGGAGTTCAAGATCAGCCCCATCTCTACTAAAAATACAAAAATTAGCCGGACGTAGTGGTGAGCGTCTGTAATCCCAGCTACACAGGAGGCTGAGGCAGGAGAATAGCTTGAACCTCGGAGGCAGAGGTTGCAGTGAGCCAAGATCATGCCATTGCACTCCAGCCTGGGCCACAAAGCGAGACTCCATCTCAAAATTAAAAAAAAAAAAAAAAAGTATGTAAGGGCTCATTTAATAAACCTCTTTCTCTCTCTCTCTCCCTCTTACACACACACATATGTAAATACAGTGTACACTCAAATAAACTTGGACTTCATTCTATCTAAAGTCCTGGCACGCTGCACCAGCCTATGCTCAGTTATGCTGTGGAAAAGAGCAGTTCTCAAACTTCAGTGGCTTGAAAAATTAAAGGTTCATACATTAACCACACACATGTCCATTGATGGGCAGCTGGGACTTTCCTCTGTTTCTTCATCATTACTCAAGATGCATGGTGGTGAAACATCCACTCTCTAGAACATTCTCAATCCCTGTGGCACAGGGAAAGGAGGATCTTGTAGCAAGAACTAATTGCTATGTCAGGAAATACTTGCAGCCCCAACTCATTGGCCAGAGGTAGTCACATGACATTACCAGGAGTCCTGGAAGTGCAATCCTACTATGTGCCTGGAGTCTAGAGACCTGCAAATAAATATTTGGTTAGCATCATTAACAGCTAGCACATAGAACTTTTTTTTTTTTTTAAGACACTATCCACTATCTTTTTTTCGAAATAAACTTACTTTGGAGTAGTTTTGGATTTACAGAAAAGTTGTAAAGATTGTATGACAATTTTTTAAAAATTAAAATGTGTCTTTATAATTGAGAAAATAGTGATGCTCAGTTTAAAAAGATACCTGGAAGGAAAATAAAACCAGAGTATACTGTTGCCTAAACTCTCCATTTTCTGACTATTTTAAGTCCCTGTCTTCTGCCAACCAATGTTGCAAATGCAGCAATCAATCTGGGCTTGCCCTA
Organism: Chlorocebus sabaeus; assembly: GCF_047675955.1. Classification (NCBI taxonomy): domain Eukaryota; kingdom Metazoa; phylum Chordata; class Mammalia; order Primates; family Cercopithecidae; genus Chlorocebus; species Chlorocebus sabaeus. The sequence goes on from NC_132911.1 coordinate 99,354,218, forward strand.
CTATTTGAGGGTCTACCAATAGCTGCCTCTACTGCCTGCTAGCAGTCAGAGGAAGAATTATGTCATATTCTTAGAATGATCAGAGACTAAAGTCATCACGTACCATTTGGAGTGACAGCTTTCTGTAGAACCCATAAAACTGACCTGAACACAAAAACAGGTGGGAGGTGCCAGTTACAGGAATAAACTCTGTCAGTCATCATCGGAATATAAGCCTTGGGTTTCCTGTTTTATCTGAACTCTGAGGGTGTATCACTGATGAAGCAAAGGAAAGACATGGGCTGTGTTTAAAGGCATGACATGACAGATGTGATCTATACTAGTGGTACCTATCACATTCTTATTGTGATGTATATATTTTGGAGTACAGAAGTCTGCTATTATTATGTAATGTGGTTGATTGGAATGATACTTTCATTATTTTTTAACTCGTGATGAAAGCAAGTATTTGAACTCTGACCAAAAGGTCAAATGGAAATTAGAGAACTAACTGTTTATCTCCCAGAACATGAGGGCCATGACTGCACTGAAGGTGAATCACACATTTGATTCTAAGAATCTAGCAATGGGCTGAAAACATGACCAATTCTGTGATTTAGCGTCCGGGAGACAAAAATATACCAGATACTCAAGAGAAACAGTGACATTGCAGCTGAGACCAGAGAGAAATGCCTCTCTGGAATTCATAAACAGAACAACATAATATAATGGACATCACCCTTAGCAAATACTGTAATGAATTACATTGAGCTATTTCACATAATGCTGTTCAATATATTCCACTGTGTCAAAACACCATTTCATTAAAATAAATGGAATGTATTTAATTAAGATAAATGGGTCATTAAGGTTACCATAGAATTTATCATCTAAATACTTAGGCACTTGTGAGAGTAAAAGGAGATGTCTGTTAACCATTTACACCCAGCCCATGGGTGTAAACCAGGTCTGTGTAAGGCAGAATGGAACTAAGGGTCACCGGTGTATAATAGACTCTGTGTCTATTATAGAAGGTGTGAATGCCTCCTTGTTTGTGAATGTCTACCAGTCTTTCCAGACTCAACATTTCTGTGGAGCCAATCGGGCATATTGAAGTTTCAGAGATCTGGAATCAGCATGATCTTAATATAGAGTTTCTTCTCATTGACCTCAAACCTTCATCTTTTATTGTCTTTCATATGATCTAGCTTAATCAGGGCCACATTTAACTTTAAATGTTCAACCCCTTCATTCCTATGGAAATGTATGATACTTCACTTATACATTGATTTGGTCATGTATTTCCATTAAAAAACAAAACGTCTATTTTAAATTATGCTGTTATGATGAACATCCTTGTACCCGTATCTTGGTATAATTTTTTATCATCATCTTAGCCTTGATGTCTAGCATTTGAATATCTAGGTATGTATGACAGTTGTAAGGCTCTTGATGCCTATTTTTGAAATTGCTCTTCAGAAATTACCAGTTTAAATTTTTACTAGTATCAAATGACAGAGCCTATTTCTTTTTCTTTTCTTTTCTTTTCTTTTCTTTTCTTTTTTTTTTTTTTTTTTTTTGAGATAGAGTTTCGCTCTTGTTGCCCAGGCTGAGTGCAGTGGTGCAGCCTCAGTTCACTGCAACCTCTGTCTCCCAGGTTCAAGCAATTCTACTGCCTCAGCCTCCCGAGTAGCTGGGATTACAGGCATGTGCCACCATGCTCAGCTAATTTTTGTATTTTTAGTTGAGACAGGGTTTCACCATGTTGGTCAGGCTGGTCTTGAGCTCCTGACCTCAGGTAATCCACCCATCTTGGCCTCCTAAAGTGCTGGGATTACAGGTGTGAGCCACCACGCCTGGCCAAGAAAGCCTATTTCTATATAATCACCAACATTCAATTTTTCTTTCATTTTGTAAAGCTAGTAGGTAAAACATTGAATCTTCAATAAACATACGTGTGCATGTGTCTTTATAGCAGCATGATTTATAATCCTTTGGGTATATACCCAGTAATGGGATGGCTGGGTCAAATGGTATTTCTAGTTCTAGATCCTTGAGGAATCGCCACACTGTTTTCCACAATGGTTGAACTAGTTTACAGTCCCACCAACAGTGTACAAGTGTTCCTATTTCTCCACATCCTCTCCAGCACCTGTTGTTTCCTGATTTTTAAATGATTGCTATTTTAACTGGTATGAGATGGTATCTCATTGTGGTTTTGATTTGCATTTCTCTGATGGCGAGTGATGATGAGGCTTTTTTCATGTGTCTGTTGGCTGTATGAATGTCTTTTGAGAAGTGTCTGTTCATATCCTTTGCAGCACTATTCACAATAGCAAAGACTTGGAATCAACCCAAATGTTCATCAGTGACAGACTGGATTAAGAAAATGTGGCATATATACACCATGGAATACTATGCAGCCATAAAAAAGTTGAGTTCGTGTCCTTTGTAGGGACATGGATGCAGCTGGAAACCATCATTCTCAGCAAACTATCACAAGAACAGAAAACCAAACACCACATGTTCTCATTCATAGGTGGGAATTGAACAATGAGATCACTTGGACGCAGGAGGGGGAACATCACACACCAGGACCTGTTGTGGGGTTGGGGGGAGAGGGGAGGGATAACATTAGGAGATATACCTAATGTAAATGATGAGTTAATGGGTACAGCACACCAACATGGCACATGTATACATATGTAACACACCTGCACGTTGTGCACATGTACCCTAGAACTTAAAGTACAGTAATAAAGTAAAAAAATTGAATCTTACTTTAATTTTTATTTCTCTAAATACTGGATTTTAGACCAATAAAACCTGAGTTTTAAAAATTTCCTCTTTTTCTGTTTAACTTTATGATCCATGTAGCATATTAGTACATGTTGTGAGATAGAAAACTATTTTTCTCTGAATGAACAAATGGTCCAGTTTGAATTTCACCCTTGACATTTATTAAATATGTGTTTTTGGATTTTTAAAAAATATATAGTCCATCTGTTGAGTACCACATTGGCACAAAAATGTTTTACTTATTATCGCTTTTTGATGCTTCTAAGTTATGGCAATCTTGCCCCCGACCCCAATTTTATGGCATGTTTTCACTTGCTTAATTTTCCATGGATTTTATAAATTTTAGAGTCATTACATTAGGAAAGTCACTTTGGGATTTAATGCAATCACAAAATTACAATTGCAATTGCTCTAAATACAACTGTTAATTTGTGGAGATGGCAGATAATATTTTGAAAAAAAGAATTTGATTTAATTTTGCAAATTTCTTGATAGGAATTCTTCATGTGTAGAGAGATACTATATAGAAAACCATTTTAACTTAATTGCAGGAATAACCAAATGATAAAATGGAGTGATACACACCTTATAGACTTCCTCATCGTCTTTTTACGCTTGGTAGATTAATACATAGTGTTGTGAAAATCTGTGGTAAAGTGCAGAGTGGCTAGAGGGTGTTTTAGAATAAAACAATTTCAAGGGATGGTGAAACTGTGTGCAAGAATATTGTTAAGGATGGGGAAGAAATGGGCGGAGAACGGGGAAGGCACTTAAGGGAGGGAGTGCAAGACTAAACTGGACACTTTGAAGGATGCTATACAATTTTTCACTTTCAGTATGGGCCCACGATTTTTATTTTCACTCTGGAGTGTGGTGATCAACATCAGGGAATGGTAGACATGGAATTTTGGGAAGGGAGACGTCACTCTGGACTTGGGGAGGCCAACCAACACAAACACACAGTAAAGCTGGCCCCTGGGTCCTCCTGAGAGGGAAGAGAGTGCATGCATGCTGCCGGCCAGGGGGATCTTGGAGCAGGCCAGCAGAATGCTTTGCCAAGGTTCACAAACCGAGATTGAATTTCGGCTGAATTTCCAGGAAATTTGAGCCAAATTGTGAAGGGGCCTGGGCTGTGTGGAATGTCAGGTAGGAGGCATGAGGAGATCATTTACTTTAGGATTAGTTATTTGATGCAAAACTGTAAAATGGGGGTAGTCTAGGAAATATAAATTCATGGGGAACGCTCCACAGTAAAATTCTTCTATCTGCTTTGTCAATCTAGGCTTTGTGGATCTAGGGCTTTGCAGGACATTAGCCTGTCTGTTCCCTCATATAGTCTTGAATGTAGAAAAAGCCAAGGCCCCTGAGTTCACCTAGAATGAAAAGAACACCACCATTCTTTCTTTGCAATGTTTGATTGCAAAACAAATTAATGTTCTTACTGAAGTAACTGTTAGAAGTTGGAGATTGTATAGAACCCTGACTTCCTGAGTTTTCTATCATGGAGACTGAGGGAGGAATACATTGATGCCATCTGGAAGTAACTTTAGTTTTTCATTCTAGAATTTTTTGCTTACATTTTGCTAAGGCATTAGGAAGTTACATTTATTTAAAGGTTTTACAAATATGGTACACTTAAAAAAATCTTTATGTTTCAACTCTATCTTTTAGCTATCCATGGGACATAGGATGGTATACCAGATTGAGCAATGAAGATTTTGGCTCTAGATTCAACTTTTCCACTAACTACAGGAGGGACTTGGGGACAAATCACTAAACTGCTATGGGCCCCAATTTCCTCCTCCTCCTCCCTCTTCTTTTTCCTCCTCTTCTTCTTCTTTGCACAACGTGAAGGTTTTGTGCCATGTTGGTTTGCTGCACCTATCAACCCGTCATCTACGTTAGGTATTTCTCCTAATGCTATCCCTCCCGCAGCCCCGCACCCCCCAAACAGGACCCAGTGTGTGATGTTCCCCTCCCTGTGTCCAGGTGTTCTCATTGTTCAATTCCCACCTATGAGTGAGAACATATGGTGTTTGGTTTTCTGTTCTTGTGATAGTTTGCTGAGAATGATGGTTTCCAGCTTCATCCATGTCCCTGCAAAGGACATGAACTCATCCTTTTTTATGACTGCATAGTTTTCCATGGTATATATGTGCCACATTTTCTTAATCCAGTCTGTCATTGATGGACATTTGGGTTGGTTCCAAGTCTTTGCTATTGTGAATAGTGCCGTAATAAACATACGTGTGCATGTACCTTTATAGTAGAATGATTTATAATCCTTTGGGTATATACCCAGTAATGGGATCACTGAGTCAAATGGTATTTCTAGTTCTAGATCCTTGAGGAATCACCACACTGTCTTCCACAATGGTTGAACTAATTTACACTCTCACCAACCGTGTAAAAAGCATTCCTGTTTCTCCATATCCTCTCCAGTACCTGTTGTTTCCTGACTTTTTAATGATCGCCATTCTAATTGGCATGAGATGGTATCTAATTATGGTTTTGATTTGTATTTCTCTGATGACCAGTGATGATGAGCATTTGTTCATGTGTCTGTTGGCTGCATAAATGTCTTCTTTTGAGAAGTGTCTGTTCATATCTTTTGCCCACTTTTTTATGGGTTTTCTTTTTTTCCTTGAAAATTTGTTTAAGTTCTTTGTAGATTCTGGATATTAGCTCTTTGTCAGATGAGTAGGTTGCAAAAATTTTCTCCCATTCTGTAGGTTGCCTGTTCACTCTGATGGTAGTTTCTTTTCCTGTGCAGAAACTCTTTAGTTTAATTAGATCCCATTTGTCTATTTTGAGTTTTGTTGCCATTGCTTTTGGTGTTTTAGTCATGAAGTTCTTACCCATGCCTATGTTGTGAATGGTATTGCCTAGGTTTTCTTTTAGGGTTTTTATGGTTTTAGGTCTAACATTTAAGTCTTTAATCCATCTTTAATTAATTTTTGTATGAGGTGTAAGGAAGGGATCCAGTTTCAGCTTTCTACTTATGGCTAGCCAGTTTTCCCAGCACCATTTATTAAATAGGGAATCCTTTCCCCATTTCTCGTTTTTGTCAGGTTTGCCAAGGATCAGATGGTTGTAGATGTGCGGTGTTATTTCTGAGACCTCTATTTTGTTGCCTTGGTCTATATCTCTGTTTTGTTACTAGTACCATGCTGTTTTGGTTACTGTAGCTTTGTAGTATAGTTTGAAGTCAGGTGGCGTGATGCCTCCAGCTTTGTTCTTTTGGTTTAGGATCATCTTGGCCATGCAGGCTCTTTTTTGGTTCCATATAAACTTTAAAGTAGTTTTTTCCAATTCTGTGAAGAAAGTCATTGGTAGCTTGATGGGAATGGCATTAAATCTATAAATTACCTTGGGCAGTATGGCCGTTTTCAGGATATTGATTCTTCTATCAGTGAGCATGGAATGTTCCTCTATTTGTTTGTTTCCTCTTTTATTTCATTGAGCAGTGGTTTGTAGTTTTCCTTGAAGAGGTCCTTCACATCTCTTGTAAGTTGTATTCTTAAGTATTTTTCTTCCCTGTGTAGCAATTGTGAATGCAAGTTCACTCATGATTTGGCTCTCTGTTTGTCTGTTATTTGTGTCTAGGAATGCTTGTGATTTTTGCACATTGATTTTGTATCCTGAGACTTTGCTGAAGGTGCTTATCAGCTTAAGGAGATTTTGGGCTGAGACAATGGGGTTTTCTAAATATACAATCATGTCATCTGTAGACAGGTACCATGTGACTTCCTCTTTTCCTAATTGAATACCGTTTATTTCTTTCTCTTGCCTTATTGCCCCGGCCAGAACTTCCAACACTATGTTGAATAGGAGTGGTGAGAGAGGGCATCCTTGTCTTGTGCCAGTTTTCAAGGGGAATGCTTCCAGTTTTTGCCCATTCAGTATGATATTGGCTGTGGGTTTGTCATAAATAGCTCTTATTATTTTGAGATACGTTGAGTCAATACCTAGTTTATTGAGAGTTTTTTAGCTTGAAGCACTGTTGAATTTTGTCAAAGGCCTTTTCTGCATCTATTGAGATAATCATGTGTTTTTTGTCATGGGTTCTGTTTAGTTGATGGATTACATTTATTGATTTGCGTATGTTGAAGCAGGCTTGCATCCCAGGGATGAAGCTGACTTGATCATGGTGGATAAGCTTTTTGATGTGCTGCTGGATTCGGTTTGCCAGTATTTTATTGAGGATTTTTGCATCGATGTTCATCAGGGATATTGGTCTAAAATTCTCTTTTTTGTTGTTGTTATGTCTCTGCCAGGCTTTGGTATCAGGATGATGCTGGCCTCATAAAATGAGTTAGAGAGGATTTCCTCTTTTTCTATTGACTGGAATAGTTTCAGAAGGAATGGTACCAGCTCCTCTTTGTACCTCTGATAGAATTCGGCTGTGAATCCATCTGGTCCTGGACTTTTTTTGGTTGGTAGGCTATTAATTATTACCTCAATTTCAGAGCCTGTTATTGGTCTATTCAGAGATTCCACTTCTTCCTGGTTTAGTCTTGGGAGGGTGTATGTGTCCAGGAATTTATCCATTTCCTCTCGATTTTCTAGTTTATTTGTGTAGAGGTGTTTATAGTATTCTCTGATGGTAGTTTGTGTTTTTGTGGGATCGATGGTGATATATCCCCTTTATCATTTTTTATTGCGTCTATTTGATTCTTCTCTCGTTTCTTCTTTAGTAGGCTTGCTAGTGGTCTATTTTATTGATCTTTTCAAAAAATCAGCTCCTGTATTCATTGATGTTTTGAAGGGTTTTTTGTGTCTCTATCTCCTTCAGTTCTGCTCTGATCTTAGTTATTTCTTGCCTTCTGCTAGCTTTTGAATTTTGATCTTCCTTCTCTAGTTCTTTTAATTATGATGTTAGGGTGTCAGTTTTAGATCTTTTCTGCTTTCTCTTGTGAGCATTTAGTGTTATAAATTTCCCTCTACATACTGCTTTAAATGTGTCCCAGAGATTCTGGTACGTTGTGTCTTTATTCTCATTGGTTTCAAAGAACATCTTTATTTCTGCCTTCATTTTGTTATTTACCCAGTAGTCATTCAGGAGCAGGCTGTTCAGTTTCCATGTAGTTGTGTGATTGTGAGTGAGTTTCTTAATCCTGAGTTCTAATTTGATTGCACTGTAGTCTAAGAGACAGTTTCTTGTGGTTTCTGTTCTTTTACATTTGTTGAGCAGTGGTTTACTTCCAATTACATGGTCAATTTTAGAATAAGTGTGATGTGGTACTGAGAAGCATATATATTCTGTTGATTTGGGGTGCAGAGTTCTGTAGATGTCTATTAGGTCCAATTGGTGCAGAGCTGAGTTCAAGTCCTGGATATCCTTGTTAAACTTCTGTCTCGTTCAACTGTCTAACATTGACAGTGGGGTGTTAAAGTCTCCCATTATTATTGGGTGGGAGTCTAAGTGTCTTTGTAGGTGTCTAAGAACTTGCTTTATGAATCTAGGTGCTCCTGTGTTTAGTGCATATATATATTTAGCTCTTCTTGTTGAATTTATATCTTTACCATTATATAATGACCTTCTTTGTCTCTTTTGACTTTTGTTGGTTTAAAGTCTGTTTTATCAGAGAGTAGGATTGCAACCTCTGCTTTTTTTTTTTTTTTTTTTTTTTTTTTTGCTTTCCATTTGCTTAGTAGATCTTCCTCCATCCCTTTATTTTGAGCCTATGTGCGTCTCTGCACATGAGATGGGTCTCCTGAGTAGAGCACACTGATGGGTCTTGACTCTTTATCCAATTTGCCAGTCTGTGTCTTTTAATTGGGCGTTTAGCCCATTTACATTTAAGGTTAATATTGTTATATATGAATTTGATCTTGTCATTATGCTGTTAGCTGGTTATTTTGCCCGTTGGTTGATGCAGTTTCTTCCTAGCATTGATTGTCTTTATAGTTTGGCGTGTTTTTGCAGTGGCTGGTACTGGTTGTTCCTTTCCGTGTTTAGTGCTTCCTTCAGAAACTCTTGTAAGGCAGGCCTGGTAGTGACAAAATCTCTCAGCCCTTGCTTGTCTGTAAAGGATTTTATTTCTCCTTCACTTATGAAGCTTAGTTTGGCTGGATATGAACTTCTGGTTTGAAAATTCTTTCTTTAAGAATGTTGAATATTGGCTCCCACTCTCTTCTGGCTTGTAGGATTTCTACCAAGAGATCTACTGTTAGTCTGATGGGCTTCCCTTTGTGGGTAACCTGACCTTTCTCTTTGGCTGCCCTTAACGTTTTTTCCTTCATTTCAACCTTGGTGAATCTGACAATTATGTGTCTTGGGGTTGCTGTTCTTGAGGCGTATCTTTGTGTTGTTCTCTGTATTTCCTTAATTTGAATGTTGGCCTGCCTTGCTAGGTTGGAGAAGTTCTCCTGCATAATATCCTGAAGAGTGTTTTCCAACTTGGTTCCATTCTCTCCATCACTTTCAGGTACACCAGTCAAACGTAGATTTGGTCTTTTCTCATATTCCCATATTTCTTGGAGGCTTTGTTCATTTCTTTTTACACTTTTTTCTCTAAACTTCTCTTCTCGCTTTGTTTCGTTAATTTGATCTTCAGTTGTCTTCTTGCTTTATGTCATTAATTTGATCTTCAATCACTGATAGCCTTTCTTCCACTTGATTGAATTGGCTATTGAAGCTTGTGCATGTGTCACAAAGTTCTCATGCCATGGATTTAAGCTCCATCATGTCATTTAAGGACTTCTCCACACTGCTTATTCTAGTTAGCCGTTCGTCCAAGCTTTTTTCAAGGTTTTTAGCTTCCTTGTGCTGGGTTAGAACGTGCTCCTTTAGCTTGAAGAATTTTGTTATTACCGACCTTCTGAAGCCTACTTTTGTCAACTTGTCAAAGTCATTCTCTGTCCAGCTTTGTTCTGTTGCTGGTGAGGAGCTGTGATCCTTGGGAGGTTTAGAATTTTCAGCTTTTCTGTTCTGGTTTCTCCCTGTCTCTGTGGTTTTATCTACCTTTGGTCTTTGATGTTGGTGACCTACAGATGGGGTTTTGTTTTAGATCTCCTTTTTGTTGATGTTGATGCAATTCCTTTCTGTTTGTTAGTTTTCCTTCTAACAGTCAGATCCCTCAGCTGCAGGTCTGTTGGAGTTTGCTGGAGGTCTGCTCCAGGCCCTGTTTGTTTGGATATCACCAGCAGAGGCTGCAGAACAGCAAATATTGTTGCCTGATCCTTCCTCTGGAAGCTTCATCCCAGAGGGGCACCTGGCTGTATGAAGTGTCTGTCGGCCCCTAGTGGAAGGTGTCTCCCAGTTAGGCTACACGGGGGTCAGGGACCCACTTGAAGAGGCAGTCTGTCCGTTGTCAGAGCACAATCACCATGCTGGGAGAGCCACTTTTCTCTTCAGAGCTGTCAGACAGGAACGTTTAAGTCTGCAGAAATTGTCTGCTGCTTTTTATTCAGCTATGCCCTGCACACAGAGGTGGAGTCTATAGGGGCAGTAGGCCTTGCTGAGCTACGTTGGGCTCCGCCCAGTTCGAGCTTCCAGGCTGCTTTGTTTACTTACTCAAGCCTCAGCAATGGCGGACCCCCCTTCCCCAGCCAGGCTGCTGCCTTGCAGTTTGATCTCAGACTGCTGTGATAGCAGTGAGCAAGGCTCCATGGGCATATGGGCCCCGATTTCTTCAATTTGGAAAATGAGGTTATTGGACTAGATAATCTTTTTAAAATTATACTTTAAGTTCTGGGATACATGTGCAGAATGTGCAGGTTTGTTACACAGGTATACACGTGCCATGATGGTTTGCTTCACTCATCAACCCGTCATCTACTTTAGGTATTTCTCCTAATGCTATCTCTCCAGAAGTTCCCCAACCCCCTGACAGGTCCCAGTGTGTGATGTTCCCCTCCGTGTGTCTATGTGTTCTCATTGTTCAGCTCCCACTTATGACTGAGAACATGCGGTGTTTGGTTTTCTGTTCCTGTGTTAGTTTGCTGAGAATGATGGTTTCCAGCTTCATCCACGTCCCTGCAAAGTACATGAACTCATCCTTTTTTATGGCTTCATGGCATTCCATGGTGTATATGTGCCACATTTTCTTTATCCAGTCTATCATTGATGGGCATTTGGGTTGGTTCCAAGTCTTTGCTATTGTGAGCAATGCTAAAAGAAACATATGTGTGCATGTGTCTTTATAGTAGAATGGTTTATAATCCTTTAGGTATATACCCAGTAATGGGATTGCTGGGTCAAATGGTATTTCTGATTCTAGGTCCTTGAGGAATCACCACACTGTCTCCCATAATGTTTGAACTAATTTACCTTCCCACCAGCAATGTAAAAGTGTTCCTGTTTCTCCACATCCTCTCCAGCATCTGTTGTCTCCTGACTTTTTAATGATAACCATTCTAACTGGCATGAGATGGCATCTTACCTCCACTCTATTAGGTTTAAATTTCTAAGTTTATATATATCCACTTATAGGTAGGACAAAGGGTATATATTCAGATAGAATCACCAGAATTATAAGAATTACCAGAATTCCTGCTGTAAAATAAAATGAATATTTTTATTGCTCATGAATACTGCTTACTATTAAATAATATCACAGTTAGTTTATGCTTATTATCAATAACTTTTTACCCCCAACCAGATGTTTAAATGCAGGATTGTGCGAATTCATACCTAAACCTTAGCAACAATAGCTGAGTGTGTATTGGAGCATGTGTTTGTGTATAAATGTGCGTTTTCCCTTCGGAACAAAATCATCTTCAGCTGAGGAAGTGATCCTTCAAAAAAATAGCTTCGTTACATGAACAATCATGACCATTCAGAAGTGTAAAGTTAGTTACAAGAAAAAATAAATGTCCTTAGCTGATTTGCAGCTGTACAACTGCAGCTCTGTTTTCTTTCTCACCCTGGAGCAGTTTGGTCCTGATCTTCCATAGGAAACTTCTTCCTAACCTAAAAGAATTATGTGATGTGTCACTTGATTTTTCTCTGCAGTGTCTTTTGTTTGTTACATAATCTTAGTTCAAAAGAAAAAGATAATACTTAACCTGGAATATGGAAAGGAAACAAACCTTATCAAGAAAAGCCAGTGCTTTGTATGGATATTTCTATATGAGGTAGGAAAAGGAAGTATTGCAGGACTTCAGGAATAGCCACTTTTCTTTGAATGAGTACTAGGTAAAATGTAGAACTCACCAAAAAGTGATGTATAGAACTTTGTTTTTCCATCACCATTAAAACCCTGAGTCTACCATTTACTATTGAAGAGTAATCCTTATAATATAATAGAATCCTTATAGTTATCCTTATAAATGATCATGGCTTGAATTCTTCCTTTAGCTGCATTTGGGATCTGAGAGTGTTAAGAAAATAATTGGAATGATCTAGTACAAATCACTAATCTTACAAAAAACTTACAGCCAAAGGGAAGGGTCAATAATGATATATCATTACATCCACTGGAATGGCTACAGTTAAAAAGTCTAATAACACCAGGTCTGAAGTAACTGGAACTCTCATACAGTGCTGGTGGGAATATAGGATGATACCACTTTGGAAACAGTTTGAAAGTTTTTTAAATAAAGTTTAGCACACACTTGCCATATGACATAAGAAATTTTAGCAGCCCTAAGTATTTGCCCAGAAAAAGTAAAAAAATCATGTCTACACAAAGATTTGTTTGAATTAGCTTTGTTCACAGTAGCCCCAAATGGAAAACAACTCAAGCGTTTGTTAACAGGTTAACAGATAAATAATTCTACTACATCTAAACAATGGAATATTACTCAGCAATAAAACAGATGAGCTGTTGATTTATGCAACAACCTGGAAGAATCTCTAGAACAGTCTTCTGAGAAAAATAAGACAGACATGAAAAATACATATTAAATAATTGAATTTATATAAAACTCTAGACAAGACAAGTAAAATCTATAGTGATAGAAAGTAGATCAGTGTTTACTAAGGCCAAGGGTGGAGGTTGGGAACTGGCTGGGAAGGGTTACAGAGCACCATTGGAGATGATAGAAATTTTCATATTTTGATTGCAATGGTGGTTTCATAGATGTATGTATTTGTCAAAACTCCTTGAACTGCAAACTGGTTCCCCACCAGAGATACAGCAAAGGTGGGGTAGTGGGAGCAGGGCACTCCAAGCTACACAGAGTAGGGGCATGCAGTATCTGCAGAGATTTTTAAATAATGATGAAACTGACTAAAAGTCAATCTGATTTTTATTATTCCCATGTATCAGCAATTCTAAACAATGTCAGTGAGAAAATCACTTCTCTCAAAAAATTTTCTTTTTTCTTTTTCTTTTTTTTTTTTTTTTTGAGACGGAGTCTCGCTCTGTCGCCCAGGCTGGAGTGCAGTGGTGCGATCTCGGCTTACTGCAAGCTCCGCCTCCCGGGTTCACGCCATTCTCCTGCCTCAGCCTCTGAGTAGCTGGGACTACAGGCGCCCGCCACCAAGCCCGCCTAGTTTTTTGTATTTTTAGTAGAGATGGGGTTTCACCATGTTAGCCAGGATGGTCTCCATCTCCTGACCTTGTGATCCACCCGCCTTGGCCTCCTAAAGTGCTGGTATTACAGGCTTGAGCCCCCGCTCCCGGCCGAAAAATTTTCATAAGTCTAAATTCAGAACAATTGTTGCCGTTATTTATTTTTTGATAATACACATGCAAGCCTCAGAGTAACACTTGTAGTTCAGGTTTTCACCAGCTATACCTTACATCAATGCAGCAGCAGCTTCCTAGGCCAATTGTTCTCATTGTAGTCTCTTTTTATTCCAATCTATCCTTCGTACTGCCACCAAACAGCTCCTCTGATTAAAGGTACCCACTGTTTGCCTTCCCTAAAGATTAAGGACAATTGTCTAGCTAGAAAAACTAACACTTTCAGGTTCTGGTTCCAATTCTTCCTTTCTAGACCTTCATAGGCCACTTCTCATTATACTTCCTATTTTAGTATATCTCACAGCAAGTCCATGGATCTCTGCATTGGAATCACAGCATTAGATGGAGGGCAGGGATGGATATATCTATGACCTGCCCCATATCTGCAGCATTAGAATATCTATGGGGGCAAGTGAAATCTGGATCTCCTCAGATAATTCTTAAGCTAAGCATAATAAAATTTAAGCATTTCTGCCATATCTTCACCAGCTATTTCATTGTCTTCCTGAATATGCAGTTACCATTACATAGAAACCTTTGTTTGGTAGTTCTTTTTCCTCTCCTGGAATACACTTTTCTTACCTTATATTTCCCTCTCCTTCCCCTCTCCTCTGCTTCCCTCTCCTTCCCCTCCCATCCCCTTTCCTCCCCTCCCCTCCCCTCCCCTCCCCTCCCCCCTCCCCTCCCCTCCCCTCCCCTCCCCCCTCCCCTTCCCCTCTCCTCTCCTCCCCTCCCCTCTCCCCTTCCCCTCTCCTCCTTCCCCTCTCCCCCTTCCCCTCTCCTCCCCTCCCCTCCCCTCCCCTCCCCCCTCCCCTTCCCCTCTCCTCTCCTCCCCTCCCCTCCCCCCTCCCCTTCCCCTCTCCTCTCCTCCCCTCCCCTCCCCCTCCCCTTCCCCTCTCCTCCTTCCCCTCTCCCCCTTCCCGTCTCCTCCTCTCTCCTCCCCTCTCTCCCTTCCCCTCCCCTCCCCTTCCTTTTCTTTCTTCCCTTCCCCTTCCCCTTTTCTTCCCTCTTTTCTTTCCTTTTCTTTCCTTTTTGACGGAGTCTTACTGTGTTGCCCAGGCTGGAGTGCACTGGTGCAATCTCGGCTCACTGCAACCTCCACCTCCTGGGTTCAAGTGATTCTCCTGCCTCAGCCTCCTGAGTAGCTGGGATTACAGGTGCCCACCACCTGTAATTTTTGTATTTTTAGTAGACATGGGGTTTCACCATGTTGGCCATGGTTGGCCAAGCTGGTCTCCAACTCCTGACCTCAGGTGATCTGCCTGCCTCAGCTTCCCAAAGTATTGGGATTACAGGCATGAGCCACTGTGCCCGGCCCTTACTTTTCTTTACAAAGCGAATATTTACAGCATATTTTAAAGGCCAGTGTAAATGCTACTTCTTTATGGAAGCTTCTCTGCTCCTCCAGTATCCTTCTTTATGCTTCTTTAACACTTCTTACACACATACAGCTCACATCGCTTGGTGCTATAGTTATTATGGTAGCCATTTGTGTTATTTCCAAAATAGTTCTGGTTTCCCTTCTTCTTGACAGGATTGACTTCTTGGCCCTTGGTCATTAGGAGGCATGTGACCAGTTCTGACCAATGAGTTGTGAGTGAAAGTCTATGTGCCACTTCCACAAAAGAGAGAGCATTTATTACAGCCCTATTTTCCTTTGCTGTGGCAACTTGGTAATTTTCCAGCAGTGGTTATGGGCATTCATCTGAAGGGACAATTGACCGGGATTGCTTTGTGAGCTTTGATGTCTACCACCCACACATATATTACTTAGAGCTATTGGTAACAATACCCATCAGTGATTCAAGGACTTTCTGTAACAATTTGGACCCCATTTTTTTTTTTTTTTTTGACTCTTTGCTCTTCAGTAAGCTGAAGCATGTGACAGAACATGGAGGTAGCATGGAGCACACATTGAAAAGCAGTTTAGAGCTGGGTTCAAAGCCTAGTTCTACCATTTATTAGCTGTGTAACCATGATCAAGTTACTGAAGCTCTTTAAATTTCTGTTTTTAAATGTTTTAAATGAGAACGAAAATTTGTATTCTTAGGGATTGTGGCGGTAAACAGATAAGATAAGGTGTAACCACATTAGCACATTGCCAAACATCTCATATTACAATGGTGACGATAAAAGACCATCTGCATCCAAGGGGACACATTGCATGAAGATTTTGCTTTCAAATATCTAATTCTGTTGTCTAAGCCTTCTGGCTCAGTTGGGTAGTTTTTTCAAACAGAAAAACGTGATTACATATATTGAGAAAATAATCAGGTGAGAACATTTACATAAAACTGAGAGCTAAAAATATGCTTAAACCTTTGTTTAACAACTTTATTTTTTAAATCCTGAACTTTACAGTTTTGTCTAACAGCCACAAAGAATTAGTACTATAAAAATATCTGTGTATTGAGAGGACATACTACTTATTGTTGTTGCTTTTCTGGCACTGTCACTAAAGTATGAAACTTAGGTATAAAGACAAAGATATTTATAATTCAAAATATCTTCAGAAATAATTTGATTTACTATTTTCATTTAACATTTGGAAAAACTATAACCTAGTTAGATTATGGGATTTATTAGGGTTAAACCCCCACGTCTCTGAATCAGTGATTTTACCCTAACAACATACCTCCCTAGACTTGATGCTTTAGTTATTGTTTACCAACAGCTGCTGTACTATTAACATCAATTTACTCTTTTACAAGAACTCTCCAGAAGCATAAAAACATACAAGAAGAGAATGAATACCCAAATAGTCCTTACCCTTATTGAATCTCACATCATTTAAGTTATTCTGTTGATTCATTCATCCTAGTATACTCAGAATTTAAATCTTATTCATGTGCCTGCTTTTGCAGCACGCATGCTAAAATTGGAACGATACAAAGAAGATAGCATGGCTCCTGTACAAGGATAACACAGAAATTCATGAAGCATTCCTTATTTTTACAAAGAGAAGCCTGTCAGGTGAATAGTGGACCCTTCGACAGAAACCTTACAAGCCAGAAGAGGTTGAAGGCCTATTTTCAGCATCCTTAAAGAAAAGAAATTCCAACCAAGAATTTCATATCCCATCAAATTAAGCTTCATAAGAGAAGGATAAATAAAATTATTCTCAGAGAAGACAAAGCTAAATGAGTTAGTTACCATTAGACCTGCCTTACAGAATGTCTTTAAGTGAATGGTGAACATGGAAACAAAAGATCAATACCTGATACCAGTGGCAAGTTGGATAAAGAAGCAAGACCCCATTGTCTGCTGTGTTCAAGAGATCCACCTCACATGCAGTGACACATACAAGATCAAAGTAAATGGATGGAGGAAAACCTGTAGGCAAACAGGAAACAAAAAAAGAACAGAGGTTGCTATTCTTATATCAGACAAAGCAGACAATGATCAAAAAAGACAAAATGACATTACAAAGTAATAAAGGGTGCAATTCAACAAGAAGACATGACTATCCTAAATATACATATGCATCCAATATTGGAGCATCCAGATTCATAAAATAAGTTTTAGAGACCTATGAAGAGACTTAGGTAAACACACAATAATAGTGGGAGATTTCAACACCTCACTGATAGCATTAGACAGATCATTGAGGCAGAAAACTAACAGAGATATCCTGAACTTAAAACTCACAGTTGTCCAAATAGACCAATAGACATTTACAAGACACTCCAGCCAACAACAGAATATACATTCTTCTCATCTGCGTACAGCACATACTCTAAGATTGACCACATGCTAAGCCATAAAGTACCAACAAATTCAAAAAGACCAAAGCTATACCAACCACACTCTCAGGCCACAGCTCAATAAAGATAGAATTCAATACCAAGAAGATATCTCAAAACCGTACAATTACATGGAAATTAAACAACCTACTTCTAAATGTCTTTTGGGTAAAGACTAAAATTAAGACAGAGATAAAAAATAAACTCTTTGGAACTAACGAAACAATGTGGTTGGTATGATTTTGATTTTTTAAAAATTCATTGATACTTTATGGCAGAGCATGTGGTCAGTTTTACAATATGTGCTATGTGCAGATGAGAACAATGTATATTCTGCTACTGGGTAGAACATACCAGAATCTCTGGGGCACAGGTAAAGCAGTATTAAGAGGAAAATCTACAGTGCTAAAGGCCTACATCAAGAAATTAGATCTCAAATTAGCAACCTAACATTGCACCTAGAGAAACTAGAAAAACAAGAGCAAACAGACCTCAAAGCCAGGAGAAAAAGAGAACTCAAATCAGAGCTGAACTGAACAAAATTCAGATATAAAAATTCACACTGCACTCCAGCCTGGGCGACAGAGCTACACTCCGCCTCAAAAAAAAAAAAAAAAAAAAAAAAAAAAAAAAAAAAAAAAAAAAAAAATTCACACAAAAGATCAACAAAACCAAAATTTGGTTTTTGAAAGAATAAACACGATTTATAGACTGATAGGTAGGTTAATAAAAAGAGAAGATCCAACTAAGCACAATCAGAAATGACAAAGGTAACTTTACCACCTGACTCCACAGAAATATGAAAACCTTCAGGGACTATTGTGAATATCTCTGTGCATACAGACTAGAAAACAAAGCAGAAGTGGATAATTTCCTGGAACCATAGAGCCTCCCAATATTGAACCAGGAAGAAATTGAAATCCTGAACAGACCAATAATGTGTTCTGACATTGAAGTAGTAATAAAAAAGCTCTACCAATAAAAAAATTAAAAAACCTCGAGATGAAACAGATTCACAGCTAAATTCTACCAGTCATAAAAAGATCTATGTAGCAAACCTGCACGTTGTGCACATGTACCCTACAACTTGAAGTTTAATAATAATAAATAAATTAAAAAAAAAAAAAAGATCTAGTACCAATTCTATGGAAATTATTCCAAAAAAAGTGGAGAGGGGCCTCCTCCCTAACTTATTCTATGAAGCCAACATCATTCTGATACCATAACCTTGCAGAGACACAACAAAAAGAAAGCTTCAGTATCCGTGATGAACATGAATGCAAAAATCCTCAGTGAAATACTAGCTAACCATGTCCAGTAGCACATCAAATAGTTACCACGATGATCGAGTAGGCTTTATTTATGGGATGCAAGTTGGGTTCAACATACACAAATCAATAAATGTGATGCACCACATAAACAGAATTAAAAACCACATGATCATCTCAATAGATGCAGAAAAGCCTTTTGATAAAACTCAATGTCCCTTCATGTTAAAAACTCTCAACAAACTAGGAATCAAAGAAACATACCTCAAAATAATAAGAACCGTCTATGACAAACCCACAACCAATATCATACTGAATAGGCAAAAGCTGGAAGTATTCTCTTTGAGAAAGGAAACAAGATAAGGATGCCTACTTTTACCACTGCTATTCAACATAGTACTGGAAGTCCTAGCTAGAGCAAGTGGGCAAGAAAAAGAAATAAAACACATCCAAATAGGAAGAGAGTAAGTCAAACTATCTTCACAGACAATATGATTCTATACCTGGAAAACCCCATAGACTCTGCCAAAAAAATCTTCTAGAACTGATAAACAACTTTAGAAAAGTTTCAGGATACAAAATCAGTGTACAAAAATCAGTAGCATTTGTATACACCAATAAAGTACAAGCTGATAGCCAAATCAAGAACACAATCCCATTTACAATAGCCACAAAAAGAATAAAATACCTGGGAATACAGCTAACCAAGGAAGTGAAAGATATCTACAACAAAATTTATGAAACACAGCTGAAATGAATCAGAAATTACACAAACAAATGGAAGAACATTCCATGCTCATGGATAGGAAGAGTCAATATTATTAAAATGGCTATACTGCCCAAAGCAATTTACAGATTCAATGCTATTTCTATCACACTGCCAAGGACATTTTTCACAGAATTAGGAAAAACTATTCTAAAATTCATATGGAATCAAAAAAGAGTCCAAATAGCCAAAGCAATCCTAAGCAAAACAACAACAACAAAGCAGGGGGTATCGCACTACCTGATTTCAAACTATACTACAAGGCTACGGTAACCAAAACAGCATGATAGTGGTACAAAAACTGGCATGTAGACCAATGGAACATAATAGAGAACACAGAAATAAAGCTGCACACCTACAGCCATTTGATCTTTGACAAAGTTGACAAAAATCAGCAACAGGAAAGGGGACTCTCTATTCAATAAATGGTGCTGGGATAACTGGCTAGCCATATGTAGAAGACTGAAACTGGACCCATTTCTTTTACCACATACAAAAATCAACTTAAGATAGATTAAAGACTTCAACGTAAAACATAAAACTATAAAAAACCCTAGAAGAAGACCTAGGAAATACTATTCTGGACATTGGCCTTGGCATAGAATTTATGGCTAAGTCCCCAAAAGCAATTGCAACAAAACCAAAAATTGACAGATAGGACATAAACTAAAGAGCTTCTGCACAGCAAAAGAAACTATCAACCCAGTAAACAGACAACCTGCAGAATGGGAGAAAATATTCACAAACTGTGCATCCAACAAACGTCTAATATACAGAATCTATAAGGAACTTAAATGATTCGAGAAGCAAAAAACAACCCACCACATTTAAAAATGGGCAAAGGACGTGAATAGACACACTTCTCAAAAGAATACATACACACAACCAATAAGCATGTGAAAAAATCCCTCACATCACTAATCACTAAAGAAATACAAATCAAAACCACAATGAGATATCATCTTACACCAGTCAGAATGGCTATTTTTACAAAGTCAAAAAATAACAGATACTAGTAAGGCTGTGGAGAAAAGGGAACACTTCTACACTGCTGGTAGGAATGTAAATTAGTTCAGCCACTGTTGAAGGCAGTTTGGAGATTTTTCAAAGAACTGAAAACAGAACTACCATTAGACCCAGCAATCCCATTACTGGGTGTATACCAAAAAGAATATAAATCATTCTACCATGAAGATACATGCATGCACATATTCATCGTAGCACAGTGAATACATAGCACATATTCACAACAGCAAACACATGGAATTAACCTAGATGCCTTTGAACAGTGGACTGGATGAAGAACATGTGGTACATATACAACATGGAATACTACACAGCCATCAAAAAGAATGAGATCATGTCCTCTGCAGCAACATGGGTGCAAGCGGAAGCCATTTTCCTAAGCAAATTAATGCAGGAACAGAAAACCAAATACTGAATATTTTCACTTGCTGGTGGGAGCTAAATTTAATACACATGGACACAAAGATGGAAACAATAGGCACTTGAGGTGGGAGGGTGAGAGAGAGTTGTGGGTTTAAAAACTATCAGGTACTATGCTCACCACCTGGGTGATGGTATTATTTGTACACCAAACCTTAGTGACATGCAGTTCACCCATGTAACAAACCTGTACATGTACCCTCTGAACCTAGAAGTCAAAAATACGTAAATAAATAAATCTTACTCATGGGAAGTTAGCATCCGCTGTGAATTCTTACTTTTCAAAAGTTTTACAATGTATTTTACATCCTACTATCTAAATTCTTATGTATGTGTCCATAACCCTGGGGATGTAAATTGTTGAAGCTCGCTCAAATCATTTACAAATAACTCTATTCAGATCGAGTTATACTATTTAGACATTAAGTACCTTGATTATTACTTAAAATTACATGTAATTTCTTCATCTCCTCCTTCTTTCTTTCCTTCCCTCTCTCACTTTTTTCCTTCCCCGACCTTCCTCCCTCCCCATCCCTAAACTATTTTTTTTAGCACTTACAGTGTCAAGGTGCCAGAATTCAGAAATACAATCTTGAGCAAAGTCAACAAGGAACCTGACCTCAGAGAGCACAGCACCTAGCTATAAAGAGAGACATTAAGCATGCAAATATAATAAAGGGTGATCAATGTTACAAGAAAAAATACTAAAATGGGTAAACTTTTCAGTGGGGATATTATAGTTTGTGATTTTTAAAATATAATAGTTCCAAAGCGATTTTAGCAGAATGCCTGAAGTAGAAGTGACTAATAACATGCTTATATTTTGTCCTTCTTCTTTGGACCTTTGACACCATTATCATGTTCTGTCTACTTTTTGTTCTCCCCTCCTTTCTCTCTCTAGCAACACAATTCTGTGTTATTGTTTACCTGCATGAAACCTGCGGTTGTTTCTCTTCAACATTTCAGAATCACTGTTTACATTTCATCACACAGAGTGCTTTTTATAAAAAGCAGTTATAAATTATAGTGAAGGGCAAATATTCATATCTTGAAAAATTCCAAAACCCCATATCCTAATACCCTTGATTTTTTCTTTCTCCATCATGATTTTTATGTAAAATGTGAGGATGTGGTTATTGATTTATGTGAGCTGATATATATCTCTGTTGCTCCTGGAGGGAAAAATGTTAGATATAGTAACAGTTTATACTAGCACATGACACTTTTACTTGACCTCAGAAGTCACTATTTGATTCTGCCTCTTTTCTGTCTCCCACTTGGTAGTGGACAACATTGTTTCTAGAGGTAAACTGATAATTGGTTATTAGTTTGTTTCTCTTAACAAGAGCTATGGGTTCCAAATTGGGTTCACAGAAGCTCACGCACACAGCAGCAAATCATTCAGGCAAAGTTGGTGCCTGATGCCTTCATGTTGTACAAGATCAGATCGCCCCATTGGCTTCAAACTTAACCTTATGTTTGCACTTGGGATTCCTGCCTTCCTCTGAATGTTCTCAAGGCCTTCTCATTGGCAGGTCAATTGAGGGTCCAGTGGCCTGCCCACCATGCCTAACTCATCTGCATTCTGATTCCTCCTCCCATTAGCCAACCTGGTCCGTCCCTGGCCTCTTAACACCGAGCATACGTCACTGTCACTGAAAAGAGGCATCTCTTTTTTGGCTGCCTTCCTCCCCTTGCTGCACACAGATTTAGCACATGGGACCTTCTCTCTTGTGTAATTACTTATTTCACCTGCTTCAGATCTGCAGAAAAGAACATCTGAGGGTGAAACTTACAGTCCAAACTGCACTTCCATCGGGAAGAAGAGTTTAATGTTGGAAAGCAAATTTTATTTTGGCAATTATTTAATCAGCCACATGATTCTAAATTATTTCATCCTCCTTTCCCTTTGCTTCTTGGTTAGTTCAAGGCTCCGCACAACAATTTTACACATGGTTATCTCTTTACATCTTGTGTATAGGTTGGAATAACATGTGATTCAGGTGGGAATTCCTGTTTTCTTATATATTTAGTTAGGCAAGGGCTCAAGTAAGAAATCAGTGCCACTATTCTGTATGATAATGTTTACATAAATCATTGTTCAAATTCTTATATGTAGCAGGCTGGTTTGTTCTTGATGGTCTTTGAAAGTCCTTTTTTCTTTTTAACCTGGTCACAGTCAACTTAAGCTGACCTGGCAAGTGCCCAGAATGCTTGTACAAGAATTACAAATTATTAGTGTCATTGACTCTTTCACTGTACAAATGTTTGCTATGTTTGAGCAGCAACCAGGCAGCACTTAGACACAGCCAGCCTTTCTAAATGTCCTTTAATGAAGAGGACCATGTTCATTTGCTTTCAAGATCAGAATGTTCTTTCTGGGTTTTCTTAACTCATTTTACCGTTGCCCTTAAATTTCCTACTCAGTGGATAAGTAATTGCCAAAGAAGAGCTGTCTCAGAAAAGGCTTTGTGGGCTGATCCCAGCCACCGGTCCCCAGGAGCTTTACTAAGGCATTTCTTTTTTACATTTGAGTCATAGGAGGGAGATTAGCTCTTCTGGACTTCAGTTGGGCTTTTCCTTGTGACCACGTGGCAATAAGACCCAGTGGCAATCACTCCCTACTGGAATTTGTATGCATTGTCTTCAGTTTTCCAGCTGCTTTCATCTACCAAACTCAGGGTCCCCTCACCACTTTTTTCTTTGATAGATATAGGAGATTATTTGGAAGAACTAGTGAAGTTACCTGAATTTTTTACCTTCTATGCAAAGTGAATTTTAGTAGTAGAAAGCAAATGTGTATGTAATCAATGGTGGTTTGTGTAGCCAGCCCAGTTGAGCTGGGGATATCATGGCTTTGGAAATGTATCCTGAGATACATTATCTGCTTAATAATGTTGACTGAATATGGTCTAGAGAAAAGACAGAGTTTTAAAAATGAGTGGTCTTGTAAGAAATAAGTCAGAATCCTGCGTTAAGGAATGCCAGATATATCATGGGTATTCTTCTTTCACTATTTCTAGTTGCTATAAAAGTGTTGCCAAGATTGGCCAGGCATGGTAGCTCACGCCTGTAATCCAGCGCTTTGGGAGGCCGAGGTGGGTGGATCATTTGGGGTCAGGAGTTCGAGACCAGCTTGACCTACGTAGTGAAACCCCATCTCTACTAAAATACAAAAATTAGCCGGGTGTGGTGGTGGGCCCTGTAATCCCAGCTACTTGGGAGGCTGAGACAGGAGAATCACTTGAACCCAGGAGGCGGAGGTTGCAGTGAGCCCAGATGGTGCTACTGTACTCCAGCCTGGGTGATAGGGCAAGACTCCCTTTCATAAAAACATAAAAAGTATTGCAAAGATTTAGGAATATTCTGAGATGAATAACAACACACTGCCTAGGAAACTATCTGAGTTTCTTCTCTAAGATAGGTAGAGTATGCTAACATGGCTAGGATAAGAGATTTCCTTTAAAACACATGTACCTTATTTCGAGTCAGTGTGCTCTTGATTTCCTTGCTGACAGATTGTGCAATGTGAGGTTTGTGACTTTACTTTTCTGTTCCTTATTTCCTTTTCCTATAAAATGGGCAAAACAATCCCTGCATCTATGTCAAAGTAAAATGATTGCAGTATTACATTTTTAAAAAACATAACCTAAAAATTTTGCCAAAATAATTTCCTTCAATTAAAAGGAACAGCAGCACAATAATTGTAGGACATTCAAGTAGTTATTCTTTAGTGGAGTGCATTTTATTACAAATGCCTAATCAAGGATTTAAAATAAAATTCCACTTATTTTAATAATGACTCTATTTAAAGTTCCCCATTACTAAATACGTTGGAATTTTGTGTGCATGTGTGATCTGGAATCTCTCAGCTAAGGGCTGGGAAATATTGTTAGTGATTAAGTGAAAATGAATCTCATTTTGGGAACGAAGGAAGTAAATATGTTTGAGAATAACTTCAACATTCATGCATGGGTTTGGAGCACGACTGTCTTAATGTCGTAATCCTTTTAAAAGGTTCTAACTGAAGTAGATAACTAATTTGTTCTGCAGAAAGCTTTCTCAGATTACTCTCTTTGTGTGCAGGATGACTCCTACCCCACTGGAGGACTTCATTGTTCAACACACTCATCATCCATCCAGGACTGAGTAGAGTGGAATGAGGGAAGGTTAATGGGAGAGCTTTGTGTTTTCAGACCGTTCTTATGCTTCTAGGAAAGTTAATTAGGAAGTGAAACCTTAAGCAGTTGACAATGTGCATTGTTGGCTACTAGGGCATGGTGACAAATAGCCCTGAAAGGTCCTCACTTTCTTTTGTAAACAGAAAGGTAAGGAATTCGCACAAAAATGCACTGGTGAAGATCTGCTTTTCATCAAGGTCGAACCACATAGTAAACAACAGAAATAACTTGTAATAAAGCGTGGTGTTGAAATGTTTATCAGCAAGTCCTTTCGACTGGCTTCAAAAGATATATTTGAATAAGAGAAACCTTTGCCCAGAAGAACACAATCTGAAATTTAGTTCTATTTCTTTATGTCAAGGTCAAGAAACTTAAGGGAAAAGTTTGACTTTCATGTAATCATCAATTTATTTCTCATTAGGTTGAGATATTATGGCTAAGTATTCACTTGATATTTGGGGTAGATACAGTTGATGAAGAGGAGAGAACTCTGAAAAATACTTGATCTGAAATGGCTTACTTCTATTTCTCCAAAGAAAAGTCTGCTTTCTACCTTTTACTCTGGATGGGTGTGTACTGAGTTCCAAGGAAGAACCTTTCAAAATGTAAAAAGGTATTGTTGTGATGAGAAAATATAACAAGAACCAGGCTGATCTGATAGAAAGTGTCGGTAAATCTGGGAGGCAGGTCTGAGCCTGGCCCAAGGATAGTGGTAAAGTTTTTGAGATGTAAAACTCAAAGAAGTGGGACTGGGCAGTCCAAGCAGATAAATTTGAAATGAAAGACAAAGAGAAGGGAATAACTGACAGTAACACAGTAGTTTCCAGGGTGGGGATGTATTCTGAGGGCTGGCAACAATTACACAGAAACAAATATATTTTTTACATCCAACAGGATTTGTTCAAGACTCACTTTCTCTCTTCCAAGTAAAGAGAAGAACTTTCTGGGAAGGCTCTGCAATTCTGTCTGTAGAATGTTCTGAGATGTTGGGAATGAGCTTCTGTGCTGCCCAAGACTGTGGTCACTAATGACATGTGGCTACTGAATACTTGAAATGTGGATAATGTATCTGGGTAACAATTCTAAATTTAATTTAATTTTAATTTAAACTTTTATAGCCACATGTGGTTAGTAGCTATTATTTTAGACAGCATAGCTAGGCTTTACCTCTTCAGATTGCTATACATCATGATTAAGTTGTGGACTTTGTCGTAGGTAAGAAAGAATAGTTTTGAGAAAATTTGAGAGTTCTTTTTTTTTTTCCCAGTTCACATTTTTATTTTTTATTTTTTATTATTATACTTTAAGTTCTAAGGTACATGTGCATAACGTGCAGGTTTGTTACATATGTATACTTGTGCCATGTTGGCGTGCTGCACCTATCAACTCGTCAGCACCCATCACTTCGTCATTTACATCAGGTATAACTCCCAATGCCATCCCTCCCCCCTCCCCCCTCCCCCCTCCCCATAATAGGCCCCGGTGTGTGATGTTCCCCTTCCCGAGTCCAAGTGATCTCATTGTTCAGTTCCCACCTGTGAGTGAGAACATGCGGTGTTTGGTTTTCTGTTCTTGCGATATTTTGCTGAGAATGATGGTTTCCAGCTGCATCCAATGTCCCTACAAAGGACACAAACTCATCCTTTTTTATGGCTGCATAGTATTCCATGGTGTATATGTGCCACATTTTCTTAATCCAGTCTGTCACTGATGGACATTTGGGTTGATTCTAGGTCTTTGCTATTGTGAATAGTGCCGCAATAAACATACGTGTGCATGTGTCTTTATAGCAGCATGATTTAATAATCCTTTGGGTATATACCCAGTAATGGGATGGCTGGGTCATATGGTACTTCTAGTTCTAAATCCTTGAGGAATCGCCATACTGTTTTCCATAATGGTTGAACTAGTTTACAATCCCACCAACAGTGTAAAAGTGTTCTATTTCTCCACATCCTCTCCAGCACCTGTTGTTTCCTGACTTTTTAATGATTGCCATTCTAACTGGTGTGAGATGGTAAGAGAGGACTTCTTATCCTAAGTCTATGATTGTACTAAGCCCCTCAATTTGCACTAATGCAAATATTTCCCAGTTGCAAATATTTCATGCTTTGTCTCCCCTTTTTGTATTCAGGACTGATGGTAGACCAAACCCACCCTTGCCTAATCTGGCTGTATTGGCCAAAGGAAGAGAAACGGGGACATTCTAGCAGAGAATTAGAGAACATGCTTTTTAAACTTAATTAGATGAACTATCTGAGTTTTCTCCTACTTTGGCTTTTGAATGACTACTGAACTGCCCAGATTTCACAAAGAATAGAATTTGTTGAATATAATAAATGTATTTTTTTGCTATCAGTTTGTGAGAAATTTGTTACAATATGTTATTATGGTTGATGTTAATCATGAATTAATCTTTGTTGTTGACAGAATGTTCTTTAGTCACCTGACAATCCAAGTAACAGTGTTTCTGTCCAAAAATATTGCCATACAGTCATTAAAAAGTCAAGAAACAACAGGTGCTGGAGAGGATGTGGAGAAATAGGAACACTTTTCCACTATTGGTGGGACTGTAAACTAGTTCAACCATTGTGGAAGACAGTGTGGTGATTCCTCAAGGATCTAGAACTAGAAATACCATTTGACCCAGCCATCCCATTACAGGGTATATACCCAAAGGATTATAAATCATGCTGCTATAAAGACACATGCACACGTATGTTTATTGTGGCACTATTCACAATAGCAAAGACTTGGAACCAACCCGAATGTCCATCAATGACAGACTGGATTAAGAAAATGTGGCACATATACACCATGGAATACTATGAAGCCATAAAAAAGG
Source organism: Chlorocebus sabaeus (assembly GCF_047675955.1). Classification (NCBI taxonomy): domain Eukaryota; kingdom Metazoa; phylum Chordata; class Mammalia; order Primates; family Cercopithecidae; genus Chlorocebus; species Chlorocebus sabaeus. The sequence continues at coordinate 99,381,882 of NC_132911.1, forward strand.
ATGAGTTCATGTCCTTTGTAGGGACATGGATGAAGCTGGAAACCATTATTCTCAGCAAACTATCGCAAGAACAGAAAACCAAACACCGTATGTTCTCACTCATAGGTGGGAATTGAACAATGAGAACGCTTGGACACAGGAAGGGGAACATCACACATGGGGCCTGTCGTGGGGTGGGGGGAGGGGGGAGGGACGGCATTAGGAGGTATACCTAATGTAAATGAGGAGTTAATGGGTGCAACACACCAACATGGCACATGCATATATATGTAACAAACCTGCATGTTGTGCACATGTACCCTAGAACTTAAAGTATAGGGAAAAAGAAAAATATTGCCATAAAAAAGGAATGAAATAATGGCATTTGCAGCAACTTTGATGGAGTTGAATACCCTTCCTTCCTTCCTTCCTTCCTTCCTTCCTTCCTTCCTTCCTTCCTTCTTTCCTTCCTTCCTTCCCTCCTTCCCTCCTTCCCTCCCTCCTTCCCTCCCTCCTTCCCTTTCTGTCTTTCTTTTCTTCTTCTTCTTCTTTTTTTTTTTTTTTTTTTTGACAGAGTCTTGCTCTGTTGCCCAGGCTATAGTGCAATGACACAATCTTGGCTCACTGCAGCCTCGCCTCCCGGGTTCAAGTGATTCTCCTGCCTCAACCTCCCGAGTAGCTGGGATTACAGGTGCATGCCACCACGCCTGGCTAATTTTTGTATTTTTAGTAGAGGCAGAGTTTCACCATGTTGGCTAGGCTGGTCTCGAACTCCTGACCTCAGGTGATCCACCTGCCTTGGCCTCCCAAAGTGCTGGGATTACAGGTGTGAGCCACCATGACTGGCCCCGGAGACTATTTTTTGAAGTGAAGTAACCCAGGAATGGAAAACCAAATACTGTATTTCTTACTTATAAGTGTCAGCTAAGTTATGAGGATGCAAAGGCATAAGAATGAGATAATGGACTCTGGGGATTTAGGGGGAAGGATGGGGATTGGGTGAGGGATAAAAGACTACACATTGGGTATGGCGTACACTGCTTGGGTGATGGGTGCACCAAAATCTCAGACGTCACCACTAAAGAATGTATCAATGTAACAAAAAACCACCTGTTTCCTAAAACTGTGGAAACGAAATATATACATATATTTATTCACAAGTTGATATGCCTAGATAAAGCAAAATGTTAGTAAAGGAGCAACATATGTAAAAGGACCACAGAAGAAAAAAAGGGAAATATGTTTGCACTAAAGCCTTGGTATAAGTATGAATAGCATCTAGAGATGATCTCTAAGTATTTGTTGGCAGGATGTTGTATGATGAGACTTAGAATAGTTAAATTGCCATCCAGTTGGAAACCAATCAAATGCTGACCCAGGATGAGGTAATTATTTTTGGTTGGTAACTAGATACTCAAAAGGTTTGTCATACTATCTGTGTAGTTCACTCCACCTTGACAAGATCAACCAATCAATCAGTTCAAGCAATTAGCCATCCATTCCTTCATCTCATTACTGTTCTTTTCTTGTTTTCCTTTTCAGCAACAGTGACCATGAGGGATTCAAGGATTATGCAGTAAGGTAAATCTTAGCTTCCATTTTACCACTTTTTAAAGCACCAACCACTTATGAGATCTCAACTACTTTTATAATGAATTTCTAATTTATGATTATAATTCTTGCTGTCATTTTTATGAAACACAATGTTATTGAAAACAAGAAAAGTTGTTCTGCCTTTCCTATCTTGTCCCTGGCGCATTTTTAGCCCTTCTCATCCCTGTTACTCTCTTCATACTTTTCATTATCTGCTTCTTGCTCTATGAAGGCAGGTATTATGTCTGACTTACTCAGTGTAGTGTCCTTACTAGCCAGACTATGACTGAAAAACAATAGTTGCCAAATAGATGTTTATTAAATCTTGTTTTCTGAAGCATAAATATCTTCCTGTTTTCCTATAATCTTTTGGAACTGTTGTGTTGTATATGTATTTCTAGAAATCTGGGTGTGGATACATTCATAAGTAGACATGAATCAATCACATATATATTTCATTTTTATTATTTCTTTCTAACTTTTATTTTGGGTTGGGGGTACATGTGCAGATTTGTTAGTTACATGGGTAAATTGTGTGGTTTGGGGATTTGATGTACAGATTATTTCATCACCCAGGTAATAAGCATAGTACTCGATAGGTAGTTTTTCAATTCTCATCCTCCTCCCACCTTCCACTCTCAAGTGTCTATTGTTCTCTTCATATCCATGTGTATTCAATGTTTAACTTCCATAAGTGAGAACATGTGGTATTTGGTTTTCTGTTCATGTGTTAATTCACTTAGGATAACGGCCTTCAGTTCCATCCATGCTATCGCAAAGAACATGATCTCATTCTTTTTAATGGCTGTGTGGTATTCCATGGTGTATATATGCCACATTTTCTTTATCCAGTCCACCACTGATGGACATTTAGGTTGATTCCACATCTTTGCTATTGTGAATAGTGCAGCAGTGAACATATGCGTGCAGATATGTTTATGTTGGAATGGTTTCTATTTCTTTAGGCATATACCCAGTAATGGGATTGTTGGGTTGAATGGTAGTTCTGTTTTCAGTTCTTTGAAAAATCTCCAAACTCCCTTCAACATTGGCTGAACTAATTTACATTCCCACCAGCAGTGAATAAGTGTTCCCTTTTCTCCTCAACCTTGCCAGCACCTGTTGCTTTTTGACTTTTTAACAATGGCCATTCTGATTGGTGTGAGACAATATCTCATTGTGGTCTTGATTTGCATTTCTTTAATGATTAGTTATGTGGACCTTTTTTCCACATGCTCATTGGCTGTGTGTATGTCTTCTTTTGAGAAGTGCCTGTTCACGATCATTGACCATTTTTTAATGGGATTGCTAGCTTTTTGTTTGTTGGTTTGTTGAAATTCTTCATAGATTCTGGATACTATACCTCTTTTGGATACATAGTTTGTAAATATTTTCTCCCATTCTGCAGGTTGTCTGTTTACTGTGTTGGTAGTTTCTTTTGCTGTGCAGAAGTGCTTTAGTTCAATTAGGTCCCATTTGTCAATTTTTGTTTTTGTTGCAATTGCTTGCTTCATCATGAAATCTTTGCCAGGGCCTATGTCCAGAATGGTATTTCCCAGATTTTATATTTTATGTAAGTTCTTGATGAAGCCTTGTTAAACATTTTATAAAATGAACTTGAGAGAGTATCTGGGGTTCTGAAAAAGCATCTTCAACTACTTTGCAAAGAATTTTTACAAAAGATGACATTCTACATTTTTTATGGGATAATTGTGTTCCTACTATCTAAGAGTCTCTGGATTCTTTATATTTTTCTCATTTCCATTGAACTTTTGGGGCTCAAAGAAAGGAGGCAAGCTGAACTTATTACATTAACTAACTAATGAATCGGTTAACCAACAGACCTTGACTTCCTCCTACGTGAAAGTGACTGGTCAAAGTGATTAGACATTGGTGTGCCTGCTTTGAACTGAAGGCCGTGTTACTGTAGAAGTGTAAATCCCTGTGCCTCCTTTTTCGACACACCTGTTTGGTTTAAAAACAAATATAAGATCTACATTCTATAGAGAACAGAAATTTTCTCTACTTTTAATGGCTTCTAAAATGTCTGAATAATTTCATAGTATTAGTGAATATCATGAAAGAGAATAGGAATTTTTAAAAAAGTGAGAAAATGAAACTTTCACTGCTTAAAAAACACTGGCAAGTTCCCTGAAGTGGTAAATGGACCATCTGAGTGTTCTGGCACCAGAAAATGCAAAATTTCTTTAAAAGTACCAGTACCTAGCTGTCCTTTTGAATGTATATCTGAAATAATGTATGTATTGTGTAGAAAATAAAGCAGGGAGACAGAGTGGACTTTTAAAGCACAGTGTGTGTATTTACTTCAAAGCTATTATTCTCGTTGTCAATAAGAATGCAATTTAGTAATTTAGGTAAATATAAAGAGTCGGGCTTATTTTTTTCTTCAGTAAGGGGAATAAGTAGATCACACCTCAAAAATCTGTCTGCTCCCGTTTGGAAAAGCATTGCCTTGAATCCTGAATACATTATTGGAAATACTATAGACATTGCAGTCGGAAAGGGATAACTTAAGTTCTGGCGGAACCCACTTACTCTCCCAGTAGTTGTAGGACCTGCATGTTTGGGAACACCCAAGTCCTACCAATAGCTTTTATAGTTGTTCAGCATTAAACTCAGAGTCAAGGGAAAGAATTTGTTATGTCCTTTGTCTCGTTTCAATTTCTTCCTTCTTTTCAGTGCTAGTTGACTATGTATGAAGTTTACAGCAACACAGAAATCAGAGATTAAACATCTTGGTAGAATTAATTTAGTGTCCAGCATTGTACTTTTTTCTCTATGAATGCAAATTTCCTATTCACCTTAAAACTCTCCGTGGGGAGGAGGTGGCAGTTATCACAGGTGATAACATTGAGACCCAACCAGTAACATTTTAGCAAAATGGAAGTTTCTGGAATTTCTTTTTTTTTTTAATCTTTAATAATAATCTTTTATGTATTTATTTATTTTTATTAAAAATTTTTAAAATTTTTATTTCCATAGAAATTTTTGAGGAACAGGTGGTGTTTGGTTACATGAGTAAGTTCTTTAGTGGTGATTTGTGAGATTTTGGTGAACCCATCACCCGAGCAGTATACACTAAACCCAATTTGTAGCCTTTTATCCCTCGCCCCCTTCCTGCCCTTTTCCCCCCAAGTCCCCAAAGTCCATTGTATCATTCCTATGCCTTTGCATTCTCATGACTGAGCTCCCACTTATGAGTGAGGACATATGATGTTTGGTTTTCCATTCCTGAGTTACGTCACTTAGAATAATAGTCTATAATCCCATCTAGGTTGCTGTGAATGGCATTAATTCATTCCTATTTTTGGCAGAATAGTATTCCATCATATATATATGTGTGTGTGTATATATATGTGTGTGTGTGATATATATGTGATGTGTGTGTGTGTGTGTGTGTATATATCTCACAGTTTCTTTTTCCACTCATTGATTGATGGGCATTTGGACTAGTTCTATATTTTTGCATTTGTGAATTGTGCTGCTATAAACATGCATGTGCAACTATCTTTTTCATATAATGACTTCTTTTCCTCTGGGTAGATACCCAATAGTGGGATTGCTGGATCAAATGGTAGTTCTACTTTTAGTTCTTTAAGGAATCTTTACACTGTTTTCCATAGTGATTGTACTAGTTTACATTCCCACCAACAGTGTGGAAGTGTTCCCTTTTCACCACATCCATGCCAACGTCTATTATTTTTGAGTTTTAATTATTCTTGAGGGAGTAAGATGGTATGGCATTGTGGTTTTGGTTTGCATTTCCATGATCATTAGTGATGTTAAGCATTTTTTCATATGTTTTTTGTCCATTTGTATATTTTCTTTTGAAAATCATCAAAAACAAAGGTAAATAGGTAGGACTTAATTAAACTAAAGAGCTTCCATACAGCAAAGGGAACAGTCAGCTGAGTAAACAGACAATCCACAGAATGGGAGAAAATCTTCACAATCAACAGAATTGGTTTTCTTCCACCATTCCTCTTCAGGCAGCCTTCTCCAGACGAAGGTCGGCATTGCATTTCTGCCAGGCTGGTCTCCTTTCAGTTTTTGGCAAGGGTCAGGCCTTTTGCACCTCTGCACCTTCTCATTTGCTGTTCCCTCAGCCTGGAACACTCTCCGCTGGGTGAATTTCTACTTATCCCTCAGATCTCAGCTTAAATATTTCCTCTTCACAGGAGTTGTTTGTCCTTTGACTTAATTTATGTTGTGTGTATTTTGCCTCTAAAAGAGATTTGTAAAAGTTAGAATTTTGAAGTTGAACCAAAGAGAAATTGTTGTCATTTCTGACCAAACCAAAATTTATTTATTGTTGATTTTTAAAAAATCATCTCTGTTTCTGGATGACATAAAAAACACTATTTTTTTTTTTCTCTTTTTCAATAATGGTTCTTCTTTTTCTCTGGTATTGAGTTTGTTCTCTTTACATTGTGGTGATTTCTGTTTTGCTTTTACCTCCCCTAAGTTTTCATAATGTTAGCTTGGTTGGCTTATAGATTATCACTCAACTCTACTCTCTTTTTTTTCCCCCTCATTTTTGTTGCAAATATCACATATACTAAAAAGTGCATGAAATTTACAGATACCGTTTAACAACTCATTATAGAACAAACATCTGTGTAACCGCTAGTCACTTCTTGAAGTAACCATTATCCTGACTTAAAAAAAAAAGATTTCCTTGCTTTCTTTATTATTTATGTATACTTAAATGATATAGTTTAGTTTTGCCTATTCTTGAAATTTACATGCACCAGAAAAATGCTGTATTTTTTATGGCTTGTTTTTATTCAATATTAAGGACTTACCAGTTATTGAATGCATTTGTAGATTATTTCTAAAATTTGTTTATCTGTTTTATTATTAATGGAATACAATATGGGTTGCTTCTAGATGTATATTTTCAGGTATGTATCCTGGTGTATTTGTGCATGAGTCCCTCTTGGATATATAGGTTTAATTTTGTTGGATCATTGGGTATTTATACCTTTATTTTTACTAGGTAATGGCAAACTCTTTTACAAAGTGGTTGTATCAGTGAACACTTCTACCAGCAGTGAATTCCCATGGCTCAGCATTTTTGCCAATGTTTGATATTACTAAACTTTTATATATTTTTATCCTTTTAATGTGTGTATTACTGATAACTAAATAGGTTTCATGTCTTTCTACATGTTTATATGCCATCTGGATGCCTTCTTTTGGTTAGCTGTTTGTCCATTTTCCCTTGGGTACCTGCTTTTTTTTCTATTGATTTGTGTGAGATTTGTATATTATAGAGTGTTGGGAGTGAGGAGGGCTCTGTTCCATGCAGTCATTCAGAAACCCAGACTCTTCCAGTCAGTAGTGCCATTACCTCCTGGAACCTTGGAATCCTTCACCAGATCCTCCACATTTGGCCAGCATTTGAGGAGAGACATAATGTGAGAGGAGGAGGGTCGTGTGGAAAGTTTTACAGGAGTCAGGCCTATATATCAGTGCTGTATATCAGTCACTTCCACCTAAATTCCAATGGCCAGATGCCAGTTATATGATCCCGGGGAAATATAAGTGAGGTTTGGAAATATGCTCAGAGTGCCCACAATAAAAAGGATATTGGGTTTGGTGAACCCAAAGCACTGTCTCTGCCATATATCCCATGATCATGATGATAGATGATATTCTCCTTTGTCATTTTCTAAAAGCTTTATAGTTTTTCAGTTCACATTTGAACATTTAATTTGTAGTTGTTTTTGGTGTGAAGTAGGCAGCTGATTTCACATGTTAATTAATTTAAATGTCCAATTTTTCCACCATCATCTTTAAAAATCTGTCTTTTCTTGATCCATAATATGGCATTTATCATTGATCAAGGGTCAATATTTGGGTGAGTGTATTTTAAGGCTCTCTATTCTGTTTTGTTACTCTATGGATCTTCACTGTGTCAATATCACACACATCACATTGTATACATATACAATGCCTTTTTAAAAATGAGAAACCAAGGGAAAAGTGTCTGTCTATAATTGCCTTACCTGGGCCTTAAAGAAGGTATTTAACTGTTGTAGGTCGAATGTCTCTACAATGGAGAGAATAATAGACTACTAAGACAGTTGATGGGTTAGGTTTAATTTATAAAAGGTACTATTTAATATTAAATAAAATTCACACTATTTGTGCCTATAGAGTATTTATATTTAAGTTGATTATATATTTCTTTAAAATGGTAAAGGAATTTAAATGACAATTTAGTACATTTGACTTATGTCACTTCTTAGTCTCTTTCTGCTGCACTAATGATTGTGTTCTCTTGGGAAAATTAGCAACATGAAGCACTTTCTCTTACAAGAACTTTTGTTTATTTTCCTATCCATTTTGTGTCTTTCTCCTTTTTATCCTTGTTTGTTTTCTGGAGGTTTGAATTTCTCTTAATCTGAATAGCATTCATTTATATGGAATGATCTTTAGCAATTTGCTAAAAGCCCCATTCCATTATTTTCTCAGTTGGTTTCCTTTCCTTTTTTATTTAATGCAAAAGAATGAGTCCTTTTTGCTTTATATCTTTGAAGAGTCCCTTATGAATCCACGGAATCTATTTCTTGATGCTTGCATTTTTTTCTGTGAAACTATAGCTGATTTCTTCTTTTTGCAGTTCCAACTCTCTTCTGTAGTCATGCATTTTTATAGCTTCCTCCCTCACTCCAGTGGTTCCCCACCTGTTCACTCATGAGCCATGAGTGGCTCACAAAGCTATTTCAGGTGGCCCATAAGCTGCCTGTCAGCTCACTGCCCGGCCTTCGCAAGCAAAGTGGGTCACCAATGAGGCCTTCTCATGCTTCCTAGCAACTGGTAGGACCCAAACCCACCTGCTCCACAGTTTGTCCCCCCCCCCATGGAAAAAAAAAACCCCTTCATTCAAGTTTATGATTCATAACATTATAAATGAAGCATATCAGAGTAATTTAAATAATAAAAAAGAATGCCCTAGCAACTCACACCGTACCAATAGGAACTCCACATTTCCTTAAGACTTGTTAACCAAGTATGAACTCAGTCACAAACTCAAAATCACCTTGCAAGATGTCATGGTTTTATTTATCAATAAGTAAACTCAGCCTAGATTTAAAACTTGCCTTGGCTCGGTAGTAGAAAATTTGCCAGCTCCAGAAAATTCTCTAACTTCTAGTCTAGCACTTGGTTCCTTAGTAGGGAAGGAGTGGTAATTAGCCAAATGAGTATTATCCACTCTATCTGGAATTTTCTCTTTCTCCTGGGTTGGATTGGGGTCCAAATCACATATGTTATAGGTGTTGTGTGGGGAGGTTGGCATGTGTTTCTGATTACCTTCTGTGCTTGTTTGCCTCTTGTGAGATGAAATTTGTCCCTTCAAGCCTTGGGCTGTGCTACCTAAGTCTGCATCACTTACTGCTGGTATCGGCCATTTCTCCATGGCTCCCAGCGGTTGGCTTCTCTTATTCTGTTCTCTCCCCACTCTGGGCTGCCCTCATACCAGCCATGAGGCCTCTTCTGGACTGTCAGTCCCTCAGCCACTCGTGTGCATACGTAGTGGCAGGGTGGAGAGGGAAAGGGCATGACAGGATGGAAGCCAAAGGCTTTCCATACAGCTCTTTGGTACGCTCAGGATTCTAGTTTTCTTTGAGGTCTGTCTTCTTAGAAACATTCTTCAGTCATTGCTTCTTTACTGTTTTAGTTACCATGTTGACTTGGTAGTAGAACACTCAATCTTGTCAGTTCCAGAAAATTTACTGACTTTTAGTCTAACATTTTGTCCCTTAGTAGGGAGGGAGTGGTAATTAATTAGCCAAATTAGGATTCTAGAAGAATCCTATGTGGCTTGCAGCCTTTCTGTTTATGTCCCAGCCTTTCAAGGGGCTGCTCGGGAATCTTCTGTTCTGCTTGGGGATCTTCTCTGAGCTTTCTGTTATCCTGCTGCTCCCGGTGGCTGTCTCGGGATCCTGGTGCTGCTGCTCTCTTTCCTCTCTTTGACAAGGGATGGAGCCCTCTTCCTCCTCTGGGTGGGTGATGGTATTACATTACCCTGTATTCATCCACTTTATGGTTTAAAGCATGTGGGTCCTCCTGGATTTGGTGCTTTGTACTGAATTCAACCTCTTGAACTAAAAAAAAAGAAAACTTTTCTCCTTTAAGTGTCTGACTCTTGCAACTGAAAAGATGTGGCTTTTAAGATTGTTGTCTCTGCTCTAGATTTATAAAAATTTGATTTCAGAACTAATCAACCAAGAACGTAATGTTTTATTCTCTTCCCCAAGTCCCTTCCCTAAGGTAAGTGCATGTTGAAATACCTTACTGCTACTTGAATTGGGGGTTGGGGATGGAAAGTGAGGAATGGAGCCACTCACATAGGGATTTGACTAAAATATTACATTTTTGAATCTGTCTTTCTTTATGGAAAGTGTGTGACAATCACAAAATGGTCTCTCTCTCTTTCATTTATCATTCGCTCAGTAGTGCTACCATATTGGAAAATCCAGTAACTTATAAGTACATGAAAAGACTAAATAATTGTAATAAGCTATTGCCTGTGACAAAGTCAGTTGCCAGGTCCTGTGAATTCTTCCTTTACAAAATCTCAGTGGACTAGACACTTAAAATACAGTCATGACATTCTAAAATACTTTGAAATATATTACTTTGTTTGTAATTTTAATTATAATTATACTAGTATTTTAATGGAGAAGATGTGAGAGTATCTTAGACCCATTTGCACTTCCGACCTACAGAGTGGTAAGAAAATAAACTGGAATTGTTTTAAGACACTGTGTTTGTGGTAATTTGTTACAGCAGCCATGGCAAATGAATACAGGATTCCTAAATCTGATTGGCACAGTCTAGGGTATGTGTCTAAGCCCCAAATAGGAAGACTGGAAAAATGAGTGTGAGTTTTCAGTTTGTCTACTGGGAAATGGCCTCTGCTGTCACTAAGACTCATGAGAACACAAGATGTTCTGATGCTGGTAGCTTACCCCAACCACGCAGACAAATACTATTGGCTACAAGAGTTTTGTATACGGTGTTTTACAAATGTGTTAGATAGCAGGACCTCTATTTTCTATGTTTTATTGGCCTATCTCCAGAACCTCATCTGGAAAGGCTGCAGAAATAATGATGATAAAGAGCATAGCACAGTGCCCAGTACATAGTAGACACGCAAAAAATGGTGGTCTCTTTGTGGTTGCTATTGCTAAGCTACACTAAGCCCTCAACCAACAAGTCTGATTATTGCAGAAAACTACGTCCTATTAGACTTCACCAAGATTGAGGTAGTGGAACCTCAGTAGATGATCAGGAAGTAGACGAGGAGCTAGGCATGAGGAGAGAGAAAGAGTAGTCTGGTAGTGAAGTCCAGTCCTCTGAGATTCTGTGAAAGAAGGATTCACAGGACTTTGTAACTGAGGTTTTCATACGGAATGGATTTTAAAAGAGTGAAGACAACTGCAAGGTTTGAATCCTAGAGACCATTCAAAAAACAGTGGAGACTTAGGAGAAGGAGCTGTTTTGGACAACTCTTTGGTTTATTTTTAGATTTCCTTTGGGCAGTTTGAAACTGGGGCTAGAATCAGTTGAAGTGTTAGGCTTGACCAGGTGCAGTGGCTCACTTACTCGTAATCCCAATACTTTGGGAGGCCAAAGGAAGAGGATCACTTGAGGTCAGGAGTGCAAGACCAGCCTGGGCAACATAGCAAAGCCCCATTTCTAAAAAGTATTTTTAAAAAAATCAACCAGGTGTGATGGCACATCCTGATGTCTTAGCTACTTGGGAGGCTAAGACAGGAGGATTGCTTGAAACAGGAGTTTGAGGTTGCAGTGAGCTATGATTGTACCACTGTACTCCCTATCTAAAAAAAAAAAAAAAAAAAGTGTTGAGTTTGCACATGTGGCTTCAGGTGTCACTAGAATATTGGCTTGCTTACATTTTAAGAGTTTGTGAATTGGGGGCTGTCGCAGTGGCTCACGCCTGTAATTCCAGAACTTTGGGAGGCTGAGGCAGGTGATCACCAGGTTTAAGATCAGCCTGGCCAACATGGTGAAACCCCATCTCTACTAAAAATACAAAAATTATCTGGGCATGGTGGCAGGCACCTGTAATCCCAGCTACTTGGATGCCTGAGGCAGGAGAATTGCGTGAACCCGGGAGGCAGAGGTTGCAGTGAGCCGAGATTGTACCATTGCACTCCAGCCTGGGCAACAAGAGTGAAAGTGTGTCTCAAAAAAAAAAAAAAAAAAAAAAAAAAGTGTGAATTGGGTGAGGCTCAAAGGAGGAATAGTACTTGCACAAGAATTTTAGCACGAAAATTAGAATTTTGAGATCATTTGATTCAATTCACTCTATAGATAAGGAAATGAGATCAAGAAGTTTTAAGTGGAAAGGAAAAACAGTCAGTGAAAGAAACTGAAAACAAATATATTGGACTGTTCTTGCATTGCTATAAATAAATATCCAAGACTGGGTAATTTATAAGAAAAGAGGTTTAATTGGCTCATGTTTCTGCAGGTGGTATAGGAAGCACAGTGCCAACATCTGGTTTGCTTCTGGGGAGGCCTCAGGGAGCTTTTACTCAAGGGGGAAAGGAAAGGGGGAGAAGGCACATCACATGGCAAAAGCAGGGGCAAGAAAGAGAGAGAGTGGAGGAGGAGGTGCCACACACTTTTAAATGACCAGATCTCACAAGAACTCACTATCATGAGGACACCATCAAGAGGGTGGTGCTAAACCATTCATGAGAAATCCACCCCCATGATACAATTACCTCCTACCCGGCCCCACCTCCAACACTGGCGATTACAATCTGAGACATGAGATTTGTTGGGGACACAGATCCAAACTATTAACAAGCAATCAGAGGTGTACCAAAACAGTCACAGAGGTCCGATATTACAGAAGGAAGGGATAAGAGATGCAGGTGCATCAAAGAAGAAATTGAAAAAACTAAGAGTCTGAGTCTACTCCCATAGGTTCTACTTGGTACTAGGCATGTTTTATATGTTAGCCTATTTAATTCTCACAGCATCCCTGCAATGTAAAATGTTACTGACATCTTATGGTTTGTGAAACTGAGGCTAGGAGAGATTAAGTTCCCTGCCAAAAATCACACAGCTTTTGAGTGGTAGAGCTGGGATTTTACCTCATTTGCCTGACTCCCAAGCCCTCTTCGACTATAGGAAATTTTTAGAGTGGGAGAGACATCTGGAGGCACAAGAATCATTTTAAGAGACAATTCTTGGACTCCTTAAAATTAACCCCATAGGAAGATCCTTTTGTGGTTTGTATGCCCAACCCAGCCCAGAACATTTTATCACTGACTGAAAATTCTGAAGGTGGAAACTCTAAATACAGGTGAGCAAATTCCAGGTACATAGTGGAGTCACAGAGGCCTGCTTAGTCCAGTTTGAGAGAAAGGTTGTATTGCTATTATACCCTCTTGGTCTAATTCCCTGAAAACTTCATTTTCTAGCTCAGGCCTTTTCTGATTAGTCTAGTTTCTCTTTTCAGACCTTCAGTCATACCTGGAGCATTCCATCTTCTACTCCCTAAATGTTGAGCGTCACATCTCATCTGCCTGAAGTCCCAGGTCTACTCAGTTCCCTTTAATTATAAAGTCATTTTGAGCTAACTTTTCTCTGGAGTCTTATCTTCTATTTTCCAAACTACTTTTTGGTTCATTTCCCTGCTTAGAGCTATTCCTAATAGTAGCTTGTCTGAGTTACCTATTTAATATTTACGTGTGTAAGAATCCAATTCACATCTCAACATACACAGCACTGTAAAATGACATGTATGCAATTTGGGCATAAATAAGGCCATAGTTATTTTTAAAGAGCAATTCATGATGGAAAGAGATGACACATTTGGGGAAGTCATAGGTTTAGAAGTGAGATTTCAGGGCAGTAGTGAAGTGGATAGTATAGGAACACCAGATCTAGGTACAAACTCTTGGTTTGAAAAGCTTGGTTGATGGGAAAGACTGGGTTAGTAGTTGTCAGGGTTTTTAAGAACTTTTAGTTGTTGCAGTTGTTTATTTTTAAGTAGAGGCCGCTGTGAATAATGGAACTGGGAGACAAGAGAGCCTAGTGATTAAGAGCTGGAGCTCAATATACAGAGTTGGGTGCTTGGGGCATGGTTTTTTTATTTTTTATTTTTTTTTACTGTAAGTTCTGGGATACATGCACAGATGGGGAATTATTCTTAACCAACCAAGTTCTTGCTACTCAAAGTGTGGTCTGTGGACTACCATTCATCTATAGCACCAGGAGCCTGTTAGAAATGCAGAATCTTGGTCTTTGCCTCAGGTCTGTGTATTTTGAAAAGATGCCTGGATGATTCACGAGTTGCCTCATCTTTAAAACAGGGACAATGATGATACCTATGTCACAGAGCAATTGCGAGAATGAAACGGCATGATGCACATCAGGCACACAGTAGGTGCTCAATACATATTTGACGGTTGTTATTGTTATGATTGAAGATGCTGCAGAAGTAAAGTATAAGTTTGATAAAATAATTCCTTAGCAGGAAAGTAGGGATAAGTTTTGGATGTAGCCAGAAGAGCTAGCTTTAGGGAGAAGCAGACATGCTTTTCCACAAGGCCATCAGGGACAGGTGATCTCTCCCTAGCAATTCTCCCATCTTGGAGAGGGACAATCTCTGAGTCCCAGCGCCCATCCCTCAGAATCTTTAGTTTTTCAAATTCCCTTCAAAAAGCATTAACATTCTGAAAATTGTGAAGACTATCTTTGAACACTCCTATAGAAAGTAGCTGTATTCACTAAAGACATTTAAGTGAATCCAGCAGTCGGGCTTTGGGATTAAATGTGGGTAGAGGTGCTGGTTTTTGACCTGGTACCCAAGTATTTGTTTGAATTTTACTTAAATTGGCGGCAACTTTTGATTGCATGGTTTTGTGAAGGAATAGACAGTAAAGATAATGTTATTTCTGTTGTTTCCATGACAACGGACATGCTTCATGGAATATATCCATCATGCATAGTCTTGAACCATCTGGTTTCTAAGTCCTTGGTGAAAACCCTCTAGGAATGAAGTGTAGGTAAACTTTAATCAGTTTTATAATTACTGTAGTCTTTGCAAAAATTATTTAACTTGATTTTGCAGCTGCTTCAACATAAGGCCCAGAGGTCTTATTAGGGTTTTTATTGCCGCTTTTAAGGAGCAGTTTAAGAGTCATGATTGTACTGTAGCTGCAGATGCCACTGTTTCTGTCTTTGGTTCTGAGACTAGGTTGTAGTGACATCACACAAAGATGGAGAAAGGGCACAGTTATTTTTTCCAACTGGCTCTGTCAAATATAAAAATTAACCATACTTTGAGCTGGGTTTTATGTATTGGTAATGTATGTTTATGTTAGAGTTTCTGTCAAAACAGGGATTAAAGATAAATGTAGCTAATTAAAAGAACATTTGCTTAGAGCTCCTGGTAATAGATACCTCTTTGTGAGGTCCTGAGGTATGGCTTTCTTTAAGAACTGATGCAATTTGTGTGACTGAAGAAGAGAGGAGATTCGATTTTCTGAAAATAAAACATGAGCCCGAGAACTATCCAGAGTGAGCTCTAAGGAAATAAATGACAAAATGGTTAGGTAAAGTTTGCTTATGTGGTGAGTTATATAAAATGTGCGTCTACCCTACTTCTGACCTTTCACACCACTAAATGATATTTCCCAACAAAGTCTTTGAAGCAAAGCAGTGCCTTTTAGCTGGTACTAGATGAATCAACTTATTTCAAACTGAACTCTAGATGATTAAAAGTAAAACAAAAACTTTCAGAATCAAATTAGGCAATTGTTGCCCTTTTTTCCTTAATTCTACCAGGCAGTTGAACTTTTTCTGCTCATGACTTCATTCCTGGCATTGTGATTTTTTGTTTTCCTGCAGTGAGGGGGAAAAATGTGGGGGCCAAAGAAGTTTTTCTTGCCTCCCATTGACCACCAAAGCAAAGAGGATTAAGTTCCAAAAGATCAGTTCCTATGAACTAGAAGGCATCTTATAAAAGTGATAGCCTCATTTACCTCTCATAATCTCATTGGTCTTATAAGCTGCATGTTTCCATGGTGCTTTGCAAAAGAATAATTGTACCTACCAGAGAAGTCTGAATGTTAGATATAGGATGTGGTAAAACTTTCAAATAAACCACAATGGTTACCGAATATTTTGATATTTGAAACTATTTTATATTTGAGAGGGTGAGGGACTATCAAAATGATCTAATTGTTGGAGTGATTCTGGAACTCATTTCTAACCTCTAATTGACATAACTTAAGAAGTGCTATTTCTAGAATTTAAATATTTATTAGCTTTAAACCCCTTGCCAGGGACCACCCCTGCTCCCCCAAACACACATATACCACAAAGAGCTATATAAAATAGCTATATAAAGCTAGTGACTATATAAAGAGCTACACTCATTTTAATAAAATGTTCTTTGAAGATTAAGAGTTGCCAAGTTTCTGGATATAAAATGTAAATTTTTGCCACTAGATTACTGAAAAGGGTTTATGTTAGAAACTTAATTGTGAGTATAGTAATTCTACCACCAGAGGGCTCCATACTTTTTCTTGAATGTAGCCAGAGAGAAAGAAGAGATGAGTTTTGGTACAACATTTTTTTTTTTCTTTTCTTTTCTTTTTTTTTTTTTTTTGTGAGACGGAGTCTCGCTGTGTTGTGTAGGCTGGAGTGCAGTGGCCGGATCTCAGCTCACCGCAAGCTCCACTTCCCGGGTTGACGCCGTTCTCCTGCCTCAGCCTCCCGAGTAGCTAGGACTTCAGGCGCCCGCCACCTCGCCTGGCTAGTTTTTTTTGTACTTTTTAGTAGAGACGGGGTTTCACCATGTTCGCCAGGATGGTCTCGATCTCCTGACCTCGTGATCCGCCCGTCTCGGCCTCCCAAAGTGCTGGGATTACAGGCTTGAGCCACCGCGCCCGGCCCTTTTTTTTTTTTTCTCTTTCCACCTATCCAAGCCATAGACCATAGCTTAAAGGCAAAAACATAGGTTTCCATTTTTCTAGCCCATTTTTCTAGTTTAAAAAATATATAGAAATATATTTGCTTTTCTGTCTCTAGGGCAGTTTTATTTCCTTTACGGAGGTAAACGGAAAAAAAAATCAAAGCATCTTATAAGCTCCTATCATTGTGTGTGTGTGTGATGAGATCACACACACAAATTTTGAGGTCTCCTTAGAATCAGGAAAAGTGAAGAGGATGAAGATAGTGCTTTTGGATAATTTCTAATTTGCTATTAAGAATTTCAGTAAACTGTAAAGATTGACAGCTGACTTCAAGGAAAGCCGTGGAAGACTCCATTTCTTACCAGGAGTACTCTGTGCTGAGTAACAGGCTGAAGAAGACACACCATGCAGGAAAAGCATGATTTACAGTTTATACAATTATACGGAGCTTACAGTGGGCGTTGGAAAATTGGATTCCTATGCATATAATAAGAGTGAACAACACTAAGTAAGAGAGCAGATATTGCAGAGCATCAAAGTACTGCAGTAAAATTTGTGTGAATCTAAGGGACTAGAATTTGTTGATGTGAATATCTAAAATATCTACTTATCTCATGTTTCTATTCATTGATCATTAATTTATGCTTACATTTTTGGAAAAAATGATTTAAAGCAATTGCTCCATTGAATTTTTTTTCCCGGTTAACCTAAATAGTCCCCTATAACCTTCATAGTGAAAAGTCCATTGGTTGGGAATTCTTATTTCTGATTCTAGCACTCACTTAACTAGTTCTGTGATCTTGAGCAAATTACTTTGGCTCCCTGGTCTTCAGCTTCTTGTGTATACATAAAAAGGAAATTATAAAAAGGAAAAACAAAACCTTTGTTTATTTGTATATTTAGATTTCAATTTTTCTGAATCACTTTTAAAAGCTTTACTGAGGCAAAATTCATGTAACATAAATTTACCTCATACAGATATACAATTTAATAATTTTCAGAAAAGACAGAGTTCTATGATGATTACCATAATCCAGTTTTAGAACATTTTTATCAACCCAAAAGTTCCCTCATGCCTGTTTGTATTCAATCTCTTCCATCCTGAGCATGAGGCAAACAGTAATCTAATTTCTATTTCTTTTTGTTTTTTCAGGAAATTACATATTAATAGAATCATGCAATGTGTAGTTGTGTTGTGCTTGGTTCTTTCACTTAGCATAATTTCTTGAAATTCATCTGTAAGTGGCATGTATCAGTTATTTGTTCCTTTTTTGCTGAGTAGTATTTCATTATATGGCTATGTTATATTGTGTTTTAAAATATTTGTTTCCAGTTTGGAGCTATTATGAATAATGCTGCCATGAACATTCATGTATAAGGCTTGGTGTGAACACATTTTTATTTCGGGGGGTAGATACCTAAAAATGGAATTGCTTGGCCATGTGGGAATTACATTTATGGTTTAAAATGAACTGTTAACATTCTCCAATGTGGATGTATACTTTTACTTTTTCATTATCAGTGTATGAAGGTTCCAGTTTCTCCACATCCTCACCAACTCATAGTATTGTTAGTCTTTTTTTTTTTTTATTATTATAGCCATTCTGGTGATTATGTAGTGATATCTCATTGTGGTTTTAATTTGCATTTCTCTAATGACTAATGATGCTGAACATTATATTTTTATGTATAATGGCTACTTGCATATTGTCTTTGGTGAAATATCTATCAAATATTTTGTCCATTGTGTTGTCTGCTTTCTTATCATTAAGTTGTAATAATTATTTATATATTCTGTATACAAGTCTTTTTCAGATGTATACTTTGTAAATATTTTCTTCTAGTCTATAGCTTTTCTTTCCATTTTCTTAATGGTTTGAAGAGCAAATGTTTTCAGTTTTGATGAAATCTACAGTATCAACCTTTTAGGAATCATACTTTTGTTGTTTTACTGTTCAACAATAGAAGAGAAAACTATTGATACTTGATACAAAGAAAACTTTGGCTAATTCATTTTGAATTAATGTTTTATGTGTGATGTGAAGTACTGGTCTAATTTTATTTTTTTCTGTATTTGTATATCTAATTGTCTCTACACAATTTATTGAAAATACTATCCTTTCTCTCTTGAATTTTCTTGGAAAATTTGTCAATAAATAAATGGAACAAACATGTAAGAGTGTATCTGCTGACTCTCTTTTTTGTTCCATTGATCTATGTGTCTGTCCTCATACCAGTACCTATTATCTTTATTATTATTGTAGCTTTCTAGTTAGTTTTGAAATAAGGTGGTATTATTTTTACTTTTATTCAATTTCAAAATATATTCTAAGTATCCTTGTGATTTCTTCTTTAATCTGTGGGTTATTAAGAAGAATTTTATTTAATTTCCAAGATTTGGGGGATTTTCAAATTTCTTTTTGTAGATTATTTATAAGTTAGTTCAATTGTGGTGGGAAAACATATTTTGAATGATTTCAACCATTTTAAATTCATTGAGACATGTCTTATGTCCTAGCATATGTTCTATACTGAAAAGAATATATATGTGTATATATATGTGTGTGTGTATGTGTGTGTGTGTGTGTGTATGTATATATATATATATGCTCCTGCTACTGGATGAAGTGTTCTGTAAATGTCAGATTAAGTTGATTGGTAGTATTCTTGAAGTACCCTGTGCCCTTAATAATTTTCTTTCTAGTTATTTATTTTAGTTATTCAGAATGCAATATTGAAATCTCCAACTACAATTTTGAATTGCTTATTTCTACTTTCAATTATCAATTATTACTTCATATATTATACATGAGTATATATTTATATTCCATCATGACATATTGACGATTGATCATTTTGAAATGTCTCTCTTTGTCTTTAGCAATATTTTTTGTACTAGGGTATATTTTGACTAATATTAATACCATCCCTCCAGCTTTCTTGTAGTTATTGTTTTCATGTTATATCTTTTACATCGTTTTATTAACAGTCTATTTGGCAGTTTCTTTAAAGTCATCTAAGTGTGTTTCTTTTGGGTAACATATAGTTGTATTTTCATTCAGCCCGCTGATTTGTGCCTTTTGGTTAAAATACTTAGTCCTTTCACGTTAAATGTAATTATTGATATGGTGAGATTTATATCTGCCACTTTGTTGTCTATATGTCTCATTCAGTTTTTCCCTCTCTTCCTCCTTTACTTCCTCTTTTGTATTAAATAAGTATCTCTAGCATATTATTTTAATTTTTCTATTGATTTTAATTTTTTGAGTTATTTTCTTAGTTGTTGCTCCAGGGATTGCAGTATTCTTCTTATCACAATCTATTTTAGGTTAATACTGGATTACTTTGGTAAAAGACAGCAATTTTGCTCTAATATTGCTCTCTATCATCAGCCACCTTTGTGCTACTATTGTATATATTATATTTATTAATGTTATAAACCTAACAATATAATAATATAGTTATTACTTTATACAATTCCATGTTTCTAAAAAAAGAGAAGAAAATAAAAATATGTAGACAGTCTTTTATACTTAACACGTTTATTATTTTCGGTGCTTTTCATTTTTTTTCCTGTGCTTTAGCATTATCTAGTGTCATTTCCTTTCAGTTAGAAAGACTTTAATTAGTATTCCTTAGCATGGGCCTTTTAAAAACAGTTGCTCAGTTTTGGTTTATATCAGAATGTCTTTATTCCATCTTCATTTTAGAAGAATAGCTTTAGTGTATACAGAATTTTAGCTTTAAATTTCTTTTTATTTCTTTAGATATGTCATTCTATTTTCTGACTTCCATGATTTTTTATTGTAAGTCATATACTAATCATATTCTTTCCCTGCAGGATACAAATCATTTTTCTCTTGATGCTTTCAAGACTTTCTTCCTTTTTTAGTGGTTTGACTATTATATGTCTAAAAGTGGATCTCTTTGAGTCTACCTATGTTATGTTCATTGAACTTGTTTTTCTTCAAGTTTGAGAATGTTTTGCTCTTATTTCTTCAAAAACTTTTTCTGTCTCTTTCTCTTTGTATTGCAGAACTCCCTTTGCACATATATTGATATGTTTGATGCTGTCCCACAGGTCTCTGAGGCTCTTTTCATTTTTCTTCTATCTCTTTCCTCTCTGGTCTTCAGATTGGATCAGTAGAAATTCTTTCTTCTGCTAACTTATATCTGCTGTTGAGCCCATCCTGTGATTTTTATTTGGTTATTGTACCTTTTAATCATAGACTTTCCATTTGGTTCTTTTTATAGTTTCTATTTCTCTACTTCCCTATTCATGGAGTCATTGTCATCATATTTTCCTTTCATTCTTTGAAGATGTTTTTCCTTTAATTCTTTGAACATATTTTCAATAGGTGCTTTGAAGTGTTTGTCTGTTACATTCAACATCTAGGTCTGTGTTTGTTGTACCTCGCCATAAAGAAGTATCTGAGGCTGGGTAATTTATAAAGAAAAGAAGTTTTATTTTGTCTCACATTTCTGCAGGCTTTACACTAAGTGTAGTATCAGCATCTGCTTTTGGTGAGGACTTCAGGAAGATTACTATCATGGTGGAAAGTGAAGGTGAAGCAGGCATCACATGCAAGAGAGAGAAGGGGGAGGTGTCAGGCTTTTCTAAGCAACCAGATTTCACATGAACTGACTGAATGAGAACTCACTCATCACTAATGGCTTGATGCTGAGCCATTCGTGAGGGATCAGTCACCATGATCTAATACCTCCCACTTGGCCCCATCTTCAACATTAGAAGCAACATTTCAATGTGAGATTTGCAGGGGACAAATATCCAAACAATATCAGGGTCCCATCAGAGTCGGTTTCTATTGACTATTATTTTTTTTCTTCCCTGGTATGGTCATGTTTTCTTGGTTTTTTGCAATCTTATGATTTTTTGTTGAAAATTGAGCATTTTATATAATGTATTATAGTAACTCTGGATTCTGAGTTTCTTTTCCTAAGGTTTGTTGTTATAATTTTTAGTAACATGCCTGGGCTTTATCTGCAGGACCTGTCTCGTTCACAAGGTACAGCCACAGATATTTTTGTTAAATTTTTTTTTAGAAAATCGTATTTATATTTTTTACCTTGAATTTCAAGAAGTTGCCCCTGTGCCTGTGTAGCTTCCTGGTCAGCCAGTCATCAGGCAGAGGCTATGCTTCAACCCCTCAGCTCTTAAGACTTCCACTCTGCCACGTAATTTGTATTTGTGTTAAGGTCCACATTTAAAGTCCTGACAATTTTCAATCCCACCTCAGTTTTTATTTTCTGCTGACTCCCCTTGGATCTTCCCGATGCCTGCCTGTAGTTTCCCAACCAACCAGAGATAAGCATGAACTTGTTTAGCCATTCTATAGCTCTCTCATATCCAGGTTCTTCCATTAAGTTCCTGGCTGAAGTCACACCGTCAGGCTGGTAGAGCTGCCTACAACTCTTACTTTTACTGACAATACACTGCTGGGCCTTAATTTCCACTCTCCACTCTGAAATAGCCTTTGCTGGCAGGATGCTGGTGGTTTCCTCAGGCTCACCCTGGTAAAAGAAAGCAGCTACACCCAAGCAATCTGCAGACTCCCAATGTTATTATTCAAAATTATAGTAGTTTGTCATGAATTAATGCTTCTTAAGATAATGTTTATTTTTGGTCAATATCCAAAGCACTGAAATGCATATTTTTGACAATTGTGTCACTTTAAACTTATTTTTGGGGGGCAGAAGATTTCCCAGCCTCTTCACATTGCTGCAACTGAAAGTCCCATCCTGAATAATTTTGAAATTTAAAATTGTTGATATTTATATTTTTCTACACAATACGATTCTCTGTACCATTGGGAGTATTAATAACATGTTATTTATTAAAAGAATGCTGTAGTATGATCGCTAGTGTTTTCTTCTGGTTACTGATGCTTGCTGTGCAAATTTTGATTATGAAAATGTTTTGATCTGCTCATAGGGTATCAACAAAAGATGATCAGAAAGTAAACCATGCTCATATTCCTCAAATAGTTCCTTTTCAAAAAACTTTTATTTTAGGTTCAGGGGTACACGTGCAGGTTTGTTTTATAGGTAAACCACATGTCACAGGGGTTTGGTGTACACATTATTTCATCACGAAGATAATAAGAATAGTACCTGATAGGTAGTTTTTCAATCCTCAGCCTCTTCTTCCTTCACTCTCAAGTAGGCCCTGGTTCTGTTGTTCTCTTCTTTGTGTCCATATATTCTCAATATTTAGCTCCCACTTATAAGTGAGAACATATGTTATTTGGTTTTCTGTTATTGCATTAGTCCACTTAGGATAATGGCCTCCAGTTCCGTCAACGTTGCTGCAAAGAACATGATCTCATTCACTTTTATGGCTGTGTAGTAGTCCATGTTGTGTATGTACCACATTTTTTTAATCCAGTCTACTGTTAATGGACATTTAGGTTGATTCCATGTTTTTGCTATTGTGAATAGTGTTGCAATGAACATATGTGTTCATGTTCTCAATGGTAGAATGATTTATAATTTTTTGGCCGGGCATGGTGGCTCATGCCTGTAATTTCAGCATTTTGGGAGGCCAAAGCAGATGGATTGCCTGAGCTCAGGAGTTTGAGACCAGCCTGGGCAACATGGTGAAACCCTGTCTCTACCCAAAATACAAAAAATTAACTGGGTGTGATGGTGTGTGTCTGTGGTCCCAGCTACTCAGGAGGCTGAGGTGGGAGGATCGCTTGAGCCTGAGAGATTGAGGCTGCAGTGAGCCATGATCACACCACTGCACTCCAGCATGGGTGACAGACTGAGACCCAATCTCAAAAAACAAACAAACAAAAAAGAATGATTTATATACTTTGGGGGCATATACCCGATAATGGAATTGCTGGACCAAATATGAAAAGACTTAGATAACCAAACAGTAATACTGACAGTGTTAGATTATTGAGACAGAAAAGTAACAAAGATATTCAGGACCTAAACTCGACACTTGACTAAACAGACCCAATAGACATCTACAGAACTCTCTGACCCAAAACAACAGAATATACATTCTTCTCATCTCTACATGCCACATACTCTAAATCACAATCGAACATAAAACCATAAAACAATCCCCAGCAAATTGAATAAAATCTGAAATTATACCAACCACACTCTCAGACCACAGAACAATAAAAATAGAAAATCAGTACCAAGAAAATCTTTCAAAACCATAAAATTACATGGCAATTGAACAACTTGCTCCTGAATGACTTGTAGGTAAAGAATGAAATTAAGGCAGAAATCAAAAAATTATTTGAACTAATGAGAACAAAGATACAACATACCAGAATCTCCAGGATGCAGCTAAAGCAATGTTAAGAGAGAAGTTTATAGCACTAAATGCCCACATTAAAAAGTTAGGAAGATCTCGAATTAACAACGTAACATGACAATTAGAGGAACTAGAGAACCAAGAGCAAACCAACCCTAAAGATAGCAGAAGATAAAAAATAACCAAGATCAGAGCTGAACTGAAGAAAATTGAGATGCAAAAGAACCATAAAAAGATAAATGAATCCAAGAGATTGTTGTTTGAAAGAAAAATAAGATTGCTAGACTGCTAGCTAGACTAACAAAAAATGCAAATAAACACCATCAGAAATGACAAAGGGAACATTACCACGGACCCAAAAATACAAAGAACCCTTGGAGACTACTGCAAACTGCCTCTATGCACACAAACTAGAAAAACTCGAAGAAATGAATAAATTTCTGAAAGTATACAACCTCCTAAGATTGAATCAGGAAGAAATTGAATCCCTGACTAGACCAATAATGAGTTCTGAAATCGAATCAGTAATAAAAAGTCTACCAACCAGAAAAAGTCCAGGAGCAGACAAATTCACAGCTAAATTCTACCAGAAATATAAAGAAAAGCTATTCCAAAAAAATTGAGGAGAAAGGACTTCTTCCTAACTCATTCCATGAGGCCAGCATCATCCTGATACGAAAACCTGGCAGAGACACAATAAAAAAAACAAAACTTCAGGTCAATATCCTTGATGTACATGGATGGAAAAATCCTCAGTGAAATATTAGCAAATTGAATCCAGCTGCACATAAAAAAGCTAATCCACCATGATCAAGTAGGCTTTATTCCTGGGATGCAAGGTTGGTTGAACATACACAAATCAATAAATGTGAATCATCACATAAACAGAACTAAAAAACCACATGATTATTTCAATAGATGCAGAAAAGGCTTTTGATAAAATTCAATATCCCTTCATGTTAAAAAGCATCAACAAACTAGGCACTGAAGAAACATACTTCATAATAATAAGACTCATCTATGATAAACCCATAGCCAACATCATACTGAATGGGCAAAAGCTGGAAGCATTTCTCTTGAAAACTGGAATAAGACAAGGATGCCCTCTCTCACCACTCCTATTCAACATAGTATTGGAAGTCCTGGCCAGAGCAATTAGGCAAGAGAAAGAAATAAAAGGCATCAAAATAGGAAGAGAAGAAGTGAAACTATCACTGTTTATAGATGATATGATTCTATACCTAAAAAACCCCATAGTCTCTGCTCAAGAGCTCTTTGATTTGATAAACAACTTCAGCAAAACTTCAGGATACAAAATCAATGTACAAAAGTCAGTAGCATTCAAATAGTTCCTAAATGGTTTGTTAACTAAATTGCTGAGGAGTTGTCATTGTTACAATAAATTCCATCAGGATTAACAACTAAACTTGTTCATGTACCTACATGGATGATTTCATTACAACCATCAACTAGGTAAGAGTAATTGTGAGAGTAATCCCAAATATGAAGATATTAAAATGTGAAGAAATTAATGTCTTAGAATTGATAAAATATATTAATATCATAATCCAGCATACTTTAGAGAAGAATCTGGGATTAGATAATTTTGCTGTAGTTTATACAAGAAGTTCAGAGCCTGAAGTAAACAAGAGGTCTCTATCTATAAAGGGGTTGTATACATGGCATCATCTTTGAGAATGAATTCAGGAAATAAAGTGATAGAGAAAATCTGGTTGACTTCTGTATTGATTTTTATTGAGATTACGATTTTGTTAAAAAGAGAAAATATTTTATTGGAATTTGAGTGGAGAAAAAGGCAAAGACATTCTATCTTTAACTGACTCAAAATCTTGCCTCTGGCGAGCTTTCAGATTGGAAATTGACTTTATTTATTTATTTATTTATTTTTAATAAGTTGTATGCTTTAATTATATTAGTGTAACCCTTTTCTTTTTTTTTTTAATTTATTTATTATTATTAAACTTCAAGTTGTAGGGTACATGTGCACAACGTGCAGGTTTGCTACATATGTATACTTGTGCCATGTTGGTGTGCTGCACCCATCAACTCATCATTTACATCAGGTATAACTCCCAATGCAATCCCTCCCCGCTCCCCCCTCCCCATGATAGGCTCCGGTGTGTGATGTTCCCCTTCCCGAGTCCAAGTGATCTCATTGTTCAGTTCCCGCCTATGAGTGAGAACATGCGGTGTTTGGTTTTCTGTTCTTGTGATAGTTTGCTGAGAATGATGGTTTCCAGCTGCATCCATGTCCCTACAAAGGACACAAACTCATCCTTTTTTATGGCTGCATAGTATTCCATGGTGTATATGTGCCACATTTTCTTAATCCAATCTGTCACTGATGGACATTTGGGTTGATTCCAAGTCTTTGCTATTGTGAATAGTGCTGCAATAAACATACGTGTGCATGTGTCTTTATAGCAGCATAATTTATAATCCTTTGGGTATATACCTAGTAATGGGATGGCTGGGTCATATGGTACATCTAGTTCTAGATCCTTGAGGAATTGCCATACTGTTTTCCATAATGGTTGAACTAGTTTACAATCCCACCAACAGTGTAAAAGTGTTCCTATTTCTCCACATCCTCTCCAGCACCTGTTGTTTCCTGACTTTTGAATGATCGCCATTCTAACGGGTGTGAGATGGTATCTCATTGTGGTTTTGATTTGCATTTCTCTGATGGCCAGTGATGATGAGCATTTTTTCATGTGTCTGTTGGCTGTATGAATGTCTTCTTTTGAGAAATGTCTGTTCATATCCTTTGCCCACTTTTGGATGGGGTTGTTTGTTTTTTTCTTGTAAATTTGTTTGAGTTCTTTGTAGGTTCTGGATATTAGCCCTTTGTCAGATGAGTAGATTGCAAAAATTTTCTCCCATTCTGTAGGTTGCCTGTTCACTCTGATGGTAGTTTCTTTTGCTGTGCAGAAGCTCTTTAGTTTAATGAGACCCCTTTGTCAATTTTGGCTTTTGCTGCCGTTGCTTTTGGTGTTTTAGACATGAAGTCTTTGCCCATGCCTATGTCCTGAATGGTACTACCTAGGTTTTCCTCTAGGATTTTTATGGTATTAGGTCTAACATTTAAGTCTCTAATCCATCTTGAATTAATTTTCGTATAAGGAGTAAGGAAAGGATCCAGTTTCAGCTTTCTACTTATGGCTAGCCAATTTTCCCAGCACCATTTATTAAATAGGGAATCCTTTCCCCATTTCTTGTTTCTCTCAGGTTTGTCAAAGATCAGATGGCTGTAGATGTGTGGTATTATTTCTGAGGACTCTGTTCTGTTCCATTGGTCTATATCTCTGTTTTGGTACCAGTACCATGCTGTTTTGGTTACTGTAGCCTTGTAGTATAGTTTGAAGTCAGGTAGCGTGATGCCTCCAGCTTTGTTCTTTTGACTTAGGATTGTCTTGGAGATGCGGGCTCTTTTTTGGTTCCATATGAACTTTAAAGCAGTTTTTTCCAATTCTGTGAAGAAGCTCATTGGTAGCTTGATGGGGATGGCATTGAATCTATAAATGACCTTGGGCAGTATGGCCATTTTCACGATATTGATTCTTCCTATCCATGAGCATGGTATGTTCTTCCATTTGTTTGTGTCCTCTTTGATTTCACTGAGCAGTGGTTTGTAGTTCTCCTTGAAGAGGTCCTTTACATCCCTTGTAAGTTGGATTCCTAGGTATTTTATTCTCTTTGAAGCAATTGTGAATGGAAGTTCATTCCTGATTTGGCTCTCTGTTTGACTGTCACTGGTGTATAAGAATGCTTGTGATTTTTGCACATTAATTTTGTATCCTGAGACTTTGCTGAAGTTGCTGATCAGCTTAAGGAGATTTTGGGCTGAGACAATGGGGTTTTCTAAATATACAATCATGTCGTCTGCAAACAGGGACAATTTGACTTCTTCTTTTCCTAACTGAATCCCCTTGATTTCTTTCTCTTGCCTGATTGCCCTAGCCAGAACTTCCAACACTATGTTGAATAGGAGTGGTGAGAGAGGGCATCCCTGTCTTGTGCCAGTTTTCAAAGGGAATTTTTCCAGTTTTTGCCCATTCAGTATGATATTGGCTGTGGGTTTGTCATAAATAGCTCTTATGATTTTGAGGTACGTTCCATCAATACCGAATTTATTGAGCGTTTTTAGCATGAAGGGCTGTTGAATTTTGTCAAAAGCCTTTTCTGCATCTATTGAGATAATGATGTGGTTCTTGTCTTTGGTTCTGTTTATATGCTGGATTATGTTTATTGATTTGCGAATGTTGAACCAGCCTTGCATCCCAGGGATGAAGCCCACTTGATCATGGTGGATAAGCTTTTTGATGTGCTGCTGAATCCGGTTTGCCAGTATTTTATTGAGGATTTTTGCATCGATGTTCATCAGGGATATTGGTCTAAAATTCTCTTTTTTTGTTGTGTCTCTGCCAGGCTTTGGTATCAGGATGATGTTGGCCTCATAAAATGAGTTAGGGAGGATTCCCTCTTTTTCTATTGATTGGAATAATTTCAGAAGGAATGGTACCAGCTCCTCCTTGTACCTCTGGTAGAATTCAGCTGTGAATCCATCTGGTCCTGGACTTTTTTTGGTTGGTAGGCTATTAATTATTGCCTCAATTTCAGAGCCTACTATTGGTCTATTCAGGGATTCAACTTCTTCCTGGTTTAGTCTTGGAAGAGTGTAAGTGTCCAGGAAATTATCCATTTCTTCTAGATTTTCCAGTTTATTTGCGTAGAGGTGTTTATAGTATTCTCTGATGGTAGTTTGTATTTCTGTGGGGTCGGTGGTGATATCCCCTTTATCATTTTTAATTGCGTCGATTTGATTCTTCTCTCTTTTCTTCTTTATTAGTCTTGCTAGTGGTCTGTCAATTTTGTTGATCTTTTCAAAAAAAACCAACTCCTGGATTCATTGATGTTTTGAAGGGTTTTTTGTGTCTCTATCTCCTTCAGTTCTGCTCTGTTCTTAGTTATTTCTTGCCTTCTGCTAGCTTTCGAATGTGTTTGCTCTTGCTTCTCTAGTTCTTTTAATTGCGATGTTAGAGTGTCAATTTTAGATCTTTCCTGCTTTCTCTTGTGGGCATTTAGTGCTATAAATTTCCCTCTACACACTGCTTTAAATGTGTCCCAGAGATTCTGGTATGTTGTATCTTTGTTCTCATTGGTTTCAAAGAACATCTTTATTTCTGCCTTCATTTCGTTATGTACCCAGTAGTCATTCAGGAGCAGGTTGTTCAGTTTCCATGTAGTTGAGCGGTTTTGATTGAGTTTCTTAGTACTGAGTTCTAATTTGATTGCACTGTGGTCTGAGAGACAGTTTGTTATAATTTCTGTTCTTGTACATTTGCTGAGGAGTGCTTTACTTCCAATTACGTGGTCAATTTTGGAGTAAGTACGATGTGGTGCTGAGAAGAATGTATATTCTGTTGATTTGCGGTGGAGAGTTCTATAGATGTCTATTAGGTCTGCTTGCTGCAGAGATGAGTTCAATTCCTGGATATCCTTGTTAACTTTCTGTCTCGTTGATCTGTCTAATGTTGACAGTGGAGTGTTGAAGTCTCCCATGATTATTGTATGGGAGTCTAAGTCTCTTTGTAAGTCTCTAAGGACTTGCTTTATGAATCTGGGTGCTCCTGTATTGGGTGCATGTATATTTAGGATAGTTAGCTCTTCCTGTTGAATTGATCCCTTTACCATTATGTAATGGCCTTCTTTGTCTCTTTTGATCTTTGATGGTTTAAAGTCTGTTTTATCAGAGACTAGGATTGCAACCCCCGCTTTTTTTTGTTCTCCATTTGCTTGGTAAATCTTCCTCCATCCCTTTATTTGGAGCCTATGTATGTCTCTGCATGTGAGATGGGTCTCCTGAATACAGCAGACTGATGGGTCTTGACTCTTTATCCAGTTTGCCAGTCTGTGTCTTTTAATTGGAGCATTTAGTCCATTTACATTTAAGGTTAAGATTGTTATGTGTGAACTTGATCCTGCCATTATGATATTAACTGGTTATTTTGCTCGTTAGTTGATGCAGTTTCTTCCTAGCCTTGATGGTCTTTACATTTTGGCATGTTTTTGCAATGGCTGGTACCGGTTGTTCCTTTCCATGTTTAGTGCTTCCTTCAGGGTCTCTTGTAAGGCAGGCCTAGTGGTGACAAAATCTCTAAGCATTTGCTTATCTGTAAAGGATTTTATTTCTCCTTCACTTATGAAACTTAGTTTGGCTGGATATAAAATTCTGGGTTTAAAATTCTTTTCTTTAAGAATGTTGAATATTGGCCCCCACTCTCTTCTGGCTTGAAGAGTTTCTGCCGAGAGATCTGCTGTTAGTCTGATGGGCTTCCCTTTGTGGGTAACCCGACCTTTCTCTCTGGCTGCCCTTAAGATTTTTTCCTTCATTTCAACTTTGGTGAATCTGGCAATTATGTGTCTTGGAGTTGCTCTTCTCGAGGAGTATCTTTGTGGCGTTCTCTGTATTTCCTGGATTTGAATGTTGGCCTGCCCTACTAGGTTGGGGAAGTTCTCCTGGATGATATCCTGAAGAGTGTTTTCCAACTTGGTTCCATTTTCCCCCTCACTTTCAGGTACCCCAATCAGACGTAGATTTGGTCTTTTTACATAATCCCATACTTCTTGCAGGCTTTGTTCATTTCTTTTTCTTCTTTTTTCTTTTGGTTTCTCTTCTCACTTCATTTCATTCATTTGATCCTCAATCACTGACATTCTTTCTTCCAGTTGATCGAGTCGGTTACTGAAGCTTGTGCATTTGTCACGTATTTCTCGTGCCATGGTTTTCGTCTCTTTCATTTCGTTTGTGAGCTTCTCTGCATTAATTACTCTAGCCATCAATTCTTCCACTTGTTTTTCAAGATTTTTAGTTTCTTTGCGCTGGGTACGTAATTCCTCCTTTAGCTCTGAGAAATTTGATGGACTGAAGCCTTCTTCTCTCATCTCGTCGAAGTCATTCTCCGTCCAGCTTTGATCCATTGCTGGCGATGAGCTGCGCTCCTTTGCCGGGGGAGATGCGCTCTTATTTTTTGAATTTCCAGCTTTTCTGCCCTGCTTTTTCCCCATCTTTGTGGTTTTATCTGCCTCTGGTCTTTGATGATGGTGATGTACTGATGGGGTTTTGGTGTAGGTGTCCTTCCTGTTTGATAGCTTTCCTTCTAACAGTCAGGATCCTCAGCTGTAGGTTGTAGCTGTAGGAGATTGCATGAGGTCCACTCCAGACCCTGTTTGCCTGGGTATCAGCAGCAGAGGCTGCAGAAGATAGTATATTTCTGAACAGCGAGTGTACCTGTCTGATTCTTGCTTTGGAAGCTTCCTCTCAGGGGGTGTACTCCACCCTGTGAGGTGTGGGGTGTCAGACTGCCCCTAGTGGGGGATGTCTCCCAGTTAGGCTACTCAGGGGTCAGGGACCCACTTGAGCAGGGAGTCTGTCCCTTCTCAGATCTCAACCTCCGTGTTGGGAGATCCACTGCTCTCTTCAAAGCTGTCAGACAGAGTCGTTTGCGTCTGCAGAGCTGCTGCGTTTGTTATTGTTTACTGTGCCCTGTCCCCAGAGGTGGAGTCTACAGAGACAGGCAGGTTTCCTTGAGCTGCTGTGAGCTCCACCCAGTTCGAGCTTCCCAGCAGCTTTGTTTACCTACTTAAGCCTCAGCAATGGCGGGCGCCCCTCCCCCAGCCTCGCTGCTGCCTTGCCGGTAGATCACAGACTGCTGTGCTAGCAATGAGGGAGGCTCCGTGGGTGTGGGACCCTCCCGGCCAGGTGTGGGATATGATCTCCTGGTGTGTCGGTTTGCTTAAAGCGCAGTATTGGGGTGGGAGTTACCCAATTTTCCAGGTGTTGTGTGTCTCAGTTCCCCTGGCTAGGAAAAGGGATTCCCTTCCCCCTTGCACTTTCCAGGTGAGGCAATGCCTCGCCCTGCTTCAGCTCTCGCTGGTCGGGCTGCAGCAGCTGACCAGCACCGATCGTCTGGCACTCCCCAGTGAGATGAACCCAGTACCTCAGTTGAAAATGCAGAAATCACCGGTCTTCTGTGTCACTCGCGCTGGGAGTTGGAGACTGGAGCTGTTTCTATTCGGCCATCTTGCTCCGCCCCCCCCGGAAGTTGACTTTAAACTATGGAATGAATCTACTTTTGCCTTTGAGTATTAATACTTTAAAAAATTACCTGACTTTCGGCCGGGTGCAGTGGCTCATGCCTGTAATCCCAGCACTTTGGGAGGCTGAGGTGGGCAGATCACCTGAGGTCAGGAAATCAAGACCAAACTGACCAACATGGAGAAACCCTGTCTCCATTAAAAATAGAAAACATTAGTTGGGTGTGGTGGCACATGCCTGTAATCCCAGCTACTTGGGAGGCTGAAGCAGAAGAATCTGTTGAATCCAGAGGTAGAGGTTGTGGTGAGCCATGATCATGCCATTGCACTGCAGCCTGGGCAACAAGAGCGAAACTCTGTCTCAAAAAAAAAAAAAAAAAAAAAAAAAAAAAAAAAATTACCATGACATTCAAAGAACTTGAGTAGCGTTTATCTTTATAGTTCTCTCTGTTTTGTACTTTGTAAGCAAAAACCTATAAAAACTAGATGATATTAGAGGAAATACCGGGACATATGAGCATATTTATCTTTTTGCTTCTGCATTGACAGAAAGGCCTTTGTGCCTTTTGTGAATGCCTGTTTTACATATCTGTTATAACGTGGATAAGATAAGTGAGGAAGACACTGTGCCTAGGAGTTCTGACTTTTGGCTACACTGATAACCACCATCAAACAATAAACGTATAGGGTTGGAAGAAATTATAGAGATTATTTAGACTTGGTGACACAAGCACAAAGGCCTACAGAGACCAGAGAGGTAATGCAAATGAGTGAAGTAGGCCAATTTTATGATGTCACTCATATTTCTTAAAATACAAGGTCCTCTTAGCGTACGTGTATATATATGTATGTGTGTGTGTATATATATATATTTTTCTCCATTGTTGACAATGACATAAGTAGTGAGAAGTATTTCTCTGAGAAAAACAGTAGTGCAAATGAAAAGATGTATGGCAGAGGTCAGCAAACTATAGCCCAATGTCAAATTCAGTCCATTGCCTGTTTTTGTAAATAAAGTTTTATTAGAGCACAACACATTTATTTATATATTACCTATGGCTGCTTTCATGCTGCAGTGATGGGGTTGAGTACTTGCAACAGAGACAGAATGGCTCACAAAGCCTAAAATATACATGGTCTTTTACAGAAACAGTTTGCCAATTCCCTGAAAATGGTAACTCACCCAGCCTCAGTGATGAGGAGATAGAAAATAGTGGTACTGTAGCAAATGGGAGAGCTTCAGCTCCATCTTATAAGTGTTGCCAGATCTCAATTTATAAGAGAAACTCAAATTTTAAATTTTATGTGAAATTTTCCTATTTTAAAAGATTGGTTCAAATCTTACATAAACATTGTAGTCCAAACCCTCAGTATCTCTCATATGTGTTCAGGCTAGATTTGGCCCTCAGACTCCCATTTTATGACTTAAGTTCCTTTACTTAATTTTAGTTATTCAGTTTCTTAGTTTTAGGTGCCCATTTAGTTTTCTTTTCTAAATCTATTCTGTTACTTTTTATAGTTACGTTATTTCCTGTATATATTTTCAAGCTTATTTTTTAGGTGTGATTGTTTTATAATGTGATATTTTGTCTAATTTTATTATCTAAGTTTTTGTGAATCTGTTTTCTGTTGTTATTTCTGCTGCTTATTACTTATGGTGCCTTCTTTTCTTAAAGGCCTGGTTATCTTTGACTATATGTTCATTATACTCAAAAAATTTATTTGTAGGAGTAACTTGAGGCCAAAGATAAAGGGATTCTATTTGCTTCTCTCAGGTACATGAGGGAATAAAGTCCAAGATGAAGTTTTCAGATTTCTTGAGCCATAGAAAGTGAATTTGAAAGAACATGAGAGAGTAGGTTTACTTGCAAATTCTAGTTTACTGTGAAGCGATTACTTTATTATATATATACTTCAGTTATGTGGGTTTAGGCTTTTAAATTTCTATGCCCCATGCTAAGTGAGGCCAACAAAATAAAAATTCATATTTGTTGAAATAGGCAAATACTCTCAAGGCAAAAACATTTTCTTTCCTACTTACTGCATTCATTCTATCTTTTCCTTCAGTTTTGTCCTAGTAATTCCTTACTTTCTTCTTAGATCTTTGATCTTTAAAAAATACTTTTCCATATAGTTTATATTTTTATATTTGTTTGCACATAGTTTTGTATATATAAATACACATATTATTTGTATTTATTTAGCATTTCTAGTTTATAGTGGGAGCATTATCCAAATAGCAGTACTTCATTATCAAAAATTCAAACAATCTATTTCAACAGTTCTCACTTTATATTAATGATGAAGAAGGTAAAGTAAATGATTCAAAGCCATGGCAAAACTTGGATTAGCATTTAATTCTCCTGATTTCCAAACCAGAATTCTTTCTCTCACCCACTTTCATTTGGAATGTTAGTCAGTGGTATGCTATCAAATGTTGAACAATTACATTTCTGAAAAAAAAAAAAAAATTCATTGTGTTTGCCAATGTCTGTGATATAAACACTTCCACTATGGCCAATTTTGAGTTCCCAACTAGAGGACACTGAACTCAAGAATTAAGAAGAGATGTGTACAATTGACTCTCGTGAGCTGGCACAACCTGGCTTTAGCACACCACTATATCCAGTTGAGAGAATTAACATTTTTTGACTATCTGTACATGCTAGGCACTTTATTTATACCATCTGGTTTAATTTTCACAGCAATATTGCCTGGATATTATTACCAGGATTACAATTTTATAGATCTGAAACTTGAGATTCAGAATAAAGCTACTCAGTCAAAGTCACATAGTCAGCAAGTGGCAAAACCAATATTTGAAATCAGGTTTGTGAAATTACCAAAGCCAGTGATTTTCCAGATCAGCCTGTACTATTTCCTGAGCGGTGTCATGGACCCAGTGTCCCTAGAGAGGGTGGGATAATTGTGGACATAGTGGAGATTTTCTTTTCAAGTGATTCCATAAGCGATTTTCACGTATTACCTTCTTCTGGTTTGTTTTCCTTTGACTCTACTATGCCTTTCCAAGAAGGATCATCCAAGTTCATGCAGATATTTTCTCATGCTTATTCTGTCTATGAAGCTTCCTAAGCTTACTTCACAGTTCTAAACCCAAATCTTCTTTCTTCCTAGGTGTTGCCCATGTCCCTTTTTTGATGCATATTTAGCCCTGGTTTCTTGAGAGCATTTGTCCATCCATCCATCCATCCATCCTTCCATCCATCCATCCATCCATAATAGTGCCAGACACTGTGCAAGGTTCTGGGATACATAAATTAATGTGGGAGGTTAATAGTCTGTGCCCTAAAGACATTTTCTAACATTGAAAGAATGTCAAGAATGGATCTCAGTATGAAAACATAGTATAAAGACATTGGTACTTCCTCCCCCAGGGAAACAACAACAACAACAACGACAACAAAAAACAGTGTCTTACACCATCAATGGGGTTTTTAAACCTGAGAAATCAAAGTAGCCTTGTTAGGAAGCTTTGTTTTCTCCCACTTTTCTATGTTCTCTATTTTGTAAGCAGCTCCTACACTCCGAGGGAAGGAGCATATTTTAAAGTGACAGGGAGACAAACTAGCATTCTCCAGTGGTCCTCCCACTTCCAGCTGCAGAGGGTGCCCCCTTTGACCTAGTTGAGACCCATTTAACTCATCCATTTCAAAGGATGGGGACTAAGTTTCCTTTACGCTACTCCCAGCTGCAAATTCCTAGTCTTGTTCCCCATTTTCAGTAATGATTTAATGTAAATGTATTTAAAATAATAATCATGTGCTCCCTCTGCCCTCCACAGCTGTGGCTTCCTACCTTGAATTGCATTTGAACTGTGATTAATACATGTGTTTAAAGAAACAGTCATTTCTCCCTTTTTTTCCCCCTTACTCACAGCTGTATTTTTCCCACCCTAGCAATTTCTCTTCTATCCCTATTACCTACACATATTTTAGTTCCAGACTCAAAGAAAAATTTTAAAAATACTGGATCTTGTAACTAAGCTTTCTTTATGTTTTACAAGTGTCTTGACACTGTGGTTGTCATACTAAAATCCAGAAACTTACTTGAATAGATACATTCACATGTATCAAAGTCATGTGAATATCAAAGTCCTGCTGACAAGTGACTGGTGGCCACAGCTCTTCCTTGCATTAACAAAGACAATTTCCCATCTTCCTTCTTGACACTGAAGTGGAGCCGAGTGAGCTCCATAGTTCAGAGCATTCCCAAACTCTTAGGTGCGGAAGCTTCTATCCTGTTAATGGAGCCTTCTCCTCTTCACATCATGTTAAGGACTGAAATTTCAGAAGATTTCCCAGGACCATGTTTTTTTTATTTTTATTTTTTAATTGAAATGTAATTTACATAACATAAATTTAACATTTTAAAATGTATAATTCTGTGGTATTTAGTACATTCACAATGCTGTGTAACCATCACCTCCCTTTACTTCCAAAATATTTTCATCGCTCTTTAAAAAGGAGACTCCATGCCCATTAAGCAGTCATCGCCCATTTCCCTCTCTCCTTATCTCCTGTTTTCTCCTGGAAACCACTAATCTGCTTTCTGTCTCTAAGGAAAGGCCTGTTTCTCGGAGGGAAGTGTCAGCCATACTACTCATTCAAACACTTCTGAATGTGGTTTGTTCCACAGTTGAGTGATGAAGGTCTTGAAGCCACAGCTGTCTGGCAACAAGATGACACTAACACACTGTGCTCTGCAGTGGATGATGGATTGGACCTGGATCTGACATGGCCCAAACTTCTTGAACCCAGATTTAACATGTGAGAAAAAATTTCTCACATTTGAACATTGTGAGAAAAAAAAGTTCAACTCCTCCCAGCCCTGACTGAAGACCTAGCAATAAGCTGTCAAGGACGTTTTAAATGAAGTTAGTCATCAGCATAGAAAAAGATGCCAAAATAACACAGGGAAAACATAAAAACGGGATGGCGACTGAGGAGAGGAACCTACAGAAAATTTCTAAATACCAAGCCGAGAGATTCTGTAATGTCTGTGTACAAAATAAAAATGGAAGAAGTCTTTAGCAATCCTAGACTTGGTCCTGATTCTGTGTCCTCTCTTCTACTGGACTAATTGTGAAAGTGCACAAACTGGGGAGGGCTGAGCCTTTGTTTCTCCCCTCGTTACAGTGTTTCCTTGGTGAGCCCCCAAAACTCCATGTGGTCTCCAGGTCATTAGTTCTGAAGAGTTTTAACAGACGTTATGTAAAAATGGTTTCATGATTTGTTTGTTCATGTATTCATTTTCTCATTTATTTACCACGTGTTTACTAAATTCTTCTAGTATACTTAGCACTATCCTAGGTGCTGAAGATTAAAGGGTAAACACATCAGAAAAACCAAGTTTGTAAATTAGAACAGTTTTCTTTACAGATTCTTCCAGGATTTTTTTTTTTTTTTTTTTTTAGACAGTGTCTCACTCTTGTCACTTAGGCTGAAGTTCTGTGGTGCCATTATAGCTCACTGCAGGCTTGATCTCCTGGGCTCAAGCGATCCTTCTGCCTCAACCTCCCAAGCAGCTGGGACTACAGGAGTGCACCACTGTGCCAAGCCATTTTTTTTTTTTTTTTTTTTTTTTTTGTAGAGATCTCAAAAATTTTGTAGGGGTCTCACTATTTTATCCAGGGTGATCTTGAACTCCTAGGCTCATGTGATCCTCTCACCTCAGCCACTCAAAATGCTGGAATTTCAGGCATGAGCCGCTGTACCTGGCCTCTAAATTGATTAAGATCACATAAATTGTGAAGCTTCAAGAGGAATTTAAAAGAATTTCTCTGAGAAGGATTTGACCACATGGAGCTTGTATTCTTTTGAAACAGGTTGGGAAATGCATTAAGCACAAAAAAGAGTTTCTTTTTCTAGATTTTTCTATTGCCGCTATGATCTAATTCCCCAAGTAGGTCCCTTTATGATTCTCTGTAATAGAGTCATTTTTTTTCTTCAGAGCACTTACCAAAGTCTAAAGTTATATGCTTATTTTTGGATCGACTTGTTTATGCTTATCTCTGCTCCTGTACTGCTAGCTCCATGGAGACATTGTACATGACACCTAGCAGGCACTCAGGAAAAAAATATGCATTCATTGAATGAATAA
The DNA here is from genome assembly GCF_047675955.1 of Chlorocebus sabaeus. Taxonomy (NCBI): domain Eukaryota; kingdom Metazoa; phylum Chordata; class Mammalia; order Primates; family Cercopithecidae; genus Chlorocebus; species Chlorocebus sabaeus. The sequence goes on from NC_132911.1 coordinate 99,419,985, forward strand.
ATAAATTTACCTATCTGTCACCTTTATCAGTTTTACCCAGTGTTTTTATTTCTCTAAGATACAGGAACACCATAGAAGAATACCGGGCAGATTGACTACCACAGATAAGGGCTGCATATAAGGTCACATTTTTTTAATTGGGTTTAGTGATTGCTGTAGGAAATGAAAGACTTTATTTTTAAAAAGCACCTGTACTCAACAGATGATAATATTAAAATAATATCTAACATTTTTATTATTTGGTATTATTATTTGGCTCTATTTTAAGTATTTTTATGTAGAATAGCTCACTTATTCATTATAACAACCCTATGCTGTAGACATTATTATTATCTCTTCTTTGGCAGTGAGAAAACTTAATGGTAAGATTAAGTACCTTGTTCAAAGCTACATAGCTGGTAAATGGCAGCACCAGGATTCAAACTCTGGTAGTCAGGGTTTATAACTTATGCTACAATGCTTTAACATTTGTACTGTAACACTGTCATACTCATGGAGTGGTAATATTCTCCTGTCCTTGGAGCAAAATCAGCTTTCACAGCACTTCAATGGAAAAACAATTGCATCTGTGAGGGTTTCAATAGCTAGATGTTGTAGAAGATACTGCCAATCTTAGAACATTTTTAGGAGTTCATTATTTTTCCCTGATTATTCTGTGGTGTATCTGGGATTGAACTCAGGTAGTCTTACTCCAGTATCCCACAATAATTAACCATTAAATCATACTGACTCAGGATATTTGCAGCCAATGCTCTGTTGAATACATATTATTCCCTTGAGAAAGTTTTTCCGTTTTCTTTATTTCTCTTTGTGGCTTTGGTATCTGTTCTTTGTTTAATTGGTTGTGTGTGTGCACACATGAATATATTTAAATTTTAGCTCTAGTTTCAAAGGATTGAAAGGCTTAGGTCTCCTTGCCTTGGAAAGAGTTTCTGCTGACGTGAATTTGCTGAGTAAAGTGGAAGGGGAGAAATTGGTAACCAGTAGGCTTGGGATCTAAGGGACAGCATAGCAGCAAGCCTGGATCTCCAGTGAGGAAGGAATTTCCTCTTCCTTTAAATAGAACAAGGAGACCAGGTCACAGAATAGGAGAGAGCCCCAGGCAGATGGGTTAGGAGATTGCATGTGTGCTGCTATGTTCCTGAAAGGAGGCAGAGGACAGCAACATTTAGCAAGGAGGTGAACTTCACAGGAGCATATCAAGACGACTAGAAAGGGCAGAGTGGAGTGGAAGATCATTTGAATGGTTGTTTCCATTTTAAGGGTGATGAAATTCAGTCTTGTCAGGTGCTGCCTGGCTAATAGACACACTAATTATTTTAACTATTGGTAAAGCAGAGCTCCTCAAACTTGTATATCTGCACATGCAAATCGGTCTGGAGAAGGGCCCAAGATTCTGCAGTTCTAACAAGCTCCAAAGTGAGGCCAATGCTGCTGATTTGCAGACCACACTTTGAATAGCAAGGTAGCCTTGTACTCAATCTTCAGATGAGAAGTAACAGTTCTCATTCATGGACATTTTTGTATAATTAAGTGTATCTGTTTACACTATCCTGTGAATGGAGGTCTTGATGGAAATAAAGGAGAGAGAATAAAAAGAGAATCACCTTGTCTCAGAAGAGGGATCTTAGGAAAAGCTTTAGTGCAGCTTGGCAGCAGCTTGAGAGAACTGTATTCTCTGTGAATGAGTTTATAGAGGGAAGTCAGGCACCAGAAGAAATACACAAAAGGGCCTTGTAAATAAAACAAAACCAAAAAACCCCAAACTAGAACCAGTGTGGGTTACAACTGAGGAAACACATTAAAGTACACTTCTAAACAAGATAAGCAATAGCACCTTGGGGCATACTATGGAAATGTTTTTAAAAATGCCTATTACATTGCCTAGTGTCTTAGTCTGCTACAGCTGCTATAAAATAGTCCACAGACTAGATAGCTTAAGCAACAGAATTTTTTTTCTGACAGTTCTGGAGGCTGAGAAGTCAAGCACAAGGTGTCAGCAAGGTGGGTTTCAGGTTGATGCCTCTTCACTAGGCTTGGGGGTGGCTGCCCTCAAGCTGTGTGCCGACATGACCTCTTTGTGTGTATATGAAGAAAGAGAGAGCTCTGATGTTTGACCCTCTTCTTATAAGGACACCAGTTCTACCAGAATAGGGACCCACCCTGATGACCTCATTTAACCCTAATTACCCCTTTAAAGACTCTATTTCCAAATACAGTCACATTGGGTGTTAAAGCTTCAACATATACATTTGGGAGACACAAAATTTAGTCCATAACAAATAATATACAGTAGATATTCAGTAAGTTTCAAGTAGATTAATATCCTTAGGGGCAAGGACTGTGTCTTATGAATTGTTGTATGACCACATAGTGGCATATAGTATTTATTTAATAAATAATTGCTAAATAACTAAATGAGACATTGAAAAGTCTGGCATCCCAAAACCAGAGATAACACGTTGTGTAGTCTGGGTGTTGAGTGCTAACAGCTACAAAACTACAAACTGCCTTTCTGGAGCACCACGCAGAGGAACTTCTGATTGGTCACACTTGTACCTTGTGGTAAACACTGCAAGGTCATCTTTGAAGAGGAAGGACAACAATTAATAATCTACTCTCAGAGAGCGAATCACCTCCCATTTACTTTTACTAGTTTATCCATAATGTGTTCTTTTGGGTCCTTAGCAATCTGTCGTCTTTGAACATGTTTTCAACAAGTGGAAATTAAAATATACATATTGGTCCACTGGTACTTGGCAGATATTGAACCAAGGTAAAAACATCTTCTAATTTTCTTTCCTTGCCCTCTGCCCCCATATCATTCAGGATGCAATGACAGCATTTCATTAGCATTGAGAGAGTGCTCTTGAATACTATCTTCTTGTAAAGAAAGAGACAGAAAAGATGACCTGGTCTCCAACATCAATGTCCTGCTGGACTGCAGAAGCAGTTAGGGTTGAATTTTTTTCTTTTTTTTTTTTTTTGAGATGGAGTTTCACTTTTGTTGCCCAGGCTGGAGTGCAATGGCACAATCTCGGCCCGCTGCAACCTCCGCCTCTCAGGTTCAAGCAATTCTGCCTCAGCCTCCTGAGTAGCTAGGATTAAAGGCGTGAGCCACCATGTCTGGCTGATTTTGTATTTTTAGTAGAGATGGGATTTCTCCATGTTGGTCAGGCTGGTCTCGAACTCTTGACCTCAGGTGATCTGCCTGCCTCGGCCCCCCAAAGTGCTGGGATTACAGGTGTGAGCCACCGTGCCCGGCCCACCAGGGTTGAATTTTTGATACCAGCTGAGCCTGATCCCTGGAATAGCTCTGGGTATGTCATGCTTTTCTTCCTCCCAGGAGCCTGGGAGCCATTTAACAATTGCCTCTTCGCTGATTCAACAGGAAGGCCATAGTCTCCTACCCACACACAAAAAACTGCAGCTGATTCCAGGAATGTGAAGGAGGGGCTGTCATACCCAGAGTTTTTCCAAAGGAAAAAAATTCAAGATTTAGGAAAGGATTCTGTGTTTTTGTGGGAGAAGAGAATAGGAATGGGGAGGGGAGAAATTTTACATATTTTTTTCCTGCTAACTTTTAAAGGAGGCTCTTTCCCAAATTATCTCTCCAGATATCTTTATTAGCACAACAGGCTTTTAGTCAGACAGAATAATATGGGAAGGCAGGAAAGTAGGATTTTCAGATTACATGTACTTTACTAGTAACATTTCAAAAACTTGGTGGGGGTTGGGTAGGGCAAACGGAGTACTGCCATCAGTTTAGTTTGCCAAATGAAGATGTTACAAACAGACACGCACAACTAACATCTGCTACAATGACTGCTTCACGAGAGAAAGGGCATTTTAATATAATAGTCTTTTACAAGAGACAAGAATTGGCAAACATGCCGCGCACACACACACACACGAATGTTCACAAACACACATATCCTCCTCATTTTTCTTATTTTGCTGTGGGCTTGTTAGGATTTAATCTTGGACAGCACTGGTAAGTTTGTGACTGTTCTGAAACCATGAGGCTAGGTAACTTCTAGGGCTTGAGGTCTAAGATTCTATAATTTAATAAATCTGACCTCATTCTCTTTCTTGCATACCCCATGAATATCTCAAGCAACAGAGTCATGACTCACAGAACTAAAACACACAGACATTACAAAACATAACACACAGAAGTGAAAAATAGAAAACATATAAAGATATTGCAATGCTCCATGAGTGTCTCTCCTTCTTGGCCTAGGTTTGTTTTTTAATTTATTTTATTTTATTTTTTGCCAGGACATAAATTCATTCATTCAACAAAGCGTGTAACTGGTCATTTTCAAGATCCAATAAATGTCTAATTTCATAAAAGTTGCTTCAAGTTAAAAGTGTTGCTCAATCCTGTAATGTGGCCAGAACCAAAAAGAGTTTCTTCTAAAGAAATTTCATGAGGAATTTGCAACACAGTGTGTTTATTACATAAGTTATACTTTTTCCTACTTAAGGTATTTAAAAACACACTACATCTGATCTAGCTCCCCTTTAAACTCTTCCTACATGCTTTTTCTTTACCCTGTTCACACAAATACATTGCTAACCATTTCCCAATGGCCTTGATCTGATATTCCATTCTGTCCACAAGAGTCTTATTATTTATCATTCACTTACTCAACTAGGTAGTGCTGTCTAAATTTTGGCATTCTCCTGTTGTACTATCCTCCAGTTACTTTTCCAGTTATTGTGCACCATGAAATACCAGGGATCATATTGTGGTTCTCCCTGGAAGAACTCCTGAAATCCTCCTGCTCCGTTTGTGTCCTTGGCCATAACATTCTTGAGCTTATTGTCATAGTTATTTAGTGAGGTTTCTGGTACAGGAAAATTTTCTGTGCATGGAATGTGTGTTAAATGACCAGCTGGCTCGGAAGTGCAAGAGCTGAAAGTTTCAACTGAACCGAGGGGTGAAATTATTACCCCTTTGAATGAGAAATTTCAATACATTTGTTTTATAACTACTAAAATTCCATGTGGCCAGATTTCCCTGACTAGTCCAATCCTTTAGAGATTATGAATTGCATAGAAGATGCTCATCTAGAGGGATATTACTGGTGCCAATTTTCCCTAGATGAAGGCGGATTGGCAGCTAATATGGTGACATGAAAGAATGTAGCAAAGGAAGGTATAATTAATGATAGTGTGGTTTACACTCATTGGAATGTGATGAGTTTAGTTGAATTGTCCTTGTCAACGTATCATGGGTTCATAGTCTTGCAAGAGATTCCCAAGGATATCTGCAGGAGGATCTTCTCAGGACTTCTTAAAATGCGTCTTTTAGGACCTTAACAATGGTGGAACCATCATGGAACTTTATCAAAAAAATAAGAGTATTTAGGGGCCTCTTTCCACCAGTATCCACCTCTATCTCCAGTATTTAAACAGAGCAATTTGTAGAAAAGTGAGAATAAATGTTGAAATAGGGCAAGGAAAATCATTTCAGACTGAAAGAGAGAAGAGTGAGGTCTCTGTTAGAGAAGGATTTAGAGAAGTGAGAGTAGTTGTAGAAGTCGGGATTTGTAAAGAATCATTTCTAGTGTCTTGAAGCAAGAAAGTACTAAAGATCAGAGAATGAGAATTTTGGTTGTCAATAATAGAAAAAAACAATGTGCTCATTGAAAGTCATAAAAGAAGAAAATTATGTCTTGATTGTAAAAATACAGATGAAATAAAAGGCCATCAACAAAGCTTTATTTGAGAAAAAAAGAGTGGAAAAGGTGATAGAATATGTACTTAACATTTCAGAGTGTACAAAGCACTTGTTTACATGTTATTTTACTTGATTCACAACATAATCCCCGGCACTAAAAGGGCAACTAAGATTTTTCCTTAGGAAAGGAAACTAAGACTTGGAAAGAGGGAAGAACTTCCTCAAAGTCATGGAGTGACCCAGTGGTTGGCCAATAATATCATTATCCTAAATCAGGGACCCGTGTGCATTCCTCTATACTATGCTGCAAATCTGGGACTTTCCCTTTTGGCTTCAGTTCCATTCTGAACACATGTCCACTTCTGGAGTAAAACATTGTGCATCCACTCTTTTACAGATAAAGGAATTATTTCTTATCCACTCTTTGGAGTGGATGCACAATATTCTACTTGAGAAGTGGAGAAATGTTTTTTTGTGAAGAGCCAAATAGTAAATATTTTAGGCTTTGAGGGCCATAAAGTCTCTGTCCCAATTACTCAACACTACCTTTGTACCATACAGCTGCTGGAGGAAATATGTAAATGAGGGGGTGTGGTTGTATTCCAATAAGACTGTATTTGCAAAAATATGTGGTAGACTAGATATGATCTGCAGACTGTAGTATGCCAACTCTTGTTCTACACCATAAGATGCCATGAATCTTGTCCTTGTATAAGAGCGCCTAAATCCTTCCTCTCTGTTTTATACATAAACTTTCCATCTAGAAAATTCTGGCTTTTTGAGGGCTAGGACCACTTTGGGCTTGCCAATATACTCCTACTTCTTAGCAGTGCCCAACTCAAGCAGTGTTTGACAATTATTTGTTGAATGACTGTTTTTTATATTAGTTACACGCAATTTGCCCTCCCCTTTTGTATCTCTTCCTTTTTCTTCACTGTTTAGTATCTTCTTCTTGTTTAGCACATTTTATTTTTCAAAGATGGCTGCGACAATATCTCCTGTCCCACATGGTCTCACGATGTTATGTTAACACTCCTTCCATTAAGAGTTGGGAGACTATGTTCCCTCCCCTTGAATATAGGTAGGCTTCTGATGACAGCAAAAGTGATGTTATGTGACATCTGAGGCTAGGTCACAGAAAGTGACACTGCTTTCACCTGGTTCCTTGGAACTTTCAGTTACCATGTAAACAGTCTGACTATCCCAAAACTTTCATTCTGTAAGGGAGACCAACATAGTTCATGTGGTGTGATCCCACAAAGGGGCCCTGAGACAACCTAGAGAGATAGAAGTGCTTGCCCAACTTCCAACTACTTAAGTTCCCCCAACTCCACCTCAGCTGTCCCCGTTCCAGGCACTGTTCAACCACAATGGCATGAAAGATCCTGAGCCAAAAGCCTTTCTGTATTTCTAACCCATAAAACCTGTGCATAATAAAATGACTACTGTCTTAATCCACTAAGTTTTTATGCAGCAATACATAACTGGAACGCCTCTCTCCCCTCTTCCTGGGAAGGTGGTGTCACATAGTAGTTAGGTGATGACTTCAGATTTAGTCTTTGTTTCAGTCTCAGCTTTCACGTTTTCTAACTATGGGCCATTGTGAGATGGTTAGAACTTTTTCTTAAGTGCCTGTTTAATAAATGTTTTCCTATTTCAAATTTATAGAGATATCCTGTTTATTTCCAAATTCATAATTTTTAATTTTCAAAACTAGATTTATAATCCACATGGGAATTCATTTTCCTGTATAGTGTGAAATAAGAGGTTGTTTCAATTTTTTTCCCTGTAGATATCAATTGAACCGTCATTCTTACCAAGGAGGTCATTCTTTCCCCACTACTCTGAAGCACGACTTTCATCATAAATCAAGTGCTTTGTATCCATCAGTCTGTTTCTGAACACCCTATTCTCTGTTGTCTGTCTGTCTATATTTGAACTTATGCCACACTATATCAATTACTATACCTGTAGAGTAAGTCTTGATTCAATAAATTAAGTTCTCCTACTCTGTTTTTTTCTTCTCTCTCTCCATTCCTCCTTTTTCTTCTAATTTTTTCCCCTTCTTTTTCTTATTCTTCAAGATTATCTTGTCTATTTTTGGCCATGAACAATGTGAGATCCTCAGAACATCTCATCTCTATCCCCTTCAGACTTTCATACTATAAGAGTTATTCATTTTAATTATATATATGTGAAAATTAGGAGACATTTCTATTACTGTTTCACACTATAAATGTTCATTGAATTTATTAGCATATTTACCATTTCCATTGCTCTATGTAGTTTCTTGCATCTCTGAGCTTCCTTCTGTAATTATTTTGTTGTTACCTGAAGAATACCTTCTAGTATTTCTTTTAACATTGGTTGGTTGGTGACAAATTATCTCTGTATTTACTTGCTCAAAATGTCTTTATTTTTCCTTCATTTTTGATGAATTTTATGTGTATGATATTCAACCATGTTGTGTATAGCAGAAGTTTATTTAGTTCCATCATTAAATAATGTTCTAATATATGCATATACCTTGATTTATTTATCTAATCCACTAATAATGGACCTTTTTGTTTGTCTCCAGTTTGGGATATTATGAAGAATGTGCTATGAACGTGTGTGTGTGCGCGCGCGCACGCACACACACACATGCGAGTGTGTACACATGTGTACAGCTGTATACATTTCTTTTGAGTATATACCTACAAGTGGAATAAAAGTGGGTATAGAATTCAAAGATGACGGTTATTGTGCATTGGCATTTTAAAGGTACCATTCCATTTTCTTCTGGCTTTCGTGTGTTTGTTGTTGAGAAGTCAGGGGTTAGTCTTATTGCTCCTTTTCTAGTTCTTCTCAGTGGGAAGACTGATCCTAAACAACCTAATCAACCATGCCAAAATACTTGCAAACTGATCTTTAAAGAACATAAATCAAATTGCATTATCCTATGCTTAAAATGCTCAGTGGCTTTGCCATTGTTCTTAGTAACCCAAATCCCTTATTCTGCTTTACCAGATCTTATCCCATCTGGCTACTGCATAACTCTAAATTCTTCTCATGCCACTCTTCCTCTTGTTTACTGGAATCTAGTTACACTAGACTTGATACCTTTCAAAACAGTAATTTCATTGTCACCACTGATGACTCCTTTTAACATTAAAATCTCAGCTCAAATGATATCTTGTAAGGGAGGCCTTCCCTGACCACCTAAGTAAAGTAGTCCATCCCAGTTAATCTTTCTCACATCACCTTTTTTGATGTTCCTATTGCACTTAACCTCTTCTAATTCAGCTTATTCATGTTGGTTTTCTTGTTTATTTCTATCCCCCTCTTCCACACATCAAATGCAAACTCCACAAGAGCAGAAGATGTACATGTTTTATTTATTCTCAGGACTAAGAGCAATAGCTGGCATGTGGTCACTGCTCAATAAATGTTACAGAATCATAGAAAGCTGGAACAACCTCTTCCGGAAATGTTTTATAAAGCTAATAACAGGGAACTAAATTTAGAGTGGTCAACTTGACCAAAACTTATTTAAAAAAACCTATTTTATATCAGTATTATTTCAGAATTTACAAAGCATTTTCCAAATATATCATTAATTCTCATTTTTTTTCCAGACAAAAAAATGAGCTGAAGCCAGAATACAGCAATGTTATTGATTAAAAAGATGGAACTCTTTCTGTCCTAAAATTTTGATAAGGTGTTAACGATGAATTTCATGTCTAGTGAACTATCCTTATGTTTGGTTGGGTAAAGACTTTTGAAATTGTACTCTGATTTCAACTTTTTCAAATGACAATATTGCTTTTGACAATTACATAACTCTAATTTGTAACAGTATTGTTTTCTCTTCATATTTTTTTCACAGGTCTTATGAAACGCTTAAGAGCTACACAAGGACCTAGACTTTAGGTTTGCTCCACAGGACCACACTTCCAGTTCTGTGTCACTTCCAGTTGTTCACAGTTTTTCATACCTTTTCTCTGGTGATGGTAGAAGCAGCAATGATCTGATTCAAGGGCAGGCAGGAGAGGAGAAGGCCAAATCGAGAGCCTAAATAAGCAATACCCAGCATAATTTCATTGATGACATTCAATCTATCAGTCTTTTGGGAAATATTTATATTTTTCCTCCCCGCTGCCTTTGTCACCAAAAAAGTTCATTTCCCTCTTAAGTGGCTCAGCTCAGAAAAGTAGTGGGAGAGTGGGAACAATCTCTTAGGAAAGGCAGCCAAACCACAGCACACCTTGTTCTTTTGGAGTCTTGCTTATCCTCCCATTTGAAGTTATGTGAGTTCTATTTGTGACTGTTCCACTTGTACCTGCCACCTTTAGGGCTATGTCTTGTAAAGTGGCAGAAGCTGGAAACTTTAGTAAACATTTTCTTTTTAAAATAAATATATTGCTTGTGAGATCAATCTGCTCCTAAGGGACTCTACCACCAGTCAGTCTTCTAAACCAATTTGTATGAGCCACAGATGTTTCCTCAGTAGTATAATAGAGTACTTCCCCCTCCCCTACCAGCACCACAAATTAATTTCCCTGGATTTGGGACAGTTTTCTTTATAGCCCAGTGTGGTCTTTATTCGCAGACGTCTTGATCATAACACATATATGACAATAAGTTGCCTTCCCTTCTCCATAGAAATCGGACTCCAGCCCTCAGACACCAGAGCTCTAACTTTGGGGAATCTTTTTGTCTTCCCTAGTTTTCTAAAAACAGACCACACAATTGTAGTGGGTGAATAGAAGCCAAAAAATTAAACAACCAGATGCAGGCAAATTTCTTCTCTCATGGAATGTCTTTTCACAAGCTTCCCACTTCTTACTGCACAGGACTCTGTCATGAAAACAACGTGGGGGCTGAGGGTTGGGGATCAGTCAGGGAAAAAAGAACAGTTATTTTATTATTACTCCATTTGTGACCCAGTACTCCCTTTAAAAGACAGAAAATGTTAATTTTACAGAGGGGAACTGTGGATTTGAGTCCTTTAACATGCAAATGTTCATCCTGATTAGATTCTAACAGTTTCACTGGGTCATTCTTTCTGGCACAAAATGACTTCGGTTATCACTAGAGAATTCTGATTCCTCTCTTGCTTTTCTTTCTCAAGGTGGTTTTATCAGGTTGCTTCATTGTGGAGTTCATTTAAACCCTTGAAATCCAATCGCAGTTTATTTTAGATTTTTTTTTTTTAAATCTATAAACTTGGACTCTTTCAGTAGCCTCATAGCTGAGCCAGGTTTGCTGACCCTTGTACCTGGTTTCTGTTAAACAATTGACTGAATTGTACAGTGCACATTTGAGTAAAATGTTAGATTTCAAACGCCATCAAGAAGCTTCTGTTTCCCAAAAGCCTTGGTGTAGTGAAACAGTCAGATGCGAAACTTAGGGGAGTGAAGTTCAGAAGAAACTGGAGACCAAGGTTTGCTGCTAATTTGATATTTAGAAGCAACATTTCAGGCCCTGACCAGGCTGCCAAAATGGAATTTACTGCCCATATCCCAAATGTTGTTTCAGTTTATCCCAGGGTATTATTGCAAGCCAACAGTATCCTTTTGGGGGCTCCCGCTGCTTTTCTTACTTTCTTTGCTCTCCCGTCTATTTTTGGACACTATTTTATTAGAAATTGCCTGATGATGACTTGATGCATTTCTGACAAACCACCATAGCAATCTTGGTTAAAGCCTGAAGCCCTCCTATAGTCATCTGCTAATGGCAGATGGCATCCATATGGGACCTATGATGTTTTTCTGCGGGAGATGCTTTACCTCAGTTGTAGTTTGGTGATGGAATATACAAAAGAATAGCATAAAATGCACTTTAACTCACAGGGATCCAACTTCCTTGGTTCTCAAGAGTAATGACTATGAAATCATTTTTTTGAATTTCCCAGCTCTACCAACTAGCACAAAACTGGAAAAAGGATATGACCTAAAGTAGTGAAAACCAAACTTGATGTCACAGCACCTATGCTTACATATGCATTATTCTTTTGGGATTCAAGCTCTGGTTCTGTAATTTATGAGTGATTTAATAAATTTTCATTTTCAAGCATAATTTGATCTATGGGCAATTTGTGCCTTAAAAACTGGAGCTGCAGAGTGACCACCATCTTTAGAGCATTTATGAACCCTACCATTCACCCCTGTCTCTTCCATGCCTACTTATGTTATGGACGTTGCTTGCCAGTTCCCTCTAGGTATCTTGAGTTTGCAACCTCTATTCTAAATGTCACATCCTCTATAGGATGGCCCTGGTTCTATCCCGATTAACCTGGTACTTTTCTCGTCTAAGCCCTTCCCTTTCCCTGATGTGAACCTCTATTGTGGCACTTATACCTTTCTGTAAGAACATGTCTCAGCCCTCTGTGTGCATAAGTACTTTTCTATTCTCATGACTGCAGATGAACAATAAATTGCAGAAAATCATGGATAAAATAGGGATCAAGATATGGGAGTTGGCCACTTATGTATCTTCTTTTGAGAAATATCTGTCCATGTCCCATTTTTAAATGTGGTTATTTGTTTTTTGCTTGTTAATTTGTTTAAGTTCCCTACAGATTCTGGATATTAAGCCTTTAACAGATGCACAGCTTGCAAATATATTTTTCCTATTCTGTAGGTTGTCTGTTTGCTCTGGTGATAGTTTCTTTTGCTATTAACATAGTAGAAGCTCTTCAGTTTAATTAGGTCCCACTTGTCTATTTTTGTTTTTGTTGCAATTGCTTTTGGGGATTTAGCCAAAAATTCTTTGCCAAAACCAATGCTGAACAGAGTATTTCCTAGGTTGTTTTCCAGGATTTTTATGGTTTGAGGTCTTACATTTAAGTCTTTAATCCATTTTGAGTTGATATTTTTAATATGGTAAAAGGCAGGGGTCCAGCTTCAATCTTCTGTATATGGCTAGCCAGTTATCCCAGCACCATTTATTAAATAAGGAGTCCTTTCTACATTGCTTGTTTTTGTTGGCTTTGTTGAAGATTAGATGGTTGTAGGTGTGAGTTTTCTGTTTTGTTCCATTGGTCTATGTGTCTGTTTTTGTACCAGTGCCAAGCTGTTCTGATTATTGTGGCTTTATAGTATAGTTTGAAGTCAGGTAGTGTGATGCCTTTTGCTTTGCTCTTTTGCTTAGGATTGCTTTGGCTATTTGGGCTCTTTTCTGGTTTCATGTGAATTTTAGAATAGTTTTTTTCCTAATTCTGTGAGCAATGATATTGGTAGTTTGATAGGAATAGCACTGAATCTGTAAGTTGCTTTAGGCAGCATGGCAATTTTTATAATATTGATTCTTCCTATCCATGAGCATGGAATATTTTTTTTCCATTTATTTGTATCATCTTTGATTTCTTTCAGCAGTGTTTTGTAGTTCTCTTTGTAGAGATCTTTCACCTCCTTGGTAACCTATATTCCTAGGTATTTCATTTTCTTTGTGGCTACTGTAAGTAGTATTATGTTCTTGATTTCACACTGAGCCTGGATGTTGTTTATGTATAGAAATGCTACTGATTTTTTTTACATTGACTTTGTATACTGAAACTTTACTAAAGTCATTTATCAATTCTAGGAGCCTTTGACATGTGACAAAATGCTCAGCATCACTAATCATTAGAGAAATGCAAATCAAACCACAATGAAATACCATCTCACACCAGTTAGGATGGCTATTTTTAAAAAGTCAAAAAACAACAAATGCTGGTGAGGCTGCGGAGAGAAGGGAATGCTTATACATTGTTGGTGGGAATGTAAATGAGTCCAGCCACTGTGGAAAGCATTCTGGAAATTTCTCAAAGAACTTGGAACAGAGTTATTGTTAGACCCAGCAATCCCATTACTGAGTATATACCCAAAAGAAAGCAAAGCATTCTACCAAAAAGACACCTGCAGTTGTATGTTCATTGCTAGGCTATTCACAATAGCAAAGACATGGAATCAACCCAAGTGCCCATCAGTGGTAAACTGGATAAAGAAAATATGGGATATTTATACCATGAAACACTATACAATCATAAAAAATAATTGAATCATGTCTTTTGCAGCAACATGGATGGGGCTGGAGGCCATGATCTTAAGCAAATGAATGCAAGAACAGAAAATTAAAAATTGCATGTTCTCATTGATAAGAGGGAGCTGAACAGTGAGCACATATAGACAAAAATATAGGAATACTAGAAACTGTGGCCTACTAGAGGGTGGCAGGAAACAGGTGAGTATAGTACCCAAAACTACCTGTCGGGTACTGTGCTCACTAACTGGGTAATGGGACCCATACTCCAAATCTCAGCATCACTCACTATTCTCATGTAACAAATCTGCACATGTACCTCCTGTATCTAAAATAAAAGTTTAAATTAAAGAAAAATCTGTGAGAGGGGTGGGGAAATTAAAACAGATTTGTAGGCCACAAGATCTGACATTTATCAAAGGTGAACTTAAATGTTTCTAGTGGTCAGAGCAAAACAAATAATAATTACCTGTTTCCTATATATGCCCATAAAGAAAATACATGTGAATTCCTTAGGGAAAGCAAAGATCATCTCCACAGTTGTAAATCCCTTGAGTTCTAGGAACAAGTTTTTTTTTTTTTTTTTTTTTTTTTTTTTTTCTATCTTTGCATTGCCCCACGGCTCCCATGACAGTTCCATGCACTGCGCAAGGACTCAGTAAATATTTGTTAGATATTTTTTGCAGAAATTTCGTCAACCCAGGAAATGGCCAATTTGAGAGTACCTCAACTCTGTAGACTTACAATATCAACTCACGCAGCGTATCATCAGCTTGGAGGTTCTTGACTGACAATAGCTGATAGCTGATTCATTGTGACCCAAATACTCACTGCTTCCCCTACCTATTTAATGGTTAACTTATTTTTTTCATCTCATTGTACTTAGTGACTTGAACATAAACTCAAAATTCCCTCCCTTTTCTTTACTATTTATTTTTCCTGATCATAACTTTTACAAATGTTTCAAATAATTTCTTCAAAGATTTGCACATTAATTGACAGAAGGTAGTTGTAGTGAGGTACCAAGAAGCCCGTCAAATTCACTGGACTAGATTCTTGGTTTTGTATGTCCACAAGTAAGTCTGTTGATGAGAGGAATGAAGAAGCCATGAAGAACTGATTATCATGAAGACAATGGCAGAGTAATATGGACAGCAGCAAACCATCCTGTTTGTCCAGGCTTTTTATTTTCCTGGGCTGTTTTCAACGTTGTCTTTATTCTCATCTGTGAAACAGAAGAAGAGTTTGGCTCAGAAGCAGCAACTGAGAGAATGCCTGCCATGCTGTGTCCCTGTCTCCCTGCCATGTCCTTACAGGTGGGAGTGATATACCTGGCTCCCTGCCTTGGTGCCTTTGTTCACGGCTCCCAGGAATCTACCTTTGCACCCTCCACTTTCCCTTCCTTCTCCACCCTGCCTGTGGCCCACTCTTTCAACCTGAGAACTTACCCTGGCTGCCAATAGGCAGTGCTAATGCCAGCTTAGTCTTTCTCAACCAGGTGGCTAAAGGCCAGCGTTTCAACATGAAACCTTTCCCAGATACTCATAGCACCTCAGCGCATGTAAACGTTTGTACTCTGAGTTGCTGGAATGAGAGAGTCGTCAGGTATACGTAGGTGCTACAATGGAAAGCTTTCTTTGTTCCATGTGATTATCTCAATGAAGAAAATATGAGTGGAATCCAATGACTTCCTCTGTCATCTCCCTGCCTCTGGCATCTACCTGTTCATGTTTATGCTCAACTGCTGAGTAATCTTTTCAGATGGTTTATCATATCCCTGTTCAGGAGCTACTATCTGGGAAATGTAAACACTTCATCCAGGTGTTCAAATTCCTCAGCTTGGCTAGATGAAAAATACAAAGGATGTGACAACTTGAAAGAGTTACAATCACCAAGTTCATTCTCCTGAGAGAACAACAGGTAGAAACCCAGACAGGTGGAGTGACTTGTTCAAGGCCACACAGCTCTACATAGCAAAGCTGGGAACGGAGGCAAGAGGTCAAACCATTGACCAAAGTTTATCTTCCCTAAAGCATATGCACTTCCTTAATCACAACTCAGTGAGCAGAACATGGAAAGATACACTATTATCATTGAACTCTGTGTGCACATGTGAGGATCTAATGATTGGAGGTTAGAAAGCTTGGGAACATGTGTTTGTGTTGACAGCATAATAAGTTGTTAAGTCTATAGACTTTGGGGTTAGGCTGTGATTGAATCTAAGCTGTCCCTTGTTAGCTGTCTATATACTTGAACAAGTTACTTAACCTCTTTGATATTGAAAATGCTCATTGATGAGATGGAGTTATGACTTTTTTGCCAAAATGTTTTGATGATACCACTAAGGGAAATGATTATTATTAAAACTATTCTACAATGCTCACGTAACATTCATGTCATTCAAGGTGATGTATTATCACCCCTCACATACCCTTTCTTTCCCAGCTTCTTGTTCTTTTCTCCTCTCTGCCTTTGGATGAACTACTCTTTTTTTCTACACAGTAAATCTCTTATCTTCTCAGTATCTCTGCTTCACCGCCAAGGTGGCTCTATCATCTTGCTCACTTCCTCCATGATTCTGTAGAGCCTTCGTTAGCCAAAATCTTTGAAAGAGCATCATGGGAGGGAAGCGGAGAAGATACCAATCAGTAGGTCGTTTATTTGCTACCTGTAAAGTATGTGATTTCAGCGGTGTATTAGTTAAGATTTTAGTTTAGTGACAGCAAAATGGACCTCAACAGGCTTAAGTTTTTTTTTTTTTTATTGTGTTAGTTTACCATTTCTGCTGTAACAATTTGCCACAAATTTTAGTGGCATAAAATAGTCCAGATTTATTCTTATGACTCTGGAGCTCAGAAGTCTGAGATGGGTCTCATGGGGCTAAAATCAAGATGTCATCAGGACTGTGTTCCTTCCAAGTGCTCTAGGAGAGAATTTGTCCTTCTTGCCTTTTCCAGCTTCTGTATGCTTCCTGCATGCTTTGGCTCATGGTCCCACAATACAATGACTAAAGTGTAAAATGGGCACATCAGAGGGCCGCTAAGGACCTATTCCAGTGCTGTTGCTATTATCTACTTTATAGTGTGTTGAACAGTGTACCCCCACAATTCATGTCTACGTGTAACCTCAGAACAAGATCTTATTAGTAAATAGGATCTTTGCAGATGCAATTAGTTAAGATGAGGTCATACTGGATTAGGGTGGGCCCTAAATCCAATGACAGGTGTTCTTATAAGAACAGGTTTACATGGCCTGGGAGGGGAGATCACAGACAGAGTCAAACAGGGAAGAAGTCCATGTGAAAATGAAAGCAGAGAATGATGCAGCTACTAGGCAAGTAATGACAAGGCTATTGGGGCCACCAGAAGCTAGGAAGAGGCAAGAAATGAGTCTTCCTTAGGGCCTTCAAAGAGAGCACAGCCCTACAGGCACCTTGATTTTGGGCTTCTACTCTTCAGAACTCTGAGAGAATAAATTTCCATTGTTTTAGGCTAACCAGTTTGTGGTAATTTGTTTTGGCAGTCTTCGGAAACTAACACACCACTCTGTCTATGCCATACCAGCTATAAAATATTATGAATTCAATCCAGGTTGTGTGCCCTAGTCAGCATTTCAAGATGGCTGTATTTTCTCTCTTGGATCAGTTTATTTTAGGGTCAGTAGATGAGCAGACTTCACAGCAGATTTTATTTGATTCACTGCTTTGCTAGTACATCTAGCCCAGAACTGCACATTCTAATTTGTTTTAATAAAGTCTCTGACCTTCTTCTAGCCTCATCAAACCCAATAGGAATCCTTACCATTAGAATGTATTGATTTCTATCCTGTTGTATTAATCTTCTAGCCACGTAAGGCCTGTCCCAAATAATGCTCAGAGAATGAGAGAGAAATGCTTGCCTCTAGGCTATGGGAGCTACCAGCTCTTGTTCTAATTTACATCACACCAGAGTCACATGTTCCTAATCTGATGAGCTCCAACTGTAGTGAGGCTGTGTTCTTCACCATCATGACTTAGAAAGGATCTTCAGCTGGCTCTGCTCAGCTCCTGATTGTGTCCTGGGGACAGTTTTTCCCCAACACTATTACTACTACTTCAGTAATTCTTCAAGATTTATGGATGTCCTAGGAAATTACAAGGGAGTAGTTTCTTCAGGCATGGATTGGCATCACTTCTCTTTGATGATTGCCAGAGAGGTATTAGATATGGACAAAGTGCAGTCCTCTACAGATACCTATGCATGGATCACCTATGCAGTGCTCATTGCAGTGAAGGGTAGGCTAACCTGGATGCTGAATCAGCTCCCATATGGCTCCTGGGTGCTCAAACTCCCCAAAACAGCTCTTTGCTAAAACACTCTTGTTTCTGTCAAATGACCCCCTCACTTCTCTATTCTCCTTAACTCCTTATCTATTTCATCCTCTGCCTTTTTATTGCATTTGGGGTACCTTTGTCTGATAGGCAGAAAATGTCCTACTCTTTCTTCCCTTATATTTATCTCAAGCATTTTATCTATCCCTAGAAATGCTTTTATTCTTCCAAGGGATGAAGCTTTTGCAAACAGAGCCAGGAAGAATTCTTTGGCTTCCTTCCTTGTTGCCTCTTTCCCCTGATTCTATGAGCCCAGAATGGCTTAGCTGCTTGTGAAGTTAAAGAAGATAAAGTAGAAAATTTCTGAGTAAAGATATCCATTAAATCTTCAAAGATATCATGCTAATGCATTAAAAAATATTGTCAAAACTCTTTTACTATTAACTCACAATTTTCAAATGTTGTTTCCCAGACCCGTGAAATAACTTCAGATAGATGTATGAGGGACCTATAGACTACATAAAGACCTATAGACTGTCATGAGGTTCTAGATGTAACCTTTTCAGGGGCAGGAAGAGCATCTATTTCATTAACTTGGGACAACCCTCAGCACATGTGGGTTCTTAAAAGTGTTTCCTGGTGTCTCCGATGTCCCTAGGCCTGTGTCCACAGACCTATCAGCCTGGTCAGGACAGAGATCTGTTTCCTCTTTTCGTGAATGATAAATAATGTTTTTGGGCCAGGTACAGCATTCCAAACAAGCTGAGAAAGTCAGCAGGAAATAAAGATGAGTGATACTCAGCTCCCAACTTTAAGAGGGGAAAATCTTTGTTGTTGCATTCATCCATTTATCCCAACCTAATGTACAATCAACTTCTTATTCCATGATTCTGACGTGAGACATCTATCTCTGTGCCTCCAGGGGCATTAGTCTCCTCTTCTCCTAGGTAGGAGGCGTGTGTCTCTGGCACGTGGATTATGGAGTTATTACAGATGGCTGGTTGGCTGTGCAGCTGTGTAAGGCTTGCCTTGCTCTTCCAAACACAGCTACCTTATCTTTTGTTGTCTCCTCCTCCCTGAAGCTATTACCTTATTTTATTTTATTCTTTCAGGTTAAACAGCAGCCTCCTTTCTTCTTGGTTTCCTGGATCTATTCCTATTAACCTAGCACCTGAAGTCCTCGCAGGCAAAAAGCCTAACTGAGCAGAGAGGATAGTCCCAGTTCAGCTTAGGCCATGTGGGGCCCGTTTTCCTGCACACATTAAGTCCTGACCTAGACCACTGGGGAACTGCCGAAAACTCTGTAGCTTACTGAAGCTCACAGGTTGGAGAAAGGATTATGGAATCATCTTTTATAACATCCTCTGAACTTATCTGGTATTTCGGAGAACATAATTTCTGCCTGACAACAAATGCATGAATGTAAAAGAGAAAACCTCACTTTGGGTTCTCTGTTACTGAGGTCACTCTGTCCCAGGTTTACATGGCAAGCATTTTACATTCTAACCAGATCCTTAACTCTTACTATCAAAGAAAATTTATTTTTAAAAATTAACGATCCTTCTTTATAAATTATGTAGACAGGCTTGGACAGCCGTTGTCTTCCTAATCCTTCATAAACTTATTTCATCTTCAGGAAGAAACACTGCTTCCAGTGATAAATCTGAGAAGCTTCTTCTGTTTGATGTCTGATACGTTGCTGTGAACACAGACATAGGAAAAATGTGAGAGCTATTTTTATGTCCCCACTTTCGAGTTGTTAATTCTCCAGTCACTCTCTTTTCTGTCTCCATCACTAAATTTTGTTTCCAAATCTTTCAATGATTTCTTCTGTTATATTTTTTTCTCAGTGTAAACCATTTTATTATCTATCAACCCCCTCTACTTAAAAATTTTGATATTTTTATTAGGGAACCAGATAGTATATGTCTCTGTTGTGATGCAATATATCACCTACGATGTGTTCAAGCCAAAAATGTTTAACTTTAATCCTTTAAGCCTTTAGCTGCAGGAAAGCAGTCCTATGAGTCAATGTCATAAAACCCAGTTGGAGTAGGGGATGTGCTAGATTAGAAGAGGGGTAATGGACAGAACAAGCAGATGTCACATGTGATCCTGGATTGGACCCGGTCTGAACTGCTCATCTCCAAAGGATGTTTTGACACAATTGGGCAAACTCAAAACTAAATTAGGAATTAGGGAAAGTAAACATTTTTGGGTATGAAAAGGTAGAGATTAGCAACAGAAAAATGCAGATTACAAAATGGCATGTGTGATATTTAAATTTGGATTAAAAATACACATGTATTTTAACACACACATATACATGTATGCATATATATTAAATGCAAGAAAAATCTGCAAACATACATAATACTTAGTGTCATTGTAAAAGTCTCATGTTTTTATTTTCTTATTCTTATTGATCGGTATTTTCTAACTTTCTACAAGACACATGCTGCTTGTAACAATTACTTTAATGAATTAATTAAGAAAGGAAGGGGTCTCATTAGTAATGATGTAATGATTCTCACTGATTTTGGTGGGGCATCAAATAGAGTTGTGAGAATTTTAGTAAAATCCAATTTTCTTAATGTATTAGATAATGATTTTCATACTGCTATGAAGAACTCCCCAGCACTGCATAACTTATAAAGAAAAGAGGTTTAAATGACACAGTTCAGCATGGCTGGGAAGGCATCAGGAAACTTACCATCATGGTGGGACGCAAAGGGGAAGCAAGGCACTTTCTTCACAAGGTGGCAGGAAGGAGAAGTGCTGAGTGAAGGGGGAAGAGCCCTTTATAAAAGTATCAGTTCTCATGAGAACTCACTCACTATCATGAGAACAGCATAAGGGAAACTGCCCTCACGATCCAGTTACTTCCACCTGGTCCCTCTCTTTGACATGTGGGGATTATGGGGAGCATAATTCAAAATGAGATTTGGATGGGGACACAAGGCCTAACCATATCACTTAATTATTGTGATTCTTAAGTATCAAGGGAAGATAATTATTCTGAAATCGAGGTCTTTGTTTACTGCTGCCTTTGGTCTCCTTAATTTTTGAAGCTTCACTCGACGTATTAAAGAAGAGTAAAAAAAAAAAAAATAGTCACCGGTACTAGGACCAATCTGAAGCTTTATTTTCATCCACACATCTCTCCTTTTGTCATAAGGAACTATCTGGTGAAAAAGCCTGAAGGGGGGCTGTCTGCCTACTTGAGAAAAGGTGCAGAAAGTAGATGATTTATAAATGACAGAAGGCTCAACTCTTGATTTTCAAATCTGGACTGTATATTTACTTTAGACAAGGACATAGAATTAGGCAGGTACTGTAGTTTCAACCTTCATCACTGAGTTTACAAACATGATCTCATTTCTCTCATTCAGTGGACATTTTCAGAACACAGAATCATACACATGTGCCTATTCAATTGTGCCACGTTTATCCCATCATGTTAGTTTTTTATGATACTTACAAAATTCACACAAAGTTAAGATGTTTCCTTGGCTTCTAATCATTCACGCTTGTGATCAGCGTGCCATTAATTAGTGGGATATGGTTGAGGAAAAGACCCTACTGCATGCCATGAGAAGCATCCCTGAAGGGGGATATCAAAAGCAGTCATTAAACAAGTTAATAAATCCATCTAACCATTCACATTTCTTGTTTTGTCTAGAAGGATGCCTTGAGACACTGTTGAGAAGCTCACTAAAATCCAGAGGCACTACGCTGTTTGTTTCCTTAATCTGTTACTCTAGAAACCCTATGACAAAATGAAGTGAGGCTTTTCCAAAAAGGCTTGCCCTAACAAAACTCATACTAGCTTCTTTTAATTATGTCTTATAAAATCTTGCCTCATACTGACATGAAACTCACTGATGTATGCTTTGTACAATCAATTTTTTTTTTATCATTTTGAAATATTTGAATTCTGCCACTGTTAGTGATACCACAGGGATAACTGATAGAAGTTAGCTGATTGCCTTGTAGTCTCTAGGATGCATTCTCATTAGGGTCCCTGAACTCAGTTAGAACACTTAGTTTTGTTCTTACAAGCATCAGGCTTGCACTGAGCTTCAATTTCACTGTATTTATCCAATATCTGTCTCATCCTTTCCAGTTGAAAGACAAATTGTTTTGATAGAGAAGATGGATACCTCATAATTTTTACTACCTTTCTGTCATCTATAAAATTACAGTTCTATCCTTTCTTTAGTCTTGTCCTCAACACTAAAAGTTATTTCAGTGTTCTTTTTACATTTGCAAGTTTCAGCTTATTCCCAGCATGAACCTTCTGGACACCATTCTTGCTGCATTCTTTTGTTGATCCTTGGTTATGTGACTTTATTTCTATCTTTTGTACATTCCTTTTCAACTTTAAGCTACTTGGAAAGTTCTCTGTGTAGCCATTAATTTTCAGGCTACTTCTCCCATTTCTTCCTCATTGAAATCACTTGCAGTTGCCTAGTCAGAATTATGGTTTGGAGAACAGCCTGACCCCCAGGAACTACTTTTATATCATTTCACAGAACTGAGTTATCTCTTCTCTGGTACTCATGAAGTCTGCTGGCCCCAAGGTCTATGATTGTGATAGCAGACATCTGACTGGGGCAGCTCCATGTCTCAGTTTTGTGCCTATGGCTGGCATCACTAATCAGTCGAGGTGCTCTTTCCATGGTCTGCATTCTTCCTCAATACTTGGGGATCTACATCTACCACCAGGCAATCAGAGTTGACCTTTGATCTGCTATCTCTGCCTAAGGCACCTGATTCTTGCAACATTCTTACGTTGTTATTATTTCCATTTCAACAATAAATTGCTCCAAATTAATCAGATTAATCAGATTTAGCACTTTTAAGATATATGAAAGTATTATAAGTGAAGAAAATAGTTAAGTATAGTATAAACAGTGCAGATTGGGCTGACAATCTAGGCAGATTGACTCCTTTAAATATCTAACTGGTCTGTTAATCAACTTATAAGGCACTTCAAATGCCTTCTTACTCCTTGTTATGTTCTCTCCAGACTGATTCCATTAAGGAAGGAATTCTCTGTCATCACGTTAATCTAGTAATATTCATAACAACTCCCTAGTACATGCTTTGGTCTGGTCCACTAATATGAGTTTCTAATTTAAATTTATTAAAAGTGGTTCCTAATGGCCATCTGTGTTTCCAGTAGTTCTGGTTATCTATTGAGGTGTAGCAAACCATCCCAAACCTTATGTCCCCAAACCACACTATTCATTTATTTTTCTCATAGTTCTGTAATTTGGGTAGGACCTGCAGGGATGGTCCATCTCTACTCTATGCATCATTAGCTGGGACAGTGCTACTCAGGGCTGGAAGATCGATTTCAAGCTAGTTTACTCATGGCTGGCAAATTGATGCTGGATCTCTGCTGGGAGTTAAACCAGGACTTGAGGCAAGGGTTCTCAGTTCCTCTGGGCCTTCTTGCAAGTTGCCTGAATTTCTTCACAGCATGGTATCTTGGTTTTGAACATGACGCAAACAGAAAGCAGAAGTGCAATGCATTTTTATGACCTAGCTTTGGAAGTCACATGGCACCTCTTCTGCCATACTGTATTGGTCAGGGAAGTAAGAAAAACTCACCTAAGTTTGAGAAGAGAAGACACGGACTCTTCCTTTTGATAGAGATAGCAAGGGTCTTGAAGAACATGTGGCTTAAGATATATGGTTGTGGCCATCTTTGGAAAATACTATCTGCCACAATACCAAACTAAGCTTGGTCAGTGGTCACTATCTTTTAGCAAATCAAAGGATATCAAGTGAGCATGGTTACCTTATATAGCATCACCATTGTGGTTTGAAGAATATCACCTTAGTTCCTCTTATTCAAGCAACAGATACTGACAGCCAAAACTATGTGTCAGACACTGTGTTAGGTGCTCTAGTGACTCTTCAATTCATATCTGAATTCTGACAAGTTCGTTTCCTTCATATTCTTACCTTGAAGTACTTCATAGAAATTTGGTCCTTTCTTTCTTTTATTCTCATATAACAAGTATTATAAAAAATCTACAGTCTTTATCCTGGATCCAAGAGGATATTTGCTGCAGGTATAGGGTGACTACTGCCCATTTATTAATAGATTGATATTCAAGATGCTTGACAATTGCTTTGGCTTGCACACTGGCCAATCAGATCAGAAACTGACCTTAACTGATACAGTCATATCGCTAACAGCATATATAGTAGGTGAATACTTGCTTACTTTTTAAGGAGTCTTATTTTTCATTGTTTTTTCTCCACTTAAATAAATGAATATGTGTTCAGCATTTATTATGTTCAAGAACCTGGCTTTGCCACTGAGGAAACTGTGTGTCTGTTCTCAATAGGATTTAAAAGGCCTTTTGCAATTGCTATGTTCTCTGCCCAGAAGATTCTTTCCCTAGATATTCACGTGGCTCACTCCACCACTTCCTTCACTTCTCTGTTCCTGTGTTACCATATCAGAGAGTCTTTCCTTCTTCACTGTAAATAAAGTAGCACCCACCCATTATTTCCTATCCTTAATGTATTTTTTCATAGCAGATGCAACCACCGAGCATATTGTAAATTTATTTATTATTCCTTAGCAAGAATTAAAATTACATCCCTAGCACTAGAAACTATGAGTACACAGTAGGTACACAGCTAATACATGTTGAATTGAACTGAATATTTGTTGAGATATGGAAATGAAGAGAGATGGCAGAGAAAAAGATAAGTGAAGTTCAAGCCAGGCTGTCAAGAGGAGTAGTGATATCATGAAGTGAAGTAGGGAGGAATTGAGGGGGAAGCATTTTCATTGAGGTTAACTGTTTTTGTACCATATCTGAAAATTTGTCCCTTTGGAGGTACACTTTTGGTTGCATTCTGTATATAAAATTTAAAAACAGGCAGCTAAATATTGCAAAATTTTTCTAGACAAGCACAACACTTCATTAGCTATCTGGCCTGCTGTCCCTTACCTTCCAACATCTCCTGGGACATCTTTACTACAGGAAATGCCACTCCTAGTGTCTTAGGATGATCCGTCTCCATAGTTAGTTATTAATCAAAGAAAAATGATAATAACTCATATTATCCTTTTATCCTTGGCAAAGCTGTTTCCTAGAAGTAATATCCAAACATGATGAGGTGTGGAATCTCAGTTGCCTAAACTTAGAAGGTTAATGTTGGTCTCAGTTCCCACACAGGTGCATGAGGTCAGGGGACATAATGGAAAAGGGCTGGAAATCCCAGACACAAACAGGACCTGAGGGTCAAGGAGGGCTTCCCAAAAATAACAACTCTTGAAGAGCCAAGGCCTCTCTGGGTGTAAGCCAGTGGACATCAATAGTACACACAGCACTCAAGTGGAAACAGAGGCGAATGATTTGGCAGTCGTTTCCTGGCTATATAAAACAAAGTTCTATTAACATAAAGCTAATAGAGGGATTGCTGCAGCTGTAATGTGACTACATTTCATGTATTAATTCCTGGGCCTCACAATAGTGGATTCTTGCTGGCTTTATTATGTAAGAGACCCCAGAAATAATCCCAGAAACCCCAGAAATAATCAGATATTTCGTGATTTTCAACTTTGGTGATGCTGAAGAAATAGAAGGTAGTGAGTGTCTGCTGGGGAAGGATGAAGTAGGAAGCCAATAAACCCCAATGAGTTTTCTCTACCAGCACCAACCTATATCCCCTGAACAGTGGTTTTCAAACCTTGCTGCCCATCCCCTGGTCAGGATATAAAAATTACTATTCCTTAGGCTGCTCTGGAGATCAACTAAATCAGGATCTCTGGGACTGGGTCCTGATACATGTATTTTTAAAGCTCGCTAGGTGTATTGGTTTTGTAGGGCTGCCATAACAAAGTACCATTGACTGGATGGCTTAAACAACAGAAATTTATTGCTTCATAGTTCCAGAGGCTAGAAGTCCAAGATCAAGGTGTTGGCAGGCTTGGTCCCCTCTGAAAGCTGTGAGAGAGAATGTATTTCATGCCTCTCTCCTAGCTTCTGGTAGCCTCAGGCATTGGCCTGGATATAGATTGATATTCTCCCCATGTCTTCACATGGTCTTCCCTGTGTGCATGTTTCTGTGTCCAAATTTCTCCTTTTTATAAGGATACCAGTCATGTTGGATTGACCATCCTAATGACTTTGTCTTAACTTGATCATCTACAAAGACCCCATTTCCAAAGAAGGTCAAAATCACACGTGCTGAAAATAAGGACTTCTTTGGTGGGGGTGGGGGTGAAATACAAGTTAATCATTACCAGGTGATTCTACTGTGCAGCTAATGAGAATACCTGATCTTCATCTGACTTGGGCCTCCCTTGACCCAGCCACTCTTGAAAGAAGAGAGAAGGAGAAGAGAAAAGTAGAGGAGCAAAGGAAAACATAAGGAAAGGAAACATAAGCAAAGAAAACATAAGCAAAGGAAAACTTCTTGTCCTCAAGGCATGACTCCGTCCTGAAGATAACCTCTCTCTGACTTCAGCCTCTTCTTACTCTGACCACGTGAACCTCATCTTATCTATAAGATTGATTTGGGAACTTTCTATGTTCAATGACTGTCTGTCCAGAGTAAACATTAGGACAAATTGGGGAACTTTTCAATAAAACACCAAAACCAGGCCCCATCTCTACCAGGTAAGTCAGATTCTCTGTGGAAGAGCCTGGCCATAGCAGTATTTTAAAAGTACCCCAAGCTTCTATCTGTAATGTGTAGTAACTGGAACTGGATCTTCCCTTCTGATGTAAACAAGTAGAAATCTTGACAAAATATAGGACAGTTTTCAGATATTGAACAATAGGAAGCACAAAGCTGTGATCCCTGAGAGAAGGGAAATGGAAGAGATGAGTGCTGTAATCTTCCAGCTTTCTGCCTGAAAACACCTTCTGACTACACAGAGAAAGGGGGATCTGAAGCCGAGTTCAACTGGGAAAGGAGATAAAAGTAAGCATCCAGGATAGCTGAAGCAGATGGAATTTCTAGGACAGAGTAGCAGAGAGGAGGAAACTACATAGAGAAATCTGCATAAGATTTCTTTTGAATTCAGTCTGTTGCTGAATATTAAGCCATGTATGTATGAGGAGAAACAATAGAAGCCTAAGCAAAACTGCCAAGTAGCAGTAAACTGAACAATTTTTAGAGCTCACAGAGGGTTTGGAGACATCCACGTATGACATGCCATAATGGAGAGTTGTTAGTGAATACTCAGGGAAATCAACAGAGACTCCAGATGGGCCAGGCTATAGAGATGCTAGTTTAGTAGCAGCTCCTAGCATAAGAGATAGTCTGCACTTTCCTTAAGAAAGTTTAAAAACAAGCCCCAAACATACCAAGCTGATCCACAAGTAACTTAACTGTCTTCCAGAACAAAGCCCAACATTTAAAGAAAGGCTAGTGAATCCATTACTCAAGCATGTAAAATATACAGTGTCTGCATCTTATCAAAAATTACTGGATATCAGCTGGGTGTGGTGGCTCATGCCTAGAAACCCAGCACCTTGGGAGGCTTAGGTGGGTGGATTGTTTGAGCTCAGGAGTTCAAGACCAGCCTGGACAACATGGCAAAACCCCCTCTCTACAATAGATACAAAAATTAGCCAGGTATGGTGGCACACGCCTGTGGTCCCAGCTACTTGAGAGGCTGAGGTGGGAGGATTGCTTGAGCCCAAGAGATTGAGGCTGCAGTGAGCTGTGATCACACCACTGCATCTTTGCCTGGGCAACAGAGTGAAAGGTCATGTCCAAATAAATAAATAAATAAATAATTACTAGACATATGAAGAAGCATGAAAATGTGACATGTAACAAGGAAGAAAAAATCTTCAGAAATGACAGATGATTATATTAACAGATAAGAATTAAAAATAGGTATTATGAATCTACTAAAGGAATATATATATACACACACACACACACACACACACAGAACTAAAAGTAAAACGCTTCCTTAGATGATTACAATATGCAGCTGAAATTGAGGAGCTGATAGATGTTCTATCCTGTGTCAAAGTAGGTGGAAATTATTTTTAGTTTTGGAAAAGCTTGGGGGCAAGACATTCAATGGCAAAGATAATAGCAACTGCTGTGATTCATGTTATGAGTCCACTTTCTGGAAAGCATTTTATATCTTTCTATATCTGTATCTCCTAACTAAAGTGTAGTGTGCTTTTTTCATTGAGGCACTTGATAAAGTTGATAACTATCATGCACAAATGCTCTCAGACTTGTGTATGTATGTACATGTATTCTCAAGTAACAATGTGTTTTGTCTAGCACTAAAGAATTAATAGATTTCAATTCTTTAAAAAATTTTACATTTTTACATTTTGGAATAATATTATAACCATGTTTTAAATCCAGTTATATAAAATAAAATATGAGCATCTGAAGACCCTCTTGCATTTTTACAGACATTTAATGCTTAGGTCTCTTATAAGAACATTACAATACATGTCATATTCTCTCAATAGAAACATTGTTAATACCCTAAAGAGATCATTGTAGAGGGGGGGATTCACCATGTTGTCATATTCTCTCAATAGAAAAATTGTTAATGCCCTAGAGAGATCATCTAGGAAAGGAGAGGTTTTAAGGAGCTGCTTAGGTTGTTATCTGTGTAAAGAGGTAGAAAAGTTGGCTGTTTGAGAATATATTTCCCACAGAATATAGGGGTCAAGTCACTAGCTTTAGAAATGAGAACACTATTTGATTGCTTTTTAAGATGTAATGTCTTTGCAGACAAGTGACTAGAATTATTATTTCAAATCAATTGAATCATGACATGTGACTAAGGTACTTCAGATTTGTTTTTAAGATCCCCAGACTTAACACTGAAGCAGTGTGTGGTAAAGAGCTTATATTTAACCCCCAAATTGCCCAAACATATGAGTAGCTTGTTCTTCTGAAGGCTGTGGCTTTTATCTGGATCAAGAATTTTGTCTGCACAGTTGGTCACAATTACAATCTTATATCACTAGATAAGCAATGTGGTTGAGAATATTTTTAATTTGAGGAAAACCAACGCTAGTTATATTGACAACCTGAAGCTAAAGGCTCAGCAACTTGTGTAAAGAAGTGATTATCACAACAGAGTGACTTTTGTGTTTTTAAATGGTTACATACAACAAAGGAAGAGCTCATGCAGCTCCATGACTGGGACATTGTGAAAGATCTCATGATATTTCAAACTCTAAGAGAAAAATGCTGGATTGGAAGACATTCAGTGACTAACACTGAGGTTAATCTCCAAAGGAAAAATCATTCTGTAGGGAGTATTTATATCTAAACAATGAGAAGCCAGCATCTGCCTTAAAATAATATCATGCAAGGCACTGAAGTCCACTGCAGTCTAAACTCAATTTGGGTGACTATGGGCCTACATTAATTTTGGTGAATAGCAGGTTATTTTGAACTGGGAAGTGGTGATAGAAAATAATGAGAAAACTTAACTTCAGATCATGAATTCCTTTCATGGGAAAAATGTGAACCCCAGTAATATTTTTATCTGATATAGATAGTAAGATTAATAGGTATTCAGAAACAGACTTGAAAATTCAAAGCAGATATCAGGAAATAGTATTAAACTGAGAAATCATGTGAGAAAGATTATTGTGAAAGAGGACTAAATGGTGGAATGAGAAGAAAGAGAGAGAGACAGAGAGAGAGAGAGAGAGAGGTATAGGGATCACGGAAACAATCCAAAGATGGCACAGGGAAAAAATATAGAATAGGTAAGACCTGCACAGCATTTTTGAGTGTCAGTTTTGATTGCCAAGTCTTTCGTGTCTCCAGCCCTTACCGTCAACAGTCTTCTGATGGCTATAGTTATGTCCCACTCTGTTTACCTCTTCCCTCATCACTGTGTTAAAGGGTTACTTCCTCCCTGCCATGACTAGACCTACCAAAATTAACACACATTTTGCTGGTAGAGAAGTTATCTATGAATGGGAAAAGACTATATACATCTCCTAATTATAAAGGCCCAAAAGAAGCGTTTTACAAAAACTTTATTACCAGGTAGATCTCGTGTTTTCTCCCTTTAGCATGGGATCTGGTGCACTGAAATCAATTATTGAACACAGTAGAGATACTTCAGTACCCCAGGTCTAATTTTTTTTAGGTTTGCCTATTAACAAAATCTCCTGGGAGTGTTTGCCTTATCCTGATAATGTAGAAAAATTCTGTCTCCAGACACATAACAGGAAGGCTGTGTGAGAATGTTCACATCTCTGGCTCTTGACTATTCCCCAGCTTTGCTCTCTGGCTCTTTATCTTTGTGAACTAGCTGAGTTCATAGCTTTTTATGTGATTTAATGGCCATAGCATATGTACTGGCTGCTCCACTCCACCAAGGCCTTGATTCCGACCTTGGTAAAGGAAGCGTCCTCTGAACTCTCCCAAAGATACAGTGAGGGTGGGTGAGCAGATCTTACATGAAAAATCCATGGTGACATTCCAATTTCTCAAAGCCTTTGCATACTTCCTCTACAGCATATCGAGGAAGTTCATTTTCACTAAACAACCCCACAATTTGTTCTTATATTTCAGACACTTTTTAGACCCAGATGCCCCTGAATAAAGAAGAAACTGGGTCCCCTTGAGGAAGAAGCCTGCTCTACTGCCAAAAATGAATGTGGTCCACTGATCACAGTAGAGATTTATGGAGATCAGGTGATCAATGAAATTTTGGTTAGGTACATCTCACTGTGGGACAATTGGGTCCAGAATCCACTCTGTGATTATTTTCTTGGTTCTTGAATGATTGGAACAGACACAGTCAGAAATTGGTAGATACCCACAACTGACCTGTGGAGTGGGGACTCTTATGGTAGGAAAGGTCAAGTGGAAGCCGTTAGGACTGCTTCTACCCAGCAACGTAGTAAATCAAAGTCAGTACTGAATTCTTTGAATAATTTCAGAAGTTAGTGATTCCCACTTTATCTTTGTGAATTTCATACAGTTGGCCTGTGTAGAAGACAGATAGATCTTACAGAATGATAGTGGCTGTTATGGACTAAAAGTTGTTAGGATTTCATATGTTGAAATCCTAACCCCCAAGTTGATGGTATTAGGAGGCAGAGGCTTTGGGAGGTAATTACATCACGAGAATGCAGCCCTCATGAATGGGATTTGTGTCCTCATAAAAGAGACCCCAGAGAGTGCTCTAGCTTTCTTTCCACCCTGAGAGGGTACAGCCATCTGCCACCCAGAAGAGGACACCCACCAGAACCTGACCATGTTGGCACCCTGATGTCAGACACCCAACTTCTAGAACTATGAGAAATAAATTTCTGTTGTTTATAAGCCACCTAGTCTGTAGTACTTTGCTAGAGCAGCCCAAACTAAGACAAGTGAACTGCTGTAAACATAATCAGGTAGGGACTGCAATTGCAGCTGGCGTTCCAGATGTGGTTTTATTTCTTGGGCAAATCAACAAATCCCCTGGCAGTTCATGTGCAGCTATTAATATGTGAATGCTTTTTTCTCTGTGCTTGTTAGTAAAGACCATGGGAAGAAGGTTTTTTGTTTGTTTTGTTTGTTTGTTTGGTTGGTTGGTTTTTTGCAGTTAGCAAGGCCAGCTGGAAGGCCTGTACTGTCCTGCCTCAGGGTAATATGAACTCTCCAGCCCTATGGCATCATACCATCTGTAGGGACCTTGATTGCCTTCCTTTCAACAGGACATAATGCTGGCCTATTATATTGATAGTATCGTGCTGCTTGGATCTGATGAGCAGGAAGTAAAAACTACCCTAGATAATTGTTAAGGTACTGTATGCTTCAGAATGAGAAATACCTCAAAAATTTAAGGATCTGCCATATTGGTGAGGTTTCTAGGATTTCAGTAGGCTGGAGCACTTTGAGTTATTCCTTCAATGGTGAAAGAGAAGTCACTGCATCTCCTACCTACCTTTCCTACCACTAACAAAGAGGCATAATGCCTAGGGGATATTTTTGGATTTCTGAGACCACATATATTCTATTCAGGCATGCTACTTTAAGCCACTTACCTCATTACCGGAAAAGAAGCTTGTTGTGAGTAGGGATAAGAATAGAAAAGGCATTGGAATTGGTCCAGGCTGCATGCAAGCTGCTCTGCTACCTGGACTGTGTGACCCAACAAATCTGATGGTGCTTAAAATGTCAGTGTCAGGGAGGGATGATGTAGCAGCCTCTCGTGGATCTCTATGGTTGAATCATAGTTCATACTCTTTGGATTTTGTAGCAAAGCCATGCCATTCTCTGCAGATAAGTACTCTTCTTTTGAGAAAAGCTTTTGGATTATTACTGGGTTTTAGCAAAAACTAAAACTGACCTTGGGCCACCCTATTACCATGAGACCTGAGGGGCCCATCAATGCTCCAGTATTAGATGTGGAGAAAATTTCTCCCGCAATTTTGTTAGGTCAAATCCTTGTGAAAATGCGTATATAATGGCTCTGATTTTTTAAATTGAACTCTGATATATAACTATACCCATATACATAAGCCACTTGAACTTAGGGACTGAATGGCTTAGCTGGATCAAAGGTAGTGTGCTTTTGTTCGGATTCCACCATAAACTGACAAGGAAATCACTCATGGGGTACAGTTTGTGGGTGATACCTGAAAGTTATACTTATTTTCTAAATCCTTCCCCATTGGGCTTGTAAGGATTTTCCTGAAGAACTGCGTGATCCACACTGACTTAAATGCTTATGTACCTGGAAGGGGTAATTCAGTTTGTAAGCTAATTATAAGTGCAGATTAGTTTTCTGTGTGTGTGTGTGTTTATATGTGTATATATATATGAATAATATCTAGGTTATGAAACTGTCATGGGATCCTTGGGGTGTTGCTCATCAGTCAGAATCCTCTGTGGCTACTGGCATATTTGCCCAAGTTTTGCTTGGGTGCGCTGGGTCTACTCGACCTGGCTGGCTGTGCTTAGCTCACACTGCCAGCCTGGATCCCATGCCTGCCAAGGGTGAGTGCAGCAGCAAGGGGTGTGTGAGTGAGCAAGCGTGGGGTCTGGCCACTGCACACAGTCAAGCACGCCAGCTGTGGCAGGGTGGGTAGCTCCAGACGCTGGCTCCCTGCAAGGCTGCAGGTGGACCAGGTGTACTGCAAGCAGCTTCCACGGCTGGCACCGGAGAACGTGGTGGCACCTCGAAGCTTAGAGATGCCAGGAACCGCAGAGCCCCAAAGAGGGCATCACAGCCCTGGCTCAGGGAATTCCTAGGTCTGGGCTTCCAGAAGGGCCACAGCTGTTTTATTTCAACCTGTTTTATTACAGCTTTTTCAGCCCCGCCATTCAGCGGATCCAAAGTTCTTGTCCTGCACCCAGGAAGAATGAGGTACGTGGACAAATGGAGAGTGAGCAAGGTGAAGAGGAGTTTTACTGAGTGATAGAACAGCTCAGAGGATACTCACAATGGGTAGCTCCTCTCCACAGCCAGGTGTCCCAATGAGTGTTCAGCTCTCAGCAGAGAGGAGACCCTAGAGTGCATAGCTCCTCTCCACAGGCAGGTCATCCTGTCATCAGTAGAGAGGAGACCCTGGGGTGGGTAGCTCCTTTCTACAGCTGGTCACCCTATTGTCTCTTTTTGGGTCTGGCTGAGTGCAAGGCTTTTATGGGCATCTGAGGAGAGGAAGTGTGCACTGATTGGTCCATGTGTCGCCATGGGCTGGCCTGGGAAAAGCACCAGAAGTTCCCACTCTGGTTCATGGGACTGGTAGCCTGGTCTCCAGGCTTCAGGCCTTCCCTGGCTTGAAGGTAGGGATTCACCTGGGACCCACCCCTTTCTGCCCAGGGGCCTGTCTGCCTCCTGCTGCTATTCATGGAACCCAGGCTATTCCTGCTGAGGGACACCTGCAGACCTGCACCAAGTTGCCCTCACCACCACCCCCCTCGGCCTTGCTCCCATGGTCGTTGGCACCAGAAGTCCAGAGGGGGCTGAGGTGGCATGGTGCTGGCATATCAGCACTGCCCCAAGCATGTGCACAGCCAGCCATGTTGTGACAGCAGCCAGGCACGGCCTTAACTCCAGTCCAAGATCAGAGTGGGTGCCAAGAGCAGGGAGAGGCCAGGCAGTGGGAGCAGGTACCTTCAAGCCTACGGGGGAAGTGGGGCTCCCTGGGCTCTTGAGAGTGCAAGATGCCCAGGCCCGCAGCTTAGCTTGAGTGGTCACAGCTGCACCTGGGAGGGTGGGGCTCCTGCCTCTCCCAGCCCCCAAGAGCACAGGGATGCCCAGGTCCACAGCCATGGGTGGGCAGCCACAGCTGTGTCCAGGGAGTGTGAGGCTCTTGCCCTGCCAGCTCAGAAGTGGGGCAGGGCTTCTGCCTGTTCCTGGTTCCTGCCAACTCCGTGAAGCCCATAGCCCGACTGCACCTCCCCCACTGCAGCTGGCATCATGGCAGTGGCTACTCCAGACAGGTCGCCACTGCCATCAAAACCACAAAACCTCTTTTGACTTTTTCATGAAGAAATATTATTTTACAATTAGAGAAGTCATATATTAAAAACAAATTGTTACAACTTAAACAGAAAGTGGGTCCCTAGGTCATGGCCACTGCAGACCATTTGGATTAGGAATGCGGACAGGGATATTCGCATATGGAGAGTTTTCTGTGCTGGGTCAGGATACCATTGGTAGGGTGCTGAGAGAAGTTACTTCACTGGGAGGGTAGCAGTTGGTAGGGAGGGAGTAAGGAAAGACAGGCAGTGCCTATAGTGAAGGGGTGTCCAATTTTTTGGCTTTCCTGGGCTGCATTGGAAGAAGAATTGACCTTGGGCCACACATGAAATACACTAACATGAACAATAGCTAGATGAGCTAAAAAAAAATTGCAAAAATGTCTATTACTGTTGTAAGAAAGTTTATGAACTTGTGTTGGGCAAAATTCAAAGCTGTCCTGGGTCTCATGTGGCCCACGGGCCACAGGTTGGACAAGCTTGCTCTAGTAGTTAATCATACATATTCTTGTGCCAGCCTATTTCTTTTTTATTTTATCTTTGACATAGAGTCTCACTCTGCCACTCAGGCTGGAGTGCAGTGGCACGATCTTGGCTCACTGCAACCTCCGCCTCCCAATTCAAACAATTCTCCTACCTCAGCCTCCTGAGTAACTGGGATTACAATTATGCACCACTATGCTCAGCTAATTTTTGTATTTTTAGTAGAGATGGGGTTTCACCATGTTCGCCAGGCTGGTCTCAGGTGATCCACCCACCTCGGTGGATCCAGCCACCCAACCTCAGGTGATCCACCCACCTCGGTGGATCCAGCCACCCAACCTCAGGTGATCCACCCACCTCGGTGGATCCAGCCACCCAACCTCAGGTGATCCACCCACCTCGGCCTCCCAAAGTTCTGGGATTATAGGTGTGAGCCACTGTGCGGGGCCGCAGCAGCCTATTTCTTATCCCTATTCCATCCCTTCTTGCTGTGCAACCTTGGTAAGTTATTTTTTTTCTGCCTCAGTTTTCTTATCTGTGAAATGGATACAATAAGAGTAGCTACCACCTATGGTTGTTATAAGAATTAATTGAGTTAATATATGTATAATATTTGCTCAGTAATGAGAGCTGTTATTGTTATTGCTCCCAAGTTTGGCTTTGAACTGTTTTGAGCTAACAGTGGCAGTTCTGTGCCATAAAAGAAGATGCCCAGGAACATCTCCTCAGCCGTCTTTAAACCTGTCCTGGCTGCTGCATGTGGGACCATCCAGGTTCTCGGAGCTTGAACTGTGTGGGTAATTTAGATTTGTTTCGTCTACAAGTCAGCATCAGTCTTTCCACATCTCTCATGGAACAAAATGCTGTGTCCATTGCTGATTTTTATCACTGTTGTTAATGTTAATAACTTTCATTAGGCACAGAGTTATAGGTGGTATAAAAAGCAAAGGAATCACCAAACAAGGGACCTAACCTCTCTACCTCCAAAACAAAACAACAACAAAAAAGGTCACAATGTGCTCTTTCCTTTTACCCTTTCATTTCCCATGTTTTAAAATGTTAATTCAAAGTGTCATTTTTAATTAAATTTTTATTTGAGGGAAATGTTAAGTAAGACCAGTCTGTGCTATTTTTAGCAGTGGCTTGTCCCCTGGTTCAATGTGAGAATGAAAATGCTGTGTGTACGCTATAAATTCCATGAGGGCAGTGACCTTATCTATCTTCTACATTGTTGTCTCCCTAGTTCTTTGAGTGTAGTATATGGTCAATAGGAGACTCGTCAATAAATTTTAAAGTGAAAAGTATAGCAAGTTCTACTTTTTATCTTTGCAATTCTAAAAAAAAAAACAAATTGCAAATGGAATGGTTATGTTGATTATGGTTATTATGATTACAGATGGTAAAAACTTGTGGGAATTTTTTATTAGAACTCGTTTATATATATATACACACATACAAACACACACACACGTATGTTTATCTCTCCACACACACAAGTACGTATATATACATGTGTATGTGTATCATATTTACTACAATCATACATGTGTGATCATAGTTAATATTTATTGAACACTTACTAGTTTCCAGAAATTAGGCAATGCACCATACATCGGGACTTGTTTTGGAAGCTCATGAAACACTTTGAGGTAGATGCTCTGATTGTCCTCACTGAAGAGTCTAGGAAATGGGATGGAGAGATGAGGAACTGTGTCTGACATCACAGGGTGAGAAATCATACAGGTGGGGTTTGAACCCAGATAGGTTCATTCCAGGTAATGCTGTGCCTCCTATTTATCAGTATTTCTGCTTGCCTGTGTGACAACAGTGAGTGGTATAAACATGAGGAAAGAAAAGTGTGGAGGTTTTGCATTTATAAGATTCGCAAAAGCTGGGTACAACCTTTCAGCTCTTGAAAAGGTGGACTCTGAGAATCAAGCTTGATCTTCCTTTGAAATATCAGTGAACAGAAATAAGAATTGGGAGCTGGACTACATTCCTTGAGACATAATTTTCTCAGACAGTGAGTAAGAAGAAGATAGGAATATTGCTATTGATTAACAATCCTATTAGAAGACAGTAGCAGGATAGCTTTCCTTTCTTCCATTCTTTCTTCCTTTAAAATTTATTGAGCAACTACTTTGCACTAGGCCCTGAAAATGCACAGATGGAAAGTATACAGAAACTAACCTGGGGAAGCTCACAGTCTAGGGAATAAACAGACACGTAAACATGACCACAATATCATGTAATCAAATGGAGGCATATGCAGCCTGTTGTGGACCACAGGGGAGGATGTGACTCATTCAGTCTGGTGATGTCAGGAAGTGCTTGGAATCGAGGACGTATTGTTTAAATCAAGTTTTGAAGAATGAGCAGGAGTTAGAGGGAGAAACAAGAGTGGAGGAAACAGCATTCATTTCTGTGTTCACTCTATCATTCTCATACTTTCATTCAATGTCTACTATATTCCAGTCCTTGTGCACAGAGTATTCTGAGGATATTAAATGAATACCTTCTTTAGCATTTCTAGTCTTAAGGAAGCACATTATCCTTTAATAGTCAATTAATAGTGTAATTTCCCATCGATTTTATGACAGGAAGCCCAGTTTTTTCCAGTTCCCTAAGGTTCAAAGTCCATCTTTGTTGTCTGATCCCCTCAGCCTTGGCTTCTGACCACAACTTCACTTCTCTGGATGTCGTCTTTGTTACCCGGAAACCAGCTTTCCTCATGCTGCTGCTGTTCCCCTCCCTTTATCTTTGCCCAAAGTATGCATGCAAACCAGACCCTTAATTTCCCAGAGGAAAACAGCTCTAAGCAAACTGTATTAGGAGGTTATTGAAAACTTGCAGATAACAAATGGAGTTACAATGCAGGAAACAACATCAATGACAACAATGTCATATAACATGGACACCAGAACCAGATACTACGCTCCCCTAACACACAGACCACGTTCTTGCCTAGAAGTTTCCCTTTTCGTTCATTAGCCTTAGCCAGTTGCCATGCTCCAGGGGTCATCCTACCTTCCTTTTCTCTGAAATTGCCCTGTATCACATGTCCTCTGTTTGGAAGCTAAATGATCACTGCTCTGAGATTCCTGGAGAAATTGAAACTCCAATTTTCTTATAAAAAGACTGTAAGCTTCAGAGATGCAATTCTGTCCATAATGATGAAAATATTTAAACTTATAACACAGATACTATAGCCATATAATCCCTGCAATCTTTCCATCTCGGCATAAAATCGTTGCTTTATCTTTGCATAGAGTTAACAACTTCAACCAAGGGGACACTACCAGGCCTAAGAGACAAATTCCAGTCTCCTGTTTAGAAAGAAAATAACGACTCATAATTTTAGAAATCACAACCTGTTACAAATGGATTTTGACCATCCCAACTATCCTTCTTAAACATTTTAATAAGCCACTGAGAATTAATATAACTGTAGAATGTTGCTGTTGAATATTAGTGTAGAGTCAGGTTTGATCTCACCTTGTATGCATCAATACAGCCACACTATTTTTAGTCATGCCAGTTTTTAAAATGGTGTCCATCTGATTGGTCAATTGTTTGTTCTGATTAGCCAGTCCTATGTTGTACCAGTTGTTACAAACTTTGAATAACATCTGGCCTTAGAGATCATCTAATTTGGGGTCTAGAAATATATGTTATGTTTGCTGTTATTCCTGGGTCCTTGAATGACATTACTTATCTACTCATTTGTCTTCTCTGGGTCTGGACATGGCTTTATGATCCTTTTCATTGCAGCTTTCCAGGCACCTCCTATGAATTGATCAGCCTTGGAATGCAGGAGAATATCTATTTGTCCTCCCAGATCTAGTCGAAACCCATTATCTTTCAGATGAGGCTTTGTCCACCAGACAAGAAAACTCATATTGTAGTACAGAGTTATTTGTATGCCTATTACATGACATATAGCCGGTGACAAAGTTGGGAGAGTGAGCAAATGTAAATATAATGTTTGCAACGCAGTAGGCACATTAAATGTTGGCTTTAGGGTCTTTTGGTTGTGTAAACCTAAATTTTGTGGAATCAAGTTTATTAACTCCTTAATCCTCTGATTTCTTTGGAGAAGAGGGGTGCCTACTTATGTAAAGGTAAATCTCTGTGTTACATATTGAAACATTTCTTGCTTCATATGCTGTTCCACTGAGATTTCTCTATTTGTCCCAAGTCTCTCTGGAGCCTGTCAAGTGAGCTAACTTGTATGAACTGGAGCAGAGAACGTTCCCTGTGAATAAATTCAATCTGGGACAAAGCACAGCATTCACTTCTCAGATGAAAATCAATCTGTCTGAAGAAATTCTTTACTGCTTAATTTGTCTTATGTGTCCAATTATGTGAACACTAGTGCATAAATTGTTCAGAAATTGATTTTTCCATTATCTATCCCAAGACTTTTTTTAATTTCTTGAAATTAATGAGAGACTTTTCAAGTATAACACCTGAAGATTTAACTTTCACTTTGCTCATTGCCATCTTAAATGGCTGATGATGAGTTCATGGGTGGCGCCTTTTCCATGGGACAGATATTGCTTAGGTACAAGCTCATTGCTCTCATTTATTCTATAGATAACTTACAAAACTCTCAAAAAGGGAAGATGTTACATTCACAAAGTAGAGATGCAATAGCTGTGTGGAAGATCTGAGCTCAAGAAAACCCTTAAATGTACTTCCATAAACTGGTCCTAAGCTCCTGCCACACTGAGCTAACTGGTTTATCTGGGGGTGGTATAGATAAGCAATCAAAACTGAGTTCTATCCAGCTTGCTGATAAACATATTCTACCACAATTCTATTTAATTTCAGAGGACAGGGTATATTCTATGATTAGTAAACTTCTGAAGACCTCCTCAAGTCATGTAACAAACATACAAAAACTCTGTACTACAGTGTAAGTTCCCTTTAGACCTTTACTTAGAAACTATGTGACAACTCCCATGATTCAGGAACAATATTGCAGTTGAAAAATAACCCACTTCTAATCCAAGCACTTTGGGAGGCTGAGGCAGGTGGATCACCTGAGGTCAGGAGTTTGAGGTCAGCCTGGCTAACATGGTGAAACCCTGTCTCTACTAACAATACAAAAATTAGCTGGGTGTGGTGGCGGGCACCTGTATTCCAGTTACTTGGGAGGCTGAGGCAGGAGAATCACTTGAACCTGGAAAGCGGAGGTTGCAGTGAGCCGAGATTGTGCCACTGCACTCCAGCCTGGGCAACAGAGTGAGATTCCATGTCAAAAAAAAAAAAAAAAAAAGAAAAGAAAAGAAAAAGAAAAGTAGATAGATAATTCTATAACAGATTAGGATCAACTGAATAACTAAAAAGTAAATGAACACTTCGACCTTGCAGAGTGATGTATCTTTACCCTACCCTTGTAATTCAGTGTCTAAGTCCTGCTGCCCAATTAAATATATCAACCATGTAATAAGGTGTTTCCTGCCCTTGCTTTACAAGAGTGACAAAGTTATTATTTGGCACTTCAAATATTTAGGGGCAAACCAACCATCTGCTTTTACCTTAGATCACATTTTTATTTTTATAATTCTTAACCTCATTCCTCTGTAAATAAGAAGTTTTCTTTCCCCTCTGGTTGCCCTCAAGATTTTCTCTTTGTCTTTGATTTTCTACAGCTGGAATATTATATGACTGTGTGTGTGTGTGTGTGTGTGTGTGTGTGTGTGTTTGGTATTTATCCTGCTTGGTGTTCTCTAAGCTTTTTAATCCATTATTTGTTATTTCACAGTAATTTTGGAAAATTTTCTGCCGTTATTAGTTTCTGTTCTTCCTTAATCTTCTGGTACCTCAATCATATATATGCTATACCATTTCATATTGCCCCACAGCTTTGGACTTTCTCTTCTGTGTTTGTTTATTTTTTTTCTCTTCATATTTCAGTTTGGGTGATTTCTATTGATTTATCTTCAGGTTCACTGATTCTTCTAACATCTGTATTGAGTGTACTGATGAGCCTTTCAAAAGCAGTCTTTATTTGTTGCTCAGCTTCAGATTTCTAGCATGTCCTTTGATTCTTATATTTTCCCTACTTCTGCTGACATTACCCATGTGGTCTTGCATGTTGTCAGGTTCTAGCCCAAAGTGAGATCTGAGGGGTGTTGGTGGGCAGGTAGTGGTTAGCTGGAAAAACACTTGTGGAATCATAGGCAGTCTTGACATGGCTTTATTCTCTCTCTGGTCATCAGCCAAATTGCCTGTATAGCATCAGCGGGGTAGTTATACCTTTTACAGACTACAGTGGGTCTGAACCAAGCATGAGCTCACGTGAGTGGTCATCTAATGTGCCTCTCATGGCATGGTTACATACTGTGCAGGGTTGTGTGCCTGCACTCCAAACCTGCTGAGTCATGCTGCATTGGAAGGCTGCCTTGGCCTACTCCTGATTAAGGTGCAGCCATTTCCCTTACACATTTTGTCTACCTTTTCTATTAGAGCCTTTAACTTCTTAATTCATAGTTATTTTTAAACTGTCTGATAATTCCAACATCTGTGTCATATCTGAGTTTGGTTTTGATGATTGCTTTGTCTCTTCAGGCTGTATTTTTGGAATGTCTTCTAAGTTCTTGATGACAGTTGGACATACTGTATAAGGAAATAGATATAATAAGGTAAAGAGATTTTTAATATGAGGATTTATGTCAATCTGACCTGGATTTGGGCTAAGTTTGTTTGTTTTAGTGATGGATACCAGAGGGTTCAAATTCTTCTAGTAACTTTATTTTGTCTTGACTTTTAGCTTTGGGGCTTCCCATTTGTGCTGTTCCTGGGAGATAATCTTTCTCTCGCAGCTCTTTTAGCTGTAAATTAATGCTATTGTCCCTGGAGGATTATTAGTGTAATGGTAGGGTGTGTGTGTATGGGGGCCACACACTCTCTAATCTTTTGATTAAGACTCAGTCTTTGGAATGCACAGTAGGCCTGTGTTTTAGGGTTGTGGCCTTTACAGGTGTTTCTGTCCCTTCTGTAGGAACAGAGCTTTCTTCTTTCTGCTCTTTATCCCTTTCCAGCCTTCAGCAGGTGTTCTTCAATCTTCCCAGTCTTCATTTGTGAGAACTTCTCCCCTGTAGATTGTTCCTTTGCTTTCTTAGGTAAAATAGGATAGAGTGGAACATAATTCCCCAAGCCCAGCTGGAATGGAATTTTACTGTTGCTGTCCTCCATGGAGATTAAGCCTGAGAGTGAAACAATTTAGTGGATTTCACCATGGCTACTCTTCCCCTCCTTCTGTCACAGCCCCAAGGGAAATTTTTTGGACTGTCTCCTTGATCTGCCCTAAAAGCCTGATGAGATTCTGAAGGAAAAGGTTAGCTATGTATTGAGACCCCCCAGAAACTTCTCACTTTGATGCTGTCTCACAATTGGCTTCCAGAATTCATCAAAAATTCTAGTTTAATATTCCAGAGGCATCTGCTTCACGTAAGCACATACTCAGGTCCTTTGTCTCCCTAGAGGTACTTCTCTGTCTAGATATTGGGAGGTAATTTTCTCTGTGACCTTAGCTCTTTGATGGGTCTAAGAAAAGTATTTTTATCCCCCAACATTTTGTTATTGTAAGAATGGGAATGACAATGTCCATGGTCTTTTTACGTCTAAACTGAAACTGAAAGTTCACACATGCTTTTATTTGTAATATTCTTTCTAATCTAATTTTAGTGATTCCATTAGGTTTAGGTATAGCTGCAGGTGACACAAAACCGAAAATAATAGTGGCTTGGACAAGATATGTTTATTTTTGTCTCAGTTAAACATTGTCCATGGAAGGTCTGGTGTTTGTGGTATGAGGGACTTAGGATCCTTCTCCTTTTTCCAACCTTAGCAAGAAGATCCAACATAATGGTTCCAAACAGTGCTAACGTTCAATCATTACACCTGCATTCAAACCAGCAGAAAGCAAGAAGAGGTTCAAGAAGGTGCTCCTTTTAAGAACACTATCTGGAAGCATGTGGCATAGCTGTTTACATCCCATGGGTTAGAACTTAATCACATGCTCATAACTAGCTACAAAGAAACCTTGGAAATGTTGTCTTTATTCTCCATGGCTTCTATGCCCAGCTAAAACCTAAGAGTTTTCTGAGTGAGAAGGGGAAAATTGATATTAAAAGACAATTGGCAGTCAGAGTTAATGCTTTCTCTCTCTCTCTCTCTTTTTCTTTCTCTCTGTGTGTGTGTGTACTATATGTTAACTTCACAACAAACTTTGATCTTGGGCATATTTCCCCTTTGCCCTCTAAAAATATGCTTTGTTACCCTCACCATTTGACGAAGTCTGCATATGCATTTCTGCTCTTTTGGAATGTAGAGTCTGTGTCATCATATCTGAGATACAGTGTTTCTGATAAATATTGTGCAAGAGTTAATTAAACCTAAAAAAAAAAGAGCTCTGGTAATAAATGCAGGTAAACCACGGAACTACCTTGGTCCATTTATGCTGCTCTAACAAAATATCTTAGACTGAGTAACTTATGAAGAATAGAAATGTATTTTTTTTTTTAACATTTCTGGAGGCTACGAAGTCCAAGATCAAGGCTGCAGCAGATTGCATGTTTGCTCAAGGCCTGTTCCTCCTGGATGGTGCCATGTGAGTATCATCACGTGGTGGGAGAGATGAAAAGAGCAAAAGGATATGAACACTGTGTTCTCACATGGCAGAAGAATGGAAGAGCAAAAAGGATCTAAACTAGTTCCCTGTAGCCCTTTCATAAAGCACTAATCCATGAGGCTCCGTGCACAGGAGTTAATCACTTCCCAAAAGGCCCCATCTCTTGATATTAGCACAATGGGGTTGAGTTTCAACACATGAGTTTTTGGAAACATTCAAACCATAGCAGGGGCAAAGCAAGTGGCTTGTAGATAAGGAAATGACAGTTATAGGTTAGGCTATAACTTCCTGGGAAACTCAGCCTCTGTTGACTGCTTCTACATCAACTTTAGACTCAATTGAATCAAATGATCAAGGAGAAGTTATCGAGGATTTACAGTGTTCTCAGTTAACAGCTGATATAGAGAAATAAAAGACTGATTCCCATTCCTCAAAGAACAAAGGCTAACAGATGAAACAATTTGATGTAGTAAATAGTATTTTTTTTGTATGTACAGATGCTAACTGTCATTGAAGCTGTGGCAACAGGACCCTTAGTGCAGGCAGGATACTCGGGTAGTTGAGGATGTAGGACTTTCCCCACTCCTGGGCTAGCAATAATCTGTGAAGTTAGACTAAAGATACTCTCATTACCTACCAGTATGATAAAATAAACATTATACAAGGCATAGAATGATTTCATAAAATGCAAAGTAAAACAAATATGAAGGAATTATCATTATTATCTGTAAGCCACAAAGGCCATTGCTTGTTTCACATTTGTTCTAAATTTCCGAACCAACAAGG
Source organism: Chlorocebus sabaeus (assembly GCF_047675955.1). Taxonomy (NCBI): domain Eukaryota; kingdom Metazoa; phylum Chordata; class Mammalia; order Primates; family Cercopithecidae; genus Chlorocebus; species Chlorocebus sabaeus. Next base: position 99,464,364 of record NC_132911.1, read on the forward strand.
AGTTAAAAAAATGCTCCCCCACCCCTTATATGGCAATTAATGGTATGTCTAAAAATAGTTACTAATTATAATGGGCTTTTATTCTGAAAAGGAAAATATCAAGACAGTCCCTCACAGAAGGAAAATTATTATCTTAGTTTCCATTAAGTAATTTCCCCCTCCCACCCCAAATACTTACAGTTGGGTATGGACTCACTGCCTTGGTAGGCTTGACTTCTTTAAGTCACTTTCTGTTTCTAACATCTCTAACTAATCATAGTCACAGAACTGACAAGTCCAAACTGGACAGCTGTTTCTTGAAAATAAAATGTCTAACGGCAAAAACTATTGCCCTTGCCAATGAAAAAGCAAAGGCATCTGTACTTCACAACTGAAAGGGGCTGTTTCTTGGTTTTTCGGTTCCTTTGTAGTTTCAGGCCACATTTAGATGAATCTGTTTTGCTAAAATACTGAATTTTCCAGTGAAATGAGTCAGGTATTAGCCTTTTGTAAGGCATTACAGAATCACAACATGCTTAAAGCTACAGCATGCTTAGTGTAACAGTAATGCTGTTTTATTCATTTTCCTTAAATTCTGAGGAAAACAAGATGCCATGGCGTGGTTGTTTGGAGCAATTTTGGAGCTGAAAAATAACCATCATTCCTACTCATTTGTTTCCATGGTGAATTGTGATGTGTTTCAGGAGATGTAGCCACACAGAGAAGCTCAATCAGAACAGCCAAATGCCAGGGTGAACAACACACCCACAGGCAATCAAGGACCATACATGTAAAGAGTGATGTGATTTTAGGAACTTTTTAAAGAGAAAATTTGGGCTACTCTACTTTTAAAAGTAAGATTATAAAACATATGCCTATCAAAAGTACTATAAATATTAGGTTGGTGCAAAAGTTATTGTGGTTTTTGCAGTTGAAAGTAATGGCAACAACCACAATTACTTTTGCACCAACCTAATAATAACAATAGTAATTTTCTGGTTTCCATTTGAGGGAAAAAAAAGGGTTACAGGAGAAGAGAGATAAAGAGAAGACAAGAAAGAATGAAAAAATTTTTAAAAATCACCAAAAAGAGCCATTCATGCAGGTCCAAAGTGGCTTTTCATGGAGTAATTACCCAAAGTGTGGCTTTTAAAAGTATTTGCTAATAAAGACTTTTATAACTCCATGGAGGTTTTGTTACTAGGGTTCTAATAATAGAAATATTATTGTATTTTTACATTTTCCTCTTCTCAAATAAGTATGTTGAAGGCCTGATTTGAGCTTTCAGAAAGTTCTCATTCTGACCTGAAGTTTGTAATTCATCCCGTCTTACAGAGTGCTTCAAACTGTGGAAATAATACATAAGAGTTACTGTAAAGATGTTCACACTGTTACAGAAATGTCTTTTTGTCATTAAAGCCTACCGAATACATGAAGGACACAAACAAACAGAACTAGATTAACAATAATAGTGTTTTAGAGATGGTGATACTTAAAGTTATTTTAGCATAATGCCTTCATTTTACAAATGAAAATATCAACTCCCTCAAAACTAAAATAACTTATTTAAGGATCATAAAGGTAAGGGTGGTATGGAATCCAAGTTGTGGCTTCTATTTCTGTTCTCCTGCATCTGCATATAGTAAAGCTATGACATGCATGTAACCCTGTAGAATTTTCCACAACATTCCACATATACTCAAAAAGCCACCTTGAATAACTGAGCCAGATGGCTAGTCGATAAAAAAATTACACTTGTTTTTCCTAAAATCTCTGGATTGCAATGATATTTGCAAGCAGATTTTCTTTAAGTTGCTGGTAATAATTGGAATTTCTCTTGATTCTTCCCATGCCAAAATGAAAGAGTAGAATTTTTATTTTTGCTAGGACCATACAAATTCTAAAGAATTGAACGAGGAAAATAGATATATCCCTGGAATGAAACTACTAATTAATTATTTCGCTCTTTTCTGGAACCTGTAACAACAACTTGCATCTGAGCCATCCCCAGAACAGATGAGGAGCAACCATCAAATATCTAAGATTCAAGGGGCAACCCTGACCTCATGCACATACTGTAGCCAAATACTTTTAGATTAAATTGCAAGCATTTTCTCATTGGAATACGCAGAACACATAATCAAAAATGTCATTTTTCAATGAGTTCACTTCCACTTAGTGGAGAAATCTATTCCTAAATTTGATACTAAACAGTTGTAGGACACGTAACAAAACACTTTAGCATTATATGACTCAATTTCTCCATCAGCAAGATGGATATGATCTGACTTTTCCTCACTTGGATGTTGGGGCAATTAATGACAAATTCACAGCTCTAAACATCTTAGTCCATATTAAAGTAACAAGCTAAATATTGTAACAAATTGAGATGTAAGCCACTTTTTAATTCATTAAATCTAATTTTATTAAGGCTATATAAATTGAAGCTACCCCTCAATTGAATCACCTATTTTCACTTTTGTACAATAGATAAAATATTAGAAGCTAAATTAGAAAATTTCCCCGCATAGAATCTCATGTTCCCAAAGTCTCAAATAGTTTGGGGATGAAGTGTTGTGAATGGTATTAATGATCTACAAGAATTTACAAAAAGCAGTTCCCCCTTTAAATTGGTTAAGTTAAATTGTCTAATAACAATACATTAGATTATCTATAAATCTTTGAAAATCATAGGAGCAAGTAACACCATATGAAATCACTTTAAGTTAGCATTAAACACTGGGAACTGCATTTTGAAGAATGATGTGCAATACAATTGGCAGGACATTGAGCACCACAGTCAGAAAGCCCTTGTTCTCTACTTTTATTGCTTTTTTTTTTCTTTTCAAAAACAGCAGTTAGAATTTACCCATGGAAAGAGAAATTATATTTTCAATTTGTAGAACTATCAGGGCATGGAAAATGAAAACTCTAATTCCTAATTGTTAGCAACCCAAAAATTTGACAGGGACTATTTCTGCCTAGCTCTCAACTAAAAGTATCCAAGAGTTGCTAATGAAGTGATATTTCTACTGCATGTTTTAGACTTTTGGACTTTTCCATTGTTTATTCTAATCTGCATTAGCAATTATTCTAATGGGCAGAAATAAATTTAGATTTAGCAATGATGAGGTTAATTCAATCAATTTAGGCCAAATTCATTCATTTCCCAAGTGACTGTATGGTTTGAGTATCTAGATTTATTAATACATATTAGCTAAAACTATACTTCTTTTTTAAAATTTGAGGACATCATGCTGATAAGCCCATTTAGGTGAGAATGTGGGACTCATTAAAATGTGGTAAGTTAGGTCAAAATACTTTTGATATTCTTTATGGGATTAAACAGACACTCTGTGAAAAAATTGTTTTTATGTGTTTACATTATGAGGATTTAAAGATTTGGTACACATATCTAAAATATAAAGTCATGTTTGTTTGAATCCACTTGATATTGTATTAAGTCGTATCTTCCACCATAACACATTGGTATAGTAAAAGTCAAAGATAAGATAAGTCTAGAAAGGAAGAGCTGAAACTTTATTTTTGTCTGCTAATAACTAAAATACAGATGTAATTCCCTATAATTATATATTGCATTTAATCTGTGATGAATAAAAACTCATCAGTACAAACATTATGTAGTGTTCCTGGTAGACATTCAATTAACTTAGACTCTACTTCATATTTTCCTCCATTCTTCTCCATTCATCTAGCTGTCCAACATAATTGGAAAGGTCTTCACTTGCCATGTTGAAACCCTTGTACAAGTACAACTCTGATGGACAGATTTTCATTCTTAGAGGCAATGATAGACTATAAACAAATCGTTTTCTAACTGCCTTATAATTTACAAGTCTTTCTATCTCCAGTGGAAATATAACTTTCAATGGCAAAACCCACAATTACTTTTGCACCAACCTAATAATACTTCATGTTATGAAAAGCAGTGTTATTTCATTTTCTTCATTCTCTCCTTTTCCTAATTTTTACCCCCTTTTACTTTTAAAGTATACTCCTTTGGGCCTGGAAGTTATTAAAGTCGACCCCTGGCTGAGTCAGTTACCTGTTAACGGATATTCCCTTAGACACCCAAAGATGGGAAAAGCTTTGAAACAATCAATTCTAGAGATTCTATTAAATTTTAGCCAAGACCTGGCTCCTCCTCAAATGGAGGTTGAAGGGAGTTATTGACATAAGAATGATAAGATGGAGCAATGGTTTTATTCTTCCATTTTTTATTGGTTCCTTTAATAAATATTAATTGACTGCTTACTAGATACCAGAACCTGGATGGCTCTCTTTCATCTCTATGGACTCCTCCTTGATTCACCCCTTTAAAAATGGATGATTTCTTCCAGGGGTCTGCTTTGGTCTCTCTTTTTCTCATTGGAGGTAGACCCTGGAAGACTTCTTAATGGATCTAATGAAATTGTCCTCCTCTCTTGCTATCAGTCAGTTCATTCTTAACTGAAAAGAATCAGATAAATAGTATAAAGGGAATACAAATTGAACAATTTAATCTATTCCTGCCTTGGAAACATTAGAAGTTTTAATAATAGGTAAATACATGTCATGGTAATATAGCTATAAAATTTCAGGTCCTAGTTGCAAGGCTGAGGGAAGGGAATTGAAGGCGGGGGCTTTTTTCTCACTTGTGCAACACAAACCTCTTACATCATTATCTCTAGAAGGTTGGCCTACTTCCCTCATCTAGTCAGGTGAAGCGGGACCATTTCCCTGAACCAAGCTTGTAATGGGGTTCACTTTACTTTTGGAGAAGCAGTAGTTTGGAAAGAGAGTGATTCTGTTTTACAAGGAGAACATTCTTACCAGTCTCCGAACAGTAGCTCTACCACTGCCTGAAAACATTAGCAACCTGTTTATTTAAGAAAGTCACAGCAAGGACTCCTATTTATAACAATATCCTCCCATTGCGTAAGACTTTCTCCCTACCATTTCCTGTGGTAAATTTGTTGTTGGATTCTAGAAAAAAGAATAGCTTGGGAGAAACTAAGATTTCTAGATAAGATTAAAACAACTCAGACACGCTCTCTGAGAAGAAAATGCTTCTTTGGAGCAGAGAGGAGGAAATTGGCCCGATTTGTAAAGTCTCCTGACCCATCAGGGAAGGACACGCTGCCCTGACTGGGGCCGGGTCAGCGCCAGCTGTATCCGCAGGCACCTTGCAGTCCAGGCCTTCAGGGGCTGCAGGTGGAATCCTGTGGCTGAGGACGTGACTCAGAAGTGGCAGCCAAAATTCCATGAATCTGGTCTCTCTGGCAGGTGGTCGAGGTATTGAAAGGGCTGGGCTTTGACAGCGGGAGGACCTAGGCCAAAACCTGAGGGAGTCTCAGCATGGAAAAGCTGACACTTGGCCTGGAAATCAAATTCCAGGCACATGTGGCAATGTGGTTGCTGTTTTACAAGAATGCTCAGGAAAAAGTCTCAGAAGCTGCCAGGACTGGGTCATCTGCATCCTGCCCCAGCTCTACCGAGGGTCACAGGCGGGATAGTGTTGGGCATTTTTTCCTCCCCCAAACTCCTGGTGCACGTGACTGATAGGATTCATGCTGCCCTCCTCCCTCGGCAGTCCGCCCACACCACTGGCTGAGGTCCTCGAGTGCAGAAGTTCATTTTGTGCCATGGACTCCCTTTTGCCCTTGGTGAAGCCCATGGACTTCTCAAAATAATGTTTTAAGATACATAAAATAAAATACACAGGATTACAATGGAGACCCATTTCGCTGAAAATGAATTATCAAAATACTTTTTTCATTTATGAGCAATAGAAACATGTGTGTATGCCTTATCAATTTGTTAAATTACAATATTTAATGGCAGAGCTAATAACTGATGTAATTTCAAAGTAGTGATGAGTGTCAAAAACATTTTGACATCTGTAATAACTGAAATGTGATTTGAAGGCACTTTATTTGATTTCTGTTGGCCTGAGGCACAGGTATTCGTAGTGCCACTGAGATTTGTTGCCTATAGTTAAGAATGAAGGAAAGGCTAAATTTCAGTTAGACATTGATAAAAAACAAGGTGTGATTTTTTTTTTTTTCTCAAGCTCACGGATGCCCAGGTTTAAACTCCCGCTCTAGCGCTGGTCTTCTGTGTTCCTCATTAGCAATCACATATCACTTTTGCCTTCTAGAATATCAAATAATCTGGAATGTCTCCTTTACCATGGTATTGCTGTTTGAAAAAGACAAGAAAGGGTTGAACAATTTTGAGAGTCTTCCATGTGCTGAAAGCTTTCAAACGTTTTCTCATCTAATTCAGTCTGCACAAATATTCAAAGTAGAAATGGTCTCCTTTGCTAGATAGGCAAGGAAGCTGAGGCCTCAGAAGACTCAGGAAGCTCATTCAAGGCTTCAGCTGGTGAGCATCAGAACCAAGGTTTGAACCCAGAGCCCTAGGCAGCCATGCTTCCTCCTTAAGTTTATCTTATTTTCTTAGGAGGATTAGTCAGTGGCCTAAAATCAGGGACTATGCAAGAGTTCTTAGAGACTTACTTCTAAGCTAACTTGGTAAGGCTTACAGTGTGGTGGTTAAGCTTATAGGCTCTGGAGACAGACTTCCCGAGTTTCAGTCCCAGCTCTGCCATAACTTTCAAACTTTGGGCAGGTTACTTAACCTCTGTGTCTCAGTTTCCTCACCAGGTCGTCGTGAAGGTTGCATGAGCTAATTCTAGTAAATGTTAGCTAGTATGATATTATTTGCAAGTCATGTGGAAAACATCTCATTGCTTTACAGCCATGCCTTATGTTTCCTTATGCCCTCTTGTCTTCAATCTTTTCTCACCCATTCATTCTTCATAATAAATCCAGACTCATTTCCAGTCTAGTTGTGTCATTTCCCTGCTTAAAATGGTACAATGGCTCCCCATTGCCTTCAGGAGGAAGTCTAAACTCAGCCTGGTGACTTTAAAGGCCCATCATGATCTGGCTTGTCCTTGATTTTCCATTCACTTCATTTCCAATCTTGTTCTTTATATTTCAAACATACTGAATTATTTGAATTTCCTGAGTGTCTCATGCTGTCTGTAGCAAACCCTGCAGAATGTAATAGTAATTTTTCCATTTTTCCTTGCTAAAGAATACTAAATGTATTTACTGGTTCTGCAGTAGATATATCTTTAGAGAAGGCCGGGCCTCTTCCTAGTTATTGGGGATAAACCTTAATTATAGTCAACTCATTACCTTTTCAAAATAGCTTATTTAAGCACATCAGTGATATTATGTGACACTAATTTGACAAATTTTTACTCTGACAATTAGTGTCACCACTGACTAAGAGGAAGTTTGTTGAAGGTGTTTGGGATCCAAGACAGGAATGATTCCTATCATTACCTCTAGAATTTGATGAGTAAAGATATGATGTCTAGAGCTGCTAGGGCCAACTTATGATCATGAGTGGAACTGATCACTGTTGAGAATGGCAGAATGGGAAGATAAAATAATATAGATCCTTTATATTTTTGAGGAACTATTAAATTACTCTACCATTCCTCTAGGCGTGTTATAATGTGAGATAGTGACCTTATTGTTTGAAGCATACTAACTTGGTTTTCTGTTTCTTACTTCTGAAAGCCTGATATGTTTCCTCACCTATTGTCCTTTGCACTTATTTTTTCTCTGCCTACCCACTTACTCTTTACCCAGTCAACTTCTACCTAGTTGGGTATCAAATTTTTCACCCTTCCTTACTACTGGTGGTGGTTATATGATACAGCCTGATCAGTCAAAAAAAATCCAAATTTAGCTCAGAGGTTTTGGATAGCTGTTGTGTTTCTGAAAAACAAAAAAACCCAAGCACAACTGACTGTCATGTTTCTTCATTCTACCTATTTATTGACTAGAATGTGGAAATATTATTTAGAGCTGCAGCTATCTGGTGACCTTGAGATGAGATGTACTAAGAAAAGGCCAGGATAATTTCAAAGACATCAACACTGACATTACTGAGCTGCTGAAACAATATCAGTAACTACCTAACTCTAGAGTTCTTATTAGGTGAGCAAGAGAAACCCTTATTTCTTTAAGCCTCTATAGTCAGGTTTTCTATTACCCACAGCCAAATGGATTCCTTACAGATACAAAAATACTTAGTAAATATTTATTGAGCACTGGATTAAAAATATTGCAACAGTTTGCTCACTAATAAAGAATAGTCTTTCAAGAAATTTCCAACCTCAAGTATAATAAAATAGGTTGTGGCGGGTCAATTTTTCTTTTGTAACAATGGAAAAAAGGTAACTTACAAGAATTATGTTTTAAAGACCTCGTAGAGCTGTGAAAACTGTGAAGAATAGATGAACTAAAATTCTAGAGAGTGGAGGACTACTCAGGGTTGAGATGACCACCACAAGCCATTTTATTATTTAAAAACTTGTTGGATATTTAGCAACAGATTGGTCATAGCAGATGAAAGGAATTAGTGGCCTAGAAGTTATGTCAATAAAAATACACTCAAACCTAAGCACAGGGAGAAAAAAAGAATAAAAAAATTGCGTAAGAGACAACTGAGAACTACTTAAATATATGTATAAATGATTTCTAGAATGAGGGGGGAGAGAATGTCAGAGATAATAACTAAGCATTTTCCAAAATTGAAGAAAGACATTAATCCACAGATTCAAGAAGCTTAGCATGCCCCAAGCAGTATAAACACATAGATAACCACATGTAGGCACATAGTTATCAAACTTTTAAATTAAATGTATAATCAAGATTTTAGAAGCATTGGGAAAATGAAAAGAAAAATAAATTCAAAGAAACAGAAATAACTTACATGACTTACATCTGATTTGTCAAAGGAAATTATAGAAGCCAGAATAAAATGGAGTAATGTCTCTGAAGGCCCAAATTGTGGAGAGGGAGGGGAAAGTGAAAATATTCTTCAAAGATGAAGGCAAAATAAAAATATTTCCAGAAAAGCAACAACTCAAAATATGAATAGCCAGTAGGTGTTTACTATAGGAAATATTCAAGGGACTTCTTCAGGCAAAAGAAAATGACCCCAGAAGGATAACTCAAAAGGCAAGAGTGAAAAAAAAAGAATACCAGAAAAGATATATATGTGGGTAAATAAGCAAATATTATATGTAAATATATATTGGCTGTAGAAAACAGTTATAATGATGTCTTTTGAAGTTTCAAATATGTGTACAACTAAGATATATATCAAAAATAATGAATAAAAGAGAAAGGCATAAACTGAGTTTAAAAGGTCTACAAGTATTTGGGAAGTGGGAAAGTTAGAAATCTGTATTAGATCCTAATAAGCCACATCATAAATTCTAGGGTAACTATTAAAAGAAAACAAAAGAGTGTGTATAACTAACAAATCAGAGAAGGGGAAATAGAATATAGAATAATATTTAACTTATAAGGAGATAAGAAAACAAAAACTAAAGTAATATAAAACAGATAACCATAAAAGGGGGAAAAAAGCTAGCAAAATGGTAGATACAAGTCCTACAATATTTGTAATTACATTAAATATAAGTGGACTAAATAATCTAAGCAAAACAATAAGATTGTCAGACTGGATAAAAAGTAAAACTTCACAATATGCTGTTAATAAGAGATGTACTTTAAATACAAAGATCAGAAAAGAATGAAAGGATAAAAATATATCATGTAAGAACTAACTGAATAAAATTTTGGGTAGCTATACTTATATCAGAATATTTGGACTTTAAAGGGACAAACTTCATTGAGGATAATCAGGGACATTTCATAATGATAAGGAAATCATTATAAAATGAAGTAATCACACTTTTAAATGTGTGTACCCGATTGCATAATTTCAACACACATAAAACAAAAAAAATGACAGAAACGAAAGGATCCATGGAAAAATCCATAGTCATAGGGAGACTGTGATGAATTAAGGTATATATTGTAAACCTTATATTAGGGATTAGCAATTTTTTTCTATCAAGAGCCAGATAGCAAATATATATATATATATATATATATTTTTTTTTTTGCAGGGAATATGGTCACTGTCACACCACTCAAGTCTACTGTTGTGGTACAAAAGCATCTATTGACAATAAATAAATGGGCGTAGTGGTATTTCAATAAAAGTTTACTTTTAAAAACAGCACACACATACACAACACACGCACACAGTTTATAAGCCAATAACAGAGATCATAAAGTAGTAGGAATCACAAAGAACACTCAATTCGTCCAAAAGAAGTCACAAAAAAAAAAAACAAAACACGTGACCAAAACAACAACAAAAAACCAAAACACCTAGTACACCTAGCTTATCACTAATGAAAGTGATATTTTAAGCTCCATTTTCATGTTTCCTGTGTCCACCTTTCAATTATTTTGGACATCAGGTGGAGAAAAATGAAGTATTATTTATTGACTTCCTAAAGCACCAAAATGTATGAATCTCAAATTGAATTCAGCCCCTTTACTTTCACATACCCACCCTCCCCCAAACGCACACACACAAATCCTACTCACAGAAGTATTTTCATGTTCAGAAAAGTCTGCTGAAAGTTTAGGGAAATAAAGAGAAGGTTTTACATTATAGCTGATGTGAACTTCAGGTTGCATATTAGACATGTTCCTTCTTAAATGTCCTTTGGCAGTATTCTGCTTCCAGCTAGGTAGAACAGATCATGGGGGACAGTAATCTCATTGAGAAGAACTAGAACTAGTAAGTAATATAATTTTATATGTGAAGGCTTAGCAAACTATGGCCCACAGGCCCATTCCAGCCATGCCTATTTTTTGTGTGTCTGATGGCTGTTTTGTGTTTTGTGCACAGTTGAGCCATTGTGATAGAGGCTGTTATGGCCTTCAAAGCCAAAAAAAAATTTACTATCTGGCCTTGACAGGAAAGTTTGCTGATTCCAGATATTTAAAGGCACCAGAGAAGATCAGAAGTGTTGAAGACTAAAAGGGGTATAATTTCAGAGAAGAAATATTCAGAGAAAAGTTGAGGAAATGCAGCTGGCCCTGGGGCATTTGTGGATTCTTGGTGAAGGCTAGAGTGTGGGGATCTAGGTTTGGTTTGGGTAGGGAGTCCTGGATGGAGGACAAATAAATCAGCAGAGATTTTGGTGGTCACATGGGACAGAAGCGACAAATATTGGCAAGCTAAGGAGCATTTTCCCCTGGATTCCAAAGGTGGGTGCAGCATAAGGCTAAGGACTAAGCTAAAGCCTTGCAAAGCAAAGCTTCCCATACATGGGAGACAAAGCCCCACAGAGGGAGGAAACCTGCTAACATCTGGTGAGAATCTGAAGCCCTAGATTAATAATCAGTTAGCATTGGTGAGTCAAAACTTTTACCCTAAGACAACTTGCTTATAAGAGACATCATGAATGGAGAATCCGTGCTAGGACCTTAGTGAAGGCTTATTGTTAGAGGACAGAGAAAAAAGTCCTCCAACAGTTAGTACCTCCCTTGGTGGGGGTAAATGACTAGAAGGGGACAAAATGGGGGGTTGTGTGTGATAATGTTTCTATTTCATAGTCTGAGTATGTTCATTTTGTAAAAATTCATTGACTGTACAATTTGGATTTGTGCACTTTAGGGTATATTTCAATTAAATTTTCTCCTAAAATAATTATTTAGACTACCCATCCTTACTTTTCCTCTAGCCACAATTTCTATGAGTTTCCAAGATAAAACAGTTTAGTTACATCTTTTGACTACTTGACTCCCACTAACCCACACCTTCAAAATCTTACCTTATACCACAAGACACTTACTGATTTAATTTCCCAAATGCAGTTTCTTTTTAAAAAATAATTCCAGAGTCGTGGTTAAAATTTTTTATTTTCACCCCTCTTTAGAAGTAATGGCCATATTGTATTATGTGTGGGTCAGATTAGCAGAATATCACAATTTAAGAAGAACACAGAGAAATTGGAACATGCCCAGAGGAGGGCAAATAGCAAGATAAAAGTATATGGGAATTATGTTGCATGTGAAACATTTTTAGCTAATGGGGATTTTCCAACTGAAACATAACAGATTAGATTCAGAGGGGTAGTACAATCAATGCTTTCAAACCCATAACATATTTTGTAAAAGAGTAATCTATTTTATTCTAAGTATTTTGATGTCAGAATAGGGATAAATGGTTGGCTATTACATGGTAGTTTCCCTTGAATGTTCAATTATCATTTATATAAAAAGGTTATGTTACTCATTCACTAATTGAACAGAAATTTACTGCATGATGAATACATTATAATCTCTGCTGCCAAGTAGGTCATAGTCGCATATGAAAGACAGGTCTAAACGATTATATAAGAAGGCAAAGATTCACATAATTACATCACAAGGTGATGTTGGAGCTCAGAATAGAGTGAGATGGGTGAAGAGAAGGAAGTGAAGAGGTGAGTTCAAAAGCAGAACTCAAGGGTCTTCTCACCCCCAAACCTGCTCTCCATTCTGTATACTGTATAGAAAGGAACAATCTCGCCATCCACTCATTTACTCAAGCTGGTAGTCTGAGAGCCTACCATGATCTCACCCGCTCCTGTACCCTCACATCTAAACCCAGCAGCCTCTCATTTCTGTGGATCCTAGCACAAACCATTTCTAAAAAATATGTTTTCATTCCTGTTACCACTGCTGAGTTTAGAACCCTGCATCCCGTACCTGAATAGTTCTGTGACGTCTTAACTGTTCTCCTGCCTCCAGCCTTGGCACCCTCAAATCTGAGCTCACACAGACCTTAGGGTTACTTTTCTAAAATAAAAATCAGGTCATATAAATGTCCTGCTTCAAGTCCTTCATAGGCTCTTAGAGGTTAGAAAACCCCTCACTCTGTGTCTTAGGATGTGAGGCCCTTCCCTCTTTGGCTCTTGCCCATCCATTCAGCTCATCTCAGACCAGCTACACATTTGTACATGCCCCATGTTCTAATCACACTGACCCACTGTAGTGACTCTGCACTCAATCTTACACATTCACATCTGTATTCTCCATTTCCCTTTATCTGAAAGCCCCTTCCCCAGCTTGCCCACCTGAGAAGGCTTCTCCCTCCATGCCGTAGCTTTAACCTCAATCCTGTAAGTCCTCCCAGGCCCCTGCACTTGGAAGAGAGAGAGCATCTTTATTTGTGCATTCACTTTTTTTCTGCAGATCTCTAAAATAATTTCTGGCTTCACCTCTCTTCTCACCAGGCTTTGAGCTCCTGAGAAGCTTGAACAAGACTGTGTAATATCATGGTTAAGAATGTAAATTCTAGAGTTGGGTGGCCTGGATTTGAATTCTGGCTCTATTTTCTATTAGCTGTGTATCTTTGGTTTGTTTATGACTTTGAGCCTTAGTTTCTTTATCTGCACAACCAAATGAGGAATCACCTTTAAAGTGATTCCTTTAGAGCAGAGCCTGACACATAGTAATTCCATAGTAAATGTGGTCTATTATTACTATTGTAACTACTATTATCTCTGCATGGGGAGTGTGTTACCAAGAAGATAGTATGTAGGAGGTCCTTAATAAATATTTAATGCATGTTTTCCAACTTTACACTTTGCAAGAAAACTATGTTGGAACACACATACACATGCACGCACGCATGCACGCACACACACAGCCCTGGGGACTAGAAGATGAGAAATTTACCTGTCATATATATTTCTTCCATCATAGCAATCCATTTCTGGTCCTCAAAGGGGAAGGTTATCCTCATAGCCCAGTCTCTCAGTCCTATAATCTTCCTGCTGCAGCATTTTAGGAGGAGTTCAGTACTTTAAGCCGAAGAGGTAGCTATAGAGCTACCTCAGTGACATTTATCCATAAAGCAATGACAGGTGGGAAGAAACTTGGGGATGAAAATCTGAACCCACAGCAGCCATTTGACTGCTCTGTTTAGGAGCAAGTTTTCACATAACTCAAATCAGTGCTATGCTCCAACCCAGAAGTATTAAAAAGTATCTTCTAAGCAAAAACTATTTACTGTCAGCTTTTATATCATTAGAATTTGATACAAAAAGTTATATAATACAGTCTTTGTAATGACACTATTTTGGGCCTGTCCTTGTCACTTTGCCACACCAAAACCACCTAAGCCTAATTATATGGTAAGATTTTTTTCTTTTTTTCCTGGATTCTGAATAAAATTTGTTTGAGCTGCAGAGTACTTGTTTCTTTATATTTCTAAGGAAGCTTTCATAACATGGTAGCCAAATTATGTGAAAAATGTATCCCTGTGGTGATGTCATTTTCAAGGGCAAACATACTTGGAATATGAAGTATTCCCATCAGGAATCTCTGAGATCTCACATCTGTACTCTTAACCCCAAGAGGTTATCAAATGATAGTAGTTGATTGTAAAAGGGATGACTTCTAATGGGGTGTTGGCAGGCAGGCTGGCCAACAGTCAGAGGTCACTGCACAAATATTTATAGAGGAAGTGAAGGCTTCATTTTTGCTTTCACTATCAGATAGCTCTCACAAATGTGCAAAGAAAGACTAATGCTAGGGATTAAGATACCCTTGTACATGGGAAAATCCAGAAATCGATAGCTTGTTGGTAGAGTCTTACATGGTGTCAAATGCCAGCCTGTAATTATTTAGTGTAGGTCATCTAAAGGATTTTCATAATAAAGAGAAAATGTCCTCAGTAAATAAAGCCAGGCCAAGACATTTGAAGAAAAATGCATCACCTGCCCAAATAGAACATGAAGAATCCTTTAAGAATATGTAGACAGTAATTACAAAACTGCACGGAAATATACATTTCTTGATGACTTTAATATGGTTGCCAAGATCTAAAAGTAGAGACACTTTTTAATTCCTTTCAGACCAAAGATATATTATGGCAAGTCCTCTGATCTCCTATTCATTCCCAGAGCAAGATATGAATGATCATTAGTACAATTAGAGGACGAAATTGGAAAAGAACAAGTGGATACTCAGGTGGTCTTTTAGTTGGTTCATTGGGGAAGCAACATGGGGTGGTGGCTAGAACATAGGTTTTGCAGCAAAAATGACTCAAGTCAGAAGCCTGTCTCCACTTCTTGTTAAGTCTGCAAATTTCTTAACTTCTCTAAACTCCGTTTTCATCTTCTGTAAAATGGAGACAATCCTCAGGGTCCTTGTGAGGATTAAATGAGATCATAACTATGAAACCTTTAGCACGTTTCCTAGCATTCAAACATTATTCCAAAATATTTGTTATTGTACTATGGAATGAGTGACTAGAGGAAGGGGTCACCTTTTGTTTCATTCATTTCACAGAGTGCAACCTGATTTTTTAGAGAGTGTTGACAAGTCTTTCAGGGATCAGTGTCAATGTTTTCAAGTCTCATAGGAGAGCCAGAAGAACCCAGACACAGACTTCCCAGCTATAAAGTAGGAGAAAGGCCTACTAAAGCCAAGAACTGCCTAACACCAAATGCTGTGAGTCTGGCTTACACAATAGTTTATGTTGATTCTTTGATTCATTGCTATGGGTAATGACTACTGCAGGAAGGACGGGACCATAGTGATGGCAGCAGAAGTGAGAGTTCTAGGATGAGTCACAGAATAATCACACCAGACCACATGGATTGTGCATGCCTGCCAGACAGCTGACTTCTTTCAGTGTGCAGATTGAAAGGCATATATGAGGATTTATCAATCTATTTCCAGGTATCAAAAAAGTAAACACAGTCAACAGATAGCAAGGCTTGCAGTTAATTGGTAGCCCATGAATCTCTGGTTCTGATATTGTTAGAGGAACCATAAAATATAATTTCATGTATGATGTCTTTCACAGTTACCTAGTGGGGAAATTTATGACATTCTTTATATTATCACAATTAGCTGATGACAGCAAAAATAAGATGCTGACTATTTCCTAAGTTGAGAAAAACTCACATTTTTATACACTTATGCCCTGGTTATCAACTCTTCCTGCTAATTTTGTTTTGAATTGGGTCTTTTTACAAAAAGACCTGACAACTTAGACGTGTGCTATTTATTAATAACTGTTTTATGTGGTTCAGCCATCCCATAAATACATACTGTACTCATGTAACCAACATCTAATCTTCTTAAAGGACTAGACCAAGCTCTGTTTTTTATATTAAATGTGTAAAATTAGTTATCTTCACTAGTTATGATACAAAAGATGCAACAAACTCATTTAAGCCTTTACCTTGGAGTACTCTTTTATGTTCAGTATATAAAAATTTATTTTTAATTGACAAATAATCATTGTATAAATTTGGAAGAATGTGATGTTTTGATACATGTATATATTGTAGAATAATTAAATCAAGCTAATTAAATTATCACCTACTTTTTTTGTGGTAAGAACACTATCTTGGAATACCCTTTAAGCACAATCTATGATGACATGATTGCAGCTGTGAGTGCGTATTTGCATTATATATGCATCTGTATGTTTATGACTAGAAGGGAATATGCAAGTAACCTATTGTGATAAGTAGTGACATTAAAACAGATTCAATTTTCATCCTCCAGATCCCTACCTTACTACATTGCTAATGGGTTTCTTTTACAATTAAAATAACGTAAGATGAAATGAATTGGCCCAATGTTTTGCTTCAGTAGACAGAATTTAGTGGCATCTTTTTGGGATGATTTAGGACCATATGGGGAATTGAAGTGAACATCGTGAGGATCCACATTTTTATGGAAAGTAAGAGAAAGGGAATCAAGTGTGGTGACTCCAGAATATGATGTTCAGGTATATTAGTTTCCTGTGGCAACTGCACCAAATCACCACAAACAGAGAGGCTTGAAACAACAGAATTGCATTCTCTCACAGTTCTGGAGTCCAGAAGTTCAAAGTCAAGGTGTTGGCAGGGTTGGCTCTTTCTGGAGGACTTGGGGGAGAATTGTTCTATGCCTCTGACCCAGCTTTGGTGGCTGCTGGCAATTCTTGGTGCTCCTTGTCTTGTAGGTGCATTGCTCCAATCTCTGCCTCTGTCCTCACATAACGTTCTCGGTGCATCTTCTTCCATTCTTTTCCCTTATATGAACACTTGTCATTAGATTTATGGTCCATCCTAATCCAGGATGATCTCATTTCAAAATTCTTATCTGAATCACATTTACAAAGATCTTTTCTTCCCAAATATGGTCACATTCTGAGATTCCAGGCCATCTGCAAGCCAAGGAGAAAGGCCTCAGAAGAATACCAAACCTGCCAACACTTTGATCTTGGACTTCCATCCTCCAGGAGTGTGAGAAAATAAGTTTCTGTTGCTTAAGCAACCCAGTCTGTGGTATTTGTTATGACAATTCTAGCAAACCAATACAATGTCTTAATATAAAGCAAGTTGTGTTTTTCAAGATTAGTACTCAGAAAGGAAGAACGTGCCTTATAGTCAAATCATTCGAACATTACAAAACATTCAAACAAGCATTTTATATTAGACAATGTGGTATAGTTTGGAGGAAAAAACACTAGCTTGAAATGACTATAATCAGTGCTAGTTTGGGATGTTGTATGGCGGTCACCTAACAAAACTGGTTTCAAAAGTCTTAATAACAAAAGGAAACAAATTATTTCACAATTATTTCTTAGTGTATAATCTCACAGTGCATATGTTAAATTTTATTTTTTTAAATTTGATTTTAAAGTGTTCTTCAAAAATCAATACCTTAAGTGGTTATGTTATAGAGATAAAGCATACACTTGCAGAATAAATAGAATGGATATCTATTATGTGAATGGGTTGGAAGAATATGACTCAGGATAAAATTTCCAGTGACAATATTATATATATAAATCCAAAAAAGTGCTAGTTCTCTATCTCAAACAACTTAGGTGAAAGCAAGAATGACAATTCCATTGTAGAAAACTGTTATGCTGCTTCCAAGATGACTGTGTTGATTATTGTATTGGTACCATTTTTTTGTCTGGTGGGTAGGGAGCAGAAAACTCTTCAGTTCACAAATAGTCGGACTGAGAGGAACTGTACCTGAGGAAGTAGACCCAAGGAGACTCCACTGCATACAGACCTGATTTAGGTTATGGAATCTGGGATGAAACTCGCTTTCATAAGAGCCCTGAGGGGTGTTTGTGTGTTGATGATTCTTCTGCAAGCATCATTCAGAGGCTGAGATTGAGGGAAGTTCTGCCATCTTTAACATGTTACATCTAGGGTCACCTTGCCTATTGATACCCACTGTCAGAGAGGTGAATGTTGAAGATGCATGTGAAAAATGTGAATAAAGTTGTTTTGTTAAATAGGAGTGAAATAAGGTAATATATTTATCAATTCTCACATGTAAATACTTACAAGTAAATTAAGAAATTAAATATTATAAGTTGAGAGTTGATTATTTCAAATATATTTTCCAAACCTTGATGTTTAAAGTTGGTCAAAATAATAATTTTTTAAGACTTTTGTTATTGGAAAAAGAAGAGATTGCCTTATATGTGGCATCATTTTCTATTCAGGCATACATAGAAAATGTATTTAAAAATTATTCATTGCTATGTTACATTGCTCCCAAAAATGTGTTCTGAAGAATAGAAATTCCTTAACTACTTTTAAAAGACAAGTTTTCAGTCAAGCAACTATGGTAAAAGCTGCACTCACAATCTCCCTCATAGAGAATCCAGTACAAATCAGCATAGTAAAAGGCTCTGGAAAGATCTTCAGTAAAAAAACTAGTTTAATTTTGTTTAACCTAGCATCTCCCAAACATGATTTATTCAAAAGACAGAGCTCTCTATTGTTAACAAATAGACTTTTCTTTTGTAGCAGTTTTAGGTTTACAGAAGTATTGCACTGAAAGTACAAAGAGCTTCCATCTACCCTCTTTTCCCTGGTACACAGTTTCTTCTATTATTAATATCTTATATTATTTTGGTACATCTGTTATAATTCATGAACCAATATCCATATATTATTATTCATTAAGGTGCATAGTTTACATTAGGGTTCACTCTCTGTGTTGTACAGTTCTATGGATTTTAACAAATGTACCATGTCATGTAGCCACCATTCCAGTATCAGGAAGAATAATTTCACACTGCCCTAAAAATGCCTTGGGCCCTACCAGTCCATCCCTTTCCCCTTCGCCCTAAATGCCTGGCGACCACGGACCTTTTCACTGTCTCTCTAGTTTTGCCTTTGCTAAGATGTCAGACAGTTGAAATCGTAGAGTTTGTAGTCATTTCAGACTGGATTCTTTCACTTAGCAATATGCACTCAAAATTCCTTCATGTTTTTTAGAAGTTGTAAACATTCTTTACATTTTCCGGATTCACATACATTGTCAGTTACATGCATTACAAATACTTTCTCCCAGTTTGTGGACCTGCCTTTTCATTTTATTAACAAGTCTCCTGTAAATAAGAGTTTCTAATTTTAAGTAAGTCCAATCTATCAGCTTTTCTTTTATTCTTATGTTTTGTCCTGTCTAAGAAACAGTTGCCTAGCCTAAAGTCACGAAGGAACTCTCCTATATTTTCATATAGAAACCTTATTATTTTAACTATTATGTTTAGATCCATCCTCGAACTCAAATTAATTTTTGTGTATGTTGTGAAGAAAAGATTGAGATTCATTATTTCCCATACAGATATCCATTTTTTTCACCATCATTTGTTAAAAATACATCTCTTCTCTATATAATTATCTTAGTGCCTTTGTTAAAAATCAATAGAGGGAGTCTATTTCTGGATAATCTATTCTGTTCCATGTATCTACGTGTCTATTCATATTGCTTACATTACTGAAGATTTATAATGTTTCTTGCAATCAGTAGTCTTCCAACTTTGTTCTTTTTCAAGATTGTTTTCGTTGTCCTAAGCCCTCAACATTTCTATATAAGTTTTAAAACCAGCTTGTAAATGTCTACCAAATGCCTGCTTGGATGATGATTACAATTGGGTTGAATCTATAGATTAACTTGGAGAAAATTAACATCTCACTAATATTGATTCTTTTTGTCAATACACTTTATCTCTCTCCATGCATATAGTGTTTTTTTTTTTAAAAAACTCTCAATTGTGTCTTACAATTTTCCATGTAGAAATTTTACAAAAGTTTCCTTAAATTTATTTCTAATTATTTTGTATTTTCATTATGGTTGTCAGTGGGTTTTTTTGTTTGTTTGTTTGTTTGTTTTGGAGTTTCACTCATGTCACCCAGGCTGGAGTACAATGATGTGATCTCGACTCACTGCAACCTTCACCTCCCAGGTTCAGGCGATTCTCCTGCCTCAGCCTCCTGAGTAGCTGGGATTACAGGCACCTGCCACCATGCCCGGCTAGTTTTTGTATTTTTAGTAGAGACTGGGTTTCGCCATGTTGGCCAGGCTGGTCTCGAACTCCTCACCTCAGATGGTCCACCCATCTTGGCCCCCCAAAGTGCTGGGATTACAGGTATGAGCTGCCGCGCTTGGCCATCAATGGTATTTTTAAAATTTTATTTTCTGTTTGTTTCTGTCACAGATAAATTTTGTAAGTGAATCCAGTATCCTCTAATTTTGCTATATTATTAGTTCTAGTTACATTTTTGTAGCTTATTTGGGACATGTTATCTGTGAATAACAACAGTTTCTTTCTTCCTTTTCTTTTTTTAATCTTTTATTATTTATTCTTTATTGCCAGGCCAGAGTTTTCAGGACAATGGTGAGTAGAAGTAGTAAAGATGGATATTCTTATCCTTCTCCTAGTTTAAAGGTGTCAGTTAATATTTCACCATTAAATATGATGTTATTCATAGATTTTTAATAGATGTTCTTTATGATATTGAGAAAGTTTCCTTCTATTCCATGAATGTGTGTTGATTTTTTTTCAAATGCATTTTCTGCCTCAAACAAGTTGATTTTATACTTTTCTACTTTATTATGTTAATATGGCAAGTTGTCTGATTTCAAACATTAAGCCAACTTGCATTCTAAGGTCAACATATTGTTATTCTTTTGGTGTGTTGCTGGATTTGATATTATTATGTTGTGTGTGTGTGTATTTATATATTGCAGTGTCTGATTTACTAATGTTTTATTAAGGATTTTTGCTTGTATGCTCATGAGAAATAATGGCTTGTAGTTTTGTTCCCTGTATTGGGCTTTTTGGTTTTTTGTATCAGAGTTAATGCTGGACTTATAGATAAGTTAGACAGTATTCTCTCCTCTTCTACTTTTGATGCCAAGTTGCTATTATTTCTTCTTATTTTTTTAGTATAATTCCCCAGTGAAGCCATCTGGACCTGGAGTTATCTTTTGTGGAAACTTCTAAATTATAAAATGTATTTTTTAATAGAACAGGGGTATTTAGATTTTTTATATCTCGTGTTGTGTTTTTCTAGGAATTTGTTCATTTCATAGTATTGTCAAATTTATTGAAAAGTTGTTCATAATATCCCTTTATTACTTTATTATAATTTATATAGTTATCAATAGTATCAATAGTGGTGAACCCTACTTTCATTCTTCATATTGCTAGTTTGTGTTTTCTCTCACTCTCTGTATCTAGATTATTCTTAGTAGATTTTATCAAGTTTATTAATCTTATCTTTGAAGTAACTTTAGCTTCTATACTTTCTCAATTTGGGGAATAAGCTATTTTCTAATTCATTGATTGTCAACCCTGTTTTATATTGAGTCTGAGTTTAATTTGCTCTCCTCTGCCCCAGCTTAATAAAATATAGGTTTTTATTATTTTTCTAATATATGCTTTTAAAGCTACAAATTTTCTCCAAGCATTATTTTAACTTTATGTCACAAATTGTGATTTATTGTGTTTTCATTATCTTTCAGTTTAAAACATTTTCAAATTTATTTTGTGATTTCTTCTTTACAAATGGATCATTTACCTGTGTTCCTTAATTCCCAAATAGTTGGGCAATTCCTGAATATCTTATTGTTACCAATTTCTAATTAACTTCCATTGTGGTGAGATAAAATACTCTTATGGCCCAATATACAATATTTTTAACAAACATTTCAGGTTTACTTGAGAAGTATATATATTATATTATTATTGGATGAAATATTCTATAAACATCAAATAGATAAAGTTGCTTGATTGTGTAATGCAAATCTTGTATATCATCACTAAATTTTTTTACTTGCTTTATCAATTATTGAGAAAGAAGTGTTAAAACTTCCAGTGATAATCATGAATTTGTCTATTTAGTTCTGTTTTGGCTTAGTATATATCAAAGCTTTGTTTTAGGCATTACATACTTAGGATTATTATGTCCATTTGTTGAATAGACTCTTTTATCATTATTGTATGTTTTTTAAATTAATTATTAATATGCGTGGGTTTAATTCCATGATCTTGTTACTTGCATTTTATTTGTCTCACCTGTTATTTCTTGGTTCTTTCTTTCTTGTCTTCTTTTCAATTAATCAAATATATTTTAGTACCATTTAACTTTCTTTACTATCTTTTAAGGATAACTCTGAATATTTGTGTGTGTGTGTGATTGCTCTAGATAGAGATTAAAACATGAATCCTTAATATGAAGTCTACATTAAATTAATATTAAGTCACTGCATTTATAATGTAAGACCCTTAAAACAACATAATTTAATTTAACACCCCTTCCATCCTTTGTGCTATTACTGTTCTATAACCTCAACAGTACACTGTCATTATTTTTGCCTTAACCAATCATCTTTCTAAAAATATCACATGAGAAATAACAGGTCTTTTATATTTGCATGCATGCTATTTTTAGTGCTTTTCATTTCCTCCCATAGATCCAAAATTTTCACCAGGTATTATTCCCTTTTATCTACAGAACTGGAAATGAATTTTCTCGGCTTCCTTTTATCTAAAACTGTCATTAATTTATTTTGATTTCTGAAAGATATTTTTATTGACTATAAATTTTTAAGGTGACAGTTTCTTTTTGCTTTTAGCATTTTAAAGATATTGTACCATTGCTTCTGGCCTCTATGATTTTCAGTGAGAAATCAGGCATTGTTCTTATCGTTGTTCCTTTATAATTTGTTGTTTTTCTTTGGCTGCTTTTAAGATTTTTTTCTACATTGTAGATTTCCAACCATTTTATCATGATATGCCTAGTTGTGGCTTCCTGTGTATTTATCCTGCATGGAGTTACCTTAACTTCCTGGATTAGTGGATTTTGGCTTTTATCAAATTTGAAGAATTTTTAGATACATTTCTGCTCCATTTTGTCTCTGCCCTCCATTTGAGATCCCAGTTATACAAAAGTTTGTTTGTCTTACAAGTCATTGAAGTTTTCTTCCTTCTTTTTTCAATCTTTTCCCGTTTTCTGTACTTTGATTTTAATAGTATCTCTTTACATGACTTCAAATTTACTGCTCCGTTCTGATACAGTTTCTGATCTGCTTCTAATCTTATTAACAACATTTTTTTTCTAATATTTTATCTTTCAGTGCTAAGATTTCCAGTTGGTTCTTTTCAGAGTTTCCATGTCTCTCCTGAAATTGCCCATCTCTTAAGTCATTGGCAATCCATCTTTTAGTTTAAATTCCTTAACATATTTATGAGAATTAAAGTTCTTATCTGTTAATTCCAACATCTGTGGGTCTCCTCCTGTAGACTATATTTTCTCTTGAAATATAGTTGTTTTTTTTTTTTTTTTTCTGTTTGGTAACTTTATTTTAAATTGAACAGTATATTTTCTTGTAGAAGACATATCATAGAGATTATGGCTTTTATTATTTTCCTCTAGAGTGTTGGTTTTTGTTTCAGTAAATGCTAAATTACTGACACTATCTCATTTCTGAAAAGATTTGGTTTTAGGGCTTTATTAGGAAAGGCTTATTTTGGTTCTGTAAAGACACGGCTCTTAATTCTGGGATATGGTCCTTACTTCTAAGGCACGACCCTTCAGAGGTTTTACTGGGAAGCCTTAGCTGTTTACTAATTCACTCTAACCTGGTAGGACTTGAACTCCAAACTCTGTCTCCCCAGCACTTAGCCTACTGACATCTCTGCTTAGTTCTTTGCTTCCAGCTGTGCGTTTGATTGACATCTCCTTGGAGACTTACCCTAGCATTCATAGGTTTAGAGTCAGCCAAATATTTAAGAGGAATTTTTAGGCAGATATGTGCTGCATTATACATGACTAACTCCTTTCCAGAATACCTTCCCCCACCATCATTTAATTCCTATCTGTGCTGGCAGCTCGAGATCCAATCTCTGACTCCCCAGTGCAGTCAGACTGATGCTTTTGGTCTGAGCTCTATCCCTTACTTCCATGCAACTTAGGGCATGCCCTTAGGGGAAAAGTTGGATAAATGTGAATCTCAGCTAATTTGTATATTGTCTTTCACAGGTCAAGTCTCCTCCAGTGTACTCCTGATTTTATGTTTTCTCCAGTGCCTTCCAAGGCTTCAAGTTCAGAATTTATAATTGTTATTGGCAAAAGGGCTAGTCCAATACAAGCTACTCTGCCATGAACAGAACTAGAACTCTTCTAATTACTTACTTGTTATTTAAGACACGCTTTGTAAATAAATGAGAATGGTGACTCAGGAGCTACCTCTAACACTACCATTGTGGTTCCTGGTTTTTTTTCCAGCACTTGTCTCCATAAACATGTAACTTCCCCTGAGTCATTTCAAACCATTAAAAATCACACAAGGAAGTGTAAACATAAACCTGTTGTGAAGTAGTGAAGAACCTCATTCAATATGTCAGCCTTGGCTGCCCTGAGTTCAATTTGTGCAGCAGAGGAAACAAGAGCAATTTTCCTATTGACTGGGAAAATACACCCCCATTTTCCTCAGCAATATCATCTGGGTCATGGAAGCCTCTTAGGCAGGTAACACATGCCCACAGTTTATTCCACACTTACACCACTCAGTAAGTTCCACAAAGCACTGGCAGGTCATGTTACTTGTTTCATTTTCTACACAGCTTTTTTATTCTTTAGCCCCCAAATATAGATTCACCTTTAAAAGTTGAATTTTCACACAGCTTAGGTCCATATCATCCCAAAGAAAATAAGCAGAGGGGATCTGGGCTGGGAGTGAGTTGTTGAACTTTGTGCCTTAGCTGGATTCTGCTTCCTACCTTGGTCACCTTGGATTTTAGAATCTCACTGGTGCAGTGAGTTATGAAATTGTCTATTTCCATGCCAGGAACTATCATTAAGTGTTTACACCTATGAATGTATTTCATCCTCACAATAGACACATTTTATAGTTGAGAAAGCAGCACAGAGATTTCAGTTATTTCCCCAGGATCACAATCAAGTGTGATTCCGCCAAGCATGTTATTTCACATGAGATCAAGGGGCCAAGCTGAACCCACGGTCTATGTTCTCTCTCATTTATTGGACTCTGCTGCCCATCAAGTCCTGTTAATGCTCTGCCTCCAGTTGTAATCTGTAGAGAGTGCAAATAGTCCATGCCAAGGCCCACCATCTCTTTGATATTCTACACTTTCTTCCTCAATGTTTGCTTGGTCGTTCTGCCAGATGTCGGACATGCCAGGGCATTTGTCCCAGGCTCACT
The DNA here is from genome assembly GCF_047675955.1 of Chlorocebus sabaeus. Classification (NCBI taxonomy): domain Eukaryota; kingdom Metazoa; phylum Chordata; class Mammalia; order Primates; family Cercopithecidae; genus Chlorocebus; species Chlorocebus sabaeus. The sequence goes on from NC_132911.1 coordinate 99,489,776, forward strand.
CTTTCATCTCAGGAGCTGAGGTTGCATGAATCCATCTTCCTTGGAATGGTCAGAATCTGAATGCTCCTCAATGTGGTTTATGTAACATATCTCTAGTAAGTGTATCCTTTATGCCAGACATTACCTAGATATTGGGGATAAAATAAGATCATCACTGCAGGCCTTGAGAATTTCAAGGTCGACTGGTAAAGAAGTCAGATAGAGACAGAGACAGATGATAAAACTCTGTGGTAGACACCTGAACAAAGATGAGTAAGATCACAGTGGAGGAAGCAACCAAGTCAGCAGTTCACCCTACTTGAGGGTTTTGGGGAAGGTGACAATAACAAAACTGTTTTATAAATGGAGCTTGGAGAGATATACAGAAATTGGAAGAACGTGTCACACAGAAGGAGCTGCATATTTAAAAATATAAAGCAGGAATGAACATGGTTCTTTAGGATGGAAATGAGAAGGTCAGTATAAATGCATAGAAATAGAAAATAGAGGATAAGCCTGTATAAGCAAGAGACAGACTGTGAAGGAATTTGAATTTATCCTGAAGAATTATGATAATCTGTAATTTACACCCTGATTTTATTCCAATCCTTTGAGCAACCTCACCTACTCTTCATGTCTCAGATATACATATAGACACACACACACACGCACACACACACCCCTAGTGTTCTTTCAGGCCTCTCCTCTCAAGAGTAAGCATAAAGCTTGACAGGAAAGTATGTATTCTTCTATCCCAGCTGGATTTAAGAACCAATCTTCCTTTAAAAATGCTTCATAATTTTGCTGTTGCCCTTCCAAAATGGATTTGCCAAGCATCTTCAAGAGATCAAAATCGACAAAGAACTAAAAGCCCTGAAGAAGTATAGCTCACTATTTTCCTGTCTTCTTTTTCACCTCCTGCTCCCATCTTCCAAACAGAATAAAAAGTAAGACTCTTTTTAGAATGCATAATTAGATTTATGCCAAGTAACCTGCTGCTTATTCTTCACTCTGGGCATGATTTATCTCTGTGTTTTACTTAACTGCTAACAAATAGGGTGTCAAGTTGAACTAGCTATTGTCATTTTTGCTCATGTTATTTGTAAAGAAGCCATCTGCCCTCTGCCACAACTGAAAGGCTGAATTGGGCCTTTTGACTTCCTACCTTCCCAGATGTGTAGCTTCAGATTAGACTGAGGTCCAGAATAAATGTTGTTGTAGGCTCTCTCAAGTCTCATCCTTTTTTTCCAGAAGCTAATAAATTCTGAAAGTGTTGCCATAGCTGCTACCGAAGTCAGCCTCTGAAAAAAGACCCAGTGTGCATGACTTGTCTAACTGCTGTAAGCACAGAAGGGAGAAATAGAAAGATAGAAAGGGCAATTTCTGACTCATCCCATTTCTCCATTTTCTTTCAGACTCTCTAATATTTCCTTTCTTCCTTGTATTCTTTTCTCCATTCTCTCCCCTCCCTCTCTCCTCCCTTCCCTCCTTCCCTCCCTCCCTCTCTCCCTCCCTCCCTCTCTCCCTCCCTCTCTCCCTCCTTCCTTCTTCCTTTCCCTCCCCTCCCCTTCCTTCTTTTTTGCTCCAGTCTCTTTCTGTTCCTTCTTTTAAATTTATTTCTTATATTTAAAAAGATGATTCATTTATTTAAAAATAAGTTGAGTGCTCACAATGTGCCAGTCTCTGTAATTAGCACTGGAGTTAAAAAAAAAAAAAAAAAAAAAAAAGCAGAAGGATACACAGAGTTCCTGTATTCAGGAAGCTTCCACTTTAGCCCCCTTGTAGCAACAAGCCAATTAGTATCAGTTTGAAAAGAGATCAGTGCACTGTATTTCTCTGTGGTAGATCTCTGTGTAATGATTTTAGTTAACTTTATAAGATTTCTCCAGTCTTTGAACTAAATTCTGTGATTGCATTCTCTCTGCATTTCAATTTTGACTTTGTCTAGGTAACATTATATTAGCATTTTATTTGAGAGATTATCTTTAAGTGGTAAGATGTTTTCTATGTTTAATATATTTTCTACATTTAAAAAAATTAATTTTCTATATTTTCCAAAATTTATATAAGAAACTTCTATAACCTTTATAATAAAGTTATTTCAGATTTTAAAACCAATAGTGAATTTTCTTACAGTAAAATAATAGAAAATGAATTCATCTCAGTTTATTTCTTATAATATTTGAATATAATCTACTTAAAATATTTTAAAACTACATCATTAAGGTAAAAACAAAGGCAATGAAGAAAGAAAATACAATAGTGCTAGCCAAAAACATCACCCATTTTTACACCTCCCATTCCTTCCTAGTTCCTGTTTGTAGGCATACACACGTTTTTACATAGTTGTGCTTATAGCTTCAGTTACGTTTTCATCATCTGGACATGAGAATATCTTTTGTCGTTACTTAATATAAGAATTCCAAACAATAGAGAAAGATAAAAGTGGATGAAAATCTACTTTCCTAATTTTACTCCTCAGAGGAAAGCACTGTCAGCAGTTGTTGTAATTGCTTCTGACTTTTTAATATACAGATAAACAATTAATGCTCTCATGTATACATCTGTTCATTCCATAAAATATTATGGAATGGCTTGGCATTTTTCTAGGTGCTGGCAATACCATGGAGAATAAGCTATGATTGGTGCATACACCCTCACAGAATTTGCAGTCAAGCAGGGTTGGGCATGAGAATGCGCATTCATAAGAAAGAGAACATTCGTTGGTGATGTGTTGTATGGCTATGGGCATCTCTCTGTGCCAGCACAAGTTAAGCTATTTTATCATTTTTAATACCTGCAGAGTAGTCCATACTGTGGTTATAATAATCATAATAAAAAGAATAGTAATGCTTATTGAGTGCTCACTGCATTGCTAGATGCCATGCTAAATGATTGTGTACTTTAAAGCATCACTCATGGCCACCAATACATAGGTTATATTATTTTCTCTATTTTACAAGTGAAAAATATGGAGTTATGCAAGTGAAGAATCTTGATCAAGTTCCCACAGCTAGGGAGAGCCAAAATCCAAACTGAGTCTCTGACTCCAAAGCCTGTAGTTTTTACTTCTCCCCTATAAATATTCCATAATTTACTTATAAAGAAGCTTATTGATAAACACTTAGGATACTTCCAGTTTTCCCACTTGAAAATAATGCAGTAATTTACATTATACTTGTATGAATATTTATACACTAAAATAGCCAAAATAGGAATTTTTGATTCAAGGAAATACATATAATTTTTATAGATATTGTCAAAGCGTCCATCTCAAAGCAACAATCCATGAGAGCTCATATTGTCAACAGCTTTCTCAAAGCAACAATTCTCAAAAATTTCTAAATGAGTTTTAAATAACAAATGTTTATTTGGAATGTAACAGTATGAGTTGGACATGTAAAATACGCAAATGCACTTAACAAATATCATTTTATCATCATCATTATTATAGCAAATCAAAAGCTGTTGTTCTCATTATACCCCTTATATTTCAAGGGCTGAACACTTTGCAGAGAAAACCGAGTAAGTTTGGATTATAACTATTCGGTTTAGTCCTACTGTCTATTGTCAATCTTCCCATTTGAATTATTTCAGAAGCTCAGATTTTAAACGAGTGTTCATCAACCATATTCCTCAAGGAGGTTGCTTGCCACAGTACATTCAAGAAAATGATTGGTCCAAGTACAGATTAGCTGGAACTTACTTACCTTGCCCTTTTGAAAGCTGTGAGGTGTTCCGCCTGATTATGCCTCTGGGTTTTGTCTCTTTCATGTTACAACCTAAAGAGAATTTTGCAACTCCAACTTGAAATTAGTAATTGGACAGCAATAATGGAGGCAGTGAACCTTCCCATGTAAAGCTACTAGGTTGGTGCAAAAGTAATTGCGATTTTTGCCATTAAAGGCAAAAGCATTGCCTTTTATGAGTAAAATGAGTAAAAATCAAATGCCATTGCCTTTAATGGCAAAAACTGCAATTACTTTTGCACTTGTTTATTTAAAAATAAGTTGAATGCTCATAATGTGTCATTCCCTGTAATTAGCACTGGGGTTTAAAAAAAAAAAAAAAAAGATACACAGAATTCCTGTCTTCAGGAAGCTTCTAATTTAGCCTCCTGTAGCAACAAGCCAAGTAATATCAATTTGAAAAGAGACCAATGCACTGTATTTCTCTGTGGTAGATGTGACATGACTTTAGTTAACTTTACAAGATTTCCCCCGTCTTCAAACTAAATTCGGTTTTAGTTCAGTTTTATTTGCCATTATTTTTAATGGCAAAAATCTTAATTACTTTTGCACCAACTTACAGTAAACATCCCTTAAGTCTGCAAAGCTAAGAAATCACCACCTGTTTACCCATTCCATGATCCCTATTTTATAAGCTATATAAATGATTAGAAGAAAAATTGGAGTCTTGGGGTTCTTTTATAACATGTACACAACCTAGTTTGTTACTAGCACCTCAGTGGCATATCCAGCAATATCCTCATTCCTTTAAAAAGTTTAAGTTGGCCAGGAGTAGTGGCTCACGCTTATAATCCCAGCACTTTGGGAGGCCGAGGCCGGCAGATCATGAGGTCAGGAGATCGAGACCATTCTGGCCAACATGGTGAAACCTGTCTCTACTAAAAATACAAAAATTAGCTGAGTGTGGTGGTGGGTGCCTATAGTCCCAGCTACTCAGGAGGCTGAGGCAGGAGAATCGCTTGAACCCGGGAGGTGGAGCTTGCAGTGAGCCGAAATCACGCCACTGCACTCTAGCCTGGCGACAGGGTGAGACTCTGTCTCAAAAACAAAAAACAAAAAACAAAAAAAAACTGTAAGTTGAGGTCCCTGCTTGGTCTCTTATTTCTTTAATCTTTACATTTTTTTAAATTTAATTTTTTAAATTAATCTTTTCTTTCTTTTTTTTTTTTTTTTTTGGCAGAGTCTTGCTCTGTTGCCCAGGCTGGAGTGCATTGGCGCAATCTCCCCTCATGGCAACCTCTACCTCCCAGGTTAAAGCAATTCCCCAGCTTCAGCCTCCCAAGTAGCTGGGACTACAGGTGCCCGCTACCACACCTGGCTAGTTTTTTGTATTTTTAGTAGAGACGGGGTTTCACCATGTTAGCCAGGATGGTCTCGATCTCCCGACCTCCTGATCTGCCCTCCTTGGCCTCCCAAAGTGCTGGGATTACAGGCATGAGCCACTGCGCCTGGCCTAAATTAATCTTTTATCGAGATTGTGGGCATGGTGTTAACCTTCTGAACTTCAGATTTCTCTTTTATGAAAGAGGATAAGACCAACCATTTCCCTGCTAACATGGATAGCCAAGATAGTAAAGTGTAGGAAGTTTATGTGCGACCAAGGGAAGAGGCTGGCTCTGATGACATGTAGATCTACTTTAGTGAGGAAATATCTGTTCTCTAGAGTGAATAAAGCATGTTGGTGCTTACAGTCCAAAGGGGAAGAGCATGTAGAGAAAAGGAACCTGTCTAAATACTTGAGGTATGTTTTGCTGTTCTATGTGACCCTCTGTGACCTTCCCTTCTCCCTCCTCTTATGGCCCCAAACTCAGCTATTTGACTAAATGTTTCACTTCTCAACAAGTTATGTTGGTGTTACGTAGAGACAGACTTAATTAAAGTTTGCATGTGGTGAGTGAGAAAGAGAAGGGCATTTAAACTCACTGAGTCAGGACCTGTTAGAAAAAAAAAAAAAAACAGCTGTGACAGAATGACACAAGGAAAAGAAGGAGGTGCAAAAAGCCATTTGGTTCGAGCCCTGTTAATTCAGGCCAGGGAAGAAGTAATGCAGAGGCCCGAGGGGGTGAGTTAAGGACAGGCTTTCTGCCTTAACTCTCAACATGCTTGGTTTTATTAGTTTAGGCCAGGCGGCTGCTAACATTATTTTAGTATCTATTTTGTGAGTGATTATGTTGTATGCATGGGCAGGAGGTCAGGTGGGTCAGGCCTTTCTGCTCCAGACCATCTCTGCATGAGCCTTTTGCCTTTAGATCTTGCTGAAACTTGCCACCTGTAAAAGCAGACAACCTAATGGGAAAAAGAGCAGCACTTAAAATGCTGTTTTTTCTCCACTGCTCTCTAGTGTAAAGAACGTTGTAAAAATATTTCAAACTGGATTTTTTGTTTTGGTTGCGTTAACTCTTTGTTTGACCATCGTCACACTTTTCCCACAAAATTTACTTTCGGTAACCAGAGATGTTTTGGAGAAACTGAATATTATGTCTGCAAACAGAGGGAAGCAGTCAGAGAAACCCAAAGGGAGGCTTGCTAATGTTCTGATCGCTTAAACTCGTCTGTCCTATCACACACAATGACCACAGCTTTGGAAAGCTAACAAACCAGTTTCTTTTTTAGGGACTCTCTTTCATTTGTGTTTGAACGAAACGTCCATGAAACATGGACCAGCTCCAACCACAATGTTTTTGAGAGCCAACACCCAAAAGAAGAAGGGATGCAGTCTAGATCTTAATCCTAATTTCTTACCCAAATGCCCGTGTGACCTTGTCTCATCGTTATGCTTCAGTGCCTCAGTTTAACTTTACAAGGATCTACTGGCCTCATTGTTTGGGGGATTGGACTTATTTATTCACTGTTACTCAGAGCTGTTAGGTAATCAGGCGGGAATCATGGGCCCCAAATGGGGTGAAAGGGCAGTGGTATAAATGGGGCCAGATCTTTCCACTCTCCAAACTTTGGTTTTGCCCAGCAGCAAAAACTTCATTGTAACTAGCAGGTGCTGCAGTCTGGTGCAGAACAGCAATGTGGAGATGCACATTTGGTTATTAAAAAACAAAAAAAAAGGTGGCTGGATGCAGTGGCTCATGCCTATAATCCCAGCACTTTGCAGTCGAGGTGGGTGGATCACCTGAGATTAGGAGTTTGAGACCAGCCTGGCCAACATGGTGAAACCCTGTCTCTACTAAAAATACCAAAATTAGCCAGGTGTGGTGGCAGATGGCTGTAATCCCAGCTACTTGGTAGGCTGAGGAGGGAGAATCGCTTGAACCCAGGTGGCGGAGTCCACAGTGAGCCGAGATCGTACCACTACACTCCAGCCTGGGTGACAGAATCTGAGACTCCATCTCAAAAAAAAAAAAAAAAAAAAAAAAAAAACAGGCTACTGGCCTCACTCCCTTCTGGGCCCTGATGTTCGGAAACTCCTCCTGCTTTCTGTCTAAGCCCTCTGGAAAGCTTTCAGTTATTCCTTCACTCACTCAACAAATATTTGTCAAACATCTCCCCTGCTTGAGGCACTGTGCAAAGATGCTCTAGGACCAACTCTCCATTCTTGTGAATCTTCTGCTCAATGAAGAGATAATGCATGTTCGATAAATGAATAAATAAATATGCAGCACATCAGATGGTAAGTGCTGCGAAGGAAAGTTTAGCAGGATAAGGGAAGGAGAAAGTCTGTCAACTCTAACGAGGTGACAATGAGTAGAAACGTGGATTAAGTGGAAGACGGATATGCAGATATCTGGGGAAGAGCAGTCCAGGCAGAGGAAAGAACATGCACCAAGGCCCTGAGGTGGAGGCGTCTGGAATGTTCACAGACAGCAAGCGGTCTCATGGGGGAGTGCAGAGCGAGTAAGGAGGACAGTGGTAGGGGCTGAGGTTGGGAAAATAACCGGGGTCCTCTGTGAGCAGGGCCTACAGGACAAGTTAAACATTTTGGATTTCATTTTGAATGTGATGGGAAAAACCAATGGACTGTTTTGATCAGAGAAATGTTACCATTTGACTTTTTCTGAAAGAAGGACCAGCTGATTCCCTATAGAGAGTGGATTAAAGAGGGTCAAGAGGGGAAGCTATGGGACTAGTTAGGAGTCTGTTTCAGCGGAACAGGTGAGGGGTAATAGTGATGTGGCCTAGGGTATGATACCATGAGTAGAAAAAGGTGGTCTGATTTGGAATGCACTTCAAATACAGAGGTGAAAGGACTGAGGACAGTGTGAATATGGGATATGAGAAAGAATGATAGTCAAGAATGATACTTAAGCAAGTAGATGCCATTACAGAGACAGAACATTCTGGAAGAAAGACCATGGAGGAGCAGCTAGCTTGGGGGCTTCAGAGGCTGATGGGAAAATCCAAAATTGTGTTTCAAGCATAAATTACAGGGTCCATCTGAAGAAGAGAGTGCCTGCTTTCAAGGCAGAGCTATTTCATAGAGAGTAGAGGATCAAGGATGTCTCAGGTGGGCCAGAGGCGAAATGGTGTACTTTATAGGGAGAAAGCCACATTCAGGCTAGGAATCTGGGGTAGGATATTATCACTATGATACCTTTCTTTGACCAAGGAAGCCAATATTGACCACTAGACCCTAATGGCTGTTAGGTCTGGGTAGAGAGAGTCCCCTGGTTAGGGTCCTTAGTATCCAGGCTTCCAGATACTGTTCTAGCAACAGCTTGATCAAGGGTGAGACAGGCCAGTCTAGTAAAGACCAGAACCTAGATACCCTGCTTCTTACCATCTTCCCCACTGCCCTGCATCCAACATTGCTCCCTCTCTAAAAAAGTGGCAACGAATACTGGAAGGTCTTGGCTGCAAACAAGATGGTAAGAAAGAAGTTGAAAAGCCCAGAGTAGTCAGTGCAGAGGAGTGTGGCAGTCCATAATTGATAGAGGTCCAAGCAGGTAAATCTGCAGCAGCAGAGATGTAGTACAATAGGGAGAAGGGGTCCATTATGGAACAGGACTAGGGCAGGATGTTAAGGGACATCTATTTATTTACTTCCTTCTTCCTTCTCTTCCTTCCCTTTCTCCATCCTTCTCTTCCTTCTCTCCCTTTTTCCCTTACCCCTTTCATGCTTTGCATCTAAGCATTCATGCCTTCAGCAAACATTTATTTAATGCCTGTCGTGTACCAGCCATTGTGCTAGGTCTTGAGAACACTTAGAAAAAACATAGGCTTGACCTTCCTGAGGCTGAGAATTTAGTGGAGGTTGCAGGGGGCAGGAGGGGAATTCCCCAAATTCCCTCTTGGTTCAGTGGAAAAGGCAAAAGAGTCAAGGGTAGGAGCCACACAGGTCACCTGACCACACACGTTTGTAGTCTGTTTTCAATGTAAAATATGAAACCGCCCTGCTCTAGGCTTTCTTTGTTATCCTTTATGTTTCTGTTCAGTGAGTGGCAGGGCCTCTTTTCCTGTGGGTTTTTTTCAAAGTCTTATCATATGCACTATTCTGATGCTTCATTTTCACGCAGAAGTTGACGTTTTATATAAAAGGATATTATTGTTTGCTTGATGCCTTACAAGAACATCTTCAAAGATTTTTAAAAGAATTTTTATTAATATGCCAGGCAGGAAACACAGTGGTTAGGAAAATTGATTCTGAAATCAGACAGATCTAGGTTGAATGTAGGCTCAAATATCTAACAGCTGTGTGACCTTGGAAAATTTACTTTGCTGTTCTGAGCCTCAATATCCTCATATGTAAAAAATTACATCTAACTCATAAGGTTGTCATATATATTAAATAAAATGGGGTAGGTAAAGCATTTGATGCATAATTAAATACTCAATAAATAGCTCTTGTGAGTTGTCAAATGCCAAATTCACACGTCCAATGTTTTCTTCTAGTGTTTATCTATACCACTGTGTCTTTTACCTTTCCACATATTAATATCGGTTGCTCAATAAACTATGTGTGTCCAAATTGTCTTTTATGTTGCTTCACAGAATAATCATTTAGGGGAAAAAGAAACAAGATGAAACTAGAAAACCCCTATAGGCATAGAATTAGCAGCCACATATAAATTGATCCCAATTGCAGGGACACAATCAGGAATAGTAATTTGGGAGAACCCTGTGATTATTGCCTATTCTCAGAAATAAAACCCAGGAAAACTGCCCAACAGATGTTAAAAGTAAGAGTTAGGTTCTGGCAAATAGAGTCACTTCAGAACAGAGGTCCTCAAACATTCCACTGCAAGCTTAAAAAAAGTTTTGTATGACACATTTTGGTACTGTTCAACAAAAGCATTAACAGGTTTGCAATGGAAAATAGATTCCTTGACATATGCCAGTTACAATTGGTTAATAGTAGCTGCTGGGAGAGCTATGATGAAAGGCTATGAGGTCTGATACTGTATCCATGATAAAGAATGCTGTGACTCATTAAAAATATCTTGCATGGATGGGCATGGGGAATGTTGGTATGAGTGTTCTGTACTTGCCATTCCTTGTGAACACTGCTAACCGGGTATGTTTCCAGTATTAGTAATGCTTAAGATAAAACAAAAGTACCTACTTATCCTAAATTCTTATTAGGCTTTATTATTTACTCATTTATTCATCATTTTTTTTGCACAGACTTATCCCTTTAACAAAAAATACTTCTGAATCTGTGTTCTGTTCCAATCTAGAATTAATTCAATTCAGGAAAACATATATTGATAAGTAGATTTGCAATATAGATAAATGGGAAAAAACAGGAATAAAAGGTGGTTATTCCAAAGGAAAAGATGAACTGGTAATTCAGTGGAGAGAAACCTTAAGTAGAAAAGAATAAAGATTGAAAGTATTCAAAAGAACATGCTATGTATGGAGGACAGAAAATAGAGAGTTGCGCTCAGATTTACAATCATTCTTAGAGAATGAACTGGAATAATTACAGAGAGTCATGCTAAACAAAATTTCACAACTGGGAAGCTTCTTAAGTTGAAAAAGAAAGAAAATAGTTTGAAGCTCCTGGTCAAAGGATATTGCTTTGAAAAAAATTACTAATTTTACTGTTGATTAGTGTAAAATTATGATCCTCTTTATATTTTAAATGCATGAGCTAATACACAAATACCCTATGAAATGAATCAGCCTAGGTGGAATTATTAAAGCATTTGAGCAACTATATGAATCTCAATCACTCACTCAATCAATCTTTAGAAAAAGGACTCGCAGCAAATGTCAAATACAACTTTTTAAAAGTAATATGGAACACATAAACGTTTATTGTTTGCTTGTTTTATTTTTGACTTTCCCATCCACAATTTATCATAAACTGGTTACCCATTTGATTGGGAAATTATGAAATGCACTATTGAGGTCAAATTTTTATTATTCCTTATAATTTAAAATGATAATACTGGGCTGGTTTAAGTGCTTACTTAAACCAACTTATATACTAACAGCTCTCCACACTTTCTTTTGTCCCTTGCAGTAAGCAAGTCAATTTAGTGTTATAATCTTTAAGATAAAGGTATGAAGGCTTTGAGAGAGTGTGAGCCAGGATTCAAATCTCAATTTAACTCTGAAGCCTATGCAGTTTTAACCACAGTAACTATTAGTAGATTAATAGCTATAATTATATAAGAATTGATATGTTAATAGCTAATTAATGTATTAACTCTCCAACTGGAGTTGTTACAGCTAAGAAAGATGACCCAAGGTGGTAGAAGCTATAGGAAAACCAGAGTGATTGTTACGTAGGGCCATATTTCATCCTGAGGGGTCCCTTCATGGAAACCAACCATTCTTCCAGCACTGAACAAATTACCATTGCCAATTGGACATGCTGGGGAAAAATCATATTACCATATTGTTTAGCTCTTGGAAAATGAAGCACTCTTCATCTGTAACTTCATGCAGCCATATTCCTTTATTTTCTCTGGCTCTGGGTTCTCCCACTGGGAGTGCAAAAGAATGTCTTCAAAACTCCCCCAAGCACAGAACTTTCCAGGCCATGGAAGAACATGCGTGTTGAAGCCATCCATTCAGCTGCTCATTTAGGAATTTATTTCCTGGTACATCTATCTGCCTTTTCTCTGCCATGAAAGAACTGAGTCAATTCTCAGTTTTATTGGTATTTTAGCTTCTCAAATTGTGCAAGATCTGTAGATTTACAAAATGGTAGTGCAACGTCTCTCTTTAACTTTGCAATTTACACACTTACATGTACTTTTATCTTTAGTACCAGACACAACTGTTTTTTAATTTGTTAGAAAGTGTAGCTCAATAAAATACAACAGCAATATGTATTTTGGAGAATTTATGTATGTAATATGTATATGGAGAATTTAAAAAATTATATTGACTAAAGGAACAAAAGGGACTGGTAAATACTTTTATATATAGGTTTAATAACATTCAACTTTCTGTAAGTAGCCCCTCCCCCACCTTGATTTCACAGTGGCTTTGGAAAGAATTTAAATCTGATGCAAAATCACTGTATTAAATTTCCAAAGTCCCCAAATTCACCTTTAAATTCCTTTTATCCTTATCCGCTGGGTTATGACTTTCATCCAAGAGTTTCCCCCACATCTTTGTGGTTCCAGAATCAAGAAAATTACTCTTTACATTGGACTGATCTTTTGGCGGGTAAAATAAAATTTGCCTGGATAGTCTTCTCCAATCATGCTGTATGATCAGTTTGAAGTGGAAATGACCAGACTTCATTTGGACTACAGGAGAAACATTCTCCTTTAAAAAAAATGAAAACAAAATGTAAGTGAACAATGGGAAATGCTGCCCCAGGCCTACGTTTATAGACACAAAGACACAGCCTGAAAATTGGGTGAAGGGCCGGATGAAGAACAAACAGTCCATCAGTTTTGCTTAAAAATTGCCTAAGAAGTCCGGGCGCGGTGGCTCACACCTGTAATCCAAGCACTTTGGGAGGCCGAGGTCACGAGATCAGGAGTTCAAGACCAGCCTGGCCAACATGGTGAAACTGTGTCTCTACTAAAAATACAAAAATTAGCCAGATGTGGTGGTGAGCGCCTATAATCCCAGCTACTCGGGAGGCTGAGGCAGGAGAATTGCTTGAATCTGGGAGGCGGAGGTTGCAGTGTGCTGAGATCCTGCCATTGTACTCTAGCCTGGGCGACAGACCAAGACTCTGTCTCAGAAAACAAAACAAAACAAAAATGCCTAAGAATTGGTGTGAATAACTTTTAAATGCAGTTTTGGCTCTATATAGACACAGCTAGAGGGGTTAGATATTTTGTGAGTACATGGAGTATTAGAGCCAAATGAACGTTGTGGCAGCAGTCTACACAAATAATTTATTTGTCGAATATTTACTGAATTCCTAGTATGCATCAAATGAATATTATGGTAGGCCTTGGAGAATTACCTTGATGAAGTCAGACCTCTTCTGTATTTTGGTGGGCAATGACATTGTGTTTTTAAATAAGTGGCTGTGTTGTTTTTTAGAGGAAAGAAGCTAGGTCTTTTTCATAAATGCCATAGTTCAATAAATAGTAATACAGTTTCAAATACACCTGATTTATAGCAATGAGGTGGCTTAGTGTCTTTGTGGCTCTAATGCTAAAATATCAAGCTGCTCAACAAAGATGAGGTTTCAAGATACAACTCATCTCCAACATGATCCTTAAAATACAGGCAATTTCCACTGATTTGCACGAGAGGAGAGAAACTGAGATGTGACTACATAAAACGGTAAACAACAAAAAGTAATACGTCTTCTGCTCTAGTGCTTGCATTTATATATGAGTGTTTTTTGGTGGGACACCAATGAAACTCATTTCCAGTGGAATCCCATTACCATGCTTGAGGATGTGACTCGGGAGGAAGTTGGCAGTTTTCTAGTTTTCTACTTCTGCTCCTATTCAGCAATGCCTCTAACCACATCCACCCTGGGACAAATCTACCTTCTCTGATTCAGACAAAATGCCCACATACAAATCTTTCCTGGAGTAGGAAGTGGCTTAACCGTCTGGTTTTCAAAGATGTTGTGCAAGCAAAGTAAACAGGGAAGCTTATTGAATTAGTAAATTGAAATTAAGCAAATTATTTCCTACCCCTTAATAGTAGCTACCCAAGATGTCAACAAAGCAAGGATCAGTGTCAATAATATCAGAAGCAAGGCTAGCAGCACTTATTACAAGACAAACAATCCAGTGGCAGAGAGTAAATTTCTTCTAAGTTCCTGGATTCTAAACATCTCCATGAGATGTTTTGTATCCAGAGAAAGATTTTGTATCTTTCTCTGGGTCTTCCAAATTGGCAATTGGAAAAAAAAATTGCTATTAAATAATATTAATAAGAATGATGATGATGATGATAATGATTTCTCTGTTGGGATCAATGCCAAATTTATCAGTCCCATTTGCTTCCCTCCACCCACATTTTTGCTGTAAGCTAATAGGTATTCTATACAAGAAATAATTCTTACTCACAAAGTGTGTAATTCCATCCATAAAGAATCCCAGCTCCCTGCAGAAGCCTGGGTTTACCGATGGTTGAGATGCACTGATGACGCCTCAGATTGTGCCCTCTCTCTTGATTGAAAGCAGAAGGACCCCCACTCCTGCTTAGCCTCCTTACTTATGAACAGTGTCGATCCACTTCCTGTTCCCCTCTGTTAATTCATACCAGGACAGACACAAGATCAGAATGAGGCACCCAGCATTTCGGCACCTCCTTGGAGCAGTGTTGATGGGAGTAAGTGTTTGCAGACTGCAGGTTCCTGTTGAGGCTACCAGAGGGTGACTTTTCAATTCTTAGTTAACCAGTTCCAGCCCAGAAAAACAGCCACTGTACACTAGCACTACTCAATATTGTTGGGCTTTTTTCCCTCAACCGCCCAACTATTATCACTACCAATTTAAAATGAAATATGGAGCTCCTCATCTGGGTTTCAAATGAGATGCAATTGTCTCTTTGTTCTGCTGAAATCAATCAGAATCTTGCCCAAATGGGAAATTTCAGGTTACCACAAGGAATGTGTTTCCAGGGGTGTTTGCTCTGAAAAAAAAAAAAAAAAAATGTGATAATCATTACATGGATAGTCAATAATTGTAAGCATTTCCTCTTGGAATCACAGAGAAAAACATACAGGGACCATATCAAACTCAAAAGAAATAAAAAAGATCATTGAATTTCTATCTGATATATTAAGGCAGCTGGTTGGGGCCTATGGCCACACTGCCTTTCAGTGCTGCTGCATTTTGACATCATTTGTAACCCTGATTGAAGCTGCCACACTATTTTGCTAAACACAGTGCTGAATTTGTCCAAATGTTTTTTTCTTAAAGTGAAACACTCTAATAGAACCAAAGCTGCAATTCTCAAAAATGCAACATTATATTTTGTAGGTCTGGTACATTCTAACCTGTAAATGGCAGCTGATTCTAGTTCTAGGGAAAGGTCAAGATGCATTAGAAAATGAGATCTTCACGGGCAATTACAGGCACCCTCGAATGTCATATGGTATGTATATTAGGTCGTATGATCTGTACTTAAAAGGGGCATGGTTGCTGCTTCAGAGACAAATATTTCAAAATGTAGTAGGTTATTTTCCACCACACATTCCTGTCTTTTTCACTAGTTTAAAGCAAATGTCCTAACAGGCTGGGCAGATTCCACTTGCTCAACTCAAAAAAGACTTACCTTCTTAGTTTTTTTCTTCTGCTGTTTAATGCCCATGATTTAAATACATTATTTTAAAGACCAAGTGAAATGTCCTAAATAAAGGCTATTTGCACGTCAAGTTGGGATGCTCTCAACTGTGCTAGAATCCACCTTCAGGTTTCACTTCCCAAATCTCTGTCCCCCTTTTAAGTCCAAAGGGATTCATAAAGCAAAGTAACCCCAAGCAGGGACTAAATAGCAACAGGCTGATAGCCCTTAGTTGCTCTGGCTGAAAGGCAAGCAGAACGGTGAAAGCTGCGTGTAGAATGATTACTTCCACTGCTGTCTCATGGCTGTTTCACCAGAGGCACAAACTTCTGAATTAAATTGCCAAAACCCCACGTGATATTGCTCTAGAAAAACCCGGGACATTGTTTTGCGCCTTTGGACTAAAAGTCTCACCTACTTTACTTATACACTCACCGTTGACTACACACAGATGAATCCCATATAGGATAACTGGTAAGCTCTGCTAGAATATCCAGATGGGTGCAAACCAAGGTTAGATATGCTTCACAACAGATAAGCAAGAGAAGAGAACTAACATCTACTGGACATTTTCTATGTGTGCTTGGCCCTGCATGGCCTATCTCATTATATCCTCAGAAAATACTCAAAAGGCAGGTGTGCCTATCCCCACGCTGAAGATGTGAAAACAGATTAGCAAAGGAAGGCAAGATTTCCCAGGCCTGCTGTTAGTGGCAAAGCAGGGATTTGCATTGAGTGCTGCCCCACTTTAAAGACACACCCTTTCCCTAAAGCAAGCAGCCACTCAACTCTTAGTATACATAGACACCCACAGAGAGGAGGGTCTAGATAACATCTAGTTTGAGCCCATCGTTTCGGACCTGAGGAATCTGAGGTTAAGTGACTCACCTGAGGAAAGCCGAGTTAAGACCAGATGCAACTGACCTTGCCGGTCACTAAGCAGATAGTTTCACTTAAGGACAAACACAGTTTTAAGAATTGTGCCTGCTAACCCCAAATGTGCTCCCTTACCACCCTTTCCTGAATCTTGTCACTGCCAAAATTTCCCAACTGCTTTATATACATATGGATTAATATTTCCTTTCTGAACGCATTTGATAACTTATAGTCAACAAGAATTTCCCTAAGGCTTCATAGTTAAGAAATTAGGCTTTTGAGAGGAAAGAAAGTGTCTGTCGTAAAGTTCTACTTTAAAATATGGCCATGGTCATGATGATTCATGTGATATTCATGTAGTAATCTGCTTGACTTTAAGTAGTCTATAAAGCTTCTTGTCTCTCCTAAAAACTCTTTCACGCACATTATCACATTTTATTCTTAAAGGAACACATGAGGAAGAAAATTTGCAACAAAACAAACCTTGGGATTTTCTACTGTGTTTGTGGATTTTAATTTTCTCTTTTAATTTGTAAAACAGTGCTGAATTTGGCAAAATTTCTCTTTTACTTTGTAAAACAGTGCTGAATCTGGTAAAAATCTGGTAAAAGTAAGAGAGGGAGCAAGAATATGCTTAGGGCAGAGGGAGAAGAGAGATGGACATCAGCCCTGTGTAGATATTTGCATGAGAATTTGAATATAGGGGGATTATACCCCAGATTAATTCCTGATACTTATCAGAGTTTAGTAAATTAATGAATGAGAACCCAGGGACACATGGAGATTAAATATGGCTCGGGAAGCAAGAGGCAGACTGATGGAACAGACAGAAATTTACAGAAACATACCATAAAAACTGTAGCTCCCAAAACAATCCATCTGCCATGGCAGCTTACACCGAGGGTCTCTGGGGACCCTTTAGGTGCACACATGCCAAGAGTGCCCTCTGTTGTCTACCAGCAATACTAAGAAGCTTCAGGAAACTCATCCCTGCTAGAATGTACACTTCTTTGCCCACCAAGGTTTTTCCACCTGGCAAAGGGTCTGATAGGGGTTACTCCCTAGAATGAGAGCTTATTGAATCGATTGCAGAACATTGGAGTTTGGGGAGTCTTCAACAGTCACCTGATAACAGTCCTCCCATTATAGGTGGGGAGAGGGAGGCTCACTAAAGAGGAAGTGTCTCACTTAAGAACATATTGAGTTAGCGGCAGACCCTTGTCTTGAACCAAGGACTCCAAGTCTGGTGCCATGTCTTATGCAGCCTCCTAACCCTATTTTTGCCTCCTTCATTCTCTTTAAGAATGGATGGATGAAACAGAATAACAGACTCATGGGATACTTGAATAGAAGAAACTCCATA
Source organism: Chlorocebus sabaeus (assembly GCF_047675955.1). Lineage (NCBI taxonomy): Eukaryota > Metazoa > Chordata > Mammalia > Primates > Cercopithecidae > Chlorocebus > Chlorocebus sabaeus. The sequence goes on from NC_132911.1 coordinate 99,507,362, forward strand.
TTTTCCTAATAGAAAATTAAAGTATCTGACTTACCAGAAGTCCTTACCTTGAGTCACTTAAAAAGGGTAGATGCAGCCAGGTGCAGTGGCCCACACCTTTAATCCTGGCACTTTGGGAGGCTGAGGCAGGCAGATCACATCAGGAGTTCGAGACCAGCCTGGCCAGCTTGGTGAAACCCCATCTCTACTAAAAATAAAAAAAAAAATTAAAAAAAAAATTAGTCGGGCATGGTGGCATGTGCCTGTAGTCCCAGCTACTCGGGAGGCTGAGACAAGAGAATTGCTTGAACCTGGCTAAGTAATATAATGGTTGCAAACTGCAAAGCACACACAGTAGGAGTTCAGTAAGTAGGAGCACCCCCTTGGTGCTCCCTGGCAGCCAGAGATAGCGCTTCAACTAATTGACAAAAACAGTCATTTTCCCTAGGTCACAAAGATGATCCATATCTATTTTCTTCGTGTTTTATTTTCCTTCTGGATCTCTCTAGAGACATCTGTAACCAACAGAAATTAGATGCACAAATCCTTTTTGTTCCAGAGGGGCTTTGCAAACAGTTTACTCTCAAGCCGGTCCCAGACCCTGGGTTTCTCATGTGGTTTTCAGACTACCCATATTACAATAGAAAACCCACTTGGGAAATTGGAGCTGACAAGTCTTGAGCTGGTTCCCCCACTAATTTCCATCCCTGCACCATTTACTAAAAGTGATACAGGTGGGTGGAAATCAGGTGAGGCCTGCTTCTCAGAAGTAACCAAAGATGCCTGCACACCTCTGTGTGACACTCGGCCTATTCTTCCCGGGATGGCGAATGCAGTCAGGTGTGGGGCCTGGGCTTGTCGGGATACCCAAATATTTTCTTGGGAAGTAATCTCAGTTTATTAGAGTTTCTTGTCTCAATTCAGAGTATAGATTTTTGAATGCGTTTGCTGACAGATTGACCTGGACTGTGTTTTCCCCTTATTCAGGGAGCGATCGATCTTTATCAAAAGGATTTGTTGACTGACGGGCTTTCACGGTTCTAATGTGCTGTTTGATACTTTTAAAAGACATATGCCCCTTTGTATAATGAAATTATCTGATAAAACAGGGAATGAAGCTCAGGTTTTCTGAAGCATCTTAGCTCTTGACTGCTTTGGTGACTGCCAGGGAATTTTGTTTGTATTTGCCTGTGATGGAAACCTTACAACCTTAGTGAAATTGTTTTCGAATATTCAAGTTTCTAGACCATATACTGTGCTTCTAGGCCTAAGGGCCTGAACTAAACCAAGATTGTGTTTCCCTCAGGTAAGTACTTCCAGACACTCTATCCTCTCTGTCTTTACAACCCTCTTCTCCTCATTACTGTACTATGTAACACTAGATACGCATTATAGTCCACATAAAAAGCCATTTCTGTAGCATCTTGTCATCGGTTCATGGACACTGCTTTGAAGCCGTGTTGAGTTCTGAACTCAGAGCCTAACAGCAATGGCTCAAGTGCACCACACCGTATTATTTACCCAGATGGGGTTAATTGTTAAATAAAAGAATGGGCCCTTTCAGTTTACTTTTTTGCAATCTCTCTCACACTGATTATGGAAGACAGGGAAGTCTATGATAAATATCAAACTTTCTAATCAGAAGCGAGTCCAGTTGTATTTGAAATCTTGAACTTAATCCAGAATCAGGAAATGTAGCCACTTGTGTTACTGTTGCTGAAAGAAGAAAATGACCTTTTTATTGTAGCTTACATTCACTATTGTACTTGAGAGCTACAGGGAATGGAGCAAGTAAATGTAAAGGCTTAAGTAGAGTTTTCCTTTTAACAGGAAGGGTACAGCTTGGCGTGCTGAAACCATCATCTTATATTTTCAAGGGATTTTTGCCTAGAGTGAAGGCTGCACTGAAACCTAAAAATTGTATTTTGCCTAAAACTTTTTTAACGAAAACCTTTAAGGTTCTGATGTCAGTATGGCTAAATGGCTGCTACTATTAGCTTTATTCATTGACTGAGATATAATTTGAAAAGAGTAAATTTCACAGATCTTAAGTGTAGGGGTTTACAAATGTTTATATGTATGTATATACATAGGTAATACTCATGTATGTAACTATATTACCACTGCCTAGAACAAGAACAGTTTAGTGCTCAGAAGTTTCTTTTAGGCCTCACTCAGTCGAAGCCCTCAAAGGTAACCACTCTTCTAATTTCTGTCACCATAAGTCAGTTTTGTCTGTTTTTGAATTTTATGTCAATGGAATCATATTCTACATACTCTTTCCTAACTGGCTTCTTTTACTCAGAAGGATGTTTTTGAGTTTTATCCCTGTTGTTGTGCGTATCATACCACCATCTTTTCAGGTATCATACTATTTTGGAGAATCATTGTTAAGTGCAGTAGATTTCCTGAAGAGAGGCTTTCAAGGCAACAGCAAAGTAAGGAGCAAAAGAGATTTTACTTCTTATACTCCAGTATTTCTTGTTGACCTTACTGTGGTAATATCATAAAGAGGTTCAGAGAATTTACATATCTAATGCATAAAATATAAAAATAGATTTATTTAGATGTGTACATACATGTATGTATGCATATACAAAAAAAATTCACATTTTCATGAAATGTCATCCACAGATAAGTAATTTGCCACTAAAGTCAAATTCAGGACAAATCAGCAGATTTTATAGGACTACATGTGGAAAAAAATCTCTCTCAGACCTAATCAAGATGAAAGGATCAAACGTTAGGACTTGAGCTGCGCAGCCTTCCAAGAAGCATATAGTGAATGAAATTTTGAAGTTATTCTAGGTACATTTATTATGAGCCAGGCTGTTTCAAACTCTTTACCACTGTCTTATTACCCTGAGTTTCACAGGAATTGAAAAATTTGACTGGGTGTAGTGACTCACACATGTAATCCCAGCACTTTGGGAGGCCAACGCAGGTGGATCACTTGAGGTCAGGAGTTCGAGACCAGCCTGGCCAACATGGTGAAGCATGATCTCTAAAAATACAAAAAAATAGCCAGGCATGGTGGTGTATGTCTGTAATCCCAGCTACTTGGGAGGCTGAGGCAGGAGAATCGCTTGAACTCGGGAGGTGGAGGTTGCCATGAGCCAAGATTGCACCACTGTACTCCAGCCTAGGCGACAGAGTGAGACTCTGTCTCCAAAAAAAAAAAAAGAAAGAAAAAGAAAGAAAAGAAAAGAAAGGAAAACTAGCATAGGCTAATTATTTCAGTCATTAACTCCTCAGACATTTATGATCCACTGGATAATTGTTCTAGTTACTGTGGTCACCAGTAAACCAGGCAGATTAAGGTCCCTATTCTCATAGAGTTTATATTCTAATTGTAAATACACAATAAAAAGTGAATGACTACATAAATTAGTAAATAACAATCACTTCAGGTGGTGATTATTGCTAAGAAGCTAATAAAAAAGGTTATGGGTAAAAAAGCAATGGTGGGATTGAGTCTGTTTTGGGTGGGGTGTACAGGGGAGGCCACTCTGAAGAGGTGAGATCTGAGCAGAGAATAGGGAGAAGGAGCTGATCATGCAATGATCTAGGGGCAAGAGCATTCTGGACAATAAATAACAAGTGCTCAGGCCCAAGGCAGGAACTGGCTGATCTGGCTCAAAGGAGAGAAAGCCAGTGTAGCCGGAGCTTGGTGGAAGGAGGCAGTGGTGAAGATTAGGTCAGGGAAGTAGGCAGCAACGTCCTGTTGATTCTGGTAGGGACACAGTGTCTTTTAGTTTCAAATGTAATGGGAGATCATGGGGGCATTTTAAGCAAGGGTGATGACATGACCCGATTGTTTCTGTTATTGAAAGTTTATTCTGGCTGCTGTGTGGAGAATGGATGGTAGAGTCGGGAAAAAAATGGAAACAGGAAGACCAGGTTATTCAAAGAGGACTTCAGTTTAGACTTGGATAGCAGCAGTAAAGAGAGAAATGAGGATGTAGGGTCCATTATTACCTTGGCAGGCAGTAAAGCCAACAGACTAACTAATAAATTGGATGTAGGGTATGAGAGACAGAATGGTTACCTTTTCAGTTGTTGGCCAAAGCAAGTGAGTAAAAGATGGGGCCATCAAATGCCATGGAGAAGACTGGAAGACTAACAGTTTGGGAAGGAGATACCCCTAAGTTCCATTCTGGCTATGTTAAGGTTCAGATACAAATCAGATTAACAAATGAAGGCATTAAGGAAGCAGTGGATATAGTCATCTGGCAGTCAAGGGAGAAGTCAGGCCTGGAGACAAACATTTTGGAGCCATCAATATAAAGTCAGTACAAAAAGCCATAGGATTGGATAGGTTGACTTAGGAAAAGCTTATGAAGGACAAGACAGAGTCCCACGTATGCTGACTATATTGCCATCAATTTTGTCTTCATCATAATGAAAATCATCATTATCACTATTATTTTTTATTGAGCACTAAATATTCTAGGCAAAATTGTTCTAGGCTCAAGAGAAATATTAATAAAAAAGAGGAATCCTTGCCATAAGGAGGAGAGGGGGAGGCAATGAAAAGTTGGAATAATAAATGCCATGATCGTGGTTAACTCAAGGGGCAGTGGAAGCAACAGACTCTGCAAGCCAGACAGGCTTTGATGAGGAGGTGACATTTGGACATTTGAATTGGATGCGTGGATCTAAAGCAGTGTTATCCATGGAGAAAGCCTTCCCAGGCAAAGGGGGGCATTTACAAAAGTGGTAGACACACAAGGGGCAGGAGAAATCTGGAAGCTGACAGTGGTTCTGAGTGAATGTGGTGCAGGGAGTGGACATGGCAGGAGTGGAAGTTGAGAAGCATCTGGATCATCAATACCTGTGAACATCGTGCCAGGAAGATTGAAACTCTATCCTGAAAGGCAATGGGAGAGGGACACATGGTAGACCAAGAAGTCCTTCAGAACATGACTTGAAGCTAGAGAGGACAGTGTGATGACATTGGTGACTATTGTTTAGCTTCTCTAGGCCTTAGTTTCCACATCTGTATAATGGGTGAAATAATAAATACATGGCAAAGTTGTTGTGAGTATTGAAGATAGTAAGTGTAAAACATTTATACTCAATGCAGAAAAAGTGACAGTGATTATTTCTGCTACTATTATTAATGGACATTTATAAAAGTTTCTTTTATAGGGGGAAGGATAATAAATCATTATATTAATGTGAATAAAACTGATGAGCCCTTGGTGTGAGGAGGAGAAGACAGAAGTGAGACAGCTTGCTAAGCGACAGGCCAAGGAAAAAGTAGGGGTGGGAGGGAAGGAAAGGGAGGAATCGCAAATGACTCTCAGGTTTCAGAACTTGGCAGCTGGATAGGGTGGTAAAATACTTTTTTGAAATTGGAAATACTGAGAAATAAGCATGTTTTGTGGAGAAGGGGATGAGTATTAGTTTTTAAGATCTGTGAAGCTTTATGGGTCTGGAGCTCAACAGAAAAAATTGGGCTAGAGATGCAGATGTATACAGTTCACATAGACAGGGGAAAGTGTATTGAGTGAGAAGACCAAAAAGAGGATTATAGACCCATGGGGAACATTGAGATGTAGAGATGGAGCTGGAAGTGTCAAGGATGTGGGTTAAGAAGAAGCGAGGCAGAGCCATAGAGGGAGGTCCAGAAGGGCAGCTGTGAGGTGCGTTCCTCATCCCACTATACCCAAAGGGATGCTCACATACACTGGCCCCCCAAGTCCTTGCCTCTTCTTAGAGGAAGGAAGAGATATCTGCACCTTTGTGCTAAACCCAAATATGATTGATTAAAGTGCAGAGTAGGAAATGTTCCATCATATTGGCAGAAATCATAAAAAGGTTTGGCCTCTTCCAACCTCCGTTTTAGTGCCAGGCCCTTTACTTCTGGACCCTACACCAGAAGGGTGTTGGCTGTTGAAAGCTGTTGGCTCTCCTGGGTCCCATTCATACAGGGCCAAGGGAACCATAGAACTCAGAGCTGAAAGGGATCTCATGGATCATCTAATTGAATGCCCAACTCCCTTATATGAAAGGTCAGGACACCAAGCCTCAGAGAAGGCAAGATGTTCAAACAATTGATATTTTAACTATAATTAAAACGCTTTCCCAAGATCTCTATTCAGCAGTACTGCTGCTGTACCTTACTAGGTGATAACGGCCTAAGGTGAAGGCCTGCACTGGAGATGAAGTTGACATCTCACAAGTACTCGAATCCTGCCAAACCCAAATCTAATGGTGGTAATCCAGACTTCAGAGTCAAAGAGTGAGAGAGAGACGAGGTCTGCCTCCAAACAAATACACTGTTCAAGCCAAAATTGGGAAATACCTCAGAAAAGGAAATGCAAAGAGGATAATATGATTTTCCAAGATCATTTTTAGAGGAAAATCGCTGTGCAAAGGCTCTGGAGAGGATATTGAATAAGGAAAAGGAAAAACAACATGTGATTTTTGTTGCTTCTGAGATCCAAATAATCAAAGGAGATTGTTCCATGAAGCACTGAAGACCTTTTTATGGAATTATTGAGAAAAATGAGACTGGGAAGTGATCCAAAAAGAGGTGATAGCCTAAATTAACTAATAGATTAGCATAATTATTTTTGCTCTATTCTAGAAATTAGTTCTTATGGCAGAGAGGGTAGTTTTCTACCCCACTCCTATTTTTGCTTTTCTCCTTAGAAGCAGAACCCTGGTTTTTAGCTGCATATATTCCCACATGGCCAAAAGAATCCATTTCCCAGGTTCTCAATGGTATAATGGGTATAAATAGAAATGTGGTATTATTAACAGGAAATACAGTGTTATTAACAGGAAAAGTATCCTTTTCTTTGAGACGGAGTCTTGTTCTGTCACCCAGACTGGTGTGCAGTGGCATGACCTCGGCTCACTGCAACCTCTGCCTCCCGGGTTCAAGCTTTTTTTTTCTTTTTTCATCCAACTGCATTCAACATGGACATGGTGGCCCTAATTCTAGAAGCCATCCTGGCCCATGAAAATGAGGGCCAAAAAGGAAATACCCACACCAGCCCTGGACTTCTCCCTTCTGAACTTTTGTTATACAAGAGAGAAGTAAACTTCTATTAAGTTTCAGCCACATTGTTCTATTAATGCATCTCAGCTTAATCCTTACTGATGAGCTTGTTTTCTTTTATTTGGTTTACAACACATATTACAGCAAAAACCACTGATAATAGTAACTTAAAGAATATGATCAAGAAGTTAATTATGAGTTTGTTGCATAAAAAGGAGTACCTTATATTTGTAGAGTGATTTAAATTTCACAAAGCACTTCTTACCTTATTCCTAAAATACATCTTTACCTTCAAGTAAAGAGGTGGGTGGATCACCTAAGGTCACCTAAGGTCACGAGTTCGAGACCAGTCTGGCCAACATGGTGAGACCCTGTCTCTACTAAAAATACAAAAATTAGCCAGGTGTGGTGGCACACTCCTGTAATCCCAGCTACTCTGGAGGCTGAGGCAGGAGAATTGCTTGAACACGGGAGGCAGAGGTTGCAGTGGGCCGAGATTGTACCACCGTACTCCAGCCTGGGTGACAGAATAAGACTCTGTCTCAAAAAAAAAAAAAAAAAAAAAAAAAAAGCTAAAATATATAGGCCAAGTGCAGTGGCTCATACTTATAATCCCAGCGCTTTGGGAAACCAAGGTGAGGATCACTTGAAACCAGGAGTTTGAGAACAGTCTGGGCAACATAACGAGACTCCATCTCTCCAAAAAAAAAAAAAAACAAAAAAAATTGATTTGGTGGCACACACCTGTAGTCCAAGATACTTGAAAGGCTGATACAGGAGGGTCACTTAAGCCCAGGAGTTTGAACTGCAGTGAGCTATGATTGCGCCACTGCACTTCGGACTGGATGACAGAGGGAGACCCGATCTCTTAAAAAAAATAGCTAAAATATATATTCATGTTCCCATGGTGATTTCTAGCTTAGCTGTTTATTGTTTATGTCCTCGACATCAATTCTTAATTTCTAATGGACTGTTTTTCATCAGTGAATCATGGATAATGATTTCTTATGTATATAGAATTACAGCAAATGACAGAATGCAATACAACACACTGATTATAAATATGAATCCCGGCTGGGCATGGTGACTCATGCCTGTAATCCCAGCACTTGGGGAAGATGAGGTAGGTGGATCATTTGAGGCCAGGAATTCAAGACCAGCCTGGGCAACATGGTAAAACTCCATTTCTACAAAATATAAAATGTTAGCTGGGTGTGGTGGCATGCACCTGTAATTCCCAGCTACTTGGGAGGCTAAAGTGGGAGGATGGCTTGAGCCTGGGAGGTGGAGGTTGCAGTGAGCTGAGAATGTGCCATTACACTCCAGCCTGAGCAACAGAGTAAGACCTTGTCTCAAAGAAAAAAAAAAGTATTAATCCCAATTAACTCCCAAATTGCTGTGTGACATCGAGCAAATTACATTTCTGCACCTTGATTTTTTGGTTGTACAGTGGATATCATATGCATATGCCACTTGAGGATTTTGTGAAGTCATTGAAAAAATGCACATGAAGTATTTATCAGAGTTCCTGACACACTGTGAGGGCTGAAGGAGCATTCTTGTTTTACGCAAACTGTCTAGTAAAGAACCTTGATATATCAGGGTCACTCAACAGACTGCATTGCTCCTGCTGTACATCCTTTGCAACTTTCAGAAATCTCAGGAAAATTCAGAGATTAGAGTAAGTTCAGTGGTCCTGAGAAAAAAAGAGAGGCCCAAGGCCAGAATTAGAGGAGGAAAGCTGGCCACCTGCCACAGCTGTCTTCTGGGCCATGGAGGAGGTCCTGGGTCCTGAGCCAGAAAAAGAACTTTGCACACTAGCTGATGAAAGACCGTTTTACTCTGTACCCTTCGTGCTCCCCAGAGCATGCCAGAGTCACAGACTCAGACTACTATTTGGGATTAAGTCAGCCTCCAAGATCATTCAGAGAATAATAAAGACCCTGTGGGAGTCTCCAGGGTAAGTGCGCCAGCCCTGACAGGTGACCAGGGCAGATGGGGAAGGAAAGCCCAGCCCCATGTGGACAGAAATGACACCATGAGAGTGAATGCAAGATGGGCTCCTGCAGGAGCAAGAGACCCTCAGAGAAGCTCATGCAGATAACCATGGAGGCAAGGAGCCTGGGGCATCTGCTGACTCCAGTAGTGAAACCAGATCAAGGAAATGCCAGGAATGTAGACTGCATGCCTAGCACCAGAAAGAAGCTTTCTAGTGGGAAAGGGTCTGCAGTGAGGCTACAACACCTATCCTGAATTCTCAGGGAGGATACTGCCTAGAAGCCCCACGCCATCACTTACCAGTGGGGTGGCCTTAAGTCAGTCACTGAGTGTGTAAAATAAGCTTGTGCTCAACAGTAAGTCTTCTGGAACTGGGTTCAGGCCTGGATTCAATTCACTAGCTCTGTTTACATAACCAGCCAAAGCCTCCATCTTCTCATCCTTAATACGGATATTGTAATACCTATACCTACCTTATAGTATTGCTCCGGGGCAGCACTGATTGATAGAACTTTGGAGATGACAGTAATGTCCTACACCTGCATAGTCCAACACAGTAGCTACTAGACACATGTAGCTATTGAGTACTTGCAACATGATTAATGTGATTCACAAACTGAATTTTCAAATTTTATTTCATTTGAATCTATCTAATCCATTTAAACTTAGCCACATGTGATTAGTGACTATCTTATTGGACAGCTCTAGAAATTAAATGAGGCCAGGTATGGTGGCTCACGCCTGTAATCCTAGCACTTTGGGAGGCCAAGGTTGGTGGATCACTTGAGGTCAGGAGTTCAAGACCAGCCTGGCCAACATGATGAAACCCCACCTGTACTAAAAATACAGAAATTAGCCGGTGTGGTGGCAGGTGCCTGTAATCCCAGCTACTCAGGAGGCTGAGGCAGGAGAATCGCTTGAACCCAGGAGGTGGAGGTTGCAGTGAGTGGAGATCGCGCCACTGCACTCCAGCTTGAGTGACAAGAGCAAAACTCTGTCTCAAAAAAAAAAAAAAAAAAGAAAAGAAAAGAAAAACCTAAATGAGATAATGTCCTTTATCACTGTGCCTGGCATCAGAGCTCAAAAACTACTAGTTAGTGTTTCCATTTAGTCTCGATTTCCTCATCTGTGAAATGATCTTAAAGATATAATAGTACCCAAGGCGAGGCCTGGCTGTTCACACCTATAATCCCAGCACTTCAGGAGGCTAAGGAGGGAACACTGCTTGAGCCCAGGCCAACACTCTTATAGCAAATCTATTGTCCTATTGTTCAAGGCCAGTCAGGGCAACAGAGTGAGACCCTATCACTACAAAAAATAAAAAATTACCTGGGTGTGGTAGTGTATGCCTGTAGTCCCAGCTACTCAGGAGGCTGAGGTGGGAGATTGCTTGACCCTGGAAGGTTGAGGCTGCAGTGAGCCATGTTAGCACCACTGTATTCCAGCCTGGACAACAGAGCAAGACACTGTCTAAAAAAAAAAAAAAGAAAAAGATAGTATCTAATTCATGAGGTTGTTGGGAAGATTACATAAAATATCATGGATGAGACAACTAGCACACTGGTTGGCACATTACAGGTGCTTAGTGAATGCGAGTTTCTTTTCTCCTCTATGTAAAGTTCTTTGGCACGAATGAAATCACTGTCTAGTAATGCACAAGGCTATTGAGAACCTATAGTGAGATTCTTGGCAAGCAATTGGATTGTTCAGTAGTCACGTGCACATCTCTAATGCTGGCTTTGGCTGGAAAAAAAAGTCTGCTTGAACAAGCAAGAAAAAAAAATATTGGCAGTGATATGTGCACTACGAGAGTTCCACAAATATGCATTTGGCAGAAGCCTGATTGTCCAGACAGATCACAAACCACCAGGCAACGCACCTGCTAGACAACAGGGAATGTTATTACTGTTATAAAGATATGATTTATGAGTAATCTATACCCCAGGCAAAGACTCTCTTATAGCAGACCTATTGTCCAGACTAGTCATCATCTCTCCAACTGGGGAAATGACAGCACTGATGGAAGAGACAGCAGAGGAGACCATGGAATTAAGCAAAACGCTTGACCCTTTGGTCCACGGGAGGCTGAGCCCCAAGACAGGAAAAGACGCTGTGTTGTAGCTACTTATCCAGATGTTGCACAATGACTGGTGTGGCAGAAGAAAACAGAACAACTGCAGGTGCGTTGGTCTCCAAAGGAGTGACTGTTTCAGCCTTCTAACAGATAGGGGAATTTTAAGCAATGTCTTGTCTGAAAGAAGTCAGAAAAAGAGAAAAGACATGATCAGAGATTGTCTCAGGAGGAGCAGCTTTGCTCATGCCCCCCAGATCATTCCCAATATCTACTCACTGGTTCTTGAAGGTCCAGCTAGAGACTGGATTCTTTCATTCAAGGATGCCTTCTCATGGGTAAACTGATACAAGATTTGATTCCAAGTACAGGTTTTAACTCTTGGGCTGTGGTGCCTTTAAACCTTAGAAGTTATTTATTATGTTTTCAGATCGTTCCTAAAAAATAAGGAGAGGAACGGCAATAACCTAAGTATACGGAGTCATTGAAGTGATTTGTGTCATGGAGGGATGACATTTGCTACGGAGATGGCAGAAAGATATTAAAAAGGGGACATTTCCTACCAGGGTTGTGCTAAAGAAAACACATTTATTTCACGGGAGATTATCAAAATGTTGTAATAGTATTACAAAAAGCCTTCTGAGGACAGAATTTGAATTCCCTTCTTCTCTATCACCACCATCACTATCACCATCATCATCATTTCCCTTGCACCAGTCTGCTAGGGAGCTACAGGTATGGAATTTATAATTATCATAGCAAATTCACACTCACAATGTAGGTGTTGTTAGTCTCATTTTACAGATGAAGAAACTGAGGCTCAGAGGGTATAACTTAAATAAGTCAAGGTCATATAGCTAGTAAGTCACAGAGTTGGGATTCAAATCCAGATATCTCCTACATATGCCCATGAGTTTTTCATTACCAAACTGCCTCTCATAGTTAAAAACAAACAAAAACCAAAACTCTTTCTGTCTCTAGCACCCAGCTCTCTGTTTACAGTGGATGCCAAATTCAGCTAACGCAAGGAACCAAATTTTTAGTGTAATTTAATGTTCATTAATTTAAATGGTCACATGTGAACAGTGGCTACCTTGTCCAGTGCAGCTCTAGGGGCCAAACAAGAGAATGTCCTTTATCACTGTGTCTGGCATCCAGACTGAAACTGCTAAACCTTCATTCTGATGTCTAAAATTTGTTGAATACAATGTATGGACCATTTCTTCCCGAACATGTTATTTCAATAAATTAATTGAGACCAGACAGTAATAAATAAGAAGTTATTCTTGTTTTGTGGTTTTTCATTCTCTCATACTGTTTTACTTCTTTCCATGTTTTGATCTTCGTTGTTTCTTTGTTTATAGCTGCTGTAGTAGCTGTAAACTCTGTGGTGTTAAAGCAAAAAATATTCTCTAAAATAAAAAAAATATGGTATTAGGAAACATATGAAAAATTATGTGATGATGCACTAACCAAAATCCAAAATTGCAGATATTGATACACAGCAGTATTTGCATAGTGACTGACGATTTGATACTTTTACATACTTTATTTAGTACTATTCGTTAAATTCTGTACATTCTCTACCTATCCCTAAATTCATCAACCTTTTTTTTTTTTTTGAGACAGAGTCTTACTCTGTCACCCAGGCTGGAGTGCAGTGGCGCTGTCTCGACTCACTGCAAGATCTGCCTCCTGGGTTCACACCATTCTCCTGCCTCAACCTCCCGAGTAGCTGGGACTACAGGTGCCCACCACCATGCCCGGCTAAGTTTTTTGTATTTTTAGTGGAGACGTGGTTTTACTGTGTTAGCCAGGATGGAACTTTTTTTTAATGTTCATTTTAATGGTCTCTTCCTATATGTGTCTTTTATTATAGACTACTTTAAATACTCTAAGTCAAATTCTAATTATACCACACTAATCAAAATAAGTTAAACTACAAATAAATGATTAACAGCCTCATTAAAGGAAAGGAGAAACATGGTGATCAGATATTGGAAGGAATTCCTCTTGAACTGGCTTTGGTAGGCAGCACTAAAATAATACTTACTGGGGAGAACAAAGTATACAGATCAAGTCTGTGTTGTCCCAATAGATGAACCAACACAGACACAGAGAATTCAGAGTCAGCTTCACGCGGGAGGGGTGACTTCTGTTGACATAGCTGCCCAAGCATCTGGATGGATTGGGGCCAGGGCTCCGGTGTCTCTGGAAGCTTGTCTGCCAGGAGGACAAAGCTGTGGCCCCAAACCTGAAAAAAAAAAAGGATCACCCACAGTTTTGTTGTTAACTACCCAAGTTCCCTGACAAATTGACTGTTCCATAAAATGGTTTTGTTTTTGTTTTTAAGATTTACAAAGAGGAAGAAAATGCTCCTTTTAACAACTTCTCAGATTTCAGTTTTGTCCCTTTTGTTACATTTCGGGTTATCCATTCCAAAATACTGATTCTATTTCATGTCAGTATCATGAGGGCTAAGAGTTCCTGTGGGCATTATTTCATTTGGTCCCTCAAAAACCTGTCAAAGCTGTATAATCGCTATACATTATTCAAATGAGAAAACTGAGATACGAAGTGAACTAACTTGCATTTAGGTATTTAATTGAACATGTATCTGTGCTCATTGTATGCCAAGCAATGAACTCACCACTGGCCCATGTGACCTCCTTGGATCTACATAACCATCCTAGGAAGTGGGTTTTATTCTATGTATTTTAGAAACTGACAGAGGATTTAAATAGCATGCCTGCAGTTATCAATCATAGGAAGCTAGAAATTCCAGAATTCATGGAACCTATGTCTGTCTAACTCCAAAGGCCTTGGTCTATTTATGTTGACAGTTATGAGGTGGAAGAAATGTATAATTTTTTCTCATTCCATCACTTAAACAACTATCATGCCTAAAATTTCCTGCAGTAGAGGAATGGAGCTTCTTTCCCACTAGCTAGCAACGTTTTGATCTTAATTCTATGATGATACTCATGTAATCAATTACTACATTATAATTACTTCAAATTAGTTCAATATTTAAATAAACATTGGACATCTCTTTCCGGTGTAGAAACTCAGAATTAAATGGAGGCTAAGAACTGCCTTAGAGTTCGTTATGTGACATTGCATAGCTCAAATCATGCTAAATCAAGATTAGAATCAACTGTCCCATCCAGTGTGCTAAGAAGACCATCTGACTGGGTGATAAAGACTGGAAGATCACACGAACCTCTGAGAGTAACTGAATGCAGATAAAAAACTTGGACGTCAGCCGGTTCTTCAAAGTAACAGGCACCTTTGCCCTTTCCCTGCCCTTCGCTCTGCCCTCAGCCCCTCACCTCGGGGCCACTGCAGGAGTCCTGGAGGTTGTGCTGTCCCCACTTTGGGCCCCCAGGAGCTCTGACCCTGCCAGGTTATGGTGAAAACCTTCCTTTTAATCTATGCTCTTCTGATCAAGAACTCCCAGCAAATCCTTCGAGTAACACAACTCCAGTGGACACCATCCACCTTGTATGGAAAGGACAAGGTGCCCCATGGCCTTGGCCCTTGCTTGTAACAGAACATCCATTATTTTGTCTGCCTTATAGTAGGGGTACTCTGTGAGATTTAGTTTGATAAAAACTGTCTGAAGGCCACCAGCCTCCTGCACTATGTTCAGGCACCTTCATTTGTCCCCAAGGCCGTTTCTCAGGACCTTTTTCCACAGTCATTAGTTATGGCACACAGTAATAAGATTGATATTCTTTTGTGTCTCATGGGGATTATTTCTAGAATTCTGAGCTATATCTAACTGTCTCATATCTTATCACCCTCAGCCCAGAGGCTGGCTCCCTGGCAGCAAGGCAGGCCCTTAATTGTCCACAGGCTACCATGGTTCGCTCCATGTCAGAGCCTTTGCTACATCAGAGCTTCCTCAACTTGTGAGTCTGCTGCCAAAATGCCAGCTCCATCCTTCCTGTTAATGTTCAAGGATCTACTTCCACTGTGTCTCTTAGTTCAAATTCCCTAAAAGGGTTAATCTGTGGTTTTATATTCATTGCATTGGTAGGTCATAGGTCATGTGTCCACTCTGTTCCAATCATCTGTGGCCAGTGGGTAGCAATGTGCTATGATACGGCATTGAGGATTGTCCCTTTAACAGGAGCAATGGGAAAAGGATGTTCCCAGAGTAGAATGCCATTGGCAAGGTAGACATTTCAGACAATCTGCTATGAAACTGTGTACAATCAAATTACTTGAACATTTGTCAACCTCACTATTCTAAAAATGTCATTATTTTAGAGTTTGTATTTTGCTTGGGGTCTCAGTCTTAGTACTGAGCATGAGGTTGGGGTATGGCTATTTGATACATGTCTGTAGGGCAAATGAATAGATGAAGTAACAGCTTTGAGGATGAGTAGAGAGATGGACATAGCACTCATGAATGGATAGACAGAGTCTCCATAGCACAGTGGTGGAACACATGAGCTCTACAGCCACACTGCTTGGGCTCAAATCCTGGCTCCGCTGCTCCCTTGGCAAATTAGTTAACTTTTTAAAAATTTTTTGGCTCAGTTACCACATCTTAAAACAGGAATACTACTACTACTATCCTCATAAGGCTTCTGTGACAAGTTAAATGAGTTAATCCATAGAAAGCACATAGAATAGCACATGGTATATGGGGACTTCTCAACCAATTCTTGCTATTACTGTTATTGTAACTATTATCATTGATGGGTGAAGTCATAGGGCAGGATGCATAGTTAAAGGACAGACAAAATGTGACGAAATGCCTTATGAAAATCAGAAACAACCTTGAACTAATGACAAAGAGAAACAAGACAGAAAATTGTTGCCAATATCAGAGGAAATATAAAACTAAACCTGCAGCTTACTCATGAGAGGGAAAGAAAATGTTGTAGACAAAGTCATGGGGGAAAGCGTACCTAGGCTGGCCAGTGTGGTGGCTCACGCTTGGAATCCCAGCACTTTGGGAGGCCAAAGTAGAAGGATCACTTGAGTCCAGGAGTTCAAGACCAGCCTGGGCAACATAGTGAGACCTCATCTCTACAAAAACATAAAAAATTACCTGGGCGTGGTAGTGCACGCCTGTAGTCCCAAGCTACTCAGGAGGCTGAGGCAGGAGAATTGCTTAAGCACAGGAGCTTGAGACTGCAGTGAGCAGTGATTGT
This sequence comes from Chlorocebus sabaeus, assembly GCF_047675955.1. Classification (NCBI taxonomy): domain Eukaryota; kingdom Metazoa; phylum Chordata; class Mammalia; order Primates; family Cercopithecidae; genus Chlorocebus; species Chlorocebus sabaeus. The sequence goes on from NC_132911.1 coordinate 99,523,590, forward strand.
GCCATTCCACTCAGCTTGGACAACAGAGTGAAACCCTGTCTCTAAGAAAGACAGAGAGAAGGAAAAGAAAAAAGAAAAGAGTACCTAGGCAGTATTTGTGTCCAAGATATGTATCCAAAGAGCTGGTAATTACTTCCTTGAACAGGACACTGCAATGAAACCAATGTTGTTGCCTGTTTCCATCAGTTCATCTGTCCCATGGTGATGTTCGTCAGTATTTCTGAGGGGACTCTGAGTATGTTAAATGCAGAGGATTAAGAATACAGGCATAAGCAAGAGGACTCGGTTAGGATTCCAGGCGCATTCCAACTACGGAGACTAGTCAGTGTCGATTTTGTGAGCCATAAAGGACACTTTGTTGCCACGGCCCCTGGGCACAGTGGGGCCCAGCTGAGGGAAATCTCTGGGGACCTGAAATCCAGAATGTGGTCTGATTGCTGAGTCATGAGCCCCAGCACAGGCCTGAGTCCACCTGGAAGAAGGCGCCTCTTCACTAACTGGCCTGCCCAGAAGGGGCGTCTTTCTGCAAGTTTCCCTCCCAGAGGGACCATCTTTTTCTAATTAGCACAGAGGCCCATCAGCGCTTGCAGCAGCCCCTGTGTGCAGCCCTGGGAGGTTTTTAAACCAACTGCAAGATAAGTTGGTTTTCAGGAAGAGAAGAGATTAATGGGGCCACAGAAAGACGGATGGGAGCTTGGCGCTGCCTCTGCCTCCCCTCACACACGCTGTGGCTAGCAGTGAGGCCAAGGGGAATGACCCTGAGTCGAGTTACATATTTTTCACACCTCCTACTAAAACTCAGCAAATGCTTGACTTGCTGTTCCCAGCACAATTTTTCTTCCTGCAAAACGTGTTGGGATTATCGCTTTTAGCCACATGTGTGCTGAAAGTATTTTGTAGGGGCTCCAGGGGCTGCAACTGTTCAAATCCCTATCCTTGAGAGGGAGCTTCGGGAGGCAGGGACCCAAAGTGCCTGTCCGAGAGCTCCCCCATAGAGGGCTAGCTCCCACTAATTAAGTCCAGTTTCCAAGACTGAATCAAAGCTGCCATCCCAATGATTTTAAGAGTCAGGAGGTAAAATACAAGTTTCAACCCCAACACCTTCCCCTTATCCATCTTCTTGAGCCATTTCAGGACATTGGGTAACGTATGACTTTTCTTTAGTCAATTCGAGATATTATCTGCTGAAATAGCTCTACTGGTATGAGAGGGAGGTTTCAAAATATGTAACAGATGCACAGCTGCCACCTGAGATGATGCATTATGAAGTCGAAACTGTCATCACCTCCCCCACCACCCCTACCCTCACCCCGAGCACATATTTGTTCATGTGGTTTACACCTGCGAGACTGTGGGATGCAAGAGAGGAATCCGATTACTGTTTGGGAGACAACCCCATTTCTAAAATCGATCCATGTATCCTTGTTTCCCTGGAGAAGCTTGAAATCTCTTGCCAACTCTTCTTGTGGCCTAGCTGAGTTAAAGCTCCAGTCTAAGTTTTCTGGAATTTGGTACCAATGACTAACTCTGAGGCCATCATCCAATCAGCTTTATGATGTCTCTCCATCTCAGTCTCCCCATTTGTATCCTGCCAGGAGGGCAGAGCAATTTTTCAGTGCCTTCAAAAGTAGGTGCTATTGTGTACTCTGGCTAAAAGGGAAATGGAGAACTCCTAGCCCACGCTCATCTGAGGCAAACAATGACTTTGTTTCACTGTATTTAGGGGGAGGGTTCCTGCCACTGTCTGATAAAAAATACTCTCTAAGTCAGTAAGTACCAGCAACAAAAAAATAACTCCTGAGAAGACAAAGACAAGCAGAAGGCTATTCCAAGAAGTTGGCATGGGCAGGCAAGAGAGACATAATGAATGTCTGCTCAGAGAGGGCCCTTCTGCAAGAATACAAATTGAAAGAATTTCTGCTCACCAAGACCCTTGCACAGTTTTTAATTATATGTTGATATATTCACTTGATTAATATTGATTTACTCCACTAGATTTTAAACTTCGTGAGAGCAGAGAATCTGTTTTGCCCCTCATTGTATTGCTTATGTCCAGCATAGTACCTAGCACGTAGTAGGTGCACAACAAATCTTTTCTGAAGGACAGAATACCCCCAGAATATAAGCTGTACATCTGAATAATAGATCTCTAGAATACACTTCCCATTCTCTACGGAGGGAGCTCTGCCTGCAGATATGAATGTGAGGCAAACTTAGTCGTATTAATTCAAGTCTTTTTTTTTTTTTTTTTTTTTTTTTTGAGTCAGAGTCTCTCTCAGTCACCCAGGCTAGAGTATAGTATCACAAGCTTGGCTCACTGCAACCTCCACCTCCTGGGTTTAAGTGATTCTCCTGCCTCAGCCTCCCGATTAGGTGGGATTATAGGCTTGTGTCACCATGACCGGCTACTTTTTGTGTTTTTAGTAGAGACGGGGTTTCACCATGTTGGCCAGGCTGGTCTTGAACTTCTGACCTCAAATGATCTGCCTGCTTCAGCCTCCCAAAGTGCTGGGATTACAAGTGTGAGCTACCGAGCCTAGCCAAGCCTTTGTTATTTTATACACAGGTTGGCAAGTGCCACTGATCACCATGGAGTCTACTCTCCCAGTCTGGGCTCTGCAGCTGCACCCATACTGGAGCTGAAGCACTTCTTAAGCTGTTCTTATTCTTCACTCCTGGAGGAGAGGCAGGAATTCTTGTCCTTGGCTTTGTAAGCTGCTACTTCTCATCAATGCATAGGTTTTGTGTGCTATCCTAGATGGGTCAGTTGAGGATCAAAGTTTACTAGTTGTGTTCGTTGAGAGTCCCAACACATAAAGTCATATCCTAGGCCTCCCTAAAGCATCTTAATTATGCATGTAGTCCCAGCCCTTCTTACACCTTTATTAGCCTATGAACCTAGAATTTGGTTCATGTCTGTTCAATCCTGGTTCCAGTCCCATATACCCCTTTCTGTTTATCTATGTCAGGAGAAGGGAAGTTAGTGGCAGGACCATCTCTGAAGAACTCACAAGATATTCACAACAGCATTGCAGGTTGGACTTTCCTTTTTCCCTAATCAGGAGATAAAAATAAGTGTTTGAATGGGAATGTCAATAAACACAGGGGTCAGAAGTTGGACTTAGATGCTCAATTATTAAGGCAATGAAGATTAATGTCTCAGCATCACAAATGTATTGAACACTCATCCACCTACCAGAGGGAGTTCCACCCAGCCATAAGCCATTTCAAAGACTTGTATCCCAAAGGAGAGAGCAAGAAATTGATGTATTTTTCACAAACCGTGGACAGAGGGATGAGATTTTAATTGATGCTTTGCTTTGTCCTTTTGGTTCTCTATTCTGACTGCCTAGTGATGAAGGATCCTTAGTTTTGGTCTATTGAGGAAAGTATCTCACTGTAATAGCAATAATGATCAGAACACCAGAAATGTGGACTGCTCGAAGCAGCACTTTGGATCACATTCCCCAGTTCTTGGGGCTTATAGTTGACTAGCCCTCTTCTCGCTTCCAAGTTTGCAAAACTGCTGGTAGCCAAAGTGAAAAAGCAGAACCTCACATTCTTTTCTTAGTGAGCACATTGGGTAGTGTGTCTTTACTCAGACTATTTCTGCCTTCCACCCCCAACAAAACATTGGGAGGTGCAACATGTTGCTAATACCTCCACTGCAGAGCAGACATCTCCATCCCTCATCTTGTGCACACGTATCAACACACCACACTGCAGATAATCGAACAACTCTAAACCCATACTTATGCAAGTAACACATTACCTTAAGGAGGATCCAAATTCTGAAGTCTTCTCCTAGTTCTACTTTCACAGAATGTAGGGGTATGATGTTAGGTGCAAATGGAAAAACGAGACCTGGCTTATTGTTTAGGTTTGCAAGAATGTGTTTACTCCTTTCCTGGCCCAAAAGCCACAGAGTGCTCTGTTGATGCCTACATACTCTGAAGAAGTGGATGCTCATCAGATTTAATAAAATAAGAGGAACATAATAGAAATTATTTCTGCTTTGGGTATCACCGGACTCCAATAATTTTTTAAAATTCAAAACACAACTATTTATTAAAAGAACAAAACATGATTACTAATGATTTTTAGGTTAAAGATGAGCTACAGTTTAGAACAATATCTAAAGAAATTCCTGGAATCAACCTAAATGCCCATCAATGAAATTGTGGTACATATACACCATGGGATACTATGCAGCCATAAAAAAGAAAGAGATCATGTTTTTTTTGCGGGAACATAGATAGAACTGGAGGCCGTTATTCTTAGCACACTAACACAAGGACAAAAAACCAAATACCACATCTTCTCACTTATAAGTGGGAGCTAAATGATGCAAACACATGGACATATAAAGAACAACAGACACTGGGGCCCATCAGAGGGTGAAGGGTGAAAGGAGGAAGAGAATCATGAAAAATAACTAAGGCGTTCTAGGCTTAATAAGCTAGGTGATGAAACAATCTATACAGCAGACCCCCATGATACAAATTTATCTATATAACAAACCTACACATGTGCTCCTGAACTTAAAAGTTAAGAAAAAAGAAATTCCAACACAGGGATAAGCAAGTTCCTTACTCATTAGCCCTTGTCTGGTATTAATCATCCTGGTTTCTCCTAAACTGGAGTATGACGTTGCTCATCTCAATTAGACCCTGTAATGTTAGAGTAAATGATTACTGGGCCACATAGATAGATCCAGAAGAGTAGAGAGCAATTTGCTGTTAAAAGCCTTTGCTGGAAGTTGCTTTCAAATTTTCATTGTTTTCTTTCCCTAACTAGCACATGAATAAGTCCCTTACATGACTAAAAAGGCAATTGAAGACCTTACTATTCTTCCTGAATCCTCTAAGGTTAGCTCTTTCTTACTTTCTCTTTTATACCAGTTGCACAACCCTTCTCCCATAAACAGCATGAATGGCCTGGTTACCTTCGTTCCACGCAGAAGTGGCTCCTCCTTAGGTGCTGTGGAAACTTCCCCCTTGCTCTCCAGCACTCTGTTAATATTAGCAAGTGGTCTCCATAACAACTTCTACTTCACAACCAAGATGTCAGACTGTTTTCTTCTTCAAAGGGATCAAATCCCCTTTCTGCGATTTCATATTTTCCAGAACATGATTTTAACCTGCAGGGTTGCTGTTTCGCCAATCCAAATGTCTGGCAAAACTGAGCAAACTTATGTTGTTTAGTTTTATATGTACATTATATACCATATGTATGTGTAGGCTGGGATAAGAAGTGAACAGTATGTTTTCAAAAACACCCCAGAATTTTAATAAAAATAGTCTCCAGCCATATTTCTTGCGGGCTATCTTTGTTAATGTGTGATTCTAATTGGGCAGTACTGGATCTTAGTTTCCTCATTCATACAATGAGGGGCTTGGACTAGATGGGTGGTTTTCAGACAGTGTCTCTAGAGTGACAGGATTTCACACACATATTCTCAGTGGCTACAGAGTGTGGGGTAGAGGGATCTGGGGAGCTGAGTGAGCAGAAGTCATAGCTTCACATCTCTACTTCACAGAGGAAATCTACTTTTTATGTGTTTTATACATGAAGTTTCTAAGTAAGATTTAATAAAATTAAATGCTTGTAGCTTAACCATTTCTTTGGAAACCACTGGCCTATGTCAGCTCCAAATTTTGTCATTCTTGCTCTAAGCTTTCAAGAAACTGATTAAAATTTTAGTTCCCATTATACCTCATTGGTATAGACCCTGTTAAGGTCAGAGTAAATTAGGGTGATGGAGTGGAGAATCAGGCAGCACTGGAGACCTGGATTTTAAGCAGCAACGCTTTAGAATCCTCGAAGAAATTTGGTCCATAAAATAGTGATGCTTACTTACTAAATATTTTTGTTGTTGGGAAAAAAATAATCTTGTGCTGCTCAAGAAATCAACCCCAAACCTCCTTAGCGAACATTTTTACAGTTGTCAAATCTGAACACCAAGGATTTAAGGTGCTTCCAAGTGAGAATGCTTAAATTTGTCTGAAGCTTGAAGCATTCTTCTACCTAAAGGAAATACAGTGAAATGTCAATTATGTATTAGACAAAATTCCCCTGCCAATTAAAAATAAATAAGTAAATAAATAAAAATAGAATTTTGGATGTTTGAGGTCAGTTTTCCATGTGGTGATACAACAATCTGTTTGCTCAACTAGCTCAGCCTTTTCATCCCTGGTCTCAACCTGAACACACAAGGCACTGCATCCCCCAGGCAGCCCACCTGGGGTCCTTTTGATCACCAATTGGCCCTTCACACTTGTTCGGCCCTCTATAGTAATAACTGAACCCTGACCTCTAGTGGCAGGAAAGAATTAGCAAGAAGAACAATGGGGTAGTATCTGAATTCCTAACTAAGGGAGGTTTCCTGTGGTCCATGGGTCCTGTGTGGCCCAGTTGCAGAGGCAGCTAATCTGGGAAACTAGTGACACACAACAGTGAGTAACCTGTAAAATTCCCAGTCTCAGGGACCTCAGATGTTACCATCCTGGCTCAACTGAGAAGGTGGGGGTATAATCCTAGCATGAGAAACTTTTTTTTTTCTAATCTAGTAGGACTGACCCACATGGGACTAAAGGATAGGAATTGAGGATGGATGGGAAGGAAAACATATTCATCATAAACCAACCTTATATGCAAGGCAATGAAATTTGGTTGATAATTTTAGAAAAAAAAAATTTCCTTCTTAGGGGGACATAAAACTTCACTGGAAAAAATAGAACCTGTTTCTGGTAACAGCATAAATAATTTCCCACAAAGATAATGTTGAACAGAAAGAGATACAAAGAATATATGCAAAATTCTAATCATACCAGATTCAAATCTAATCTCTGGTGACAGAGGTCAGGATCGTGATTAAAGGGTGTATTGACCGCAAGAGGACATGAGAGAGCTTGCAGGGAGAATGAAAATGTCTTTTGTCTTGACCTGGTGTTAATTCCACAGGTATGTGCATATGTGAAAATTCCTCAAGCTGCACATGTAAGATTTGTGCACTTCGATGTATGTAAATTATGCTTTAACCAAAAAAAAAAAAAAAAAAATCAAATTAATACAATAGTTCCTGCTTATCCACAGTTTTGCTTTCTCTAGTTTCAGTTACCTGAGGTCAACTCGAGTCTGAAAATATTAAATGGAAAATTCCAGAAATAAACAATTCATAAATTTTAAATTGTACAGCACACCTTTCTGAGTATTGTGATGAAAGTGCCGTCCTTCTCTGTCCTGCGTGGAATGTGAATCATCCCTTTGTCCAGTGTATCCACGCTGTGGACACTAGCCATCCTTAGTCACTTAGTAGCCATCTCAGTTATCAGATAAGCAGATCACAAGAAGAAGAAAGGTGAGTATAGTAAAATAAGATATTTTGAGAGAAAGAGGAAGGGAGAGAAAGAGAGCAGGAGGGAGGGAGAGACATCATATTATAACTTTTATTGCAGTATGTTGTTATCATTGTTCTATTTTATTATTAGTTGGTGTTAATCTCTTACTGTGTCTAATTTATAAATTAAACTTTACCATAGGTACATATGTATAGAAAAAAACATATAGGATTTGGTACCACCCAAGCTTTCAGGCATCCACTGGGTATCTTGAAATGTATTCCCTGCAAATAAGGGGGGGGGTCTACTGTAAAAACATACCTGGCACATAGTTTGAACTTTCTAAATATTAATGAAATGAATGAATTAAGTGATATTTCAGCCCCATATTATCACCAAAAGAAAAGCGACTGGTGCCCGGTGCGGTGGCTCACGCTTGTAATCCCAGCACTTTGGGAGGCCAAGGTGGGTGGATCACAAGGTCAGGAGTTCGAGACCAGCCTGACTAACATGGTGAAACCCCATCTCTACTAAAAATACAAAAATTAGCCAGGCGTGATGGCAGGTGCCTGTAATCCCAGCTACCCACAAGGCCGAGGCAGAAGAATCGCTTGAACCTGGGAGGCGGAGGTTGCAGTGAGCTGAGATCATGCCATTGCACTCCAGCCTGGGCGATAGAGCGAGATTCAGTTTAAAAAAAGAAAAAAAAAGTGACTGGTTTAGAGAAGAAATAGGACAAAGAGGAAGAGAAGAAAAAGGAAAAGAAAGACAACAGTCTTTTAGAAACAAGATATGGAAGAAGGTCAGGAGAAGAGAATAAAGAGGACAAAATACGAGAAGGAGAAAGCTGGACCCACGTGAGGATAGAAATGCTTTTCTCACACTGTTGCTTTTCCCTATGATTGCCCCTGAAAACTATTCTCTATTTAGAAATAACCTTTTAGCTCTTAGGAAAGATTTAGTCTTTTTTAAAGGTTTAATTTCAAATTTTCTTTCAAAAATATTTCTTCATAAAATTTTCATTTTGTATTTTTGTTGTTGTCATTGTTGTTTTTTGAGACGGAGTCTCGCTCTGTCGCCCAGGCTGGAGTGCGGTGGCCAGATCTCAGCTCACTGCAAGCTCTGCCTCCCAGATTCACACCATTCTCCTGCCTCAGCCTCCCAAGTAGCTGGGACTACAGGCGCCCGCCACCTCGCCTGGCTAGTTTTTTGTATTTTTTAGTAGAGACGGGGTTTCACCATGTTAGCCAGGATTGTCTCGATCTCCTGACCTCGTGATCCGCCCGTCTTGGCCTCCCAAAGTGCTGGGATTACAGGCTTGAGCCACCGCGCCCGGCCTCATTTTGTATTTTTTATAGGAATGACTAAAGTTGTAGCTTTACACTTTGAGCCATAAGTTGTCTCAATTGTCTGTGAAATATATGAGCCATTTCCTGAAAGATCATCTATTGAGCACATATTTATTGAATACCCAACACGTGCCAGACCCCATGCTGGCTGCCAGGAATACAACAGGAAACAAAGCCGACCGAAACCCTGCCTGCCTGATGCTGCCACTCTTAGTTTCCTGTATTTATTCTTTAAAGACACTGGCATATCTAATTCACAATATCTAACAGCTGTCTTAGAAGCCATCATATCCCTCTTAGCTGTTTTGTTTTTGTTGGTGTTAGTTTTAATTAAAGTTAGGTGTTATTTTGTTTGTTTGGTGATTGGATATAGAGGTAATAATAATAATAAAGCAAGAACACTTCTGGAATATATAGGTTAATTATTTTTTTTCCAGTTGTCAAGCTGCCCTTAGTATTCTGGCTCTTGCTTTTCTCACACTATAGCCAGAGTGACCCACGAGGAGTGAAGTTACGACTCGAGCTCTGCAGCCTGAGCAATAACTTCTTATACTGAACAGAATGACATGAAGCAATAAGCTGGACACGGGATGCGGGCTTCAATACTCACCCCTGCCTCCAACTGTCCATAATTAATAGCCATACAAAGTCTTGAAGACCTTCAGTGACAGTCTCCTTCCTAGTATGATGCAAGTAATAAATATAACAATAGCAAACCTTTGTTTATCATATGCTATTATTGTTTTAAGATATATATATGTATATATATATATTTAATTTACAACAATCCCATATAAAGTGGGTACAGACGGGGAAACTGAGACACAGAGAGTAAGTGGAAAAACCAGAATTTGACCAAGCAGTCTGGATCCAAAGTCAGCTTTCTTCGTATAACCTTATCAATCAAGAAGATTTTCATAATTTTATAAAATCAATGTGTACAGGACAGAGAACAGGGGATTCCTTGGATTTTAGACTTCTCCACTATCACTTACTAACTCTGTTAACCTTAATCACCTGACCTCTTTGGATCTCAGTTTTCACATTTTACTTTATTTTATTTTATATTTTATTTTTTGAGATGGAGTCTTGCTCTTGTTGATCAGGCTGGAGTGCAATGGTGCCATCTCGGCTCACTGCAACATCTGCCTCCCAGGTTCAAGCAATTCTCCTGCCTCAGCCTCCCCAGCAGCTGGGATTACAGGCGGATGCCACCATGCCTGGCTAATTTTTTTGTATTTTTAGTAGAGACAGGGTTTCACCATGTTGGCCAGGCTGGTCTCGAACTTCTGACCTCAAGTGATCTGCCCACCTCAGCCTCCCACAGTGCTAGAATTATAGGTGTGAGCCACCACACGTGGCCTAGTATCCACATTTTAAAATTGAAGGTGTTGGTCACTTCCAGCCTTTAATACCCTTGAGCTTGAGGAGCTTACATTTCAAGATGCCCTTAAATATCATTCAGCCGTGATTTTACCTAGATGATGGAATAATCTGGAGAGCTTTGAAAATATATAGAATCCAGAGCCTCATCCCAGATCAACTGAAACCAAATTTCCAGGGGTAAGGCCACAGATTTTTGTTGTTTAAGTCTACCCAAAGGATTCTGATATGTTTTAGAACCATTGAATTAGTTCAACTTCTCTCAGTGCTTGTGTCCTCTCCGTATCATTTTTTTCTTAGAAAAAATGTTAAACATACAAAAAAGTGGAGAGAATATGATAATAAACCCATCACCTAACTTCAACAATTATCGACTCATGACCAATCCTATTTCATTTTTATTCCCACCCACTTCATAGATTTCTTGGCAGGTGATGGTAAACCTGTTTCCCTTAAATACCTCCAAAGTTGGAGGCCTCACTACCCCCGGAGACGGCTGGTATTAGTTAGAGTCCTTTGAACTGAAAATGACAAAAAAAACCCAATCCAACTCTAGTTTAATTAAGAGAGACCACCCTTTGGAATGATACTAGGGTATTTCATACTCTTCAAGAAAGAACTGGGTGACAGAGTTGTGGGAGAATAAGAGGACTGTGAGATGCAGGAATATCTGGAATTCAGAACTCAATGCTTTTCTCTCTGTTTTCCGTCTCTCTCTTTTCTCCTCTTCTCTCCTCCTCTTCTCCCTTCCACTTTTCTCCCCTCCCCTCCACTCTACTCACTTTCTCCTTTTGATGAGAAACTCTTCTCTAGTTTTGCCTCTTAGAGCTTAAGCCACAGGCAGCACGACTGTTCTTCACTCCCAGATCCCGTAATCCCAGGGACAGGACTCTTTGGTCTGACTTGGGTCAGATACAGTCTACAGTGTATTCCTATAATAGCCATGAGGGTGTGGAAAGTTACTCTCCAGAAGTTGGGATGGAGGAGATAAATATTCTGGCACCCATCATGTGTCCAATCCATTGTATTTTTAGATCTCACTGACTATTGAAAATGTCTTTCTTGTAGAAGACCAATCCCTCCCTCTGTCAACCTCCACCTCTAGGTTTCTACTCCACTCTGGAAACACACAGACCCTGTCTGTTTCTCTTTTCATGTGATTTGAAAACAACTATGAAATCCCCATTTAATCTTCTCCCCCCTAGGCTAAACAGCCCTGGTTCCTTCAACACTTCCTGGCCTAACATGATTTTGAGCCCTTTCTTTGTCCTGGTCATTCTTGTCTGGATGGGATCCAGTTTGTCACTTAAAAATTGGCACCCAGACTGAAGGCAATAAATATTCCAGATGTGGATAGGCCTGCAGAGCCAAGAGCAGGACTAAGCAAGCCCCATACACCACACACATGTGCACATGTACATTGTGGATACAACATTGTGTCAGCACCACTGCAGCCTGCACTCCTCCTCCGGAACCTTGAAATTCTCAGCTCAGGCCAGGTTTGCAGTCAGCTAAATCCCAGCTCTCTTCATGGGAATGGCTGTTAATCCAGCAACCCCTCCTTTTCTTCCATCTTTTCCTTGAACTCAAAATATTGATTCCAGGTTTTAAACCTATCTTGTTAATTTGGCCCGATTATTCCAGGCCATCAGAACCTTTTGGAATCTTTATTTTGCTCTCTCAAATATTAGTTGTCCTTCTCAGTTCTGTCAGCTGCAAGTGTGAGAAGCAGGCCTTCTTTGTCTTCAAGTCATTGGAGTCAAATTTAAAGAAAACCAGTCAGAACCCCAGGACACAGGAACATACTGTTAAAGACTTCCTTCTTATTAATGTGGCACCATTAATCAGCTTCTTTTGCTATGATGATTCGTCACTGTACAGAACTACAAGTCCACAATTCCGTATTTACAGTTCTAAAATTTTAAAATAAATAAATTAAATTAAAAATCCCTCTCTTCAACAAAATACTAGAAAATCAAACCAACAGCACATTTAAAGGGTTATATGTGATGACCAAGTGGGACTTATCCCAGTAATCCAAGAGTGGTTCAACATGAAAAATAGTGAAGGTAACACGCTACAAAAAGGAAGAACACCTCAATTTTTTGCAGAAAAGTATTCAACAAAATCCAACACCTTTCCAGGATTAAAATATCTCAGAAAACAAGGAATAGACGATAACTTTGAAACATAATAAGGAGTGTATATTTTTAAAAACCCACAGCTAATATCATATTCAATGGTGACAGACTGAAAAACCTCCCTTCTAAAATCAGGATGCTTGTTTTAACTAGTATTATTCAATATTGTACTTAAAGTTCTAGTCAGAGCAACTAGATAAGAAAAGAAATAAAAGACATCCAAACTGGAAAGAAATAAGTTAAATTGCCTTTATTTGTAGATGAGACAGTCCTATATATAGAAAATTCCAAAGGATCTATAAAAAAGCTGCTGAAGCTAATAAATTCAACAAAGCTGCAGAATATACTACTACACGTATAAAAAAAGTTGTTTCTGTATAGCAACAATGAACAATCTAAAAAGAACATTAAGAAAATAATTACATTTATAATAGTGTCAAGAATAAAATATCTAGGATAATTTAACCAAGGAGGAGAAGGGCTTGTATACTGAAAATGATGGACCATTGATGAAAGAAAGTAAAGACTTAAATACATGTGAATACATCTACGTTCATGGATTAGAAGATGTAATATCATTAACATGGCAACACTGCCAAGTGCTCTACAGATTTAATACAATCTCTATCAAAATTCCAGGAATTTTTGTTTGTTTCATTGGTTGGTTTTGTTTTTGTTTGCAGCAATGGAAAAGCTGGTCCTCAAATTTATATAAAATTCCAGGGAGCCCTGAATAACCAAAACAATCTTTTAAAATGAAGAACAAAGCTGGAAGACTCACACTTCCCAATTTCAAAATTTATTACAAAGCTATAGAAATCAAAACAGTGTGGTACTGGCATAAATATAGACATATAGACAAATGAAATAGAATTAAGAGTCTAGAAATAAACCCATACATCTATGCCAATTAATTTTTCATGAGTGCCAATTGCAGTCAATGGGGAAGGAATAGTCTTTTCAACAGATGGGACAGGACTGTGATTTCCATGTGCAAAAGAGTGAAATTGGACCCCTTTCTCATGCCATATATAAAAGTTTACTCAAATGGGATCAACAACATAAATATAAGTACTAAACCCTAAACCTTTCAGAATAAAACCTAAGAGTTAATCTTCATGATTTTGGACTTGACAATGAATTTTTGGATATGATACAAAAGTCTAAATGACAAAAAAATAGATAAATTGGCCTTTATCAAAATTAAAACATTTGTATATCAAAGGATATTATCAAGAAAGTGAAAAGACTAACTACAGAATGGGAGAAAATATTTGCAAGTCATAAATATGATAAGAGTCTAATCTCTAGAATATACAAAAACTCTTACAACTCAACAAAAACAAAAACAAACCCAATTAAAAAATGGGCAAAGGATTTGAATAAACATTTTCGAAAGAAGATATGCAAATGGCCAAGAAGCATTAGTCATTGGAGAAATGCAAAGGAAAACCACAATGAGATACCACTTTACAACCACTAGGATGGCAATAATACATTTTAAAAAACACATAAAGTAACAGGTGTTGGTGAGGATACATACTTCTTGCTCCACACATGCATAAGACCCTCCATTATCGACATTCCCTCCAGACTGGTACATTTGTTATGATTGATGAACACATGACACATCATAATCAACCAAGATCCTTAGCTTACATAGGGTTCACTGTTGGTGTTATATATTCTTTGGGTTTGGGCAAATGTATGGTAACATGTATCTGCCATTATAGTATCATCCAGAGTATTTTCACTACCCTAAAATCCTTGGTGCTCTGCTTATTCATGGCTTCTCTCCCCCGCACCCTAACCCCTGACCACTCTAATCTTTTTACTGTCTCCATCGTTCTGTTGTTTCCAGAATGGCACATAGTTGGAATGTCATACAGTATGTAATCTTTTCAGGCTGGCTTTTTTCACTTAGTAATATGCATTTGAGGTTCTGCCATATCTTTTTCTGGCTTAAAAACATATAGATCATTTCTTTTTATCAATAAATAACATTGCCTTTTTCTGGATGTACCACACTTTATTTGTTCATTCACCTACTGAAGGACATCTTAGTTATTTCTAAGTTTTCACAATTTTAAATAAAGCTGCTATAAACACCTGTGTGAAGGTTTTTATGTAAACATATGTGTTCACCTCCTTTGAGTAAATAGCAGGGAGTAAAATTGCTAAATCATATGGTGAGAGTTTGTTAATTTTGTAATAAACTGCCAATCTTACAAAAATAAAAACGATCAATTATATGCCAACAATTTGGATAACTTTGAAGAAATGGATAAGTTCCTAGGAGTACACCACCCGGCAAGACCTAATCATAAAGAAATAAAAACATCTAATATCTAAGCAGACAAATAACATGTAAGGAGATTGAATCAGTGATCAAAAACCTGCCAACAACGAAAATCCCCAAATTAATGGTTTCACAGGTGAGGTCTACCAAGAATTTAATGAAGAATTGATGCTAATCTTTCTCAAACTCTTCCAAAAAACTGAAGAGGAGGGAACACTTTCAAGCTAATTTTACAAGGCCAGCTTTAAACTTATAGCAAAGACATATAAGGACATTATAAGAAAAGAGAATTATAGACTGATATCCTTGATGAACATAGATGCAAAAATCCTCAACAAAGTACTAGCAAACCAAATTCAACAGCACATCGGAAAGATTATATGCCATGATCAAGTGTGATTTATCCCTGGGATGCAAGACTGGTTAAACAGATGCAAATTAATAAATCTGACGTACCATATTAACAGAATGAAGGATAAAAACCGTATAATCTTCTCAAAATATACGGAAAAAACATTTGACACAATTTGGTATCCTTTTATGATTTAAAAAAAAACTTTCAACATATTAGGTAAGAAGAAATATACCTCAACATAATGAAGGTCATGTATGATAAGGCCATAGCTAACATCATACTCAACAGTGAGAAGCTAAAAGGACTTCTGCTAAGATCAGGAATAAGACAAGTATGCCTGCTCTTGCTACTACTATTCAATATAGTACTGGATGTCCTACCTAGATCAATCAGTCAAGAAAAAGAAATAAAATACATCTAAATTGAAAAGGAAGAAGTTAAATGGTTCCTGTTTGTAGATGACATGATCCTGCATTTAGAAAACCCTACAGATTCCACCAAAAATTGTTAGAAGTAATGAGCAAATTCAGTAAAATTGTTTGATACAAAATTAACACACAAAAATCAGCTGCATTTCTATATAGTAACAATAAACTATCTCCAAAATAAATTAAGGAAACAATCCCATTTACAATAGCATGGAAAAAATAAAATACTTAGAAATAAATTTAACCTAGGAGATGAAAGATTTATGTACTAAAATCTATAAGACATTGATTAAAGAAATTGAGGAAGATAAAAAATAAATGGAAATATATTCTGTGTTCAGGGATTGGAAGAATTAATATTAAAATGTTCACAATACCCAAAGCAATCTACATATTTATTGAATGCCTATCAAAATTTTGATGACATTTTTCATAGGAATAGATAAAACAATCCTAAAATGCATATGCAACCACAACCAAACACACACACACACACACACACACACACACACACCCTGACCAGAAAGAAAAACAAAACTGGAGACCTCACACTTCTTGATTTTATGCTACATTACAAAATTATACTAATCAAAACTGTATAGTACTGACATTAAAACATATGACACAAAAACCAATAGAACAGAATAGAGAGCTCAGAAATAAGTACAGACATATATGGTAAAGTAATCTTTACAAGTGCACCAAGAATACACTATGGAGAAAGGACAGTTTCTTCAATAAATAGCATTGGGAAAATTGGATATCCATATCCATAGGTGCAAGAATAAAATTGGATCATTGTCTAACACCATAAAAAATTAATGCAAAATGATTAGAGACTTTAAGATCTGAACCCATAAAATTTCTAGAAGAAAACAAAGGGAAAAAGCTTATTGACATTGATCTCAGTAGTAAATTTTCGATATGACACCAAAAGCACAGGCAAAAAAAAAAAAAAAAAAAAAAAAAAAAAAACATAAACAAGGGGGACTACATCAAACTGAAAAACTTCTGCACACCAAAGGAAACAGTCAACAAAATCAACAAAAGTAAAAGCAACCTGCAATTGGAATAAAATATTTGCGAACCATAAAACTGATAAGGGCAAAAGAAACTACCATCAGAGTGAACAGGCAACCTACAGAATGGGAGAAAATCTTTGCAATCTACTCATCTGACAAAGGGCTAATATCCAGAACCTACAAAGAACTCAAACAAACTTACAAGAAAAAAACAACCCCATCAAAAAGTGGGCAAAGGATATGAACAGACATTTCTCAAAAGAAGACATGCATATAGCCAACAGACACATGAAAAAATGCTCATCATCACTGGCCATCAGAGAAATGCAAATCAAAACCACAATGAGATACCATCTCACACCAGTTAGAATGGCAATCATTAAAAAGTCAGGAAACAACAGGTGCTGGAGAGGATATGGAGAAATAGGAACATTTTACACTGTTGGTGGGATTGTAAACTAGTTCAACCATTATGGAAAACAGTATGGCAATTCCTCAAGGATCTAGAACTAGAAGTACCACATGACCCAGCCATCCTATTACTGGGTATATACCCAAAGGATTATAAATCATGCTGCTATAAAGACACATGCACACGTATATTCATTGCGGCACTATTCACAATAGGAAAGACTTGGAATCAACCCAAATGTCCATCAGTGACAGACTGGATTAAGAAAATGTGGCACATATACACCATGGAATACTATGCAGCCATAAAAAAGGATGAGTTTGTGTCCTTTGTAGGGACATGGATGCAGCTGGAAACCACCATTCTCAGCTAACTATCGCAAGAACAGAAAACCAAGCACCGTATGTTCTCACTCATAGGTGGGAACTGAACAATGAGATCACTTGGACTCGGGAAGGGGAACATCACACACCGGGGCCTATTATGGGGAGGGGGGAGCGGGGAGGGATTGCATTGGGATTTATACCTGATGTAAATGACGAGTTGATGGGTGCAGCACACCAACACGGCACAAATATACATATGTAACAAACCTGCACATTATACACGTGTACCCTAGAACTTAAAGTATAATTTAAAAAAAAAAACTGATAAGGGGTTAATGTACAAGTAGATAAGGAACTCACACAACTCAATAGCAAACAAAAACAAAAACAAGTAACCCAATGCGAAAAATGGGCAAATGATCTGAATAGATATTTTTCCGAAGACATACATCGAGCCAAAAGGTATATGAAAAGATGCTCAGCAACACTAATCAATCAGGAAATGCAAATCAAAATCATAATGAGACATCACCTCATATGTTAGGATAGCTATTATGAAAAAGGCTGTAGATAAGTACTGGCAAAGGGATGGAGAAAAGAGAGCAGAGAGCCCTATACGCTGTTAGTGGGAATGTAAATTGGTACTATGGAAAACAGTATGGAGATTCCTGCACTCCCATATTAATTGCAGTGTTACTCACAATACTCAAGATGTGGAAACAACCTAAGTGCTCATCAATAGGTGAATGGATAAAGAAAATGTGGTATGTATACACAATAGGATACTAGTCTGTCTTTAAAAAGAAGGAAATTCTGCTATTTGCAACAACATGGATGAACCTGGAGAACATTATGCTGAGTGAAATGGGTCAGACACAGAAAGACAAATACTGTATGATCTCATTTATCTATGAAATCTAAAAAAGTTGAACTTACAGAGTGGGCTGGTGGTTTCCAGAAGCTAGAGGTGGGAAAAATGGGGAGATATTGGTCAAAGATTACAAACTTTTGGTTATAAGAGGAATAAATTCTGAGGATCTAATGTACAGCATTGTGACTATGGTTAGTAACTACATTGTTTACTTGAAATTTGATAAGAGAGTAGATTTTAAGTGTCCTCACCACGCACACGCACATAGTAACTGTGGGTGGTGATGATGCAGTAATTGATTGTGGTAATTATACATGATGTATGTGTATATCAAATCACCATATTATACAACTTGAATATAGATAATTTTGTATGTCGATTAAATACTTTAAAATTAAAAAAAACAGAAACTGTTAAACTGCCTTCCAAAGTGGCTGTATTATGTTGCATTCCCACCAGCAATGAATGAGGGTTCCTGCTCCTCCACATCCTCATCAGCATTTGGTGTCAGTGTTCCAGATTTTTGCCATTCTAATAGGTGTATAATGATACCTTGTTGTTTTAATTTGTATTTCTCTGATGACAAATAATGTGTAGCATCTTTTCGTATGCTTATGTGCCATGTGTGTATCTGTGGCTTGTCTTCTCTTTCTCTTGACATTGTCTTTTGGAGAGAAGTTTTAATTCAATTCTTTCATAGATTGTGCCTTTGGTTTTGTATCTAGAAAGCCATCACCATATCCAAGGTCATATAGGTTTTCTCCTATGTTAACTTCTAGTTTTACAGGTTTGCATTTTACATACAGGGCTATGATCCACGAGTTACTTTATGTGAAAGGTGTAAGATCTGTTTCTGGATTCATTGTTTTGCATGTGGATGTCCAGTTGTTCCAACATCATTTGTGAAAAGACTCTTTGCTTCATTGTATTGCTTTTGCTCCTTTGTCAAAGACCAGTTGGTTATATTATGTGAGGCTATTTTTGGGATCTCTATTCTGTTCCATTATTTATTTGTCTATTCTTTTGCCAATACCATGCTGTCTTGATTAGTGTAGCTTTATGGTAAGTCTTGATTAGTGTAGCTTTATGATAAGTCTTGATATCAGCTAGTGTTGATCCTCTAAATTTTGTTCTTCCCTTTCAATATTGTGTTGTTTATTCTAGGTCTTTTACCTCTTCATATAAACTTTAGAATCAGTCTGTAAATATTCACAAAATCACTTGCTTGGATTTTGATTGGGATTGCATTGGGAAGATGGGAAGGCCTCACATCTTGACAATATTGAGTCTTCCTGTCCATGAACATGGAATATCTTTTCATTTGCTTACTTCTTTAATTTTGTTCATTGGAGTTATGTAGGCTTTTTCATATATATCTTAATATATTTTGTTAGATTTATACCTAAGTATTTTATTTTGTAGAGTGCTAATGTAAATTGTATTGTATTTTTCATTTCAAATTCCACTTGTTTCTTGCTGGTGTATAAGAAAGGAATTGATTTTTGTATATATGTTAACCTTGTATTCTGCAGCTCTGCAATAATTGCTTATTAGTTCCAGGATTTTTTTTTTCATTTTTAAGATATGGGATTTCACAGTGTTGCACAGGTTGGTGTGCAGTGGCTTTTTCCAGATGCAATCGTACTACACTACAGCCTTGAACTCCTGGCCTCAAATGATCTTTCCACCTCACCCTCTTGAGTAGCTGGGACTACAGACACATACCACCATGTTTTACTTCAGTTCCAAGAGTTTTTTTGTCAGTCCTTTTGGGTGAATAAAAAATACCATCTGTGAATGAAGACAGTTTTATTTTTCCTTCCCAATCTGTATACCTTTCATTTCCTTTTCTTATAGTATTGCATTAGCTAGAAATTCCAGTACAGTGTTGAAAAGGAATAGTGAGAGAAAACATCCATGCCTTGTTACTGATTTTAGTGAGAAAATTTTGAATTTCTTGCCATTCAGTATGATGTTAGCTATAGGTTTTTGTACCATGCTGTTTTCATTATCTTGTGAGCTCTTAACCAGGGTTCCATAACCCCAGGTGAATCCCCTGAAACTTGGATTTCTGGGGAGGATAGGTCTATTGCTTGCGATAGATTTTCAAATGCCATGTTAACTTAAAAAAAAAAAAATCACATAAATTGTAAAAGAGAATAACAGAATCTAAATATGCAGAAACTTTAATTACCAAGAATTTTTGGGCTTCATTTTTCGAAGAAATGGCAAATACCAAGTGAACAAATTCTTACTAAGATTTCATTCCAAAAAGCAATACACCTGACTCTGCTTTTTCACCTTGTGGGCCAGCATCACAGCAGGGAGCATTAGGAAGCATACGCATCATCAGGATACGTGGAGCATCCTGGACCCCTGGCTCCAGGTGTTTCAGGTTGAGATTTTGTTATCCAAATAACACTTAAGATAGTCAC
This sequence comes from Chlorocebus sabaeus, assembly GCF_047675955.1. Classification (NCBI taxonomy): domain Eukaryota; kingdom Metazoa; phylum Chordata; class Mammalia; order Primates; family Cercopithecidae; genus Chlorocebus; species Chlorocebus sabaeus. Next base: position 99,543,951 of record NC_132911.1, read on the forward strand.
AATTTTAAAAAAAGAATAAGTGAGGCCAGTATAAACACTCGTTGCTAAGTCTCCTCTACAAGGTGTAATTGGATATTTATCAATTTCATACTTCTGAGAGTCATGGAGAATAGGAGCTGAAGAAAGCTACATTCATAGGAATGTAGACATCCATTTTCAAGGGGGTAATGGGATTTACATAGCTTTTGGCTCTAAATCTCTCCATTTCAATGTATTTGAATATAGATATTCCCAAGTTTCTTGTGCTGATGAAATGAATGTACTAGAAGCCTGTTGTATATTCATTGCTTGTCATGAGTGATTGTACCCTCTGGATCTACTAAGATACCTGTGCAGTGAAAGAAAGGCTCAGGGGATTCCAGTAGATTAGTCCCAAGCTCTGTAATAATACTTTTTTCAAAAAGTCTTTTTGGCCATAGCTAAGTACATAAAATAGCTTTTTCTATCCTATTGACTATAATCCCAAAGCTTTGGGAATTTTACTTTTACAACATAAAGAGAACAGTTAGTTACAACTTATACAAGCAATCCAGCAAGCCAAAATAAGAACAAAAACTCAGGTTCCATTTTTGTTTCATTAAAGTTAATAAAAACATTTCTTTGTCTCTTTGTTCCCCCTTCAAACAACAACAACAACAATTAAACCAGGTAACTTCCTTACTGGAGTGTCACTGACATTGAAAGAAGTAGGATTATTTGTTACAGATCTGGTCCTCCAATGAGTCTTGTCTAAACCTTATTAAGAGAAAACCATGATTATGAAAGATTATCCAACAAATTTGAAGGAGGGTTTTTTACTCATGTAGAATAAGGTTATTTTATCCTTGTCCATGACCTTTCATATGGCCTAAATACAAGGTCAGTGAACAAAAAGGTCATTATTCTTCAGAATCCAAACATGCAGGTTCTGGTTTTATAGCTGAGATGCTAGTAAGGAAAATGAAAAGTCTTCTTTAGAACCACAGGCTTGATCTCCACCAGTGACCGTTAACAGTGTTCTCTTGCCCCTTGTGGGTGCCTCAAGACCTTGTCAACATCCAGAGCTGCTGGGCATCGATTCACCAATAATAATTTAGTAGCTAACATAGGCAGACTTATTATGGATTGTCAGAAACTAGAATAATTACCACACTCAAATCCAAACCATCTGGCCTATAACAAAGTATGTCCTTCCATAGGTTTTATCTTGCTTTTTCAGTAATAAATTGTTCTATCACATTCCCAATAAAGTGCTGGAGAGAAAAGGTCAGGTGACCCTAAAGTCTCTGATTTAATTCAGTCTCTACAGCTCCACATTTTATCACCATCTCCAAAGCAGAGGAGCATTTCTTTCTTTTCCTACTGGCCTGACAATCAGGAATGCTACTAGCTGAGTTATAGGAACCGTGGAAGCATTCGTCAAGCCCTGTTCACATGGGCAGGTGGCAGGAAGGAGAAAAGGGGGTGTAGGTAGTCCAGGAGAGTGGTTCCTAAACTTGACTTATTGCCAGAATCACATAAAGAACTTTTTAAAACACAGATTTCTTGAGCCTCAGAGCATGTACTTCAGTGAGTGTGGAGATTACTTTTTGCTAAGGTAACACACCACCTGAACATCTCAGTGACTCACACAAACATGTGTGCTCATGTTTCATGAGAGTTGTGAGTCTGCTGCAGCTCTGTTGGGCTTGCCTGGGCTTGACCTAGAAGCATGTGTATTCTTACTCCAGAAGCCAGGCTAAAGGAATATCCAGTAACTAGGGCATGCCGTTCTCATAACTGAGGGCAGAAGCTCAAAGGGATGCCAAGACAAACCATGCCAACACATCTAGGGTTTCTCTACTGGTGTGGCATGCATCATGTCCACTTATAATTCATTGACTAAGGCAAACCTGTGGCCATGCCAGTGTTTATGAGGTGAGGACTAAACTACCTAAAGGGAAGCATGGCACATATGGACTAAACTACCTAAAGGGAAGCATGGCACATATGGCAACCCTGCGTGTAGCCAGGGAGACAAATGATTGTGAACAAGTAATACAGCAATTACACTTAAGAATATATCATTTTAAGAGCTTCCTAGAAGATTATCATGAGTCCTCCATCCCTGCTGTTTCCTGGAAAAGGCATCTTCCTTTATGCACCTGATGTGACAACTGAGCATCCATTACTATAGACTTCAGCAGACAGGTTGAACTAAGTAATTGGTTAGTGCAGCTCAAACTCTCATTCCATCAACAGACATGTCTATCCAATGCATGATGAAGTCTGATGCTTCTGTAAGTCTTAGCAGTTTGTGCAAAGTACATTTATATCCTTACTCTCATGTCATCTTCATAGCTATCTTATTCAATAGCTATTGTTATTCCCATTTTGAAAATGTCAAAACTGAGCCTTGGGGAGATGAAATGCCTTGATGGCAACACATATAGAAGAGTGGAGCTGGCTTGATCACTTATCTGTCCAAGTCCAGACCTCCTTCTTCTACAATGAATGTCCTGAAAGCCAACCCCTGGTATCGCCATCACTTCTTTTCTGAGGTACATTTACACAGATATGGGGATTTGCAACGTGAATTTTAACTAATTTACTTATTTGGCAAATGTTTTTTAAGCACTTACCACATCCCAGGCACTATTGTCGGCACCAGGGAAGTAACAAACAAAACTGACAAAAGATGATAAGTAGGGGCTTATAATCTAGCCAAGAGAGATGAATGTTAAACAAGTAAACAAGTCAACCCATGTCAAATGGCCACAGTTGGAACATATGCCAGGTGAGGACAGTGCAATAAAAGAAAATGACAGATTTTTGGCATGGTCACAGTCAGCCATAGCTAGATATTAGAAGAAGTAAATCCTTTTAAATAAATGAAGAAAGAATTATTAAACTGTTTTGGTTCTCAGGCTTCATCAGAGGACAAAATATTTCTAGAACATCCTTTAAATTACTCCCATGCTGCAAATATAAATAATAAACTCACACTGAATTTGATGGGATAAATCATGTTTTTTTTTTTTTTTTTGACAGGTCTATTACTAAAATCCAATTCTTATTAAAAGGATACATGTGGCCATTTGAGATTCTTTAGTTATTAGTAATAGTAAAAGTAAATTAAAATGAGCACATTTTTCTTCATCTGTAATGTTAGCTGATAATCTGGAAGGAACATCATTGGCTGCTTTGCAACTGAACCTCAGAATTAAGAGCACCTATCACAATGATGAACAGGTATCCTGAAGTGTCTCGGTTTTAATGAAGAAAATTCCCATAATCAGTATATTCCCTACTTGTGTATTTCTGTTGGAACTTCTCTTCCTTTGAGGAAAACTGAGGAAAGACCTTACTGTTGGAATCTCCTCTTATTCACTCATATAACAAATACAATTTGAGCAGCTATTGTATGCCAGGCACAGATCTAGGAACAAGGCATACAACAATAAACAAAACAGATAAGAATTTCTTGCTCTTATGGAGCTAATCATCCAGCTGGATGAAGACAGATTATTAACAAAATTCTTTGCTTGTTTGATGGAGGTTCGTGGGGTCTTAGGATGAAAAGTCCAGATGGGCCCTTGCCCTCAAGCCCTGAGGCCATGCAGACAGGAAGCAGCTCAGTGTTTCAGCACACAGGCCTTGTTACCACCGACACAGTTGTTAGGTGTGGGCTCTGGGCACGTCCCTCACTGGCAAGTTGGTTGGGAGATGTTGTACTTTAAGCCTTCTGGCTCCAACAGAATCATCTGTCAGGCAGTATTTCTGTCTAAACTCTCAAATGTGGTTATGGGCCATCTAAAGGGAGTGCGACACGATCAATCGTTGCAGAATAATTTGTTTGAAGAGGCATCATGGGCCACAGCTGGAAAGGAACACATTAGGAGTGACAGGATCTTGGCAGTGACAGAGTCTGAGACTTTGCGTCTTGCTTTTCAACCAAACCAAGCGGGATGGCTGGGCATTCATTAGGAAGAAACATCCTTCCCCATTTCAAGACTCTCTCATGACATCAACACCCCCAGCCCCCACCCAGAGACTGAAGAGGGTAACCCCAAGGTTTCAGTTGATCAAAAGTAGGCTTGATTGACTTTCATTACAGAAGTAAAATTTATTTTGAGAGTCCAAAAATGATATAATAAAATCATTACTAATTTGGGTGTTTACTTTATGAGTAGCTTCAAGCATTCAATAAAGAAAACGCAAATGGAAGAAAATTCCTATAGGCACCTTTTGCTAAAAGTCAGCAAACTTTAACCAAGAGCTTGTTCTGTATATTATGTGCCTGAAGTCCAGCCATTAACTCGCTGAAAAAATAATAATGAAGAGGTTGGGGAATTGTCTTAGCAGCTGGTAATTTTACACTGCAGGCAAAAGGATCTTAATATCTGGAACATCTGTGATATTCAATTGGACACAATTATCAAATGCCTACTTTGTGCCATGCACCATGCCAAGACCTTTGCATGCCTAACCTTTCCGCCTCTCCATAACCTTATGAATTAGTGCTGTCATGACATTTGACATCTAAGAAACTGAGATTCAGAGAATTTAAGTAACTTGCCCAAGGTCAGAGCTGGGATTCAAGTCCAGGTCTGTCTGACTCCAAAACCAATGTGCTCTTTTCACTGTTTCTAACTGACAAAAGTCCTGTTTTTGACTTGCAGCAGCAAAGACCAAGAACCTAGCCACACTCCCTCCTGAGACAGTTCTTTATTAAAGACCAACAGGTAATGGTAACACTCTGAGGGTGGGATTTCAGAGGATTTCACCTCTTTATCAAATACGACACAATATTTTACTTTTAAAAATAAAGGGTGTATAGTTCGTTTTGTAATAGAAGAGCATAACTTATATTTCATAGTTATAGAGCAAAGTTCAGCACCCTGAAATCTACTCATTGTCTTTCCTGTCCTTTTTTGACCTTCCTCTTTCTGATGCTATCTTACCTAGGTTCAAGGAAACCCATGCATTGTTGTGAAGTGGTCTAATCTCTAAGGAATCAGTGGCTAAGGAAGACTTGGATTGCAAATGACAATTAATGTTCAAAATTTTCAGAAAGGGGCCACATTGAGAGGTTGAGAGGCTTCTCTTCCTGGAGGCCTTGGGAGAAGAAAGGACAAACATATATCCTAGTAACTCAGGAATTCCCCCAAGGGGCTGGACCAAATAATCCAAATTATCTGCAAAGTGGAGATAACATTTCAAGTCCTAGGCCTGGTGTGAGGATTAAACAAAATAAGCCATATAGAATAACCAATGTTATGCCTGACAACAGTTGGAGCTCAATTGATGCTACTTTCCTGTCATCAACCAATGGAGACTGAATGACATCCAAGAAGTCATTTCTAATGGAAGAGACTGTTTTAATATAGAGCCCTTTATCCTCACCCAGTTGTGTGGCTCAAAATTGCTTCAAATTGAATTTGATTTTAAACTTAATGTTCTTGGGTTAAAAGTTCACACAAACTAAAGGAGGCCAAAGAGGAAACAGAGCAGGGCGTTTTATTACCTGCTTGTCTTTGTCTTGCAGATGGGTCTTGAAATTGCTTGGTTCTAATCCCAATTTCCAAGACTTTGTCATTTACTAAACACTCAGAAATTTCACTGGAGTAGGATTATTTTGTGTGTGAAAATCCTCAAAGCAAAAACGGTTCATATTTCCGAATTCAGACCCCACTAGTAGTCAAAACAACACTTTGGATCATACCAATTAGTTATTTACTTAAAGTTCCACATCTTCTTTCTATGACTATAGATAGTCTCTGGGGAGCATGACTTGTTTTTTCCTTATGGTTATTATATTAGGTTACTCCAGTTAACGCACTACATCAGGAATGTTCCACTTGCTAAAGTTTTTGAGGATTTCTTCAATTCACTAACATATTCATTAGCTAAATGTGAAATCCTCTAGAGAGCTTTTGTCTTTCCCTTTCGTATTCCTCCCTCGCATCTGAAGTGAACATATACGCTCGATTAATAATAGCACTGTCACGTTCTTTGGGGATACCTGTAACTTTGCCAGAGAGGTGCTATCTGAGGGCTTATGTAGTTCAGCTTGACTTCTCAATATCTGTACAGCTCAAAAAGGAACCATTCTGAGACAGCTTGCCCATCTGTGTGCATTTTCTCTGAAAATAAAAGGATCAAGAGATGAAAGAGGAGAGGATGGAGGAAAAGAGAAGGCTCAGAGGTGAGAAAGGAAGACATGGAGACAGGGCAGACAATCAGAGTATCCCACACTCTGGAACTCCTTGTGGTATGGTACTGAATGGAACTGCTCCTGGCTTTACCTTGCAAACCATATCCTTCCCGAGCCCATGATAATCTGACAGGGACCAAAATTGTCTCTGAGTAGCAGAGGTCCCAGATTACTCACACAACATTCAGGTACATACAAAGGAAATTAGCTACTTTATTTCTTCATACTTGATCTAATTTTTTAATGAGCCTTCCGCATGTTTGGGTAGCAAGAAAACAACAACAACAACTAGATTTAGTCCAATTTAGTTTAAAGTTAGTTTGGCCCAATTATTTATGCAGAAACTCTGTATTAACTAGTTTTTCTGCTCAGTTCTTCACAGTTGTCTTCGTCCTTTCTTGTTTCTCTCTGGGTCCCATGGGCCATGGCTCTGGGGGAAGGGAGGCTGTGGATTTGCACTTGTGCTTGGGTGTGAGGTGCCTTGTGTCTGCTGAGGAATGACTGGCACCACCCTATGGCTGGCGTCCCCAGCTGGCGCCCACAGCTGACATCTGTGGTTGATGGACTTGTGGTCTATTTCTGCTTTGCTTGCTCAGAGTATGGGGGCCCCTCCATGAAGACTTGCCTCATTCCCCACCCCACTGTTGCTGGTGAAGACCCTTTTGAGTCTCTGCCATATCTGCAACTTTTGGACCCAGCTGACAACCTGGAAACCGAGGCTGCAGGTCACCTCAGCCTCCATCCCAGCAGTCTGTGGCAGGTCTGTGGCTTCTCAGATTGGCATCCATACTGTGGGAGGACGGGGGATCTCAGGTGCACACATTTGTCTCTTTCTCAATCTGCATGTCCGACTCCACACTCTGAATTACAGGAGGCTCCTGTAATAGTTGTCTCCACCCAAACAAGGGGTGGGTCAAGAATCCCTATGTTCTTACTCTGGTCCTAACCTATCCACTGCCCTCCTCACGCCATGGGGTTTGAAGACCCAGAGAGGAGATATTCAGCTGGCTGCGTTCTTTCCCACCTCTCTGGGCTCTTCACTCCATCATTCCCTCTCCACAATCCCTTGGGTCTAGAAGAGGCAAACTTTTCTTTTACATTCCCTTCTTTTCTCTCTTTCATAAAACCATATAATGTATTCCAGTAGGACTAGTATTGATACGTTAAAAGGCACTAGAGTAATTTAGAAAATTATCACTTGATAATATTTGCCTTCAAGACCACTGTCTTGCTGTAAGCTCCTATTTTGAATTTCAAAACTCCAACAATAATTTTTATTTATTTTTTCATTACTTTGCAACAACATTATTTTGTATTGATTAGGAAGCTGATCGTGGGAGAAGAAAAAAGAAATAATATTAAAAAGAAAAGAGAAATAATACTAATGTTATTCAAAAATATTCAAAATATTATGTTATCATACATCTGAGAAAGAAATTGGACCACCAGTAAGAGGATAGTGGAAGAGCAGAGACGTCCTCCCTGCAGTGACTTGTGCCTCAGGATGGCTAATGCATCTGACTGGGGCTGGGGCTTTCAGGGTGGCAGCTCCTATTCCATTTCCTAGAAAGTGTCTGTCACTGTTTCTTCAGGCTCTAGGCTATGGGGGCCACCTTCTCATGGGATGCTGCCGAGATCCTGTGACTAAAAATGCAATCATTTTGATATTCTATCCATTCATCAAACATTTCTTGAGCACCCACTAGGTAATATACACTGATCCAAATGCTATATGGCACTGAAATGAAGAAGATGAGATAAAATAAATCTGCCAGAAAATATTTTAGCTAAGAATTTGAGCAGCTCGAAGTAGTCAAAGTAGTAGATTTCAGTTGCCTCTCCGTGGCTTTCTGAATACCAAGAGTTATTTAAGCTTCTTCATTTATTCGTTCATTCATCTTTCCTTTCAAGATATGGTTATTGATTATCCATTATATGCCAGGTGCTTTGCTAGGTTCTAGGGAAGCTGAGATGATTAAGATATATCTTCTTACTCAAAAAGTTCTAGTTCATAAGGAATGTGGGCATTTTACTGGCAAGAGTAATGCAGTGTTACAGATGTTTCCTTTACCCTTTGTTGGTGGACTGTGCACAGGTTCATTAAACCACCTGCAGTGAGCACCAGGAAAGGCATGGTCAGTCGACTTTTGGTTGAAGGGGAAGGTGCTCAGGAAGGCTAAATGAAGAAGATGATGACTTAATTGAGACTTCCAATATTCACAGTGTATTTTGTTTGTTTGTTTGTTCTCATATAAGCAAGGAAAGATTTCTAGGCAGAGTGAAGAGCAAGAGCAAAGACCTGAAGGTGATCAGTGCATAAAGTGTCCAGGAAGCTACAAGCAGGTGGAATGAGTATAGAAGGAACTGGGGGACAGAAAGAGGTGGAGACCAGCTCCTGATGCACATGCCAGACAGTGGGGACAGGGGCCATTTCTGGGTGGAAACTTTCCTGGTTCTTTTCACATCATACCTCTGATATGGTTTGGCTGTGTCCCCACCCAAATCTCAACTTGAATTGTAGCTCCCAGAATTCCCACGTGTTGTGGGAGGTAATTGAATCCTGGGGGCTGGTCTTTCCTGTGCTATTCTCGTGATAGTGAATAAGTTTCACAAGATCTGATGGGTTTATTAGGTGTTTCCGCTTTTGCTTCTTCCTCATTTTTCTCTTGCCTTTGCCATGTAAGAAGTGCCTTTCGCCTCCTGCCATGATTGTGAGGCCTCCCCAGCCATGTGGAACTGTAAGTCCAGTTAAACCCCTTTTTGTTCCCAGTCTCGGGTGTGTCATTTTTATAGCAGCATAAAAATGAACTAATACAGTAAATTGGTACCAGTAAGTGGGTCACTGCTGAAAAGATGCCCGAAAATGTGGAGGCAACTTTGGAAGTGGGTAACAGGGAGAGGTTGAAACAGTTTGTAGGGCTCAGAAAAAGATAGAAAAATGTGGGAAAGTGTTTTTTTTTTTTTTTTTTTTTTTTTTTTTTTAAATGGAGTCTCACTCTGTCACCCAGGCTGGAGTGCAGTGGCACCATCTCGGCTCACTGCAATCTCTGCTTCCTGGGTTCAAGCAGTTCTCCTGCCTCAGCCTCCCTAGTAGCTGGGATTACAGGCATGCACCACCACGCCTAGCTAATTTTTTTGTATTTTTAATAGAGACGGGGTTTCACCATATTGACCAGGCTGGTCACGAACTCCTGACCTTGTGATCCACTCACCTCAGCCTCACAAAGTGCTGGGATTACAGGCATGAGCCACTGCGCCCACCCAAATGTGGGAAAGTTTTGAACCTCCTAGAGACTTGTTGAATGGCTTTGACCAAAATGCTGATAATGATATGGACCATGAAATCCAGGATGAGGTGGTCTCAGATGGAGATGAAGAACTTGCTGGGAACTGGAGCAAAGGTGACTCTTGTTAAGTTTTAGCAAAGAGACTGGTGGCATTTTGCCCTGCCCTAGAGATTTGTGGAACTTTGAACTTGAGAGAGATGACTTAGGGTATCTGGTGGAAGAAATTTCTAAGCAGTGAAGCATTCAAAAGGTGACTTCGGTGCTGTTAAAAGCATTCCATTTTAAAAGGGAAACAGAGCATAAAAGTTCAGAAACTTTGCAGCCTGATGATACAGTAGAAAAGAAAAGCCCATTTTTTGAGGAGAAATTCAAGCCGGCTGCAGAAATTTGCATAAGTAAAAAGAAGCCTAATGTTAATCCTTAAGACCATGGGGAAAATGTCTCCAGACCATGTCAGAGACCTTCATGGCAGCCCCTCTCATCACAGGTCCAGAGGCCCAGGAGGAAAAAGTGGTTTTTTGGGCTGGGTCCAGGGTCCCAGTGCTGTGTGCAACCTAGGGATGGGACTTGGTGCCCTGTGTCCCAGACGCTCCAGCCATGGCTGAAAGGGGCCAAGGTACAGCTCAGGCTGTGGCTTCAGAGAATGGAAGCCCCAAGCCTTGGCAGCTTCCACATGGTATTGAGCCTGCAGGTGCACAGAAGTCAACAATTGAGGTTTGGGAACCTCTGCCTAGATTTCAGAAGATGTGTAGAAACACCTGGATGCCCAGGCAGAAGTTTGCTGCAGGGGTGGAGAGTTCATGGGCAGTGCAGAAAGGAAATATGGGGTTGGAGCCCCCACACAGAGTCCCTGCTAGGGCACTGCCTATTGGAGCTGTGAGAAGAGGGCTATCATCCTCCAGACTCCAGAATGGTAGATCCACCAATAGCTTGCACTGTGTGCCTGGAAAAGCCACAGACACTCAATGCCAGCCTGTGAAAGCAGCCAGGAGGAAGGCTGTAACCTGCAAAGCCACAGGCGGGGAGCTGCCCAAGACCATGGGAACCCACGTTTTGCATCAGTATAACCTGGATGTGAGACCTAGAGTCAAAGGAGTTCATTTTGGAGGTTTAAGATTTGACTGCCCTGCTGGATTTCAGGTTTGCATGGACCCTGTAACCCATTTGTTTTGGCCAATTTCTCCCATTTGGAATGGCTGTATTTACCCAATGCCTGTAATCCCATTGTATCTAGGCAGTAACTAGCTTGCTTTTGATTTTACAGGCTCATAGGCGGAAGGGACTTGACTTATCTCAGATGAAACTTTGGACTGTGGACTTTTGGGTTAGTGCTGAAATGAGTTAAGACTTTGGGGGACTGTTGGGAAAGCATGATTGGTTTTGAAATGTGAGGACATGACATTTGGAAGGGCCAAAGCTGGAATGATATGGTTTGGCTGTGTCCTCACCCAAATCTCAACTTGAATTGTAGCTCCCAGAATTCCCACATGTTGTGGGAGGGACTGCGGGGGTGGTAACTGAATCATGGGGGCCAGTCTTTCCTATGCTAGCCTCCTGATAGTGAATAAGTCTCATGAGATCTGATGGGTTTATCAGGGGTTTCTGCTTTTGCTTCTTCCTCATTTTTCTCTTGTTGCTGCCATGTAAGAAGTGTCTTTCGCCTCCTGCCATGATTCTGAGGCCTCCCCAGCCATGTGGAACTGAAGTCCAATTAAACCTCTTTCTGTTCCCAGTTTCAGGTATGTCTTTGTCAGCAATGTAAAAATGAACTGATACAACTGCAGAGAAAACCATTAGCTTATGAAGTCAATCACTAACCAGCACTTCAAAGGAAGGCCACATGCAAAGGGCTGGAGAGAAGGGAGAACTGGTACTCTTGTTGTGGACAATTTGGTTTCATAATTTGGAAAAATCTGCCAGTGGCACCTGCTCCTTTTGTTACATCCCTAATTCCATATCCCCAGTACCCAGAAATTTCAACAAAACCATCTCCCTGGAGTGACAGGCAACAGTTTCCAGTACTATGGAAATTTCCCCAATCATTTAAAATATCAACTTGAATCATATGACTTTTTAAAAATTCACCCAATTTTGATCTTCATTTTAAATTTCTTTCATTTTGATCCTCATAAGCTGCTAGGGCCAGCACATAATAGGTCCTCTGCACTGCTTATTTCCTTCATGACCACTAAATGAGATAAATGAAGCAACTAATAATTTGCCTGTTTTTACAGATATAACATGCAAAAGCAGAGGGCCAGGAAGGACTAGTTACAGAAGAGAAATAGCTAATGATTATCAAGCACTTATGTGTGCCAGGCAATATTCTTATCAGTTATGTGGATTAACTCTTCAAATCCTCAAGATAATTTTGTGAGATGGGTACTATTGTTATTATACCTATTTTACAGATGAGGAAACTGAGTCACAGAAAGTTTAAGTGACTCTTGAAAGGTTAGGTAGTGACAAGGTAGGCATTCAAATGTAGGCAGCCTGCTCAAGTCCACACTTATTTATTTATTTATTTATTTATTTATTTGAGACGGAGTCTTGCTCTGTCGCCCAGGCTAGAGTGCAGTGGCAGGATCTCGGCTTACTGCAACCTCCTCCTCCCGGGTTCAAGCCATTCTTCTGCCTCAGCCTCCCAAGTAGCTGGGATTACAGGCGCCCACCACTGCGCCCGGCTAATTTTTGTATATTTTAGTGGAGATGGGGTTTCACCGTCTTGGCTAGGCTAGTCTTTAACTCCTGACCTCATGATCCACCTGCCTCGGCCTCCCAGAGTGCTGGGATTACAAGTGTGAGCCACCCCACCTGGCCTGGAGTCCACCCTCTTGTAGGCCACTTAGGCCAGGGGTATGTCCATGAGCAGAGAGCTGGGTAGTCACAGGGAATAAAAATTGGTATCTTTCTATCTATCTATCTATCTGTCTATCTATCTATCTATCATCTATCTATCTTAAATCTGGGACAAAATGATTTACCCAAGTCATCAAAAATATTGCGAACAAAGAGGGAATGAAAGTTAACATTTGTTAAGTGACTTCCATGAACTGAGGCCTATGCTAGTTGCTTTAGAGCAAGGGTTCCCCAACCCCCAGGCCATGGACTGGTACCGGTCGGTGGCCTGTTAGGAATGGAGCCACACAGCAGGAGGTGAGGGGTCAGTGAGCAAGCATTACAGCCTGAGTTCCACCTCCAGTCAGATCAATGGGGGCATTAGATTCTCACAGGAGTGGGAACCCTACTCTTAACTGTGCATGCGAGGGATCTACGTTGCGCACTTCTTATAAGAATTTACCTAATGCCTGAAGATCTGAAGTGGAAGAGTTTCATCCCAAAACCATCCTCCTGCCCCCGCCACCCCCCACCCATGGAAAAATTGTCTTCCATGAAACCGGTCCCTGGTGCCAAAAAGGTTAGGGGCCACTGCTTTAGAGTGGTTGCCACACTGAATGCTCACAACAGCCTGAGTCTGCATGAAATGGTGAGGTCGCTGCCAAGAGGGTGGCTGGGAGTGCTGGCTTGGACGTCCTCCCCAAGTGTCACTCTACAGTGTGCCCACTGCATGCTACCTGCACACAGTGTGGAGTGCAGAGAGATGCCAAATATCCCACATAGCCCCTATTAGATTTTAGGTAAACAATGGGGAGAACGAATGAAAAAGGAAGATTCCTTCTGCAATAATTTTAGTTTATGATGGATGGGATCCAACCAGATGCCAAGTCCTAGCTCTGTATTTCTTTATTTTTGTGGGGTTGATTAGTCCACAGGCAGCCTGCCAGGTCCCTGTCCTTTTCCAGCTCAACTTGCTTCAGAGGAAATGCCACACATGGAAGAAACGTTCGGGAATTGACAATTTGGTTACATATGCCTGGGGGACAATATAAAGTAACCACAGAACGATGTGGAGCTCTGTGGCTCCCGTCCTGCCTCACTCTCGCTATGGCTGTCCTGGTGAGTTGAGAAAGGCAGAAGCGGTTTTTGCAGTTAATTTTTACGGAGCCCAGACACACTTAAATATCTGTTTACATCTGTCACTCAAACGTAACCCGTGTCTGCACAAAGCAAGCAGGACTAATTTGATACCTACTCTCTTAGGTCTCATTATTCAAAACAGACAGAAATAGTGGAGTGTCACCCACAAACCAGAATCAATGCTTAGTAGTCTCTGGCATCTCAGGCACATTGCCTAATGTGCCCCTCAGTTTCCCTCTTTTTGTGGGAAGCAAATCAGATCAACCCTGCGGTACTTTGAGAAATTCTTGATTCTAGGTAAATAAGAGGAGGCATAGGAGTTGAGTCTTTAGGAATGCTAGGGAATCAGATCTATTTGAATTCCAGTGTTTCATTTGCAAATCACTTATAATCACCAAGCCACTGATTCCTCATCTATAGTATAGACATGATAATAATGTTCACCTGTGAGGGGCATTGTGAAGTTCAAACGAGATAATGTATTAAAAATGCTAAGCCCAATGCCATTCTAGAAATAAGGAATCAGTAATCATTTACTTTTTTGATTAAATAAGTCATGTCTATTCTCTGTATCAGCAAAGAACTGTTGTTTAAGTAGGAAGCACCGCAGAAGAGAAGCAAGCCAGATTATTAGAATGCATTAAACAGAACATTCGGCATTAATAAACACACACACACAAATGTAAAAACAACAAAACATTTTCATTGGTATTTGAAATGGTCATCATATTAAGAAAAAAAAGTCTTAAAACTGGGTGAGCATGATAATCAAGAAAATAAAAACACGGTTTTGATGTATAGCTGAGGAATGCTGCACAGAGATGGGGAGGGAAGAAAGGGCTATTGAGAGCTGAAGGGATTGAAAAGCACAGGATGCTGAAGAAAGTCCACAAGTTGGTTGAAAGCTTTTGGTTTGGATTTGGTTTATCTACCAGCCCTGAGCAAGTGTCTTCTGTTTTCAGATCAAAAGCACTTACTGGAAATGTATCATGTGCCCCAATAAATGCCTTCAAGAATTCATTAAATTTGCACACAATTAACTCAACTATGAGGAATGCTGTGATAAATTCTTTAATGAACCCAGCAAGATCACCCTTAGAGCATAACGGAGGGGGTGGAATTGAGTACTGGCAAGGATGGAAAAAGATGACAGACAAATCTCTGACCTCCAGGGACTTACAGTCTGGCTGGAGAGGCAAGACAAAAGGGTTAGGAAAGGACTAACAACTTGAAGACTAGTTGTGACTAAAAGGGGCCAAGTTGTCCCCGAGAACATATTTTTGGATGCAATTTTGTGTTGATTAAAAATGCTATTTTATTCACCAAATGCGCAATGGTAACTATGTGACGTGATGGATATGTTAATTAGCATGATCGTAGTAATCATTTCATAATGTCTATGTATATCAAAACATCACATTGAACACTGTAAATATATACAACTTTATTTGTCAATTATACCTCAATAAAGCTGGGAAAAACTAGATACAGGAAGATTTTATTCTTAAAAAATATTAAAAAGCTATTTCATGCATGAGTTATTGGATCAGAAGAAAATATCATTTTGCACACCCATTCTTCCCCAAACACCAGAAAACCTATGTCCTCTACTTGAGGAAATATTTTATTTTGCAAATAGGTATTGAGAACCCACTATGTGTATTGCAGCTTAATATTGCAGACCTGTCTTTTTTTTGTTTTTCTTAAGTCCAGTCAGGACAGAACTAACCTACATGTTGAAGTGGTAGGTCTCTGTCCGAAGGGGCTGTTGTGTCTGGTTCCAGGCATGGCCTCTGCAGTGAGGCCATGTGACAGTGAGTGTATGCTTCCACTCACTTATTCTGTGACTGAGCAATTCACTTAATCTCTCTGGGCCTTGGTTTAATCTTCAGCAAAGTACACATAGTAATGGAACCTGCTTTGTAAAATTGCCATGAGGATTACATAAGGCATTGAATGTAAAGTTTTTAATAGTGCTTGGCAGATAGAATATATTCAATAAATGAAGGAATAATATTATGATTACAGCCTAAGCAATACTATTATAATGTTCATAATCCTTTTCTATATACACAAAACATTGATAAATTTTATACTATCTCAGAACCAGTGGAACTGAGGCTGCTTGGAATACGCCTTCTCTTTGCCATCCACTTGACCTGACTAGTCTCGATTGGTTCTTTAGGAGCCTTTCAAGACCCCTTTGAAACCAGGGTGAGTGGCTCTTCTGTGTGTCCCTGGGGCACCATATACATAGTCTTGCCATAGCAATGTGGCTTTTAGAATGTGTTATAGATGTGATTTTCTATTCATTTGTCCGTTTCTGCCTCACTACCACCATTACTGCCCACAAAGGCCAAGGGCTGCATCTTGTTTTTGTTATTTCTCCAGGACCTAATGTGATGCCTGACATAATATTAAATACATATATGTTTCAAGGAAGGAAGGAAGGAAAGGAGAGAGGGAGAGAAGGAGGGAGGGAGGGAGGGAGGGAGGAAGGAAGGAAGGAAGGAAGGAAGGAAGGAAGGAAGGAAGGAAGGAAGGAAAGGAGGAAGGGAGGAAGGGAGGGAGAAAGAAAGGGAGAAAGAGAGGAAAAGAGAAATAAGGCAGGAAGCGTGAGTAGAGGTGCTCTGGTCCTGGCAATGTGACATTTGTCTGAGTCTGCACAGCCTCTTCTCTCCCTCCTCCGTCCCTCCTGCCCTATAAAGTGGAGGGAAGTTTGAGCAATGAGAATGTTTTACTTACCCCGAATCACCACTGGAGAAATCCATTGCATTACTGAGCACTGGTAATGGGTTGGCCCTGGTTCAGAATATAGGGTTTTGCTGCCCCTGCCAAGCAGGCTTATGCACGTGGGGCTTAGATGGTGCCTTTGCCCACACCTGTCTGGCTCAGAGACCCTGCTGGGCTGTCAAGGGGAGAGCTGGGCATTGAGGGAGGCTGATGGACTTTGACGAAAAAGAGAACCGGGCACACAGGTCTCATTTATAATCCATTCCAGCTGCTCCTCTGCTGGGGGAAACTGGCATTCTGTTTTGTTGGCCCCTTTTCCATCAGGACAGCTGTGAAACCCTACTCAGTGAAGTAATCGCAATAACAACCGCCACTTTGCATGTTGATGCCTTTCTTCCAAGGAACTCAAAGTTCTTTGGAGACATAACCTCATTAATCCATCCTGCATGAAGTGGTGGCTGATGGGGAGGGGTAGGAATTCTTACTCATATTTCCAGGGCTGGGGGATTTAGGAAGGGAGAGGAAAAAAGGAAGAGAAAGAGGTTTCAGAGGTAGGAAAGATAAGCAATGGTATCCCTTTCCCCTTAAACCCCACTCTGGTACAAAGATAACACTTCACAGGACAATACTCAGCTAAATGTGTGAGTAAAAGACACTCACTGTATACTCCTCACTCTCCCCAAAAAGGAAGAGAATTCTAGATGAGGAGTTAGAAAATCTGATTTCTAGACCTGATATTGACACTGAATAGTTGTGTGACCATGAGCCAACCCCACCCTTAGAATATTAGTTTCATATTAGAGCATGTGACCTCTCGGTAATGTCAAAGAAGCACAAAACCAAAAGTCAGCAGACTGATGCCTGCCTCAAGAGGGGCATGGTTTAATCTCCTGAGTCTCAATTTTCTTATCTGTGAGGTGAGGAAGTCAGACTGGATTATCCCTAAAGTTCTTTTCAATTCCAATAAAACCAATGGTTTTAGAATTGGTGGGCTGGGGAACATCCAATCTGCTTGGGGCTTAGATTTTAGGAAAACCAACAAATATTTGTTTCAGTTTTCTATTACTGCCACTCCAAAACTCAGTGACTTCTATGAAATGGTAATTTATGATTTCTTACAATTTTGTGACTTGCTTCTGTGGCAGTTCTATGCCTTCACCTCAATGCCCAGCCCACCCTCAAGCTGAGGTTTTGCTGGGCAATGAGCTTAGCCAGGACATGTGAGATAGCTGGGCCTTGCTGGCCTGTAGTCCTTTCATCCTCAAAGAGGCTACACCAGGCTTCCCCATATAGCAGGGGCAGCACTCCAAGAGGGCAAGCCTCAGTGCTCAAGTGCTCATCAACCCACCCTTCCTTCCTTCCTTCCTTCTTCCTCCCTTCCTCCCTTCCTCTTTCCTTTCTTTCCTTCCCTTCCTTCCTTTTCTTTCTTTCTTTCTTTCTTTCTTTCTTTCTTTCTTTCTTTCTTTCTTTCTTTCTTTCTTTCTTTCTCTTTCTTTCTTTCTTTCTTTCTTTCTTTCTTTCTTTTTCTTTCTTTCTTTCCTTTCTTTTTCTTCTTTCTTTCTCTCTTTTTCTTTCTTTTCTTTCTTCCTTTTCTTTCTTTTTTTCTCTCTCTTTCTTTCTTTCTCTTTCTTTCTTTCTTTCTTTCTTTCTTTCTTTCTTTCTTTCTTTCTTTCTTTCTTTCTTTCTTTCTTTCTTTCTTTCTTTCTTTCTTTTGCTGCTTGCTTGCTTTTTCTCTCTTTCTTTTCTTTCTTTTTTTCATGGGGTTCCACTCTGTGACCCAGGCAGAAGTGCAGTGGCATGATTTTGGCTTACTGTAACCTCTGCCTCCCAGGCTTAAGTGATCTTCCCACCTTAGCCTCCTGAGTAGATGGGACCATAGGTGCAAGTCACCATACCCAGCTTATTTTTTTTGTATTTTTGGTAGAGACAGGGTTTTGCTATGTTGCCTGGGGTGGTCTCGAGTGCTTGAATTCAAGCTATCCACCCATCTTGGCCTCCCAAAGTGCTGGGATTACAGGCATGAGCTACTGTGCCCAGCCCAGCCCAGCCCAGCCCAGCCTTTTTGATGTCAAATTTATTGCTGTCTTGTTGGCAAAAGCAAGTCATGTGACCCAGAATCAATGAGGGAGGGAACAACACAAGGCCATTGTTATGAGCTAAATCATGTCCTTCAAAAACAGAAGTTGAAGTCCTAACCCCCAATACCTCAGAATGTGACCCTATAGGGTAGAAATAGGGTATCTGCAGATATAATAAAGTTAAGATGACATTGTACTGGAGTAAAATGGGTCCTGAAACCAGAATGACAAGTGTCTTTATAAGAACAGGGAAAGACTCACAGACACAGAAGGAAGACAGCCAAGTGAAGGTGGCAGAGATCGGATTTATACTGCCACAAGCCAAGAAACACGTGGAACTACCAGAAGCTGGAAGAAGCAAGGAAGGATCCTTCCCCTAGAGGCTTCAAAGGGAGCATGGCCCTACAAACACCTTGATTTCAGGCTTCTGATCTCCAGAACTAAGACAGAATAAATTTTTGTTTGAAGCCACCTAGTTTGTGGTACTTAGTTACAACAGCCTAAGGAAACCAATACAGGCCCAAACACTGGGCAACATGGTTCTTTGGGAACCATTAGTGTAACAATCTAACATATCACCTATTTTAATGGGCATAAATACATAAGTGTTATGGGATTATTTTCCAAAATATGAGAAAATGCAGGTGTGATAGATTGCAATAATGATCTCAATTCTTTACCCTTTCCTAAATCCATACCTTTTGCCATATGACTACGTGTCCCAGTGCTGCTAAAGAGGTGGAGTGTATTT
Organism: Chlorocebus sabaeus; assembly: GCF_047675955.1. Taxonomy (NCBI): domain Eukaryota; kingdom Metazoa; phylum Chordata; class Mammalia; order Primates; family Cercopithecidae; genus Chlorocebus; species Chlorocebus sabaeus. The sequence goes on from NC_132911.1 coordinate 99,562,953, forward strand.
CCTCTCCTGACGTTGCAATGGCCAGTGACTTGCTTTAGGGAGAAATGCCTATACGCCAGTTTCTTAAGAGGGTTTTTATGTTTCTGTAACACACTGCCTGCTGCCACTGCTCTTGGAAGCCAGTCTCCTGCCGGAGATGTTCTCTCTTGGTGCTCCCAGAGCAGTCTCTCCTAGGTTGAACACAGCACCTCCACTCTCAGCATGCTCAGGGTTCCAGAGCCATGTGCTACTTTGGGTTGAAACTGGAGAGAATGCCCCCATCTCTATAGGGATCAAGACTTTACCTAGGCTGGCCACAGTCTTCCCTCCTGCTTTCTCCTTTTCCTCCCCTGGGCACAAGTGTCCCTAACACTTCTCTCTGGTGTCCTTTTCTTCCGTGCTTAGCATGCATGCCAACAGAAATGAGATCCAGCTTTTCTACTCTGGTTACATACATGCAAATGCCTTTATTACTGAGATGGGATCATACTATGCCAATTATTCTACAACCTGCTGTTTTTATTTAACATATCATCAAGGTTCTTCCATTACTGTAAACACAAACTCATGTCATCATTTTTAATAGCTACATATATTTCCATATGCACATAGAACCCTATTTTACTTGAACAATTCTCTATTATATAGCTTCTGTTTGTTTCCATTTCTACTTATAAATAATGCTGCAATAAACACACTTTTAAATTAACATTTGTGTACTTGTTCAGTTATTTTTCTCCATATAAATTCATAGAGATACAATTGCATGCATAAAATGCTTTTTAAGGCTTTTGATATTTGCTTCCCAATTACCTTCTAGAAACACTATATTAATTTATACCTACTAGTGTATGAGTGCTAATTTTTTTATTTTCATATAACCACCATTTTTTACAACCTCTGACAAGTAATAAAAAAGTTTGCATTTATAGTGTATTCTTCAGCCCGTTTTCTGTTTCTTTAGTTCCCTTTTAAACAATTGGGTAGCTTAAAAATGCATATCTAATGTCGAATAGAACAGGGACCACAAGAATAGAGAATATTGATGAAACTAGAAATGAGCTCACAAAAAGAAACAGAGAGCAGGGAAGGAACAGATGCAGTATACTGAGGCACAGTTGATAATAGTAGTGCCTCATGGGTTTTTATCTGGCTTATTAATTTAAAGTGGCTAAGATGTGAGTGAATTTACACTGTAAGTCAGCATGCTCAGGGAGGTTGGTAAAGCAGTATAGAAATACCAAGGAAGAGAAGATCTGGAAAAATATAAAATAATACATCAGGGAAGAAAATTATTCTAACAACATGATACTAAGTAGGAGAAAAATGCGGTACTCAACAAAATATACTGGGGAGTAGCCAGATTAGATACGTGCTTGCAGAGTGAGAGGACTGAGATCAGCCAAGATTAACGATTTGAGCATGGGGCCGTGCCTGCCATGTTGCTCTAAGATGGGACTGGGTTCTGCAATTTTCAGACAAATCCATTTGGTTTAATACTTCTATATTATCTACAGTGGGTGGTGGTTTTAGAAAGGGAAGAACTGTTCTATCTGTTAGCTAGAGGTCAAAGGAATTAAAATGATAACATTATATCTGTCACTTTCAATCAGTGCTGATAGGAGTAAGTTGGTTCAGCCTCCCTAAAGGGTATATAACATATATGTGTTTGGTACATGTCAGAGGCCTTACATATATGCATACCATGTGACTCACAATCCTATTTCTAACAATTCATTCCAATTAAATGATTTAGCATTTACCCAAAGATTTAGCTATAAGGATGCTCACTGACCCACTGTTTATAAATAAATTGTGGGAAAATTTATATGCTGAAACCACTTCAAATGCTATTACAGAAATATATTTACTGGTGTCAACAGAAAATCATAATATACTCCATTTTTAAAAGCAGGTTATAGAGTATGACACAGCATTTGTATGTGTATGTTAGGGAGAGCATGTCAACAGGCTATGAAGTTCCCGTTCAGGACAAGTATCGTGGATGCCTGAGTTTTACCAGCTCCTTAATTCTCTTTTTATGCTGAGGTAAAGAACTACTGCAAGGTTGTTTGGAATCCTAGATTTTAAGCTCTCACTTTTGCCCACTGTGTCTTCCTCTCCAGAGTGAACTAAGCTAGGAGGCTGGGGCATTGGGAGTGGGATGGACAGGGGTTGACATTATAACTACACCCTGAATCCAGAATCATGACTTTGTCCTTCGGTCCCTGTTTCTGAGTTTGCCCCAGTTAGCTTGACTTTTAGGATGGATTCTTTCTCAGGGACTTCATAGATCCTCTTTGATACTGGCTTCTATGGAGTGAACATCACTCCAAACATACACAGTAAGTTTTCCAAACATAACTATATATGTCAGAACCTCAAATTTGGACATGTTTTGAATTCCTTTCCCAGAAGACTCCTCAGGCTCCATGTAGATCATGTGGAACAAACAGGTATTTGGGAAGAGCAGGAAATAGGTAGAAGGTGACACCAAATAGCATATACCAAATGTATCTGAATCTTAGCCCTGCCCTACTCAGAATATCTTGTCACATGTGTTTGTGTGTATAAGTATATTATATACATACACATAAATATATTAAATATTACTATTAAGTCTTGAAGGACATACATCAGAAACATCAATAGTCTCCTGATGGAGTCATAGATAACTTTTTATCTATGTCTTCTGATTTTCTACAATGATCATGTATTTCTTATGAACCATTAAACATGAAAAGTAAATTTTTAAAGGTACTCTTAAAAATACCATTTTGAACAGCCACTGAGAGGGATCTATTAGCTCATCTTCAATCATTCTATAATGACAGCTATTACATTGGTTTTTGATCCCAGTGCTCTCAACTCCATTGCTTTTGCATCTTATAGTAATTTTTAGTCTTTTTCAAAGGATCCAATCCCATTATTTCACAGCAAACCTAGCGATGATCTGTTTATTTGGGATTGATAATTTTGATGAGTATTGTGGAAAGAATAGGTAAGGTATCCAGGTTTGAAAATACAAGAGAAAGCCTTACAGAGAAGCTTCATGAAACATTTGGGAAAGCAATTGGAAATTATTGTAGGATGATAAGGGGTACTATACAAGCTGGAAGGTTTGTAGTATGATGGAAGTAGCCAAATTTGTGATAAAGACACTGGTTTAAAGTGTGGGAGATGGAATGAAATGTGATTGCAAACAGAGAACAAACAGAGACTCCGGTAAAGATTGGGGTGGGGGCAGTGGTGAAAGAGATAAAGGCAGATTCCAAATTTACAGTAGAAGAAGAGGAGGAGACACTTGGCAGCAACCACAGATTGACTCCTCCAGTGTCTGTTCAATTTTTCCCCAACATTCCAGCCCCTCTGACTTTACGTGGTGCCCAGTGGGCTGCTCCACCCTTCAGATCCACCCAGCCTTGATCTAAGGAGTGACCTCCATGTTCATGAAGGCATTCTGCCACTATTTGGTCCAGCCTCAACCCCACCAGCCTCCTCAGAGATGGGGCATGCCAAAGTTCTTTTGCAAGTATGTAGTGAGAGTTTGAGTCACACTCTTGCTTAAGAGGATACTCTATGCATTTTCAGACATATGACTAACTGGGCAAAAAGTTTAAAAAATAAAATTCAGAATAACAGTGTTCAGCAGGACAGTTGTTCCTTGCTTTCCATGTTATTTGGGGGGCTTAGGAAAGGGATAGAATAGGATTAGCCTGAAACATGGAACACCATAAAGAGACAGATAGAGAATCAAAGTCCCTGAATGGCATTTAATTTCCATGTTAGTGTTTTTCCTGGTCTGGTTTCAGAAATCCTCTGACAGTTGGACTCTTTGCTATTTAGTCTTTCTACTCTACTCATTTTACTGACAATCAACAGGCATTGCCTAATTTGACACTCAAATGAATAAAAAAGACCAAAGTAGATTACAATGTAAAATATACATTTAATTTGATGGCATTTTGTGAATATTTTCAAATAACATATCAATCATAACAGCAGCATGTATCCACCGTTGGAAGACATTTAAGTACTTTCGGGTTTTAGCCAAAACAGCTTGCAATAACTAGATTAAAAAAAAAAAAGAAAAGCCTAATTGGAGGCTTTCACATTAGGTTCTGACACACATTTTTTGGTCCCCTCGTGCCTTATTTCCAAGATGGTAGCACCTGGAAAAACAAGCTGCTTGATTTTCGTAATAGATATGAGCTCAGATAGTAAGGACTGCATTACAGCAGTTCCTTTGAAACTGGTGGCAGTTATTGCTGGAGTCCAAGTGGCTGAATCGCATGCTTGGAAATAGGAGTATATTCATCTGTTTGTGAAAATCACCAGGCATAGACTGTTTCCACCCAACACACCGTAGAAACTCGCAAGCCTCCTGTTACCAGCAAGAATTGAAGCCAAAACTCAGCAAGAGCAATGCCAGATAATTGCTGCTGTTTTCCTTAAGCCTTTATTTTGAATGTTGGACCTTGATTACTATACATTCTTTCCTAAGTGAGAACCTTCTGCCAGACTAATGTCAGTGTCCTTCATGAGGCAGTGGCAATTTCCATCAAATCCCTGACCCAAAAAAAGTGTCCAGTATGTGTTCACTTTTCATCACGACTTGATTAATTACCCCAGGAAACTTCATTTCATTCTGCTTGCTAAAATGAGAGTAATTAGAGCAGCCTTTGACCCTTTCTTCCCTACCCCTCTTAGTTTACAGTGAGCTGTGAAATGTGATAAGTTAATTCTTAAATATAGACTTTTATGCCAAGAACAAGTATCTCCTATTTGACTTGCTCTTCCCCCACAGGAAGTTGGTATTGTTTGTTTAAGAATTTGACATCTAGCCTTTTTGTCAGATGAAATTGAGAAGAAATGTCCTCCAGATGACACAACTGCCCTATCGATACAGGGTTCATGAACTTGCCCCTTATCTTAATATCTGTAGTAATAACTGGACTCTTGCTCCATGTGGAAGATACCGTTTTCATTACCAGTTTGAACTAAATGTGCAACAGGGCTAGATCCAGTAGGTAAGGATCCACTGTAATGAGATACACAAATACCAAAGGGATTGCATTTGGAAGTTAAATACTCAATTGTTCAGGTGTTTTGAAACACAACCTTTGATATGTTTGGAGGTGCACTGTGGCTAACAGAAGCTATCTTTAATTAACTCGTAAGTATGAATTTTCATACTTTAATTATATACTGTTTATTCAAGATTATATACACGGTTTATGTGTAGTATGGAAAATCTGGGAAACAAAAGTATAAAGAAGAAAATTAAAACTAAAAATTTTAATCCTACCTACATAGATAACCACTTCCAAAATTCTGGTATATTTCTTTCTAGTCTACTTTTTATTGAATTATGTAAATATATATCTCACATGCACAAAAAAACTAGATCTTGCGCTATAAACAGTTAGCTTTTTGTCATGAGCATTTTCCCATGTCGTTAAGCATATGCCAAAAAACATGATTTTTTTGTGGCTACAAAGGTTTCATAACATAAGAAGTCTTTCCCATAGCATCAAGAGTACCCTGCATTCTTGCTGAAATGCAGTGAACAAAGAACACCATGTAGTTGCTAGAACTCCTCAGTTGCAAGAGACACAAACACAACTAAGTATGATTCTTCCTCCATGTGGAAGGTGCTGTCTTCATTGCCAGTTTGAACTAACAGCGCATTCTTACTGAAATGCAATGAACAAAGAACACCATACGGTTGTCAGGACTCCTCAGTTGACATCTACTGTTTCCAGAGTTTCAGCTATCGACTTCAGGTCTCAAATCTCTCCTCTCTCTCAGCAAGAGAGCACTGACGTACCTAAGCCAACCTTCCTCACAGATTGAGATCGACGAGAAAGATAAAGTACTTTTTTTTCCACTCTCTCTCTTTTTTATTTAACTTTTATTTTAAGTTTGGGGTGAAAGTGCAGGTTCGTTACACAGGTAAACTGGTGTCATGGACATTTGTTGTACAGATTATTTAATCACCCAGGTATTAAGACTTGTACATAGTACACATCAGTTATTTTTTGTGATCCTCTTCCTCCTCTCACCCTTCACCCTCCAAAAGAACCCAGTGTGTGTTGTTCCCCTCTATTTGTCTATGTGTTCTCATCATTTAGCTTGCACTTATAAGTGCAAGCATGCAGTTCCTCAAAGACCTGAAGACAGAAGTACCATTCAACCCATCAATCCCATTACTTGGTATATACCCAAAGGAATGTAAATCATTTTACTGTAAAGACAGACACATGCATATGTATGTTCACTGCAGCACTATTCACAATAGTAAAGACATGGAATCAACCTAAATACTCATCAAGGATAGACTGAATATAGAAAATGTGGTAATATACACCATGGAATACTATGCAGCCATAAAAAAGAATGAGATCATGTCCTTTGCAGGAACATGGATGGAGCTGAAGGCCATTATCCTTAGCAAACTAACACAGGAACAGAGAAAGTACTTTTCTTAAAGGTCCCAGCAAGACCCATGGAGATAATATCTGATTAACCTCACAAGGGTCACATTCTTCTGTATAGCAGACTGTCCTCCTCATAGTAAACACTTCATACATATTTGTTGAGGGGGTGAGTAAATAGTCAAGATGTAATTCCCCCATCATCCTTGTCCACATATCTGATCTGCCACCCCATTTTCTTGAGGGAAAAATAGCTCTTTAATCTGCCCAGTTTCTCATTTCTCAACAAAATTCTGCCCCTGGATGATGGAAAGCTCTAGATTGAACATGTCTAGACCACATCAGGGCTATATATAGGAGTCAGTTGCATGGGATGGGGCCCCAGGCAAGATCGATGGGGGGAAAGCCTACATCTTCCCCTCTCTACTGCTTTTCTTTCTTTTTCTTAAAATTTGTCCTCACTAAGCATCAGCACCAGTTGAACAGTGTGAGTCAAGCCTTGCTTCTCATGTGATATCTTTAGATAAATGTACTAAATACATTTGTGAACAGTGGACTGAAAACCAACAAAATTGTTTTGTTAGAACACAGAAGAAAAATTAATTCCAGAAATCATGAGAAAATCATTTATCTTTGCATTTTCAAACCTTGGGACTGTCATTAAGATTATCATTCAATCTGATAGATATCAAGTGAATATAGCTTAATTTTAGGATACTGAATGGAAGTAAATAACATAATAACTTAGAAGGAGAGTCAACACTTAGAATTACAGGCATAGTTTACTTAGTGTTGCTACCATCATCCCTGATTCACTAAAGTGCTATTTGTCTCAGAAAGAGAAGTTAATACACAGTTTTCCCTTGGCTTACCAGCCAGAATGAGAAACAATGCACAATGTTAGGCTCTCAGCTATTGGAACACCATACAGTGACCATTTTTTTTTTTTTTTTTTTTTTTTTTGAGGATGCAGTGCAATGGTGTGATCTTGCCTCATTGCAACCTCCACCTCCTGGGTTCAAGTGATTCTTCTACCTCAGCCTCCCGAGTAACTGGGATTACAGGCACGCATCACTACACCCAGCTAATTTTTGTATTTTTAGTAGACACGGGGTTTCGCCATGTTGGCCAGGCTGGTCTCAAATTCCTGACCTCAGGTGATCCACCTGCCTCAGCCTCCCATAGTGCTGGTATTACAGGTGTGAGCCACCATGCCCAGCCTTTCCCCATTCTTAATGGTGGTGAACAATCTGTTCCTTTTTCCTCTGGGGAAAACTATTTCTGCATTTTAGCCCATAGTGGCTGAAAAAATGGCATGCATGTAACGGTTTTGGTGCTAGATGATATCTTATCAAATTAAAACGCAAATTCTGTAGCAGGTTGAGGTATCTTCCAGGAAGTAGTTATGACTTAGGGACTCAAACCCAGCAGAGTTTGGGGAAAGTCCTTTGACCTTGTAAAGATCATCTTCATAATGCAACCTAGAAAGATTGGCTAATAACTCTATGAATACCAGCTGGGAAGATGGCACTGTTAGTGGCATATCATGACTTCAGGGGCTTTAAAGAAGACAGAAGAGAAATTACAAAGATACTAATGCCAGGGACACTTCCTCATGGGGACTGACTCTGCTTTATTATTCCTGGATAACTATGATCCATTTAGCTCTCCATTCCCAAGATCAGATGCCCTGGACCAAACTTCATAATTCTATGGCTGAGAGGCTCATTATTAACAAGTGAAGATAAAATAACCCACGGAGAATTGATTCCATTCTGAATTAATTTCCTAAACTATTCTGGGCAACTGGTAAGTGGCCTTCTAGAGCCACACAAGCAGAATGCATTTATGATCATCTGCGCTGGTGGACGTAACGTTGATTGTGCTAGTTTTTAATGAGATCTGGAATGTGCAGCTATCATAGCAACTCTACTGGAATTGTCTGTCTACATCTTCATCTTCCTTACTGGACTGTGAGTCACTCAAAGGCCAAACTGGAGTCTTATCAATCTTGGGATTCCTCTGTGTAGCCGACTGTCCTCCTTATAGTAAGCACTTCATACATATTTGTTGAGTGGGTGAGTAAATACTCAACACATAATTCCCCCATCATCCTTGTCCTCATATCTGATCTGCCACCACATTTTCTTGAGGGGAAAATAGCTCTTTAATCTGCCCAGTTTTTGTCATCTCCACTGTCACAAGTGTCACCAGTCACTAGTCCAAGCCACCAACATTCCTTCCCTAGACTACTACAACTACTTTGGAAAAGCTTCTCTGCTTTCCCTACTGCAGAGTACAACTTTAAAAAAAAAAAAAAAACCAAAGAGGGTTTTCAAATGTTTTAAAATACCTCTACTGGCTTTAAAATCCAGAACTCAACCGCCTACTTCTCTAGGCATGTCTCACTCCTCTCTTCCCAACTTCTCTCTGCTGAGTCATGTTGGGGTCTTTCTGTTTCTACAGCTCACCAAGACCTACTCTGCCTCCAGTTTTTGCACAGATTGTTCTCTCTGTGATGTCCTTCCCTACCACTTTGTCCCAACCATCTCTTGCTCATTCTGCAGCCTAAATGTCATTCCCCCAGAGAAGGCACTCTTGTCATCCCAATTTAAGGTAGGCTTGCCTGTTATTCTCTCCCCTGGCACCTGCCATTTTCCTTCATGATGCCTCTTAAAATTTGTAATTATGTAGTTGGTTAATGTATTTAATAAGCATCTGTCTTACTAAACTGTAGGCTTTTCATTGAGAATAAGGACTGTATCCATTTAGCTCACTACATCGGACATCTTGTTCACTACCTCATATCCACTCAGCCTCAGCTTGTGGCCCTGGCAAGGACTTCCAGGAAGCTTCATACTGCTCTGCATTGAAAGAGAACACCTGAAGCTTGCACCACGTACCTCTGCTTCCTCCCCAGCAGCTTCCCTGACTTCCCTGGGTGGGGTGCCTGCAGGTGCCTGCTTGACATTCATACATGTGCAACCCAGAATTGTGCAAATGTTAATGCTGTGTGGGGTAACTTCCAATAAAAGCAGGCCAGGAGCCAATGAATAAATGCTTCTTCCTCCAATCCCTTTTATGCACCTTTTGAAAGGTACCAGCAGGACTGAGCACCAGCCACCCAGACTGGTGGCCACCTCTGTAATGTATCCTTGTATTGGCTTCTCCCTTCCTGTTTCACTATCCCTGGCCCCTCACTTCTTCTCTCCAAGTTTACTTCCCAAATAAACCATCTGCATGCAAGCCTTAACCTCAGGCTCAGTTTTAGGGGAAATTCAGGCTAAGATGACCACTGCACACCAATTGCCTCGCACAGTACCTGGCATACAGTAGTGACTCAATAACATTTTTAAGTCAATGAGTCAGTCAAGTATAAATGAATGAAAATTACTGCAAAGTCAAGGGATAAGAACAGAAGTAGGATATTTAAAAAGCATTTCCCCATTTGGTACAATAAAATTCATCATTGCTTAAACTTACCAACTCAGCAAGGGCCCTCAGCATGCCATGTCAGAGAACTCAGAAATGTGCTTTATTTTTAGGCAGATGACTTTTTGCCAAGACCTGTCCACTTAACCCTCCCCCCATCAGCTTTAGATAGCTTGGGATAGTGAAACAAGAATGAGGTTTAGAATTAGGCCTAAATGGAGCTAAATACCCACATTGCCACCACTTTTGACCTGTATGACCTTAAGTTCTTCAAGTTCTAGTTCATCTGTCTGTCAGATGGGAACATAAACATTTGTTTTACAGAGTTGCTATAAATATTTAGCATTAGGTCCTTAAAAATATTGGTTTTCTTTTCCCAAAATATCTACCTTCCTTTCCTCCCCTCTTCAGTGAAACACACACATTGCATTCAAGAATTTGTTTCTACAGTGAGACCACATGGGCATAGGGAGGGGAACAACACACAGAGGCCTGTAAATGGGGAGTGGTTGTGGGGAGAGAGCATCAGGAAAAATAACTAATTCATGCCTGGCTTAATACCTAGGTGATGGGTTGATAGGTGTGGGAGACCACTATGGCACACATTTACCTATGTAACAAGGTTGTACATCCTGCACATGTACCCCGGAACTTAAAATAAAAAAAGTAAAGAACTTGTGTCTAAATGTGTGTCCCATGACTCTGAGCTGAACACTTGGTGTGGGAATCATCTAATTTTTTTTTTGTTTTTGTAGTCTCTGCACCTACGATACACCAACTGGCAGTTCCATCATTTGAAAGAAAATCTTCAAGGTAAAGATGTTTACAATGACACAAAAACCTTTCAAAGGTATCATGGTCCTAAAGGGCTTTCTCCAAGGGACAGCACGGTGTGTTCCAGGCCCTGATGAGAGGTGAATGTGTGGCCACGGGTGTCTCGTGAGCCTGACGCTCTCCATCCCTCTCTGACCGTTTACGCCTTTTGTCTGTCTGTGCTTTCAAAGGTCAAACCCTTGTGAGAAATACTTGCTGTATTAATCATCTTGGAAGACTGCTCCAGACACATTTTCAGAAGGGATGCAGTAAGTTTTGTCTGCACAGTGCACCCTGGGAAAAGAGTTTCCCTTCCGAAAAGCAATCTTGCTTTCAGCCAAGTCTTGTCTTTTCCTTTTTTTATTTTGTAAAGCAATGAAGTTATTGCATGTTCCGAAGGCATCGTGAGGTAGGTACAGCCACCCCTTTGACATGGCATGTCTGTATGCCCAGGATGCATATACCTAATTAGTGAGTTCCACATGACTGCTGGTGTTGGCAATCATCTATATCCAGCTGGTGCTCAGACTTTTGGGGATCAGTGGAAATTTTAACCATTATTTGACACAGACTTATTTGGTCAGAGAGACACAGTCATATCACAGAGAGCTAAACGTCCAGAGCTAATGAAAGATGATCCAGCAATTAGACTGACTCACAACATGGGTAATAATTTTTATACTTACATTTTGACGACATAAATAAAAGAGTGGGACTGATTTTCCCACTGCATTGCATATGAGGGAAGGAGAATGTTATTCTATCTTCTCTCTTCATCTGAACATTAGAACTTTTTAAACCTTCAGACATGGCAGCGGCACTTCCACCCATCATTTGAATGAAAGCCAGTCCCACCTGTCTGTCTTTCCATTCAGCAGGGAGTCATTTCATGTGTGAAGCAAGCAAAAAAGATAGATGTGTCAGGGCTTTCTCTGTCTCCTGTAGAATTTTTATCTTTTGGCCTTTTCCACTTCCTAGTCTGCATATGACCTAATATCCTATTCCTCATGGCCAACTCTTGATAACAATGAGAAAACAAGTCCTGAAAAATGTGTTATTTATTCATGAAGCATTTCTATCTTGTAAGACTTTTTTTGTTTTTGTTTTGTTTTGGCAAAATCATGACAATATCTGCTATATTTCAGATAATTATTTTAACAAATCTGTAACCTGAATGAAAGCAGGATTCATTCTATAATTCGCAGTACAGATGAGAAATAAATGATAAACAATGTCCCACTGGAAGAGACCCCTCCAAAACCTCATGCCAAAGGAGGTGGACCACCATATTCAGTGAAAATATTTAACACCTTGGACTGTTTCCCAGTGGGATGCAGACCAGACAAGAAGAACAATTCAGGCTGCTTAGGAGACTGTCTGGGGACCTCTGTGAATGGCATCTGCACTGGATATTTCTTCCCCTCAGATTCCTGCTCCTGTGTATGTGCACTACTTACGGCTGAGTCATACTTTTCAAGAATGAATGTGGGTGTCACAATCAGTGATCTGTGATCTATTCCTGCTCCTGTGTATGTGCACGATGTACAACTGAGTCATATTTTTCAAGAATGAATGTGGGTGTCATCGTCATTGATCTGTGGTCTATCATTTCATAAATAACTTGTTCCAAAAGTACTCTAGGCACAGCTGAGCACAGATAGTCTTTTGGACGGCTTTAATCTAAGCCCATTTCAATATGCTTCTTTTTATTGTCCACACTTCTTTCTACTACCACTAACTTAAATAATTCCTATAATCAGCTAGAAGAGGTTTCAATGAAAAATCATCTTTGAACACAAGAAATAAGGACTGGGAAGTGGTAAACAACTTGCAACTGAGGTATTCTGAAGATAGTCCTAGCATAATGTCCCCCAGGTGTAGCCATATATGGTAATTTGGTAAATCAACAATGAAGTCTCATGCAACAGTGAGAATCTTAAGTATCAAGCACTAACTGAGATTCTGGGCAAGAGAAACACAAAAGAGAATACTACTTTACCCCACCCCCAAGGAGATCTCAGGGACACAAATGTCAGCATCTACCTCAATACAATGACATCTGAGCGACTATCTCAAGTGAGAACTGAAGAAGATATCACAGGAAAGCTGATCTTGAAGAAAGGAGAGGAGTTGGCCTATTAGAAAGGAGAAACTGGTCATGGGTGCCTGTAATCCCAGCTACTTGGGAGGCTGAGGCAGGAGAAGAGATTGAACCTAGGAGGCTGAGGTTGCAGTGAGCCAAGATCGCACCATTGCTCTCCAACCTGGGTGATGAGAGCAAAACTCCATCATGAAGGAGAAGAAGAGAGAGAGAGAGAGAGGGAGGGAGGGAGGGAGGGAGGAAGGAAGGAAGGAAGGAAGGAAGGAAGGAAGGAAGGAAGGAAGGAAGGAAGGAAGGAAAGAAGGAAGGAAAGAAGGAAAGAAGGAAAGAAAGGAGGGAGGAGAAAAAAGAAAAGAGAAGAAAAGAAAAGAAGGGGGCATGCGCATTGAGAGAACAATGGCTCTGTTGGTCAAAGGCATGCCAGTGTGAAAATCATGACACGTTCAGAAGATCATATAGCTGTGTATGTCTGGAGAGGGTCATGGATGGGCCATGGCACAAAATGAATTTCTTTGTCAAGATACTATAAAAACCTACACAGACAAATCAGAGGAGATATGTTGTAGGGAATAATAATATTTCATCGAACTCAAGGCTAGGAAATACAGGTAGGCTGAGGAACAGGAACAGTATTGGAAACTGAAGCTGGAGTCACCCTCTCTACCTTTGTCTTTGTCTTCCTCTTTCTGGGCCATTAGGTCACTTATGGCTGCAGCTCAGTTCATTGGTCAACAGTTCTGAATTGTTCAGTCATTCATCATTCAGCAAGAATGCATGTGCGCATCCTCTGTGCTCGGTGTGCTCTTTATTAACTACATTGTGGTGGAAAATGGATCAAGGCTGGCTTCATGGGCACAGACTTGCACAGTCAAATGGTCCCACATTTGGTTTAATGCACCGCTACCACTATCTTGCAATTCTGAATAATTTCATGGAACTCGTGTTTTGTAAGAAAGTCTAATGGGATGAGGGAGCATGCACATGAGCAGAGGAAATGTCCACAGTGCCTTCCCATTCACATATAGCATTTGTGATGATACCCCATGAGCACAGAATTTGGTGGCCCACAATATTCAAGCATTCAGTGAGACTAAAAGCAAATATAAGGCAATTGTATTAGGGCTACCACTGAGAAAGGTGGGGAGGAGGCAGGTGCTGACATCCTAGAGGCCATGCTTTTTTGTTTGAAAGAGAACAAGAATCAAGGAACCCTATTGCATTCTTTCTTATTCATGTTGTTTCCCTGTGTCAGCCAACTACTTTAATGTTGAAATGCTAGAAAGAGAGGAAATGTTAAGACAATAGTTTCTTTTCCTTTCAAGTTTTCCTTACCCATCAGTAAGCTGAAGGTAAAGAGTGTTGGTAGAATGTATCAAGCTGTGAATTAAAAACTGTTGAGTTTCATGTAGCATTTCCACTGTTCTAGTAAGAGTGAAATATTTATGCATTTTTGAGCTACAAATATTAATTGTGTAATTTTGGTAATTGTTTTGTTTTATTTTGTTTTTTTCTCTCAACTTTTTTTAGATTCAGGGAGTGCATGTGCAGGTTTGTTACATGGATAAATTGAATGTCACTGAGGTTTGGTGTACGAATGATCCCATCACCCAGGCAGACAGCATAGTACCTGATAGATATGTTTAGCTCCCACTTAAAAGAGAGAACATGCAGTATTTGGCTTTCTGTTTCTGCATTAGTTCACTTAGGATAATGGCCTCCAGATGCATCCATGTTGCTGTAAAGGACATAATTTCATGCCTTTCTTATGGCTGCATAGCATTCCATGGTGTACATGAACCACATTTTCTTTATCCAGTCCACCACTGATGGGCATCTAGGTTGATTTCATGTCTTTGCTGTTGTGAATATTGTTGCAATGAACATATGAGTGCATGTGTCATTTTGGTAGAACAATCTATTTTCCTTTGGGTATATACCCAGTAGTTGGATTGCTGGGTCAAATGTTAGTTTTTAAATGATTTGAGGAATCTCCACACTGCTTTCCACAGTGGCTGAAGTAATTTAGATTCCCACCAGCAGTGTGTAAGTGTTCCCTCTTCTCCAGGACCCAATTTTAAAAATGGGCAAAGGGTATAAACAGAAACTTCTCAAAAGAAGAAATACATGTGGCCAACAAATATATGAAAAAAATGCTCATCATTACTAATCATTAGAGAAATACAAATCAAAACCACAGTGAGATACCATCTCACACCTGTCAGAATGGCTATTATTAAAAAGTCAAAAAGCAACAGATGTTGGTGAGGTTGCAGAGAAATTTTAAGGATTTTTGTGTAAGAGTTAAATGCTGTTATATTTGCATTTAAAACTGACATTACACATTGTAAAGATAAACAGTAAACCATGCTAATAATTTTACATTTCCATTTTTTAACTTCGAATGTCATTAAATGGCAAATAAAGAAACACAATGGCAAGTTGAGAGAGAGACCATTCAAGAAAGGAAAATATCACACTTTAGTGCCTTTAGCAGCACTTTTTCCCCTTCTTTTTTTGAACAAGGCACCCTATATTTTTGTTTTGCACTGGGTCCCACAAATTGTGTAGCCAGCCCTGACCTGGAGATGAGTGGGTGAACAAAGCAGACAGAGTCCCTGTCACCATGGAGCTTACTTTCCATTGGGGAGAACAATAAAAATAAATCAACAAGAAACCTCATTGTCTCAGAACTGTTTTGAGGAAATAAGCAGAGTAACATGATTAAGCAAATCAAGGGAGGGAGAGCTACTTGAGTTTGGGTGGCAGAGAAAGTCGCTCCAAGGAAGTGACCTTTGAGCTGAAACCTGAAGTAGGGACTGTCCATCAACTTTGCTGAAGCGAATTCTCCCCCTCCATTCTGATACCCTCTGTTCCACACTCTGCAGCCAGTCAGACTGAGCCTGTTTCCCTTGAACAGTTTTAAAGATGGCAACCAGGTCTTCCCCAGGCTTCCACATTTCTATCCACTCCACCTCGGCCCCTGGGTGACCATCCTCTGGGCTCCCTTGTCAAAAGAAGTTCCAGAGACTTTTCTTGTCAAAGCTATCAGTAGCCCAGAACAGGTTGAAGAGAATAACATGAAGTGCCCCTGTTTCTTCCTGAAAGCTTTGAAGAGCCCAGAAACATAGTCTCTGGAGGAAGAATTCCCTTTTTTCCCAGTAACTCCTGGGAAAAGCCACCTGACAAAACCTCCTGCCTTTGTGAGTCATGGCAAAGAAAGTCACATCAAAAGGAAGGGTGATTTGAATGAGCCCAGATGTTTCACTTAAAACCACAACCAGGCATAGCATTTGAGCAATTTTTATTTGCAGTCATTTCTTTTCATGTCATGCAAATGATCAAAAGTGGTCTAGGGAGACAGCATGTCTTAAAAGATGACAATTGTAAATGGCAGCAAATAGCAAATGCAATAATAACTTGTCATGTTTAACACAAATACAGCCAAGGCAAGCTGTTTAGCAGTAAGCAGATGTGGACTAAGTAAAAGATAGTTTGCAGATAGCTAAATGCAGGCAGGTCACAAAGCATTTTGATAAAGGATTATAAAAATATTACCCATGGTAGAACATATATAGTAAATATAATATTTCAAGAAGGATTTATAAATGTACAAGATTTACTACTGGAGAGTTGTTGAAAAACGCACAGTTGATGTCTCAATCATAGGAGTTAAGAGTTTGCCAAGTGAAGCAGAATATGATTATGTAGAGGATTTTAAACTAGGATTTACTATTTTTTTTTCCAAAAAGAGTGCTGGAACTTGGCAGCTCTCTCAATTCCAGTGCACAGAAGTTAGTAAACTGATGAAATAGCAGGGGATTCTTCTAGAGAGGCTAATTGCTACATCAATTTCTGCCAACACCATTTGAAAATAAACCCCTCTGTCCTTTTTGTACTGTTTCTAGAAAAAAGACTGGAGTTGACAATTAAAAGCTCAACAAGTAAGATGTAAATTTAGGCATTTGGGCATAGTATGTTTTCACCAAATATTTGTTGAATTAATGAAAAGATAGAGACAGCCTAGAAGTTTAGGTTGTAGGACAGTCTTCTGGGCTGTACTGTATATAGGGAGCTGTGGATGCTTTTCAAGAGCATACGCATCGATTCTTACACAATCCTGTACATATACATGTGAAATTACCTGGCATACCTGAGCTGGGAAGTCCTAACTCATGCCAATGAGGAATTTGAGAAGTTTGGTCAAAACATGGAGAAGATGAGTTCACTTGCCAATGGGACACCTTTGGTATGAAAGAGGACAAGGTGGTTTTGACAGGTGACTGCAGTCAGCAGCACAGGTTGCATGGAGGCTGTCATTGCCTCTTCCTGCAAAAGTTGGGACTGTGACCTCTCTGGGGAGGTCCACATATGATACAATGCAGAAAATGATTCCAACGAAGTGACTGTTCTTCAAGCCAGCCCCCACAGCCATTATCAGTTTATTAGATATTTTGAAGCACTTAAATCAGTGTAGGCAGATGCTGTTTATTTTTAAGCCCTCAGATGGGGAAACCTCATGAGATTCACTGAACTGCCTCCTCAGATCAAGAACTTTGGGGATGAAGGATTGAGAAACCCACATTGTTGGAGTGCTTTTTGTTCACATGACGATGCTTTCTTATGGTTATGACACTGAATTCAAAATTTCAAGAGAAAAAGCAAAGTGCAGAACATCACCGATAATTTCAGAAGTGCAGCTGTCTGTGTTCAAACTGAATAGATACCTTTTGAAGAAGGCAACCATCATGTAATAAAAATTTTCAAGGATTATAGAAGTATTGATGAAAACAGAATTTTCATCAATTCCAGAAGCAAATTATAGTCTCTGTTGGATTGGAATCACAAGTTCAAAGAATGAACAAGGATTTACTTTGAAAAAGTAGCACTATTTAAGAGCCTCCTGTAGACCTAAAAGCAATGCAACCTCCACCAACAGCTTTGTTGATAAGTCCATGAATCCAGTCACTGATATTCCTACTATGTGTCAAATTCTAGAAAATGTTTAGATTCCCCTGGGTCTGTTAAAATGGATTGTGATTTTTATGCTTCTGAAAATCTAAGCAGTGAGTCACCATTGATGCTACAAACCTGGGGTCTGAATCAAGATGTAGGTCCTAATTAAATATTAGAAATTATTCATTATGTTAAACATCAACATTCTCATCAACATGCTCAAAAGGAATAAAATATATAATTTGGCACATATGCTATATGCATGCAATAATAAAATTGTTTATAATAGTTATTTGAGGGCTGGGCACTGTTGCTCACTCCTGTAATCCCAGCACTTTGGGAGGCCGAGGAGGGCATATTGCTTGAGCTCAGGAGTTCAGGACCAGCCTGGGTAACATTGTGAAACTCATGGCTACTTGGAAGGCTGAGGTGGGAGGATTCCTTGAGCCCAGGAGGTCGAGGCTGCAGTGAGCCATGATGGTGCCACTGCACTCCAGCCTGGGACACAGAACAAGACCCTATCTCAAAAACAAAACAAAATTAGTTTGTTATTGGGAGGGACTTTTAAAAATTACTATTGTTGTTACTGTTCATAACAACTTACTGTTCATAAGTCTTTCATAATTTTGAATCATTAGTGAGTTTTTCCATTATTCTTACCTTTACCTCTTAGGATTTCTAATTATGTGGCTTACTACCAAAAATAAGTAAATAAACAAATAATGCATCTGGGTTTTCCAGCTGTAGGGCATAATATTTGCTGAAAGTGAACTCTGCCTTGGAATTTAGTGCTCACTCCCTGAAGTCACTTTGTACTCCCTCTGGGCAGGCAGTAAGATACATCTGTTTGTCTTCAGCCTTGTCCTCACTGGCAGACCCACTCACACACTGGTAAAGAGATGCCTGTCACCTTTTATTTCATGGAGTCCCATGGGCTTTCTGACTCAGACATTATGGTCTATTCTCTTCCACGCTCTCTGGGTCCAGGATACTGGGGAATGACATAAATGGTTAGTCATCAGCTGTTCTGAGAGGACTTCCAAGAACAACTGCTACAAAACTTTTAGCAAAACTGAGTTTTAAAGATCTCGAGTGTTGTCCATCAACTGGTCTAGAATGGAGACCATAAACTGATGACCAAATCATCCCACAGGCATGTTGTGTTTGGCCACACTAAGGTTGGCTTGCAGAGTGTTTAAAACATACTTAATTAGTTCCCAACATTGAAAAATCAGGATATTTCATGTAAAAAATCCAGATTTCTGGCATTGGTCACATGGAGTCTGCATTCCCACCTGGCAATCATCTACTTGCAGCTAGAGAGCAGTTTCCCCATCTAGATGGGGCAAGCCAACTCCAGTTCTTATCTCTACCATTCTCCACCAGGTCTGCTTCACTTGTCTCCATAAAATGCCTGGCTTTGGTAGGCCTTTGAAGTTGGGATCTTTACTTTAGAACTACACTGTGCTAAGAAGTGTAGGGAAAAACAGGAAAAGGATAAAGCATTTGTAAGTCTTCCTGGGTTATCCTCTGGTTAGAGAAAACAATGATATAATAATAAACAATAATAGTAATAAAGCTAATTTATGGGTCAGTTAAGGTCTTCATTGTGAGGTATCAGGCACAGAAGTGGTCCTGACCTACTGTGTTAGTCTGTTTGTGTGGCTATAAAGGAATACCTGAAACTGAGTAATTTAAAAACAAAAGAGGTTTAATTGGCTCATGGTTCTTCAGACTGTACCAGAAGCATAGTGCCAGCATCTGCTTCTGGTGAGGGCCTCAGGAAACTTACAATCACGGTGGAAAGTGAAGGGGTAGCCATCGCATCACATGGCAAGAGCAGGAGCAAGAGAGAGTGGGGGAGGTGCCACATACTTTTAAACAAACACATCTTGCATGACCTCAGAACAAGAACTCACTCATCACCAAGGGCATAGCATTAAGACATGCATGATTGATCTGCCCCCATGATCAAAATACCTACCAAATCTCACCTTCAACACTGGGGATTATGTTTCAACATGAGATTCAGAGAGAACAAATATCCAAATGATATCACTTACAATACCACTAGTACCTGGCTCCTCCATAGAAGTGATGGCCAGGAACAGCCAGCTTGCAGGTCCATTCATGAGACCAGTTGAAGAGTTCAATAAAGAATTTGTCTAGTTAGGCCATGTGGGTTCCTCTACCATGGAGTTCAGAGATTTATCATGCATTTATCCACTAATTTTTTCTTTTAACAAATGTCGAGGAACTGCTGTGGAGGCCTTGGGTTCACCATTCAGGTACCTCTTCAAGTTAATCTACGTGGGGAGCCTTGTGACTACAGCCCCAGAAGCTGCCCCTTTGGATCCACTATGCACCCAGCTTTCTCAGGCTAACTCTCAGCTACTATCTGAGCATGGTAGGGGGCCTGGAACCAGGCCATTCCTGTCCAACATGAGGCTTTTCTAATGGGCACCCTTTGAGTGGGCTCTCCTTTTCAGCCTGACCAAGATTTTCTTAGAACTATACTGTGGTCTGAGGTTCTTCTTAATTAAACCTCCTTCCTTTTCTCTCTTCTTTCACAGACTTAAGACCTGTGACACAGTCTGAAGCTCTCCTGGCACCATCCCCTTTATCCTTCACAGGTGTTTCTCCTAATAAGTTTCTTGTATGTCTCATCCCATCTGGGCATCTGCTTCTCAGAAGACTCAGACTGACACATCTGCCCACTATGTGTCAGGCACTGTGCTAGGTGCTGGAGACCTAAAAATGGATAAAACAGACAGGAGCCCTCCATTCATGGTGCTTGCATTATAGTGGTGTTAAAAATTCCATAAACAAGAGAATAGATAAGATAAATTTAAAAACTAGAGAGAATGACTTGTTATAAATTGATTGGTAATCAGGGAAGGTCTTCTGAGGGGATGACACTTAAGCTGACACCTGAATGAGAAGAAGGAACTGGTCAACTGAAGACCTAGATGAGAGTATTGTAGGCAGAGGGAAGAGCAAGGACCAAGGGTTGAGAAAGAAACCAGTTTGACATATTTGAGGCGGGAAAGCCAGTATGACTGAAGAATAATAAAAAAGGGAATGAATGTAATAAGCAAGGACATTAAACAACTAGAGAGGAGGTTGATCATCACAGTAAGTCATTTAGAGTAGGTTAGGGAGAAGACCATTCTCTATCAGGGCAGAACTGAAAAGGCTATGTCTGCTGCTAAATGCTGCTGTAAAAAGACAAGGGCTTTCATCACACTACAGATGCAATCTTTTGGATCCACTTACATTGAACAGACTTCAAGGACCCTCTTAAGAAAGCAGGCACCACAAAAATATTACATCTATACAAAATGCAGGGCTCCAAGCCATATATGTATATATCACATTGTGTGCGTGCGTGTGTGTGTGTGTGTAAAGCCAGCCCCAGTTTGTGAGCTGAACATGACTCCTACATGCTTTCAGAGAGAAGAGAAAAGAGAGAGGACCATGTACTGGAATAAGCCCTAGAGAACTTCTTAGAAGAATGGGAAGTTAGCTGATCAAAATTATGTTGCTTTCTAGAAAAGAAGTAAAAAGCCAGACAGTTTCTTTTGCTAAAACAGTCTGGGTAGATTTCCATTCTAAGAAAATTACAATGATGTATAGTTTTAAATAGCTAGAAGGAGAATACTAAATGTTCCCAACACAAAGAAGTGATAAATGTTTGAAACGATGGATATGTTCACTGTCCTTATCTGATCGCTATGCATAATATGTATTGAAACATCATTATGTACCCCATGAATATGTGCAATTATTATAATTCAATTTAAAAAATAAAATTAAAGAAACAAGGGTGCAACAGCGTCCATTGTAAATGTGCTACCTCTCCACCTGACTCATTTATGAAAGTGGGGAAGCTCCTGAACAGATAGTGAAGTGCAATGAAATTTGGAGAAGAACTCTGGTACCTAGGTCTGGAGAGCAGATGTGCAACTCCTTTGGAGAATATGTTTCATATAAAGCTTCAAGAGCTGTTCCTGGTAGCATTTGGCTGTTGCCCTTGGTGTGGAGGTTCATGGAGTAATGTTTCTTGATCAGAGAACCTTGCAGGTTATTGTTCACTTCTACTCCTGCCTATACCCAATGTATAGTTTGAGTCCTAAGAGACTTGGCCTTTTTACCTTGCCTTCCACCCCAACAGGGACAGCACAGTGAGAAACAGATCTATAATGGTTCCACAGATCTTTCCTTTGGAGAGTTGCTGGGAAGCTGCACATACTAGGAGAGTTTCCTGAAATAGAATTGCATTATCTGAGGCCTGGAAAATGTGTTGGAAAAGCTCACTTAGCTATGGGGAACCCGATGAAAGACCTGTCTGGTTTCTGAGCATTGTCTGGGGAGCTCAAATTCTCTAAATGGGCCCCCAAGGTGTTCATCATTTAGCCCTTGCCAAGGCTGGGTCAACATGCTGGCAAAGAACTGTCTGAACATTGAAAAATCCTCCAACCTATTATCTCGTGAGAGAAAGCTAGTTATTTGAAATAGAAGTTGGATTTTAAAATTTGTATCAGCATGTTTTTAAATTAATGTTTTGTTAATATAAACATACAGAAAATTACCGCATTATAAGTGAACAGATCAATGAATTTTCAAAAAGTGAATATAACCTTATAGCCACATCAGATCAAGAACTAGACATTACCAACAGCCTGGGAGTCTTTCTACTATTTCCTTCCTGCAGAGGGTAACTACTATTCTGGATTGTAATTCAGATAAGTTAACTTTGCCTGTTTTGTATTTTATGCAAATAAAGTCATACCGTATGCAGTACTGATCTCAAGGAAGAAGTTTTTAGCATTTTAATATTAAATACAATAACATGTAATTTTTTGGTGGATTTTTAAAGTCAAATTTAGAAAGTTCCGTTCTATTTCTAGTTTGTTATAGGTTTTCATCATGAATATATGTTGAATTTTGTCGGATGCTTTATTTTATTGAGATAATCTGCTTTTTTTTTCTGTTAATATAGTGAATCACATTGATCCATTTTTCTAATGTTGAATCAACCTTTCATACCTGGAATAAAATATATTGGTCATAGTGTATTTTCCTTTTTATATAACACTTGTTTCTGCTTTCCAAAATTTTGTTTAAAAATATGCATTTATGTTTATAGGAGAGTTGATCTGTCATTTTAATTGTAAATTTTATTATTTAAATAGATCTTGTACCAATCAAAGTTTCTTTTGTCAGTTGGGATAAGTAATACTTTTATCTAAATTACCAAGTATGCCCATGTGAAGTTTTTAGTAACACTTTCTTATTTTAATTTGATCTATAGGATCTGTAGTAATGTTCCCCTTTTAAATCCTGATATTGATAATTTACTTTTAGTTCCCAATCAATTTTGTTAGGGATTTATCAATTTTATAAATTTTCTCAAAGACCTAACTTTTTGGCTTTCATGATTTTTTCTGTTGTATGTTTGTGAGTTTTTTAAATCTTATTGACATGTGCTCTTACCTTTATTATCTATTTCACTTAATATCCTTAAGTTTGATTTAATGGGCTTTTTACTCATTTCTTGAGATGGAAGTTTAAATCACTGATTTCCTGAATTTGCTAATTTATCTTCATTTAGAGTTATAAATTATGCATTAAGTAGCATATTAGCTGCATGCTACAAGGTTTAATATGTCATCTTTCACAATGTAGTTCAAAATATTTAATTTCAATTTGATTTATTCTACAATACCTGAATTATTTATAAATCTATAATTTCCAGGTAGTTAACATTTTTCTAATCATCTTTTTATTTGATTTTATGTTTTTTATTTCCATAGGTTTTGGGGGAGCAGGTGGTGTTTGATTACATTAGTAGGTTCTTTAGAGATGATTTGTGAGATTTTGGCACACCCATCACCGGAGCTGTATACACTGTGCCCAATTTGTAGTCTTTTGTCCCTCACTCCTGTCCACCCTTTCCTCCAGGTGCCCAAAGTTCACTGTATCATTCTTATGCCTTTGCATCATCATAGCTTAGCTTTCAATTATGAATAAGACTATATGATGTTTGGTTTTCCATTCCTGAGTTACTTCACTTAGAATAATGAACTCCAATTCCACCCAGGTTGCTACAAATGCCATTATTTCATTCCTTTTTATGGCTGAATAGTATTCCATGGTATATATACATAACCCACAATTTCTTTATCCACTCATTGATTGATAGGCATTTGGGCTGGTTCCGTATTTTTGCAGTTGTGATTGTGCTGCTATAAATATACATGTACAAGTATATTTTTCATATAATGACTTCTTTTCCTCTGGGTAGATAACCAGTGGTGAGATTGCTGGATCAAATAGTTAAAGAACTATTTTTAGTTCTTTAAGGAATCTCCACACTGATTTCCATAGTGTTTGTACTAGTCTACGTTCCCACCAGCAGTGTAATGCTCACCACATCCCTGCCAACATCTACTATTTTTTTATTTTTTGATTATGGCCACCATTCTTGCAGGAGTAAGGTGGTATGGCATTGTGGTTTTGATTTGCATTTCCCTGATAATTAGTGATGTTGAGCATTTTTTTATATGTTTATTGGCCATTTGTATATCTCCTTTTGAGAATTGTCTCTTCATGTCCTTAGCCCATTTTTTTGGTGAGATTCTTTGTTTTTTTTCTTGCTAATTTGTTTGAGTTCCCTGTAGATTCTGGATATTAGTCCTTTGTCAGATGTATAGATTGTGAAGATTTTCTCTCACTCTGTGAGTTGTCTGTTTACTTTGCTGATTGTTTCTTTTGCTGTGCAGAAACTTTTTAGTTTAATTAAGTCCCACCTAGTTATTATTGTTTTTGTTGCATTTGGTTTTGGGTTCTCAGTCATGAAGTCTTTGCCTAAACCAATGTCTAGAGGGTTTTTCCAATGTTGTCTTCTAGAATTTTTATGGTTTTCGGTCTTAGATTTAAGTCCTTGATCAATCTTAAGTTGATTTTTGTGTAAGGTGAGAGATGAGAGTCTGGTTTTATTCTTCTACATGTGGCTTGCCAATTATCCCAGCACAATTTGTTTACTAGGGTGTGCTTTCCCCACTTTATGTTTTTGTTTGCATTGTCAAAGAACAGTTGGCTGTAAGTATTTGTCTTTATTTCTGGGTTCTCAATTCTGTTCCATTGATCTGTATGCCTATTTTTATACCAGTACAGGCTGTTTTGGTGACCATGGCCTTATAGTCTAGTTTAAAGTCAGATAATGTGATGCCTCCAGATTTCCTCTTTTTGCTTAGTCTTGCTTTGGCTGTGTGGGCTCTTTTTTGGTTCCAGATAAATTTTAGGATTGTCTTTTCTAGTTCTGTGAAGAATGATTTTGATGAGAATTGCACTGAATTTGTAGATTGCTTTTGGCAGTATGGTCATTTTCACAATATTGATTCTACCCATCCATGATGAGCATGGGATGTGTTTCCATTTGTTTATGTTGTCTATGATTTCTTTCAGCAGTGTTTTGTAGTTTTCCTTGTAGAGGTCTTTCACCTCCTTGGGCAGGTATATTCCTAAGGTTTTTTTTTCTCTTTTTGCAGCTATTGTAAAAGGTTGAGTTTTTGATTTGGTTCTGAAATCAAAGAACTGCTTGGTGTTGGTGTATAGCAGAACTACTAATTTGTGTACATTAATTTTCTGTCCTGAAACTTTGCTGAATTCATTTATCAGTTCTAGGAGCTTTTTGGAGGAGTCTTTATGGTTTTCTAGGTATACAGTCATATAATCAGCAAAGAGTGAGTTTGACTTCCTCTTTACTGATTTGGATGCCCTTTATTTCTTTCTCTTGTCTGATTGCTGTGGCTAGGACTTCCAATACTATGTTGAAAAGAAGGGGTGAGAGTGGGCATCCTTGTCTTATTCCAGTTCTCAGAGGGAATGCCTTCAACTTTTCCCCATTCAGTATTATGTTGGCTGTGAGTTTTTCATAGATGGCTTTTATTACATTAAAGTATGTCCCTGTATGCAAATTTTGCTGAGGGTTTTAATCATACAGGGATGCTGAATTTTGTCAGATGCTTCTTCTGCATCTATTGGGATGATCATGTGATTTCTGTTTTTAATTCTGTTTATGTGGTGTATCACCTTTATTGATTTGCATATGTTAAACCATCCCTATATCCCTAATATGAAACACACTTGATCATGGTGGATTATCTTTTTGATATGCTGTTGGATTGGGTTAGATAGTATTTTGTTAAAGATTTTTGCATCTATATTCATCAGGGATATTAGTCTGTAGTTTTCTTTTTTTGTTATGTCCTTTCCTGGTTTGAGTATTAGGGAGATGCTGGCTTCATAGAATGATTTAGGGAGGATTCCTTCTTTCTCTACCTTGTGGAATGGTGTCAATAGAATTTGTACCAATTCTTCTTTGAATGATAGAATTCAGCTGTGAATCTGGCTGCTCCTGGACTTTTGTTTGTTGGCAATTTTTTAAATTACCATTTCGATCTCTCGATCTCACTGCTTGTTATTGGTCTGTTCAGCATTTCTGATTCTTCCTGTCTTAAGCTAGGAGGGTTGTATATTTACAGGAATTTACCCATCTCCTCTAGGTTTTCTAGTTTATGTGCATAAAGGTGCTCATAATAGCCTTGAGTGATCTTTTGTGTTTTTGCGGTGTCAGTTGTGATATCTCCTGTTTTGTTTCTAATTGAGCTTATTTGGATCTTCTATCTTCTTTTCTTGGTTAATCTTGCTAATGGTCTATTGATTTTATTTATCTTTTCAAAGAACTAGTTTTCTGTTTTATTTATCATGTGTTGGTTTTGTTGTTGTTGTTGTTGTCATTGTTTCCATTTCATTTAGTTCTGGTATGATGTTGGTTATTTCTTTTTTGTTTTGTTTTGTTTTTTTTTGTTTTTGTTTTTTTATTTATTATTATTATACTTTGAGTTCTAGGGTACATGTGGATAACGTGCAGGTTTGTTACATATGTATACTTGTGCCATGTTGGTGTGCTGCACCCATCAACTCGTCAGCACCCATCAACTCGTCATTTACATCAGGTATAACTCCCAATGCAATCCCTCCCCCCTCCCCCCTCCCCATGATAGGCCCCGGTGTGTGATGTTCCCCTTCCCGAGTCCAAGTGATCTCATTGTTCAGTTCCCACCTATGAGTGAGAACATGCAGTGTTTGGTTTTCTGTTCTTGTGATAGTTTGCTAAGAATGATGGTTTCCAGCTGCATCCATGTCCCTACAAAGGACACAAACTCATCCTTTTTATGGCTGCATAGTATTCCATGGTGTATATGTGCCACATTTTCTTAATCCAGTCTGTCACTGATGGACATTTGGGTTGATTCTAGGTCTTTGCTATTGTGAATAGTGCCGCAATAAACATACGTGTGCATGTGTCTTTATAGCAGCATGATTTATAATCCTTTGGGTATATACCCAGTAATGGGATGGCTGGGTCATATGGTACATCTAGTTCTAGATCCTTGAGGAATCGCCATACTGTTTTCCATAATGGTTGAACTAGTTTACAATCCCACCAACAGTGTAAAAGTGTTCCTATTTCTCCACATCCTCTCCAGCACCTGTTGTTTCCTGACTTTTTAATGATTGCCATTCCAACTGGTGTGAGATGCTATCTCATTGTGGTTTTGATTTGCATTTCTCTGATGGCCAGTGATGATGAGCATTTTTTTCATGTGTCTGTTGGCTGTATGAATGTCTTCTTTTGAGAAATGTCTGTTCATCTCCTTTGCCCACTTTTTGATGGGGTTGTTTGTTTTTTTCTTGTAAATTTGTTTGAGTTCTTTGTAGGTTCTGGATATTAGCCCTTTGTCAGATGAGTAGATTGCAAAAATTTTCTCCCATTCTGTAGGTTGCCTGTTCACTCTGATGGTAGTTTCTTTTGCTGTGCAGAAGCTCTTTAGTTTAATTAGATCCCATTTGTCAATTTTGGCTTTTGCTGCCATTGCTTTTGGTGTTTTAGACATGAAGTCTTTGCCCAT
This sequence comes from Chlorocebus sabaeus, assembly GCF_047675955.1. Classification (NCBI taxonomy): domain Eukaryota; kingdom Metazoa; phylum Chordata; class Mammalia; order Primates; family Cercopithecidae; genus Chlorocebus; species Chlorocebus sabaeus. Next base: position 99,590,648 of record NC_132911.1, read on the forward strand.
GCCTATGTCCTGAATGGTACTACCTAGGTTTTCCTCTAGGATTTTTATGGTATTAGGTCTAACATTTAAGTCTCTAATCCATCTTGAATTAATTTTCGTATAAGGAGTAAGGAAAGGATCCAGTTTCAGCTTTCTACTTATGGCTAGCCAATTTTCCCAGCACCATTTATTAAATAGGGAATCCTTTCCCCATTTCTTGTTTGTCTCAGGTTTGTCAAAGATCAGATGGCTGTAGATGTGTGGTATTATTTCTGAGGACTCTGTTCTGTTCCATTGGTCTATATCTCTGTTTTGGTACCAGTACCATGCTGTTTTGGTTACTGTAGCCTTGTAGTATAGTTTGAAGTCAGGTAGTGTGATGCCTCCAGCTTTGTTCTTTAGACTTAGGATTGTCTTGGAGATGCGGGCTCTTTTTTGGTTCCATATGAACTTTAAAGCAATTTTTTCCAATTCTGTGAAGAAGCTCATTGGTAGCTTGACGGGGATGGCATTGAATCTATAAATAACCTTGGGCAGTATGGCCATTTTCATGATATTGAGTCTTCCTATCCATGAGCATGGTATGTTCTTCCATTTGTTTGTGTCCTCTTTTATTTCACTGAGCAGTGGTTTGTAGTTCTCCTTGAAGAGGTCCTTTACATCCCTTGTAAGTTGTATTCCTAGGTATTTTATTCTCTTTGAAGCAATTGTGAATGGAACTTCATTCATGATTTGGCTCTCTGTTTGTCTGTTACTGGTGGATAAGAATGCTTGTGATTTTTGCACATTAATTTTGTATCCTGAGACTTTGCTGAAGTTTCTTATCAGCTTAAGGAGATTTTGGGCTGAGACAATGGGGTTTTCTAAATATACAATCATGTCATCTGCAAAGAGGGACAATTTGACTTCTTCTTTTCCTATCTGAATACCCTTTATTTCTTTCTCTTGCCTGATTGCCCTAGCCAGAACTTCCAACACTATGTTGAATAGGAGTGGTGAGAGAGGGCATCCCTGTCTTGTGCCAGTTTTCAAAGGGAATTTTTCCAGTTTTTGCCCATTCGGTATGATATTGGCTGTGGGTTTGTCATAAATAGCTCTTATTATTTTGAGGTACATTCCATCAATACCGAATTTTTTGAGCGTTTTTAGCATGAAGGGCTGTTGAATTTTGTCAAAAGCCTTTTCTGCATCTATTGAGATAATCATGTGTTTCTTGTCTTTGGTTCTGTTTATATGCTGGATTATGTTTATTGATTTGCGAATGTTGAACCAGCCTTGCATCCCAGGGATGAAGCCCACTTGATCATGGTGGATAAGCTTTTTGATGTGTTGCTGAATCCGGTTTGCCAGTATTTTATTGAGGATTTTTGCATCGATGTTCATCAGGGATATTGGTCTAAAATTCTCTTTTTTTGTTGTGTCTCTGCCAGGCTTTGGTATCAGGATGATGTTGGCCTCATAAAATGAGTTAGGGAGGATTCCCTCTTTTTCTATTGATTGGAATAGTTTCAGAAGGAATGGTACCAGCTCCTCCTTGTACCTCTGGTAGAATTTGGCTGTGAATCCATCTGGTCCTGGACTTTTTTTGGTTGGTAGGCTATTAATTATTGCCTCAATTTCAGAGCCTGCTATTGGTCTATTCAGGGATTCAACTTCTTCCTGGTTTAGTCTTGGAAGAGTGTAAGTGTCCAGGAAATTATCCATTTCTTCTAGATTTTCCAGTTTATTTGAATAGAGGTGTTTATAGTATTCTCTGATGGTAGTTTGTATTTCTGTGGGGTCGGTGGTGATATCCCCTTTATCATTTTTTATTGCGTCAATTTGATTCTTCTCTCTTTTCTTCTTTATTAGTCTTGCTAGTGGTCTGTCAATTTTGTTGATCTTTTCAAAAAAACCAACTCCTGGATTCATTGATTTTTTGGAGGGTTTTTTGTGTTTGTATCTCCTTCAGTTCTGCTCTGATCTTAGTTATTTCTTGCCTTCTGCTAGCTTTCGAATGTGTTTGCTCTTGCTTCTCTAGTTCTTTTAATTGCGATGTTAGAGTGTCAATTTTAGATCTTTTCTGATTTCTCTTGTGGGCATTTAGTGCTATAAATTTCCCTCTACACACTGCTTTAAATGTGTCCCAGAGATTCTGGTATGTTGTATCTTTGTTCTCATTGGTTTCAAAGAACATCTTTATTTCTGCCTTCATTTTGTTATGTACCCAGTAGTCATTCAGGAGCAGGTTGTTCAGTTTCCATGTAGTTGAGCGGTTTTGATTGAGTTTCTTAGTCCTGAGTTCTAGTTTGATTGCACTGTGGTCTGAGAGACAGTTTGTTATAATTTCTGTTCTTGTACATTTGCTGAGGAGTGATTTACTTCCAATTATGTGGTCAATTTTGTAGTAAGTGCGATGTGGTGCTGAGAAGAATGTATATTCTGTTGATTTGGGGTGGAGAGTTCTATAGATGTCTATTAGGTCTGCTTGCTGCAGAGATGAGTTCAATTCCTGGATATCCTTGTTAACTTTCTGTCTCGTTGATCTGTCTAATGTTGACAGTGGAGTGTTGAAGTCTCCCATTATTATTGTATGGGAGTCTAAGTCTCTTTGTAAGTCTCTAAGGACTTGCTTTATGAATCTGGGTGCTCCTGTATTGGGTGCATATATATTTAGGATAGTTAGCTCTTCCTGTTGAATTGATCCCTTTACCATTATGTAATGGCCTTCTTTGTCTCTTTTGATCTTTGATGGTTTAAAGTCTGTTTTATCAGGGACTAGTATTGCAACCCCTGCTTTTTTTTGTTCTCCATTTGCTTGGTAAATCTTCCTCCATCCCTTTATTTTGAGCCTATGTATGTCTCTGCATGTGAGATGGGTCTCCTGAATACAGCAGGAGATGGGTATTGAGATGGGTCTTGACTCTTTATCCAGTTTGCCAGTCTGTGTCTTTTAATTGGAGCATTTAGTCCATTTACATTTAAGGTTAATATTGTTATGTGTGAACTTGATCCTGCCATTATGATATTAACTGGTTATTTTGCTCATTAGTTGATGCAGTTTCTTCCTAGCCTCGATGGTCTTTACATTTTGGCATGTTTTTGCAATGGCTGGTACCAGTTGTTCCTTTCCATGTTTAGTGCTTCCTTCAGGGTCTCTTGTAAGGCAGGCCTAGTGGTGACAAAATCTCTAAGCATTTGCTTATCTGTAAAGGATTTTATTTCTCCTTCACTTATGAAACTTAGTTTGGCTGGATATGAAATTCTGGGTTGAAAATTCTTTTCTTTAAGAATGTTGAATATTGGCCCCCACTCTCTTCTGGCTTGTAGAGTTTCTGCCAAGGGATCTGCTGTTAGTCTGATGGGCTTCCCTTTGTGGGTAACCCGACCTTTCTCTCTGGCTGCCCTTAAGATTTTTTCCTTCATTTCAACTTTGGTGAATCTGGCAATTATGTGTCTTGGAGTTGCTCTTCTCGAGGAGTATCTTTGTGGCATTCTCTGTATTTCCTGGATTTGAATGTTGGCCTGCCCTACTAGGTTGGGGAGGTTCTCCTGGATGATATCCTGAAGAGTGTTTTCCAACTTGGTTCCATTTTCCCCCTGACTTTCAGACACCCCAATCAGACGTAGATTTGGTCTTTTTACATAATCCCATACTTCTTGCAGGCTTTGTTCATTTCTTTTTCTTCTTTTTTCTTTTGGTTTCTCTTCTCACTTCATTTCATTCATTTGATCCTCAATCACTGATACTTTTTCTTCCAGTTGATCAAGTCAGTTACTGAAGCTTGTGCATTTGTCACGTATTTCTTGTGTCATGGTTTTCATCTCTTTCATTTCGTTTATGACCTTCTCTGCATTAATTACTCTAGCCATCAATTCTTCCACTTTTTTTTCAAGATTTTTAGTTTCTTTGTGCTGGGTACGTAATTCCTCCTTTAGCTCTGAGAAGTTTGATGGACTGAAGCCTTCTTCTCTCATCTCGTCAAAGTCATTCTCCGTCCAGCTTTGATCCGTTGCTGGCGATGAACTGCACTCCTTTGCCGGGGGAGATGCACTCTTATTTTTTGAATTTTCAGCTTTTCTGCACTGCTTTTTCCCCATCTTTGTGGTTTTATCTGCCTCTGGTCTTTGATGATGGTGACGTACTGATGGGGTTTTGGTGTAGGTGTCCTTCCTGTTTGATAGTTTTCCTTCTAACAGTCAGGACCCTCAGCTGTAGGTCTGTTGGAGATTGCTTGAGGTCCACTCCAGACCCTGTTTGCCTGGGTATCAGCAGCAGAGGCTGCAGAAGATAGAATATTGCTGAACAGCGAGTGTACCTGTCTGATTCTTGCTTTGGAAGCTTCCTCTCAGGGGGGTACTCCACCCTGTGAGGTGTGGGGTGTCAGACTGCCCCTAGTGGGAGATGTCTCCCAGTTAGGCTACTCAGGGGTCAGGGACCCACTTGAGCAGGCAGTCTGTCCCTTCTCAGATCTCAACCTCCGTGTTGGGAGATCCACTGCTCTCTTCAAAGCTGTCAGACAGAGTCGTTTGCATCTGCAGAGGTTTCTGTTGCATTTGTTATTGTTTACTGTGCCCTGTCCCCAGAGGTGGAGTCTACAGAGACAGGCAGGTTTCCTTGAGCTGCTGTGAGCTCCACCCAGTTCGAGCTTCCCAGCGGCTTTGTTTACCTACTTAAGCCTCAGCAATGGCAGGCGCCCCTCCCCCAGTCTCGCTGCTGCCTTGCAGGTAGATCACAGACTGCTGTGCTAGCAATGAGGGAGGCTCTGTGGGCGTGGGACCCTCCCCGCCAGGTGTGGGATATAATCTCCTGGTGTGCCCGTTTCCTTAAAGCGCAGTATTGGGGTGGGAGTTACCCGATTTTCCAGGTGTTGTGTGTCTCAGTTCCCCTGGCTAGGAAAAGGGATTCCCTTCCCCCTTGCGCTTCCCAGGTGAGGCGATGCCTCGCCCTGCTTCAGCTCTCGCTGGTCGGGCTGCAGCAGCTGACCAGCACCGATTGTCCGGCACTCCCTAGTGAGATGAACCCAGTACCTCAGTTGAAAATGCAGAAATCACCGGTCTTCTGTGTCGCTTGCGCTGTGAGTTGGAGACTGGAGCTGTTCCTATTCGGCCATCTTGCTCCGCCCCCCAGTTATTTCTTTTCTTCTGCTGGGTTTGGGTTTGGTTTGTTCTTGTTTCTCTAGGTCCTTGAGGTGTGACCTTAGATTGTCTATTTGTGTTCTTTCAGACTTTGGGATGTAGGCATTTAACATTATGAACTTTGCTTTTAGCACTGTCTTTGCGGTATTCCAGAGGTTTTGATATGTTGTTTCACTATTATCATGCAGTTCAAAGAATTTTTTAATTTCCATCTTGATTTTGTTGTTGACCCAATGATCATTCAGGAGCAGATTATTTAATTTCCATGTATTTGCATGGTTTTGAAGGTAATTTTTGGAGTTGATTTCCAATTTTATTCCACTGTGGTCACAGAGAGTACTTGATATAATTTCAATTTTCTTAAATTTATTGGGACTTGTTTTGTAGCCTATCATATGGGTGGATCTTGCAGAATGTTACCCATATTGATGAAGAGAATGTATATTCTGCATTTGTTGGGTGGAATGTTCTGTAAATACCTGTTAAGCCTGTTTGCTCTAGGGTATAGTTTAAATCCATTGTTTCTTTGCTGACTTTCTGTCTTGATGACCTGTCTAATGTCATCGGTGGGGTACTTGAATCCCCCACTATTATTGTGTTGCTGTCTATCTTATTTCTTAGGTCTAGGAGGAATTGTTTTATAAATTTGAGAGCTCCAGTGTTAGGTGCACATATACTTAGGATTGTGATACTTTCCTGTTGGACAAGGCCTTTTATCATTATGTAATGTCCCTCTTTATCTTTTTTAACTGCTGTTGCTTTAAAGTTTTTTTGTCTAAGAATAGCTACTCCTGCTTACTTTTGGTGTCCATTTGCATGGAGTGTCTTTTTCCCCGCCTTTACCTTAAGTTTATGTAGTCCTTATGTAGGTAAATCTCTTAAAGGCAGCAGACACTTTTAAGTGGAGCATTTAGGCCATTTACATTCAAGGGTAGCATTGAGATGTGAGGTACTATTCTATTTATCATGCTATCTGTTGCCTGAATACCTTGTTTTTTATTTTAATATTTATTTATTATGTTGTTGTTTTACAGGTCATGTTAGATTTATGCTTTAAGAAGGTTCTGTTTTGATGTATTTTGAGGATTTGTTTCCAGATTTAGAGCCACTTTTAGCAGTTCTTGTAGTGCTGGCTTGGTAGTGACATATTCTCTCAGTATTTGTTTTGTCTGAAAAAGACTATCTTTCCTTCATTTATGAAACTTAGTTTCGGTGGATACAAAATTCTTGTCTGATTATTGTTTTGTTTAAGGAGGCTGAAGATAGGGCCCCAATCCCTTCTAGCTTGTCAGGCTGTTGCTGAGAAATCTCCTGTTAATCTGATAGGTTTTTTTTTGTTTTTTTTATAGATTACCTCGTGCTTTAGCCTCATAGCTCTTAATATTCTTTTTCTTTGTCTTGACTTTAAATAACCTAATAACTATGTGCCTAGGTGATTATCTTTTTGTGGTGAATTTCCCAGGTCTTCTTTGAGCTTCTTGTATTTGGATGTCTGATCTCTAGCAGGACCAGGGAAGTTTTACTTGATTATTCCCCCAAATATGTTTTCCAAACTTTTCTCTTCTTCCTCAAGAATGCCAATGATTTTTGGTCGTTTAACATAATCCCAAACTTCTTGGAGGCTTTTTTCATTTTCTAAAATTCTTTTTTTCTTTGTCTTTGTTGGATAGATTATTTCAAAAACCTTGTCTTCGATCCCTGAAGTTCTTTCTTCTGCTTGTTCGATTCTATTGCTGAGATTTTCCAGTGCATTTTGCATTTCTGTGTGCCCTTGCTTTCATGAAGTTGTGATTGTTTTTATTTATGCTACCTATTCCCCTGAAGATTTCTCCACTCATACCTCATACCTTTATCTTTCTTTTTTAATTTCATTAAATTAGACTTCATCTTTCTCTGGTGCCTCCTTGATTAGTGTAATAGTCAAACTTCTGAATTCTCTTTCTGGAAAATCAAGGATTTCTTCTTGGTTTGGATCCATTGCTGGTGAGCTAGTGTGATTTTTTTTCAGGATATTAAAGAACCTTGTTTTGTTATATTACCAGGATTGGTTTTCTGGTTCTTTCTCATTTGGGTAGGCTATGTCATGGGGAAGATCTGGGGCTCAAAGACTGCTGTTCAGATTCTTTTGTCCCATGGGGTGCTCCCTTGATGTAGTAGTCTCCATTTTTTCCTAGGGATGTGGCTTCCTGAGAGCCCAACTGTAGTGATTGTTATTTCTCTTCTGGACTAGCTACCCAGCGGGGCTACTGGGTTCCGGGCTGGTACTGGGGGGTGTCTTCTGGTCTCTAAGCCATAGATAGCAACACCTGCTCTAGTGGAGGTGGCAGGGGAGTGAAATGGACTCTGTGATGGTGCTTAGTTGTATTATTGTTGTTTATTGCACTAATTTTGTGCTGGTTGGCCTCCTGACAAGAGGTGGCACTTTCCCTGTGAGACAAAGTCAGAAATGGCTTCGCTGGGGACTGAAAGAACTGACAGAGCTCTTCCCACTGCTTCCTCTACTCCTATATTTCTCCTGGCTCTCTAAATTATCTTAGATCCAGGTAAGGTCAAATGCTTTTCCCATGATCTGGACCTTCAGGTTCCCCCATGAGGGTGTGTGCTTGAGGGTGAATGATCCCCTTTCCCACTTTTATGCTTTGGGCACTCACAGTATTTGGGCTGTCTCCTGGGTCCTGCAGGAGCAATCCACTTCCTTCAGAGGGTCTGTGCATTCTCTCAGTTTTCCCGGCATGTTCCTGCAGTAGTTCTTGAAGCAAAAGTTCATGAGGTGAGTCTCCACACACTGCTCTGTCTGTCCAAGTGGGAGCTACAATTTAGTCCTGCCTCCTATCCAACATTTTCCCCTAAAATGTCTAATCATCTTTTTGTTACTGATTTTCTTTTTCTTGATTCCACTGTAGTCAAAGAGCATATTCTATATGTCAGTCTTTTAAACCGTGTTTAGACTTGCTTAATGGCCTAGCATCTGGTCAATTTTAGGTAAATATTTTATGTGCATGAAAAGAATGACATTTTTGGTGCAATGTTCCATATTTATTAAGTGAGCCAAGTTTGTTAATTGTGTTATTCAGATTTTATATTTTGTTCTGAATTTTTTGACTGGTTGTTGTATCAGCTATTGACTAGGTTAAAATCTTCTACCATGATTAGGCACCTATATATTTTTTATATTTTTCCAAATTTTTCTTGAAATATTTTGAAGACTTATGGATGCAATCAGATTTAGGGATATGCCTTTGAGATGGATTGAACCATTTATTTTTAGGAATTATTATAAACTATCTAAAAGCATTATTTTATAAATTCAAATTTTCTGTTAAATTCTGTCTTTTCATTTAATGTGTCCATCTTCTGTTTTCTTTAATGTATTAATCTTTAGTCTTTATCTGCTCATTCCAATAACTGGAACATCTGTGGATTTGTTTCTATTATTTTTCTTTTTTCCTGATATTCATGTTTTCTTATTGTTCACAATGTATTTTAAAGTATGCCAGACTTTGTGTTACCACAAAAAAAAAAAAAAAAAAAAAAAAAAAAAACTATAGAGGCTCCAGATGGTATTATCTTCTACCAAAGATGGCTCTTTCTTTCCTGTGTTAGATAAGAAGGATGAGGGGCTGATTAATTCCATCTAATTGAGAATTGAGCTGGGATGGTGCTGGTTGCAGTTGTAAATTCGTTTGACTTCTGATTCCTTGTATGGCCCTATGGGCTCTTGATTAAAGGCCCGACAAGTATAAATTGACTTATCCTTGGAATACTGTGGAATATAGAGCCTTGTGTTTCAGAAGTTCCCAGACCAACTCTCCAGCCTCCTGCCTCAGGAATTCAAAACACAGCAGATGTATTGAGGGGGAGACTGGACATGTGCTTTCGACTGGTCAATTTCCCCAGAAACTTTTTTTTTTCTAAGCACTGAGCAATGGAGAGGGATTGCACCCTGCCATTTTGAAGCTTTTGACCTAAGCCCCCACGTATGATGGTTATTTTTATGTGACAACTTCACTAGTCTATAGCACTCAGTTATTTAATCAAACACTAATCTAGGTGTTGTTATGAAGGTATTTTGTAGCTGTGATTAACGTCTATAATCAGATGACTTTAAATAAAGGAGAATGCTCTCAGCAATGTGGGTAGGCCTCATTCAGTCAGTTGAAAAGCCATAAAAGCAAAAACAGGTTTTCCAGAGGAAAAAAATCTGCCTCAAGACTGCAGCGTTGACCCTTGCCTGAGTTTCCAGCCTACTGGCTTACCTTTGAAATGTCAGACTTTCTAGTCCCCAGAGTCACATGAGCCAATCCTTTGATATTGTTCCCGCTCTATCTCTCTCGGTAAGTATGGATGAATAGTTATGAACAAGGTATCATTTTATACACACACAGACACCCAGACACACACACACACACACACACACACACTTGTTGCTCATTATCCATGAGGAATTGGCTCCAGGACACCTTGCCTTGCCTCCTGAGACACCAAAATCCATGGATGCTCACTCAAATCCCTTATGTAAAGTGGTATAGTATTTGTATATAACCAATACGTATCCTCCTGTATTATTTAAATAATCTCTAGATTACTTATAATACCTCATGCAATGTAAATGCTATGTAAATTGTTATTATACTCTATTGTTTGGAGACTAATGACAAGAAAAAAGTCTGTACACATTCACTACAGAAACAAACATCTATTTTTTACAAATATTTGAAAGAGAATGATTTTCAATTTTTTATTCCAGTCTTGTAAGAGCACTAAAATCGTTGCTAGTTTCTTTCCCCCCAGCAGAGGTTTAATCCCTTGGCAAAAATCAATCATGCACTCATTCCACAATTCCCAGACTATCTAGGAAATGTCTTCTATTCTTGCATTTCAGTTCTTCTAGTTCTTACTTCCCCAGCTCTCAGAGACTTTTAAAGGTATGATTTTTAGAATATACCTGTAATTTTCTGATTGTAGAACTGCCATAATCTACATGCTTTCTGGAATTAGCAGCAAGAAAATACCTTTAGCAATGAAAATATTAAGGGCATGGTCTCAGAACAGAGAAAAATATTTCCAAAGAAAAGAAAAATCAGTTATTTTATACCAACATATACATTATGTTATTTTTATCTCATCTCAGTGTGTACCAGTAAAAGCTGGGGCTTTGTATTTATTTTGGGCTTAATTGTTCTGCTAGAAACAAAAACTCCTTGACAGCAGGAAAACCAGTTTGTGATGTGACAGAAGCTCAAAAATTAGTGAAGTGGGATATATGGGTGAGTAGTTATGAACAAGATATCACAACAAAATCTAAAGTATTAGTTCTGAAGTTCAGTCATTCACCAGTCAAAGAAGGCATTACAAACATTGGGAGTTGCCAACGAAAGACCAGAGAGTCATGAAAATATATGGAGCATTTAGGATATTGTGAATATATCAGTACAATTTTACCAGAGGCTGAGGGTGGAAGAGCAATGGAAGATAAGACTGGAAAGGGGGTAAAGATGATGGGAGAAGTTTAGATCCCAAAATCACTCATCTGCTATGAAATTTTTTATGGCAAAGAAGGGAAGCCATTTGAAGAATTTTCAATGGCTAAGTGACACAATCTCATCTACATCTTTTGTGTTGTATACACTACTTACAATCTTTCCAAATGAGAACTGCACTTAAGTACAAGGGTTTATTATAAAATTACTAACGCATTATTTTTCCCCAGACTTACTAAGGTGTGTGTCTCTTTCTAACTCCACTTTCAATTACTTCTGGTGGATAGCAGGAGTATTTACAGAAATTGACATTCACTACAAATTGTGGTTCTTTTTTTCTTCTGGAGAGCAAGCTGTTAAATACTTTTCATCACATTACTGCCTGCAGGCAACAGAGTTGAGACCGCAGGGGACATGGGGCTGCTGTTTTGTTAGGGAGCCCTGTGTGCTCCGTAATGGCAGGGAGCCTCCAGATGAGAGTCAGTGAATCACCTAAACGACCACCAATGCCTGGGCATTGCTTGGGGCTGAGTCTGGTCCAGCATCTCACCCAATGAGGAATGCAAGGAGTTGATTTTTTTTCTTCTCACTACTTGCCAGCCTACCATCAGGATAATCACCCTAAAGAAGTAGGGTAAGCATAAGAAAATAGCCACTCCTCTGTTTCACCACCTCCAAACTGCTGGAGCCAAATGTCTGAACTGCCCTCAGGCCAGGGGAGTGCTATAATATTTACAATGAGTGGAACCAAGTTTTAATGCCAGAATGAAGCTGCTTTATCCACTGAAATTATAGAAAAGTTAATAAGACTAACATATTGATTGGTGGCCATTTTTGGGGAAAAATGAATCTCATTTTCATGCCAAAGTAGTTGAGATGTCTTATATGATTGAAGAGGAATAAGCCTAGTGATTCAGAGTCCTAACCATCCATAATTCATGGTGATGCAAGTTAACTAGAATCTTGAAATACTTCATCAATAATCTGAAAGGGGTTTTGAGATATGAGTATTTGCTGAGAGGAGGTTTGATGAATGATGCAGTGAGCTGAACTGCTTTCCCCAGAGGGTGTTCCCTCTGATTCCCGGACAGATTTGTGCTATAATTATCCCACAATAGATTCCTGCAAATGCTCATTTGATTTTTCTGGATTTGTAGTGAATAAATGAAAATAGGAAAGTCGAATCCACTCAATTTGTAAATATCTGGTACTGAGAATACAGTTTGTGAATTCGCTCTACATCCCTTGTCTCTATGTCTGTAAATACCCGCCGTCAATCAGTTCTAAAGAGGAAACTTGTTCAGAGAGAAGAAAGACAAATTCAAATTTACCTTTGTATTGTAGCAATTTACCAGCTCTGATAAATGTTTGTGGGAAGAAGGTTTAAAAGTTACAGTTAAATTGAGTTTTAATAAGTTATCTGTTGATTTTCTTTAACTAACTGTTACTAGTGATTCATGTTGAATGAAAATTGGTAGAAGACATAATTACAATAAAGAATATGTGTTATGTAGCTTCCTTGGGCTGATTATTTTTAACGACATCAAATCTTAACAAGGGCCTTGTTGAGGTAGGTGCTATTACCCCATGTTATAGTAAATCTGAAGAAAATGAGGCTCGGAAAGGTAATGTGACTTGAACAAAGTCTGAGAGTAAATGGTAGAGTCTATTTTACACCCTAGTTTCAAATCCAATGGTTTTCCCACTATACCAAAGCCATCTTGATATTCTGACTTGGTTTCATATTAATTGTATTATTGGTCGTGGTAGGAATATTTATGAATACAATTACCAACTACTTAGTAAGGGAACAATTTTTAAAGCTTAAGTTTATTAGAAATGGCCAATTTAGTTTTATAAGGAATAGGTCATCCTGAAATAAGTCACTGGATTTTTCTAGGATATAGTTTCCATAGTGACCTTGGAAAGACTGGCATTATATACTTGGAATTCTAAAAAGGCTTTGGTAACATCGCAGAGATTATTAGCTCAGATCTTGGACTATGGGTAAAGTACTTTATTAGAAATCAGGCTCAAAACAGCAAGTGGAAGGACAGAGTTTTGTGGCTGGAAAGAAGGGAGAAGTAGAACACTCAAGCGTCTTATTAGGTGTTTTTATATTTTTGATTCATAGTAATGTTTAGAATTGTAAATGTAATGTTCCTGATTGATTGACAAGATATAAATTATAAAAAAGTACCTAGCCAAATTCAAAAGAATGTGTTCACTTTAACACACTCTAAATAATTATTATAATTAATCTAATTCCTTTTGCAAAAGATAATGGGCCAATTGGCTAGAAAAATGTTAACCATTCTCTGTTAACCATTTTCATTGACCAAATTGTGACACAGAGACACAAAGTGAGCATATATTGTTAGAAATATGGCACCAATAGACTTGACTCAGGGTTGCCACAAACTTTCAGTTTGTAAAAAATGCAGTGTCTGAGAGCACAATAAAGAGAGGTGTAATAAAACAAGGTGTGACTGTAAATGGAACCATACAATATTTGACCCTTTGTGTCTGACTTCTTCCACAGCATAATGCTTTTGAGGTTCATCCATATTTTAACATATATCAGTACTTCATTTTTTTATAGATGAATTATTCCATTGTGTATATACCTCATTTCATTTCTGATTTCATCCCTTGATGGATATTTGGGTTGTTTCTACCTTTTGTCTCTTGTGAATAGTGCTGTTATAAACATTCATGTACAACAATTTCTTTGAATACCTGTTTTCAGTTATTTGTGGATATATATCTAGGAGTGAAATTGTGGGACTATATGGTAAATCTATGTTTAACTTTTCGAGGTACCACCAGAATGTTTTTCATAATGGCTGAACCATTTAACATTTTCCAGCAGCAATATATGACGGGTTTAATTTCTCAACACCCTCACCCCCACTTGTTATTTTCTGTTTTAGTATTATTATTACTACTATTGGTATCTTACTGAGTCTGAGGTGGTATCTCATTGTGGTTTTGAATAGTATTTCCCTAATGTCTAATTCTTGTTGGCAATTTGTATATTTTATTTCAAGAAATGTCTATTTAACTCTTTCACCGGTGTTTTTTTTTTTTTTTTTTTTTTTTTTTTTTTTTTTTTTGGAGTCTCGCTCTGTCGCCCAGGCTGGAGTGCAGTGGCGCGATCTGCAGTGGCGCGATCTCGGCTCACTGCAAGCTCCGCCTCCCGGGTTTACGCCATTCTCCTGCCTCAGCCTCCTGAGTAGCTGGGACTACAGGCGCCCGCCACCTCGCCTGGCTAGTTTTTTTGTATTTTTTAGTAGAGAGGGGGTTTCACCGTGTTAGCCAGGATGGTCTCGATCTCCTGACCTCGTGATCTGCCCGTCTTGGCCTCCCAAAGTGCCTCCTTCACCTATTTTTAAAAACTGGGTTGTCTTGTTGTTTTTGAGTTGTAAGAGTTCTTCATATATTCTGAATACTGGAACCTTATGGTATATATGATATGAACATATTTTCTCCCATTCTGTAGGCTGTCTTTTCACTTTCTTGATAATATTTCTTTGATGCACAAAGGTTTTTAATTTCGATGCAGTTCAGTTTCCCTATTTTTTCTTTTGTTGCTCATGCTTTTGGTGTCATATATAAGAATCTATTGCCAAATCTAAGTCATCAAGGTTTACCTCGATGTTTTCTTCTAAGAGGTTTATAGGTTTAGTCCTTATATTTATGCTGTTGATCCATTTTGAGTAAAGATGTTGTGTATGATGTGGGGTAGGGGTTCAAGTTCATTCTTTTGCATGTGGAAATCCAGTTACCCAGAACCATCTTTTTAACAGACTATTATCTCCTTTTATTGAAATTGCCACCCTCATAAAAAAAAAAAATCAATTGACAATAGATGATGTATGAGATTTTTTTTTCTGGACACTTAATTTTATTACATTCATCTATATGTCTATTATTATGCCAGTACTACACTCCCTTGATTAATATATCTTTTTGGTAAGTTTTGAAATCAAGAATGTGAATCCTCCAACTTTTTCCTTCTTTTTCAATGTTTTTTTGTCTGGCCTACACTGGAAATAATTAATAAATTGGAGTTTAAGACTAGGATATAGTTCTAGATATTGATACCAATATCATGTTTGGCTAATAAACAACCTTATAGTATAAATAGTCAAGATAATGCATTACCAACAAACTTGTAGTAGAGATCAGATCTTCCACTGGTGAAATATACCTCTAGGAGTTCATCTTGCCTTTAGCAGAAGATGACTATGGTCCATTTTCCACCTCGATCCACAGTCATAGAAAATCATCCTTCATCTCACTTCTCAGTCCACTGTTTCAGTTGGGCCATCATGAACACTTGAGAGATTCACTCCCAAATGTATAACAATGCAACCCAGAAAGAGTCAACGACTATAGTATGTTTCAGTTTGAATATACACGTGTAGTATTGGATTGTTAGAGAGAAAACCATCACAATATTGGAAAGAATCTATTTTAATGTCTAGGAAAAATTGACATATTCTGCTAACACTTTTTTTTTTGTTTGTTTTGTTTTTGTTTTTTTTTTAGTGGCTGATGTTGCTCAAGTACCTCTGGTTTTTCATATGAATAGTTTATCTTCTGTTAATACATCTTTTAAATAAACCCACTCTGTTTTACTTGCTGACAATTTATTCTAGTTTTTCACTCTGTCATATCTGTTATATTACATGAAAATATTGTTAATTTAGATCTACTTGATCTCACTCCTAAGATACAAGTACAACAACAAAATGGATGTTGTGTTCATAAGGAGACCTTCATCCTATCCCCTTTATGTTATTCACCCAGACTTTGACAAAGTTATTCCAGGAGAAATCTATATAGAACCTCCTCACAAAACATGCTTTTTTAACAGTAGAAAAATTAAGAAATAAAGAATTTATTTCGGAGTTCTTAAATTCATCTGCTTACAAGTTTTGATCTGCTTTTATTTAAAGTTACAACAATCGATCCCAAAATCTTACTTAATATTCTCTCCTTGGAACAACTTTTCTCTTAAATTAAAAGGTCACAAATTCACTCAACTTCCCATTTATATTTCTAAGTTTTATTTATCTTCCTATGCTATTTTTTAAGCCAACAGATAGTTCCATTCTTTATGAAGGCACATATTTCAGCTAGTTCACAGTGATGACTTTCAAGAACCATTGTTGCCAATGGAAAGAGGGAAGAGCTGTGGTCTATATCTCAAAACCCTAAATTCCCATGTAATTTCCTACTCACCCACCAAGCTTCTGAAACTGTATGTTCAAAGACACCCCAGGAAAATGCACACCAAATGGGAGCTTCATTCCAAAGTGGAATTCTCAAGAGCCTCTCTTGTTTCTTTAGCACTTGCCTGAGGTCAGAGGCAGAACAAAGAGGTTTGCTCCAGATATCCTATTCTTGGGTTCTTCACTGGCTTTGCCTGGACTTCTAAGCTGAAAGCATCTCCCTGTTACAGCATCATCACAACATCTTAAAATGAAAGAGAGAAGAGAGCACTGAGAGAAGAAAGATAAAAGGGAGAACATGCTTGCATTCGTTTCCATTTATAGTCCTTTTATTGCTTCTCCTAAAATTCCGTTCCTGGCTGACATATAGGGTCCACTAAGAACTCTACAGTCTTTGCATGTCTTCCTCATTCTCTTACCATATATGTGTCAGGTACCATGGTGGGCATAGGGATACAGTGATGGGCATGGCTGCAGAGGTCAAGCTTGCACAAGACTACAAGCTACTCTGTGGTAAGGGAGGTCACAGAGTTGTTCTACGTTTATCTATATTCTCCTTAGTAGCCGGAAAAATATGATTATCATGTGTCTAACTCAGAAAGTAGTCGAATAAGCTTTAAAAATCTAAAATAAACAATAACAGAATAAGCTAGGTGCAAAGCACAAACATTTCTTTCCACTCAATACATTTTTATGAATACCTTTCATTGCTCCAAGAACTGTCATATGCACTGAAGATACAGCAATGAATACATTTGACAAAGGTCCTGCCGTCAATAGCCTACACTTTGGTGTAAGGAGATAGATAATATAAAAGTACACAAGTAAATGAATAAATATAATAAATTCAGAGAGTTATATTGGCTATGAAAGAGATAAAATTGTACTGTGAAACTGAGAATGACTAAGATGGAGCAAGCAGGAAGGTCTACTTTGACCAGGATGGTGGAAGGAAGTTCTCTCTGAGGAGAAGGTGAAAAAGCCCCCCCACACAAAGATCTGGGGTAAGAATGTATTGGACATGAGAAAAAACAATGGTAAAGGCCTTGAGTCAGACATGAGCTTGGCATGTTGTAGGAACAGAAGGTCTCTAGATGGTAACAAATGTCTAATGAATGATGGGTGAGCAGTGAAAGATGAATTTAGGGCATGGTGGGAGCTGGACCATGTATGATCCGGTGAACCAAGGTCTGGACTTCAGATTTCACCCTAAGTGAGACAGAAAAAATTTGGAAAGGGGATCTTACATACAAATCAAAAACATCTTGCTAATAGCAAACTAAATAAGCCTATATCTAGTTAAAAAATCAAATCAATAATTAATAACCATCCAAAATAGAAAGCACCAGGCCCAGATGGGTTCACTGGAAAATTCTACCAAACATTTAAGAAAGGAACTATAAAAATTCTCTACAATCTCTTTCAGGAGACAGAAGCAGAGGGAATACTTCCTAATTCATTGTATGAGACCAACATTACCCTAATAGCAAAACCAGACAAAAGCATTATAAGAAAACTACAGACCAATGCCTCTCAGGAATATAGCTGCAAAAATCTTAACAAAATATTAACAAATGAAACTCAACAATGTATAAAAAGAAGAAAACACAATGACCAAGTATAGTCTATTTCAGATATGCAAGATTAGTTCAACATTTAAAACTCAATTAAGGTAATCCATCAAATCAACAGGCTAAAAAAGAAAAAATATATGATTACATCAATAGATGCAGAAAAAACATTTGACAAAACCCAACACTTGTTCATGACAAAAATTTTCAGAAAACTAAGAATAGAGGGAGCTTTTTCAACTTGATAAAGAATATCTACAAAAAACTACAGCTAATATCATATACTTAATAGTGAGAAATTTTTAAGCTTTCCTAAAAAGATCAGAAACAAGACAAGGATGTTCCCTCCCACCATTTCTTTCTAACACCATGCTGGAAGTCCTAGCAATGCAATAAGATAAGAAGGTGAAATAAAAAGTACACAAATTTGGAAGGAAGAAATAAAACTGTCTGCTCCAAGATGATACACTTGTCAATTCAAAAAACATAATTATCTATATAGAAAATCTGAAAGAATTAAAAAAAAAACCTCCTGGAACTAATAAGTGAGTATAGTAAGAGTGCATGATAAAATGTTAAAATATAAAAGTTTGTAACTTTCCTTTATACCAGCAATAAACAAGTATAATTTGAAGTTTAAAACACATTATTGTTTACTTTAGCATCCCCAAAAATGAAATACTTAGATAATAAAATATATACAGGATTGATATAAGGAAAATTACAAAACCCTGATGAACAAAATTAAAGAAGAATTAAACAAATAGAAAGATAGCCCATGTTCATGGACAAGAAAACTCAATATTGTCAAAATGTCAGTTCTTCCAGACATGATACAGAGATTTAATGAATTCTTAATCAAAATCCTAGCAAGTTACTTTGTGGATATCAACAAACTGATTCTAAAGTTTACATGGAAAGGCAAAGGACCCAGAACAGCCAACACGATATTGAAGGAGAAGAACAAAGTTGGAGAAGTGACACAACCTGACATCAAGACTTACCCTTGAAGCTATGCTAATCAAGTCAGCATGGTATTGGCAAGAGAACAGACAAATGAGTCAATGGAACAAAATAGAGAGCCTAGAAATAGACTTGCTTAATACAGTCAACTCATCTTTGACAAATGAGCAAAAGCAATATAATGAAACAAAGATAGCCTTTTCATAAATGATACTGAAACAACTGGGCATCCATTTGCAAAACAATAAATCTAGATATAGATTTTATACTTTTCACAGAAAGAAACTCATGGGTCTTTTCCCTGTATGTAAAATGCAAACCTGTAAAACTTCTAGAAGATAACATAGAAGAAAACCTAGATAACCTTGGGTATGGTGATGGCTTTTTATATACAAAACCAAAGACACAATCCATGAAATAAAGAATTGATACACTTAAAAACTTCTGAGAAAGGAAACGTCAAGAGAGAGAGAAGCCAAGCCAAAGACTGGGATAAAATATTTGCAAAAGACACAACTGATAATGGACTGTTATTTAAAATGTACAAAGAACTCTTAAAACTCAACAGTGAAATAGCTAACAACCTGATTAAAAATATATCAATATCTCAACAAACATCTCACTAAAGGAGATATACAAGTGGCACATAAACATGAAAATATGTTCTACATCATATATCATCAGAAAAATGCAAATTTAAAAGAATGCAATATCACTTCATACCTATTAGAATGGACAGAATCCAGAACACTGATAATACCAAATCCTGGTGAGAATGTGGGATAACAGGAACTCTCATTCAATGCTGGTAGAAATGTAAAATGGTACAGCCACTTTGGAAAACAGTTTTGCCATTTCTTACAATAAACATTATCTTATCTTGTGATTCAGATATCATATTTCTTGATATTGACCCAAAGGAGTTCAAATTTGTGGCCACACAAAAACTTGCACATAAATGTTTATAATGTCTTTATTTATGATTGCCAAAACTTGGAAGCAACCAAGATGTTCTTCAGTAGATGAATGGATAAACTGTGGTACATCCAGAAAACAAAATATTATTCCATGATAAAAGAATTGAGCTATAAAGACATAAAAATGTATGGAGAAAACTTATTATGAAGCATATTACTAAGTGAAAGAAGCAAATATTACAGTGATACATACTGTATGATTCCAAGTATATGTCATTCTGAAAAGTCAAAACCACAGAGATAGTAAAAAGATTGGTGGTTGCCAGGGTTAGGGAGGAGGGAGAAATAGGCAGAGCACAGAGGATTTTTAGGGCAGTGAAAATATTTTGTATGATACTATAATGGTAGATACGTTTTATTATACATTTGTTCAAACCGATGGAATGTACAACACCAAGAGTACACCATAATGTAAACTATGGAGTTTGAGTGATTGTGATGTCCCAGTGTAGGCTCATCAGTTGTAACAAATGCACCACTTTGATGGAGAATGTTGATAACAGGGAATACTATGCATGTGTGGAAGAAGGGAGCAGATGGGAAATCTCTGTACCTGCTTCTCAATTTTGCTGTGAATCTAGAACGTCTCTAAAAAATAGTCTTTAATAAAAATAAACAAACACACAAAAAGCACCCTGCTGGTTGCCGTGCTACTTTATGGAGAATGAACATTAGGAAAGAAAGAGCAGAGGTAAGGAGACCGGCAGCTATTAGACAACACATGGCATCTCTGAAGTTCAATACTTTGACTGTTTTCAGATAATGAAAAATATGCAGGGTTTCCCATACCCAAACATAGGTCTACACAGCAAGAGACTTAACCTACCTCAAGATGCCTGGGAAGAGAACTCAGAGTCTTTTCCTATAAAAGTTCTCTCTCCAAACACCTCTGTATAAAGAGGAGGGAAATTGGCTTTTAAATAAGAGACTTGGGCCGGAATTCTAGCTCTATCATGCCACCTCTCTAGCCTTCGTTTTTTTCTTTGTAAAGTGGGACTGCTGGGCCCTCCTCTAAGGAGGGGTCAGGGATTAAATGAGACAATATAAGCAGAGGCACTCTGGAAATGTTAACTTCCCTTCCCTCTGGGGGTGGTAGCTTTCAGAAATGTGGGTGCAAGAAGCTACTCCTGTCCTATGCATCTCAGACCAGAATAGATCATGTTTAGAAATGACTCTTGTTTTTATGACTCTTCCATAAGAAGCGTGAAGGTAATGTGACCAGGGAACAAGGCAGTTCATTTCAATCTACCTTATTCAATCAACAATAAGCTAGAACTGAGAGTGACCCAAAAAATCAAGAAAACTGTCATGGAAAAGGTTAGCTCAGCTCATTCTATGCCAAATCAAACCACAACATCACACCTACTCGGAGACAAAGCCGTGAGGACTAACTTTTGCATAGTTGCAAACTTTCAAAGTGCATTCCTTTCTGTAACACTCTCTGGGAATGTGATTTGGACCAGGAAGTAGTTTTGAAGAGTTTGGATCTGCATGTAAAGAAAGGGCCAAAATGAAAGTTGGAGTAATAGCTTTCACCTGACAGCCAGTGGAGGGGTTTACTTGGGTAACTGGTTTTCTAATTGACAGTTTTAGGCTCTGGCAACTGCAACTGAAGTGGAGCCCAAATCCTTTGGAGGGACTGTAACTCTAAAAGCTGTGTTAATGCGATAGATTAAATGTACCAAAGCTGCAGCAGGCCGGCAGCAGACCCCGGTGCTGGGGATTGCCTTTTCCTGGTTTCACAACTGTTTATTTTGATTGCTTTAAGTGTTGCAAAGCTCCATCGCCTTTCTTTCACATTTCTGGCCCACCTCTACCCATATTGCTGGTTCACTGAAGCTTCTATCCAAGTTTTGCTTCCTCACAAAGCCTCTGTTAATCATGTGGTCAAAGATATTGGGTGGTAAAGTTTGGTTACCCTGAAAATCCATATGGTCTGGAATTCTCCCTTTTCCATGCATTTGCAGGACTTTTTCCACACATGTTTCCACTGTAGTAGCCAGCTTATGGTGTATCTAAAACAACCTCAAAAATCTCAGGGCCTTGAGGGTTATAGGTCAGCTATGGTTTGGCTTATTTATTCTGGGCTTAGCCGAGAGGCTGTGCTTTAGGGTATAGGTTTATTAGGTTGACTTCGGGCTTTAGGTTGGATTCAGGTGTGCTCCGTATGGCCTCCATCGTACTGGGACCAGCAGCTACCTGATGCCTGTCCTCATGGGAAATGGAAAAAGCTCAAAAGGGAAAACCAACCACACATTCAGGACCCCTACCCATTTCACTTTCTCTAACATTCCATTGGCCACAGCAAGTCACATGGCCAAACCAATAGTAAAGGGCAGGGAAGCATACTTCTTCCCTAGAGGGAAGAAGGAAAGTCATATGGCCAAGGGTACAGATGTACAGTTCTAACATAGGGATGTGTGAAGTGTTGGAAACCAATGAGTCAATCTATTATGGCTCACTTCTCCAAGTCCTGGTCCCAGTGTTGATCCTGGATAACAGTGAAAAGAGAAGACATAGAGAATATGGAGCCCCATCGGGGATTATGTTCATTTCCTCACTTTCTACTCCATTTGCTCTTAAATTTGGAGTTTTCCTGGGTCTTACTAGCCTTTATGTACTGATGAAGTTACAAAAATCATGACAACTCTAACTTCACTAGTTGTGCTCCTATTGGTGTAATGTAAGATCCACTTCAAAAACTTCCCCAGTTAAATCTGGGACTCCCTAGGAGTATCTGACAAGATCTCCCAAAGACTGCCTTCATGTCCTTCTGCCCTGGCACCCCCTTGCAGATGCTGATACTGACATCAATATCTGTGAATTGCCCAAGAGAGGGGGCCTCATCAGCACCAGTATTACCAGGGCCCCTGTGACAGCTTCCCAGTGCTCTCAAACCCTAAATCTCAGCATTTCAAAAAGGCAATGCATTCCCTGTAAGTTCCACTATGAGTCAAAGAAACAGAGCTACATGTTCCCCTCCAATACTCTGTCATCTTCCTTGCCATGTTCTGAAGAAGGCTTGCTTATCGTCCCCACACCAAACTAAGTGTAGCAGGTGTTGTCAGCCTCCACCCCTCATGTTTCTTACATATTTCAGTCTCCTCCAGATAACTTCTACATACCAATATCTGCATCTCTGTGGTTGAAAGATTTTTTTTCCCCAGAACTGGGAAAGGTGACCCTTCCTGCATGTGCAGTAGGCCTGAGGTGCCAGGGAATTCACAAAAAATTCCCAGCAAATGTTTCTTCTAGGAATAAAGTGCCCACTGAGCACTCCACACAGACCAGGACTCCCTTGAGGAAATCATTTCACTCCCAAGGGCTTCAATGTGGCACTGCACAACTAACGTGTTGAACCAGAGTGACCCTAAGGTTCCTTCCATTCTCAAACATTCTATGAATCTATATATTCAGACTATGCTTTCCAGGGAGGTACCGTGAGATCATTTCTAGGATATATTCTTGAGCCAAACTCCTAAATGGTGTTAAGAGTGGGAAAGCTGTTCAGTAGAAACAAGAAAGTTTCCTGTTAAATCTTAACAGGAAAGAATCAATATAAGAAAGATGTAATTTTTAATAACTCAGAAATAAAGTGTGCTTTTTGCATGCTAGGAATTGAAGAAGGGAGTGAAAAGCAGAAAAAAAAAATGTGGTCTGTTAGCAATTATTGTGAATGCCGATTATGAATTTGTCCCAAACTCTAATAATTGGTTAGAACCATGAAGAAGGAGAAGAAAATTCATACTTAACTTGCCAAATGGCCAGGCATGGTGGCTCACGCCTGTAATCCCAGCACTTTGGGAGGCCGAGGTGGGTGGATCACCTGAGATCAGGAGTTCCAGACCAGTCTGACCAACACAGTGAAACCCCGTCTCCACTAAAAATACAAAATTAGCTGGGTATGGTGGTACATGCCTATAATCCCAGCTACTCGGGAAGCTGAGGCAGGAGACTCAGTTGAACCTGGGAGGCAGAGGTTGTAGTGAGCCGAGATTGCACCACTGCACTCCAACCTGGGTGACAAGAGCGAAATTCCATCTCAAACAAAACAAAACAACAACAACAACAACAAACTTGCCAAATAATCGTTCAGTGCCTAGTATTAGCCATATGCTGTGCTAGGCACTGAGGACACAGTACTAAGCAAACAGACATTCTCTGATCTCTTAAAGCTTGCTGTCCTCTCAAATCTCACCATTTTACTGAGTCGGGTTCATTTAGCTCACATCAGTCCCGGTTCCATCCTTTCTGAGTCATGCAAAATGAATTCACTGCAGTCTCCATTTCCATAATTTAGCGTTTTATCTTATGACCTGTTTGGGGTTCAATGCCAAGTTCTTAATATTGCCCAAACATCACCTAAGAATGAGAGGAGAGGCCAGGCTCACAAACATTCTGGGGAGGGCGGCAGAGTCGTGTTCAGAGGAGGAGGCTGAGCACAGTTATGTCCTAGAGGGAGTTCCCGGGCCTGTTGCTCTGCTGTAAACAGCAGTTGTTCAAAGCAAGTCAGAGAAATGTAGGAACAGCAATGCCCATCTATGTGGTTGGCCATTTTCCTTGGCGATGTAAAGAAATAATTAACAAGAAATTGAGCTGGAGTCCTCACAGCTGCTTTGAGAAATTCTGAAGACAAGGCAAACCAGCAGGGGAGGCGAGGGAATGAGTAGGATACAGGAGAAGATTAAAATATCAAAAAGGAAATCAGTAAATTTGAAACCTCAGACCTGGAAACAATTAGAGGTCAGCTGGCAACTGTCAAGAATCAATATAAGAAAGATGTAATTTTTAATAACTCAGAAATAAAGTGTGCTGTTAGCATGCTAGGAATTGAAAGAGGGAGTGAAAAGCAGAGAAAAAAAAATGTGGTCTGGTAGCAATTACTGCGAATGCCAGGGGCAGCTTTAAGGAGTCACTCTCACCTTCTCAATGTACCAGCCTGAGTTGTGTTTCTGCCTGGATGCGGCACCCACAAGCGTGGCATCCCCAGGGCACAGTTGGCGTTTCTGCCACTCAGCTAGTTCAAAACACAATGTGTCCAGGGTTCCTCTACATGCCATCAGTCCAAACATCGATGTTTCTGCCACTCTCTTCTCCAAAAAACCTAGTGTAATGGAAAACACTTTTTAAAATTAAAGAGCCCTTGATTCACCTACTCATTCATTTTTGTGCTAAATTGATACTTTTAAATATTGAAAGCTTCCAGGAGCAACTCAAAAGTAGCTTAAGTAAAGACTTTCACATTTGGTAAGTGTTTGTAGATCTAACTAAGATAGGGATGTGCAGCCAAATGGAAAAACATATTTTCAAAAGACTTGGGGATGAGGGCAACCTGAAGATAACTGCAGATGAACACTTCTCCAAAGAAAGAATGAAAACTACCTTAAAGACCATGACATGCAAACAGACAGGAGGATCCCTGAAAAGGTTAGACTGGCATTTTCCAAAGTATGTTCTGTGGAATCTTAATTCTGAATTATTTTAATAGCCATTGCAGAAAACAAATCAAACAAAATGGGTCCCAATATCAAGTAAGTTCACAAAATGCCAGGTTACCCAAAGTTAAACAGATTCCTTTACTGTAGCAGTTTTCAGATCCTTTCTTGGATCTGAATGGGAATTTGAATGGGAATTTAAATGTGATTGTGAAACGCAGAATTTGTATGTGGAGTGAAATTTGCTATTGTACCATTTTAGAGTTAAATCACTTGTAAGACTGTTTTTCTGTTGATGACTTCACCAAATTCAGGTACTCGTTGGCCTAGGATTTTCCCTTTAACTCAGTACGTATCCGTATCTTAAGTACATTGAAATTCAAATGGATTATTACAAGAATAATAATCACAGAAAACGCCTCTGGCACCTTTTTCAAATATTATTTCTTCTAACAAGATCTCTGGGATAAAAGAGAACTCTAATGTTCCTTGCTTCTGAATGCCTCTGATCAGTGAGTTTGACCCAATTCAGCGTCGTCGGGATCCCAGATGAGCATCAGGCAAGCCTTAATGCCAGTCTCATTTGACCTTGGAGTACAAGTAATTGTTCACTGCTTTGTTTCCCTGGAGCTGAAAGTTATTAGACCTGAAAGGAGCCTGAGAGATCGCTGTCCCAGCAACAGTCAAGGAAACTGAGGCCGGGAGATGGGAAGCAACCGGCCTGAAAGCCACATACCAACTTTTCCTAGAAGCCAAGCCTTGCAAAGCCCAGCCAGATGACTACACTACGCTCCCCCTCCCTGCACTTCGGAGGCATAAAGAACCTCACATTTCCTTCAGCCTCGTATTCCATTTGGCTCTTCAAGAGTCTAAAGTAATTCCAATGAGCCTCCCTGTGCCCTGTCACAGACTGGAGCATATTAAGGGCAGGAAATTAGGCAGGGGTGTGTTTGGAGATCCGGTGCTGATTACTCTTCCACTCAGATTGTGCACCTACCAATACGGAATGGATTTCTCTCTAATTTATTAAAGGTCGGTCAGCACGGATTGATAAAGGGAAGGCCAAGTCTGATACATTTGCCGAAACTGAATTCTTGGGCCACATGACCAAATCAGCAGACATAATTTATCTGAATTTCAGAAGAGCATTTAGTGCTGTACCATAGAACAGATGCATTTGCTAAGGCGAGGCATTGTGTGACGGTTAAGTGTCAGGTGGCAATTCTGGAAACAGGTTTAAAATGGCCCAGAACCCAACACTGGGTGCACTGACAGGAGACACTTAAGAGTACAGGCAGAGAGGTCAGTCTGGGGGTCATTATTTCAAAGTCCTTGACCCTAATTATAATTTAATTTCTACAATGGTCATATCTCTTGAGAGCGAAATTGGGATGAAGGGGACAGTTTTAAAAGGAACAGACTGAAAACAAGTTCTGAATTTCTTTTTTCAATCAGACCGGCTCAGGGATGAATGAGTTATTCTTCCATCAGATGAACACAAATAAACAAAAGAGAAAAGAAGCCAAAGACTTCTGTCCAACAAAGAAATGCAGCGAACTCTGAACATGACGGCCAAGGCAGGCAGTGGGTTTCACTAATACTCCAAACTCGCAGAGTCTGAATGGATACCTCGAGAGGAAGAGAAATGGCATTTGGTGTTCCTGAGATATAAATAGGCTCAAATAATTACATAACTGTGAGTCATTAATATTCCTGCTATGGCCTCAAAAGGCACGAGCTCCTAACTCTGGTTTGAATTTACTTCTTCTTAAAGTCAAGATTTATGCATCGGCTTTCCATCTTTATGCAGGCAATGTGGAATGGATTTCTCTGTAATTCATTAAAGGCCGGTCAGCGTGGATTGATAAAGGAAACCCCATGTCTGATATATTTGCTTAAATTGAATATTTCCTCTGGGCTACTGCAAAGGTGACCTGAGGTGACTGAAATCAAGAATTCAGCCAGACAGTGTTAAACTGAGATCTATGTCTAATATCCTCACAAACTCCTCAGGAACCCAAAACAAAGCAGTAGCTGAATGCAGCCTCATTTTCTTAATCGGGAAGAAGCTGTGGTGTTTGGGCTCCTCAATGACTAGTTTCCAGGTCTTCCTGCAGGGTTGAAGCTAAGGATGTCCACAATACTACAGTGGTCTTGAGCATGTGTGTATTTGCACATATTGTTCTGTCTCCATGCCTCACTCTCCTACTCCACCCCGGATACCTGTCAAAGTCAGCTAGACCCCGCAGCCATCTCTGGCTGACACTTACTTCCCTCTGGGATGCTCTTCTTGTCTGGAACTATGGAAGGTGTGATGGCCAGTTTTATCTGTCAATTGGAAAGGTGTTTTCAGATGAGATTAACACTTAAAGTAGTGAACTTTGAGTAAGTAGGTTGCCTTCCATAATTTGGGTGAGTTCCATCCAATCTCTTGGAGGCTTAAATAGAACAAAAAGAGAAGCCTCCCTGAAGTGAGAGAGAATTCTCTAGCAGACTGCTTTCAGACTCTGTCTACACCATGAGTTCTCCTGGGTCTCCAGGCTGTCTGTCCATGCTAAAGATTTGCATGTGCAAATCTCCATAATCATATGTACCAATTGCTTATAACACATTTGTTTTCATATATATATAGTGTATATACGTGTATACACACACGTATATACACACAATATGTGTGTGTGTATGTATATACAAAAAAATATGTGTGTGTGTATACACAAATACAAATACACATCATGTTGGTCATGTTTCTCTGGAGAACCCTAATATGCAGAGATACTAATAATTACACTTCTATTCAGATTTGGGTAGCCTCCAACTTCAGGTAAGCTTCCACTTCACTTCTCTGTTTCTCGGAAACTCTTGAGATCTGCAGTTTTAAAAAAGAAGTCATGGAACAGTAATGCTACAGGATTGTAGTAGCAGGGATTAGATTGTATATCTACTCTAAGAATCCAGAATTCCAAAGATGTTATCCTGACTCCTACAGTTGGAAGCTGCTACTCTTTTAGCATTGAAGACATAAACTCTTTGCATCCTCTTTCCAGCTTTTTTTTTTTTTAAATCAGCTTTTACTGGGAAACGGTGGCATTTCCCGGAGAGCAGCTTGGAAGGCTTTGAGTGCCAGTACCCTGAATCTCCTTCCTAACAATCTCCTTGAACCATCACCATACTCTCCTTGGGGCACCATCCCTTCATCCTTAAGAGCCACAGGGAGTTCATGTCTCCTTGTTTTGGTCAAAAGCCTTAATTCCAGTGTTCCAAAGCCTTTCTCATTTCTCCCATGGTATCTAGCATCAAGAATGTCCCCATGGAGAGGGTCCTAAACCCAAGATGAAGAGTGGGACTACATCAATCCAATTCCAGGGTAGTCACTGAGAACTAAGGGGGAAGCTGACACAGAGAAAAGGGAGAGAATACAATTTTTGAATAAATATATTGGAATTATTATTGTTGTCAATTACACTGTCAGTTCATTTCTGAAACAAGGCAAGGAAGAGCAGAACAAGTTTAGCTGGAATGAAGACAAGAATGCCTTCCCACACCTGCCCAGTGACATAGAAACCCCTGGTACCCCAAGAGACCCAGGCAGAAGCAGAGCAGGCAGAACCTCATGCTCCCCTCAAGGATGTGAAGAGTGGGGAATGGATGCATCCTGATGGCACCGGGGGAGGTCATGGCATGTCCATCCTTAGCTTAACTTTAAGCTCCTGAAGTTGTGGATTGAGGATTCTTACAGCATATAAGCCTTTTATTGGTTGAAAAAATAAAATGGATCACCTTAAAAAATGGATCCTCCTCCTTCAAAGACAAATGGGACTAGAAAATGACAAACATATATGCTTTGTGAAAGTGGCGTTTCTGGATATCTGCACTGACAATCAAAAAGTGGTTTCAGGATATGTGTCGGGAAAATAATTAGTGAAGACTTTTTCTTTCCTACCAAGTCTTCCAAGTTATAGGTAGCTTTTTAAAAGTAATTTTGTTGTTTATAAATCTGTAAGTAAAAGATACAAGGCTCTAAGAACATATATAAGTCTAAAGGATTTTTTAGCCAAATAACTCTTTCATCTCTTTTTTTTTTTCAAACTTATAGTAATGTTGAGTAATAACAGTATTTGACCATATTGGCTTCTCAGGCCTCCAGTGGTGCTCTGAAGTGTTTCCAAGCTGTGGGCAAAGATCTGAGAAATGCTCTCTTGGTTCTACCATGCATGTCATCAAGACTTAGATTGGGCATACCAAAAGAGCTTTGTTCACACACACGATCTGGTCATTCCTTTCCACATTCTAATGGTCCACCTCCCACTTTTACACCCAAGATGATTTACAGCAATAACATCCAATCACAGCATTCCCTTTCAAATGCATTTGCAGCACAGAGACATAGACTTCTTCAATTCTTTAATAGAGATGATACAGAAAAGCAAGCTTCCAGAATGTCTCATAAAAAAAATAGGACATAAAGACTGGAAACCATCCTGTGCGCTGTTCATTTCCTGTGTCATAATTACATAAATTATCTTTGGGGACTAGAAAAACAAATTCTTATTTCTCCAGTACAGTTTTCCAAATCCATATGTGGATAGATGGGACAGTTTTCCATGTGAGTGAGAAACTGGCCAGGAAGGTAATCAATGCAAGTCTGCAGGATTGTCCAGGGCTCCTGGCCCATGTATGTGTGCACACCCAACCTCAGTGGGACCCGGCCTACACACCTATTAAATGGGCCAGCAGGTGCCACTGTGCCCACTGCACTGACCATAAGACATAAGGCCAAGAAGGTGAGGTCACGTATCCAAGTTCTTTTACAAGCCATTTAGAAATGGAGCTGAGGAGACTCAGTGCTGGGCTGTGACCTCATCAGCCAAATGGATCTTTGGATAAGATCACTACCTGGCTTTCCTCCAGAGGACTGCCGTGGTGAGAATCTTGAACTTGATTTAGAATAGAGCCTTCTGAGTCCTGCCTACCACCCTGTACCTCACACAGCTATTCAACTGCAGAAAGACAACAAATATAGAGAAAGAGAAGGAAGAATTTTGTGGCTTCTTGTCTTCTAGTCCTTGATTCAATCACAACTTTCAAGCTTTACATGTGATGCTGGTTTTGATGTGATAAATTCATATTTTCTTGAGCTGCTAATATAATAATTTTTTAAATTTAACATGGCAGGCAAGGAACAGAAGGTATTTCCTACAGTGATTCTTTGGAAGTGTTTGGGTAAGGCCACCGTTGTAGGGCCATAAACTAGCTACCCAGTGCCATTTGAAACACTGCCAATTCACTTATCGCTAACATGTTTCTTAAGAACAGAGCCTCTCCTCTCTCCTTCCCCTGTCAGCTTGCCAAAAGCTTTATATTGCCATAGCCAGCGACAAAATGGGATGGGATAGAAGTGTGCATTAATTGTATTCTGAAGCCTGCCATAAATTCGCTGCAGTGAATCTGGATGGGAAGATTAAACAGCATTTAAGGACATTTTCCAAAAAATTACTTGAGGATAAAATAATGGTTTGTGTAGGACAGAAATAAGATGACACAAGATGACTCTGATTTATGTGTGTTGCTTGCCAGGTCACTGCTCTTCGGAGGAAGGAGTGAAGTCTTTATTCCATACAATTCTCCACAAAAACCTACTCAATATCCTGCCCATAGTGTCCATTCACTGAATAATGCCATTGCCTGGTGGGCCGAATCATGAACAAGGCTACTTTATGGGCACCCCGGGGACATAGCAAATATTAGGCTTTGAAGAAAGAAGTGACAAGTACTTAACAAGGAAGAGATTGAGAATATGTGATAAAATTACAAATAAAGGAACCAAGGGTTAAACAAAGTTAGGATGGTCGTGCAATTTATTGTCCAGGCTGAGATATGTTTGAGAGATAAAGGAAGCACTATAAACATTATACGAGGACAGCAGGCATAAACTGGAACTATCCTGTCCAACGAGGTATAGGCAGCCTAAGCACATGAGTTCTTTAGCAAAGGAACTTCAATGCTACAAAGAAAGTGTATCTATGAATAGCATGGATTGATGACAAGGTCAGAAAGAGGTACTGTGTTAGCATTTTAGAGCTGCCATCACAAAATGCCACCGACTTGGTGGTTTAAACAACAAAAATTTATTTTCTCACAGTTCTGCAGGACAGAGGTCCAAGCTCAAGGTGTTGGCAAGGTTGGTTTCTTCTGAGGCCTCTCACCTTGGATTGCAGGTGATCATCTTCAGCATTTGTCTCCACATTGTTTTCTCTCTGCATATGC
This sequence comes from Chlorocebus sabaeus, assembly GCF_047675955.1. Classification (NCBI taxonomy): domain Eukaryota; kingdom Metazoa; phylum Chordata; class Mammalia; order Primates; family Cercopithecidae; genus Chlorocebus; species Chlorocebus sabaeus. The sequence goes on from NC_132911.1 coordinate 99,621,678, forward strand.
CTGTGTCTTTATCTCCTTTTTTTATAAGGACACTAGTCATACTGGGGTAGGGCCCCCCAATCCACCCTCCATTTAGCTTAATTACCTCTTTACACCTGATGTTAGCTGGCAGTCTGAGAAGAAGCTAATTGCCTCTTTAAAGACCCTATCTCCAAATACAGTCACATTCTGGGGCACTGGGAGTTGGGATATCAACATACAGGTTTGGAGGGGACACAACTCAGCCCATAACAAGTACTGATTCCAACAAAGACCAGAGTTTGTGCTTCCAAAAATGGCTGGGCCCTTAAAAACAAACAAAAACAAACACAATAAAAAGATCAAGGATTCCCAGATTCTGAGATTCTCAGACTCCCCAGGTAGAGGTCACTGGAGGCTGTGGTCACATGCCAGCCCAGCAGACGGAGCCAAGTTTCACAATTAAGAATGGGAACCATGTTTCAATATTTAACTGAGATGTCTACAGGTCCTGACAAATTGGTATGAATATCAGCCATTGAGCTAGAGCGGGGTGTGGGAGGCTTCCTGCTGTGTCTAGGGCTGACCTTCAGTTGCAGGATAATGAATAAGGCCTGCTGGGTGAACGCTGGAAGAATCAGGGCAGCAGGGGTTACTTGGGGATCAAGGAAATAGCTATTTACTAACCATATAGAAATATGTCAATATTTTAGCAAATAGTGCAAGAGAGTTGACTCTTACCAGTTCCTAGGTATATGGTTTTGTATAATAACACCACCTCTTCGGGCTTTAGTTTTCTAGTTTGTGTGAAAGCTACGTGTTTACTAGGCTCAGGTACTTGAGGTTCAAGGTACGGTCGTTGCCATGTTAACAGTTTTTTCTTAAGTTTATTGACTGGCACAAAAGTCCCACCTTCCAAGGGTACCCATTTCCTTCGCTTTTTTTCCTTTTCCATTCCCCTTTCTGTCACTCAGGAATTATCTAGGAGGGTAACAGAGGTCTCTCTCATGTAGTCAGTCAGGACTTTTAGCTTGACATGATGAAGTCAGCTTTTGAAAGTAACCAGTTGACACTTTAAGAATAAAAATCCAGAAAGCTTTCCATGGACCAGGGAGGATTTTCAACCTCATCCAAGAGACCAGATCTACTTACATGGAACAATTAAAATCTTTTGGTAAGCAACAAATTGTAAATTAATACTTTTGTATGTACTTGAACTGTGCTCAATTCCCTGGATTTTTTCATCTCGTGGTCTGGGCATTGGATTTTCCAAATTCAGAAAGATGAAGCAAGTGACAGACAATACACGGAGCATGGTATTAAAGGCTGCTGAATTGACTGAGCTGTGGTGAAAGTTCAGCAACCCCCAGCTTGGAAGCAGCTCACCTAGAAAATATTTTCATCATTTCAAGTTGTGTCACCCAGAAAATAATGACAGATTATTCACTATTTCTGCCACAATCTAAAATAGTAAGAAATGGGCATAAGAAACAATTATAAGGAAGCATTCCTGAAGTACCAGAATTCCTGAGTGAAATAGCATAATTTTGTGCTTTTACAATGTTTAAAATCAAAGCAGAGACTCTTCTCTGGAGACAGCAGGATGAAAACATGACTTTTAAATGTTCGATCTAGTTTTGTATGATGATTAAAGTACTGAAGACAGTAAAAGCCAAAAATTATGTGTGAGGCTTTATAGGCAAGGAATAGGTGTCAGTTCTTTAAAGAACAACAACCAAAAAAAAAAAAAAAAGTCTGATTTTCTTTCCTGGATTTATTGTAAAACCATTTGCAGAGGAATCTGGGGGAAACCCTGGAACAAGAGATCATTTTATGTAGTAAATAACTCCAGCCAAAGACCAGACATGTAGCTCACCCCTGCCTGACAGAGGAATTGGGAAACCCACCAAGCAAAGAGAGGATTATGTTGTATTGGAGCTAAATCTCAGAAGAAAATATTGCTGGGAGGATCTTCATACTTTTGTTTCTAATACGGAGGATGGAAAAAGGAGGGAGATAATGACCACCAACAGTGAACAGGAAAATGTAACTAAATATGGCAGCTCCAAGAAGATAGATGGGAAGGGGAATCCCAAAGCGCTCAGACTCACTTTAGAGTTTACAGGTGATGATTCCCTTTGATTCATGGTTGCCGTTCTTAAGGGCAAAAGAACTTAGTTGGCTAAAGATGGGATACAAACAGAAAGAAAGGCTACTCCAGCTGGGAAAACAAAAGATGTTTGGGATGATGTTGATGAAAGCTTTTTTAAAGTGAGAGGTACAGAGAGAGTGTAAGAGGAAAGCAGCTGGAGTTTTTCCAGGTCGGCTAATGACGCATGGAGCTGCTGACACAGCAGTTCATCCAGCCAGTGCAAGAGAGAGCTGCCTTGGGGACCTGCCCTTTCTCTTAGGGCTGGACCCTAAGAGCCCAGGGTGGAGAGGCTTCACCACTTGGTTTATAAGACATTTTTTTTTCTTGAGCTCTAATTTAAATGCTCACCACTGGGACACACTTAACTAAAATTCAGCTTAATTTTCCCGTTTTTGGAATTTGTCCCCCTTAGCAGGTATTTAGTTTCTAAGATCAGAAATCAGCAGGGGAGAGGACGTTCATCTGGGTTATAAAATAAAATGAAACGCCTCCACTTTTTCATCCTCGGTTACTCAAATGCCTGGTGCTTTGCTCATGAGGCTGAGAAAAATCCAAACTGGATGTAAAATGCTCACCGGGTTGGTGATCATTTACTCATCCCAGGGACTAAGGGAACTGTGGGTCTTGGTAATTATGTCTGCTGAGTTGTGAAGCTGTGCCTATGTGATTGGAAATGTAAAATATGGTGCATGATGAAATGTTACATTTTAATCTCTCTTTTTTCATGCTATTTCTCCAATTGAGACAAGATGACATCCAGCACAAAGCCAACATACTTGATGTTCTTCAAACGTATAACTTCAAATTGCAGACCCCATTTCACTGTCTCCCCATTATCAGTAAGTGATCTCTAGCCCCTCCTTACATAATGTCAGTACGGGGAACTTACTGCCTCTGAAAGTTACTCATTCCACCTTCAGAATTTAGTATAGGATAGACCCTAAATTTGACAAAGGTTCTTTCCAGGTGACAGCAATAAGGTTGATGTGTTGATGTCTGAAGCCTGTGCTCACCTGAACCCACACCGCAGAAACTGCCTTCCTATTTATAATTCACTCCTGCAGCCAAGCCCTTCCCATACTATCAGGTTTTATGGAGGAACAATTCAGATGCATTAGTGTTCGGCCTCATTTTGGTGATAATGCTTTACCTCTAGCACAATGGATTCAGTTTAGACCTTGGGAAGAATTTCCTCATATGAAGGTTTCTACGCATTGGAACAGTTACTATGGGGAGGAGTGGAGTGTGAAGAATATCCTCCAAATACCTTTCAACATTTTACCAGTTGTAATGCCTCCATGACAGTGCTGCATTATGGCTGTGTCTGAAACAAAGGAATGTACTAGCTGTCCTTTCCTTCATTATGTCAGATACCTCTCAAATAACAACGGGATGGTCCCAGAGATTAGTCCATCTCAGGGGTCAGCAAACTATGGCCTATGGGCCAAATATATTGCATTGCCTGTTTTTGTAAAGCCTTGTGGGTTAAGAATGGTTCTTACGTTTGTTAATGGTTGAAAAACGATCAAAGAAAGACTTTTTTGTGATGTGAAAATTACATGAAATTCAAATTTTAATACCTATAAATAAAATATATTTTTCTTGGACAACATCCATTTATGTGTTGTCTGTGGCTGATTTCACATTACAAGAACACAGTCAAGCAATGGTAACAGAGAGACTGTATTGGCCAACAAAGCCTAAAATATTTTGTCTCACCCTTAACAGAAAAATTTGCTAACTTCTGATGTATGTCCTCCCCAAATCTTCCTGATCATATTGCGTTAAATTCAAATATAGTCTTTTTGTAGTTCATTGTTTATAAACCTTTCTATATAATGCCTGGCACATAATCAATTCTTCATAATGCTTAATGAATAAATATAACCAATAATTTTATTATAAGACAAACAGAATAAGATAATAGACACTCTGAAGAAAAACCAGTGATACTTCTTATTAGAAACAGCACAGCACTGTGCCTATTGATCAAACTGTGCCTATTGATCAAAAGTTTTTCTTGATCAATAGGCAGAGTTTGCACTAAAATGCCTGCCATTTTCTCTGTATGAGATCTGAAACTCAATAGCCTGTGCACTGGTTCTAGACCCTGGCTTGTAATTACAAAGCAAAATCCTCTAATGCCAATAACAAGACCAGCCTGTATACCTTTTAAGTGCAATCTTCTTAATTATAAGCAGCCACTGACCAAAGACATCAATTAGAGAGGGAGATTTCTAAACCCTGGGGCAAGAGTTTAGTTAAAAACAACTTGGGAAGTGGTTTAACTCCTTGGCTATCACCCACCGTCAGCACGCAGCATTCAAAGCAGATCCATTATTTCCTGCAGCAGGGAAGAAAATAACCACTCTGTGTTTCTAGTTGGGTGGCTCCTCTTTTCTAAACACCATCACCCCATTTAAAGCCAATGCAGAGGAAGTGCAAGCAGGGGATAGATCTGTTTGTTTGTCCCTGTCTTGTTATTCTATTTCAAAATATCTGGCCCTGGTTTTAGAGCGTTTGGGGGCTTCAAACCCTTTGGAAGATCACAGACATAAATCGAAGCTATACTTACCCCAAGGGACTGCTATCATCCACCATAACTCAGAAAGAGCCAAGAATTCCTGTCCTGAAGCCAGCCAGCTGGGAAGTAGAATGGCAAGGAGAAACCTAGAGAAATTCCAGAAAGAGAACCAAGAAATGCCTCACCCCCACCCACCCCAAACAGAATGCAGCCTGTAATTTACATACATTTTTCAAGGATGTAGAATGAAAAATTTGAGCAATCAAGTATAAACTAGAGCAATGTGACACTCCTATACACATTCAAACACTCACTCATTCTTTCTGTGGCCTTTTCTAAGAAGCCTTTTGTGATTTTTTTTAGTTGGACCAAGTCACTGTCTCTCATTATTCTCAAAGTTCCTCACACTTGGCCACCTTTCAACCTGTTTGAAATGCAATAAATATATATGTATATGGTAATGATTTGCTCTTACTGGCACACTTCAGCCTCTAGAGGGAGTTCAAACCCCCAAGCCCTTAAGAGGAAGAGTTCTGTTGTGTTGTATGGGTTAACAAATTGGACTAAGGTGTCAGCGGTGGGGCATTTGGTAGGAGGAGTAACAAGGTTCAGAGTTCTTGCTCTTTCTGGAGAACCCATCGGAGGCTCCTCCTTTCAAGATCCCCCTTGTCCTCTTAGCTTTCTTAGAGAAACCCTTTTGAAAAATTGCTTCACTTTTTTCTTTTTCTTTCTGTCCATGTAGCTGGTATGGTCACCTAAGCAAAATCCTCTCAGCTCAAATGTGGTCTAAACTAGCTAATGAAGAAAGGGGATCAGATAGGTATTTCACAAAAAATTCCAATTAGTAATATGTGATGAGATAAATATTGAGATAGCAGAGTTCTGAGACTCAACCCCCAATCGTAAAAAGGTTGAGAAAATTTTTTACTTGTCAGTTGAATGTCCAAAGCCTCCTGTCTACTCTTTTTTTTTTCTTTCTTTCTTTTTTTTTTAAATTTATTTATTATTATTATACTTTAAGTTGTAGGGTACATGTGCACAACGTGCAGGTTTGTTACATATGTATACTTGTGCCATGTTGGTGTGCTGCACCCATCAACTCGTCATTTACATCAGGTATAACTCCCAATGCAATCCCTCCCCCCTCCCCCCTCCCCATGATAGGCCCCGGTGTGTGATGTTCCCCTTCCCGAGTCCAAGTGATCTCATTGTTCAGTTCCCACCTATGAGTGAGAACATGCGGTGTTTGGTTTTCTGTTCTTGTGATAGTTTGCTAAGAATGATGGTTTCCAGCTGCATCCATGTCCCTACAAAGGACACAAGCTCATCCTTTTTTATGGCTGCATAGTATTCCATGGTGTATATGTGCCACATTTTCTTAATCCAGTCTGTCACTGATGGACATTTGGGTTGACTCCAAGTCTTTGCTATTGTGAATAGTGCTGCAATAAACATACGTGTGCATGTGTCTTTATAGCAGCATGATTTATAATCCTTTGGGTATATACCCAGTAATGGGATGGCTGGGTCATATGGTACATCTAGTTCTAGATCCTTGAGGAATCGCCATACTGTTTTCCATAATGGTTGAACTAGTTTACAATCCCACCAACAGTGTAAAAGTGTTCCTATTTCTCCACATCCTCTCCAGCACCTGTTGTTTCCTGACTTTTTAATGATTGCCATTCTAACTGGTGTGAGATGATATCTCATTATGGTTTTGATTTGCAATTCTCTGATGGCCAGTGATGATGAGCATTTTTTCATGTGTCTGTTGGCTGTATGAATGTCTTCTTTTGAGAAATGTCTGTTCATATCCTTTGCCCACTTTTTGATGGGGTTGTTTGTTTTTTTCTTGTAAATTTGTTTGAGTTCTTTGTAGTTTCTGGATATTAGCCCTTTGTCAGATGAGTAGATTGCAAAAATTTTCTCCCATTCTGTAGATTGCCTGTTCACTCTGATGGTAGTTTCTTTTGCTGTGCAGAAGCTCTTTAGTTTAATGAGATCCCATTTGTCAATTTTGGCTTTTGCTGCTGTTGCTTTTGGTGTTTTAGACATGAAGTCTTTGCCCATGCCTATGTCCTGAATGGTACTACCTAGGTTTTCCTCTAGGATTTTTATGGTATTAGGTCTAACATTTAAGTCTCTAATCCATCTTGAATTAATTTTCGTATAGGGAGTAAGGAAAGGATCCAGTTTCAGCTTTCTACTTATGGCTAGCCAATTTTCCCAGCACCATTTATTAAATAGGGAATCCTTTCCCCATTTCTTGTTTGTCTCAGGTTTGTCAAAGATCAGATGGCTGTAGATGTGTGGTATTATTTCTGAGGACTCTGTTCTGTTCCATTGGTCTATATCTCTGTTTTGGTACCAGTACCATGCTGTTTTGGTTACTGTAGCCTTGTAGTATAGTTTGAAGTCAGGTAGCGTGATGCCTCCAGCTTTGTTCTTTTGACTTAGGATTGTCTTGGAGATGCGGGCTTTTTTTTGGTTCCATATGAACTTTAAAGCAGTTTTTTCCAATTCTGTGAAGAAACTCATTGGTAGCTTGATGGGGATGGCATTGAATCTATAAATTACCTTGGGCAGTATGGCCATTTTCACGATATTGATTCTTCCTATCCATGAGCATGGTATGTTCTTCCATTTGTTTGTGTCCTCTTTTATTTCACTGAGCAGTGGTTTGTAGTTCTCCTTGAAGAGGTCCTTTACATCCCTTGTAAGTTGTATTCCTAGGTATTTTATTCTCTTTGAAGCAATTGTGAATGGAAGTTCATTCCTGATTTGGCTCTCCGTTTGTCTGTTACTGGTGTATAAGAATGCTTGTGATTTTTGCACATTAATTTTGTATCCTGAGACTTTGCTGAAGTTGCTTAAGGAGGCTTCTTTCTCTTTGGGAGCAAGGCTAAGTTGACCTACTTAACGAGGTACAGCCCAGGGGAGAAGCAGGAATGAAGGCAAGGAGAAAAGTGGCTGGAGGAGAGGCCAGGAGCAGCTGCAGGTATAAGAAAAATGGATGGGAGAGGAAAGGGGCTCCAGCAAGTGTTCCTGTGGATACCCTTTAATGTTCATTGCAGCACAAAGACCAGAATCCCTTTTTCATTTACTCTTGGCCTTAAATTTATTTCTGGACACTATGTTTTGAGACTGAACTACATGAGTCACCAGGTTAATATGAGCTACCATAGAAAATGTTCATTTGTTTGTCCAGTATTCTTTGTACATTTCCTTTGAAACCCACAGAATGTGGTTGGCTGAAAATTTGCAGATATGTAGGTAACAAAGTATCACTCTGTATTACATAAATATGTATGATTATTACATGTCAACTAAAAATAAAAGAGAAAAAAATGGAGTCTATCAATGGGATACTCAGAATTCTCTAGGTATAAGTGCAACTGCTTGGACTATGGCATGACAAATCACAAAAATCATCAGGCATCTCGTCATGGCATTAATAAGAGCTCAGTTCTAGAATCGGGGCAGGGTTGCCTGCATGCTCTTGGTTTGGTAGATGGCATGATATTTGCTTTCTCAATTATCTTTTTCTTCTTTAACTTGGCAAGGATCTCTAGGGCTACCAGATGAATATATTACTCCAGAAGGAACAGATGTATCTGCTTTAACAGGTAAAGAGGTATCCCAGATAAGGCTTTCCATCTGAGCCACTTTTCTCCAGTGATCTACCCCACATACTGCCATAAGCCAGGTTCATTTTTCTGTCCTCCCACTGGTCTGAATCATTCAAATATGTATCATATGCTCAATACTATTGTGCTGAAAAGTAGCTTATAGGATGCTTCCTGTTGGACTTACAATACAGTAGGAAAGCGTAACATGTTAAACATTAGGAAAATTATTACTGCACTAAAAAGCACTTGGAGCTAATCATCTAATGGCAGTACCCAAAAGACACAGTATGCAAATTCACATTGCTGAAATCCAGAGAATAGCCCCGTTTCTGAGCTTTCGGATACCTGATCGATCAGCTCTTCCTCACATTCTATGAGCTCCCCAGAAATCTAATAAATCTCTTTTTATTGTTTAAGCTGGCCAGAATAGTTTTCTGTTGCTTGCACCAATGATATCTAATTGATACGGATAAACTGGAGGTTACACTCTCATGGGATGATTTTGGAAAGAGAGAAATGTAAGAATCAAAAGATGAACCAGGAGTCTTTTCCAGTTAATGAAGTACAAAGCCATAGGGACCTGGAAAGAAGAAGGGTCTGAGAAGAAAGGAGAGACCAGGAGACATTTTGAAAGAACAAAATTTTGTGACAGGTTTTATATCAAGATGAAGGAAAGGGACAATCAAATGTAACTCCAAGTTTCCTAGCTTGTTTTCAGGATAAAAACATAAGAGTAGTTCATTCATTTAACAAACCTTATGATGAGCCTGCTATGTGCCCAACCCTGAGCTAGTTGCCAGTGATGCAGAGGTTAAAAGTGACATGCTGCACAGTTTAGAGGAAAGGGGATGAATATTTCTGAAGGATCAGAAATTGAGCATTAGATTTGGGTGTCATTGATTAGTTGAGATATTACTTTAGATACAGTCTCAAGTGGTATTACCAAGCCAAAGTTATAAAAATATTATGCAGTTCTTAATAAATATTGACATGTCATTTCCCAAAACAACTATATCAATATATAAGTGCCACCAGAAAACTATGTCACTACAATTGTTAGCATGGTTGCTATCATCCAAAAAATAAAGTTTTGCTTATTTAATAGGTATATATAATTGTACCTTGTTTTAATTGCTATGTCTTTGATTGTCAGTGAGGTTTAACATTTTACCATGTGTTTAATAATTATATCATATTTGGCCAATTTGTCTGTTTCTTTCCAGTTATCTATTAAATCTTACTATGTCATTGAAGGGCTTTCCAATTTATGATATTTCTTTTGATCGTATATTATTTTATTGAACAGTTTTACCTTTTCTATGTATTCAAACATTTTAAGTTATCTTATTGCTTTAATCTGACATAATTATATTATGCCTCTATTAACAAAATAAATGTATTCTCTACTATTTGGGGGGATGACATTTTTTGTAATTAGGAGTTTGTTTTGTGTGGCTATATAAGATGATTTACCTCAACTTGATATTGTTATGCAAAGGCATTTATCAAGTAATCTTGGATCTCCACATATTCTAAGGGAAAACTAGCAAAAGAGTAACAAAATATTGTGGTTCTACTACCTAGCCTCTGACACTAAAGGGCTGTGTGACCTTGGACAAGTCTCTTTGGTTTGATAGACATCCGTTTATACATCTCTAAAACAAGTGAATTAGACTAAAGTCTTTTCCAGAATTAACGTTTGATGATTTTCTGAAAAAAACAATGACCTTTATGTCAGGATAAGATAGGTGCCCCCTGAGCACCCATCTGCAGCATGGTCATCCAGCCCTTTGGCTCTTGCTTTTTGCACTTCGTGGCTACCTTACAGATGTCCATGGCCATGCAGCCCTGCTGAAAGCCAAGGATCCTGCATATTTACTTCATTTAAGAAGGCTGCACAAGATATGCCTGGCTGACATAAACAGTGCCTAATGGGCTGTAAATGACTTTTGACCACTTGACCTTGGTGATGTTGGTATGACCCCCATCAGGTCTTCTCCACTGTGGGACCACGTGGATGCCCACGCACCACTTCATAAATGAAAAGGGTATTTCCCATAATTGGGGAGAGGAAACAGGGTAATGCGGAGGAGCAGCAAGTCATGCATTTCATGAACGTGCAGCCTGATTGGATGCCACAATAAATCACCCACAGCCCGGCCCTGTCAATTTCTCTGAGCCACAGCTTTGAATTACTCGCCTAGGCTTCCATTTAGCCCCACTCTAATCCCCACCCTCACCCTCACCCAGCAGCATCTCCCGCCATGCTTGTATGGTCCTCTACTACATTTTGCTCCTACTTTCTAGTCAAAGATATTTTTCCTATCATCCCATACACAATATTTTCTTCCATCAAGATCTTTGTTCAGTACTCAGATTCCCTGAAAAGGTTTTCCTGTGTGATGACAATGATAACGATAGTTGCAACTACTCTACTAATGCCCCCACCATCACCAATGACCACCACCATGAACTGAGCCCCTGCTGGGTAGCTAGCACTATATTACATGTTTTATCAACCTCTTATCTCACAGTCAGCCTGCCTGAGTCTTAGCTTAGCACTTTCTAGCCTGTGTGACTTTGTTTCAGTCATTCAGATTTTCAGTGACTCAATTATGTTGTCTGGAAAATGGAAATATCCATAGTACTTATTTCATAGGAATTATATGAGGATTAAATGTCTTAATCCATTTGGCTGCTATAACAAATATAACTAGGTGGCTTATAAACAACAGAAATTTATTTCTTACAGTTTGAGAAGATTAGAAAAACACTGTCAAGGTGCCAGCAGACTCAGTATCTAATGAAGGATTGTTCCTCATAGACAGTGCCTTCTCTGGCTGCATGATCACATGGTGGAAGAGGCTGACAAGCTCCCTCAGACCTCTTTTCTAATGGCACTAATTCCATTCATGAGGGCTCTACCTCATGTCTAATCACCTTCCAAAGGCCCCACCTCCTAGTACTATTACTTTGGGGGTTAGCATTTCAACATATGAATTTTATAGCAAATGGGAAGTATTTAGAAGAATGCCTGGCACATAGTAAATTTCCAATAAATTTTAAGTAAAAATGATGTTGATGGTATCTTCATCACACAGATGAGGAAACTGAGCTTCAGAGAGATTATTTACACAAGTGTTCAGGTTACTTGCTGCTGCATACTCAAAATTTTAGTTGCTTTAAATAACAATGATTTTACTCTAGTTGATGGTTTTCTGTGTCAGGAGTTTGGGCTGGACTCAGCTACTCAGTTCTTCTGCTCCACCTGGCATTGACTAGGGTCACAGCTTGTGGCTGGGCTGGAGGGTCCAATGTGACTGTATTTACATACCTGGCACCTTTGTAGAGATGTCCGCAGGCTGAGATCAGCGGGCCCCTATCCATCTCCATGGAACCGCAGGCCCTTCCTATGTGATCTCCCTGTCAGGCTAGTTAAACTTTTTACAGGGCAACTCAGAGCTGCAAGAGACCAAGTGGAAGCTGCTAGCTGAATTAAAGTCTAGGCATGAACTGGAATAGAGTCACTTCTATTGGTCAAAGCAGTCAACGTTCAGCCCATATTCAAGAGGATGGATGTAGACATTACCTCTTGTTGGGAGGAGCATTGAAGAACTTATAGCCACCTCTAATCTAGTACACTGAAGTCTCACACTAGCAAATGAAGTTAAATCAGATATTACTTTAAAAGTATTAAGCATGATATGTAGCACCTACTGAGTATCCCAAAACCAATAGCTATTACAAATTGGAAACCTTTTTCATTCTGCAAATTCTGTGCACTCAGCCTATGCTCCTCTCACATCATGGAGATAACATCCCCAATGAAGCACAGCCTGGGTTCAGCGGGCTTTTATGATGGACTGCCCATGGACATGTCTTATTTCCTAACATAGGCCCAAATTTTCATGAGACAGGGATCTAACTTTATTTTTGTTTCACTCACTCAGAGCACCTAAAATAATGCAGTGCATTCAATAATAATTCAACAAAATCATTTAACAAATGTTTATTAGTCAAAAAACACCAAAAATAAATATTTAGTAAGAGTGTTGTTTCTAAGCATGTTGTCCATTCATTCACTCCTTCAACAAATGCTTGTTAAGCAGATAAAAATGCATATTCTATTTATGGAGTTTGTGTTCATAGATACAGAAAATGTTAGAGCTAAGAGGGAATATAAGGATCATCATGTTTGACACTCTTATTTTGCATAGGGAGAAATCCAGGTCCACAGAGCATAACTGAATGTCTTACCTGGAAGTTTGCTACATCAGGGCAGAAAGTCAGGTTTTATGACAGGTCACTATTTTTTCCAGTAGGTCATCTGACTCTTCCCAATACATGGTAGGTGTTCCATTCCTGTTCTAAAGATGTGCTGTATGTTTAGATTAAGAGTATAGGAGTTATTAAATTTGAGTTGGAAATATTAAAATGACTGCACAATTTTGTATCTTTAAAAAATGCATATTTTTAGTGCTGTCCCCTGAAAAGACTCTAAAGCAATGATGACCCAGTAGCAATGAGCATCCTTAGCAGTCAATTAAATGGCCCGTAATAGCATTTCCAACAAAGAGGAACAACAAAGAGATCCTTAAAGAAATAAATAACTCTTAGTTTGTGGCATTACTTTGTGCCAGAAAGCAAGAAAACTATCAAAGACTAGCTGGGTCCTGTCAAAAGGACAATGTGAAGGGATTTTCACTAACAAAATAATTAACAAAGAATGATGACTGCAATGAATTTTACATTACAAGCTCATGGAATATAAAATTTATTCAATAAATGAAAACCTTTTTCTCTCTGACTGCAAGTCCTGTGGATTCAGCCTATGCTCATTTCATGTCATGGAGATAACATCCCTGATTAATGCACAGCTTGGGTTAATATAAAATTCCATGAGCTTGCAATGCTACTTTACACAGAGAACAAAAAATACCTAATTGGTCATTATTCCGATTGCTAGAGTATCAACTATTTGCTCTGAAACCTTATAAAGGAAAAGAATTAAGCATTTATTTTGCCTTTCCTGTACAAGCTGTATCTTAGAGTTGCCAAATAGAATGTCAAGGTAATGTTCTTTAAAGAAGAATTCCAGCCAATAAAGAATAATGGAATTAGAGAACTGCACTTGTACCACTACTAATGAAATAATGGCTCTAGGCAGATTCCCATTGGATGTTAAAACCATTAGGTAGAACTTGATAATGGAAGGATCAGGCTGAGTCAGCATTGCTAAAAATAATATACATCATAATGGGCTGCAGTAAGAAATATGCAGCACTACCTGTGCAATATTACTGCCTAAAAAGTTAAAACTGAATCCAATAAGGGCTTTACATCTAACTATTGATTTAGAGGAAATACAGGAAATAGAGGAATCAAATTAAACAACCAGGAAGTAATGAGCCAATCCCAGGATGCTGGAATGTCAACACAACAAGTAGCCTGGTTTCTCCAAAAAATCAAGTAGAAAAAAAGGTGAGAAAGAAATTGTTCTAGAATAAGAATTGTATATTATGTGTGGACTTTGAATCCTGATTCAGCAAAACTAATTAGGGAAAAAAACCCTTTAAACAATTGTAGAAATTTGAATATGGGAAAACCATTATGTGATATTGAAGAATTACTGTCAGTTTTATTATGGCACAGTGGTGATAAAAAGTAAGTTCATTATCAGTTATAATTGTACGTCAACATGAACCAATTCTCTGACTATTTCCTTTGGATTTTCTCTTGCATCCATCAATAGCTTTTCAGCACCATAATCTTGATCCCAATAGCCCTTTAAATTGTGCCTTTATTGACCTCATTTAACTCCTCCTTTAAACTAAACATATTTAAGAATAAATTTGGCTTCAAATTGCTCATAGTGACTTGAATGGATACAGGTTTATTTTTCTTATAGAAGAAGTTTGGAGTCAGGCAATTGCCAGCTTTGACTTAACAGACAATGAATGATAGAACTGACATCTACGTTTTGATTTCTTGAACTTTCCTATGTAATAGCAAAGCAGCTACGACCCTTAGAGTCATCACATCCATGTTCAAGTTAGGAGTATGAATAGGGGTGTGACCAGCTGCATCCATAAACCTCTATTAAAACAAAAACATTTCCAGGAGCTTCCCCACTAGATTTCTTATTATTTCTCTTTGGCCAGATCTTAGGGGAGGCTAGGAATGTAAGTCAGGATTGTCATGGCTGAGTTGCACTATCATAATCCAAGCCCTGGAGAAAGGCAACAGGGTGACTCTGAACAAAACTGGAATTTGCTTAGTAATAAAGAAAGGAAACTGATTATTTGGGTAAGTAACTAACACACATATAATTATCTAGATAAGTCTTTCTGAAATATCAATTTCATCAGTTCTTCTTTGTAACTGCTGTTCAAAGTTTTCAGTGGTCCTTGCCTGGAGCAACCTTCCCAAGATGGTTCTCTGGCATGCTGGTCTTGGAAGATATTCCTCTTACCAAAGCTGGATTATCCAACTACTGCCACAGCTGACCATCCAACATGCCAAGAACAGAAACTAATGCTGCCCTTCGATATGGTAACATCACCTGAGGAGATTCAACAGTCACTTGGTAACAAGTTGATTATATCGGAATCCTTGCATCTTCAAAAGGGAAGAAATGTTTTATCTCAACAGAGAGGGACATGTGTTCTAGATGTGGGGTTGTCTTTCCTGCCACACTGCCTTAGCCAGCACCATTCCTTGAGGGCTCTGATCTATTTGGCATGAGATCCCTCATAATACTGCCTCAGAGTAAGGCATCTACTTAAAACAAAGGAGGGATGACAGTGGGTATACGACAGTGGGTCCTTCTGACCCCACCACATATGGCACCATCTAGAAGCTATCAGCATTGGAATGGCCTCTTCAAGGGCAGCTAAGGCTTCTGCTTAGAGATGACCCTTCAATGATGGGGTGTCCTTCTTTAGGATGTGCTATGTATCTTAAACCAATTACCATCATATGGTGCCCTGTCCCCAGAAGGAAGAATACATAGGTCTGAGAATCAAGACATGGAAGTAGGGGTGGCCCCACTGACCATCTCTCCCAGGGATCTACATGAGGAATTTGTGCTTCCCATAACCACAACTTTACGTTGTGCTGGTCTAGAAGTCTCAAGTCCTGGAGAGAAAGATTCAATCGGGTGACAAAGTAAGAGTTCCACTGAACTTAGAGCCAAAGCTGATGCCTGAGCCCTTTGGGCTACTTCTGCCAGTAGACCAACAGGAGCAGAAAGGAATGATGACACCAGCTTGAATAATTAAACCTGCTCATCATGAGGAGGTAGGACTGCAGTGACCTAATGGAGGTGGGAAGAAATATGTTGGGCACTCATGGTCAGCTGGGTCACTCAGGCTTTCACTAGAAATTGTCAAGTAGAGCAAATGAGGCCTAATAAGGGAATGATAGAGAGAAACTCACACCTACCCCACCCCATGCAAACCACTCAGACTAGCAGAAGTTTGGCCAAGAGATAAGGAAAATGTAGAAGGGACTCATGAGAGTCAGCTACAGCCTCAGGATCAACTATAGAAGCCACTAACCATGAATCCTAAGCTTTTCTGTAAAATGTAACAAGCAAAAGCTGAAAGAAATTGTGCCACAATGAAGGGAACTTAGTGTGAAAGGTAAGCAGATCTGAACAGGACCAGGGGTGAAATGCAGTAAATGCGGTGAATGTGGTTGGAGTCCCACCAGATCCTATTCACCAGGCTGATGTCCCCATCCCCAGCTACTGTGTGTGTTGGCTACTGCCTATTCATGGGACCTCTTTCTCCAGAAAATTGCCTTACCATGAAGTAATGCATCCCCCTTCCTCAGGGGCTGGGGAACCACAGTCAGTGATAGGGAGCGAATAGACATAGGGATATAGCCTGGCCCCTTTTACTCAAGGTGGGGCGACTCTGTAGTGCTGTTTGTGATCCAGAGCTCCTCATGAGACCAGGCTGAAACTGGACTCCAGTTGAACTCACTTCCTTGGCTGGCTTCTTGACCCTCTCTTAGCCTGCTCACCTCACTCTCTGTCTCCTGAGAACATTTTGTCTAGTATTTATCTTCTCAAGATTCCCTGTTTGGGGCTCTTGTTTCTAGTAAACCTGATCTAAGATACTGCCTGTCTCAGGTTAAATTTTGTCCCCCAAAAAGATATGTTCAAGTACCAACCCCTGGTAGTCATGCACATGAATTTATTTGGAAATAGGGTCTTTTTAAATGTAATCAAGTTAAAATGAGGCCATACTGGCTTGGGATAGTTCCTAATCCAACAACTTGTGTCCTTGTAGGAGGACAGATGCAGATAGACACACAGAGGGAAGACTATCATGTTACAATGGGAGCTGAGATTAGAGTTGTGTTGCCGTAAATGGGACCATCAGGGATTGCCACCAACCACGAGAAGCTAGAGAGAAGCAAGGATGGATTCTTCCCTAGAAGCTTCAGAGAGAGCATGGCCCTACCAACATGTGGATATTGGATTTCTAGCTTCCCAGTTTTAACCCACTCGGTTGAAGATATTTTTGTTGTGGCAGCAATGGGAGCCACCTACACTGTCATTGGAGGCCCAACTTAGATTTCATTTTCTCTGTGAACTTCTCTCCCTATTGAGTCCTGCCCCACTGACACCAGGATCTCCACAACAGCACCAGCAGCTCACATTTTCCCCTCCATTCACTGCCTCTTACCACATGCAGCCTGTAGTACATCTTCACTGTTTGTAGGTGCCAGACTCTAAGTTCTTGGAGAGCAAAGACCAGAGATGATACTTATGCCACTTTCCCAGTTTAAGGAGTCTCTTTAGTTAGTATTATCTTTGTGATAGAAAACTCTAAAGATGTTTTCTTGTGCATTCCTATTTTAGCAAACGGTCCTTATGAATAAGAGATAGAAAAAAAGTTGAGAATCATTCAAAATAAACAGTTTTTCTGTATATATGAAAGGTTTCATTTCATTTATGTGTTGGACCACTTTGGCTGGTGGGGAGGAGGGTGTGTTAGAGCACTGACATAGCTAGGCAGATAGACTTTTTAAAAATGTGGACTGGTAAAAGTATTGGCAGATGCATAGAATACTTTTAAAAGTTGGCATTCGTTAGCCTGCTTGCTTAAAAAGGTGCTAAGACTTGGTATTCTGAAGTCGTCTCATTTTGAAGGCTCATGTCCTTAAATTCCTCTGGAAGCTGAAGCATATCTAAAACAAATACAGGTGAGTGGGAAAAGATTTAACTGGAAAACAGAAACATGCTGGCCTCAATTTCAAACTCTTTGATTTTAGCATCCAACAACATTTATTAATTAAGGAGACATTCACATTCTTTTTAGTGTTCTCAATTCACATCTGGAATGTTTCCTTTGAGAACAAGTGTCCTACAGAATGCCAGCAATCTATTAGGACCACATTTCTGGGACTATTCTCTTCTGATTACACTATTCTGGGAGGTTAGTGGAAGGGAGGTAACAAGGAGAGTATTGCTAGCCCCATAGAGCAAGAGATTAATAATATCAATAAAACAATCTCATTCTTGGCTGCTGTTGGAAATTGAAACCTTAGTATACATTCTTCAAAAACAGTTTGTGAGACTGAACTTCAGGGAAGGAATTTACTGGTCAATGTGAATAATCACAAATGCTTTAAATTTAACATTTTAGCCTAGTCATCTTAAAAATAAGTCCTAAGAAAATTAAGTCTAATGTTTGTTTTCTTCTAAGTTCCCAAAGGACAGGTGGAGATGATTCAACTGTAAATTACTTGGATAACTTTAAATACGGTAAGATGGGCCATTGTCAGAGTTTTGATCTGGAATACTGCAGAGGATGAGCAGAATAAAGGCAGGATCATTTACTGACATATCCCATTTTATATTTGTAATAGAATTAAAAATAAGAAACCCATTACTGATTTTCCTGGAAGATTTAATTTTGTCCCTTAAGGCTATCTTGTTTTGCTTCTTCTTCTTAAAATATGTCAAAATGTTAGCAGAATGAGGACACTGTTCTTCTGTCCTAGATGTCTTATATTCAAAATATTCAAATGTAACATCAGATCGAAATAGAGGTCCAGTTTAAGAAGGCAAAGAACATGAGAACATTTAGAGTATCTAGTGTCATTCCACAAAAACCTTTTCTTTCCTCATGAGGGCCTTTGATACCCTGCCCTGGAAAACCAATACACATTATTGTACAACTTGATAATGTGTGCATACTGCTCTGTGAGAAATTGGCAGAAAAAGTAAAGGGAAGAAATAATACGCGTAGTTATAAAGGAAAATAATAAGGTCACTGCAAGCACAATTTTTCTTTTTTCCAAGGCTCAGTGCTCATCATCTTTCTAAGATTGGGTTTCATTTGCACTTTAATACTGGATGGGAAAACTTCACGTTAGTTCTATCAGCTCACCTGCCTGTGACAATCTCAAGATCTTAATAGCTAGACCACCAAACAGGAAATAGTCTTGCAGATCAAGTTTTTGAAGTTATCAGTCCACAAACCTTGCTTGCCAAGAATATTTTCCAAAGCCTGTACAAACTTACCATTATATTATATAAATTAAAGACAAATATTTTGTTTATGTCTTTTTATATACAACAGAAAATAAGATAGATCTCAGGGTAAATTAATTCATTTGCATGTATCTATTTGTTTATTTGCATTTATTTATTTTTTTAATCATTTATTCCTTCAACTAACCCAAGTTAGAACTGTGCTAAGTAGTGAAAATGTAAAGATGAATAATCCATTTTCCTTCAAAGAGTTCTTAGGCAAGTAGGTGGGCAACCACTAACCATATAATGTGATGCACAGAGATGCATCCAGTTCTAAATAGGCCAAAACAGCTCCACTCTAAGAAACACTTAGAGCCCTTCAGAACCACTAGGACAGTTGGCTCTGATCTCAGATAAGTGGAGAAAACACAACCCCACTCAACTGGGAATTTGTTCCTCTGTGCAACTTTCTAAATCTTCTTGGCTAAATCTTTGAAAACCAAGTTCTTCATTTTCTTTCTTGTTCTCATTCCAAGAGCAGTTAACATTGAGTTTGCTCTGTCCCAAACCCCTCTTCAAAGTGCTGGTATTTCAACTGGTTTTAAGTAAACCTCAGTGTTTTGTTTCCTTTCTTTAATGCTGAGAGGAGGTCGGGGGAGGACGGGACTGCATCTCTTTCAGGAATGTTACCTGCCTGTGAGCAGAGCCATTCGCTGCCTACACTCTGCTTGCCTGGCCTTCAATACCCATGCAGCTCCAGGATCGCTTATCGGTTAAGAGATTAAAAAAAGGCAATCAGAGCTGTAGCAGCAAACTGTTTCAGCTATCAAGTCTTGCTCTAGCTAGTCTGATTCCCCACAATTGTTTCTTCTCTATGCTTCCCACACTCACTACCCCTCAGTTCCTGGTTTCCAAGTTTGCTTCCTCATACTGTAGGTCAGTGGCTCTGCTAGTCTCTACTCCCTCATTCTGCTTTTGGATGAATATGTATTACAGACTTTCAGCCTTATCCTGGCATTCACATTTCTCTGACCTTTATATTTTACTGCCTCTTTCCTAGAACTAGGTACCCTCCCTGTTCTCAGGGAGAGCTAGCAGCATAGTGGATAGAATGAGGCTTTGCAGATAGAGCTGGGTTTACTTCTTGACTATATAGCATTTCTTAGCTGTGTGACTTCAAGCAAGGCCAAATCTCTGTAAGCCTCAATTTCAAACACTATTACCTTACAAGGTTTTTATGAGGATGAAATGGGATAACAATTAAAAAGCACCTAGCATATAGTACAACCAATAAACAGTGGCCATTTTATGATTATTTTTGTACTCACCTTGTTTATAGCCAAGTCTGGGCATGCCTACTTCCTGGGAAGTATATGTCCATTCCTTTGCAGTGTACCAGGAACTATGCAAACTCCTGGCACTATTACGGTGATAAATACAAGGTCCCTATCTTAAAGGAACTCTTGGGTCTTTCAGAAGAGACCCAGTATGTGTGTACAAATTATTATGACACAGAGTTATCACACAGCAGCAGGAAGGAAGACACACTGCTTGGGGAATACAAGAGATAAGACTGTAGCATGCAGCTCACAAGAGCTGTTAAAGTCGAACTGCAAAAAAAAGTTGTACAAAAATTTTGACCTGGGAGAAGCCAAATTAGCACAAGCATACTTACACACAATGAACTATAAAAGGTACACAGTAATCCCCACAATTTCCTGAGTGTATCAGTAAGGGTTTGGTCAGAAAATCAGAAATAATTCTAGATGTTTCAAACAAGAAGATTTTAATTCAAGGAACTGGGTACTTACAAAACTATGGATAGAATTGGCACAAGGGAGATCAGAGAAGACCACTGCTAGCTTTAAGGAAGTCAAGAAATTACAGGAACAACAAGAAACTGCTGGCATTACTCACAGCTCTGAGCTGGGTGTTTAGCAGGAAATGTCTCTGGGGTTGACGCAAAATCTCATGCCTGCCTACTGGTGCTGGAAAAACAATAATACAACTTCTGCTTCAGCTCAGCCTTCCAAATCTCATGTGAGTGCCTACATTACCCATGTCTTTATTTTCTGATGCTTTAATATCTTGGGACCTTGTTGACCCAAGAGGCACTGCCTCTCCCAGGGTTAGCTAATTCCTAGAAATAGCAAACAAATATCCTCTGAGCATACCTTTTAAAAACAAGCTAGACCATCCGGACTCCATACCCCAACCACCTCTTTTATGGCAGTCTCCTACGCTGGGTCACTATCCATCTGCCCTAATCACTCCGGTTCCAGATACCAGACAACTAAGGACAACCTCGACATCCCAGAGCCCACTGAAATTATTCAAACTAGCCAATCCTAAACCTGTATACCCTACCCCACCTGTTCTTTCCAGTGGAAACCACAATAAAGGTTCTTGTTCACACTTCACCCTCACCACCCACCCCGCCTCCTGAGCAACTCTGGCGCTTCTCCCATGTGCTGTCCCCCAATGGTACGACATATCCCATCTCTTGGGATCTGTAAACCAAACTAGCTTTTCAATGGCAATTGTATCCTGGTCTGCTGGCCTCACCATACTTGAATAACTTTAAAAACCTACATTTTAATAAAGTGCCTCCCATTGAAGAAACCTAATCTAGAATTTGCTGGCAGAAATTTTGAAAACTTAGTTCCCAGGCTTCAGACTACTGGAAGAGAGAGCATGGAAAGAGAAAAAATAGTGCTGAGTTCCCAAGACACAATCCAGCACACTGAGCCACAAATGGGTGATAGCCCTCATTTAGTGTGGCTAAAGAAATAGCTCTAGTGTGGTCTGGATTATTCCATCTGACCAGGGTTGGCTACATTTTTACTACATTTTTGATTACTTAATAAAATTACCAATTTTTGTTTCTAATTTTGATTTTTTTTTTTTTTTGAGATGGAGTTTCGCTCTTGTTGCCCAGGCTAGAGTGCAATGGCACCATCTCAGCTCACTGCAACCTCCACCTCCCAGGTTCAAGCAATTCTCCTACCTCAGCCTCCTGAGTAGCTGGGATTACAGGTGCCCACCACCACGGCCGGCTGATTTTTGTATTTTTTAAGTAGAGATGGGGTTTCACCATGTTGACCAGGCTAGTCTTAAACTCCCGACCTCAGGTGATCCACCCACCTTGGCCTCCCAAAGTGCTGGATGACAGGCATAAGCCACTGTGCCCAGATAAATCTTGATTACTTATTGCTCAAATGAGCCTCTCCACACTCACTGGTAGATCTCCATAGAAGTTTTTGTGGCCTTTTTTGAGTCTAGCACACTGCTTGCCTCACACTTAACTTACTAACCAGAAAGGCTGTGCAGTGACCCAGCCCCTTAATGACCATGAATGACCCTGTTTTCTCTCTCATCTCATTGGTGCCACATATACTATAGCAACAGAAGAGAAATTTAGAAATTCTTTTGGCAGGAAAAGGCATTTCCTGCTTAAAATACGAGCCGAAAATGGATCCCTCCCAGGTAACACAAGTGATGCTTCCTGTCCAGTATCTTTAAACTTTCCCCATCCCAATAGTGGGGTCTTGGTAGTTTTCATGTTTAATCTCCTCCCATTGCCCTACCACTGGCATGGAGAGAAAGCTCAGAAGCTGGAGAGATTTAGACTCAAACACATGGGTTAGCCACCAATATATGGAGTGTGTGCTAAATCTATAGAAGTGTATGCTAAAACCTTTTTGAAGATGGGTGTGACTTCCAGCTTCGATTTCAGTTAGATATTGATCCCTCCTGTTGTGAACAATGTAACACTCCCTGTGCAACATGGTTAGGCATCCTATAGGGAGCAATAGTTCAGCAGCATGGGATTTTTTGGCATTTATTTATTCAAGAAATACTTATTGTTTCCTTTTCTCCTTCTTCTTTCTCTTCTCTTCCTTTTCAGAACAATTCAGTACTAAATCCATTTTAAGGGCATCTTCACCAGGGCGGAGGAAGTACCAAGCCCCTCAGCAGCTGTCAGAGTCTGACCAGGGAGAAGGTGACCACACAGAGGGTGGAGGTGAGAAGCACCTCCAGTGGGGTATGTTAGAGCTCATGTGGGGTGAGGAGGACATCAGCAAAGGAAGACATTCTGCACAGGTGCCAACCCTGCAGCAGTGAGGAAGGCATCTCCACCTTCTGCAATGGCCTGGCGCACTGTGTGGGAGCCCACAGGAGTGAGGGGAGCATCAGCCAGGGAGACACAGCCTGGAGTAGGGTGTCAGAGTCTGAGAGGGGAAGGCAGGCATCGTGCTGGGCAGGCAGTGGGATGAGAGATTGGTTACATGAGAAGGAGGACTGATCAGCAAATATATTAAGAATAATAGATGCTGGTGTTGTCACTGTGAATGGAGAAGTTACAAACATGGAGAAGTAGAAAAGTAGACCGAATCTTGTGCATTTGGGATTAGAATGGCTCAGTGAGAATTTCTGATCTTTGGTGTGTGTGTGTGTGTGTGTGTGTATGCACATGCGTATGTGTGTATTCTCAATGGGAGCAAGACAATGAGCACATCCTGACATCAAACCTGTTTCTGGACACCATTCTCCACTGAAAAGAACCCCTCTCTAGAGCAACTGCTGGTTCCAGGGCTGGGATAAGGAAAAGCTAGAGGAGTCTCAAACATTTTCTTGTGTCTGAAAAGTAAGAATGATGATGAGACACCAAAAGTCCACAGAACAGCTTAGATCTAAACCAATGCAAACATCAAAAAAAAAAAAAAAAAAAAAAAAAAAAAAAAAAAAAAAGTCACAGATTATATAACCTGTTGAATACAAGAGGAAACCAAGAGTCAAAACTGATATAAAGAAATAAATGAAGAAGTTGAAAAATGGATGAGAAAGAGGATGTATACATTGTTTCAAAGTATATGCGGCAAAATGAGTTTTAGCTTAAAAAGGACCAAGAGTAACTTTACTGTGGAGGAAACTGGTAGACACTACCTAAACTGAGTGATTAAAGTCAACTTCATCATTAATGGGACACATCCCCACCTGATATCATGCAATAAGAATAACACCATCACTTCTGTGATATTACTGCCAAAGATGTACAACTTGAATTCAACCTCAAGAAAACATTATATAGGCCAGTGCAGTGGCACACTCCTGTAATCCTAGCACTTCGGGAGGCTGAGGAGGGAGGATCACTTAAGGCCAAGAGTTTGTGACTAGCCTGGACCACATAGCAAGACCCCATCTCCACAAAAAATAAAAACAAATAGGTCAGCATTGTGGCTCATGCCTGTAATCTCAGCACTTTGGGAGGCCGAGGTGGGCAGATCACCTAAGATCAGGAGTTTGAGACCAGCCTGGCCATCATGGTGAAACCCCGTCTCTACTAAAAATACAAAAATTAGCTGGACGTGGTGGCAGACACCTGTAATCCGAGCTACTCGGGAGGCTGAGGCAGGAGAATAGCTTGACCCTGGGAGGCAGAGGCTGCAGTGAGCCAAGATCGCACCATTGCACTGCAGCCTAGGCAACAAGGGTGAAACTCCATCTCAAAATAAATAAACAAACAAATAAACAATATTTAAAATATTATACAAACTCAAGGTGAGGGGCATTCTACATAACAGGTTTGTAATTGTCAAAAAATAAATGAAGATCATGAAAATCAGGAATATTGAGAAAATATTCCAAAGTAAGTGAGATTTTTTTAAACTTGACAATTAAATGCAATGTGTGATTATGGATAGGTTCCTATGTGATAAAAGGACATTATTGAGATAATTGGAGTCTGTGGATTAGATGGTAGTGATACATCAATGTTAATTTCCTGATATTGATTGTTGTATTGTGAGGATGTAGGAGAATGTTCTTTTCGTAGAAAGTACACACTTGAGTTTCTGAGGGTGGTGGGGTATCTGGGGGCATCATTTCAAATGGTATGGGAAGTAAAGGGTTCTTTGTAC
The DNA here is from genome assembly GCF_047675955.1 of Chlorocebus sabaeus. Lineage (NCBI taxonomy): Eukaryota > Metazoa > Chordata > Mammalia > Primates > Cercopithecidae > Chlorocebus > Chlorocebus sabaeus. The sequence continues at coordinate 99,646,357 of NC_132911.1, forward strand.
TAGCAAGCTTTCTATAAATTTGAGATTCTTTAAGAGCTTTTAAAAAAATACACTTGTAACTTTAAAATAGTTTTAAATCTACAGGAAAACTGGAAAGATAATGCAGAGAGTTCCATATACCCCACACCTACTTCCCCTATTAGTAACGTCTTACATTACATGTATTAGTATGGTGCACTTCTTAAAATTAATGAACTGATATCAATACATTATTATTAACTAAAACCCATAGTTCATTCATATTTTCTGAATTTTAGTTTTCTTTCTGTTCCAGGATAGCATGCAGGATACTGCATTACATTAGCCATCATGTGTCTTAGGCTCCTCTTGGATGTGATCGTTTCTGAGACTTTCCTTGTTTTTCACGACCTTGACAGTTTTTAGGAGTACTGGTCAGGTATTTTGTAGAAGGTCCCTCATTTGTTATTTTTCTAATGTTTCTTCTCATAAGTAGACAGGCATTATGAGTTTTTAGAACTACCACAAAAGTAAAGTATTACCGTCACCATGTCACATCAAGAGTACATAATATCAGTCTGGGTGCAGTGGCTCATACCTGCAATCCCAGCAATTTGGGAGGTTGAGGAGGGAGGATCGCTTGAGCCCAGGAGATTGAGACTAGCCTGAGCAACATAGCAAGACCTTGTCTTTGAAAAAAAAAATTATATATATTTATATATATATAAAATATATTATATTGTACAACCAGGCATGGTGGTAAATGCCTGTAGTCTCAGCTATTCAGGAGGCTGAGATGGGAGGATTACTTGAGCCTGGGAGGTCAAGGTTGCAGTGAACCGTGATCACACAGCTGCACTCCAGCCTGGGTGACACAGTGAGACCTCATCTCAAAGTTTTTTTGTTTTTTTTTTTTTTTAAAAGTACATACTGTCCACAGAACTTATTGCTAATGTTAAACTTGACCACCTGGCTGAGGGAGTGTTTGTCAGGTTTCTCCAATGTAAAGTCCCTTTTCCCCGGTTTCCACACAATGAGGAGTTGTGCTCTACCTCTTTAAGGGCAGAATATCTACATAAATTATTTCAAATTCTTCTGCATAGGAGATTTATCTATCCTCCCCCACTTATTTATTTACTTTATTTATATCAGTATGGACTCACGGATATATATTTTACACTTTCCAATACTACTTTATTTTTTGCTCAAATCTTTTCAGTTGGGTCATTTGGGAGGTCTTTCAGTCAGCTTGAGTGTCCCTTTGACCCTTCAACATATTGCCATTATTGGTGTGTCAACGTATTGCCATTATTGGTGTGTGTGTGTGTGTGTACATGTTTGAACACTTTCTTTCTGGCACTATAAGATGCTCCAGGCTCATCTATATTTCATCTTTATTTCTTTTCCCAATATTAGTACCCATTATTTCTCTAAGGAGCTCTGGGTCCTTTTATTGGAGGATAGCACTAGAAATCAAGACCCGGGTGGTAGGTATGCTCCTTGTTGCTGTGGTGGTGTTGCTTCTAGTACCTTCCAGCCAATAGAGCAAGAAAACACCTGTATCTAAACTAAACCTTTGATATAATACATCTCTATAAATATTTCTATATGCAATTTTCTGTATCTATACTAAACTAACTGTGAGTTTACACAAATGCCTCCAAATCTAATTCATTACTACATGGGCCATCATAGCCTCTTCCTCCCTTGCTTATCTGTAACTTCCTACTTCCACAGTGAGAAATTAGGTTCCCACCATCTACCATCCATTTACTTAATTGTATAGTTACATGCATACTGGAATCAAACAATTAAGTAAATGGATTCCTGATGCTGGAAACCAGGTACAGAATTATTAACCTTCACTCCCATGGGAAACAACTTCATCAACTAGACTTCAGTGCTTATATATAGTTCCTTCTGCCTTAGTCTTACAGGCTACACTCATTTCCAAAGTTACTTAGGCCATTCCTTCTTCTGCTTTCTCCTGCAGTGAGATTGTTTCATACACTGAAATACAGTTAGATTATTTTGTTACATTCTGAGTTCCATCCTGAGATTCCCTGGCCTCCTAAATATTTTTTAAAATTTGCATACATTAAGGTTCACTCTTTGTGCTAAAGTTTTATGGGTTTTGACAAACAGATATTATCAAGTATCCATTATTGCATTATCACACAAAAGAGTTCTACTATCCTAAAAAATCCCATGCTTCATCTACTCAATCGTCTCTATTACCCCTGAACTTCTGGCAAACACTGATCTCTTTACCATCTCCTTTATTTTGCCCTTTCCAGAATCCCATATAATTGGAACTATACAGTACCTATGTACTCTTTTCAGACTGGCTTCTTTTATTTAGCAATATGCACTTAAAATTCATCCATGGCTTTGCATGGTTCATTAGCCCATTCCTTTTTATCACTTTTCGTTGGAATAAAATTCCTTTATATGTATGTACCATAATTTGTTTATCCGGTCACTTATTGAAGGATTATCTTGTTTTCTCCCAGTTTTTAATAATTATAAATAAAGCTGCTATTGGCCGGGCGCAGTGGCTTACGCCTATAATCCCAGCACTTTGGGAGGCCGAGGCAGGCAGATCACGAGGTCAGGAGATGGAGACCATCCTGGCTAACACGGTGAAACCCCATCTCTACTAAAAGTTACAAAAAATCAGCCGGGCATGGTGGCGGGCGCTTGTAGTCCCAGCTACTGGGGAGGCTGAGGCGGAAGAATGGCATGAACTTGGGAGGCGGAGCTTGCAGTGAGCCAAGATGGTGCCACTGCACTCCAGCCTGGGCAACAGAGCAAGACCCTGTCTCAAAAACAAAACAAAACAAAACAAAAAAACTGCTATAAATATTTTATTCATGCTTTTATGTGAAGATAAGTTTTTAAATCAGTTGAGTAAATACCTAGGAACACAATTGATGGTTCAGATCATGTTTAGCTTTGTAAGAAACTGCAAAAGTTGCTGTGCCATTTTGTATCCCCACAGGCAAAAGAGGAACATTGCCATTGCTTCACATTTTGCCAGAAATCAATATAGTCAGCTTGGGGATTTTTGCCATTCTAATAGGTATGTAACACTTTCTAATTGTTCTTTTAGTTTGCATTTCCCTGATGATTTTGAGTATCTTTTGTATGCTTATTTTCTATCTATGTATCTTCTTTGGTGACGTGTCTATTCATTGCCCACTTTTAATTGAGGTGTTTGTTTTAAAGTTTTTAAAGTGTTTACTTAGAAAGAGAAAGAAAAAAAGAAAGAGAAAACAAGGAAGGAAAATTTATTAAGCATATACTCTATGTAGGCACTATTCTGCACACTGGAGATATATTAGGGAACAAAATAAACAACACCCTGCCTGTATAATGATTTTATTCTACTAGGGAGAGGAGAAAAAAAGCAATGAATAATATAAATGAATGAATCAAAAGGAAATACAAAAAAAAAAAAAAGAAAATAGTGAAAGGGATGTGGAGGGTGGGTACAGGTAGCAGTATAAACATGTGTTGTCAGAGAAGGCCTTATGGAAAAGGTGACATTTAAACAAAGACTTAAAGCAAGCCAAGGAATATCTGGAGAAGAGTTCCTGAGCTACAGAATACTTGAACAAAGGACCTAAGGCAGGAATATGCCTAGAGCATTTGAGGAAAGGGGAAAGGCCAGAGTGCCTGGAGGGCAGTGAGTAAAGAGAAAGGAAGAATAGGTCCAGAGTCAGCAGATCAGGATGAGCTTTTTGTTCATTGAAAGAACTTTGCCTTTTATGTGACTAAAATGATGTTTTGAGTAGAGGACTGACATTACCCGACTTACATTTTAAAGGGATTGCTCTAGCTGATGTGTTGGAGAAAGACTATAAAGGGGAAAGGTGAAAGCCAGAAAGACTTGTTAGAAGACTACTGCAATAATCTAGGTAGGAAAGGAGGGTTGCTCTAGACCAGAGTGGTAGCAATGGAGGTGATGAGAAACAGTTGGATTATGGGTATACTTTGAAGTATCCACAGCATGATTTCCTGATGGGTTGGATATGAAATAAGAGAGGAATAGAAGAGTTAAGTTTTCAAGATTTTTAGGCCCAAGCAAGTGGCGATATGGATTTGCCATCACCTGAGATGGAGACAGCTGCGTGGGGAACACTCAACAAATGGGCTGGAGTAACACACCAAAATGAGGAATATGTTGCCTCCAAAATTCAAATAAGCCCACTAGGCATTGTGCCTCTTTCTTGTTTTTAGGAGGGGCCAAATGCAGCAACTTATCCTTCACCTTAGAATGAATATCTCAACAGCCCCCACACCACTGGATCCTAGAAATTTTACTAAGGTAGCAGGTCCCTGAATTTTAGTCAGATTTATTTCCCATCCTCTGGCATGCAAATGTCTCACAAATTAAGTCCAGTGTGTTTGCTACCTTTTGCCCACTGGATTCAATCAGCATAATGTCATCAATGTAAATGACCAGTGTGATATCTTGTGGAAGCAAAAAGTTATCAAAGTCTCTCTGAATAAGATTATGACACAAAGCTGAAGAGTTGATATACCCCTGAGGTAAGACAGTAAAGTTATATTGCTGGCCTTGCCAGCTGAAGGCAAATTGCTTCTGGTGGGCCTTATGGACAGGAATGGAGAAAAAGGCATTTGCCAAGTCAATGGCTGCATACCAGGTACCAGGAGATGTGTTAATTTGCTCAAGCAATGAAACTACATCTGGTACAGTAGCTGCAATTGGAGTCACCACTTTGTTAAGCTTATGAAAATCCACTGTCATTCTCCAAGATCCATCTGTCTTTTGCACAGGCCAAATGGGAGAGTTGAATGAGGACGTGGTGGAAATCACCACCCCTGAGTCTTTCAAGTCCTCGATGGTGGCACTAATCTCCAAATCCCTCCAGGAATGCCATATTGTTTTTGATTTACTATTTTTCTAGGTAGAGGCAGCTTTAATGGCTTCCACATGGCCTTTCTCATCCTAATAACCCTTACCCTACCAGTCAGGGATCCAATGTGGGTTTTCTGCCACCTGCTAACTATGTCTATGCCAGTTCTGGCACTGGGGAAATGGCCACAGGATGAGTCCGGGGACCCACTGGACCCACTTTAAGTCAGACTCGAGCTAAGACTCTGTTAATTACCTGACCTCCATAAGCCCCTGCTTCAATTGGAGGACCACAGTGATGTTTGGGTCCCCTGGAATCAACATTAGCTCAGAGACAGTGTCCAGTACTCCCCAAAATGTTTGATCATTTCCCTTTCCCCAATGCACAGTTACCCTGGTAAAAGGCCAGAGGTCTCCTTGGGGAAGGATGGGAGAATGATTAATAACATAAATTGTTGGTAGTGTACTGGGGTCCTTCCTCAAGGGGACCCAGCCTTCCCTTCATTGACAGGGTTTTAGGTCTCTAAACTGGCTCAGTTCTGGAAATTGATTGAGGGGCTGTGTTCTCTGTTTTTATAATTCAAATTAGTCTTTTGTCCATTTGACTTAGAAGTTTTCTGCTTATATAAATTAAGTAGAAAGGTACTAGGCTTCCTATTAGTTTCACTTCTAGGAACACCATGATTAATTAGCCAATGCCAGAGCTCTACACAAGTCAGACTATTCTGATTGCATCTTTGCCTCTGCTGTCCATTGCAGTAGCTATGCCCACCTGGCCTTTGACTGTTGAGTGCCACCACTTGGCCCCTGCCACCTTGGGATCTCATTATTCCCATTGTATTTGAATTTTGCAGTTGAGTGACTGTGGTTCCCACTGTTAGATCTGACATACAGAGAAGAGCAATTACAGGATTCTTCAGAAATGCAGGTGCTGCCCTCGCACATTTATTTCACAAAGGATTGGTCAAGGGGATATCTTCTGGACCCTCCCAGATGGGATGAGTAGGTCTAAAGTGACTAATCCACTCTGCCATCCAAATCTCCCTAAGTCTTTGGATCCCTCCCTCCCTTCCCAAGGGAGATCAGGCATTTCTAGCTCACTCACAGTGGGCCATCTTTTAATCCATATATCAGCTAACCAAGCAAATAAACTATTATAACCTTTTTTTAACTCTGCAGTATTAAATGCAGAATCCCTACTTAGTGGGCCCAAAACAATAAATTCAGCCTGATTCAACTTTATGGTCCTTCCACCATTATCCCACACCCTTAATATCCATTCCCATGCCTGTTCTCCAGATTTCTGTTTATATAAATTAGAAAACTCAAGCAGTTCTTTTTAAGTATAGTACATCTCCTCATGGGTCACACTCTGAACCTCACCTCTAGGGGGCTTCCAGGATTTTAGTTATAGGTCTAGACACAAACAGGGGTGTTGGGGGTGGCTCCTGAGGAGAATCAACATTATCTTGCCTGGCAACTGCCTCAGGGGAGGCCATCACTGTTGCCTCAGGCAAGGCAGGGTTTATCTCCTCAGACAAAGGTGGAAAGGCTGATGGCAGCATGGGTTGGGGAGGGGATGTTGCCACTACTGGGGATAGTGAAGCTGTTTCTTCTGGCAAGAAAGATTCATTAGAGTTTACAAGCTCAGTGTCCCCAGCTTCATCAGGGTCCTCCCACGCATCCCCATTCCAAGTTGCAAGGTCCCATTCTTTTCCAATCAATTTCCTCACTTTAACAGTAGACACCTGGCAAAGCTGTGCATGTTTTTGTGTTGTTGCAGGTCAGCCACTTGCATGATAAGAGTTTCTGTTTGTTTTTCCACAATTTCAGCTCTTTTTCTACAAAAGATAAGGCCCTGATCCAGGACAATCTTAGAAGCTATGAGGCTCAGTATCTGCTTCTGAAGTCAGAAGTCAGAATCCCTGAGTTCATCATTTTCTTTCATTCCATCTGGGAGAGTCCAGAAGATATCCCCTTGACCAATGCTTTGTGAAATAAATTTGTCAGTGGGGCAAGGAAAGCAAAACCTGCTCTTGTGATGTGATGCTTAATACTGAGTGTCAACTTGACTGGATTGAAGGATGCAAAGTATTGATCCTGAGTGTGTCTGTGAGGATACTGCCAAAGGAGGTTAACATTTGAGTCAGTGGGAAAGGCAGACCTACCCTTAATTTGGGTGGGCACCATCTAATCAGCTGCCAGCATGGCTAGAATATAAAGCAGGCAGAAAAATGTGACAAGAATAGACTGGCCTAGCCTCCCAACCTACATCTCTCTCCTGTGCCAGATGCTTCCTGCCCTTGAACATCAGACTCCACGTTCTTCAGTTTGGGGACTGAGACTGGCTCTCTTTGCTCTTCAGCTTCCTGATGACCTATTATGGGACTTTGTGATTATGTGAATTAACACTTAATAAACTCATATTATAGATATATCACATATATATGTAATATATATATTACATATATATATATACATATATATGTGATATATGATATATATATTTATATTTATATATATATATCATATGTGTGTATGTGTGTGTATATATATCCTATTAGTTCTGTCCCTCTAGAGAACCCTGACTAATACAGATTTTGGTACGAGGGGTGGTGGTTCTAGAGAAACAGAATTTTAAGGATAGGGTTCTTTAGTTGGTTTTTGGGATTCTGGAGTTGGATGCTTGATACAGACACAAAAATGCTAAGGACTCTACTAATAGTATGAAGAATACTGATAGTCCTTGGTATGAAATGTTTAGAGAGTTATGCAAAATAAATGCATTTGACACTTCTGATTCATTGCTCATGAGAGGCAAGGAGTTTAGTGACTCTGTACATAATACCTTTGACCATATGTGGAGAACCAAAGAACATTAACAAGGCTGGTTGGTTGCTCCTAAGTTTAGTGCTTTCCTTGCCCCACCGGTGCATGTGTGTGCACTCTGTGCTGCCACTGCTGAGGCAGGAGTACAGTTCATCCCTTCTCACCATTGCTGACTGCCATTGCAGTTAGAGCTTTGGCACACACAGAGCCTGCCAGCCCCCTGCCCTTGTGCCAATACTGCCACAGGAGTCAAACTAGGCACAGAGAACAGTAGACCCTCCCCTGCCCTGAGTGACCACCCCTGACTGTGGTGCACAGACAACACATACAGACCTGTACTTGTGAGTTTCCTGCCCCCATGCCAACCCCATCACCAGTGTGACCACAGTTGCCAGCAGGGGCCCCCTGCTTCACTAAGCCATGCTGCCTCCACCATTGTGGTGAACACCTACACAGAGGCAGGCACCCCAGCACCTGCTACACCCTGCTGCAACCAATAAGTGTGCACCCTGCTGCACTGCCACTGCCACCGCTGCTGCCATGTGCAAAGGAGGATGGATCCCATTGTCACCATACTATGAAACATTGTAGCTGACACCACCCATTGGAGTGTAGTGACCAGTGGTCCAGGAGCACTTCAGTACCCCTGGCACAATGGATTCCAAACCTTGAGGAGCCAGAGAACAAAGTTGCAGCCCAAGACAAGTCCCCCAGAGTTACAGTACACAGTCCAGGAGTTGGGAGGGTCAGTCCCCTAAAATAGTCCAGAAATGAAGCCAGTTGGCCAAATGCACCTTATACCATAATTGAACCCACCAAGGACTATCAGTATTCTTCATACTATAATTTCTTTTATCGAGTAGGATAAAAGAAAAAAATCCAAAGGTCAGCAACTTCAAAATTGAAGGAACATAAGCCCATAAGATGAGAAAGAACCAGCACAAGAATTCTGACAATTCAAAAATCCAGACTGCCTTCTTTCCTCCAAATGGCCACACCCCCTCTCCAGCAAGGGTTCTGAACCAGGCTGAGATGGCTGAAATAACAGAAATAGAATTCAGAATATGGACAGGAATAAATATCATTGAGATGCAGGATACATTGAAAACCATTCCAAGGAAGATAAGAATCACAATAAAATGAGACAGGAGTTGATAGACAAAATAGCTAGTATGGAAAAGAATATAACCAACCTGATAGAGTTGAAAAGCACACTACAAGAATTTTATAATGTGAGTACAAGTATTAATAGCAGAACAGACCAAGCAGAAGAAAGAATATCCACAGCTTGAGGACTGAAATTAGGCTTTCTGAAATAAGACAGTCAGACAAAACTAGAGAAAAAAGAATGAAAAGGAATGAATGAAACCTCTGAGAAATATGGGATAATGTAAAGATACTAAATCTACTACTCATTGGTGTGCCTTAGAGATGGGGATAATGTAAACAACTTGGAAAACATATCAGGATAACATCCATGAGAATTTACCCAACCTAGCTAGAAAGGCAAACGTTCAAATTCAGGAAATGCAGAGAACCCCAGTAAGAAATTTCACAAGAAGATCATTCCCAAGACACATAATCATCAGATTCTTCAAGGTTGAAATGAAAGAAAAAAAAATGTTAAAGGCTGCTAGAGAGAAAGGTTAGGTCACCTACAAAGTGAAGTCCATCAGACTAACAGCAGACCTCTCAGCAGAAATTCTACAAGCCAGAAGAAATTGGGGGTCAACATTCAACATGATTGAAGAAAAGAAATTTTAACCTAGAATTTCATATCCAGCCAAAGCTTCATAAGCGAAGGGGAAATAAGATCCTTTTCAGACAAGCAAATATTGAGGTAATTTGTTACTGCCAGACCTGCCTTAGAAGAGTTCCCAAAGAAACCATTAAATTTAGAAAGGAAATACCATTACTGGGCACTAAGAAAACACACTTAAGTACACAGACCAGTGTCACTATAAAGCAACAACATAAACAAGTCTGTATAATAACCAGCTAACATCATAGTGACAGGATCAGATCCACAAATGTCAATAGTAACCTTAAATGTAAATAGGCTAAATGTCCCCAATTAAAATGTGCAGAGTGGAAAGCTGAATAAAGAACCAAGACCCATTGGTATGTCATCTTCAAGAGACCCATCTCACACGCAATGACACACATGGGTTCAAAATATAAAGGGATGGAGAAAAATCTACCAAGCAAATGGAAAACAGACAAAAGCAGGGGTTACAATCCTAATTTCAGACAAAACAGGCTTTACACCAGCAAAGATAAAAAAAGACAAAGAAGGGCATTACATAATGGTAAAGGGCTCAACTCAAGAAGAAGATGTAACTATCCTAAATATATATGTACCCAACACAAGAGCATCCAGATTCTTAAAGCAAGTTCTTAGAGAACTTCAAAGAAACTTAGACTCCTACACAATAATAGTGGGAGACTTTAATAACCTACTGACAGTATTAGGTCAGCAAGGCAGAAAATTAACACATATATTCAGGACCTAAACAGAGCACTGGATCAAATGAATCTGACAGACATCTACAGAACTCTCCAACCAAAGACAGAACATACATTCTTCTCATTGCCACATAGCACATACTCTAAAATCAATCACATAATCAGACATAAAACACTCCTCAGCCAATGCAAAAGAACTGAAATCATAACAACCACTCTTTCAGACCACAGTGCAATCAAATTAGAAATCAAGACTATGAAATGCACTCAAAACCATAATTTTATGGAAATCGAGTAATATGCTACTGAATAACTTTTAGGTAAATAATGAATTCAAAGCATAAATAAAGAAGCTCTTTGAAACTAATGAGAACAGAGATACTACATACCAGAATCTCTGGGACACAGCTAAAGCAGTGTTAAAAGGAAAATCTATCGCACTACATTCCCACATCAAAAAGTTAGAAAGGTCTCAATTTAACAACCTACCATCACAACTAAAAGAACTAGAGAGCCAAGAGAAAACCAACCCCAAAGCTAGCAGAAGATAAGAAATAACCAAAATTAGAGCTGAACTGAAGGAGACTGAGACACAATAAACCATCGAAAGATCAATGAATCCAGGAGTTGTTTTTTAAAAAAATTAATAAAATAGATAGACCACTAGCTAGACTAATAAAGAAGAAAAAAGAGAGAACATTCAAGTAAACATGATTAGAAACAACAAAGGGGATATTACTACTGACCCCACAGAAATACAAATAACCATCAGAGAATACTATGAACACCTCTATGCACATAAACTACAAAATCTAGAGGAAATGGGTAAATTTAGGGACAAATATACCCTTTTATGACTGAACCAGGAAGAAATTGAATTCCTCTACAAACCAATAGCAAGCTACAAAATTGATCAGTAATGAATAGCCTACCAACCAAAAAGAATCCATCTGTGATCAGACGGATTCACAGCTGAATTCTACCAGATGTACAAAGAAAAGTTGGTACCATTCCTACTGAAAATATTTTTTAAAAATGAGGAGGAGGGAATCCTCCCTAACTCATCTATGAGGCTAGCATCATCCTGATACAAAAACCTGGCAGAGACACATGAAAAAAAGAAAACTTCAGGCCAATATCCTTGATGAACATTGATGCAAAAATCCTCAGCAAAATACTGGCAAACCAAATCCAGCAGCACATCAAAAAGCTTATCCACCACAATCAAGTAGGTTTTATCTCTGGGATGCAAGGTTGGTTCAACATACACAAATCAATAAATGTGACCCATCACATAAACAACTAAAGACCAAAACAAAACAAAACAAAACAAAAAACCCCATAATTATCTCAATAGATGCATAAAAAGCTTTCGATAAAATTCAACACCTCTTCATGTAACAAACTCTCCATAAACTAGGTATTGAAAGAACATACATCAAAATAATGAGTTATCTATGAAAAACCCACAGCCAACATCATACTGAATGGGTAAAAGCTGGAAGTATTCCCCTTGAAAACCAGCACAAGACAAGGATGCCCTGTCTCACCACTTCTATTCAACAATAGTACTGGAAGTCCTGGCCAGAGCAATCAGGCAAGAGAAGGAAATAAAGGGTTTCCAAATAGGAAGGAAGGAAGTCAAACTATCCCTGTTTGCAGACAACATGGTCCTATGTTTAGAAAATCCCATAGTCTCAGCCCAAAAGCTCCTTCCGTTGATAATTTCTGCAAATTCTCAGGATACAAAATCAATGTACAACAATTACCAGCATTCCTATACACCAACAACAGTCACACCAAGAGCCACATCAGCAATGCAATTCCATCCACAAATGAGATTGCCATAAAAAGAATCAAATACCTAGGAATACAGCTAAACAGGGATGTGAAAGATCTCTACAAGGAGAACTACAAAACACTGCTAGAAGGAATCAAAGATGACACAAACAACTGGAAAAACATTCCATGCTCATGGATAGGAAGAATCAATATTGTTAAAATGGTCATACTATCCAAAGCAATTTACAGATTCAATGCTATTCTTATTAAACTACCAATGACATTCTTCAGATAACTAGAAAAAAACTATTTAAAAATTCATATGGAACCAAAAGCACCTGAATAGCCATGTTAATCCTCAGCAAAAAGAACAAAGATGGAGGCATCATGCTGCCCGACTTCAAACTATACTACAGAGCCATGGTAACCCAAACAGCATGGTATTGGTACAAAAACAGACACAAAGACCAATGTAACAGAATAGGGAGCCTGGAAATAAGGCTACACACCTATAACCATCTGATCTTTGACAAAGTTGACAAAACAAGCAATGGGGAAAGGACTCTCTATTCAAATAAATAGTGCTAGGATGACTGAGTAGCTATATGTAGAAGACTGAAACCGGACCCCTTCCTTACACCATACACAAAAATTAACTCAAGATAGATTAAAAACTTAAAAGTAAAACTGAAAACTATAAAAACCCTGGAAGACAACCTAGGTGATACCATTCTGGATGTAGGAATGGGCAATGATTTCATGATGAAGACACCAAAAACAGTTGCAACAAAAGAAAAAATTGACAAATGGGTTCAATTAAACTAAAGAACTTCTACTCAGCAGTAGAAACTATCAACAGAGTAAACAGATAGTAAACCTACAGAATGGAGAAAATTTTTGTAAGTTATGCATCTGACAAAGGTCTAATATCTATAGGGAATTTAAACAAAATTAAACAAATTTTCAAGAAAAAAACTACCCCATTAAAAGTAGATAAAGGCCATGAAAACTTTTCAAAAGAAGATACACGTTTGGCCAATAAACATATAAAAAGAAGCTCATCATTGATCATCAGAGAAATGCAAATCAAAACCATAATGAGATACCATCTCACACCAGTCAGAATGGCTATTTTAAAAAGTCAAAAAATAACAGATGCTGGTGAGGTTGTGGAGAAAAGTGAATGGTTTTACACTGTTGGTGGGAGTAAGTTAGTTCAGTCATTGTGGAAAGCAGTGTTGCAATTCCTCAAAGACCTAAAAACAGAAATAATATTCAACCCCACAATCCTATTACTAGATGTATACCCAAAAGGAACATAAATTGTTCTATCATAAAGACACATGCATGCATAGCATGTGGAATCAATCTAAATATCTATCAAAACTACACTAGATAAAGAAAATGTGGTACATGTACACCATGGAATACTATGCAGCCATAAAAAAGGACAATATCATGTCCTTTGCAGGAACATGGATGGAGCTGGAGGCCATTATCCGTAGCAAAGTAACACAGGAACGGAAAGCTAAATACAACCTGTTCTAACTTGTAAGTGGGATCTAAATGAAGAGAACACATGGACACTGAGAGAACGAACAACAGACACTGGGGCCTATTGGTAGATGAAGAGGCCCCTGAGGAGGGAGAGGATCACGAAAAATAACTAAAGGGTACAAGGCTTAATACCCAAGTAATGAAATAATCTGTACAACAAACTCCCATGATACAAGTTTACCTACAAAGCAAACTTGCACATGTACCACTGAACTCAAAAGTCAAAAATTAAAATAAAATTAAATTGTAAAATGTTATTTTTTTTAAGATAAGAGAAATAATTGTAGGCAGCTGAGTGCAGTGGCTCACACCTGTAATCCTAGCACTTTGGGAGGTCGGCAGGGGGAGGGCGGATCATGAGGTCAGGAGTTCAAGACCAGCCTGGGCAACATGGTGAACCCCTGTCTCTACTAAAAATACAAAAATTAGCCAGGCATGGTGGCGGGTGCCTATAATCCCAGCTACTCGGGAGGCTGAGGCAGGAGAATTGCTTGAACCTGGGAGGTGGAGGTTGCAGTGAGCCGAGATTGCACCATTGCACTCTAGCCTGGGCAGCAAGAGCAAAACTCCATGAAAAAAAAAAAAAAAGAAAGAAAAAAGAAGAAGAAAGAAGGAAGGAAGGAAAAGAAAGAAAGGTAGACTTGAGTGCTGATGGGAGTGATTCAGTAGAGAGTGCAAAAAACATTGATGGGTCTAGAGAGAGGTGAAGAATTGCTGGAGTGCCACCTTTCAGTAGGTGACTCGGTAGGATCAAGTGTGTTCAAGTGTGTACACAGCGGAACTTGCTTTATATGGGGACATAGAATGCAAATCTTACATCAGTAGGCAGGAAGGTAAAATGCGTAAACTACATGTGCAGATACTGATGGGTAGAAAGATATGGTGGGTTTCTGGTGAAGTTCTCCCATGACTATTTCAATTTTTTGTGTGAAACTGGAGGCTAGGTCTTCATTTGCAGATATTTGCTTTTAATCATGTCATACCTACTTTCATGTTGACTACAATTTTGAGGCTAGAGAAGGAGAAATGCCTTCCCACAAGAGATTATATTTAGCTGAACTGTGGGGATGAGAGTAGGGGGTGCAGGCCTCCCATGTATGAAAGCAGGCAAGCCTAATGGAACATTAGTCAATTTTTTCTGCCACTAAAGCACAGAGTGCATGTTTGGACAGAGATGGGAGAGGAGGCTGGAATGGTATTTAGGGCCAGATCATGTGATAACTTCAACACAATTCAGTATCTAATAGATAGTGATAATAAGGGGAGTAAAATAATATAATTTTCACTTTACAAATACAATTTGTTGGCCTCATGGCAAATGAATACCAGTGGAAAGAGAGATGCAAGTCAGGAAAACGGGTTAAGAAAATACTGCATTTGTGCAAATGGAATGTGTCGAGGACATAAATGAAGGCAGCAAGAGAGGAACAGCACAAAAGGAAGAGAATTTGTTGAGATACATGCAGTAAAAAAGATGCAAACTGGTGGTTATTTGAATGTGGGGGTGAAAGAAAAGAAGTCATCCAGGATAAGAAGGTCGCTAAATTAGGTTACTAAGTGGATAGTGGAGACATTGAGTATGTTTAAGGTTGAAAATACAATTAGAAGAGAAAGTTGGGGATAGGGAGGAAAAAATGAGTTTGGTTTTAGACATTTGACTCCAAAGTGCTTTTAGTCATCCACAACGATAGCAGTTTTCATGGAAGAGAGTTGGGCTAAAGACTTAAGTGTTGGAAACATCAATATACAGCTGAGACCACCCAGAAGAAATTATAGAATGAACTAAAAATACAAGAGCAATACCAACAGTTAAGAGGGAGAAGTATCAATAAAGGGAACAGGAAGAAATGGCCAGGGAGGAAGAGAAGAACCAAAGAAGGTGATGTCATGGAACTCAAGGAAAAGAGAGTTTTAGAAGGTGGGTGTGGGGTCAGGGGCAGTGGCTCATGCCTGTTATTCCAGCACTTTGGGAGGCTGCGATGGGCAGATCACTTGATGTCAGGAGTTCAAGACAAGCCTGGCCAACATGGCAAAACCTCATCTCTACTAAAAATACAATAATTAATTGGGTACGGTGGTGCATGCCTGTAATTCCAGCTACTCAGGAGGCTGAGGCATAAGAATCTCTTGAACCCAGGAGACAGAGGTTGCAGCAGCCACTGCATTTCAGCCTGGGTGACGGAGTAACTTTGTCTAAAAAAAAAAAGAAAGAAAAAAAAAAAAGAAGGTAAGTGTGGTAGGCATAAGGGAGTTTGATACTATCAATCACAAAGGGAGTTTGATACTATCAATCACAAAGTGAGGTTTGTCCATCAGAAAACACAGGGATCACACCTGCAGAAGCAATCCAAGCAGAGTTGTGGAGAGTATTCCCTTACCGCATTCCCAGATCTGAACAGGCTTTTCTCTAATTCTTCATTCATACTGAGGTTTAAATAGCTGAAAATGGCTTAAAGCTTTAGCTTCCCTTGGAATGAAGGAAGAAATGCACTGAGGTCAGACATTATTCAGCCAATGTAGGTGGGCTTGGTGGAAGAGGATGAGAGACTAGAGGTTTTCCTGGAGCTCATAACATCACACCATTGCTCACTATGTAGTGGCTCTTCCAGTGTCAGATGTAGCCAGGCAAGGGGAGTGTTTCAATGTGTTGGTGCTGCTTACAATGATTGCTGTCTGTTTATGGGTTTGTGGCCAAAAAGACTAATGTGTGGCCAGCCTCCTTCCCATGCTGGGCACATGTGCATATTGATGTGTGCTTGGCAGAAGCATTCATGATTTGCACAGCCTGTTGTAATTTTCCTCTTATGTTCACAATCACTCTGTGGGGTTTACTCAAAAATAGCTATATCATTCCTTGGAGTTGTGTTCCAAGACTGCCTCTCTACACTATATTTTTTCTCATAATCACCAAAGGTGATTCTTTCATGCTTTATGGTTTCTAAAGCAAGTTCACATTCGATATATTTTATTCCAGCCTCACAACAACTTTGTGAGATAGATGAGTAGTTGTTAATATTCTTTCTCTTTTATATATGAGAAATCCAGCCTCAAGGAAATAAAATAATTTAATGAAATTAAAACAGTTAATATTTGGAAAAATAATAGTAGCTAATTCTGCTATTGCATTTACCCTGTGCCAGTGCTGTTCTATGTGGTCTACATATTAATTTATATTGTAACTTATATAATCCTTTCAACAACCCTGCAACAGAGATGTCATTATTACCACATTTTATAGATGCAAAAACTCTGGCACAAACAAGATATATGCAGAATAGAAGCAAACTCTTAGCTATTCGAATGTGGAGGATAAAAGGAAAAAAGTCCTCCAGGATATGAAGATCCCTAACTTACATTACTAACTGGATGCTGGAAGAGATCTTGACTATTGTCAATACCGTTGGAAATACAATTATAAGAGAAAGTTGGGGGTAGGGAGGAAAAAGGGAGTTTGGTGTTACTTGTCTAAACTAATGAGTAATATAAGATGGATTCAAATTCAACTAGTCTTATTTTCAAACCAGCTATACTGTCCTTGATCCTTACTTCCAACTAAACCATAGTATTTTCCATATCGTGTGGTCTTGGGCTTAATATAGCAATAAAGTGTTTCATATAGCACTTGCTGCTTGAGGTAATCTACTTTATCTAATTCCTTGAAAGTCACCTCAAATTCTACTTTTCCATTTTCCACATATATCAAGTCCAACAGAAGTGTAATAAGATAAACAATATCTAATTTTTAAGACCCTGTTCTTTCCATCAAATGTTCAGTACCACTCAAAGAACTCAAAGTTGCTTGAGATGCTGGTTTTGAAATTTGGGGTAGTCTCAGAGCTCAGTCCTATGTGGGTTTTCTGTCTCTCACTTTCTTTACTTCTCTTTTCTCTTTGATTTGTAGCATTTTCCAGTTTCCATGGTGTAAATACTTACATTATTGCTTATTTCCATCTACCAACATGATGTCTGCCACCTTGTGAAATTCCTGAAAATTTAATTATCAGCTTTAATGCTATCTTAAGTGCTTTTTAGATAACACACTTAAAACTCCTGTCAACATCCTTGTAAGGAATATTCTATTTATTAGCAATGTTTTGCAGATGAGTAAACTAGGTGCAAAAAGTAACTTGCTCAAAATCAAATAGGTACCAAGTGGCAGATAAGGACTTGGGCCTGAGTGTAGATTTCCCCTGCTCTTTTCTGGTATGCTATACTGCCATCCTCAAACATTGGGTTGACCTTTCAGCTTGATTCTCACTATCTCTGAAAAAGAAGATAAAACTTCAGCCATTGATTCCAAAGTTCCCTACCTGGTTTTCTAGCCTCCCATCCCTCCATTCCATCTTAAAGGCTACTGACAAAACTCTTTCTAAAGAAAAGAGCTGAACATATAAATCTCCTGCTCAAATATCTTTAGTTTGCTACTACATATGGGATAAAATACAAATTCCTCATCTGTGTACTCATGTCCTCTGTGATCAACTCTAAATGCCCATTTTTTAGTCTTTGTTACAGGTCCCCTGAAAGTTTCATCCGTTTCAAATATACCAAATTAATTGTGATTTCTAACAAGCCATGTGCTCTGTTGCGCTCACTGAATGCTAATCTCTCTATTAGAGTCCTACCATCTTTGAAGGTCCTGTGCAAATGCCACTTTCTCTCTTACAGAGAGAAAGATGGTAGGATCTTTGTAAGGTCCTCCCACATGCCCCCAATTTTTTTCTGCTTCCCAATTGTCCCACTACATGTGACATGTCATACCTCTATTACAGCACTTACAACAATATGTTTTTATTATAGTTATATTCTATACAGTGGGAAATATGTCTGTCTGTCCTACCATAGAATGAGTCTTTGAGAGCAGGGGGCATGATCCATTCCTCTTTATATCTTTCCCACAGATCCTAGGACAGTGTCTTGCTAATAGCAAGAGCTGAATAAATATGTGAATTTCATTGCTATATGGGATCAATGAAAATCTAAGTTTGGTGTAACTGAGTATCCATTCTCATCTTTTCCAGATCATGGTACACTATCCACCCTAGGTCATTCCCTGAGGACAGTAGTGTCGGCTTCCTCAGTCAACTACGGAAGCAGCTTGGGGAAGCAACTAAGACAGTCAACTAAGGAAGCAACAAAACACCTGTACTGTGGCCAAAATGGGGCACATTTGTAGGAGATCAGCAGCTGGCCAGGGGAAGTCCCATTTTCATTCTGAGTCTCGGTCTTCTCCTCTTCCACTGACCTGAGGTGGTAATGATGCCTTCCACTGCCATCCTCTTCTTGGTCACAGACACAGCCACCTCTGGAACTGCAATTCCATTCTATAAGGTGGGATCTTCCATCTCATGAACTCAAAGCCCAAAACATCTTTTTCCACCCCACCCCTCCTTTGCCTCTGCTGTCTCATTTTAAAGCCTACAAAAAGAAAACAGACCCACGTGTCCACCCTCCTAAGGTGCACAGTTACCTGAAAAGTCAATACTCCCTACCTACATGGCAAGATAAATAGAGTTGACATAGTGCCTCAAAGGACTCTCAGGCATAATCGAGGTGAGTTTCTGGGACTATTCTGGATAGACCATGAAAAGGAAAACAATAGCTCCACTTCAATTATGCACTCACCAATCCAATCCCCAGCAGGCATTTCCCTGTATTAATATTTCAACAGCAGGACTATTAGTATTTGGGGCTGGGTAGTTCTTTGTTGTCGGGTCAATTCCATGCATTATATTAGGTTGGTGCAAAAGTTATAGGATATTTAGTAGCATTCTCAACCTCTACCCAGTAGATGCCAGTAGCAGCCCCTCCCTCAGTTGTTACAACTGAAAATGGCTCCACATCTTGTCAAATATCCCTTGGGAGGCAAAATCTCTTCCAATTGAGAACCATCAGTGTAAGGCTTTCCTGGCACAAATTGCCATATATGTGACCCCTGTAAGGCTGAGATTCCACTGGTCTCAGCTCCAGCCCTCCAACTGGCAGCCCACAATCAGCTACATATCATCTTTGGGATTAGTGTCCATAGTTCAACCCCTGGCATGTGGATGTTCCCGGATGGCCGCCTCCACCATAGGTGGCAAGGCTGTCAACTGCAATGCTGGAAGTAATTCCCAATGGAACAGAGGGTGAGAGGGGTGTGTCTCCAATAGATGTTTTGTCCAGGTTGGGTACTGTTCCTTTGAGAAATCTCTGTCTCTGGGGCTGGAACTCTGAACCAGAGCCCAGCAACGGGCCCAATGAAGTGGGGCAAATGAGGTCAACCCCGAGGCTGTTTTTCTAATTGGACTGCATTTCTTTGTAGAGAATAGTTTTGAAAGGATTTCATTTTATGGAATCTTACCCTAATTTCAAGCAACATAAGACATCCTCCTCAGTTGCTTTAAGAAAATTCCTCAACCGGCCAATAAGGCATTTGGGTTATATATATAGCATATATTCTTTTATTGTGAAATTTCCATCCCCCTTCAACTACTCACACACACATACTTTTTTTTAAAACAAGTTCTTCTTTTCCTTTTTGAAAGGCTTAATACATGTTTGTAAATGAAAATATCTCGTCATTAAATATAAGAAAGTACAGAAATCATTCACAAATTTCTCAATAACTTGCTTTTCTGTAAAAGGAAACAGGACAAGTTTATATTATATTGGTGTTCAGAACGTTTCTTTATGAAGCTTTTCCTTGGTGTTAAATGGCCTAAAGTACCATATGTTTCTTAATAAAAAGCCATGTAAAAACCTAAATTAATAAACTGAACTCAAAGAAAAGTTGCCCCAAGACGGCTCTAACTAAGCCTTTTTATGGGCTTGCCAACAATTTCAAGATTGTTTTAATGAAAAAAATTTATGTTCCTGTCTTTGTGGACCATAGCACACCAATTCCCTCCAACCCCCACCTCATTTACCCCCACCCCACTCCCCAGGCCCAGCCAATACTCCAGTGCCCTACAGAAGAGGTCACTCATACCTTGGCAAGCAGTTAACTAGAAGGACTGAGCCATCTGGAAGCCCCTGAGTGTGTGCACGTGCACACACACCACACACGCACACCACTTGAGTGTTGCACACACACACATGCACACGCACACGTGGCCAAGCGACCACTTCCAAGTCCCCTCCTGCCGACATTTCCAGGTACCACACTGCCACCTCCATGTCCACTCCTTCCTCTTCTGGGGCTATATCATACAAAGTAAGCAGAGGAGGCTCTATGGCTCAGAGACTTTTACAGGGAGAATTCCTTGGAGCCCAGCCTAAGGAACCATCAGCATGTTTCCAGATTTAACGTTTCTCAGTGTGTTGGAAGGAAGAGAGCATAGCCTTCAGACCAATATTCATCATTCTACATTGTGATTGCTTGTTTGCTAGTCTCAGTTACTGAAGGGTGAATTCCTTGAAAGTGGGATTGTAATTTGTTCATCAAATGTAGCGCATAACATAATGCCTGGCTTGTCAATAGGCCTTCAATCCATATACATTAATTTGATTATTTTCAAACTACAGTTTAGTTATGTACTGGTTATAAGTTAATAATATTTAAATGAATGAATGAAAAAGGATATGTCAAGTAACTTCTACATGTAACTACTATGTGATAGAAGTTAATAAAAGATGGTTACTGTCTTAGTCCATTTTTGCTGCTATAACAAAATACCCGAGACTGGGTAATTTATAGGGAAAAGAAATTTATTTCTCATAGTTGTGGAAGCTGGGAAGTCCAAGATCAAGGCACCAGCAGGCTTGGTGTCTGGTGAGAGCCCAGTCTCTGCTTCCAAGATGGCACCATGAATGCGGCATCTTCTAGGGAGTAACAAGTGCTGTCTCTTCACATTGTGGAAGGAGCAGAAAGGGCAAAAGTTCCTGGCTATTTCCCTCTAGACCTTTAATAAGGTGCTAATCCCATCTATGAGGGTGGAACCCTCATGACTTAATCACCCCCAAAAGACCCCACCTCTTGGTACTGTTGCATTGGGAGTTAAATTTCAGCATGAATTTTTTTCAGGGGGGCGGGGACACAAACATCCAAACTTAGCAGTCACCTATATTTTTATTACTATTATTAATGCTACTATGTGCACTTGAGGCAATTTACCCCCTCTAAACTTCAGCTCTTTCATCTTTAAAATGTTTTATAATGCGTGCTTCCTTACTAGGTTACCACGAGGAGGATGAAGAGGCCCCTAGCAGGTGCTCAATAAAGGTTGATTCTTCTAGTTCTCTTTTCACAGTAGAAGTAATGACCACTGCACTCTCTGCCAACCATCTGAGTAAAAGATCACCACAGCTCCCTTGTTCAACATTTGATATAACACTGCTATAACTCTTCAAAGGGAAGATGAAATTCCACAGCAGTCTCCTTTCCCCTGTCTTATAGAGAGCAGATAGAAGGAATCACCCTGGCTTAGGAGAAATGTTGGGCAAATTTGTGAAAGTGTCTATTGATCATACAGCCACTCTCTTCTTTTTTCATTTTTTCTTCTGCTGTTTTTATCCTTCTGACTCTTAATACATTTCTTTTTGCAAAATGCTAGCTTGTTTCTACACAGTTAATGAGAAAAAGAAAGCACTGTTAACTCTCTAGTTTTGCAAAGACAGTAGGATATTGCTTAAGACTTGGTATCTGAGAGTGAACTTTCCTTGGAGTGGGAGTGAAAATGAAAACATTGGACTACTGTTGGGTGTGACATCTCTTCCCACCTGTAACTATAACCCTAATAAAACAAGTAAAGACACCTTGGACTTTTTTAAATCTCTTGGAAGATTTTGTATCTTGGATTTTTAAAAACATTTTCATCTCTTACAGGTCTATCATATAGAAAAAAAAATGCATGTATGTGTTCCTGGGTGGTCACAGACAGACAGTCAAGATAATAGATAGCAGTCATAAGGATGAAATTCTGGGTCTTTACAGAAAGAACATGCCAGCAATCAGAATGTTGCAATACAAGAAAGGAGCTGGCTAGAAGGCAGTGAGCTCGTCACCCCTGGAAACGTGAAAGCAAAGATTGCATAACCTGATCAGAGATGCCACCAAAGAAAGTCTCCCTTTAAGTGGGGGCTTGAACTAGATGACATGTAACAAAATTGTTGATTTTTTGCCCCTGTGCTTATTATATAAAGTTGTTCTTATTTCTGACTTTCCATATGTACCCAAACTGAAAAATTGTATATACTTTTTGCTATAATCACACCTAAGGAGCTGAATATCAAGTTGGTTTCTATCCCAACAAATGCCACCTGACCAGGATGGAAAATGCCTTTCAGACAAGGGACTTTTACAGCTAAGGCCTTATTTTCCTAGCCTCCTTGTCTTGCCTGGCCAAATTTACCATTTTTTTTTTCTCATTTTATCATCAGACTAGTTTTCTCCCCTCTCTGGTTTTCATCTATGTGAAAAGGTTCTGACCCTTGACTTCTCTTGACTCCAGGTCCCTGCACATGCCCTGATTTTTGTTCGTCTGCTTGGTGTCTGAATTTCTGCTTTTCCTTGATCTTAATTTATATTTGTTTCCAATTCCTAACTACCCAAAAACTCGCTGTGATGGTTAAGTGACTGAGCTCTGCATTAAGCTGGGTTCAAATTCTGTTTCTTGCTAACTGGCACACTCTGGACATGTTGCTTTATTCTGGACAAGTTACTTTATTCGTCTTTATGCTTTGTTTTTCTTAACTATTAAATAAAATAATTATGGTGCCTATGTAATGGAGGATTGGCACACAGTCTATGAACAATAAATGTTACCACAATAATGATTTGATGAAGACCCCAATTCAGCCTATATTCTCTGGTCCCAGCTTCCTAATCCTCTCGATTCTGACACATTAACCACTATCCCAATACGGACAAAATCTTCCCCTTGCTCAATAGAATGAATCTGTTTCAGCTAAGTTGGCTATAAACACCTTTTCCATAAACTGAGTCCTGTTTTGTCATTAAATTGCATCCTAAAATTGAAAACACAATTTTCTGAAAAACATTTTGGACCCTGTATATAGTGAAATTGGACCTCAGAATCATAAAATCTTTTAAAATAAAAAATAACTTACCAGCGAGATATTGTCTATATTTGAAAAAGTTGTCACAATCACACACTGTTTGCATAGTTACAACAGGGACAAGAGAGCAAGCACAAGACACACATAGCCCCCAGATTCCATCCATCTATGAGGTACAATCTTTTAGAATGAATGTGTGACTAAGTTCATGAATTTGTGAGTTTAGAAGTCTATCCAGCTAAGTGAGATCATTTGTCAGTGTTGCAAAATCACTACTTACTACTATGTTTAGCATTATTATTCTGTCTCAGGACAGCCAAGTTAAAGAGAACCAGATATCATACGGGTCCAGACAAGAGAGTCGTGGAAATGTTTTTGATGAAACAGGCACAGTGCATTCTTGTTAGCCATTGGCTGTTTCCTGAATATGTCCATCAATCTAAAATTCACCAGACTCCTGGAAACAGGACTTGAACCCAACCTAACTCCAAACCAATATTCAAATAGAACTGAACCCAAATGTTAATGTTTCACTAAACCATGAACTGAAGCAACCTTCCCTGGGGAAGAAAAAAAATACCTACTAAAGCAGTTTGATTTGAAGCCAAAACTATATGTTTTATGAAACTATTGAACTGGGACAAAATCAGATCAAAATATTCCCTGAACGGAATTTAAACTAAACTAAATTTTTATTTCTTTCAAACTGAATCCCTGGCTACAAATAAGGATTACTTTAGTGCATATGATATTTCATTTAATCCACATACAGCTTACATATAGCTTTTGTTAGGCAAATTCTCTTCTCAGCATCAATGTTCTTCTTTATACAAAGGTGACAATGATTACCTATTTCAGTAGAATTATTTAGGGGATTACATAAAATAAGCAAGTATTTCTGCTGTCATCATCATCATTTCAGTCTGATCTACATTGTATTCAGCACACGTGGGGTCAACTTTGGGTTTTAAGTCCTCCAATATGTTCACTGGCCACCAGAGGGCAGCAAAAAGGTAGAAACCATTGCTGGAACTTACTGTGGAACTTGTCCTAGTTATAAGGACAAGCACTGAGGACTTACTATGTGCCAAATGGTGTTCTAAGCACCTTACATATATTAACACCTTTAATCCTTAAAGCAATGCATTGAGGTGACTTCTGTTATTTGCATAGAGCAGATAAGAAAACTGAGGCAGACAGGTGAATAAATTTGTCCAAGATCACACAACTAGCAGGTAACTAATCCTCCAGCTGCCATCTGATATTCTGTTTAGAGGATGCTAACCCGGGACAGGTTCGGATCCTGGCCTTGTTCATAGGCATGGGTGGAACTGCAACCCAGGATGACCTTATAAAGTCTGTCCACAGTCTAGGATCTGGAGTAAAAAGAGTCAAAACCTGAGCCAGAGGACTGTAATGTTGTCAACAGTAGTGTTGGGGGATTAGTAAAGGCACAAGCATTAACCAAGTCAATGGGAGAAGGTTCAGCAATGGGGCAGGAGATGAGATTCAGGTATAAATGTAGGAAAATGATCAGGACAGTTGCCCTTGACAAAGAAAAAACAATTATTCTCATGGTGGCTTAGTCCAACTGGCTCATCCTTCTGAAGTTGCAGTATGTCCTGGGACTTAAAAAGCCAATACTAGCAAGACCACAGGGAGCTGACTCAGTTCCATTTTCACAGCCGTTTCCATCTCCTATTTTTCATTTATTTTCTTAAATGGAAAAAAGAAAAATCAAAAACTGTCATTCTGGTCAATGTCACAGCCAAGTCTTTCAGAATAACAGGCCATACTAACCTCCCAACATCTTCATTTCCCAAGCCCTCCTCAACCCTCGCCACTTCATGGAAACCTTACCAAGGTTACCAGTCATCTGAAAAATGCCAAATCCAGCAGCTACTTGTGCATCTTTTCAGATGTGCCTGCAGCATTTGACATTGTCAGCCACTCTGTATTCATGAAACCCTGCTGCCTTGGTTTGAAACTCCTTGATTGGCTATCCTCAATCCTGGATCCACCCCTGCTTCTTGGAAGACCATTTTTTAAAGTCTGCTTAATGACTCCTTTTTTCCATCACCTGTTGGCAAAAATAACGCAAAGGCATCTAACTGGTCTCTCTACCTCCAGTCTGGACTCTCGAATCCATCTTCAACATTGCCGCAGTGAGAATTTCTAAAATACTAATCTGATTGTGTTTCTCTCTTGCTTCAAATCATTTGATGGCTGCTGTTTCCCATTTCATGGAAATTGTTTACTATGACATTCAAGATTCCTTTTGGCTTCTTGCCTACTCTTCCATGTGATTCTAGCAATGCCCCTACATGTGCCCTTTTTCTACTCATGTTATTCAGTCATTTAAATTCTCATAGCTTCTCAAGCCTCTTTTCCTTTGCCTCTTTCAAATTTTGACTCAATTATCTCTTTCGCCTTCTATCAAGACTTCCCTGAAATCTCACCCGTAGACAGAGATGCTCCAGCACCCAGGAGGCACTGGATGACTATGGCTAATTCACACCATAAGCTCCTGTGCCAGTCCTTGACCTCCTTGAGTAAGGGACCATGTGGGATTTGGTATCTGCAGCATCTAACACAGAGAGACACTTAATATATGTCCTAAGGAGTGAATACATTTTCTTAAGAGAAAACAACCAACAGGGGAATGATGAAACTGCGATACAAGGACAGGTACATTTGTGCTTACAAAATGTTAGATGACTTGAATCAGAATTCTGACTTTGAATATATCTCATTAGTTCTTACAGATTGGAAGGACGGAGACAATGCTGCAAGCTATACATCATAAATCAAGTGCTAGTAATCATGTTGATTTTACTTCATCAATGGGAAGGCAATGAGAATATTAATTAAAACTAAAAGGGGCAGGTCAAACAGTGGGCCCAGCTCAAGTACCACAGGAAAAGCCTGCAGGACTGGCTTTTCTCTCCACCTGCCACTCAGCAGAGTGATACCTAACAGTTCACCAAGGGACATAAAATGTACTTTCTGGGTAACAGGGCATTTAGCATCATGTGGACCAGATTTTTTTGTTTGTTTGCTTTGCTTGCCAGAGTAGAATCTGTTCATTCTGCCTCACTCCTACCTCCTAACTTAGTAGTAATTTAATAGTCTGAGAAAATTTGTATGTGTAGCTTCCCCAGTTATTTAGCAAAAGTTCAGATAAACACCACTATTGCTCTAATCTGTTGTCCTAGCACAGAACTGGGCTACAGACAGAAGAGGCAGAGACACCTCAGGCAGTGCCCTTGAGGCACCCGCTCACCTGCTGAGTCAATTTTTATTTTTTGCTTTGACTCCAAGGGCTATGAGAGGGAGATAAATGTACACTTTTAGCTCTTCCCCAGTCTATTCTCTGACCAGAAGACAGGCTTCTCTGATTTGCGGTGAGATGGGAAAGGGAGCAAGGCAATCTTCTATTCTATTACTGTAAGTCACCAATGCAGAGTATTTCATTCCTTCCCGCGGGACTTACCCCCAGTATCCAGTGCTGCATGGTGAGTATGCACATGGACTCGGTGCTCAATGTTTCAGTGTCAAATCCTAGCTCTTCAAGTTATTAGTTATGTGACTTTCAGACAAGTTATTTAACCCCTTGGGTCCTCAGTGCTCTCAATTCTAACACAGGGATAATAACACCTTCCTCAGAGAGTTGCTCTAATGAGAAAATGCCTGTAAAATGCTTGGCACTGAGCCTGAATCAGCACTTTGTAAATGTGAGCTGTTATTATTTAAATTCTTGGTCTAAATTCTTAGAAACTGAATTGACTTTCAAGAAGCTCCGAAATCAGTCCAAGCTCAGTGTGCCTTCACATGTGGCCTAAAAGCATTTGGAAACCTCAGGATGGCTGCCATGACAGTAATGGCAGAGGACCACGTCAGTTGAGGAGAAAGAGCAGATCTGCTCCCTGTGGCGGAAGGTAATCGCTCTTGCAATCACAAGCAATTTTTGCTACTGTCAGCATTACTGAGCCAATGTTGATCTGGACGAGAAAGCTGTATCACTCTTAGTTTGTTCATATAGAAGCCAATCTATCAACAAAGTTCCAAATGCCCCCTCTTCTGAGTGATGAGGTAACAAAGGAGTTGACAGGCCAGGTCATCAGGTCTGAAATCCTGCATCCCATGCGTACTGCATGCCCAACATCAGATCAAAGTGAAAAATAAATCATGAGAGAATTGAGCCAACTTTCCATGTGCAAGACTAAACATAATTTGATTTTCAAATTTCAGACCAAGTTCTCAGGCTTGACCACTGGAAAAATTCTTTCTGGATTTTCTTCTTTAAAGTCAGAACTAAAAATCATAGAAGAAATAAAGATGTTGTTTTCATAGCCACTCTCTTAAGTGTAATCTCCTTCCTGTAGATGTAAAGTAGAGCAGTCAACAGAGGGACAGCAGTAGAGAAGAGGAGCAAGGAGAGGTTAATAAAAGCACTTTGGAAATATTCCCAGATTTTACAATTTCAGCTCTTTTAAAGTAATCTCTTAGGGGAGGTGCTGGAAAACCACTACAAGGGCATTTTCACTAACACAGATCACCCAAAATGAAATGAAGAATGCGTTTCAACAACAAGAACAATAACAAATCCAGGGTTTCAACCCAAGCCTCAATATCAGTGTGACTGATAGAGATAGTGTATCAGTTAAGATTCTCTCAGAAGCAGAGGGATAGGATATATATACATACAGACATATGCAGACACACGTGTCTCTACATGTATCCTGTGGTTCTGCCTCTGAGTCCTGATCAATGTATAAACTAATACACACCATTACAGGAATTTGACCTGAAACTTGAAGTCTACAGGGCAGGCAGTTAGGAAGTGAAGATGAATGTAAAGCAGGGGAGAATCCACAAGCATGAGTTAGATCTCTGCAAGGACAGAGTGAACCCATGCCGGTCCTTGTCACCTCTGACTCTAGTGGTACGGATGGCTGGAATCCTTCATCATGGAGTTAAACATGTCTACTCTTCCAGGAGTTGAAGAAGCTGAAGGAGGATCAAGGGGACTGTGAAGTAGTTGCAAGCCTAGCTACTACCTCACACCATTGAAGGGAGTCAGCCAATTAGTGACAACATACTGAGCTACAAAATGGCTGCTGCTTCACTTCTCTCCTCCAAATCTCCCACTTCCTCTTGTGGTCCACCCTTTCTGGAAACAGGAAGGAGAATTCTGGGAAGTGTAGTTCAGCTTTGCCACAGTAACACTTTATGAAACTACCACAGGTAAATATTAGACCTCTTTGCCCCTTTCTGTGTAACTCCTCTTTGGGGAATGACTTTGAGTCTAGAATGGTTTAAAAATCCATAGAATAAAGATTATATTCTTAATTCATCACATCAGTCACAAACTAAAAAATAATTATTTTAATTTCAAAAGTAATTTGAATATTCAGAACTTTTACTTGAATTCTCGAGGCCAAGAAAGACCATTATAAAGTCTATAGGGAAAGTTAGTCTTTTATATCAAGACCCCCTTAGTCCTATACATGTGCATGCACATACACACTAATCTGTAGTCCATAAACACCATTCCACAAGTTCTAGTTTCATGTATTTTCAATATTTGGTAAATGTTAGATCTTGACCGGAATGTTTAGTGTGAAGTGAATGTGACTGTCCTCGCTGTCCACCTGAGAACCTGTGCCCTTCAGATTGAGAGATCACTTTGCCTGACCACGCTGTCTGGAAAGCATCAAACCTCAGCTGCTCGGCTGCTCTTTAAAGTTATGTGTCTCAGGAAGGGAAACATCACACACTGGGAACTGTCGTGGGGTGGGGGGAGGGGGGAAGGATAGCATTAGGAGATATACGTAATGTAAATGAGGAGTTAATGGGTGCAGCACACCAACATGGCACATGCATACATATGTAACAAACCTCCATGTTGTGTACATGTACCCTAGAACTTAAAGTATAATAAAAAAGAAAAAAATAATAAAGTTATGTGTCTCTTGATCTTATTATAACCACAGAGTATTGGGATCTTAGAGGTGAACATTACCATTTTAACTAACTCTTTAAAATAGAAACAAAAATGTAGGAAGCAATCACATGGCAATATTAAATATTTCTTTCATTATATTTTATAATAATTCTCAAGCACTGGTAATCATAAAAGTCTTCATAATGTGTTTATTGAGACCAGTAATCAATGCAGGATGGAATTTTCAATATAATGCAGGCAGCCCAGGTTTGATGGAACACTGCCCTTTTGCTGGAACATAAACTTGACTCTTTCTTTAAGGCATTGAGGTAGTAAAACACAAGAGAACTTCCTAATGGAAATGAGACCATTCTCATTAAATTAAATGAGAACATTTAATGTGGGTGACAGTGATTTAAAATTCACACACCTCCTGCAAATATGTTCTTGATTTACTTTTTAAAGAGCAAAATGGGTTTAGTAAATATTGCTAGTTATAATAAATCATAAAACATTTAAACACCGATTTGTCAAATGTAGTTTACATGAACTAGCACTTAGCATTATTTATGCCAGACTGAATGAAATGGCTGATATGTTAGCAGGGTTTTCAGCCAGTTACGAAACACACAGTGAGAAAAACATTGTTCTGGGTGGTATGTTGGTTATAGAAAATTACACGACACCACCTTATCCCCAAAGTGCTTACCATCTGGATAGGGTACTCAATCTTCAATACAAGGTAGAATATGAGATGAGCCTGTCTACACCAGCTCCGTTTCAGTTAAACCAACCAATCAAAATTACCCATTCTTACCTAATTCCGCCCATCACCCATAACTGGACACCATCCATTAAGAAAGCTCCAGCCCTGTAAAACACTGTTGACCTGAACCTATCTCATTCCATCTTGTACTCTGCTCTGTTTCTAACACTTACATTTTCAGCAGCAGATGTCTTGTCTTGGATGGCTTTACAATCTCTTCTGGGACCAGCCCTGTGTTCCACTCTTTAAATATGACTGTTTTTTATAGCTTAGATACATAGAACTTGAGTCATTCTGTAATGTCCCGATGCAATTCAATTCATACTCTGGAACTCTACCATAACGCAGGCTGATTTGACTGATGTATTGCCTGATCTGCCCCTGTTCTAACAATTGCATAGATTCATATAGGTGCCATGGGGATTTTCATCTTTCTTCAGAAATTAAGGTAGGTCACAGAGGAAAGGAGAACAGCATGATCAGTGGAAATTTATTCCCCTAGCATGATGATACACCGAAGTTCTCAGATGAGAGGATTTCACCAGGAGAACAGACCAGTTGCAATGTTCAAGTGCTTCCTAAAATTATAAATAATGTCT
The DNA here is from genome assembly GCF_047675955.1 of Chlorocebus sabaeus. NCBI lineage: Eukaryota > Metazoa > Chordata > Mammalia > Primates > Cercopithecidae > Chlorocebus > Chlorocebus sabaeus. The sequence goes on from NC_132911.1 coordinate 99,677,142, forward strand.
TCCTCCTTAGCATCGGCACAAATTTGTCATCATGGGCAGAGCATGATTTCAACTATCAATGGCAAATGCCCTGGTATAGTCCCTCATCTCCCAGTTATTTCATAATGTCCAGGATATATACTTTGTTTCATCTGTTACTCTTTCATCTGTTAGCTCTATTGTCAAGAACTCAAGATTGGTGATTTTCATCCAGAGACTTTATGATAAGGGCTTGAATTATAGGAGAGAAGAGTTATGTTGTTAGGAGAATAGGTCAGATATGGTTGTAAAGTTTGAGTTGGTATGCTTAGAGTCAAGAGATATAAGAGGAAATGTATCCTCTTACATGGAGATCATGGAGATTTAGAATTGGGGCAATATCACGTTGTTAAATCATTTTTTCTGTTAATGTCCTATGATTTTTTTAATAGACATCAAGTCTTTTTAAAAGTATTATTCAATGATAACAGCAGGTCAGCATCTTGTTGGCCAGGATTTGCTAAATCTGAGGGTTTAAGGTTATTTTCCACTGTAGCCTTACTCAACGGGGTGTTTTGTTGGGTAGAAAGACCCTGGAACTCTACAAGTAGGGAAAGAGATGCAGAACATTAATGGTTGGAAAAAGAGGACCGATAATCCAAACCAGGGGAAGTCTGCCCCCAAATGAACCCGGCCTCTGTATAAAATGTATGCTCCACCCATTCCCAGACCTTTCCTCTGCTATATTTTTCATGTCTTTCCCTCTGGTGGCAAATGTATTAATGATTTAACTTATAGGCTGGCCACAGGATCTCTTTTATCCAAGGCCACAAATTTCAATAGGAAACTACATTAAAACCTATGCTTGGTTATAGCCCAGTCAGACTTCCTTTCGTGGTCTAGTCTTGAGGATGTATTGTGTTCTCATCCCAAAAATTACACTGTAGCCAACATGTCTGGTGCCTGTTCCACTGCTCCTTGACTCACCTTTAACTTCAGCTGTAGCTCTGGTGAGTATCTCCAACTCCCTTTGCACTTCCAGCACCCATCTCAAGAGTGTGTCTAGTTTCTTTACACATTCTAACTCCAGGGCCTTCCCCATTGCCAAGGGGGTTTGAGTGTACAGGAGCAAAGGCAGCCTGAGAGTACACAGGAGTTGATGCTCCCCAAGAAAACTCAGCTTCAGTACCTTGTTTATAGTTCTATATACTTTTTTAGAGATCACAGCAGAATCAAATTCCATTTTTTTCTTTTTTCCACCCTGGTCTTCCTCCTGATGTGTCTCACTCCCTACAACTACCTCATATTGTTTTATCTAATTACTTTGCAAATAAACTACCTGCACACAAGTACTAGTCTCATCTTCTGATTCAGGAGAAGCCAAATTGGTGCCCATACTAAGCCAGAAATCCTCCCTTTTTCTTTCCCAAAGTATATGTGTACACAAAAGAAGCATACACTTCTCAAAAGCTATCATATTTTGAAGCAAGACTTCCCTCAAGTTTTAGGGTATGAGAACTTGTCTTTAAAGGAGAAGGGGACATTTGTTTCTTCCTTCGAAGGATTAATTGTTATGGGAATTGCCCTTCTAATCAAAATCTGGAATATATATATAACTTATCAGACATTGGCCAACAAGCAGCATGGCACTGATTCCTGACAAAAGGGAAGTAGATCAGGTGGGCCTTACAATGCAAAAGCTTATTGCCTGGAGGCAGTTTTTAGAATGCAGCTCAGAGAGTGTTAACCGCACAGCCTACAAGTCTTGCTTAAAAGAGTAAATGGTATATCTCAGGAGGTTGTAATATCTTGGATTTGTAAGGGCAAATACTAGCAAAGAAAAAGATGCACAGAGTGGGAGCTCTGAAAATATTCAGAGGGTCCTCTTGAGTCTTGGTTGAGCAGTCAGTGTACACATGAGTAGAAATTCCCTGAGGCCAGGAAAAGAAATACTGGAACAAAGTAGACCAAACAATCTCTAGGGCTCAGAAAGGAAAGCCATTGTGGAGAAATGTTGTAGTCCACAGAGAATTTGATACAGCCCTCAGAAGTCTTTCACCTTTGTAGTAGAACTGAATTATCCCCAGAAGAAAGGATACTCTAGACCTGACTTAATAGAAATTAAAAGCATGCCAGAAGTGGATCAAACTGACCCCAAATAACTATATATCAGAACAAAACCCAACTCTCCAAAATAATACAACAAAACACATCACTCAAAGTGTAAAACTCACAATGTTAGTATCTAATCAAAAATTAACAGACATGCAAAGAAGAAAAGGTAAACCACAATTCAGGGACAATCCAATCATTATAAACAGGTCTAGACATGACAGAGAGGATAGATTAGGACACAGAATCTTTAAATACTATTATAAATACTAAAAACATTCTTGCCGGGCGTGGATTACAATCCCAGCACTTTGGGAGGCTGAGGTGGGCAGATCATGAGGTCAGAAGTTTGAGACCAGCCTGGCCAACATGGTGAAACCCCGTCTCTACTAAAAATACAAAAATTAGTGGGGTGTGGTGGTGGGCACCTGTAATCCCAGCTACTTGGGAGGCTGAGGCAGGAGAATTGCTTGAACCTGGGAGGTTGAGGTTGCAGTGAGGTGAGATCGCGTTACTGCACTCCAGCCTGGGCAACAAAGCAAGACTCCATCTCAAAACAAAACAAAAAAATTATCAAGAATGTGAATGGAAGTATTAACATTATTGAGAGACACACAGAAGACATTGACAAATAACAAAATGGAACATGTAGAAATTAAAAGTGCCTAAATGAAAATACACTGGATGAGATTAATAGCTGTCTAATATTTTAGACACTGAAGAAGAAAAGATCAATAAACTTGAACAGATAGCAATAGAACCTATACAAATGACACACAAAGAAAAAAGTTATAACAGTCTCCATGATATCTATTACAATAGCAAGTGGTCTAATATAGGTATAATGAGATTCTTCAAAGAGAAGGAAGAGATTTTAAAAATTTGAAAAAATCTGAAAAAACAGTTAAAACTGTTCTAAATTTTATAAAAATCATAAACCTATAGGATCAAAAAGATCAATAAATATCACATAAAATAAACATAACAGAAATGAAACTAAGGCACATAGTAAGATTGCTCAAAATCAATCATAAAGAGAAATTTTAAAGACAGCCAGAGGGGGAAAGAGACACATTAGGTACAAGAAACAAACATATGAATGACATCGTACTTCTCATTAGAATTTTGCACACCAAAGGAGCAGGAAGTGATGTCTAGAAGGCATTAAAAAAAACACTCATTAGAATTCTATACCAAATGAAAATATCTTTTAAAATTGAGGGTGACACAAAGGTTTTTTTCAGATATCAGACCCTCAGTGTAAGAGATGTTAAAGGAAGCTCTTCAGGCAGAAGGACAAGGACACCAAATGGAAATTTGTATCTATACAAAGGAATGAAGAGGTCCATGAGTGGTAAATATAGAATAATATTGCCCTTATTTCCTATTGCTGCTATAACAAATTGCCATATATTTGACTTACAACAACATAAACTTATTATCTTACAGTTCTGGAGGTCAGATGTCTGAAATGAGTCTCAGCTAAAATTAAGGTGTTGACAGAGCTGCGTTCTTTTCTGGAGGTCCTAGAAACGAAATTGTTTTCTCGCACCTTCCAGCTTCCTTGTTCATGTCTTTTTCCATCTTCAATGGCTGATCAAGCCCTTCTCATGATGTCTTGTCTCTGGTTCTGACATTTCTGCCCCTCATCATCCCCATTTAAAGGGCTTGTGATTTACATTGGGCTCACCTGAGTTATCTAGGCTACTCTCCCTATTTTGAGGTTAGCTGGTTACCAACCTTAATTCAATCTTCAAACTTAATTGACTCTTGCCTTGTAATGCAACAATCACAGGTTCTGGGGATTAGGATTTGGAAAGCTTTGGGGGCCACTATTCTACTTTCCATAAATATAAATTTAAAACTTCCCAACTGCAATCCTTTTAAGAGACAATTCACTGCTTAAATTAAAAATAATAAAATATTGTGGCAAATGCAAACAAAAAGTAACTTCATCTAGTTGCAGAATTATTTAAATAACACAAAAAGGAACTTTATAATGGTAAGGAGTACATTTCACAATGAAGATAACACAGATATGAGTATCTTTGCACCCAAAGCCATTCCTGAATACAAAAATAGGACTAGAAATCTTATAACGAATCTAGGAATTTGATAATAAAACAAGAAGGTAAAAGGCAATTCTTCCTAAAAGTTAAAAACAAACAAAAAGTTTTAAAACAAAACAATATCATCACTAACAAAAAACTTCTCTTTTAAATCTTGTGTCAAAAAAAGAAAAAAGAAAGGAAGAAATCCAAAGGAGATTCTTGGAAGATGACAACAGTGTCATCACAGATTTTTGAAAAATCTTTCCAAACCCCTGCATTTAAAACAGAGTGACTAGATAGAAAAAGCAAATTCCACAGACACTCTTTATATTAAAAACTGAATGATGAGATGGTCTGTGAACTCCCAAACGCAACCAGGTGAGAGCAAAGCACCAGGAGGCCCACCTGAGAACAGCAGCTGAAATGGAGAGTGTTTTCCCTAGTTCAATTGCAGACCAATGCAAGGGGCTCACAGGGAGATTTGAAAGAGTTGGATCAGTCTAAACTCCATACATGCTCAAAACTGACTTTCCATGGCTCCCTTCCAGGACAGAATTTTACACTGAGGAAAACCTATTGGAAGGAGAATCAAAATTGAGCAGAAAAGGGTCACTAGAGATGAAGGCAAGAGAAGATTCAGATAAAAATGGGAAAGAAGAATAGTGCCAGGAAATCTCAGAAAGTGAGCCATCATATTTTTAAACACAACACCCACCCCCCTAAAATGAATGAATAAATGAATGAATTAATGAAAAATTAAAAAGAGAAGAAAAAAGACAAAAAAAAAGCAAAAAACAGAAGGAGCTCTGTGAAATTTAAAAAGGTAACCTGAATCATGCCTCCTTCTAGAAAACTAATTTTACATAAAAATGAATGATATAAATATATCAAAACCAAATTCCGTACAAAGTTATTAGGGAGAGAATGGGAAGGGAAGAGAGAGAGAGAAAATAAAATGCTGTCTGTATACCAGAAGTACATGCTCAAACCTGGGTCAAATTGTAATGCGCTATTTCAAAACAGGCTAAGAAACGCCAAGAAAATTATACAAGATATAACATTGTATAAATTGTCTTAAATGACATATAACATTTAATATATAACATAAATAACATAATAACATATAATAATAATTACACAAGATCAACGTTAGAATTGAAGTATAAAATAAAGTATCAGACATCAGGAAAAAAATGTAAAAATAAAAGAAAACCTCACTGCAGAAATAAAGACGAAGCTAAAAGTGAGATGAGAATAAATGGACACAACAGATAATGCCTTAAAAAGAACAAAAGGTTACAAAACAGGAGGAAATTTTTAAAATAGAAAAGAAATGAGGTAAAAAGCATTTTAGAAAAAATAAATATGTTGAGGAGAGGCAACACATATTCTGTAATTCAAAAAAACTTTGCTGATTTTTTTTTTTTAATTTTAGTTGGAGTCTTACTCTGTTGCCCAGGCTAGAGTGCAGTGGTAAGATCCCAGCTCACTGCAACCTCCACCTCCCAGGTTCAAGTGATTCTCCTGCCTCAGCCACCCAAGTAGCTGGGATTACTGGCACAGGCCAGCATGCCCAGCTAATTTTTGTATTTTTAGTAGATACAGAGTTTCACCATGTTGGCCAGGCTGGTCTTGAACTCCTGACCTCAAGTGATCTGCCCGCCGCAGCCTCCCAAAGTGCTGGGATGACAAGTGTGATTAATTTTTTTTTTTTTTAAATTAAGACTGAAAGAATGCATCACGTACCTGAGAATGTGATGACCAACACAAAAATATATTCTACTCAAATTATTGGACTTTAAATAAAAATAAAAATGCTTCACACTGTTAGGCAAAAACAGCAAGTGACTTATCAAGGGAAAACTATTATATTATCAATAGAGTTTTTTGACAGCAACACTTCATGCCAGAGGAAAATGGAGTGACATATTTTGGATGTTCAAGTAAAGAAAATGTAAGTCAAAGATTTCACATCCAGAAAAATGGACTTTTTGCATAAAGTGTATCCTTAGCTATTAACAGTACACAAGAACTCAGAAGAGATTGTTCCATGTCCCCTTCTTTAGAAATTTAACAGAAAAAATAGCTTCAGACAATCAAAACGAATGGGTAGACATTGCAAAGACTAGTGGTGAGCATTAAGCCTCTAGTTGTTTACAGCACTGATGAATAAGGGTTTGAAGTGGGAAAGCTTCCTGTCTAATGGCTGTCTTCTCAGATAATGTATGTAGTGCAACTGTTATAATTTCAGTAATTATATTGCTGTGGTATTATAGTTCTGAAACTTTTATGAGTGTAATGTTAAACAAAATAAATGAGTGATCCTGGAATATTCTAATTCTATTATCTTCTATATCCTTGAGAATTAGGGTTTTCAGTTTGGGAGAACAGAGATGAATAGATGTAATACTGAAAAGTTTGAAAAGTTTTAGAGAAAAAAAAGGAACACTGAATTGGAATTGGAATTGTCCTATAAATTCACGAGGTGTTGATGGGTTCTGTTTACTGGAAAGATGCCCACATTAGTAGTGAGCACTCCCAGCACCTACATGCATCTACATGATGATTTTGAAATACGATGTGTCACTGAAAGAAACCAGAGATGTTTCTAGGAATGGTTGGTTGCAGTTCTGGGGCAGGAAATTCACAAGATGAGCCTAGAACATCTCATTATTCTAGAAAGCAAGGAAACTATCAAAGACTTCAGAATTGTGTCAAAAGGACCCAGGAGCCAACATGAAGAGACTCTCATTGGCCAAAAATAGAACAACTTGAGCTTTACAAAAGATAATAATTGCAGTTGATTGAAACCCATCAAGTATGTTTAAGTCCATGAATTATGATGATTTAAACAGGCTAATTGGTCACTCTTAGAGGAAAGCAGCAAACCAAGTAAAGTTGGTGAATAAAGGGAAAGATCTGAGGACTTAGCTTGTCTTTCTTATGTGACTGGTAGGTAAGGAAAATAAAAACCTCTTTGTACAAGTAATAAATGAAAAATAAATGATGAAATTAGATGATCACCAGTTGAAGCCCCCAATGAATTAATGGATCTAGGTAAGGAGCATCAATGGCTGCCAGCACTAACAAAAGAAGAGACAACCCGATGGAAGAACCCACCCTCACTTACACTTCCTGACAAAGAGACAGAGCACAAGTCTGATCTGGCTGCCAATCTGGAGGAAATGCAAGGGTCAGAGAGGCAAGCCTGTGGATTAAAGAGTGTGAAGGACACGAAGTTTTTTTAAATGAGAAGCACTAAGATCTCTAGGCTGCATGTGGGTGATAAACTGTGAAGATACTCAAGGAGGTGAAAAACTCCAAAGAAACTCTGAACACTATCTAAAAAATAATAAGGAAAATATGCATCAAGCCAGCTGAAAGTGTCAACAGAAAAATGCATAGTCCACAGTACTTATACTAACAAGAAATAATTTTTTAAACGGATTAAGAATCCAAATCAAGAAGTTATTTAATGAAAGTAAGAAAATTATTAAAGTTAAAATAATATGATGTTTTATGAAAAGACGTGCATTTTAAAATTAATATACAAATCCAAAGGCTGAATGAGAAAACCAGTAAGCCCAATTAACTATTTAATAACCTGATCCAAAAAAGTGAAAGGAGAAATCATAAATATATAAACAAGAGATGATAAAGGAAAATAACTACAAATATAGAAGAAACCAAAAAGTACCATATGCAATGACTTTCTCCACTTTATGTATGTTAGGAAACTTTAATTAAATGAATAAATTTTCTAGCAGAATAAAATTTACTAAGCTAACTGTCTATAGAAGGAAAAAAACAATCTAAATAAATCAATTACTATAGAAAAAATGGAGGAAGCTAATAAAGAGCTATTTTCCTTCAAAATCACCAGTCCTAGATAGTTGTATGAGGAGCCTCCATCTGTTCCTAAAAAATAACAATAAGGATCCTTCAGCTAAACTGTTCCAAACAGAAAAAAGAAAGTTCCCACCTTTTTTATGCATCAAGCATAACGTTGGTAAAATCCAACACAGATGGCACAACAAATCTATAAACCAATCTTATGATTATTTATGCAAATATCAAATAAATATTAGTAAACAGACCCCAGTAACTCATTTAAAAATACACTACATCCACGCCTGTAATCCCAGCACTTTGGGAGGCCGAGGTGGGTGGATCATGAGGTCAGGAGATCGAGACCATTCTGGCTAATACAATGAAACTCCGTCTCTACTATAAATACAAAAAAATTAGCCAGGCATGGTGGCGGGCACCTGTAGTCCCAGCTGCTAGGGAGGCTGAGGCAGGAGAATGGCTTGAACCTGGGAGGCGGAGACTGCAGTGAGCCGAGATCATGCCACTGCTCTCCAGCCTGGATGACAGAGCAAGACCCCATCTCAAAAAAAAAAAAAAACAAAAAACACTACATCTAGTAATGTATTCCAGCAATGTGAAGGTGAGATCACAATGAGAAAAATAATTGTGATCCAATATATTAATAGCTCTAAAGAAAACAATCTTGTGATTTTCTTCATAGATTTTTGAAAAGGCATTTGGTAAAATTCAAAACCCATTATTGATCTTAAAAAGTAATTGAAGAAAATTGTTAATTAAATAGAAGATATAAAAATGTTCTTAACATAATACAAATCTCTCAACACATGAGCCAGAATAATGACTAAAGTACTAGAAATATTGCCATTAAAAACTGAAAAAAGACCATGATTTCCACTATGACCACTAATATTTAACTTTATTGGCATTAGTAAAAGCAATTTTGCCAAATAAAGAAATTAAAGGTATAAAAACTGGAAAAAAAAAAAGAAGTAAAATTCTCACATTTTGCTGGTAACTGAGTGAAAATTAATATCTAACCAATACATGTAATACAGACAGAAATAAGGAAGATAAATTTACATTTACAGTAACAGCAAAAAGGAAAAGTACTAGAAAAACCAGCATGAAATGTCAAAGTTTTCTCTTTGAATAAATATTTTAAATATTCCTAAGGGACATAAAGAAGACTTGAACAAATGATAAGTAATACCACGTTCTTGGAGGGGAAGACTCCACATCATAAAAATGCCAGTTTCTGCTAGATTAATTTATAAATACAACATAATCCCAATAAAAACTATTGACACATTTTTTTTTCTGGAAGTAGGCAAGCTGATTCCAAAGTTTAGGCAGTGAAATAAACAAGCAAGAATAGACAGAAAAACTCTGAAAACGAAAAGCAATAAGGATGTATTACAGAAGAAAAACACATTATTATAATAAAGTTTAATTTATTATTATAGGATCAAGAATTAAAACAGCATGATACCGGCAATTGAATAGATTATTGCACCACAATAGAAAGCAAACAAATAAATACAAATCTATAGAGGAATTTAGTTTTTGCCAAAGATGATATCTCAATTTTGTAGGGAAAACTTAAGTATATGGCCAGGGAAGTCAGAGGTACCCATATATACCCAAAGGATTATAAATTATGCTGCTATAAAGACACATGCACACGTATGTTTATTGCAGCACTATTCACAATAGCAAAGACTTGGAATCAACCCAAATGTCCATCAGTGACAGATTGGATTAAGAAAATGTGGCACATATACACCATGGAATACTATGCAGCCATAAAAAAGGATGAGTTTGTGTCCTTTGTAGGGACATGGATGCAGCTGGAAACCATCATTCTCAGCAAACTATCACAAGAACAGAAAACCAAACACCGCATGTTCTCACTCATAGGTGGGAACTGAACAATGAGATCACTTGGACTCGGGAAGGGGAACATCACACACCGGGGCCTATCATGGGGAGGGGGGAGGGGGGAGGGATTGCACTGGGAGTTATACCTGATGTAAATGATGAGTTGATGGGTGCAGCACACCAACATGGCACAAGTATACATATGTAGCAAACCTGCACGTTGTGCACATGTACCCTACAACTTAAAGTTTAATAATAATAAATAAATTAAAAAACAAACAAACAAACAAAAAAAAAGAAAGAAAGAAAGAAAAGAAAAAAAAAACAAAAAAACAGTGGATTCACATCACATACATTACTCAAAATAGATTACACAAAGATAAAATAATAAGTATGTTAAATATAAACATTGCAACCATAAAAGTTCTATAAGAGGGAACATTCTCTTATAACCTTTGAGCAGGAAAGGCTTTTCTAGCTATGACATAAAACCCAAAAGCTATAAAAAAATTCGTTAAGTTTGGCTACCTAGTTTTTTTTAACTGCAAAACAAAAAGTATCATATGCAAAGTTCTTTTTTTTAAAAAAAAGACAAATTAGAAAAAAGTACTATTGATTTATGTTACAAATTAAGGATTAATTTCTCTAAGATACAAATAACTCATAAATTAATTAAAAATACAATATGCCAGTAGAAAAATGGGCAAAGAAGCAATTCGCAAAAGATACAATTAACTAGTTCTCAAAAAACATAAGACATTTAATCCACTCATAATAAGAGACTTGCATATTAAAAATACACCAAGAAATCATGTTTTATGTATCAGATTATCAAATATCAAAAAGTTTGATAACACACTCTATTGATACCCATGTGGAGAAATAGGCACAACCATGTATAGCTGGTGAATACAAACTGGTTCAACCTCTGTGGAGGCCAATTTGTCAATATTTCACAGTTAGACATCTATACACTCTTTGACCCTGTAATATCACTTCTCAGAATTAGTTCTAAAACGCAAACTCACACACTCAAAATGGCTTTATAGTTTTACACAGTGTGACTAACCATAAAGTTTGGAAACAATCTAAATGTCACCAATAGGGGACAGGTTAATGCATAACCATGCAGCCATTTTAAAAACACTTAGGAAACTATATATTTATATAAAAATTTTTCCAAGATAAATTGTTAAGTGAAAAAGAAACAGAGATATTTGATCTTTCTGGAAAATGACAAGGTGTACATAGCATTTTACCATTCATGAATGAATGGGTTTGGAGGTGAGGAGAATGTGTGTGCGTGTGTGTGTCTGTGTGTGTGTGTGTGTGTGTGTACACATGAATGTACATACACACATATACATATATATAACATATTATATGTGTTCATATGTATACGTGAATATATATTCATTTTTTTCTTGTATGGATAAAATAGTTCTGGATAAGACATCTCCAGAGAGCCATTCAAGAAACTATTAGATTGGTGCAAATGTAATTGCATTTTTTACCATTGAAAGTAATGGCACCAACCTAATGTGTTTGCAGCAACCTAATAACCTAATAAAAATTATTTTGATGTGTGGAGAGGGAGATTGTAAGCCTAGAGAATAATGGCAGGTAAAAGACTTGTAGTCTCTATACTTGTTGAAATTTAAACTGGGTAAATGCACTAACCTACATATATGTGTGTCTGTGTATAGATCAACGTATATATTAAACAAATATAAACTATATATGTATATGCCTGCATATACATACATGTGAAACATACAGAATATTAATAGTAAGTGCTTCTGTTTGGTGTGATTATTGATAATTTTACTCTTCTATATTTTCTGGGTTTTCTACAATAATGTTACATTATAATTACATAACTATAAATGTCATATTTAAAAGATTACAGGGATCCTGGGATACTAAAATAAAGCTCAATATGAGAATCAGACAACCTGGGTCTCATCCCAGATCCAACAGTTACCAGCTGGGTTCTATTTATCATGTCTTTTAACTTTTCTACCATACATGATAAAATGGGGGCAATGCTGGTTTTCCTGTATTCAAGGGAAAAATTAAGTGAGAAAATTATTTGAAAGTGTTTATTAATTATGGTGCTAAAGAATTGTGTGATAATACTATAGTAAATGATGTAAGAAGCATTGCTGAAGTATTAGATTTCTCTATTTCTTGCTTAAGATTCAAATTGGCAGTGAGTTGAGCAAAACTAATTAGGGTCTCAAACTGCTACAAGGCAATTGACTCCTGTCCTCCACTGTGACTTCCATTTGGAAAACCGAAAGCAGAAAGAACAAATTAAGAAGGTTCTACAGGACCACCCTAAAGGAAAAAAATTCTCCCCCAAGGAGATAGCATTGCTTCTTGTTCTCCTAAAGCCAATAAGCCACATCCAATTCTACCCACTCCATTTTACCAGGACCAATTTGTTTCTGCTGCACAGATTGCACTATAAATACTGGTGCTTTGGGTACATCTGCTTTGTTGTCCATACACAGAAGAATCTGAATGGACCCAAAGCCAGATCTGGCACTCCCCTGAGAGATCTTCCTTCCCACCCTACACCTAACACACACACATGTGCATACACATGTACACACATTTATCTCACTATTTTAAAAATAGTATGCATAGGGTTACCGGAGAAGATGCTGAAACCATGAAACAATTATAGTTGTATCAGTAGGAATGGGGGATTGGAGCTCAGCGCTGCTTGTAAAACAGTATATTGTTTCAACAAAAACAAGGCCAAAAGATCAAAAACAGTTCTGAATCAGTGTCCAAAAAGCTCCATTTTTAAGTAATGGTTTCAAAAGATTTTTTCCTTTAACATCTGAGGCAACAAACCAGACATGGCTAAGCGCAGCTGGATTCCCCTCATGCTGGCCAACTTGCTGGCTGTCTTACTGTTCCTTTTTTTTAGGCATCGGGATCTTTCAAAATGTGTAAAGTGAGAACCCTAGCCCTGGTGAATGCTAGGAAATTCATCCACGGAAGGTCAGGGGCTCACGCACTCCTATCTGCTGCACCGCTCAGCAGAGTGCTGCGCAAGGGCAGTTGCAAAAGCCTAGAAATAAATGAAAAACACACACACACACATTTAATTGTTTCAAGTTTTTTTCCCTTTAGTTTTTAAATACCATACAGAGCCCTTTAGGAGAAATCAGGATGGGGTTAAAAAAAATCAGTCCCTCTGAAAAAAAATTACTGTGCCTCTTTTTTTCTACTGCATGGAGTTCCTCAAAGAATTCAGTGTAATTATTCCGGAAAAGTATTGAGCACAAGGCCTAGGACATAATAAGCATTCAATAAATGGTAGTTGTTATTTTACTTCTTATTAGTGGTGCCACAACAAAAATTACTAACTGGTGCTTGAACACCTTGAAAGAGTTAATGTCCTTCCTTAAGCACCTACCCTCAGCATCTTAATACCATAGAGACTTGGGTACTATGGAGAATTAAACTCTCCAGATAGCAAGCACTGCGTAGCTTCTTGTCTCAAGTTCAGAAACTCTGCCTCTCAGCATGGACTGTCAATGTGCGCTTCAAAAAATCTTATGCAAGCAGGCCAAAACTATGTCTTCTGTCTTGCAGTGAAGGATGCTGACGGGTTGGTATGTTGCATTCGATTTTTATTAGACTGGCTCTTCTCTTCCTGCGTTCCAGCTCATCCCTGAGCGTCAACAGACGGGTGGGCAATGCAGGAGTAGCACGGAACACACTGCTTTCTTTCGGCATCTTAACACTTCTGACAGATGAAAAGAATAAGCCTTAAACTGGCCCATCATTGTAGACTGTGTCTTCAACAGGACATACTTCATTTTTTCCACAAGTACAACCAAATGACCCATTGGTGAATGTTTTAGGGAACAGCTCATAGCAAGAAGAAAACTAAAGGCATATTTGGGTTTATAGAGATACCTAATTTTCCATCCCTGAGAGATGTTCTTCTTTATCTCCATGTATGTTATTCATCAAGGCATCCTGACATTATTTACTGGAAAGTAATGTCACTGTTTACCAGAAAACTAGCTTAATCTGCTACTCATTGTTTTCATCAGTTAAATAAAACTGACCTTTCATCTTTAGCATTGTGCTTCCAACAAAATGTTGCCAAAATCACTAATGATCTGTACTCTTCAGACAGCTGCAAGACATTCTCCATGAGCTAAGGAATGGTGGTATCGTCACCCCATTCAGAGACAGGAGGGATCCGCCTTGCAGGCCATGTTAACAGGTTGTCATTCAAACCAAGCCGTTAGGATCCAGAGGAAAGACTAAGTGAAGGTAAAAAGCTCGGAAAACAAAATACACAAACCTGGTATAGAAATCATGGATTAAAATCCCCTAAATCAAGGGCATCAAATCATTAAGACTGAACTGACAAAGCTCAGGATCAAGGGTAGATTAACAATCAGTTGATAAAATCAAGTTTTACAGAGTTTCACAACACAAAATTAGTATAGATATTACACAGTGGAACATGATTTACCCTAATCAGTGTTCTTTAGTCATCAAGACTAGTCAAAGACCTGTCAGCTGTTCTCTTCATGTAGAATGATATCAATACAATACGTAGTTTTATTTCACTGCTCACATTGATGAAGGTGCTTATGTGAACTTCAGTTCAGTCTCAGTTTATCTCTAAAAGACAAAACCTTACCCATTCACAGGTTATAGGGTGGTTATTCTCAACTTAGATCTAACACCCCAAAGCACGCTATCAGCATTCTCACATAGTTCAACCAAATTGCAAAAGTAAACATATTTAATATAAACAGGTAAGTTCTCCAATCTTGGGTTTTTGCCTGACGCTTTTGCTCACCCACCATCCATCGATCCAACCTTCCTGAAGTAACAGTACCTGATTCTCCTTTGAGAAATCATCTCTTCCCACTCCTATCCATGTATTTTAATTTGTATTTCAAATTATATACACAAAAATTTTCAATGCAGTTAAAACTTAGAAAAGAAAAAAACCCTAAATTTGGGCTGTTTAATAGGAGGATAGTTAAAGAAACTGTAGGTCATCCACTTAGTATAGTTTCCTCCTGTTTCAACCATGTTGTCACACACGATCTCCTTTTCTTTTTTTTTTTTTTTTTTTTTTTTTTGAGACAGAGTCTTGCTCTGTCACCCAGGCTGGAGTGCGGGGGGAGGGGAGGGATGATCTTGGCTCACTGCAAGCTCTGCCTCCCAGGTTCAAGTGATTCTCCTGTCTCAGCCTCCTGAGTAGCTGGGATTACAGGTGCCTGCCACCAAGCCCAGCTAATTTTTATATTTTTAGTAGAGACAGGGTTTTGCTATGTTGACCAGGCTAATTTCAAACTCCTGACCTCTAGTGACCCACCTGCCTCGGCCTCCCAAAGTGCTGGGATTACAGGCGTGAGCCACTGCGGTAGTCTCTCCTTTTTAAAGGCTGAATGGTATCCCATTATATAGAGTACACACACACACACACACCACAATTTCTATATCCACTCATTAGAATATAGAATTGTGGACACTTAGGTTGGATTCATATCTTGGCTATTATGAATAAAGCTGCCAGGAACATGGGGGTGCAGATAAATCTAAGAGGTGCTGATTTCATTTCCTTTTATTATTTACCCAGCAGAGAGATATGCGTGTGGTCATATAGTAATTCTATTTTAAAATTTTTTTGAAACATCCATATTGTTTTCCATATGGCTATACCAATTTACATTCACAGCAGCAGCACACAAGAATTTCCTTTTCCCCATGCCCTCACCAACACTTATCTCTTGTCTTTTTTGTAATAGCCATCTTAACAGGTGTGAGATATTTCATTATGGGTTTTATTTGCATTTCCCTAATGATAGTTATGTTGAGCACATTTTCACGTACATGTTGGTCATTTTTATGTCTTCTTTATAAAAATATCTGTTCAGATTCTTTGCCTATTTTTAATCTAGTTTTTTGTTTGTTTGTTTGGGTTGGGGGCAGTTGCTATTGAATTGAGTTCTTCATATATTTTTGGTATTAACCACTTATCAGTATGTGGTTTGAAAATATTTTCTTCCAGTCTATAGGCCACCTTTTCATTTTGTTGATTGTTTTCTTTGGTGTGCAGAAGCTTTTTAGTTTGATCTCCCACTTGTTTATCTTTGCTTTTGTTGCCTGAACTCTGGCACTATATACAAAAATTTATTGCCAAGGTCAATATCAAGATTTCCTGCTATATTCACTTCTAGAAGTTTTATGGTTTCAAGGCTTATGTTTAGGTCTTAGTCCATTTTGAGTTTATTTTTGTGTACAGTGTTAAGACAAAGGTTCAATTTCATTATTTTGCATATAGATACCAGTTTCACAACACCATTTATTGAAGAGACTAACCTTTTCCCATTGTGTCTTCTTCATGGTGTCCTTGCTAAAAACTTAATTGACTATAGATGCTTGGGTTTATTCTGGGGCTTTCTTTTTTTTTTTTCCCCAATGGTCTATGGTCTCTTTTTATGCCAGTACACTACTGTTTTAATTTCTATAGCTTTGTAGTATAATTTGAAATCAGAAAGTGTGATGTCTCCAACTTTGTTTTTCTTTCTCAAGACTGCTTCAGCTATTTGAGGTCTCCTGTGGTTCAACACAAGTTTTAGAATTGATTTTCTTTTTCTATTTCTGTGAAAAATGCCATTGGAATTTTAATAGGGATTGCATTGAATCTGTGTATCTGCTTTGGGTAGTATAGACATTTTAACAATATTAATTGTTCTAGATCACAAATATGGGATATCTTTCCATTTAATTGTGTTTTCAATTTCCTTCATCAATGCTTTAGAGAGTTTTCAGTATACAGATCTTTCACCTCCTTGATTAAATTTATTCCTAAGTATTTTATTCTTTTTGATAGAATTGTTTTCTTGATTTCTTTTTCAGATAGGTCATTATTGATATAAAGAAATGCAACAGATTTTTGGATGTTGATTTTATTTACTGCTACTTTAAAATACTGCATGATCTCATCTATACGTAGAATCTTTTAAAAAGTTGAATACATAGAAACAGAGAATAGAATGGTGATTACCAGAGGTGGGAAGCATCAGGAAATGGAAAGCTATAGGTCATAGGGTACAAACATGTAGTTAAGTAGGATCAATGAGTCTGGAGAACTAATGTACAGCAGGAGGACTAGAGTTAATAATACTGTACTTTATATTAAGAATTTGCAAACAGAGTAGATTTTATGCGCTCTTATCACACACAGAAATGAGGTAACTATGGAAGATTATAGATATGCTAATTTGTTTACTTTTAGTAAACATTTCACTCTCTCTACATATATCAAAACATGTTGTACACCTTAAATATAGACATAAAATAATAAAGAAAAAATTGAGTGACAGAATTTCTTACTTTTTTCAAAATGGTTTGTTACTACATGCACTATAATTTTAGTGCTTTCTAAAAACTTGAACACCATAAACAGTGTGTGATATTATTTGGTGTCAATGTTTAATTTCTACAGAAAATCAACAAATATTAGCAATTTTCTGCTACAATTTCTGCCAGATGGAGACAATTCTCACTATTGTATTCATATTCATGAATAATTATCAGAATGCTAGACATCACCATGCCAAAACTGAATTACATACATTCAATAATATTATGCCAATTTTTTTTCTTAACATTTGTATAGTCCATTCTTCAGCATTTCTATATATATGTCTTCCAAATTAAATTTTAGCATGGATATTTAGTATTATACGTTTATGTGTATTACAGTTTCTTTGCATTTACTAAGCATATCTGATAAGTGTTGCCAATTTTTATACTAATTCTCATTCTTCAGTGGGTTTGTCTTATTCCCCCAAAGTTTGCAACACTGACAAAATACAGAATAGTAAGTAGTAGAATAAATAACTTGAATCTAGTGATTAATTTCACTATTTGGAATAAGTAATATAGAAAAAGTTTTACCATATATCTGTAATATCTTTCTGAAGCTTAAATTTTGTACTAAGGTGGTTAAATTTCTGATAGGACAATAACATTGCATAACATTCAAATTACACAACTACATACTTGGAGCCACAGAGAGTATGTTCAGTTTAATGAATTCTTCTAGTTTGTCTTACAATAAAAGAAATTATAGAGCATCCAAAAAATATTATGCAGAATTGAAAAGAATGGGAGAAATCTATATGTACTAACATGTAACAACCTCCACAATTATCATTAAGGGTAAGAGTAAGTATATAATAATATGTGTGGCTTAATCTAATTTATGAAAATGTGTTATAAATACAAATGTTAATGCACAAAAATTATCTCAATAGATATTCACTGAATTAATAATGATGATTACCCTTGGCTAGAGGAAGGAGAGGTGAAGGGGAACATTAGCTTAAATTACATTATTCTATATTAATTCTTAAAACTAATAAGATACTATATTATTTGAAGTCTATATTATTTAATTCTTATAATAAGCATGATATAAACATGTAAGAGTTTAAAAATTTTCATGAAAATGGTATGAGATAAAAAATAAAGCCTTTTTATAAAAGTGAATTATGTCCTAAAACTTTTGGGAAACACTTTGTTAACAAAAGTAGTGTCTGTTAATGAATTTGTGGGCCTAGCTGTGTTATATTCTCTTCAGACATAGATAAATGAAAAAAGTGAGTTTTCAGCAGGTAACTCACGCATTGATGAAGCAATATAGTATGTCTTTAAACTGCTCAAATAAAGCTGACACCCTCCTTTCTCCAATCACAAGCCCATGCCAAAGTAACTATTGTTGTTAGTGTAAGATATTTCCTTGCAGATTTACAAGTAAGTATATGAACATGGAAATACGTGTAGCTTAGCTGTATCTTTTGATTCCTCAGGCGAGTTTTCAACATCTGCTTTCTGGGCCCTCAAACTCCAGGAAACATATATCAGGCTTTCCAAGGGCTCCTCGCATAGCCTCTCTCACATCAAAGAAATAATGTCCTTAATTTTTAACTGTAAACTTTTAATTCTTTTACACCCTGAGTTACATCAAAATCTCAAGGGTCACAGAACTGGTTAGTCCTTTATGGATGACCCAGGACCTAATTTTGGAATGTGGAAACAATTGCCACGTATTCTTGGGACCTCATCCAGAACGAAGAATGAATTGCATTGTTTTAATTACAGATTGTCAAAATTTTAAAAGTAATGTTTTTTAATATGTTGTTCCAATATTTAGTCACTTTGCTTAACTATTTTATTGGTTTTAAGAGTTTTCAGTTACTTCTCTTGGATTTTTAATATAAAAATTCATTTTGGACATACGTAATAATTCTTCCATTCTTACATGTTTTATTTATTTTTTTTCTTGTTTTAGTGCATTGGTTAAATCTCCAGCACAAAGTTTAGAGTCTCAGTGATAACAGACATCCGTGTCTTTTTGCTAACTTAATTAGAAATGCTTCTAATGTTTGCCCATTAAGTCTGATGTTTGCTCTAGATTTATGTTAGATACTCATCAAAAATTTTTACAAATCTATCTTATTTTTAGATGACTAGAAGTGTTTATGATTTACTGGTGGCTCGATTGTATCAAATACCTTTTCAACATCCCTTGGAGATTGAAAGGGTCTTGTTTAATTAGTCTATTTTTTATTATTTACATAAATTTAATCAGCCTATTAATGTACTACATTACATGGGCAAAATTTTCTTGTATGGCGTCACCTTTGCAGTCCTTGTATAACTTTACTGAGTCATGTGCTTTATCTTTTTAATAGACTTCTGTTCTATTCACTGACATTTCAATTTAAAATTCTTGCTGTGTAGTTTTAATTAAGAACAACTTATACTTCCCTTATCTATTGTTTCCGTTTCTAAGTTTTTGAAGTCTGGTAAATGAGTCATATAGGTTTCTAATTTTTTATGTTCTGGAATAGCTTGTGAATTAGGAACCATTTTCAAATTAAGGTCCAGACATAATTTTAAAGGGTACAAGCCATTGGGCAGCATGGATTTTTATACTTCGTCTATGCAAGGACAGGGGTACCTTTATAATATTTCTAGTTTACCCACATGTCTTGAGCTTTCTACTTTCACAACAACAACAACAACAACAACAAAAGCCATTGCTTGTATCTATTATATTAACAAGGATGTCTGGGCTTCTGATTAGAAGTTTTAACATCCTAAACTAAATACTCTTAAATAGTATATGCCTGATCAGAATACTAATCATGCCTTAACTGTAGATTAAAATCAACTCATAATTTTCACAGTGGTTAGGCAGTAAAAGTAAGTTACAGATAAGATAACAAGAAAGAATAAGAAAATAGCAATTTCGTAATTTCTTATTAAGTTCCTTTCTTATAGAAAGAAAGGTCTTCACCTTGCCTCACCTTCCAACCACTACCACATTGCCCTACTTTTTTAGAGAAACGTCCGAAGAGCGGACTTCTCTTGTGGCCTTTGAGTCCTCACCTCTCCCTCATTCTTTATTTCCCCTGGTCTAGCCTCTGCTTTTACCGAGCCTCTGGGATAGCTCTTATTAAAATCACAGTGCACATATTTGATCTTCCTTCTCCCTCCTTTCTATATGTCATTTTACTTTTCAAGTTTTCCACCTAACTTTCTAAGCATTTCTTTTTAGTCTCCTTTGCTGACTCAAACGATCCTTCATAATTTTAAAATTTGCTTACTTTATTAGCCCATCTTAAATTATTTCATCCACAACTGTCTTCAATTACCATTTATATCCAATATCCAAATATATACATCCAATTCTAACTTCTCCAGGCTTCAGACACTAATACCCAACTGCCTACTTCACATTTCTCTTCAATGTCTCAAAACCAAACCTCAGCATCATGAAATATACCCATGTAACAAACCTGCACATGCTCCGCTTGAATCTGAAACAAAAGTTGAATTTTTTTTTAAAAAAAGCACTTCAAACTTAGCATACTTCAATTGGAATTTATTACTTTATTCAAAACAATGTCTTCTCCTAGTGATTTTTATTTTATTAAATTGTTCTACTATCTGCTCCCATCCATTCTAGCCTGAATTCTGGAAGTCATCTTTAACACATTCCCTCCCCCAGGCCATTGTTGACTCTAGTTCCTTGATGTGTCACTTGACTCTGTCCATTTCTTTACATCTGCATTGTTACTATTCTAGTCCAAGTCATCCTTACCTCTAACTTGAATTCTCACAATTCACTACCAGTTTTGCCAGGTAATTCAGTCTTTTATGCTTTAAAACTGAGTCTGCTTTATGTAATACACCACAAACTGCTAATTGCCTTCACAATTTATTCTGCCCTTCAAGAAAAAGCTGATTTTATTTGTGACGCTATAAAAAGATCACATTTCTCAGCCTCTTGGAGCTAAGTATGGCTTATACGGATAAGTCTGGTCAGTAAGATGCAAACCAAATAATGTATGAGACTTCCAGAAAGACCTTTTAAAGAGAAGTGTTCAATTGAAGATGGCACCTCCTTTATCTCTGTCCACTTTGCCCTTCTTGGTGTCTGGAACACAGGTATGTGGCCAATGTCCCAAAAGCATTGCTGAGATCCCATACCAGAATTGTCCAGCGGAGCCCATCCTGAATTCCTGACCCACAGAAGCCATGATTGATAATAAAAACGGATCGCTCTTGTTTTAAGCTATTGTGTTTGGGAGTGATTTTTGCACAGCAAGAGAGGACTGGAACATTATTCACTGATTAGGTGGAGGGCTTTTTGAACAGGTGTATGATGTTCTATGCTCCCCTTGAGAAGACAGCAATGATGCCATCTGCTCTGGGATTCTCCCAAAAACTTACATAGTGCATTCATTGCCCTCCTTTTTTTCAGGAATCCTCTGTGGAGGAGCAGCCGAGGTGCTGAGCCTTTTCCAGAGACCCACGATGTTTAAGTTTCTAGCTGCTTCCTTTCTCATCTCCTCCTTGTTCTCTCTAGTGAAACATGATGCTACTCCCTTTTCAATGAAACCGGTTCTTACGTCCCTGAGCAGATTCTTTTCAATCTACTGTTAATGAGTGAACTTTATGCTCTCTTCCTTTGGGTTTGGACTTGATATTTCCAGTAAAAGGACCTTTATCCTCTAGCCTTTTGAGTTGAAAGCCATGACTTTTATAATTTTCGTCTCTGCTATATGTTTACGAAAGTCAATGTAGTAAAAATGGTTAAGACGCTAAATTTTATGGTATGTGTTTTAAACCATAATAATAATAATAACAACATATAATAACAATAAAAAGGTCAACATAGAAACTCAAAAGTCAGGATCTGAAGTGTTTATTCTCTATGTATCAAATTTTCCTGAGAACAGTGAATATGGAAAAATAGAGAAGCAAAAATAACTGAAAAGTGAAATATACAATTTACCTGTTATACTCTTTAAGTAAATTAGAATTGAAATTAGAGTAAAATTCAAAACATTGAACCTGACCTATAAGAGCCTGCATAACAGGGCCCTGGCTTACTCTAACTTCATCCTGAATCATCCCCCTTCACTCAGAACACTCTAGTCACCTTGGATTCCTTTCAGATTTTTTGATGTGGCATGCTTCTTCTAGCCTTGGAACACAGTTTCCTCTGCCTATTTCATTCTTCCCCTATATCTCACTTCCTCAGAGATGCCTCCATGACTCTACTAGACAAGGAAAATGTTGTCCCTTTTAGATGCTTATTTAGCAATCTTTATTTCTATGAGAGTAAATAATTAACTATGTAAATAGTGGCTTAATCTTTACTTCCCTTTCTAATCTATGAGCTTTGTGAGGATAGGGCATAAGTCTATCCTATTTACCACTGTATCACCAGTGTCTATCACAATACTTTATGTACAATAGCAAATTAATAACCAGTTATTGAATGAATGAGCACATCTGTGAATGAATTAGTAGGTCACTTTGCAGTTCTTGGATCATACCAGGGGTTGGATTTCAGGATGTCTAAGTTCATTCTAACTGTAAAATTACATGTTTTTATGATTGTATTTCCATTTCAGTAAGGATCGTTTATCACAAACTTAGCCCATGCATATAACAGTGCAAATTCTGGCCCATGTGAAGTTTATATTGTGCAGATGTTCTCACTGGTATTTGCCTTTCCAGATGCTTAGTTGATGCTATGACTGCAAATATAATAGGAGATTGAATGCACAATTGAGAGGCTCAGACAAGGCCATGTGGTAATGAAGATCCAAAGGAGACAGTGATCCCAATCATGGTCCTCTTGCTATTGGGAAGCATTGATTGTTTGATTGTCCAAGGTATAAAACATTTTAGGCTCTTGTTCATCACAATAAACTGAACATATAAAATAGTGTCTGAAATAGAGTAATTGTTCAAAAAATATTTGATGAATGAATGAATAATTGAGCGGTCTCTTGCTAAGAAGCATGCACATGCAGCCCATTCAAATATGTTTGTAACCAAGCAGGGCATGATGGTGCCTGCCTGTAGTCTCAGCTACTCGGGAAGCCAAGGTGGGAGGATTGCTTGAGTACAGGACTTAGAGTCCAGCCTGGGCAACATAACGAGACCTGTCTCAAAAAATAAAAAAATGTTTGTAACCAATCAACCTCATCCTACCTACCACTAAGGGGGTACGATCTATGGGTCTCTAAAAACTAATTCTGGATGCCCTGCCCCAAGTGAAACTGCTTTAAGGAAAATGTACTGACCCAATTGAAAAAGGATCCAATTGAAATTTCAGTTAAGGATTTCGGCAGAATTGTCAGCCATCAAGCTGAAAGGGACCCAAGGTGTTTAGGTGTAATATTTGTACCTGGTAAACTTCAGAAGTAAGATCTCTAATGCTGGGTTTTTCAAAATGGGCCACTAACTGCTACAAGAGAATCAAAATGGAGCAGCACAAATAGGGAAGATGCTGGGAGGTTAAATAGCCTAGCACGTCCTCAAATTCTATCATTTGAAAATGGCCTTAATTGGAGTCTCTTTTTAAAGTGTAATTCCTAAGTGGAGTAATAATACTCTCTGAGTAGCCAGTAGGGAGTGAGCTGGCAACAGGCATTTTTTTCACACAGCTCAAGTAACTAGAGGGACCAAGTGCAAATTCTAACACTCACAATATTACATGGACCGTGGCCAATTTTTCATGGATTTGATTCCATAAAAATGAGTTTTGGCAGTTCAGGACAGTAAAATATTGTTTCCTTGTTCTTAAAGGAGATTAATTCTGGGGAAACCTTCTTTTCTTCTCCCACTAGCCTCCTTAAATTTCAACCTCTCACATGCCCAATGAAGAAATGCTTATATAGATTTGTGCTGAACCTCAGGGGTCACAGTTCCCTTAATTTCATTATTCTAATGGGGTGACAATGAGCAACCTTGTTCTTGAGTGAAAAGTTCAGGTTTTCTGAGATTTGCTGATCCATGATAATAATTACCTAGCATCCCAGAGCTAGTGCCAGAAATTGGATAAATTCCAGAAGCTGCTTGGAGGCTTTCTAATCCTAGTCCTAGCCTCAGTGGGCACTTCTGGGCTCTAAGAATGAAAGCAAGCAAAGGAAGACCAACTGCTTCTCCTGGAGAAAAGAGAAATGTTTCCACAGGAGAGAAACTGAGGTCCTAGGACACAGACTACATGGATATGAAACAAAACAAAGAGATCCCAAATACTAAAAAGGAAGCGAAAAGGGAAAGGATAAGTGATACTCAAGTCAAATTTCTCTGAAATAAAGCACTAGAAAAAAAGAGTGGTGATTCTCGAAAGATCTAGGACCAGCAATACCATTTGACCCAGCAATCCCATTACTGGGCATATACCCAAAGGATTATAAATCATTCTACTATAAAGACACATCCACACATATGTTTACTGCAGCACTATTTACAATAGCAAAGACTTGGAACCAACCCAAATGCCCATCAACGATAGATTGGATAAAGAAAATGTGGCACAGATACACCATGGAATACTGTGCAGCCATAAAAAAGAATAAGTTCATGTCCTTTGCAGGGACATGGATAAAGCTGGAAGCCATCATTCTCAGCAAAATAACACAAGAACAGAAAACCAAACACTGCATGTTCTCACTCGTAAATGAGAGTCAAACAATGAGAACACATGGACACTGGGAGGGGAACATCACACACTGCGGCCTGTCGGGGGTGGGGGACTAGGTGAGGGAGAGCATTAGGACAAATACCTAATGCATGCAGGACTTAAAACCTAGATGATGGGTTGATAAGTGCAGCAAACCACCATGGCACATGTATACCTATGTGACAAACCTGCAGTTTCTGTACGTGTATCCCAAAACTTAAAGCAAAATTTAAAAGAAAGAAAGAAAGAAAAGAAAAGAAAAGAAAAGAAAAGAAAAGAAAAGAAAAGAAAAGAAAAAGGAGAGATGGCCCAAGTGTAACTGGATGAAAAAAGGTTACTGGGACCCAGAAAAGTCTCTAAGAGAAAGGCATTTTCTCACAGGCATAAAAATGATTCCTCCAGAAAGGGACAGAATCCAGGAAACTATTGTAATTCTAAGCCACAAGTAGCAAGCTCATAGTAAAAACAAGCAGAAAATTGCCCTACGAATGCTAGGAGAGCTGTATTAAGTATACCCAAAAAAAGAAAAAAGAAAAAAGTCAGGCCAGTTGCGATGGCTCACGCCTGTAATCCTGCCACTTTGAGAGGCCGAGGTGGTCAGATCACCTGAGGTCAGGAGTTGAAGACCAGCCTGACCAACATGGAGAAACCCTGTCTCTACTAAAAATACAAAATTAGCCGGGCATGGTGGTGCATGCCTGTAATCCCAGCTACTTGGGAGGCTGAGGCAGGAGAATCGCTTGAACCCAGAAGGCGGAGGTTGCGGTGAGCCGAGATTGCACCATTGCACTCCAGCCTGAGCAACAAGAGTGAAACTCATCTCAAAAAAAAAAAAAAAAAAAAAAAAAAAAAAAAAAAAAAAGAAATCTGGACATATTTGAGAAGGGAAGGTTGGGAAAACCAGTGAAGAATACTTAAAGTATGATTTGTGAGTTTTGAGGCATGCAGTCATTGTAAGAAGAGCTAAAAGTATTGTCTAGACTCTGAGGCGACCTGCCCTAGAAAGTCATAGAATTGGACTCTAAGGAGAGCACATGGAGATGAGCCACAGTGAAGGGGTACCAAGAAGAACAATAATAAGTCAACCTAGACCTGGGTTCAATGCCTGTCTCATGGTCAGAAGAGTATCTCCTGTCACTCCTGTACTCAGAGGCCTCCTAAAGCTCTCATTTCGCTTAGAGTAAAAGTCAACGCCTGAGATCAGACCACACCCTCTTAGACTTGTCCCACCCCTTCCCCTTCGCTCTCTGCTTTATCTCCTACCACTCCCTTCCCTTGCACACTCCACTCCTACCACACCAGCCTCCTTCTGCTCCTGCACACTCTCCTTGCAGGATTTGGCTCTTTTTGTGCCCCTCTTCCTGGAATACTCTTTCTTAGATGTGTGTAAAGCTCTTCCTTATTTCCTGGAGAACTCTTCTTGGATGTTTTCTTTTCAGCCAGGCCTTCCCTGACCACCCTATTTTGAAGTGTGACAGGCCGACCCAATCCCAAGGCCTTCCTCCATACCTCTCTGCTTTTACTTTTCTTCCTGGCACTTTTCATGATCTGATAGACATAGGCTTTAGCAATGTGTGTTTCTTGTCCGTCTCCCTCCAGTAGAATGGATGCTCTTTGAGGGCAGGGTTATTTGCCTCCTTGCTCTGTGAATTATCCAGGGCAAAGAAAAAAGATGCTCAAAATATACTTGTCAGATATATTGAAAGATTTTTTTAAATAATGAAAGCTTTTAGCAGGTCTGGAATTGATTCATGCCATAGCTTTCTCTATGGGAGACACCATCTAACAAAATCTAAAGAATTTTACTAGAAAAACAAACAAAAGTGTGGGACTAAACACAAAGCACAAGTAAAAGCAAGAAAACTGTTCTCTCCCAGCCCATAGCTCTAGCCCTGTATGTGTCGGAGAAGAAAAAGGTTTAGCTGTTATAACCTCAACTAAGCTTCGCTAGAGGAAGAAGGAAAGACTAGATGGGAAGAAAACATTGGGCACATACTCCAGTGTTGCAGAGAAAGATACAATAGAAAGAAAGCCTCCTCAAGATCTAAAATATTCAAACCTTGAGGAAAACAAAAGGATGCACGAATTACTAATTACTGAAACCATGTTATCAGTAGATAAGGAATGTATTATATTATTCTGCCTAGTTTTATGTGCTTTTGAAATTTTCCATTAAAAAATGAGTTTTAAAAAAAAGTAGAGGAAGGGTAGTGCCCTGAGAAGCACCTGGCAGAGAGGTACTGGGAGTCACCAACCTTCCACGGACATAATCTCCAGGAGCAAGGACAACAGCTCCAATTCATGAATCCGCTGAGGATGATTCTCCAGCTGAACAAATGTGAGCACAGAGACACCTTCCATCTAAAAAATCCCCATGAAGCAGCCAGCGTGACTCAAAGGAGAGAATGGATGCCATGTTACTACTCATGGACCTCAGTAGATAGTGCTCATCTCGGGTTCCAGAAACTGGATCTCAAAGGAAGCTGATAGACAAAAAGATTGGAACATTGCTTAAGACAATAACAAAAGTAGAAACAAAGCATACCTCATATAAGATCTGGTGACTGGGGCTGGTTTCTAAACTTCGTAAAGAGTCATTGTTCTCAAAGGCTACTCTCCGAGAGAAGAAACAATGCTCATTGGTAAAAGACCCTTCACTCCATACAGTCCTTGCTCTCTTAGGAGAGAGTCCCTTATATGAAATGGATCATGGGTTCTGGACAACTAACTGACAGAGTCTAACTGCCTCTGAAGGAGCTGAAACCATGTTTTTTTTTCCAGCAACATTCCTTCTCTTAGATGGCCATTGGTACTTGGCTCTAACAACGTAATTTTGCCTGGAATAACTGATAAGGGCTAGGAATTGCTTTGTTTCCTGAATATGGTGGGTATGAGGCCCCTACTGTGATAAACGTGCCTGTCTTTGAATTCTTTTCATAGGAGAGCAATTTACAGATTTGGCGTTGAACTGGGTCAGCTTCATAGGTCCTAAAGGAACTCTGCCCACTGCAGAGATACTCAGCCCAGGCAGCATCTGCTGAAAGAATTCCAGCTGCCCCTGCCCACTCTGCAAACAAGAGCCCCTCAACAGCAGAATAAAAAATCAGACAAGGGTGAGTTTCAGGCTTAAATTGCTTTTCACTAATCAGGGCAAGATAATTTGATGCTGCTCTTAAGACTTGAAAGTTTGGGGTCTTTACCTTGCAAAAGGAATTAATTTGAGGGCCTTAATTATTTCCAGGCCAATTGATAATAAGAGCTTTTCAAATTCCAGCTTGGAAAGCTTCTATTGTGTTGGCATTTTATTATTACCATGTATTTATGCATTTTAATATTGGAGTATCTTAATGTTTCATTTATCCTATGGCAGAATTTCTATGTCTATATTTTACACATGGCTGAATATAAGTTGGGATTGGAATGGGTAATATTTTTTGGCCTTAAGGACAATGTGGCATCAAAGTGTATTCTCATAATGCTCTGTTCTGACTCATCTCAGAGCTTTCTGAGGTAAAAATCCTCACTGCTTTCTAGATGTCCCTCAAAGGAAGGGTGTGGTCTCTCATGGGTAAGAAGGACTAACTTGATCAACTACCTGTCTCCTCTCTCAAAGGGAAAGCCACACTCCTATCTTTATCATACACTCAATAGGCAAACTCAATGGATAAAGGGAATTAAAACCTGGGGAACCATGGAGGGAAAAGCCCATTTCCCTCTTTCTATTTCAATGAAAAGGAATTTCTCTAATCACTCTTGGCCTCCCTTCTCCTCCTCCCCATGGAGATGGTGTGAGGTACCTGGCCAGTGACACCCAGTCAGCAGCCACAGCTATCATTCCACAATTCTTCACCAGTGGAGCTCATCTCCCAAAGATCCTAAACACAGGAAATTTGCTCTCTTTCCCTTTCTCTCCACTTGTTCTAGGGGAGGCAATGACCTGGCTAAGAGTGTTTGCTCTGCAGATTCAAACTTTCCTTCCGATAGGTTTTTCCAAGGTCTAGATAGTAAATTAGAAAGACTGTTTATGATCCTAAGCTACATCCACTATCACAGCCTTTATCAGTAATAAGGGTCCTTGTTTATTACTCCATCTTTCTCAGGCAGAGAAGGGTCTGTTACATCAGCCCTCAGAGTTCTTTGAGAATTGCTTGAAATAATTCATAGAAAGCTCTTATATTGGCGTCTGGGTACAATATGAGTGCTCAAACCCTCTGGCAATGCCACCAATGACCTCTCATGTAGTAGGTTTCCATGTGGCATGGTCCCTCAGCCTTCATGTGTTACTTTACTACTTCTTGCTTTGTTTTCCTGTTATCTGTATTTGCGTCATTAGGGTTTATAACTGTTGAGGTCAGAGATCACATCTTCATCATCTTTGCATTATCTGAAGCACCAACTATAATGCCTTGTATGAAGAGCATTCTCAATAAATAATTAGTTTAAAACCAGATGATCAAAGGGCAGTCCAATGTTTACTAGTAACTCTTAAACCTAGAAATCCATATTTAAATAACCTCACAAAGTAGGTCAGCCTTTCTTTTGAATCCAACTGGAGTTTGCTCTTAGGCAAAATTCTCAACAATAGAAAAATATGCAGCTTACCACATGGGTGACCTAATTACAGAAAATAAAATCAAGTCTCAGTGGAATCGACATAGTTGTTTCTCCAGGGAAGATTAAAGTACTTTACAGTTTGCACAACATCTAGGCTCAGAGCAGTGCTGGGAGTAGCTGGATGATCCCTCACAGCTACCGAAACACTGTGTATGCAATGCACTTCCCACTTTGAAATCCTTTCTTTGGTGCTAGAAACTATGTAGATGCTTAATAATATTATTATGAAAAACAGTGTTTGTTTGAGGTACCATGGTGAAGCTAAGAAACTGAGCCCAGCTAAGGGTCATATCAGAATCCGCAGTCTCCCTCAGCAAAGCAGGAGAAATTTGTGACTACACACCCACTATGCCAGGCAGTCAACAAGATTTTTTAAGTGTTGCTTAGACAGGTAAGCCTCTACCACAAACCAAAGAAGAAATAAATACATAAAATACTGAGGCAGATATGATTCTTGGTCTTGAGTTGCTATCTATCAAAAGGAAACAGAAACTCTTCCAAAAATAACACCATATACCACCAAATATGTACAGGTGCATAAAACTACTTGGTTGTATATAGCTACAAGACTACATAATGAAGAGAGTTCCCAGGGTCAAAACATATGTGTTTAATCTTTACTTTGCTTTTATTTGTCTGATTAGTATAGTTGTTTCCACTGTAGTTGTTCCATTTACAGCTATGTAGTCTGGGGTTTACTCTCTTTTGGCCCTAGTGTTACTATCTGGAAAACGACATTTTAAAAAGTACTAATTTAATAACATTATGAGGATTAAATAAAATAGTTTATATAAAATGCTCAGCACAGTATTTGTTACATAGGAAGCTCTCAAAATTGCTATGACTGTTGTCTATCTTCTTGCATGTGTCATAAAACTAAATTTGTGTATCCTAGTTTATTTTAGTTTTGTATTCTGATTATAAAAGTCTTACATAGTCACTGCAGAAATTTTAACAAATGCAGAAAAATATAGTTTGAAAAATAAATCTCGTCCATAATTCTATCACTCATAGGTAAAAACTATTAGCATCTCAATAAATTTTTAATTTCTAAAGGCAGGGATCATATTGTTTCATCTGTGTAAAGTAATTGGCACATAGTAGGTACTCACTGAGTGGATGTTGAAAGATCTCATAGTCAGGAACAAGTGTATGACAATAAAGCTATATTTATATACTGTATAAGTAAAAGGGAAACATTCTAAAGGATAATCCCTGGGCTCCTTTCAAAGTAAAAAATCACTGAGAATTAATGGAAAATAAAAAGACAGATTCCCTAGGTTATACATAGGGTACCCCCTAAGCCCCACAACCCAATACAATACTTGCTTGCTCTGCGTCAACTGCACTAATTTGCTGTCCTCTGTGTGATGATTCGTTTATGTTCCTATTTTTTTCCTTTTAGTCCTAAATTCTATGACACTGATAGATTGAAAACTACATAAGAGCAGGCATTTGTGGCCTTCTCATCCTCTTGGATTTCCCATTATCTCCTAGTACCCGACTTTGCACTCAGTGGTCACACGCTACGTTTTATGGACTGATAAACTGAGTTAGTATCTATTCCAGATCACTGACTTATCCCAACCAGGTAGGAACAAGTTTATCTAAATCTCTCAGACTGTAGGGACAGCCCAGTTGATCATTAGTTGTTCCTACTTAGTCTCTTGCATCATATCAAAGGCATTTCTTGAGAAATTGGGCCACTAAGCACCTCAGGTTGAGTTCCCAAAACTCTTCTTTGCTGGTCCCAAGTGACTCTTCTATAGCAACCTCCTTCATGATCAAGGTAGCATAGAAAGAATGTAGCTTTCAGAGCCTCACTGCCACGGTTTAAATCCAGGATCCACTGCCACTACTCAATACTGAGCAAAATACGTCACTTCCCTGAGCCTGTTTTCTTATATGTCTGGTACATGGCAAGAATTAAATAAATATAAATTAGCATTATTAGCAATAGTAGAAGTAGTAATCAAATCAAACCTACTGTCTAGTAACCTAGCAATATCCCAGCCTAGTATGAGTACTGTCATGAATCAAAGGTTGCATGCAAACAACTCAAACCTCTACAGGTCACATTTCTTTTTTATTTTTCTTTAAATAACTTCTCCAGGATGTTTACTTTTAACTGTAGATTTTACAACTTCTTCATGGCCCTAATTTTCTTTAAGAATCATCTTCTTGTCTCTGAAAAACTCTTGTCTTTTTAAAATTTTATTATTATTATTATTATTATTATTATTATTATACTTTAAGTTCTAGGGCACATGTGCACAAGGTGCAGGTTTGTTACATAGGTATACATGTGCCATGTTGGTGTGCTGCACCCATTAACTCATCATTTACATTAGGTATTTCTCCTAATGCTATCCCTCCTCCCTCCCCGCACCCCATGACAGGCCCCAGTGTATGATGTTCCCCTCCCTGTGTCCAAGTGTTCTCATTGTTCAATTCTCACCTGTGAATTAGAACAAGCAGTGTTTGGCTTTCTGTCCTTGTGATAGTTTGCTCAGAATGATGGCTTCCAGCTTCATCCATGTACCTGCAAAGGACATGAGCTCATCCTTTTTTATGGCTGCATAGTTTTCCATGGTATATATGTGGCACATTCTCTTAATCCAATCTATCATTGATGGACATTTGGGCTGGTTCCAAGTCTTTGCTATTGTGAATAGTGCCACAATAAACATATATGTGCATGTGTCTTTATACTAGCATGATTTATAATCCTTTGGGTATATACCCAGTAATGGGATCACTGGGTCAAATGGTATTTCTAGTTGTAGATCCTTGAGAAATTGCCACACTGTCTTCCACAACAGGTGAACTAATTTACACTCTCACCAACAGTGTAAAAGCATTCCTATTTCTCCACGTCCTCTCCAGCATCTGTTGTTTCCTGACTTTTTAATGATTGCCATTCCAACTGGTGTGAAATGGTTTCTCATCATGGTTTTGATTTGCATTTCTCTGATGACCAGTGATGATGAGCATTTGTTCATGTGTCTGTTGGCTGCATAAATGTCTTCTTTTGAGAAGTGTCTGTTCATATCCTTTGTCCACTTTTTGATGGGGTTGTTTTTTTTCTTGATAATTTGTTTAAGTTCTTTGTAGATTCTGGATATTAGCCCTTTGTTAGATGGGTAGATTGCAGAAATTTTCTCCCATTCTGTAGGTTACCTGTTCACTCTGATGGTAGTTTCTCTGCTGTGCAGAAGCTCTTTAGTTTAATTAGATCCCATTTGTCTATTTTGGCTTTTGTTGCCATTGTTTTTGGTGTTTTAGTCATGAAGGTGTTTAGTCCTTGCCCATGCCTATGTCCTTAATGGTACTGCCTAGGTTTTCTTCTAGGGTTCTTATGGTTTCAGGTCTAACATTTAAGTCTTTCACCCATCTTTAATTTTTGTATAAGATGTAAGGAAAAGATCCAGTTTCAGCTTTCTACATATGGCTAGCCAGTTTTCCCAACACCATGTATTAAATAGGGAATTCTTTCCCCATTTCTTGTTTTTCTCAGGTTTGTCAAAGATCAGATGGTTGTAGATATGTGGTGTTGTTTCCGAGGCCTCTGTTCTGTTCCATTGGTCTATATCTCTGTTTTGGTACCAGTACCATGCTGTTTTGGTTACTGTAGCCTTGTAGTGTAGTTTGAAGTCAGGTAGCGGGATGCCTCCAGCTTTGTTCTTTTTGCTTAGGATTGTCTGGGCAATGCAGGCTCTTTTTTGGTTCCATGTGAACTTTAAAGTAGTTTTTTCCAATTATGTGAAGAAAGTCAGGGGTAGCTTGATGGGGATGGCATTGAATCTATAAATTACCTTGGGCAGTATGGTCATTTTCATGAAATTGATTCTGCCTATTCATGACATGGAATGTTCTTCCATTTGTGTCCTCTTTTATTTCACTGAACAGTGGTTTGTAGTTCTCCTTGAAGAGGTCCTTCACATCCCTTGTAAGTTGGATTCCCAGGTATTTTATTATCTTTGTGGCAGTTGTGAATGGGACTTCACTCATGATTTGGCTCTCTGTCTGTTATTGGTGTATAGGAAGGCTTGTGGTTTTTGTACATTGATTTTGTATCCTGAGACTTTGCTGAAGTTGCTTCTCAGCTTAAGTAGATTTTGAGCTGAGACAATGGGGTTTTCTAAATATACAATCATGTCATGTGCAAACAGGGACAATTTGACTTCCTTTTTTCCTAATTGAATACCCTTTATTTCTTTCTCTTGCCTGATTGCCCTGGCCAGAACTTCCAACATTATGTTGAATAGGAGTGGTGAGAGAGGGCATCCCTCTCTTGTGCCAGTTTTCAAAGAGAATGCTTCCAGTTTTTGCCCATTCAGTATGATATTGGCTGTGAGTTTGTCATAAAAAGCTGTTATTATTTTGAGATACATTGTATCAATACCTAGTTTATTGAGAGTTTTCAGCATGAAGGGCTGTTGAACTTTGTTGGAGGCCTTTTCTGCATCTATTGAGATAATCATGTGGTTTTCGCCATTGGTTGCGTTTCTGTGATGGATTACATTTACTGATTTGTGTATGTTGAGCCAGCCTTGCATCCCAGGGATGAAGCCAACTTGATCTTGGTGAATAAGCTTTTGGATGTGCTGCTGGATTTGGTTTGCCAGTATTTTACTGAGGATTTTTGCATCAATGTTCATCAGGGATATTGGTCTAAAATTCTTTTTGTGTTGTGTCTCTGCCAGGCTTTGGTATCAGGATGATGCTGGCCTCGTAAAATGAGTTAGGGTGGATTCTCTCTTTTTCTACTGATTGGAATAGTTTCACAAGGAATGGTACCAGCTCCTCTTTGTACCTCTGGTAAAAGTCAGCTGTGAATCCATCTGGTCCTGGACTTTTTTTGGTTGGTAGGTTATTAATTATTGCCTCAATCTGTAGCAATTGTGAAAAGATCTAAAATACCTCTTCTAGGAGAACTACAATTTGCCTGTTATTGATCTATTCAGAGATTCCACGTCTTCCTGGTTTAGTCTTAGGAGGGTATATGTGTGCAGGAATTCATCCATTTCTTCTAGATTTTCTAGTTTATTTGCGTAGAGGTGTTCATAGTATTCCCTGATGGTAGTTTGTATTTCTGTGGGATTGGTTGTGATATCCCCTTTATCATTTTTTGTTGCATGTATTTGATTCTTCTCTTTTTTCTTCTTTATTAGTCTTGCTAGTAGTCTATCAATTTTGTTGATCTTTTCAAAAAACCAGCTCCTGGATTCATTGATTTTTTGAAGGGTTTTTTGTGTCTCTGTCTCCTTCAGATCTGCTCTGATCTTAGTTATTTCTTGCCTTCTGCTAGCTTTTGAATTTGTTTGCTCTTGCTCCTCCAGGTCTTTTATTTATTTATTTATTTATTTATTTATTTATTTATTTATTTATTTTTTGAGACGGAGTCTCGCTCTGTCGCCCAGACTGGAGTGCAGTGGCCCGATTTCGGCTCATTGCAAGCTCCACCTCCCAGGTTTACGCCATTCTCCTGGCTCATCCTTCCGTGTAGCTGGGACTACAGGCACCTGCCACCTCGTCCGGCTAGTTTTTTTTTTTTTTTTTAGTAGAGACGGGGTTTCACCGTGTTAGCCAGGATGGTCTCGATCTCCTGACCTCATGATCCACCCGTCTCGGCCTCCCAAAGTGCTGGGATTACAGGCTTGAGCCACGGCACCCGTCCTCTCCAGGTCTTTTAATTGTGATGTTAGGGTCTCAATTTTAGATCTTTCCTGCTTTCTTTTGTGGGCATTTAGTGCTATAAATTTCCCTCTACACGCTGCTTTAAATGTGTCCCAGAGATTCTGGTATGTTGTGTCTTTGTTCTCCTTGGTTTCAAAGAACATCTTTATTTCTGCCTTCATTTCATTATGTACCCAGTAGTCATTCAGGAGCAGGTTATTCAGTTTCCATGTAGTTGTGTGGTTTGAAGTGAGGTTCTGATTTGATTGCACTGTGGTTGGAGAGACAGTTTGCTGTGATTTCTGTTCTTTTACATTTGCTGAGGAGTGCTTTACTTCCAACTATGCAGCCAATTTTGGAATAAATGCAATGTGGTGCTGAGAAGAATGTGTCTTCTGTTGATTTGGGGCAGATGGTTCTGTAGATGTCTATTAGGTCTGCTTGGTGCAGAGCTGAGTTCAAGTCCTGGATATTCTTGTTAACCTTCTGTCTCGTCGATCTGTCTAATATTGACAGTGGGTTGTTAAAGTCTCCCACTATCATTGTATGGGAGTCTAAGTCTCTTTGTAGGTCTCTATGGACTTGCTTTATGAATCTGGGTGCTCCTGTATTGGGTGCATATATATTTAGGATAGTTAGCTTTTCTTGTTGAATTGATCCCTTTACCATTATGTAATGGCCTTCTTTGTCTCTTTTGATCTTTGTTGGCTTAAAGTCTGTTTTATCAGAAACTAGGATTGCAACCCCTGCTTTCTTTTGCTTTCCATTGTCTTGATAGATCTTCCTCCATCCCTTTATTTTGAGCCTGTGTTTGTCTCTGCACTTGAAATGGGTCTCCTGAATACAGCACACTGATGAGTCTTGACTCTATCCAGTTTGCCAGTCTGTGTCTTTTAATCGAGACATTTAGCCCATTTACAATTAAGGTTAATATTATTATCTGTGAATTTGATCCTGTCATTATGATGTTAGCTGGTTATTTTGCCCGTTAATTGATGCAATTTCTTCATAGCATCAATAGTCTTTACCATTTGGCATGTTTTCTCAGTGGCTGGTACCAGTTGTTCCTTTCCATGCTTAGTGCTTCCTTCAGCACCTCTTGTAAGGCAGGCCTGGTGGTGACAAAATCTCTCAGCATTTGCTTGTCTGTAAAGGATTTTATTTCTCCTTCATTTATGAAGCTTAGTTTGGCTGGATAGTAAATTCTGGGTTGAAAATTCTTTTCTTTAACAATGTTGAATATTGGCCCCCACTCTCTTCTGGCTTGTAGAGTTTCTGCCAAGAGATCCACTTGATGGGCTTCCCTTTGTGAGTAACCTGACCTTTCTCTCTGGTTGCCCTCAACATTTTTTCCTTCATTTCAACCTTGGTGAATCTGACAATTATGTGTCTTGGGGTTGCTCTTCTCGAGGAGTATCTTTGTGGTGTTCTCTATATTTCCTGAATTTGAATGTTGGCCTGCCTTGCTAGGTTGGGGAAGTTCTACTGGATAATATCCTGAAGAGTGTTTTCCAACTTGGTTCCATTCTCCCCATCACTTTCAGGTACACCAATCAGATTAAGATTCCGTCTTTTCACGTAGTCCCATATTTCTTGGAGGCTTTGTTCATTTCTTTTTACTCTTTTTTCTCTAAACTTCTCACTTTATTTCATTAATTTGATCTTCAATCACTGATACCCTTTCTTCCACTTAATTGAATAGGCTATTGAAGCTTGTGCATGGTCACAAAGTTCTTGTGCCATGGTTTTCAGCTCCATCATCTTCTCTACACTGTTTATTCTAGTTAGCTATTTGTCTACTCTTTTTTCAAGGTTTTTAGCTTCCTTGTGATGGGTTCGAACATCCTCCTTTAGCTCGGAGAAGTTTGTTATTACTGACCTTCTAAAGCCTATTTCTGTCAACTCGTCAAAGTCGTTCTCTGTCCAGCTTTGCTTCATTGCAGCTGAGGAGCTGCAATCCTTTGGAGGAGAGGAGGCTCTCTGGTTTTTAGAATTTTCAGCTTTTCTGCTCTGGTTTCTCCTCATCTTTGTGGTTTTATCCACCTTTGGTCTTTGATGTTGGTGACCTACAGATGGGGTTTTGTGTGGATGTTCTTTTTGTCACTGTTGATGCTATTCCTTTCTGTTTGGTAGTTTTCCTTCTAATAGTCAGGTCCCTCAGCTGCAGGTCTGTTGGAGTTTGCTGGAGGTCCACTCCAGACCCTGTTTGCCTGGGTATCTATCACCAGTGGAGGCTTCAGAACAGCAAATATTGCAAAACAACAAATATTGCTGCCTGATCCTTCCTCTGGAAGTTTTGTCCCAGAGGGGCACCCGCCTAAATGAGGTGTCAGTCAGCCTCTACCGGGAGGTGTCTCCCAGTTCGGCTACACGCGGGTCAGGGACCCACTTGAGGAGGCAGTCTGTTTGTTCTCAGAGCTCAAACACCATGCTGGGAGAACCACTGCTCTCTTCAGAGCTGTCAGACAGGGACATTTAAGTCTGCAGAAGTTTCTGCTGCCTTTTGTTCAGCTATGCCCTGCCCCCAGAAGTAGAGTCTATAGAGGCAGCAAGCCTTGCAGTGCTGCGGTGGGCTCCAGCCAGTTTGAGCTTCCAGGCTGCTTTGTTTACCTACTGAAGCCTCAGCAATGGCAGACGCCCCTCCCCCTGCTGGTCTGCTGCCTCACAGGTTGATCTCAGACTGCTGCACTAGCAGTGAATAAGGCTCTATGGGCATGGGTCCTGCTGAGCCAGGCGCAGGATACAATCTCCTAGTGTGCCGTTTGCTAAGACCATTGGAAAAGTGCAGTATTTGAGCAGGAGTGTCCTGTTTTTCCAGGTACAGTCTGTCACGGCTTCCCTTGGAAAGGGAAATCCCCTGACCCCTTGCACTTCCTGGGTGAGGCAACACCCTGCCCTGCTTCGCCTCACCTTCCATGGGCTGCACCCACTGTCCAACCAGTTCCAATGAGATGAACCAGGTACCTCAGCTGGAAATGCAGAAATCACCCATCTTCTGTGTCGATCATGCTGGGAGCTGCAGACCAGAGCTGTTCCTATTCAGCCATCTTGGAATGGATCCCTACAGGTCACATTTCTAATTGTTCATTCATTTAATCATTGACAAATATTTTTAAAAGCAGTTATGTTCAGATCACCATGTTAAGAACCATAGGGAACAAAAGAAGAGTAAAACATACATCTTGTTTTAATAGTTTCATAATGTAGTAATAGAAGGCTCAAAGACTCAAAGTCTCAGATTGCATTAGATGTCTTTGTGAATAGTATGTAGTACTATTACTTCCATATGACAGGATGCATAAAACACAATCTAAAAACTAAAGCAATCGGGAAAATGGGCACCCTTTCATCCCTGCAGATAGCGGTCAATTTCAAAATTATTCATGTCATAAAGTTGTTCCTCACAAAACTGAATACCCAAAGTGTTAAAAGCATATATGTGCTATAAAAAGCGATATTATTAACATTTTTATTAGTGCCTTAAGAACAGACAGAGCTCAACAGTGCCACATCAAAGAGGAGTTTTCAGGGTTTTTTGTTTGTTTGTTTGTTTGTTTTTATCTCAGTGGGAAGGAAAGAGAAACTAAGAACATATAGCCAGTCAAAAATATATGCTTAGATACAAAATGCAGAAACATAGACTCAATGACATGCAACCACATGCTGAGGGCCTTATAAAAACATTAGGCTCTGATCTCTCCGTGGCTTAGGGCTTCACAGGTGATATTAGAAGAGAGTCTCCGGGTCGTCCCAACCCAGCTTACAGCAGGATAGGCTACTAGAGTTCAATTATACATGGGATAATACTTAGGGAAATATAATTTATCCAAAAATGAAAGGCAGATAAGGTGCCCACTGTACCCACTGCCCGTTATGAGAGATTCTCTGTGCACAGGTCACCATGTAGAAGTTCACAGCTGGCTGGGCCAAGAATAATTACCTCACCCAAAGGCTGCTCTGTAGGCTGACTATAGCCTATGAAGTGGCCTAACACTGTTCAATGCGAATATCTTACCCTGGCTGGTGATTAGCTCCTGCCTCTCAGGGAGCATGAGTGCCTGACAGAGAGAAACACAGACATTAGGGAGGAAGATGATAGAGACAAGTCAGTAAACAAAATGCATTAGACAGCAGTCATCATGGGACTATAGAAGCTAGGAGTAAGCAAACATCATACCATAGAAAGGAAAGTGAATAAAATGTACATAGTCTCCAGGAAAGTTGAAGAGGTGAAGTGGAGTAACTGAGCCCCAATAATGATAGATTACTGAATAAGGTAGCATAACTGCCTTCTGTGGGGACCGTTGGTGAAGCTGGTGTAAGGCCACTTGGGTTACAGTTGAATATGGCTAACATTTTGGTTCTCTGAGGCCTGGCTGCAATTTTTTTTTTCTACTCTGACTTCCTTATGTATTCTTATTGCACTAACTCTTCATTAACTAAGATAGCTAGGGAGTCTGTTCCTTGCAATATGAAAGACCCTAGCTAATTAGAATTACAGGTGGTAATTCTAGTTATTTAAATTACATGCCACTTGATGCCATACTGAGATCCAGTGTAGCTTAGTGGTTATGAACATAGGCTTTGAAGTTAGATTGACATGCTTTCAAATTCTAATCCTATCACTCAGAAACTGCTTGAACTAATATAAATTCCTAAAATTCTCTGAGCTTCAGTTTCTTCTTCTAGAAAACAGAAACAAGCCCACTCTACAGTGAAGTTGTGGAGACTGCATAAGACCAGGTGTAGGTATATAAAAGTGCCTAAAGTTAGTACATAGCACACAGTAAGCACTCAATAAGAAGTAGCTATTATAATGACTATTTTATCATTAATGGGTTTTCAAGCATTGACTCCAGGATTACCACAGACTGAATGTATGGCATCCTTGGGTCAAAGCAGACATGCCTTGAGGGCTTCCTTTTGGGCAAGCGAGCAGCAATTTCACCAAAGTGCTATGTACTTGAGTCTCTATTGCTGTCTCTAATGATCACCTTGTCTCTTCAGATTTTGATTTGGTTTCATTTCTGGACTTCACAGTGTGCCATCTTTACTTGCTGTGAATACTCCTCTTCTACCTGCTTGCAAATCAGCTTCCTAGATTCCTAATTAACCCCGAGGTTAACGCTAACTCTTTATGCTGTAATGACTCAGTTCCTGCATGAATTCTCTCTCTGTCCCACACTCTCTGCCCTGTGTCTTAGGAGACATGGAAGGTTCTGGTGGGATCCATGTTCCTATCAGGCTGTAAATCCCTACACCTTGAGGACCGGTGTTTCTGTATTCTTGAACACATCTTTACCACAAGTTTACATCTGCATCTAGACATGCTAAAGCAGTTGTATGCCCTTTTTCAAGT
The DNA here is from genome assembly GCF_047675955.1 of Chlorocebus sabaeus. Classification (NCBI taxonomy): domain Eukaryota; kingdom Metazoa; phylum Chordata; class Mammalia; order Primates; family Cercopithecidae; genus Chlorocebus; species Chlorocebus sabaeus. The sequence goes on from NC_132911.1 coordinate 99,717,682, forward strand.
CCTCTTCCTTCATCTCTCTGCACTCAGGGCCCCACAACACAAAGTGGAAGGTAGTGAATGGAGAAACAAAGCCCAATTGGCGACTGCTGCTTAGACCAATAGACTCACACTGTTTGCTTTGGAAGGGAAATGGCCTGAATGCTTTACCCTCTGTTTGCATGAACCTACAAAGCTTGTGATCCATTCAATTACATCCCATAGTAGGGACTGATGGGTATTTAAAATTACATGGGTCAGGGCTCACATGCTGAAATGCAGTTCTCCCGACTTGAGTTAAGTCAAGTATTTACTTTGAGACCAAAAGTACAAATTGTGGGCTGTTGAATCAGCTGGAGTTCTCAAAATAGAATTTGACCTGAATAGAGATAATTCCATGAAAACACTACTGGAAACCAAAATGCTTATCTAATCTGTAAGTCTGGCAACATGTACAACATTACTGATCGCTGGTACTGGCGAGTCTTAATTTTTATGTCTAGAGGAAATGAAGCCAAGAAAAAGCGTACCATTTCATTCAGAGGAAAGATGTTCATACATTTTACATTTTAAATGATTCCATTTGAGCCTTGGAAAATTAAAGGGCTTTCAGCCAAAAACAGTTCTATGTCACTCAGCTATGTGGAGCTTAACTAAAGCTTGGCCTTATCTAACTTCTCAGAAATACACTAACCAGAGACTCTCTCAGAGTTCCAGAACTAGCATGTGCCTACAAGGGATTAGAGAAAAGCCAAAGTCGAGGAAAGCAATTTACTCATAATGGAGAGTATAATGGTTATAGATACCAAGTATGAGAAGGGTCATTCCAGACTGTCAAAATGAGCTTCTCACTCACCATCACTAAAAGATCGTTCCCAGTATGGTCAGGAAAGAGCTCTGGTAATTCCTAACAATAGCGAGAAATGAGATTCCTCTTGGGATCTTTAAAACCCCACCTTTTCTAACAGTTAAAGGCATGCAGTTCCAATGAGGAGGAGAAACAGCTGTTACTTTTCACAGAACTATGTATATTCTTAGCCTTTATTAACAGAGTACTCAAATATAATGTTATCAGGGAGGGCTTTTGAAACAGTCAGCAAGCTGGGAAGTATGACTTCAAGAATACCTAGAATGCCTTCCCATTCTGTTCATCCTGCAGTCTTAGTCCATTCAGGCTACTATAAGAAATAGCATGAACTGGGTAGCTTACAAACAAGATAAATTTATTTCTTGAAATTCTGGAGGTTGAAAGTCCAAGATCAAGGTGCTGGCAAATGCAGTGTCTGGTGAGGACCAGCTTCTTAGTTCATAGGCAGTGCCTTCTCCCTGTATGCTCACATGGAAAGGATGAATGGGTTCCCTCCATCCTATTTCACAAGAGCATTAATCCCATACATGAGAACTCTGACATCGTAGTCTAATCGCCTCCCCAAAGGCCCCACTTCCTAACCTTAGGAGTTGGGATTTCAACATACAAACTTTGGGAGGACACTGACATTCAGGCCATAGCATACTATCTATATAGAAACACACTAGGTGGAGAGTACACACACACACATACACACACACGTGTGTCATTGGAAGAAAAAGCTGGAGTTAGGGTAATTGTGCACTTAAGCTCAGACATTTAACTATGAGTTCGAAACAGAAAGGGGCATAAAAAGCAGTGACTGATGGCTGAAAAATCAGCATGGCGGCCGGGTGCGGTGGCTCACTCCTGCAATCCCAGCCCTTTGGGAAGCCGAGATGGGTGGATCACGAGGTCAAGAGATGGAGACCATCCTGCCCAACATGGTGAAACGCCCTCTCTACTAAAAATACAAAAATTAGCTGGGCGTGGTGGTGGGTGCCTGTATCCCAGCTACTCGGGAGGCTGAGGCAGGAGAATGGCGTGAACCCGGTAAGCGGAAGTTGCAGTGAGCCAAGATTGTGCCACTGCACTCCAGCCTGGGCCACGGACACTCCATCTCAAAAAAAAAAAAAAAAAAAAAACCCAACATGGCCTTCTGAATAATGCTGACAAAAGCCACCCCTTTGCACAGCAGTTAAAGTTTAGACAAAAAAAATCCCATAATTCAGAAAAAGCTACAAATATCTAAACTACAAAGAAAATGTGAGAGATTCTTATGTCAATTTGTCAGACATTGTTTTTCCCATTGAGATGACATTTACAGTTTTATTATATAATATGTATATCATTACATAAATTTGGGCTCCAGCTTCTTCTGCAGTCACCACAACATATAAAAAGATATATGTATATACATCATATATACACATATGTAATATATGAACTATATACATAATTCTTTTCACAGAACTATGTATATTCTTAGCCTTTATTAACAAAGCACTCAAATATAATGTGATCATGAGGGCTTTTTAGACAGTCAGCAAGCTGGGAAGTATGACTTCAAGAATACCTAGAATGCCTTCCCACTATCCTCATCCTGTGGTCTTAGTCCATTCTTGCTACTATAAGAAATAGCATAAACTGGGTAGCTTAAAGTTGCAAAACTAATACAGTACACATATGTGCACATATGCATATATGGACATATATAGATATGTACAGTCAATCCTCATTATTTGCAGAATCTGTATTTGTGAATTTACCTACTCACTAAAATTTATTTGTAATCTTAAAATCAATACTTATAGTTATTTCATGGTCATTTGTGGACATGTGCAGAGCAGCAGATGTCTGATGAATACAGGCAATTTGAGTTGCTTGATGAATACAGTCCCAACTGAGTTAAAACAAGGCAACAGTCTGCCTTATCGTATAATATCAGCTCCTATACTGTCATACTGTAAACATGTCCTTTTGGTGGTTTATTTAGTGCCATATTGTTCACATTTTTGTGCTTTTGTTTGTGGTTTCATTGCTTAAAATGGGCCCATGCATAGTGTTGAAGAGCTGTCCAGTGTTCCTAAATTTTAGAAGGCTGTGATGTGCCTTACAGAGAAAATACATGTGTTAGATAAGCTTCATTCAGGCATGAGTTATAGTACTGCTGCCTGTGAGTTCAGTGTTAATAAATCAATAACAGATATTAAATAGATGTTAAATATTTAAACAGAAACATGCATAAAACAAGGTTATATATTGATCAGTTGACAATAATGTTGTGGCCAAAGGCTTGCAGGAATCTAGCCCTGTATGTCTCCTAGGAGCAATGATTCAGTATTCATTAATTGAATGTTCACAGAGACTTCAGAGAGCATAGCTAACACAAATAATGAGAGTTGGCTATCTATACCTTTTTATTTGGAAATAATTTAAGACTCGCACTCACAAGAAGTTGCAAAAATAGTACAGTGTGTGTATATATTTTACTCAGCTACCTCCAATGAAACTCTCTTATTTTCAAAACTCAGAAATTGCTGTTGGTACAGTATTATTAAGTACAGACCTTAATTAGATTTCACCAGTTTTTAATATATATACAGTTCTATAAATTGTATCACATGTACAGATTCATGTAAAGATCATCACAGTTGGCATACAGAACTATTCTATCACCACAAGAAAAATTCCACATCACCGCTTAACAGTCAAACCCTCTCACAACCCTATCCCTAAACAACCCTGCCAACCACTGATCAATTCTCTATCATTATAATTTTGTGCCTTTGAAAAGTTCTATAAGTGGAATTATACAGTTTGAAACTCTGAGATTAGGTTTTTTCACTTAGTCTCATGCTCTTGGTGTCCATCCAAGTTGTGTGTATCAATGGTTCATTTCTTTTTTATTGTTGAATTCTATTCTATTCTATTGTATGGATGTATGACAGTTTGGTTATCCATTCAACCACTGGTGAATCTATTTGGATAGTTTCCAGTTTTTTGGCTATCCAAATAAAGCTACTCACTATGTCTGATATAGTTTGGATACTTGTCTGCACCCAAAACCCATGTTGAAATGTAATCCCCAGTGCTGGAGTGGGGCCTGATGGGAGGTGTTTGGTTCACGGGGGCAGATACCTCATGGCTTGGTGCTTCAATAGTGAGTTCTTTTGAGATCTGGTGGTTTATAAGTGTGTGGCACCTTCCCCACCTCCATTCTCTCATGTTCTTGCTTTTACCGTGTGACATGTAAGCTCCCACTTAGCCTTCCACGATGAGTAAAAGCTTCCTGAGGCCTTACTAGAAGCCACATTTCCTATATAGTTTGCAGAACCATGAGCCAATTAAACTTTTTTTCTTTATGAACTCTCCAGTCTCAGATATTTCTTTATAGCAGTGCAAGAATGGACTAATACAATGTCTTTTCGGATCTAGTTAAAGTGGGTTCAAACACCACACCAAGTACAGTGGGGGAAGAACCTTTATTTCTCCCCAGGGACATTTGGAGTGGGTATGGGATGTGACTGAGCACTTACATTTCTATTAGTTGCCTCTGTCTCCAAGATCCCACTTACTTCTTGAATTCTTTTTTTTTTTTTTATTTTTATATTTATTTATTTATTTATTTATTTATTTATTTATTTATTATTATTAAACTTCAAGTTGTAGGGTACATGTGCACAACGTGCAGGTTTGCTACATATGTATACTTGTGCCATGTTGGTGTGCTGCACCCATCAACTCGTCATTTACATCAGGTATAACTCCCAGTGCAATCCCTCCCCCCTCCCCCCTCCCCATGATAGGCCCCGGTGTGTGATGTTCCCCTTCCCGAGTCCAAGTGATCACATTGTTCAGTTCCCACCTACGAGTGAGAACATGCGGTGTTTGGTTTTCTGTTCTTGTGACAGTTTGCTAAGAATGATGGTTTCCAGCTGCATCCATGTCCCTACAAAGGACACAAACTCATCCTTTTTTATGGCTGCATAGTATTCCATGGTGTATATGTGCCACATTTTCTTAATCCAATCTGTCACTGATGGACATTTGGGTTGATTCCAAGTCTTTGCTATTGTGAATAGTGCTGCAATAAACATACGTGTGCATGTGTCCTTATAGCAGCATAATTTATAATCCTTTGGGTATATACCCAGTAATGGGATGGCTGGGTCATATGGTACATCTAGTTCTAGATCCTTGAGGAATCGCCATACTGTTTTCCATAATGGTTGAACTAGTTTACAATCCCACCAACAGTGTAAAAGTGTTCCTATTTCTCCACATCCTCTCCAGCACCTGTTGTTTCCTGACTTTTTAATGATCGCCATTCTAACTGGTGTGAGATGGTATCTCATTGTGGTTTTGATTTGCATTTCTCTGATGGCCAGTGATGATGAGCATTTTTTCATGTGTCTGTTGGCTGTATGAATGTCTTCTTTTGAGAAATGTCTGTTCATATCCTTTGCCCACTTTTGGATGGGGTTGTTTGTTTTTTTCTTGTAAATTTGTTTGAGTTCTTTGTAGGTTCTGGATATTAGCCCAGAGTCCTCAGAAATAATACCACACATCTACAGCCATCTGATCTTTGACAAACCTGAGAGAAACAAGAAATGGGGAAAGGATTCCCTATTTAATAAATGGTGCTGGGAAAATTGGCTAGCCATAAGTAGAAAGCTGAAACTGGATCCTTTCCTTACTCCTTATACGAAAATTAATTCAAGATGGATTAGAGACTTAAATGTTAGACCTAATACCATAAAAATCCTAGAGGAAAACCTAGGTAGTACCATTCAGGACATAGGCATGGGCAAAGACTTCATGTCTAAAACACCAAAAGCAACGGCAGCAAAAGCCAAAATTGACAAATGGGATCTCATTAAACTAAAGAGCTTCTGCACAGCAAAAGAAACTACCATCAGAGTGAGCAGGCAACCTACAGAATGGGAGAAAATTTTTGCAATCTACTCATCTGACAAAGGGCTAATATCCAGAACCTACTTCTTGAATTCTTAAACTCCATTTGCTTTTCACCTTTCTTGTATACTAGTTATTGTCTACTTCATGTTGTCCTTCTCAGCATAACTATGGTGCTTTCACTCTCCAAAGCACTGCCTTCACACTGAAGGTTATGCATGAGGGGGCTTTGCTTATGGTTCTAGACAATGGAAGAGGATTAGATCACTGTGAACTATAGCAGCAATGCATACATCTCTAGTCCTAAGTGTGTCCAATGCATACATCTCTAGTCCTAAGTGTGCTTGGATCATTCCTACATGGAGGATTTTGAGTGGTCTCTGTCAAGAAGGCAGGGCAGGTCTGTCTGGCCTCTCTGTCTCTAGGCAGGGCAGGTCTCTTTCTTGTTTCCTTGATCTCCTTCGTTTTCCAGTCTAGCTTCTCAGTCCATAAACTCTCTGCCCATTTCTTACACAGAAATGGTTTGATTATTTTGGTCTCCCTTTTTGCTCTTTCTGTACTAGCCCTACAAACAATCTTTTTAGAACCAAAATGGTTTACCCATTAAGGTGTTTTGCTAAACAACTTTTTCTTCAAGAGAGTTTATCCATCAGCTCTTAAACTACCTTATTTTTCTTCTTTCATAGGATTTATAATGGAAACCATCAGAAACACAGGACTTGTTCTACAGAAAACGGCTTTATAGCCAGTTTTGTGTTATTTGAATCTATGAAAAATATGTATGTATGCTTCCAGATATTACCGTGTATTTAACATAAGTCAGAGGCTGATACTAATAGAAGTCTGCCATGTGCAGACTTTATACTTTATAACTCCCACTAAGGGGTGCCCATGAGTCCACTCCTGGGCTATCCAAGGCAAGAATACTTCTGTTTAGAGCTCATAGGCACTCTAACTGAAACCTCTCCAATTTTTACACTTCAGCGTACTTATCAGCTTAGCAGGAAGAATTACTGCATGGTGGGGTCAAGTTCCTTTGCCACTCCTGTCAGAATAAGGGGAGCAGTGGAATAGCATGGGGGAAAAGATTCTTGAAGAGTTTTGCCAACCCCTCAGAAGAGAACTGGCTCCCTCTATTCTTCTCCTATGTCTATTCTGTTCCTTTGTGCCCATTCCCAAGTCTATCCTATTCAACAAATAGCTGCTGAGCACTTACTTGCTGCTGGGCTGCGGGTGAAGGATACAAATATGAAAGCACATGACCCTGTCCTCAAAATGTTCCAGTGGAGTGTCAGGGAAAGATAGGAAAAAAGACAAATCATTTTAAAATGGTGCTTTTCCAGAGGCAGAGCACAGCTGAAAGTTAGACTGCAGGTATTTAAGCCTACAGAAATGTAAGCAGGAAGATAATGTGATCTACTTTGTGGGAGGCAAACTCCTTGGCTGTTATGTTGAAGGGAATGAACTCAGATGAGGCTAGAAAGCAAACGCAATAATTCAGATTAGAGATGGTAACAGTCTTTTTCAACGCAGAGTTCAAGAAGATGGAGATGAGAGGCAAAACACAAGTGAGAGCAGTCTTAACAGGGTTTGGTGACTGACTACAATGTGGTAAGTAAAAGAGGAAATGCAACAGAGAGCAAGGTTCTTAGCCTGGAAGGCAGGGTGCATGTGTTGTATTAGCTAGATGGCCAAACACGGGAAAGAACAGATTTGGAGGTGCATCAAACAGGGATGGGCGGGAAAATAATACATGTTTATCGTTTTCCCCCTCTGATGTAAAATATGCCTTTGGATACAAGGTAGGGGATTCAGAATGCAGCCTTAAATCTGATGGACATATATTAGGCACTCAATAAATGTTATCTGAATGAAATGCATTTTGGAACTCAGAAGAGGGTTGAACATGTAATAGGAAATCAGGGTTGGAAAATGTGACCTGTTGTTACCTAAGAAGCATTCTGTTCCAAAGTGACATCTGATTCCTTCCCTTCTTCCTCTCCATGCCCCCTGTAAAAAAAAAAATTTCTCTTCCCTTTGTCTTATTAGGAAAATGTTTGATAATGCTACCTAAAATGCTTAGAAATCACCTAAGCACCTGCAACTTAACTGCGTGTATTATTTTTATATAACTGTACATCTCTGCTTTTTACTATTGTATTTTTTAAATATTCTATTAAAAAGAAAGCAGTTTTTAAACTTTTATTCTAATCATATTCTCTCAATAGTCATTTTTTATATTAAAAATTATCTAACACAACAGCAAGATTTTCTCCAGCTATGGGGGAAAAACCTTTATTTCTATGTGTCCCATCAGGAGACCTACCCTTTTGTCACCTTTGTTTTAATAAGCCTTGGAATTAGCCATTTATAATTCTTCTTTCACCTCACTCTTTTTTAGATAAATCAGATATACCTAAATAGGGACACGGGATAAAGTTTGCAGTTCTGAAACAAAATAAGAAAAACTATTCACAGCTCTGTTACTCAATAATGGAGTCAACAATAAGAGGCATTTCACATGGTTATGTATTAACCAGACGTTTCCAGTTTCTTCCAAATCATATTTTGGAAGTATTTGGAAGACTTTGCCTATAGTTTAACCAAATCTTCTTTTATTAGCACTCTTACTTTTTTTTTTTCTTTTTCTTTTTTTTTTTTTTTTTTGAGACGGAGTCTTGCTTTGTCACCCAGGCTGGAGTGCAATGGCGCAATCTCGGCTCACTGCAACCTCCACTTCCCAGGTTCAAGCAATTCTCCTGCCTCAGCCTCCCAAGTAGCTGGTACTACAGACATGAGCCACCACACCAGGCTAATTTTTGTGTTTTTCAGTGGAAACGGGGTTTTACCATATTGGCCAGGCTGGCCTGGAACTCCTGACTTCAAGTGATCCGCCTGCCTCCTCCTCTCAAAATGCTAGAATTACAGGAGTGAGCCACCGCGCCCAGCCTTCATTCTTACATTGTCCATGCATGTCTAGAATGGCTTCTGTGTTAGTGAATAACTCACATGCACCAGTTGATCCTTTCCGGGGGGCTACCTGAATGGAACTTTCTTTCACAGCATTTCTGGCAGCTGTGAAGGAATCACTCTGATCTAGCAGAAGTCTCCTCACTTTTACCCTCTGCCTCTTCTGTGGAGAGAAGCGCTGTGGGCCAACCTCCATCGCAGCTGACGAAGTGGACTGGCTCCTGGTGGAAGAAGGAAAGAGCCATGTCTACTTCAGAAGGTCTGAGCTGACTCTGCCTCCAGGTGTTCCCAGCAAGAGATGTGCACTGCCTGTGGGCCCAGGGCCTCTATGCCTATCTCTCACCCTCAGACTGGAAATCAACCAACAGTAATTTGGAATGTTGGTGGCTACGTGGCCTAATCTAATAGAGGGAAAAGAACGGTGGTTGACTCCTGCCTTCTCTTGGGGAAAGACAAGCCAGGAACCACAAACTTTTTTTTCCTCCCTTTTTATAAGCTCACTGTTTACCCAAGTTAGCTTTAGAAATGCTTACTTTGACTCTAGAAAAGGAGCACTCTATTTTCCCACAAATCGTTCACTGAGCCACTCGCCTACGGAGTCTCGCTCAGTCGCCCAGGATGGAGTGCAGTGACGCGATCTCAGCTCACTGCAAGCTCCGCCTCCCGGGTTCACGCCATTCTCCTGACTCAGCCTCCCAACCTATGCCTCTTTCTTGCAAAACAACAATGATGACACACTCATTATTAAACTTATTGTAAGTTTTATTTGATTACAACTCAAATTTTTTTCACTTCTGCGTAGTCTCCACTGTTTGCTATTTATACAAGAAATATGTGGCTAGGTACAGTGGCTCACACCTGTAATCGCCACACTTTAGGAGGCTGAGGTGGGCAGATCACTTGAGGTCAGGAGTTTGAGACCAGCCAGGTGAACATGGTGAAACCTTGTCTCTAGTAAGAGTACAAAAATTAGCCAGACGTGGTGGAAGGCGCCTGTAATCCTAACCACTCAGGAGGCTGAGGCAGGAGAATCACTTGAACCAGGGAGGTGGAGGTTACAGTGAGCCAAGACTGCACCATTGCACTCCAGCCTGGGTGACAGAATGAGACTCCACTTAAAAAAAAAAAAAAAATCAAAATTGAAAAGTATATGCATACTAGGGAAACAATTAACTTTAAAGTAAAGCGGAGGTGGTGGAAAGTGCAAAACAAAAGTTGATAAAACCTGCTGAACTCCGAGTGGTAGCTATCTTTGGGGAGGGGTGGGTAGACTGCAAGTCATTTTTCCCCTTTCTTGCTGTGTTTCTCCATTTTTCACTTTTTCTTTAATAAGCATGTGTTTCCAAAGTTCTACCTCCCATTTGCTCAGTAAATAATGACATGCATGTGCCCTTTTGACTCTCTTGCAATTTTTTGGAATCACCCCAGGTTCTTCTAAAGCCTTGTTGTTCATTGTTCTTGGATCATGTGGGAAGGCCGTGATTTGGATAAGTGTCTGACTATATGTTTTGGATGCTTCTGTACTTAAGAATTAAGATGGGTGGGAGAATGAGTAACACGGTGACTGAAAAATTAGAAAAGTGATTCATAAAATGTACCCAGATATCATGTCTTGCTCAGTTCTCTAAATGTCTCTCCACATTTTAGCCTCAGTTAACATCATTGTGCTTTTCCCTGAGGGGACAGGACTGCTGAGGTCAATGCTGTGCATTCCAAATCCTCGAAACAAGCTGACTTATGTCTTCAGTCCAAGAGTGTATACAATTCCTTAACAGAATCCAGAAGACTTTGGGGTCCAAATACATTTGCTTTATTGCCCATTTTCTGCCACTCCTATTGCCTTGGTTCTCTCACTAAAGAAAACATTTCTACCACATATTTCTAAGAAAAGAAAAACTCCAAAAGATAGGGACAAGGGCTCTAAGGTCACTTTAATCATTAATTGGTGCATGAATTTTGTTAAGGCACATATCTAGGCATAAGAATCCAAGAGACAGCTCATGTCTTCAATGAGATCAAGATCTAATGAAGCAGAATGATAGAAAAGCAATTATAATATTCTCTACAAAGTGAAATATGGGTCAACACAGAGGCTTTAAGAATACACAGGAGACTTCACTCAGCTGAAGTTGAGGATATGACCAGAGAAGACTTCCCAAAAAAGGCAGAGCCCTGAAGGAAAAATAGGAGATAGGGGTGGGGAGAGAAGGGTGGGCATTGCAGGCAGAGAGAATGTTGTGTTCAAAGACTGGACCAAGACAGACTCACTATGAGTACTTCAGAATGGGTTGGCCATAGAATACAAGGAAAAGAGAAAGAGAAGATACAGCTGAAGAGGACAGTGGGGACCTAGCATGCTATGCTAGGTGAGGTTAGTAGGCAAAGTATTGTATTGTTTTTAAACAAATGAAAGATATGATCAGATATTATACAGTTTTAGAGCTAGAAAGGATCTTAGAAATAATTTGGTGTGTCATCTTGCAATTGAGATCACCGACACCCAGAGAAGTGAAGTGACTTGACAATGTCACGCAGCCTGCTAAGGGTAGTGTTGAATCAAGAACTATTTGGGATGCTTTCCAATCCATCACGTCTTTCCCAGTAGGGCTGATTGCAATCCTGTGAGTGGAGCCATATCCTCCAGAGTTTTGCATGAGACTGTACATTCAGGATACAGGCTTATGTCCTCACGAGGCAGTTGCAAGTTTGGCCTCCTTCAATGTGAGAAGAGGAGTCACCATCAACAAGGATTTTCCAAGCATTTCTGAAACCAGGGCAATGTTCAAGATTGAAAGAAATAGAAGAACTTAAGAAAAGAATGAAAAAGTGGGTTCATCAGAGCAGAAGCCCTGTTCTTTCAGCATCTTCTGTTCCACTGCTTTTCATTCAAATAACCTCAACCTCCTTCCTCTCACTTTTTTCATGTCCCTTGTTTTATTCTGGTCTCTGTTTTTATCCTTTCCTTCCCATTACTCTCAATTCCTCCTTTCCTATGCCCTAAATGGTAGGCAGACATGGTCAGAATAAGGACTGAGGGAGAAGAAGGTTAGGATCATGAGGAGTGAGCTCAAAATGACCTAAGTTTCTTTCTTTTCCCAATTCCAGCTTCCAGCCCAATATTAACCTCCTTCCCCTGACCTATTGACAGGCTGCTGTCACACAGTGGGAACCCCAGCCATGCCAGTAAAGCCCATAGTCAGTGCCACTGCATCCTCAAGGCTGAGCAGTTGAGCCATTGACTCCCCTGATCCTCCCACCAGAGATGAAAAGTGACCCAAACACTAAGCTGACCAGCATTTCAGCTTCTTCTGCGCCGCCTAGGTGGAGCAAGTGGAGGGAAGCGAGGCACTTGGAGGTCAGCCATTCCTGGCTGGCCAGGCCTGGCTGCTGGGCCCTGGCAAGCACAGCAGAGAAGCTGGAGCTGCTGCCCCCACCTGAAGCCAGTCTGGGCTCTGGGACCTGGACCTGGCTGGATGAGTGGGAGAAGAGAGGAACATCTCCTTATCCTCTGCTCTTTTGAACTTTTTTGGCTGCCAGCGGGAAGACCTTCAGGGACCGGGGCACTGCGAGAAAGGAGAAGATGACGCTTCTCAGGAGGGAGTCACCAGGCCTCTGCATGATGTATCAGCCCTCAGAAGCCAATCTCGCTTGCAGATAAAGCGCATTTGTTTTGTCCAGCTTGGAGCTGACAAGAGGAGGTTTGCTGGCGGGATGGCTTCCGGCCTGTTCATCCCTCTTCTGGTAAAACCACCTCTTAGGGGAAGGCGTCTAGGTTGTTTCCTCTCCTCTGTGGCTGCTAAGCACCTGCTGGGCGTGGAGCCTTCTGCTGGCTCCAAACAGCCTCCACCCCACAGGGACTTCTTGCCGCAGCCACCTGAGCCACACAGGCTTCTAGCAGCAGGCTTGTTGACAGGGAGCAAATGACTGATGAGACTAGAGGATCTCACCCCCTTCCCAGGAAGAAGATGAAAGCAGCAGTGGGGTCAAATCCAGCAGAGGCGATTCCCGCTCTGCCTGGCAGCACAGGCTGGGCCTGATGGAGCATTGGAAAGGAATGTGCCCATGAGAAGAGGGCAAACAGAGTCTCTGCTCTTGTCCTTGTCATCAGTCTGGCAACCTAGAAAGTCCTGGAGTCTATGGGAAAATCAGCTCTAGCCTTTTTACGTTCTGATTTAAGTTTAACAGATTACATATTAGTGCTTCCTGCATTTGCGTTTAACAAAATAGCCCGATTGTAAACACATCGTTCTTTTCTATACCAAGTGGTTCCGCTTCTTTTTGTAAGTTCACATTGGAAGATCATTTATTGGGTCATTCAGTGACTCTATAAATAATGTTGAGTGCCTACATTGCCTTGCAGTGATAATGCAGAAACCTCACAACTTTTCTCCTTGTCTTCACTTTTACTTCCAATCTTTGCCCAATGACAATACCACAGACACCGTTCTAAAGTGCAACTCTGACCACACTAAAAACTACGCAACAGAAGACATTCTCAAATCAGTCTGGTAGGTGAGACCTTTACAATCTACCTTCAAAATTTCACCACTAGGCACACTGATGCAGGTCATGCTGAGCTACTAGTTTTTCCCTGAATGTAACAATAATAGCTGTGATGGTTAATACTGAGTGTCAACTTGATTGGATCGAGGATGGAAAGTATTGTTCCTGGGTAAGTCTGTGAGGGTATTGCCAAGGGAGGTTAACATTTGAGTCAGTGGACTGGGAAAGGCAGACCCACCCTTAGTCTGGGTGGGCACCATCTACTCAGCTGCCAGAGCGGCCAGAATAAAAGCAGGCAGAAGAATGTGAAAAGGCTAGGCTGGCTTAGCCTCCCAGCCTACATCTTTCTACCATGCTGGATGCTTCCTACCCTCAAACATCGGACTCTAGCTTCTTCAGCTTTGAGACTTGGACTGGCTTCCTTGCTCCTGAGCCTATTTTGGGAGCTTGTGATGGTGTGAGTTATTACACCTTAATAAATTCCCCTTTACATAGACATCTATCCTATTAGTTCTGTCCCTCTAGAGAGCCTTGAAATACAATGGCTAATGCAGGGAGAATTTACTGTGTACTGGTGACTCATTCAATTGGCATAAACAGGTTTTTTTTTTTTTTTTTTTTTTTTTTTTTGGTAACCAAAACTTTAATCCCAAGGATTCTCACAAAATATATTACAAATGACAGCATGAAAACAACTTTTTGCATAGTAACTCAAAGTTTGCTTCTACAAAATACCCTTAACTGGCAGGACATTAGTATTTTGAAATCTCAAATTTCCTAGTGAAGAATGTTGCAAACAGCCATGTCTTCATATATAGCAATTACATAAGGAACTTATGACCTAAAGTAAAGGTAAACTTATTTCAAATTTAACAGATTCTATACCAACTTGGCAACCTCTCCCAGGGTGAAAACTAGTTGGATTTCTCAAAAACCTCTAATTTAGTTTGATGTTACAGCTTTTCTTTTTATCCATTGGCTTGTGTTCCACAGCAACTTTTACCACTTGCTTAACTATAGCTGCATACTATATCACAGCTATGGAAAAAAAGTAAATCTTAGTTCCATTTTGGCCAGTTTTGTTTCTGTATTTTTTTAAATTACATTTCTACTGGGCAGGATTTAGAGGTTTATCATCAGTCTATGCATAACTCAAATTCAAAGCAAATTCGATTTTGCTTAAGGGAACATCATAAAGTAACAATTCTTGGTGTTACATGCTTCATAGAATCCATTTCAAACCACAGAGAATTGAACCTTTGTGTGTCACTGTGCCAAAAAGCAAACAAATTTGAAAAGTTAAAACATCTTTAAAATGTACCATGCTTATGAAGTCTCAAACAAAACTTGAGTTTTCTGCACATACTCTTGTCAAATGAAGTTATTTCCTGTACACAACTTCTCTTGCAAACTGATCTTCTATTTCCTTTCATTCACCTTAGACTGGCTGAGACCTAGAGAAGGATCGGGATGGCTTGTGATTTTTCTCCCAAGACAGTGATCTCCGTGTTTTCTCCTATCTCTAGAAAGGAAGACGCTCCCCCTGTGAGAGAAGCTTTTCCTTCTTGGACATCTGTGGAGAGGTGGAGGACTCCTATGATGATCATCTCGAGGGTGACAGTCTCAAGAGATAGGTGGGCCATCATTTCTACTTCTTTTTTCGCCATTCGACAGTTCTACTCTCACAGGGCAGTCACCCAGGGATCTTCCATCTAGCTCTCACACAGCGTCAGCTGCATCTTGGATTCAAATTCAACAAAAGCTAAGTCGGGAGGATTTCTAGCAACCTACACACTTCAGAGTGGTCCTTAGTTGCGAAAGCCCATTCCAATTAGGTTGCGTTGCCATTTTTCTGAGATAACCTCATAAACTTTGCCATTCACTAAACAGAAATCATGCTGCATTTCAAGAGCTAAGGTAAAAAGTGCTGAGGTTCAAATCCACATGCTCCAATGGACCTTACTGCTTCCCTCTTGCTCAACTCCCACTGATGCTCTTGCTTACCAGGCATCCAGGAAATGGCAGATAAACAGCTCTTTGAGGGTAGATGCTATCATGATACTTATTTTGAAAAAAAACAACAACAACAAAACAACGCAATGAAGGTACTGGAAGAGTAAGTAACTTACCTCTGGTACTATAACTAGTAAGTTGCTGAGCTGGCATTTCAACCAAGCAATCTCTCACAGGGTCTGTGTTCTTAAGCACTACATTATTGTCTTGTGACTTTGCCCATCTGTTCCCCCTGCTCTTCCTCACCTTGTCAGTCCAGCACACACATATGCATGCTTCAATACCCAGATCAACTACGACATCCCCTATAAAGCCTTTGTCCCTCCCACAGAGAGACACTTCCATGCCACATACCTTTATTCTTTCACTCAAGTTGAATTCTGCCCTATTAAGATGTAGATTACACTGGCTCAGATCCCCAGTTTTTTAGACAATGGGAATCCAAAACCCTTCCCCAGTATTTCTATGCATTCCTGGGAAGACTTCGAATGTGATGGGTAATTTTATGTGTCAACTTGACTGAATCAGAAAATGCCCAGACATTTGGCCAGAGGGTGTTCAGGGTGTGTCAATGAGGATGTTCCTGAATGAGATTTACATTTGAATCAGCCAGGAGGGTGGCTCATGCCTATAATCCTATCACTTTGGGAGGCTGAGGTGGGAGGATTGCTTGAGCCCAGAGATCTGAGACCAGCCTGGACAACATAGTGAGAACTTGACTTTACAAAAAATTAACTGGGCATAGTGGTGCATGCCTGTAGTCCCAGCTACTTGGGAAGCTGAGGAGGGAGGATCACTTGAATCCAGGAGGTTGAGGCTGCAAGAGCCAATGTTGCGCCACTGCATTCCAGCCTGGGCGGCAGAGCAAGATTCTGTCTCAAAAAAAAAACAAAAAAAACAAAAAAAAAAAACAAAATTGAATTAGTAGACTGGGTAAAGCAGATTGTGGCCCCTAAAATGGGTGGGCCTCATCTAACTGATTGAAGTCCTGAATAGAACAAAAAGACCGAGCAAAAGGAAACCCCTTCTATTTGACTGCTTAAACTAAGACATTGGTTTTTTTCTTGCCTTCAGACTCAGACAGAAAGCACTGGCAGGCTTCAGCTTTCAGACTAGAACTTATGCCATTGGTTCCCTTGGGTCTGCAGCTTGCTGACTGCAGATCTGGGGACTTCTCAGCTTCATAATAAATCTTTGTATATACATACACACACGCATGCACACACGCACACATACACACATCTATTGGTTTTGTTCCTCTGAAAACTCTAATACAATAATAAATATTTATTGTATAGTAAATAACAAATAAATGATACTATGGGTGAATTTTTATATTGATTTGCATTACTTAATGATTATAAGTGTATTTAGGTTGTTTAATTTATCTTGATTCAATTTTGGTCATTTATGTTCTAGAAAAAATTGTCCTTAAAATTACCAAATTTATTGGCATAAACTTCCCTTATGGCTTTAAAAATCTCTAGTCTTCTGTAATTTTAGTGCTTATTTCTTCCTAATATTGTTTATTTGTATATTTGTCCTTTTTTCTTGATTAATTTTGTCAACAGTTTGTCATTGTATTAAGATTTTCAAACTGGTGTTGGTTTTCTATTTAATGACTTTTTACCCTTTTCAAAAATTATTTTCTTAATTTACTTTCTTTGGATTTTTTCTCTTGTTCTTTTTCTAAATTTTGGGTTGAATGCTTAGTTCATCAATTTTCAGTCTTTTTTTTATTTTTTATTTTTTTTCAGATGAAGTTTCATTCTTATCACCCAGGCTGGAGTGCAGTGGTGCAATCTTGGCTCACTGAAACCCTCTGCCTCCTGGATTCAAGCGATTTTCCTGCCTTAGCCTCCTGAGTAGCTGGGATTACAGGCGTGAGCCACCGCATCCAGCCTTTTTTTTTTTTTTTTTTAATGGAGAGAACTGGAGTAATCTTCCTATAATTGTGGAGTAGTCAATTTCTCCTTATAATTTTTTTCCACACTGAAGCTAAATGTTTAGATATACACAGATTCAGAATTTAACATATTATTAATAAACTGTTCCTTTTATTATTAAATAATAACTTCATCTCTCATAATATTTTTTGCCTTAAATTTCACTTTAAGTAATATTAATATTAGCAATATTAAAGATATTAATATTGCAACATTAATATCTTTTGAGGGGTCATTAATTGCCTGACATACACATTTTCCATCCCTTTATTTTCTTATGTTTTGCCCTATACTTTCTTTATATCTCTTTTTATTTCTTCTCTTTTTCTTTCTTCTGCTTTTCAATTTGTTTTTATTTTACTAGATTCTTTAGTTGAATACACATTCACTCCTCTTCTTCATAGTGGGCCTTTTACTTCTGTTGGTCAAACTGCTCTCCCTTCTCACATAAAGAATACCCACTTTCTTAGGTGCTTCACCCTCTCTCTAACACATGTTCTGAATAGGAGGTAGATTGTACCTGCCTCTCCGGCCCAGTGATTGGTATTGGTCAAGAGGTAGGAATCTGATTATGCTAGGCCAATCAGAGTTCTGCCCCAGGATTATTCAAACTGGAGCTGAAATAAATGGGGAGGCGGAGTGGGGGGACCTTTTCCTCTGTGATGGTGTAAATAAGAACCTTGATGCCACTCCACGGAGAAATTCACTCTGCAGTAGGAGAGAGTGCACCTGACACACAGATGGAAGCAGGAACAGGAGGAGAGAGAAAGAATCCTGGGACAACTGAGCACCAGCGACATCCATCCATACTTCCCATTGGTGAACCAACAGGTGTTCCTTTTTGTTCCAACTCGTTAAGGTTGGATTTGCTTCCATTCATAAGGTTCCTGAATAACATTTGTTTTAATGATGAAAAATAGGAGGGAATGACAGGAGGTATAAATGTAGCTTTCATTGCATCCTTTAAATTTTGCTATAAACTGTTCACATTACTGTTAATTTGTAAATTGACCAAGAGTATTTAGGAAAGTATTTTTTTTTCAAATGTATAGGGTTTCCTCTGTTTATGTTGTTTAAATTTATGCTGTTAGTTTCTAGTTTGGCTGCCTTGTAGACAAAGAATGTAACTCAACCCCAAGTTGTTTTTATTTTTGATGTGTATTGGGATTTTCATTATGGCCTGTTTTGAGGTCAGTTATGAGATCCGCTTTTGTAAATGATCCATAAGTGTCAAAAAGAAAGGTATGTTTTTGATGGCGTGTTATCAATGAATAGCTCTTAATACTATTAGTAATAAAAACATTAATGTTTTATTAAAAAGGTAACCTTAGTAACATTTAATGTCCCTTATTTTTAGTTTACTTAAACCATCAAATACTAAAAATGGCATATTAAATTCATCCACTATTATTGCATTTCTGGTGATTTCTACTAGTATATATAAGCTTATTGTTATTTGATTTACTTTTATGTGTTATTTTTGTTATATTTCAATATTGTTATTAAGTGCAAAACTGCTTCATGACTATAACACCTGTCTTGTTTATTTTACAGCTTATCAACAACATAAAATAACTTGCATTCATTTGATGTTTTTGCAGCTAATTAATGTTGTCTAAAGTAGATATTGTCAAATCAGTTTTTGGTTTGTTATTGCTCAATAAATATTTCCCCTTCTGTTACATTTAACTGTTCTCTTTCATTTTGCTTTTAGGTGTGTGTGATCATCAATTTTATTTGTCAGCTTGGCTGGGCCATGACACCCAGATATTTGGTCAAACATTATTCTGGATCTTTCTGAGGGTATTTTTTGGGTGAGTTTAACATTTAAATTGGTTTACTTTAAATACAGCAGATTGCCCTCCATGAGGTGAGTGGGCCTCATCCAATCAATTGAAGGCCTTAATAAAATAAGACTGAATTCCCTTGAGCAAGACAGAACTCTTCTAGCAGGCTTCAGACTTAAACTACAACATCAAGAGAGTGTAAGAGAGAGAAGAGATATAGATGTTGATACACACACACACTCTCTCACACACACACACATCCTGTTGGTCTTGTTTTCTTGGAGAATTCTGACTAATACAGTGTGTTTCTTAAAAAGAGCATGAAATACAGTTTTGCATATTAATCTAAAAATGATCATCTTTGTTTATTAACATAAATATCAGCAAATTTAAGTAAAAGCTGTTATGTTTGGTCATCCGTAATCTCATGTTCTCTCTTTTTAATTATCCCTGTTCTTTTCTTTCTTTGCCATATTTTAGTGTAAGTGCTGTGTAGTTTTATTTGCTTGTTTGGTTGGTTTTGGTTTTTTAATGAATTGGAAAGAAAATATGCAATTTTTAATTTTTCTGATGGTTACTTTTATATTTTTAAAATACATTCAGCCTATATTTTTCTAAGTGTCAATAATTAATACTTTTTAATTATTCAAAAAGTAAAGTAAAGATTGAAATAGAAACTTGCCTTTCCCAGAAAGTCCTCCATGAGTCCTATCCCAATCACAGTCCCTACACTTACCCTAAAAATGAACTCTATCCAGACTTTCCTCATAATCCCTTCCTGCATGCCTTTAGGGTTTGTTTTATCCCCGAGTGCACATCCTTTAGTCTTGCCTATCACTTATCTTTTAAGTCTTTTTTGGCCTTCACTTTCCCTCTATTCCTTTCTTTTCCTTATAAATCAAGCGTTGAAGAACCAAAGATTTTAACCTGTAGAGTTTCCTATGGCCTGTTTTTGCATAGCACATGCTCTTGGTGCAGTTCAACACATTTTTGGTCCTTTGAGTTTCCTGCAAAGGGACAGCTGGATCCAGAGACATTATGTGCCTCCTATTATTTTGCCAATCCCATTACCCCATTGGCAAGATAATAGGAGGCATATTATGTATGATTTCTCTGTTTTCATAACATTAGTAGCCACTGGTGATCAGAGTTGTAGGTTGAAGCATGGTAACATTAAATTCTATCATTTTGTTTTCATTTATTAGTGAAATAATTTTATGTTTCCTCTCCTCTACCATTTGGTTACACCATGGTACAGATCATGCACAAAAGAGCAGGATTCTTTTGTTTATTCACCCAGTTTTCAACTTAACATATTAATTCCCTGTTATCCTCAGAAAATGACCAATTGGTTTGTTTTAAAATATCCCATGGATTTAAGACTGTTAGATGAGTTTTGATCTATTCCAGTTTTTATCTTTAATAAAATGCAAAATATTCTATCTTTGACTAGTGGGATCCTCTTCCAATTGGTTATGAGGGTTTTGGTTTTTGCTTTTGATATGATCCTAATAAGCTTTTACAGCTTGCTTTCTTTTTAAATATATTTTATAATATATAAAATAATTTTATATTTAATGATATATATATATTTATCCATTTATTAAAATAAAATACTTTGCAATTTTATACTGCTATTTACTGATATTTTCCATTTAGAACTGCAGTGTTTTTGCTTTACCTCTTCTATGTTATATCTGTATCCCTCTTATTCCACTGTGAGAATTCTGGCTCTCAAATACACAAGAGATGATAGAAATAGAATACCTCATATTTACTCGCTTGCTTTATCCACTCTTCACATACAACTGTCTTAGAATGGCAACTTAATACTGCTACCACCAATTATAATTATTAGAAACAGTTCTAATTTTGATTTGCTCTTGTTCTTGCCATTCTTTCTCACAATTTTATGGTTGGGTTGTATCTATATTTTCAGATCTTTTAACGATTATGTATTATAACCACTTCCTTTTAAACCTCATATAGTCTTATTTTTGCAAATAATTATATGTTTAATACTTACCACGTGTCTTTAGGTTGTTGTCTTACCCATCATTTTGCTTGTCTAAAGCCTATGTTTTCAGTAGATTATTTATCAAATCTCATGGGAACAATATTTCTTGAGTTCTTAAAAGTTTACAACAGTTTATATTTATATTTGAAAGAAAATTTTACTGGACATAAAATTCTTGGCTCGTTTTTTTCCTCGACTATCTGAAATATGTTATTTCATTTTCTTCTTATGAAAACATTAATGTCAAAAGTCTGAGGATAATTTATATTTTCTTGTAAGTTATTATTTTTACCTAGACATCAAAAACATTTTTTTCTTTAATGTCCAGTAAACTTGCTAGAATATATCTTGGCATTGGTCATTCTTCTTAGATATACAATGTACTCTTTCAGTACAGTATTTCAAGTACTATTTTATTTTAGTGAAGTATCCTTGAATTATAGTCCTCGTTAGTCATTCTGTTCATTTGCTTCCCCCATTCTGTGGTGGCTGTTATATATATCAATATTTTGGATCTCCTTTTTCTGTCTTCAATATTTGTCACTTTCTTTCAATCCCTTTTTTGTCTTTTTCTTCTCTTGATTCTGACATTTTCTCTTTTATGTGTTCTATTTCACTTCAGGTATTTGTCGTATTTATCCATTCTTGCTTTTCTTCTAGTTTAGTCATTTCTAAAATGCTTTTTTTCTGGCTTGTTTAATTATTTATTGAGTTATGTCATCTCATTTCTTAGGTTTTCTAATTCGTGTTCATGTTCTTTCACCTATAGTATAATTTTCTTCATCTTTTCCATTGGTTTTGGAATAATCTATTACAGTTTCATCATTCAGGTTTATGAACATGTCTTTCTGGCATGATTTCATTGTCTGCAAGGATGTTATTCTACTTCTTAATCTCTTTTTTCCTATAATACCCCTGCAAGAGATTTGGCCTCAGTAATTTTCTGTTGCTTATTTTTATGTGAATTTAGCTTTTCTTAACTTTTAGAAAGAGGCTTGGCTCAGAGATCTCTTTTAACTTTACATTGGACAACCTCTTACATTGTTTTTGTGTAGTATTTTAAAATATAGTGGCTTATTTTCAAAAATTCCTGGCTCTGCTGCCTCTATACTTCTTCCATAAGTTTCTTTGGTATGAAGCCCTGGTGGGTCAGTTTTGAGATTTCATGGAGGTGTACTGTTTCAGTCACTTTAGGCCTTATAGGGAGTCCCATGCACTCACAAACTACTATAGAGTCAAAAGTTTGCTCAGATCTATCAACTTTCTCAAATCAGCTGACTGTGATCCCCAGGAAATAACTTGGGCTATGCAATTCTCTCACTCACAGGTCCCTCTGCTTTCTCTAGCACTGATGGAACACACAAACTTGTGGCTATGGTGATTTGTCACTTTTCATTTACATCTAGTTTGTGGAGATACCTTATCACGTAGTTTTTAAGATGATATTCATGAATTTTGTTTTGCTATCAACATGCTCTGTTTTTTTAATGTGGGGATTCAGGAATGTCCCAGAGCTATGCAGTCACCACCAAAGCCGTCTTTCCTAATTCTTAAGATGTTATTAACTTATACTCTCCGGACTAGCTGAAGTGCAGCTAATTAGTGTTTTCAGCTGTTCGTTTATTCCAGGAACATACATAAATGATCTATTTCCTGAGCTCTTTCTTATCCTGAAATTTCTTTCACATTTGAAAATGTAATGAGTATAGAACTCTTGAATCTCAACCATTTCCTTTAAAGTTCTGTACAAAGTATTCCTCTGTTCCCTAGTTCTCAGTATTGCAAAAAAGAAATTCTGTATCAGGTTTCTTCATGTATTTATTTAAGGTATTTTTGTGTTGTTATTGTTTATAAGTCTTGTTGTTATTGTTCATTTGATGATCTTTGTATAATTTTTTATTTGTATAATTTTAAAGTTTTATCAAAATATATCTAAATCAGCTTTGCCAAAACTGAATCCTGCAACAGTGATCTTCAAACTGACATACACACAGTCCTGATGGTATAGAAAGGGTTTCCAATTTGTATGTGGGCATAGATGTAAAGGAATTAATTTCCAGATTGTCAGCTTCTATATGTAAGTTTTCATAAAATTGATCTGCCTAGCAAAAGACATGCTGTCAAGACATCAAAAGTTTCTTCTTTTGTACTTCCCCTTTCACAATTACTCTTCTGCTACTGCTATAGTTTGAATATTTGGCCTTGCAAACATCATGTTGAAATTCTATCTCCGGTGTTGGAGATGGAGCCGGTGGGAGGTGTTTGTATTGTGGGGACAGATCCTTCATGAATGGCCTAGTGCCACGGTCACAAGAGTGAGGGAGTTCCCAGCCTTAGTTCCTATGAAAACTGGTTGTTGAAAAGAGCATGGCTCCTCCTCCTTCTCCTCCTTCTGCTTTTGTCTCTCTCTCTCTCTCTCTCTCTCTCACTCTCTCTCTCTATCTTTCTCTCCCCCTCCCCTCTCTCTCTCTCCTTCTCCCTGCTTTCACCATGGGATGGGCTTCCCTTTGCCTTCCACCATGAGTAGAAGGAGCTTAAGGCCCTCACCAGATGCAGATGTCAGCACCATGTTTCTAGTACAGTCTGCAGAACCGTGAGCCAAATACACTTCTTTTCTGTATAAATTACTCAGCCTCAAGTATTCCTTTATACCAACACAAATGAACTAAGACAGCCACTTTAGAAAAGAACTCTCTCAATCTAAATCTTAATAAGGTGGTGTAGTGGTTTTTAAAAAGTGGATGCTAGTCCTTTGACATGTCTTCCATCAAAAAGTGGAGTCCCCTTAGATTTGGGCTAGATTATAGTTGTTTTAACCAATAGAGGACAGTAGAAGGGATGCTATATGACTTCCAAGAGTAAGTCATAAAAGGCAATGCAGTTTTTGTTTGGCTTACAGGAAAACTTGTACTGGAGCTCTGAACTCCCTACGAAGTCTGACTGTACCAAGGCTGCAGTGGTGTAGCTCAAGCCACATGGAAAGGCTATGTGTGGGCCTTTGGATGGACAGTTTCAGCTAAGTCCAGACTTCAAGTAATTTCAGTACAGATACTGGGAACTTGAATGATAGTGTCCCCTCCAAAATTCATATGTTAAAATTTAATCAACAATGTAGTAGTATTAAGAGGTGAGATCTTTAAGAGGTGATTAACTCAAAAGGGCTGAGCCCTCATAGATTGGATTAGGGCTTCTATAAAAGGGTGAGAGGGAGTGATTTTGCTATCTTCTATGCTTCCACCATATGAGGACACAGAAGCCCCCACAAGACAGACAATCTGCTGGCACTTTGATCTTAGACATTCCAACCTCTACAACCATGAGAAATAAATTTCTGTGCTTTAAACCCAGTCTGTGGTGTTCTGTTATAGCAGCACAAGTAGACTAAGATGAGAAGCTTCTAGACAATTCTGGTCCCCAGCTTAGGGTCACACAAGCCTTTGATTTTTCTCAGCTGATTCCCCACACATCAAGGAGAGGAGATAAGCATCCTCACTATGACCTGACCAATTCTTAACTGCAGAATCTGTAAATAATAAAAAAAGAAATGGTTGTTTACCTCTGAGTTTGGGGATGGTTTCTTATGTAACAACAGGAACTGACCCAGGTGCATTGGCCCAGGGTTTAAAAACTTCCAGGGCACCAAACAAAGGAACCATTTGGAATGTTGGAATAGATGTTGATAAAAATGAAGGACTCTAACGACTGGCTAGCACACATTGTTACATGACATGTGGCTCCTAATCCTTTCCTTTCGACAAAATTATAGCAAGACTTTATAGATTTATTAGCTGTTAGATAATTAAAATAATTTTTGATGTTTGGTAGCTATGTGACTTTTGGTACATAAGTCATAAGTCAAAGAATATATAGTATTGGCTATAACAAAAATCTTTCTAGTCCTATTTATGTAAACAAAATTTCATTGCATTTGCATTCATAAAAATAAAAAATAAGAATAGAGTGGATACGAGATCATGTTTCATTCTAGTGTAATAATCACTCAGGATCTGTGAACTGACTGACCAAAAGATAAATAGACCTAAACATCTCATTAAGAACAACATTTCCAATAAAAATCATACTTCTTACAGTTAACTATTATTTATCAAAATGTGTGATAGTCAGGTGCAGTGACTCAAACCTATAATCCCAGCACTTTGGGAGGCTGAGGTGGGTGGATCACTTGAGCTTAGGAGCTCGAGACAAGCCTGGGAAACACACCAAAATCCCATCTCTACTAAAACCACAAAAATTAGCAGAGTGTGTGCACCTGTAGTCCCAGCTACTCGGGAGGCTAAAGTGGTGAGATCACTTAAGTCCAGGTCAATGCTACAGTGAGCCATGATTGTGCCACTTTACTCCAGCTTACGTCAGAGCGAGACTGTCTCAAAAAAAAAAAAAAAGGTGATGTAGTTACATCATTTTAATCAGTCAATAACAGCAATTGTAATTATATCTCAAACTAGAAAAAAAATGTTTAACACTTACAGCCTATGGTCACAGAAAAATTTTCTATCTTTATTGAGGTATAACTAGCAAAAATTACATATATTTAGTGTGTACAATGTGTTTTTATATATGTATGTATTGTGAAATGATTACCACAGTAAAACTAATTAACATATTCATCACTTCACATAATTTGTGAGTTTTGGCGTGGGGAAAAGAGGAGATAATGGTCAAAGGGTACAAATCTTCGGCTCTAAGATGAATGATTACTGGAGATATAATGTATAGCACGGTGACTGTAGTTAATAATAATATACTGTATACTTGAAATCTTCTAAGAGGGAAGATCTCAAGTTTTGTCAGAAAACTTTTTCAAGTTTAAATTTTTAAATGTATCAATTTTAAATTTAAATGTATATCATGTTTCTGCTGTTGAAAATATGATAATCAATATTTTAAAAATCCATGCTTAAAATATATCCTACAGGGAAAGGAAAATCAAACTGAAAAATCTGAAAAGCTATTTTAAATTTTCAACTGTTAAAGATGAGCTTGTTCATGTACTTTTTAAAGTAGATAGTGGTCATTATGAAAATAAGCAAAATATTTAGATTACACTGGACACATTTTAAGTAGTGATCATATATTTTTGTCTTGAAATATTAATGTTCATAATACACTAGAAAGATCCTTTGCAACTATTTAAACTTATGATCTCAACTTTAAAAGGTATGAAGCAGCCAGGTGCAGTGGCTCACACCTGTAATCCCAGAACTTTGGGAGGCCAAGGTGGGAAGATCACTTGAGCCCAGGAATTCGAGTCTAGCCTGGGCAACATAGTGATACCCCGTCTCTACAAAAAATATGAAAAATTAGCCAGGTGTGGTGTCATGCACCTGTAGTCCCAGCTATTCGACGGGTGGGGGGAGCCTGAGGTGGGAGGATTGCCTAAGCCCAGGAGGTGGAGGCTGCTGTGAATTCTGATTGCACTACTGTACTCCAGCTTAGGTAACAGAGTGAGACCCTGTCTCAAAAACAAACAAACAAACAAACAAACAAACAAACAAACAAAGGTGTGAAGTATTTACATTTCTTTATTACCTTTCTTTACCTCATTGAGCCTTTTTAATCTCTTCCTACATCTCAAACAACTTACTTTTAATCTTAGTCTATTGTCTCATCATCTTCTCTTTCCTTTTATTTGATAAAGGACATGTTTTGAGAATTTTATCGAGAACACAAAACAGATGCTTTCAAAGATTTATTTTGTATTCTTTCAGTTAACTGTTTTTTCTAACACAAGTTTTCCTTGGTATCTTACATGAGCTCTTTGTTCTTTCTTATATTTCCTAAGATTTTCACAAGCCATTTGTTGAGTTTTTTCCCCTTGTTGGTTCATGTGCTCTGATTATCTATCTCCTCCTCAGATGTGTGATTTTATTACTGTATGTAAACAATGGAGGTGGTTGGACATCCCCAGCTGCATTTCTTCCTAATCTTGCTATATCTTTTAGGATTCTATATGTGACTGGGTTGATGCAAATTCTCTCTACAGATTACAAAACCCTTGACTAGTACTCCTGTTGATGTTATTGAAATCTTGCATTTTTTTAGTTTTTTCATAATAAAGTCAGTAGGGAATTATTAACCAGTCACCCTAGTAATCTATATGTTAGGATGAGAAGCTTTCAAATGTTTATATCAATATAGCAATCTTTGTTTTTATAGAGTCATAAGGGGAATGCAGTGTGTAGAGAATGCCTCAAGTGGCAGGAAGAGGTGTGTGGCAACGAATCCCAGCTCACAGTTCACTGAAAATCAGCATGCTGTAAGATGCTGATCTTTGATTCAAGCATTTCCTTAGCCCAGCTGCTGCCTAAGAGCCTTTAATTAGAAGAAACACAATACTTTTAAAACTATGATGTTGGCTAGCATCCATTTGTATTTGGTTCTTACAAAGGCCAATATTTAATGCCATCAGAGCTCACTCTGGGGAGAGTTTGCGCCTAACCTCCCAGAGCCAAAAGTATCCCCCAGACACAAACACAAACGTAGGTTCCATTCTACACTAAGTTGAAGCAACGTATTATTTTTCGATAATCAGCAAAGTTGTAAAGAAAACAAGTGTGCAAAAGGCGTTTCTCCGAAGTGCTGAGCTATGCAGATGACACCTATGGCATTTTCCTCTCAGTACCTCCTCAATCCACAATAGTTAACATGTGAAACTCCATGCGAGCATGGTATGACCCTCACCCTCCACTCAGCTGATCGACCCAGAACCGGGCACCAGATCGAAGCTAGACCAATCCAGATTCCCATCTCTCCAGCGACAGCTGACTTTCCAGGGGTGAGCACCTATCCCAAGCCCTGCCAGTAAGTCCCACACTGAATACTTGGGCTTGGAACTGAATTAGATCAGTCTCTTCTCAGTGGTGAAGGGAGAAACTCAAGTCATATTGTCTACCAAGTGGAGAAAGCCAGATGACAGTAGGAGAGCGTTCCAGTTAAAATGGAGGCGCAAGACCAGGTGCGGTGGCTCACGCCTGTAATCCCAGCACTTTGGGAGGCCGAGACGGGTAGATCACGCGGTCAGCAGATCAAGAGCATCCTGGCCAACATGGGGAAACCCTGTCTCTACTAAAAATACAAAAATTAGCTGGGTGTGGTGGCATGTGCCTGTAATCCCAGCTACTCCGGAGGCTGAGGCAGGAGAGTGGTTTGAACCCGGGAGGCAGAGGTTGCAGCGAGCTAGAGATCAAGCCACTACAGTCCAGCCTGGCGACAGAGTGAGACTCCGTTAGGAAAAAAAAAAAAAAAAAAAAAGGAGACTCATCTGCAACCCTGCTACTTCTTGTTTGTTGTTGTTGTTTGTTTGTTTGAAATGGAATCTTGCTCTGCCACCAGGCTGGAGCGCAGTGGCCTGATCTTGGCTCACTGCAACCTCTGCCTCCGGAGTTCAAGTGATTCTCCTGCCTCAGTCTCCAAGTAGCTGGGATTACAGGCGCCTGCCATCATGCACAGGTAATTTTTGTATTTTCAGTAGAGACGGGGTTTCACCGTGTTAGCCAGGATGATCTCGATCTGCTGACCACGTGATCTGCCCTCCTCCGCTTCCCAAAGTGCTGGGATTACAGGCTTGAGCCACTGCACCCAGCCTACCCTACTACTTCTATAGCTAATGTCTTTAACTCTTCCTTGGATTTCCCTTGAGGATCAAGAATCTTGAGAACAAATTCTCATTCTTGGTTAAAATGGTTTTAGTTTGATATCTAGATTTGCAAACAATGAATTCCTGACTTATAAAATCAGGTTTATCAGGTCTGACTACAAATGAGTTACCAGTCTTTATTTTTATGAAACAGAAAGCTATATTATTTCTCTTGCTCATTGAATCTTTTCTTTCGTCTATTTCTTGTAGTTTTCTTTTTTACCCCACTTGGGGTTAAAAAAATCCTTCTTTCAAAATGGCCTCTTACAAACAGGGATTGCTCTGAGAGTTTATCTACATAGGACTGTTCCCACATGCACAATGCTTGATAACTGCAGTAAAATATCCAGCGGTTGCGCCTTCTACTGCCAAAATTCTCTTAGAAATGGAAACCAGAACAGCCTTTTTTTTTTTAGATAGGCCATATGCCAAGATTTTGTTCATTTAAGAAAAAATATAGGAAGCAAAACAAATGAAAGAAAAACAAGTCATGGCCTCAAGAAAAATTGTGCACATCATTCCACAGCTGCTACACTGCACAGTGGACACATGGCTACCACATAGCACATGGAGGGCTCACCAGAAAGCTAGGAAATCACTGTTCCTGCCCCAAAGGCAGAAGCCATGAGAACGAGTGTCCCCATGACCAGAAAGGGAGATGGGGTGAGATGGGATGGGATGGATGTGTGTGCGTGTGCACGCACGCGCATTCATGGTTTCAGTATCTCAAGCAATTAGGATTGTGAATAAAAACAGAAATTTTCCCAGGAGACACACCAGAAACTGGCAGAAACTAATGAAGGCAGTAGGAAGAAAGAGTGGTACTCTCGGTCGGGCGCAGTGGCTCAAGCCTGTAATCCCAGCACTTTGGAAGGCGGAGGCGGGTGGATCACGAAGTCAGGAGATCGAGACCATCCTGGCTAACATGGTGAAACCCCGTCTCTAGTAAAAAATACAAAAAACTAGCTGGCGAGGTGGCAGGCGCCTGTAGTCCCAGCTACTCGGGAGGCTGAGGCAGGAGAATGGCGTGAACCTGGGAGGCGGAGCTTGCAGTGAGCTGAGATCCGGCCACTGCACTCCAGCCTGGGAGACAGAGCGAGACTCCATCTCAAAAAAAAAAAAAAAAAAAGAGTGGTAGTCTCACTATTATTCATGATTAGCCACATACCAGCTTTGGCATAGCCACTCTACAACATCCCTAGCTTGTCTTTCCAGCCTCCATTCTCAATTGCATTTCAATGTCACCCTCAAGGAGTCCTCTCCAGTGGATTCTTTCATTGTCAAAGTAACTCCTACTGGAAATGAAATTCTCTCAGAAGGAATACACATGAACCAAATAGGGGTGGCTCTTTGTTCCACTTCTTCTGAAACATAGCAGGTGCTAATTTCCATCTCCATCTCCCATTTAAAAATAGATGTAATTAAAGTTTTCTTCTTGCTCTTCCATACACAGGCACCAGTTAGCTCTTACTCTTTGAGAGTTGCTTGCACAAAACCTAGAAATGAACATCAGTCCCTGTTTACATAGAAATGAACATCAGTCCCTGTTTACATAGCAAAAAGGTGCTATGTAATTACGCCCAGCTAATTTTTGTATTTTTAGTAGAGATGGGGTTTCACCATGTTGGCCAGGCTGGTCTCGAATTTCTGACCTCAGGTGATCCACCCACCTCTTATGAACCAAGATCTCAGACCTCTTCTTCATCCTTTCTTTGAATTTCTTCTATTCATCCAGAAGATGCTGCTCTTGCTGCAGACGTTGACTGCAACTTCTAGCACATGGAGTTAATTAATTGCCAATTTGGTCAAAACAATCAGTCTTGCTGTATTTGTTTTAGCGTCTTCTCCTTTCTAGTTATATACAGAAGAGGAAACCACAGAATTAGGTATTGAGGTCATGCCACAAAAATGGACAGTCACAGCAACACGTAGGACACAAACAGAAGTCCATCGCCAATTACAAAACTTGAACTCAGGAGCCAAGCCCTGTTGCCCACTATGTGTTTGAGATAAGGTAGCAGAGCACATCCAGGAATCAGGCTGGGAAGATATTCTCTGAAGTTTGTTGGTTGCTTCCTCTGTCCAGAAAGTTCTTATGTATAAGACCCAGAACAAGAAGCCACAGATGACAGACAAGGGCAATTCCTTTTTTTTTTTGAGATGGAGCCTCACTCTGTCACCCAGGCAGGAGTGCAATGGTGTGGTCTCGACTTACTGCAACCTCCACCTCCCAGGTTCAAGCGATTCTCCTGCCTCAGCCTCCCAAGTAACTGGGATTACAGGCACATGCCACCACGCCCAGCTAATTTTTGTATTTTTAGTAGAGATGGGGTTTCGCCATGTTGGCCAGGCTGGTCTCAAATTCCTGACCTCAGGTGATCCACCCACCTCGGCCTCCCAAAGTGCTGAGATTACAGGCATGAGCCACTGTGCCCGGCCACAAGGGCAATTCTTATAGGAGATCTTCTTTTGCCAGGTTCTTCATCTCTGGTTGTTAAGTGAAGTAAGACAAGTAGGGCTGCATGGGTTGTGGCCTCTAGAGTCTCCAGCAGAGCTGCAGCTGTGGTCATGTTCCTACATTAGCATTGCCACATAGTGTACAATTGAAGACAGGCAGTAAGAAACAAGCCCAGGTTAGGCTGAGGCTCAAGAAAGTGCTTGGTCCGCTATTATTTAAAAATTCAGCTAATATGGAACATATTGGCTTGAATGCAGTTCATTTTGAAGAGTTAGAATCTTCTAGGAGTGAAGTCTGTTAACCCTGTCAGCCAGTACTGCAAACGTGTGGGGGTTCACATTGGCACATCAAAATTCAGTTCCAAGAACTTTTCTTACAAAGGAAAAGGACAATCCATATGTGACATGTTCTTTGCATCAGAGGCTGCCCACAGGTCGTAACTATAGGTGTGCAAGCCAGCAGCTAACCCTGGGAAACCCACACTGCCTTCGGGAAAAGCAATG
Source organism: Chlorocebus sabaeus (assembly GCF_047675955.1). NCBI lineage: Eukaryota > Metazoa > Chordata > Mammalia > Primates > Cercopithecidae > Chlorocebus > Chlorocebus sabaeus. The sequence continues at coordinate 99,749,276 of NC_132911.1, forward strand.
TGCCTGCGGGGGGTGGTCAGTCATAGCACACAAGGCCTCAGCCGCGAGGCCAGGAGTGCATCATTGACTCCTCCCATACTGTTTCCTCAAACATAAAACGAGAGATTGAATTAAACGATCTCTAAGGGCCGTGTCTGGGAGGAAAAGCCATGATTATTCTATGATTACTTAGTAGAATTCAGGGAACTCAGTGGCATATAAGGGTTTTGTTGTTGTTGTTAATTACTGCTGTGATAAATGACATACTTGGAACATTATTAGTGCAATAATCAGGTGCTAGACAGCACACAACGTACTCCTAATATTTTCTCTCGGGTCTTACAAAGTACAGACTGACATAGCAGAGATGATCAGTGTGTGAAGTAAGTCCCTTAATGAGAATTAGCTCTTTTTATGACAAGCCACATTTTGGTCACATCTCTTACATTGGCTTTCAGCCAGGGGGAAAAAAGTATTTGAGCTCAAGATAGGAAACATTACAAAAATTAATAAAATATTATAGCAGCTTTAATGGATGTTATTACCTTAGGGGTTGGGGGATGGGTGGTTACATACACAGTGTGACCCCTGAATCATTTGCTCATGAGAGAACTACATGAGTTCATATTGCAAGCAGGTTCCCGCATGTGTTTGCCAACCAAAATATGAGTGCTAAGTTCACACTAAGCTCAGGCTTTTGAAAGAAATTCAAGACTGATGAAAGAAAGAAAGAGAGAAAGACAGGCAGAGAGACGGGGGTGGTGGGGGAAGGGAGGGAGGAAGGGAGGAAGGGAGGGAGGAAGGAAGGAAGGAAGGAAGGAAGGAAGGAAGGAAGGAAGGAAGGAAGAAAGGACTAATAATGGTTATTTAAAAGTGTACAAAATTATAGACATGACATGTATTTCAAATTAGAATACTATACTAATTAGGTTAAACAGCTAAAGGCAAAGTTGTGGAGACATTAGGGAGACAAAAAGAAAACTTCAATAAAAACTACTAAAAGACTTACAGAAAACAGAGAAGCTATTAGATTCATGGAAAAAGAACAAGGCACTATAAAAAAAGAACATTAAAGAGAACAACAAATACTCTTGGAAATTAAACTATGAGAGCAGAAATTACACACACTCAATAAAAGTTTTGAAAATGAAAGTTGAGGAAATCTTGCAGAAATTGGAACAAGAAGACAAACAGATAGGAAATGGGGGGAGAATAAACTTAGAAAACAGTAACAAAAATAACATACAATCTAGAATTCCATACCCCAACCACACTGAGAGGTAAAATGTTCAAGCATGAAACTATCAAAACAAAATCAAAATAAAACACTCCCACAATGCACTCTTTCTCAGGAACCCGTGAGGGTTACTGAGCAAATGTCTCCCAGCTTTAACTTCCCCTTCCTCCTTCCTCGGATGCTGGGCTGGACTCTGCAACCATCATTTCTCCTTTTGCAGCGGGCTCCATGCTAGTCTCTGCCAATAGGGGGCGCCAGCGAGAGAGGCCGCAAGGCTGGAGGAGGAAGAAGGGATGTGTTCCTGTTGGCTTCTTGTTTCTGTAAATTTCATCCCAACTTAACGGTTCTCACCTGGGTAGCAACAGTTACTTCCAGTTAGCAGGTTTTATACATTATCCTTTCAGAGATAAAAGCTTTAATTGGTGCCCACTGCTCAGAGGCATGAATCCCAGCAATGTCTCCCCTCTAAGCTCCAGAGCCACCAATACTGGCTAAGCAATACTCCTTTCCCCAGGGTTCTGGATCTCAGCTCGGCAGGAACCCCTCTCTGAGCCTTCCTAATTGCTCCTTTATTTTCTCAGTCCTATTAGTAGCATCTGTTTCCTGTACTCTCTTTCTCTGTAATACCATACGTTTTGCCTTTTTTAGTTTACTTGCAATTCACTATATGATATCTTCCCTGTTAAAATAATTTGATGTTCTTTCCGCTTCTTGACTGGACCATGACTGATACAATGCTTCCCTAGAATGATGGAGCAAGTCGGGAAAGAGGAAGGCATGGGATCCAGGAATGAGATCCATACAAAAGTGGAAATATTTAAGAGGATGAAGAGAAACACCAAGACAATAGCCGTGCAGCTGACCTAGAGACCAACTCGTCCATTTTAGAGCACAACAAAGGGCTCTCAGAAAGATTTCTTCAAGAAGATGAAAGTCACAAAATACTTCATATGCTTAAATATGCTGAGGAGAGATTTATATTGCTGAAGGAAAGTTTGGGATTGAATAAATAATCAGAACGTAAGGACTAAACAAACAAAGAAAAACAAATGAAGAAAGAAGGGACTTAAAATGCCAGGGAAAAATGAATGCTAGGCAGCTAAGGATGAGTGTTCTCACTGTCTCTGGCTCTGCTATGAATAGCTTTTTCATGGACATAATAATGTAACTACTTATTACTGATCTCATTAGAATTTTACTACATATACATAGGGAGGTTTGGAAAATATAAAGTGTGTGTTTGCAAGTAAAAGAGGTCGCATTTGCATGTGAAAGAAAGTGAAATCCTCATTTTTCATAAGGGGAAAGTCAGCATATAGGCCTAAACTGAAAAAAGTAAAATTAAGAAGCTCACTTGTACAATGATAAGAATAATACTAATAATTGAGTCTGCCTTAACGGTTGTCAACATCAAATGAATTAATACATATGTAGCATTTAGAACAGTGCCTGACGAATGGTAAGAGCCATGCAAGTGTTTGTTGAGTGAATGAGCCATATGAATAATATAGGTAAACTTTTCTTTAGGTCTCACTGAAGGAACTTAAAACTGCATTTCTACTGCATTTCACCCATAGCTCAAAACAAGCAAGTACTTGAAAATTGTTTATTTTCTTGCTCCTCTTCTAGAAATCACCAGTGGTGAAAAAGATGATGCAATGAATCAAGTTTTTCCAGAATTTTAAGGGAGAGTTAAGAAACATCAGGAATGCTACCTGGAGTTAGCCAAACTGCCAGGTGAAGGGTATGATCCTCCAGACTGCCAATGCTGCCCAAGACTTCTGACCCCAAAGATGAAGAATTAGGGTCCAATGACAAAGTTAGAGGGAAGAGCCCACACAAGACCACCCTCTCTCTGACACCAACTAAGTTCAAGAGTTTTCTGAAACCACCCTGAGTTTCGATAACTCAATAGAAGACTCACAAACTCCACGAAACCCATTATATTCATGGTTACATTGATTATAGGGAAAAGATACATTGAAGTCAGTCAAAGGAAGAGATGTATAAGGTAGAGTCTAGCAAAATCCCCCAGAGTTCTGCCATCCCAGGAGGCTCACCTGAGCTTCTGTGTCTAGAATTTTATTGAGGCTTCATTACATATATATGATTAATTGATTGGTCTATTGATTGTCCACATGAATGAACTCAGTCTCTAGGTCATCTGATACCATGTAACTCAGAGCTAACAACCTAAATTCATAAAGTTGATCTTTCTTTTGTAGTCAGACCCCACCCTAAGACTATTGGGTGTGGTCATCCAAAGGAGGAGAAAAACAAGGGGGAGAGGACTTAAAGATGAGGGGAGGCAAGGAGAGGAAGGGACAGGGCAAGAAGTTTTCCTCTGGAAAAAAAGAGATTAATTCCCCAAGCTCGTGACCACAACTCAGTAATAACTACCATTTACTTCTCCCTCCACATTAGCCAGAGCATTTGTATGTTTCATAAATTTCACAAATACTCTATGAGGTGTTTAGAGTTTTACAGATGAGAAAACTGAGACTCCAGAAGACCAAGTAAATGACCCTATATCCCCCACACCAGAAAGAAGACACACTGAGGCTGGAAACCAGGTCTTCTGACCCCACATTCCTGTTCTTTCCAATACAATCTACAGTGCCTGTTTTCCACACTTAACATCAGTCTTCTTTGTTTCAATCCTGCAAATTTTCAACTTTTTAAGTACTCATAAGTCTCTTTCCTTCTCTGTTAACTTTTTAAACATCTCATAAAATTGTGTGAATTAAAAAACACAAATCCAGCGAAGTTGTAACCTGGGAACAATAATCTTGGGCCAAAATTTATTGTCAAAGGAATATAAAAATTTTTGCTTTGTTCTGGAATTTAGTCATAATAAAGCATTGTCATTTGTCTCTTAGATTCTTTCCTTCCCAGTTCCCCCACCACTACTCCCTATTGGTGACATTGGCACATGTCAAGCAGCTAACAAAGAGATCTTCCTAAAAGGCGTCATTGTGTGCACAAAGGGTTTCTGGGCTTGAACATCATGGTGGACTGGTGAGAGGCAGGGAGGGCCAAGCGCAAGACATTTTGACCCCGATGTTTAGACTGTCCTATATCCAGTTCCTGTGATTGTTCTTTTTGCCACTGCATTGATAAAAATTTCCCAACCAGCAGCTCTTTATCTAATTCTTACTGAGTGTTGCTGGAAGAAATAATCAACATAGATCATTAAATCCTGGTGAAACTAACACTGGCTAAAACTGTAGGTGGTAAAATTTGTTATAGATGAAAACCTGAAAAATTAAAAGTGGGAAACGGACTTGGTTGAAATAAATTTTTAAAACAAAATCTATAGTATATAAAATTGCACAATTTAAAATGTTTTTTAGTTAAAAGTGGATCAAATCTTTATATATTTATATAATTTGACCTGAGAAATGAATTGGTAGAAATAATTTCTGCAAAAGAAAACTCATAATCACAGAATATATAACTAGGTAAAAGTTGAGTCAAAATAAATAAATCACACTAGAAAATGATTGATCCTAATAATAATTAATATTAAAGTAATGATTTTATAAAAATGGCTTAACTGTTTTCGAAAATGTTATCAAATGATTGAATTAACAAAGATTCATCCTTAAAAAGTATTAATTTTGGTGTAATTCTTATTAAAATATTTGTATATATAAACACAGAGATAAAATATTTATGGAATCAATAAGGAAGTCCAAAACAGTGGGGTCAAAACAGCAGGGTCAAAATATTATTTATTCTTTTGTTCCTTTCTGTGAGATGGATGTAAGATTATAAAACCACTAATGTGACCAAATGCAAGAAGTTGCTATTGAAAATAAGATCAATACCTACATAAATGATGCTAATATAAATAACTTGGATTTGGTTCATGTATCACCTGAAATGTAGAAAACAAAGTCAAATTTTATCTTGTTCCTGCTTGGACTTGTCTTGGACCTGGGACATAGAACAGAGAAGAGCAGATGGTGACTTAAATTGCTGGAGCCTTCCTTGCCTCAAAAGTTCTCACAGTGATCTACAAGGCCCCAACTGATCTAGATCCCCTTCTACTGTGACCTTATTTTCTTTCACTGATCCCCCACTCCAAAACCTTTTCCATCCACATCTATGGTAAAGGAGGGTAGAGAGGGAGATAAAAGGGAAATGAGAAGTCTTTAAGTAGTTCTGATCTAATTCGTAGATGAGTCAGCATCAGTTTATCTGATTTTTAGACACCATTTAACAGGTGGGCATCTGCCAACTGTTAGAACTAATTTCCCACTCTGAAACTCAAAGAAATCTACTCTTCATCCTGTTACCCCAGCACCACACCATGAGTATCCCCTCCTACCTCAAACCAGCTTTGAACACACAATGATCAGAACCCTGCCCTCAAACTTTAGTCTTACGCTTGGGTAAGTCACCCGCCACCAGACTAACCTGAGCCGACCCTCAAAGGGCTGGTGGTCATGAGGCTGCCCCTGCCTGAGGAAGACCTTACTTTTGTTCTGGTCATCTCTGTTTGCCTGAACTACCACCAGAATGTCTGAGGAATGTGTTTAGTTCACAGTATTAACTATATTTCTGTTACTCACTTTTGGGTCTGCCTCTACCCTGGGCACCTGTCTCAAACCAGTGACATGTCTGATTTGAAGTCCAAACCCACTCTGTCTGTCAATTCCTGCTTTTTTTCAGTCCAAGTATAACAAGATGAGCCATGGGCTGGCCTCCTTCTCCAAACAGCCTTCACTGTCAAGCCATTCTAACTCAGGCAGACAGCATCCCAGCAGGCCCATATGGATTCATGTTGATCTATAAATGGCTGCCGTGTCCTTCACAGGGATCTGTGAATTAAGTTTAGGACACAGGGAAACTATAGATTGCATGTGCTGAAAAAGTCAGTCGAATTCTTACCAAACACTTACTAGGTCCAGACAAGGCATCAGCCCAAAATATTTCTTCTTGAAAACAAAATAAAACTATTTTCTTCTGACCTCCTGACTGCTACCTCCATCTCCTTCTCTCATCCTTCCAGTCAGATTCGCTACAATTGGTTTCTCACTAAATTCCATTTTACTCTCTTGGTCCCAATTCACCTGGCAGTTCTAAACCCACAAGTTGTTCTGTAGAGCTAACTTTCCAAAGGAGTCATGAGTTTCACAATCAATAGGCATATTACAAAACAAAAATAAAATAGAATATCACACTGGGTTGAAGCCATCTTGTAGATTTTTTTTTTTTTAACCAGAAGTGGGGATTTGTGATATAAGCAGCTGCTACAAAACCAAACAAATGACAGCACTCAACTCAGAGTTTGAGCCTATCCAGGGGCTGAATTATGTTTGCTTTGAGGTTTTGTGAAAGGTCATGAGGCCTAACAAAGTTCGGATGAAACTTGGCTGTTTCTCTGTTAGGCTCTGGCTCAAAACTTGCGGCGTTTCATGTGGTTTGGAGTTTTCAAACACAGTGCTTTGCACAGCGCTAATAAATGATTCTCTCTCAGCATGGAAAGCAATTAAATGTATGGCCTCTTGGGCTTTGGTCTTAGAATCAGTATTTATTTATTAGGAGCTGGGAGAAGGGCTAAATGGCCTAGAAGAGGGATCACGCATAATGAGGTGAGTGAATTTGCTGAAGACACAACATTTTAGATGACTGGAGGCCCGAAAAGCAAGAGAGGAACTCCTGAGGAACCAATAAAATTAGGCCATTGGGAAACTTGCTAATGAATGGAATTTAGCGTCAGCCTACAAGGAACAAGTTGGAACTGCTTGCAAAGCCCCAGGGAAGACCACATGAAAGGACCCCAGCACCATCTGTCTTCAGCCTTTACTGGCCACTCTGAAGGGCCCCTGTGAGTTTCTAGTACACACAGCTCTCAGAGCTTCCTCCACCGGCATGCCTCTCCAGGCAAACAGCTTGGAATCACCCTCTACTCATGCTGGGATGAGGCTGGGGGAGTCCCTTCTAAAAAGTCTTCCCCTGGCTGTTCTCTTTTAACTAAGGGAGTACATTAGTTTTCCAAAACTTCATAACAAAGCACCACAGACTGGGTGACATAAACAACGGAAATTTATTTCCTCTCAGTTCTGGAGTCTGGAAGTTGAAGATCAAGGTGTTAGCAAGGCTGGTTTCTTGAAGCCTCGCTCCTTGACTTGTAGGTGGTCATCTTCCTTTGTGTCTTCACAAGTCCTTTCCTCTGTGTATGTCTGTGTCCTAATCACCTTTTCGTATAAGGACACCAATCATGTTGGTTTAGGGCTCACCTGTATTATCTCATTTAACCTTAATACTTCTTTAAAGGCAAATCTTTCTCCATATACAGTTACATTCTAAGGCACTAGGGATTGGGATTATGATATGAATTCTGGAGGCACACAATTCATATTCCCATAAAGAGAGGCATCGTACCCTTCAGTTCAGTGTTGTATCTGTTCAAGCTGTACATCTGAGCCAACTCCCCAGCCCTTATTGGAGAGTGATGAGGTAAGAGAAGGCCCTGGTTGAGGAAAGGCTCATCTTGTATTTTATGCCTCCAACTGAGCATTAAGTTAATCAAACCTGAGAGAGAGAAAGTAAAACAGCAGTGCAGCCTGCTTAGAGTACAGAAGGAAACCATATTCATGCTTGTTTATTTTCAGGTACAATTATCTGCTTATGCAGACTTGCTGGAGCATAATACTTCCATAAAGACCATTCTCCAAATAGCGAACCCAGAAGCCTTCACTTATGACTTCAATAAAAATTCACCAATGGAACAGAATAGATAGCCCAGAAATAATGCCACACACCTACAACCATCTGATCTTCCACAAAATCAACAAAAACAAGCAATGGGGAAAGGACTGCCTATTCAATGATTGGTGCTGGAATAACTGGCTAGCCATATGCAGAACATTGAAACTGGACCCCTTCCTTACACCATATACAAAAATCAACTTAAGATGGATTAAAGACTTAAATGTAAAACCTAAAACTATAAAAATTCTCAAAGATAACATAGAAAATACCATTCTGGATATAGGACCTGGCAAATATTTCATGATGAAGACAGCAAAACCAATTACAACAAAAACAAAAATTGACAAATGGGACTGGATTAAAGAAAGAACTTCTGCACAGCAAAAGAAACTCTCAACAGTGTAAACAGACAACCTATAGAATGGGAGAAAATTTTTGCTAACTATGCATCCAACAAAGGCCTTCTCATATCCAGAATCTATGAGGAACTAAAACAAATTTACAACCAAAAAACAACCTCATTAAAAAGTGGGCAAAGGACATGAACAGACACTTTTCAAAAAAAGACATACATCCAACCAACAAGCATATGAAAAAATGCTCATCATTACTAATCATTAGAGAAATGCAAATCAAAACCACAATGAGATATCATCTCACACCAGTCAGAATGTCTATTATTAAAGAGTCAAAAAACAACAGATGCTGGTTAGGTCATGTAGAAAGGGAATGCTTATATACTGCTGATAGGAATGTAAATTAGTTCAGCCATTGGGGAAAGCAGTTTGGCAATTTCTCAAAGAACTTAAAACAGAATTTCTATTTGACCCAGCAATCACATTGTTGGGTATATACCAAAGAAATATAAATCTTTCTACCATAAAGACACATACACACATATGTTAATCACAGCACCATTCATAATAGCAAAGATGTGGAATCAACCTAAATGTCCATCACTGGCAGATTGGATAACGAAAATGTGGTACATATTCACTGCATAGCATTCCACAGTTTTTACAACATTTGGTTAAAGGGCTCTTTTACAATATTTGGACTGGGTTAAATAAACCCAGTTTATTATTGTTAAAATAATAAACAATATTTGACTGGTAAGTCAAAGGGATGCTCAAGTCCCTCAGGACTAGCAACAACCAGGAGTGTTACCCTACCTAGGCCTGGGGTCCATGGGAAGGAAGAGTTACTGAGAAATGGTGAGAGCTTTGGCTATAGGAAGGCACCACCCTGAAGAAGGCATTGTAAAAAGGACTTTTGATTACCCCCTTTAAGAGTGCCATCTGTTTCCTACTGGGACCCTTCCAACACATCACTTTTTCCAACCTTACTGATCACTCACTACTCTTCTTACCAGACCCCACATTCCAGCCACAGTTTCATCCCCTTTCATGTCCCAGTACCCTTGCTTCTATTGTACCTTTTTCTCTTTTCTTTGAATGCCTTTCCCCTTCTTTGGCCAGACTCTCACACAAGCTAAACATCTGAGCTCATATATCACCTTCTGCAGGAAGACCTCTCTGACTTTTGCCCTGCCATCACATAATTCCCCATACAGAGTTAGGTGCTCCTCCTATATGCTGCCATCACAGCCCAAATCCTGGTGTTTAATTATCATCTGTGACTATGTCTGCATCTCCATGGTGAGCAGAATGATGGCCTCCCAAAGATGTTAGATCCTAATCCCCAGAACCTGTGGATATGTTGGACTACATGGTAAGGGTATTTAAGGTTGCTAATCAGCTGACTTAAAGAGAGGGGATTATCTTGGTGATAATCCAAGGTGAGCTCAGTGTAATCATGAGGGTACTTAGACGTGTAAGGGGGAAGCAGAAAAGTAAGAACTAAGGATAAGGCCATTGGAGAAAGACTTCACTGGCTAGTGCTGCCTTTGAAGATGGAGGAGGAGGGCCCCAAGCCAAGGAATGTGGACAGCCTTTAGAAGCAAGAAAAGGCAAGAAGCAGATTCTCCCTGAAAGAGTCTAGAAGAAAGACAACCCTACCTGCATCTTCACTGTAGGTCAGTGAGATCCATTTGGACTTCGGACCTCCAGAATTGTAAGATAAAAAAATAACTGTGTCATTTAAGTCACTACATTTGTGGTAATTTGTTAACAGCAGCAATAGAAAATGAAAATAATCCCCCAGTAGACAGACAGATTCTTGAGTGCAGGAATCATGTCTTTCTTTTGTGTCTTCCAAGCTCCCCTAGCGAAACTTGTCTTAGAATGGTTCTCAAATATATTTGTTTAAGAAAAGATAGGATGCAAAATTATCTGGCTCACGCATGTTTTCTGAATCCTTCTGGGTCTATGGTCCATGTAACAATAGTTTATCTGTAGGAAGAGATCTGCATTTGCTTATAAAATTTTTAAAAATAGCTTTCACTTATCAATCTACCAGATAATCATTGAGAAAAATTACTTAACTCGTTTTCAAGGAGAACAAGGATACAGGAATGTGAAGGCACTCATGATGTCCTCCATCTCAGGAAAGCAGCTGTGGTAACAGTGTCCTGCCTCAGGACATGCCCAGCTCCCTGGATAGGCAAGGAAAAAAGAAAGTGTTCCTTCCCCCAGAGCAGCTGGCCCTGGTTTTGGCTGAATCTGGATCCCTGGGCCTCACGGGCATTGCTTGCTGTAGTTCGGCAAGGGCCTCCAGCCCTGGTATTTCCAGAGGGCTGTGCTGTTACTAGTCTGGAGCAGATACCTCCTCTCATCACCATAATCTTGTTCTTATAGCAGCATCAACAACAGATGATCTGCAAATCTCACAGCCTATTCATGAAATGAAGTTATGTTTTGATTTAGAGCCCCTTTGACTTTGCTCAGAATCCTGAGTCAAGGGCCCTGAGGTGTAGTCTGGCTCTGCTTCCAACCTGCTGTGTGACCTTGATTGATTTCCTTACCTAGCAAGTGAAAGGGGTAAACTTCTGTGGTCACTGTGAGCTCCTGCATTCTAAGGGTTTATGACAATTATACAATTCCCAAACACATTGATGCTTAGAAAATGCCAGTGACAAACTGTACCCACTAAAAAGGGCATTTCACTGGGACAGAAAATAAAAGCTAGAACCTGAGAAAGGAAGAAAAGAAAGGAGAGAGAGAAGGAAGGAGAGAAGACAAATGGGAAGAGGTAGGAAGAGACGAGAATTTATTGAGCACCTTTCTCCGGTCTCAGCCTCTTTCACTTGTCTACCAGCCCCTTTCACCTGTCTCAGCTCATCAACATTCCAGACCAGAGCCTCACAAAAATTTCCACCAAAGTACCTCTGACCTTGAAAGAGAGTGATAAAACCTCTGGGAATCAAGCCTATAAAGCGGGAAATCTGAAGTCTCATTTTATCTTAAAAATAATGTGAATTTTCTGTTCTACACCATAAACAGGGGTTTTATTTCTTCCATGGAATAAAGCTCTTGCTACAGGAAAATGCAGGATGTTAACCCTGTAGTATGCAACCCCCAGCCCACTTTTGTTTCTCTCTGAGATAGAACATTCTAGTTTTGGAGGTAGGAACCTGAAGTTGAAAGGCAAGATTTATTCCTCTAGCCCACCAAGGTCATGAGAAAACTGGGATGTTACCTGATTTATTACAGACAGAGAAACCAAGCAAAAAAATTAAACTCAACTAGCCTAAAAATGTTGTCTTTGGAAAACAAGAATGCTCATTTTACTGCGGGGAAGTTCTACCTGCCCAGTAGTCTGTGCCAGGAGAGAGGCCACGTCTGCTTATAACTCTGTTTACAGCCGTGAGGCACATTAATACCCTATTTGCAGCATTGTCAGCAACTTGGAAAGGCAGATTTGGGAGTGTTTATTTTCAAAAGCAGTAGAAATCAGAAAGAAAGGGAGTAAAAATGCTAGGAAATAGAGACCACATGCTTGGGGCTTATGCAGGAGGGCCTAGCCAGAGAGAAGGACTTAGATGCTACCAGAGGAAAAGATGGCACTTAGTCACGGACCCCGCAAAGTAAGAAGGCAGCACCACATGAGACTCTTGGAAAGCCAACCAGGGCCAAGTCTAGATGCAAAGGAGTTGTTGTTATGAGTGGAGAAAGCCCTGTAGACCATCCTCAGGGCAGCTGGGAGGTGAAAATGAACTTGTAAATACCTGCTGTATGATAAGTGCAAGTGTTTGCTAGTATTATTATTATCATAATCATCATCACTATCATGTATCAGGAGTGAGGTCACCTTCTTTTGTAGCAAAATCAGCCTTCAGGAGCAGACTTCAAAACTGGGCAGAAGACAGGAAACAGGAACTGAAGCTATATTTGCAAAACTACAGGTGTCTTGAGGAAAAGTTTGAAAATTATTGAAGCCACTGAAAGGAGACTGGGAACGGGTCTTTTCTTCTGGGTGGGAGTTAAGACTCAGAGGATTCAAAATGATGCTGAGTTACAAAGAGATGGAGCATCATGAAACTAGAATTGGCAAGAAGCGCAAGTAACAGGGAAGAGGGAAGGGCAACATGACCTAGGATTTGAGCTCATGGATATAGTTTTGACTCTTGACTAGCACATCTGGTTATATGACTTTTGGTAAGCCAGGTAACCTCTCTGAGCCTGTTTCTTCCTGTTTAAAGTGAGAATAATTAGAGTACTAGTATTAGTTGCTCTTACTATCAGCTGTTGGGTAGCTATTGCAAAGTAAGTAAATGGTGCTTTGTCTATATTAAGATTCTGAGATTGGGTATGAAAAAACTTTGCCAGGAAAAAATCCTTCATCAGAGATTTTATTTTGGAGCAGTCAAGAGTTGGAAAGAATAAAAAAGAAGAAAGCAGGGGGGAAAAGGGAGGAGGGAAAAAGAGGAAGAGGAAAAAGAAAAAGTGGTAGAGGAAATGATGACAGGAAGAGGAGAATGGGGAGAGAGAAAAAGGCAAGGAAGAATGGTCTTGATAATTATAAACAAGGTAATTAACATGAGAATATTCCAAAACATATCTTCCATTGACCCCTTCTTCTCAGCTTCCCCCACTCTTCAGATCAACCCTTATATGTGAAAGTTCTTTTGGGGCCTGGCTCTGGCCCTATTTTTCTCTCAATTTACAAGATCCTCTTGGGCAATGGCATCCTGCCTATGGCTTCACTTACTGCCCATTCATTAATCCTCAAGCATTTATTTCCAGCCTGGATATCTTTCTTGAGCTTCAAATTTGACCTGAATAGATCAAAGTCAACACAAAACAAATCTTGCATCTCTCCATAAAAGTATCTTGCTCTTTCTCCTTTATGCTTTATTGAGGTTCCTGGCAGCCCCTCCCCTCATATCAGAAATTTGGGACTTATGCCCAGCCCTCTGACATTTCATCTGCCTTAATTTTCTTCAAAACTGGCTTTAACTATCCATTCTTATTTTTACTACCTCAATTCAAATCCTCAGCCCTCAACCAGACCCTGGTAAGAGTTTGCCAATTGGTCTTCCTGATGCCACCCAATTTATCCTCTATAATCAGACAGAGATGATGCAATACGTGAAATTCCCTGAAAACTGTTTCAAGAACTTGTCTTCTAGCATACAGGACAAAATATAAATTTCTTAACATACAAAACCCTTCACCTAACACCTACCTATTTTTCTAGCTTCATCTATCTTCCCCTTCCTTATTTCCTAACCCACACTCAAGTGGTCCTGACTGAACTGCTTATTTGAAGATATTCTTCACTCTGCCTGGAGAATTTATGATTATCCTATCAGCCTGGCAAACTCCTGAAGTGAAGACTCTACTCCCATGTTACCTCGTATGGGAAGCCTTGTCTGACTCTGCTATGAGCACAATTAAGCATTCCTACATCAGTTATTTTTCTGTACTCTTTTACAGTACATATCACATTCTATGATAATTTAAAATATGCTCTTTCCAACTGAACTGAGAGCCCTTGACGGGCAGGGACTGTGCACCATTCATGGTTGTATTCCCAGTGTCTCATAATATGCCTGGAACATAGTGGTAATCAATTTGTTACATAAATAATTTAATAAATGGGCCTGGCACGGTGGCTCACACCTGTAATCCCAGCAATTCGGGAGGCCGAGGCGGGCAGAGCACCCGAGGTCATGAGTTCCAGACAAGACTGGTCAACATGGTGAAACCTAGTCTCTACTAAAAAAAAAAAAAAAAAAAAAAAAAAAAAAAAAATTATGTGGGTGTGGTGGCTCATGCCTGAAATCTTACTTGGGAGGCTACTTGGGAGGCTGAGGCACGAGAATCACTTGAACCCAGGAAGCAGAGGTTGCAGTGAGTCAAGATCATGCCACTCCACTCCAGCTTGGGCAAATGAGCGAGACTGTCTCAAAAATAATAATTGAATAAATGGATAAGTAAAGAACGTTTAGAAGAACATGAATATAGTTATACCTATGAACCAAATCCCAACTAACCATAATTTCAACAGATTTAAAACAAACTAACATTTAACTCTCTTACATTTACAGCAAAGGAGATATAGAGCTCCTCTAGAGACCCTCGTGTCTACTCAGGTCCTACCACCTTGGAGGTCTACTAGGACCATCTAGGGTCACCATAGACACTCTCTACTAGTATTATGCACAGTATAACTGCTCCAAACTTTAGTTGCCAGTGTTCTATAGTCAGAATTCTCTCAGCAGGAAAATCTATGGAGAAAACAAGATTATAATCAGAAAATTTCCTTGATAAACACGCAGTTAGACGAAAAGGAGTGGGCTTAATTTATTCATCCATCCAACCACTCAGCACTCTCTCTATATGCTTCCTGAGTTGATGGAAATGGCCCCAAAGACTAGCCAGAGTGTCATCTTCTCTAGACAGTGATAGAGAGGCTCTAAAAAAAAAATTTATTTCTTTAGCTTCTCATTTTCTAGACTTTATGCATACAATCCCCTTGTGTTCACTGGGAAGATCCAACTGACCTGGTCTCAATGTTAGACATGTTAATATAGTCATATACATTCTTTTTTTAACTTTTACTTTAGGTTCAGGGGTACATGTACAGGAATGTCATATAGATAAATTGAGCATCATGAGGGTTTGGTGTACAGATTGTTTTGTTACTCAGGCAATAAGCATTGTGCCCAAGAGGTAGTTTTTCCATCATTACCTTCCTCCCACCCTCCACCCTTGGTGTCTATTGTTCCCTTCTTTGTGTCCATATGTACTCAATGCAAAGCTCTCACTTATAAATGAGAACAAGTGGTATTTGGTTTTTTGTTTCTGCGTTAGTTTGCTTAGAATAATGGCCTCTAGCTCCATCCATGTTGCTGCAAAGGACATGATCTCATTCTTTTTTATGGCTGCATAGCATTCCATGGTGTATATGTACCACATCTTCTTTATCCAATCTACCATTGACAGACATTTAGGTTGATTCCATGTCTTTGCTATTGTGAATAGTGCCATGATGAACATACATGTGCATGTGCCTTTGTGGTAAAACAATTTATATTTCTCTAGGTCTATACCCAATAATGAGATTGCTGGGTCGAATAGAAATTCTGTTTCAAGTTCTTTGAGAAATCACCGAACTGCTTTCCACAGTTGTGGAACTAATTTACATCCCCACCAGCAGTGTAAGCATTCCCTTTCTATACAACCTTGCCAGCATCTGTTGTTTTTTGACTTTTTAATAATAGCCATTCTGACTTGTGTGAGATGGTATCTCATTGTGGTTTTGATTTGCATTTCTCTAAAGATTAATGATGTTGAGCACTTTTTATGTGCTTGTTGGTCAAGTCATTTGCATTCTTAACATTATACTTGGGTTAATTAAATATCTCAGCCACTATATTCAAATTATTGCTTAGGAAAAGTTAATTTTCTCAGGAGATTGATCTCACCCAAAATAAGTTTTCCTAAAGCTTTGAGGGGAGCCTTATTGTTGTGCCTTTGTGCTGAATTTACTATTTTTTGGAGGTATAAACATTCTAGAGTATTAAAGCTTCACTCTAGTGGGAAGCATTTAACACAGATGAGGCTAAATAGAAAAATACACTACATAGGTAACAGTAATAATATAAATTGAGCTGATGTCTTTCTTTTTTAATTGTTGGGGACTCAGTTATAGAATGGGAGGATCACAAAGCTTCTGAAAGGAAGAACCCATCCATGTAGGCCAGAATTCATCAATCTCTCCATCCCAAGATGTCTGTCTTCCCCACAGCATCACAGGATATTGGTTCAGGGCCTGGGATGGAGAAGATAGCTGACTTGGGCTAGAGAGGGGTAAGTACCTCCCACCAGAGGATCTGGAGGGCTGAGTGGTGGGCTGAGGGCCACTGGGAAAGGGAAAGCCCCTCGGCTGACACACCTGTGAGTGTTAAAAGTGCACATATGGGAAGCCTGTGCTTGCCTATGGTTTGGACACAGGATTAGAAAGTCACATTCAAAAAGTGCCTCCTAAGAACCCCCTGGAGGAAACAGACTTTGGGTTAAAGCATTCTCTGAAGAGACTCAAAGCAATTTCTTCTCTCATTGAGAGATAAGATAAATGAGGACCCTCACTCTTGGCCTTTCCCCCCCTACTTACAGTTTCTCCAGATGTTTGGAGTCACATGATCTACTCTAAGCAATTTCTGACTGAGGTACAACAGAGGGGATCCAGGTTTTGTGAGGCCTGAACACAATATGGTTATTGTAAGGATTAAGAGAGACAATATACGTAATCTTTGGCTTGATGCTTTGCACTATGTAAGCACTCAATAAACAATAGTTACCTAAGGGATAGGTCATGAAGCAAGGAGTCCAGTGAGGATATTCCCTCCACACTCATCTCTGGCCACACTGTTGTGTGGCAACAAAGATGGAGACGGAGAAGGTGGAACAGCGCTGGAAGAAATTAAGAGGACAGGAATAGTAGGGTGTGCTTGATGATTGGATTTAGAAGATGATTTAAGAAGTGGGGGGGGCGGAGCAAGATGGCCGAATAGGAACAGCTCCAGTCTCCAGCTCCCAGCGTGAGTGACACAGAAGACTGGTGTTTTCTGCATTTTCAACTGAGGTACTGGGTTCATCTCACTAGGGAGTGCCAGACAATCGGTGCTGGTCAGCTGTTGCAGCTCGACCAGCGAGAGCTGAAGCAGGGCGAGGCATCGCCTCACCTGGGAAGCGCAAGGGGAAAGGGAATCCCTCTTCCTAGCCAGGGGAACTGAGACACACAACACCTGGAAAATCGGGTAACTCCCACCCCAATACTGCGCTTTAAGCAAGCAGGCACACCAGGAGATTATATCCCACACCTGGCCCGGAGGGTCCCATGCCCACAGAGCCTCCCTCATTGCTAGCACAGCAGTCTGTGATCTACTGGCAAGGGAGCAGCGAGGCTGGGGGAGGGGCGCCCGCCATTGCTGAGGCTTAAGTAGGTAAACAAAGCCGCTGGGAAGCTCGAACTGGGTGGAGCTCACAGCAGCTCAAGGAAACCTGCCTGTCTCTGTAGACTCCACCTCTGGGGACAGGGCACAGTAAACAATAACAAAAGCAGCAGAAACGCAAATGACTCTGTCTGACAGCTTTGAAGAGAGCAGTGGATCTCCCAACACGGAGGTTGAGATCTGAGAAGGGACAGACTGCCTGCTCAAGTGGGTCCCTGACCCCTGAGCAGCCTAACTGGGAGACATCCCCCACTAGGGGCAGTCTGACACCCCACACCTCACAGGGTGGAGTACACCCCGAGAGGAAGCGTCCAAAGAAAGAATCAGACAGATACACTCGCTGTTCAGCAATATTCTATCTTCTGCAGCCTCTGCTGCTGATACCCAGGCAAACAGGGTCTGGCGTGGACCTTAAGCAATCTCCAACAGACCTACAGCTGAGGGTCCTGACTGTTAGAAGGAAAACTATCAAACAGGAAGGACACCTACACCAAAACCCCATCAGTACGTCACCATCATCAAAGACCAGAGGCAGATAAAACCACAAAGATGGGGAAAAAGCAGGGCAAAAAAGCTGGAAATTCAAAAAATAAGAGTGCATCTCCCCCGGCAAAGGAGCGCAGCTCATCGCCAACAATGGATCAAAGCTGGACGGAGAATGATGAGATGAGAGAAGAAGGCTTCAGTCCATCAAACTTCTCAGAGCTAAAGGAGGAATTATGTACCCAGCGCAAAGAAACTAAAAATCTTGAAAAAAAAGTGGAAGAATTGATGGCTAGAGTAATTAATGCAGAGAAGGTCATAAACGAAATGAAAGAGATGAAAACCATGACACAAGAAATACGTGACAAATGCACAAGCTTCAGTAACCGACTCGATCAACTGGAAGAAAGAGTATCAGCGATTGAGGATCAAATGAATGAAATGAAGCAAGAAGAGAAACCAAAAGAAAAAAGAAGAAAAAGAAATGAACAAAGCCTGCAAGAAGTATGGGATTATGTAAAAAGACCAAATCTACGTCTGATTGGGGTGCCTGAAAGTGAGGGGGAAAATGGAACCAAGTTGGAAAACACTCTTCAGGATATCATCCAGGAGAACTTCCCCAACCTAGTAGGGCAGGCCAACATTCAAATCCAGAGGACACAGAGGAAATACAGAGAACGCCACAAAGATACTCCTCGAGAAGAGCAACTCCAAGACACATAATTGCCAGATTCACCAAAGTTGAAATGAAGGAAAAAATCTTAAGGGCAGCCAGAGAGAAAGGTCGGGTTACCCACAAAGGGAAGCCCATCAGACTAACAGCAGATCCCTTGGCAGAAACTCTACAAGCCAGAAGAGAGTGGGGGCCAATATTCAACATTCTTAAAGAAAAGAATTTTCAACCCAGAATTTCATATCCAGCCAAACTAAGTTTCATAAGTGAAGGAGAAATAAAATCCTTTACAGATAAGCAAATGCTTAGAGATTTTGTCACCACTAGGCCTGTCTTACAAGAGACCTTGAAGGAAGCACTAAACATGGAAAGGAACAACCGGTACCAGCCATTGCAAAAACATGCCAAAATGTAAAGACCATCGAGGCTAGGAAGAAACTGCATCAACTAACGAGCAAAATAACCAGTTAATATCATAATGGCAGGATCAAGTTCACACATAACAATCTTAACCTTAAATGTAAATGGACTAAATGCTCCAATTAAAAGACACAGACTGGCAAACTGGATAAAGAGTCAAGACCCATCAGTCTGCTGTATTCAGGAGACCCATCTCACATGCAGAGACATACATAGGCTCAAAATAAAGGGATGGAGGAAGATTTACCAAGCAAATGGAGAAAAAAAAAAAAAGCGGGGGTTGCAATACTAGTCTCTGATAAAACAGACTTTAAACCATCAAAGATCAAAAGAGGCAAAGAAGGCCATTACATAATGGTAAAGGGATCAATTCAACAGGAAGAGCTAACTATCCTAAATATATATGCACCCAATACAGGAGCACCCAGATTCATAAAGCAAGTCCTTAGAGACTTACAAAGAGACTTAGACTCCCATACAATAATAATGGGAGATTTCAACACTCAACTGTCAACATTAGACAGATCAACGAGACAGAAAGTTAATAAGGATATCCAGGAATTGAACTCATCTCTGCAGCAAGCAGACCTAATAGACATCTACAGAACTCTCCACCCCAAATCAACAGAATATACATTCTTCTCAGCACCACATCACACTTACTCCAAAATTGACCACATAATTGGAAGTAAATCACTCCTCAGCAAATGTACAAGAACAGAAATTATAACAAACTGTCTCTCAGACCACAGTGCAATCAAACTAGAACTCAGGACTAAGAAACTTGATCAAAACCGCTCAACTACATGGAAACTGAACAACCTGCTCCTGAATGACTACTGGGTACATAACGAAATGAAGGCAGAAATAAAGATGTTCTTTGAAACCAATGAGAACAAAGATACAACATACCAGAATCTCTGGGACACATTTAAAGCAGTGTGTAGAGGGAAACTTATAGCACTAAACGCCCACAAGAGAAAGCAGGAAAGATCTAAAACTGACACTCTAACATCACAATTAAAAGAACTAGAGAAGCAAGAGCAAACACATTCGAAAGCTAGCAGAAGGCAAGAAATAACTAAGAACAGAGCAGAACTGAAGGAGATAGAGACACAAAAAACCCTCCAAAAAATCAATGAATCCAGGAGTTGGTTTTTTGAAAAGATCAACAAAATTGACAGACCACTAGCAAGACTAATAAAGAAGAAAAGAGAGAAGAATCAAATAGATGCAATCAAAAATGATAAAGGGGATATCACCACTGACCCCACAGAAATACAAACTACCATCAGAGAATACTATAAACACCTCTATGCAAATAAACTGGAAAATCTAGAAGAAATGGATAATTTCCTGGACACTTACACTCTTCCAAGACTAAACCAGGAAGAAGTTGAATCCCTGAATAGACCAATAGCAGGCTCTGAAATTGAGGCAATAATTGATAGCCTACCAAGCAAAAAAAGTCCAGGACCAGATGGATTCACAGCTGAATTCTACCAGAGGTACAAGGAGGAACTGGTACCATTCCTTCTGAAACTATTCCAATCAATAGAAAAAGAGGGAATCCTCCCTAACTCATTTTATGAGGCCAACATCATCCTAATACCAAAGACTGGCAGAGACACAAGAAAAAAAGAGAATTTTAGACCAATATCCCTGATGAACATCGATGCAAAAATCCTCAATAAAATACTGGCAAACCGGATTCAGCAGCACATCAAAAAGCTTATCCACCATGATCAAGTGGGCTTCATCCCTGGGATGCAAGGCTGGTTTAACATACGCAAATCAATAAACATAATCCAGCATATAAACAGAACCAAAGACAAGAACCACATGATTATCTCAATAGATGCAGAAAAGGCTTTTGACAAAATTCAACAGCCCTTCATGCTAAAAACGCTCAATAAATTTGGCATTGATGGAACGTACCTCAAAATAATAAGAGCTATTTATGACAAACCCACAGCCAATATCATACTGAATGGGCAAAAACTGGAAAAATTTCCTTTGAAAACTGGCACAAGACAGGGATGCCCTCTCTCACCACTCCTATTCAACATAGTGTTGGAAGTTCTGTCTAGGGCAATCAGGCAAGAGAAAGAAATCAAGGGTATTCAGTTAGGAAAAGAAGAAGTTAAATTGTCCCTCTTTGCAGATGACATGATTGTATATTTAGAAAACCCCATTGTCTCAGCCCAAAATCTCCTTAAGCTGATAAGCAACTTCAGCAAAGTCTCAGGATACAAAATTAATGTGCAAAAATCACAAGCATTCTTATACACCAGTAACAGACAAACAGAGAGCCAAATCAGGAATGAACTTCCATTCACAATTGCTTCAAAGAGAATAAAATACCTAGGAATCCAACTTACAAGGGATGTAAAGGACCTCTTCAAGGAGAACTACAAACCACTGCTCAGTGAAATAAAAGAGGACACAAACAAATGGAAGAACATACCATGCTCATGGATAGGAAGAATCAATATCGTGAAAATGGCCATACTGCCCAAGGTTATTTATAGATTCAATGCCATCCCCATCAAGCTACCAATGAGTTTCTTCACAGAATTGGAAAAAACTGCTTTAAAGTTCATATGGAACCAAAAAAGAGCCTGCATCTCCAAGACAATCCTAAGTCAAAAGAACAAAGCTGGAGGCATCACGCTACCTGACTTCAAACTATACTACAAGGCTACAGTAACCAAAACAGCATGGTACTGGTACCAAAACAGAGATATAGACCAATGGAACAGAACAGAGTCCTCAGAAATAATACCACACATCTACAGCCATCTGATCTTTGACAAACCTGAGAGAAACAAGAAATGGGGAAAGGATTCCCTATTTAATAAATGGTGCTGGGAAAATTGGCTAGCCATAAGTAGAAAGCTGAAACTGGATCCTTTCCTTACTCCTTATACGAAAATTAATTCAAGATGGATTAGAGACTTAAATGTTAGACCTAATACCATAAAAATCCTAGAGGAAAACCTAGGTAGTACCATTCAGGACATAGGCATGGGCAAAGATTTCATGTCTAAAACACCAAAAGCAACGGCAGCAAAAGCCAAAATTGACAAATGGGATCTCATTAAACTAAAGAGCTTCTGCACAGCAAAAGAAACTACCACCAGAATGAACAGGCAACCTACAGAATGGGAGAAAATTTTTGCAATCTACTCATCTGACAAAGGGCTAATATCCAGAACCTACAAAGAACTCAAACAAATTTACAAGAAAAAAACAAACAACCCCATCAAAAAGTGGGCAAAGGATATGAACAGACAGTTCTCAAAAGAGGACATTCATGCAGCCAACAGACACATGAAAAAATGCTCATCATCACTGGCCATCAGAGAAATGCAAATCAAAACCACAATGAGATACCATCTCACACCAGTTAGAATGGCAATCATTAAAAAGTCAGGAAACAACAGGTGCTGGAGAGGATGTGGAGAAATAGGATCACTTTTACACTGTTGGTGGGATTGTAAACTAGTTCAACCGTTATGGAAAACAGTATGGCAATTCCTCAAGGATGTACCATATGACCCAGCCATCCCATTACTGGGTATATACCCAAAGGATTATAAATCATGCTGCTATAAAGACACATGCACACGTACGTTTATTGCAGCACTGTTCACCATAGCAAAGACTTGGAATCAACCCAAATGTCCATCAGTGACAGACTGGATTAAGAAAATGTGGCACATATACACCATGGAATACTATGCAGCCATAAAAAAGGATGAGTTTGTGTCCTTTGTAGGGACATGGATGCAGCTGAAAACCATCATTCTTAGCAAACTATCACAAGAACAGAAAACCAAACACCACATGTTCTCACTCATGGGTGGGAACTGGACAATGAGATCACTTGGACTCGGGAAGGGGAACATCACACACCGGGGCCTATCATGGGGAGGGGGGAGGGGGGAGGGATTGCATTGGGAGTTATACCTGATGTAAATGACGAGTTGATGGGTGCTGACGAGTTGATGGGTGCAGCACACCAACATGGCACAAGTATACATATGTAACAAACCTGCACGTTATGCACATGTACCCTAGAACTTAAAGTATAATAATAATAATAAGAAGAAGAAGAATAAGAATAATAATACAGGAAAAAAAAAAAAAAGAAGGGGGAAGAGGGAATTGCCAGGCAAAACACTGAGGAAGAACAAACAGAGCACCAAGCATGAAGTAGTGATCACTGAATGACTCAATACTACCCAGCATGGACACACCTAGGAAATATTAGCCAAAGAAATGTTATACTTGTCTAAGTGCATAAATGTCAAATGAAGGGGGCAATGTATAAATTTTATTTAAAAAATAAATATTTTTATTAATGGTTATAGTCTCATGTGAATTAAATTATTAAAAAATGACTTAAATTATTAAAAAATGACTTAAGTTACCCAAAAGTGTCATCATAGTGTAATAAAAATAAACTAGAAAAGAATGTTATGATGGCTAGTAAATTATTAGAGACATAGACAAAAGACAGATTTAAATCACCACTTTATATTTTTTGCAGAATAAAAAGAACATTTTTTTCAAATAGAGAATCTCATATGCTTACCTGTTAATAAACAACAACCCAGTTGGGAAAGGACATTTGATTGGAAGTCAGAGTACTAGTCTCAGTTCCCTAACTTACCCTATGACCGCTAGGAAATTACTTACTCAGTTTCATGCTATGTTGAAATTCTAACACTAGTTATGCTGATGCATATAGCAGGCAACAAGGAGTCAAGCGGATAGGTCATCAGGAAGAGAGAAGACACCTGGTATGAAATATACTCATCATTAGCACAGAATAAATCAAGATAGGCAAATAGGCTCTGATTTCCCATGTTATGCTGACAGAGACATTAATAAATCATAGCATTCTTTCCCTCTGAACCCAAATGTACACTTCACAGTTCAATGCTCTAAGCAGCCATTGGCAATCAAGAGTTGACATCACAGAAAAAATCTATCCATCATCTTGGTTTTTCAGTCAGTATAGGGTAGGTGATGTTTCAGTAATAAATAACTCCAAAATCTGAGTAGCTGGAAACAATAGAGATTCATCTTTTGTTTAGATTACACATCCTTTAACAGCTGGCTGGGGGTTTTGCTCCACATCATGATCACGCTCACTTCAAGGCTCTAGCTAATGGAGTACACTTATCTGGAACATTGCCAATCAGAGAGGCAAAGGAAATGTGTGGAAATAGAAACTAGCTGTGAAGGCCCCACACTTCTGTTCACCTCCCATCCATCAAAAGAAGTCATACAGCACAGCCATACCTAACATCTAGTGGACAGGGAGATACAATCCCATCACGGGCCTGGAAGGAAAGAGCCTGAACACTAGACCAGCTCTGATGACTGTCACATTTGGGATAGACCCACGGGAATCTGGCCCAGCTGCAAAGCCCAGCTCCAATGGTACAGGCGGGTCAGTAAGTCCCACACTTATTGGTAGTCTAGTCTATAGTTAGTTCTTAGGAGCTTAAAGTCTATTTTAGAGGGACTTCAGAGGGAGGATAATGTTCAAGAAAACAGGCAATTACAATACAGAAGAACAAAGAGCTACCACAGGGTCATCGGATGCAGTACGAGAACATACAAAGGGCACTGAACCCATGCCAGAGAGATCAGAAAGGGACAATATCTAAGCAAAGACCTGGAGAACTGGTAGTAGTTTGCTGAATATAACGAGGGGAAGGAAGGAGAAAGAGCAGCTCATCTGCAGGCAACATGACCCAGGAGTGAGAGGGAACACGGCCAGCTGCAGGAACAGCTCAAGGCATGTATGACCAAGACTGCCAGGGAGAGGGAATGGAGGGGAGGGGGACTGAATCACAAAGGGCCTTGGTAGCCATGCAGGGGACTGTGGGGAATCAGGAGGCAGGACCAGTGTTATGCAGAGGAACCCTATAACTAGATTTACATTTTAGACTTACCCAGGGTCACAAAGCAAGAAGCTAGCAGAAATTCTGCTTAAAACTAAGGCTGCACAGGGTTATTTTGTTGAGAACATTTTGTGGCAAAATTTATGGAAGAGACTGCATATGTGGTCACTTGAAAATGA
The DNA here is from genome assembly GCF_047675955.1 of Chlorocebus sabaeus. Taxonomy (NCBI): domain Eukaryota; kingdom Metazoa; phylum Chordata; class Mammalia; order Primates; family Cercopithecidae; genus Chlorocebus; species Chlorocebus sabaeus. Next base: position 99,774,252 of record NC_132911.1, read on the forward strand.
AGGAAACGATGTCTTTTTCAGTTAGATGTATTTAAAAATAGCTTCCAAATATTTCTTATTTTTCCTTGGCCCTATTTGGGAAAATATCTTTAAAAGCAGAACAACATGCCCAGTGCAAAGCATTGACTCCTTCATCAAGAACTAATGAGAGGGTCAAATTAGATCAAGACCCAAGTTGGCCATAGGCACAAGCCTGTAAGATGCTCTGGCCTTCAGACACAGCAGAGGCATCTGCTGGTGGGACTTGAGAGACAAGCTCCTGTTCTCTGAAGGGCTTCCCCAGAACTGGAGATTGAGGAATTCCATGTGTGCTCACATATGCATTCTGCATCTTCATCTGCTGCATGAGCTGAATCCTGAAAGGAACATCTGCCTAGCAGGGAGTGCAGATGGCCAGATCTCACTGAGTCAGCAAACAGAGCCCTTGCAAGGGGTCGGTCCTCAGGTACAGATGGCCTCCAGGGGAGCCTCCCACCTCGGAGGAAAGCTGCTAACATCCCGGAGTTCCTAAGCATGAGAGAGCCAGATGGTCCAAAAAATCTACAGGAAGAGGATTCCACCTGTGCCATGTGCCATGTCAGAAGCCAGGTCTTCTTGGAAGATCTATGCTCTCTTTCGAAGGCTTTCCCACAACCCAGAACATCACTAAAGAGAATGAAATTCATTTCAGACTTCCGTTTCCTGAAGTTAATCATACAGTTCCATATAGTGGTTCCCTATCAGTTCTAAGCAATATGCCCTTTGAGGGTCTTTTCAATTCACTTGTGACCTGCTCTTGAAACATTTTGCGTAGCCCTCCAATTGCTAGGCATTTTCACATGAAACTCAGTATAAGACAGAGTTTCAGTTCCTTCCTTGTCTCTGTCAGAAGCAGAATGGCAAGGAGAAATGTATACTGGGTTTCTTTTCTTGAATGGTTTTCATTTTCACACTTCACAGCAGTGGCATTCTTTGTGGCAAGGATTATCCAAAAACTGTGAATCCCTTTTCCTGGGGTTTGCCCAATTCCACAAACTATTCAAATTTGAGAACTCCGAATTCTTACTGCATCATTATGTGCACAGAATCATGCATTTTTAAAAGCTTAGATATATGCATAAGGTTTTTTTTTATCTAAGGATTTTGATTTCAAAAGTAAACTCTGTTACAAAACTGTAGTCTTTTCTTTGAGAAAAAGATTCATATTACAGTTCATGTACAAAAAAAAGCACGCAACAAAAATCATGCTATAATGTAGCATAAAGCGTATTTTCAAAATACAGATATTTACATATTTCTTTCAAAATAAAACTACTCTATACCAACTGGAAGAGATGATCTCATGAGAAATGGCAACATCACTTGTTCATACTAGCTGCAAATTTTACAAGTTCATCCTGGATTTATAGCTACTTCCAAGGCAGTATCACTCTGCAGCATCAAGAGGGCAAACTTAAATTGGAAGAAAAAATGCATTCTTCATAGGAATCCACTGGGATCCCAGCCAAAACACTTGCAGGTTAACATAAGAATGGGTTTGGGCAAAGAAAGAAAGAAATGTGGTTTCATTTTAAGTTAATTCAATATCAGTGTAGTTGGGCTGAATTTCTGATTAGTTTAAGGTAAATGATCTTTATTTTCTTATTTTGGGAGGACAAGCAGCTGCTTCCCTTCCTTTCCTACATTGAATTATTCATTCTTTCCCTCTTCTGTCCCTACAAAGCATGATAATCCATGCATTTTCTAACTGGCTTAGTAAAAGGTTACTCACTTTCTGCTCAACTCTTTTACTGTTGGTCAAAGAAGAAGCTGTCACTCATGGGATAGAGGGCATTATGTTGAGCAACTCACTGAAATGGCCAAAGTCACCCAAGTCTGCAACTGGCTGACAAGGAACCTCAATATTAAAATTTCTAAAAGCAGAGGCAATTCAGAATATGAGCTTTTGAAAGTTAAAAATGCAGTGATACTGTTACTGTCTTGATTGTCTGAATAACCTATTAGAGGTTGCACAGCATCCTCTACTTGGGAGAAAGGCAGAAAGTACTGACTACTAGACTCAGCTGTCTCTTTTGGAGCCAAGGCATGAAGCAGTCTTGATCTACTACAAGATCACAAGTATCCACCTCAACATGTTTTTAAATGTGGGTTTTATTATTATTCAGGTGCGAAAAGGCCAACAGTTCCAGAGACAGTTGCCATTGAAAAGATAGTACATTCTTTTCAAAAGGGACTATTATGGAACGTTGTGTCTTACAATATTTTAAGTCAATCGTATATTGTGACTATTTTCTCATGGCATTAGATAATATTTTACCACATATTTTTAATAGTTTCAGAGTATTTAACAAATAAATGTAGGGTATTTATGACTCAATCTCCTATTGTTGGGTTAAGTTTGGTACTAGCATGATGCTACAATGAACATTCCCGTAGCAATACCTTTGTCTGCTTTTGTAATCTCCTAGAATTGCTGAGTTAAGAGTATTAATGTGCTTAACACTTTTGGTGCTCATTTGTCGTAGTCCCTTGAAGCTGCTATAACAAAATACCATAGACTAAATGACTTATAAAGAATAAAAATTTGTCCCTCACAGTTCTGGAGTCTGGAAAATCCAAAATAAAGGTGCTGGCAGATTTGGTGTATGGTGAGGGCCCATTTCTTTGTTCACAGACAATGTTTTCTCGCTGTGTCCTCACATGATGAAAAGACAGAATGCTGGTCTCCTTGGACCGTTGTAAGAGTACTAATCCCATTCACGAGTGCTTCGCCCTCACAACCTAATCATCTCCCACAGGCCTTACCTAAAACCATCACAGTGGGAATCAGGTTTCAACATATGAATTTTGGAGCGTGGTAACACATGCCTGTAATCCCAGCTACTCCACAGACTGAGGTGGGAGAATTGCCTGGGCCTGGGAGTTTGAGTCCAGCCTGGACAATACAGCAAGGGCCCATCTCTAAAAAAGCAAAGTAATAATAATGTAAATAAATAAGATAAAACATATGAAATTTGGGGGGCACACAAATATTCAGTCCATAACGTCATTCGTTTGCTCAATAAATATTTATTGAGATAAATGGTATCCTGGGCACTGTGAACTATTCATACCAGGCCTTTGTCCACATGCAGCTTACACTTGTGGATGAGGCAGACAATTCACAATGAAAAAGGAAATTCACAATGTGATTGCAGAGAGTTATGAGTGCTTCAGAGAAAAGTAAAGTGACAGGGCCTCAATATTTTGCAGAGCATGGTTGGGGTCTGTCTGAGAGCATGACATGTGAGCAGAGACCACTTCTGTGGGTGTTCCAGGCAGAGAGAAAAAACAGGAAGAACTCGAGCTTGGCCCAATTGAAGACTTGTCAGGCCAAGGTGGTTGGAATGGAATGGGCCAGAGGAGGAATGTGGGGAAGGTCAGCAGGAGCCAGACTGCAACGTTCTAACCACAGTCTGAAGCCCTTTGCACAGCAGAGTGATATGATTGGCATTCCACACTAAGAACACCATTCTGGTTGCTGGGTGGAGAATGGACGATGGAAGTTGATGTTCAGTTAGGTGTGTGTTGCAATAGTTCAGACAAGGATGAAAGCATTTGCTCTGGGGCAAGGAGATAGCAGGGACATTTCTGAATATGTATTTCAAAGCAGAGACCACAGACTTGCAGATGGATCAGGTGCAGAGTATGAGGGAAAGATGGGCAATCGAAGATGCCCTCTAGAAAAGCCATGGTACTCAGCACCATAGACCCTCCTTCCCCACAATCTCACCAGCACTATCGTTTTCCTCTTTGCCAAACTGATAAGAAAAATATTTTTAATTGTTTTCAGTTTCCTGATTATTATTGAGGTTAGGCATGTTTTGGGTTTATGTGTTTATGTGTGTTTCTTTGATTGTAAAAATAATATTTTTAACTAAAATTGTTTTTTTTTTTTTTGAGACAGAGTTTCGCTCTTATCATCCAGGCTGGAGTGCAATGGCATGATCTTGGCTCACTGCAACCTGTGCCTCCTAGGTTCAAGCGATTCTCCTGCCTCAGCCTCCCAAGTAGCTGGGATTACAGGCGCCTGCCACCACGCCTGGCTGATTTTTGTATTTTTAGTAGAGATGGGGGTTTCACCATGTTGACCAGGCTGGTCTCGAACTCCTGACCTCAGGTGATCCACCTGCCTCCACCTCCCAAAGTGCTGGGATTACAGACATGAGCCACTGCGCCTGGCTCAGCTAAAATTATCTATCTGAGAAACCGTAAAGATGGATGTATGTCTTCCTCAATGGAATGTGAGTTTCACAAAAGCAAAGGACAAAATAACCTTGTTTGTTTTAGTCACTGCTCTATGTCTGGCACCTAAAACAGTGCCTACCACACAGTGATGATAAAAATGCTAACACTTAGAAACCTTAATATGTGCCAGGCACTCTTCTAAGTGCTTCTCATGCAATGACTCCTGTATTACAACCCATTACAGATGAAGAAATTGAGCCACAGAAAGGTTGAGTAATTTGCCTAAAGACACACAGCCGGTAGGTGGTGAAGCTGGGGTCTGACTTTAGAGTTCAACTCTTAACTGCTGTGTTCTACTGCCTTTCAATAGTAAGTATGAAGAACCATTCGAGTATAAATTAATTTTCCAATCTGTGAAAGGTGAATAGTAGTATCTATTTAATCTTAAGTGTTTGGAAGAGAAGCATGAGAGTAATTCAATAACTAAACAAAACTAAATAACCCAACACACTACAGAAATCCAGGATATAGTAATTAGAAAAGAGAAATTATTTAAAACACATTTAGGAATAAGTTAAAGAAAGGCTTAGTACATTTGAACTCTAGGATTATGCTTCAAATCCTCATCAGTGAACTCTGCCTGTTGTTAAAGACCTAGAGGTGTTAAATGAGACTCTAGAATAAACATTAGTCTTCCACTCCTTCCCTACACTTGAAAAAGCTCAAATCCATCCCATACTCTCTGCTAATTAGTCCTCCCAAAACAGCGCTGAACACATGTCCTCACTGCCTTCTCAACAGCCTCTCCCCACAATGGAACAGAAACTGTTGAAAGAAGTGTGGCATACAAGGGAAACAGCTCACATTAGCTCCAGGGAGTACTGAGTGTGAATCTCAGCTCTCCTAGTGACTAGCAGAGTGACCACAGGAAGACCATTGAGTTGACCATCCTCCGTGTCTCAGTTGTAAAATAGCAATCATAGGCAATTGTCAGGATTGAGTAACATGAGGTGTGTGCAGTGGTTAATTTTATGTGTCTGAGCCACAAGGTACCCAGACATTTAGCTAAACATTATTCTAGGCAATTCTGTGTGGGTGTTTTTGGCTAATATTAATATCAGAATTGGTCAAAAAGTAAAGCAGATTGTACCCCCGTTTTGTGGGTGGGCCTCATCCAGTCAGTCTAAGGCCTGAATAGAACAAAAAGACTGACCCTCTGAGTGAGAGAGAATTCTTCCTGCCTGATGACCTTCTAACTGGGACACTGGCTTTTCTTAATGACTTCGGACTCAAACTGAACCTTCAACTTCAGTTCCCATTAATTCCTGAGCCTTCAAGACCTATCAGTTCCTGGGTCTTGAGCTTAACAGCCTTTGGATAGGAACTGCACCATCAGCTCTCCTGGTTTTCAACCTTAAGACTCAGACTGGAGATAGACCATTGGCTCCCCCAGGTCTCTAGCTTGCTGATTCAACCTCCAGATCTGAAACTTGCCAGCCTCCATAATTAGGTGAGCCAATTCCATACACACACACACACACACACACGTATACATATACGTATACATATATGTATACGTGTGTGTGTGTAGAGAGAGAGGATAGAGATGATATAGGTATTGATTCTGTTGACTCTGTTTCTCGGGAGAACCCACATTTGAAACAGGATGCTATCTCTCCCCCAGTACATGCAGCAGCTACTCAGCAGATGTGCATCACAGCCAGATATTTCTGGATTTCATTTCTGCTCTGCCATTGTTAGGTGTATAATCAGGGCAAGGCAAGTTAAAGTCATCTGTGTATGCTATAATTTCTTTATCTTTAAAACAGAGGCAATACATCATTTTTAGGCTGTTAAGATGATTAAATAAATAAGTTATGTAAATAATCCATAATATGGTAAGCTCTCAGGAAGAAGCTTGGGAATGTTTTCTTCCTTTAATACATCACTTAGTCATTCACATTCAGAGATAAATATTGGCCTTTTTCCATTCAGTAACTTTCATCCCACATATTTTTCCTATGCATGCCAGTCATAAGTCTTACTGTGCTTTGCTTTAGAATGGCACCTTAAATTATATTCTTTTATATAGACACATTACATAGGTAGTGTTGTATCTCTACCTAGTAATCACTACTTCATTTCCTCCCAGCTTCACTTATACCTGGGGCCTTTGACCATTTGTTTCACCCCAGCCTCCTCCTCAGTGGTCATCTCCACATGGAGTCCACTTCATTGCCATAGCAGCAAGTATTAGAAAAGCTCAAACTCTTACCAGTACATCTCTTATTGCCTTAGTGAACTGAATGTTTTCTGGGCCCTGCCGGGAACACAGTCAGGTAGAGTTCGCAGGTCTTAAATGGTCAATGCATTTCTTTTCCTTTTCATTTCTCTTTTCTTTTTTCGTTTGTTTTTTTTTTCTTTCGGATTTCACTCTGTCACCCAGACTGGAGTGCAGTGGTGCAATCATGGCTTACTGCAGCCTTAACCTCCCAGGCTCAAGCAATCCTCCCACCTCAGCCTCCCAAGTAGCTGGGACTACAGTCATGTGCCACCATGACCAGCTATTTTTTTATTTTATTTTATTTTATTTTATTAGTAGAAACAGAGTCTCACTATGTTGCCCAGATTGGTCTCAAACTCCTGGCTCAAGTGATCCTCCCACCTCGGCCTCCCAAAGTCCTGTGATTACAGGTATAAGGCACTGTTCCTTGCTGCTGCATTTTTTTAACAGCTTTACTGAGATATAATTCACATACCAGCAGATGTTTAATAGATACTTGTTTTAGCAAATGTTATTGAATTAGCAATATGTTATTGCTAATTGAATTAGGAAATGTTATTGAAATTATCTAAAAGAATCAATCTGCATGGCTATAATGGCTTCAAAAGAAAATAAAGCATATAATTTTTTTTTGCCACAATAATGCAGTTGTTTAGTTCCAAAGTGGATAACATCCAGCCTGATTTCTTCAGTTAACCTAGTACTTCTATCCTGTAGGTGCCAGTCTGTAAAATAGTGATTCTCAATCAGAATCACCAGGGATATTTGTTAAGGCACAGATGGTTAGACTCCACCCTGAGAGTTTCTCATTCAGTAGGTCTGAGGCAGGGCTCAGGAATCTGCATTTATAATGAGAACAGATGGATGCATGGAGGAGAACAGCACACACTGAGGCCTTTCAGAGGGTGGAGGGTGGGAGGAGCGGGAAGGATGAAATAATCTGTACAACAAATCCCCATGACACAAGTTTACCTACATAACAAACCTGTACTTGTACCCCTGAACTTAAAATAAAAGTTAAGAAAAATGAACGAACAACAAAAAAGAATCTGCATGTCTAACAATTTCTCAGATGAGGCTGATGCAGCAGGTCTAGATAGCACAGCTGAAAAAATTCTCTTGAAAAATATCTCTATATAATGATAGGGCTTTGGCCCTCCTAAAGGGTGCTTGCTGAAATTTGTTACCTGAGACGACTTCAGCCTTCTGCAGCGCCTCATCATGTGTCAAGAGAAAGCCTGAACGAATGCAAGTTCGGCAATTCTGGGCTTTGAGTCTTGCCTCCCTCTAGACCTCTTAAGAAGCTGCCCATTTCACTGTCTAGCTCTGAGAATTGAGGCTCTCAGCTGGCATGCCAAGCCTGACCCCTTCCTGGAGCTTTCCAGCAACAGTAGTCAGAGTTCACGGAGTTCAGTCTCCTGCTAGAAGAGGATTGGCTTGCACTGGCTGCCCTGCATGTCTTGATTGTTGTCAGATAGGAAGCACACCCCTGTTTCCATTTAGAATGTGTACTATAGATGCCCTTCTAAATAAACCATGCTCTGCCAGTACTCACACTTTCTCTAAGTTCTTTGATTAGTATCAGTAAATTGCAAATCCAGGATCTTCATGTCAGCTGAAGGGATGGGGAGTGTACAGAGTCTAATTGTGAAGGTGGCATGTTGCACCTGTTACATTCCTGGTAGGAGGAACCCAGACTTTGATATGAATACTGAGAACGTTTAACTTGGAAATATTGCTGAAAAAGAACAACACTAGAATCAAAATATCACTTTCCCACAAGTCACTAACAGTTCCTATGTGTTTAAATTTTCTGCATCCTCAGAAACAAACATATAAAAGAAGGAGGAAAGAGTACTAAAAGTATTTTTAAAATACAGTTTTCTAAGTCAAAAGTAAAAGAACAAAGCTTTAAAAAGAAGCAGGGTCAACGTCTGCTCTGATACAAATCCCAAGGAGTAACACTTAAAGATTTTGTAAATATGTATACATTCTTGGAAGCTCAATACATATAATTAATATTAAGAACAAAAGAATACCAATAAACATGAAAGATATGGAAGATGAAGAACAGAAATCCAAAATGCAAACTATAAAAGTACCTGAAGGGCATAATTAATAATCAAGGTATAATTTTTTAAGATCCAGAATTTTTTAAAAAATGATTAAAAGAACTATAAATTAATTAAAAGAACAATCACTGTCTCATGTTCAATAAATAAACAGAAACTAACTCTGGAAGGTAACTAGTAAAATGCTTCAACTTTGAGAATAAAGATTTCACCATTTTAAATGAGCCAAAATTAGAATTTCTTCAGGTTGCTTTACTGCTATCCCAAGATAATAGAATTAGAGCTTCAGAATTTTTAAGGAAAAAAGTCCAATTTAAGAATGTATACACAGCCAAGCTGTGAGTTGTAGGAAAGACAAAAAATTTCAAATGGTCTATCTTTTAGAAAGCCTCCAGAACATCTTCTCTGCAGAGACCACACGGGGTGTTAACCAGCTCACCAAACCCTGGAACAGGAGCATAAGAAGGAGTCTTTGGAGGGGAAAGCTGATGTAGAAACGCAGCCGGGTATCCAGTAAAGTCAAGTTTCTCTTTTTTCTTTTAAAAATAAGCAAATGTTGGTAGAAAAAGATAGTGAGTTGATATTAACAGAATAAGAGCAAATTGGGAAAAAAAGCAGATTGATATTGCTGAAATATTTAACTAATGGAAGTAATAATTTAAGTAAAAGTAGGACAAAAATAAATAAAAAATAATGAAGGGATAAGTGCCTCAGATTAAGAAAATAATGAATAGAAGAAAGGGGGAGCCACAAAGCACAAAAATGTCTTATCCTCCATAGACAAGATACCACAGTAATTATGTTTAAATGTACAGATGTAAAGTAATATTAGAGCAGAAAACGTGCCAGAAGTGATTGTGGCTAATTTTTTTTTTTTTTTTTTTTTTTTTTTTTTTTTTTTTTTTTTTTTTTTTGAGATGGAGTCTTTCTCTGTCACCAGGCTGCAGGCTGGAGTACAGTGACACGATCTCACCTCACTGCAACCTCCACCTCCTGGGTTCAAGTGACTCCCCTGCCTCAGCCTTCCGAGTAGCTGGGACTAGAGGCGAGCACCACCATGCCCAGTTAATTTTTTGTATTTTAGTACAGGTGGGGTTTCACCATGTTGGCCAGGATGGTCTCGATCCATTGTGGCTAATTATAGTAATAAATTAATGACTACTCCAATTAAGGATGCTATGGGGTGTTTAAAATTATTCATAAGTAATGGTAAGTGTAGGACATTAAACTTTCAAATTATTCTAATCTGAAAAAGAAAACATTACAGTCCATTAAAAATCATAATATAAATGAAAAAACATAGAAGTTCAACTTTAAAAAATATAAAATAAGAAGAGAATTAGCAAAATAAAGAACACAAAATTATGTAGAAAGCTCATCAAGATATCCTATTTAATTATTTAAATCCATGAATGAACTTAGAGATGCACATAAAGCACAGAGTCAATAGTCTAAAATGTAATGTGGGCAAATATTATTAATGAGCTTTTGCATATAAGAGAAAGAGATCATTATGTTGTGAGGGCAGATATAAGTTATTTATAAAAACATAACACTTTCTGGAAAAAAAAGATTTGAATGCACCTTAAAATCAATAATAAAAAAATACAGACAGCAAAAAAATGTTAAAAATGGAAGAATAAACAAAAAGTCATATTGTATTTGGATATTTTTATTTTTATAAATATATAAAAATCTCTAAATATTAATTAATATTTAAACTGAAATACAATCAGCAAACATTTAAAAGAACAAACATCATACCCAACTACTTATTATTTCAGAAATAGAATTATGATTTAATATTTTAAGATCTAATAAAAATACCCACATAAAAAAATCTATGCAATCAAATTTATTTGTTCAGCAGATGCTGTAATTAATTCATTTTATTCTCAATGGTGTACTAATTAAATTCAAAAGCAAAACAAAGAAGCCTACCACTATCCTTTTTATTTTAAAATGTATTAGAGATTTTTTTTTTTTTCTTGAGACGGAAATTCACTCTTGTTGCCCAGGCTGGAGTGCAGTGGCATGATCTCGGCTTACCACAACCTCCGCCTCCCAGGTTCAAGCGATTCTCCTGCCTTAGCCTCCCAAGTAGCTGGGACTACAGGCGCCTGCCACCAGGCCTGGCTAATTTTCTGTATTTTTAGTACAGAGGAGTTTCACGAGGTTTAACTATGTTGGCCAGGCTGCTCGTCTCAAACTCCTGACCTTGAGATCTGCCTGCCTCAGCCTCCCAAAATGCTGGGATTACAGGTGTGAGCCACCGTGCCCAGCTAGAGATTTTTAATAATGCAAAATTTTAGGACAAATAGAAAAATATGTATTAGAAAGAGACAAATTAATAACCAAAGATGACATGATTTTGTATACCTGACAAAAAATCCAAAAGAATCATGTGAAAACCACCTAAAGTCATGAATTTATGTAGAACAGTGAAAGTTCAAGATAAATTCTGAAAAATCAGTATCACTTCTTTGTGCTGGCAATAACTATTTAAATTATATATCATTTCTAAAAAAAGACAGATTCAGATTTCATTTACAATAGGAAGGAAACAATAAAACAAGTAAATTTAATGAGAGAAATTTAGAAAGTGTATTTTGAAAGTGTAAATATTACTGTAGTTTTGAAATTTTAAATATATAAAGAAATTTAACATCTAGGTTCACAGTATTCTTAAAAATTAGAAAACTTAACTTTTCCACCCATATTATTTTTCAGTTGAACGCAGTATCAATATAGTTATGGAATTTAGAAAACACTGATGATTCACAAGGAAAAATCTACATGTGAGGATGACCAAAAAAATCTGAAAATATGCACAATAAGGATATTTCCCTCTATTAGTTACTAAACCTTATAAATAAATAATAATTCAAACAGAGGGATGTTTAAGGAAAACAAAAACTATTCAATGAAACAAGCATCCAGAAATAGACCCTGTTATCTATAAAAATTCAATAGTTGATAAATTAAGCTTTCTAAAATAATCATAAAATAATTTTTAATAAATAATTTAAAATTCAGATACATATATATATACATTTTAAAGGGAAATACATTAGCAATATGTCTTACAGCATATACCAGAATAAATTGCAAATGGAATTAAAGAGTTAAATAGAAAATGATGAACTGAGTCCATACAAAAGTGTTAACAGAGCTCACTGCCGCCACCACCACCACCACAACCAGGATAATGAGACTTAAAAGTTATAGACAAGATAAATACCTATATAACAAAATGTGTTAGATTGTAAAAATGGCCAGAACTTTTTGCAGTTCTTCTCATCAACAAGTGGAATCTATTTCTCCACTACTTGAATCTGAACTTACTTTGAAACTTGCTTTGATCAATAGAATGCCATGGAAGTCATATTGTGCAAGTTCTAAGCTTGGGCCTCATGATGCCTTAAATGCATACTTCTACTTTTTCTCCTGGAACCTCTGTTACTGTTGCCATGTAAGCAAGTACAACTTGGCCTGCTGGATGGTAGGACATCACGTAGGGCAGAGACAAGCCATTGCAGCTGAACCATCTCAGACCAGACAACCCCCAGCTAACCAAGCAGCTGCCAGCAAATGTTTGAGTGAGTTTAGTCAGCCATAATTGGCCCAGTCACCCAGCTAAGCCAGCCCAAACTGCTGACCCATGAACTAAGTAAGTGTTAAGGCTCTAAGCTACTAAGTGTTGAGCTGCTCTATTACACAACAATTAATAACATATTCTGAGTGCTCAAATATAAGAGAGAAAACTACCAGTGCAATATCCTTGAGAAACAGATGGGATTTACTATACAGAGAAAAGATCGCTCAGAATATGTGCAAGAATTCTCAGAAGAGGATTATATCAAATGATGAGAGGAGCATGATAGTTCACATCCGAGGAGAAAGCTGAGATTAGGAAGAAGCATGGGGCAAATGAGTATTGAATTCATTGGGATACAGACATGGCTATAGGAAGGCTAAATGACCTCTGCATATTTTCCCCCAATCCCAGAAGCTAGTTAGTAGTAAAAAGAATGAATGTCTCCTGTGATAGTAGCCATGTTTAGGGCAGAGGGATTGAGCAATACCTCACAAGGTTAGTTTTGCCTGAAAGCAACAGAGGGTATCCAAGACCAAAAGAGACGCAAAGTATGTGTTCTGACTATAATAGAATTAAAGGAGAAATCAATAACAGAAAGATAGCTGGAAGATACCAAAATAATTGAAGATGAAACAACACACTTCTCTATAACACAGGGGCCAAAGAGCAAGTCCTAAGAGGAATTTGAGAATATTCAGAACCAAATAAAAATAAAAATGCTAATCATAAAAATTTGGTGGATGCAAAAAAAAAAGCAATATTTAAAGTGAAATTTGTAGCACTGAATGCATATATTATAAACGAATCAAGACCTAAAATCAATAATCTAAAGGTCCATCTTATGAAACTAGAACAGGAAAAGTAAACCAAATCCAAAGTAAACAGATGAAAAGAAATAAAAATCACAGCGGAAAGCAATGGAATTTAAAATAGGAGATCAGTAGAGAAAATCAATGAAACCAAAAGCTGATTCTTTGAAAGAATCAATAAAATTGATAAATCTCTAACCAGTCTAAGAGAAAAAGAGAAAACATTAATTAATAATATAAGAAATAGAAAAGATCCCCATTACTGATCCTATGGACATTGAAAAGACAGTAAAGGAATATTATGAATAACTGTATGCCCCCAAATTTGATAACTTAGTTGAAATTGGTCAATTTCTTAAAACACAATCTACCAAAACTCAGACAAGGACAAATAGATAATCTGGATAGATAAACTAGATATCTACATATCTATATCTACATACATATACATATAGGAAGAGTTTTTTAAAAAATTACAACCATTGACCCAGTAATTCTTCTTTGGAAAATTAATATTTTTGGAAGAAATTCAATATAATATTATATAATATAATATACTGTAATATAATATGAACTTATGTGGTCACTTGTATGTCCAGACAAGATGCAGCAACAAAGAATAGATTTCTTCTATCTTAAGTGAGCATATAACTGGACAAAATATATGAAAAACAATTTTCATACATAGGACCACAGCCAGTGCAGTAATTCTGGGGAAAAAAAAAAAAAGTATGCCTTACAATTATACCAACTTACAGTCCAGAGGCAGTCTCCAGGACACAGTACCGAAATGGGTACTCTGAACAGAGCTCAATGTTTTTGCTAAGCTGGCCAGACAAAGATTGACTTTTGGGAGGCCAAGGCAGTTAGAATTTGTAGGACAGAATGCTGGAGAATTGAGAGATTTTTCAAAGAGAGAGCATTCCGAAGATATAAAAGCAGGTCCACTTGAGTCTTTGACTCATATGGTCTGTCTTTGTGTGAGGGAAAACTAAATGAAGCAGGAAAATATAATCTGTAACCAGGAAAAAAATCTCAATCATAGAAACATACAAAGAAATTAAAGACATGATGGAATTAACCGATGAGGGCCTCAAAACAGAATACATTGTTAAATGACCATAATAAAAAATAGTGGAATATATAAAAAAGAGTTTCTAGAGATTAAAAATTAAAATATCTGGAACTAAAAATACATTGGATAAAAAACACTACAGAAGAAAAATTCAATGTGCTTGAACACATAGTAATAGAAATTATTTTTTAAATGTAAAGAGAGAAATAAACAATGAAAAAGTAAACAGAACACCAGTATCCTTGGGGATGTTATCAAGTTATCTAAGATACACATAACTGAAGTTCAAAAGGGGAAGGAAACAGAAATATTTTTAAAGAACAGCTAAAACTATTCCAAACTTGATTAAAATTATAGTCTCACAGATCTAAGAAGTTGAAGAAAAATCCAAGCAAAAGAAACAAAGAAACCACACCAAAGCACATTATAATCAAATTATTAAAAGTAAATTAAGGAGAATATCTTAAAAGCAGCTAGTAGAAAAGAAGACACAAAGATAAGAATGACAGACAACTTCTTATCAGAAACTATGCAATATAGAAAACTATTAAAATGATTAACATCTTTAGATGTTAATATGGACTCTAAAAATGATTAACATCTTTAGGGTCCAGAAAGAAAAAACAGTCAGCCTAGAATTTTTTATTCAGTGAAAATATCTTTCAAAAGTGAAGACAAACTAAAAATTTCTCAGACAAGAAACAGCAAAGAGAATTAATCACTATCAGATCTAAACTACAAAAAATATCAAAGGAAATTCTTCAGGCAAAAACAAAAGGAAAATAATACCAGAAGGAAATGTAGAACTATACAAAGAAATGAATAATTGAATACTAACAAAATATTAATATATGGGTATATATAAAACAATTTTTCTCATTTTTCATCTTCTTAATTGACTGTTACTATACTACTAAAGAAAACAATCACATACTCAAAGTGTAGCTAACAAGCAAATATTAGATATAACATAAAAGCTTAAAACAAGCTTAATCTAAAGGAGGTAGGAAAAGAGGGGGAAGACAACAAAGAACAAAAGGATAAACAGAAAAGAAAAAGCAGGGTGGTAGATTTAAACCTAAGCAATCAATGATTATCTTAAACAAATTAAGTCTAATTGACCCATTAAAAAACCATAGACTGTTAGATTGGATTAAAAAGCAAGAACATTTTAAATTTTAAAACACAGGTCAAAAGTGAAAAGATGTGTGGTCTATTTGGGGTTAATTTTTGTGTATGGTGTGAGGTAAAGGTATGTGGTTTGTTTGCTTGTTTCTTGCATGTGGATATCCAACATTGTTGAAAACACTATCTATTACACCATTTAAAGACTTTGGAAACTTTGTTGAAAGAAATCAATTGATCATAAAGTTAAGAGTTTATTTTTGGACTCTGTTCCGTTCCATTGACTTACATGTTTTTGCTTGGGCCAATGTTGTACTTTGCTGTGGCTTTCTAGCTGGTTTTGGAGTTGGGTAGCATAAGTCCTCCACCTCTGTTCTTTCCAAAATTGTTTAGCTAATCTGGGTCCCTTGCATTCTCATTTAAATTTTTGGATCACTTTATCAGCTTCTTCAAAGGAATCTGCTAAGATTTTAATAAGGGTTGTGCTAAATATGTAAATCAATTTGAGGAAAATTGCTATCTTTGCAGTATCAAGGCTTCCAATTCATGAACATGAAATGTCTCTCCATTTATTTAAATCTTCATTGTTTTCTCAGCAATATTTTGTAGTTTTCAATTACAAGTCATGTAGTTCTTTTATTAAAGTTATTTCTAAGTATTTTATTATCTTTGATTATATAATGAATGAAATCATATTCTTAAATTTATTCTCAGATTGTTCATTCCTCACATATAAAAACACAATTGAATTTTGTTTCTTAAACCAGTAATCTTTCTGTATTTGGTTATTAGTTTTATTAGTTCTATTGGGGGCTTTTGTTGTTGCTGCTGCTGTTATTGTTGTCAACTACATTCAAAACCATGTCATCTGCAAATAGTTTTATTGTTTTTAAAAAAAACTGGAGGAAAAGATATCATGCAAACACTAAGCTAGAGTGACTATATTGATATCAGACAAAGTAGACTTTAAGACAAAAAAACTTACAACGGAAAAGATTGATATTTTATAATGATAAAAACGAGACTATATGGTAACATTAAATGAGTGTACCTAATTATAGAACTTCAAAATTTATTAACTAAAATCTAATAGAATTGAAAGTAGAAGTAGATAAGTCCTTAATTGTAGCTGGAAATTTAAACAATTTTCTCCCAGTAATTGATAAAACAGGTAGACAGAAAATCAGTAAGGATTTATAAGATGTAAATATTGTTATCAAACAACTCAACCTAATTGATATTTATAGAACATTTCATCCAATAACAGCCTAAAACACATTTTTGAGTGTGCAGGAAATATTACCTTAAATAGATCATATTCGATACTATAAAGCAAACATCAATGAGGTTAAAATACTTGAAATTATAAAATGCATATTCTCTGACCACAGAGAAATAAAACAAGGAATCGACAACAGAAAGGTATATGAAAAATCCCAAATACTTGGATCTTAATAACACACTTCTAAATAATTGATGGGTTAAAGAAGAAAGCACAAGATAAATTATTTTGAAATGAGTCAAAATGAAAACACATGAAAATTTGCAGGATAAAGTAAAACAGTCCTTGGAAGGGAAATGTATAATATTTAGTGCTTATCTTAGAAAAGAAAAATCTCAAATCAATGATGTAAACTTCTACCTTATGAAAGTAGAAGCAAAGCCAGTGAAATCTAAAATAAGCTAAATAAAGATAAGAACAGAAATTAATGAAATAGAAAACAGAAAAATAATGAAGAAATATTAATGTAACCAAAAGCTGCCTCTTTGAAAAGACTAATAATTGATAAGCCTCTAGACAGATTGACTGGAAAAAGAGGGACTCATATATATCATCCAGATATTTAAGGATAATCAACAAATATTGTGAACTTTATGCCAATTAACTCAACAATTGGGTAAAACAGACAGATTTCTTGAATGACACTGATTACCAAAACTGACACAAAAAGAAGTAAAAAATCCAAAGAGTCTTCTATCATTTAAAAGATTGGATTTGTTATTTAAAAGCCTTTCCAGAATGATACCTTCAAGCCCAAATAGTTAAACTGGTAAATTCTACCACATATTTGGAACTAGTAATATCAGTTACATTAATTCTTTCAGAGAATAGAAAAGGAAAGAATATTCTCCAACTCCTTTTATGAGGCCAGCAATAAAAACATTGCAATGAAAGAAAATTATATACCAACATCCCTCATGAAAATAAACACAAAATTACTCCATAGGAATGGGAGTTAGTGTGTCACTTAGGCTGAAACAACAGGATGCTGCCCTCCAGGACTTTGATTCTGACAAGAGTTGACATAATAAAGCAGGGATAATTAGAAGATATTCGTCCAACTACAGAGGATTGACAGAGGCAACAAATGCCCAACCGCAATGCTGGTGAGTACTCGCCAGTCAGACTCTTCCTGGAAGAAGGCATTGGTTGCTCTTTGTGGCCACGTTTCTCTTGATCTTTGCCCATTGTCTAGTTTAGCATTTTAACTTTTGATCAATTTTGTGGACTCTCCAAAGGCCTTTCCATAAATGCCTTCTGCTAAATTTAACAACTAAAAACCTGAACAGTAAATCAAGTTCTGCTAAAACTTTTACAACTAAGAACCTGAACTACTATAGAAATTGGTAGCAAAGAGTGACTTACACAGGCCCCCACAGAAATGGAGGGACTTTAGGATTGGAAAACTGATCTCATTGGGACGAAGGCTGTGAAAATTTAATTAGTATGCTGGGATAATAATCTAGAATAACAGTTCATTAAATTATCACCTATGGTCATCAGAAAAGAAGAGTTCATTCAATCTAAGGCATTGTTCAAAAAATATTTTCAGGGCTCCCCCTCTCCAATTTCTCAGCCTGATTCCCTCTGCATTGGCCTTATTATTAGAATCTATCCATGTATATTTACAGATAGCTATAATCAGCTGCAGATTTACAGGCTTTGAAGTCACAATATCTGAAAGAAAGAGACCTCTCTTCTCTCTCACTATAAACATTTATGCAAATCTTTGTTAAAAAGACTCCAGTCATGTGTGGAATCTATGGCCACCCGGAGATCATCATGGTGTCCGTAGATATAGGATGCACTTACTGACCAGCCCGTATCATGTGTCCACTCCTGTGGCAGAGAAGACAGAGTCTTTTGATTGTCAGCTCCACCTCATTCACATGGAGTGGAGGAGAAATGTTCCCAAAATGAAAGGATGTTGGACAAACAAAAAGCAATCATTGACTGCTACCGAGAGAAAGGGTAAAGATGAAGAAAATACACTTAGTGACCTATGGATGACAGTCCCCTTTGAGAAAGCTGGAGGGGATGCACTCAAGAGTCCAGGTGGAGGGACTGACTTCAGATCAGAAGGGGATGTGTCCTTTCTCTACTGTGTATATGTACTAAGCTGCCTCAAATCCTTGCCTAATTAAATTTAATAGTATCTATGACATAATTGACAGTGCAAGGTCATTGTGTCCTTGAAAATAAACCAGTTTAAGCAACAGGCACTTTAGCTATTGCTGATCAACCCTTGCTGATCAACCATTAATATGACAATATTTACATTACTAATAAAATTTCTGTTATGTTAAAATATGAACCATAGGATACCCATTTGGCATATTTGTTTAGTATTTTTAGTAGTCCTATGTGCTAGATTACTAAAAAAATGAAATGTATATGTTGACCATAGAGGCCAAATGTATAATGGTTGAGAGTGCAGATTTGGAAACAAGCAGAACTGAGTTTGAATCCTGGCTACACCACTTGTCACTTATGTGACCCTAGGAAAGTTACTTAATGTTGAAGTCATGTAAAATGTTCTGCAGAGGTCCTAGAACACATTAAGTTCTTAATAATATTGTTATCTATGGTTATTTATCATGCTTCTAAAACATTAAAGCCCATTCATTTAATGTATCACCCTCAACTTTTCATCATTCAGATTCTTTTCTAATTCAATCAGAATTAGTGAGGTTAGACTGTACGTAGATAAAATAAGGTATAAATATTGAAATACAGGGTCACATAAGCACCTGATCATTGTGCTTTTTATCTTTTTTTTTTTTAAGAAAAAAATTCTCTAGATTTTCCTCACCCAGAAATCCTTCCCAGACAGCTCCTTTAAGAACTGTAGCTCTTTCAGGATTCTTCACTATACTGAAAGAATTTAACCTTATTTACGTTGTCCAGTCAAAAACTTGGTAGTTCACTTTTAAGAGCATGTTTTCTAAACATCTCTGGTAAATGGAAATTTTGACTTTATGCCCAGGACACCCTGAGAGCTGCTCCTACAGAAAAAAAGCTAATAGGATAATAAATCCCAAGTCCTTTTTTAATGTTTTTTTCTCTCTGAACAAGAGTTGTTTTAGTTAAACTTGCATTCACTTTTCTCTGAACGCTGCCCACGCTCTCCTCGGACCATTGTGTTTAGTACAGGACTTTTGACTCAGTCATCATTACTCACACTTTACTGATTTTACTTTAAACACTGTTGGCTAAAACGACAATTTATCAAGACTGTTTTGCCTAGCAGTTGGGGATAATTTATTTTCCTGTTGAAGGGTTTGATATTTATTAGCGCGGCAGCGGGCCGGTCAGCAGAGATCCGCACTCCAGGGGACAGGCTCTGAGACCAGCTTCATGGCCTCTGCTCCGCCCTCTCCAGCTCCCAAGCTCCTAAGGCAATTCCGGGCTGGTGCCTGAGGATGCTGAGGGGAGAGACAAGTGTGGGGCTCTTTCTCTTGGGAAAAGGAAGCTCAGGGTGTTCTACTTCCCTCCCCTGGGAAGCTGGACCCACAGCTGCGAAGATGCCTAGCCAGCAATCCCAGGGGGAGAGGTGAGCCCCCAAACCCTCTCCTCATCGGTAGAGTCTCCGAGATCCCTGGTGTGCAGACGAGGACTCATCACAGAAATATGTGTATCTGTACAGAGAACTCGCCCAACTTCAGAAGCCAAACAGCATCTGGTTACAAGAGATTACTCAGGTAAGTTGGGGGCTGTTTGAGAAGTGGAGAATCCCAGACCTCTAATGCCAACGGGAGATGCCGTATCTTTGTAGTGCAATCAGAGTGCCTGGCAAGGGTAGGCTTTTAGTAATGATTTACTGTTGAGGCAAATGAATAACTGAAAGAAAGGAATTTGGGTTTACTGTGTGCCTGGCACTGTGCTAGATTTATATACATCATTTTTGTTTCATCCTTGCAATAACCCCAAGGATGAGTATTGGTTTCCAGTGGGCTCTGGGAAGTTCTGTAAATTGCCTATATTTGACAGGGAGTAAGTAGGAGAACCTGGGAACAAACCCAGATCTGTCTGAAACCATGCCCTTCTGATGCTTCATACCACTTCCCTACCAAAGGAAGGCCACGGAAAGCTGGCCTGGACATACCAGTGTGTTGCCTGGAGTTCCCTCCACTGGAGTCACTCCTTGAATTAGGGCATTATCTGTAACAGAAATATGTTATCTAAATAATTCATTAACACTCAGGCCACATTAGCAGAAGGAATTTTAAGTTTTTTGCTTTTCCAGAATAGAAGGAAGGGGACATGGCACAGCTAAATTTTGATGCTTCAAGTTCACACACTTGTGGGGTTGAGAGTGTAAGGAGGAACCGACTTAGAAAATGCCGGCGTGTGTGGGTCTGCCACACACAAGAGTGAGAGCATATGAAATCACACACCTGCAGGAGGATGAAGGGAAGGAGAAGGTCAATGGGCTTTCATGCCCCCATCACAGCCAATGCACCAAGCTTCAGGTGCTGGGAGATCTGAGGTCTTAGAAGTTTCCAAACATTTGTGGTGGGCCTACTATGTGCTAGGCACTGTACTGAAACTAAGGTTATAAAACCAGATCAGATAGAGTCCCCATGCCTGAGGAGTTTATAATGTTTGTCCCTGAGAAGCCGGGGAAATCCGTAGCTTGTCAAGGGAAGGAAAAACTCATGGAAGCAACTTGGGGAAAAAAAGAGGAAGCAGGTTAGGAAAGGAGGTGAGGGGAACTGAAGATGGAATTCAGCTCCTCCCAGGCCTCTGTGGAGGCACCACAGCAGTGGCACCTGCCCAGGCAAAGGTAAAGCCTACCCACTTCAGAGCAGCTTTGTCTTTAGAAAGGAGGCCTCCAGGCTCAGCCAGTCCTCAGAACCTACTGGCTGGTAGAACCTTCTTATTCCCTAGGAGCTCACTTGAGGGGATGAAGGATAGGTGAGGGAAAGGGATTGCACTCCCCTTATTCCCAGCACAGAGGAATTTGATGTTGGCACTAACCCAGAGGGAACTGCCCCTTTGTCTATCAACTCTACTTTCTCCTTTGCTATCCCTACAGAGTAGCCCTCCCTGTGTAGTCTTCACTCCCCCACCGCAGTCCTCAGCCTGGACTATGTAACACTGCCATAAAGAAATGAGGTGGGGAATATGCCTCCACTGTAGAGTGAACTGCTCAGAAAACAAATTCACTGAGGGATAAATTCCACTTTGAGAACTTCAGGGGAGGCTTATTTAGGACTTGCAGTGATGGGAGATTGACAGCAGCCTGAAGGCCAAGCAACAGATGGTGCCTAAGTTCCACTGCGATTGCGTCACCATGAAAAGTGGTTGCAACACCCAAATTGACCAGCAGTTCATCAGGGCCCGGGCCCCCAGGCCTTCCACTGTGGCCAATCAGCTCATTGTTTGAAGGACCCAGTTCATTGTTTTGTTGAGTCCACCATGAAACAAAATTCTTTCCAGAGCCTTGATTAGCCTTATTAGAGCTCATAAAACTTTTTCAGTCTGTCCAAATGTCTCCATTTTCTTCTAGATATTTGTGGTAGGGGGTATTTTTGTTGTCCGTTTTCAATTAGTAAAGAAATGTAGCAACAATAAAAATAAAAAGAAGAGCAAATTAGAATCTGGATGCATTGCTTCTTAATACTGTGTAAAAATATTGTGATAGAGGAAGGGGGTGAGATATAGAAAATACCTTCATCTTTTTCACATTCCAAGACCAAGTCAACTGCTGGCTTACGGAATGCATGTCATGCCATTCCATGACATAATATGAGCCTTTTTATTTCTTATCACAAACTGAAAATCTTGCTGATAAATGCCAACATGTGTTAGGATTCTTCCTATTTCCTGGCCTGTGTGTGGTCATGGGCTGTATGCTATCCATTAATGATAGAACATTGACCTTGGCTGTACTCTAGGTTCACTGAACAATTCCTTAGGGCCCGGAAGAACACAAGACATTTTTGCCAAAGCTGTCTCCACAACCCTTCTTCACCCTCTTAATTTTGAAACCCATGTGTATTTTAACAAAAATATTATCCATCTGTTTCTGATTCATTTACATGTAACTGACCAAATCTCCACTTGTCAGGGCTATCATGTCTCACAGGCTCTGCACTGGTGTATAATACCATGTTGAACCCTTCTTCCCTGAATATTAAGAAGTCTTGTTTAGCCAAGAAATTACATGCTCCACTCCCTAGCATTGAAGGGGTGCAGTGGGAGGGTCCAAATTCCAAATCCCTTGGTGCTTCAGTCCACTATGGGCTTGGCAAAATGTCTCCACTCGTCCACAGTGCTGACTTGATTGAGCTGTTATTGCTATGGTGTATGAGTGTGAGTGTGTTTGTTTATGAATGTATGTGTGTGTGCATTGACTGGTGGTGATTAAACACATTTTGTGACATTAACACAGACTAGGGGTAGGCTTCACTTCTCTGTAGTCAGATCAACTGGCTGACTTAGTGTGAGACTGAATTGAATTCCTCCTATGACTTCCACTGTGCTGGGTTTTATCCATCTGTCAACCAGGAGCAGAAAAATGAGAAGCAAGGCCTCTCAAAAACAGGAGGAAGAACTAAAGTTCTGGGAGTTCTCCCAGGATTCTTCACTTCAGGCAGCTTTATTCTCAGTTGGGAAGAGGGTATACAGGAGACCACTAGGTCAAGTCCACTCTCAGCATGGACAAGTGAGAGAAACCGTTGCTATTATTGCAGCTGTGTTGGATACTGGCATCATGCCAATCCACCCAGAGCTTCTCCCAAACTAGAAGTCACAAAAAAAGACCTGGGCCACCTAAGGCTGCCCTCACAGCCCAGACAAGAGTTGGCATGTCAAATGATGAATGTTTTTTCTACCTGTTCCACAAGAGCTAGATAGGGCCATCTACATCTAAACTCTTGCTTTTTAAAAAGTTCATTGAAACCTTATTCAGCATTCTGCTACTTCTGACAATATTCACCATAATGAAATCAATTGTTTCTTCCAATCCAGTTTTCTTTAATAAATCTTATTTTTATAGACTCAGATTAACCTATTCATTATTTTTATTGAGTTGTGAGCTATATAGAAAATCTGACACAAAGTTATATTTGTAGAGTGACATGAAATATTCGGGCTCACAAGTTGAGTGTGGAAAAAAAGATTTCTCAAAATCAAGCTTAACTCTATCTCCTAACTTAGTAAACAGATACTGGGTTAATTAAGGAGAATAAACTTTATTCTGGAAGTACAAGAGGTCTGAGTCTACTTGAGTGTTGTGGGATATGTTGCGAGTGATCTGTAGTTAATAACAGTTAAAGTACTAAAGTTTGTGAATAATTCACTTCTAAATAAAACTTAGTGGTAGCTTCAAGGTAAGCCCTATAATAATGCCACTTTAAACCACCACATTCTCTGATATGCTTTATTGAGTTAGAAGTGACAAGGTTCATGTTACTTTGAGGACCTGTAAGATAGTGCATAGGGATGCAATGGGAATGTGTCCTGCATGTGAGCATCATCTATCACTCATGTTACAGCAGAAATAGTTGGGAACCTCTACATTCAAGGTCTCAGTACATGTCATAGTTGGAATTGTGAGGCTCTTTCTCACTTTTTAATGTAGAGGGATTTGATTTTTAGCCCTTGTTATTATATAAAGCAAGCTCACACTCAGAAAAGGATCTTTAAGGGTTTTACTGGCCAAAGTGGCATTCCTGTGCAGTGTGATCTTGTAGTAAGGCAGAATTAGGAAACAGTGCTGGCATTAATAAATTCTCCTTTCTCTCTCCCTTCCTGCTTCTGTGTGTGTGTGTGTGTGTGTGTGTGTGTGTGTGTTCATGTGTACAGTTGATTAATTGGTTGGTTGTTTAGTGTAGAAAGTGAGTTACTGGTTCTATGAACCATTGGCACAGCTGTATCTGAGATAAGATTAGGAAAAGCATCAGCCACGCTGCAAATGGCACTAGATGGATTGCTAATGAGGCCAACGTCATGACTTCATGTTCAATCTGTGTACTGAGACTACTTACTATAGGCATGACCTGTGGGTTCCCTAAATCCTATCCCCATACTAGCCACCAGCCAGTATCTCCTAAATACATGCTATGGTCATAGTGTGGACCAAAAGATCAAATGTGACAATTGTTATGGATCGCTGAGAACCTCAGTGCTCCTCAAACTCCTACTTAGAATCAAAAACACTTACTGCCAAGGTTATAAATAATAGCTCCCTGCAGTGGCATTTTAAAACTTTCCAGTCTCTGGATAGCTATGTAAATCTGCCTTGCAGACTGAGGGTATACAATGCATTCAGATGAGGAAGGAGACCACACAATTTTTCCAGGCCAATGGGCAGGGCGATTTCATCTGTTTCTTCTTCCAACATGCACTCATCACCTCTGTTCTTTACTACCCACCTGACATTGAGACAGAGGCTGTGCTTTTAGATTTTGACAATTTTTTGCCATAATCCACTGGGCAAAAGAAACCTTGACACCTGCCATTCCTCCTTTTACCTACAACCATTAATAAACAAAAATACAGGGTAAGGTTGAGTATTAGTCCCAAATGTCCCAACCAGCTATTTTGGGTAAATTTTGCCTTTTCTTTCACTTTCCCAGTCTTCCCTGTCATACCAATACTTCACCTTAACTACTACCACTTTCTTCTCTCTCTCATGTTATTACCAGTTCTAGAGTTTATCAGTTCAAAAGGTTTCAACTGCTGGTAGCAGAAATCCAACTCAAACTAGCTAAAATATCAAGGAATTATATTGGCTAAATAGCTGGAAGTTCAGAGGTAGACAGGTTATTCTCATGGTAAATTCAGGCCTCCATTTCTCTGTAAGTCTCTGCTCTCTTTCATTAATTTGTTTTATCTGGATCTGACTTCCCTTCTGGCCATAAGATGGCAGCCAACAGCAAGAGGTAGGGGATCACCCGTCCTTATTCACATCCTTTGAAAGAAGAAGCTGACTTCTGTTCTACTCTCCTAAGGACAAGGAAGAACTTGCCTGAAGTCTCCAGTAACCCATTCTTAGACCAGAATTGGGTCATATGCCCATTCCTGAAGCATTCACTAACAAGTGGATTAGATTCTTTAGCTGCTTTCAATTAATTGAGTCTTACCACTGAAGTTAGAGATGGGGTAACTTCCCCTAAATCCTATAAACAAAACTGAGATGTCACTGTGAAGAAAGGAGAGAATGGATGCTGGATAGGCCATCAACATTGTCCAATAGATTGGGTATGTTCCCTTTATCAATTTAGATGATACATTGGTATAACCTATGAATAAGAAATAACTAATTTTGAAGCTCCATTCCATTGCCTTTTTGGGTTGTGGAGGCTCCAGAGAGCTTTGTTTGACCCAGGGGGACCACATCTGAAAGGCATTCTGCTCCTATGGGCTCATTCCCTTCCCACGAGGCAGCAGTTACACAATGAAGTAACAACCAGGCCTGAAAGCTTCTCTAAACTTAGCTCCCTTCCTGGAGAATTGGCCAACTCTACATTCCCATGTCACAAACCATTCAAGCCCCTGCGTGCAAACGCCTCACTCCTAGTATTTCAAAGGGCAGACCATTCCTCAGATGGGGAAGGCAACTGGGCAGGGCACAGGCACATGGCTCACATTTTCCTGCTCACGATATTTTTTCCATTGACTCAAGCCACAGTTGCTTCTTGGAGGGCCATGTTTGCTGATGATGACACAGATTGTTTCCGGTCTCTGAAGTGGTCATCTTCAGATTGCCCAGTGTGATATAACCTCTTTGGAATCAAACTCCTGTTGCCCTAAATGCCCTTGTGATTCTAAAACAGGACCTGGGGCTGCAGAACCATACATTAGCATGTAGACATAGCAGCTTCTTCCAAGCAAAAGAGAAAGAAATCAAGATTGTTATCACTGATCCCTTGGCATTGGCTGGTCCAGAGTTGTCCTTACTCAACTAATTCATTCCTTATGCTCATATCCTGTAAGATTCCAGAAGCTCTCCACCCTTACCTCACCTACATCCAAGAACCCCAATACAAGCCCAAGTCTGTCCTTGCAAACTATGACCTAAAAAGCCTTCCTGCCTTGTTCACAGCCCTGCCCTGACTGCCCTGATCTATTACCATAGTCAACACCAGCCCTCCATCCTTTACTCTGCCAAAAAAAGTATTTCAGTGCTACTGCTCTTGGATTTCTGACTTTTGCTTGAGCAAATCAAGCTCCAGTTCTATTATTTCAATCTAAAATTCCATTCAGAATACATTGGTTTGCATAATTGAAAATACCACACAGAGTGGATGTAAATGTGGCTCCATCAATTGCTAACTATGTAAACCTAAGCGCATTACTGTTACTCCTCATCATGTTGTCAACATGTATTTATTAAGGGCCAACTATGCATCAGACAGTGTGCTAAGCTCTAAGACTAAGCTCCTTCATCTATCAAAAGGAATTAATAAAACACATCTCATAGGGTTGTTGTAAGAATTAAATGAGATAATACATGTCAAATTCCTAGCACAATGCGAAATGCTTAGGAAACATCCATAATTGGTGGCTTGAGTAGCTGTTATAATTACTGAGAAAGCACCTGGTCCATCTGCTTCCCCCTACAATGTGATCCATCTGAGGGCTTCAGGAGTTCCTCGGTCCTTTCTTGTGCTTTCATTTCAATCTGTCATGCTTCCCAGATATCCTACAGATATGGATTGGGCAGCTGCTTAAAATGGGTCCACTGGTGATGTCAACACAATCATGTCCCCACACACAGAGCTTAGTGCAGGCACAGGGCTTAGCCAACCACAGGCGCAAGTCCCAAGTGCCATGTCCCCGGTTTGCCCTGGAGTGTGGGTGTGCTGTGCCTGTGTAAGAAGTGCACATGTCTTTAGCCATAAATGTTGCGTGGCTGTTATAAACCATGAAGTCTGGTAATACCAGCAGCAGCTTATCAGGTTTCAAATGTACCACTTTCTTCCAGGTTTCCAGATGCTCTTTATTCATTCTCTCTCTCTCTCCCCGCCACCGCCAACTCTCCTCTCCTTTTCCTCATTCTAAAATGCCCCATATTGTTTACCTTAATCTAACAATTTATAATTAAGTTGAATATAACTTCAAGAGTGGGGAAAACAGCTAGAAGTGTATATTTAAAGGAGAAACAGGAGTGGAAATTTACCACATGCCTCACTGTGCCAGACCATTCATAGGTCACAGGCAGACTAAATGAAGGTGACTCAAAGCTCTTCAACTTAGAGGAAAGAAATGGGTGAGAGGATCTGACTTAATATCATTACAAATTTACAACTCATTTTCAACATATTTCTCAGTGTATAAGATCTAGTCCCTTAACAAAAGCAAAGACCTCTATTAAGGGGGTCTGCTTACTAGAAGCCACACATGGTCTCTCTACTGCAAGTGAAAATCCCTTCTCCTAAGACAAAGTCTATTTTTGGAAAAATAGCAATGGATTGAAGAATTACTACTAAGAGAGATAATCTAGTTAAGTGGCTCTTTCTTTCTTGACTTATCTCTTCATTTGTAAAATGTAAATTAAAGCACAGTACCACCTCTGTTCTTTAAAGGACCTCAAGGGGGCTACTGATAGTATCTTCCCCTCTAGTCCATCCTGGTGTTTAAGAGACTGTTTGTGCTTCCTAAGAAAAGTCTTAAGATGATGTCTGTGTTGAGGCAACATGAACCTTGGAAGGAATATCATAGAGAAGTCATCCTACTGGGAAGTTATTCATCCCATTAAGTGATTGCTACTCCGTGGCAAAGGGCCAATGAGTGATGAAATCAGACACAGTGCAAGGAAGCCAGGAGCCTGAGCACCTCTGCCTGGAATGGTGATGTCACACTCAGAGTGCCAGCAGACAGAGTTGTGAAGAGCCTTATAAGATGCTAGGGGAAGAACAGCAGACAGAGGAGTTGTATTAAAAGGATGGGAGGACATGATTTGCAGAATTTCATTGGGCTTTTCTGATTCTCATGACATATGAAAGCCACCCAGGAAGAACTTAAGTCACCAAGTTTGTGGCACTTTGTTACTACAGCCCTAGAAAACTAACACAGATTTTGGTACTGGAAGTGGGGTGGCTTAAAACAACAGAAAAATATTGCCTTACAGTTCTGGAGAATGGAAGTCTGAAATTAAGGTGTCTGGAGGGCCATGCTCTCTCTGAAACATGCATCCTCTTTCTAGCTTCTCACGGTGGCCATCAACCCTTGGCATTTCTTGCAGCTACATCACTCTAATCTCAGCCCCTGTCATCACATAACATTCTCTTTGTGTGTCTTTGTCCAAATTTCTCTCTTCCTGTGAGGACACAAGTCACATTGATTACAGCCCGCCTTAATAACCTCATCTTAGCTTGATTACATCTTCAAAGATCCAGATCCTATTTTCAAATAAGGTTATATTTATAGGTCCTGAAAGTCAGAACTTCAACAAATGTTGTTGGTTTTTTGGCAGGGGGACACAATACAACCTCCAATCAACCCCCAAGTAGATCATGTCATAGGTCCTCAGTTGACTACTGTTAGTAAGTGGCCATTGAGAGTGTACTTGATTGAACTTCCAAAGACCAACGTGTGAGTGTAAATGCCACATCAGGCAATGGAAATGGATGCTGGACATGGAAGACCTCCAGGACTTGGGCAAGTTCCTCTCTTGATTTACTAACAGCTTTCCAGGCACTCATGAAAGTTTGGGGAGCTGTAAGAAAAACCAGGGACCTTTGGCTGCTAGTGACATGAAAGTTGTGAAAGTGGTGCAAGGTATCAAATGGTTTCATAGGATGCTGAATACTTTATTCCCAGCAGGCAGTTTGATCTTCTCTGGAACTCAAAACACTGAATTTCCCAAGACACTGGAGAGAAATAATCACAACTTTCTGATGTACAAATCATACTGGCAATAAATTTTCCAAAGAGCAAAGGATCCAGGATTCTTTTTTGCTGAAGCAAATCTAAGTGATGACACAGAGAAGCACCAGGGCATTTGCGTGTCTCTCATGGAAGAGGATTACGTTTCTACATCTTCTGGTTCAAGGTTTTCAGGTGCAACCATTGCTCTCAGTTTGACTATTTCCTCTCCACATATAGGGGGCTATTCAGAGACTCCTTTGGCATCTGGCAACATGGGTTTCATGACCGCAAAGTAAAAATGAAATAATGCACATACCAAAACATAAACACATTGTAAAGTGCACTCAGCCTCAGATTCCAAACTCAGCGACCCTGCATGATTTAACAAAGGGGGAAGCCAGACTCCTGTCCCAGCGGGGAGAAACAAGGCCTCCAAACTGACAGCTGCTATCATTCCAAAACAAGTCATTGTTTATAAATGAATATTCTTTGTGATAAATTATTGAATTACATGAAAATTCTATGATTGCCTGCTGCTGCCAGATTTGGTTTTGGTCTCAAAAGCCAGCATGGAATGTACTAGAGACAGACAGCAAAATTAAAAACTGCTGTCCTTTCTCACAAAATTCTCCAAACTCTCAGTCTCCCCCAAACTTGTAATATGAGTTCTGGATTTGGACACCCACAAGACCCTTCAGAACACTTATAATATATATGGTTTTAGATTAGAGACACTTTGGCTCATTCTGAGAAAAACGTAGGCATGAATCACAGCCCATGATTTACTTTATGATAGGTAGTACTCAAAATCTAAAAGTAAAGAGAGCCATGACTTTTCATAAACATTCACTGTGTGCCAGGCATTGTCCTGATTGCTTTACATAGTTATCTCATTTAATCCTCACAGTATCCCTAAGAGTTCATTATTAGACCCCTGTAGCAGGTGAAAACAACTGATGCATGCAAAGGTTAGGTGATTCACCTAAGTTCACACAGCAGTAACCTGAGAATGCCAGGTCTGGCAGCTGGCATTTGATTCCAAAACTCATACTCTTTCCTCGATAGCGCACTTGCTCCTACCACAGCTTAACAGATAACTACATCTGGTACTAGCATTCAAAGAAAAATACTGTACCATTTTCTAAACTCTTACATTGACTCTTTATATGCTATTTTTCAAATAGGCATATTTTAGAAAAAAAACTGAATATGAAAACATTTGATTTGTCTTTTCCTTTGGAATAGATTTTTCCTCCTCCTCCTCCTCTTCCTCTTCCTCCTCCTCCTCCTCCTCCTCCTCCTTCTCCTTTTCTTCTTCCAAATTAACTGGAAAATGAGTTAATTCCAGTGAAATTAGCAGGAATAAGAAACAACAGCACTGGCTTTTAATCTCAATTTTGCTCCTCATTCACTTGGTATAAATCTAAATCTTAGCTCCTCTCTTATACAAGGGGGATGACAAAAACTGTGTTGCCTATTTCACAGGTTGTTGCAATAATTAAATGATATAATATCAGGAAAAGCATTTTGTAACCCATTAACCTCAAATTCTGTATGTAATTATTATACCCTAGAATGTTCTCTGATAGTTCAATGAGAAAGAAAAAAAAATTGGCAAATGTATACATATGTAACAAATCTGCACATTGTGCACACGTACCCTAGAACTTAAAGTATAATTTTTTAAAAAAAAGAAAAAAAGAAAAAGAAAAAAATTTTAGGACAATAGTCCAGTGTTAGCCAGTGGTCTGTGGATAAGCAGGATCTCTGATAAAAACAACAATGACAACAACTGATTTTTAGCATTTGTCAATTCCCATGGTGTAAATATTCCCCACAAGAAGTTTGTAGCTTTGGCAGAACTATAAGCCAAACGAACTTCTTTTCTTTATATTAAATTACTCACCCTCAGATATTCCTTTATAGCAACACAAAACAGACTAAGACATCAACCCAACAAACCTTGCTGTTTGCTGCTTTGACCCTTGTCTGAAGAGTGAGTGACTGCCTCATCTAAAGCTGGTATGTTGCCCAGGGAAAAAAAATTTGCTCCAGGGAAATGTCATTACTGCAGTCAGACACTGGGTGCCAAGAACCAGAACTCAATCCACCCACTCTTTCCTTGTTCACAGTATAACAGCTGACATTTGATTTGGCTACATGTAATACAGACACAGTGGCTTAAACAAGATTATTTTTCTCTCCTATAAGAGAAAATGGGAAATGTGTCAACCAGAACCAACCTACATCAAGGACCCAGGCTTCTTCCAGTTGCCCTCTCCACTGTCCTCATGGTCCAAAATGTTTGCTGGCACTTTATCCATATCATGTGAGCTCTAGGTAGTAGGATGGAAAAAGAAATGAAAATAAAAGCACATTATCTCACTTTTAAGGATACTTCCTAGAAGTCCCACACAGTACTTTGCTTATATCTTGCTGGCTAGAAACTAATGGAGGGCCATACCTAGCAACACCTGAGGCTTGAAAATATAGCCTTTTATCTTAAAGGCAACATGTCTAGCTTCCTTAGCCCATTTTTGTGTTGCTATAAAGGAATACCTCCTGAGACGGGGTAATTTACAAAGAAGAGAGGTTTATTTGGCACATAGTAATGATGTCGGGAAAGTTCAGGTTCGGGCATCTGTATCTGGTGAGGGCCACAGGCTTCTTCCACTCATGGCAGAAGGTGAAAGGGGGCTGGCCTGTGAAGATATCAAATGGAGAGAGTGAAAGTAGAGGGTGGGGGAAGGTACCAGACTTCTTTTAGCAACCAGTTCTACCAGGAACTAGTAGAGTGAGAAATCGTCACCCTCAATCTCCAGGGAGGGCACTAATCTATTCATGAGGGGTCCACCCCCATGACAAACACCTCCCATTAGGCCCCACCTCTGACACTGGGGATCAAATTTCAACATGAGGTTTGAGGGAAAAACCTTCAAACTACAGAACTAGCTAACTTTCAGGCTCTTCTATGAAGGAGGAACGGAGAATAGATATTGGGATAAGCAGCTAGCTGTCTCTGGTATATGTTTGCTCTTGTTTATACAGTCGTATAAGTCATCAGACAGTAAAGAAAGGAAGGAAAGAAATGCTTTTTTTTCTTCTACCTGAAGCTCTGTGGTCTCTTCTCCCCATTCATCCACTGTGTGTCACATGAGAAGTTAGCAGTCTACAGATAATTTAAATTGCATGGATACTGAGGGCCAAATATAGAGGAACTATATTTCTGGGATGTGTGTGCAAAACATATTATAATGTCCTAATAAACTTTATCTGGAAGATAGCAATAATTATATATGATCATTATTAATATTATGGTAGGTAGAAATAGGTGGAAGTTCTTGTCTCTCTAGATGCACTTGTCTAAATGCAGCTATATCAGTTACCTACTTTGATAAAAGTAAGATATATATATCTGACTAAAGCTGATACTGACAAAAATGGGGGAGAAACCTCCTACTTTCCAAATATCACCCATCTAGACTTTTGGTGGCATGGAAGTTGGAAATCTGTTTATTATACGAATTCCATTCAGAAAGTCTTGTTTAACCATGTAAATGCCTGCCTCCAGCCCTATGCCTATATCCTCCATCTCTTCTTCCTATTGGAGCCAGTAAGTAGCTACCCAGGCATCAAGAACATTTGTCCCCATTCCTTGAAGGAAGAAGTCTCCGCCAGCTAAGCAAGGCTCTTCATCTCTATTTTTTTCCAAAGTAGCATGGGTACAGAACCAGAGACACATTAATCCATAAGGAATTTTTCCAGTGACAAACGGAAGAGCCACACAAACATGCAAATACATACATAAGAACATGGACAGCTACCCTGCTGAGACTAAAAGTATTTGTAGATTGTCAAACAACATCCAGGGATGAGCTATATCCTGGCAACTCTATTCCATTTTATACCACAAAAAAAAGCACTATTGGACATATTGGGATAAGCAACTAGCTGTCTCTGGTATATGTTTGCTCTTGTTTATACGCTAAGATCACTTCCTACAGCCTGGCAGGGCTATAAGTCCTGAGGCAGTATCAGCCTCTGGCCATTCTCATCTCTTCCCAGACTGAGCATTTCTCACTCTAATCACTGTTGCTCCATGAAACACTAGCTGGGATGACCCTGTCTGTCAGATCCTTCTGGATGGAGTATTGGAATTTTTTTTTTTTTTCCTGGGACTACAGGTGCCTGCCACCATGCCTGGCTTTTTTTTTTTTATGTTTCTCCTTCAAGTTATTTAGGCACATCACTTGATGAGTTTGAGTCTAAGAAAAACCTATAAGCTTTCCCTGAGAGGGACAGTGGGATACAAGGAAGCAGGTTGGATTCCTATTAGAGGAGCAAGGGGTACATGGTGTGGATTTTCCAGACAAGGCTGCATAATATGGGCAGCGGAGAGTTTCAGTTCTCACTCAGATAAAGAAGTGAAGTGGAGAAGTTGAGTTTAGCTTTTAGCCTTAACTGATCAATAGATGAGAATCTTACCGCCATAAAGAAGGGATTTTCCTTACGTTACACACAGAGAGTATCTTTAGACCAGGAAGCAAATACTGCTCAGTTAATACTAAAGAAAGAAAATACAGTATGTGCCACATAATGGCATTTTGGTCAACAATTGACCCCATATATGACAATGGTCCTTTAGATTAAAATTGAGCTTAAAAATTCTTATTGCCTAGTAATGTAGCTATTGTAATACTGTAGCACAATGCATTACTCACACAAATTTATGGTGAGAAAAATAAACCACCATGGACATATTCCTGAAAAGAGTGATACCTTCTCAAGGAGAGCCTGAGGCAGGTCCTTCAGAAGGGATTCCACAGGAAGGCACTGTTGTCACAGGAGATGACAGCTCCAGGCGTGTTACTCTCCCTGAAGACTTTTCAGTGGGACAAGATGTGGAGGTGGAAGACAATGATACTGATGATCCTGACCCTTTTTTGGCTAAGGTGTGTATTTATGTCTTGGTTTTTAACAAAAAAGTTTTAAAAGTAAGAAAAATGTTAAAAATTTTAAAAATAGAAAAAAGCTTATAAAATATGGATATAAAGAAAGGAAATATTTTGTACAGCTGTATAATGTGATGTGTTTGTGTTTGTTTGCTTGTTTAGTTGTTTGTTTGTTTGAGACAGGGTCTCACTCTGTTGCCCAGGCTGGAGTGCAGTGGTAATATCTCAGCTCACTGCAACCTCAGCCTCCGGGTTCAAGTGATTCTCATGCCTCAGCCTCCCGAGTAGCTGGGACTACAGGTGTGAGCCACCATGCCTAGCTAATTTTTGTATTTTTAGTAGAGACAGGGTTTCACCATAATAGCCAGACTGGTCTCAAACTCCTGACCTCAGGTGATCTACCCGCCTCAGCCTCCCAAATTGCTAGGATTACAGGTGTGAGCCATGTGCCCAGCGGTGTTTGTGTTTTAAGCAGTTATTACAAAAGGGTTAAAAAGTTAAAAGAGTAAAAAGTTTATAAAGTTGAAAAGTTACAGTAAGCTAAGGTTAATTTGTTATTGAAGAAAGAAAATATGTTTTCCTAAATTGAGTGTAGCCTAAGTATACAGTGTTTATAAAGTCCATAGTAGTGTACAGTAAAGTCCTAGGCCTTCACAGTCACTCACCACTCACTCACTGACTCACCCAGAGCAACTTCCAGTCCTGCAAGCTTCGTTCATGGTAAGTGCCCTGTACAGGTGTACCGTTTTATACATTTTATACCATAATTTTACTGTACCTTTTCTATGTTTAGGTATGTTTAGATACACAAATACTTACCACTGCATGACAATTGCTTACAATATTCAGTACAGTAACATGCTGTACAGGTTTGTAGCCTTGGAGCCAGACTATACCATATAGCCTAGGTATGCAGTGGGCTATACTGTGTAGGTTTGGGTAGTACCCTCTATGATGTTCACACAACAGAATTACGTAACGATATATTTCTTAGAACATATCCCCAACATTAAGCGACCATAACTCTATAGATAATCTCCACTGGTCCAATTCTGCACCCCTGCAAAAAAAAATGTAGCACAAACCACAACATGATACACACCATACTAGAGGCAGGGCCCCAAATATGTGTTCCCACTTCAAATTTTCCACATAGGTTGGCTAAAACCAGGTCCTGGAATGTTAATTAGGACCTGATCACAACTAATGGACCAGAAATTATGAAATGCTTCATGTTACCAGTCATTTAAACTAGATAGTTAAGAATCCAGTTATGGTTAGGTTCAAACTGAGGCTTAAATCTAATATATTTATTGCAAGTAACACTGAACACTCAAGTGCCCTTGTTTTGAATCTAAACGACACCACGTATTGTATCCATTTCCTGCATCTTTGAACCATGCAGCAGCCAAATCTGTCATCTTTCTTTCTCATTTGGGAGTATTCAAAGTGACATCTCCTACTATGTCACCATACCTGAGAGAAAACGGGGAGTTCAGTTCCCATGCACTGTTTTACATTAGATGAATTTAGTCTGAGAACGTAACACAAAGCTGGTAACCCCGCTGCCTGGGTTATGAGTAGGGTGGTATACCAGGGTCAGAGTTGTTCCCATTTTTTCATTTTTGACTTCTTTGCTTCATAAAAACATTTTCCTTGCTTTAGTCTATCATTATGCCACTTTTTCTTCTTTTTCCTAGAAATTTCCACCAGGAATGTGCACTATACGTGGAAATACAAACACAAACCGGAGCTGAGAAGGGCCTGGGTCCCCTGACTTCAAGGTTTTTCTAAAGAAAAATACACAAAGGCAGCCACGCCTCGCTCTGGCTTCCTAGTAACCCCAGAAAAAAATTCCAGAAATGTGTTTTAATTCTTTAGCCTGAGTGACAAAAAGGTTAAAATGTTTCCCAAAGTCCACTTAAGAATAATTCCGACCTTGGGAAAATGGATTTTGTTAGCCCCAAAGCTTATTAAGATTAATGGCAAGAGGGGCTCGTTATTCTGCCAGAAAAATCTACTTACAAATCTAAGAGGGGGATTTTATTCTGTCCATTTCTAAAAGCAGGGGACTTAGAGTGCCTGACAAGTACCCCCTAGGAAGCAGGTATGCTGTATACAGACAGCAGGGGTGCATGACTGGGATGCTCACTTGGAGAGGTATTGGCTAGGCCAGGAAAAAGGGTTCTTATACGGGACTTCCTATATAGAGAGGTCACCCTGCTCTCACTTCTGAAACCCACCAACCTGGCCACACAACTAGGTTTTATGGAGCCCAGAAAGATATTCAGAAACTGGAGCCTTATTCAGAGTGTAAACAGCTCTCATGCCTGTTGGCCTTGTTGCTGCTCCACAACAGGGGACTGTGGCTTATTCAAGTGCTCAGCCATCACGATGAGCCCACCACCTCTTGGCCCTGCTGCCCCAGCTTCAGCCACTTCTGACCAACTGACTTTTCCCATGCCTTCTATGGAAGCTCACAGGCAGGATGCCGGCAATTTGCTCGTTCACCATGAAGTGGCAGGTATCTCTGTGGGGCGGCACCCATGGGCTGGCTGCTTTTTGCGCTGCAAGACAGTTGATGGATGGCAGAATTTTGGCCAAGTACTCAGCCCTGGTCATCTTGGCAAGGCAGAGCACCGAAGCCTGTTGCTGAGAGACCGGAATTCGCAGACTCAGAGATGACTAGACAAAGACTCTGGCTTTGATTATCAGCTCATGGAATTGGTGGAAGGCAAATAGACAGGAAGCCTTCAGGTTTTTAAGGATTTTGGTTCAGTCCAAGAAACCCAAGCCTGGCTGAAAACAGCCTGTGATTACTCAATCCCCGAGGTAATTTCCAGGCCCCTCAAATTTGCACAAAAAAGTAATGGGCTCCAAAGAAGTACAGATCCCAAAAAGGGCATACGTGCCAATATCTATCTCAGATGAGCTAAGAGGACAATGGACAAGGGAGACGTTTCCAGAGAGCACATCTAGGATTTGCCAGATTGGCTAACCAAGGAACTCGCTGCATTACCAAGGCAAGAACACTTCACCGTTCCTAGGAAGCAGGGAAAAATACATACAGTGAACCAGAGACCACTGTGTACTGTTTTCTCATTGTCTATTTCTTCCAATAAAAGTTTTCTTTGAGGTTATCCTCCACCATTTTCTATTTACTGGGTTATCGTAGAAAGGAGAACAGGCTTAGCTGTTGCAACAAAGAGACCTAAAACTACAGTGGCTCAAAGAAGACAGAAAGAAGTTTATTTCTCAAGTGCTAGAGCAGAACTGTCTAATAGGAATATAATGCAAGTCCCATTTGTAACTTAAAATCCTCTAGTAGCCACACTGGAAAAAATAAGCAGTGAAATTAATTTTTGATAATGTATTTCTTTTAACTTAATATATCCAAAATATTTTCATTTCAGCATGTAATTGACATAAAATACTATTGATATATTTTGCATTCTTTTTTGGGAGGAATTAAATCATAGCCCATGTCAATTCAGACAAGCCACATTTCGGGAGCTCAAATACCACATGTGGCTGGTGGCTACCATGTTGGGCAGTGCAGACTAGAGATCAGAGAGAGTCCCTAAACAGTTCTGTCCAGGGTTAGCCAGGAACTCACAGTGCTTCGATTTCATCATTCCACTTTCTTTAGAGCAGGATTTCTCAAGCTCAGCACTACTGACTTTTGAGGCCTGATAAAGCTCTATCTAGTGCATAGTAGGATGGTTAGAGTGAGCCTGTTCCATACCTGCTAGATGGCAGTAGCAGTACCTTCCTGTCCCTCCACATTGCGACAATCAAATATACTGCCAAATGTTGGATGGTGTAGGACCAAAAATCCCCCCAACAGTGGTTCTCAAACTTACATGTGTATGTCCTGGAGAGCTTATTAAAGCAGAAGTTTCTGGGCCCCACTGCCATAGTTCCCGACTCACCAGTTTTGGAGTAGGACCTGAAAATATGCCTTTCCAGTGAGCTCCCTGGACTGCTGGTCCAGGACCCCTGTTCGAGACCACTGGCCTGGGTTGTTAGGCTCTTTGGCCCACCTGGCTCACAACCACATGGTATTCTCATTCCCAGGAAGGGGAACAGACAAGAGAGGACAAATGATATATTTTAAGGTTATAATGGGGAAGTGGCATGTTTGACTTCTGTTCACATTCTTTTGTTGTGAATTTGGATTCATGGCCACATCTAATGTCAAGAAGTCTAGGAAATGTGGTGTCTAGCTGGGTGGCCATGTGCTTGGTTGAAAATCAGGAGTTCTATTACTAAAAGGAGGATTGGGAGATTAGATAATGAGAGGAAAATTGTAAGTTTTCCCACAGGAGTGGATATTATTATTTAGCTATATCAGACTGTGAAAATCTCCATCCAGAAGCTGACCTAGAAGAAAACACATCAGCCACAAATCCAGAATCTGGAGCTCGATAAGAGAGCTGCTTGTGATTCCAGTAGGCATGAACTTTTGGAGATGTACATAAGGAGAGAAAGGAGTGTGTGACATGGGAAGAAGCCAGAGGAGTGGATTTGTCAGTGGAATGTCTTGCCCCCCATTCCTTCCCCCATTCCTAATAAGACAAGAAACTCCCCAGATTTGTGATTTCAGCAATTTTAACTCCACTTGCCCAGCTCCAGAGATTAGCCCTGATTGGTCTAAGCCAAACAAGGAATCAGATTTCCCTAGTCACACTGATAGGTTCAGGGATGAACCCATGACTTAAACTAGTCCAACCAGAGGGAAGTTCATAACTACCGTTTGGTGTTTGGGACAGCAGAAACTATTTTTCTCCTTGGATATAAATGAGGAAACTAGTCCTGGAGCAGCTGGCAGCCTTGTGACACGAAAGAAGCCAACCTGAGATTAAGCCAAAACATGAAGCTGGGCAAAACCAAGAGTATCCCAGGAAAATGGGCATACAGCCCTCGTGATATGCAGAACCTCTGGACCAAGCCATGCCTAATGGTGCACCTCCGGAATTATCAACTAAATGAGCTAAGAAATTTCTTATAACATTTAAATCCATTTGGTTTAAGCTTCTGTCACTTGTAACCAAAAGTATCCCCAGTAACAGTTGAGCTGAATATGTTTCTTCCTGATACCTAAAAATTCCTAATAAAGGCAAGGCAAGTTTATCTCCTGAACACCTAGCATAAGCATCTCACTGTGTGAGCCCTTGGCATACACTAGCTTATGTCAGTCTCACAATAACCCGGGAGGTAACTATAAATCAGGAAATTGAGACTCAAAAAGATTAGCTAATGTTCCCAATGTCACTCTGAGAGTAAGTGGCTGGCCTGATGAGTGAGCTCGTTTGACTCTAAGTCCAGTGCTCTTTCTACATCTTTGGTCTCATATGTTATTTTTTGAAACACGTATATAAATAACAAAGGTTTATATATTTACTCAAATTCCACATGGAAAACCATTCTGACTTTTGAAAATCTGATTCATTGATCAAAAACACATGTAGAATATTAGTTAGAAGGTGGTGTAGACTGTAGTAGGGTTTTATAGGTATCTTGGGCAGGTCCTTCAGAGTAATTGGGATGTGGAATGTGGAAGTCATTTTTATGGGAGAATTGGGACATGGCCTCCTGTAGGCAGCCTCAGGCAAAAGAGTGAGTATATCAAGAACAAAAATCACATTGAACCTGGTGATAAGGTTCATGAGGATGTTAATTAAAAGAAATCTCATATTTCAAGGCTGTATCGGTGATATAATTTCAAGCAATGGCATATGACTAACACACAACAGAACCTATAAGGTTTTGCCCCAAAATGTCAGTATTCTTTTGAAAATGGCACATATGGTTTATAAATTGTCCATAGAATTCTTCTCTAGTTCGCCTACATTATTACAATGCTTGCTCTGCTTCTCCTCAAATACTCTGCTTCAGCCACAAAAAGTAGAAAGATGACTATATTACATTTTGCTTGATGATGATAAAGTTTAGTTAACTGCACTATTTTAGCCAAATCAAAGGCCTCTTTTTGTGTGTTATTCAAAATAATTACAGGCATACCTCATTTTATTGTGCCTCACTTTACTGTGCTTCACAGATACTACATTTTTTTCACAAATTGAAAGTTTGTGGCAACCCGGCCTTGAGCAAGTCTGTTGGTGCCATTTTTCCCAACAGCATGTGCTCAGTTTGTGTGTCTATGTCACATTTGAGTAATTCTTACAATATTTCAAACTGTTTCATTATTATTATATCTGTTATAATGCCCTGTGATCAGTGGTCTTGGATGCTACTATTGTAATTGTCCAGGGGTGCCACAAACCCTGCCCATATAAGATGATGAACTTAATCAGTCTTTGGTATGTGTATTCTCACTGCTTCACTGACCAGCTGTTCCTTTGTCTCTCTCCCTCTCCTTGGGCCTCCCTATTCCTTGAGACAGGATAGTATTGAAATTAAGCCAATTAATAACTACAATGACCTCTAAGTGTTCAAGTGAAAGGAAGAGTCACTTTAGAGGTCTCTCACTTTAAATCAAAAGCTGCAAAAGGATTAAAGTTAGTGAGGAAGGCATGTAGAAGCTGAGACAGGCTGAAAGCTAGCCTTCTTGTGCCAAACAGTTACAGCCAGGTTGTGAATGCAAAGGAAAAATTCTTGAAGGAAATTAAAAGTGCTACTCCAGAGCATACACAAATGATAAGAAAGTGAAACAGCTTTATTGCTGATATGGAGAAAGTTTGAGTGGTCTGGATAAAAGATTAAAGCAGCCACAACATTCCCTTAAGTCAAAGCCTAATCTAGAGTAAGGCCTAAGTCTCTTCAATTCTATGAAGGCTGACAGAGGTAAGGAAACTGCAGAAGAAAAATGTAAGCTAGCCAAAGTTGGTTCATGAGGTTTACAAAAAGAAGCCATCTCCATAATATAAAAGTACAAGGTGAAGCAGCAAGTGCTGATGAAGAAGCTGCAGCAAGTTATCCGGAAGATCTTGCTAAGATCATTGATGAAGGTAACTATTCTAAATAATAGATTTTCAACATAGGCAAAATAGCCCTCTATTGGAAGAAGGTGCCAACTAGGACTTTTCATGGCTAGAGAGGAGAATTCAATGTCTGGCTTCAAAGCTTCTAAGGACAGGCTGACTCTCGTTAGGGACTAATGCTGGTGACTTTAAGTTGAAGCCAATGCTCATTGGACCATTCCAAAAATCTTAGGGCTCCTAAGAATGATGCTAAATCTACTTTGTCTGTGCTCTATAAATGAAAGAACAAAACCTGGATGACAACACATCTGATTACAGTATGGTTTGCTGAATATTTTAAGCTCACTCTTGAGACCTACTTCTCAGAAAAAAAAGATTCCCTTTAAATATTCATGGACAAAGCACATAGTCACCCAAGAGCTCTCATGGAGATTAATGTTGTAGACAGAGATTAATGACGTTCAAGGAGGTTAATGTTGTTTCCATGCTTGCTACACATGTCCATTCTGCAACCAATGGATCAAGGAGTAATTTTGCTTTTCAAATCTTACTATTTAAAAAATACGTTCTGTAAGGCTATAGCAGCTATAGAGTCATTCCTCTGATGGATCTCAGCAAAATACATTAAAAGCCTCTAGAAAGGATTCACCATTCTACATGCCGTTAAGAACATTCATAATTCATGGGAGGAGGTCAAAATATTCTCATTAACAAAAGCTTGGAAGAAGTTGATTACAACCCTCATGGATAACTTTGAGGGATTCAAGATTTCAGTAGAGGAAGTCATTTCAGATGTGGTGGAGAAAGCAAAAGAATTAGAATTACAAGTAGAACCTGAAGATGTGTTCAGATTTCTGCAATCTCATGAGAAAACTTGAAGGGATGAGGAGTTGCTTCTTATGAATGAGCAAAGAAAGTGTCTTCTTGAGATGGAACCTACTCCCGGTGAAGATGCCGTGGGCATTGTTGAGAGGACAACAAAGGATTTAAACTGACTTGATAAAGCAGTGGCAGAGTTTGAGAGGATTTACTCCAATATTGAAAGAAGCTGTACTGTGGGTAAAATGGCATCAAACAGCATCACATACTAGAGAGAAATATTTCAATCATCGAAGAGTCAATCGCTGTGACAAACTTC
This sequence comes from Chlorocebus sabaeus, assembly GCF_047675955.1. Lineage (NCBI taxonomy): Eukaryota > Metazoa > Chordata > Mammalia > Primates > Cercopithecidae > Chlorocebus > Chlorocebus sabaeus. The sequence continues at coordinate 99,816,559 of NC_132911.1, forward strand.
ATTGTTATTGTATTTTAAGAAACAAGGCTGGGCACAGTGGCTCACGCCTGTAATCCCAGCATTTTGAGAGGCCAAGGCGGGCAGATCACTTGAGGTCAGGAGTTCGAGACCAGCCTGGCCAACATGGTGAAACCCCATCTCTACTAAAATTACAAAAATCAGCCAGGCGCAATGGCATGCACCTGTCATCCCAGCTACTCGGGAGGATAAGGCAGGAGAATCGCTTGAATCTGGGAGGCGGAGGTTACAGTGAGCCGAGATTGCACCACTGTAGTCCAGCCTGGGTGACAGAGCAAGACTCTGTCTCAAAAAAAAAACAGAGATTGCCACAGCCACCCCACCCTTCAACAACCACCACCCACAGTCAGCAGCCATCAACATCAAGGTGAGATCCTCCAATCAACAAAAAGATTACTCAGTGAAGGCTCACATGATTGTTAGCATTTTTAAGCAATAAAGTACTTTTCAATTAAGGTATGTACATTGTTAAGTATAATGCTATTGTAAACTTAATAGACTATAGTACGTGTAAACATAATTTTATATGCACCGAGAAATCCAAAAATTCAGCTGGGTGTGATGGCTCACGACTTAATCCCAGCACTTTGGGAGGCCAAGGCAGGACGATCACTTGAGGTCAGTAGTTTGAGACCAGCCTGGGCAACACAGCAAGACCCTATCTTGATGCCCCCAACATTTTTTTAATTAGCCAGGTGTGGTGGCATTCACCTGTAGTCCCAGCTACTTGGGAGCCTGAGGGAGGAGGATCTCTTGAGCCCAGGAGTTTGAAGCTGCAGCGAGCTATGATTGTGCCGCTATACTCCAAACTGGGCAACAGAATGAGACCTTGTTTCTAAATAAAATAAAATAAGAAAATAATCTAAAAAGAAACAAAAAATTCATGTGACTCACTTTGTTGTAACACTCACTTTATTGTGATCTAGAACCAAACCACAATATGTGCAAGGTATGTTTGTATTCTCTTGGCAGAATGAGAAATAAGAAGTTCATTTTTATATCCACAGTAACTCATACACTGGGATTGCTCTTGAAATTTATCCTTTAAATTGAAATAAATACCTGCTCTATCTCCTAAAAAGCAGAATAAAACACATGCCCTTACCCTCACTCCATATTTTTCCAACTGTCAGTCCCAGTTTCCTTCAGAAAGTTTACATCAAAAATGTTCTCAAAGCCCCCAAATTCAGCTTAAGAAAATACAGCTTCACCAATGTTAGTCTATTGATAAAAGTACTTGAGAACCCAGCTTGGTCTAGAAGCCCAGTTGCAAGAAGCTGCTTTTACCACCTAAACATGCATGTAATTATGTCTATAAATAAATAAATACTAAAATGTCAATAAAAGAGGTTTGCCAGGATCCTCTAATATCAAGTACTAGCTGTCAAGTATATTTAACACCCTTACCACTTAATTTGTATTCTTAATTTGTTTTCTATGAAATAAAAAGTATTTTTTAAAATCTTCATCCAGATTTTAACATTCTGTTTAAAAAATTTCCTATGTAATTATGTTATTTTCCTCCATGGCAGGGATTGTTGAAAATTTAGATGTTCACTAGACCCAGTTCCCCTTCATGGATACTCAGCTAAGCCACATTTTTCATCTCCCTTGCATCAAAGTGATGCCACATGGCCAATCTTCACCACAGGTATATGAGTCCAACTAGTGTGCCCCTACTGGATGGAGGCAACTGGGGTCACACAGTCCTTCCCCACACACTCTTTTTTCATTTTTTGGCCAATCAGATGCAGAATACCCAGCAGAGGACTCTGAGGCCTAAGTGGCCAAAGGGGCCACTAAAAACAAAAAGATCCAGGTCCCTGGATGACAGCGTGGAGCAAAACACCCCACCTGCTCCAACCCCAGTTGATCCACATTGGATGGAACATAGACAAGAAGTGTACCTTTGTCAGATTAAGTCACTGAAATCTGGGCACTGTTTGTTATAGTATTCCCTAAATTGACCAATTTATTGCCCTGTGAAACAGTGGTTAAATATTGTCTAGTGCCTTTGGAAGGCCAAAAACTTGCAGAGCACCAAGTAACCGAGCAAATCCATGGCTCTAATAGTCTGAACCCTTGTTCAGACTGACAAATCTGACACTAAGCCCTTGAGTTCATCCCACCTTACATTAGCTCCTCATCTCAACTGCAAACAAACAAAGTCCTTATTTTACCTTCAATTTTATACTGCCTACTGCAACTAGTACATTTTGAATAGTTAATCATAGTGGTTAATTAATAAAAGTAAGCAGGCTCTAACCAAAAGTAAGAGCCTGCTTACTTTTGGTTAAAAAGGATCTGGGATGGAGAAATGAAAGTAGCATTTGCTGAAACACTATTGAATGCATGGTACCTTCTAAGTTCTAACCCAGATGTCTCCGGGTATTGTCATCTTAAGCCTCGCATGCCACACCAGGGGAAGTCCAAAGCCTTCTCTATAAATTTTTAGGGAAACTAACCCTCCCATGATCATCTGTAGCTCTGATTTCCATGCCCTGCTGCATCTATTCAGTTTGTGGATCATCCTTCCATCTCATACATCCTCCATCTGGCCCACCTCCTGTCAACTCAAGCACGAAGTTCAACCTCTTCAGTTTCTACCACACACATGCATATGTATGGACACACATGCTTGCTCTCTCTCTCTCTCTCTCTCTCTCTCTCTCAAATACCATTAATGTATGTGATACACTTGATCAAACATTTAGCCAAAGGAGAGATGGTTGCATCCTAGCAAGTCATCTAACTTAAACATTATCCTTCCTATTCTTTAAGGTTCTGTGGCTCTGGCCATCAGACATTTTTCAGGGGTCCTTCTTACAACTCCAGCTTCAGGTCATCTCAATAACTTCTCTCACATGCTCTCCTCTTATCTTCCTTCTCATCCCTTTCCTTCCAGGTAACCCCAGTGCACCCCCAATCCATATTCTTTTCACTCCGTTATAGAAAGGGTCTAGCTTACCCTCAATCCTACTGCCTAATGCTCCAGGCACATACTTGCATATATTAACAGAGACACAGCTGACCCAAAGAAACTTCCCTTCAATGAAAGGCAGCCTTCCTAGAAAGTCATTGTGGCTTAATTTTTTTTCTTCCTCCACTACACACACAAATGCATACAATAATAAAACCATTCACCTCCACATTGCTAAATCCAATGGTCAATTCTCAGATCTCATCCTACTTGACTTCTCAATGGCATTCGACTCTAGTGGGTCACTCCCTCCTCTCTGAACACTTTCTTCATTTGACTTCCAGGATAACATACCCACCTGGTTTTCCTCCTACCTTACTGGCTGCCAGACTTCTTTGCTGGCATCCCCTACCATCCCAACCTCTACTAAATGTCAGTTTTTGGATCTAATTTCTGTTTCTAAATCTACATTTACCAAAATTAGACAAGATGTTACTCCATCCAGTCTCACGGCTTTAAATATCATCCCTTTGCAGACAATTCCCAAACATATATCTTCATTACAGATCCCTCTCCTAAATTTCAGATTTATTTATCTAACTGCCATTGTATGTCTTTACTTGGCATCTTAAATTTAGGAAGTCCAAAAACGAAGTCCTGATTTCCACTCCATGTGACAAACTGACTTCTCCCCAAACCTTCCTCCTCTCAGTAAATGGTAATTCCATTCTTCCTGTTGTTCACTGATCTTTGGGTCTTCTTTCCTTAATACCCCACATCCACACCAATAGCAAGTCAGCTTTACCTTGAAAACACGTAAAAAACCCAACCATTCCTCTCCACTTTCACTACTACCACCCTGGCTCAAACACTAGACTTTCTTATCTGACTGGCCTCCCTGGTTCTTCCCTGATTAAGATTAATCATTCCATTCTGAACATAGCAGCCACAGTGGTCCTATTAAAATGCATGTCATTTCTATCTAAAACTCTCCTCAACTCACCGTAAAGGTCCTTATAATGACCCATAAAACCCTACATGATCTTATCCCTGTCACCAGACCTCATTGATTACTACCCTCCACCCCTACCCCTCCTCTCCAGCCAGCTAGACTAATCTATTCTATTTCTCAACCTTGCCACGCATTTTCCTGCTTCAGGGCCTTGGTTCTTATCTTCCATCTGCCTAAAATGTTCTCTCACATTCTTCATTTCTTCCTGTCAATATCACTTTACTTATGTAAATATCAATTGCATACTTCCCACCCTAAGTGAAGCTTGGATTCAAATTCCATTTCAGCACAACTCTAAACACTATATTAGTATCATAACACAATATTTTCTTCCAGAGGGACTCAGCACTTCACAACCACAAGAGATCTCTGCTATACTTCTGAGGTCTGTGAAACAAACTGAAATCGACTAAACACTAGCAATTGTCAAATAAATTGTATACATTGTCTCATTCATTCATTTAGTCAACAAATATTGAGGATCTACTATGTGACAGGATATGTGCCAGCACTAAGAATTCAAAGATAACAAAAACAGACAAGGTTCCAATCTTCCCAAACATGCACCAAAAACCACACAAATCAATGGAAAATTGCACCTATGCTAAGTGCAATGAGAAAGATGTGTACAAAGGTCAGCCTATCTACGAGTCGGAGAAGGCTTTTCTGCAGTAGGGACATGTAAACTGAGTTCTGAAAGGTGAGTAGGAGGGGAAAGAGGGACATTCCAGACAGAGGGAGCAGCACATGCAAAGGCCCCGTGGTGACAGGGTGCATGGTGAATGGGAAGGATGGAAAGAAGGCCAGTGTGTCTGGAGCCGAGAGCTTTGGTGATCCATGCTGCAGGGGAAGCCTGAAAGGTAGAGGCTGGACTTCACAGGGAGTTGCAGCCCATTTAAGATAAAGTGCCATTTATCCCAGAGCAATGGGAGCCACTGAGACCTTTAATCTCAATCAAGACTTAACCAATTTTTCTTAAGCATCCATCATTTGTCAAACACAACTTCCAAATCCCTTAGGAAGAAATTACTAGCCCATTTCCTGGGAAAGGAAATTGAGTCTTTTAAGAGTTGAGTGACAAGCCCAAGGTCACATGTCTGGCAAGTGGCAGAACCAGAATCTAGAAGCAGACTAGATCAACGTTGAAGCCCATGTTCGAGAGAACATTCTCATCTGGTAAATGAGAAAAGGACAGAAATGCTGAGGAAACCAGCATTTGCCCCTCACCAGGGGCAAGATGAGGGCAAAAATTCCCAATCACCTTCAAGATATCTGCAAGAATCTCTATGTTCCGTCCTTCTGTATCCACCTACCCTGAGGAAGGAGGCCTGTTCCTCTGCTCTCTGGGCCCTCAGGGCTTCTCTTCCAAGTCATCTGGGCCCAGGCCAAAAAGCAGGTGCCAAAAGACATTAACAATCATTGGTGTGATTGAAAAGTGACTGAAAAGTAGAGGATCAAAGAATATCGATAGGTCATATAGTTCCAAGAATTATAGGAATAGAGTAACTCAACTCTGCATTTCACTTGGCTTTTGAAAAAAGGTAGTATTAATTATTATTATTATTTTATTATTTTGGCAAAAGTTTGAGACAGTTGGAAAAGGACTGGATTGGGGGCAGAAAAGGCCTGGTTTCAAGTCTTAGCTCTGCCGTTTGAAAAGCTGAGCCTCAGTTTACATAACTAAAGAAGACTTTAGAGGGTTGCTGGGAGTGTCAAAATAGATAATGCACGTGAAAGTGCTGTAAAGAACATGTGAGATGTGAAATCATTCTTGTGAATAGACATTCAACTTTCACAGTACTATGGGACACATCTACTGTTGTATCTGTTTTAGAAACATCATTATTTTCTTGGTTTCCCTGGTTCCTCCTCCAGCAAGCTGACCCTTGAATTTTTGGGGCCACAGAAGGCTGTCTTAGTGTCCTTTTCTCCCTCTGCCACAGAGACTCTCTGTAGGTGATCATCTCTGGCCCCATGGCCTAAGCAGCCCTAGAACTTAAAGTATAATAAAAATAAATAAATAAATAAATAAATAAATAAATAAATAAATAACCTCTCACAGAAGCTCCAGAGCCATTTCCCAACTAAGTATTTAACATGATGTCCTGCAGGCCTCTCAAACATAGTTCAGAATGGAACTCACTGTCTTTCCTCCATCCCTTCAACATCACACACACCATCTTGGTGAATGACACCATAAACCATTCTCTCTCTCATCCTCACTATAAACTTTGAGTCATCATAATTTAAGTAACATTTACTAACAACTTAATAGTTTTTGGGCATCGTGCTAAGCATTTTATATGCATTTTCCGATTTAAGCATTAGAAGAACCACTGGAGGTATACAGTGTGTTCATTAGCAGCCTCATTTCATGGAGAGGAAAAATGAAGGTTAGGGCAATGTTAGATGTCCTGGCCATGGGGCTGAAAGCTGTGTTACCTTCGGCTCCTTGCTATGCTGTGTAGCCTCATATTCAACTCTTCCTGTTTCCTCATCTGCCCCATCCCACTGGTCACCAAAATCTCTGAAATTGTACCTCAGAAATAAATATTTCTCAATTCCAGCCAGGGCTTCCTTCCTACTTCTACTGCCAATTACTTATTCTTGACCATCAGTGTCTATTACTAACATTTATTTATTTTACTTAATAATTATCTATAATACATGTACTATGTGCCAGGCACTATTTTAAGCACTTTGCAAATATTAACTCCTATAATTCTCCTAACAATCCCATGAGATTTATTACACCCAATTTATAGATGGGGAAATAAGTAACCTTCCCAAGATCACATAGCTAAGAAATGATGGAGCTGGGGTTTGAACCCAAGCAGGGTGGTTTCAGCTGTAGTCTTTTCTTTTTTAATTATACTTTAAGTTCTGGGGTACATGTGTAGTTATGCAGCCAACAAATATATGAAAAAAAGCTCATCATCACTGATCATCAGAGAAATGCAAATGAAAACCGCAGTGAGATACCATCTCATGCCAGTTAGAATGGCAATCATTAAAAAGTCAGGAAACAACAGATGCTGGAGAGGATGTGGAGAAATAGGAACATCTGTACACTGTTGGTGGGTGTGTAAATTAGTTCAACCATTGTGGAAGACAGTGTGGCGATTCCTCAAGGATCCAGCTGTAATCTTAACCATAAATTACATCATGATATCCCTCCATATAATCACAGCGGGCTCTTTGGTGGTTTCCCTGCCACCTGCTCTCTACTCAGCCTCAAGAAATTCTCCAGAATTTATTTCACAAAAGTATAACCCTGATCCTTTCTCCTACATATAACCCCCCGGCTTTCTCTTGTTAGAGCCCATACCCAATACAGGCTTTTGTGATCTGGATGCAAAGTAACATCTGGCCCCGCCTCCCATTATGCACTACACCAATCACTCCAAAATCATGAGTCTTCCCCAGGCCTGTCCTCGATCCATGAGCTTGCATCTGTTTCTCCCTCTATATGAAATGCCCATCCCCTCTGAAATAAAAGTCCACGCATTCCTCAAGACTCAATGCCATCTCCTCTTAAACAGCCTCATTCTTTTCCTTTAGTACTGATCACATTACATTCCAAAGAATTTTAACTGCCTTTTCTGCATACCTTCCTTTCCCCCTCCTCCCTGCCTCAAGTGGGGTTGCAAAACCCCATTTGACACCTATCATGTGCACTATTTCAGGCCTTTCAATGACTCTTGAGACATGGTAGGTTCATAGTCCATATTCGCTGGATGACATGTAGAATCTGTATAATTTGTCCAGAATCTTAAAGGAGGACATTGAAATATTAGTGCTCTGAAATTCCAACTTGAAAAGAAGGTAAGTAGTTTCAAATAAGTAGGAAAAGGTTAAAAGTGTGCATTGTGCATTTCTTTCTGTAGATAAAAATCAGAGTTGAGTGCAGGTGTACACAGTTTGAGAAAATAATCAGGGCCATCCTTCAGGGGAGTTTTCTTTTTGCTTAACAATCACTACATAACCTCAGCAGGCTGTGTGGTACCCAGAGCACACACATGACTCCCTCACCTTCCCAGAGCTGACATTTCTTGGGAGAGTGGGACATCTGTATGGAATTCATGCTCACAAATATTCACAAACATTAACTGGAGTCTTTTCACAGTTGGTTAGCTCTTCTGTTTTGTTTTTTCCCTTTCCTTTTGTTTTGTTGTTGTTTACTTCTTTTCCCTTTGTTATTGTTGTTTAATTTTTTTCTCTCATTTGTTGTCTTTGTTGTTTACTTCTTTGCCTTTGTTGTTGTTGTTTAGCTCTTCTTGTCTCTTATTTGTCCAATAACAATAATGGCAAACTATTTCCTATGAACCTGGCACTGTACTAAGACTTCTGATAAAATCAATTTGTGGACTTCTCTCTTGTGAGCATCAGAGTGAAATAAAATTTCTGGATCTGAAGGTCAAACTGGCAGTAAACATGTTGCAACATATATTCTTTGAAAAGAATCATTCTTACTGGTGCTTCTATTATGTCAGCTAGAATTCCAAATGTGAGACTACAGTGTCAGGAGAAAGGCAGGCCTGATTTTGAAAGATGCTACTAGGTAGAATTCACTCCCACCAGAAAGACATGAGGGTATCTGTTTGCCTTATCTCAACCACAACGGCTGTTGGCAAACTTTTTCATTTTTGTTAATCTACTGAATTTTTTAAACGTAGCAAATTGTTTCCATTTGTATATCCACAACTCTAGAGAGTTGAACATCTATTCATTTATGTTTCAGTTTGGATTCTGTGAATTATTTGTTTGTAAATTTTGCCAATTTACTACTAGATTTTCCTTTCTGATCAATTTGTGAATGTTCTTTATACTTCAGAGCTCATGATCCCCCCCAGGAGGGACTGAAAATAATTAAGTGTGCATCAATAGAGAAATAGTGTCAAATAAATTATGACACTGCCGTGCTACGGAATGTTGTATTTTTAAAAACTGAGCTAAATCTGTTTGTGTTGACTTGGAGGGATCTCTGGAACCAAGAGTCAGTGAAAACAAGCAAGTTGTAGGTAATTTCTTCATCATGATACCATTTTATTTAAAGAAATTAAAAAATAAACCCTACTAGGCACATGTATGTGTGTGTATGCATATGCATATGTATATGTTTATATAAATATAAATTTTATAGATATGTTTATAAGAACACAGGGAAAATTGAGAAAGGGTACACACCAAACTGTCTCTTCAGAGAGTAAGATTAAAGTAAGAGGAGAAAGCAGATACTTTTCCCTTATATGCCACTCTATATGATGACTTACTTCAATGAGCGGTATTAGTGATATTTTTTGAAATCTAATAAAAGCAGTGAATTTTAAAAACAAACTATGACAAATCTTTTCCCAAACCCCCTTATATAAAGGTATACAGTCCCAAATGTTTTTCTAAAAATGCCAGGAACTAGAAAATGTATAGGTCATTTTACCTTACCTTACCTTCAAACAATGGTTCAGTTCCCTTAAATTACAGTTTAGAGAATGTTGTCATTATCTTCTGTGTTATTAATGACATGCATGTAAAACAAATGTCTCTCCCCTATCCAAATCTAAGGACATATTTATAAGGCTGAAAATCTCAGAATGGGAGCCAGAGGAGAATGAAGGGGAGAGTCTTCAGCGGGTGTGCCCTGCCACTCCCCAGCAGGCCTGGTCCCTGTTCCCACAGTGGCTGCCTCAGCTACACTGGGGCTGTAAAATGCTCTCCAGAGCCCAGAGGAAGTTTCCCAGGTGAAATGTATGCCAATTGCCCAACAGCTCTCTGATTACCGAAGTCCTTCCCTGAGAGCTTTTCATTCCTTTTATGTAAGTCTTTTCTTCCCCTCTTAAAAGAAGAAAATACTTCTAGGAGAGGCCATCTGCCAAGACTGATGCGCAATTTGCACCTCATTGAGAATGAGTTTATCTGCTTCTTTCTCCAGAACAGGATTTAATAAGAGGCAAAGGCCTGAGAGGCACCCGGAATGGAGCAGAGCATAAGGACCGGAGGAAGACATTAGAAGTCAAAGGCATGGAAATAAAAACTTGCCTAAATCACTGTTTTGCCTGAGGTTAAGTAATTTTCCCTAACACTAGCCTATTGTGGTAGGAGTGGAGTGGCAGGGTGTGTGAGGCAAGAGAAGATCCACACGATGCAAACACACAGAGAGACCCATAGGGTTGGGCCCTGAGTGGATGGCTGTCCAAATCACCAAAGACCTTCCTACCCTTCAATGATTCTTCCCCATCCTTTAGCACCATCATACGTCCTTCATGGAAAGAGATCAGGTATGTAAAACTAAACAAATATAATCCAGGCTGAGCCAAATTACTTAACACATCTTGGTAACAATTCTTTTCAACAGTAACACAAGCATAAAAATACTTACCTTTCAGAATTTTGGGGAGCATTAAATGAGATAATGCATGCCTGGCACAATGCCTGGCCTTCAGTGGAAGTCAGTACCCTTCCTGCTGACCAGAGAAAAGTCAGAGCATTCCAAAACAAGGTCAAAGCTCAGCACAGCTTCCCTCCTTCTCTATTAAAGGCAAGGTTATTTTTGAATGCACAATTCATGTTAATGTGTGTAATCTCTTGCCGATTCTGTGCTTATTGTGGGGATAGATGACTTCAGAGGAACATGTATCAAAGGAAAAAAGAAAGAGGTGGAAGGAGAGGAGAGAAGAGGAGAAGAAAGGAGAGGAAAGAAGAGAGGGAAGGAGAGGAGAGAGGAGGGGAGGGGAGAAGAGAGGTGAGAAGGGGAGGGGAGGGAAGGGGAGGGAAGCGGATGGAAGGGAAGCGGATGGAAGGGAAGGGAAGGGAAGGAAAGGGAAGGGAAGGGAAGGGAAGGGAAGGGAAGGGAAGGGAAGGGAAGGGAAGGGAAGGGAAGGGAAGGGAAGGGAAAAGGAGAGGCGGCTATAGTAACCAAAACAGCACGGTATTGGTATAAAAGTCAATACATACACCAAAATAACAGAAGAGAGAACTCAGAAATAAAGCTATACACTTACTTCCCTTCCCTTCCTCTTTGGTTCTTTCGTTTATACTTTCTTTGATACATGATCTTGGGAAGGATAGAGTAACCATGCTAATGGCTAAAGCCATCTATCTATCCCCAGAATAAAGTCAGGATTACCAAGGCTGTTTGTTTCTCCATCTGCATCCTCTTTAAAGGATCTCATTCACCGCATGGCTTTAAAAACATATCTGTGGTAATGACTCCCAAATTCAGAGATCTGTCTTCAAATCCCCAGTCTCATGTGTACTACTACCTTCTCATAAGTTGTATTTCATAGATATTTCAAAGTTACCATGACCAAAAAGGTGTTCTTGAACCTCCCTGCCCCCCAGTCCACTAAACCCCCCATCCCCAACCAAACCCCTTCAACTCATTGTTCTCCATTTCAGTAAATAGCACAAACAGAAACTTGGGAATCATTCTTGATCCTGCCCTTGCCACATATACATATACACACACACAAAAAAGAATGATTTCTGTTCATTAGTACATCCCGAAAGCCCCTCTTCCAAAATACAGCTCTAATTTGTCCACCACTCTTTATCAACTTGCACTTGGCACCCTCACCTCTCACCTGGACTATAGACAATTGCAATAGCCTGCATACTGCTCTCCCTGCTTCCACTCCTGCTCTCCTTCTATCCAGTCTCCAAAAGGAGGCAAAGAGATATTTTTTTACGATGCAGGTCACACCTACACCCCACTTAAAGCCTTTGAAGGTTTTTTTTTTTTTTTGGAAAAAAAAGTGCAAACTATTTCCACAGATACATGGCCTGTATGCTCTGGCCTCTGTCTCATCCTCCAGTGGCATCTCAAGCCACTCTCTCCCTCACCATTACTCATCCATGCCATCTTCCCAGCAAGACCTGGAAAACACCAACCTCTTTCACCTGGAAGCCTCTGCACCTGCTGTTGCCTGAAGTTGCCGGACTACTCTTCCCACGATCTTCCAATGGCTGTCTCCTTCTCTGCTCCTAGATCCAGTTTAGGAGCCAGTTTCTTAGAAAGGCTACCCAGATTAGGTCCCACACTTCTGCCATCTTTATCACAGCACTTTATTACTTTTACAATATTTCTTTTTTTGTTGGTTTTTTTGTTTTGCTTTTTTATATTTTAAGTTCTAGGGTACATGTGCACAACGTACATGTGCCATGTTGGTTTGCTGCACCCATTAACTCGTCATTTACATTAGGTATCTCTCCTAATGCTATCCATTCCTTATCCCCGAACCCCACAACAGGCCCCAGTGATGCTCCCCTCCTTGTGTCCAAGTGTTCTCATTGTTCAATTCCCACCTATGAGTGAGAAGATGCGGTGTTTAGTTTTCCGTCCTTGCAATAGTTTGCTCAGAATGATGGTTTCCAGCTTCATCCATGTCCCTAAAAAGGACAGGAACTCATCATTTTTTATGGCTGCATAGTATTCCATGGTGTATATGTGCCACATTTTCTTAATCCAGTCTATCATTGATAGACATTTGGGTTGGTTCCAAATCTTTGCTATTGTGAATAGTGCTGCAATAAACATATGTGTGCATGTGTTTTTATAGTAGCATGATTTATAATCCTTTCGGTATATGCCTAATAATGGGATCACTGGGTCAAATGATATTTCTAGTTCTACATCCTTGAGGAATCGCCACACTGTCTTCCACAATGGTTGAACTAGTTTACAATCCCACCAACAGTGTGAAAGTGTTCCTATTTTTCCACATCCTCTCCAGCATCCTTTGTTTCCTGACTTTTTAATGATTGTCATTGTAACTGGAGTGAGATGGTATCTCATTGTGGTTTTGATTTGCATTTCTCTGATGACCAGTGATGATGGGCATTTTTTCACGTGTCTGTTGGCTGCATAAATGTCTTCTTTTGAGAAGTGTCTGTTCATATCCTTGGCTCACTTTTTGATGGGGCTGTTTGATTCTTTTCTTGTAAATTTGTTTAAGTTCTTTGTAGATTCTGGATATTAGCCCTTTGTCAGATGGGTAGATTGCAAAATTTTCTCCCATTCTGTAGGTTGCCTGTTCACTCTGATGGTAGTTTCTTTTGTCGTGCAGCAGCTCTTTAGTTTAATTAGATCCCATTTGTCTATTTTGGTTTTTGTTGCCATTGCTTTTGGTGTTTTAGTCATGAAGTCCTTGACCGTGCCTATGTCCTGAATGGTATTGCCTAGGTTTTCTTGTAGGGCTTTTATGGTTTTAGATCTAACATTTAAGTCTTTAATCCATCTTGAATTAATTTTTGTATAAGGTGTAAGGAAGGGATCCAGTTTCAGTTTTCTACATATGGCTAGCCAGTTTTCCCAGCACCATTTATTAAATAGGGAATCCTTTCCACATTTCTTGTTTTTGACAGGTTTGTCAAAGATCAGATGGTCGTAGACGTGTGATGTTATTTCTGAGGCCTCTGTTCTGTTCCATTAGTGTATATCTCTGTTTTGGTACCAGTACTATGCTGCTTTGGTTACTGCAGTCTTGTAGCATAGTTTTAAGTCAGGGAGCGTGATGCCTCCCGCTTTGTTCTTTTGACTTAGGATTGTCTTGGCAATGCAGGCTCTTTTTTGGTTCCATATGAACTTTAAATTAGTTTTTTCGAGTTCTGTGGAGAAAGTCATTGGTAGCTTGATGGGGATTGCATTGAATCTATAAATTACCTTGAACAGTATGGCCATTTTCACAATATTGATTCTTCCTACCCATGACCATGGAATGTTCTTCCATTTGTTTGTGTCCTCTTTTATTTCATTGAGCAGTGGTTTGTAGTTCTTCTTGAAGAGGTCCTTCACATCCCTTGTAAGTTGAATTCCTAGGCACTTTATTCTCTTTGTAGCAACTGTGAATGGGAGTTCACTCATGATTTGGCTCTCTGTTTGTCTATTATTTGTGTATAGGAATGCTTGTGATTTTTGCACATTGATTTTGTATCCTGAGACTTTACTGAAGCTGCTTATCAGCTTAAGGACATTTTGGGCTGAGACAATGGGGTTTTCTAAATGTACAATCATGTCATCTGCAAACAGGGACAATTTGACTTCCTCTTTTCCTAATTGAATACCCTTTATTTCTTTCTCTCGCCTGATTGCCCTGGCCAGAACTTCCAATGCTATGTTGAATAGGAGTGGTGAGAGAGGGCATCACTGTCTTGTGCCAGTTTTCAAAGGGAATGCTTCCAGTTTTTGCCCACTCAGTATGATATTGGCTGTGGGTTTGTCATAAATAGCTCTTATTATTTTGAGATATGTCCCATCAGTACCTAGTTGATTGAGAGATTTTAGCATGAAGGACTGTTGAATGTTGTCAAAGGCCTTTACTGCATCTATTGAGATAGTCATGTGGTTTTTGTCATTGGTTCTGTTTAGGTGATGGATTGCATTTATTGATTTGCATATGTTGAACCAGCCTTGCATCCCAGGGATGAAGCCGACTTGATCTTGGTGGATAAGCTTTTTGATGTGCTGCTGGATTCGGTTTGCCATTATTTTATTGAGGATTTTTGCATCAATGTTAATCAGGGATATTGGTCTAAAATTCTCTTTTTTTGTTGTGTCTCTGCCAGGGTTTGGTATCAGGATGATGCTGGCCTCATAAAATGAGTTAGGGGGGATTCTTTCTTTTTCTATTGATTGGAATAGCTTCAGAAGGAATGGTACCAGCTTCTCTTTATACCTGTGGTAGAATTTGGCTGGGAATCTGTCTGGTCCTGTACTTTTTTTGGCTGGTAGCCTGTTAATGATTGTCTCAATTTCAGAGCCTGTTATTGGTCTATTCAGGAATTCAACTTATTCCTGGTTTAGGCTTGGGAAGGTATATGTGTCCAGGAATTTATCCGTTTCTTCTAGATTTTCTAGTTTATTTGCATAGAGGTGTTCATAGTGTTCTCTGATGGAAGTTTTCATTTTTTTGAGATCAGTGACGATATCCCCTTTATCATTTTTTATTGTGTCTATTTGATTCTTCTCTCTTTTCTTCTTTATTAGTCTTGCTAGCCATCTATCTATTTTGTTGATCTTTTCAAAAAACCAGCTCCTGGATTCATTGATTTTTTGAAGGATTTTTTGTGTCTCTATATCCTTCAGTTCTGCTCTGATCTTAGCTATTTCATGTCTTCTGCTAGCTTTTGAATTTGCTTGCTCTTGCTTCTCTACTTCTTTTAATTGTGATGTTAGGGTGTCAATTTTAGATCTTTCCTGCTTTCTCTTGTGTGCATTTAGTGCTATAAATTTCCCTCTACACACTGCTTTAAATGTGTCCCAGAGATTCTGATACGTTTTGCCTTTGTTCTCATTGGTTTCAAGGAACATCTTTATTTCTGCCTTCATTTCATTATGTACCCAGTAGTCATTCAGGAGCAGGTTGTTCAGTTTCCATGTAGTTGTGGAGTTTTTAGTGAGTTTCTTAATCCTGAGTTCTAATTTGATTGCATTGTGGTCTGAGAGACAGTTTGTTGTGATTTCTGTTCTTTTACATTTGCTGAGGAGTGCTTTACTTCCAACTATGTGGTCAATTTTGGAATAAGTGTGATGTGGTGCTGAGAAGGATGTATATTCTGTTGATTTGGGGTGGAAGAGTTCTATAGATGTCTATTAGGTCTGCTTGGTGCAGAGCTGAGATCAAGTCCTGGATATCCTTGTTACCTTTCTGTCTCATTGATCTGTCTAATATTGACAGTGGGGTGTTAAAGTCTCTCATTATTATTGTGTGGGAGTCTAAGTCTCTTTGTAGGTCTCTAAGGACTTGCTTTATGAATCTGGGTACTCCTGTATTGGGTGCATATATATTTAGGATAGTTAGCTCTTCTTGTTGAATTGATCCCTTTACCAATATGTAATGGCCTTCTTTGTCTCCTTTGATCTTTGTTGGCTTAAAGTCTGTTTTATCAGAGACTAGGATTGCAACTCCTGCTTTCTTTTGCTTTCCATTTGCTTGGTAGATCTACATCCATCCTTTTATTTTGAGCCTATGTGTGTGTCTTTGCATGTCAGATGGGTCTCCTGAATACAGCACACTGATGGGTCATGACTCTTTATCCAATTTGCCAGTCTGTATCTTTTAATTGGGGCATTTAGCCCATTTACCTTTAAAGTTAATATTGTTATATGTGAAATTTATCCTGTCATTATGTGTTACCTGGTTATTTTGCCTGTTAATTGAAGCAGTTTCTTCATAGCATTGATGGTTTTTACTGTTTGGCATGTTTTTGCAGTGGCTGGTACTGGTTGTTCCTTTCCATGTTTAGTGCTTCCTTCAGGAGCTCTTGTAAGGCAGGCCTGGTGGTGACAAAATCTCTCAGCATTTGCTTGTCTGTAAAGGATTTTACTTCTTCACTTATGAAGCTTAGTTTGGCTGGATATGAAATTCTGGATTGAAAATTCTTTTCTTTAACAACGTTAAATATTGGCCCGCACTCTCTTCTGGCTTGTAGAGTTTCTGCAAAGAGATCCGCTGTTAGTCTGATAGGCTTCCCTTTGTGGGTAACCCGACCTTTCTCTCTTGCTGCCCTTAACATTTTTTCCTTCATTTCAACCTTGGTGAATCTGACAATTATGTGTCTTGGGGTTGCTCTTCTCGAGGAGTATCTTTGTGGTGTTCTCTGTATTTCCTGAGTTTGAATGTTGGCCAGCCTTGCTAGGTTGGGTAAGTTCTCCTGGATAATATCCTGAAGAGTGTTTTCCAGCTTGGTTCCATTCTCCCCATCACTTTCAGGTACACCAAACATAGATTTGGTCTTTTCACATAGTCCCATATTTCTTAGAGGCTTTGTTCATTTCTTTTTACTCTTTTTTCTCTACACTTCTCTTCTTGCTTCATTTCATTCATTTGATCTTCAATCACTGATACCCTTTCTTCTGCTTGATTGAATCAGCTACTGAAGCTTGTGCATGTATCACGTAGTTCTCATGCCATGGTTTTCAGCTCCATCAGGTCATTTAAGTTCTTCTCTACACTGGTTATTCTAGTTAGCCATTCATCTAATCTTTTTTCAAGGTTTTTAGCTTCCTTGCAATGGGTTCAAACATCCTCCTTTAGCTGGGAGAAGTTTGTTATTACTGACCTTCTGAAGCCTACTTCTGTCAACTTGACAAAGTCTTTTTCCATCCAGCTTTGTTCCATTGCTGGCGGGGAACTGCGATCCTTTGGTGGAGAAGAGGCACTCTGGTTTTCAAAATTTTCAGCTTTTCTGCTCTGGGTTCTCCCCATCTTTGTGGTTTCATCTACCTTTGGTCTTTGATGATGGTGACCTACAGACGGGGTTTTGGTCTGGATGTCCTTTTTGTTGATGTTGATGTTGATGCTATTCCTTTCTGCTTGTTAGTTTTTCTTCTAACAGTCAGGTACCTCAGCTATAGGTCTGTTGGAGTTTGCTGGAGGTCCACTCCAGACCCTATCTGCCTGGGTATCACCAGCGGAGCCTGCAGAACAGAAAATGTTGCAGAACAGCAAATATTGCTGCCTGATCTTTCCTCTGGAAGCATTGTCTCAGAGGGGCACCCGGCTGTATGAGGTGTCAGTCGGCCCCTACTGGGAGGTGTCTCCCAGTTTGGCTACATGTGGGTCAGGGACCCACTTGAGGAGGCAGTCTGTCCGTTCTCAGAGCCCAAAAATCATGCTGGGAGAACTACTGCTCTCTTCAGAGCTGTCAGACAGGGACATTTAAGTCTGCAGAAGTTTCTGCTGCCTTTTGTTCAGCTATGCCCTGCCCCCAGAGGTGGAGTCTAGAGAGGCAGGCAGGCCTCACTGAGATGGGGTGCGCTCTATCCAGTTCAAGCTTCCAGGCTGCTTTGTTTACCTACTCAAGCCTCAGCAATGACAGACGCCCCTCCCCCAGCCAGGCTGCTGCCTTGCAGCTTGATCTCAGACTGCAGAACTAGCAGCAAGCAAGGCTCTGTGGGCATGGGACCCACTGAGCCAGGCACAGGATATAATCGCCTGGTGTGCTGTTTGCTAAGACCATTGGAAAAGCACAGTATTTGGGTGGCAGTGTCCCAATTTTTCAGCTACAATCTGTCATGGCTTCCCTTGGCTAGGAAAGGGAAGTCCCCCGACCCCTTGTGGTTCCCAGGTGAGGCAATACCCCACCCTTCTTCAGCTCACACTCCATGGGCTGCACCCACTGTCCAACCAGTCTCAATAAGATGAGCCAGGTACCTCAGTTGGAAATGTAGAAATCACCCGTCTTCTGTGTCGGTCATGCTGGGAGCTGCAGACCAGAGCTGTTCCTATATGGCCATCTTGGAATCCTACCCCCTAAAGATCGCAGTGCTTCCTACCACATGTATTAGAGTATCATAATGGCCAGCCTCTAAGATCACCCCCAGTGATTCCCACCTTCTCAAATTCACAACCTTCTGTGGTCCTTTCCACACTGTATGAAGGCTGAGTTGTGTAACCAATAGAGTAGAAATGAGGTGATGGTATGTCACTTCTGAGACTAGCTTAAAAGACACAGCTTCCATCTCACTCTTTCTCTTTCCCTCTTGGGTAACTCATTCTAGGGAAACCAGATGCCACTGTGTGAGCAATACCATGGAGAGACCCACAGGCTGAAGAGTCAAAGCCTCCTGCCAGCAGCCATGCAAATGAGCTTCAAAGTGGGCCTGCTAGCCCAGCCAAGCCGTGAGATGACTGCCACCCCAGCCAACATCTTGACTGCAACCTCATGAAAAACTCTGAGCTGCAATTACCAGCCCAGGCACTCCTGAATTCCTGACCCTCAGAAACTGTGTTAGATAACAAGTATCTGTTGGTTTAAGGTGCTAAGTTTTGGTGCAATATGTTACTTGGTAAAAGAATTTATTGATTGATTGATTATATAAATTTACAAATATGATCTATAAATTTAGATATATATTATTTTACATATTAATTGTCTGTCTTCCCCATTTAAAGATCTAACTCATTCACTCTTGTATTATCAGTGCCTAAAGCTCTGCCTAACACACAGCAGACACTCATAGATATTTGCAGAAGAAACAATTAAAATGTGTTACTGTTTTTAGTAATACATTTTAACATCAATAAAACATTTATCACTGTACAGCCTAAAAATACCTGCATTATCTCAGTGAATCCTATGTCTAACAGTAAACTAGATATGCCTTCCATTTCATGATGAAAAACCAGCAGTTCCAAGACCTCTGGTGATTTGTTTATGGCCACCCTACCACTGTATTATAGAGCTAGTGTTCCAACCCTCAGCTTCTGATTTCAATCCTGGGAATTTTTCTCCTATACACATTGACTCTTATCAGTCATCCACAGAGCATGAGCTCTGTCATTCCAACATTCATGTTTCCACACAAAGCATCCAGCATGTTCGTGTTCTGGGACAGCTACCTCTTGTCCATCCAATTTGTGGCTTGACTCATCAGGCTCACTTGACCCAGTGTCAACACTGGGTGGAAAAATTCCTGTGTGGGAGCACAGCATTGTTAATTTCTCTTTTAAATGGTAATATATTACATGGGCTTTCTTTCCTCTACCAAACTATGAAAGGAAGCAAAAACATTCTTAACAGTCCCCAGGACTCGATTTTAAATATACTACCAAGCTCCAAACTCTCCAAAGATTTCTAAATGTGGATCATTTCTTCAATCCCTACACAAACATTATTTTGAATGATAGCAAGTTCTCACGTATCTGGGGTGTTTTACCACTGAGCAGATTATCTAAGAATCCTCCTTTCTCCTGCCCAAGTAAGTCCCAGTTTGGTACAGGTGAGGAAGAGCATGTGTTTAGTTGAAATCAAGACTAAGTGATCGAGAAAAGGCTTCACAACTAAGTTAGTACGTGTTTCTTTGTGCCATTCTTAAGCCAAATATAATCTGATTTCAAGGGATGAAAAAGATTTCAGATGCAGATGTTAAATTAATTTGCCTTAAAAATCAAGTTTTTGAAATGTTTTTAGTATCACATTCACTGATAATTACCATGATCATTTCTCATGTTTCTGTAAGAAAATCCTGACCCAAGATAGAATTATTAAATTTTAATCGAATTAGGATCCCAGATTTGTTTCAAGGGCATTCTTGAGCTCGTTGCCTCTGATTTATATATAAAATGGAGATAATAAGATCCCTACCTAATAGATTTGCTGTTGTGAGGATTGAATAAGTGGTTAGAAGAGTGCCTGGCACATAATGATCATTATGTAACTGTTGGTTATTAACATTGTTGTTGTTATCATTTTATTGTTATTATTTTATCATTATTATCAAATTGTTCATGTCTTTGCTTCCCTCTAATAGCACAAATATTTAAAAATTTATTTTCTGAGCCAGGCGAGGTGGCTCACGCCTATGGTCCCAACTACTCAGGAGGCTGAGGTGGGAGGATTGCTTGAGCCCAGGAGTTTGAGATTGCAGTGAGCTATGATCGCACCACTGCACTCCAGCCTGGGTGACAGAGTAAGACCCTTTCTCTAAAAAAAAAAAAAAAAAACATAAACATAAATGTATTTTCTGCCTGTGGGTTCTGCAAGACATATAAACACACGTACCTCCTCCCAGTTGTTTTCTCCTTTGAGGCTACTTAAATAAGTCATTCCTATACCTTCAATCATTCGTGCCTTAAACAAAAACATTATTTAAGAAAGATCTTGGAGAATGTCCCACATACTATTTCTAGTTGCACCACTGCCTTCCTATGTCATTTTGCTCAAATAATGTCTAATCTGCCGCCAGAAGACTTTATGATCCCTGGCAGTGGAGTGAGAAGTTGGTAGTGATTACAGGACTGAATAACTATCAAATAATTTAGGTTTTTGTTTGAGAGGCACTGGGTATAAGACTTTGTATTATTCTTATTCTGTGTCCTGAGGGTAAAAAGGAGTAAGGGAGATAAGCATTCTTTGCCCAGATGTCTCCAATCAGGATTAGGTTCCCTGAGTCATTTCCAAGATAAAATCTAGATTGCCTTACCTCACACACCTTGAGCTAAGAGGGAATACCTGTAAAACAATAGAAGTTTTGGAACTAGTTCCCTAATATGTTCATTTACATGAAAAAATTTCTTCTCACCATCAGTATTTTTCTCCCCATGATTTCCAAACTAGGAAAGCAACAATTTCAATTGTTCCAGATAGATTAGATTAGATAGATAGATAGATAGATAGACAGACTGATAAAGTCTTATTAAAGGAACATTAGTACTACATAATACAGTAAATTCACTTCATCCTTAATAGAAATCAAACAATTTTCTTTGCCTAACAAAAGGAAAGATTTTTAGAATTGTGTATATGTTTGTTGACATATGACACAATGTCTATATACTTCCAACAGAAATGATTTAGCATAACCATAATGAAGACAGTTCCAAAAAAGAAGCAAAACCCTTTTTTTGGTATCTTACCAGAGAATATTTTACCTCAAATAGTCTAATTCCAGAGGGTGCATTTTTTAACTCTAAGCGACACAGTTTGCCATTCTGGTAGACTCTAAATACTCTCTCTTTGTTAATGACTTAAAATTTTCTACTCTAACTGGGCCTCTTTCTTGAGCCCTTAACTGCCTACAGGGCATTTGTACTTGGTCATCTAATAGAATAGCTCAAACTTAACTAATCAATCACTCTTGCCTCAATGTTTACACAACACTTTGGATAGACTCCAGCATGGTCCCTGTCATATACTGCAATGTAGTGATCTACCTATATGTATCAATCTCATTTTCTAGAACATGAGAACCCAGAATGCAGAGATCTTTTGAAAATCTATGTTTTTAGTTTTAGCATATGACAGGCATTTGACAAATGTATGTAGAACAAATATCTGTTGTAGCAACTACATTTATGACTCATGTTAACAAGAACATAGGACTAACAGACAGAATGGAGTCAGGCTGGCTGAGTGGGTGAGGATAGGAAAGAGGAATAAATAGTCACAAAAGGTCAGGTGATAGAAGAGTCATGATTATAGGTCTCCAACCTACCTTTACCACATACCTGATACTTGGGGTTGAAATCACAGGAAGCTTCAAACTGTCATCACTGCCTAGGCCACTTTTATGATGGTTCTCTTGGCAACAGATTTTTGCCAGAGTGTGAAAGAACTTCATGTTCAAAGCCTCGGAGAAAGCCGATGGTTCTTCCTTTTTCAATAAGCCAAACATCAAGCAACTAAGAGAGAGTATTAAAAAAACAACTAAATAAAATAAACTTAATTTTTTAATTTAAAAAACAACTAACAGAGAGTGGTTTAGATTCATTAAAACTGCACCAAGATGGCTTGACCCTTTGGAGCCAAAACGCTGAAGTCAAAAACGTCCTAGCATGTTGAGGCAACCAAGGATATCATCTCACAAAGCTGTAAAATTTGACTCTCCCACAGCTGTAAGGTGTTTCTGCAGACCTGCACAGTAGAAGGATTCGTTTTGGTTGAGAAAATATCCATTCCAAACATAAAAGAATCTCCCGTATTTAGAAGGGCATATAGGTTCTCAAACATGGGTTTGTAAAAGATGCTATAAATAAATTAACTATATAATTTATTTTCCAACCTGAGACACTTTTGAAATGGAACACTAATAATACACTGAAACAACAGCTTAATTCAGAACTTTCCTAGGCACACCAGGGCAGGAGGTGATTCAAGCTGCAGAGGAAAGGAATGAGGGATTTAGGAATGTGTGTACAACTCTGTCCTCATGCAATCCCATGGTGATGAATAAACACAGAAAGTCTTCAGCAAATTGGACCCTACTAACTCAGAGTTTGTGCTAAATGCAGACACTTCAGATGATTTTCATACTTAATTTGATTACTTCATTCACCAAGAGTTTAGAATATCTGGGGACAGGCGCATGATGGATTTTGACCAGTCTATATAAATCCTTTCTATCCATTCTATTCATTCAGTCTTTCAGCAAACTTGTTGAGCATCAAGTACAATTTGGGAACTAATTAGAGCTCTGGGCAGGGCAATTACAAAAATGAATGACACATACCTTCCCTCAAAGAGTTGGCATGCTAATAGGTGACATACATGAAACCAAATAATTGCAGTGCAATATATTTAAATACCAAAAGCACATATTTCCCAAGAGAGCATACATGACTAGTTAAAATTCTTGAGGCTGCTGGTATCCCTCATTACACAACGGCGTTGTATTTTGTGATGTGAAACCCAGGTAAATTGTCATTCTTCCTTGCCTCACTTTTCTTACTGAGGTCTATTTGTATCTTAGTTCACAACATGTACTTAAGATTTATAAAATTACATGTATTTAAACATCTTCCATAATTCAGGTTGTTAAACTAAAAAAGAACTCTCTTCTTTCCTCTCTTTCTTCTAGCTTTAAATTACATAGTTCTGTGATTTTCCTTTGCCTTTTATTCCACATGAGTAAAGGTTTACTTTGCAGGAATACTTATTAAGAAAGTATGGCCATATCAGCCAAATTGCAAAATACACCACACAGTTTTAAGTGGAAGCCAGATGAATGAACAATCTGAAATTCCCCTTCACTTCAATACCACTGAAATGCTTCAGCTGTGAGGTGACATTTCCATGAACTTCTCTTTTTAAGAATTTAGAATTCTATTCTGTAGACCAGATCAATTCCCTTCTGAAAGTTGTTACATGTGCTCGTATTTTCCTTACTGGTTTTAGAAGTAATCAACACCTCCGGTTTTTGCATTTACTCAGTCATCTAAGCAATTGCAAGACATATCACATACATTGGCTCATTTATCTAGCTTTATTTCCTTTCAAATTAAGAAACCTTTCCAAGTGGGTATGTTTATTTGAGAAAGTTAGACAGTGAAATTAGTTCATGCATTGATATATCTGATGTATTATTTCTCCTATTTTGTATTATTCTCCTATTTGGTAAAGTAAAAATTGATGGACATCTGTGAAACTATCTGCCAAGCAACCTTCCGTGTTCTCCTAAGATCTAACCCCTTGCTCCCTTCTCCCTTAAGCCTAGCCCCCATGGCTATTCTGGGAGTTACATAGTCTTCCCTGACCTTAACCCTGGTCATTATTGGTGATTCCAGAGTAGACATTGACCTACTCAATCATATCATCCTGCTCTCTGTTCAGCCATAAGCCTCACCAAAGCCAGATGGTTTGGGGTAGACTGGCCAGTCTGGGCCAATTAAGTCCTTCAGGATTATTGAAAAGTGCTAAAATAGTTATTTCTCTCTCACAAAAGAAGTCATAACACGAAAAATTGATATAGTTTATACTCAGAGAACTTGAGAATTCCACATCCTTGCTCCCTCTAATTATTCATTTTATTATTGAAAAGATTATTAATCTTATTTTTTGCTCTTCTTTTTTGCAAAAGATGATTTTTATTGTTATTTTAGCTTGCACTTCCTGAATTTGCACCCTAAGAAGGGTTTCGCTTCCCATGTTTATTGGCCATTTGATTTTCTTTTTCTATGAATTCTTTGCTCATATCTTTTGTGCATTTTATATTGGGATGTTGGTCCTTTCCCTATTGATTCACAGAAGTTCTTTATAGTTTATGAATATTAGCCTTTTATCAGCTTCACATGTTAATTTTCTACAGTTGAAAATAGAGACTTTTGGCCAGGTGTGATGTCTCACACCTGTAATCCCAGCACTTTGGGAGGCTGAGGTGGGTGGATTGCTTCAGGTCAGAAGTTCAAGACTAGCCTGACCAACAGGGCGAAAACCCATCTTTACTAAAAATACAAAAATTAGCCAGGTGTGGTGGCAGGTGCCTGTAATCCCAGCTACTCGGGAGGCTGAGGCAGGAGAATCACTTGAACCCAGGAGCAGAGGTTGCAGTGGGCCAAGATTATGCCACTGCACTCCAGCCTGAGTAACAGAGTAAGACTCTGTCTCAAAAAATAAAAGAGATGTTTATAGTTACAATTTAGCTAAATATTATTTAGAAGAGACACAATTAAGCCAAGTAACAGAGAAAGGTTTAAAATATAAAGATATAAATGTGTGCCAAAAAGTACTAACAATAACAAAACAGATTTGACAAAATAAAACTCAGTCAATCCCTACAGGTCAAAATACATTGAGGCAGAATGTGATGGCTTATGCTTGTAATCCAGCACTTTGGGAAGATGAAGTAGGAGGACAGCCTTAGCCCAGGAGTTTGAGACCAACCTGAACAAAATTGTGTGATCCTATTTCTACAAAAAAAGAAAAAAAGAGAGATCAGAACAAGGATCTCCAAGGAAAGAAAGAAAAAATAAAATAAGACAAAAAAGATACACTGGGAAAAAATAAAAAATAAAAATAAGTAAATAAAGTTCATTCAAAATAGAATTTGAAACAATAAAAATAAACAGGTGAAAAGATTATTTCAGTGTTTAATAAAAGTAATCCACAGAGAAAATGTAAGAGTAAAATGTTAACGGCATGCACTTAATGGTATAGTTTTAAAAAATAAATAACATAAATTAAGGAAATGCAAAACCTAATCCACAGGGAGATTTTAAAACACTGTCTCTGAAATTAACAAACCATTCAGAGGTTCTGAATACAAACTATCGTGCTGGTTCTGATGGATACCTAAAAAGTTTTACACACAACAAAGGAAGAAAATATTTTTCAAACACCCATGACATAGTTATTGAAAAAAATTATCAAGCCAAAAGACAGTCTTATTAAATTTTATAAACAACAATGTATACTGAGTGCAGATTCTCTGCATAGTAAAATGAAAATAACAATAATGTCAAAACAATGAATAAAATAATATATATGCTATTTGGAAATTTTAAAACTCTTTTTCAAATAATTGTTAGATGAAAAAAGAAATCAAAATGGAAACTACAGATTATTTATAGATGTATGACAGAGAACAATGTATTATAATCTTCGAGCTACAGCTCAAGTGCTTTTTATACACTAAATGTACTCATTAAAATAAAGACAAAAAATAAACATAAAATTCTAAGCATTCAAAGTTTTGGCAATGCTTTAGACAAATTTGTCCAAAGTATGCATAAATTAAGCTGAGAGAAAAAATAATAAAGGGAAAAAAAATACATAAAATGAAAACCAAAGCTTTATTTAAAAGGCCAAAGTAGGAGATGAATTGTTGTAAGCAAAAAATTAAAAAGATTCAAACATCACTAGAAATAAAGACATCCACTATACATATATAAATTTAAAAATATAAACTAAAAAGGCGATTTTTCTAGGAAGATATAAATTATCAAAATTAAATTTAAAAAAAGTTAGAAAACTTGAATAAATCAATCTCTACAGAAGGGAAAATCTAGTCAACAGACTCTAAACTTTATACCAAGCCTGAGAGATTTTTATGCACAAATTTTACAAAATATCTAATGAAGAGACTCTATTATATAAACCCTTCCAAAGCATAGAAAACAAAACGTAGAAATCTCCTGAATTCATTTGATAAGTATCCTGATATAAAAACCGAACAATTATTATACAAAACAGAAAACTATATTCTCCCTTATGAGCAAAAATGCTAAGTAAAACAGTATCAACTCAAAATCAGCAGTGAACAAAAAACATTATGCGTTACGACCAATGAGAGTTTATTCCAGAAACACAAGGATGACTACACATTCATTTAAATCTGAATTCATAGTCAGAGAGCTAAGGAGAAAAATGACATATACATTGAAGTATTACTATGCATCAAGCACTCTTCTAGGCAATGAGGATGCAGTCATGAACAAAACAGAAGGAATCCCTGCCCTTACGGAGCTTACATTTTAGTGGGGGAAGATAGACAGCACACTAATAAACAAAATGTACAATATGTCAGATGCTCATAGGAGCTGTAGAGAAAAAGTAAACAAGAAAATAGGAGAGGAAGAAGTAGGTGTTGTGAAAATTTTAATGGAGTGGTGAGGAAAGAATTTATAGAAAAGCTGACATTTTAGCAGAAACTTTAAATTGATGAGAGAGTGAGTGAGAGTAAGAGTAAAAGAACATGAGTCAAAGAGGTAATGAGGAAGGCTGACCATATAGAGTCTTAGATGATACTGTCAGAATTCTGGCTTTTGCTCTCAATTAGCTGGGAAATGGAGGAATTTGAGCAAAGATATAATTTAAGTTATAAATTTAAAGAATCTTTCTAGTTCCTATGTTGAGGATAGATGACCAAGGCAGAATTAAGGAGACCAGACTGGAGGTTAATGCAATAATCCACCAACAGGTGACAATTCATTGAATCAACATGGAAGTGGTAGAAGTGATGGAGGTAGTGAAATGATTCTCCAGGTCTTTGGAAAGTAGAGCAAACAGGATTTTCATTTGTATAATAAAATTTGAGAGCAAGTCTAGTGTCACGAATGATGCCCGTGATTTTTACCCAAAAGAACTAGCAGTTTAGAGGTGTCATTTACTACGATGGGGAAGGTTGTAAGAGGAGCATATTGGAGAGGAAGGCTGTAGGATGTGCACAACAAGCTATACATATCACAATCAGACGTGTGAAGCAGCCCTAACAGTAAAGGAAAAGAAAAGAATACTCCCAATTGTGGTAGTTAATTCAACATTGCTCTCAACCTCCTAACCAGTGCGTGGATACTATGTGCGTGTGTATACATATATATACACATACATATGCATGGACTATGAAAATTTTCTTCATTTTGAAAACAAAGATATTATTGGCATTATTTGAAGAGATTGTAACTATCTAGAAAATCAGAAATAATAAAGACAAAGATCTAGAAAGTTCAGCAAGCTAAATGGATATTAGATCAACATGAAAATAACAATAACTTTGTTACACTCCAACAGTAATCAATTATAATATTTAATTGAAAAAGAGACTCTTTGTAGGCCAGGTACAGTGGCTCACGCCTGTAACCCCGGCACTCTGGGAAGCTGAGGTTGGCGGATTGCTTGAGCTCAGGAGTTCAAGACCAACCTGGGCAACATGGCGAAATCCCATCTCTACAAGAAATAGCCAGGTGTGGTGGTGCACACCTGGGCCCAGCTACTCGGCAGATGGAGGGTGGGGGGGGGGGGGTGGCGCTGAGGCAGGAGGATCGCTTAAGCCCAGGAGGTTGAGGCTGCAGTGAGCCCTTATTGTGCCACTGTACTCCAGCGTGGGCAACAGAGTGAGACCCTATCTCAAAAAAAAAAAAAAAAAAAAAAAAACGCTATTTGTAATAGCATCAAAAACTGTAAAATATCTAAGAATAACCTAATGAAAAGTAAACAAAGCCCATACAGGCTAAAAAATATTAAAGAGAGAAAACTTAATATCAAAATATCAAAAAAGTCAATTATTTTCCATGTGGATCTATAAATTCATTGAAATCTCCCTTCAAAATCCTACCAGTGAAACAGAATAGAGAACTCAGAAGTAAATCCACATTTTTATAGCCAACTGATCGTCAACAAAGCTGACAAGAAAATACACTGGGGAAAGCACACCTTCTTCAATAAATGATGGTGGGAAAACTGGATAACTATACACAGAAGAATGAAACTGGACTCCCTATCTCTCACCAGAGGCAAAAATCAACTCAAGATGGGTAAAGACTTAAACCTAAAACCCAAAACTGTAAAAACTACTAGAAGAAATCTTAGGGAAAACTTTTCAGGACATTGGTCTAGGCAAGGCCTTAAGAACATAGACAACAAAAGCAAAAATAGACAAATGGGACTATTAAACTAAAAATCTTCTGCACAGCAAAAGTAACAATCAACTGAGTGAAAAGACAATCTGTTGAATGGGAGTAAATATTTGCAAACTATTCATCCAGCAGGGTAATAACAGTCAAAATATACACGGAAGTCAGACAACTCAACAGTTTAAAAAAAAAAAAAAAGTGAACAAATAATCCCTTTAAAAATGGGCAATGGTGATGAATAGACATTTCTCAAAATAAGACGGCCAACAGAAAAAAAAAATACTTAGCATCATTAATCATCAGGGAAATGCAAATGAAAACCAACATGAGATATCATCTTACCCCAGGCAGAATGGCTAATATCAAAAAGACAAAGAAATAACATATTGGCAAGGATGTGGAGAAAAGGGAACTACACTTTAGAGTGAATGTGAATACACTGTTAGAGTGAATGTGAATTAGTAAAGCCACTATGGAATAGTATGGAGATTTCTCAAAAAATTAAAACTAAAACTGTCAAGGGATCCAGCACTCCTATTACCGGGTATTTATCCAAAGGAAAACAAATCAATATATCAAAGGAAAACATGTACTCCCATGTTTATTGCAGCACTATTCACAATAGCAAACATATAAAATCAACCTACACGTCCATCAATGAATTAATGGATAAGAAAATGTGATATTTGTGCACATCATAATACTATTCAGTCATTAAAAAGAAAGAAATTATATCATTTGCACCAACATAGATAGAATTAGAAGTCATTATGTTCAGTGAAATAAGCCAGGCACAGAAAGACAAATATTGCATGTTCTCAGTCACATGTGGGAGTGAAAAAAGTTGATCACATGAAAGTAGAATGATAAATACTAGAAACTGGGAAGGACATATGGGTGGGGGTGGGGAGATAAAGAGAGGTTGGTGAATTAGTACAAACATAATGTTAGATAAAAGAAATACAAGTTAGGCATGGTGGCTCACGCCTATAACCCCAGCACTTTGGGAGACTGAGGCAGGCGGATCATTTGAGGTCAGGAGTTCAAGACCAGCCTGGCCATCATGACAAAACCCATCTCTACTAAAAATACAAACATTAGCTGGGTGTGATGGCATGTGCCCATGATCCCAGCTACCTGGGAGGCTGAGGCACAAGAATCATTTGAACCCTGGAGGCAGAGATTGCAGTGAGCCAAGACTGTGCCACTTCACTCCAGCCTGGGTGACAGAGTGAGACTCTGTCTCAATAAATAAATAAATAAATAAATAAATAAATAAATAAATAAATGTGTTCTAATGTTTGATAGCAGAGTAGAGTGGCTATAGTTAACAGCAATGAATTATACTTTTAAAATAGCTAGAAAAGAGGACTCAAAATGTATGCAATACATAGAAATGATAAATACTTGGGTGATGGATACCCTAAAACTTTGACTTTATCATCACATATTCTATGCATGTGATAAGATTCACATGTAACCCATAAATATGTACAAATATAAGTATAAAAAATTTAAGTATCACTTAGATCACATCAAATTGTGTAATAAAAATAACAATAGCAAAAAAAATCTTAACAGAACAACTTCATGAAACTTGGCAAGCCAATTCTAAACTTCACCTGGAAAAGAAAATATGCAAAAAGAGGCAATAAAATTCTGAAAAAGAAGAAAAATAACATAGGAAATGTCTTATCAACTTGATAAAGAGTAATTTAAAACATGCTGTATTGACTCAA
Source organism: Chlorocebus sabaeus (assembly GCF_047675955.1). Lineage (NCBI taxonomy): Eukaryota > Metazoa > Chordata > Mammalia > Primates > Cercopithecidae > Chlorocebus > Chlorocebus sabaeus. The sequence continues at coordinate 99,846,811 of NC_132911.1, forward strand.
GGATGGACAAATGGATCAATGAAAGAAACTATGGTTCAGAAACAGATGTATATACATGGGAATTTGTAATATGATGTAAGTGACTTTTCAAATTATGGGGAAAAATAAAGGAGGGTCAAGAAATAGTGTTAGGATAACTGGACATTTGTATAGGAAAAATCTCTAATCCACAGGGAACATAAAAACAAATTTCAGACAGGTCAAATATATATCTTTGTTGCTCAATACGTAACCACTATCCAGAGTGACTATTAAAACTTAAAATTAATAAAATTAAAATGTTAATTGGGGAATCATTTCTTCAATAAATAGTGCAGAGAAAATTAAATTTCCATGTTCAAAACAATGAGATCACATCCTTATCTTACACCAGACCAAAAAGTCAATTCAAAATGAAAAGAAGACCAAAATGTAACACTAAAACCGTAAAACTCTTGGAAAATAACATTGGGGAAAAACTCCTTGACGGTGATTTTTTTGGATCCTGTACCAAAATCTCATTCTATGGAAGCAAAAATAAATAAATAAGCCTAACTCAAACTAAAAAGCTTCTGCAAAGTGAAGGAAACAACAAAATGAAAAGGCAATTTGTGGACTGGGAAAACATATTTGCAAGCCACATACCTGAGAAAGAATAAATAATTAAAATTCATGTTTAAAACAACTCTCAAAACTAAAGAGCAAATAATAATAATAATAATAATAAAAAGAATGAACAAAGGACCTGAATAGACTTTTCTCCAAAGAAGATATAAAAGTAGTCAACAAGCATATGAAAATGTGCTCAACATCACTAATTATCAGGGCAAAGCATATTAAAAACACTGTAAGATATCACCTCACACCCGTTAAGATGGCTATTACCAAAAAGACAAGAGATAACAAATGTTGGCCAGGATGTGGAGAAAAGAAAACTCTTATATGCTGTTGATGGGAAGGTAGATTGGTACAGCCATTATGAAAAATAGTATGGAGATTTCTAAAGAATTTAAAAATGGAAATCTCATGTGACCCAGTGTATTAGTCCTTTTTCATGCTGCTGACAAACACATACCAGAGACTGGGAAGAAAAAGAGGTTTAATTGGTTTAATTGGACTTACAGTTCCACATGGCTGGGGAGGCCTCAGAATCATAGCAGGAGGCGAAAGGCACTTCTTACACGGTGGCGGCAAGAAAAAATGAGAAGGATGCAAATGCGGAAACCTCTGATAAAACCATCAGATCTCATGAGACGTATTCACTACCACGAGAACAGTATGGGGGAAACCGCCCCCATGATTCAAATTATCTCCCACTGGGTCCCTCCCACAACACAGAGGAATTGTGGGAGTACAATTCATGATGAGATTTGGGTGGGGATACAGAGCCAAACCACATCACCCAGCAATCCCTCTTCTGGTATAGGAGATGAAATCACCACCTTGTGAAGATGTCTGCACTTCTATGTTCATTGCAACATTACCCACAATAGTCAAGATATGGAAACAACATAATGACACACACAATGAAATATTAAGCCTTTTTTTAAAAAAAGGAGATCCTGCCATTTGCTACAACATGGATGGACCTGGAGGACATTATGCTAAATGAAATAAGCCAGGCACAGAAAGAAAAATATTGCATGATCTCACTTACATGTGGAATTTTTTTAAAAAAGAAGGGTCAAATATACAGACAGAAAATAAAACTGTGGTCACAGGGAATGAGGGAGGCAGGTGGAGGAAATGAAAAGATGTAGGTCAAAGGATACAAAGTAGCAAATAAGCTTATTTCCTCACAGTAGCAGATACGTCACATAAATAAATCTAGCAATCTAAAGCACAACATAAAGAGTATAGTTAATAAAATCATATTATATTTGGGATTTTTGTTTACTAAGTAGATATTAGCTGTTTTTGTCATAAAAATAGTAACTATATGAGATTTGCTTCAGTATGGTATCCATTTTACTGTCTACATGTACCCCGTAACATCGTGTTGTAAACCTTGAGTGTACACTATAAAATTTATTAACAATAAAATAAAATTAAAGTGAATTAGGCTGGGCACGGTGCTAAGGATTACGCCTGTAATTCTAGCACTTTGGGAGGCCGAGACAAGAGGGTCATTTGAGGTCAGGAGTTCAATACCAGCCTGGCCAACATGGTGAGACTCCATCTCTACTAAAAATACAAAAATTAGTCAGGCATGGTGGCAGGCACCTGTAATCCCAGCTACTCAGGAGGCTGAGGTACAAGAATCACCTGAACGCCGGAGACGGAGGTTGCAGTGAACCGAGATCACACCACTGTGCTCCAGCCTGGGCGACAGAGCGGGACTCCATCTCAAATAAATAAAGTCAATTAAAACTTCAGTTCTTCGGGTGTATTAGCCACATCCTAAATGTTCAATAGCCACATGTTGCTAGTAGCACCATATTAAGCAGCACAGATGCAGAGTATTTCTATCACTACAGAAGGATCTATTGGCACCGAAATATTTTAAACACTATATCCTTGTTAGAAAAAATAGAACAGTATCTTTATAATCTTGGAGTAGGGAAGTCTTTTGTAAAAGACAAACAAACCACAGAAGTAATAAGAGGGAAGACTGACAATTCAATTCGTCAAAACTAAAAACTTCCGTTTCAAGAAAGATACCATAAAGTTAAAGGACAAGTAAAAGAACGAAAATATTTGCAACATGTGTAATACAAAAGGAATGTGAGAAAAAGACCAACAGCCCAATAGGAACACAGGTGAATGATATGAACAGGCAATGTACAGAAAAATAAAAAGATGAAAAGATGTTCTGCAACTTCACCAATGTAAAGAAAAATACAAATTAAAACACCAATGAAGTGGCAAAGTTTGCTAATCAGACAAAGCTCTCCTGGAGTATCAATGGTAATTTAAAGTGGCTGAGAAATCTGTAAGCTAACTTCAATTTATTTAACCAAGCATATCTCAAATTCATTTATCAAATTCTCCCTTGCCACAACTGTTTAGGAAATACAGCTGTAGTGTAAAAAAGACGGCCAAGCAGAGGTCCATAGTAGTTCTATTTTAATGAAATAGAATTCCTTCTCTGTATTTACCAATACACTTGTAAATGATTGAGGCTTTAATATTTTTACTGTGGTCAGCTACTTAGTAAGTCTTTTCCTTCACAAATAACTCAGAGATAAACCCTAACTCTTCATAAAATTATTATAAATTCTGACTAAGTGTGATTCAAATTAAAAAGTACTTCTATATATCTACTAACGAAAGTCTTGTTGGTTAAGAGGAGTGTGATCTTCATTTCTTGGGTCTCAGCTGGGGAGAAGGCTGTTACTACTCACCATGTACCAGTAGGACAAATCAAAATTTGGCGGGGAAAGGGTAGCAGGGTGCCTCAGAGGACTTGTAATTTGAAAGAGCCTCTAGGAAGTTGTACTTATACTTATGGGAACATACCTCCATCTCTAGCAAAGAATCACTGGTTAAAAGGATCTACTTTCAGCCACAACAAATTTTTATCTTCTATTTTCTACTTATTAACCCAGAAGTCTCTCACTAGCTTATTTGACCAGCCTATGTCATTCATATGTCAGCCTGAAGTTTTAAACTTGCGATTTCTGTACTCTTCATACATCTACTCCAAAATAGTAAAAAGCAGTCTTATCCAAAATATAGCCTGTCTGCAAACATGTTTTTATAAAAATCTAATTCTTATCTATCAAAAATTATGTTTTCTAGTTTCCAGAACCATTTTCAAAGTTTCCATTCAAACATTCTCCAAATATCATTTTGGCAAAGTAAGTTGACAATGGGGGTATTTTAAACTCCATCTGCCTTTCCCCAGAATTAAAGCTGCAAACACCCTTCCAACTTTAATTGTAAAACTGATTGACAATTTGTACCTTCAGAAGCATTAAAATATATCATTTATTTGAAGATTTCATCATAAAATTATAAAAAAGCATTCTGATATATTAATACTGTGCTTATTTAATATTTGTTAGGTAGAATTGGATGTACTTATGAATGAAAATTTCAATATGCTTAATTTATTTTCCACACCTTAGAATCCTATTCACTAATCTTTTGAAAAATGACTACTTCGTGTACTGGAAGTCACTGAACTGTGCACTTTAAAATGGAAAAAATGGCAGGCTTTATGTCATGTGAATTTTATCTCAATTTTTATTTTAAAATTTACCTCATTATCAGTCAAATCTTTTAAAATTAGCTAAAGATGCTGAGGACAAATCACCCCTCCCTAATAACTGGCTTTTGAACAACAGATGATTCCTTTGAAGTACCAAGCTCAGCCCCATAAGCCTCATTCTCTGTAATTCTGTAAATTACAGGCTATTTATTTTGCATCAGACTCTTCCCACAAACTTCGTGTTTTGGATACACAGTACTGTAAAACAAGCATTCTTCACCGCTGATGGCAAAACCACTGTCCTAATCTGCCGTTCAGTTTAAAATCTGATAATAATGGTTACTTTACCTCAAGAGAAATCCTACAGGCAAACATGTCATGAGTGGCCCAGTTTGACTGAGAACAGATCCAGGCCACTGGTCATAAAGGGTAAACACTTAAGACATTTAACCCAGCCCAACAGTACTAAATGGAAGGGGATGGTCATCTGGATTATGAATCACCTAATTGACATGTCAGAAAATAAGCATTTTATTGACAGAAGTTGATTGTAGGGGAGAGTCATTTTTCATGTAAATAGCCAGATACCTTCCCTCCCTCCCTTTGTATTCATAGTTCTGGGGGAAGGGGGAGCAATCCTCTGCTATACTTTAGTATCACATGATACACTCGTTTATTTCTTGCTTTGGTTTTTGTTTCAACAGCTCTCCAGAAATCCGTAATTGTTCACAGTTTTTAAACAAATCTCAATTGTTTACAAGAGATCTTTAACTTTCTCTGTACATCCTATCAGTAGTTTAATGAAGAATTTTACAAGGAAGGTTGGTATTAGCTCCTTGTCCAACTTTCTCAATTGGACACTTTTCAGTGGTTAGTATGCCAATGGCATTGTAAACAGGCACACACCGCGTGCACACACACACACACACCACCACCACCACCACCACCACCACCCATACACCACATATATTTCTCTCCCAGACTGGAACTGAACTAACTACAAATGGCTTAATCTGTTAGATACTTGAGGTTAAGAGCCTGCTGTTACCTGTCTTTATACCTCCTCCCAACTCTGCTCTACCTCATTTGTGTTTAAAACAGTTGCTTTTATGTAGTAGGTACTCAGTAAATATTTGTTAATTTTGATTTGTTAATTAAAGGTTTGTAACTTTAATTTTAATTTGTCGAGATGTATGGATGCCAGAAAATGTTATCAGGTATCTTCATGGTAGGATTAATACATTTGATTTGAAAAAATAATAATAATTTTTAAATTAAGACAGCATTGCACTGATTTCTCAGTTTTAAAATTGCATTTTATTTTAATTCTAGTTTATGCAACAGGCACTCACTAAGAATTCTGGAAGTCAATTTAATTGAATTATCTTGTGGTCAGGTTTTCCAACTAACTCCCTGAATTCTATATAAAGTATCTCATTTTCTACTGCATGTTTATATATTTCCCACCTTTAAAATCCTTCTGTGGGAAGATAACACCTTTAATCTAATTTATTTCTTTAGTAATGAGATCTTGGCTGAACAATAGCTTTAATAAATTCCATTTTACCTTGTAGAAATAATAACCCTTGGCATTCTTGAGTCAATAAGTCAGAATCAAAGCTTAAACTGCAGACCTTACACACAGCTGATAATATAAAAGGAAGAGGCCCACTGTGTAAACATAAAAGAAATAAATAATAAGGAAATGTATATGTAGAAATAAGAGATAAGTATTATATTTCTAGGGAAAACTACCTACAGTTTTAAATTAAGATGTCAATTGCTATTGCATTAATTTTCACAACAAATTATATTTTCTTCCTATTTCTTTTATAATTTATAAAAATTATAAGATTATTGATTTGTCTCTCCTCATCCCCCCAAACCCACCCCCTAGTCGAGGGTGCCCAGAGGTTTCTACTCTTTTGTGTGCCTGTGGAGGGGGCTGTAATATATACACATACCAAAAACTCTAGGTCTGTTCAGAATTGGCAACTAATAGTCCCCAACAATGTTTGATAGTCTCCAATCCTGCCTCTCTTTTGTTAAAAAAAATGAGATTCAAGAATAACTCTCTTAAAGCAGGTCTTCTTTAAGAAATAAATCAATCCTGGCCGGGCGTGGTGGCTCATGCTTGTAATCCCAACACTTTGGAAGGCCAAGGCAGGTGGATCACCTGAGCTCAAGGGTTGGAGACTAGCTTGGGCAACATGGCCAAATTCCCTATCTATAAAAAATATAAAAATTAGCCAGGTGTGGTGGCATGAGCCTGTAATCCCAGCTACTCAGAAGGCTGAGGTGAGAGAATCACTTGAACCCCAGAGGCAGAGATTGCAATGAACCAAGATTGCACCACTGCACTCCAACCTGGGCAACAGAGCACAAGACCCTGAAAAAACAAAAACAAAAACAAAAACAAGAAAGAAAGAAAGAGAGGGAAGATGGAGAGAGGAAGAGAGGGAGAGAGGAAGAAGGAAGGAAGGAAGAAAGGAAGGAAGGAAGGAAGGAAGGAAGGAAGGAAGGAAGGAAGGAAGGAAGGAGAGAGAGAGAAAGAAAGAAAAGGAAAGAAAAGAAAGAAAGAAAGAAAGAAAGAGAGAGAGAGAAAGAAAGAAAGAAAGAAAGAAAGAGAGAGAGAGAGGAAGGAAGGAAGGAAAGAAAGAGAAAGGAAGGAAGGAAGGAAGGAAAGAAAGAGAAAGAAAGAAAGGAAAGAAAGGAAAGAAAGGAAAGAAAGGAAGAAAGGAAGAAAGGAAGAAAGAAAGAAAGAAAGAAAGAAAGAAAGAAAGAAAGAAAGAAAGAAAGAAAGAAAGAAAGAAAGAAAGGAAGGAAGGAAGGAAGAAAGGAAAGAAAGAGAGAAAGAAAGAAGGAAGGAAGGAAGGAGAAGAGAAGGAGGAGGAGGAGAAGAAGAAAGGAAGGAAGGAAAGAAGGAAAGAGAGAGAAATCAATCCTCATTCTATCAAGGGAAAATACAATGAGCAATATGTAGTTGAGAGATTAGAACCCACTAAGAAGTCAAAGCATAACACAATTTGAGAATCTCAAACAGTTAACACCAAACACTTTTTATATTTCATGATTGGTTAGGTTAAGAGGATTGCAAATGTCTTACTGTCACAGGTGTTTGTTATAAACTTCAAGAATGACTTCTTGACTCTGGGAGTAACCTAGAAGAAGATTCAAGCCTACCTGCTCACAGTGGGAGCTAAGGCCCATTTTCCCAAATAACCAAGTTACTTTATGAAAGAAATTTTATAAAGACAGTGACAAGTCAGGGATCTCAAGTAAGGATTTAGTTATCTCTGGAAAGGGATAACATCTCAAATTTCTTTGTATCACAGTGCATAAAGTTTAATTTATAAGACTAGTATAATATCAATCAATATTTGGTATTAATGACTTGGAGAGTGGGAGAAGTCAGGGAGTTTTCTCAGATTTGGCAATAGGAAAAGCATATTACTTATGATGGGAATAAGGAAATGTTACTTACCCCGGTCACAGTGAGAACCCAGAACCTCCAGAGGTAGCATTGAAAGGAAAATCTTCTGGAAGTTGGAAACAGCTGGGCCACATGATGCCAATTCTGTTCTCTTGAGATTCATCTTCCCTTTTTGGGCAGAGTTTCTCAATATTAGCATTATGGACATTGTAAGCTGTATTGTCCTCTGTTGTGGGGTTATTCTGTGCCTTGCAGGACTCAGTTTAGCAGCATCCCTTGTCTATCCACTAGATGACTGTAGCATCCTCTCCACCGGTTAAGACAACCAAAAAGGTCTCCAGACATTGCCAAATGTCCCCTGGGAGGCAAAATTGCCCCCAGATGGAGCTACTATTTTAGAGTCTCTCCTTGATTATCTCTGGCCTCAGGACATTCACTCCTTTAAAACTGGCCCAAGTGACAAATAGAAGAGCTAGGGAAATGCCGTGTCAAAGAGTGTAAGGGCCATGGTAAATGATTCTTGGCTTCTTTAGAATGTGCGTGGAGCAGGATAAAAGGGATAACACTTCTGCATTTTTAAGGGGATTAAAAACTGGCATGTGAAAGATATAAACCTTGACTCTCAGTGGCAAAAGTAATCTGTAATATATAATCATTCAACAGAATGGTAGAAATGTAAAAAACAAAACAAACAAACAAAAAAACTACTGGCTCAAGCGTGCCCCAAATTCATTGCTTCTGGGATATAACAAAGGGGAAATAAATTCAGAAAAGATCATGAATCTAACTAATCTTATTTACAAGCTACAGCTGACTGAAGCACAGAGAAATAAATGCTATTTTGAGATTACTTCCCACCTCCTGGTTTGCCTCCTCTTGATAGATACCACCTTTAAGTCTTTCTCAAAGGAAAATCTTCCCAGACACGTGAAACCCTTAAAGACTAGATCAAGAGTTCTTTCTCCGCCAACATTCCCAGGTCTTCTGTCTCACTTCCTATCTGGGATATTTCTCTTCCCCAGGTAACTGAAACACGAATTATCTCATTTGGATAACCATATATTAATAAAATAAAATAACCATGACATTTATTCAATAAGAGGAAAGCAGCTATAGTTTCAAGGGAGTTCTTTCCTTATACAAGGTCACACGTAATACATTCTAATCTAATTATCGTAAAAGTTACACATACTCTCACATTTTTCTCAGAACATCTACTGCTTCCTACTGATCTCTGAGAGCTCCAGTGAAGGACGTGGTGAACAAGAGAATGAGAAGAATCTGGTTTTGGATGCTCAGTTGGCTGGCTCATGTGCATCTACACAACACATCTGCATGTTGTGATGGACGTGTTAGATGATCAGAGACCAACATTTCTGCTGTAAAAGCTTTCATTTGTTTTTCATCACTGTGACACACAATTTCCTGCATTCTCTGCCCCCTGGGGTGTTTTCTGCAAAGAGAGAACATTACTTTTGACTTTTAGCATATCTGCCCTAAATTAGCCTCATAAATTCTCTGTGTTCTCCAAGACCCAAAGAGAAAAATTAACAGAGCAAAACTGAAAACTAAGCAGAACCAACAAATTCTATATTTTTTGGAGAAAGTCTCTGTAGAAGAACAGTTGTACTGGGTTGAGAGCAATCCTCCAAGCAGAAACCAATGAGTAAGATCAATTCTAATAGGTGTTTGAAAACGAATTCACGGAGAATTTAGGAACCATCCTGAAGTCTCCAAAAATACTTAGAAGTACACTTGGGCTCAAAAAGATGCATATGCTAAGTGATAAAGAAACCAGAGCAAAAAGTGTGTTTATTTTTGAGGAAGCACTTGTGACAGCGTCAGCTTAACCATCACCCACGGTCTTGAGTCCTACAGCAGCCACTTATTTGCTGTTTGGTGTTAAACAAGTCATTTAACCTCTTCTATTCTCAGTTCCTTCATCTGTAAATGAGAATCTAGATAATCTTTCTGAGTTCTAGGAGCGTTTGTGCTTTTTTTTTTTAGATTGGAAGTTCTCATAATTATTTTTAATAGAAATGTGTGGAATAAGGATTTTGTCATGCAAACTGTTTTCCAAAATATTCTCTGACCTTAATTCTCTTACCTTCCATGAGATATGATATTCATTGATTGAACACTGTCTACTCTGCCCAAACTGTCCTTCTGAACACTTCTGTTTCATTCACTTATACTTCCACCATCTTTGCTTGTCTAAAGCCTACTCATTTGCTAAGTCTTGCCTCAAGCATTGACCTCTCCTGGCACATATTCCATTTGCTAAACAGCTTTCTGCAACACCCTCTGCATATATCTATCTGTACTTAGCATGATATATTAAAATGATCTGTTTCAGGAAGTTCTGTAAGTGGAATCATATCTCTTTTATCTTTGTATCTGCAGTGCCTAGCCCAATGACTCCTAAATAATAAGCCATTGAAAAAATATATATTTAGTTACTCTTGTTTAGTGTATGTGTAAATATAGGGCCTAGTCTCACAGAAAAAGGAACTCTAACCAGTGTGTTACTATAAAATGAGGTGATTCTACCTGTTTTATATTGTGTTCTAAAGCAGGACAGAGGACCAAAGGAAAATTCAAAAAGTGACTGATTATTCAACTTTTAGAAGAAAACTTTAAGTAAACATAAATTGCATGGCCAAAGTGAAAGATAAAGTCCTATAAGGGTTTATAAAACTTGCACAGTCTGATTCAACCCCTGCCCACTACGTCTGTGACCTCATCCACTTCATTGCCTCCTTTCCTCTTCCGGACTAGTCCAGTCCAGCCAAAGCCAGTTACACCCAGCCTTGAGGCATTTACATTTATTATTTTATGGCCTAAATCTCCACTCTCTGGTTAACCACATGCCTTGATCTTCATCTCCTTTTAGGTCTTTAGTCAGAAGTCACCTTCCTAGTGAAGTCTTCCTTGACCACCCTATTTAAAATTGCAATAGCCAACCCACTTCTCTCCTTATTCCCCTTCTCTATTTTTCTCTAGATTTTATCAACATTCAACATACTACATATTTTACTTATTTGTCTTGCTTTATTGTTTGTCTGTCTCCAGTAGAATCAAAGCTCTAAACGTATTAACTATTGTGTATAAACCTATTTACCCTGTGCCTAGAACAATGCCTGGAGCACAGTAAGTGCTCAGTAAATAATTAATAGCTAAGCAAATTACACAGTCAGTATGCATGACCTTGATCAAATTACCTGCATATTTCCTAGTGGCTTATGTATCTGACCAAAAACTGAGCTCATCTCTTGAGTATCAAACTGCCTACCTGACATCTCTACCTGAATGGCTACTATATGACTCAAGCTTAGCAAGTCTAAAACCAATTGCTTGATCTTTGTCTTAGTCCACCTGGGCCTCCATAACAAAATACCATAGACTGAGTAGCTTATAGACAACATAAATGTATTTCTTACAGTTTGGGAGGCTAGGAAATCTAACATCAAGGTACCAGCAGATATTACAAGGCTATCGAAACCAAAACAGCATGGTATTGGTATGAAAATCAATACATAGACCAATTTAACAGAAGGGAGAACTCAGAAATAAAGCCATATACTTACAGCCAACTGATCTTTGAGAAAACTGACAAAAACTTACACGGGGAAAAGGATGCCCTCTTCAATAAATGGTGCTGGGAAAGTTGGATAGCCACATGCAAAAGAATGAAGTGGAACCCCTATGCCCCTATGTCTCACTATATAGAAAAAATAAACTCAAAATTGATTAAAAACTTCAACATAAGACCTGAATCTCTAAAAATACTTGAAGAAAACATGGGGAAAACTCTCCTGGACATTGATGTAGGCAAAGAATTTATAACAAAGACCTCAACAGCACAGGCAACAGAAACAAAAATAGACAAATGGGACTTAATTAAACTAAAATGCTTCTGTAATGCAAAAGAACTAATCAAGAGTGAAGAGACGACCTGTTGAATGGGAGTAAATATTTGACTACTTGCAAACTATTCATCCTACAGGAGACTTATAGCCAGAATATACAAGGAATTCTAATAACTCAACAGTAAAAGAACAAAAAACAAATAATTTCATTTAAAAGTGGGCAAAGGATAAGAATAGACATTTCTAAAAAGAAGACATACAAGTGGCCAACAGGGTTAAGATTTCAACATATGAATTTGGGCAGAATACAAGTGTTTAGACCATAGGAATCTCTTCCCACAAACTTATTCCTCCTCCAGTCTTCCCCAGCTGAGTATGTAGATAGAGCTGACACCATCCAGACAGTTATTCAAGCCAAAATCAGGCAGTCATTTGGAGCAGAGATTATGCTGTGTGTTCACAAACCTATTTCACTTTTTTTTACCTGAACATACAGCCAGGTTACATTTCCCAGTGACCCCTACAGTAACATGGTTATGTAGTTGAGCTCTGGCCAGTGGGAATGTAGGTGAAAGTGATGAACTCCACATCTGGCCTGGCTCCTAAAATGTCCTGTATGGTCCTCTACGCTCTCTCTTTATATTCTTTAGAGGCCACCTGTTGAAAATGGAGGTTCCATAAGATGTGGAGCAGATCTCCCTCACTCTCTTGTAGACCCATATTGGATTGTGATATGAGCAAGAAAATAGTGGGTTAAGTCACTGAGATTTGGAAAGGGGTGCTTGTTACAACTGCTACTACCCTGCCTAATACATGTTTTTGTTACTTTCATTTTCCTCCCAAGTGCAACCCCTCATCTAAATTCTGAGAATTCTCTCAACACAGTATTTCTTCAATTCTTCCTCTCTTCTTCATCTTCATTGCCAACACTCTAGTCAAGGGTCAACCAAGTCTTACTTGGACATCTGCAATAGCCTTTTTATTTTAATTCTTGTAACCCTCAAGTTTATTCCCTAAACATCCAGAATGATATTCAATAGTTTCTTGTACACTTATAATTAAATCCTCTACTGTCACATGACCTGTATCTCACCCCTTGCCTACCTCATTCCCCTCTTCATTCACTACACTTCAGCCTTTTTGACCTTTTCTTTACCACCTCAGAGTCCTTACACATCCTATTGTTCCCTCCCCTGAAGAGTGCTTACAATGACTTATGATATGGCCAATCTCCTTTCATCTTTCAGTCTTATCTTAAGCCTCACTTCATCAAGAAGACTAGTTTTGAGCGCTCAGCCTAAAGCAGGTCCCCAGATTATTCTTAGTCTTGACACTCTGCTTTTTTCCTTCATATCACTTCACAGTTAGTAGTTACATATTTATATTTACCTGTTTAAAGTCCACTGATTATACAGTAAATTCTGAGACTGTTAGGATCTTATCCATTGTGGTCACCACTGAATATCCAGCACATCACAGTGCCTGGCAGGTGGTGGGTGCTCAATAAATATTTGCTGAATAAATGAATGGATTGATGTAAATTGATCACTGACTCTGTCTGGAATTCATTATTTCCTTTTTTTCCCAATACTACATGTTCCTTCAAATATCACCTCATTCATCATTACAAGAGCATCTTTTTTTTTAAATTTGCAGGCACACCTCCAATTTTACGTTATTCATGTTTACAATAGAAAAACATTTCTAATAAGAGTAAATGATCAACACAATCTCAATAGCACACTACCAGAACTATTTTCATTATTGTTGTTTGTGTTACAGGGAGGACTATGTAGAAGGAAAGACTGGAGATAGATGTTGAGTATCAGCCATACAAGGGTAAATGAGTCTGTAATTCAAGCAGTCAAAGAGAGTTGGATAACATGCTTCAGTAAAAGACTTCCCTAAGAACATTTCCAGAAGTTTCCAGAATGTCATAATCTAGGGACAAAGCTGAGTTTGGAAAATGGAATTTAGTCAGGAGCAGTTCTTAATAATACTTAGATTCTACCAAAGGCCTTTCCTGTCATATTTCGGTTTTGTAATTTTTTTTCTTTTGACCACTTGGGGTCCTTGACCTAAGTCAGTTATTCCTATTACCTCTCAGTCTTTATCTACATTGTTATACATTTTATATAGTTTAAATAACAAGGTCATGAAATTTATATTTAGTTTTATGTTGCTACACAGACTTTCTACCATTGTAAACGTTGAAAAATGAGGCACCAGGTTGGTATATTATTCCCCTGTGTGCAAGGCAGCCTAGCGTAGAGGGTAAAGACCCATGCTTCACAGCCACACTGCCTGGGTTCAAATGCCATCTCTACCACTTACTAGAACCTTGAAAAATAACATGAACTCTTTGTAAAATATTTTTCCTCATCTGCAAAATGGGACTAACAATAATACCTGCTTCATAGAGTTACAATGAAGATTCAGTAAAATATCAGATATAAAGTATTTAGATCACTACTATGCAAATATAGCAATATTTATCATTGGATATTTATGTTCCTGATTTTTTTAGAAATACCAATAAAACTACAATAAGCAACTTAATGCATAAAGCTATTTTCTTCATTGTTAACCATTTATCTAAAAAGTTCTTTTCCTTTTCATCATTTATCCAAAAGGCTAAACCATATCCCTCTCTTAGTAACTGTATTTCCTTTAAACAACTGACAATTGGAAGTTAGACTATGAACAAGCTTCCATTGCGCCCATGTTAAGCAGCAGGAAAGCATCCATTTATGCTGGGGCTTAAATTGTGAGGTTGGACTCAAAGTAAACAAGCAGGTGAAGAGGTTGGGATGATGAAAGACAATAGACCATTACCCAAGCCTAATGGTGTTGTAAAGGAGATAAATGTCTTTGAAGTAGCACCCTTAAAACCTGTGACCTTTAGATTGACCTTTCCTTTCAGATTATGGTATGCAGGTTGTTGTGGAGTCTGTGCAAAGTCAGCAATTAGAAAGATGGACCTTGAGAGAAATAGGTCTTTGAGGAAGGTGCCTACTCAGAGGTATGACTCTATTTCTTCTACTAGTTACCCATTGGCTTCCAAATTTCCCAATTGCTTTCAAAATGTTGGAGGTCTATGGCTCACTCTCTCACAGGTGCGCTTTCTCCAAGACAGAAAATGCATTGAGTCTCACCCCATTGTTACAGTCCATGCTGTGAGCACAGAAAAAAATCAACACCAGAATTTGGACAAATTGCCCTTTACTTGTGAGGAGTAAAGTAAATGGAACAGATGGTTAATAACACTAAACACTAGTCACCTGCAAAGAAAACGGTATCTAGAAGAATTATTCATTTGCTAAGGTCATTGAAGAAAATACAGGATTGATGAGTTTGCTAGAAGACACCAGAAACCATACACCTTTGATCTGAATGAATGATTTAGTAGGTAATAAAGCACTATGGAGATTATTTGAAAAACTCATATTTATACAGCATGTTAAAGTTTTCAAAAAACTTTCCCTCGTGGCGATAGTTCATGTTCACAGAGTTATGAGATGTGAAAGAGGATGATTATTATTCTCCCAGTAACCAGAACCCTTAATATTTATAAGTTCAACCTGTGTCATGCTGGGCCATACTGGAGCCTAAGACAAAAGAAAAAATTCAGCAATACTGATCCTATTTTTATTTACAATTTTGATATTGTATTCATTATGAATGTTTTGCATTTATTCTGCAGATTTTAATGTTAAAATATTGCATTAAAATATTATTTACTTTGATTACTGAGTTTTTTAATGCTCCCCATCCTATCCATTGTCTATTAGCAAGTCCCTTCTAAATATTATTTTTAAATGTCATTACCCATACAACCCAACATTATGAGTTAGTAAACTTTGTTAAATACTGCAGAAGCGTATCGAAATTTTACACCAAGGACATATTCTGCTCTACCTGCTACAGCTCAGAAGACAGTGAACCATCCCCAAGGAATTGCTATTTTTTCTTATTCTGTTCTTAGTTGAAGTAGAGAGTAATAGGCGACATGACCGATTTCTGTTTAGTTGATTTAATTTCTTGTTTAAAAATATTTCACCAAAAAATACTTGTACAGAGTTTTATGTTAATCAAAACTAAGCAGAGCTTATAATGAAGAGTATCTCCCCTGTCACTTTTTCCTAATGCAATTTCCAAGAGCAACATTTTTTAACTTTTAAAAATCATTTCTTGTATTTCTGCCATTATTTTAAATAAGAATTTACCTATTGATTATCAAATAGATGCATTATTTATGCTGTTATGATAGATATCAAATTCTCTAACCCCAATATACTTTTCCTTTCCTTCACCTTCCCAATAGAGTTATCATGTTTTTTGGTAAAATCAATAACTGTTGTTTGCATCATCATAACAACATAAAATATTGTTCTCTGCATAGCAAATGCTACAATATAATTATGCTTGTACACTTTTTGATTTTTACTGGTATTACTTGATTACCTCCCATTTATCATAATCATCTATATCTTTTATAAAATAAAAGATACCATATCTATAAGTCATATCTATAAACAATATCCTTAGATGTTTCAAACCTCTCCATCATATGCCTATGTTTAAATATACCAGATGATGTATCAATTTTATGTTGTTCCTGGATATCTTCCTCATGAAATTCTCTCTCCTATTTCCCAATTCTAAACCAGTTGCTCTCTGGACTCAAGGATGGCTGTTATCCTGAACTTCGGTTTTACAATTTCCTATATTCTGGAACCTCAAGTTTTTCCCTTCCTTATTTTACTCTCTAATTGTGCTGGAACACATACTTTTAGCTTCCTCAGTAAAGGTGAGTGAAAGCCAAGTTTTTTAGTATATTATTTAATTCCCATATATTCGAGAATTTTCCAGATTTCCTTATGTCATTGATTTCTAATTTAGTTCCATTTCTAAACATATACTTTGTATGACTTGAATTCTTTCAAGTTTATTGAAACTTATTTTATGATCTAGAACATGCTCCATCTTGCAAAACTGTGTGTTGATTTGTTTGATGTGTACTTGGTCCTTGATAAACTTGTTCCCTGCGTACTGTGTGCTGTCGTTGGGAGGAGCAGTCTATAAGTGTCAACTAGGTCAAATTGGTTGATAGCATTGTTCAAGTTTTCTATATCCTTCCTGACTTTCTGTCTTGTTGTTCCATAAATTGAGAAAAGGGCATTAAAATCTGTGACTAAAATTGTGGATTTGTCTATTTCTCCTTGTAGTTCTATTGATTTTTGCTTCAAATGTTTTGAAGCTATATTATTAGGTACAGAAATACTTAGGATTACTGTGTCTTCTTGATTTACTGACTCCTTTATCATTAAGACATGACCTTCTTTACCCCGGTCATATTTTTTGCTCTGAAGTTCACTTTGTTTGATACTAACATAGCCAGTGCAGATTTCTATTAATTTATACTAGGATAGTATATGTGCTTCCATCCTTTTAGTTTTAATCTATTTGTGTCTTTATATTTACATGAGGTTTCTTGTGGGCAACATACAAATGGGGTCTTGCTTTTTTATCCAATCTGATTATGTCTGCATTATAATTAGGGTGTTTAGAACATTTCCATTTAGTACGTTTATTGACATCA
Source organism: Chlorocebus sabaeus (assembly GCF_047675955.1). Classification (NCBI taxonomy): domain Eukaryota; kingdom Metazoa; phylum Chordata; class Mammalia; order Primates; family Cercopithecidae; genus Chlorocebus; species Chlorocebus sabaeus. The sequence continues at coordinate 99,863,847 of NC_132911.1, forward strand.
CCATCATGATATTTGTTTTCTATTTGTCCTAACTGCTCTTTGTTTACTTTTTCCTCCTCTTTTTTGTGCCCTTTTGTTTTGTATTAAGCATTTTTTATTATTCCATTATATCTCCTTTGTAAACTAATTAGCTGCAATTCTTCATTTTATTATTTTAGTGGTTACTTTGTGGTTTACAATATAATTTTTAAATTATAACAATTTCCCTTCTAGTAATATTATGCCACTTCATATATGGTTTAAGAAACTCACAATAGTTTACTTCTATTTCTCTCTAGCCTTTGTGCTAACGTTGTAGTATATTTTACTTCTACATATATTGTGTACCCCATGCTACATTGTTACTATTTTTGTTTAAGTAGTAAATTGTCTTGTAAAGAGATGTAAGTAAGTTTTTAAGTCATGTACTAACCAATGTGGTTACTTTTTTATTTTATTTTATTTTGTTTTTGGCTGAGTACAGGGGACTTTATGATGGTACAGTACATGGCAAGGTGGGACTCCCTAGGCCCCTCTCATTCTTCAAGGTTTCTGGCATGAAAACTGTGTCAAGGGGAGATTCTTTGTGTGAAGGTGAATGACTATGGCAGGGACTTCCCAGTCACTGAAGGCCCCTCTCCTCCACACACGCTCTCACTGGGGCTGGTGGTCCAGGGAGTTCTTACTCCTTGAAGGCCATGTGAACTATAAGGTCTAACACCCTGTTGATGTAGCCAAATTCATTGTCATACCAGGAAATGAGCTTGACAAAGTAAGTGGCAATTGAGGGCATTTCACCAACATTGAAGGGGGAAAGAGTAGGTGTCACTGTTAAAGACAGAGGAGACAACTTAGTACTCAGTGTAGCCCAGGATGCCCTTCAGGGGAGCTCTCCAATGCCTACTTTACCACCTTATTGATATCATCATATCTGGTAAGTTTCTCCATATGGCAGATCAGGTCCACAACTGATACATTGGCAGTGAGGATATGGAAGACCATGCCAGTGAGCTTCCCATTCAGCTCAGACATGGCCTTGCCTACACCCTTGGCAGCACCAGTAGATGCAGGAATTATGTTCTGGAGAGCCCTGTGGCCCTCACACCACAGTTTCCCAAAGGGGCCATTCACAGTCTTCTCGGTAGCAATGATGGCATGGACTGTGGTCATGAGTCCTCCTCTACAATGCCAAAATTATCATGGATGACCTTGGCCAGGGAGGCTAAGCAGTTGTTGGTTCAGGAGGCATTACTAAGGATCACGAGGTTCTTTTTTCACTTCTCATGGTTAATGCTCACCAAAAACATGGGGGCATTAGCAGAAAGAGAAGAGATGATCCTTTTGGCTCCCCACTCTAAGTGAGTCCCAGCCATCTCCAAGATACTGAAGATACTGGAGGATTCCACAGCATAATCAATGCCAGCATCAACCCATTTGATTTTGGTGGGATCTTGCTCCTGGAAAATGGTGATAGTATTGCCATTGGTGACACATTTCCTGTTCACAGCATTGACAGTGCCATGGAACTTGCCATGGGTGGAATTATACTGGAATATGTAGACTATGTAGTTGAGGTCAATGAAGGAGTCATTGATGGTGACAATATTTACTTTGCCATAGTTAAAAGCTGGTGCTTCATGAGAAGTTGCAGCAGTATATCAAGCAGAAGGAGCAGAGACTAGTTGCTGTTTCTGATGCTCATCATTTCTTTGCATAGGTCCATATTTCTATCTGGTATGATTTTCCTTCTGCCTGAAAGACTTCCTTTAACATTTCTTATAGTCTATGGGGTGATAGAGCCTTTTAACTTTTGTATTTCTGAAAATTTATTTAACTCAACTTCAGTTTCTGTTTTAAAAGATATTTTCTCTGGTTATTGGAGTCTAGGTTGAAATTCTCTCTTTCAATACTATTAAAAAGGTTGCTCGACTATCTTCTTGCTTACATTGTAATTGTTTCTAATGGAATATCTAATCCTAATCTTTCTTCCTCTGTCTGAAAGGTGTCTTTTTTCCTCTGGCTGCTTTTAACATATTTACCTTTTGCTAGTTTTGAACAATTTGACTATGACATACCTGGGTGTAGGTTTGTTCTTTCTTTCTTTCTTTCTTTCTTTCTTTCTTTCTTTCTTTCTTTCTTTCTTTGCATGAATTTGGGTTTGTTGAGCTTCTTGGATCTGTGGGATTATAGTTTTCATCAAATTTGGAAAATTTAGGGCCATTGTTCTTTAAATGTCTTTCCCTCCATCCTCTTTTGGTGCCCCAATTACCCATAATATTAGGCCCCTTGAAATTGTCCCACCATTCACTGGTGTTCTGTTCGTTTCTTTTGAGTCTTATTTCTGTTTCATTTTTTATCGTTTCTATTGCTACATTATCAAATTCATTAATATTTTCTTCTGCAATGTCTAATATGTTGGTAATCCTCCCAAGTAGGACTTTGATCCCAAACATCATGGTTTTGATCTCTAGACTGTGTGGAATACAGTTGCAGCCATTGTTTTAATGTCTTTGCCTGATAATTCTATTGTGTCAGTTCTGCATCAATTTTAATTGATTGTGTTTTTTTCTCCTCAATATGTGTTGTATTTTCCTTTTTTTTTTTTTTTTTTGTATGCCTAGTCATTTTTGTCTAAATGCTAGACATGATCAATTTTACCTTTTTGGATGCTGGATATTTTTATAGCTCTATAAATATTCTTAAACTATATTCTAGAAATCACCTAAAAATAGTTTGATTTCTTGGGGTGTTGCTATTAATATTTGATAAGCAAGACCAGAACAGCATTTGATTTAGGGATAATTATTTTCCACTCATAAGGAGAGATCCTTCTGATACTCTTCCTAGTGACGTTTGCCAGTCTGGATGGTAGAAATAGAAACTATTCCCAGACCTATGTGAGCTCAAGGTACTGTTACCTCTAATTCTTTTATATGGTTCTTTCCCCAGCTTCTGCAGGGATACTGGTCAGTAATTTACTGAATACTTGAGGGGGCCCTTCTGCCGTTCTTTAGAGTTGTCTCTCTGTTCTGTCTAGTACTCTGCCCTATGAGCTCCAGTTGTTTTGATCTCTCCAGACTGTCAGCTTAATCTCCTTAACCCTTAGTTTAATCTCCCTAAATTCAGTTCCATGGCTGGAAAACTCTCTCAACACAGTAAGCTGAGGCATAGTTAATTCTTCCCCATCTCTCAGGGATCATTGATGTCTTGAAATCAATTGTTGCCTGGTATCTGATGTCTTGAAAACATTGGTTTTCAGTTGTTTTGGGTAGGAGGGTTATATCTTTTTAAGCAATTTTCTTCCTTTGATTTTTTTCTATCTTTTCTTCTGATCTTATAATCAGTTGAATGGTGGACCTAGGTGTCATTTTTTTCATTTGTTTTTGTTTTTACCCTTTCTTTCTCCAGAAATTGTCTTTACTTTATCTCCATTCTAGTGATCTCCCTAAGGCATTTTTCAAGGTTTATATAATTTCCTACATTATCTTTGTCTTCTTTGGGTTTCTCTTTTGATTTATTTTTTCATGTTAGACATTTTTCTCCAATGACTATGTTTTGAATAAGGAACTGTCTAGGTGAGCCTGAATCATGTGGTAATTCCAAACAGTAAAGAAGCTACCAATGATTACTAATGTTGTGTCAGAAGCGTTCAGTAGCCAAACCCACTGACCAAAAGTGGCACAATTTAAGCTTCAATAAATATAATACTAATGCCTTGGATAGAACAAAGTAAATATTTTTAAATCTATGGGTTCATGACAACTGTGAAGCAAAACAAAACCTAACTGGTCATCACTGGAGGATATTAGTAAGCCAATTCATTGTTTAGAAAATTGCAAAGAGGAAGAATCAAGTATTAATCACACCTTTCCTATATGTAAGCAAATGTCAAATGAGAGGAATTTCCTTTTTATAGAAACATCCAACTAATAAATGGAAGACTAATAGAATTAGAATATCAATATTTCACATCGCCTAATAATGGGTAAGCATCAACAACTGCAAACATCAGACAAAAAGAGAGAGCCAGATATTGTATACCACCAAATAAAAGAACAGAGCACCACCTGAAAATATTTCTTCCCCCAAAATTTCAACCTAAATCTGATCTAGCCTTTAAATCTATTTTACAGGAAATGCAGAGAATGAAGATGTTAAACTATTCCACAAAGATGTAACCAGTAAATCTTACCATGCTGTCCTGGAGGGAAACTCTTGATTTTTTAACAAATTGCAAACAAAAAAGAGAAAAAGATGGAGAGAGCCCCTATAGATGAAAAGAGCTTAAAAGACATTCCAACTAATTTCAAGAGACAATCTAAGTTGAAGCCTGTTTCAATCAAATTATAAAACAAAATTATGACATTTATAAGACAATTTGGGAAAATCTGAACACTGTCTATTGAATGATATTAACAAATCATTGTTATTTATTTTGGTTCTGATAATAGTAGTGTGGTTATTTTTCTAAAGAGCTAGTCTTTCTTTGTTCTTACTTTAGTAATTGTCTATTTTAAGTGGACTAGGAAACAATAATCTATAAAATAAATCTTGTTTTTCAAGCAGCATTGCTTTGAGAGATGCCTGTGTTTAAAAAAGCAAAGCCATTAGGGGGAAGTCTCAGAGAAACAATAGTAGAACTGGCATGAAGGTATGGCACACATTTGTGTAGATGTCATGATGTCATGCCAATTCCTGACATTTGGAAAGTCCACGGCAGGATTACATTTAGTCATCATGACAACCATAGGAGCAGCTTATTTTGCACCCACTTTAAAATGGAAACTGAGGGTTAGAGGTTGAAATGACCTGTCAGGGTCACATGACTGCTAGTGGTCAGTGACAAAGTTGGGATTCTATCCTGGCCAATGTTTCTTCACCACCCTCCCACCCCTGCCTCATTTGTCTTATATATAAACCCTGGAGTTACCAGTAAGAATATCTTTGGAGAAGTAAAAATTCTTCCAGTCCACTTCCTGGTGGCTGTGGTCATTCACCAGATCCCTGTTCCCCTCTGATGGGGCTGGTCTGTTGCAGAGAGCACTCAGGAAATCTGCCAGGCCCTCAGTCTAGGCCTCCAACCTGGCCTCTAGCTCTAAGGTGCAGGCAGGAGGGAAGCAGCAGCATTCAGGTTCCACGGCAGAAAGGCAAGATGGGTCGGGCTGGGTCTCTGCTGCTTTTCCTTCCCCAGTCTCTGGCCTGCAGTCTGCATTCCAAGAAAACAGTACAGAAAAAGCAGCAGGGATGGTGCAGGGGGGTGGGATGCTACCTGAATACAGGCTAAGAGCCAGTCTTTTTTAGGAAAACATGACATAAAACCTAAAATATCTAAGGGTGAAAAGATATAACGCCTGGTACTTGCTTCAAAATAACACAGGTGGGAGAAAAAAGAGATGATTTGAGATTGGCCATGTATTGCTTGACACTGAGTAATGTAAGCATTGACACTGAGCAATGGGTGTGTGAGGGTTTATTATACTCTTCTCTCTACTTTTATATGTTTGAAATTTTCTGTAACAAAATATTTTTAATTAAACTGTTTAGAAATTCTGTGAGCGAGCAAGACTTGTATATTGGAGGTCTCCACTCTAGTGAAATGTGTCAGCAGCATGCCAGCTAGATTTGGGGAACTCTCTGTTATCAGTGGGTGAAAGTATTTTCTCTAGGGTTTCTCCAAAGAGGAGTTCTCCAGTTTCCTACCTAAGGTTTGCATGCTTGGATTTGTATGTTTTCAGAGACAAAAGAGGGACACATCCTACGGGTCCTACGTTTCATTAGGGTGGTTCTGACTTACTCTTCTGCTTCAGCTCAACACCTTCCCTGCCCCCCTCTCTATCTGATATCCCTGAATGATTCCAAAGAACACATTTTCAGTATTATTCATAGAATAGAATCCCCTGCTCACACAGCATCAGGGAGGACAGGGGATCCAATTCTTCCTTTTGCAAAATTTCAGTTCAATAAGTTCAGTATTCAGTCCCTGTATTCAGTCCCACATGTCATGCTCACCTTCAGGTTTTCTTGGTGCCTCTAAATTCTTAAGTACTACAGAAGGAAGTTTGCAGGAGAGAATGAGTTTTCCTGTCATCAATATCCTTCTTGGTCCCTCATTAGCATCCCTCTTAATAAGTAATTTAGGTTATAACTTCCTCTATTCTATTATGTCAGGTACAACTCCTAGTTCTGTTTTCGATCTTCCAAAAATTGGTTTAAATTTCTTATATTTATCCTTTAATATTTATTTCTTCTTTTTTGGGCCCTAAGAGGTAAAGGGAGAAGAAAAAAACCACATGAAATCAACACATCAATTTAACTAGAAGATCAGCTAAGACTGATTTAAAATAAAAGTTGCCTCATGGAAGAAACTGTTTAACTTGTTTACCATCACACCTAACACAGTGTCATGTGCAGAAGTAATTCTGAATAATGCTTATGACAGTCACAAATTTTTTTTATTTATGATGTGTGGCAAGAGGTCAAAGGCACAAGAGCAGAGGAAACCTCTTCTGCTTTGCAAAGAAAATAGGAAAATGTCCAGAGCTCAGAAATTGATCGGTGATGTATGTGCCATTATTCTTTTCAAAGCTACATTTGAAATATTTTTGGCTTTAACTTTCCTTCCCTTATACCAATCATTTTAGTTGTTAAGTTTGTTTAGAAAGTAATTTTTAAAAGATTACACTGATAACCCCAAGCCAGTTTGAGGCAAGCTAAGTCTGCGGATGTGGAACACTTAAAATGTCCATTAGTACTCCTCTTTTGTCACTTACCACCCAGGGGGTCACGCCTTTGGTATGAAAGTTGTTTATAAACTGGTAGCTTTATTTTTAAAACAGAATGGAAGGGCCGAGGTGGAGCTAGGCAGAAGATTGTATGATTAAAGTTTTGAGATCCGTACACATTATGAACCAGTCCTGGGTTTGTGAGTATTTTATAACTCAACCATTAACCACTAATCTGTTGGAACCTGATGCAAAAAGTTTCAATCTCTTTCTAAAACCATAAGGTACTGTTGGGAAGCCAATTCTTTCTACATAATCCCTCAACAAAAGGAGATAATAATAACTTCTCTTTAGATGACATAATTTCATGAAGCTTATGATTATCTATTTCACAATTATTTTGGCATTATAGAAACCTACTGTGATGTTTTCCACGTTTTGGAAATGTGGTTAAAGAGGCTAAATTGGCCTAATTCAACCAGGCTTCAAAAAATCACACCATGTATTTTTTTTTTTTTTTTTTTTTTTTTTTTTTTAGACTGAGTCACGCTCTGTCACCCAGGCTGGAGTGCATGGGCGTGATCTTGGTTCACTTCCGCTTGGCAACTCCCGCTTCCTGGGTTCAAGCAATTCTCCCATCTCAGCCTCCCAAGTAGCTGGAACCACAAGTGCGTGCCATCACGCCCAGCTGATTTTTGTATTTTTAGTAGACACGGGATTTCACCCTGGCTCACTTCTGATCTTGGTAACTTCTGCTTCCTAGGTTCAAGTTATTCTCCCACCTCAGCCTCCCGAGTAGCTGGGACCACAGCTGCGTGCCACCACATCCGGTTAATTTTTGTATTTTTAGTAGAGATGGGGTTTCACCATGTTGGCCAGGCTGGTCTCCTGACCTCAAGTGATCCCAAAGTACCAGGATTACAGGCATGAGCCACTGTGCCAGCCTCACACCATCTTTTAGATAATACTTCCCTCATGGCTATAGTGATTTGTTTTCCCTCTAAGATTTTCATTTGTGTCACCTCTTCTCTTCTACGCAGGTATTATTATAATGTAGTAACAGGTTCTTCTAGAGGATCAGACATTTTGCATTATGCATAATGGAGGGAGAACATTCTATCTTACCCAAGTTGTCTTTATGATTATATATATTTAAACAAACAAACAAACAAATAAACCTTCCAGTTCTTCTTGCTGAGTCATGTTCAAGAGCAATGTAGAGGATGTTTCAAATGACTTGCCTGGAGTTCAAACAATCTTAAACTTCCTGTTACCCTTCTCTGCCTTCCCTCTATTGACGAAATTTTCTACTAGTCAATAGAAAGCTCAATTTTAAAAACGTATTGTGGCTTGCATTAGTTGTTTGCTGCTGTAACAAATTACAACAAACTTAGTGGCTTAAAATAATACAAATCTATTATCTTAAATCCTGGAAGTCAGAAGTGAAAAATGGGTCTCACTGGGCTAAACCCAAGGTGTTGGCAGGGCTGCATTCTTTCTGGACACTCAAGGGAAAAATCTGTTTCCTTGCCTTTTCCAGCTTCTAGAGGCTGTCCACATTCTGTGCTTTGTGGTCCTATCCTCCGTCTTGAAAGCCAGCAACCCTGGGCTGAGTCCTTCTACCACGGCCATCTCTCCGGTTCTCATGCTTCTGCTTCTATCTTACATTTATAAAGACTCTTGCGGCCAGGTGCTGTAGCTCATGCCTGTAATCCCAGCACTTTGGGAGGCCGAGACAGGCGGATCACTTGATGTCAGGAATTTGAGACTAGCCTGGCCAACATGGCAAAACCCTATCTCTACTAAAAATACAAAAATGCTGGGCGTAGTTGCAGGTGCCTGTAATCCCAGCTAGTCGGGAAGCTGAGGCAGGATAATTGCTTGAACCGGGGAGGTGGAGGTTACAGTGAGCCGAGATCATGCCACTGCATTCCAGCCGGGAAAACAGAGCCAATTGGTCTCAAAAAAGAAATAACAAGGCAGGTGATTGGCAAGGTCAATGCTCAATTCTGCTTTGTAATGTAACCTAACATTCACAGGTTCTGGGGATTAGGATGTGGATATGATTGTGGGTGGGAGAGTGGGGGTATTACTCTGCCTACCATATAGTCCTAGTAGGCTTGTAGCAAATAAAGATGTCATTTCTCCCCTTCCCTTGGGAGTAATTTGCTTGGTTGCTGTGGGAAGGATATCTAAATATTTTACAGGAATTTTTAGAACATCCATGAAGTAGGGGGGTGTATTGAAAGAACGAAGGTTGTACATTAGCATACATCAGAAACGTTTGTGTATGAGAAACTGTGAGCATGCATGCATACAAAGTCATCAAGAGATCAAGCTGATTTGTGTGACTCACTCCACAACCGTGGGCCATGGCTCAGCCTCTCCATGTCCATTTCAGAACGTCATTGTACTTGCCCTCACTTTTGCCACACACACAAATTAAATTAAGTTTAATTTGAATGTTGCTTTTCTAAATGTAGACTTCAAGGGTAATATGACTGCAAACACTTTTTGTTATGACAGAAAACCTAACCCAAATCTGCTTAAACAATAAGGGGAAATTTTTGTCCTAGAAAATGTGCAGAGTAGGTGAGTTTTAAAAAGTAGATTAGTAATCATAGTCCCAGCTCTGTTTTGCCATGATTTTGCTGGCTCTGCTCCCCATCAGGTAGTAACTCGATTCTCAGGTAGAGCTGGCTCATCATGACAAAAATGATTGTAAGGCTCGGTACAGTGGCTCAGGCTTGTAATCCCAGCACATTGGAAAGTGGAGGTGGGCGAATCTCCTGAGCCCAGGAGCTCAAGATCAACTTGGGCAACATGGTAAGACTACATCTCTACAAAAAAAACAAAAAACAAAAAAAACAAAAAACAAAAATTGGCTGGGCATGATGGCATGTGCCCATAGTCCCAGCTACTTGGGAGGCTGAGGTGGGAGGATCACTTGAGCCCAGGGTGGTGGAGGCTGCAGTGAGCTGAGATCATGCTACTAAACTCCAGCCTGGGCAACAGAGTGAGACCCTGTCTCAAAAAAAACAAAACAAAAAGTGACTGTAGCACTACAAGCCCTTTTGTGTGTGTGTGTGGTAAGAACACTTAGTCTACCCTCTTCACAATTTTTTAGTGCACATTACACTAATGTTAACTATGGGTGCTATACTGTATAGCAGTTCTCTAGAACTTCTCACCTGGCTTAACTGAAACTGTATACCAGTTGAACAGCTCCCTTTTTCCCCTCCTCACAGCCTCTGGTAACCACCATTCTATTATCTGCTTCTATGAGTGTGAATAAGTACATATGCTCCTCAATTTACTATGGAGAAACATCCTGATAATACCATCATAAGTTGAAACATTGTAAGTCAAAAGTGCATTTAATACATGTAACCTACTGAACACTATACCTTAGCCTAGCCTGCCATAAACATGCTCAGAACACCTACATTGGCCTACAATTGGGCAACACCATCTAACACAAAGCCTATTTTATAATAAAATGTTGAATATCTCACGTTAATTTATTGGATGCTGTACTGAAAGTGAAAAACAGAATGGCTATATGGGCACTCGAAGTACAATTTCTACTGAATGCTTATTACTTTCTTTCTTTTTTTTTTTTTTTTTTTTTTTTTTTTGAGACGGAGTCTTGCTCTGTCGCCCAGGCTGGAGTGCAGTGGCACAATCTTGGCTCACTGCAAGCTCCACCTCCCAGGTTCATGCCACTCTCCTGCCTCAGCCTCCCGAGTAGCTAGGACTACAGGCGCCCACCACCACGCCCGGCTAATTTTTTTGTATTTTTAGTAGAGACGGGGTTTCACCGTGTTAGTCAGGATGGTCTCGATCTCCTGACCTCATGATCCACCCACCTTGACCTCCCAAAGTTCTGGGATTACAGACGTGAGCCACCACGCCCCACCTGAATGCTTATTACTTTCACACCATCATAAAGTCAAGAAATCATTACGTTGAACCATCTTAAGTTGGGGACCATCTGTAGCTACCATTGTTATCCACAGTTTACAGATGAGGACACTAAGGCTTAGGCAGATAAAATGACTTGCCCAGTATCTCAAAAAAAAAAAAAAAAAAAATACATGGAAACACTGGGACTTAAACCCAAGTCCCCCTATCTTCAAAACTCAAATCTATTCTGTGCATACCACAGAAGTTTGAACCCAATTCTGAACTACATATAATCAAGTTCTGGAAGTTATTTGTGAGTGGTCCCTTCTGAGCTTTTTATGCTTGCTCATTGGGATTTTGTCAGTCATTTTCCTTGTTTGTTTATTTTGTTAAATCCTGATCTTAGTTCGTGCACCACAAGACTTAAACGTCTTGATTTGGAAAGTGAACTCCAAGTCGTGGTTATTGGAGTTCTGGTTAATTGGGGTTTAACTGTACAAATCCAGAATAGCACAGCTTTTTTGCTTGCAAACAATATCAGCAGCTTGCAAACAGGGTCCTGGGCAGGCTAAGCATTTGAAGCAGAATCAGCCATTTGCTGCACCTTCATGAGAACCACAGTTCCTGCAGGAGGTGGAAAGTAAATACACTCAACCTAATTCCATTGTATTGCGTGGTTTTCATGGGTCACCTGACGCGTCTATCAGAGGAGTGGAAGGTAGTTTCCTTAAGAATCTATGAGCCACAATCACCCACAACCACCTCTCAGTGACAGTCACTTGTGTGAATGAGCTGGGATCCAGACTCTGGGTCATTCCACTGATATGGCTTGAGAAGCACACAAAATCCTGTCTTTCTTTGTTCTGCCAGGACTCCTGGCCCACAGTCAGAATATGGCCTTCTCTGCACTGCATCCACTGCACTTTCATTGATGATAACAAGGGCTATCCATCGCAGGGTTCCTTTCATTTGCAGGTACTGGCTTAGGTGCTTTGCATACGTTCTCTTATCCCCAAAATAATACCCTGAAAGAGAGGTATTATTGCCCCCATTTTGCAGATGAGCAAGCTGAAACTCAGAAAATTGAAATAACTTTCACTAATTCAGTCCACAAGTACTTATGACTCTGTTAGGCATTTTGGCAGACTCTCAGGATACAGAACTAAAGCACCACCCTCAAGGTGCTTGAAGTCTGGTGGGAGTTCCAGACACAGAAACAGATAAATGTATCACAGGAAATTAAATGATAGAACTATGAACAGGGTATTGTGGGAGCAGAGAGGAAGTGCAAGCAATGTGGGGAGAAGAAAGTTCAGAGGAGGCTTCCTGGAGGAGGTGACACACGAACTGAGTCTTTAAATCTGCATAGGAATCAGGTACAGAGATTGAGGGGAGGAAAAACAATTCCTGGGAGAGAGCAAGGTAAGTAGAGCCAAAAAGACATGAAGCAACTTGATGTGGGCAGGAACCCAGGGGAGTTTAATGAAGCTGCCACCTACAGGGAAAGAAGACAAAGGTGGGAGCCATGGCTGGAGTGCAAATAGAAGTCAGATTTAGGTGGATTTCATATCCTGTGGTAGGGATATTTCATCTTCTCCTGGGGTTTTAAAGCATTTTAAACACAGTGTTGACTAGAATACAATGTATCAAATAAAGAAACCTTCATCTTCTAGAAGTTAGATCTCATGGCAAATGTTCTGTCCCCAAGGAAAAATAGAGAAATCTTAGGACTATATCCTTTATACTTTTTGACTCCTTCAAATATGCAGGGAACCTAAGGGAGAACTTGATTTGGGGATCTGTTCACAAGTCAGCATGTCCTTTTTGTGAAATAGTCTTCATACTTGATCTTTATGTTTGCTGCTGTAAGAAGCTTGAGTAGAGGGTTGTCCTGGGTCTTCCCAGCACTTCTCAGTTTTGCTTTTTGTTGCTACAACCATTGCCTCTTTGTGTAGCCCCTGAAGAAACCCTAACAGGCACCCAGGCAACATGAATCCAAGGAAATATACCCAGTTTGATACCTACATTCTTCAAAAAGAAAATAACTGGAAATAAAATGAATCAGAAAAGGCAAGGCCCCAGCAATAAATTTTTCTGAATCACCTTAACAGAACAGTGTCGAAAAGATGTCACTGGGGAAAATACCTGCAGCATAAGAAAGTTGATGTTAACTGTATCTGTGGCTGCAAAACAGCTCATGATAACATAGTCTAGTTATATGGCTGTGCTTTAAGAGACCAGAGCAGCACTTATTGAGCATCCATATGTACAGAATCAGCTCTGAAAGAACAAACCATATATCTTAAATTTTTCCTGGTGTCTAATACATGTCTGTAAAGTAGAATAAAACAAACAGTAGCGAATGAATGAATGAATGAATGAATGAATGAATGAATGAAAAAAGATTGCAAAGAATGTGGATACCAAAAAAAAACACAAAAACACACAATTGTGTAAAACCCAAAGAGATCTTAGAGATAAATTCATGCAGACCCCTCTTCACCAGCTTAGGAAAGAGAGGTCAACAAAGAGTTTTATTATTCTTTTCTATAAAAGTCATTGGCCAGGCATGGTGGCTCACGCCTGTTATCCTAGCACTTTGGGAGGCTGAGGTGGGTGGATCACTTGAGGTCAGGGGTTCGAGACCAGCCTAACCAACATGGCGAAATCCCATCTCTACTAAAAATACAAAAATTAGCGGGATGTGGTGGAGTGCACCTGTAATCCCAGCTACTTGGGAGGCTGAGGCAGAAGAATCCAGGAGGCAGAGGTTGCAGTGAGCTGAGATTGTCCCACTTACTCCAGCCTGGGCAACAGTGAGACTCCATTTCAAAAAAAAAAAAAAAAAAAAAAAATCCCAGGGCCCACAGAAGTCATCTGAACTACAGAAAGTACACTTGCCAAGCTTCAAAAGAAAAGGGTTCTATAAGCAAAGTGAGTCATAAAAACCTCTTCTGATTGTGGGAACCAAACGGTGGCAGGTTATAAAAGGAAAATGCAGCATGTTCCCATAAACCACAGGGTAAGTCCTGGAGACAGTGTTAACAGGCTTTAGAGTATTCTCCTCTCTCTTGTCATCATGACACCTACCCATGGGCATTCATAGTCTAGTTAATAAGAAAAAATATTGGGAGGCCGAGGTGGGCGGATCACCTGAGGTCAGGAGTTTGAGACCAGCCCGATCAACATGGGGAAACCCCATCTTTACTAAAAATACAAAAATTAGCCAGGCATGTTGGCATGCACCCATAATACCAGCTACTCGGGAGGCTGAGGCAGAATTGCTTGAACCCAGGAGGCAGAGGTTGCAGTGAGCCGAGATTATGCCACTGCACTCCAGCCTGGGGGACACAGCGAGACTCCATCTCAAAAAAAAAAAAAATGTATATATATCTATATATACAGTCCTCACAATGCCTTTAAGCAGAGAGTCACTTTCAATCAAAAGAAAAACTAATAGAATGCAAGTAATGATAAGGCATCCAAGAATAAAGGATAGGGAGACTGTCACTCACGGACAGGCAGGACACTTTTGCCTGCCTATCAACTGAAGGCTCACTTTGGCTTGTTTTCCCAGTAAAGATGGTAGGCTACACCAAACCATCATCACTCTCTCATCTCTGTCTTGTGAACACCGGCTCACAAATTTAAAAGAAGCTCCTTGGCCAGTGGTAAAGGTACAGCCCATAGCCAAGGAAACACTTTTCTTTCTTTGACTCCATTTGTCTTTCTGAGAGATCAAACATAGCAATGGCTAAAATATCACACCCCACCCAACTCGCTTCCCAGACTAGATGAGAAAATAACGATAAAAGTCACACCAATGACCATGAACTTTGACTTGATCTCTCCTTGCCCAAGCCTGTGCGGGAAAGCACTATCAGGGTTCTAATAACTATCAGAGGTGTCGTTCCAAAGAATCATTTCTTATCTCATTTGTTTACATGCAGAGTCATCTTCTACTCGTCAGAAATAGCTGTACTCATTCATGCACACTGTTTCGTGCTAGATTTTGTTGTTGTTGCACCCTAGGGCACACATCCAGTGTGAATAAGGAAGTCTTGGTCTGAAGACTCACCAGGCTTGCTTTCTAGGAGAAGGATCTGTCCTTCCAGGAGAAGGATCCTAGGTGTGGGCAAGGGAGACTCAGCACAAGAAGCATCCTGGGGTCCCCACTTCCCTCTGCCCATAAGATTAGGCTCTTAAAAGAGAAGTGCCACAGGCCTAGGATGCTATAATTATCTCAGCCATTTAAGGATTATGCTCCTGGGAGACTATAATTATCCAAATATTGTTGCATTCAGGGATATTTTACTTACAAGGAAGTGCCTTCATTTTTACAGGATCTTTCAAGAGGGCCCAAAGGGTGTGTCCTCTCTAATGTGGTTCCTAAATAAAGCTGGAAGTAAACAACTGCATCTGGCATGAGGGTGGGGTCCAGCTGAATCCACCCAACCAAGGACTTTCGACCTGGGCAGAAAAAAAATGACTTCCTTTTGTCACCTTAAAAAACAGTTAGTCATACTAGGTCAAAACCTGGGGACTGGGCTGGGCCTGGTGGCTCATACCTGTAATCCCAGCATTTTGGGAGGCCAAGGCGGGCAGATCACCTGAGGTCAGGAGTTCGAGACCAGCCTGGCCAACATGGTGAAACCCCGTCTCTACTAAAAATACAAAAATTAGCTGAGCATGGTGGTGCGTGCCTGTAATCCCTGCTACTCAGGAGGCTGAGGCAGGAGACTCGCTTGAACCCAGGAGGCAGAGGTTGCAGTGAGCCAAGATTGTGCCATTGCACTCCAGCCTGGGCAACAAGAGCAAAACTCCATCAAAAAAAAACACAAAAACCTGGGGACTTTCTTCTTTCTTAGTCCCGCTCTTCTCCTCCTCTCCACTCACTCTCATACACTTCTCCAGTCTAAATTCCATCTATTTCGAGAAATTATTAAAGAAAGTTCTTGGCATTTAGGGTACAATTTCTTCCTGAGGTTTGTGTATCATATTCTTCATATCATAATACCCCCTACCTTTATTTCTCCCTCTAATTCCAATGCAATAATACTTTCTGTAAAAATTATGTAGTCTAAAGTGGGCGGGAGGATTGCAGAGAAAAAGAAGAGTAGTACTATAGTATGAAAAAGAGATGATTGATTCAATTCAGTGAACTGCCTGGATTAAAATAGTTAACATTTATGCAGTCCTTCCTATGTGACAAGCATTACAAGCATTCTGTGTATCTCATTAATGCTGACAGCATCTTTATGAGATATATACTGTTATGATCCCCATTTCGCAGATGATAAATCCAGAAACAGAGAGGTTGGGTAACTAGCTCAGAATCATACAGTTGATAGGTGACAGGATGAAGATCAAAACCCACAGTCTGACTCTGAACTCACGCTTAGCTACTGTGCCATGCCACCTCCTAATCTTGGGTGTATGTCCCATGCCACTCATTGTAAGCCATGCAGTGGGAGGAACAGCAGAATGGAAGGACATGGCTCCTACTTTCCAGGGCTTTGTGAGCTATGAGGAAAGAGACACATGTGTAAAAATCACCACAGAAAAAGGAAAAAATGTAACAGATAGAATAGGAGAAGCATAGACAACTGCTTTAGGAGTTTAGATTAATTCTGGTGTGGCATTAGGAATGGCTTCATAGAGGAGGTAGCATTTGACATGCCTATAGACACAGAGAAGACATGGGTGGATGGCATTCCATGCTGAGGAGAACCTGGGAAGTTCAGGCCAGGACAGGACGCAGCATGCATTGAAGACAGCTATGAGAAACAAGATTACAAAAGTCTACTGGGGTCAGGGTACGAAGAGCAAAGAGATAGCAAAGAATGGAGTGGGACAGGGTCCCCTTTGGCTGGGGTTGAGGGGAGGCAAGGAAGAAGACAGGCATTGACTTTAGGGTTTGGCCAAGTTTGGATTCCTGTGATCTAGGAGAAGACCATAAAGAATCTGCTGATTCAGTCAGAAGGTATTTTTCCTACAGCTTCTGACCGCTTTTCTTAAATTACCTCTGTTCAGGCTTTTATCCAGTCCAGTTCAACAAACAACTCTTGAGGATCTTGCTTGATTGTTGAGTACCAATCACTCCAAAACTTAGTGACCTAAAACAACACGCACTTACTTGCTGACAATTCTGCCATTTGGCCAGGTGTTAGTGGAGACGGCTCATCTCTGCTCCACACAGCATCAGCCGAGGCAGCTAAGCTGGGGCTGGAAGACCCACCTGCAAGATAGCCTCACTCACATGGCTGTCCAGATGGTGCTGTCCATCGAATGGAAACCTCATTTCTCCTCCAGCTGGCCTCTACATTTGGCTAAGTTAGGCTTCTCACAGCACAGGGATCTAGTTGTCAGAATTCTTACAGGAGCTGGCTTCTCTGAAAGAGTAAACCTGGAAGCTGCCAAGCCTTTTTAAGGCTTGGTCTTAAGTTCCTGAACATCATGTCTACCACGTTCTGTTGGACAAAGCAAGTTGGAGGGCCAGTCCAGATTCAAGGACAGGAGTCTACCCAAGGGCAGTTACAAAAGCAGTAATCCCCACTATCCCTGGTCAGTTTCAAGACTGGAGATTAAAAGTGTTAAGATGTGGTCCTTGCGTCAAAAAGCTAGACCCATACCATGAAAGTTTATGTTAGAGTAAAGAGAATGAAGAGACATAATAACTGAAAGTAATGCCTACGCCTTAATTGGACCCTGTTTTTTTGTTTTTTGTTTTTTGTTTGGTTTTTTCTTTTTTGTTTTTGAGACAGAGTCTTACTCTATCACCCAGGCTGGAGTGCCTGAAGTGCAGTGGTGCCATCTCAGCTCACCACAACCTCTGCCTCCCCAATTCAAACAATTCTCCTGCCTCAGCCTCCTGAGTAGCTGGGATTACAGGCATGTGCCACCACACATGGCTAATTTTTGAATTTTTTAAAAATAGAGACGAGGTTTCCCAATGTTGGCCAGGATGGTCTCAAACTCCTGACCTCTGATCCACCTGCCTCGACCTCCCAAAGTGGTCAGATTACAGGGGTGAGCCACCATGCCGGGTCAGGACCCTGTTTTTTAAAAAATCCAGGTAAGAAGACATTTAAGGGGCAATAGGGATCTATGTGAAATTAGATGGAACAGGAAATTAATGTTAATTTTCTTAGGTATAATAGTAATATTGTGACTATGCAAGAGATTATCCATATTTTTGAGAGATTAATTATGAAGTATTTTCAGGATGAGATGTCATGATATCTGCAACTTACTTTCAAATGCTTCCGGAAAAAAAATTTGATTGACAGATAATGCAACTATTGGCCAAATGTTAACAATTATTGAATCTAGGTAGCAATAATATGATCAATCATTATCCTATTCTTTTCAGTTTTATAAAACTTTTTGCAACAAAAAGTTGGAGATGAAAAGTTAATGGCCTACTTTTGACCTCTCCATGGAAGAGGATTTTGTAAGAGAAAACAACCAGAAATACATATAGAAATCATACTTAAATGTGTAAGTTTCCTCATTGCATACCCTGATTTAAGTCTTCCTGCTTAACACACTTTCTAGAACCCACAGGGTAAAGTCTGGAACAAGACTCTCCTAGAAAGGGGAGGTGGCTGCACCGAGCATGGCACCACCGTGCTGGCTTCTCTGTGCTTCATTTTCTGACTCCAGAGAACAAAATGCTCTTCCTTCATTTCCTTCTACAGCTGAGAGAGACTAGAACTATCAGAAGAGACTTTATGGCAAACACACAGAACTCATAAGAAACATACACTACCGGAGGTACAGCACGGGCACTAATCCTATCATAGCTTTTCACCAAGCTTGGTTTCTTGTGCATTGTCCATGTGAAAGCACCATCTTGCTGGTTCGAGTTCAGGAATATCAGGGAAGGCTGAATGCTCTCCTGTACTTACCTAGGGTATTACTTCTGGGTTCTGGTTTTGGGTATGAGGACACCTTTTTCCCAGACAATGGTACACCAAATGATCACACTTTTCCAGTGAGACTCCATGCCCGAAGTCAAAATTATGATTTAATATGATTCAAGAGCCATTTCATTCCTGTAAGAACAATACACATGCACATGGAGCCTTGTTTACACAGAGTCTCCTTGCCACCATTCCTCCAGTAGCAATCATATCAGCGTTGCTCTTCCCTTCCTCCATGACACCTCCCTACTCACGTTGGTTATAAGTTCATCCTATCCTCCATGCTCCTTCTAAACGGACACACATATACATGCACAATATTATTCCCCTGGCTTCCATGATATGATCATCTTTTGAGTCACCTTCTATTTTACCAATACCCCCTGCTCTGTGTCTTTCTTTAGTTCTTCTTCTCTCACAAATGAGCTGTTTTCATGTGTTTTTTTCACTCCACTGGTAGTTTTCAATTTTGGCTGAATGTCAAAATTACCTGTAGAGCTTTGAAAAGATATATGCGCCCAGGCTCTACTCTTGGAGTTTCTGATTCATTCTGTCCAGGGTAAAGAGCAGACATTCCATTTTTTACAAGCTCCCCAGGTGATTTCTGCCCTTTATATTCCTGAGAAATCTCATCAAGTAAATGAATGAATAAATTAACAAATGAGGGAACAAATGAAAATCAGGGCTTCAGTATCACACCTATGCTGATGACACCCATGTCAAATAAACTGCAAGTTTTTCCTGAATACAAATTTAGTATCTTAAGAGGGCATTTAGTAATTTTTTTGTGACACAGAGCTGAGACTTAGCTCCAGCTCAAAGAACATCAATAATTTCCAGTAAATAATTATTGAATGACTAGTGAAGTCATGTTATTTCTAGCCCCGATATATCTTACAAGTTCTAGCCCTACATGTCCAACTGTCTGCTAGACTATTTACATGCATCTCAAACTATTTATGCATCTCAAACAAAATTTGTCTAAAACTTAATTCATCATCTTTTGTGCAAAAGTTGAGTTCCTAGCATCACCATCATCTCAATGTCTCAGACCTGAAACATCAGCGTCATCTTTGTCTCCCTTATTTGTACAAATAGTAGGTCTGACTCATTGCCAAGTCCTTTCAACCCTATTCCCTAATGTCCTTTGCATCTTGGGAGTAAAATACCCAGGCGTGAAGTATTCTTCCTCCCAGTGCTAGATGCAGAAAGGCATCCTCTCTTTATGCAGCATAAAGCATCCTCTATTTTGGAGAGGATGTCTTGACATGTTCTAGACCATTAGACTTCTAAATGGTTTACTAATAGGGCAGATCTCTGAACCATCCAGAGTTTATCTCTTGTCCTCTGGAGCCCACATATCTTATCAGGCTCTAATATACTTGCCACTTCTTAGTCATTTGATCTGTTAGAATGTTGTCATCCGTAGAGTGGATGTTCAGTGTTATGTTCTGAATGTCCAGATGGCCCAGGTGTCTTTTAACTATATGATGATAGACAATTACAGAGTTAACATAGGCCTGGGTCAAGACTCTACCTGCCTCTTGTTGTCTACTCCAAGTGAATGCCAACTGTATCTGATTCTCCTTTCTGATACTGTTGCGGGGTAACACATTTCCTAGATCAGTGGCTGCATACCATACACCCAAGGCCATGTCAATCTGTTTCAGCAAAGATGCCGCATCGGGAAGAGCAGCCTTGCAAAGAACTATTACTTGTTTGAGTGTGTGATGATTTACTGTCATCTTCCAGGATCATCTAATTTTCATAAGGATCAGACTGACAAATTAAATATAAACTTAATAGGGATCGCCACCCTGCATACTTTGTACCTTTAAAGGTGGTGGTAAGCTTCTCCTTCCTCTGGGAGGCAATGTCGTTTTTTATTTACTATCTTGGCCAGAACATGTGAGCAGTTTCAGAGGCCTCCACCTGGTTTTCTTCACTACAAGAGCTCTTAACCCAGAAGCCAAAGAATGAATGCACAGGCTGTGCCAACTACTAAGTATGTGCAGGTGTGGCCGAGGTCCCAGTGGACCCACTGTAAGCCAGACCTGGGGTAGGCTAAGTGGAGGCTGTGATGATCTTTGGGTCCTCAGATATAAAGTCAATCAGGCCTTGAAGTGTTTGCCTATTTCCCTTTTTCCAGTCTACAGCTTCAACATCAATGACAGAAGGAACATTCTTTATGGAAAATTTCCAGCTAATAATCAAGGAGAAATAAAGCATTTTGCAGCCCTCAATAAAAGAATGGATGCAGGTAACAATGGTCAATGAATACTAAAACAACTAAGTAGGTGAGGGTGAACTTTTTGTAATGAATGAATGAGGCAGAGAGCAGCCACACCTATTGCTCAATTGTAGCACCACTAATAGAGGAACAACGATAGGTTATGTGTCTCCTGATGTAATAGAGTAGGAAGCATATCACCTTGCAAATATTTTTGTCTAAATAAAATAAATATGAATCTCATTAATCCTAGACCTAATGATCAGCTAATAGAAAAATAAAAGGAATAAAATAATAAGTTAAAGGCACCAAAAGGAAGCAATCAGCCAAACCTAGAATGTGAGACATTCTACAGAACAAACTATCCATTCCTTCAACAAATAAACAGCACAAGGTAGGGGATACAAGAGGGTGGACTGATATAGGAGGATAAACAAAGAGACAGAACAACTAAATGCAACGTATGGACTTTGTTTATATCCTTGTTTGAATAAACCAACTACAAAAAGACATTTTGAGACAAACAGAAATTTTGAAAAAGACTGTATCACATAATAATTAGGGAATATTGTTAATTGTGTTAGGTGTGATGCTGATATTATGAATTAAGTAAAAAAAATATAGAATTTGCTTTAAAATATCCAAGCATACTAATGCTAATGTATATTCTTTTTTATTCATCTTCTACATTGTCCTGTACCCTGCTTCCTCACTTTATGAAATATCAGCTAATGTGGCAAAATGTAATACCATGTGACAAATTTAACTCAGAAAAACAATGTCCTATAGAATGTAGTAGGAAGCACCAGTGAACACTGCAGGAGGAACTAAGTTATTTTTGGATCAGATATTGGCAATTGATTTAAGCAACAGGTATCCAGTGTGAATTCATGGTTCCGTCCAGCCATCTGAGAACGCACCAAAAGCAAGTCAATTCTGCTGCAGTATCAGTGAACTGGACATGAACTCAAATACCTATCAAGCTTTGAATAATGGTCATGTGAGTAGATCTCCTTGCCTGTCATTTTGGATTTTTTTAAAAATTAGCGATGGTGAGCCATTTTTGTGCAGTATGGTTGGCCTTCCCTGAAGAGGGTTTTATGCACATATCTTGCAAACAAACACAGGATATAGAAACCATGATTCCCAGAAACAGAGAATATCTTTGGATATCACTTCATCTCAGAATATCTGAATTTCCTCCAAATGATAATGTGAAACTTTCATACAATGTGATCTATTAAAAATCAAGACCTCAAGAGTCCAACGGATGTGC
The DNA here is from genome assembly GCF_047675955.1 of Chlorocebus sabaeus. Lineage (NCBI taxonomy): Eukaryota > Metazoa > Chordata > Mammalia > Primates > Cercopithecidae > Chlorocebus > Chlorocebus sabaeus. The sequence continues at coordinate 99,885,885 of NC_132911.1, forward strand.
AAACATTTGAAACCACCACTAACACAGTATCTCCCTGCATACCTATAAGACTAGTCTAAGCTTTGTGACCCATAAAATTTCCACAGACTGGAGGCCTTCCCAGGTTAAACCACTGTGCAGAAAGGACCTTCTAAAGATCCAAACAAATATAGACTAAATAAAACTACAGGTCATAGTCACCCATTTTATATAACTATATTTCTGTTTACACAAGCATTTATTTTAGTCATATTGCTGTGCTTTAAACATTTGCCCATCAATAAATATTTGTGGAATAAATGAATGAATGAATGTTTAGGAATGTTGAAACTTCCTTAGTATCCAGTGATTTTAAAAAAACTCAAACTGGCTTATTAAAAACAATAAAAATACAAAGGATAAAGGTGAGGATTTATTTCCCTGGATAACTAATAACTTTCAGGTCTAGTCTGATTTCAGGCCCCAGTGAATGAGGTAACACAAACAATACAATCAGGACATGGTTCCTCTGAATGTTTCTGTTTTCAAGCATGCTTTGCCCATGGTTATAGGCAGTCCAGGAATGTGTGCTTCTCTCTGCAATCCCAGAAGAAGAAATTACTACATTAAAGCACTGGAATTCACTCGAATGAAGTAGACTTACAACCTATTTTCATCCCTCCACCAATCACAGGGACCAAAAGAATTTTGTTCACCACATGGCCACACTACCGCTTTTTACCAATTACACAGACTAAGAGCATTTGGTCCCCTGATTGGTTAGCTTGGATATCATGTCTATTCCTGAATTGGAGAGTGGACTCCTACCAGAATCACGTAACAGTAGAGGAGGGATGGGGTCCCCCAAAAGAAATTGGAGTACTGTTACCTAAAGCAGGGGGGAAAATGGCAGGGTAGCTAATTTAATTATTGTTGCATGCACAATTTCATGGTTTTTCTCTGCAGGAGAAAGCTGCTGCTAATGTTATTTTGCCTATCCAGCATCTCAGATGATTCCATATATTGAAAAGTGTGGACACGATGACAGCCTATTTCAGAAAGGTGGCCCCCTGGAAGCACATTTTACATCATTATGACCACCTGAGGCACAAAGAGATTTTCCCCAGAACGAAGGTAAGCCCAGTTCTGCTACCTCCTATTACTGCTTGGAACTACAAATCTATGACCATCTAATACAGGGAAGAAGGCACAAGAGTAGAGTTGACTGAAGAGTAATAAACTTTTAGGAACTTAAGCCCCTAAAGATGTGCCCTTTTCTGTTGAGTGGCACCCTTACCTCAGCAGACCTGCCATCAGTGACTCCTTTTGAAATTGCTTTCACTGCCCATTTGTCAACACTTGCTGGAGGGCAGGGATCTTGTCCATCTGATTGGTTGTGGAAGCCCCCAAAATTGAGCACAATGCCTGGGACATATCAGGTGCCCAATAAATGTTTTCGAGTGAATAAATAAGAAACAGTCAAACCTTTCACATTTTTACCTTCTCTTCCAAAGTGGACTTTCAAGTGGACTTAGTTTTGTCTGTTTGCATCATAGCAAAGAAGAGAAAAGATCCTGAATTTTAATAAAGATATTTCACGTTGGTATATTATATGAGTTTCCAGCAGGGTATTACATGTATTCTTACTCAAAATGACTCTCAGCTGGGGACAGGACATTAACATTATTATGATGTAGAAATGGAAGCTCCTAGAAGTTAGTTGCTAAAGTCACGTGGCTAGTAAGTGGCCCAGCCATGAAAGATGGTTCCATGGGACCTCAAAGAAGAGGACCTTAATTCTGGTGGGAGAGGCCCTTTAATAGGAATAAACTTCTGAAAGGATTGTTGAGCAGGAACTTACCTGATGTGCAGAGATGAAGAATATTTCAGGATCAAGGAAGGAATCACATGTACGAAGCCATTCAGGCTTGAAAAAGCGGAGTATTTATGGGCAACTAAGGGAAATGTGAAGGAAAGAGAGCAGATTCTAGAGGAACTCTGTGCTTTTTAAAGAGTTAGGACTTTATCATATAAGTAATGGATGATTCAGAAAGTATGATAATCTGTTTTGCTTTTTTTAAAAGTACGGAGGATGGATTGGAATCAGTAAGACCAGAGCCAGACAGAGTAGTTTGAGTTGGTTTAGCCACATAGTAGACACTAATTAGGGTCACCCACATACAATTGCCTCTTATTCCTGAGCCCATGTGGCAGCTGTACTTCTCAGCCACCTTGCAGCTGAAATGAGAAGTGATATATGTTACTTTGAGGCTGAGACATTTAAGAGCTGGCAGCTACCTCCACACTCTCCCTTGCTGCAGTGATCTTAGAAGGTCGCTGTTGAGAAAATGCTGTCACAAGATGAAGGAAACCTAAGTCGTGAAAAAAGCTCTCCAACATACTCCAACCTGCCCCTGCAAACAGCATCAGGGCCTGCAAGAATAAGAAATAAACTTTTGTTGTGCTAAGACATTAAATAAAAGACTTCATTCCTACCACCAAGGGCCTTGTCTATTGGGAAGCTGGAAGAAAACACTGACAAATCAAACAGTGGATAGTACATGCCAATGCACAGCTGGGCGAGAAATTAGATGGACAGATTGTCATGGTGGAGTAGTCTGGAAGGCTTCATGGAATAGGCAACCTCTGTAAGAGCCTTGAAGAATGTCAAGGAGAACTTGAAGAGGTCATGGAGGTCATTAGGGAAGTGGTTGAAAAGAACATCACAAATATGCCTGCTTTAATTGGGAAATGCTTGACTTCTCATGGTGCAGGAATCTATAAAAGGGTGGTGATAGCTCAAGTTCCATCTGATTGTTTTTCCAAGTGAGGAAGATCGAGCCTGGTTTGTTTTCTTAACAAACCATATTTTTAGTGGAGTCCATTATGAATCTTACATTTTTCAAGCTGTCTCAAAGCTTATTTTATGTTGACATATTTCAAAGCTTGCAAAATTCTTGCTCAGGCTGAGATGGAGAGTTCAAAATGAAAGGAAAGTGCATAGACAAGAGCATTACTTCATAACCCATTTAACCAGAGAGAAATGATCATTTGTGGAATCCCTCACGTTATCATCCTGCTATTTTAAAACACTCCTGTTTATAGTAGGCCCGGCTTGGTGAGAATTCATTGCAGACCAGGTGGCCACCTCCTGCTCAGTCCCCTCTTCAGAACCTATTTCAAAACAAGTCATCCACTGTGACTGCTGCTTGGCAGATCCCAAATCACAGTACACAGGGAACCCTAAGGATTGATTCATTTATCTCAGCATCCTGGGGTCTCACATAACACAGGGCAAAAATATATACTCCTAGACTTGGCATGAGACTTGGCTCTATTAATATATTTTAGCTTCTAGCATCTACTTCTAACTTATTTGTTTGATCGTTTTTTTCAACAAATGTTCAATAAGGAACTACCATGTTCAAAACATAGTGCTGGCCGGGCACAGGAGCTCACGCCTGTAATCCCAGCACTTTGGGAAGCCAAGGCGGGAAGATCACTTGAGCCCAGAAATTTGAGACCAGCCTGGGCAACATGGCCAAATTCCGTCTCTATAGGAGAAAAAAAAAAAAAAAGCCAGGCATAGTGGTGCACACCTTTGGTCTCAGCTACTCAGGAGGCTGAGGTGGGAGGATCGCTTGAGCCTAGGAGGTCGAGGCTGCAGTGAACTGTGATCTCACCACTGTACTCCAGCCTGGGTGACAGACAGGAGACAAACCCTGTCTCAAAAATAAAATGAAATATAATAAAATAAATAACATAGTGTTAAGTGCCAAGGGAGACATGAAGATGAAGATGTAGATCTTATCTTCTAAGAGGTCAGACTTTTCTCTTCTACTAACTTTGTGGCTGGGCCTACAAGTTGCTTCAGATAGTTGTTGAGGTAAATCAGAGTTTTCGCTGGTGCTGCAGGAAATTAAACTACATACTCTGATTTTGGAACTATGCCTCTCAACTAGCTATTTCCTGGTCAAAAGCCAAACTGAAGTTTTGGCCCTGGTTAAACTCATCACTCTCTCTTCTTCCAGTCAGACTTAGGGTGCCAGTGCGGGACCTTCAAGAGACCCAGAGACTGCTCTGAAGATCAAACCGGCTCACTGGGCTGCTAAATTCATTTGGTCACTCCAGATTTTCACACAAAATTAACACGAAAGAGAAGGAGTTCTTCCCTTGCTAGCTACTAAGTGGCGTTTTATTCAACCACCAATTAAGTTGGTTAATAAAATTCATAACCAGACTTGGTGACCTGAACAGAATTTACACAAAAGGAGGACTCTGACAACTGGTGTGAAGAAAGCATTCCTCTTAAACTCTGATCACTGACAGGCTTAATTTCATAATCAGAAACAGCAGGAGCAATACTTTATTTCTTTTTCTCCTCTCAGCTTTCAAATACACCTGGCTGTGATAGTAACAGGAAGAGTGAGGTTGGATTCAGTAGTAGAAACATGCTACTCTTTAAAGGCATCAGCCAAGCAAATAAAAATACTGGCTTATTACATAAAAGAACATTGACTTTTATTTTAGCTATTATTGTTTTCATGAGTTCAGTAAATCAACACGTAATTTTTACCATAACAGTAAAATATTAGTTTTACAGTAGGCAGTGATAGCCGACTGATGGATTGATGGGTGATCATTGGTGCCCTCAGGTAGGGCCCTCTCTCTTGGTTTTTCTAATACATTTTATTTTGTGACTGGTTTGTTTTATGCAGAATTTGATTTATTTGGAGGCACCGTTTTCAAAAGTAGGAAATATTTATTTTGTTTTGTCAAAGAATGGCCTTGCAAATTGTTGTTTTGGGACACTTAGTTGAACTGGCATCATCCTGTTTTAAAACATCACAGCGTTAAGGAAACTTGACCTACGTCACCAAAGTGCTCAATCTTCTCCAGCAAGCCACCAGAATGCATCTGTACATATGTCATACCATAACTTCTCCAGCTGAGCTCCGAGAGTAAACCTCCTTCTGAAAAAGAATTAGGACCCTCCCCTTACCCGCCAAACCTTCCGAATCTTACCTCTTTCTGAAGGCAAATCTCTCACACAAAAATAGGGCATTTTTATTTACTACTCCCTGGACAACGTATTTTCTCTGGAATTAGCCACTGGAAGTGAGTGTCCATCAATAGAACTAGACTTCCCTAATGTCCTGTGGAGTTGTGTTTAAAATGAGGCAAAATCTCCAAGAATTTTGACAGTGAGACACAGATTTATGCACAAATATGTTAATGACCACGTATTTCACAACTGCAAAGGAAAGAAAAACAAGACACTAAATATTGGGAGATGGTTGAGTAAATTATAGTACAACTCCTATCATGGGATGTTATGTATACTTTTTAATTATGTTAATAGAGAATTTAAATGGCATGTGGAAATAAGCATTATGTAACAAATAAAAAATAAGAATGCAAAAATCTTATGTAAAGAATGCTTTCCACTATGTGAAAAATAGAGAAAAAAACTACATTAAGGTAATAGGCTAAAATATGTATCATTGTGATGGGACAGGGGTGGTAATGGAGATTGGGAATTGGGAATAATCATCCTGTTCTTTATCCTCTCCATGTTTTCTGAATTTTCCACAGTTGGCATGCACAATCTTCATATTTTGTTGTTGATGTTTTTGTTATTGTTTAGTAGATTTTAAGGCGAAGCAAAAAACAGAATCTGCCATCCTGGAACTCAGCCCAATGTCATAGTTTGTTTTTAGATGGTTTTGTGATTGTGAGATTGCATAGTAACTTATGCACTAGGGAGAAGATTGAATTTGCGGGGAATTTAGAGACACAAAGCACTTTAACTTGTTTTAGGACTCTGTTTTAAAATACATGGGGGGATGGCGAAAGAAAGATCTAAACAGGAAATGTCACAGAGAGGAAATAGGCAGGGAAGTTTAAGGACACCACTGCATAACCTTGTGTGAGGTCAGGACAAAAATGGCAGGTTTTGAATTCAAGACTAACACCTATACATCTAAGAAAAAACTACATAAATTGCACAGACTTGGCTCACACTCACCCAATTGTAAAGACCTTTCCTTCCTCTTTTAGGGTAACTGACTCCAAGATTTCCAAAGCTGGCCCTCCTTACTCAATGCTTAAAGCAATCAAATAAAGCTTAACAAGTTCACCAATAGTAAATAACCTTCTTGCCTTTCCCTATTGAAATAGGCAAATAGACAGCACCTGGCAGAGAATACGAGCTTTGCTTAGCCTCCTTAGGTCAACAAGAGAGCTGGGAATGGTGCAACTGAGTCCCAAGACTTGTTCAAAATACTCTAGGATATGTGAGAATTTCCTAAGAGCAAAGAGAATGAATGAGGTGGAAAAGATAACGGTTTAAAGAAAATACTCTGTCCTTAAATTTGGTGCACCTCTGGGTTGTTAGGTAATTTTTCAAAAACAAAACAAAACAAAACAATATGAAGAAGAAAGGAAAAAAGGAAAGAAGGAAGGGAAAGAAAGAAAGAAAGAAAGAAAGAAAGAAAGAAAGAAAGAAAGAAAGAAAGAAAGAAAGAAAGAAAGAAAGAAAGAAAGAAAGAAAGAAAGAAAGAAAGAAAGAAAGAGAGAGAGAAAGAGAGAAAGAGAGAAAGAAAGAAAGAGAAGGAAGAAAGAAAAGAAAAGAAAAGACAAAAGAAAGGAAAAGAAGAAAAGAAAGACAAACAGAAAAGAGCCCCTTGTGGTTACAAAAATCACATAGCTATGTTATGAGGACTAATAAAACTATTAGCTATTGGCCCAAAGCCAAGAATCCATTAATGACAGACTGGTATCTATCCAGGAATGTAAAATGTTTTACTAAATAAACACTAGAGCAGGAAACATTCAACTTCTGTCATTATGTAAAACTCAAGTGTGATTCTATGCTGTAGTGGAACAGCAAACAGGCCAGTTCAAAAAGAAAGAAAAGAAGAAACAGCAGTTCTCTGGTACCAGGAGGAACCAACAAGACTTAAAATATTGTACAGCGTAACTTACAACACCTGGCTATAAGGCATAATACCACTGTTAGAGAATGCCAATCATGGCATTTAAAAACTAAATGAAAGAAGGAACTTGTTTAGAAGGAAGTGGAGTTAACCACCTGGGATAGTGGTTAGTAATTAAACTATAATGACTGATTTTTACAGCTTTTCAAGGCTATACAAACAAAAGATTAAGGTTAATTGAAATATGAGATTGAAATAACGATTACTATTTGTTTCTTGAGGCTAACTACAGCTTTCTCACATGTATTTACATATTTCTTCAGTGTAATAAAATCTTGTGAAAATTACCAATAAATATATAACAAATTCCTTGAAAGCATGTAGTATCCAATAATAAAGCAGCAGCACAGTGCCTCACTACTTCTAAAACTCAGGATTTTGTGTGTGTGCCATAACATTTAGGATTCTTCATGTGAAGTTTATCCGCCTTCATGTAGACCACAGGGAAGAATTTTCAATCTGATTGTGCTCAAATCAGCATTAACTTTCACTAGTACGTAAAACTTCATCTAACTGAAGAAGCAGTTAAGGAGATCTATGGGAGTTACACAAAATTAAGTGCCATTCACATATTTTAAGACACGTGAGGATAGCCCCAAACAAGTCATTTTGACTAAAACAATCACATTTAACTAAAGAATCCACAGCTTGATATTTCCCCCTAACAACCACTTCCCATCTTCTGACATGACTCTTGTGTAACTTCTATACCTTCTGGATGTCTTTCATCTATGGGGAATGAAAATAAATGTTTTTTAAAAATGGCAAGACTTCAATTATCCTGTTAAAAGCAACACAGATTGAGAGTCAGTGATGAACCGGCTCAGACTTCTCCATTTGCAAGACAAGACCATTTTCAGGATATAGTTTTTCATCCCTAGCTGTCAGATGAAAGCTCAGTCATACATTGTATGACTCAAGAAAAAAAAATGTGAAGTTAGGTAGAGCCTTCAAACTTGAGAATATGAACAAGAGTTAGAAAGCAATCCGAGCAGCAGCTATTGCTACAAGGCCATTAACGAGCTAGGAATTTAAGGGGTAGCTCTTCAGAATGCCAGGGTCAAGTCAGTAAAGTAAGACCCTTGATCTTTCCAATATTGCTACCACCTGTAGATAACACGGAGGTGGGACAGTCTAAGCAGGAGGACACCAACAAAGGTCTCCATAGCAACAGCGCTCACCCAAACTCTCTCCTAACACTACTGTATTTCCAGTATAAAGTTCAGTTTTTATAATTTTTTTACAACCCACAAAAGAAGTGATGCAGAAAAAGCCCACTTATGAAATCTACTTACAAAAAATGTTTTTTTAGTACAGTAATAATTCAGGACTGCACTTTAATCCTGAAGGCCTAGAAGGTTAGAAGACAGAAGAAATTCTGAATTAACAAAAAATCTGAATGATAAAATTTTTGAAATAAAAATATCTTCTTAATTTCAAATACACAAACTGCTACCTTTAATAAATAATCTATTTGAAATTGGAGGATCTCTGTAAACGTGAAGAACCATAATCAAAACCTCCATTACCCTGGATCCTGCTAATGTTTTTGCTGCAATCTACCTTTAGAAGGATGAATCAACTCACAAGACCATAACTCTGCATCAACAAATATCATTTAAAACTTCCAGAGACTTGACACTCTAATTAATTCACATCTACTGACTTATGTTGAGTGGTCATTGTTGTCCAGAATGATATCCCTGAGGAATTAAAATGTTCAGAAATCAAATTTAATTACCTTATTTGCTGAAACAGAAAAAGAGAACATGTTTCTAAGGTGTTTAACCAAAAACAAAAACAACAAAAAACTTCATGGTACAAAACAATTAAGTAACCCTATCAAGATTTTACCATACAGTGCTAACGTTCTCAAAAGCAATTGTTCTCTCTAATCTGATTTACACTATTATTTACTTAGCAAACCCTCATTTTGCAGCAAGGGCATAGTTAAACTCAGTCCAGGATGAATTATCCCAAAGACTAAATGAGGGAATGTTTCATTAATGGGTTTATGCCATACTGGAAAACCCCATCCACCATCAGTTTCATGAAAAACCTATTGCTACTTAATGCTGGTAACAATCATACCTGATTTGACCCCAAAGTCAAGAGAAACATTTTACCAAGTCCTGTAACATCAGTGTGACAAGAATTAAAGGAAAGGTATCTCCACAGTTGAATCTGTAAGAATGATTCTTCAAAAAAATAAACTCAGGAGAGGAGGAGATTCTTTTTTTGACACGCTACAACAGTACAGAATTGACAGTAATCAGCAAAAGAGGAAAGATTAGACTAAATCTGGAAAACCTCAGGACAAAAGTGTCCAAGATTAGGAGTGGAAGCAGCTTTGCTATTTGAAACAACAAATAGAAATAAAATCATGGCCTGCATATTGTAGATAAGGGTTGGTAACCGAAATGCATAGAATTTTTTACATTTTCTAACACCGTGATTTAATTATTGGATAAAAACAAAATGTGAGCTATTTAAGGAATTATTTAAAATATACACCAAGAAGCCACTGAAATAACATATGTGGATGGATTGCAACATACAGGTTTTTTTAATTATACAAATTAAAATCTACATGAAAGATGTGTACCAGTGCCATAAGAAAGCAACATTTCAGGTGTTGGTATTGGTATGCATATGATGGGTGTGCATAAATACAGTGGCTACTGGCAACAGTATTCCACAAGCAGATAAATGCTAGAAGTAGGAAACGTGAAGGTGGAAAAGTGATAAAGTCCTTATGACTCTCTTAAATGGAGTTAAGACCTATTAGGTCAAACCCTGCTGGGTAAATAAACTGCTCCCTGGTGTAAATTAGAAACTTTTGGAGGTGTATTAACATTTTCAGGCCCCTAAGGTACAGTTTAGTAAATTACTATTCCAGTGAACTAAATGATACCCTAGGGGCCTGAAAGAGTTAATGCACCTTCAAAAATGAGCCATTTACTCTCTTCTCACCAGTAGGATATCATGCACCTGCACACCCTTGCCTACCCAGCTGATAAAATATATTTGTCCGTTCATTCATTCATTCATTCACTCAACTACGGTTTCTTGAGCTCCAGCTCTGTGCTAGGCAATGTTCAAGCATGGGAGTATAACTGTAGAAAGGACAGGCAAGAGAAGGACAGACAGAACTCCACAGAGTTGACATTCTGGCGGAGAAAGCAAACACTATGGAAGTAAAGAAAGAAGCCGCATCAGAAGTGATATGTGCATTGAAGAAAATAAAACAAAGGAATGTGCTAGAATGAGACTGGAGAGCTACTCTGAAGTGGGTGTTAGAAGGCCTATCAGAAGCAGATGTGTAAGCCAAGGCCTGAGTGTGGAGAAGGAAACAGATGGGAACCTTTTTGGCGAGAAATTGTTTTTTTTGTTTGTTTTTTTTTTTTTTTTTTAATTTATTTATTATTATTAAACTTCAAGTTGTAGGGTACATGTGCACAACGTGCAGGTTTGCTACATATGTATACTTGTGCCATGTTGGTGTGCACCCATCAACTCGTCATTTACATCAGGTATAACTCCCAATGCAATCCCTCCCCCCTCCCCCCTCCCCATGATAGGCCCCGGTGTTACAAGCACCGCGAACCTCAAATGCTAAGCATGGGAGGAAGACTTGAAGGAAGAAGAAGGTCTGGCTGCCTGGAGTGAGGGAGAGTGGGGTGAGACTCCCCCAGGGGACCAGGAACTTCCAGCACTGTCAGGTTCACTCTCAGAAAACAACTAGGTGAGAAAAAAAGAATGAGAATAACCGTAATTTTTTAAATTGGAAAAAAGAAAAAACAAACACCTTTAAGATGCTCAGTGGTGGTTGTGAGGCAGGACATAGCAAGCGATGGGGGATCCTAGAGGAAAAGTGAGACAATCACTAACAGTTTGAACAGGTTCTGTAGGAATCAGTGATCTCCAGAGAGACAGAATCAGCAGGTTGTATGCAGAGAGAGAGAGAAAGAGAGAGAGATTTAAGGAATTGGCTCATGAGATTGTAGTGGCCATGTGGGTCTCACATTTAATGGGCAGGGGGGCAGGCTGGAGACCCAGGGAAGAGCTGGTGTTGCAGTTCAGAGTTTGAAGCCTGCCAGCTGGCAGTTCTTTCTTGCTGGTCGGGAGCAGGGTAAGAGGCAGTCAACCTTTGTGCTATTAAGGCCTTCAACTGATTGGATGAGGACCACTACTTTACCATTTGCTTAACTTGATGGCTACCAATTTATATCCTAATCTCATCTAAGAAAACACCCTCACAGAAACACCCGGCATGACGTTTACCAACAATCTGGGCATCGTGGTCCAGCCAAGCAGACACATAAAATTAACCATAACAAGTTCACACGAGGAAATGAGAACAGATGGTCCATGTCAGGGGCATGGACCCACTCAGTATTTCCAGAGCCTAGAGCACCCTCATCTTGTCCTGACAGAACCCACACTAGGTTAGAGACTCAGGGTCCCAAGGCAATTCTGCAACCCTTCCAAGTCAGGGCTCCACGAAGCCTCGAGCCCACAGATTCACAGCCTCCACCATTCTCATGTGCATCTGACTTTGGGGTCGACCAGGCCTGGGTGTGATTCTGGCTCCCTCTCAGAACAGCTACGTGGGCTTGAACAAGCAATTTAAACTCTTTGAGCCTCAGTGTTCTCATGTAAAAGGCGGTGATAAGAGCACTGCCCTCATGTGAGAGTTTTTTTAGTGACTATAAAATAAGATAACACAAATGGGGTGCTTGCACTGTGCCCAGCTCATAGTAAGCATCCAATAAATGCTACTTCTAACTGTTGGCTGAAGAGTCTTCCTAATCATATCTGCTCTTTTTTTCTTTTTAAAGGGTCTTACTCTGCCACCCAGGCTGGAGTGCAGTGGTGTGATCACAGTTCATTGCAGCCTCAACCTCTCAGGCTCAAGCAATCCTCTTGCCTCAGCCTCTCAAGTAGCTAGGACTGCAGGCACACACCACCATGCCCAGTTAATTTTGTATTTTTAAATTATTTTTGGAGGGACAGGGTCTCCCTGTGTTACCCAGGCTTGCCTCGAACTCCTGGGCCCAAGCAGTCTTCCTGCCTTGGCCCCTCAAAGTGCTGTGATTACAGGTGCAAGCCACTGCACCTGCCCATATCTGTTCTACTCCCAAACCCCTGAATAATTGTTTGTGTGTGTGCACGTGTGTGTGTGTATTTACACACAGGCAGTCAGGGATATGTCCACAATAAAATTCCCCTGAGCAAGAAAGGAAACCACAATTTTCTCATTGAGACAAAATATTTCAACAACCAAGGAGAGAAGAAATTTATTTAGCGAACATATCCCAAGCCTCAGGTAGCAAAATGACTTTTATCACTTCCTCTCCCCTGCCCTTCACCCCTCCTCCTCTGAATGTTCTCAAAGGCCCCTTCTCTCTAAAGGTTTCAGGAAATTCTCAAGTCCCAAACATTTGTTTTTCCATCCAGGAAACTAAAGTAAAGCATAGCCAAACTGATTTTCTCAAGGGTACTAAGGAAATTGGCTACAGAGAGTCTTTTTGACTCATCTATTGAAAGATTGGGAGGTAAAATCATAACATTTTCTAAATATTTCTAAATAATTAAAAATAAATACCAAAAAACAATTCAATCTTGCTGTTAAATATCCACATGAATCAGGTATTTTATAGGTAGCTTAAAAATAAAACCCAATAATGGCATACTTGTAAAATCAGTATCTTGCTGCTAAAACACCACAAATAAACATGATGAGTTAGCCGTCTCGGGGTTAACCTGAGATATTTTTGAATAAAGATGGGGCCCTGGGTCTCTTCCCTCAGGTCACTTGCATATTTTTCAGTAGCCAGTGCCTTAAAAGAGAGAATCTCTTTGAATGAAGAAAGTAAATGCACCATGCAAGTTGTGTCAAGTTGGGTCCGACAGAACACATTACATGGTGCAGCCTCACAGCCGAAAGTGCCCACACACTGCAAGGCAAATCCCAGGCAAGTTTGGTCATAATTGCTTTGCTGAATATAAGGCAGCCTAGTTAGAAGCTGTTCCACTTAATGGGAGAGCTTTTTTAACAGGCCACCCCTATATAAAAGTGAGGGGAAGAACAATTATTCCCAAGAATTGGGTATTTAGCAATTGCCTATAGGTAGGGTCAATTGAAGAAAGCCAGTGGACAGCCAACTCATCACTGAGCATAGATAATCTGATAAGATAAAAATGTGATTCTGGTCCAGTTCTTGAAAAAGTAAAAGATTGATATCTAGAGTCACCCTATACTAGTAGTCTTACAACTCACAAGCACTTTGTTACAGTTGCTAGATCGGGAGAAAGAGGTTCTGAGGCGCCAAACCAGAAATGATGCCTTGGGCTCCAGGTCTCAACTAATTCATTGGATTAGGTGTGATTGAATAGAATACTAAAGTCCAGTGGAGATATAATACATGGGCCAAAGATGTCAGACATGACATTTTTCAATTCTTTCCCATTCACGTTCACAATAAACCCCTAAAATAAAGGTAAGCGAAGGACAGTGATACTCATTAGTTTACCCAAAGCCTCATGACTGCTAAATAATGGAATCAAACTCAAAACCCTTATTTTCCAACTTCAAATCAATGCTCTTTCCACTAAGCTAAGTAAGTCCTCAATGTTGTCAATAGGTTCTTGGAAATTACAACTGTAAGCTCCTACATCATGCAGTAAGTTATTTCGCTTAAAATCAAGGTTTCCAAGAACCTATTGGTGACATTTAGGGCTTACTGTACACTGCAAATTGTCATACCTTTTTTTCATTTGAAACAGAGTCTTTCCCTGCACCCAGGCTAGAGTGCAGTGGTGCAATCATGGCTCACTGCAGCCTCAACCTCCCAGGCTCAATGATCCGCTCACCTCAGCCTCCCAAGTAGCTGGGACCACAGGTGCATGCCACCACATCCAGCTAATTTTTTTATTTTTTTTCTATAGGTAGGGTCTTCCTATGTTGCCCAGGCTGGTTTCAAACTCCTGGGTTCAAGTGATCCTCCTGTCTCGGCCTCACGAAGTACTGGGATTACAGGTGTGAGCCACCACACCCAGCCTCATCATACATTTTGAAGGCCGGAATCATGTGCCAACATCTATGTGAAATAGATGTTTGTGTATGTGCATTTTTGTGTGTGTATTACCAAACCCAGTCCAAGAGAAGTAGAGGTAAGCAACTACTCGTGAAACATGAGTGGTATTCATATTTAATCAAAATTGTTTGGGAAATCTGCTTGGCCTTAATTTGCCTGGTCTCTGTTAATACCCCCATCTGCACCCCCAGCATTTCTTCTCTGAGCTCTCTGTGCTGCTTGATTGTTTTTTAATGAACACAAATTATTTGTATGGAAGAATAAAAGTATATAAACCACCACAACAAAATATAATGCTTAAATCAGCCAATCAAAAAATCTATAAGTGAGAATAATTATGATGAAAGGGGAAAAAAAGGAAATACCTAAACTCAACACTCAGATACATCATAATCTAATGGTTCTCACCCTTTTCAATAATAGGGATTTGTATTATTCCCTGGCAACCACCAAGCAAAGCAGTATTTTGAAACACTTTTTTTATCAATCTATCATTTCAAACCACTAATCTGAAATTTCAATCAGTACAGTGTAACAATGATGTAAAATTCCAAGCCAATGCAAAAAAAAGATATTTTAGTAAAGTGTCCAATCTTATTGCATATGTGTACAAATTTTTACTAAGCTTTTTGAAACACTAAAAAAAGAAAACTGAAGAATACCATTATTATTTTAATGGATCCCCCCAGAGAACCTCAGAATAGAAGTAGTCAAACTGAACTAACTGGCATTCATATGCATCTCAAAGTAATCAACAAGTGTTTATTAAATAATACTCAGTATACTTACTCTCAATGTCATGGAATTCACCTGAAGAAGACAATAAAAATAATATTTACAAATGGTGAGATATAATAATTAGCATACTTAAGGAATTGGTCAATCTCACTATTAACCGAAATTTTTTAAACCACAAGATGTTGTTTTTTTGCTAATGAAATGGCAGAAATATTTAAATATTATAATGCCCAGTTCTGGCATAGCTGCAAATAAACAAATATTCTCATACAAGTACTACTAATGAGTGTCGAAAATGGTATAAACTTCCTAGAAGGCAATTTGGTAACAACAAGAAGACTTAACACAAGCATAATTTTTTACTCAAACATCTTGACATTTAACTATTTATCTGAAGAAAATAATTGGAGCTAGCTATGTGCACAAAGATGCATACAGGGATGATCCTCTTGGAATTATTATAATGCTGAAAAATAGGAAATAATCTAAATCTCCAATAACTGGGGAGATGATTTTAAAAATTGTGGTATATAACAAAACATTATAATACATTATAT
The DNA here is from genome assembly GCF_047675955.1 of Chlorocebus sabaeus. NCBI lineage: Eukaryota > Metazoa > Chordata > Mammalia > Primates > Cercopithecidae > Chlorocebus > Chlorocebus sabaeus. The sequence goes on from NC_132911.1 coordinate 99,901,236, forward strand.
AGAGTTAGTTCAAGTCATGTTTTAATGCTCCAGCCCATCCTCCCACTGTTGGTTTCTTTTTTGTAGAGATGGGGTCTTGCTATGTTGCCCAGGCTTGTCTCAAACTCCTGGTCTCAAGCAATTCTCCCGCCTCAACCGCCACTTAATGGTTTTAATATGCCCATTACATCACAGCAACAGCAAGCTATTATTGAGTGAGTGTTTTGTGTCTAAGGCAGCTTTCAAACATTAATAATTGTGCAAGTGAATGTTTTAGGAGAATATTTTATGATATTGGAAAATTTTCATATCATTGATAAATCAAAAATGTGCATAATGATATATATGATATGATTCCAATTTTGTAAGAAGCAAAATATAGGTGCATGTGATTGTGTGTGTGAGTAGATATGCATACTCAGAGAAAGAAAGACTGGGAAAAGTACATTAGCATGTAAACAGTAGCTATCTTCAAGTAATGGGATTATTGGTGATTTTCACACTTTCCTATACACTTAAAATTTTCTAAAATGAATATATGTTGTCCTTCTAACCATAGAAAAACGAAATATATATTATTTATAGACCAGTGAAATCTCTTCTTCAACTATAAAATGGTAAAGTCATTTGATGCTGATATAATATTTAAGTCTAACAATAAACTCCTATAGATGACTCATGATTACATTTCTACAAAGCTTTTGGAAAGTAATTTGGTAATAATGTATCACGGGAAAGAAAGTTGTTCTGGCCTTTTAACCAATAGCTCCACTTCAGGAATTTTTAAAAACACTCGTCCTAGATGCTCACGCTATAAAACATATAGCATTAATTATAATGGCAAAAAATTAGAAACAATAAAAATGTTAAAAAATAAGGGATTGGTTAGGAAAATTATGACATCCAATCAATGATATGTTAAGCCAGTATTAAAAATGATTTTCATTAAGAAATCTTGAAGGCAGCAAAAAAAGATCAGGATATAAAATGTATCTATAAGAGTTCAGTTCACAAACCCAAGGGTTAAAAAAAAAAAAATTCTGTAACAAGTTAATTTCCCTTTTGAGATATGTTCCTTGGAGTGCTAGAAACTTTACTTCAGAATCCAGGGTTTTTCCTTTCTCCTCACTGCACCTCAGTATCAGCAGCGCACTTGGGCTTCTGTGGAAAAGTCTATACCCTCCAATCTGCCATGGCCCTCATTTCCAGCCGAGATCAACTTTCCATCTTGGATCATCTTGTTGCTTCTAAACCACAGTATAGGACCCTCTGTGAGACTGGTTTAGGCTTCCTTGTCTGAACACACACAAGGCCATTTTTTCTCTATGATTTTACCACTTCCCACCTGGAAGATGAGAACAGACTCCTTTGCTCTCAAATCTGATATTCTGTCTTCAGATGTTGCCATTTTCCTGGTGATTAATACCTGAAGGATAGAGCCTAATGTCTTCCTCTGGAACCTTTCAGATTTCCCCTGGGTCACCTTTTTCTTCTTCCCAGCCCAGAGTTTGTGTGTGTGTGTGTGTGTGTGTGTGTGTGTGTGTGTGTGTGTGTGTGTATTGAGGAGTGGGGGAGTAAGAGCAAGCTCCTATACTTCTGAAATCCTGTCCTCACAATGCTGATCTATAATCTTTCTTTGCTTAAACACATTGCCTTTCAAACCCCAAAGCCAAGGAATGAGTTTTGTTTTCTCTGCTCTCTGTTCAGTCACTTATTTCTCCAGAAGCAAAGAGTCCAGAATAGTCCAGCTGTTTGGGAAGTATTAGCAACCTAAGATATTATACTTGTAAAATTATAAATAATTAAAAAGGAGTTTTTAATAGAGGGAAAAATTCAGTACAAGTAAACTCGCTAAAATGTTAGTAATGGCTATTGTTTCTGGATAATGATTTTATGGGTGATTTTACTTTTTTATTTCTTCCCTCTCCCAAGTTTTTCTGAAAGCCTGAAACTATGAGAGGTGAGATATGGAGCAGCTTTAGGAAATAAAAGGAAACAAAATAAAAGTACATGGAAAAAATACAATTGGGATGTTATTGAAAATATTCACAATATCAATGTGTAAATATTTCTGAAAATAGACTAGGTCAGGGTAAAACATGCCATGCATTAAGAATGCCATGGAAATGACAATGTAACAAAAACTTGTGTCTCAAAATACACAATTTGCATCTCTTAGGGCTTCATTTTACAAATAACACCGAGTTGCACAACACTGTTTATTATGTCTGGTGGGCTTTGATAATTTCTTCAACATGAGTATTCAAAACACTTTTAGGCATTATGATAGGTCTGGTCATTAAATAAGAATTTTGAGAAAATGACAAGCTTTGAATAGGGCCGAACAGAGAATTTCTATGAAGAAGCAGATTTGAAAGTTAAGTTTATAATTGTGCTAGCACTGCTAGCCTATTAACTGTTCAAGCTCATGAAGTCACCAGGATGTACAGTTAACTTTTCTTTCCTTGGCTTTGCTTATTGTATTGTCAGTTTTATAGCATTTATAACATACTGTCTAATTACATGCTAGTCTAGATGAACTTCAAAGAAAGAATTTTTGTACTTTACTGAAGGTTTGGTCCCCACCTCCATTAAAATTAGGTATTGTGTTTCTGCTTGCTGAATAGGCACGTTCCTATGAGGAGTACTTACTTTCAGTTTGCCATTGACTAGCTATGTGACTTGAGTAAATCCCTTCTTCCTTCTAGGACTCAGTTTTTCCTTATCTTGAAAAGGCAGCCTCTCCTGCTCCATCTTGGAGGTTCTCTGTAGTCACATTGGACTCTGAATGGTACCTGCCACTGTGTGTCTCAATCTCCTGTTCTGATGCCTCCTTTTCTCTGGACCTATTAATATTGGTTCATCCTAGGTGCATTTTAGGGCTCCCTCCCCTCTCTCTCTACTCACTTTGAAGGTGACTGTCTTCAGATCCATGGCTTTTAATCTATACTTTCCCAACTGACTTATGTATACTAATAATTCCCCAACCTCCCCCATGAATTCTAGACCCATATATCCACCGAAGTCCCTCTTGAATACGTGATTATCATCTCTGACTTAATATGCCTAAATCAAACACCTGCTCTTCTACTCAAAACCTCTGGACTTTCTGCTCTGCACATTTCAGTTAACAGAAACTCCATTATTTCCATTGCTCGTGACAAAAGTCTTAGGGTCATTCTTGCTTTTTTCTTTCACACTTCCAATTCGCCAAGAAATTCAATTGACTTTCTTTTCTAATTTTATCCATAATCTGTCCAATTCTCAAGACTTCCACTCTTCTCACCTGGGTCCAAGTGATCATAATTCTTTCATTTGGATTGAGGCAGCAGCCTCCTCCGCTGGTCTTCCAACTTCCTTTCTTGCCCCCTACAGTCCTTTCTCAGCACAGCAAGTGGAGTGATCCCAAGGAAACAAGTCAGTTAAAATATTGCTCTTTTCTACTCAAAGTCCTCCTGAGTGAGTGGCTTGGCCCTCACTCAGTTTAAAAGCCAGATCCTTACAGTGGCATCCAAGGCCTAAACGACCTGCTGCTTCTCTAACCCTGGCTCACCTGGCTGGATCCTCCCTGGCCTCCTGTCCCTCAAACACGCCAAGTCACCTTAAGACCTTTACCCTAGTTTTGCCCTCTTCCTAGAAAGCTCTTACTCCATATCTACATGGCTCAATCCTTCATCAATGTCAAGTCTTCATTCAAATGTCACTCTCTCAATGTGGCTTACCCTGCACAGTTCACTACTGTTAAGTATATTCACATTGTTGTACAACCAATCTCCAGAACTCTTTTTATCTTTTTATCTTTCAAACCTGACATTTTACTCATGAAACAGCCATTCCCCTTTCACTCTGCCGCATCTGCTGACACACATTTTCTTTTCTTTTTTTGAGATGGAGTCTCGCTCTCTCCCCCAGGCTGGAGTGCAGTGGCGCAGTCTCAGCTCACTGCAACCTGCGCCTCCTGGGTTGAAGTGCTTCTCCTGCCTCAGTCTTTGGAGTAGCTGGTACTACAGGCAGGGACAACCACCATTTTACATTCTGTGTCTAAGCATTTGACTACTCTAGATACCTCATAAAAGTCTAATTGTCTTTTTGTGGCTGTCTTCTTTCACTCAGCATAAATGTCCTCAAGGGTCATCGTGTTGTAGCATCAATCAGAATTCTCTTTATCTTTAAAGTTGAAGAAAATTTCATTGTATACATATATATATATATATCACATTTTGCTTATCTACTCATTCTTCAATGGACACTTGAGTTGCTTCTACCTTTTGGGTGTTGTGAATAATGCTGCCATGAACATGGGTGTACATCTCTCTTCAAGATCCTGCTTTCAGTTCTCTCGGGTATATACTCAGAAGTGGAATTGCTGGATCATATGGTAATTTTATTTTTGTTTTTTGAGAAACTACCATGCTGTTTTCCATTGTGGCTGTACCATTTTACATTCCCGTCAATATTGCAGAAGGGTTCCAATTTCTCCACCTCCTTACCAACACTTGTTATTTTCTGGAGTTTTGGTTTTTTAACATAGTAGACATCTTAATGGATGTGAGGTGATATCTCATGGTGGCTTTTATTTGCATTTCCCTAACAATTAGTGCTGTTGAGCATCTTTTCATGTATTTATTGGCCAATTGTATATCCTCTTTGGGGAAATGTCTATTCAAAGCCTTTTCCTATTTTCAAATCAAGTTTTTATTGTTGTTGTTGTTGAGTTGTAGGAGTTCTCTATGTATTCTGGATATTAACCCCTATCAGATATATAATTTGCAAATATCTTCCCTGATTCCATAGGTTGCCTTTCCATTCTGTTGATTGTGTCCTTTGATGGAAGTCATTTACTTATTTATTATGCTTTCTGTTTTGTTGTCTGTCTCGCCTCTATGATGCAGTCTCTGTGAGGGCCAGGCCATATGTATTTTGTCCATGGCTGCATCCCCAATGCTATGAACAGTGCTTGGCATTTAGTGGGATCTCAATAAATATTTGCCAAATAACTAAATGTGTGAATGGACATATTAAATATATGGTCTGGGATTTTTGCAGTTCCTAAAACCCATGTGGGGTGCAAAAGTGAAAAAAATCTGAAGTATAATTAATAGTTATTTTAAAAATGCTCTAAAACAATAGCTTACAGATAGGTTTCTTGAATGAAGGGCTTTTTGAAAACTCTTCTCCCATATGTAGCTGATTTCCCAGGCTAGTTGGAAAGCATGCCTGCCTCCTTCTTTGGAATCCATTAAAGTGACAAATGCCAACTCTGAACACAAACCGTGCTCATTCCATTTCACCCACTCTGTATTGCTGGCTCTCCTTGCCCCCACCTGGCCCCTTAATACCTGGCTGCTCTCCCGGTCCTCTTCCCTGTCTGAGCTGCTCCCCATAGCCCTTTCTCACATTTGCCCCCATATCTGCTTTATGTCGAAGGTCCCAGCCCGGCTCTGTCAGGGATTACTTTGCTTCCATTGTTCTGCGGAGGACCACACACCAGGGCACGGCTCAGGTACCCTTTACTCTAAGGAGGCCTGTGGGAATCTTGGAGAAAGGAATAAAGGGGGGCAATGATTGAGCAGTACTTAGGAGGGGCCAGTTACATGTCAACCCCGATTAATGATAATGGTAATTTAGAATCTGCTTATGGTTTCTATTGTTAGGCTTTGCCAAGAAGTTTCTGACATGGTATTTCAAAGGGTTCCGGGGCTGGCTGATGCTGCAGACTTAGCCTTCCACTGCAGGGAGATCAGTGAGCAGGGTGTGTGTGGCTTCAGAGGAGTGGCTTGCCTGACACAGTGTGCCCTGTCATTAACGCGGGTCCTGTCTGGTCAGGTGCATCTCTTCCTTCATGTTCACCAGGATCCACCCACTCCAGTGCAGCGATAGAGACAAGAGAACTTTGATTATTCTCATTGCAAAGACAAATTGTTGAGATTGTCCCTTCTCCTTTACTCCCTCTTCTAGGTTGCTATGTTCACCCAAGAAAAAAAAAGTATACTTCCAACTGAGAACAATGAACTTTAGCAAGCTTTGTTGTCCAGGGGAGAGGCAACCTATAAATAAGGTTAAGTGTAAATGAACTTGGCCACAGGCTGCTGAGATTCAGATCCCAACCCAGTTGCTTTCTAGCCTCGGGACTTGCAGCAAAACACTTAATCTCTCCAGGACTCATTTTCCGCATCTGGAAAATGGGGATGATGATAAGACTTCCCTTTGTCATTGATCATGAGAAATCAGTGAAGTATTGCAAGTAAAACCCTAAGAACAGCATCTGACACACAGTAAGCGCTTGTCAAATGTGCATTATTACTATCATTGCACGATTAGGGGAGGGTCAGAAGTCTCTTCCTTTAAAACGGGGTTTCCAACTGCAGCACAGTTGACACTTTGGGCCTGATAATTCTTGGTTATGGGAGGCTGTCTGTGGATTGAAGGATGTTTGGCAGTGTGCCTGACCTCTACCTACTAGATGCCACCATCACTGTCCCCCCAACCAAGACAATCAAAAATGCCTCCTGCCAAGTGTCCCTGAAAAGGGAGGGGGAAGAAAGAAGGGAGTTTTTGCCTGGTTTCGATCTACTTCTTTAGAATAAACAGCAAACATTTTATATAAATGGATTTTTGTGGCTATATCCCACTGTGTGAAGGCAGTTTTCCTTAAACTGGGAATTTCAATATTCCTAGAGGGCTTTAAAGAGTTACAAGATCACAGAAAGTGATTCCAACACACTTTCTATCCTTGCAGTTATGGTTGGCCACCTTAGCACCTCCATCCAGACTTAATCCCTGCCCTCCAGAGGGTGGTCTGCCATTCATTAGCTGCTACCTGGCTCAACTCCCACCTAAAGGGCAGCAAGACCAGATGCTGCAGGCAGGACAGGGTGTGTACCCTCCCAAAATCAATGCTTGGCATGTACTAGATGCTTTATGAAGGCTGATTGAATGAAAGCAAGAGTTGAGTCATGCTTTAGCATAGTTTTTCTTTTTTTTCATTTTCTGTTTGTTTTTGAACATAGAACAACATCATCTTTCCAAAGAGCAGTAAATCTCACACAAAACTGAAATCTGAGTGGCAGAACAGGAAAACTAAGGCAGAAAAAATGTCCCAGCCTAGGAAAAAAACAAAGAAGAGAAATTGCAAAGGAGTGATGGTGGGGCATCTTTTGATTCCTCCATCTTCTAGGGGAAAAAAAAAATGTATTCTGTTTTTAGCTGGTAATACATTTCTTTCCATATTTTAGGTATGTAATGAGCAATGAAAGAAGAGGAGAGGGGTCCTCCTTAGAGGCTTAGAGATCAAGGCAGTTCTGTCTCCCCACTTCCTGTCTGCCCCCAAAAAGAAGGTAAAGTATGTGGGCCACCTTAAGAGAGTGGGACAGTTTCCTCTAAAGGAAAATGAAGGCTCAGAGCAGAACTGAGAGGAGAATTGAGCAATACCATCAACATCTCACCTGAACCTAAGGTGGGGGAGAAAACGAAGTAGCCATATGGAAACCAGGGAAACACCTGAAGATGGTCAATGAAAGGCGAATTAGGCTGGGCGTGGTGGCTCACGCCCGTAATCCCAGCACTTTGGGAGGTCGAGGCAGGTGGATCACGAGGTCAGGAGATGGAGACCATCCTGGCTAACACGGTGAAACCCTGTCTCTACTAAAAATACAAAAACTTAGCCGGGCGTGGTGGCGGGCGCCTGTAGTCCCAGCTACTCCGGAGGCTGAGGCAGGAGAATGGCGTGAACCCAGGAGGCGGAGCTTGCAGTGAGCCGAGATCGCGCCACTGCACTCCAGTCTGGGAGACACAGCAAGACTCCATCTCGAAGGATGGAAGGAAGGAAGGAAGGAAGGAAGGAAGGAAGGAAGGAAGGAAGGAAGGAAGGAAGGAAGGAAGGAAGGAAGGAAGGAAGGAAGGAAGGAAGGGAGGGAGGGAGGGAGGGAGGGAGGGAGGGAGGGAGGGAGGATAATTCCTTCTCTTCTTCCTTGTGGCATTCTGATGCCACAGATTTTTTTTTTTCCTCCCCCAAACAAAGGTGTTCTTGTTGCTCTCATTCTCCAGGAACTGCATTTCACTCATTCTTTTCCCTGTGTTTTAATGTAGAAAGCGTTCAGACAGGATATAGCATTGAACTGCTTAGACTAGGAGATTCCCTTGAAGAGCTTTTGGATGTGGTTTTTTGCTAATGTCCACCTTGAGCCCGTGGGTTGGAATGTTGTAGATAACTGTCTTGATATTGCTAGGGACCCATTCCTTGTAGCAGGTGCTGCTGTTGCTTCTTAGTTGAGCATGTCCTTATACACTTCCTTCATAGACTTCTGTCCTCAGAAAATGATGATGATGATAACATCAGCATGACATGGATCACATGCTGCCATCTTGTTTTGGCATTGAGAATTTGCTGGGTGAGCTTTGCTGCAGTCAGAGCAGAGTACTAGTAGTTTTCCAAGCTAGTGAGTGAGGCAAAACCTGGCATAAAGAAGTAACATAAGGAATGGGGGCCAGGCAGACCACCAGTTTGTGGAAGTTTGTATTGAACTGGCCAGGAAAGTGGAGACAGGTAGATCAAGATGGGGTGGCTCAGGTCACTGTCAATGTCAGAGGGTCAGCTTGAAGTTTCAGAAGCAAATTAGAGCACCTCATTATTTATGGTATCCACCAACCAGTGGACAGAGAATATGGCATGGTATTTGGCCATTGTCCCTAAACTTTGGTTGAAGGGCTCATGCTAGATGTTATGAGGTGATCAGGGTCCTGGATACAGACCTTGCAAATGGGAAGGGTGCCCATGCCGGAGCCCATGCCCGAGCCCATGCCCCCATCTAGCCATTGAGTCCATAGGAAGCCTTGAAGCCTATAATGGCTCTAGATACCTTAGATACAATATCATGATGGAGTCTCTCAGTTCTGCTTCCTCCCTTGTGTGGCCATAGCCTGCTCCAGACTGACTAAAGACAAAGTTTATCTGGCCTGAAGATCTGGCCAAAATGATGTGAGCAAACATATTTCATAGTCCTTGATATAGAATCATCCTAGATGGCAAAAGAAATCAATCAACTACCTGTAGCCTTATTGAAACACCTGAAGATCTGGTCTGTCTACAGAGCACTATTCTATTTTAAGTGCTGGCGGGCTTAATGCTTTGCTCATCATTGAGCATCAACCAGAACTTAGTATATACTGGATTGCCACCCTACACAGTTTGGATATGAAAGATTTCCCTCAGATGGAGAATTTGCTGTTATGTTTATCCCTCAAAGTATGTGAAGAACAAGAGAATAGTACATGTTTTTTGCTTATTGCACACTTTAAGAATGGGACATGGCCCAGGAAGCTACAACCATTGTATTGGAGTTCAGAGATTCTGTGATTGCTGCAGCTCTGGTTCTTCAATTATTTTCCTTCTAATTCCTTGTATCTATTTTAGTTCAGAAGCTTTTGAAGGCCAAAAGATGATGCCTTCTCCATTCTATTAACTATCACTGTGCCTAAGAGTGTTCAAGACTGGCCAACGATTCAACAATCATTGGCTATTTAAAAGAAAAAGCTTTGCAGGCTGTCGACTTAACAGATACCTCTTGTGCTCATCATTTCTCAAACATGGTATGTGGGTGGATTTGGCCTGAAAGAAGGAGACATTTCAGGGTATAAGACAGCAATTTTTCAGGGCTCCATTATTTTCTGTTGCTCACTTTTCTTGTCAGACCTGAAGAAGCACCAGCTACACATACATCAAGATAAGAGCTGCGCTTCCATTAATGAAAGGGGAGGGTATGTTAGGAATAAAGGAGTTTTTTACATTGCACATGGGAAAAGGGAATTTATTTTAAGGCTTTATCTGGCTTTTGATCATCTGGACAGGCTTACAGAAGAGAAAAGTTGGTGTTTATTTTACAGACAAAAATTGCTTTTTCATTGCATCAAATATGTTTTGCAGCTGCTTATACACATTGCTCTGAGAGGCAAACAAGGTAGACCTATTCAGCCTAGGTACACAAGACAGTCAGCATATTAATAAAGAAAACTGTACTTATTGTACTTAATGCAACCAGTTTGTAAAGGGCAAGAGGACTTTCAAAATCCACGTCTGACTGCCTAAATGAACAGCATCCTACAATAACCAGAGGGTACCACACTTAATAAGCAAGTGTCCGTTCATATTAAGAGAAACAAAACAGGAAAACAGAAACACCTTCATCTGGTTCCTCTTTTCCAATGTGAGACCAAGACTCTGAGAGAGAACACAGCTCATCTAGACTGCCAATACCCAAACCAGGGGTTGTTTCAGATATCCATTAGCTGCACAACTCTTACTAACTTATGCTAGCTATGCAGTCACCTCCCTGAGGCTCCCTCTGAGCTCAGACTCACAGACTTATCCCCAGTCTACCGACCACCCAGCATTCTAATGACATCTGACTGCTGCTCTCTCTCAATAAAGCACCTTTAGGGAGAATATGGTGTCTTTTCTACCTCTGATTCTTAACATGTTGCTTGGCAGATGCTAATACACTTTTACTGAGCAAATAAATTAAACAATGAATGAATGAATGAATGGGCATCCACCAGTATTACAGAGTATGACTATCATCACTACATGTTGTTCTCTTTGTGTACATGAGAAACAATACTGAACCCCCAGGGTGGCTTTAATTCCTAGGTTAGTGTTCATCAACGAAATCTACTACAGTCCAGGTTACTTCATGGATGTTAAAACCCTGGCTAGCCCCAATCAGTTAATCCTTTCATTTCCTATCAACCTTATCTCAATGGCCTCTTTGCTTCTGCCTCCTTTCTGTTCTTACCCTCAGATACCTCCCTTCTTCACTCATTTTTCTGTGCTCGCATAACATTCCCCCTACATCTTTTCATCAGTTGTAACTCTTCCTATGGCAACTAAGAAAATCCAATCCAAATGACTTAATCAAAAGAAAACTAGTGCTCATACAACTGAAAATGGCAGGGCTAGGACTGGCTTCAGGCATAGGGTTCAGATGACTTCATGAAGACCCAGTTTCTCTCTCCATCTATTAATTATGCATTCCACTATGGTGTCTGCATTCTCTGACAGACTCTCCCCTCGAAGTTGTATAATGTCTGGAGCATCTCCAGTTTATAGTCTTCTACATACAAGTCCTAGATGAAAGAATCTTCTCCCTCAATAGCTTCATTAAAAATCCCAGAGTTGAGCCTTCCTAGCTCTGACTTGAACTTGGTGCATACTCATGTACAAATCACTGTGCCCAGGGGGCGAAATACACTATTAGAATTGGACCAAGTTACCCCAATGCTGGGACTCAGTATCATCAGCTAAACTCCAAGCACTCACGCTAAACGCTGAATAAAGGTGGTTTCCCTAAACAAAATCAGGGCATTCTTGATTCAAAAAGTGTGTATGAATGTAGACTGACAAAAACAACAAACAACCACTACAATCCTAAACTTGCTTTCTGCTTTTCTCATCTTCTCTGTGACATTCGTATCCCACCTGAGCCCGATATTCTTTTTCTTCTCTTCCCTCCTCTACTGATATCTCCATTGATATCTTAGTATCTACCTCAGACACACATTAGTCCCATTTTTGTCCCTGGCTTTTCTCTGCCTCTTCAGCAATTTCCCTCTTTCAGCCATCCCCCAATTTCTACCTGGATTTTAACTTCCCGTCATTATCTTCAAGACTTGGAGTACCTGCTGGTAAGAATCCTCAAACCAGAACAGTAACATCTGCTGGAACTGTTTGCTTTCCTCAGTGACCACAGACTCTCCCTCATTTTTCATCAGCATTTTCCTTCTGTTTCTATAACCCCATCAAAACCAAATATACCCAGGCTTCCCCATCCATCTTAAGAAACAAGACAAAACCACTTTCATTTAGCCTTGGCAGCATGCCCGCCTCCACCTTTCTCCTTCCTGTTCCCTGTCCCCTCCCCGCCATCAAACTATCACTCCATCTCAACCCTCCCCTCCAGGCTTAAGTTCTCTGAACTTGTCTCTGCTTTCTTTCACCAAACTCATTTCTTACATCCCTGCAGTTCTGTTTCTGGGGCTGTCCCCTTTCACCGCCTTCCCAAAGATTTCCTCATAGTCAAAATATTTAAGTCCTCTCTCTTTCTCACCTTCCACATCCAAATTGTCCTCAAAACCTTCCAAATAGACCCTGCAAGTGTCCCCTCACTCCATCTCTTCCTTTCTATTCCTTTGCTTCTGACAGATTGGGAATTCTCTTGCAGTTCCTCTCCTCCCTTGGTTCCCTCGCTCCATCCAGACTCCCCATCCTTCCACGTCCTTCAAGCCAATGCTCACAGCGAGTTTATGACTCTCCTACTTTAAGAAATGTTCCTGGCAAGCCAAAATTCTTATGCTCCAGCTTGAAATGCAAGGCTGCCCATCCTGCATCCTCACCTGCCCTCACAATCCTAGAGATGCTCTGTACTGCAGCTGCACCTCCCTGCCTGTGCTCACACAATCCTTCCACCTTCCCCTGCTGGTACAACTAGGAAATCCCTATGCTTTCCTCAAGGCTCTCACCAGCCACCTCCAAGTCTGACACTAATTTGGCTCCTCTCAAGCAGGCTCCCTCTCCCCACCTTGAAGCGGAATTCACCCCTTTGTGACTGTGCTCCTCAAACAACACTAAGAATAACTGTTTGCTTGTGATTGTCTTAAAGCACCAGAACCTGAGAGCTGCCTCCATGCATATCTGTCTCCAAGCCTCGCACAGTGCCTGGCACACACAGCAAGTGAGATCTTCACCACCCCTCTCTCCACACCCGAAGCTTCATCTGCTCTACATCTCTTCCATTCCCCAAATTATTGCCTCTCCAGTGTTGTTTCTGATCCTTTGATGTGACCCACTAAGAGCCAACATCCACAAAGCCTTCACACTTCTTTCTAGATATCATTATCCTAGAAAATCAAATCTGCTCCTAAGCAGTCACTTCCAGGCTTTGCTCCATGTCCTTTCTTCACATCAGTCCTACTTCCTCCACCTGTGCACAATTTCATTCATCTAACAAGCACTCATTGGTTCTTCCACATTGTTTATGTAATGAATATCTATTGTCCCTGGGGATCTTGCCATCATATGGAACATTACATCTTTCCCTCATGGTCCCCCACACTGACTGCCCACTGTCCTTGTTGACTGGACATAACCAGGTAGGTCACTTTTCACTATTCCTATCATCCTACTTTTTGTTTGTTTGTTTACAACCATCTCTTCAAGGTCTCTCTCCCTCTGCATGTGCATTGCTAAGTATGTGATTTATTCTTTGACCCTCAGTCATATGTAAACTAAGGCCAGGGTGACTGTGTAATTTAACAACCAAACAGGATACTTGGGCAGTGAACAAGGGAGCTATTAATAGTTTTGCCTGGGCAGTAAGTATAAACTGGGACTTTCTTCGACCAGTCAACACATCTGGCTTTCCTAACAGCGGCCTTATTACTTGAATTTTTATCCAGTAGGATCCAACACTTTAAATGCTACCACCGTGGCGTGATGTGGCCAGCATCATCTTCTTACCCTTCATTCCAGCCTCAATACTCTTTAGTAATTTCCATTGCTTTTAGCATCAAATTCATACTCTTCCTCCTGGAGTTTGCCACAAGCATGTCAGACCCAAAGTCTTTGTTTGATCTGCTGTCAAGAAAATACTGGCAACTTCTGTCCTTTTCTCTCTCTCTCTCGCTGAAAGATTTCCATCCAGTCCTCACCTGTAGGAATTACCTCCTCTTCATAGTTCAGATTTTCCTTCTCTTTCCAGTTAAAACCCACCTTGAAGCTCACCTTCACCAGGAATTCTACCATGATGGTAAAGAATCTGGAGAGGAAGTGTTCTTATCCAAAGCCAAATATCGACCTGCCCCATTTATTTCCATTCTGCATTATCTATAAAAAAGAGACAGAGTAAATGAAGGGGGGAAATGTTAGTGTTCATCTACACCTCTTTTTTATATTTTAGTCTTGCAGGTACAATTCGTGCCTTCTGCATGTTTCAAGCACCAGCATCTGGATTAGCATATGGGTATTTTGAGAATAACAGTATCAAGGATGTTGATGGGCTTTCAAGTAATTAATGCATGTTTGAGGATAGCTTCTGCAGGTTTCAAAGCAAAGTTGCCCAAAATGGCACCTAAGGGCTCAGAGCTGCCAGAAAATATTGGTATTTTCTACTCCAGCAGGATTTTTAAATTTAACAAGTGTTCTTAATGCTAAGAGTCTAAGCATCTTTGGAGCTAGGTGCCCATTCGAATATGTGCCTATGCATCACTCACATTCCAACAGAAGCTGCTCCCTCTTCTGGTCAACACCGAGGGAGAGTGCAGAGGGAAGAGAGACTCCTCCTTTGCTCTGAGCGTGCAGAGGTGCAGTGTGAGAAAGACAGATTGTCCTGCTTTGGAAGACAATCGCAAAGATGAGATAGGCTCATCTTCAACTCAATTATCACATTTGGTTTAATCAGCTTTTTGAGACTTTCATTTTAACCAGAGTCCGAAAATGCCCATTGTCATTCTCAGCAACTCCAAGAGTGAAAACAATCATTTCCTTTCTCCTAAAGACTGCAGCCCTGCCAGACCACTGTATCAGTGCAGTTCTCTCACCCGCCCTGCGCCCCGACAGCTCCACACCGGGGAGCCTTGCCAAGCTGAAAAGGAAGGAGACGGCAGTTCGGGTCATTAGAATGAGTTGCCAAAAAGTGCTCAGAAAATGAACAATTAATTTCGGCTGTCAAAACAGATACTAGAGGAGCCCAGCTAGATTTCAAGCATTTTTTTCTCTACCAGCAAATCCAAGGCTTTGTTGGTGATAAGAGATGGAGCAGATTCTGAGGATGTTTGTGAGACAGCATTACACACTGGTTGAGACCACCGTGGGCTTTGGGATCAAATTGCCTGCTGTGGGTCCCATCTTTGCCTTGTTCTGGCTATGGCCATGGGTATTTTCTTTAACCTCTCTGAGCCTAGTTTTCTTATCTGTAAATTAGGGATAATACAAGGAGAGAGGAAGAAATGGGGGAGGCTGTGCTGGATGCAGGAAATGCACCTAGTATTGTAAGAAGTGAATACATGGTTGGCATTTTTTATTATTATGGATGGTGGTGATATTTTCCTGCAAAACCTCCTGCTTGTCTTGGAAGTTGATAAGTTAAATCTGCTTGTTTGAACCTTCTTCCTGGATGGCTAGTACCTTGCCCAGATTTCAGAAATTTTTCTGAAGATCAGTTCCTTTGGGGGAATGCTTACTGGTAAGCCACAATTTATTGACTCAGTAAAAATGTTCCCCATGAATGTAAAACCTCAAAGTAAAGAGAAATATATTTTGTTGTTGTTCTCCCCTGGTTAGGCTGCAGTGTAGATGACACATACATAAGTAAAATGGAATTTGTAAAGCAAGAAGCAGAGTATTTTGAAAAATTAAAAGTTTCTTATAAATCTTTAAGAAAATGCATCTGTGTCAACACAGTAAAAATAATATCCCACCCTACTGGTTTTCATCTTCTAGCCCTGCTTAAGCATTAACTCATTAACCCCTTCCACCACTATTCAGTGGTTAGCTACTGCTCTTCAAGGGGTGGAAATGAACACTCTACCCTCATCTCCCACGACATGAGTTTCCCCCCACCATGGGTCACAGTTTTCCAGATAACTCAAGAAAGTAATATCTTAAAAGCACATTGTACAATGACATTTAATAAAATTAAGAATAAATCATCTTCGTAGTTGAGAAAAGTGGGAGTATTTTTTCTGGTTTGTAAAAAAAAAAAAAAAAAAAAGCCTCACCCTACATTGCTGGCTCCTCTTTCTTTCTCTATTCCCACTGACATGTCCCATACCACTCTTCTTAACAACTGTGGAGTCTGGTAATCCATACTAATGCCTATTGTCTTACAGACTACTAGTATCTTCCCCATATCCATTATCCCTTCTCCCATGGTTACAGAACTTCGGTTTTATTTGTGGCAATAATGTTCTCAGGTAAAAGACTACATTTCCCATCATCCTTTGTAGTCAGGTTTGGGGAGGCACATGACTAAGTTTTAGCCAATGAGATGGAAGTGAAAGTGTCAGGTGAGATTTCCAGAAAGACTTCTTATAGGTGGCTGACTGTGCTGAGATGAGGGTAACCCCTTTTTGCCTTTCCCTCTTCTCTGTCTTGCTCACTGGAAGGTAGATGTGATGACCAGAGCTCCAGCAGCTATTTTGAACTACGTGGCAAACTTGAGGATAAAAATCATACTTTTAAATGACTTTTTAAATTCTCTGATGAGAAATCACCGTAAGCAAAACTGAAATGCCAAACTCCAGGTTTTGTTTTTGTTTCTGTTTCTTACCAGAGAGAAATAAACTACAGCTGCTCCTCAACTTGTGATGGGGGTTATGTCCTGATAAATAATCCATCCTAAGTTAAAAAATAGCATAAATTGAAAGTGTATTTAGTACCCCAAACTAGTACCCCAAAATGTATTTAGTACCCTGTAAGGTCAAAAAAATTCTAACTTGAAAACATCGTAAGTCATGGACTGTCTGTATTCTTGTTTAAGCCACTGTTGTTTGGGGTTTTAGGCAGATGAACCTAATATTAATTGACACGTCTACTTTTTCCTTCTTTTTTTTTTTTTTTTCTGGCCCCAAAACAAATTCTTGCATTGGTTCGTTTGATTATCTGTTCTCAGAGTTCATTCTACCAAGCAGGGTTGACACAATGCCCCCTCCATAATTTTTAACATAGTTTTCTAAAATATAGAGTCCAGGTGAGTTTGCTCATTAGGGTTAATAAGATATATGCCAATATTCTGATTCTCCAAAGGCATACATAGTTCATTTCAGATAGAGAAAAAACTAATTTTGTGATGACATGTTGCACACTAAGCTTGGCAACCTATCTTACCAATGTGAGAAATTAACAGTGAGGGTGAATGGCTCACTAAGGACTCAAGGAAATGTCACTTTTGTACAGAGGAGATCTGCTTCCTCTTCTTTAGCATATTATTTGAATATCTAATGCTATTTACCACATTGGGCAATGATTTTAGCAAATCTTCTCTTTTACAGAGATGTTTATATTTAAGTCTATATCCTTAGTGCTAAGCACAACACCTGCCAAATGGTAGATGCACAAAAAATATTCACAACTATTTAATAAATTATGTCCTTTATTAGAGGCCTCATTATTAGAGGAACTATCATTCCTATCACCAGTCAAAAATGATGTAGCTTTCAAAAAATCTATCAAAAAATATATAATAATTATGATGGTAATAATAATTACAGAGCACTTTTTCTTTTCTTTTTGTTTTTTTTGTTTTGTTTTGTTTTGTTTTGTTTGTTTGAGGCAGCGTCTCACTCTGTCACCCTGGAGTGGTACAATCTTGGCTCACTGCAAACTCTGCCTCCCAGACTCAAGCAATCACCAGAGCACTTTCTATATGGATTTTTTTCCTCAGTATACATGGGGGATTGGTTCCAGGACCTCCTTCAGATGCCAAAATCCTCCATGCTCAAGTCCCTGATATTAAATGGCATTGAATTTGCATATAACCTACGCATATCTTCCTGTAATTTAAATCATCTCTAGATTACAATGTAAATGGCATGTAAATAGTTGTTACACTGTATTGTTTAGGGAATATGACAAGCAAAAAGTCTGTACATGTTGAGTACAGACACTTTTTTTTCCTCAAATATTTTTCATCCAGAGTTAGTTGAATCCACAGGTGTAGAACACCCAGATACAGAGGGCCAGGACAAACTGTACTAGGTCATTTATTAAGATTGAAAAAACTCTGAGAGAGATTTATGTATTGTGTGTGTTTAGTTCTACATTATGTCTACAGCTACATTCCATGCCCAAGCCACACAGCATCAAAAAAGAAGCCATTTAATTTGGTGCTGTGATACCGAAAGCCCCTCCTCTCCTCTCCACCCACCCCTGCCATATCCAGAACCTGAACTGACTTCTGAATGCCTTGTTGAGTGTACTTTTTGGAAGAAATGCTTTGACCTATGATCTACCTTTCTGAAGCAAAATAACATATGAAGATATAGGGCACTCAAAGTGTGGTCCATGAAAGAAACTCAACTGATAACATTCATACAAATTTCCATCTTCTCCATCTGTAGAAAAAGACCAATGTGTTAAATAACAAATAATGCAGACTATTTTAGGTGTAGGGGAAAAGATACACAGAAGACAGATCTGCCTACAGCTGCAGACCTACCAATAGACAACCCAAATTCAGACATGTGGGATAATCTGGAGGAATTCTAAGATACAGTGGCTGTTCAGAGCATGCCTCAAAGGGGTCTCTAATCACAACGCTGGCCCATTGTTTAGCCCAAGGTACTCTCACTGCTGACTAGAGAACAGCAGCTATCTATGTGCCGGCTAAGAAGCCACTTTCCAATTAACAAAAGTAAACTTCTAAAAAACAGAAAATTGTTTTTTAATAAAACTATTATCTAGGAAATCGTTTTAGGAAAAATCATTTGTTCCGTGCAATGGGAGGGGTTAATGGCCACTAACAACTCGTTCCCAACAAACTTCAGGAGTCAGGCTTTAGTAAAAGACAAAGCATGGAATGAATACATACAGTTTTGTTTAAGCCTAAACCAAACATACTTATAAGAATAATGTTGTTGTTTGTTCTAGATAGCAATTGTAAAGTCAGAAAAATGAAAAGTGCTTTCTTATGTGAATAAAGCATGAATGGAGCCCTCTAACCAAGGGATTTGAACAACTCTAAATCTTCTACCATGATTTGAATGCTGTTGGCGTCTGATAAACATTAGCCACTAGTAAGGGCAAAAATAATCATACAACTCAGAGGCTAATTATTTCTGTAGTTTTCTCAGCTTGTCAGATATTTTAGGGATAAAACTGGAAACACGGGAAGTTCCAAAACTGAGACCGAACCTCTGAGACTTTTAAGACTATCTTGACAAAGACAGGTAAATATTCCCCATGTAGATTACTAGACTGGTTTTAAAGGAAAGGAGTGATGATATTTTGAAGTCCAAGTACCCTTTTCTTCCAACAAATTAGAGCCCATCATTTTCCTGGAACTTTCAAAAGAACGTTAACAAAGTAGGAATCAAATCGCTTTTTTTTTTTTTTTTTTTAAGTTTAGGGCACAACTGGATGGCATAAGTCATTTGGTTTTCCCAAGTAAATCACGAAGTCTTCTGAATAGAAAAGAGATGTAGAGACACATGAGATGTGCCCTTTTCCAACAAGGGGTCACCAAACGAAGCTGTGGATGGCTGAATCTCAGCATCATGGATATGTTTCCTTTAGTCATTGACCTAGTTTAAGAGTAAATACTCCTGTTATGCTTGTTTTAAAATTTCTTGACATGTCTTGTTGGTTTTTATCTGTTTTCAGGGGAAACGATAATATGAACTAGTTTCACATTCCTGTTACTAAGTAATTATCATGATTAAGATCTCCCACTATTTTTCAGAGGTTAAAAAATAATCACTTGGAAATGTGAATTTTCAAAAAGAAAGTTGAGTGAAGAAGTTCTAATTTTCACTCATGTGATCATTCTCAGACACATCTGGTATACCTATTCGCAGATGACACCAATATATAATAAGTATAATAAGTATTTATTAAATTCTGTCTTAACAAACATGTTATATTCCTAATAAGTCTGAACTTCTTAGAAGGGTCAGCATTGTACCTGTTTTGAACATCAGAATGGTATAGAGAACCCATGGCTATAAATGTTACCCTTCTCCTCATCCCTCAATCCCTAATCCTATTATCCTCCTTCCTCAATAGTTATAGGGGACAAGGGCGAATTAAGCTTTGACAGAATTTGTAAGTTAGAAAGCAGAGGAGTAAGTCATAAAAGCAGAACTTATGTCGAAGGAACAGCTTGCCTGTATGAGTCTGGAAAGACTTAGAAGTTCAGGTTCAATTTTGAATTTTCTTTCTCTCTAGTTCTATATGTAGTTTCCCAAAACCTCAAACAGTGCCTGCTAGACCATGGTAACTCACTAAATAACAGCTGAATGACAGCAGATGAGAATACACTCTAGATTCTACCAGATTAAGTTCTATCTCTTCCCAGGCAAGTGATTGAACCTCTCTAACTCCCAATTTTTTCATCTGTAAAGCAAAGTAATAACAAATAGAGTTGTTGCAAAAATTACCTAATACAATTATAGTAGTAATAATATTCCGGTGAACTCTTCAAGCATAGGGACCAGTTTTTCATTAACACATATTAGTATTGTGACCAGAGAACTAGACAAGGAATAAGGGATGTATGGTTTCCATTAGATGTCATTTTAACATCTGTAAGAGTTGTAGCTCTTCCAGACTGAAGCATATAGGAAAAGAAACACACATAATTCAGATGATCAGAGTTTGATGATAAAGTCAAAAGAGGTTATGAACAAATATGTAAGGGCAGAATAATTCAATACAGTGTCAATAAAGTACTTTTAAAGCCAAAGATGAAAGCAAAGAAATGTCCTAAGAGAGATAAATAATAATGAAATCTAATTAATTAGTGAAGCAATTTACCTACAATCTTAATGGGGAGTGTGGAATTCAATTTACCCAAATCGGGAGGAAAAATTAATTAAATGGCCTATCTTGAACCTAGGAGAGGTCAACTCTTAAAAGATAGGAATTCCTTTTGTTTCTGTGACTCTTAAAGGGGACTTAACATGTTAGTTAGCGTCCAGGGAAGGTCCATCTCATTTTTTGACCAACTCCTCTGGTAAATTTGCAGCCAATCTGCTGAAATAGTCACCCCATCTTGGTTGTGACAGTATGATTTTTCTGTCATGGGTTAGTGTTTTTAACCCAAAGATATTTTAGAATGAAGTACAGATATTAGGTAAATCAAATTTAAATTATTAACGTTTTTGTGTTACGTTCAAAAATAGTCTTTGTAATAATTGGGACAATCTGTATATATTTGGTATTTAAAATATTTGTGGCTGGGCATGCCTGTAAGTCCAGCACTTTGGGAGGCTGAGGTGAGCAGATCACCTAAGGTCAGGAGTTCAAGACCAGCCTGGCCAACATGGCAAAATCCCCTCTCTACTAAAAATACAAAAATTAGCCCTATCATAAATACAAAAATTAGATGGGTGTGGTGGCAAGCACCTGTAATCCCAGCTACTTAGGAGGCTGAGGAGGGAGAACTGCTTGAACCCGGGAGGTAGAGTTTGAAGTGAGCTGAGATCGCACCACTGCAATCCAGCCTGGGCAACAAAATGAGACTCCACCTCCAAAAACAATAAATAAATAAAAATGTTTGCAAGCTTTAAAAATGTACTTTATTAAGATACCTAACAAGTTACCCTCTAACAGCAATTTAAATGGGTAGTTGAGTAATTAATTGTAGGTTCGTGATGTTGAGTCAAAAGGTATGAACTACATTGGGATGCTTAATAGAACTTATGAATCACCATCTTTAGAAGTTTAATGTATTAGCTTTACTTGGAATGGTTTAAGTACACTGGAAGGTTTTTCTTGTTAGAGAAATTTGAAGGGCTTTAAAAAGAAAATGGAATATATTAAGCTCATAAAAGCAGTGTACAATAGTTAAAGGAAGTTTATTAACTAGGTTGAAACTAGAATTGGTTAATTAAGGGAGGTTGGTCCATTCAATGTGAGTTGAAGACATCAATCAAAGGCTCCCTTGAAAGTGACTGTTAAAATTACTAGATTTATAAGTAGACTAGGATTTGTAATGTATTCATTCAGAATATTTACTGGGTGTCTGCTATGTGTTAGGCACTATTCTGGGTGTTAGGAATATAGCAATGGACAAAATAAGGGCAAAAACATATCACAATGGGGCCTGGCAAAAACATATCACAATGGAGCTTTAGAGAAAATTTTAAAAACTAAGTTATTAAATTATTTGTTTCAGTATGTTAGATATTAATGATAAAACAAACTGGCCATAAATAGCCTCTCTATTACACACAATTTCTCCTAAGGGACACTAAAAACAAGTGTCTCTATTCATTCTTTTATCACTAATGCCTCGTTCACGTTTAACTCAAAATTGCGTGTAGCTTGAGTGTTGAAACTTCTCCTCTATGTTCTGGAGTTTTTCACATCATTCCCAAAAATATCTGAGTTAACCAAGATTTTCTTCTTAAAATGCAAATCTCTCTAAGGTTAAAGGCTAGGAGATATTTACATCTTCATGTAATTCAATCAGATTGTGTTTTTCCTAACACCTGAGTTAAGGAATAAACTAATAGAGGAAAGAAAGAAAAATTACTTTGGAGGTGAAAATATTTGTGCAGAAAAGGGAAATCTCTGGATTGGGAACATATTAAAGTACAAGGCTGGTAGTCCTCAGGGCATTCGTGAGCATGGGCAAACTGGGTGGCAGGTATAAAAAGAGTGGTGCAAAAATGCCAAGAATTCTCAACTATTTCAAAAGCAGCTTCCACTCAGAAAAGAGTCTTCTTTCCACTTTCCCTGGTGATTATGTCCTCTCAAAACCCAGAAGTCAAAATTGCTTCGTTAAAAATTTCCATTTGGGTAAATAAAGTTTCTGCAAACCTGGCCGGGCGCGGTGGCTCACGCCTGTAATGCCAGCACTTTGGGAGGCCGACGGGGGCGGATCACGAGGTCAGGAGATCCAGACCATCCTGACTAACACAGTGAAACCCTGCCTCTACTAAAAAATATAAAAAATTAGCCGGGCGTGGTGGTGAGCACCTGTAGTCCCAGCTACTCAGGAGGCTGAGGCAGGAGAATGGCGGGAACCCAGGAGGCGGAGCTTGCAGTGAGCCGAGATCGCGCCACTGCACTCCAACCTGGGCGACAGAGCAAGATTCCATCTCAAAAAAAAAGTTTCTGTAAAATGACCTGGAAACTCAAACGATCACTGTGTCCACGGGAAAATGTTTCTTAGTTCTAAGGGTCCACTTGCAACCAGTCTTTTGAAACATGACCTATTCGTAAATTGACTATTGTGCTGATAACCAAAACTCATAAAAATCACATCCAGGGCAGTCCCAGCAAAGTGTAGAGTCAAAGCCCAGTAATGGCTTAAACTGTAAGTTTACTAGGCCAAGCCCAAAGCTAAGAATTCAAGGAGTTTTGCATCCCATACCCATTTTTCAGCTGCCCTTATGCCAGCAGTTAGAATTCACACACTCCAAAACTTCAGGCAATGCTGCTGGCCCCTGTACCATCTCCTCCACCGCCAGCTGACCAACCCTAAGGATTGTGGCTAACTGCACATTCCCCACGTGGATATTTGGGGACCAATCAGAGAGCAGGTAGATGATCTGGGGACAGAATTGTACAGTGGTTAACTCCTCAGGCTCTAGAGTCTAAATGAACTAATTTTAAATCCTAATTACAATTCCCTGGCTGGATGACCACAGGCAGGTTACTTAAATTCTCTGCACCTTGGTTTCCTCATCTGTAAAATGGGGATTATAATAATATCTACCTCTGAGGGTTTTAAATGAGATGACACATGTAGAATAACATCATGAGTGATAGAGTGAGTGCTCACACTCACACATGGGTTCCCCAATTCACAGCAATCACAGAAAAACATTTGTGTCTTCTGGCTCCAGTGTGCCACAAACGTAAAGAGTAATTACACTGACATCTTGGTTGACTTAGGTAACCACTTTCTTACCTCAACATTACTGCTTTGTTTTTTCAACATTAAAGAAACTAAGAAATAACCCAATTTCTATTTGGATTCTGGTCTAATAGCTGACAAGGATTTGGCTTTATTCTAGTGAATAAAAATGTCATGAAAAAGGAGTTATTGAAGAGTTATGAAGAAAAAGTGTAATGCACTAAATGATAGATTTTTTAAATCATCAGATTGTTTTCAGACATTCAGTCCCAAACTGGAACAAACTACCTCTGACAATAATTCCTTAAGAAAATGATTTTTCTAAATCAATCCATATAAACCAGGCTGAGTTATAAAGGAGAAAAATGCATTTAATAATATAGCATTTGATTGTGTATCATCCAGGAAAGGTGTACTGTAAAAAATGTTTTGATTATTAATTGACCGCTGGTAACTTTAGTGTTGTAAATACTTGTATTATATGAGGTAGACAGTTTTAAAAAAACTCTCCATTAGACAGACTTAAAATTTTGTAATAATATTTAAGAAAATGATAACATTATGAAAAAATGAAATATCCGATTAATGCTTAACTTTGTACAACTCGAATATAAACTTTAAAAATATTAGAAATTATAACATTTGAGTGCATATAACGTTTTGTACATTAGGATGAATTGCATGCTGTCCATTTCCTCTTTGCACTTTCAGTCACCTTAAATAAACAAATATATACAGCCTTAACAGAACAACAGTGCATCCAAAGCAAATGTGCATTTTAAATTATTTCTCCTGGCCAAGTCTTTTTTTCACTTAGCATTTTTATATTAGTATTTCTTATCATCCCCACCCTTTCTTTGACAGTTTGTAGTTCTCTGAACCAAACAAGCAACAGGTTTAGATTGGAAGACAGCAAAATCACTTAGGAAGAACTAAAACTTTTTTTAAGGGCTGGTACAAATTCCATTGATTAAACAACTTTATAGTCAAAGATGAGGAAGAAGCTAACTCTTCAAAGGGCCTACTCATGGGCAATGTTTGAAAACAATACTGGTGCAGGCTGGGGGAAAGTTCATGTTTTTGACTATCTGGGTATGGGTATTTCAGTTTCACTGTACTCTGTCCAGCTTCCTCCCAGAAGACAAATTCCACCCCTGTCTCCTTCCTTACTGCCTGTTCCCCATCTCCCACCCCAAGCTCAATGTAACACTTGGCTCTTTTCACAGTTTCTCATTACTAACTTTTAAAAACATTGCCTAACTGATAATTACAATCTGAAACAATTCTTTTGGGGGAGCCCTGGGCTATTGCTGGCTGGTAATCTTTCTGGAATGTCAAAGAGAGGGGAGGGAACTTAGATTTTAAAGAAACTTCAGAGACAGGGACTTGTGTCCCCTTTCATCCCTCCCTTCCCCATTCCTGGCTCCTGGCCTGTCCCTTGATCCCCATCCTCCCTGAGGCCCACCATCTTCCCTCCTGATGGGACTCCTTCTACTTCTTGGTTCCTATTTCCTCCTTTGTAGCTCTTATCTTGTTTTGTTCCCCACTCCTGCCCATTTTTTTTGAACCGGGAAATCACCTTCCCCTTAGAAGAGCATGTCTGAATTTTGGCAAATTCTGTTGAAAGAAATCAACTAGAATCAGAAAGGGTGTTTGCCTGGGCTAATGCACCTCAGTGTCAGCCCCAGTCAGAGGCAGGCCTTGTGGTTTCTCATTATCCTTCAGGGGGTTCCATTTGAACTAATTCTTGTCATTCCATCCATACCAGTTCCCCTTGCCCTTACCAGAAAAAGCAACAATAAAGGCAGAGACCTGGGCCCTCAGGAGTGAGGTGAAGGTTGCCAGTTCCTGGTACTGGAAGAGGCCAGGGCAAAGCTGGTAAACTCCCAGAGTACACAAATGGGTGAGAGGGGCACTCGTGGGCCCACCTCTCTCAAAGCTCTGCTATAGGCAGTACCATTCCTGGTTTAACTATTCCTTTTGCCAGTTTCCCTATCTAACACTTTCTGTGTGGGAGGGCACAAGACATGGGCTATGAGATGGCCAGAGACCCCACCTTCTTTACACCAGTAAAAACCAACCAAACCAAGATGCGGTCAACGGTGATTCTTCCTCCCACATTGTTTCCCTTTTTAAACTGTTATTTTTTCAATCCATGGAGCAGTTGAGAAACGGGTATGCATCTCTTCTCCCCTCCCCTTCTATCAAAACCTGTAAGACACACAAGGAAATCCAAAGCCACAGTAATAGAAACACACACACACACACACAGAACAAAAGAAATCCTCCTTGGCTTGTTTTTCCAGGGTGGCCAGGCAAGGTGTCAAAATCCATATCTCCCTCTGGGCTGGCAGGTAGAAGGTACTGGGAAAGCTGCGCTCCCTCTCTCCCACCAGCTCTCATGTCCAGGCTGTTCCCTCACCCTCAGCCTCCCCTAGCGCCAGCTTCCTCCTCCTCCTCTCTGCAGCCAGGCCTCTCCTGCAAGGCGGACCTTGGCCCCCCTTGGTTCCGGGCCAAGGCAGTGGGAAAGGCACCGCTACCTGCAGCCGCACGACTCCACCACCATGTCCTCGTACTGCTTGTAGACCACATTATTGCCCGCGTCGATGTACAGGATGCTGATGGGAGTCAATTTGGTGGGCACGCAGCAGCTGGGCGGGGTAGAGCCGGGATCCATGGAATTCATCAGCGTCTGGATGATGGCGTGGTTGGTGGGCTCCAGGTGCGAGCGCAGCGGGAAGTCGCATACACCCTCGCAGTGATAGGCCTCGTACTCCAGGGGCGCGATAATCCAGTCGTCCCAGCCCAGCTCCTTGAAGTTCACGTGCAAGGGCTTCTTGCTGCAGCGTAGCCTGGACTTCTTGCCGTGACGCTTGCCATGGCGGCTGGCGAAGGCCGTGCGCCGCCGCCGGCGGCCGGGCGAGGGCAGCCAAGGCCCGGCGTCCGGGGCGCCCGACGGCGGCGGCCATGACCCCTCGGCGCCCACGCCCGGGCCGGCAGCCTCCGCCGACCCCAGCTGCTTGCGCATCTCTGCGAACAAGTTCTTGCGCTGGGATCTGGTGAACACCACCAGCAGGGCCCGCTCCTGAGGGGGCCGCACCCTCCGGCCGAAGCCCAGACTCCGCAGGTCCGGGGGTTGCGGTTGCTGGGGTCCCCGCGCGTGAGTCTCGGCCTCCCTGGCGTCCGGCTCGCCCCATGCGGCCCGCAGCTCCAAGCACAGCTGCTTCCAGGGCTGGTGGCGCAGCCCCTGCCACACGTCGAAGACTTCCCAGCCGGCCGGCGGCGCCCCCTGCGGGTCCAGGGTCCGCGCGTCCAGCAGCAGGGGCGAAAGGCACGGAAAGAGCTGCACGTGGAGCGGCCCGGCTGGTGGCCCCCAGGGCGCTGAGGGCGCCTGGCGAAACAGCCGCAGCTCCGCGCCCACCAGCTCTTCTTTGTCTGAGAGCATGGACACATCAAACAAATACTTCTGTCTCCGGAGAGGAGTGTGCGAGAGATCGTCTGCGAGATAAAAAATAATTACAGTCAGTTTCACTTAAGGGGGAGATCAGCCCGGTGCTCTTCGGCCGCCCCGGGAGGAAAAGGGCGGGGAGTGGGGGCAGGTCGGCCGGGGAGTCCAGCTTGCCCGACCCGGGGCCTGACCACCCCAGCTTCCCATCTGGCTGGTGCATGGCGCGGGGAAGGGGGCGCGCCAGGGCAGGCCCCCTCCTCCGGGTCAGCTCCGGACTCTCAGGGCGGAAGTCGATGGCTGCTGGCGAGGCGGCGGCAGCCTACCGTGTTTTCCCCCCAAAAGGCTTCGTAACCACTAATGTGCCCTTTGTGGTCTGGAGCCTGGGCCGTGCTTCCCCCAGACCTCCTCCAGGCTGCGCTGGCTGGTGCTCGTTCACGTCTCAAATGTCACCTCCTCCAAGTAGCCATCTCTGACCACCCTGATCTAAAGTAGCCTCTCCAGGTCCCTATCACAGGACTGGCTTGATTATCTTCCCGGTACTTAGGATTATCTACAATTACCTTGTTTATTTTTATCTCCTTAGTAGTCTGCCTTTCCCAGAAACACTCTGCCCGCCTCCACCAGCCCACAGGAGCTAGGCCGATGTCATAGTCCGCCTAGCTCCCCTCAGTGCCTACGGCGGTGCCTGACCTGGAGCACACGCCCGTCGGTTAAGTGGGAAACTTCTACCGCAGTGAGTCTTAATCTGGCTCACTAAAATGTCCTGGAGAACTGAAAAACTTCCAGGGCCAGGGCTTGATTCAGCCTATTGAGTCAATGTCTAAGGACAGGACTGGGCATGGGGTTTTGTTTATTGTTTGCTTTTTTTTTTTTTTTTTTTTGTTAACTCCAAGATGATTTAAAGGTGCAGTTCTAGTTTAGACTCACTAGTCTGGGGAAACACTGCTGCCCATCAGGCGGCTTGGGTGGGTCCAACAGTGCAGGCAGAATGAAGAGCTGGTGAGGGATTTATTTCTGTATTCATCAATCATTAAACAACAAACAAAAGGGCAATGAAGTTTCAGAAGTATTGGGGACAGGGGGTGAGAAGTGAACAAACACACCTTGCATCTGTCCATTGAGAGCATCCTGCAGTCAATGAGAAAAATATGTACCTGGAAGGCAGAAAACCTCAGCCAGGGACAATTAGATACACACACACAGAGAGAGAGAGAGAGAGAGAGAGAGAAAGAGAGAGAGAGACTTTCCCATCTCTCCTCCCACTTCCAATCTAAAATTCTCTCGCTTTGCAACTATTCCTGAAGATAAAAGGTTTGGTCATAAGTGAGAAAAAGAAATTTAGGACAGGTGAGGTAGGGGAGTATAACAGGCTTTTAAAATCCAAGGCAAATTCTTCAGAACCAAGGCAAAACTGGACTTCTTTTTTGACACATTTGTGCACGAAGCCAACACCACTTCAATGTGCAAGGCGGAAAGCTAACCAGATTTTCCTGGGCTGCCTTCCCATAAAATATTTACAACCTAGCAAATACAAAAATCCCCAAAGCCCCCAGCCTTCCCCAGAAGCTAGTAAAGTTTGGGTAGATTTCAATAGTAAAAGTGTCACTGGGCCCAGCATCCAAGTCTCTGTACCAGTCCAGATGTAGCCCGGGGGCGCTGGCTCTGGAGCCTCAGCCACACCCAGTTTGTACTCGGGGCTGACCGTAGCATTGGCTGGTTCAGTCTTACACACATGCCCCAACCTGAGATGGGGTGTGGGAAGGGTTAGAGAGGTGAAAAGGGAAAAGCTGCTGCAGGCAGTTGATTTATGGAAGCCAAGACCTTCAAACCGACCAGGGTCACATTAAAATCAGGGGGAATTCAGCACACTTTCTTCTCCTTCAAAGAAACCTGTGTCTGACAATGCTCAGCCACCACCCAGATCTCTGGACCTACTGCCTTAGGCTTGGCTTCCTGCCTCTCTCCCCAAACTAGCGATGAGATGAGAGCAACAAATCTAAGGCACTTGCTGCACTAGCTAAATGTTGTTAGGGATAACATATTTCTAATCTATATCCACCTGCACAGAACAGTTCTGAAAGGTAATTACTTGTATTATTCTCATTTTACAGATGAGAAAAACAAGGATTGGAGAAATTAAGGTATTGCCAAAAGTCAGACAGCTAGAAAGTGATGAAGCTAAGAGCCACACTTATGTCTATTTAATTCAGAGTTGAAACATTTAGCCCCTAAGCCCCATTGCCTCTCCACTGTAGTCCAGGTACTAGAGTCTAAAAGTAACCAGAAGTGGCCAGTGTATAAGGGGAAAAGAGTCCAAATTATTTGCAGGGCTTGCTAGGAATAAAATCTAGGCTCCCTTAGGAAATCATTTCCATCTTTGCTTACACAACTCTTGAGATGGTTTGCCACTGGCTGCAGTGGATTAGGCAGGTGTAAAGAATTATGATTTATTTCTCTCTCATGCAACATGGGAGAATCAGCCTGCTTTTGCTTTTACTCTTTAAAAAAATATATATGTGGGTCAATAAATGATTAATTTGCACAGCTGAGTTAAAACTGAGGCAAGCATCTGTAGAGAAAGATCTCTTACTGATTCTGCAGCCTTAGGATTTCTGATGATCTTTCCAGCAAGACCAGCCCACCCCTACCCTTTCCAGGTTTCAGTGCAAGAATGCAAATGGGACTTCAGCTAATTATCTGTTCTCTTCCTACACCAGCTCTGTCACTTACTTCAAGGGGCCTCACCTGTGTGCATGTGGCCACTCCAGCTCACAGCTTAAAGCTGTGCACAGTTTCACAGGTGCACACATCAGTGTTGTGATCTACCTTCGGGGAAACTGAATGGATGAAGAGTCTGTCCAGACCCTGGAAGTGAGCTTAGGGATATTTGGGCAAGAATTCTACAGCCCAGGTATCTGGAGCTTGGCCTGGAATAGTGACTCTTAAAGCCACTAAATCTGCAGTGGTCTTTAAATCTGAATCATCAGCATCTCATAGGCACTTGCTAGAAATGCAAATTCTCTCTGGCTCTAGAGGCTTGTGGTAGGGTCTAGAATTTGCATTTCTAGTAAGCTCCCAGATGATTCTGATACTGCTGATCCAAGGAATTACTCTAAGAACCACTGATCTAAGTGGGGGTTGTCCTCTAGGTTCTTTGAATTCACAATCAAGTAGGGAGGAGCACCAAACAAGGTGCTGCAAAGCATAGGGCCAGGGCAGCATCTAAGGCAGTACTCACCAGGACCAAGTCAATTCTACCTCTCCCAGCCCATTCCTGGCCCCCAAAGCCACCCCCATTTTTTTATCCTTTCAGCTACAAGTTCTTTCCCTGGGTCTCCAGAACCTCTAACCCCTAAACAGAAGATCCAAGAAGGTGGCTCCTCTGTGCACCTCCCCTGCAGACCACATTCCCCACCTGTCTAAACCTGCATCACAGAAATAGCTCACAGGAGGCATCCAATCTGAGAAGTGAATATAACACCATGCACTGTTACCCTGAAGACACTTTCCCTGCTGCATGCTGACCTGGCATCACAGAGCCTGGCTCAGCTGCCATGAGCCATCTGTGGGCAAAAAGCCAGCCCTTCATACTCCCTTCCACAAGCCTCCTCTCCCTTTAAGTCTTGTATAAATGAAGACTGATGTCATCAAATGATCCTCTCTCCCACCCCTTTGACTAAAAAACCATACACTTATCACTTCAAAATCTGTGGCACTTTCCTACATCCTGGAAGTGAATCCTATGCTTTGGGCTCTTAAATTGAAATTGACCAGAAATACATGGTGGAAACTTTTTATTTCCCTTTTACTTTGCATCAACCTGGTTTGTTACAGCTTATTCACACCTCTGCTAACGTGTTTGCTGAATATTAGACATACAAACATTTCCAGTTACAATTGCTGGATTTGGGCTTATCTTCTTTCCCTGGCAGGTGCATAGAGAAGGGAGGGGGAAGAGAGAGAAATAAGAAGGAAGGAACAAACCGTGGCATATTAGAAGATACTCCTTCATAATGGTCAACAAGTTGGTAAAAGGCTGAAAGCACTTCAAACATATATTTCTGGTGTAGAATTTAGGAAAAATTTAAAAGAGGGGAGATGTTGGTCAAAGGGTACAAATTTTCAGTTAGAGTGAATATAAGGTAAAAAATAAAATTTTAATTAAAAAAAAGAAACCAAGAGAAGAAATGGTACCTATTTGCAAGGTGAGTACCATTGCACCCATTTTAAATAAGGAAACTGGCTTAGAAACGAAAAGGGCATCTGTTCACGGTCACAGTACATGGTTGGAGAAAGTTGGAGTCGCAAACTCCAGAGCGGAAAGGAGAAGATGCCCGCAATGCCAAAGGCCAGATGCCCGGGGAACCTCAGCCCCAGGAGGGCGGCATGAGGGAGCGACACGCAGCTGCAGGACTCTGTGCGCCTGCCCACTCCAGCCTGCCCACTCCAGCCCCAGTGCCTTCTGCTGGGGGCTACTTCCTTGAGCTAGCCTGTAGAGGGTTTCCAAAAACCAGAAACTTCCTTTGGTTGGAGGTGGGAAGGGCCCGGCATTGCATTTTCCCAAGACATCTCTGAGATATATACTCAGCTTGAGGTGACTTTTGAGAGTCCTAGTTGGATTTTGTCACTTGCCTGGCTGTGCACCCACGGTTCCAGCTCTCCAGATTTGCAGGATTCTTGGCACGGCTGACTTTGGGTTCCACGAGATTCCTCCGCGCGCAACTGGCTCACATCTCTGAGTACGAAGTGACCCCGGATAGTTACTGGTCAGGCGTCCCGCCACGCCTCCCAGCCATGTTCTCCGGTGGTGGCACAGGCCCCGCGACTAGGCCACTGTTCAGAAAGTCGAGAAGATAGTGGACTTTCCCACCCCCAACCCCCAGGCAGGGAGAATCACCCATCTTTGCAAGAGAAACTCTAGGCACCTTTCCCTTACCCCCTCATTTTAGAGCCAGCAGCAGCATTGAGCGCTTGTAGGGCACCACCTTTGTGCTAGGCACGTGCTCAGAGCTTTAATGGTCTCTCACTGAATCTTCATAGCGAACGTCTAAGGTCAGGCCTACTGTGATACTCACTTATGGATGAAGAAACTGAAACTCTAAGAGGTATCTTGCCCATTGTCTTGAAACTAGCAAAGGAACAGGTGTTGAAGGTCCTAATTCCAAGTGCCCTGATCCCAGTCCTGCAGCCATGCCTCTCTACCAGGGTCCTGTTTGGGCAGGCAGCCAGGAAATAGGACATACCTTCATCATCAATGTAATCAAGGTGGGCTGGCTGGGTCCCCCCAGGATTTTTTCTTTTCTTTTCTTTACTACAAAGAAGACCTCCAAGCTCAAAATTCATGACTGGGTTTGGAGTCATTTTCTCAACTAGGTCTCTCACCTTCAGCACTGCACTGAGGGGGCAAAGTCCATCAGGTTGGAAATAGAGCCAGGTGTACTGGGTGAATAAAAATGAGCCACCAACCCCTCCCCCTGGAGTGTGAAGGGCTTTAAGGGGAATCTGTGTGCCCAAGGAGATACTCATCCTGAGTCAGGCCTCTGTTGAGATCTGAGCTTTGCAAGCTGCTGATGCATTGCTAGCATTCTTACTGAGATGTGAGTTCAGGAAGCAATCCATACAACTCACCCTTTCCAGGGTGCTCTTTCTTAACCCCAGTACTCATGCCTGCCCCGCCCCACCCCCCCCCCCCAGCATAATAATCGTAAGAGCAAACACTGATGTAGCACTAAATCTGTGCTGGGCATGATCTAAATTCTCAACTTGTAGTAACTCATTTAATCCTCAAAACCACTTCTGAGACAGCCATCATTCTAAACTAAAAGAGACAGCTTGAGTAACTGGCTCAAGATACTAAGTAGTAGAGCGGGCAGTCTGGCTCCAGTATCTGTGCCACCACCCTAGACATCCTAGCCCTGATCTCTGTGCCTTGTAGAAACCCTGAGAAACTCTTCCATGCTCCCCGTGCCTGGAGGGAGGGCATCAATGCCTGGCCGATGAGAGCCACTCACTTTAGCAGAACTGCAGCAGTCATTCCTTCAGCAGAAGAAATGTCGATGACTGGACTTGTGAAAGAATTTAGGAGGAAACTTAACAGGGCTACAGAGGGGTGCAAATGAGATAAGGTGTGAGAGAAAGACTTCTGAACGCAAATGTCAGTCATTACTGACAATGTGGAATGAGCATAGGAATTTAAAGTCTAAGAGACATAAATTTGAGTCCTGATCTGTGACTTAGTGGCTGGGTGACCTTGGGTAGACTGGGTCACATAATCTCTCCCAGCTTCATATGCCTCAGCTATAAAATGAGAGAGAACCACCTCTACCTTGCAGGATCATTGTAAAGATCAGAGTCAAAGTACTCAGGGATGTGCATGGTATGTAGAAACGTTCAATGAATGCAGCCAATATTTCTGTAACTACTTACATCTTCCAGGGGAAAGTGCACCTGTCCTCCTCTTGACTTCCTTTGAAATCCAGTTCTCTGGACTTCAATCCTTGTGGTCCAGGTGTCTCCACAAGATTCCAGAAGTGAGTGGAGGAAAGGTGCTAGGAAGCATGAGAAAGATGAAGACGCTTCCAGTTCCTGCTTATCTTAAGTCAAGTGAAAGTCAAGGCTCATGGAGGCTGCAGCATCACCTCATCATCCCAGTTCTTCTCAGTCCTGTGAGGCCATATCCCCACTGCTGTCCCTCCCACAGTGCCAGGTGAATAGACAACCTCCACCTCAGCCACATCAAGGATCAGGCCCTTCTTGTAGGTTTCCTCTTCTGCAGGGGTCAAGGCCAGTGACAGCACTTGTGCTAACCCAAATGATTGCCAGGCTGGCAGTGCAGCCCTGAGAGGCCTGAGGATCCATTTCTTTCCCAGCTTTGGTATCCTTTTGTGGGGGCACAATCTGACCACAGGGCCAGTCTGGGGTGGGGATAGAGAGGCAGATGTTACTGATCTTCACTTTACAAAGGGCCAGACACATATTGATGGGGAGGGCTGCAATGGAGGACCCCTTGGGCTGCAGCATGAGGCCAGGCCTGGGTGCTTGTCACTTTTGAAGGAAGGTTTCATTGGCAGGTCTGTCCTCAGTGTGTGTTCCTTCTTATTGCACACTCACCAGTCCAGCTTTTCTCATGTCTCTTGGCTTCCCCAGAGCCCTCCCCAATAGCTTGCCCTGTATTTCTCCTTCCAAAGACTAGAGGGGTCCAAGGCGAGTCTTCCACGGAGTCTTGGAGAGGCTTTTCCACTCTCTCCCTCAGGCCTCCAGATGTAGGCTCTTCTCTTCCTGAGGGGCCTGGGCCTTGTAGACTCCACAAGTTAAGTGGTTCTGGTGGCCTGCCTGGATCCCTCAGAGAAATCCCAGTATTGGTATAGCAAACTCTGGCTCAAGGTGAGGCAAATGAATGAGAGTGGAGAGAAAGAAAAGAAAGGGGATCCTCGAATCCCACTCAACTGAAAACAGCTTCGCACCCCTCACCTCGGGACCTCAGCATGGCCTTTAATGGCCTTAGCTCTAACCCCAGGATGCGTGTTTCTGACAAGCAGTGATGACTGGAGAGGAGCCCTCTCCCCTGAGTGCTGATCACCGCATCAGGAGCTCCAAGGCGCTTTAGGGAAACTCCTTTTGTCTTTAGAGGATGAAACAGATTCATTTACAAAGTAGTTTTCCTGAACTTAGTTAATGACCCTGATGGCCGCGTGCTCTCTTGAAGGGCCAGAGAGGCAAAGCTGAGATCAAGGACACTTCACTGTGCTTCTCTTTTCAATGGGGTCCCATTCTGGGCTCCCGACCACAGCGGCTCAAATCTTAATTTGGCATCACTACAGATGAAACCCAAACCGAAGCTCTCGTACTGTTCCCGCGGTGAGCGCTCCCTCCCTCCCCATCTCACCGCGGCGGCGCACGCGGCCTACCCTTCCCCTGGGGCCCGGACCTAGGGGGTTGGCTAGAGGCGGCCTTCCCTGCACTGTCGACCGGTAAGTCACCCGGGAGCCTAGGGGAGCAACCAGGTCCTCCAGGAAGGCTAGGGGAGTGGAAATGGAGGAATCCTCAAGCTGCCATCGGAGCTGGAATATGATCGGGAGGCTTGGCTTAAGTTTGGAAATCAAAAGTAGAAGGAAGGGTGTCCATTTTATGCGGCTTCCACTCCCTGACCAGTTCTGAGGTTGCAGCGGGGGACGAGGGTTCAAACTGGCTTGTAGTCGCGGGGAGGATATTGGACTCAGTGCGCAGGAGAAACCGCTGTGCTGTGCCCTTTAAAGTGCTGGGCCGGGTGCAGCCTGGGAGGAAGGGAGAGCCGCAATCTCTGTCTGCGGCGTTCATATAGGTCTGACTTTCGAAACAATTTAGCAAAATGAGATTCGTGGGCCTTAGTCTATGCTTAGTTAATTTCCCTCCACACTGAGCTTCGGAGCGGCAGTGGGCTGGGAAGTGGAGTGGGAGCTGGACCAATTTGCCTAGAAGTCAGGTTTGGAAAGCAGGCGCACCGATTCCCCTGAACTCCTACGTTATTCAGGGATGCCCTCCGCACCCCACTAAAGCCAATCCCCTGCGCTGCCCCTGTTCCCGCCCTCTGCCCCTCTCCCCAGGCAAAACCGGCCTGGACTAGAGGCCCGCCCCTCGCCTCTTTCACGCCCACTCTCGGGTCCCTAAACCGTGCCCCGCCCCCAGGCGCCGGGGCCACTAGCGCCGCAGCGCGCGCTTCCCTAGGAACGTTGTCCAGCGCCGCCCGCCGCCCGCCCCTTCCAAGCTCTTGCAGCCCCTCACCCCAAGTGGACCCAACCCTCAGTCCCCAGCAATGCTAATGGACTGTCTTAGAAGGCAGAGAACGGCAACCCTGGAACCCATTAGTCCAGGGAGGACCTATTTAATTTCTGTAAACAGGAGATACTATTTAACAGACTTTGAGCTTAAAAATAAACAGCCAGGGCTTGGGGTGGGGGATGGAGGGATGTCAAGCAACGGAATGGCACGGTGAATCCACATTCCGGCATTCCACACCTCAAGGGCTCGGCTCGATTCAGTCCCCTGGTCCAAAGAGCGTCGTTTGACCCGGGTTATTCAATACCCGAGGGGTTATCGAACTAATGCCCTTCCTTTTACTTAAAAGCGCCCAAGGATTATTGTTGATTTGCTCTGGGGCCTTTGGTGCACGCAGTAGTCCTAGCAGGAAACAAAAATTCTTGTTCTGCCCTGTTTCTATCATACCATCTTCCTCTCCACCTCTCCACCTCTCCATCTCATTCCCTTCTTCCTTCTCCCCCACCGCCCCAGAAAGACGTCACCACGTTCGAGGAGGTGTGTAAGAACCCCAAGGACTCCAGCTAAGAAAAACATGTGGTGTTAGGGCCTCCGATGCAGTGCCCTGCGTTCCCCGCGGGTCCAGGTGACACGCATCCTCCGGTCGGAAAGAGGAGCTTTCAAGTCCTTATTGAATTGGGGGGTGGGGAGGGAGGAGAAGAGGGATTCGCAAGGCCTGTAGTGATCTGTGGTTTGAGTGACTTTTTTCTTTTAATGCGCAGAAACCACAAGGATGTTTGAGCAAGTTTTTAGATCCCCTCCCCCACCGGCAACTCCACCGCGCAAACTCCCAGAGGCCCGAGAGCCTCCCGCGTTGAGGAAAACGCTATGTCGGTCTCAGATTAGCCTACTTTTGCCAAGGAAACTCGCCAAGAATCCCTGCGCAACCTGCGCTCTCGCTGTAGAACGTACTAGGTGGTCTTTCTTGCTCTCTTTTTAGAAACTTCTTGCTTTTCCCTGTAAGGCAGACCTTAAGGCCTTAAGGATTGGAACTGCAATAACTGATGTTTAACAGCAAGTCAGTGGCTAAGAGTTTGGTCTGTGGCCTTAAATATGCCTTAGTTATTCGAACCAGAAGAGCAAAACAAACTTTTAGTTTAAGACTTCTTTCCCTTACCCCCGGGCTTTTTGCAGGACCTTCCAGTTCACCTGGCTGGAGGAGGAGGAGGACCCTGAACCTGGACGGTGGCGCAAACTCCGTGTCCGCGCCCATGCAGGCGCACCCTCACACGCACACACTTGAACGCTTAGCAAACCTTTTCCAAGGCTGTTCCCTCTTTCCGGGGAAATAAAGCCTAGATTGGAACCTTCTGCCCAGCTTCCTCATTTGGCCGTCTGGTCTGCATTAGTGTTTTTATAAGGGACTCAAACAAATCGAATACAAGGTCACCAAATAATTAACAGTTGTGAATTCCCTCCGTCCCCATTAAAATACTTCCCTGCTTATATTTCATTTTCGGTTTGCCAACGACAACAGGGTACCGGCAAAAACACTGCCGAGTTGATTACACCACTCTGCGGCCCAGGTCCACCCAGAAACCCGCTGTTTTGCATAACATGAGGTACCAGATGAACTTCAATCGCGAGGGAACTACGCAACTCTCTGAATGCCCTACCCACAGCCAGGCTATTCCCAGAACGGTCCTGCTCTGCCCTTTGATAATCACGACCCAGAAGGTGAACGGAGAAGCCAACAAACAATCAGTGGCAAACTGTCCTGACAGTTATTTCTAGGGCATCAAGTTCTTCAAGGATGTTCCCATCTCGTTTTGATTTTTATCTGTTCCTTACCGCCTCCTTTTTGAGAGTATTATTACAACAAGAAAAAAGTAAAGGGTATTCTTATTTCAAAGTAATCTGGAAACCTAACTCACAGTAATAGTCTTAGAATTATTTTGGTTCTCTCATTCTTGAGAGTTGTTTTTTCCCCTTGTTGAAATTATGTGGCACTTTTCACTACATAAACTGAAAGTCTGAGTCTCTCACTCTCTCTCTCTCTCTCTCTCTCTCTCTCTCTCTCTCTCTCTCTCTCTCTCTTGCTCTTCCTCTCTATCTCTCAGCCCTGCTGAATTCATAGAACTAATTGTCTGGCTTTCTCAGGCCCCAGGGCTGGGGGTCCAGGGCCCCAGGACTAGTAGCCTTTTAATGAGTTATTTCATGAGCAAATTGTAATTTCACCATATCCAACTTTGTCCATTCTCATCCCATGATGGCACTGAAACACATATGCACACACCTTCTCACCTTTATGGATCCAACATCATTTTAAAAGCACAATATAAGAGCATTTTTTAAAATCAGGGATAACATGGTTTGTGCCTCTGCTAAAATAAGAACAGGAGGAAGCAAGGCACACCAATATTCAGACCCTCACATCTAGTTTCACTCACACTCCTAACTCGGTCTTAAGTGACTGCAGACAAATTATTAGACTGGGGGAAAATCTTTCCATTTTTTGACTTCCGCTTCTTGTCACCATCCATTAGAAACCACCTCACCCCTTAAATTATCTATGCAGTGCTCTAGTTAAATATGCAGGGTCTCGAATCTTATATGAGCCCCACCTCTCACTAACTGTGTGACCTCAAGCAACTTGCTTAACTCCTCTGTCTTCTTTACTTCACCTGTAAAACGTGGTGGTGATAGCGTTTTCCTAGGAAGTGGTTGTGATAACTAAGCGAAATAATTCATGTAACAAAATTTAGTGCAATACTTGGTACACAGTAAATTTTCAATAAATCGCGATTACTATTACTCCTAGGTGTCTGGAGAGCATACTGAAAGAAGGGACCTGTTTTAGGTTTTTGTTGTCGTTGTTGTTATTGTTGTTGTTGTTGTTGTTATTGCAATAAGTTCTCCTCCTGGAGGATAGGGAGAAGTGGCCCGGGATGGGGTAGTACAGAACTTGCTTTCTTTATAAACCTAAAGCGTCCTTCATTCACTTTGGGCAGAGTTTATGCCTGCTCTCCCACTCTCAACCATAGGCTTCAGGTGTAACTTTGGGGTTTCCGGGGTACGGAAGGCTTTTTACAGAGCATGTTGCCCATGCCTCCTGGACTGGCTTCGGGGCTCCTTTCCTTTCCTTCGCTCCTCCCCTTGGGGGACCCCTGGCTCCTCCGAGCCAGGCCAGCCCCATTCGACGGCGATTTAAATATCCCTTAGGCGAGGCGGCAAGTTAGCGCTGCTGGCCCAGCTCTAAGCGGGCCACTGCTCTTTCCTCCTCGCCAGGCTGTCCACGCTTTGGGGGAGGGGACCTTAGGGGGTTTGGCGCGGTTAAGAGCCCCACGTGAGAGGGGCGGAAGTCCTCGCCAGGAGCCGGGGATGCGCGGCTGGCGGGTCCCTTCCATCACGGGAGACGAGACACCGTTTGATGTGTTATGACATGAACCCTCAATTAGATCGCTGAGTTGAAACACTCCAATCAGGGGCCCGATGCTAAGCAAGCCCCGGAAGGTCCAGCCTGAGGTCACCGCCGGTGACACATCAAATCAAAATCAGTGAGAGGGAAAGTGAGGCTTTCCCTTTATCAAGCTGGGGCTGCAGCCAGCAACGCACCCCCTCCTCTACGCACCCCTCCCGCCCGCGGCTCCGCACTCCTTCACCCCCGCGCGGCGTGCGACAAGCCGCACCGCCTTCCCAGTCAACGAACTGCCTTTCTTCGCATTTTCTGGGAACCTGGAGACGCCGAGGAGACCGCGCCTTTGAAGCTGCGGTCCGGGTGGTCATGCAGCGTCTCCTCCCGCTGTGGACCGCTCGCATCCCCAGCCCTCGACGGCATTCCGGGGTTGTAGCGGGCCTTGTGGATCTTGGTCCTGCTAGTCTGGAGGCCTTGGCTCGGGAACAGAGGCCTCCCCAGACTCGGTGCACATGCAATCCCTCCTCTATCTCCAGGATCCGGGGCTCACAGCGCAGTGGCGGGGGTGGGGGTGGGGAAGCTACAGGGCAAACTAGGGTAAAGTGATTTCTCGTCTACGCCGGATTTGGGGCCCCCCAAGACTTCTCCCCAACCGTTGTCTGAATGCCACAGGCTCCCGGAGACACCTCCGAACAGCCCTCAGGGTCTTTTGGTCCTGTGCCAAACTCACAGGGCCCAGCGAACCAGTTAGGGTGCCCACTTGGGGGAGGGGCGGAGATTCTTGCCACTTTATTCCCAGGCAAAGAAAATCCGCGCCCAACCGCCGGCCAGCCTAGGCCTCTGGGACTTCTCTTGAGGAAGGGCCTCTTGAGCAGTCTTCTCTGAGCTTCCTTAGCCTCCTTCCGCAAGTGTAGTACAGAAAGTGCACGATTAACAGAGGACTTGGAGGTAGAGAAACAACTGTAGCAAGGCGTGCGTCGTAGGGAGGGTTGGTGAGCTGCACCGGCAACACGGAGGCCAGGGACTCAGTTGCACCACTACGAAGAAGCCACGTGTCTTTGCAAAGGTGACTTTAGTAGTCCTAAAATCACCATAAAATACCCGGCGTTAATTTGCCCTCTGGACCTTTCAGCAGCTCATGAACCTCGCTGACCTCAGGCTGCAGCGGCTAACCCGACGTGGGCAGGACCCTGGAGCAAGGAGCGCGACTACGAGTGAGAGGCGGGGACTGGAGCCGGGGAAGAGCCTGGGGCTGGGATAGGGGGGCGGGCGCCGTTAGCCTGCTCTAAAAAGCTTAGGAGATGTGCGAGCACCGAGGGTAGCAGTGGCTGAAGCAGCTACCGAACCCCGAACCCCAGCGCTGCAAGGTTTCTGGGCAACCCCACTTAACTGGGAGCAGGTCAAAGTTACGGAGCTAAGTCTAGGGAGGACGGAGGAGTGGATATCTGCCTAAATCTCATTTATCCCCTCATTTTCTTCCTTCTCTTTCCCCTTCCTTTCCTTTTTCTCCCTTCCTTTCCTGTCTCCTTCCACATTATTGTCTCTCTCCTTTAGGAGCTGAGTTTCCGATGCCTGTGGATCCTTCCCTAATTTCTGGGACCAGAGGTGGTGCGAAGTTTTCTTGAGGGCACTGGTCACGCTGCAGATCAACGCCGGTGACAAGAAGGGGCCGCAAGGGTTTCCGCAGACACCCACACATGCAGGCGCCCCCACAGAGGGTACCAGGGATTTCCCCGACCCCCACCAGCCCCCAGGAATAGCGCAGAAAGAGGAACGTCGCCTGGCTGAGAAAGGTGGATGGGCTACTGGTGTACCTTTGTGTATTAAGTACCCACAACCTCCAAACTTAGCCGTCCCTGTCTCGGCTCGCCCAACTGCTGCTCCGCATCTGCAGAAACCACTCGGGTTGAGGCCTCGGAGCAGCCGGGAGCGCCACGCTGGAGCAAAAAAGCCGGAGGGTGCAGGGCTACAGCGCGGCTGACCACCTCCGCACCCAGTGCGGGGACCAACCGAGAACCCGCGCGGCGTCAGGACCAAGGGGCTGCCCGACGCCACTCGTGGACTAGCTCCTCAGACTGTGGGACTCGCTAGTGCCGGCTTTGCCCAGGGCTTTCCAAGGCTCTCTCATGCCCTAGATCTGCCCCAGCAGCTCAGGCCTTGAACTGCAAACCCAGTATCCCGAGACACCGATTCCATCAGTCCCCATCCCGACCCCTCTCCAGCCGGGTTCATCCGCCTGCTGCCTCCCGTCCTCCTCGTTTCCCCCACCAGCCACCAGACAAGCGGCAACCACGCCGCCTTCTGCAAAAGAGGAAGAAGGAAAGAAGGGAGAGAGAAAAAAAGAGGGGGAAGGAAGGGAGGATTAGAGACTGATAGAATCTGCAGCCGCATTCAGAAACTTACTTGGGCTTGAGAAAAACAATTTAAGAAAAGTAAAAGGGAAGTGTCCAGAGTGGGAAGGGAATTCACAAATGCAGCCTCTGGCGGGAAGAGTGCCCTGGCTGCGGAGCTCCAGCAGGAAGGGAGTCGAGCGTCTTGTTTGCCACTTACCTAGTCCCCTGTCTACAAAGCTGGTGATCGTGTTAGCCGACTTGGAAGACTGGAAAAAGCTGGCATTGATACCCAGCTTCTCGGCGATGGAGTAAGTCCTGTAGATTGACAGCATGTACTCGTGGGGCACCACGCGCGGACCCCTGCCTGGCGGCTCCTGCGCCCGGGGCTGCTGAGCCTGGGGCTCGTCCTGAGGCCGCCGCTGTGGCTCCTGGCCCTCCCGGCCCGCGTCACTCTCGCGCGGCGCCCGCTGCATCTTCCCTTCCTTGCGGCTCCGCATGCCCTTGGTGGAGCTCAGCTCGGCGGACGACGAGGAGGATGAGATGGAAGCCTGCTGGAAACCGGGCAAATCCCACAGAAAACTGATGAGGAAGACGGCGGAGAGCAGGACTCTGGGAGTATCCATGGCGGGCAAGTGGCTGCGTCTCCCCAAGAGACGGTGGCGGCAGCGCAGGACGCGCGGGACACGGAGCGGCTGGACAGCGGCCGGGGCCCGGCTCCTCGGGCGGACTCGGAGTGCGAGGAGCCGGGTCCCAGCCACACAAACCCCGGCCCCGCCACGCCCCCTCCCGCCCCTTGCCGGGAGGGGAGGAATGGGAAGGGAGGGCAGAGGAGGGGTGGGGAGGGTGGGAGGAGAGCCGGGTGGTGCGGGCCGGAGGTGTAGGGGAGAGGGGCCGCGGTGCGCCGGTGTGGCAGGAAGACGCAGCGCCCCCGCGGGACGCGCGCGGGGTTGCCGGGCGGTGCGCGCGGCGCGGGCCGCAAGCGCTGACCAGGGGAAGGCGGGCGCGGCCGGCCCATGGCGGAGGAGTAAAGGCTGGCCCACTGCGCCAGGGTCCCCCTCGAACTCCCGGAGGTGCGGTCCCTCTGCAGCGCGGCCTCGACTTTCGGTCCCCGCCAGCCGCCTCCACCTTCCTGGGAGCTAGCGGCCCGGGAGGAGGGAAGCGGCGGTGGCGCCCCCCAGAGACGGCTTGGGGCAGGCGCCTCTGCTGCAGGCTGCGCGCTGCCTCGGGGCGGTGGTACCTTCCCTCCTCGGCCCCAACCGCCAGGCCTGCCGTTCGCGCCCCTCAGGGGCCAGCCCCGAGCCAGAGAAGGCTCTCCGTGGGCCAGGCGCAGGGCCCAGCTCGGAACAGCCCCATTTTCTCGGTGGGGTATCGCTCTCCACAAAGACAGGCGTCTATTCCCGACCCTCGAGGTCAGGCAAAGGCCACGAGTCTTTAGAGTTTGGATCGATGCTAAAAGCTGCTGCGCTCCCCTGCAGGCCCCAGCCTCTCCTCTCGCAGTCCCCAACCTCTTCTGACGCAGACTTTAGCTGCTCCACTTCGTCGTCGGCTCCCGGGATCCTCTCCCTCTCGCGGCCTGTCCCCCGCCTCCACTGCATCCCCATTTTCCCTCTCTTCTTTCCCTCCCGCCTGCAGGACTTCCTCCTTCCCCAAGTTCCTTCTGCATTCCAATCCCTTTTTCCCCAGCCTGCTTTTCTTCTCACACTGCCCTCCCATCTCACACTGTCTTCCCACCCTCTCTCTTCCCGGCCTCCCCCCGCTTCCAGTGGACCCCTCCCTTTGCAGCTCTACCCCAATCTGTTTCTCTTCAGCCCAGCCTCGCCCCATCACGAGTTTCCTTTATCTGTCCCCAGATTCCCCGTGCCTGTCTTC
This sequence comes from Chlorocebus sabaeus, assembly GCF_047675955.1. NCBI lineage: Eukaryota > Metazoa > Chordata > Mammalia > Primates > Cercopithecidae > Chlorocebus > Chlorocebus sabaeus. Next base: position 99,944,586 of record NC_132911.1, read on the forward strand.
CCCGCCCACTGCCTCGCTCATTCCTGGGCCTGCACGCTGAAAGGCGAGGCAGCGTAGTGCTGCTTCTGTCTGCCACAGTTCTCTGCCCTGGACTGCTATGGACAGAAGACTTTCCCTGAGTATTGATTGGGTGCTCAGGCACCAACCATATACTACCCTCCTTTAATCGTGCCAACAGCTTTGTGAGGTTGGCGTTGACTATTTTCACCTTCACGGATGGGGAAAAAAAAAAAGACTTAATGGAGATAAGTGACTTTTCCAAGGCCACTCTGCCAAGAGATTATGCAGCAAGGGACAGAATCCAGGCTCCCACCCCAAGCCCAAGGTTCTTCCCACTACAGCATAGACAGTCATTCCTGGCCCAACTTCTCTATTTCAGTTCTTGCTTTTTTCTTCTCTTTATGGTTCCACTTGATCTCAGGTGGCTGTTTCCTCCGCCATGCTACTTTCTGTGTGTGCTCCCAGTCTCTCTAATCTCCTCCCTCTCACTTTCTTCCCCCTTCTTCCTTTTGCTTTTTCATCACCTCTTCTGTCCTACAGGGACCACTCACATGATAGCCTGCAGGGGGAGGGAGTTTTGCTGCGCTGCTCCCCTCATTCTTTTCACTTCCTTAAGGTCTGGGATATGCCCTCCACCAAGGACACTGGCCTCCTCCAGGTAATGGCAAGCACCCACAGAGAACTTGTGTGTCAGTCATGGTTTGAAGCCCTTCACCAATATTATTTTACTTAATCTTCACAGCAATCCTGAAATAAGTGCTATTTTACAGATAGGGAAACTGAGGCCCAGGGTCACACTACTCCAGAGTCTGGCCTCTTAACCACTGGGCTATTGAGCTTGGCTGCTCTCCCTTGGGTCTCCATGGATGCCCCTTTTGGCCCTATCCCAATTCTACTTATGTCCCCTAGTTTTGGTTTCAAGGTTGTCAAGTTCCGAGACCTTATACTCGAAGGTGCTTTAACTGTAACATTTTCTTCCCTCCTCTCTCTGTGATTTAAAATGGCTTATTAATATTTACAATAAAAATAAAAGGAGATGAAACTGAAAGAAAAAATTATTTCTCAGATTCTTGCCACTACAACAAATCCAAATGTTTTTACCTTTTGGGTTCCCTTCCACTCCTTCTTTACTTGTTATGCACATATCCTTTTCATATTATTGCAATCCAGGGATAGATATTATGATGGATTCCGCCCTCGCCACTTAACATTTTACAACCAAGTCCACTGCCTTCAATGTCTCTCCCCCATGCCTATCAATACAGGTCTTCACTGCCCCTCTGCTGGCCTGCACATGCCATGCCTGCAAAACCACAGACTCAAAACTCCTCATTTCTCATTTGCCGAAGCAACATTTCCCCTCTGCCGACTTGTCGCCCGTGGGATGCACGTGGTCTTTTTTGGCCTGCCCTGTGTCTTGCTCTGTATGTCTGCCTCTCAAGTGTCATCCAGGAAAGCACCCTCCTTGTGATCGATTTCCATCCCTTCCCTCAGGAAACAAAACTTGTGGTTTGTGTTATCAATATTTTAATTTCTATCAGTATGGTGCCTAGTTAACAATGTTTCACAGTTTTATAGTTTCAGACCCTCCATCCAATAAGTACTGTATGTTTCCTGCCTGCAGAGGCAACTCTATGTTCTCTCTTCATTTTGCCCACAGCAATTATTATCTGCTACAAGTTATCAGTAAACAGGAAACAAAGTAATGAGCCTATTACTGTGGTTTAGGACCTCTCAGCATGCTAGATGGAGCCACATGGAACAGTAAATGACACTGAAACAGGGACCACAAAGGTCGTCATCTGTTGTCCTTCAGGATTCCCTTGGGGCTGACATTACCTTCCGTCATTGCTATCAGCCTCAGGTCTTTGCAAGAAAAGTTCTGGCTGGTCTTTGCCTGAAAGGGCTGCAGCGATCATTTTACAGGTGAGGAAAGAGAGGTGCAGACAAACTCAGTGGAGAGAGCCCGAGGTTTTAAACTAGTCAGAAATGTAACTAGGATTAGGAGCCAAAACATTCTGACCCCTAAGCGAATGCTTCTCCTGTATTACAAAAATATATTTCAAATATCATGACAATGACCCACAGTAGCATACAGTGTCCGATCTCTTCCTCTGCAGTGGGTGTATTTCAGATAGTTTCAGATAGGAATCCATCCCAATGTTGAGACCACACCAAAGCCTTTGCACTCATGGTCTCTCTCTCTCTCTCTCTCTCTCTCTCTCTGTGTGTGTGTGTGTGCGCGCGCGCGTGTGTGTGTGCGTGTGTGAAAAATAAAAATACAAAGCAAACTACAAGTCCAAATCTGCTTTTAAGATCTTCAAGGAACATTTTGAGTCTTTGAACCAGTGCTACAGAATTTAAATTTTTGGTCTAATCTTAGATTTTCTAGTAATTTCTTAAACAACTTTATCAGTGAAAAATGTTAGAAAGGTGAAAGTTTCTTGAGAAGGTCTGAGGTGGGCACCGTGGCGTTCTGGTAGTGGTTAGATTTTTCTATACCAACAGATGGAAAGACATACAACTGTGCAGTATGGTATCTCCTGCCCCCCTGTGGACGCCGAGGGAGTTACCTGTGGAGAACCAAAGAGCATGCTTACAGGCACTTTCAAAGTTGAGCAAGACATAGTGGCATCTATTAACATAATTTTAAGAAATCATAGAGTCATGCCTAAGGTATGTGTATCATTTGGCAACAAAACATCCATAAATGAGAGATCTGTCCACCCAGAAATACAGGACCAAAAGCAAATAGAATTGTCCTCTTATTATCTCAAATCGGTGCTGGTGTTGTTTTAAAATTGTTATTTTACATTAATCTAGGGAGAGAAGATTTTCTTAAATAAATAGAAGAGTTTATATCTTTTATTATTTTATTTTTTATTCAGATGTCACTCCAAAGACAACTTTTATAACAATGACTGAGGATGTTGGACTTTGGTATGGACTCTACCTAGCTGTGAAGTAACCATGCTTTAAGGGGCTCTGGAAATATACTCTAGAAAGATGTCTTAGCACCTAAAATGTTGCAAAAATTTCAGTTCTTTAAGGTACTTTCTTTATAAGACCCCAGTTGAAATACAGACATTATCTAGTAGGATCCCTCCTGGTTATTTTACTACCACTATTAGCTTCTTCCAAATAAACTAGTAATCCAATAAGACTAGCTAGCTGACACCTATTTGGTCTAAAAGTAATGAGACTTAAGACTGGTGGATTTTGATTATAAGAGGACAGAAAGGGCTGGGCTTTAAATTCTGTTCCTTTGCACTCCTAGAGCCTCTGGCAAGAAGAATAAGGAAGAAACCAATCAGGTGCACCTCAAGTTACTCACACTTGCTTCAGCCTGAGCAGTCCTGCTTTTGTCTGTTTTTTAACAGCTTCATCAAATTTCATCTGCAAAAAGTCCCTCAGAAAAAGAAAAGAAAATGAAAGCTATTGGCTTAGAGTACTGGGCAGTGTTCCTCAAAGGGTAGTCAGGGTGAAAAATGTGTGAAGTCTTGAGCAGTAGGAGGAAAGGTAAAGACTGTTTGCTTCAGGAAAGTGGAAGAAGAGGGGGAAAAAAAAAACCCTGTGACGGATAAACATAAAATACAGCTTCCCCTTTATCTCTCAGACTGGGAGGTACCAGCCCTATTAATACCCTCTGTTTTCCCTAATTTATATTGAGACTGACTATTCCATTTCTTTTGTTTGTTTGTTTGTTTCCTTGGCAGAATAATTTACAGAGAAGTTAAATGAAATGAGTTGTGCCAGATGACACAATACTCTGGGTCTCGGCTTCCCCCCGCCACCAGCTGAATGGGGTCTCAGTGAAAGGCAAATCAGAGATTCAGTCGGTCCCATGCATGCCACCAGAATGACAGCACTGAGATGGGTAGGAATTGGCATTTTAGTTCTGGATATTGAAAGAAGCACCAACACTCACTGGGGGAATCAAAGCAACCCAGTCACTGCCTTTCTTTGGTTCCACTGCAGGGGACATAGATGTCCAACCATCTTGTAGTTTGCCAACACCAGTGGTTCTCAAAGTGTGGCTCCTCGAGCAGCTGTATCAGCATCACCTGAAAACTTGTTAGAAATGCCAATTCTTGCCAGGGGCAGTGGCTCGCGCCTGTAATCCCAGCACTTTGGGAGGCCGAGGTGGGCAGATCACGAGGTCAGGAGATCGAGACCATCCTGGCTAACACGGTGAAACCCCGTCTCTACTAAAAATACAAAAAATTAGCCGGGCGTGGTGGCGGGCGCCTGTAGTCCCAGCTACTCGGGAGGCAGAGAATGGCCTGAACCCGGGAGGCGGGGCTTGCAGTGAGCCGAGATCGTGCCACTGCACTCCAGCCTGGGCGACAGAGTAAGACTCTGTCTCAAAAATAAAAAAATAAAAAAATTAAATTAAAAAAAAAGAAATGTCAATTCTTAGGCCTTACCCGGATTCAGAGTCAGAAACTCTGGTGCTAAGGCCCAGCAATCTGTGTTTTGACAAGCCATCAGGGAATTCTGATGAACACCAAGATTTGAGCACCTCTGGCCTATACCATGAAACAGGGGTGAGTTACCTGCCAAGAACTTCAAGAAATGCTTTGATTTTAAAGGGAAAGCTGTAAAGGAAATGCATACTATGCCATTTTATTTTCAAATTAATGATTCTCATTCCGAATGAGCAAATAATTTTCATTCTCCATGTGAACCAGGTGTATTTAATTGCCTACAGCCATACCAGGCCAAATGTGGCTAATCTGCCTTGATCTCTAAAAGTAAGCGGAATTGGGCCTGTTTATAATCTGAAAGAAAGACAGAAACGTCATCAGAATGAAGTCGACTGCAGACATGTCTTATACACTATGGATGTTAAATGAGAGGCTTCAAGTCATGGGTTCAGATCTCAGCTCTGTCACTTCCTAGCTACGTGAATTCAAAACCTTCTGTGAGTTTTGTCACCTCAAATAGAGGTGAAAGTATATCCCTCTAAGGTTTTTGGTGCAGATTATACATTAATGTATGTAAATTCTTACCACAGATATAAGTAAATATGGTGCTTATTAGTCAACTATTTAGATTTTTTAAATATTGAAGAATTCTTTGTTAATTTTAGTAGTTCTCGATCTTGATTTTTTTTGGAGTTACACTTTAAATTTTTAGTTTAACTAGCTTTTACATTCTCTTAAAAATTCTTTTTTTCTTTAAGTGACTTCTCTAAAATGGCTGTTTGCTTGACACATCAAGGTTTTCACTCTATTTCACTGTGAATTTGGGGCAACACTTTTCTTCTGTAATGATTTGACATGTTTTATGCTTGTCCAAATATTCTAGATTAAAAACACATTGCAGTTTGCTAATAGGTATTGGGATACTTAAATTGAACAGACGAAGTGCCTTCTCAAATGAGCGTCTAGGGTGCTTATGAGAGTAAAGATGATTAAATTCTAGGAATGATTTGATCCTTGCCAAATCTTGCATAGAGAATAACAATCATATAGGAAATTGTCTTTCCTGTTTAGGATCAGATTTGGTTTGAAAAATTACTACCAACTTTGTAAACATTAAAATAGAAGCAATAAAGATGTGAAATTTCACACAGGGGATCTACAATGTTTGGATAATTATAAGCATATGGCTACTTTACATGAGATCTCTGTTAAAAGTGTATTTACTAGGGCTCTGGGAAAACAGAGGTTCTCAAATTCAGGGTTTATTTACATACACTGAGAATGTCACATTTACTATCAATTTATCATAATCTATTTTTACTTCAGAGCTCTAAATAGTATTAGCAAAATGATAACAGTATCCGTTGTTTATTGCTCTCTTGTCTATTAGTTAACTTACCAGGTTTTACTCATGAGAGAAATGGAAAAGAGCAATTAAGTTTCAATCAAACGTGTCAAATGCTTTCTCGATAATTTTAAAATTTCCTATATTTTATGTTAATATTTAGGGCATATGCCTGTGCGGAGTAGTTTCAATATATTCTACTCAAATAAAAATGATTGATGTAACAATTGTATGTGCTTTTTAAAAAACACTACTACAATGTGTCTGTTTCTAGGAATTAAAAAAACCCACAAATTTGTTGCCTATTTGTTTAGAATTAACTAAATAAATACTTTAAGTCTTAGAAATGGTTGAAATTTTATTTTGAAATGAGTAAGTATGGGATTTAAGAGTTTGAAAAGTCAGGATAAACCCTACCTTTCTCAAAAAACCTTTCTGTGACTTTTCTTCTCAAGTGCTAAGATTATGAAATATCACAGCTGCAAGTTATAATAAGTTGATCTTAAATACAAAGTACAGAGATGGAAAGTAGGATAGTGGTTGCCACGGGCTGCGGGAGGAGGAAATGGGGAATTCGTATTTAATGGGTACAAAATTTCAATTTGGGAAGATGAAAAAGTTCTGAAGAGGACAGAATTGATGGTTACACAACAGGGTAAATGTACCCAAGGCACGGAACTATACACTTTAAGAATGGTTAAGATGGTCAACTTTTTGTTGTATCTATTTTACCACAATAAAAAGTACACAGATTTCATAAAAATTTTCCAAAAAAGTCCACTTGCAAAATATATGCTTAAAGACAAAACTTTTTTAGACAGCTTTGTTGACAATTTTGGCTTTTTCATTTAACTGCATAGACTTTGTTAATAAGCATAACTGAGTGTTTGTTGTTGTTGTTGTTTATTTACAGAAATGTCAAGGGGACTGTTTTGTTAGTCCTTTTGAGATGAAAACCTGACTCTATCTCTCCAGCTGTATCATGTGGACCATCCTGAATTTCTCACTTTATTTTTTTCCTTAGATAAGACTGTTTCAGTAAATATTAGAATTTGCTAAGCTATTTTATTAAAGGACTAATATGTGAAGGAGATTTTATTTATTTTTTTTTTTTGGAGACAGAGTCTGGCTCTGTGGCCCAGGCTGGAGTGCAGTGGCGCGATCTCAGCTCACTGCAAGCTCCGCCTCCCGGGTTCACGCCATTCTCCTGCCTCAGCCTCCCGAGTAGCTGGGACTACAGGCACCGCCACCACGCCCGGCTAATTTTTTGTATTTTTAGTAGAGACGGGCTTTCGCCGTGTTAGCCAGGATGGTCTCGATCTCCTGACCTCGTGATCTGCCCTCTTCGGCCTTCCAAAGTGCTGGGATTAGAGGTGTGAGCCACCGCGCCTGGCCTGGAGATTTTTTATTTTTACTTTTATTTTTATTTTTATACTTTAAGTTCGGGGATACATGTGCAGAACGTGCAGGTTTGTTACATAGGTATATACGTGCCATTGTGGTTTGCTGCACCCATCAGCCTGTCATCTACATTAGGTATTTCTCCTAATGCTCTCCTTCCCTGTGATGGAGATTTTTAAGCACCATATGAAAAATTGATTATATAAGTTCCTGGTGTGCCCATTCCAATGTTCAACAGGCCTCCAACGAAGGAAAAATTCTGAAATAGTTAAAATTTATATTTTTCCTCTTTGCTTTCTCTTTCCAGAATCATCATGTTCCCAGTGTGTCTTTCTCTTGACTGTCAATTAATGCCTAATATGTACCTCTCCAAGAGTAAATTGATTCCAGGCTTAAGTTTTCAAGAAATATATGTGTTTCAACAAAATGTTCTTGATACCAAAAAAGTATTCAGGTCAAAAATCATGATGCCTGAATGGTGGTGGTGGTGATCCAGGCACAATGACAGTCCCATATGTTTATGTGGCTGTATTCCTTTCTTGGAATCTTGCCACATTTACGGTGTACATGTTACAATCACGGCTCGTGAGGGCAGGACAGGACTATACTAATCACACGGTCCAGCCCTTTCTTTTAGAGATGAAGAACTATGGCTGTAGAAACTGGTAAGAGACTTACTGAAGCTTGTGAAGTTCATCAAGTTGAGAGTCCCAGCCACCAGTCACGAATCCAGAACTCTTTTTAGAACACCAGCACTTTTTCCTGTACTGTTCTCCAAAGAGTATCCATTTGAATGTCCGTCCTTTCCAAAAAATGTGAGGACTGTGAAGATAATTTTCATGCTTTGCATATTTTTAGATATTCCCGTCTGAGCTGGGTAAGCATGATGTAGAGATAGTCACGTACTTGATATTTACAGATGTCAAATACAGGTATTTACATACTTTAAATGCTGTTAGGTAAACCCCACTGGGTGAGGCACACATGACATAGTTATCAATCTATATCATCTATTTAAGTATCTATGTTGACATGAATTGACCTTCACTTTCTCTTGTCCTCTACCTCCTGCACAGCAAGGACAACAGGAATTATAATCCATATAGAGCAATTTGCTTACTTGAAGACTATTATGAACTCATGACCAATTTTTCCTTTTCTGTCTGAATAATTCTGGCTGCTTTAGGTGTTTCAACAAGACTTTATTTGTTCAAAGTGCTGCCCTCCTATACAGGAAGTTGTGCAACCTAATCTAGACAGATTTCAGATAAAGCCATGGGTTCACCTCTACACATTCTCACTGTAGAAAAAAGTCACAGAGGTGGAGGTTAGTGCATTTCTAATTATTGAGAATGCTACCATTTTAATATTAAAGAACAATCAGAGTGGCAGGAACAGTGGTGAATCCACCCATTAGCAATTTAAAGAAAATAAAAAGGGGTGAGTTAGGAGTTTGCCTCCTGTTATTTTCCCTTCCCTAGCTCCCTGAGACTTTCCAATCCAGCAGGGCCTCTCTCATCATTTGCTCTCTTTCTTCTCTCCTTAGAGACTAGCTGTCTTCCTCTCCACTCCTGGTTTCTCTCCGTCTTCCTCCCTCTTTTCATTCCCGCCTCCTCCTCTTTCTCCCAGCCCTTACTTTTTCTCTTCCTCATTCCAGCTCTCTTCCTATCCTTTCTCTTCTAACTAGCTAACATCTGGGACTGAAGCACATTTTAAAACTTTCCATTCACATTGACCCTAATGGAAGGACCAAATGAATTGAACCTTATATTTTCCTTTTAAAAAAATTCCTACCAGTTGAAACTAATCTACTTTTCCTTTTATTTAAATGTGGCCCTTGATAGATTTATTTTCCCACAGTGGTCCTGAAAGGGGGAAATTTTTTTTTTTAAACACTGTCTGTCCCATAAGGATTTTATTATTTGGTATTTGTTTAAATATGGCATCAAATAAATACAGATTCCTTCCTTGTATTGGTGTGTTTTTATGGTTGAGTGTAGTGTAGCCAACACTACAATTCCCTTGCTGCACTTTTTGAAGGTTCATATGGCTGCCATGGATTCAGTTTGACCCTCTCTTAGAAGTTAGCTCATATCTTAGCAATATTAGGCCAGTATGTAACTTGCCAGGACTATCACTTTAGGAGTGTAATGTAAATTAATAATATCTGAAATTATAATTTTAACACTATAAACATCTTCCATAAGCATTTTGGCTTCTGTTGGCACTCAAGGTCTGCTTTAGGTTTTGTTTGTTTGTTTGTTTGTTTGTTAGAGATAGGGTCTTGCTATGTTGCCCAGGCTGGTCTCAAACTCCTTGCCTTAAGTGATCTTCCTGCATCAACCTCTGGAATAGCTGAGATTACAGGCATGAGCCAATGCATCTACTGTGGCCAATACATTCTAGCCCTAACTTCATCTCCCCTTACTTCTAAGCAGAGATCTGGCAATTGAGCCACATGATGTTGTGGATCCTTCTAAGTCTGCATGTGTTTTCTCACCACCTATGTTCTGCAAACACATGTGCCTCATCTGGAAGGCTGGCCTGCCTGCCTCCTCTCCACCATCTGCACCTAACTGTAACAGGCACGTTTTATGGCACCCCCCTCCACCCTAGCTCCTGATGTGTCCTGCAGGACGACTGTATGTGGATCTGAAAGATAAAGAAGAAAAATAAACCCCTTGAGTGATTTTATCAGCTTTTCTGCCTTCCATGTTCTCTGACCACCTCTGAACATCTCTTCCTAGAGTAAGAAGCAATGGTTGGGGTTTATCCTATTAAAGTAACAGTTCTCTAGAGCCATGTAGCACAGAACTCTCCCAAAAGAACTATAGGTAGGAAAATTTAGTGAGACTACATTTTGAGAAACTCCTAACCACCATGACAAGAAGAATCACAGAAAGTCACATCTTAGAAAGGCCTAAAAGATCACCCAGTATAATTGACTCAAAATAGACAGTGTAGAATAATGGTTCAGGATACCCAAGCACAAATCCTGCTGCTACCATTGAAGCTATACAGCCTTGGCATCTTACAGAATTTTTTCTGTTCTTAACCCCTTCTATAATGTGGGGTCAACATGCCATCTAACTCACAAGTTTGCAGTGAGGATAAAATGAACTAATGCATGTAAAACACTCTGAATACTGACTGGCACATAGAAACATCTTACTGTTAGTAATATTGTTATTTTACAGATGAGAGGAATGACACTCAGGGTTAGATTCTGTGCAGAGTCTCACATAGTGACAGAGCTGGGTTGAAAAGCCATGTCTCCTGACTACCATTCAACCAGGTAATAAAAGGGTGGGTGTTCATGAACTTCATGAAGTTCACAATGAGTTTTTGCAGGATGACTAAACAGATTTTAAAAAAGATTGAGGGTACTGATCAGAAAGCAGAGCTTACAACTGATGCCTTCTAATCACTGTCCAGGCATGCTGGATTGAAAACAAATGGACAATTTCAATGTGATGACGCAATGCCAAATGCTCTAGATTGCAGTTTTTCACAAACTGTGGGTTGTGACATAGTAGTGGGTTATTATATCAGAGTAATGAATAATGACCACAATTTTTTTTGAAGTGAAAGAATGGAATAGAATAAAACAGAACAGAAAGAATAGAATGGAATGGCATGGAATGGAATGGAATGGAATGGCATGGAGTGGCATGGAATGGAATGGAATGGAATGGAATGGAATGGAATGGAATGGCATGGCATGGAGTGGAATGGAGTGGAATGGAGTGGAATGGCATGGAATGGAATGGAGTGGAATGGAGTGGAATGGAGTGGAATGGCATGGAATGGAATGGAATGGCATGGAATGGAATGGCATGGAATGGAGTGGAATGGAGTGGAATGAATCAGAATACCTTGAACATAGCACAACTGTTCTTTTGGAAAATTTGTTTGAGTGGTGTGTGTGTGTGTGTGTGTTGTGGGTTGTCCATAAAATTCTTACTAGAGATGTGGTTAATTTTTTTTTTTTGAAAAACATTTCTTTAGAATTGTGCTCTAACACTTTTTAGCATGGTTAGACATATAGCTAGAAAATTTGTGAGGAACAACCTTCTTAATTCCTTTGGAATAAATGGTTTCATCAACAATGGCCTTTTCTATTTATCCTCCCCGGGATACTCATCTGCTTCAGCCACCTTACATTCCAGGCAAAAGAGCCAGGAGAAAGGAGGAGTGAGGGAAAAGTGTATCTGCAGGCAGAGGCTGCTCATCGCTACCATTTTCTAGGAAATGATTACTCTGGCTGGCTGGCCAGATCAGAGCCCTGACTATAGCCTCCAAATTTCCACAAGGACAGGGTGCACTGGCCACATGATGGATTGCTGAAGAATATTAACAGCATCAGCTTAAACGAAAGAGGGATTAAAAGCTAGAGTCAGTGTCTCTGAGGACAGAGCTCACCCAAGGAAGCCCGTTAAACAAACTGATGTTTCCTTAAAAGTTGTCTGCAAAATGTGCACACTGACAAAATGTTTACAGAATCCCTAGTACTCCACCAGCTAGGTTTATCTTTGGCAAATCACTCTGATGACTCTATAATTACTACAGTCCTGTGGTTATCTTTCTTATAAAATGGCTGGAGATGAAAGAAAACCAATAACTGAGGCCAGTTAATTCAAGCTGCCATTCCCTCCCGCAAAGAACTGAAGGAGATCTTCATGGCAACTGTTCAATGTGATTTTTTTTTTTCGTTTGAGACTCTCTTTTATAAAACTAAAATACACAGACAGCAAACTTAACCTGGTTATTTCTTGTCCTCTTCTCCTGCCCCCATCAAATCACTGTTCTTGAAACTTATTGGTTTAGAAAACTCAATCCAGACCAGTTAGCCTCAGGGTACACTAACATGCTTTTGAGCCAGGTAGTTGATAAATTTAAAAGCCTATGGGAAAACGCTAGCAGAGTGCCTGAGAGTATCATGACTCAAGGGCCAAACATGTGTGGGTGCCGGTCAATCTTGCCACCTCAATATTTCTTTAATCTTTCACTTTAAAGTGTCTGCAGCTTCTATCCCACATAAGTGGGAAAACTAGTATTCTTTCTGTCCTTGGTATTTCTGGGGATTCTTGGAAGGTGATGTTTCTCCCAATTTCCTCTTATTCCAAACTTATGCTGAATTTTCACTTTCTTCTGTCCTTCTATGACCATCTCTTCTTGCAATCTTGCCTTGAATGCAGTTGTCATTGTTTTCACCTCTGGCTCCCCACAGTACACAAGAATGGCACCTGTGTCAGGCAGCTACTGAAGGTGGAAGCCCAACAGATGACTCAAAATCCAACATTAGATTTTTTTTTTTTTTCCTTTGAGGCAGAGTCTTGCACTGTCACCCAGGCTGGAGTGCAGTGGCTCGATCTAGGCTCACTACAAGCTCCGCCTCCCGGGTTCACACCATTCTCCTGCCTCAGCCTCCTGAGTAGCTGGGACTACAGGCGCCCGTCACCACGCCTGGTTAATTTTTTGTATTTTTTAGTAGAGACGGGGTTTCACCGTGTTAGCCAGGATGGTCTCGATCTCCTGACTTCGTGATCCGCCTGCCTCGGCCTCTCAAAGTGCTGGGATTACAGGCGTGAGCCACCGCACCCGGCCAGATGTCCTTCCTTCCTTCCTTCCGTCCTTCCTTCCTTCCTTCCTTCCTTCCTTCCTTCCTTCCTTCCTTCCTTCCTTCCTTCTTTCCTTCCTTTCTTTCTTTCTTTCTTTCTTTGATGGAGACGGAGTCTCGCTCTGTCACCAGGCTGGAGTGCAAGGGTGGGATCTCAGCTCACTGCAACCTCCACCTCTGGGGTTCAAGTGATTCTCCTGCCTCAGCCTCCTGAGTAGCTGGGATTACAGGTGCCCGCCACCACGCCCCCCTAATTTTTTGTATTTTTAATAGAGACAGGGCTTCACCATGTTGGCCAGGCTGATCTCAAACTCCTGACCTCAGGTGATCCGCCCTCCTTGGCCTCTCAAAGTGCTGGAATTACAGGTGTGAGCCACCGCACCTGGCCTAGATGTCTTTGTTCTTAAGCCATCCTCATTTGGGTCACCTCTGTGACCTTCTGAGAAGTCATCTCCAATTGCCATCCCCATCATCTCTGCCCAGTTTCCCTACCCCCTCCTTTCTTCACAGACTTCCCAGGACATCTCAAAATCTTGTTTCTTTATTACATAAATGAAATAAGCTTCCCATTTCTTCTTCTATTGGTACCCAAGAGACACAAAGCCCATTGCAATGAGCCAACCAACAATAGACTCAACCATGATGACCAGTCTCCAGTCATTATATATAGAAGCCTGTAAATACACTGAAATCAAAAGCTCCTTTTTTCTCTGAATCAGATTAAATTCTTGGGAAGGCACCCTTATCCTGATATGAAATATGCTGCCCAATCTTTAAAAGCAGAAACAGACCTAGTCAGATTCTCTAAAGGTTTGTTTCTAACAGTGTTTTTCCTCTTCTCACTATGGATATTTAATAAACTTTCTTAACTGAGAAACTGATTTATTAAATATGTGACATTTAGAGTTTATAAAAACCAAGCATGTTGAAAGAGTTTTCTGAGCAAGAAAATATGTGCTTATACTTCCAGGACTCTTCAATGCAGCATTTGTTATTGTTGTTGTTAATGATATTTGCTATCTAGCCCAATGTGCTAGCTAGCACATTGCCAGCCTGGCCACACCTCTTGTATGAAGTTAAATGTAAATCACATGGGTAACTTCATCATGGCTAAGGAAAAACCCCCGAACCAACAGTTTTGGCTGAGTCTATAAGCCTTTAGCTAAATTAGTTAAGGGTACATTTCAACATTTGGCTGACCTGATTCCATCAAGGCAAAAAGTGAGAACTGGACAAGACAACATGCTCCAATATACATATACACTTACCTAAGCAGAATGCCTGGATAGACATTCCATTTTCTCTGTTTTCTCTGCATCTATTCTTGACTTGTCCTGTAGATACTTTAGAGTAAGGATTAGAAGAGTTTGTTCAAACTTTATTGTCTATTTTATTACTTGTGGTCCATAAGGAGATAATCGAACAGGTAACAACAGTTTTTCCACAATAGTTGTGTTAGGATAACACGGCATTAAAAGTCCCTAGAAGCAATGCCCTAGGTTCTGTATTGGCAATCTTATTCTTGAAAAATAATTGTTTCCAAAGTTCATGCTCCAAATCTTAGGTGAAGTATGAATTTTTTTTTTTTTTTTTTTTTTTTTTTGGGAAAGGGCTCACTTTGCCACCCAGGGTGGAGTGGCATGATCATAGCTCACTGCAGCCTTGACTTCCTGGGCCCAATCTATCCTCTCCCCTCAGCCTCCCAAGTAGCTGGGACCACAGGGGTGTGCCAACCACAGCTGTCTCGTTTTTGTATTTTTTTGTAGAGACAGAGTCTCCCTGTGCTGTCCAGGCTGGTCTCAAAGCCCGGGCCTCAAGCCATCCTCCAGCCTCGGCCTCCAGAAGTGCCGGGATTACCGGATGAGCCACTGCACTGACCTTGAAGATCTTTTTTATTGTGAGTTTTCAAAATTTTACTCATTCCAATGTTTCTGGTATGAACTGCTTAATCAGTCTGATATCCAAATAAGACCTCATCTCTTTTGAATATTCAGGTAATCATTTGAGCTCCCACTTGTCCATTTTAACAGAATAGCCAATTTCGTTGGTTCCCTACTTTTACCTCTTTGCCACTCACTTAAATGATTCAAGAGCCTCAGAGACTTATTGAGTCTAAAGGAGTCAGTCTTTCTTCCTCCGTCCTGTATTTTACTCTCATCCAAGGATGCTCTACCCTTGGGGTCTCTGATGTGAAGCTTTTATGTTTGTGCTCAGGGGTTCCCAACTCTGCCCTTTCTTACAGGATGTCAGGGTCAAGGCTGCCTTCCAGGCTTAAATATACATTGGACTAGAGTAAATGATACTCCCTCTTTCCTGCATGTGAGTGCTCTTCAAGGGCCTTTGGGGTCCTTTCTGCACGTGGACTTTTGTTGAGGCCATCTCAGCCCATCAGAAAAGTTCTCATCAGAAAGGAAGGGTGGTGAGTCCTGAGTTCTTTTCTTCCTAGCAAACTCCTTTACTCCTATGCCTAGGTTCCCATCTGCCTACCAAACTGCCAGATTTGCGTATTAAGGAGTACCCGAAAAAGCATCGTTCCTTGGCCTCATACAATCCTATTGCACCTGCCACCCAAGTCAATAAGTAAGTAGCCAATGTCTACTTACATTTACATTTACATATCTGAGAATACTCTCCAAGGACTCCTCCATAAAAAGGAAGAGATGTTCCCCAGTGATAGCTCTCAAGAAGCCATATACAAGTTCTCTTTCTGAACCAAACATAGTCATAATAATTAAATTCTCTCTTATCACACTGCCTTTTAGACTAAACACGTATTTATAAATGGATTTCCCCATTAAAGTCTTTACTGTTGTTCTCCTTCTTTCTGTAGGACCAACTAAAGCCCACCTTAGACCTTTGGGGAAGAAATTCTTAATAAGGTACATTTTGGGTTCAACTGCAAATGTTAAGATGTGTGAGATATAATGCTTGCATCCAGCACTTAATAATCATTGGGAAATTTTGACAATTTCCTCCCCAACCTATCTTCCACTTGCAGTCTGCTGTTATTTTGTTGATTCAGTGCTTTTTACCCCTTCTTTAGGTGACCAGACCTTCATCTTTGTGGAAAGTCCCTCTTACCCCAACCCCAGCACCTCCCACCCCAGCCCTATATAGGGAGTGAGGACCAGGACCAGCATCCAGGCTGGCCTGGTCATAGTATTCTACCTACCCACCAGCCCCTGTGATTGGTCTAGGTTTGGAGAAAGACAGGTGCTGAGCCAATCAGAACCCTTTGCCAAGATTTTTCTAAATGGAGTTGGGGAAGATGGTCCTTTTTCTCTCTAGTGACACAGTTGACAAAAGTCAGCAAAGAGCTAACAGCAACCTTGACTGAAGCCCCTCAGAGAAAGCTGGTGTTCCGTCAGAGAGAATGGGGGCCACCTCTCAGAAAAGTTAAAGTAAGAGGAGAGTCTTGATGGCACGGAGTCCCTAGTTCTGTTCATCTAAGATTCATCCCTGCCCTTTTTGGCCTAAGCTAGTTTTAGTTGACTTTCTATCACTTGTGACCCAAAGAGTCTTGACTAATACAGAAGTTGCTTCCGGGGCTGGGAGCGTTGACTCAAGTCTGTAATCTCAGCACCTTGGGAGGCTGAGGCGGGTGGATCACGAGGTCGGGAGATTGAGACCACCCTGGCTAACACCGTGAAACCCCGTCTCTGCAGGAAAAAAAAAAAAAAAAAAAAATTAGCCGGGCATGGTGGCGCGAGGCTGAGGCAGGAGAATGGCGTGAACCCGGGAGGCAGCTTGCAGTGAGCGGAGATGGCACCACTGCACTCCAGCCTGGGCGACAGAGCGAGACTCAGTCTTAAAAAAAAAAGGTTACTTCCAGCCTTTAACATCCCCAGATCAACCCCCCGAAGCTGGGATGTTCAGGTATCTTTCCATTCTGTATACCATACCAAATGTCATTCCAATAAATCCCAATTTCTGCTTAAATTTGTTTAAGCTGAATTTCTGAAACTTGCTACTTAACTTTCGTGGATTCACTTCCTCTTCCCTCCATTTCTCCATCAGTCAGTAGCCCTTAGGAAGAAAAAACTATTTCTGATCCTCCTTTAGAGACATATCGCCTATTTGGTTCTGTGAATTTGAAAAAGAAGAGAAACCAAAATGCCTTTCTTTCCGGTCAACAGGAAAGAAGGGAGTGTTAGCCCCATGTGGGCAGAAAGAGTGTCTGTTCTATGCACCGCTGCGCTCAGGGCCTCACACATTACACCTAGATGCTGAGTAATAAGTACCTGTTGAATGAATGACTAGGTACAGAATTATTGGAGAAGAGTGCCTTTAAGGTTTCATACTGACTTGGTTCTCTTCCTATGTTCCACTTGCAAGGTTGGCATTCCAGCCCTCATCCTATAACACGGCAATTCCGTTTTGACATGTATTTATCTCCCGCAAGATCAAGAGCAGCCCCAGGGCAAAGGACAACATCAAATTCATCCCCCAATGGGGCACATTTGGGACACAGCGGCAAATAGCCAGTGTTTGATAAGTAATTAATTGAATGTTGGATAAATGAATAGAGTATGAATCACGGATTTTAAAGAACGTGTTATTTTCAAAACCATAACTGCTATCAGTGTTTCCAAGTGAATGCCCTGATAAGACCTGTTTTTACAGCCCCATGAGACTCATTTATGATCAGCTCAATCTATTTATACACAACAAAAAAGCCACGGACGTGGCCGAGCGCGGTGGCTCACGCCTGTAATCCCAGCACTTTGGGAGGCCAAGGCGGGCGGATCACGAGGTCAGGAGATGGAGACCACCCTGGCTAACACGGTGAAACCCCGTCTCTACTAAAAATACAAAAAAATTAGCCGGGCGTAGTGGCGGGCGCCTGTAGTCCCAGCTATTCGGGAGGCTGAGGCAGGAGAATGACGTGAACCCGGGAGGCGGAGCTTGCAGTGAGCCAAGATCGAGCCACCGCACTCCAGTCTGGACCACAGAGCGAGACTCTGAGAAAAAAAAAAAAAGCCGCGGACCAAAAGCTGTAATGACACCCCCTGAGATCTTATTTGTGGTTTTCATTTGCTTAACTCGTGCTTTCTCCATAACCTGCCCGGGCTGTGGCCGGATTTTAAAAGATGATGCATTTCTAGTAGAAGGACCCGAAGGCTGCCTGTTGGTCCCTGTGGTGGGCAACTTTCAAACAGAAGCTCTGGGAACAGTGCGGGACCGGGGATGGTCCCAGAGCTGCTGCAGTGTTGCAGAGAATGCGCATCTGCTGCCTGGCTCTGAGACGATTAAAGTGGCAGAGCCTGGGAACCTTCTCACTGAAATTATTTAAAAGCCTGCCTCATTCTTAGTACAAAGTTCAGGGCTTCTATGCCCAGAATCACTATTTATGTCTAGAATAATTTGTGCTTTGGAAACCATTTAAATTAGCCTCTTGGTTACTTATTTAAGATTGGGAAAAAAAGGGGGCCGGAAGCAGGGGCTCACGCTTGCAATCCCAGCACTTTGGGAGGCTGTGGCGGGCGGATCATTTGAGGTCAGGAGTTCGAGATCAGCCTGGCCAACATGGTGAAGCCCCGTCTCTACTAAAAATACAAAAAAAAGAAAGAAAGAAAAAAAGCTGGGCATGACGGAGCATGCCTGTAATCCCAGCTGCTCGGGAGGCTGAGGCAAGAGAATGACTTGAACCCGGAAGCCGGAGGTTGCAGTGAGCCGAGATCGCGCCACTGCACTCCAGCTCGGGCGACAGAGTGAGGATCCGTCTCAAAAAATAAAAAATAAATAAATAATTTAAAAACAAAGAAAGAAAAAAGGAATCAAGGAAGTTCTTCCCCATTTTACTATTGGTGACCCTAATTCACAGCAAGGAGCCGAGTACTCTATGTCTGAATCGAAAAGATTAAGATTGGATTTTATTTGACGCTGTCACATCTGTCAGGTTCTTGTACCGATCACAGCAGCAGAGTCCAGAAACCAAGCTAATGGCGCCCTCTGGTGTTCAGATCGCAGCATGAGGCAGTTTCATCTGTTTCAAAAGGTATAGTATCTAAAATACTTCCTCCTTTACTTTCGAGTGGCTCGGTTTGCAACCAACACATCACATGAGATGGCCCAGAGGGCGTGGGTGTCACCATGAGGATCGCCCACCTCAGAATGGATGCAGGCATCTGGATAGCGCCCATGTCCCTAGTAACCACAGTGGAGCGCTCATCTGAGAATGGATCCTCTCTCCCGTTTTTTTCCTAAAAATTGTGACTCCCAGGCTCAGCCCAAGGAATGAAGATGGGGCCAGGAAGTAACTCACACTGATCTTCTCACCAACATTGGAGAATGGGAACTGGAGCAGGTTTTCATTTAGAAAAGTAAAGAAATGAAAGCGTCTTTCTCCTGGTAGCCTGGAGAAATTCATACCTCTTTTACGTATTTATTGGTTTATTCCTGTCTCACTTCATTTTACAAAAACTTTGAGGTCTATAAAAAAATCCATAGAATACAAATAAACTCTAATAAGCAGTTATATTTTGGAAGCTGTCTAATATCTAAACCATTTTCCCATGTTTGAGGAATTACCTACTGTTTGAGTGGGTGAATGGCAGGGCTGTCTCTCATAAAGATGCCTTGAAGTTCAGACACTCACTTTGCACTGCTTCCCTGGCTATAAGGGTCTGTGCACATGCCTGGTCTTGACTAGGTGGACACTACCTCTCAGGACTCTGCACCTATAGTGTGTCAGGGGCCTGTGTCCAGAGGCCAGGTAGCAGTGCCCTCCCCAGATAGTCACTGTGATATGATTAGACTGTGGTTCTCACTGTTCAGCCTCCATCGGCACCTGCCCATTGCATGAGCCAAATGTTTTTTATCTTCCCAGAGATGAATTATACTGAAGATGAATTAGAGCATGAAATAAAGAGTAAGGGAAAAAAATGTAGTATGCAAGCCCTTAAAGTTTACAAAGTGGCTACATTTGAGTTAAATTGACCCTGGGCTTCCTGGCAGCTGAAGTGAAAAGGGAAATATGGTCTCGTACCTAATTCTTGAAGACAAAAATACTTACTAGCTCCCTAAAGGAAGCAAACGTTTTGCTTAGAGTTGAACTTTGAAAGGAATTTCTCACACTGGGGTTTCTCATAGTGGTTCCTGAGGCTATAATGAACCATCTCCCTAATATTGATCAAACAGCGGATGATTCTTATAGTGATTTTTCACAGCATCCCTTAGTGAAAGCTAAAAGCAAAGCAAGAAACTTAAGTTACTCTTTGAAATGAGCAAGTTCTTATAGTTTTTCTGATGGTGCAGCATTTGGGATATTTAAAAAAGAGGGACTTCATGCCTCTATAGATATTTTTTCTCAAAAATGGGTTTCTATCAGAATTGAATAGCACATAGTTTGAAGTTGTCTATGATAAAAGTCTAGAGAATTCTGAATTGCTAGAAATAAAACAAGAGAATGGTAAAACTGATACCCTTTCCTGGTAAAATAATAAAAATAGCAACTACATCATTGAGGTTTAGGTGCTGAATGTACAGGTGATTTTACTACATTATCGATTCATCAAATGTGCCAAGCATGGTGTATGTCGATGAACATGTACTTAAAG
The DNA here is from genome assembly GCF_047675955.1 of Chlorocebus sabaeus. Taxonomy (NCBI): domain Eukaryota; kingdom Metazoa; phylum Chordata; class Mammalia; order Primates; family Cercopithecidae; genus Chlorocebus; species Chlorocebus sabaeus. The sequence goes on from NC_132911.1 coordinate 99,964,938, forward strand.
AACTGATACTGTAGTCAGGGAACACAGTAACATCCAAGTAAACAAATAAAGACAATTTCAAGTAGTGATAAGTGTTATGTAAACAATTAAATGGAATTAGGTGATCAAGGTGTCAAGGAATGGCCATTTTTGATGGAGTGGTCAGAAAAGGTCTTTTTGAGGAGAGAGTATCTGCCCTGAAGCCTGAATGATGAAATAAAAATAGCCACACAAAAGTCCAGAGGGAGAGCACTCTGGGCAGAGAAAACAGCAGGTGCAAAGGCCCTGGGGTGGGAACAAATTTTATGTGTCTGAGAAGCAGAAACAAAGCTATTAACTCATGAATCCATATAAACAATCATGATGTGTTGTTGTGTTCTCATTATACAAATGAGGAAATGACAGCTAGAGAAATTAAGTACATGGTGCCAGATCCTGTAGTTCAAGAGGCAGAGCTGGGATCTGAGACCGGCTTCCCTAATGCCCCTTGGAGGAAGCTAGCTCCTCCTGTGGGTGGCCATGCTGTTCTGCATGGAAGAGTGCCCTGGGCATGAAGCCCTTGTAACAACAGGGACGTCTTGATTCTCCCAGTTTTCCATTTGCCTGGTTTCTTCTTTCCTCCTCAGGTAAATGTTCACCTTCTCTTCCCTCTTGAGGCTGTGCCCCACAGATCCCAATGAAGACACCCTATGGCCACCCTCCCTCCAAATCCAGGGGCAGCTCCAGGAAACTGAGAAGTGATCCTGCATGTATCTTGCAAAGCAACTGAGAGAAGTGTCAGGGAAGAAAGGTGTTGGGGCACAGAGATGGGAATCTGACTTGTCAGAAAGGTCATGGTGATATTGCTTTTAGAAAAATAATCTTTAGGGTGGGAGGAGGTCATTAGTCCATCCTTCTGTCTCAGAGCAGAAGTGTACTCAACTCACTTTCGGCAGACAACGGCCTTGTCTTGTGGGTGGGGGTGGGAGTGGGGATAAATATTTCTTCATAGATGGACATTGGATATTGCAGCTGTATAGGTGAGAATCTGTAAATGCAAAAAAAAAAAAAAAAAAAAAAAAAGGTGAACATACCCAAAGTAAACTTCAAATAGAAATGCAACAAAGTGAAGTTCATGTTCAAGTAGATTTACTAAAACAGGGAAAATATCATTCCCATCCACACCTTTACCTCACCCCTGGGTTTTTGCCTGGGTCTGGGCATCCATTAGAATAGTAATAGTAGCAACTAACTTAATTAAGGGTGTATAATATGCCAGACATTACCTTAAATACTTCAAAGCACACAATTAATTTTGAAGTAAGTTCAATTATTATTCTATGTATTTTAATTAATAACTTTATATTTGGCACTTACTGTGTACCAAGCACCGTTCTAGTACTTTTCACATATTAACTCATTTAATCCTCATAGCCATGCTATATGGTGCATGTAAAACCCCATTTTATGCATGTGAAAACTGAGGCCAAAAGAGGTAGAGATTAAGTAACTTGCCTGGGTCACAGAGTTAGTAATTAAGACAAGTGGTTTTAAATCCAGTCTATTTCCAGCACCTTCATCCTTAGTCTATATAGAACTGTAATGGAGAGTTTCCCATCCAAAAGCATGCATGGATGGGGACAGGGCAGGGTCCTTTCTGATGATCCTTGTCTGCTGACCTGCAGCAGCCTGCTATAAACTCAAGCACAGGCAGAAAGAGATGGGAGCCTTGTCCCAGCCCTCTCCACCTCCTCCCCAGGCAGGACCGGAACAGTTCTTGCCCAAGGACCCTCCAGCTACAGGGGAGTTCCCAGCCGTGCCTTGGTCTCCCTGGGCCACTCATATTCACCTTGCACTTTGCAGATTAAAATGAGCTTGATTCACACTCATTATTTCATTTGCTCTTCCCACACCTCTGTTACCAGGCTCCCTTCCTCCATGAAGCTGCCAGAGACTTCCTTCTCTGATCCCCTAATCCCGTCACCCACTGCCAATGGCTGCCCCAGTATTCTGGGTAGAGACCACCCTCCTCCAAGTGCCTGCAGGTCCTATCTAGGTCTGGCCCTCACTGGCCCCCTGCAGACTTGTCCCTCACTCTCTGCCTACACTTTAACCTGTCTTCCATTCCTATCATATCTTCCAGTCCCCAAACACAGCATTCTCTTTGTATCCCTGCCTTTCCTCAAGTATTTATGCCTAGAGTACTCTTACCTCAATCTCTTGTCTTTGCCAGGAAACCTCCTTACCATTTTCTCAATAAATTACGAAGACAGGCATTTCCTATGTGCCAGGCACCATTCCAACCATTTCATTCCTATTATCTTACTTCCCGCTTACGGGATGTATACTATCATCATCCCCATTTTTCAGATGAGGAAATGGAGGCACGGGGAAGTTAAATGATGCTCTCAATGTTGCACGGCTAGTAAGTGGCAGGGCCTGGATCCACGCTGGCTCTGTGACTCTGGGGCTCCTTGCTCCCGCCAACCAGGCAGTAGTCATTGAGCAGATGTCTTCTAGCACAATATTCACTTCTGAAACGACCTCCCCGACAGCCCCCTGCAAAGTTAATGCATTTCTTCCACTCCTTTTCTGAGCACCCTTTTTCTGTCCCTCTATAAGAGCATTGTGATGAGACATTCATTTTCCTAATAAACACTGTTTTCCATGAATGCCCAAGCTTAGCTAGTACAGCCCTAGAACTCAGTGTGTGTCTAGTAAATGTCGGCCAAGTTAATTTTTCAAATGAAAACGCAAGGTCAGGTAGATCGCCTGGGCCACATGCTGCTGGGTGCCCAAGCGTGAGCTTAGCCCCCGGTTTCTGAGTCTCCATCGTGTGCTTTGTCCTTCTGTGACTCTCCGCCTCGCCCTACCTGGACCTCTCTGCAGGCCTGCACGTTGGAGAAACAAAACCGAATTTAAACAGTTCTTGATTCAGAGGCATAGGAAGTGGCCATGATAACTTTAAAAATTCTCAAACAGTCCTTTTCAAAGGTATCTTTCTTTATTCATCTGTCACCAGTCTAACGACAGATACCCGCACTTCTATTTTATTAAAAGTTTTTTCCCTAGAGTATTCTTCCCTATAAAAATGCAAGTACTCTAACGGGAAGTAACATGCTAAGCTTTTCTAAATTTGTCATAGCTCGGTGTAAATTAGTTTATTCACCCTTCTCAGCAGGAAGGTTCGCTGGGATTTAACAGACTGCAGGAAGAAACAAAGGGTCCGGAGCAAGGACACAGCACAGCAGCCCCATGTCGAGAGCCCTGGGCAGGGCAAGGGCAGAAGTGTCTCCTCAGAAGAAGGTGCACCTGGAAGGATGAAAGGCAGAGTTTGGCTTGGGAAGCAGCAACTAAAGCCAGGTGGGGAGAAGACTCCAGAGGGGCCAGGAGCAGTGGTTCATGCCTGTAATCTTAGCATTTTGAGAGGCTGAGTCAGGAAGATGACTCAAGGCCAGGAATTCGAGACCAGCCTGGGCAACATAGCAAGACCCCTTTTCTACAAAACATAAAAGAAAACTAGCTAGGTATGGTGGTGTGCACCTGTGGTCACAGCTACTCAGGAGGCTGAGACAGGAGGATCTATTGAGCCCAGAAGCTTGAGGCTGCAGTGAGCTATGATCGCACCACTGCACGCCCTTCTGGGTGACAGAGCAAGACCTTGATTCAATAAAGAAGACTCCAGAGGGCATATTATCCATGAAAAAGACCTCAGGGTGGCTTAAAAGAGATTAGTGGATTGATAAAATCACTAGCTTCAGATAGCTATCTGAAATAGCTGTAATTTCACCAGGCAAAGAGTTTACCACGGAGACATAGACAATTATAGACAAGGACAAATACAGTTGTCCACTTCAGGGTTGGGCACGGTGGCTCTTGCCTGTAATCCCAGCACTTTGGGAGGCTAAGGCAAGAGGATCACTTGAGGCCAGGAGTTCAAGATCAGCCTGGGCAACATAGCAAGACCCCTGTCTCTACAACTATAATAATAATAATTGTTCACTTAACTCTGGCTTCCACTTTCCCTACAAATGGAGACACATTGATCCATTTTGCCAGCACCTTTCCAAGACCCCTTCTGTTTCTCCATCCCCTGTACCCCTCATCTTCTGCCTTCCTGGCATCACAACACCCTATTTGGACTCTACACCTTGGTTCCTTCTCCAGAACCCTGGCTCTTGGATTCGTTACTACAGTTTCAATTCCCCAGTCCTCAAGGACACTATTCTGAGCCTCTTTTCTCCAGCTTGACACATCATAACTTTAAAATGTCACTCAACCTTGTGAGATTTTCTCAAACCAGGCTGGCTGCCACCCCACTGTTCACCCCTGAGGATAAGGGGTACCATATATTGATAAATAATGACTACTAATCCTTATGTGGACTTGATTAGCCCTCTTAAACAGAAAGCCATTAGCTAGGTGTGCAATATGGTACCTCCTGGTGGTTTAGAGCAACTCTAAGGTGCTTTCAAATCAGGGTCCCCTCCCTACATAATATTCAACAATTTTATATTGAATATGGTTGAATATGGGATCTGGAAATCGATTGTAATGATTCCATTTTCACATACACACACATGCATGCTTGCACACACACACACACACAGGCATTTCAGGTTTCCCATGGCAATCTCCAAGACAATGTGTTCTTAAACATGTGCAGGCCTCCATGTGGGAGCATTTTCGCTTCTGAGTTAGTTTTTAACAGAGGTGTAGAGAGAGGTGCCCATAGAGAGTCCAGGGTTGGCAACTTCCGGTAGGGAGGTAGCCAGCTTCTTGTGCTTCCTCTCCTAATGCCCAGTGAGGTGAATGAAGCTCATGCTGCTCCTCTCAGTCCTGTGAAAGCAGATAATTCTGGAACAAGTGAATAAAACTGTCCTGCTTGGCTTCCTTCCTGGGGGCACTGGAGCCTGACCTTGGCTTGGCCATTGTCACTGAGGATCTGAAAGCCGCAAGAAGCACCTCTAAACCAGCAGTTCTCAGCCTTGGCTATACATTAGAATTACCAGGGGCATATGTTAAAAGTTCCGTCTCCCAGATGGAAACCATTCTAAACCATTTAATCAAAATCTTTGGGGTGGAACTCAGGAATTGGCATTTTTGAAAACCATCCAGATGATGCCAACATGTGACCAAACATGAGACCCACTGCTCTAAGGAAAGCTGTGGTTCAACCAATCACCATCATCACTAACACTATCATCACTTCCACCCTCATTTATCTAAATCCTTGACCCACGTGTTCCCAAAGTGACATATTTTGACATAGTAAAGTAATCATTTGGCTGAGAATAGAGTGAGAGAGTGTTTTTTTGTTTTGTTTTGTTCAGCTGTTTTTTTGTTTTGTTTAGTTTTGTTTTTGGATTTCGTCACTAAGTAGCTGTATGATCTTAACTAATACCACAATTACTAGTATTACTGATGATTATTATGATAACAGCTATATTTATTTCACCTTACTATGTGCCAGACACTGTGCTAAGAGCTTTATATGCATTGTTTCACTTAATCCTCATCCAGTACAGTAAGCATTAGTTTACAGAAGAAACAGATACAGAGAGGTAAAGTCAATTGTTCAAGATCACAGAATAAGTAACACAGCTGAGATTTAAACTCAAGCTGTCACACGTGGAAGCCCATGTTCTTAATCACTCTTCAATACCACCTCCTTCAATAACTTGCCCCCAGTGACAGAATTGGGGAAGTAGAGAATACAGGATTCCTATCCAAGTCTGCCCAACCTCAAAGCTCACTCTTTGACTAGTGTGCTATACTGCCATGCCATCAACACAAAAGGTATGTCAGGTTGACATCTCTTCTACTGATCTATTCACTTTTCCAAAACATATATGGATGACAACGAAAAAATCTTCGTGGGCTAGAGGGATCTAAACAATCTAATCCAGTGAAAAAGGTATCTGCATTGGGACAAGCGAGTGCTCCATTTAAATGTTCAAAGGATCTCCATGTGTAAGAAGAAAAACACAATTCATAGGTAAGATTTAAGACCAGAAACTGCAGGTTTGCAGGCTGGTAAATTTTTCTTGCACTATGTTCCATATGGCAATAGCAAATGGGGTTTCTAATTTATTTCATTTCTTTAGAGACCATAAAAAGTATACATTTGCAAAAATCAGTATGTGTTTCCTTTCCTGCCATTTCACGTGATAGATAAACACAACCCCCAGTCCTACAACAGAAATTACATTGTCCTTTTAGATTGCTCCAGAAATATGTATATGGTAATGTCTAAACTCATCAGGGAGTTTAATTTCAAAGTGTTCTGATGTCCCATGCCAGAATCTCATGGGAATGTCTTTCAGACATTTCTGGGAAGCTTCGAGGACATCCAAGGCAAGGTCTGAAATTGATTAGAGCAATATATTCCAGGAGAAATGTTTTGCATGACCATTCTGGAGGAGACTGTCATCACACTCAGATGAGACATGCAAGCCCATAGTAACTCACACCTGACAATAGGACCTGGTACACAGGCTGGGCCAGAGGTCCTTGGTCATCCCAGTGGTATGTGGCCAAGTGGTGGGTGTCTCTCCCTCGCAACCAGGTGAAGAAAGCGTCTTCAAAGACTATATGCCCATGGAAATTCCACTATAGACTTGCTCTAAGTAGGTCAGAGAGAAAGGAGGAGTCTTAGGAGCAGGTCCTCTGAGGAGGTTTATCCACTCAGGGCCTGGACCATATCAGTCACTGATAATATGAAAAGTGTGAGAGATGGAGCAAGAGAGGGAAAAAAGAGAGGAGGGGGTATGCGTAGGAGAAAAAGAGCTAGAGAGAGTAAGAGATGCTTGTTTTTTTGAGATGCTTCACTTCCACTACCAGGTAGAAAAGTTGCCTAAAGTAAGGAAAAACAAATGTTCAAGCTGTGTTCCATTAAAGCTAAGAATTGAACTTGGGCTCCATTTTTTATTCATGTATAATTTACACATTTACCCAATACTGAGTCCCTAGTTTGGAGGTGTTGGAGGTACAGTTGTAAACAAAAGACCCCATCCTATGAAGTTTACAGTCTAATGAGGGGGATGGAAAATCAACAAAGTAACCAACCAAAAAGACACAAAATTCAATGTCAAGTGGTGGTAGGTATCATAAGTTAAAACAAACAAACAACAGAGTAAAAGGTTGAAAGTGCTGGAAGCCAGCAGGACATGCATTCTGAGCATATGAAATTTGAACAGAATCTTGAACCAAATGAGCGAGTGAGCCATACTCTGGGAGAAAGAGCTATTTAGGCAGAGGGAACCATGAGTCCCACCAAGGGTCTTGAGGTGGGAATGTGCTTGTCTTGTTGAAGAACAGCAAGAAATATGAAAGCAAATCTCTCCAATCAGGAACTGACAGAACCATGTCACCTGGATCTAACATCTAGCCCCACTTACAACTTCTTATATCATCAGTATCATGTTGCTACTTTGTCCACGGGTTATGTAATAATGACTCAGTCTCACAAAACATGATTGACTAGCAACTAGGTAGCTGCTGTTGTCTGAGTGTTGTCCCCAAAAGTTCATATGTTGGAAACTTAATTGTCATTGTAACCGTATTAAGAGGTAGAGCTTTTAAGAGGTGATTAGGCCATGAGGGCTCTTTCTTCGTGAAGGGATTAACGCCATTACTGCAGAAGTGGGTTAGTTATCACAGGAGTAGGTTCTTGATAGAAAGGAGGGTTTGGCCCAATTGCCTCACTCTGCTTTGTGTGCTCATCTGCCTTTCTGCTTTCATCCATAAGAAGATCCTCACCAAATGGCTGCGTAGATGCCAGTACCATGCCCTTGGACTTCCCAGCTTCCAGAACCATGAGCCAAATACACTTCTATTGTTTATAAATTACCCTATCTATGATATTCTGTTATAACAGTAGAAAACAAACTAAGACAGTGGCGATGATCAACCTGTGGATGTGCACAACCAGAGTGTGCTATTTTAACAACACAGATATACTTTTTATTTATTTGCCGTATATATATTTATCCAGTGTACAAAATTCATATGCTATATACAACATGTAATAATGTTGGGTCCACATTTTAAAAGTATAAGGCTTACTTTATTTTTAATACAAGGTTAAAATATTTATTGAGATGATAATTCAAGTTTATACATTTCAATACAAAAGTATTCTTTTTTAATTCTCAAAGACAAAGCACTAAGGATCAAATACAAACAACATTTGCAAGACAGCCAATAGCAGCCATCAGGCACACATAGGCCACCTCTCACAAAAGAACTTAAATATTACAAAATGAATTGAGGGAAGGATCTACAATCACAGCCCCCTAATCACCATAGTTTTTTAGCACTGATCTTACACAGCACTATCTTGCATATATTTTGTGTATTTTCCATGAACTCAGTGGCAATGCTGCTGACGGGATACCCAAGAAAACCCAATGACAGAAAGTAAATGCTAACAGATACTAAGGAATAAGATTTCCAGCTTGGGGGGGGTCATAAATTATGGATTTTTTGTTCCCCAGGAACCAATTTTCACCCACTGGAGGAAGCCGTATTACCCTGATAAGAATGCGTGTCCTAAACTGTGAGCTCCTCAGTCTTAAGGTCTATGACCTTCATCTTTATATTGCATCCTTAGCATAGTGAATTGCACACACACACACACACACGTATACATTTACACTTTAAGTTCTGGGATACATGTGTAGAACGTGCAGGTTTGTTACACAGATATACATGTGCCATGGTGGTTTGCTGCACCCATCAACCCATCATCTACATTACGTATTTCTCCTAATGCTATCCCTCCCCTAGTCCCCCACTCCCCAACATGCCCCATTGTATGATATTCCCCTCCCTGTGTCCATGTGTTCTCATGGTTCAACTCCCACTTATGAGTGAGAACATGTGATGTTTGGTTTTCTGTTCTTGTGTTAGTATGCTGAGAATGATGGTTTCCAGCTTCATCCATGTCCCTGCAAAGGACATGAACTCATCCTTTTTTATGGCTGCATAGTATTCCATGGTGTATATGTGCCACATTTTCTTTATTCAGTCTATCATTGATGGGCATTTGGGTTGGTTTCAAGTCTTTGCTATTGTGAACAGTGCCACACTAAACATATGTCTGCATGTGTCTTTGTAGTAGAATGATTTATAATCCTTTGGATATATACTCAGTAGTGGTATTACTGGGACAAATGGTATTTCTGGTTCTAGATCCTTGAGGAATTGCCTCACTGTCTTCCACAATGGTTGAACTAATTTATACTCCCACCAACAGTGGAACAGCATCCCTATTTCTCCTCATCCTCTGCAGCATCTGTTGTTTCCTGACTTTTTAATGATTTCCATTCTAACTGACGTGAGATGGTATCTCATTGTGGTTTTGATTTGCATTTCTCTAATGACCAGCGATGATGAGCTTTTTTTTCCACATGTTTGTTTTTCCTGTAAATTTGTTTAAGTTCTTTGTAAATTCTGGATATTAGCCTTTTGTCAGATGGATACATTGCAAACTTTTTCTCCCATTCTGTAGGTTGCCTGTTCACTCTGATCATAGTTTCTTTTGCTGTGCAGAAGCTCTTTAGTTTAATTAGATCCCATTTGTCAATTTTGGCTTTTGTTGCCATTGCTTTTGGTGTTTTAGTCATGAAGTCTTTACCCAGGCCTATATCCTGAATGATATTGCCTAGGTTTTCTTCCAAGATTTTTATGGTTTTAGGTCTTACATTTAAGTCTTTAATCCATCTTGAGTTAATTTTTGTATAAGGTGTAAGGAAGGGGTCCAGTTTCAGTTTTCTGCATATGGCTAGCTGGTTTTCCCAACACCATTTATTAAATAGGAAATCCTTTCCTCGTTGCTTATTTTTGTCAGGTTTGTCAAATATCATATGGTTGTAGATATGTGGTGTTATTTCTGAGGCTTCTGTTCTGTTCCATTGGTCTATATATCTGTTTTGTTATCAGTACCATGCTGTTTTGGTTACTGTCACCTTGTAGTATAGTTTGAAGTCAAGTAATGTGATGCCTCCAGCTTTGTTCTTTTGCTTAGGATTTTCTTTCTGAAATTGATGCTGTAATTAATAGCCTACCAATAAAAAAAAAAAAAACAAAACAAAAACGCAGGACCAGATGGATTCACACCCTAATTCTGCCAGAGGTACAAAGAGGAGCTGGCACCATTCCTCCTGAAACTATTCCAAACAATAGAAAAAGAGGGACTCCTTCTTAACTCATTTTATGAGGCCAACATGACCCTGAAACCAAAATCTGGCAGAGACACACACACAAAAAGAAAATTTCAGGTCAATATCCCTGATGAACATTGATGCAAAAATCCTCAATAAAATACTGGCAAACCAAATCCAGTAGTGCATCAAAAAGCTTATCCACCATGATCAAGTTGGCTCCATAACTAGGATGCAAGGCTGGTTCAACATACGCAAATCAATAAATATAATCCATCACATAAACAGAACCAATGACTAAAACCACATGATTATCTCAATAGATGCAGAAAAGGCCTTTGATAAAATTCAACACCTCTTCATGATAAAAACTCTCAATAAACTAGGTATCGATGGAACATATCTCAAAATAATAAGAGCTATTTATGACAAACCGACAGCCAATATCATACTGAATGGGCAAAAACTGGAAGCATTCCCTTTGGAAACCAACACAAAACAAGGATGCCCTCTCTCATCACTCCTATTCAACATAGTTTTGGAACTTCTGGCCAGGGCAATCAGGCAAGATTAAGAAATAAAGGTATTTAAATAGGAAGAGAGAAAGTCAAATTGTCTCTATTTGCAGATGACATGATTGTATATTTAGAAAACTCCATCATCTCAGCCCAAAATCTCCTTAAGCTGATAAGCAACTTCAGCAAAGTCTCAGGATACAAAAATCAATGTGCAAAAATCACAAGCATTCCTATACACCAATAACAGACAAACAGAGAGTGAAATCAGGAGTGAACGCCCATTCACAATTGCTACAAAGAGAATAAAATACCTAGGAATACAACTTACAAGGAATGTGAAGGACCTCTTCAAAGTGAACTGCACGTAGTTTATTATCGTTAACTGTTTGATGAGCGAGAAAATGAGAGAGGGAGGTAATGAGTGAGTAAATTAACGAAATAATAAACATTAATCTGAGAGACAACTGTACACTGGAGTACTCAGCAAAGGAATTATGAAGAAAAAGAAGAAGAGGAGAAAGAGCTTTCTTGGTAAGAGAAACGAAGGAAAGCAGGGCATGGAGTGGGTTTCAGATAGAGTGAAAAGAAAACTCTGGTCTGAGGATAAGAAAGGTTTGTGTTGGGGGGCAGCGTAGCATGGTAGGAAAAGTAAGACATCTCATATTAGAAATTCTTTGTTTCATTTCCAGCTCTATCATTGACTGGTTTATGATTTTTTGGCAATTCACATAGCCTCCCATCTTCTAACCTGTAAAATAGGGATAATAATACCAATTTAATGTGGATAATATTAGAAACAAGTAAGATATGCCAAAAAAAAAAAAAAAAAAGCCCTGTAAAGTATAAATCATAGTAGTAATGTAATCATTGGGCCTTAAGTGTGAAGAGATAAGGTGGGGCCACAATATGAAAAGTCTCAAATGCCACGTGAAGGTGTGGAACTGATGCAGTGAGCATCAGTACTGTTCAAGGTTATGGAAAGTCACAGGAGTCTAATGTTCATTGAGTGGCTACTATGCTCTCAGCAATTATCTCCCACACCTACCTCATTTGAACCTCATGACCAAGCTATAAAGTAAACCTTAATATTCTCGTTCCACGGATATGAACACTGAGACACAGGAAGCTTGAAACTGAGAGCATTTGCTGATGGATTGGTTAAGAGATGCCAGGAAAAGGAAGACATTGAGGATAAGTCTTAGTTTCTGGCTTCATCACCAGGTGAATGGTGGTGCTACTTACTGAAATCAGGAACATTTGGCAGGAGAAATGGATGGCAGGAAAAAGCTTTGTGGTGGGCATGTGATATTGGAGATGGCTTGGAGACATGCAAATGAAGAAGCAGAGTAGAAGTTGGCATTTTTAATGTGGAACTCAAAAGAGAGATTCGGGTTGGAGCTATAATTTGGGAACTCATCAGTATATACATAGTGTCATTTTTAAAGAACATATTACTGAAACCACCTGGGGACTTATGGATAGACAGGAAAAAAGAAACGAGGCTGGCGGAATGCCACACTTAGAGGTTAAGATGAAAGAAGCAATGGAAGAATGCAGTGTCCTGGGAGCCAAGTGAGTCAAGTGTTTTGAGCTGACTGAAAGGTAGAAGGACAATTGAGAATTGACATCTGTGGCAGCATAGAGGTGATGAGCAACCTTGTCAAGAGAGGTTTCAGAAGAGTAATGGTTACCCTAATTGGGGAGGATCCAGAAAAGAGTGGGAAATGAGCAAGTAGAAAAAAGGAGTACAAAAATTCATTTGAAATATTTTGCTATGGAGGAAAATGAGGTATGAGCCTGTATTTGGAGGAGTTTAGGTCAAGGGAGAAATCTTAAAAGATGGAAGATTTTACAGAGTGTTGACATGCAGAAGAGAATACTGGAGGTGAAAAAGGGAAAACAGCAGCAGCAAAGTTCTTGAGTAGATGAGAAGTGGTAGGATCTACTCCACAAGACACTTTTTCACTTTGGATGAGAGACCAAATGAAAAACCAATTTGTCTTTTATAACAGGAGGAAAGGCAGGGCAAGTAGGTAGATACAGAAACAGGTTGTTGTTCTGGCGGCAGAATGATGAAATAGTTCTCTTCGGACAGCTTCTGCTTTCCCGGTGATACGAGAACAGCGGTCCTCCGCGAGAGTGAGGAGGGGATGGCATAGGATAGTTGTGAAGGGAGAGAGAAGAAAGTGTAACATAGTTGTCCTGTGGAAGGAAGAGTGAATTGAGCAGAAGAAGGTGGTAAGATCACTAGGTGGTGCAGAGAGCTCACCTGAGATGCTTGGTCATAAATTTAAACAAGGAAAAGTCAGCATCATGTGTGTTTTCCCCTAGCTGAGTTAGCTGCTTGAGGGCAGGCACAGAGTAATCAGAGAGCTTGGTTGAATTTGAATTGGGAGTTTTCCAGGTGAGTATGGTGGAGGAAAAGAGGGCTCTGGGAGTTGAGGATGTAAGTAATAGATTGGGGGTGTAATAATAGGCTACCATGATGGACTATAGAACCCATGCTGGGTAGTGAGGGAAATGAGGTGGTTGGGGCAAAAGAGATGGTGGGAAAAGACAGTGTAAAAGGTGTTAAAAGAAGGAATTTTGGGGATGGAAATACTAAACAAAGGAATGTGGGGCGCTGGAAATCACGCTTTAGGAGGTGGTGCAGTTATTGGTGATGTCAAGATTCAGGGTTAGACTCTTGGAGTAGAGAACTAACAGATACTGCAGGAGAAGTCATTCGAAGTGACAGGTCATGGGACTGAGGCAAGTGTTAGGGAGATTATCTCTCTATGTGGATGCAGAAGCCACCAAATGTGATGACAAGAGTAGAGACTCAGAAAGCCCAGCTTCAGACATGCTCTGGGCCATCTTTAGCTCCCTGAGGCCTGCCCATGCCAGTGTTTCATGATTTGCATAATGTTCAGTCTTCTTTATTACAAGAGTATCCATTTCTGGAGCTACAGTGACAGAATTTCAGTTCCTAGTAACCAAAAAGCCATTGTCCAAGTTCACCAGGAGTTCCTCCTGTTTTCCATTCACAAAGCAGATTTCTACTTTATTTCTCCCTGAATTATGCTGACAGAACCTGAGTACTAGCAGGAGAGATGAGATTAGGTTGGGTCCTAGGGATGGACAAGAAGAGGAGAGGAGGCAGAATACTCTCTCCTTGGTTTATTTTTGACAGTAAACTGGCTAGGTAGCTCTAGAATTGCCCCGAACGCTGTCATTGCAAGACACAGGACATCTCCTTCACTGCAAACTCTCGCCCAGGGTGAGTACAAACCATGGTCTACACGTACAGGTGGGCCACATTGTGTTTTGCAAATTCTACTTTTCAAACTTTGATATGTCCTACATTTCTAAACACCATCTCTTTGCAGAGGAACTACAGAAGATTCCAGTTAGACCAAGCGCTTAACAGGATGCTCTGGACTGTGGGACAAGATTTACGATGAATTAAAAGTTAATTGAATCACCTAGAAAGATTTATTTTCAAAAAAAGGAAGGAGAAGAAAGAAAAAGAAAAGAAGGAAAAAAGAAAGAAAGAAAGAAAAAGAAAGAAAGAAAGAAAAAGAAAGAAAGAAAGAAAGAAAGAAAGAAAGAAAGAAAGAAAGAAAGAAAGAAAGAAAGAAAGAAAGAAAAGAAAAGAAAAGAAAGAAAGGAAAAATACACATAATATTATTTGACAAATTCTGCTTCGTTGAAACCCATTGGCACATTATTGAAAGTGATCTGAAATTTTTAACAACTGCTAAGTTTGGGCTGCTTTTAATAGACCATAACCTGCAGGGAGGCACAGCTGTAGCTATCCTTCCAAAATGAAAAGAAATAATTTTCAGGAATGAGCCCTTGAAAATCATTTAAATCTGTGGTAGATGTGCCCCGCAGGCTAGAATATCATCAGAATGCTGGTCTTCTCCCTGTTTCTCTGCAGGAAAACAACGTAACAGAAAGGGATTTATCAGATGTGTTATCATTAATGTTCTCTGAATGCTTAAGTGTTTCTGTGGATTGGCCCAGATAGCTTGAAAAAAGCTGCTGGCTAATAATGAGGACACATGGAACAGATGAGCCAGTGTAGCACATCACAAGAAAGAAGCAAAGTTCTAAAGGAAGGAGGTGTCCCCACCCCCATCTCACCCCATCATGATCATCAAAAGTACTTGGCTTGTGGAATTCTTGCATCCCTGCCCAGTGACAGCACTGGCATTTGGAAGCAGGATCAGAATACTGAGTCTCCTGTGACTTTGTCTACCTCTCCCTCACCAAGGAGACATAAGTGGATTAAGGGCATGAGCCAGAAAAACCTGCCCACAGCTTTTCCCTGTCCTGGGAGAAGCCATGCTATAACCTATAACTTTAGGAGCCAAAGCAGCACCAGCCCTAGCCTATGTGGAAACTGGCATGTTTTTGTTTGTTTGGTGACTTATTTTCAGGATATATGTTTAATGTCACACTATATAAAAACATATACATTCAGGCCGGGCATGGTGGCTCATGCCTGTAATCCCAGCACTTTGGGAGGCAGAGGCGGGCCGATCACTTGAGGTCAGGAGTTCGTGACCAGCCTGGCCAACGTGGTGAAATCCCATCTCTACTTAAAGTACAAAAAAATTAGCTGGACTTAGTGGTGGGCATCTGTAATCCCAGCTAGTCGGGAGGCTGAGGCAGGAGAATTGCTTGAACCCGGGAGGCGGAAGTCGCAGTGAATCAAGCTCTCTCCACTGCACTCTAGCATGGGAGACAGAATGAGACTCCACCTCAGAAAAAAACAAACATATAGATAGATAGAGATAAGATAGGTAGGTAGGTAGGTAGGTAGATAGATAGATAGATAGATAGATAGATAGATAGATAGATAGATTAGATAGATTAGATATAGATATATAGATATATATATACATTTAGTTTTATAGCTTAAGTTTTTTATTCTTCCAGGACTTGGCAAACATTTAAACTATTAGGTGGTGAGACTATCTATGGAGGAGGGGAGAAAAGCAGAAAAACTAATCTTATGGTGGATGAGAAACAGAAACATGAAATAGAAGCTTATATCTGTAATTACTGGAAAAGAGTAATCACCAACTATCACTTGGTGATAGGTGTTTTAAATTTAAACTGTGTTTTATTCATCTTTGAATTCTTAGTGTTTTGATGATTAGGAAATGGTATCTGTAACCAAAAGGTTAACCAGACATGGTAGTGTGCATCTGTAGTCTCAGCTACCTGGGAGGCTGAGGTGGGAAGATCACCTGAGCCTTGGGGGTTGAGGCTGCAGTGAGCCGTGATTGTGCCACTGCACTCCAACCTGTGTGACAAAATGAGTCCTGTCTCAAAAAAAAAAAAGAAAGAAAAGAAAAAATAAATAGTATATATATGTACCTGTAATCACAGCTACTCAGAAGGCTGACACGAGAGGATCACTTGAGGTCAGGAGTTTGAGACCAGCCTGGGCAATATAGTGAGACCTCATCTCTACAAAATTTTTTTTTAAAAAATTAGCCAGGCATGGTGGCAGGCACCTGTAGCTTCTTAGGAGGCTGATGCACAAGAATCTCTGGAGCCCAGAAGTTTGACTCTGCGGTGAGCTATGATCACAGCACTGTACTACAGCCTGGGCCGCAGAGTGAGGTACCTCCTCTAAACAAAGGAAAGAAAGAAAGAGAGAAATAGCATATGACTTAAACACACATTGCATCTTGGAAGAATGTTTCACAAAAGGAAATGTGTGTGCCTACAATGTGCCAGGCACGTGTATGATCTCATATTATCCTCGAAACAGCTCTCTGAGGTAAACGTCATTACTCTCAGTTCACAGAAAGGAAAGCAGAGTCAGAGAGGGTCAGTAGCTTGCTCAAGGCCACATGTAGTTATTAATTGTTAGAGCACAATCTGGAAGAGCAAGTCTTGACTTCCCAGCCCCATATCTTTCTATGGCGCCATGCCACCTCCTGTCCGATTGCACAACAGTGGCTTCACCACTACCCAGCTTAACTCAAGCCTTGATTAGGGCACGTCACCAGTGTTTGCTTGTGTTTTGTAACCAAACGTGAATTCCAGGAGCCATACCTTTAAAGGAAAACACAATACCTTGAGCCAGGCATGCTGGTATCTTCTTTATCTTTGTATCCTTAGCATCCGGTAAAGGTTTGACACATCATAAGCAATAATGTACATAATAAAACCTGAATGAATCATCAAGCAATTTGACTGTGAGTCTAATCTACACAGAAACCAAGTCCTTGCTATGAACTGTGTTAAGGAACTTTACATATATTATTCAATAGCTCTGTGAGCCTCACCATAAAAATAATCTTCTTAGTGATTCACTTTTCATTCCTCCAACAATGTATTGCCATGTACCCATGACTGCAAGGGAGGAGACTTTCTTTTGGGAACAGAGCTCTGTGAAGATTTGGCACAAAAGAGTTGTAGAAAGAGAATCTCCAAGCATGACTGGGTCTGATGGTGTGGACCTGTCTACCCCTCCTTCTCCATCTCCCCAGCTTCCTGCTTCCTACTGTGCCATCCCAAGGACCTGCAGTCTTCCACCCCTGGCCACAGCACCCATTTTCCTATTGCCCTCCTCTTTGCCTTTGCTCATGTCTGCTTTGCCCAGACTTCTTCCCCTTGCTCCCCTCTCTGCCTACCCACTTCCAGCTCTCCTTCATACCTTATGACTCTGTTAAGATGCCAGGTTTTTTTTTGGAGTCCTTCTGGCATTTCTTTCCAGGCTGGCAGATATGAAAGGTCTTCAAAACGTTCATGGAAAATTCTTATTATGAAAAAACTATACATAGATTTCAAAAAAAAGTTGCACCAAAATAAACTCATACTAACTTGCTGTAACATTTCTGGACATGATATAGTTTGAACCACTAAAAAGAATTAGACATCAGTTTGAAGAGAACCCCTGTCAGAGCAACACAAATTTGCTAACACTGAAGCAAGAAAAAGTATCAAATTTATGGTGAAGCCTGGATGGACGAATAGTGAAATTACTGATCCTTTACAAAAAGTTTGTAGGGACAATGCCCCAAAGAAATAAACAGTTAATAAATTGATTTCTCACTGTAAGAAGGCCTGAGACGATGTCGAAGGTGAAGCCTGCAGTGGTAAACCATCCCCATCAATTTTTAAGGAAAAAATTAACCTTGTTAATGCCCTAATTGAACAAGACCAACAATTAACAGCAGAAACAATAGGCAACTTCACAGACATCTCACTTGGTTCAAGCTTACACAATTCTGACTACAAAATTAAAGTTGAGCAAACTTTCCACTCAATGGGTGCCAAAACCGTTGCACTCAGATCAACTGCAGACAAGAGCAGAGGTTTCAATGGAAGTTTTAAACCAGTGAGATCAAGATTCTAAAGCATTTTTTTTTTCAAATAATTGCAACAGGAGATGAAACATGGCTTTACTGGTATGATCCTGAAGACAAAGCACAATCAAAGCAATGGCTACCAAGAGGTGGAAGTGGTCCAATCAAAGCAAAAGTGGACCAGTCAAAAGCAAAGGTCATGGCAACAGATTTCTGAGATGATCAAAACTTTCTGCTTGTTGACCTTCTGGAGGGCCAAAGAACGATAACATCTCCTTATTATGAGAGTGTTTTGAGAACGTTAGCCAAGCTTTAGCAGAAAAAAAAAGGTTTCACTAGAATGTTCTTCTCCACCAAGACAATACTCCTTCTTGTTACTCTCATCAAGAGTTTCAAAGGGAAATCACTAGGCATCCACCTTACAGTCCTGATTTGGCCCCTTTCTCACTTCTTTTTTCTTGCTAATCTTAAAAAGTCTCTAAAGGGCACCTATTTTTCTTCAGTGAATAATGTAAAATAGACTGCATATACATCGTTAAATTCCCAATACCCTCAGTTTCGGGGGATGGGCTAAATGGCTGGTGTCATCACTTCCAAAAGTATCTTAACTTGATGGAACTTATATTGAGAAAAAAGTTTATAGTTTTAAAATTCCATTTTCCATGAACTTTTTGAAGTCCCCTTGTATTCCTCTCTTTAATGCTTCCATGATTTTCCTAATCACTATACTTCCACCTTCTACTAGGCTGTGAATTTCTCAAGGACAAAAGTTGTGATTTCTTTATCACCATATAAATGAGAGTTAGGAGAGGAAGGGAGGGAAGGAGAGAGACAGCTTTTCTATAGATGGTGACTTTGGGACAATAAAGCATAGGGAAGAAGATAACAGCTCCCCAGATTTGAGGACAAGTTAAGGAAAGACTAAGTTGGTAGGAGCATTTTAAACTATCAGAAGAAAGGATGTAATTACAATAGAGATAACAGATGGACAAAGCATGAGGAAACAGAATAAACTTCCTTGGTATTTGCTGCCTATAACAAAGGAACAGGCAGCAGTAGAAGCAGTCTGATTATCTAGGTACATAGACATTGCTAGGTTTTACATTCTCATTCCTTAAATGATTCTTACAGCATTTGCTGAACTTCATAAACTTACATGGCTGAGCCAACTTTGCATAGTACACGTATTCTGTAGAAATTAATATGTATGTTGAAATAATTAGACAAATACACAACTCACTGGAGGTTTTTTTCCATAAAAGCTATTAAACTGAAAGGAAAGTCAAATTCATGTATAATGGGATTTGCTGAATGTTCATCTCTATGTGGCTCAAGGCTGTGTCAATGTGGGACTAGTAGAAAAGTAATTCTATGTCTATTAGGTGGTTTGCATAAAATCACCAAGTATCATTTTCATAGGGCCCCAATTCACTCTCACCAAGTAATTCTAGAGTTAGGAACCTTTCCAAAGAATTCCTGCAGAGCTATACTGGGATAAAATCTGGCCCATTGTGAATATAAAATGGCAATTTTATTTAAACAGTTGTAGTTCCTTGGGTCTTTTCTGGCTGACTCTAATATTGCTCCTTGTCTATATACTTTGGACACATTTTCACCTTCCCCTAGTAGAGTTTTACTGTTTAATCATCTTCTTCTTACCACCTCCCCCTTCTAGTGAGTTCTGTGTTAGAACAATGGAACAACTTTTCCTTAGTGGTCTGTTGATGAATTTCACAGGAAAGTTATCACTAATAATCTCCAACACATGTCCCTAAATGTGGTACACTGACTGAGTCACTTAATCTTCCTACACCATCATTTTTCCAGCTGTAAAATTTGCTGGTAAGTCTTCATGCCTCAAGGTTTTCTACTGCAAAGGTTTCTGCTGCATAGCCTTTCCACCATTTCTTTGTCCAGAGTAAGTAATGACTTTCAAAGGCCACATTAAAAAGGCTGACTTCAATTATTGTTTCACCTGTGTCACTTCTCTGGCAAACATGGGCTAATAAAAATGCATGTGACCTGCAAAATCTTTAGTAGTATTTTTGCCAAATAATTCTAGTTTATGACTGTGAACTTGAATCAGCTATGCACTGGTCAAATCATCTAATCATCAGACCTAGCCATCAGGATCAGTTCATGCTTATCCAATAATAGATTATAATTTATTTTTTAAAATATTTTATTTTTAAATTGACAAATGATAATTGTACATGTTTATGGGCTACACAGCAATGTTTCAATACATATAATGTATAGTGATCAGATCAAGGTAATTAGCATATTCATCATCTCAGACATTTATCATTTCTTTGTATTGTGGTATTTGATAGCCTCCTTCTAACTATTTGAAACTATATAACTGATTATTGATAACTGTAGTCATCTTACAGTGATATAGGACACTAGAACTTTTTTCTCCTATCTAGCTATAATATTATATATTATATCCTTTAACAAATCTCTCCCCTTCTTCCTCCTTCCCCTACCCTTTCCAGCCTCTACTTTTTACTTCTGTGAGACCAACTTTTTTTTAGCTTCCACATGAGTGAGAATGTGCAGTGTTTAACTTTCTGTTCCTGGCTTATTTCACATAACATAAAGTCTTCCAGTTCCATCCATGTTGATGCAAATGACAGGATTTCATTTTGTATTCCATCGTGTATATGTATATTTTCTTTATCCTTTCATCTATTGATGGACACCAGGTTGATTCCATATCCTGGCTATTGTGAACAGTAGTGCAAAAATCATGGGGATGCAAGTGTCTCTTTGATACACTGATTTCCTCTCCTTTGGAGAAATGCTCAGTATTGGCAGATCGTATGGTACCTCTAGTCTTTTTTTTTTTTTTTAAGAACCTCCATACTATTTTTCTCAGTGCTGTACTAGTTTTCATTCCCATCAAAAGTGTGTAAAGTTCCCTTTTCTCGGCATCTTCCCAGCATGTGTTACTTTTTGTCTTTTTGATAATAGCCATCCTAACTAAGGTGAGATGATACTTCACTGTGGTTTTGGTTTGCATTTCCCTGATGATTAGTGATGCTGAGCATTTTAAAATATATTTGTTGGACATTTGTATGTCTTCTTTAGAGAAAAGTCTGTTCAGATCATTTGTCCATTTTTAAGTTGTATTGTTTTTTGCTTTGAGATGTTTGAGTTCCTTGTATATTCTAGATATTAACTCCTTGTCTAATTTTTGATTAAAGGAAAAAATAGATTTATTTATACGCCAAAAATAATTATTGGGTATGTATGATGTGCCAGGTATGGTGAAGCACATTGAGTGTTGTTTCTGGCCTTAGAGATGGGAATGAATTAACCATGGGATAAGCTTTAGGCTATGAGTAAAGCAATTTCTATGGTTGACAATTGGGCTTATCAGTAATGTGTAAGTAAGGACTCTGTCCGTGTTCCACTCTCTGGTACCAGCTTAAGAAGGCCAGGACTATCCTTTTTCTCTACCAAGCCCTTGGCCAGAGTAAAGAGCCAAACCCACCTCCCTGGGAGTGAATGGTATCCATGCTAGGGCATGTCACATCAGCTACGGCAGCCTAGATTCCCAACCTTCTGAAAAACTTAACCTAAAAATTCCCCTCAAGCAATCTGCAAGTCTTTCCTTCCCTTTGCCACCAAATGTCTTGAAACAGGAACCTACTGCTGCCTACATTTTTTTAACACCACTTTCTCCCCTCTCAAGTTTATCTTCAATGTTATTCACTGTGGCATCTGATCCCATTGCTTTACTGCTCAAAGCACTTTGCTAGCTCCTGAGGGTTCACCATATCAAGTTCAAGCAGTTCAAACTTCTCAATCTGAACTAAGACCATTTCTATCTTTTTAATGAGATGTATTATTAACAAAAAAAAAAAAGCCTTTATTGAAAATTGAGTATGTGTTGGGCAAGATGCTTATGCTTTCTAAGCATTAACTCACTTTGTTCTCACAACAACACAATGACACTGATACAATTATTAGCCCAGTTTACAGATGAGCAATAGAAAGCCCAGAAAGGTTTAGTAACTGACCCACCATCAGCTGCCTTAGGGTGGAACTGGAAATCAGGCCTGGATCTGCCTGATTCACTGAGAGCTTTCCATGCCTGCTGCCTCTCATGGCTTTCTTGGTAAGCCCATCTCACAGTTTCTCTCTCATTTCCCGTCAACAGGATAGCCAGTGCAAAAGGACATGCAGTCATCCCCAGTATCTTTCTACATTTTCTGATAATTCTCAGGATGCACAGGGGCCTCCAGACCAAATGGAGGCCAAAATCATGAGGGAACACAACTGAAAGACAGAAGGGCAAGCCACCAACAGCTACCCTCACCCACACTCTTGTGATAGGAGGAAGAGATGGCTTCTATATATTGTGTCCCATTGGCAAAGATCTCCTTTGGACAGGTTAGAAAAAGCAGATATTTGAATTAATTTCAGCAAATGCCAAATACTCAGTAGGCAACCCTCTGCCCTATACACACCACAAGCCACTGAACTCTGCTTCAATGGGGCTCCACTGCATTCTAGTTTATCAGGACAAGTATTTTGTTTCATAAGCTCAATAGATTGCATGTACCTTATCTGATTGTCTCTGCACCCCAGCATTGAGCAGTGTCTGATCATCTGCTGAATAGCTCAGCTCCATTTCCACCTTTCTGAGAAGGCTTCTCTTACACCAACCAGCATGCTATTTCTCATTTTCAAGCAGGAGTAAGAAAACCCTCCTCTGCATTTCCAAAGCACCACATTCGTATCACCAGAAACACCTGTCACCACTACTGAGCCCTGGTTATCTCTCCAACTTTACCTTCTTTACTGCCCCCTTGATTTTTCATTTTTTAACCTTTAATGATTTATAATTGTTTAAATGCATGGGGGCACAAAATGATGTGATTTACGCATACAATGTGGTAAAATTAAAGCTAGTTAACATATCCATCACTTCAAATACTTAACATTTTTTGTGGTGAGAAGATTTGAAATTTACTCTCTTAGCAATTTTGAAGTGTACAATACTCTTATTAACTATATTCACTACACGGTCCAATAGAACTCCCTCCCTTCTCTCTGTATATATATAATTATATACATAAATATTAATATATATATACATCTATTTCTCCTGTTTGAGATTTTGCTTGCTTTGATCATCAACTACACATTCTTACCACCCCCTAGCCTCTGTAATCACCATTCTACTCTCTGCTTCTGTGGGTTTGATTGTTTTAGATTCCACACACAAGTGAATCATGCAGTATTAATCTTTCTGTGCCTGTCTTATTTCACTTAGCATCATGTCCTCCAGTTCCATTTATGCTGTTGCAAATGACAGAATTTCCTTCTTTTTTGAGGCTGAATAATCCTCCATTGTGTAAATATACCATGTTTTCTTTATCCATTCATTCACTGGTGGACACTTAGATTGATTCATATCTTGGCTATTGTGAATAGTGCTGCAGTGAACATGGGAATGCAAATACCTCTTTGATATACTGATTTGAAATCTTTTGAATAAATACCCAGAAGTGAGATTGCCGGATCATATGGTAGTTCTATTTTAAATTTTTTGAGGAAACTCCATACCTTTTTCAATGGCTGTACTAATTTACATTTCCACCAACAGTGTAAAGGGTTCCTTTTCCTCCACATTCTCACCAACATTTGTTATCTTTCATCTTTTGATAATAGCCATTGGGCAGGTGTGAGGTGAGATCTCACTATGGTTTTGATTTGCATTTCCCTCCTTGCTTTTCCTGCTCCAGCCACATTAGCTTTCCATCCATTTCTCAGTCATGCAGTTGCCACATCAGGGCTTTGCACTCTCTGGGAACTCTGTTCCCCGGGAGCCACGTGGCTCACTTCCTCATTTCCCTCTTAAGAACCACCTCCTCAGAGAGGCTGTCCCCAAACACCCTATCCAACTAGCACCAACTCTCACCACCACACTCTAGACCCCTACCCTCTTCAGAGCACTGGCCCTACCTACTTAATTTTTCCTTTGTATTTGTCCATATAGCTACTTACAGCAAAAGGAAAGCTCCTTGAGGACAGGGACTTCATCAATTATCTTTTAGAATAGTAATAAGAGAGTAATAACAGTATTAAGTAGAGTGTTATCTTAAAACATCATAAGCACTTAATGAATATCTAGTAAATGAATGAGTGAATTCCCTAAAGTACTCTGAGAGCCTCAAGAGCCAGGGTTGCGTCTTACTCATCCTCCAACCACTAGCATCTAATGTGAGTGCCTAGGACAAGACAGGAGTTTATTGCCTAATTTATGCTGCAAATTAGAGGTGTGTGCAGAGAAGCAACTGACCTTTACTGTCTATGTGATGGGTGCTCTGCTATGTGCCTTCAGGATAATGCTTTATTTTATCCTCATAACTTTATGAAGTAGACGCTATTGCCCCCACGTAAGAAGGAAAGAGACTCAGTGTCACAAATCTCGTGCAACTTGCCCACGGGCACACAGATAGTTAGGGACATGCGTGGGATGTGAAGCCAGTTTTTATATCAATGGCTATATTCTTTCTTCCAGCTTGTTGCCTCTCCAGAGAGCTTAACTACATTAAAAAAATGGATATTTGACCCACACAAAATCCTCTAAGGAATGAAGTAAATCAAAGTAGAAAATATAGAAAATTTTTTTCTAAGTAAGCTATTTTACTTTCCCTGATTTTAAAATTTATTTTTCCCTTAGATCAATGATACTTTCAGATTTCCTTTTAAGAAAAAGTAGGATGGAAGTGATTATGATGATAAACATGACAGTCATTGCAACCAATTGTGAATATAAAATGCTGTATCAAGCACAGCAGTGGTGAGGCTAATGTCATCGTTATTGCTTTCAAATGGGCCACATCTTTTTCAGAAAAATTAATTAACTTGCTCTCACATCTCCTTTAACTTAACCTTGAGCAGTTGTAAATTTATCTTTTTTTTAAAAAATGGAAGGATTTGCAAATATACTCCATTCCTGAGATCTCAAGGAAAGACTCCCATTTCTGAGAAGGGTGCTGTTAAGGATGTGCCCTTCTGGGTGCAAGACCCAAGCACCAGACAGAGCTCATCTTCAAACTGTGTTTCATGGAGGCCTATTTGGAGAGTCCTGAGTATTTTGCAAGAAGTGTGACCCTTGGACTAGTTTATAAAATTACTGATTTTTAAGTAGTTTATATTTAGTAAGTCTGACGTCAGTGCCATTGCCAGATGACATCATCAGCCTGGTGGTTGTGGTCCATGTGCACCCAGTCAACTAAGGACACATCAGGAGACAACCATTGTGAGAATGGAAATCCAGAGGCAGAGGTTTGTGCTCCTTTGACTCAATAATCACTGCCCCTATTGCAGTGTGGTGTTCCTTGGTCCTGTCAATTAAAACCCAATAACATAAAATAAGACTAAAACTTGCCCACACTTGTTTTAGTCTCAAGAGCTAACTTGTCTCAGCTTTAAATACAACCTGTGTGCCATTGACTCCTCAATGTACATCTCCAGCTAGAATTTCTCACATGGACTCTGCAACCCACCCACGTGCAGCAGCTAGCATCTCCACCTGGAGGGCTTAGAGGCACCTCGAACGTGCCATGTCCCTGAGCCCTTAGCTGGCCCTCACCTGTGTGCACCCACATAGCCCCTGCTGCCATTGGCCCTGTCTTGGCAATGTCAACTCTACTCCTCTAGTGGCGCAAACAAAAGTCCTGGAGTCATTCTTGATTCCTCCTTTCTCTCACATTGCACAAGAGACTATCAGAGATTCCATTGGATTTACCTCAAAATACACCCAGAATTCAACCCAATCTCACCACCCTCTCTGCTGCCACGCTGGTTCAAGCCGCCATCATTGTTCCCTTGCACTCTTAAAATTGTACCTAACTGGTGTGCCTGCCTCTGCCCTGGTGCCCCAATATAGTCTGCAAAGTACTTAAAAAAAATGGAAGTTCAATCGTGATTATACTGTTCCACTGCTCAAGACCCTCCTATGGTCCTCCATATTACTGAGAAGATAAGTCAAGGACTGGTATTACTTTCCTAGGGTTTCTGTACCAAATTACCACAAGCATAGAGGTTTAAAACAATGTAAAGTTTACTCTCTCAAAGTCCTAGACGTGAGAAGTCTGGAATCAAGGTGTGCATAGGCCCACACTCCCTCTGGAAGCTTTGGGGAGAATATATTCCTTGCCTTTTCCAGCTCCTGGCACTGGCTGGCATTCCTTGGCTGGTGGACACATCTCTCTGTGTTCTGTCTTCTGATTGCCTGCTCTTCCTCATGTCTGACTTATAAGAATACACGTGATTGCCTTTAGGGCTACCTAGATAATCCAGAACAAGCTCTGCCTCTGAAGATGTTTAACTTAATTATGTTTTTGCCATGTAAGAGAGTATGCACAGGTTTCAGGGATTTGGACACAAACATATATTTTTGGGCAGCCATCATTTAACCCATTATAGGGCCCTATGCGATCTATCCCCTTCACCTCTCTGGCCTCATTCCCTGCTCCTTTTACCTTGTTCTCTCCTTTCTATACTCACCGGCCTTCTTGCTGTGCTTTATGTAGACCAAGCTCATTCCTCCCACAGGGCCTTTGCGTGTGCTGTTTCCTCTGCTAGAATGCTGGCTGTCACCTCCTTCAGGTCCTTATTCAAGAGTTACCTCCTCAGGGAGGTTTTCCCTGGTCACTCTATCTCAAATTTACCTCCTAGCATTTCATTTATCCCTTCCTTGCTTTACTTTTTCTCCTCAATACTTACAGATTTTACCTAATTGTTTATTGCCTGTCTTCCCTACCAGAATGAAAGCTCCCTGAGGGCAGGGACTTCTATCTCTCTAGCTCACTGATACGTCCACGGCACCTAAACCAGTGCTTGGCACAGAGTCTTTCAGTAAATCTTTATTGAAAGAATAAAGGCATTCAGCACTTAACCGCTTGCTAGACACTGTGCTAAGGGTCTCATATACATGAACTCATAATGATCTTTACAACAATACTAAATGGAGGGCAGGCCCATTTTCCAGAGGAGGAACCTGTGGCTTCCAGGTTTAGTCACCCAAGATCCCATAGCCAGAAAGAAGCCCAGTCAGGATTCACACCCACACTGTCTGACCCCAAAGTCTGTGTGGGCAATGACTACAAATACTATTGGTATTAGTTTTATTGGTATTAATACTATTGGTATTAGTTTTATTGGTATTAATACTATTGGTATTAGTTTTATTGGTATTAATACTATTGGCGTTAGTTTGCCAGGGCTTCCATAACAAAGTACCACAGACTGGGGCCTTAAACACAGAAATGTTCTCACAGTGCTGGAGGCTGGAAATCCAAGATCAAGGTGGCGACAGTGTTGGTTCCTCCTAAGGCCTTTCTCCTTGGCTTGTAGATGGCTGTCTTCTCCTGTGTCTTCACATCATCTTCTGTATGTGTGTGTCTATGTCCTTGTCTCCTCTTCTTATAAGGACACTAGTCATATTAGATTAGGGCCTACCCAGATGACATAATTCTACGTTAATTACTTCTTTAAAGACCCTGTCTCCAAATCCTGTCACATTCTGAGATACTGGGGGTTTGGCTTCAACATATACATTTGCGGGAACCACACTTCAGTCCATAACAGCACTTCTCCATCAGAACAGCAGCCAAAAGAAAGGACTCCCCTATTCTTGAATTCTTCATCCATAGTTCATTTCTCTGCCATCTTTATCTGTAGCGGCTCCTTCTCCTCAGCTAACAATGCATATAACTCTATGCAATGAAAAAACTCCTTCATCATTCTATCCCCTTCAGATTGGTATCCACACTCTTCTTCACTTCATTAGCAAACTTCAACAGTCTCTGTTAATTTTGTTCCAGTCTCTTAAAATCATCCTTCCTCCCAACATTCATTGGCATTGCTTTTACAAAGGTCACAAAGCTCAGGTTTATGGCCTCTTATTTTTTTATTTCTTACAGACAGGGTCTTGTTCTTTGCCCAGGCTACAGTGCAGTGGTGCGATGTAGCCCCGACCTCCCAGACTTACGTGAACCTCCCACCTTGGCTATGGAGTAGCTGGAGCCATAGGTGCATGCCATCACACCTGGCTAAATACAAAATATATATATTTGGTAGAGATGGGGTCCCACTATTGTTGCTCAGGCTGGTCTCAGACTCCTGGATTCAAGAGACCCTCTCACCTCAGCCTCCCTAAGTGCTGGGATTACAGGCATTAGCCACTACGCCTGGCCTTTATGGCTTCTTTACAACTTTTCTTATCTCTTCCTTTCAGCATTGCACACCCTTTACCACACTCCAGGCTTTCAGTCCACAGCTTCTCTCTCATAACTATGACTGCTGTTTGGTTGTTAAATGTCGGGAAAGGAGATCAGGAGTGATTTCTAGTTGATGGAGTAAGAATGGAGATGTCTATTTAGGATTTATTATTTGAGGGTTAGTATTTAATGTTGCCAGATAAGGCCGGGCGCGGTGGCTCACGCCTGTAATCCCAGCACTTTGGGAGGCCGAGGCGGGTGGATCATGAAGTCAGGAGATCGAGACCATCCTGGATAACATGGTGAAACCCCATTTCTACTAAAAATACAAAAAATTAGCTGGGTGTGGTGGCGGGCGCCTGTAGTCCCAGCTACTCTAGAGGCTGAGGGAGGAGAATGGCGTGAACCTGGGAGGCGGAGCTTGCAGTGAGCCAAGATTGCACCTCTGTACTCCAGCCTGGAAGACAGAGCAAGACTCCATCTCAAAAAAAAAAAAAAAAAAAAATGTTGCCAGATAAAATACAGGATGCCATGCAATATTTAGGACATAATTACTTAATTGTTTACATGAAATTCAAAGATAATTGAGAGTCATATTTTCATTGGCTAAATCTGGCAACCCTTCTAGTATTCACTTTAGGTGAATGGCCCCTCCTTGCCTAGCATCTTCAGTAAAGTCTGCTACTCACAGTCAGTGATAATTTTGGGAGTAAAGGAACCAAGGCAATGTCCTGAAGGGGCAAGGGTTTGAGAAAGGGAGAATGTACACAAGAGATTGCAAATTCAGAGATAGCAGTTAACTAGAAGAGTGGTTAAACCCATCATTAAATCCCAAGAGATCTAGAAAAAGGTATAGTAGATACCCACCTTATAAGAAAAAGAAGCTCAAGCCAACTGATTTCAACATTAAAGGAAATAAGAACTAATACTGTCTGTAATTTAGTTTAAAATACCTCAGCACAGAGTGAAATACACACACACACACACACACACACACACATACACACACACACACATACATGTTATATCCTAGGAGTAACCTATCAGAAGCACAGTTAGCATTTGGAAAACCCTAATTAGGCAGACACACTCTGGAAGCAGCTACCACAAGGGCTTTGATGTGGCACTCAGGTCTGTAAACTAAAGGCCAGGCGCAGTAGCTCACGCCTGTAATCCCAACACTTTGGGAGGCTGAGGTGGGGAGGGAGATCATGAGGTCAGGAGTTCGAGACCAACCTGGCCAATATGGTGAAACCCCGTCTCTACTAAAAATACAAAAATTAGCCAGGCATGGTGGCACACGCCTGTGATCCCAGCTACTCGGGAGGCTGAAGCAGGAGAATCGCTTGAAACTGGGAGGCAGAGGTTGCAGTGAGCCAAGATCGCACCATTGTACTCCAGCCTGGGCAACAGAGTGAGACTCTATCTCAAAATAAAAATAAATAAATAAGTTTTTTAGAAAAAGAATGTTGCAAGAGCCTGGTGTGATGTACACACCTATAGCCTCAGCTATATGGGAGGCTAAGGCAGGAAGATCACTTGAACCCAGGAGTTCAAGGCCAGCCTGAGCAACATAGGAGGCCTCATCTCAAACAACAACAACAAAACTGTTATACAAATGTCCTCACTGGGGAAATGAGTTGTGCTAAAGATATAGGAATTGGCTAGAAATGCTGCGCAGGCTCCTTACATGAACAGGTTATCAGATTTGGTGATGCTAAGAACCTAATTCCTTCTAAAGGTCCTGTTCTAATCACCTCCTATGCACCCTGTTGGTGAGAAAGAGATTCTGCTCTGAAGTCATGATGACAGCTGAACACAGAGCTGGACAGATGAGATTGACAGCAGTTTATTAGTCACATAGACTCACAGCCTGGAAGGAGACACTGCATGCCACACAGGGCTGCATGGAGGTTATACTTGGGAATGCAGTGAACAACAAGGGGCTGTGGGGGGCAGGCTTGTAGTATCAAGAGGGTAAGATGCCCCCCTAGTTGCTGCAGGAGGATGTGATAGGCTTGTCTGAATAATTCCACAGGCTGGCAGGGAATAAAACTAGCTACTCAGAGATAAGCAGAAACTGTGTGTGGTCTCCATGATAAGGAGCTTTGTTTGGCTGGGGGATCTTATCCAAGTGAACAGAGGGAGGGGAACTTGTAGTTAGGCCATTTGAGACCCTATGGATTTTGTAAGATGCAGGGCAGCACCCAATATTGGGTCTTGATTTTAGTCCACACTGCCCCATAGTCTTAGGGTTCCATTTGGTCCTGTGTGTCTCTACTTCAAGCAGGATTTATCCCATTAGCCTAGAAGAAAAGCTGGCTGCATTGCTAATACATCTGCCTCAAGATAATATGTCATGCAAAGTATTCAGGACAATCTAGGACTTCACCAAACTTACAAGAAAAGACTGGATGAATGTCTTTTGTTGCTAATAAATATGTGTGGCATAATTCCTCTGAGGTTTGCTTTTTCTATTGTAACATACCTCCCAATGGACATAGTTTTGGGAGGGATCATATGCTTCTCATTCATTTCTAATCCTCAGACTTTTACTCAAACCATTCTGGCAATTATGATGGGCCAACAGGGGCCCTGGTAGTATAGAAGACATGGGGGTTTCCTGGGGCCTGACACTAGTGAAACATAAGCAATCCCCCAAATCTGTTTTGAGTACCATTTTTTTCTCACTCAACACTCACTCTTCAATGTATCTACTCCCAGAGTCAATGATCATTTCTGTGTGGATTTTCCCAAATTAATGATCCAGATCTTCTCTGGAGTACCAGATTTACTTTCCTGCCTGTGTGGTGGCCATTTCCACATGGAGCCGTTAACTCATTAATTCAACCATTTATCAGACATTTGCTGGGTAGTAAGTACTCCAGATACAAAAATACGTAAGAGTCTTGGTGTCTTCATGGAGTTTATGGTTGGATGAGGGATGTCATCTAGGCACTTAAAATCAGTACATCCAATATAGAACCACAATTTTCTATCCCCAAACCTATTTCTTGTTTTTCAATTAAAGACATTACCATCCCACCACCTCCTAAAATTTACAACTCCAAAGTCATACCTGTTTCCTCTGTCTCTACCATCCCCGCAATTCTTTTTTACCTTTCTGTCCTTGACATGGTTCAGTTACCATTAGCTAGGGAAGAGCATAACAATATAATTGCAATAAAGTTTTGTTGGGTTGAACTGAATTTTATTACAATCCCTAAACCTCTATCCTTACCACCCAATATTTTATTGATGTCTTTTTAAGATCCCCTTTAACACAGGATGTTGTTTACAAAGAACTGTACTTTGCACTTTATTAACATTTGCCTTATATCTTTGAAATGTATCTCTTAATCAAGGATCCCATTTTTTTGATAAAGTTTCTAAGACTTCAAAAGACCTGAAAACTCCATTGTCCAGAAGACCAAAACAAGCCAACTGACATGGTCTGGTTTTTTAAGGGCAGATCTGAGGTATGGAAAGAAACCTCTTTGCTGCTGAGAAAGATGCTGATGGTGCTATTCAGAAAGGGACTCTAAGGATTCCAGTTTTAAACAAACTCTAATAACAAAACACCAGCCAAAAGAGAAAGTCGATCCCCTGACATAAACAGTGCCAGCAATACCACCTTCCTGCCTTCTGCTGACGCTCAATGACGCATCTTCCACCCCACTTGTGGGAGAGCCAATCAATTCCCTTTGAATGAAATCTTTATTCAAATGTTTAAACACTCCAGGGGGAAGAGAGGGAGAGGACAAGAAAAGTATTTCAGAAACAAATGGGGACCCAAACGCCAAGTTTCTAAGTTTCTGTTCTTGTTACTGCTCAGGTTTTGGCCCTGTGAAGACGTTCTCAATTCCATGTTTTTCGTTAAGCTGGTTTGTTTGGCAAAATCCAATGATAAATACAAAACTCTGAGGTCAGTCTCACCTTACACAGAAAGCTAGAGCTGGGAAGCTCAGCTTTCTGTGGTCGGGAAACTTTGGAAGTCACTGATCTGCTGTTGACAACGGGAGGCAAAGATATGGGCCAGATAATATTTTCTTTACAAATGTACGAATCTAGGACTTTCCCCCTTAAAAATCCAACACACAAGTAAACCTTTGTTGATGATTCTGTTCAGTGCCAGTGGTTAGGTAGGGGTGGAGAAGGCAGGGTGGATGTTAGGAGAGAATGAACACGTGCAATCCATGCATATCCCGAGGTCTGTTCCCTAGTTACTAATAAGCAACAGAATAGACCCTTGCCTCTTTCACCTGCTCCTCTCACTCTCCACTACTCATAGGTAGTCACACTCCCGAAAGGTCAAGACTTTGAGGGGAAACGGGAAGGAGCAGGGCTTTTTCTCATTTGTTAGACCAGCTGGTTGGTCTGGAACTGTTGATACTGACTTCTGGGGACCCAGACCCACTTTCCTCGTGTTGCCCTCCAGGTCACATTTCCCTGCGGCTGCTCTTCTCCAAATCAGTAAAATAAGCCCCTTTTCTATTCCAGCCACTGTCACTTCATGTGGAAACAAAGAAGTCTAAATGTGAAAAGGAGCCTGTTTCAGTACTGGACATCTGAAGGTCAGGGTTTAGTTGTGTGTTACAACCTGTGAAATCATAATAAGCCACACATATCAAGTGCTTACTAAGTGCCACGCACTGCTCCGCTCACTTACCTACCTAATCACAATAAACTTAGGAAATAGGCCACGTGCAGTGGCTCACACCTGTAATCCCAGCACTTTGGGAGGCCAAGGCAGGAGGACCACTTGAGGTAGGGAGCTTGAGACCAGCCTGGAGAACACGGTGAAACCCCGTCTCTACTAAAAATACAAAAATTAGTCAGGCATGATGGTGGGTGCCTGTGGTCCCAGCCATTCGGGTGGCTAAGGGAGGAGAATTGCTTGAACCCAGGAGGTGGAGGTTGCAGTGAGTCGAGATCACGCCACTGCACTCCAGCCTGGGTAACAGAGCAAGACTCTATTTCAATCATCATCATCATCATCATCATCATCTTAGGAAATAAGTAATATTATAATAATCCCTATTTTTATAGATGAGGGGAGTGGAAACACAGAGAGGTTAAGCAACCAGTCTAAGGTCACACAGCTTATAAACAGCAGAGCTGGGATTTGAACCCAGACAGTCTGAATTCAGAGCCCCTTAACTATCCCCCAAATCCAGACCCAGCCTGTCCTCTAAGGAAAGGTATGAGACTAATGGCTAAGTAGCCTGGGGAACATGCCTACCCCCAATTCCCATGGTTGGAGGGCAGCAAGTGAAGGCTGCTTGGAAGAGCAGAGAGAACCACATAGGGAGAGAACAGCAGCTGCATTGGCTTCTCGAACTGAGTCCTGCCAAGAATACAGGTCTCACTGCCATGCTGACCTAGGCACAGGGTTCCTAGCTGCCAGCACGCCTGCCAACCAGCCAATCAGAGAGGCCTGAGAAGTGCCTTAACATGGCATTGGCATGGATGGGTGCTCACCCTGATGAGAAAGAAGAAAAATGCATAGCGCCCTCAAATGTGGATGAGATTGAGGTGCAAACGCTGGACATAATATGTGTATATCCATCCAGTGACCCACCAAAGGTATGTAGCTTGAATTCAGTTCGAGGACTAGAAAATTACAAGCCTCATAATCATAACACAGAAAAAAAGATCTATTAGATGCCGTATTAGTTAGATCAGGCTGCTATAACAGAATACCACAGGCTGGGCTGCTTAAACAACAAATGTTTATTTATCATTGTTCTGGAGGCTAAGTTCCAAATCAAGGTGCCAACAGATCTGGTGTCTAGTGAGCATGTTCGTCCTGGTTTGTAGACAGCCACTGTTTCATAACATCACATGCCAAACAGGAGATACAGAGGATGTAAGCTCTCTTTTGTCTCTTCTTATAAGGCACTAAATCCATCATGAGGGCGCATGACCTAATTCCCTCCCAAAGACCTAAACTTCCAATACCATTATATTGGGAATTAGGGGTTTCAACATATACATTTAGGGGTTGGTGGCAGGACAAAAACATTCAGTTCATAGCAGATACCATTCTATGAGGCTTCGCCAGCACCCAAAAATTTATGGACATACTCTCACACACACACACACACAGAGAAAGAGAGAGAGAGAGAGAGAGAGAGAGAGAGAGAAACTGCACAGTCCTGGACCAAGTCCAGAGAGTGCTCATCCTCACTGCTAAGCACCTCTGCTCAACCTTCATACAGACAGAATGTCTAATTAATTCTTCTCTCCCACGCCTTGTTCTCAAAAGTCTAATTTATTGTCACTGTGTCACAAGGGTAGACAGTTTATCTGCTTTATTCACCACTGTATTCCCAATGTCCCATTGCCTGAAATACAGAATTACTCAGCCAGGATCGTTTAATTCAATTACTCAGACAATCCCATTTCTTCATATATCAGGGTCTGTCTGTATCTTCCTCCTGAAATGTCCAGTGTGTCCAGACTTCACAAAGTGTCTCTGGATTATGATGAGACTGAGCTACCTCTGTCAACTCACAGCAGAGATGGCTCCTATTTGTAATTACTGCTGACAGTTGAAAGACAGTGAAGATTCCAGAGTAAAAATAAGTTAAGGTTAGGATTCATGTAAAGATTTTCTAAACTATCAGAAAGAAACGTAAAAATACTATATTTCTGTTTTTGCTTAACTCAGGCACAATGCCTAAACTTCAAACACAAACTTATTTGTCAAATGAAAGAATTTCTTCAGATATTTCAACAACTGCCTTCACCAACCCCTCTACTCTCAAATCCCTATCTTAAATCTCTGAACCAAAGTCCACAGAGCCCTTTCTCCTAGAACAATTGAGCTGTGAAATTGAGATTATAAATTCAATCAAGCCCCAAAGCCGTGTTCCAAGTTGAAGTGTTAAGGTCTGATGTTGATATTTTGCTTTTTAAGTCAACCAAGTTATAATTTGAAACAGTTGTTCATTGGCAAATCAGTTTTTCTTACTTTTTCGTGATCTTTAGATAATAATCTCAACAATTAAAGGCTTAAAATATGGGGCAGTCAGCTAAGCAATGTATTTAGGACTCAATATTCAAGTTAGCTAGCTAACAAAATCTTCTATCAAAATTTCAATGTCCATTGAAAAGAAAAGCAATTGAGGGAGAAAAAAGAAAACCCAGTGACCAGCCCCAACGTGACTGTTTCTTTTTTTGGCCAACCCATTCATGATCACCTTGTGTTGCAAATATTGGAGTAAGAGACATAAGGTGCCCTCGAACCCCAGAAGCGAGTTGCAGCAAATGGTTCAGCATGTTCTTCGCCTTCTCAACCAGTTTCCACTAGGAAGCTCTCCCACTGATGAAAGACATCTGATGTGTTGCTTTCATACCGAGTTTTGATCACCAAGTTACTGAGTCTTTCAGATTCCTAATTAAAGGCATTAAGATTTGACCCTTGGTCTGGAGGGCAATTTAGGACTTATTCTTCTTGCTGTCAAGAAGTTGCTCCCAGACCTTCCAAACTGGGACAATAAAAGACACTTTTCGAAGTTAAGTATTTAAAATCATTTAAATGGTAGCAAAGCCTGCAATGCTGGCAAACTTATTTGTGAGGGTTCTGCCACAGATTCAATCCAAAATGCATATTAAAGAATGAGAGAATTCCAAGATATAAGTTATGATAGTGCTTTCCAGCAAGATGCATGCTATTAAGAAGTAATATGGAGGTGGAGAAATGAAAAGCAGAAAAACTGAAGAATCATCAGATATCTTAGTTACGAAAAACTGAAGAGAAATGGGGCATTCCAGTTGCGGAAGGTTTGGAGTCTTATCTTAAATAAGGGAAACATGTACATGTTTGGAGTTATACTATGCTGATAATCCTTGGTCAGGGCATTCAGATGACTCTCATGTTTTTTGTGTGTGTTTGTTTGCATACTGATATGGTTTGCCGGTGTTCCCACCCATATCTCATGTTGAATTCCCATGTATTGTTGGGGGGACCCAGTGGGAGGTAATTGAATCATGCGGTCTTTCCTGTGCTGTTCTCGTGATAGTAAGTCTTATGAGATCTGATGGTTTAAAAAAATGTGAGTCTCCCTGCACAAACTCCCTTCTCTTGTCTGCCACCGTGTGAGACATGCCTTTCACTTTCCACCATGGTTGTGAGGCCTCCCCAGCCATGTGGAACTTTAAGTCCAATAAATCTCTTTCTTTTGTAAATTTTCCAGTCTCAAGAACGTCTTTAGCAGCAGCGTGAAACCAGATTAATACACATGCTGAATCAGAATTTCTAGGGTGGGGCCTGGGTGTGTGTCATACATCAGAACCACTCCAGGTTACGAAACACACTCCTGGTTAAGAAAAACATTGTACCATATATGTATTTCTTCTTCTTGATTTTCTCCTTATATGACAAATTAATTTTTCCAATACCATTAATTTTTTTAAAAAGAACACATTCTGATTAAAAAAACAATTCACTGAAAATTTGGAAAATATGAAAAAGCATACATAAAAGGGTTAACATCATTTATAATTTCAGTAATCAGGGATACCCTTTTAGTCTATGGAGTTTCAATCTGGATAGATTTCAAAAGATCTGTGGCACAAACCTCTAAAAATTTATGGAAAATTACTGCTTAGTCTTTTTTTTTCCAAACCCATACATGGTTTTTTATAATATTGGTATCCTATATTTTGTTTTGAAACAGTTTTTTAATTCAGTTAACAAGAATGCATGCACATTTGTCCATATCCTTAAGTACCCTTTGAGAATATAACTTTTACAGGGTGAATAATATTCCACCAGTCATCCTCCCATAGCTGAACAGTAACTCTAACTGTGTTTGAACAGTAACTTTAACTATGTTTGCTACTATAAATAATGCTGCCATAAACATCCTTGTACATGAATCTCTGCGTTTTTTTTTTTTTTTCTTCTGAGACGGAGTCTCGCTCTGTTGCCCAGGCTGGAGTGCAGTGGTGCAATCTCGGCTCACTGCAAGCTCCGCCTCCCGGGTTCACGCCATTCTCCTGCCTCAGCCTCCCGAGTAGCTGGGACTCCAGGTGCCCACCACCATGCCTGGCTAATTTTTTTGTATTTTTTAGTGGAGACGGGGTTTCACCGTGTTAGCCAGGGTGGTCTCCATCTCCTGACCTCGTGATCCGCCCACCTCAGCCGCCCAAAATGCTGGGATTACAGGCATAAGCCACCGCACTTGGCCTATCCTAAATTATTCGAGTAGGCCAATGTAATTCTGCTCTGTCGCCCAGGCTGGAGCACAGTGGCGAGATCTCAGCTCTCTGCAACCTCCGCCTCTCGGGTTCAAGTGATTCTCCTGCCTCAGCCTCCCGAGTAGTTGGGATTACAGGCATGCACCACCACGCCCTACTAATTTTTCTATTTTTAGTAGAGATGGGGTTTCGCCATGTTGGCCAGGCTGGTATTGAACTCCTGACCTCAGGTGATCTGCCCGTCTCAGCCTCCCAAAGTGCTGGGGTTACAGGCATGAGCCACTGCTCCCAGCCTGTTTGTATGTTCTTGAAATGCATTGTGTAGCTTTGATTTCTTTTCAGATCTCTTGTATTAGCAAAGTTTTTTTTTTTTTTGAAAATGACAACCTGATAACGGGCCCAAGTGTCCTTAAATGAGTTACCTGAACAAAGACAAAAGAATTCACCGGAGTTACTCTAAAACCCTTTCTCAGTCCCAGCCCAGGCACCTCCTGCTCCCCAAATTATCCATTCCTTCCTGTGGTGTCTAGGTCTTAGATGTGTCCACATCAGAATCCCGCATCTGAACATGCTGCCTGCTGGGTGGAGGGAAGGAACCCTTCAGAGTGTGAGTCCTGGTGGAAGGTAAACCTCTCCATGCTGTTACCAGAGCATCAGAAACTATACGCCTTCTCCTGATAGCTGGCTCGGTATGCCTGAACCAGGCTTCACCAACTATGTGTTCCAACTCCAGAGCTTTGTCTTGCAGGAATCACGCAGGCATAAGGATAGCTGAGAAATGACTCAGGGCAGCAGCAGGGGCTTACAGCTGCAGTGGCCAGTGCAATGCTTCAGGTCCTGGGTAGGACCTTGGCTATGTACTTGAGGCTATCCATACCTCTCTTGCATTTTTCTCTCTTGCCTTCTGTCTGAATAACAGCCTCCCCAAAGATATTCGTATCCTCCTCCCTGGAACCTGTGAGTATGTCAACCTACATGGAGAAAGGAACTGTGCAGACGTGATGCAGTTAAGGACCTTGAGATGGGGGAAGAATATCCTTAATTC
Source organism: Chlorocebus sabaeus (assembly GCF_047675955.1). NCBI lineage: Eukaryota > Metazoa > Chordata > Mammalia > Primates > Cercopithecidae > Chlorocebus > Chlorocebus sabaeus. The sequence goes on from NC_132911.1 coordinate 100,003,392, forward strand.
TCCAAGTGGGCCAGTGTAATTCCAGGAGCTTTTATAAGAGGGAGGCAGGAGGGTTACAGATAGGTGATGGCCGTGTACCAATGGAAGTAGAGAGTCTACACCAATGGAATGATGTGGACATGAGCCAGGGAACGCTGGAAGCCTCTAGAAACTCAGACAGTCAAGGAACTGATTCTTCCCCAGAGAAGCCAGCCCTCGCAACCCTTTGATTTTACCTCCATAAGGCTCATTTTGGACTTCTGACCTCCAGAACTATAAGATAATAAATTTGTGTTGCTTTAAGCTACTAAGTCTGTTAATTTGTTACAGCAGCAATAGAAAACTAACACATCTTCTCACTGATTCCATGATATTCTCTCAATACAAATTTCTGCTGAATTAAACCACAGTCCATTTCAGTTGCTTATTACCAACTGAATGTCACCCGCCTCTAGCCTGCACCCCAGTGTTAGTTGGGTACCCATCTTCTATGCTCCGTGCCACATCCTGGTTCCTGTGAAGGAGCCTCTCTCACCCTGAGTTGTGATTGTCTGCTTACTGGGCTATCTCCCCCTCCAGACTGTACTCAGTAAGAACAAGGACTGAATGTGATTCACCTTTCCATACCAACACCTAGCACAATGTACGAATAAATATTAGTTGCATGAATAAATTAAATCTTGTTTGCATATAAATGTGCAAAAAAGGTGGAAGTGGCTTAAGAAAAAAATTTTTTGAGATTAAACATTCATACTAGGCTCTTTCTTTAGACAATGGAAATTATAAAAAATCATATACTTCTCTAAAAGGAAAATTCTGTTCAGATTTATGATAGAACTGTAAAAAGCTGAGTAAACTTACAATATGTTAGCTAAATCACTTGGGCAGAACTGAAAGCAGAGTCAATGTAATCAACATATGATAGTATTAAAACCTAATGAGAAAGTAAATGTCCATTTCAGTAATGCTGGGTGTGTCTGTGTTTCTCACACTTCAATGTTATTGTAGGACACTCCAGTGGCTGGTTGCAAAATCTTGATGGTCTGCTAAACCTGGCTTTATCCAGGCTGATGTAGAATGTGCATTTGAGATGCTTGAGCTGAGATCTCTCTCCTTTGCATGACAGGGAGCCTTAAATGATTTTCTCCCCTCCCTACCAACCGTGTTTCCCATCTAAATTTTTTAAGCCTTTGGACTCTATCCTACCAAAATTCAAAAGCACAAGTGCACAAAGATATTCACTGCAGCACTGTTTGTAATAGCATTCAATTGGAAGCAACCCAAATGTCAATCAACAGGCAAGTAGTTGAATAAATTGTGGTACATCCATAATCCAGACTTGTATGCATTTCTTAAAAAGAATGAGGTAGTTTATATGTACTACTTGCCTTATAATCATATTTCACTGTTAAAAACCCTCCAGGGCCTGCAGTTGCATTTGAGTAAAATTTAAACTCCTTCTTCTGGTCTAAAATGCCCTCCATGGGGTGGCTGTGCCTACCTTTCTGACCTGAGGGTTGGCACTCTCCCTTCTCCATTTGGATTCAGCACAGTGGCCTTCTCTGTCGACTCCTTCTCAGCCACCCCCAGCTCATTCCTACCACAGGCCCTTTGCACTCACTGTCCTCTTTGCCAAGAATGTTCTTTTCTAGATCAATGTTTATCAGCCTCAATTACACATTTAGACCATCTGCATCCCAGGCTGCTTCCCAAACCAATTAATGCAGAAGCTCTGGGGGTGGGACCCAGGCATCAGGTTATTTGGGGTTTGTTTGCTTGTTTGTTTTGAAGCTTCCCAGGTGATTCTCTGCACAGCCCACCTAAAGAACCAGGGCTTCCTGTGATGGCTCCTCTCCAACGTTCAAATGTCATCTCCTCAGAGACAGCATGATCACTCTACTTTCACAACTAAAGATTTCATTTAAGAAATAGAGTTTAGAAAGAAAAGTATAAACAGAAGATGAGTACAAAATGGAATTGAATTTGTAAAAATAAGGGTAAGAGTGGAACAGCATTGTTGAAAAGCCAAATAAAAAATAAAATAACCTGATTAAAGCATGGGCAAACGACCTGAATAGACATCTTCCTAAAGAAGACATGAAAATGGCCAAGAGGTAGGTAAAAAGGTGCTCAATATCACTAATCACCAGGGAAATGCAAATTAAAACCACGATGAAATATTCTCTTACACCTATGAGGATAACTACTATGAAAAAGACAGGAGATAACAAGTGTTGGTGAGGGTGTAGAGAAAAGACAACCCTTGCACACTGCTGGGGGGAATGTAGATGCACACAGCCATTATGGAAAACAGTATGGACATTCCTCAGAAAATTAAAAGTAGAACTACCACGCAATCCAGCAATCCCAGTTCTGGATATATGCTTCCAAAAAATGAAACCACCATCTCAGAAGGTATCTGTGCCCACATGTTCAATGCAGTATCATTCACAATAGTAAAGATATGGAAACAACCAGCGTCTGCCAACAGATGAATGAATGAAAAAACCGTCTCTCTCACACACACACACAGACACACACACAATGGTATGTTATTAAGCCTTAAAATAATAAGATACTGCCATTTGTGACAACATGGATGACCTGGAAGACATTATGCTAAGTGAAATAAGCCAGACACAGAAAGGGAAATACTGCGTGATCTTACTTATTTGTGCAATCTAAAACACGTCAGATACATAGAAACAGAGAAGAACGGTGGTTTCCAGAGTGGGGAGGATCAGGAAACAGGGAGAGGCAGGTCAAAGGATATAAATTTGCAATTATATAAGATAAACAGGTCTAGAGATCTCATGTACGGCATAGTGACTGTAATTAATTATATTGTAAACTGAAAATTTGCTAAAAGTATAGATTTTAGGTGCTCACCAGACACACATACACACAAAGTAACTATTGTGGTAATGGATATTTTAATTTGCTTGCCTGTAGTAATCATTTCACTACATATATGTATATCAAAACACTGTGCTGTACACCTTAAATAAAAAAGAAGAGACAACATAGCAATTTCAAGGAAGACAGAATTTAAGTTTCCATTTGCTCACTTGCAAAGTGTGATCTTGAACCCATTACCTAGCATCTCTGAACCTCTCTGTAAAGAGGAAAATTGTACTCACCTTGGAAAAATTTTCAAGGAATAGACAAAACCTAAAATGGCCCACAGTGAACACTAGGTAACTAGTATTCATTATTGTTAAATAAGAAATGATTGGTTGAAGCAGTAAGTGCTTTACTAAGTCAAAGAAAACAGAAATATCAAGTGCCTGGGGATGACAGAGCTTGTCCCAGTAGGCAGAATTTAATTTTTGTCTTAGAGTAAATCTAGAATTTAGACAAACAGAGAGCATGGTGAGGATTGCAAGTGGCATTGCAGGGGACTGAGAATAGAACGAACAAAGGCTGGAGGTAGAATTTTGCAGAATGCATTTGGGGAAGAGGGAGTTAAAACAGGAGGAAAGAGAACACAATGTTTTCAGAATGGACATACCTTCTGTTTTCTATCATATGGCATCTTTTTAGCACTGGCATTTACCTGCATTACATTGTGTAGAAGAGTAAATCTCTGATTGGAAGCAGATCTATCATGGGTAGAGGCAGACAGGTGGGGGTGGTAGAAGCCAGGCTTTGGAAGGCCACTCCCTTCAACAGGAACTAGTGTGGTCTCCTGGAGTCTGACTCTGGGGCATGAGTTAGCTAACCACAAAGAAGCAAGCTTTGGTTTTCCAGGAACAAACCACAAACCAGTTCCAAGTGGCAGCACTTGGTTCTCTCATGGGGCAACCCAGCCATTCTCAAGGGCAGCCCAGTTCTGTGTGAATCAGGGTCCCGGCAGGAAAGTGTGGCGCACCCAGTCAGGCAAACCAAAGAAAGTCCAGTGAAGGGACAATTAACGAAGGGCAGGCAAGGTCAAGGAGAACCAACTTTGATAGGGACAGCACAGTGGGGAGGGATGGAAGGGAGAGCTGTAGGAATCTTGAGAGGGGCTGCCTGACAGGAGTTGTAGCTTTCTTCAGAGGAACGTGGGCTGGGGAATAAACATCCCTGTCTCTCTCATCTGCCCTCTCTTGCAGGTGGTCACCCTCCCCCACACTGGCTGGCCAAGACCAAGCCAGAAACAAGAAGGCAAAAGTGTCTGTTTGTGCAGTCTTTACATCAGTTTATCTCTCCTGGGGTACAGAGCTGAATCCAGAAGGGACAACAGTAGATTTGGAATACGCAGCACAGCCAACATCTCACAGAATGACAAGCCCACAGAAGGGGCTGATTACCAGGCTGCATCACCCTTAACAGACCCCCGTTGGTGGAGCCCCTCTGGACCTCTCTCTTTTACCCTTCCTCACATCCACCTCCTAAACATCTAACTGCCATCCAGTCTGGCCAACTGGACCTTCTAATATCTCTCAAAAATATACTCTGCTCACACCGTATACCTAAACTCCACAGGGATTGAAGATTTATGTTTTTGTTTCTTATACCTAAAAGTACTGGATGAAAACCTTGCTGGATATTTATGAAACCTTGGAGTAAAGAGAGGACTTCTCAAAGCATGACCTCAGAGGTAAAACCACAAAGGAGAGGACTGAGAATTTGTGCTACATAAAAATCAGAGACCTCCATTTGACAAAACCCACCATGAACCAAGTTGAAAAGGCATCCAAAAAACCTCAAATAAAATTCAAACAATGAAATAAAAATATCATTTCAGCAAATTTAAGTAAAAATTTATCTAAACATATAAAGTCCTCATACAAATAGATAAGAACTGACCCAGGTTTGGGAAGGGCGAAGAGGGAGCTACGAGGAAAACTGAACAAATAAGGAAAAGGCTGTGAAAAGTAAAAATAGGCCCATAGGCGAAGGACATGAACAAGACTGATGAAAGAAAAATAACAACTTGATCATAGCATATGGAAAAAAGTCTAGCTACTCAATCCAAGAAATGCAAGTTTAAACAAGAAACTCTCCAACCGAATTCACAAAGATTGTTTTTAATGAGAGCACTCAGTGCAGGCAGGAATGCAATAAAGGGACCCTCGTGATTGCTTAGATGAATATAAATTATTATAAACTTTTGAAAAGCAAATTGGAAGTCCAGTATTGAAAAACTTCAAATATTCATCCCCTTTGCCCCAACATTTTCACTTCCCAGAATCTATCCAAACACTCTGCTGCTCACAGGATGAAGTCCAGGCATCTCAATATGGCGTTCATCTCTCAAGTTTCATCTCCCATGACTCTCCAGCTGACATTTGCTACTCCATCAGTGCAAAACTGCCTGTCCTTACCTAGACATCCGCCCTGCCCCTCCATGCCTTGGAGCATTTCCGGCTCATTTTCTTCTGCTTGGAAAGCCCTTCACCCCCTTCTTGGCTTGGCTAACTTTGCTTACTCTTCTGGAATCAGCCACATTATCGGAGGCCCTGATTCCCATCCAGGTTGAGTTAATTTACCGTCTCCATGTTTCCATAGTAGCCAGTACATGTTTTTTGTGGACAATTCACACAGTATGTACATATATATTTACATTTTCATGTATCTGATTGCATACCTGTCTCTACCATCTCGGTTTTTCTCTGTATTCCCTACACTGGTGGTTTTTAGCTGGGGGCAATTCTGCTCCCCCAGGGGACATTTCCAGACAATGTCTCAAAACATTTTTGGTTGTTACAATTGGAGGCGGGTGGTGTTACTGATATCTACTGTGTAGAAGCCAGGCATGCTGCTAAATATCCTATAACATACAGAGGAGGCCCCCACAACAAGAATTATCTAGCCCCAGAGTTCAACAGTGATGAGGCTGCTATATTCTACCTATCTTCTGCCTAGCCTGGAATATAAACACATACATCAATTTAAAATAACCCACAAAACTATATAATGAACAAACATAAAATGTACTTTCAAAACCCAATATCTTCTTCCATACAATGGGCATAATTATAGCGATGCCAGAAGGTTGCAGGGAGGATTAAAAGAGACAACATACGAACAGTGCCTAGTACAAAGCTAGTATTCCATCAGTATTAGTTCATCCCAACAATAAAGTGCGTTAAGTTAAATCACAGACCCAGAATGTTTTGGTACTGAAATGAGTCTTAAAGACTTTTTAGTCAAAGCCTTTCATTTTATAGCTGAGGAAGCCAGTCTTTAGACTAATGACTTGCCTAAATCATTGGCCTCAGATCAGTCTTTCCAGCTTAGTGGCAGACCACATTTTAAATGCACGCATAAGAGATAAATTGTAAGCTGACTCCTTTGTAAAACAAATAATTATCGTTTTTTGGTTTGGCTTGTGAATACAATTGTCATAGATATGTATAAAATTTTCTTAAAATATTTAGAATACTAACAGAACAATTATTCAACTGGATAATGTTACCAGAAGTTTTCAGGGGTTTATTTTAAAATTACATTTTTACATGCATGCAAAAATAGGCACATGTATTCAAATAAAAAGTTCAAGAAATAATACACTCTTTCTCTGTAGGAGATATAATCAGAATCCAGAATGACAATTTAGTTTATCATAAGCCTCTGGAATATGAACAGGCTTTCTGACATCTATGCTAAAAATTAACCACCTTATAACGATTCAGTTCTTCTTCCTTGCTCAATTGCTAATACAATAAAATTTCTTAGTAAAATATAACTTAGAGGCACTATCCGACCTGAGATCTCAGATTCTAACATGTTATGGCTTTTAATATGAACACCAGTATAACCAGAATGTAAACAAATTATGGCATATAAATTAAAACATTTAAAATATTTTAACATCTATAGACTTTATTAGGTGTTCCTTATACAGTCATCTGGTATGTTTAAAGAGTGTGCAATCATATAAAAGGAAATATGGTCATAACTGATTGAAGTAATAAAATCCTGAAACTAAATAACATCTCATAATTCATTGCACAACATATATTAGATTTCATTACATCAGTATATAGCTTAGTAGTAAATTCTCCTGATGGCCATAAACCTCTAAGGTGTTGTCATCCTGAAAAATGAAGGAGGGGAGGGAGTTGGTGGGGTGCAGAATGGAGAAATCTTCCATAGTGCTGGTGTGATGTACCCTAAGTTGTAAAGTTATGGGGCATCGCCACCTAGTGGCAGAATTTCATGCCTTGTTCTAATAAAGGGACTTTCCTTATTTTCCAAAGAGCTATGTGTCTTATTCACTTTCTAAACATCCCTCTCTGTTGCTGTCCCTCCTAAAATCCATGCCTCCTGCCATACAGTGTAAACTCATCTGCTCTTCATCCATCAAGCTGTCAAGGATTTGGTTATGACAATTTTTATGTTCACCTAACTTTTTAATTCTAAGTACTTTGGTTATTTTCAAAGCTACACACAGGATGCCCATATTTTTAAAACTCCATCCTATTTGTGAAGGATTATTACTTTGGGCTTTGGCCCAGTTTTTATTCTTACTGCTGAATCTTTTCATAAGTCAAAATTAGTGCAGAGTTAATGCTTTAAAAGAGTTAAAGTAAATAGCTAAATGAAATCATTACCAAAATGTACACTTGGGATTTATTAAGATTCTAGAATTTAAAAACAGGAAAAGGTGCCATCAGTGAAAATTCCATCACTAACATTTTGGTACCACTCGTAGAGCTTCACATAAATATTCAGACCATGATAGCTCAGTGCAAGAATGTTACCAAATATTTCCATGCAATCTGGAACCAGGACCAGAGCTAGCAATTGGGGGTCCTAAGGTCCAACATCCCTTACGCTGCTTCCTACACCTTGACAACAGGAAGGCTGAGTGATGCTAGGTAGTGCACTACAACAATGAACGTAAGCCAGCCATCTGTTTTTTTGCAAAGTATAGTAAAACAGAAAAACAGAACTAGACCACTTCAGAGTAAACAAACATATCCTTCTTCAAGATGTAGGAAAACCGGATATTCAAAACCAATCTCAAACTTTAAACAATAAAAGATATCAAACATTTTAAACTGTACAAAGCAAATTAGCAGGATTTTAATGTTGGCAGTTTTAAAATATCACCCATCCAAAACACAAAACAGGGAGATAGCCAAGTCTTAGCTACATCCTAATCAAAGCTGTCATGCAGATCCAGTTCCACTGTTCTTATCTCCAGCAGGTACTTCACTCAAGGAGGTGACACCCAAGGGGAGTAGACGGACCAGAAACAAGAGTGCCACATGGAAGGAAGAGAGGAGACCTTGGACCTTAGCTACTGGTTAGCTATTCGACTTTGGTGATATTCAGCGTTTTCCCAAGTTATTTTTTCTCGCTTCTCCTCACATAATTTACATTATGCATACTATGTGCCAAAAACTGTTAGTGCTTGACATGTAGTCAATCTTCACAACTGTGTAAAGTAGGTTTCTATCATTAGCTCTTAGGGCCAAACAAACTGAAGCACAGAGAGGTTAAATTGTATTCCTAAAGCACTACACAGTGAGCAAGTAAGATTCAGACCTGTGCAGTCTAACCCAGAATTAGCTCTGAATCACTCTATCATTCTGTCTACAGGACAAGCCTGTGTGTTTCCGGCACTCTCATGGTGATTTTTCACACAGGACAGCTTTTGATAAAAGAAAGGCTCTCTCTTTCAAATGAAAGGACTTCACTGATGGATTAACAAATTCTCACCCATTCACCTATGTGAGCCAAATACTAGATCTACTTTCTTAGTCTTCATAACAAGCAGGACAATAACCATAATTTACAATGAACACAAAACATTGATATAGTGTTCAAAGAACTTTTGCACACTTGTTCTCATTTAGAAGAATGAAGTAATCTGGAAACATAGAATAGGCATACACTTTGCCTTTAGGAAGAACTCTTACAAAATCAGAGGTTGCCCTATGTAATACCACACTTTTTACTTTGAGCAGGTGGATAGCCTGGGGGTTCCTGTTATACCTCAATCTTGGTCAGTTCTATTTGTTCCCCTGTCCTTCAGCAGTGCCCTTAGGCTTGCTTTAAACATTAACAGCATTCATAAGCATGGTTTCTAGTGTCAGAGCCCAGCCTCCCTCCACCCACCCAGCTCCCTACACACCTTGACAGTACTCCTTGAGATGCCTCAGTTCTAGTCTCCTTGTAATCGTACATGGTAGATGTCTGAACGAATAGACCAGAGTCCTGCAAAAGTGATCTTGAAATCACAATTAAAAGAGACTTTGGAGACATCTATTCAGGAAAATTTTCTGAATAGACAAATGCTTTTAAAAGGGGTTCTAGACAGCCCATCTTCTTGGCCTCCTTCTGCAAAGTAGGACATTAAAACTTTGTCACAATGTGACTTGAGCAAAACCATTATCAAGTAATCTTGTTGTCTTGAACCAGACAAAAGAAACTGACATGATTTAAGGACAGGTTTAGAAAAATAATCTGACTAGCAAAAAAAAAAAAAAAAAAAAAAAAAAAACCAGCGGGGGAAGCGGGTTCCTAGGGAATTTAAGAGGCTATTTTAGCAAAAATTTGAAGATGCTCTTCATGATACACACATTTCTCATTGCTTTACAAATTTTAAATGTAACACAAATTTGTTTCTCACACTGTTTTGTTATTTGAAGTAAGGCATTCCTGCCACACACAGCAATGACTTGTCCTGGAAAACCAGGGAGGCTGCAGGTCCTACTGTTCCTTCTCTGCTAGCTGTGGCTCCACACTCTCACCTCCACCAAAGAAAGCATTTCAGAATTTAGGAGTGGAAATGACAACACTAAATAATTCTAATTTCTTTTTTTTTTTTTTTTTTGGAGACAGAGCCACTGTCGCTCAGGCTGAAGTGCAGTAGTGTGATCTAGGCTCACTGCAATCTCCGCCTCCCAGGGTCAAGCAATTCTGCCTCAGCCTCCCGAGCAGCTGCGATTATAGGTGCCTACCACCACGCCTAGCTAATTTTTTATATTTTTAGTAGAGACAGGGTTTCAGCGTGTTGGCCAGGCTGGTCTCGAATTCCTTCCTTCAGGTGACCTGCCCGCCTCAGTCTCCCAAAGTGCTGGGATTACAGGCATGACTCACCATGCCTAGCCAATGATTCTAATTTATATTTTAAAAAATTACCCTATGATCTTAAAACTTTTAACTGATTAGTATCCAACCCTTAAACTTCATAACAATTATTTCCAAAGTGGAAAAGTCACTGGGATATGGGGACAAGTATGATTTGTATTTATACTTCCATTTTTCTAATGTCTACTTTTTGTTTTCTAGTATACATGTTAGCACAGGAGTATATATATTACTTAAGCATGCCTATGTTGGGGTGAATACATAATTTATTTTTAAACGATAGGATGCAAAATCAAATCTATTTGGATAGCAGTGAAGAGGCTATTTCTCAATCCTGGCAAACTAGCGGGTGCACTCCCCCTTCTTTTATTCAGTAGCTTCCACAAGGATGTAACTTACGGAAGTTATATCCTTCCATAAACTGATAGGCTATCCAACCAGTGAGGAAAACTGATAAAGTGGCCTCTGAGCTCCAGGTAGCAGTTAAACACGACTAAAAATATCTTGAAAGTCTGGAAAAAAATTTAACAGTAAATGGATTCAGTAGTTATTCAGTGTAAGGTTTGGAATTCAAAAACTCTAGCCATTACAATAGACATTTATTTAAAGTAAAACATCTGCAGACCAAATAATTCTTAAAATTGTTTGTTTCAAGTATAACCATCTTCATAACAGCTGCATTCACAGACTTCAACTACATGATTACTTCTTTGCCCATTCTTCTCTTTCTTTTCTTTCCCGAATAACCTCTTTCAGATACGGTTCAAGGTAGAAATTTTCCTAAAGAATGAATGAAATATTATATGTTACCATCGCGTACTGATATATCCCAAACACTCAACAGGTCTTCAATAACAAGAAAAAAAAATTACTTTTTAATTTCCAATTTTAGAAAACATATTCTCAACCTAAGAACTATCTGCTTTTTAAAATGTCAAATCTGTGGTGATAGTGTGGTAAGTTGCTTTGATAGGTTATGAGAGGGAAGTCTTTCGGGGAAGAAAAAGAAATGAGTGTCTACAGGCCTTTGCCTAGTTTCAATGCAGTTCAAGGGGTGAGAGTTTGCTTCATAGAAGCTCTTCTTGGGATCTGGAGGGCCACTCAATGGGCTGATCTTTTCATCTAAGTAGGAAGCAGAGTGCAGAGGTAGAACAATGACCTGGGTGGCAACAGACCTGGATTTTAGTCCTGGCTCTCTATATTAGAGACTTGCTTAGTGATTTCAGAAGAATCACTTCACATGTAAGAGTCAATGTGGCTTTCTTCTAAAACGGAAATAACATTTGCTTTATTAACCTCACCAAACTATTGACAGAATATTTATTTGACATGACTCAGAAAACTCTAACACCATGCAAATGAACATGTTTCTCGTTTCTAAAACTCAATCCTTAATGAGTAACATTGTCAGGTAGATAAAGCTGTGCTACCTCTTCATATTTGGTCCACTGCTCTTTAGGCAAGATCTGATGCTTCAGGTTCAGGTCCAGTGCCCTCTTAATTCGAAACATCCTGTCATTATAAAGGTTATCAGGAAGCCTTCTTATGGCTTCTTTTACGTCTTCATCCTCGTACATTGTATCATCTCGCAATAACCCTATGATAGACGACAAAGTTAGATAGCACATGCATCTCAAAAATCACGTTTTTTTAAAATTAGTAAAATATCTTTATGACTTGTAACTTACAACTTTTGGTGAACTATCGAATTCAAATCACTAGGTTCAAAGGAAATTCAATGCACTTCATACATTAGGTTGGTGCAAAAGTAATTGCGGTTTTGCCATTAAAAGTAATGAGTTATTACTTGATATAACGGGTTATTTCTTGAGCTAGACTATGGAAACAATATATGAGCCTCTTAAAATCCAATGCCACAAAATTCATATTTTATCTAAACCATTTACAAAATATTTTAAATGTTTACTTTGTTTTTAAACACACATTAATAAACCACATCTCTACTTTCTCATAGTTTAAATTTGAGATCAAGGTATTAATGAATCTTAAAATAATAGTATACTAAGGAACCAGTGACTTTTGCTTACACTTTCTTCAAGCTTCAATAGCAAAAGATGAAGTTCATGGCAAATTACAAAGTTCTAAAAAAGCTTAGGAAACATATGATCGCATGGATATGATAAAATTTTAATATTTGAAAAATCTCTACTTTCAGTGTTTATAAAACTTAAAATTTTAAGTGGAATGCCGGGCGCACTGGTGCATACCTGTAATCCCAGCACTTTGGAAGGCAGAGGCAGGTGGATCACCTGAGGTCAGGAGCTCGCCACCAGCCTAACATGGTGAAACCCTGTCTCTACTACATACAAAAAAAATTAGCCAGGCATGGTGGCACACGCCTGTAATCCCACCTACTCAGGAGGCTGAGGCAGGCGAATCACTTGAACCCGGGAGGCGGAGGTTGCAGTGAACCAAGATTGCGCCACTGCACTCCAGCCTGGTGACAGAGCAAGACTCTGTCTCAAATAAATAAAATTTTAAGCGGTAGAGGTGGGAGAGGGGGTGTAGAAGGAAAATGTCTTACTACTTAAATCATTACCAAGTCAAACATTTTAGAGGCTTTCATCCCTCTCCTCTCAAAAAAATTTTAAAAAGGAACTGGATTTAACATAATGTGATTTAATTTTAAAATCTTCTGATGTATACAAGAACTGAAATATTTTTTGGAACCACAGTAACACTTGTAAAAGCAATATTCTCAGAAAAAAAAGAAAAATTAAAGAGCACAGATGCTTACCCAGTTTATTGAATCCTGCAGCATTGTAATACCATTTTCGAATACCATCCAGCCACTTGCCTGATGCTGAAACTGATCATTGTCACACTGTTAGTTGCTACAATTATACTATATGAACACACTGATGGGCAAGCAACCAGTACTCAGTTATCTTGCTGATGAATGCAAACATATAAAGAAATTTCCTTTTAAAAGTATATACTATATACAGCAAGAATTTAATCAAAAAAGAATTAGATTTAAAAGAAAAAAGTTTATAAACTGTTGATAAAATTTGCTTATTTTACTTATAAGCAAAAGTGGCTGCAGGAAAATGGTGGCAAGTCAAGGAAGAAGAGGGTAAACTCAAACACTGAATGTACAAAAGATGCATAGGTACATCGTGTGCCCTTATGCCTGCCCTGTTACCTTCAGAAATGAAGGGGTGAGAGATAGGAAAAGGACTTGGAAATTTCTATCATTTGTAGTTTCATAAATGGATCACAGGAAATAATTGTAAACTTTTCATTTCAAAGGAGCTGGAGTTGTATGAAAAGAGAGTGAGATTTCAGCATAGGCTGGCAGGTCTAAATGACCCTCATCCTGTAAAAATTTTACTCGACATTACAGTTATTTCATTTGGCTACATTCTTTAAAAATATGTGTATTTTGGGGAGAATTTTGATACCATTAGTCATTTAAACATTAATATGGATTAGTGAAAGAAGTCCATTTACCTCCTCCTAAGCAACTAAGTTCCCCCCAAGGGAATAGATATTGAAAACGGATGAGAAATGGGTAATTTTAAAATTCTTTGGGGAACGGGCTGAGTCTGATGAAGTAACCCAGCAGGGTCCAAGTACAGCAGGACCGTACCTGACATTTTAGAAGAGGCGTTTTACAAAAGGGGAGGTAGAACAAGTTTACATTTTCTTTTAAAATTTTGTCTAGCGTTTCCTTACCAAGGAAGGAAAGCAAACTCTCTTTCACTCAGCCCTCCTTGCCTGCAAACTCAGTGCACTACAGATTACGTGGCTTCAGCACATCTCCTTGGAAATGAAGAGTCATGTATAAAACTGCTGCTAGAAAAACAAGTATCAGTCAACAATCTACAAACATACTTGTGGAAGACAGATTATTTTTAACCACCTATCAGTGACTAGAATAATATTCACTAAACACTTACTGTGCACCACTTTCCTATTTGCTTTACCAACATTAGCTGATTTATTTACATGCCTCTTACTACAGCAAGGGAAGCAGACTTACAGAAGTGATCCCACCCAAGGTCAGAGTTAGCTAATGGGAGTTGAGATCTGGTCTATGTAGTTCCCAAACACGCACAGAATCAGTGTCTTGAATTTAGTAAGACTCCTTCAATATCTGCTAAATTAATAAAATAATTATTTAAAAAGTCTCCCCCACCCCCAAAAAGCTCAATGTCAATTAGGTTAGCGGATGTTTCTGGCAACCTGATGTTTCCTAACAGCTTCACAATTGCTGGGGGCAGGGAGAAAAGGATCAATATTTTTTAAAAGCTACTCCAACATGGTTGCATTGCAGTGAGACGAGATTGTGCCACTGCACTCCAGCCTGCGCGACAAAGCAAGACTCCGTCTCAAAAAAAAAAAAAAAAGATACTCCAACTTGTACCGCCAGAGGGCAGAGATTAGCAAAAAAACAAAAAACAAAAAACAAGGAAACCCAACTTAATGTTCAAGTTGTTTTAAATATTCCAGTAATATCTGCATTCTATTCCACAATAAATTTGTTTGAACCTACAATAAATTCAAATTTCTCCAAACCTACTGATAAGCTGACGTTCTAGATAATCCAAGGTTAATGTGAAGCGTCGCTCGTATCCCTTGCTAGACTGTCTCTGATTCACAGTTTGAGAAGCGCGAGGGGTGCAATCAAATTTCCAATTCTACTTCCTTGGGTCACTTTGCCTCAGTTGTCTTATCAGCGTAAACGGGAAATTAATATCTCCCTCGTGGCACTGGCAGGAGAATTTATAGGGCCAATGCACACGATAGAGCACCTGGGTCATAGAAGAAAGCACTGAGCTCATTCTGGTTGAAAGTCATCCACTAGTTATCTTCTTGTGACCTTTAACTTTTCTAAGGCCGAGGGGAAGGACTTCCGAGCACAGGCAGCTGGAACTCCAGGGCTGTTAGAGCCACCGCGGGCACCTTCACAAACAGCGGGTTAACACCCCAACCCTATACAGGCAAGCCCGGCCTGGGAACAACAAACGAGTGGGGAAGCACGTCCTTTTGGCTGGACTGAAGCCGCCACTTTCCCTTCCGCGACAAACTTGGTCACTTACAAAGAAGAGAGAAAACGGAGCGAGCTGCAGCGAAAATAAACGGTGGAGCGCGACGATGCCCGCCAAGAAGACCCCCCAGTCACTTACCCGCCTGCTTGCCAGCCATTTTGACCAGAAAATGAAACGTTGCCTTCTGGGTAAGTCATAGAGGACACGCTGGGCCCAGTCCGCAGGCGCGTTACGCCACATCGCGAACCGAGAAACGCCGCTTGCGCAGGCGCAGTTCTGACGGCTGTCTTTGAGCTCCTGCGTGTGCACTTCTCCGCCAGGGTGAGGCCAATGGAGTAGGCGGGGCATTTTGCGTGCTACATTCCAAGAAGTATTGGTTGTGATGTGATGGGAAGAACATAGGTTAGGAATTAGGAGACCGAGGCTTAAAGCTGGGTTCTGTTACTTGCTGTTAATAGCTATGAGAGCGTGGGCAGTATGAATTCAGCTCTTTGTGCCAGGCAGGAAGCTAAATGTTTTAAGAGCATCGTCTTATTTTCTATTGAAGGACTGATGGATGCGCCATCCCAAAAATATATGGAATTGGTACACTGATTATTTCGAGTAGAAAATGTTGGAGAAATTGTAGTTTCAGAAAGGGTTTGATGACCCATCTCTTCCTGCATGCAACAAGCCGTAAAGCTTCCTCCAGGATTCCTCCGGAGTACCCGTCCCTTACCAGAGGGAGAAAATAGCACCCATCACCAGAGACTGGAAACTGGGAGCTGCTTTGGACCTGAATATACCTTCCGAAATAACCCTTATCTTCCACTAAGTTTACACCCCACCACACCCACGTTTCTCCTAATGACTCCTCAAGAAATTCACTGCCCCTAGCCAGATCCCCTTTCTTCTAATTTGTAGTTCGTGTAAAAAGTATAAAGGCATCTTACATTGGCCACTTCACTCTCTTGTGAGGATCCCCATGCGCATGTAAAACTAGTAAAATTAGTATGCTTTTCTCTTGTTAATCTGTCTTGTGTCAATTTGGTTCCTAGATCCAACCAAAGAGCCCACAGAAGAGCCAAGGGGTGATCTCTCACTCCCCTACACTGTCATTTAATTCTAAAAGTACTGTCATTATCTCATTGTAGATAGGAGAAAGCTGAGGCTCAGAAAGGTTGAATAACTTGTCCAAGAGGACATGACTAGAAGAGTCCAGGTTCTTCTTCCAGAATCTGAAAATCCAGATGCAAACTTGGGGCTCCTTAATTCTAGGGCCATATGCAACACTACTAATCCAGGAAAGACACCAAGCCTTTCAGGCCTTGGGTTTCTCCAGCTGAAGATCTACATCTAGCTATTTTAGTGGAAGGTTAGGTCAGAAAAGGTTTTGGGTTTTTCGTTTGTTTGGTTGGTTGGTTTTTTTTTTTTTTTTTTGGTCACCTCTTTTTTTGTTGTTCAGCCTCTATCACCCAGGCTGAATGGCACAATCTTGGCTCACTGCAACTTCTGCCTCCAGGGTTCAAACGATTCGTGCCTCAGCCTCCTGAGTAGCTGAGACTACAGATGTACATGCCACCATGCTCGCTAATTTTTGTATTTTTAGTAGAGACGGGGTTTCACCGTGTTGGCCAGGCTGGTATCAAACTCTTGACCTCAAGTGATGCACCCACGTCGGCCTCCCAAAATACTGGATTACAGGCGTGAGCCATCACGCCCAGAAGAAAAGGTTTTTAAAGATTAAATCTAAGATGTATTGCAGAATTTGCACATAATTTAAAGACAAAAGAGAAGTATATAGATTTGCTAACTTTTAAGGTCTCAGCCCCAACATGTGAAGGCTTAGGCATAAACATCTAGAGACAGAAAACAATTGGGGGGAACTGGCATGACTGATAGTTACTGGTGAACTTCTACCATTACTCGGTGATATCTTTTTTCCCCTCAGTTTTAAGCTCAGAGCTGGGACAATATAGAATAGAACCTTGTCTCGTCGTAAGTTCAAAAGGTTAGATTTAATGATCTTAGTCACATTCCAGTTTTAAGATTCTATTGATTTTCCTTTTTCTTCTATCTCCATGCTGCTACAATTCTTCTATTAGTCAGTCCTGTATGCAGCACTAAAGCTGATGAATGATCTCTTCTATCTTACACTAGCCAAAGTGAAGTCTGAAAGATGTGAAGAAATGCAATACATATGTACATTGGCACATTGCCCTGCAGAGGGTAGGTACTCAATAAACTCTCCTCCCTTCTACCCTTTATGTTTTAGCTTGCTGGTTACAGGTGAAGATGACAAGAAAAGACATATCAAAAGATCAGAAACCCAAAATTGTCACAAAATCCAGCTCCTAAGGAATTAAGCTAGAGACTGAATGTTTGCTGGTAGTCATTAATGTTGATTCAAAAACTAATTTTGGTTTTCTTTCCTCCCAGCACAGGATTAGGGATTGCCTTTCTCTGCCCTCCAAGTTAGGTATGGCCATGTGACACTTTAGCCAAGAAAAATGTGATAACTTTTTAAGAGCAATTCTTCACATTCCTTTCCTTTTCCATAGACTGGTAACACTCCAGAAATGATGGAGACAGGATACATCAACCTGTATCACTAAAGATGATGTGGAGCAGAGCCTTTGTGGTCCTAAGAGATATGTATAAGATAAAAACCTTTTGTGGTTTTTCAATCATTTGAGGTTTTAGGATTGTTCATTGTATCAGCACGACTTGACTATTCTGACTAAGGTTGTTCAGTGGGTTATTCATAAAGGCAAAATGCGGTTGTGAGCCATACAAAGAGAGGACAGGATGGTTCCATGGTGTCCCCAGCTTATTTTTTATTGTTTCCTGTTTGTTGATCTCATCCATTGGAGAACTCCATGAAAGCACCTATCTATGTCACACTCACCACTGTATTCTAGGAACTCAAATGTCAGTTGCATGAATAAAATATGTAACAGGAAAGCCACTATACCTGGCCCTGACCAATTACAAATTTAGTTTTTCATGAGGTTTTTTGAAGGGCATCCAGCATACCACAAAACCCTCAGCACAACAAACTACCCCGAAAGTTAGTGACTCACTTTCTCCCAATTCTGAATTCAGCTGGGTTGTTCTGCTTAGTGTAGTGTCTGCTAAGGCTGGGACATCCCAGATAACTTCTTCATGCATGTCTGGTACTCAGTTGGCATGGCTGAAAAAGCTGGGGTTTGGACAGACATCTTTCTCTCCACCTAGTTTCTCCAGCAGAGTAACCAGACCTCTCTATACCGTAGCTTAGGGTGCCAAGAGCAAATGTTCCAAGAGGGCAAGCCCTGATGTGCAAATTCTTATCAAGCCTGTGCTTGACAAATGTCCCCTGGGCCACATCACATTGGCCCAGAGTCAGTGTGGGAGAGGACTAACTACACAACAGTGCAAATACCAGGTGTGGTTCATGGGGGTTACCAGTGTTAACAGTCTACCCAATCTGGTGATCATAACGCAGACAACTGAAGTTGTGATACTTCATTTTACAAATAAAAAAGCAAAGACTCAGACATGAAATCACTTGCCCAGGATAACACGTCATAAACAGAAAACAAATCTTTGTTTACTGGCAATAAGTCAAAGGCTAGTTAAGCCTTTCACTATATCTCATTGCCCCTAATCTTTAAACTCCACTTTCCTTTTCCTGATTCTTAGCCAACTGTGAATATCTGTGTTCAAGAAGTTAACAATGTAGATAATCCAAAATGAAGTGTGCTTTGTGGCATTATCTGAGCTGTAGATATTAGATGACTAATGTAGTATGTGCTCTGGAAACTTGTAACAGTTCAAATGAAATAAAGCCATTTTATAATGAAACCACTTTAAAAATCCTCCGTTTTCATCTTCACTAGAATGACAAAGCACCAACTTAAAGTAAACCAACTCTCTCCCTTTCTCTGAACTTGCTGTATTTTCTAAGAAGGAAAAGGTAAACAAGAATTGAGTCACTAGGAACTTGATGAAAAATCTACCACAGTATATGTACCCAAATTTACAGTATCAAATGGTTTCCAATATCAGTTGAGACCCGAGGCATTTAAAAATATATTCATTTATTCATACATATATTCACTTTACAATATTGCATTTTCACATACATAAAAATCTAAAGCGTTTTTAAGAATTTATCAAAGTCTTGTACTGATGCTTTGGCAATCTCTTCACAAAATATTTCATCAGGAATAGATACGAGTTTGTCCAAAGAGATGTAGTTAGGTTTTGCTGGATCATACTGTGCTCTTCCTAAATAGGTAAGAAACAAGTGTCTTTCTTTGATTTTAAACAGCCTTGTATTAAATACCTAGAAAAGAAAAAAAGTTTTTAAAAAACATTGCACATTGGAGGATGAAATATTAAAAAGTTTACTTGGCAAAAATTTTAATAGGTTAACCAATACAAAGTACTAACCACGTGTTCAGTAAGTAGGATAAATGCCAGAGGATTTAAATCCTATATTTTCTGTTAAAAAACTAGAAAAAGGGATTCAAAATCAACATACAAAACAATAATAAAATAATTAAGGGCTATAATGTGGGCAAAGAAGATTGAGTGCTCCAGAGACAGAGGAGAATGTGTTAAAAAAGCAAATCTTCGGCCTGGCGCGGTGGCTCACGCCTGTAGTCCTAGCACTTTGGGAGGCTGAGGCAGGCAGATCATCTGAGGTCAGGAGTTCAAGACAAGCCTGGCCAACATGGCAAAACCCTATCTCTACTAAAAATACAAAAATTAGCTGGGCATGGTGGCACATGCCTATAATCCCAGCTACTCGGGAGGTTGAGGCAGGAGAATTGGTTGAACCCAGGAGACAGAGGTTGCAGTGAGCCGAGATCCTGCCACTGCACACTCCAGCCTGGGCAACAGAGTAAGACTCCGTCTCAAAAAAAAAAAAAAAAAAAAAAGGGCAAATCTTCAAGCCTCACCCCAAAACTACTTAATCAGCAACTCTGAGAGCAGGACCCAGAAATCTGTCTTAACAAGCCCTCTAGATGATTCTGATATTTACCAAGTTTGAGAACCAATGTTAGAGATCAAGATGTTATTGTAAAAAAAAAGATAAGTTTTTATAATCTGTAACACCTCTCTCTCTCTTTTTTTAAATTCCCACACCTCCCCTTAACTAGAATCAAAATGAAATGAATCTGACCTCTGCGAGAGCAACTGGGAAAGTATGTCTTACCTGCCTCAAACTAAAACTCCTAAAAACCACAGTGAGCAGCAACTTTAGAAAGGAGTCAGAAGCAGGCAAGGCTCTACAGCCGACTGCAGAAAGAAGAGAGAAATGGGAGATCTGGCCAGACTTGAGCTACAGCCCTGAAGCCTGAGAGATCTGTGAGGCCCCCTAGCGAGGCTCAGAGGAAGCCCTTTCAATATTATGCCTGCCTCAAGCTCTCCTCTTGGCTGTTACAGACACAATGTGAACACAGGACATGATACACAACCCCTAGGCCTCTTTCCCTACATTCAAGTAAAAACAGTAACAGATCAGTTGGAAAGGACACTATGAAAAGCAATTGCTGAAAACCAAAGTACTATGAGAAGAGTGACTAAAAAAAGTACAGGGTGCTACCTCAACATGGGATTGGCTTGCTTTTGGAACAGAACATCTCTCTTTTCAGTCTCTGCTATTCTGCCCTTGTTCTGATCATTGAATTCCCATGATCACAATATTATGGATAATGAAGATGTAAGAAGTTATATATATATATATATTTTAAAGTATGACTCCAATGCAGTGATTCTTGGCTTAAAATACTATCACCCAGCCGGGCACGGTGGCTCACACCTGTAATCCCAGCACTTTGGAGGCCAAGGTGGGCGGATCATGAGGTCAAGAGTTTGAGACCATCCTGGCCAACATGGTGAAACCTCATCTCTACTAAAAATCCAAAAATTAGCTGGGCATGGTGGCGGGTGCCTGTAGTCCCATCTGCTTGGGAGGCTGAGGCAGGAGAATCGCTTGAACCCGGGAGGTGAAGGTTGCAGTGAGCTGAGATCATGCCACTGCACTCCAGCTTGGTAACAGAGCCAGACTCGGTCTCAAAAAACCAAAAACCAAAAAACAACTATCACCCAGCATACAGACAAAACCACAAACGGTTCTGGTGCTCCCAAACTATTATTAATTTCCTAAATATAATAACACTTCAAAGCATTTATTTAGCTTATGAGTAGATATTATGTTTACTTCTCCAGTGGTCCAAAGTTACTCCATCATTAGAGAGTTGTATACTCTTTCAAGTCCAAAAGTTACTGCTCAGATTGAAGTGTTTCTCCCTTCTTTTTTTATGGGTGTGGTGGTGCAGGAGGAGGGTTGTTGGCCACCAGGGGCTACTTTGCCATTGGCACAAAAATTTCATCCCATTAATGACATATTAAATTCTTCGGAGTTAAAAAGAAAAAGTGCCCCTAGCCTGAGAATTATTGGTTCCCTCTAATCCTAAGGTGGACTTCAGCTTTGCCTTCACAGAAAATCACAGAGGAAGGGGAGAGCCAAGGTTTCGGGGGATACTGAATATAACCTCTTTCCTTAGCCTAGTGATTTCTTCACATTCATTACCCTAAAACTGCTTTTGTTATCCTCTACCTTCCACGATCTCTTCTTTGAAATGACTAAATTACTTCTTTCCCCATTTTTAATTAATCCTGTCAGATCTGCCAACCAGGAATATTATCTGCATGAGAAAATTAGTTCCACACCACTGAGATTTAAACACCAGCCAAAAATTTAAAGTCTATATCAGCCCGTTCACAGCCTTACTGTCTGTTAATGTATTTTTTCATTAATAAGCTTTTTATTTTTCTGTTCTTTTTCCCCCAATAATTCCACCCAGACTCTAGGAATCTGAGAATCCCAATTTGGAAGCCACAATTCTACAATAGAGCTTCTCAGAAGCAAGGGTTTGGGGTGCCTAAAAATCTGTGTTTTTAAGTGATTTTGATACATCTGGTCAGCTTATAATTTCTTCTATTTGGAAAGCTCCTCTCCATCTTTCAAACACCACTCACTCTTCTACAAACAATTCAAATGTCACTTCTAGCAGATCCTAGACTGCTGGAGTTCTAATTGTGGTTGTGCCCCAATCTTGTTACTTGGGTAACCTTGGACAGGTTACTTAAATCTCTTTAAGCTTAAGTTCTTTATGTGTAAAATAGGGGTAATAATAACATCTACCTCACATGGTTGTTATGAGAACTAACTGTGTTAATACAAATAAAGCAATAAAGATAGAGCTGGCACACAGTAAGTACTCAATTGCTGTTATTACTTCTATAATTCTCCTACCACTTCTAAATCACACTGTAGGAGCTCGGATTAGGACTCTTTACCATCATATAAAGCAATTTTATTTTATTTAATTAATTATTTTTTGAGACGGAGTTTTGCTCTGTCGCCCAGGCTGGAGTGCAGTGGCGCGATCTTGGCTCACTGCAAGCTCTGCCCCTTGGGTTCATGCCATTCTCCTGCCTCAGCCTCCTCAGTAGCTGGGACTACAGGCGCCCGCCACTACGCCTGGCTAATTTTTTTTTTTTTTTGTATTTTTAGTAGAGAAGGGGTTTCACGTGTTAGGCAGGATGGTCTCAAACTCCTGACCTTGTGATCTGCCCAACTTGGCCTCCCAAAGTGCTGGGTTTACAGGCGTGAGCCACAGCGCCCGACCAAAGCAATTCTATTTTAAAACCTGTCTTCCACACTCGATTATAAGTTCCACAAGAACAGAGACCATGTCTGCTTGACTTTTGTATCCTCAGTGCCCAGTGTCTAGCACTGATGGATGCTCAGTGATATACTGGAAAAATGACAGACCACGAAGGCTAGGAGGGGACAATATCATATATTCTTACCATCATCTGTGGTCCCTGAATTACCCACCAACCCAGGGAAAAACAAACTGTCATTGCTTTTTTGTTGAAGATTATTTTACAATTACTCCATGAGTCAAATTCACAAAATTGTAGGCTTCTAACACTTCTATAATGAGTATATTTATGTTTGGTAAAATAGGAAAATCCTATATTAGAGACCCATTCCTCGTGAAGTATAATAGGCAAATAAATATAGCTGTATGTGAAGGAACTGGACCTAATGCAGTCTAGTTCTGAGAGCTATATTAAGGTAATATTTCTTTTACCCATCTTTTTTCAAAAACAGGAACACGTGTTCTAGCAAATGGAGTAGAAGGATCACTTAAATAAAAATTCAGTTTGTCATTTATCCAATAAATACTGAGTGGCTATTTGCATAGGAAATAGGAAAAAAGGATTACTTTGATAAAATCCAATCATTCGTTTGTTCATCAAATATTAATTGTGCGCCTCCCTTAGTGCCAGTTGTAGTTCTAGGCACTGGGGATTTGGCAGTGTATAAATCAGACAAAGTTTCTGCTTTTAAAGAGTAATATTCAAGATCAATATTCTTGTGAACAGCAGATAATATCACTCACTAGGTAAAGAATACAAGAGTTTGATTAGCTTAGAAAATATAATTACGGCTTGGACATTATGGCAAACTGGAACAATTTTATATTGGGATAGGGATCATTACAATATGGCTCATTGATTCATGGATTTAAATAAACTGTGACTAAAAAGTACATGTAGCAGTAAAAAGACCTTTAAGGGAAGTGATCTATTTCAAAGTTAAGTGGAGAAAAACATGAGAGAGACTACATTCGATTTGTTCTGCCTGATTCCAACAAACAGAACTAGGACTAGGTAGAAACTCCAGGGAAACAGACTAATCACTGATTTCTCCTCAGGAGATGTACATTTGTGCCCTGAAAGTTGTAAACTCCTCCCAGTGTACAGAAACATGCAGCTGGACAGCAGCTCTGAATGAAGCGCAATGGCAGCGCTTACAGAGAGAGCTGTGAGTGGCATTACCTGTGGGAACTTGACAATGATGTGGTGGGGAATGCTCATCACATTGTGCACAAAATCAAATGTCTCGGTAAGTTTCCTTTTATTTGCAGTTAACATCTTCGGGATTCTGGTGATCATATGTTGAATTTCGTTATGTTTAAAACCAAGTTCAAGACGGTAAACCTAAACGAAAGTAAATTTGCTATGAATAATAAGTAGAAATAGTTATTTTGGTACCATGGCAAGGCTGCGCTGATTCTTTTTGTTTTTGAGATAGAGCTCGTTCTGTTGCCCAGGCTTCAGTGCAGTGGCACAATCTCCTGCCTCAGTCTCCCAAGTAACTGGAACTACAGAGGAATGCTACCACACCTGACTAGTTCTTGTATTTTTAGTAGAGCCAGGGTTTCACCAGGTTGGCCAGGCTGATCGTGAACTCCTGACCTCAAGTGATCTACCCACCTTGGCCTCCCGAAGTGCTTACACGCATGAGCCACCGCATCTGGACAAGATTCTTTTTTTGAGACTGCATCTCGCTCTGTCATCCAGGCTGGAGTGCAGTAACACGATCTCAGCTTACTGCAACCTCCGTTTCTTGGATTCAAGTGATTCTCCTGCCTCAGACTTCTAAGTAGCTGGATTACAGGTGCCCATCACCACGCCTAGCTAATTTTTGTATTTTTAGTAGAGATGAGGTTTCACCATGTTAGACAGGCTGGTCTCAAACTCTTGACTTCAAGTGATCTGCCCACCTCGGCCTCCCACGCTAGGGTTACGGGCGTGAGCCACCGCGCCTGGCCATGATTCTTCTAAACTTAAAATAACATTTTAAAATTTGGAGACAGCTATGCCAGTGCCTTCAGGGAATTACAGCTTCCGGCTCCTGGGGTCACCGGAATTTCAAACCCCTCTGCTGAGAAAGAGCTACACAGTGATCATCATGAAGATCACCAAAGGGGCAACCATAATTACGAGAGAGAATGAGTGACATGGGAGGGCTGCAGGTCAGAGGCATGGGCCCAACACCAAACACGTCCTTCAGCAGCAGGGTCATCAAAATGCTTTTTGAGCTTTTGCTCCCAAGCACACCGACATATATGTTGTCTGAAAAATGACATGTCAACATTCCAAGCAGAGATAAGGAACTAAACAACCAAACATGGGCCAGGTCCTCTACTTGCTTCCATAGTGTCCTGTGTGCGCCCACCAAGTAACTGCCCCCATCACTCTGGATTTGATCCCCCACTAGACTGTAAGCTCCTTGGGAGGAGGAGCTGTCTCCCCAGCATGGCGCTTGGGCAGGAGCTCAATAATGATTTATTTAATGACTGAACTGTTCACTTCAGAAAACAGCCCTTACATAATATTTCAAATACTACTACAGCTTTATATACTAACTAGTCAGCTGTTCTTGGCTTCATGTTATTCTCTTGCAGAAGGACAGTAAAGAATGTCTGGTACATTCTGTGATAGAATGAGAGTTGGCAATTGGGACAGGTGCAAAGGAGAGCAATGTGTTGTCTGTTACTCTTTTCACAGAAGTCTTTTGGATCCAGCCTCCAAAACTCCCTGAGACATACACAGACTGTCATGCTGGCCAACAGGAGTAGTTTCGTAGACTGGTAACACTGCCCAGGTAACAAAGACATCAGACTCCCACAATGGGCAACAGAAACAGTTTCAGGGTACCACTTATATCCCTATCTATTGCTTTAGGATTGTGGGTATCAATGTCTGCAAGGTGATTTACTCATGTTAATACCTGGTCAACATGAAAATATTAACTGAAACAAACTGCTTGCTAGACATTTGTTAAAGATAATTTCCTATTTCTCTTTTTAGAAATAACTTATTTTAAAGTCTAGTTTTCTTTTAGATGACAGCAAAATCTATTCTCTTCAGAGGATTTTAACACTTAAAGAAACTGATTTCTCAAAAGCCTAAAGTTGTCCTACCTTCATATTTTCTTTCACGGGTTCCAGACTTCCAGTTAGCAGCCTTGGGAGACGAACTACCAGATCTCTAGTCTGTGGTTGCAAACAGAACAATCTAGTATTACTATATGTGCATCTTTAACTAGTTTGGAGAATTAAGGCATTACTAAGACACAAAGTTAAAACTTAAAATATGACCCAATCAGAAAAATGATAGGAACCCCAGGAATATATAATGTTAGTACTGTTTGGAAAAAAAGAAAACAAAAACTGAAGGAACCAGTTTGATTAAGTATTATAAAATGATGTAGCTCTATGTTTAAACTAGCAGGATAATTCATTTTTGTACAAAAAATACCAGAAATGTATATGATTCACATGGGCCGGGCATCTGTTAGGAACATGAGATTTATCAGCTACTAAAATGTACCAGACATGGAAATAAACAAATTCTCTCCTTTTCTTTACCTTTTTCACACTAAGTTCAAGTTCTTTCTGAAAAAATCCCAATCTGTTATCCAGTCTTTCCACTGAAAAGTTCAGCAAAAATGGTGCTTTTCTGACCATCTGTGCAACATCTGCTTTACTGAAATTTTTTGAAAGCAGATAAGCCACCCTAGAGAAACATAAATATATACGCATGTGATAAACATTTACATTCTTTTTTTTTTTGAGACACAGTCTCATGCTGCTTTCCAAAATAACAGCTATTTTTAAAAAGGCTCCTACATCCTAAATTACTAACTAAATAAAAGCATTCTGTAACAATGGCAAAAATGGCAAAAACATGTTTAAAACAAAATAAGCATTCACCCAACTCTAGATGGTTTCCATTTACACTTAAAAACAGAAAATAATTCTGAAATCCACTAATAGGTATTAGTTGTGGTTTTTGCCATTACTTTCAATAGCAAAAACATGATTACTTTTGCACCAACCTTTAGATTCTCTTTTCAATTAATCTGGTTTATTACTTGGTAAGAAAGAATGAAATAGCTTCTGCTTAAGTTTTTTTGTTATTTTTTTGGGGGGATAAGAACAGAAAAACACAAATTAAGAAAATAACACAAATTAAGAAAATTAAGGAAATAATGGTTACAACTGAGAGAAGCATTTTTTAGGTTAGTATATTTACTGAGCCCCTCCCTTCCCCTCTTCTATTCTTTTCCTTTCAGGAAGAGTCTCGCTCTGTTGCCCAGGCTGGAGTGCAGTGGCATGATCTTGGCTCAATGCAACCTCCGCCTCCCAGGTTCAAGTGACTCTCTTGCTTCAGCCTCCCAAGTAGCTGGGATTACAGGCATGCACCAGTAGACCCAGCTAATTTTTGTATTTTTAGTAGAGACGGGGTTTCACCATGTTGACCAGGCTAGTCTCCAACTCCTAACTTCAAGTGATCTGCCCACCTCGGCTTCCCAAAGTGCTGGGATTACACTTGAGTGACCATGCTTGGCCTGAATATGTATTTTCATAAATAATTTTTTACTATGGTTTTTTAATATGTATTTTGTTAACTTAGATATTTTCCTGCTAAGTTTCTGAAAATTAAACTATGTAAGTTAGTAAAATATAGAAAGCTTGACTATAAAATAACATTACTTTTAAAAAAATCTAAGAACATAGTAAAAGATAGTTTTACTAAATGTCTAAAATATATCAGGATATTATTTTGTTTAATTCTAACCAGAAAAACAAAAAAACTTGTGAGCCAGGTAAATTTTCCTCATTACACTTGAGGAAACATGGATTCAGGGAAGTTAAATAACTTGTCTGAGATCATCACCTAATTACTGACAAAACTAAGATGTGAACTCAGGCATGCCTACATCTAAAGCCTATGGTATTTTCATACTATATACCAAAACTTATATTACTTTATAATCACATGACTATTACTCCTTTAAAAATAGTTAAAATATTTATAAATTTAAGTATATAAAAATTTTAAGTGCATGGCAAAACAAAACAAAACAAAAAAAAAAACACCCCACTATAAATGAAGTCAAAAGACAAGTGACAATCTAGGAAAAATATCTGCAACATGTCTCAGATACAGAACTAATTTTCTTGATATATAAAAGAACGTTTACCAAAAAAGAAAAAAGCCTGGTTAAAAAATAGCAAAGGATATATTACAGAAAAGGAAATGTAGACAGAAATTCAACATATGAAAAGATGCTCCAAACAACATTCCATGTTTCAACATTTGATGCTCCAAACCAACAAATAAAGTATTCTTTTTATCTATACAATGAACTGAAAGCAAAGTGTGATAGCACTGTATTTGTGAGGATAACAGGGAAGCTGGCACTTCTGTACACTGTTGGGGAGAGTATAAGCTGGAAAACAACCCCTTTGAAGGATAATTTGGCAATATCTACTGAAGTTACAGATGAACATACCCTTTGACCTAGCATTTCCACTTTTAGAAATATGTCCTACAGAGACGCACCAATATGTGTGATTTTTCAGAAGTATACAAAGTAAGTCACTGCAGCCTTGTCCTAACAGTGGACTGGAAACATACTCCATGCTTATCAACAGGTACTAGGGAGATCCGCAGCATGGACTGTACTAGAGTTAAAAAGAATAGGCAGCACCAAGAAAAAATAATCTCCAAGATATAGTTAAGATAGTGGGATACAGAATAGTATGTATAAATGCTACCAATTGTTATGTATTTGTATTCATGTGTGTATACACAGATATATGCTTTATAGAACATTCCTAGAAGGTTGAACAAAAAATCCTGATAACAGCAGCTGTATCCATAGGTGAGTCCTGGAAAGCCAAGGGACAAAGTAGGAGAAAAGGAGGTATTACTTGTTGTTTTTTTGGCAGCAAGGTTTGGCATTTGATTAAAAAATTATCAAAACTATTGTCTACATTGTAATGATTTTTCCAATAAAAAATTAAGATATAATGCCCACCCAACCAAAAAAAAGAGTATTTAAATAATTAAAATGCCAATTATTCATTTGAAAATTCTACAAGGATCTTTTAAACATAATTTTTTATTGAAAAAATAAGTCCATGAAATCAGCTGTTATATAAATAAGACTGCTGCATACATCAGAACCAGTAACAAAGTTCATTTAAATAAAGGTTCTCACACCCGTGCCTATTCAGTATTTTTTTACTGTATACTCTTTTGAATATATGTGGTTGCATGACGTATTACAAAATTCTAAGTAATTTTTATAAACGTTCTACAGCTTAATTTGATAGCCAGCCAGGTTTAGCCAGATTTTATTTAAGAAAAAAACTAGGCCGGGCGCGGTGGCTCAAGCCTGTAATCCCAGCACTTTGGGAGGCCGAGATGGGCGGATCACGAGGTCAGGAGATCGAGACCATCCTGGCTAACACAGTGAAACCCCGTCTCTACTAAAAAATACAAAAAACTAGCTGGGCGTGGTGGCGGGCGCCTGTAGTCCCAGCTACTCGGGAGGCTGAGGCAGGAGAATGGCGTAAACCCGGGAGGCGGAGCTTGCAGTGAGTCGAGATCTGGCCACTGCACTCCAGCCTGGACGACAGAGCGAGACTCCGCCTCAAAAAAAAAAAAAAAAAAAAAAGAAAAAAACTTAGGAATCAATGGACTATGATTAGGAATCAATGGACTATGCTACCTATGTGAGAATATTCTTCAGTTATTAGGAGCATGTATGGCTTGAGCAAGTAACTTAAGCTACTAAGCTTAAGTTTCTGTCAAAGAATTAAATGCAGAGACAGTATGTAGTAGTCAGAACCCTGGAGTTTGATTAACTGGAGTTGAAACCACTTACTCTGCTGCTTATACTAACGGTGTGTAATCTTGGGCAAATTATTTAACCTCTCTGCGACTCCCATGTACAAAGGGGCTATTAACAATAACAGTGCAGCCTGGGAAATGATGCCTACCCTCCTGGTATTCATGCTTTCTTGGAATAAATCTTGAGCAAAAAGGCTGGTTTTTGACTGCAGAGGGAATTAGTGTTCCTGACAGCCAGGAAGACTAGAGCTGGATATGTCAGATTAGTTTCTTAGAATCATTCTCTCTCCCCTCTGTATTGTGATAGCCTATCTATATTACACCAGAATATCACTCTCATGAAGGGAAAGACTGTCTCTGATGTCTAAAGTTTAGGCCAGTGTCTCGCATATAGAAGGGCTCAAATGTTCAATTTAATAAATGCAGTTTTTGTTTCGTTTTTTTTTTCCTAATTCCGAGAAAAGACATTAGACTATGATGGTTTAAGGAACTGCAAAGCTCTCTGAAATGTAGTGAGAATCAACATCAGTGTGGAGAACAGTCTGGAGGATCAAGACTAGAGGCAGACCAATTAGGAGACTGTTGCAGTAGTCTTGGTGTGGTATGATGGGGAACTGAGGCAAAACAGTCAAAGCAAAGATTCAGAGAAATGTCATGACTGATTTGAGCTATAAGAAAGGAAGAACTGATGGGCTTTCATGATTTATTAGATGTAGATGATAAAAGAAGAGAAAGCAAATTAATACCAATATTTCTGAGTTGGGCAAAAGGGCATTCAGTGAATCTGGGAATATAGACTGGCTTGGGTGATAGGTGGGGGTGATGATGAATTCAAAATGTTAACTTAGGGACAGGGGTTTTGTTCTTTGTGATATTCCCAATGCCTAGCAGGATTCTTACCTCATGGATCAATATCTCACTGTATTTATTTTCACAAATTCAGTAATTCTTTGAATGTTGAATGAAGTACAGAGATGTTTATAAAAGTGCTCTTTAAAGAAGAAAACAAGGAACAACCAAAATAGCCAACTTATGGAAATGATTAAGCAAATTACATAGTAATTTGCCACGACAATATCAAACATCTAACAACAAAAATTGGCCAGACAAAAAAACTACAAAAGATCTTATCTTTAAGTGTACTCTCAGATAAGTTAGTTATTTGTTGATGATTTTATTTAAGAAAAAAACTTATTCCAGTTTCTAAAGAGAAAGAGTTAATTACTGACTCAGTAATAAGTTGAAAACATAAAAATAATAATGGGGCTGGGCAGGGTGGTTCATGCCTGTAAAATTCCAGCACTTTGGAGGCCAAGATGGGCAGATCACTTGAGGTCAGGAGTTCAAGACCAGCCTGGCCAACATGGTGGAACCCCATCTCTACTAAAAATACAAAAATTAGCCAGGCATGGTGGCTACCCATAATCACCCAGCTACTTGGGAGGCTGAGGCAGGAGAATCACTTGAACCCGGGAGGCGGAGGTTACAGTGAGCCAAAATTTTGCCACTGAACTCCAGCCTGGGCAACAGGGCGAGACTCCATCTCAAATAATAATAATAATAATAGGTAGTTGAATAAAAGAACTGTTGTAAAAATTTAGATCAAAAAAGGTCTATAACAAAAAAATAACTTTCATGTTCA
The DNA here is from genome assembly GCF_047675955.1 of Chlorocebus sabaeus. Taxonomy (NCBI): domain Eukaryota; kingdom Metazoa; phylum Chordata; class Mammalia; order Primates; family Cercopithecidae; genus Chlorocebus; species Chlorocebus sabaeus. Next base: position 100,034,601 of record NC_132911.1, read on the forward strand.
TTATCTCCATAGACTCTTGTGCAGCAGAGACTTACAGAATAACTTGCACATATATTTCCTTCATAACCACTTGGGTTATATGATAATCCTTTTTTTTTTTTTTTTTTTTGAGACCGAGTCTCACTTTGTCGCCTAGGCTGGAGTGCAGTGGCGCGATCTCGGCTCACTGCAAGCTCCACCTCCTGGGTTTACGCCATTCTCCTGCCTCAGCCTCCCGAGCAGCTGGGACTACAGGCGCCCGCCACCTCACCCAGCTAGTTTTCTGTATGTTTTACTACAGACGGGGTTTCAGCGTGTTAGCCAGGATGGTCTCCATCTCCTGACCTCGTGATCTGCCCGTCTCGGCCTCCCAAAGTGCTGAGATTACAGGCTTGAGCAACCGCACCCGGCCGATAATCCTTTTAAAAGTCCTACCTGATCTTCAGATTTTCAAGGTCTTCAGCGAAAATTGCATGATTTTTTGTCAGGAATGCTCCCAGTTGGTTATCCTCTATACCCACGTCTTTAAGAAACAGGAGCATCTGCTTAATGTCTTTTTCAAAATCCAGTCTCAGAAGGAGGTTTGCTGCTTCTGTATGTTTTTCTATCTTGGACAAATCCACTCCTATAATAAATTATAAATACTGTTTGAAGATGACTTCTTAGTTCACCCGTTAAACTCATATACATAAGCACAAGAAATTACTGATGGAGATCAATACCTATCCAAAGGAACACTGAGATAGATCAATAGAAACTTCTAAATATTTTTAAACTAACTTGGTTGCAGAAACAACATAGTATTTATTTTAAAAATCAAGTACAGAGGAAAATAGAGCATTTAGTGCTACATTTCCCCCCAAAACAAATTCACTAAGTCATACTGGAGTAGGGTCATCATCTTTGTCTAAGGTTTCTTGAATATTGTTTCAGAAGTTTGTCAGTTCCTAATGAACCCCGTAGTAACTGGTAATTCTGCAGGGTAACAAACAATATGAATAAAATGTTACTGTCTCTGAAGATTTTATTATTTCCTTAGTTATAAGCATTATTTTAAAAACATGTTTATGATTCCCATCATAGGGGGAATAAAAATGACCCTGTGCCTTACTCATCATTGTAATCTCTAGGTCTTTAGCACTGAGACAAGTCCCTTGAAGAAACTCAAGAAATGTTTGAGAACAAGTGAACACATAGCCCTTCAAGTATACAACAAAGCAGAAAATATACAACCTTAAACCTCCACATTTAAAACTTCTTAATGGCATCCACAATTAAAAAAAAAAAAAACATATTCATTATAACTCCAAATATTAGAACCAAATATGATTATAAATCCAAATTTCTTGATATTAAACAGGTATTGATAAAAGATGCCCATGAAGAGTGAAATGGATTAAATACACATAGACACAATGATATGGTTAGGCTGTGTCCCCACCCAAATCTCATCTTGAATTCCCATGTGGTGTGGGAGGGACCTGGTGGGAGGTAACTGCATCATGGGGAGAGGTCTTTGCTGTGCTGTTGTGTGATACGGAGTAAGTCTCACAAGACCTGATGGTTTTAAACAGGGGGGTTTCCCGGCACAAGCTCCCTTCTCTTGGCTGCTGCCACATGAGACGTGCCTTTCACCTTCCGCCATAATTGTGAGGCCTCCCCAGCCACATGGAACTGTAAGTCCATTAAACCTCTTCCTTTTGTAAATTGCCCAGTCTCAAGTATGTCTTTATCAGCAGTGTAAAAACAGCCTAATACACACACTCACAGAATGAAGATCCAGAATAAACTAAAAAATGTTATTATACAACAATATGCATTTCAGATTAAATAGATAGACTATTTGTTAAAATATATGGGACCACTAGCTATACTTTTTTAAAAAAAATTCTCTTTATATCTTATATGAAATTAATTCTAGATAAAGAATCTAAATCTATACTAACTCTACTAGAAAAACATAAAATTAAAAAAAAATTAAGGTTACAGAAAAGTATAAAACCTATGTGTAGAAAAAGGTCTGGAAAGCTTTTCCACGAATTGGTAATAGTGGTTACTTTTGAGAAGTGGAACGGGGGATGAAGAGAGGGCAAGAGGTCCTTCTCTTATAATATCTGCACTTTTGACAACCAGATGTAATTCTTTTGTAATTTAAATATTAGTAGAAAAATAAATCCAATTATTAGATGGACAAATAAATAAGATGAAAACCAGTTCCAAAAATCTGTGATAAACGGGAGAACAGATGCTTTAAAAATAACATAAAGGGTTCAGACTTCACATTTAACTCAATATTACAGCTGACATGAACTGAAGTGCCTTGCTCAGCATGAGCTGTCACACCCTGACTGTGCTCGAACAGAAATCCTGAAAAGCTGCTTTTTTAGCAGCAGTAGGAGAGCAGAATCTCATCAGGAATGCACACTGCTCTCAATGCAAATAACTTGGGCTCACTTCATTTCATTAACTTGAAAAAATAGTCCCTGAATGCCCACTACGGACCAGGCACTTCTGTTAGGCACTGGGGTTATAAAAAAAGAATAGTAAATGATTCTAACCTCTAGGTGACCAGTCTAGTTGGGCTTTACCTCATCAGTTCAGTAATTACGAATATTACCATTGTATTCAGTTATGGTTACACGTATTTAGTACATCAATCAGGGTCTAGCAGGCTATACAACGTGCCCTAGAAAGCACAAATGACAAGGACTTTAATGAAGGGACTCTTACAGCGGTGTGAGCAGCCTTAAGAGAACAAACAAGAACCCTCCCAACATTAAAGAGACAAGGAGGCAAAATGTTACCAAGGCACAGAGGGACTACAGGCTATTAAGGAAGGGCTGCTCAAGAGAGCTGTTGTCATGGAGCGAGGCAGGTACAGGACCCAAAGAAGGGAAGGAACATGGGAAAAATATCCCCACCTGGCTCTTCTACCTTCTGTCCTATAGGTGCCTCCTGCTGGCTGAAGCTGCCAAGAAGCCAGCTGGCATAGGAACCCTGGTGCATAGGGGTTTGGCCTCCTGGGACACAGATCAGGCAGAAAATGGGTCTCAGAAGCAAACAGAGAAGCAACTAGGACTTGAGTACTCAAAAATACTGTCTGACCAAGCAAATAAGTCTCCCTTAAGTTACTATTATTTAAGTTATTTCTAACACATGCTGTTGAAGTATCAGCATACAGGTAAAGGAATGGCTGAAACATATTCCAAACCTGTATGTATACTGTAAATTATTTAAAGGTAAGGACTGGGCCAGGCATGGTGGCTCATGCCTGTTATCCCAGCACTTTGGAAAGCCGAGGTGGGAGGAGAGCTTGAGCCCAAGAGTTTGAGACCAGCCTGGGCAACATAGTGACACCCCCTTCTACAAAAGAAAAAAAAATTAGCCAGGATGGCATGTGCCTAAAGTCCCAGCTACTTGGGGGTCTGAGTGGGAGGATCACTTGAGCCCAGGAGGTCAAGGCTGCAATGAGCCAAGACCGTGTCACTGCACTCCAGCCTGGGAGACAGAGCAAGACCCTGTGTCAGAAAAAAAGATAAGACAGGGACTGTGTCTTAGTTTATCTTGTATTACCCATAGCACCTGCCATAAGACAGGGAAAGCTGTTTCGAGAGGAAAGGTGACGTCCTCACAGCAGACATCATCATTTTCCTACCTCTGAATGTACATTTTTTAAATTATATGTTTATGGAGTACAACATGTTTTGACATCTGAATACATAATGGAATGATTAAATCAAACTAATTAACATATTCATTACCTCACATACTCATCATTTTTTTGTGTGGTGAGAACACTTAAAATCTACTCTCTTAACAATTTTCAAGTATACATTATTATTAACTACCATCATCATGCTGGACAATAGATCTCCAGAACTTATGCCACCTGTCTAATTGAAACTTTGTACCCTTTGCCCAACAACTCCCCATTCCTCCCCACCCCCACTCCCCAGCTCCCTCTGCTCCTAAGAGTTCAACTTTTTTAGGTTTCATATAAGTGAGATCATGTAGCATTAGTCATTCTGTGCTTATTTCACTTAGCATAGCATCCTCCCGGTTCATCCATGTTGTTGCAAATAACAGGATCTCCTTTTTCAAAGCTGACTAGTACTCCAATGTATAAATATACCACATTTTCTTTAACCATTCATCCACTGATGGACACTTAGGCTGATTCACAGAACACTTTATTTGCATCTCTCATGTGGGACTTATCACTTTGCCTTTCATCCTTGCATTAATATTTAGATGTTTCTGAGGACTTGAAGCTTCTTGAGAACAAAGGCCATTCTAAACATACAGGTAACATTTGGGTAACTGGGCACAGAGTGATGAGTATACAATTATAATGGAGTGTCATGAGTGCTAGGATCAAAGTAAGCAGGAAGTGAAATGAGAGCCTGAAGAGGGTCACTCTGTCTGCAGGGTCAAGAAGACACTTTAGAAGTTACTTGGACTTCAGTGATGTTCTCCAGTTGTTGGAGTTGGCTAAACAAAGGAGGGAAGTGGCAAGCCATGAGCTGAACAGGTAAGCAGAAGCCAAATCAGCGCAAGCTTTGATGCCATAGGAAGGTTTTGAAGGATTTTAAGTAGGTCACTGACTTAGATCTGCATTTCAGAAAGAACACTAACACTGTAAAGATATCAGAGCCAATACTGCTGAGGAGAAGACTATCAAGATAGGAGACTCCTGCAGCCACTCAGTGACAAATGAGGACCTAAACAAGGTAGTGACTGTAGGATGACAGAAGTGGATGGATTTGAAAGAAATAAAGAGGGTAGCATCCATAGGATAAGGTGTTAAATTAGATGTAAAGAGGAAGGGGACAAAAGCAATAAGAATCAAGGATAGGCTGAGTGCAGTGGCTCATGTTTATAATCTCAGCACTTTGGGAGGCCCAGGCAGGCAGATTGCTTGGGGCCAAGAGTTCAAGATCAGCCTGGCCAATAGGGTGAAACCTCGTCTCTACTAAAAATAAAAAAATAGCCAGGCATGGTGGCACACGCCTGTAATCCCAGCTACTAGGGAGGCTGAGGTGGGAAAATCGCTTGAACCTGGGAGGCAGGTTGCAGTGAGCTGAGATGGCGCCACTGCACTCCAGCCTGGGAGACACAGTGAGACTCCATCTGAAAAAAAAAAAAAAAAATTCAAGGATGACTCCCAAAGTTTCTAACAGAGCAAAGGTTTTTCTTTTTCCTCTCCTGTTAAAAATCACCTCCCAAAAATATGAGGAATGAGAAACAAAAAAAAAGATCCTTCTTTGAGGAAACGAGATTATATCCCCACATATCTGAAAACAGATGAAGGCATGGCAACAGCCTTATCAGAGAGGAGAAAGACGACACTGAAATGCTTGCAAATGAGAATCTGGCAAGTGGTAAGTGATCAGTACCACGAAAAACTCCAAAGTCTCCAAAATTGGAGTCCCTAGAAATCTGAGAGATTAGAGGTGAGGTGCAGACTAAAAACTGGGGGATTCGGTGTGGAGAAATCTGACCTCCCCCAAATCCAGTTCCTCTCAATGCACCAGGAGAAAGGAGATTCATTATCTGGGAAAATCAAGTATGAGAAGTACCATACCCAGAGAAAATGAGGAAAGCAAAAGTTTGTAATAAAATGCCAGACTAAAAATAAGATGACTAAATTAAAGTTTGGAGGGAGATCCCCTGGTTCCCTTCAGCCATCCAGATCCAAGTGCAACCTAATGGTCAACAAGCGAAGACAGCTATAGAGTAGGCCTGGAGAGAAACCATCCAAATCAGGAGGACGGTGGCTTCAGGAAGGAGGTCAGGGTAGTGGGACAAGCAGGGAACAATCCACTCTGGAGAAATGGAATACATCATCTCATAGGGTTACCTGGGAAAAACTGTCCTGAGTGGCTATTGGAAAGTATGGAAAAGTTTAACCCCAGAAACAAACAAAACAATTCATCAAATGAAGAACAAGGCAACTATTAATGCCGGAAAAATGAAAAGTTGTACAGGAAGGTAAATAATGGTAGCATACTTCTTGTTAGGGCAGATAGCAATATTTATAGTCATAATTTAACTACTGATTGATCTAAAATTGTAATTTATATTAGGAGAATTGAAAAGAATACAGGAAAAGTAGATGTGTACATACAAGAGATCAAATGATGTCTAAAGCTGATGAATCAAACAACAGCACTATAAACAATTATTTTAAAATAAGGAGGTTGAACACAAACAGAAACCATGATACAAGTTAAGTAGATACATCTGGGGAATAGGATGCAAGATCAGCAAGGATGAGGCAGGGAATACAGTTTCTCACTAGAAGCCTTTTTATACTATTTGACTTTTGCTTATGTTTGTATACTACTTAGTATAGATTAAATTGTTAATTTAAAAAAGTAAAAAAAGTAATGAAGAGTACATACAAAAAGTACTTGTAGTTTAGTCAAACTTACCTAGAAGAACTAACTTCTGCAGAGTCTCAGAATGATCCACATAGTCTCGAAGTGTGAATGAAGCTGGTGGCAATGGAGGGTCTGCAATAATCTGAATAGCCTCTTCCTCTGAAATTGGCTGCATTGGAGACAATGGAGGCAATTCATCCAGTTCTTTGAAAGAGAGAAACAAATTAGTGCTCTAATATGCACACTTAAAACTATTTCTACAAAGACTGGCTCTTCCCTTGTTTGCTTCTTTCAATGGTTAAATCTCGGGATGATTTTAGAATTAAATATCCAAGAAGACCCCAATTTTTCACCTTTTAAGAGGTAAGGTTACAACTATTTAGACAGACTAACTACTGTTCCTCCAAGATTAGAAATTTGTTGGTAAATTTTAAAGCACACAATGCCTTTCCTTCACTTAATCAGTAGGTGAGAATGCTAAAGATTACCTAACTTTCGAGCGCATTTTGAAAGAGATTGAGTTTACCATAGCCTGTTAACTTGGCCTAAAGTACACATATGCCAACAGTCTGAATTGCATGGATTAAAGCAATTATATCCTGAAAGACTTTGTTTTGACCCAATGCCCTCCCCTTCAAGTTACCCTCAAATACATCTTTAAGAGGGCTTCTATGATTGTTTCTACAACCTGTAGTCCTCTCTACAGGAGATGTGACTCTCTCTAGTACAGCGCTGATTCTGAAGTTGTTTTTGTTTTTTTAAAATCAAACGCAGTATGGAAGATACTTAGAACTACACAATACCTTAAGCTTAGGAATCAGGTCTGTGATTTCTTGTTCTGTTTTTTGCCTCTAATCATTAACTAGCCTTTCTCATCATTTATAGCCAGCATCTCCTCCCTGCCCTCTCCCTAGCTCTCTTTCCTTCATATTCTACTTAACCTTATATTATTTCATTACCAGTGAAATATTCCTAGAATAGGACCCATAGGAAGGAGAGGACTGACTAAAAAGCGACATGAGGGCACTTTCTGGAGTAATATAACTGTTTTATTTGTTGATTGCAGTAGTTGTTAGACACTAAATGCATATGTCAAAATTCATAGAACTATATATCCCACAAGATGAATTTTACTTGATATAATTATACCCTAATAAAACTAATTACCACTAGAATAATTTTGTTTTAAGAATCTAAACAACAAAGTATTTAGAAAGCAAATGTTTTATATGTGTAGCTATAAAATAATCTTACACGTTAGCCCACGAACTTTTTTTCTTAGCAGTAAAATAAAGGCATGATAGAAGTTCATCAATAGAACCGGTATTATTCTTTTTCTTTCTTGATAAAAAATATTACCTGAAATGGGCTAGCAGAATGTAAACAGGTAGCTTGATCAAATGGCCAAAGTAGAGAAAGGGAGACTTTTTTGAAAGTTCAGAATTACCTTCTAGAAACAGCTCAGAATCAAAGCTGGGTATCTTTTGTGTCTTCTGTGACTGTTCATTCATGGAAGGAAGCAGACTGCTTTGGGTAGAATTATTCTCTTGACTACTTGGGCTAGTAGACTGGGAACTATTCCATAAGGAGGAAGTCTTGTAAGTCTTAAATCCCCACTGGAGAAAGCAATTGTCAGAGGATATCTGAGGCTGAGCAGAAAAGCCATGTAACAATGTTCTTCCTGGTCTAGTAAAACATTTTGTGAGTTGTGCAGCATTAATGAGGCTCCTCAACTTAGCTGAGTTAAACCACCTGGGTATCTGTTGGGCTAACAAAGCCATTTTTCTTAGTCTACAAAGGAAAGATACAACCGTCAAAAGAAGAGAAATTTAATTTACTTAAATGTTTAAAACAGTATTCAAACAACAAAAAAATAAACTGGAAATTATTTTTTTCTAAATGAAAGGTGTTTAAATATAGTTAGTCTAAAATAGTGAGATGTTTCTTATGCACAGGAAAATCCAACAACAAGGCAATCTCAGTTACAAACCAACAGACAGGAACTTCTGAGTGGAAAAATAAAGATATACTTTACAATTTAAAAACAATGCAACATCACTGGTGTAAGAAAAATGCTTGAAACAAAAATCTGCAAATGTTCAAATGACAGCAGACCTCACTAATCTGTTAATTTAATCATTTAAAGAGAATAAGCTGATGCAATTAAGTGTTCTTGAAATTTGGTGTGAAGGATGTTTCTGCAGCAGATTGCTGATCAAAGTAACACTGAATTATTCAAATGCATTTTATATTTTATGTATATAAATTTGTCCCAAAATGAAAAAACAGAAATCTACTGTGTCCTAAATGAATCATCAAATTATTATTATTGATATATAGAACAGTGAAAGCAGTTTCTTGCTTCATTCTCAGGGCTGAACACTGTTGATTACTTCACAGATAAAGCTGTTCTTCCAAAGGGAATTGAACAAAACCAGTTTTGTCAAGTTTTGTTTCACTGTAGGAAAGAAGAAAAAAGCCTTCAAAAAGAAAAGGTCCAAACTAGCAAACAAAACCAGGTAACAGAAATAAATAAGCAACCAGCAATTAATACCTGTATATTTTGACTGAAAAAGTAGTTTTCAAAAAGATTTTTATCAGGAAAGGCTAGTGCTATGTTAAACTCCAGGAATATGAAGGGATTTATATTTAGCCAGTTAATAAGAAAGGTAAATTTGATGCATATAATCTTACATTAAATAACATTATCCATATAAAACACAGGATAGAGTCAGGATATAAGAAATGCTCAATAAATGTTAGCCATTATTATTGATTACACAACCAAATACAAATGAATTCTGCTGAATTAATTGCGGCCTACAACTTTATACTTTGTTTTTCTACATAGTGGAATTCGGCTTGTTTTATGCTCTAAATTAGACCAAATACTTGAGGGTCTAATCTCCTCTTGGAGATGCATAGTTTTGGGAAGTTTGCTGAAAGAGATTTTACGAAAGTGAAAGTCTCCTTTCATCCTGCAATTATTTATTATTATTACTTATTTATTTATTTTTGAGACGGAGTTTCGCCCTTGTCGCCCAGGCTGGAGTGCAATGGCACCATCTCGGCTCACTGCAACCTCTGTCTCCTGGGTTCAAACGATTCTCGGCAGCTGCCTCAGCCTCCCGAGTAGCTGGGATTACCCGTGCCCGCCACTACGCCTGGCTACTTTTTTGTATGTTTATAGAGATGGGGTTTCGCCATGTTGGCCAGGCTGGCCTCGAACTCCTGATCTCACGTGATCCACCCACCTCGGCTTCCCAAAGTGCTGGGATTACAGGTGTGAGCCACTGCGCTCGGCCCATTTTGCGATGATTTTAGAAAAGAAATAAGTATTTTTGCGATGATTTTAGAAGAGAAATAAGTATTCACAATACCCTGCTGGGATAGGTGGTTTCTGTCAGATTTTGGTAGGAAATGGGCTTCCAAATGTGCCAAGTTTTCCCTCAAACCTACAACATTCATTCTCTGCACAGTAGTCATAAGGGCACTAAATTGGAAGCCAGAAGACCTCGGTTGTGCTACCTTGACAAGGCTGTTTCTGGTAGCAGTCTAACAAAACATCTAGCCCATGATGTGGGGTGGGTGTGGGGTCAATAACCATTCTTCAAATAATGCTTTTTTAAAAGGCTAAGGGTACAATACGATGATTCTTAAGGCCCCTATCAGCTCTAACATTTTTTGACGTCTAAGCACTTCATCCTACTTCAAACTTCTGAAATCCCAAATTCATCCTGAAGCCTTTCCACACTCAATACCCCTTAAACATCAGGAAGATTCACTTTCAAATTTCATCCCGTCATTAAAAGATCTTTGTGCATACAACTAATGTTTATCCTTGCATTTTTATTTACAAGTGCACTATCTTCTCCACATTATTTCATTGCTGCCTAAACATCTTAACAATTGATTAATTGTTCATTCACGAGAGCAAGGCTGGGTCTCATCCCTGGATCCACCCTTCCAGGGACTATTCTCCACTCTCCCAGAGCCTTGTACTGCTCTAATGCTTGCGGAATGGAAATAAATCAATGGCAAGTACAGTTAACTCACTGGCTTACACAGTATGCAAAAGCGGGTAGGGGATAAGCAGATGTGTATAAAAGCCCTGTGAGGTGGTAACCGGAAGTCTTCTAACAAGTTCCTTTCATCAGGAAAATTACAGAAAACCCTTAAAGAAACTCTGAAGTCTATTAACAATTCATATATACGGTTCTCAATGAGTGCCCAGTGCTTCGCTAGAAAAAGGCACTGAAATAGGGTTCAAGATTTCTACCTATGAAAGGCTATAAATGAAATCAGGAAAGAAAGGGAGGTATGGGGGTAGCTTCCTAATAAAGGGCCTCTCAATACTTCCTAGGCCATTTTAGCCCATTTCAGTTCCCCCAAACTTCCGCAGGAAGGCAGAGCCCCCTCCTGAGGCTTCTCACACCGCGCTAATTAGTCAACACGGTTGAGTTTTCACGCCAGCCAGGGAAAAACACAAAACAAAACCAATCACCTTCGACTGGGCCGCGAAAACCTAAAGGCCCTTGAGGCCTTGGGGCGCGGTCTGGACGCGGGTGCGCCGGAACCTGAACTCCTGCCAGGACCGCGATCCTCGCGCTGAGGCAGCTCCTGCTTTACCTGTGGCGAGGCCTGCGCCCCGTAGCGGGTGACCCCGGGACCGACCGACTCGCAGGGCCGCACGCCCAGTCCACCAGTGCCACACGCCGGTTCCTCAGCCTGCCCGGCCCGGCGCAGCCGCGCTCCCCGGCCCACGTGGGCTGCGGCCGGAGTGGGCGAGACCATGTGCCGGGTTGCGTGGGGAGACAGCGGGCTACGTGCGCGGAAAAGAGTCAGCCAGGGGCAGCAGATAGCCTTCTCCGGCTCGCCACTCCCTTGAAGTACTGTGGACTTGGAGTCTGAAGGCTTCTCGAGTGCGTAGAGATGCCTCAGCCGGGATGACAGCGTGGGGACAGCCGGCGGCGCCCCCTGCCCCAGGCCGCGGTGGCGCCGCCGCGACCCCGCCCTCTCGCTCCTGTGCTTCCCTCCGCTCCCAGCCTTTGCTGGGCGCCAGACCCGGCTTCGCCGTCCGGCAATTAGCCCACTGTGGCTAGTCACCCCCGGGGTCCCGGCCTCCGCGGGCTGGGGCCGCCGCCACCGCGGCAGGACGGGGAGGCGGGCCATGGCGTCCTGCGTGGGGAGCCGGACCCTAAGCAAGGATGATGTGAACTACAAAATGCATTTCCGGATGATCAACGAGCAGCAAGTGGAGGACATCACCATTGACTTCTTCTACCGGCCGCATACCATCACCCTGCTCAGCTTCACCATCGTCAGCCTCATGTACTTCGCCTTTACCAGGTGGGGCGGCCCGGCCGCGCCAGGGGCGCGTCCAAGGGCTAGGCAAGAGGCGGAAGGCAGGGTGGCGGGGAGGGTGGCCCGGCATGGCTTTGGGTGAGGAAGCGGGCTGGCTGCTCCACTCACACGCATTGGCAGCCTGCCGCCCACGCAGCCCCTCCGCCCGCCCGGTGTCTCACAGTACGCTAGCCTGCTCCCCCACCCCTCAGTGCCCCTTCTCCATACAGCACCTCCGGTTACACGGTGAACGCACGCGAGCCACCTAGCACGATCACCCCCCACCCACCGCACTCAGCATCGCTCCACACAACATCACGACGCGGGCCCCTCCTCTGCACCGTTCCAGCCCCCGTCCCTACCCAGCACACCGCATGAATCATCTCGTATGCACCACTTTCAGCACACACCGCTACACATATAAAGCACCCCAATCCACAGCGCCTACAGGCACCATACACAGGCCCAGGACACAGCCTAGATCCCTTCCTGAGGAACTCCGATATTCGGCACTATCCGTAACACATAAAAAATGCACATGTGTGCTACATACACGGTCTTTCCTGTGCAGCACTTCCCGTATGCATTGCACACAAGTCATCTATCCAGCATAACCCTTCCCCCAGCCTCAAACACTACCATCTGTACCACGGCACAAACTGCCACTCTAAACACACACATCACAGCGGACCTTTCCTTTCCAGCACAGCCCAATACCCATCATCTGGGTACATGGCTGCACAGACACCAGCCCGCCACACATCACGCAGTGCATACCCTGCTCACTCATTTCCTAACATACGTGCTGAAATGTGATCCTGTCCAGCAATTTTAATGGTGCCTGGTGTATACTAACTGCGGTGTGTTAAATGAAACACATAAACCTCACACAGCATAACACATCTCTATTATTCCCCGGAAAACATACACACACATTCTAATATGTACCTGTTCAGAGGAGCTGCCCAGCCCAAATCTTGAACACACCTCATGTAACTGTGGCACTGCGCCTGTGGCCCCTTATTCCTAACCTAGGAAACTTATTCATCCTTGGTTTATAAGGAGGTACACACCTTGGTTCCTACTTAGAAGGATTTATACTTTCTGAATGAACCTCTTTAAAGAAAGGGAAGTCACGCCTCCCTCACCATTGTGGCTTAAAAGGCCAACTTAGAGTAGTGTAGTTTTTGAGCCATACTGTTGTTTTCAAACCTGGCTGTGTGTCCTTAGTTAAGTTGCATAACCTTGCTCTGAGCCTCAGGGGCCACACTTGTAAAATGGGGATGAAATATCCACTTATATAGGTTTATGAAAATTAAATGAATGTGTGTGAATGCGTTTAGCAGAGTCCCTAGAGCACAATATACAATTCATGTCAGTTATTTCTCTCCCAGCAATTTTATCCAGCAATCAAGGTTCTCTGTCAGGGTCAGCAGAACATGTGCAGGGATATATATATATATATATATATATATATATATATAGGGTAGTCACAAGGATTGAAAGAACTTCTAGTATTTGGGAGGGGGAACAGTTAAAGGATACTAAATGTATTGTGACATATGTGACAGCGCTGTACAACATAAAGTGAATTGTCTTCTACACAGTCGTTTGCGTACACACGCACAAGTGCTGGTGGTGCCTCCCTTGGGAATAACTGCAGTTTTTCAAATCCTCATAAAACTAGTATCCTCCCACATCACACTTTTTCCTTACCTCTGGGATTCACTTGACTCTTGGTTCTTGTTATGTAGGTGTTTATCCTTTTGAGACAATCTACCTAAAGGTATAAAGCTTAACAATTACTTACTCTTTAATGATTGAGGGATCTTGCCACTATTACTATAAAATCTGCTAAGGCTGTGCAGCAGGATAAGACCAGACCTTTCCACAGTACCTGACCAGACATATTTCTAGCTTCGGAGAGAAATTAGTCATGTCCCCAACTATGGTTACTTTCAAATACTTCATTATGTTGCCTGATTTTATCTCTTAATAGCTGTGTGGCCACATACTTTTGCTAGGCCTCAGTTTCCTTATCTATGTGTAAAATGAAAATATCAATACATTAATCTGTCAGGATTATCTGTCATGAGGATTAAGTTCATCTTTTTAGATAATCTGTGTTTAGCTCAGTGCATGGGAAGTATTAAGTGCTTAATAAACATTAGTGGTTATTATGATGTGATTTCATTGTATGCTACTGTCTTCTAAGTTATATTTGTTATTGAATGAGGATGTCATATGCTCTGTAATTGAGAAGGATAAAAGCATTGGAAAAATGGACATTAGGTAACATACATACCTGTTTCATGTTAGCTTCAGTTTAACTTCATCTTATGTGTGGGTTTGAAATAATGAAATTAGTGAGGGAGTTTCTCTGGAAATTAGAAAAATAATTATGGCATTTTGTTTTAAATAATGATTCTAAGTCCTTAAATAGATTTCTCTTCCTCTATTCTGATATAAAAAGTCACATTCTTCTGAAATTTCTTTTTATATCATATTCTGTCAAGGCAGTCAATAAATTGCAGCGGTGAAAGTATAAGAATTGAATATGAATTTTAACAGCTTGTCCAAAATAATAGAAGAACCATAATCTGAACCTCAGACTGTGGCTTCGTCCAAAAATGTTAACAATTTTATTTCTTCCACTAATTTCATAAAGAGACAGAAATCACATAATGAATTAATAACAAGTTTCGCTTTATATAAAATCATAAGCACCATTAATAGAATTAGTACTTACTCAATCTTACTCATTTTTTGTTATGATTTGTGACTCCTAAGTGGGGCATTACAATGATAGCTCTATCTTCCTCCATAAAGATGGAAAGTAACGACTTCTTAAATGAGAATTTATCCTATGCTCTTTTGTAATGATTAACTCCAGTACCTTATATTTATTTTATAAAGATTTTAGTTGGACAATTGTTCAGCGCAATTCTTTTAGTAAAACTTAAAAAATATGTCTTAAAGTTTGTTTTGCAAAGACTAGTTGTCTAAGAGAACAAGGAGATAGGATACTTTTGGGATGTCATATAACGAGTATGTGAGAAACAGTACTTGGGTACTGTCTCATGCTTCAGAGATCCAGCAAGAATTAAAGATTACAGAGGATTATACCTTGCACTGAAGTCTGAGACAAGTGTGGATTTGTCAAGTAGTTCTTTTGCTAGATGGCCCTTAGGCCAATTCCCTGTTAAACCACAGTGTTTAAATCTCCTGTCTTTATCACCATCATTAAAAGTAAAGTTAGATACTACCTAATCATTTTCCTATTTGAAAAAGCTCATTTCTAGCCTGGGCAACATGGTGAAACCCTATCTCTACAAACAAAACAAAACAAAACAAAAATTAGCTGGGCGTGGTGGCATGCACCTGGAGGCTGAGGTAAGAGGATCACCTGAGCCTAGGAGGCAGAGGTTGCAGTGAGCTGTGATCATGCCACCATACTCCAGCCTCCACCCTACTCACTCAACAGAGTGAGACTCTGTCTCAAAAGAAAACTAAAAACTTATTTTCCCACATTTTAGAATAAGTAGGCTGGGCACAATGGCTTACACCAGTAATCCTGGCACTTTGGGAAGCCAAAGTCGGAGGATTGCTTGAGGCCAAGAGTCCAAGATCAACCTGGCTAACATAGCAAGACCCCATCTCTATTAAAACATAAATAGTATTTTTATAAATAAATGCTTATGCATATGTCTTAGAAGTTTGTTAGCCAAAGTAGGGCAAGGAAACGTTTTGTCTCAAGCTCAGAGTATAATAATTACCTTTAAGATACCCTCATATTTACTCTGCATTCAGATGTTGGTAAACTTGGAAATACTGAATGCCTTTAGTTTGAAAAACTCAAGCTTTAGATTTAGTAAACACCAGAATGTATTAATTCACATTCAAAGAAGCCCACCTCTCCTAAAGAGGCACCTGCCATTAAACAGTAGAATCAGCCTTTGTTAGCACTTGTCCAACAAAAATGGTTACTTACCTAGAGGAGATTGCCTTTCTGCGGATTTAGGTACTTAAGTGATCATCAATTTGTCTGTGCTTCATTTCTCCTCGATTTAGAACTAAGGAGACAGACAAGGACAGGGAAATGGACAGACAGACCGATTGATTGATTGATTGATTGATTGATTTGTTAATAATGATATTTGCTTAATTTCCCTTATTGGCTTTGGAAATCCAGTTCACCATCATATCATTGGGGCGTACTTCTGGCCACCTGTATTGCATTGCTTATGGATACTTGCTAGCCTTCCCTGTTCTTTCCCTCTTGACCACATAAATTACCAGTAGAAAATGTCCCCTGATACTGCTGATTCAGTTGTTTTGATCCTGTTTCCTTTGTATACATCATGTTCCTTCTCTCCCAGCAACAAAAGCCCTGCATGCCCTTGTTCCCTGACACTAGCAATGTTAAGTGCTAACTAGCCATTATGGGCTAGGATTAAACCAGCCCTGGAGGTGAACATTGTGTCAGGTTGCACCTGAGGTCCAGTTATCATTGATTGTTAATATTTCTTTTCCCTGGTTACTATTTGAATTAAATTTTTTATTGAATTTAATGTTTTATATTTTTTCTTATACTTGTTTCCAGAGTTTTATGTCCATAATACAATTTCTAATTTATTAAAGCGGGGGGGGGAAATGTGCCATATATTTCTTTGGGGTCTTCTGCAGTGAATGGGTACTTGGGTGACTTAAATATTTATTTGGCTTAGATGATGCCTCAGCCCACAGAGATTATATACCTAGGAACTGCTGCCTTTCAGACTCCTCTTTAGTAAGCAGTTCATCTTAATTCAAGTTCATCTGTTGTGAATAAACTGTGTTTAGCATTTTAGATGTAGTTCTATTACCAGATGGAACACAATTTATCTTGTGACATCATTCCTATTGCCCCAGATTTCTGTAGAGAAGTTACAGTTTTTCAGTCTTAACAAATCCCAAAACCAGGACTAGTCCAGTCAGCCTGCACTGCTTCCTCAGCCCCGGCATCCCATTTACTTCAATTCAACAGTTCATAGTCCTTGTTGCTTCTAGCCTAGGTTTCTCCCAACCTGGAGTTCACCATCTGGTTTATCTTCAGCAGGTCTGATTGGGCCTTTACAGCTTTCGGGACTGTTCTCTTTCCATTCCCAAGCCTTTGCTCAGCAAACTCCCAACCCTTTGGGATAGCTGACTCCTAGGGCCTGGCTCCCCCTCCCTCCAGTGCTGCCCCTATGATCTTTTTAGACAAAAATCATGGTCCCATCTTTCCCTGTTTAAAATTCTCCTTTATCCAATAAATACTTTAAAACATATCACCTTTCTCCTGCTTTAATTGATAACTTAGCTGTAATTCTTCACAAGGATTGTGACTTTCCATAAAATGAAATTAGTATGGTATGAAAGATAACACCAAAGCTAGTTGACATTGGTATTTCAGTAGATGCCTCTCACCTATAAGAAAGTACTAGCTGGACTCCAGGGTCCTTTGTAATGGAGTAAGTCTACTTTCCCATGTGTTTCCCTCCCTCCATACACAGCACACCCAACACCCAACACCCAACATGCCCTGACAGCTCACGTGTCCCACACATAGGCAGGGCTGCCATCTCTCAGACTGGAAGGCACCTCCCACCACCCCCTGCCCACACATGATGCCACCCTTGGCATCCTTCACGATCCATTTGGATGGTTCCCCTCCAAGATACCTTTCTCAATTGTTCTAAGAAGCACAGAGGAAGAAATGTTTATGTCCTTCCAAATACTTATTATTATATCTCACATGTCATAATATTTGTTTCTGTGTCAGCTTCTTGAGGCCAGTTATCTTAATCATCCCAGGATAGACATCCAGTAAATGCTGAATGAATGGAATGCATGAAATCATTTATTCAATAAGAACTTTAAAATCGCCTTTCTTTTCCTTTAGTTGATATCTCACCCATAATTCTTGATGAGGATCATAACTTTCTATAAAATAGATGAATGTGGTATTAAAGGTAATACCTAAGCTACTTAACATTGGTCTACCGTGTAACCTGGGATTAAACTTTTTATTGGGAAAGATGATCCTTAACAGTGACTTATCTAAATATGAACCTATAGGTCTTTATTTCAAGGACTCATATTAAGGGTAATGAGGGAGAAGATGGGAGGAGGAGAGGGACAATTAACCTAGAAGCCTTAGGAATCATAATAAAGGTTAGACATTCCTGGCTGCCTGACCCCAGGGAGAAAGACTTGTCTAAAAGATTGTAGGCAAGTGAATGGAGTTTGCTTTGGTTTCTTGAAGTTACCACTCCTGTGGTCAAATTCCTGTACTCAAATATTAAATTGAGACAGAATCAGAGTCGGAGTCCAGAAATTCTTTGGAGTGCAAACTTTTTTTTTTTTTAAACTCAGGGCTTTCCTGACACTTTTCCTGCTGTTAAGACGTTGTCTTTTTGGGTAGTTCCCTATCCTAGCTGAAATAATGCTCTGCAGAAGAAGCCAAGGTGTTTGAAAACTTGTTGGGCTTTTAGATATTTGCTGATGGTCTCAATAGCCCTGTGTAGCCAACACTCTGCAAGGGGAGAGGGAAGTCGCTGCCAGTGGACCCCGTGGGTCAGGCTAAGACTCCCTGCTCATGTTACCTGAGTCACTGGCCTACTCTGCCATATCATCTTGCTCATTCTTACCACCTACTATGGCAAGTGGATGCCTACTGTGTGCCAGGGCATTGTGCCAGGCACCAGAGCTACCTTGGGGAAACGAGGTGGGACTTGTGCCCTAGGGAGCTTTCTTACTTTAAGCTGTACATTTGGTATTTTCACAATATGTGGTCGGTGCTATGCTGGAGCATCTCCTAAGTTTAGCAGACAGCGAGGAAGACTTTGCCTCCCTAAGCTTGTCTGTTTGTGTCCTTATTGGAGAATGTATAATAGCAGTCTTGACCTAGAGCCAACATTCCAGAAGCCTTCATACCTACTTCCACTCTGCCTCTATTTGTGTGTGACTGTGGGCAAGATAAACCAAGAGCTTAATTTTCCTCATCCTTCAAGCAAAGATAATATTTGCTCTGCCTTCCCTCACAGAACTGTGGAGCAGTTAAATAAAATACCAGCTGTGAAAGTTCTTTGGAGTGTTCAGGGCACTGCAGACTGGGGCATTTTGTTGTTAGTAGCTGCAGTAGACCCAGGAAAGAAGTCAAGGAGGTGTCACACACAGCATCACAATGGAAAGCTTTGAGTCTTCTTATTTTTTGTTGCTGTGAACCGAAATATCTTAGCTGAGCAAGTACCCTTGGACCAGGACGAGTCGAGATGAGGTTTGGGCAGCCCAGAGCACAAGTCATGATCTCTCCTGAGAAGCAGGAACCACACTGCAGCCTCACAAAGCCGTAGGAGACAGTTACAACCCCACCAAAGGGCCAATCACAGGTGAATACCCGGGCTTTTTTGAGGTCTGTCAGAGACAGTTCCTATATATGAAAAACATTTCCTTCAGGGCAAGGCTATACTAAGATAATGTCTCATTGTCCTTTTTTATCTTGATCCACTCAAGAATAAGGGCCATGTCTCTTCATCTCCGACCTCAAAGAGTCCCTACCCAATGATAGGCATTAATTTGATGAAGGAATGAGTGGACATAAATGAAGGGCATTTAAACATTGTGAACTCATGATAATAACGGACACTTCCTCTGTGCCAGGAACTGTTTTAAGTGCTTTACACGTTTTCAGTTATTTCATCCTCACACAACCCTATGAGGTAGAACTATTACCATCCTCTGTTTACTGAGGAGTAAACTGGGGCACTGAGAGGTTAAGTAATCTGCCCAGGGTCACACAGGCTGGTGGTCTGGCCCCAGCCTGTACCAGTCACTGCACTGTATGGTCTCCTGTAGGGGAAAGAGCTTGTACTTTGGGGCCAGGCCCTATCAGTAAAATGCAGATTATGATCATTTCCTGCTTTAGAGTGTTACGAAGATTCAGAGGGTTAACATGCAAAGCCACTAGAATATAGTGGCTGTCCATGGATACTAGATCTTGTCCCTCATTTGGGGTCCACTCATCTGGACTCTGTAGCCAAGTTCTGTTTCATGATTAACTATGGAAACCTCAGCATGTGGTTAAATCTCTGGATTATTCGGGGTTCAGAAAGGAGGGACTCACAGCAGACCTTACAGAATGGCCCTGTGTGCTCAGGTTGCCCTGTGGCCAGAGGGGAGTTTGGCGTCCTCACCTGTCAGGGATTCTGTTCTTTTTGTGCACCACCACCACAGACTGGTAAGGGGCTATTCTAGATGAGGTGGGGACACCCTCTCTGCTCTCAAAACTCACAGTAGAGTGTGACACTGGGGCCTCTAGTCTGATAGGACTCACATGGCTTCGTAAACTCACTCTCCTATCTCCTAATCTTTGATTGCAGAAGTTTGATCTTCCCATACTGCGTATTTTCAGTTTATCCAAAGACCTCACTGTCTTTCATTAATACATTTTTTTCCTAATTAGACAAATATAAAACTGCCAACTTTTCAGACCCAACTGCTATTTTATTCCATTTAATCAACAGTTTCCCCCCTCTGAAACTAGGCCATCCATTTGATCCTCTTTTTCTAATAAAATTGCTCAAAATTTACAAAACTGCCATTTCATTGGTTTTATATCCTAATGTATTACTCATTTAGTTATAAATTTAGTGCTGATGTACATTTTCAAGCATCTTGATTGGTAGATAATTTTAAATAGAGACGAATTTACTGATTTGCCATAGCCATTTATTTGTGGTTAATAATAACCCATTAATTAAAATTTTAATTAATGTTTTCAAAAAGAATGATGTATTCACATCGCTTGAAATCCAAGATACATCAAAGGGTATGTGGTGAATACCTCTCTCCATACTTCTCCCCAACCCCTCATTTTTCCTCTTTGGAGAAAACCAGTGTCACCATTTTTTGGGGTAGATTTCCAGTGACATCCTATGCAGGTATAAGCATACATTATAAGCTACATACCCATGCACATTCCCCCACCTTGTTTTGCACAAGTAGTTGCTTATTATACCCACTATTCTGCAATTTGCTTTATTTACTTAATGACATCTTTTAAATTATTATGAATCAGTTGATTCTTAAAAAGCTTCCTTGTTTTTTTTAATGGCTGCCTAGCTTTCCATTGCAAGACTGGACTGTAATTTCTTTACTTAGTCTCTTTTTGGTGGACATTTTGATTGCTTCCAACTTTTTAAGAATACATGTAATGCCATAGTGCACAATCTGGGATATATGTCATTTTTGCATGAATGAGAGTTTATCTAAAGAATAAATACCCGAAAGTAAAATTGCTGAGTCACAGAGTATATGCATTTGTAGACTTAAAATATTGGCAAATTGCCTCCATAAAGACGATTTATTTATACTGCTACCAGCGATGTATGAGCATATGCCTATTTTCCTGTTTCTTCATATCCTCCCCAGCTCAGTCATTAAAGGTTTACCTTTATCAATAAGGTAGATTTTAAAAACAGTCTCTGTTTTAACTTACCGTGAGTGAGGCTGACCATCTTTTCACTTCTCAGAGCCTTAGATTTTTTACTCTGTGAACAAACTCTTCATACCCTTTGCCTGAACTCTTCATGTCCTTTGCCCATTTTTCAATAAGGTAGGCTTTTAAAATAGTCTCTATTTTAACTTACCATGAGTGAGGTTGACCATCTTTTCACTTCTGAGAGCGTTAGATTTTTGACTCTGTGAACAAACTCTTCATATCCTTTGCCCGTTTTTCAATAAGGTAGACTTTTAAAACGGTCTCTATTTTAACTTACCGTGAGTGAGGCTGACCGTCTTTTCACTTCTGAGAGCGTTAGATTTTTTACTCTCTGGACAAACTCTTCATATGCTTTGCCCATTTTTCTATTTAGACTTTTTTACTTTGTAAACAAACTTCATATCCTTTGCCCGTTTTTCTGTTTGTTTTTCGGTGTTCATTTGTTGTTCTTCCTGTTAGTTGATTTTGAGGAAAATGCTTTGCATATTAAGGAAATTAGTCTTTTGTCTTGATATGAGTTATAAATTTTTTTCCCCAAGTTTACCTCTTTTCCTTTGATTTTGTTACAGATTTCTTTGCCATGTGAATTTACCACTTCATGATTGTTGATTGCTTTGTTTTGAGGTTCATTTGTTTTTTTTTAATTCTCCAATTTCTTCCAGTATTTTTTTGAATCTTTAATTTTAATTTTTTGAATCTTCCAGAATATATTTATTATAAAATATGAGTTACAATCAACCTTCTTTTCCTATGCAACAGTTGTTAATTTCAACCTTGCTTTTAATTTGTAACCTACATATTGTGTGTCCTGTAAATGTCTCTTATACCAACCCTGTGCCTCTTCTAACATAAGTCAGGCTGATTTAGGGTGACAGATCATTTTTTCATGAGACAGCTTGGCTTGGGGGAACAATCATTATCTTCAGTGTCTAGCAGACCTGGTTTTGAATGCCAGCTTAGCAACGTCTTACCTACACAACCTCAGACAAGTTACTTAATCTTTCTGAACTTTTGCAACCTCATTTTGCAAAATGTGGTTGATACGACTTCATTTTGCAAACTTGTGATCATTAGAGATAATGTTTATAAACTGCCTGGTCAGTGCCAGGCACACAGTGGATAGATAAATGGGAGCTATTACTGTTGCATCATCATTCCCAATGTCAATAATGTGATGTCAGTCTGAATGAGGACATTGTGTCCCCTCAGTGTGCAGCCATTCTTAAGTAAAAATTGGTGTTCCTGGAAATTGGATGTTGGGCCTCCCTACCTAAGCCAGAGGCATCATAAGTACCCTCGTAAAGATCAGGCTGGCATTTTGAGGGCCACATTTATAACCTCTGGGCAGATATTCAATTGCTAGGTGTCTATTAAAAGTGCACTTCACTGGAAGGTAAAGCGTGTCTGATTATGTAGTCTGGTTTTATAATTAGGTCTATGAAATTAGCAGTTAGCATTAGTTTGTTAGTTCCTTTTTGGACATATAATGATCTAAGAAGTACTGTATGATCTGTATAATCTCTTATTTCAGAACCTAAGTTCAATCCTGTCATACATGTAGCAGTCCCCTAGTTTTTAGAACATGGAAATCTTCCTTCCTCTAGGTTTTCTATTTGGATCTGAAAGTAAATGCTCAATGTTGTTTTTCTATTTTCAGGGATGACTCTGTTCCAGAAGACAACATCTGGAGAGGCATCCTCTCTGTTATTTTCTTCTTTCTTATCATCAGTGTGTTAGCTTTCCCCAATGGTAAGTAACGTCATGCATTACCACATTTCTCCTATATATTGTACCTTTCT
This sequence comes from Chlorocebus sabaeus, assembly GCF_047675955.1. Taxonomy (NCBI): domain Eukaryota; kingdom Metazoa; phylum Chordata; class Mammalia; order Primates; family Cercopithecidae; genus Chlorocebus; species Chlorocebus sabaeus. Next base: position 100,057,628 of record NC_132911.1, read on the forward strand.
GGTTTTTTTGAGATGTGAGTCATCTAGAAGATGGAGTAAAGAAATAATCTGAGTTTTGTGTAGTGGTTAGGGGCACAGGCTCTGGAGGCAGACTGCCCATTCTGCCACTTCCTAGCCCCAGGGAAGCCTCCCAAGAATGCTGACAATGCTTCAGTTTCTTCTATAAAATGGAGATAACAGATAGGTACGGTTGTGAGGGTTAACTAAATGGGTGCACGTTAAACACTATGAACATGACTGACAAATTATAAGCTCTCAATAAATGTGGTTCTTTTTGTTGCTGTTTTTGTTATTATCAGTTGGGTCATAAAATACTCCATTACTGCTGAGTTCTTCTTTTTTGCTAAGGACAGGGTCAATGCTGTAATGAGTATTACTTAAATAAGTTGTCCCAAGTGATCTTTTATCACCATAAGCTTTGCTGATTATGCATTTAGGATATGAATTTTCATCAGCAGGAAAAAAAGACAAGGATTACTCTGAATTTTACCCCTATCATGATTATGGAATGAGTGAAGCAAAGCTTTTGTTTGAAAACCAAGTTTGGTGTTCTGCCATGCTCACAATTCATCCCTTTCCTCTAAATTCTTCCTTAAAAGTTGCTTTCTTTTTTCTTATTTCCTTTCAGTAACTTCCTACTAGAATATTCTCTACTTGTTCTCCGTAGTCATTTCTAAACGCTCACTCTTGTCTTATATATATATATTTTTTAACACCTATGACATTTGGAAATTGTTCCAGTCTTTCTTAAGGGTTATTCTCCATGGGCCGGCCCTACTCGGGTTTTAAATATCATGCTTTAAGATGCATTTCTTCTGTAACTGTTCATGCTATTCAGTAGGCTATAATGTGTAATGTAAGAAGCTCATTATGAATGTTATCAGATGCTACCTGGAAATGTTCCATGTCAAGGCCTTCAGGCTTCCTAAGATGGTGGCAGTGGAATTTTATCCTATTTTTTTTTGAGATACGAGTCATCTAGAAGATAGAGTAAAAACAACAGCCGGGTGCGGTGGCTCACGTCTGTAATCCCAGCACTTTGGGAGGCCGAGGTGGGTGGATCACCTGAGGTCGGGAGTTCGAGACCAGCCTGACCAACATGGAGAAACCCCGCCTCTACTAAAAATATAAAATTAGCCAGGCGTGATGACACATACCTGTAATCCCAGCTACTCGGGAGGCTGAGGCAGGAGAATCATTTGAACCTGGGAGGCAGAGGTTGCAGGAGCCAAGATCATGCCATTGCACTCCAGTCTGGGAACAAGGGTGAAACTCAGTCTCAAAATAATAATAATAATAATGCGAGTTTTCCATCGTAATTATGAACATGGACTCTGGAGGCAGACTCATATGTAGCACTATGTTTACAAGAACGTAGTGGTTTTAGTATGTAGCAGACGAGCATAATAATCATGCTGTTAAAACCATGACTCTGAATCCCTCAGAGAATGAATTGTTCTACATAGCCAGGTTATTTGGGAGCTGAGTTTAGCTCTCCAGCCACTCAACCTTTTAAGTTAAAAAGAATTTTCTAATGAAAATCTGCGTACCTTATGCAGATATGTCAAATGTAGTTTGGCTTTTCCGTAAGGATTGATGGTGCTGGTAATGCACAGTTATCAGGGCATGAAGACAAGTTGTGCATAATATGGGTAAGTCATGGAATAAAGGGGTGTTGACCCTGCTGTAGAATTTTTACTTTTATTTTTTAATTTTTAGAGATGAAGTCTTGCTCTGTCACCCAGGCTGGAGTGCAATAGCGACTCACAAGTGTGATTATAGAGCACTACATCCTCAAACTCCCGGGCTCAAGCAATCCTTCTGCCTCAGCCTTCTGAGCAGCTGGGACTGCAGGGATACACCACCACACCCAGTTATGTTTTTATATTTTTTGTAGCTAGTGATGGGGTCTCACTATGTTGCCCAGACTGGTCTTAAACTCTTGGCATCAGGCAATCCTCCATCCTTAGCTGCCTAAGTAGCTGGGATTCCTGCTATCAAATTTGCTGAAAAAAATCCCTGATGTCAAACAGCTTTTTGGCTATTTGCCAACTTTCCCTTCCCTCTTGTTGAATTTTAGGTTGGAGGAGTGCTTGGGTGTTATGTAGACCCTCCTCTCCTTCAAGAGTGCCATATTGTATATGGCATAAGTGGCCAGCCAAGGGTGGGTTCCCTGAGCTCTGGACCCTGGCCTTTCCATACAAAGGTGGCCTAAGAATACAACTCAAAGCAAGGAAACGGCGAACTCTTTCTCAGGTTCCATACCAACACAAGGCTGACCACCACCAAAGCAGGCATTTGGAGCCTCTGAAACATGACTAGGTGACTATTCAGATGGTAGTGACAGTTTATTCCCCTTCCCCTCAGCCATTCTGCCTTCTGTATCCTGTGATCTGCTGCGTCCTTCTTTGTCATCACTCAATGCCATGACCATTATTGGTCTGTGCCCTCTATTACTATTTTTCTTTTATTTCTCTTATGTCCTCTGTCCTGTCTTTTTGTTCCCTTATCAGTCAATCAGAGCATGATACATGCATATGTCCTCAGGAAACTGATCAGTGCAAAGGTATCAGATCTGTTCTTTAAGTCTTCAGCTTTCCTTGACCTGTGTTATTTGTTGCTTAGTTCTCAAGGGTTACTTTTTCATGGCTTTGAAGGTTTCTTTTTGGCTCCTTTTAAAAATTTTGCTGTTTCTGAGCCCAGAGCTGTTTTAGAAGTGTGAGGATTCAAAAAGAATAGTCTCTCAATAGCTGTGATTTTACAGCCGTCCCTTCTCTAAGTCTTTAGCAGGAGCTGAGTACTGGGGCTTCATTAGCAGATGTTTTTCTTGAGGTACAAAAGGCACTGAAGGTTAAGGGGATTAAATCTATTTGATGTAACACTTTGTGTGATTTCTTCTGGCTTTGCCCCTCTGTTCCCCAATGAAGTCCTCTAATCTTCAAAGTTGACTTTACCTGCTCAATCTCTCGTTGTGGGACTGTGCTTTTGTTTTGATTCTGGAAAGATAAAACTGAAGCTCGGTTTTCTTATCCTGGCTGCATGGACTTTACGATACACACAAAGGGAGGAGGAGCCACAGAACTCATTTAGTTCAGTCAGCTCGGTTTACCAGTGAGAAGGCTGAAGCATGCCACCATGTCCCCCAGCCTTTGATGTCAGCCTGCTGGCAGGGCACGAGCTGTGCATTTTCCTTCCGCGGTGCTGCTCTGGTCATATCTCATATTAGGTCCACTGTGGTATGCTTTATCTCTGGCTTTCTCCATAATATGTTTCTGTCTCCTCCTGTTTCTCTTTTTCTCTGTCAGTCTCTGGTTTGTCTTTTCCCCCAGGGTGGGGTCTTAGTTGGCCTGGACGTAGCGTGCTTTGCATCCCACAAAGGAGGTGGGTGGTGACTGAGTCGATGCTCCGTTGCCCGTGTGTTGTCTGTGACTGGCAGGAGCTGACACATTGATCTAAACCTTCCTACTGTATCCTGTTTCTACTCTATTTCTGCCCTACCATCCTTTCTTTTCCTCCCGGGCACATACACACACACACACACACACACACACCATTCACCGAAAGGCAGACCATGCCAACAATAAGGTTTCAGATGGGTATAGAAGATATAAACAAGGAGGATGGCAGTTGAGTGTCCTGTGCAGGAGGGATTGGGACATTAGTCAGCAAAAGGAGGACTTGGATTCTCTTGAAGCCATGTATATATAGCAAACATACTGTGTTTACCTCGTTTGTTTTCTGAAGATCTGTTTATTCACACCTTACCTAAGAGTAGTAAAACTAACTTTTCCACATAAAAGAATGTTACTGAATATTTTCAAATTAGGGATGGCTTTGGAAGGTGCCAGTGGAGATGGTGGGGAGTTGGGAGGGCCCTGGGCAGGGTGCCTGTGAGGTGCGTGGCCTCCCTGCCTGCTCTCAGGCCACAGGCCTCCCCGGGAGCCCATGCCCAGCGGCTGCCTCTGTGACTGGAGTGTACGTGCCCCTTCTCACTCAGTCTTGTCCCCTTATTTTCCATTCTCCCCACCCTTGGCACATATTCTCAACTCAAGTAATGAAAATGAATGGGAGAAATGGAGCCCAAACGTGCCCTCCCCTTCACAGACAGTTTTGGGGAAGTGCCTGCAGTGGATAGCATGCCCGGAACAATTTTTTGGCAACTTGAAATGCATTTATCCTTGACCTGGTAAATGCTGCCCTGCATGGCTGTATATAGGCCAAAAGTGGATTGTGTCCATTTGTCTCATCAAGTATGTGTGAGTTTATATATGTTATCTATGTGGTAGACTTGGTCAGCTCCTACAGGAAGGGAGCCTTGTGATTCTTTTTGTAGAGTCTAAATAACAAAGAAGGCCCTTGACTTTCTCCATAGGGTTTTATAATAGGATGCTTTGGCTACAAGTGATAGAAAATGCATTTCAAAATGGCTTAAACACTAAGGAAATTCGTTATTTTCTTACATAACAAGACGTTCTGAGATAGGGTGGTTGGCAAGCTGACTAATTCAGCAGCTCAGTGACCTGTGAAGAGCCAGCTTCTTTACCCCTTTCTGTTCTGCTGTCTTCTAGTCTGCAGTTTGCCCTGCTGGCCTTGAGATAGCTCCTGCAGTGCCAGCCATATAGTGGCAGGCAGTGGCCAGCAGATGAAGAGACCATCTCATCTTGTGTGTCTTTACTTGAGTAGAGACCCCTTTTCTAGTGATCCTCCAGGACACTTACATGTCTTTGACTAGGATTGGGCCACATGTCTCTTCTCAATCAGTTCCAGGGACAGAAATTTATAGTATTTAGAGGAGTAGATATTCAACAGATATTTGTTGGCTAGAAGAATGACAGGGTACTAGGATTATCTCCGCTGGTTTAGAATCCACCCCTGAGTTATATGGCAGAGGAGTGGACACTCAAACAAAATTTTGTGTCACAATCAACAGGGTGAGTGGCAGGATTAGGTCCCAGGGTGGTTCTTTCCTTCAGTCCCATAAGCAGATGTGGAGGGAGAGGGCTGGCAGTGAGAGCAGGGGAAGGAGAGGGTCTGATGTCCACTTTTACACTTCTTCTCTCCTGCCCTCTTTGCCTCTTCAGTTGTCCTCTTCATTCTCTTTTGGCTTCCTTACAAAAATGTTTTAATTGCTACCTTCATCCCATTATAGCAACTGACACTCAAGTGTATGTGTAATTTTAACTATACCACCCTATCACTGGAGTGAAATTTAGAAACCTATTTGAGTCTCCAGTTGGCTGGAGATTTCTTTCAACGGGAGTCCTTCTGGTGTACATTTCCTGTTTCTGAGAACTCCCTTTAACTGTTGTTCATCCCCTTTTCACCTTGCCATGGCCCCGAAACTAGCCCAGCCTCATCTGTACTTCAAGTGCCTGGCCGGCAGTAACTTCTCATTAACATATGTTGAATTAAGTAATAAATCCACCTGGAAAAAGTTCACAGAACAAGCCCTCCTTTTTTTCCTTTTGTTGTCTGCAAGAGAAATACCACTCAGCACTTTTTTTTTTTGAGACAGAGTCTCACTATGTTGCCCAGGCTGGAGTGCAGTGGCATGATCTCTGCCCACTGCACCCTCCACCTCCCTGGCTCAAGTGATTCTTGTGCCTCAGCCTCCTGAGTAGCTGGAATTACAGGTGCACGTCACCACGCCCAGCTAATTTTTTTGTGTGTTTTTAGTAGAGACAAGGTTTCACTATGTTGGCCAGGCTGGTCTCGAACTCCTGACCTCAGGTGATCCGCCTGCCTTGGCCTCCCAAAGTGCTGGGATTACAGGCATGAGCCACCGCACTCAGCTGCACGCAGCACTTTTTTAAGGTCTTTGAGGAGAGTGGGAAACTAGTATTTCTTGTTTTTCCTGAGTTTATCATTGTTTGTCCTTTGACTTCTCTTTGCTAAGATAATGGTAATCATGTCTCCTTGATGTTTAAAAGTGATCCAAAAGGTCACTATCTTCTGAATTTAAAAACAAAAACAAAAAGAGTTCCTTTCTCCTTCCATCCTGTGTCCCCTGCTTCACTACTTTTTATTAAAAAAAAAGTTCCAGTCCAGCGCAGTGGTTCACACCTATAATCCCGGCACTTTGGGAGGCCAAGGCAGGTGGATCACTTGAGGTCAGGAGTTCAAGACCAGCCTGGCTAACACGGTGAAACCTCTCTACTAAAAATACAAAAATTAGCTAGGTGGGGTGGCACATACCTGTAATCCCAGCTGTTCAGGAGGCTGAGGCAGGAGAATTGCATGAACCCAGGAGGCGGAGGTTGCAGTGAGTTGAGATTGCGCCACTGCACTCCAGTGTGGGTAACAGAGCAATACTCCATCTCAAAAAACAAATAAATAAATAAATGAATTTTCTTTTCCTTAGGTTTGAAAGTTGCCTAGAGATCATTTTTTTTCACCTTCTCAAATTTCCCTCGAAGAACTCTAACTAATAATAATCAAAAGGAGAAGCTGACTAAGAGGGTCTGCCAGGAGGCCTTTGGCCTGAGGATACAAATGTTAGCTGTTGGACAGGCAGTGTCTGATTTTTATTAAAATAATTGTATTTCCCTAAGGTGAAGTCCTGTACACTGAATTTTTTATAGGTATAACTGTTTCTGGTGAGTCAGGCAATGATCTTATTTTCTAATTTCTGATGTAGATTTTAAAATGCTAGCTCTTCTCATGATGAAGACATTTGGTTTCTATTTTTTTTGAAATTAATCTTGCTCTTAATATCTGATTGAAAATGATGTATTTTAGGCCAGGCGTGGTGGCTGACACCTGTAATCTCAGCACTTTGGTAGGCTGAGGTAGGTGGATCACTTGAGGTCAGGCGTTTGAGACCAGCCTGGCCAACACGGTGAAACCTTGTCTCTACTAAAAATACAAAAATTAGCTGGGCGTGGTGGCGTGCACCTGTAATCCCAGCTACTAGGGAGGCTGGGGCAGGAGAATCACTTGAATCTGGGAGATGAAGCCTGCAGTGAGCTGAGATCGCACCACTGCACTCCAGCTGGGTGACAGGGTGAGACTCCGTCTCAAAAAAAAAAAAAAAGAAAAAAGAAAAAAAGAAAAGAAAAGAAAAAGAAAATGATGTAGTCTAGGTGGAAGGAACAATAAAGAAAATAAAACACATAGTTTTTAAATGTCCCTCATAAGAAAACCAAAACCCAGCATTTGTTGCTGCACCACTGCCCTAAGAAGTCTTCCCCAATTCTCCAACATAAGCAAGAGAGTAAGTAACCACACCACAGATCCAAATTCTCCCAGGCAACCTTCATCAAATGGGATATAAAGCACAGATAAGGAGTAGGAACTCCTGTGGAAAGCAACCATGAGGCGGAGCCCTTCTAATAACCTCAAAACCATAACAATGGTCAGAGAAGAGAAGGAAGCCTGCCTTAACAAGACCACTGGGAAAGTAGTCAGTAGTCTGTTGGGAAACAAGATCTGTGAGGAAGGCATTGAGATGACATGAACGTTCATAGGATGCTACAGGTGGGGCTCATGCCGGGCAGGTGATGCTGTGGAAGGTGGGGCTCCTCCCCAGTTGTGTCCCTACCCCTGGCACGTACACCCTTAGGCTTTGCAAAGGTGACTTGACTGGAGTGGCCAGGTGCAGGTAACCTAGTGAGCATAAGTATCAGGATTTATAATCTAGAACACACCAGCCTCATCCTCAATTTTTTTTTTTTTTGAAAAAGTAAAATGATACTTTTACTGCTGTCTGATGGTAAAGATTGCACTGTTAGTGTATAATGCTACGAAAATGTACTTTCTAAAATACCACTTTAAAAAATTCAGAGTTTTTTTCCCAGGAGGCCATGGGCAGTTATGACAAGCCTCACATAAAGATTTGATGGTTGAAATCAAACCTAGACTGGGTTTTGAAGTTAGTTACTGAAAGGGTCACCTTACATTCCAGGGCCTTATCTCACCTTTTGTAGGCAAGAGTTACCAGTGGTTCCCACCTCCCTGGATTAGGGTGGTCCCTGGCTTTTATCTTTAGAGCCATCAGTTCCCTGCCCTTTCCCTGGTCTTGCTTTTCCTGAGCCAGCTTATCAGTTCCACATTACGGTAAAGCCTGCGCCATGCCTTTCCCCCTATTGCATCAGCTCTAAACACCCCTAGCTTGTTTCTTTCCCCTCGGTCTCCTGGTTCTGAAACCAGTCCAGGCTCAACCCTCAGACACCCTCTCTAACCCTCTCCTCTTCCTGAGCTCACCCAGTTCTGTGAAAGTTCATAGGAAAGTCCCCAGGTGCTCCTTATGACTCAACCTGGTGACACAGGAGGCTCTGATGGAACTAAGGTAGATTCCATGAGCTGCATGACCTGGGGCAGGTTCCTCTGCCTCAGTATCCTTATCTGTAAAGTGGGAGTAATGATGACACCTTTGTCACTGAGTCCTTATGACACTGTGTGGGGGTGTCTCATTCCACAGCCTGGTGCATAGTAAGTGCTCAGGAAGGTACTGCTGACTCCTGTCATGATTACTCTTGAGAATAACATTATAGGATTTTTAAGTGCTGATTTTGTCACAAGCCAAATAATAGGTCATACAGTTTTAGAGTTGAATCTTATAAGAGGAAACTATACAGAAAACTAACGTCCCATTTTATGTCTAAAAGGTTAATTTTATGTTGTCATTTGCAACATAAAAATGAAGTAATATTTGCAAGTCAGGAGGCTACCAAAATACAGAAGTCACTTACGGTGACAAGTCAAGAGCTATCACCTACCATGAGTAAAGAGGAGTATTTGGAAATGAAAATAACTGAAAAGATGACAGTTTTAGCCATGAGTTTCCCAATGACTTGACAAAAGGTGGTGGTTTCATATTACCTGGTGGGGGATCCTGGTTTATAACCTTCACTGTGACTTTCTGAGAAAGAAGCAGCTGATTTTGAAAAGGACTATAGGTATTCCTCACTGTCTGGGCCCTCACTATTAGAACTCAGAAATCAAACAGATTTAGATGAATTTTCAATAAACCCTTAACCATCTGAGTTCTCACTACCTGCCATCCAAAACGCAGGAACCAAACACATTTGAATAAAGCAGAGTCTCTCATGAACCAAACTCACCATCCGAACTGCCACCTAGGAACTGATAGATTTGAATGGTGGGGGGTACTTGTAACTGATTTTCGTAATAAGAACTTGACTCATCCAAAGAAAGTAGTTAAAATATGTTTCAGTGTGGTCTTTTTAAGAATATATAGATGATTTTAGAATGAATTCAGGAATAAAAATTACAGTGGAATATTTGCCTCAGATAGGATTCAAGATTGCAAGCAACAGAAGCTGACTGTGCTCATTAAAGAGCCTGTTAAAGACTAGGAGTGGCTCACAGTGTCATAGGCTTGCTTGGAAACCAGCCATAGTCTGAGCTTCCAGAAACAGGCACCACCCCCAGAACTGTTCTAAGGAGGAAACCCCAGTGAGCGTGGGCTATGGTCTGCCCCAGTGTCACTTCTGCAATGGATTCTAAGGGAGTGCCACTTTGGATGGCCACCACCTGACTACTGCCCCTACTGGCCAGGGCTAGAGAAACAGAGGAGAGCTGTGCCTACTCCCTTCACTGTCACTAGCTCCTGAGGCCAACACTGGCATGAGTGCCACTGCAGACCGAGCCCTACCTGTAAAGAAGGCTGGGAAACAAGCTCTGGTGTCTCTCCTGGGGACACGGGATTCATAACGTTGGAAATTCTGCAAGTGTAGGAAGGCTGTTCAAAAGGCGTGAGCAGCCCTGCACAGAACAGGTACTAACCAGAATGGTGCTTTTCCATAGCTGTGAGGTGTAAGGTCAAGGCTCAGCTTGCTTTCTTCTCCTTCTTCTGCTTTTTACTGAAAAAAGAGAAAGTATTGGCGTATCACTTGTCGTAAGGGAAAGTTTTGTCCTATGAGACTTTTGTTTCAGTTGTGTAGAATCTGCTTGTGTCTGAACTGGATTGCCATGTCAGAGGTGTTTTGTCAGCACAAGTCATAATCAAAAGCCACACAGTGTTTCTTTTTCCTCTGTTATTTTTCAGTCTCTCTCTCTCTCTCTTTCTCTTTCTCTCTTTCTCTCTCTCTGTCTCTCTCACGCACACACACATATGCACACACACACACGCAAATGCACGCACACAATGATGACTGTGTTGTCCAGAACCTCTTTCCCTGGAGCTCCTGGACAGCTGGGACATTTTACTTGTTAAGGTACAATATATATCACAGACACTTAAGCCTAGCCTGGTGACCCACTCACTGTTACAACATTGTTTCCATGGGAAATTACGTTCTGACTTCTTAAGACAAAGCTTTAAAAAAATCTCTGTTGTGGGGAGTGGTGCCTGTGATGATTGTGGTGACAGTTGTTATAATGTGGAGAAAACATTTCAACCAAACTTTGACCTCAAAGTGTTTATGTGACAAAGAAAACAAAACAAAACCAAAAAAAAAAAAAAACCACTTTTAACAGTAGAGAGCTTATCTTATTGTTATCTGTATGGAGATCAGCAGCACCTTAAGTTTTAGCCTTCTCTGAAACCAGTTCATTCTAACTTTATAATGTTATTTATCTGCAGGTCCGTTCACTCGACCTCATCCAGCCTTATGGCGAATGGTTTTTGGTGAGTTTCCATTAGCAGTGTAAAAGGATGTTCTATTTTTTTAATCTTTTTTTCTGTTCATCACTTTAAGACTTTTACTTGCCACACTTAATAGTTAAAACTTTATTCTAGCTTTTTACTTTTTGATGTTCCTAATATACGTGGTTTCTTAAAATTATTTGACACAAAATGAAGTGTTGATGATGACTTAAATTCTCTTACACGTGAACTGTTTCAACTCCACATGCCTCTTTATGTTGCTGTCTCTTAATGTACACAGGATTTGACTTAAGCAAATATCTCTTGTTTTCCTTTGTGTGTTTTCATATTGGTTTTTACTAGTGCAAGCCCAAGTGCCTACTATGAGCACATTTGTCTTGTGAGCATCTGGGAGGGAACGAAAACAAAGCAATTCAAATTTCTTCAGTGTTATGAATGAGAGAGAACTCAGAAACAAAAAAAAACTTCTGACAAAGAACCCTAATTTGAACTAAGGGTTACAAATAAGCATATAAATATTGGATGTCTTATTTTTACTTGATTTTGTAGTCTAAATAGTGAAATCACCTAAATGGATTTAAAATGAATCTTCAGAACTTTGGATATTGGCTTCATCTGGCCTAAATCAGTCACCAAATGAATCATTTTAGGTTTGGTAAATGTAACCTTATGTAAAAATGTACAAGAACTCTAAGAAATTGCTATTTTGCTAAAGGCTGCCTATTGTTCTTTCAGTCTTCAGAGCTTCTAGGTAACTCTTAGTCTCTTTGAATTGATTGGTGAGCTTTTCACTCAGCAGCCATTCACTGAGTGTGCTGTGTAACAGGTGCTGCTCTGGGCCCTGAAGCCACCAGGGAAGACCAGACAGACAGGAGCCTGCCCTGAAGGAGCTGCCCTTCCACTTGGAGACAGAGGACAGTTAGTAAACAAACTATTACACAAATCAGTAATCAAAAAATATCACCTATCTGAAGTTATTAGGAAGCTAGTTAAGACCAGGGGAGGTGACAGGAGCTGGTGTCTGCTTTAGCTTGAGGAGTGATGGGAGGCCTGAGGGAGTGATGCCGAGTCTGAAACTGTCATACAAAGAAGGATCCAAGCCTGCAAAGATTCTGGGGGAGGAAAGCATCCCAGGCGAAGGGAAAAGCTGCTAAAATAGCCCACAGCTAGAAACCACTTCCAGGCCAGTGTGGCCCAAGCATAGTGAGCCCTGGGAGAAGAGTAGGAGAGAGCTCAGAGAGTCATCGGGCACAGACGTAATCATGGGGACTGTGGGCCAGGGTACAGAGCAGGGCAGGAAGGGCAGGGGGAAATCACGGGAGGGTTTTTCCCAGAGTGACCTGATTCCATTTACATTTTCAAAAAGATAGTCCTGGCTATAACATACATACCTCCCATTGATTTAATAGTGCTGTTTGAAGTTATAAGTTATTTTCAGCTAGTTGGACACATCTGAATTCTTCCTATTTCAAATGATCTATGGTAGGTAATAAGCAGTTTTATTTCCTTCCTGAGAGCCTTTTGGGAGCATGGAGCCCTTTGATAATCCAATGAGACCTATAGATAGACCCATTCCCTATGTGTGCACCCATGGACATTCACCATGCACAGTTCTGCATATAGTGTCCAGGGCTTCACAGACCTCAAAGCCCAACCGAGAACTCCAGATTGAGAATCCCTGCACCACAGATTCCTTCTGTCCTAATGTAATTATTCAAGAGGACCATAATTATTAAAAAGTGTAGTGGGGGGCATTTGTGGTAAAAATTAGTAAAAAATGGGTGGTGCGTAAGAGCAAATTGAAGGCAATTCTCATATCGACTTGCCTAAAAAATGTGCATTCCCTGGGCCCTAGGATGCGCAATTATTGGCTGGCCACATACCACCCTGGCCTCCTTTGAGCTCCCTGAGGCCTGGAGAGGGGTGGCTGTTGGAAGGCCTGGCACTATAGCGCTTGCAGTGGATTTCATGCCAGCCACGGACGTGCTCTCCTCCGGAGTGGCTCACTGGAGATTAGCGCTGAGCCAAGTTTGGATGGACGCTGTGATCCAAGGTCATTTGTATCACGGTCTCTAAATGTCCCGCATAAACATTTTAATTCCAATGGGTTCAAGAGAAAGAGAAACCACAAAACCCCTGGTGATGGTTTCTGAAATCTCTCTAAAATGTATTGGACAGGCTTTTGCCTTCTAAAAGTGCATTGTTAACATTTCTTTTTTAAATTACACGTAGTGATTATTAGGATAGCAATTATGAGATGACAGAACAATGAAATAATGCCTACAAGGGCTAATGTGGAGTGTAAGTCTCAAATAAGTGGCCCTGGGCCACCTCTTGAACCTTACACCAGTAGTACTGTCCACACACAGCCTGGCCCTCCTCCAGTCCACTTAGTTGGCTTTTTAAAATATTACCGAGATCATTTTATTTCCCCACTTAACTTACAATCAAATCTGAAATGTTGGCCGTGGCCTTTAAGCCCTGACTTCAGGGCTGCCTTGCTCTGTTCCCTTCTCTGCTAGTGCTCTAGCCACATATTGGGTCCTAGACATTTCTCTTTTCAGAAACCGACCTGCACACCGTTCTCTACCTGAATGTCGCGTGTGATCCTCACACTCACCCCACACACCCTTTGCCTCGCGGTCCTTCAAGTCTCAATCTAAGTTAGCATCAGTTTCTCAGAGATAGTTTTATTGACCCCTCTCAATCTGAATTAGGACTGTGAATCAGACTATCTCATCAAAGGAAATCCCAGATTATAAGAGGAGTCTTGACAGGCTGTGCTACAATCTTAGTGTCTGGTTTTGGCAATGCCATTCGAGTCTAATGTGTAATGTGTGTGTCTGACTATTGGATCTCTTCTAAACTTCAGCATGTTTTTGTTTCTCTCAGGACTCAGTGTGCTCTACTTCCTGTTCCTGGTATTCCTACTCTTCCTGAATTTCGAGCAGGTTAAATCTCTCATGTATTGGCTAGATCCAAATCTTCGATATGCCACAAGGGAAGCAGATGTCATGGTATGTACTTGTCAGCGGCCCTTTGGAGAAACTGGTAGATTCTTTCTTGGGTGTAAGAGGTAGTAGACTTGACATTTTAAATTGTTCCTTCTCTATATTTCCTGTGTAGTTACCTAGAAACCAGGTCTTTGGGAGGGTTGTTGAGTTGCATGGTTGTCCACAGGTGATAGAGTCCAGGGAAAGGATATCCTCTCATTACGCAGATGGGTCTGTGAGGAAGAATATACTCCTTATCGTCAGACAGCCTTGGGCGTGAATTCTGCCTCTGTTACTTGGTAGTTGTGGGACTTTGGGCAAAGTACTTGTTAGATTATTCCATTTTTTTGTAAGTTGAAATAGTAATACTTACTTGGGGGTTATTGTGAAGTGAACAAAGTAGCATTGCCTGTGAGGCCTACTGTGAGGTCTGCCATGGTGCCCCCAACACCCCAGGCTCTGGGTCACCGCGGCTGCCCCTGCACCTGTCAGCCTCACCCTCAGCACCTGCACTCTCTGGCTCTGATGCCTTGGTCCTGCCCCACTGCTTGCCACAGAGAGGCCAGTTGTAATGATTTAGGCTATTTCATTTGTTACTATTATTTTTATTAAACCATACAAAAAAATTGTATTCTTGGCTAAAACGACTCTATTTTGGCTTTTACTGAAGAGACTAATTATATGGGAAAAACCAACTACTTTTCTCTTCACTGACGGTGAACACTTCTGTGACCAGATGTGTGGGTTTTTCCCACACCAACCAATTCTCCAACTTTCCTGACACCTGGAGTTAGCATGAGATCCCACTAGTTAAGGGCCTGTCCCATAAGACTGCCCACATTTCAGATGCCACTCGCAAGTCCAGGCTGTCATCTGTGCTTCTGACCAATAAGCTACAAATCAGGGGTTCCCACAGTATCCTCCTTGTGCATGATCATTTGCTATGATGGCTCACAGAACTCAGGGAAATATTTAAGTTTGCCAGCTTATTGTAAAGGACATGGTACAGGATACAGGTGAACGGCCAGATGGAGAGGTACCTAGGGCGAGGTCCAGCAGAGTCCTGAGGACAGCAGCTTCTGTCTCTGTGGTGCTGGGGTACACCACCCTCCCAGCTTGTGGATGTGTTCACTAACCTGGAAACTCTGAACCTGAGAGTTCCGAGATTTTTATGGAGACTATCACATAGGCTTGAACTTTTTTTTTTTTTTTTTTTTTTTGAGACAGAATCTCACTCTGTTGCCTAGGCTGGAGTACAGTGGCACAATCTCGGCTCACTGCAGCCTCTGTCTCCCAGGTTCAAGCAATTTTCCTGCCTCAGCCTCCCGAATAGCTAGGATTACAGGCACCCGCCACTACACCCGGCTAACTTTTGTATTTTTAGTAGAGACGGTGGTCTCACCATGTTGGCCAGACTGGTCTCGAACTCCTGACCCCAAATGATCTGCCTGCCTCGGCCTCCCAGAGTGCAGGGATTACAGGCATAAGCCACCATGCTTGGCCTTTTTTTTTTTTCTTTTTTGAGATGGCACCTCACTCTGTCGTCCAGGCTGGAGCACAGTGGCATAATCTCAGCTCACTGCAACCTTGGCCTCCCAGGTTCAAAGGATTCTCCTGCCTCAGCCTCCTGAGGAACTAGGATTACAGGCATGTGCCACCACACTTGGCTAATTTTGTATTTTTAGTAGAGACAGGGTTTTAACATGTTGGCCAGGCTGGTCTCGAACTCCTGACCTCAAGTGATCCACCCATCTTAGCCTCCCAAAGTGCTGAAATTACAGGCATGAGCTACCACATCCAGCCCATGATCAATTTTTATTTTTTTTTATTTTTTAAAGATGAAGTCTTGCTCTGTCCCCCAGGCTGGAGTGTAGTGGCACAATCTCGGCTCAGTGTAACCTCCATCTCCCTGGTTCAAGCAATTCTCCTGCCTCAGCCTCCCAAATAGCTGGGACTACAGGCGCCCGCCACTACGCCCAGCTAATTTTTGTATTTTTAGTAGAGACAGGGTTTCACCATGTTGGCCAGGCTGGTCTCAAACTCCTGAACTCAGGTGATTTGCCCTCCCAAAGTGCTGGGATTACAGGCGTGAGCCACTGCGCTCAGCCCCCCATGATCAATTTTTAACTCAATCTCCAGTCTTGCTCTCCTTCCTGGAAGATGGGGGGTGGGACTGAAAGTTCTAGGCTTCTAATCATGGTTTGGTCTTTCTGATAACCAGCCCCCACCCAGGAACTTACCAAGTCACCTCATTAGAACAAAAGATGCTCCTATCACCCAGGAAACTCCAAGGGATTGGGAACTCTGTGTCAGTAACTGGGGTCAAAGAACAGGTATTAGAACAAAAGATGCACCTGGCACCCCTGTTGGTCAGGAAAATTGCAAGGGTTTCAGGAGCTCTGGGCCAGGAAGTGGGGACAAGGACCAAATTATTTATTTATTATGAATCACAATATCAGACTATTTTATATAATAATGTGTTTGTTTCCAATGTTTTTTAATCCCAACATTTGGTACAGGTTAATTCTTTTCTGAAAAGGAGAACAGGAATTTGGGCCATAGATGGGCTTACTTTGACAAACAAGAAGTAATACAAAGGGACTTAATAAAAGGTCCAAGAAATAATCATTCCCCCATAGTGACACTGGTGAAATCCTTCTTAGAGTGGTATTTAAAGATTGTTATCTGTAAATTTTTTAAGGGATATGCTTAAAGCTAAAATAAGAATGCCAGAAATTATTTATCAGTCTCAGGGGAGAAAGTCTGTTTTGAAATTTGTTTACTCTAAGGGAGAGAATGGCAGAGGTTGACGAAGATCTTAGCCTATCATGATGATGATAATGCAGATGACGGTTATGAGGATAATGGCAGTTATTTATTATGAGTTGTCTATTTGTCAGACACTGTGCAGGGCACTTTATATTCTACGTAAGCCTCATGCATGCATGCTAGATGTTCATATCACCATTTTACAGAGGAGGAGATGGAAGCTAAAAATGCAGTATCTCACTGAAAACACAAGCCAATGGATCTCTCTGGCGTCAAAACCTGTACTTTTCATTTGGAGTGTGCTTCCAGTATATAGTCATAAAAATAAGTGCTTTGATGCTCACAGGAGCCTTAGGAAATAGAAATTGGGAGAAAGATCCCAAATGTAATATTTTCCTAAACATCTTTCTTGCATTTTTGACCAAAAGTGGTCACATTGCAAAGTAAACTGACTTGCAGGTGGATGTGCTTGTGTGCCTCTGTTGATCCAGTTCTCACAGCCAGTAGGAGGAGATTGAATCGAATAATAATGCTCTTGACACTTGGCTTTCTTAGGAATTTGATCTCACAGAGACATCCAGATGTCACAGTTACAGCCCCCAAGTAGCTGAACCTGGCTTTTAAACTCTAGTTTTCAAGTATTGGCGAAATCTTTCTTGCCAAGGTAAAGCACGAGGCTGTGTTCAGCTTGTAGAGTTCTAACTGGTGCTGAAACAGCCTCATCTTCTTCATCTCTAATCCCATCCCTTTATACTTCTTTAAAGTTGTCTTTTGCAATTCTAAGGACCTATTCATTAGTGGTTCCTTTATGCAAGACAGGTCTATAATTCCTGGCTTCCCAGAGTCCCTACTCTCTCCACTCCTTCATGCTGCTACCTATTCCTAATCTTGATAGACCATGGTCCATGCCTGGTATCATACATTGAGACTCAGACTTCATTTTCTCTTAGAATCAATACTATAAATTAATATTATAAAATATTATATAATATAAATATAAATATTCATAAAATATTATAAATATAAATATTTATAAAATATTATAAATCCCTTAGAATATTATAATATTATAAATATTGTAAATTGGATCACTGAAATCCCATTAGAGGCAGTTTGTTTGTGTAATTGAAAAGTTGCTGCATTTTAAAATATTGATTCTATGCAAAAATATGTCTTTAAATTTCAGACAAGTTTGTAGACTGGGTTGTCTTGAAGCAGCAGTCTTTGGCGAATTAATGCTGACCCCGCTTTTCTTCTTCATAAGACACCATCCCATGCTGGAGGGAGTGGGGAGAGGGTGGGCATGCTCCCTGTCCTCTTGGAGCTTGGAGTCTACAAGAAGGCAAATTAAACCAATAATTGTTGGCTGTTGAACCCTAAGACAATTTCAACAGCTTTTTAGAATTTTATTATGAAAAATTTTAAACCTGTGCAAGAGTAGAGAGAATCTATAACCTCATGTACCCATCACCCAGTGTCAGTATTATTGACACAGGCCCAAACTTATTTTACCTTTTCATTCCACATCCTGGATTATTTTGAAACAGTTCTCAGAAATTAAACCTAAAATAGATGGGCTTTTCTTTTCTTTTTCTTTTTTTTTTAGCATAACCACTGAACAGTGAATAGTACGCAGTGAGTGTTCACATTTCTGCAGTTGCTTCGTAAATGTTCTGTACAGTTGATTTATTCAAAATAGGATCCAGACAAGGTTTACACATTGCAGTTGATGTGTCTTTTAAATCTGTTTTCATCTGTAATTCCCCCTCATCATTTCCTGAAAGTTTATTTGTCAAAGAAACCACATTGCTTTACTCTATAGGGTTTTTCACATCTGGATTTTGCAGCTGCATTTGCAGTATCATCATTTAACATGTTCTTTTTGTCCCCCTGTATCTTCTATAAAGTAGAACTCAGGTGTAGGGGCTGGATGAGATTCTAGATTCCAGATCAGTTTTTATAGTGGGACTGCTTCATAGCTGGTGCTACGTATCACACTAGGAGGCACACAGTGTCTGGTGGTCTCTCTTTTTATAATGTGAAGGTTGGTCATGGCTTTGCGAGGTCAACATCAATTTTAAGATGCACCATCAATTATAGGTATGACTTTTTGGAGGAGAAAAAAAGAAACCTTGGGCTGGGCATGGTGGCTCATGCCTGTAATCACAGCACTTTGGGAGGCCCAGGTGGGCGGATCACAAGGTCAGGAGTTTGAGACCAGCCTGGTGTTTGAGACCATGTTTGAGACCAACATGGTGAAACCCTGTTTCTACTAAAAATACAAAAATTAGCCAGATGTGGTGGCACGCGCCTATAATCCCAGCTACTCGGGAGGCTGAGACAGGGGAATCATCTGAACCCGGAAGGCGGAGGTTGCAGTGAGCTGAGATTGCACCACTGCACTACAGCCTAGGCAACAGGGTGAGACTCTGTCTCAAAAAAAAAAAGAAAAAAGAAAAAGAAACCTTACATTGAAAGTGCTACACATTGTAATATATTGAAATAGTCACCCTAATTCTCAAAACAATACAGTGTGAAAAAGGCATGTCCTAGATTCAAGGAAGCACAATCGTTACAAAGGGGACAGCCTATGCAGAGGCCCTGATTGGGGGTGTGGGGAGCTGGGACCAGTCTGGTACAGAAGGAGTGTAGGGATCACAAGGCAGAGGGCCCTGCCTGAGGCTAAGGAGGCGGCCAGGGCTGAGCCAGCTGGGATGAGGAGTTTGGGTTATTCTAAATGTACGAAAAGGCCATGGAAGGTTTATAAGCAGAGGAGCTACATGACCTGTGTTGATGTTTTAGGAGGTCAATCAATAATACCTCCATTTCTAGTGGAGTTTGGAAACAGAAACAAGAGTTCAAAATCTCAGCTGATTTCTTCCTGTAAAAGCTCAGTGGAGCAGATGGCTTTAGACCTGGGCTGAATTAAGCAAGCCTGTCTTCCCCTCGCCCATTAGACAACCACAAGCTTCTTCTACAAAGCAGGGCCTGACCCATAAAAGTTGCTGCATGGCTGGGGGAGCTGATGAGAACCTGTGCTGTCTGTAGGCAGGTAATTTCCAAAGAGGACCTAAAAGAGGTTGGATCTCTTTCTTCTTCCAAAGTCAGCAACTGCCCCAGAGAGGAGTGAACAGATAGTTGGGCTGGAGACCCAGTGTGTGCAGTAGTGGAGATCCTTCTGCACTGGGACGGGCATGCTACCCAACCCCTTTCTCCCCGTCCTCCTGCCCCAGACACCCTCACACACATGCATGCACATTCCATGATCTGATGATGATTTTCAAGATCTCTCTGTAGTCTGAAGCTGGATGTGAATGCCCAGGTGCTTATTATAGCATCATCTATACTTTGTTATATGCCTGACACATTCCACAGTTTTCGAAAGCTGTCATTACGGAAGTCTAAGCAAGAAATAATAGTGGCAGTGAGGTGGATAAAAGAACAACCTGGGGAGGTAAAATGAATAGAACTTGGTATTTGGTTAGGTGTCCAGCAAGCAAGGCAGAGGGTAGGGTTGCCAAGTTCAGCCTAGGAGCAGTTGGGAGGTCAGCAGAATCTGTCTTTACCCATATTTTGCTCACAGACATTGTCCACTTGACCCCCTTTCCAGGCTTCAGCTCTCCGCTGTCTTCGGTTAAAGCCTGTTCCTCCTGGTTCCCAGGGTTCTGCCTGCACGCAGCTATCTTGCTGCTTTAAACTGCAGTGCCCTGTGGCCCTTCCAGGACCGGGACCTCGAGTCTTACGAAGGGGATAACTGGCAAATCTGTTCATTACTAACTATACTGCAAATAGATGGATTGGTCTTTATGATTTTTAAAGTGCCTTCCCACGTGTCAAAGCGTAGAAATACTTAATAGAGTATAAAGGCCTCCAGAGTTATCTGCAAGCTGTGATTACTTTAAGAGTAGCCTTCTAAAAACAGATTTTATCCCTTCCTTATCTAACTCTACACAGTGTATTCCAGAGTAAAGAAGAGGGTGGGGTGGTTGAGACATTTGAGTTGATGGGACGTGGCCATGCTCCTTAACCTAATATATAACCTGCTTCAGCCTAAGGGCATTTCCCTCTGTCAGCCTGTGATTCTCTGTGACAAGAACGTGCTGTTCCAGAGTCCGGGAAGAGACTTTTCATCTTATTGCAGGGCAGTTTTTTTTTTTTTTTTAAGCCTTATCTTGACTCATCCCTATTGAATTTTATCCTCCTTTCTCCAGATTTCCCATTTACACAGCATAATCTCACATCATACTGATTCTCAAAAAATAGAATTCTTAAAAATGTTTGTTCAGCTTTGCAAGTTGAAACGCATTTTATCTGAGAAGGAAATCTGATGTGTGGTGGGTTTCAGAAGAGACAGGGAAGCTCTTTTGCTCTCAGAAAGTATTTCTGGAATTTAAAACTATTATAGTTTATGGAATTTTTTTCAGCTGGCTGATAATAGGGGGTGAATATTTGCCAATGCTTACTACTGCCTATCAAATTAATTTTGGGAAGAAAGGATGTGAAATGTAGAGATTCCCGATAAATGTTATATTATCAGATTGTCATGCAGTCATATGATAAGATATTAAATTATTTAGAAATATGTATAATCAAAAACAAAGATACTAGAAACGGAACCAAAATTCTTAAAAGCTTTGTAATTTTTAATATTTAAATTATGTAGTATCTGATATATTTTGGGGGAGGGGAGTTCTCTGTTCTTTTAATTACTGAAGTTGGGTGCTTTTCTTCTTTTTTCTAGCCTAACTATTTAAGGCTTTACATTTTCCTCTAAAGTTCAATTTTTACATGGTGTATTTTCATTATCGTTATGGCACATTAAAAAAATTATATTATGATTTCTTTAATCCATGATATTTAGAAATGTGTGTTTAAATTTCCAAATCTATTGGGAATCTTGTATTTGTGCTGTAGTTACTGGCTTTAATATTGTTGCCCGGTGGTCAGATGACATGATCTATGTCATACCACCTCTTTAGGATATGTTGAGCCTTTGTAAAATTATTTTGCTTCTCATTTTAATGCAGCTTTTGCAATTCACAGCAAAGCAGTGTTGATTTATAAACTCAAATACTTGTCCATTTTCCCTCAAGACCCTTAAGTTATTAAAACTTTCTCTTTTTGTTACTGAGCAAGACTTATTAGTTGTCAAGGTCATATCTGTTCTTTTCATTTACTGGCAGAATCCTGGAAGCAAGTTGATTTCTAGAGTTTCACTAATTATTCACTTTTTTATTTTAAATAGGAGTATGCTGTGAACTGCCATGTGATCACCTGGGAGAGGATTATCAGCCACTTTGATATATTTGCATTTGGACATTTCTGGGGCTGGGCCATGAAGGCCTTGCTGATCCGTAGTTACGGTCTCTGCTGGACAATCAGTATTACCTGGGAGCTGACTGAGGTAAGAAGGAGGGCATTGCGGGTTCCCCAGACTGTGCCGTGTGTGTAGGTTGTATATTGGAAAAAATATGTCCGTTAACAGTCAGTTAATCCATTCTCCAGCCCCTGTGGTACAAAACGTATTTAAACCATCCCATAAGAATATTTTATACTTCTGTTTAAAAAACAAGCAAATATTTAAAAAAACCTCCTTGTTAACTTAATAAAGTGTACCTCGGTCCTGCAAGTGTTAAAGAGAAACAAATGAAATAAAGCTAAAGAATGAAGTTAAAATTCCAAGTAAGACAAATAAATGGGAATGAGGAGATCTGCTTAGAATTCAATAGATCAGTTGACCTACTAACTAGCTTCCAGTTTGAGATAATAGAATTGTGTGTTCAAGTACTATAAGAGCATCCAGGGTATTTGGTAGCTGCAAAATGGATTCTAAATGTTAGCTCTAATATGTCAGTAATCAAAAGTTTGTTGTATTTACTTAATAAAAGAATTATAGTCTTGAAAAACTATTAGCAAAATGAAATTATGGGAACTACCTCTTTATTGTTCTGTTATTCTTAATCATTCCCAGTGAACAGCATTTGGCCACATGCACAGTATACTTCTCCATGCTCATCATTGTCCTGACCCTAACTTAGAGACGTGTGCCAGCTAGATGTGGCTTCCGTTAATGTGCCTCTCACTGTTCTGGAGGCCAGAAGTCCAAGATCAAGGCATTGGCAGGACTGGTTACCCCTGGAGCCTTTCGGAGCATTTGTTCCAGGCTTCTCCTCTATCTTTGTGGTTTCCTGGCAGTCGTGGTCCCTGGGCTTGTTGATGCATGGCCCCTTCGTGGTCACGTGGCGTTCTCCCTGTGCATGTCTGAGGCTTCATGGTGTTCTTTTTTTTTTTTTTTTTCTTTTTTGAGATGGAGTCTCGCTCTGTCGCCCAGGCTGGAGTGCGGTGGCGCAATCTCAGCTCACTGCAACCTCCGACTCCCGGAGGGTTCAAGTGACCCCTGCCTCAGCCTCCCAAGTAGCTGGGACTACAGGCGCCGCCACCACACCCAGCTAATTTTTTGTATTTTTAGTAGAGACGGGGTTTTACCATGTTAGCCAGGATGGTCTCAATCTCCTGTCCTCATGATCTGCCTGTCTCAGCCTCCCAAAGTGCTGGGATTACAGGCGTGAGCCACTGTGCCCAGTCCCATGTGTTCTTTTTCATAAGGACACACGAGCATTCCCCTTTATAAGGACACAGGTCATATTGGATTAGCAGCTCACTGTACTCCCTATGACCTCATCTTAAAGTACCTCTCCAATGACTCTATCTCCAAATAAGCTCAAATTCTGAGGTATTGGAGGTTAGGGCTTCAACATAGGAGTCTTGAGAGGACACAACTCAACCGATCCATAATAGTGCCCAACACTTTACATATGCCTTCTAAGTCCTCACAACAAACCGGGAAAGGCGGTGTATACAGATTCCCACTGTACAAATGGGGGAGCCAGAGCACACTGCCTTGCTTCCTTAGGTGAACCAGGATTGGATTCCAGATGTGAAGCCCACATTCCTGCCCTTACACCACATTCCACTTCTGAATTCCAAGTGTCTTTGGAACCCGGCTGCTGCATGGGCTTGTGTGAGGCACTTGGCCCTTGTCAGCCTCACTTGCTTCCTGCTTGCACTACAGACTGGGCATCTGCTGTACCTTCTTTCCCTACTTCCCAGTGCCTGTGGTCGCCAGGCCCTATAGATTTCTGTAGTCTTCTAAGCACCCAGTCGTCCACTGACGTCTCTTCGGACCTCTGCTCCCACTTGTCTCTAATCCACGGTCATCTCCGTCTGAATTGCTTGTCTCTTCACTATTTATTGCCAAATGATCCTCTTTAGACCCCACCAGACCAAGGCTCTTTCCTACTCCGAGCTCTTTAGTGTTTGTCCGTTACTCTTTTTTGAGACGGAGTCTTTGTTACCCAGACTGGAGTGCAGTGGTGCGATCTTGGCTCACTGCAACCTCCACCTCCCGGGCTCAAGCGATTTTCTTGCCTCAACCTCCCAAGTAGCTGGGATTACAGGCGTGTGCCACCACACCCAGCTAATTTTTTATTTTTAGTAGAGATGGGGTTTCGCCATGTTGGCCAGGCTGGTCTCTTAACTCCTGACCTCAAGTGATCCGCCTGCCTCAGCCTCCCAAAGTGCTGGGATTACAGGTGTGAGCCACCGTGCCAGGCCTTCATTACTCTTAAAATAGAATCCAAACTTCCAACCCTGCCTACGAGGCTCCAGGTTCACTGGCCCCTGCCTGCAGCCTCAGCCTGATCATGCCTCATTTTTGCCCTTGGTGCTGCAGCCGCCTCTGCTGTCTTCTCTGCCACAGAGTCCTCCCCATTGCTCTTCCCTCTCTTCTCGCCCTTCACTTGCTAACAAGCTGTCTCCAGAGCTCAGCTCTGGAAGGCTTTCCCTGCCCCTCCAGTAACTGTGCTCCATCTTCATACAGCTGGAAATAGAACACCTCACCACTCTCCTTTGAAATGCTCGTCACATGTTAGACACTCAATAAGTGTCTCTTCTGCTAAACCTTGTGCCTCAAGAGGGCAGGGCCCATGCCTGTGTATTCCCAGACCCAAGGACTTTGCCTTCTACGCGGCAGATGGTCCACAAATCTGTAGTGAATGAAGGAATGCAGCCCCCTCCTCCTTGGACTTGGGTCTGTCGGGGGCCCATCTCACCCCCAGAACCTGGTACCTTCAAGGAAAGTTCCTTAGGCTGGAGGATGTCCTCCACATCCCACTTTCTCTTGCATAGTTTTCTTTCAGCAAATACGTGTCATGGACTTCTGCTGAAGTTTCTGTCTTCTCTAAGGACAAGAGTTAAGATTCCATCTCATGGCTTGGAACCTGGGAATACACTTCAAGGGTAGTACCAGGCCCCCAGGGTTAAGAATGCAGCCACAAGCCATCACATGCAGCAGCTACTCTGTAGCTTCTTGACAGCAGGTTCATTAAGAACAAAAAATTCCTCATATTTATAATTTGTTTATAGCTTACAAAATGCTTTCATGAATACTGTTTTATCTTTGCGGTATTTATTATATTGCTTCAAAGGTTTATAATTACAGGCTTGTCTCTTTCCAGAGAACTCCCAGGCATTGTCTTAATAATTTTACTTCCTTACATTGGACCTTCACACGGCAGGGCATGCTGTTCTGAACACAGCAGATACGTCCTTTGTTTTGGACAAATTGATTTCCAGAGGACTTCTGTTCCACCCTTGATCTTACTGTTTCCCTTTCCTGGAATGCCCACATCTTCATCTCCATCTCATGAAATCAGTCATTCTTGTCCTTAATGTTCCCCCTCCAATATGTCTTTCTTGCAGAAGCTGTCTCCAGGAAAGTTCCAGAGGCCAAAGGAACCTTCAACCTCAGTCAGAATGCATGTTTTTTTCCACCATACTCCATTTATACACCATTGTAACACTTTCCTCAGTCTATCATATTTTGTGGTTCTGTTTATCTGGATAAACATCTGATCCCAGCACTTTGGGAGGCCGAGGCAGGCGGATCATGAGGTCAGGAGTTCGAGACCAGCCTGGGCAACATGGTGAAACTCTGACTCAACTAAAAATACAAAAATTAGTGGGCGTGGTGGTGTGTGCCTATAATCCCAGCTACTTGGGAGGCTGAGGCAGGAGAATTGCTTGAACCTGGTAGGCAGAGGTTGCAGTGAGCCGAGATCACACCACTGCATTCCAGCCTGGGCAACAAAGCAAGACTCTGTCTCAGAAAAAAAACCCAAAAATACAACATCTGACTCCTCCCCTTGAAATCAAGACTCTTGACTTCCTTTTCTCTCACCACCTTGCACATCAATGGGCACTTAATAAAAGATTGTCATTATTGTGAATCAGTTGGTGTGAGATTTCCTATTAAACTGTCATGCTTCCTACATCGTGTCATCAAGAGCTAACTGTTCTTTTACAACTTACTCAGTGTTTTACCTAAATATCTAGGGGATATTTTTGAAATGCACAACTTGAATTCTCAAGCTGCTAATTTCGAGAATTATGACAATGCTTTGTTGTCAGGGTTGGAAACTTTTCTCCTTTTCCCCTCCCAGATTCTTGTCACATTGTCGTTAGCCAAGGTAATTAAGTGGTAGTATTTTTCAGGAGAGACCATCCTTTCTTTAAAGCCCTGTGTCAAAAAGAGAAGAGCTGTTTGGCTATGTGCTGTTTGTTTGCAAGCCATCTGCAATATAAAAAATAAGAAACAGATTGCAGAACCTGTTACTGTTGGTTATTTTCTATACATTAGGAAAAAATGAAATGTCAACGACTTCTTCTGAAATAATGTATTATTAAAAAGGAAATGTATCTATCTGCATGGTAACCCAGTTTTGTTTATTATTTCAACCATGGGTTCTTGTGTTTCTCAGCTCTTCTTCATGCATCTCCTCCCCAATTTTGCCGAGTGCTGGTGGGATCAAGTGATTCTGGACATCCTGTTGTGCAATGGCGGTGGTATTTGGCTGGGCATGGTCGTTTGCCGGTTTTTAGAGATGAGGACTTACCACTGGGCAAGCTTCAAGTGAGTTGCCTTCTTTTTGGATATTATCACAGTTTTTCATGACATATATTTAATTGTTTTGGTAGGAATCCATTTTAGTATGGTCTTTGATGATAAGGAATAAATTCCATGTTAATAACTGAAACTCATAAATGATTATAAGCCTGATTTCAAGCATTTGTTCAGAAAATGCTCAAACATTTATGATTTTCTCTTTCTCACCCTATGTATTCAGGGGGTCCTAACACCATCCTCTTAATTCAAAAGATTTCTCAAATCTACTCCCTCTTTTTTATCCCAACTGCCTCAGCCGTCATTCAGACTCCTATCCCTGGATCAATTCGTCTGTTTCCAGGTTAAGTCCTCCAGTCCTTCCCACAACATTGCTTGAGTGTTCTTTTTGAAAACATCAGATTAATTATGTCATTCCCCTGTGATGGCTTCTCATGGTCTTTGGTTATGGTCAATACATCCATTGCCCCAGTAGGGAGATCCTTTCTCTATACCCTCCTAGGCACCCGAGGGTCTGTTTGTGCCCATGCTCCCCTCTCTTCACCTGAGACTTGGCCTGTGTACCCATAGGCCAGCCTGATCATCCTTTTCTTCGCTGACTCAGCTCACTTGCCATCCAGGAAGTTCTCTGACTAGTTTTAAGTTGCATGCCCCACTGTGCTTCCAGTGGAAGACAGTCACACTGCCGGCATTGCTTTATCCTGCTTTGTTAAACTTGCTTCTCAGTTTGCAGCAGGAATCATGCCATTGATAAGGAAGAATAATGATAGTGATAATGAAAGCTGTGGTTGCTTCAATTGTGTTTAAAACTTTGTTTACTTTATATAACAAAATAGCATTTTCCCCCATCATTAAATATTCTTCTAAAACATGATTTTAAAGGGCTTCTTTGTACTTCAACATATGGATAAACCATGTAGTATTTAACCAGTTCCATTTTATGGGCCTTTAGTTGCTTCAAAGTTTTGCTTTTATAAAGAAGACTGGAGTGATCGTTCTTGGACATATATCTTAGTGTGCATCGTCTTGTTTTTTTTTTGGTAAACAAATTCTTAGAAATAGAGTGTACCAATTTATAATCTCATCTGTAATATATATGTGTATCCATTTCACTATTTCCTTGAACTGCATTTTTAAACCTTTGTCAAATTTATCGCACATAAAATTGTGATACTGGATTTCTATCAATTTCTATTGGATTTACCCTCTTTTATTTGTGCTTTCTATAGATTAAGCTTATTAAGACTTTGCCATGAATGACTTTATTTTCCATTTTGTCATCCTGTTTTTTTTGTTTGTTTTTTTGAGATGGAGTCTCGCTCTGTTGCCCAGGCTGGAGTGCAGTGGTGCAATCTCAGCTCACTGCAGCCTCCGCCTCCCGGGTTCAAGCAATTCTCCTGCCTCAGCCTCCCAAGTAGCTGGGACTTCAGGCGCATGCCACCACGCCTGGCGAATTTTTGTTTTTAGTAGAGATGGGGTTTCACCATGTTGGCCAGGCTGGTCTCAAACTCCTGGCCTCAGGTTATCACTCGCCTCGGCATCTCAGAGTGTTGGGATTATAGGCATGAGCCACCATGCCCAGCCTGTCATCCCCTTTTAAACTAGTTTGTGGTGGATTTTTTATTTAAACATCAAAAATACTGTTAATCTTTTTGTTTAGGTAAATTTTAACTAGTATTTTCTTGTAGTTTCTAGTTTTGTTTGTTTTTTGAGACAGAGTTTCACTCTTGTTGCCCAGGTTGGAGTGCAATGGCAAGATCTCGGCTCACTGCACCCTCTGCCTTCCAGGTTCAAGCGATTCTCCTGCCTCAGCCTCCCGAGTAGCTGGGATTAGCCACCATGCCCGGCTAATTTTGTGTGTGTGTGTGTATTTTAGTAGAGATGGGGTTTCTCTGTGTTGGTCAGGCTGGTCTCGAACTTCTGACCTTAGGTGATCCACCCGCCTCAGCCTCCCAAAGTGCTGGGATTACAGGCGTGAGCCATCGCGCCTGGCCTTTCTTCTAGTTCTTTAATGGTTTTTCTTGTTTTAAGTGTTTAATCTGTCTTAAATTTATTTTGGTATATGATGTGAGGAGGAGATTTCACAATGTTTTTTACATTGGTTAACCAGTTTTCCCCATCACTTTTATTACTAAACCTTTCTTTGGTCACTGACTTGCAAGGACACTTTTTAATATATTTAATTTTAATTCTAATTTTTATGTATTTATTTTTTTGAGACAAGAGTCTTGCTCTGTCACCCAGGTTGGGGTGCAATGGTGCAGTCTCGAGTCACTGCAACCTCCACTTCCCGGGTTTAAGCAGTTATCCTGCGTCAGCCTCCCCAGCGCCTGTAATTCACAGCTAGCATTACAGGCATGCACCACCACACCCAGCTAATTTTTGTATTGTTAGTAGAGACATGGTTTCTCCATGTTGGCCAGGCTAGTCTCGACCCCAGCCTCCTAAAGTGCTGGGATTACAGGCATGAGCCATCATGCCCAGTCACTTTTTAATACATTTAAGGCAGCATTTAACCTAACAAAAATAGTAGCCATGCTTCAAGTATTGCTCCAAGCAAGCTTCACGAGCAGTATCTCATTTGAGCCTTGCATCAGTCCTGGGAGTAGACACTATTATTCTCTTCATTTTAGGAATGATGTGATACTGAGGCTTAGGTTTAGTAATTTGCCTAAGGACACATAGCTACCAAGCAGCTGAGTCTGAATTTGCACCAGGATGTCTGCTTTCCTTTTTGTTGTTGTTGTTGTTGTTGTTATTTTTGAGACAGAGTCTGTCGCACAGGCTGGAATGCAGTGGCACAATCTCAGCTCACTGCAACCTCCGTCTCCCAGGTTCAAGCGATTCTCCTGCCTCAGCCTCCTGAATAGTTGGGACTACAGGCACCTGCCATCACACCTGGCTAATTTTTGTATTTTCAGTAGAGACAGGGTTTCACCATGTTGGCCAGGCTGGTCTCAAACTCCTGACCTCAAGTGATCTGCCAGCCTTGGCCTCCTAAAGTTCTGGGATTAGAGGCATGAGCCCACCGCGCCTGGCCTCAGGATGTCTGCTTTCTTAAACACTGCTACAATATACTTCGCTTCAATATACTTCCTTGTTTTCTTATGTTTATTCTTGAAATTTGACTTCAGAATCATTTTGTCAAGTTCCCAAGACATAAGGCCAACTAATAGACAACAACAACAAAAACTCATGTTGGTGGTTTTTTAAAGTAATATTAAATGTATAAATGAATACAGATTAAGTCAAATTAACCTCTTTGCTGTATTAAATATCCTGATTCTTGATCACGCTGCATCTCTACTTATTCCCATTTTCTTTTCAGTCTTTCTATGCACTTTGCTATTTTTACAGTACAAGTCTTTTGTAGTTCTTGTTTATTTTTGGATGGTCTCTATTTTTTGCCACCAGTGTGCCACAGATCTTCTTGCTGTGATGTTTTCTCAGTAGAGTTTGTTGGTGGATAGGTGGGTGGATGAAGGAACAGCCCTGGTTTCCTATCACTCTCCGTGCTCCCATCCAGTAGAACAGAAGGCCTGACTGGTTGGTGCTTGTGCCTCCAAGCACTTAGCACAATGTTGGAGACATGAAAGTTCATGAAATAAATATTTGTGGAATTAAAGACTCATTACCAGTTATTAAATAGTATTTATTGTACCTTGGGTTTTGGCTCTCCTGGACTAGGACAGGAAGGGCTGGAATCTACACCCACCCCTAATGCTGAGTGTGGCAGCCACTTGCTGTCTCTGAGCCTTAATGTCCACATTTGTAAATTATAGGACTGTTTAGTTCTTTCATGGGTGTATGAAACTTTTGAGTAATTTCGAGGATGAAAATGAAGAAGGGTTAATTATCACTGTTCATCAACCCAAAGTGTTTACTGCTCTGGGGAAGAAATAGGGTAAAGAAGTGATGTGGGTGATGCAAGAATACGGAGTGTGTGCAGTTTTACCTGGGAGAGAAGCAGTGGGTGGGAACAGTCTCCTTGCTGCCCTGTGCCTGTCATCAGTACAATTCCCCATTGAGTGTGCTTCTGTCACCTGCTTTACCTGTATAAATAGAGACTTTTGAGTCACAATTCAAATAAAAAGCAGTCTCTTTGTCCTGAGCATTTGTTATAAAAATCATCAGCGCACAGGATTTTTTTCTTGTGGTTTGTTTTTCCCCCTGCTTTATCTCTGGATTTTCACTGGAGCCATTCTCTTCTTACAGGGACATTCATACCACCACCGGGAAGATCAAGAGAGCTGTGCTGCAGTTCACTCCTGCTAGCTGGACCTATGTTCGATGGTTTGACCCCAAATCTTCTTTTCAGAGAGTAGCCGGAGTGTACCTTTTCATGATCATCTGGCAGGTATTTTTTCAGATGCCTAGAAGTTGGGAGGAAAACAAAGACTAAAATAAAAACTTTTTAGGAATTTAGAGTTAACGTTGGTTTACATTGCTTTTCAGCGCCATACTTTACAAGATATAATATTCTGCAGCTGGCATGTAGAATAATTAAGCAAAGTGATATTATGATGCCTAAGGTCTTGCCTCATTGTGAAGACAGCTTTAAAATATGGATCTTTGAATTACAAATTAGAAACAGGTTAGATTCCATGAAATAAATTGTGTCTAGCATCCATCATCCAATGAGTTAGGCATTGGATTGTTTTTTAGAATGATCATTTTTAAGACCAAAGGAGCAAATGAGAAGGCTTTTCTTACATTCCTAATTTAGTGTTTATTGGTTAAAATTGTTCCTCAGCTGTTACCACTTTGGGTAATCTGTAGGGTGCTAAATGAGTGCCAGGGAATTGGAGCCTTTTGCTGAGTCCTCCAGAGTGTTGTCCTCCGTGGAGAGAAGCTGTATTTCCAAGTGGCCCACTTCACGACGGAAGTGATTCCGACAGCCCAGGGTCTTGGCAAAAGATTATGAAGCATCTGTGTTTCTGACTGACATGATGCTCC
The DNA here is from genome assembly GCF_047675955.1 of Chlorocebus sabaeus. Lineage (NCBI taxonomy): Eukaryota > Metazoa > Chordata > Mammalia > Primates > Cercopithecidae > Chlorocebus > Chlorocebus sabaeus. The sequence continues at coordinate 100,088,877 of NC_132911.1, forward strand.
TGGCCCCAGGTTGTTTCACAACTTTTGGAGAGTAGTCAAGAGAAACCAGCTTTTGCCTGAAGAGGATCTTTCAGAATCATCAGAAATCATGTTTTGGACACATAAACACAGAATACTCCCAACATAAGGAAAACATTAGCAGATGTCACTTTTAGGACAGACGATCTTCCTTGTTCACACAGAGACAATACCCATCTCAATAAGTGGAGTTTATGCATACAGAAGTGTATGTGAATAGTTAAGTAAGTAGTCACCATGGTTTGGAGAGGTCAGTACCTTTAAAAACAGGACCGTAGATGGGTTGGGATTAAGCTTTGCCTTATCAGGCCCAATGTCATGGAAAGCAGAAGCTTTCTTATATTAGAAGGAAGAATGATTGGATTTGTCAAGGAGGGTAGTATAGTGCTGCTAGGGTGGAACCACCTGGTGGTATGCGATGGAGCATACCTGGATCCGGGATCCAGCCAGAGAGCAGCCATGTCCCAGCCACAAGATATTTTGTGCTACTTATCATGATGAACTGCATGAAGATGCTAACCTCAGGGAAAAGGACTACTGCTCCCAGCTGAAACTTGGACCAACCCTTCACACCCACTTTTAAGGACTGCCTTTGGTAGAGGATCTGCTCTGTCCCAGGCGTGTGCTGCACAAGTCCATCGTCATCTCTCAGACGTGTCTCCAGCTTCTTCTTTTGCTTTTTTTTGAGATGGAGTTTCACTCTTGTCACCCAAGTTGGAGTGCAGTGGCATGATCTCGGCTCACTGCAGCCTGCAACCTCTGCCTTCTGGGTTCAAGCAATTCTCCTGTCTCAGCCTCCTGAGTAGCTGGGATTACAGGCGCCCACCACCACGCCTGGCTAATTTTTGTATCTTTAGTAGAGATGGGATTTCACCATTTTGGCCAGGCTGGTCTCAAACAACTTACCTCAGGCGATCTGCCTGCCTCGGGCTCCCAAAGTGCTGGGATTATAGGCATGAGCCACTGCACATGGCCTCAAGCTTCGATTATTAAAGAGCTTACTTATCTACAGTGGGAATTCTCTTAGACCTGGCCTGATTTCTCTACGGCAGCATAGGTGTTCTGTGGCACAGGTTTGCTTTCATGATTTCTGTATGCTGAAAGCATTTCTCTCCTGACTATCCCAGTAGATCACACGTGTGAGCTGAGTAACAATAATACAAACAAGGAAACATGACAAATAGCTGATATCCTGTGCCCCTACGTGCCTATCCACCACCCCCACCACCTCTCCCTGGGCCTCCAATTGGTCCCTGCCCATAATGTACTGGCTGTTAACTAGTTTGAATAGCAACCCTTGGAAGACCACATCTATTCTCCGAAAATGCTTTGAACATAGCAATTATTTCTAATTGTAGAATGTCTATTTAAGGAATAGAGGATTTTGAATTAGCATGAGGTACCAGGTTGACTAATTTCTCCGTCTTTTTCAGCTGACTGAGTTGAATACCTTCTTCTTGAAGCATATCTTTGTGTTCCAAGCCAGTCATCCATTAAGTTGGGGTAGAATTCTCTTTATTGGTGGCATCACGGCTCCCACAGTGAGGTAATTCTGCACAAGCCCAACTGTCATATGAGAACATTAACTTGCTTTAGATTGTCCTGTTTAGCATAAGGAAAGTCACATAAACTAGCAGATTTTCCATGAAAATATCATCATAAAGAATTATATATCCAGAATATGAAGAAAATGTTTTGTTCTCAGATGTCAGTAACATTAACCAGACATTAAAAAAGGGAAGCACTTGATCAACACCACACCAATAGTACTATCCATTATCATCAGATTCCTTTACAGTCTTGGACTGCTGATCTTTTTTTCTCCTATAACATCATATTAGAAAAAAATAACAGCATAGTGATGCTGAGTTTTTTAAAAATGAGATTACTGGAAAAATGCAAATGTTTTTATGGTAGAACTGAAGTCATAAATGACATTATTTTTTGAATGAGGCTTTTAGCTTTTTCAGACCCAATTAATTTAATTTCCTTTTAAAAAGACCCTTCCTGCAGTCCTCCAGGACAACTGAGATAAGCTTGGGTGTTCCTGCCATTATCCCCTGGATTCATGTGGGGCCCTAGAGGTGAGGCTTATTCAGACACCATCCCTCAAGTAGGCTGGTCCCAGTGCGGTTCAAAGCAAGCATTTTCATTTGTTTCATTTTTCCTATTTAGAAACAGCATTTGGGTTTTATAACTAATATGGAATACTGGCAGTAATGAGTAGCAACACCAAAAATCTGCCAAAGGTACAAATATAATCTAAGCAGTTAAAAGAGTTAGCTTTTCAGAAGCTGTAAGATTGCTTATTTCATTATTTTTAATGTGCTTGCAAACCCCACAAGCAGCGGGCCTTACTTGCCAAGGACAGTAGATCCACACCTTGGTCAAACAGACCTTCCAGCCAGCACCTCTTCTTGTTATCATTCATTATTACAAAAAAAAAAAAAAAAAAAAAATCTCCAGATCCTGGATTCAACAAACCAAGTAAGACATGTCCAAGTCCTGAGGAGTTAAGCCTAACATTCCCATCTGTTCTTTTTGTTATGACCAGAATGGAAAAGAAGAGTGGGTAAGCCAGCAGCCCTTTGAAACTTCATAGATCAGTGGTCTATTGCAGTCATTATCTCATAAATCCTGTTTTTTCTTAATGGTTTAGAGTCCCCATTTAAAATGTAATTTAATTTGAGATTTTATAATTTTTTCAGAAAAGATTCACTGCAGCTCTTTCATAAAATTAAGAGCAATCAATAAAGTAAGAATGGAAAGAAGTTTCTTCATAGAACAGAATAGCAAATTATGTATTATTTATCATAAAATTTCAGTATTAAACATTCCAAAACAAAAACTAGACACTAAAAATCCAATGTTTTGAACTCTTGAGAGATCCTCAAAATTTTATAATACCCTATGGATTTCTCCACAACTCTCGTTGTTTAAAAAATCAGGCACTTCCTGTGCCCTTAACACTGTTTGAGGCAGTTCCCATGTAAGGAGGTTCTTTGACAAATTACTTGGAAAGATGGACATGCTGCTAATGGATTTTAACACAGCCACCCCATTTAGCAAATGTTAGGTTCCGAAAGGAGAGTTTAGAGGCTTCAGTGTAAATCGTACACACCACATCTCCAGCTTCTTCCTTCTTTATTAGACTTTCACACGAATCTGCTTTGAGAAGATATTTGAGTGAACATGCTTTTAATCTGATAATATAAAGTACAATGTAAGGAAATGGGTCCAGTTAGAGGGTAAAGTAGCTAAAATGGTCAAGACATATTAGGACATGACAATATGAAGTTAGAGGAAAAGCTACATTCTTTATAATTAGAATTCTTCACTCTGGTCTTTGGGGTGAGGAGACAGTAGTTTATGGATGAGCTTCAGGTATCTGTGAATCCCCTGAACTTTAATGCAAAGTGTTATGCCTTCGTCATAGCTTTCGTCAAATCCTCAAAGAGTCAGTGACCCCAAAAAGATGATGAGTTTCTGGTTCAGATGCTGCTGCTGCAGGGGTGGCTTGAGTTTCAGGGGTACTTCCAAGACTCCAAGCTGTGCTGTCCCACACAGAAGCCACTCACCACCTGTGACTGTTGAGCACAGAGATGTGATCAGTCCACAATGAAACGTGCCGTGCATGGAAGCTACCCACCAGACTTTGAAGAATTGGGGCCAAAACAGAATATAAAATACTTCATTATAATGTTTTAATATATTTGTTTAAATATTAGTTTAACACATTAATAAAATGGATTTTATATGTTCCTTTTTACTTTTTTAACATGTCTACTGGAAAATTTAAAATTGCATTTATGGCTTGCATTACATTTCTACCGGATGGTGCTGTTCTGAGCCTTTCAGCACCATGTCATTGCCTGTTTTTTTCTGAACTTGTCAGTAACATTCCAAGTAATTGGCACTCAATGGCAGTGAGATATAGCTGGGGTCCCATTCCAGTTTCTGAAAGCCAAAAATCTGTATATTTTTTGCCTGGTTACAATCAGCAACCTTTGTCCTGGAGAGAACCAGAGGAGACAACCGATGGACAGTGCTGCTCACTCTCTGGAGTCACCTCCACGGAGCTAGACATGGAAACACCCACCCGGGCTTGCTTTGGGCAGGGCTGTGAAAGTCTTACCACTGAATCCAGACTGCCTTTGCCAATAATCTGGCTCTTTTTAGTTTTTTTTTTTTTTTTTCTTTTTCTTTTTTTTTAATAAGGCTACTTGAGTGAAGCACTGGGAGTGGAAAAGGAACAAAGAAATCTGTAAATGGTTGTGATCAGTTAGTTGCAAACACCCTGGCACTCAGACCAGACAATAATCTGGCCCTTTAAATGATGCTCCCCGCTCCCTCCAGCCTAACCCAAATGCTGAATCTCTTACAGGAATGTTTCAACAGGCACTGGCTTTCTCTTCTCTTGAACAGACCTAGACCAGGCAGCCTGACATAGGACATGGAGGGACGGTTTTTACATTCACTCTGTCAAAGTGATTTAATTATGTCCTGACTTGCTGGTCTTCCAGCAGCTCTCAATGAATTCCAACTTTGTTCTTTCAGACAGTACTACGCTTACCTCACCGACACACAGTGCAAGCGCGTAGGAACACAGTGCTGGGTGTTTGGGTGAGTAATCTGTTATTGTGGAGATTTAAAAACCACTTAAGCCCTAAATTTCTTTGGGTATTTCTTGACCCTGTGTTAACAGCCTTTCAGTATAATTTTTCTGTGAAGGCAGGTGGACAAGATTTTATTTATATGTATGTGTGTGTGTGTATATATATATATACACACACACCCATTATAGAGAAGAAATTACTTTTCACAGATATTTAAACAGTACATTCTCCCAATTAAAAAGTAATACATGCACAATGATAAAAATTCAGTAAAGGATCTAGAAGGAACTAAAGATCACCCAAAGAAGTCAACCATTTGGAGATAATTGTTGTTAATATTTTAATGTCATTCCTTTCCATTTTTCTGTGTGTGTGTGTGTGTGTGTGTGTGTTTCCAGCTGTCATCTAGATTCTGAAGGGTGACATAGTTTTAAAGGCTAAAAATGTTGATACTCAGGTTAGATTTAGGAAGGTTCCTCCTGACCCCAGAAGACTAAGGGCTATTGTTATTTGTTTCTCATAAGTTCTGTGTTGTAAGCTTGATTTTCTTACCCGAAGTGGTTGCAGTGTAAAGGGTGATAAGATGGATTTGGTTTCCTTTGTTCATGATATAGCAGGAGGGAGGATTCACACATCTCCCAGATTTCTGACAGAGCAGAGGCAGCGCTCCCGCTTCTTGTGTGGGGGCCCTGTGTCCTGGAAGAAGGGATGTGGGCCGCTCTTTCTAAAGGATTGTCCAAGGAGGAAATGGGCTTTCCTGCATTTGAGCTCTTCTCTCCCACTCACGCGTTCTTTCCACGTGCATTTTGCTTCATATTTAAAAGTCCTTAGCAAGGTCTTATTATTCTGCTGTGGAGTGGATTTCTTTTTCCACAGAATTGTATCGATTTACGTGTTGAGGAAAATAGGTGGGTCAGAGAGAGAGGTCGTGTCATGACAAGTTTCTTTCTAATTGAACAACCATAAAACACCATCCACACGGAGGGAGAAATGGCAAAGGTAAACTCCACTATGGCAGCTCATGCCTGTAATCTCAGCAATCTAGGAGGCTGAGGCGGGAGGATCGCTTGAGGCCAGGAGTTTGAGACCAACCTGGGTAACATAGCGAGACATTGTCTCCACAAAAAGTGTTTTAAGTCGGCCAGGCATGATGGCACATGCCTGTAGTCTGCGACTCTGGAGGCTGAGGCAGAAGGATCACTTGAACCCAGGAGGTCAAGGCTGCAGTGAGCTATGATTGTGCCTCTGCACTCCCACCCGGATGACAGAGCAAGACCTTGTCTTTCTCTCTCCCTCTTTTTTTTTTTTAAGAAAAAAAAAAAAGGAAAAAAGTTAACTATGCCGAAGAGTGATAAACACTGCCCCAGAAAGTTGTGGCTTGTTTGAAAGTGATTAAAATATAGTGAAATGCAAAGGAGGGATCATTGGGCTAACTTAGTGTGCTTTACTGAGAATTGAGAACCCCCGGAACAGTGTGATATCAAGATTGATGAATCTTGTGAGAACCAGTGAGCTGTGCTGAAAAATAATAAAGCCCACCTCATAAATCACACCCAGTGGATCCTCCTGTGAGTGTGAACAACCGTGAGAGCTGCCCCCTGCACGGTCCACACTGCCAGCTAGGGAAGGTGAAACAGGAACCACAACCTCCCGCTCTCCTGACCCCGGAGGCCACCCACTTCCTTCCTCTGCCCCAGCTCTATCTCCCCGACGTTTTGTCATTATTTCCTCTCCTATCAAAACAGAAAACACTTAAGTGTGTGGTTTCCTTTAATCACTAGTAGCTGCTTTATAACTTTCTTTTCACTAATTTTGGAATGATCTCAGACTTTGGTAAGGTGGAGAAATGAGAGGGAGCAGTGCCCTAAATAGTGACTTTCTGAATGTTGCCTTTTGGGAGGTGGAAGGGGAAAGGCAAAGGTCAAATAGGAGTACCCGCCTGGGGTTCTTTCCCAGCACTCCAACCTTTTTCTCCTGAAGAGGGTACTTTCTCTTCTATAAACATGGTATCCTCAAAATGTTTTTATGAATTACTTGCTGTTGTAGCTAAATACATGTCATCCCTAACAGTTGTGCCATAGACTGAGCTTTTAAACCTGTTATACGAAAGGTGTTGCACTCAGCAAAGAGAGGGCGCCATCCAGCAAGGGAATGGGATCCCTGACAGGGAGAAAGCAGCCACGTGGAAAGGTGGGCTCTTTATTTAGATGTCACATGGTATTCCTTCAGCTCGGTGGGAGTTTTGGGGCCAGACTGATGTGAACAAATTCCCCAGGTGTGGGGTTTATGTCATCTTTGTCTTTTCCCCATTCCACCCCAATTAGAATTGAGCTTCTCTGCCTCAAAAAGAGTATTGGCCCAGTTTAAATAGAAGCAGTGTTTTTTCGCCTGGTCCTAGGAGGAAGGTGGCCAAGGGTCTGCTGGAACAGCAGTGCACAGTTGGCTTTTCCTTTTCCTGGGAGTGCATGGGGTGGACCCTCACGGGAGAGTGAGCCTACCCTGCCTGAGGGCCCAGGACTGCATCCTGCCTCCCAGAGGCAGCCAGAGCTGCTCCTCATCTGACCAGTTTCCTCGCTGCCTGTTATCCCACCTCTGCTAATGTGTCCATCACAATAAGTTCCCACCTCTGCTGCTCTCCAAGGTCAGCTCCAAACCAGCCAGTCCTTTCCCCATCCTCTTCTCGGATCTTCTATACAGTATCTGCCTTCTTGAAACTGTCCTCTTCCCTCTGCAACATCTGTCCTGGATTTCCTCTCACTTTTCTCTTTTGAATCCCCTTTGTTGACTTCCCATTCTATCCCTCTCTCCTCCTTACAATTTCTCATAATTGTGCTTTTGTTCTGTTGTTCTTCCAGGCCCATAGTTCGGGCTTTCTTTCTTTTTAAATTTTATTTCTTTTGAGACAGAGTCTTGCTGTGTTGTCCAGGCTGGAGTTGAGTGTCAGTGATCACAGCTCACTGCAGCCTTGACCTTCCAGGCTCAAGCAGTCCTCCCACATCAGCCTCCCAGGTAGCTGGGACTATAGGCATGCACCACAGTGTCCAGCTAATTATATTTTAGTTTTTGTGGAGACAGGGTTTCACCATGTTGCCCAGGCTGGTCTTGAACTCCTGGGCTCAAGCAGTCCTCCCACCTTGACCTCTCAAAGTGCTGGGATTACAGGCATGGGCCACTACCCAGCCCCGACTATCTGTCTAAAGGGTAGATGCAGCTATGAGCATGAGCTTCCTTCTAGGAAGAGGGCGCAAACACAGGGGAACAGATGTCAGGAGGGGAGTCCCTTCCCAGCAAAAGGGCATCACCGCCGTCCTGCTGGTATAGCTTTATAGCCAGTTCCCCTTCTCCTCATGACTGTGTCTGTTCATCCTCCCTGTATCTTGCCACACCCCATTCCCTGCACTCAAGTACACCTCCACTGACATCTCAGAAGCTCTGACAGTAGTTACAAAGCTTTTTTTTTTTTTTTTAGCAGCTGACCCCCCTGTGTTCAGATGGCATCTTGCCCCAAATCCTACTAAGTATCTAAACGACTAAGCAGAACAGTTTTGGGTTTGCCACCCAAGACCCGCTTCTCCCCTCCCCTCCTTGCCCCGGGGATTCTTTGGAAGTTAGAAAGTTCAGAGGAGCACAGTAGGAATTGTTTCTATTGTTTATGCCACACTTAGCTCTCGCTTCCTCCAAAAAGGTGTCCTTGCCCCCGCTAATCAGAACTAGAAGCTCACTCCTGAACTTGGAGAACGCTTCGTGTCATCCTGTGTGATTGTGTGGTCATTGAGCTAACATGGATTCACGTCTCCATCCATGTTATTGGAGGCCGGCCCCTGGCTGCCAGGAGAGGGGCTCACCCACCCTCTGAGCCGTCCAGGGATTGCTTGTGCAGCTGTGGAGCAGTGCGTGTGGGATGCAGCAGCCAGGTACCCGGCCTCCATGTCCCCGGCATTGCTGTGGCATCCTCAGAATCCACGTGCAGTCTTGTTGGAAAGCCAAAAACTCCTCTTCTGCTTCTCAAGTTTGGCTCACACACACTAGCCTAGAGCTTTCATCCCCCAGATTCCTACAACAACCCTGCTAGCATGCCTGCTTCACTCAACTCACCGAAGAGCTCCTGACTCTGGGCTCTGCATTAACATCATCTTTTTTCCCACCTTGTGGAGCTGGCTCCTCAAATCAGGGGTGCTGGGAGTACGTGCGCCAGTAACCAGCCCTAGGTCAGGAATCTCTAGTGCCTGCTCCCAGCAGAAGCACCTCAGGCTGCCCAAATGTTTATTTACCTTTTAACCTTGCCAAATCAAGATACAGGATGGTGGATGGCACCACAGGGAATGGAGGCCCTGACTGAATTCCATTAAGCCACAATTTGGCCACCTAGCTTATCCTGGGAAAGTTCAAAGAGATTTAAAGTTGAACTGAGTAAAGGGACCTATTGCTGAGCTGTGCGGAGGAACCCCCAGCCCCCCTGGGGGTGAGAGGTAGGAGGAGGTAGGTGGTCTCACACTGGTGGGCTTAATACAGGCTCCCACTGTGCTCAAGCCTTGGGCCTCAGCCCTAAACTAGCCGCCCTCTGAGTCTTGGTAGAAAAGTAATGTTAGCCCTCTGGAAGGATGCTATTGATGAGGACTCCCTCTAGTGGGCCAGAGGTAATGGTGGGGGCAGTTGCTGGTGGTTACAGGAGCCCATGTGATTGTTGGGTTCCCACCACTTCTCACCATCTCCACAGCCCCAACCTGAGCCCCCGTGTCTGGATGAGCGCAGTAGCCTCCCTGCTTCTGCTCTTGTCTTCTGACACAGTTCTGTTCAGTCAGCAGAAGGTTTTTGAATATTCATCACCATGCTGTTCACAATAGCAAAGATATGGAACCCACCTAGGTGCGCATCAGTGGTGGACTGGATAAAGCAAATGTGGTACATAGACACCATGGAATAATAGCCATAAAAAAGAACGAGATCATGTCCTCTGTAGCAACATGGGTGCAGCTGGAGGCCATAATCCTAAGCAGGAATGAAAAACCAAATACTGCATATTCTAACTTAAAAGTGGGGGCTAAACATTGAGTACACATGGACATAAACATCAGTGTAATAGACACTGCTCACTACTAGGGAGGGAGGAAGCGAGGCATGGGTGGGAAAACTACTTGCTGGGTACTATGCTCACTACCTGGGTCCAATATACACATGTAGCATTCCTCCACATGTAACCCCTGTATGTAAAATAAAAGCTGAAAATTAAAAAATATATATATATATATAATATATATTAAGCAAACTGGCTAGGCACAGTGGCTCATGCCTGTAATCCCAAGCACTTTGGGAGGCCAAGGCGGGCGAATCACAAGGTCAGGAGATCGAGACTATCCTGGCCAACATAGTAAAACCCTTTCTCTACTAAAAATACGAAAAATTAGCCAGGTGTGGTGGCATGCGCCTGTGGTTCCAGCTACTCGGGAGGCTGAGGCAGGAGAATCTCTTGAACCCAGGAGGCAGAGGTTGTAGTGAGCTGAGATTGCACCACTGCACTCCAGCCTGGGCGACAGAGTGAGACGCTGTCTCAAATAAAATAAAATAAAATAAAATAAAATAAAATTACATATATATATATATGGAGAGAGAGAGAGAGAGAGAGAGAGAGAACCGTGTTAAACCCTCTGCTCTAGACCCTCTAGGATACCCTCAGACTAAAAGCCAAGCCTAAGGGTGGCCTTCTATGTCTATGTTATCCTGACCTCAACTCAGCCCTTTCCCCTGATTCCTGGCCCTTCCTTGTGCCTTTCCCATGCCCAGGCCTCAGTCCGGGACTCTCCACACTTATATAATCCCATAGCCGACCCCCTCACCTCCTCCTAGCCACCTTTTCATGAGATGTGCCCACACACACGGACAATGGCTTAGCTAAGACTCCTCAGCACATTGAAGCAAATCATATCCTAAAGTCGCTAACTCAAAAGCACTGGTCTTCAGAAAAAACTTCAGGTTGGCCGGGCGCAGTGGCTCATACCTGTAATCCTAGCACTTTGGGAAGCTGAAGTGGGTGGATCACTTGAGCTCAGGAGTTCAAGACCAATCGGGGTAACATGGCAAAACCATGTCTCTACAAAAATACAAACATTAGCTGGGTGTGGTGTCGTGAGCCTGTAATCCCAGCTACTTGGCAGGCAGAAGAATTGTTTGAGCCTGGGAGGTGGAGGTTGCCGTGCGTCGAGATCATGCCACAGCATTCCAGCCTGGGCAACAGAGTCAGGGACAGTCTCAAAAAATTAAAAAAACAAAAAAATAAAAATAAAAACAAACTTCAGGCCATTATGAAGCCAATGATTGGGTTCTGGCCAGTATTTTCTTAAAATGAAATAGAATAGAAAAATATCAGAATAGGGATGCAAATTGTCTTATGAAGCTTTTGTTTCAGTGAGTGAGTGTGTGTGTGTGTGTGTGTGTGTGTGTGCTCCTGTATACTGAATCACAGTGAAAATTGTGTTTCTTGCCATGGTTCTTAATGGGTCTTAGATCACAAAAGTTTGAGAAACACAGCTTTAGTAGGCCAATCAGCATGCTTTTAAAAGGGGCCTCAGGCTGGCTCATGCTTGTATTCCCAGCACTTTGGGAGGCTGAGGTGGATGGATCATTTGAGGTGAGGAGTTCCTGACCAGCCTGGCCAACATGGTGAAAACCTGCCTCTACGAAAAATACAAAAATTAGCTGGGTGTAGTGGCACACACCTGTAGTCCCAGCTACTCAGGAGGCTGAGGCAGTAGAATCGCTTGAACCAGGGAGGCAGAGGTTGCAGTGAGCTGAGATTGTGCCATTGCACTCCAGCCTGGGCGACAGAGCTAGACTCCATTAAAAAAAAAAAAAACAAAAAAAAAAGTAGCGGCCCTCAAGTCTAGTTGAATATTCAGAAATCTTTCATAATAAACTCAGGGTGTTCTGTCTGGCTTATGGGTAGGTAATCACACTTATGTCCTGGGCCCAACACTCCCAACATAGGAGTTCTTCAGGAAGTCCCAACCAAAGATAAAATCATCCTTTTTATGTCTCCTCACTGCACAGACTGGAATACCAAACATGTAACTGCCACCTAGCCTCTTAATCACAGTCTAGACTTGAGAAGTACAGTGAAAAAACCTGGTTTCCTCCACTGAAATGATGCTTTCTCACATGTGATACGTTTTGTGGAGCAGCGCTTTAAAGATTCAAGCCAACCACTCTTAAACCTTAAACCTTATTTGGTTTGGGCTAGGGGAAAAGATAGCCCCAGACTCTCTCTAAAGACACATTCCGGAGACTTTCTGCTCTGCTGACGTGGTTCTAACTCCAGGCATTCAGGCCTTCAGCTGTTTAGAGCCATCCGCACTGTTGATGATGGCAGTGACCACTGTGTCTGCCAGTAAGCTGGGGTGCCAAAGGCCTTCTTAGCCCTTCTTGCCTTTTTTTTCTTTTTCTTTTTCTTTTTTTTTTGAGACAGAGCCCCACTCTGTTGCCCAGGCTGGAGTGCAGTGGTGCCATCTTGGCTCACCACAGCCTCCACTTCCCAGACTCAAGTGATTCTCCTGCCTCAGCCTCCCAAATAGCTGGGACTACAGGTTTGTGCCCCCATGCCTGGCTAATTTTTGTATTATTGGCAGAGATGGGGTTTTACCATCTTGGTCAGGCTGGTCTTGAACTCCTGACCTCAAGTGATCCGCCCGCCTCAGCCTCCCAAAGTGCTGGGATTACAGGTGTGAGCCCCCATGCCCTGCCCCTTCTTGCCTTTTTAGAAAACATCTGTGTGAGTACACCATTCCTGGAATGTCCAGATCTTATCTTGAGCAAGCAATGCATAAAATGGACTTGTCTGAAATCACTATTCTTATGCTGCCTGGGATCTCATGGCCAACTGTGTCAACCTCACCTCATCCATTCTTACCTCCAAGTCCTGAACCTTTAGAAAAGCCCAATTTTTATAGCCATAAATGAAGATACAGAACACAAGAGTGGCTTTTTTAATGCCTTAAAGGGGAAATATGAAGTGTGTGGCATTTCCTTAAAAAAAAAAATTGTATTTAGCACAATCTTTTACATATCAAGAGAAGGTAAAGGGTTTATATTGTCACCAAAAACGGGGCTATTTAATCTGGAAATTCTTAGAAGGCTGGGAAGGAATGTGATTAATGCCTTCAAATTATTGAAAGACTCCCTTGGAAGGGTCAAACTCACCCTGTGTGGCAGCCAGCTAGCCTCTTAATCACAGTCTAGACTTCAGAAGTACAGTAAAAAAGCCTTCAGGGTTCCTCCACTGAAATGATGCTTTCTCACCTGTGACATGCTAGGGCAATGTCAGGACCCAGGGTAGGAGGTATAGGAGGCAGATACCAGCCTGAGACAGAGAAAAACTTTCTAACTGCTAAAGAGTTTGACCAGAAAAATAAGCCACCTTGCAAAGGTAGTAGGTTCCCTGTGCCTGAGAGGGTTCCAGCAGAGGCGGCGTGATCACCCACCCTTATAGCAATGGAGGGGCTGAGTTGGGTGATGCCAGCGCCCTAGCTATTAAAATTTATGAGTCATGATTTTGGTCTGGGAAGAAGGCAGAGGTGAAAAATTCTTTATTATTTCCGAAGTAAATGCCGTTGGCTTGAACAGTGTTATTTTGTGGGGTACCTGCTACCAGTGTTTGGGGCAGAAATCACGTGATAAGTTGAACTTTTTGATTCAATCATGCATATTTTGGATAATGTGTATCCTCTGGTAAGATGGATTAATACTTACCCTCTGTTCTCTGTCTGATTAGGGTCATTGGTTTCCTGGAGGCCATTGTTTGCATAAAATTTGGACAAGATCTCTTCTCTAAGACCCAAATACTCTATGTTGTGCTTTGGCTTCTTTGCGTGGTAAGTCATTGCATTTTACCCAAAGGCATTAGCTAAACTCTCATAGTATTGCTTTAAACAGAGGGAGAAGAAAAACCCTCTTGTGTGTCAAAGTTCCTTAGAATTTTATAAAAAGATGTTCTGTTGTAATTGTCTGAGACAGGCCACCAGCCTAATTTCAAGAATAAGACACACCTACACAATATCTGAAATGAGTCACCTCAACAGGTTACAGTCCAGTGCCCTCATCAGGTATACCCCACGTGCATTTACTTCACTCATGGGAATCTGTCTACATGGGCTACACATTTAGGGACTGTCATGAAGGGACAAGGAAGATCACAGTGCACTTTGCTTTCTCATCATCATGCCGTTTACATCTTAACATACATACCATTGCACATGGATTTATATATAAAAGGACATATGGTGATTCAAGGCAATAAAATATGTTTTGGAAGCTAATTCGATCCTGCAATTTCTGCCTTCCAGGCCCATGTTATAACCCAAGTCTGGATATAACCTTCCACTCTGAAGGGAAGAGCCTGGAGGGACGCCGGCCTAAGCCTTGGTTCTTTTGCCCTGGGGCTCTTCCCTCACCTTTCAAATGAAGTAAGATAGCACCCAGTTACACATTTTGTGACTGCCATTCTTTATTTAAATATTTGAAGTTATTATTTTGAAGAAAAGTTCTTATTTTATATTTAAGCTTAAGATTTTTCACTTAGTCTAGAAAATGTATTGGGCTTTCTAAATAATCATAGAACATTTCAGCCATGTGCAAGTAGAGAGAATAGATGGCCCCTCATGAACCCATCATCGGTTATTAACTCAGGGCCAATTGTGTTTCCTCTTATGTTGTACTCACGGCCCCAACCCCTAACTTATTTTGGAACGGATCCACCTTTAATATCTCAGGATGGATCACTAAAAGAAGCTCAGGATGCTTTTTAGGTTTAATGCAACCACCCTACCATTATCATATCTGAAAAAGAATTCACAGTAATTCCTTAATATCATCAAGTACCTAATCAGTGTTCAAATTACTAACTTTTTCTTAAAACTTGTATTTGCTTAACAATGTATTTGAATCCACATTCACCCATCGTGATTGGTTGGCATGCCTTTTAAGTCTCTTAATCCATAGGTTTTCCTTCTATCACTAACCCTCTTTCCCTCGTAATTTATCATTGAAGAAAGCAGCTCTTTTGTCCTATAGATTTTCCCACAGTCTGGATTTTGCTTATTTTTATCCTATTTTGTAATTTAACATATGTCTTTGTCCTCTGTATTTTCTGTAAGTCGGTAATTGGATCTGCAGGCTTAATCACATTTGGGTCTAATTTTTTCTTTTCTTTTCTCTTTTTTGGCAAGACTAACCTTTGTATTTTTAATGTGTCTTTTATCGCCTTTAACAGGATCTATTTTTAGGGTTACTTGTTAGAAATCCTAACTGTGCCAAGGCACAGTGAGCCTGTTCTGTCCTGTTTCATCTTGAACAATAGAAGGGAATAATGATCTCCTTTGTATTTAAACTACAGAATTAATGCCCAAGTATATTTTTCCATGTCAGTGAGACTAAATGTAAGGAATCGGTTAGGGAAATGTGTCAGAAGTGCCCAGAGATTTTCACCATGCTTCTCTCGGCCTGTGCACCTCAAATCTGAATTGTAATAGGACCTGACTGCAGGGGGCAGAGGAGGGTGCCCTCTTCACTGGGTACCAGAGAACCACCTGCCCACAGGGAGGGTGAGATAGGCAGTACTCCCAAGACAAGACAGACTCTCCTCACCACAGCAAATCACAGGCCTCCCAACTGCCTCCTTACCACTGCCCCCCAGGCAGCAGTGACCAGAAAGGTCTTCTCAGGCCACCTACCCAGGCAGTCCTCTCTGGTCCCTGTCTTAGTCCATTTTCTGTTGCTACAACAGAATACCATGGGCTTGGTAGTTGACAGAGAAATTAAATCACATTACTTTATTTGGCTCACGGTTCTAACAGCTGGGAAGTCCAAGAGCATGGTACCAGTATCTGGCAAGGGTCACCCCATGATGGAAGGGTGGAAGGTGGAAGTGAGCATGTAAGACAGCAGGAGGTGGACTGGACTCACCCTTCTTATCAGGAACCCACTCTCACAATCACTAACACACTCCTGTGATAACAATCCCACTCCTTCAATAATAGCATCAATCCATTTATGGGGTGCACTCCTCATGACCTAATCATGTTTTAAAGGCCCCACCTCCCAATATTATTACACTGACAGCTAAGTTTCAACATGAGTTTTGGCAGGGACATTCGAGCCATAGCATTCCACCCCTCACCCCTGCTTCTCACGTACAAAATACATTGATTTCATGCTAGTAGTCCCAAAAGTCTTAACTTGGCCCAGCATCAACTCCAAAGTTCAGAGTCTCATCTAAATCAGATATGAGTGACAGTCAAGGCACAATTCATCCTGAGGTGAATTAATCCCACATGGACACCACCACAGTTTCTGGCCTATACCCTCCAGAGTGGTAGCCCAAGCCACACCAAGGTCCACTTGAGCCACAGCCAAGAAGAACTATGCCAGCCGTGAGTGTGTGAAATCAAACAGGTCATCTACTTCCACAATACAATAGTGGGACAGGCATAGGATAGACATTGCAAATCCAAAAGGGAGAAACAGGCAAGAAGAAAGGGATAAGCAGTCCCAAGTAAGTCCAGAACCCAACAGGGAAACATTACATCTTAAAGCTGGAGAACAATCTCCTTTGACTCCATGTTCTGCATCCTGGCCTGGGGCAGGAGTTGGGCCCCCAGGCCCAGCAGCTCCACCCCTGTGGCTGTGCCGGGTTCGGCCAGTGCTTTAGTTCTTCCAGGCAGGAGTTGCACACTGGTGACCCTACAGTTCTGTGGTGTTGGGGATGACCCTGCTGCCACTGCTCCTCTCTGGTGGCTCCAACCCCACATTTCTCCTTGGCATTGTCCTAGTAGTGACTTTCTGCAGTGGCACTGCCCCTGTGGCGGGTTTTTGCCTAGTCTTCTAGGTAGTTTGTCGCATCCTTTGAAATCTAGGTGGAGGAAGCCATGTCCTCCACAGCTCTTGGATTTTGCATATCTGCAGAATTAACACCACACGGACACCACCACGGTTTATAGCTTATCCCTCCCAGAGTGGTAGCCCAAGCCACACCAAGGCCCACTTGAGCCACAGCTAAGGCAGCCAAGGAGCGCTCTGCTAGAATGTGGGAGTAGAGTCCCTAGGTAGCCCTGGTCAGTGAGCCCAGGGAGGGCACCCCAAGCCTGTAACCAAAAACCATTCTGCCCTCTTCGAGTTCTGGGTCTGTGATGGGAGGGGCAGCCTTGAAGATCTCTGAAATGCTTTTGCTTTCAGGGGTCTTCCGTTTTCTTGGTGAATAGCACCTGGTTTCTTTCTTTCCGTGGTAATCTCTTTAAGAGTCATGTGGCCTTACCCTTAGTGTTTGGAATATGCTTTTTCACTCCTTACATGGCCAGGCTTTGAATATTCCAGATTATTCCATTCTGCTTCCCTTTTAATTATAACTTATCTTTAAGTCATTTATTTCCTCTCGAATTTCATTGTATGCAGTCAGAAGTAGCCACACAGTAGCCTGAATGCTTTGCTGCTTGGCTGTCTTCCACCGGATATCCTAGTTCATTGCTCTTAGGTTGCACATTCCAGAAAGCCTTCAGGCATGGACACAATTCAGCCAAGGTCTTTGCTACTATATGACAAGGATGCCCTTTACTCCACTTTCCAATCCTTGCTCCTCGTTTCCATTTGAAACCTCATCAGAATGACCTTGACTGTTCATATTGCTACCAGCATTCTGGTCATGAACACTTAAGTAATCTCTAAGAAGACTGAGGCTTTCCCTCTTTTCTTCTGAGCCGTCACGAGGATCGCCCTTAATGCTCCCTTTACAGCAATACAGGCTTTTTCTAGCCTGTGCCTCCAAATTCTTTCAGCCTCTACCTATTAGCCAGTTCAAAAACTGCTTCCACATTTTCAAATATTTGTTATAGTAACCACCCCACTTTTTGGTACCAATTTTGTCTTAGTCCATTTTCTGTTGCTATAACAGAATACTGCAGACTAGGTAATTTCTAAAGAAAAGAAATTTATTCCACTCACAGTTTTGGAGGTTGGGAAGTCCAAAAGCATGGCACTGGCATCCAGTGAGGTCATCCCATGGTGGAAGGGCAGAAGGCAGAAACAAGTGCACCAGACAGAGAGGGAAGTGCCAAACTCATGCTTTTTATCAAGAACCCACTCCCAAGGTAACAGCCTGAATCCATTCATGAGGGCTTTGCCCTCATGACCTATCACCTCTTAAAGGCCCCACCTCCTAATGCTGTTAAGTTGGCAGTTAAGTTTCAAGGAGAGTTGTGGCAAGGACATTCAAACCATAGCAGTCACCCAGACTGTAGGGACCCCTCTAATTTCTCTTTAAGTTTTAGAGACTTTCGGTTACTTATTTGACACTTAGAATATACCTCCTTACATGGGTTAGCCTTTGTGTCTGTATGATTGTAACTTATTGAGGACATGCACCATTTCTTATGCTCCCATTGACCTCTGCTTCACTTGGTGCAGACCTCTTAGTCCGGGCTTCATTCACAGACAGTTGCTGAGTGCCCCTCCGTGCTGTGCCTAGGGCTCTAGCCACACAGATAGATGACGATGATAAGATTTACTGATGCCTACTATATGCCAGAGACTATTCTAAGCACTTTCATGAATTCCACATTTGATCTTCACACTTTGAGGGAAGGTATTTTCTTATCCCTCTTCTATAGATGAGGAAATGAAGGCACAAAGAAGCTCACTAACTTGCCCACGGTCACATAGGTAGTTAAGTGGCAGAACCAGGACTCAAACCCAGACATTCTCTCTAGGGAACTGTTCTTCATCACTGCCCTCCAAGGATCTGTGAGTTCAGATGGCAATTAGACATGCAAATTAATTATGTTAATATGTGATAAATACTATAAAAGATTGTGTGCATAAGGCTAAAGGATACTTAGAGCAGCAGACATGCTGGGGGTTAGTGAAGGCTCCTTGGTGATACGTGAGCAGGATTTTTAAGGGTTGCAGTGCATGGCTGGCTTTCCCCCAACCTCCCGGGCCCCAGCTAAAAACCTGGAGGCTGCTTCCTGTCCTCCATCACTCTTCGAATCAGCAAGTCACTAAGCTCTGTTAATTCGACAGTGTAGCTGAACTCCATCTCCTCTCCATTCCCACTGCCCCTGCGGCTGTCAGAGCACCCATTTTCTTGCCGTTCTGCCCTCCAAATCCATTCTCCTTGCTGCTGTCAAAATGATCTTCCAAATTCAGAACTCAATCTCTTTCTCCTGCTAAGAATCATTCTCTCTGGTTGGGGGCTTGAGAGGGCACAATAACACAATCTTTTTCCCCACCTGAGTTAAAAAATAAGTAAGAGATAAGCAAGATAGAGGAAAGATATGGGGATCAGAGTAGCATCTTCATTACTGAGAATTCACCTTTTTCAGGAAATGCTGGCTTCTTTAGAGTCACCAGTCAAGGTGTGACTCCTCCCCAGGGAAGGAGTGAGGGGTGGAGGGAAGGAGTGAAGCTTCCTCCACACAGGAAGAAACTTCAAGAAGGAAGAAGGCCCCCCACCACGAAACCTCCCAGATGAATTATGAAATCTGCTCGTGTGTTCAGGACCTTCATAGTGGGAGCATGCCATCACATCTGCCCACGTGTACTCTATTCTCAGGCTGCACTTATCTGCTGGTAGTTACCTAAACAAGTCATCCTTTCAGACTTCTTTTTCCCTTCTCATGCTGTTTTCTCTGCCTGATCTGAAAGACTTTCCCTGCCTTATCTACCTGGTGAAACTTATACCCCAAAACCAACTTAAACATATGCCCCCCATGAAATATGCTCTGACTTCCAAGGCAAGTAGATAGCTCCCTCCTTGGGACCAGTAGCGCTTTGTACGTAACTCTCAGTTCTAACCCCAGTGCAGTGGAATTTGTTTTGTTTCTATCTGTCTTCTCCACACTGCACTCCTTGCTCAGAAAGAATAAGTTGAAGTCATCCTTTTGGCCCCACTGTCTCAAGCACAGTGCCTGGTGCACAGGAAGTACTCGGCAGCTTCGTGGAGAATAAAGGAATGAGTTCAAGAAACAAAGACTTGCGACATACAGGTGACCAGTGGCCGGGGGACAAACATACAAAGACAGGAAGCTGTGAGAGTGCCCAGCGGCTCACGAAGGTGGTGACGTGTTTGAGGAGTGACAGTGAAGAGAGCGAGTTGGATGAAGAGTAGGACAGGGTCCCCTGCTCAGGAAGGGCTTTGTGCGGCTGTAGTTGGAGCCCCAGTGATTTTTAAGTGGAGAAACAATGTGGTCTGGTCTGTGTCTCATGGAGAAACACCATGGAGGCTGGGAGAGTCTAGAGGGAAGATGGGTTGGGGGCCGAAGGTGCAGTCAGAGGTGCTGCCAGGCCTACTTGACAAGTAACCGAAGCTGAACCAAGGCAGAGGCATTGAAGATGCAGAGGAAGGGCTGGATCTGAGAGTTGTTTAAGGAATCCGCTCAACACGATGCTGTTCCTGTTGTGATCACTGGGAGGGCACTTGAGTGCCACTCCAAAGGTTCTAATTAGTGCCACTGGGTGGCCACTGGTGCTAGTGACAGATTGGAGGATATAGGAGAAGCCCATTGAAAGGAGGAGGTGAATTTGGTTCAGGGGATTTGGGTTTGAGGAACCTTTAGAATTTACAGGTGGAAGTGTCCTGTTTGATGGGAAATTCTAATCTGTCAGTAACACTGGGAAGATTTATTTCCATGTTGGTGGAAATAAAATACTTGGGAGGAGCCCATGTGGAGGGCGCGGTTGGAGTCCTGGGATTAGGTTACGAGCTCAGGAAACATGCCTCTGGGAGAGGAGCTGACTGAGGCTGGGATTCCTTAATAAGACGTCAGGCCAGGGACGATGAGCAGGATTTTGAAGACAAGCAGAATCTCTGATTAGACTTACCAGTGATGAGACATGAGAGAGGGACCTGGCCTGAAAAGAGGCCCTGAGACGGGATGATTAGGGGTCTCCACTGCCTGCCTTTAAAGAAGAGCAGAAACAAGGTCCTGGCACTTTTTTTTATATTCCTGACCTTTATTATAAAGAGCAAGATTGATCTCAGACTTAGGAGTAGAGGCGAACATTATTAAATAAGAGAGCTTCAAGTTACACTGTGATTTCTGCACCACTCAGAGAAGCAAAGCCCCTAATTACTCCCCTGGCCTGGTAAGAGAGCGCACACGGAGGAGCTTGAGATTAATGCAGAAGCAAAGATCCCGGGTGCTGGTTAGTAAGCTTTTCCAGGAGCGTGGTTGTCTGCTCGGCTGTCATTAATTTGAATGCTTATTACCATAATGAAGCCAAGCTGGGGTCCTGCGCTCTCGTTGCCGCCAGCCCCCGTGGTCCTGGACAGCCTGGCTGTCATCCCATGTAGTTTCTTCTCGCTCCCCTGCCCTTTCTTTAAACGACGTGTGCAATTGCTATTTTAAATCTGAGCCTTGACATTTTCAGTGGGTACGTGCCTAGATTTTCACAGGTGTGATTGCAAACCTGTAAATTACCGGCTTCCGTTTGCTGGGACAAGTGTAAAATGGGCCTCTTTGTACGCAGGTGAAGTAGATTTGGCAATCACAACAGACCCTCTGTGTGACCATTGTGATGATAAGCACCTTTCCTTCTCCACTTGCCTGCCTGCGGTTTGCCGCTGGAGGGAGCGGCAGCTGCCACTGCCTGCCCTACTGGGCCTGGGGCTGGGGAAGGGAAGAGTACCGCGTGCCTGCCCTCTGGTGGTCAGAGTTTGCAATGACACTTCTAGTGGAGGGACCCGCCTCCCCACAGCCCTCTGGTTTGGGGAGGTGGAACCTAACCCCCCTCCCCGCTGTGTGAAACCCAGAATGTCCTGTTTTGCTCTTTGTAAGGGGCCTAACGCATACACAGGCTTACACTCTGCAAATCATCTCTAGTCCTTCCCACTCTTTCCATGCCATGAAAATGACACACTTAACGTTGGTATATATAAGAAATCTGGGCAAGCATTAGAGTATGTTAAAGGTTGGAAGTCATTTTCACTTTGTAGTTTTAATGTATTCATTCGTGGCCTAATTTTTTGATGGATATGAGATTTTTAAAAAATCCCTTTGGGAGGCCGAGGCAGGCAGATCACGAGGTCAGGAGATCGAGACCATCCTGGCTAACACGGTGAAACCCCATCTCTACTAAAAATTAGCCGGGCGTGGTGGCTGGTGCCTGTAGTCCCGGCTACTCGGGAGGCTGAGGCAGGAGAATGGCGTGACCCGGGGGGCGGAGCTTGCAGTGAACCGAGATTGCGCCACTGCACTCCAGCCTGGGCAACAGAGGGAGACTCGGTCTCAAAAAAAAAAAAAAATTCCCTAACCTGTAGGTATATGCCAGTTTGCACATGGGTTTAATAGGAAATGAACCAGTGGCGTTGCTTGTGCTTCTCATTCGCTCTCCACGCTGCCACTGTTCCTGCTTCCACGTAACTGGCACGGAAGAGGATGGCTAGCCGGAGTGTTGCTCTCCTTTCTTTTTTGGAACTAAGATGGCACTGTGTATCCAGCAGCTACCAGGAAATGTCACTGATAAAGGAACTGGGCCAAAGCTAGACTGCAAGCTGCCATGATGAGAATTCACAGCCCCTGCCTTCCCACCTTACCACCAGACTGTGGCCGTGAAGAGGGGAAGTTGCTGCTGTTTGCTATTCCCATGATGCTTTTCGTCCTCAGGGATGGATACGTGGATGGAGAAATAAAGCTATATAGGCATAAAGCCAATATTTGTATCAATAGCCATCCCTTAAACTCAGATCCGGGGGTTTCAAGAGACCTGAGTTCCAGCTCCAATGTTCACCTCTCTGAGCTTTCATTCTTCTTCTGGAAAATGAGAGGCAATGGAGTTAATGGTCTCTGAGGTGACCTTTTGGATCTAAAGTTATGATTCTTAGAACCAAAGTTATTTCCTTGAGAAGGTCCTCCATGCTCTCACAGCTGTCCCCACAGTTGGTGCAAGATGATAGGGGTCCAGGAAAATGACAGGTGCCCAGGTGTCCACGGGAAATGCAGGGGGAGAGATGGAGGCTTGACAGCCGGGATGGCTTGATGTGAATGGGTTTCTAAAGCGAGGAATTCGGAAGGAACAGACAGTTACCTTGTTTTGTTCTGGTTGCTTTGCTTGCAGTGGGGAAGGTGAGGCTGGGGAGATTCATGGCCCTGCTGTCCCTGCTCGCCCCCCCTCCCTCCCACCTTTGGTATGCAGTCTAGGCAGCCAGAGACTTTCCCCAAGCTTTGATTTTTTTGACATGTTTTGAAATTTTGGATTCTTGTCTATGCTTTTCTTTTCTTAAATTGGGGTATAATTTAGGGTGTGGGGGCAGGCCGAGTGGGTGGCGCAAGTGTGGAGTAGAGGTTGTCCCTGCCTCTGGGCACCCACAGGCCACACCCTCCTCATTCCACTCAGGGCCTTACAGAGCATCTTTATTTTCTCTTTGTTTTCCTATCCATATAACCAAGAAAAACAAAAACTGGGGTCAGAGTAGGGTCACTGACACTCAAAAGCCTGGAAAAGCAAGGGCAGCCCTGTGCCGCTGAGCTCCCCACCCTCTGCCCCCGGAGTGTTTGTCCTTGGGCCCTCAGGGCCCGTTGTGACCTCTTCCCCCTAGAAGCTGACACACTGAGTCCTCTTAGCGCTCTCATGTGATGAGGAAATCGGGAGAGGATGGGCCCTGAAAATCAGAACTAGAACATAGAATCCTCTATGTCTTCTTCAACAGAACCTGCAAAGCTATCAAGAAAACGCATCCCACCATATCCCACATCTGAAAATGGTCTTTCTTGGTTTCTGATAGTAGAGTCACAGGTAGTAACTGTGGTCTCATCATAATCTTTGTTGTCAGAAGCTTTGGGTGTGCACCCTCCCCTTGAGGTCTGATCTCCGCCATGTCCAGCCATTTTGTAACCTGCGTCCAGACGGCAGCAATGCATTGAGCCGTCCTGCATTAATTCCCATTGAAATCCCGAAGTTCTGGGCAATTGAATTTTTTTGTGCAGCATCATTTTTTTTCTCTTCCAGGCTTTCACCACTTTCCTCTGTCTGTACGGCATGATTTGGTATGCAGAACACTATGGTCACCGAGAAAAGGTATGGAAGGAGAGGCAGGGATGGCCTTTGTTTAAAATAATCACCCCGGGCTCGGCAGGTTAGCTCAGAGCACATGCCTGTAAGGATATGGCGAGGCGAACACTGAGGTCAGGGCCTCCAGTCCTGCCACTGCAGAAACTGCATGTCGTAACTCATTCCCTAGCAGTTGCTGGCCCTGCTTGTGACTGCTCTGTTCAGTAGATCAATATTTTTATCTAACTTTTGTTAGATAAAAAAATGTTATGTTTGTTTGGAGGAAAAAAAAAAGTGATAGGAAAGCCGTGGACTGGCTTTTGGAAGCTGGGTTTTCTCCCCAGCTCTTGAACTGTGTGGAGGCCTCTTCCTGTGTTCCGGCCTATGGCCCTTCTGCGCAAACGCTTGCCCTGACCTTCGTTTAGCAGATATGAGGACACAATAGAAAATAGACATGAGTGACTTTAAGACACGATGGCAGTCTGGCAGACAGTAATATTTTTTTTCAGTAAAAATAACAATTTCATCCTTTACTTATACCTTCAGTCTAAAGAACTTAAGACATGTTGTGGAAGACTGATTCTGCATCACCCGGGAGAGGAAAGAACCTGGTTTTTATAGCCGAGAAACATAAGCACAGGGAGGTTCTGTCACTTGCCAGTGATGATCCCAGCCTGGGAGAGGCAGGGACGCAGCGTGCTCGCCTTTTTGCCCTGCCACTTCTCCCAGGGAGTTCCTGAAATTCCTGCACTAAGCCTGTCTCTCTCCCTAGACCTACTCAGAGTGTGAAGATGGCACCTACAGTCCAGAGATCTCCTGGCATCACAGGAAAGGGACAAAAGGTATCTTCTTGTTCGTTGTTTAAAATTTTACTGGGTCCTTGAGATGTGAAATTATTAGTTATTCTTTGAGTGGAGATGATATAAGCCTTGAAGGGTCTCAGGCCTACCCATTGAATGTCTCCTGTCACTTATTAAGAAGCATGCAATGGCCGGGCATGGTGGCTCATGCCTGTAATCCTAACACTTTGGGAGGCTGAGGCGGGTGGATCATTTGAGGTCAAGAGTTCGAGATCAGCCTGACCAACATGGTGACACCCTGTCTCTACAAAAAATACAGAAATTAGCTGGGTGTGGTGGCGGGCACCTATAGTCCCAGCTACTTAGGAGGCTGAGCCAGGAGAATTGCATGAACCCAGAAGGCGGAGGTTGCCGTGAGCTGAGATCATGCCACTGCACTCCAGCCTGGGCAGCAGAGTGAGACTCTATCTCAAAAAAAAAGAAAAGAAAAGAAAAAAGAAAAAGAAACGTGCAAAATGCTCACAGGATCTGAGTGAAAAACTTGGTTTGTAAGAAGAGGCTCCAGGTAGCTCTGCCCTTCGTGCGGGCCCCACACTGTTTCAAGCACCCTGATGGGAACGTTCTCTTGGCTTTCATCATGAGTGAACAGGAAGAATTGTATATCCGGCCAGGCGCAGTGGCTCATGCCTGTAACCCCAGCACTTTGGGAGGCCATGGCAGGATCATTTGAGGCCAGGTATTTGAGACCAGCGTGGGCAACAGAGCAAGACCCTATCTCTACAAAAAGCTTAAAAAATTAGCCAGATGTGGTGGCACATGCCTGTAGTTACAGCTACTCAGGAGTCGGAGATAGGAGGGTCACTTGAGCCCAGGAATTCGAGGCTGCAGTGAGCTGTGCTTGCACCACTGCACTCCCACCTGGAAGACAGAACAAGAACCCTGTCTCTTAAACAAAAACAAAAAGCAAACAAACAAACAAAAAAGAATTGTGTATCAGAAGGAAAAGGCTTTCAAAAGGGGGATCATTTTAATGGCATTTATTCAAGAGGCAGAGCAGAGCAGTGTAAGAGATTTCAGTCGTGTAGTTAGGGAGCCTCCACTGGCCTCTAAGGATCGCTTTGGGAAGATTTGGGGCCACTTGGTTATTTCAAAGAATTAGACATGTAGAATAATGACATTGAGGTGACTTCATTGGACAGTAATTCCTTGTCAATTCTTATAAGCTGATTGGGAAGCTTGGCTGAGGAAAGAAAATTACAAATACTAAAGACTGAATTTTAGTTCACAAAATTGCTCAGAGAAACGGTGGGCCAATGGAGAAGAAAGCGCTCTGTTGCAGTCATTCTCCAAAGTTCTTTTGGCATCAGGTTCATTAAAGATCTCCCAGGGGAGATACTAGCATACACCCTGCTGAGTTGCTGGCCGCCCTTTTGGGGAATTTCTCCTGAATCACGGAATTGATCAGTGAGCGACCCGTTGTGAAATCTGATAGAGATGGGCAGAGGAGCTCCCCAGGTATCTTATTTAGAACCATGCCCTTACAAACAACCTTGGCACTCACAGGATCTCCACTGAAAAGAAATAAGCAGTAGTAGAGATGTATTTACTAGGTGGAATAATAAAAAAAAGAAAACAAACAAAAACAGAAGTCTTCTGAGTGGGGAAAGAATCTCTTAGTCTAAGCCAAATGCTACTTACAGTGGAGACAGTAACTCTGGTAACTTTTTCTTTGTTGGCAGCCTCAGGTGGCGATTTCCTATGGGGCTGGATCAGAGCCCTGGGGCAGAGAACCCTTTGACTTGGCCTCTAGGCCAAGCAGGGACTGACCACAGGCTCAGCTGGAGGGCAGAGGCTGCCCAGTGCCCTCCATCATGGGCAGCAGGGGCCTGAATTGTAAAGATGTTCTCCAGATCAAGTGGTAGAGGGCATGAAATAGCTCTGATTTTATAGTGTCAAGAATCTTTCCCGACATCGGGTTTAGAAGGTGGTGTGGAGCGGGTGAAGGGATGGAAACCCTTGGTTGCAAGGCAGGATGGGCACTGCATGGTGTGTGTTCTAATTGCCCCTCGTTCGGGCTTCCGTTTCACTTGTGCTCTCACTTCTGGTCCTCACCATCATGACCATGTCCATCATACACAGGGCAGATGTACACACGCTTCAGGAACCACCCAGACTTTGGGGGGCTGTTGCGTTGAACCCCGTGCCGGGCGTGTGCTCCTTCAGTACTAGTTCTTGGAGAGCCTCGCCTTCATTTGTGAATGAGGCCACTAGGGGGCGTGCACGTATCAGGGAAGAACCTGTTCCCCGGGAAGCCTAGGGTGGTCTGGAAAGGGACAGCCACCAGTCTCCAGAGCCCAGGGTGACGGTGTGCTCTGATTCCTTTGGCCAGGTTCTGAAGACAGTCCACCCAAGCACGCAAGCAACAACGAAAGCCATTCTTCCAGGAGAAGGAATCGGCATTCCAAGTCAAAAGTCACCAATGGCGTTGGAAAGAAATGAAAAACCCTGGTTAATCAAAGATGTTCCAGAGTGCCTAGAACTGAGAGGGAAACGGAACTCATTTGGATCTCCCTGTGAGGAGGTCGAGGCGCACAGGGCAAGCAGGAAGAGGCGAGGGCACTTGGGGGTCATTATTTGAGATCGTAAGTCTTGTTTCCCACAGACCTGGCCGCGTCAGGCAGCTCATCGCCTGGGGGCCTTTGCCAACGTGGGGTCTCTTCTAACTTCAGCACTTGGCATGCGGTCACCGGTAGCAGTGCGGTGTGTTGGAGGGAAACGGTAGCTATTCCTTACCAGTTGCCAACAGCAGCTCCTCGCCTGCTGTATCGTGGATGCAGCATAAACATCTTCCTTCAGACAAGGCATTAACCCCATGGTTAATGGACTGGTCGCCAGTTTCTATTTTATTTTTATGAATCTACCTTTCCATTGATTGATTTAAGTTCAGGCCACTTTTCTGTCTTTTATTTGGTTACTGTTGTTATTTGTTTTTAAGTTAGGATGCTTTTTAACAGCCTTTAGAAGCCACTGCTGAAATTGACATTGGGGGAAGGGTTCCCCTTCCTTCTAGAGCAGAAAAGGGAGACAAGTGTTGCATTCCTGTTTGGTAACCTCAGTCTCCTGTAAGACCTTCTACCACATGGCGAGTGTACACCAATCAGGAGAGGGTAGCTGCCTGCATAGGAGCCTTGCTTCCGATTATTCCCTTCCCAATGTTATTCATCCGGACTTATCCACAGTGCACAAAAGCAAACCTGCTGGAGAGGCAGTGAACACCACAGCTTCTCCCCAGCCAGGTGCCTTTTACATCGGGTTTGTTCTCCTTCCATGGTGTGTTGCTGACATTGTCACTGAGTCCCATGTGAGGTGCTGGTGAGTATTACCTTTCATCTGTGCCATGCTCTAGAACCTTGACCCTGATAGTTCACCACCTCTGATGGATCCCTGTTTTAAATAAAACAATTCACGTTAAAGCCTATCAAAGGTCTGTCTGTAAAATGCTCATTTTCTTGCATCCTACTGGCATCTTCCATTGATTGTAAGCAGTCAGTGTGTTTTTCAAGTGACTTTACGACAGTATATATGTGTTTTATATAGTGAGAAGAAAAAAGAAAAGATGTGCATTTTAAAGGGCTTATGGATATATATGTCCTACTTCTTAGACTTGCCAAGTGACCAACAGGAAATGAACAACATAGTCATTGTTTTTTCCTGTGGTAATGGTTTCCAAGTTGGATTTTTTTTTTCTCTGACAAGAGGCCAGTACCCAGTTGATTAGCTTACAAATACCAACTCACTGAAAGTAATCTCTTTTGTTCCCTCATTTCACAGAGCACAAAGGTTCGTTTCGATGTCTCTTCTTCTTTAAGGAAATCTTTAACCATAGAAGTGTCATGTTTTTCTTTTTCTGCAAAAGAATTCTGAGATGAAGGGGTTGAATGAATCATGCCAGCCAGGGTCACATCCTGTCCTCGGGGGGCCCAGGGCTCAATAGGAGATTCCGCGGGAGTGGAGAAGCATCAGTGGCAGCTCCGCTGCCTTGGCAAGTGAGGGGTTTGGCCGTGATGAGCCTCAGCTCCAAGCTCTCAAATGTCCTCCAGCCAGCATCCGCCTGCTTCCCACAAAAGGACAGAAGAGAGGCAAAGTGCGTGTTTTATAAAACCTGCCTGCACTTTTATAACCCATCAAAGAGGCCATTTTTAAACATAGGTACAATTTAAACGTGATTGTACTTTGCAAATAAATGTCTTTTGTTTCATCCTGTGTTCTGTATCTCTAAGCATGACATACTTGTGCCCATTGGACACCTGTCTCTTCTTTCTCGTGCCTGTGGTGCCTCACTGAGTGTTTCCGGGTTCATTTTCCAGGAGCGCTGGGCCTGACACTTTCACACCCGTCTGACTGTAGCCTTGGCCCAACTGATGGAGCACGTGTGCTTCCTCCGCGGCCAGCCTACAGGAGGCAGCTGTTTCGCAGGTGGTGAATTCGACTTTACTGTGGTGTTGTGAAGAGCAGGGTGCACAGGAGACAATTTTTTCTCCATGGCTTTGTAAGAAACAGCCAGGAAGGTCCTCAGATACTTTCCATGCCCTTTCTTTGAGTTGAAACTTTCTATTTCCATTCAGTAAGAGCTCTTTACTATAGTACTTACAAAACCAGTGCTTTCCATGGCTGGCCGGAACCACAGCTGCCATTCCTTTTAGAAGCCATACTGCTGGGTTTGGTCTACTTTTTTCACCATTTGTATGGAAATAGACCTCACATTGATGGAAATAGAATGCATGTTTCAGAATCATCATTCAATATCTGAAATGATTTGATTGTAAATGATCTCATGTCCTCTGTTTGCAAACCTCCCTCTTAAGAGACAACGTTGTTTTGGACCGAAAGCATGAAGAACCGTTTACGTGTTTTTCCTTAAGTAGCATTGCACTGAGTGTTAGGTTCTTTTCCTTTTTTTCGTCCTTGGTCTTCCCAAAGCTTCTTCCCACATTTCTTGTGTCTGTTTTCACCATTCAGAGAAACCTTGGCCAAACCACTCTCACAGCAATGCTAGGATGTTTCATGGACCTGTTAAGCATTTTGATGATTAAGACATCCTACCAATGCCAGTCTTATTTTCACTAGGACTCTGCTTCTACAGTAAACTCCTATGGTGCTCACCCAGGAGAAAATAAAATTAGTTCCCAAATACAACAGGTTCAGCCTTCTTGGTCTTCCCTCAGAAGCCACCGTGTAGCACCCCGGAGTGATGCCTCTTTATGCCAAGGCCCACCCTTTGGAATTGGGAGGGTTTCGGGTAGAATTCTGCACTTACAGAGGCCCTCGGGGTCATTGAGAAGTGGAGGAGGTTGAACACAGAAGGGGAAGCTGAACACAAGGTGGGGAAGAAAAAATGTAACCATGGGCAGCCAGACTGAAGCTAGCCCTTTAAATATGGGGTTGGGGGGGTTAACATGCACACTCTCTGGAATGTGCTCAGTGACTGCTGCAGAGTTCCTGGGCCCACCCTAATGTTTACCAGGTGGGCATTGTTTATATGGTTCTTATTGTTATGACAACTAGAAATCCCACAGTAGACTAGATAGTGCTCCATACCATTTCCCATTTATAGGATTGAAATCAAGATGTAAGGAGAGCTGGCCGGGCGCGGGGCTCACATCTGTAATCCCAACACTTTGGGAGGCCGAGGTGGGTGGATCGCCTGAGGTCAGGAGTTTGAGCCTGACCAATATGGTGAAACCCCATCTCTACTGAAAATACAGAAATTAGCTAGCATGGTGGCGGGCGCCTGTAGTCCCAGCTACTTGGAAGACGGAGACAGAAGAATTGCTTGAACCCGGGAGGCGGAGGTTCCAGTGAGCCGAGATTGCGCCAGTGCACTCTCCAACCTGGGCGATGGGCGAGACTATCAAAAACAAAACAAAACAAAACTGTAAGGAAAGCTAAGACGTCTGTCAGTGTTCCATTACGTAGTACACCTCTTTCCTTCACATGCGTGTGCACATTCCCAGGATTATATCAGAGATTTGGTTCTTTGCAAGGGTCAGTATCAGTAATGGCTGAGACTGGTGGGCTGCAGTCACGTTGCTATGCCATAAGAGGTTTTTACAGCATTTCCCTTATCACACTTTATTCTGACCTGATGATGGGCCTATCTCAGGTGAAGATTGCAATAGTTTCCTTAATTGAACTTTGGTATTTGATGCATTAAATAAATATGGTTTTCCAATTTTGCTATCTTCTGTGAATTTAAAGGAATTATTTCACTGATGTCTACCAAAGAAGAGAAAAAACAGTTGGATGTGAACTTTTTTTAGTTTGTAGGAATGCTGAATTGTAAAAATCTTCCTTTTCTTCCATGTTCACTAAAAAATGCCTTTAGTCCATTTCAGAAAGTTCATCTGTGACTTGGTCTACTCTGATATCCCCTTTCCTGCAGCTTGTTAGGTGGAATTTTGAAGCTGCTTTTCCTGCAAAGAGATACTCGTTGTCACAGTCTAACAGTGTTCAAGGGTTTGCAACAGGTCCAAGTACCTCCAAGGCCTCACAGGGCTAAGCTGAATTTATCCCTTGTAATAATACTCTGATACTCATAATACTCTGGTTGAAGCCTGGTCTCTACCTCCATATTCAGTACACCTGGCTGGGGAGGCGGGTGACAGCAAGCTTCCTGCCTGCTTTCCTGGCAAAAAGGACTCCTAAGCTCCAGCATTGTTGTCCTCTTGGACAGAGAGGAGAAGGGTGTTGGCAGATCCCTTCCCCTCTCGTAACCCCAGTGAGGACAGTAACATCATTCAGAACATAGAATTTACCCAAGGGTTTTGCTTTCACAGCTGATGCAACCAACCACCCAGCCTCTTTAAGTGATCTGGGCTCGCGCTTGTACTTCTTGTGCCCGGGAGTTAATTGCTGGTTTTTCTTTGGTACTGGAACGCTCAAGACATCACCCTGGCCAGGGTCTGCAAACTGTGGGCACCGACAGTGCCCTGCGGTGGCAGGAAGATTTGCTCAGAGCTGCGACCTCCTGCCCCTTGGTGCAGTCATCCTGGGGCGTCAGAGCCTGGTGTTCCAGCGTAGGGTGTAGCCCCTTTCTGGATGCTGAGTAAAGGAGACTCTTGTGGCTTTACAAACCACAGGAAATGAAGTTTGTCTGTCTTTAAAAGAAAATTGGTTTTCTAACATTTGAGACTAAAAAAACCAAAATACTTCATTTTCGTGTCTGAAGTATACACACAATAGCTTTCATTAGAGAGTCAAATTACAGGCAAGGTTTATGTAACAATCCATACTGGAAATCTGGGCTGTAAGCCTGACTGTTCCCACCCGCCCGACAAAGGGCTGTTTGGGCTCATTCTCATCTCTCCAACTGCATACGTCATGGACTGATTAGGTATTTTATGGGTGCAGCGTGGGAAAGGCTTAAGAAAG
Source organism: Chlorocebus sabaeus (assembly GCF_047675955.1). Classification (NCBI taxonomy): domain Eukaryota; kingdom Metazoa; phylum Chordata; class Mammalia; order Primates; family Cercopithecidae; genus Chlorocebus; species Chlorocebus sabaeus. The sequence goes on from NC_132911.1 coordinate 100,120,768, forward strand.
ATCTTCAGCTTTCAAAATGTTAGGGATCCTCCACCTCTCTTAGAGTGGATGAAATCCAGACCAGGAGCAGGGGAATGAGTTCACTAGGGCCACTACTAACATGACTTCCAGACAGAGGCATTCAGAGAATTGGAGCCTTCAAAACACCCCTGTGTGGGGCTCTCCGCACCCCTTCCCTCTCATCCCTGAATCTTCTCAGCAGCCCAGCCGTAGTAACACAAGCTTGCACACAGAGCACATGGCCAGGAGGGGCCGGAGGGGGAGCCGCCAGAGCAACACAGCCTGAGGCTCTGTGCCAGGCTCTTTCCCTGGATTCTTGTGCACATGTCTTACTCCCATCAGCAGACCACAGCCCCATAGATCCGCACTGGCCCCAGAGCTGGCAAATGGATGGCAAGGAGCTAGTTTCCTGGTGACCGCCACACCTTTGCTCCTCCTCCTTGGAAGGAGACTCAGATGTCAGGTGCTTGCTTGATTAGAGATGGCCACACCTCCAAGCCACTCTTCAGATGACTCTGGGGGTGGTTGGCTGGTTGCGTGCTCTGTGGACGAAATAACTGGTGTTGGCCTTCATTGTCTTTTGTGTCCTGTGAGTAGACAGACTCCGGCCTCGACATCCCTGTGTTTCTGTGGCCTGAAGTCAGTCGAGATGCCACCCTTGAACGGGGTCCCCATACTCCACGTGGGTTCTTTCCCAGTGTTTTGACACATTCTGCAAACTGTTGGAAGGCAATTTCTCTCCCCTGTAGCAGCTCCCTCTGCCCTCAGGAATGTGATTTACAATCTGACGAGGCCATAAACCTCTACTTTTCAGGTCTGAAAAACAGCAAAGTATGGGAAAGAATGTAAATTATAAATACTGAATTCCTATGGTCAGCAATAATGGAATGGCCTGGGTGGGTTATTTTTTTAATATGGTATGCATATGGCTTTAATTTCTAAGGGGTTGGGTCCTCCCCCACCGCTGTATTTCTTGGGAGAACAGATAACAGCAAAATGTCCTGCTGTGATACAGTGTTTTTCCAAAATGAAAACATAGCATTTTTCTGATGACTCACTGGTCAAATACTTTGAAATGCCACTCTTCGTGGAGGGGGATGGGATGGTAGGTGACAGTGACATTTCCACACTTACCACCTTGGTGATCTGGTGTCTCTCCACCCCAAAATAACCCCCAATGTTCTCACTTAGCAACCTCCTCCCACCCCACCTCAACTTTTCTAGGAGGAGGTTTTCGTATAAGATTTTTGAAATTCTCTTCCCATCTCTCTTATCAGTCAAGGCTCTGCTCCCTAACTGGGAACAGACTTCTGATTGCCGCCACGAGCAAGAAAGACAGCCACAAAGCAAAGAGGCTGTGAAGGTCTGAGTTTCCATTCCAGCGGTGGGTCAGCGCCTGGCTTAGATTTCACACCCTGGGCAGCAGCAGCCCCGGGCTTTGCTGAGGTGGGAAAGAGCCGCCAATCACCGCGTGAATTCCTGCTGCTGTTCTCAGACCACAGAAGCCAATGTGTGGTATTGCTGTGCTGGTGTTCAGCATTTTCCCCCTTAAACCCTCCCTCGTCCCAGTTCAAAATGATGGGTGAAAGCTGAAAAAACACCCAGAGCCCAAAATTCCCAAACTCTTATTATAACAGCCCATGCCTGCCGCAGCATCTATGAAAGTGAATAGGGCCGTGTCTTTCTTGGTGTGGTCAGTTAAGTATGCTGACGGTGGAGGAGTGTGCGTGAGAATAGGATGCCTGAAATGGCAAACATATCCACCCACAGAAACACATAATCTCACAAACACCTATTCACTCAACACTCACCCTTTGTGTCTTCTGCCGCTTTCTGTGGACCACAGTTGAGTCACAAAATCCCAGGCTCAGCTTGAGTGCAATCACAAATGTATCCACCTACAGAAACACATAATGTCACAAATACCTATTCACTCACACACTCACCCTTTGTGTCTTCCTGTCGCTTTCTCTGGACCACATTTGAGTCACAAAATGCCAGGCTCAGCTTGAGTGCAAGGCTAGCCAGACCACACGTAGGGCATGAAGGAGAGGCCGTTGTGGTTCTCAGTAACATCCACGTATGTTTATGCTTTGGCCACCCAGATCACCTCAGCTGCAGGTCCATTCATCAATACTGTGTGTCTGCCAAAGAGTTTCTGTTTATGTACATCTAAGACATTTCAACAGAAAGGAGATAAGCCCAACACCATTATCCGTTAAAAAAAAAAAGTATGCATCTTGTTCCCACTTATAAGTACCCTTGGCCAGGCGCGGTGGCTCATGCCTGTAATCCTTGCACTTTGGGAAGCTGAGGCGAGTGGACCACTTGAGGTCAGGAGTTCAAGACCAGCCTGGCCAACATGGTGAAACCCCGTCTCTACTAAAAATACAAAACATTAGCCGGCCATGGTAGCAGGTGCCTGTAACCCCAGCTACTCAGGAGGCTGAGGCAGGAGAATCGCTTGAACCTGGGAGGCGGAAGTTGCAGTGAGCCAATATCGCACCACTGCACTCCAGCCTGGGTGACAGAGTGACTCCGTCTCAATAAATAAATAAATACCCATTAAGCAATGGGTGTACATGGACATACAGAGTGAAATAATAGACACTAAAGACGACAAAAGGTTGTGGGGGAGGGTTGAGAAATTGCCTGTTGGGCACAGTGTCACTTTGGGTGATGGGTGCACTGAAAGCCCAGGCTTCACCATTCCTTCATACATGCATGTATGAAATCTGCACTCATACCTCCTAGATACACACATTTTTAAAAAATTAATAATAAAAAGTTGGCTTAAAAGCAACAGTGGCAGCCAGGCATGGTGGCTTACGCCTATAATCCCAGCACTTTGGGAGGTCAAGGCAGGTAGATCACCTGAGGTAAGGAGTTTGAGACCAGCCTGACCAATATGGTAAAACCCCGTCTCCACTAAAAATACAAAAAAAAAAAAAAAAAAAAAAAAAATAGCTGGGTGTGGTGGCGTGCGCCCATAGTCCCAGCTACTCAAGTGGCTGAGACAGGAGAATTGCTTGAACCCAGGAGGCAGAGGTTGCAGTGAGCCGAAATCACGCCACTGCACTTTAACCTGGGTGACAGAGCGAGACTCCATCTCAAAAATAATAATAAATAAATAAATACATGAAAGCAGCAGCGGCTTCCCCTGGTCCAGATGGTGCCCTCTTGTGTAGACAGTGTTGTTAAATGCATGCCCATCAGCTGGAGGACACTCGATGACACACTGGAATGCGGAAAGAGCAGGGCAGATGAAAGAATCACCAAACACCCTCTGAATGAGCACTCACATCAGTCAACAGGAAGTCTCTGCTATATTATGATCAGTTTTCACTTTCACGTGGTTGACTGTTATGTTAATAGATTATGAAATGGAAGTGATTAAAAAAATGGATGCATCAGCCTTGTATTTGAAGTCAGTTTTGTAGGGAAAACTTACAAAGGGAAATGACAGAATCAGAGTTCTAGAGTAATGGATGCTCCAAAATGTGATTGTTGGCCTGTAAATTATCTTGTATTGTCACGGGTTTTTCAGGCGACATTGCTGCGAGCAGCAGAATTGCCTTTTAGGTTTGGAACAATGGTGTAAACACAACTTCTGGCGCTCTGCTTCAGAGCCGGCCAGCTTCATGAAATCTCACCCAAAATGGGCATGAGAGAGTTGGCCCAAGGACAGAAACAAGGGTCTGCATCTTGTGTGAGATCCACTACCTCAACCTTTTTCATTTGTACTGTTTTAGCCCTTGATTTTTAAATATTGCAAATGGTTTTATCTTGTTTTAAAAAATTCTTTAATGTCCAGCTGCTCCAATTGGGAGAGGGAAAAGGAATATTGAGGTTTTCCAAATAAATTGTTTAATATTTAATAAGATATTTAATATCTTATTTTCACTAGGACTCTAGGATAGTGACATCACCTTTGTGCTGTTGAGTTGCAGTGTGACTGGCATGTGATGTTTTTACCCTCCTTGGCAAAATAATTTCTATCAAAGCTAACGCTTCCTTAGTCTGTGTGCCATGCCCCTTCCTTCGTGCCTTTCATGGATTTTCTGATTTATTCCTCACGAGATCTTCACTGCTGTTGCCCCATTTTGCAGATGGAGAAACGAGAGGTTTGAAGAAAGTAACTCAGGTAATCTTCTAGAATGCAGATCTTGATCCTCTACCTGAGATGTGAGAGTGTAAGAACTCTAGCTCACACACCAGATTTTTCTGGTTCAAATCCTGCCCCTACCACTGTTTAACTTTGGGCAAGTTATTTCATCGCTGTGCCTCCGTTGCCTCCTCTGGGAACTGGGAATGATAATACCTACCTCACAGGGTTGTTAAGAAGAAATCCCAAAGGCATCTTTTACAAGCACGTACAACAGTGTCCAGCCCGTCATGAGTGTTCAGTAAATATGTGCTGTTATCACTGCTACGCTGACTGCCTTTTTAGAGGCAGGGAAACATTAAGAGGCAATTGTGATAAACTAGGCAGGAGCTGGTGAGGACCTGAACTAGGGCAGCCTTTGGATGGAGAGGAAGAAACAAACCAGAGAGACCTTACAGAGAGAAGCAGTGGGGCTTGATGCCAAATGAGAGGGATTCAGGATAAAGCCCATACTCCTTAGCATCTCAAGGGAGCACCAGGATCCCACCCAGCTATGTGTCCAGCATCAGCTCCTGCTGATCCCTACATCTCCATGCTTCTCCCTTATGCTTAGCACTGTGGAACCACTGGGCCTCCGCACAGCCCTCCAAGTGCACCACACTCCCAGGCTCCTGCCTGGAATGCCTGCCCCTGGCATTCTGCCTGGCAAGCTCCACTCATGCTTCAAGTCTCAGTGCAAACACTCTACACTCTATTTCTGTGAAACTCCCCTTATCCCCGATGCACTTGGAAGTGCTCTCCTGTGCTGTTATTCACCTCTTTGATACCAGTGCTGTTGCGGATCTCAACTAGACTCCAGGCTCCTTGGGAGTTCATCCCCAGCACCTGGCATGCAGCAGGTGTTCAGTAAATGCTCTCAGAGTGAGACTGCAGGACAGAGGGCACAGACTAACCCTCCCTGGAGGTGACACTTCCGGTGTGGGTGGTTCCGGTTCCCTCTGATTCTGTAGAAATGCTGTAAGGGTTCTCTGGCCCATGTGCCCCTCAGCCTCCATGTGGCGGTTAGGGCCCTGCCACCTCCACTTCTTTAGCGGGCACATTCAGCTGTGTCTGAGGGCCCGCACCTGGCATTGCTTACTTTTTTCTTGTAAGAGCTCCACCAATTGTAGAAATTGATAGCCCCTGTGTTGGGATGCTAATCAGAAAATACCTTATTTCCAGGTTTCTTAGAACCTTCCTTTGGAGGTAATGACTGAGGACCAATTTCTGATCATTAGTACTTGAGCTGGGACAGGTGCCAAGGCATCCACTCTCCTCCCCAGTACCTGCTTTGATCTTGCCAGATCCCAAAGATGGCTATGATTTTCTCCATTGGATGCCAGTTTGTGGGTATAACTCAAACTTCAGCTTTTGTGGGGTTCTCCATTTGGGGTTCACAATTCTAGAGGTTCTTTAATAAAAATAATATCAAAAGCTCTTACTCTTGAAATTTCACAAAAATGAATGCCATGTGGCCCCATTGCTAGGCTAATTCCCAGGATATTGGAAGACACCCATGCAAAGGAAGGGAGGGGACTCAAGAGCATAGCTTCATTAACTTCACAGTGAATCCACCTCTAATATAACCAGGATAACTCGCTTCACCTGCTTGAAGTTCAAGTAAGCCACATCTCATATTTTTCCAATTAACTGCTCAAATCTCGACATGCCATTACCAGCAGGAAGTGCAGCATGTCCCTGCTGAGGCCTTCTTCCACCCCACCCAAATTCTCTTTTCTTTTTTTTCCCGAGATGGAGTCTCACTCTGTTGCCCAGGCTAGAGTGCAATGGTGCGATCTCGGCTCACTGCAACCTCTGCCTTTCAGGTTCAAGCGAGTCTCCTGCTTCAGCCTCCTGAGTAGCTGGTATTACAGGCGTGCACCACCACGCCTGGCTAATTTGTATATTTTTAGTAGAGATGGGTTTCACCATGTTGATCAGGCTGGTCTCGGACTCTGACCTCGTGATCCGCCCGCCTCGGCCTCCCAAAGTGTTGGGATTACAGGCGTGAGCCACCGCACCTGGCACAAATTCTCTTAACAGTAGGTATTTATTCCACCCACTGGGGTTGAAGAACTGGGCGGTCCCACCAACTTGGGGGCACTATGAGGTAGGCACTCTGCTCCACAAGCTCAACCCAGGGCAGTGAACTGTTGTGCACTCTGGTGTGATTCTGTTTTCCATTTCCACCCCACAGTGATAGTGCTTCCGCTTGGGCGGCTGGGTGTCACCATGCCTGAAAGTCACTCCCAAAGCACAAGACAGTGCCAGGGAGGTTGGAAGTTCCAGCCTCCAACACAGTCTACTCCAGACCCACCCCTTGCCCCATGAGGAGCCCAGTTTTCCAGCCAGGCAGCCCCTTTACTCATGAGGAATCCCTTTGTGGGCTTGGTATCCACCCAGAATCAACCTAATCCATCCAGGAGATTCCCATAAGGGCTACCTCAAAAGGAAAGAGGTGGAACCGTTGGCCTCTGGAGATTTGTCACCTCCCTGGAACAACTTGCTAATGGAGAGTATTGCAAGTGGGTGCTTCGCTGGGCCACAAAAGCAAAACAAAAAGTTCTGCTGCAGCAGGTCCCCAAGTTCCAGTTTTATGGCTCTTTCCCCATAAGGAGCTGGCTGGATCCACTTCAATGCATCTCACAGTTCCATACGAGAGCTGCTTCCTTCCTGATGGAATCCACCGCCCCTCTGGTTTTCAGATGGGACTGCAATGTTTGTGGGGGATTTTCCGGAGCTTTGCTGAGCCCTAGGGTCTAGGGTGCCGGGGCTGCATCTGCTCTGCATCTAGGGAAGATATTCTTCCTTCTGTGTCTTCTGAGTCTTAGTTACTGCTCTGATCAAAAAAGAGTCCTAAAGAAAAGGCACTTCCATTGGTGGTTCTCCCCAAACTGAACTAATTATCTTTCATCCTCCTAACTCTATCCTGTCGTGGTGAGTTTAGGTTGGGGAACTATTAAATGACCTTCCCTCCTGCATCCGCTTACTGCAAGCTTTCCAGACAGGCAATGATGGACCCCTGAGAACATTTTATCCCTGAACAAAACATATTTGTGCTTTTTTGAAAATGTGTGCTCTCAAGAAATCCAGCCCCATGTGCAACAACCTCCATTTCCAAGCAAGTGACTGTGTTAATCTGACTTCTCCCTAGTGTTAACTGAGCCAAACGTGAATCATTCACTTGGCCACAGGGAGAGGTAGACTCGTCGTTCTGTAAGATTACAATCCCATAATCCACCTACTGATCTCTTCTGCTGATGGAAGCCAGAGTCTGGGCTACATTAAAAGATGACTGGGGAAATAAAACAGAATAGCACATTTTCACCTTCTTTCCTATCCAAGGAGAGTTGCTCCCAGATGCTGTATCTGTAGTCCAACTTCTGACTGGCAAACAGTTCAAGAAGGAGGCTGTGGCCTGGATGGCAGAACACCCTGCATGAGATAGCTATCACATGCTAACACATACACATGCAGACAGGGGAGACAAGGAGCAACGAAGAAGTTTGAAGGAGGGGCTCAGGGTCAAGCCTTGGTTGAACCCCTTACATTGCATAGGTCAAGACACTGAGGCCCAGAGTAGTGCAATGACTTGGCCAGGGCCACACAGCTGGTAATAGCAGAGCCAGGGTTCAGGCCACCTTCAGATTCCTACTCCTAGCTTCTTGCCCTTGTACACCACGTCCACCCATGAGCCACTAAAGATGAACCACACGTTGCTTGTGCAGCCTTGGGGCTTCATACACTTAGGGAATGTGTCCTTTCCACCAAACTTCTTTTTCTCTTCCCTGACACCACATTTCTCATCTTCAGAAGTCAGCTCCACTCTCTGAAGCCTTCTATCACTGACCAACTGTTCAGAACTTTAAAGGGCATGTTTATACAAAAATAGGATGCACCCAGCCAAGGATGCTTATCAAGAGTGGCAAAAAACCCCGCAAAAGTAGAGTATCAGGAGTATCAGGGTGATTCGAGGTGTTTAGAAAAAGCAAAGGACTATTATTTAAAAGGAAATGGGCACAGCTTACAAACTCCACGTATAGAACAAGAGTAGGAGACAAAAGAATGGCTGTTTACTCCTTGGGAATAGAGTTCAATCTGATTGTGTCTCTCTCGCTGCTGCAGTTCTTCTGTGATTTCTATTTTCCCTTTATCAGGGCTCATAAGCCACGCTCTAGCCCTCCCTCATGCCCCTAGTCACTTTCTCTCCTCATCTCTGTCCCCAGCCATTCCGGACTGTTTCTGTTGCTTAAATATTCATCAGCGTCTTTTTCATCACACCCTTTCCCCTACCCTGCCACTAGGAAGCTCATCTTCACCCTTTAATTCTCAGTCAGAACAGTTCTGTAGCAAGACACACAGGCTAGCTCGTTATCCCCATGGCATTTACCTCCTTTTGTGAGTAACATGAAAATCTGAGGGAGCATCAGTCAGGAATCTGCCTTGACCATGAACCTGAGTTGTTTAGATTTCTTTTATATGTTCTCCATCAAGAGAATCCCATTCAAACTAGAAAAGGCAGTGCAGACACGGATAGAAGAGAACTGAAGCCCATAACAGCAGCTGGCCATGTCAGGTGCAGTAAATATGCTTCTGTTGCAGTAAATATGGTGCTGAAGTTCATAGTTGTGGTGGGTTAACCCCTGAGAAACAAGAAAGTATTGTATCAAGAGAGAGAAGAGAAAAAATAGATTTTGAAAACTGCAGGTCGACAAGCTTGGTCTTAATCCACAGTAAAATTCTAGAGTAGATTATTAAAGTGTGGTCTGTGACCATCTTTATAGAAGCAAGCATTGATCACTGGGCATTAGCAGAGGTTCACTAAGAACAAGCCATGCAGAGCTAATGTTGTATTGCTTTTACACACAGTTATCACATTGGGAGATCAAGGGAATACTACAAATGAGCAAATAGCAGAGTACATAACCCACCTAAGCAAAAATAAAATAAAATAAAGGACCCACCTCAACTTTGGGAAATGCAGCGCGCTATTATAGTTTCTGTTGAAGATTCACAGGACACATTAGCACATTAAAGGTTCTGAGAAGTCCTGCACCAAAAAACCTATTTAATACCATCTCACTGATCAAGCATTCTACAGAACACACTTGGAAAAAAGCATGTTTTTTTAAAAAAGGATTAATTCCAGCAGGTGTTTTGCAAAGCTTTCTATTACATAAACTGTGAGGAGGTAGAGAAATGAAATGTGGAGTTAAAAATAGCTCACTGGAATCCCAGCTGCGTAGACAACTGTACTGAAAGAGCGTTGGCTGGTTTTGAGAGGCAGTGTAGTGTAGTAGAAAAGCGGTGAGTTTGTGTTCAAATCTCTGCTCCAGTACTTCCAATGGTGTGACCTTAGACAAGTTTCTTAATATCTCTAATGACTCTTAATGTCTCTAATGACTCTTCAGAGTCCTTAGATGAGAAACTGTCATCCCTATTGAGTGGGACTATTGGAATGTGTTTGGAGCAGAGTAAGTGGTCAACACATGCTTGTCTTCCCTTTATCCATGTGAAGAACGGCAGTCACGGCAATGAGAAGGGTGACTATTTGCTATAGATTCGTGGGGAAAATTGGGACCAATAGGAGAATTCCCCAAAGGGAGACAGATTTGATGATGAAAAGCAGGAACTTTATAATAACCAAAAACCTAGAAAACAAAAGAACTGGCTCACTGCCTTTAAGTTGACACTGGAACTTCCACAGATACTTGTAGAAGAGATCTCTGTTTGGGGTGAGAGGTGAGATTAGATGACCCCCCCCAGATCCCTTTCTTTTCTTTTCTTTTTTTGTAAAAGCCATGTTTAATAGTAAAACCTTCCAGTTATACTACTTAACTGAAAGAAACATCCTTTAGCTCCTTCCTTCCAATTACAGCACACTCTCATTTTGAGATAATTTATCCTTTTCACCCAATTACTAGTATGCCCAACAACATGTTTCCCAATTTTACATCTTTCTTTACCACTTATGAAGTATGACGTCACTGTTACGCTTTACGAGTTCTTTAAAAGAAATGTGAAATTTAAAGTTTTACTTTGAAACTATTGGATCAGAAAGTATTAAATATTACTACCACATAAGTTAAAGAATGAAATAAAAAACAAAAGTGGTGTCTATATAATCGGCAAATTACTTGATAAGACATTTTAACTATTTTATAGTTCTGCTTAGCACAAGAATAAACTGGTTCCAAAGTACTACGTGTTTGGCATTTTTACTGCAAGCTTTAGACCATAGTGTTGCTCCTCTCAGCAAGCCATTGCTAAGAAAATGGCAGTGTTTGTGAGTACAGAAATCGTTCTAGCCAGTACGTGGTATTCTACATAATCGAGATAAGAGAATTCTTTATAAAATTGTTTTAAAAAATGCAAAATGACTTGATAATTACCATTGTCTCAAAGGTTATAAGAAAAATGCAGCAAATAGAAGTATTCGTTGATTAATATTATTTTGTTTTGAGAAAGTCAGAAATGATTCTAAGAAATAAGCAATAATAATAAAAGATGTAATGAATACATTGTATCTCTTTTAAGCCAAAGCACACTTTTACCTCAAACAATACAGTTCTAATTTTTTACATTCTGAATTTCCTTTGTCCAAAATAGGACTCCATTTTAAATAGAGTTCATTTGAATTGAGTTCATAATCTAAAGTCACTTTTCCCACAGGATGTTTTCATTTCAGTACCAAACTGCTAAGCGGCAAATGACTAAGTCAGTTATAAAGAATTTGTACCACAGTGAATGATAATTTATAATAACTGTCAATAGAAACCTATAAACTTCTACACCCAAGCCTAAAAGTTACTATAGTATTGAGGTCAGAACAAACATGATTCTTCCATTTGGTCAGATTTCATTTACTAAATAATACTGTCAAGAAATCCAAAGAAGAAACTTTAGTGGGTTCTTCGAAAGCTGCATAATTTTCCAAATGATTTTCCTCTGGTTGCAGAGCCTGTTCAGTCCTTCAATCCTTTTTTAGTCGTTTAGTTTTCGCAGTGATTTCTTGGCATTTTGTTTCTTCTTTTGCTCCTTCTCCCTGGCCTCAATCATCTTGGCCAATTTCCAAGACAGTACAGCACTTGCTAGGAACAGTGGAGTAAGGGCCAAAATAACCGCTGTAAGGAAGCTATATGGGTCCTTTGCAGCCCATTCCACAACATACTCAGCCCAAGGCTTTATATCAAACATCCTCTCTGCAGTCTTATGAAGACTGGGGCTTATGCTTGAGTAGCGATCTCTAACTTTGTCCTGCTGTTATTAGTGACCCAATCACGACTTCAGATGACCCTTGGTAGTCTGTCTTCTTGAGTTCTACTGTACACATCTGAGAGATGATTTAAATTCTGTACAATTGGCTAGCCTATCGGGGCCACAGACCCAGGGGGCCACGTTCACTCCTGCCCCTCGGCCTTGGCGAGCGCAGGCCCCTTGTCGCGCAGAGCAGAGGGTCCTGGGGGACCCTGGGTTGGCCCAGCCATACTTTGCGCCGCCGCCATTTCTGCTGGACACCGGGAGAAAATCACAAAAGCGGCAGCCAGCAGCTTCCCCTACCTCGCCCCAGGGGCTCGGATCGATCCCTTTCAACTCTAAAATTCTATGATTCAAAGATACAGCTAGACTGTTTATTGTTCTCTTCTGTATATAGTCAGCTTATATATTCACCCTTCCCATTCATATATAGTACAGTGATACTTCTATGTACTTACTGGAAGTTATTCCTTTGCCATTCCCCATGTATGTGTTTTTCTCTCTCCTCTATTGGTGTTCCCATTACAGCCTAGTTCAGGAGCTTGTCCACAGTGGGCACTTCATAAATGTTGACAGACTAATAAGAGAGGTCTGTGTAGAGTAACAACTATGAGTCATTACTCATAATGACTCATACAGGCATATATGTGAACTCATACAGGACTCCTTTGGACTTATACAGGCATGTATTCAAATCTTGGCTCTACTTCTTGGGCAAGTTTCTCCCTGGGCCTCCATGTCCTCATCTGTGAAATGGAGTAGTAATATTAGCTTTATCAGATGAAATGAAATAGAATTGTTTTAAGTCCTTGGAAAAATAGTAAGTATGCAATGGATGGCAGATAGAATTATTTTTGTAGTTGCTACCAGAGTGAAAGTAAATCTATTTAATACTTATATAGGGGTTTTCTGACTACATAGTAAGAGGCTTAGGAACAAATTGGTTCTTCCCACACCTACTTGTTTCAAAATATTTTCTCCTAAACAGTGTTCTTGGTTATACCCCAAAGCCTACTTAAGTCTATTCTCCCCTTCCTAGCAGCATATATGATTGGCACAAAGAGGAATCAACTGGAAATGAGCAAAAATGGAGAGACTGAAGTGGGCATGACTTTAGCCTAGCCAGAAAATCTATGCCAAGGCCCCAGCTGGTCTGAAGCATCCTCATGGGGAGTACCTGGCGTGCAATATGTCCCTGCTGGCTACCGAGTGGGCCTCCAGCTGTGGCCACTGGAGAACTGGCCCTGCCCTCACCCTCTTGTGCTCTGCAGAACAGGGGAAGTGTTCAAATGAGCATCCCCTCGGGGGCCCTGTGAACCCCTCCAGATAGGTCCTGACGTTGGTTAGGCCTAGCACAGCATGCACCATGGCCTGAACTGCAAAATAGTCAAGAAAGGAGGGGAGAATAAAGCACAGATGCTTTGTAAAGTTTGTAATTGTGGCAAAAAACACGTAATGTAAATTTTACTGTCTTAATCATTTTTATGTATACAGTTCAGTAGTGTTAAATATATTCATATTGTTGTGCAACAGAGCTTCAGAACTTGTGAAACTAGGCTGGGAATGGTGGCTCACACCTGTAATCCCAGCACTTTGGGAGGCCAAGGTGGGTGGATCACCTGAGGTCAGTAGTTCAAGACCAGCCCAGCCAACGTGGTGAAACCCCATCTCTACTAAAAATGTTTTTAAAAACTATCCAGGGGTGGTGATGGGTGCCTGTAATCTCAGCTAGTCGGGAGGCTGAGGCAGGAGAATTGCTTGAACCCAAGAGACGGAGGTTGCAGTGAGCAGACACGATGCCACTGCACTCCAGCCTTGGCGACAGAGACTCCAGCTCAAAAAACAAACAAACAAACAAACAAAAACAAAACAACAAAAACTTGTGAAACTAAACTCTTCCCCATTAACCAACTCCCCACTTGCCACCCCTCCTCGTTCCCAGCAACTTTCATTCTATTTTCTGTTTCTATGAATTTAACCACTTTAGATACCTCGTATAAGTAGAATCATACTTTATCTTTTTTGTGTGACTAACTTATTTTTCTCATCATAACATCCTCAAGGCTCATTATTGTTAACCTCAGTGGCATTATTCACAGCAGCCAAAAGGTGGAGGCAACCCAAGTATCCATCAATGAATGAATAGGTAAACAAATATACACAAATGGTAGTATATCCATACAATTGAATACTGTTTGTCCCTAAAAAGGAATAAGGTACTGACATGCCACAATATGGATGAACCTTAAAAACACTATGACACATGAAAGAAGTCAGTCCCAAAGGCCACATGTTATATGATGGCATTCATATGAAACTCCAGAAGAGGAAAACCTGTAGAGACAGTAAGTGGATTAGTGGTGGGCAGCACTAATGGGAGATGGAGGCAGGAAGATTGCTTGAGCTCAGAAGTTCACCACCAGCCTGGGCAACATAGCAAGACCCTGTCTCTAAAAAAAATAAAATAACAGCAACAAAAAAATTAACCCGGCATAGTGGCATGCACCTGAGGTCTCAGCCACTGGGGAGACTGAGGCAGGAGGATGGCTTGATCCTAGGAGATTGAGGTCACAGTGAGTCATGATTGCCCTCCTACACTCTTGCCTGGGTGACAGAGCAAGACCCTATCTCAAAAAAAAAAAAAAAAAAATGTAGATTAGTGGTTGACTAGGACTACAGGGATGGGGCAATGGAGGTGGAGTGATAGCTAAAAAGTACAAGAGTTCCTTCCTGAACTGATAAAAATGTTCTAAAATTGACTGTGGTGATGATTACATGTATCTGTGAATATACTAAAAACCATTGAATTGTATACCTTATTTTTTAAACCACTGTATTGAAGTATGACTGATATACAAAAAGTTGTACATATTTAATGGGGATAAGCATACACTATGAAACCATCACCACAATCAAAGCCATAAACTCATCCATCACCTCCAAAAGTTGCCTTCTGCCTCCTTTATATATTTATTTATTTTAACTAAATTTGTTTCTTTTGTGGCAAGAGTACTTAATATAAGATCTACCTTCTCAGCAAAGTTTTAAGTATACAATACAATATTGTAACTGTCAGCTCTATGTTGTACAGTAGATCTCCAGATTTATGCATCTTGCATATCAGAAACTTTGTACCCTTTGAACAATACCTCCCCATTCTTCCCCACCCAGCCGCTGATAACCACTATACTACTCTCTGATTCTATGAGTTTGACTATTATAGAGTTGTCATAAAAGTGGGATTGTGCACCCTTTGTCCTTCTGTATCTGGCTCATTTCATTTAGCATAACTTCCTCCAGGTTCTTCTATGTCATTGCAATTGAGATAATTTCCCTCTTTTTTAAAGTCTGAATAATATTCTACTGTATATATGTACCACATTTTTTAATCCATTCATCCATTAATGGACACTTAGGTTGATTCCATATCTTGGCTAATGTGAGTAATGTTGCAGTGATTATGAGAGTACAGATGTCTCTTCAGAATCCTGACTTCAACTCCTTTGGATGTATACTCAGAAGTGAGATTGCTGGATCATACAGTAACTCTATTTTTAACTTTTCGAGGAACTTCCATACTGTTTTCCATAGTGTTTGCACCAATTTACATTTCCACCAACAGTGTACAAAGGTTCCCTTTTCTTCACACCCTCACCTTTACACTCACACACTGGTATCTTTTGGGACTTTTTTGATAATAGCCATTCTAACAGATGTGAGGTGCTAGCTCATGACTTTGATTTGCATTTCCCTGATGATTAGTGATGTTGAGCACCTTTTCATACACCTGTTGTTCATTTGTATGTCTTCTCTCATGAAATATCTATTCAAGTCCTTTACCCATTTTTAAATAGGGTTATTTGGGTTTTTTTGTTTTGTTTTGGTTTTTTTGCTATTGAGTTATGTAAGTTCTTTATATATTTTGTATATTAACTTCTTATCAGATAAATGATTTGCAAATACTTCCTTGCATTCTGTAGTTTGCTTTTTCACTTATTGATGTTTCCTCTGTTATACAGAAGCTTTTTAGTGTGATATAATCCCCTTTTCTCTTTTTGTTTTTGTTACCTGTGTTTTTTGTGTCATATCCAAGAAATCATTGCCAAGTCCAATGGCTAGAAGTTATTTCCGTTTTCCTCTAAGAGTTTTATTGCTTCAGGTTTTATCTTTAAGTCTTTAATCCATTGTGAGTTGATTTTTGCATATGGTATGGAATTATGCACTTTATATGGGTAAATTGCATAGTATATGAATTATGTCTTGATAAAGCAGCTTTTGAAAGAAGACCCATGCATGGCAGCAGCACTGAGGGGACCTGGTGCGGATTTGGAGGAGGAGGATTCGGCCTCTCATTTCTGTTTTCTCTGCGCTTCTGCTTCATCCTTCTTCCTGTCTGAGCTGGGCTTTCTCTACTGGCTCTCTCTCTGTCCAAGGAGAAAAGTGGCTTACTCTACATTCTATGGCTTACTCTATATTCCAGCCGGCTGCAGTGCCCATTAAGTAGAATCTCTCACCTGATTTCCAATTTCCTGGACAGAGACATTTTGCCCAGTGTGATCGGTGCCAGGAAGCAGGGCTGCCTGGTCCTTGCAGTCAGCACCCTCCTTAGTAGAACTGTGCAAGATGAGCAGTTCTGATCCTCAGAGGTACCAAAAGTCAATTTTCAACATTTTTTAGATAGAACCACCATGCAGTGAGCACCTTCCATGGGCCATGTACTGTGTCAACTGCTTTCACCTCTCTAACCCCATTTAATCTCTGATTGACACTGTGTGAAAGCATGTGCTGACTCAAAGAAAACATTCTCAATTGGATTCAACTTGTGGCACATGCATAATGTCACATCAAGGCCACAGCTGGTAAAATCATCTACTCAAGGGTAGCAAGAAGCCTCCTGCAATGGGATTACCAGCCACAGAATCTGGTTACCAGAGGGTGGTGTATTTATCTCACCAAAACACAGGGGTAGGGCTTACTCATGGTTAGTGAGCCATAGTAGCCAATAGAGAGGTGTTTCTAAAATGTGCTTTAAAACCCAATCTACTGGAAGGTTTCTGAACATTAGTCATCTGTGTGTGCCCTATTTAGAAGTCCTCCTTGGCCTTTGGTTATCCAACATCACTCTTGAGAAAGAATGAGTGCTAGTTCCTGAGGCTGAAGATGGGGAGCAAGACACAAGGAAAATCCATATTTTTTTAACTTAATCAGTGTCTGTGGAGTAGGCAGAATCCAAATCCAAACCACATTTTCCAAAAAGATTTTCCCTTAATTCTTAAATCCGTGTGTATTATATGAGAAATCTAATCCGTATGTTTCTTACTCATTTACACTTAACTCATCACAGCATTTCCTCTGAAGAACTATTTGATGTCCAAGGAGACCGTAGAGACTTTTTCCTTTTTACAAGCCTTTGTTCTTAGAAATAAAGAAGGCTGCTGAAGTTGTATATGCAAAGAATAAATGAACTTGAACCTCAGAAAGGTTAAACTTTGTTTCAAGTAGGTTCTATATTCGGAAGAAACAACTTTGGGAATGAGCTCTTTTTCTTTTCAAGTCTTTTTTTTTTTTTTTCTCTTTGTCGG
This sequence comes from Chlorocebus sabaeus, assembly GCF_047675955.1. Classification (NCBI taxonomy): domain Eukaryota; kingdom Metazoa; phylum Chordata; class Mammalia; order Primates; family Cercopithecidae; genus Chlorocebus; species Chlorocebus sabaeus. Next base: position 100,137,751 of record NC_132911.1, read on the forward strand.
GTGGGGGGAGTGGCTTCCACTTGGATGCTTGAATTTTTTGTGCCAAAATAATTCCCCCTTCAATGGATGGTAGGCACTATTAGGATATCAAGTCCGCCTCCTCAAGGCACTCTGAGACGGTCTTCAACTTTTAGTTGGCAGAGACCACACCTAATATTGATCTCTATCTGGTAATTCGTGGCAAAATCTGCACAGAGGGAGATGCATCCTTCTGAGAGTCCAGCATGTGTGATGGAAAGAATAGAGCCCGCTGATGAGAGAAGTGCCATGAAACCTTCGGCTGGGCCACCTCACCTGTCCTCCAAGCAAGACCACGCCCAGGCTAACTCAGAGAAAGTGAGCCCATAATTAACTTCTTTCATCCCCCACACTCTGAAATTTCTTCCTGAATTTTCGAACATTTGTCTCTATCCTTCACTCTTGTCACATTTCATTGCCTGTCTCCTAGCATAGCTGTGACCTGGGGTTATAGGGGATGGGAAGAGGTGCAAGATGCTGTTCTTGCCCCTGAGAGGTTCATCATTTGTTTCACTGAGATACAAAAAACCCAACGGAGAAGATCACCAGATGTGCTCTTGGTAAGTGTTCGGGACTTCCCAGAAGGGAAGGATGGCCAGGGAGTGACAGAATGGGAAAAGCTTCCCAGAGCAGGTAGGCCCTGGAGTTGTGAATGACAGCCTGAGCATTGATGCAGCCATATCCAGGAGAAGACACTAGGCATCCAGGGCTGGCATGCATTGGACACTCCTTCAAATTGATGTGTTAAAAATCTTTGCTTGAATTTCACCTGCTGGAGAGACTGAGGCTGAGTGCAGAGGGCATGCAGGACTGAAGGGCCAGGGTGGACAGTCTCTATTGCCTCTACAGTTCCCAAACACATCCACCCCACCCAGCAAAACCAGAGCTGTACAGTCAGTTACCTGCCGGCTCAGTGCCAGTCAGTTACTACTTCTCATGGCCCTCGGGAACTTTACAGCCCACCAAAAGTGCTGTCTTTGTTTTCTAGTAAACACATATTTCTTGGTCTCAGTCCATGTCTAGTGAAATGAGGTTTCAACTCCCCTTATGATCTGTTATGGGGTGTCTATCTAACTGAGATGATGTGAAATTTGTGCAAATATTTGGCTCAGTGTGTAGAGAGAAGGAACAATGCTGAAGAAGAGAAAACATGGTCTAGGAATGCAGCAGTGGCTGTTTCTCCTACATGCCAGTCTAGTCCTTGGCGTCTTACAAGCACATTCTTAATTATCTATAACAGCACCACAAAGCACATATGGTGAAGCCTGTTTCACAGAGGAAGAAAGAGGTACATAGAGGCTAACTCATTTACCCAGAGGCAACTAATTAGGAGTGAAGTTTGGATAGGAACTCATGTTTCAGGGTGGGCACAGTGGCTCATGCCTGTAACTGCAGAGCTTTGGGAGGCTGAGGCAGGAGGATCACTTGAGGCCCCAGGAGTTTGAGACCAGCCTGGGCAATATAGCAAGACCTCATTGCTACAGAGAAAATAATTAGCCAGGCATGGTGGCTCATGCCTAATAGTCCCAGCTACCTGGGGAGGCTGTGGTGGGGAGATGGCATGAGACCAGGAGTTCAAGGCTGCAGTGAGCTGTGATCATACCACTCCACTCCAGCCTCAGTGACAGGGCAAGAACCTGTCTCTAAAGAAAGGAAAAGAAAAAAAGAAACCCATATTTCAGTCAATCACAGACCGCATATACAATGGTGGTCCCCTAAGAATAATCTTGGAGCTGCCCTACACAGATGTACCATTAAAACATTTTTATCCCATATTTTTACTGCACCTTTTCTATGTGTAGATGTGCTTAGATACACAAACACCATTGTGTTCTAGTTGCCTAGAGTATTCAGCATGATAACATGCTGTACAGGTTTTTAGCCTAGGAGCCATAGGCCATTCCACATGGCCTGGGTGTGCAGTAGGCTATACCGCCTAAGTTTATGTACATTCACTCTGTGATGTTTTGCACAATGGCAAAATTGCCTAAAGACACATTTCTCAGAACATATCCCATCATTCAGCAGCACGTGACTGTGTAGGGCTAGGTCAACACAGGATAGCTCTTGCTGATCCTAGCCTGTGTTTGTCCACTAGGCTATGCTGCGTCTCACTCAGATGAAAGGGAAGAGCCCTTGGTGGAGACTTCTGGAGGACCATAAAGGAAAATTGGGCCTGATTGCAAAGAACTGAATGCTGACCTCATGCTTCCCAGTTTTCATGGGCTGTGATGAACAGGATGGAGTGGTGGTGGCAGACTAGAGTAAGGAAGAGCGATGAGGAGCCACTGAGAAACCTGCAGATCCAAGGGAGAGATAGGGAAGCTGGCAGCAGAGACAGAGAAGCTGGAAGCAGGGGAAATGGAACCATGACCAAAGAGAGAAGAGGCTTTGGTGATTCTGCCTTATGTAAGGGTCAGAGGTGGGGTTGGAGGGAGAGGAGAGTCAGTTTCTTGTCCTGAGAAAACACTGGTGACAGTGAAACTTGGATGTCAAAGAAAGGCATGGGTTTAAGGGGAAAAAGGCTGAGTCTGTCGTGTTTGAAGTTCTGGAGAAACTTCAGCATCCAGGCTTCTGGTCTGTGCTGGAGAGTGGTTAGTGCTGGACCAGAGGACTCGCCTCACACTGAGTTACTGAAAGCCGTGGTGGGAACTGCGGATGGATGGGACCACCAGGCAGAAAAGCCGAGCAGCTCCTGAACAGTGAACCTTTGGGATCACTACACTGTATTTCTCACAATTCAGCATCGCTGCTTCTCAGTGGAGGCTCTGCTGCCTCCATGGAGAGCACTGGAAAGTAGAGGGGATGCTTTTGATTGTCCCAGTGGTTGAAGGGTGGTATACGCCTTCGATAGATGCACAGGGACACGGGGAAACAAGATGTTCTGCAATGCAGAGGGCAACTCTGCAAAGTGAAAAATTTCCCTGGGGTCCTCTGGATTTGTAGATATCTCATCGGGCATTCATTTAGGTGAAAAATCTATTTTGAAGTCTCTGAGCCCAGAACCTAATTACAGTTTCCATATATACCTATATATTTTGCTTCATTTAAATTTATATGTATTTTTGTAAGCGTGTAACCATATAAATAGAGAGAAAATTGTACTTTGTTTTGTTGGAATTTGACTGAACTGTTTCATTTCAGGAAATCACGTTTCTGCTGGCAACATCACTTCTAAAATTTGAGTGACTACTCTGCACTGACACTTATCTCATTAGTGGTGATTTTACATATTCATTGAAGTGTCTGATTATTTTGTATTAAGTGCTCTTGTCTAACAATAAATTAAAATATATATTTTTCTCTATAGATTTCTTTCATTTATTCTTTATACTTACAGTTAGGTCATTATATTTTTTAAAAAAATTATGTGTGCATATCAGTTATTTCATCTATACAGTTTATTTCAGGAGAGTGAAGAGAGTGTTACAAATTCATTGTGATAAGGAGGGGTTGGAACTGATGGGTTTGAGAACCGCTAGTTCTAAACTAGCACTATCCAGTAGAAATAGAATAGGAACCACAAATACATTTTACATTTGCTAATAGCGACCTTAAAAACATAAAAGGACGGAGTATTACTCAACCTTAAAAAGGAAGTAAATCCTGTCACATGATTTGACATGGCTGAAGCTTGCGGACATTATGCTAAGTGAAAGAAATCAGTCACAAGAAGTCAAATACTGTATGATTCCACTTATATGAGGTATCTAAAATATATAAATTCATAGAAACAAGAACTGGTTGGTTGCCAGAGCTGAAGAGAGAGGCATATGGGGAGTTTTTTAATGGGTATAGAGTTTGAGAGTTGCAAGATGAAGAAGTTCTGGAGATCTGTTTCACCACAATGTGAGTACACTTAACACTACCGAACTGTACACTTAAAAGTGGTTGAGAGTGTAAATTTTATGTTATGTGTTTTTTACTATAATAAGAAAATTAATAAGAGTAGGCAATACTAATTTTGATAACATGTATTTATTTAACTCAAAATATTAAAAATACTATCATTTCAATATGCAATCAATATAAAAATTACCAATGGGATATTTTATATTCTCTTTCTTGCACAAAGTCTGAATTCTGCATGCATTTTACACCTACAGCACATATCAACCAAGCCTGACTGCATTTCCAGTGCTCAGATGCCACACATGGCTAGTAGTTACAGCAAATGCTAACGACACTTGTTGAGCAGACCTTCAGCACCAGGCATTGCTGTGGGTCCTTTACATAGAATCACTCTTCCCATCCTTGGCCCTATGAGGTAGGCACCAGGAAATTGAAGCACAGAGACCTTGAATAGCGCACTTAATGTCAAGAGAAACTGTGGCCAAGTGGAGAGCTGAGCCCAGGCATTCTGGCTCCAGAGCCCGTGCCTTAATCACTGTGCATAGGCACCCTCGTGGGGCTTTTCTCTGGGACTCCTGTTCTGGCCAAGTGGGAGTCCTCTTTTCCCATTGGGATACTAGCAGTGTGCTTCCATGGGCTTGCTCTTCCATGGGCTCGCACATTCCATGAAAGCGTACTCCTGGCATCCCCCTGGGAAACTGAACCCTGGCTGCACAGGTTTTAGGGCGTCAAAATCTATCTGGCCCCCAGGGAGCCAGTGAGACTTGTCTCTCCGTGCTTCCTGCTGAGCATAGCAGACGCTGGCCAGCCCATCTGCAAAGAAGAAAGAAGCCTGGGTTTGCTTCACAACCGCCTTCAGTGTTCTCTATTCTCTACATTCCCATTAGGAGAGGTAGTGGGCCTGGTGAATCAAGACAAAACACACACACGTGGCAGAAAGACGATCCCAACACACACATCTAATAAGGACTTGCTACCAGCGCCTTGCTGGTGAATTGCTTGCATTCCAATAACTTTTTCTCCTGAGTTTCCCTTAATAAAGACAGATTTCTTCATTTCCTGAGGCTCCCTCAAGATTATACTGACAACTTCCCCATTAATTATCAAATTATGCCCCGTCACAAAATGATTACATTTGCTTCCTACCTAAACACTTCCCCTCATTTGTGAAAAGTCTCATTTAAACTAATATGCTTTTAACTTGCTCAATTTCAACACCTCCATAGAGGCTACTAATGAGCTGATTCCTTGCCCAGCTGGTCCCTCGGCCCTTCCTTGTGTTCTCCGTTCCAAGACCAATTTAGATCTTGCAGTACGGGAAAGGGGAGGACTTACCCTTTGAGCTGAATGCTTGGTGGGAGCCTTCTTGAGTGACGTGTGTACTTAAACACAGGACCTTGAGTTTGAGCCCCCCACAAAAGTGATACTCCACTTGCTGCTTCCAGAAATGTGAAAATTGCTTTAGAGTGGGGCCACAGGAGCAAAACAACCTCCCAGTTTCAACGGGGTAGCTTAATGAGTCAGGTAATTAGACCCAGATTCCCTTTACAGGGGCCTCTTAATTATTATTTAATAAAGAGATGATTCCAGGCTATGACCCGCAAGGCTGGCGGCATTATAACCATGAAGCTGAAGAAATACTTCCTCCCAGATGTCGTTCTCCTCTGGCAGGGAGACGAAAGTACTCTGAAAAGACCCCTCAGCCTTTCCTTATGGAGAATGTCATGTGCCAAGCAACTCCTCTTCCTGGCACTGTCTTCTCCAAGGTGTCAGATGGGTCACTTCACTGGAGTGCTGGGAATCAGGTCAGTCTGTTCCTCTGATTAACCCTGATCTCATTCTGCTGGCAGCAGGCAGTAGCCTGAGGCCCTGCTGCCTTCTGAAGGCTGCCCACTCATGCCAAGGCTGCTGGGAGCAGGAAGAGCTGACAAGCGCACACCAAGAGCCAGGCTGTGTTCTAAGTGCTCTCAATGCCCTGCCTCCTTAAATTTTCACACAATGTCATTATACTTCCCTCCCCATTTTACAGATCAGGAAACTGAGGCTCACTGGGGCTATGCACACTGTCCAAGGTCACACAACTAATAGTTGGGAGAGCTGGGATTTGAACCCACACACCTCTAACTCCAGAGCCTAAGGGCTTAACTTCTATGTCATATTGCTAGGGATTAGCTGACCAGGGAGAAAATTATTTGGCTATGTTTTCATGGCCAGAACTTGGGTGGGTTATCCAAGTGCTCCATTGTCATCAATATTAGTGATGTATCATGATCTGGCCCCTGTCCAGGGGCATATAGAGTCAATCATGGTGATCCCATCCAAGACATATTCCTTAGACTAGAGGTCCATTATACCAACCAGACCAACAGGAGGCCCTCCCTGGGATTTTTCATATTGGAACTTAAAAAGATGGGTGCAACTTAGCATTTGTGAGGCCCAAGTTGCTACAGGTTATGATCCAGGTGCATGGAGAAGACAACATTGACAACACACGGAGGAAGAATTCCAGTGATATTTGAGTCTTTGATTCCAGTCCCTGAGGCACAACCATTGTGTTTGCTATAATTCAGTTAAGTGAACCAACCAACTTCCCCTTTTCACTCAAGCTAGTCTTAATTAGGTTTCTAACTCCATTGCAATCAAAACAGTTCTAATAATCTATGCTCTAGAATTTGATGTACTGGGAACAATGGTGGAGTCTCTACAGGGTTTTAAATCTGTACTTTTACCATAAGCCAGAAATTCTGTGTTAGCAGTGAAATAATATCATATTAAAGATTTGTGCTGTATTAAATTAAATTAAATTAAATTAAATTAAATTAAATATTCTCTGGTCACAAGGGACTAAAAACTAAAATAGCTTAAGCAAAAAACAAAAAACCAAGGGGTGGAGGCACTACTAGAATACCAGAGCAACCCTGAATCCAGGGAAGAGTGGGAGACCCAGACAGGCAGCTGAGACATGGGATAGAGATATGAAGACCAGCAAGGAGGCTCTTGTAGTGTGGGCTGTGGCAGTGGCCCACAGGAGAGATGATAGGGCCAGAACCAAGGCAGTTGATCGTTGGCCAGTTATAATGGAGTCAAGAGATATTTTGTTGATAGAAGTTTTTAGACTTGGTGATTGATTAAAATTGGGGAGATGACATTGGAGGTGCCCAGGGTGATTCCCATGTGGAGGGTGATGCCGTTAGCTGAACGGTAAACGCAGGAGGCAGAGCAGATTTCGGGAGGTGCTGGAGGAGCAATAGGTAATAAGCTTGGCCGTGGGTAGCTGGCTGGTGTCCAGCTGGGAGTGGCTCCTTGAAGCTAGCATGCTGTGTTCTGGCATCATGACGAAGGTGTGCTGTGGCAGTCACCTGCTAGTCACAGCCTCAGTCCTGACCCGCTCATCCTAACCAGGGCCTCACACCCCTTTCCATCTTTCTCTCAGCTCTCCCAGTCACCAAGCAGTCTTCTTATTTTTGTCCTTGCATTACCCAGCAGATTTGTCAGGACTGGTATTATCTCCCTGGTAGAACTTGGGCACCTTTCCATGGGATTCTGCTCCTTCCTGCTGCCCAGTTGAACTGACCCACCTTGGATAACTTCCTCCCTGGAGTGGCGGGAAAGGATGGCTAGCACTGTTAAAAACAAACCAAGGAGACCTGCTGTGGAAAACAGACTGCAGCCAATTTGGCTCTCATAATTCTTAGGTTCTTTTTGAAAGGTATCTATGGCCTGCCTTAGTTAAAACAAGATGAGGATTAGAGATCCCCTCTACTATGGCTACCCATCCAAGGGGTATGTGTAGGTTGCACTGAAAGCAAGACCCAGACCAAATTCTGCTATATATATAAACATTTACTAATAAGCAGGCACTATAATACACATAAGTATTTTTCTAAGCTTGATGAGATGTTTGTTCTCTATATGACACACATCTTGCATGATGAGAAAATGTTCTAGTGGCAGAATTCATGTGGGCTACTAGTCAGATTCAGGCCAGACAGCATAGAATCATCTGTTATGTGTGTGTGGCATAAGACCAGATGGAGTCTTAGGCTTGGTGGGACATTATGAAAGGTGTAAGCTGTTGAGCTTGAAAAATTCTTACACTCTGTGCACACAAGCATGGAGGGCCCTTACCGTGTTCTTAGTCATCCATATATCTTGTGAACAACTCATTTCATTAATGAAAAACTAGTTCTAAACCCATTATACAAATGAATAAACGCTCTGGTGCTGAAGGAAGACAAAGATTGCTGAAGCTCTTGCAGACACTACCTCTAGAGTGTGGACTTCCGATTAGAGCCTTTCAAAGCTAATGAAACACTCTGGAGTATGTATCCCTGATCAGAGGACTTCACATGTTAGTGGATCGCTCCTAAGGTGTTGATGAAAAAGAGCACACATCTCTCAGTTGAAGCTGAAGTATTTAAAAATAAATTACATGCTGTATCATTCAAACCATGCACTTTCCTCGGAACTTTTGCATAAGCTGTTCTCTGCATACACTATCTTTATCCTCTTCTCGTCCTCTTTGCCTGAAAAGCTCCTATTCAGTCTTCAGGACTAAGTATAGGCTGTCATCTCCTCCAGGAAGCCTTCCCTGATCCTCACTCCAACAAGGCTAAGTTGAGTGTCTCTCCCATGTGTTCTTGTAACATCTGTGCTACTTGCTACTTCTTAGTTTTGAGAGTGAGCAGTCTCTTCCTTTGACTTGACTGTAATTCCTAGTCCCTGTATCCCTAGTATCAAGCCAAAGAGGTACTCAATTTGTTTGTAAAATTGAATTAAATTCAAAAGAGACTGATGTTGTTTTCCTTTCTCTCTGCTTCCCACCAACGTATCAGAAGCGGGATCGCCCAACTGTGTACTTGGCCAAAGATTATAACTGATGAGAAGGAATGGATGAGAATAATTTGGAAAGGGCCAAATATAGAAATATTTTTACTTGTTTTCACTTTATTTATTTATTTTATTTTTTGAGACAGGGTCTTCCTCTGTCACCCAGGCTGGAGTGCAGTGGCACAGTCTCAGCTCAATGCAGCCCTCGCCTCCCGGGCTCAGGCGATCTTCCCGCCTCAACCTCCCGAGTATCTGGGTCTACAGGCACACGCCACCATGCCTGACTAATTTTTGCAATTTTTTTTTTTTGTAGAGACGGGGTCTTGCCACGTCACCCAGGCTGCTCTCATACTCCCAGGCTCGAATGATCCACCTGCCTTGACCTCCCAAAGCTCTGGGCTTACAGGCGTGTGTCAACATGCCAGGCCTGTTTTCACTTTAGATGCTCCAAGTGTTCCCTGAGTTTGCTCTTAGGGTAAGCTCTGGAGCAGGAGTTGTGGCGAGGATCTTCTGCACCAGCTGAACTCTGATATTTATCCCGAAGAGAAGAAAGCAGCCAGAAGGCTTATTCTTCCGATGTTTCTCTAAGAGTCAGGCATCGACCTTCTCTATGAGCTGACTGAAGGTCGGTAAGGTGCTGTCAGCCAGACAGAAAACCTATTGGGAGGCTGCCGACCTCATTTTGCCCACCACAGTCCAAATATCCAGACTCGAACTTGACATTTGCCAAGGTACAGTTAAGCAAACGGTGGTAAAATGATGCTCACCTATTTGGCTCCACATCAAAGTAGCTAAATAGAGTTTTCAATGTTAGAATAGACTCAGCAGAAATATTGAGAGACAGGTCAGTTATTCAGAGGTATTGTTCCTTTGCAACTCTGAACTTGTAATTTTAAATATGACCAGGCCTATATCTCATTGAGCATTTTATTTCACTTAAATGCGAAGAAGGAAGAGAAGACGATGTGGCATTCAAAATACTGTGAGCAAAAATATTGCTGTTTTCAGAGGTTTCAGGAGAGGAACTGGAAGAGCATCATTCCTGTCTCTCTTCTGCTCTTTTAGCCACAGGCCCAACGTCCTCTCCTATTCTCACCGCAACCCTCTTAGTCCTACATGCTACTGTATCACAGAGACACATGGCTCAGCATTCTGGGGCATGAGCACAAGGCAGGAATGTTCTACAACACAGTGTCAAGAAAACCACAACTCCAGGAAATGGACCGGGCAGTGGCCACCAAGAACCCCTGAGCCCACCTTCAGTTAGAGCTGGACAGGTATGGATGGCCGGGAGCTTGCTATTCTTCCTTCTCAGTGAACAAGGGAGCTTCTGAAAAACTCTCAGATAAAGGTTATTTAAATGAAGCTCACTCTTAAATAAAATCTGATGGGTTTGTACACTTGGCTCTGGTGCTTAGTAAAAATGGTCAAAAATAATAATAAAAGGCCAGGTGTGGTGTCTCATGCCTGTAATCCCAGCACTTTCGGAGGCAAAGGCAGAAGGATCCCTTGAGGCCAAGAAGTTCCAGACCAGCCTGGGCAACATAGTGAGAACTTGTTTCCACAAAAAAATAAAAGAATTAACTGGACATGGTGTCCTGTAGTTCCAGCTACTTAGGAGGCTGAGGTGGGAGGATCACTTGAGACCAGGAGTTTGAGGCTTCAGGGAGCTGTGATCATGTCACTGCATAGCTCATTACTCCAGCCTGGATGACAGAGCGAGACCCTGTCTCAAAAAAAAAAAAAAAAAAAAAAAGAATAGAAAAAGATCTTCAAGCCCTCATCTGAAATATCTGGAGGGCCAGATGTGTTCTAGAACTCAGCATTTTTCAGAGTTTAGAAAGGTAACATAGTCGCTGACAGCTCAGTGGAGTCTGGGCCAGCCTCTCAGCAAATCATCCCGTGAGCATTTCTGCAGCAATGTATGACGATTCATCCCAAGAAAGGCAACAAGACGGTGATGAGCTTGCATTAATTCAGGCCAAGTCAGGTTTTGCCACCAAACGAATTATGAAAAAACTTTTGGTTTCCAGAGCTGTCTGAATTTCAGAACTTCTGGATAGGGGATCATGGACCTGTAATCACATTTTCCTGAGGGGCTATTGCCCAGCTTATCTTTTTAAGAAGAAAGACTTTGACTTCCACTACCCCACTTAGGAAGCCACAAACCAGCACATGGGTTTGGGCTCAGAAGCCTGACACCCTGCAGGTAAAACACTAGGAATCCCTCTCACGAGCATTTCCTTTTCAGAGATTTTCTGACTCTGTGTGTATGTTTTCAGTTTTTCTTTCTGCATTCTGCTTAAGGCATTGTTGTCACCCCTGTGGATCCCCACGATTGTGAAACAAGACAGAATAATGGCTAAGGGCTAACACTTCGTGCTCAGAAGGAACTTGGTTGAAATCTTGCCTCTGGCACTCTTTAGTTGTTTGTTAGATTCTGGGAAGTTGCTTACCCTCTCTGAACCTCAGCTTACTCAGCTATAAATCCTCTTGCAGGGCTGTCATAAGCATTAAATGAGACTACAAAATCGCTAACATTTATGGAATGCTTGCTCTGTACCAAGCACTGTATTAAGAGTTATACATGAAGGGTTATTTTATCAAACAAATACCATCTCTATTTTATAGATGAGGAAGCTGAGGCTCAGAAAGTTTACCCAACTGAAGCCATGTCCATGTTGCTATTAAATGGAGAAGCTGGTATTCAACACGAGGTAGTCTAACTCCTGGTACCCTTAACTACTCTGCTGTAATGACTCATCAGATGGTAGATAAGATGTTTTGCACACTCTTTGGAACACACTGAGCTTTCACTGTAAGGTAATTATGATGTCATGGTGATGATGATAGCAGTGATGGTGATGATAAAGAAAGATCAAGTTTTACAGGAAACAGAATCTGGAGGAAGATCATTGAGTGACCTGGTTGCCAGTGATTATCCACGTAGTACTCCTGACTTGATGCCCTAGGGATTACCCCCAACAGCTCTATCAAATTCTTTTTTAAGTAGGGTCCCAAGTATAACTTGTGCCCAGATTTTTAAATGTTACTGGTCAGGGCCCGGTGCAGTAGCTCACGCCTGTAATCCCAGAACTTTGGGAGGCCGAGGTGGGTGGATCACCTGAGGTCAAGGGTTTGAGACCAGCCTGGCCAACATGGTGAAATCCAATCTCTACTAAAAATACAAAAAATTATCAGGGCGTGGCAGTGGATGCCTGTAATCCCAGCTACTCAGGAGGCTGAGACAGGAGAATCGCTTGAACCTGGGAGGCAGAGGTCGAAGCAAGCCGAAATGGTGCCATTGCACTCCAGCCTGGGCAACAAGAACAAAACTATTCCCCAAAAAATAAATAAATAAAATGTTACCAGTCAGTCTTCCATGCCCTCTAGCTCAGTGGTTGGTACAACAATACCACTCCCAGTTCCTCGGGAAACAGACTCACAGGCCAAGATTTAAGTGCAGAAAGTTTATGGGCAATTGCTCTAGGGATCCACAAAAGTAGGGAACAAAGAAAATAATGTAACTGCACCAGACCACTCTGGTTCAATTTTTATGTAACAAAGTTGTGAGTTGTTTTTCAGTTGCCAGGATCCTCCAGATTGAAGATCACCTAACCTGAGCATGCCCGGATGAACCAAGGACTCAACCATGGGTGGAACCTAAGGTCTCAAACTGGGGAGCAGGGACTGAATGAAGAAGCAGACCCTGAATGGCAGGATATGGAATCCAATCAGATGGAGCTCTGGTGTTACCTCATGGCAGGATCTAGTCAGATCATGCCTTCCCGGCAGCACTTCATTGAAAGACTCAATCAGGTCATGGCTCATCACCATATGTCTATAAAGCCTGACCCAGTCCCCAGCTCAGGAAGACAGATTGGAGCATTTCCTCCTGTTTCCTTGACAATTGGCTAGAAATAAAGCCTTTCTTTTCTCAAAATCCAGTGCATGGTATTGGCTTTTATGTGCATTGGGAAGTGAGCCCATTGATTGTTTGGTAACAATAGGAATGGGCAGAGAGAAGAATTGCACTGTGGTGCAGTCCCATCAAAGACTTCTGCCTCTCCCACAGAGAATGCTGGGGCTAAGATGGTCTGTGGGAGGCAGAATTCTAAGGCAGTCCTGAGAATTCTCACCGTCTGGTGTACACACCTCACACATAATTCCTGAACCTGTGAATATGATGGAGTATCAGTGCCCGCGGTTAGGTTACTAATCTATTGACTTGTTAATCAAAAGGGAGATTATCCCAGTGGGACTTACCTAATCAGGCAACTTCATAAATGGGCATGGGCCCTCCTAGAAAGTGAAACTCAAAGTATGAGAAGGGATATTGAAGAGCCACGTGGCAAGAAGCAGCTGTTGGTCTCTGGAATGGTCTGTGGTTGACAGTGAGAAAATGGGGAATTCAGTCCCACAGCCACAAGGAACTGAATTCCATCAACAGCCTGATTAAGCACGAAAGAGGACCCCAAACCTCAGATGAGAAGGCAGCCCTGGCAGTCACCTTGGTCTCAGACAGCTGGGACCTAAGTAGAGGACCCAGTTATGCTGGGCCTGGGCCTCTGACTATGAGATAATACGTGAGTGTGGTTTGTGCTTTATTTTTTAAATTCAACTTTTAATTTTGAGATCACTGTAGATGCACATGCAGTAGTAAGAAACAATACAGATAAATCCAGTGTACCCTTTACCCATTGTCAACCAATGGTAACATCTTGAAAAACTATAGTATGATGTCAGACCAGGATACTAACAAGATACAGAACAATATCATCACCACAAATAGCCCTGCTATTATCCTTTTATAGCCACATCACCTTATCGACTGCATCTCCTCCTTCCAACACCCATCTCAACCCCTGGCAACCCCTCCTCCATTCTCCATGTCTATAATTTTGTCATTTCAAGAATGTTCTATAAATGCTGTAATCAAGTATGTAACATTTTGGAATTGGCTTTTTTCACTCTGCATAATTTCCTGAAGCTTCATCCAATTTGTTGTGCACATCAGAAGTTCATTTCTTTTTATTGCTGATATTTTTTACCAATGGATGCACCATAGTGCGTTTAGCTATCACCTATTGAAGGACATCTGGGTTGTTTACAGTATTTGGGCGACTACCAGAAAAACAGCTATGAACACTTGTGTGATAAATACCTAGGAGTATTTATCCAGAGAAATGGCAACATGTTTACACAAAAATATAGGAGAGGTAGGGAAGAGATACAGTCATAGGAGAGATGCAATTTATACACATCCACACCAGCATTTGGTGTTGTCACTATTTCTTATTTTAGCCTTTCTGTTGCATAGTGACATTTCATTGTGATTTTAATTCACATTTCCTAATGACTAATGATGTTGAACATATTTTCAAATGCATATTTGCCATCCATATATCCTCTTCAGTAAGGTGTTTCTTCATGTCTTTTTCACATTTTCTGATTGTATTGCTTTTGTTTTATTTTTTAGTGTTGGGTTTTGAGAGATCTTTATATATCTAGCTACTAATCCTTTGTCAGATATGTGACTTGTAAATGTTTTCTTGCTCTCTGAAGCTTGTCTTTTCACTCTCATAATAGGGCATTTTACACAGCAAAAGTTTTAAATTTTGATGAAATCCAATCATTATTATTTTCTTTTATGGGTCAGACTTTTGATGGCAAATCTAAGAACTTTTTGCCTAGCCCCAGATCCCCATGATTTTCTCCTGGGTTTTGTTTTCTAAAAGTTTTATAGTTTTACATTTAAGCTTGTGATCTATTTTTGAGTTAATTCTTTAAATATATGAGATTTAAGTTGAGCTTCATTGAAAAGGTTATCTTTCCTCCACTGAATTGCTTTTGTACCTTTTGGTTGGGCGTATTTTGTGGGTCTGTTTCTAGGCTCTCTATTTGTTTCATCGATCTATGTGTCTGTCACTCTGTAAATACCACAGCTCTATAATAAATCTTGAAATCAGGTAGACTGATTCCTCCCACTTTATTATTCTTTTACAAAGTTATTTTAGCTATTCTGGTTCCTTTGCATTTTCATATAAGGTTTAGAATAATCGTGTCTATATCTACAAAAATCTTGCTGGGATTCTGATAGGAATTGCATTAAACTTCCATGTAAATTTGCAAAGAATTGACTTCTTTATTGTGTTGAATCTTCTAATCCACAAACACACAATGTCTTTCCATTTATTTAGATCTTCTTTGGTTTATTTCATCATTGTTTTGTAGTTTTCCACTACAAAACGTACAGTTGAAGTCCTGCACATGTTTTGTTAGATTTATACTTGTTTTTTTGTTTTGTTTTGTTTTGTTTTTTAGCAACTGTAAATGGCATTTATTTTTTATTTTGGTGTCTATCTGTTATGGACACCAGATACTACCTTCCTAGCTGGTAGTATTCCAGCATAGCTAGACTTCTCAAGACAGACTGATGGGGTGAGGGAGAACTAGAAGATCCCTCTCATGGTGGTCTAAGATCCATTTTCTAAGATTCCAAATTCCTGTGTCAAGTACTATAACTTCCATCTGTTATGGATGCCAAAATGAAATTGGCTTTTGTATGTTTGTATTACATTTTGCAACCTTGAGGAACTCACTTATTAGTTCTAGGAGGTTGTTGTTTTATAGATTTCATGGAATTTTCTACCTAGACAATCATTTCGTCTGCAAATAGGGACAGTTTTATTTCTTCCTTTCTCATCTGCATGCTTTTTTTTTTTTATTATTCTTTTCGTGCCTTTTGAAATTGGCCAGAACTACTTGTACTATGTTGAATAAGAGTGGTGAGAGCAGACATCATTGTCTTGTTCTAGATCTTATGGAGAAAGCATTCAGTCCTTCACCATTAAAAATAATATTATCTCGAGCCTTTTGGTAGACACTCTTTATCAAGTTGAGGAAGTTACCCTCTAATTCATTTTTTTCTAAGAGTTTTTATCATGAATACATGTTAAATTTTTTAAAATGCTTTTTCTATATCAGTTGATAAGACTATGTGATTTTTCTCCTTTAGCCATTAGTATGGAAGATTACATCGAGTAATTTTCATATATTGAATCAGACTTGCATTCCTGGAACAAACCTTCCTTTGGAGAGTGGAGAGGATCATCAGGGAATGCTTTGCTTGGGTTTTTAGCCACCTGATACAGGATGGTGAGAAGTTCAACTAGGAAATGTAGGAATACATTTTCAGGGTGAGGTTAACAAGTACAGAAGTACTGACACATGAAACTGGCTTTCTTTTTCAATGCAACTGTTTCAGGATGGCAGGAATGTTGAGCCCAAGAAGGAGAATGGCAGGATATGAGGCTAAGATACAGGTAAGGCAGAGCTCCAAGAGCTTGTGTGCCATGCTCTGGACCTTGGCCTTTCACCTCAAGGTGGTGGCAACTACTGTGAGGCTGGATGCAGAGAATGATCCAGTAAAGACTGCCTTTTAGAAACTCAGTGCAAAGGGTGGACTGGAGAACAAATCCTGGAGAGGGGAACCCAACAGGGATACCACAGGAAGAGTTCAGGAAAGAAAAGATCGAGTCTTGAATTACTGAACTCATTGTCTTCCTTCTTCAAATGCTTCTCTTCTGAGCTACTGACTTTCCTCATTCACCCTTGTACCACTCCTACTAAAGGTCATCTTAGACTCTGCTTTTTCATTTCTTCTACATCCAGTCAGTAGAGACTATGTCTTCATTCTCCCTGTCCCTTGGCTCTACTTGCTGCCATCAACTCAGCCTAAAGTATTCATGGTCTCCTCACTAGCCTCTACTTCTTACTTCTGTGTTTTTTCGACCTCCAACCCATTCTCCATCTTTGCTCTTGCTTTCATCTTTGAAATTCCTTGTGTTGTTTGTTTGTTTGTTTGTTTTGGAGACAGTCTTGCTGTGTTGCCCGGGCTGGAGTGCAGTGACATGATCTCGGCTGACTGCAACTTCCGTCTCCCAGGTACAAGCAATTCCCAAGCCTCAGCCACCCAAGTAGTTGGGATTACAGGCGCATGCTACCAAGCTTGGCTAATTTTTTCATTATTGTATTTTTAGTAGAGATAGAGTTTCGCCATGTTGCTCAGGCTGGTCTCGAACTCCTGAGCCCAGGCAATCTGCCCGCCTGGGTCTCCCAAAGTGCTAGGATTACAGGTGTCAGCCACTGCGCCCGGCCAAAATTCCCTGTTTTAACCAAATCACTTCCATTTCTCTACAAAAGTTTCAGGAAGGGTCTGCTTGATCTGATACCAGTGAAACAGACTCCTGGCTGCTTGGGGGCAGGGACTGAGGTCTTAAAATAATTGCTTTGAGAGGTCTTGGGAGAGATCTTGTGTGAATTGTCATGGGTTTCCCAGTGGAGAGGCAGCCATCTGCAGAGCTTTGTGCCTGAAGAACTACCTCCCCTTTACACCCTGTTCGTTTCTCCTGTGTCCATTCCCTCAAGTAGACTAGCCCAGGATGGGCACACAGGAGCACTCATATGTACTTGCTGAATTGAACTAATTTGAATATTATTGTTTCAGCCAGCCTATTGCTTTATAATTTGTTTGTAATCTTATCTGAATTTCTGGGACTTTTCTTCTTGCTGAAAAGTCTGCTCCTTCTTACTTCAATGTTAGAAGACTCTTCCCTCTCCATACTTTGCTATGCTCAGCCTTGGACTTATAGAAGGCAGGAGTTCTGGGGGTTCCTTGGCCACTCAGATCCCCTGGCTACTGAGTGTGCACCAAGATGATCCCGCTAGGCTCTCAGGGCACTCCTTAGTCTGGATTGTGACAGCCTTGGGGTCATGAATTGAACTGTCTTTGTTAATTTTTTGGTACGGGATGGGGAGAGGCAGGCATAACACTCCCGTCTGCCCATCCAGGGATGGAACAATATTTATTTAGTAAATGATTGTTAATATTTGGTTAGATGTGAAATCCTGAGGAAGTAATTTCAAGAACACAAACCAACACCCAACCCTCAGACTTCCTAAATCTAGTCTGTCACCACCCCCAGCCCTCACTACATATCGGAATGCCAAAGACTGAATTCTTTACCTTCCTTCATTCTCTTCCTCTCAGATCTGCTCCCTAAGCCCTCTTTAAGCCCCTTTATGTCACTACACAGCCCAGGCATCCACTCTCAGTACTATTTCTACCTGACTCCTCCCTCTTCTTTCTTCCAGTCCTAGGTTGTTTGTTCACACCTGTCATATCTCCATTTATAACAGCTATTAGGGAATTCCTCTTCAACCCCAGCCCTGTCTGCCTTTGAGGACTATCTGCTCATCTCTCCGCCATGACCTCTGGCCTTGGGTCCTCCTGCTTCATGTGTCAGGAACAATGGTGGTGGTATCAACAGTAAGAATTGCTTTGAAGAGAGTCTTCAAGGTGGCTTTGGAATGTTGTGAGGATGTGCTGGATGCTTGGTCAAAGGACAAGAGAACTTCAAAATGGAGACTTCTAGGAATCACCTGTGGAAGGGAATAGAAAAACACAATAGCAGATCACAAATTGCTCTTTGCCAAAGTTTTAGCTTCCATGATCCCCTATAAAAAAATCAAACCCTGATCCTCCAAAGTTGGCAGTGAAAGAAAAGAGCCTTTATGTGAATAAGGTGCCTGGATCTCATGGCCCCCAACTCTTGGGGGAGTAGCTACCTCTTTAATCTTCCTGCCCAAGCCCTGCCCATAATTCTTCTCTCTGTGTCCAGTCCATCCAGTGAAATCACGTTGGAGAACAGATACCTTTTAACTAGAACACTGGGATCCCCTGCTGTGTCACCTCAGCATTTCTGTCCATGTTTTGCCACTCAAAGCCCTTACCACCAAGATAAAAAATAGCTGTAATTGGTTTATCATCCTCAGATTGTATCTGTGTCATTCATCCTCTTATTCTAGATCACAGCTCAGTGACTGCCACAGGATAGATGCCCAATAATTGTTTGTTGAATGAATGAATAGATCGACTTTGCTTAAGGCTCCAGGATATCAGCAGAGAAAGCAGACCCAAAGTGCTACTTGTAAGTAATCTGGCTTCCAAAATGTAAAGTACTCATCTTGAGCTTGCGTTCCTCTCCAGGGCCTCCCTGCCTACCACCTGGCATATCTCCACATCAATCCCTTCCCAGCTGGTAGTATTCCAGCACAGCTAGACTTCTCAAGACAGACTGATGGGGTGAGAGAAAATTAGGAGATCCTTCTCATGGTGGTCTAAGGTCCATTCTCCAAGATTCCAAATTCCTATATCAAATACTATAACTTCCTTGGGTGATAAATTCTGGGAATGTCTACCTCGTTGTGGGCTTACTCTAGGTCAGAAAGACAAACAGCTCTCATCTCCCTTGCCAACTTTCATCAGTTTCTCCCTGAAATATTCTATTAAGAATTAGCCAGAAAGAGTAGGTGATCAATTAATAGAGTCTGCCATGGATGTGGGAGGGAGAAAAGACAGCATTTATGGAGTGTATTTCCTGTGGTCTCAGCAGAACAATCTGTCTTTATACAACAAAAGTGATCAATATTCACACTTAGAGGGATTATTTTGTACTTATCCTTTAAGGTTTCAGACGTCTTTTGACAGTCTCCACACCTTCTACTTGGCTATGGAGACTTGAAGAGGGGGAAATTTTAATAATTTGTATCAGTTCTGAAATGATTTCTTTTTTTTTTCCAAATACAACTGAAGCTGAAGGAAACAACTACAACAGGATGGTATTACTTAAGCCCAATTCAACCATTATTATTTTTTAAATTTTATAATTTTATTAAGTGTCTTCAATGGAATGCCGTGCTCTTTGTTAAGCATCCTCCCCAAGCTTGGCAATGGTGCATGGATAAACCAGGAAGAGCTTGGAAGCTCCCTCTCTGCCCTGCGCCACCAGGGTCTAAGACACATCTTCCAATAGGCCCCCAGTGAGGTCAGGCTCAGCATCTCCACCAGGACTCTTTCTATTAGAGCTCCTGGTGGGAAACCAAGAAAGGCAGCTGATCACTAGGTTACTTTCTTTTCAAGAAATCCCTCAGACCACCACTAGGGTAGTGGCTGATGGCAGCTGGGGAAGGCCTGAGTGAGTTTCAGTTGGTTCTGTGTTTGAACCAACATAGGAGTGCTCAGCACCAGGAGACAGAGGGCAATCTGACCCACTTTTCCTCACCAGTGCTGACCCTGCCTGCAGATTGGGAGGGGAAACACCAAATGCCACAAGGAGCTGAAACAAAAGGTGGGGGGATAGTAGGCAGAGTGGAGGGAGAGAGTCATTGACAGGAATGAGATGGGAGAGGTGGCAGAGACAGCATTTGGGTGTTGAAATTACCCTGTGAATTTTTTCTGGTACTTTCCCTTAACTCTGAGCCTGAACGTGTGCATGTGACATGTCTAAAACTGTGACTTGTTTAAAGCAATTGTTTGAAAACCGTCAGAACCAGAAGCTGATAGAAATAGGCTTCTAACTTAAATATCTAAAGGGAGGATTTCTTCCTAACCTCAAGAATGTGACCAGCTCATCAAAAGCAAGCAAGCAAGCAAGCATCAATGCATCACCTTGCTCAGCGTGTCTCAGTTCAGCTTCCTACGCGATCTTCAGCTGTTTCTCAGATTTAAGAGTACTTAGTCTTTCTTAGGAGACAGCATAGCTTATTTGCAGGTAAAGGACAACACCCTGTTTGATAGTAAAAGATCGAATATCTAGAAAGTGTTTATTTTCCTACTGTTTAAATTTTTTTTTTCCAGAAGATAAACAGATACAAATCTCCATGGATGATTTGAGAAGTGCACAGGTGATAAATGGGGAAGAGAAAACCCATTCTGCCTCCTCAGTCATCCACTGATGTCTGAGAAAGAATAATATTGCTTTTTTCCCCTCTCTCTTGACCTTCCTGTGCAATAAATAATGATGACAATAGCAGCATATAATATTTACGGTGGCCATGTAATTTACTCTCCACACTGGGACTCTTTGAGATTGAAAGGGAGTGCTAATAATCATTACTCCAGGACAGTAGACTTAAATGGAGACATATGGTCATCCTAATAATGGTGGAAATTTACCATGGATTCTGGAGTCAGACCCAGATTTCAATCCCAGCTTCCCACACACTTACCCACCATGTAATTACAGACATGCTACTTCACCTCCAAGACCCCCATTTCATTCATTATGAAGATGTGTGGTCTGTCCTTCAAGTTTATAATATCTTGCAAGATCATTATGAGGATTAAATGAGATAGTTATGTAAAATCACCCAGCATAGCACAAGGCTGGCATTCCAAATATGTTCATATTCTTTGCTTTATAGCAAGATGCCAGGATTAGTGAATCAGTTTGTTTATCCTTTTCTTCAAGTACCCAAGAGTGAATTGTCAGGCATTTATTGAGTAAGACCAGTGGTTCTCAGTGGAAGCAGTATGACTCCATGGGAATGCTTTGGAAAATTGTGGAGGTGTATGTGGTTGTCACAGTGATTTGTGTATGTGGGGAGGGTACTACTGGCATTTAGCAAGAGTGCTGGGGTCGCTAGACATCCTGCAATATCCAGAAAAGTTTTGCACAATGAAGGATTCTCCCTCATCCCTCAAGGCCTACTAGTGCCCCATTTGATATTCCTGGAGGCAAAAAAAAAAAAAAAAAAAAATCTTTATAAGTATGTGAGCCTAGAGCCCAATTTGATTTTACATATAAATACAAAGCATTTGTTGCAGAGTTCTAATATGCACCAGATTTTCCCGTAACATGTCAGCTGCATAAAAAGGAAGATTGTGCCTTGTTCAGAATTTTACTAAGTGTTTTTCACTATTTCAGGAACTCTCATTACTAGTAAAAACAAAACAAAAAAAAACAAAAAAAAACACTGTTGGATAGTAATAGTAAAATAGGGAAGGATATGTTAGTCACGAATACAACAGGCCACTCTTATACTGCACTTAAGGCCTTCACATTCACATCATTCTCCTTATGAGTGAAAGCATTTGACTCATGTCTTCCAGTGTGACTATCCTAAGGGTTTACATAATGAAAATCATATTGTTTTATTGTAAATTCTTTTATTTCTCTTTTATAACAAGGCATTATATTTGTGGCAGAAACTGCTAGATGCTCACCAAAGTCCACGTTCCACTCTCTCTCCTGGTTTCCCAACTAGACTCTATTTCCCATCCACCCTTGCAGACAGGTGTGGTCATGTGCTTGAGTCCCAGCCAATGGCCCCTGAGCAGAAGTGGTACATGCCACTTCCAGGCCTGGCCCACGGAAATCTCCCAGGTGCACGCCTCCATATCTGTTTCAACTCCCTGCCCATTACTTATCTGCCCAGTCCTATCATGAGAGCTGGAAATAAACTTTTATTGTGTTTAAGTTATTAAATATATTAGGGTATATTTGTTTTAGCAATGAGGGGAACCCAACTAATACAATATGGGCTTTTTAAAAAACGTATTTGTGAATTTAATTTTAAGATCATAAAAAGGACATCATAAAATACTAGTTATAAAAGGGGTGTTAAGTCTGATGGTGTTGAGAACTGCTGGCCTAGACTATGGAAGGTGCTGTAAGGACTAGACAGAAGAAAAATGTGTGGTCTGTCCTTCAAGATTTTAGTATCACACGCACAACTACACAGGCACACACACACATGCGGAGTTCATTAGTTCAAGGCTGTGTATGATAAGAAACAAGCGAGTTGTGTAGACTGGATGGACTCCAAACTTTTCGTTTTGCAACCCCATTAGTTAAAAACATGTTGTGCAAGCACGTTCAATACATATTTCATAGAATTCAAGACACTATCAGTTGTACATTACATCATCACATATAGCATGAAGAAAGAAAAATATCCCTGCCAATCAAACTGTGACACAGGCTTTTGTATGTAGATTGTAAAATGTATTCCAATGTGAGAGATGTTAAAATGCGAAACAATGTGCGTCTCAGAACTGATAAAAAATGATCAATGATCATATGCTTCTAAATGAATATATTATGTCCTCTTAAAAGCATACACAAAAATGGGAGTTTTAAAAGGTTGAAATTTTATAAGCAAATGTTCAATACCTTCCTGTTGCACCCCAAAGGATCACTGCAGACACCTGACTCTGGAGGCCACTGGCATAGACAGAGGTCCCGTGTGGGTCCAGAAGAGTGAGGGGCTCTTAGCTGTCTGTGTGGCTCTGGGGAAGTGGAGAAGCATTCCAGAAGAATCCAGTATTCCAAAATTATCCAGCTTCTGGAATACCAGAAGAATCCACCTCCAGCTTTCACACTGTATTTCTTTAGTGCCTTCCTCTCAGCAACCTGTCCTCTCACAAGAAAAAGATGTTGGTTACCTCTGTTGGGGGTAATTGCATTTTAATTGGAGTCTTCAGTCCTTTAACTGAAAGAGATTAATCTTCAAAGGAGAAATTGCGACCGTCAGTCGGGGAGCTATCTTGAGCCAGGCACTTGTGACTTCTGTTACAGACACTGCACGTCTGACTTGTAAGATCAGCCTTAAGTGGCACCCACCCAAATCTTGTGTTGCTCTTTGTCTATGCTGACATTAAATACAGTGCCCAGCTGTCATCTGCTTACACTGTTCAAATTAGCTCCATTTACATGCCGTTATTTCCCTAAGTTGTTTATCTTTCTCCCAGAGAGTAGCTTCCTCGCCTGGCTACCCTACTTATGCCATTCCCCCTAACACTGAGGCTGAGAACCACAGTCACTTCTGGTCCCTTGGCTTCACTGTCGCCTAACATCACTCAGATGCTTTTCCTGTTTCTGTGTTTGGGCACTTCTGAGATGCTCGTCCACTTCCCCAGAGCCACACAGACAGCTAAGAGCTCCTCACTCTTCTGGACCCACACGGGACCTCTGTCTATGCCAGTGGCCTCCAGAGTCGGGTGTCTGCAGTGGTCCTTTGGGGTGCAACAGGAAGGTATTGAACGTTTGCTTATAAAATTTCAACCTTTTAAAACTCCCATTTTTGTGTGTGCTTTTAAAAGGACATAATATATCCGTTTAGAAGTATATGATCATTTTTTAACAGTTCTGAGACACACATTGTTTCTCATTTTAACATCTCTCATATTGAGATGCATTTTACAATCAGCACCTACAGAAAGCCTATGTCACAATTTGGCAGGGATATTTTTCTTTCTTCATGCTATATAACATAATGATGTAATGCACAATTGATAGTGTCTTGAATTCTATGAAATATGTATTGAACGTGCTTGCACAACATGTTTTTAACTAAGGGGGTTGCAAAACGAAAAGTTTGGAGTCCATCCAGTCTACACAACTCACTTGTTTCTTACCACACACAGCCTTGAATTAATGAGCTCTGCGTGCATGTGCCTGTGTAGTTGTGCGTGTGATTTTATAAACTAGAAGGACAGACCATGCATTATTCTTCTGTCTAGTCCTTACAGCACCCTCTGTAGTGCTGTAAGGACTGTAAGCACCTTCCATAGCACCTTCCATCTGGGAACCCCAAGAGGAGAAAAGACTGGGCAATCAGGAGTGGTAGGCAGGCACTGGGATTGCTAAAGTGGCCTTTAGGTTCATAACCTGCATAAAGAGTCTGGAATTGAATTATCCACTGAATTCTCTCCCTCCTTTCTCTTTCCATCTCTCTCTGTATTTCCTTCTCTCTCTCACTCACACACACACACTCTCATGCTCTCTCTCTAAAAATATCTATACACATACATACACATATGTGAGTGTAGGTGTGTGTTTTCTCACAAGGTGATTTTTAGCAAGAGAAAAGTTCTAAAAAACTCAGAAATAACCATTTTTAGTATTTCCTAAGATTAAAAGTAAGGAAAGAAATTTAAGGGGAAAAGACCAAGAGATTTGAATAGATAATTTTAAAAATCTGTAAAAAAGGGAAAACGTCACCAAAATTAAGATTAAAAGGCAAACTGAAAAAAAGTTTGCAGTGAATGTAAAAATGAGCTGCTATCTTTTCTTTATAAAGAGCTGAAGTAACTCAATAAGAAAAATGCAAAGAACCCTAAACACAGACATACAAGGATATTTACAGACAATTCATAAAAGAGGCACCGTAACTAGTCAATGATCACAAAGCCCATGGGGAAAGGGGCCATGTGTATGTGTCCACCATTAGAGACCTAATACCTGGGTCAGTGCCTGGTTTACCTGTTAAGTAAATACAGTCATGTATTTACAATGAAAATGTTTTCTTTGGGCAATTTTGTCATTGTGTGAACAGTATAGGGTATGCATATACAAACCTAGATGGTATTGCCTACTCCACACCTAGGCTATATGGTATGGTTTTATCACTCTTAGGCCACAAACCTGTACAGCATGTTACTCTACTGAATACTGTAGGCAATTATGACACAATGGTAAGTATTTGTGTATCCAAACATATTCAAACAGAAAACAGTAAAAATACAATATAAAATGTTAAAAAATGGCACACCCTGTCCTGTTTAGGTCGCTTACCATAAATGGAGCTTGCAGGACTGGAAGTTACTCAGGGTGAGTCAATGAGTGAGTGGTGAGTGAATGTGAAAGCTTAGGATACAACTGTACACCTTATAAACACTGTACACTTAGACAGCACTACATTTACAGAAAATATTTTTCTTTCTTCAATACTAAATTAACCTTAGCTTACTGTAACATTTTTACTTTATAAACTTCTTAATTTTTTTAAATGTTTTGATTATTTTGTAGATATTTGGCTTAAACACACATTGTACAGCTGTGCAAAAATATTTCTTTTTAATATCCTTATTCTGTAAGCTTTTTTCTACTTTCACAGTTTTTTATTTTTCACTTTTTAAACATTTTTGTTAAAAACTAAGACACAAACACACATATTAGCCTAGGCCTACACAATGTCAGGATCATCAGTATCACTGTCTTCTGCTTCTCCAGTTTGTCCCACTGGAAGGACTGAAGGGGTAATAACACGCATGGAGCTGTCATCTATGAAAACAATACCTTCTTTTAAAGCACCTCCTGAAGGGCCTGCCTGGGACTGTTCTTGAGGAGGTGTCACTCTTTTCAGAAAAGAAAAGAAAGCTTGGTTTATTTCTTTGTTTCGTCATAGATTTGCTTTTAAGTAGATAATGTATCATGAACACTCCTCTCTACCAATGAAAACCTTTCAGTGTTAGGGTCCATGGTTTCAAACTTTCTGAGTTGCTGAGGTCTACAAAGGCTTCTGCCAAACCCTTAACAGTGAATTTTCTCAGGGTTTTGTCTTTTTCTTCTGCAGTTTCCTTTTCTCTTGACTCTTCTTTAAGCTTTTGAGTTCCTGTTCCAGCTCTCACAACTCTGTCAGTTCCTCAGGACTCACATCTAGAGGCTCCTCAATGTTATCCTCATCCACACTGAGGTTAAAGTTGTTTGCTCCCTTATAATCATATGGGACCACCACCACATATCCAATTCATCATTGCCGCATAACTGTATTTGTTGAATGATTGATTAAATGGATGAATTAATTAATTAATTAAAAAGTCTACCTTGAGGTAATCAAAGGAATAAAAACTAAATATTTTTGCCCATCACTATAGCAAAGCTTTTTTTTAAAGCAGTAATATGCAATTAGCATAGTAAATGCATGTGGTGAAAAGGACTTTCTCATGCAAATTGATGGGCATGTGAATTGTTGTGAAAAGCAATTGGTCAATAACATGAAAGTGCTCACCTACTTCTGGTGCATGGATGGACCACGCTTTCCCACCCAATCCCACCGCCTTGAAGGCAGACAGGGCCGTGTAATACGGGGTACGAGTGAGTATTTAGGAACCTTCCCATAAAGATGTAATAAGAGAGCAGGCTTGGTTGAGACGGTGGAACCTAAGCACTGAAAGGTCTGGACTGCTAAGTCCCCATACGAGGGCAGCAGCTTCAGAGAGTAACCTGAGCCCAAAAACGAATTCCCATGACTAAGAAGTAAATTTTTATTTTTGTTAGGTCATTGAGATAATAGAGCCACAGCTCACCTAGCTCATTCTGATTAACATACTTATTTAATTCTTGTAATGTCTATCAATTGAGCTATGCACCTATTATAAAACAGATCCAGAAATTCCATTTATGAGGAATAAGAGAATACTCCTAAATATGGAAAAATATATTTACACATGAAGATGCTCCTTGTAAGGTTATTTTAAAACCAGCATTCCCATAATAGAATAGTTAGCTGCTAAAGAAAAACATACCACATGTGCTTAGTAGATATTTATAAAGAAGATGTAATAACGTGGGAAAATGTTTATGACTGCCATCCTCATAGACTTTCTATTCATATAGAATAAGATTGAAGAAAAATCACCAAAAATGTTAAAAATTGGTTTTGTTGGGTAGTGTGAATATAAGCAATTTCTTCTCCTTCTTTCTGCAGCTTAAAGTTTTCCAAATATTTAAAAATAAATGTATATCAATTTTTATAAAGAAAAACAATGCTGCTCTTTCAATTACTCAAGTTTTAAAATTAATAACAAATAGGTTATTTTATTATCTCCTTGGTAAGATTTTTCTTAATCCCGGAAACAGATCTTTCCCTAGTTGCTCCGAAATCCAGGTGGTGGACAATCTTTACATTTTATATTTTTTGCTACTTTTGTTTATATACATGCAGAAAAGGCAAATTTTAAGAAAAGATGTTTGTGAGTTCATCTCATTTAAAAGCACAATAGGCGACCTATTGATTTTTAAAATAGAGAGGCTCTGACCTTGACCAAGGCCTTCCCGCTCTTTGGAGCCCATTGTCCTTCTCTGATCCTTGAGAGACTGAGTCTGGTGATCCCTAAGGCTCTCTTCCAGATCTTCTACTCTGTAATTCCATGTTGAAATGGAGTAAGATGTTCACAATTTGGTATTGTCAGAAGTGTAATTCAACCAGACATTGGAAAACATTTATCTCATTAATCTTTGTGAACAGGTATCTATGGAAACAACTTACATTTGTATTCAAGGGAGATAATCATTTATGAATTTATCCTTATACAATCATCACAAAGGTAAGTTGTGCCCAGGATAGCTTCTTGCAGTATGTTCAACAGGACACAGTTTTACACCATTTTTAGTAGAATCAAGTAGAAATCACTCTGACAAACTGAGATACCACCAGAGATTCAGAAACTGGAGAGTCTAGCTTGAAAATATATCATAGGGATCATGAGAGTCACAGTGCTCAGTAGACACAATTTTAGAAAAGATGAGAAAAAGACACTGAAATGATGGAAGACCCAAGTAATCATGGAAAGCAGAAGAAAACGGATTAGATACAGAGAGCATCATTTTTCATTCAACCTGGGTCAGTTTTATCCAATAATTCTGGAATGACCACCTTGTTACCTAACTAGCTGCTCCTCGTCTCTGGGCTGAGCTTCTACACATAGACAATTAGGGCCCTTGACCAGATAGCATCTAAAATCCCTGCAAGTTCTGATAATATGATTGGGCTAGTGTTTGTTTTTGCTATCATTTGATGTCCTTCAGCACTGATTTATAAGAACAAAATAGAAAACTCAGGTTACGTGCAAGGAGACACTTCCATGTCTTGATAATGTCTGATAAGCAGAACTGGTGTCTTCTAGCTCACTGTTCTTTACTTCTCTCTAGCTTTATTGTTCAGATCTCTCTGGCTACCTGCAACAGAAGCTCAGCATGACCTGGCTCAAATCAAAAGGAGAAGCCTTGGTTCCTATAACCAAGTTGCTGGAAGGGCATAGGTTTAGGTGGCCAAAAGACAATGGATGTAGGGTCTCGAACACTGTTAGGACTCTCCGTGCTCTTTGGGTTTCAGGGTTCAAATCAGGTTCATCATGTTAGTGGAGTCATGGATGTGGGCAGCTCTGGGCTCTCATTCCTGGGGAAGTTAGCATTCTGCCTTAAGTTCATCTTTTATAATTCACAGGTAAGGACACTGGTGGCACAGCTTAGGTCACAATCCTAACACCTGAGCCAATCATCATGCTCAGAGGTGAGAGATATGATGATTTGCCAACCTGGCCACATGTTCAGTCTTTTTAATCAAGAGGATTTGGGTCATACTGGAAGCAATAGAGACGTCCATACTGAGAGGGAAACAGAACAGCAGCTGTATTTGTTTTCTATTGCTGTGTCTCAAGTTGCCACAAACTTAGAGGCTTAAAACAATGCTCACCTATTAGTTCACAGTGCCATAGGTCAGAAGCCTGTGCACAGTGTGGCTGTGTTCTCTACTCAGGATCTCACAAGGCTAAAAAGCGTTGGCAAAGTTGTTGTTTTTTTTTCTCATCGGGAGTTCAGGGTCATCTTCCAAGTTCATGTGGTCATGGCAGCATTCACTTCCTTGAGGTTGTAGGACTGAGGCCCTCATTTCTTTGTTGGCTATCAGCTAGCGGGCTGCTCTCAGCTCCTAAAGGCCCCTAATATTCCTCTTCAAATCCAGCTATGGAGAATCCCCCCCACCCCCTAGTGTCAAATGTATCTCACACTTCAAATCTCTTTCATCAGCAGGAGCCCAGTCCTTTTTAAGGGCTTGGCTGATTAGATCAGCACCTGCTGCTCCCCAGATAATCTTCCCACCTTAAGGTCACTTGATTTGGCACCTTAACTACATCTGCAAAATCTCTTCATGGTACCCAGCTTAGAGTCTGATTAAATAACTGGGAGAATGTGTACACCAGGGAAGAAGAGAGTGGGAATGTTGGAGATCATCTTAGAATTCTGCCTAACTTGCCATATGAACTTAGGAAGTTTGAATCTGAGTTTGATCTTTTGAGATATGTCTCGAAAACATCCAAAGACTAAATCTACCTAAATCTTGAGCAACTAATTCACTTATTAAACTGGTTGCTTGACTCATGTAATCAATATAATGTAATAAAATACATTTTTAAAAGTCATATGATTGCCTTAACTTTAGGAAGATAGAATATGAATTTAAAATAGACCTTACTTAGGTAAAAGCACGTTTTAAGCACTTTCTCCATGTTCCTTTTCAGATGAGGAGTTGTTTGATTCCATAAACTCAATTAGGCCCTTCTGTTATACGTCCTCATGGAACTCTGTTCTATGACTCTTGAGACACTCCTAATTACTTACTCAGCACTATTACCACTATCCTGTATCCTGACAATGCAGAATCTGCATTTCCTGTTCCATGCAGCATGCCTAGTACATGGCATAGAGGATGGCACATAAAATAAATATTCACAGAATAAAAAAGGACAAATGCCAGGCCACACTTTTGTCATTTATGTACTCCCTGTGCTTAGGGCAGTACCAGAACATAGTAGATGTTCAATTTGAAGTGGGAGGAAGTCATGGAAGGAGGGAAGAAGAGAGGAAGGCAGAATACAGTGCTAGGCCCCTTTAAAAGAAAGCAGCTAACTCTGCTTCCTGCTGTGTTGACTCGATTGACCTGTACAAACAGTTCTTAGCATTTTACTTCCAAGAACAATCGTATAAGGTGATTTAATTATTTCCCAGTGGTTGCTGGGACTCTTGAAGCCCATGCAGGACAATGGGTAAAAGGGTCCCCATATCAAAATTGGCATTGGGTATACCCAGAGGGTGTTTATCTGGCCGGGCTCCATGACACTGGTCACCCGAGGCTGTTCTCTTTGTTTGTTCTATCTTGAACACAGTCACATGCCCACTTCAGGTCTCTGTACAGGCAAAATGTGTCTGGAGTCAACTACTTAGCAGAGCAAATACACTCATCCCCAGGCCTGTATTAGACTTTAACTGCAGACAGGCCGAACTCACAGAACCTGTACTGCCTATACAAAAGGAGACCCTTACCACGTCTGGGGGGGAAGTCAATATCACTTATAATATGTTAACTATCTCACTAACCCTGGAGGTGATCTGGAGATGGAGAAGGGCTCAAGTGATTAAATATCTCTGAAAAAAGACATAATCTGGGTCCAAAATGTCAGTAATAATGTACCAACAGACCATCTTCTTAGAAGGAAATTTGGGAAATACCTTCCAGGGAGGTTGTCCATGACATAGTGTTGGTCTTCCCTGCCAGCCCCTCCCCAGCTTCCTCCTTCCCCTACCCTGGCCTCACACACAGCTGCAACTCTCACTTCTCTTTTAAACTATAAGCGAAAGTCTGATGATGGTCGCACACACGTCCTCCTTCCTAAGTGCTGCATTATGTCCTGCCTTTTTTTTTTTTTTTTTTTTTTTTTTTTGCTCTGATGCATCACTAGTTGCAGGACGAAGCTATTCACAGACTCTGGATCAAGGTCATGGGGGGAGACCATTGGGAAGAACATGATTTTTAAAGCTAGTTTTACCTCAACACTGCTCAATCCCAGACCACTCTTCCCCAGTCACTGGCTTACTGCTATCGGCTGAATGTTTATGTCCTCTGAAAAATCGTATGTTGAGGCCCTAACTCCCAGTGTAATGGTATCTAGAAGTAAAGCCTTTGGGAGTATTAGGTTTAGATGAGGTCGTGAGGGTGAGAATTCTCATGAGAGAAACAGTTCCCTTATAAGAAGAGGAAAATAGGCCGGGCACGGTGGTTCACGTCTGTAATCCCAGCACTTTGGGAAGCTGAGGTGGGCAGATCACCTGAGGTCAGGAGTTTGAGACCAGCCTGGCCAACATGGTGAAACCCTGTCTCTACTAAAAATACAAAAATTAGCTGGGCTTGGAGGTGGGTGCCTGTAGTCCCAGCTACTGGGGAGGCTGAGGCAGGAGAATTGCTTGAATCGGGAGGCAGAGGTTGCAGTGAGCCAAGATCATGCCACTGCACTCCAGCATGGGTAAGAGTGAGACTCTGTCTCAAAAAAATAAGTACATAAAAAATAAAAAGAGGAAAATAGATCTTCTCTCTCTCTCTCTCTCTCTCTCTCTCTCTCTCTCTCATCAGTGCACTCACCCTGTAAGTGGCCACTTACAGGTACAAGCCAGGAAGAGGGTCCTCACCAGGAAATGTAATCCACTGGCACTTTGACCCTGGACTTTCGGCCTCCAGAACTGTGAGAAATAAATTGTTATTTAAGCCACCTGGTCTGTGGTATTTTGTTACAGCAGCCTGAGCCGACTAAGACACTTACTGCAATTAATTATTTATATGATGACAGATTCCCACATTTCTATTGCAGCTCTCTCAGAATTCATCTTATTTGGTTTGACCCCTCACGGTGCCTAACCACCGGTACTTATGTGTATAAATCGTTGCTAAATGTTTCTCAAACTTTCACTTTTGTCCTAAGGAGCTTGGTCTTGATCACTCATGCAGTGGGAGCTGCTGGGAGTTTCTGAATGTAAAGTGGTATTAGCTGTGTTTTCTCAAGCAAATGACTTACCTTTGGAGCCTCAGGTTTCTGGTAAGAGAAATTAGGTTGCACAAGGGTAGAAAGACGAGAAAGTTTTTTGAACAGCGTAACTCATTGCGTAAATGTAAAATATCCTTAAGAGCTCACATTTGCCCCTTGCATTCCTCAAAATGGCAGAGCATCTGCTAAAAGACCAATCTGTGAAGCACTAACTTGACTTCTGCTTATTTAAGCTGGACTAACTTTGTGACTAATTCTCTCTCTGTGCTGTGGCTGCCTAAGCAGGGAAAATATCCAAATGTGGAGAGGTTGAACTCCCTTATTATGGGGAAAATATCCCAGCATGCCTTTCCACTTTACTTCTAGGGCAAAAGTGAGGAAGATTCCTTTCTAAATAGCAAAAATTCACTTTGCTATACAAGAACTACTGAGGGGATAAAACCTTGACTTCAAACTTGTCAAATATGTTTCACAGCTCCAAAGGCTAAACACACACAGAGACACGTACGCAGACACACACACAGACACACGCACACATAGTCATGCCAATTGCCGCCATTTTATCCTTAGAATGACTTAGTTATAAAGACCACAATACACTAAACACTTCCTATAAAATGTCCTAGCCAGGGACTATGTGATAAAGATTTCCATATATGGGCGTGTGACTAAAGGCTGAGAGAAAATATGGCAGAGACTGCTGGCTACAAATCTTGGATAATTCCCTGAGAAGGAAAAGGAAAAAAAATGAAGGATAACAAACCTGCCGCATGCAGGAAATGCCTGGCTAACATAACGGCCGAGCATATTCGTGTGGGAAAATGCACAGGCTCACAAGCACCGGCTTTCAGGGGAAAGATGTCTTTAAAATGCTCTCTCCCCATTTTTACACTTTCAGATTCCTAAGAGCTTCTGCGGGGACTTCTGAAAACGACGTTGGCACTTTAGGCCAGGACTTTTTGAACAGTTTTTTTTCAAGGGCTTAGCTCCATGTTCTTTGCAAACTGCTAAATCCTTCAACCTCTAAATTTTGTTTCAAAGTCATAAATTTCTCTCCAGGCTTCTTGGTTTTCAGAAACCAGCACAGCATGTTTCATTTGTGAACAACTGGAAGAAAGCAATTTTACTGCCAAACTTTAAAAAAAATGGCAAGTTTCATTGGCTTTTAATTTTACATAAAGGTACACCCTGCCTGCCAGATGTGGGTAAGTGCAATAGAATTAAAGTTGTTTAATCCTCAGCATTGCACAGGTTTTCTAGTCTAAAAATATCTCACCAGGCTAAAACACTGGTCTGTATGAACATCATATAAATTAGAAGAGCTGAACGTAACAGTCCTTGGTTAGCTTAGAAATTCAGTGACAGAAGCACATTTGGGGTGTTATCTACTTGCAAGTCTACTGGTCCTCACTCCAAGTTCCTTTCTGCTATCTTCAGCCCCTACACACAGTCAGGGACATTGATGTTGTGGGGTCAGGTGGGCCACCTAGATTACAGGACAGTCCTGCCTTTACATAGGTGTGTGTTTTGGGGCAAGTCACTCGTCTTCACTGAGCCTCAGGTCCTCACCTGAAAGGTAAGGATAACAGGAAGCCTCTCTGAAAGATGGGTCAAGTTGAAATAATATGACAAGTGTAAACATTGATCACCATGTCTGGCACTTCTTAAGCTCTCATTAAATAACACCTGTTCTTATTGGGTTCATCCATCTCTGCTTGAGCGCTACTATAGAGGACAAATTGATCAGTGGGCACCACTGAGCTTTTGGTATTTCTGATACAAACCAATTCTGTAAGGGTCATTACATTGAAAATGTTAAAGCCAAAATAGATTTCTTCTGAATAACTTAATATGTACATTCTGAATAACTTTGAAATCACCCACAGTCTCAGTAATTGGCTGCATATTATTTTTAATATATCAGTTGGTAGCCTGCAACAATCCTCCTTGACAAGTCCTAGGTTGAGTGTCAGAATCTCCCCCAGGGTAGGATGTCCCTGGAAACAGCTCATGGCTGTGTGTGTGTGTGTGCATGTGACAGAGAGAGAGAGAGAGAGAGAGTTTTCAGACCAATGCTGCTCTACTATGGCACTTCCTCTTTATGGTGACTGAATGATATGGTTTGACTGTGTCCCCATCCAAATCTCAGCTTGAAATGTAATAATCCCCACGTGTCAATGATGGGGCCAGGTGGAGATAATTGAATCATGGGTTGATTTTCCTCATACTGTTCTCCTGGTAGTGAATAAGTCTCATGAGATCTGATGGTTTTGTAAATGGGAGTTCCCCTGAACAAGCCGTCTTGTCTGCCACTATGTAAGATGTGACTTTGCTTCTCCTTTGCCTTCCACCATGATTGTGAGGCCTCCCCAGCATGTTGAACTGTGAGTCCATTAAACCTCTTTTTAGAATAATACCCAGTCTCAGGTATGTCTTTATTAGCAGTGTGAGAACAGACTAATACACTGAGTTCAAATCCTCTGTTCCTTAGGTACTTAGCCTTTCTGTGCCTCAATTTCTCCATCTGTAAAATGACTCTGAGCAACAGAATGCCTACTTCCTGATGGCATTAGGAAGGGAGATCTGTTTATGCTATGCCCAAAAGCAGTATGGCACAGTTGAGAAAACAAGAGTTTTGGACTGGGCAGGGGCCTGGCTTCAAATCTCAGCCCATCCTTTTTCCAGCTGTGACCGTGGCCATGGACTTTATGTCTCTTGGCCTATTTTCTCATTTGTAACAGAGTGGCAGACCCTGATGCTGCTTACACCATATCTGTTGCTCATTCTTCTTTACCAATAAAACTCTGATTTTGTTTGGAGCTTAACTATGCCCAGATAAAACATTCATCTTACCAGTTGCCCATTTGATATAGTTCTGGCCAATGACATGTAAGTAGAAATCACTGGGTACAGTGGATGGGAAGCTTGTTTCTTGAAAGAGCAGGCCGGGCTGGCATAAACTTCTCCCTTTGCCTTTTTTCCTTCTTCCCCCTACCCCGGAACCTGGACATGATTCCTGGAGGGGAGGCAGCCATTCCATCAACATGAGGTGGAAAACATGAAGAGGAAGGCCTACACACTAAGGATAGCAGAGCAGAAAGATGGAAAAGGCCTGATCCCTGACGACTCCCAGAGCTCCTGGGAAAGCTTGGGCAGCCTGCCTCCAGATTTCGTATTTTTAGAGATGAGTCTTTGTTGTCAATCTCTGTGTTACTAGCAGTGAAACTCATTCAGAACAAACACACGTGGGAACTAAAATGATACTTACTTCCTAGGGTCCTCGTGAGAGTCAGAGAAGGTTAGGTATGTGAAGCATGTACCACAATTCCCAACACACAGTTGACTTCCAATAAATGTGTATTCCCTTCCTCCCTTCCCCATCTTCACGTTATGGATTCTCCCTGCTACCGGTAAATATCAGGGGTGTTGAGGGCCAGTTCAGATATCTTCCTTTTAACGCATGTATTCTCCCTGCTACCGGTAAATATCAGGGGTGTTGAGGGCCAGTTCAGATATCTTCCTTTTAACGCATGTTAATCTCTAAGTGTGGATTGCCCAGCTAGAAGTGACCCCACCGGCTGATATGACTTCCCAAAGCAAATACATACATAGACTGTCTTCTTAGAGCAGAGTTGCAGGAGAAAAGGAGCTAATGGCCACGTGGGGCTCTGCACTAGTACAAAGCATTCAAGTTTTATGAAAAATTCTGAGCCCCACATTTCAGGACAGACCTCCGTACTTAAAGATCTGAAAACCACTGTCATATTAGCTACTTTTGTGTGTTTAGCTTAGAAAAGAGAAGATTTAGGGAAACATGGAAACTTTCTTCAACTCTAACTTGTGTCCTGGGGAGATCTGGTCAACTATTAGCCGTGTGGACTTAGCAGCTTCTGAAAAACCTTCCAGTTATATTTGAGATGAACTATGGGTCACAGGCTTTGAAAGGATGACGAATATATATTCTCAGTAAATATTTAGTGAATTGATTAACTAAGTAAAGGCCTACATATTTAGCCCCAATGTTTCTAGGTTAAAATGCAGCTGGCGTCCTCAATATCGAACTTATTGGTAAATACATGGCCTTGTGTGAAATGGGGTCACCTGCCTTTGAGGTCATCTGAAATCCAGCTTTACTTTTCTCTACCTGATGAGCTTCTGTTTTGGAAATGTACCGAGAAGACCACCTTGAAGAGGCAAGGCCTACAGCCTACCCCAGCCCAAAGCCAAAAGCAGTGGCTATAAAACTGGAATTGCTAAGGCCAGAGGGACTGGGTTTATGCACAAGTCATTTTTATGAACATCTTGTTTAGTTCAAGTGAGTTAGCATCACACACACTTGGCATCTCCTCCAAGATGTCTACTTAGTTGGTTAGAAGCACATGAAATGGAGCCTGAGCTCTCAGCAATGGCATGTTGACTGTACTCAAAGTTATTAAATCTTGAACATGTGGAAAAGAAAAAGTCATAATGCTACCAGTGGAGAGGAGAAAGTGCACATGAAATCTGTGAATGTGAAGACAGCAAGTTGGGAAATGAAGCAAAAGGGAATTTTTCATTACTTGTATCAGGTTTTATGTTATAGTGAAAGCTATCTGGCTACTACAGTTGGTTTTATGTAGACCTCATCTGTAACTACCTAAGCACTCCACTGGGCTAAAATTTAATCAAATATCTTGGTTTCTAGTTAGTAGATCTGTGGCAAGCATCAGTGATTTAAAAAAAAAAAAAAACACCTGAAGTATTCCCACCTTAGACTTAATAAATGTTTCCCTCTCAAATTCAGGTTGAAACAGAAGAAATTTTCTGATGGAGGCAAGGGAATTAGTTCTCTTACTTTTTATTTTTTCAACTTACTTACACAACACATTCATTTTATTGAGGACTCCTGGCATTGAATTTGAAGTTTCAAAGCTTTGGAACTCATTTTTGAGGTGATATTGGAAAAAAAAAGCATCACATCTTTTTAATGAATTTTTTTCCACTATCAATAAAAGTCAGCTGAACCGTTTCCCATCATTCTTCCCTCCTAAGCCTTGCTCCAACTTTACCTTTCTGTTCAAATCTGTCAAATTTCCAGTGAAATCCTCCCCTCCCCAGAATATGAGAAACTTTGACTAATGAAATTAAGGTACCTAACTCTGGCAATGAGGGAGAGGAGCAGGTTCATCTGGATATTTTCCTTAGGATTTATTTGTATCATCTATAAAGTCCTGTATTTATATGTGTTAATTCTTTTTTTAATCCTATAAGAATGAATGGTGCACAGGCCCTTTTGGGAAGGCAGGAGGAGGTTGTGTAAGAATTAATTAGTTTCTCAAATCTACAGCTGAAGCCCTCTGCCAGCCTGTCAGGGCCTGTAAACTAAACTCTTGCATACTTCAAGAACTGCAGTGGAGAATCCAGATGAGGGAGGAGCTAGGTTTGTCAGCCAGTATCTGGAATCTCGTGTGTTCAGCTCTGAGTGCCACGTCTTAACCCAGACACCGACAGCCCAGAGAACGTTGAGAAATGCTGGGAGGGCTGAAATCTATGCCGGCTGAAGTTTGCTCCAGGTGCTGCTGGTGTGCGGGGTGAGGCGAGGCCCGCACAGGACGCAGCACAGTAGCCTCTGATGCTGAAGCCCTGTCCTGGGAGAGAAGGGGCCGTGTAGCACCTAAGAGCAGCTTGGATCAGGGTGGAAGAAACACTCAGCGAAGCTGATCTCGGATCAAGATGAAGAAACGCTTTCTGACTCGCAGAATTGCCCCAAATGGAGTGAACTGCTCCACGAGAAGGTAATCCTTGTAATCAATAGCTGGCGTCTTACGTCTCTTTAAGGTTTATAAAACACTTTCATATGTATCATCTCAGTGGAGAGGCATTTCCCTCTCTTACTGATGAGAAAACAGGATTCTGGATTCTGTGAGATTCATGGCCTTTCCAAAGTCACATAATCATCCTAGAGTCTTAGTGTTGGAAGGGACAAAAGATGTCATCCAGACAAAGAAGTGAGTGAAGATCTGAGATTGGAATCAGCTCCCCCAGTCTCCTGGTCCAGTGCACCTACCTGACATTTCATGTCGTTTCAGCCTGCTCCTTTAGCTAGGAGTTTTCGAATTCTGTCTGGGAGCACCTAAGGATCATCCTTCACCCCTCTGTTCCCACCTTCACCCACAGAAGTATAGCATAGTAAAGAATTATTCTGGCCGGGCGAGCTGGCTCACACCTGTAATCCCAGCACTTTCGGAGGCCGAGGTGGGCAGATCACCTGAGGTCAGGTGTTTGAGACCAACCTGACCAACATGGAGAAACCCCATCTCTACTAAAAAGACAAAATAAGCTGGGCGTGATGGCGCATGCCTGTAATCCCAGCTACTCGGGAGGTGGAGGCAGGAGAAACCCTTGAACCCAGGAGGCAGAGGTTGCGGTGAGCTGAGATCATGCCATTGCACTCCAGCCTGGGCAACAAGAGTGAAACTCCATCTCAAAAAAAAAAAAAAAAAAAAAAACTATATATATATATATATATATAAAGAATGATTCTAGCTGGGCTTAAGTCTTAAGGTCTGCACTTAGTTGGCAGTGTAAACTTAACCTCTCCAAGCCTCAGTTTCATCATTCACCCACTGGGGATGACAGTGGCACTATGTCATGGATCTTATGCTGTGGGGATTAAATGAGATGATGCATGGATGATGTCCCTTGGCACAGAATAAACACCCACTGGGTTTTCAGCTCAATTTTACCTGTGCCATTACCTAGTCCAGGTCTCTGTTATCTCTCATTGGGAATTATAATATGCTCTTAATTAGTCTTTCCACATCCATTCATGCCCTGTCCAATGTATTCTCCATATTAGAGATGAGTGACCTTCCTAAAATGCAAATCTGATCATGTCATTCACTCCTGGGTTTAAAACTCTTTAGTTACTTCCATTGATTTTAGGATGAAGACCAAATCTTTAGCAAGGCCCACATCATGCAAGGTCTGGCCTTAGCACACCAGCCTCCAGCTTCAGTTAATACACTCTCTTCTCAATCAGCTTTGGCCACAATGGACTTCCTCCTGTTCCTCAAGTCTTGCAGGATTGCCTCCCACAGAAGGTCAGCTTGTCCCACCCCCACCCTGCTACTCTCAGAGCCTCATTTACATCCTTCTGGCATTATCCCCATGCATGGTCATCTATTTGTGTGATTATTTCACTTCAGTTTGTCACTAAATTATAATTGCCTTAAGGGTTTGCTCACTGTTAATCAAGACAATTCTGGAAAGAATCAGGTAGTGAAAGGATAGAGGAAATAAGGTACCCTTAATTGCCTACAGCAATTAAAACAGTGTGGTTTGGTGCAGGGAGAGAACAACAGACCAAGACAAAAGAATACAGAGTTCAGAAATGGATCCTTGCATAATGAAAATAATGTATAACAAAATTAAAATTAAAGATCAAAGAGAAAAGAATGGTTTAATCAATAAAACTATGCCAGGACAACTGGTCATCTGTGTGGAAAAAATTAAAATAGATCCTGTCTTCACTCAATTTCCTAAAATTATCTCCAGGTAAATTAAGATACAAAAATGAAAAGTGGATCTTTAAAACTTTTGGGAGGCCGGGCGTGGTGGCTCATGCCTGTAGTCCCAGCACTTTGGGAGGCCGAGTCGGGCAGATCATGAGGTCAGGAGTTAAAGACCAGACTGGCCAACATGGTGAAACCCCATCTCTACTAAAAATACAAAACTTAGCTGTGCATGTTGGCCCACGCCTGTAATCTCAGCTACTCAGGAGGCTGAGGCAGGAGAATCACCTGAACCTGGGACGAGGAGGTTGCAGAGAGCCAAGATTGCGCCACTGCACTCCAGCCTGGGTGACAGAGTGAGACTCCATCTCAAAAAAAAAAAAAAAAGACTTTTGGGAGGAAATATTAGAGAGTATCTTTCTGGAGGATTTCTAACCCTTAAGAGAAAAGATTGATAAATTTGACTGCATTAAAATCTCAAATGCTATTGAGTACAGAGTTTCAATTGAGAAAGATCCTAAAGCTCTGGATATGGATGCTGGTGATATACAATGATGTGAATGTACCTAATGCTACAGAGCTGTATACACTAAATGACTAAATGGTATATTTCATGCTATGCATATTTTACCACAACTTTAAAAACCCAATACTATTAAAAAGTGAAAAAACAGGCCAGGCGCGGTGGCTCATGCCTGTAATCCCAGCACTTTGGGAGGCTGAGGCAGGTGGATCACAAGGTCAGGAGATCGAGACCATCCTGGTTAACATGGTGAAACCCCGTCTCTACTGAAAATACAAAAAAATTAGCTGGGCATGGTGGCGGGCACCTGTAGTCCCAGCTACTCGGGAGGCTGAGGCAGGAGAATGGCGTGAACCCAGGAAGTGGAGCTTGCAGTGAGCCGAGATCATGCCACTGCACTCCAGTCTGGGTGACAGAGTGAGACTCTGTCTCAAAAAAAAAAAAAAAAAAAAAAAAAAGTGTAAAAAAACCAATTGATAA
Source organism: Chlorocebus sabaeus (assembly GCF_047675955.1). Taxonomy (NCBI): domain Eukaryota; kingdom Metazoa; phylum Chordata; class Mammalia; order Primates; family Cercopithecidae; genus Chlorocebus; species Chlorocebus sabaeus. Next base: position 100,178,168 of record NC_132911.1, read on the forward strand.
CCTAGAAGAAAAAGTTTTTACACTGAGTATCCATAATATGTAAGAAGCTATACAAATAAGTGTCAAAAAAAAAACAAAAAAACACAAAAGGAAATTAAAGAATGGTATGGTCAAGGTTTACGGACAGGTAATTCACAGAAGATAAACTCCAAATGGTCAATCAGTATATAAAAAGATGCTCATACTTACTAGTCATCAGGGAATTGTAAATCAATACTTCAATAAGATAGTTTATATCCACCATATTGGCACAAATTTAAATGTCTGACAATACTAAATGTTTGCCAGAATATGAAAAATGCAAACTCTCATCCTTGTTGGTGAGAGTGCCCACTGATAACTGGTATCAAACACTTTTGGCAGTATTTTATTGCAATGAACTGAATGTTTATGTCACCCTAAAATTCATACACTGAAGCCCTAACTCCCAAGGTGATGGCGTTAGAAAGCGGGGTTTGGGGGAGGCGATTAGGTTGTAGTAAGGGCAGAGCTCTCATGAATGGGATTAGTGCCCTTATAAAACAGATCCCTGAGAGCTTGTTTGCCCTTTCACCGTGTGAAGACACAGCAAGAAGGCACCCTCTACAAACCAGAAAGAACTGACCCCATAATTTGATCACCTCCCACTGGGTTCCTCCCACGACATGTGGGAATTGTGAGAGTTAGAATTCAAGATGAGATTTGGGTGGGGACACAGTCAAACTATATCTTCCTCCTTCTCCTTCTTTTCCTCTTCTTCTTCTTACCCTCCTCCTCCTCTTCTTTCTTCATTTTCCTCTTCTTCTTCTTCCTCTTCCTCCTTTTCTCTCTCTCTCTCTCTCTCTCTCTCACACACACACACACACACACACACACACACACACACACTTCTCTCTTATGCAAACACACCTTTTCCTCTGTCTCTCACACAAACCCACCCCCTCTTCTGGCCTGGTGGTGAGGAGCATGGGCTCTGGCACTACCTAGATTTGGATCCTGGCTATGCCACTTACCAGCTTGATGACTTTGGGCAAGTTATTAAGCCACTGAGGGTCCCAGTTTCCTCCTTCCCCAGAAAGAATGACAATAGAAATCTGGTACCTGCTCATGCTCATTGCCAGGAAGATGAAATGAGTGAACATGGGTTAAGCACTGAGTCCCGGCATAGAACAAGTCCCATGTGATGTGAGTGTCTGGTCAGTCAAGCAGTGAAGTATCCCATTCCTCATCTTCTCCCCACTTGTCTTCCTCAGCTAGTCCCAGTAAGACTCCCAATAGCCTTCTGGCTGCTCTGCCCACCTCTCCCCTAGGCAGGGAGAAAAGTGGGTGGATTGGGCTATCTGTCACCCCACCTCCTCCAAGTTTTGGAACAATTGCAACCATGCCAGAAGGGGAGGTTCAAGGCCTCCCTTGCCCCAGTCACCAAGTTGTTCAGTATCTTACTTAGGATCACTGAATGTGAGGGAACCAATGGCAGCTTGTGACCATGGTCGGTTCATCTGTGCCCTAGCTGTGTTTGGGGAGAGCCAGGTAGAATCTATCCTGCTCTCTTTTACTGACATTAGGTGAGCATCGTGGAAATGGCATGTGTCTGACCTCTTTCTATCACTGCCTTGCAGCCCTGATTGGGCAGGGGGTGGGGTTTGCCCCATTTCCCCAGAAATATTGCTAATGTTTATTAAATAATATGTGCCTGGCCCTATGTGAAACACTTTACATCTATATTATCTGTTTTAATCCTCCCAAGAACCCCTTGAAGTGGGTATTCATACTATGCCCATTTTACAAATGAGGTTAAATACAGATTAGGGAGCTTACGTGACATACCAAGATCTTACCTCTCTTACCCTTTTCACATTTAGCCTTGGATTTGCTTGAATCTGTTCTGTTGGCCACTCTGTCAGGGGTAGGGGGTGTTGACAGAGGGTGTGGGGCTTCTTCCTTTCCTTTCTATTCATCATTGTGGCTTCCTGACAGCACATAAAATGTCTAGTGTGGGGCTGAGAATGTAGTCAACTTTTTTTTTTTTTTTTTTTTTTGAGACAGTCTCACTCTGTCACCCAGGCTGGAGTACAGCGGCACATTCTTGGCTCACTGCAATCTCTGCCTCCTAGGTTCAAGCAATCTTCCTCCCTCAGCCTCCCAAGTAACTGGGATTACTTGGTGCCCGCCGCCACGCCCAGCTAGTTTTTGTATTTTAGTACAGATAGGGTTTCACCATGGGCTAGTCTCAAACTCTTGACCTCAAGCGATCCACCCGCCTTGGCCTCCCAAAGTGCAGGTGTGAGCCACCAGGCCAGGCCATGTAATAAACAACAAATGCTAGCTACTGTTGCTGTATAATATTTGTTGACCACACTGGATTAGGCCCTGGGAGTGGGCAAAGGATGTAACACCATCCTGACATCCAAGTACTTACATTCTAGTGTGGGGGAGAACGAGAGGGACAAAAGATAGGAACAGATACCTCATCAAAGATCTACAGATGGCAAATAAACATATGAAAAAATGCTCAACATCATGTGTCAGAGGAAATTACAAATTAAAATAACAGTGAGCTATCCCTGTTCATCTGTAACAGTGGCAAAAATCCAAAACACTGACAACACCAAATGCTGGTGAGGACGTAGAGCAACGAAACTCTCACCCATTGCTTGTGGGAATGCAAAACGATACAGCCACTGTGAAGGAGAATTTGAAAGGTTCTTACAAAACTAAACATACTCTTACCAAACAATCCATCAATCGTGCTCATTGGCATTTACCCAAAGGAGTTGAACTTATGTCCACACAAAAACCTGCTCATAAATGTTTATAGCAACTTTATTCGTAATTGCCAGAGCTTGGAAGCAACCAAGATATCCTCAGTAGGTAAACAGATAAACTGTGGTACATCCAGACAATGGCATATTATACAGTGCTAAAGAGAAATGAGGTATCAAACCAAGAAAAGATGTGGAGGAAATGTAAATGCATATTACTAAGTGAAAGATGTAAATGTAATTGGCTTCTTTCACTTAGTAATATACATTTACATTTCACTTATTACTAATTACTATTACATATTACTTATTACTAAGTGAAAAGTAAATGCATATTACTAAGTGAAAGAAGCCAATCTGGAAAGGCTACATACTGTATGATTCCAACATGAAATTTTGGAAAAGTATGGAGACAATGAAAAGATCAGTGGTTGGCAGGGGTTAGAGGGAAGGAGGGATGAATAGGCAGAGCACAGAGGATTTTTAGGGCAGTGAGACTATTCTATATGGTGCTATAATGGTGGATACATGTCAATATTAATTTGTTTAAACCAATAGAATGTACAATACCCAGAGTGAACCCTGAAATAAATTAAGGACTTTGGGTGATAATGATATGTCCATGTCAGTTCATGAATGGTAACAAATGGTGGAGGATGTTGACGATGGGGGAGGCTATGCCTGTGTGGGCATATATGCCTGTGTGGGGATATACGGGAATGCTCTGTATCTTCTACTCAGTTCTTCTAAAAGATTGTAGGTCCAAGTGAACCTAAAACTGGTAAATAAATAGACCTAAAATATAACATAGACATAAAAAAGTCTATTTTTAAAAGATGATGCAGGGTGGACATTGACATTAGGAGACCCTAGTTCTAGCCTTGTCACTCTAAGACCTTGGAATACTTACTTAATCATTTCTGAAAAACAAAGAAAAGGGACTTGATAAAATCATATCCCCCTTTAGCTCTAGATCTTGAATAATAAAAATTATATTCAGGAACTTGAGTCATCCCACAAACATTTTTCTTTGCCAAACGGAATCCTCTTTATATATAATTTTCCCCTGTGTCTGTGTCAAGAAAAGTTAATCAGATTATAATCACATCATCAGACCTTTCTTCAATTGTTACTAGCACATGGAGTACAGACTCCAGACAAAACTGTGATGGAAGCAAACATCCCTTTGTTGTCCCATGGGCTTCCCTTTCTGCCTCTCTTCCCTCACCATTTCTGTCTCCTGGGAGCCTAGAATCCTCATCCTTTTCCCTTCTTTTTAAAGACCCACTGCCAGGAAATGTCTCTGTAGTTCTCTCAGATACACTTCTCCCTGTCCGTGGGGAATTCTGACCCAGCTTTGTTAAGGCACCCATGGTATAAGGCATCTGATTCCTTGCCCAGCTCCTTCACTGGATTTTAAGCCCCTCAACAATAAGAACCGTATCTCACTATGAGCACGGGCTCAGCTTATAGTTTCAAATAAGTCAGTTCACATTAAAGGGCCCACTGCCGGTGAAGCCTGCTTTGTTAACTTTCTATGGAGTACATTTGAACCTCATTATTCGTGGATTGTGTATTTTCTTTTTTCTTTTCTTTTCTTTTTTTGAGACGGAGTTTCACTCTTGTCACCCAGGCTGGAGTGCAATGACACGATCTCAGCTCACCGCAACCTCCACCTCCCAGGTTCAAGTGATTCTCCTGCCTCAGCCTCCCAAATAGCTGGGATTACCGGTGCCCGCCACCATGCTCAGCCAATTTTTTGTATTTTTTAGTACAGACAGGGTTTCACCATGTTGGTCAGGCTGGTCTTGAACTCCTGACCTCAGGTGATCCGCCCACCTCAGCCTCTCAATGTGCTGGGATTACAGGTGTGAGCCATTTGTGTATTTTCAAATGTACCTACAGGTGCTCACTAAAATTTATTTGTAACTCCAGAATCAACACTCACAGAGAGCTTCATGGACACTCAGAGAGAGGTGAAAAATGCGAGTAGCCCGAGGCACACATTCCCAGATGAGGTCAGATGAGGCAACACTGCCTTCTTGTGTCAGTTGCCATATTCTACACGTGTCCTTTTGGTGGTCTAGGTCTAGGCTTGATGTGTCTTACAAAGAAAACACGCATGTTAGCTAAGCTCCATTTAGTCACGAGTTCTAGTGCTGGTGGACGTGAGTTCAGTGTTAATGAATCAACAATGTATACTAAACAAGGTATCTTTCAACAGAAACACACATAAAATAAGGTTATATATTGACTGGTTGATCAAAATGTTATCACCAGAGGCTCCAAAGAGTCTAACCCTGCATTGCCCCTTGGATCAATGACTCAGTATTTGTTCATTCCGTGTTCATGGTGACTTGATAGAACAAAACTACCATAAATAATAAGAATCAACTGTATTTGCATTTTTACAAGGAGAAGAGGCCTGAATATCTTTTTGTTTGTTTGTTTGTTTGTTTGTTTGTTTGTTTTTGGAGACAGAGTCTCGCTCTGTCGCCCAGGCTGGAGTGCAGTGGCCAGATCTCAGCTCACTGCAAGCTCCGCCTCCCGGGTTTATGCCATTCTCCGGCCTCAGCCTCCCGAGTAGCTGGGACTACAGGTGCCCGCCACCTCGCCCGGCTAGTTTTTTGTATTTTTTAGTAAAGACGGGGTTTCACCGTGTTTGCCAGGATGGTCTCGATCTCCTGACCTCGTGATCCGCCCGTCTCGGCCTCCCAAAGTCCTGGGATTACAGGCTTGAGCCACCGCGCCCGGCCGAGGCCTGAATATCTTTACAGGGATTCTCCGACCATGCTGAACAAATGGACTCATTCAGACAACAAACAAGATGGAGAGATGGCCAGTCCAATTGTCCCCAAAATCATGTTCCTCTCCTGAGTCCATACACTTTAAAACACTCCACATGATTGTCCCAGAAAAGTAAAAACGGCACCCAGTTGTCTTCTCGCTTTCCAGCCCATGATTTTACTGTGGGAAATCTAACGTAAAAGCTAATTGTCTTCAGCACTTAAACTCTATTAGAAACATCACTAATAAGTAATTGGTTTTTTAAAACCACTTATGAGAAAAACAATAACTTCTCACCTAACCCTCAGGTCTGCAATACTCTAAATTCAGATTCTTTTATTAAAGATTAAAATACAGATTAAGTATTAAAATGTAAATTATACTGAAGCTCCATAGAACCCATTAGAAGACCAATATTGAGCAAAATAACACTTTACCACTCAGGAATGCAAATAAAAAGGCATCAAAATCTGCTACTTATAACTTGAATCTGGGGTCCATTGATTTTACATGCTTTTTTCCTAAAGAACAAAAAAGATGGGGGAAATAACCTTAAAAACAAAGAGCAAAAATAAAAATTAAAAATGCAGCTAAGTGATATATTAGCTTCCTGTGGCTACTATAACAAATGTCCGCAACTTGGTTGCTTAAAACATAGAAACTGCCGGTGCAGCGTCTCACACCTGTAATCCCAGCACTTTGGAAGGCCGAAGCAGAAGGATTGTCTGAGGCTAAGAGTTTGAAACCAGCCTGAGCAACAGAGTGAGACCCTGTTTCTACCAAAAAAAAAAAATAATAATAATAATAGCTAAGCATAGTGGTGCTCACCTGTAGTCCCAGCTACTCAGGAGACTGATGGGGGAGGATCACTTGAGACCAGAAGTTTGAGACTGCAGTGAGCTATAACAGTGCCACTGCACTCCAGCCTGGACAACAGAGTGAGACCCAGTCTCTCAAAAAACAACCCCCCCATAAAACAGCAGAAATGTATTATCTCATAGTTCTGGAGGCTAAAGTCCAAAATCAGTCCAACTAGGCCAAAATCAAGGTGTCAGCAGAGCCACACTCTCTGCTCTAAGGGAGAAACTATTCCTTGTCTCTTCCAACTGCTGATGGCTGATGGCACTCCTTTGCTTGCGGCCACATCACACCATGGTCACATCACTTCTCCTCTTCTCTGTGTGTGTCAACTGTTCCTCTTCCTCCTTTCTATAAGGATACATCTGATTGCATTTAGAGCCCATCTGTATAATCCAGGATAATGCCCCATCTCAAGATCCTTAATTCAACCATATTTGCAATACCTCTTTTGCCATATACAGTAACATTTGCAGGTTTCAGTGGTTAGGACATGCATGTCTTTTGGAGGGCCATTATTCAGCCTTCCACGGTGGTAAAGCTAATATTAATTATATCTATACACCAATGACCTAGCATAATGAAAAATAAGAGAAATGCCTATAACAACACCCCCTCTGTGTTCCTGAACCCCTATACTTCATGGCTGACTATGATTCTTTTATAATAAAATGACGATCGGAGCGAACATTTATCGAGCCCCTGCTGTGTGCCTGCTCCTGTGGTGTGAGCTGCCATGCATTAGCCCACAGAATTCTCACAATTATTCTTATGAGGTGAGACCATCATATTTCCATATTCTATGGATGTGGAAACTGAAGAGACTAAATCCACACTAGGAGAATGGCAAAACCAGGATTCAAAAGTGGGGACATCCAGCCCCAGTGACCCTGCCTCTGGTTCACCGGTGGTGCGTCCTGGCTCTATGGAAAAGAGCATCTCACAGGCAGGAGTGGGTGTTATTGCTGCAGGCATGCAGTAGAAGCTGCCAACTGCCAAACTGTGTGTGGATTGCAGCTTCCTGAGTTTCATATTATCCTAAGATAAAATGCTGTGCTGGGAGAGTAGGGAGCTCCTTTTAAGTTACTAGGGGTGTCACAGCTATTCAGGAGCTCATTTTAAGTCTATCTGAGAATTTGGGCAAAATTTTGTCTTTGAATGGAGCAGATCTGCCACACCAATTCCCTTCGATCGTTGATTCTAGGAGTTTCTGTGATTAGCGATAGATGAATATAGGCACTAACTGAGCCCATGGGGGTTAATGATGTTCACAGCATATAAGGTTGCAGAAGCTGCAGATTCTTTTACAGTGTGTTTTAGCAGCGCAGAAGCAGGATGGATCCATTAAATGTCTGATGTTGAGATGCCCAGTGATATAAGCCAGACTCACTGCTGACATGGATTAAATGGGCTATAAAATGATTTTTCTGAGCCAAATGGCCCACTCACTGTCCTGGAATACACTATCTCATGCCTGTGCTCACACTGCTCTTCTTGTCTCAATTCCCAGCTCCCCACCAGTCAGCCATTGTCACATATTGAGCACCTAATATATGCAAGGCATTGGGCTGGGTGCTGCCCATAGAAAAGCAATTGAACAAGATTTCCCCACCCAAAAGTGGAACCTAGAGTCAGGTTATGGGAAGGGAGAAGCGGGCAGTTTATTCCAACACTCTTCAACTGGTAAGACCTACCCACTCATTTGTTCATTCAACAAATATTTTTTGGTTATCTACTGCAGTGGATTCCTGGTTTCCACACCAGGAACCAGTTTCATGTAAGACATAGGGGAGTTGGGGGATGGTTTGGGGATGAAATGGTTCCACCTCAGATAATCAGGCATTAGTTAGATTCTCATAAGGAACACGCAACCTAGATCCCTCACATGCGCAGTTCACAATAAGGCTGGCTCCTATGAGAATCTAAAGCCAAGGCTGATCTGACAGGAGGTGGAGCTCAAGCTGGCATGCTCACTCACTGGGTGCTCACCTCCTGCTGTGCGGCTGGTTCCTAACAGGCCACTGCTGGCTACCAGTACACGCCTAGGGGATGGGACCCCTGATCTACCGTGTGCCAGGCACTCAAGAAGTACAAACAAATGAAAATTTAAAAGCGTGTAACCCAGTCTGAAAGAGAGGGTGGCTAATGCTTCTAGGAGGAGTTACAGACTTCACTTCATCTGAAAGACAGATAGGAATTATCTAGACCCAGTTAAGAGGAGGATTTTCCATGTGGTGGAGTAGCTCTGTAAGGCTGGGCCTGGGGGATCCTGGTAAGATCTGTGATATGTAAGTGTGGGGAGTTAGGGCCGGAACTTGGAGGAGTTTGAAGGCCACGTAGAGAATTCCAGATTTTATCCCAAGGGGAAGAGGAGCTCTTAAAAACTTTTTATTTTTTTAATAAAGAAAAAGTGTATTTTTATCACAAGAAGAATCTAGACTCTATATAGCATATACCAACAAAAGTTTATTTAGGAGGCCACGGCAGGTGAATCACCTGAGATCAGGAGTTCGAGACCAGCCTGTCCAATGTAGTGAAACCCCATCTCTACTAAAAAAATACAAAAATTAGCTGGGCGTGGTGGTGTACGCCTGTAATCCCAGCTACTTGGGAGGCTGAGGCAGGAGAATTGCTTGAACCCAGGAGGTGGAGATTGCAGTGAGCAAAGATCACACCACGGCACTCCAACCTGGGCAACACAGCAAGACTCTGTCTCAAAAAAAAGTTAGGAAAACAAAATAATTTTTAAAAATTGATGTGGGTTGTATCCATGTGAATTTTCTGTTTGTGATATTACCATTATGTAAGATATTACCACTGGGGGAAATTAGGTGAAGAGTATTGTTATTATTTCTTACAACTATATGTGAACTACAATTATGTCAAAACAAAAGTATCATTTTAAAAAATGTATACACACAAAAAAAATTAAGTCAGAGAGATCTGCATGGGGTAAAAACATTGATATCGTAAGCAACACACCATTGGCTGTGCCTGGGGCTCGGGGCTGGTCTGTAATTTCCATTTCATTGCAAAGGAGCTGGGCCTGCTCAGGGCACCCAGAGGAAGGAAAAGTGGAATGGCTCAGATGACACTGGAATTTAAAGAAGAGTACAATAGCGTGGTTAGACATAAGGGTGGCTGCTAGACTGTGGCTCAGAGGTGGGTCTAGACTTTCCCGACTCTCAGCTTACTAACAATAAAATTATGTTATTTCCTTGGCTATTAGGGGGTGTTGTGCCAGTCAGTGGCTTCCCCGCCTGCAGAACTGCCAGTGTTGTTTCTAGCAATGCTCTTTGAATACTTATGAACACACGATAAAAACTGCATAGTTAATAAACACGAATATGCAGTAAGACATGTCCTAATATTCAATTCATAAGACAAAGTATGAGAGATAATTTAGAGCTTAAGAGTTTCTTGAAAGGTTTTTAACAATGGGAAGGACATGTTCAAATTTATCAAGTAGAAAATCCCTCTGGCAGTAGTATGGGCAATTTATTGCAGGGAATGAAGAACAGAGGGAGAAACAAGGACTTCTACTCTAGCTATTGTGGTAATGAAGAGACAATGGGTTCCAAAATCAGCAAAAATTACTATCTTAATTAACCACAAATCCCCAGTAGAGTTTGGCCCCTGCACTTGGCTGCAAAACAGAAACCTCAAAATAGCAGTGATTTAAACAGGATAACCATTTGTTTATCTCTTATAAAAAGAAGTCCAGAAGTAGCAGTTCCTCTGAAACTGCTCCGAAATGGCAGCTCCAGAGTCATCAGGGACTCAGGCTCTGCCTGTCTTTCTGATCTATGGAAATACATAGCTCCCATCCTTAAGTTACCTCATGGTTCAAGATTGCTGCCAGAACTCTGCTCTCATGACCACGTTCCAGGGAGCAGCAAAGGAGAAAGCTGAGTGTGTCACTCTAAAAAAGCCTTCCCAGAACTCCTACACAGCACTGTTATTTATATCTCATTGGCCAAAATAACGTGGCCACGCCAACTCACAAGGAAGGCAGAGAAATAAAATATTCTAGCTGGGTGCCTTGCTACCCTCACTCCCAAATCTGGAATGGATAGGCTGTGGATAGTGAGCAGTCTCTGTCACAGCCATCAGTCAAGTAAGGCACAGAGAAGGTGAGACTATCCTGGTCCTCCAGGGCATGAGTCAAGGAGCACTGTGGACACTGTGGTGGGTTGCCATGGTCCTGTCAAGGAGGGGCTTGTGGTGTAGGCTGCAGGGGATGCTGTGGCAGAGACTATTTCCTGCCAGCCCTCCAGGGACTGCCTCAGCTGTAAAGAGCCTCCTTGCCCAGGGAGCCTCAGCAGCCTGCTTCAGTGACTACTGATCTACGAATATAAAGACCTGTTCATCATGGTCCAAACAAGGCAGCTCTAAAGGACTATTCTGGCTCTGGAGTCTCCCATGGAGTTGGTCAAGACTATTGTTGAGCCACACTGTGGCTTGACTTCTCTATCTGCCCACTTCTGCTTCCTTGCCCTTCCTTCCACAGTGGTGGTCCCCAGGACTCTCCATAATAAACCTACATGCCAACATGCTTCAGATTCCGCCTCCTGAGCAACCCAGCCTATGCTGAGGAGGAGGATGTCTGCCTGGGACCAGGTATCAGAATTTCTAGGAAGAGATGAAACATTCATATTTATTGAACATGGAATGAGCTGAAAAGACAGAGAAATGCCACTATCTGCACATTTTCGTTTTTCTGTCTTCTGCTTGCTTCTCATGGCTGTCAGTGTGCATGCCTGTAACATCCTCTTATGCCCTCCAATGTGTTACTATCCATCTCTAGGAAGTTTGGACACCAGATACTTCAACTTATTTAAACTAGGTATGAAGAAAAGGCAATGGGGCTGGGCGTGGTGGCTCACACCTGTCATCCCAGCACTTTGGGAGGCCCAGGCAGATGGATCACCTGAGGTCAGGAGTTCAAGACCACCCTGGCCAACATGGTGAAACCCCATTTCTGCTAAAAATACAAAAACAATTAGCTGGCAATGGTGGTGGACACCTGTAATCCCAGCTACTTGGGAGGCTGAGGCAAGAGAATCGCTTGAACCTGGGGCGTAGAGGTTGCATTGAGCTGAGATCGTGCCATTGCACTCCAGTCTGGGTGAGAGAGCGAGACTCCATCTCCGAAAAGAAAAGAAAAAAGAAAAAAAGAAAAGAAAAGAAAAGAAAAGGAAATGGATGTTGGATGACAGCTTGGTACTCCTAGATATAAAATGCCTGAATGTCCACGTGGCAAAACTTCCACCATCTCCAACTCTACTTAGAGCCCTTTTTGGCTTCTTTTCTTGGTTCCTGGCTAGGATCCTGATAGGTGAGGTGACTCTAAATACAGTAAATTAAGAGGGGAGAAAAATTACTCTAATTTGGTGGTATTTGTTATTCTAGCTCAGAAGTCAGGTTTTTGTTTTTTGTTTATTGTTTATTTTATTTTATTTTATTTTATTTCATTTTATTTCATTTTATTTTATTTTTGAGACAGAGTCTAGCTTTGTCGCCCAGGCTGGAGTGCAGTGGCCAGATCTCAGCTCACTGCAAGCTCCGCCTCTTGGGTTCACGCCATTCTCCCGCCTCAGCCTCCCGAGTAGCTGGAACTACAGATGCCCGCCACCTTGCCAGGCTAGATTTTTTGTATTTTTTAGTAGAGACGGGGTTTCACCGTGTTAGCCAGGATGGTCTCGATCTCCTGACCTCGTGATCCGCCCGTCTCGGCCTCCCAAAGTGCTGGGATTACAGACTTGAGCCACCGCGCCTGGCCTTTTATTTTATTTTATTTTTTAGCTTCCCAGTGCTTAGGGAATGTAGCCTCAGGACCGCTTCTCTGCATAGACACCCTTCCTCTGGCATTCCAGACGCACATTTTTGAAAATCCTGTCCACACAAATGTTCACTCAGGATAGAAAGAGGTCACCTGGGCTCCCAGTCATGTGTGAAGGGTACACATGACCCATGCAGGTAGTTCTGAGAGGAGTGGTGGGGTGCCAGGACTGCACCTTCCAGCTCGTGAGCCAGCAGGCTTGCCCTCGGTGGCCCTGCCTCCCAACCCGTGTGCAGCAGTGATTTGCAAACAACAGACTGCACCAGAACCTTAGTACTTAGAAATGGTTTTTCATGTTTATGACTCAGAGCAAACTACACCCAGTCAGGGGGCAAAAAGAGAAATCCGTGGCAAGAAAAGGGAATCTTGCTATCAATTTCTTGGGGGAGTTTGGATTCTAGGTTAGTGAGCAGCAGATGTTTGAGACACAAGTCTGCATGCTATGTGACTTTTGAGACTTCCCTGTTCACAGATCTTTCTGGCTTTTCCCATTTGTCTCTGCCAACAGTTGAAACCGCCACCTTTATTTATCTGGATTTTAAAAATTGAAATTGCAATAGCACTTTTCCTCACAAACACTTGTCAGGGCAGAGTGACTGAGCAGTCTATAGCAGCTTTCTCCGGGTCTGTTTTAAGGAGAAGCACAAGGAAAAAATTCATGTCCAGTTGCAAAATATTAACCCAAACAAGTCTGTAAATATATTTACACAGAGACTCCTATTTATCTTTAAATCTTCCAGGGCCTGCTGCCTGGAGGATGGCACGTACTAAATATTTGTTAAATGAATGAAGTGAAGAAGTGGATGACTGAATTACTGAGAGAATAAGGGAATGTGGGCTCAAGACATTTACTAGTAGGAAGATAAAATAAGCACACAAAAGTTAAGATACAAGAAAGACTGAATGCTGGGAGGAAGGACGGGGGAATGATCACACCAGGTTAGATACTCAACCCCTGCTGCATGTCAGACTCATCTGTTAGAGCCACATGAAGGGCTTTAAAAATCTCAAAGTCGGCCGGGTGCGGTGACTCATGCCTGTAATCCCAGCACTTTGGGAGGCTGAGGCGGGCGGATCACGAGGTCAGATCGAGACCATCCTGGCGAACACGGTGAAACCTGTCTCTACTAAAAATACAAAAAATTAGCCGGGCGTGGTGGCGGGCTCCTGTAATCCCAGCTACTCGGGAGGCTGAGGCAGGAGAATGATGTGAACCTGGGAGGCAGAGCTTGCAGTGAGCTGAGATTGCGCCACTGCACTCCAGCCTGGGTGGCAGAGCGAGACTCCATCTCGAAAAAAATAAAAATAAAAAAAATAAAAATCCCAAAGTCAAGACTGCACTCTACATCAGTTAGACCAGAGCAGACCCGGGTGTTAGTATTTTTTCAAGTTCCTCAGGAGATTTTAGGGTGTGGCCAGGGTTGAGAATGAACCATGAGACAAGAGGATCAAGAAGGATGTAGGAAGTGGCTTTTGTGAACATCCTTTAAGGATGGGAAGAGTTTTGACTTGAAGACATCAGCAGGAATACAGGAACATGGTAGCTTAACATGTCCTAACTTTTTCCCCTCCCAACTGCAATTCCAGCCTGACTGTCTTACATAATCCAGACTTATGGTAGGAGCGGATCAGAGGGCACCTGTACAGTTTAGTGGCTTCTCCCCTCTGGGCTATGTGAAAGCCTGGGCACTAGTGTCTGAAGGACTCAGGTAAGGATCTGAACAGAGTTTCCTCGGAAAGCTGGCTCCAGGGGATTCCCCATCCCTGAGGAACATCCTCATCTGCTGGAAAGGCATATCTGATTTCCAGGGCTGAAAAGGTAAGTTGAGGCCATTTCATCCTTGAGGTGGGGAGCTCATGAACAATAGGAAACATAATAAAACATAAAGTGTTCCTTCTTGTGGCACCTTCCCAAGTGTCCAACAACCCCTATGTGCTCCACTGCTGGCCTTTAGGACTGAGACCACAAGGCCATCTCCTGCCTTGGATATGAGACCACATAAGATTCTTAGCAGCTATGCCTAAGCTCCAAGGAGTAAGCACGGAAAAACACACATCACAGAAGGACAACAGCTAGAGAGAGAGAAAAATGACAAACAAAGCAATCAGGAACAAAGAAGTACTCATCAAAAATTGGAGCTATTGGAGGAGACAAGTCTATGACCTATACAAAAACAAAAATAACAAGAAACTGAGGAGATTTAAGAAAAGTCCTTAAAAGATGACCTGGAATTTAAACAAATAAACATGACTTTTCAAATGAAAACTAATTGAATTAGGTGAAGAGTAGAACATCAGTGTTGAGATTCAACTGAGGGCCTGAGGATCAAGTCAAGATGTCCACTGCACAGGAAAACAGTAATTCCAGATGAAGAAACAGGTGGGAAGAGGCAACAATTAAACGATAGTGCAAGAACATTTCCTGTAGATAAAGAAGTATCCGAGGCTGAGCGTGGTGGCTCACGCCTGTAATCAGAGCACTTTGGGAGGCTGAGACAGGAGGATCACCTGAGGTCGGGAGTTCAAGACCAGCCTGGCCAGCATGGTGAAACCCCATCTCTGCTAAAAATACAAAAATTAGCTGGGTGTCGTGGCAGGTGTCTGTAATCCCAGCTACTTGGGAAGTTGAGGCAGGAGAATCCCCGGGAGGCGGAGGTTGCAGTGAGCCGAGATTGTGTCATTGCACCCCAGCCTGGGCAACAGAGCAAGAATCTGTCTCAAAATAAATAAATACAAATAAAAATAAAAAGAAGGATCAGAAAGTATGTTGGAAGGTTTCACTGGTTTAGGGTAGATTAAAGAAGAAAGACAGACAATCATATCTTGGTAAAGTTTCTGAATTCCACAGGTAGCAGTATACATTTTTTAAATTCACAGATAAAAAGAACGAGGAAGAAGAATCAGATTGACACATAACATTGCTGTGTTGGAAGTTAGTACAGTGACTTTATGGACTCTTGATAAAAAAGGACTATGCCAGCCAGGATATCCTTCATATATCAGCAGGAAAGGAAGATATTTGGGGTATGCAAGAATTCAGAGAATATATTATTCTCATACCTATTTGGGGAAAATACAAGAGAAAAGACTCTGGTGAAACAACAGATGAATCAGAACAGATAACTCAAGATTACGGAAGAAGAATAAGATAGGAAATAGCAGCGAGCCATACTTGCTTTTTATATAAATACGTAGAATATCTAAACCTGTAATGATAGACTAAGAATGTGTAATACAAGTTCTAAATAAGGATTCCTGAAATAGGCAATAAATACTCCAAGTAAATTCTAATAAAGGTAATCTAGACTGAAAAGTTATTCTGTATGTCAACAAAACCTAGAAGTGGGAGAAGGACAGAACAATAAAGTCAAAGCATTTATTTTATCATAACTTCTCTGGAGAGGGAGAGGAAATTGGGGCAGAAAAGCTATTCTAAAGGAGGATTAATAAACATGAAAACGGAGTGAACTAAACAAAAAACAAAAACACAGGAGACACTGTCAACAAATCCAGAGGCTAATTCTTTTGTATCACTCAGTCACCCAGGCTGGAGGGCAGGACAGTAGTGCTATTTTGGCACACCGTAACCTCTGCCTCGCGGGTTGAAGCAATTCTCTTATCTCAGCCTCTGAGTAGTTGGAATTACAGGTGCACACCATTACACTCGGCTAATATTTGTATTTTCAGTAGAGATGGGGTTTTACCATGTTGGCCAGGCTGTTCTCAGACTCCTGACCTCAAGTGATCCAACCACCTCTGGCCTCCCAAAGTGCTAGGATTACAGGCATGAGCCACCACACCTAGCCCAAAGGCTAATTCTTAAAAAGTTCAACTAAACAGATAAACCTCTCTGAAATCTAATTAAAGAAAAAAGAACAAAAACAACAAAAAGACAAGATTAGGAATGAATAAAGAGCCATGGTCTCAGATACAGAAGAGATTTGAATGATTGTAAGAACGTATTACATGCTAACTCCATGATAACAAAGTTGAAGATCTAAAGGAAATTACCAAAGTTAATCCAAGAAGTGAAAACATGAATAAATAATTATATTGGACCAGATCAGGAAGATTATTAAAGATCTACCATTGAAAAGGGTGTCAGGAAAAAGGAGTCCACAACTCAGTTTTCTAATCTTCAAAGAATAGATAATAGTAATGTTTATCAATATATTCTAGACCAAGGAATAAAAATGGAAGCTTCTGAATTTATTTTACAAACCAAGCTTAATTTTAACACTAAAACCCTATAAAGACAGCATAAAAAGGAAAATTATAGACAAACACTTATAACTGGAGATGCAAAAATCCTAAATAAAATATTGACAAATAGAATCTAGCAATGTGGCAAAAAGACTAATACACTATAGTAAGGAGAATTTATTCTAGTATTACAAAGCTCAACATCAAGAAATATATCAATTTAAGTCTTTTTATCAAAAAATTAAAGATGAAAAACCCTATCATCTTATCAGTAGTTTCTGCAAAGGCATTTGATAACATTCAGTAGCTATTCCTATTAAAGCTTTAAGTAAAATAAAAATTAGGATTGTTGGATATAATAAAATCTCTTTATTAAAAAACAATAGACAATATTCTAGTAAACAAAACACCAAAAACATTTCAATTAAAATCAAGAATCAGACAAGAATACTCACTATTACCATTTTAATTCAACATTTTCTTAGAGACTTAGAGAGTTAAACAAATGTAATAAGGTAAGCAAAAGGAATAATTAGTGTAAACATTTGAGAGAAGTGACAAAATATTGCAATATTTGTTTTTGCTCATGATTCTATCTTTCCAGATTTATGCCTGCTTTTACCTTTACTGTTTAACATTGTCATGGAGGTTTTTAGAAAATACAATAAGAATATAAAATTGAATAACTGACATAAATATTTGACAATATTTTCTTTCATTAATCACATGATCGCATTCTTAGAAAACCTAGGAAACTAATTTAAAAAAAACACACACACTCAGATTAGGCCAGGCATGGTGGCTTATGCCTGTAATCCCAGCACTTTGGGAGGCAGAGGCAGGAGGATCACCTGAGGTCAGGATTTTGAGACCAGCCTGGCCAATGTGGCAAAACCCCATCTCTAATAAAAATACAAAAATTAGCTGGGCGTGATGGCCCACGCCTGTAATCCCAGCTACTTGGGAGGCTGAGGCAGGAGAATCGCTTGAACCTGGGAGGTGGAGGTTGCAGCGAGCTGAGATCACACCACTGCACTCCAGCCTGGGTGACAGAGTGAGACTCCATCACAAAAACAAAAAACAAAAAACCCACCACTCAGATTAATAAAGACTTCAGCAAGGTGGCAAAGTTTATCAAAATGCATATAAAATAAAACATCTGCTATAGCATATTCATCAAGAAATATAAATGAGAAAAATATTTAATTTTAGTGATAAAAATCTATAAAAATTTTGTTTGTTTGTTTTTAGACAGAGTTTCGCTCTTGTCGCCCAGACTGGAGTGCAGTGGTGCAATCTCAGCTTACTGTAACCTCCACCTCCCAGGTTCAAGCGATTCTCCTGCCTCAGCCTCCTGAGTAGCATGGACTACTGACACCTGCCACCATGCCTGTCTAATTTTTGTATTTTTGATAGAGATGGGGTTTCACCATGTTGCCCAGGCTGGTCTCGAACTCCTGACCTCAAGTGATGTGCCCACCTTGGCCTCCCAAAGTGCTGGGATTACAGGCGTGAGCCACCGCACCCAGCTAAGATCTATAAAACATTGAGGGATAAATATAAAAGAGAGGTACAGGATTATGTGAACAACAATCCTATGGGGGAAAAAAAAAACAGGGATATATTTTAATACTACGCAATTTGTTGAGAGGAGTTAATCTCATAAAAAATTAATTCCCCCCCAAATTAAAAATTTAATGCAATCTCAATTATAAGCCCAGCAGATTTTTACATTCTAAGAAAGTTTTTGTATTGAAGTACAACATACACAGAAAAAGCAAATCCCTCTGCCCAATAAACAGTTGAAAAAGATGCTCATGCTCACCAGTAGACAGCAAATTACAAATTAAGTTTACAATGGATATGGCTTCATGAATATAAGACTAGAAAAAAATTAAAAGGAGGGATAGCAACTGTTGCTACTAGGGGTGAGGGTAAAAAGTACTCTATATTTTGCTGATGAAAATGTGTTTCAGCCTTTTTGAAAGCAATATATACTAAATTTTAAAATACACATGACTTTCAACCCTGGAATTCATTCAATAGAAGTAAAAGCATTGGTATATAAAGATATATGTATAACAATATTGCTTCATTGTTTGGTGGGACAGAAACTTAAAACAGAGGAAATACCCATCAATAGAGAAAGGGTTGGATAAATTATGAAGGAGCCTCATTATGGATTATAATGCTGTCAACACAAATAATGAATCTGAAACATACCAGGGGACTGAGAGGAACTTCTATGAGATATTTTCGAATGAGAGATAGAAGATGCAGAGAATACATGATCTAATTTTTCCAAAGCAAGCAATGAATCCAACAAAAAACTCAAATATGTAGAGAGAGACAGAGAGAGAAAGTACATGTACTGAAGCATGTGTGTATAATCACATATTAGATATTATATAAGCAATAAGAAAATTTAAAAACTGTTGGCATCTGGTTATCTGGGAGTAAAGAATCAGGGGGAAGCTGGTGTAGACACCGGGAAGGATAACGGTGGGAGGCTTCAGGGAACGTTTGGAAAAGAATGAGTAGTTCAACTTGCTTCAGGAGTTGAGATAAACCAAAGCTCACACTCCAAGGCTGCTGGTGGGGTCCTCTCTTGGAGGATACTGAGGTCAGACTCTCAGTCTTAGAGCACATGGGTACAGGATATACCACAAAGTGCATCCCACCCCCCAACATGTAACCTGGTAATATCATTACAAGGTCATTAAGAATACCAGGGTACCAAGGTCACCGTAGGAAACCTGGGAGCACAGAGCCTAATGTCATGGTGGGTGAGGCACTCCTACAGGTCTCCTGGCCTGGGGGCCATGGCTGTACAGAACCCAAATAACCCCTAGGGTCCACTTGACCCAGTTTTGATAGGTTAAAGTCTACAAGTCAACAGTTATTAAAAATATACTCCACTATTCACTTCTGTCCCTTGACAAACATTAAAGGATCAAATGCATAGTCCATATCAACACACCTTAAAATACCCTTACCTGGAGCAATGGAAGCATTCTGGAATGAGACAGAGGTGGATGGTTGCACAACATTGTGAATATGCCAAATGTCATTGAATTGTTCCCGTGGAATTGGTTAACTGTATGTTATGTTAATGTTCTCCTCAATAAATTATTCAGAGGAGAAACAAACCCCTTTCTCTCCCAACCTAAGACTGCTTTGGTATCTTCCTCTCAGCTCTACCAAGAATGCTCCCCAAAGCCCAGCCCACAAGCCCAGTGGGTTTAGTTTCCCTCTCTCTTCCTTCCTATGTTTCTTGTCCTGTCTGTCTGTACCTACTCTTATGCCGCATCTTGAAATCCCAGGAGACAGGCTGGCAAACACAGAATTCTCCATATGGGGGAGGAAAGAGAGACGCTGAGAGGGAAAAGACAGCTTTTTGTTTAACAGGAGGTGAGAAGGGGCAAGGCAAAGGCTGGCATTATTCAATCATAAGTTTTGCTTTCCCATATGTGAGCCTAAGGGAATTCTTGGGCTGTCCACCTTCTGCAGCCTGACTTCCCTCACGTCCTGAGTGGCTGTCCCCGCCTGTCACGACAGCTGTTCTTGGCCCACCCAAAGCCAAGGCCCTGCGGTGGGGAGCCCCCTACTAAAGAGATACTTTTGAATGGGGACAAGGTACCCCTCACTGATGTGGTTACACTCCTCAGCCCCCATCCTGGGGGCTTCTCTTGCCCTCCCCTCCTGGACTCTGGTGGAGGCAGGGAGGGACAGGAGAGCTCCACGCTTGGCAGCACACTGTCTCGCAGAACAGGTGGTTTTGTTTATTTTTCTCCATTTGATTTACAAAATTGTACCCTTCACTAAAACAGCCTTGGGGCTTAAGCACAACAAGTACAGGCACAACGAGATGACATTTAATTACAGAAATGTAAGCAGGAGACATCATGATGGAGCAGCAGAACTTACCGCCAAATAAACGTTCATGCAGCTCCCCCCATTTGGGTGCTCAGCAGCTGAGAGGACGAGGAGACAGAAGGGTCTTCTGCTTGCACCTTGATCACCTACAGATGGCAGCAAGGCCAGGGATCGGACCAGTCTGTAGGGTCCAAAATGTACAGCCCCAGTCCCTGCCTCTCTTCACTCTGTACTTTAATGGGGGTAGAGGGTGGGGGGGGGGGGGGGGGGGGTGGGGAGGGCGCTTCTCTGGACTTTTTGCTTCCTTTCCCTACTTGTTTTAGGGAAGCAATCTACTAGTATTACTAGTATCAAAGCAAAGTTCTAGGCTCGGCTCGGTGGCTCACACCTGTAATCACAGCACTTTGGGAGGCCGAAGCAGGCGAATCACTTGAGGTCAGGAGTTTGAGACCAGGCTGCCCAACATGGAGAAACCCTGTCTCTACTGAAAATATAAAATTAGCCAGGCATGGTGGTGTACGCCTGTCATCCCAGCTGCTTGGGAGGCTGAGGCAGGAAAATCGCTTGAACCTGGGAGGTGGAGGTTGCAGTGAGCCAAGATCGAGCCATTGCACTCCAGCCTGGGCAACAACAGTGAAACTCCGTCTCAAAAAGAAAAAAAAGAAAGAAAGAAAGAACTTGCTACCTTTTTGTTTTTTAAAAGACAAACTGATTTTGGCTCAAATCCTGGCTTGTCACTTACGAGCTGTGTTGAACTTCCACAAATCACGTAAATTCTCTCAGCTTCCATTCTCTCATCCCTTCTGCAAGGTTGTTGGTTGTAATGACCTAACTGGTTTACTGGGAGGCTCAACTCACTAGGGGCATCAATATGAAATGGTTTTATTTTTTCTGCAACTGCCCCCAGTGTACTTAGGTCAAATCCGCCTATTTTTCACCGGGTAACATCTCCTTACTTGACAGCTCAGCCCCATTCCATAACATTGCAGTCACCTTTTATTACTAAACAGTTACTTTTGATCCTTAAGACTCTGTCCTGTTTGTTCCTTTTCAAATTTCAATCTTCTACGCAATCCAAATATTTTTCCTACCCTCCTAGGATTTTCACTACAAATATTTTATCAATACAGAATGCCCAGTGAAATTAGAATTTTAGATAGACAAATAAGTGTTCAACGGAAGTGTCATATGATACTTTTATTTGTATTTGCGAATTCTTGCAATCCTACATCTTCCCCCAGCGGCACAGGCTACTACTTCGGCTTTAGAGAAGTGGTTCGCGGCCTCGGCTGCTCATTAAAAATGTCAATGCCTAGGTTCCACTCCAGACCAGTTAAACCAGAATATCTGGGCTCATGAAGAATTCCTGAAAGCTTCCCCATGTGATTCCCATGTGCAACCCAGGCTGACAAGACGGCCAGACCCTGGGAGGGCGGTCTGGCCTCCTCAGCTTCCCCCAACACCTCCCCCTTCCCAGCATGCACTGCGCTGGCGTTGGGGGCAGGAGGAGAAAGAGAGGCAGGTCTCATCTTACTTGGATGCCTGTTGTAAGCTTGTAATCCTCTCTGTTGGCCACCACAGCTCCTCCATTTGATGACGACGGGCCATTTGTTCCAGGGTATGGCAGGCGTCCAAATATGGGCTCTTCTGTGAAACCCGTTTGTTGGTTCCGCAGAGGGCCCCTGAGGGTCTTCCTGCTGCTTTGCCTGTGGTGTGGGAGATCAGGCTTCAGCTTGCTCTCCCCAGATCAGCCCTCTGACAGAAGCAGCCCTGAGCCCCTAACAGCCTCTTGCTGCCAAGGGTCCCCTCCCTGACTAGGCAGCCTTGTTGGGGTGTGTGGAATACTGGGGTTGTCTGTCACGGGTTGCAGACAGGGATGAAGGGACCTAGGGAAGGCATTTCTCCTTCCAAGCTTTGGTATATCACAGAAACCTGAGAGTCCTGGAAGACTCAGAACCTCCACTAGTCCAGGGACCTGGTAACGTTCCTATGCTAGATAGCCACAGCCCCACATTAGCATAGGCAGAGGCTCAGTTTAGTCTCCTCCCTTAAGTCAATTCATTGCACCCCCTCCCACCCCCACGCTCCTTGACCTTAGGGAGATGCAGGCCTAACACACAGAGACAGTCGTCTCCATACTCCCAGTTCACCTGGAGGAGACAGGAGTTGGGGGGTTTGTGTTTGTGGGGCTGAAATTGGAATTTCTCAGCAAGCCCTGTGGGGACTTAGCTGGTCCCAAACACTGCAGTTCTCTGACCTCTTAGAAGGGGGTATCTAGCACCTCTTGTTCTCAGGTGAGAGCCCTAGTTCCCACTTCGACAGTCCTGCACCCACCAGCATGGTTCGCTCCTAATAACTGATGTTTGTTGAAATTTTCTATGTGCCAGACACTGTGCTCAGCTGCTTCATTCATTATCTCCTTTAATCTTCAAAGCAAGGCAGGGAGATAGGAATCACTTTTCTTTTTTTCAGATAAGTAAATTTTGGCTAAGAGAGTTTAAATGATTTACTAAAGGTCATACAGCTAATGAGAATCAGAGCTCAAATTTGACTCCAAAAGCCTTGCTTTCACCATTATAATTGATAATATTTCCTCCCACTGTGATGTAATTTATGAATAAAACTTATCTTAGTGTCTGGTACACAGCAGGTGCTCCACAAATATTCATTCTCTTCCTAGATAACACTCAAACTAGAAATCAGTCATCAAGTACAATTTTATAGTATTCAATCCAAGTTACTTGGAAGCAGTTTAAAGCATTGTTTCATCTTCCCCATGTAGTTATCTATTAACTAATTAGCTCTTTTTAAAAACCTTCCCAGAGCAAGCAAAGATCAGTGTCTTTTTTTTATTTATTTTTATTTTTTTAATTTTACTTTAAGTTCTGGGATACACGTGCAGAATGTGCTGGTTTGTTACGCAGGCATACATGTACCATGGTAGTTTGCTGCACCTATCAACCCATCATCTAGGTTTTAAGCCCCACATGCATTAGGTATTTGTCCTAATGCTGTCCCTCTCCTTGCCCCCAACCTGCTGATAGGCCCCAGTGTGTGATTTTCCCCTCCCTGTGTACATGTGTTCTCATTATTCAACTCCCACTTATGAGGAAGAACATGCAGTGTTTGGTTTTCTGTTTCTGTGTTAGTTTGCTAAGAATGATGGCTTCCAGCTTCATCCATGTCCCTGCAAAGTACATGAACTCATTATTTTCTATGACTGCATAGTATTCCATGGTGTATATGTGCCACAATGATCACTCTTTTAAAACACCTAATATGTGCCAGGCGCTGTGCTAGTATTAAAGATAGAGGTTAAATACTTGTGTTAGTTCCCCATGGCTGCCATAACAAATGACCACAAACTGGGTGGCTTTACACTCTCATAGATCTGGAGCCCAGAAGTCTGAAATCAAGGTGATATTCGCAGGGTCAAGCTCCCACTGAAGGCTCTTGGGAAATATCCTTCCTTGCCTCTTCCACCTTCTGATGGCTTCAGGGTATCTTTCTAATCTCTGGCCTTCTCCCTGTATCTGTGTCTTCTTCTTTTTCTGTCTTGTCTAAGGATTCTCGGCATAAGATTTAGGGCCCACACAAATAATTCAAGGACCTTAACTTACATCTACAAAGACCCTTTTTCCAAATAAGGTCACCTTCACAGGTTACAGGTGTTAGGACATGAACTTATCTTTTGAAGGACCATCATTAACCCAATACAAAATGGTAGCATGCTGTGTTGAAGGAGCTTGGGTTTGGCCTTTGGAGTCAAAACATGTGTTCAAATCCCATCTATGCCCCCAACTCACTTGGGCAAATCCCTCAACTTTTGTGACACATAAGTTCGGATCTTCTGAGAAACAAACACCATATAGAATTAGACATGCAAGAGACTTATTGGAGGAAAATTCCTGTGAAGGATAAAAGGGAAAGAGCAGGAATGGACAAGAACAGTCTTAGACTGCAAGGCAGGTCTGACATCTGTGAAAGGAAGGAAAATTGTATAGGAAAAGCCCCAGATTTTTCTGAGACATTTCAGACAGGCCAATGAGAAGTCCCTGAGTGAACATTGCCCATTAGATGAGACCTGCATTCTCCAGGAATGGGCCCTCTCTGATGCCCCAGCTGTGCTCAGTCACTGGCCAGCAGCAGCCCAGGAAAGCAATGCCTTAGTTCAAATTTGGGAATAATTCTAGAGTAACAGTGGGGCTGTCAACTAACTTACACTCTCCACAGAAGATTCTCTGGAAGGAGATTTGAGCAGAGTATTTTCATGGACACCACATTAGTATTTTGTTTCATGTTTTTAAAATTTCTAAAATAGTAATAATAATACCTACTTGGCCACAATGCTGTAAAGTAAAGTGCCTAAGGTGGTCCTGGAACACAGTAGGTCCATCATGGCTCACCTTCAGGACGGTCCTCAGTGATCCCTGGTTCTTGGTATTCACTCTTGTATAACCGCCTCCTGTTGAGTGTGGGTTGGATTTAATAACTCACATCTAACAAGTAGAACAAGAGAGAAGTGACAGTGTGTGGCTTGTACAATGCATAAAGAACCCATCAAAAAGTCAGAATTCTCTTCACTTAGAGAAGTAGGAAAAGGTTATGATGTGTAACCATGAATCTCTGACACAACATGTAATCTAATACATAGCTGTGAGGGCAAGTCTAATGGATGATTTCCAGGAAATATTTTCTTATTCTTAAAAAAAGAATTATTCTTTTCAAGAAATATCAAGGAACTGACACCAATCCTTCTCAAACTTTTCCAAAAAATTGAACAGGAGGAAATACACCCTAACTCATTTTAGGTATTCCAATTTCCCCATATCCTTGCCAATGCTTGTTTTTTGATTTTGTTTGTTTTGTTTTTGATAATTTCCATCTGAGTGGATGTGAAGTTGTATCTCATTATGGCTTTTATTTGCATTTCCTTTATGATTTGTGTGTCTTTTCATGTGCTTATTGGCCATTTGTATAGCTTTGAAGAAACGTCTATTTAAGTCTTTTGCCCATTCGTATATCCAGTTGTTTGTTTTGTTTTTGTTAAGTTGTAGGAGTTCCTTAAATAGTTTGGATATTACTCTCTTATCAGATATATAATTTGCAACATTTTCTCCCATTCTGTGGGTTGCCTTTTCATTCTGTTTATACTGTCCTATGATACATAAAAGGTTTTAATTTTGATGAGGTACAGTTTATCAATTTTAGCCTTTGTTGTCTGTGCTTTTGGTGTCAAAGCCAAGAAATCATTGCCAAATCCAATGTCAAGAAGCTTTTCCCAGTGTTTTCTTCTAAGAATTTTATAGCTCTTATGTGTAAGTCCCTGATTCATTTTAAATTAATTTTGGTATATGGGTGAAAGGTAAGGGTCCAACTTCATTATTTACATGTGGATACCCAGTTTTGAATCAGTGATTCTAAATGAATTTATGGAGAAACTCACTGCATTATTTTTATTTTTCCCTGAAGATTAGCACAAACTTTATCAGAGTCTGTGGAATGATCTTTGGTAACCCCAGTCTAGGGAGAAATAATGGTGGCCTGAAATAGAGCCACAGAACAGGGTAGGGTGAGAGAAGAAGGGCTTAATTTGAGAACTTCTCTGATGCAGAATCAATAGTATGTCATGGCTGGCAGAAAATGGCATGTGAAGTCAGGGCACAAGGTCTGTTCAAGTGATAGGTCAGATCATATTTTCTTTAATAGTGCAACAGAGAGAAAATATTCTAAAAGCTGGAAGCCACAGTAGAATTCCTCCTCAAGGAGCAATTTTGGTAAAAAAAAAAATACCTTGGTTTATTCATTGGAGTGAGAAACAAAACATAAACCTTGCAGTACAGAAGAAGATAGGACAAAGGAAGGCTGAACTAGTTTGCAAAGGAAATGAGAATGTTCTGGTTTTGCATAGCAGCTGGAGAAGAAGAGGGTGAGGGGCCCAGGAAGTGAGGGAAAATAAACAAGATGCAGGGAAATTGGAGCCAGAGTTGTTGAGCATGATGGTGGAAGCTGGTAACTAAGGGGAAAAGAAAGCCAGATTGGAGGTGGAGCATAGAGACTTTGGAAAACAGGCTAATATTTTCTGTTGGGTATTTGTTGTTCTATATGTTATGTAGCCATCTCCATTGTCTTCAAAAACATCTGCCACATACTCTGCCTTGTGGTCCTGGTTCTTTGGGAAGGTTAAGTCAAAGAAACCATGACTCAGTACCTTTATAGGTACCAAGTAGAGAGGACATTGAGGTGAGATGCCAAAGGGAGCTGTTCCCTTCCACAACTATTAAACAAAACCTTGCGTTTCCAAGATTGAACCAATTTGAAGCAGTCCCTGTGGTGCAAGGAACACTAGGTGCTGATGGGCTTTTTTTTTTTTTTTTTTTTGGTTACTTCCTGTCTTCACCCATTTTGTGCTGCTATGACAGAAAGCCACAGATTAGGAAATTTTTTTTTTTTTTTGACACGGAGTCTCGCTCTGTCGCCCAGACTGGAGTGCAGTGGCATGATCTTGGCTCACTGCAAACTCTGCCTCCCAGGTTCACACCATTCTCCTACCTCAGCCTCCCGAGTAGCTGGGACTACAGGTGCCTGCCACCTCACCTGGCTAATTTTTTGTATTTTTAGTAGAGACAGGGTTTCATCATGTTAGCCAAGATGGTCTTGATCTCCTGACCTCGTGATCTGCCAGCCTCGGCCTCCCAAAGTGCTGGGATTATAGGCGTGAGCCACTGTGCCTGGCCCAGATTGGGTAATTTATACAGGAAGAAATTTATTTGGCTCACAGATCTGGAGGCTGGGAAGTCCAAGGGCATAGTGCTGGCATCTACTCAGCATCTGGTGAGGGCCTTCTTGCTGTGTCACTCCATGGTGGAAGACAGAAGAGCAAGAGAACAAGAGGGAGTCAAGCTTGTTACAACAAGCCCACTGTCAAGATGACTAACCCACTCTCTTGATAACTTTAATTCATTCATGCAGGCAGAAACTTCATGACCAAATCACCTCTTCCTAGGTCCCATCCCCAACACTGTTTCACTGGGGATTAAGCTTCCAACACAGAAGATTTGGAAGACACATTCAAACCATAGCACTCCCCATCTCTGAAACAATCACTGAGACAAAGAGATGAGGTTATGCTGACACCCATACAGGCAGGGTCAACCCACTCAAATCATGGCTTCTACACATGGAGGAACGGGAATTGAATGTGCATGGATGCTGGAGAGACAATTGCAATGTTCACTTCATGGGTTTGAGGCATTTTTTTAAAATTCATACTTAGTATGTATATTTATAGAGTAGATGAGATATTTTGATACAGGTGTACAGTGTATAATAATCACATCAGGGTAAATGAAACATCCACACCTCAAGCATTTGTCATTTCTTTGTACTACAAACATTCCAGTTGTACTCTTTTAATTATTTTAAAATGCACAATAAATTACTGTTGAGTGTAGTCACCCTGTTGTGCTATCAAATACTAGATCTTATTTAATCTATCTAACTATATTTTTGAACCCTTTAACCACCACTGCACCCCCCTCCCCCAACACTACCGTTCCCAGCCTCTGGCAACCATCATTCTACTCTCCATCTCCATGAGTTCCTTTATTTTAATTTTTAGCTCCCACAAATGAGTCAGCATATGTGAAGTTTCTGTTTCTGTGCCTGGCTTATTTCACTGAACATAAGGACCTCCAGTTCCATCCCTGTTGTTGCAAATGACAGGATCTCATTCTTTTTTATGACTGAATAGTACTCCATTGTGTATATGTATCACATTTTCTTTATCCATTTATCTGTTGATGGATACTTAGATTGCCTCCAAATCTTGGCTATTGTGAATAGGGCCACAATAAATGTGGAAGTGCACATGTTTCTTCAAAATACTGATTTCCTTTCTTTGGGGTATATACCTGGTAGTGGGATTGCTGGATCATGTAACAATTATATTTTTAGTGTTTTTTGAGGAACCACCATACTGTTCTTCATAGTGGTTGTACTAATTTACATTCTCACCAACAGTGTATCAGGGTTTCCCTTTCTCCACATCCTCAGCATCATTCATTATTGCCTTTTGGATAAAAACTATTTTTACTGTGGTGAGATGATATCTCATTATAGCTTTGATCTGCATTTATCTGATGATCACTGATGTTGAGCACCTTTTCATATACCTGTTTGCCATGTTTATGTCTTCTTTAGAGAAACACCTATTCTGCTCTTTTGCCCATTTTTAATCAGATTATTAGATTTTGTCCTATAGACTTCTTTGGGCTTCTTATGTATTCTGGTTATTAATCCCTTGTCAGATGAGTAGTTTGCAAATATTTTCTCCTATTCTGTGGGTGGTCTATTCACTTTGTTGATGTTTCCTTTGCTGTGCAGAACCTTTTTAACTTGATGTGATCCCATTTGTCCATTTTGCTGTGGTGGCCTGTACTTGTGGGGTATTACTCAAGGAATCTTTGCTCAGTCCAATGTCCTGGAGAGTTTACCCAATGTTTTCTTGTAGTAGTTTCATAGTTTGAGGTCTGAGATTTAAGTCTTTAGTCCATTTTGATTAGATTTTTACATATGGCATGAGATAGGGATCTAGTTTCATTCTTTTGCATATGGATATCCAGTTTTCCCAGCACCATTTATTGAAGAGACTGTGCTTTCCCCAATTTATATTCTTGGCATGTTTGTCAAAAATGAGTTCACTGTAGATATGTGGGTTTATTTCTGGGTTCTGTATTCTGTTACATTGGTCTGTGTGTCTGTCTTTACACCTGTACTATGTCATTTTGGTTACCATAACCATAGCCCTGTGGTATAATTTGAAGTCAGGTAATGTGATTCCTCCCATTTTGTTCTTTTTGCTCAGTGTATTAGTCTGTTTCACACTGCTAATAAAGACATACCCGGGACTGGGTAATTTATAAAGGAAAGAGGTTTAATTGACTCACAGGTCCACATGACTGGGAAGGCCTCACAATCATGGTGGAAAGCAAAGGAGGAGCAAAGTCACTTCTTACATGGCAGCAGGCAAGAGAGCCTGTGCAGGGGAACTCCCCTTTATACAACCATCAGATCTCGTGAGACTTATTCACCATCACGAGAACAGCATGGGAAGACCTGTCCCGATGATTCAATTACCTCCCACCAGGTCCCTCCTACAACATGTGGGAATTATGGGAGCTACAATTCAAGATGAGATTTGGGCGAGGACACAGCTTAACCATATCATTCAGGATAACTTTGGCTATTCTGGGTCCTCTGTGGTTCCATATACATTTTAGGATTGTTTTGCTACTTGTGTAAAGAATGTCATTGGTATTTTGATAGGGATTACATTGAATCTGTAGATTGCTTTTGGTAGTATGAATATTTTAACAATATTTATTCTTTCAATCCATGAACATGGAATATCTTTTCATTTGTGTGTGTGTGTGTGTGTGTATGTGGGTGTGTGTCCTCTTCAACTCCTTGCATCAGTGTTTTATAGTTTTTATTGTAAAGACTTTTCACTTCTTTGGTTACATTTGTTCCTAGGTAGCTTATTTCATTGGTAGCTATTATTAATGGGATTAGTTTCTTCATTTCTTTTTCAGATTATTCACTGTTGGAATATAGAAGTGCTACTAACCTTTGTGTGTTTATTTTGTACCCTGCAACTTTTCTGAATTTGTTTATCAGTTCAAATAGTTTTTTGATGGAGTTTTTGGGTTTTTCCAAATATGAGATTATATCATCTGCAAACAAGGATAATTTGACTTCTTCCTTTCCAATTTAGATGTCTTTCTTTTGTCTGATTGTTCTAGCTAGAACTTCCAGTACTATGTGGAATAACAGTGGTGACAGTGGGCATCCTTATCCTCTTCCAGATCTTAGGAGGAAAGGCTTTCAGTTTTTCCCTATTCAATATAATACTAGCTGTTGGTCTGTCATATATGGCTCTTATTATGTTGAGGTATGTTCCTTCTATATGCAGTTTTTCAAGGGTTATTACCATGAAGGGATATTAAACTTTGCCATCTGCTTTTTCAGCATTACTTGAAATAATCATATGATTTTTTCCTTCATTCTGTTGATATGATGTATCACATGGATTGATTTGCATATTTGAATTATCCTTGCATCCCTGAGATAAATCACACTTGATCTTGATGAATGATCTTTTTAGTGTGTTGTTAAGTTTGGTTTGCTAGTATTTATTTTGTGGATAATTTTTGCATTAATGTTCATCAGAGATGGTTTTGGTGTTTGCAGAAAACTAAAAAAAAAAAATCATTTTTTTGGATGCATCTTTGTCTGGTTTTGGTATCAGGGTAATACTGGCCTCATAGAATGAGTTTGGAAGTATTCCCTCCTCCTCTTTTTTTTTTTTTTTTAATAGCTTGGGTAGAATCAGTATTAGATCTTCTTTAAATGTTTCATGAAATTCAACAGTGAAGCCATGGGGTCTCAGGGTATTCTTTACTGGGAGACTTTTTATTATGACCTCAATCTCATTACTTGTTACTGATCTGTTCAGGTTTTAGATTTCTTCATGGTTCAATCTTGATAAGTTGTATGTGTCTAGGAATTTGTCAATTTCTTCTAGGTTCTCTAATTTATTGGCATATAGTTGCTCAGAGTGGTCTCCAATGATCCTTTGAATTTCTGTTATATCAGTTTCAGTGTCTCCTTTTCCCTCTCTGATTTTATTTATTCAGGTCTTCTTTCTTGGTTTACTAGCCTGGCTAAAGGTTTGTCAGTTTTGTTTCTCTCTCTCTCTCTTTTTTTAAGTTTTGTTTCATTGATCGTTTGTATTGTTTTATTCATTTCTATGTCATTTATTTCTGCTCTGATTTTTATTACTTATTTTCTTCTACAAATTTTAGGTTTGGTTTGCTCTTGCTTTTATAGTTTTTAAAGATGCATTGTTAGGTTGTTTATTTTAAGTTTTTCTACTTTTTTGATGTAGATATTTATTGCTACAAACTTTCCTCTTACTACTGCTTTTGTTGTATCCTATAGGTTTTTGTATGTATTGTTTCCATCTTTTGTTTCAAGAAATTTTAAAATTTTCTTCTTAGTTTCTTCATTGACTCACTGGCCATTCAAGAGCATATTGTTTAATTTCCATGTGCTTGTATATTTCCCAATGTTTCTCTTGTTATTGATTTCTAATTTTATTACATTGTGGTCAGAGAAGATGCAATATAATTTCAGTTTTTTTGAATTTTTATAAAGACTTGTTTTGTGGCCTAATATATGGTCTATCCTTGAGAATGATCCATGCAGTTGAGGAGAGGAATGTGTATTCTGCAGCCATTGGTTGAAATGTTCTGTAAATATCTATTAGGTCCTTTTAGTTAGTAGTGCAGATTAAGTCTGATGTTTTGTTGTTTGTCTTCTCTCTGTATGATCTGTCCAATGCTGAAAGTAGGATGTTGAAGTTTCCAGCTATTATTGTATTGGGGCCTATCTCTCTCTCTTTAGCTCTAATGATATTTGCTTTATATATCTTGGTGCTCCAATGTTGAGTGCTTATATATTTACAATTGTTATATCCTCTTGCTGAATTGACCCCTTTACAATTACATAATGACCTTCTTTGTCTCTTCTTATAGTTTCTATCTTAAAATCTATTTTGTCTGATGTAAGTATAGCTACTTCTGCTCTTTTTTGGTTCCCACTAGCATAGAATATCTTTTTCCATTTCTTTCTATTTGTGTCTTTATACATAAAGTGTGTTCCTTGTAGGCAACAGATCATGGGGTTTTGTTTCTCTGTTTGTTTGTTTTTGGAGACAGAGTCTCACTGTCTTGCCCAGGCTGGCATACAGTGGCACAATCTTGGCTCATTGCAATCTCTGCCTCTCAGGCTCGAGTGATCCTCCCACCTCGGCCTCCTGAGTAGCTGGGACTATAGACGCATGCTACCATGACTGACTGATTTTTGAATTTTTCGTAGAGACAGGATTTTGCCATGTTGCCGAGGCTGGTCTTGAACTCCTGGGCTCAAGCAATCCACCTGCCTTAGCCTCTCAAAGTGCTGGGATTACAGGTATGAGCCACTGCACCTGGCTCAGATCATGTTTTTTAATTCATTCAGCCACTCTATGCCTTTTGATTGGAGAGGTTAGTCCATTTATATTCAATGTTATTATTTTGTTTCATGGTTGTTTTGTGGTCTTCTCTTCCTTCCTTCTTTCCATCTGTCCATCCATCTGTCTTCCTTTTTGTGAAGATGATTTTTTTTCTGGCAGTATGTTTTAATTTTTTGCTTTTTATTTTTTGCATATCTAATGTAGGCTTTTTAAATTTAAGGTTACCATGAAGCTTGCAAATAATATCTTATAACACATTATTTTAAACTAATGACAACTTAACATTGATTGCAAAATCAAACAAGCAAAGAGAAAACTAATACAAAATCTACATTTTAATTTCATCACCCCTACTTTTTAACTTTTTGTTGTTTCCATTTATATCTTACACTGTCTGTGTCTTGAAAAGTTGTTATAGCCATCATATTTGATAGGTTCATCTTTCAGTCTTTCTACTCAGGGCATGAGTAGTTTACACACCACAGTTACATTGTTATAATATTTTGTGTTTATCTCTATACTTAGTATTATCAGTGAGTTTTGTACCTTCACCTGAAAACATCTTCAGGTGTTTTCTTATTGCTCATTAACAAGAACATGAATCACAAATGAATTTTTGTGAACATGAATTTGCATGTCACCCTTGTGCAAGGGCCATGCTAAACTCTCTATCATTCCAATTTTAGTATATGTGCTGCTGAAGAGAGCACTGAGTCAGTTTTTATAATATTAAAGTGAGATTTGGAAGACCTGGGGATGCCCAGGTTGCTAATGCTTGTGTTGTACAAGATAAGAAATACTAAAGCCCAGTAAAAGAAAAAAAAGCATATTGGCTTGATGTTCTTTGATTATAGTGTGTGAGCATTTTTCAACCATCCTTATTTTAAAATACAAACTTCAGTATATTCATGGAAGCAAGGTACAGTTGTTGAGAGCCAGTGTTTCAGGGTTCAGATCCCAGGTTTACCCCATACTTTGTCTTCTGTGATTCAGTCTTCTCATCCATACAATGAAGGTAATAATAATGCTTGCGTCATAACATTATGATATGGTTTGGCTCTGTATCCCCACCTGAATCTCATCTTCAATTGTAATCCCCATGTTTCAAGGAAGGGACCTATAATCCCCATGTGTTGAGGGAGGGAAGCAACTGGATCATGGGGGCGGTTCCCGCATCCTATTCTCACAATAGCGAGTGAGTTATCTTGAGATCTGATGGTTTTATAAATGTCTGTCATTTCGCCTGCATGCACTTCTCTCTCCCGCTGCCATGTGAAGAAGGTCCTTGCTTTGCCTTCACCTTCCACCCTGGTTGTAAGTTTCCTGAGGTGTCCCCTGGTTGTAAGTTTCCTGAGGTGTCCCCAGCCATGTGGAACTGTGAGTCAATTAAACCTCTTTTCTTTATAAATTACCCAGTCTCAGGGAAGTTCTTTATAGCAGTGTGAAAATGGACTAATATAGAGAATTGGTACTGAGGAGAGTGAGATACTGCTATAAGGATATCTGAAAATGTGGAACCAACTTTTTAACAGGCAGAGCTTGGAACAGTTTGGAGGGCTCAGAAGACAGGAAGATGTGGGAAAGTCTGGAACTTCCTGGAGACTTGTTGAATGGTTTTGATCAAAATGCTGATAGTGATATGGACAATGAAGTCCAGGCTGAGGTGGTCTCAGATGGACAGGAGGAACTTACTGGAAACTAGAGCAACAGTCACTCTTACTATGCTTTAGCGAAGAGACTGGTGACATTTTGCTCCTGCCCTAGAGATCTGTAGAACTTTGAACTTGAGAGAGATGATCTGAAATTGGAACTTCCATTTAAAAGGGAAGCAAAGCATAAAAGTTTGGAAAATTTGCAGTCTGACGATGTGGTAGAAAAGAAAAATCCATTTTCTGGGATGAACTTCAAGCCTACTGCAGAAATTTGCATGCGTAATGAGTCAAACGTTAATCACCAAGACAATGAGGAAAACATCTCCAGGGCCTGTCAGAGGTCTTCACAGGAGCCCCTCCCATCACAGGTTGGGAAGACTAGCAGGAAAAAATGGTTTCATGGGCCAGGCCCAGGGCCTTGCTGCTTCGTGCCATCTCAGGACTTCGTTCCTTGCATCCCTATCATGGCTAAAAGAAGCCAATGTACAGCTCAGGCCATTGCTTCTGAGGGTACAAGCCCCAAGGTTTGGCAGCTTCCATGTGGTGTTGGGCCTGCAGTTGCACAGAAGTCAAGAATTGAGGTTTGAGAAACTCTGCCTAGATTTCAGAGGATGTATGGAAACGCCTGGATGTCCAGGCAGAGGTCTGCAGGAGCAAAGCCCTCATGGAGAACCTCTGCTAGAGCAGTGCAAAGGGGAAATACGGGGTTGGAGCCCCCACACAGGGTCTCCACTGGGGCACTGCCTAGGGGAGCTGTGAGAAGAGGGCCACCATCCTCAAGACCCCAGAATGTCAGATCCACCAACAGCTTGCACTGTGTGTCTGGAAAAGCTGCAGACACTCAACACCAGCTGTGAAAGTAGTCAGGGAGTGGGGCTGTACCCTGTAAAGCCACAGGGACAAAGTTGCCCAAGGCCATAGGAGCCCACCCTTTGCATCAGCATGCCCTGGATTTGAGACATGGAGTCAGAGTAGATTACGTTGGAGCTTTAACATTTAATGACTGCCCCACTGGATTTTGAACTTGCATGGGACCTGTAGTCCCTTTGTTTGGCCAATATCTCCCATTTGGAATGAACGTATTTACCCAATGCCTGTACCCTCATTGTACCTTGGAAAAAATAAACTTGTTTTTGATTTTACGGGCTCATGGATGGAAGGGACTTGCCTTGTCTCAGATGAGACTTTGGACTGTGGCTTTTGACTTAATGCTGAAATGCGTTAAGACTTTGGGGGACTGTTGGGAAGGCACGAATGGTTTTGAAATGTGAGGACATGATATTTGGGAGGGGTCGGGGTGGAATTATATGTTTTGGCTCTGTGTCCTCACACAAATCTCATATTGAATTGTAATCCCCATGTATTGAGGGAGGGACCTGTAATCCCTATATCTTGAGGGAAGAAAGTGATTGGATCATGGGGGTGGTTTCCCCTATCCTGTTCTCATGATAGTGAATGAGTTCTAATGAGATCTGATGGTTTTATAAGTGTCTGGCATTTCCCCTGCTTGCATTTCTCTCTCCTGTGGCCATGTGAAGAAGGTCCTGGCTTTCCCTTCCCCACCATGATTGTAAGTTTCGTCCCCAGCCATTTGGAACTGTGAGCCAATTAAACCTCTTTCCTTTATAAATTGTCTAGTCTTAGGAAGTTCTTTATAGCAGTGTGAGAACGAACTAATACACATTAGTAGGAAGATTAAGTGACTTCATAAAACCCTCAGAACAATGTCTGACACATGGTGTTTATTAAATTAAAGATTAAAAACTAGAATCTTTTGAGGTCCCTAATTGTCTCCTAGATTTTATCCCTATTCCCAGAACACATCTGCCTCCTTCCTCTACTGACCCAGAAGAAAAGGTCTACTGAAAAGCTGAATGCAACCAGTTGACTCTCCCTAGCCTCCACAAAGTAGATTCATATCCGAGGACCAAGAATAAATAATTGGCCTGATATTGATTTGGTTTTGGGGTCATTCTTTCTTTCCAAAGACTATTTAGAGCACTAAGAAGTCAGTGATTTACAAAATGGTGTTTTGATTGTGGAGTGA
The DNA here is from genome assembly GCF_047675955.1 of Chlorocebus sabaeus. Lineage (NCBI taxonomy): Eukaryota > Metazoa > Chordata > Mammalia > Primates > Cercopithecidae > Chlorocebus > Chlorocebus sabaeus. Next base: position 100,214,250 of record NC_132911.1, read on the forward strand.
AAAAGAACGGATACCCTCATAAAATGGCAAAGTTAGTGGAACAGTATTTTGGCTGGGCAGAATATTTCAGGTTATCCCTGGCATTTAAAATCACAGGTAATGATTCTGTCTTAAATACTTGATTGAAACCTTTTTTCCCACGCAGAAATTCAGACAATAATTCAGACAATGTACTGTGATATTTATTACACTATATTTTATAATAGTGAAAAATTGAAAATAATTTATATGCTCAATGATAGGGACTAGTAAATGAATTATGGTGCAGCCACATACTAAAATTATGCAGCCACTAAAAGATGTATTTCAAAGAGCTTTCAATGACAGTTCAATGTTTTCAGTATAACGTTAAGCGAAAAGAGCAAGACACAAAATAGCATAAAGTGCAGAATCTCAATGTTGTGACAAATATACACACTCACCCAGATGCTCAAAGGAAAAAAAAGAGGAGAAGAATATATGTCAGAAGCATACTGGTGGTTGCCTCTGGGAGGTGAGATACTAGGTGGTTTTAATTTTCTTCTTTATATTTTATATGCACATCCCTAAATGACAGATCTCGACAAAGGTCCACACATTCCTGCTACTGAGATCCCTGAGCTGCCCTATATCCTTCACATCCTGTCTGTCAAACTCTCCTTCCATTATGTGTGATTCCCTTGTCTCCACTCAGTAATTTTCCCTTTTTCTTAAGAGGGAAGATATGATTTCTGTTGCTTGAAAATAACAGAATATTAATTAGTACTATCCCCTAATTGCTTCAGATGCATATATTTTGTATCCTGAACTAAATTGTAAGTTCTGTGACACTATGGACTAGGTCTTTTCGTTTTCTCTGAATCTCTGAGTTCTTGGTACATAGGAACTCAAATACTGGGGTTTCCCTTGAGTAGGCTGGGAGCCTAAAAAGGCACATAATAAACGTCTTCTAAATGAATACAGGTGACTGAGAGGCATAAGGTGTGGGGAAGGTGATACACAACAAACAGTATCTCCTCCCTAATCAGCTGCTAAGGCACATGACTGGGGCTTTTTGAGAGCAGAGCTAGCTTTCAGAGGAAGAAAAAGTCCATGAGTGCTGATCCTGTTATAAAAACACTTTCCACTGTTAGTCATTAACCTGCAAGCCCAAGTCACTGAGAGTGCATCAGCACTGCATGCCCCGCAGCAGAATCCCTCTCCAGTTGAATTTCTATCTTTAACTGAGGCTTGGATGGCATACACAAGGATCCATCCTGGGGATGTTTTAAGGGACCTTTCTGAAGTCACAAAATGCATACCTGCTTACATACTGAAACCTTCCAACTAGGCTTCTTTTTTTAATGAAACGGTTTCATAGGTAATGTCTATTTTGTGCAGTAAGTTTCTTTACAAGCATCATGCAATATCTATACCACCCCGCTAAAAGGAAGTTGAAGCAAGGGTAAGTATCACTGCCTCTACACTGCACTTGGCAGTCTGTCCTTCGTGTCCATGTGTCTGTCTCCTTGGGTCTCTGCCTGTCTTTCTCCAACTCTCTTTTTGCGTTTTGGTGCTGCTCCCTTGGCCAAGAATGATTCTGCCTATATTTCTTCCTGCCATCACCTGTTCTCTGCTTAGATGCCAACCCCCCCCCCCAGAGTCCCTTTTATGAGCCCCCATCCCCATACAAACTTCTCTGCTTCCCTCCGCCTAGACTGGGTAAGATGTCCTCCTGTGTGTCTCCTTTTCACTCTGCTCTCACTCTTCACAGCATGTTTTACACCGAATGGTAATGGTCTGCTCGTCTGTCTTCCCACTAAACGATCTGCCTCATGCAAACTGCGTGAGGCCAGTGACTGGCCCTCATTCACCCCTGCAGTCACTGTGTTAGCATATGGTATAGAGTTCAGTCATTCACTCAAAAATATTTGCTGAATGTGTCCTATGTGCCGGGCTCTGTACTAGGTGCTGGAAACAAACCATAAACAAAAACACAGTATCTAGATTACTTACCTTCTAGCTTGGAAGACAGATGTGAATCCAATAAACATACAAATAAATATTATTAAACATCCATTACTGTGACAAGTTCTGCTCTAGATATTGGGGACACAACAGTGAATCCCTACCTTTGAGGAGTTTACATTTCTAATTACACTGTGATTACCATACAATAGAGAGACACATGGTGCCAGAGGACTTACAATAGGGCACTTGACCCAGTCTGCAGTGTGATCAGAGAAGACTTTCTTGAGGAAGTGACCTTGAAACTTCTTAAGCCTGTGCCCTGCCACACTCCATTTATTGTGCCATACACACAATAAATTGAGTGTGTGTATATGTGTTTTTGTGTTTGTGTGTATGAGTATCTACATCCACATCTCTGTTTACATCTAAAGCTTGATATAGACAAAGACACAGGCATAGACACAGGTATAGACATATCCTGGGTTCTGAAGGATAAGCAGAAGTTACCTAGGCAAAGAGGAAGGAAACGAGCACTCCTGGCAGCTTGAGGGGTGTAGGCACAGGCTCTGATGCCGATGGCATTACAGTGCATTCATGGAGCTGTATGGAATGTAGAGGCAATAGGAATGTGGAGAGAGATGGGACTGGAGAGGTGGGAAGTCAATGGCTGTTGGATGACCAATGAGTCAGCAGCATACACTCACTGTGGGAGGTGTGACCTGCATGCATTTGCCGTATTAGTTGAGGACAGTTTCTTCTTCAAGCTGGCTCTTGGTATTTGCTTCCCCTACCAACCTGCTGAGTATTTGCTGATTTATTCCAGTTGAAGGGACCACTGACGGATGTGGTGTCCCAGACCTGGCCTCATTCCCATGGTCTTTATTTTTTATTTTTTGAGATAAGGTCTTGCTCTGTCACCCATGCTGGAATGCAGTGGCACAATCATGGCTCATGGCAGTCTCAACCTCCTGGGCTCAAGTGATCCTCCCACCTCAGTCTCCCAGGTAACTGGGAACATAGGTGTGTGCCACCATACCTGACTAATTAAAAAAATTTTTTTTTGTAGAGATGGGGTCTCACTATGTGTCCCAGGCTGCTCTCAATCTCCTGGGCTCAAGTGATCTTCCCACCTTGACCTCCCAAAGTGCTGGGATTACAGGCGTGAGCCACCATGCTCAACCCCCTATGGTCTTTTTAGTAGTTTCTATGTACAGGCCTCTCTCTTCACACCCATGGTGTTTTGCTGCTCCTGCATATCCCTTTGCCACACTCTAATGCAGATAGACATCAGGGAGCTGGAATATGTTGTAACAATATTGTAAAACACAAGCAGATAGCTTAATCTACAGTCTTCACAGAGTGAAAAAAAAATTGGACCACATCATTTTCTAATTTTGTTTTTAGAACTCTCTCCTCCTTACACAAAGCTGAAAAATTCCTTAGGATGATCATGTAAAGTTTCCTTCAAGGATTTCATGTTGTGCTTCTAAAACCTATCTTGTGCTTATTGGAACAAACCAGTGAGCTACTCCCTAGCTTATTTCTCTCTTTTAAAAGGTCTTTCTCATAGAGCAAAGTATGTCTAAGATGCTAGAATAGGCTCTAATTACTTGTTTGCCTTTCATCTGAGACTCACAGGCTCCTGGTGGGTGGAATGATTCACATTGGACCAAGTGTATGACCCCCTCTCCTTGCTGACTATGAGGCTAAGGAAGAAATAGCAGAAGGGAGGAAAGACGACAACAGCATCTCAAAAACAAAAGAGCAACAGATGATGGTGACAACAGGGATTACAGAATTACATGTTAAAATGCACAGCAAACAGAAGGAGACAGGGCAGTGAAAAACATACCTGGGCCAGCTTTTGAGCACCAGAGGCTCATGTCTACCACAGATGACCCACCGGAGGGGAACATCAATGGAATAAAGGTTGGATGAAGGTGAGATGGCCTAGAGCTAGCCTAGATTTGAAAGCAGAATCAGGAAAATAATAGATATTGGAAATCAAGAAATCAGGGCATTGAATGATGACAGGAGAGCATGACTTCCTGGAGCTGGAGAGATTTCTAAGCAGTTGGCCACCTATAGATTTCCTACGAGGTGTATCCTGGATCTTGAAGAAGATATCTGATAATTAGATACCAGGCTAAAATGGAACTAGTGAACATATTAATGTCTTTATTTTTTAACATTTTTCTGGTCATAAAAGTAGAACATACAGATGAAAAGTGTAAAGGCAAAAATATCAAATCCTATCACCAAGGGAACTTATTAAGAGTCTTTTTGGGGATTCCCTGTTCAATAAATGGTGCTGGGATAGCTGGCTAGCCATATGCAGAAGGATGACACTCTGGACCCCAACTTCTTACCATATACAAAAATTAACTCAAGATGGATTAAAGATTTAAGTGTAAGACCTCAAACTATAAGAATGCTAGAAGAACACTTAGGAAACACCATTCTGGATGTCAACCTTGGGAAAGAAGGCATAACTAAGTCCTGAAAAGCAATTGCAACAACAATAACAACAACAAAAAATGGACAAATGGGACCTAATCAAACTAAAGAGCTCCTGCACAGCAAAAGAAAATCATCAACAGAGTAAACACAACCTACAAAATGGGAGAAAATATTCACAAACTATGCAATTAACAAAGGTCTAATATCCCGAATTTATTAGGAACTTAATTCAACAAGCAAAAAACAAATAACTATTAAAAGTGAGCAAGAGACATGAGCAGACACTTAAAAGAAGACAGACAAGCAGTCAACACACATATGCAAAAATGTTCAACCTCATTACTCATTAGGGAAATGCAAATCAAAACCACAATGAGATAGCATCTCACACCAGTCAGAATGACTACTATTAAAAAGTCAAAAAATAACAGATACTGGTGAGGCTGCAGAGAAAAGAGAACACTTATACACTGTTAGTGGGAATGTAAACTAGCTCAGTCACTGTGAAAAGCAGTTTGGAGATTTCCCAAGGAACTTAAAACAGAACTGCCATTCAACGCAGCAATCCAATTACTGGGTATATAGACCCAAAAAGATAAATTGTTCTACCAAAAAGACACATACACTGATATGTTTATCACAGCACTATTCACAGTAGCAAAGACATGGCATCAACCTAGGTGCCCATCAACGGTGGATTGCATAAAGAAAATGTGGTACATATATACCTTGGAATACTATGCAACCATAAAAACCATGAAATCATGTTATATGCAGTAACATGGATGCAGCTGGAGGCCGTTATCCTAAGCAAATTAACACAAGAACAGAAAACCAAACATCACATGTTCTCACTTATAAGTGGGAGTTAAACATTGGGTAAACATGGACATAAAGATGGCAACAATAGACACTAAGGACTACTAGAGTGGGGACGGAGGAAAGCAAGGATTGAAAAACTATTGGGTACCATGCTAACTACCGGGGTGATAGAATCAATTGTACCCCAAACCTCAGCACCATGCAACATGTCCCATGTAACAAACCGGCATAGGTACTCCCTGAATCTAAAATAAAAGTTATAGTAATTTTTTTAAAAGACTCAGGAATTTCCTGATGTCTTTGTTTTATCTGTGCATATACAAGCACCCTCAAACTTCCCCCCCAAATAGGAAATAATATGAAATATTCCACGTTGTAACCTGCTTTTCTATCTTATACATAATGTTGTTCTATATCAATATATATAATTTCATATCACTTTAATGACTAAATAGTATTCAATCATGGATTTAAGTAATTTAATCTAGGGGCTCAAAAGAATTTTTTATTGTTAATCATTATAAATAATGTTAAAATGATGTGTTTGCTGACAAAATTCAGTACATAGCTATGATTATCTTAGGATAAATTCCTACAAGTAGAATTGATAGGACAAAGGACATGCATGTTTTTAAAGACTGTGAATACTATTCCAAATTTCCCTTACAAAGTTTATGCCAGTTTACACTCCTGGATCCTTCTATCAGCATATAAGCATTCCCATTTTTTCACTTTCTCAATAACGTGTACTTTTCAAGATGTTAATTCAGGGGAACACTGTCTATGCTAATTAAGCAGATTTGAAGGGAAGCACACATCAAATTCTTGTTATTGCAGTTTTCTTCCATTCTCAGCCTTTCTCACACTCCCCTACACTCTCCCCTAATTTCCTCCTTGGCATTATTTGGGTACCCACCTATCTCTTGCATTAAAGTTGCTTAGAAAGAAACCCTACCCTTGAGTTCCTAAAAAATCCTTGCCAATGTTGTCCGTAGTCAGCACACTCATTTAATTATGCCTTCGTTTGTTCCAATACTTATCAGGGGCCTACCGAACACGGAGCACATCTGTGAAATAAAACACAGGGCCAGGCGCGGTGGCTCACACCTGTAATCCCAGTACTTTGGGAGGCTGAGGCGGGCGGATCATGAGGTCAGGAGATCGAGACCAGCTGACCAACATGGTGAAACCCTGTCTCTACTAAAAATACAAAAATTAGCCAGGCGTGGTGTTGTACTCCCATAATCCCAGCTACTCAGGAGGCTGAGGTGGGAGAATCGCTTGAACTTGGGAGGTGGAGGTTGCAGTAAGCTGAGATGGCGCCACCGCACTCCAGCCTGGGTGACAGAGCGAGACTTCGTCTCAAAACCAAACCAAACCAAACCAAAACAAAAAACACACAGTTGTCGCACTCAAGGATTTTACAATGGAGTTGAAGAGAAGAAACATACACATTTCAACAACAGTGATAAAGCACTCATGATGTAGCAGGCCCCCAGAATCCAGAAATAAAAAAATACCTAGCCTGTGACCTCTAGCAGCTTATGATTTCATGGAGAAGAGAGACCATAGACAAACAATTTCACCATCACGTGGTTAGTGCTATGTATATTACAGTCCTGTGCAAGTGGAGGGCACCATGGTGTGGCGGAGAAAGAATGAGCTTCAGAATCAGGCAGACCTAGGTATGAATTTATGATTTTCAACTTCCTAGTTCTGTGACCCTAGGCAAGCCACTTGACGCTTGTTTTCATGTATCAAACTTAATGTGCACATCAAATGAAATAAGGTGTGTGCAGGGCCCTGTTACACTACATGGAGACACTCGGTAAATGGTTGCCGTTAGCAGGGTATGGTCAGGGATGGATTCTTAGAAGAGAAGGGGCTGGAACGGGATCAGAAGATGTTGCATCACTGGGCACAAAAGATGGAGAAAGGAATTCCAAGCAAGGGGAACAGCACTTGCAAAGTGGGGACATGAAAACACGTGACCTGTTTGGAAAATTATGGAAGTTTCGTGGTGTATCATAAAAGGAGAGATAGGGAAGGGCAGAAAACAAGGAACAAGAAGTAGGCAAAAGATCTGCAGAGGGCTTTGTAAGTCACAGTGAGGAGCATGGATGTTATTCTCTGTAGCTGTGCTGTCCAATACAGTAGCCACTGGCTGCCTGTGGTGATTTATATTTAAATTAACTAAAATTAAATTGAATTTAAAATTCAGTTCCTCAGTCACACTAGCTACATTTCAAGTACTCAGTAGTTGCATACAGTTAGTGGCCACTATATTGGACACCATCACAGAGACTTCCCTTGGACAGGGCTGCCTTAGAGCCTTGCTACTCAAAGTGATCTGCAGACGAGCAGCATTGGCTTCACCTGGGAGCTAGTTAGAAATGCAAGGTCTCAGGCTCCACCTGAGACCTACTAAATTAGAGTCTGCCTTTTAACAAGATCCATCCCCACCTTCACTGCAGGTGATTCACGTGAATGTGGAAGTTTGAGAAGCACTGCTTTCTAGAATCAGGAGCCATTGAAAGGCTTAAGCAGGAGCAGCATGGTCAAACCCACATTTTATAAGTTTGTAAGTGGGAGGATGAATAAGAAGAGGGCAAGACCAGAGGAAAAGAGACGAGTCAAGAGATGGTGGCAACAGGGCTGGTACTGCCACATTTGAGCAAGTTAGATAAAGGTACCTCTTCTGGGTAGAAGCACCAAATGCAAGATGAGCGGAGTCAGGCTGGATTGAAGCACACTGTGTGAGCTTACAAGGCAGCATGGTGGCAATTGTCCAGGTGGGTGATGAGGAAGGCCTGAACTACATGGCTTGAGGATACTGATTAACAGAAAAAAGCCACCACTACATAGCGTAGTGTTTTGTAAAAAGCCATGTGCTGTAGGAGGAGAGGGCAGTGGCAGGCGTGAGAGAGTACGTCTGTGCCCTGCAAGAACCAGAAAGGAGGGCTGGCTTCTTCACATCACGTGCTAATAGGCAGCCCTGCTCTGTGGTGTCCCTGTCTCATTTTCCATCAGGAAAGTGATTAAACTAATTGCCTTTAACCAGTGCTGTATTTCGTGTGTATAATACCCATAATTTGGGGTTTGAATACAATTGCAGTAGATTATACTAATCACAGGAAAACTTCATTAAACTAATATGGGTTTATTCAAAAGAGTGTAGTTTTAAGCAATCAGTACTCCCTAGTTGAAATGGTGCTTTCTTGTTTTATAATAAAATATATTGGATCATTCAAAACTCTGTTAATTGGAACTCCATTTTTTTCTAAAATGGAGTTTTTCGAAAATGTTAACCCATTTGAAAATGTGGTCATCTTTTAAACCATGAGCCATAATGCAAAAAAAAGAAAAAGAAAACTTAGAAGCAACCTTAAGGAGAAGATCTTGAAACTTAGTTCTCTCTATTTTGAATACTTCAGAACTGGTAGAAGATCTTGAAACTTAGTTCTCTCTATTTTGAATACTTCTGGATTTCTGGGACAGGGGCCCTTTGGTAAAGGGATGCAACCAATTTACAATGAACCAGCAGGAAGGGAGTTGAAGGAATATATGCAAACCTCACACTCCTCCCTCTCCCTCTTCTTCTCCTGGCATCCCCCCACCCCCTGCCACCCCACCATTGGCCAAACCTAACAGGAGGCCAGGTTGGTAAGGGAAACTGTTGCTGCAGTCCATTCAGGAGAGACTTCCAAAACACAAAGCAAGGTGGAAAAGAGTAAAGAGTGAATCCATAAGAGTGAAGGGTGTGAAGGGTAAATGACCAGCACCTGCCCCACAAGCACACTCACAGTTATCCACAAACATGTTTTCATAACACCTTACAGTTAGCAAGTACTCGACTTTCAAACATTTTTCAAATAAGTGCTTAACCAATAGCAGGTACTCCATATATGTTTGTTGGACAAATCAATGAAATATATTATTTGTCACTGAATTGATTTTTTTCTATTCCCAATAGTAGGGTTTCTTTATAAATTATTTTATTGTGGAATAATACACATAAAATTTACCATTTTATCCATTTTAAAGTATACAATTTGGTGCCATTAAGTACAGTTGTGATGTTGCGCCACCATCATTCCTGTCTTGTTCCAGAAGTTTTCATCATTCCAAATGGAAACCCCATATGACAAATTATTTTTGAAGTGACAGACATGTTTTTCATGCAAAGATTTGTGAAAGGCAAAGGATTTATCAGATCTTTTAGACAGTATGACAATTTTCCTATTAGTCAAGATTTTTAAAAAAGACTTCAGTATTATTTTTATCAATGGAAACACAGTGAAATACATAGAGCAGTTACATAGAATTAACATACAGACAGCAGTTAATTCAAACATAGAACCTGGTATTTGAGGAAATAACTTCCCATTGACTACCTTGATTGATCAAATTGACCAGAAAGTTGATTAATTTTTCATTTCAGTTGGACTATAGAGAGATGCTAATGCCCTAATAGCACATCCTTCCCCCTTCTCAAATGATGGAATATCCACTTTCAATTCCCAAGCTTTGCCAATGAAGCCAAATAAATCTCTGAAGAGTTTTGCTAACATAGTTTGACAATCTCCGTGAGCCAGTTCATGGCAGGTGGGAGGTCTAGTCCTGGTTCTGCCATCACTAACTGCATGCATGCAGGGGCAATCTGGCCTCCCTTATCTGTAAAACAGGAGTTTTGGGGGCTGGACTTTGATTCCCTAAAGCCCCTGGCAGCTCTAACATCCCCTGTGACTCTGGCTCTGCCCACAAACCTCTGAAGCTTTCACTGGAAAATGCAAATAAGTCTATGCACATCAAATATCTAAACACACAGTATTTATCCTTCTGATGAAACAGCCAGAGTGGAATTTGACCTTTTCAATGAATCATGGATGTGAGAGCCAACATTCTGTGCACGTAAAGCCAGTTGGGGACAAGTTTAGCATTTGGGCATGTAAGTAAGGCAGATTTGTTGACTAACATGTTTTCAGTGAGTATTTTAATGACATGGGGAAGCTAGTTCTGATCTATTGTCAGCAGCACAATTTTCTCCACAGAACTGGTTGACTGGCACTAATTCATCCCCACTCTCCCACCTGGTCTCCTTGGTAACCAAGGGCCTAGATCTATGAGATATTTGCAGGACGTCTGGCCAGGATTAAGGCACAGACTAGTGCTATCAGAGATCAAGCCTATAGCCTTGGCCTTTGAAGATCCCAAGCGAATTAAAGAACTGCAACCACAGGCTGGGACGTGAAACCACCCAACCCTGCTGGTGAGTCAGGCTAGCACAGCAGCTGAGAATGCAGGCTCTGCAAACAGGCTGCTTGGAACTAAATACCAGCCTGTCCCTTATTTATAGTGGAACCTTGGGCAAGTTAATTTGACTCTCTGGGCCTCCATGTCCTCCTCTTTCATAAAATGAGTTTAATAAAAGTACTTTCCTCATATGCCTGTTGACAGAATTAAACGCATTAAAATACTATGAGGATCTAGCCCTTTACATAGCAAGGGTCCATTACAAATTAGGCAGTGGTAATAGCAATGTGATGACCAGTAGCTAGGTTTAACACCAATAAGAAAAACAGGGATTTTCAAGACAACCACATGCAGCATTGTTTTAGGGAGATACACAGCAAACATAGTGGGACTTTAAAAATGTAGTTTTGAAAGCCCCTGCTAGATTCCCATGACCAAGTATGCAAGGTTAGACTATCAGGGCAGGGATCTGAACACAGTAAAAGGTTGTGGAGATTAAGATCATAGGTTTTGACGTCAGATAGATGTGAGTTGGGATCCTAGCTCTGTAGATCACTAGCGATGCGAACTTGACTAAGCCCATGTATTGGAGCCTTGCTTTCCTCAAATGTAAAATGGGGATAGAAGCAGAACCTGTCTGGATAGAAGCATACTGCCTGGAACATAGCAAGCCATCAATAAATATTAATGGCTATTATTACTAGGTCCAGTGATGCACATATGACCCCAGTTTTCTCCTGTATTCCTAAGTTTATTCACTTACTCATTCATTTCATCTGTCAAACATTTGTCAGTACTAGCTTTGTGCTTTTTATCAAATGGGACACCAAGGAATTAAAAAATGAAGAGATGAGGTTCATGCTCCTAACTGTCTCATAGACTAGCCCAGAAGTGAGTAATAGATACTTCAAGTAACAGGAGGGCCACTGCACAGCCCCCTATGCACAGTTTGGGATCACAGAAGGGAGAAGCCACAGGAAGCAGGAGGCAGGTGAGGACCAAAGGCGGTGTGTGGAAGAGGCTCTCGATGGCTGAGGAAAGGCTGTATGACCTACACTCACAATTCCAGCTCTGCCACCATGAGCTCCTGTGACTTGGTTAAGCTACCTTATTTCTCAGTGCCTCAGTTCCTCTCAGGTACAAGTGATAAAATGATAATACTTGCAGAATTAGTGAGTTAAAACATGGGAAGCACTGAATTGTGCCTGACTTGTAGTAAAAGCAATTGTTATGGCATGGATAAGAAAATGGGAGAATTCTCCAGGCACGTTAGTGATCAGGAGCTTCCTTTTTTCCTTTTTTCCTTTTTAAGTAAGATATGCCCACGTAATCCTGCCACTGTGGTCCTCAAAGTCCAGAAAGATGAACCCTCTTAGTTGATCGCAAGACAAGCTTAATCTTAGCTATGGCTTATCAGAAACACACGTGGCCCCTAATATATTTCTAGTATATACTATATATATTATCTACTATATATGTTACGTGCATATAATACATAAATATGTCTTCACTCTCCCTTTGGGCCACTTTTCAGCAAGCACTGATTCAATATTATGTGGCACACAGAAGCCACTTCCCCTTGGCCTCCTGGCGTCCCACCTCCTCAACACTAATCTCCCCAAGTCTCAGCCTCATGCTGTCATTGCCCTGGGGTGGAGCTGGTGAGTGCCATCTCTCAGGGCTCTCCATTGCTTCCTGACCGGGGTCCTGTTTGCCTGTGTTTTCAAATTCTTTAGGTAGAGTACCCACCACATAAGCCAGCCTCTTTCATGCTAAAACCAATCATCTCCCATAGAAAACTATGTACCTATTTTATGTTAAAAGACCCCCTCTGCACTAAGGCACAACAAAGAAAAACAATAGGGGTGGACACAGCATTGAACCAACAGGAAATATGTTAAGAAATTTTCTACTTAACTCCCCACACAGAGGTCTGGCATAGAGACCATTTCATGGCTTTCTTTACAAGGTCATCCAATGCCAAGCTTAAGCCCCAGAGGTCTAATTTAGGAGGGTTAAGAACTTAATGGAGAATTCTAAGAGCAGCTGGGTAGATGCATCATTCCCTAAACCCCATCAAGATCCTGATTCCAGCAGCATCAAAAGTCTTATCTCCTGACCACCAGTGACTCAGTGAGCAGCCTGGCTGTGTGTCACCATGATGCTTGTCAGTGGATGCATCTGGCTTCACCGGCCATATGGTGGTTTGGAAAAGCTCTTTTGTAGTTTGATGGTCTGGAAATGACTGGGGCTGTCTTCACATTCTGTGCTGCTGGCTCATTTCTATTGGAGAAGAGCAGCTGCTTCTGGGGCTGACTTTGCCTTTGACACTGCTGATGGAAGCCTTATGAACTGATGTTTTTCATCATTCAAGCCACAATATCTTAACTTGTTAAGGCAGATAGGTAAGAACTAGTAGCTTAGAAGCAAGCTGTCAACAAGTAGCATTTCTGGAACAATTAAGATGTGTCAGACATGGTGTTAGTTGCTGGAGATACAGGAAGACAAACAAGACAAATAGCTCAGACTAGTTAGGGAGAGAGATGAAAATGGAGATCACAGTCAAGTGGGACAAGTCCATAGGAGAGGGTGTGTGGGAGGCCATGGGAACTAAGTGAGCCAGAAATAGCTTCCTAAAAGTAGCTCAACTTGAGTTATAAAAAAAGAATATAATTAATTGAGCACCTACCATGCCTAGGTCCTCTCCTGTATATTTTACTTGTGCTATTTCAATTCATTCTCTCACCAAAGACACACAGCTAATAAGCAACAGAGCTAGGGTTTGAATCTAGGGCAGTTTGAACCAAAACCCATTCCACTCCATCCCACTGCTGAGAAACTAGGCAAGCCTGGGACAATGGGTGGGAAGATAGGATCTCAGGCCAGGGAAACAGCCCCAGTAATGGGAAACAACTGTGGACTCTAAGCCAAACAGAAATGGCAAGTGTAGAAATCCTTTCCCAGGCCTGCGGCAGCACGTAGCACACTCTGTTACTGAGCCCCGAAATGGCCTTAGACTCCTTCTCAATTCACTCCTGCAGGATTACTGTGAATCAGTTTTGAAACCTGTTTGCTAAATGGAATAACTAGATACATCTGGAAGGGCCATAGCATTTCTAAAGGAAACTCTCTGAGCCAAAGGCTCAGGAAGGACACTTTTTTCGAAGTTCTCAGTTGCCACAGAGGGAAGAACGTTATCCCTGGAAATTCTACCACTCAGATGCTGAGGCTAACGCTTAGCTGAGGAACAGGACTTGAGTTCAAGGTTAAGGTGCCTTTCTTTGATGTTGTCATCCCAGTATTAGCTACCAGGAGACACTTGTTGACCAGCCCAAATCCAGACTCTAGAATGGCACTGAAAGCTTGGTAAAAAGTGCTCAAACTTGGGCTTTGCATTGAATATGTAAGAACAGATTCATATCAGCTATTTGCTTTGGTCTCCTATTTAATTAAAGCACTTTTACTGTAGTTATGGAGAAGCATTAAAGGCTACTCACCTTTGGTTGAAATGTTTATACGCGGCTGCACCAACTTGGAACATCACTTTGACCCAGCCAGAACTTTGATTAAAAACCTGCAACATTTTCTGCCTCTACAGTTTTTGAGCACTTGGCTGATGTTTGATGCCCAGTTGGGATTAATCTCCATTTCCCATCAAGAGGAGCAACTATTTTTCAGGTAGTTGTGTGTGTGTGTGTGTGTGTGTGTGTGCTGGCTGCAATATCTTTGTAATATCCTTGCAGGGGCTCCTGTGGGCTTAAACATATGACATTCAAAAAATAATATGTAAATGAGTTTCCATCCATTTTATCAAGGGGGTTGTTTTCTCCATTTGTAATCTGGTTTTATGATTTTATTCTTCCTGCAGGAAGCAAAAGAAGTAAGAGGTGCATTCAGACCATACCCATAACATTGAAATCAGCTCTCTGTGATGAAACTGGAAGCAAATTCCAGATGAGAGCCCCAATTGTTCCAGAAAAGCATTGCAAAGCCCAGTGTTCCTAAGCTGTCACACACAAAGCAGAACCTTTGATGAGAGCCATGCAACATCTGTTGCCTGGGTAACCATCAATCCATCAAGTCAGCCTTGAGTCACAAACAGTGAGAGGAGAAGGGCTGCCAGGAAAAAGAGGTGTACAGACACTTCTTGTTCCTTCCCACCTCCAGATGTGGCCTGAGGCTGCCATGCAAGGTTAATAGAAGCCTACTGTTGTGTCCCTACAGACCTAAAAGACCCCTCTTACCTTAACCCTAATTCAAGGATTCTTGGATCTCCATTAGTCTTATTACAAAACCTCCTCAGGTTCTTATCAGTGCTTAGCACCTTACCAGCCCTAAGCCATGCTCCTCAAAATGTCAGTCCACTGATTGGCACTCTATTGTTCACAGGATGCTTCCTGGACTGCACTTCAGTAACACTAGTCTAGGGTGTCCTCAGGACAACCGCGGCGGCTCACCAGAGCTCACGCGCTTCCTGTCACTTTCCCTTGGGACTGTGCTGATGAGAGATCTACTATACGGTTCTGCTTTCCATCACATCCAAGATGCTGCACACAAATTGAGAGACAAAAATTGATAAATATGCCTTCACTGAGCAACTAGCTCTTTTTCTGTACCAACACTCCTAGGTATATTCCCAAAAGAACTGAAAATAGGTCAAACAACAACTTGTACCTGAAGGTTCATAGCAGCACTATTTACTTCCCATAGCCAAGGGTTGGAAACAAGCTAAATGTCCATGGATGGATGAATGGATAAATAAAATGTGGTATACTATACAATGAAATAGTATTTGGCCATAAAAAGGAATGAAGGGCTGATACCTGCTACTACATGGGTGAAACTTGGAAACATACTAAGTAAGTGAAACAAGCTGGACACAAAAAGTCATATATGGTGTGATTCCATTTACATACATATTCCGAATAGGTAAATTAGTACAAACAGAAAGCAAATTAATGGTTTCCAGGGATTGGAGAAGAGGAAGTATGAAGAGACTTCTTAATCGAGATGAGGTTTCCTTTTGGAGTGATCAAATGTTTTAGAACAACATAGAGGTAATGGTTGTATAACATTGTGGATGCACTTAATGCCACTGGATTGTACACTTTAAAAATCTTAATTCTATTTTATGTAAATTTTACATTCATAAAAAGCAGTACGATGAAATTTATTATTTTAAAATAAGAAAAAGCAGAAAGAAAAACATTACCCTATAATTCTGCCACCCCAAACTAAATACTGTTGCCAATTTATTCCATGTATGTTCCATAGTAATAATTCATACTGCACATATAATTTATACTTTGTTTTAAAACTTAATGTTATTTCCAGGATGGGAACAGTGGCTCACGCCTGTAATCCCAGCACTTGGGAGACTGAGGCAGGCAGATCACGAGAGGTCAGGAGTTTAAGACCAGCCTGTCCAACGTGGTGAAACCCTGTCTCTACTAAAAATACAAAAACCCTGTCTCTACTAAAAACACAAAAAAGAAAAATTAGCCAGACTTGGTGGTGGGTGCCTGTAATTCCCAGCTACTTGGGAGGCGGAGGCAGGAGAATCTCTTGAACCCAGGAGGCAGAGGTTGCAGTGAGCTGAGATAGCGCCACTGCACCCCAGCCTGGAAGACAGAGGGAGACTCCGAGACTCCATCTCAAAACAAACAAACAAAATGCAATGTTATTTTCAGAGCATTGTCTTTGTTACATAAGTTTCATAATCTTTAACTAGTGAAGAAAGTTTCTTAATATACATATTTTAAATTGCTTCTTAAAATCATTGTGCTAATTTATATTGACACCTGAAATATATGAAAATATCTATTTCACACACATCCTTGCTAGCATTGACTAGTCTCCCAAAAACAAAGGAAAAAAAGTACTACATAGTATTTTAATTCATTTCATTTGATTGTTAGGTTGTTATTGATTTTATTTGGTTATCTCAAAACAAAAAAGTTTTGTTTTTTGTTTTGAAACTAATCAAATGTTTAGTAAAGACTCCTGTATGCTTTATTTTGTTAGATTAGATAGTAGTTAGTCATAATTGTTTTGGGGGTAATCCCACAGTAAATGCTTTTAAAAACTAGACTGTATTAGAAAGAGTTTGTCCCTGAAGGAGGAATTAGAAAATTGGAAGACTGATATGATCAAATTACCTACTGCAAAACTGAGCAGAGATAGAAATTATGAAAGATAAGACATAGAAATAAAAGTTTAAAGTTCCAGAAAAATCAAATAGGTCATATCATTGAAGGATTTGACCTTGTACAATTGTTGGAAGTGGTTAGACACACCATGAAGCTATTGCCGTCCTGTCGGATGCTGCAATAACCACTATTTAACCCCTCTGGCTGCCAGTAGTCACAGAAATAAAACAGACTGGCATTGATATATTTCCTAAAGTGTGGGCTGTTGGATTTTATACATGGTCACCTCCTTATACCCCAAGGTGTGTGTGTGGTGGGGGAGGGACAGTGGGTAGTGACACCAGGAGCTGGGACTGTGGAAGCCACTTGTTTTTTCTTCTCCAGGAAATAGTAGAGATTAAATCTCAAGCCTGAAACTTAAAAGTAATCACAAGAGAATTTTTTTTTTAAGTTTACTCTTTAACATTATTCTGTTGAGATGCCACTGACATGGCAATGTGGCAGAAAGCCACAGAGGTCATGCACACTTCACTGCAACTTGGCTTGTCAGTGAGTCACTGGAGATGAGGCAAAGGAGCTCCACATCAGTGGCCTGCCTGCGACCCTTGCCCATAGCCTTTCTGCTCCTCACTGTGCCTCCTGGCTAAACCATCCCTTTAGAGGATTGTAAAGAATGGCTGAATAAAACGAGAACTCTAGGATTTCCATAGACATTGCCCAAGATTAATCTTGTCTTTGTTCTCTAGTAAACCCAGGTAAGAATATTGCAAAGTAGTCTAGCAGGTGGCGATCCGTCAAGATGCAAGATTCCCCTCTTTCCTATATTAGAGTAGAAATAATGGGAGAAATGGGTTCAACTTCAGTGTACAGAAGAAACTGGGATTGAACTGTGATAAAACTTGTTGAAATAAAGAACCCACATCATATGGACTCCACTTACGATTAGAGGAAGCTGCGTTCTCACTGGTCATTCCTCCATCCTTCAATGCCTAAGTGCAATGCAGGATGCTGACTTCCACACTGTCACGTAGAGCCATCGTGTCCTGGAGGCCAATTCCACCTTTCGACCCCAGCAACTCTGTTCATATCTAACGTATATATTGAAGTTCTATTAAGATATTGTTTGGAAACAGATCCCGAATTCTAAAATTAGTTTGTAAGTCCACTGGTACTTTTAAAAAAATCCTCTGATGTACAATCTATAATTAATAGGTTTGGGTCTCAATTTTAATTTCTTCAAGCTGTGTTATCTCAGGCTAGCCACTTCTTATTTTGTCTCTCAAATTCCTTACCTGAAACATTGGTATACTATCTGATTATTCACTGACGTTTCTGAGGATCAGTCATGTGGGCAGTAAATAAGCTGTAGGCCCAGGGGCTCAGAAGGGCTATTGCAGTACTCCACGTAGGAGACGATAATGGCTTAGTATTGATAATGACAGGATGAAGTATTTGGACTCAGAAATATTTTGAAGGTCAGGCTGATAGGACTTGCTGACTGATTGGTGAGGAGTGTGAGAAAAAGAGAAGAATCAAGAAGGATGCCAAGATTTTTATCTTGAGCTACTGAAGAAAGATAAAGCCATGTTGAGAAAAGCTGAGAGCAGGGGAAAGAGAAATAAAGAGAAGCAAGAATAAGAGATGGGGCCAGAGTGCTAATGAGCTCTCAGTGGTTTTTACTAAGACCTAAGAACTTCCTTGCTCTCTGTATTAGTCTGTTTTCACACTGCTATAAAGAACTGACCAAGACTGGGTAATTATTAAAAAAAAAAAAAAAAAAAAAGGTTTAATTAACTCACAGTTCCGCATGGCTGGGGAGGCCTCAGGAAACGTACAGTTATGACAGAAAGGGAAGCAGGCATGTCTTACATGGCAGCAAGTGAGAGGAGTGTGAAGGAAAAACTGTCAAGCACTTATAACACCATCAGATCTCGTGCGAATTCACTCACTATCACGTGAACAGCATGGGGGAAACCACCCCTATGATCCAATCACCTCTGTCCCTTGATGCATAGGGATTACAATTCAAGATGAGATTTGGGTGGGGACACAGAGCCAAACCATATCACCCTCTGATCATGGAAGACACCCTGCTGTCCTCATTATTCATTTCCCCCTTTTATTCAAGCTAATTGAATTGGTTTCTGTTACATGCAACCAGAAAGCCCTGGGTAATAGAAGTGCTGTACCAACTCTGTGCCCAATACTGTGCTGGGCCCTGGGGAAATGGAGAGGAATCAGCCACAGCTGCCTTCCAGGAATGGCTCACAGTTTGTACTAGTCAGGGTTCTCCAGAAAAACAGAAACAATAAGTTCCGTGTGTGTGTACGTATACATATGTATATGTAGATAGAGAGAGAGAGTCAGAGACAGAGAGAGAGAGAGACTGAGTTATTTTAAGGAATTGGCTCATGCAATTATGGAGGCTAGAAAATCCAAAATCTGCAGGGTTGGCCTGAAGGCTGGAGCCCCAAGGAAGAATTGATGTTGCAGCTTGAGTCCAGAGATGGTCTGGAGGCGGAATTCTCTCTTCCTTGGAGGGTGGAGGGAAGGAGTGTCAGTCTTTTTCTCTTAGCCTTAAACTGATTAGGTGAGGCCCACCCATATTATGGGAGGTGATCTGTGCTTAATTCGTATTGATTTACTAATCCTGAAAAATGTCGTAATTGGTGCCATGTGGTGTCTGAATTGTTCTCTGAGCAAATCTAGCTGTTGTTTTGCTTTTGCTTTCTCTTCTGCAAGATCTGAATGCGTACCCTAAGCTTCCTTCTCTCTTTCTGTGTGGGTTTGCAGCTGGTCAGGGTTCTTGGTTGTAACAAAGAAAGTCAAAGTCTACCAAGTAGACTTTTACTAAAAGTCTACTGATTTAAATGTTAATCTCACTAAAAAGTCCATCCACAGTAACATGTAGACTAGTTTTGACGATCTGGGTACCATGGCCTAGCCAAACTGACATATAAAATTAACCATCACAAAGTCTAATAGGGTAGGAAGACAGGTCAACAGATAGATTCTTAGGATAAGTATTGGTTCTCTGTATTGATTCACATTAGAAATATCTGGAGAGCTTTTTAAAAATACTGATTACTAGACTCTACTCCAGACCAATGACATCAGAATCTCTAGGGGTAAAGCCAAGTAAAGGTATTTTTTACCAAAAAACCCGAATGATTTTTTTTTTTTTTGAGACGGATCTCGTGCTGTTGCCCAGGCTGGAGCGCAGTGGTGCAATCTCGGCTCACTGCAAACTCCGCCTCCGGGGTTCACGCCATTCTCCTGCCTCAGCCTCCCGAGTAGCTGGGACTACAGGCGCCCGCCACCTCGCCCGGCTAGGTTTTTTGTATTTTTTAGTAGAGATGGAGTTTCACCGTGTTAGCCAGGATGGTCTCGATATCCTGACCTCGTGATCCACCCGTCTCGGCCTCCCAAAGTGCTGGGATTACAGGCTTGAGCCACCGCACCCGGCCCAACCTGAAAGATTTTAATGCCCAGCCACAGTTGAGCATCTTAAGTGTTCAAAACTGATAGAAAATGTTCTGGGAAGACAGCTGGAACAATGAACGCTGCCTGGGCTATGATGAATGGCATCAAGGAGTGGGTACTAGGTTTGAAAGATTAGCAAAGATTCATCAGGTGGGGAAGGCATAGGAGGAAAGGCATTCTAGGCATAGGGAACAGCATGGGCCAAGCCACAGAACAATGAAAAAGTACTTAGGGAATAAAGTTTAATGGATAAAGCATATCTTTTGTGTCACCTTACACATACACACATTCATACATATACAAACACTCCTATCTATTCAAATATAAGCAGCTCATCTCCTACTGTTGGGTGAGACCATTGCTACTAATCTAAACTTACATAAAACTCTACAGCAAAAAAGGATGGAAACTATTTGGAGCTAAGTTCTTCTGATTGAGGAGAAAATGTGGAAAGAAGGAAATTTCAAAAGTGAGAATTGCAAAAAATACATTTGTTTATATCTTAGTTTACATATTGGGATTTTAATATGGTGCAAATTGTAGCAAGCAGTAACAATCCCACATCAGTGAATCCCAACAGAATAGTTACACTCAGCCTAGACTGGTTGGGGGTTTTTCTCAGAGATTTGTTCCCTGGTTTTGGGTCTTGCTGCTCTCCCTCTGCACTTCTCCTTTCCCCTTCTTGCTTCAGTGCCTTTGATCATATCATACACATTTGCCAAGATGTTCCCACTCTTTGCCCCCACTCCTCCCTGGTTAACTCCTACTCATTCCTCATGCCTCTCCTCAGATATTGCCTCTTGCAGGAAGACTTCCCTGAAGGAGATCACATGATGAGCCTTGATGATCCCTTACCCTGTTTGTCAGTTCAGAACACTTAGTATTTTTCTGCATTGTCTTTGCGTGTACAGTAAAGTTTCACATTCTTTCCTAATTCTGGAGCACAAGTCTGAATGAGATTTTTAAAGTTGGTGCCATTTCAGAGCCTGTGAAGCAGCTGGAATCCCCTGTGGTCATTATTTCTCAGGAAGCAGATTTGAAAGATTGTAGCAAATGGGTGTTTGTGTTTCTTGGGTACTACAAGAAACACTGAGGAAGGCTTTAACTCTAAGCTGTGGCAGGTGGTGTTATTCCAGCGAAGAAATTAGACATTAATAAGGATGGTAACACTAGAATCAGATGTGTATCTTCTCTCTGTGTTGGGAAGTTGTTGGAAGGACGCCAGGGTGTTGCATGGACACATCTGAAGCTCTCTAAGAAACACAGAATTTGATCCCAAGAGGCCCTTTACGGGCGAGAGAAGTTTGTTAGCCATAAAGCTCTTAACCGGAAGTGAAAACCCCATATAAATGTTGATTTTTCCCTCTCCCCGGAGTCCCCTATGGCAGAGAACAGAGAAAACGTGCATGCACAAGTTTTAACAAAACAAGGAACTGAAGCTGGCAGTGGGGCAGGTGTAGGTGGTATGAATTTTTAATGATGAGACATCAAAAGTATCATTTGGGACAAGAATTATTGAGTTTAGTACTTCCCTACTTAAATAAAATGAAAGCATAGGTACAAACAGGCTATGCCTGATAGGAGGTTCTGTGAAAATAAAAGCCAGAAAATACTAGATTTAATGTCATCCTAACTCTACTTCAAAGCAGGAAAAAATACTGCTTATAAAAAAAACACTGTTAGGAATGTTATCAACATTTTGACAGTGATTTCTATGAGGGTTGAGATTACAGGGAATACTTCTGCTTGATTACATATTTTGGTGTTTTATATATTTTTCTATACTAAGCACACATTGCTTGTATAATAGAAAAGCAGTAAACTTTCTTAAATAATAGTAAATAGAAAGCAGTAAGTTAAAACGTGAGGATATGTGTGTAGGAAGAGGGCTTTGGCTGGACCTGGAGCCCTGGGTCCAGTCAAGCTGTGTACTTGCAGAGTGAGGGCATGGCCAAGGTCATGCTTTGCCAACTTGACAAATAAAAAGAATAGTAACTCAGTGTTGTTTAAGCTTTGTTAATTTGAATAACCATTATTGTTGAACACGGTCTTTGGAAAAAACACTGAGAAAGCATTTCAGGTATCTGCCATGGAAAATACCATCAAGTGGGATACCCACAATGATCTCTTTTGTACCCACAAAAGTCACACTTGCTATCCTTGGTGAATTTTCCTTAAAAACTGTGGATGAACTTCCAGTGAGTATGTAAATAAGGTTTGTGGACTTCTGAATTCAACCAGAGAATTGTTACCTTTGTGTAGGAACTCTGAACTCAGAGAGGTTCTGTGGTTGGTAGGTAGATGAGGTGGATGTGCTTTCGAGAAAAATAATGGGTCTATCCAAAGGATGAAAAGACAGTTAATTGGCTACATTTGACTCATGCAATTGGTACCCTGGGAGGTCCCATGCGAGTCTTCATCACTGGATGAGTGTTCCATCACTCAACCAAGGCAAACCATCTGCAATCCAGCAGGTACCTGGTAGACAGGATTGCCCAGTTTTCAGAAGCAAGTCAGCAATTGATGGAGAATAGGCATGATCAGAAAATAAGTGAAAAAGAGATGAATTGGCCAGCCGTGGTGGCTCATGCCTGTAATCCCAGCAGTTTGGGAGGGTGAGGTGGGCGGATCACCTGAGGTTAGGAGTTTGAGACCAGCCTGACCAACATGGTCCACCAACATGGACCATTTGAGACCAGCCTGACCAACCCCATCTCTACTAAAAATACAAAATTAGCCAGGTATGGTGGCGCATACCTGTAATCCCAGCTACTTGGGATGCTGAGGCAGGAGAATCGCTTGAACCCAGGAGGCAGAGGTTGTGGTGAGCTGAGATGGCACCATTGTACTCCAGCCTGGGCAATAAGAGCGAAAGTCCGTCGCAAAAAAAAAAAAAAAAAAGAAAGAAAGAAAGAAAGAAAGAAAGAAAGAAAGAAAGAAAGAGAGATGAATCAAGCCTTAGGGTTATTTCTATAAGTCCACCCTGCCATGCAGACCCATCGAGAGTCTTTCCAGGAAGCAAAAAGAATCTTTCGGTCCTGTAAAGTCACACTTTAAAGTTACACTGATGTGTCACTAAGGGCATCCCTCTGGAAGTTCTCACCCCATTTTGAGCCATGACTTGCTGACTTTCATGCCAGGAAGAAGAGTTAGTGTTAATAACTTGTTCTACACATATGAACCATTGGGAAAACATTTCAGAGTTTCAGAATGCTGTTATCATAATCTGCATCATCATCATCATCATTGTCATCATTATTAACTTGGGTAATTTAATAGCATTTTTAGCTATCCTTTGCTGAACCAATTATCTGAAGAAAATATTCCTAGATTTACTATAGGATTGAATGAGGTTTTAGTATGCCAACAGCAAGAGAGAGTTGGCATGAGCTTGATGGGAGGTTTAGCAGGGTGGGGGAAGTAAAAACTAGGAATATGTAAAACAAGTAGACAACAATCAATGACAACTATTATTTATATAATAAACACTCAATAATATCAATATTTATATCAATGACTAAATTTTTTTAACTTTATTTTGGTACATAGTGGTATGAAGTTTAATACAGTATGGATTCATGTAACCACTACTGTAACCACACTAGATCAATCTGGCTCAACCTTTTTTTTTTTTTTTTTTTTTTTGAGACAAGAGTCCTATTCTGTCTCCCAGGCTGGAGTATGGTGGTGCAATCTTGGCTCACTGCAACCTTCGCCTCCCGGGTTCAAGCGATTCTCTTGCCTCAGCCTCCTGAGCAGCTGGGATTACAGTAGGTGCCTGCCACCATGCCTGGCTAATTTTTTTTTTTTCTTCATATTTTAGTAGAGATGGGGTTTCGCCATGTTGGCCAGGCTGGTCTCGAACTCCTGACCTCAGGTGATCCGCTCGCCTCGGCCTCCCAAAGTGCTGGGATTACAGGCTTGAGTCATTGTGCCCAGCCGCTGGCTCAACTTTTATGCAACAATGTTGTGAGTTGTTTTTCATTTGCCATAGACCCCCAGGATGAAGGTCATGTAACCTGAGCTTGCCCAGATGAACCAAGTATGCAATCACAGGGGGAACCTAAGTGCCCGGACTGAGGAGCAGAGACTGAATTAAGAAGCAGACACTGCATGGCAGAATCCAGGATCCAATCAGATCGAGCTCTGGCATTGCCCCAAGGTCGAGAGCAGGATCCAGTCAGATCATGCCTCCCAGCATCACTTCATTGCAAGATCCAACCAGAGCACACCTCATTACCCTATGATTATAAAACCTGACCCAAACCCAGCTTGAGGAGACACACTGGGGCATTTCCTCCTGCCTCACTGCTAAATAAAGAATTTTTGCTCAAAAGTGAGTGCCATGGTATTGAGCTCTATGTACCTCAGGCAGCAAGCCCATTGATTTCTCAGTAACACTACCACAGTCAGGATGCAGAATAATTCTATCACTCCAGAAAAATTCCCTTAGGCTGCGCATTTGTAGTCACACCCTCCCCTCACCCATATCCTTGGGCCACTGATCAGTTCTCTATTGCTATAGCTTTGTCTTTTAGAGAAAGTCACATAAATGGATCATATAATGCATAACCTTTTGAGAATGACTTCCTTCACTCTGCATAGTGCTTTTGAGATGCATCCAAGTTGTTGCATGTATTAATTGTTTTCTCCTTTTCATTGCTGAGTAGTATTCCATTGTATGTATGCACCACAGTTTATGCGTTCACTTGTTGAAAGATATTCGGGTTGTTTTTAGACAACTGAGGGTAGAGCTCCTATAAATATTTGTGTACAGACTTTTTTTTTATGAACACATTTTCATTTCCATAGGGTAAATACCTAGGAGTGGAATTGCTGGGTCATATGATAAACCTAAGTTTAACTTTATATGGAAGTATCAGCATAGCTTGACTATTTTGCATTCTCATCAGCTATGTCTGAGAGTTCTAGTTGCTCTGTATCCTTCCCAGCACTTGGTATTGTCAGTACTTTTTATTTTGACCATTCTACTAGGTGTGTAGCAATACCTTATTGTGATTTTGATTTGCATTTCCCTAATGGTTAAAGATGTTGGACATCTTTTCATTTGCTTATTTGCCATCCGTATGTCCTCTTTAGTGAAGTATCTGTTTGTCTTTTGCTGGCTTTTAATTGATTTGTTTGTTTTCTTACTGTTAATTTTGAGGATTCTTATATATTCTAGATATAAGTCATTTGCAGGATATTTAATTTACCAATATTTTATCCCAGTCTACAGCTTGTTTTTTCATTCTCTTAACAGTACATTTCACAGGCAAAAGTTTTGATGAAGTCTAATGTATGATTGTCTTCTTTTATGAGTCATTCCTTTATGTCTAAGAACTAATCCCATGTTACCGTTTTGCCTGTGTTCTTTTTTTTAAAAGTTTTATAGTTTCAGATTTTTCATATAGATCTTTGAAAGATCTTTGTGTAAGATAAGCTTTGTGTAAGATATAAAGTTAGGTCAAAGCTCATTTTTTTTTTTTTTTTTTTTTTTGCTTATGAATGTCCAATTGTTCTAACACTATTTGTTGGAAAAGATCATCCTTTCTCCATTGAATTGCTTGCACCTGTGTAAAAAATCAATTGGATATATTGATGTGGCTCTATTTCTGGACTCTCTATTCTGTTCCATTGATTTGTGCATCTATATTCCTTCATCAATACCCTCACTTCTTGGTTACTATAGCTTAATGGTAAGTTTTAAAATCAAATTGTGTGATTCTTCCAACTGTAGTCTTCTTTCTCAAAATTCAACTCATTTAAAATGAGCTTTTGCTATGAGTCCAACATCATGACAAGCACTTTACATGCATGATCTCATTTAATCTTCACAACAAACCTTTGAGGATATGTGTCAGTTCAGGCGCACCAGAAAGCAGGTGGATTTAGAAGTGAGATTGATTTATTGGGAGGAATGACTGTGGAGGATAAAGAAAAGAGGGAGCTGGACTAGCAGGGAAAGATTTCAGATGTGAGGCTGGTCTGACCCCAGCAAAAGGAGAAGGGAAGGAGGGAGGCTTGAGTAAGAGGAGACTTAGTCTGTAGTTTAGCTCTGAGAAAGTCCCAGACAAGATTACAGGGGAATTCCAGAGCAAAAGTTTCCAGTAGAGGTGTCCCATTTTGGGCAGAAATCACCAGGCTCTTGTACTCCATTGTGCTTAGTCATTGGCTTGGAGCAGTCTGGGAAAAGTGTGCCCTTAGTGTGAAGGCTGCACAGGAATTAAAATAGTGACTCTAACTATTATTTCCCCAAATGCAAATTTCACCTCATGATTAGATTTAACTATACTATAACAAACATATATATAATTTGAATCCTTCTGTGCTCAAAAATGAATATGTCAAGGTTTACAGAGTGACAAGTTTTACAGCAGTTTTCTGCTCTGGCAAGACCCAAATATTCATATGCAGTCAGCCCCCCGTATATATGAGTTTTATATCTGCAGATTAAACAAATTGGGGGTTGAACATATTTGGGAAAAAAAAACAATAAAAATGATAAAAATAGAAAACAATCTAGTATAACAACTATTTACATAGCATTTACATTGTATTATATTTTATATGTAATCTAGAGGTGATTTAAAGTATACAGAATGGTATGCATAGGTTATATGCAAATACTGCTTTCTCATTTTATGTAAGAGTTGTGCATGCATAGATTTTGGTATCCGTAGGGGATTCTGGAACCACTGTCGCTCAATATAGTGTTTTGTGATGGAATTTAGATTCATTTCCCTGGACAGAGACAGAGAACTGGGCTTGGAATCTTTTTCTTGCCCTAGCTCCTTGTTAATGGATGTTTCTTGCTTTAATATTATTGCTCTTTCCCCTTCTTCCTTTCTTATCCCACTCTATAAATTTCTTCAGAGATCAGAGTCATCATCCACTCATGTCCTCCTGTCTGGTTAACAGAGGCCAGCTGTCTTCTGCTTTATGAAAATACCACATTCAGGATCTCTATAAGCAATGATCCCATTTAGCATCTGTAATAAAGTGCTATATCATTGCACAGATGAGGCCTCTGCAAAGCCTATCACTGACTGACAATTGTTTCCCTGCACCCTGATACCATAGGCGCATCCCCTTTGAACACTCTGAGGCATCCCTTTGTACAAGATGTTTTTAGTGCGTCCTAAACACGTATACTGACAAGCAGCTGGCAAATTGAGAACATTTCTTCATTGATTTTTTTTCACTGATTTTTCTATTCTTTAAGGAAAGAAACAGTGATAAATTTAAAAGGTATCCATTTTAGTAATAACAATAACATTGACTTAAATGTATACAGTTTTCTTTACTCCAGAGTGTACTTCCTTCTTTGAATCCTGATATAGTATAGGAGGGAGGCAGGGTCAGTGTTATCACCCCCTTTTTTACAGATGAGAGCAGTATTGCCCAGAAAGCTAGTGGGACATCCAAGGCTTGAATCACGTGCCCTCTTCTCTACACACAAAAGCCTGTATACAGCATTGTAATATGTAAACATAGAAGATATACAAACCGTTAAAAAAGGAAATCATTGACAGAAGGTTTTGAGTGTTTGTGAACATGGAACATACTAGGCATACACATGTTTATGTAGGAGCCCAACCACCCACGTTAATAACAGAGTGACCCAGAGACCATTCCCTCCCTGAATGAATGAATGAATGAATGAATGAACGAATGAATGAATGAATGAATGAATGAATGGAGGGCCTGCCCCAGACCTCAGCAAAGCAGCCACGTCCAGCATAGGGGCTAAGAGGGCAACCACAGGGTTCCACCATTTTCAGAATATGTCTTTCTGTGTCATAATCTCACTTGCCCTGAAAGCCCTGCCAGGAAACCTCTACTAACAGTCAGATAGGGGAGTAGAGTGTTTTCCCTGAGTCTGGACAAAATAGACTTTTATGTTCTGGAAGGAAATGGAGATGGTGGGTCAGTCTTTGCAATGAGCACATTTATGCCCATTGAATTCATCAGGAAAATGTATTGATTTCCTTCTACCCTTCCTCCTGCATTACCACTCTCATCGTTTAATTTACCACGTTGTCTGTCAGTCTCCTTCATCATTTAGTGAGCAACATGATTATAGGAACACACTCATTCATCTTTATATTCTAAAGTGCCTATTACAGCTCCTGGCATAGTTGGCACTCATTAAGCCATTGTCCAAATGAAGGAATGAAAACTATACGCTAAGCATTAGAGCTAGGTTTTCTAGCATTCAGGTAAGGAAGAGGAGGATGTTATCAGTTAACATTTATCAGCACGTATTACACGCCAGCAACCATGCTACATTTTTTTTACCTACACAATCATATTGAACTCTCATACTAACACTTATGAGGTAGGAATTTTTACTAGTCATATACACATATTAGGAAATTCAGATTTATTGGAATTAAATAATCTACCTAAGATCAAACAGTGAATATGTGGCAGAATTCTGTCTGTTGGACTCCAGAAAGCACAGTCTTAACTTCTATGTTATTCTTCTGGCCATACTGTCCAGTCCAGAAGGCTGATACATGGTCCACACCTTGATCTTTCAAAGGGGACAAGAAAGATACCCTGGAAAATCTCAGCACCAAATCACCTTAGCTATGGGAGTAAATCTTAAATAGAAGGCAGAGTGCCATATTCAAGGAATTTATAGCTGTAATAAGCAGATGAGACTAGCACACACATTAGAGAGAGAGGGAATATGAAACTGTCTAGATATTCACTGATTTATGTAGACAGTGATATCTTTATGAGTTGGTGAATATACTCTGTATGCCCCACACTATGCTAAGTGCCTCACATCTATTATCTTAATAATCCTTCCAAGGACCTTTAAAAAATGTGTATTATTCTATATTTACAAATGGAGAAAATGGAATTAGGAAAAGTAAGTAATTTGCCTTAAATCACAGAACTAAGAATACATGGTGAATTTGGACTTCCAAGCCAGACCATGTGATTGCAGAACCCAGACTGTACAACCCATTCTCTCTGCACTCTGAACCCAGAATGGCAGACAATGATGCCATAAGATGACAGTGTCTTCAAAATATGCCGTTAAATGGAGACATCTTTGTGAAAAATGAGAATCCTTAGCAAAGACTCATAGATCTGATATAGATTAACTTTTCTGGTTAGCTAGTAATTCAGTCAGAATCTTAATGGGGCTGGAACACAGGAAATATAAATATTTTATCTTCTGCTCAAAGATGAGAGAATAAGGGCCTCATGAGGTATCCTGAGTAAATAGGGTTATGACCCATGAAAGGATGCAGGTATCATAGCCCAAGGACCCTGGAAGTCCAAAGAGAAGCAGGTCCACAAAGCAGAAAAGGGAATGATGAAGTCCATGATTTCACTTTGTTGTGTAAAGGAGTGGAAACATTATATCTTGGAGACTTATTGTTGGAGTTTATTCTGCTTATTTTATTATTCTGCTATTTTATAAGCAAAATATTATCTAGTAAAATAGCTAACATTGTGGAGCACTTGATATATGTGTGGGCTGTGTTCTACGGAAGCTTTACATGAATTATAGTTCATTAAATCCTCACAATTAGCTAGTAGGTAGTTGACTTTCAACAAAGATAGGTTGAATAAATGAGTATCGTATGTATTAATCTGTAGCTTGCTTTTTATTTAACATAAAAATACATTTGGAGCTATTTTCAGGTAAGGATATAGTGACTGCTATATCCTTATAAATGGTCACACATTAGTCTGTAGTATCAATGTACCATGATCCATATAACCATTCTCTTATTGTTGGATGTTTCGGACACTTCTATTTTCTTAACATAAACAATAATCCAATGGATATCTTTGTTCATGCAACCTTGTATACATTTACCAATATTTCTGTAGGATGGACATCAAAAATGAAGTGGCACTGTTCTTTTATAAAGAATCAAAATCTGAGTTTCATTAATTGTTGAGTTGATGAAACAATTTTAACTTCTGACCTAAATCAGCATTTGAAACGTTCTTTTTCTCTTTTAATGTAAAGCTGAAAAACATCTTTTTAAGGATAGGAGGTATAAATTACAGGCCTTCTCTTTGAGATAATAGACCAAAAAGCTATGAATAATCATAATAGAGCTATAGAATTGTATTATGTTCTTCAGCATGAGGCATATACAAAATTTCAGAGTAATGAATATAATTTTGGATGTTCTGATGTCAACTTCAGGCTTTATATCTTATAGTAATGCTCTTCGTTAGTCATATTTTCAATTGATTTCTTGTGTAGATTTGTTTTTTCTACATGGCACACCAAAATGTGTGGAAAATGTACTAGTGACTACTCAAGTGCTTTTTTAAAAAACAAAACAACAACAAAAAAAACCCTTACATTGTATCTATTCATGCATTGATTCAACTGTCATCTAAATACCTGAGTGTGTTATTTCAGAATTAGAATGTGGTTGGTAAAGAGGGTCTGTTGGAGGTAGAGAAATAGAGTTGATCTAAAATATGACCTGTAGAACCTTTCTCTTGCAGTGAAGCCTCTTAGTCTCTGAAAGAATTACAGATAGGTAGACCGAATGTCCACCGATGGATGAATGGATAAACAAACTGTGGCATATGCATACAATGAAATAATGTTCAGTCTTAAAAATGAAGAATATTCTGACACCTGCTACAACATGGGTGAATCTTGAGGGCATAATGCTAAGTGAAATAATCCAGTCACAACCTGGCTGGGCGCAGTGGCTCATGCCTGTAATCCCAACATTTTGGGAGGCTGAGGCAGGTGGATCACTTGAGGTCAGGAATTCAAGACCAGTCTGGTGAAACCCCGTCTCTACTAAAAATACAAAAATTAGCCAGGCATGGTGGTGCGTGCCTGTAATCCCAGCTGTTTGGGAGGCTGTGACAGGAGAATCTCTTGAACTTGGGAGGCAGAGTTTGCAGTGAGCTGAGATCATGCCACTGTACTCCAGCCTGGGCGACAGAGCGAGACTCCGTCTCAACAAAACAAAACAAAACAAACCCAGACATATACTGTACACATCCATTTATATGAGGTACCTACAGTAGTCAAACTCATAGAAACAGAGAGTAGAAGTGTGGTTGTCAGGGACTGGGAAGAGGGGGAAATGAAAAGTTGTTTCCTAATGGGTATAGAGTTTTCATTTAGCAAGTTGAAAATGTTCTGGAGATTGGTGCACCACAATATGAATATGCTTAACACTACTGTATACTTAAAAATGGTTACGATGGTAAATTTTATGTTTTATGTATGTTATTAACAATTTTTAAAAATTACAAGCAATCTGGCTGGCTGGGTATGGTTGGTTTATGCCTGTAAGCATAAGCCTCCCATGCTTATGCTTGGAGGCCGAGCATAAGCTTGGGAGGCCGAGGCGGGTGGATCACAAGGTCAGGAGTTTGAGACCAGCCTGACCAACATGGTGAAACCCCGTCTCTACTAAAAATAAAAAATTAGCTCGTCTTGATGGTGTGTGCCTGTAATCCCAGCTACTCGGGAGACTGAGGAAGGAGAATTGCTTGAATCCAGGAGGCGGAGGTTGCAGTGAACTGAGATTGTGCCACGGCACTCCAGCCTGGGTGACAGAGTGAGACTCTGTCTCAAAAAAAAAAAAAAAAAAAAAAAAAAAAAAATTACAAACAATCTAACCCAAATAGTAAGGAATCTGCTGGAGTAACCAGGAATCTGACTTAGAGTAACTAACCTTTGTGTGCTCACATTTAAAATTACATTATCAAATTTAAATGTATTATTTGGGGTAGCCTAGATCCCAGTAGCAAAGTGTTCCCCAGATATAAAATGGCTAAAACCTCTAGAAGATAATTTATCTCATGAAACAGTCCATGTATGCGGTAAATAAATGCTTGTTAAGTGAATGAATAAATAAATAAATAAGTTAACGGATGTGGCTTATAAGACATGTACAAACCATATTACCTGATATGAATCTCAGGTTACCAATTCAGATGTGAAAGAAATGTAGCTTTATTCTTCCATAATTAAACTTAAAATATATCTTGAACTTTCCTTCTGCTGGGTTAAGTGGCAAAAATGAAATCTGAGACAACTCCTTACCACTCTATACTAGGCAGAATAATGGCCCCCAGGGATGCTTGGGTCCTAATTCCTAGAAGCTATGAATATGTTACCTTACATGGCAAAGGGGATTTTGAAGATATGATTAATTTAAAGATAGAGAGATAAAGAAAATATCCTGGATTACCTGGGTGGGCCCAGTTTAATAGAAAGCGTCCTTGTAAGTGAAAGGGGGAGGCAGGAGAGTCAAAGAAGATATGGCAACAGAAACAGGGGTCAGGGTTAGAGAGAGAGGGATTTGCAGATGCTACACTGCTGGCCTTGAAGGAGGAAGAGCCATAAGCTAAGAAATGCAGGTGGCTTCTAGAAATTGGAAAATGAAAAAAAAAAAAACAAAAAATATCAAAAATAAAAACAAACAAAAAAACCCCACCAGAGCAAAACTGAATTCTCCCTCAGAGCTTCCAGAAGAAACACTGCTTTGCTGACACCTTGAGATTAGTCCAGTGGAACCCGTTTGAGACTTCTGACCTCTGGAACTGTAAGATAATACATCTGTGTTGTTTTACTCCACCAAGTGTGGTAATTTGTTACAGCAGTCATAGGAGACTAATACCCACCCCACTGCCACTGTCCTGGAAGTGGTGGCTGAATTCTGGATTGGAAAGGAAATGGGGCTACAGAGAGGCCACAGAGTACAGGGACTCGGAGCAGAAACCACCTGGATTTAAAACTCAGCTCAATCACCTGCCTGCAGTTACCCTTAGTGAAGGGATGCAGCGTCTCTGAGTGTTAATTTCCTCATCTGTAAATTGGGAAGAACAGTACCTACCTCATCAGGTTACTGTGAGGATTAAATATGTTCATTTAACAAAAGGGCTTAGTACAGTGCCTAGCACACAGCAAACAATATATAAGTATTAGCTATTATGGCGATTACTCTTCTTTTAATTTTATATATATATGTAAATATATATATACACACACATATATATACACACACACATACACACACACACACACACACACACACATATATATATATATATATAGAGGGATGGACTCTTGCTCTGTTGCCCAGCCTGGAGGACATAGGGAGGCCTTAAGGGAAGCTACTGTGCTGCAGTGGTGCAATCTCAGCTCACTGCAACCTCCGCCTCTGGGGTTCAAACAATTCTCCTGTCTCAGCTTCTCAAGTAGCTGGGATGACAGGTGCCCGTGACTACACGCCGCTAATTTTTGTATTTTTATGTATTTATTTATATTTTTCCAAGATGGAGTTTCACTCAGTCGCCCAGGCTGGAGTGTGGTGGTGTAATCTTGGCTCAGTGCAACCTCCACCTCTTGGGTTCAAGCAATTCTCCTGCCTCAGCCTCCTGAGTAGCTAGGATTACTGGCACCCACTACCATGCTTGGCTAATTTTTTGTATTTTTAGTAGAGATGGGGTTCCACCATGTTGGCCATGCTAGTCTCAAACTCTTGGCCTCGAGTAATCTGCCTGCCTTGGCCTCCCAAAGTGCTGGGATTACAGGCATGAGCCACTGCACCCAGCCAATGTTTGTATTTTTAATAGAGACGAGGTTTCACTGTATTGGCCAGGTTGGTCTTGAACTCCTGACTTCAAGTGATCCACCCACCTTGGCCTCCCAAAGTGCTGGGATTACAGGCGTGAGCCACCACTCCTGGCCCTATATTGATTACTCTTATTATCATCATCTGGTCCTAGGTCTTGAGTAGTCCACACTGCCAGACTCTGCTCCTCAGTCATAATCCATGCAGGTTTCTGCTAAGTGGGTCCTCTCTGGGGCAGAAGATGCTGGTGCTCCAGTCGGATCCCTTGAATCCCTTTTACTGTTGGTTGGTACGCTTGTGCCCCCAGCTTCTGTGGATGCTTGGCTGAAGGCTCCTGGAAACGTGTCCAGAGAATTGCCTTTGGGCAATGGAAGCCAACTTGCTCAGAGCTGAGATGCCTTCATGCATGGCCAGGAACCCCTGGAGGAGGGTATGAAAGTCCTGCTCCCAGTCTCGAGGCAAGACAGACTGCAGTATAATTTATGCCCCCAATCTCACAAGGACCTGTTGGGAGCCATGTCCTTTCCCATCCTTATACTGCTGCCTCCCTCCCCTGTGGATGTCTCCTGAGAGAGCTCCCTCAATATGTCACATGCACACACATGCGCATAAAGTTTTGTCCTGGGTTTTTTTTTTTTTAAGGGAATGTGACCTAAAATGTGGTCTGAGGCCTCCAGACACTGGCAGCTGTGTAGGCAGGTGACAGGCAGCCCAGGAAACACTAAGAAGCTGTGAGGCTGCGGAGGAAGAAGAGGGTTGGGCTGGAGGAGCAGGGAAGGCCTCACAGAATGGGCTAGCCAACATTCAGCCTGCACGCACCTAATGTAAATAGCACACTTTTAGCCCAGGCTTTGTTCTATCGGTCACCTTCAGATGTCATTGTGTCCTATGCACACAGAATGTGTAATGCTGTTTTCAATCCAGCCTTAATTGCCACAAAACCAACTCATTTTCTGAAAAAAAAAGAAAAAAAAAAAAAGGCACAATCACTTCTAACCCTTAAGGCCTCCCTATGTCCTAGATCTTAAAAGTAAAACTTAAAAGCTCAAATTTTTGGTGCGACTAGAAACCCAATAAAAAGTTTCTGAGACAAGCAAAATTATATTTGTAGTTTTTCCTGAAGAGAGAGAGAAAAATAGAAAAAAGACTAAATAAACCATTAAATTTTGAGACATCTCAGCAATTCATACTATTATCTTTTTATTTTTCCTTTTGGCGATATATTGTTTAATGTGGAAACATTTATTGCCATAGTGTCTCAGTACTTTATGAGTTTTTGTCATTGCATTTTCTGTCATTTACATATTTATGTTTCTTCCTGACTTCCCCTACTATCCAAGACGTCTCCTACCTCAGTTTACACTCTTCTCTTTCATATCATCCATACAAATGTTGCCTCTCCTTGTCCCCATATATTGCTTTCTTTTTTTCTTTAAGACAAAATAACTAATGGCCATTGGCAAGCTACCCTGGAAGCTGAAAGAGCATTGTTTCTTGGGTTCACTAAAAACTTGGACAAATTCACTGAAAGACACTGACTATATACTCCAATGGAGGGCCAGACAACAAATCTAAAGGACAGTGTTCTCCCCAGGACATAAAAGTGTTCCATGAAAGGAGCAACTGACGATGACCAATCATTTGCCATTGAAGAGGACAAGAAAATGACAATCAGTGACTCTCCACCATCCATTTGCTTCTCTAGCCCCTTCCATCTTATCCACCACCTTCTTATTTTTTTCTGAGCAGTTGCCAAGAACTAAATACAGACCAAACTGAACTGTGGGACCTGCCTTGAGCTGACTCAGTGAGGGAACCAGGCTTCTCCAGGCCTACAGGCCTACAGGGTGACCAGGGACAGCCTGGCCTGGGGAGGCTGCCCCAACCATGGCCCGATGAAAGGCTGCAGGTCCTCCCTGGGACAGAGGTGCTTAGGCATCAAAGGTGGAACTTGAGAGGGATGGAAGAGAAGCTACTCCTGACCTGCCCCTCTGTTAATTTCCAACTTAGAAATACACTGGCATTTGTGTTGACACTTAGTCATTGAGTCTCCAATGTAATTAGTTGATTTTTGTATTTTTAGGGTGTAAACTTGAAACTTGGAAGGAAAGGACAGAAAAGATACTTTTACTCCTTCTTCCCATTCTTCTCTTAAAAATATCCAGTAATATATGCTTTGGGACCTTTGTTTGTTTACAGTCTTTTCTGGGATTCTTTACATTATTCTTTTTAGTTCTAAACCAAGAATAGTGATAGACCAGAACCCACATGCCTTACAAACCACTATAAGGGAAAATAAGGAATTGTGCTAGTAAACATAGCACATAGTACTTAATCATTCTCAACTATTTTTATTTCTGACAAAGACTTGCAAAATGTGTTGGTAATCTACATTTAACATATTAACTAACGAATGAAAAATAGAATGATTTGTTAAAAACTCATCACATCCATGGCATAGGCAAAGCAGGAAATTAAGAGCTCTTTGATGGGAACCCAAAAGAGCTTGTATAACTTCTAATTTGGGGGAAAAGTTGTGAGTACACATGTTTGAACATAAAATGAAAACAGAAATATAACTTCTAGTTCATTTACTAATTATGAGAGAATGTAGCTTTCAGTTTTTGAGTTTAAAAGTGTATTTCAATATTTGAATAGTTTTATGATGGCCTCAATTGAGCCTTCATTTAGATTGTTATTAGCAACATTACTACGTAAGAGATTTTCTAACAAAAATACATAAATGCTTATATATCTTCTTGCCCCCAGCCCTAAATGTGCATTACTGTTTTCTATTGTACATAAAAGCAATAAAGCCATTGTCAACAATTTCCACCTAAACTTGAGGCCGGAGAATAGAGACTGGAGGCAGAGAACCTAAGGCGACTCACACCTACGTTCTAGAACTGAATCAAAAGGAAAACCCCACCTCTCCACGCCCAAGTAACAAAAGGATCAGAGGCCACTCCTTTTTTTTTTTTTTTTTTTTTGAGACGGAGTCTCGCATTTTCGCCCAGGCTGGAGTGCAGTGGCGCGATCTCGGCTCACTGCAAGCTCTGTCCGGGGGGTTCACGCCATTCTCCTGCTTCAGCCTCCCGAGTAACTGGGACTACCGGCTCCCACCACCACGCCCAGCTAACTTTTTGTGTGTGTGCATTTTTAATAGAGACGGGGTTTCAACGTTAGCCAGGATAAGGCCACTCCCTTTGCTACCCACCCACCTCCACTACTGCAGATGAAAAATGGAAAGTACCTCTAATTGGTCCCCTCCTGCAACCAATCAGACTGGTTGCCAGCCAAGTCTTCATTTACATAGGGTATAATCAAGTAACCAATGGGAAATCGGTAGGGGGTATTTAAACCCCAGAAAATTCTGTAACCAGGGCTCTTGAGCCCCTTGCTCCAGCCTGCTGCCACTCTGTGGCAGGTACTTTCGTTTCAATAAATCTGTGCTTTTGTTGCTTCAGTCAAAATGCCAAGAATCTGGACGACACGTAGTCAAGACCCTACCGGTAACAAACTGGTAAGTGCCTTTATGAGTTACCTCTTGGATAACAGTACTGAGACCACGAAGGAGGTACAGAAGAACTCTAAGTCAAGCCCTGCACTTTAAAAAATAGTATCCTTTAGCCTGTAACAAAGGGTCTACAGTGAGAATGTTAAAGGCGAGCAAATGGAAAGGTACCAAGAAGAAAATCTTACAGGGAAGAACATCAGAACATACATAGTGGGAAGAGATAAAAGGAATGTATGGCCTTTCTTAAAATTATCAGGTTTGGGTAGGTTTCTTGCCTTATTTTTGTCTTAATACTTTATAAATAAGAAGATACTTATATTTATTATCAGACAAAAAATCTGACCAAGAGTATGATCTTGTATTTGAATTGTACGAAGGGCTTTCTTGTTCTGTTTTCAGTGCATAATTGCCTAAAACAGAACTGCTGCCTATTTAATTATTTCCCCCCTTGTTTTCCTGTTATCTAAAAACCTGAGAATGAGATTTAAATTCAGTTTGTAATTTAGTTTTTGGTTGTTGTTGTTGTTATTGTTTAGAACAATTATTGCTTCTAGTTTCAGCCGTATATTTATTCTCTCTCCTAGGTTCATTAGAGCTAAAAATAAATTGGATTAGGCTTAGATAAAATTAAACTGAATGCAATGTCTTTCAATTGAAAAAAAAGAACCTCAATATTCTTTATGCCATTAATGATAACTACCATCAGCTCATTAATGTGATGACGTAGTCCAGAAGAGAGGTAAATGTTCTATAGGCCAGTAAAAGTCTTTATGGAGTCAGGTTCAAAATCTTTATCTGCAACACTAACTTAAATTAATTTGGGGTTAGAATCACTGGGGAAACTTTTTAACAAAAACAACGACATGTTGGAATGAGAAATCTTTTCTCAGAGAAGTCTTAAAATGAGTCAAATATTTGTTTGCCCTGAGAGATTTAGTTGAAGTGTCTCTGGAGATGGAGTGATGAATTCTACAACTCTGAAAGCCCTTCCCATTCCTATAATCTGACGATAAATCTCTGGGCAGTACATTACATTTGTGTTCTCATAAATGGGTGACATGGTCTTTTCATCTTTGACTCTAATGAGAAAAATATATATTGAGAGGTTTTCTTCTTAGGCACTCTGACACTCTTTCTACCTGTAAATGGAGAATACAGATACGTGATTTATAAAGAGAAAAACAACAGTAAGTGAAATTGGATCCCTACCTCATACCAAACACAAAAATCAATTCTAAATGGTTTAAGGATTTATGTGTCAAATGTAAAACTTTAAACCTTTCTGACCATGGAGCTTTGAAAGAGTACATCCAAATGCACCCATCATAAAATAAGAGCTTGATATCTTTGACTAGATTAAAATAAAGAACTTCTGCTCATCAAAGAGAGCTTTCAAAAGCGAAAAGATAAACTACATATTGAGATAAGGTATTTGTAACACATATAATAGATAATAATAGTTTTAGAGTATATAAAGCTAATAAGAGTTAATAAGGAAAAGACAACCTAATAGAGGCCTACCCAAAAGTAACAGAGAGGCATTTCACTGAAGAGATAATATACATGGCCAAAGCAACATTTGAAGAGATGCTCAAGTTTATTAGTTAAAAGGGAAATGCAAATCAAGACCACAATGAGATACCATTTTATACCCTTTCAATTGGCAAAAATTAACTAATTTGACACCGAGTTTCAGAAGGATGGGACTCAACAGGCAGGAATGTAAATTGCTACATCCATATTGGAAAAACAATTTGGCATTATCTTGTAAAGTTGAACATTCCCATATCTCATACCCAGCTACTCCTAGGCATATTCTTGTGTCTAACCTCAACATCGATATTTCTAGGAACAGCACAAACTGATATTCATACTAGCAGAATAGATATTCTGTGACATAGTCATCCAATAGAACAAGTGAACCATAGCTACCCACCAGGACATAAGTGAATTTGAGTAACATAATAATGAGTGAGAACAGCAAGTTTGAAATATAGAATAAGCAAAACTAAGCAACATATTGTTTATGTATATACAAAACATGATAAACACAAAACTCAAAATGGGGGTGTTTCTGGAATTGAAGACAGCACACAAGCAATTTTTTTTTTTTTTTTTTTTTTTTGAGACGGAGTGAGTCTCTGTCGCCAGGCTGGAGTGCAGTGGCACAATCTCGGCTCACTGCAACCTCCGCCTGCCGGGTTCAAGCGATTCTCCTGCCTCAGCCTCCTGAGTAGCTAGGACTACAGGTGCCCACCACCATGCCCGGCTAATTTTTTGTATTTTTAGTAGAGACGGGGTTTCACAATGTTGGCCAGGATGGTCTCGATCTCTTGACCTCGTGATCCACCTGCCTCGGCCTCCCAAAGTGCTGGGATTATAGGCGTGAGCCACCGCACCCGGCCAAGTTTTTTATTTTTAAATTTTAACTTTTAGAGATGGGATTTCATTCTGTCACCCTGGAGTTCAGTGGCATGATCACAGCTCACTGCAGCCTCAACCTCCTGGGCTCAAGTGATGCTCCTGCTTCAGCCTCCCAAGTAGCTGGGACTGCAGGTATGCACCATCATACCTGGCAAAGTTTTAAGTTTTGGGATAATTGTAGCTCTTAGACTGAATGGCAGGTTCATAGGTTTTCATTTGGTCATTAAACAAAAACAAATGAGACCATAAATAAATGAAAAAGAAAAGATAGCTTATGTGGACCAAAGATAATAGTGTTTGTGAAGCAAGGATCAATCACAGTTAACCCAATTTTGTATGTGTGAGATTCTCCTGTATCCCAAAAGGTAAATCAAAAGAAAACTAGTGACTTCACAATTGGTTTATTTGTTCTCTTATAATAATTCAAGGATTATAAAATATTTTACAAGTTTCAATTCAAAGAGTCTTTGCCACTTCAAGTCTTATTGCCCCTCCCTCCCACTTTGTCTGTTTTTCCTTTTGGGCTTACAGTCGGAGAAAGAGGTAATGCTTAAATGTTACAGTTGGAGAAAGAGAAAATGCTTAAATGTTATTCTCAAATATCAATGGTGAGCCTAGAAAAATGACTTCCTGGGCTTTTATCGCTGTACCCAACAATTCATCAGTGCATATTTCACCCTAATAGCAGCAAGTGACACACACAGTTCTTTGAGTTTTTCATTTTTTGCCTGTGGGGCTACTTGGATTTTATCTTGCTTCCTCCAGGCTCTAAGATTTACATTAGCACTAGAAATCAAAATGGGCTTTGAATGCTATTGGTAACCAAGGAGCTATTGGGACTTGAAGAGGCCATTTACTAAGACTTGTAGAGACAAGAAGACTGTTATCTTTTGAACTCTAGTGGCTAATCACCTTCTCCCAACCCTCCACCCACTGGGCAATTGGAATGGGACCCAGTCTGGCACCAGACTGAGACTCCAAAGGTAGGTAGGTATTTTACCTGAAGCAGTCTGAGTAAGTGCAGCAAGAGTTGAGTAGGATCCACGTTTTCAAGTGTCCTGTGCAGTCCAAACGGGAAAATCCGAGTTCAGCTACCAAATCCAAAGGGTGAATGGAGCCAAAAGAAAAGGAGGACCAAGCCAATAGGACAGGAACCAGTGGAATTCCTGCTATAAATAGTCTTGGGCTATCGCAAGGAAAAAGATTAAAGTACCCTAAACTGTGAGAATGAGTTGGTTTAGTTCAGTTTAGTTTAAAGGCACAGTATTGGGGCTGATATTAACAAAACCCCCACTGTTTTAGTTTAACTGAATTATTAGGTCTCTTTTCCATGAATGTCTGCCAACATAATTCAGACCTTGATTAGCAGCTAGTTTTTCATCTTCAAATACTTCTGAGCAGAGGCAATTGTATATTAAAAGGGGAGGGCAGATTCTATGATGGAAGGAGGTTAATCAGGAAACAACAGAAAAACAGGAAACGTCATATGGGTTCATGCCAATGGTTCATCCAAATATTATGTTGTCAAGGGCTGCTTTGTGACATATATTTATTTTTTCCTAGGAAGATAGACTGTCAGTATTCACAAGGCAGTTAATCCACGGTAAGCATTTTGGCTAACATCTGCAATATTCCCAACAGCAGTGTATCAGGGTTCCAATCTCTTCACTTCCTCACTAACATTTACCTCCAAATACCATGACATTGAGGATTAGACTTTAACATATGGATTTTGGAGGGGCGTAAACATTCAGTGTATAGCACCAATTTTAGAGGGAAAGTGTTCAATATTTCATAATTAACATTGGTGTTAGCTTCAGATCTTTCAAAGTTATTATGGCAGATATTTTCCAAAGATGGACTCAACAATATTTCTTATCCTACACGTTTTTCTAGAACCTTGCCACAATACCAGTAGGAGGTGGAGTTTATTTTTCCCTCCTCTTGAACATGGGCAGGCATTTGTGACTGTCTCAAGTAATGGAGTATGATGGAAGGGAAGTATGTGACCTCTAAGGGTTGGTCATGAAAGATGCCATGCTCTTCTCCCTGGCACTTTTGAGATAATCATTCTCAGAACCCCACTGCCATGCTGTGAGGAAGCCCAAGAAGCCAGAGCAGGGTTCCACATGGAAAGGAACCAAGGCTCCTAGCTCACAGCTCAGCTTAGTTCCTATCTGACAGCCAGTACCAACTTGTGAACCATGTGACTGAATCAGCTCGAAAACAGAGCCCACAGCCTCGGGTCAAACTGCCCCAGTCAACATTGCATGAAACAAGCTGACCTATACTCCCTGAGTCTTACTCAAATTGCAGATTTGTGAGTGAGAAAAAGAAAAAAAATTGGTTGTTCTAAATGCCCATCAATGACAGACTGGATAAAGAAAATGTGGCACATATTCACCATGGAATATTATGCATCCATAAAAAAGAATGAGATCATCTCTTTTGCGGGAACATGCATGGAGCTGGAGGCTATCATCCTTAGCAAACTAACTCAGGAACAGAAAATCAAGTACTGCATTTCTCATTTATAAGTAGAAGGTATATGATAAGAACATACTAACCCAAAAAAGGAAACAAAAGACACAGGTCTACTTGATGGTGGAGGGTGGGAGAAGGGAGAGGAGCACAAAAGGTAACTACTGGGTACTGAGCTTAATACCTGGGTGATGTAATAATATGTACAACCTACCACCATGACACATGTTTATCTGTGTAACAGACCTTCACGTGTACCCCTAAACCTAAAATAAAAATTTAAAAATAAATATATGTTTTAAAAATTGGGGCCTGGTGCAGTGGCTCACTCTTGTAATCCCAGCACTTTGGGAGGCCAAGGTGGGCGGATCACTTGAGGTCAGGAGTTCCAAACCAACCTGGCCAACATGGTGAAACCCCACCTCTACTAAAAATACAAAAATTAGCCAGGCGTGGTGGTGGGTGCCTGTAGTCCCAGCTACTTGGGAGGCCGAGACACAAGAATCACTTGAACTCAGACAGTCAGCTGAGATCACACCACTGCACTCCACCCTGAACAACAGTGCAAGACTCTGTCTCAAAAAATTGCTTGTTGTTAAAGCTGCTGCGTGTTGGGGTGGTTTGTTTTGTAGTAATAAATAAGTGGAGCAGATGCTCATTAGACTGAGAAAGTTACTTTCTATTGTTCATGTGCTGAGAGTTTTATGATAAATTCATAATTTTTATCAAATATTTTTGCTGCATCTATTAATAAAATGTTTCCCCCTTTTTTGTAATATGGTAAAATGTATAGATCATTTTTAAATATAAGGCCATCCTTGCATTCCTCATTATTTTAATATATTGCCAGATTTGATTTTGTAATCTTTTGTTAAGATTTTTGCATTGATGTTCATAAGTGATATTGATTTGCAGTTTTCTTTCTTTGTAGTATCTTCGGTAGGTTTTGTTATTAGGATTACACTGGTCTCATAATGGTTCCTTTGCTTTTTCTTTTAGATATATAGCATGTAAAAGGTATTCCTTGTCATTTGTCATCAGGGAAATACAAATAGAAACAACAGTTAGATACCACTATACACCTATGAGAATGGCCAAACTCCAAAACATTCACCGCACCAAATGCTAGTGAGGATGTAGAGCAACAGGAACTCTCATTTATTGCTAGTGGGAATGCAAAATTATACAGCCACTGTGGAAGACAATTGGACTGTTTCTTACAAAACTAAATATACTCTTACCATATGATCCAGGAATCACATTCCTTGATATTTACCCAAAGGAGTTGAAAACTTATGTCCACACAAAACCCACACATAGATGCTGATAGCAGCTTTATTCACAATTGCCCAAACTTGGAAGCAATGAAGATGCCCTTCAGTAGGTGAATGAATAAACAGTGGTACATCCAGACCATGGAATATCACTTAGCACTAAAAAGAAATGAGCTATCAAGCCATGAAAAGACATGAAATAAACTTAAATGCATATTACTAAGTGAAAAAAGCTTATCTTAAAAGGCTGCATACTATATTATTTCAACTGTATGACATTCTGGGAAAGCCGAAGTTTGTAGACAGTAAAAAGATCAGTGGCTGCCAGGGGTTGGGGGAAGGAGGGATGAATACACAGAGCACAGAGGATTTTTAGGGCAGTGAGACTATTCTGTATGATATTATAATGGCAGACACATGTCATTACAAATTTGTCCAAACCCATAAAATGCTGTGTGTTGGGGTAGAATGCACAATATCAGGAATGAACACTGTGGGCTTCTTTGCTGCTTTTCTGTAGGACCTTCAAACTTCCTTTATGCCTCTTTCTGAAGCACATTAACCCCAGCTGCATCTGGTATTCCAGGTGAGTATCCACTGTAGATATCCCCTAAGAAGAAAGATCACTTAGCAAAGACTATCTTTTGCTTCTTTTTTATTATTATTGTTAATTATTTTATTTTTATTTTTTTTGACAGTCTTGCTCTGTTG
The DNA here is from genome assembly GCF_047675955.1 of Chlorocebus sabaeus. Lineage (NCBI taxonomy): Eukaryota > Metazoa > Chordata > Mammalia > Primates > Cercopithecidae > Chlorocebus > Chlorocebus sabaeus. The sequence goes on from NC_132911.1 coordinate 100,258,351, forward strand.
CCCAGGCTGGAGTGCAGTGGCATGATCTCGGCTCACTGCAACCTCCGCCTCCTAGGTTCAAGCGATTCTCGTGCCTCAGCCTCCCGAGTAGCTAGGGATTACAGACACGCACCATTGCTTCTCTTAAGGTCCCCTTTTGCTCAAAACATAGAAATACCCAAATTACATTCTCTGATGGCAGTACAAGTCACTTAGTACTTGATAGTAAAAAGATTTTTAAAATCTACAAATGGGAAAACTAAAAATCACATTAAAAAACAAAACTGAAAACACCCTTGGTGAGATATTTATAAATTTTGCTTGAGCCTTTAAAAAGCTAACAGGTAGCTAATGCTTCCAATTCCTGGCTAAGAAGAATTTATGGAAAGATTTCGGAAGGCTTTTAAAAGCTCCAGAAACATTGGGCTGGGAATCCTGGCTCTCAAATTCACTGGCTGAGTCAACTTGGACCACTCCTTCAGCTATAGTTTCTGGTCTTTAAATGCAAACATTCCTCGGTCTGCAAGAAGCTTTTTCCCTGAAATAGTCACCTTGCAAAATATTCTTTTTTTTTTTTTTTGAGACAAGGTCTTGCTCTGTTGCCCAAACTGGAGTGCAGTGGCACAATCACTGCTCACTGCAGCCTCTACCTCCTGGGCTCAAGCAATCCTCCCACCTCAGCTTCCAGAGTAGATGGGACTACAGACACATGCCATTATGTCCAGACAATTTATTTTTATCTTTATTTTTACAGATGGGATTTCACTATGTTTCCCAGGATGGTCTTCAACTCCTAGGCTCAAGTGATCCTCTCACCTTAGCCTCCCAAAGTGCTGGGATTACAGGCATAAAACAGCTTGGCCAGCTTGAAAAGTACCTGGATTACATGCGTGAGCCACCACACCCAGCAGCAAAGTACTCTTGTTATTTAAACTTCCTCTGTTTGCACTAAATTGGCTTCTAATCCGGATCTGTTTGACTCCATATCCTTTTCCATTTACCCTGTTATAATTTCGTTAGTTTATTTCCTTTTAGAAAATATAACTTGGTGGCCAGGTGCGGTGCGCTTGCGCCTGTAATCTCAGCTTTGGGAGGCTGAGGCTGGGGGATCACTAGGTCAAGGAATCGAGACCATCCTGGCCAACATGGTGAAACCCCATCTCTACTAAAAATACAAAAAATTAGCTGGGTGTGGTGGCTTGCGCCTGTAGTCCCAGCTACTTGGGAGGCTGAGGCAGGCGAATTGCTGGGACCTGGGAGATGGAGGTTGCAGTGAGCCGAGATTGCACCACTGCACTCCAGCCTGGCAACAGAGCAAGACTCCGTCTCTAAAACAAACAAACAAAAAAGAAAATATAACTCGGGGAGTTCACAGTAGTGGTAGTCCTGAGCACATCCCCACTTGCCCTCATGTATACCATTGATTTTCCCAAAGAGGATCCAGAAGAGAAATGGGCCATGCAGCGTCTGTGAGGTAGGAGACACTGCCTGCTCTACGTGGGTATGCTAAGCCTTCCTGGCCACCTCTGCAAAGGCCAAAAGGGGGCAATTCTTCCCTGCCCTTGAGACTGAGGACCAAGGAAGAGGGAAGCTTCCTGCAGGTAACCTGGCAGGGAAGCAAGATAACTGGCAGCAGACTGGCCCATAGGCATAGGGACACCTGAGAAGCCCTTTGTCTTCCACCACCTGTGGGTCCCCACTGTAAGGATTCTCCACCAACCAGATCTGAGACCGAACCAGCCAACAAAGAAACATGACACTGCATATGATGGCACCCAGCAGCCAGAGAGAGGAAAAACCAAGAGAACAAGCACACGCCCAAGGAAATACAACTGCTACAGGAGACAGATGAAAACATAAGCTGAAAACAAAACAAACCAACAAAAGCAAGCACTTAAAGAGCCCAAGTGCATCTGCAAATAATAATAATTCATTAATAATAAAAACACATGATTTCTCATTAGAAGTTTCACAGGTAAATTAAAGGAGAGAATGGTCACTGATCTGAATTGGTGGTCTGGAAATTCATGGACACAAAAATGTAAGAAGTTGGAAATCATGACAGCAAATGTAAGGGATTTGGAGGCTATATATTCAGGATATTTAAAAGACAAATAATAGAAATTTCAGAAAGAGAAAACAATATACCGAAAGAGAGAAAACAATTTTTAAAAAACTAAACAAGGCCAGGCGCGGTGGCTCACGCCTGTAATCCCAGCACTTTGGGAGGCCAAGGCGGGCGAATCACGAAGTCAGGAGTTAGAGACCAGTCTGGCCAACATAGTGAAACCCTGTCTCTACTAAAAATAGAAAAAAATTAGCCCAATATGGTGGTGTGCGCCAGTAGTCCCAGCTACTAGGTAGGCTGAGGCAGGAGAATTGCGTGAACCACGGAAGCAGAGGTTACAGTGAGCCGAGATCGCGGCGTTTCACTCCAGCCGGGGCGGGGTGGGGGGGCGGGGGGGGGGGCGCATGACAGACTGTGTCAAAAACAAAAAACTAAACAAAGGAAACTTTTCACTTTGAGGAGAAAGACTTCAGTCAGTAAGCTAAATGATCCATTGAAGAGAAATCACAAGTACACAGGCATAGCATAGTAAACCCCCTAAATTCTAGGGACAACTGGAAAATCTTATAAGATCCTAAGTAGAAAAGACAAATTATCCACAGAAAGTGTATAGCGTCAAATGCTTTTATATCATTAAAGAAATTAAAAATAAAAGAACTTAGAATTTCATTTAAGAAATTATAAAGAGATCAATTTTTAAAAGAGGAAAAGGAATAACAACAAAGATAAAACAGCAAACAAACACAAAAAGAGTAAGGATAAGTTTACGTAAAAGTGTCTTTTGAAAAAGATTAATAATAGAAATAAATCCCTCAGGAGCCTGATGAGAAAGAAGAGAAAGCCAAAGAGACAAGGTAAAAAAAAACGAGAAAAAAAATGTAAGAGAAATTTTTAATGATAAGGAAATATTTATCTCTCTAAAGGCAAATCTGACAACAAATTTTAAAACCTAGAGGATAATAATAGTTTTCCAGCAAAATACAAATGACTAAAATAGATCCAGGAAGAAATCATAAATCTGAATAGACCAATTATGACAGAAGAAAGGGTAGTAAGAGAGCTACCACTTAAATTAAGCACGAAGACCAAATGGGCATTTGTGCTGGATGCTATCTAATTTCTAAAGAACTGATCATTTCAATGCTATTCAAATTAGTCCAGGGTAGAGAGGAAAGACAGAAAAGTCTCTAACTCATTTTACATAGCCAGCACGACTTTAATGCCACAGCCTGATCTAGTAGAACACAGAATAAAAACTTATAGACCTATATCACTTTCAAATAAGATGCAAAAACTTCTAAACAAAATATGGACAGACATCAGCAAGTTCTCAAAAACTGGTGCACTAAGATCAAGCAAGATTTTTTCAAGGAATGTGGGAGTGACTTGCTTTCTGAAAATCACTCTCAGTGACCATCAGCACAATCTATTCCATCAACAGACTAAAGGATAAAATCCATAGGATTATATCAGTAGATTCTGAAAAAGCTTGAATAAAACTAAACAACCATCTCTAACAAAAACTCAAGATAAGTAATGAAACTTTTTGATCTACTGAAGACAATTCACAAACAAACCACAATTGTCATTCCAAATTATAGCACACAATACACTAAACCATTTCCATTAAAACCAGGAACCAGTTGTTAAAACTAGTTACTAAACAACTGGCATAGACATTAAAAAAGATATTAAAACCACATTTTTGTTGATGACCTAATTGCATACCTAGAAATCCATGAGATTCTAGTAAAATATGTGCTAGATTCACTTAAAAATTATTGGTAAGAGGGTAGTATACAAAATAAATATTAAAAGATAAACAGTTTTTCTCTGCTCTAGCAGTAAGTTCTTAAATGAAAATAGGGGAAATTCTATTTATAATAGTGACACAATGTAAGTAAATAATGGGAATATATTTAACAAGAGGTTCACAGGAGCTATAGGAAAACTATAAAATCTTATGAGCAGATATTTAAAAAAGATCTGAACAAAGCTGAGTATAACATTTTCTGGTTTGAGATGACTTAATATCATAAAAATGTTACTTGTACCAAAACCACTGCATAAATTTAGTTCAATTCCAAATGGAATCCTAAAATGGTTTATTTTAATTATCTAAAATATCTTTAGAATTTATGTGGATGAAGAAAATGCCCAAAAATATCCAAGAAAGGCATGGGAAAAACAACCACCAGTGTCTGGTCAGGGAGAGCAGGGGGACTGACTTTGGGAATATAAGAGGGTTCTATAAAGTCGTGGTAATCAGATGAATATGTTATGACATGGGAATAGACAAACAGATCAGTGGGTAGAATAGAGAATTGGAAATGGTCACAGTATATATAACAATATATGCAAGATGCATTAATAACATAGTAATGTTAATAGCAATCATATCAGAACTCTTCCATAAAAAAGCATATTACCATGTAGAAAGGTGGGGAAAAGATATGAATGGACAGTTCACAGAAGACCAACTCCAAATACAGCAAACACATGAAAAGATGCTCTAAAGCACTAGTAGTCAGGAAATTGCACATAACAAGAGCAATGAGCTGTCACTTCATACTTATCAAACTGGCTGAGAGGAAAGCTAACACCTTTTGCTGGCTGGGATGTGGAGAAAGAAAAAAAAAGATACTCTCAACATCACTGGTGAGAGTGGGAGAACTTTTTGTTGTTGTTGTAAAATTGTCAAGCAACGTCCCATAAAACTACAAACATTTATACCTTCCAATCCAACAATCCCACTCTAGGGAATCTAGCCCACAGAAAGAAAATCACCAGTAATTAAGGAACTATGTAAAAGGTATTTCCTGTCATTATTTGCGGTAGGGGAAAATACTCGACTGGAAACAAAAGAGATGCTTATTACAGGGAAATGGCTAGATCAAGTATGAAATACTGGTACCAAGGGGTAAAAGATCCACATTATATACATGAACGAAGGTTCTGTCAGGTAACTTGGAGGGATTTCTACAAGATGAAAGTGTGTTTAATAGGATTCCATTTTTAAAAACAACTAAGAACAAAACAAGCATTAAAAACTCATGCGTGGGGCTGGGCTCGGTGGCTCACGCCTGTAATCCCAGCACTTTGGGAGGCCAACGCGGGCCGATCACCTGAGGTCACGAGTTCAAGATCAGCCTGGTCAACATAGTGAAACCTCCGTCTCTACTAAAAATACAAAAATCAGCTGGGCGTGGTGGTGGGCACCTGTAATCCCAGCTACTCAGGAGGCTGAGGAGGGAGAATGGCTTGAATCCAGGAGGCGGAGGTTGCAGTGAGCCGAGATCGTGCCATTGCACTCTAGTCTGGCCAACGAATGAAACTCTGTCTCAAAACAAAACAAAACAATCAACAAAACAACTCGTGTGTGTCATGGATCTGTGAGTGTATCCCTGTAGGATTATACAAATAGAGAAAGAGAGGACAATTCATACCAGGCTATTCACATGGGTCACCTTGGGGTGTTGGGGTACGCCTGTGGTGAGTAGGGGTTGGGGGATAGGAGGAGACACTAACTTTTGTGGTGTGACACTGGAATGAAATCTGCAGAGAAACCGTCAACCTTTGTCATTTGTATTATTAACAACTACAAGAACAAGAGTAAAAAGTAGGCATTCTGAGTTCCCATTTCATGATAAATTGTATTTTTTTCTTTCCTTGAAGCATTTTTCTTCTATTTGAGCTCATAGAAGCATTTGATTTTCATTTTAACAATTCAAAACTATTTACTGCTATTTCAGAACTTGCAAGTTTTGAATTTTATACTCTTTTCCTGGGTTTTTAGTTGGATTTAAACTTGTTATGGCACTTAAAAAAAAAAAAGATAGAATGGTGTGTGTTCTTGTTTCCTACACCTTTCTGAGTGGATTCAGTTTTATATTTATACTTTTAGCCACAGCAGAACATGTATCTAAGAGCAAATTTTACAGCAACTCCAATACTCCATGCTAGTTTAGAATTAATTATCTTACAGGTCTGTTATCTAATCTGGTGGATCAGCGAAGGCTTCCTGGAGGAGGTGTGCAACACATAGTAGGCATACAGATATTTGCTAATGAGGACACTTCTAAACTGACCCTTAACGGGCAAATAGGAGTTAGGCAGGCAAAGAGAGTTGAGAGAACAGATGGGTTATTCCAGGCAGAGAAAATGCTAGTCACAAATGGCATTTATAACAACTGGCATTTATTGAGAGAAAATACTAATAACCACAACTGGCATTTATTGAGACAACTGGCATTTATTGAAAGTTCACTATGTGCAAGGTAGCTTGCTAAATACTTTACATGCATTATTAACTCATTGGCTCCACACATCAACCCTATTATCTCCAAACTACAGCTAAAGAAACAGGTTTAAATTTAGTGGCTCCTTCAGGTGTCAAGGCCTCTAAGAACACAGTAACAGGTGGAACTGGGATTCAAACCCCAGTCTGTATATTTCCAAAGCCTGAGGTTTTAACCACTGCAGGGCATGGCCTACGCTAACAGCAGGTGTAAGAGCCTGTGTTAGGTATCCTTAATGTATTGGGTTACTTAACAACTCAGTCAGGCATGGCTATCCTACCTGTTTCTCATTTCACTAGCTGAAAGAATTTAGTAACATTTTCACACCTGGACATTTGTGTGCCTTGACCTCTAGATCTTTTTAGAAAAGTGTTCAGTGAGGCAATTCCTGGCATTAACTTGTAGGTGCTCCCAGTACTAGTACTATTTAATTCAGCACAGAATCTATGTATTCTACTCAGCTTTTAAAGATACCAAATTCTACATGGAAAACATTTCTCCCAAGGTAATTCAATAAGTAAAACTTGTTTTTCTTTAAAAGTGTGTCGTTTTTCCTGAAAATCTAAATAATGTTAGTAGTAGTTTATCTTCACTAAAACTGTTCTTAACCATACATGGCTCATAAAACACGAAATGGCAAGATTTCCATTCTATCCAGAGTAAAGCTAAGGTAGTCAAAGCTCTTTGCTTCATTTTCATCTCTGTCTTGGACTGGGCTCATTTCTTTACCAAGAACTAGTAATAAATTAATTACTAGTAAATTTAGCTCTTTAGCTAAAGAAAAATGAGGACTTTACCTTAAGGATGCCATAGTATCTTGTATATCCTAAAGGAAGAAAGTGTATTTGGGTTTCAAAAGAGGCTAGAAAAGGGACTTGAAAAAAAAAAAACAGAAACCTACATTATTCTGGAGCCATATGTCCTCTGTTGCTGCTTCTCTCTGTTCATCTGCTTCATTCTTTCCATTTTACATCAACCTTTTCTCTCTCGCCACACAAGGACCACTTATCAATTCTGGATGACTCCCAGGTCAACAACGTAAAATTTAGTTAGACTCTGAGGTCCTTGGCTCAAATGATCTGAAAGGTGAATCTGATTGGCCACTGGCCCACTAATAAATTGCCTTCCCCTACTTCCAGCCCTGGTCTACATAATTGTGATTAAGGAGGTGTGGAACCATTTAGTATGTAACACGTAGGCCCCTTTCCAGGGCCTTGGAGAGGATGGATTTCTAAGAACAGTCAATGAGGTTAGAGCTAGCTGCCATTAAATAAATCAACTGCAAAGAGTAGTAATAAGACTAGTCCCAGCTGGGCATGGTGGCAAGTACCTGTAGTCCCAGGTACTTGGGAGGCTTAGGAGGGAGGCTCACTTGAATCCGGGAGTTTGAGGCTGCAGTGAGTTATGATCATACTACTGCACTCCAGCCTGGGCTACAGAGTAAGGCCCCCTTTCTAAAAAGAAAAAGAAAAAAAAAAAAGTAGGACTGTCCACCAACAAGTGAAGAAAATGTGTGGTGCATCTACACAATGGAATACCATTTAGCCTTATAAAAGAAGGGAGTGGGACTCTTCCAGCTACATGGAAGGATTGCTTGAGCCCAGAAGTTGGAGTTCAGCCTGGGCAACATAGCCAGACCCTGTCTCAAAAAAAAAAAAAAAAAATCCTGTCATTTGTGATGACATAGGTGAACCTGGAGGACATTATGTTAAACCAGGTATAGAATGGAAAATACCACATGATTCCACTTACGTGGAATCTTAAAAAGTTGAATTCATGGTAAGTTCAAGAGATCTGTTGTATGTCATAGCGACTATATATTGTATCCTTGAAAACTGCTGAGAAAAGAGATTTGAAGTGCTCTTACCACAAAAAATTAGTTTGTGAGGCAATGCATATGTTAATTGGATTGATTTAATCATTCTCTAATGTATACATTATTAATCAATTATTTAATAGACAGGGTCTTGCTCTGTCACCCTGGCTGGAGTGCAGTGGTTCGATCATAGCTCACTGTAACCTTGAACTCCTAGGCTCAAGTCACCCTCTTACCTCAGCCACCTGAGTAACTGGAACTACAGGTGTGTGCCACTGCTGCACCTGGCTACCTATTTTTAAACAGCATGCTGTACACCATAAATACATACAATTTTTATTTGTCAATTTAAAAAAGTCCATTTTACATAAAATTAATCAAGGTTAGACTTTCCTGTTCAACTGGATATGTACAAATGCAATGCGAAATAACTCGAAGATACCTCTGTGGTACCTTCCTAGATTCATACCTCCAAATCTATAAAATTCAACTATGGCTCTTTGGATATGTATTTTAGTCCCTAAATCATGTTTTCTTTAAAGTATATCTGATTTGAGAATGAAATTCATCATGTACTTAGTCACAGATTCATGACTTGAGAACAACTCTTAGTTTAAAAATGTGTTAACTCTAACAAGGTTCAAGAAAATTCACATGCCCACCCAGTGAGTACCTGAGTTGCAGCAGGTGATCCCTACATATTTGTTGACTGAATGTCAAGTTTGCCAGCCTTTAAAGAATCACACCACACTGTTAGAAAAACTGACACGAAGGACCAAGTGTGATGGCTGACACCTGTAATCTCAGAACCTTGGGAGGTCAAGGGGGAGGATCACTTGAGTCCAGGAGTTTGATGCCAGCCTGGACAATACAGTGAGACCTCGTCTCGAAAAAAAAAAAAAAGAAAGAAAAATGGACACAAGTGTTTTATCCCTTGTCTTATTTAATGTATTATGCACTTCCTTGATTTTCCTGTGTCCTACTATTCAAAACTGTAACAATTTTGTTCAACATTAGCACCACATCATTTTATAAAACTCAAATCAGCCAACTTCCCTGGAAAGGGGTTGATGGAGGTGAATAAAGAGAACAGTGGAAAGTTTGAGGCTGAATATATATATATATATATATATATGTGTGTGTGTGTGTGTATATATGTGTGTGTGTGTGTGTATATATATATATTTTTTTTTTTTTTGGGTGGAGGGGAGACAGTCTTGCTCTGTTGCTCAGGCTGGCGTGCGGTGGCGTGATCTCAGCTCACTGCAACTTCTACCTCCTGGGTTCAAGCGATTCTCCTGCCTCAGCCTCCCGAGTAGCTGCAACTACCAGTGCCCACCACCACACTTGGCTAATTTTTTGTTTGTTTGTTTGTTGTTGTTGTAGTTAGTAGAGACGGGGTTTCACCATGTTGCCCAGGCTGGTCTCCAACTCTTGAGCTCAGGCAATCTACCTGCCTCGGCCTCCCAAAGTGCTAGGATTACACGTGTGAGCCACCGCGCTGGGCCTGAAAATAGATTTTTTTAGATTGCCTGTAGATTTTGGTCATGGCTTCAGCTCACTTGCCAGTATTAGCGATGGCTCATTTAATGGTTGGCTGGCTGGATTTCCGCTTCCTCTCAGCTTCTATCATCTTTCAAGTGAATTTCATAAGAGCTGATCCTACCAAATTGATTTCTAGCCTGGACTCCTGGTAACAGTACAGGGGGTGCTAAGTGGAAGAACAACCGAGAACAACAAAGTGGCATCTTTTTTTTCCTGCTATCCCCTACTCTGACAACTCACCTCAGGACAGAACACCTGTTCATCCATGGTTGTAATGTGGTATCATCTGATACCATAGTGACAGAGTCCAATGTGTCAGTTTAGGTTAAAAACTGTCTTTAGTAGCTTTCATTTCTATTTTTTCACTTGTCTGGCACTCTTTATTTTCCATTCTTTTTTTTACATGCTTGCATCTTAATCTCTATGTTGTTTATTTTTAATATTTTCTCCTGAGATTCTTGAAGTGTGGTAATTACTCTTTTAGCAATCAATGAAGCTATTTGGGAAGTGATTGGTTAAGCTGTGCCCCTCAAAGTATAGCCCTCAAACCTGAGGACTTGAAATATATTAGCAAAGAACCTCGGTTCTAGTCACAAGCTATACTTAGTGAATTAGATACACTCCACAAAATTCTGCCAAATTTTAGTGTCCATCAGTTTTTTTAAACATTTCTAATTAGCAAAACACACAAACAGGCCTACGACGTTTGCAAATTTAGACAAATCCTGACTTAATACCCGTGGACCTCTCCTGACCTCTGTCCCCATCCCCACTCAGCATGGGTGACCTCTTTGTAGTCAGCTCTTGTGTAAGTGCTTTTTATACTGTCAGATTATCCTTCTTGCCACAGCTGTTAATAAATCTGAACACAAGATCTTGAATATTTGTTTTCATCTACTTAATATTGTGTCACTCTCAAAATGGCACCAATTCCCTTATTATATATACTGTCAATGGAGTATTTATCATCTTTAAAGAAACAAGTCACTGAGCATCTCATAAACACCAAGAGTCTTGGGGTGTGCCTTCAGGGCAGCAGACAGATACATCCCTTCAACACGTGTATTCACTTCAATTCATTTTTTATCACTGCCCAAGCTGAATCACCATGCTTCTTGTTACATGGGTGCCCCAGTAAACAGCAGTAACTGTGAGAACCAGCAAACCAGTGGGGTGCATTTCCTGTTTTACTGGAATTCCAATTTATTTGATGGATACTTAACTGTTGGGGACAGTGGAGGTGTGGCCTTGCCTGAAGGCTGGCGAGTAGACTAAGTCTCTCATGAGGACAGAGCTGATATTTTATGGCTCTTTGCATGTATTTTGCATTGCTCATTTTCCTTTGGAGCCTTCTTTTAGAAGTCTCCCCATCTCACGAAACTCTTCAACTCACAAAGACTCCATCTTAAAAATCAGGGCACTAGGCTGGTGGCTCATGTCTGTAATCCCAGCACTTTGGGGGCTGAGGCAGGCAGATCACTTGAGCCCAAGAGTTTGAGACCAGCCTGGGCAACAATGGAAAACCCTGTCTCTATAAAAAAACACAAAAATTAGCTGGTGTGGTGGCCTGTGCCTGTAGTCCCAGCTACTTGGTAGGCTGAGGTGGGAGGATTGCTTGAGCCTGGGAGGTTGAGGTTACAGTGAGCTGTGATCACCCCTGCACTCCAGCCTGGGCAAGAGTGAGACCCTGTCTCAAAAAAAAAAAAAAAAAAAAAAAGGCCGTGGTTCATTCTTTCACAAGCTAAGTGAAGCCCACATTGGCACAGGTGCCACCTACAGTGTGGAATCAGAAGCATCATCTGATGTTACAACTTCTGGCCTCTTGCTCTTCTTTCTCCTTTGCCTACTCTTCTATTTCTCCATATTACCTTTTTGGTTGCCAATGCCTTAGATTTGCTCATGAGCATTTGTAGTTTGGTAGTTGGCATACAAAACCAAAGGACTAAGTGTCTCCAAGTTTGAGTTGTAATTCTCCAGTTAAATTTCTTTCTTTGAGATTTATTACAGTAATAGGTTACTAAGACTAATTCTCACTTAGGGTATGACTGTATTTTATTCTAATACTGAGTTGAAAAATTATCATGGCCTCATATCTATATATCTACATCTGTGTATTTTAAAGGCTCACAACTCTTATACTGTACAAATTGAGCTTTAGAGCAAAATTTATTCAAGATAATATTTATCATGTGTCTTTATGTACCAGGAATGAGAATACAGTGGTGAACAGACAGAAAAGTCTCTGGTTTCCTGTAGTGGGCATGCTAGGAGCAGAATGGCTTCATAATTCATTTACTCCGTAAGTCAGAGAAAAATGATGGTACAAACTGGAAGGGATTGTGTGTAAAATTTGTGACAGTAAGAAAAAGAAACTGGAAGGGAATACGCATTTGCCATGTTCTATAATATGCCACAGACATTGAATTGAAAGGAAAAAATAACCTTGTAACAAAATATTTCATGTCAGTTACTTCTATTTAGGAAATACATGTTCATTATTTTCTTCAAACTAGGAATTACTTTATCCCTCTTTTCTTTGAAGTTATCTTAAATCTGTTATTATTCAGGGTCTCTATCCAACTTCTTATCAAATTACCCTATTTGTAGCTTCCAAACGTTAACATCTCTCTGCTGAAATGGAGCCTGTAAAAAGCCTTAGGGGCATAAACTGTGTGTGAGGCAGAAATGGTATTTAAGCCCTTAATGAAGTTACGAGCTTTCAAACTGTTGCACTTTGGGTTTACAGGATCCTTCTTCCATGTCCCTTTTTTTGGGGGGGTGCGGGAGGATTTGGGAGAGTGGGGAATACTCTCACTACATATTTATTACATTTATTATCTTCTCTTTTAAAATGCAATTTTCACGAACTGGCGATTTATGAAAACTTCACATTGCTGGAAGGCATCTTACACTTTTTTTTTCCCCCTCAACTCACAAGGCAGTTTCTTTCTACTGGTCGAATTCTCAAGGCAGAAAAGCTACATATGTCTCTCGTTTCTTCACTAATTGTTCTCTAGAAAAGGGAAAGTGAAGAAGAGAACGAGAAAAGAAAACAGGGAAGAAAAGAGCATAGAGAAGGAGAGAGGAAAAGTGGGGAGAGAAGGGAAGAAAAGGAGCGAGAAAACGCAGGAGCCCTGGTTTGCCGATGAGCAGACCCGGCGCAGCCACAGCGCGGAGCTGCGGCGCCCACTGGTCCTTGGAGCTGCCAATCGGCGTGTAATCCTGTAGGAATTTCTCCCGGGTTTATCTGGGAGTCACACTGCCGCCTCCTCTCCCCAATAGCCCAGGGGAGCCCGGAGAAGCAGGCTCGGGAGGGAGGGAGGGAGGGAGGGAGCCGGAGGAAAAGAAGAGGAGGAGAAGGGAGGAGAAGGAGGAGGACCCGGGGAGGGAGGCGCGGCGCGGGAGGAGGAGGGGCGCAGCCGCGGAGCCAGTGGCCCCGCTCGGACGCACTGCTCTCCAGATACTCCCGGAGCTCCAGCCGCGCGGATCGTGCGCTCCCGCCGCTCTGCCCCCAAACTTCTGCCGCAGCTCCCTTTCAAGCCAGCGAATTTATTCCTTAAAACCAGAAACTGAACCTCGGCACGGGAAAGGAGTCCGCGGAGGAGCAAAACCACAGCAGAGCAAGAAGAGCTTCAGAGAGCAGCCTGCCAGAGCACCAACTCCGTGTCGGGAGTGCAGAAACCAACAAGTGAGAGGGCGCCGCGTTCCCGGGGCGCAGCTGCGGGCGGCGGGAGCAGGCGCAGGAGGAGGAAGCGAGCGCCCCCGAGCCCGAGTCCCCGAGCCCGAGCCGCAGTCGCTGCGGCTACTCTGCTGCCGATTCCTGTGCGCGGGCTGCGCCGAGCGCTGGGCAGGAGGCTTCGTTTCGCTCTGGTTGCAAGCGGCTGCTGCGAGCAGCCGGTCCCTGGGGAATATGCGGCGCGCGTGGATCCTGCTCACCTTGGGCTTGGTGGCCTGCGTGTCGGCGGAGTCGGTGAGTGGGCCAGGCGGGGGACGCGCGCGCCGTTTAGGGTGTTCGAACCTACAAGAGGAGCCTGCGGGGAATAGGGGAGCGCCACCTGGGGAGCCCCCAGCCCCTACTGTACACCGGAGATACGCTGGGACAAATGCGCTCGCCGGGTCACCCTTTCCCCCTCTTCCCTTCCACAGAAAAGCGCTGCTCGCTGGCGTTGCCCCGCGGTCCGCGGGAATCGGGGCACGAGAATTGCAGTTTGTTTTAACCGCAGAGGCCCCTGAAGTCACTCCCAACTTCTTTGCCCTCGGCTGGTCTTGCTGCGTGGTCCGAGAAGGACGGAGGGGAAAGGGTGGCAGGAGGGGGGAGCTTGGGTCGGGCCCGCGAGGGAACGGCTCTGCTTCTCACGCTCGTCGAGACCAGGGATGACCTGGAAACTTTGGGGTCCCTTCCTCCGTACACCATCCCCCCACGCCAGCTTTCCTGCTTGACTGCGTGCAAGTTCTGGGGAGATGGGGGCCAGATTTAAGAGACCCGCGAGTGTCCAGAGATAAAAGTTTGCAAAAGTTCTTTTGTTTGATGCTCCCTGCGGCTAGGGCGAGGTAACCCACACTACGTGGAATCGCAGTCCGCGGTCCCGCATGGGGACACTGGAGGATGCACGGAACGCGTCCGAAAATGCTGGGACGCCGACCACTGGATTCCCAGTCCTGCAGCGACCCCCTCCTCGTTGAGGGGCGGAGGTTAGACCGCGGGGCGTCAGGGGCAGGAGGACATTTTCATAGGAGTTGCATAGGAGTGCGGCAAGCAGGGCGAGGCGGGGTACGTGTGACAGGGCTCTTGGCTTCGGGTCGCCTGGCCCCTCGGGGACAGAGGCTTCCCTCCCGCCACGCTAGCCCTTTCTGGCCCTGGCGGGGCGCTTCTGGGGCCGGGAGGAGTCTCGTCTCCGGCGGGGCGCCTGCGGGCACCCAGCTTCCCTCCCCCGCTCTGGCAGTGGGAACTTGATTTCTCCTTTTGGTCGCGCTTCGGGGGCTGGAGCTTGTTTTCCCACGTCGCCCAATGAGCGCCCTCTAAAGGGAACTGCCTCCTTGGCCTCCTCTCGTCCTCGGCTGCCTCTACCTGGGCGCCAGGAGCTGCTCTGTCGGGCCAGGTGGAAGCTTGAGCACCCCAGATTTCGTCTGCAGCCTCAGTGCTCTCTGGGGTCTCAGGAGTGCCGCTGTTTCTGGCCCTTCCGGTTCCCCACGTCCTCGCCCCTTTGCCGTTTAATAACGTGTCAATTTCTAATTAACTGAATTGTCTCTTCAAAGACAATTTATATCATCTTAAGGTCTTTTAGGTTATTTTACAAGTTTGAGTCTCCCCCCTCCCCTTTTTTTGTGCTGAGGCTAATTTAGGACTGGGAAACCTCTTTGGCATCGAGCAGCAGATGGACATTTTTAATCAGTGTGGGAGCCTCTGTGTGTGCTAGCAGATCCCCATACATTCTTTGTGGTTGGAGAGCATGTAGAATTGGAAACTATACAGATTACATGAGTATTTTGGGTGCTCAGGTTGTAAAATAGAACTCCTAGTCTTATCAGTGTTTCCCTTTGGCAGATGATGGTTTAATCCATTGGTATTAGGTATCTTCCAACCAGTTATGGTGAACTTTGGCTCTTTGTACACCAAAAGGCAGCAGTTCTCTTGTTTATTTCAGATAAAAGTTGTTGCTCATCTTGTTGCAAAACAGGGCAAAGGGACTTCATGTAATAAGTTTCAAGAGCCTTCCTAAAAAAAATGCACATGGTTAAGGAGGATCTTTTTTTTGCTGAGTCTTATTCAGGGATTTGCTAGGAAATCTTACTGTTTTGGGATTCTGGAGAAAGAATGTTTCTGTCTTCTGCCACTCTGGGTTTTTGCATAAATCTAGCAGTGCTCCTTAAGGAAGTTTTCTGGCCGAACTATATACTGGTTCTCCCCGGTGACAGCTTTCCCCTGAACTGTGTGTGTTTGGGGTTCTAATATTTCTCAGTTTGAACCAGAACTGGATGCTTTCCGAGTGAACTGCTTCATTGTGATAGACACTGTTTTCAGTAATTGGAAAATCATCCAAAAAGGGTGATTAGATATTTATAAAATGTCAACTTGGAGACTAGCAGAGAATCTTTGTTAGGCAGTGAGTCAGTCTTTCTAAATAGAAGCCGTTTCAAGGCCCAGAATGGCTAACAGTCCATTTAAATTACTTTTCGGTCTCTGTTTGTTTCATGTATAGCAACAAAGATATAAATGAAGTCAAAAGACTGAATTTTAAAAAATTTAGCAATTACAGAATATTATTTCCAGCACTTTGCATTTTATTTTGAAAACTGCAACTGTTTCCTGGGATTTAGAAGTAGTGATTTGGGTTTAAAGCCTCCCTTTAAAAGGAAGAAAGGAAAACTGCCTACAGTTAGTGAATTATTGAGTTTTATACTTAGCTCTGGGGGGAAAAAAAGAGGTTCTCAGGAACTAAGGCTCAAAACTGCCTATGAAAAGGAACTGGTAGCTGTTCCTTTATGGATCCTGGAAACAGCTGGGAAATCCTGTTCCTAGTGATCCATTCATACTTTCCACTGGCAGGTTAGGACTTTCACTGTGGAACACCAGGCAAGGGGAAAATCTGACTGAGTGTGGCAGTAGTGATATGCTGCTGGTTTTGTGTCCATTTTGTACATGACTGTTTATCTTTAGAAATAATATATTGCAGACTGCTATAAACACATAATTTGAACTGGAAATATGTTTAAGAAAAGGAAATGTTTTGAACTAGAGGAATTTTATAAACATTCTTAGATGTCTGTAAATTAAAAGAAACTGTCAAGTCATTTGGACTCATGCATTATCTCCCAGTGTATTATGAAAGGCAGGCTCTGGAAAGTTTACATTAGAAGAGTAACTAAAATCGAAATCATGTAACTGTTTGCAGTTTTTTAGAAAATATAGTTTGGCTGTTTTATGAGTGAAACAAATTGCTTTTGCTAGGAAATTTTATAAAAATGAGGGTTCTTTCTTAGTTGGGTGTTAGCAGAAGGAGGATGTCATTTAAGAAGGAAAGATCTTAAAAGATCAGGCTTGTAGAAAACGGATGTCTGAGAAGCAATTTGGGCATGCCCTTCAGCTCCTGCCTCTAGGACCTGATATGTCTAGTTTTGATGGTAACCACCCTTCGAGGGGTAGCCTACCAGAGACTGTGTAATATGATGACTTAAATGGCGCCTTGTATAGTCATTAGTTTGGAAAGGATTTCAAAAGGCGAACTAGTTTGTTCCCTGGGTGGAACTAGTTTTCAAGTCTCCAAAAGCCCCCGGAGACCTGACTGGCCAGCTAGAGGTGGCTTGGAGTCTCCACTGGTTGGGAAGGCCCCTGAAGCTGACCCAGTCACACAGAGCCCTGCCAGCCCTGTCGTTAAGGTTTAGAGTGAGTCCAGTCAAGCCACTGTGCTGTTGGCATACCTGCTGGTGGGGATCCAGTTGTCCTGTGAGGAATGCCATCCGAGTTTAGATTCTCACTAGATTGCCCTTCTTCCATTGCCAAAAATCAAACTAGAAGATTTTGCCCATCGTTTTCTTCTTCCCAAGGCCCAAGGGTGCATTGCAGAATCTCAAAACCACTGAATTCTTTTCATGGACTAGAGGCCAAAATAAAGTCTTAGAGAAAAGCCAGAAGTAATGAAGAAGAATCTTTGCTAAAACCAATCTACTGTTATTTAACTTTTTTAGTCAACTGTGCCAGTGCTATCATTTTCATCCTAGTCATTTGGATTTAAATCTTGAAGAAACCCTGGACTCATTCATCTTTGTTGGTTTCCTTGTCCAGTCTGCCTGTAAGTCCAGCTGTGCATTCATTCTGCAAATATTTATTTCATTCCTACTAGGAGCTTGAGGTAAAGCAGTGAGCAAACCGGGCAAATATCCCCCTGCCTTCTTGGAGCTTGTGTTCTAGTGATCTTTCCGTTCATTCTTTCATGCCTTCAGTGGCCAGCATGAAACTTCCGCAGGAGTGCCAACCGACCCCAGAATGCCCTGGTCCTTGGGAACCTACACTTAAATATGTAGCGTCAACAGTTGTTTACCCAGCTCCTGACCTGAGCTCAGCACTGCAAAGGGGTCAGGGGTTTGGAAACGTGGTCCCTTCCCACAGCGCTAATCTTTTTTTTTTTTTTTTTTTTTTTTCCTCTTGAGATGGAGTCTCACTCTGTCACCCAGGCTGGAGTGCAATGGCATGATCTTGGCTCACTGCAACCGCCACCTCCCAGGTTCAAGCAGTTCTGTCTCAGCCTCCCAAGTAGCACTACCGGCACGTGCCACCGCACCTGGCTAATTTTTGTATTTTTAGTAGACATGGGGTTTCAGCTGGTCAGGCTGGTCTCCAACTCCTGACCTCAGCTGATCCACCCGCCTCGGCCACCCGAAGTGCTGGGATTACAGGCATGAGCCACCCTGCCTGGCCATTGGTCTCTTCCTGCAGCACTAATTTTGATGGGTGAGAAAATTTCTTTCAAATGAAGAACTTTCCCTTCTTTTTTTCTTCCTTGGGGGCTTGCCAGCTTGTGCTTCTATGTCAATAGCCTTGTAGTTGCCATTCCTGGCCCAGACACTTGCATGCAGTTTGGTTTGTCCTCCACCACTTTGATCATGTTGCCCATGGTCTAGACACCTCTGTCTGTCCTTGTTATCATGGCATATAGTCTGTATGCCTCTGCTGGATTTATAAGCAGCTCTATAGTAGCTTTCCTTTCTAGTTACTCCCTTGATCGCTTTCCATCACGTCTCCCAGCCCTGGCCCATTGGTATCACTATCATGAACACTCCCTGGGCATTGCTACCTTTTCAGTGTTTCTCCTTTTAAATGCTACTGATTCAATCCAAGCTCCAAATACCTTTTCATGGCTGATCCAGCCCTGTTGTTTTTTAATCCTTCTGTAAGTAGTAAGGCATACTGATGATCAGAATCATTGGAAGTATGTGAAAATGCAGATTTCAGGCCTTCTCTCAGACTTACACAATCAGAAGCCTGAATGGGGGTGGGAGTCTGGGGGAATCTGTATTTTTATAAAGCAACTGAGATGATTCTAATGAATCAGACTAATTTGGAAATTGCTGGTCTAGATGACAGCATCACCCCTTAATTATGTGCTATTCTGTGTTACTACTAGGGTTTTCAGCAGTAGCTGGGCTTAGTCTACAAAGGGCTAGGGCTTGGGCTTGGGAGTTGGACAAGTCTGGGTTCAGATGCTGGTACCTTGCCACTTAATGTGTCAGAACTTGGACAGTATATTAAAGCTCTGAGTCACTTAAAAAAGTGTGTGTGCATGTAAATTGGACCTAAGAATGCCTTTATAACATGACTGTTGTGAAGATGAAATGAAGGGAGCATATGAATGGTGCTTGAGGCACAGAAGATAGGAAAATTTTTTTTCTTCCTGTCTTGGCCTCTTTTTTTTTGTTGTTGGCAATGAAATGAATGAAATGAGGGAGCCATATCAGATGTTCTTACCTCTCTGATATTCTAAAGAGGTGAATTTTCTTTCCCATCAAGATCAGTGTTATGCGGTGCTGAGCTCAGGTCAGGAGCTGGGTAAACACCTGTTGATGCTGCACGTTGAAGTGCAGGTACCCATGGGCCAGGGCATCTTGGGGTTGGTTGGCACTCCTGCAGAAGTTTCATGCTGACCACTGAAGGCATTACGGTTCAGGCGTCAACTGAATACACCAGCCCCCAGTGGACCTGGGCTGGTTGTCCAGTTTTGATGCCTCTGAACTCAATGTCATCAACATTACAGGGTTGGTGTCAAGAATGAAGAAGACATTGATGTAACGTCCTGACACATCAGCTGTGCACAATCACACCTCCTCCTCTTTCCTGTGGCTGTGCTGAGATTCCAGCACATGGGAAGGAGAAAGTTAAAATTTAATCTGTATCATGTGTTGGTATGCTGTTGGTCATTTAGAATGCGGTGGCAGGGGTAGTGAGTATATTTTGGGGATCTGGGGGCAGAAAAAGGGAGTATTTTTATTTTTTAAGAGTGGAAATGTAGCCTGGCGAGGTGTCTCATGCCTGTAATCCCAGCACTTTGGGAGGCTGAGGCGGGCCGATCACCTGAGGTCAGGAGTTCGAGACCAGCCTGACCAACATGATGAAACCCCATCTCTACTAAAAATATAAAAATTAGCCGGGTGTGGTGGTGGGCACCTGTAATCCCAGCTACTTGGGAGGCTGAGGCAGGAGAATTGCTTGAACACAGGAGACGGAGGATGCAGTGAGCCGAGATCATGCCATTGCACTCCAGCCTGGGTGACAGAGTGAGATTCCATCTCAAAAAAAAAAAAAAAAAAAAAAAGGAGTGGAAATGCATGAAATTTCTTCTTTTAGCCACCTGGGCTTTAGGTCTTACTATTAAAAATCTTGATTGCATTGTGATAAGTCTGTTTCTAGGGCAGCATTAGCTTTAGCAACAGGGATAGAGGGAGGGGTGAATGCCTCTGAATAGGAGAGGACACTGTTGAAATAGAATTGTGAATGTCTGTTTTTCTCAAGTATCTCAAAGAATTGGTAGGAGTGGGAGAAGGGAGAAGCTTTGAAATCTTTGGAGATTTTCCATTTGCATTTCACATCAGCAGAGTGAAGCCAACGAGTATGCAGCTTGTGGTGTGATAGTCAATGCATAGTCTCAGAAAAATGGAAAAATGTTATTAAAGACGTTTTCATAGTTTTTTTTCTGCACCATTCAATCTATTTTGTGAAAAATGTCACAAAGACTCAGTAAATATGCTCTCTACAGAGCATTTTGGTGTTGTTTTTTTTTTATGATTACACAGGTATATTAAATACAAGTAGCCGTAATATTTAAGGAGTATGTGCAATTAACATAATGTAGTCTCATGGTAAGAATGACACATGGGACAAGATACACAATTGTTAAAGGAAAATTATTTTTTTAAGGGAAAAGTTAAATATTTTTTTTTTTTTTTTTTTTTGAGACAGAGTCTTACTCTGTCACGCAGGCTGGAGTGCAGTGGCATAAATGAGGCTCACTGCAACCTCCTCCCACTGTTCAAGTGATTCTCCTGTCTCAGCCTCCCGAGCAGCTGGGATTACAGCGCACACCACCACGCCTGGCTATTTTTTTTTTTTTTTTTTTTGTATTTTTAGTAGAGACAGGGTTTCACCATGTTGGCCAGGCTGGTCTCAAACTCCTGACCTCAACTGATTTGCTTACCTCAGCCTCCCAAAGTGCTGGGATTGCAGACGTGAGCCACTGCACCCAGCCAAGTTAAGTATGTATTTATGTGTGATTTGTTGTTAAATATAATACAGTAGACTTAAGTATACAACATTTTAAGTCGAGGCAAAAGCAGGTTTTGTACACATGTAATTAACTATCTTAATCCGTATGGGACCTCAGTTTTCCCATCTCTAAAATGATGGAGTTGAATTAGAAGAATTATCTGTCTTTAGTATTTACTTTTTTTGCATTTTAGGGTGTGGTAGGAGAAATGTTAAGATTAACTTAATAAGTAATTATTAATCCCCTGTCAAATGCTTCTAATTTTATTATTGAAACATGGAATTTATTTGTCTTACAGAAAGGCAAGTAATTTCTAATAGCTCATAGTAACCTATTACCTTGAACTGAGTATTCATTGTTTATTAGGAGTGTATACATTGTCCTGAGTATTCTTGATCTAATGTCTATTTGTATTAGTCTGTTCTCACTCTGCTAGTAAAGACATACCTGAGACTAGGTATTTATAAAGGAAAGACATTTAATGGACTCACACAGTTGCCACATGGCTGGGAAGACCTTACAATCATGGCAGAAGGCAAAGGAGAAGCAAAGGCATGTCTTACATGGTGGCAGTCAAGAGAGCTTGTGCAGGGGAAATCCCCTTTATAAAACCACCAGATCTTGTGAGACTTAACTACCACAAGAAAAGTATAGGGGAAACCACATCTCAGTTATCTCCACCTGGCCCCACCCTTGAAACATGGGGATTATTACCATTCAAGGTGAGATTTGGGTGGGCACACAGCCAAACCATATCACTAGTATTGTTTTTTATATATGTTTTCTGATACAAGCCAGTGTAACATAAAGAACAGCTGAGTGGTAAAAATAACTTTCATTCTAGATAGAAGACAACATGACTTGATATACTGGGGGGCTTTTTGAACCATAAGTCTCATAAAGTGTTTTAGGCTCCTCATATGGTTTCTGGCCTGGATCTCCATTTCCAGAGTGGGGCTTTTAACTGGTGCCTTCCATTTGGTCCCTCTCTAGAGCACTTGAGCCTGGTCTGAGTACTGTGCAGTCCACAAGCAAGAATCTAAATGAGCAGACTATGGTAGTGTTGCCTAGGTTTGGATACACTTACTATGTAACCTTGGGCAAGTTTCTTAACCTTTCTGGGCTCAGTTTTCTCATCTGTAAAATTGAATATCCTAAAATAAGTTTTTAGGATTATGTGAGACACAATAGGTAGGGACTTTTTAGCATAAGGGGAATGTCCTTGCTTCGTGTCACATGCTAGTTATAATTATTGGCTTTCTGCTTCTCTGAAGAGTAAGGGCTTGGCACACACATTACTTGGTTCATCTGATAAGCTCTAGCCCAGAGAGTCGCTCAGCATATGCATGGTAGAGCCTACTTTTTCATAACTGGGGCTTTCTTCTTGTCTTGGGGTAGACTAGTTACATGCTGAGATATTGGGAATATGTTTGTAGTCAGCTTTTCTCTAAAAGTGGATGATGTGAGAAAATACGCCATTTATTATTTATGGCTGATGAAAGGTTCCTTACAGGGACAGGACAAATCCATGTTAATATGTGGAAAACTCGTCTTTTCCAGTAATTTTACCTCCACAAATCTATCCAAAGGAAATCATTACCAGGTAAATAGTGTTTAATGTGTTTGTTAAAGCCTTACTTATAATAGCTATTAAAAAAAAAAAAAAAACAACCCGAGTGTACAATAATAGAGTAATTGTTAAATAAGATTCTAATTTAGACACTGAATATCATATGGCCATTAAAGATTTATTTGAAGGGTATTTATAACTTAGAAACTATAGTACACAAAAAGTTGGATATAAAACTATGTACAGTGAGACCTTGGTTATATTTTAAAAGGTGTGTATGTGTATAAAGATAATGTATATATACAAATCCATACATGTCATAGAACTGTGTAGATACACACACACAAACACACACAGCATGAATACAAGTAAAACTAGGAAAATCAGAATAAGATTGGTAGATCGTATCAATATCAATATCCTTGTTGTGATGTTTACTGTAGTTTTATAAACGTTACCATTGGGGGAAACTAGGAAGGGGCACAAGAGAACTTTCTATTATTTCTTACACTGTGTTTGCGTCTACAGTTATCTCAACAAAAATTTCAATTAAAAAATAGCACCAGAGCTAGATTGTTGTTCAAGTAAGTTCTACTGATCCTTCAGAGAAAGATATGTTATAAAGCTCAGAGAATGACAGAAGGCTGTTCCTTCTCATTTTAGGAGGTTATCATCACTCTATGTCAAAACCAGACAAGAAAAGCAGAAAAAACAAACCTATAGCCAGTGTCATTTATATTAGATGTCAAAATTTTAAATAGAGTATTATCAAATTGAATAGAGCAGTTTATTAAAAGAATAATGATGAGCCCAAGTGGGATTTTTCCAAGGACAGTTTCAGCATCAGAAAAGCAATGCAGGTATTAACAGTTTAAGGCAGATAACAATATGATCATCTCAACAGATGCAGAAAAAGCATCTGATGAAAGTACGTGTGAAAGTATTAATATAAAGGTCCCCAAATTCTGGTTAACTGAAGGCATATTATATTTGGCTAGTACATCTGTGCTTAGGACTCAATTCACTTGACGTGTTTAGGAACCAAAAGGCCTGTGTTTACAAAGTCGTTAGGCAGTAGTCTCTAGTTGCATGAGTGACAGGTGTGTGACAATCAGTAAAGGATGGGCCGTGACATATATAGATTCTAATTCATATTGTTGTGAACAACTCATAATTCATAGAGTTGTTCTAGCATTGGCCAGGTTCACTGTATACTCTACCAAATTAAGACAATGCAGGAGATGGTTTTGAATGTTTTAGAATCAGATAAATCGAGGTTCAGTTTCTGGTATTACCACTTAAAAGCCATGTGGCCTTAAAAGCCATAAGAAGTCTCTTATCATCTCCAAGCTTGTTTCTTCAGTGTGAAACTGGGATTAGAATATTTTGCTTTTTGTTTATTTTGAAGATTAGCCTCATTAGTGACTAAAATCTTCTAACACAAAGCCTGACCTATAGTAGGTGATTTAAACCTGTTGGTTTCTCTTTTCTTCCATCTTTAAGTTTTGTGATTCTGTGTTACATGTTTATGTATGAATGTATATGCATGTGTTTTGTGTTTCTCACTTGCATCCTGACTTGACAATATGGGACATATATTTTCACAAATTTAGAACTGGTTTATTTTTAATCAGGAAAGTTATGATGCTTAATTATATTTTGTATTTCCTCCACCCATATTTCCTGAATAATTCTTAGCTAAAACTTGCATACAAGTTGGAAATTTAGTTAAGACGGGAAAATCTTTGGTAGTACTTGTGATTATAATTAAAATACTTAAAGAAGGTCAGCATCGGAACCCTAATTATTTTTATTATTTTTAGTTTATTTTTTTTGAGACAGTGTCTCTCTGTGTTGCCCAGGCTGCAGTGCAGTGGTGTGATCTCAGCTCACTGCAGCCTCTGCCTCCCAGGTTCAAGCGATTCTCCTGCCTCAGCCTCCTGAGCAGCTGGGACTACAGAGGCGCGCACCACCATGCCCGGCTAATTTTTGTATTTTTAGTAGAGACAGGGTTTCACCATGTTGGCCAGGATGGTCTCCATCTCCTGACCTCATGATCTGCCTGCCTTGGCCTCCCAAAGTGCTGGGATTACAGGCATGAACCACTGCACCCAGCCTGGAACCCTAATTTTTGAACACTGTTTTATATAAATTTACTATTGAATTAAAATCTTAACTTCATTTATATCCCACTTCTGAACTCACTTAATTAGGAGTGGTGTTTTGATTTGATTATTAGATTTGATTAGATTTTGTGATTATGCTGATTAGTTATTAAGTTTTGTACTTGATAAATCAGTTTAACAATGGACACACATTACTGTAAGCCAATGAAGAACAAAACTGTTTGTTGGTCCTGCAAGTTAAAAAGAAATTATGACATGGTACCCACCTTGTAGTAACTACTATCTACCTTATGATTATCTAGAGAATTGAAAATGAGTTGGGCCACTATTTAACATACGTGTTATATGTAAAATATGCATCAGTTTTCGTTGAATCTTGTTGGGCATTTATACAATCAAAATGGCCAAAAAACCACAATGGAGAATAAGAAGAGCCCCTTGTAGAAGATAAGTCACTGGTCTCCTGGAAAAGCAAAACCTTCCTAAAACCTTCCTTGAAGTGGCACAGTATGTTGGAGAAAAATGAGAATTCTGTTGATGACCTGGAGACACTTAATTTTCATATGTTTCTCTTTTTCCCAATCTTCTCTTCAAAGAAAGACTTCCAAATGGTAAAATGTGCGAAAGGTAGAGAGAGTAAGAAATTGTTTAGAACCTGAATGATCTGTTGATATTTCTATCAGGGGGGAAAGTAACCTTATGTTTCAACCAGTCTGATTCTCCATATTCTATAAACTTTGGGCTCTTCAAAGTGAGAAATGGGTCTTTGTGTATATTATATGTAATCAGGTAAAAAATATATATTTATAATATATACTTATATATTATCCACATCATATTATTATATACATTACATATATTATATGTGTCCGGTGAAAGCTTATAAGAGACGGAGTCTCACTCTGTTGCCCAGGCTGCAGTGCAGTGGTGTGATTATGGCTCACTGCAGGCTTGATCTCCTGGGCTCAAGGCATTTTACTGCCTCAGCCTCCTGGGTAGCTAGGACTACAGGCACCAGTTCTGGCTAAGTTTTTGTTGTTGTTGTTCACGTGGGGTCTCACTATGTGGCCCAGGCTGTGGACCTTATATTAGGTGTTCAGTTAAGATCAAATAGCCATAGCTGGCCGGGCGCGGTGCCTCACACCTGTAATCCCAGCACTTTGGGAGGTCGAGGTGGGCAGATCATGAGGTCAGGAGATCAAGACCATCCTGGCTAACATGTGAAATTCTGTCTCTACTAAAAATACAAAAAATTAGCCGGGCGTGGTGGCAGGCGCCTGTAGTCCCAGCTACTCGGGAGGCTGAGGTGGAAGTATGGCGTGAACCCGGGAGGCAGAGATTGCGGTGAGCCGAGATCACGCCACCACACTCCAGCCTGGACAATAAAGCGAGACTCTGTCTCAAAAAAAAAAAAAAAAGATTGAATAGCCTTAGCTAAGTAATCCAAGAAGTATAGAAGTGTTGGGATAATTCTCACTGTATTCTTTTGGATTTTGCTTTTTTAGTTTTTGTAACAATGGATTTTAGAGCTGGAATGGACTTTTAAAAAGAAACACATCCAGAGAGGTTAAGTGATTTATCCAAGATTACATAGCTAATTAGCGGCAGAGTTGTAAATTTAGCCTAGGCTGTTTTATTAGTAGTATATTTTCTTATAAAACATTTCTTTTCTGGCTGCTTCTACTCCCTCATTCCCCACATTAATGATTAGCACCTAATGCACTTATTTCTGGCACATGTTCAGTAAATAAATGAAATACCACAGAACATACATTTTATGTTATACATTCAGCATCAATGTGGTTAGTGGGTTTTGTGCAGAATCCTTTGGTGTTTAGATACTTTTTCAATTTCCATCTAAACTGTGCTCCAACTAATTCCTTTACCTGCTGGTAAAACTTCGGGCTAATTATAGGAGAAGAGTTAAGAGCACTGAGATTTGGAAGACCCAGAGACTGAAATAGAGTTGATTTGTAAGTCTTAGGAAGATTGTGGAGACTTATAGATAGAAAAGGAGATAAAAGCTTCCTGGAGATAAGAATCGGGACCAGAAGCAAAATTAAATGAATTAATACTGCATTTTCTGGGGGGAAAAAGGCTGCTATTGTAGTTAAGAGAAAAAGAGCATTCCTTGGATTTTTATACTAAAAATATGTCAGTGCCTTCCAGGAGAGAGTGTGATACACCTACAGCCCAGGTAGAAGTGCTTTTTTACCTATTTCTTTTTGCCAGTCTTAGATGTAGGCTCCTCTTTTCTCCCAAGTGTTTCCTCTTGAATATTGGCCAGGTGCAGTGGCTCATGCCTGTAATCCCAGCACTTTGGGAGGCCAAAGTGGGTGGATCACGAGGTCAGGAGTTCAAAACCAGCCTGGCCAACATGGTGAAACCCTGTCTCTACTAAAAATACAAAAATAGGCTAGGTGCGGTGGCTCACACCTGTAATCCCAGCACTTTGGGTGGCCGAGGTGGACAGATCACAAGGTCAGGAGATCGAGACCATCTTGGCTAACATGGTGAAACCCTGTCTCTACTAAAAATACAAAAAAATAGCCGGGTGTGGTGGTGGGTGCCTGTGGTCCCAGCTAATTGGGAGACTGAGGCAGGAGAATGGTATGAACTCGGGAGGCGGAGCTTGCAGTGAGCCAAGATCGCACCACTGCACTCCAGCCTGGGAGACAGAGTGAGACTCCATATCAAAAAAAAAAAAAAAAAAAAAAAAAAAAGTAGCTGGGTGTGGTGGTGGGTGCCTGTAATCCCAGCTCCTTGGGAGGCTGAGGCAGGAGAATTGCTTGAACACAGAAGTTGGAGCTTGCAGTGAGCTGAGATTGAGCCACCGCACTGCAGCCTGGGTGACAGAGCAAGACTCCATCTCAAAAAAAAGAATATGAGTTTTATAAATTTTATTATAACACAAATGTATTTGAGTCAGGCTTTATCAGAAAAATAAGTCTGTGAGATATTTTTAAGAAAAGGATTTTATTAAAAGGCAGTAACATTAAAAATTACTACAGCCTTCTGCTATAGATAGGCATTTTCCATTCATTGTCTATAACTGTCTCTCAACTGCTAGGTGGTATTACTTGCCAGGGCTGCATTTTATGTGGCCCAGCACAAGTTAGAGCCTCAGTTTTTCTAGCTTTAAATAGTCTTGCTATGATACTGTAATCGTTCAAGAGAGCAGCAAAAGTGTCTAAATGTATCACCACTCTTTAATGTAGTCTAATGGGTGCAACCCTGAATCGTGAAGTGTCTAACGATTGCAGCCTCAAATCATGAAGTATCTAACGAATGGTTGCAGCCCCGAATCATGAAGCGTCAGACTCTTCCTTTTCATTGGTTGGCCTAATCTTCCAGGTCACTGATATTCTGATTTCTTTACCAACTTTTAGCATATTGCTTTAATGGCTTCTCTCTGCAAACTTCAGCCTGGTAATGGGAGAACTAAGAGGTAGAATTAATGGAATCTCTCTAAATCTCAGCTCTTCCAATTTCTGGACTTAGGCAGGTGATTTAATGTCTCTATGCTGCGATTTTCCCATCTGTAAAAAGGAGAGGAGTTATAGTAGCCACCTCGTAGAGGTGTTGTGAGGGCTAATGCCTTAATTAATGGGTGTCCAGCACTAATAAGAGTGCACAGTGTAGAGCCTGTGCTAGACTCTCAGTGTTGGCGATGAGCGAAATGGACAGCTCATGAGATGTACTGATCAAAGAAGACGGTATCCATAGTCTTTTGAGGTTTTGAACATGAAGCAGAGAAGAATGATGGTGCCACTGACTAGATCAGAAGGACAGACTGATTTTTTTTCCTCTTCTTTTTGTAGCTCTTGTGTTCTGGTGAAAGGAGGAGGCATTTTGGTTTCTCTAGGTTTTCCATCTGGGTAGTGGAGGGCATGTTCTCCATCACGAGTTCTCAACCCTTGCTGCCGATTACATAAACTTGGGGAGCTTTTAAAAACTATTCATGCCTTGGCCCCACTCCAGACAATTAAATCCAAATCTATGTGGTGGGGGTCCAGCTCCCTGTTAAAACTAATTCTCACTTCCAGAAGGCTTGAGAACCCTGCTCTAGAGGACTTCTTAGTCTCCAGTTTAGAGGGCAGTCTAGCAGGTAAGATTTTGTATTCGTAACGGATGCTTTCTACTGCTGTGATTAAGCCCCATGGAATGAGGTGGCTTTCCAGGACTCATCTGCTGCCTGTCAGTCTAAGCAGTGTGGAACTGGGAAATCCTTGCTCCCTTCCAGCTTCTTCTTTTTCTCCAGCGTCTTTTCTGCTGGATCGTACTTTTTTCTTTTGACAATTATTTTGGTGGATTTGGAAACATTTGAGAGGTCTTTAGACAGAAGACTGTATGGCTATAAAGTAGGTTTATCTGAGGATGTCTTTTAAAAAAAATGCAAACATTGCCTTTCCTGAAGGAGAACTTTTCCTAGTGGAACAAAGGACACTTGTCCTCTTGGTCTGGTTGCAGAGAAGCATGTTTGGCCAGCTTATTAGATTTGCCTGAGTTCATACTTTGAACAGAAAAATTTCCTGTTTTACTGATTGGAAATACATTCTCTGACTTGACTGAATATACTGATCATGTATAGGTCCTACATAGGTGTCTTAAGAATGGCCTTCTTACCATACCTGCACTTAAGTTCAGCAATTTGAACCTGGTTCAAGCCGCATCAATTCCATGGAGCTGTATTGTTTGCGGCTGAAGTTGGAAGAGAGAGTGCTTTAGGCTTTCTTGTGAACAAGACTATCTGAGTTGTCTTTAGTTCATGCTTAAGCACAAAAGCAGCAGCCCATCATCTAATCTATTCATAGTTTACTTTGTTCGGGTATCTAATTTGGGAGCATGCTTGCCCTCACTCACTTCTAAAACACAGAATTTTCCATCCATTGAATAAAAGGGTCTATCTTTAATTGACTTGGAACAAAACCTTGTTGAAGAATTCTGGATTTCTCAAAGCTTTTAAAAATTGCTCTGCAGGATAACATTACAATGCTGCCCCTTTAGAAACTGCCACTCAACATGTATCTGTCCTACAATGGAGTTGGAAGAGGGATTATTCTGAGAAGCCTATTAAAATGAACCATTTACTATGATTCATAGGCTTTTAAACCCAGTAAGTCTGTAATATCTAGAGTAAAATTCAACATCAGTTTATTATTTTGGGGATGATAGGGTTAAATGTGTCTTTACAAAGTATTAAGCATGCACAGAGAAATTGCAAATGTGAATTCTCTCCATTCTCCCTGTTAGGAGTGTATGCCTGATAGATAAATGTTCCAGAGCATTCATGTAATACAATTAGTAGATATAGGTGCTTTTTCTCAGTGGAAATTGACGTCTGTTACAAAGAGTAACAGATTAGCTAGTGGTTCTGGAAGTAGGGACTGATGAGCAGCATCTGCAGCTCTTCCGACCTTGTTAGAAATGGAGATTCTGGGCCTCTACGCAGACCAAGCAATCAAACTTTGCAGGTAGGGCCCAGCAGTCTTGAGCTTTAAAAAGCCCTTCAGCGGATTCTTTTGCACGCCACCGTTCGAGAACCTCTGAGCCACAGTTCTCATCCTTGACAGCACAGACACTATTGAGAGTCCCAGGTTTTGGGGCACGGGTGTCAGTATTTTTGTTGCTTAAGCTGCCTTGGTGATTCCAATGTTTAGTCAGGATTAGAGGCTGCCGCTCTAGGACCTTGTTACCCAAAATGGGGGTCACAGACCAGCAGCGTGGGCATCACCTGGGAGCTCTCTAGAAATCCAGGCTATCAAACCCCACCTGAGTCTTACTGAATCGTATTTGAAGTTTAACAAGATTCCCAGTGACTCATAAGCACATTAAAGTTTGTGAAACCCTGATTTATAGAAACAGTGAGTTTCCTTTGTAGAAGCCAGCCCTTAGAACACCCTTAATTTAAAAGTTTTGCGAGGAGGTAGAACAGCTGTTTTGGCTTCTGCCTGGCAGAGACTCAGGGAAGCAATCACTGGGGGCAAGGGAAAGCTATGAAAGCTGCGAAGGACCCAGGACCATTTCATCAAGTGAGTGCCGGTGCAAGTAATGAAAATCCCAACTCAGATTGCTTTAAACAGTGGAAACTTTTTGGCTTAGATAATGGAAAAGTTCAGGAGTGGTTCTGTTTTCAGGTCTGGCTGCATCAAGAAGCTTATGGGATTTTTTTTTTTTTTTTTTTTTTTTTTTTTTTTTTTATCAGCCTCAGGTCTTATATAACTCTCAGCTCAACCCTCCTTTGTTAGATTCACTTCCAGATTTTATAGAATTTGAGTAACAGCTAAGCTGTTGTTAAAAAGAGATTCCTAAACATAGTGGCTTAAAGTAGATTTATTTCTGTTTGACACAACAGTCCCAAGACAGGTCTGGTGGGATAGCTCTGCTGTGCTCACACGCAGTTCTTACCTGCTGGTCCAAGGTGGCCAGTCCATCCATACTGTTTCCCAGCCAGGAGAGAGGGTGAAGGGGAAGAACATACCTATTCCTTTCAATGCCACAGCCTGGAGGGGTAACACATCACTTACACTTGTATCCCACTGTTTGCAGCATAGTCACATGGTCACATAAGGTGCTATGCAGGCTGGGAAATGTAGTCTCAACATGGGTGGCCACGTGCCCAACTAAAATCTGGGGATGTTATGTTACTAAAAAGGGAAGACTTTAGGTATTGATAACAACCAGGAGCGACTTCTCCTCTGGTGGTGGCAAGATGGAGTCTGGCAACTTCAGGTTAACAGCCCGTCCTCTTAGCAATTGCAGTATAAAGCGCTACTCTTTCCTAGTTCTTCCAGTAAGAATCCCAGAATAGCTTCCTAGTTCCTTAATTTCTGGGAACTACACATGAAGAAGTGTCCCCAGAATCCCTTGGACTGTGATAGAAAAGGATTGTTTCCCCAAAGAGAACTGTTTAATAGCAAGCATAGAACAGAGAGACCTTTACCTCACTCCTTTGTGAATTGGCGTTTGGACCCAGATGAGAAAGGAAAGTGGAGAACATGGGGTTGCTCAAGCCAGGTGTGGGGCATTGGGGGTTATTTACTGTCGAGTTAGTCAAGTATGGAATATTTGAAGATTCTTAGCATGTGACATAAATGGTATTTAGGAATAAATGTGTTTGCTGAGTTTAATAAACATAGGAGACTGTAACAATGTACTTTTGATCTCCTGATCTCTTATTTTAGTCGTTGGTAAATAAGAGTAAAAGAAAAGATAAACTTTGGTAAATGCTTTTGAAAATGTTTTAAATTAAATGATTTAAGCTTTAATTGCTAAAGATTATATAAATAGAAGGCTTTAGTGCATCAAACAACGATGAGTGTTGGGGAGATGATGAATTGAACTTGTGTTTACCGTCTCCTTCTCAATATTTTGTTTTCTTAGTATTTTTTTATACTTAGTATGTTTTTTATACTTTATTCATTACACAAAGGATTTGAGGTCATTTCCAAGACTAAGGCCTTTCTCACAAGCTTTAGAAGAAAATGCTAAAAGCATACTACATCCTGCTTTTAAAAAAAGTTTTGACAGTCTTACGTGATAGAAGAATAATATATCATATTCAAAATAACATGGTATTTCCAAGGCTCTCAACTGCTTATTGTCCTTTTAATCAAAATGTGGATTGTAGGCACATCTGCTATAAATGAATTAAAATTTCATTTGCCCAGAACTTTGTGTATTCCATTAATAAGATTTACCCAAAACACTATTGTTGGTTTAATAAATATTAAGAGAGCATTTGGGATGTGCCTCCTGGCGTTTGTTGTTTTTCTCCTTTGAGCATTAACTACCCGTCTGAGCCTTCACCAGGCTGCTTTTGTTGTTTTGTGCCTTGAGGTATAAATAGAGGCAGAAAACCCAGAAGATGCAAACAAATTTAATACTATAAACTATTTACAGATGTGTTTAGTATTCATTCAATAGAATCTTTTAGTTTATTGAATATAAACCAACTTTAGCGTTCTACATGTGCAAGGGGTTCTGTTTTTTCTTTTATTGGAAATTTTAAAAACAACGAAAACATCTTTTGGTAGTATCATCATCTAATAAGCACCAGAAAGATGCAATGTAATGACTTGCATCTGACCCTTTGTCTTCTTGGATCTTACATACTTTTGGACAACCAAGAGTGAAAAGGGCGGAAACTTCTGATCTCGATTGAGTGAAAGGAAAGCCTTTCTAAGACGTGGTTAAAGATGGAACAGGCTCCTTCAGCAGGAGGCAGGACCCATACCTGGAGCTAAACTGGTGTGTGTTTGGATGGCTGTTTATTGAGGATCTTTAGAGGAGATTTAAGCCATCAACTGGCTGGGGAGAGTTGCTGACCTTTATAGCTTCTTTCTAACCTTAGAGAATTCTGTACAACATTTTAAAGGTGAGTGCTGAGCAACTTAAACTATATTTTATTTCCTTTCCTGATAACTAGGTCTGACTGACACTAGACATCTTTTGTTGCCCGTAGTTGAAGGAGTCTGGCATTCTAGGACCAACTTCCTATTAAACTGATGGCAAAATCTCTGCCAAAATTAGCGGACTGTGTATGTAACCATTGAGATCTGACATTATCTCAAACTTCAAGGGACTCTGACAGGTACTTTAACCAGGCAGAAAGGCACACTTGACTATCTGGTTTGAGTCAGAGCAGTGAGTGCCTGGGAGAAAATGCAAACTCAAGACACCATGAGTGGCCTTTAGGGAGAGGGAAGAGAGGCAGAAGTCCCACAGGCCAGCTTGAAGAGTATAAAGGGAAAGTTGGGGGGGCGGTTCCATGACAGCCAGATAGGAACAGCTCCAGTCTATAGCTTCCAGCATGAGTGATGCAAAGACGGGTGATTTCTGCATTTCCAACTGAGGTACCAGCTTCATCTCACTGGGACTTGTCGGACCGTGAGTGCAGGACAGTGGGTGCAGCCGACCGAGTGTGAGCTGAAGCAGGGCGAGGCATTGTCTCACCTGGGAAGTGCAAGAGGTCAGGAAATTCCCTTTCCTAGCCAAGGAAAGCTGTGACAGAGACACCTGGAAAATCAGGTCACTTCCACCCTAATAGTGTGCTTTTCCAATGGTCTTAGCAAACGGCACACTAGGAGATTATATCTCGGGCCTGGCTCGGAGGGTCCCACACCCACAGAGCCTCCTCATTGCTAGCACAGCAGTTGGAGATTGAACTGCAAGGCGGCAGCGAGGCTGGGGGAGGGGCGCCCACCATTGCTGAGGCTTGAGTAGGTAAACAAAGTGTCCAGGAAGCTTAAACTGGGTGGAACCCACTCCAGTTCAAGGAGGCCTGCCTGGGGGGCAGGGCATAGCCGAACAAAAGGCAGCAGAAACCTCTGCAGACTTAAATGTCCCTGTCTGACAGCTTTGAAGAGAGTAGTGGCTTTCCCAGCATGGAGATTGAGATCTGAGAACAGACAGACTGCCTCCTCAAGTGGGTCCCTGACCCCTGAGTAGACTAACTGGGAGGCACCCCCCAGTAGGGGCAGACTGACACCTCACTCGGCTGGGTACCCCTCTGACCCAGAGGAACGATCAGGCAGCAACATTTGCTGTTCAGCAATATTCACTGTTCTGCAGCCTCCGCTGCTGATACCCAGGCAAACAGGGTCTGGAGTGGATCTCCAGCAAACTCCAACAGACCTGTAGCTGAGGGTCCTGACTGCTAGAAGGAAAACTAACAAGCAGAAAGGACATCCACACCAAAACCCCATCTGTACGTCACCATCATCAAAGCCCAAAGGTAGATAAAACCACAAAGATGGGGAAAAAACAGAGCAGAAAAGCTGAAAATTCTGAAAATCAGAGCACCTCTCCCTCTCCAAAGGAACACAGCTCCTCACCAGCAGTGGAACAAAGCTGGACAGAGAATGACTTTGACGAGTTGAGAGAAGAAGGCTTCCGATGATCAAACTTCTCTGAGCTAAAGGAGGAAGTTCGAACCCATTGCAAAGAAGCTAAAAACCTTGAAAAAAAGATTAGATGAATGGCTAACTAGAATAACCAGTGTAGAGAAGTCCTTAATGACTTGATGGAGCTGAAAACCATGGCACGAGAACTACGTGACGAATGCACAAACTTCAGTAACCAATTCAGTCAACTGGAAGAAAGGGTATCAGTGATTGAAGATCAAATGAATGAAATGAAGCGAGAAGAGACATTTAGAGAAAAAAGAGTAAAAAGAAATGAACAAAGCCTCCAAAAAACATGGGATGATGTGAAAAGACCAAATCTATGTCTGATTGTTGTACCTGAAAGTGACGAGAATGGAACCAAGTTGGAAAACACTCTGCAAGATATTATCCAGGAGAACTTCCCCAACCTAGCAAGGCAGGCCAACATTTAAATTCAGGAAATACACAGAATGCCACAAAGACACTCCTTGAGAAGAGCAACTCCAAGACACATAATTGTCAGATTCACCAAAGTTGAAATGAAGGAAAAAATGTTAAGGGCAGCCAAAGAGAAAGGTCAGGTTACCCACAAAGGGAAGCCCATCAGACTAACAGTGGATCTACTCATCTACAAAGAACTCAAACAAATTTACAAGAAAAAAATAACCCCAACAAAAAGTGGGCAAAGTATTTGGACAGACACTTCTCAAAAGAAGACATTTATGCAGCCAAGAGACACATGAAAAAATGCTCATCATCACTGGCTATCAGAGAAATGCAAATCAAAACCACAATGAGATACCATCTCACACTAGTTAGAATGGCGATCATTAAAAAGTCAGGAAACAACAGGTGCTGGAGAGGATGTGGAGAAATAGGAACACTTTTACACTGTTGGTGGGAATATAAACTAGTTCAACCATTGTGGAAGACAGTGTGGCAATTCCTCAAGGATCTAGAACTAGAAATACCATTTGACCCAGTCATTCCATTACTGGGTATATACCCAAAGGATTATAAATCATGCTGCTATAAAGACACATGCACACATATGTTTATTGTGGCACTATTCACAATAGCAAAGACTTGGAACCAACCCAAATGTCCATCAATGACAGACTGGATTAAGAAAATATGGCACATATACACCATGGAATACTATGCAGCCATAAAAAAGGATGAGTTCATGTCCTTTGTAGGGACATGGATGCAGCTGGAAACCATCATTCTCAGCAAACTATCACAAGGACAAAAAACCAAACGCTGCATGTTCTCATTCATAGGTGGGAATTGAACAATGAGAACACTTGGACACAGGAAGGGTAACATGACACACCAGGACCTGTTGTGGGGTGGGGGGTAGGGGGAGGGATAGCATTAGGAGATATACCTAATGTAAATGACGAGTTAATGGGTGCAGCACACCAACATGGCACATGTATACATATGTAACAAACCTGCACGTTGTGCACATGTACCCTAGAACTTGAAGTATAATAAAAAATAAAAATAAAAACAAAATAAAGGGAAAGTGGCCACTGTCCCAACCTGCCAGGGGTTTGGGAAGCACTCTTAGTTTGCCAAGCATTCACTTATCCACACTTTGCTGCCTAGACCTGGCAACCCTTCTTAGGCTAGACAGGGCCACTCATGCTGGATCTTAATCACCCATGACCCAAGTGTCATAGTGCAGAGCTTTCCTTCTGAGGCTTAACTGACCAGTGTGACAAGAACCCTGAAACACCTAATGCACGTAAGGACTCTAGGTCCATGGTCCCCAACCTTTCTGGCACCAGGGACCGGTTTCATGGGAGACAGGTTTTCCACATGTGTTAGCGGGGATGGTTTTGGGATGAAACTGTTCTATCTTGGATCATCAGGCAGCAGACTCCTTTCACAAGGAGCGTGCAAACTAGATTCCTTGCCTGTGTAATTCACAGGGGTTTGTGTTCCTAGAGAAATCTAATGCTGCCACTGATCTGACAGGAGGTGGAGTGTAGGCGGTAATGAGGCTGGATGGCTACTCACCTCCTGCTATGGGGCTGGGTTCCTAACAGGCCATGAACCAGTACTGGTCTGCGGCCCGGGGATCAGGGACCCTCCTGCTCTAGGTCATGAACCATTTCTCTCCCTCTTGATTTTTCCTGTACTAGCACTCGCTTTCATGTTTCCTTCTTTATTCTAGGTAAAGCAAGAGAATGCTGGACAGGTAGCTAGAAGACTTGAGTTCTTATAGGCTGGCCTTTCTCTGCCAGTAACCAGCTGTGACCTCTGGCAAATCACTCAGCCTCTTTTACCTCAGTTTCCCTTTCTGTAAAACCAGCTAGTCTCTGCAGTCTAAACCTTCAGTAGTTCTATAATGACTATGCTTTTCTTAAGGAGTCATTTTTTCCCTCCTACTTTCTACCTGCTGCCTTGCAATACAGTTTTTAAAATTCCAGTCCAGACTTTAACACTGTGTTCTGTTTTCCCCTCTTCTCCTTTGGCAGCCAAGTAAATTGGTTACAGTTGTCATTTAGAATGCGGTAATCTTTCATGACTAACCATTTCCTCTCTCAGAGATGCCACTTCATCTAGCTGCTGTAGCTCGGATTTCTTCCTCACAGATAAGAGGATGGATGGAGGTTGCTCTTGATACAGGAAATAGAAGTCGGAGTAGGAGGTAAAGTTCCACTGTAGGGGGAAAATGTCCACCTGTTAGAGACAGAAAACAACTGGGGTGCAAAGGGCCAGCTGTCCATGTTCTATGGGTGAAAATTCCCGGCAGATTTTTTCTGTATTTTTGGCTCTGAATATTATACACTGAACATAGAGTCTTGTCCTGGAATCTGATAGTTCTCTTAAACACTGGACAAGTGAATATATTCCAAAGAGATCATGAGGCCACAGGTATTGTATTCTGAGGTCCCAAGAAGTTGACGAATCTTCTCTTCTGAAGGCGAATATTTTACCAGCATGAGCTACCTAGAAAACTTCAAATTTGAAAATCTCCAAAATGCGTATGATTTTGATGGCAAGAGTTATTAGAGGCAAGTAGAAAATGCTGTTCAACTGTGATCATGACACTTTCACCAACTTATGGCTCCTTAGCTCTGGGACTGGCAGAAGAACCCAGTGTTGGGCTGAAAGGGGAGCCCTTCCGGGCTGATGGATCTCTTTGCCCTAAGTGCTGTTCTCACACTGCCGGTGTTTGAATCGTCTTGGGGATTGGGGTTATTTGTTAGAAATGCACATTCTTGCATCCCACCTCAGACCCTGCATTTGAATGTAGCTGAAACATACTGAAGTTACAGAATCATTGCTTTTGGCTGAAAACCTAGAAAACTTGTAATGACTTTCTGTGGACCCCACCTCTCTGCTTAACCTTTTTGGGGTTTTTAGTTCTAGATCTAAGGCCCTCCCCTCTCTAAAATGCAAAATTTGACACTGAGCTAAAGATCAAAACATAGAAAGCATTATCTAGAAATTATTTATTCCTTTAAAAAGAGTTTATTTAACCATGCAATAGGATAACTGTCAAACAATATTTTATGCTACTTAGAGTTGTACAGATAGGTGCATAACATTGAATAGGTTTGTTGAAGTATAATGTACCTACCACAAAAATTCACCCATTTAAAGCATAGTTTTTAGTGTATTCACACAATTGTGCAACGTGACCACAATCTAACTTTAGAATATCTTAATTACCCCCCCCTCAAAAAAAACCTGTATCCATTGGCAGTCACTTTTCATTCCACTCACTTCAAGGCCTAGGCAACCACTGATCTGCCTTCTATTTCTATAGATTTGCCTATTCTGGACATTTTGTGTAAGTGGAATCATGTAACATATGGCCTTGTGCGATCAACTTCTTTCAGTTAGCATGTTTTCAAGATTCATCCATGTTGCAGCACTAGTACTTCATTTCTCTTTATTGCCAAATAAATATTTATTGTACATTGTATATAGCCATACCCCCTTTTCCATTTGTTAGTTGGTGGACATTAGGGTTGTTTTAACCTTTTGGCTATTAGGAGTAATGCTGCCATAAGCATTTGTGTACAAGTGTACAAGTTTTATGGGGCTACATGTTCACACATTTCCATTTCTCTTGACTATATATACCTAGGAGTGGAATTTTTGGGTGATATGGTAACTCTGTATAACATTTCAAGAAACTGCCACACTGTTTTGCAAGGTAGCTGTACCACTTTACATTCCCACTAGCAATGCATAGACTTCCAGTTTTCTACATCCTCATCAATACTTCTTACTCTCTGTCATTTTGATTACGGTCACTATTGGGTGTGAAGTGGTATCTTACTGTGGTTCTGGTTTTCATTTTCTTACTGACTGATGACGTTGAGCAAGATGTCTTTTTGTGTTCTTAGTCATTTGTATTTACTCCGTGAAGAAATGTCTATTCAAATGTCTATTCTCTGGGTTGTCTTTTCATTCTCTTAATAGTGTCCTTTGAAGCACAAAAGTTTTAGATGTTTATGAAGTCAAATTTATCAATTTGTTTCTTTTGTTGCTTGCGTTTTTGGTGTCTCATATAAGAAACATTGCCTAACTGAAAATTGCGAACATCTATTCCTATTTTCTTCCAAGAGTTTTATGATTTTAGTTCTTAGACATTTAGCATTACAATCCATTTTGAATTAGTTTTTGCATATGTTGTGGTGTTGGGGTACAGTTTATTTTCTTCTTTATGTATGTGGTATCCAGTTGTCCCAACACTTTTTCTTAAAAAGTCTTATTCTTTCCCCATTGAATTCTTGGCACACTTGTTGAAAATATATTGACCATAAATGTAAGGGTTTATTTCTGTACTCTTAATTCTATTTCTTTTATCTGTGTGATTTATATGAAGTACTATATGTACATATTTTTGTATGTATATATGTGTGTGTATAAATACGTGTGTGTGTGTGTATATATATGCACACATGAATCTTAAAATTGCTTTTCCTTTGTCCTCAATTTAGGTGATTAGGGAAATGGGCAAGTTGATAGGTAGGAATTAAAGACGTGAACTACGCCAGGAGACTTGACCGTGAAGTCCCTCCTGCGTCAACTGAGCCCGTTTGTCAGGGATACAAAAGGGTAAGCCGCAGAACGATTGGTTTGCTGTGGGGTTTTATTCTTTTTCTCTCCCTCCCTGAAATGGAATGCTTTTCAGAGTGTTTTGGAGTGGGGTGCATTTTACATATCTCTGGTCCTTGGCTTAGCCCTGACAGTGAGGTCTTGGCTAAGACACGTAATGAGTTCTGAATGCCCCCCTCCTCACTCTTAAGCAGCTGATTTTTCTAAGTTGTTTCGCTTCGTGGTATATAAAAAGCCTAGTCATGTGATCTTCATAATGTTTCTTGGTTATTTTAATTTTTAATGGGCAAAAATGCCTGACAGAAAAAAAAGAAAAACCCAAGACTTTGCTGTGACACAGTGCGCTTCTGTCTTGTGGACCTAGTTGGAGAGACTGCCTTACCTTGAGAGGTTTTTTTTTTTTGCGATGATGTCTTACTCTGTCGTCCAGGCTGGAGTGCAGTGGCGCGATCTCGGCTCATTGCAAGCTCTGCCTCCCGGCTTCACGCCATTCTCCTGCCTTAGCCTCCTAAGTAGCTGGGACTACATACAGGTGCCCGCCACCACGCCTGGGTAATTTTTGTATTTTTTGTAGAGACAGGTTTCACCGTGTTGGCCAGATGGTCTTGATCTCTTGACCCTCGTGATCCACCCGCCTCGGCCTCCCAAAGTGCTGGGATTACAGGCATGAACCACTGTGCCTGGCCTACCTTGAGAGCTTTTAGCTACAGATAAAGAGCTAAAACTTCTTGTGAAAATGTCTTAATTTTATTCTTGGGTCCATGGGAATTTAGAAATATAGGCTTTTAATTGTTCACAGCTGGTGCATGAATAGAGCGGCAATAATAATTAGGAATAATATGGTTCACCTCCTAAGCTGTTAGTTTTAATCCATTGAATTTTTTTGATCAGAAGTCTGGCACAGTCTTCAAGTGAGACCATTTGGAGGAGGGTCATCCTAGGTTTCAGTCAAGAAGTGTGCATGTCTGTCTTGTCCTGCTAATTTGTTACAATGATTTCTATGGTTTGATTTTAATGTTTTCCATCTAAAAACACACATGCAAATCCAGCCCACACTCAACAAAATCCATCCAGACACTCCCACTACAGAGCCCTTGAGTGACAGTTTCCTGTATCTAAGTTAGAGGGAGCTTGCAGCCTCTCCTGCAGCCCTCTGCAGTGGCAGGAGCCTTGCTAGGGGAGAGAGGGAGTTTGCTCTAAGTCTCTTGTGAATGGAGGCCGACCCAGAGTGTCCAGAGTGCGGTGCTCGCTCTAATTCCCCAGAGAGTAGTCTTGGAAATCATAAAGCTGATTTAGAAAGTTATTTATTCCCTGCCCCTCCCCCCACATTATTTTTTGTAAAATCCTCAAACTTCAAACTATTAGTACAATTTATTAGTGATGTTTACTTTTCATCATTTCTTAATATTTCATGATACAGCAATTTTTCAAAATGTTTCAGAAATATTTAGTAGAGAATAAGGATTTAAAAAGGAATGTGTTCTTGAAGAGTGATCTGGTTGGAGGTTGTTTTCTGGGAAAGTTTAACAAAATAGATGTCTTAGGAGAACACATCATAATATCAGATTATTTAGTGAAACTTCTTTTAGATAATCTGGGGAGAAAAAAATCCTAAATTTACACTTAAGGGGTAAAGAAAAATTAAATCCCAATTTAATTATTTTTTTCGAAGTAGTATAAAGTTTTTTTTTTCTTTTGAGACAGAGTCTAGCTCTGTCACCTGGCTGGAGTGTAGTGGCGCAATCTCTCCACCTCCTGGGTTCAAGCAATTCTCGCGCCTCAACCTCCCGTAGCTGGGATTACAGGTGCGCACCTCCATGCCCGGCTCAGATTTTGTATTTTAGTAGAGACAGGGTTTGTTGGCGAAGCTGGTCTCGAACTCCTGACCTCAAGTGATCCGCCCACCTCAGCCTCGCAGAGTGCTGGGATTACAGGCGCGAGCCACCACGCTTGGCCTTAGAAGTAGTAGTATAAAATTGATATCAACAAGTTGATAGCTTCTTATAATTTATGCTGCCCACTAATTTAGTAAATAGTTGTTACCTGTAACTAAATGATTTCTCATAACATGTCTTCTTCACCTTTCTCGCGGAACTTCCTGGAACAAGATGACTTTTGCTGGGTAGAGCTGATATAAGAATCCAGCCAATAAAACTTTGTAGTGACAACTTTTTACTTTTAAAAGTATATATTGTGAAAAGCTCTCTTGTATCTACAAATAGAATCCATTTTAC
The DNA here is from genome assembly GCF_047675955.1 of Chlorocebus sabaeus. Taxonomy (NCBI): domain Eukaryota; kingdom Metazoa; phylum Chordata; class Mammalia; order Primates; family Cercopithecidae; genus Chlorocebus; species Chlorocebus sabaeus. Next base: position 100,300,217 of record NC_132911.1, read on the forward strand.
TAAAGCTAGGGTGTTAGTCACATTATATTTCCAAGAAAACACAGTATAATTGTCACTTTCGAGGGCCATTGAAAGTAGAGAAAAGTGGTGACTTTATGGAAACACCAGATTAGTATTAGAAATTAGCGTGAGATCTATACATTTAGCAGTTTCTAAAGGTGATTTCTGCTGCTTCACTTACTCTGTTTCCTGAAGTATTGCTTGTCAAAGTGATTAGAGGAGCAGTAATAATTCATTAATAGGGAGTCTTACTGCCTTTTCCCTTCCAGAGCCCCTCCTCACCTCCCAAGCTGTTTATATGTGATGTTCAGCTTGTGGACGGGGTGTGTGCTTATGTTTTAAGTATTTGCTTCTGGAGAGCTAGCTAGAAAAAGCAAAACAGAAAAACCCATCGGCGTTTTGAGAGTTGAATCCACAAGAAGATGTTGTTTGCAATGTGCGCAAAACATAAGGTCCAAACAGCCGGAACAGGCCTGGTGCCAGGCAATTTCACTGAGAGAGAAAGAGGAGGTCTGATGCGGTTCTCTAAGGATTAGCTACAACTCAGCAGCTGCTGTCTGAGTTTGATTATGCACATCCTGAGACCTGCATTAACCCTTGGGCCCCTGGGGAACCTCAGGGCTGTCTTCTAAACAAAGGACTCTTCCCCTGGACACCCAGGGGCAAAAGCCAAAACAATATGGAGGTTAAGAGAAGGCAGAGCTCGGGGAGACTGGATTTGAGAGAACAATCTAGGAAGGAAACTGATTGTAGAATATCGGAACTGCAAGTGCCTTTTAAGACCCGTTGATTTTATTGATCAAGAAGCAGAGGCTCAGAGAAGTGACTTACCCAAGGAGAATCAGTCAAAACTGAAGTCTGGGTGTCTTCATTCCCAGCTAAGCTGTTTCATGCAGCACCATATCCCTAATGGGATGATTTTCACATTCCTATAAATAATATGTTGTGCATTTTTGAAAACTGCGCTGAGAGGAAACCAAAAGCATTTTTGAATTATGTGTTAATCACTTTTTATAGACTGTCTAGGGATATTCAGATTTTTCTTTCAAATAGCATTTTATCAGTGTGTAAATCTTAATAAGTGACAGGCAAATAGATCATTCTAGTACATACCATGTATGATTCTTAAAGGCATAACAGGCATCCTGGGAAGGTGTTAGGAGGGAAAGCTTGGATCTAGGGAGACTGCTCTGAAAACAAGGAAGGATGTTTATGGAACGAACTCTTTTGTTCAACCATGGCGATGTCTGGATCAGGGCAGCCTTGGAGGATTTATAGCCTCCAGTCTGGAGAAGGTAGGTGGGCTCACATTATCTATGTTGGAAGAAAGTGTGTGGGGTCTTTGAGCCTAAGGCTGTCAAGGTAACAAAAGACTCTGTCAAAAAAATATGTCTATTTAGAGTTCTTTGAGAGTATATGTTGCTATTTATTTCACATCTGTGTCGGGTAGTGAGCATTTTCCTTGCTTTGTGGTTGTAACAAGATCCTCAGCTTTCTTCCTTTTAAAGGTTGGGGAGCTAATTTCTTGTAGGAAATAACACATTAAATCCAAGCATGTCACTAAAACATGTGCGCTTTCTCTTTTTGCTCAATTAAAAGATTGAGCTGTTCACGTTTTGTTTGATATGGGAGTGCTTACTGAATGTTGCCAACCTAAAGCATTTTGAGTAACCAAGAGAAAAATCAGGATGGCCTAATTCACTAAAATTCTAAGTAGATTTGGGATGTATTTTTATACTTTTTCATCATGAGATTTTAAATTGCTTTAATTTTAAAGGTTGAGTGTGAGCTGAGTGTGTGTCTTTTTCTGTAGTCCCACCATCCTTTTTGCAAAACTCAAGTGAAAATTATTCATTTAGGATGCCCTATTGAGATATAGTGGAATATCTTTGCATTTATTCTTTTTCTAGGATTTTGGTTATATCTATAGCTGTAATAAAGGGGTAAAGGAAGGCTTGGAGTGCATGGTAGGACAAGAGGTCCCAAGTAGAAAAAAAAAGTCTTGCCTTAGAACTATGCCTTGGGAAATGCTTTTTATTTAGTAACCTAATCAGGACACGCCTGTGTCTGTTTGTTGTTGGATGAGCTTTTGAAGTACTTATTGCCTGAAAGAGAATTTTTCAAGTGGTTACCTAATTTTTTTTTCTCCTCTGGCTGGAGAAAAGTTAGAACAGAAGGGAATGCTGTGTATTATTTTTGTTGTTCTTCACTAAAGACACAGTCTTGGCTGCTTTGGAAAAAGAAGGAAGGTATCAAACGGTGGTTAATCCTTTCCTCCATTTTGTCCCCAGTTGCTTGCAGTGTCTCTTCAGCCTACTGAGAAGCACTTTCTCAAAGCTATCTCAGTACTGTGATGATATCAGAAGAGTCAACTAAAAGCGATTTTCTCTGTAGACAGTTATTCTAGTTTATGGGATGTATTATAAAACTATTGGGGAAAATTGCCGAACTACTAAGGTAAGGGAAATAGCTTAAGGATCTATGATCCGTATTTGAAATAGTTATTAAGTTATATAATTGGATTTTTAGAGAACAAGATAGAGCAGTTCAGGTTGTAAGGTATAAGATAAATCTGGTACATGAACTGCTTCCAAACTGTCACCCTGACCAGAAGAAGTAACATTCCTCAGGTGGTGGCTTTATCTAGGAAGGGGAAATGTCTATTTCTGGATTAGCTTTACACAAATGAGTGTATAATCCCACCTGCTGCTTTTGCCTGGGGTTGGAATTTTTCCTTTTCACTGCTTGTTACTTGGCGTTGGATGGAAACGTATCCTCCCTTTCAGAGCCAGAAGATTTCTGTGTGAGTCATCAAGAAAAATTTCTCCAAGGAGTTATTAATTTAGTTAGTTGCTCCATAGTAAATGGCTCATGCAACAGTGATAAACTTCTGAATTTGAAATCTTTCTTTAAAATCTTTTTTCCCTTCAAAAAATGCATACAATGGATTGCTGAGCATCTAAAATCTCGCACTGTTCAGCACTGTCATTCTTGGTAATCGCTGTTTTAGAGGATTTGGTGTTGTTCTGCTGCTTAAGCTAAACCACGTTAATACGAAGTTTAAACTTTTGTACTGTGAAAGTAGCTCATGAATCCTTTAGATTTCCTGGAAGGGGAAAGATGAGTGTCTGGTGAATATCTATGAATATCACATATTCGAATGTGTTACTTACTAGTTTTGGTTGAGTGTTAAGGTTGCCTCTAATGGATGGAGTCTCTGCCAGGGGTAGCCCTTGGAGTCCTAGGTGCTATTGGAGAGGAAACCTTTCATTCTCAGCATTCTGGGGGAGATTTACATCTGTAAGCTGGATAAAAATATGTGGAAAGGTGATTAGTTTAATTGGCCCACTATTATAATTATTCAGTAGGAGGTGGCTGTAGGACTGCTATTATAGCCCAAAATGCCTGGTAGGAAGAGGCGGAGACTCATTGAAAACAGCAGCAAGGTTGTAAAACGTTGGTTTCAGCGTGCATTTAATAACAGATTACCCTGGTGCTTTAAAGACAGAGGGATGCTTAAGTATTTGGTGCAAGAATCCATTCAAAAAAAGACGTGGATTTTTTTTCAAAGATAATTATGGGAAATTCTACTAATGATTTCTTTTCCTTTAAAATGTCATACAGGGGAATAGGATTTAGGTAGGTGTAAATTTGCTCAACATGTTGGTAACTTTAAGATTATTTCTTGTGTAGTTGTTGCCACAGACACTCAGGGTGGCCACAATAGTGGTGTTGTTTTAGGCTTCTATCAAAAAAGAAGTCCAGTCCAGGGTAATCTTGTAAAGTGGAGTATTTTTCTTTCACATCAAAGGGCAAGGAATGTTTTACAGACAGTGAGCTAAGAAGTAGGGCGCAGACGTTTCAGTACTTGCGTTGGGAAACTATGTGTGGAATGTCATAGTTCATATACCAGAGACCCCGAAGTGAATCCAGGTGCCTGCACGGTGCTAACTTTTCCTGGAGTAAGATGACTGTAGGCAGAAATTGCAGCCAGATGAACCTAAAATAAAATTGATGACTTTATTGTACATTCTTTTCATGAGATTTAACTTCTTAATGTGCACATACATCACTCTGGGGATGTCATTATCATGGCTGACCTTTTGTTTGGGGGAGCTGCTGCTCGCTGTCTGTGCAGCTCCAATCAGCTCGGCTCTGATTACTGCCCACATCTGTTGAGCGTGAGAGAGAGATTTTGAAAAATCTCAAGCACACTGACAACTGGTTAGAAAGATTTAATTAAAACCGGTCAGAACTAATTTCAGTTATATATTCCAGTTTAGGGTATCAACTCTTCTGGTTTCAAAAGTGGAAGTTATGACTTCCTAAAAGTTGTTGTTGAAGGCAGCATGAGGAAATCTCCTTGGGCAAGGCAGTGGGTTTCTTTGTCTTAGCTCCTCTACTGCTACCTGGGGTTAATGATTGCACGGTGGCTGGAATAATGAACCAGTGCTGGAAAGCTTATTATCAGCATGCTCAAGTCATATTTAGAAATCATTCCTCCTCCTTTTTTCTCCTTTTCAGTACAAGTCAGAGCACTGCTGTGGTTCCACCTAATAAATACTGCTGGCTTCATTGGGCTGTTTAATGAGACCTCATATAGTATCATTTGTGCACTTTAGTGGGTGGTTCCTATTTATAGTTTTGTGTAGTTTACTGCTCAATCTTGGGAAGATGTGGGGTTTGAGGGTTTATCAGTTACACTTTTTTGTGGAACCAGTTTGAGTGAGACAAGACTGGCCATTATTTATCAGGTTACATGGATCTCCATATGAGCTATGAAGATACTGGAGTAATTGGGCCACAATAATGTAAAATCGTAGTCTGTACTTCAGCTCATTCCAGAGGAATGATTGGAAGCCCGGCTCTCCCTCTCTTCTGCATGCAAACCTCAGGGGTGATTTCAACCTGTGCCCAGGTGTTCTTGAAATGTTCAAGGCTGTCCGTTCCCCCTCTGTGGTGAGGCTTCCGGTCGATGTGTGACCCCACTTAGGGCAGGAACTGCACTGTCTTGATCCTAGCTGTCCTGGAGAAGCTTCTGTGCCTGGCCTTGAGAAACCATCCCCCTTGGTGCTGCTTAGTCTCCTTTCTGTTCCTCTTCTAACAGCTGCCTCCCACCTGTGCTCACTTCCACCTGCAGGCCTTGTTTTCCAGTGGCACTGGAATACCATGCTGAGGTCACTGGACAAGTTCCTCATCAGAGCCCCCTTCCCGTTGGAGTGAGGCCACACCTCATCCTGCCTGGGCTTACTTTGTGAGTTGCTTGGGGGCATGGAGAAGCCTCTTGCCCTTGGTGCTTTATGTGAGGTCCAGTTCCTCCAGTGTTTGCCATCTTCTTTAGAGCTCTCTGGTGACAAAACCTTCCTCATCTGGTCTACCCTCCAGGCAGGTGAGTTGAACTCACACTGGTGCTCAGAAAGGTTAAAGAACGTGTCCAAAATGTTACCTTACTGGCAAACTGCATTCCCAAGTCTTTATGGATCTCCGAGGGCATCTCTTAAATTGTTGGAGTTTTCTTTTCCTGGGAAAAACACTGCTTGGGTCTCAGTTTCTCTACATATAAAATTAGAATAAGACAATAAATTCATGTAATTGAAAGGAGAGGTTTCAGGAAGAAAACTAAGATAATGAAAGCCTCCAGAAAAGGGTCTGGGACGACATTATTTACAGAGTACTTTCCACTCGTCAGGGTGGAGCCGCACAGGAACCTCGTGGGGTAGGCATCATTGACCTGTTTCAAAGATGAACAAAGTCAGTCCCAGTGACCTTGAATGGAGGCTTATTAAAGCTAAGCATTCGGCTTGAAGTTTAACCATCAAACGGTAGAGTTAGTCATGGCTTTTGGATGTGCGGGCCAGGCATGTTTTCGCCTTGTGGTTCTTTTCCTGATGTTTCAGTCCTGTGGGCCTCCCCAAAGTGGCTTTGCACCTATTTTTGTTATGGGTGTAAGGAAGTTAGAATTCTGTGAATATGTACTGATTTTGTGTGATTCTGAATTTAAACATAGCCCTCTATAAAGCTAATACTTAGTTTTATTGTGATGAAGCATCCAAAATAGTTTCACATAGGAAAAAGGAAAAAATGAGAATTTTACATGCTTGACATACCAAGCTGATCTCCTTAAAGCGGTTGTAAAAACCACCCAGTTGTTATACGATTGTTTGTTTCTTGTTTCTTGTTATGTAGCATATTTCCAGTAAGCGGAGTGACCAAATATTTTATAGTTACAGAAACTTCTTCTCTTCTTCCTTGAAGTTTAAAAAAGTAGATGAAGCATCTGCCTACTTTCAAGGAGGCAAGGAGATAGAAGATTTTTTCCAGATTGCAGGAAGGCCAACACAGGTTGTACCCAGGGAACTATGGAAACCACTGTTGAGGCGGAAGGAATTGAGTGCAGATTAAAGAATCAAGCTAGTAAAAGTGAAAAGAGGCCTTTTTTTGTTGTTGTTGGACAGTTTTGAAGGGACTTCATAAATACTTGGTGTACTCCTCAAAGACCAAGCATTGAAGGGTCAAGTCAGGGAACTAAAAGTTGGATTCTGTGTTGACCCCTGTGTAGCTGTGGCCAGGGCTCCTGATTTTCGCCTGACCATCCACTGGTAGAACTAGGCCAGTGATGCTGCTTTCTGGTGCAGAGAAGGCTCGGACCTGCAGGGCAGTTACGAAGCCTGGCCACTGGTGTGGAGCAGACAGGCAGGTAGCCTCTAGGGAGGTGGTAGCTCTGTACAACAGTCTGTTCCCGATGTCTGGGTGACTCTTGTTCCCAATACTTGGCTCTTTTTTTGGATGTCAGAGTCATATTCTTCGTTCTCCATGTCTCCTGCTGATTTTTGGCATTGACCCATCCAGGATTTATTTCAGCAGCTAGCATGGTGCCTGACCTATCCATAGTAGGTGTTTAGTAAATACTGCACGCCACAGGGGGAAGAGGGCAGGCACGTTCTGCCTATTGACGTGGTGGGAAGAGAGACCGTGCTTAGGGACAGGTTTGGGAGCTTCATTATTTCCGCCTTGAGAGTGTTTGAATGCACCCTATTTTGCTATAGGGGAAACTGCAATAACACAAATCCCACTCGAATCATTCTTTCTTCCATCGCCCCTGCCCTTATCACTGCTCTTGTAAGACAGACATCCTAGGAGACTCCTAATCGTCTCCCTGCCTCTGGTGGGTGCGTGACACTGATTTAGTTTCCACTTGCACAGTTCTCTCTCTCCCTAAGACAGAATGTGATCACGTCACTCTCCTACTTAAATGCCCGTCAGTGGCTCCCCAGTGCCTTACTGCTGTGGCACACAGAACCCTACGTGATATGGTCCTGCGTGCTCTGCAGCGGCAAGTCCCAGGGCCTCTGTGTGCAGACTGTTCAAGGGGGTCTCATGACCTACCAGTCCGAGTTAGACTTGTTGGGTCTTAAAACCAAGATACTTGGAGTTGGGTCTTCAAATGAACTGGGAATCAACATATTTGGGATGGATCTGTAGGGTGCATTTTAAAAAAAGGCACTGAATGTTTGGAATGGAGTACAACAATTAATGTTAAGTCACCAGAGGAAATTGAGGTATTAAGGGATCTGTGCATATAGTTTTCAAAAATCAATTAAACAAAAGCCTGTTTTTTAACTGATTCTATAGTTCATTTGGAGGACTATGTATATTACATGTATATCATACATCTGCATGTGTGATATGTTAATTTAGAATAAAAAATGAAGCAGAAACTTCTACCTGATGTTAAAACACATTATAAAGTGATGATGATAAAGGATGATGATGTGGGCATAAAAACAGGCAAATAATCCAACAAAATAGCACTTTTCAAAACTTTTTTTAGTGTATGGAATAACTTAATTATAAGTCATTGGGGAAGGAACAGATTATTTGATAAAGGGGGTTGTGAAATTGGGTATTTAAAAAAAATCTATTTATATCTTTGCTTTTGTAACACACCAAAATATCTTTTATATGGATTGGATTTAAATATATATATTTAAAACTCTAAGCTAGAAAAAAAATGTGGAGAAAATTTGATCTCTGAGAAAGAGGATTTTTTTTTTAAGCCTAAAAGCCAGAAACTCTAAGTGATTGCTCAACTTAAGTACATAACAGTATTCATTTTACTGAAGAATTACAAATAACTAATAATGCTCACTAGAAAAATGTCAAAAGAAAATGAAAACACACGGTATTCATTGTCCTCTCATAAAATTAAGAAAGATTTAGAAAATGTAATATATTCAGTTCTCATAAAAATATGGCTAGACACTTTCTAGAAGGAAAAATGTTAAAATAAATTCCAAAGAAAAAATTTTGTAAATGGTTTGGATTTTACATATGCTCGGGAAACTTACTATTTAAATACTAGAGTTAATTATTTCAAAATAAAGAGTCTTTTTAACTTTACTTTCATAATGTTGGTTTTTAATATTTGTTTGATTTTAAACAACCTTTTAGCCTTTGGGCTGTCCAAAATTATGAATTATATGTCTATAATTTACTATTGTTAATCATACAGTTCTCCATATAATAAATGACAGAGAGATAAACTGGAACAATGTGCCTTATGAAGGGGATTTATGATCCTTAATGGCCCAGAAGACGACTATAATGAGGCATTTTAGGTAACAGAGAAGTCGTATAGGGTTTCAGTTTCTGAAGTGCTTAAATTGTGATTCATAGTGTGACTTTGAACAGGCTACTTTACCTCTGTTGGTCTCAGTGTATTCATCTGTGAAATAGGAGGGTTGGGTTAGATCAGTTTCCCAGCTGAGATGCCCTGGCACAGCTGTGCCAAAATTCTGATGCTCCTTGGCCCTCAAGACAGCTGGACAGAACTGGGGTGGAGGCCCTAGGTCAGTTACTTCCACCTGAGGGCAGCCATTTGTTTTCCCCAAGGAAAATAGTACCACAAATCACTTCCAGTGCACTCTTAGATAATGAGTTGTCTTACTCTTAAATTCAAGAGGTGAGAGCTATGTGAAAGAGGAGATAATTTTGGACATCGCAGTGAACCACTCATCCTTGCCAATCAATATTCGATAGGTATGTTAACAAATGAATGGAAGAAAACACATCACATGTTATTAGTAATTATCTCTGGTGATTGACTTACAGGTAATTTTTATTTCCTTATTTATAATATTCTGCCTCATTCAAATTTACTGTTAAGAATTTAAGTTTAAATAGGAAAAGTGGTTTAAAACAAATCCCAACCTGTACCCATTTTTATATTTCAAAACTCCCTGAGTACAAGTGATGGCTGTGGCTATCAAGTTAAGACTCTAACAAAAATAAAAAAAGACTCTAAAAAAAAACCATCAAACATGGGCCCATTTCATATTATGGAAATATCCTGGGACATTTTCATTCCCAGGTTTCTTGCTCAGTGCTTACTTTCAAGGCTGGTTTCAGGTGTGAGGAAGAACCTTTGAGCAGAAAGCCTGTTTGTAGAGTGAGTGAGTAGCCTTCTTCCTTGGGGTGGCTGATCCCAAAAGTCTTCTCTCCATCTCCCTCCTTCAATGCTTTCTTCCCTTATTTTTCCCCTTCCCTGCGACCCCTGAATTGCTGATAATTCCTTTCCTCCTTTGTTCTTCTCAATCCCCGGGGTGTATATGGTTAGAAATCCCTGGTGCCCACTTAGCTGAGTCACAGAGATTCCATTTTTAACTTGTCCCTCATATGCCAGCCCGTCTAATTCCTTAGGCATTACTGCCTTCCCCCTCCCAGCTTTATTCTGCTTATTTACATCTTTCTGGGAATGACGTACCTCAAACTTTCCAACCTATTAGTTTAAACCAGATTTAGTGGCGGTGGGGGGAAGTAGACTTTCTCTGCCCTTTGGTTGTGCTGTACTTCGAGATAAACACTATATACGTTAAAGGTGTTTAAATGACGTTTTCTCTGACTTCCTAAAGGGGTTACTTTTTATTGACTCCTAACATTTTAATTCTCTGAATTGTGATTGTTTTGTCTAAATCATGGGGTGGAGTGCATATGGGGAATTAGAAAACTAATTGTCATAACCTTTGAGCAGTATTTTGGAATTAGATTAATAGCTGTGTTAATATGCTATAACATAATTACTTATAAAAATCAGAATATACCACCACCTTGTTAGTATTAACACTGTGCTAGACGGCGCTGTGGCTCACGCCTGTAATCCCAGCACTTTGGGAGGCCGAGGCGGGTGCATCACCTGAGATCAGGAGTTCAAGAGCAGCCTGGCCAACATGGTGAAACCCCGTCTCTACTAAAAATATAAAAATTAGCTGGGTGTGTTAGTGGGTGCCTGTAATCCCAGCTAGTTGGGAGGCTGAGGCAGGAGAATTTCTGGAACCTAGAAGGCAGAGGTTGCAGTGAGTCGAGATCATACCATTGCACTCTGGCCTGGGAGACAGAGCGAGACTCCGTCTAAAATGAAACAAAACAAAACAAAACTGTGCTAGAGGTTATTTTGTGTATATAACATTTTAGGGCCTTACAGTGTACCTTAACTTTCTGAGCATAGATAACAAATGAAGATAATAAGAAATACTGTTTTATATTGTTTATAAAGCACTGTGCTCTACATTGCAGTTTATAGAACCACATAACAGTTGGCCATGGGCAGTATCTGAGGAAGCCTTACAATCTCAGGAAGACTGACAGAATGGCAGAGCTAAAACGGACCTCAGGGTCATCTAATTGAGTGTTTCCCAGCCATTTTCACATTATGGCACACATTGAAAAGGTGCACAGCACACCCTGGGGAAACAAATGACTGCTCTTGGCTGGAGGTGGTGGATCTGAGGCCTCCAGCCTAGGCTGTGCCCAGCTCCCCTGAGGGCTGATGGGCATCAGAATCTTGGCACAGCTGTCCTAGGGCATTCCCGTTGGGAACTGTCATCTAACCCAACCCTGCCATTTTACAGATGAGACACATCTGTATTTACATATCGAGACACAGAGAGGTAAAATAGGTTGTTCAAGGTTACACAGCAAATTAGTGACATTATGATAAATATAATTTGAGCATTTCAGAAACTGGAGTTTAACATAACTTCTCTTTTACATTGCAAGCCTGTTATGTTATTCTTACAGCATGCTGAACCATAACACTTTTATAGGGCATGTTTTCCCAAAAGGTTTCTGCCATATTGTATGTGAAGAAGTATGACTAATATTACTAAATTATAGATACATCTCTTTTGGACAACCTAAAGAATAAAAGTCTCTTTTAAACCCCAAATTCAAGTTAAAAATTAAGGTTATGAAGCTAAAACTAGTCTAACATATGTAAAAACAATAAAACGATTTAAAAATATTTTATTTGCACAAAGAATGTACTCAGGCTATGAAACTTTTATGCTGGCGGTTGCCTCACTTTAAAAAAGTCAAGAGAGAAAGGTAAGATGGAAAAGAAAATTAAAATTGTAAGCATTTTAATGACTCACCACTACCTCCATCCTTAGATCTCTTAGCTGTCAACTATTTAAACCCTTTAAGAATATTAGGAAACCATGGTTACTTGGCATGGTTTTATAATTCTGTTCTGGTTACCTCCAAATTCTCCTTCAACCCCATGGTGATTCAGATTCTCATGTAATGGGGGCTTGGTTCAGCCTTATATACATTTATGTATGTGCCAGCCAAGATATACATGGGAACATGGCATCTCATCTTCAGGTCTTTGAACCACAACATTTATGTGCCAATTCAGGACAGTTTATGGCACTAGGTTTGTAACATCAGATTGACTGGTTCCACCATGACCTCAAGATGGTAGTTGTAGACTAGCGACACCTTCCATTGATAGCTGGTTGATCTTAGAGAAGTTCTATAATCTCTTTTTTTGCCTCCGTTTTTTGTGAAGTGGAGGACAGACTACCTACCTGCTAGGATTGTTGTATGGATTAAATGCATTAGTTAATGCAAAGTCTTAAGAACAACACCCAGTACATGCAGAAATAAATATGATAAATAACTACAGTGAATGTGGGCCGTTTTCTTCACCATTATTAGTAATAGCTGCCATGAGTTGTCATTGAATAGGGAGCAGTAAGGGGGCCTCCAGGTATAAACAAGACCCACTCTGCTTTGTCAGTCTCAGGTTTTATAAAAATAGTCGTCTCCTGAGTTCTTGGGGCATCAAGGAATAGGATTATTATTACCAGATGCCCCTGAGTCTCTGCTTATTGAGGTGTCTTTTTTTTGGTAGGGCTTTCTTTAGGGGAAAAAATAGAAAGTCTGCCTCCAGGGACATGGGTAAAATATTTTTTCCTTAGTTCACATTAAATTCCAGTCATTCTTTTGCAGAAATGTTGTGGAACAGAAGGGAGGGGTAAAGATTCCAACTTTAGACATTAGACTAAGAATGCATGTGATGGGTACCCAGACAGCATGACACTTTTTCAGTTATCACTGCCACCCCCATCCCCCCGAAAAAACACACTGTGAGGGAAAGAGCAGGAGCTGGGAACTCAGACAGGCTGAGTGCAGCCCTTAGCCCCGCTTAATGGCTGAGTACATCCGGGCTGTGCGTTCACCTTCTCTGGTAGGTCTTCTAGGTTTGGAGTCATCTTCTAGAGGTGCTGTAAGCTGGTGTAAGAGACTAGCAAAGTGCCAGCAGCATAGGCCCTGTGCCCTAAATTGCCCACCTTTTTCTGAGTTCATCTTTGCTAAAGGGATTTTTTTTTCTTAAGTGCATACTTTGGGCAATTTCTTACAGTGGCACATTTGAGACTATTTCATGGCAGTGGCTTTTCATTTTCTTTTCTCTTTTCAAGACTCTTGCCCTGTTGCCCAGGGTGGAGTGCAGTGGTGCGATCATAGCTCACTGCAACTTCAGACTACTGGGCTCAAGCGATCCTCCCACCTCAGCCTCCTGAGTAGCCAGGACTATAGGCCCATACCACCATACCTGGCTATTTTTTTTATTTTTTGTAGAGATGAGGGCCCGTCATGTTGCCCAGGCTGATCTCAGACTCCTGGACTCAAGCAGTCTTCCTACCTCGGCCTCCAAGAGTGCTGGGATTCCAGGCGCGAGCCACTGTGCCTGGCCGGCCTTTTCACTTTCTATTAATGGTTCTCAGGCTCATCTCCCGCTGCCTTTCTCCCCCAGGAACATTTTAGCAGCATTCTAAGCTATTTCAGCTCCTTTAGTTTTGTTGCTCATGTCTTTGCTACCCTTGCCTACCATCACAATTCAAAGCCTCACTGTTCTTGCCTTCTCACTGATGGGTTAGTCTTTTTTTCTTCTATCACAAATAGGGTTGCTTGATAAAATATTGGGTACCCAGTTAAGATAGAATTTCAGATAAGTGCCAAATAATTTTATTTATTTATTTATTTTTGAGATAGAGTCTCCCTCTGTAGTCCAGGCTGGAGTATAATGGCGCGATCTCAGCTCACTGCAACCTCCACCCCCCAGGTCCCAGTTCAAGCAGTTCTCCTGCCTCAGCCTCCCGAGTAGCTGGGGTTACAAGCATGTGCCACTGTGCCCAGCTAATTTTTGTATTTTTAGTAGAGATGGGGTTTCATCATGTTGTCCAGGCTGGTCTTGAACTCCTGACATTGTGATCCACCTGCCTTGGCCTCCCAAAGTGCTGGAATTACAGGGGTGAGCTGCTGCGCCCAGCCCCAAATAATTTTTTAGCTTAAGTGTGGCCCATCCACTATTTGAGGTATACTTACACTAAAAATCATTTGTTTATCTGGAATTCAAATTTAACAGAGCATCCTGTATTTTTAAATCTGGACACTCTACAAATATCTGTACCAATTCTCCCGTTATAACGTTTTGCCCACACGGCAGCATGTTTTGGCCAAGAGGAATAAAAGAGGCTTGCTTCTTAGGTATTTCCTAAGGCCCTGTTTTGAAGAACTTGAAGACAAAATGCCAGCAGGTTAATGGGAAGAGATTATGACAACAGAGAGGAAATCCTGTGATTTTAGGGGTTGAGATGTATATCGACTTCAATTTGGGAGATCACTTGGTAAATGTGAGGTGTCTGTATTTTGGGCTGAGTGTCAACTCTGGAAGTAGGTGAAAGTTAAGTTTTATATCCACATGCCATTCCAGCTCTGTTCAAAACTTAGAAAAGTACTGTCTTCCATACCTAATTCACAGTCCTAATGATCAGGTATTAACTGAACAGAACAAAGAAGCCTGCCTTAGAGGATGTCGTGAATGGGTTTTGGGGGTGGAGACTTGAGACACACTATAAAAAGATGGTCAGACCAGTTAAGTATGACAAGAGACAGTTTTATGAAACGTAGAAATGGCTTTTTCATGCAGCTCAAAGGCACGGATGTAGAAAGGGAAAGATCAGAAAGGAACGATTGTGTATGTCAGCCCACTAACATTTATGGGAATGTCCCTGGGGACTACCGAAGTAATCAGATGACATGGACTTGCCCCTCAAGGAATTTAATTTCTGGGTGAGAAATTTGAAAAGAAAGTGGCTTATCCTAGCTTTTCTTTTCTTTTCTTTTCTTTTTTTCCTTTCGTTTCTTTCAAAAATTTTCTCCCAAGAGACAGAAATGGGTCTGCCACAGCTATGGACAGGAATAATCAAGTGAAGGGAGGCAGTGACGTGGGTACTTCCACATAGAGGCTGCACTGTGATGATTCAGGAATATTTCTTGAGTACCTTTAACTTAATTTAATTTTATTTTATTATTTTGAGACAGGGTCTGCCAGGCTGGAGTGCAGTAGTGTGACCTTTGCTCACTATAGCCTCAACCTCTATGGCCCAAAGGATCCTCCCACCTCAGCCTCAACAAGTAGCTGAAACTACAGGTGTGTGCTACCATACCTGGCTAATTTTTGTATTTTTTGCAGATACGGAGTTTTGCCATGTTGCCCAGGCCAATCTCCAACTCCTGGACTCAGGCAATCCCCCTGCCTTGGCCTCCCAAAGTGCTGGGCTTACAGGCATGAACCACTGAGCTGAGTACCTTTTAGGTGGGTTGTCATCAAATTTGAGTGCCTAGCATCGTGTTAGGTGCTGGGATGTAGCAGCAATTAGCAAGGGCGGAGTCTCGGCTCTGTAGAGCTTGTGTGCTGTCATCATAGGTACTTTGAGAAATGCACAGATAGACCAGGTAGGGTAGGGAATTCTGGCCTCTAGGAGCTTCCTTAGGGTTGATCACCTGTGCTTTTCCTTCCGTGGCAATTGGAGACTCAGTCTGCTGTTGGCCAGAATACTGGATAACTGGCAGGTAACTCTGCATTGTTAGGAAGGCTCATCAGACTTTAGGTCCCCTGTTGAGGAGTTTTACATCATAATCTTCAGCAGCTGGTCTAAACTGACTAATGGCGGGCTTCAGTAAAATCAGCCAATCAATTTATCTGTATTATAAAATGATGAAGGCATGCTCCATCCGGCATCAGATAGAGTACCTTCTAATATTGGTGCATTATCAGTACCTTTGTGTGTATGGGGTCTGCTGTAATGAAAAATAGTAGAGCTTCATTCATCCTAATGACATTTTGATCAATTTTAGGGGGCTAAAAAGATTGTACTGTGACAATAAGATTTTTCCTCTTTATCAGAAGAATTTATAAATGGTACAGAAAATGAAAGATGGCTAGTGGTTTTAGCAGTTCTGATTTTTTTTTCTTTTTCTAGAGAAGGGAAAAAAACCCACTCTGATTCTAAAACCCTTTGGAATTTGAACTCTTGCCTGTGTTCTAAAAGTGTCTTGAATTGCTTGGGATCCCAAGCCTGAAGTTTACAGGGTCTCATGGTGTCCAGGTATCTGAGAATAGTCATAAAGTTCTCCGAAAATTCTGAAAACCGTATGCTTCAGGGACACACGTATGCAATGGAGTATTCTTCGATGGCAGCATTTTCTGTTGGGGGAAATAGCAAATCTCAGGCAGTAATGAGGTGTTAGGTCAGAAAACCTGCATAGAAATCAATGACTAGGTGTTCAGAGAAATTAAAAGAAATTAATAACTTTTCTTCTGTATGATTTTTGCTTTGGGATATTTTGGTTATTTTTTACCGGTTTCAGATGCTATTTTAATGAGTATTTTGTAGGCCCATGAATATGAAGGGTAACTTAGATTTTAAAAGATCTTTCTTCTGTTGCTCAAGGACTGATGCACCTTAAAAATACCTGTCAGTTGTGCCTTTAAAATCTTTTTATTGACAAGTGACTCCTGCCTTCAGGCCTAATTGGTTCCTGAATGTTTAGTCTTGAGGTGTGGTCATAACACAAACTCTTACTTCCTGCAGGCTGTGTTATCTGTAAAGCTTATGTTTTTTGTTTGTTTGTTTGTTTGTTTGTTTGTTTTTGAGATGGAGTCTTGCTCTGTCGCCAGGCCGGAGTGCAGTGGCACAGTCTCGGCTCACTGCAAGCTCCGCCTCCCAGGTTCAAGCTATTCTTTTGCCTCAGCCTCCTGAGTAGCTGGGATTACAGGCGCCATCACCAGGCCCGGCTAATATTTGTATTTTTAGTAGAGATGGGGTTTCACCATGTTGGTCAGGCTGGTCTTGAACTCCTGACCTTGTGATCCGTCCTCCTCGGCCTCCCGAAGTGCTGGGATTGAAAGCATGAACCACCTTGCCCAGCCAAAGCTTATGTTATATGTTGGGCTTCCATTCCTGAAAGCCGGTTTTATACTATAAAAATAAAGTCAATATGAAAATGTGTCAAAAATATGAATGTACCTCTTAAATACACATATTTATTAACTATTTCAAACAAAGGTAGTGAAGATAAAAAAAAAAGTTATACTGTAGATGTTACTTTCAGGGAATTTTTTCTGCTGAGGTTGAGTTGACTGAACCTTTTAAAGTCCAATGTCAAGTCTTTCTAAAGCATATAGAGGTGTTTTTTCCCCAGTGTTTCAAGGACTTTCAAATTGTGTTAAAAAAATAGAGTTATCTGCTTTCAATTCTATTGCATATGAAAAGTGTAGAAATGCTGGAAAGTTTGTTAATTGCTAAAAGTTGAAGGGGGACAGTTTCCATGGCAACTTCTTCAGTAACCCATGCTCTGATATTTCAGAAGGATATTCTTTGCTGAGCTGTGAATGCAGTATTAAGAATTCAATCAAATCTTCAGAATGTGAAGAGCAATTGCTAAAGAAAATCATTTGCCCTGTGCACAGTTAGGCCAAACTGCTGGCTGGGTCTGTGCTGTCCGCTATTGAATCAGTCTTACCAGTCCACTAGTAAAGGCATTGCCTTCTGGACATAGTCTTTGGTGAGTCTGATAGCCGTCTGGTTTTGGTCATCCCTGTGAAAATCTTAGGAAAGGCAGTAACAGGTTGAGCTGTCTTTGGTTGAGTTAGATTGATGACAATATCATTAGGATGTATTCCTTTAATCTGTACGTGTTGAGAAATGATTTGTGTGTCTGAAGAAAGTAAACAACATAAATTTAGGCTAAAAGACCACATTTATGCTGTAATAATTTCTGGTTTTCCTTTTAAATAAGGGGACAAACCAGGGACTGGCATTATCTTGCAATAACCAGTACTGAGCATAGAATTTTATGTGTCCATGTCTATGCCTTCATGAATTGTCAGATCCTGCAGACATGACCTGAAAGGGAGATCTTTTATCTCCCATGCGTTCAAAGATGAAACCCATCTACCTGTGAATGAGATGATATAAAAGTATTTTCTTCAAACATTTTTGGGTACTTATATTTTCTTACTGATCTTCTCGACTAGATTTTGTGCTTTATAGGGTTGTGTACATATAAAAGTACTGAAGTATTTATGGATTTTATGATATGTTGACTCTTATTTTCTGGTTGAATTTGTATTTTTAAAAATGATTAAATTATGTTAAAGGAAGAGAAACAATCATCTTGCATTATTGCTAATAGTCAAGTAAACATCAATCTCTAAATCATTGTGTGTTAAGTATAGTACATATTTGCTTGCCTAGCACTATGCCATAGGGATCAAAAGGAAATGTAGGAAATGATGCCTGCATCATTTTAGTTGTTCAGTCTGATTTTATAACCTCTTATTCATGGTTGAAAAGCAATATGACATGAATTTAATTAGGTTTTCACTTAACAAGGCAGTCTACTCTGTTTTTTTCATTCATTCTGTTTTCTCGTGTTAGATGGCATTTCTCATATTTATAGTCTTTGGTCATTCCCCTACCCAGGTTTTCCAAGTTTCTAAGGTGTCATCTCTGGAGCAAGGTATAATTTAACCCTTACCTACCCTTAGGACACCATATGATATAAATTAACTTATCCTGACTTCCATAACCACAGAAGGGAACCTACTTGGGAGCAGGGTCTCACTGTCACCTAGGCTAGTTTTGACCAGTTAACTTGGTTGGGAAAATGGGAACATGTTGACGGAAGAAATCCTTTTAAAACCAGTCAAGCCTCCAGTAAGTTTCAAGGAATAGGAAGAAAAATGTAGTGTGTTCATTATATGAAATCATGAAAATCATCTGTGGTTATGCCTTTCTGATGTTTGTTCAGAATCTCTAGAAGGGGAGAGAAAAGAAAAAAATAGCACCCCCCAGGTACAGCCTTGACAACTATCAGAATTGCACAGGAGGCCAGGCGTGTAATCCCAGCACTTTGGGAGGCCAGGCGTGTAATCCCAGCACTTTGGGAGGCCGAGGTGGGTGGATTGCTTTAGCTTGAGAGTTCAAGACCAGCTTGGGCAACACAGCAAAACCCTGTCTCTACAAAAAAAAAAAAAAAATATATATATATATATATATATATATATATATATAAATTAGTCAGGTGTGGCAATGTGTGCCTGTGGTCCCAGCTATTCAGAAGGCTTAGATGGGAGGATCGCTTGAGCCTGGGAAGTGGAGGTTGCAGTGAGCCAAGATCGCACCACTGCACTCCAGCCTAGGTGACAATGAGATCCCGCCTCCAAAAAATATATATATATATTTGTACTGTAGCTTCAACTGGGCCTGCCTCTGCTCACCCACCCATCTTTAGGAAGCCAGTTTTAGAAAGACAGTGGCTGGCCAGAGGCCTCCTTCCCCCACACTCCTTTCTCCCCACACTCCTTTCCCCCCACACTCCTTTTTCAAACTTCTGTGGTTATGGAAGTCAGGATTTGAAAAGAGATTTAGCAATGTTTTTTTCATTCTGTAGTGGCTTTCTGTTTCCGTTGAAGAGGCTGTCCTCTTGGCCTTCATGAAGTAGGTGTTACCACAGCATTGAAAGTGAAGTATTAAAATAGAAGCTGATAAGAGCAAGGAAGTTTACCATAAACATTTCAGTTCACATAGGCCAAGTAGGTTATTGAGTGGTGCATTCTTCTTGAGTGGTAGGAAATAGGAGAGAGCCTTGGAGAAGCATTTTCTTACCTGATTTTTTGAAAAGTTACTAGTTCATCTTTGTGTATCTAAGAATTTTCAAATATTCCAGTCTAAGAGATTTGAAATTCTCTTAAATTTAAGGAGATGGTGTTTCAATCTCTGAAGTATAGTTATTTAATTGATTAAAAGGTATTTATTATAGATAAAAAAATTTTTTATGGATATGTGTATATATACAGTGGAATATTATTCAGCCTTAAAGAAGGAAATTATGGACTGGGCATGGTGGTTCACACCTGTAATCCCAGCATTTTGGGAGGCTGAGGCGGGCATATCACGAGGTCAGGAGATTGAGACCATCCTGGCCAACATGGTGAAACCCCGTCTCTACTAAAATTACAAAATTTAGCTGGGCGTGGTGGCACACACCTGTAGTCCCAGCTACTCGGGAGGCTGTACTCCGTCTCTACTAAAAATACAAAAATTAGCTGGGCGTGGTGGCTTGCGCCTGTAGTTCCAGCTACTCAGGAGGCTGAGGCAGGAGAATTGCTTGAACCTGGGAGGCAGAGGTTGCAGTGAGCCGAGATCGCGCCACTGCACTCCAGCCTGGTGACAGAGCGAGACTCCATCTCAAAAAAAAAAAAAAAAAAGAAAGAAGAAAAACAGGAGGAAATAGTGCTACAACATGGATGAACTTTGAGGACATTATGCTAAGTGAAAGAAGCCAGCCAGAAACAAAAAGACAAATATTTCATGATTCCATTTATATGAGGTACCTAGAGTAGTCAAATTCATAGAGGCAGAAGGTACAATGGTGACTGCCAGGGGCTGAGGGAGGGGGCAATAGGGAGTTAGTGTGTGATGGATACAGAGTTTTAGTTTTTTGAGATGAAAACAGTTCTAGAGATGGATGTGGCAATGATTGCAGAACAATGTGAGTATATTTAATGCTGTTGAACTGTAGACTTAAAAATGGTTAAGAGAGTAAATTGTATATTGTGTGTATTTTACCACAATTTAAAAAAATGTTTATGGAGCACCTGTTCTTTGGTTCCAGTTGAGCTCCAGTGACTGAAACAAAGGCCCTCAGCCTTGAGGGAGCTGACAGGTGAGTGAGAGGTGAGAGCGTGATGCCCGTGGAATAGGGAGCACGAGGTCATTGTCATGGTTAAGGATGCTGTGGTCCTCAGTGCAGGTGAACCTGAACCTAGCCGTGAAAAAGGACCAGAAATGGTTCTTTTTGTAATTTTCACTTCTCCCTAGCTTCCCCTCCCAACGTATAGTGCTGCCCCACTGCTGCATCCCAAAGCTAATGCCGTGGATCATTTTATACTGGCTGCTGCTTTAACTGGTTTGTCTTCTGCTTGTTTCCTAAATCCAGCTCTGCTCTTCCTCCTTGGCCTGCACTTGTAAGGCGTTTATTTGATGTGCGTGTATCTCCCATTTTATAGCCCACATCATTTTTCATCTTGGACTATAAATTCAGAGAAGGTGTGGGCTATGCACTTTGACCTTCACAGCACCCAGCACAGTAAACCATAATGAATGTTTTGGATGAGGATGAGGCTCTGAAGTTGGAAGCTGACATGGCTAATGCCTATTTAATTGAAGGTTATTAACGCCTCTTTAGCCGTGAAGACTAGATAGTCTTCTCTTTACAGCAGAGAAGGAACAAGCCCTCAGGCTTTTTCCAGTGGTCTCAAAGAATTTTCTTGTCAGGTGTTGCCCTAGTACACACTGACCTGAACTTAGCATCCCAGAGAATGAAAGGGACAGTTGGGGCAGTGGGGCAGCGTTCCCGCTGAGAAGACAAGCATCTTCTCCTCTGGGTGCATGATTCCAAGGTGGGAATTCAGGGTGGGGGTAAGTCACAATATTTATGTTCTAGTTCAGCTTATTAAATATGAGATTTCCCATCTCTTCCTCAGTGAATAGACTTTGCCTTCTGTCCAGTGTGATAGTTGTAAGTAGGGCGACCATATGTCCCAGTTTTAATACTTATTTGCCTGGATTAATTATTAATAGCTCCCCCTTTAAGAGTGCCCTGGTTTGGATGATAAATGTTATTGCTATCCTTGTTATAAGGGGGAACATATAGAGAGGACAGTTATAAAGGGGAAGGTGGGGAGAAAGAGGGAGGGAAACTTAAGCGGGCTGCTGGAGATTCAGAAGATAAGGAACGTGAGAAATAGCTGTGTAGTCAAACATTTAGATGTTTTTTGGATGGAAAAAATTATTTGGCTTTTAAATGATAAGCTAGTCTAGTAAGTTAGGGTTTGAAAGTCTTGATCAAAGGGATATTTTATTTAATCAGTCATAGTATAGGATCTTTTAGTGCAGATTAACAGGTTAATGTGTATACTTGGAGCTTCAGGTATTTTATGGCTAATGGCAAAAGACTATACTGTACAAATGTGTGTATATATCACATTTGTTTCTGTAACTATGAAAATGAATTTACTCTGTTTAAAATCCTGTTTTTATTTGCATATGTATTTAACTTAATGGTATAGTGGATATTCAATATTGATTAACCTTAGGTATGAGGAAAAGCCACATTGGTAATGAAGGAAATTAGGTAGGACCATATTAATTCCTTCATATTTGTTAAGGGAACATCATGTAATCTGAACAAAATAAGTGTTTTATAATCAGGTATCATTTTGGAATTTTTATATTCAAAGTTTTTGTTTAAATCAGTTTCAGCTGGTTTTCAGTGAAGGGTTGTATCAATATCACTGTAAATCAATGGAAGGTCTAGATGTAGGGTGCTCTAGGGTTGCTGTATCCAGCAACCCAGCAGTCTCAGCCGCATCCTGTGTCTTTCCATTTCTCTTCTCTGGTGTCTCTATTGTCTGCTTCAGCCTGAGCCAAATGCTCCCCTTGCTCTGGGAGAGCCATCATATTTGAGTTTTTAAAACTCATAACAGTATGTGTGTATGAGTGTATATTATATGTGTGTGTTCCTTCTGTACTTAAACATAAATTTATAATTTTTCAGTTACCTGGTGGTGTTGCTTTACATTTTGAAAGAGCATTACAGTTTTAGAAGTGACTGTTTATGTCATTGGATCAGCAAACAATTTTACAGGATGGAGAAATTATCGATTGTATTTTGCATGTTAGTAACTTAATCGAGGTGCTAAAGCTGTCAGAATGAACTTAGACTCAAACCCACGTCTTCTGACTCTATGTCCATCGCCCTAGCCATGATAATGACTCGTAAATGTCTTGCCCAGTATATTTCAGAAAGAATTTTTCTTTTACAGTTGCTTTTTTATTTTTGTTTAATTTGATGTTGTCCTACAGTGTTTCTTGTTAGGAAAAAAAATAATAACCTGGGTGCCTTTGGGCTAATTGGATGTGTAGTTACCTATCTGCAGAGTGTACTTACTGATGCAAAATTATCACATTCCTACTGGTATACCTTGCTGGTGGTCTCAGTTCAAACATCCTTTTGACAACTCTGCCTCAGTTTCCGTCTCAATATGTTTGTAGCATAGGAGCTTTTCTGTCTGTATTCTTTACCTCTTGTCCTTCCTGCTTGCTGACTGTCTTTTCTATTCTTCCACTTAAAAGACTTAGGCTCATCCTTCAAGAACCACCTGAAATGCTGCTGCCTCAATGATGTTTTCTCTATTTTTTCTAGTGATCACTCTTTTCTCTCTTGAGTTCCTGTAGTGCCTTGAATTTCTCTTCGGGCCCTTATCACACCCTGTTTTACACCGTAGCCATTTGTCTTTATTATATTCCTCCCTACAAGATCGTGGTGAGCTCCTCAAGGGCACTGGCCATTTCTCATTCATCTTGGTGTCCCCACAGCACTTTGCACAGTGCCACATCCCTTGGAAACTCTGCAGTTCATTTTGTTTTAAATAAATGAATGGGTTTAGACATGGTTACACCCACTCATAAGATATGAGGTGATTGTAGATTTTTACAGCACATGGAGATTACAGAGAACCTTATATTGGTATAATTATCACCTGGTTTGTACATAATTAAAAATGTAATTGTATATTTTTATGCAGTAGGTTATCATGTACTGTTTTAAGTGTGTACAGTTTTTTATGGGCCTACCATTTAGTTAAATTGCATAGATGCTTTTTAGAATGCTACTGTGCAGAAGTGCAGAGTTGAGGTCTTTTTTAGAAGCTCAGTGAGTTGGCCTCTTTGGCTGTCTGTATTATCCTGTTAGGCTAAGCCGCAGCACAGCTGTCCCACCTGACTAGCTTTCCTCCTGTGGCTCTTACATTGCATTAGCTGAGAGAACAGGTTTTAAGATTTTTAACTCTTCTCTGCCTAGCCTGGGTTTCAGAAATATTTTAGAGGGGTTTAGAAAGTCGAAATTCAATGGATGAGACTTTGATAGTTTTGAAGGTTCTCTTTGTTTTATGTAACCTTTGGTTTTTAAAACTGTTTACATTTCACTCCATTTTTTTCTAATCCTGTAGATCTTGGACTGGCCTAGGATCTGGCATTTTAAATAACCTTTTCACTTCCCCTTCCCCCAGCAAGGTACTTGTGATGTCAGGGAGACGGGAAAATTCACCTCGAGAGACACCGTGATAGATCAGTACTGGGGAATGAGGACTTTGAGATCAGCCTTTCAAAATGAATAAGATTTAGGTGGATGGAGAGGAGATGATTTCCTTGTGAAGGTAAGAAATAGAGCAAAGTCTACAGGGAGAATGAGCACATAATATTAGGAGGGAAGGCAGGCAAGGAGGACCCTAACCAGCTTTCAGTGGAAGATTATTTTACAGCAATGTTCTCAAACTGTGGGTGCATTAGAAGTGTTCCATGAGCTTGTTAAGTAGCCACATTCCTGCCTTCCACCCCGATGCCGAAATTCCTTGTTTGGGCGTTCTGTGGGCTTAGGGTGGTGGCCTGGGCATCTGCATTTCTAACAGACATCCAGCTGAACTTGGAGTGATGGAATCCCTGCTTTATGGAATAAAAGAGAGTGTGCTGACAAGGCAGCAGGGACTGCATTTTGGCAGTCCTTACCGTGTTAGATGATGTTTCGGAGTTAAGATGGGGACACTAGAGCTCTAGCTGGGAAATCAGGTCCAGGGATGCTGCATAATCCAGTGAGGTGTTGCGTGCAGTGAGGCGGCAGCGATCAGGCTCTACAGGGTAGAACTTATCCTCAGAAGAAAGTATAGACCGCTGACAAAGGAGTTCACTCCTCTGTAAACTGCTAAGGAATTGCAAAGAAATTTTCGATTTGTAATCTGCTGACATATTTCAGAAAGGTATCCTCCTTAATCCACCCCTCTAAAGACCTGTGGTCCCTCACAGGTATCCAAAGTAGCCTAAAATCAGAGACTGGTCTAGTTGGAGGATTTGACTTGGAATTTGTGAACCCTGGATGGACTTGAGGGCAACTCACTTGAAACTTTGGAATTTCATGTGGATGCATGTTTTCTGGAGAGAGTCTTGACCACATTCTCAGACATGGCCTTACTTGGATTTAGATAAGATGATTTAGTACTTGGCTCATTGAGTGGCTGGCTTTCTCTGTCCTCTCTTTTTAAAAGACCCACAACAAATTCCTATGAGTGAAAAAGAAACAATAGCTTGAAGAACAAAGAAGACCCCAGACCGTAAGATAGCATGATAGAAGAGCCCTAGATTTTCCAACAGACGACCCTCCTTTATTTTTGCTTGGGTGGGTGTACCTTTATTAATAATAAATGGGGGGAAAAGGGGATTGAGGAGCTCTGCAGAAAGTGTAGTGAAATTTTCTGTTCCTTGTGGAGCAGTTTCAGTGGTTTCAGCTGAAGTAGACAGAGAGCAGGCTATGTTAACAGTAAGGAGGTGAATGACTAGTTATTGCTCTCAAGTTTGGAGCTGGGGAGAAAGCTGGTGTGTGAAACAGGACGATGTGTGAATGGATTTCTCAAGTGTTTCATTAAAGATCCATCAGAACGGTTAGCCCTCTAACCATGCTTCCATCTCTGGCTTCTGATTCCTTTGTGGAATTAAAAATGCTTTTGGGAAGAAGGGCTAAACAAGCCTTTTGTCTGGGTTTCCATATATTGATTAATGGACCCAGCAGAGCATCCTGCTATGAATTCCGTCTGCTGATGAGCAAAGCTTTTCTGAACTGGCATTTTCCACGCAGCCTGTAGGCTGCTATATTGGGTGTGACAATTTTTAAAAAGCCATCATGCTAGAATGAAAATGAGCCATTTCTAAATGGCCTGTTGATTTGCAAAACCTTTTTGTGTTGGATTGAATAGTTTCATATCTGAGTTGAGGGAAAAAGATGCAGGCTATTTTTAATTTATTGTTATTGTATCTTAAAGATGTGAGTTGACAATGTTTTGGTCATGATGTTTACCTGCTGTTGAAAAGTCTACTTGCATCTCATGCTTTGACAATAGATGTAAAAATCTGGTTCATTAGCTTACACTATAGAAGAGTTCTACAGCTCCACTTACAGTGTGAGTCACAGTCAGTAAATATGGATCTAGAAGTCCTAATTATGACTCAAGCTCACCCATAAACTTGGGGACCACCTTCACACCAATGCTGTCCACTGGGCTATTGATGGAAGAAGCCGCCAGGAACTGTTAGGTGGCCCCATGTGTCTGGCTAACAGGGTCTTTATTCATTAGCCTTATCACCGCATTCAGTCTTGATGCTAGTGTGCACGCTTCCTAAGAGTTACAGATGGGAATGAAAGGTGTCTGGGTATACCTGGGGAGTGTATGTTTTTGCCTGCTGATATAGGATACTAGGGTAGCTCGTATGCAGAAGCATGAGGGTATAGGTTTAAAGGATTCTTTGTGTTAATATCTGGGTTGACTTGGTATGGATCCTTGTTTGATTTTTTTTTTTAATTTATATATGTATGTATTTACTTTTGAGACAGGGTCTTGCTCTGTTGCCCAGGCTGGAGTGTAGTGGCATGATCACAGTTCACTGCAGCCTCAACCTCCCACTGCTCAAGTGATCCTCCCACCTGAGCCTCCCAAGTAGCTGGAACTACAGGCGCACACCACCATACCTGGCTAATTTTATTTAATTTTTTGTAGAGACAGGGTTTTGCTGTGTTGCCCAGGCTGGTCACAAACCCCTGGGCTCAGGCCATCCTGCCTGCCTCGGCTTTCCAAGTGCTGGTATTATAGGCGTGAGCCACCATGCCCAGTCCTTGTTTGATTTTCTTAACCCTTTGGTGGCAGCTTTTGTAGATGTTGGTTACTTCCAACAATAATAATGATAAATAATAAACATAGTTGAAATATCTACTATTTGCTAGGTGGAGCAATTTCAGTGGTCTCAACTGAAGCAGCTGAGTTTTGTAAAATGCAGAAATTAAAATCAAAATGAAAAACAGGATGGTTTTCCCAGCCTCTCTGTATGATTTTGATTAAGGTACAGTTACAGGTTGGGCATCCCAAATCCAAAAATCTGAAACGCTCCAAAATTCCAAACTTTTTGAGCACTGACATGATGCACAAAGGAAATGCTCATGGGAGCATTTTGGATCTTGGGTTTTCAGATTTGGGATTCTCAACTGGTAAAGATAATGCATACATTTCAAAATGTTTCTCCAGACACGAAGGGTCAAAGAGAAAGTTCATTCTAAGAGTCACAGATGCTTTTTGTTGCAGATACATGATGTGATTCATCTTGACAGAGGGATTCTTCTCTTCTTCAGGTAATCTGCAGACAGGAGTAAGCAAAGTGCCACCTTTTCACTTGTTTTTAACCTGTACTTTACTCCATCACTTCAGTATCTCCTTTTTCTCTTCTTGAAGTAGCATGAATCTTAGGGAAAGGTGAGGAGCTCCTAGAAGTAGCTGTCTCCAGAAATGGGCCAATGAACTTCCTGGTCCAAGTCTTCTGTTTAAACTCCCAATTTTAATATTGAGCATCTGCTTTGCAATGAACACGAAACAAGGAATTTGCAGCATTGAGGGTCGTACGCTTCACTGACTTGAGGTCAGTGTTGTTGGTAAGTAGGCCTATGGCAATGAAAAAGCTTTGACCCCAATTCCGCAGGGGCAGAACTTCCTAGAGCATCCTAGAAAACAGTGTGCACGTGGAGTCAATGCTATATTCAATGGGATTTTGCAGTGTAATGTTGTGTTGTGTAAAATTCCCTCTTAGCACAGTACCCCGGTAAATTGAGCTCTAATGTGCCTGTGTACCTTTTATCTCTTGTATAGCAAATTATATCTGTCAGAAACATTTCTTAGATAATCTGAGTATAGGAATCTAAAAACTGAGTACTCTTGTACTAAAATTGAGACACCAGTTTCTCAGGAAAACTTAGGAAAACATGTTATTTAAAAACAATTTTGGATATTTCTAAACTTTCTCCTTTGCGTTTTTTTCTCCAACCAGAGGCCTTGGCTTAGAGAAAACAAACTGATAAAATCTTTTTTTCTTTTCTTGTTTTCTACTCTTGAATGACAACCCCCTTGAGCAGCCTGGTGGCTTGAAGCCTCCCCTGTGAAGTATAGGATAGGTGGAGGGCGAATAACAAAAGCCTTATCATGTAGATAGCCCTGAAATGGGACTGGAGTCTTTATGTTTGAGAACTGTCCAGTGACTGCTGCAAACTGGGCAGCTGTTTTGGAAATGGGCAGTCTCTGATACAGCTGATAGGTAGAACCAGTTTGGCACCTAGTCGGCTAATTGGAACCAGTAGTTTGGGGGGATGTTTATTAATTTGACTTGTGTTTGTCTTCATTTAGAGTAAGTTCATCAGGCTATGTTATCATGGTACCTCGCATCAAGGAAAATGTGGTTCTGCAAGTGTTCATATCACTTTCTCTTCTGAGAGTAGGAGTAATAATTCATATATGTTTGCATACTTTCAAATGCCTTTGTTTAGGGACTCAATAAGTATTTACTATTACATTTGATTTTTTAGTTGAATAAACATGTTTTAAACAAAAATTATTTCCTAATTTTGACTCAGAGCCTAGAAACTGTTATAATGTAGTGGCATATACACTTATTTTTTTAGCTAAAAGTAGAGTTAGTATCTACTTTCTAGTTCATCCATTTTGAGTGTTGAACCTGAAATCCAGCTCACCTTTGAGACTGCTCTAACTTCTAGGTTTGGAATTTTAAACTTGGAATTTTGGGGTCTCCTTGGTAGGGTATAGTACTTCCAAATATAGACAACATAGATGGGTCTCTTAGCTCATCTGAAAATGGAAGCTCAAAAGTTTTTCAAAGATCTCATATTTACAAATCAATAAGTATAATGTAAAATGCAAAAATGAAAATCAAAATGGAAAACAGGATGGTTTTTCTAGCCTCTCACTAGGACTTTGATTAAAATACAGTTAGAGGTTGGGGATCCCAAATCCAAAACTCTGAAATGCTCCAGAATTCAAGAGTTTTTGAGCACTGACATGACACACAAAGGAAATGCTCACGGGAGCATTTTGGGTCTTGGATTTTCAGATTTGGGATTCTCAGCTGGTAAGGATAATGCAAATATTGGAAAATGTGAAAAAAAATATGAAATCCAACAAACTTCTGGTCCCAGGCATTTTGGATAAGGGACACTCAACCCATTTAATCCAAGCACTTGGTGGAGAATGTTGACAGTCACTTTCAGAGGTAGACAAATTCCACTGGCGAGTTTAGTGACCGATGGTATTATTGTTATTGTTAACTCACACTTGTGTCAAAGGTGCTTGTAGGGAGTTTTGCTCTCTCCAGCATGTCCATTGACTTGAGCTGGTTCCCACTCAACACACAGACCTCAGGACCGTGGAGAAATAACTTAGGCAGCCCAAACAAGACCCCTGACCTCTGCTATATAGGCAGATTTCATTAGCAAATAAGAAATGTTCTATTTAAAGTATGTTACAGTGATTCATTGTAGATTAACTCACAAATCAAGACAGACCAGTGCCCTTTTGTGATTGTTTTTCATCAGCCTCAGGAGCCTCTAGGAACCTCCTGTGGAGGTCTCACCTGTGGGGTGACAGGAGTCAGAGTGCTTTCGGCTGATGAGTGTCCTGATCTTTTTTCTAGGTTTAATGGTATCAGCTGTGGGTTCCTTTCTGCAATCTTTGTGATCTGCAGTCTTTGTGATCTTCTGTCTGGCAAGGTCTCCAGGTGTCCACAGCTCACACGTTACTACTGGCGAGGACTTGAAACTTGCCTCCTGCCCAGCCAATGATAGCATGTTCATGCAAGTCCCCACTGGCCAGCAGGGCTGCCGGAATAGTAGGTGGCTCTTCTTGGGGAGCTCTGCCTGGTTCAAGCACCATTACCACAGGGAGGATTTCTTTGGCCCACACCTAGCCTAGGCAGGTGATGCACATGCAGAGACACCTGTCACACCCTTGCCATGGGTTGCATCGCACTTCTCCCGAAAGCTCCAAGAAGTTCACTTCTCACTCACTAAATGGGATTGAGAGAAAACCTGCCCATAGTTACAATTTTCCTAATTGAAACTCACTTCTTTTCAGTAGGACAGTACAAAACAGGCTACTTTCTCAGTAAATAATTACTAATAACTAACACCGATATACTACCTGTTTACTATGTATTTTAAGTCACTGAATCCTCCCAGCAATCTCATGAGACAGGTATCCTATTATTAGCCCTAGTTTACAGGTGAGGAAACCAGAGATGGAGCAGTTCAGTAACTTGTCCAAGATCTCCGGTCCAGTGGAACCTGGAATAACTCATCCAGCTCCAAGGCCCACCTCCTCACCTCTCATGCCTCTCATCACCAAATGCAAGCTAGTTTCAGGGTGGTTAATTTTGGAGCTGATGAGCTTTACAGGTGATTGAATTTAATCATTTATGAGAGTAGGCAGGTAGGATATGCCAAGAAAGAGACCTTACTCAATAAGTTTGGCAGGCCTCCATATTCTGGGTCTTTCCTTGCTTCCCCCTGTGATTCCAATGAACTTGGGTGCCAAATCTTCTTGTTCCATTACCCTTTTCTTGGAATAGACTTTCTCAGATAATCTCCATCTTTCTCCCAATCTCCTCTTTCTTCCTTTTTCTTAAACAAGATGAACCTGGTTACTGCTAGGGGCAGGGTATGTATCCCCATGAGTCAGGGGCTTCATTGGTAGGGGAGCGGAGTGTTCATGCTGCCTCCCTAGATATCTTGAATGTCCCCCAGTTTGGGCAAGTAACACATCACTTAGTTCTGTAACAGAACCAGCCGCACATTGGTATGTGTTTGGCTTGCTCTGATTTGATGTTGCTCTTTTCTCACGAGGCTTGGACAAAACTCCTGCTTTACTCAAATCTTGTTTGGGTTAATATCTCAGCCTCCAGGTGAAATGAGGAATGAAATACAGATTTTAGTATCTAATATAAAACCATAACTTGTTTTTACTCTGAGCTCCATCTTGGGACTATATTCTATCCAGAGGCCCTGAGGAACTTCTCTCCCTCCTTTGTTTTGATTTATTAAAGTTCTTGAATTATATCCCATGTTATTGATCTTGGCAAATGTGGGTTTCAAAATTGAGACAGAAGTAAATGGTGCTGAGTTGTTACTGTGCATTTGGCTGAATTCTGTTCAACCTCTAAAGGAATGGAAATATATCATGCTGCAGTCTTTTAACATAAAATCAGTTTACACTTTGCCATTCTAAAAAATTGATCAGTTCAATACATTTAATATGTGCCACAGGTAAGGATTTACTCTGATTCAGTATTGTTGTAAGGTCCTAAATTTTACTTAAACAAAAATTTTTAACTTACAAGCTGTCTTCCTCTAAATTTAGGGTGGAAGAGGACAAAGAAGTTTTTAGATTTTTTGTCACTGATTTATAGCATATAATTAAGGTCATTTTGTACTATTTTGAAGCTCCATTTTGTTTCTTGGTTATGTTGTTCTTTTCGAAGGAATACTTTACAATTGTTGAGTGTATTTTGTTAATGTTTCGTAGAAAATGGTATCTACTTTCCCTTCCCCGGGTTAGGAGACTGTGAATGATGAAATTCCTCTGGTGTCTTGAAGCATCTTTTTAGAAAGTAATGTTTCTCCAATTCATTAAGCTACTAAGACTTTTCTGGTATTGAATGAAAAAGAATTGTAGGTATTTCAGGAATTCCTGAATAGCTGTTTTATAACCAGACTGATGAAAAGAAAGCCGTTTTAGATGTGGGGTTATATGTAATAAAAGTTTCAAATTTTATTGCAGCACTATTCACAATAGCAAAGACTTGGAACCAACCCAAATGTCCATCAGTGACAGATTGGATTAAGAAAATGTGGCACATATACACCATGGAATACTATGCAGCCATAAAAAAGGATGAGTTTGTGTCCTTTGTAGGGACATGGATGCAGCTGGAAACCATCATTCTTAGCAAACTATCACAAGAACAGAAAACCAAACACCGCATGTTCTCACTCATAGGTGGGAACTGAACAATGAGATCACTTGGACTCGGGAAGGGGAACATCACACACCGGGGCCTATCATGGGGAGGGGGGAGGGGGGAGGGATTGCATTGGGAGTTATACCTGATGTAAATGACGAGTTGATGGGTGCAGCACACCAACATGACACAAGTATACATATGTAACAAACCTGCACGTTATGCACATGTACCCTACAACTTAAAGTATAATAATAATAAATAAATAAATAAATAAATAAATAAAACAAAACTTGATATTTAGAAAGATTTAATCACTAAATCATCACTGGTCATCCACTAAAAAGGGAGGAAGGCAAAGCCTACTGGAGGCAGTATCTGGTATATGGCTACATAAGCAGCAAATTAGTGTCATGAGTAGTACTCATGAACATAGCAAGTCTTCTCTTCAGAAATCTGCAGTGGTTTCCTATTACTACTTATTTTAGTAAATCCCAGTTCCTCTGCCTGGCCCCACAACATCATGTCATTTCCCACCTTTTAAGGTTTCAAATTTTAAAAATGACGCAGAAATCTGACATTTATTTTAGAAAATGCTGTTTTTACATTGAGGGAGAAATTACTGAAAGGCATAAAGTAAGTTTTATCTCATAAATATTTAAAGTAGAGATGTGTCTGTAAGGTATAACTTTTTAAAAGACTCAACCCCCACAAACCATTATTTCTGTTGATATTAATTTTAGAAAAGATTAATTACAAGTTTTCAATTTTGATGCTGATCTGTAAAATATATATTCTGTTTATGTAGGCTGTATGTGAAAATGCATTCTTATTGGATTTTAATATTGTTTTATTTTGATTTTAAAAATAATTTTGAAGATACCTACAGCATATTGTAAGTATAAATGATGCAGGAGTTAATATATTTTAAGATACATTTTCAGAAAATTACAGGGTTTTTTTTTTTAGTCCACAACTAAGTTTGATTGCTTTAATATATTCCTCTTAGGAAGAGATAAGGGTAATGGGAAGTTGTAGAGATAAGCTAAATTTATACCAACACCAGTTTGAGAACCACTCAATTATTTTTTCTTGCTGTTTTTTGGCAACAAACACCACACACACCAGTAGCAGAGTAGGTAATACAGCCATTTATCGCTCTTACAGAACCACAAGTGTTATTCTTTATGCTTGGTTACTTCACTTCAGAATATTGCCTTTAGACTGTGAAACTGTACCCCTGTTTATTTATGATTTTTATTTTAAGATCTCACTCCAGTTGCCCAGGCTGGAGTACACTGGCACAATCTCGGCTCACTGCAGCCTTGACCTCCTGGGGTCAGGTGATTCTCCCACCTCAGCCTCCCAAGTAACTAGGACTGTAGGCGCATGCTACCACGCCCAGCCAGTTTTTTTGTTGTTGTTGTTTGCTTTTTGTTTTGGTATTTTTGGTGTTTTTAGTAGAGATGGGGTTTCGCCATGTTGCCCAGGCTAGTCTCGAACTCCTGGAGTCAAACAGTCTGCCCTCTTCAGCCTCCCAAAGTGTTGGGATTACAAGTGTGAGCTACTGTGCCTGGCCTAATTTTATATAAAGATTCCTAATCTGTCTGTCTGGTTTGCACTTAAGTTCTCTATATAATAAAGTAATTGATAAGATGATATGCAGTTCTGGATTTATGCCAGATACATGTTTTATAAGGAATTTTACATGGTAATTACTTAAAATATAAGATTCTGGTGTACTGAAATATGTAAGTATTTGAGTAGCCTGCCATTTGTAAAGTTATAATACAAGTTAACTTCTAAATTTTAATAAGATTTTCAGTTTTGTGAATACCATTTTCTTCAGCAAAGCTCAAGTATTAGGCTGTTCATGTAAAACTATTATATCGGGAGGCTGAGGCAGGAGAATTGCGCGAACCCGGGAGGCGGAGCTTGCAGTGAGCAGAGATCCGGCCACTGCACTCCAGCCTGAGCGACAGAGCGAGACTCCGTCTCAAAAAAAAAAAAAAAAAAACTATTATATCTTTGGGCACGTGTTTCTTAATATGATTTTAAAAGAAAAAAAAAAGTAGGTTTTAAGTAGGTCATGGTTTATATTCCAGCATTTAGTTTAAAAAAAAAAAAGACCTCTAATCTTATAATGCTGTTACTTTGTTGAACACTTTATCTTTACAGAGCAATTTCACATACTTTTATCTAGTTCATTATTCACAGCCATGCGCTGAAGTGAGGTGTTCTTATCAATTGACACTGATGGGACAGATGGCTCAAGGATGTTGGGCACCCAGGGGTGGTTGAACTGGCAGTTAGGATAAGGATGTTGGGCACCCAGGGATGGTTGAACTGGGAGTTAGGATAAGGATGTTGGGCACCCAGGGGTGATTGAACTGGCAGTTAGGACAAGGATGTTGGTCACCCAGGGGTGATTGAACTGGCAGTTAGGACTTGGTCCAGGTTATCTGATTTGGGATCCAGTCTGCTTTCTCCTAGGTCATAGAAGCCTTTTGATTTTGTTTTTCTTCTTTTTTTATATTAAGACAGGGGTAACTGACTCGGGCTGCAGGTCTGGCGGCTGCTTGTTCTGGGTTGGTCTTCAAACCCTGTGTTCCCTGACGTCCTGCCTTCAGCACAGGTTGCTGTACAGCTCTTCCTGTGGGCCCAGCTCCTCCCTCCAGGGGCCTTTCTTTGCAGAAGCTGCTCTTTGTGCATGGAACTCTATTCCCTTTCCTTGTTTCTCTTCCTTCCTTTCTTTCTCCGAATTTAAGCCTAATTACCCTCCACGTCAGCGCTTGCTCCCACCTTTCCCACTGTATACTCTTCAAACTCCAATTCCCTCTCCTTGGAACTCTTTTTCTGCAGTGTATTTTTGTAGTGCTTGAGTGTCTTTGTCTTTAGACTAAGTTCTGGGAGGATGGGATCTTTGGCCAGTTTTTCACCCATTGTATTCTCAGCCCTTAGCAGGATGCCTCATACTTAAGAGGTACCCACATATTTAGGTAGATGGATCGATGAATGAATGAATAATGTAGATTCTTTCATTATATGGACTTTGTTTCCTTTCTTAGACCATTGGAATCAGCTGGTCAAATAGCACTTGGCTAAATTTGAACAAATTAGGAATCCTGTGTTCTGTTTAGTTCCAACTCCAAACAATTAACCAATATTTATCGAGAGGGAGGCAGAATGTGAAGTGCTGTATCTCTGTTGTCTTCTCTGTTTCTCTATCTTAGCATTTTTTCATGTTTACAGAGCATCAAGCATGATTCAAGTAGTTGCTGGAAGCCGCCAGGTCAAAGTGTGCAGAGAACAAATAGCAGTGTGAGGGGAGCTACATAAACATATGCACACATATTAAACATAAGCTATGTCATCTGTAGACTTTAATAAACTAGGCTAGATTTAAAATCTTTCCCTTTGATGTGTAATACTTCATGGTTTTGAATGTTTTCAGAAAATGGGGCCACTTCTCAGTTACTCCAGATAAAACTTACCCTTCAAATATGACAGCATTTTCTTCACCAATGTATTTTCTTAGCTCATTTTTCAAAATCCCTGTATTGACCCTGGTTGCAAGATGAGTGCAAGTTGGAGCAGCCGTACAAACCCACATTTTAAACTTCTTTGTTTGTTGCAGGGAAGATTTGAGATAGTGTAAATTTTCTTTTAGTCCAAGAATAAGCTGTTTCCAGCCTGAGCTATAATACCTTGTTAAACTCAGTGAAAGCTACACCTTTCAACTTCATAAGTTTGGTTGCCAAAATGTAGTTTCTTTGGAATGAATTATTAGAATATCTCGCGCACACACACACACACACACACACACACATTCAAATGTGCTTATCTACTGGAAAGTCAATAGATAAGTCAGTTGACTAGAAAGTTTATGGTTTGGATTATTTTTGTAATGTTATTTTGTATTTCCCACCCTTATGTTCCCGTTTTCAGGGCTTATAATTTGAGAAGTTAACTATGTATTAGCCTTAGTAAGAGACTGTGTTACGTTTATCAGAGAAAGAAACAAATTATTCCTCCTCTTTAGGTACTCCCTTCCCCTCCTCCGCACACACACTTTTAACCAGTTTTAGGATTTTATTAATTAAATACTTTGCCACATGTCTGGTCAGTTAGTGTCTTTGTATAAGAATGGCACCATTTCTTGCTGAACAGTATTTTTATCTCTTTGATGACTTGCCCTGAACCAGGAACACACTATTTTGTAGCAGGAAGATCCTAGAACCCTATGCTGAGTATTTTTGTTTTTCAAAGGAAGATACATAAGTACTGGAGGAACACAGTGTGTTAAATGTATCCTGAGGATAGATGTTAGGGTGTGTCTAACCCATGTCTACATTTAGGGTACTTTGTAAATAAAGCCCATAATTGGTACATATGAGTAGTTAGAGCAGTTCTAATTGCATGAAACCTGTCTCAGAGAAGGATTCATTCTGTTCTTGGTGGTTGAGAAGATTATAAGTGTAGAGTAGAGCTGTGTGTCATTTAGAAATGGTTTGCTAGGGTTCAGACATGCTGCTTTTCTGGTGAGTAGATATAGAGTGAGAGGAAAGGAGCTGGATTTGCCCTTATTCTTAGGAAAGGAGAGGGGGTTGGGGATTCTAACTCAGGGTTGGGGGTTCTGGCTCAGAGTTTGGGCATTGGGAGCAATGATTAAGCAGAGGAGTTGGCTCATGGTGTTTTGTGGCATGCAGCTGATAGGCCTTCATGGATTATTATGTTGCCTGTGTAGATGGTGGTCTTCAGTTACAGCCTTGCCATGGAGGAAATCTTTTTAAGGTAAACATACAAGACAGAATTTCTGAATTTCACCTACTGAGATAGTCTTAAGGTTCTCATAAGTGAATTTTTCTATACCTAGTAAGTGCTTAGAAATATTTGTTGAATAAATGAATGGAATTGATTTTTAAATGAAATAAGTCCCTATAAATTGACATCTGTTTCTGAAGCATCTTAATGAATCAAAGCTTTGGAGCACCAGTTCTTTCCGTTGTGAATGTAATAGTAAACTAAGTGATACACAGTAGTAAAGAACCTCAATGAAAAGTCTTAATGCAAGTATTGTTTTAAAAGTCACATTTAATTTCCAGATTATTTCATGGATTGCCAGTGGAGGAGCCGGCTTATTTTTAGACTGTTTTTACATGACTTAGTGTAATTGGTGAGTAATTTTCTGCACAGTAATTTAATGAGTAAGTCATCTACTTTATGCTCGGTCTGGGCTGGGTGCTTGCTATCTGGGATCTCCCCAAGGAGTGCTGGTGGAAATGAGGTTACCCTATTTGACACAAGGGCCAATGGTGGCTGTGTGGGGTATGATGACATGACACAAGAGTGTCAAGGCTTGAATGTCCAAGGAGGTGAAACTGGAAGTGAAACTTGGAAGATTTCAGATTTTAACAGTGAGAGAAGGAGAAAGGAAGGAATTGCTAGAGAATCTTCACTAACTTGGAGATTGAATAGTGAAGAGGGTGACCGACCTTGTTGGAGGTTGTCTGTTGTTAAAAGGTGGGAAATGACATGATGTTGTGGGGCCAGGCAGAGGAACTGGGATTTACTAAAATAAGTAGTAATAGGAAACCACTGCAGATTTCTGAAGAGAAGACTTGCTATGTTCATGAGTACTTCTCATGACACTGGTGTAATTTGCTGCTTATGTAGCCATATACCAGATACTGCCTCCAGTAGGCTTTGCCTTCCTCCCTTTTTAGTGGATGACCAGTGATGATTTAGTGATTAAATCTTTCTAAATATCAAGTTTTGTCTTGAGTTTTATGTGTCTGTGAGTTACAGAGTGCGAGTAGGTATTGTAATCTCCATTCTCTAAGAAGAGAGATGGAACTCAAGAACTCTTCAGCAGAATTCTAACCAAGTTGGAATCCATCCAGGAATAGTAAGCCGGCTTTTCTCTTCCACTTACTACTGAACTTCCTCATGAGAAATGAATTGTCTGTTTTGGAACAAAACACATAGGCTAAATTTTCATTTTGAGTTTGTATTCTTGATAATATGATCTTAAAATGAGAAAATATCAATAATTCATTTGCCCCCTTAATTTTCAACTGATTTTTTTAATAGCTGTAAAATGTAATTTACATATCATATCATTCATCCATTTTAAAAGTGTCCAATTCAATGGTTTTTAGTATATTTGGAGTTGCAGAGCCATCACTACAATCAATTTTAGAACTTTTTCGTCACCTCCCTGAAAAACCTGTATCCATTAGCAGTCACCCCTACCCCTACCCTGTCATTCTCAACCCTTCCCAGTCCTAGGCCATCACTAATCTAATTTTTGTCTCTATAGTTCAATTGGTATCTTTCTAAACTAGTATTTTACAAAATGTTACTATGGATTTTGTTATCAGAAGATGGTTTCAACCTCAGCTTGCTAGCACTGTGACCTTGAGAAAATTTCTTAACTTTGTGAAATCTGTCTCCATATCTGTAAAGCATGAATAGTCGTATCTTCACATATAATTTTGACGATGAAAGGATATTTATGTGAAAGTGTATTACGCACTATATGAGTTAACTGTTCTACCAAAGATATGTAACTGAATTCTTTTATTAAGTGGTCTCATTTTAATCTTTTTAAATAGTTGGTGGAACATAATAAAACACATAATAAATGTTTGGATAGGAAAGGATGGAGTTTATGTTTTTAAGGCGGTGGTTTTATCATGTGATTTTAAGATGGAAGGAGTTTTGACTTTAAGATGGAGTTTGACTTTTAAGATGGAAGGAGTTTTCTGAATTTCCCTGGAGAACTTAGTATAGTCGTACTTACATTATTTTTGGATCATAAAACCCTTTGAGAATCTCAGGAAAGCTCTATGGACATACACTTGATTTTCCAGAAAATAATCAACAGGTTCATGGATCTTTTAAAACTACACAGTCCCTAATACCAAGTTAAGAGCCCGTTTATCTAAAAAGAGAGAGGCTGGGCGTGGTGGCTCACATTCGTAATCCCAACACTTTTGGAGGCTGAGGTGGGCGGGTCACTTGAGGTCAGGAGTTCGAGACCAACCTGGCAACATGGTGAAACCCCATCTCTACTACAAAAATTAGCTGGGCATAGTGGCACGCCTGTAATCCCAGCTGCTCAGGAGGCTGAGGCATGAGAATCACTTGAACCAGGAGGCAGAGGTTGCAGTGAGCCGAGATGGTGCCACTGCACTCCAGCCCAGACCACAAAGCGAGGCACTGTGTCAAAATAATAATAATAATCATCATCATCATCATAAAAAGAGAGATAAAATAATTCTTCAAAGCTGGACCAAGTGATTCCACACATTGGGGGGCAGACACAGCCAGTCAACCCAAGGTATGTATATTTACTGTCCAATTTTCAATATGTTCTGTTGTCCATATAAAAGTATACCCAGTATATGCTTGCTCAAGCAAGGGGGATTTTCTTCTAGCTATGAGATTGTAAATACATCATACATGGAGAAGACATGAAGACAGCTGTTAAAGACAGAGCGAGGGGAGGAAGAATAGGCAGCCAGAGTGCCTTTCATACTGTAGCAATACTCTTTGGGCTGCCCATTTTAGAGCGCTTATACAAACAAGCATTGGATTCCCAAAGGCCCCGGGGGAAGTGGGAATGCTGTACAGGCGGCCTGATTGAGTTTATTCTCCAGATAGCTGTTACTCACAGGCCACTTAATAACCACTGTTGTTTATTTCATTGTTGTTAGATGGCCCAACCGTACAGCATCCCTCAATCCATGTAACAGAAATGTTCTTACCATGTCTAAAAAGCAAATTTCTTCCTTACCAAGTCTGTTCCCCAGTTACTTCCCTTAATTTGAGATGTATTATTGTGGAAGTATTTGGGTACCAGTAGTGAAAGAATCCAGCTGAGAACAAAACTCAAGAGGGGCTGGAAAGGGGAGAAAAGAAATACTAGTTAACGGAATGGCCGGATGGTCCTATCAAGTAAGAGGGCAGACCACTTGCCACACAACCTTTGGATAACAGTCCTTTGTCAGGCATGTTTTGTTTTTTTTTTTGCAAAAAAATATTTTTTTTCCTAGTCTGTGACTTGTCTTCTCATCCTCTTCACAGTGTCTTTCACAGAGAAGTTTTTAATTTTAATGCATTCTAGCTTATCAGTTATTTCTCCTGTGGATCATGTGTTTGGTGTTGCATTTCAAAAGTCATTGCCATACCCAAGGTCATTTTGATTTCCCCCCACTGTTGATCTTCTAGGCATTTTGTAGTTTTGCCTGTTATGTTAGGTCTGTGATCCATTTTGAGTTAATTTTTGTGAAGAGTTTTTAAGATCTGTGTCTAGATTCATTTTGTTTTTGCATGTGAATGTCCCATTGTTCCAGCACTATTTGTTGAAAAGACAGCCCTTTCTCCATTGTATTATCTTTGCTCCTTTGTCAAAGATCAGTTTCCTGTATTTATGTGGGTCTTTTCAGGTACACAACCTTTCAGTGACTTAACGATGAAAAGAGGTGGCATCTTTCCCTGGGGCTGCCTCACCTGCTTGCCCATGGCAAGATTTCTGAAGGCCACAGTCAGCCTGGGAAGTCAGGATTCCAGGGAGTTGGCGTGGAGTCCCTGTGGGACTTGGTAGCTCTGGGGGGCTTCTGAGGAAGCGACTCATTGTTACTGGAGTGAACGTCAGAAGCTCTGCATTCGTGGATTAATGAGACCTTTCCTCATTTTCTCCTCTTATGCAGGCTTCTCATTCCTAATGCACTCATTCTAACTGATGAGATAATTAGAGCAAAATTTTGTGTAGCTACTAGAACCAGGAATTCCATCGACACAATTAGAATTGGTAATCCTTACCTTCAAATCTTCATTCTAGTGAAACCTAAAATAAAATTAGCACTGCTTTCAAGCAAAGCTTTTGCGCTTAAATTACCCCATTTCTCTTCCACGTCTTTAGGCTGACCTCCATTCTTAATTTCCCGTTTGGGGTCTTGGATGGTTCTCCTGTGGAGACCAAGGTGAATTTAGTGACAGGTTAGTGACTCTGGTGGGGGACATGTTTGCAGTAGAGCTCCACTCTTTTTTTTTCCTTTCCTGACAGTATTTCCTAACTTTTTGGCTTCAGACTATCATTTTCACGCACATCACCCCTAATTTGTTTTCGTGGCTCTGTACTCCTTTCTCTCCAATTACTGTCCCATTTTTCCAGCTACCTGAAAGACATTGTCCCTTGACACATGCTGTCCGTGTCAGACACCTCAGCGAGGTGACTGTGTTGCCAAGTCTTGTCAAAGGTTCCAGTTTTGAAACCTTATAAATCTCTCCCTTGCCTGTATTCAGCCTTGCTCAGATCAGCTGTCTTGACAGCCTTCCATCTGGCCTTCCTAGCCCTTCCTAGCCCACCGTTCTAACAGCCTCACTTCCCGCCTCTACAATTTTCAAGATCTCCCAATTTTCAGGGAGAGTGTGGGTTTCCTAGGCTAGGACTCAGTGTCTTCAATTTCCTGGCTTTTACGTAACTGTCATCTTTAATTCTAGCACATCTTCTCATGCTCTTTGCTACCTAACTAAGCTGAGTGCTCTCCCTTCCCTCCATTTCCTATAAATATCTTGTACTTTTCCACTTTTATGTCTTTGTTCTCAGACTTCTAAGCCAGTGGTCCTCAAACTTAGGAATGTATCAGACTCTACATGGAGGCCTTGTTACAGCAGGGAACACTGGGCCCAACTCCCAGAGTTTCTGATTCATTAGGTCTGGGGTGGGGCCTGAGAATTTGTATTCCTATCAAGTGTCCAGGAGATGCTACTTGCCTCAGGGACTGCACCTTGAGAACCACTCTTCTAAGCAGTCCTCTAACTCTAATATGTTTTGGTTAAAAGAAACATCTAATTCATTAGGAGGCCATTGGTTATTCAGATATATGCATTGGATTTTATATCCAACAATGCTAAAATTGTGTTGTGAACATAAATACATTTTGAGCTCCTGCTTGGTGCCAGCTGACAGGCCCTTTGTCCATAAAACTACTGATGAATTAACGGTTATACTTCTGTTTCCTCTCTGCATGTTGGTTGAGGACGCTTACATATTTAGCTGTGAGCCACTGGCGGCTACACTCTGTCATTACAGACCAATAGGCCCTACAGCCAGTCAACTGCCAATTAACAAACTACAGGCTTGTATTCTGCAGGCAGTTTAGCCAAGGGATGCCAGCATCTCTGTTGTTCC
Source organism: Chlorocebus sabaeus (assembly GCF_047675955.1). Classification (NCBI taxonomy): domain Eukaryota; kingdom Metazoa; phylum Chordata; class Mammalia; order Primates; family Cercopithecidae; genus Chlorocebus; species Chlorocebus sabaeus. The sequence continues at coordinate 100,342,004 of NC_132911.1, forward strand.
TGCTGTTACCAGGCCTAGGCGTTGTCTTGTAGCTTGGTAGCTCCACCCTTCTAAAGACTCAATTGTCCCCAGTTGTACTGGTAAAAGGTTTTGCATTTTAGTGTTATGGTTAAAGGTAGGAATTTTTTAAAAATGTAGGAATCATTCCTTTGTCTCATTCACAGTGTAATTGTCAGCCACCTGTACCATTAGTGGTGGCGGGGAAAGGAGGGTGAGGAGTCACTGCGGCTGTGGATACATGTCATCTGTCCAGGCTTATAGCCTATTAGAGGCCCTTGATTTGAGTACTTTCAACTTTGCAGGGGGATGGGATGTCCAAGGGTGAGTGTGATTTGAGTAGGGCATCTGAAACTTTATAGAAGAGAATCAGTACCTAATAGATTTTTTACCATATAGATTTTTCACTTCTCATTGCACTTGCATTTTGGTGGTATAGACTGCAGCTCCTTGACCGTAGAACTGTGTCGGTTGCACGTGGATTAGCCTCACACAGAGAGGTAAAGGGCCTTTAATTTAATGGACCTTTGTGAAGGATTCTAAAGTAAAAATGTGCAGAGTGCTTTCGGATTGGCGAATGTACCTATGATACGTTTTATTTGGGTATATTTTCATGTTTTCCTTACACACCTGTAGACTTTTGATATCTGACATGAAATGAAATAAAACTTTCCAAGGAAATACCTCAAGATTCCAGGGTTTTCCCCCTACAGTTCAGCTTACACGTGTTGTCACATCCCATAGGTAAGTGATGAAGTCTGCCCTGCCAGTGCTTTGGGAAAGCATCTTGCCCACTGTTTTGGAAGTTGAACTTTGTGATTGTTTAGAAAATTAGCTTTTAATTGTTTGTTGTTACATTTTAGTCAATCTGTGTACATTCTTCACTTTGCTTCATAAACTTCGATAAGTTAGCAGTGGGATATATCCCTTTCTGCCTAGATATATTTATTCTTTAAAAAATGTACATTGAGGAAGGGAAAGTAATTTTTAGGAAAATTACAGTGTGGTAAGCATTCTGATCACTGAGACCATCCTAAATCTGAATTTTTTTTTTTTTTTTTTTTTTTGAGATGGGGAGTCTTGCTCTGTCGTCAGGCTGGAGTGCAGTGTGCGATCTTGGCTCACTGCAACCTCCGCCTCCTGGGTTCAAGCGATTCCCCTGCCTCAGCTTCCCAAGTAGCTGGGACTACAGGCGTGCGCCACCGCACCCGGCTGATTCTTTTTGTATTTTAGTAGGCGTGGGGTTTCACCATGTTGGCCAGGATGGTCTCGATCTCCCAACCTTGTGATCCACCCACCTCACCCTCCCAAAGTGCTGAGATTGCAGGCGTGAGCCACCGCACCCAACCCCTCAATCTGATGTAATCTTTGATTCAGAAGATATCTCAGAGTCTTACAGGATCCATGTACTGAGAAGAGTCTTCATTTTTTTCTCCATGCTGAAATGAATTTAGTTTGAGTTTTAATTTAATAGGGTTTTGAATAGAGTTTAACATAAATAAATCTATATGTATATGTATTAGGGTAGAGACATAATAGGAAGTGTGGTGTTGGGAGACAGAGAATTGAAAATCTGGGACCCGAGCAACAGTTGCTTCAATAACCATATTACTGAATGTGTGGCCTTTATGTCTGTGTCTCAGTTTTCCCCGACTCCAGTCATACCTGCATTATACATAGTTTGGGAACGACGGCCTTGCCTCTGCAAAGTCCATCTGATTGGAAAGGCTGGGTAGATAACTGCAATGAAGAAATTGAATACAGTTTGAATGTAATGGTGTTCCTCCTGGGGATGGGAGGTGAAGGATTCAGGGATAGGCAGTGGAGTGATGAAGGATGACGAAGTTGTAGAATTCAGAGTTCTGCAGCCAGTTGACATAGCTGCCTTGTTACCCCACAGAAGATTCATATTGTTAGTGAAAAATAGGCCACCCAGAAGACCTGGGCTTGAGTCCTACTTCTTTCCTGCCCTGTACACCATGCACCAGCTGTGTAATCTTGGGGAGGACCTTAGACGAAGTCCTTTTCCCATCTGTAAAATGTTGGTAATGACCACTGCCTGGTCTTCCTCACATGGGCACAGTGAGCACTCACTGGAATGGTGTGAAAGCCCGTCATAGATGTAAAGCAGCAAACTGAAAGTGCAGTGGTTTATCATGATTATTATACTTATGGGCTGACTTTCTCATGGGCTTCTTAGATGCTTCTCTTAAAGGCAGAATTTTAATTTTAAAATACATATAATGTAAGAATATTGGAGTTGACTTTGAGAATTCATGAACTGAAACCCTTAAACTCTCTCAGGACCTCTAAATATTTCTTGATTATTTCAGAGCATTTGATTTGTCCTAATGCTATGGAGTTATAAAACCATTAATGGTATGATAGCTCTGGAAACAAACATTAATTCATTTGAATTCATTAGAATGATAAAGCGTATCGTGCATGGGTTTTCAGGCATTCTATTCATAACTATCGAAATGTGGATCATAACAAATTTTATTTGGGTATGTTTTCATGTCTAAAGAGGAGCTTATAACTCTCATACTTATTTTTATGTGAAATACAACTAGCAAGCATATATACATAACAAAAAATTTTTGCTGATTATATTTAGTTTCTCTGAGATTGATCTATTTTATTAAATTATTTTTTATTTTTTTATATTTGTTTTTTTTTTTTTTTAGTTATAATTAAGTCATTCTGACCTTATAATTTGAGAAGCATGTGCCCTGTTTTCATGCTTTAATTTTATTGTAAGCATCTATATTTAGGGAGGGGTGTGGTTATGTGTTTATATATGTATGTTCAAGTCTATCTTTATTTTTATTTTATTTTTGAGACAGAGTCGCACTCTGTTGCCCAGGCTGGAGTGCATTGGCACGATCTCGGCTTGTTGCAACCTTTGCCTCTCAGGTTCAAACGATTCTCTTTCCTCAGCCTCCCAAGTAGCTGGGATTACAGGCGGCCATCACCACGCCCGGCTAATTTTTGTATTTTTAGTGGAGGTGGGTTTTTGCCATGTTGGCCAGGCTGGTATGGAACTCCTAACCTCAAGTGATCCACCTGCCTCGACTTCCCAAAGTGTTGGGATTACGGGCGTAAGCCACTGTGTCTGGCCTGTATCTTTAATTTTTAAAGTTTACAAGGTGATAGTAAGCTTTCATACCAATAACAGTGTCTATTCAAATGTAGTCAAAGCCTGACTTCAAAACTTCTGGTAGCAAAAAGGGAAGATTTTGTACCTCATTTGCAATTTCAACAGAAAGTGGCATCTTATAGAAGTCTTAATTTTGGCATATTTTGCCATTAAAAATTTTTTAAGTTTCAATAGCTTTAGGGATACGTGGTTTTTGGTTATATGGATTAATTGTATGTGATGAAGTCTAGGATTTTGGTGCATTTGTCACCTGAATAGTGTCCATTGTACCCAGTAGATAGTTTTTCATCCTTCACCTTCCTGTCTCCCTCCCCACTCTGAGTCTCCAGTGTCCACCTTACCATTCAGTATGCCTTTGCACACCCGTAGCTTAGCTCATGCTTAGGAGTGAGAACATGTGGTATTTGGTTTTTGATCCCTGAGTTACTTCACTTAGAATAGTGGCCCCCAGTTCCATCCAAGTTGCTGCAAAAGACATTATTTTGCTCTTGTTCTGCCATTTTTAATCTGATTAAGAATCATAGGAATAATTTAGTTGTCATAGATATGTTTTCCTAAACTTATTTTTATCATAAACACCTAATTACTCACCCATAGTCTGAGAGAGGAAGTGGAGTAAAACCTCCGTTGAGCAGCTGTTATGTGCCAGGTACTGTTAGACAATGTGCAGGCAGTTATTGTAACTCACGTAGAATGCAATGGTTCTATCCTCACTTTTTAGAAGAAGAAACTCCTTCAAAGTGTTGCTGTCATTTGAACCCAGGTCTGCTGCACACTAGAAAGTCCATATTTTCTCCCATGCTTTCATATACAGGCATAATTACTGGCTCTTTACCCTAATGTATGGCAGTGAAACTAATTCTTGTGTTTTAGCATCAGTAAACTTAAAGGAGAATTACCTCAATTTTCTTTGCCTTCTGTTACAAAGTTACAGGAGGGTTAAACTAGGTACACCCTCTCTCTCCAGCAAATCCTGCAGGTTTTCCTCTCTTCCTCAGAAGTTCTTAATTACTGTTGGCACATCTTGTGGTGAAAGAATATACCTTGTGGGGGTGGAAAATGAAATGTTAACTGTAATGAGTAAGATCATTGGCCAACCCAAAGAGTTGGTTTAAACAAAAGTAGGGAACAGCTTGAATGAATCTGCTTTTCATAGGTACTTTAAACACATAACCATAACCTGTCAGACATACCAATCGACTGTCAGTTGCTAACATGATTGTTTTAGTGTCTGGTGGTGGAGCGCCAAAGCTCTGTCTGTATTTGCCAGACAGGCATGGTGGTTGGAGTGATGTATGTGGTCAAAGAGGTACAAAAACTTGCCGAAGTGAAAACCTGGAAGTGGAGCTCTTGATTGGAGTTCTTGATTTGTAGGTAGAAATAAATACCCCAGAAACAGTGCCACCCTTTCTTGTATCTGCAGGTTTGGAGAATGTGAACTGATTAACTACTGTAAATGGAGCATGGGTGTGCTGAACCCAAAGCTGGTTGGTGCAGTCCTGTCTAGGACATAACTCAGGCCACCATTTTAGAAGTATGGGTCTTTAGTCCTAAGAGAAACTAGGAGAGAAGTGAATTCATTCAAATGTATTCCTTCACGGTAGGGGAACTGTTCATCTATTTGGGATAGGCAGATGTAAGCCGGAGTGCAATGCAGGTGAGCAGTGTGAAGAGTAAGGAAAAGTCACTGGGTGTCAGGGAAGGGACATTTCACATGGCTGCTGCTTGGATAAGAAGGCTAGAATGCTCACTGCTTCCTCCTCCTTGTTTTTTTGTTTGTTTGTTTTTGAGACAAGGTCTTGCTGTTTCCCCCAGGCTAGAGTACAGTGGCACAATTATGGCTGACTGCAGCCTTGAACTCCTAGGCTCAAGTGATCGTCCTCTCAGCATCCTGAGTAGCTAGGACTGCAGGTGCACACCAACATGTCTGGATAATTTTTAAATGTTTTGTAGAGACAGGGTCTCACTGTGTTGCTCAGGCTGGTGTTGAACTCCCGGCCTCAAGCCATCCTTCCGCCTTGGCCTTCCAAAGTGTTGGGATTACAGGCATGAGCCACCGCTCCTGGCCTCTTCCTTTTTCTTACACTCTCAGCCTGGATATCCTTTCCTCCATGAAATGCCTTCCCTGACCTTCACCCCAGTTCTGGGTTAGGTTCCCTTACTGGTCCAGTGTAGAGTACAGCACACCACACTTAGCAGAGTATCTACCTCCTGGATTACCACAACTCTTCCCTCTCTCCTACCTGACTCTAAGCTTCTATAAGAGCAAGAGCCTTGTAGAGAAAGTGCCCAGTACATAGTAGGTACTTAAATATTTGCTAAACGAATTAAAATGAAGCTGTAAAAGTTGGAGTCCAGTTTTGGAGAGCCTTGTAATAATACTAGATGATATTTATTGAGTGCTTACTATGTTTTAGGCACTGTAAAGGTACTTGGCATGTATTAACTCATTTAACTTTTCAATAACCTGTAAAGTAGGTACTATTATTATTCCATTTTCTAGATGAAGAACCCGAGGCACGGGAGGTTGGGTGTCTTCTCAAAGGTCATTCATTTTGCTCCCTGCTTCTGGCTCTGAACTGCTTGGGAAATTTAGAGTGGCTCCTGGCGGCAGTGGGGACTGTTAGTGCTATAAGGGGCCAGGAGGTGTGAGCACACGTGCTCTCTGGGAAAGGAGTCCTGACATTGTGTGTAGATGGACTACAGGAAGGGGAGTCGCCTGAAGCACTCACTCCAGAGTCACCCCTGAAATGGCAATGCAAAATATATTTGTGTGATTTATTGATCCAACACACAGGACACTCACTAAGTGCTAGGCATTGTTGAAAGTGCCTTAAAAATGTGAACTGATTGAATGCTTTTGGCAGCTGCATGAGGCAGGCATTATCACTATCTTCTCCATTTTATAGGTGATGAGCCTGAGGTTCAGAGAGATCCCACAGCTGGTAAGTGGCAGAGCCAGGCAAGTCTGGTGCCAGGGTTTCAACAACTATCCCAAGCTCTGCTTAGTCTTCCTGTACAAAGGGAACGATAACTAGTAGTCTCTAGTGATGTTTTCGTGCCAGATAGTACAGGATCAAAGTGATATTTTGGAGACAGATCCTTCCATTTTCAAAAGCATCTGCCTTAAAGACATTTGTCTAGAAATATTTATATGACTGTATTACATTTAATATATGCTTGGCTTAGAGCAGGCAAAAACAAAAAACAAAAAACCCAGAGACACAGGTCCTGGCCTTGGGGAACTCATACTCTGCCAAGGGGAGATAGAGAAGTATGTAGACTTACAAAGAAAAAATAATTTCAGTGGAGGAAGGCAAATGAAGAAAGTAAAACAAACCAATGAAAGAGACCTGTGCATTTCACTGTGATAGCCACGAGGTGCATATGTCCACTGAGTACTTACTTGAAATATGGTCAGTCCAAATTGAGAAATGCTGTAAGGGTGAAGTACACACTGAAATTCAAACTTAGTATGAAAAATATGTATAAAGTATCTCATTAATGTTTACACTGATTATATTTTAAATGTTCATACATTGGGTTAGAGTATATGATTAAAATGAATGCTAAGTGAAATAAGCTAGGCATAAAAGGAAACTATTATTGTAGCTATGAGGTAACTGGAATAGTCAAGTTCGTGGAGGCGGAAATTAGAACGGTGGTTACCAGAGGAAGGGAGAATAGGGAGTTACTGTTTAATGGGTAGAGTTTCATTTTGGAATGATGAAAGGTCTAGAGATGGATGTGGTAATGGTTGCCCAACAGTGTGACGATACTGAATGCCACTGAACTATACACTTGAAACTAGTTCAAATGGTAAATCTTAGGTATATTTTACTATAACTTTAAAAAGCCAAAAAAGATGTGTCTCACTTTCAAAAAATGTGACTACTAGAAGATTTTAAATTGCACATGTGGCTTGCGTTATACTTCTGTTGGACTGTGCTGGGTAGAGAGTAACGGGTAAGATGGTCAGGAAAGGCCTCTTTGGAGAAGGTCACATTTGTGTCCTATGAAATGAGAGGGAACTAACCACACAAAAGGCTTGAGGGAAGCGTTTCAGGCAGAGGTAGAGCAGCTGCAAAGGCCGTGGGGTGGGGAAAGTTTGTATGATTGGGGAGGTGGGATGAAATTAGGATGGAAAGGGGCAGGGCCCCGATCACCAGGGTCTTATGGGCCATAGCGAACAGTTTGAATACTACTGCTCTGCATAAAACTTGAAAATAGAAACAAAGCAGTAAAAAACTCAAATTTCCATACGGATTAAACCATGTGAAATTGCTGGTATTCTGACCTATTTATATGATTCAGCCTAATCTTGTGTTTGTGGTTCTGGGGTTTGATTCTTTCCCTAGTGATGTACTTGGTTGGCTAGCAGAGAAGGCACTGCCTTGCTTTCTAATTATTTGCTAATTGGTGGGTACCCAAAAGACAGCACCCCCTCTTACTGGCTTACATATTACTTTGCCTGACAACAAATTTGTGTTGAAATGGAAGGAAACCTAGCTGCTCACAAACTAAAACTGTCACAAGTAATAAAAAAATCCTGAAGACAGTACCTTGAACATTTTCTATTTCATAAACTTCATCTTTGTCAGTTTGGTGGCTTTTGGAACTGAGAGGGAGCAATAATAGTATCATTAGCACCTTTGGATCCTGGCGCTATCAAGTCACTGGGAACATTTATTATTATTGCACAGGTAGAGTTTTCTTTCTGGAAAGGTCTTGGCTCAGGACAAGTAAATTGAAGGATTGGCTTTCTCAGTAGAGAAGGGTTGTTAGGAAGGTAAATTGGGGTTTGTTTATCCTTCTATTAAAGGCCATCAGTGCTGGCTCAAGCAGTCTGTGGAGACTGCTGCCACCCCATTTTGTTCCCTGAGTCCACCTCGGTGGCCTCATTGTGTGTTACTACTGCTTTTCCTGGAGCACGGCGTCTGGGACAATGAGAGGCAACCCTACAGGAGGTACTGCAGAATGAATCTTTTTCTTAATGGTTTTTGACTCCAGAACCCCTGGTGGAAAATGTTTGTTCATATTAAAGGGGAAGATGGTTAATACCTAAAATCTTTCATTTTATGGAAGCATTTTTTGGGCTTTGAAACATCTCTGGCCACCTGCTGAGGACCAGTGAGTCTGGCCAGCAGCGATGCCCACTGCCTGTGCACTGGACTTTTGTGGAGGAGTTCTGTGCCACATTTGAACTCCCCAGTCAAATGGTTCTAGTGGCATCTCAGGTGGTGTGAAGCAGAGAGGTGCCTGCATTCGGTTCTCCAGGCTGGCCCAAGTCTCAAAGTTGACTGGGAACTTTGTGCTCCCTTGGGATGGCTAGATATTTCATCATAACCTAGGTGCTGTGTAAGCTAATTTGCTAAAAACAACAAAGACCCCATGTTATGTAATTCTTGATATCTGAACCACAAACCAGAAATCTGTGCCCAGAAACCATCCCACAGTTTCTAGATTTCCACCCCTGCACATATCATGGTCCGTTTCTGTAGAATCACTGTTGGTGTCATCTTTGTTTATTTACCGTCCAATTTTTAACTGCTATGAGTCATTAACTACATTAGTTGAATACTTTCTTACCTCAAGAATTCCTTATTGCAGTAGGTTTATATGAAGGTGGGGTTAGCTTTAGGCTTAGCTGCAGGGTCTTCATTTATTTTTCAGTCCTAATCAGCTTTGTTTGTTTATTTTGTTTTGTTCATGTCAGGATTGGCCAGATTGTTGTGACCACCAGCTTAGTTATGACGCGGACTAGGAAAGCAGTGTGATCTGCCTGGAGGTGGCTTGAGCTCCAGGAATAGGCACTTTCTTAATGTGGTGCCTTGCCTGTCTAAAAGAGCAGATGCATCTGCATAAATATAAATACTTACTTGTATTCTTGTTTTTTGTTTTGTTGTTTACAGTTTACATGAACTATTTCACTTTTTTTTTCTCTTTAATCTTCATGTGAAATTTGAGAGGTGAGCACAATTATTATCTCACTTTATAGACAGAAAAACTCAACCTCAGAGTTTCAGTCCAGGTGTCTGACTTCAGGATGGATCCTCTTCTTAGACCGCCCAACAACAATGTTGCCTGACCTTCTGGCAAGTTTCCAAGAGCGCCACAAATAGCCAGTCATTCCACACGAATTGAGAAAACGGTCCTTTATCAAAGGTCTCCCTCCCTCCCTCCCTTCCTTCCTTCCCTCCCTCCCTCCCTCCCTCCCTTCCCTCCCTCCCTCCCTCCCTGCCTCCTTCCTTCTTTCCCTCCCTCCCTCCCTCGCTCCATCTTTCCCTCCTTCCTTTTGTGGAGGAGTTCTGTACCACAGTTGAACTCCCCAGTCCTTCCCTCCTTCCCTCTTTCCTTCCTTCCCTCCTTCCCTCTTTCCTTCTTCCTTCCTTCCTCCGTCCCTCCCTCCCTTCCTCCCTTCCTCCCTCCCTCCCTTCCTCCCTTCCTCCCTCCCTCCCTTCCTCCCTTCCTCCCCCGTCCTCCCTGCCTCCCTTCCTCTCCTCTCCCCCCGCCCCCTCCCCCTCCCCTCCCCTCCCATCCCATCGTGTCTCAGACACAAGTTGCTGTCTGAGCCCACGTGTACTTCTGTACGGTGGTTGACAGTGAAGGACTCTATCTCTCAGCGAGGACCCCAAAATTAGAAACCTGGGTGCTGCACTTACACTTCATGTGTAGGTGATGAAGGGAAAACCATGGGATCACTAAGGTTCAGGTTCCGCAGCTGCAAAATGGGGCTAATACCTGCAGTGTTGGATTCTGGGAGGATTTTGAGGTCTTACCCACGTAAAGTGATAACAGCACCTGACACAGAATTGCTCTATGAGAACAGCAGCGACTATTGTCATTTAAAAAAATAAATCATCATATCCTCTCACTCACCCTTCATTCAATCAGTTGACGAAACCTGTAGGTTTTACTTACTTTAATACTATTGACTCTGTCCTGGATTTCTAATCCCTTCTGGTTTGGCACTTCTTACACAATTCCTGCCGTAATTGGATGGATCACGCTGCCTCCAGTCAAGCCCCTCTAATCTGTCATCTGCATTACATCCAGCCTGATCTTTCCAAACACACAATTTTGACCTTCTCCTTGAACATCCCTTGTTTGCTTACAGAAGAAATATAAATCTCCTAGTTTTTCACCAAAAAGTCTTTATGATCTGGTCCTCTTCTTAGCCTTATTTCACCTATCCTGAACACACACCCTACCCTTCATCATGCAGAACTAAAACTCCTCTCTTTTCTCATCCTGTCTTGGTCCCCTGAATGCCTGCATTCCCTGTGCCTCATTTGACCCCATTCTCCCCCTGCCCTCCACACCTGCTCCCCTCTCCTTAGCTAGCACCAGCTCACCTTCAGCTTTGGGATCTTAGCACCATGCACACACCCTGCATAGTGCTCAGTGAATAAATGAATTAACTCTTGGTATAAGTGGATACAGTAGCCAGCATCTTTAACCTAGGGGGCCTCGCAAGTCTCTAGCCTTTCCAAGGGGTTGGCAAGGCTGAACACAGACCAGATCTTCATGGGGAGACCCTGAGATGGCAGCAGAGCCACCCGAAGACCTGGAGTCTGTACCTGGGACCTGAGGGGAAGAGAAGTGAGATCACAGTCACGAAAACATCTGCTTTATCAGCAGCAAAAAAGCCTACCTGTGCTTGATCTGAATTCGAATATATGCCAGCAGCAGCTATCTCATCAGAAATTTATCTAGAGCGGCCATTTGGCTATTTAGAATTTTAACCACAGTTGCTTCCTAAATATTTTTTACGGAAGTAACTGCCCTTCCCCACCAAGCAGCAACCAGGCAAGATTGGTTATCTGTGGTTACCAGGTGCAGAATCTCCATTAGCTGAAAAGTAACAGCCAGGCCTGCTGTCTATGTGGTCTGCAGGACCTTGTTCTCTGTGGTAGGAATTACACCTGTTCACAGTCATTTGACTGCTTTCTACTGAAGGTGTTGAGGTGATAGGCTTGTCTTACTGTTGTTCTGTGAAAAAGACATTTAATGCCTCCTGTCTTTATATTTTATGTCTTTGGAAAACGGAAGAACTATGGAAAATGTATTGCATTACCTGTAGGTTCTAGACCAGTGGTCCCCAACCTTCTTGGCACTAGAAACTGGTTTTGTGGAAGGCAGTTTTTCCACAGACCGAGGGCAGGGGTCGGGGATGCTTCGGGATGATTCAAGCGCAGTATATTTATCATGAGATTCTCATAAGGAGCGCGCAACCTAGATCCCTCACATGTGCACTTCACAGTGGGGTTCGCGCTCCTATGAAAATCTAATGCCGCCACTGATCCGACAGGAGGCGGAGCTCAGGCGATCATGCTCAGTGGGGGCTCACCTCTGCTGTGCAGCGAGGTTCCTAGCAGGCCACAGGTCAGTATTGGTCCGTGGCTTGGGAGTTGGGAACTCCTGTTTTAGACAACCAGAAATCTAAGCCTTTTGCCTTCATGAAAACTGTGGAGATGCAGAGCCTTCTAAATATGTTTCCTGAGTGAGCATTGGCATCTCTTTGACTTCAGTGCTCAGATACATAAGTAATAAATGAAAAATCCTGAAAGAACCGTAAGATCCACCTGGTGGGTGTCTTGTAAATACCTGTAATTGCAAACCTGAGTGGTGGGATTGCGGGGAGGGTTTCTGAGATTCAGGTTACTCTCTTTGTGTTGGTTTTAGTCAACGTTCCACTAAAGTATAACACAATCAGAAAAGTACACAGATCATAAGTGTACAGCTTGAATTTTCAAGTCATCCTTTTAATATATTAATATACAATACATGAATAATTTATGTATTGATGCCACCAACAGTTTCTTCTTAAATTAAGGGGATGGTGAGGATGGCGATAGGAGCCAAGTGCTGAGTTCTGTTCTGTTGACATAACTGTTTAATCACTTCCCCTCACTCACTTGTTCAAGGAGGCAAGGTTTTGTTTCCTGGGGGTCATATCTAAGCCACTCACAGCCTGAAATGTTTACCTCTAATTCTGTTTCTTTAGCTATTTGAATACGTGAATCCCATTAAAACCACGCACATAGAAAAATGATTTCTGTTCTGCATGTCAGATACTTGTTCGCCCAACGAAAGGGCACCAAAGAGTTTGCAAGTAGCTCTGGTGGGGAAGTTCCTACTGTGACTGGACTTGTTTTCTGCCCTTATAAAAGATGCCTCTCTTACCTGCTTTTCTGTCTTCCCCCTCTCCGTTGTCAAAGAAACCTTTTCCCTTTAGGGCCCTAGCTTATCTGTCAAGCTCATAGCTGTCTTTTCTCCTAGAAGATGACCTGATTACCACCCTCCCCCATCCCCACACACACACACATCATGCAGTCTTTTGTGGGCCCAATGTGTTTATACAGGCTGGTGTGATTTTTTAGCAAAGTTCAGCTCATTCTTGTTCCTGGTAGGAAGGCAGCACTTTCTGGTCCCATTAGTGATTAATACCAGCTCTGGTGTCACCCAAAGTTTTTTCAGCTGGAGTTACCCTACTGCCTTCCAACTTTTAAATTATGAATTCTCAGATATACAGAGACGTTGAAAGCATAGGACAGTATTCTCCACCTAAGTTCAATAATTGGTAGTTTGTTTTTTTAACCAGATTTGCTTTATTATTCTCTTTATATACAGATTTTTGTTGTTGTTTTGTTGTGCCATTGATAGTAAATTTCAGTCATCAGGATACTTGACCCTTGAGGATTCAGCATTTATCCCCTGGGATTAAGGAGAAAACACAATCTCCCCTAAGAAAGTTAATGATAAATACATTTCTAATATCCAATCCATATTTACATTTCTCAGTTGTCCCAAGAATGTCTTGAGATGTAGTAGACTTTTACTCCTCTGCGGTTTATTAATACATCAGAGAAATCCCAGTGATTGTGATGGCTAAGTGGATGGAACATGCAACTTGTTATTTAATACTGGTACAAAGATGAGCCGTTTTCCTAGAGAAGACTACACTTTCCATATCTGTTGCTGGCATTTTACTTTCTTGCTTGATGTAACAGTGTAGGCAAGAATGAATGAATGAGAATGAATGTATAATACTCATTACAACTGTAAATGGGCTACTTATAACTTCTAGAAGTCCAGGAATGTGTTGTTTATTTGGCGAAGCTAATTGAGTCTGATGCCAGAGAGGTGAGGCAGCTAGATACATACGTCGTTAGCAAACAAGAACCATCTCTTGTGTGATTTGTCTAAAACCTGGTTTCACTGTCGAAGGGACGGTTGGTCAGGGCAGAATATATGGGCAGGCCTCAGGAGTTCTCCAGGTATTTGTATTTTTGATAATGAATAGACTGTTTTTTTGGTAGAGTCTTAGGTTTATAGAATAATCGAGCAGATAGAACATTGTGTTCCATATACCCCCCATCCATTCCCCTATTTCACCACTTACTGTATACTAACATATCTTGTATTAGTGTGGCACATTTATTGGAATTAATGAACCAACATTCATACATTATTATTAGCTGTAGTCCATAGTTTACATTAAGATTTGCATCTTGTGTTATACACTTACATGAGTTTTGACAAATGCATAATGTCATGTATCTACTATTATTATACAGAATAGTTTTACTGCCCTAAAAATTCCCTGTGCTCCACCTATTTACCCACTCCCTCTTCCCCTGAACGCCTGGCAACTACTCGTCTTTGTACTGTCTCTATAGTTATGCCTTTCCAACATGTTGTATACTTGGAATCATACAGTGTGGAGCCTCTTCAGATTGGCTTCTTTCACTTAACAGTGTACCTTTTAAGTTCCTTCATGTCTTTTGATGGCTTGATAGCTCATATCTTTTTATCATTAATAATATTCCATTGTATGGCTGTACTATAGTTTGTCTACCATTCATGAAGCTTACACAAATGATAGACATGTCAGCACATAGCAGTTGTTTGATAAATAGTCATTACATGACCTAGTTAGATGGACTCCTTAATTTTCCTGCCAGGTGTATAGTGCCAAGGGACAGTTGTGACGGAAAAGGCAATTATGTTGTTAGGCACTGACTTCTGCTAATGTGCGGTTAATGTTTAAGTGGCTTAGCCCAGCAAAGGTGGGTGCCTTTGATGCATCCAGGCTTCCAACAGGAGTTTCTTAAATTCTCTTTAGAGCTGCACTGTCCAGTATGGTAGCCACTAGAAAAGTCCGGAAAAATAGCCACATGTGTCTGTTTGAACTTAAATTGATTGAAAAGTAAATGAGATGAAAAATTCAGTGCCTTGGTTGTACTAGCCATGTATCAGCTACCCAGTAGCCATATGTGGCTATTTGCTATTATTTTGGACAGTGCAGATGTAGAACATTTCCATCATCACAGATTTTGTTAGACAGCCCTAATGCAAATAAAAACATTCAGAGAGAAGGACGGGATTGAAATTAGTTGACCAGGCTGATTCTAGTTTGCCTTTAATGCTTAGCTCTTTTGTGCCACAGTTTTACAATGGAAGAGATGAAGCTCAGAGGTCTGTTTGCGGAAGAACAGTTGCTTAAGATGACTTCGGGGATAAAAAGGCTGCCAGGCCAGTGAAGCTGTGAAATGCGCCCTGTGTGACAGCCCCAGGCGGCATGGCTTGACAATGGTTTAGGCCCTTGATCAGCTAGTGTTAAGGAGTTTTACAGAACTCTCAGCTCTTGCTTATTTAGTTTGGTGTTAAAAAGAAAGAAAGAAAGAAAAAGCAGGGGCCCTCTCTAATTTGAGGGGTTGATGGGGTGGGTGTGGAAAGGGAGTTAAACTTCCCAACTAATAAATTTGGAAATTGTACACCCATTTCCTCAGTAAACTCCTGCGGTTGTTGGATACCAGGAATGTGAAACCTGAATGCATATCAGACACTTGCCACAGAAATCGTAGCTCACTCCCTTGAAACTGCAGTTGCTGTTACTGGGGAGCAAAGCAAATAGCAGTTAAGTTTTTTTGTGTTTTGTTTCTTTGCCAGCACTTTGGATTTGACCAGATCTAATTTCATTCACGTGGTAGGTGCCACGCTGACAATAAAGCATTATGGGCTGTCAGTCTACTTAGATTTCAGTTCTGTATTCGTTTTATGTATGGCATTTTAATAAAGTCTTAATTTTTTTCCTTCTAAACAGATGACAGACTAGATTACATTGTGCTTTCCTTTAATGTCTAATCTGGAAATTGGCTGTTGATGCTAGTGAGGGTTTTTAATATAAGTTTTAAATGAAAATGCCAAATTGCTTTGTCTGCGCATTGTAGCTTTTTAAATATTGACTTTGTGCCTTTTGAAATGCTTGAGTTTCTAAGAGGCCTAGTGTGAAAAGGCAAACTTGACAGAATAATATATCTACCATAATTCCTGTGAAAAGACTTAAAATATTCTGGTTTTTGGAAGTTCAGTCAGGATGTGACCACTTGGAATCATGACTTTCTATAAACACAGGCTTAAAATTGATAGTTTTCTCTAAGAATAGGCGCAGAGAAAATAGTGTATTATCTTGCAAATTAAAAATTGGAAATGCCAGATCTCAAATGAAGATAGATTTTTCCTCAATCTTTAAGCTATTGTCATCTGCTAAAGAACTCTTATAAGAGTTGCAGAGTTTTAATCAGTATTTAACAGTTATTGAACTTGTTCGACTGGCATTTGTTTTAAACAAACATGTTGTCTCTTACATGAAAGGCAGGATAATGTATGGCTTTCTTTTATCGGCTACAATTTCTCTGTAATTTTTGAAGATAACATTTTGATTTAGATAATATTTCATGTTAGCAAAGTCTAGAAAAATTGATTATAGTTTCTTAGCATGGGATTATTGTCTTAAAAGCCATGAAAGGGAAAAGAATCAATATTAGGGCTTTCCCAATGGCAGCTTTTTACAGAGCCCCCCGCACGATTGATTACAGCTGCTTTTGTAGAGGATTTAAAAAGAACAATCTGTATTAAAAACATCATTCTTTGGTATGAGCTTGAACAGCTCCAAATGGGTTACCATGGGGGCTGCCCTGCAATGTGACCACTTGAACGGATTGTGGTCATCACCGGTGGGCCAGGGCAGCGAGGCAGGGGAAAGGCTCTTAGGTGAGGCATTGCTGGCACGCATGCCAAAGAGGTTACCGTGGCAGCTGCAATCATTCAGCCGCATTCTTCAGCCTCCAAAGCAGGAGGGGCAAGAAGCGTGTCATTTTTCTACGGGCAGAGTGTAAGGTTAAGCAGCAGGAAGGGAGAGTCAGAGGATGTCTTTGTTCCAGAGCATTGGCCAAAGCCAGGTATGTCCAGTCAAAGGGATAAGGCAACTGATAGCTCCCAAGCCTCCATACCCTCAGCTCTTGCCTGTTGCCACTGAGGAGTGGACATGTCTTCGTTTGGTATCTTACATGTGAGCGTCATGACTATAGGCTCATCTCATACCAATTAAATCATAAACTCCACTCTGTGGGCAGAGCCCCTGCTGGAAGGGAGTGTGCCTGGAGCAGTTAAATCTATTAAATGTTAGAAACATTGGTGCCATCCTCACAGGGCCCAAGCAAGAGACCATTCATGTGGACTGGGCTCCCAGAGTTTAACTCAGTAAGAATCTGTATGCTCTAGAAAATTCAGATGTAACAGGTAGTCCGGGGGCTTTCATTCTACAAGAGGGAGCGGTGCGCGCATTGCCATCGGCTGCTTTACAGAAGGCATTTGCAGGAATGGGGTGCCCCATGAATTTGGGAAGAATTGAAGATCCTAGAGAGAATGGGGAGTTTTATAAAATAGTGTTGAATTTAGCATCACTTTTCGTTTAGCACCCCTGGCTGCCAGATCCCACAGGGGCCTCTGTAGTACGGCTTGCCTCACAACCAGTAGAATCAGCTTTTTTTATTCCTGGACTAACTTGGAGAAAAAAAATTCCGGAGATGACCTATTTTTAATTCCTGTTTTGCTTTTCTTCATCTTCCATATTTTTAGAAAATGAAATGTTATCTCTCTTATGAAATGGTACTTACACATGTGTGTTCCAACTGAGACTTTTAATTGTCAGTAGTGAATTACTATAAATCAGCCTCATTCGGGGGCAAAAAATAATAATGTGTGTTCTTGTTTTAAGCGTATTCTCAAAAGTCCTTCTTAAGTATTATTTTTTAATTAAGCATGTAATTTTATCATTTTGCAAGTTCGCTTTTACCTTTCATCCTGTTTGACCCTGATATCGTAAGGATAAGAGTACTATATGAGGGCTGGGTATGGTGGCTCACGCCTGTAATCCCAGCACTTCGGGAGGCTAAGGCGGACAGATCCCTTGAGGTCAGGAGTTCGAGACCAGCCTGGCCAACATGGTGAAACCCCGTTTCTACTAAAAATACAAAAATTAGCTGGACATAGTTGCACACACCTGTAATCCCAGCTACTTGGGAGGCTGAGACAGGAGAATCGCTTGAACCTGGGAGGCAGAGTTTGCAGTGAGCTGAGATTGCACCACTGCCCTCCAGCCTGGGCAACCGAATGAGACGCCGTCTCTCTTTAAAAAAAAAAAAAAGGTAAAAGAGTACTGTATGATTCTGTCAGCAGAACGCTGGAATGTCTTCATGTATAGATTCTGATGGAGGTAGATTAGAAAGACAGAAGGCAGCACGGGAGTGGATTAGGTTACCTTTTGGATGTTTGAGGGCTTTGGCCACGTGTCAGTTTGTACAGCTGATAAAGTATTTGTCGTTGTGAAAAAAACTATTACTGTCCACAGGTTTCCTTTCTCCCTCATTTGGCAAGAATGTCTTCTTCAGATAAAGTACTCATATACAGCACTTCAGCACACCAGCAGGAGTCCTTTCTAAAATGCGTTTGCTTTGAGATGACACAGGTCATGTGGTCATCAGTATACTCTGCGTGAAGTGTGTCAATTTGACCAGGACCTAATGCTTTTGCCCCAACTGCCATGGTGCAGCTCGGGGAAGGCTTCATTTCCTGGGGAATTTCATGCAGTTTCTGTGATGGATTTCATAATAGACTCTAATACCTTTAAATATTTTCCTGGTTCTTCTGTTAAGGAAACCATTTCTTTAAAAGTTGCTTAGTTGGCTGTTATTTATTTTACTTGGTTAAAAAGTTTGGCCAGGAACAGTTCCTTTATATACAAAAATAAATACAGAACCTGGGGCTAGGAGTCTTGGGCAGAATCAGCCTGTTTTCCCAGTAGATATCAGGAATATGAATAATCTCTTTGGCACACAGTGCAGCCGCCCTGGTGATGCTAGGTATTAAAAATCCTACCGTTCAGAACAGTTTCTTTTAATTTCAGCCTTGAAATCGGTGGTCTCACCGCCTTTAGATTTATTCCTTCTGTTTTAGCTTTCTTGCTTTGTTTAGATTTTTAAATTGTTAAGAGATTCTTTGAAAGTGCTGGCACATTTTTAGGCTCCCCGTATAAGGAACCAGCTGCAAGTGTCATTTTCTTCATTTCAAAAGTCCTCCTAGATCAGGTCACTGTGTCCACTTATAGGCTTTCCTGTAATCAGCAGAAGGAGAGGCTCCCATTACAAACAGGCAAGGTAGGTGTAATAGAGAGGGCGCTGAAAACCAAGAGCAGTGTGGAACATCTGCCCAGCTCACTGGCATGTCAGCCCTGCAGGTGTGTTGGAGGCACAGGGCTCAAGTGCAGGCATCTGCCTCCTCTGGCTGGGGCTAAGCTGGAAGGGAGCTTGCATGGCTGGGAAACGGAGCAAGCACTCCTTGACTTGGATTGGCTTTCTCCACTTGAAATAACCCAGGAGCAAGGAGGCGCTAACAAGACAGGTTATTAGACCTAGGAATTTTTAAAACCTGAAATCTTACAACTGCATATCCATTTTATTAGACCTTTTGCCTTTGTGACCACAGATGAAATGGATCAGGAGTGGCCGAAGCACTGTTCTGTGAGTTGGCATTTTTCTGAAGTGTGATTTTTTTTTTTTTTAGTACTTATATACTTCCATAATATTTGCTTCTTTTCTTAAAGAAATATTTTGTAGAGATGAGGTCTCACTATATTGCCCTGGCTGGTCTTGAACTCCTGACCTCAAGCAGTCCTCCAGCCTTGGCCTCCCAAAGTGCTGGGATTACAAGCATGAGTCACTGCACCCAGCTCATGACACTTGCTTTAGATTTATATATATATATATATATATATATATATATATGTATAATATATATTATATGTGTGTGTGTGTGTGTGTCTTGTGTTTGGATATATTTGCTGTTAATTAATTTTCAAAAGTTTATTTGCATAGTTGATGTCTGAAAGCTGGTTCCAAGTCATTCATGTCTATGACTTTATCGGTCTTGTGCTTTCTGTGCTTTTAGCAACATTATAGTGCCAAAAATGTAGCTGTAATATCAATTCGGAAAAAATTACACACAAATCCACTACCCTAATCAGTTATCTTTCTTCTTCATTTTCCATTCCCTTTTCATTGTTTTGCCAAATGTATATGAAATTGCAATATAGTTATAATATTAGAAAAAATTAATGTATGCTTTTTAAATTTAATTTGTTGTTATACTTATTACTATGTGGTGTATGGTTTTTAATGGCCGTGTTGAAAAAACTAATATATCATGCATAATAATATACTAGATATAGTACTGCCCTGTAGTGGGCATTGACATTGTCTCCCTGATTTGTCTTTAATGCAGTAGTAAACACCCTAACTTTTATTTCATTAGGATAATTCCTGGGAGAAGAAACATCTGGTCAAATAGTATAAAAGATTTCATAGCTTCTTAAAACACATTGCCAATGTGATTTCCAAAGTGTCTGTGCCAATTTCTGTTACTTGGCATCTTTTAAATAGTCAAGGCTTCTTTTTACAGGCCAGCAGCAGTGTGTTCCATATTCCTATTGACATTGAGACTCAGTGCTAGCTCAGACCTCTGAAACGCAGGCTTGCTTGGAAATTCTATCCATTGACTGTGGCAAGTCTCAGAACTCAGATGCTTTCTCCAACCTGAGCTGAAGCCTGGAAAGGTGTGGTCTGCCCTTTGCCCCAAGGTCTTTCTCATTTTTCTGTCCTATAAACTTTCTGTGGCATTCTGTCAGCCCCTGTATAGGGAGGAGAATATATGTGGTTATGCCTTGGGGCCTAGAATTGTAGCAGTTGAAAAACCCTTAAAGTGAATTATTAAATCTAAACCAGAGCCTGTTGGCTTCCTGTGCTTGAGTTGGACTCTGTTCCATTATGGTAGTTTTTACAAAACACTTCTGAATACGAAATAAATTCCAAATATCTTTTTCCCCCCTTCCCTTGCCAAACTCCACCAGGAAACAGAATCTCATTACTTCAGTTAGAATTTATTAATGCTGACCCTCTCCAGCACTTGGAGCTTTTCAGGTTAGGCTCACACAGCTTCTATTTTTACTCTAGTCTAAACTGTGGTCATATGGATAGCAAAATAAATACTGGAATATTCTAGTTTGGGAGGGGGAGAGGCGGCGATGCCTATAATAACATGGCTGCAAACCTCTTGCTTTCTTCTATTTGATATTCCAAAAAAGGAAGAAAGCTCAATGTGGAGCACATCTGTAAGTCATGAACATTTTCCTTTTGTGTGTCATGCATATTCAACATAATCCCACTCAAAGTCCCAGGCGTTGCTTTAGTATACATTGCCTCATACATCCCTACTGTTGTTGCCAGAAAATTTAATTCAAGACAAAGGTTGCTTCCCTTCTCTCTCTGGATCAGGAATCTGAACCCATCACCACAAACAGAAGTAAGAATTGTCAATGTGTTCTGCTTTGCTTTTGTTTTGCTTTTTCCCCCAGTTGCCTTTTATCCTTGTGGCTGAGGAGGAAGATTTCTTGTTTGTTTATTTGTTTTTAGTGTAAGCAATACACCAGTTTCATGAAGCATATTTTTAAAAAACGTATTGATGGGATTTTGTATTGCAAGTGTTTTGAAATTCAAAAGCAACAAAAGGGCATAATGTGACCATTTTCTCCAGGTGGGATATTTGGCTTTTAATTAGTTGTCTCTGTAATTACTTTGGTTAAAAAGTATGAAATGTGTCAAGAGTTTGGGTGCAAAGGTTTACATTCCTTTTAGCTGGTTTTATTCAGTTAAGGGTTCATCATGAGATGATGGCTTGGAACACCTGAGGGGTTTGGATGACATGAGTTTGTAGAGTGATATGCCAGTGATGTGATGACTGGGAAGTGAGCATAGACTCAGCGAGTGTGTGTACCCAGGGCCGCGCATTGTTACCAAGCTTTAGATTGAAGAGAAGCGAGAAGGATGGGGGTGGGTGCATCCTGTTTTATGTGTCGTGATGCTTGGGGACAGGGGAAGGGGACATCATTCAGTTAAATAAGCATATGAGATCTTTCTGGATCATTATATCTGAGGTGCTGTTTTAAATTTACCCAACAAACCACTTACTGCGCCAGGTACTGTTCTGGAGAATCAATAAACAAACACTGTAGGAAGAAAAATCGTTTTACAGCACCAGGTGCCCCAGTGTACATACAGCAAGGCCTCTTTCTGAAAATGGTATTGATTATATTGAATCATGACTACAAGTTTAGATGTGCCAAGTAATCCTCTGGCAATAGGTTTTTTTGCGGGGCGGGGTGAGGGAGGTTAATACTGATTATTGCGCTGAGCATTTTACGAAACAGAGATTTTATTTGGAGCTTCGTTGGCTTAGGAAATCTAACTGCTCTGAACCAAGTTTAGTTCTTCTTTTAAACAAAGAGGAGAATTTCTACAGTTAAGTACCCTAACTTGGTGTTACTTTTTAATACACTTTTCAGCCATGTAAATGTTTTCCAAAGACCGGAGCCATGCCTGGCTCATTGGAGACCTTCTTCATGAGCCCAGTGTTTCTTCCAAGGTCACATTTACCTTTTCTGGCAGCTCCCCTCACAGAATAAGGCCGAATCCCAGCTTTTTAAAAAAGAGACCATGTAAGAGAACATTGATCTGTTTTTCCCAGTTGGGGGTAACCAGGTAATTTCTTTAAAGGGCCTGGTTATTTCCTTTCACCAAATGGTGTAAAGCTTGGATTCAGCCCCTTAGAAGAAAGGACGACTTCTCCTCTCTGTTGAGCCTTTACCATATGTTGGTTCCTAGAATACAATGCCAGTCAAGGGAGAGGACGCAGAAAGCATCAGGCTCAGGCCTGGGTCTTGGGCTTCTTCAAGGAACTTACTTTCTCCGTGGTGTGAAAAGAGCCCCACTCTGTAAGAGGCATCCAACAGGAGCAGCCAACATCAGTGGCACATTCCAAGTGAGTGATTCAGACTTCAAGGGCTGTGAATAATTACTAGGAATTCTGTCACCTCCCAGACCTTGGGTCGTTTCAGAAGCTTCATGGAACTAGAGGAATTTCTCCAAAGTTGCCTGTGACTTGACGTCTTTATGACTAGCCCAGTCATCCTTGTGCCTCCCACTTTCCAATCAAATGTGAAGCTACATGGAAGATGCCAGGAGCCACGTACACTAATTGTCATTCATTAATTTTTAGTAACACCATTTCTAACAAGCAGGTGCTCCACGCGAACTAAACATGTAACAGAAGGAAAGGGCCCTTTGTTTACTGTGGGAAAAAGATACTCTTGTCCTTGAATATGTTAGATATGGCTGACTTACATGGCTCTACCTTCATGTAACCTGATTATTTTTTTGGCTTTGAGTTTGTTTTCGTAACATGCATGAGTAAATCATTTAAATTCATTCCCACTCTGTGGAAGGGATGTTGAAGTGTTTCTTAAAGAGACTTTAGCTTTCTATATAATGAATTAAGAACTATTTAAGATGTTTGAAGCAGTTTGGAACTAAAGACCCTTCTTTTTTTCTTTTTTGTTTTTGAGATGGAGTCTGGCTCTGTCGCCCAGGCTAGAGTGCTGTGGCCGGATCTCGGCTCACTGCAACCTCCGTCTCCTGGGTTCAAGCGATTCTCCTGCCCCAGCTTCCCAAGTAGCTGGGATAACAGGCACCTGCTACCATGCCTGGCTAATTTTTTGTATTTTAGGTAGAGACAGGGTTTCACCGTCTTGGCCAGGCTGGTCTCAAACTCCTGACCTCAGGTGATCTGCCCGCCTTGGCCTCCCAAAGTCCTGAGGTTATAGGTGTGAGCCACTGCGCTCAGCCTAAAGACCTTTCTTAAGAATTTCTTATGTAGGGGGAGTTAAGAATTTTCTTTGATGTGTGACCTCACTCTTGATTTTGGGTTTTTTCCATGGATGGTTTGTATGTATATACAGGATAATAAGGTAAGCTTAGGAAATTGCTACATACTAGATAAGTTCTCTGTAAACAAACGCTTAAAGTAAGTACTAGTAAAGACAACAGTGTGTGCTTATAAGTCAGCCATATCTAACATATTTAAGGACAAGAGTATCTTTTTCCCACAGTAAACAAAGGGCCCTTTCCTTCTGTTACATGTTTAGTTTGCGTGGAGCACCTGCTTGTTAGAAATGGTGTTACTAAAAATTAATGAATGACATTGGTGTACATGGCTCCAGGCATCTTCCGTGTAGGAAATTTGAGGGGCATTAGGCAGAGAAGTAACTGTTAAGCCAGAACTCAGAACTCTCAGTGTAATGTTTTTCCCCATCTATGATGTCAAGAATGATAGTTCTCAACGGGGTGCACCATCTTCCGCCGCACGTGGATTCAGCGCGATGCCCAAATCCAAGTGCGACAAGAAAGTCTCCTTAACCAAAACTGCCAAGAAAGGCTTGGAATTGAAACAAAACCTGATAGAAGAGCTTCGGAAATGTATGGACACCTACAAGTACCTTTTCATCTTCTCTGTGGCCAACATGAGGAACAGCAAGCTGAAGGACATCCGGAATGCCTGGAAGCACAGCCGGATGTTCTTTGGCAAAAACAAAGTGATGATGGTGGCCTTGGGTCGAAGCCCATCTGATGAGTACAAAGACAACCTGCACCAGGTCAGCAAAAGGTTGAGGGGTGAAGTGGGTCTCCTGTTCACCAACCGCACAAAGGAGGAGGTAAATGAGTGGTTCACAAAATACACAGAAATGGACTACGCCCGCGCTGGTAACAAAGCAGCATTCACTGTGAGCCTGGACCCGGGGCCCCTGGAGCAGTTCCCCCACTCCGTGGAGCCACAGCTTAGGCAGCTGGGCCTGCCCACCACCCTCAAGAGAGGTGTGGTGACTCTGCTATCCGACTATGAGGTGTGCAAGGAGGGCGATGTGCTGACCCCAGAGCAGGCTCGCATCCTGAAGCTTTTTGGGTATGAGATGGCTGAATTCAAGGTGACCATCAAATACATGTGGGATTCACAGTCGGGAAGGTTCCAGCAGATGGGAGACGACTTGCCAGAGAGCGCATCCGAGTCCGCAGAAGAGTCAGACTCAGAAGACGATGACTGAAAGGGACTCAGGACTGAAGGCCTCCTGGAACCTTCTGGGTCTCACTGGACCATGCAGGACTGCTACCGCCCCTCTAAAGAGAGCAGCACTTTATTTGTCTGTAGACAGGGAACGTGATGGGCACTGACCTCCTGTAAAGAATAAAACTCTGGGCCCAGTGCAGTGGCTCACATCAGTAATGCTAGCACTTTTGGAGGCCGAGGTGGGTAGACCATAAGGTCAAGAGATTAAGACCATCCTGACTAACACGGTCAAACCCCGTCTCTACTACTGTTGCCCAGACTGGTCTGGAACTCCTGTCTTCAATCAGTCCTCTTGCCTTGGCCTCTCAAAGTGCGGAGAATAAAGGTGTGAGCTGCTCAAAAAAAAAAAAAGAGTGATAGTTCTGAAAGATGTTAAATCAGTATTCTGGGGGGAGAGTTTCCATGATCAAAGTTTGAAAATGCTGGATTAAGCCAAGTTCAACACTGCTCCTTATTGTAGTTCTTCCCCAGTCCTTTATTATTATTATGTGTGAATCACAGGAAAAGGGAGGGACGAGGTAGGCAGCATGTTGAACACGCTCAGTGACACACATTTTGAGGTCCCAAGTCCCTACTTCTGGGGCTGTGTGACTTGAGGCAGCAATCTCCTGGGTAGGCCCTGGAGATTGTTGAGATGATTAGATGAGCCAATGCTTATAAAATGCTAAACACAAAATGTCTGGCACATAATAAACACCTAACAGCCTCAGCTAATCCTTTTGAACCCGAGGCTGAAGGGTCTGGTGTCACTCATGTTGTGGGGCATTACAGTGCAGCAGAAGGAGCCCACACTTAGGTGTCAAGACCTTCGGGCTCCAGTTTGGCCACCAGCTGGATCGGAGGACTTTTGAGCTATTTTGCACTCTCGTGTTCTGTTTCTTCATTTTTGAAATAAATCAGTAATCTTGGTGACTATAGTGTCCAGTCAAGCTTTAAAATTGTATGTTCCTTTGGGCTAGACCTAAGCCAGAATTGGCAAGTTTAGCTTAAGGACAGATATATCGTCTCTGAGTGACTGTGTGGGTGAAAGAAATTTTTAGCTAATTATTATTTCCTTTACAATGTGTGTTGCTAGTAATAAAATAGTTTACTGAGTCACCTATGGAAAGATAAGCCACAGTTATAGCCTTTTTGGCACTTTGTAATCATCATAAAAGTTAATATACATTTGAATCGTAATTGGGGTTGGGTGTGCCTTTACCGTAAAACAGAGGCATCATCTAGGTGTTTGTTGTCTGTGATGTGATACGGAAATGTATTATTATTAGGCCACATGGATATTTTATTTTTATGTTCACAGGCTAATTTTCTGAAAGTTGGGTCTGGGAGTCTGAGTTGTCCGTAATTAAGTTTTCTACCTTCTGCTTTCATTGTTAACCCGAGTTAAAACCATAAAGTAAATTTGACATTTACTAATTTGAACTTTAATTATTTTGACCACTGTGTTGGTCGCACTGGTTGAAAGCATGTGGAGGACCTCTGCTTAGTGGGTAAGGCGTTCTGTTTTTCAAACAAGGCCTTGAATTTCTGAATAACAGATTTCCACACTGGCAGTTTGAAACATGGTATTTGTTCAGTGTAGGTTGAGAAATCTACATGAGAAAAATCAAACAAATAGATTTGTTCAGTTGCTATCCTACAAATTATCTTTGCTGAGAAAATGGACAGGTTTGTGATGTTTCTGACTAAATTAAGACTCCAGGACACTTGATCTTTTGTGTATTGAATTAACACTTGTTCTTGTCATTTTTATTACAACTACCATATAAGTTTGGGCTGAATCATTTTATTAAACTCTAAATTTTTATCATCAAATGTGGAAGGCCTAGATCACCATCGCTTTCCTCAATTTTCCATCCTACAGGAGTTTATTTCCTCTTAGGGGTATAATATGAAGGAAATTGGTGTCACCAGATCTCTTCTTGGTGTTTTTGTATTGGTGCCTGGGGTTTAGGCAGAGGAAGCAGCGGCAGCTGACACTAGAACTGCAGCTGAGGCCACTTGGTAAAGAACTTTCTTCCAGGCTAAAGACTTTCGGTTTTTTGTTTGTTTGTTTGTTAGTTTTTTGAGACAGAGTCTCCTTGCTCTGTCTCCCAGCCTGGAGTACAGTGGCGCAGTCTCGGCTCACTGCAGTCTCTGCCTCCCAGGTTCAAGTGATTCTCCTGCCTCAGCCTCCTGAGTAGCTGGGATTACAGGCACCCACCACCACACCTGGCTAATTTTTGTAATTTTTGGTAGAGAAGGAGTTTCGCCATGTTGGCCAGGCTGGTCTCAAACTCCTGACCTCAGGTGATCCACACAGCTTGGCCTCCCAAAGTGCTGGGATTAGAGGCGTGAGCCACTGTGCCAGGCCCAGCTAAGGAGTTTTTATGTCATCCTCTATGTGGCAGGGAGCCAATAAAGGCAGGAGAGTGATATGATGATGTTTGAGTTCCAGAAAAGTCCCTCTGCATAGAATGGCTTCAAAGACACAGATGTGGGCAGTGACCAGGTCAGGAGGCCTTAGTCCAGGTCCAGGCCCAACATGATGAGTTAGCCGGAGCTGTGGGGGCCCGAGGCAAAGGGGTGGAGATAGGAGACAAGTATGTATCTTGCCTTCCTTCTCGGCATTGTGGGTTTACACAACTGAGTTGGATGTGCATTCTCCTCTGGGAATTTCGTCTGTGGAGGCAGTGTAGTGCTTCAGCTTCCCTGGCTGAACGTGGCATTACGCAGAACCCTCTATCTGTCTGCTGCACATTTTCCTCTTGGTCGTACCTTGTTGCTTTCCACAGCCTCCCTTTGCTCTCCTGTATTCACATCTTGCATCAGCCAAAAGGGAAAGGTCTGAAAGGCCAGCTTTGTTTTTCTCCCAGCTCGTACTCTGGACCCTGTTAGCCAACAGTATTGGCACTGCCTCACAGCGATGGTCAGTCCCAAATTAAACAGCCTCGTTATGACACCCTACAGCCAGGCTGCAGCTCTGGACTTCTGTGCTTCTGTGCGTTTCCTTCCAGTTGCTTTTGTTCAGTGTCAGGGTCCCATTGAGTAAGGGAGTGAGTACAGAGTATGTCCCAAGGTTTTCTTCTCAGTGAAGCAGACCACATTTTGCCAGGTATAAAATCGATAGTTTTGAATCACCCCTTTTCATGGCCTTGAGGAGATGCTTATCTTCTTGTCCCAAGGGAATATTGGTGCATAAATCATTTCCCGTCCTAGGCATGTATATTCCAGAAACACTTTCAGAACAGAGCGTGGAGTCTTCATAAAAGGAATTTGTCATGAGCACAGGGGTTTTTCTTTTTTATTTTTTAAAGGGAAAGACAATCGAGGTATTCATTATCTGCTGCAGAGTGAAAAGGGCCCTACTTTATAGTAAATTGGACTTTATGGAAAGATATTGGTAATTTCTCCTGTGTTCTTGGTGCTCCTGAAATCAGAGTGGGAGAGAACTTTGATGTTAGAATTATTTTCACCACCCTGGATCACAGAAGAAACACACTTGGCTGCCTTTAAGCACATTAAACATCTGGTCAGCCCAGAGACCACCCTGGAGCCCTATAGACCCCAAGTCACTGAGTGGCTGAGGGCAAGCCAGCTTCTCTGGACACACCCTGACTTCCACCCCAAGTCTTGTTGAAATACAGGCCTGACGGCTGTCCCAGGAAGTCAGTTGGCTTGTCAGGCTGCCAGTGTGGTTGAACGGTGAGGTGGCTAGAATTCTCTGGGAGGCATTTTTGGCCCCTTTGCCTGGTAGCGTGACAGATGTGTTAGTCCAGACAACTGGGTCGTCTAGTGAATTGAAATTCAGTTTACACATAGGGATTAAGTATCTCAATATTCTCCTTGCCACATCAAACTTCACTGACAGAGCCAAGAGGAAAATGAAAGTCATTCGATGTTAAGAAAAGGGAAGCAAGTTTCTAATACGGAAAGGGAATATTTTGCTTACTTTTAAGACTCTAGGTTACTTACACAGATGCAATGCAAGCTATGGGAGTTTTGGGGCAGATGGTCTCCTAGGCTTAAAATGGAGAGATTTTAAACTACAGGGATCCTGGAGGTCTTGTGACATGTAACTCTGAAACCTCAGTCCAAGGCCAATTTGATTTAAGTAATCTCAGTCAAATATTTGTTTTGTGTCCATGCATTTTGAGAGGGACAGAGAACACACACAGGTCATTCAAAACCTGCCTTCAATGAGTTGTATTCTGCTGAGGGGCAAGAAAAATGCACATGAAACAATGAAAAGTAACAGTGAGTGTTTATGTCTCAAACTGTTCATAGGCTACAAAATCCTAAAATAGTACTTTATAATTAGGAGTTGTCTAAGGAGTGGAGAAGTCACAGCCTGTTTCATAGTAGACAGGGTTTGAGAGAAGAAACCAGGAGGTTCTCCAGGGGAAGTAAATGGGACAAAGTTTAAGACAAGCAGGACTAAGAATGGCTTTTTCACAGGAGCACAAAAAGTAGTTCAACCCAAGCAGTGTTTACTGAGCACCTACTATATGCCAGGCACTGTGACGGGGAGGGAAGCCTTGCCTTTAAAGGAGCTGAGAACCTAAGAAGAGGCAGTTGATGATAGAACTGTAGAACGCAGGGCTCCTGACACAGTTCACAAGCTTTGGGAATTGCAATCTGGAATGGTGATAGCCTTGGAAACCAGTGTAACACAGGGTGGTGTCAGATTGCAGAGTTAAGCTCTGACCATTCTAGTAGAAAAGTTGCAGCACACTCTTGGCTCAGGGTGGTCCAGGCCACTAGAACACCAGTCCCTAAGGTTTCATTTCTCAGAATCCACCAGTGTGACAGCTCAAACAAAAAAGATTCCCATACTTTGCTGTCAGTTGGCACTGAGGCCTGGTGGAGAATGTGGGCTCAGGTTTAAAATACTTTAGCCTTGCTAGCCAACCGCTGAAACCTGAGAAAATAAAGTGGTACTGTTACAGAGGGCTGGACCTGTCCTCTTAAGAAGGTTCCAATCATGGGGACTGCTAGAAGAGAAAGTTTTAAGATTAAATGTGATGAAAGCCAATGTAGTAAGGGAAACATTATTTTATAATTTCTGTTAAGAACAAACATTCTATATGATTTTTAAAAATGCAACAATAATGAATGTTGCCTGTTTCCAAACAAGAGTTGTTTAAAAGCTGCCTGTCTGCTTTATTATTTTTTTTCTGGGCTTTTGTGAGATAATGGTAGTAAAATACCAATTTACTAAAACCATTTTTTAAATCTTATACCTCTACTCTGTCTCCAGTTCATGCAATGTCTTCTTTTGGCAGGATTAGGTTGAATTTTAATACTAAACTCTTACTGAAGAGTTAAGAAGCTGTGGAACTGGTATACTTAGTGACTGATCCCTCTCCATATTAAGCGTGTGATTTGCTATTACCAGTTGCCAGTAACAGAAAAAGAATGTGCTCGTGTGGGTTTATCTGTATTTGTCATTAAGGCTGTGCTAAGCCAATGAGCCCTAGAAGCAGGCGTGCAGTGGGCTTTCTCCCTGTCGGGTGAGCCTCCCAGGCGCTGCTCCTCCCCGGGCACTGTGCCTGGCCTCAGCACAGGTCTGGGCTGAGGTAGAAAGGCCTGCATGGCCCGAGGACCCGTGTGACTGGGGATCTCTCATCTGTAGCGGTGAAGTTCTGAGCATTGCCAGGCCTGCAAGCACTGGTAGATTTGATGGATCCCTGGGTGATTATTTAGCCTAAGCTAAGCCGTAATACCTTTGCATACATCCCCAAGAAGGTCCTAAGTGTTTCGTTCCCTTTCCAGTAAGGGAGTGACAGAGAATGCCCAAGATGACTTATAACTAGCATTGGGATGGCTGAAAGTCAGGTAAGTTTTGTGGAATACAACAAAATAAACCCAAGATAGGAGTTTAGATCTCTGAACTGTTTTCATTCTACTGGTTTAAGCTGTGTAGGTTTGCCTTGCAGGCATTAATCCGTGCTTACCCCTCGAATTGCTGTAAGTTGTCAGGGTGCCTGAGGAAAACTGTGGCCAGAGATGTGGATTCAGAGGACCATGGGAGTGGGAGGGGGTAGTCACTGCAGTATGTACCTGAACAATCAAATATACAAGTGTGTTTCTTAATCTCTCACCATCCTGACTCCCTTATCTTTCCTTTCTCAGAGAGCAGAGCTGACATCCGATAAAGACATGTACCTTGACAACAGCTCCATTGAAGAAGCTTCAGGAGTGTATCCTATTGATGACGACGACTATGCTTCTGCATCTGGCTCGGGTAAGGTGGCTGCTTCTAAACACCGGACCTCATTCTCCAGGCATGCACGCACACACATTTTACTGCGCTTACTTCAAGGAGACAGGCGGGATGCACAGTGGTTAAGGGCATGGTCTTTGGAATCAAAGGATGCTAATTCTAGCTCTCTCTGCCACTTACGCTGTGAGATCTTGAGAATTTATTTGCTGAGCCTCAGTTTCCTCCTTTACAAAATGGAAAGTAACAATGGTCCTTACCATAGAATTGTGAGGATTAAAAGGGAGTTGACACATCTAAAGCTCTTAAGATTTGGGGGCTTGGCACATAGTGCTCTGTCAACATTAGCTTTTAATCTTATTATTCAGACTTTCAGAGTGACGTCATGGAAACCACCCTTCAAGAAATCTCTCAAACACTGGTTTCATAAACCCACCTACCCTATGTTAAAAATTGTAGATGAGACCAAGAGTTACACTTTTTTATTCCTAGGGTATTGGAGGAGGAAAATGCAGCAGTCAAGTAAAATGATTATGTACTGACATCCTCAGATTCCTTAGAATATTATTCATAGTAATCTATTACTACTCTAGGGCTATATAATAAACCACCCCAAAACTTGGTGGCTTAAAGTAACAGTCATTCATTTAACTCATTATTCTGTAGGTTGGTGATGTAGGCTGGGCGGGCTGGGCTCCCTCACATGTCAGTGGTCAGCTGCCGGTTGAGTGTACAGCTTTAGATTAGGTTTGCAGCTTTTGGGTACTCATATCTCTGGGGCAGCTGAGCAGACTTGGGTCGAGTTTGTGTGGTCTCTCATTCTCTAGTAGGCAAGCCATTTTTTCACAGGAACAGCAAGTAGAAGTGTGCAAAGCCTCTTGCAGCCAGGCCTTAGAACTTGGCCTAGCATCACTTTTACTACATTTTACTGGTTGAAGCAAGTCAGAAGGCAGACTCTACCTCTTAGTAAAAGGATTCATAAAGTCACATTTGCAGGGGATATTTATGCACAAGGAGGATTAAGGGATTCTGGTCACGTTTGCAATCTACCATAATCAATGAATGTTTCGCCTGTTCTCGGTATGGCCCCTGTATGAGTTCATTCTCACCCTGCTAACAACACAGGGACTGGGTAATTTATAAAAGAGAAGAGATTTAATTGACTCATAGTTCAGCCTGCCTGGGGAGGTCTCAGGAAACTTACAGTCATGACAGAAGGGGAAACAAACATGTACATCTTCACATGGTGGCAGCAGGGAGTAGTAGTATGAGTGAAGAGGGGATAAGCCCCTTATGAAACCATCAGATGTAGTGAGAACTCACTGTCATGAGAACAGCATGAGGGTAACTGCTCCCATGAGTCAGTGATCTCCCACCAGCTCCCTCCAATAACATGGGGGGATTATGGGAACTACAGTTTAAGATGAGATTTGGGTGGGGACACAGCAAAGTCCTATCAACCCCCAAGAAGCTCAACAAAAGGAAGAGCTTTCCACATACTTAATTAATAGTCAAGTCAGAAATTTGTGGTCAGCAGCATGGTAGGCAAGACTTATCCAGACCTTTTTTGCTTTAGGGTTTTTATAACAGATTCAACAGATGGTTAGACATCTGTGTTCAGTATAACTTTTGCGATCAGATTGAGCTGGGCTACCCAGAACAAATTAAAATGAGTTGCGTCTTTGGTAGAAATCTAGCCATGTAAGAGTGAATGTTTTAAGTTGAAAAGCAGAAAGTCTGAGAAAGACAAGAGAGGTGGTTGCTGACCTAGTAACAATGAGCTTACAATGCAATCTTAATGTAAAAATAACTCTAGTTTTTCTTGGGAGAGTGATATATATCACACACGCAGAATGAGTGTGAAAAGAGTTGTTCTTCATAGCCCACAACTCTATAAATACCTTTCACTCATGGCACCTCTTTTTTTTAGCACCTTAAAAGTGCTTTGTAACTGTCATCTTCAATATGTCCCAGGAAATAATAACTATGGACCTTTTTTGTTCCTACTTCACAGATCTTAGAATCCAAGAGTTGTTAGGTGGGTGTACAGGTTGGTGAAGTCATTTTGCTGATTCGCTAAGGTTGACCTTAAGTTTAATTTAAAGAAAACAGTATGCTTAAAGTAAATTTTCTTTAAATTAAACTTAAGGACAGTCTTCGTAAATCAACAAAATAACTTTGCCAACCTCTACAGACCCCCAGCCCCATCCAGGTAAAAGAGAGTTAGGGTGGGTCTTTTGAAATCCTGAACCCACTGATGAGTTAGATCAAGCTGAGGCTTAAACATGGGCCCACACTGCTTGTGCTGTGGCCCTAGCCTTAGGCAGATCACTGCTGTGAAGAAATGAAAGAGCTTCGCTCTTAACTTTGGAAACCACATTACACTGAACTGGGAGTGGTGTTTTTCAGCATGAAGCAGCAGTACTTGTAACTAAAAATTGTGAGGCTCTTAACTGTGTGTCAGGAACTGCTCTAACCCCTATAACATCTCTGAAAGGATAGATTCTATTAGTATTTCCATTATTCCCACAAGAAAACCTGAGGCACAGAGAGATTCACTTGCCTCAGGTCACACTGTTAGAAGGTAATGGAGCCGGGATAGTGAGACAGTGAGGGAGTTGGGCGTGAGAATGTGTTTTCTTTCATTCCTTTGCTGTGCTACCTCCTTGTGTCATAAACCCCTTTTAGAATTATCCGGTTCCAGCTTAAAAATACCCCGGGGTTTGGCCAGTGTACCATCTATCCCTTCTCCCATCCAACCATCCAGTAGAAAAGCAAGTGGATTGGAAGAGATGACTGAAGGCTCAGAGGGGACTTCCTGGGCAAGGAGATAGGACTACGTTCTATATGTGGGCTCAAGTATGGGCATTAGCAAACAGGAAACCCTTCATAGGCATTTGCTGTGTGCCACACGCTGTGCCATGCTCTTGGGGCACAGAGATAAGAAAGACTTGGTCTCTGTCCGTAGGGGACCAAGAGTCTAAGGAAAGAAATACAAACATGAGAAATAATCATTGTGATACCCGGTGAGGGGTGACATAATATAGGAAAGGGCTGTATAACAAAAATGTAAGAGTTAAAATATAGACCTTTGGTTAAAGATGGCAGATTGAACACTACTACCTGTCAGTATGCAACTAAATTGACAGAAAAGAATTGGGCGTGAACTGATAAGGACAAACAAAACAGTAAAGGGAACAAAAGCCATGAAGTTTTGAAAGCTGGGAAGAAGATGAGCTAGTGGGGACAGACTTGGCAGGCTTCAGAAGGCTGAGTTCGTTAGCAGTGGGGAGAGCTAAGACGCAACCCAGTTAACACAGCAGACTCTCTTGGGATCTAGGAATCGGTGGCATTCAGTGGAGGGTGAGAGTAGTGTTCAACTCAGATGATTGGCTGGAAGTCTAAGAAGCAAGTAGATCCCCTGATTCTTTTCCTCTGTCACATGGGGCTCATGTTCCCTGACCTCAGAGGGAAACCTGGGGATTCATTATCTGGAGAGGATAAAACAGGACCCGGGGGTATTTCAGGAACAGATGGGGCTGGGGGTACCTTATGTAAAACAGAGAGAATAAGTTCTTAGATTAAGAATAATTTAATGTGGTGTGATCCCCAGTTGTCTTGTCTTCTCCCAGTCAGTTTCCAGAACACTGGCAGTCTGTCCTTTTACCCTCTGGGTAAGGGACTGAGGGGCTCCCCTCTGGGAAGCTGGACCAATTCAAAGAGAGTGGCCTGGGAGCTCTCCAGTGAAACATACAGCTCTATACTACAAAGAATAAAACTGCAATGAGAAGTGAAAAAATTTCAGTCAAGGGGATGATGCCCACATTTGACACGCCTCTCCTGTATGCTCAAAGCTTCTAGTCCGCTTTTCAGTGTTTGCCTCTTCAGTATAAAAAGGCAACCAAGGCTCCCGAGACATATAGGAAAAACTTGTAGCATGAGAGGAAGAGAAACCCCCAAATTGGGAGAGGACAGCCACTTCCAGGAAGAAGAAAATTTACAGAAAAACAGTAAATTCAGAGAGAAAAGCAGATGTTCAAACAATGGCCCCAAAACAGGATACTATAAAACAGGAACGTTCTGAGAGTTCTTAGAGTGTGGGACTGTCATGTCAAAAATGAAAAGCTCATTTAGAAGTTGAGAAGACACAGAGGGTATTCATTCATTGAGGAAGTATTTCTTAATCACTCAGTACATGGGGGAACAGGTA
This sequence comes from Chlorocebus sabaeus, assembly GCF_047675955.1. Classification (NCBI taxonomy): domain Eukaryota; kingdom Metazoa; phylum Chordata; class Mammalia; order Primates; family Cercopithecidae; genus Chlorocebus; species Chlorocebus sabaeus. Next base: position 100,376,930 of record NC_132911.1, read on the forward strand.
CCATTCTAGGTTCTAGGGACACTTCAGTAAATAAAATCTAACAATGTTTTCTCTGGTGATAGGATAATTGTATTTATTCCTTTATGTATTTCTGTGTTTCCAAATTCATACTTGCAAATGTATTTGAAAAAGTATTATTTTTATAAGTTGTCTTAGTCCATTCAGGTTGCTATAGCAAAATACTTTGAATAATTTATAAATTTATTGGTCTCAGTTCTGGAGGCTGGGAAGTCAAAGACCAAGGCACAGCAGATTTGGTGTCTGGCGAGGGCTTTCTCCCTACTTTTTAGGTGGTGCCTTTTTGCTGCGTTCTCACGTGGCAAAGGGGACAGTGTCCCTCAAGCCTCTTTCAAAAGGGCACTAATTCCATTCCATGAGGGCCCTGCCGCCATGACCTGCTCACCTCCTGAAGTCCCTCTTCTTAATACTGTTGCATTGGAGATTAGGTTTTAACACATGGATTTTGGGGAGACATATTCATACCATAAGTAAAAGAAAATGTTGTTTTAAAAGAGAAAATAAGGCTGGGTGTGGTGGGTCACACCTGTAATCCTAGCACTTTGGGAGGCTGAGGTGGGTGGATCACTTGAGGTCAGGAGTTCGAGACCAGCCTGACGTTGCGAAACCCCATCTCTACTAAATATACAAAAATCAGCCAGGCGTGGTGGCACATGCCTATAATCCCAGCTACTTGGGAGGCTGAGTCAGGAGAATCACTTGAACCCAGGAGGCGGAGGTTGTAGTTAGCTGTGATTGCGCCATTGCACTCCATTGCACGACAAGAGCGAAATTCCTTCTCAAAATAAATAAAAAATAACACACATACACAAAAAATAAGAGAGTGAGCATAGGAACATAGAGACAGAAACAGTGCCCTGATGGAGAGATCAAGGAAGGCTTCAGAGACGGGGTGATATTGATGCTGTACTTGATAGTGTGATCTGGAGTTTCCCAGGTGGAAATAGGCCTTGGAGTAGTCTACTTCAGACAGGGAGAACAGTGGGACCTGAAGGAGGAGGTATTCAGTGGGGCTCCCAGATTTCTGGTTCAGACAAAAGAGTTAATGTTTTTAATAAAGATACTGAAAGCAGAAGAGCCATCTGAGACAGATTGCCCATCTGTCTCTACCTTTTATTTTTTTTGAGACAGAGCCTCACTCTGTCTCCCAGGCTGGAGTGCGGTGGTAGGATCCCAGCTCACTGCAGCCTCCTCCTCCCAGGTTCAAGCAATTATCCTGCCTCAGCCTCCCATAGCTGGGACTACATGTGCCTGCCACCACACTTGGCTAATTCTTTGTATTTTTAGTAGAGATGGGGTTTCACCGTGTTAGCCAGGATGGTCTCAATCTCCTGACCTCATGATCTGCTGGCCTCGGCCTCCCAAAGTGCTGGGATTACAGGCGTGAGTCACTGTGCCTGGCCCTGTCTCTAACTTTGAAAGTGCCAGCTTAAGGGGGATTTACTATTTTACAAATCTCTTCCCTCATACAGATTCATCCCACTTCTATATTGATGACTCATCTTGGTAATTCCTGTGAAACAAGGGGGTCTTTAAAAGCCCTATATTGAAATTTTTCATTTCTCATTGACGTTTTATTCTTTGTAAGAAAATGATTCATTATAGGAATGAATTAAGCATACTATATATAAAATGTTGATAGATAATTAGGTCAGCTGACAAAACAGCCTTATATTTCTGGACCCATCATTATTAATGACCTCTATTTACATAACAGTTTATGTAGAATGCTTTAAATATGTATCATGTCTGTGAGATATGTATTTGTGACATATATGTACCTTCGTGGGTTAGTTATTATTAGCCCCATTTTACAGATGAAGAAACCAAGACTCAAGTATTACTTGCCTAAGAGTACAGAGCTAATAAATGCCAGAACCAGTACTAGGTTTGTTTGCTTTTTTAATACCAAACCCTGTATTTATACCAACATGCCCTGCCATTTCTTCTGTATGGTAATGAATATATGTGTTTTGAAATTAAAGGAGACAGTTGATTAATTAAGAAATGAACCAGCCAGGAGCCAGGCACAGTGCCTCATACCTAAAATCTCAACACTTTGGGAGACCCAGGCAGGAGGATCCCTTGAGCTCAGGAGCTCGAGACCAACCTGGCAACATAGTTGAGACCCCGTCTCTACAAAAAAAAAAAAAAGTAATAATTTTTTTTTAATATTAGCTGGGCACAGTGGCACATATATTTGGTTCCAGCTACTCAGGAGGCTGAGGTGAGAGCATTGCTTGAGCCCGCAAGTTTGAAGCCACAGTGAGCCATGATCGCACCCCTGCACTCTGGCCTGGGTGACAGAGCAAGAAAAGAAAATGAAAGAAATGAACCATAGCCATCGCACGTGTTTTCAGCATGTTACCTGTTGTTTTCCCACCTGCTTATTGCATTGATATGATTCTGTGGAAAATACCCATTTTCTTTTGTTTGAGGAATTTAGAGGTATTTGTCATTCATTGTTTGAGGAAGCCTGGTTAGTTTGGGTTACAGAGTTGGAGTTCGCTTGAGTTGTTACAAATTTGACAAATGATCCACTTGAAAGGAATTTGTATTTGAATGTCAGAAATTCTCAAATGCTATTCTAGTGAAAAGGCAACAACAACAAACAAAAATCATGCTCAGGTAGGTAGAAAGTCACTTGTTGAACAAATACCAGATCAGAGCTCGTTATGTCTTAGACACTGTGTTAGGCACTCAGGGGCCTATTAGGGAGAAGGCAGGTACAGCGGTTCATGGAAAGGTCGTAGTGGCTTGGATTGCAGTGGTGGCCCTGGAACTGTAGAAAGGTGTTAAGAGTGGAGGGATGATAAGAAGATAAGATTGATAGGACTGGGTAATGGATTCAAAAACAAGGTGAGGAAGAGGAAGTCAGAGTTTTGGTGTGTAGGAACAGAGGGTTTCAGTCACCACAAGGTCACACGGGGAGAAGACATAGGGACCGTAAGTTCTGATGTGGACATGTTCAGAGGTGTGTTGTACCTTTGAGTCATTCAAGTGAAAATGCCAGGAAGGCCACTGGGTATGAGTCTGACTTTGAGAGGGGTGGTAAAAGCCGATGATGTAAATTTAGGTATCATCTGTGCTTAGCTCATTTATTGACGTTTATTGACATTGTGGACATGGATGAGGGAGAAAGTATAGAGTAAGAAGAGGCCTAGGGACAGCCCTTCAGATACTCTTTGATATTTGATGTCCAGGTAGAGGAGGATAAACTGGCAAAGGAGACTTAGAATAGCCAGAGAGCTGAAGGAGGAAGCCAGGAACTCGTAGGAACCCAAAGAAATAGGGTTCGTCAGGAAGCAGATGGCACCTGACAGTGTGCAGTAGTGCTAGGAAGTTCTACTAGAGGAAGGCAAGTCTGAGAAGTGCCATTGGGTGCTGTGGATACTGGTGACCTTAACAAAACAGTATTAATAGTGATGACAGGGAAAATGCTCCTGGAGGGAGTAGAATGCAGAGTGGAGAAGATGGTGAGGACGAGAGCTAGTGAGTATCCACCCCCGTTGGAAAAAATCTGCCTGTGAAACCAGGAGAGAGCCAGGCACGGTGGCTTACACCTGTAATCCCAGAACTTTGGGAGGTTGAAGCGGGTGAATCACAAGGTCAAGAGATCAAGACCATCCTGGCCAACATGGTAAAACCCTGTCTCTCTAAAAATACAAAAAATTAACTGAGTGTGATAGCATGTGCCTGTAGTCCCAGCTACTCGGGAGGCTGAGGCAGGAAAACCATTTGAACCTGGGAGGCAGAGGTTGCAGTGAGCCGAGATTGTGCCACTGCACTCTATCGAGCCTGGCAACAGGGCAAGACTCCATCTCAAAAAAAAAAAAAAAAAGAAAAGAAACAAAAACAAAACAAAACAAAAACCCAGGAGAGTGGGCAGGAACTCACATGAAATAAAAAGTCAGCCATAGGAGAGTTTTCCTGTTTTGTATTTTGTTTTGTTGTGAGTTTTTTTTTTTTTTCTTTTGAGGCAGAGTTTCACCCTGTCCCCCAGGCTGGAATGCAGCGGCGTGACCTCTGCACACTGCAACCTCCACCTCCCGGGTTCAAGTGATTCTCCTGCCTCAGCCCCCCGAGTAGCTGGGATTACAGGCGTGCGCCACCACGCCCAGCTAAATTTTTGAATTTTTAATAGAGACAGGGTTTCACCATGTAGGCTGGGCTGGTCTTGATCTCCTGACCTCGTGATCCGCTCTCCTCCGCCTCCCAAAGTGCTGAAATGACAGGCGTGAGCCACCACACCCAGCCTGTTGTATTGATATTTGGAGCATGTTTCAGTGTAGATGGGAAAAAATCTTGTCAAGCAGGGAGAGAAGGAACATGCAAGTGAAAGAACTGCTGCTTGAGTGTTGAGGATAATAATATTAAGGAAAAACCTGCTAGGCTACCCACAGACACCTTTGAAATCACTTCTGCATCGTGGTGAAGACCACAGGAAGCTTTGTGCCGAAGTCTTAAGGAGCCAGCATTTTGAAAGAACGTGATTCTGTCAGTGTCAACCTCAGGCAATAGTGCCTGATAATGGAGACATCTGTGTCATATTTGCCATGCTCAGTACATCTTCACTTACTTTTCCAGGAGCTGATGAGGATGTAGAGAGTCCAGAGCTGACAACATCTCGACCACTTCCAAAGATACCGTTCACTAGTGCTGCTCCAAAAGTGGAAACCACGACGCTGAATATACAGAACAAGATACCTGCTCAGACAAAGGTGTGTTCTATTTTCCATTGCATTGCATTAACAGGTTATTATAAATGCTTCACTTTACTGACTGTACACACAGTCCCTTTTTTATTATTTTCTTCTTTTTTGGAGCTGCCCATCATGAACTATGTACACAACAGTTCTTTTAAAAGGCCCCACTTAAAATTGTATAAGGACAAATGGTCTTAATGGTGGTGTTATAAATGGCTCTTCCTTACGCTTTTTGATCACTTTGGCATTTACCCACGTATGATTTCTGTCATCCTGGCTCAAATTATATACAACTATTTTTCACATGGCCCTCTTTCTTAAGGAACATCTGAAGCCCAGTTAAGAAGTAAAGCCCTGTTTCTTTGGTTTCTTGGTTTGTAGGTTACGTAATTAGAAGACTCCAGGTCACATCTTGAGATGATCCTAGTCTCACTAAGTCATTTCTCAGTCTTCTTAGGCCTGTCATCAGTAGTATGTAATCCTTGACCTCTCTTGATGTTGATGAACCTGGGTACATCTGTATATATTCATTTTGAGAACTGACTTATTCAGAATAAGAACTTTGGCGTTAGACCTGAGTAAAGTGACCAGCTAATGAAAACTTGGAGCTTGTGATTTTGACCTCGTTAATATTGTAGTTAGCTGACCATCCACTAATAGGTAACCCACTGAAGTTAGAACATGCATATTAAAGTCTGGCAAAGACCTACGTTTCAAATCCTGGGTCCAGTCACGTTTCTTAGCTTCTGAACCCATTTCCTATGGGCTGTGAAGAAGATGAAATGCGAGTGCAGGTAGCATGGCACCTGAGACGTAGTCACCATTCTGTAAGCATTAACTGAATTTGGTGGAGCAGAAGAGACCAAGCCAGTTCACCAAATGAGCATGTGTAATAACTGTAGTGGTAGACTTCGCAGTCAGTGCAGGGGTAACATACGGCTTATGAAAACTCAGAAGCACAAGCATCCCCTTTTGGAGCTCACCCATCTGTTGATTAGAAATGAGATGCTGCCAAGCTTTAGCAGCAGACAGGATATGGATATGGAAGGCTGTTTGATGAAGGTGGCGACAGGCCTTCCTTAGAGTAAGAATTATCCCCTCTTCAGGCAGGAATGCATGTGGGCTTTTCTTACCCTTGCCCGATTATCTTTGTTCTTCCTCCTCTTCCTCCATCCTCCCAGTGCATGTGACTGGAATGGTGAATGGCACAGCTGGACGGGTTTCCACAAATGTGGAATAGCCAGGAAGCCAGCCCTGTCCAAATTGAAGTGCTCTCTGTAGGACCAAGAAGAGTCAATTACTGTTAGTGGTAGACTTCACAGGCCAGGCGGTAGGAAGGCAGGGAGAGAGCCCTGTGAGAACTGAGAGCGACTCACCTGGCATATGCTGGATCCCTGCATAGAAGCTACTGTATCAATGTATAGTTGAGTGAATGAAACAAAAAAAGAAAGGGAGAAATGAAAAGTGTAGGTGCAGTTGGTGGTAGGATGACTGAATGCCTCAGAGTGTGTGTGGCACAGTTATCTGCTATCTACTGAATATGCATTTGGCTCTTACCACATTTTTATTTGACCACTTCTCTTGACTAAATCTGTTGAAGTCAGAGACAATTAGGACTCACTAGCTTGAGGGAAGAAACTCTCCTGGGTGAGTTTTGGCTTGTAGCGATAGAGAGTTGTATCCTAAGCAAGACTTAATTTGACATAGAGTTCTGGTTTGTTAACAAGAATGAATTGACCACTAATTTAAGTTTTTAAAAATTGGTTTTAAGGAAGTAATTGCATCAGATCGAGATAAAAAATATAGAACTTTGGCAGGGGAACTTAAAAATTAAGGAGCCCAAACTATTTTAATACTTTTATATTCTTATTATCATTTGTGTTCTATGTAGTAATAATAAAAATTCATCCATTTATGGGAGATTTATTGAGTGCTATTCATTATGTGTCAAACACTGTTCGCAGCACTGATAATGATAATATTGATCATGAATAACATGAATAATAATGATTAAATTTTTCATTTTGGTCTTTATGTGGTACAGCCGAATTGAACATTGCCTCTAGGATACCATTAGTGTAGATTTTGCTTTTGAATCGGTCTCACAGTGGCATTAATGTCACTGTTACAGATATCCTCTCTAGTTTGTTATAAATTTAAGTGACTAAAATGCAAAAAAAGGCATCTCATTATTTGTTTGAGCAGAGCATCACTCACAAGCTTTTACTTCTGTTCCATTTCCATGGCATCCAAACAACCAGACATGGATGTGGCAGATCTTTACTTGGCCTCATTTAATCATCCCTGCTGCCTTTTTGCAGATTGATTTTGCACATATATTCATACAAGAGTTAAGGTATTTCAGATTAGTTCCATATTACAAAATGGTTTCTTCTTAGTCAAGCCTCTGCTTCCATATGATAAAACATTTTGACTTGAAAAATGAAATTTCCACCCAGAGCCGCTTGAGGCTTGTGCACCTCCAGCTGCAGGGCGGCTCCAGTTATGTGGAGTCCTTCAGTCCCCATACTCTCAGATCTCTGGATTGCACGCTTTGTTCAACCTGCCGGATCAGAAGCTGAGTCAGAGGAAACTGAAAAGATCAACTCTCTTAAATGACTTTAGGGACCAAAAAATCCCATGGTGAAACCATATGATTTGTAATAACAATGAAACAAAGATGATGTGGATATGGATAAATTAAACTCAGACTCTCATATTACAGTCACTGCTTATGTCCATTTCATTTCTCACCAGAACTTGTTTACCTCTCTCCTTAGTCACAAACCTGAGTATTCACCTATTTGAGATTTCTCTTCCCTTTTCTAACCTGTGATAGTAAAGCAGTACTAATGAGCAGTGAAAAGGTTTCTAGACTAGAACCCAGATAATCCATTCTCTGATCTGTTGTCCGTCCTTCCACCAGGCAGCCAATTAATGATGGGCTTTTCATGAGAAGAATAGAAAAAAATCAGGAAAAATACTGCCAATGAGCTGCTCTCTTCTGCTTTACTTTGGTACCCGAAGGCCTGGGAAGGCCTATCATATCTTCTTCTCTCATAGTAATAGAGAGGACCGTGACCTTTTCAGTGCATATTGTGCACCAGTGCAATGAACATTTTTCTATGGCCTCTGCTTTTTGTAAAGCATAGCAGGTTGAGGTTTAGATAGTACAGAGTTTCTTGCAACTTGAGAATGACAATTACTCTTTATTGTACTTTATTACATACCACCTTCAGTGGAAGCCTAGCTTTCTGCTCACTGAGACAGGGACCTACTGATCTTACATACCCTAGAGTACAAATGAATCTACCTGGTGTAGCTTATGGTCCTTCCTAGCAATGGGGGTGGCCTTAAGGTGCAGAAAAGAAGTATGATGTCGTCAGGGTCCCACAGGAGCTACTTGCACAGCCCAAGAAGGTGAGGTCTTTTCTTCTTACACTCTTTAAGCCTCTAGACTTAACTAGCAGGCCGCCATTTTGGATGAACTCCAGCCTTCAGAAAGCAATCAGTTGCTTTGCTGAGCCATGGTATGTTAGACCCTGTGGATCCTAATGAAGATGGTAGGAAGCTCTCAGGAACTTATGAAGAGTAGTAGAACTGAGGATTATTGTCTGAAGTCTTTTTTTTTTTTTTTTTTTTTTTGAGACAGGGTCTCACTCTGTCACTCAGGCTAGATTGCAGTGGCACAATTATAGCTCACCCCAGCCTCCAACTCCTGGGATCAAGAGATCCTCCACAGGTACACAGCACCATGCCTGGCTAATTTAAAAAATGTTTTTGTAGAGATGAGGTCTGAGCATGTTGCCCAGGTTGGTCTCAAATGATCCTCTCACCTCGGGCTCTCTACCCAGCCACATTTAGTCTTTAAACCTCAATGAAGTTGACAGTGTTTTCATCAGTGATGTTGGCCAACAAGAACTTCAGACTGTTAGAGAATGAACAACTCCTTTGAATGGGACTTCTCTAACCCACTGGTTCTCAAACTATAGAATTGTCTGGAGAACTTAAATAGCAATAAAAATCAGTGCCAGCTACATAGTGCCCTGTACAGCTCAGAAGTGAAGGAGTAAGAATTGGGACAGTGCTGTTGGATTGGAGCAGTCAGAGGGAGATGGTGACCTGAAGTCAGACCAATTGAAATGGAACCTCTGGTAGGAAGCCTGTATTTTTTTCATAGAAAGATTGGGGACCACTGAACTACAGCACAGATGTTAAGAATCATTTTTGATGATGAAGAGGTGGTGGAAATGGCCTCACAGGTTTTCTACTGGGAGTAAGTGGTAGATTGGGTGAGGACTGGAAGCTACCCAACACGTGCAGTTCTGAGGTCGAAGCAGGATGGGAGCTGAGGTGTGATGTGCTGGCCACCTTAACAAAGCTGTGGAAATGAGACCCCAAGGGAAGAAGTTACTGTGAGAGCAAGATGGAGGCAAATTGACAGTGCTGTGACATGGATAACATATGATAAGAAATGCGTCGAAATAGATAACTTGGGAACACCCCAAAATACAGCGCCATTAATGGGAATAGAAAAGGAGGCTGATCCAATTCAGCAGTGAATTAATTACTATTTAGACTTGACGAGTAGAGTTAAAGGTGGTACAGCCAACAGTTAATGTCCTGCAGGCTGCTGACTTCTTGGGAATAATGCTGACTAGAGATGGCGGCTGTGAGAGGTATTCCCATAGATTTCTACTTGAGCATTGTGCAGTGTCTGAGACCCTGTGAGTGTCGTTCACTAGACAGGTGAGGAAATCCAGGTGGAGAAAAGAAGTATGATATGATCAGGGAGGAGCTACTTGCACAACCCAAGTCCCCGGAAGTCCTGGTCCAGGGTTTGCTGAAGGTGATATGACTAGGGGGAAGCATTAGGAGTAAGGCTTGGGGGTTGCTCCCTTCAGAGTGGGGACAGGAAAAGCCCAGTCAGGCGTGAGAGAATATCTGAAAGGGAGCTGTTGTCATCGTGCCCTGTGTAGTTGAGAAGTGAAGGAGTAAGGAGAACTGGGGCAGTGCTGTTGGGTTAGAGCAGTCGGAGGGAGATGGTGACCCAAAGTTAGAAGAGTGGTGAGAAAGTAGAGATCTTAGGAAATGTCCACTAAAACAACCTCACCATGTCCTTAGCATTATTATGAACTCACTAGCTCTCTGACTTGCCTGATCATGCGATGGGTGTTACGCAAAACCATGAACTACATGGGTCCATCATGACACTCACCCATGGCTATAAACATCACACAAGTGATTATTCCAACTATTTCCTAAACTCATTCTTTGGGGAAAAAAAAAAGGAATTTTGGAGTATACTCATTATTTCTTCCTTCCAGCACATTTTCTTAAATCAATGTAATCTTTCCCTGTTTCCCATACCAGTCACCTGAAGAAACTGATAAAGAGAAAGTTCACCTCTCTGACTCAGAAAGGAAAATAGACCCATCTGAAGAGGATACAAATGTGTATACTGAGAAACACTCAGACAGTCTGTTTAAACGGACAGAAGTCCTAGCAGGTGAGTATCCTGGTGGGTGTCAGGTGGGAGGGTGCCTGTATAGGCTTCTGTTAGTCTAAGTGATGTTCAGAAGTGCAGCAAAGCTTGCTGTCACCTTTCTGCTGAAAGCAGTCTTGCGGATGCTTGCTTCTACAGCGAGAAGCAAGAGGCTCAGCAAACATTGTCTTTATTGTCCACCAGCTCCCTCAACCTACCCCTTCACCAGCCATCGTGCAGGGGATGGGAGGTAGCCTAAAAGAGGGAAAGTTAACATCCGAATTGTTCCAGAACAACTGGATGTAGAGAGATGGCAGAGTGTGAAGATCCATCAGTCTTGCTCGAAGGCGTTCCACATTTCAAAATAAAGAGAAGGAAAAGTTCTTTAGGGGGAAGGCAGTTCACATATGTACTGCTCAAGGTGTTAAGAACGTTATTTCTATTTTAACTTAATTGGATGGAAGTGCACATGTTTTAAAGGGGAAAATTTTCAAGATTTAGGAACACTTGATAGTCTCAAGTCCAAGAATAGAAATAAATTTGCATGCTTTTTTCATATATACTCTTTAAAATTTTAAGTCAATTACACTATGTTTTCTGTGGAAAAAAGCAATTAGAAAATTAGAATATGAAATGTGAGTTCTGAAAAGACAGAAGTAGTTTTCAAGTATGGAATGAGTTAAGACAAGGCCAGCTTTTTCTTATTGAGGTTTTTGGGTGGTATTGTTAACACTAACCAAAGAAATTACTGTACCTTCCTGAGGAGTTTGAGATTTGCATAGTTACCAGGTTGCTTCATTGAATCCAGTTTTTTTTCTTTTATTGGGGTTTTCAAAGTAAACCTTTTAGAAAAGTGTAAGTAGATTGGGCTTGACAATAAAGCTAATGTCTGCAACCCTTGAATCTCTTCTAAAGTCATCTTCCTTTTGATTGTTTCAGCTGTCATTGCTGGTGGAGTTATTGGCTTTCTCTTTGCAATTTTTCTTATCCTGCTGTTGGTGTATCGCATGAGAAAGAAGGATGAAGGAAGCTATGACCTTGGAGAACGCAAACCATCCAGTGCTGCTTATCAGAAGGCACCTACTAAGGAGTTTTATGCATAAAACTCCAACTTAGTGTCTCTATTTATGAGATCACTGAACTTTTCAAAATAAAGCTTTTGCATAGAATAATGAAGATCTTTGTTTTTTGTTTTTTTCATTAAAGAGCCATTCTGGCACTTTAATGATAAAATCCCATTGTATTTAAAACATTTCATGTATTTCTTTAGAACAACATAAAATTAAAATTTAACATCTGCAGTGTTCTGTGAATAGCAGTGGCAAAATATTATGTTATGAAAACTCTCGATGTTCATGGAATTGGTTTAAACTTTTATGCGCAAATACAAAATGATTGTCTTTTTCCTATGACTCAAAGATGAAAGCTGTTTCATTTGTGTCAGCATGTCTCAGATTGACCTTACCAAGTTGGTCTTTCTTTGTTAATTTATCTGTTGTCGCCCTCCTCTCCTCTGCCCTCCCTTCTTGTGCCCTTAAAACCAAACCCTATGCCTTTTGTAGCTGTCATGGTGCAATTTGTCTTTGGAAAATTCAGATAATGGTAATTTAGTGTATATGTGATTTTCAAATATGTAAACTTTAACTTCCACTTTGTATAAATTTTTAAGTGTCAGACTATCCATTTTACACTTGCTTTATTTTTCATTACCTGTAGCTTTGGGCAGATTTGCAACAGCAAATTAATGTGTAAAATTGGATTATTACTACAAAACTGTTTAGTCATATCTATCTAATCATATCTTCTTTTGGGAGGATTTGATGTAAGTTACTGACAAGCCTCAGCAAACCCAAAGATGCTAACAGTATTTTAAGAAGTTGCTGCAGATTCCTTTGGCCACTGTATTTGTTAATTTCTTGCAATTTGAAGGTACGAGTAGAGGTTTAAAGAAAAATAAGTTTTTGTTCTTAAAAATGCATTTAAGTTGTAAACGTCTTTTTAAGCCTTTGAAGTGCCTCTGATTCTATGTAACTTGTTGCAGACTGGTGTTAATGAGTATATATAACAGTTTAAAAAAAAGTTGGTATTTTATAAGCACAGACAATTCTAATGGTAACTTTTGTAGTCTTATGAATAGACAAATTGTAATTTGGGAACATAAAAACTACTGAATAAATCATGTGGCCTAATATTGAAAATGTCACTGTTATAAATTGTGTACATTTTTGATCAAATGTACATCTCCCCTTTGCTAACGGCCGTCTGCTCTCAAGGATGACGTGGGTTTGATTGCTAAGTGTTCCACAGTGTCTGTAAATCAAGACCAAAGAGCCTGTCGATGAGACTGTTTATTACTGAATTGGCCAGAGGAAATCTGAATGTATTATCCTGTGTGTGTCTAGGTAGAGATATTGGAAGGCTGCCAGGGAATTTCGAAGTTTGCAACCTTTATTGAATAGCTGATGGCAATATTAAGACAGACGCCTGCTTTTGCAAATAACTTCTAAGACTCTAAATTCCAAAGATCTGAAGGGGGCTTTCCTGATGTTGGTATCTAAGGCTTAGGCCTATAGATTGATTTACCTTTGCAACTGTGCTTCAAGTGTCTACTGAAGCTTAACCGAAGAACTAATAAATGGACTACAATAGCTCACGTTACAGGGAAGGAGGGTAGGCAAGGAGGCTCTGTGTGTTAAAATGAGGGCCTCACTGCTTTAGGATTGAGTGGCTGGAAAGAGTGATGCCTGGGGGAGGAGATGGAGGTATGAGGGTACCCTGGCTGGTACTTTCTGTACTAAACATTTCCTTTTTCTATTTTACCATTAATTTTGTTTTAAACTGTGAGCCGTCCAAGTAGGAAGACAGCAAAAAAAAGCAACTTTTCCAACATACAATTTACTTTTAATAAAGTATGAATACTTCATTTTGAGAGCATTCCCTGGAATTGCCACAGAATTCATTAGAAACATTTTTTAAGCAACACTTGGAACAGTGTTTACTTAAATCCTTAATGGCCTTAATTAATTCTCAAATTCCTGCCCCATCACGTACAGAATCAATTCACTTCAGAGTGACTAAAAGGAAACAGTGCTTTCTAAAGCCACGCAGTGTCCCTCAATTACAGAGGGTAGGAACGGTTATACCTCTAACTGTGCAAAGCAGAGTGAAATTCAATTCATAGAATAACAACTGCTTGGAATATCCGTGCCAGGAAAAGAAAAATTTCTGGCAAATATTTTGTCACTGCTGTAAAGCAAAATATTTGTGAAAGTGCCAAAATAAAGTCTGTCATGCCAAAAGTAAATCATTGTATAGACTGACATCCAGTTTTCTTCAACTGTACGCTTTCTGCTTAGTTTTTATTTTTAAGATGAAGTAAATAATACTATAAAAAGTGTTAGTAATGATTACTGAGTTCAGGAAAATTTTGGTAAAATGTAAATATTAAAGCCAATGTGAAAATTTCCTGTTTCCTTAACCACATGTAAATGATTTCCCTTGAGTGAATACGGCTTTGTGTTTGAGAGACTTGAAATATGCACACTGTCCCATTTTCAGCCCATAGTGGGAATAGGAAGCACTTGGGTTTTATTTTTGTTTTTCATGTTCAGCTGCAGGTGAGTGCGTAGTACCTGAATTTCAGGATTAGGACCTGTTTAATAAAAGTGAACAACATTATAAAAATTGCCATCTCTTAAGGATTGATAGTTTCACATCAAATGTTCAGTGAATTTTTGTTAATGCACTTTTTTGCAAGTTAGACAAAATGTACTTGTTATGGATATAGTCTGTTAGGTCTAGGAGAGTAAGCTAATTAAATAGAATACAATTACCTTCTTCAAGTGTCCCTAAAGAAACTACTGTGTCCTACTTCATAGTTTTAAGGAGCTTTATTTCTTCAATATGTTAGACATTTTGAAACATCAAGGAAAGATGTTAGGTGAGGAAAAATATAAAACCTAGAAATATTGTGGGGTTAATTTTATAAGTGTGATCTTTATAGTGTTATTACGATTACATAAGGGGGTGGTGGAGAAAAAAATATTTTTAAACATATTTGATAGTACCAAAAACGGCAACAACTTCGAGCAACGCTATCTCTAATGTGAATTTCTAAATTCTAAGCTCGCAGCAGACATCGGTGAGACTAAGAGGTTTCCAATTAAAATTAAGCCAGATGATAAATGGAGTAATCTGAATTGAGTGATCCCTAAGGTTTTTTTCAGGTCTAGTATTTTATGACAATAGTGAAATTTGAGACTTGGCCATTTCTGGGGAGTTACATTAAGTCAGCACAAAAAACTTTAAAAGGGTAAAACAACATCTTTTAGTGGTAAAAACAGTTTCCAGAATCACTTCTGTCCCACTCTATCTCCAAACTCTGGGTGACTTCACTCTTACGGTTTATGGTTGTAAATTTTCATTTATTTTTGTTTATCTGCTGCACATGATCTTTAGCAGGGCCTTTTCTGACCATGGAATCGTGATAACTTTGAGAGCAACTTGGTTTCCTGCGAATTAGCTGGGAGGGTGTAACCCAGGCTGTCAGTCCAACCCACAAATAGCAGAGTGAAATGTTAGGCTTTGGTGCTTCAGAGATGCTGAGTGCAAGATGCATTTATTCCAGTTTTGTTGGCAAAATAGCATTCAAAAAACAAATGCTTGTATGTGCAATCCATCAGAAGTTCAATCAACAAATATTTGCCTACTGACTATGCACTGGAAACTTCAAGCATTAGAAGGTATGGTGGTGAACCACATAGACAAGGACCCGGCTCACGTGGAGCTTTCATGAACTTGGTGTGGGTTGCAGAGTGGAAATAAAATCAATAAATGAAACTAACAAATGGACATTATCAGTTGGTAATTTCCACAATGGACACAATACAGTATAAGCTGACGTGTGGGACTGAAGGGCTGTAACAGTCCGGAGAGGCTAGGTATGCTATGGTAACAATCTGAAAGTCTCAGCAACTTAAAACAGCAAAGATTTCTTTCTTGCTCCACTCTGTGTCCTATTGGTTGATGGGGAGCTGTGCTCTGGATAATTGTCATCCCCTCTCCAGGGCTCAGGCTGATGGAGTAGCCATTATCTGAAACACTGGTGGTCACTGGTAGAAGGAAAAAGGGTGAAGCACACAGTGGGATCTTAAAGATTCCACCCATACTTAATTTGCCAAAGCAAGTCATATGGCCACATCTCATGTCCAGGGTGCAGAGAAGTGCAATCTTACTTTGTGCCTGGAAGGAGAGAGAGGGGATATTTGTGAGCAGCCATCATTACTACTACAGCTGAGTCAGCAAAGATCTCTGAGAAGAAAAGCCCTGAGTGATGTGTAGCCAGTTGTGCTAAAATCAGGACAAGCATGATTTTAGCTGTGAAAAGATCCTGAAGAGGGAACAAGCTTGGCATGTTGGAGTAACAGGGAGAAGACCAGTAGCTGGTGAGTGGGGAGACAGAGGTACAAGAGGTGGAAGAAGGGGGCTGAGAAGTGCAATTCCCTCTTAACTGGTGGTCTTCCTCTTTTGTTCCTTTGTATTTTATTTCCCACGAGGAAGCTAAACTGATCTCATTAAGGTAGAAATCAGTTTATGTTGCTTTCTCCATTGGCTCCTATAGCACTTAGAATAAAGCCCCTGCTTCTTACCCTTGCCCTTAAGGTCTGCAGGAACTGCCCCCTGAACAATGCATTATAAGTGGACACAGTGGGAGGTCATTATAGTCACCTAAGGAAGAAATGGTGGTGGCTTGGCCTAAAGTGGTCATAGTGGAGATGGAGAGGAACTGTTTGGGGAGGAACAATCAATTGGTCTTTCTAAAAGGTTGGAAGAAGTAGGAAGTGAAGAAAAGAATCAAAGAGGGCATTGCTATTTTTGAGCAGTGGATGAATCATGTTCTGAGAAGGAATCATGTTCTGCTAAACCAAGGGTTTGTATTGGGCCATGTTAAGTTAGAGAGGACTATTAGACAACCAAGTGGAGGTGTCAGGTGAACAATTACATGTCAGAATCGAACTCAGAGAAGAGGTCCTCTCTTGGAGCTGGAGATATTAATTTAGGGGAAGTGTTAGTGTTCATTTGCCTGTTGGCACTCTGATTCATTTCCTGCTCTTTCATGCTCTACTCTGCATGGCTTGAGGATGAGTGGATACCAGGAGAGTGGGGTGTGCAAGGTTGACCCACGCAAGCTACATTTCCCAAGCTTCCTTGCCAACTGGCCTCTGGGAAAGTTTGGCCAATGGAAGACACTGGCAAAAGACTGCAGTCAGTAGGAGAGGAAAAGCCAGAGTACTTTCCCCTCTCTTTGCTCTAGGCAACATCTCTAGCATGAATGCACTTCCTCTGTAGTTAAATCCCCACCAGGCAAGCCCTCCTCCATGTCCCTAGCTCCCACTATTCCTAAACTCTCATAACTCCACTTTCCTTCTTGGTTTCTCTACCCCTAGGGAGGCATCAACTTTCTGATGTTGGTATTCTCTCTCCAGTTTGCCCTTACAACTTTTCCAACATCTTTGCAACCAACTGGTATTAAATTCTCTCTATTGCACTACCAGGTGTGGGTTCTGTTTTCCTTCCTGGACCCCTGGTGATGACACAGGAGTGAACAGCATGTAGATGGTATTAAAAGCCGTGGGACTTTTAATACCATGAGATTATTTGCAGAGGTAAGTACAGTAGCACCCCCCCTTATCCAAAGGAGATACATTCCAAGACCCCTAGTGGGTCCCTAAAACCATGGAGATATCTAGCGCTATACTGTGTGAAAGTTGCTCATACAAATTGGGTCATTTTTTTCATATCCAACCAATTCAGAGTAAAGAAGCCTAAGAGAAAAAGAACGTATGGCATATAACATTGCTCTGAGAATGTAATTCTCCGCAAGCCTGGCTGCTGAAACTGCCTGTTGTAACCTGAAACTAGTTTTATCAACAGCTACTGAAACAAGCTGCTGTGTCTCTCAGACTAGTTTTACCTACTGCAGTCACTCACCATTCAGAGCTTGCCAGCTCTCCAGTGAACTTTCTTGAAAATGGTGCCAATGAACTTTCTTGAAAAGCAGTAGGTAACATTTCTCCTTTTTATAAAACCTCCAACCTTCTCTCGTTCTTTGGACATACTGAAGACCACCCAGTCTGTGTGCATTCCTTGAATTTCAATTCTTGCTTCCCATATAAAACATTTTATTATTTTATTTTTTTATTTTATATTTTATTTATTTTATTTTATTTTATTTTATATTTTATTTGAGATGGACTCTCACTGTCACCCAGGCTGGAGTGCCATGGTGAGATCTTGGCTCACTGCAACCTTTGCCTCCTGAGTTCAAGCGATTCTCCTGCCTCAGCCTCTCAAGTAGCTGGGACTACAGATATGCAGCACCAGGCCTGGCTATTTTTTGTATTTTTAGTAGAGACAAGGTTTCACCATGCTGCCCAGGCTAGTGTCAAACTCCTGACCTCAAGTAATCCACCTGCCTCGATCTCTAAAATGCTGGGATTACAGGCATGAGCCACCAAGCCTGGACTAAAACATTTTAAATTTAGAGATTCATCTCTATATCATATTTGACTTTGACAATTGTATAAACTATGTTTTTTCCTACACTTACATACCAATGATAAAGTTTGAATTATAAATTAGACACAGTAAGATATGAGCAACAACAATAATAAAACAGAACACTTATAACAATATAGTGTTCACGATTTCACAGACAGAAGACTCATTTTGACCTTAGATCTTAGCAGCCTCAGTATACAATATTTTTCTTTCCTTATGAAGTTGACAACTTTTACCTTTTCACTTAAAGGAAGCACTTTACAGCTTTTCTTAGAATATCTAAATTATCAGCATCACTACTCTTGCACTTTAGGACCATGATTAACCAAAATAAGAGTTACTTGAGCGCAAGCACTGTGATACTGTGACCATTGATCTGATAACCAAGATGGCTACTCAGTGACTAAGCAGTGGAGAGTGTCTACAGAATGGGGACATGGGACAAAGGGAGGATTCATGTCCCGGGTGGGATGCAGCAAAATGGCAGGACATTTCATCACACTACTCAGAACTACACAGAATTAAAAACTTATGAATTGTTTATTTCCAGAATCTTCCATTTAATTTTTTTTTTTCTTTTTTCGAGACAGAGTCTTACTCTGTCACCCAGGCTAGAGTGCAGTGGTGCAATCTCAGCTCTCTGCATTCTCTGCCCCCACCAGGTTCAAGCGATTCTCCTGTCTCAGCCTCCCGAGTAGCTGGAATTTCAGGCACCCGCCACCATACCGAGCTAATTTTTGTATTTTTTAGTAGAGATGGTGTTTCACCACGTTGGTCAGGCTGGTGTTGAACTCCTGACTCCAGGTGATCCACCCGCCATGGACTCCCAAAGTGCTGGGATTACAGGCATGAGCCACCACGCCTGGCGTATTTAATATTTTTGCACAGCAGTTGGCCTCAGGTAACTGAAACTGTGGAAAGTGAAATTGCAGGTGGGGGACTACCGCAAATAGAGAAGGATGATCCTGGGTCTGCCTTCTGGCAGTCTGACTATCTTTTTAGGTGAACCAGTACCTGATTCACTGTTGAGCACTGGTTTGCCATGTTGGCAGATGCTTAGCAGACAGCACAATCTTTCATTGCAAGGGAGGAAAGTCCCCACAATACACCACTGACACATTTTTGAGAAAATTAATAGTTAGGTAAAGTATCCTCTTCTACCTGGTCATTAATAACATAAAATCTGAACTGTTTTTAAAATAGAACATGGTAGTTGGGTGAAGGAGTAAGAATTATTTGAATATCAGGAAGTGCCACTATTATCTGTGTTTATAATGGGAAGATATCAGCAAATAAAGCAGTGAGTAATTCTCCCACTTGTAGCTTTGTCCTAGTCATTGAAAGCATGATTTTTGCCAACCTTAATTACATTCTGCTTCAGTAAATACCAGAGTATGCTTCAATTCCTCTGTCGAGATCAATTGCAGGCATGAGCAGTAAAGAGGGTAAAAATGTAGACAACTTAACTCTATGTCAGATCCAGGACTTAGAGATCATGAAGTTTCCTTTTCTGATAACCCCACATCTTAGTCCTTTATGCTTTTAGTATCTGTTACCCATTTTTTTTCACTTAGCTCCGTTTTTTCATGTGTAAAATAAAGATAATAATATCTACCACATTGACTTGTGGGAATTCAGTCAATGTGGTAGGCAATGGAAGTGATGCACTTAGTAGTGATGCACAATGGTAGTGATGGAAGTGATGCACTTAGTAATATATCTGGCCTCTGGGAGATCCTCAATATTCACGCCTGTAATCCTAGCACTCTGGGAGACCGAGGTGGGAAGACTGCTTGAGTCCAGAGTTGAGACCAGCCTGGCAACAGAGTGAGACACTGTCTCTACAAAAAACTTTCAAAAAACATTAGTTGGGCATGGTGTCATGAGCCTATTGTCCCAGCTACTTGGGAGGCTGAGGTGGGAGGATCACTGAAGCTCAGGAGATGGAGGCTTCAGTGAGCCATGATGGCACCACTGGACTCCAGCCTGGGCAAGAGAGCAAGATTATGTCTTAAAAAAAAAAAAAAGATAGTTAATTTATTCTTCTACCAAATGCTTCCTGAGCACTTTTCTGGGCACAATTCCAGTCCCTGGGAAGAGACAGACGATAACAAATAAGTTAAATAGTCATGGGCTATATAACATTGTTTGTGTCAATGATGGACTGCATGATGGTGGTCTTGTAAGATTATATTACCATATTTTTGCTGTACTCTTTCTAAGTTTATATATCTTTACATATATTAATACTTACTGTTGTGTTACAGTTGCCTGCAGTGTTCAGTATGGTAACATGCTGTACAGGTTTGTAACCTAGGAGTCATAGTTTATACCATATAGCCTAGGCATGTAGCAGGTGATGCCATCTAGGTTTATTTAAGTTCATTCTGTGCTGTTTGTACAACAGAATTGCCCAATGATGCATTTCTCGAAGCATATCCTCATTAAGTAATGCATGAGTGGCTGTGTGTCAGTGAAAAGGTGACATTTGAGCAGAGTTGAAGGTGGTAAGGGATTGAGCCGTGGTATGTGGGGAAGGGGAACCAGGGCCTTGGGGGATCTGGGAAGCATTGCAGGCAGAAGGAACAGCAAGTGCCAAGGCCTAGAGTGTAGCCAAGGAGCCAGTGAGCTAGAGAGTAGACTGGTGGGTAGTCAGGGCAGTATCCCTGGGCCAGACCACATATTTATGGCCTTGTACTCATTGTGATGACTTTAGGGAGCAGGATTTTCAGCCAAAACGTGACGTGATCTGACCTATGCTTAAAATTGGTTCTCAAACCTCGGCAGGGATCAGAATCATCGGTAGGTCTTGTTAAAACACAGATTTCTGGGCCCCAGCCCTGGAGTTTCTGATTCTGAGAAACTCGTGGGTGGAACCTGAGAATGTGCATTTCCAACAAGTTTCTCAGGTGCAGCGGCTGCTGCTCGAGCAGGAACTTCTTTTTGAGAAGCAGTGCGTCGGAGGGATTACTGTGATTTTACTTGGATTACCATGTTGACAATAGGCTAATTGGAGGTGGCAGAGGTGGGCAGAAACACAACAGGGAGACTAGTGAAGCTATCGCGGGACTCAAGGAGAGAGACAATCATGGTGATGGAAGTGGTCAGATTCTAGAGAGCCAGGGTAGCCTCAAAGTCAGGAAATCCAAGTGAATATATAATAAATGGTCTGTTGATGTTACATTACAATATCTGATAACATAATATAATCTGTGTTTTCAAACTTTAGGTCATCCCAGTTTTTGAAGATCTAACCAACCGGATTTGCTAACAAATCCTGGGTGACCCTCTCTTCTTCTTCCAGATGGCCGCACACTCCATAATCCTCTCCTCTTCTCAGGATATCAGGAACTACTGTCATTATTCATTCCCTCAATCAACCTCACTCCTTTTCCTCCACTCCTTTAGCCTTTAACATTATACCTTGTCTGGCTTTGTGTTGATATAGATATACATAGATATAGATGATATAGATAATCTGCTTTTGCCTTCAGTTCTAATTATGCTGAGGACCTAGATTATGTTTGATTCACTTTGCCATCCCCACCCCACACACCCCCACACCTCCCCACCCCCTTCTCCTCCCCATCCCCACTACCACTACCATTCTTAGTACCAGCCCGGTTCCAAACATTGCGTGTATCAGCAGATCTTCTCCATTTCTCTGTGAAATTTAGTGGGATCCCATATATTTGGGACGTTCAGCCAAGCAAAACAAAACAAACAAATGACTGATGTCCTGTCAAAAGTCTAAAAACATTTGAAGTAACTAGGTGTCCACAGATACTTGTTAAACCCTGGACTTGTACTTTACCTCCTTAAGGCACAGAAAGTGCTCTGATGAATTTATAGTTTTCTTCCAGATACTGTTTAGCATTTTTGCGGATAAATATTCAGCATTTAAACAGGGAACTGATTAGTGTTTTTTCCCTTTGTTCTTTCAATATTTCCGCCATTGTGCCACATAATCACCACACTGGATCCAGGCTGTCCCTGACATCAAAAACTACCCTTTTTATGACCCGTTCTCCCATTTATGTGAAGGAGGCTGGGCTGTAAACATGGTATGAAAAAAATTCTTATATGCCATCTTGATTGCTAACATCTGTTCAAATTTCCATTCATAAATTTAAAATTCAGGCTTCTGTAGCCATCTGTTTTCTCACAACAATCTGAAAAGAAGAAAAGCCCAAGGCAGATGTGCGGGTGGGAGAAGAGCTTCTGCCCGGCTTGGCCAACTTTTGGGAGTTTTTACTTTGTTTTTGTTTTTCCTCCCTAGCAGGGTAGGCATGACTTTTCTCCTTTCAGGGTAGTATTTCAGTCCCTGTGTCTCAGTTTCTTGTTATACAGTGGGGTTAGAAAATGGCTTTTGTCTCTCTGTCCTTCCCAGTTCCCTCTCTCTCTTCCCTGACTCTGTCTTTCTGTTTCTCTCCCATGTGTTCGTGCACATGTGTGTGAACATACACTCACAAAAGTGCCCATCTATAAATAAGAGGTAGGAACTGAAATCTTTCTGCTGACTTTCTTAAAGCTATCTGCCAATCTCAGCAGATGCTGGTGAGCTAGAACCCACTGCTTGCCTGGATCATAGGCAATTTTCTGGCTTGGTGGGCCTCTCATTGGGAATTTCTCCATGGATTACTTTGGCATGGCTAATGGATATGATTTGGCAGCTGCAGGATCCAGATGCCAAGCCAGGCAATGGCCCTTTTTTATTTTGCTCTTGGCAGTGTCATCTGTGTCTAAGGGACTGGGCTTCTTCTAAAGTCACCTGGCTTTGTTCCAGCAGTGCTGTTGCAGCAACTGTGAAATGCCTTCGAAAGCTGACCTGACATTTTGGAGGCCTGCTGGGCTACAGTACTCTCCTAAATGGGACCTGCTTGGGACTCACTTTTAGCATCAAATGCTTTTTTTCTCCTCAGTTTATGTTGAGAAACAAGTTCTCAGCAAACCACATGCAAAGTCTGTTTTGCATCCTAATGTCCACTCTGAAAACCTCAGCACTATGAATCAAGGCTCCACCCATCCCAAACTTGGGTTTAACAGTTCTGCACGCAAGCTGGTGGTTTGTGGAATCATCTTGCTGGGTTATATGTGCTCATTTTTACTTCACTCTGACATTGCATTTATATATAACTCGTGACTGATGTCCTGGGCCTCACTGTGTGACAAGTCGTTTAACCATTCTGCGCCTGACTTTTTAAATGTCAGTGGAATAGAAGATATCAATACCTTACCTCCCCTTGCTAGTGAGGGGATCACTGGGGTTTGAGGAAGGGCTTGGCAGGCATTGATGATGTGGGAATACTTGACTTATAAATTACCCATACTTCTGAACAGCTGTTATCCCCACATCAGAGCTGCTCCAGTCATTGATTTCATCAGGGCCTCCCAAACTGTCACTGAAGCGTCTCTAGTATCTACTTCCCCTCTCTGCTCTCCGTATCGTTCTCCTGTCCACTTCCCCTACTCCCTAGACTCCTCAGGGCTCAAGATTGAGGAGTACTCAGAGACAAGGTCACTGGAGCAGAGATGACAAATATCTGGTTTTTGGTCTTCTTTTCCCATTTCTTCAGACATCATTAATTGATTCTAGTATGCTCTCCTGCTAAGGCCAACCTCAGAATTCTTCTCCAGACAAGGATCCATGCAGCCACAAGTAATCAATTGGAATTGGTTTGGAGATTAAACTTATCCACTATCCTCTGTCTAGAGTGACACTGGTCTTGGGGCCACAGTGGTTCTGAATCAGCCATGTTGTGAGTTAAATAGGTTTGGTCTACTTAAATAGGTTGGCCTAAGGAACCAAACCTAACCTGTAATACTGTAACACTGTTCTGGGGGGAAACACATTTGTAAC
Source organism: Chlorocebus sabaeus (assembly GCF_047675955.1). Classification (NCBI taxonomy): domain Eukaryota; kingdom Metazoa; phylum Chordata; class Mammalia; order Primates; family Cercopithecidae; genus Chlorocebus; species Chlorocebus sabaeus. The sequence continues at coordinate 100,400,559 of NC_132911.1, forward strand.
TTGAAACATTAGCTTAGAAAGGAGCTTTTAGAAAGCCACTGGCACCTAAATCGGAGTTCACCTGTACTTGGTTATGGCATGATAAGAGTGGCACATGGGTAGAGGCTGAGAGCACGGACTGCTTGGTTGTAATTCTGGCCCTGCCTCTTAACTGGCTGTCTGACTGGGCAAGTTAACTAACGTCTCTGTGGCTTACTTCTTTCATCTATAAAATAGAGATGTTAATAGGATTACTGTGATGATTAAAAATACATTATTTGTAAAGCACTTAGAACAATGCCTGGCATACAGAAAGTTCTTTTTTTTTAAGACAGAGTCTTGCTCTGTTTTCAAGGCTGGAGTGCAGTGGTATGATCTTGCCTCACTGCATCCTCCGCCTCCCAGGTTCAAGGAATTCACCTGCCTCAGCCTCCTGAGTAGCTGGGCCTACAACCATGCCTGGCTATTTTTTGTACTTTTAGTAGAGATGGGGTTTCACCATGTTGGTCAGGCAAATCTTGAACTCCTGACCTCAGGCGATCCACCCACCTCAGCCTCCTAAAATGCTGGGATTACAGGCATGAGCCACCGTGCCCAGTCAGAAGTTTCTTATATGTATTCTTCTTTTTAAACCCAGAATTTAGCGGCTTATTTTTTGACCTCATATATATATTCTTATATTGTGATATAAGAAGTTGTGAATAAAAAAAACAAATTCTAATGTGAACTGTGAGGCTATATCTGTTTTCATCTTCTTTATGAAACAAGAAAAACGGAGATGATCACAAATTTTGTATTTGTAGAACATACATGCTATTGGCATCTATTAAATCATTTATTCCATACTTTTCAGATGTATTAACTCATTTAATCCTCCCAATTGCCTTTTGAGGCAGGATATTCATCCTCATTTTACAAGTGAGATTACTGAGGCATTTCTACATGGTATTAAAATTTACTGATACAGTCATACAAACACCTTAGACATCTCTTGAACCCCTGTAGAATTGGCAACCCTATGTCAGAGGCAAGGAGATACTTTTCAGGGACTTTGCCTGAATGTCTTCAGTAATGTCCACGTGTCTCAGTTGATAACAATGTAAGTTATTAAAGGTTGTGAATACCCATGCTATGGACTCTTTTTCCCTAATTGTGTTATTTAAATTTTACATTAAAAGACATCTTTTACTAGTATAGAAACAGGGCACGTACATTGTTACATATTTGAAAATAAAAACAAGCAAAAATAAGAGAATAAAAAAGTATTCCCACTGCTCAGTGAGGACTAGCACTAGGTCACTACGCTAGTACATTATTTGTGTTTCTCTTTTTTCCACAAAATGAGAGCACATGATCCTACTGCTGTTCTATTCCCCACTTTTGTTTTTAGTCACTGATCCACATTTTTCCATTTCAACACGTTTCATCTATGTAATAATAAGCCATATATGCATTTCCCAGTTATCTCTAAACTGTGCATTATAATTGGTTTATGCAAATTGGATCCCACCCAGGACCACATTTGCATCTGCTTGGGATGCCCCAAATGCCTCTTTTAATCTGTCCCTTTTACATGGCACAGATGTGTTGAAGAGACTGGACCAGTTGTCCTTCATTTTTGACTTTTTAAAGAAAATTGGAAACAGTCCCAAATTTACAGAAAAGTTGCAGTACAAATAATAATTTTTATTTCCTGAAGCATGTGAGCAAGAGTGTGTTACTGTCATGATGCCCCGTCACTCCTAGATTTTTAAGTATATATTTCCTATGAAAAGGACATTCTCCTATACCACCACAATACAAGCATCAAATCAGGAAATTAACATTGGTACGTCACTACCATCTACTCTTTAGACTTTGTTTAAGTTTATTTATTTCTTTCTTTTTTCTTTTTCTTTTCTTTTTTTTTTTTTTTTTTTTTTGAGACAGAGTCTCACTCTATTGCCCAGGCTAGAGTTCAGTGGTGCAATCTTGGCTCACTGCAAGCTCTGCCGCCCGAGTTCAAGCAATTCTCCTGCCTCAGCCTCTTGAGTAGCTGGAACTACAGGTACATGCCACTATGCCCAGCTAATTTTTGTGTTTTTAGTAGAGACGGGGTTTCATCATGTTGGTCAGGCTGGTCTCGAACTCCTGACCTCATGATCTGCCCTCCTCGGCCTCCCAACGTGCTGGGATTACAGATGTGAGCCACTGCTCCCAGCCTGTTCAAGTTTCTTAAGTCACCCCAGTAATATCTTTTAGGAGAAGAATCCAGTCTGGAATAATGTGTTGAGTATTGTTGTCATGTTTCTTTAGTCTCCTTCAGTATGAAACATTCTTCAGTCTTTCCTTGACTTTCGTGGTCTTGACACCTGTAGAGATAAAAGGCTAAAGAGGGCTAAAAACATGTCCTTCAATATAGGTTTGTCTAATGCATCTTCATGATTAGAAACAGGCTATGCATCTGTCAGAAATGTCATAAAACTGATGTTATATTCCCATTGCATCTCATTAAGTGGTATAGGATTTAGATTTGTCCCGTTACTGATTATGTTAACACTGATCATTCATTAAGGCGGCATTTGTCAGGCATCTTGCCCTTAATAGTTAGTATCTTGTGGGAAGGTACTTTGAGCCTATGTCCATAAACCTATTTCTTATCATACTTTCAGTTTGTTATTTATTTATATCAGTTCGGACTCATATGTAAACTACTCTATTTCATGGGTCATCACCTATTACTAACATTATTTATTTTCATGCTTATATTGGTCCATATTTGGCTAGTGGGAGTCCCTTCAGTCTGGTTTCTACGTCCTTTTGATGTAACATGTCTCTAAATTCTTTGAGCACTTTCTTACTTTCTGGTACAAATAGAACTTTCAGGCTTGTATTGTAAGTTCCCTAGCCCAGCTTTGGAATCAGCCATTTATCCAAAGATCCCTGGTGTCTTTCGGAATGGTGTGTAGAAACCAAAATCTAGACACTCAATATGTTCCTTGGTATTGGAGTGTCACTGCTTCCAGACCCTCTTAGTGCATAGACCTGGGAAATGTGTATATGTCTCTCTGTGTGTACTTTTATATTTATTTTTTATCTATATCTATTTATCTATTTAAATCTTGAAAACTATGCATTCACATCCTTAACTCCAATTCTAATGCAACACCACGGGATTCATTCTAGTTTTCCTTTTGTCATATTTGTAACCTCCTCTCCAACAATAGGATACCTAGCTCTCCTTGACCTTAATATATTTAGTTACTTATATGTAACAAATCCACCTGTATGTAACAAATCTCTCATCTTCTCTCTTTACATCACTTGGGCTCTAACATGCCATACTGGGCCAATCTACCATGTAGATGCCCTATTCACTCTGCCCAAGCCCTGCCATCTCATACCAGGCAGGCCTGTCTGCATGGATATCCTCCTCAACTGATGATTGAGGCTCTGATGCTCCATGCCAGCCCCAGCCCACCCCAGTGTGAATGCCTTCCTCACCCCTCTTGTCCTCTGGCAGCATGCTGAGCCACTCTGCCTGCTGTGTGGGTGTCTTCCTCACCCTGCTCAGACTGCCACACCCTATACTGGGCTGCACTCCTGTCGGGGAAGGGACACCCTCCTCAACCCACTCTGGCTCTGACACCCCACACAGAGCCCCCATCCCTCACAGAGACCCGTCTCACCCCACTCAGCCTTCAATACCTCACAAGAGGCAGTCCATCCACATAAATGTCCTTCTCACTATTTCTGGATGAGGGTACCTCATGCCAGGCCACCCCCTGTGGACACCCTCTTGGTCCCTGCCCTGAGCCATCATGGCTTACTACCCACTCCCAGCCCAACACACACACACACACACACACACACACACACACACACACAGCCTTCCTCATCTCATCATTAGCTTCATCTAATGACTTTTGCACAAATTATTCAGGAAGAAGAGAGGAAAGGAAAGAAGAAGAGAAGAGACCAGTGTTGGCTCTTGAGGAAGGAAACACTGGCTTTTTACCACTAGGCCCCCTCTCCTTTTCAATGACTGAAACCCCAGACCCTTCCCTTAGCCATTGGCCGAATAAGATGATGCTTAGTGATTACTCCACAAATACCATGGGTTTGCTTTCTGTGGGTATTTGAGTAGGGGCAGGTGAGAGGAAGGGAGCCAGAAAAAGATTTCTATTATTCTTTCCCAAAGGATCTGGTGAGAAGAGACGCCAGTTTGTTAATAATTAGTGGAAGACATTATTAATTTTCTAGGGATACCATAAAGCAGTGCCATAGACTGGGTGGCCTGAAAACAGAAATTTATTTCCTTAGAGTTCTGGATGTTAGAATTCTGAGATCAAGGCGTCAGCAGGGTTGGTTTCCTCTGAGGCCTCTCTCGTCAGCTTGTAGATGGCTGTTTTCTCCCTGTGTCTCCACACAGTCTTCCCTTAGTGTATGTCTGTGGCCGGATCTTCTCTTCTAGTAAGGACACTAGTCAAATTGGATTAGGGCCCACCCTAATTACTTCAGTTTAACTTAGTTACTTCCTTAAAGACTATCTCCAAATACAGTCACATGCTGAGATACTAGGGGTTAGGACTTCAATGATGGACTCTGTAGTGGGAACATAATTCAGCCCAGAGAATGGACATCCTCCCCGAGGACACGTTTTACATTCTTTTTTGTGTGGCAAGAGTGCCTTATTCACTGTATATTTTTAGGACTTCCTTATTTGAATGATTAATCTTCTCATAAAATCTTATTCTTTCTTATCCTTTCCTAGCAAAAATTTCTATTACCAAACACGGGAAAAGTCCTGAATAGTTTATAGGGATACATAGGAGGTTTTTATCATTGGGTTTCCAAATCATATGCATTAAAGCTAAGAAAGATGACATCAAAAGAAGGCCTGTATCTTTTAAGAGGACCTGGAAGGTTTGCTACAGAGCCTGCTTGAGGAGACAAAATGACTCACTTGTTCTTGCTTGTGGTAAAACGTCTGACTCAGGGATCCTTGGCTGTGTGCAGAAGTCAGAGACGCTGCCTAGTAGAATAGCAAGTGTGCTGCCCAGGGTTCTTGGAAACACTACAATCAGGGTAAGACTGAAAGAGAAGGCCAGGCTCAAGGTACCATGAAGTATCAATCTAAAGAGATCCAGTTACCAGGACACAAGACAGAAGTAGAGGTAAGGCACCAGAGCAAGAGGTTTAGCATGTAAAGTACGAAGTGGAACCTGGACCAATTTTCTAAACCAATAGGACATAACTGTAGGAGCTGTTTACAGGACGTCAGCAGCTTTAGCCATGGGTGATGAGGGAGTTGTTAGAGTGACCAAACCAATTCTAATTGATATGATTTGGCTTTGTCCCCCCAACAAATCTTATCCTGAACTGCAGTTCCCATAATCCCCACATATCGTGGGAGAGACCTTGTGCAATATGATTGAATCATGGAGGTGGTTACCCCCATGCTGTTCTCATGATAGTGAGTTCTCATGTGATCTGGTGATTTCATAAGGGGCTTTTCCCTCTTTGCTCAGCACTTCTTCCTGCCTCCATGTGAAGAAGGATGTGTTTGCTCCCCCTTCTGCCATGATTGTAAGTTTCCTGAGGCCTCCCCAGCCATGCGGAACTGTGAGTCAATTAAACCTCTTTCCTTTATAAATTACCCAGTCTTGGGCAGCTCTTTATAGCAGCATGAGAACAGACTAATACAACAATACATTTGCTTTTGAAAGCAAATGACAGAAATGCTAACTCAAGTAAGCCTAAATATAAAATGAATTTATTGGTGCATGTAGCTGAAAAGGAACGAAATTAGCTTCAGGCATAGCTGGATCTTGGGGTTCAGATGGTAGCAGCACTTTATATCAGCTCTCTGCTTACCTCTACCTCCCTCCTTGGTTTGGCCACATTTTTTCACTACGTATGGGTTTTCTGGGGTTGAGAAAGATGTTTGCAAATACAACAACTTCACTTTCCTCAGCTGTCTAGAAGAATATACCCTCACTTTTCCAGCATCTGTATTAATTTTTTTTGAGACAAAGTCTTACTGTATCAACTAGTTTGGAGTGCAGTGGCCTGATCACTGCTCACTGCAACCTCCACCTTCCAGGCCCAGGTGATCCTCCTACCTCAGCCTCTTGAGTAGCTGGGGATACAAATGCACACCAGCATGCCCAGCTATTTTTCTGCATGTGTATTTTTTGCAGAGAGAGGTTTTTTGCCATGTTGCCAAGGCTGGTCTCCAACTCCTGGACTCAAGCGATCCACCCACCTTGGCCTCCCAGAGTCCTGGGATTACAGGCGTGAGCCACTGCTCTTGGCCGTGTATTAAATTTTAAAGAAGAATCTGGCCCAGTTTGGGTCACATACCTATTTGAAACTAATCACATGGTCTGGAAGGTGGGCTATTCTGAGTGGTCATTCTGGGTCTGGGGCTGGGGAGGGATGGTATCAGAATCATATGGAAAGACAGCAGAGGAGCTCTAGAAGGGTACCAAAGTACTGTTACTAGAAAAATGGAGAATGAGTTCATGGTAGGCAAATACATTATCCATCACAGGCAACTATATCCAAACCAGGGAGTACACACATTTTCCATGCCCAGGACACCTCCTATCCTGACTTATTTTGTGTGCTACCTCATCCCTAACATGTAGGAGAATGACCCTAAAAGAATAACTCTCAAGCTTTGCTCCATAAGACATCCTGGAATTTCTTGCTAAGGCACTGGCATCCTTCTGAGTCAGGCCCTGTCTCTACCTGCTACACCAATGTCCACTCTGATTCACTTTTGCTTGTCATTTTAGTATACCTTAAGAAACCAATGAGCGGTTAGCTTGACTGCCACACATGTAGTAGGCAAAGTGCATCCAAGCTCAGCCACACAAAGAAATAAATATTTGGGTCTCTGGTGAGATGGCTCCTGCCATACAGGCCTACTGACTATTTTTGCCTCTGGTAGAAAGTGTTATAATCTACTCATGAATAAGGGGAGAAAATGTCAACTTGTCTTTCATTTTTCCTTCCTTCCTTCCTTCCTTCCTTCCTTCCTTCCTTCCTTCCTTCCTTCCTTTTTTCCTTCTTTCCTTCTTTCCTTACCCCTTCCTTTCCTCCCTCCCTGCCTTCCTCCCTCCTCCCTCCTCCCTTCAAACTACCCATCCATTCATGCATATTTATCTACCCATCTATCTATCTTCTAAAATCTTTGACACTTATATAGCATTAACTGTGTGCCAGGCATCATTCTAAGTGTTTTTTTAAAAAAATTATTTTTGCCAGGTGCAGTGGCTCATGCCTGTAATCCCAGCATTTTGGGAGATTAAGGCAGGCAGATCACTTGAGGTTAGGAGTTTGAGACCAGCCTGGCCAATATGGTGAAAACTTGTCTCTACTAAGAATACAAAAATTAGTTGAGTGTGGTGGTGGGCACCTGTAATCCCAGCTACTAGGGAGGCTAAGGCATGAGAATCGCTTGAACCCGGGAGGCAGAGGTTGCAGTGAGCCGAGATCATACTGCTGCACTCCAGCCTGGGTGACAGAGCAAGACCCTGTCTCAAAAAAATTATTATTATTATTATTTTACAAATATCAACTATTTTTTCTACATAATCTTGATATCCTAACAGTTCCCTTTGTGTCCCAGTTGAGGACAGGAGTTTTGTTCTGCAGGTTTATGAAAGTCCACAGGTTGATCTTGAAGATTTGAAGAGTCAGTGTAATCAACAATTAAAACTAACAAGGAGAAACTTAGCTTAGAAAAAATCAAGGCTACCTTAGAAGAAGAAGGGGTTGGGGGGAAGAAGGAGGTGGAGGAAAAGAGGAAAAAGAGAAAATATTACATACATACTCACTGAAGTGTTTAGCCTCTGAGTCTTTTGAAAACCATAACTGAAGACACTCTTCTGGATTACCTGAATTGGATATAAATAGATTGAATTCAATCAATGTTATTAAGGGTCTTCTATGTGATAAATACTGTGCTAAAAGTATACCCAACTTATTAGTGCTTAGTGAATGATACAGTTCCTGCTATTACAAAATATACTGTCTAGTGAGGCTGGGCATCGTGGCTCATGCCTATAATCCCAGCACTTTGGGAGGCCGAGGCAGGAGGATTGCTTGGGCCCAGAAGTTCAAGACGAACCTGGGTCACATAATGAGACCTCATTGTTACAAATAATTATAACAAGAATGATAAAAATAGCCAGATGTGATGGTGCATGCCTGAAGTCCTAGCTACTCAGGGAGCTGAGGTGGGAGGATGATTTGAGCCCAGGAGGCAGAGGCTGCAATGAGACATAATTGCACCACTGTACTCTAGCCTAGGCAACGGAGTGAGACCCTGTCTCAAAAAGAAAAAAAAGGTACTGCCTGGTGAATAATAGTCAAACATGACAGACTGATAAATATCTTCCTGTTTATTCCATCCTTCTTCCTATTAGTAACAAAATATCTACAAGTTTTAACTGTGTATATGGCTGCCAAGATAGAAATGACTTTTTCAAGTATGCTTTGTGACTAGGTTTGGCTATGAAATTATGTTTTGGCCAATCAGGAGTAAGCAGAAGTAATGCATGCAACTCCCAGGTCATATTTTTTAAAGAATCTCCCTGCTTTCACTTCTTCTGTCCCCCATACCATATATTGGAATGTGGGGATATGGTGCTGGGGTCCATCTTCCACCATGTGATAAGAACCACACTCTAGCAGCCTGTCTCAACTGGGGTTCCTGTAAGAGAACTAAACCTTCCAGAGAGTGATTTAAGTAATTCTTATCTACACAATTCCAAGGATGGTATAAAGTTGTACTATTCTAGATGCATAGAGGAAAAGTTAATTTATAATTATAATGGAGGCCTTAAAGCATTAAAGCTTAATTCTTTCAAGAAAATTCCACTGGAAAAGGCTTATTGAGAACGTAGGAGCAGGAAGATAGGAGGAAAGTGGAATTGTGCAGTAACGTGGGACTCAAAAGGCTTGAGTTTCAAAGAGCTGTAAGATGTTGGGCAGGTTGGGTTCAATCTGAAAAGATAAATAAGAGCACTCTGGTTATTGTCTCTGGCACAATTTTTCGGCTAAGACGGGCCATTTGGACAGAGCAGCAGCTGCAGACCCGGGGAGAACAAACTCTTAAGCGATGCCAGGGGGCGCTTCTCCCATGTGCCTCCTGCCCAGTGTTGTCCCTGACCCTTCTGAGTTAAATATCCTTCTTATCCATGAACCAAAAATTCAGACTGCCATGGAATCAAATGCTTGTGGAAAAGAACTGCCAGATCAAATACATATTAGCAAATGGCTGGTCTTTCTTATGGGAGACACATCTTTTCCCCAAAGGCAAATAGCTGTAGCTGCCAGCAGAGTGGGTGTTAATAGATATCTTGGGGAAATGCTACTTCTGAGACCTATTGGATTTTTGTTTCTCTCCAATATGGTAATTTTGCAGCATCACAATCCAACCACTGATCTCCCTTCCATAGTTCTTACTAATAGAGACAGGACACACTAGATGTAGCTAGCAGTCAGAGGGCCTTAATTAGCATTGGTGCCTGATGTACAAAGCCCCTACATCACATACAATTCTTATAATCTCTTATAAGATGGGGAGGTACCAAAATAGATTTTTATGAATGAGAAAAGTGATGGCCAGAACATTTTAAATAACTTGGAGAAAGGCACAGTGCTATTAAGTGATAGTCTGTGTGACTCCACAGCTAATACTCTTTCTATTACACCATGCAGTCTCTAAACACTGGATAAAAATGGTCTCTATGGTAGATTAAATTCTTGTCCCTGAGTTTTCACCACTCCCTCTAATCCACACTCTTTACAAGTGAGTTTATAGTTTGTCCCACTAAAGGCACAATGGACTTCCCTGCCTATTGACTGTGGACTCAGCTACATGACTTGCTTTAGCCAATGAATGTGGGTGGAAGTTACTATGTACCTACTCTGAGTATGCTTTGTGACTAGGTTTGGCTATGAAATTATGTTTTGGCTAATCAGGAGTAAGCAGAAGTAATGCATGCAACTCCCAGGTCATATTTTTTAGGACTTAAGGGGAACCCCAATTTCTGCTGCCCTCTGGGGCTTCTGCCATTGCCATGAGAAGAGCATGCCCTGGATAGTCACTTGCTCAAAAAGGATGAGAATGCCCCTTAGGTATCTGCTTTCCCTTTAGCTTGGGCCCGAGAATGAACATACATGGAAAAGACCCAAGCCCAGCCTACAGGAAGGAATGGAGACCAGACAGACCTGAAGACTGAAGCAGAACAGCCCAGCCAAGTCCAGTCTAGATAAATCCTGGCCAACATGCAGACATGTAAGCAAGAATAAATAAGTGTTGTTTTAAGACACTGAGTTTTTGGGGTGGTTTGTTATATACCAACAGCTGGTTGAGATCATCTCTGAAAAATTTTTAGCCACTGTGGAAATATATTGCACTGTCCTGAAATTGGAGGAGAGATAATACTATTCTGCTTATAATTCTTAAGTGGCTCCCTATAAGACTTCTTTGTGATAGTCTGTACCCTAAATGATCTCTAAACTTTCTTGGACCTGAAACCTGCCTGATAGTCCACTTCATCTTCTCCTCCACATATCCATTACTTTAAGCCCTACATGGGTCATGCTGTTTTACACCTCCACGTCTTTTTGTACTCAGTTCTGTCTTCCTAGAATGTCTTGTCACCTTCTCTGTCTAATTAATTCTAATCATTCCTCAAGATGAAGCTGAAACATCTCCTCCAGGAAACTTTCTCTGCCCTCCATTGTGACTTAGATGTCCCCTTAGATGTGCTTCCCTAGACTCTAGCCCTTATCACACCATATTAAAACCAAATACTTGAAATTCTGGATTTATTTTGAAGGTACAGCCAGCATTATTGGTTGATGCCTTGGATGTAGGTGTGAGAGAGAGGAGTCAAAATGTTACCATAGTTTTTGGTCTGGGCATCTAGAAGGTTGGAGTTGCCAACAGATATGAAGAAGGCTGCAGGTGAGACATATTTGGACATGTTAAGTTGGAGGAGATGCCTATTAGATATCTGTTTTAATTTGTTTATTGTTACTATCACAGAATACCTGAGGCTTGTTAACTTACCAAGAGGTTTACTTGGCTCATAATTCTGGTGGTTGGAAGATGCAAGATTGCACAACTGTATCTGGTGAGGGCCTCAGGCTGTTCCAACTCAGGGCAGAAAGCGTAAGAGGAGCAAATGTATGCAAAAAGATCACATGGTGAGAGAAGAAGCGAAAGTGCTGAATTGAGGAAGCTTTTTTAATAACTGGCTCTCTCAGGAACGAGTCCATTCCTAAGAGCAAGAACTCACTCACCCCAGAGGGCGGGCATTAATCTATCCATGGGAGATCTGCCCCCATGACCAAAACACCTCCCACTAGTCTCCACCTGCCAACACTGCCATGTTGGGGATCAAATTTCAACATGAGTTTCAGAGGAGACAAACTATATTCAAACCATAGCAATATCCAAGTGGAGAAATGAAGTCAGCAGTTGGATATACAAGCCTAGAAATAGGATGGAGAAGAATACATGAACTCGTTCAAGGTATTAATACATCATAAATGCTCTGTGAATAGCTTGCAAGCCCTAAAAATCTGATGGATTTTTATTTTCCTCATTTTAAAATGCAAACTAGATACTTCCCAAATGCCAATCAATGGTAGAATGGATAAATAAATGGTGGTATATGTGTACAATGTAGTAATACTGTGTAGCAATGAGAATGAATGAACCACAGGTATGAACGATAATATGAGTGAATCTCTCAAACATATTTTTAAAATAATAAAATTTTTACAGCCAATCACAGCGGCATCAGACTGTAATTCCAGCTACTTGGAGGCTGAAGTAGCAGGATCACTTTAGTCCAGAAGTTTGAAACCAACCTGGGCAACAGAGTGAGACCCTGTCTCAAAAAATTTTTTAAAAACTTTTTTTTTCTTTTTTTTTTTTAAGAGACAGAGCCTTTCTCTGATGCCAAGGCTAGAATACAGTGGCGTGATCATAGCTCACTGCAGCCTCCAACTCCTGGGATCAAGGGCTCCTCCTGTCTTAGCCTCCCAAGTAGCTGGGACTACAGGTGTGCACCACCATACACAGCTAACTTTTTTTCTTTTTCTTTTTGGTAGAGATGGGATTTCACTATGTTGCCCAGGCTGGTCTCAAACTCCTGACTTCAAATGATCCTCCTACTTTGGCCCCCCAAAGTGCTGAAATTATAGGCAGGAGCTACTGTGCTTGGCTTAATTTTTTAAAATTGTAGTAAAAAACATGTAACAAAATTTACCATCTTAACCATTTTGAAGTGTGTAGTGTAGTAAAGCATATTCTATTGTTGTGCAGTGGAACTCCAAATCTTTTTCATCTTGTAAAACTGAAACTCTATACCCATTATATAAGAACTCTTCATTTCCTACTTCCTCCAACCCTAGGCACCCTCATTTTGTTTCTATGAATTTAATTACTTTAGATAGCTCATATAAGTGGAATCATACAGTATTTGTCTTTTTGTGACTGGCTTATTTTACTTTCCATAATGTCTTCAATGTTTAGTGCCATCACCTTGATAGTGTCCTTTTGATAGTGAGTACGTTCTCATGAGATCTGGTCATGTAAAAGTGTGTGGTACCTTTCTCTCAGTCTCTTGCTCCTGATTTTGCCACGTAATGTGCCTGCTGCCCCTTTGATTTCTGCCTTGATTGGAACCTTCCTGAGGCCTCCCCAGAAGCAGAAGCCGCTATGCTTTCTGTACAGCCTACAGAACCATGAGCCAATTAAACCCTTTTCTTTGTAAATTACCCAATCTCAGGTATTTTTATTTATAGCAATGTGAGAACAAACTAATATATGTAGCACATGATAGGATTTCCTTCCTTTTCAAGTTTGCATAATATTGAGGTATAATATGTATATGCTACAATTTGTTCATTCATCCATAGGTGAAATGTCCATTTGGGTTGCTTCCTTCTGCTGGCTATTGTGAACAGTGTTATTATGAACACAGGTGTGAAAATGTCTCTGAGATTCTGCTTTCAATTATTTTGCATACACACCCAGAAATGGGGTTGCTGGATCATATGGTAATTATATTTTTCACATTATGAGAAATTGCCATACTGTTTTCCATAGTGCTATATTTTCTGTTGTTTTTTTTTTTTTTTCAATGAAGCCATCATCATGAGTGTGAGGTGCATCTTATTGTGGTTTTGATTTGCATTTCTCTAATGATTAGTGATGTTGAACATCTTTTCATATGCTTGTTATCTATTTGCATATCGTTTTTGGAAAAATGTCTATTCCAGTCTTTTGCCCATTTTTTTGTTTTTAATTTAAAAACATTTTAATTTTAAAAAGATAGGGTCTTGCTGTTTTTCCTAGGGTGGACACAAACTCCTAGACTCAAGTGATTCTCCTACCTCAGCCTTTCTCCCAAGTAGCTGGGGATAGCAATGTGAGCTAGTTTTTGTGTTATTTGTTTTTTTGTTTGTTTGTTTTTTGCTATTGAGTTGTAGGAGTTCTTTATATATTCTGGACATTACCACTTATTGGATATAGAATTTACACATACCTTCTCTCATTCTGCAGGGAGAAATTTTTACTCTGTTAGTTGTGTCCTTTGATGTATAGAAGTTTTTAAGTTTGATATGGTCCCGTAGGTCTATTATTGCTTTTGTTGCCTATGCTTTTAGTGTAATATTCAAGAAATTATTGTCAAACCCAGTGTCATGAAGCTTTTCTCTAGTGCTTTTTTATCCTAGGAGTTTTATAGTTTTAGGCCTTATATTTAGGTCTTTAATCCATTTTGAGTTAATTTTCCTATATGATATAATAATGTCAGAGTCTGACCTCATTTCTTACATGTGGACATCTAGTTTTCTCACATCATTTGTTGAAGACATTGTCCTTTCCCCACTGAGTAGTCTTGGTATCCTTGTCGAAGATCATTTGACCATATATGTGAGGGTTTATTTCAGAGCTCTCTATTTTATTCTGTTGGTCTATATTTCTGTCATTATGCCATCGAACGTATTTTTGAATAAATGAATCCAGACACAAAATGACACTGTATGATTCAATTTATGTAAAATTTAAAAATATTTAAATCTAACCGATGGTATTAGAAATCAGGCTGAGGGATAGCCTTGTGGGTGTAGGTGATGACTAAAAGGCAGTATGAGGGGGACTTTGGGGGGCACTTGTACTATTCTGTTTCTTGATCTGCATGCTAATTATATGAGTGTGTTAACTTCATGAAAATATACAGATATAGTCATGTACTGCATAATGATGTTTTAGTCAACAACAGACCACGTATGGATGGTCAACCTCTGAGATTATAATGGAGCTGGAAAATTCCTAATGCCTAGTGACACTGCAGTCATCATATTAGTCAAATGTTTGTGATGACCCAGGTGTAAGCAAACCTATTGCACTGCCAGTCCTATAAAAGCATGGCACACACAATTATGTGCAATACAAAATTTTGATAGTAATAGTAAAAGACTATGTTACCGGTTTATGTATTTACTATACTAAACTTTTTATCATTATTTTAGAGTGTACTCCTTCTACTTACTAAAAAAAAAAAAGCAAAACAGCCTCAGGCAAGTCCTTCAGGAGGTATTACAGAAGAAGGCATTGTTATCATAGGAGATGACAGTTCCATGCATATTATTGCCCCTGAGGACTTTCCAGTGGGACAAGACGTAGAGGTAGAAGGCAGTGATATGGATGATCCTGACCCTGCATGGGTCAAAAAATGTTAGCTATTATTAACATTTATTGAGTAGCTACCATATGCCAAGCTTGCTAGTAACTTTTATAAGGTTAATTAAATCTAATCCTTGAAGTAGGTTTTGTTATTTCCCATTTTATAGATAAGGAAATGAATGTTCAGAGAGGTTATGTGATTTGCCCGTGGTGACACAGCTAATAAATGGCAGAGCCAGAGTTTAACTTCTAAGTTGTCTACTGTAAACCCCTGGTTTTCAAATGTTTTGGCTAATATACTTCTTTGCACATTCTTGTAACGTTAAAAAAAAAACCCAATAAAATTTCCAACATCTTATAAATATTGACATTTCAACATAAAACTGTTACATCTCTCTTCTAAATGTATCTAATGGAATTTAGATTCTGCAATAACCAGATATTCCCCATGGTACACTTAAAAAATACCTGAAAAAAACTCTTTAATCGTCAGAAATTTTATGCTGTTCCTTTTCTTCCATAAAAGTTGTTTTTCTATTCCACTGCTCTCCATTCTGGGTTTTAGCCCCCAGTTTTTATGCTTCACAATATTTTGTTGATTGCCCCATCACAGTTCTCCACAACAAAAAAATACACATTAAAATTTAATTAAAAAAATTTTTTGTCCAGGTCCTGAATGATAAAATTTTTTGCTGAATTGAATTATCATTACCATTACTAGTATTATATGATTTATTACAACACTATAAATATATTACATATTTAATAAGTAAGTATTGAATGCAAAAAGTAAGATATTGAAGGTGAATCTTCCTGAGGTAGATGAGGGTCACGGGAGCTGATGGAACTTAGATTAAAGGAATTATCGAAGTGTCCCTTGGCTTGACACATCTTTTCTTCCTCTAGACAATGCACCTCAGAGAGAGACAGGATGTGTGAGAAGAATTCTTTCTTTTGAGAAGTGGAAGAAAGGTAATCATGAAAGGTACCTTTTAGGCAAATTTATTTTGGAAAGAGGTAATACGGCATTTGAGGTTCTGGATCTTGAAACTGGTTCTTTACAACTGTCTCTGCCTGGCTGCCCCTAGGAAAGTTTTTGAGCACCATGATGACCAACATCCCTCTTAAATGCCTCTCGTCTCCCTGTTATTCTCCATCTCAGTTTCAATGGTAAATTATTGGTCATCCCAGTGAGTACTCCTTGTCATTACCCTTCTCATTCCCCAGGTGAAATATATTCAGATTTGAAGATGACTCTTGAAAACCAAGGAGTGCCTATGTCCTATTTCTTTTTTTCCTATTAAGATTTTAAAATATTCATTGCATACCCACTATGTGCCACACACTATATTAGGTACTTTGATATATATCTCATTATCAAAATTATCACGTGAGATATTTATTATACCCTCCCCCTTTTAAAACATTTTTTAAAATCCTGAAAACCTAGAAGGTTTAATTGACTAGCGATGGCTAATAAGTGGCTGAACCAGAGCCCGAACCTGGGTCTCCCTGTTTCTAAAGCCTTTTTTTGTTTGTTTGTTTTGAGACGGAGTCTTGCTCTGTCTTCCAGGCTGGAGTGCAGTGGCACGATCTCTGCTCACTGCAAGCTCTGCCTCCCAGGTTCACACCATTCTCCTGCCTCAACCTCCCAAGTAGCTGGGACTACAGGCGCCCACCACCACGCCCGGCTAGTTTTTTGTATTTTTTAGTAGAGACGGGGTTTCACCGTATTTGCCAGGATGGTCTCCATCTTCTGACCTCATGATCAGCCCACCTCGGCCTCCCAAAGTGCTGGGATTACAGGCGTGAGCCACCGCACCTGGCCTAATTTATTTTTTCTAGATGGAGTGCTCTGTCGCCCAGGCTAGAGTGCATGGTGTAATCTTGGCTCACATCAACCTCTGCCTCCCAGGTTCAAGCAATTCTCCTGCCTCAGCCTCCCGAGCAGCTGGGACTACAGGCGTGCACCACCAAGCCCAGCTAATTTTTTTTTTTTTTTTTTTTTTTTTTTTGTATTTTTAGTAGAGATGGGGTTTCACCTTGTTGGCCAGGATGGTCTCAATCTCTTGACCTCATGATCCACCTGCCTTGGCCTCCCACAGTGCTAGGATTACATGCGTGAGCCATTGCACCTGGCCCTTTTTTTTTTTTGAGACAGGATCTCACTCTGTCATCCAGGCTGGAGTGCAGTGGTGTGATCTCAGGTCACTGCAGCCTTGACTTCCTGGGCTCAGGTAATCCTCCCACCTCAGCCTTCCAAGTAGCTGGGATTACAGGCATGCACCACTGTGGTGCCCTGGAGACCCAGGACTAGACCTGAATTTCAGGAATAGGCTCTTCTTGAAATCCAGGTCTAGTCCCTGGGTCTCCAGGGCAGGCACTGCCTTGCATTGGTGTCCTTTCCTGGGGCAGGAGGTCCCACCTCATGAAACTTGGGTTGTGGCTCAGGCCTCCTCACTGCCAGACTGCTCTTTTGCCTATCAGGCTCCCTTTAACAGCTGTTTGTACTTTCTAATAATCCTGGTTCTGTTCACCAGCATCTCTTTCCTGGGTGACTGCACAGTGCCAGTCTATTCAGTGATGGCAGCCAGAGCAATTTCTCCAAACACTAAATTAAATGCACTGGATGTAAGCCAGTCCAATGTTTTCTATACGGATAAAGCCCTAACCTCGAAACAAGATTGATACAGCCCTGTTTTCAAATGCACACTTCAGCCCTACTAAACTTTCTTCTCCTTCCTTGTCCACACCGCAACTTCTCTCATCTTACCTATTGTTGCCCTACACACGTCTCCACCTTTCAGAATCATTTTTGATTCATGCTTCAGATCTCAGATCTCTGAAAAGTTGCCTGGGTTTTGTGCACCACTCTCTGCCCTGCTAACTTTGATGCCCTTCCAGTGGTGTGCTGGAGCCAGCTGGTACAGGCTCTCGAAGCCGACTGTGCATATCACTTCCCAGCTCCAGTGTTGCATGACATCACTTTGGCATCTTGAAATTGGCCATGATGGAAGTATTGATACCATGGAAATCAACAAATGGTACAAATGAGAGTTTTATTAAAAAAACCAACAACTTGTTGATAAGCATTTACTAGCACACCACCCTGCCCCTCTTATATTTTCATAATGCTCTGAGCACTGTATATTTCTTCATTTGTTCAGTGAATATTTACTGTGTATTATGTGCCAGGCACTGCCCTCTGTACTGAGGATATAAATGTGGGCAAATAATATCGCTCTTGCCATAATGGAGCTTAGAGTTAAAAGGGGGAGACTGCCCTTAGTCAAGTAAGTAAACAAACAAATAAATAAAATATTCAGTGATAATTATGTTAAGAACTAAAAATGCTTTCAAAATGTATAATAGGGTATTTGACCTGTCTAGGAAGGTTTTCCTGAGCTAAAATCTGAAGGATAATTTTGAGTTGAGGAAGGAACAAGGTGAAGGAACAGCATTCCAGGCCAAGGGAACTACATGTGCTATGGTTGTAGGGAGCATGCCTCCTAGGAGCAAGGAAATAAGACAAG
This sequence comes from Chlorocebus sabaeus, assembly GCF_047675955.1. Taxonomy (NCBI): domain Eukaryota; kingdom Metazoa; phylum Chordata; class Mammalia; order Primates; family Cercopithecidae; genus Chlorocebus; species Chlorocebus sabaeus. The sequence goes on from NC_132911.1 coordinate 100,418,775, forward strand.
TTTGGCGAGAAGGGAGTCAGAGAGTTTGGTGTAAGATGCAGCTGAAGAGTTAACCAGGAAGCAGGCCATGCAGAGTTTTGTAGGCCCTACTAAGGAGTTTTGTCCTATCCTAAAAGCAGTGAAGTGTTATTTTTTTTTCTTTTCTTCAACCTTTAAGTTCAGGGGTACCCATTACTGCGTATATACCCCAAAGAATATAAACCATTCTATTATAAAGACACATGCACACATATGTTCATTGCAGCACTATTCACAATAGCAAAGACATGGAATCAACCCATCAATGATAGACCAGATAAAGAATATGTGGTACATATATAAAAGCTTCCTTTAGGAGCTCTTGAAAGGCAGGCCTGGTGGTGATGAATTCCCTTAGCATATGCTTGTCTGAAAAGGAAGTTATTTCTCCTTCACTTATGAAGCTTAGTTTGGCTGGATATAAAATTCTGTGCTGAGAATTCTTTTCTTTAAGAATGTTGAATATTGGCCCCCAATCTCTTCTGGCTTGTAGGGTTTCCACTGACAGGTCCACTATTAGTCTGATGGGTTTTGCTTTGTAAGTAACTTGACCTTTCTTTCTGGGTGCCCTTAACATTTTTTCTTTCATTTAGGCCTTGGAAAATCTGATGATTAGGTGTCTTTGGATTGATCTTCTTGTGGAGTATCTTACTGGGGTTCTCTGGATTTCCTGAATTTGAATGTTGGCCTGTCTTGCTAGGTTGGAGAAGTTCTCCTGGATGATATCCTGAAGTATGTTTCTCAACTTGGTTTTATCCCCCTTGTCTCTTTCAGGTACCCCAATCAGTTGTAGGTTCAGTCTTTTTACATCATCCCATATTCTTGGATGTTTTGTGTCAGGCCTCTGAGCCCAAGCCAAACCGTCACATCCCCTGTGACTTGCATGTATACGCCCAGATGGCCTGAAGTAACTGAAGAATCACAAATGAAGTGCAAATGCCCTGCCTCGCCTTAACTGATGACATTTCACCACAAAAGAAGTGAAAATGGCCGGTCCTTTGATAATATTATCTTGTGAAATTCCTTTTCCTGGCTCATCCTGGCTCAAAAAGATCCCCCTCTGAGCACCTGGTGACCCCTACTCCTGCCCGCCAGAGAACAACCCCTCTTTGACTGTAATTTTCCTTTACCTACCCAAATCCTTTAAAATGGCCCCATCCTTATCTCCCTTCGCTGACTCTCTTTTCGGACTCAGCCCGCCTGCACCCAGGTGATTAAAAAGCTTTATTGATCACACAAAGCCTGTTTGGTGGTCTCTTCACATGGACGCGCATGACATTTTGTTCATTCTTTTTTATTCTTTTTTGCTCTATTCTTGTCTGCTGGTCCTATTTCAGAAAGATAGTCTTCAAGCTCTGAGATTCTTTCCTCCACTTGGTCTATTCTGCTATTGATATTTGTGATTGCATTGTGAAGTTCTTGTGTTTTTCAGCTTCATCAGGTCAGTTATATTCCTTTTTCACCTATTCTGGCTATCTGGCTATCAGCTCCAGTATTGTTTTATTATGATTCTTAGCTTATTTGCATTGGGTTACAACATACTCCTTTAGCTCAACAAAGTTCGTTGTTACCCACCTTCTGAAGCATACTTCTGTCAGTTCAGCCATGTCAGCCTCAGTCCAGTTCTGTGCCCTTGCTGGGGAGGTCTTATGGTCATTTGCAGGAGAAAAGGCACTCTGGCTTTTTGAGTTTTTGGCATTTTTGCGTTAATTCTTTCTCATCTTTGTGGGCTTATCTACCTTTAATCTTTGAGGTTGTTGACTTCGAGGTTTTTGTGGGGTCTTTTTTGTTGATGTTGTTGTTTCTTTGTTTTTCTTTGTTTTTCTGACTGTTTCTTTGTTTTTCTCTTAACAGTCAGGCCACTTGACTGCTGCAGTTTGCTGGAGATCTGCTCCAGACCCCAGTTGCCTCACTTCTTCCTGTATCTGGAGGTATCACTAGTGAAGGCCATAAAACAGCAAAGATGGCAGCCAGCTTCTTCCTTTGGAAGCTTCATCTCAGGTGGTTTCTGATCTGTTGCCAGCCCTCATACACCTGTAGGAGGTGGCTAGAGACCCCCACTGGGAGGTTTCACCCAGTCAGGAGTAACGGGATTAGGGACCCACCCAAAGAAGTAGTCTGGCTGCTTTTTGTAGAGCAGGTGTGCTGCACTGGGAGTCGGGGTGACCAGGGCCCTTATAGTCTGGACCACCTGTATTCTCCACAGCTGGCAGGCTAGAGCATCTGAGTCCACTGAACCATCAAGATGGTGGTTGTCCCTCTTCAAGGCAACCCGTCCCAGGAGATATCAAAGCTCTATCCGTAGAGCCCTGCTTGGAGTGACTGAAGCCCCTGCAGGGAGGACTCACCCATGAGGAATGGATTGGGGTCCCACTTAAAGAAGCAGCCTGGCTGCAATTTGGCAAGGCAGCTGTCCTACATTGTGGGGACCCTTCCTTGTGTGGTCCATCTGTATTATCCACAGCTGGCAGGCTGGAATGGCTGAGTCAACTGAACTGCAGAGATGATGGCTTCCCCTCCCTCCAGGAGCTCTGTGCCAGGGAGAGAGCAGAGTTCTGGTCATAAAACAATTGCTGGAGGGGCTTAAGGGGGTCCTCTCCAGTGAGGAGGAGTGACTTGGGGTCCCACTTACAGAAGCAGTCTGGCTGCTTTTTGGTAGGGCAGGTGTGGTTCATTGTACCAGAGGGAACCCTTCCTAGTTCTGACCGTCTGTGTTCTGCACAGCCAGGAGGCTGCAGCAGCTGAGTCGACTGAACCACAGAGATGGCGGCTGCCCCTCCCCCTGGGAACTCAAACCTATCTCAGGCAAACTCCCACCCGCTGCCATTGGCTGTCTGGGATTCCAAGCTGGTGGTCTTAACTTGTGGGGCATCATGTAAGTGGGGCCTGAAGAATGGCATTGCTTGGCTCCCTGGATTCAGCCCCCTTCCTAGAGATGGATTTCCTGCCTTGCTGGTGATTGTGGCCGGAGTATGTAAAACTTCTGGGCCTCTTTGTATGTGCCTGAGTGGCTGCTCTGCCAAGACAACACACAGCTCTGTGTATCAGACTCAAGGCTCTGGTGGTGTGGACTCAAGAGGGGGTCTCTTGATCCGCAGGTTGCAAAGATTCATGGGAGATGCATGGTTTCCTGGGTTGCACAATCACTCACCACTTCCCTTGGCTGAGGGTGGAGGTGCCTTTGATTCTGTGCTGCTCCAGGGTGGGCTCCCCACCCTGCCCAACTTTTCTTCATTTTCCATGGGCCAGTGGTTTTCCTAGTCAGTCCCAATGCGAGAACTTGGATATTTCAGTTGAAGATACTGAATTCACTTGCCCCTTTTCATTCCTCTCTGTGAGTGCTGCGGGCAGAGGCTTCTAATTGACCATAATGGATTGATCTCCCCGCAGTGAAGTGTTTTAAGAGGAAGAACACGTGGTATCCTGGAAAATCAGCATAGCATCATGGCTCAGAAATAAGACTCTGCAGCCAGGCAGGTTGTTTGGTTTGGAATTCTGGTCCTGCAACTTACCGGTAACCTCTCTGTGCCTTAGTTTCCTCACAGTTTAAATAGGGATAAAATAATATCTACTTTATAGGTCTATTTGCGAGGTTTTAAAATTCTTGGAATAGTACCTGACTTATTATACATGCTACAGAAGTGCTTATTCAATTAAATAAATAAAATCATCTTTGGTAAGATAACTCTGAACATTGTATGGTTTAGTAGAGGATGCTGACAAGAATAAATAATTAAAACATATTATGAAGTAAGCATAAAAGGTAGTGGTAACGCAAAGATGAGAATGAGCTCTGCTTTCTGTGATTAGTGTTAGCAGACAAATGTCACTGTACTCAGAAGCTTAAAGCCTAGTGAGGGAAGCTGACATGAATGAAAACCAATGGGAAAAAATGTTAGAGTAGAGGTATAAGCAAGAGTGATTAATTTCAACTTGAAAGCAAATGGGGGAGGTTTCACAGAGAGGGGCCCAGCATATTGGTTGATTGCTTGGGCTCCAGAATCAGGCCAGCTCAGTTTAATGCTGACTTTGTACCTCACTGGTTTTCTGACTTGACCTCTCTAATCCTCCATCTCCTTATCTGTAAAGTGGGGATAAATAATAATGATCATAATTTGTAGCTCATAGGACAAATAAGAATTCACAGCTAATGCATTGAAAATCTTAGCACAAGGCACTCAATAAATGTGAAGCTTTTATTATTATTACGAGTTGAAACTTGAGTGGGAAAGAACTTTGTTGGCATTAAACATGAGAAAAGGCCCAGAAGTTGAAAAGCATTTGACATAACGAATAGCAAGTCAGTGCCACTTAAACTGTAGTCACCACCACCAGTCAATGAACAGCTTTTTACTGGTCCATGAACAGGTAAGTATAGAAATTGTGAGTAAACATTTAGAAATAAAAAAAACAACAGCCAAAAATTGAAAAACTATATTTATGCTTTTTGGGATACTCGTTGTACACTTGTAATAAAAACTGTGCTTGTAGTTTTTGTCTCTTATCTGCTAGCTGGTTTTGAATTGTGTTTTACAGAAATAATGGGCCATGTCAGATTGGAAATAATAAAAACTTTTCCTTTACCGTTGATGGTTTGAGAAAAAAGTAATTCAGTGGGGTTTGATATGGCATCCGAGAGATAATTCTGGAAAGGTGGGTCAGGGCCATGTTTATGAGGACCCTCCAATGCCTCACAGAGTTCACACTTTTTTCGGTGGGCAACAGGGCTAGTAAGGTTTAGAGGGATTGTTAACCGAAGGTGAGTGGACTTTCCACATTTTGTGTGTGTGTGTGTTTTTTCCCCCCAGCGAGCATGTGCTTTTTCTTTCTTTTCTTTTTAAATTAAAAGTTCTGTTTTGTTTTTTTAGTTAAGAGGAGAGACTGGAACTGCTCAGTGTTCCACAAAGATAACTGTTTGTATTTGATAAGAGTTTCCTTAAACAAAGGAATTTGCACTTATCAAAACATAAAGCATTGAAAACACTGAGCACATACTCTGTGACCAGAATGCGTGTGACTTGTTGAGATAAGCCACACCAGGTAATCAGATGAGTCTCCTTTCTTCTTGGGCACCCTCATATAATTAAGGCACAAACGAAAGAGAAAAGACTGATCTCTCAGTTCGGGTCATCTCTTCTGCCTTCCATCATCACCGCCTAACAATCCTACACCTGGCAGGATGGGAAAACGGTTTAATAATCGCTTCCCTCTGGGAGGCGTTTGACAGCTCAGAAAGCATGGCCTTTACTCAGGCTCAGAGAAACACAAAAACCTTTCACGTTTTCCTTTCAGCTTCGCAGCCCGGTCCTTCTCTACCTGCACGGGCACCCATCGAAGCACAGGACCCTTCTGCCAAGCCATGCGCCTTCTCAGGCCCCTGCCGCCCGCCTTGCCTGAGGCTGTGCTTCTGAAAAGCACGCGGCCCTGGCCTGCGCACCACCCAGTCTGAGGGAGACGCCCCTGCACGAAGGAGTCAGGCCTAGGCGCTCCGGACCCAGGGCGACACTCAATTTTCTAACAGAAGCCACAGCCCAGAAGCTGAGCAGCCTTCTGGCCGATCTGTGTCCCTAAGGTCGCCCTCGGAAGGCGAGTGAGACCCCCCCGAGGCGTTCCGGAGGTGGCGCCCGGCCCCCGAGTCAGGTCTTTGCCCCGCCTCTCGGCCCGCGGCCTGGCCGGCAGGCAGGGCTGCAGTCACTGGGCGGCGCGGAGGGCCCCAGCCTGGTCAGGGGTGTGGCCGCCGCCACCGTAAGGCTAGGCCGCGAGCCCGGTCCTGGGAGCCGCCTCCGTCGCCGCCGTAGGAGCCGCCCCATCAGGTGCGTTTGCAGCCGACCTGGCAGTGCCCGCGGGCGGCTGGACCGAGGCCTTGGCTCCTACCCGCGGCGGTCGGGCGGGCTGAGGCTGGAGCAGGCCAGGGGCGGGGGCAGACGGGGACGGACTTCCAGCATCGCTCATTCCGGGGAGTGACGGGAGGACCTGGCTGGGGAGCGGCGGGTTGGCAGCCTGTGGCTGCCCCTTCGTGACACTGGAGGCACCGAGCCTAGAAATGGGGAAGCTGTGACGTGGGGGTGGTGGAGGATGCTGCGGGACAGCAGCGAGCACGGCCCTCAGCCGTCCTTCCCAAGACGGTTTTACTTCCCGTCAGCAAGCCGCCCCCTTCACCCCCCATCTGCAAACATTCCTGGTCCCCCTGAGCCTCCAGTATGCTTTATGCAGTTCTTTTGGGATTCCTTTCGCATTTTACCGTGTGGTTTCGCTTTTGATGCGTCTAGTTTCTGCTACTAGACTCTCCTAGAATCTAAGTTCCATGAGGGCAAAGTCCCATCTGACTTAGGACTCAGAGCTACTCGATAAGTAATTGGATGAGTACCTATGCCATAGAACTGAGTGAATTAACAAATGAGTAAGTCAGTGAGTGCATATGAGATCGAACTGAATGAATCAGTGCATGAGTGAAAATAAAGATATATGAAGTGGAAGCAGTGAAGATGCAGGCTTACAACTCCTAGGTTTTGATAGCTTTCCAAAAAGTTGTGTAAATGTTGCACTTTTGCAAATGGAGGCATTCTGATTGGGACCACTTAAAAAGAGTTCTATTCTATGCTGTTAAAATAATCTCCAGAAACGACCCCTGGTATTTCCATTTTTGGTGGACTTGGCTTTATGTGTTTGCTTACAACAAAATATGCCTAGGTTTTTTCTTGCTTGTGTTTTGTTCACTTCTACTTTGGACGTTTAAAGAATCATTGTCACTATAATATTTCATTCATTTCTTAAAGATAAGGGTGACTGTAAAGGCAGAACCATATGACTCTGACTTGTTCGTAAAACCAGGCGTTTCTTTTGAATTCAGAGTTGTTAAGAATCTTGTCTGTTTTCCTGAGACAGGTGCTGGCTGATTTGCAGGTGACTGAAGAAGGCTACATAGGGCCCAGAGAGACATTTATCTGTTTGTAAACACATAGGCTTAGCACATAGCTTTAATACAGTTGGTCACTGCAGCAGTTCTTAGTTTCCAGGCCCAGGTTCCAGAAGAGCCGGATGACCTTGGACTTGCCACTTGATCTCTTTAGGTTTTAATTTCTTAATCTCCAAAATGAAGGTGTTTAGCTAGGGACCCTTCCTGAGTTAAACCTTTGGGATTCTTTTTTATCAGGGTTAGAAGATGAAATTACTGATGATTTCCTGGAGTTCTGCTTACTTCACCTCCTCTGTTTGAGATTCCATAGCATTTTGTCTCTGCTGTCTTCTCTGCTATTTACAACTCATTTCCTTTCTTCTCCACATCTGCAATAAGAAAGCCTGGGAGCTCAAGATAAGTATAATAAACCCTAGGCTGGTGGGGAGAAAGGAGGGCAAGATTTTCTTCTACATTGTCACAGGCTCCTGGTCCTGGGTCTGACTTGTTTCCAGTGCAACCTAGTCTGACAATGCTATATATTCCCAGTGTATCCGGGGAACTGCATCCCTATTTCTTTGCATGCATTTGAGATTAGTTATCATGGATCACATTTTGGAGCTGGAAGGACCTTGAAGATTTTTTAAAGGCACTTCAAAAGTCATTATACATACGTATTTAAATATTTTTGCATGCTACATTTAACAAACACAAGGTTCCAAATGTGTTAAGTAAAATGAAATTAATGTTACCTACTTCAGTTAATTCAAGTTGATAAGGAGAAGTGGAATTCACATGTTGCTTGGTGAAAAGGACCAACCCAAAGAGCCAGTTATGAGGTCATGTGTCATACAGACATGGAATGTTACAAAGCTGATATTTATGGGGCACTGACCATACACCAGGCACTGTTATATTTAATCTTTTTACTTATATTGCCCCATTTAATTGTCACTATATACCTAAGAGCTAGATACTATGGTAATTCCTATTTGACCTTCTTAACTAGAAACAGCACTTGGAAAATGGGCGAGTTAGGACTTAGAACTCAAGCAGATGGAAACAGGGTTTCTCCCAGAAACAAGACAATCTTGCCAGGAAAGACTGTGTGACTTTGAAGAATGTGGTCTCTGTGTGTGTTCAAGCATATATACAAACCCTGCGTTATTTGGGTAACTGAATTTAGAATGAGAGTACAGGGTGAAATGATTAAGACTGAATTATAAGGGAGTTGGTTGTTTTATCATTTTGAAAATTATTGAATTCCATTGAGATTCTAGGAGACTCTGATACTTTGACCTAGGTGCTCATGCATCTTAATTTTAAAAGTATTCAGACTTACCATTTAGGGAATATAAAATGAGTGGCATCAAGAGTTGTCATCAGTGAATGGCACTTAAGGGCTTTGAACCATGAGTGCCAAGCAGTGTTGTTTCTTGGACTAGCTTTGTGCCCTTGGTAAGACACTGCCTTCCAACCTCCTTCTTTATAAGACCAACAATCCTTAGTATAGACAAAGAACAATGCCTACATCTGTGTAATCCAGAGACAAGAATGCAGGATGGGTTTCCAGAACTCTTATAATTAATTGATGAGAGCAAAAGAGGAAAAGAGAGGCCCATAAAATAAGTGGGAAATTATTTTGTTTCTTTTTTGTCAGCCAAGTTTAGCCCCATGGAAAGCAGAGACCAGTTGTGGCCGCCTGAAAAACTAAGAGCTGATGCCAGTTTGATTTAGCTCAGGAGGCTGAAACTTTCTGCCCCAAAGGCTGGTGTGATGGAATAGACCTTCCCATTGCTCACAATATTATGGAAAAAACATTAAAGCAACAATTTTTATTACTTGCCCTGAAGCTAGAGCTTTAAAATGTACTTTCGCCTCCTACCCTCCCTAAACCACTTAACTTTTAAAAACAAACAACCCATTCATGTGTTTGTTACAGTAACATTATTAGTTCTTTCTCTTTATTCCTGGGCCCTTTTCTTTAATGCAGTGAAGTATCTGGAGGGGTGTACCTCTGGATCTCTGGAATTTTCCTTTAGTTATTTTATTCAGAAAATATTAATTTCAATAACCGTTTATTGAGTGTGTACTATGTGCCGGATAAAGATGAATGAGAACAAATTTAAATAGGAGAGTGACCCATCTGCAAACAATTGCACCACAGGGTAATGTGGAAGTAGTGGTCACTCACTCTTCCAGGAAAGAGGTGTGACTGGAGCTCAGGAAGACTTTGCAGAGAAGGTGAATTTCAAACTGTGTTTCAAAGCCTGAAGACCAAGCAGAGGGAGAAGGGTATTCCAAGAATGGAGAACAACAAGAGCAAGGAAAAGGACGCAAGTATGAACACGGCATTCTTCGGGAGATGGGACTTCAGTGTGGCTGTGGTAGGGAGGTCTGGTAAGGTTAGGGCCAGACATTGATGGTCCTTGAATGTCATGTTATTTAAACTTTATCACAGTCTAGATAATCCTTTTCAGCATTATTTTTGTTTTGTTTTGTTTTGAGACAAGGCCTCTCTCTGTCACCCAGGCTGGAGTGCCATGGCAAGATCTCAGCTCACTGCAACTTTCGCTTCCTGGTTCGAGTGATTCTCCTGCCTCTGCCTCCCAAATAGCTGGAACTACAGGCGCATGCCACTACAGCCTGGCTAATTTTTGTATTTTTAGTAGAGACGGGGCTTTGCCATGTGGGCCAGGTTGATCTCGACCTTCGGGCTGCAAGCTATCTGCCTGCCTTGGCCTCCCACAGTGTAGGGATTACAGGCATGAGCCACTGTACCTGGCTGTTTTCAGCATATTTAAGCTGAATTTTAAGCAGAGGAGTGATATGATTGGATTTTCTTTAGAAAATAGCTACAGTAATGTTTCAGAAGAACTGGGGAATGAAGAGCCAGAAGGCCACAGGAAAATGAAGATGCTATTGCCATAGTTCTAATGAAATAGGATAAGGATCTAAACTAAGATAGGTTTGAGAGGCTTTTTGAAAACAGCAGGATTAATGACTAGCTGGATATGGGAAATATGTTTAAAAATAATCTGAGGTTTTGGAATTGCTTAACTGGGTGAGTGGGGATGCCACTAATGAGGGTAACAAATGTAAGGTGAGGAAGAAGTTTCGGGAGAAAGACGGTGAGTGAGCGGAGGTAGCTGTGGAACATCCAGGTAGAGATCCCAGGATATAGCCTTTTCTGTAGCTGTGCTGTGATGTCACACAGTCAAGACCTCAGCCAAACATTACAATAGGGTCTCGGTCTAAAAAGACACATCAGTTTAATAACTCACTTAAAAAATACATCATACTTATCTAATGACCATTACATTATATTTCAGGCGAGTTCTTAGAGAACTCTGATTCTTGTGTAAGTGCCAGTAAAGGAAAGAAGATTGGAGACTCAAACAATGAGGGGTTATTATAAGCTGCCAGAAGAAACTGAAAAAGAGAAATACAGACCAGAGTGGTTCAAAGGAACAAAGATAAGGAAATGGCAGGAGTGTTGCAGAGAGCCGTGGTTTCCAAAGACACAGGTATAGGCAGATATGAAATACAGAAAAGAAATTTGAGCTGGTGCTTCCAAATAATTGTACTTCTTTAATGGTAAGATATCACAAGCTTTGATTTCTCATCTTATTCAGTTTGTCAGGAAGAGACAAACAGGAGATTGTTCAGAGGTGTGGGTGCTGGGCAGAGGGCTTGATCTCATTTTGCAGAGAAAGTGTTTGGAGACTTTGAACTAAGCAAAGAGTAACAGGGAAAGTAAGATAAAAATGAAAAGGATAATGATTTGGAGAAATTTTCCAGAAAATTTAAGTAATTCTATGACAAACCGGTGTTAACAAAGAAAAAGGCAGATCAATGCAGTGTTCTCTTGATGCAGTGGTATTAGACTTCCTTGGAGAAAAGATTCACATAGCACCTTATATTTAAAAAGCAATTTTATATTTGATTGTTATAAGAACCTAGGAAGTAGGTGCACCCAGGCCTTAATATCTTTCTTTTATAAACTAAAAATCTGGCATGAAGGAGGCTGCAGTTTGTCTCATGGCTCAGATGGCTCAGATCCCGTGGCTGGCAGGGACTCAGAGCCTTCTGACTTTGGGTCCATTGCTTTGTCCATTGTATCGAAGCCTTGCCTTACCTTGGAACCTTGGCCTTCTGCAGTGTGTCCCCTCCTTCCCTTACCGTATCATATCACGGAAATGTAAAAGTAAAGCAGATGGTATTTGAACAGCAAAAGAGCCAAGATCTCTGCGGAGACAGACAGTGACGTGAAAGGATCCTTAGCACCGATTATGCTATATACAATGGGGATGTTCATGAAGGGTTGTGCATAGAGCCTATCTATGTAAATCAAATGACACTTTCAATGTGGTAGGGGAGTCCACAATATCAAAGTGTTATGATTAAATTTTTTATGAGGCAAAAAATCCCTTTATAAAATGAACAGTCACTCCTTGTTTTATTATCTGAATAAATCCAGACTTTCAAATATGGGGTTGACTTAAAGCAAGATAGCAGCCTACATCTATATTTGTCATATGTGAAGATTTTTCTGACTTGGGTATTGAATATGAAGATGGGGATCTGGAGCTGGATCCTCTAATTGTTAGAGACCATTTAAAATATAATGGACATCATGACTCGTAGTTAAATCCATCCAGCTACCTTTACTGTTTACCAAGTACCTAACAGGTAGGCCATTGGATGGGGCAAAACTCAGCTGGGAAATGGAGAGACAAGCCCAGCACTGGCACTGCCTTCAGTCTGACAGTTAGACCACAAGAGAGTCATAAATGTAAATTCACCAATATAGTGAGCCAGGGTAAGAAAACCAGAAACTCTTATGGTCCTCGAATTCTACATCAGTATTAAAATGAAACCAAGTATATTTCAAAGCAAAGACCATTATATTAGACCCAGAGTTATTTTGTACTGATAAAAGATAACCTCTGTAAGGAAGAAGAGGTAGTTGTGACTCTTTTTTGCATCAAACATCTAAAAATGCATATCTTCAAAATATGTAAAACTAATGATCAGAAGTATGAGAAAATAAGCAAAGCTACTTGTAGGACACCTTAGATCTGTTGTTTTACATGACAAATTAAATAGACAAAGTCAAATGGTAATATGCAAGATTTGAATAGTATAACTAATGAGGTTAAATAATTTATGAGTGAATAGGGATATGGAACATTTAATAGTATATTTTATTAATCAAAAATAATTATTTATATTATGTATGAATATACATGTACATGATATATATTGGAATATATATGGGGTATATGTGTGTATATATATATTTCCTTTTTTGCATTAAGTTCTTTTTTATTTTATTGTAAATTGACAAATTATGATTGTATATATTTATGAGGTACAAAGTAATGTTGATATATGTCATAACACAACATTTCATACAATGTGGAATGATTAAATCAAGCTAATAAGCATACCCATCACCTTAAATACTTATTTTTGTGGTGAAAATATTTGAAATTTGCTCTCTTAGCGATTTTGAAATATACAACACAGTATAATTAACTATAGTCATCATGGTGACAACGTAATCTCAAAAAACATAATGCTTTTGTTTAATGAAAACTTTGAACCCTTTGGCATTCCCCATTTTGCCCAACCCCTCAGACTTTGGTCAGCACCATTCTACTCCATGCTTCTTAGTTCTGTTGTTTTAGATTCCACACAGAAGTGAGATCATGTGGTATTTGTCTTTCTGTGCCTATGTCTGGCTTATTTCATTTAGCATAATGTCCTGCAGCTTCATCCATGTTGTCACAAATGACAGAATGTCCTCATTTTTAAAGGCAGAATGGTATTTCATTGTGCATATATATGACCTTTTCTTTATCCATTTATCTGTTGATGGACTTAGGTTGATTCTATAATTTGGCTATTGTGAATAGTGCTGCAGTGAACATGGGATAGTGCTGCAGTGAACATGGGATTGCACATATCTCTTTAATATAATTATTTCAAATCTTTGGATATGTACTTAGAAGTGGGACTGCTGGATCATATGATAGTTCTATCTTTAGTTTTTTTGAGGAGTCTCCATAAAGTTTTCAGTAATGGCTATACGAATTTACATTCCCATCCACAATGCGTAAGAGTTTCCTTTACTTCACGTTGTCACCAGAATTTTGTTTTTGTGGCAGGATCTGGTTCTTTTGTCCAGGCTGGAGTACAGGGGTGTGATCTCGGCTCACTGCAACCTCTGCCTCCCAAGATCAAGCCATCCTCCCTCCTCAGCCTCCTAGGTAACTGGGACTACAAGTGTGCCACTGTGCCTGGCTAATTTTTGTATATTTGAAGAGATGGGGTTTTGCCATGTTGCCCAGACTGGTCTCAAACTCCTGAGCTCAAGCAATCTATTCCCCTTGGCCTCCCAAAGTGCTGGATTACAAGAGTGAGCCACAGTGCCTAGTGCACTTGTTATTTTCTGTCTTTTTCATAGTAGCCATTCTAACTGGGGTGAGATATTATCTCATTGCAGTTTTGATTTGCTTTTCTTTGATAATTAATGATGTTGAGCATTTTAAAATATATCTGTTGGTCATTTTTATGTCTTCTTTTGAGAATTGTCTATTCAGGTTCTTTGTCCATTTTTTAATCGAGTTGCTTGTTTTTTTGCTATTGAGTTGTTTGAGTTCCTTATACAGTTCATCCTTGAGCAATGCGGGGCTTAGGTGTGCTGACTCCCTCTACATTTGAAAATTCTATTATAACTTTTGATTCCCCCAAAACTTAACTACTAATAGCCAACTGTTGACTGGAAGTCTTACCAGTAACATAAACAGCCAATTAACATGTATTTTATATGTTACATGTAATATATATACTATATGCTTACAATAGAGTAAGATAGAGAAAAGAAAATTTTATTGAGAAAATCATAAGGGAGAGAAAATATATTTACTATTTATTAAGTGGAAGTGAATAATCATAAAGGTCTTCATTCTTGTCATCTTTATGTTGAGTAGGCGGAGGAGGAGGAGGAGGAAGAGAAGGGGTTGGTCTTGCTGTCTTGGGGTGGCTGAGGTGGAAGAAGTGGAGGAGGTAGAAGGGGAGGGAGGAGAGGCAGGCCCACTTGGTGTAACTTTCTGGAAATACATAATAATTTCTGTATGGCTACTTTTCTTTTTTGGAAAATGTTGTAAAGTTTATCTTAAAATGTTTCTATACAGTATCAGTCTTTCTTCTGCTATTTGCTTTAGCTTCAGTGCCCATATCATAGAAGCGTTCATGTCATAAAAGAAGTCAAAGTGGTCTTAAATAATCAGAACGGTTCTGCCAGATTGTTGTTAATTTGCTTTTTGGTACTTTTATATCCTCCTCCTCATCATAAGGCACTGGTTCAGAAGCATTCTGTCAAGTTGTCTTCTGTCGATTCCTCTGGTGTGTAGTGTCTATTAGCTCTTGAATTTCTCCGAGATTCATATCTTGATATCTTCACTCACCACCTTTTTTCCCACTGTATTCACAATCACTTTCATGATTTCCTTGATTGGCTTTGTCATAAATCCTGTGAAGTCATATACAACAGCTGGGCACAGTTTTCTCCTGCAGGAACTTATTGTTGGCTTGGTGGCTCACAGCTTTTTCTATAACAGTGATGGTGTCTTCAATGGTGTAATCCTTCTAGACTTTCATGATGTTCTATCAGGGTTCTCTAACATAGCGTTGACATCCTTTCCACAGAGTACTGTGTATAATGAGCCTTCAAGGTCCTTATGATCCCCTGATGTAGAGGATAGTTAGAGATATTGTGTTTGGGGGCAAGTAGAACACTTTGATGTCTTTGATGTTGAACTCATAGGGTTCTAGGTGGCCAGGGGCATTGTCTAATATGAAAATAATTTTAAAAGGCATTCCCTTACTGGCAAGATACTCTCTGACTTCAGGGAAAAAGCATCAGTGGAACCAATCCAGAAAAATAGTTCTTGTTTAAGCCAAAAGACTGGCAGCTGATGTTTATCTTTTCCCATCAAGACTTGGAGGTTAGCAACTTTATAGATAACAATCCTGACCATAAACCTGACTGAATTTGCACAAAACAGTAGAGTTAGCCTATCCCTTCCTACCTTAAATCTTGGTGCTCACTTCTCTTCCTTACTAGTAGATGTCCTTTGTGGCCTTTTTTTTTTTTCTTTCCCAGAATACAGCATGTTCATCTGCATTAAAACCCTGTTTAGGCAGGTATCCTGTCTCCTCGATGATTTTTTAATGGCTTTGCAATATAGTTTGATATCAGGTAGTGTGATGCCTCCAACTTTCTTTGTTTTGTATAAGATCATCTTGGTGATTTTTGTTTTTATTCCCTATGAATTTTAGGATTTTTTTTCTATTTCCTTTTAAAATATACTTTCTGGCCATTTTTCTCTCTCTTCATCTTCTGAAATTTCTATTATGTGAAGGTTAGTTCCCTTGATTGTGATTGTGTCACATAATTTTTGTAGGCTTTCTTTGTCTTTGTCATTCTTTTTTCTTTTTTCTCCTCTGGTGAATAATTTCAAATATTCTGTCTTTAGCTCACTGATTTTTCTGCTTAATTGAGTCTGCTGTTGAAGATTTCTATTGTATTTTTCAATTAAGTCATTGTAATCTTTATCTCTAGGGTTTTTTATTGTTTCTACTTCTTTTTCTACATTCTAATTTTGTGTATTATTTTTCAAATTTCATTTAATTTTATATCCATATATTCTTGTAGTTCACTGAACTGCTTTACAAGGATTCTTCTGGATTTTTTTCCTGCCACTTTATAGATCTTCATTTTTTATTCTGTTATTGGAACTTTGTTAGCTTCTTTTGATGATTACAGATGCTCTTTGACTTACGACGGGCTTATGTCCTGTTAAACCCATAGTAATTTGAAAACTTTGTAAGAAATGTGTTTAATACCCCCAATAAACCAATTGTAATGTCAAAAAATTATAAGTTGAACCACATAAGTGCAGATGCTCCTTGACTTACAATGGGGTTATATCCTGATAAGTACGTTCTAAGGTTGTATAGTTGTAAGTTGAACCATCATAAATTGGGGACCATCTATATTTGTAATCCTTGTGTTCTTTCATGGGTGTCTGCACATTTGAAGAGACAGCTTCCTTCTGAGTGCAGTGGTATAATGACAGCCCACTGCAGCCTTCACCTCCTGGGCTCATAAGATTCTCCCACCTCAGCCTCCTGAGTAGTTGGGACAACAGGTATGTGCCACCATGCCTGGCTACTTTTTGTATTTTTTGTAAATATGGGGTTTCACCATGTTGTCCAGGCTGGTCTTGAACTTGTGGGCTCAAGTGATCTACTTACCTTGGCTTCCCAAAGTGCTGGAATAACAAGCATAAGCCACTGCATCTGGCCCCAACAGTTTGCTCTTCTGGTCTTTACAGGTATTCTTTGGCAGGGATTGGCCTTTACTTCTTAGTCTAGGGTGTGATTCTTATTGGTTCAGGTGGTAATGACCCCATGCAGGAAGAGCTTGCTATAGTTGGCTGGGCTGCTGCCTTTGCTCTGAGGTCTGATGGGGCTGCTGGCTAGGCTCCCCTGCCTGGGGGAGACCACTGACTGGGCTCTGCTATAATTTCTCATTGGACAAGGTTGTAGGGTATATTTCCTGGCTGGGTGGTACTACTTTTTGGGTTCAACAGTTATGCAGGGCTACAGGCTGGACTCTGAGTTTAGGTGGAGTTGCTGCTCAGGATGGATGGGGTCTGGAGGCTATGCGGCATAGAACTGCACAGTTGAGGATTGCCTCTTCCTGGGTAGGGCCTTGGAGTGGGCTCTGAGTCTGGATCGAGTCACTCTTTGGACTTCTGGGTTCAAACCCTGTGAACCCCTATGATCCACAGAAATGCCCTGTGTTGGTCATCTCCACATCTCCCTCCTGGGTAAGGCATTGGGGTGGTCTCTGAGGCTAGATATGGAGGCTATCCATCTAAAGACTCAAACCAGGCTGACCTTCTCATCATGTTTCTGTGAACAGTGTGCTTGGCTTTGCAAGTGAGCTGTACCATTGGGTGGTGTCTCTGATTTTGCACCACCACTGGGAGGCACATAGAGCCATCACCAAAATTTGCACACTGGTCCCTCTGAGCTCTGCCTCCTTTCTTTGTTTATACCTAACCCCAGGAGGTCTAGCCATGTCATTACTGCCAGTATTCCCCATGAGGTCAGACAGACAGGAGTGGACTTTCTGGGAAGTGTCTCAGAATGCTGGGGAGCCAGATGTCTAGAAACTCTGTTTTTTTACTGTATGGGCCCAGTTAAAAAGATCCTCTTGGCTGGGCACAGTGACTCAAGCCTGTAATTCCAGCACTTTCGGGGGCCGAGGTGGGTGGATCATGAGGTCAGGAGATCAAGACCATCCTGGTAAACATGGTGAAACCCCGTCTCTACTAAAAATACAAAAATTAGCTGGGCATGGTGGTGTGTGCCTGTAATCCCAGCTACTCAGGAGGCTGAGGCAGGAGAATTGCTTGAACCTAGGAGGTGGAGGTTGCAGTGAGCCGAGATTGTGCCACTGCACTTCAGCTAGGGTAACAGAGAGGGACTCCGTCTCAAAAAAAAAAAAAAAAAAAAAAAAAAAAAAATCCTCTCTCTGTGCATCACCATGCTGATTTGGGAAAGCAGGAGGGGCAATATGGTCAACGTGAGATTGTTCCTCTTCTAATGTGGTTTTTGTTTGATTCAGCGGCCTATTCTTTCAGCTGTCTCCATTTCTTTTTTTTTTTTTTTTTTTTTTAAATTTATTTATTATTATTAAACTTCAAGTTGTAGGGTACATGTGCACAATGTGCAGGTTTGCTACATATGTATACTTGTGCCATGTTGGTGTGCACCCATCAACTCGTCATTTACATCAGGTATAACTCCCAATGCAATCCCTCCCAGCTGTCTCCATTTCTTTCTCAAGTTTGTAAGTTTTCACAAAAGTGTTCTTGTCTTTGGATTGTTGCTTGTTGGACTTTCTGTAGAGGGAAGTGAAGCCAAGTGAAGCCTGGGATTTCCTATTCTGCCATCTTGCTGATGTCACACCTACATATTTACAGAAAATTCACATCCTGCTTGTAACATTTATGAGAGATTGTAAAAAACAAAACAACAATGACAACAACAACAAAAAACCCAAAAGCCTTAAATGAAGACTTTAGTGAATTCCAGAGTCTTTCTTACTCTTACTGGCCTTGTGCCTTAGTCCTCTGGTTTAGCCCCTGTTTCCAGCTAGCTTTTAACAGGTTGAGATGATGAAAAGAAAACATACCTCTCTCCTTTCATAATACTGTGAAGTAGCGCATATAATTCATCTTCCATGTTTATATACATATATCTCTTTTGTGCCAGAGCATAATTTTGAGATTCTTTTTTCATTATCAAAATACAATGGATCTATGCTATTCATAACTTATCTGAGCCTGTATTTGTTACATTTGAGTATTTTAAATCATTAATTCCGTTTGTATTGTATACCAAAATTTACCATCTAAAACACCTGGCTATTCTTTTGTAGGGTTTTTCTTTTCATTAGGTTTTTTGAGCTAAAGCTTAAAGAAAATCAGGGACCAAAGAAAGGCTAGAAAGTGACTGGAGGTATCATAAACATCAATTAAGTTCTTTGAGAAGCAGAAGGTATATCATGGAAGTCAGCATTATTCTGAATTCATTTCATTGCCTACTCAGTCCAAATTTTAGTGTTTACAACTTAATAATAACTCACTGGCACCTTGCATTTCCTGTGGCTTAATGGTTAAGAACATGGGCTTTGAAGTCATTGTCCTGAGTTCAAATCTGAGATCTACCACCATCACCTATGTGACTTTGGGCCAAACACATTTACTCTTTATACCTCCATTTCTGCATCCATAAAATTGAGATACAAATTATAACTGTCTGCAGTGGGCAGAATACTGTCTTCCCTACCACCACCTATGGTGTCCATATCTTAATCTCTGAAACCTGTGCATGTTAGGTTACATTGCAAAGGGAAATTAAGGTTGCAGATGGAATTAACATTATTAATCATCTGGCCTTAAAATAGGAAATTGTGCTGGATTATCCTGGTGGGCCCAGTGTAATCACAAGGGTCTTTAAAAGTGGAAGCGTGAAGCAGAAGAGGAAGTCAGAGAGTTCGGAAGATGTGATTGTGGAAGAATGTTCAAAGAGAGACAGTGCCACTGGCTTTGAAGATGGAGGAAGGGGGCCATGAGCCAAGGAATGTGGGTGGCCACTAGAAACTGAGGAAAGCAAGGGAATAGATTCTTTCCTAGAGCTTCCAGAAAGGGATGCAGCCCTGCCAATACCTTGCTTTTACATGATGCATACAGTGTCAGACTTCCGACCTACAAAACTGCAAAATAATAAATTTGTATTCTGATACCAAAGTTGTGGTATTTTGTTATAGCAGAAATAGAAAACAAATGCACTGCCATATGGGTTTGTTGTAAGGGTTAGGAAATGGAAACCTTTAGGACAGACCTGCCACATGGTAAATGCTCAGTTAGTATTAGCCACTATTACTATCCATTGGTACTTTAGTTTCCCTTCTGTCTTTGCTGTTTTGTGGTAGTTGTCTTGTAATTACCCAAATTTGTGGGTATCTTCCCTACCAAGACTATGGCCCTAGGTGTTTTTCACTCTCATTTTAGTCTATACTCAGCCTCCAGTAATTTGTCAAAATTACCATTTCAGAGTTCCTACTATTTTATGGTCCCAGCAGCTTCTGTTCCAGGTGAGTAGATCTTGGCTGTGACTCTCTGGATTTGCCTCTGTAGATTTTAGGGTGGTAGTTTGCCCTGCAACTTCAGTTCTGTGTGTGGGGTGGGGGGAGTCCAAGGAAAGTCACTGGTTTTTACTTTGTTTTGTTTCATTATTTTAAGGACATGAGTGCTGACTTCCAAGTTCTTTACATGTTGGTACTGAAATTGGAAGTGTGGGCAGTGCTCTTTACCCTATGGCTTTAATAATCTTTCTATACACATGAGATCTTCATCTGTACACGTGACTTCTTTCTGATTTCCGTTATCTGGTTTCCACTTCATTAATTTCATTTCCAAGCATGCTTTTTCTGTATTTTCTATTTAGGTTAGTGGCTTCTCAATCTAAGGGATAGTAGGTAATTTGATGTGTCTGAAATACAGGGTACAAAACAGGCTCATAATCAGGGAGATTACCCTTCATTCTCCAACTTTCCTGAATCCTTTTCTTCAGAATTAATAAGTCACCAAGGGCTGTTGTGTCTACCTATGAATTTTGCCCACATCCTTGCTGTCATTGCACTAGTCCTAACCCTTGACTCGGCCAAGCTAAATATTTTAAACCACTTTATCATCTATACTGCCTCAGGGTTGGATCATAGGTTGGATCATGTTACTACTGTATTTGCTAGTGCTACCATAACAAAGTCCTGCAGACTGGGTAGGTTAAACAACAGAAGTGAATTTTCTCATGGTTGTGGAGGCTGGAAGTTCAAGATCAAAGTGTCTGCATGTTTGGTTTCTTCTGAGGCCTCTCTTTTTGGCTTGCATGTGGCCATCTTTTCTCGAGGTACTTACATAGTCTTCTCTCTGTGCATGCACACCCCTGGTATCTGTGTATTCCAGTTTCCTCTTCTTATATGGACACCAGTCAGATTGTTTTAGGGCCCACTCTGATGGTCTCATTACCTTAACACCTCTTTCAAAGCCCCATTTTCAAATAGTCACATTCTAAAGTCCTGGGAGTTAGGGCTTTAACGTATGAATTTTGGGGAACACAATTTAGCCCATAACACCGACTGTATCCCTCTATGTATTCTGTACTCGTGAATGTATAATGAATCACCTACGAAGATTTAGAAAATACTGATTTTGGGGTCTCACCCAACTTCTTGTAGGTTCTGAATCAGTAGGTCTGAAATGGGGCTGAAAATACATTTGGGGTGTGTGTGGGGGGTGTGTGTGTGTGTGTGTATGTTTACATTTCTCCCTAGTGCTTTCCCAGGTTTCCTAGACTTTTTAACATTATTGGTGAACATACTATAAATGTTCATACCTTTGCTCATATTTGTTTTTTAACTGGAAATTCTCTTCCTACCATACATCTATGAAAATTAATTTAGCCTTCTAGGCTGAGCTGGAATATCATCTTTTCTGTTATCTTTTTCTCATTCTCTCCAGAGATAATCCTGCAATACTTTATTGTGATTTTATTTTAGTTTATATAAGTACTGAAGAATTTATTTTGTTTTATATGATAGTCATTTGCCTTCTTCTTTCACTAGCATTCTGAGACCAAAGAGGACATATTCTTTATTTCTGTATATATGAAACAGTGGAAGTTGTTCTGAACATAGTAGATAATTAATCCATCTTTGCAGTGTGAAAAATGAATTAGTTAATAAATGCTAATATTTTTAGTGTGACTTTTTGTACAATGGAGACCATTGGGCAAAAAATGAACATATCAAATGCAAAACAAGTGGCAGCCTTTTTTAAAGAAAAATACTTTACTTTTTTGAAAAGCAGTTTTAGATTTATAGCAAAATTGAGAGGAAGGTATAGAAATATCCCATGTACTACCTTCCCCTCATATGTACATTCCCCACCAGAGTGGTACATTCGTTGCAATTGATTAACCCAAACAGACATATCATAATCTCCCAAAGCCCATGGTTTATATTAGCGTTCACTCTTAGTGGTGTGCTTTCTATGGGTTTGGATTGCCCTAAAAATCTGCTGTACCCTACTTGTTCATCCCTCCCTTCCCCTCACTTCTGGCAACTACTGATCTTTTCACTGTGTTCATAGTTTTGCCCTTTCCAAGATGTCATATAGTTGGAATCATACAGTATGTAGTCTTTTCAGATTCACTTCTGTCACTGAGTAATATGCATTTACATCTCCTCCCTGTCTCTTTATGACTTGATAGCACATTTCTTTTTAGCTCTGAATAATATTCCATTGTCTGGATGTACTACAGTTTATTTATCCATTCACCTACTAAAGATCATCTTGGTTGCTTCCAAATTTTGGCAATTATGAATAAAGCTGCTCTTTACATCAATGTGCAGGTATTTGTGTTGACATGTTTTCAACTCTTTTGGGAAAATATTAAAGAACACCATTGCTGGATTGTATGTTAAGAGTATGTTTAGTTTTTTAAGAAACTGTTAAATTATTTTCCAGAGTGGGTCCACCATTTTACATTCTCACCAGCAATGAGTGAGCATTCCTGTTGCTCCACATCCTCACCAGCATTTGGTGTTGTCAGTGTTATGGTTTTTGGCCATTCTGCTAGGTCTGTAGTGGCATCTTGTTTTCTTTTCCATTTCCCTGTTTACATATGATGTGAAGTATTTTTTCACATATTTATTTTCCACTTTGTATCTTCTTTGGTGAGGTGTCTGTTAAGGTTTTTGGGTCATTTTGTAATTGGGTTGTTTGCTTTCTTGTTGCTGAGTTTTTAAGAGTTATTTGTATATTTTGGATAATAGTCCTCATTAAATGATATATCTTTTGCAAGAGTGGCAGAATTTTTGTTCAGTATTCTTTTCTTGAATTAAATATCCTTAACATTACACATAAACAGTACTTTTAATGTGTATTTTCAATTTGGAAATTTTAACATTTAAAAATTTCTCTTGATGAAGATATGTGATAATAGGAGGGGGGCAAAGTGAAGGCATTATAACAACTTTTGGTAATTGCATCTTCTTCTACATTGCATTTTTCAGGGCAGAGTATTAATGGTCCAGTTCTTGAAGATAAATGGATTCCTCAATGTTTATTTGTAGTATATCCTTGTTTATCTTCCTAATGAAGAACTGCATCCTTAAAGCTGGCATAATTAGGTGGACTTGTCTATTAGCTGAGTTACTAAGCTTTATTTTCCTGGGTCAATGAATAACAGAAACAATCCGCAAAATAATTAAATCAGTTAAGACCCAATTTTGGGGTAAGGAGCTGGGGTCTGGCATTTCCTTTTTGTTAGTTTTTCAAAAAATATTAAAACTTCAATGCTTGGCCAGGTGTGGTGGCTCATGCCTATAATCCCAGCACTTTGAGAGGCAGGCAGATCGCTTGAGCCTGGGAGTTCAACACTAACCTGGGCAACATGGCAAAACCTCGACTGTACAAAAAATACAAGAATTAGTTGGGTGTGGTTTGGCACTCTTGTAGTCCCAGCTACTTGAGAGGCTGAGGCGGTAGGATCACTTGAGCCCTGTAAGGGTGAGGTGAGGCTGCAGTGAGCCAAGATCGCACCAGCACTCCAGTCTGGGCTACAGAGCAAAGCCCTGTCTCAAACAAAACAAAATCTCAATGTTAAACTTTCTAGAGAATGGGTTATCACCTTTCAAGTCATTTTTCCAAACCCATTTCTGAACCAGGACAGGCAATAACAGAGATTGGCAGGGGAAGGACTGATGTCTACTCACAAGGGAAAAAGGACTCTGCGTTGAAAACACAGATGAGCCTTTGGATGTGGAAATTTACAAGGCTCAGAGAGCCCTGAAACATCTTTAGAAGTGGAGCCCAGTGGAATAATGGGAGGCTGTGTGCTGGCTTGGCAATGGAGCCTGTCTGGCACAAACTACACTGTAAACAACTCCTCAAACATTTGCATCTGCATACATGACATTAGATTCTCCAAATGTCCAATTAAACACTTGTCAATGGAAGAAATGTTTGTTTCCTCAGCTGACCTGTTGTCAGCCTTGGCCCTCCTGATGGGGAAACAGTTTCAGCTGATAGTGTTGTATGTCCTTCCTCTCTGGGCCTGATCTTGTCCCTCTTGAGAACTGTGGAGACTGTGCCAAGCTGTGGACCATGGGATTAGATTAGGTAACTAAAGAAAATATACACGCTCTGAGCACTTTTGAAACTTAAGAAAATCTTTAGTTTCTTTTGCACAGTTGTAAACCACTTGTGCTTAAAAAATTATAAAAGTGATTGCAGTTGAGATAAAGAGAAAAGAGCAGTGCTGATATGTGTTTATATACTTCTAAGGGCTGACTTCATTTTTTCAACATCTTAACAAATTTATATTGAACAAATATTAATTGTGTGGGGGGGGGTATGGTGTGTGTGTATGTCTCTGTGTGTGTGTATCTCACCATCTCTGTTGACAGAAATGCTCAATTATAAGTCTCTGTGACTGGAAAAGCAGTGAAGGACTCGGACACATGCCATAGAAACATAAAGGAAGCGAGGAAGGCAATATTGGAGAAGAATCAAAAGAGTTTAAATTATTCTTTGGAAAGTTGGAGTTTATAAATTAAAAAAAAAAGGCCGGGCGCGGTGGCTCAAGCCTGTAATCCCAGCACTTTGGGAGGCCGAGACGGGCGGATCACGAGGTCAGGAGATCGAGACCATCCTGGCTAACACAGTGAAACCCCGTCTCTACTAAAAACACAAAAAACTAGCCAGGCGAGGTGGCGGGCGCCTGTAGTCCCCGCTACTCGGGAGGCTGAGGCAGGAGAATGGCGTAAACCCGGGAGGCGGAGCTTGCAGTGAGCTGAGATCCGGCCACTGCACTCCAGCCCGGGTGACAGAGCAAGACTCCGTCTCAAAAAAAAAAAAAAAAAAAAAAAAAAGTATGACCTTGAGCAAATTTCTATTTTTACCAGTGTCAGTTTCCTAATCCATAAAATACGGAATATCATGTCAAAAACATCGAAAGTTATTGTTAAAATTAAATGAAATGATCTATGTAAAATACAGGAACACTTGCCACATTGTAAATGCTCAAGAAATGCTAGCTAATAATGAAATATGAAATAATACTTGTTTGGTCCAAAGTTAAGCATTCCTATCTGGTAAAGAGAAGGAGCAAAGGAACAAGAGAAAAATTAGATAATTGGTACAGTACAAACAGAGAATTTGGCTTTGGAAAGGAGGATGGGCAATTTTTTCACTGGGATGGGAGCTCAGAATGACTGTACAGGTAAAGGGATAGAAGAACTTTAAGGTGAGGATGAAGAAAGACAAAGCATGTCATGGTCATACTATTGTTTCTTCAGTTATGTAGAAGAGGAGAGCTTTTTCTGAGCATGAGGGGGAGTAGGAGTGAAATTTGAGGCTTAAAGAGAATGGAAAAATTTCATAACAGCTGCTGTGGAGAATTTGATAGGTGTCAACTGAAGATAAATATAAGGGTTGTGCAGCAATGCAGAGGATATGACTGAGGTCAGACAGCCTTAGTTTATAGTGGCATGATTTTGGGAATGTAGATGACGGCATTATGTACCCTGGAGCCAACACAGAGAAAATTCAAAATTAGCTTTGAGGAATAAGAAAGGAGGTGAGGAGTAAGGGTAAAGGCATCCTAAGGTGCTAATGAAAATGCTGTTGAAATCATTAACCACCAAGTAAGGTTGTGAGCCAAGATTAATCTGAAGTGGTCATTTGTGTGGATAGAAGTACAAACAGACTGGAGATGGGGAGGCCCTTCACTGGACAGGCAGCATGAATCTAGCTGCCGCTGTACCACACACAGGCTGAATGATGATGATATAGGAATGAAGGAAACACAATTCACTTGGGCAGCTCAAGAGCATTATTTAAGCTCTCAGTATATACTGGCTAGATCATCCATATGACAGCAATGCTTCCCTTGAAAATCTTTAAGTCTAGTGATATGCTCTGGATTATTTAAACTCAGACCGTGGGGTACTTTGAAGGAGGTAAGCAGAGGGTCCTAGGAAACCGTAGAATAGTACATTCAACATGACCTGTGAGAATAAAGGGCAGGTCAGGAAAGGTATCCTGGAAAATATCTTGCTTGAGCTGAATCAAGATTATTGTAGGAGAGCTGGGGTAAAGAATGGCAGAAAAGGGAGAGGCAAAAGCAAGGGAGAAAAAGCAAGGAAAAAGCAGAGCAAGGGAGTAGTTTGGCTAGGGCCGATAAAAGATTTCAGAGAAGGGATAATTGAGATGAGCTACATATGATGCTATTGCCAAGTGAGAGAAATAAGGAAGACATGAATGGAAGTGATAAACTTTGTATTGGTAGGAACAGAAGAAAGAGATGTCAGGAGAACAGAATGATGAGATTTAATGACTGATTGAATATGTGTGGAATGAATAGGTGATTTTACACTCTTGAGCCTGAATTATAGGGACAATTATGGTTTCATTAACAGAAAGAGGGAAATCCTGAGTTAGGGAAGATTTAGGGGAAGGTGATGAATTTGGAGATGTTGAATCAGAACATATGGTTTCAAGTGAAAGTAATGCAACTAAGATGGGACTAAACCAAATGAGAGAATTTGTAATGTTCATAATTAGTAAGTTCATAGGTGCATCTGGATTTAGGCATGCCTGGTTCTCCAGGGTTCAAATATGATATAGGCTCATCTCTTTCCCTATGATCTCTATCTCTTGGATTAGCTTGTCTTGCTTATTTTCATTCCAA
Source organism: Chlorocebus sabaeus (assembly GCF_047675955.1). Classification (NCBI taxonomy): domain Eukaryota; kingdom Metazoa; phylum Chordata; class Mammalia; order Primates; family Cercopithecidae; genus Chlorocebus; species Chlorocebus sabaeus. The sequence goes on from NC_132911.1 coordinate 100,445,092, forward strand.
AGACAGGCTCTCAGTATATGGTAGGCAAATGGGTACCTCCAGGTTCGCATTTCAGCAATCCCAGTGGAAATAACTTTTATTTCCAACATCTATATATTTTAAATGTAGGTTTTATTTTTATTCAGGTATAGTGAAGCCAGGAGATCAGGAGAAAATTGCCAGTGAATATATAATTTGTTACTCATACCTCCTATGATATGGGAGCACACGATGCCATGCAGACCACACAGGGAAGCACCAGGGTCAGTTAGGAAGCAGAAGGAGTGAGTAAAAGAGCCTTTATTTTGGGGTTTGTGGAAAGGAATGGATGAGTCCAGGCAAGCAGGCTCAGGTTTGGCTAGTTTGAATGATTTTCGTGGGCTCTGGGGTGTAGATTTCTTTAGCAGGACGTCTGGTATCTAGCCCTGTGGTTATAAAGGCAGGAGAATATTGACTTAGTGTGTGAGGATTTGATAAGGGAGGTCATGGTGGTGGGATGGGCTTTGGATTGGCTAGTTTCTGTATGAAAGGCACAGTTACAGGGGTGTTATTTGCTATCACTAGAAATTAGCTAATGCTGTGAGGGACAGTCCCTCCTGGTCCATTAAGTCCCTGGATGCCAGAACATTAAGAATACAGAAAATAAGAGAATATAGTTAATACACTGTATACCAATGTCAGGAAAGATTCTGATTTGCCTTACTTGAGTCATCCCAGCTCTGTAGTTTAGGTGCAGAGTACAGGGTGAGGAATGGTTTTGTGATTGACAGTCAACCTAGACCAGAGTGTGGGGATCAGAGAGGACTATCCTAAAGAAAATAAAGCCAGAACATGGGAAAGTATGCTGGTAAATCAAAAACTATATCTACTCATATATCACAAGGTGGCTAGAGCCATCGTGGGTGAGATGACCAGGTAGCCTTTCAAATATGGCTTTTGGTCTCTAGACTTTGAAGAGGCTAAAGGTTTTTATTTTTGTTTTAGCAGCTCTCATTGTACACCATGTGTTAGGAAGCAGAAGGAGTGAGTAAAAGAGCCTCCCGGGCGTGATGCTCCTCTTCTGTCCTGCTTTTCTAAAGCCTATATAGTTCCTGAACTCAGTGTTAAAAAGCAAACTGGAGTTTTAGGCATCATTTAGGTTTTCTGATTCCCTTGATGAGGTATCAGTGTTTTCCTCAATGCCTACGTCAGAAACCTTAGCTTTGACTGTCCTCCTTTCCCTTCTATCAAATCATCTATCTTCTTCTGAAATACCTCCCAGATTTACTTCTTCCTTACTGCTGCCTTTCTAGTCTCTCTTTTTTGATCTAGCTTTCTAAATATTGCCAGAGTTATCTCACTGGGGAAACATCACCCCCACTTCTCCTAAAAAAAAATTTACCCCCGCCATTTGAACATTACAGAGAGTAAATGGTGTGTGCGTATTACATGGGTGAGTGCCGGAAGACCTAGATTAAAGTCACTTCACATTCGTCCTCTGCATTTTATTAAAGATATTTGGTAGCTTACATGAGAAAATGCATGTTTAAAACTTTTTATAAATTGTAATGTAGTTCAGATGATGGTGATTTTTTGATTTCTCTAATTTTGAAACTCTAATTTTCAGTCTCACACTGTCACCTGGGCTGAAGTGCAGTGGCACGATCTCGGCTCACTGCAACCTCCGCCTCCCGGGTTCAAGTGATGCTCCTGCCTCAGCCTCCCATGTAGCTGGGATTACAGGTGTGTGCCACCACGTCCGGCTAATTTTTTTGTGTTTTTAGTAGAGACAGGGTTTCACTATGTTGGCCAGGCTGATCTCAAACTCCTGACCTTATGATCTGCCCACCTCGGTTTCCCAAAGTGCTGGGATTACAGGCATGAGCCACCACACCTAGCCTTATCTCCTTTGTCTAAATGAACCTCTCTGTCCCCACACTTAGGCCATGTTTCTTTCTATCTTTGTATCTTTCTATATTGTTCCCAACCCCCAAATCCCCTTCTTTTTGCTCTCCTCTCTGCCAACTAAATATTAGCTATCCTTCAAAGTGTGTCTGAAGTCCTGTCTTTTATATGAAGTCTTTTCTAATTATCCCGATCACCTATGTTCTCTATTTTTCTTACACTTCAATTTCACTAATGATTATTTACCTTTAATTATTATGTATCTTTTATTCACCACAGTATGTTTGATGCTTCTGAGGGCAGGGATCCTGACTTTTACTTCTTTTGTAGCATGGACAGTTCTGGGTATAAATAAAAAAATAGTTGCTGATGATTAATTATTAATTGGGGAAAAGTACTAATTTGCAATAATCACACTTTGGATATAGTTTGTGAGCTTCCCTTTTCCTCATGGGAAAAAATAAGTTTGGATTGATTGGACTGACAGATGTTGAAACAATTTAGTTCAGTTAGACAAATCCTTATTGAGTTCTAGAACATATGGGCAACTGCTGAATAAATATTCATTTGTTCATTTATTCAGTCAACAAATATTTATTGGATATCCATTGTTTGCCCCACACTGTGCAAGTTACCATAATGTATGACTGCAATCAGACATTTAGATATTGAGAATCTAAACATGAATCTGACATGGTTCTCATCTTCAATTTGCTTTATTACATGACCAAGGATGAGATCATTGGGTGATTATAAAACATTACAGAAAAGTAAATGATATGCTTGTGGACATCTGAAGAAGGGAGTAATTTATTCTGACTCGGGTAGCTCAGAAAAGGATTCACAGAGGAGACCATATTCAGGAAAAAATGAAACATGTAGAAAGGAAATATTAACACTCATGTTTGCTTTGTGAAAATTTTGCATTTTACATAGTGTGTTGTTAAAAATTAACATGTTGGAGAGTTTCCATTTCCAGGAAGATGGAGTAAATGTAGTTTTTCCTGTTTGTCTTCTAAGTACAACTAAAAACCCTTGACAGTATATATATAAAACAAATGTAAGAAAACTCTGAAAGGTGGAAAGAATAAGGCAAACCAGCTAGAGACCTCGGGACCTGAGGAATGACACATTACTGACTTCTCTGGGTTTTTCTTTTTGCTTTGTATATCTCAGACTTAGAGCTGAACAAGTGGGCAACTTGGAGATGCCAATGGTGCAGACAAAAAAAAAAAAAAAAAAAAAAAACTCCAACAAAAGCCTGTTTTCTCTAACAAAGGACCCATAAAGGGATAATCTAGCAAGACAAAACTTTTAGAAAGTAACCACTCTCTTCCAAACAAACACAGAAAAAATTCTGGCCCCACCCTTATGTATTCAGCAAAGACTGAGTGAGTATCTTAGATGTCTACTCTTATAAGGCTGTGATGAGGTATTTGAACATCCCTGCCAGGGTAGGGTCAGAGAAGACCAAGTAGAGGTCTTTCCTTCCCATCAGCCGGTGATGAGCCTCCTGCCATCCCCACCACATCCCCACTTGTGGTGTCATTAGAGACCATGCGAGGATCTTGGACTTGTGGCCTAATTGACAAAAATGCACCTCTCCTTTGCCCTGCTGGCATGATGTCAGAGGAGATCTAGTGGACTTTTACTATTTTCCAGAAGTAATGAGGCCCTCTTAACACAGCGTCAGTGGATACCACATGGAGGATCTACGACTCTCACTCTCACTCAGAATGTATGAGGAGACTCTCCCCCTCCTTGAGTGTCAATGAAGGCCAACTAGAGAACCTGGACTTGTCCCTCTATCTGGTATTGATGAGGCAGTGACACCTCCCACCCTCCATTGCCCCTGCAGTAGCGTCAGAGAAAGCCAACTAAAATGGATGTGGAGTCTCATAACATAATATAAATATCCGGGTTTCAATTGAAAATTACTTGTCATAAGAAGAACTAGAAAATCTCAAACTCAATGAAAAAAACAAGTAATAGATGCCAACACCAAGATCACAGAGATTTTAGAATTATCTGAAACAGATTTTAAAGCAGCCCGATAAAAATGCTTTCACAAGCAGTTACAAGCATGCTTGAAACAAATGATAATGTAGAAAGCCCCAGAAAAGAAATAGAAGGTCTCAGCAAAGAAACAGAAGATGCAAAGAAGAATAAAATGCAAATTTTATAACTGAAAAATACTATAAGCAAAATAAACATCTCAGTGAATGGGCTCAACAGCAGAATGAAGGAAGAGATGAAAAGAATAAGTGGACTGGATGATAGAGCAATAGAAATAGCTCCATTTGAAACACAGAAAAAAATACACTGAAAAATAAAATGATCAGACCCTTGGGGAGCTGTGGTACTATGAGTTGATTATCCCTCATCTGAAAATCTGAACTCTGAAATGCTTCCACTTTCGAAACTTTTAGGAAATGCTCATTGGAGCATTTCAGACTTTGGATTTTCAGGTTAGAGATACTGAACCAGTAAGTATAATGAAAATATTCCCAAATCAGAAACAGTCCAAAATCTGAAATATTTCTGGTCCCAAACATTTTTGGATAAGGGATACTCAACCTTCATAAGAAAATATCTAACATTCATGTCATCATCACAAAAGGGAAGCAAAAAGAGATCATGGTTGAAAAAAGCACACAAAGAAATAGTAGCTGAAAACATTCCAAATTTGGTAAGACATAAACCTGTAGATTCATGAAGCTGAGTGAACCTCCAATAGGATGAACCCAAAGAGGTTCCCACCAACAGGCATTATAATTAAACTTCTTAAAACTAAAGACAAAGAACAAAATCTTGAACTCAGCCAGAGAAAATGAACACCTTACCTGGAAGGAAAAACCAATTTGAATGAAAGTGTATTTCTCATCAGAAATTATGAAGTCCAGAAAGGAATGGCACAATATGTGTGTGTGTGTGTGTGCGCGCGCATATATATATATATATATATATATATTTTTTTTTTTTTTGAGACGTATAGTCTAACTCTGTTGCCCAGGCTGGAGTGCAGTGGCGTGATCTTGGCTCACTGCAAGCTCTGAGGAATGGCACAATATGTTTTAGGTGCTGAAAGAAAATAGCTGTCAGCCCAGAACCTTGTATCCAGAAACATATTCTGCAGGAAAGAAGGAGAAATCAAGACATTCTCAGATAAAAGAAAACATGCTCAAGCAGACCTACCCTAAAAGAATAGCTAAAATAAGTTCTCTAAAGAGAAATGAAATGATAAAAAAAGGAACTATGGCTGGGCACGGTGGCTCACGTCTGTAATCCCAGCACTTTGGGAGGCCGAGGTGGGTGTATCACCTGAGGTCGGGAGTTTGAGACCAGCCTGACCAACATGGAGAAACCCCATCTCTGCTAAAAATACAAAAGTTAGCCGGGCATGGTAGTGCATACCTGTAGTCCCAGCTACTTGGGAGGCTGAGGCAGGAGAATTGCTTGAACCCAGGAGGCAGAGATTGTGGTGAGTTAAGATTATGCCATTGCACTCCAGCCTGGGCAACAAGAGCAAAATTCTGTCAAAACAAACAAACAAAAAAACTATGGAACAAACGTTAGGAAGGAAAGAAAGAACATGGCAAACAAATATATTGGTAAATACATTGGCTTTTCTTTCCTCTTGAGTTTTCTTAATTATGTTTGACAGGTAAGGTGAAAATCATTATACTTTTGTATTAGTTTGTTCTCATACTGCTATGAAGAATTACCAGAGACTGGGTAATTTATGAAGAAAAGAGGTTTAATTGACTGTTTCATGGGCTATACAGAAGCAAGACTGGGAGGCTGCAGGAAACTTACAATCATGGTGGAAGGTGAAGAAGAAGAAAGCACATCTTCATCATGGCAGAGCAGGAGAGAGAGAGTGAAGAAGGAAGTGCCACACACATTTAAACCATCAGATCTTGTGAGAACTAACTTAATGTCACGAGAATAGCAAGGGAGAAATCCACCCCCATGATCCAGTCACCTCCCACTAGGCCCCTCCACTGACACTTAGGGATTACAATTCGACAAGAGATTTGGGTGGGGACACAGAGCCAAACCATATCAACTGGCTAATGTGATTGTAAATGTATATGCTTGAGGCCATTTTAAACAGTAAAATCACCAACAAAAAGTACAAACATATCAAAACTGTGGCACTAAATAAACTGTGAGAACAGTTGTTTACAGCCTGAGAGCTAAAACAAGAAGGCAAAATAGGGAGCAAGATGGCCGAATAGGAACAGCTCCAGTCTCCAACTCCCAGCGCGAGCGACACAGAAGACCGGTGATTTCTGCATTTTCAACTGAGGTACTGGGTTCATCTCACTGGGGAGTGCCAGATGATCGGTGCTGGTCAGCTGCTGCAGCCCGACCAGCGAGAGCTGAAGCAGGGCGAGGCATTGCCTCACCTGGGAAGCGCAAGGGGGAAGGGAATCCCTTTTCCTAGCCAGGGGAACTGAGACACACAACACCTGGAAAATCGGGTAACTCCCACCCCAATACTGCGCTTTAAGCAAACAGGCACACCAGGAGATCATATCCCACACCTGGCCGGGAGGGTCCCACACCCACGGAGCCTCCCTCATTGCTAGCACAGCAGTCTGTGATCTACCGGCAAGGCAGCAGCGAGGCTGGGGGAGGGGCGCCCGCCATTGCTGAGGCTTAAGTAGGTAAACAAAGCTGCTGGGAAGCTCGAACTGGGTGGAGCTCACAGCAACTCAAGGAAACCTGCCTGTCTCTGTAGACTCCACCTCTGGGGACACGGCACAGTAAACAATAACAAACGCAGCAGAAAGCTCTGCAGACGCAAACGACTCTGTCTGACAGCTTTGAAGACAGCAGTGGATCTCCCAACACGGAGGTTGAGATCTGAGAAGGGACAAACTCCCTGCTCAAGTGGGTCCCTGATCCCTGAGTAGCCTAACTGGGAGACATCCCCCACTAGGGGCAGTCTGACACCCCACACCTCACAGGGTGGAGTACACCCCTGAGAGGAAGCTTCCAAAGCAAGAATCAGACAGGTACACTCGCTGTTCAGAAATATTCTATCTTCTGCAGCCTCTGCTGCTGATACCCAGGCAAACAGGGTCTGGAGTGGACCTCAAGCAATCTCCAACAGACCTACAGCTGAGGGTCCTGACTGTTAGAAGGAAAACTATCAAACAGGAAGGACACCTACACCAAAACCCCATCAGTACATCACCATCATCAAAGACCAGAGGCAGATAAAACCACAAAGATGGGGAAAAAGCAGGGCAGAAAAGCTGGAAATTCAAAAAATAGGAGCGCATCTCCCCCGGCAAAGGAGCGCAGCTCATCGCCAGCAACGGATCAAAGCTGGACGGAGAATGACTTCGATGAGATGAGAGAAGAAGGCTTCAGTCCATCAAATTTCTCAGAGCTAAAGGAGGAATTACGTACCCAGCACAAAGAAACTAAAAATCTTGGAAAAAAAGTGGAAGAATTGATGGCTAGAGTAATGAATGCAGAGAAAGTCATAAACGAAATGAAAGAGACGAAAACCATGACACGAGAAATACGTGACAAATGCACAAGCTTCAGTAACCGACTTGATCAACTGGAAGAAAGAATGTCAGCGATTGAGGATCAAATGAATGAAATGAAGCGAGAAGAGAAACCAAAAGAAAAAAGAAGAAGAAGAAATGAACAAAGCCTGCAAGAAGTATGGGATTATGTAAAAAGACCAAATCTACGTCTGATTGGGGTGCCTGAAAGTGAGGGGGAAAATGGAACCAAGTTGGAAAACACTCTTCAGGATATCATCCAGGAGAACTTCCCCAACTTAGTAGGGCAGGCCAACATTCAAATCCAGGAAATACAGAGAACGCCACAAAGATACTCCTCGAGAAGAGCAACTCCAAGACACATAATTGCCAGATTCACCAAAGTTGAAATGAAGGAAAAAATCTTAAGGGCAGCCAGAGAGAAAGGTCGGGTTACCCACAAAGGGAAGCCCATCAGACTAACAGCAGATCTCTCGGCAGAAACTCTTCAAGCCAGAAGAGAGTGGGGGCCAATATCCAACATTCTTAAAGAAAAGAATTTTAAACCCAGAATTTTATATCCAGCCAAACTAAGTTTCATAAGTGAAGGAGAAATAAAATCCTTTACAGATAAGCAAATGCTTAGAGATTTTGTCACCACTAGGCCTGCCTTACAAGACACCCTGAAGGAAGCACTAAACATGGAAAGGAACAACCGGTACCAGCCATTGCAAAAACATGCCAAAATGTAAAGACCATCGAGGCTAGGAAGAAACTGCATCAACTAACGAGCAAAATAACCAGTTAATATCATAATGGCAGGATCAAGTTCACACATAACAATCTTAACCTTAAATGTAAATGGACTAAATGCTCCAATTAAAAGACACAGACTGGCAAACTGGATAAAGAGTCAAGACCCATCAGTCTGCTGTATTCAGGAGACCCATCTCACACGCAGAGACATACATAGGCTCAAAATAAAGGGATGGAGGAAGATTTACCAAGCAAATGGAGAACAAAAAAAAGCGGGGGTTGCAATACTAGTCTCTGATAAAACAGACTTTAAACCATCAAAGATCAAAAGAGACAAAGAAGGCCATTACATAATGGTAAAGGGATCAATTCAACAGGAAGAGCTAACTATCCTAAATATATATGCACCCAATACAGGAGCACCCAGATTCATAAAGCAAGTCCTTAGAGACTTACAAAGAGACTTAGACTCCCAAACAATAATAATGGGAGACTTCAACACTCCACTGTCAACATTAGACAGATCAACGAGACAGAAAGTTAACAAGGATATCCAGGAATTGAACTCATCTCTGCAGCAAGCAGACCTAATAGACATCTATAGAACTCTCCACCCCAAATCAACAGAATATACATTCTTCTCAGCACCACATCGTACTTACTCCAAAATTGACCACGTAATTGGAAGTAAAGCACTCCTCAGCAAATGTACAAGAACAGAAATTATAACAAACTGTCTCTCAGACCACAGTGCAATCAAACTAGAACTCAGGACTAAGAAACTCAATCAAAACCGCTCAACTACATGGAAACTGAACAACCTGCTCCTGAATGACTACTGGGTACATAACGAAATGAAGGCAGAAATAAAGATGTTCTTTGAAACCAATGAGAACAAAGATACAACATACCAGAATCTCTGGGACACATTTAAAGCAGTGTGTAGAGGGAAATTTATAGCACTAAATGCCCACAAGAGAAAGCAGGAAAGATCTAAAATTATCACTCTAACATTGCAATTAAAAGAACTAGAGAAGCAAGAGCAAACACATTCGAAAGCTAGCAGAAGGCAAGAAATAACTAAGATCAGAGCAGAACTGAAGGAGACAGAGACACAAAAAACCCTCCAAAAAATCAATGAATCCAGGAGTTGGTTTTTTGAAAAGATCAACAAAATTGACAGACCACTAGCAAGACTAATAAAGAAGAAAAGAGAGAAGAATCAAATCGACGCAATTAAAAATGATAAAGGGGATATCACCACCGACCCCACAGAAATACAAACTACCATCAGAGAATACTATAAACACCTCTATGCAAATAAACTGGAAAATCTAGAAGAAATGGATAATTTCCTGGACACTTACACTCTTCCAAGACTAAACCAGGAAGAAGTTGAATCCCTGAATAGACCAATAGCAGGCTCTGAAATTGAGGCAATAATTAATAGCCTACCAACCAAAAAAAGTCCAGGACCAGATGGATTCACAGCTGAATTCTACCAGAGGTACAAGGAGGAGTTGGTACCATTCCTTCTGAAACTATTCCAAACAATAGAAAAAGAGGGAATCCTCCCTAACTCATTTTATGAGGCCAACATCATCCTGATACCAAAGCCTGGCAGAGACACAACAAAAAAAGAGAATTTTAGACCAATATCCCTGATGAACATCGATGCAAAAATCCTCAATAAAATACTGGCAAACCGGATTCAGCAACACATCAAGAAGCTTATCCACCATGATCAAGTGGGCTTCATCCCTGGGATGCAAGGCTGGTTCAACATTCACAAATCAATAAACATAATCCAGCATATAAACAGAACCAAAGACAAGAACCACATCATTATCTCAATAGATGCAGAAAAGGCTTTTGACAAAATTCAACAGCCCTTCATGCTAAAAATGCTCAATAAATTCGGTATTGATGGAACGTACCTCAAAATAATAAGAGCTATTTATGACAAACCCACAGCCAATATCATACTGAATGGGCAAAAACTGGAAAAATTCCCTTTGAAAACTGGCACAAGACAGGGATGCCCTCTCTCACCACTCCTATTCAACATAGTGTTGGAAGTTCTGGCTAGGGCAATCAGGCAAGAGAAAGAAATCAAGGGGATTCAGTTAGGAAAAGAAGAAGTCAAATTGTCCCTGTTTGCAGATGACATGATTGTATATTTAGAAAACCCCATTGTCTCAGCCCAAAATCTCCTTAAGCTGATAAGCAACTTCAGCAAAGTCTCAGGATACAAAATTAATGTGCAAAAATCACAAGCATTCTTATACACCAGTAACAGACAAACAGAGAGCCAAATCAGGAATGAACTTCCATTCACAATTGCTTCAAAGAGAATAAAATACCTAGGAATCCAACTTACAAGGGATGTAAAGGACCTCTTCAAGGAGAACTACAAACCACTGCTCAGTGAAATCAAAGAGGACACAAACAAATGGAAGAACATACCATGCTCATGGATAGGAAGAATCAATATCGTGAAAATGGCCATACTGCCCAAGGTAATTTATAGATTCAATGCCATCCCCATCAAGCTACCAATGAGCTTCTTCACAGAATTGGAAAAAACTGCTTTAAAGTTCATATGGAACCAAAAAAGAGCCCGCATCTCCAAGACAATCCTAAGTCAAAAGAACAAAGCTGGAGGCATCACGCTACCTGACTTCAAACTATACTACAAGGCTACAGTAACCAAAACAGCATGGTACTGGTACCAAAACAGAGATATAGACCAATGGAACAGAACAGAGTCCTCAGAAATAATACCACACATCTACAGCCAACTGATCTTTGACAAACCTGAGAGAAACAAGAAATGGGGAAAGGATTCCCTATTTAATAAATGGTGCTGGGAAAATTGGCTAGCCATAAGTAGAAAGCTGAAACTGGATCCTTTCCTTACTCCTTATACAAAAATTAATTCAAGATGGATTAGAGACTTAAATGTTAGACCTAATACCATAAAAATCCTAGAGGAAAACCTAGGTAGTACCATTCAGGACATAGGCATGGGCAAAGACTTCATGTCTAAAACACCAAAAGCAACGGCAGCAAAAGCCAAAATTGACAAATGGGATCTCATTAAACTAAAGAGCTTCAGCACAGCAAAAGAAACTACCATCAGAGTGAACAGGCAACCTACAGAATGGGAGAAAATTTTTGCAATCTACTCATCTGACAAAGGGCTAATATCCAGAACCTACAAAGAACTCAAACAAATTTACAAGAAAAAAACAAACAACCCCATCAAAAAGTGGGCAAAGGATATGAACAGACATTTCTCAAAAGAAGACATTCATATAGCCAACAGACACATGAAAAAATGCTCATCATCACTGGCCATCAGAGAAATGCAAATCAAAACCACAATGAGATACCATCTCACACCAGTTAGAATGTCGATCATTCAAAAGTCAGGAAACAACAGGTGCTGGAGAGGATGTGGAGAAATAGGAACACTTTTACACTGTTGGTGGGATTGTAAACTAGTTCCACCATTATGGAAAACAGTATGGCGATTCCTCAAGGATCTAGAACTAGATGTACCATATGACCCAGCCATCCCATTACTGGGTATATACCCAAAGGATTATAAATTATGCTGCTATAAAGACACATGCGCACGTATGTTTATTGCAGCACTATTCACAATAGCAAAGACTTGGAATCAACCCAAATGTCCATCAGTGACAGATTGGATTAAGAAAATGTGGCACATATACACCATGGAATACTATGCAGCCATAAAAAAGGATAGGTTTGTGTCCTTTGTAGGGACATGGATGCAGCTGGAAACCATCATTTTTAGCAAACTATCACAAGAACAGAAAACCAAACACCGCATGTTCTCACTCATAGGTGGGAACTGAACAATGAGATCACTTGGACTCGGGAAGGGGAACATCACACACCGGGGCCTATCATGGGGAGGGGGGAGGGGGGAGGGATTGCATTGGGAGTTATACCTGATGTAAATGACGAGTTGATGAGTGCAGCACACCAACATGGCACAAGTATACATATGTAACAAACCTGCACGTTGTGCACATGTACCCTACAACTTAAAGTATAATAATAATAAATAAATTAAAAAAAAAAAAAAGGCAAAATATTTGACCTTGGCTAGGAACATGTATATGGAGTGACTCAATTTTTTTATTTTTTATTTTTTTAGCTGCACTGTCCTTGTGCACAAATGACTGCAAAAGCAATGCAAGTATGATTTTGGGGTTACAAATACATTTTAGTGAGTAGGCAAATTAGCAAATATGGAATCCACAAATAATGAGGATAGATGGTGTCATGCAAAGATCAATCAAAGGAAAGTAGATATATTAATATCAGATAAAGTAGACTTCAGATGAAAGAAAATTACCAGAGACAGTAGACATTATCTAATGATAAAAGCCTTCCACTAATGTTTATAATAGCTTTATTTGTTATAGCCAAAATGGAAAGAATCCAGTTGTCCTTAAATTGATGAATGGTTAAACAAACTGTGATATATCCATACTATAGAATACTACTCAGCAGTAAAGAGGAAAAGACTATTTATATAGGCAATGACCTGGAAGAATCTTTAGGAAATTCTGCTGAGAAAAAAATCATAACGGTTATATACACGTTTCTATTTATATAACATTCTTTCAATGATGGAATTATAGAAATGAATAAGAAATTAGTGGTTGCCAGGATTTAAGGAGTTTGGGTGGGGGTGGGAGTAGAGGGATTCATGTGAAAGAACAGCAGAATGGATCCTTGTGGTGATAGACATGCTCTATGTCTTGACTGTCTCAATGGCAGTATCCTGCTTCTGATAAAGTACTGTAGTTTTGTAGGATGCTGCATTGGGGAAACTGGGGAAAGGTTACATAGAATCTCTCTGTATTTTTTCTTATAACTCAGTGTGAATCTACAATGATCCCAACATAAAAACTGTAATTTAAAAAACTTAGGGTATTTTACTGTAGCTCCTTTCCTTGTACTTGATAATCTTATGTCTTTTTGTCAACCAGTGATACACTGGTCTACAAATATTTATTTTGAATTCCTGCTTTGTTCTCAGCATTGTGGTGGCTGGAACTATTAGGAATACAATTACAGAAGTTTAAGATTTAGAGTACTTATAAAAAAGTGTGCGTGTGTGTAAAGCATATGCAAGTATGTCTGAGAGAGTAAACATAATTCTCATCTTTCAAAATTTTAGTGTTCCACTGTAAATTGTAAAAGCTATAGTGTAAAGTAGCATTTGTAATCTTATTCAGCTCTTAACTTGCCAAGAATATCCTCTCAGGATGTGTTGCTTCACTACAGTACCAACCATTGTGTTGTCAAATCCATGTGAATTATGCAAAACAAAAGAAAAACAAATGGCCTACCTAAAGTTTGGCAGCTACAACAAGGAAATATCAATTTGAGGTTTATTGTAATACATTAAATTTGAACGAATATTCTTCCAAGTAATTCTAGTGCTTGGAATTAATGAAGGATCATTTGAAGAATCTGCAACTCATTTCTAAAAGATTAGGAAAAAAGAGAAAAGAACATAGTTGCCAACTTCTCCTTGGTTTGTATTTGTGGAATATTTGAAGGTTTAGCATTTTAGATTCTTTCCTAGTTCTCAGTTAATTTACCTGTAGAATCTCTTTGAAGAACTACTTTTACATGTCTTTCATTTTGATGAGAAAGTTGAAAACTTGGGGCAACTAAAAAAAAGTGTTTAGCTTGAGTGATAGTTCATTAATATGATTTTTAGGGGCCTGGCAGAAACAATTAGATCCTATCAGGTCTCATGATTTAGAGGATTATTAAAGATTTAGGTGAAATAGAGAAGTATTTCTCCTTTGATAGAATCAGATAATTATCTCTCTGTGCAATGTCCAACCCCAGCTTTCTATGTAATAAAAGTAAACTATGAAAACATAAAGGAGGCAAAAATAAAAAAAGCTTCATGGGGTTCTTAAACCATCTGTGAAAGTTGTTATTTTAGAGATCATAAAGTAGGTAGTAAGCAAATACTTTGTTCCTTGACAGGGCTACCCCATTGTACCACTCCAAAACCATGGGAATGGTGTCCTGTGAGGTTGTATAGTACATAGTCAGCCAGGTTCTGTGCAGCAGCCCTGGGACCTGCCATATACTCAGCACTATTCTAGGTACTGGGGATATAACAGTGAACAGAACAGAAGAGAAATATCCCTGCTGTGATGGAATTTCCATTCTAGACTGGAAATTGAGACAATGAGCCAAATGGATAAATTAATTTTATAGCATGCTTGGAGGTGGCATATTCTATGCAAAAAATAAAGCAAAGGAGTTGGAAAACGATTGCTAGGATTGGGGAGTTGTTTCAGTTTTAAATAGGTTGGTTAGATCACTTGAGTGCAGGAGTTCGAGACCAGCCTGGCCAAGATGGCAAAACCCCATCTCTACTAAAAATACAAAAATTAGCTGGGCTTGGTGGTGCGTGACTGTAATCCTAGATACTCTGGAGGCTGAGGCATGAAAATTCCTTGAACTTGGGAGGTGGAGGCTGCAGTGAGCCGAGATCACATCACTTTACTCCAGTCTGGGAGACAGAGCAAGACTCTGTCTCAATTTAAAAAAAAAGAGGGCGGTGGGGGGAGGGTGGTGATCAAGGAGTGCTTCTTTGAGAAGTCAATGTTGTTTCTTTAAAATTTTTTTTTAAATATTAGATTCGGGGGGTACATGTGTGGGTTTGTTACATACATATAGTGTTTAACAGTGAGGTTTGGGCTTCAAGCATAACCATCACCCAAATAGCAAAGATTTTTCAACAAAGATGAAGGTGTACTTTCACTCTGGGTAAGAGTGTGTGGGGCAGAAGAACAGTTAGTACCAAGGTACTAAGATCAGAATATTGCCCTTCAGCAAAGAGGCCAGAGTGACTGGAGCAGAGGAGGGGAGTGGTAGATGTTACCAGTGGAGAGTCTTGACTAGGAGTCATCCAGGTTCTTGGCATTTTGAACAAAGAATTGGACAAAACACACACAAAGCAATGAAAGAATGCAGCAACGGAAGCACAGATTTATTGACATGAAAGTACACTCCACAGAATGACAGCAGACTTCAGCAAGCCGCTCAAGAGAAGTGGTTACAGAATTTTCTGGGGTTTAAATGCCATCTGGAGGTTTCCCATTGGTTACTCAGTTACATCCTACATAAATGAAGTAGTGGCCCGTGACCAGTCTGATTGGTCACCATTCATGATCAATCAGAGGCTGAAGTGTTTACAAAGTTACACCCCTATGCAAATGAAGACTAGGCCTGTGACCAGCCTGATTGGTGGTGGGAGGGGACAAATCAGAGGTACTTTCCATTTTTCATCTGAGGGCAGAAGGGGGGTGTTGCAAAGGGAGTAGTAGCCTCTGATACTTTTGTTACATGGCGGTGGAAAGTTGGGGTTTTCCTTCTGATTTAGTTCTAGGAAATCAGCGTGAATTGGCCTTAGGATCCCTGCCTCCTGACCCTATCCTCCTGCCTCAGTAGAGATGAGGTCTGAACATAAGATGGTACTTGTGGGACATCCATAAGACTTCAGCTTGTACTCTGAGCAAGATAGGGTGCAATTTGAGGGCTCTAAGCTGGGAGGTGACATTAGCTGACTAGATAGCTGTGGGTGGTATGAACACTATATTGTCTGGCTAGTTGGGAAGTGGCTCAAATATCATATCGAATAAATCCCAACAAAATGCTAAAGTTAGAGCTGTAACTGAGGAAAATGATGGTTAGAAAAGAGAAATTAAAAACAAACCCGTGACAAGACTTTTCTATTGCTTTTAAGAAAGTGGAGGTGGAGGAGTGGGGGATATTATCTTGTAATAAAAACTTAGTCTTATTTCTAAAAAGTAATTGTTCAACTAGAAGCAGCAAAACTAATCATAGGGAATCTGTTTTAGTAGGTAATGCAGTATGTCAACCATTTTTAGGGTATCTCAAAATTTTCAACGTTGGCAAGATACCCAAAGCTGACATTACAGCTTGGATTCTTCCCAGTGGAAAACCAAGTTGGACACAAAGTTCTGAAGAAGAAAGGAGTCTGAGAAATAGAAAGAACTGAGATGCATGTATTTCCTGAACATTTTCCCCCCTGTCCTTAATGATGTTCTGGTTGAAACACTTTTGTGGGTTTATTGAGACTGATAAATACACTCATTTACATCTCATTAATGTCAAATTGATGTGGTTCAATAGTATAGTTTGAGAGTCTGTAATATGTGAGACTTCATGACCTAAGTAAACTTTTCTATTACTCTGAATTAGTGTCAACAAGGGCATAGGTTTTTTAAAGAAACACGGTGAAACCCCGTCTCTACTAAAAATACAAAAAACTAGCCGGGCGAGGTGGCGGGCGCCTGTAGTCCCAGCTACTCCGGAGGCTGAGGCAGGAGAATGGCGTGAACCCGGGAGGCGGAGCTTGCAGTGAGCTGAGATCCGGTCACTGCACTCCAGCCCGGGCTACAGAGCAAGACTCCGTCTCAAAAAAAAAAAAAAAAAAAAAAAAAAAAGAAATGCTTGTAGAGACTTTAAAATAATGAAAAATATTCAACACACCTGGCTAAGAATGATTGTATTACATTCCTGTTTCTTTAGATAAAGGTCTGTCAGCACATCCATTACAGGCACATCTTTTCAGGTTGAAACTTGGCATAGCAGTTCTAAAGAGGAAAGAGATTCAAACAAAACGTGAACAAAATGTTTCCTTTGTTTGAAGAAGACATTCTTTCATACCCTGATGCAGCTACATCCCATAAAACTTTGAGGAATCTTATTTTCGTTTTGTTTTTGGTAAAATAAGAAGCGCCTTTGAAAAACAGTTTATCTTTGGACACGAAGGTAAATAAAAACCTTTTGATGTTTGGCAACAGATTTGCTTAAGAACAAAAATGATTTGAAGGGCTTTTTAGAAAGAGTTAGTGTTATCTATTTTTATTTTCTCAGGCAGACCATAATCACAATGAAAACTGAAACACTGATACCCTTAAGGGCTAAATTTATCTTGCCTGTCCCTGGAACAAAGCAAGAATATCCACAAACATGACATCCTCTTTGGAAGAATAGACACTAAGTGCATATTTGGTAAGAATTGAGAAGATGCATAAATCAGAGAAAAGAAGTTATAGTTAAAAAAGCTTTACAAATTTTAGTTTTTGAGGTAATATATACAAGTGGAACACAACTCAAAAAGAGTATGTGGTGAAATGTAAGTTTCCTTCTTCCTCCTTGCTCTAAGCCGCCACTGGGTTACCCTGCACAGAGACAACCGCTGTTATCAGTGTCTTATGTATTGTTTAAGAGAGCATATTCTTTTTTCTTTTTAGTTAATTGGTAGCTTTACATTTTGTTCTGCACCTTGCTTTGTTCTCTTGACATTTCATTTTGGAGTTGTTCAATATTTGTATGTAGAGAACTACTTCATTCTTTTTAATTAGCTTCATGTTCTAATTGGTGTGTTACATGTACCAATACACATAGATGTACCATGATTTACTTAGTTTACTATACATAAACATTTAGATTATTCCTAACTTTTCCTATTACAAACAGTATAACACAACATCCTTGTGTATAGATCATTTTGTGTGAGTGTATCTGCAGGATAATTTCTAGAAGAGGAATATTTATGTTAAAAGTGTATGCATGTATGTAGACTGTTCTCCATAGAAATTGTACACTCCCAGCAGCAATATGGAAGTGTGCCTATTTCTCCATTCCCTTTCCACCACAATGTATATCAAACACTTAGCAGTCTGACTGAGGGGAAGGGCACCCTGTTTTAGTTTGTGTTTTTATCATGAGTGATGTTGAGCATCTTTTTATAAGTTTAAGAATAATTTGTATTTTCTATGAACTCTTTATATATTTTGCTCCTTTTAGAAAGTATTATTGGTCCTTTTCTTATTGATTTGTGAAAACTCTTTTTCAAAATAAATGTTTTCTAAACAACATACACTAGTGCATTTTTGGTGTATGTAAGTTCCAGTTGGCTTTTTATCATACCAAAAATGTTTACTTTTTTCCTATTTTTATTGATTAATAATAATTGTACATACTTATGGAGTATGTGTGATATTTTGATACATGCATACAATGTGTGACAATCAAATTGGGATATTTAGGATATCTATCACCTCAAACATTTATCATTTCTTTGCTTAGGGAACATTTCAACTCTTTTAGCAATTTTGAAATTTTCTTTATCCATTCTTCTGTTGATAGACACTTAGGTTGATTGCTTATCTTGGTTATTGTGAATAGTGCTAAATAAACATGAAAATGTAGGTATCCCTTCGATATACTGATTTTTTGTTTTTGTATTTGCTTATTGAAAAATAATTTTTATTTCAATAGTTTTTGGGGTGCAGGTGGTGTTTAGTTACATGGATAGACTGTTTAGTGGTGGTTTCTGAGATTTTGGTGCACCCATCACCCAAGCGGTGTACACTGTACCCAATATGTAGTCTTTTATCCCTCATTCCCTTTCCAACCTTTCCCACTGAGTCCCCAAAGTCCAATATATCATTCTTATGCCTTTGCATCCTCATAGCTTAACTCCCACTTATAAGTGAGGACAACAATACTGGTTTTCCATTCCTGAGTTATTTCACTTAGAATAATGGCCTCCATCTCCATGTAAGTTGCTGCAAAAGACATGATTTTGTTCATTTTTATGGCTGAGTAGTATTCCATGGTCTATATCTACCACATTTTCTTTATTTACTCATTGTTTGATGGGCACTTAGGTTGGTTCCATATCTTTGCAATTGCAAATTGTACTGCTGTAAACATGCATATGCATGTGTCTTTTTCCTATAATGACTTCTTTTCCTGTTGGTAGATATTCCGTAGTGGGATTGCTGCATCAAATGGTATTTCTACTTTTTTTCTTTAAGGAATCTCCATACTCTTTTCCATAGTGGTGGTACCGGTTTATATTCCCACCAGCAGTTGTAAAAATGTTCCCTTTTCACCACATGTACACCAACATTTATTGTCCTTTGACTTTAATTATGGCCATTCTTGCAGGAGTAAGTTGGTATCTCATTGTGGTTTTGATTTGCATTTCCCTGATCATTAGTGATGTTGAGCATTTTTTCATATGCTTGGTGGCTGTTTGTATACCTTCTTTTGAAAATTGTCTATATGTCCTTTGCCCACTTTTTGATGGGATTTGTTTTTTTCTTGATGATTTGTTTGAGTTCCTTTTAGATTCTGTATATTAGTCCTTTGTCAGATGCATAGTTTGTGAATATTTTCTCCCATTCTGTGGATTGTCTGTTTACTCTGCTGATTATTTCTTTTGCTGTGCAGAAGCTTTTTAGTTTAATTAATTAATTTTTTTAGTTTAATTTGTTTATTTTTGTTTTTGTTATATTTGCTTTTGCAGTGTTAGTCATGAACTCTTTGCCTAAGCCAATGTCTAGAATAAGTTTTCCAATGTTATCTTCTATAATTTTTATGGTTTCAGGTCTTAGGTTTAAGTTTTTGATCCATTTGAGGTGATTTTTATATAATATGAGAGATGAGAATCCAGTTTCTTTCTTCTACATGTGACTTGCCAGTTTTCTCAGCCCCATTTGTTGAATAGGGTGCCCTTTCCCCAATTTATATTTTTGTATGCTTTGTTGAGGATCAGTACTTACTTACTATATTTGGCTTTCTTTCTGGGTTCTCTATTCTCTTCCATTGGTCTACATGCCTATTTTTATACTGCTACCCTGCTGTTTTGGTAAATATAGCCTTGTAGGATAATTTGAAGTTGGGTAATATGATGCTTCCAGATTTGTTATTTTTGCTTAATTGCGTTAGCTATGCGACCCCTTTTTTGGTTCCATGTGTATTTTAGGAGTATTTTTTTTCTAATTCTTTGAAGAATGATGATGGTATGTTGATGGAAATTGCATTGAATCCGTATTTGCTTTGGGCAGTATGGTCGTTTTCACAATATTGGTTCCACCTATGCATGAGCATGGGATGTGTTTTTATTTGTTTGTGTCATCTATGATTTCTTTCATCAGTGTTTTGCAGTTTGCCTTGCAGAGATCTTTTACCTCTTTCGTTGATATACTGATTTCCTTTCCTTTGGATAAACACTAATAGTGGATTGCTGGAGTGTATAGTAGTTATAATTTTAGCTTTTTGAGAAAGCTCTGTAATGTGTTTTATCATGGCTGCACTAATTTAGATTCCCACCAACAGTATATAAGAGTTTCCTTTTCTTTGCATCCTTGCCAGCATTTGTTATTTTATGTCATTTTGAAAATAGCCATTGCAACTAGGGTGAGCTATCTCATTGTGGCTTTTATTTGCATTTCTCTCATGATTAGTGATGTGAAGCATTTTTTCATATATGTGTTTTCTACTTGTATATCTTATTTTAAGAAATGTATTTTCAGACCCTTTGCCCACTTTTTAATGGGATTATTTGGGCTTTTTTTGTTGTTGTTGTTGTTGAGTTGTTTGATTTTCTGGTATATTCTGGATATTAGTTCCTTGTTGGATAGTCTGCAAGTATTTTTTCTTGTACTACAGGTTGTCTCTTCACTCTGTTGATTGTTTTCTTTGTTCTACAGAAGATGTTTAGTTTACTATGACCCCATTTGTCTATTTTTGTTTTTGCTGCCTGTTTTTGAAGTCTTAGCCATAAAAATCTAATATCCTGAATTGTTTCTCCTATGTATTCTTCTAGTAGGTTTATACTTTTGGGTCTTATGTTTTAGCATTTAATCCATTTTGAGTTGATTTTTGTATATGTAATAGGGGTCTAGTCTCATTCTTCTGCATGGATATTCAGTTTTCCCATTTGTTGAAGAACTGAATGCTTTTTCTGTGTCTACTGAGATGATCATATGGTTTTTGTCTCTCATTCTGTTGATGTGATGTATCATATTTATTGTTAGTGTTGAACCATCCTTGTATCCCTGGGATAAATTCCACTTGATTATGGCGTATTGTCTTTTTAATGTGTTGTTGAATTTGGTTTGCTAGTATTTTGTTGAGAATTTTTGCATCTGTGTTCATCGGGGATATTGGCTTTTAGTTTTCTTTTTATTTTTTAGTGTGTCCTTGTCTTGTTTTGGTTTCAGGGTAATTTTGGCCTCATAGAATGAATTATAAATAATTCCCTCTTCTTCAAATTTTTTGAATAGTTTGAGAATAATTTTTGTTAGTTCTTCTTCATGAGTTTAGTAGAATTCAGCAGTAAAGCCATCTGCTCCTCGTCTTTTCTTAGCTTGGTACATTTTATTAATGATTAATTATTACTAATTTTTATTCTGCTCAGACTTTCTGTTTCTTCCTAGCTCATTCTTGGTAGGTTTTATGTGACCAGGAGTTTATCCATTTTCTCTAAGTTTTTCAATTTGTTAAAGTATAGCTGTTTATAATAGTCTCTAGTGACTCTCTGTATTTCTGTGGTATCGGTTGTAATGTCTTCTCTTTTTTGTTTGTTTCTGATTTTATTTACTTGAATCTTTTCTTTCTTGTTCTTGGTTACTATAGCTAGCAGTTTGTCAATTTTACTTATATTTTCAAAAACCAACTTTTCATTTCATTGATCCTTTGTACTTTTTCAAGTCTCAATTTCCTTTAGTTTGGCTCTAATGTTATTATGTCTTTCCTTCTGTTAATATTAGGTTTGATGTGTTCTTGCTTTTCTAGTTCCCTGACATACATCATTAAGTTATTTATTTGAAATCTTGCTACTTTTTTGAGGTAGGCATTTATTGCTATAAAATTCCCTGTTAGCACTGCTTTTGCTGTATCCCATAGGTTCTAGTATGTTGTATTCACATTTTCACTTGTTTCAAGAAATATTTTAATTTCCTTCTTTATTTCCTCATTGATGCAATACTCGTTCAGGGGCATGTGGTTTAACCTTCATGTATTTGTACAGTTTCCAAACTTCCTCTTGTTACTGATTTATAGTTTTAGTCCGTTGCTGAAATTCCCAACGGATATGGTTTGGCTGTGTCCACACCCAAATATCTTCTTGAATTCACATGTGTTGTGGGACTCAGTGGGAGGTAATTGAATCATGGGGGCTTGTCTTTCGCATGCTATTCTCATCATAGTGAATAAGTCTCATGGGATCTTATGTTTTTAAAAACAGGAGTTTCCCTACACAAGCTCTCTCTCTTTGCCTGCTGCCATCTGTGTAAAACATGACTTGCTCCTCCTTCCCTTCTACCATTATTATGAGGCCTCCCAGCCCTGTGTAACTGTAAGTCCATTAAAACTCTCTCTTTTGTAAATTTTCCAGTCTTGGGTATATCCTTATCAGCAACATGAAAATGGACTAATACAGTAAATTGGTACTGGGAGTGGGGTGCTGCTGAAAAGATACACCAAGATGTGGAAGCGACTTTGGGACTGGGTAACATGCGGAGGTTGGAACAGTTTAGAGGGCTCAGAAGAAGTAGGAAAATGTGGGAAAGTGTGGAACTCCCTAGAGACTTGTTGAATAGCCTTGACCAAAATGCTGAGAATGATATGGACAATGAAATCCAGACTGAGGTGGTCTTGGATGGAGATGAGGAACTTGTTGGGAACTGAAGCAAAGGTGACTCTTGTTATGTTTTAGAAAAGACACTGGTGGCATTTTGCCCCTGCCCTAGAGATTTGTAGAACTTTGAACTTGAGAGAGATGACTTAGGGTATCTGAAAGAAGAAATTTCTAATCAGCAAAACATTCAAGAAGTGACTTGAGTGCTGTTAAAGGCATTCAGTTTTAAAAGGGAACCAGCATAAACGTTTGGAAATTTTGCAGCCTGACAATGCAATAGGAAAGAAAATCTCATTTTCTGAGAAGAAATTCAAGCTGGTTGTAGAAATTTACATGAATAATGAGGATTCTATTGTTAATCCCCAATACAATGGAGAAAATGACTCCAGGGCATGTCAGAGGTCTTCATGGCAGCCCCTCCCATCACAGGACCACAGTCCTAGGTGGAAAAGATGTTTTTTTTTGGCCAGGCCCAGGGTCCCCTGCTCTTTGCAGCCTAGGGACTTGGTACCCTCCATTCCAGTGGCTCCAACCATGGCTAAAACGGGCCAAGGTACAGCTTGGACTGTTGCTTCAGAGGTTGGGAGCCCCAAGCCTTGGCAGCTTCCACATAGTGTTGGGTCTGTAGGTACACAGAAGTCAAGAACTAAGGTTTGGGAACCTTCTGCCTAGATTTCAGAGGATGTATGGAAATGCCTGGCTGCCCAGGCAGAAGTTTGATGCAGGGGTGAGGCTCTCATGGAAAACTCCTGCCATGGCAGTGCAGAAGAGAAATGTGGGGTCGGAGCCCCAACACAAAAACCATACTGCAGCATTGCCTAGTGGAGCTGTGAGAAGAGGACCACTGTCCTCCAGATGATAGATCCACTGACAGCTTGCACCATGCACCTGGAAAAGCTGCAGATACTCAATGCCAACCCATGAAAGCAGCCAGGAGTGGGGCTATACCCTGCAAAGCCACAGGGGTGGAGCTCTCCAAGGCTGTGGGAGCCCACTTCTTACATCGGCGTGAGACATGGATGTGAGATATGGAGTCAAAGGGGACCATTTTGGAAAGCCCTGCTGGATTTCGGACTTGCATGGGGCTTGCAGCTTCTTTGTTTTGGCCAGTGTCTCCCATTTGGAATGACTGTATTTACCCAATGCTTGTACCCCCATTGTACCTAGGAAGTAACTAACTTGCTTTTGATTTTACAGGCTCATAGGTGAAAGGGATTTGCCTTCACTAAGATGAGACTTTGGACTATGAAATTTTGGGTAAATGCTGAAATGAGTTAAGATTTTGGGGAACTGTTGGGAAGGCGTGATTTGTTTTGAAATATGAGGACATGAGATTTGGGAGGGGCCACGGCAGAATGATATGGTTTGGCTGTGTTCCCCACCGAAATCTCATGTTGAACTCCCATGTGTTGTTGGGGGGACCCAGTGGGAGGTAATTGAATCATGGGAGTGGATCTTTCTTGTGCCATTCTCATGATAGTGAGTAAGTCTCACTTACTCATTCATGATAGTGAGTAAGATCTGATGGTTTTAAAAAGAGAAGTTTCCCTATACAAGCTATCTTTCTTTGCCTGCTGCCATCCACGTAAAACATGACTTGCTTCTCCTTGCCTTCCGCCATGATTGTGAGGCTTCCCAGCCATGTGGAACTGTAAGGTCTTTAAGCATCTTTCTTTTGTAAGTTGCCTGGTCTTGGGTATGTCTTTATCAGCAGCACGAAAATGGACTAATACACCAACTATTGTTGTACTGGAGTCTGTCTCTCCCTTTATATCTGATAATACTTGTTTTATATATCTAGGTGCTCTGCTGTTGGGCGCATGTATGTTTGGAATTGTTATATTCTCTTTCTGAATTGATCCCTTCATCATTATATAATGACTTTCTTTGTCTCTTTTTACAGGTTTTAACTTAAAGTCTGTTTTATCTGATATAAATATTGCCATTCCTGCTTGCTTTTGGTTTCGTTTGCATGGAATATATTTTTCCATCCCTTTACTTTCATTCTGTATGTGTCCTTACAGATGAGATGAATTTCTTGGAGACAGCATAAAGTGGGGTTAGGCTTTTTTATCCATTCAGCTTGATTATATCTTTTAAGTGAAGACTTTAATCTGTTTACATTCAAGGTTATTCTTGATAAATAAGGAAATATTTCTGTCACTTTGTAATATGATTTTTGATTGTTTTATATATCATTTGTCCCTTTGTTCCTTTGTTATTATTATTTTTTTTTTTTACCATTGTGGTTTAGTGGTTTTCTTTAGTGGTAATGTTTCACTCCTTTCCTTTCTCATTTGTGCATCTTACTTTTATACTTTCATGTGTTTTTATGATGGTAGAGATAATCTGTTTATTTTCAGATGTAGGATTCTGTTAAGTATTTCCTGCAAGGCTGATCTAGTGGTGATGAATTCTCTATTTTGGTTGTCTGGGAAATAATTTATTTCTTTCATTTCTGAAGGACAAATTTGCTAGGTATAGTATTCTTAGATGGCAGGGTTTTTTCTTTTGGCACTTTGAATATGTCATCACATTCTCTTCTGGATTGTAATTTTTTGCTGAGAAATTTACTATTAGTCTGATTAGGATCCCCTTATATATGACTTGGCACTTTTCTCTTTCTGTTTTTAGAATTCTCTCTTTATCTTTGGCTTTTGGCAGTTTGATTATATTGTAATTTAGAGAAAACCTTTTTGGGTTATGTCTATTTGTGAATTTTTGTGCTTCTTGTATCTGGAAGCCTAAATCTCTTGCAAGATTTGGGAAGTTTTTAAATATTATTCTGTTAAACAGGTTTTCTATGCTGTTACCTATCTGTTGCCCTTCTGGAACTCCCAGAATTAGAATTTTGTTCATTTTATGATGTCCCATATATTATCTAGGTTTTCTTAATTCTTTTAAATCCATTTTTCTATTTTTTCTTTTCTCTTTTGTCTATTAAAAAAAAAGCCTGTCTTCATGTTCAGCAATTCTTTTCTCTGCTTGGTGTATTGTGTTGTAGAAGCTCTTGATTGTATTTTTTATTTCATTTATTGAATTCATCAGTTCCAGGCCTTTGGTTTTGTTCTCTTTGGATATCTGTCTCTGGTATTTATCATTCAGCTCATGAATTATTTTTGATTTCTCTGTATTATTTATCTGTGTTCTCTTGTATCTCACTGTGTTTCTGTAATATTATTGTCTGGAATTATTTTTTAGGCATTTTATAAATGTCCTTTACTTTGGGATGTCTTACTGGGTAATTATTGTGTTTCTTTTGAGGTGTCATGTTTCTTTGCTTTTTTGTGTTTTTTGTGTGCTTACTTTGATTTCAGTGTATCTGACATAATAATTGCTTCTGACTTTATGCATTAGCTTTCATGGAGAAAGACTTTTTCCTATCGATAATCTATAGTGTTGGCTGGGTAAAGTGCTTTGGTTTTGATTCTGGTTGGGCACAGTAGTATAGTCTGTATGATTTCCTTGGCTGTAATTAGCATCAGTGTTGTCTCCAAGTTCCTCAGTGGCTTAGACTGCAGTTGTTAATGGAAGTTGTAGTGAGGCTTTGCTGGAGATGGGCATGCCATGCAGGCTGGTCCTTGGGTACCAGTGGTGTCAGTGGCAGGTGAAGCATGCCTGTCCTCAAGTCCCAGATGGTGGATGCAGGTATTAACTGTGGTAGGTAGGGTGGGGACTGATCCTTAGACCCCCAGGCAGTACGATCCGGTGCAGGCAATCATGGTGGTGGGTGGGGTTGGCTTGTCCTCAGGCCCCAGATGATGTACTTGGGTGCCATCAGTGGTGGCAGTGAATGGGGTGGCCCTGCTTTCAGGCCCCTGAATGGAACATATGGGTGCCAGTGACAGCAAGATGGATGGGTTGATTTCCAGGTTCTTGGATTATGTGCACAGGTACCAGCACCAGGTAAAGTGAGCCTGTCCTCAGGCCCCCTGGTAGTGTGGGGAGGTACCAGCATCAGCAGGTGGGGCAGATTGATTTAAGAGTTAGTTCAGTGTTGGCCAGGCATGGTGGCACATGCTGGTATCCCAGCACTGTGGGAGGCTGAGGTGGGTGTATCAAGAGGTCTGGAGTTCAAGAACAGCCTGGTCAACATGGTGAAAGTCCATCTCTACTAAAAAAAAAATACAAAAATTAGCCAGGCTTGGTGGTGCTTACCTGTAATCCTAGCTACTTGGGAGGCTGAGGCAGAAGAATCACTTGAACTAGGGAGGCGGAGGTTGCAGTGAGCCGAGATCGTGCTGATGCACTCCAGCCTGGGTGATAAAGTGAAACTCCATCTCAAAAACAAACAAACAAAAAACAAAAAAACCCTAAAAAACAGAGTTAGTTCAGTGTTTTATGATTTATAAGTATTTTCTTAATTTTCTAGGCATTTGTGTTTTGATTTTTTGTTATGAAAAGCTTTTTATTTCTATTTTTATTAGTCAAATTTATCAATTTTAATGGGTTCTGAGTTTTTTGACAGAATTAGAAAATCTTCGTTGCTCTAAGATCTTTTTTATAAACCATCTCATATTTTAATAGTACTTTAAGGGTTCTTATGTTTAAATCTTTAATCTGTCTCAGATTTATTTTGGTGTAAGGTGTGTTGCATATATCTAGCTTAATTTTTCTTCATTTAGTTATCAAGGTTTTTTTGTTTTTATATCACTTTTTAAAGTTCATTTTTTCCCATGGGATTTAAATTTACTTATCACATTAAAAATTTCTAACTATATTTGGGTCTATTTCTGGGTTCTCAGTTCTGTTTCATTGATCTATTTTTCTGTTTACAAACCAGCAACTCATTATTTTAAATAGTAGCTTTACAATAGGTTTTTATCTCTTGCATTGTTAATCCCTGATCATTTGTGTTCTTTTTCAGAATGTTTCTGGTTATTCTTATTTTTCCTGTGAACTTCAGAATCAAATCAATTTCTTTAGTTTCAAATAGTGTAATTGTGTGTGTGTGTGAGTATGTGTAAACATATTAAATTCATAGAATAAGTCAGGTAGAACTGACACCTTTAACATTTTGAGTTTTCTTATCCATCAATATGCCTCACTTTTCCATTTATTTAATTCTTGTGGGTCCATCAGTAACATTAAAAGTTTTCTTCACATATTTTTTGTTATACATTTTTCTGGTTACTCTATAATTTTGGTTGCTACTTTTAATGCAATCTACTCTTCCTGTGGATCTCCTATTTGTGTTGTTCATATGTATGAAAAGTAGTGGTGTCACAATATTATTTTTGTATTCATTCACTTAACTGAATTCTGTCATTATTTATAGTTTTCCAGTTGATTCTCTTGTGTTGTCCAGGTAAATAATCAGATTGTTTGCAAATAATAATATTTTAATTTTATCTCTTAAAATTTTATACCTGCATTTTACTGTCTAGTTATGTTATCCAGGACCTCCAAAAAATTAATGGTGGTCATAGTAGACACACTTGTCTTCAACTTATTGTTAATGGGAATACTAATAGAATTTTCATTAAGCATGACATGCTGGCTTTTGAGATGCAACAGAGATATTTTGTCATATTAAGGGAGGAAACTCTCTATTCTTAGGATAGTACACAATAAGGATATTTGTTAAAAAGAATGTTGAATTTTATCAAAAACCTTTTCACAATTTATTGAGATGGTATTTTAGTTTTCTCTTTTTATTATTAATGTGGTAAATTATATGAACAGATTTACTGTTATATCATTCTTTTATTTGGGGCATAAACACCACTTAGTAATGTGATCCACTTTAATGCGATCCTGGATTCTATTTGCAAATACTCACTTAGGGTTTTTTCCCATGATATTAACGAGTGAGTTTTAGGCTATAGTTTTATTTTTTTCTGTGCTTTTTATTGTGGATTTATATGTTATAAATATGCATTTGAAGGTTTTCTTTTTTTCCCTTTGCTCTACAACACTTTGAATGGCATTAAAGTTAGGTGTTTCTTAAAGATTTGTCAGTATTCCCCTAGTGAAACCAACTATGTGTTGAACTGTTTTGTTGGGAGTAAATTGACAATTTGTCCTCCTTTTAAAATGGATATTGATATGTTAAATTTTCAGATTTATCTGGGGTGTGATTTCTTAGAAAATAATCTTAATTCTCAAATTTACTTACACTGAATTGATGAAATTGGTGTTATAGGAGTCTTAATTTTTTTTGTTTCTTGGATCTTCCTCATTGTTTCTTGTTCTTTGTATTTGTATTTTTCTATCCTTATAATTAAAAATGTTTTGGCAAGTTAAAGGTTTTGTTTCATGTTATTCCTCCTCCTCCACCCATGAAACATCTGTTGGGTTTACTTATTAGTTCTTTCACATTCCATTTTTCTTTTCTTTTCTTTTCTTTTTTTTTTTTTTTTTTTGCAACAGAGTTTCACTTTGTCACCCAGGCTGGAGTGCAATGGTGCAATCTTGGCTTACCACAACCTCTGCCTCCCAGATTAAAGCGATTCTCCTGCCTCAGTCTCCCGAGTAGCTGGGATTACAGGTGCATGCCACCACTCCTGGCTAATTTTTGTTTTTTCAGTAGAAATGGGGTTTCACCATATTGACCAGGCTGGTCTCGAACTTGACCTCGTGATCTGCCTGTCTTGGCCTCCCAAAGTGCTTAGATTACAGGCATGAGCCACCGCACCTGGCAAAAAGCCATTTTTCTAATTTGTTATTTCACTTTTTATGTTTATTAATTTCTTTTTTCTATTTTCCTGTTTTTCGTTTTATTCTAACTTCTTGAGTGCTTATATTATTTCTTTCATTCTTCCTTGTTTATTAATATTTCAGCTATATCACCTAGATAGTTGTATATTGTTCTTTCTTTGATTGTTATTTCCCAGATATCCTACAATTTCAGTTTTGATTTTATCTTCTATGCAAAACTTACAGAATTTTAAAATATCCTGATAGTGGATTATTTTCATTTTTCTGAGTTTGTTATTTTAAGTTTTATTGCATTATGAGCACAGATGTATACATTGTTTCTCCTTTTTGAAAACTATTGAAGTTTTTTTTTTTTGTTTGCAAATGGTCAGATTTGTGAATGTTCCATGGATGCTCAGAAAGAAGGTGTATTCTCTATTCTTAGAGAATGTATATCACTTAATTTTATTTAGGTTTTCTATATTCTGAAATTTTATTTTGCTTATTCTATCATGTGCTGAAAGAAAAGAAAGTTTCCTATTGTGAGATTTTGTTTTCTAATTTAAGACTTCTGTTTTCTGTAGGTTTTTCTTTATTGATATTGCTTCTGTATTATTGGGTAATTAGATAGACATAACATTTAATCTACATTTTGGATTGTGTCCTTTAGCATTACAAGGTGTTTATCTTTTTTCATTGAACATATATTATGCTGCATTAAAACCCATCTGATATTAATACCATGAACCTTATTTTCTTTTTACTTGCTCTTGCCTGTTATAATCTTTGCCTTTCCCTTTATTTTCAACCCATCTTGGTTACTTATTGAATTTGTGGTATTCTTCTTGTATGCAGCAGATATTTGGATTTTGCTTTGAGGCCCACCTCCTTTTTCTTTTAATGAGTATGTTTAGGCCATGTGTAGTTATAGAAATAAGTGTTTACTTTTAGTTATGTCATTATATCTTATCACATTTTGTTCACAGTATGGACTATTTCTACTTTGTGGGGTGTGTTTGTATTTTCTGATTTGGAAGATTTGTAATTTTATGCTACCAGTTATTTTATAATTATATCTTTATGTGACTCTCCGTTCCCTAATATTAGCATATATGAACTTAGCAATTTCCATTTTCTTCCTTCTACTCCTACTGCAAAATTGGTGGTACTATATTTCTTCATGTATGCCTCTTTATATTTCAATGTACTGTAATTCTGTTGCTTGATTTATCACTTTTAAATGATCTCTTTTGATTGCTAGTATATCAATTAGAATATTTTCATTGATAAGTAACTGAAAAGCCATCTAGTTGTTGCTTAATCAATTAAGACAATTGCTACCTTAATAATAATGTTAATAAGTCCAGAAGTAGGATAGTTCTAGTATCTCAACAATGTTTTTAGAATCCAGTTTTTCCATATTTTTCTTGACCATTCTCAGCATGTAGGCTCTTAACTTCACTGTTGTGTCTTCTTGGTTACATTTATAGGCATGAATTTATCATATAGCAGGGTAAGAGACAGAGAAAAATGCTGTTTAATCTTCTCAAATTTCTTCATAAGAACAGAGAAACAAATGTCTGCTTATGACTCATTAGACAGAATTGAATCACATGTTCATGCTAAAACCAGCCAATGTTAATAGAAATAGATTTCCCAAGACTAGCTTACGCTAATCACAGATCATTCTTTGGAGCTGGGGAGAACCTCCTAGTTCTACAATACAGAAGCAGAAAAGGACAGGTTTGTGTGGTTCTCCAGTGGTGTCTGCTACCTCTGTCTCTATAAAATGAAGAAATCAGCAGAAATACACTGCCACCAATTTTCTTGCCCGTTTGCTGTCTCAAGTTTTGTTAATTACACATTGTTACATGTTAAGGCTTCTAACCTATTCATTCTATCCTGTAACCTTAATGTATTTGTTTTGGTCTTAGTTACAGAGAATTCAGTACAACTATTAGTCATTTTGCCAGAGATTTATCTTGCATTTCTTGACTGACTGAAGTTAATGCACTAGCAATTTCTTCCAGAAATAGATAAAGGGAAGAAGGGAACCAAATTCTGTGGATTATTGCATGTTAAAAAAAAGTTTGTTAGCAGTCTTTGTACTTCAGCAACAGTTTGATTGGATATAAAATTTTTGATCATGTTTCCTTGAGGACTTTTCTCTAGATGGGAAAAAATTATGTATTGAAACCTGTTCCTTCCATTTTTTTGATTATGCTTTTCGGGGACACTAGTTATGCATGTGCTTGATTTCCATTTTCTCTCTCTTCATGGCCTTTTGGCTAAGATCAAATGTAATTGATTTCCATTTTCTATATATATATATCCTTTTTTCTATAATCATTTAAAAATTTTACTTTTGCTATAATACTTTTTAACTTGGTTATGTACATTTTATTCTGATCACATTTTAAATTTGTGTCCTTCATAATTCTTTGTTTTCAGCAGCATTTACTCTGTTTGGATTGTCTCCAATATGATCTTCATTTCTCTGATGGTTTTATTTTTCTCTCCTGTTTATGAACTCTGCTAGTCCATATATCATCTCCCTGTATTGCCTTGCCTTATTTTACTTGGGCTCTTGTATACTTACTTTGCATTTTTAATTTATAGAGGTATATGCTTATTTTTTGTTTATAGCATTATATTTGGTCATGATTTTTGTCTGTTCTGTGGCAATATTTTTTGGATGCCACTTTCCTCTGTTCCCTATTTTCTCCTTTTGTGGCTCTTATGCAAGTTATTCCTTTCAGAAAATAATTATCTATAACTGAGGCACATTATTTCTGGATCAGCTACTTGTAAAAGGTTTGTGTGAGGGGGCACCCCATTGTGTTCTAGGCTAATAACAATTGTCCTTATGATTTAATGAGTTTTTTAAAATTTAGCTTTCACTGTCTTCCCCATTGCCTTGTCTTCAGACAGATTTCTGAAAATATAGTTTATACATGTGATTTGTTGTTCAGTCTCAGTTACTTGCTTTCTTTTGTGCCAACTTTTGTCCAGGAAATCTATTGCCAAGTTTATGCGACTACTATCATTATTCCTAACAAGGGATTGTTAGTTTTTCTGTTAGGATGTGATGCTTACTTTGGAGGATTATTTTCTACTATAGCCACAGGTAGTTTCTTTTGACATCTTCTTGCAACTCAATTTGAGCTGTGATACAAAGTTTACATGCCCAATGCAGGGGAAATGATGTGTGTCTGCTGCTTTTGAGTGCTATGGTTGTTGACTTCTTTAGATTCTCATAGTCTGTCCTGATAATTGCAGGAATTAGAAAAGGCTGGCCTAGAGTCCTTTCCTCCACCTATGACTTTAGGGCCATATCATGACTTCCTGTTCCCATTTCATGAAAATATGACTACATCTATGGTCTTTTGTGAAAAACAAAGTAAAATGCCCTGCTATTAACTGACAACCCAAATCCAAGAGGTAACCAGATTTTCTTTTGGAATATAAGTTTTTCCAAGGCCATATCCATGTGTGAGATATCTTCATATATTTGAAATGCCTAGACACAAGAGCCTTCGGGGGGATATTTTCTGAATGGAAGAATAAATGTGCAGAAGTTGGTTGTATTAGTTTCCTAGGGCTGCTTTAACAATTTACCATAAAACCAGTGACTTAACAGATATTTATTCTTTCACAGTTCCGAAAAGCTGAAGTTCTAAATGAAGATAACAGGAGGGATGCTGTCCCTTCAGAGGCTCTAGGGGAAGAATTCTTCCTTGTCTCTTCCAGGTTCTGGTGGCTCCAGATGTTCCTTGGCTTGTTGCTGCATAACTCTAATCTCTGCTTCAGTCTTTATATGGCTTTCTTCCTTATGTTCTGTCTTCTCTTCTGTCTCTTATAAGGATACTTATCATTGAATTTAGGGCCCATCCAGGATGATCTCATCTCAAGATCTTTAACTTAATGTATCTGTAAAGTCCCTTTTTTTGAATAAGGTTATACTCATCAAAAGTACTAGGGGTTACTATATGGATGTAGATTTTGGGGGACCATTACTCAACCCACTCCACTAGTGTTTCTGTGTCATTTCCCTTCATACATTTAACAGTTGTTTATATAGCAATGTCTTTGTGAATAACACTGTTCTGGGGGTTTCAGAGTATTGACTATCTTTTCCTTAAAATGTTTATAATTTACTTGAGGACTCAAGATCTACATTTGAACAATAATATAAGTTAAAACAAAAAATAAAGTAGAGTCATTTTGGTAACTGGTGTGAGAATTCCACTGCTGGGAAAGATGTTCTTGATATGATGCTTTGATAAGCTTGAGTAGATGCTGAGACCAGCTCAGTCAGGGAGACCCTAACCCAGTGGCACTAGAGGAATTAAAGACACACTCACAGAAATATAGACGTGTGAAGTGGGAAATCAGGGGTCTTACAGCCTTCAGAGCTGAAAGCCCCAAACAGAGATTTACCCACGTATTTATTAACAGCAAACCAGCCAGTAGCATTGTTTTTATAGATATTAAATGAACTAATATCCCTTATGGGAAACGAAGGGATGGGCCGAATTAAAGGAATAGGTTGAGCTAGTTAACTGCAGCAGGAACATGCCCTTAAGGCAAAGATCGCTCATGCTATTGTCTGTGGCTTAAGAATGACTTTAAGCGGTTTTCTGCCCTGGGCGGCCAGGTGTTCCTTGCCCTCATTCCCTTAAACACACAACCTTCCAGCGCGAGTATTAGGGCCATTATGAACATGTTACAGTGCTGCGGAAATTTTGTTTATGGCCAGTCTTGGGGCCAGTTTATGGCCAGATTTTGGGGGGCTTGCTCCCAACGAGTAGAAGTTAGCCTCCAAAGCCCAGCTAGTACTCAGGTTTCTTTGATACCTGAGTATGAGAGGTGGCTTTTTAGAGGCAAGCCCAATGGGGATTTCCATGTAAAATGCTCTTGTTCTGTGCACTCTGACCCTTCCTCATTACTCTAAAATATCTTCAAAACCATAAAAATAACAGTGAAAATAGGTTGAGTGTATTTCTTTTGGAAATCACTGAAGAAGCTGGGCTTTATCAAAACATACAATTACATATAATTAAATAAGACAATAATACTATTAATAAGTCATACAGTTCTGGAAAACAGTAAGGTCTCTGTGGTTGGAGTTGTCTCTGGAAAATGAATCTTGAGTTGAATGTTAAAATTGGGTGGAATATGGTTGAGAAAGGGTATTCTAGCAAGAAGAATGATATTGGTAAGTGCAGGAGTGTACCTAAGACAAGCGTGAGACCCCAAGTGAGTGGTCTGATCCTGCTGAATTGCAGTAGGCTTTCAGTAGAAGTGCAAGATTGCTTCTAGGTATGTAATAGAACTATTGTGAATAAAGTTGTGGTTCGTAATAATTATTGATCCCTAGGGCCTCAAGCAAACATAGGCAGTGGACAGGTAGTTATAGTGGGCCTTGGGTGAGACCCAGTGCTATGCTGGCTTCAGGTCTGATCCAGCACAGTCCCAGTGTTGGTGACCACAGGGGTGCTTGTGTCACCCCTCTCCCACCTCCAGGCAGCTCAGCATAGAGAGACTCTGTTTGTTTGAGAGAAAGTAAGGAAAGAGAACAAGAGTCTTTCTGGTAATCCAGAGAATTCTTCCAGATCTTATCCAAGACCACCAAGGTGATACCTCTACAAGTCCACAAGAGCCACAGTTTTACTGAGCTTTAGGTGTACCCTAATGCAGATATAGCTGCAATGACCAAAAACTTAGACCACAACACCCAAGTCCTTTCAAATGTCTGGAAAGCCTTCCCAAGAAGGACAGGTACAAATAAGTCCAGGCTGCAAAGACTACAATAAATATTTAATTCTTCAACAGCCAGAGACCAATGAACATTCACAAGGATCAAGACCATCCAGAAAACATGACCTCACCAAATGAACTAAATAAGGTGCCAGGGACCAATTCTGGAGATATAGAGATAGATGACCTTTCAGCTGTGTTGAGGAAGCTCAAAGAAATTCATAGAGAAGGAATTCAGAAGCCTATCAGATAAACTTAACAAAGAGATTGAAATAATTAAAAAGAATCAAGTAGAAATTCTGGAGTTGAAAAAGATAATTGACACTCTGAAGAATGCATTACAGTATCTTAACAGCAGAATTGATCAAGCAGATGAAAGAATTAGTAAGCTTGCAGACAGACTTTTTGAAAATATGCAATCAAAGTAGACAAAAGAAGAAAGAATAAAAAAAGATTGAAGCATGCCTACAAGATCTAGAAAATGACCTCAGAAGGGCAAATCCAAGAGTTATTAGCCTTAGAAAGGATGGAGGATGTGGGGGGGAGGGGAGAGAGAGAGAGAGAGAGAGAGAGAGAAGGGTAGAGAGTTTATTGAAAGAGATAATAACAGAGAATTTTCCAAACCTAGAGAAAGATATCAATATTCAAGTCCAAGGTTATCGAACACCAAGATTTAACCCAAAGAAGACTACCTCAAGGCATTTAATAGTCAGACTCCCAAAGGTCAAGTATAAAGAAAGGATCCTAAAAGCAGCAAGAAAAAAAGAAACAAACAACATACAATGGATCTCCAATACATCTGGCAGCAGACTTCAGTGGAAACTTTACAGGCCAGGAGACAGTGGCATGACATATTAAAAGTGCTGAAAGAAAAAATCTTTTACCATGGAATAGTATATCCAGCAAAAATATTCTTCAATCATGAAGGAGACATAAAGACTTTTCCAGACAAATAAAGGCTGAGAGATTTCATCAACACCAGACCTGACCTACAAGAAATGTCAAATGGAATTCTCCAATCGGAAAGAAAAGGGTATTAATGAGGAGTAAGAAATCATCTGAAGGCACAGGACTCACTGGTTACAGTAAGTACACAGAAAATAAATGGAATATTGTAACACTGTAATTGTGGTTTGTAAATTACCCATATCTTAAGTACAAAGATGAAAACATGAGCTGATGAAAAATAATAACTGCAACTCTTTAAGATGCAGACAATACAGTAAGATATAAATAGAACAACAAAAAGTTAAGAAGCAGGGAGATGAAGTAAAAGTGTAGAGTTCTCTCTTTGCTTGCTTGTTAGTTTGTTAATGCAATCAGTGTTAAGTCACCAGTTTAAAATAATGGGTTATAAGATGGTATTTGCAAGCCTCATAGTAACCTCAAATCAAGAAACATAAACAAATACACTAAAATTAAAAAGCAAAAAATTAAAACGTAGCACCAGAGAAAGTTAACTTCACAAAAAGGAAGACAGAAAGGAAAGCAGGTGAGGAAGGAAGAGAAGACCACAAAACAACCAGAAAACAAACAACAAAAAGGCAGGTGTAAGACCTTACTTATCAGTAATAACGTTGAATGTAAATGGATGGAACTTTCCAATCAAAGGACATGGAGTAACTGAATGGTTTAAAAAAAAAAAAAAAAAAAAAAAAAGACCCAATCATCTGTTACCTGCTGGAAGCACAATAAAGAAATATCAGACTTAATCTGCACTGTAGGTCAAATGGACCTAATAGGTATTTACAGAACATTTTATCCGATGGCTGGATAAGACACATTCTTCTCCTCAGCATATGACTCATTCTTATTTTTTATTTTTTATTAATTTTTTTTGAGATGGAGTCTCACTCTGTCGCCCAGGCTAGAGTGCAGTGGCTCACTGCAAGCTCTGCCTCCTGGGTTCACGCCATTCTCCTGCCTCAGCCTCCCAAGTAGCTGGGACTACAGGTGCCCACCACCATGCCTGACTAATTTTTTGTATTTTTAGTAGAGATGGGATTTCACCATGTTAACCAGGATGGTCTCAATCTCCTGACCTCGTGATCCACCCACCTCGGCCTCCCAAAGTGCTGGGATTACAGGCATGAGCCATCGCGCCCAGCCACATATGGCTTATTCTTAAGGATAGACTGTATGTTAGGCCACAAGACAAGTCTTAAAACCTTTGAAAGAACATAAATTATATCAAATATCTTCTCTGACTACAGTGGAATAAAACTAGAAGTCAATAACAAGAGGAACTTTGGAAACTACAAACACACAGAAGTTAAACAATGTGCTCCTGAATGACCAATGGGTCATTGAAGAACTTAGGAAATTTGAAAAAAAGGTGCAACAAATAATAATGGAAACACAACATACACAACCTATGGGATACAGTGAAAGCAGTACTAAGAGAGAAATTTATAGCTATAAGCACCTATGTAAAAAAGAGGAAAAACTTCAGATTAACAAACTAATGATGTATCTTAAAGAACTAGAAAAGCAAGAGCAAAGTAAACCCAAAATTGGAAGAAAATAAATAATAAAGATAAGAGCATAAATAAATAAAATTAAAATTAAAAATAGTACAAAAGATCAATGAAATGAACAGTTGGTTTTGTGAAAAGAAAAACAAAATTTACAAATCTTTAGTCAGGCTAAGAAGAAAAGAGAGACTACCCAAATAAACAAAATAAGAGATGAAAAGGAGACATTACAACCAATACCACAGAAATTCAAAGGATCATTAGAGGCTATGAGGAGCAACTATGTGCCAATAAATTGGAAAACCTAGAAGAAATGGATCTCATTCTAGATACAAACAACCACAAGATTAAACTATGGAGGAATCCAAAACTTGATCAGATCAATAACAAGTAAGGAGATGGAAGCCATAATGGAAAGTCTCCCAGCAAACCAAAGCCTGGGACTTGATGGATCCATGGCTGAATTCTAGCAAATGTTTAATGAAAAACTAATACCAGTGCTACTCAAACTAGTCCAAAAAATAGAGGAGGAAAGAATACTTCCAAACTGGCCTTCTATGAGACCAGTATTACCCTGATACAAAAACCTAACAATGACACATTGAAAGACAAAAACAAAAAATTACAGGCCAATATCCCTGAAGAACACTGATGCCAAAATTCTTAACAAAATATTAGTAAATTAAATTCTGTGATGCACTAAAAAGATCATTCATCATGACCAAGGGGAATTTATCCCAGGGATGCGAATATCCTCAACATATGCAAACCAATTGATGTGATACTTCATATAAACAGATTGAGAAACAAAAAATCATATGGTTATTTCAACTGATGCTGAAAACGTATTTGATAAAATTCAGCATCCTTTCATGATAAAAACTCTGAAAAACTGAATATAGAATGAATATAGTTCAATGTAATAAAAGCCATATATGACAGATCTAGAGCTAGTATCTTATGAGGAAAATCTGAAAGCCTTTCCTCTAAGATCTAGAACGTGACAAGGATGCCCATCTTCACTACTGTTATTCAACAGTCCTGGCAAGGGCAATTAGACAAGAGAGAGAAATAAAGGGCATCCTGATTGGAATGGAAGATGTCAAATTATCTTTGTTTGCAAATGATGTGATCTTATATTTGGAAAAACCTAAAGACTCTACCAAAAAAGTATGAGAACTGTTCAACAAATTCAGTAAGGTGGCAGGATAAAAAAATCAACATATAAAAATGTGTAGTATTTCTATATGCCAACAACAAACAATCTGAAAAATTTAAAAAGTAATCCCACTTACAATAGCTACAAATAAAATGAAATACCTAGGAATTAACTTAACCAAACAAGTGAAAGATCTCTATAATGAAAATGATAAAATGCTGATGAAGGAAATTGAAGACGACACATAAAAGGAAAGATATTCCATGTTCATGGATTGGAAGAATCAATATTGTTAAAATTTTCATACTATCCAAAGCAATCTGCAGAATTAATGCAGACTGATGGAACAGAATAGAGAACCTAGAAATAAATCTATACATCTATGGTGAATTTATTTTTAGCAGAGGAACCAAGAACATATATTGGGGAAAGGACAGTTTCTCCAATAAGTGGTGTTGGGAAAACTGGATGTCCATAAGCAAAAGAATGAAACTAGACCCCCATCTTTCCTGACATATAAAAATCAAATCAAAATGTATTAAAGACTTAAATCTAAGACCCAAAACCATGAAACTACTATAAGACAATATTGGAGGAAACTCTTGAGGACATTGGATTTGGCAAAGATTTCTTCAGTAATACCCCACAAGCACAGGCAACCACAGCAAAAATTGACAGATGGGATCACAGTAAGTTAAAATGCTTGTGCATAGCGAAGGAAGCAGCAAAGTTAAGAGACAGTCCACAGAATGGGAGAAGATATTTGGAAACTATCCATCTGACAAGGGATTAATAGCCATAATATGTAAGCAGCTCAAACAGCTCTATAGGAAAAAATATAATAATATGATCAAAGAATGGGCAAAAAACGAGTAGATGTTTCTCAAAAGAAGGCAAACAAATATATGCAAAGGTGCTCAACATCATTGCTCATCAGAATAATGCAAATAAAAACTACAGTGAGATATCATTTCACCCCAGTTATAGTGGCTTTTATCCAAAAGACAGGCAATAACAAATGCTGGCAAGGATGTGGAGAAAAGGGAACCCTCGTACACTATTTCTGGGAATGAAAATTGTTACAACCACTATGGACGAGAGTTTGGAGTTTTCTCAAAAGACTAAAAATAGAGCTACCATAAGATCCAGCAATCTCACTGCCAGCTATATACCCAAAAGGAAGGAACTCGGTATATTGAAGAGATATCTATGCTCCCATGTTTGTTGCAGGAGTTTTTCACAACAACCAATATTTTGAAGCAAACTAAGTGTCCATCAACAGATAAATGGATAAAGAAAATGTGGTACATGTACAAAATGGAGTACTATTCAGTCACAAAAAGAATGAGATCCTCTCGTTTGCAACATGGATGGAAGTGGAAGTCATTATGTTGAGTGAAGTGAGCCAGGTACAGAAAGACAAACATCACATGTTTTCATTTATTTGTGGGAGCTAAAAAGTAAGACAATTGAACTCATGGACATAGAGAGTGGGAGGAAGGTTACCAGAGGCTGAGAAAGGTAGTAGGGGGCTGGTGGAAAGTGAGGATGGTTAATTGGTACAAAAATATATTTAGAAAGCATGAATAAGACCTAGCATTTAATAGTATAACAGGGTGACTAAAGTCAGTAATAATTTAATTATACATTTAAAAATAACTAAAAGAGTATAATTGAATTGCTTGTTACACAAAGGATAAATGCTTGAGGTGATACTCTACTTACCCTGAAGTGATTATACACATTGTATGCCTTTATCAAAATATTTTATGTAACCCATATATATATACACTTACTATGTACCCACAAAAATTAAAACTAAAAACCCCCAAATAATATAAACCACAGTGTCATATTGGTGCTTCACTATATTCAAACAAATTTAGAAACATATGGTTTTGAGGGCCCAAGCTGAGGACAAAGAGACATCAAGCACACCTATTCTAAAGTGAGCTATAAATAACTGGGGTCAGACACCTCCCCCAGAGATCAGTAAGAGGTGGCCAAACTGTCCTTATCACTCTAAACTGTCACCCAAGGCCTTTCCTATCATTTCCCAATTGATAAAAGAAGATGTGGGGTAGAGAGGAGAAAGAAGATGACATTGTTACAGTTGTGAGTTTCTTGCCAAATGTTGCGTTTCCCTTCCTTTCCCATGGGGGCTTCCTGCCTACTTCAAAGCCCTGTGAAAAGTGGACTACTAGACAAGAGCCTGGGAATATCAACAGGAGACTGGCTTCTCACTCCTGGCTAAATGTTGCATGAGGTGAGGCAGCAGCGGCTTAGCTTGGTGCTGTCGTTAGCATGAAGTGAAGTATGGTGAAGGAAGAAAAGGACCTACCATGGGTCCTTGATGTGTGGGGGCATATATGTACTTGGAAATTGATGCCTTCTGCTTGCCTGGCTGCACTACTCTGCCAAGGCTGATAGACAATGGACCGCAGGTAAGACGTCTAAGAAGACGACAGAGACAATCCCCCAGCTCACTTAGAAGGTCTGGAGGAGGATTTTCATGGTTCCTATGGTTTGTCAAAATAAGTCTAGCAGGTAGAATGCAAGGCATGAGTTTGGGAACTGATCAAGTGGCATCTAGTTATGAGATACCCCATTTGGTGAGAGGGTTGAGGGTGTGGACCAGTGACTGAGAAACAAAATGGAGACGCAGTTGTCTCTTATTTTGAGGGCATTCTCAGTCATGTATGGTGCTGACTTGAAGCAAACATCTCTCCAAGTAAACTGCATGAACCTTCTGGGTAGAAAGCACCACATTAGTAAAGACCAGCAGCATCAGGAAGAACCAGACCTAGCTAGAAGGGAACTCAAAACAGCTGCCCACTTCTTCCAGACAACCAGTCTCATATGTCGACCTCTGTCACATCTTAAATTTCTCTCCTACTGCTCTAACGCATGGGTAGACTTAAAGCCTGGAAGATGGAGGAAGGAGGAGGTACAGAGGACACAGAGAACGTCTCTTTCCTTCCTGAGGGATGGAGAGAGCAGAACTTTCCCCCTGCCCGCTCCAGGCCTGACCTGAAGCCTGGCTGGCCCCAGGGAGAGCAAAGAAGAGCTTTATACTAGACATGAAACTGGAATTTAAAATATGTTTGAGTCTTAAATCTGGAATTAGACTCTTCTAATAACTGAAAGTGATTGGAATTTTGTGGAATATTCCCAGATGTTACTAAGGGATAGTGAAATATGATTCAATGTAGGACAGCTGTCAGCAAGGATTGGGGAAAATGAAACCATTTTAAGTTTATATTACATTGAATACAGACTGTAAAATAACCTGGTTATATACAATATAGTAGAAAGAAGATAGATATTAAAGTCAAACTGACCTGGGTTTGAATCCTTGCTCAGCAACTCACTTTCCACATGATTTTTGGCAAATTACTTTCAATAATTTTCTTAACTGTGAAATGGGGATAGGCAGTAACATCATTCTTCCAAGGATTTGGGAGAAGATTAAGTGAAATAATTTCTAGGAAGTGTCTAGTGTGATGCCTGAGACATATAGACCTCTGAAATGGGGATTGATTATTACAGCTGGAGACAAATCTGGTAAATCAAGTACTAATGGCTGATGTAGCTATCAAATGTAATTTGAAGTAGTTAGATGGGTGGGATGTGATGAGTATTTGACGTTTTCTAAATCCCAAACTATCTTTTTCAATGAAGTCAATGCATTTTCAAAGCATTTTCTGCTTAATTTGGAAGTTTAAATGTATCTAACTGGAAGCGCATACTATGAAAAGCATGAGAAAGGGCTTCTTGTCCTGATCAGAAAGATGAGGAGGCTCCGAAGAGATCTGAGGCAGGACTTCTGCCAGCCTCAAAATGTGCCACACACATTTCACTGGGAAGATGCTCTGAATAACATACTCTTGGCCATGTGAGTGT
This sequence comes from Chlorocebus sabaeus, assembly GCF_047675955.1. Lineage (NCBI taxonomy): Eukaryota > Metazoa > Chordata > Mammalia > Primates > Cercopithecidae > Chlorocebus > Chlorocebus sabaeus. The sequence continues at coordinate 100,487,695 of NC_132911.1, forward strand.
GTTCCTTGGCAACCCTGGCCCTGCAAAGTTGGCAGGAGGGGATTTTCAGGTTGCCAGCTAAAGCCCTGACACTCAGAGCTGGCCTCAGTGTCTCTGTTCCCAACCCTGTCCCCATCCCCAGCTGAAGGAACTTTTGTTTGTGCAATAGCCATTGTATCTCATCCCTTCTACTAATTGGCTCTGACCCTAACTTTCCATATTCTCCGACTTGGAGATGCATGTGAGAGATTTGCTTTGAGAAGGTCCCAGCTTATGCATTGTCAGTTTCTCATCTGGCTCCTAATCTATTTCACTTTGTCTCAAGCTTCCCTTCTTTGGTGACTCACTAAAAACTGAAGTTGTGCTGGCAAGATGGTGCATTGCTGTCATGGAAAGAGGCTGTTTGCAGAGCTTCAGGGTTAACAAGAAGGCTCCTTCTGCCTGTGGACTGTTGGTTTGTCCTTGGCAGTAGCCAGTTGGAGTACAGCAGGGAGGCATGCTCATTCCAGAAGCTGTCTAGTCTTCACTTGAAGGAAGTGCCATCTTAATTTTGAAATGACAGCAGCTTGCATCTAGAGCAAACTCTTTGAAGGAGGGGAATCTTCCAATATACCCTGTGGGCCTCCCGAAGACCTGAGGCATAGGCAACAAGGAAGCAAGGAAGGTGAGGAAGAAAAGGGGTGGGTAGGAAAAGGGAAAATAAGAGAGAGAAAGGTGAATGAAAGCTACAGCTGCTGAGTCCCCTTCTGTATCCATCACATATTTTTACTGAAAGTTTTTGATAACGTCCCATTGCCTTATGTTTATTTGTTTATTTTGAGAGTTAACATTAAATAGTGTTTACTACTTATGAGGCACTGCGTTAACACTATATATATTACAATTTTTAAGCTTCACTACAAACTCATGAGGTGGGCAGTGGTACTATGTTTATTTCAAGATGGTAAACTGAGACATGGAGCCATTAAGTAACTTTTCTAAGATCACACAGCTAGTAAGTGGTAAAGCCAGGTTTCAAATGCAGAATTTACATTTTCTCTTCCCTTTCCTTCCTGTCCCTCCTCTCCCCTTTCTCCTTCTGTAAACAAGTGTCTTCTTTGAGGTGTATTTAGTGTCACATATTTTGCATTTTTGTGCCTTTTTTTTTTTTTGGCGGGGGTCAGAGGGTTGTGATTTTGCTGTTTAAAATGGCCCCCAAGTGTAGTGCTGAAGTGTTGTCTAGTGCTTCTATGTGCAGCAAGATTGTGATGTGCCTTATAGAGAAAATGTGTGTGTTAGATAAGCTTCATTCAGGCTTTAGTTGCAGTACTGTTGGCTGTGAGTACAATGTTAATGAATCAATCGATAGATATGAAATATGGTATTTAAAAGAAGCATACATGAAACAAGGTTATGTCTTCATCAGTTGATGAAAGTATTATGACCAGAAGATCGCAAGAACCTAACTCTGTATTTCCCATGAAGCCATGATTCAATAATCTCTAATTCAGTGTTTGTGGCAACTTTATAGAACATAACTCCATGAATAATGAGACTTTGCCATATATTTTTTTTGGCAAAGATTATAATAAATATGTCCTGCCACCTAAGTTTAGCTAGATGCACAGGCTTCTTTCCAAGCTCTGTGGCCATTTGCTAAGCAGTACCACTACATAGGTTTTGTTTCTTCAGTTCATAAAATCTCATGCATAATATCTTATGTGGTGCCTGAAAAATAGTCAGTGCTCTGTAAATGCTTATTGAATGAGTAAATGAATGATTAAATGAATGAAAAAAGTAATACTAAAAATTTATAAGATAATCTGGTCTAGTACTTTACATTTTAAGAAGTACATGAATAGACCTGGAACCAATGTGTGTGTGTTTTTTCTTTTTAAGTAAGTCATACTGTAGCAGAACCAGCCATAGACAAAAATCCTCAGATACCAAGTTAAAGAAGGAAGGGGTTTATTTGGCCGGGGGCATCGGCAAGACTCCTGTCTCAAGAGCCGAGCTCCCTGAGTGAGCAATTCCTGTCCCTTTTAAGAGCTCACAACTCTAAGGGGGTGCATGTGAGAGGGTCGTGATCGATTGAGCAAGCAGGGGATACGTGACTGGGGGCTGCATGCACCAGTAATTAGATCAGAACAAAACAGGATATGGATTTTCACAGTGCATTTTTATACAATGTCTGTACTCTATAGATAACATAACTGATTAGGTCAGGGGTCGATCTTTAACTACCAGGCCCAGAGTGCGGCTCTGGGCTGTCTGCCTGTGGATTTCATTTCTGCCTTCTAGTTTTTACTTCTTCTTTCTTTGGAGGCAGAAATTGGGCATAAGATGATATGAGGGATGGTCTCCTCCCTTAATACAACTATGAGGCAAGCAAATTGTTCTAATTGCCTTCTGGTTGATTACATACTATTTGTTGAGTACTAGCTACTGGGATTTACAAAATGGAATTTTGCGTAGTTTTTTTCCCTCAATCCTGCCTAATAAGATTAAGGTCCATCTGTTTTGTATAAGAGTCCACTTACCAAGAGTGCTTACCAGTATCTTATGTGGTATCTTACATGATAAGATATTTACTTACCAAGAGTGCTTTGATAAACGAAGAGGTTATCAGTCACTTGTGTGGGTACCCTATACTCTGTTTGGCTATAATGGGGTTAAAAGGTCGAGAATCTGTAAGGGGATTCTTATCCATGAGGATATTATGTATGCCTAGGGACCATGGAAGTGAAGTTTTGTTTCATTTATTCATCTATTCAACAAATATTTTGAAGATGTGCTGGTGATATAATTTGGAATACAAAAATATGATGTCCCTGAGATTGTTCTTTGGCATCTTGGAAAATAGTCCTATGTAGAAAGCAACATCTTTCATACTTTCAGTTCTTAAATATTCATCAAGCACCTATTATGTCCCAGGTACTGGGGATATAGCAGTAAGACAAAGCCCCTGCCCTTTGAAACTTATATTCCTTCAGGAAGAGCAGGCACTGAATAACCCATCTGAGGTAATACTCTCCCCTTTGGCCCTGATTCTGATTCAGCTGCTCTCTATTTATTATCTTCATATTATGTGAAATTATCTTGCCTTTTTGCTTATTGTCTGTCTTCCCTCATGACAACTATGTAGTTCTAAAAGAGCAGAAACTATGTCTTTCCTGTTGCTGAATATCCATCACTGAGAATAGTGTTTGATCCAATAGTAGATGCTTAATAAATGTTTGTTCTTATTTAATTATAGTTATGGTAATGCTAGGAAGTATATTTCTGGAGATTTTGAATTAGTATGGATAATCAGGAATGCTCCTTTAAAGAAATATGGATTGAGTTGAACTTTGAAGAAGTAAGCAGCAACTAAATGGAGCAAAGAGTATATATTCTAGGCAGAGGGATCAGGTCAACGAATGGAACATTAGAATGTGTGATATAAAATTGATATATCTGGAGTTCAAGAGTAGGAGAGTTTATTAGATGAGCATAGAGAGGTAGGAGACGGTAGGATAGTCAGGGATTAGGAGGCTATACAGGGATTTGGAGTTTTATCCTAAGAGCATTGGGAAGCTATTAAAGAACTACAAACAGGAAATCAATCTGTTGTTCTGTGATGGGAGAGAGACTACTGAGTGGATGGTGCAACCATTCATGGTCTTGAAGATTAGGTGCTCAGTTTTGGAAATCTTTGATTCAAAGTACCTGTGAAACATCCAGTTGGAGGTATTAAGTAGCCAATTGGCTATACATATTTTTGGGTTCAGAGAAGGGGGTCTGAAATGAATATACTCATCGAGTGACAGTACTGTAAATGGTGTTTGAAGTCAAGAGGACTGATGAAATTGTCTAGGGGGAGAGTATAGTCTAGGGGGAGAGTATAGAGTAAGAAAAACAGAGGGCTTCATTCAGGCTAATCTTTGAGGAGCTTCATCTTTTAAAGATGATAAAGAAGGGTAAATAGGAAAGAATCTTAAAAGCAAAAAAGTTTAAACTAAACTATTTATGCTTATTTATATGGCCTCTTTGAGTGGTTTTATTGTCAATTGCCCAAGCATATCTCTCTAATAAGACTCTGTTTAATTTACCACATTTTAATCACTTATTTTCTTGTCTTTTTCTTCTATTGTCCTTGAGAGGAGAGATTGTGTTCTTTAAAATCATGCTTGAAACCCTAGTGTCTAGCATGCTTCCTGCTTAATAGGTATGAAATATATCTGTTATTGAGTGGGAATACAGAACTTTCTTAGGAAAGATGAGCAAGAGCAGAAAGGAGATTTTTCCTCACAGCCTCTTCTATGTGGGAGACCATAAGCATTTTATTTTAAGCCTTTTGTCTATAACTGTGAAATGGTGATTTAGGTATCAGGAAGCAGATGGGAAACTTTTTGAGGGGTAGAGGAGTCTAAATTCTGCATCTGTGGTTTCTTTGCATGGATTTGCTCCTACCCCTAGACCTGTGACTGCTAAAAATTATTTCCAGAAGCTGTTGCAGACAAGAGTGTGGTATCTACTTCATCAATTTGGAGGTTGGCCTGCCCAGGTCTCCCAATAGTCCCTTTCCTTATATTCCTTCTCTCTCGACTATCTGTTGCCCATTTCCTCCAACTTTATCCCAATTCCTCATTGTCCAAAGAATCCCAGGAGCATGTTTCATAATTATAGGCATTATTTTACTCAGGATTTATTAACATTTTGTACAGTTATCACCTTTCCCCATTTTTCCATTATGAAATACATTTTTTATCTCATATAATTTTTACCTTTGATAATGAAATGTGTATATTCTCTTTGATAATGGATCTAATGATAATGTGACAGTGTGTGAAGGTCAGTGGGTCTTCCTCTCTCCCAGTTACTCCACATTCTGGCTAGATGCCTCTGTTACTAGTAGCTTAGCCTGCTGTTCCCATGTTTGAGGACTGGTTCTTTTTCCTAGGCTGAGGCAAATAGTTGTAATATTGTCGCCTGGACTGTGTTTTAATACGTGATCTTTGCTGCCTGAATTTTCTTTTTTCTAGACTACCTGATTTTTCTTGACCTGTCGAATTTTATGATTGCTTGATTTGTGGAAATTTATCTCAAGCCCCTGGTTTTGAACCAATGACTCTATTATTTTAAGCCAGGCGTATTGTTTTTTTTAGCCTGTGTCTATTATACTGTGTCTTGCCTCTTATATTCCCTATCTCTAAGTGACTTGACTGACTGGACATTTTGTTAACTGTGGGGAGGAAAAGCATCAACATGACCTGCATATGGCTGGAGAAGAGTAGGGTTAGCCCTTGAGGGTTGAGGGTGAATGTGTAAAGGGTATTAAGGGTGGGAAGATAATGCTAAGTTGGAGAGAAACTTTCAGTGAATTTCACTGATTTCAAATCAAGCTGAATTTGAAGTTCTTGTCTACATGAGTGAACACCAATTTTTAAAAGATTTGAAGGCACACATTTAAAGTGACAGCTTAATGTTAAAATGGGAAGTTATGATTCATACACAGTAGTAAAATTTTGAATAACATGACTTTATTCATTGACACTAACTGCTTTACATTTTCTGGTTTCATTATATTAGTACTGAGAATAAAATCCAGAGAAGTTATAGAGGAGGAAATGACTTTGAATTTTTATTCAATAGTCATTATTTACATCTTTCTACATTTTTTGCAAATTTTAAATTTCAGTAATGATATTGCTATTCAAATTTTCTATTTCTTACAACCATAATCTTCTAGAATAGCCACAAAGGTAGGAGTAAGCTGAAATAAAAAGTCTGTAGGTCAGTGTAAAAGCCTTTCATAAAACCCACAGCTTGATTCGGTAAAGAATCAAGATTGATGTCTCTTTTCTTATGATAGGCCCGGAATCTGTTTGATTTAGTTATATCTATGGCATTTTATTTGTTTTCTCCTGGCAACATACAGTTTTCACTTTTGATCTAGGGGGAAAAAAAGGAGGCTTATAGCTGTAAAAATAGCCCTGTACAGAGTAATAGACCCTAAAGTATAACTGTGCAGAGACAATGAAGAAAGAGATCACTGTTGCTCAGTAGGAATTTCTGCAATGATAGAAGTTTTTCTCTGCACTGCCCAGTACAGTGGTCACTAGCCACAAGTAGCTGATGAACACTGGAAATGTGGCTATTGAACCTGAGAAACTGAAATTTAATTTTAATTTTAATTTAACTAACTTAATCACATGTGGGTAGTAGCTACTATATTAATAGCGGCCTAGTGCAGTATCTACTTCAAGCTTGTCCAAACTGTGGGCCAGGACAGTTTTGAATGCCAACACAAATTCATAAACTTTCTTAAAATATTATGAGATTTTTTTCCTAACTCATCAGCTATCCTTAGCGTTAGCGTATTTTATGTGTGGCCCAAGACAATTCTTCTTCTTCCAATGTGGCCCAGGGAAGCTGAAAGATGAGGCACCCCTGAGCTAAATCATTGTATTAACTTTCTACTGGTATTAACAAAAAAATTACCATGGACCTACTGGCTTAAACAACACAATTTCATTTTAACGAATGAATGAATGAATGATTTTTTTTGGCTCAGGACAATGCAAATTTATTATTTTATAGTTCTGGGAGTCAGAAGTCCAAAATGGGTTTTACTCGGCAAAAAATTAAGTGCCAGTAGAACTGCATTCCTTCTGGAGGCTCTAGGGGAGAATCTGTTCCCTTGCCCCTTCCAGCTTCTGAATGCTGTCTGCATTTTTGGCTTATGGCTCCTTCCTCCATATTTAAAGGCAGCAATGACCAGTCAAGTATTGTCATATTGTGTCACTCTGACGCTCACATTAGAAATCTAGCACTGTTCTCAGTGGGCTAAAATAAAGGTGCCCTCAGGGCTGCTTTCTTTTCTGGAGGATTTAGGAGAGAGTCCATTTTCTTTTCCTTTCTAGCATTTAATGGCTGCCCATATTCCTTAGTTCATGGCCCCCTTCCTCCATCTTCAAAGCCATCAGTGTTGCTTCTCTCTGTCCCCTTCTTCCATACTTCCATCTTCCTTTGCCTCTCTTCCTCTGTCTCTCCTTTACACTTATAAGGATTCTTGTGATTACACTGGGCACACCTTGATAATCCTAGATAGTCTCCTTATTTTAAAGTCAGCTGACTAACAATCTGGTTCCAAGAATTATGATGATATTTTTGCGTGGGCCATTATTCTAAATTTGGAGCCATTTAGTGAAAAGACAAGGTAAGCCATATATATACATATACATGTGTGTATATATACACACATATACGTGTGTGTATATGTATACATATACGTGTATATATGTATTTGTCATATTGTGTCACTCTGACACTCACATTAGAAATCTAGCAGTGTTCTCAGTGGGCTAAAATAAAGGTGTCCTCAGGGCTGCTTTCTTTTCTGGAAGATTTAGGAGGGATATGTATATATTTCACATGTTTTTTGGGCCTATACCTATATTTCATCCAACACAGTATAGGGTCTCAAAATAATTTAAGAATACTAGAAACTTAATTTTAAAAGAGGACTGATATGATATCTGGTCTAATCTTCTATCCCTTGTAGTTTTATTCTCTTCTATAATAGAATCTCTAGTTTATTAAGTTTCTGTCATTAGTTTCCTATGAAGGATACTCCCTACTTAACAACAAAATCAGCTGCATTGTTGTATAGCTATGATTGTTCTAGGTCATCCTATCACCTAGCCTTTACAATCACCACAGAGTAGCGATTTGGTTTCTGACTTTTGGAACAATATCAACCTGCTTTTTTGCAGAGTTGCCTGTCTCAATAAATGGAATTACTACCTACATAGTTGTCTTAGCAAAATCTTGGGAATTCTTCCTTATCACCCACCATTCACCACTGTTGAATATTCTTAATATATAACTCCTAAAATATCTTTCAGATCTGCCTACTTCTTTTAAGTATTTTAGTTTTCAGTTTTAGAATTTAAATTTTTTATAGTGTCATTTTATTTGCTGAGATTCTCATTTGTTTATGAATCAAGACCATATTTTCTTTTTCTGTCATTGTTCTTTATGTATGTTCATTTTTCAGTTTTTAAATTTATCTATATTTAACTCATTTCCATAGCTTTTGAGGTACAAGTGGTTTTGTTTACATGAATAAATTGTACAGTAGTAAAACCTAAGATTCTAGTGTACCTGTCCCTGGACATTGTACCCAATATGTGGTTTTTTTATCCCTCACCCTTCTCCCACCCTCCCCACTTCTGAGTCTCCAAAATCCATTATACCAAGCTGTATGCCTTTACATACCCACAGCTTAGCTCCCACTTATAAGTGAGATCACACAGTATTTGGTTTTCTATTCCTGAGTTACTTCACTTAGAATAATGGCCTCCAGCTCTGCCCAAGTTGCTTCAAAATACATTATTTCATTCCTTTTTATGGCTGAGTTGTATTCCATGGTGTATAAATACCACATTTTCTTTATCCACTTATCTGTTGATGAGCACTTAGGTTGGTTTTATACCTTTACAATTTTGAATTGTGCTGTGATAAACATATGCATGCAAGTGTCTTTTTGATATAATGACTTCTTTTCCTTTGGGAAGATACCTAGTAGTGGAATTGCTGGGTATCTACTTTATTGCATACTAATTTATTCTGAGTACACAATAAATGTGATTGTGTATTGACTTGTGAATGCAAAACCATCTCTGCATCCTTGGGATAAAACCCACTTGATCATGGTGAGTTATCTTTTTGATGTGCTGTTGGATTCAGTTTGCTAGTACTGTGTTGAGGATTTTTGCATTAATGTTCATCAGGAATATTGGTCTGTAGTTTTCTTTTTTTGTTGTGTTCTTTCCTGGTTTGGGTATCATGGTGATACTGGCTTCATAGAATGAGTTAGGGAGGATTCCCTCTTTCTCAATCTTTTGGAATAGTTTCAGTAGGATTGGTACCAATTTTTCTTAGAATGTCTTGTGGAATTCCCCTATAAATCTCTCTGGCCCTGGGCTTTTTCTGTTGTTGTTGGCAATTTAAAAAAATTACTGATTCAATGTTATTGCTTGTTATTTGTTTATTCAGGGTTTCTATTTCTTACTTATTCAAGCTAGGAGCATTGTATGTTTCTAAGAACTTATCCATTTCCTTTAGATTTTCTAGTTTGTGTGCATAGAAGTGCTCATAGTAGTCTGGAATGATTTTTGTATTTCTGTGCTGTTGGCTATAATGTCTCCATTTTTATTTCTAATTGAGCTTATTTGAATCTTCCCTCTTCTGTTTTGTTTATATTTTTAAAGAATCAACTTCTTGGTTTACTGGTTTTTTGGTTTCAATTTCATTTAGCTATGCTCTGATCTTTGTTATTTCTTTTCTTCTGTTATCTTTGGATTTGGTTTGTTCTTGTTTCTCTAGTTCCTTCAGATGTGACATTAGGTTGTTAATTTGTAATCTTTCAGGCTATTTGATGCAAGCATTTAGACCTATAAATTTTCCTCTTAGCACTGCTTTTGCTGTATTCCAAAGTTTTGAAAGCTTGTGTCACTATTATCATTCATTTTGCGGAATTTTTATATTTCCATTTTGATGTCATTTCTACCTCAAAATCATTCAGGAGCTGATTGCTTAACTTCCATGTATTTGTATAGTTTTGAGGGTTCCATTTGGAGCTGATTTCTAGTTTTATTCCATTGTGGTCTGGGAAGATACTTGATATGATTTCAATTTTAAAAAACTTAATGAGATTTGTTTTGTGGCATGTCATATAGTCTATCTTGGAGAATGTTCCATGTGCTAGTGAGAAGGATGTATATTCTGCACTTCTTGGGCAGAATATTCTGTAAATATCTGTTAGGTCAATTTTTTATAGTGTAGATTAAGTCCAGTGTTTCTTTGTTGACTTTCTGCCTCTATGATCTGTCTAGTGCTGTCCGTGGAACATTGAAGTTCCCCACTATTATTGTGTTGCTATCCATCTGTTTTCTTAGGTCTAATGGTAACTGTTTTATGAATGTGGGAGCTCCAGAGTTAAGTGCATATATATTTAGGATTATAATGTCTTCGTGTGACCTTTTTTGCTCCCCCCCTTTTTTCTTTTCTTTGCTTTCTTCTTTTCTTTTTTTTTCTTTTTTTTCTTTTTTTACTATTGTTGCTTTACTCTGTTTTATCTGACATCAGAATAGCTACTCCTGCTTGCGTTTGTCTTCCATTTGCATGGATTAACTTTTTCCACCCCTTTACCTTGAGTTTATTAGAATCCTTACATTTAAGATGATCTCTTGAAGACAGCAGATATTTGGTTGTGATTTTTTTTTTTAAATCCATTCTGCCAATCTGTATCTTTTAAGTGGAGCATTTAGACAATTTACATTCAACATTAATACTGAGATGTATGTAATGTTCAGTCATCATGTTGATTGTTACCTAGATGCTTTGCTTTCTCTATTGTGTGGTTGTTTTATAGGTCTGTATTAGTCTGTTCTCATGCTGCTAATAAAGACATATCTGTGACTGGGTAGTTTATAAAGGGAACAGGTTTGACTCACAGTTCAGCATGGCTGGGGAGGCCTCAGGAAGCTTACAGTCATGGGAGAAGGAAAAGCAAACATGTCCTTCACATGGTGGCAACAAGGAGAAGTGCTGAGGATAATAGGGGAAAGCACCTTATAAAACCATGAGATCTGGTAAGAACTGACTCACTCTCATGAGAACAGCAGCATGGGGGTAACTGCCCCCATGATTCAATTACCTCCCACTGGGTCCCTCTCATGACACATAGGGATTATGGGAACTATAATTCAAGATGAGATTTGTGTGGAGACACAGCCAAACCATAACATTCTGCCTCTGGCCCCTCCCAAATATCATGTCCACATATTTCAAAACACAATCATGCCATCTTAACAGTCCCCCAAAGTCTTAACTCATTCCAACATTAACCCAAAAGTCCAAGTCCAAAGTCTCATCTGGCAATGCAAGTCCCTTCTGTCTATTAGCCTGTAAAATTGAAAGCAAGTTAATTACGTACTAGATACGATGGGGATACAGACATTGGGTAAATACAACTATTCCAGATGGGAGAAATTTACCAAAACAAAGGGGATACAAACCCCATGCAAGTCAGTCTGAAATCTAAAAGGGCAGTCATTAAACCTTAAAGTTCCAAAATGATCTCCTTTGACTCCATGTCTCATATCCAGGTCATGCTGATGCAGAAGGTGGACATCCATGGTCTTGGGCAGCTCCACCCCTGTGGCTTTGCAGGGTACAGTCCCTCTCCGAGCTGCTTCCACAGCTGGTGATGAGTGTCTTTGGCTTTTCTGGGTGCATGATGTAAGCTATTGGTAGATCTAGCATTCTGGTATCTGGAGTATGGTGGCCCTCTTCTCACAGCTCCAGCAGTCAGTGCTCCAGCGGAGCCTCTGTGTGGGGGATCCGACACCACGTTTCCCTTCCATATCTCCCTAGCAGAGGTTCTTCATGAGGGCTCCATTCATGCAGCAAACTTCTGCCTGGATATCCAGGTGTTTCCATACACCCTCTGAAATCTAGACAGAAGTTCCCAAACCTCAATTCTTGACTTTGGTGCACCTGCAGGCCCAACACCATGTGTAAGCCACCGGGGCTTGGTCCTTGCACCCTCTGAAGCAACAGCCTGGCTGTACTTAGGCTCCTTTTAGCCATAGCTGGAGCTGAAGCAGCTGGGATGCAGGGCATCATGGCTTTAGGCTGCATAGAGTGTGGGGGCCCTGTGCATGGCCCACAGAATCCTTTTACCCTCCTAGGCCTCTGAGCCTGTAATGGTAGGGGCTGCCATGAAGGTCTCTGACATGCCCTGGAGACATTTTTCCCGTTGTCTTGATGATTGACATTTGGCTCCTTGTTACTTATGCAAGTTTCTGTAGCTGGCTTGAATTTCTCATACAATTTTTTTTTTTTTTTTTACCATTTCATCATCAGGCTGTAAATTTTCCAAACTTTTATGCTCTGCTTCCTCTTGATTGCTTTGCCCCTTAGAAATTTTTTTCTGCCAGATACCCTAGATCATCTCTCTCAAATTCAAAGTTACGAAGATCTCTGGGGCAGGGGCAAAATGCCACCAGTCTCTTTCTGTACCAAGAGTCACCATTACTCCAGTTCCCAACAAGTTCTTCATCTTCATCTGAGACCACCTCAGCCTGCACTTCATTGTTTATATCAGCATTTTGGTCAAAGCCATTCAACAAGACTCTAAGAGGTTCCAAACTTTTCCACATCTTCCTGTCTTCTAAGCCCTCCAAATCTCTAGGAAGTTTTAAACTTTTCCACATTTTCCTGCCTTCTTCTGAGCTCTCTAAACTGTTTCAACCTCTGCCTGTTACCTAGTTCCAAAGTCACTTCCACATTTTCAGGTATCTTTACAGCAGTGCCTCACTTGGTTACCAATTTACTGTATTAGTCTATTCTTGCACTGCTAATAAAGACATACCCAAGACTGGGTAATTTATAAAGGAAAGAAATTTAATTGAGTCACAGTTCAGTGTGGCTGGGGAGGCCTCAGGAAACTTATAGTCAAGGCAAAAAGGGAAGAAAACACATCCTTCTTCACATGGTGGCAGCAAGGAGAAGTGCAGGGTGAAGTGGGGAAAAGTGCCTTATAAAACCATCAGATCTTGTGAGAACTCACTCACTATCATGAGAACAGAAGCATGGGGGTAACTGCCCCCATGATTGAAATACCTCCCACCAGGTCCCTTCCACAGTGCGTGGGGATTATGGGAACGACGACTCAAGATGAGATTTTGGTGGGGACACAGCCAAGTCATACCAAGGTTTTATGCTTTCAAGGGGTCTATTCTGGAGCATATTGACCTATTGTTTCAAGATTTAGAACTCCTTTTATCATTTGTTGTAGGGCTGGTGTGGTAGTGACAAACTCCTTCTGCATGTGGTTGTTTGAAAAAAACTATTTCTCCTTAATTTATGAAACTTAGTTTTGCTGGATACAAAATTCTTGGTTGATAGTTATTCTTTTTAAGAGGCTAAAGATAGGACACCAACTCCTTCTGGCTTATAAGGTTTCTGCTGAGAAGTCTCTTCTTAGTCTGATAGGTTTTCCTTTATAAGTTTTCTGATACTGTTGTCTCACTGCTCTTAGAATTCTTTCCTTCATGTCTACTTCCGAAGTCTGTTGACCATATGCCTTGGTCATGCCCTTTTTTCAGTGACTCCCTTAGGAGTTCTTTGAGATTCTTGTATTTGTATACCCAAATCTCTAGCAAGGCCAAGGAACTGTTCCTCAATTATTCCATCAAATAAGTTTTCCAAACTTTTTGCTTTCTCTTCTCCCTTAGGAACACCAATGATTCTTAGGTTTGGCCATTTTACATAATCCCATACTTCCTGGAGACTTGGTTTATTTCTTTTAATTCTTTTTTATTTCTATTTTTGTCTGATTGGGTTAATTCAAAAGCCTTGTCTTCAAGCTCTAAAATTCTTCTACTTGGTCTATTCTACTTTTTAAATTTTTCTCTGCATTTTGTAATTCCCAAAATGTGTCTTTAATTTCCAGAAGCTTTGATTGGTTTTCATTTAAAATATCTATTTCTTTAGAGAATTTTTCATTCACATCCTGATATTTTAAATAAAAAATTTGTTGGTTTTTATCTTTCTCTTATATCTCCTCAAGTAGCTTAATAATCAACCTTTTGATTTATTTATCTGGTATTTCAAAGATTACTTCTTGGTTTGGATTCATTGCTGGAGAGCTACTGTGACCTTTTGGAGGCTGTTGTAGAACCCTGTTTCACATTTCCAGAATCATTTTCTGGTTTCTTCTCTTTTGGATAGATTATTTTTTCTAATTATTCTTGAATTTATTTTTGATTCTACTGTGTTTTCTTTTATTTCCCTCTTGATGATGTGACTTTAGTATTTACAGTTTATTCTAGCCTAATTAAGCTCTTGGTGCTTTCAGGGGTGAAGATTCTGTATGAAATTCTTTGGTTATAGATAGTCTTTGTATTATGACTTTCTCAGATGCTGATTTTAGTAGCAATGTGTTCAGTGTGTGAGTAGGTTCACAGTCTCTTGTGGGGTTGAAATGGCAGAGGTCTCTTGAAGCTTATCTTATTCCCCAGTGATGTGCACTTTTTAATTTATTTTTTCCCCAGTATTTTGCTTACTGGGTTGAAGAGTTCAGGCTTCAGGCCAGTAGGGGAGGTGTCTGTGAGTAAAAAACCAGTGTGGCCAAAGCAGGTGGGTAAATGCAATACCCAATGGTGGGCAGAGGTCCTAGCCTTGATAGAGGAGGCTGGGGGAGCTCTCAGTGAAACACAGGTCTCTGCAGGGGAAATTTAGGGAGCCACATTAGCTCCCCAGCCAGGCCAGCAGGGAAGCAGTCTACCTCCCAGTCATACTCCTGACCCAGTGTTCTAACTATTCACATCAGACAGGTGCCTGTTTCCATCTCCAAGAATGTTGATTCTCTAAGTAGATAGGGATTGTGACTCTACTCCTTGTGCAAGCCTGAACCTAGAGGGCACTCCTCCTGTGAGGAAGGAGTTACCCTGAAGCATTTCAGAAAGCCTGTCTACAGGTGTACCCACACGAAGCTCCCATGAAAGAAGCCCCAGCTGTATCTGCAGTGGTGGATGAGGGGGAGAAGAAGTCCCATTCTCCAAGACCCTTCATGAGTACCAGGGCTGCCCGATTATTGGGTAAAACTGCAGACTTTCCCTGTGGAGCACAGCACTTCACCTGTGCCTCTGCTGAAAGAAACTTCCCACAAGCAGAAAGTTCTGGGACTCAAGACGTGCCATCTGGATTCTTTTGTCCCATGGGGTGCTCCCTTGATGTGGTACAGTCCCCCTTTCTGCAGGAGTAGGAGTCCCTGAGGGCGAGACTACTGTGAACGATGCTGCTCCTCTTAGTTTAGCCACCCAGTGGGGCTGCCACACTCCAAGCTGGTGCTAGGGAATGTCTGCAAGGATTCCGGTGATGTGAACTGTCCTCAAGTCTCCCAGCAGCAGGTACCAGTACTAGCTCTGATGCAGGTGGCAGGGGAGTGACATAGACTGTGAGATTCTTTGGGTATACATAGCCTTAGTATGTTGGCTTTCTCAAATGTTGGCTGTAGTTGTAATGAACTGGTCATATGGACAGACCAGGACCTTCTCATTAGCTAGGGTGATGCGGGCAATGGTGAAAGCTGAGGTCATGCACAAGCTTTCTCTGACCTGGGCGCTGTGTCATTTTAACTGCAGATGGTGTAATGGACTCTGTTGGTTGGCCCCTAGTAGGTGGTGGCACTTGCAAAAGAGTGCCAGTTTTGGTGGTAGCAGTGGATTTTTTTTTTGTTTGTTTCCATGAGGAAATATACAGATTTATTTTTTATTTATTTTTAAATTTTAAATTTTTATTTTAATAGGTATTTAGGGAACAGGTAGTGTTTGGTTACATGGATACATTCTTCAGTGGTGATGTCTGAGATTTCGGTGCATCCATCACCCAAACAGTATACACTACTACACTGAATGTGTATTCTTATTTCTCATCCCACTTCCACCCTTTCCTTGGAGTTCCCAAAGTCCACTATATCATTCTTAGGACTTTGCATCCTCATAGTTTTGCTCCCACTTATAAGTGAGAACATACGGTGTTTGCTTTTTTATTCCTGAGTTACTTCACTTAGAATAATGGTCTCCAGCCAGGTGCAGTGGCTCATGCTTGTAATCCCAGCACTTTGGGAGGCTGATATGGGTGGATCACATGAGGTCAGGAGTTTGAGACCAGCCTGGCCAACATGGTGAAACCCCATCTCTACTAAAAATACGAAATTAGCTGGGTGTGTTGGCATGCACCTGCAATCCCAGCTACTCGGGACTCTGAGGCAGGATAATTGCTTGAACCCAGGAGGCAGAAGTTGCAGTGAGCCAAGATCACGCCATTGTACTCCAGCCTGGGCAAAAAAGAGCAAAACTCCGTCACACGCATGTGCGCGCGTGCACGCGCGCACACACACACACACACAGACACACACAAAAGAATAATGATCTTCAATTCCATCCATATTGCTGTGAATGTCATTATTCCGTTCCTTTTTATGGCTGAGCAGAATTCCATGATATATATCTATATCATGGAATATATATATATCACATTTTCTTTATCCACTCATTGATTAATGGGCATTGGGGCTGTTCCATATTTTTGCAGTTGTGAATTGTGCTGCCATAAACATGTGTGTGCATGTATCTTTTTCATATAATGACTTCTTTTTCTTTGAGCCAGTAGTGGGATTGCTGGATCAAATGCTAGATCTACTTTTAGTTCTTTAAGGAATCTCCACACTGTTTTCCATAGTGGTTGTACTAGTTTACATTCCCATCAGCAGTATAAAATTGCTCCTTTTTCACCACATCCATGTCAGCATCTATTATTTTTTGATTATGACCCTTCTTGCAGGAGTAAGCTGTAATGGCATTGTGGTTTTGATTTACATTTTTCTGATCATTAGTGATGTTGAGCATTTTTTTCATGTGTTTGCTGGCCATTTGTATATCTTCTTTTGAGAATTGTCTATTCATGTCCTTAGCCCACTTTTTGATAGGATTTTCTGTTTTTTGTTTTGTTTTGTTTTTGTTGTTGTTTTCCTACTGATTTGTTTGAGTTCCTTGTAGATTCCAGATATTTTCCTTTGTTGGGAGTATAGATTGTGAAAATTTTCTCCCACTCTGTGGGATGTTTGTTTACTCTGCTGAGTATTTCTTTTGTTGTGCAGAAGCTTTTTAGTTTAATTAAGTCTCATCTATTTATCTTTGTTTTTGTTGAATTTGCGTTCTTGGTTGTGAAGTTTTTGCCTAGGCCAATGTCTAGAAGGGTTTTTGCAGTGTTATCTTCTAGAATTTTTATAGTTTCAGGTCTTAGATTTAAGTCTTTGATCCATCTTGAGTTGATTTTTGTATAAGGTGAGAGCTGAGGATCCAGTTTCATTCTTCTACATGTGGCTAACCAATTATCGCAGTATCATTTGTTGAATAGGGCATCCTTTCCCCCCTTTATATTTTTGTTTGCTTTGTCAAAGATCACTTAGCTGTAAGTATTTGGCTTTATTTCTGGGTTCTCTATTATGTTCCACTGGTCTATGTGCCTATTTTTATACCAGTACCATGCTGTTTTGATGACTATGGTCTTATAGTATAGTCTGAAGCTGGGTAATGTGATGCCTCAAGAACAGTGTGATATGTTCTTTTTGCTTAGCCTTGCTTTGTGGCCTCTATTTTGGTCTCATATAAATTTTAGAATTTTTTTTTCTAGTTTTGTGAAGAATGATGATAGTATTTTTCTTTGCCTTGTGTTACCCAGGGGAGGTACTCAGACAATGGATTGGGCCATAGAGCTCCCAAAAAGTTCCATTATTTGTGTTAAGTTACTAGGACACATGGAAGGGCAAAGCCAAGTCAGGGGCGCTGGGTCAGGCAAGTATGTGTTCTGGTTCTCCATATGTGGGCACAAGCAGTGGCTCCAGAGGGGATTGTAGGGCAGTTCTCTAGCTGCTGGGGTAATGTTCCAGGGAGAAGCACAGCTGCCTCTGTTGTACAGAAGAGTCTTCATGGGGAGTGGGGAGTAGCAGGTGGCAGTAAGCCCCACTTAGCTCCTATGCACTTGGCAAGGCTATTCTCACACTTGCAGTGTTCCACTAGCAGCAGCTAGCTAGTTTCCAGGCAGTCTGCACTCAGAACTCGAAACTGCCCCAGGCCATAAGCTTTCTCCATGGAGACAGAAACCACTGTGCCCAGGCCATGCCCCTCCCAGCCTGCCCTAGAAGCAGGGGCACACTGCTTCTGTGCTTGTGGCTGCAGCCCACTTCTCACTCACCCCTCAGTTCTGGCCAAGGGAGTTCATCCCTACTTGAGATTATATTGTGAATCTTTTTTATTTATTTGTTTATATTTTATTATTTTTTTTATTATAGTTTATGTTCTAGGGTACATGTGCACAACATGCAGGTTTGTTACATATGTATACATGTGCCACATTGGTGTGCTGCACCCATTAACTCGTCATTTACATTAGGTTTATCTCCTAATGCTATCCCTCCTCCCTCCCCCTACCCCACAAAAGGCCCCGGTGTGTGATGTTCCCCTTCCTGTGTCCAAGTGTTCTCATGGTTCAATTCCCACCTATGAGTGAGAACATGTGGTGTTTGGTTTTCTGTTCTTGCAATAGTTTGCTGAGAATGATGGTTTCCAGCTGCATCCATGTCCCTACAAAGGACATGAACTCATTTTTTTTATAGTTGCATAGTATTCCATGGTGTATATGTGCCACATTTTCTTAATCCAGTCTGTCATTGATAGACATTGGGGTTGGTTCCAAGTCTTTGCTAGTGTGAATAGTGCTGCAATAAACATACATGTGCATGTGTCTTTATAGCAGCATGATTTAATAATCCTTTGGGTATATACCCAGGAATGGGATGGCTGGGTCAAATGGTATTTCTAGTTCTAGATCCTTGAGGAATCGCCACACTGTTTTCCACAATGGCTGAAGTAGTTTACAGTCCCACCAACAGTGTAAAAGTGTTCCTATTTCTCCACATCCTCTCCAGCACTTGTTGTTTCCTGACTTTTTAATGATCACCATTCTAACTGTTGTGAGATGGTATCTCATTGTGGTTTTGATTTGCATTTCTCTGATGGCGAGTGATGATGAGCATATTTTCATGTGTCTGTTGGCTGCATAAATGTCTTCTTTTGAGAAGTGTCAGTTCATATCCTTTGCCCACTTTTTGATGGGGTTGTTTGTTTTTTTCTTGTAAATTTGTTTGAGTTCTTTGTAGGTTATGAATATTAGCCCTTTCTCAGATGAATAGATTGCAAAAATGTTCTCCCATTCTGTAGATTGCCTGTTCACTCTGATGGTAGTTTCTTTTGCTGTGCAGAAGCTCTTTAGTTTAATCAGATCCCATTTGTCAATTTTGGCTTTTGTCGCCATTGCTTTTTGTGTTTTAGACATGAAGTCCTTGCCCATGCCTATGTCCTGAATGGTATTGCCTAGGTTTTCTTCTAGGGTTTTTATGGGTTTAGATCTAACATTTAAGTCTCTAATTCATCTTGAATTAATTTTCGTATAAGGTGTAAGGAAGGGATCCAGTTTCAGCTTTCTACTTATGGCTAGCCAGTTTTCCCAGCACCATTTATTAAATAGGGAATCCTTTCCCCATTTCTTGTTTTTTTGTCAGGTTTGTCAAAGATCAGATGTTGTAGATGTGTGGTATTATTTCTGAGGGCTCTGTTCCGTTCCATTGGTCTATATCTCTGTTTTGGTACCAGTACCATGCTGTTTTGATTACTGTAGCCTTGTAGTATAGTTTGAAGTCAGGTAGCGTGATGCCTCTAGCTTTGTTCTTTTGGCTTAGGATGGTCTTGGCAATGCGGACTCTTTTTTAGTTCCATATGAACTTTAAAGTAGTTTTTCCAATTCTGTGAAGAAAGTAATTGGTAGCTTGATGGGGATGGCATTGAATCTATAAATTACCTTGGGTGGTATGGCCATTTTCACGATATCAATTCTTCCTATCCATGAGGATGGAATGTTCGTCCATTTGTTTGCATCCTCTTTTATTTCATTGATCAGTGGTTTGTAGTTCTCCTTGAAGAGGTCCTTCACATCCCTTGTAAGTCGACCCCACAGAAATACAAACTACCATCAGAGAATACTATAAACATCTCTATGCAAATAAACTAGAAAGCCTAGAAGAAATGGATAAATTCCTGGACACGTACAGTCTCCCAAGACTAAACCAGGAAGAAGTTGAATCTCTCAATAGACCAATAACAGGCTCTGAAATTGAGGCAATAATTAATAGCCTACTAACCAAAAAAAGTCCAGGACCAGACGGAATTACAGCCGAATTCTACCAGAGGTACAAGGACGAGCTGGTACCATTCCTTCTGAAACTATTCCAATCAATAGAAAAAGAGGGAATCCTCCCTAACTCATTTTATGAGGCCAGCATCATCCTGATAGGAAAGCCTGACAGAGAAACAACAAAAAAAAGAGAATTTTAGACCAATATCCCTGCTGAACATCGATGCAAAAATCCTCAATAAAATACTGGCAAACCGAATCCAACAGCACATCAAAAAGCTTATCCACCATGATCAAGTGGGCTTCATCCCTGGGATGCAAGGCTGGTTCAACATATGCAAATCAATAAACATAATCCAGCATATAAACAGAACCAAAGACAAAAAACATATGATTATCTCAATAGATGCAGAAAAGGCCTTTGAGAAAATTCAGCCCTTTAGGCTAAAAACTCTCAATAAATTTGGTATTGATGGAATGTATCTCAAAATAATAAGAGCTATTTATGACAAACCCACAGCCAATATCATGCTGAATGAGCAAAAACTGGAAGCATTCCCCTTGAAAACTGGCACAAGACAGGGCTGCCCTCTCTCACCACTCCTATTCAAATAGTGTTGGAAGTTCTGGCCAGGACAATCAGGCAGAGACTAAACCAGGAAGAAGTTGAATCTCTGAATAGACCAATAACAGGCTCTGAAATTGAGGCAATAATTAATAGCCTACCAACCAAAAAAGTCCAGGACCAGACAGATTCACAGCCGAATTCTACCAGAGGTGCAAAGAGGAGCTGGTACCACTCCTTCTGATACTATTCCATCAATAGAAAAACACAAATCTCTTGTCATTCTCCTCTTTGAAACCCTTATTAGGCACTCCTTAATCCTTAGGATAAAGTTCAGTCTCTTTAAAGTAGCTCACAGGCCTCCCTCTGTGATCTTTCTTCTAGCTCCCTCTCCAGCCTTGGCTTTCCCTCTCCACCTTGAACCTTTGTGCATGTCATGCTAATCTTTTCCAGTCTGTCATATGTGCAGTGGTTTTACTTGCCTCCTTGCCTTTGCATATTTATTTTTCTTTTTCTGGAATTCCTACTCTGTCTCCCCACTTTACTTGGCTAACTCTTGCTAATCCTTTAGGTTGCAGCACAGATTTAACTTTTTCTGGTAGGCCTATACCAGGAGACAGCCCCCGTTTTATGTTTCATACACTACCCTGGTGTCATTATTAACAGTTCTTTTTTTCTTTTCCTTACTTCCACAAGAAATAAGCTCTGTAAAGGCAGGGATTTTATCTGTTTTGTCCAGTGCTATATTCATGTGGTTAGTACAATGCATGGTTCACAAGTAGGTATTCCATTAATATTTATTTATTGAATGAATAAAGAGATATAGTGTTTATTCCCTTTTTCATATGATTGCTCTTTAAATATACAGGATAATTCTTGTGGATTCCGGAAGTCTTTATTTTTGAGGCTACACATTCAGAGATCATAAAGGAAAGGTTTAAATATCGATAGCAGGAGTGGGCAAACTATGACCCTGGAACCAGATCTGGCCTGCTCTCTACTTTTGTAGATAAGGGTTTTATTGAAATATAACTATGCCAGTTTTTTTTTTTTCCACATATTATCTATCTATGGCTGCTTTTGAACTACCATGACAGAATTACATAGTTAGGATAGAGACATATGACCTGTGAAGCCTAAAATATTTACTTTCTGGTCCTTTACAGAAAAAGTTTGCTGACCACTGGTCTATGTGAAGTTTTCCATGCGTCCTCAATTTATTTAAATGAAGAAGCATAGGAAAGTATGCTAGAGTATATGTTGTAGGTGATATACTAAGCTAGTCTGAGGTCAGCAACTAACCTTAAAATCTTAGTGGCTTAACACAACACAGATTTATTTCTCTCTCATGCAAATTTCTTTGATGCTTGGACAATTTTCCAGGGTACTCCTCTCCATATAGTGACTTAGAGTCCAGGCAGCTTCCATTTTGTGTTCCATCAAAGCATCTATTTTCTTGATTGCCCTGGCACAGGAAGAAGAAGCTAGAGGGCCTGCAATTCTTGGGACTGAAAGTGACACATAGCAGTTCTTCTCACAGCTCATTGGCCAGAAGTAGTCATATAGCCCTGCCCAGTGGAAGTGGGTTGGAAAGTAAGGAAGGACATATAGATATTTAATGAGCAATGAGCATCTCTGCCATAGAAAGATTGCCTTAAAATGAGTAAATGCTTGTTTTTGGGGGGAAGTTTTTCAACTTAACATTTTCAACTTTAGTTATCTTGAAAATGCAATCCTTCCAAGGAACACATTATAATTATGTTTTTATTTTACATATACCATACCCTGAATAGTAAAATATTATCAAAAGTAAATAGAACAAGGATTTTTTTCTTAAAAAATTGGATCTACTGGTTTTTAAAAATTGGATTTTATTTAAAAAATATTCACTGACACAATTTTCTAAGAATATATCTGTCAAGCAAATTAAATAAAATACAGTAATGGTTGAAATAGCCTGTAGAATCTCCCTGACACAAGGGGATCCTTTTATAAACACTTACATGGAGACTGAAAATGTATCCTACTAATGGAGTATTATTATTTGGAGTGGTGGTTTTTCACTACTCCCTCCACCTGTTTGGTTTGTTTTATGTGATAGAACCCTTTCAACAAATGAAATCTTAGGAGGGAGCCCAATTTATAAAACACACAAAAAGGAGCTATTGTGTCTGAAGAAGGCTTTCTTTGGATTCTGTCTACTCAATCTCTCTTTTATTACCCTCATCTTTCCCTCCCTAAATGGCTACCTTTTTAGTATCCTTGAGGACTGAAAACCACTGCTTTAAGCATCTATAGGACAGAATTTCGACCTATAAAACCACAGATTTTAGAACTCAAAGGGAGTTTAGAGACCATGTGCTCTAATTTTACTATGATTTAGTAAATGTTGGTTAGCAACTCTGGTGCTGCAGGACAACAACCAACTTGTGTGCCAGATTTTCTAAAAAACTAGGGGCATCTCAAACAAAGCTAACTCTAAAGCGACTATTTATTCCCAAGAGACTTCTTATATTGGAAGACTATCAATTTACATCAAACTAGATTCCAAAGGGCATTTTCAGGATGTGTACTTTTCATTTTAATATAATATAATTTTTAATATATAAGTACCCAAGAACCTATCCTAAACAAAATCTGGGATCTTGACAGTGATCTACCTTTATGCTTTACTAACCTATCTCTCTGCCTACCCCTATTTGAACTAAGCATCATTCTGAACCCTATGTTTCTATTTGCTTGCTTTTCTTTTTATATAGTTTTATTGCATCTGTATGCATTCTCTCTCTCTCTTTCTCTCTCTCTCTCTTTCTCTCTCTCCCCCCACCCCCTTGCTGTTTTTAACTAAAAAATAGGGGATCATGTTGTTTATAATCTTTTGAAGTTCATTTTTAAAATTCAGTATTATACTGCTCAGAATCATCCATATTGTTGCATGTTATAGTCATTCATACCTTTTGACTGCTCTGTAATATTAGATATGTGAATATAACAGCTTGCTATGGCTTGAATATTTGTTCTCTCCAAAACTCATATTGAAATTTAATCCCCAATGTCATGGTATTTAGAGATGGGGCCTTTAAGAGGTGATTTGCAGTAGTATTTCTATGCATAACATTCAAGCTGAGAGCCAAGTCAAGAATGCAGTCCCATTTAGAGTAGACACACACACACACACACACACACACCCCTCTAGGAATACATCTAACAAAGGAGGTAAAAGATTTCTATAAGGAGAACCACAAAACACTGCTGAAAGAAATCATAGATGACATAAGCAAATGAAAAAGCATTCCATACTCATGAATTGGAAGAATCAATATCATTAAAATGTCCATACTGGCCTCAAGAAACCTATGGATTCAACATTATTCCTATCAAACTACCTGTGTCATTTCTCACAGAATTAGAAAAAACAATCCTAAAATTCATATGGAACCAGAAAGGAGCCTGAATGAACAAAGCAATCTTAAGTAAAAAGAATGAAGCCAGAGGCATTGCATTATCCAACTTGTTTATACTGTAAGGCTACAGGTAGTGGTACAAAAACAGACACATACACCAATGAAACAGAGTAGAAATCCCAGAAATAAAGCTGCACAACTACAACCATCTGATCTTTGAGAAAGTCAACAAAAATAAGCAATGGGGAAAGAACTTTCTATTAGAGAAGTGGGGCTGGGATAACTGGTTAGCCATATGCAGAGAATGAAACTGGATCCCTGCCTTTCACCACATACAAAAATTAACCAAAAATGGATTAAAGACTTAAATATAAGGCCTCAAGCTGTAAAAATCTTAGAAGAAAACCTAGGATGTACCATTTTGGACATTGGCTTTGGCAAATAATTTATGGCTAAGTCCTCAAAAACAATCGCAACAAAAACAAAAATTGACAAGTGGTACCTAGCTAAACTAAAGAGCTTCTGCATAGCCAAATAAATTATCAACAGATTAAATAGACAACCTACAGAAAGGGAGAAAATATTTATAAACTATGTATCCAACAGAAGTCTAATATCCAGATTCTATAAGGAACTTAAACAATTCAACAAGCCAAAAACTAATCACTTATCAAAAGAAGACAGACAAGTGGCCAATAAACATATGAAAGAAATGCTCAACATAATTAATCATCAGAGAAATGCAAATCAAAACCACAATGAGACACCATCTCACACCTGTCAGAATGGCCATTATTGAAAGCCAAAAAATAACAGATGATGGTGAGGCTGAGGAGAAAAGGGAATGCTTATATGCTGGTGGTGGAAATGTAAATTAGTTCAGCCACTGTGGAAAGCAGTTTGGAAATTTCCCAAAGAACTTAAAAACAGAACTGCCATTCAACCCAGCAATCCCATTATTTGGTATATACCTAAAAGAAAATAAATGATTTTACCAAAAAGACACATACACTCATATGTTCACCATAGCACTATTCACAATAGCAAAGACATGGAATCAACCTAGATGCCCATCAATGGTGGATTGGATAAAGAAAATGTGGTACATGAACATCATGGAATACTACACAGCCATAAAAAAGAATGAAATTGTGTTATTTGGAGCAACATGGATGCAGCTGGAGGCCATTATCCTAAGTGAATTGACACAGGAACAGAAAACCAAATACCACATGTTCTCACTTATAAGTAGGAACTAAACATTTGGTACACATGGACATAAAGATGGGAACAATAGATGCTGGGGACTAGTAAAGTGGGTAAAGAGGGAGGGGGTCAAGGGGTGAAAAATTATCTGTTGGGTACTCTTCTCACTGCCTGGGTAATGGGATCATTCATACCCCAAACCCATGTAACAAACCCACACATGTGCCCTCTGAATCTAAATAAAAGAAGAAATTATAAAAAAAGAAGTGATTGGGTCATGAGGGTTCTGTGCTCATTAATGGATTAACTCATTAATGAATTAATGGATTAATGGTATAACAGATTAATTGCTTATCATGTGTATTAGTCTATTCTTGCACTGCTATAAAGAAATAACTGAAACTGGGTAATTTATAAAGAAAAGAGGTTTAATTGGCTTATGGTTCTGAAGGTTCTACAGGAAGCATGATGCTGACATCTGCTTGGCTTCTGAGGAGGCCTCAGGAAACTTACAATCATGGTGGAAGGCAAACAGCGAGCAGACATGTTACATGGCAGGAACAGGAGCAAGAGAGTGAGGGGTAGGTGCTACACACTTTTAAATGACCCATGAGAACTCACTCACTGTCTCAAGGACAGTACCAAGGGAGATGGTGCTAAACCATTCACAAGAAATCCGCCTCCATGATCCAATCACCTTCCACCAGGCCCTACCTCCAACACTAGTGATTACAATTGAACATGAGATTGGATGTGGACACAGATCCAAACCACATCATCATGGGAGTGGGACTGGTGGCTTTTTAAGAAGAGGAAGGGAGACCTGAGCAAACACTTTCGACCCCCAGAGAGTCCACACCAGCAAGAAGGCCCTCACAAGATGTGACCTCTTGACCTTGGACTTCTCAGCCTCCAGAACTGTAAGAAGTACCTTTATTTTCTTTATAAATTACCCGGTTTCAGATTTTCTGTTCTAAGCATCAGCAAATGGACTAGTACATAGTTTATTCATCCTCTTTTCTGTTGATGGGAAATTGGGTTATTTCTAGGTTATTGCTGTTGAGTACAGTGATGGCCATGAATATTCTTGTGCATATCTCTTTTTGTACATGTGCAAGAGGTTCTTCTGGGTATGCACTTAGTGACTAAATTGCTGCGTCATAGAGTATGTGAGTTTTACACTTTAGGGAGTAATACCAAATTGTTTTCTATCCCTTTAGCCAATATATAACGGAAGCAACAGCATGTTTTTCTTTTTTTATGAAAGAGCAAGCAATTATTTAGTCCTGTCCCTGCAATTCCCATTTTGTTTTCTCTGGGACCTACATTAAAACACATCTGAGGGTGTCTCACTTTGAAAACAGGTGTGTTCAATCATCTACCTTCACCTTAGGCCATCCTCAGTCGAGTTAGCAGTTCTTGCTCCTGACGTAAGGTATAAAAATAATCTCAGGACCACTTCAGGTTTTATCTCATCTCACTGCTATGTTCTGTGGCAGTACCGCCTTGATTTTCCTAGCTGCTTTAGTCTTTATAATTCTTTTACATCTCACCTAGCTTTCTGGCTTTAAGATCCCTAGCTTGCACCTACATGTTGAGGAAAGATAACTCTTAGGCCTCACTGACTTCCAGATTCCTGATATTTTTTTTTCTCGCCTTTGGCAGCTGAGAGCTCCTTAAACCATGGGTAACATACTCAAATGCTTATATAGGCCAGGATGGGAGCACTAATGAGTGAGCCAGGATTCCAGGATTAATATAACACTCTCAGGAGCAGTGGGACTGTGGTGGCCTGATGATGGGGGTAGCTTCTCCTTATGGGGTTGTTTCCAGGTCTTCTGATTTTTCCAGAGAAAAATAGTTATCTAGATTTTTAAGTGAAATCTCTTGACCTTTGAGTGTCAACAATAGATTTAATATTTAGAAACACTGTACAGGCCAAATGAAATATTTCTGTTCTGACTTCAGCCCGTAGGTTGCCCATTGGTGAACTTTGCCTCAAACTTTGGCTTATCTGCCTTTTGCTTTGGCCATTGCCTCATCTGCCTGTTCCTGCCACGGTGTGTCCCTCTCTCTGGAGGACGCTTCATTATGACCTCTCTCAAGTTAACCTTGACTTCCAAGTGACCTGATACTGAGAGCAGGCAGGGCAATGTCTGATTACTTAGTCTTTGTCTCACTGCTTGCCTTAAATGCTTCTATCAAATGCTGGTGCTTGGACACCTGACTTGTTTTGGTAATTTTTAGAAGAAAATGTTATATGGAGTTATATATTTTTTAACTTGAAATAGTATGACAAGAGGCCAGGATTTTATTATTTAATGGCTCTCAAACTTAGTTGCAGTTTTAGGGCTTCTCTGCTTGATCCTGCTCTGGCGTTAATCAGGTGGCCCTGACTTGACTAGATGCTGGATTTGTCCCTACTCTTGTCCTAATGGATTGGTGAACTAAAACAGCAGTTTTTTGATGTAGGAAAATAAGGTCTTTGACTTTCTCCTATCTTAGAAACGGTCACAATATTTTGATTTGGGATTCTAGGCTTTTGAGCATTTGAGAATAACCTTCTCAAAACAGAAAACCTTTGCTTTCCTTGCAATTATTTGGCACATTCTAAGGGTGGATATGGTCAGTATCAAGTTGGGAAATAAAGAAAGTGCTTCATAAATCACACAACTTTTTCTGTTGCTGAGTCAGTATCAGACACAGATATTTTCTGAGTCAAACCTGCTGTTCTGTCAGGTGGGAGATTATGGATAAGGTCTGAGATTGAGTGGAGTTTATTAGAGCAAGATGCTAATGAGCACAGGGTCGTGGGCTTGATCCCCATACAAGTCGATTAGCTTAAACCATAAAGGGACTCCTGGCTCATCCACCCTGGCAAATATGTGGTCACAGGCCCAAGGAAGATTAGGTTAGAGAGTGAGAAAAATCCTTCATCATCAAGAGGAAAAAAAAAAAACAAACCCTCAAAGCACATGTCCTATTGGATATAGCAAGTGATATCATCTGCGGTTGTAGTCAGTGCCTGTATTACTTATATGTAGGGAGAAGATCTGCATGCCATTAAATCTCCCAGAATATATAATTTAGGGCACATGAGGTTAAATAACCAACGGGAACTATAGTGGCATCCGAAAACTCTTACAAGAAAGGAGAAGTCTTATAGCTAACTGAGATGGGGTGGAACCTCTATGGCCACGGTAGAACTCTGTGACTATGCTAAAGAGCTCTTGTGCAATTAATTCCCTGTTGGATGTGAAGCTATGCACATATACCCTAAGACAATGTTGTCTTCTACTGGAGGATGGATAAAAGGGCAGAAAGGATTGTGTGAATGCCTAGGATTGTAGCCACTTGTCCTATGGCTGCCTTATTCACTCTGTATATTTGCACACCCTGGTTTCACATTATCCGAGTGTTTTACTGTGGAAAGAGGTTTTCCTATCTTCATTATAAGAAGGACAGTATTTTCTAGCCATATCCATTTTTCAAGGATGATCTATTTAAAAATTGTTTTTCTCAATGAAAAATTTCAAATGATCAGAATAGAATAATGAATGTCCATATACACATTATCTGGATTTAACAATTGTCAACATTTTGCCATATTTGCTTCATTATTTTGTGGGGTTTTTTTTGCTAGTGTTATCTCACCTTTACATATTTTTCTTAAAAATGACAATTTTCTGCATAACTGTAATACTATTATCGCTCCCATTAAAATGAACTATATAATTGCTTAATGTCCTCTAATATTGCAAATCCAAATTGCTCAATTGTCCCCAAATTGTCTTTTGCAGACAGTTTGTTCAGTCAGAATCTAATCAAGGATAGTGAATTTCGTGTGTGTGTGTGTGTGTTTGTGTGAGCATGTGAAATGGAGTTGTGAAAGAGACAAGCCAGTTGGTCTGTACAATGTCTCATCTTTTATATTTGTCTGAGTTTTCAGGATGAGTTTTGATGATTTGTATTTGGTTTTGAAAATGGGCTTGGGTCTGGAGATTGGCAGTGGCCAGGAGACCCTGTACAGAGAGGACATTCGATAATGAGGGAGGTAAACCAAAGGCAGCAGGTATGTTCCATATTTTTGTGTCCTGCTTCCCACCAGCGTTGACAGACAAACTCATGTGAACACACAGGGACATAGTCATTTATAAAAGAATCAGGTAATGTTTTTCTCTTTGCCAGGCCATAGATAGCACAGAGCTTGAGGATATGATAATCCTATTAGCTGTATATTTTGAATAGTGTATCTTGAATAAAACAAGATAAACCAAGAGGCAGAAAAATGAATAGAAATTAAAGCTATGAGAAAGTCATAGAAAATTCTTAGTGATCTGACATTTTGAGTTTGTTCTTCTTTGGTTAAGTTCACTCATCTCGGGAGTAGAGAGAACCCATATTTGAGATAAACAACTGCAGAGGACCAAGAGTCTTGGGAGAAGCTGATGACAGGCATTGAGATGTAAGATTTGGGAAGAAGACAGCCACAGAAGGAAGGTACAGGGAGGCAAACAGTGGGAGGGGGCAGCTCATCTCTTTTCTCCTTTTCCCCAAAGACTGGTGGTTGTCAGAGGGTCTATAAAACCTTTTCTGATCTTAAAAGTATTTTGGAAGACTAAGTCAATCCTTAGCATTCTTAACCTGGAGCAGGGGTTCTGAAACTTGAATGCACATTGGCATCACCTGGGAACTCTGAAACACACTGATGTCTGGGTAACACCCTCAGAAATTCTGATACAATTTGTCTCAGGTGTGGCCAGGGCAATAGGCTTTTTAAAAGACTTTCCAGGTAATTCTAATGAGTATCTAAGTTTGAGACCACTGATCTACATCAATTAACCGTGTGTGTGTGTGTGTGTGTGTTTGTGTGTGTGTGTGTGTATATATGCCTTTTGTTTAAAAAAGATACATTCAACACCTCCCTGCATCCAATAAACATTATGGAAACCCAATGCATAAAAAAGATAAAAGTGGAGGTGCTTTATGTAAGGTGCTCTTGAAACCTGGCTGAGTAGGCACCATTTGCTACACCCACTCCCCGTTTCTTTCAAACCTTCTCATCTTCCTAAAGCAGTGTCTTCAAAGAATTAGGGTCTGAAGAGTAGGACTATTTGAAAAATGACTGGTCCAGAGTTTACAGGGTTTTAACCATCTACATCTAGAACTCTGGTTCTTTCAATTAACTTATTAACTGTATGACTTTGTACAACTATACCTAAACTGTCTGATCCTCAGTTCTCTTATATCTTAATTAGAGATGATACCTATCTCACAGGTTGTAATGAAGACTAAAGTTGGATATATGCTAGTGTACTCTAGTAGAGATTAGCTCCTTCAGTAGTTCAGGCTTTCCTCCAGGCTACTGCAAGCTTTCAGGTCTGTCCTTGGATGGGATTGATGGTTTGGTTTAATCTGGGAACTTCAGTTACCTTCATATTATGCTCATATTTTAGGGTGTACACAGATTCCCTTTACCCATGATGGGTCTAAAATTCCTGATTGACTTGCAGCATCATAGGAATAAATGGAGGTGGGGTGGGAGTGAGAGTTTGTTCACTGCTGAGTGCTAAGGGAGAAGCCAGGAGCTTCCATGAATTGACTCAGGAAATGCTCTATAATTCAGATGAACTATTAATCAACAGGAAGGGAACCAGGCAAAGTCCATTTTAGTGGAATCGACCATATGAAAAAGGTATTAAGATCCATAATAGGCATAGTGGAAGGGCTGGGGATGTTGAGGTGGGAAGGAGTCCTCTGTGGACCAGAGGAGCAGGTTCATGACTGAGGGAGGAGTTTTTGATTTTTTTGGTAAACAATAGATTTTTAAGCAGGAATGAAGAAACATGAACATATTCTTCCCTATTTTTTTGTTCCAATATGGTTAAACAAAATTCCCAGATAATATAGAAACCCTGCTTATTCCCCTTATGAATATTTTACTAAGAAGTAAATATACTATATATAATATATAATATACTATGTATAATATACTAAGAAGTAAATATAAGAAGTAATAAAATATAAAAATATCTTAATGTATTGCTAAGAAGTGAAATTGATTGATATGAATTTAACTTCCTCCTTCCTCCTCTTCCCACCCAGACATTAGTAAATAGTGAAATGGTTGTAAGTGTTCAGGGAGATGCCAAAAGAGAAGTCTGAGGCTTGGGGAATTACAACGTCAGATGATCTGTAATTGAATAATACTGAGTAGAATACACAAATCAAAAGTGGTGTAAAATCTATTACAGGAAAATCTCATTTGAGTCTGACGCTGTCACAGTCATTGAACTAGTGATTGCAGTCTAAACATGGCCAGCGGTGGTATTTCCTGTTTATCTTTCACAAAGCTGGCAACAATTTCCACATTATGTTCTCTGCACATCTCCAACCTCTACAGAATGAAAAATGCCTTTTAGTTTCCTCAGCATTCACAATGTAGAACCTTCCAGAGAAACTTTCTTTTCTTTCTGGCATCTGGATAAATGGAGGAATAGCACGAAGGGGTAGGTGCTTAGGCCAATTAAGATGTTTGTGGGCTCAGTGGGGATGACCCTTAGTCTTTAAAACATTTTTTTGTAATTATCTTATTCACGTATTATTATCCAAAATACCATGATTGTGGTTTTGGTTGCTACTGCACTTTAATGTAGTAGATGTATTTTTACTTTCCATTCTTCTTCTTTTTTTTCTTTAAAGATTTCCATGCTTAATAGATGAGAAGAAAAATTTCCTAAGAAGTAAAATGTTAAAGATGCTTATTTGGGATCATAGGATCTCTTTTAGCAATTTGCAGTTTGAAGCAGAGACCACACAATTTCTTGCCACATTGGGATACTGTCTAAACTGCTGCCTCGTTCACACGTTATCTTCCTGCTATCTGGCATACCTATACTCACATCCAGGTCCTGAACAGGGGCCCTACATGGCTCTGAGGTAATCAGAGTTCACTTGTCCACAACTTCCCCATTGAAACGCTACGCCCTTTAGAATTTTGTATTCTGAAGAAAATTTCTGTTTTTTAAAAATATTTCTATGTTAGTGAGTTGTCTGAGAAAAGAATGTGATTAAGGTAGTTCCGATCAAGGTATATATGAGAGACTAATCAGTGGTAGGACTCAATGTTTTATCCTGATATGAGTATATTCATTTCAAAAAGAGTCTCCTATAAACTCCAGCTAAACAAACACAAAGGCATTTTCAGGATTACAGGTATACATTTTGATGACTGGAGCAGAGTGGTATATAGAGTTTTTCATATAGACCCTCCTCAAATCTCCACACATGACTTCTATTTCAAATCTATTTAAATTTTACCCTAACATGACTAAATTTACTTTCCTTTATACCTTCACGTTGCCAGGATGTTTAAAAGCCTCCTCCATTCCTACCAAAGATAAGACATTGATGACATCTCATCTCCTGCCTAACTTGTGACTATTCTCAGTGTTGGTGAAGAGATGAAATTTGTAGATGAGGGATTTTAATCCTACATTTTATATTTAATTAATACATGACTTTATGTATTATGGTCCTGATTTTTAGCACATCTTTATTTTCCTTTTTCCAGTTTTAACAATGAACTTTTTCAATCTATCATTACTTAGTGAAGACAGTTAATAGTGAATACATGGTTCAGGTATTTCTTTCAACAGCTCTGCCAATAGAAATACAGTGTAAACCCCATATATGATTATATATTTTCCAGTAATCACATTAAGAAACAGGTAAAGTAAAATTTTAATAACACATTTAATTCAATATGTCAAAAATATTATCATTTTAACATGTAATCAGTGTAAATAATGAGGTATCTCATTTTTTTTCCCTGAAAAAATCTTTGAAATCTAGGATTTCTTTGAAATCTGGGAGGTATTTTACAATTACAGCCTATCTCAATTTGGAGTGGCCTTATTGAAGTACTCAGTAGCTAAGTGTGGCTACCATATTCACAGCCTTAGAAAATTTTGAGTAAGATGAATATAAGTTGTGAACCTGCACTTAGTTTCAATTAGACTATCTTCTTTATGAAAACATTTAAATCTAAACTAATTTTTCTCCCAAAATATGCTTCTCTGCTAGTGCTCTCCAATTCAGTAATTGGCCCTGACATGCCTATCATATGTGGTTTTAAAGGCAGAACATGGTACACCTCTAAGAGGCATTAATTACAGTGCGCACATCTGTATGTAGCAGTATGGGCTCAATCACACGACTTAGTTGTCCTTGCCAGAAAAAGAGTTATTTGAGACACGTCATCTTCCTCATTTCTACACCCCATCTTCCAAAATTGTCTTTCACTAAGTCCTGTCAGTTCTACCTCCAGAGTACATCTAGGTCCGGATTACATTATTCCATCTCTAAGGTCATCTCTTTAAGTAGGCTGCTACCTCCTTAGATGGCTGCAATAGTCTCTAATAGGCTTCCCACATCCTCTTTGGATATTCTCCAGTCCATTCTCCATGTTGCAGCCTGTTTTGTCAAAGGCAAATCTGAGCATGCCACACTCCCACTTAAAATCCTCTGATAGGCCGGGCATGGTGGGTCACGCCTGTAATCCCAGCACTTTGGGAGGCCCAGGCAGGCAGATCACGAGGTCAGGAGATCGAGACCATCCTGGCTAAAACGGTGAAACCCCGTCTCTACTAAAAATACAAAAAATTAGATGGGCGTGGTGGCGGGTGCCTGTAGTCCCAGCTACTCGGGAGGCTGAGGCAGGAGAATGGCATGAACCTGGGAGGTGGAGGTTGCAGTGAGCTGAGATCGCACTACTGCACTCCAGCCTGGGTGACAGAACAAGACTCCATCTCAAAAAAAAAAAAAAAAAAAAAAAAAAATTCCTCTGATCACTTCCCAGGCTTTTATACTTGAGTGCAAAATCCTGTGGTGACCTACAAGGCCTTTGTGATCTGGCTCTATTTATTTACTACTCATTCCTTCTTTATTTTGCTATGTTTCTCTCTCTTCCTGTGTGAGGATTTTCACATACTCTCTTACTTTTATCTGCAGTGCTTGTTTGCACGCTCTCTCTTTCTCTCTCTCTCTCTGCCTGGCTAAACTCTTTTTGCCGTTCTGCTTAAATGTGACTTTTCAGGAACACGTTCTCTAACTTCCTTGACTCTTGGGCCCCATCCTGTATGTTTTCATATTAAATAGTACCACTATGCTTTTTTCAGAACACTTATCATAAGTTTATCTATATGATTATTTGTGTAATTTTAGTATATTATCTGTCTCCACTAATGTAAGCTTCATATGAATAGAGAACCAAATCTCCCTTGTTTATTCCCTTTATGTCTGTAGTACTAGCCTAGGGCCTGGCATATATTAAGCCTTCAATAACTTCCAGCTGAATCTGCAAATGCATGTGCTCAGCCCATTGTCTGTAGCAGCTTGGTAGCTTTAAGAGGCTTCTCAAGGTTGCAGAAACCCTTGTGGGTATGACTAAGTGTTCCAGCTTGTTTCATTGTGAAGATTTTAGAAGTGTAGCCTTTAAGAGGCATACTACAATCCTTCCAAAAACAAAAAAAAAAATCTGAAAATAAATTTGGGAGAGGATGTGGAACAAAGTAATTTCTACACTAATAGGAAAAATGTAAATTGGTGTAACTTCTTTGGACTGTGTCCCCAAACAAAAGCTGGGTCATGTCAGCTGTGTTATTCTGTCTTCTTGGTTATTGGGTGTTTCTTTGTGGGGGTATTCCTTCTGGTGAGTCATAACATACTCCATAAAAATCCACATTGTTGCCGCTTCCATAGACCCATCTGCAGACAGGCCTTTACTCAGATCTTCTTGTTCCAGATCTTTCAATCTTTCTTCTTTCAGGTGCCTGCTCAATTAACCAGGGTATTCTTCACTATTTATTAATCCTCATATCTTCTAACAGCAAGACACTTCCTGTCCGCACAAAGAGGATGACTTAGTATATGCCTTCGTTCATTGGAAAGATTTTCCCCTCTTTGCTGTCTTTTGAGGCCATCCCTCAGGGAGGGTTGTTGTGCAACGGCAGTCCATTTTTGGGTCACACTGAGATACTGAGCTGATTCATTTATGAACTAGTTTTCCCTTTTTCAGTTGGCCATTAGGGACTCAACACAGGGCTACAGGTATCGTTTGAAGAGAAATGGATGATATGGGTTTGAGAGTCATGCAATTTGCTTGTGCCCCCTGGCCCTGCCTTTGTCCAATCCTGGATGTATAATTTCCATCTTATGATGGAGTACCAGACCTGCCTAATCATATGAATTTGTGGGTTTGTTAGAACTCAGCTTAATGTGGTTATTTCTTATTGTGGGGTAGCTTGAGGTTCTATGATCAGATGCTCAGTCTCTACCAGGGCTCAGTAGTGTTCCAAGAGCTGCTTTTTGAATGTTATGTAGTTCCTTGCTAAAGATGGCATGCTTTGTTTTAGAACCCTGGGGAACCGCTTATGTTATGATTCTACTCTTTCTTTCTGTAAAATCCACATGGTGTCTTTTCAAACCACAGAAACCCCAAGAACCAAAAGTTTTGTCATATCATATTGCATAAGTCACAGGGTCACTTTTATGACAACCTGAACCTGCTGGAGAGCCCTTTGGTGTTTTGAGCTCCGCTCACAGCTGGTAAATGTGTATTGTTGCCTAACCTATGTAAATGGGTACTGCTTCCTTATTGATAGGGATGGAAAAGAATGCATTTGTCAGATAAATGGCTGCATACTACATGTCAGATATTGTGTTAATCTGCTCTAATGAAGCTATCATATCTGGCCAGCAATTGCAATTGTGGCTACTACTTGGTTATTATAGAATGTTGTAGATTTTATTTCTTTAATAATTAATGGACATCAGAGATTTTCTAAATCTCTCTGAGCCCATATTGGTAGTTCATACTTTTCTAGGAATATGTCTATTTCACCTAAGGGATTTAGTAAATTTCTCTTATTACCTTTTTAATATCTGCTACATCTGTAGTTGTGTCCCTTTTTTATTCATAATATTATTTGTGCCCTCTTTCTGTTTTTCTCATTCACTTTTGCCAGAGGTATGCCAATTTTATTAGTTTTTGCAAAGAACCAATATTTGACTCTGTTGTTTCCTTCTATCTTTGCTTTCTGTTTTATTAATTTCTTCCTCTTGTCTTTATCTTCTCAATTTTTATATTATTCCTGTTTGGTCTTTTCTTAACCTTTTTAAGTTGTTGTTATATTAGGGTTCTCTTAGAGAAATAGAACTAATAGGATATATATACACACACACACACACACACACACACAGAACGAATAGGATATATATACACATACACAAAACTAATAGAAGATATATATATGTATGTATGTATATATATACACACATATATACACACACACACATATATATATATATATATATATATATGAGTTTATTAAGTATTAACTTACATGATTACAAGGCCCCACAATATGCTGTCTGCAAGCTGAGGAGCAAGGAGAGCCTGTCCAAGTCCCAAAACTGAAGAATGTGTAGTCCACTGTTTGAGGGCAGGAAGCATCCGGCACGAGAAAAAGATGTAGGCTGGGAGACTAGGCATGTCTCACCTCTTTCATGTTTTTCTGCCTGCTTTGTATTCACTGGAAGCTGATTATTTTGTGCCCACCAGATTAAGGGTGGATCTGCCTTCCCCAACCCACTGACTCAAATGTTAATTGCTTTTGGCAACAGCCACACAGACACACTCAGGATTAATACTTTGTATCCCTCAATCCAATCAAGTTGACACTCATTATAAACCATCACAGAGGTTTAACTCATTAATTTTTCACCCTTTCTTGTTTCTTATTACAAGTATTTAAGGTTATAAATCTTTTTACTTTGGATTTTAATATTATGTATATTTAAGTTGCAAATGGCTCTAAATCTGTCTCCCTCTGCATCTCACAATTCTTGATTTGTAGAACTTTTGTTATCTTTCAGTTGTATGTATTTTCTATTTTTTAGTGTTTTCTAATTTTTGTTCTTCTATAGCCCATGAGTAATTTAGAAGTATGTTTTTGAATTTTCTAATGTGTAATTTTCTTTGATAGTTCCTTTTGCTGCTGATTGTTGATTTAACTTTTTTTGTCAGATATTGCAATGTATGAGATATAGATTCTCTGAAATTTGTCAACATCTATTTTATGGCCTGAAATGTGGTTAATTTTTATAAACCATGTGTGCTTGAAAAGAATGTGTATTCTCAAGTTGTTAGATGCATTGTTTCATAGATACACATTCAATTAACCTTGTGCTGTTCAAATTTTTATTTCATTATTGATTTGTTGTTGTTTGACATATCAGTTAGTGAGGAGGTATGTTAAAATCTTCCATTTATGTGGATTCGTCCATTTCTCTGTAGTCCAGACATTTTTTGCCTTATACTTTGAAATCTGTGTCATTAAGTGCATACATAAGTAAATTGTTATATCTTCTCGATGAATGGAGATTTTATGTAGTGATCTTTTTTATCAGTAATCCTTTTGCCTTTAAGTCTATTTTGTCTGATAATAATAAGACTTTACCAGTTTTTTAAATTAGTGTTTTCTTGATTGTTTTATAAATTTGACATTAAATTTTTGTTTTGTTTTAAATTTTTGTATATTAAGCTTTAGATGGTGTCTCTTGCAAATAACTTAGAGTTGTATTTTCTTTTTAATCCAGTCTGACAATATTTGTCTTTTAACCAGGTAATCTAGGCAATTTATATTGATCATGATTAATATTATATTTGGATTCATTTCTATCATCTTATAATGGTTTGGACTGAAGTGTTGATCTAGATTGTTCCACATCTGTTGGTTGAACGATGTTCCAACCACTGAATCACCCAATCACTGATCCACATCCTATTATTTTGAACTATCCTTATGGCCCCCAATAGCATAGTGACTTAGGGTTAAATGGCAGTGTAAAAGGATACAGGAGGCCAGGTGTGGTGGCTCACACCTGTAATCCCAGCACTTTGGGAAGCCGAGATGGGCGGATCACAAGGTCAGGAGTTCAAGACCAGCCTGACCAACATGGTGAAACCCCATCTCTACTGAAAATACAAAAATTAGCTGGGCGTGGTGGTGCGTGCCTATAATTCCAGCTACTCAGGAAGCTGAGAAAGGAGAGTCGCTTGAACCCAGGAGGCCGGTGTTGCAGTGAGCTGAGATTGTGCCACTGCACTCCAGCCTGGGCAACAGAGCAAGACTCCATCTCAAAAAAAAGAAAAAAAAAGTATCAGGAACTGGAGATGGTTAGTAGGGTGAAGAGCAGTTTCAGGAAAGAAGTTCACCATCATCCTATATTTAAGGGACTATGATATGTGTATAAAAGAGGGATTAAAACTTGAGCAGCAAATGATAGAACTAGAGCAAATGAGTAGAATAATATCTTATTCCTTGAGCAGCTGTTATGTGCCAGGAACATTGCTAAATACTTTTCACATATAACTTAATTCATGAAACAAACCACTGAGGGAAGGGCTCATCATCCTTATTTTATAGGTGAGAAAAATGAGGCTCAGAGAGATTAAAGAAGTTACTTGAAGTCAAACAACTAGTAACTGGCAGAATTGGGACTCATACTCAATTTTGTATGACTCTAAAACCCTTGTTCTTTTTACTGAATTATATCACAGAGAGGTGAACTGTTAAATACCAAATGAAGGAAGAATACTTTTTATAATTAAAATTGGTTAAAAAAAAAAAAGTAATGAACTGTCATTTGAAGTGGTGAGCATCCCATCACTGGGCATTTCTAAACAGAGATAATGTGATCATGTGTCAGGACTATTATAGTGAGAGTTTTACTTTGAGTGGAATATTGTACTTTAGAACAGATGCTTGGATTAGATGACCATTAATTATGGTCTATTTCAATTTCCATGAGGTTATTGAAACTGTGCCAGAGCTTAACAAATGTATGCTTTTCAAAACTCTCCCTACCTTCTGAAACTAGCCGCAATGTGAACTTGTCCTTTCTTCACTTCGCCTCCTTAACTCACTGTAGCGTTATGTGATGTGTACAGGTGGGGACTTTAATAAAACTCTATTTGATGATGACTTGATGAAAGTCTATTTGGCCTGTTTAGATAGGAGAAAAACAAGTCATGTGTGTTCAAGTGCAGTGTAAGTTTCTTTAATTTGAAATATTGGAGCCAAGCAATGCAAAAGCTGAGAGACTCCATTTAATAGCATGTTAATGTATTAAAATGCTTAATAATACATTCATAATATTTAAAATACAAATATTTCTACAATGTAATATTATTTTACAGATGGTATTTAGTAAATAGCCAGTATTCACTGGAAAGTGGGGAATTCATTGTCCTTTGTGCCTTGCTTTGTTAACACATTCTACCACATGAAGGCCAAGAGCCCGTAAGAATAGAAAAACCTTTCTGTCAGCAGCAGCCTCATCAAGCTGGTCCCTCTGTAGACTCTGCTCTGTTCACTTATTTTCTTTATCCTTACTGCTAATCCATCAAGTAACCATTTCCTCTTCTTCTAAAGCACAGCCACAAGCATTATTTCTTCCCGGAGCTTTCATTGACCTGTGCCTCTCCCTGCATTGTACCTCTTGAGGTATCCAGTAGTGGTAGTTGAAGTATATGAAGAAGGATTTTATACATTCTTTACTTTTGTTTTGAGTAGTTCTTTTAAACCTTGTGAAAGCAATTTCACAAGTGCTTCCTATAACGTTGCTCTGATGTGGATAGGAAAGATCTCATTATAGCCTTTGGACATGAAGAAACTGAGACATAAGGAGGCCGAGAATTGCCAAGTAGTGGTAGAGTTTTAGCGTCTTTCAGCTCCACAGCTCTACTAGCCAATTGTGTGTTCCAAAATATTTCCCACAGGTTTCTGACTCTTGGATTTTAAGTAGTATGCTATGGTTGGTACCTGGGATTTGATGTATTTAAAATTTGTTTGGGCCAGGTGCAGTGACTCATGCCTGTAATCCCAGCACTTTGGGAGGCTGAGGCAGGTGGATCACCTGAGGTTGGGAGTTCGACCAGCCTGGCCAACATGTTGAAACCCTGTCTCTACTAAAAATACAAACATTAGCCAGGCATGGTGGTGCACACCTGTAATTCCAGTTACTCCAGAAGCTGAGGCAGGAAAATCACTTGAACCCAAGAGGTGGAGGTGCAGTGAGCAGATATTGTCTCACTGCATTCCAGCCTGGGTGACAAAGCGAATCTTTGTCTCAAAAAAAAAAATTGTTTGACTCATTATTTGAATGGGTCATGCAAGTGCTGACCAATTCATAGAGAAAAGTATGGTTATGGAATCCCTACTAGAATGTGAACAGATTTTGAGAAAGGCCTACCATTGAGGTGAGTGTGCTGTAACCTGAGCATGTGAGGCCAAAAAAACACTTGAGAAAAATTTTTGCTTTCAGAATTCATCCATGTGACTCTATAGATTGGATATTCTGGTTTCATCCAGCTAGCCCCAAAATGACAGAGGGTTGTCTTGCACAGTCAGAGATGTGTAGTGTAAAGATTATTGGGGACTACTGAGGAGCCAAAGGTTCTAATTATAGAGTGTCTTAAGATTAGATTATTATCTTTTTTACTTTCCTGGCCTCAGCTCTCTCTTATGGCAAGTGAAGGGTTTGTAATAAGGTCAGTTGTTCTCAGACCATAGTCTTTGGAGTACATGGACCAGAATCACCAGGGGACTTGTTAAAAGTTGAGATGCCTGGACTCCATCCAGGGTACTGAATTGGAATCTCTGGAGTGGCACTTGTTTATCTGCCTTTTGACAAGTTGACCAAATATGCAAACTAAAGTTTGAGCACCTCTGGATGAGGGAGATTCTAAGGTTCCTTCCAGCTCTATGATCCTTTGAATGAGAAAGACAAAGACAGACAGCAATCATGGAATTCATTTCAGATTTCTTCACTATTCTTTAATGTCAGAGCCGTTAGTAACTTTAAATTTGCCAGAAATCACCTAATTAGCATGTGATGACAATATACTGTTTTCGTTTTTTATGTCTGCCTCCTCCAGCTTATTATCAGCATTGTTTCTATTTCTTTTGTGCATTACTACGGTAATCAGTCTCTTCTTATTCACTTCCATCGTTTATATCGTCATCAGAGATTTTTGGTGTGTTTTTGTCCATAAAACAACAAACACAAAAAAAGTCCTTCACATGATTAATACGTTGCTTTTTTTTTGGCAATAAAATCCCTTAATTTCTCAGCATGGCTTACTAGACCTTTCCAAGTATTATTTATCTTCGTAGTTTTATCTCCCAAATTTTTACTCTCATCCAGCCAGGAATACTTTAATTCTCAAACTAGTTTAGGTAGCTGATTACCTAGAGTCACCTTGTTTCTTTCTTTCTTTTTAAATATGAAATAGCTTTATAGTTTACTTCATTGTATGATCTGAGAATTTTATTCATAGAAAATATTACTATATGATAACATTTTAGACCAGAAGCATTTATTAATAATAAAAAAAACCAAGCACTGGATTTAGTTTGGCGCTCTGAGTTTTCTACCTAATATTCTTTTCTATCTGTTTTAACTATTTGCTACCTCTTTCTGTTAGAAAAGTGAAGAAAAATACCAAAGAAGTATTTTTGTAAGAATAACCTAAAATTAAGACTGTTCCATATATCAATTTAAAAAAATCAAAATTGCTTTTATATAGTTTAAATAATAAATTACTTTGATTCCATTTATGGAGCACCAGTGTTTTTTTTTTTGTGAACACCGTTGGGTAACAGGATCTGTGTCCCTGTGGTTCTCTTTCTGGAATGCCTTTCTGAAGTTTCCTCTTAAAAAATTCCTGCTCATTTTTCAAGACCCAGTAGATTTGTCACCATTATTGCAAAGCCTTTTCTGACCCTTATAGAAACAACCATCAACTCTCTCCTCTATATTTCCCAGATTGCTTGGTATGTTTATCTCTACTTAAAAAACTAATATCTAACACCATTATTATAATAATAATTATTGTTTATCCCTTCTCTTCCTCTCTTGCCTCTATGGGTCATGGCACAAAGTTTATGTTCAATAATTGATGTTAAATGAATGTCTTGTTTTGACTAAGATTTTGTTCCTTAAGAACCTTATCCCTCTTACCTTTATTCTGTAGGACCAAGAACACAGGATCTTATGTGCACCCATTTTGCGATGACAGACTGACCAAGTGATCTGGCTTTTCTCCACGCTCTGGGAAATAGTTCAACTCTGTCAAAGAGCAGTCAAGAAAAGTTCATATATTGAGAATGATGTGATGATGGCTGTTTGAAAAGCTTGGAACTACCTTTTTAGATTAAATAGGCTTGTTTCTGTCTCAAATCTGGATTAGGGCCAATGCTTTGATATCCCAGTCAGCAAAGATCAGAAGTCAAGAATTCACAATCTTTCATCATGCTCTGAAATCATTTGTCAATAAACAACAAAGACCTTCTAGGGCTGGATAGAAGAGCTTGGAAGAGGAGCTCTTCTATCAGCTGGGGACTCTGGATGGGAAAAAGGCTTAGTTCAGGTCTGGTGAAGAATTTGAGAATAAGTGAAATGCAAGGGAACAGTAGTCAAGAAAGTGATTAGTACTGGGTGTTGGCTTGGATGTGAGGAAAAAGGCGCCTTACACTGTTGGCGAGGAGGACTGAAGTAGAAATTGGTACAGCCTTTCTGGAGTGCAGTTTTGCAAGGTGTATTAAAAATGTTAAAGGTATTTATACTGTTTTTCCCACCAACTCTACTTCTAAAAATTTTTCCTAATGACGTACTCTAATAAGTATACCAGGATGTTTGTATAAAGAGATTTATTTAGAACCACTATAAAGGTCCCAAAATAGGGAACTGATTAAACAAATTGATTAATCTATACAAGGGAATATCACACAGGCATTCAAATAATGATGTAGAGATATATTTATAGAAAAGCAAAGGGGTATATGATGTATTGTCAGATTTAAAAATCCATTTATGAAATAATAGGTAGATTATGATTAATTTTTGTAAAACAGATATATACATGTATATATATTATATATACACACACATATGCTACACAATTACTGGAA
The DNA here is from genome assembly GCF_047675955.1 of Chlorocebus sabaeus. NCBI lineage: Eukaryota > Metazoa > Chordata > Mammalia > Primates > Cercopithecidae > Chlorocebus > Chlorocebus sabaeus. The sequence goes on from NC_132911.1 coordinate 100,530,675, forward strand.
GTTGTCACTGAGAGATTTTTTTTTTTTTTTTGGTTACCTTGATGTTACAAATTTTCTACAGATAACATATAATACTGAAATTATAAAGAAATAATTTTTTCTTTATTGGTATTCTCCAGGTTGACTGAATAGTGCTTGGAACAGAGTACATGTGTCATATGTATTAGCAAATTCAATGACTGAGCGAATAGGTGAACGACTTTACTTCCAACTTGGTAGTATAGGTTATACTGGTGAGAATTTTCTAAATTTTATCCATTCATCTTCTTCCACTGGAACTGACTGTAGGATAGCTGCTTTTTGATTCCTGAGATCTTTTCTTTTTTTTCCTGGTTTTCACTTTTCTTTTTTTTTCTTCAACTTTTATTTTAAGTTCTGGGTTACATGTGCAGGATGTGCAGGTTTGTTACATAGGTAAACATGTGCCATGGTGGTTTGCTGCACAGATCATCCCGTCACCTAGGTATTAAGTCCAGCATCCAGTAGCTGTTCTTCCTGATGCTCTTCCTTCCCTGAACTGTTCTCCTAACAGGCCTCACTGTGTGTTGTTTCCCCCAATGTGTCCATGTGCTCTCATCATTCAGCTCCCACTTATAAGTGAGAGCATGTGGTGTTTGGTTTTCTGTTCCTGCATTAGTTTGCTGAGGATAATGGCTTCCAGCTCCATCCATGTCCCTGCAAAGGACATGATCTCATTCCTTTTAATGGTTGCATAGTATTCCATTGTGTATATGAACCATATTTTCTTTATCCATTCTATCCTGGGTGGTCATTTGGGTTGATTCCATGTCTTTGCTATTGTGAATAATGCTGCAGTGAACATACGTGTACATGTATCTTTACAATGGAATGATTTATATTCCTTTGGGTATATGCCCAGTAATGGGATTGCTGGATCAAATGGCATTTCTGCTTCTAGATCTTTGAGGAATTTCCACACTGTCATCCACAATGGTTGAATTAATTTACACTCCCACCAACAGTGTAACAGCATTTCTTTTTCTTCACAAACCTGCCAGCATCTGTTGTTTCTTGACTTTTCAATGAACCACCATTCTGACTGGCATAAGATGGTATTTCATTGTGGTTTCGATTTGCATTTCTCTAATGACCAGTGATGACGAGCTTTTTTTCATATGCTTGTTGGCTGCATGAATCTCTTCTTTTGAGAAGTGTCTGTTCATATCCCTTGCCCACTTTTTAATGGGGTTGTTTAATTTTTTCTTGTAAATTTGTTCAAGTTCCTTGTAGATTCTAGATATTAGACCTTTTTCAGATTATTAGATTGCAAAAATTTTCTCCCATTCTGTAGGTTGTCTGCTCACTCTGATGATAGTTTCTTTTGCTGTGCAGCTCTTTAGTTTAATTAGATCCCATTTGTCAAGTTTTGTTTTTAGTGTTTTCATAATGAAATCTTTGCCCATGCCTGTGTTCTTAATCGTATTGCCTAGATTTTGTTCTAGGTTTGTTATAGTTTTGGATTTTACATTTACATCTTTAATTTATCTTGAGTTAATTTTTGTGTAAGGTTTAAGGAAGGGGTCCCGTTTCAGTTTTCTGCATGTGGCTAGCCAGTTCTCCCAGCACCATTTATTATAAAGGGAATCCTTTCCCCGTTGTTTGTTTTTATCAGGTTTGTTGAAGATCAGATGGTTATAGGTGTGTGGTCTTATTTTTGAGTTCTCTATTCTGTTCCATTCTATGTGTCTGTTTTTGTACCAGTACCATGCTGTTTTGGTTACTTTAGACTTGTAGTATAGTTTTAAGTTGGGTAGCATGATGACTCCAACTTTGTTCTTTTTGCTTAGGATTATCTTGACTATTCAGCCTCTTTGTTCCATACAAACTTAAAAATTTTTTTTCTAATTTTGTGAAGAATGTTGGTGGTAGTTTAATGGAAATAGCATTGAATCTTTAAATTAGTTTGGGCAATATGGCCATTTTGATGATATTGATTCCTTCTATCCATGAGCATGGAATGTTTCTCCATTTGTTTGTGTCCTCTCTGATTTGTTTGATCAGTGGTTTGTAGTTCTCCTTGAAGAGGTCCTTCTCTTCTCTTGTTAGCTGTATTCCTAGGCATTTTATTCTTTTTGTAGCAATTGTGAATGAGAGTTCATTCATGATTTGGCTCTGCTTGCCTGTTGTTGTCGTATAGTAATGCTAGTGATTTTTGCACATTGATTTTGTATCCTGAGACTTTGCTGAAGTTGCTTATCAGCTTAAGATGCTTTTGGGCTGAGATGATGGGGTTTTCTAGGTATAGGATCATGTCATATGCAAACAAAGATAATTTGACTTCCTCTCCTATTTCAGTACTCTTTATTTCTTTCTCCTGCCTGATTGCCCTGGCCAGAACTTCCAACACTATGTTGAATAGGAGTGGTGAGAGAGGGCATCCTTGTCTTGTGCCAGTTTTCAAGGGGAATGTTTTCAGCTTTTGCCAATTCAGTATAATATTGCCTGTGGGTTTGTCATATATGGCTCTGATTATATCATGATATGAGGTTATATCCCTTCCTTGATATGAGTTTGTGCCCCTTCCTGTGTCTGAGTGTTGATGATATATTTCTGACTGGTCATTAGTTGTTTCTGTTCATTTCATTAAGGGTACTGGGAGTCAGGTTCCATTAACCAGTGTCATTCCACCATTTTATTCTGTGACTTCTTTCAGTGCTATTACATTTAGAAAATTCTTCCTAAAATGTGGTAAATATTTACCTGCTTAGCTTTTAAAATATATTTTCATTTAATTCTAAAATGTATTTGAAATTAATTTTTATATCATGTGACGTGAGACCACAAGTTGGTATTTTTCTTTTGAAATACATAACCAGTTTTACACAAACCATTTATAGAGTAGTCTATTTTTTCCATATTGGTTTATGATGTATGTTCTGTTACATATTAAGTTATAATGTGTACAAGGCTCTCTTTCAGGCCTGTTTGTTTTGTTGCATTAATTTGTCTATTGATTCTTACATCACCATTATACTATTTTGTATGTGTTACAATGCAGTTTAATATTGAATTTGGGTACATTTCCACTGATTTTGCTTTTTTAAACAAATGAACTATTTTCACACACGATATTTGCCAAATGAAATGCTTGACATTATGTCAAAAATATAAATTAATTTTGGAATAATTAGCATATTTTATTATTTAGTCTACCTCTTCAGGAACATATTTTATCTTTCCATTTGTTTAAGTTTTCTTCTATCTTGCATCCCTCAAGGTTTTGCTTAAGAAATTTATAGTTTGTAAGTATTGTGTACTGACCTTTCCCTCATTATGTTTTCTAATTGTTGTTAGTATAGAGAAAATTGAATCTCGAATATATATTTTATAATTAGTGATTTTCTTGAGTATTATTGATTTTGGTTCTTTTGTATCTTCTAGAAAAGCAACCATGCCTTCTGCAAATAATCCTAACTTCTATTCCCTTTCGACATAGTTGTATCTTGTTTCTTTTCTTGCATGTTAGTATGATTTTGGACATCCTTACCTTCCTCCTAATTTTAATGAGAGCACCTTTAATAATTTGCAGCTAAGAGGCAATTGACCTAAAAGAAATTAGGAAATACACTTAGCTTCCTAGTGAGGCTTAAAAGTAAAAAAAAAAAACAGTGTTGAATTTTATCAAATCATCTGTTCTTTTTTTATAATTATGTCCTCTTATTTGACCTAGTGATGCAATGTGTTATATTAATATATTTCTAATATTAAACAATTCTTGCACTTCTGAGGTAATCCGTACTTGATTATGCTGGGTTATTGCTTTAATATACTTTGACTTAATTTTACAGATTTTTTATTTAGAATGTTCACAACTATATTCATAAATAAAACTTGTTTGGAAGGATATTTCTTGAAATGCATTTTAAGAAGGAATGTTATGAGGAAGAAATGGTTCCATGGTCAAATACACAAATACACTTGAGAAAGGCAGATTAAAACATTTTAACAAATTTCTTTGCTTCAGATTTCTCAGAGACTTTAATATGCTAATACATGCTGTAATCTCTAAGGGAGTGCTTTTCAAGCAAATCCACAATGGACTCCGTTCCCCCCTCAGAAAGTGACACTAATTTCCACAGAACCCTCTTTGGAATATTAATCATTGTCATATTTTGTTATCAGGGTTATGTTAACCTCATAAAGTGAGTTGGGATAGCTTTTCCTACTTTAATGTACCCTGGAATGGATTATATAATATGGGTCTCATAAGTTTCTTGAAAACGTGAAAGGCCTAGAACCAGTTTTGCAAATTATCCCTTAATAACATTTGCTAAATTTTCCATGGATATTCAGCTTTCTTATAATATTGAATCAATGTTATTAATAATTATTTCTAGAAAATGGTTCACTTTGTTGAAATTTCTAAATTTGTTAAAATGTGATTGTGAGTGGAATTCTCTTTTAATTCTTAAAATATGTTTTATTTATCTGTTGGTAAATAAAATGAAATTAAATGATCTGTGCCAAATACTTGAAACAGTGCGTGGCACTTAGTAAATGGTAAATGTTTTTATTTCCTCCCCATTTTTCTTATTTTGTATCTTTCTTTTTTAAAAAATTTAGATTTGTCAGAACTTTGTTGATTTAAAAACTTTGTTTCCCAGATAATCACCTCTTCTGCTTATCTTCTAATCTACTTATCTCTTCCATCTATTTATTTGATTGTGTAAAAATTCATCACTGTTAGCCTTAGATTTGTATTTTATTCTTCCTGGTTTTTTGTAGTTGTTTTTTCTTTCTTTTCTAGCTAGCTTCTTGAATTGATTGAATAATTCTTTTAAAACAAAATTCTTGGTTAGTAATGAAAATATTCAAGTCTATCAATTTGATTTAAAAATAGTTCTATATTTTGTGGTCCTTTATGCACATTGTACAAAACTCAAAGCATACAAAAGGACTTACAGATAATAGCGAATTTTCTTCATTCTCCTGCCTTAGTCTTCTTGTCCCTCACCAGGAGGTAACCACAATTATGATGTTCTTGTGTTTCCTTCTGTTATTCTAAGTGGATTTGGCTTTTGAGTACAGCTTTGTCAGAAATGTGTATATTTTTACTTAATTATTACTTTCATTATTTTAAAATAAAATTTATCAATTTAAATTTCTCACTTGATACAATAATTAGGAGAGTCAAATTAAAATACTTATTCATAGGACATTAAATTATTTTGTTATTAATTTCTAGTTTTGCTGCATTGTGATTAAAGAATGTAGTCTATAATTTCTGCTACTTTGAAAGTCCTGAGGTTAATCATGTGAACAATTGCAAGGTCAAGTCTTATAAATATTTCATATGGATTTTAAAATTTATAATCTTCAAAGGGCACAAAGTATATAATTATTAATTCAAAGTAATTTTTATTTATTGTGGTTTACTTGATCTATTATAGACAGCAATAAATTTGTTTCCTTCTCAAATCTAAATTTTGTCATTTTATTTATCCTTATAATAACTTAAAAATTTTTATGCCATAATATTTGGCATAAATTATGATTCTATGAGAATAAACACAAACATAAAAGTAAACTCTGGCTTGTAAATTTTATTAAAGAAATAAGTCCTGAAAGTAACACCTATGCCAAGATATAAAAATTCAATTAGTGCAGCAGGATATCAAATTAAAAGTGAAATTTTTGTTCAGACTCCCCATTTCTAATCTCATATTTCAGTTTTAATTACTTTTGAATGCTTTTTATTTCTTCTAGCAGTTACCTCCATAACTCTAAATAATGTGTTTGGATCTTTCTTTTTTTTTTTTTTTTTTTTGGAGACGGAGTCTCGCTCTGTCGCCCAGGTTGGAGTGCAGTGGCGCGATCTCGGCTCACTGCAAGCTCCGCCTCCCGGGTTCACGCCATTCTCCTGCCTCAGCCTCCCGAGTAGCTGGGACTACAGGCGCCGCCACCTCGCCCGGCTAGTTTTTTGTATTTTTTAGTAGAGACGGGGTTTCACCGTGTTAGCCAGGATGGTCTCGATCTCCTGACCTCGTGATCCGCCCGTCTCGGCCTCCCAAAGTGTGTGTTTGGATCTTTCATTCTTAATTAGTAAGAATTAAGAATGTTCATTCTTATGAAGAATTAGAATGTTCTCTAATTCTAATTACATCTTCTCTGCTTTGTCTGTAGGTTAATTCTGAAAGTCAAAAACTGGTAGAATTTTGATATAATGGTTATATAAATATTCATTTCATGTTTGAGGAATATTGGGTATGTAGAGAAAGCAATGCATCTCAACATCTATGCCCCTTTAAGGAGAATGCTCTGAAGGTCAAGATTAAATGGATTTTCTCTTTCTATTTTAATATTTCATCCATTATTCAGACTGTTGTCATGATTTAACTTGTTTCATACTTGGACCATTCTTGGGAAATGTTTTGAGTTTAATTGCCTTTTTTCTTGAGAAAAGAAACACGTATCTTTTTACCATATTGCCAATATCTTGCACCTGTTTAATGCTTTAGTAAGTATTACTCTATTTCTAGGTCTGTTTCAAAGCTGTCACCCTGATATTTTTCTTCATTTCACTTCTAGATTAGTTTCACTGTTTCTTAGATCCTGTGTATTGCCTTTTAAGAACATTTCTTTTTCCTCCCCTTCAGTACAGTTATTCAAGTGATTTTTTTTCCATAAAGGGTACATGGGGGGTAAACTTCCTGGGTCCTTGTTTTTCTGAAAATGTATTTATTTTGTCCTAATGATTGACTGATAGTTTTGGTAGGTACAGAATTCTAGATTTAAAATAATTTCCAGCTGAGTGTGGTGACTCATGGCTGTAATCCCAGCACTTTGGGAGGCCGTGGTGGGCAGATCACTTGAGGTCAGGAGTTTGAGACCAGACTGGCCACCATGGTGAAACCCCGTCTCTACTAGAAATTCAAAAATATTTAGCTGGGCATCATGGCACTTGCCTGTAATCCAAGCTACTCGGGAGGCCGAGGCACAAGAATCACTTGAACCTGTGAGGCAGAGGTTGCAGTGAGCCGAAATCATGCCACTGCGCTCCAGCATGGGCAACAGAGCAAGTCTCCATCTCAATAATAATAATAATAACAATAATAATCTCTTATTACTAATTTGAAGGCATTTCTTCTTTGTCTTGCAGCATTGACCGTTCCTGATAAAAAGCCTGATGCCAAGTTGATTCTCTTTACTTTCTAGGTAACCTGAATGCTCTGTCACAAATTATATTTTCTTCAGTTTCATTCTGTTCTTCATTGTTGTTAATATGCTTTTAAACTCTCAATCATGTTTTGTGTTTCCTTATATTTTCATATTTTAGACAATTTTTTATTCAGCTTGTTCTCTATTTATTGTGTTCTGACCTTGTTTCATAGAGATGATGACCTTTTACATATTTATGAAGACAGCAAAACTGGCTTAAATTTTCACTGAGAAAACTCTTTTGAGAAGTTTCTTTTTCTTTGAGGTTTTAGAGTGTTATCTATTTTCTCTGTTGTTGAAGTATCTTTTTTTCCATAATCCCATTGTTGGCTCTTTTTCTACTTTTTCATTCTTGAATTGTGTGAGATTTATCCAGGCTTTGTCTTTATTAACAAAAATAACAGGTGAATTATTTTTTGCTTCACATGTTTTGCTCAGATTTAAACTAAAATTTTAATTTGATTTTTTTTTAATGTCTAACAGGCATTCATCTGTCATGGATTTAGGTGAATTAATACAACTCTTGCATTTTTTAAACTATAAGGTTGCATGTAATTTGAAGTTGTTTAAATAGTGTAAAACATTAATTAATACTCTTTCACATGCCCTTCCAGAATATGAGCTCTTTGTTTCTATTTATAAAGCTTTTTCTAAATAACTGTGCTTCTACTCATGCTGATTATTTTGCTAAGTTAGGAGATCTGAGGTCTTTTAGCAAAAGTAGAATAAGTAGAGCTCATGGAATGGGAAAACTGGTTTATGTAGGAGTCCATGACTACAGTAAAGAAAGTTCCCCTAAGACTGGTTGCTGCTCACTATATTTCTCACCAATGTAGCCCCTGTCTTCTGAAACATGGTGTAGACTCTATGGGTAATCAACATCTTTTCTTATATTTTTTGAGACCAGAATGGATGGGAGCATCCATTTTATGTGGTTGTAAAAATAAAATATGTAATGTATGGTCTAAAACTGCACCTGCCAACCCATTCCTGATGATATATTAAACGGAATTTTTACACTCATAGTAATTCTGATCTTTGGCTTTCTATACTTTGCCAGTCAATGAAGGTGTGTGCATGTGTGCGTGTATGTATGCATGCATGATTTTTTATAATGGGAGATGGGGAGAGGCCCTATCGTACATAATAGCTTGCTGCCTGCTGCCATGTTAAGAAGTCCAACCATTAGTCTGTTACTGAATTTTGATAAGCTAGGCATCTCAAGTAGCCCTATTGATTTTTCTTTAGTTCTTCTTCTTCTTTTTTTTTTTTTTTTGTTTTCTGTTTTTGTGTTTTTAATTTATCCTAGGTGGTTGAATTAAATTGTCTTTCACTTAATTCATCTCAGCTTCTCTCCCAGTCTTTTTATGCCAAAAGTCCTTCACCCGTCTTCTTATTGCCTCCAGATTGTAAACCAGTTTCTTGAAGGTGGAGCCAAGTCTCACTCTTTATATCTCCATATAATACATGCTTCATACATACCTACTGATAAGCTGATCAGCTTCATGATGGGGATAGAAGTGAACTCCTACTCCTGTTTTTTCCATCAAAGGTAAACCCTGGAAAAGGACAAAGTTCCAGTAATATTGTCTATGGAGAGCTTGGAACTCAGATGCCTCCTACGGAGTCCTCATCTTCTTGCTCCCTTGTCTTTTGGTGAGGGAAAGAATATGCCACCTGTCTCGTCTCCTGGGACCTTGCCAGTAACCGTGCTTGCTGCCCAAGGGGTTCTGCAGGATGGGCTTGTTCACCTGCTCACCTTGCTCCATCCCTGCCCTACCTTTCATCTGCTTTCAGGAGGCTCAACTTGTTCTCTTGTTTCCTTCTTTCCCTTTCCCCCAAACCTCCAGTGAGAGAAGAGATTTTATTATTAGGAAAATGGGCTGTTGAATTCCAAAATCAGAAATAGACCACATAAATATGTATGAAGCATTAAAACCCTTCTTTGAAGTGTGATTTTCTGGCTAATGGATGCTTCTGGGATGATTGTTATATATTTTTTGTACTCAGTTAAGCCCTATTCAGACCAACTTATTTTTTGGTGAACTTAAGGACCTTATGATTAGCATCCATTAGCATTTCCATTACATCTGTATTGTAATAATACCCTCTAAAATTTCTATGCTATATCTTTCACAGAGTGCTTTTATGCCATTATTTTATTTGATACTCCCAACAACACCGTGAAGAATGTTGAGATTCTCTTAACATTTCTGTTTTATAGATGTTAAGAGATCTTTATAATGGGAGATGGGGAGAGGCCCTATCGTACATAATAGCTCTCCGTGCAGAACATTTAAGCGACTTGTCCAAAGTCATGCAGTGAGTAAGGGAGTGGAATGCTGACTAGAACCAGGTCCTCAGCTAGTATGGCAAGGGCATGCTCCCTATCACTGCTAGTAATAGCAAATGATCACTACCACTGAGTATTTGCATCATGCCAGCTACTATATTAGGCTCTCTGTATATATTTTCTCATTTAATACTCCTCATAACCCTGCAAAGTAGGAATTGTTATTATTCTCCCAGTTACATAGAGGGGAACTGCAATTTAGAGAGGTTAAGTAATTTGGTCCAAGTCACACAGCTAGTCCTAGTATACCTAGGACTATACTGCAGTTGGAACTCAAGTTTCCCTGCTTTCAGACCTCAGCCCTAGCCATGTGGGTCCCTCGTGGTTTTATTGGACTGAGCCTATGAAGATATTCAACATAGCATAGCTGAGAAAGGCTGTTCCATTTCTCATGATTCCCTGAGCTGTGATTACAAGCTCTCCTTGTGATTCTTATGGCTCTGGGGCATATTGTCAAGGGTAAAATTCGGAGCTGTATGGGTAAGAAAGGCAGGGAAAGTGAAGGGGACTAATATTTACTGAATGCTTACTATATGCCCAGTGGCCATTAGAAACCCATATCACAGGAACCTTGTAAGTCTGGTATTATCATTTCCACTTTATGGAGGACTAAACGCAGGTTCAGAGAGGTAAAGAACTGTATGCAAGATTCTAAGTGAAAGAGTCAGGATTTTTAGCCAGGTCTGTCAGACCTCATAGCCCATGTTTTCTCCTCTATGCTTAAGTAGGAGTGGGCTCAGTGGTGATGTTTCAAGGGCTAATGTTGATGTTTTAAGGGCTAATGAGAAGGAGCAGTATTTCTAAAGGGCTTAAGGAGGATTTTAAGGAACAGAGATGAATTTAGACCCTGGTGATTATAAGGCATTATAATCAGTACTCTGGAGCCCTATAAAGGAACTCATAAGAGAACCCAAGGAGAAGAAAAACTGTGGCAAGTTTTAGGCTACATTGCATAGCTTATATCACAATGCCAGTAGCCTTCAACTGAAATACATAGGAACTGGGACTTAAAAACCAGCAAAAACACATTGGTAAACATCATAATGACACACACATTTAGGAAAATGATGTTTTTAATTTCAAATTCTATGGAGCCTTGCCTTATACAGTCAGTGCTGGGAAGTTGTGGTGTACCAGGAAATGATTTACATTTTAGCCTTAGGCAAAAATATGGAACTTGTAATTATGTCGGAGAGAGACAAAACCTTCTAGATTTTATAGCTTTAAAGCTGTAAAAGTCTCAGTTAGGATGTGTGTTGATTAAACTGTGGTGTGGCTGAGCATTTTGCCTGAAACTTCATAGGGAATAAGCAGCTGTTAATGACTTTCAGGTAAAAACCTTCCTTCTAAATCTTTAATGCAATATTGTCAAAGTGTGGAAGTGTGGGTGACAAGCATTTTCTTGTTCCTTCTAAGGCCTTCCTGATCCAAGGTAGTTTTGAGCACAGAAGGCTGTGCTTGTTAGGCTTTTGGCTCGTGGGAAGAAAGCTGCACATCAGCTCCCGATACGCACGAGCTAGCCTGAACTCTGTGATGACCATCAGATGCAGATAAACTGCCAGACAGAGAAGCTGTCTTGCAGATATGACTTTGCTGCCTTCAAGAGCAGGACTTTCTGCACCTATGCTCTAAGCACCCTTAGTTTTCCTCTCCCAGTGGTCCTGGAGTGATTTCTCTAATGGGGAGCCTCCTCTGTAAGGTCTACAAGGTGACTGGTGGATTGATTGCCCTACTCTCAGGAATGGGAGTAGGGGATTTAAGGGGGAGGATGAAGAGCTTGCCTGTTTTCTTTGTTATTCCTCTGCCTGAGAGAGGTAGACTACAGTGGTAGTTCAAAGAACTGACTCTGCAGTCACAGATCTGGGTACCAATCAAGGTTCTGTCCCTCATTTTCTGTGTGACCTTGAGCACATCACTTATCATCTCTAAGGCTCTTTCTCATCTTTTAATGCTTCATTCATATTACCTGGTTCACAGGATTGTTGTGGGAATTAAATGAGACAATGTGATATTAAGTCCTTAGGACTTTATAAAGTTGAGATAGTATTATAACTGTTACCTCTGCTAACAGCATCAAACCTGGGGTCTAATCAGGGCTCAGTCTCTTTACTATTTGTGTGACCTTCCTAACCATTTTGCCATTCTGTCTCCCTTCTGAATGTAGCAAATGTAACTAGCTTGCTTTGGCCTTTAATAGAATTCATCAGCCACAGATCTCTGTGAGCCACTTGCTCTATAGCAGGGAAGGAGTATGTGTGTCTGGCATTGGGGGCTTGCCAAGAATATTTGCTCAATAGCTATGCTATTATACCATCATGTGCCGCTGTGGCTTTATAGGAAGTATATCCTGGATGGTCATTACATATTATTTTTAGCTGGAGCTTAGTTTCCTAGAGAAATAAAAGTTTCATTTTTTAAGAATAGGCAATTATTTTGTACAAGTGGTTTATGTACACAGAAAGTTCATGTTCTAATCTTTTATGTTTGAATTAAGGCACTGTATATGAGGTGTCCCTGAACACTGGAAGTCTAAAGAGCATGGATTTGGAAGTCAAACCTGGGTCCAGATTGCAGTTGTGATATGGACCACCTGTGAGATCCTTAATTTCTTCCTGTGTGAACGTAAATAATACCTACCTCATGGGATTGAAAGAGAAAATAATATAAGAAAGCATCTATCATATTATGTAACACATAGTAGCCTCTCAATAACAGTTAGTGGTTACTATTTTGGGCAGATCCAAACATTATGTTAATAAACTTCAATGACTTCCACATTTTATTCTTTGGGGTGGCAAATTCTGTAGAGATATCTTAGGGGCTACAGAGGACGGTGATGGAGGGACTAAGGAAATAGTATCCATGCTCTCTGCCCCCCTTCCCAAGAAGCTCTGCTTATGTCTGTTTTATATCTGGGCATCTGAGATTGTTTCACGGGGGAGAAAAAAGGCTTTATAAGTGCTTTCAGTTCAATTTATTAATTTTTCCCTCAATGAACCATACTTTTAGTGTTGTATCTAAGAAATCTTTGTATATCCCAAGGTCACAAAGGTTTTCTTCTAGAAGTTTTTATGATTTAGAGTTTTAAATTTAGGTGTATGATCAATTTTTTAGTCCATTTTTGTTTATGGTAAGAGGTGTGGTGTATTAGTTTGCTAGGACTGCCACAAAGCACCACAGACTAAGTGGCTTAAAAAATAGAAATATTTTTTCACAATTCTTTTTTTTTTTTTTTTTTTTTTTTTTTGAGACGGAGTCTCGCTCTGTCGCCCAGGCTGGAGTGCAGTGGCGCAATCTCGGCTCACTGCAAGCTCCGCCTCCTGGGTTCACGCCATTCTCCTACCTCAGCCTCCCGAGTAGCTGGGACTACAGGCGCCCGCCACTGCGCCCGGCTAATTTTTTTTCTATTTTTTAGTAGAGACGGGGTTTCACCATGGTCTCGATCTCCTGACCTTGTGATCCACCCGCCTCGGCCTCCCAAAGTGCTGGGATTACAGGCGTGAGCCACCGCGCCCGGCTTTTCACAATTCTTGAGGCTAGAAGTCTGAGATCTAGGTGTCAGCAGGGTTGGTTTCTTTTGAGGTCTCTTTCCTTGCCTTGTAGATGGCCTTCTTCTCCCTGTGTCTTCATGTAGTCTCTCCTCTCTGCCTGTCCCTGTCCAACTTTCCTCTTCTTATGAAGTAACCAGCCATATTGGGTTAGGACCCACCCAAATGAACTCATTTTAACTTAATTACTTCTTAAAGACTATTTCCAAATGCAGTCATATTCTGAGGTACTGAAAGTCAGGACTTTAACATATGAATTTGGGGGTTCCATAACTGAGCTCATAATTCATGGATGAAAGTGTTTTTTCCCATATGGATATTCAATTGTATTAGTGCGGTTTGCTGCAAAGAACCTCCTTTTTCACTGAATTGCCTTTATACCTTTCTCAAGAAATAGCTGCCCATATGAATATGGGTTGATTTCTGGACTCTCTGTTTCGTTCCACTGAACTATTTGTCTATCTTTGCTCTAATATCATACTGTCTTGATTAATTCTGTTTTATAATACATTTTAGAATTGACAAACTGGACTTCTCCAAAAGGAAACATTTCTGTTCCTCAAAAGATACTGTTAAGGGAATGAAAGGACAAGCCACAGACAGGGAGAATATATATATATATATAAATATATAAATATATATATATAAAAATATATAAATATATATATATATATGCACACACATGCACACACACATTTGCAAAAAGTAGAGCTGATATGGGACTACTTATATCCAGAATATATAAAAAACTCTAAGATATAAATAATAAGAAAGTGCCATAATAAAAAAGGACAAAAGATTTGAACAGATACTCCACCAAAAAAGATATGTGACTAGCAAATAAGCACATGAAAATATACTCAATATTATTAGTCATTAGAGAAATGTAAAGTAGAACCACAATGAGACACTAATACACACCTATTAGGAATAGAAAAAGACTGACCATATCAAGTGTTGGTGAACATATAGAGGAACTAGAACTCTCATACACTTTTGGTGGGAATGGTAAACTGGTACAACCACTTTGAAAAACAGCTTGGCAGTTTTAAAAAGTTAAACATATACTTACATGGTCCAGCCATTCTATTACTAGAAATTAAAGCATATGCCCATACAAAAAGTACAAATAAATGTTTATAGGAGTTTACTCTGTTATAGCCCCAAACTGGAAGCAACCCAAATCTCCATCAATAAGTGATTGGATAAATGAACTGTGTTATATCTATGTTATTCTGCAATACAAAAGAATGAACTATTAATGAATGTTACCACATGAGTGAATTCCAAAATAAATATGCTGGATGATAGAAGCCGGGTATAAGATGTAGACATGCTAAATTATTCCATTTGTATCAAATTCTAGAACATGCAAACTAATGTACAATAACAGAAAGCAGATCAGTGGTTTCCTTGTGCCAGTGGTAGAAGGGTAGGAGGAAATGAATACCAAGGGGCATGAAGAACCTTCTGGGAGTGTTCCTTACCATATGTTCATTATCTTAACATATATTCATTCAGTTAAGGAACATATGTTCATTATTTTAACTGTGATAATGGTCTTACAGATGTAAACATATGTCAAAACTTATCAAATTATATATTTTAAATATGCACAGTCTGTTATATGTTAATTATATTTCAATACAGCTGCTAAAAAAGTGATAAAAAAAATTTGGGCCAAATATGAAAAACCCAAGACTAAAGTGAAAAATTACAAGACTGTTACTGATCAACGTTCAGGCCTATTAAAATTTCCCCTATCCCAATGGCACTTGGACAACTATTTTTCTTGTATACTTTAGGAAGTAGCCAATTCAGACAGGGGACTAAAAAGAGACTCTTCACAGTGCTTACTGATAGCCCCAAAATACAGCATGAAACCACCCAAATGCCAAGACGAATTGAGAAAGGTTGACTTTTTTCTGTAGAGTTCAGTACCTTTGAATTAAATTGTACGTTCAGCTTTGGTTCTAGTTAGTTGCTAGAGGCTACTTTTTTCAAGTCCACAATTGGCTTCCCCAATTGGGTGTGAAATTCAGTAAAACCAGCCTTTGCACCTGCCTTTGTTAAAATCTGTACCTAAATTGTCTGGAACAAGAAAGAACAGTAACTAGAAGCAGATTTATTGCAGTCTGGACTTAGTTGTTTGGGTGACCTCTTTTTGCTGGTTTTCTGGGTTGATTAGACTTTGCTAATTGACAGAGCATTAGGGGCGATAGCCCAGACAGAGCCACTCTGCTCTGGACTTGGACTTGGTGCAAGCATTCCTGGTGGTCAAGTCATGTATTTTCTAGTTTGGAAACACATTGGAACAGGACTGCTGGAGCAGGATTGCAGGGTTCTATGGTGGAGAAGCTATAATGACTTTCAAACACATGGGCCAAGGCGATTTGGCTCTCTTTTCATTCCCATCTCTAAAAGAAAGAACCCACCAAAGTTCAGAGCATCTTAAACATTTTGAAGTTGTGACATTGAGTGTGAATAATTGGTGTCTGTGGGACTCTAAAGGTGAAAGCAGGGCTTACTAGTGCTTCTTATTATTTAACAGAGAAGAGCCTGGAAAAAAAAAAAAACCCTATAGTCAGACATAAACATTTCAGCCTTATTTATTTTCAACCAGGGAATAGTTAATACCATGCTGCTGTATAGTTACTTGCATTTAAACATCCTATTTCACAGGTCCAAACCCATGTTCCACATAGTAGTAGTATAATAGTACCATGGAGACTATCCAGTAGGATCCTGAAAGTCTTCTTACCCACTCTTTTCCATTTTGCTAAGCACTTGGTTAAATTAAAATTCCAGAGACAGCATGGAACAATGGATTCTCAGTTGGGGCCCCCCATTCATCAAGCACACACAGGCCAGGCAATGCATTTAGCCCTGGAGATACTGAAGTAAGGGATTGCCTCTGCCTTCAATGAACTTTTGGTCTAGAGATGGAGGCTGAGAAATAAACAGGCAATTCTAATGCAGAGTGTTGTGTAAGATGGAGAAAGTCCTGAACAGTAATATGAGAACCTGTAGGAGGCCCTCCCAGTCCAAACCATGAGGGTCAGGCAAGGCTTCCCAAAAGGTGAATAAGAGTTACCTCCTCAAAGAAGTGGGGGAAATTGTCTCTTACTACTGTATGACAATGAGCAAATCAATTCTCTGAATCTCTCTTTTGGAAGAAATGACATCCTTTACCGGTTGCTTTTGAGGATTAAATCAGATGAGATATATTAAAGTCCTTAGCCCAGTGCTTGCTAGGGGAAAGGTCAATATTGGTTTTCATCTTTGCGTTCTTTTTTCCTCCCCTCCTACCTCCATCAAGTGGGGAGTGTGACTTCCGTGGCACGTTACACAGAGGTGACTTTTGGAGGGCTTTTAGTTGTCATATCTGTCACTCAGTGTTTATTTCCTGCTTCTAGTTCGTTAGGGCCTTTTTCTTCTGATGCTGGCTTGGGCTGTGTTTATGTCTTTCGTGTGCTTCTGTGACACTTCATCAGTGGAAGTGGCTGGCCCTCTGAGCAACCGCTGGAGGCAGAGGGAAGATGGGAATCAAATACAGCCTCTGTAGGGCGGTGTGGAACAGAACAGCAGTGTGGCCCTGTGCGTGTGTCAGGGGCAGGGAGCAGCCATCATCTGTCCTCATGCCCTGCCTGTGGGGACCGGTGAGAAAAGAATGCGTTAGTAACCAAGTGGAGAGGAGAGAGAGCTGAATGCTAAGTGGAGAATAAAATCATCTTCAAGTATAACTCAGGTTTACTCTGGAGCTGTGTATCCTACAAATAGTACAGTATTCCCACTCTTGGCTGGGCCCTAACTGCCGTGAAAGCAAATGGTGTAACAGACTTTAGGGGGCGTTCTGACTGGCCAGCAGGCATTTCTGATGCAGGGAAGCAATGCAGAAAACTCCAAGGCAAGCTGGGTACACTTTGCTTTCTCTCGCTCTGTGTGTCCTTTGGTTTATTTTTCTGTGTACTCTCCGCTCCTAAGAAGACTGTGCTCTTTCCAAACTGAAATCACCTTCTTATGTTGCAAATTCACCTAACCTTCAGATTTTTTTTTTTTCCTGCACAGCTGTCACAACAAACTTCCCCTCATCCCCTACTAAATGTATCAGACACTGTTGTTCAGTCTGTGAGCTGCCGACTCATTACCCGAGGGCTTTCCAATAGAATCTGATGTTATCCAAAGCTTCTCATCTGTTTCAAAGGGGACAATTTCCTGCGTTCTCTGGAGGGAAATCAAACGCACTACATTTAGGAAGTAGGACGGTCCTTCACAGATTTAGTAGACCTCAAGGCAATTATGGCTGACTATTCCCAGCTTAGTGTTTCCTCACCTCATTTCCCGTAACAGCGACTGGAGTGACCTGAAGATGGGCTTTTTGTCTTTCCAGTGAGACCTCGGGAAATAAATCACAAAAATCAAGATAAGCTGTGGTACCTTTGATTCCCCTCTGTCCTCCTCCCAAGCCATTTTTGGCACTCCCTAGAGGAACCAGTTCTCCTTTCCTCTTTCACTTTGGCAGTGGGCACCTGGGCTCCAAGTATCTTTTGTTTTTTAAGTCCATCCTCATCATCCTTTAAATTATACACTGACTCTCCTGATAAATATGATTCTCTTTTCAACAATTAGTCTTTGGATATAGAAGTTGCTGGTGAAGAAAAATCCCTTTCAGCTGGCTACCTATGCTTTTTTTTTTTTTTTTTTTTTTTTTTGAGACGGACTCTCACTGTTGCCCAGGCTGGAGTGCAGTGATGTGATCTCAGCTTACTTCTGCCGATGCTTCCCGGGTTCAAGTGATTCTCCTGCCTCAGCTTCCCAAGTAGCTGGGATTACAGGCACGTGCCACCACACCCGGCTAATTTTTGGTATTTTTAGTAGAGATAGGGTTTCACATGTTGGCCGGGCTGGTCTCGAACTCCTAACCTCAGGTGATCCACCCACCTCAGCCTCCCAGAGTCCTGGGATTACAGGTGTGAGCCACCGTGCGTGGCCCCATATTTCTTTATACTAGTTCTTTCCTCCCTTCCCACCTCCAGCCTGGGATGTAGTTCCCACCATGGTCTTTTTATTCCAGACTCCAAATTCGTCTCTCTCCAAGTGTCTTCCTAATTCCCTTTTTTAAAGTTACCTTTTTAATTTCCTGCTGTGAAACACCTGCTGTATCATCTTGCTTCCGCCACTTCCTAGAAAACTTGTTTTATGAATGTTCTTTCTCCTCAGTATAATTTTCCTGGCTGTGCCCTGACGTAGTGCTAGAATAGTTTTATTTTACATTGACTGATTAAGCACTTTGAATAATTGTTTTAGCTCCATTATGGCTAATCTATTTGGCTTAACAGCTTTTTTTTTTTTTTTTTTGCAACCTTTGATTAATGTCTGACCATTGGGACAGAGAGGAATTGGCGCATTAATTTCCCCTTGACACTATGGAGAGCTGCTCTTTTTCCTGTGCAAGAGCCTGAAGCAACAGATGCTCTGTGTTCCTACTGCAGGGGAGAGCACACACTGTTGCAAATAAGTTTGTGTTCTCAGTCAGTGTTTGCGAATGGTTCTGTGTGGCAGCCATTTCATAGCAGAGAGCAAATGTTAGGATTTAGGGAAAATTGTACCAGCATATCAGATTTTAAAACGGAATGGTGAATTTTTGTTAACAGTGTGTAGCTAGACAGTGTTTTCTTTCTAAGCTCATGAAACTTAACAGCTGTTTAGTGAAGCAGTATTTTCATACATGCCTGTTTGACAGGTTTAATAGCAAATTTTGCAGTAAGTGACGTGCTGAACAGGCCTTCTGGCTTGGGCTGTAACAAGAACTGTATTTGCAGCAAGATTCATTGAGGGGCTTTCTGCTTTAGTGTTTATGGGATGGGGAAGCCTGGCTAAAGTTAGGAAAACTGAAAGGCATGATCCAAAGGAAATTACTAGTATCTCTACCGGACTGTTCCTCAGAACTTGTTATTAATGAGTTTAGGGGAAGATAACATGGGGAAAACATACTGTTTAGCAATTAAAACACATAAGTACAGTCAGCTTACTGTAACCCATTATTGCTTGAATGGTAATTGAATCTATATATCTCCAACTTTATAGTTTTCTGCAGCAGAATCTCTGAAAGACTTCTGCACTTCATCTGATTCAAGGAGGCCTATATTCTCTCCCCTGTCTCTGGAAAGGCTGCTGTGCCTTGTAATAGCTTTTTAATGTTGCCAGATTGAAGACAAATGCTTCACTGGTTTTATTGGAAGAAATAAAGTACTTCCTATTACTCTTACATTGGGGGTATCCAAGTCTTGGGAAACTAGCACTTTATGAGGTTAGAATCCCATTTCCTTTCTTCCCATTTTTCAGTTCTCTCAGATCGTAGGACCTCAGAATCACTCATTCTTAGGGCTACCCACTCTGTGTTTGGCTCCTAAGTACGTTTTTCATGATTTATCTGTACTTTTATTGATTGCATGTGCTTAGTTATAACTGCTGATTGTGGGTGTGTGCATGTGTGACAGAATCACAGATCATAGACCCCTGTTCTCCAGGGCAGCCACCCTCATGGTCAGCCCAGCATCCTCAGCTAACAAAAGGAGCAAGAGCTGTTTCATATCCTCTTTGGATTTCAGTATAGATTTTGCAAGCCATGAATACAAAATTTGTCTAGAGTTCGTAGTTGGTTCTGTTTATTGGAATTTTTTTTTTTTTTTTTTTTTTTTTTTTTTTTTTTTTTTTTTTTTTTGAGACAGGATCTGGCTCTGTTGCCCATGCTGGAATGCAGTGACGTGATCTTGACTCTGTGCAGCCTTCGCCTCCTGGGCTCAAACGATTCTCACACCTCAGCCTCCAGAATAGTGGAGACTACAGGCACGTGCCACCATGTCTGCCTAATTTTTGCAGTTTTGTGGTGGGTGGATAGAGATGGGGTTTCACCATTGTTTCTTAAGCAGCATGAAGGGAGCTTCATATTTGTTCATCTCAGTCCCATCGTGATGTAGGTCAAAAGCAAGTTACATTCAGCTAGCTGTATGGCAAAGATACCTCCTTTTGAACAGTAAGAATTTAGGCTTTGTTGTTTTATACATTCAGGCAACTTGAAAGGGATAAAAGAAAGGTGGAGAAAAGAATCGTAAAGTGAGCTTGATTAATTTTCTAAGAAGGCAAACTAAAACCTCACATGTAAACAGTAAGATGTCGGGGACACAAAATGAGTTAGCCCATGTTGCTAGGATGAGGAGGGATAGCAGAGAAATGGCCATATGATGTCTGAGAGTGTGGCCAGTGGGAGGAGAGGGGTCTACTGGTGGACTTCTCTCAGCAGGTTATCACCTCCACACTTTCTCATCCAGAGCTCCTGGGATTCCCTTTAGGAAAGAATCATTATACCATTTGCCCTGCTCCCATCATCTCACTAAACTTCTATCACTGTAGTAACTCCAAGAACCAGTAAGACAAGAAGGAGGACTGTCATGAGCTGCCTCTGCACAACTGTTGAATTCAATTTTCTTTCTTCAGTACTCCTTCTCCCATGTTTCTCTAATGCCCATACTTTATTCAGGATGTCATGTTCAGTAGCAGAGACATTTGAAATAAAGCTTCCTTATCATGGCTCTTAGGAAAAGTAATGGCAAAACTATTGGATACAGGTGAATTCTAGTCCAGTATGGTAGGAGAGGTGAGTCTGGAATGGTCCTTTTTACATATCCTGCAGTCTGATTCTAATAAAAGTAGACACAGTTCTGGTACACTACTCTGTGGTTATTTCCAGAAATATAAATGAGTGTTGTTATATATATACACACACACACACATATACACACACACACACACACATATATATATATATATAAATGTTTAAACTTTTAAAAAATCAAGTAGGTAGGACTTCCTTTTTCTTTTTTAAATAATAACTATGGAAGTGCAGAAATAATACAGAGAGATTCTATTGTGATCTTTACCTAGCTTCCCCAATGGAACATCTCTACAACTCTAGTAGAATGTCAAAACCAGGAAATTGCCACTGGTATAATCTATAGACTTTATTTAGGTTTCAGCAGCTGTTTCTAGGTGGGACTTTCTAAGGATTGCAAACCCCATGACTTTCTCTTTTTAAGCAGATAGAATTGAGGGTGCAGTGGAATCAAAGGCTTATGTCTGGTCTCTTCCTTTCTTTCTGTATTGCCCTCCTATCCCCCATCATGTGAAAAATAGATACTGGAAAACTCATATCAAAAAGTACAGTCTGGATGCTTACTTTGCAAGGTAGTATGTTAGGTGCCCAGAAGGACATGAATGACTATAAGAAGAAATGGTTCTGTATTTTGGAACCATTTGTTTACACAGAAAGATTCAGCTCAAGACAGTACCTATTTACAAAGCATGTAAGATGTATTCAGTACTGTTCTTTGGGTTATAAAGAGGGAACTATTCTTCAGTGTAGAATATACATCCACTTCTCCTCCCTAATCGTATGCCTGGTGGCTGTGCTAGAGCCTTTCAAAACTAATTCAGGTATCACCTCCTATATTGCCTACCTATGTTCACTTACTACTACATTTTTAGTAGGCATGAGTACCTACTAACTGTCGGTTCCATACTAAATCCCAGGAGTTCAAACATGGATTCTACACATTCTCTACCCACAATGAGTTCACAGTTTAGTGGGAGACAGAGACATTTAAGGAGGAAAATGCAGTAGAGTTTTATCAGAGGTATAAGTAGAGGTATGAGTAGGGTATATCTTGAATGCTGTGGCGTTTGAACAAAGGAGGAAAAAAATGAATTTCTTTTGAAGAAAGATAACTGTTGTAACAAAGAGAACATATGAGAAGAGGAGGCTGGAGGCAGGGAGATCAGTTAGGAGATTATTGTGGTAGTTCAGGTTGAAGCAAGATGACTGAAACGAAGGTGGAGAGGAAGGCCCATGGGAAGGGATGGGTTTGGGGGCTACTTAGAAGTTAAATTTAAGAGCACTTACTGATTAACTGACTATAGAGTTGTAAAGAGAGTGAGGTGTCCAAAATGGTCCCAGATGATGGGGTGGTGGAAGTGCCATGCACCAAAAGGGAGAGTCTGGGAGAAGAGCAGACTCTGGAGGAAAACTCATGACAGGGGTGTGGACGTATTGAGTTTGGGGTGTCTGTGGGATGTCCAACCTGAGAGAGCTCGTTCACTTATAGAGGAGTTCAAGTGATCAATGGTGCCTTGGTGTGAATGACTTTGCCAGTTAAAGTATGTAGTAGGACAAGAAGATCAAGGAGAAAGCCTTAGGAATTACTAAAACTTAAAGGACAGATGGGGAAAGGGACCTGCAGAAGAGAGTGAGAAGCAGAGCAGGGCGAGAGGAAAAAGAGTATTTGGAAGGAGAGGCAGTCAACAATATAAAATGTTTTACTTGTCAGATATGATCAAAATGGAAATGTTTTCATTGGAGTTAGGGACAAAGGACATCCTTATTGATCTGTGTGAGTTCAATTTCAGCTGGCTGGTTGCAGGAGACAGCAAAACAGTAGATCAAGTGGTGATTTTTAACTATGAAACAGTTAAGAGTTTGGTATAAGGCGATTTAGTTAAGTGCTAACATGGAGTGTAAAGAAAAGTGTAATTGATATTAATTATTTAAGAAAATCCATAATAGAATGTTACAGCAGAAATGCAACCCCATTTTTAAATATAAAGAGAGATTTAAAGTACATTGTTCAAGGTCAAGCGTCTAAAGAGGAAGAGCCAGGACCAGGTCCCAGGTCTGTTTACTCCCTTTATAAAAGAAACTTCTGGATAGACTGTAGTTTAAAGGAGCAAATGAATGTCTGGTGCAGAAAAAGTGATTGTTAAAATGATGAATCAGAGCTGTATAATTCTATTGTGAAATATAACTACTTGTTTGATGAATTTATTCATTTATTCTACAAATATTAATAGATATTGTGCTATTTGTTTAATATGCAAAGACAAATAAACACATTGGTTGTAGAGAACATGCTTGGTGAATTGTATAAAAGTAAAATATTATTGCCATTAAGTGATGTAGTCTAGCAGGGTGACAGACACAAAAATGGTAGCATACAATGTGCAATTGGAAAGGCAGGAAATAGTTCTGCCTGGTAGGTGGAGACTAGTGAGCTGGATCTTGCATCATGATTGTGATTTCTCCAAATGGAGAAAGGATTAAAGGGAACTTTCAACAAAGGGAACAGTATGAGCAAAATCAGACCAGTATAAAGAATGTCTGTAACTTCACAGACTGTTAAACAGCCTGGTGGGGATACGATATAAAGGTAGGGAAACAACAAAGAATTATTGTGAAGACTAGAAAAGTATTAGTTTGTTTGTGCTGCTGTAACAAAATACCTGAGACTGGATAATTTAAAAAGAACAGAAATTTGTTTTCTCACAGTTCTGGAGTCTGGGAAGTTTAAGATCAAGGCACCAGCATTAGGTGTCTGATGAGGGCTGCTTTCAGCCTCCAGGATGGCAACCCTGTGACTGCATCCTTTGGAGGGGATGAATGCTACGTCCTCACACATGGAAGGGACAGGAGAGCAAGAGAGTGCCTCCTTCAACTTGTAGCCTTTTCATAAAGGTATTAATCCCATGCATGAGGGCAAAGCCCTCATGAATCACCCCCCAAAGGCCACACCTCTTAATACTGTTGCAGGGGATTAAATTTCAACATGGGCCAGGCATGATGGCTCACACCTCTAATCCCAGCACTTTGGGAGGCTGAGGTGGGTAGATCCCCTGAGGTCAGGAGTTCGAGACCAGCCTGACCCACATGGTGTAACCCTGTCTCTACTAAAAATAGAAAAATTAGCTGGGCACAGTGGTGCATGCCTGTAATCCCATCTACTCAGGAGACTGAGACAGGGGAATCACTTGAACCCATGAGGCAGAGATTGCAGTGGGCCGAGACTGTGCCATTGCACTGCAGCCTGGGTAACAGAGTGAGACTCAGTCTCAAGAACAACAAAAAAAGAAAAGTTTCAACATGAATTTTGGAGGGGACACCATCTCAAACCATAGTACAATTGATAACCATACTACTGAACAGTAAATAGTGGGGACAGATGTTTTAAGCCAAGGTGTCCTTTGATCTGTGCTTAAGATAAATCCGGTGGCAATATGGAAGATGAGTTGGAAAAGGACCTCTGTTTAAGGCAGTGAGATGTGTGCAGAAATGTGTCACATGAGTGATAATGAGGTTGTGAGCTAGGGAAGTGATGGTAAGAGTGAAGAGGAGGGAAGTTAGTCAAGAAAGAATTTGAAGGCAGAATCACAGGCAGGGTTTGCCAAGTGTTCACCTGTTCTTCCTGAGGGAAAAAGAAGATTCCAAAAAAACCCCTCAGTCATTTCTAACTTATTGACTAGGGTGGGGAATAAAGGGAGAGCAAGTTTGGAAAGGAAGATTCTGAGTTTGGTGTTGGATATTTAGAATTTCAAGTACTTTGGGAAATCTAGGTGGACCATACATGAGATCCTAAACACAGCATAGTCATAGGCCTTGCTTGTGGTGTTAAGTAGTATGACAATATATTTAATTATGGATCCCCAAGAAGCACTTAAAAGTAGTATATAAGTTGGAAATGTATTCAGATACACGGAACAGAAAATCTGACTTAGCAGCTAAAACAAAGAGTTTATTTTTCTCACATACGGGAAAGTTGGTGATGCTAGTGTTGGTTCAGCTGCTCACTGATGGCAAGACCAGTTCTCTGGGACTCACCATGATGGTTATAAATAGCTGATACAGCTCTAGAAACATGACCAGTTTCTTCTCAGGTGCTTCTGTTTGAGTCTGTTTGGGTAAAACTGGGTCACGAGGCCTCCTCTGGCTGGAAGGTAGGCTGGAAGAGTGGGAGGAAAATTGTTGAATTCACTTAAATATGTACTTTCCCATCCTATTAGACATAATTCCTCTTTTTAAAAAAAAATAATTTGTAATGCCTCCTTTATTCTGAAATAAACATCATAGACAATCTGCTTATGTATATTTTTAAATAAATATATTATCCTAACTGTAATATAAAGGAACAATTAAAGGAAAGTAATTTATAATTATTTCAAAATGTGAATTCTAAGGCGTGACTGCACTAGAAGACATAGTGAAGAAGTCAGATTCTTGCATGGTGAATGTGACAGCAACATATGCAGATGATACAAGGGTATAGTAATGGTGTTTCCAGTACCATAGGCAGCATATTCATTTGTGTTTTACTGAAAAGATGACCAATTTTGGGTCAAGTTCGGCACAAAACACAGCATAGTCTTCTCTTGATATACAAGATAGTTGTTTCTTGAAAGAGTCAACTTGCATCAAAACTGCGCAACAACAATTGTGTATTCGTATACACAATAGGGTTATGTTCAAGGCCAAGGTAATAGGTTTTTCACATTTAGAAAGCTATTTGGAATGTAGGAGAGTTCTTAATACACAGATTGTCCCCCACATAGCTGTATGTCTAGTGTCCCCGGCCTCTGCCAACTAGTTACCAGTAGAATCCCCATACCATGGTGACAAGTAAAAGTGCTCCCCCCACATATTCAAAATGGCCCCTAGGGGCACCATCATCCATAGTAAAAACAACTGGCTTAGATTAATGGGACTGGACACTTTGTACTCCAAACCAAGTGGAAGTTGGTTAGCAAGGAAAAGGGGGAATGGATATTGAATAGGGAATGAAGTGTCTACCAATAGTAGGAACTGGGTTTTCCTTATGTTTATATCTTTTCCTAAATTCTTGCAGAATTCCTTGCATATAGTGAGTTCTCAATAAGCTTTCTTGAGTGACTGAATAAATAATTGGAATGTAAGCTATGGGAAATGGAAACTCAGTATTATGTGAGCTTTGAATTTAATAAAGGCAAAAATCTTCGTTAAGATACTTAAAGGGCTAACTACCATAAATCCAGGAATGTTATCAGAAGTTGGGAAGTGAACTTTGGTGTGCCAGTGTCTGTGCTAGGATTTAGCACTTCTGGACTTTCTGTCTGTTACACATTCTAGACTGAAGACTGAGGGTTAAGTTTGTATCAGTGAATCCTGTTCAGGAATGGAGGGTTTAGGGGAAATAATTTAAGTTTTCATGTAAGTACTATAGAAGAAAAAGTAACTGGCACGATAAAAGATCAATAAATCTCAGGCTTTAAATCTTACTCCCTCTGTCTTTTAGCACATTCTCTTTCCACTGTGTTCTTTTCCACTTCTGTTTGTCTATTCACTCTGGTATTTTTATCATAGTCTGAGACATTTTCAAATGATAATTTTTAGGAGAAATATTTAGAAATAGAATCAAAGGGCTTTGTTTTGTTTCCTCAAAATATAAACCTATTATTAGAATATAATTCACAGTATGAGAAATGTAGATTTTGCTTGAGTTTGCTTCCAGATTTAAGTAGAAAAGAAAGAAAATGACATTATAAAGAATTTTTTCTCTTTTTTGTGAAAAAGATAATCTGTAACTATGGGCTGTGAAGACAATATATGAAAAGCAAATCTTTTTCAAACAGTGCTCCAAAGTTGCCTTTGAATATATAACTTCTGAATTCAAAAGCATGATACAGCATGGGTTTTTTAAAAGAGTAGTTGTTTAACATTTTGAAGGGTATAACGTTTGATAGTTCCATACTTTGAATTCAAGCGAAGAAACAATAACTTCAACCTTTTGTTTATAAGAATAAGGAATACTAAAAAATGTTGTGTAGTTTAAGTTTAGACATTTCAAGTAGTCCTATAATTTCTTGAGAGAGCAGTAGAGTTTTTTTTCAATTAGTTTATTAGTATTTTAAGGATTTTAAATGGAAGAAAATCTTGAGTGTCTTTGTAAATGAATTGCATGTTTTATAGGCACAGATGACTTTCACAGCATTTTTTTCCTCCCCATGGCAACTTTACAGTATGTGGCCTATCGAGAAAATGACAAGTAGGTAGATGATGAGTTGGGGAAAATGGTGGAAGGTACAGCAGCAATAGGAAGGAAGTACTCCCCAAGATTTGCTTGAAAACATCTACTTTGGTTTTTTATTTTTTTTGAGACAGGGTCTCGCTCTGTCGCCCAGTCTAGTGTGCAGTGACGCGATCTCGGCTCACTGCAAGCTCTGCCTCCCAGGTTCACGCTATTCTCCTGCCTCAGTCTCCCAAGTAGCTGGGACTACAGGCGCCCGCCACCATTCCTCTGATCTTCACTACCTGCTGTCTCTTTAGCATAGATAATTCATCCATTGCCACATCGAGACAAGGACAACATATGAAGTTCCTCAAAATTTCCAAATAAGCCATTATTACCTCTATGGTTATTCCCTAAAAGTTTCACATTGAAGTAAACAAGTGTTTTTGGTCATTTCATGCCAACAAACTGATGGCCCTTGATCATCATCCTTTGAACTGACTCCAGATCTAGAATGAATTTTCCGATATATAGTGACCCTAAGTCTGTGTCTTAGGAAAGACATTTTTTTTTTTCTGGGCTCACTGCAAGCTCTGCCTCCCAGGTTCATGCCATTCTCCTGTCTCAGCCTTCCGAGTAGCTGGGACTACAGGTGCCCACCACCACACCTGGCTAATTTTTTGTACTTTTAGTAGAGATGGGGTTTCACCGTGTTAGTCTTGATCTCGTGACTTCGTGATCCGCCCACCTCCGCCTCCCAAAGTGCTGGGATTACAGGCATGAGCCACCAGCCTGGCCAGGAAATAACCTTTTAAGGTTGCCCTAGAATACCGATCATGATTAAGTTTTATTCTGTCCATATATTTCATTATTTTAATTTTATAATGCATTTCTGTTTCTTGCTTAGAATTTATAAATTACATATCAGATTATGATTTCTGTGTTTTAAAAATACCTATTATATCTTATAGTGATTTTCTTAGGTGGAATGCGATATATCAATATCTTGTTCCATTTTTGTGACTTCTCCAAGTATAGATCACTAGTAATATTATTTTCTACTATTTATTAATGGAAAACTACCTTAGTTGGGCTAATGTAACTATCTAAAGACAATAATAATAAAATTCTATAGTGCTGTTAGAGAGATATATAATTATGCATTCCAGCTGGGGATTACATCAATTATTTTTAGATTATGTTCCAGGGAAAACTGGGTTTTGAGTCAACTAACACCTATTTATTGTTCACTTATGTTGAGGGTTCTAGGTGATTTCTCATGTAGCTCATTGTTTTGTGCCTTCAATCTTAGTAAATCTTCCAAAGTGCTGCTGATATACTCAGGGAAAACTAATTTTTTTAAAAGATTATCTTTTAAATTAACCTACTTTTAAAAATAAGCATTATTATGTTTGTGGAATTTGAAAATACAGTCTAGTTAAGGTATTTAGAATAACACTCAGTTTCTGTTTTAAAGTGATTATATCATTTTAGTGTCAAAATTAATTTAATTGACCGTATAAGGAGACATTAAGTATTATTACAAAAATGGCATGTTATGGCCAAGTGTGGTGGCTCACGCCCGTAATGCCAGTACTTTGGGAGGCCAAGGTGGGTGGATCACGAGGTCAGGAGATCGAGATCAGCCTGGCCAATATGGTGAAACCCCGTCTCTACTAAAAATACAAAAATTAGCTGGGCATGGTGGCAGGCGCCTGTAATCTCAGCTTCTCAGGAGGCTGAGGCAGGAGAATTGCTTGAAATCAGAAGGCGGAGATTGCAGTGAGCCAAGATTGCGCCACTGCACTCCAGCCTGGATAACAAGAGTGAAACTCCATCTCCAAAACCAAAACCAAAACCAAAAACAAACCAAAAAAAGGCATGTTATTTATTAATACGAGTGACATACATGCAAAAGGATATCTGACTTAGGCAATGTTATTTTCTGGATGTATTTTTTTAACTAGACTATGACCTAAGTTCCGGCAGTCCCTCTAGAAAGGGTACGATTCCCTCTTCTCTGCTTGCTGAGCCATTTCCTAAGACTGTCTTCAGATGTTATGTCTTCTCTAGAGCTTTTCAGCATTCCTTTTGTTCTTCTTTTTGCTCTCATGGTACTCTATGCATGAGAATGTTTGAGTATATATATATTATTATAGTTATTTGCCCCTCAAACTGCATTTGGGTTTTCCTCATTGATTTTCTATTTCATGTAAATGTGTATGGTTTCCTATAAAAAAATACAATTTGTAATCCTCCAGGAAGTCTGTGTCAGTCAGTCAAATTACCTGGTTGATTATAGTTTCTGATTTATCTGCTGCCTGGGAATCAAAACACAGGTCTTGATTAACTTTCTACAAAGCAAGGATATGGACTAGGGATCACTAAGCTCTCCTATATATCTCTACAATGGTGTCATTATGTGATTCTAATCCATCACTAGAAATGTATTGTGAAATAGTTAATTAATGTTTGCAGAATGCTTAGAGAACTTTTAATGAGAAGTAGATATTTGTGGTTAGTGCTAATGAATAGATGTCTTATGAACCTTTTCTTTTTGCACCAACACCACATTGGAAAAATGTGCTTTCAAGAATAAATTGCAATCTGGTGAAATTTTGTTATTACCTAACAAAATGTAGCTTTTAAAAACAAGTATCAGTATAGCGGCTTTAGTGGCTTTAGAAACCAGGACCCTATGCAAGTAAATAGTTGTAATAAAAAGGGAAGCAACAGCAGTGTATAGTTTTCATAATTTTTCAAAACATTTTAAATATGATAGCAACTTTTTACTCTTACAGCTTAGTTGTGAAGGAGGCAAGGCCAGTACTTTTATAGTCTAGGGAAGCTAAGACCTAGAGAGATTAAAGGCTCATTTATTTCTTAAATAAAAATGTATTGAGTGCCTATATTTGAGTATAACAATTGAAGGTGCAGTGGTGAATAATTTACCCTACTTGACTTTGATAGTAAGGGAGACAGGTTTATAAACAAACATATTAGCTGATAACATAGTTAATTATGGTAGAAACACAGAAGATGGTGCAAATAACTCCGGGGTGTTGTTTAGTGAGCCTTTACAGAAGAGGTAGTTTTTAAAGCATTTTCATTAAAGAGTAAGTGTAGGCACTGGCCAGATGAAGGGGAGGAGGTGAGGAGAAGGGTCTTTCAATAAAAGAGAATGAACATATGTAAAGACCCAGAGTTATGAAAGAGCCTGTGCATTTGAAGAACAGCGTGAAGTTCAATGCAGCTAGAGCATTATTGTCCAATATAAATATGAACACAAATGTGCAATTTAAATTTTTCTAATAGCCATACTACAGAGTAAAAAGAGACAGGTAAAATCAATAATAACACATTTTATTTAACCCAATATATCTGAAATACTTATTTTTTTTTCAACTTAAGTCATTAAAATCAAATCAGGTGAATATTTAACACAAAACATTTCAGTTTGTCTTCCTTCCTTTCTTTTCTTTCTGCCTCTCTTTTTCTTTTCTTTTCTTTTCTTTTTTTTTTTTTTTTTAGGGACTGGATCTCGCTATATTGCCCAGACTGGTCTTCCTGCCTCAGTCTCCCAAAGTGTTGGGATTGCAGGCATGAGCCACTGCCCTCAGCCTAAGACATCTCAGTTTGGACTAAACACATTTCAAGGGCTCAATATATAGAAACTTAGCAATGCATGTGTATGTACGTGTGTGTCAGAGAGAGAAAGAGAATGAGAATGAAAATCTGTGTGCTCTAGACGGGGAGGAGGATAGATAAGGTTGAAGTAGTTGTTGGAGTCATATTTTTAAAGGCTTTGCATGCTGGCTTATTTTAGAATTTTTTCTTAAAATTTAGTAGTGAAGGAACAGTTTTGAAAATTTTGAATTTGTTATAGACTAATGCTTTTGCAAAATAACAATAAATTAGAAAGGTGAAAGTAAAAGGACATACAAAGAGAGGCATCATTTTTAAATCATTAAATTTGACAGATGTTGTTTTAGTCTAGTTTGTGCTGCTATAACGGAATACCACAGACTGGATAGTTTATAACTAACAGAAATTAATTGGTTTACAATTCTAGAGCCTAAAAAGTACAAGATTGAGGGGCCACATCTGGTGAGGGCCTTTTAGCTGCGTCAAAACTTTGCAAAAGGCATCACATGGTGGAAGGGCAAGAGAGGGAGAGAGAAAAAGCAAGAGGGGGTAAACTCACTCCCATGATGAAGGACTCATTCCCTCAATAAAGGCATTTGTCCTTTCGTGAGGGCAAAACCATTATGATTTAAACACATCTTAAAGGTCCCACCTTCCAAGACCATTACGAAGGCAATTAAATTTCCACATGGATTTGGAGGGACATAGTATTACTCCCCGCATGTTTTTCTTACATACAAAACGCACTTATTTCATTCCAATAGCTCCAAATTCTTAATTCTTTCCAGCACCAACTCAAAAGTCCAAAGTCTTATCTAAATCAGATATGGGTGAGACATAACACAATCCATTCTGAGGCTAATTCCCCTCTAGCTGTGAGCCTGTGAAATTATACAAGTTATCTATTTCCACAATACAATGGTGGGACAGGTATAGGATAGACATTCCCATTCCAAAATGGATAAATAGGCAAGGAAGGGGTAGCTGGTTCCAAGTAAGTCCAAAACCCAATGGGGACAACAACAGTAAATCTTAAGGCTCAGAAATAATTTTCTTTGGCTCCATGCTGCCCTGCTTCCTGGACACACTGGGGCAGGGGTTGAGCCCCGAAGGACTTGGAGAGCCCTGCACCTAAGGCTTTGCTGGATGGTTGGAGTCTTATGCTTACAGCTGTCCCGGGCTGTCTTTGCGTGCTGGTGTCTACAGTTCAGGAGTCTCAGGTGTGGTTCTGTCCCTGCAGCTTCACTAGACATTGCTTTAGCGGGGACTCTTTGTGGCAGCTCTGCTCCTGCAGCAGTTTTCTACCTGGATCCCCAGGCTGTCTGATACCTTCTTTAAAATCTAGGTGAAGGTAGCCATACCTCCACAGCTTGTGAACTCTGTGTGCCTGCAGAATTGGCACCGTGTGGATACCACCAATATTTACTGCTTGTGCACTCTGGAGCAGAGGCCTTAGCTGCATGTGTGCCTGCTCAAGTCATGGCTGTAGCAGTTTAAGGGCACTGCACCAGAATGTGGGGAACAGACATTTGAGGAGGTGAGGTGCAGGGCAGTGAATTCTGAGGTCCCTTGGTTGCCTTTTCGGAAACTTTGCCCTCAAGATTCTAGCTTGTCTCAGAGATCCCTAAAGTGCCTTTGGGGTCGTTTTCTCATTGTCTTGATGAATAGCACCTGGCTCTTTTCTAGCCATACAAACCTTTTTAGCAAATGGTTACTTGGCCACACCCTTTGTTTGCATGCCTAAGCACATATTTTTATCCTTTACATGGCCAGGCTCTGAATTTTCACAATTTTTATGTTCTATCTCCCCTTAAATTATAAGTACTGTCTTTAAATTATTTCTTTCCTCTCACATTCTATTATATACATTTAAAAGAAGCCACACAGCTCCTTCAGTATTTTGCTTAGAAATTTCTGGCCGGTATGGTGGCTCACGCCTTCAATCACAGCACTTTGGGAGGCCGAGGTGGGCGGATCACAAGGTCAGGAGATCGCAGACCATCCTGGCTAACACGGTGAAACCCCGTCTCTACTAAAAATACAAATAATTAGCCAGGCGTGGTGGTGGGCGCCTGTAGTCCCAGCTCCTCAGGAGGCTGAGGCAGGAGAATGTTGTGAACCTGGGAGGCGGAGTTTGCAGTGAGCTGAGACTGTGCCACTGCACTCCAGCCTGGGAGACAGAGCGAGACTCCATCTCAAAAAAAAAAAAAAAAAGAAATTTCTTCCATCAGATATTCTAGTTTGTCACTCTTAACTTCTGCCTTCTGTTAAAGTCCTCAGGCATGGACACACTTCAGCCAAGTTCTTTGCCACTTAATAACAAGGATGGCCTTTACTACAGTTTCCAATACATTGTTCTTCATTTCCGTCTGAGACTTGGTCAGAATTGCCTGTACTGTCCATATTTCTGTCAGCATTCTGGTCATGAATCTCTAAGAAGAATCACTCAAGTAATCTCTAAGGAGTTCCAGACTTTCTCTCTTGCTCATCTCTTCTGAGCCCTTCCCAGAATTGCCCTTAATTCTCTATTCATTGTAATCTAGGCTTTTTCTAGGTTGCTCTTCCAAATTCTTCTGGCCTCACCCCATTATCCAATTTCAAAGCCGCTTCCACATTTTTCAGGTATTTGTTATAACAACCCACCTCTCTGGTACCAATTTTTGTCTTAGTTTTGTGTGTGTGTGTGTGTGTGTGCTGCTTTAACAGAATACCACAGACAGAGTAATTTACAAAGAATGAAAATTTATTGGCTTGAGGGTTTTCTTGCCACATCATAACATGACAGAAGGCATCCCTCAGAAGGAGGGCAAAGAGGGGATAAGAGAGATCAAATGAGGCACAAACCCCCTCCCGCAATAACATTAGTTTATTCATGAAGGTGAAGCCCTTGTGTCCTGAATACCTTTTGAAAGTCCAACCTTATAATACCATCACAAGCACAATTACATTTCAACATGAGTTTTGAAGGGGACAGATGTTCAAAAGGTAGCAGACATAGAGTTTATATAAAAGTGTCTAAACCAGTGCTATCCAATGGAACTTTCTGTCATGATAGGAATGTTCTGTCTGTGCTGCTTAATATAATAACCACTAGCCACAGGTAGCTACTGAGTACTTGAAATGTGGCTAGTGTGACTGAGAAAATGAATCCTTAGTTTAGTTTAATTTTAGTTAATTTAAATTGAAGTGACCATACCAGACAATTGATTACTATATTGGACAGCATTGAATACATTTACTCTTAATCTCTGTATTTACCTATTGTGCATTAGTAAAAAACAGTTTGTGCACTGGCATGGCCCACAAACCATGCTTTGAGTAGCACTATTTAAAGCATGGACTGTAGCGCTAGAAAGCCTTTGTGTGTCTTTGGCAAACTACTTAATCTCTTGGTGCCCCAGTTTCCTCATTTGTAAAATAAAGGTAATAATAAACTACCTAATAGAGTTGTTGTGAGGATTAAATGCATTAATGAATGTAGCATACTTAGCCCAAGGTCTGACACACAGCATGCACTACATAAATGCTTCCTGTTATTGTTATTATCATTATTATTTTTATTATGTAGGTGGCGGATATCAAACAGTTAAGTGGTAACAAAGCCCAGTCTTTTTATTAATTCTCTGCTTTTTGCAGTAGCTTAGACTTTTTCCTTTTAAAAATATACCACAGTTTGTGGCATCTAGTGGCTTCCAATAAATATCTTTTGAACATAAGTATAAAGTACTTTTCAAGCACAGATGAAGAAGCAATTATTTTTCTGAAGGGAGGATTGGTAAAAGTATTGAGAACAGATGACAGTTGAGAGGGCCTCAGTGGATGAGTCTGACAGGCAAAGAGGAGAGAACACACCTGGCAGAGGGAGCAAGGATACCCATTTGGATTATACTCTATTTAGGAGACTATACAGCAGGTAACACTGCCTTAGCCCTATCACTGCTACCACCACTTCTTTCTCTCCTTCCCAGCTCTTTTCTTGATTTATCCTTTTAGCATATTTTAAACAGGATTAATAGGTAACACGTGATTCTACAGTTTTAAGGGAAGTCAATCATTGCCTCTTGTTCATTCCTCAGAGTAACAGTGCCCGAATTTGATGGTGGATGTTGGGCAGTGGTTGGGAAGGGAAGGGGAATGCTGCTTGAAAAGCAGTCCCTGGGTTATGGACAGGTAGCTGTGAGATTCTTTTCCCTTAAAACATAATGTTTCTTATTTATGTAGATTAACAAGAAAACCAACTGGAAAAAAATGAAATTCCTTATCTTCGCAATTTTTGGTGGTGCTCACCTTTTATCCCTGTGCTCTGGGAAAGCTATATACAAGAATGGCATCTCTAAGAGGACTTTTCAAGAAATAAAAGAAGAAATAGCCAGCTATGGAGATGTTGCTAAAGCAATTATCAACCTAGCTGTTTATGGTAAAGCCCAGAATAGATCCTATGAGCGACTGGCACTTCTGGTTGATACTGTTGGACCCAGACTGAGTGGCTCCAAGAACCTAGAAAAAGCCATCCAAATTATGTGCCAAAACCTGCAGCAAGATGGGCTGGAGAATGTTCACCTGGAGCCAGTGAGAATACCCCACTGGGAGAGGGGAGAAGAATCGGCTGTGATGCTGGAGCCAAGAATTCATAAGATAGCCATTCTGGGTCTTGGCAGCAGCATTGGGACTCCTCCAGAAGGTATTGTTTGTCTTTTCAGTTTGATTTGCATTTTATAAAACTAATGTCCCTTGGTGGAATTGAGTACAATATGCATGATTCATATTATAATTTGGATAATTTCTTATTCCATTGGCTTAATGAGTTCTCTACCCTTTTTTGTCCTCCCATTTTATTTACTTCTGTTTCTTTTGTGAAAGAGAACTGATCATGTTGGATCACTTTTTAAATGTAGAATCTGTAGCTACTGGTCCATGATACTTACCAGCCCTATCATTTTGTAATTGCTATCTAGTTAAACATTAGCATCATTCTATGGATAATTGAAATATATATAAACAGGATACAAAAACTATGACTTCTTCCAAGTGACCTCAGTGTGAATTATTTTTTAGAATTAATGAAATAGAGAATAGAACATTGCACTCTGAATTGATTTAATTATTTTTATAGAACTGAGGTTTCTACTTTAAGGAATTATCCAAGGTTGAGTTCTACCTTTACTTATAAGCACCCTGGATCAGCTTTATCAGATAATATACAGTAAATGCCCAGATCAGAGATATATAGCCAGTCATCAGGGAGCTATCAGTTAGCCTTGAATATATCCATGGGCTAATTTCCAGTGGCAGAAGAATGAGTTTCTATTCTTTTGACTTTTTTGGATGCCAAGAGAAAGGCCCAGTGAAGAAGTACATTGTCAGTTTAAAACATTATTTATCGAGATGTAATCACATACTATGATGTTCACCCATTTAGAATGTACAAACGATTTTTAGTATATTCACAGAGTTGTACAACCACCACAATCTAATTGTAGAACATTTTCATCACCACAAAAAGAAACTCTGTGACTATTAGCTGTCATTCTCTAGTCTACCTATATCCCAGCCCTAGGAAACCACTAATCTGCTTTTTGTCTTTATGGATTTGCTTATTCTGGGCGATTTATGTGAATGGAATAATACATTATGTGATCTTTCGTGAATGCTTTTTTTCATGTAGCATACTGTTTTCCAGGTTCATATGTTGTCACATGTTTCAGTATTTCATTCTTTTTATTGCTCGCTAATATTCCATTTTATGAATGTATCACATTTTTATTTGTCCATGCATCAGTTGATGGACATTGAGTTTATTTTCACCTTTTAGATATTATGAATAGAGCTGCTGTGAACATTCATGCACAAGTTTTTCATGTGAACATTTGTTTTCATTTCTCTTGGGTATAAAGCAAGAATTAGAATTGTTGGGTCATATACCAGCTCTGTGTTTAACTTTATGAGGTATTGCCAAACTGTTTTCTGAAGTGGCTGCACAGTTTTTTGTACCCACTGACAATGTATTAATTTTTCCATATGCTTGCCAACACTTGTTATTATGTGACTTCTTGGTTATAGCCATTCTAGTGGGTGTGGAGTGGTATCTCATTGTGGTTTTGATTTGCATTTCCCTAATGACAAGTGATGTTGAGCATCCTTCCATGTTCTCACTCACCCATTTGTTTACCTTCTTTGGAGAAATGTGTATCCAAATTCATTGCCCAGGTTTTAATTGGACAATGAGATTTTTATTATAGAGTTTTAAAAGCTTTTTTATGTATCATGTATACAAGTCCCTTTTCATATATTTGATTTACTAATGTTCTCTCCATTCTGAGGATTATGGTTTTTTTTTTCCTTGATGGTAATATTCGCTACAGAAATATTTCATCTTTGATTTAGTCCAGCTAATTTATTTTATTTCTTTGTTGTCTGTGCTTTTGGTGTCATATCAAACCATTGCCTATACCATAGTCACAAACATTTACTACTACTATTGTAATGTATTTAGGTCTGTATATCTTTACTCTCATCTCATATTTTCTTCTAAGAATTTTATGGCTGTCATCCTTACATTTATATCTGTGAATTAATTGCATTAATTTTTGTATATGGTAAATGATAAGGCTTCAGCTTTCTTCTTTTGAATGTGGTCATTCAGTTGTCTCAACTTCATTTGTTGAAACGCCTATTCTTTCTCCTTTATTTCAGTGCATTACATTAATTTATTTTCAGATGTTAAAAAACCTTGCATTACTGGTATAAACCCCACTTGATTATAATACATAATCTTTTTTATATGGTGCTGAATTCAGTTTGGTAGTATTTTGCTTAATATTGCATTTATATCCATAGGGATATTGGATTGTAGTTTCATTTTCTTGTAATGTCTTTTTTTTTTTGTATCAGAGTAAGACTGGCTTCATGAAATCAGTGGCAAAGTGTCACCTCATCTTCCATCCTTTGGAAGAGATTACAAATGACTGCTATTAATTCTTTAAATTTCTGGTAGAATTCAGTGAGGCAGTCTCATTCAGGGTTTTCTTTGTGGGAAGACTTTTAATTATTAATTCAATTTCTTTACTTGTCTAATCAGTTTTTCAGTTTCTGCTTGAGTCAGTTTTAGTAGCTTGTGTCTTTAGAGAAATGTATCTGTTTTATCTAAGTCATGTAATTTGTTGGTGTACAGTTATTTATAGTATCTTATTATAATTTTTTATGTTTGTAAGGATAAGGGTCTAAATCACTGCTGTCACTTGCTTTTGGGCAGAAAAACTTTGTTTAGATTTTTCTGGCAGCAAATTCTCTAAGCCTTTTTTCATCTTTATCTCTTTATTTGAACTTCAGTTTTGAAAGATAGTTTTACTGGACATGAGATTCTTAGTTGACAGGTTTGTTTTTCTTTTCTTTTTTTCTTTTTTTTTTACTTTCAGCACTCTGAATACATTATCCATCCCATTGCCTTCTGGACTCCATTGTTTCTTTTTTCTTTCTTTTTTTTTTTTTTTTTTTTTGAGATGGAGTTTCCCTCTTGTTGTCTAGGCTGGAGTGCAATGGCACAATCTCAGCTCACTGCAACCTCCACTTTGCCAGTTCAAGTGATTCTCCTGCCTCAGCCTCCCAAGTAGCTGGGATTACAGGTGCACACCACCATGCCCAGCTAATTTTTTTGTATTTTTAATAGAGACAGGGTTTCACCATTTTGGAGAGGCTTGTCTTGAACTCCTGGACTCAGGTGATCTACCTGCCTAGGCTTCCCAAAGTGATGGGATTACAGGCTGGAGCCACGATGTCTGGCCTGGACTACATTGTTTTTGATGAGATGTCAGCTGTTACTGTTTTGGAGGTTTCCTTGTATGTGATGAATCATGTCTTCTTTATTGCTTTCAAGATTTTCTTTTCCTTTTGGATTTTTGTTATTTTGACTCTAATGTATCTAGGTATGTATATCTTTATTCTCATCTTACTTGGAGGTTGTTGATTTTCTTGGGTGTGTAGATTGAAGTTTTTCATCAAATTTGAGGTGTTTTCAGCTATTATTGCCACAATTTTTTTTTCTTCCCTTTTTTCTTTTTCCTCTCCTTCTGATACTTCCATTTATTGTGTGTTGGTGATTTAATGATGTCCCATATTTCTCTTAGGCTCTGCTCATTTTTCTTTATTCTTTTTTTTCTTTGTTCTTCAGATTGTATGACCTCTATCAATCTATCATCAAACTTACTGATTCTTTCTTCTATTAGCTTAAAGCTACTATTGAGCCTCTATACTGAATTTGTCTCTTTAGTTACTATACTTTTAAACTCCAGAACTTCTCTTTGGCCTTTTTAAAAAATAATTTATGTGACTTTATTGGTATTTTTTATTTGATGAGATGTTGTCATCATATCTGCCTTTAGTTCTTTAAGTATGGTTTCTTTTAGTTCCTTGAATATTTCAATAATAGCTGCTTTGAAGTGTTTGCTATATCCCACATCTGGACCCCCTAAAAGACAGTTTCTACTGCCTACTTCTTTTTTTCTTGTGTATGGATTATACTTTATTGTATCTTTTTATGCCATAGTTTTAAAAGCAGAAAGCCTAAATATTTAAACTAATGTTTTATGGCAACTCTGGATACTGACTCATCTTCCTTCCTTTCCCCCATCCATTTACTTGGTCGTTCATTTGTTTAATTGCTTGAATGTATTAACTCTGTGACATCTATTTCTCTTACACTGTTCAGCTTCTGATGTTCCTGTTTAGATTGTTTGTTTTTTCTTTTAGCTGGGTTCCCTATGAGTCACCCATAGGTCTGCATAAACCACTTATTGGTCAAAGGTTATGCTTAGGTTCCTTTAGCCAGTTATGTTTTTACTCTTTGCCATTGGATGTTTTTGTGACTTGGAGTCTGTTATTACAACTTAAGAAGTTTATTTTTTCTCCCAACTTTGGCCAAGGCCAAATGCCTTGGAAGTTCCTTGTCTAATCACTTCTGAGAGGGTGCGGCCTTGGGCATGCACACAGCCTTCCAGATTACCAGAATGCAAGTAATTTTATTTTTAAGCATGGCTTAGTAGTATTTTCTCCAGGGTCAGAATAGCTTATTTTTTAGCCAGTGTTTGCTCAGAGGTTGTACTTAAACACTTTGAGTGAGTGAGGCTTCTGCCCTTTGTTGACGAATCTGTGTGCAGCTTGGGAAATGTTTTCAAATCTGACTCATGTGTTGTTTTGATTGTTCCTGAGTAGGTATAACCTAGGACATGTGTGTAGCTTTTCAACCCCCAGGGTTTACTGGGATCCCAGGAAGGCCCTTCTTGGTTGTTTCTTTCTTTTGTTCTGTTAAAGCTATGGTTGTTCTGCCATTTTGCTTGTTGCTAGCAGTATCATGAAGCTACCAGCACCCCCTTAATTGTTCTTCGCCAAGCTCTCCATTATTTTCAGCAACACCCTTAGGCAGGGAATTCTCCATTCTCTGCACTAAACGAAGTCACTAACATCAATAAGAACTATGGAGCTCTTCATCCTTATGACTTCTCTTCCCCTGGGAGAACATTCGTGCTACTCCATGGGAGCTAGCAGTGATAGTGGCACCACCCAGTGGCACCCAGAGTGATATCCCTAGTGGATGATAAGATGATAAGAAGGGAGAAGGAGGTAGTTCTCAGCCTTGTTAGCTTGCAGCTTCCAGTGTGGGACCACCTCCTATGACTGAGCTGAGAAAGGAGTCATCAGAGTCTTAGTATTCTTGATGGCTACTTAGGGTGGAGTTTCTATCCAATGAGTAGGACTTGGGTAGAGGAATGGCGCCTCAGTTCTCTTGGCATTGCTTGACTAGAACAGAGGTTCTGCCACAAGGTAATGGGGTTGGGGAATGAGAAACACTGGTAGCCTGTCCTTCCAAAGGTGAAACTATTGCCCTATACTGAGAATTGGGTGGAGAGGAAGCTCTCATGTTCTTGTCTGCACTTGGTCAGAATAGAGTACCTGTAGTAGAGTTTCTGTAACATGGAGCTGGGGGTAGGAAAGGAAAGCAGATCATGACCCAGATGCCACAGAATCTTATGTTCTCATCAAGACTTGGTAAATTTTCTGGATGAATGTTATCCTTTGCTGTATGCCCTTAGGACAGTTTTGAAAGACATTAAACTAGTCTTTAAAATAATTCTTCCCACTAAATATGTTGTGGGGTGAAGATCTGCTGAGTTACTCATGCTGCCATGCTGGAAGAATCACTGGGATAGCTAGTTTTGATCTCTCTAAGGCTGCATGAATGGGCGGTAGAATTCTCCAAGGTGTTAGGGAGCTCCTCAGCTTGGGTTCTATAGTGTTAGTCAGGAGTTTTCTTCAGTTGCCTTCTGTTAAATGCTAATCTATGTTAGATACCAACTTAAATCCTCCTTTTTAAGCTCTCTCAATTGTCCAGTTATCTGAAAAGGATTAGCACTTTTTTTTCCCAGATGAGAGAACCAGACTCCAAGAGGTTATGTAATTTACCAAGAGTTGCACAACTGGTGAGAGACCTTGTTTGGACATGAACAACTGTCAAACTCCAGAGTTTGTGCTTTAGTCATTAGACTATATTGCTTTTCCTACAAATATTTTAATGTTGTTTCCATTTATAAGATTACTATTTTTAGCCATCTAGCTGAAGCAGATCTGTTTCAAAAGCCATTGATACCTGTACTGTGATGGCAGAACATATTGGTTTCTGCGTGTTTTTTAAAAGAAAGTTTTCTTATTCCCATTTATTTCTCATCATCATTTCTCATTCTATGAGCTGGGCCTCCTCTTTCCTGGCTATCTGCCTGGTATTGAAAACTAAGCCAAGTTACTGATTGCTCCTGAGACCTTCAAAACCCAGGGGATGTGAATTTTACTCACCGAAATCTATTCTAGTTTTCCTAGACTCACTTTCACCCCA
This sequence comes from Chlorocebus sabaeus, assembly GCF_047675955.1. NCBI lineage: Eukaryota > Metazoa > Chordata > Mammalia > Primates > Cercopithecidae > Chlorocebus > Chlorocebus sabaeus. The sequence goes on from NC_132911.1 coordinate 100,572,147, forward strand.
CTCCTCGTTCCATGGGGCTCAAAGTAGATAAACAGTTGTCTGGCAACTGGACTATTTTAAGCTCTGAAGAGACTGGAGGGTTGGAATGCACCAGGTGTGGAAAATTCCCACAGGAGATAGTGTAAAGTTGGCGTAACAGGATCTCTAACCCAGGCAGAGTGGTGCAGAGCTTATCTTCTAGCCTGTCTTTCAGGAAACCTGTCTTCTCACTTTGGCTTACCACTAACTAGTTGTGTGACCTTGGTTGCCATTTAATCATCATGGTCTTGATTTTGTGACCTGTGAAATGAGAGATCGTTGGAATTCTGAATCTGTAAGGTCTCCTCTAGATTGGAAAGGGTAATTTTTATGACAATCCATAAGGGATCACTGAAGTTAGAATTCACAAGAGCTGGATTCTGCCAAGTGTATGTGATGGAGTAGATTCTTTGTTTAACCAGATTTTAAAACTTTTCAGTTCTAAACTTGAGTATTACAGTAATTATGCTAGTTTATCCACTCTTCTAGACTTTAGTATTACAGTAGGTATGTTAGTTTATTCACATGACAGGATTGAGAGCTCTGCGAGTTATCTGTGGAGAGTTTGAAGAAGGCAGATAAACAAGCAGGCCAAGTCCAGAGATGAAGGACAAACTTACAAGACAGGAGAAAGCACAATCTCTAATCAGTCCTGAGATAGCATAGAGATGTCAGATTTGAATGGACCAAGTAAAAGAATGAGAATCAACAGTCACATCCGGGTTAGGCTGACATATGTGCAAGAAAGAAGAACTTGGGCAGACTATGTGATTATTTCCCAGCAGACATAACGCTGGGTCTTCATGGTTTATGGTCTGTGAGCCCAATATAGCAGGTCATTGAGTATTTATTAATCCTCAGTGGAGACTGACATCTCTACCGAGATACAGGGCTTTCTTAAAATTTTAGGATTGTATGTTTTTATTATGTTTAGTGTATGTTTTATTATGTTTGCATGTCATATTATATTATGTTTTATTATATGTTTTATATTAGTTAGGGGGCTCCTGGAGGCCTGGACTGAGTCTTATCAATTTCTGTATTCTCAGCATCTAGCATCATACTCAGTAAATAGTAGTTACTCATTCAGTGTTTGAGAAACAGTGGATTTTTAAGGTAGTTCTTTCCTTGGGGTATTATTCACCTGTACTAAAATAAAGCCTTCTTCTACATTGTATTAGTCTGTCTCATACTGCTATGAAGAAATACTGAGACTGGATAATTTATAGACAAAAGAGATTTAATTGAATCACAGTTCCACATGGCTAGGGAGACCTCAGGAAAGTTACAATCATGGCAGAAGGCACTCCTTCACAGAGTGGAAGGTAAGAGAATGAGTGGCAAGCAAAGGGGAAAACAGCCCTTATAAAACTATCAGATCTTGTGAGAATTTGCTCACTGTCACAAGAACAGCATGGGGGTTACTGCCCCCATGATTCAATTACCTCCCACTGAGTCCCTCGATGAGATTTGGGTGGGGACACAGCCAAGCCATATACATAATGAATGATGATGCTGTTGAGCCATCATCATTTACTCAGAATTTCCCTGATTGTAAAGTTAATACTTGCTTATTATAGAAAGCATGTACATAAATATAAAAATAATAAAAATCATCTATATTAGTCCATTTTCACACTCCTTTTAAAGATATACCCAAGACTGGGCAATTTACAAAAGAAAGAGGTTTATTAGATTTACAGTTCCACGTGGCTTGGGAGGCCTCACAATCATGGCAGAAGGTGAAAGGCATATCTCACATGGTGGCAGACAAGAGAAGAGAACTTGTGCAGGGAGCTCCCCTTTTTAAAACCGTGAGATCTTGTGAGACTTATTCACTATCATGAGAACAGCATGGGAAAGACCTGCCCCCATGATTCAATTACCTCCCCCTGGGTCCTTCCTACAATACCTGGAAATTCAGGATCAGAGTTGGGTCGGGACATAGTCAAACCATATCATTCTGACTTGGCCCCTCCAAAATCTCATGTCCTCACATTTCAAAACCAATCATGCTTTCCCAATAGTCTGCCAAAATCTTAACTCATTTCAGCATTAACTCAAAAGTCCATAGTCCAAAGTCTCGTCCAAGACAAAGCAAGTCCTGTCTGCTTATAAGCCTGCAAAATCAAAAGCAAGTTAGTTACTTCTTAGATACAATGCGGGTACAGACACTGGGTAAATACAGCCATTCAAAATGGGAGAAATTCGCCCAAACAAAGGGGCTACAGGCCTCATGCAAGTCCGAAATCCAGCAGGGCAGCCAAATCTTAAAGCTTCAAAATTATCTCCTTTGACTCCATGTCTCACATCTAGGTCATGCCAATGCAAAATGTGGGTTGCCATGGTCTTGGACAGCTCCATCCCTCTAGGCTGCTTTCATGGGCTGGTGTTGAGTGTCTGCAGTTTTTCCAGGTGCATGGTGCAAGCTGTTGGTGGATCTATCATTTTGGGGTCTTGAGGACAGTGGCCCTCTTCTCACAGCTCCACTAGGAGGTGCCACAGTAGGGACTCTGTGTGGGGGCTCTGATCCCACATTTCCCTTCTGCACTGCCCTAGTGGAGGTTCTCCATGAGAGCACTGCCCCTGCAGCAAACTTCTGCCTGGACATCCAGGTGTTTCCATACATCCTCTGAAATCTAGGTGGAGGTTCCCAAACCCCAATTCTTGACTCCTGTGCACTGACAGGCTCAACATCACATGGAAGATGCCAAGGTGTGAGGCTTGCACCCTCTGAAGCCATGGTTCAAACATTACATTGGCCCCTTTCAGCCACAACTAGAGTGACTGGGATGCAGGGCACCAAGTCCCTAGATGGCACACAGCATGAAGATAAGGATCCTGGGCCCAGCCCATGAAACTACTTTTTCCTCCTAGGCCTTCAGGCCTGTGATGGGAGGAGCTGCCTTGAAGACCTCTGACATGCCTTGGAGACATTTTCCCCATTGTCTTGGGGATAACATTCAGCTCCTCATTATTTATGTAAATTTCTTCAGCCAGCTTGGCTTTCTCCTCAGACAATGAGATTTTCTTTACTATCATATTATCAGGCTGCAAATTTTCTGAACTTTTATGCTCTGCTTCTGTTATAAAACTGAATGCCTTTACAATAGCACCCAAGTCACCTCTTGAATGCTTTGCTGCTTAGAAATTTCTTCTGCTGGATACCCTAAATCATCTCTCTCAAGTTCAAAGTTCCACAAACACTAGGGCAGGGGTAAAATGCCACCACTCTCTTTGCTAAAACACAGCAAGAATCACCTTTGTTCCATTTCCCAACAAGTTTCTCATCTCCATCTCATGACCACCGTAGCCTGCACTTCATTGCCCATATTATTGTAAGCATTTTGGTCAAAGCCATTCAACAAGTCTCTGGGGAGTTACACACTTTCCCACATTTTCCTGTCTTCTTCTGAGCCCTCCATACTGTTCCAACCTCTGCCTGTTACCCAGTTCCAAAGTTGCTTTCACATTTTTGGGTATATTTTCAGCAGCGTCCCACTCTACTGGTACCAATTTACTGTATTAGTCCATTTTCATGCTGCTGATAAAGACATACCCAAGACTGGGCAATTTACAAAATAAAGAGGTTTGCTAGACTTACAGTTCCACATGGTGGGGGAAGTCTCACAATCATGGTGGAAGGTGAAAGGCATTTCTCACACGATGGCAGACAAGAGAAGAGAACTTGTGCAGGAAATTCCCTTTTTTAAAACCATGAGATCTTGTGAGACTTATCAGTATCACCAGAACACCACAGGAAGGCCTGCCCCCATGATTCAATTACCTCTCACCAGATCCCTCCCACAACACCTGGAAAATCAAGATGAGATTTGGGTGGGGACACAGCCAAACCATATAATCATCTATGATATTTTCCTCTAGAGAGTCATTGCTATCATTTCTATATTTGCTTTTGATATTTCTATATGCATATGCATTTTATTTTATAAACTTGTATTCACACTACATATAGTTTGTGTCCTTTTATCTTATATGTCATGAACATTTACCTCATACTAGCAAACATCTTTTTAAATAAGTTTTAATGGCTACCAAATTTAAATATGCAATAATTAATATAATGCCTTGTTATTGGAAACTAGATTATTTTCTTATTTTTTTCTCTTCTTTAAATAGGATGGCTATAAAATCTTTTAATGTAGAAAGAAGTATAGACTTTTAAAGGAATTCTTTATGTTTTTAATAAATAACATATAAAGGAGGAATCATGGGTATATGCTAGGAAGTTGTAGGAGAGTAGAAACAATTAGTTTGAAACTACTCATATAGATGTAAAAAATACCAATAAAATTCTTAGAAGCTGTTTTATTTTTTAGTGGTTTTAGTTGTTTAAAAATGTTAACACAATAGATATGTAAACATTATATATAATGTACATTTTAATGATACAATGTAAATATATATATTTTAATTACTTTAAATTATTAATGTACATAGTGATACATTTATATTCTTGATATATTTTGTTAAATTGTTTTCCAGATTGTACACACCTATTCTCTTACTAGTAGTGTATCTTCAAAACCCTGCACCTTCACCTGCATGGGTATTTTTTCCTAATCTTTGCCAATTTGATGAACCAAAAGTGGTATTTCCCTATTATGTTACTTTGCATACCTTTGCTTCTTGTTCAGTTTAATATTTTCATATGTTTATTGGAAACATATTTTTCTACTTTAAATTATTTGAGCATATCCCTTGCCCATTTTTCTACTGGTACTTTAATGATATTCTAATTGATGAATAATAATTCATTATTAATGAATTATTTTAATAAATCAATTTTAATTGATTGTCCCATTCAAATTGAGTGTTTAAAATATATTAAGATGGTTTGCACTGATATATCATTTTCTTTTTCATTTTTTCTTAAAAGCATATTTCTTTCTGTTTTTTGAGGATGACTGGAATGTAGTTAATAGACTACAAAATAGAAAAGTTGACTAATTTCCACTCCTCCCCATCAATGTGCTCTAAGGAACAGTTCTTTAGGTCAGCTTACACACACTTTGAAACATCAGTGTCATTGTTCGAAGATTGGTGAATGACATGCTCTTGAATATGTACTTACAAACTTAAGGTCTCAGTCTAGCTAGACTTGGATTTTGAGCTGCGTATACAGATTGGTACTTCTGCTGGTTTATGTCAAACTGTGTGTACCTCATGACTTCTCCTTTTGGGAATAATGTAAGCGTGAGAGGAAGGACAGGTAGCGAGCACTAGATTGAGCTCAATGTGCACAGTTGACTGGATAGTTAATGTTCAGCTGTGGAGATGAGCATCTCCTCTAACTGGTTTAACCAGCTCTTAATATCTTACAGGATTTTAAATGGTTTACAGAATCACTGGGTAAGTTAATAGTGCAGACTTTAAATTGAGCTTCTCGGAAATGAATTTGAGAATAATTCTGTAGAACCAGGTTGCCAAGATTGCTGTTGCCTTTCCTAGCTTAAGCAATGGCCTTTGTCAGAAAACTGCCACAGAAAATCTAGAGATTTTCACAATGGTGCTTGTCTCTGAAACAGCAGAAAACAGTCTCTGTCTAATTCCTGCTTTCCAGATCTTGTTCAAGTGCGAATAATTGGTGACACTTAAATTACTTCTAGAACCCTAACTGTAGAAAATCCCAGGAATGTAGTTCTTAGGTTTTCAGTCTTTGTGGCTCAGAAAAGCACATTTGAAGAAACTTGAATGGATGTTGAATGCCAACTCTCCATATCTAATGCAATACTCATTTCATTATGTCCCTTAATCAACAATATGATATGGACTTTTTTGCATTAATAAACAAGAACAGATTGCCATTGGTTATATAGTACAAGTAACACTACCAATAGCATTGTGGTCCTCTGTGGTTATAGAATTAGAATGAATTTAATAGGACAAAAAGGAATATAGAGCATAATCATGAAAGAGGGTATCTCCAGGGGCATTCTGATGGATTGAAGGGAAATTGTTCTAGGCTGTTTGTCACGTTTGCCATATAAGTTAAAGTAGGTTCAGCTGGGCGCCGTGGCTCACACTTATAATCCCAGTGCTTTGGGAGACCGAGGCAGGTGGATCACCTGAGGTTAGGAGTTTGAGACCAGCCTGACCAATATAGTGAAATCCCCTCTCTACTAAAAACTACAAAAATTGCCAGATGCAGTGGCTTACGCCTGTAATCCCAGCACTTTGGGAGGCCGAGGCGGGCAGATCACGAGGTCAGGAGATTGAGACCATCCTGGCTAACATGGTGAAACCCCGTCTCTACTAGAAATATAAAAAATTAGCTGGGCGTGGTGGCAGGCGCCTGTAGTCCCAGCTACTCGGGAGGCTGAGACAGGAGAATGGCATGAACCTGGGAGGTGGAGGTTTCAGTGAGCCTAGATCGTGCCACTGCACTCCAGCCTGGATGGCAGAGCGAGAGTCCATCTCAAAAAAAAAAAAAAAAAGTTAAAGTAGGTTCTCCTTCATTTTTTTATACCCTTTCCCTTTATCTGTTTTGTACTCTTCTCTTTCCTAGGCTATATATATATATATATATATATATTGTTTTTGGTCTTGCTCTGTTGCCCAAGCTGGAGTGCAGCAACACAATCATGGTTCACTGCAGCTTCAGTCTCCCAGGTTCAAGTAATCCTCCCATCTCAATCTCTCAAGTACCTGGGCTCACAGGCGCATGCCACCACACCTGGCTAATTTTTTGATTTTTTGTAGCCATGAGGTCTCACTATGCTGCCAAGGCTGGTCTTGAATTTGAACTCCTGGCTTAAGTGATCTTCCTACCTTGGCCTCCCAAAGTGCTGGGATTGAAGCATAAGCCACCATGTCCGGCCCCTAGACCTCATCTTAAAGGCTGGCATTTCAAAGTTTTCTATCTTTTGTTTATAAACATTCTCCTTAAATGATATGATGCAGTTTCATGGCGTTAAGTACCACCTTGTGCTTCAGCCACATGGGTCTGCTTTTCCCTCAACTTGTGAATATCCCTTGCCTTAAAAGCTGCTGCTTGGACCTCTGGCTAACCTAACCATAACCCTAACCTTAACCCAACTCAACCCCTCTCTGCTTGGAGAATTTATACTCATTTTTAAAGACTCATTTTTTTCCTTGAAGTCTTTCTGGAACCTAAACATAAATAAATTTATTTGTTTTTTTCATCTCTACTTTTGTAGCACTTGTCTGTTTTATACAATGATCAGACTTTATTATAGTTGAGCGTTCACATGGTTATCTCCTCTGAAAAATGGTGACCTCCTCCAGGGTAAAAGCCACACCTTATTTATCTTTCTATCTCCCGTAGCACTAGGCCCAGGGCCTGGTATGTAATAGATGCATATTAGATATCTGCATGTTAAATCATGAGTGGATTGTGAAAAGCTCACAAATTTCAAAAGGATATTTGAAAACTCATTCATACTAAAACAAGCTTCTTTTTAGCACTGTGTGATTCTCATAGGTCTTTTATGTTCATGTCATATCCAAATAACAAGAAATTTTGGTTGGCATCTCAGTGAAGGCAGATGGGAGAGAGAAGGATAAATAAACATCAATCAAATAATGATTAGGTTGTTCATCATGGCCTATTCTTTCTGGAAACTTAAGCAGCACGGATAAGAAGGTCTGGGAAGCTATAGCCTAAACTTATTTCCAAACTCTTGTCTCATAGGAAACTAAAATAGCCTTCCTCCATACTTCTAGCACATCCAGCAAAAGAAGGCATTCTATAGCCAATAAGTTCAGTCCATTTGTTCCTGAGATGCTAATTTACCTGCAAAGTCCCATCATCAGGTAAGTAATTATTTGCACCTGTCCTTGTCTCCTCTTTTGATCTCATCAAGGAAACGGCATTTTCAGTATTTTTTTTTAGGGCTAAATCTTTGTCTGATATCTAATTGTAGAATGACCAGAAGTACTCTAGATAGCCTGTGTCCACAGATGATACTTTGAAATTGGTGGTATGGGATCAGTTGATGGATCTGACTACAAAGTGTCAGAGGTTGCAAATTCCTTCTCTCTGTATCAAGTTAGGGTTGGAAATGAGGAAGTAGGAGGCCAAGGAATTTACATTTATTGAGTGTTTATTATATTCTAGTCTAGTCATTGTGCAGATTGTTTTATGTATTTTGTCTGTGGCTATAGGGGTTGTTCCCACTTTACAAATGATAGGCTCTGGGAGGGTTCAGCATCTTGTCCAAGGTCACACGGCTAATACATGGCAGGGTCTTGCCCCAACATCATGCCTTCCCAGTAGCCTGCCCTCTTCACCTTTCCTCATGGTAGATCTTTTCGCCCATATCTTTTAAGTATTTCCACTTTCCTCTTGGCTATTTCTGTAAGAAGAAGCACATCTATCTCCTATGCACATATAACATGACTTAAGAAGCATAAATTAAAAGACAAAAATATTGCTGAATTTGATTGAGTCAGAACTTAGAATTTCTGTTCTGTGAAGGATACCATGAACAAAGTCATTAGAAGGCAAAATGAGAGAAAATATTAGCACTGTCTAAAATGTTAAGGAATTAATATGTAGGCCTAGAGAATGCTAGAAATCAACATGAAAAAGGCAGTAGGCCTAATAGAAAAATGGGCAAAAGTTCTGAACTGGCAACTTAAAGAAGAGGAAGCCTAAAAGCTAGCAAGTATGTAAAGAAATGTTCAACTCATCAGTAATAAGTGCAATGCAAATTTTAAAAACAATGAGATCACTTTGTAGCAGTGATGTATTAATAAAATGTGTTGGCAGGGCTGTGAAGACGTAGGCACCCTCATGCACCGATTGGTGGGTGTGAAGAATGGTGCTGACATTCTGGAGAACAATCTCTAGCCAAATTAAATATATTTTCATATTCTATGACCCAGTAATTCACTTTTCTGGTATATTTCCCAGAGAAATTATTGTATAGACCCCTAAAGGTACATATTCAAGGATGAATATTATAGCAGTATTTATGGGGGCAAGATCTATGTGGGAGAGTGGACATATAAAATTTGGTGGATGACCCCAGGGACTAGTACACAACAGTCGGAAGCAATAGACTAATGTATGTATTGCAACATGAATGGCTCTTATAAACATAAAGCTGGGTTTTAAAAAAGTAAAAAATAGAATGAGATATATATATATAAAATACAATTGCATATGTATACATACAATTTTACATGCATACAGAATACTATTTTATATTTTGTAAGAAGATATACTATCAAAAAACATCTTAGAAGAGTTTTCTACTTAGGACATGGTGGGAGGGAGTCAGAAATGGTAATAAAAGAGAATAAATAGTTTTTTGAAAGCCAATAAGACAAAGAGACTTGCGATGAATAGGCTAATGATTTTGTACCATGAATTGAGGCACATAATTAACTGAACACTCTGAATTGGATTTTTTTTTTTTTTTTTTTTTTTTTTTGAGACAGGGTCTCACTCTGTCACCCTGGCCAGAGTGCAGTGGCATGATCTTGGCTCACTGCAATCTCTGACTCACGGATTAAAGCAATTCTCATGCCTCAGCCTCCTGAGTAGCTGGAATTACAGCCATACACCACAATGCCCAGCTATTTTTTGTATTTTTTGGTAGAGATGGGGTTTTGCCCTGTTGGCCAGGCTGGTCTTGAACTCCCGATATCAGGTGATCCACCCACTCGGCCTTCCAAAGTGCTGGGATTACAGGCATAAGCCACCATGCTGGCCTGAATCTGATCTTAAAAACAAAAATCCACTTGCCTGTGAGGCATGAGGTTAAGATAGATATTTGGATAATTTATTACTTACTTCAATCATAAAAGAGGCCACTTCTCTTTTACTCTTTCAGTGCTTATCCAGTTGCCTTTTCACTATTTTATGACATTCAATTAGATTTTTGCTTCTGATCTCATATAATGTAAATACAATGTAAATTCTTTACTTTTTAAAAATATGTTTTTTTGTTTTCATGTCATATATCTTTGCCATTGTTTTCTTCTTCATTTCTAAGCTTTTGAGGGCAGGGATGATATTTCTTTTCAGTTGCTATTGTATAGTCCCTAGCATGGTGATGATCCCAGTGTTTAATTTTATGGAAAATCTAATAGGAGGAGGTTTTCCTTTTGAAGTTCTAAAAGTGTGGATAATGTTCCCAGGAGACGAGATGATGAAATAATGTAGGCTGATAGCATCAGGTATCCTTTTTAATAAACACCCCATTCCATCTTAACATCTCCTCTCTGCCTTCTCTTTAGCAAATCTCTCTGCCTTTTTTCCTGATAGAAAATATCATTGGTTAATGACTATAGATTTTTGATAATTGTTATTGTAAATGAATCTTAAAAATGTAGTCAATAATTAATAGGTTATAATAAGTATTGAGCTTAATTAAGTAGAAGTAGTAAATTTAGATATTTCTTCTTGATAGTTATGATTCTATCTCTTTATTTCTCTTTGTGTTTATTTTTTCAGCTTCTCTCTGTGTCTTTTTCTATATCTCTCTACTTATCACCTCTTTCTCTCTTTCTCTTTGTCTCCCTCTCCCTTTCTTTCTCTTTGTCTCTTTCTTTATTTTTGACTCTATCTCTTTGGTTTTATCTCTTTTTTTCCCTCTCTCCTAGTTTCTGGTTCATGGGCTCACCAACCGTGTAGTCCAAGGCTGACGCATTTGCAGTTATGTCAGGTTAGTGCTCTAGAATTAATTAGAACTTCTATCTTTTTTTTTTTTTTTTTTTTTTTTTTGAGTCTGTAAAAGTTTTCTTTGACAGGCTCATTGTAGTCTTAGAATTATAGTCACTTGAATCAAGCTGATGAGTACATATTTGATATCTTTATAACAGTAAAGAAACATTTTGTGATGCATCTCACATTGAAAGTGCCTCCCAAAGAGTCAGTGCCATTTTAATGGCACTTGGGAAAATGCATCAGTAATATCAATTAGCTGAAGGCACTTTGATTTCTCCAGGAGAGCTGAATAGACTAAGGCCTTATGAGACTCCTTACAGTCCGGATTTTCTTTGCCTTGAAAAATGTCATGGCAATTTCCAGGAAGTTTGAGAACTTTATGTCATCAAATTGGAACTTTTTTTCTTAGAAAAACATTAAGATTTTTCTTCTTTAGTAGTAGATGGCTTAAAGATTTTAGATCTGCTATTGGTAAATACATTGGATGTTCAAAGCTTGATTGTCAAAGTGGGTAATAAATAAACCACTGGGATCAGATGACATCAACCAGTATTTTTGAAGAAAGTAGAAGATAATGTTGCCAAAACTTGGTTCAATTATTTTTAACCCTTGTTAGTTGGCACTGAACCCAAGAACTGTCACATTTTTTTTCAGCTCTCCTTTCGTAAGAATTATCCTACGAAGACTTAAGAAGTACATTTTGTTGGTGATTATTATCTCTTTATATCATCCTTGTATTAATCAAGGTTCTCCAAAGAAACAGAAGCATACACACACACACACACACATACATATGTATGTATACACACACACAAACACACATATATATATGAAGCAATTTATTATAAGGTATTGGCTCATGTAGTTTTGGAAGCCAAGAAGTCTCATGATTTACCATCTGCCAGATGGAAACCCAGGAAAGCCAGTGGTGTAGTTTGAAGGCCTGAGAGCTGGAGAACCAATAGTATACATTCCAGTCTGGGTGTGAGGGGGCCTGAGAACTAAAAAATGCTGAGGGCAGGACAAGATTGATGCCCCAGTTCAAATGATCAGGCAGAGTTATTCCAGCCTTCTTTTGCCTTTCTGCTCTATTCAGTCTCTTTTTTTTTTTTTTTTAATTTATTTATTATTATTAAACTTCAAGTTGTAGGGTACATGTGCACAACGTGCAGGTTTGCTACATATGTATACTTGTGCCATGTTGGTGTGCTGCACCCATCAACTCGTCATTTACATCAGGTATAACTCCCAATGCAATCCCTCCCCCCTCCCCCCTCCCCATGATAGGCCCTGGTGTGTGATGTTCCCCTTCCCGAGTCCAAGTGATCTCATTGTTCAGTTCCCACCTACGAGTGAGAACATGCGGTGTTTGGTTTTCTGTTCTTGTGATAGTTTGCTAAGAATGATGGTTTCCAGCTGCATCCATGTCCCTACAAAGGACACAAACTCATCCTTTTTTATGGCTGCATAGTATTCCATGGTGTATATGTGCCACATTTTCTTAATCCAATCTGTCACTGATGGACATTTGGGTTGATTCCAAGTCTTTGCTATTGTGAATAGTGCTGCAATAAACATACGTGTGCATGTGTCCTTATAGCAGCATAATTTATAATCCTTTGGGTATATACCCAGTAATGGGATAGCTGGGTCATATGGTACATCTAGTTCTAGATCCTTGAGGAATCGCCATACTGTTTTCCATAATAGTTGAACTAGTTTACAATCCCACCAACAGTGTAAAAGTGTTCCTATTTCTCCACATCCTCTCCAGCACCTGTTGTTTCCTGACTTTTGAATGATCGCCATTCTAACTGGTGTGAGATGGTATCTCATTGTGGTTTTGATTTGCATTTCTCTGATGGCCAGTGATGATGAGCATTTTTTCATGTGTCTGTTGGCTGTATGAATGTCTTCTTTTGAGAAATGTCTGTTCATATCCTTTGCCCACTTTTGGATGGGGTTGTTTGTTTTTTTCTTGTAAATTTGTTTGAGTTCTTTGTAGGTTCTGGATATTAGCCCTTTGTCAGATGAGTAGATTGCAAAAATTTTCTCCCATTCTGTAGGTTGCCTGCTCACTCTGATGGTAGTTTCTTTTGCTGTGCAGAAGCTCTTTAGTTTGATGAGATCCCATTTGTCAATTTTGGCTTTTGCTGCCGTTGCTTTTGGTGTTTTAGACATGAAGTCTTTGCCCATGCCTATGTCCTGAATGGTACTACCTAGGTTTTCCTCTAGGATTTTTATGGTATTAGGTCTAACATTTAAGTCTCTAATCCATCTTGAATTAATTTTCGTATAAGGAGTAAGGAAAGGATCCAGTTTCAGCTTTCTACTTATGGCTAGCCAGTTTTCCCAGCACCATTTATTAAATAGGGAATCCTTTCCCCATTTCTTGTTTCTCTCAGGTTTGTCAAAGATCAGATGGCTGTAGATGTGTGGTATTATTTCTGAGGACTCTGTTCTGTTCCATTGGTCTATATCTCTGTTTTGGTACCAGTACCATGCTGTTTTGGTTACTGTAGCCTTGTAGTATAGTTTGAAGTCAGGTAGCGTGATGCCTCCAGCTTTGTTCTTTTGACTTAGGATTGTCTTGGAGATGCAGGCTCTTTTTTGGTTCCATATGAACTTTAAAGCAGTTTTTTCCAATTCTGTGAAGAAGCTCATTGGTAGCTTGATGGGGATGGCATTGAATCTATAAATTACCTTGGGCAGTATGGCCATTTTCACGATATTGATTCTTCCTATCCATGAGCATGGTATGTTCTTCCATTTGTTTGTGTCCTCTTTGATTTCACTGAGCAGTGGTTTGTAGTTCTCCTTGAAGAGGTCCTTTACATCCCTTGTAAGTTGGATTCCTAGGTATTTTATTCTCTTTGAAGCAATTGTGAATGGAAGTTCATTCCTGATTTGGCTCTCTGTTTGACTGTCACTGGTGTATAAGAATGCTTGTGATTTTTGCACATTAATTTTGTATCCTGAGACTTTGCTGAAGTTGCTGATCAGCTTAAGGAGATTTTGGGCTGAGACAATGGGGTTTTCTAAATATACAATCATGTCGTCTGCAAACAGGGACAATTTGACTTCTTCTTTTCCTAACTGAATCCCCTTGATTTCTTTCTCTTGCCTGATTGCCCTAGCCAGAACTTCCAACACTATGTTGAATAGGAGTGGTGAGAGAGGGCATCCCTGTCTTGTGCCAGTTTTCAAAGGGAATTTTTCCAGTTTTTGCCCATTCAGTATGATATTGGCTGTGGGTTTGTCATAAATAGCTCTTATGATTTTGAGGTACGTTCCATCAATACCGAATTTATTGAGCGTTTTTAGCATGAAGGGCTGTTGAATTTTGTCAAAAGCCTTTTCTGCATCTATTGAGATAATGATGTGGTTCTTGTCTTTGGTTCTGTTTATATGCTGGATTATGTTTATTGATTTGCGAATGTTGAACCAGCCTTGCATCCCAGGGATGAAGCCCACTTGATCATGGTGGATAAGCTTTTTGATGTGCTGCTGAATCCGGTTTGCCAGTATTTTATTGAGGATTTTTGCATCGATGTTCATCAGGGATATTGGTCTAAAATTCTCTTTTTTTTGTTGTGTCTCTGCCAGGCTTTGGTATCAGGATGATGTTGGCCTCATAAAATGAGTTAGGGAGGATTCCCTCTTTTTCTATTGATTGGAATAGTTTCAGAAGGAATGGTACCAGCTCCTCCTTGTACCTCTGGTAGAATTCAGCTGTGAATCCATCTGGTCCTGGACTTTTTTTGGTTGGTAGGCTATTAATTATTGCCTCAATTTCAGAGCCTACTATTGGTCTATTCAGGGATTCAACTTCTTCCTGGTTTAGTCTTGGAAGAGTGTAAGTGTCCAGGAAATTATCCATTTCTTCTAGATTTTCCAGTTTATTTGCGTAGAGGTGTTTATAGTATTCTCTGATGGTAGTTTGTATTTCTGTGGGGTTGGTGGTGATATCCCCTTTATCATTTTTAATTGTGTCGATTTGATTCTTCTCTCTTTTCTTCTTTATTAGTCTTGCTAGTGGTCTGTCAATTTTGTTGATCTTTTCAAAAAACCAACTCCTGGATTCATTGATTTTTTGGAGGGTTTTTTGTGTCTCTATCTCCTTCAGTTCTGCTCTGATCTTAGTTATTTCTTGCCTTCTGCTAGCTTTCAAATGTGTTTGCTCTTGCTTCTCTAGTTCTTTTAATTGCGATGTTAGAGTGTCAATTTTAGATCTTTCCTGCTTTCTCTTGTGGGCATTTAGTGCTATAAATTTCCCTCTACACACTGCTTTAAATGTGTCCCAGAGATTCTGGTATGTTGTATCTTTGTTCTCATTGGTTTCAAAGAACATCTTTATTTCTGCCTTCATTTCGTTATGTACCCAGTAGTCATTCAGGAGCAGGTTGTTCAGTTTCCATGTAGTTGAGCGGTTTTGATTGAGTTTCTTAGTCCTGAGTTCTAATTTGATTGCACTGTGGTCTGAGAGACAGTTTGTTATAATTTCTGTTCTTGTACATTTGCTGAGGAGTGCTTTACTTCCAATTACGTGGTCAATTTTGGAGTAAGTACGATATGGTGCTGAGAAGAATGTATATTCTGTTGATTTGGGGTGGAGAGTTCTATAGATGTCTATTAGGTCTGCTTGCTGCAGAGATGAGTTCAATTCCTGGATATCCTTGTTAACTTTCTGTCTCGTTGATCTGTCTAATGTTGACAGTGGAGTGTTGAAGTCTCCCATTATTATTGTATGGGAGTCTAAGTCTCTTTGTAAGTCTCTAAGGACTTGCTTTATGAATCTGGGTGCTCCTGTATTGGGTGCATATATATTTAGGATAGTTAGCTCTTCCTGTTGAATTGATCCCTTTACCATTATGTAATGGCCTTCTTTGTCTCTTTTGATCTTTGATGGTTTAAAGTCTGTTTTATCAGAGACTAGTATTGCAACCCCCGCTTTTTTTTGTTCTCCATTTGCTTGGTAAATCTTCCTCCATCCCTTTATTTTGAGCCTATGTATGTCTCTGCGTGTGAGATGGGTCTCCTGAATACAGCAGACTGATGGATCTTGACTCTTTATCCAGTTTGCCAGTCTGTGTCTTTTAATTGGAGCATTTAGTCCATTTACATTTAAGGTTAAGATTGTTATGTGTGAACTTGATCCTGCCATTATGATATTAACTGGTTATTTTGCTCGTTAGTTGATGCAGTTTCTTCCTAGCCTTGATGGTCTTTACATTTTGGCATGTTTTTGCAATGGCTGGTACCGGTTGTTCCTTTCCATGTTTAGTGCTTCCTTCAGGGTGTCTTGTAAGGCAGGCCTAGTGGTGACAAAATCTCTAAGCATTTGCTTATCTGTAAAGGATTTTATTTCTCCTTCACTTATGAAACTTAGTTTGGCTGGATATAAAATTCTGGGTTTAAAATTCTTTTCTTTAAGAATGTTGAATATTGGCCCCCACTCTCTTCTGGCTTGAAGAGTTTCTGCCGAGAGATCTGCTATTAGTCTGATGGGCTTCCATTTGTGGGTAACCCGACCTTTCTCTCTGGCTGCCCTTAAGATTTTTTCCTTCATTTCAACTTTGGTGAATCTGGCAATTATGTGTCTTGGAGTTGCTCTTCTCGAGGAGTATCTTTGTGGCGTTCTCTGTATTTCCTGGATTTGAATGTTGGCCTGCCCTACTAGGTTGGGGAAGTTCTCCTGGATGATATCCTGAAGAATGTTTTCCAACTTGGTTCCATTTTCCCCCTCACTTTCAGGCACCCCAATCAGACGTAGATTTGGTCTTTTTACATAATCCCATACTTCTTGCAGGCTTTGTTCATTTCTTTTTCTTCTTTTTTCTTTTGGTTTCTCTTCTCGCTTCATTTCATTCATTTGATCCTCCATCGCTGACATTCTTTCTTCCAGTTGATCGAGACGGTTACTGAAGCTTGTGCATTTGTCACGTATTTCTCGTGCCATGGTTTTCGTCTCTTTCATTTCGTTTGTGAGCTTCTCTGCATTAATTACTCTAGCCATCAATTCTTCCACTTTTTTTTCAAGATTTTTAGTTTCTTTGCGCTGGGTACGTAATTCCTCCTTTAGCTCTGAGAAATTTGATGGACTGAAGCCTTCTTCTCTCATCTCGTCGAAGTCATTCTCCGTCCAGCTTTGATCCGTTGCTGGCGATGAGCTGCGCTCCTTTGCCGGGGGAGATGCGCTCTTATTTTTTGAATTTCCAGCTTTTCTGCCCTGCTTTTTCCCCATCTTTGTGGTTTTATCTGCCTCTGGTCTTTGATGATGGTGATGTACTGATGGGGTTTTGGTGTAGGTGTCCTTCCTGTTTGATAGCTTTCCTTCTAACAGTCAGGATCCTCAGCTGTAGGTTGTAGCTGTAGGAGATTGCTTGAGGTCCACTCCAGACCCTGTTTGCCTGGGTATCAGCAGCAGAGGCTGCAGAAGATAGAATATTTCTGAACAGCGAGTGTACCTGTCTGATTCTTGCTTTGGAATCTTCCTCTCAGGGGTGTACTCCACCCTGTGAGGTGTGGTGTGTCAGACTGCCCCTAGTGGGGGATGTCTCCCAGTTAGGCTACTCAGGGGTCAGGGACCCACTTGAGCAGGGAGTCTGTCCCTTCTCAGATCTCAACCTCCGTGTTGGGAGATCCACTGCTCTCTTCAAAGCTGTCAGACAGAGTCATTTGCGTCTGCAGAGCTGCTGCGTTTGTTATTATTTACTGTGCCCTGTCCCCAGAGGTGGAGTCTACAGAGACAGGCAGGTTTCCTTGAGCTGCTGTGAGCTCCACCCAGTTCGAGCTTCCCAGCAACTTTGTTTACCTACTTAAGCCTCAGCAATGGCGGGCGCCCCTCCCCCAGCCTCGCTGCTGCCTTGCCGGTAGATCACAGACTGCTGTGCTAGCAATGAGGGAGGCTCCGTGGGTGTGGGACCCTCCCGGCCAGGTGTGGGATATGATCTCCTGGTGTGCCTGTCTGCTTAAAGTGCAGTATTGGGGTGGGAGTTACCCAATTTTCCAGGTGTTGTGTGTCTCAGTTCCCCTGGCTAGGAAAAGGGATTCCCTTCCCCCTTGCG
The DNA here is from genome assembly GCF_047675955.1 of Chlorocebus sabaeus. Classification (NCBI taxonomy): domain Eukaryota; kingdom Metazoa; phylum Chordata; class Mammalia; order Primates; family Cercopithecidae; genus Chlorocebus; species Chlorocebus sabaeus. Next base: position 100,589,892 of record NC_132911.1, read on the forward strand.
CTTTCCAGGTGAGGCAATGCCTCGCCCTGCTTCAGCTCTTGCTGGTCGGGCTGCAGCAGCTGACCAGCACGGATCGTCTGGCACTCCCCAGTGAGATGAACCCAGTACCTCAGTTGAAAATGCAGAAATCGCCGGTCTTCTGTGTCGCTCGCGCTGGGAGTTGGAGACTGGAGCTGTTCCTATTCGGCCATCTTGCTCCGCCCCCTCTCTATTCAGTCTCTTAATGGTTGTATGATGTTAACCCACATTGGGGAGGGCCATCTGCTTTATTCAGTCCACCAATTCAAATGCTGGGTGGAATAAGAGAAAGACTGAAGACAGAGTCCAGATTTGAGGGACTAGTGGTTTGATTTAATGGCCTCAGAAGTGAAGAAGCAAATATGTTAAAGAACTATTTATACCTTTTGGATATGAGAGATGAAGGAATTGGAGGAATCAAAGATTATAAAGCTCTCAAGTTTGGATTGGTGAGAAAACCATAATGGTATTATAGAGAAAAAGAAGAGAGTTGGGGAGGTAAGTTGGCTGAAGCCAATAATGAGTTTGGTTTTCAATACACTGAACCTTTTGAGGTTGATTCCATAAAAAGTAGTCATGTCCTCATATGCCATGCTTACAAGTGTCACAGAGTGATAACAATGGACCAGTGTAATCACTGATCCCGCCCATGTGGCATTTCTTATTTTCTTCAGTTAAATTCTACAAACTTATCAGTATCTTCTACTAATACTGCCACAACAGTGATCCCTGCTTAGTTATCTATCAGGTCAACATACTGTGAGCTTGATTATGGCAAGGGCTGCCTGTAATCTCTGTCTCCCAAGTCCTGAAGATAGCACCTGCCACTTGGTAGGTGATCAGTAATTGGTTGTTACATTGGCATCCACTGTGTGCCCAGGTCAAGGTGGTGATGATACACAGATGAGTCAAATGAGGAGATAGCACTGGTGTAACGTGGGAACATGGAGAAGAGGGGGAATAATAATTCTGTTTGTGGGTTGAACGAGCCTTCAAAGAGATGTGACATTGAAGGATGAAGGATTTACTGGGGCTGAGGAGGGAAAAAAGATATTCTTAGGACAGGAAACTAGAAAAGCCAAGGCATGCAGTTGTGAGAGTATAAGATGTGTTTGCTCAATGACTGGAGGAGCAGATTCACAGAGAGGCGAAATAAGTGGATGGTGCTGGGACTGGAAATGTACGCAGGTGGACTATAGAAAACCTTGCTAAAGCTCTATGTGCTCTTACACTTCTGAGGACAGAAATTATTTCTAGAATGAGGCTAGCACAACATTCGTGAATTTTGCTGCTTTTTTGGCAGGCAATATAGGTTTGGCTGTGTGTTTGTCTTCTTGTGTCTTGGTGACATCTTAGAGCCTCACACTACTCCCTCAACTTATTTATTGGAAAATATAATAAAATTGAGATAATATTTACCTTTAATATAAAAGTTTGGCTCTAACAAAATATTTGGCAAAGCAGAAACTCTAAGTGCTACTGAGGGTATGAGTTGCTCCTATAGCCACTTTAGAGAGCTACTAAATGCAAATAAGCATGTCCTGATTCTAGGCTTACACCCTAAAAAATCTCTCCCACAGTACTGAGACAGACTTGTACAAGCATGTTTATTGCAGTGTTGTTTGTAAAAATAAGAAATTATTATTAAGAGAGAGTGTAAACCAGGCTAGATTTACACAAGGAAATACTAGAAAGCAGTTAAAATGGATGAACTGTAGTTATGTATGTCAGCCTGACTTAAACAACATTGCATTTAATAGGTGTGTTGAGAATTACAGGTACCGTGTCATACAATTTAGATGACATTAAAGAACATGCAAATGATACTGTATTTATGCAATTATGTATAGTGAAAGTATAAATGCATTCATTCACATGTTGAATAGTGTATTTAGGTAACAAGTGCTATGTCTAGAGAAGGAAGAGAATGAGATAGGGGGAGATAAAGCATCGGAGATTTGTATTCTATGGATATGTATTTAAGTAAAAAAAAAAAAAAATGAAAGCAAAAACAAATATTTGAGGGGATGGATACCACATTTTCCATGATGTGATTATTATACGTTACATGCCTACATCAAATATCTCATATACCCTATAAATGTATACACCTATTATGTACCCACAAGCATTAAAGGTAAAAAATTTAAAAGGACAAAATATTAAGTTTTAAGGGAATTGAAGTATGTTTTATATTATCTCTATTTGTTATATGATTGACGCATTTCACCATTTTCTTAAATGGGGAAATAAGGACAGGAAATTAACATATGACCATAATAAATTCGAGCAGTGCAAGGGAAAGTAAGCCTTTATCACACTACTGATCCCTGATCCCTTGTTCCTGTGGCCAGAGAAAACTACTCTTAATAGCCACCCATGAATCCTCATGATAGCCTGTGATATAGAAGCATATTGTATGCACATTCCTTTTACACCTGTGTGGTAAATGCTCTTTGCTCTTTTCACTAAACTATATACACCTTGGAAGTCATTTATCCTGCAACTTCTGACCCTTTCTTCTAAAGAAACTTTTGCTTCATGAAGGTAAGTACAACTAGTTTCTCTAAAGCTCAGTTTTGAAATCAGTGATATAAAATACATAGGGTCAGTTTTAGATAGTAAGTTGTCAAGACAGATTGCACTCAGACTCACCAACCTTGAAAACAAAGTACTGTATATCTGTATTCATATTTGAAAGGCTCTTTTCCCACTGCAGTTTGTCAAACAGTTGAATATGTTAAGCCTGAGACTAGAGACAATGTCAAGGTGAACATATGTGAGGGATTCACACCTCTCAAAGAAAAGCACACTTTTTGTGGCCTTGGACAAAGCTGGGATTCCATGCTGTTGTTATTTTTACAAGTCCCTCTACTGAGATCATGACTGCATCTTAGAGTTGCTGTTGAATCCAGATAATGTTAAGTTTGTCCTCATTCATATTCTATTTAGTTATACCAAACTAAATGTTTATTAGTTGGTGATATTTAGGAAGGTTGATAGGATTTGACTATATAGCTATATTTTATGAAAAATGGAGGAAAATTTCCCTTTAAAATACCTAAATTTTTTTTGAGTTAAAGAAAGAAAAATAAAATTCATGAAATAGTGACGTGAAGCTTGGTAGTTTAGCTGCAGCCGCCAGGTGTCTAGGCTTGCTCTTGGGAGAGATTATTATGAGATCACAGTGAGCCTGGCTACACAGAGCATGGAAAGTCCCTGATCCTTGTCATCACAGAATTTGGCTTACAGACCTCTCCTCTCAAAGATGGAGGCTTCTGGCATTTCTGATATTGTTTTCCTGTCGCTCCTTAGAGAAATTCTATTTATTTTTGCTAAAATTCTCTAGAGTTGAATTTGGGAACATCAGGGGATAAAACTCCTCATGTTAAGGCATGTAGGAGGAAAGGTGTCCTCTTTTTCAATCGAATTGTAGCTCGAATATGCTGTAAACTCACCTGTTTACTCCTTCATGGTGGCCATAAGATGTGGAAAGGCAGGAACTCCAGAAGGTTTAGGTAGGAGTCCTTTGTTCTTATGTTTTTCCAGGGTCTCATGGTGACCAAAATTGTTAACATCTTTTAGCCTCTGTTTCCTCACCCTCAAATGAGATCAATAGTATCTACTTCCAGAAGTGATATTCAAAATATCTGATGGGAGTGGGACATGGCTGTTATCAGACAGATGGCGTATGCATCCCATAAGGTTGTGCCTGGTGCTGTAAGGTTGTGCCTGGTGAATGTCAACTAGGACTGTTTTATGGAGTTGCTATACGGGTAAGATAAGATCATGCACATGAATGTGCTTTGAAAACTGCAAGGGGATACATAAATTTGTACTATTAATGCAAAATACATGCAATGGGCAGGAAGTTTAAGAAGTGCTTTGAGCTGTTTGACCAGAAGGTTCTTTAATGAGAATAAGGAATTATTGCCCCGTGATGTCAATGTATTCAAATATATGCTTATTATGGATATATTGAAGCATATATTATATATATATAATATACATATATTACACATATATTGAACTCAGCAACTGAATGCTTAGGTATTTACCTAAGAAAAATGAAAACACAAGTCTACCCAAAGGCTTATAGGTGAATATTCACCGCAGTTTTATTCATCATAGGTAAAAACTGGCAAGTTTCTTATGTTGATCACCTGCTGAATTAGTAAACACGCTGTGATACCTCCATACAATGGAACACTACCCAGCAATGAAATGGAACACATGCCTGATGGACACAGCAATGCAGACAAGTCTCAAGTGCATTATGCTAACTGAAAGAAGACAGACACAAAACAGTACATACCATATGATTCTATTTCTATGAAATTCTATCAAAGGCAAAACTTTAGGGACAGAAATCAGATAGTGGTTTTCAGGGGTCAGGGGAGAGATTGGCTGTAAGAGGTATGAGGAAACTTTCTGAAGTAATGGAAATATTCTCTCTCTTGATTGTGGTGGTGGTTACATGATTCTATATATATTTGTCAAAACCTATGGAATCATACACTGAAAAATCAATCAGTTTCATTATACATAAATTATACTTCAAAAAAACGGAACTGGGTAAAAATAGTTCCCTCATGAAAAAATTAGAAAATGCAATTTTGAAAGAGAAAGGAGGAATATTCTTTACAAAACAAAATGTTTCTTCTTTATAGGCTATATATTTCAGTTTCAGCTTCAAGTAATGAATTTTATGGCTTCATCTCTTGCATTGAGCATTACACTCTAGTAAACACCCAACTTGCTAAGTCGTCCCCCGTACACACCTTAATGTTTCTCTCTTTATTATCATTTCCTTATGCTGAGCACTTGCCTGGAGTAGCTCCCTACCCCACGCTTCCCTGGGACTCCCATTTCCTCCCTCATTCATTTGGTTAACTCCTATTTACCATTGAAGATTCAGTTTGGAATTCACCTTCTCCAAGAGCCTTTCCCTGATTTCTCCCCATCCCTTTCACATTGGGGCTCCTTTGGGTATCCCTGGCTATTAACTTTGTCAGTATACTCTCACCAGATTTCACTATAAGTAGTTCTTTATGGGTTTGTCTTCCCCAAAAGAGGTTAGGGACCATCTCTTACACACTTTTATACCCTGGTGCCCAGCATGTTGCTGATGGTCAATAAATGTTTGTAAAATCAGTGATTGGGAGTGCCAAAGGGAGTGTTGAGGACATGTGAGACTGTGGAAAGAATGCAAGGGAAGAAAGACTATTTGAATCCCAGTCTCTCACATAGTGGTTAGAGTAACTTTGGACAAGTCGGTTAATGTGTCTCAGATAGAAAATGGAGACCTAGACCCATCTACTGGATAGGATAACCATGAGACACACATAAAACTATGATGTGAAAGCACTCTGTACCTAGTAAAGCAGTTCACACACATAAGTTATTATTATGTCATTGGAAGAGTGTTGTTTCTCAGCTCTTGAATATAGCAATGTAAACCAAACCAAATGGATAAAATATATTCACCTTCAACTTTAAGGATAGTGTCAGCATTGCATTAGTATGTTCACCTGACTCCTTACAGCATCTAGTTAGAACTTCCTCTGCTCATGAGAGATAGCTATAGTCTTGTCAGTCCTTTCACTCTGTTAGTTCTCATTGAAGCAATTGCTAACCAGTGTATAAAATTTTTGAAAACATGGATCTTGTTTTATCTGGCTTTGAGTCCTCTACAGTACACTAGAGTTCATTGCATCTAGAAATGTTAAAATGGCAAGCCAAGTAGAGGTTAACATAGACATCTAGAGAAATGTTATTCAGTTTTCTGGAGAAGGCTAAATATCAAAATAATGTTGTAATTTAATCTTATTTTTAGAATCTGATAAAGTAATTTTGGGTTACCACAGAAATATTTCAAGTTTAAGCTAATGAAATATTAATGTCCTGGATCTTTGGAAATCTACTAATGTCTTCATGTGGAACTTTGTAAGACTCAAGCATTTCACTGCATCTAAAATTCGTTTTCCTCAAGTCTTAAAATCTGAACTACAGCACGTTATCTGTGTGATATTCTTTCTAGAATTTCATAAACCTATTCTTTTTAAAAAAATAATTATTTTCTCTTGATTATGGAAGAATGGAGTCTATACCTTATTTTTAGGTGACAGAGCAAGCACCAGGTCCTTGACCCACTCTCACTGTCTCTGTTCATCATTATTTTTAGTTTCTACTAACCTTTACTGTATTATTTGGAAAAAAATGGAAGAAAACCTAATTGGGTATATAAATGTTGATGGTCATTAAGAATTCATCAAAGTGATATTATAGACAATTTGGTTGTTTTCATAAGCAAAACAGGACTAAATAAATGAAAATGCAGAAGAAAGTGTGAGAGATACTGAAATATTTTGCTGATATAGTATATTATGCAGATATTTGCATTTATGAGATAGAATTAGAAAACCAAAAAATCTCTATGGTATAATCATTTTTAATAAATGAATTTTTATTTCCAGGTAATTTATACCTATATTCAAGTCTTGGTAAGCAATTTAAAATAATTTGCTGACTTGTTGATCTAGCCTTTCAGATAATAGGCCAAGGGCCACTAACTTCTTGCAACATGTATAGATATTTATCTGAATGTGTTTTTGGTGAGGATATGAAAATATCTGGGGAATAAATTCAATACTTATGCTTATTTATGGTACATAAAGCAGAGTTTCCCATGAGTGACTATAAAAATTGGAGGAAGTGGAGAGAGGAACTGGAATATAAGCCAAATGTTTGTGTATGGGCTTTATTTAGAAATCCACATTAGTGATTCTGATATTGGGATATTAATCCAGTATTTCCTTTCTTTGTGGATTGTTTTCATAAACAATTGTACGTTCTTATGAGGCAATTCTCTTTGGAGTACCCATAGAGAATTATTACATTTTTACCAGATAGGTTCTTTTTAATATTCTAATCTAGCAAATATGCATTTAAGAAAACGATTTTATTCCAGGATAGCTTTTTTGCACAGGTTATTGTGCTGCCCACCTCCCCTCATATAAAACCGGCATCATAACTTCTCAGAGCTTTGTCTGCTTTCAAGATTCTTTGGCACCTGCACTGGGTTATGTGTCATACCAAAAATGTTTCCCAGCCATTCATGTTTAAATACATTTAAGTTTACATTAATTTTTAAAAGGATTAAAAGCACCTTAAAAAATGAAGCATGTATTAATTTATAGGGGCTGTTTATGGAAAAAAAAATGCCATTATTCTATGTCTCTCACCCCATGCATAATAAAGAACTTTTCTTTTTGAAAGTAATTGCTGTAAAATACTCATTGAGGGATCAAAATGTTAGTATGATTGGGAGGTAGGATCTCTGCTATTAGGCAGATTGTTTTGAGTGACTTAGTTGCAAATATAAAGCTGGACAAAGGTAGGTGAGGTAAGGGAATGATAGAGTGGTTAGAAGAGATCTTTAGATAACAATGTCTTTGTCTTTGGCAACAGGGATAGGGCCTTCATGATCTTTCTTAAAATCCTTACAGCACCTGGTGCAGCAGACTTCGCATGGGAGGAAAGCAGGGATTGCCACTAGATCAGCTAAGAGACAAGCAAATAAGAGGCTGGGTGCAGAAAATACTGAGTCTCTCCGAAGGTTTTTCCCTCAAGCTGAGCTAGTGTCTGGTTTTCTGACCACATATTGCTTCTTCTCTTTATAAGAATGAAATAACATTCCTGTTTTTTTTTTTTTTTTAAAAAAAGCCAAAATGTTTGTCATCAAGCCTGACAGTGATATGGGTCCTCACTCAAATAGAGTGAGACTTCTTCCTGTGATATTGGTCCTGTGGAGTTAGGTCAGAAGGATGTGGTTATAAAATAAAGTGATTTCATTTTGTTTATCTCCTACTCGGAAACTTTCAGTGTTCCTCCTTTTCCATAGTGACAACAGGAAAAGGCCCGAAAGCTTCAGCATGGCAGGTGGAGGCCTTCTAGAACCTGGCTCCAATCTCAGCATAACTTTTACCACTTCCTAACTCAAGCCTCAACTCCAGCTCAACCATTCTTCTATGTAATCAAGAGATATTCTAGGCACTTCTGGTGGGAAGTAGAGAATAAGCCAAGGCTGGGAGGGGTGAGGCCTGGGGTACTAACAGAGATTAGTACCCAGATCACTAAACTTGGGGTTGGAGGGTAAGGCAAAGAACTCTGGTACTGTCCACATTGACAGTCTTTCTAAGGTGCCTTTCCAAGATGAGAAGACAGTGCTTGCCTAGTGACTGTGATGGTTCAGGGATAATGTGACAATTCTTGATGCCCTGCTGTTACTTTACTTATAGATCAGAACATATTCTGTGAGCTGATATATTAGATTTTGGAAGGAGAAGCCAATCCCAAAAGACAGGTAGGAATTAAATGGGGAACTCAGGATAGCCAACTATCAGTTTGGTATTCAGAACTGGGCTTGCTTTCCTGAGGAAATGTCGATGAAAACCAGGGCCTGGGTCTTGCAGTTAAACTGGCCTCAGAAAGAGAGGGTGGGAGGTGGGAATGGGTGGGAAAATGGCAGCTCACTCTGCTGCCTAGGACTCATAAACCCTGGCATTTCAGATCCCAGAAAACATGTATTATACTATTCCAGAGAATCTGTCTTACTAATAGGGCCCTGGGTAGGGCAGAGCCTATAGGCTTTTAATTTTGACACCTGGGCAGCACAAGTTCTTTCAGCAATGGACACTCCAGCACTATAATAGGTATTACATATGATAAATTGTGGCACATATGATAAATTATCTTATCTTGTCCAATTAATTTATGCCACTTTAGACTAAGGACTGTTATATATATACATATATACACACACACATATACATATATATACACATACACACACACACACATATATATATAGTTTCTTTAGGTCTTACCAAAGTATTGAATAGTTTTTGAACAAATAACATATTTTGGGGGGCATTATTCTGTCCACTTACCTAAATCAAGGATGATATAAACAATAAATCCAATTTCATATAAATCAGATTTTAATTTTTTTAATGAACAGAAAGCCAGTTGATTGGTTTCCTGAAGCTCTATTGTTTCCTCCTGTCAATGGAATATAAAATCACAGGGACTCTTTATCACTTAGATTGGAGATTATGAATGCTGTGAAGGCAAGTAACTGCCTTTCTTCTTCTAATTATTTTGGAAACAACACATTTTTCACTGCAAAGACCAGAAGCTGGAAAGTGAAAGGCTTTGTCACAAAACTGTGAGGGGACTCTGGATGGACGGAGGCTCCAGGAGAGCTTAATTCCAAATTAAGATGTCCAGGCTGCATTGAAGAAAGCAATCTATTTGCCTTGGAAAAATTTATTAGTGCTAAGAGTTAATATGTGAAATATACAATCTGAATCTATATGTTTGCATTTCTCTAAATCTTGCCCTCAACATATATATCATTTTCAATAAATGGTTTTGAGCCATAATTTTTTCATTCATTCTATATGCCAGTTGCTGTGCAGGTGGTGTTGATATAGAAATGAGTAAGGCACAGGTGCTGACCTCAGGGACTCACAGTCCTCACTGGCATCAGGTGAGGCACTGCATGGACTACAAAGACAGGTCCTCAAGCAACCGATGCATAGATTTTTAAAAAGTGGTATAGCCATACAACAGAATAGTCTTTGGCTATAAAAATGAATGAAGTACTGGTGCATGATAAAACCTCAGAAACATTAGGATAATTGAAAAATGCCAATCACAAAAGACCACATTTTATATGATTCCATTTATATAAAATGTATAGAATAGGCAAATACATGGAAATAGAAAGTACATTGGTAGTTACCAGGGGTTTGGCAACCCCACTTTGCCAGTGGAGGGTGCAGATGGGGAATGATTACTGTGTTTGTTGTAGAGGTGATTAAAACCTTTCAAAATTTATTGTGGTGATGGCTGCATAACTCTATGAAATACTAAGAACCTTTAAATGAACACTTCAAATGAGTGAATCATACGACATGTGAATTTAACCTCAACAAAAGTATTATAAAAAGAGAGAGAGAAATGGAAGGATAGATCTTTCCAAAAATTGTGAATTAGGGGAAGTAGGGAAATGGGAAGGTATTAAAAGAAGATGTTTTATTTCTACATTGGTTATCAAATGTACACAACAGTTTTAAGTACGCATTCTCATTTCATCCAAACAACATTCCTGTGATTTTGCTGTTATTTAGATAAGGAAATGGAAGCTTGGAGAGCTTAAGCGACTTGCCAAAAGACATACAACTTAACAAGCAGAATGGGCTATTAAGGTTGGACCTCAAGAAAGCAGATCACAGTTGAGGGGATTGGAGGAAAAAAAGAAAGAAAGCAAGAGAGAGAGAGAGAAAGATAAGATGAAGATATAGGGATTTTGAATTCTCTGATCCCAGAAGCTCTCATTGGCTAAATCACAGTTTTAGCACTGTTCACTTTTATTCTTTTGTAGGCTAATATACTAAGCTAATTAAGTATTTACATTTTAAATTCCTTGAGGACTAGGCAACGTCTCTATCATTTAGATTCTTCTAGGTACAGGCATCCCTCGGAGATATTGTGAGTTTTGATTTCGGAGCACCACAGTAAAGTATCACAATAAATTTTTTTGGCTTCCTAGTACATATAAAAGTTATGTAGTCTATTAAGTGTGTAATAGCATTATGGCTAAAAGAATGAACATACTTTAATTTATAAATACTATTAATATATTGCTAAAAATGCTAACTGTCATCTGTGCCTTCAGCAAGTTGTAATCTTTTTGCTGGTGGCAGTCTTGCCTTGATGTTGATGGCTGCTGACTGATGAGGGTGGTGGTTGCTAAAGGTTAGGGTGGCTGTGGCAATTTCTTAAAATTAGACAACAATGAAGTTTGCTGCAATGAATGATATTTCTTTCATGAAAGATTCTTCTGTAGTATGTGATGCTGTTTGGTAGCATTTTTCCCACAGTAGAACTTCCAAAATTGGAGCCAGTTCTTTCAAACCCAGCCATTGCCTTATCAACTAAGTTTATGGAATATTCTAAATGCTTTGTTGTCATTTCAACAATGTTCACACACCTTCACCAGGAGTAGATTCCATCTCAGGAAACTGATTTATTTTCTCATCCATAAAAAGCAACTCCTCATCCGATAAAGCTTTATCATGAGATTGCAGTAATTTAGTCACATCTTCAGGCTCCACTTCTGATTCCAGTTCTTTTGTTATTTCTACTACATCTGCAGTTACTTCCTCCTCTGAAGTCTTAAACCCCTCAAAGTCATCCACGAGGCTTGGAATCAACTTCTTCCAAACTCCTGTTAATGTTGGTATTTTTACCTCCTTCCATAAATCATGAATATTCTTAATGGAATCTAGAATGGTGAATCTTTTCCAGAAGCTTGTTGATTTACTTTGCTTAGATACCTCAGAGGAATCACAATCTATGGCAGCCATAGCCTTATGAAATATATTTGTTAAATAATAAGACTTGAAGGTTGAAATTACTATTTGATCCATGGGCTTCAGATTGGATGTTGTATTAGCAGGCATGAAAACAACATTAATTTTCTTGTACATCTTCATCAGAACTCCTGAGTGAACAGGTGCCTTGTCAGTTAGCAGTATATTTTGAAAGGATTTTTTTTTTTTCCTGAGCACTACATCTCAAGAGTGGGCTTAAAATATTTACTAAACCATACTGTTTAATAAACCATATCTGTTCTAAACAGATACGCTGTCATCCAGGCTTTGTTGTTTCATTTATAGAGCACTGTTAGAGTAGATTTAGCATAACTCTTAAAAGCCCTATGATTTTTGGAAAGGTAAATGAATGTTGGCTGCAACAAAGTCATAACTGCATTAGTTTCCAACAAGAAGGTCAGCCTGTCCATTTGAAGCTTTGAATCCAGGCATTGACTTTTCTCTAGCTATGAAAGTTCTAGATCTTCTAATAGAAGACTGTTTTGTTTACATGGAAAATCTGTTATTCAGTGTAGTGACATACCTCAATGGTCTTAACTGGGTTTTCTGGATAACTAGCTGTTACTTCTACATAAGCAGTTGCTGCTTCACCTTGCACTTTCACGTTATGGGATGGCCTCTTTCCTTAAATGAACCAACCTCTGCTAGCTTATACGGTGCAGTTCATGGTGCCCCAAAACAATTATGATAGTAATATCAGAACTCACTGATCACAGGTTATCATAACAGATATAGTAAAAATGAAAAAGCTTGAAAGATTGCAATAACTTTTCTTTTGTAGCTTCTTTACTTCTTTCAGCCTTCATAGAATTGAAGAGAGTTAGGGCCTTCCTCTGGTTTAGGCTTTGGCTTAAGGGAATGTTGTAGGGGGTTTGATCTTCTGTCCAGACAATCAGAACTTTCACCCTATCAGCAATAAGACTGTTTGCTTTCTTATCATTCACATGTTCACTGTACTAGCACTTTTTTTTTTTTTTTTTTTTTTTGAGACAGGGTCTTGCTTTGTCACCCAGGCTGCACTGCTTTGGTGCAGTCCTGGCTCACTGCAGCCTTGATCTCCCAAGCTCAAGCAATCCTCCCACCTCAGCCTCCTGAGTAGCTGGGACTACAGGCACATGCCACTATGCCCAGTTAATTTTAAAATTTTTTGTAAAGACTGGGTCTCACTATGTTGCCCAGGCTGGTCTCCAACTCCTGGGTTCAAGCAGTCCTCCCACCTCGCCTTCCCAGATTGCTGGGATTACAGCAACGGGCCACCACACCCAGCCAGCACTCATAATTTCCTTCAAGAACTTTTCCTTTGCATTCACAACTTAGCTAACTGTTTGGCACAAGAGGCCTAGCTTTTGCCCTATCTTAGCTATTGACATGCCTTCCTCACTAAGCTTAACCATTTCATGTTTTTGATTTAAAGTGAGAAATGTGTGACTCCTTTCATATGAACACTAAGAGGCCATTGTAGGTTATTAATTGGCCTAATTTCAGTGTTGTTGTATCTTAGGGAATAGGGAAGCCTGAGGAGAGGGAGAGAGCACCATGTACTGCACCCATATAAGAAGAGAAACCTAATCAATAAACTTTGTTTGTGTTCTGACTGCTCCATCAACCTTCCAGACCAGTCAGAACACAAACAACATTTATTGTTTAGGTTTCTCTTCTTATATGGGTGCAGTTCATGGTGCTCCAAAACAATTGCAATAGCAATATCAGAGCTCACTGACCACAGATCATCATAACAGATATAGCAAAAATTAAAATTCTGGAAATATCACAAAAATTACCTAAATATGACACAGAGACATGAAGTGAACAACTGCTCTTGGAAAAATAGTATGAATAGACTTGCTTGATGTGGGATTGCAACAAACTTGATTTGTAAAAAACGTGTTCATCTGTGAAGCACAATAAGGCAAAGCAAATAAGATGAGGTATGCTTGAATGTTTGGGGACTTGACTACCCATTTGCCTGTTTTGGGCAACTGTATTCTGGGAAAAATCTGAGCTCATTGGCAACCAATCAGTAGAAGTTGGGTGGCCACAGATACAGACATATGGCTTTGTTAATTGTTATTATTTTGTAAGAGAGTATCACCTGTGGTGTCAATATGTATTACCCTGCCATGAACTGATCATGGAACACATATTCACTTCAGGTTTTTGGCAGAGATTCTATCCTTTAACTCTTTGTTATTCAATCCTCATCAACTCCTTCTTTCCTTTTTCTAATTGCGCTCCTCTTATACTCCCTTCTCAAATCATTCAATGTAAACTGTTGATTCTATTTCTAAAATATTTTGCAGATTCAGCCACTTCTTTTTCTCTTCTATGAAATCAGGGCTGGCCATCTCCATCATCTTTGTTTAGGTCTTTCTTTTCAGCTGGTTACACTACTTTGAAGTCTGTCTCTCCTCTACTCCATAACTGGAAAACTATATTTTTTTCTATGGAAATTCCATCACATGGCTCCCTGAAGGTCCTCCTGCCTAGAAAAATTATCATCACACAATTACCTTTTAGGACACCTCTTAAAAACCCATTCAGCAAATGTTTGAGGGGCTACTAGGAAGGAGCTTCAAAAAGTTTGTGGAAAAAGTGAATTAAAACTAAAACTGAAAAATATAAATTTTATTTCTCAACATACACTCCATCAAGTTCAAAACATTTTTGTAAGCGATGATACCAGCCATTTAGTTTATCCCTAAATAACTGGGCACCCTAGGTATATAACCATATCATTGCAGTCTTTTATACATTATTAACTAAAGAAAAATGGGTGCCCTTTACAAATTTTTAAGATTAGGAAACAAAAAAATCAAAAGGAGCTAAATCAGGACTTTCAGGTGGATGCCTAATAATTTTCCATTGAAACTTTTGAAAAATTGCCCTTGTTTGATGAGCTGAACGAGCAGGAGCATTGTTGTGGTGGAGAAGGATTTTCTGGTGAAGCCCTCCTGGGCATTTTTCTGCAAAAGCTTTGGCTACATTTCTCAAAACACTCTTATAATAAGCAGATATTATTGTTCTTTCACCTGTAGAAAGACAATAGGCAAAATGCCTTGTTCATCCCAAAAAAGTGTTGCCATGACCTTTGCTCTTCATTGGTCAGCTTTTGCTTTCACAGGACCACTTCCACCTCTTGGTAGCCATGGCTTTGCTTGTGCTTTGTCTTCAGGATCATACTGGAAAGCTGTGTTTCATCTTCTGTTACAGTTCTTTAAAGAAATGCAATAAGATCTTGATTCCAGTTGTTTAAAATTTTCATTGAAACCTCTGCTCTTGTCTGCAGCTGATCTGGGCACAATAGTTTTGGCACCCATCAAGTGGAAAGTTTGCCCAACTTTAATATTTTAGTCAGAATTGCATAAACTGACAAATCAAGATATCTATGGTGTGGTTATTGTTTCTGCTGTTAATTGTCACTCTTCTTTAATTAGGACATGAACAAAGTGAATTTTTTCCTCACAGATTGATGTGGATGGTCTGCCACTGCAAGCTTCATTTACAACTTTGTCTTGTCACTTCTTAAAATTAGTTATTGATTTGTAAGCTACTGATTGCTTTGGGGCATTGTCCCTGTAAACTTTTCATAAAGTAGCAATCATTTCACCATTCTTCTTCCCAAGCTTTACCCTAAATTTGATGTTTGTTCTTGTTTCAATTTTAGCAGAATTCATGTTGTGCTGATGGGGGCTCTTTTTCAAAAAAATATTTTTTATTGTTCTAAAATATACATATATAATTTACCATCTTTACCCTTTTTAAGTGTGTAGTTCAGTGGTAATAAATACATTTATATTCTATTTGTTTCTTCCCCTCTTCCCTCTCCCCTTCCTGGCCTCTGATAACTACCAATCTCTATCTTCATGAGATCTACTTTTTTAGCTCCTACATATGAGTGAGACCATATGATATTTGTCTTTCTATACTTGGACTTTTTCACTTAACATAATGGTCTCCAATTCCATCTATGTTGCTGCAAGTAACAGCATTTCATTCATTTTTATGACTGAATGATATTTCACTGTGTATATATATGGCATTTTCTTTCTTCATTCATCTGTTTATGGGTACTTAGCTTGATTTGGTATTTTCACTATTGTTAGTAGTGCTGAAATAAACATGGGAGTGCAGATATCTCTTTGATGTATTGATTTCCTTTCTTTTTGATATATACCAAGTAGTGGAATTACTGGATCATATGGTTCTACTTTTAGTGTTTTGAGGAACCTTCATACTGTACATTAGGCTGTACTAATTTGCATTTCCACCAACAGTGTGTGAAGGTTCCCCTTTCTCCACATCCTCACCAGCATCTGTTATTGCCTGTGGTGAGATGATGTCTCATTGGGGTTTTCATTTGCATTTCTCTGATGATAGGGATATTGAGCATTTTTTCATATACTTCTTGGCCATTTGTATGTCTTTTGAGAAATGTCTGTTCAAACCTTTTGCCCAATTTTTAATCTGATTTTTTTTTTTTTTTGCTATTGAGTTGTTTGAACTCCTTATATGTTCTGGTTATTAATCCCTTGTCAGATGGATAGTTTGCAAATATTTCCTGTCATTCTGTGTGTTGTCTCTTCACTTTGTCAATTGTTTTCTTTGCTGTGCAGAAGCTTTTTAGGTTGATATAATCCCAATCATATATTTTTGCTTTGGTTGCCTGTGCTTTTCAGGTCTTACACAAAAAAACATTTGCCCAGACCAATGTTCTGGAACATTTCCCCAAAGTTTTATTCTAGTAGTTTCAGTGTTTTAGGTCTTCTATAGAAATCTTTTATCCACTTTGATTTGATTTTTTGTATAGTGGGAAACAGAGGTCCAATTTCATTCTTTTGTATATAGTTATCCAGTTTTTGATAGGGGCTCTTTTAAAACTGATGTCTTATCCTTTTTAGTGCCTCAAACTAAATTCTGTTCAGATATGTTGTAATAAGTTAGTCTGAGTTTATTTTGATGTAAAAAAGTTGAAATCTGTGGTTTTTTTATAATACACATTTTTTCATGAACTTTTTGAAGACCCCTCCTATTTCCCAGACACTATTCTTCAATTGACTATAGAATAAATTCTCTCTCCTTTCTTTTTTAATTCTTTAGCTCTTGGGTTTTACAGTTTTAAAAATTAGTTTTTAATTAGACAAGTAAAAATTATATGATTTGTAATGTACAAGTGTGATGTTTTGATATGTGTGTACACTGTGGAATGGCCAAGTCAGGCATATCCATTACCTCACACACTTAACATTTTTTTGTGGTGATAATACTTAAAATCTATCCTCTTAGCAATTTTCAAGTATACAATCTATTGTTATTATCTATAGTCAGCATGATGTACAACACATCTCTTGAACTTTTTCTAACTGAAATTTTGTGTCCTTTGGCCAACTTCTTCCCAATCTCTACACTCCCTCATCTCTGGTAACCATTATTTTACTCTCCGTTTCTATGAATTTGAGTTTTCTAGATTCCATGTATAAGTAAGCTCAGATGGCATTTGTCTTTGTGTGCTTGGCCTATTTTACTTAACATAGTGGCCTTCAAGTTCATCCAAGTTGTTGCAAATGACAATATTTCTTTTTTTTGTAAGGCCGAATAGTAATTCCATTGTGCCTATATACCACATTTCCTTTATCCATTCATTCACTGATGGACACTTGGGTTGATTCCATATCTTGGGTATTGTCAATGATGTTGTAATGAACATAGGAGTGCAGATATCTCTTTGACATACTGATTTCATATTCTTTGGATATGTGTACCCAGTAGTGGGATTGCTGGATCATATGGTAGCTCTATTTTTAATTTTTTGAGGAGCCTCCACACTGTTTTTCATAATGGCATTTGAAATTTACATTCCCTTCAACAGTGTACAAGGATTCCCTTTTCTACTTATTCCTGCCAACACAAATTCTAACTCTTCACCTTGGCCCAGGAGGCCCTGCATGATGTGGTTCCTGCCTTTTTGTCAGATTTTGTCTCATGTTTCTCTTTGCCCTTTCTTACTGCACTCTAGCCACAAAAATCTTCCTTCAGCTTCTTGTGAAACTTTTCCTGCCTAGAGGCTTTTGTAGGTACAGTGACCTCTGCAATGAGTATTCTTGTCTCCATTCTTCTTGTACATAGCTCGTTAGCATAAAATCCTTCAGTTTTTTGGCTTAAATATCTCCTCAGAGAAGTCTTCCCTGATCACCTAATACAAAGAAGTTTTCTGTCCCCCTCATTCTTCAGTTACCTAGAAATGATAGAAAACTCAAAACAATAGTAGCTTACACACCATAGAAGTTTCTTTCTCTGTCATATGAAATTATAGTTAACTATGCACCAGAGTGTTAGCAATCCAGATTCTGCTGTCCAGATGTTCCTTTCCAAGCCTACCTCATCATCCAGGATAGCTTCTTACATCTGCATTTGAGTGACCAGGATAAAGACATGCCTCCCCCTTTAAATAACATGGCCACATCTAGCTACAGAGAAGCTGGAAAATAGGGTCTTTTTAAAACTCTAGACAGTCATCTTCCCAGCAAAATTAAAACTGTTATTACTGAGGGAGAGGGAGAAAATGGAAATGGAAGGATGAAGAGGAGTTATATTCCACATTTTGTACTCATGGTAGAAATAGACTTTTGTACATTATTGTATCACATGACATTTTTTATTATATAGTTTTCTTGTAGGAAAATAACTTTCTTATGGGAAATTTGTGCTACTCTTAAGCAACTGGCTTGTTTTCCTATTATGGACATTGTGAATCTTCTGCCTGATTATGTTTTGCTTTTTGCTTTGTTTGCCAGGCAGTTTGTAGCTAAATTTATGGTCCTCTCCAGCAATGATACAAATCTTTTGATGGATATTTTTTCTGATAATATTATCTGTAGCATTATTTTATTTTATTATACCTTCTTCCTTTCTTTCTTTCCCTTCTTCCTTTCTTTTTATTTTCTTCAATGTAATTTTGCAAGTGTCTTCAAATTCCTTTGGTAATAAGTCAGGAAATAAGTAAAACACAGTTATAAATAAAGTATTTTATACTTAATGAAGGTGATTTTAAAAAGTGCCTACGTTATAGGGCTGTCGAGAGAATCCACTGAGTTAATGTAAGTAAAATATTTAGAACAGTGCCTGGCATATTGTAAGACCTATGTAAATGGTAGTTCCTTACTATTATTATTTAATTAAATCTTCCCTGAAGTGACCATCAGATAAACCTGCTCGATGAGACAGTTTTACTATAACTTTTATACTAGGTTAAACAAAGAGGGGAAGATTAAAATATACATTTAAGGACCACTCAGCAACAATTATTATCTATGTGGCAGCTAGTAAATGCATTGTGCTGTGTAAGATAATATGCTAAAACTCTTAGTGGAGATGGCCTCTAAAACATTTCATGTGTCTAGTATTTAGGCATCTTATAGATAAAATGTATGGATGAATAATCAGATGAGGATTCAATGATCAGAAGTACTGTTGCTGTCTCTCCATCTCTTTCTGTTAGAAATAGGTCTCCATCCGATAGGTCTGTGTTGTAATTTTAGATGTACTACCAACCACACTATGTGACCTAGGTCAGGTCTAAGTTTTCATGTCAATATTTTTACTGATGGGTGGCAGTAATACCTACCACATAGGGACATAAGGATTACGTGAAATAATTCATGTTAAGACCTTTGCATGGTTCCTGGCCAGAGTACACATAGAATAGCTATTTCTGTTATCATTAGTTTCACAGAAGTCTTTTAAACTGAAGAATTATCACCTTTTACCTCTTAAATTTATATTGAATCTATACACACATCATGTTTTTTATTGAAATATTTGAAATCTTTACTCTACAATCCAATGGAAATTCTGCAAATGTTTAAAGTTTTGGACTCCATGACAAAATCGTATAGATAGAATAGTGGTTTTAAATATGGCTCGGGGATCACAAATGGTCCACATGGATCCTTGGGAATGAATCAAGCTCCGAACTCCTATAGCAATAATATTTCTATTACCATAGCATTTGTGCCTAAGTTTCTGGTGTAGATTAATAAATTATTATTGTTGTTAAATGGATGCCTGGTTTTCTTAATTGGTAGCTCATCAAAAGCTTATTAAAAACTTCCTATTCATTTTGTTGATTTCAGTGGTTGGGGATAAATGGCCCAGGCGGCTCTTTGCCCTGCTAAAGTGGATCGTGAACAATATGGGATATTTAATTCAATTGAGTTCAGCAAGCACATTGCATTCAAAATATGCAAAAAGCATTGTGCTACAAATTGTGGCAATATCAAGGGACATCCCCTGTTGTGGCCATCTGTTGTTCGGTACCCAGGATCCATTTTTATTCTCTTTGGGGAACTACAGCGTTGGCCCACTCCAAGCTATGTGATTTGGGTAGAATTGGCCCCTTACCCAGGTCTGGGGGTGGAATGGCTTTGCTTGGCTTAAGGTAGTCAGCATAGCCCTTTCCTACGGCCATGGTATTAGATTTATGAGTGGGCATGTAACTCATGAATCTTGAAGGGCTTCTGAAAAAAAATGAAGTCTCCTCTGTCTTTGCTGTGGGAACTTCTGGAAAAGACACTTTCTCTTTCCCTGGGCCTATAGTTAGGATGTAAAGTCTAGGAGAGCCTGCAGATGTTTTGGGGGAGAACACCACACAGATTTTGAAGATGAAGCTGACACCATGGGTTTGGAGTCGGTCTGACTTGGATTCAAATCCAAGCTCTGTCACTTTCTAGTTTGGTAAGATATTTGAGTCTGTTTGTGCCTCCATTTTCTCACCTGTAAAATGTGACTAATGCCCTTACTCTCTCCTCCTTAAAGCTATATGGTACTGGCTTTTAATTGTAACAGAATTAACATCAATAATTGGATTTGTGCCCATCTAGCAAATGCACTTTCATAAAATGAAATTCAGAAAATGTTCATGTAATTCATATGGTTCCGACATTTAACCCGTGTCTCTAGAATCTTCTAGTGACAAATTATGTCGTATTGAATTATGTGAAACTGAGCCAAGTTTATCATTACTTATGGTAGAAATTCTGTTTTGTTACAGTAGTTTTACCCAAGTTTTACTTCTCTAAGAAGAACGTAAGACACACTTAACATTTTAAGCATAGCTACATAAAAAAGCCCAGTTCGTTATACCGTTTTCATAGTTATTTTAGCCCTCTAATATAGCACTGTAATAACATTTTGTACTTGCTACAAACATAAGCACACTAGTTTCTATCATTTTTGCTCTTAGTTTGTAAAGATGGAATTTAGAAAGCAAATGCATTTAGGGATGAAATAGTGAAATCTACAGAGTGTGTATAGAATTATTAAAGATGTTTGTTTTATTTAGCCATTAGTAATGGCTGCTTGTTTTATTTAGAAATGATATTGGGTGCCAATACTGTATTTTAATGATTTTGAGTTTATTTCCTATTTAAAATTCTTTGTCATTTAGTCTACAGGTGTACAGATTTGCTTGTTTCCTGCTGTTTGGTGTTATTCATTTTGATGTGTGATAGGAGGAGGAAGTAGTTATCTAATTTTCACTGAACAATCTTCCCTAAGGTATCACATATATTCATTCTATAACTTCTATCAGTCAGCCATAGATTGCGAAAAACTTTGATAGAAACTTTAAATTCAGAGCCCCTGAATTAGTCAGTTTTCACTCAGTAATGCTGTGGTAACAAACGACCTCCAAAATCTCGGTAGTTCACAAAAACCAAGATTTAATTCTTGTTCCATATATATATACATATATATATATCTGCCAGTTAGTAGTGCCTTTGCTCCTGTCTCAGGTATCTTTTTTTACCCCAGAATGCAGACAGAAGGAGCAGCTTTCATCTGGGACATGCCATTCTCCTCGCTGAGGTCAGGAGAGTGAAGCGACTAGGAGGCTTCTTTTTTCTTTTTAAGTTCTGGGGTACATGTGTAGGACGTGCAGGTTTATTAATATAGGTGAATGTGTGCCATGGTGGTTTGTTGCACCTATCAACCCATTACCTAGGTATTAAGTCCAGCATACATTAGCTATTTTTCCCAATGCTCTCACTCCCTGTACTCCACCCCACAACAGGCCCCAGTGTGTGTTATTCCCCTCCCTGTGTCCATGTGTTCTCATTGTTCAGTTCCCACTCATAAGTGAGAACATGTAGTATTTGATTTACTGTTTCTGCATTAGTTTGCTGAGGATAATGACTTCCAGCTCCATCCATGACCCTGCAAAGGACATGATCTTGTTCCTTTTTATAGCTGCGTAGTATTCCATGGTGTATATGTACCACATTTTCTTAGAGACAACACCAAATCTTGCAATGGTCCTTAAAGCTCCTGCTCAATTGTAACTGTATATCATGCATATTCCCATTCCATTGGCCAGAGAAAGTCTCTTGGCCAAGTCCAGGGTCAGTGTCTTTGACTGAGATATTGCAGTTTACAAGGCAATGGGTGGGCATAAGTTTTGAGAGGAAGTAATGGAACATATGTCATAGGTCTGTTTTGGACAGGGCTACTGGTATATTTTTCTCTTACGCCATATTCTTCTGCTGTTTTTTTCTCCAAAAACTCCCTTCCTTGCTTCTCTCATCCACACCTCCATTATTTCCTCTGTACTCTTGGCTGCCAAGTAGACCCATGGAGCCTACTCCACTTTTCTGTCCAGCCTGATGTAGGATCTTTATGATATAGGACCTAAATTATTGCTTTACTAAAAACTGAAACTGTCTGATGTTATAAGAAATAGCTCTGCCCTGAGCCAAGTAGGCTTGATATTTACTGAAGTCGTATCTACTTTGTTTTATTCCTGGTAATTTGGCTTGAAGTGAAATTTTAAATAAACCAGATACTTATTGCTTATGCCCACTAAATATGTGTCCAGAGCCCTTCAATAACTACCTTTGTCTTATAGTGCTTTATGGAACATAGAGCAATTTTACCACCATTATCTCATATGATGGTTACAAGAAACCTGGTGTTGCCAATATTATTGTGATTCCCATTTTACAGGGCAAAAATGTGAAGTAGCTTATTCAGGATCAAAAGGCTGTTGAGCTTTATAGCTAGCATTCAAGCCAGGGTATGTAATGATAGGCACTTCTTGTTATTGACAAATAAATCACCTGCTTTAAGCATATATTGAATAATGCATAATGTAATAAATACCCTGGTTTTGTTTTTTAAATAATTACAGAGTAAGATGTTGACTTGTTTCACTGAAAATATTCAGCTTAAGATTTTTGGAAATGTCTTCTTAGTTTTGAATGATCTGATGACTAAATTTCAGTTTATATAAAACTTTCCCTCATAAAACAATCATTACACAGTTTGGGCACTATGCTTACTGGAGTATAAAACCCCACTGCAGTAAACGGTGTGTCATCATGCAGTTACTCAAAGTGGCCTACTATGCTTTATCTCTACTGCCCTGTCCCAGTCTAAGCGACTGTCATCTCTTGCCCAGAATGTGGCAGTAGTCCTTTCAACAGTCCTCTGTACCTTTTCTGACCTCCTCCAAGCCTTTCCTCAAGCTGAGCCTAGTGACATTTTCAACTGTGAATGTGAATTTGTCTGACTTCCCTATCCTCACTCAAAGTCCTTAATACAAGTCTTAATACAAGTTGGCACCCATTTTTCCCATCCCAGCTTCCCAGGGAAGCCAGCCGTGAACCCCAGACCATGATAACTAGCCCATTTTAGTCTACTGTAGCTGGCAGCTCACCTCTGTATCCCACCCATTGCCATGCCTGGATTTTCCCCTGAAAATACCGCTTGAAGCTGATTGAGGTGCGTTGTTTCTTCCTGCTGCTGACTTTACCAGGTTAGATGACAGTGGTTTTCATGAAAGTCCTCCCTCACTCACTCACATTAGTCACCTTCACAAGGAAACACCCAGTGATTAGAGAGAAAGCAACCACCATGTCAACCATGCATCAAAGCAACCATATTCAAAACAAGTTGTTTCTGGAAAAGAGTATACCTCATGTTTTGGAGTATAAATGTTCTCTGTGATAATTACTAAAAGAAATCAAGGTACTCAAGTCTGAGTGCCTGTTCATGCTGCTGCAAAAACAATGGTAACAGTTTGGATTTTAAGGCAATCCAGTTTCTAAGGACCAGAAGCGGTCTATGCTTATGGCTGCTTATTGCTAGTTGGGTTCTTATACAACTGGAGTGTCCTACATTTCATGTTGAATTGAACATAATGGGCCTGTGATAGGCGCCTCTCCACTAAACAACAAAAGTCTCTGTATAAACTCAGTATTTTAGAAGTCAAAGTAGACAGGACACTTTGCTTGTGGCTTGTCCTCAGGTTTCAGTACAGCCAGTGGCTCTCAGCACACCACCCAACAGGGCAGGCAGCTGGCTCTCTAGAGATCATGATAATTTATTGTGCCCATGGATTTTGATGCAGTGGGGTCTGGGCTCTCTCACAAGGCCAACAGAGAAGGTTTAATTTGAGCCAGATCTCAGGAGACACAGTCCGGAGAGGATGGGTCATGTGCCTTCAGTTATGACTTGGAGTTGCACTTTGCCCCTTGTTCCTCTTTCTTTCAACTAGTAGCTGAGTTTTAATTTTTTTCCCTGAAAATTTATTCGAAGACACTGTTTTCCTTTTCTTCCTAGAATTCACAGAATGAAGATGGAGGCCCATACATACCTTGGTTAAAAGTTGGAAGATCATAGAGTGTCCCACTGTCTGTTTTGGGGCCTGGCAGGAAGCCTTCTAGTCACTGTAAACGAACAGATGTTTCATCTATTTTTGTCTTCTCTTCTTTGTTCTCTACCTGAGAATGTCCTTCCCTCATTTTCAGGCTACTGAAATCTTCTAAAGCCACCTTAAAGTTTCTTCTTTATAGGAAACTTCCTAGTTTCTTCCCTTAGTCAGAATTAATGCTGATTTATGTTATTTCATGGAATTATACTTTGTGCTTTCATTTAGTGCTGTGACTGTGTTCTTTTTAAAGTTATTGTTTACCTGTTTTTTTTTCTCCTCCAGATTATACAATCCTTAAGGATAGTACTGGAATTTCCTCATCTTCCTATTGTCCACATTGCCCAGCATGAAGTTTTGGTCTAGTAGGAAGTCCACACATTTGTTGAATTAATTTGGATCTGTAAGGCATATTCTTCCACAAAAAGGACATTGCACAATAACAATATTCTCCATAAACAAATGGACACTCAGAATGAACTGTTGTGATGTTCTTTTATCTGCCTTCTATGAATTTGCAGTTTCCTTACCACTTCAGGCCAACACACTGAGTTTCCCAGAACAACTGTTTTCTCTTCTCCATAACTCTGAGTTCTAGAAAAATCAGCCATTCCATGGACCTATTTATCTTGCATAGTGCATACATTAGAAGATTATGTGATAAGAGTAGAAAGCTAGGTTTCCTTTTGGGTAGGGCTAGACTAGTTCTTGTTCAGGGATTAAGACTTCTGAAATCAGAATCTATTTTCTAAAACATACCGCATTAAATTGAACCCATAGACACCTTTTTCTGTCTGTAAGTCTTTTTATTTTAATGGTAGAAAATGTTGTAAGAGTATTTCATTATCTTCTTATTCTTAACTGTTTGGGGGAAGAATCAAATCAGAAGAGACTGAGATTGGAGTCTGTGTATCAAATTCTCTATAGAATAGATGATCCGTGCCAATACCACAGCAGTCAACATCTGTTGTCTGTACTAGGAGACCACAGTAGTAATTACACACAGGTTAAGTGGCTTAAAAAACTTGATCGGTTTTGAAAATTGGGTGTGGAAGATAGAAAGGAACCTGAGGATTTTTATAATATTTTTGTGATATAATAGACTGTAGCCAAAAGAGTTACTTTATAATGAGTATTTTTAGCTTCAGTCCCACATTCTCTTCAGAAATTAGCTATTATAATCCTTTTCATTACTCTAACAGAGTCTGATGACTCCTATTCTAGAGGGAAACACCCCTCCCAACTCCCTTATTAAGAGATTGGGACCTAGTGTGATAACAGCACCCTGAGCGATGAGCAAGATTCTTGTAGATTAAGGAAAAGAATTGCTGACAACTTAGGCAGACTTTTATATACCTATTTGTTTTCCTTCCTAATTCCTCTTAAAATGAAAATGCCGAGATTTTCTTTTGATATATGTTACATTTGTGAAAGAAGATAGCAATGCAGTTAATGGGAAGAACATGACCCCTGGATTCAGATATCCAATAGTTACAAAGCTCAGCTTCAGCATCTAGCAGTTATGTGAAATTTCTTCTCTGCACCTCAGTCTCCTCATGATAACTACTTTGCAGAGTTGCTGTGAATATTAGTGTAAACAATGGACGTTCAAATATAGCTATTATTATTATTATCATCAATTATTCTGACCTATAGAAATACTTCCTTGGAAGTATACATTTCTGGAGAGTGAACAGGGATGGGTATTATACTTTATTTTTTCGGTTTCTCTTCGTTCATTCAGTGCGTTGTGGGTATGTGTTTGTGTGTGTGTGTTTCACATATTATGTGCTAGGCACTATTTCAGGCACTTGGAACTTACATTATTGTAGGGGTACAACTGGAAACTGATAAATGCTGTAAAAAAATTAAACAAGCTAAGAGGGATAGGATGTTGGGAGTGAGTTGCAATTATTAATAGGGAAGTTAGAGTGGGCCTTATTGTGAATATGACACTGGTTTTGTGTTCTTAGAGGTTTTCCTGAACTATCTTTTGGAATGGGAGGATGGGAAGAAGGGTGATGAGAGGTAAGAGTAAGAGCTTGCTGATTTGTAGGCAAGCATGAATATTCCCTTTGGTGTAAGGTGTCAAAACACAAACTGATATAGAAGAGTAAAATTTTCTAGGTGGTCTAGTTTTATTTTATTCCATTTGAGCAAAAATCTTCCTTAACTATTTTGTACACACCCTGCCTTCCCAAACAATGGCTACTGAATACAGTGGCCCACCTTGTCTGTGACTGCTGGAGGAAGTCATCACCATGACTCAATTTGTTATGGGATTTTCATGAAGCAAGTCCCTCAGGACCAAAAGAGATGCTGTCATCTATTTGTCCTATGCAATGGCCTGAGCCTGCAGTCGTTGTGAGTTCTACCCACATATGGCTATTTAAATGTACATACAAATTAATTGAAATTAAATGACATTAAAAATTCAGATTCTTAGTCACTCTAGTCACATTTCAAGTGGTCAATAGCCACATGTGGCTAATGGCTACTGTGTTAGCACAGACATCAAACATTTCTATCGCTGCAGAAAGTTCTTTTAGTGTTAGTTATTTTATATGTTTCTGACTCCAACATTGTTTTTTGTGGTACTGTTGTCAGTTTTCAGACCTTATTTCCTCTTTTTCATTTGTTATTTCTCATAGCTGATAGGTTTAAATGCCAGATGTAGAATTTTGTGTAAAGTAAGGGTAACCATGCTCTAAGAGATCAGAAGTGCTTTCTTGTGTTCAAATTTTTGTACTTGGAATTTTTATTTCTATTCTGAGTGCCCCAAAGCCTCTTTTGCTTGGTTATTGTTCTGCAGCTGTGCTGTAGGTGTAAGGGAATCAGACTGCTGGGTTCCTATGGGAGAAGGGCTATCAAACTTTAAAGGTAAAATTGAATCTTCATGGAAATGCTTTAGATCCAGTGAGCAGTCTCTTATTTGGAGCAGCACAACTCAAGGGGTGCTTAACGACCAACTGGCTACATGTATGCCAGGCACTGGGTTAGTCCCTTGACACACAAACAAAAATGAACATGGAGCCAAATTGAGGAAATTACAGTTTAAGGGGTAGAGAGAGTTTCATTAATTCAGTTCCCAGATATGTCCCAGGTACCCTGAAAACCCAGAGGAAGGCAGTACCTGATCCAGGCTTCCCTGATGTTATAGGAGACAAGAGGCCAGGGAATGCTCCCTAAAGAAGTGATTCCTGAATGGAATCTTGAGGGATACATAGGCACTGGTCACATGATGAAGGTGGGAAAAGGAGGTCAACAAAATATGAGGTACTACAGCATGAACACAGACACTGAAGAGTGAAATGGCATGGCATGAGAGTGGGAACTTTCAAGTTTAGTATTGATAAAGTCTAAAATAGAAGGGAGTAGGCCAGGCATGGTGGCTCACACCTGTAATCCTAGCACTTTGGGAGGTCGAGGTGGGCAGATCACCTGAAATCAGGAGTTCAAGACCAGCCTGGCCAACATAGTGAAACCCCATCTCTACTAAAAATACAAAAAATAGCTGGGCATGGTGGCGGGCACCTGTAATCCCAGCTACTCAGGAATCTGAGACCAGAGAATCGTTTGAACCTGGGAGGCGGAGGTTGCAATGAGCCAAGATTGCACCACTGCATGCCAGCCTGGATGACAGAGCAAGGCTCTGTTTCAATAAATAAAATAAAATAGCATAAAATAAATAAAATAAAATAGAAGGGAGTCACAAAAAATAAAAATAAAATAGACGGGAGCCAGTGTTACAGGTAGGCAGACTTTGGATGTGGAAATGATGGGTTTTCAGCAGAGGTGGAAATGGGGAAGAGGGATTGGTGATGGTGCCAGGGGCAGACTTGACTCTTCAGTAGTTTGACTTGTTCACTCTGGCAGCTCTGTGAAGGTAAAAGGGAGCCAGGCTGAAGGCTGGGACACCAGTGGTATGGGAGGGCCAGAGAGTACAGACCTGTTACAGTTCAAAAGAGAGGTAATGAGGGCCTGCTGTGAGAGTGCAAGGGGGTTGAACAGAGTTCATGATTTCAATTGGTATTGATTTCTAAGGAGCAAAATTATCAGTATTGGGGGATTGATTAGATGTGGGGGATAAAGGAGACAGGAATCAGAGATGACTGTGAGTTTTCAGCAAAACAGATTAATTTAAACTCTTCTTCCAAGTTCACAGTGATAGGTTTTGACCTATAGCTGCTACTAGTGATTTGCATTGGCAACTGTGGTGTCTAGGTTAGGTTTTGGCACTTTAGGACTCCACTCTCTTGTTTGTTTAAAAAAAAAAAAAAAAAACTTGAATGGAAGCATAGACCATAATGAAGTACCACCCTCATATGACTTTAATTTCACAGTGGCCTATGAAAATTTATAGAAATTTGGCTTCATTTCTATTGGCTCCAATCCAGATGCCAAAATTACCCCATTGTTGCCACATCCCTTGAGTGGACCATCGAACCTATTATTCATCAGGAACAGCTGAAAACCATCAGCCAAGTTCCCATACTATGCCAACAATAACACCAGTCAAATTTCAAGGTAACTCCAGGTTTCAGAAATGTATGAATCTCAAAATCTGTCTAGCCAAACTCTTATTTGTATTTTTATGCATGCATATTATGTGAAAAAGCTAGTGGTTTCCTTACTTTCCATAATTATACATTGCTTCTTTTAGACTATAAATTGAGTTCTCAGTGTTGGTGAAGACATACCTATAGATCTGTAGCCAATAACTTTAAAGTGAAAATAGAAATTCAGTCTGGATCATGGTACCAGGGGAGTAGCCAGCCCAAAGGGCCCATTATCATGAGGCCTATATTGAAAGCAAAAATTCTTGCATTCCTGTAGTGCATTTTAAAAGGATTTTCCAAGTAACAGTTAACATTTGTTAAGCTTTCAGAAAAACTTAGTTCTCTAGTTTTTAATATTAAGGAAATATGGAAATATATGTTGATACTTTGTTTTTTACTGACATACTTCATGATTGCATGGCTAAAGTCACAAAACATTAGGCGTCTACCACTTACTTTCTTTTAGATATATTTAGCCACTGCCTCTGGCCTTTGTTGCCAAATATTTTTTCCTTGTTACTCTAACTGCTCCATCAGTTTGGATCTTCAATGGTCTGGCACATTTTGAATGATTTCTTGGAAGATGTGAAACCCTGTTCCCTAATCAGGAAGATGTGGGCAAATCTTATGGTATAAGAAATGAAGGGGCATCTCTTCTAACCGAGACAACAGGATTATAGCGCCATTACACAACATCTTCACAATTTTTGTTTGAAAAATAATGATGTGTTTGGTGATGAACAAGTACCGTAAATTGGGAGGCATGGGAAGTTTCCACTCTTTAAGCATGTTTTTATACAAAGGAGGAGGGAAAGCTTACTTTTTGTGGTTCTTGAGAGAGGTTACATTAACCATTTGTTAAAAGTTTGATTTATGAAGAACATTGGCTTCTAAGAGTATTCTTCACACACTGGCATCCTTTGTGTGATGTTGTTGTAGGTTGTTTAGCAACATATCAAAATAGTTTTATAAAAAGATTAATATGTGTTTCATTAATCCTAAGGAGAGCTTTCTGAAATGCATTTTTAAAAATAAATCATTAGCATCATTCTGTGAAATGTGTGACTTCTCAGGGTGGGAAAGAATTAAAAAAGAAGCTATCGTTTCAAGCAGTTTGTGATTTAATACCAGTTGGTCTAGTGAGTTGAAAAACCATACGATTTGTATGTTGTATTATTTTAAATGCATTTTCACTCTCTTGGGAAGTTGGCTAACCCCACAATCTCTTTCCCATGCTAAATGGCTCTAAAACTTTGATCTTCTCATACCAGTTTGCCAGATGTAGCAGAAAGAGCATGTGTGTGACCTTTCATGTGCCAATTGAGCCTGGCTGATGGGAAACTGTAAGTTAATCTTGCATGACTTTTATTTCTAGGCATTACAGCAGAAGTTCTGGTGGTGACCTCTTTCGATGAACTGCAGAGAAGGGCCTCAGAAGCAAGAGGGAAGATTGTTGTTTATAACCAACCTTACATCAACTACTCGAGGACGGTGCAATACCGAACGCAGGGAGCGGTGGAAGCTGCCAAGGTCGGGGCTTTGGCATCTCTCATTCGATCCGTGGCCTCCCTCTCCATCTACAGGTTTGTCATAATGATCATTTGAACGCCTTTCAAAAACAAGGGTTTTCCATGAAGGAAAAGTCCTTATAAAATAAAAACAAACCATTCAAATGAAAATACTTATTGTTCATGGAGCTTCCCCCCGCCCCCCGATCCCCACCACCCATTCCACATTTGGTCATTTGTTTGTAATGTCTTCTTGGGCTTTTCTGGATTCCAAGCATCATTTGTGCATTCCTTTAAAAAGCTTTAAAGCTTTCCACATCCACAGTGATCCCATTACATTCCTTATATAACTATTATATTATGTTTTTTCGTTGGAGGAAGAACTGAGTTCATGTCTGCATTTCATCAGAGATTCCTAATGACTTGAGAGGGAGCCAGGCTGTTTTCCATGTTGCTAGAGAAGTAGAGTAAAAAGAGAGTGGGTGAAACCCCATCTCTACTAAAAAATACAAAAAACTAGCTGGGCGAGGTGGCGGGCGCCTGTAGTCCCAGCCACTCGGGAGGCTGAGGCTGGAGAATGGCGTGAACCCGGGAGGCGGAGCTTGCAGTGAGCTGAGATCCAGCCACTGCACTCCAGCCTGGGCGACAGAGCGAGATTCTGTCTCAAAAAAAAAAAAAAAAAAAAAGGGTGGGTGACATGATGGGGGCCATCTATGGTATAGTGAAGAGTTAGGGAATTAGAGTACCTTGGATACTCTAGGTATATATAATACCTAGAGTATTGTTATTATACTGGCTCTGCTCCTGAACAACTATGTGGTCTTAGGAATGTTTCTTAAACTTCTCTAGGCCTCATAATTTTATTCTATTAATCAGGGATAAAGAATAATAATAAATGTACAAAATAATTTTGAGATTAAATGAGGTCAACTTGAAAAAGATACTTAACTATCTGTAAATGATTATCTACAAAGGTCCATATAAATATTTGGTAATATTGTTTGAGCGTAACATAGGAGTTATCTTTTTCTTTGTAGTCTTGATTGAGGTAATGCCAAAGAACTTTATTGGCCCTTAGTCCTACGATGAAATTCAGTATTATTAGAGTGGATAAAAAGTCTAAAAACTGAGATGTAGATGTTCAACCTAGTTTAATAGCTATTATGGCAGTGTCAAACGTTAAGGATAAAATATTTGGGAAACGTGGGGAAAAGAAGCATAACTTTAGTGTTATAGCCTGATCTAAGATTTTTTTAAAATGCAAAAATAATAGCAGATGGGGTTTATTTGGATCTCAAGATTGGATTTCTGAAATCTATTGGAAAGGGAAGCTTACTTATTCTGCACAATTGCTGTTTGGAACTGGAGACACAGCTGCTTGACCTTAATTAGCACCCTACACCCCTGAAAATAAAAATAACTGGGGAACATATGTCAGCAGCTAGGAAATCCTGTCATAGGGTAGTTGTACAAAAGTGCAGAGAAAAGGAAAGAGACATTTTCCTTACACAAGGATAAGATATCTTCCCAGGGGAGGAGGATGGGGCATGTTAAAACTACTTGTTAGAAGTTATATGACTAGTTACACTGATGTCATAGTGCTAAAAATAATGTTCTTTGCGGGGTCTTTGAGGTTTCAAGACTAGTGAAATAATGATTGGACCATATTCTTTTGGATGATTAAACTTCCCAGGAGGGAAGTCCTAAAATGGCTATCTTACTTCCCATAATACCTCCATCACCCCTTGGAATGACATACTCAGCAAGCTGTGGCCATTCACCGTGATTTCACTGGTCATGAGACTTAAATTATGGAGCTGGTCTGTTGCTTTGTGAAACTGGGTGATGGCCAGAAACCTTTATTTAAGAACTGCTACTCATAAGACTAATAAATTCCCAAATGACTTAATGCCCAGTCATTTGCCAGGATTCACTGGCATTTGTTTTTTTTCCTGGCATAATGAAGACATCTGGAAACCCAAGCTACAAATTAGGAGTACCAGAAGAATTGTCCAGCAAGGGACTTCAGAATCTGTTGCTAGCCTCTAAGACTGATTATAATGTTTTGCTGATTTTATAGCCAATCCATATTTCACTGGACTCTTAACTTGTATAACTTTATTCTTTCAACATTTATAAATACATAATAACGTTGGATTTTACATAGTACTTTAGATTCTTTCACATGTTACTTTATTTGCTCCGACAACAATTCAGTGGCTCATGTAGTCATTATTGCCCTATTTTATTGATAGGGAAAATAAAAGTTCAGACAATTAGACATATTAACATATTTAAGTCTTGCATCCCGAGAAATAAAAACTAAAATAAAGCGAGATAAACTATGTTTGTCTACTTCTAGCTTATCGTTTTCAGAACTAAGTTTTTTTTATGAGTATTCTATATTCCTACCTCTGATTCCTCATCTTTCATTCATTCTTCAGACTATTATAGCCAGGCTTTTGCCAATACTGAAACAGGACTTGTTAAGGTCACACATAGCTGCCGACTTGTCAAATTTAATGGACATTTTTCAGGTCATCATCTTACTTCGCTTTTCTGAAGCACTCGCCTCCATCAACTCTGTTTTCAGTATTTCTTCTCTTTGGCTTCCATGACTTCTTTCTCATGTTTTCTCTCTCTTTCTTGTTTGTTGTCACTCTCACGCTTACACCTTTTCACTCTCTTCTCTATTCCTTCCCTGTATCTCTGACTTCTCACTGTGACTGTTTGACCTGAGTATCCTCATCATGCTCCTATGAATGTGGTTCATGCTTGTGAAGATGTGACTTCAACCACAATCAACATTGTGGCCATTTCCAAACCCCCCTCTCCCATCCACACCACTGCTGTGAGCTCTAGGCCTATATATTCACCTGCCTGTGGATTCTTCTTTGGGATGTTCCATAGCTATTTCAGTTTCAATTTTTTTTTCAAAATTGACCTCATTCTTCATCTTCTAAGTCAAAGGTCCTTTATTGCTTTTTCCTCTTCCCGTGTCCGTCATTTCTAATAGTTACTGAGTCTCTTAGGTTCTGCTCTTTATCAATCATTTCAACAGTTACACACGGAGCAGCTCCATTTCCCAGAGCGACTCCATATTCCAGCAGTCAGGAATCGCTAACACTTTTCCCATGCACCACATTTCCTCAAAGTTTTGTGACTTTGCATATGCTTTCTCCTCTGCAACCCTCCATTTTCCTTCTCACTGCCACATACATACGAGTTTTTTCCTCTGGGGAGCCCTCTCTGATATCCACTTGCAGCTCGGGTGAGTTACCTCTTATTTGGTATTTCCACATACATCATCCTTTGCATGCTCTGCATCATAATGTCTTGGAAGTATTAATAGTTGTGGTTCGTGCTTTGGTAAACTAACTGTTGTAACAAATAGCTTCAAATCTCAGTCACTTCACACAATAGGAGTCTCTTGCATGTTCACATAATATTTTCAAGGGGGTGGTCAGAATGTGGCCTTCTGCTCCTTTCCATCTGTGGCTCTGTCATTTTTGAGATCCGAGTTCTCTGCAGAGTCTTCTGCATTCATCTGGCACATAAAGGGATAGAGAGAGAAAGTCGATAACCTCGAGGGAGATTTTCCATGGTTATCCATATCTAGGCCTGGATATGGCACACTTCACTTCTGCTGACATTTTACTGGGCAGAATGCCATTACATGGAGGCTAGGAAGTTTGGCCTATCTTTATGTCCAGGGTGAAAGGAAAGTGAATTTGGTGAAATACTGCCCAATTGCTTGTCTCCACATTAGACTCTTAAATTCCAGAAAGACATTGGTTACTTGTATTTTTTAACCTCTGGGTTCCTATCATCTAATATAATGTTTGATACATGGTAGTAAGTTAGGAAATGTCTACTGAAGGAATGAACTTGTCTGAGGATGTAGAACAAATCATGGTAGGGCTCTCACAACAAACCAGCTGACCCAGTTCCTGGTGCTCTTTGTCCAAACTATGTAACCTGTGTGTAGTAAGTTTAAAACAACTTGAACTTTTAGGGTACTTTGCTCTGTATTTGGAGGAAAATATTCAGATGCCCAATATGCCAGATTATATATTTTCTTCTGCCACAACACTTATGAACAAAGATGTTTTGAGTTGTTGATTAAGGAAAATAGCTCCCTTCTCTCTGAAAAGCATTTCACCTCTATGGGAGTGGGTGATACTGGATTTCATCTAAAAATATTATAGAAGTCAGCAACACTAGAGAACATTATATATATATATATATATGAGACTATATATAGTTTTTATATATATATGTGTGTGTGTGTGTA
The DNA here is from genome assembly GCF_047675955.1 of Chlorocebus sabaeus. NCBI lineage: Eukaryota > Metazoa > Chordata > Mammalia > Primates > Cercopithecidae > Chlorocebus > Chlorocebus sabaeus. The sequence goes on from NC_132911.1 coordinate 100,624,433, forward strand.
TATATATATATAAAATAATTTGTTGCTGCTTGGATTCAAAATTTGAGAATCCCCTGGAGGGTAGTTTGATGTGACCAGTTTGATTGGACACTTTTTGGTGCAATCATCAATATCATCAGCCGTTTTGGATCTGCAGCAGTCACATGGTTACATGACAGATGTCCTGAAAAAATGTCCATTGCTTGTTGTCAGCATCGTCTCCAGGTTCATTATTGTTGCCGTTATTAGTGTTCTTGGGCTCAACTTTACTTTTAGATCTTCCCTTTATTAATGCTTTTCTAAAGACACTCTTTTCCATCACCATTATCAACTGAGATGCCCCCCATTAGAGCTTTTTTAGGTTTTCTGACAGTAAAATACCTTTCTTTGCTTTTGTCATGGGAAATATATTTTAAGAATAAATGCAATTAATTAGATATTTAAGTCCCACAGAGGAAAGCTTCTCTATGGAATTATTTGTCTTACATTATTTCTCAAATTTATCATATTGTTTACTACATATTTCTTGAGAGCTTCCCAGTTGCTCAGAAATTTCCAAGTACTAGGATTACTAAGGTGAATTCCATATATTTTTTGTCCTCAAGAAATATTGTTATGTAGCCAAAAGAGAAGGGGGTAAGAACATATAAGCTATTAGTATTATTTATTTTATATTTAGTGCTAAGGGAATGATTGGGGGAAAGGGATAAAGAAAGGAAATTACTATTTATTAAGCACCGACTTTGTACTATTCTAAAGGGTTAAAGAGTTTGTCTCAATTAATTCTTTATGTAACCCAATAGAAGTAGATAACTGTATTGGTATCTCTTTTACTGAAGGAGAGACAGGTTCAGAATGATTAATGGCTTATCATGCTACACATCTATTGAAAGAACCAGGATTCAAACTCAGAGTCTCTGGCTCTAATTTCCATGCTGTTAGATTGTACCAAGCAACCTGGAGAGCTAATGCTATAGGAATCTAGAGGAGATAACAGAAGTCTGATTGGGGTTGGTTGCACTGACAATGTGGATTTGGGGTATGTTCAATAAAAAGACAGAATTGAACAAGAGAAAGGAGGTGGAAAGACTCTCTGTAAATATTAAAGCAAGGTGGGAGTGCATGATATATTTGGGTAAAACACAAACAGATCAGTTTAGCTGGAGCCAGGCCTCCTAGGGGATCAGAGAAATGCAATTTTGGGGTGAGAGGAAGAGACTAGGCTTGAAGATTCAGGGCAGCAGATGAGGCAGCTTTAAGTTTAATGTGGAGGAAATGGGGAACCATGGAATGTGTTAAAGATATGGGGTGAATTTTACAGCAGTGGTTCTTGAAGTGTGGTCCCTGGAATAGCATCATCAACCTACCTAGGAGCTTATTGATGTGCAAATTATAAGGCCCCACCTAATACCTGTTGTATCAGAAAAGCTAGGGGTAGGGTCCAGTAATCTGGTTTAACAAGCCCTCCAGGTGATTCTGATACTCATTAAAGGTTAAGAACTACTGTTTTAGAAAGCTCAATTTGGCCGTTGTGCATAGCATGCATTGGAGAGGGAAGGACAGGATACTCCTCTAATAATGCAGATATGAAGTAATGAGGGCATAGATGATGGCAATTGGAATGGAAAGAAATCAGCAGGAGGCATAGTATGAAAACATTAGAACTTGGGGATTGATTGGATTCAAAGGGGGAAGGACTAGGGGTCCAAGCTGATAGGCAAGGATAAAAATCTATGGGATGAATCTGTGTTTAGTTCAGCCCAAAATTTAAAAATCGTAAGTTTCAAATAAAAATAAGGATTTGTGGTTTTAGAGAGAAACCACATTTAGTGATATATCTTGCATGTTCCATTGGGCAAACGTCAGCTGAGCAGATTAGCCACCAAGTCCTTCTTGTTGATGGGATGTCCCCCCTCTTATCTGCCAAGTTTTCCCCTCTTTTTTATATACTTTATTCATTTATGTTGCCTATTCGAGTCCTATAGATATTTGAGCTGATGATCCTTGCTCTAAGGATCCCAGCTTGGGGACAGGAGAATAGGAAATGTAGGGGTCAGGAGAGGGAGCTTGCTTGGAGGAAAACTGGCCAGTTTGGTTTCTAGACATTTTGAGTCTGAGGTGACTGTAAGATAGTCCCACTAATCTGGTCTTTATATTTTGCAAGAAAAACAGTTCAGCATTTCCATTTCTCTGTTGTCCACTTTTTAGATCACCCAAGGCAGTTTAAAATTCTAGGCTGGCCTTCTTGCAATGAGGTATACCTTGGGACTTCTGCCTTCTGCTTTCTCAGTATGCAAGCTCAAGAATACAAAGTAATTTTTATATTAGCCCAAGTAAAATATAATTCAAAAGGTAACTCTACGGAGGCCAAATTGTTCGTTGTATTCCCATTGCCACACATATATTTTTTCCTAGCTATTTTCTCCATTGCCCCAGATAGTTGAACACAGACTGCAACTTTTAATCAGCTAAGGAAGCAAAAGACTTTCTCTTCACTTTACTGTGAAAATTACATCACCACACTGGGTATGAACTAATTGAGGTGGGAATGAGTTGTTGATAGAGCTTGGCTTTGGAAATACTACTGGCTGATGTTTTATATCACTTGGCCTTTGTGTACTGTATTGACAGAGTGTAGTGAAGAGGAGGAGGAAGAGGAGTAATTTGGTTTGAAGATGACTAAGAGCTGATTAAACATTCAGCTGGGGAGAGAGAGATGAGTGAATCCAGGTGATGTTTATGGAGTGTCAGAGAGGGAGAGTGCTATACCATCTGGTGAGAGAGACGTGAAAAAGTATATAAATCAATCTCTATAATGATACTTAATTAATACAGAGTTGATAAATGACATAATTGAAGCAATGGTTGGGCTACTTCATAGAGTTAAATAGCTTCAAAGAGGGCGCTGATTAAAGCCATTACAATTTATAAAACATTCTTCATCTTAAGAAAGCATCTTGATGAGATTTCACATGAACATTTTGTAATCAGAGGGCCAGCTTAAAACACTCAGAGCAGAGGTAAAATGTCTTAAGAGGTCTATTTTGGATGATTTTTGAAAACCAGTTATTCTCAGGGAATAAAAAAGCTTGCTTTCCCCACCCCCTTTGTTTTTTAATGGGAAAAAATTAATGTTGCATTCTTCACCTTTAGACAGTCTTAGATTTTTGATGTCCTGGTGTTTGGTTCTTAAGCATGACCTTAGGATAATTAGCTATCAAGCTTGATTTAAATTGTTTTGAAATATCATTGCAATTTGGGGGGCATATGTGCCTGCTGGTGAAAAATAAGGAAAATACCACTGGGACTCAAAAACAGTACAAGTGACTCACCTCGATTAGGAGGCTTATTTTGTTTTTGCTTAACTCACTCTGAGGCTCATAACAGATGCACAGTAATCAAGCAGAATGCCAATTCTCATCATTCGTGCAGGTGGAGGGCCACTGTGCTCCCAAGGGGGAAACCAGAGAAGGCCCACAACGAATACTGCAATTTTTCCTCTCATCATCCTTTCCTTTTCCCCCGTTCTGATTTTTGAAAGGCAGATTCTTTGTTTGGAAAGCCTTTGTTAGGAATTCCAAAATGTTCTTTAATCACTGGATGCTTATTATTGCATCAGGTAGTGTGACGGGCATACTTCCTCATAACCGATAGAGCCAGGCAATGTACTTTGGAGCCCGCATTCTGGAGTCTCCATGCCTGCGCCTTTGTTCAGCCACTTGCCAGATGTGCGACATTGATGCCTCAGTTTCATCTGTAAAATGGGGGAAATATCTTCCTTTGTTTTTCTTCCTGGAGTTTTTAGGGTTTTCTTTTCCTTTTCTTGTCTTCTTTTTTTTTTTTTTTAAGGCAGAGTTTTGCTCTTGTTGCCCAGGCTGCTGTGCAAATGGCGTGATCTTGGCTCACTGCAACCTCTGCCTCCTGTGTTCAAGCAATTCTCCTGCCTCAGCCTCCTGAGTGACTGGGATTACAGGCATCCGCCACCATGTCCAGATAATTTTTTGTATTTTTAGTAGAGACCGGGATTCACCATGTTGGCCAGGCAGGTCTTGAACTCTCGACCTCAGGTGATCTGCCCACCTCAGCTCCCAAAGTGCTGAGATTACAGGCATGAGCCACTGAGCCTGGCCTTTTGTGGGGTTTAAAGGCAGTAATGTTATTAATGCCGGACACATGGTAAGTTTTAAGTACATGTAAAGTTGCTATTATTATACAATCTTGTTAACTATTGACTGGATGTAGTTATTGAATGAAAAGGAGGCAGGGAGGGAAGCAGGTAATCAGGGAGGGATGGAGGGAAGGAAGAAAGAGAAGGAAGGAAAGAAAGAAAAGAGGGAAGGAAGAGGAAAGAAGAGCTTAATTTAGTTAATGTCACTGTTGTAATTGGTGGATTATAATCCAGTTATAATCCAATTGAAGCTGTCTGGTTGGGAGACAAACCCTATGCCATTTAGATCTCTATCTGTTCAGTTTGTCCAAACTCTGCTGGGGTTATGTATTTACTAGTCTGTCTCCCTTTCTAGATTGGCAGTTCTGGAGACAGACTGTGTGTCTTACTCATCTGGGTATCCCCAGGGCTGTACTCTATGCCTGGCACACAGTAGAGCTGGAAAAATAAAGAGCTGGAAGCAGCAGATCCCTTTCTCTAACATGTAAATTCAAGGTGTCACCATTTCACATTCATAGATGTTGAATAATAATGTAGATGAGGTGACTGACCTTTTGAATTGCTACTTATCAAAAATGGAATCTTTGGAATCTGAGAGGAGACTATATAGTTATGTAAATTTCAGCAAAGTATTGCAAACTCCGTATTACTACGGTGCTTTGTGGGGCTACTATAATTAATGGTCTGTTTACATTTCTAGTACAGACTGTCGTTTTTCATCTGCTTATAACCTTGATATAAACATTTATTCTTGGCTGCTGTTTTGCATTCGTAATTGTAAAATATATATAAATGTTAACCTTCTGTTTTCCACCTTTTTTATTTATCAAAAGCACAGCTCAAGAATCACATCATTGTGGCATGTTTTTCTGAATCTCTGGTGGCTAAAAGAAATGAATGCATTTTGAATTCAGGCTTCAGGATTAGGGCAATGTTGTTTGCTTATGCAGTGCCCTTTGAAAAATGTGTAATATAGCATATGAGCCAAAAGAATCCTGAGAAGCTTTTTCCAGCTGGTCTTTTACTATTACTTATGTCTTTTTTCTCCCTCCATGTTCCTCGCTCCGTCTGTCATCAGTTCAAGATGACTCTTAAAGTCCTCTTGCATTCATCCAAATGGCCCAGGCCTCTTTAGGTGCCTGGAGAAAGTACCAGCCAGAAGGTATTTGTTGGAGTCTCTCAAAGGTAACAATACACAGAGTGGGATTCAAATATCAGACAGGCTGGGTTCTAATGCTGGCTCTGCCATTTAGATGCTGCGTGACTTTACGCACATTAAACAACCAGTGTGAGCCTGTTTTCTCATCTGTAACGTGGAGAACAATGTTTACCTCATAGAGTTGTTGAGAGAATTAAATGAAATCAAGCCCTTGACACAGACTGAAACATGGGAAGTGATCGATGAAATGTAACTGACCTCTTATCTTGGCCATGGTCGTTATTATCATTGTCATCATTAAGATAATGATGGGACTAAGCTAGGTAGGTTGATTTGAGCTGATTTATCTTAAAAGGCACCAGCTCTAGATAAAGCTCTCCTCAGTGTTCAAAGACTCCAGAGACTTGGGTTCTGTTTATCTCCTGATTTCGGGAGCCCACTCTCCTTAGTCTCCCTCAGTCATTGACTAAAAATTATGCCCTTGTCTTTTCCATTCTCTCTGTCCTCATATAAATGCTGGATGTTGTTCTTGCAAGCAGTACCAAAGTTGTGGTGGCCCAAATCAGTATCAGTGGCCAGCTTACCCAAAATGCAGCAAATGTTCTGTTTCAAATAATACCCAAGATATTTTCCACCTCAGAGCCTTTGCACTCACTGTCCCCTTTGTCTGGAAGGCTGTTTCCCTGCTTTGTGTATGATTGAATCTGTTTCAGTCTTTACATTTCAACTGAAAGGTTATTTTTGTGAAAAGCCTTTCCTGACTATACTGAGTAGCACTCTCCCTCAAACTCTCTCACACATAATCTCCTCTGTATGCTCAGAATCCTAATTATATTTGGTAATTTCTGTCTATCTACCTAACTACCCATCTAGTTTTTCAGCAGGTACTTCTGCATAAAAATATAAGTTGCAGCCGGGCGTGGTGGCTCACGCCTGTAATCCCAGCACTTTGGAAGGCCAAGGCGGGCGGATCATGAGGTCAGGAGATCGAGACCATTGTGGCTAACATGGTGAAACCCCATCTCTACTAAAAATACAAAAAATTAGCTGGGCATGGTGGCGGTCACCTGTAATCCCAGCTACTTGGGAGGGTGAGGCAGGAGAACGGCTTAAACCTGGGAGGTGGAGCTTGCAGTGAGCCGAGATCGCGCCACTGCACTCCAGCCTGGGTGACAGAGCGAGACTCCATCTCAAAGGAAAAAAAAAAGACAAAAGAAAAAAAGAAAAATATAAATTGCATGAGGACTAGAAGTGTGTCTTTTGTGTACCTCATTGTATTCTCAGTACCTAGGAGATTGCTGGCACAGGGCAGGTACTTAAGAGATACTGAGTGAATAGAAAACTATTTTAAAAATCATCTAAGACAATCGAGAACCAATTAAACAGATACATATTGTATCCTAGCTATTTTTCTGAAGCCACATTCTAAAGCACCACAGATTTTTTTTCTCAACTTTTTGTTTTGTTTAGTTTTGAGACAGGGTCTTGCTCTGTTGCCCAGGCTGGAGTACAGTGGCATGATCATGGCTCACTGCATTCTTCACCTCCTGGGACCACAGACACAAGCCAAAATGCCTGGCTATGTTTTAAAAAATTTTTAGTAGAGATTTTTGTGGAAAAATATAAATCTATAGTAAGGCTGAAAGAATAGTAAATGACTCATATACTTTCCTGAGATTGGACCAGATCTCAGTGTGGTATGGCCATCGATGTGACTCATATACTCTTTAAAAAAATTGCCTAAGTTTTAATTTTTATATTTATTTTTTGAGATGGAGTTTCATTCTTGTTGCCTGGGCTGGTGTATGGCACGATCTCGGCTCACCACCTCATAGATTCAAGCAATTCTCCTGCTTTAGCCTCCCGAGTAGCTGGGATTACAAGCATGCACCATCACACTTGGCTAATTTTGTATTTTTAGTAGAGACAGGGTTTCTCATGTTGGACAGGCTGGTCTCAAACTCCCGACCTCAAGTGATCCGCCCACCTCGGCCTCCCAAAGTGCTGGGATTACAGGTGTGAGCCATCGCGCCCAGCCTCCTAACTATTTTTAAGGAAGTTGTACCATTTTATACTTTCAGCACTCATGTGTGACGCTTCAGGCTGCTCTACTTTCTCGCCAAAATTTAACTTTAGCCTTTCTAGCAGATACATATTGGTATATCACTGAAGTTTTGATTTATATCTCCCTGATTTCTGAATCTCTCTTTGTGAAAAGTCTACTCTAGGCTTTTGCCCATTTATAATTTTTTTTAAAAAATAATTGAGTGGTAGGGGTTCTTTGTATAATTTAGATACAGGTCTGTAGTCAGATACATGTTTTGCAAATATTTTCTCCCAGCTGATGTCTTGCCCATTCTTTTGTGTCATAGAGTCTTTGCTTAATAGTGCCTTTTGATGAGTAGAAGTTTTTAATTTTGAAGTCTAATTTATCCACTTTTAGTTGCTTTCTTTTATACTTCATCTACATTCATTACTCAATATTTTGCCACATTTGCTTTCTCTCTCTCTCTGTTTCTGGCTCATTTAAAGGTAAGGTTGTTATAACCCTGAAAACATTTCATCCATAAATATATAAGCATGTATTTCATAAAAGCAAGGACCACCTCTAACATAACTGTAGTATCATTGTCATGCCTAAGAAATTTAGCATTGCTATAGAAATGTTATGAAATTTAAAATTCATTCATATTCAAATTTTCCCAATTGTTTCCCTCAGTAACATTGCTGATCTTTTCTTTCTGAATTCCATAATCCAATCAGGGACATGCATTACATCTAGTTGTCATAAAGCTTTAGTCTCCTTATATCTAAAATTGCTCCCTAGTCTTTTTAGTATTTTATGACACTAACATTTTTGAAGAATATAGGGGAGCTATTTTGCACAATGCCTCTCAGTTTGGAGTTGTTCCTCATTATTAGCTTCAGGATAAATATATTTGGCAAGGGTTCTATATGGATAATGTCATACCCCTCTTTGCATCGCATAAGGAAACACATAATGTCACTTCTCCTTATTGGTGAGGCCAAATTTGATCACTGGTCTAAGGCATTATCTCTGAATTTCTTTACTGAAAGGCAGCATTCCACCTTTGTAGAGGAAATACATTGTAATTATGGTGGGATGCTTTTGAGACTTTGTGAATCTTAAGTTCTTTAACAAAATTTCACCCAGTGAGATTTTAACATTCGTTGATGACCCCTACCTGAATCAATCATTGTATTGGAAGTTGCAAATATTTTTCTAATTCAATTATTTCTATTACATTTATTTGCTGTGTGCTTTTGTAATAAAGAGCATCTGCCTCCTTTTCCTTCTTTTTGTTTCTGATGATCACTTCATGGGTTTTTAAAAAATGTATGTGATAAAATTCATTACTGTCATCATTCTTTTTGATAAAGCATCAAAAATTTCAAAGTAATTAATGTAAAAGTTAGCATTATATGATAAGCTTGAATATTTGAAGCACTGGAAGGAATACTCTTTTTATGCATCCAAAGTTACCCAGAATACCACATATAAGTCAACTAATTAGGAGTGTGTAATCAATATCATTTCCTCTGAACTTTTTCATTAACAGCATGAGCTTTGGGGTAATAATCCTGAAGTCATTTTTAGTTTACCATTGCGAATGTATAGAATATGCAAATAAAGATCCTTCATCCCATCCATAATTGCTGTTAATTATTGAATAAGTGAGCAAAATCTCATGTCCAGCAATTGCTTCTGAGTTTCTGCAGACTGATACTCATTTTCCTTTTTTTTAAACTATGCTCTGATGTTGAGGAGTATGCAAAGAGCTCTTTTTTTTTTTTTTTTGTGAGAGAAATAAGGATCTCAATATGGGTTTGCAAGGCCAAAAAGGATGTATCTTTAGGATGAGTTTACCTCATATCTGTGTATTACAGAGAACTATAAATCTATAAATTTATTATGTGTCTTCTATATTTCAAGCCAGGAGAATACCCAAGTTTTGTAGGGGCAGGAACTGACATAATTTGGGGGCCTCTTTAAGAAAAATAATACAAAGGTTATACAAATTTAGATACAAAATCAACATTTATTTACAATAGGGAAGAAATTATAACAATTTATAAATTTAAGAGAGCCACCAAATACTACAAACATGACAAAATTCAGAAAAATATCTTGTTTTGATTAAATAACTACCTGTCAAGCTGCTGTACTTTGTCTGCATTTTTTATTTGCACATTCTTTGATTGCTCTTTGTATGACAGTGCTTTTGTGTTATAGTTTCTAAAAGAATAAAAAAGGAATTCAGTCTTTCCTCTAGTATGGTAGATCATAATTTAGCTTTTATTATTGATAGTTTGGAAAAGTTTATTTCAGCTTTATAGCTTTTTTATTGGTAGCATCATATACATTTTTAGGATTGTTGTCAAATTTTGGGAAAATGCTATCAAGTTTTGTTCATGTATGGGCTGTAAGATTTCAGGACATTTTATGTTTTCTTGTATAGTGACAATGAATGAACATCATTCTATTTAGTTTGTTGTCTAGATCCTCTTTTTTAGTGGCATTTTATGAATTTTTGTTATCTTTGTATTTGTCAGCATTTTGTGTCAAACCAACAAGAAATTTCAATCTTTTCCCAAGGTGACTTACTTTTTCATTATTTGGCTTATTGAGTGATCTATGAGACTACTCATCATAAATACCCAAAGTATGTCTCTTTCTGTCAATAAATTGTAGTTTTGTATGACTTTTGTCTGAGAATGCCATACTTTGTCAGAATAAGATGTGGTGTATATTTTAACACGTAATCCAATATGTTGACACAAATAAAACTGTGACTTCATACATAGATGCATTTGCTCTTTAAGCTCTACAAACACAGGAATTCTGATAAATTCTATTTTGCATGACTTTCTTAAAAATATAAAATTAGAGGTTGTGTTCACAATAGCATACTCTGAATTACTGAACCTATTCTTGATGGGAGAGAACTTCCATTTTAAGCAGGAATTAATGAGGATTGGATGCCTCGACTGCAGTTCTGCATATCTGATAACTGGAAGCATCTTCCAGTGACTGGCTTCTGGATCTCCACCATGGTCTCCATGCTTTCACTGCCAGATGTTGCAGGATGCATTCTTGTTACAATATGACCTCTGACCCTGTGTCTTTGTATTGTGACGCTAGTAGTCCCGGGACACATTCCTGTACCAGGATGGAAACAACTGTGAATCACCTAAGCACGTCCCTGTAAACCGAAGCCAATATATCCCCAAGTCAGCTTTCTCCTAGCTGGGTACTCAATGCCTATAGTCAATCCAGTGCTGCTTCATATGTTGGCAAGTACAACAGAAAGGAAGTCAGAGTGGATTAAAAGATTCCACACCTGTGAAATGCATGGATTGGTGCAGCCCTCCTAGTGAGGCATCCACAGACATTAGCTGACAACATCCTCATCCTCATCCTCCCCACCATCACTTCTATATGTTTTACTGGCCTGATCCAGTTTTTGGTGGTTTGGCACTTGGAATTCTTTACAAGCACTTTCTTTCTATATTGACTTCCTATCATTTTTAGAACCCAGATTTTTAAAATGTTCAAGCTGGATGAACCCTTATACATTTGCTCTATTCTTTCATTTTATAAACGAGGAGCTTAGGGATGAAGGTCATTCAGCTAAGGAGAAGAACAAGGACACATTTTTTTTTTTTAGCTCTTTGTGCTGTCTTTCTTTTCTCTCAAGTCTCCATCAGACTACACCCAGCCTTCCAGGATTAAAGTAAGTTAATTAGGCATGCATTGATTTAATCTCTGTAGGTTCCCCCCAAATTGATATTTTTAGGAGTTAGAATATTCAATGTGCTCCCCAAATGCTGCATAATAGTGTATTTTGCTCATTTTGATAGGGCTTTTAGCAGAGTGAACTGTTTCATGGACGCTGTCACAGGAAGTAGAAACTCACCTTGTGAAAAGGCAAGCTTTCCATGTGCTTTGAGTTTCCTTTCCTCAGCAGGGGAAGGGCCTATATGTGTTAGTGTTAGCTGCCTGGACTTCCTCTGGGGCTTAGTTTTTAATCTCCAGGGAGGCAAGGCTGACAAAATGTCATCTATTTGCCTACTAAGGAAAGAAGCTGTGAAATAGGTCTTCATTGCTTATGCGCCTCAAGTCGAGTAGTTCCGGTTGTATCCATAACATCGTGGTGTATTTAAAATACTGCTCATTGCAATCCTTTTGAAAAGGGATTCTGATGCTCGTAAATACTCCAAAAAGGCGTTATGGTGTTACACTGATTTTTTTTTTTATTTTATTTATTTGTTTATTTTTTGAGATGGAGTTTTGCTCTTGTTGCCCAGGCTGGAGTGCAATGGCAAGATCTCAGCTCACTGCAACCTCTGTCTCCAGGGTTCAAGCGATTCTCCTGCTTCAGCCTCCCTAGTAGCTGGGCTTACAGGCATGAGCCACCACACCTGGCTAATTTTGTGTTTTTAGTAGAGTTTTAGAGGGTTACTCCATGTTGGTCAGGCTGGTCTCAAACTCCTGACTTCAGGTCATCCACTCAGCCTCCCAAAGTGCTGGGATTACAGGCGTGAGCCACTACACCTGGCCGATTTTTGTCTTTAATTGGATTTATTCCCTTTAGAAAACTTGAGTTTGTGGATTCATGTCCAAATACCGCCCTTTACTGATCTAGCTTTTTCTGCTGTAAGTTCTAGGAACCTTTTAATTCAGAGAGGGGAAGAGAAAAGAGCTAGCATATACTCAATAGCTTTTATGTTTTGGATACTTCATAAATATCACCTCAGTTGGACCCTTACAAGAGCTTTGAGAGGCAGGGAGCTTTAGACACATTTTACATCTGAGTAACTTGATCAGGATATTTTGAAAAAAAGGTTTTTGATTATCTCTTTTTCAAATTAAGAGAGTCGTGAGATAACTAAACTGCATATGAAAAAAATGTGTATAAGTCTCTTCATATTTGTAAAGGTTGCAAGAGACCAAACACTGTATTCCAATTGAGAAGTCCAGGTAGAGTATTTGGTTCATTTGTGTTGCTGTAACAGAATACCACAGACTGGGTAATTTATAAAGAATAGAAATTTATTTCTCACAGTTCTGGATTCTGGGAAGTCCAAAAACAAGGCACTGGCAGCTTCCGTTGTCTGGCGAGGACTGTTCTCTGCTTCCAATATGGCACCTTATTGCTTCATCCTCCAGAGGGGAGGAATGCGGAAGAACAGAGGGACAAGTGAACCAAATCTCTTTGTGTGAAACCTCTTTTATAAAAGCCTTAAACCCATTTATGAGGGGAGGAGCCCTCTTAAAGGCCCCACCTCTTAATATCATCACATTGGCCATTATAAATGTCAACACCTGAATTTTGGAGGGGACACTTTCAAACCATAGAATAAAGAAAATGAAAGGGGGAAAACTGCAAACAAATGTGCTAACACCGCATTAATGAGATTAGATGGGTTTGAAGGGAACTCGACAGTCTTGGGCCTTTTGTTTTCGAAGAAGGATTTTGAAAGTTACCTTTTATTGTATTCCTGTGAGGCCCATTTGTTTCATACCCTTTTCCCTTGTCCCCCTCTTCCTTCTCTTTATTCAGTATCTTCCTGTGGCAAATAGTAGTTACTAAATTTAGTTCTCTGTTATCTTCCAACTCGAAAGGCAAAGACACAGGCAGTACCCTCCTGGTAATTATTTATGATATTTCTCCTTCCAGAAATTTGTCCTATGGCAGCTTCAATCCATTACCATCACCTTTTTTTTTTTTTCCCCCATATTGGCAGGAAAAAGCAGATCTGCAGATACGCAAACCTCAAAATCAAGTCTTGGTTAATGAAATCACTCCTCCACTTGCCCTTGCCTGTTACTGAATCCTGTTCCAGCTGGGATGGAAAAAGCGCATTGGTCATGCTGTCAAAAGCAGATCACATTTCTCCACTGCTATTTCCTTCCTTCTTAACTAAAAACAAAACAAAACACCACAGACAACAAATAGTCAAAAAAAAAAAAAAAAAAAAAAGACACTAGGTGAGAGTGAAGGTAGTTTGTACTATTTTCATTTTTCATGTGTTCAATCATATTTCAGCAAATATCATTGGAAGTGGTGCTTTTCCTTCCTTCCCCACCTTCCAGCATTAGGTTTATAGGTGAACATAAAAATACACTGACACTCCAAGAAAGAGCTCTTTCTGCTCTGCACACATCCCATCTTGCCCTCTTTCTTGCTCCTGCTTACCTCCCTCTCTTTCTGTCTCGTTACCTCCTTCAGTTTAGAGCTTAGAGAAGTCTTTCACTCTTCTTTCGACAGGTGTCAGATAGACAGTATGAGCTCATTTAAGCTGAACTGTCTGGGGGAAACTAAATTTGTTCAGGAGAATAGCAATTTGGATGACAAGTGCCAGGACATACCAGATGGCATGGCTGGAGAAATTCTTATCAGGCTCCCAGCTCACGTTCCAGGCGGCCTCTCTGTCTCTCTCCTCTATTCTTATTTGTTCATGGTTGACCCAAATGGAAACCTTGACATGCAAATGTATTTCTTCTTGGAAGTTTCCAAGTAAAATAGGTGATAGTGACTCAGCATAGGATGCTTACATGCCCCCAAAAGAATAGTCAGTACTTGTTACTTATGCTTATTTCTACTGATGCTTCCCAGACCCCTGTGGACACATATTTGAAGAAGTCTTAATTGTGAGCCCTAAACTGATTGTGTAATTCCAGTTGTTTACTAAACAGGACTGTTACCTAAGCTGCAAAATATTTGATGTTCTTGTCAGGATGTGAATGGAAGTGTTCTTAAACATTCTTCCTCAGTTGCCACACAGTTTGACTGATTTTGTTGGCTCTCACTTTCCGGAAAGGGAACCATGGACATAAATGTCATGGGAAGGTATTTAGTAGAAGGTGTGATTTTGGGGGGTGCATATAAAACATTCTAAAATTCAAGGCCGGGGCCCTGTGGCAGACTCTAATCTATGAATCATTATATTCTTAACATGTCCTGAGAACAGGAAGAGAAAGCTCAGCCTCTATAGACACAGATGGAATTTCTCCTGTGAAGACTGGTAATTCATGTGACATTTGCTGTTTGCTTTTGTGTGCAGTCAAATTTTTTCTCCCAACCTTGCACTGTGCTGTTACTGGTCACTTAACAGACCTTCTGAAAGAGCAATACACGTTTATATTTTAGGTATACAAACAAAGCAGATGTTTATAATACTGGGCATGATTTTTTTTTTTTTGGTCAATATTTGGGTTCACATGAGAAGGTCAACTTTTTCTAGCCTGTATACTTTGGCTCTGAATTTACATGTTTTGAAAGGTTTGATGTTGTTGATGTTGTTGATAATTTAGTGATGAAACTTACTCATGGAAAAGGCTTATTGTGATTGAATAAATACATAGTATAGGCTAAAGTGTAGCCTACATTATTTGGTAGTGTAATGTACACTCCACATACTTTTATCATTTTAATTTTCTACTAAATTATATGTGTCTTGGTATTAGGATTCCCATAGTCATGACAAAACCAATGATGGCAGTGCCATACTTATCTGGAGGTTAAAGTTTCATTAACAGTTTAAGGTGGAAATCAAAGAAGAAGGCCTCTGAGCCAGCCTAATAGCTGTTCTAACCCCACACAGTAAGTTAGTGTATTGTTTTTTTGCTCTTCTCACCAAGAGCTTCTGGGATTTTAGCACATTATTTTTAACATGTTTAAATATCTGGGTTTTGTGGACACATCACATTAGCAGATGTAGGAGTGATAGAGTATATTTTGACATGCAGAGAGGAAACAAGAAAACTGAAGTGTAGCCACAAAGCTGGGTTGCCACATCCTATGGAGTGGTAAATTCATAAGGATAACATTGAGTCACCCAGAAAAGTTGTATTGTGTCTTCCTTTTAAGAAACAATGTGGTGGAACTAAAAGCCCAGTAAAAGTGTAATATGAAAGGAAAGGCTTTGTTATATTAATCCAATAGGGTATGTGTGTGTATGTGAATATGAAGAAATTTATTATAAAGAATCAGTTCATATGATTACAGAGGCTGAAGTCCCAAGATCTTCAGGTGAGTCAGCAAGCTGGAGACCCAAGTGAGTCAATGCTTTAGTAACGATCTGAGTTTGAAGGCCTGGGACAGGAGAACTGATTGTGTAATTCCAATCCAAAAGCCTAGCAGACTGGAGACCAAGGAAAAGTTGATGTTTTACATCAAACGCAAAGGCAGGAAACGTTCTTCCTCAATTGCCACACAGTCTGACTGATTTTGTCGGCTCTCATTTTCCAGAAAGGGAACCATGGCCATAAATGTCATGGGAAGGTATTTAGTGGAAAATGCGATTTTGGGGGTCCATATAAAACATTCTGAAATTCAAGGCTTGATGTCCCAGTTTGAGGGCAGCAGGGCAGGAGGAATTCTCTCTTCCTTGGGGAGGGTCAGCCTTTTTGTTCTATTTGGGCCTTCAGCTGCTTGAATAGGGTCCACTCCCATTAGGAAAGGCAATGTGCTTTGCTCAGTCTACAAGTTTAAATGATAATCTCTTCCAAAAATACCCTCGAAGAAACATCCAGAATAAAGTTTGACCAAATGTGTGAGCACCCTGTGGCCCAGTCAAGTTGTTACATAACGATCACAACCATCTTTCTGGTTAGTCACAGAAAGAAGCCTTCCTGCATCTAGACAACAGGCAGCTGCTGAGGAGGGCTGGGAACAGCAGATTGATGGTATCAGATCACGAACCCAAGGGTCCAGCACAAAGACATAGATCCAGCCCTGATAGGAAAATGCCTGGTTTTTAGAAATAGGGGCATTAGCTTCCAAACTATGGAGAGAATTCATTCATCCATTCATTCATTCATTTTAAAATTCAGGTCTTAATTCAAATATCACTTCCCCAGGGAGGTCTTTCTGCTACATTGTCTACAGAAGTCCTTTCAGCTGCTCTCATTTATTCATTCACGAAAATGTATCAGGGCCTACCCTGTGAAAGGCACTGGGAATCCAATAGTGACTGAAGAACAAGCAAAGTCCCTTCCCTCACACATCTTACCTACTAGTGGGGACAGACAGAAACTAAGTAAGCAAATAAGGTAATTTCAGATAGTGATAAATGCCATAAAAAATAAAATAGGATAATACATTGGAGTGTTGATTTGAGAACGGGGGGAAGTTACACTAGGTATACTGGGTAGGGAAGACTTTTCCAGAAGACCAATCAGCTTGGATTGAAGGATGAAAAGGAAAATCTCCATTCAGAGCTCTGGGGAAAGAGCCTCTGAGGCAAAAAACAGCTGGTGCAACAGCTCAACGGAGAGAACCATTTGGCCAGTTCTGGGGCTGAAAGAAAGCCAGTGTGACTGGAATATACTGAGCAAAGGAGAGAAAGGTCAGAGAGGTGAGTGGAGAGGCTGGCAGGGCAAGATCTTCATGGAAGGTCATATACGCCCTTGTTCAGAACTTGCATTTTATCCTAATTGGAAATAGGTTTTAAGCAGAGGAGTGATATGATCTAATTTGTACTTTGGGAAGATCACTGACTGCCCAGTGGGACACAGATTGTGTGGAGCAGGAATGTAGTAAGAAGTACAGACATGTAGGAGGCTGTTCCAATAGTCCAGGTGAGAAATTACGATAGCTGGGCTAGGGTGGTAGCTGTGGGGACAGTGGGCAGTGGGCAGGCTTGGCTGTTCTGTGAAAAAGTCTTCAGGAATTGCTGATGGTTTGGATATAAGGGGTGGGAAAAATAAAGGACTCAAGTGTGACTGCTAGGTTTTATTTTCTTAATGGCACATATTTTTATTTGAAATTATCTTGTTTATTTGTGTACTTCTTTACTGTTGATCTCCCTCATCAGGCTGTAGGTACCGTGAGAAGGAATCTTGCTTATCTTGTTCACTGCCTCAGCCTCAGTATCCAGAAGAGTGCCTGTTCCTTGAATGTATGTGTATATAAATATTGATTGAGTACTTAGTATGCACCAGGCCTGTGCTAAGGCTGAGATTCAGAGGAGAACAAGACAGAAAATGACCCATACGATCATGGAGCCTGCATTCTGGCAGAGGAGATAAACAATAAACACATAAACTGAGTTGTTTCAGGTTTTCATAAATGCCGTGTTGACAAAAGGATGAAGAGAGTGGTTAAGGAAAAACCTCTTCTCTAGTTGTTCTGTTATTCTACATGTATCCATTAGACTCTAACTTCTGTGAAAGCAAGAACTAGGCCTTATATTCTTCATGTAGTACTAAGAAGATAGTATGTGCCCAGGAAATAAAAGTGCGCTTGTCAAGCCCGGAAGCCATGCTCAGTTCCTGGAGCACCCTCAGTACCTGTTTTGTTATCTATGTGATGTGATCTGCTAGGGAAATTGTCCAAGTCTCTCCTTTGTTGTGTAGGTCAACAATGCCTAGACCCATGAGTCTTACCTGGGCCGGCCTATAATTTAACTGCCTGCCTGACTCTGATTGCTAATAGGCATGGGTAGCCACCTATGGATTTGCACAGCCACAACCAGCCTTGCTGCAAATGTAGCAGCAGATAGTGCCTCAAGGTCGCTAGGGAAGAAATGAATCTGTAAGGTGAATAAACTAAGGCCAATAAGCATGGAGTGCCAGAAAGTAGAGCCCAGAGGGATCTGAGGAGCATCTGCATGTTTATTAATAAACAAACAAACAAACAAACAAACCACCTCCTCCTCTACTTAAGGAACACAGTGAGATCTCCTCTTATGAAGTCATTTCTCCCACGGCTTCTGCTTTGAACAGAAGATTTTCAAAAGAGCTTTGTTTGCCCTTAAGCAGTCTTATCCTCAGATAAGGATAAACGATCAGAGGAAAATTTCACAGGGTTGTTGGTCAGCTATCAAAATGAAAAATGAAAAATCTTCCCTAACTGGAGTAAGTGTGGAATGCTTGAATAGTGCAGCAGCTTTTAGTCATTCTTTTACAGCTGCTATACACATTGCATCCAGACAAGACATTTTAGTTGTCAGGTAGTCAATAAATATTTATTACATGCTTCCTGTATACTGGTCCTCCACTGGGAACTGTTCCTAAAGGTTTGTTTTCTTGTTACTTTTCTTGTCCCTGTGTTCCTCATAACTCAAAACTGCTGACCCATTTAGGAGGTATGGGAAAGCAAGATTGATCAGAAAGCAGACTGGGAAGAGACAAGTCGTGATAATTCTTATGCTGTCAAAAACTGAGTTTAGCATCATGCTAAGCAGGCAGTATTCAATTCATAATTCAAAACTGAGTGTCCCAGTGAATGGGGCCCTGCAAAGTCAATGTCTGATTGTTTTCTTGCTGATAAACACCATGATGAGAGATCTCTTTGGTGATTTAAGATTTGGCTTAAATCATAAACAAGTTTGGAGTACCTACCATGTATGGCCACCCTCCTAAGAGTGAGGCAGGATATTGAGGTACCCCCAGTGTGGTGTCTGGCTTCTGGGGACTCAGTATTAAATGAGTGTGGAGAAGATGTGTTTATGAAGACTGTGTCTTAAGGGAGAGTGTACTAAGGGAAATGTGAAGTCTGGTAGGTACACAGGAGAAAGCGATATTAATACTTCTTGGGGGGAATCCAGGCCTTACTAGAGAACCTTCTGCACACTGTCCCCCAGCTCCTCACTTTGAGTGTTTCTTTTGGATTATTCATTTTCTCTATCTTGTGGCAGGCCTCATGAAGACTGGTATGTGCATCTGTGTTTGCTTTTATCAGATAATCTTCTACCTACTTTGAGTTTACCTTCTGTTTCTAATTCCTTGCTTAACTTCTGTGTTCCTTGCACAGCAGCGTCTGATATCCTACACGTTAGTTCTTTGTTTGCCCTACCCAACTGAAAATTACTAATGCAAAATTATATTAGCAAAATGGGCATAACCAGAATCACCACTGCTGGGGTAGTTAATGAGCAGAGGTCTCCCATTTGCTCCCCACCCACCAGTCTCTCTCTTGCCCTTTCAAGGCAGATGGGTTGCTGGCTCACTAATTTCCCACATGTTACAATCTTTTCCTGTGATGCAGAAAGCTATGTGTATTTCCCCACTCCTGAGGTGACTGAACTGTTTAGGTAGTTTTGATAATTCATTGCTTTAAAAAATACAAAGATTTGAATAATATAGATTAACGTTTTACTTGACTACTCCCACCACCCTATTGAGGTCAGTATTCTTAGATATAACAAACAAGGTGAGTTTGATCTATATTCTTCCAGACTTTGTTCCCATGCACTGACATATGTATATGCGTGTGTATGTGTGTTTGTGTGTAGTTTTGTGCTTTTTTCTAACAACTCAGCTGCCAAATGATCAGTGCATATAGCACTACTTCATTGTTTTTATTCTCTTGACTGTCATTCATGTATTTCTAACTCTTTGTATGCCTAATATTTTTTGTTCGAATGCCAGGCATTGTTTTAAAAAGCTGTTGATGCTCCATACGTTTACCTTTCCTCTACTAGGCAGATCAGGTTGAAAGACTGATTGCCTTAATCCAATGACTGACTAAGTTGCATGAGAACAGGTTGCAATTTTGTTAAATTATTTTTTGTTCTCCCTATTTCATAAGCATGGCCCTCCAGGGCTTTTGATTGTAATTCTTTGTCTCCTCAGCACTAAGAGACTGCAGAATATCTGGTCTGCTTTTGAGAGATTTGGGCTTAGCTCTTTAGTCTTCTGCCCCATGCAGCTTCTGAACATGACAAATAACTTGACAGGGAGACCGCCTCTGTGTTCAAGGCTCCTCAAATCTTCAATTTTACTATCGAAGCTCTACGTGGTTTCCAGAGGGTCTGCTGGTTTCTTTGTCCCAGCAGCTTCCCTCTGCCTGAACCTACCCTAGATTCCATTCTCTAGAATGAGCCAGCTCAGGGTGGCAAATGTCCCTGAAGTTGGCTGCATGTCCTCAGATCACCTCTAAAATCTTTCCTTTCTGGAATTTTACTGTTGTTAGAACTTTTGGCTTCATTAACTTTCTAATGTCCTTAAATATGTGATTTTTGTAATTTATTTAACTTTTCTAGTTGTTTTTAGTGGGCATGTTGGCCTGCCATGAACAACTACATTATACTTAGAAGTAGAACTTCGCCCTCATTGCTTTTAACTCCTTCAGATTCTTTCATTGCATGATGTCTGTGGTATATTTGGCCATTTCCCTGTTGATAGACATGCTGATTTTTATTTGTCACTGTTACAGTCTTATAATTTAAAATGAAGTACATACATTTTGTGTACTTATTTATAGCAATTACTAATATCTGGAATTTCTGGATTTAAAATATGGATTTTTAATTTTAACAGAGATTGCCAAATTATTCTCCAAGAAGACTTAAATTTAAATCTCAGGGACTGAGGCTTCTCATTAAATAAACTAGGTCTATCTCTGACCTTATAGGTTGGCCCTAGTACCAAACAGTTCTACTAGGAATGTTGAGAGTTCTATTAACTCTTTTAGTGACTCTGAGCATGCTGAAAGCTTACCTGCCATGTTGTCCTTGCCACTCTTACCTCAGTGCTCTCCTGTGGGTACATTTAGTACCTTTACAATGTGTGCAGTGATCATGCCATGGATTACAAGAGTTTAACACATTTTCTAAGACACCAAGTGAGTAATGTAGATACTGAGGAGATATTCAGTAGAAAAAACCAAATCACTAATAGTAGCTTATTGTCAATACAGGCAGTTTCTCAGTTGAAAAGCTTAGCTATTCTTGCTATGGCCATGACTTCAAAGCTGTGACGTTCGCTTTTTATTTATATTGGCAATTTTCCCATGTGCTTATAAAAATCAGTCCTTTGAATGGTTTACTCAGTGTGTTTGAATACCTTTTCCAATTCTCTGAAGCTCCTTGGTCCAGTAACAGTTTCTTTCCTTGGCAGACCATGAGGAGTGGGAAAGTAGCTTTTTCTAAGTAGGCATTGATTGGTATTGAGCAGAGGGAAAGATGGGAGCTGGTGAACATGGGGTGTGCCAATGTGTTCAGCCAACAGGAGCTCTTCCAGTTCATAGGGTGGTTATGCTGGAATAGTTGCCTTGGTTCTCCTTTCACTTCAGGGTGGAGTTAAGCTCCTGGCTCAATAGGGAGGAAGCAGGATAAGTCTTAGCCTCTGGACACTTAACCTAAAATTCTAAACAAAAATTCCTTATTCCTTTTTTCCTTCTCAATGGCTTACCTTTAAGCAGCATTAATATACTGCCTGTTGTACTGAAGCAAGAAACTGTAGTACCTATTTTCAAAATTAGTAAATGGATTTTCAGTGTGAGTGTCTTGGTAATAAATGCTGGTTTATTTTGAATTTTAAAATGTATTTTGATTTTTTTACGGACATTTTAACTCTTTGAAATATAATGGAGGAAGGGTCAGAAATAAAGCAATCTTTCTTCTGGATTCATTCATTTATTCACTCTTCTTTAAGCAGTTGTTAAATCTCTCTTATGCATTTGACACTGGGCTTTGCACTAGTGATAGAAAAATGAATAAGACTGTGATATCTTTTTTGGTATCACATCATATAAATTGTCTAGATTGTACTTCTAAGCCAGCATGAGCATTTTAGAATATAAAAAATAGAAACCAAACCAAGAAACTCTAGTTTGGAGCAAAATTATATGCCCAGTTGTCTAAGAAAGGGTTTTGCTTTTTACCAGTAATTTAGAATTTTATGACTAAGACTAAGCAGAAAATTGGGAAGAACAGTGAAAAGGGCAAGAAGTTAATGGAGTGGGGTCAGAGCTGAGAGGACAAAATCTAAATGGAATGGAGAAAAGCAATAAGGATTGAGGAAGGTTGTTTAGGTCACTAAGCTTACAAGATCTTCTATTTCCCAATTAGTACATTCTGACCCTGAAGATGTGTAAGTACATGACGAGGATGTCACTGGGTTGTGACAAATTCTTCACATTCTCACTTCCCTTTGCTAATTCTGGCATCAGAAGTTATTGCAGAGAACATACTCAACCGTCTGTGGAGATACATCTAAAACAGATGTGCCTATTGTTAAACAAACATGGCATGTTTAAATCCATATTTATTTATTAAACAAAAATTAGATAATTACTCTGATTATCTGGTACTTATTGCTACCCACAGGGGTCATATACATGACAAACACAAAGGGCCAGCACTCTGAGAATGAGAAGCCCAGAGAGAGGCCAGGCTGGGATAGTGCCAACCCCGACATAAGATAGAGTATGATTAGGACTTTGAAGGAAATACAAAAAAATATGTGGGCACTCAGGAAGAAAAGCACTTTTGGTTGTTGTGGATACAGGTAGAGGGAGAAAGCACAAACAACTCAGAGAAACTTTCATGAAGTATGCTAACTGGCCATGGAAAATGGTTTGAATGTCAACAAGTGATGGGATCTCAACAGGGATGAAGGATACGGGTGTCATGGGTGAGGCAGTGGCATAAGCAAAGCCATGAAGGAGGACAGCTTGTTTGATGACTAGCAGTGTGTATTACAGGCGATGGGGTGGAGGATGCAGAGAAGCAATGTATTTTGAGACCACACAACTATGCCTTTAAATCCCAGCCCTTCCAGTTATATATATGGGACCATGCCTGGTTGCTTAACCTTTCTAAATCTCAGATTACTCATCTTTAATTTGGGGACAATAATATTGATTTTTGCATTTGTGTGTGTGTGCGCGCACGTTTGTCTGAGAGAGAGAGAGAGAGAGGAGAGAAAGACTGGTTATAATCTATGTAAACCTTCTCATGCTCAATAAGTGGTAGTAATTATTATGGCAAGTAGTTAGGCTGTCTCAATTTTGGACAATGTGTTAGATAAAATCAAAAAAATAATTTGTGATCAAATTTTGGGTGATCTTAAGGAGCTAGTTTAGGAATATGGATTTACTTTGATAAGCATTGGAAAGCCATTGAAGATTTTTGACTAGAGAATGATGTGATTAGGGCTTAGAATTGCAGTGCTGATTCTAGATATATTGTAGAGCTACGACATAAAGGATTAGAACAATTAGATATGAACCATGGTGTCAGACACATACATATCTGTTCTTTACTCTCTTACAGTTATAAAAACCCTGATTTTTAGCTGGAAACATGGCTATCTAAAATGAAGACCCTATTTATCTGTTTTGCTTGTGGCTAAGTGTGCCTGTGTGATGATGTTCTGGCCAGAAGTATCATGCAGTAGCATGCCTAAAAGATGGCTGACCCACGTTTTACCTCTTTCTTCTTTATCAGATACTTCCTCCATCCTGCTTCTTAGATTACCTGCCATCTTGGTCTAGGTCCAGCTGCTAATTTGGACCCTAGCAATATTGGAAGGATGAGCTGGCAGGAGACTGAGTCCCAAAGAACTTTATGGAACAGAATTCTGTCACACCATCCCTTGACTAAATTTCACTAGCCTTCTACATGAGAAAAGAATAAACTACCTTGTTGAAGCCTCTGAGATTTTGAGATTCTGTTACATGCAGTTGATCTTACAGTCTGATTCTAACCAATTCAGATATGGAGGAAAAAAAATGAATAGGAACTTCGTTTCTAGGATTTCAAGCCAGTAGCCATTATAGGAACACAAGGAAATGTGTTTGGAGCAGGGGAAGGGAAGGATGATGGTTTTGGTTTGGGATTCAATCCAGGTGGAAATGTCAGGTAATTGGAAACAAATGTCAGGAGCTTAGAAGAGTGGCCAGAGTTGGAGGTTTAGACTTGGAGTGGGAAGCAGGACTTTAAATAGCTCCGATAGTTGAATGTATGACAGGGGAAGAAATTTTCAAGGAATAAAAGTATAAAAAGAGTGCAAAATCCTGAAGGCTGACCCTGGACTAAGTATCTGCTTATGCAGGTGGAGGAGGCAATAGAGATAGTGAAATTGGGCAGGAGAAGTGTGGTGAAGGTGAGGGAAAAGGGAAGAAGAGTTGAGGCTGAATTAATGAGCTTATTTCTTTTGCATATGGCATGTAGGAGAGGAAAAGGATTCCTAGGTTTCTCGTAGTCAAGAACGTACTGATTATATGCTTTTGCTGCATTAATGAATACAGTACTATTTTATTTAGTGTTTCAGGAAATGCTTTGATTCCAGCATTGTTTTCCTCTTTTTTTCCTTTTTTCTTTTTTGTTATACTTTAAGTTCTAGGGTACATGTGCACAACGTACAGGTTTGTTACATATGTGTACATGTGCCATGTTGGTGTGCTAACAGCTTTGCTAGGCTCTTCTCAAGTGAGTAGCTACACGCCAAAGTGTCTCAGTGACAGCATTGCCCAGGAGTTTTATGGAGAATGGATGGTCTTGATTGGAAAGTCACTTAATGGCTTTTAAAGTTGTGAGCAGATGATCATACTGCATAGGTGACAGACTATGAAGTCTGAGACTTCATGAATGGTTTTGATGTTGGCATCAAATACAATTACTAACAAATTAGATCTGACATATTTTAATGGTATGTATAATTATTATTGGTCTTTATGATTATCGGCTACATAGTAACTGCTATCACTTGTAATAGCCAGTATTACTTTTGTCTGGACATACACCAGACATTTATGGAAATAGCTTGAGGAAGAATGATATTGAGAATTGAGAGAGAGGGTGTTTTGTGCCAAAAGGAAGGTTTAGGGGAGGTGGACACTATTCCTCTCTCACTTCCTAACCAGCTTATTCTGGAACTGGAGGCCTGCAGTGCCTCACCCTGTCAAACTGACCTAGGCAACTAGTATATTTAGCTGTTCCAGTCCCCACTCTCCAGATTTGGCCACATTCTCTCAGTTGGAGATGATGGAAGATATTGCCATCTGGAGTTCTCTGATTTCCTATAAGTTCTTTGAGACTTTATGCATGGCCCCACCCAAGGCTTTTCCTTCACCCCAACAGGAGAGAAGGAGGCTGCAGACCACAGAAACTTCAGAGATGGTGATTTATGTGGGCTCATCAGAAGTCTAAAGGGACATGTTTGTGTTCTTAAAGGGTACAGGAACCTCAAAGAGCCAATTGGCCCAAGAAGCAGTATGCACAATATATACTGTATACGGAAAATATTCTGTATACAGTATATATTTCAAAGATAAAACAATGCAGAGTGCAAGATTATAGGAAACCCAAAAGGGTCACAAACCATGGTAAGAAAATATCCTATTCACTGCCATATTTTCCAAAACTAAAAGAGTGCCTCAATAAATGTTTGTTAAATGAGTTTTGAATAAATATCTTTATTTCAGTAATATTTAAAAATGCTTCCTAAATCTACTTGTCCTCTGTATTTTCAAACATAGGGAAATAAGCACCAATAGCTAATTGGAGGAATAGGATGGGGATGGGGCACAGCATGAGGAGAGGGGTGAGAGTATGTCTCTCCCAGAAAACATTTATTGTAGGTATTGATTTAAATTCCAGTTCCTTTCATTCCTAGTTGTGTAATATTGGGCAAATTACTTAAATTTGAGCCAGAGTGTCTCCACAGTTAAACTAAGTAACACTTTCTACTTTATGAGATTATTGTGTAAAGTAGGTAAAATTTATGAGAACAGGCTTAGTCAATTCTAAGTGACAAAATGTTAGGTGTTATTACTGATATTTATAACAATAATAATAATAAAATAATAAAAATTGGAACATGGCCAGGGAGTAGTGAGGGGTCATACCATTGGTGTGAAAGCTGGATTTGATTGTTAGTTTCTCTGGATCATATGGTAACTCTGCCTCTCCAGGATTTAACTTAGAATCAACAGCTCCCCGAACAACAGCTGAGTTTGAACACTTGAACTAGTTCTCTCACTCAGTGAGAGCCTGTGAGTCTGTCTGGAGTAGAGAGGTGGGTATTGAGATTAAACCACCACAGTGGGCTGTCTCTGTCTTGGGGAAGAATAACAGAGAAGGAGGTTCTGCACACCTGTCTGACTTAGCGCTGAGCCCAGGTATCTCATGCCTTATGCCCAGTGGGACCCTCCTGGTGTGTATGGTCGATATGCTACCCTGTGGAGGGTGGCTATTTATTGAATTCCTATTCCACTCAACTTCAGTTTATCTGACTTTGGAGGGGTTGCAACACGGCCTTGCCTCTTAAGCTGAGCTTTCTTTGGAATTGCTGTGTGACTGGTTCTTTGACAGACTTAGTTAGAAATTCAGATGATATTGATTTAAAATAGACCCATGGGGTTTGAGAACAGTTAGGGACAGCACAGATGAGAAGGAGAGGTTAAATTGTTTCTAAACTCAAGTTGTCGATGCTAAATTCATTATCCCCCATTAACAGGAATAATAATGAAAATAATAATGTATAACTTTTTCACTCCATTCACTCATTTATTCATGAAATATTTATTAAGTGCCTCTGTACTAGGGTGTATGCTAAATGCTAGACATATATAGATAAATAGATAAACCATGCCTGTCTTAGGGAGTAAGGTGGAGAGCCTGAGGGTGGCATATAGGTTAGTCTGGCATATAATCTCAACAAGCTTTTGGAAAGATGAAATTGTTTTCCTTAGAGGCAGGAATTTCATTTGTTTTGGTCACGGATGGAGCCTACCTCCATTGCCTGCCACAGAAGCTGGCTCAGCTAAGTACCCAATAGATGTTTTTTGAATTGGCTTAATATTTCTAATTGCATGATTAAGTGGCCAGAATGAGTTAATTTAACCCGTGAGTCCTTTTCAGTCCTTTTACAGAGCTAGAAACTTTTTGTTGCCAGTCAACTTGGTAACCAAACATTTAAATTCTGGTAATTGGTAAATATGCCTCATCACAGGTTTGTTGAATGATTTATTTTTCGTAAAAGCAAGAGGTTCATGACAAGCTCAGCAAATCTGTTGGCGGTTTTAAGACATTATACCAGGTAGTTTAGGGAAATTTCTTGGCAAATGAGTCCCTTTAGATTATATAATATTCTTGTAAGGCGACTAGGAAAAATAGTTTCTAAAATTATGTCTATTTTGCTATATTTAAAAGCAGAAATTATCTTATTATGGAGAATTGATTAAATATTTCATAGCATTTTTGTATGCTTTAACATATTTATAGGTGTTAATTTCTCACAAAATTTAAGTTATAGCTCTAAGTGTAGAATTAATAGTTTCCCTTTGATTACAGGTTTTTGGTGTTAACCTTCATCTATTTTTGGATGATTTGACTTACCCTCCTTTTTAAAATTCAAACTCTAAATTTAAAGCTATATGTCACCATAGTGTTTATGAAGTGAATTAAATCTTACAGAATTTTCCAGTGCAATCTGAAACTACAGCACCTACTTGAGATTTATGTCTGAAAAGTGTTTTAATCAGTGATGGATTTGGAATTATTGCCAGCTGATTCCTGAATCCTTAGGCCTGGGCCTTAGGAACACACTATCCAGATGTTTATAAAATGCCATTTTTCCAGTGTCCTGTTTATACTTTGACTTTGTGGTTTAAAAAAGAATACATTTGCCTACTTCAAAGTACCAGATGAAAGTATTTTACATCAACTGAATACTGCATTTGAGCTGCCCAACAGTCCCTAACCCTGACTCCTTCTGCCTTAAAGGCATTTATTTCCTATCATCACCTATTTTCTCCAAGACATGTAAGAAGAATACAGCCTGTATTGTGGCATTTTTTTGTGAATGCTAAGTTCTTGGCAATGTTTCTTATACCTTCCCTAGCTCTTCTTTTTTCCCTAAAAAGTATTCTTTTTGAAAGAAAAAATTAATTTCTCAATTTCTTAAACCAGATTATTAATTAAAACTGCAAAATGAAGGAAGAAACACCCACTAATTCTTCAAAGCTCAGCAACAGAATCAAATCCTTTGAAGATCTGTCTGCTTCACTCATCACTATTAATCAGTTTAAGACTATTTAGAAAAGGTGCTGAGAGAAAGAAATGAATAAAAATGGTCGAATAAAGCAATATTAAGCTGACACTTTATAGTCAGGTTGGTAGAGTAAAAAAGCAGTTGAACTTACAGCTTTTTTAAAAAATTCAGAATGTTATATAGTTTGATGTTATTTTTATTATTATAAATGTAATATTTACTCTTTTTGCAAACTTGGAAAATGTAGAAAAGTTAAGAAGAACATAGAACTCATCCATGATCCCACCACTCAGACAAAATCACTTTTACCTTTTCCCCTATTTTTTAAGTCATTTTTTGCTATATAATTAATCAATTTGCATAAATACAAAATTGAGGTAATGGTATATGCACAATTTTGAAACATGTTTTAATCACTTTCTTGTGGCATTAAATATTCTTCAAAATATATTTTTAGTGGTTGCAGAGTTATATGACTTTCCCTTCCTTTATTTGGTCTTTAGTGTGTTTTTATGGTGCCCAGTTTCAGTCTCATGTTGATGTCCTTCCACCCTTTGTCTTCACTGAGTCACTCTTGGCTCACTATGGTAATCATTAGCACTGGTTTCTAGATATTTCTGACTCTTCACTTGCATAAAACAGGGCTGTACGTCCCAGTCCCTTGGAGTTTGGGTGAGGACATGTGACTTTTTCTAACCAATGAGATGTGAGTAGAGCATTTAATTACTGATGAGAGAGACCTTTCTGAGTGCTGTCCTCTTTGCCACAGTGACTGGCAGCTTTCCAGAGAGTGGCTGCTCCATTAGCATGGATCCCAGAGTGAGGTTGAGGCCAACGTGAACACCCAGCTGGCCTGGGATGGATAGGTAATGTGAGAAGAAAACGAAACTTTGTGAAATCTTAGGGGCTGTTTGTTATCAGTGAATAAGTTTGCCTGTCTTAACTGATACACCGATCATTTGTATCTAGATTGGGAATCTGATTTAGACCTTGTGGTCATCTTATAGACTCATGTTCACCTTCACATCTATAAATTACGTGGCAGGTCATTGTATACACTTTCTCAAACAACTGGGGAATCTTTGCCCCTATGCATCTGTTTTCAGGGTGTTTCTTTAGCTGACTTCAGACGTATTCAATAACTCATATTATATACACACATATACACTCATACCTTCATTCTCACAATGTTTATGATTAGCCTTGTTCATACTTTTCTGTTGCCTAGGAAAATGTCAGTAGAAATTTTAAAGAAAAGACTGATTTTTTTAAAGTATAAATTTTGTAATTATATGAAAATGAGAAAATTCATAAGGAAAAAATCCTGTCATTTCCTCTGCCATTCAAACCTGTTTTTATTATCCCATATTTCCTCTATTCCCTGTGTATAAAACTTTATATTGCTTATCATAGTTTACATACAACTTGACATTTTCTATATAAATCAAAAATTTTCATGTTTTTCCTACACTGCATAATTAACATTTTAATGACTGCAAAATATTCCACTGAAGTTGAACACCGTAATTTATACTACAATTTCCTTATTACTGGTTTTTTAGTTTGCTGCAATTTTTTTTTTGAAATTCTGTTGGAATAAATAATTTTTAGAGCATTTGGAAACAAATATACTAGAATGTATACATCTAATCAGTATTATCATATAAATAACTTCTAAGTCTAAACGCATATTCTAGTGCAGGTGCCATTGATGTAAACATTTCTAATCTCTTTTAAAATGGTCTTTATGGCCAATTGATGAGCTACAAGTTACAAATAAGTCTCATTATTTTATAATAAATCTTGATTTGAACCCCAAATCATTCATTCATTTTTTTAATCATATTTTGGCTGTTTTCAAAAATTAATTCTAATTTTAAAACACCAACTTTTGCCTTCATTTAGACCATTTGGAAGGCTGCCAAATGCTCCGAAGGCAATTTCAGAGGAAAAATTCCAAAACTGCTAACAGCAATGGGCAATTGACACAATAACTGTACAGCCTACCATCGTGATGATGGTTTTAGAGAAAAAGACACTCCTTTTTAAATGTGAGTTTGAGTAGATTCGTTAGTGTAATCATTAAATCCATAACTCCATAGTCACACTGGGCATGGATCTAATATTGTTCAAAATAAATGTCAGTTGCTTGATAGCAGGGACTGATTCTTTCACGGCATCTGCATTAGTGTCCTGCACATGGTAAGTACTTAGGTGTATTTGTGACCGAGTCTATGACCATGATGCCTGTTGAGATCACACTTTTTTCATTGACAAGGACCTATCTTTGAATAAAGTCTTTCTGCTGGTGAAGTCTTGAAGTCTCCAGCACTCTAGACTTACAGCATTAGCATCATGTGGGAATTTGTTAGAAATGAAAGTTCTCTGGCCTCACCCTGGACCTACTAAATCAGAAATTCTAGAGGTTGGGCCAGCAATCTGTTTTAGTAAGACTTCCATGTTATTCTGACACATAATAACTAAATGGTAAAGTTAGCCTGAAGAAAAACTGCAAATAAAGATCAAAGAGATGATTCTATAATGAAAGAAAGTTGGTGTTAGAAGCCACAGACTAGCAAAATTCAATAAACATCTTCAGAGCACCTACTTTGGTCCAGAAATTGAGCTTATAGACACTAGGTACACAAAAGCAAAATAGATAATGTCTATACAGAAGACGTAAATGTGTGTAAATGGGTATAAAATAAATACAAAGATGAGTGATACTTCGGTGTAGAAGAACATGCAAAATATGGGTGGTGATGATCATAACTACCATTTATAAACCACATGTCTATCAGGCATAGTACAGTGCTTTATATATATTATTTTTTCTCGTATGATTATCAGAAGGAATATAAAGATTAAAAGGTACTGCATTACTTAAATAGTTTCCCTTAAACCTGGAAAGAATAAAAGCCTGATCACAAAGTTCATTTCTTGCCCAGAGTACTTGACCCGTTCATGGACTCTGTGTTTGTTAGTTCACTTCAGAAATGAGTATATTGGCACCTATCTCAGAATTGATATCCAGATTAAATAAGGTCATGTATGAAATTATTTATCTCTGTATATATCATCAATATTCATTAGATAGTAATCATTTTTGGGCTACTAACAGTAATCGTCATCATCCCAAAAGGATGAGGGGCAATATAAGATAGATTCTATAGATTCTAGAATATAACACAACTTCTAGCTGTGAGACCATAGGCTGAGCCTCTCTGTTTCAATTTTGTCGTCTGTACAATGGGGACAGTAAGAGTCCTTCACAGGTATATAATAACTGGTAAATGAATTAATGTGTGAAAAGCACACAGCACACTGGCAGGCACAGGGCAAATGCTCAGTAAGTGCTAACTTGGAGTGTTCTGTCAAAAAGCCTAACATCTCTTTGTGGTATTTTGTGATTTTTGACAGAATGGTGTATGCTTTAGGCATCTATGGAACAAAAATATCACCCTTCCTTAAATCTGTGGCGTTCAGAGATCACTACATATTTGAATAAAGGCCTTTCTGTGATGTCTAACAGGAAGAAAAAAATGCTGATACCAAACTAAGGTTTAAAAAAGGCCAAGGGGAAGAAAATTTTATACCAAAAGTCATTCATTCTTATTTCATGGAAATACGTTATTTAAGCAGCTATACTGATAATGATGCACAGATGCTGTTTGTGTACATTACTGTCCTCCTCTGAATTCACTAAGTACTGATTTCTTATTGGCGCCAGCAGTCTTCAGAATTAATTCTGTCCTCTTCTATATCATTGTGTGGGACAAATACCTCACATACAATTTTTCTAAAGATTAGAAGACTAAAATATGTGTCTATTGCCTCAAAGGCAGAGAAGATGTACACAAATGTGAATAAACAGTTAAAACATTAACAGATGTATTGGAAGAGTCCTTGAACACACATGCGATTGACATCAAGAAAATATTAACTTTGTAATTCTGCCTAGATGGAACCACTGATGGGCTGGCACTATGGAGAGATTCAGCTGCAAGTATTTCATATAACTGATGGTGTAAGGAAAGAACATTTCAATAGATATCTTTCTAATAATTTGCCACAGGTGCTCAAATGCCTGGGAGCTAGAATTTCAAGGATTCAAATTGCTGCTGTGATCGCTTCAGGCTTAGCTTCTAGGTTTGTTTTTTTTTTTAAGCAGGCTGTGGCACATGTTTCTAAGAATTTAAGTCTATTTATTGTTAATGCTGCAGTTTGCTTGATTACAGTTTAAGAGGGTGACTGTAGTTTCTCAAAGAACCTAGTGAATATGAACTCAGTTTACATCATTGCAAACTCATGTTCAATCTCTATCCTGTGTGTACTGTGTTCAGTTATTTTCTTTTAACTTAACATTATTTCATCTACGTTTCTATGCACTGCTTTCGACCCATTTACATGTCATAGACGTCTTCTCTTTTGCCACTTCCTCTCCTGAAGTTTCTCTCCTGGGTTTCTTCCAGAATTCAACATACATATACAGATGCAGAGAACATCTTAGTACAAATTATTTTTTCTATTTTTACGATATTGCCGAGGAGTTTGTTCTCCAAAGCAAAATAACCAAGACAAAATCAGAATTTTTATAGGTTTGCTGCATTGTGGGAGATCACACTCTAGAAAGATCAAACTAATTTAAGTGCCACCAGCGTTGGATGTACAGATTGACCATCCCTTATCCAAAATACTTGGGAACAGAAATGTTTTGGATTTTGAATTTTTTCAGATTTTGGAATACTTACATGTACATAATGAGATATCATAGGGATAGGACCCAAGTCTTAAACATGCAGTTAACTTGTGTTTGAGATACACCTTATACACATAACGTAAATGTAATTTTATGAAATATTTTAATACTTCTGTGCATGAGACGAAATTTTAACTGCATTTTTACTGCCACTGGCCACAGAAGTCATGTGGAATTGTCCATTTGTGGCATCATGTTGGTGCTCAAAAAGTTTCAGAGCATTTTGGATTTGGGATTTTTGGATTAGGGATGCTTAACTTGTATGTATAATTTTCCCATAGCTTACACAGTACCAGATTTTATTGTAATTTAGGTGTGTAATAACTTCTTACAGTAATTTTAATTCAGATTTAGTTGGCAGGAAGTTATATATCTGTGAGAGAAAAGGCTTAATATTTATAATTTGGAAATATATAATACACTGATTTATCATTTTGGTCATGGCAAACACTGGGATATATTTGTCTGCAGATAGAAGAAAATTCTACTAATGGTGGTTGCATTAGTCAAGATTATCCAGAGAAACAAAACCAACAGGATGTGCAAGGAAGCAGAAATTGTAACATACAGTAGAATTAAATCAGAAAGGAAACAAGGAAACTCACATATTTTGTGATGTTTATTATGGGTTACAGAATGTACAGTAAACACAAAAGCTAACATTTATTCAATACCTTCTAGCTCACAAAATATTAAGTGTAAAATTTTAGCTATTTTAAATTTTCTTGTATCTTTATTTCACAGGAACTTACCTCCTATATCTTTGAATCTTCTTTATGTTTTTATGTTTAAGAGAAAAAGCCGGAAGTCCTTCATGTATGGTGTGGATGTTAAATACCAAACAATTTTATCCCCCTTAACATTTTGACCATCTTCTTTCTTTCTTGCACTCTTGTGGAATTGGCTGCTTTCCTCTACTTTGGAAGAAGCTACGTTTTTCTGACACTGTAATCGTGTTCTTGTGAGATTTGCAGATGAACATAAGATAATAAACATGTCTGTTGAGTTTTGTTCATGTGGAGTCTGTCATCAATATGGAATAGAATTCAAGAATTGGACTTTTTCTTGCCTCTCTTCTGCCGTCTCAAATGAATCATAAAAATTAGAAAGGACATTTAGTCCCATCTCCTTTCTCTTGAGCAGATTTCCTTTCCTTCTCTCTCTGTCTTTTTTTTAAACCCATGGGAGTTGAGAATATTTTAGTGCTCTCCCTTTGTGAATTATGGTGTAAATGAAACTTTTGCTTTTGTGTTGTTAATGACAGTTTAAAAGTCTTAGGTAAATTTACTCTTAAGGTGCTAGATATAAAAAAAATTAATAAAGTCAATTGAACATTTTCCAAGAGTTATTTTAAAGTTGATTTTTAAATCAAATAAGCTTTTCTAATAAGAAAAATAAGTGCTCTTTTAATTAGAAGCTTAAAAAAAACCTCTATGGAAACCAAAGATTATAACTTCAAAAGCTCACAATCTTTACGATTCCCACCTCTAGACCTTTTTTTAGGAAATATTCCAAAGCTTTAAACTATTTGTGAATAATTTTTATTTTAGTCAATGTGTTACATGCCCCTGCACAGACTTACATATTCTTCGTTGAGATACATAAGTGTCCTCTTGTTGGATATTTAACCTATAAGCTGACACTCACTTTCAAGGATTGATTTGAGCTTTGCAAATTTTGAAATGCTCAGAAACATAAAGGGCTTGGTATCTTTTATAAGAAGCTAGTCAGAACTGCCTAACATGAAGGGAGTTTGATTGATATGTGATAATCAGGTAGGAAATTCCAAACTTATTTATTTAAGCATTGCATTTATTTCATGTAGATCAAGGGAAAATATTCTGCTGGCTTCAAATAATGTCACTTTTCATAAGATACACAAGAAATTTAATGAAATTTGAAAAACTGATTTAAGACTTACATTTGTTCAGGTTCATTTTATATTTTGGGTATACTATCTTGCAAGCACAAACACCAGCAGGCTTTGCTTTTACATATATCGTCAGCTAGATCCATGGAAGTATAATTTTTTAATGAGATAGATACTAGGATTCTCTCCTTAAAGAAAAATTGGAAACTTAGCATTCTTATTTTGATTTTTATAATAGAAGTTTTATTTGGGATATAATTCAGACACAATAAAACTTACTCCTTTAACTTGCATAACTCTATGGTTTTTAGTATATTCACAGAGTTGTGCAACCACCATCACTATCTAATTTTAGGACATTTCAAATTCCCAAAAAGAAACCTCATACCTATTAACATTCCACTCTCCCCTACCAGTCCTAGGAAACCTAAAATTTACTTTCTATCTAAAACCTGAAATTTACGTTATTGAATTTACACTCTGTCTAGATCTGCCTGTTCTGGGCATTTCATATAAATGGAATCTTGTAATATATGGTCTTTTGTGACTAGCTTCTTTCACTTAGAATAATGTTTTCAAGGTTCATCCATCCTGTAGCATGTACTGAATGTCATTTTGTATTGCTGAGTAATATTTCATTATATGGCTATACTGCATTTTGTTTACATATTTATCATTTGATAGATATTAAGGTTGTTTCTACCTTTTGACTCTTAAAAATAATGCTGCTATGAATATTTGTGTGTAATGTTTCTTCATGTGGGCATGTATTTTCATTTCTCTATAGTATGTACCAAGGAGTAGAATTGCTGGGCCATGTGATAAGTACATGTTTAACTTTTTGAAGAACTGTCAAATTGTTTTCCAGAGTAACTCTGCCATTTCACATACAATGTACAAGGATTCAGATTTCTCCACATCCTCCCCAATGCTTGTTTTTATTTCTTTTTGATAATAGCCATTCTGCTAGATGGAAAGTGACATCTCATTGAGGTTTTGATTTGCATTTCCCTTATGGCTAGTCATGTTCAGCATCTTTTCATGTAATTATAATCCATTTATATATCTTCTTTGGAGAAATGTCTATTCAAATTATTTTCCCATTTTTATAATTGAATTTTAAAATTATTGAATTGTAAAAAATCTTTATATATTTTAGATACAAGTGCCTTATCAGATATATGATTTGTAAAAGTTTTCTCCCATTCTATGGGTTGCCTTTTTTACTTTTTGATGGTGTCCTCTAAAGCACAACAGTTTAACATTTCGATGGCTCAGTTTATCTGTTTTTTATTTTGTTGCTTGTGATTTTGGTGTTGTCTCTAAGGAACAATTTCCTTTCCCAAAGTCATGAAGTTTTATAGTTTTAGCTGTTACATATAAGGCTATGATTCATTTTGAAATTATTTTGTATATGGCATGATTTAAGAATGTAACTTTATTCTTTTGCATGTAGATGTCTGCTTTGCCCAGAACCATTTGTTGAAAATACTCTTCTATTCTTATTGAACTGTCTGGGTATCTTTGTTGAAAATGATTTGGCCATTCCTATAAGGGTTTATTTCTGTACTCTCAATTCTACTCTATTGGTTTATATATCTATCCTTATACCAGTACCATGCTATCTTGGTTACTATAGTTTTATGGTAAGTTTTTAAATATGGAAGTATGAGTTCTCCAACTTTGTTTTTTTTTTTTTATTCTAACTTGTTTTTTGTTACTTTGAATGATTTTCCATATGAATTTTATAATCAGCTTGTCAATTTCTTTTTTTAAAAAAAGCAGCTGGAAGTTTGATAGGGATTGCATTAAATCTGTAAATCAACTTGGGGGGCATTGCCATGTTAACAATATTAAGTATTCTACTTTATAAACAATGAACATCTTTCCATTTATTTAGATCTTTAATTTATTTTAGCAATATTTTATAGTTTTAAGTGTACAGGTCTCATTTGTTGGATAAATTTATTTGTACTATTTTATTGTTTTTATTATGATTACATGGATTGCTTAATTTAATTTTCAGATTACTCTTTGCTATTGTTTTGCTTTTGCATTATTCATTGCTGCTGTACAGTTGATTTTTGTATACTGGTCTTTTATCTGATAACCTTGATGAACTTCTTAATTAGTTCTAATAGTTGTGTGTGTGTGTGTGTGTGTGTGTGTGTTCCTTAGGATTTTCTGTATATAAGATCATGTCACTCTAGAAATTTGGCTTCGATATTAAAAATACATTAATACAAAACTAAATAATTAGTTAGAATAAGATTTTATTAAAAATATTAACTTACTCAAAAAAAGATCATGTCATCTGTGAAAAGATATGTTTTTACTTCTTTTCCAATATGGAATTTTTTTAATTTCTTTTTTCTTACTTGATTCCCCTGATTAGAATCTCCAGTAAAATGTTTAATAGGAGTGGGGAGACAAACATCCTTGTCTTATTTCTGATCTCAGGGGAAAAGCATTCAGTCTTTATCCATTACATATGATGTTAGCTGTGGGATATTTGTAGATGCTTTTTATCAGATTGAGGAAGTACTCTTTCATTAGTTTGATTAGTGATTTTTATCATAAAAGAGTGCTAGATTTTTGTGAAATACTTTTTCAGCATTTACTGAGATAATCGTGTGGCATTGTCCTTTATTATATTAACATAGTATATTACATCAATTGATTTTTGGATGTTAAGTCAACTTTGTATTCCTGGGATAAACTCCATTTGTTTATGATATATAATCCTTTTTATATGTTGCTAGTTCTGTTTGCTGGTATTTTTGTTAAGGATATTTTGCATTTATATTTATAAGGGATTTTTGGTCTGTAGTTTTCTTGTGATATCTTTGTCTGGTTTTGATGACAGTAATGGTGGCCTTGTAGAATGAGTTGAGAAGGGTTCCCTCCTCTTCTGTTTTTTGGAAGAGTTTATAGAGGATTGTTATTCATCTTTAAATCTTATTTAGATTTGTTATGGCGTCCTTGGTAGCTTGCCCTTTGCTTTTATAAACTGCATAAGGGGCTTGTAAATGAAGACAGGAAGGTGGTGTTTATGCTGATTGATCCCTTTAGAATAATTTTACTACAGTGAAAGTAGAGGATTTTAAATAAAACTGAGTCTTCATTTTGCCCCCTTCTATGAAACAATGATAGATGCTCCACCACTGGAAGACATGCTTTGTTTCAGAAACAAATTCAAAGGTTTTTATATCTTAAATTAAAATTAGAAGATGCCTTTCAGTGCCATCTCCTCAGCTGAGCCATGGGTGCATGCCCGGCTTACTGTCCCCACTTGAAGAAATCTTACCAGTAACCTATAAGTACAAATCTGTCTAGAAACATTACTTAAAAGAGCCTGTTAAGAAGTGTTATACTGACCTTCTCTTGAGTAACAGTCTGAGAACAAGGAGAGTTTGTTGAATCCCAGACATCACGTAAGGTAATATGAATAATAAATATTTAGATTGTCTTCCTACATGTTGCAAGGTAATTTTTGGTCATTAATCACTCCACTAGCTCAGTGGGAAAAATTAGCACTGAAGAAGTAATAACAACTAATGTTTACTAAGTAATTACTATGTGCCAAACACTGTCTTAAATCCTTTATGTATACTATCCTTTTATTTTTCATAGCAATATTATGAGGCCAATGCTAACATTATTCTCCACTTTACAAATGAGAAAATTTAGAAACAAAGAGGTAATCTTAGTTGCAAATAATGCTGGAGCTGGGGTCTGACCTAGGTTATGTGACCCCAGAACCTGAACCAGAATTTGGAGTGAATTATATGCATCCCAGGGATTTAGACTCAGGGTCTCTGTATTCCAAGTTCTGGGTTTGGAAGATAAGTCTTTGTACTCCTTTTGATGAATAATAAAATTTGCAGTATACTCTTTTCTTTCTCTCTTTCTTTCTTTCCTTCCTTCCTTCCTTCTTTCCTTCCTTCCTTCCTTCCTTCCTTCCTTCCTTCCTTCCTTCCTTCCTTCCTTCCTTCCTTCCTTCCGTCCTTCCTTCCTTCCTTCCTTCCTTCTTTCCGTCTTTCTGTCTTCTTTCTTTCTTTCTTTCTGATGGAGCCTTGCTCTGTCACCCAGGCTGGTGTGCAGTGGTGCGATCTCGGCTCACTGCAACCTCTGCCTCCCCGGTTCAAGTGATTCTCCTTCCTCACTAACCCTGTAATCTCCTGGGATTACAGGTGCCAGCCACCACACCCAGATAATTTTTCTGTATTTTTAGTAGAGACGGGGTTTCACCATTTTGACCAGGATGGTCGCAATCTCTTGACCTCGTGATCCGCCCGTCTCAGCCTCCCAATGTGCTGGGACTACAAGCATGGGCCACCGCGCCCAGCCTGCAGTCTACTTTTTAGAAATGTTCATAGAGGGTATACTCAGATGGTACTAATCACTTGAGATTAGACAGTTTCTGCAGGGATAATTGAATAGGCAAGTTAATAAAATAAATATTTAAAATGCATTGGTTGATTAATGTGTTGGAGGGTGATTTACTTGTACAGATTAATTATTTCTGCAAAATAACTCTATGAAATGGTATTATTATCACTTCCATTTATAGATGATGCCCCTGAAACAAAGATGTGGGTAACTTGCCCCGGGCCAATTAGCAATAAGCCCAGATTTGAACCCAAGCAGTCTTGCTCCAGACCTTCTGTTTTTAACCATTCTACATTGCAGTTTCTCTAAGTAAATAGTCACCTAAAATATGGTTACAACAATACAATCACACCAAGAATATAGTTAGAGATAAGACTGCATCATTGTGTTTGTGCATGTGGAGACTGCAGCTGCTTCTATAGGAGATAAGCACCAAGCTATCATCTGTAGGAGAGAAATGTGTTGTGAGTGAAAGGAGGAGGAAAGCTGTTCTGTAAATATGAGACAAGCTGAAACAAATATAGAAATATGAAAAGAAAAAACTAATTTTCAAAAGGGAAGTTTTTAGCCTGTGCTTTAATAGAAGATAGGAATAGACTGTGGCATGCACTTGGAAGCTATGACAGTTTGGTCCTGAGAGCTCTGTGGCTTGGGAGGGTTTGGAGCCATATCTCAGGGGTAAAAAGGAACCATTTGAAAGGGCAATTTTAGAAAATGACTTTGATAAGCTTCATGAGTAGATACAGAGTTGGAATCAACAGATTAATATAGGCTTCAATTATAAGTTTCTATGAATGTAAGAAACATCTAGAAATTAACAGGAAAAAATCTGACCAGTTGGGATGGTATTTCTCCTTTAGTGCCAAAAGTATAACAGTTTTTTTTTTTTCTCTTGTGGCAGTAAAATTAAGGGCCTGGATTTATTCTGCAACTTTTCTTCATGAGAATACAAATATATTCCCAGACATTCTACACTTTTCCTGCATGTTGTTCTACCACCAGTGTGGAGTTATATATTTAGACCTCTGTGTTTGGGTGGGAAGAGAGTAGGCCCACTGGCAGGCAGTAACCACAGAGCTACATGTATCTGGGCCAGTTTTATTCCAGACATGTGGATCTTCTGGTCTGCAGCCTTGACAAACTTCAGAGTTCCCTTGTCTCCTTGTACAGATGTGTGTACCTTTTGATCATGAAGGCACTGTTAATGTCCTTCAGAGTTTGTGGCAATTTGCAACTTTGAACGATCATCCAAATTATCAAATAATTTACATATGATGATTATTAAATTGAAGTTTCTAATTTATTCTTAACAAAAAATAAAAATTACATTCACATCAAAAGCAGATAAATCAATACTACCCACCTTTCCTGTTTCCCAGATGCAAACAAAGATAAGTGGAAGTCAAATATCAATATACAGGTGCTTTCAAAAAAGTCTTTTGGTCTGTTTCCACTTTCAAGGTAACCTGGTGGCTTCTTCTCTCAAGTCCTCACACAGGTATTCAGGAATACCAGGATGGCGTGCCCAAGATTCCAACAGCCTGTATTACGGTCGAAGATGCAGAAATGATGTCAAGAATGGCTTCTCGTGGGATCAAAATTGTCATTCAGCTAAAGATGGGGGCAAAGACCTATCCAGATACCGATTCCTTCAACACTGTAGCAGAGATCACTGGGAGCAAATATCCAGAGCAGGTGAGTGGAAGAGAAGACTGGCCTAAGAATACAGTTTCCTCTTCTAGTTTGAATTATTAGAGATAGTTTGGGAAAGAGAGGACATGAAACCACCTAGATGGTCCTCATACATTCATCGAAGGCAGAAGCTTTATATATATTTTTTCTCATCAAAAATTTACCATATTTACCATCTCATACCAGTCAGAATGGGTATTACTAAAAAGTCAAAGAATAATAGATGTTGGTGAGGTTGTGGAGAAAAAGGAATACTTATATGTTGTTGGAGGGACTATAAATTACTTCAACCCCTGTGGAAAGCAGTTTGGAGATTTCTCAAATAACTGAAAATATAATTAGCATTTGACCCAGCCATCTCACTACTGTGTGTGTAACCAAAGGAAATTAAATTATTCTACTAAGATGATACCTGCACTCACATGTTTATTGCAGCACTATTCACAATAGCAAAGACAGGGAATCAACCTCGGTGCCCACCAATAGTGGGCTGGATAAAAAAAATATATATGGTCTTATATATACCATGGAATACTACCCAGCCGTAGAAAAGAATGAAATCATGTCCTTTGCAGCAAGATGGGCACAACTGAAGGCCATTATCCCAAGTGAATTAACAAAGAAACAAAAACAAAAAGCATGTTCTCACTTACAAGTGGGAGCTAATCATTGGGTACACATGTACATAAAGATTGGAAGAATAGGCTGGGCACGGTGGCTCATGCCTATAATCCCAGCACTATGGGAGGCCGAGGTGGGCGGATCATGAGGTTAGGAGATCGAGACAATCCGGGCTAACACGGTGAAACCCCATCTCTAATAAAAATATAAAAAATTAGCCAGGCATGGTGGTGGGCACCTGTAGTCTCAGCTACTCGGGAGGCTGAGGCAGGAGAATGGTGTGAACCTGGGAGGCAGAGCATGCAGTGAGCCGGCACCACTGCACTCCAACCTGGGAGACAGAGCGAGACTCTGTCTCAAAAAAAAAAAAAAGCAAAACCAAAAAAAAAAAAAAACAGATCGGAAGAATAGGCAATGGGGGCTCCAAAATGGGGGAGGGAGAGAGGGAAGCAAAATTTAAAAAAACTACCTTTTGGGTACTACGTTACTCTTTGGGTGACAGATTCAATTGAAGCCAAAACCTTAGCCTCACACCATATGTCCATATACCCCCTGAATCTAAAGGTTAAGTAATAAAAAATAAAAGTTTTACCACATTGACTGAAGAAGGGCAGGAGTAATTGCAGTACAGAATGGTATTTGTGGTGTGCAAGTTCAACCTTGGAACAGTTGAGAGTGGTATTTGTCCATATGTGTTGTATTTATTCCATTTGAAGCTAGCCTGGCATTTGAGATAAAACCAATAGTTAATACTTATTGTGCCTATTGTGTTAATTATCTTATTTAATCCTTTCAAAACTTAGTGAATTTGGATATATTTTCTGTATTAGTCCATTCTCACATTGCTATAAAGAAATACCTAAGACTGGGTAATTTATAAGAAAAGAGGTTTAATTGTCTCACAGTTCTGCAGGCTGTACAGGAAGCATGGCGGCATCTGCTTCTAGGAAGGCTTCAGGGAGCTTTCAGTCATGGCAGAAGGCAAAGAGGGGAGTGAGGTGTCTTACATGGCAGGAGCAGGAGCAAAGGGGAGGGGAGATGCCACACGCTTTTAAACAACCAGATCTCATGAGAACTTACTAAACAAGAACAGCACCAAGGGGATGGTGCTAAATCATTCATGAGCAACAGCCCATATAATCCAATCATCTCTCACCAGGCCTCACCTCCAACATTCGAAATTAAAATTCTACCTGAGATTTGGGCAGGGACACAGATCTAAATCATGAAATTTCTTCATTTTATAGGTAAGAAAACAAACCTAGAAGGAAACTCAGTTACCCAAGGTCCACATAGCTAGTAGGCAGCTAAGAAGGAATTCAAATCCAGGATCTTGTGATTATTAAACCAAGCTTTAAACCTGTTTATATGCAGTTTCCAGAGTTTATGAATTTATCTGCAAATAATGGGATCGTATGCAAGTAATTAACAGAATTATTGTGAGGACTAGATTAGGTAAGTCACATCAAATAGCTTTGTCGAGTGTTTGGCACATCATAGACATGGAGTGTTTGACACATCACAGCTCACTGAATCTAAGTTCCCTTTGTATGGCATCAAGTGTGCAATAAACACTTTTTATAAGGTTTCTGGTGCAAATCTCATACATTAGTTATTGAAATTCTAAAAATGGAACTTAGAAATGTTATTTAGAAATTTCAGACTTGTATTTTGTTTGACAGCATCAGTGGGATGAAGGAAAGGGTGAAGAGTGATTGCGTTTGGTGATGGAGAAACAAGTCTTCTGCATATGACTTCTCCCAGACTAAGGACTGGGAAACTCAGGACTCAGGACTTCTCCCAGACTTGAGGGCTTTACTGCAGTAAAGATTCATTTTAAGCTCCGGACTCCTTTCCCTCTTTCAAAATCATCTGCTTCAGGGACCTGGGCATCAACCATGGTTTTTGCCACAGGGATGATGGAAAACAAGAACTCAGTAGAATCACAGGGAGTCAGACAGCTGTAGAGAAACTGTGGTTTCAAACAGAGAAGCCCAGCCTCTTGTCTCTTTAGGACTCTCATAACAACTGAAGAGCCAAGAGTCTATATTTCAGACGCTAAATAGTCAGATGCCTTAAAGTGTAATCCTTTTCAGGTATTTTCCCCAGTCAATAGTTCCAGGATGAAGTTTTGTCATCATCAGATAGCTAGCCTAGGGCTTGAAGGGTTTAGGATTATAATATTATTGCTGTCTGGGTGAGCAGGCTGGGTGAGCTGGCCTGAGGTTGTAGGCAGCTGGGTGGCAGGGTGAGAGTGAGTTATTGGGATCCTTAGTCTGTAGCAGCTAGGGAGTCTCAGAATCTGAGGCCGAAGTATTTAGGCAGAGGAATTCTTGAGAGCCAGAGGGCTGAGATATCTGACAGCTTCCCGAGGGCCATAAACATCTTCTGGCTGGGAGAGCTTGGGCCTATTTGTCAGCTCAGCCTGGCTCATTCTTTTATTTTTTTTTAATTGGCTGAATTGAGGTATAACTTATATAAAATAAATCAACCAATCTAATGTACAATTTGGTGAGTTTGGAAAATGTATAATGTAACTTCTACCACAATTATAATATATAATATTTCCACCACCCAAAGTTTCCCTCAAGTTCCTTTGTAGTCCATCTCCAACTCTACCACCCTGCCCTGGCAGCCAGTGATCTCCTTTCTAGAGCTATAGTTGTTTTTGTTTTTTTTAATTTCATATGTAAGTGAAATAATATAATTTGTAGTTGTTTTCTGTCAGGCTTATTTCTTTTTTTTTTTATTTATACTTTAAGTTCTAGGGTACATGTGCATAACGTGCAGGTTTGTTACATATGTATACTTGTGCCATGTTGGTGTGCTGCACCCATCAACTCATCAGCACCCATCAACTCATCATTTACATCAGGTATAACTCCCAGTGCAATCCCTCCCCCCTCCCCCCTCCCCATGATAGGCCCCGGTGTGTGATGTTCCCCTTCCCAAGTCCAAGTGATCTCATTGTTCAGTTCCCACCTATGAGTGAGAACATGTGGTGTTTGGTTTTCTTTTCTTGTGATAGTTTGCTAAGAATGATGGTTTCCAGCTGCATCCGTGTCCCTACAAAGGACACAAACTCATCCTTTTTATGGCTGCATAGTATTGCATGGTGTATATGTGCCACAGAACCTACAAAGAACTCAAACAAATTTACAAGAAAAAAAAAAACAACCCCATCAAAAAGTGGGCAAAGGATATGAACAGACATTTCTCAAAAGAAGACATTCATACAGCCAACAGA
Organism: Chlorocebus sabaeus; assembly: GCF_047675955.1. Lineage (NCBI taxonomy): Eukaryota > Metazoa > Chordata > Mammalia > Primates > Cercopithecidae > Chlorocebus > Chlorocebus sabaeus. The sequence continues at coordinate 100,669,073 of NC_132911.1, forward strand.
CACATGAAAAAATGCTCATCATCGCTGGCCATCAGAGAAATGCAAATCAAAACCACAATGAGATACCATCTCACACCAGTTAGAATGGCAATCATTAAAAAGTCAGGAAACAACAGGTGCTGGAGAGGATGTGGAGAAATAGGAACACTTTTACACTGTTGGTGGGATCGTAAACTAGTTCAACCATTATGGAAAACAGTATGGCGATTCCTCAAGGATCTAGAACTAGATGTACCATATGACCCAGCCATCCCATTACTGGGTATATACCCAAAGGATTATACATCATGCTGCTATAAAGACACATGCACACGTATGTTTATTGCGGCACTATTCACAATAGCAAAGACTTGGAATCAACCCAAATGTCCATCAGAGGCTTATTTCACTCAGCATAATGCTTTTGAGATTTATCCATGTTGTTGATTCAGTTGTTTCTTCCTTTATATCCCTGAGTAATATTTCATTGTACAAGATATATGACAATTCATTTATACATTCAGCAATTGATGGACATGTGGGTAGTTTCTAGTTTTTTGATTATTGTGTATAAAGCTTTTGTGAACATTCTTGTACTAGTCTTTCCATGGACTTAGTGTTTTCATTTCTTCTGAGTAAATATCTTGGAGTGGAATTGCTGGACTGGCCTAAATTTAGGAATTGCTGGACTGGCCTTCTATCTGTCAAGATGCTTCACTCTATGTTTTGTCAGGGTAGCACCTTCTCCCAGAAGGTAGATGGACAATTTCAGAGCAATCATGAGATTTAGGATGTTGCCTAGAATTCCAAGAGTCGATCATAAATACTTTCTTACCAATATGTAAAAGGTAGAAGTTTAACAAAAGTTCTTCCACAAAGAAGTAACAGCATTAGTTCCACAGAAAGAAATGAAAATGAGCACAGTAAAGTCAAATCTGTGGTTGCGTTTTGTGGAGGGAATCTGCATTCTACCAGGCCTGGAACCACAGGGGACATACAGACTGTGAAGGCAAAGCAAAAAGCATGAAATCCCTCTTCAGGTATTAGGTTGGCTAATGAGCCTGAAAAAGAACTGCCTTATCCGCAATAAATGCCATTTCTTCCATGAAGACTGCTTTGGTAACATTCCCCTCATCCCAGCACTTCATGCCCCTGTTATGGTGTCATCTCCCAGCACAACTTGCAAATACCCTGAGAGCAGGCACTCTGTTCACTTTATTTCCTTCCTTTTCTTTTTTCCCGCCTCTAATGGCTATTTCAGGACTTGGCATGCAGTGGCTTCTCAACACATATTTTATTTTGGTAAAGTGAAGGAGTAAGTAAAGAAAAAAATGGTTGGAGGATGTTACTAATCTCGATCGTCTTTAAATCTAGAAGTTTTACTGCCCTTTTAGAATACCGATTGTTCATTGGCACATTGAACCTCACCACTGAATGTAGCTCAACATGTCCGGATATGAACACACTGGCTCCCTCATAACGATTTTTTGTCTTAGTTTCTTGTTTCTATTAAATGAACCATATTTATCCATCAGCAAAGTTACAAAACTTCAAATTATTTTTCATTCCCTCTCCTTTATCACTGTCCTACAGTCAGGTATCACATCCTATTCAGTCTATTTTCAGCATATTAAAAGAAAATTCTGTTCCTACCTTGCCTTTACTGCCACTACTGCCTTAATTCAGGCCCTCACTATTTTCCCCCTGATTGTTTTTCTTCTGGTCTTTTCCATACTTCTTTGCAATGAAGTTCAAAGTTATTTTAAAACATTTGATCTCAACATGGTGATTCCCTGCTTTCAGGTCCCTCTCTCCTGTTTCTTATAAGATAAAGGTTGTGATGAAGATAAATGCTGAGGTGAGTGATCAGAGGTGAGCAGAAGACAGAGGAAAAAAGAGAGAGGGGAGTCAGGGTTAGATAGGAGGCAGTTATAGTACGAAGAAATTATATGGTACTGTTCGTAAATGAACAGAAAATGAGAATGAAGAAAGGGGAAAAGGAAATGTATGATGGTGAAAGGCAGTATCTGGTGGAGATCAAGGTCAACTGAGAACTGATCTTTCATAGGCCAGGGAAGGAGTTCTGCTCTAAAGTCTAGCAGATTTTCCTGAAATCATTCATTTTTAAGTTATCAGTAATGCAGACAGTAACTTAAAAGTTGGTTTTATAATTTAGGTTGACTAACTTCTGCCTGACGCACCGTTGCTACTTTGCTCCATAGTGTACTAAAGAATAGTGGTGCTAAATAACTTATAAAATTAGCTGCAGTGGAAATTATCTCTGTAAAAGGAGAAGCTCTGTTGAAATTACCATTATTCTGCCTGCAGAATAATGCAAACATCTTTGGAGACTTAAAGGTGGGCAAAGGGGAGGAAGGTGGGTATCTTAGTCTTTTTTATGATGCTATTGCAGAATATCATAGAATGGGTAATTTATAAGAACAGAAATGAGATCAGAGTTCTGGAGACAGGGAAATTCAAGAGCATGGCACCAGCATCTTGCAAGGGCCTTCATGCTGCATCATCCCATGGCAGAAGGTGGAAGGGCAAGAGACGGTGAGAGCAAGAGAGCAGGAGGGGACCAAACTCCCTTTTATAACAAACTAATTTTTGAGATAATTAACCCATTCCTGTGATAATGATATTAATCCATTCCTGAGGGCAGAACACTCATGATTTAATCACCTAATATTAGGCCCCACCTTCCAGCCATGTTGCACTGGGGATTCAGTTCTCAACACATGAATTTTTGGGTGACATATGCAAACCATTGCATGAACTAACACTAGGTAGTGGCTAATAGATACTGTTCAGTGATAACACCCAGCATAGTTCCTTACATCTCATCAACCATGCACAGAACCTTAATAAAAGTAAAGCAGTTAGCATGTAAATAATCCCTCTATTTTGGCCCAAAACCCATGGACAATATGTGGTAAATTTCAGCTTTAGAAGAGTGTATATGTGATTGATAAAGTATTAGTACATTTCAAAACCCTGTTGCATAATTCATCCATAAGCCTGGACTGAATTAACCACAGGCTTTAAAAAGATGCCAATAAGCCTGGCGTGGTGACTCACACCTATAATCCCAGGGAGGCCAAGGCAGGCGGATTACGAGGTCAGGAGATTGAGACCATCCTGGCTAACACGGTGAAACCCCGTCTCTACTAAAAATACAAAAAAAATTAGCCGGGCATGGTGCGGGTGCCTGTAGTCTCAGCTACTCTGGAGGCTGAGGCAGGAGAATGTCGTGAACCCGGGAGGCAGAGCTTGTAGTGAGCTGAGATTGTGCCACTGCACTCCAACCCGGGCGACAGAGCGAGACTCCGTTTCAAAAATAAATAAATAAATACAAATAAAGATGCCAATAATACAAATACTTTATTGGGTTTCGCTTTGTGAAAATAGCAGAATAGGGGTATTATATACCTAAAATCCACCCTCTTTCCAAAAAACCCATGGTGGCACATTCTGGTTCCTCTAAGCCCAGAATTTTCTCTCCACTCTGACTTCCTCAGAAACTGTGCTCTCCTGTGATTTGGACATGTTGTGCAGGACCCAGAAGATCTTGGACAGTGTGCATGAGTGCACTTCTCTGGGGCTAAAGCAGTCCTCTGGAAGCTCTGACATTAGCCTCTGAACTCCGTTCTCTCAGACAGCTTTATTCCTGGGAAATCATGGTATCTTCAAGACCCATCTATGGTTGAGAATAAATCCGAGTAGGTGAAAATGAGTGCTTTTTGATTTCTGAGCTGATACTTCATGGTACTAAAATAGCAATCTTATTTCTACCCCCACTTATTAAGGAACTACTTTGCATTTGAAAATTCAGAGGAAACTTCTTGCCATCTGTGAATAGGTTTTATTTTATATTAACTCTGTAGAGGTTATCCTAACAATTAAAATAGTCTTAGAGGCAGAGACAGAGAGTAGGGATCGTAGAGATTTAGTACAAACTCCATGACTTCCAGATTAGGAAAATGGGCCAAAGAGAACTTGTCCAAGAGGACACAGCAAATATGTGGTACAAACACATCTGGAACATGACTCTAGATTTCCAGACTCCCCTTTCTTTTAACCTCTAAGAGATCCCATTATGCATGGGCATTCCTTAGTTGGTGTCTAAATTTGAGGGCTATATGTTGATTCAGGATATAGGCAGTGCCATCCTTACCAGGTCATTTTTATAGGAGAAATTGTACCTTTCTCTCATGCTTTTTCTCCTGACATCTTTTCCCTAAGCACAAAGAGCTCTCATATCCACTGTCCTTTGTTGTCTCAGAGTTTCCTTAGAGCACCCATGAAGGAGTTTCACCTGGGAAAGTCTCCCGTGCTTGATCCATTGATTTTATGTATCCTCCCTCCAAGTCCTCCTTGGGTCATTTCTTTTTAGCTCCTTGTCACTTTGGAAGAGGATCTGATGAACGCATCACTTCTGGGGTGTTAATGACTCTTTATGATGCCTTATTCCCTGTGCCTCTTTTCACACCCCTTCATCAATCAGCTGCTCAGGTCCATCTTTATCAGAGGGCAACAGAAAAAGTCAAAATAGATGCACTACCAATCACATTATATTGTAAAATAAACTTTTTTTAGAAATAATTTTAGACTCACAGCTATTATGAAAATAGTGCAGAAAGTTCAAATGTACACTTTGACCAGGCTAACATGATCAGTGATAACATCTTACAAAACCATAGTACATTAACCTATTGAGGAAACTGGTGAGAGGATACTCCTGAGAGTGAGCTGCCTTCTTGGAAAGCGAGGGCTGCCTTGTGGGTGTCTCTGTGTAGCACCCAGTACAGGGTGGACCTGCTCTGACTTTAGCCCCCTTAGTATTTTTCCAGTTTTAATTTATGATGCTTTCATGATTTTCCACAAACAAACGAACAAATAAATACAGAAGGAAGGCTGTGCTTGAACTGACCTGACCGGAGGACAAACTGATCCTAAACTGGACTCTCTCACCAATAATGGATTCTCTAGTGTTGACTCTTGGGGCTGGCCCATTTCTTTTGATCTCCAGCAATTTCTTAGGTTTTATTTTGAGGTTTGCTTAGTAAAGGCAATCTTTTTAAAGTGTTAATGTATTCATGAATTATTCTGAAGTTATTGTATGGAAAGAAAAGTGGGATTTTGGAGTCATTGACGGTTGGTGGTATTCAAACCCATTTTGATAAGGTCTTGATGCAGCGAATTTTTTTTGTTTGTTTGTTTAACATGCCTTTTTCTTCCAAGAGTTATTTTCATGAATTCAAAGAACAAATTCAGTTTTATATGCCAGTATTATTTTAAATATGGTGTAGTACTGTGAAGGCTAGTGGGGAATGTTGAAATGAAAACTCTAGTTTGTTAACTGAACACTTCACTCTTTCTTTTTTTACTGTGGGGCAGGATTTCTCAACATCATCTCTATTGGCCCTTTGGGCCAGATACTTCTTTGTCTTGATGAGCTGTCCTGTGCATTGTGGGGTATTTAGCAACATCCTTGACCACTAACCACTAGTATCACTTCCTACCCCACACCACACTTCCCACAGTGTTGAGCATCAGAAATGTCTCCAGACATTGCCAAATGTCCCTTGGGGGACAAAAGCCACCCAAAGTTGAAAATCACTGAAGTGAAGTAATGGAAAGAAGACTAGATGGGTGTTGTGAGGCTTTGGTTCTGGTTTTATTTCTGCCACAAATAAGCTGAATGGCTTAATCCTTCATCTATAGAAGGAGGTACTTTGTCTGAAAAAGCTTGAAGGTCATTGCCAGCCCTAAAATTCCATTATTAAAAAAATACTGAAAGATGAAAAAAAAATACTTAAAGATGAAATTTATCATCAGAATAATGGTAAATTCTGTGTACTATTAAATAGCAACAAGACATTGTGGGAGCCCTTTCCAAAGCTAGTGCTGGAGAAGAGCATTATTTACAAAGTAAGTGTGTTGCTGTTTTGTTTTGTTTTTAAATTCTGTGTTCAAATACAGTTGGGAACATTCCTATTCAAAAAGTTAAACAGGCTCACTTTTTCTGTGGTACTTCTTAAGCCTTTAATATGCTGATGTGCATTGGGAATCTTTAAGAGGTAGCTTTGCAGTATTCTGCACATTTTTGATCATGGAACACTTTTTTCAGAGTATCCTCACGTGAAACATTTTGTGAAACAGTAAGACAGAGGCATGAGTTTTGCTGGGTAGATTATGTTTTAGTGTTTTTGTATTATATTCTTCTCTTCAATTGCTCTTACATTAATTCAGCATCTATTTATTTATTGAGTATCTGGTATATGTGAGGCACAAAGGTTAAACAATAGCTTGGGGTGGGCAGTATGCTCTGTACATAGCCTGTAAAATTTGCATCCTGTCTCTTATATTTTGTTGGTAGACTATTTTGCCTTTCTGGATATAAATATCACCCTTTCCTGAAGATGGGAGAACTTACGCAGAAGTTGAGAAATAGGAGAGGCCCGTTAGGAGGGACAGCCCACGGTGGGTCTGGCATGCCATGTGAAGGGCTGGGGCTTTGTCCTGTAGGCAGCAGGGAGTCACTGCAGAGTTTTAGCAGTAGATTTGCATTTTAGCTCACTCTGGCCACTGCATACTTTTGAGTAGGCAAAGATTGAAATTCAGCCAAGAGATAATAGAGTTTGTACCAAGACAGTTTAAATAGTGTTGGAAAAGAGGAGAAGGGTTCAGAAAATGTTTGGAAATAAAGTTGGCAGGAGTTGTTGAAGTTTGGATATATGAGAGAAAAAGAAGTAGAAGTGCAGTTTGGGTGAGTAGGAGAATTCATCCATTAATTCTACAGGAATTTATTGAGCTCCTACTTTGCTGGATGTATTAGGGTTCTCTATAGAGGGACAGAACTAATAGGATATATGTGTATATGAACAGGAGTTATTAAGGAGATTGACTCACACGATCACAAGGTGAAGTCCCATGATAGGCCATCTGCAAGTTGAGGAGCAAGGAAGCTGGTGGTGGATCAACCACAGTCCCAAAACCTCAAAAGTAGGGAAACTGACAGTGCAGCCTTCAGTCCGTGGCCGAAGGCCCAAGATCCCTTGGCAAACCACTACTCTGAGTCCAAGAGTCCAAAAGCTGAAGAACATGGAGTCTGATGTTCGAGGGCAGGAAGCATCCAGCTCAGGAGAAAAATGGAGGTCAGAATACTTAGCAAGTCTGCTTTATTCTAGCCTCACTGGCCATTGCTTAGGTGGTGCCCCGCGGATTGAGGGTGGGTCTGCCCCTTGCCGTCCACTGACTCAAATGTTAATCTCCTTTGGCAACACCCTCAAAGATACATCCAAGAACAATACTTTGCATCCTTCAATACAATCAAGTTGACACTTAATATTAACCATGGCAAATTAACCCTTGTCAACTTGAACCCATACACATCTCCTGAAATCATATATAATCTCCAAATAAAGACAATAATTATACCTAACATAACAGAGCTATCCCTTGTACAACAGGGGCACACTAATCCTTAACTTAAATGCCATTACATAAAGTTAACAATACTTAAATACTGATATGAAATCAATAAATCTTATGTCACATGATAAAGGAAAAAGAAAATGAAGGTATTTTCTTAGTGCAAGTGTATATATGCACATATTCTTAAAAAAATTAGGAGGAAATATTCACAACAATTATAGTCCTCTTTCTGTAACTGGCCACGTGGTTGTAGCTGGTATTGATGACTACCTTTTTCTACTGCCTATTCTGTATTCCCTTTGCCTTCAGCAAGCACCTCAGTGGGTCGTAGTTTTTTACCTGGTGTAGTGACCCAAACCTTCACTCCTGAAGGGTCTGGGCCATTTGTAGTCATGCCTGGATTGGGTTGTTGTAGTTTCCCATTGACCACAATCACAAGGCATGGTAATACTAAGAGATGCCATAAGGGATCTCCTGTATTCCATGCATACTCTTCTTTACCTCCACTGTGGGATAGTAGACTAATTTTATCTGGATAATCCGGATCAATCACCGTGGCCAACACTATAACTCCCTTCTTAGCCTGTTGACTTAGACATAGGCAGAGCCCAGGGTGTCCAGATGGCAACCTTAACTTCCAGTTTAATAGAATCATTGTTGTGTCTCCTGGCAACATTCCTCCCTCTGAAACTAAGACTTCTAAGCCAGCAGAATGTAATGTCATGGGAACAGAAAGCAAGAATTTTACTGGTGGGTTACTAGGGGTGATGGTGAGTGATGCCACTTCCACTTCCACTTCCACCCCTTGTTTCTTGGACCTGTGAATCCTGGCTATGGGAGAAACAGTACCATGTATTGGACGCTGATTCAGAGCATACACAGCCGTCTGAAGAACTTCACTCAAGTCCTGCAAAGCCCTGCAAAGTATTGTCACCTAGTTGACATTGTATTTATGACTTCAAAAGTCATTCTACCATTCTGTCAATCCAGCTGCTTCAGGATGATGGGAACATAGTAAGACCAGTGAATTCCATGAGCATGCACCCATTGCCGCACTTCTTTAGCTATAAAGTGAGTGTCTTTGTCAGAGGCAATGCTGTGTGGAATACCATTGCCGCACTTCTTTAGCTGTAAAGTGAGTGTCTTTGTCAGAGGCAATGCTGTGTGGTATGCCATGACGGTGGATAAGGCATTCCATGAATCCATGGATGGTAGTCTTGGCAGAAGCATTACGTGCAGGATGGGCAAACCCATATACAGAGTAAGTGTCTATTCCAGTGTGGACAAACTGCTGCCCCTTCCATGATGGAAAAGGTTCAATATAATCAACCTGCCACCAAGTAGCTGGCTGATCACCTTGAGGAATGGTGCCATATTGAGGGCTCAGTGTTGGTCTCAGCTACTGGCAAATTAGGCACTCAGCCGTGGCTGTAGCCAGGTCAGCTTGGTGAGTGGAAGCCCATGTTGCTGAGCCCATGTGTAACCTCCATCCCTGCCACCATGGCCACTTTGTTCATGGGCCCATTGACCGATGACGGGGGTGGCTGGGGAAAGAGGCTGAGTGTTGTCCAGAGAATGAGTCATCCTGTCCACTTGATTATTAAAATCCCCCTCTACTGAGGTCACCCTTTGGTGAGCACTCACATTGGATAGAAATATTTTCACAGTTTTCTACCACTCAGAGAGTTCCATCCTTAAAACTTTGTATTTGCATATTATCCTATTATCAAATATTATCAAATTGCCCTCATAACACCATAGCTGCGTGGTAAGATGGGCAATTAAACAAGCAACAGTGATAGAAGGTGGTAAGTGCCACAGTATAGCAGCTACATGGTTCTATAGTGGCTCATTTGAGGGCAACCATCCTGGTCTAGGAGGCCAAGGATGGCTTTCTGGAGAGATTCAGTTTATTCCTACTAAAGAGGAGATTACTTGCGTGCTAGAGATTATAAGGATGGGATTGGGATGAGGTATATTGCAAGGTGAGGAAGTACATATGAAAGCCTGAAGAATAGTGTTATTCTTTTTTTTAAGAAATGTGCTGTGACTTCCTATAACTTCTGAATTTATTTGCTAATGAATCCTGTTTTCATGGAGTTATCCTGTAAAATAACTGAAAGTCAAAGACATGGCTTTTTAAATGTATATGTGTTTTTATAAATAAATCATTGAAAAGCTCAGTAATCCCTTTGGAGAATGGCTTTAGCGTTGATGCTGTCAAGACCCTTGTCGAAAGAATAAACCAAATCTGATTGACCTGGTGGATAAACTCATTCCATACATAATTGAATAGTTAGAGACTGTACAGTAAATGCAGTTTTGCCCTTCATCCGAATATGTAGTCTGATGATTTGTGAAAACCTTCTTAGTAGGAACAGCAGGTTATTCTGCCTGGGTGGGAGCCTTTTTACTAACTTAAGCAGCTGTTTAAACTTTCATAAGCAAAGTAATTATTAAATGTTTCATGAACATATCGGTTGGAACGTTTGTTCACATTTTAACCTTGAGTTGGAAAGTTTTAGGGGGGTGGGGTTAAAGAGTTTTAAGCTGGCAAATTCATTCTTTTTTTCTTTCTTATTATAAACTTTTTATGGCTTAGAACCAGCCAACCTAAATCATGGAAGGGAAAATACATGTGTGGTAAGCATGAGACATTTCATTGTTTGTTTTTCAAATTTCTGAAATGTGCTCATAGCTGTGCATGCCTCTGGGCTCATAAATACAGCAAATGGAAATAGCTGAAGCCAGACAGACTGTTTTAAATAGATAGCCACCCAGGTAGGCAAGGCAAACCTTGGAGGTTACTCTTTCCTGGACTCAAGTCGTATTAATGTGCCAAAATGGGATTTTCAAGGAGGAGGATATGATCTTTCATAGGTCTGAACACCTTGCCTTTTTAAATGATGGAGCCATTTAATCATAATCAGAAGATGAGGAATAATATACATTTATAGAATACTTATTATTTGGCAAGTTTATATGACACATAGCAGTGTAGGTGTTTCTCATACATTATCTCCTTTAATGTTCACCACAACCGTGTCAAACAAGCAATGCTGTTATACCCATACCACAGATGAAAAAATGAAGGCTTAGAGAGGTCACATAATTTGCAAAGCTTCTGAGTAGCTGAGCCGGGATTTAAATTCATCTGTCCTATCCAAGAAAAACTCATTATCCTGTACTTCTTAATGGTGTCTTTTTATTCTAGTTTGTGAAGACCTGCTACCAAAGAGTTTCCCATTTTACTTTAAATGAAAAAGAAAACCAGGACAACCATCAGCTTCAATAGTAACTAATGCTTGTTGAACACCTACTGTGTGCAGAACACTACGTTATAAGCTTGGGAAATATTCCAGGACTGAGAAGAAAGAAGATAAAAGGGTCCTTGCCCTGTGGCTGGTGAGGAAAATAGGCAGTAAGTTCTGGAGCTCAGACTGTGCAGCACTAGTGCAGGGCCTGCCGCACTGTGTCCTCGCTGGCCCAGTACTAATGTCTGCATGTACTACTTTACAATTTGTAATGTGCCCTCACCGATATTGTCCCACATAATCCCAACAATAGGGCTGGTAATTACAATTCCCACTTTCAAGATGAGGAAGCTGAGATTCAGAGGGACAAATAATTGGACTAAGGTCAAGCACACGCCAAAATAAATGGAAAATACAATTCAAAATGTGATTCCTCTATAACTTCCTGTAGTCATTACCTAGAGCCCTGCAATTTTATATAGCATAAAATAAATGTTCTAAGGATTACCTGAAACACAACCTTAAAAAATGAAAGCCTTTAAATATTAATAATAATAATTACAATATAGTGATGTAATGAGAGCAATTTTAGTGGTTTTGAAATATGTCCACATTTTTTTTTATTTCTATCTAAAAGGAGGAGCCAAATTCCCTTCCCTTGCATGTGTACTGTACTTAGTGTCTGACTTCTAGTGAATAGAATATTGCAGAAGTGCTGGGTTATGGCAGCCAAGATTAGAACGTAAAATGCAGTATAGCTTCCTCCTTGCTCTTTCTCTTGCATCACTTGCTCTGGGAAAAGCCAGCTGCCATGCTGTGAGGTGCACTTGGAGAGGTCCAGGTGGTAAGACACTGACTCCTTCTGCTATTAACCAGTACAAACTAGCTAACAAGTAAATCCAACAGGTCCAGTCTAGGCTTCAGATGACTTCAACCCTGGCCGATATTTTGACCACAACCTTATCAGAGACCCTAAGCCAGAACCATCCAGCTATGCCACTCCCAGATTCTTGACTCACAAGAACAGTGTGAGATAATAACTGTTTATTGTTTTAAGCCACTAAGTTTTGGGGTAAACTAATACAGCAATCAAAGGACACATGATATACAGAAAGGAATAACTGTGTCTAAGCTGTCACAAAAGATAGGTACTGAAAGGTGACAAATATGAGTTGGAACTTATAGGTGGACAAGCAATTTATTGGGAGATGTTCTGGGCAAAGAGATGAGTGTGTGCAAAAAAAGTGTGGAAGTGTGCCACAGCAAGGTACATTCATGAAACTGCACAGTACAGAGCAAGACAAAAATCACACCAAGAAATGTAATGTGTCATAATATAACAACTAATGTTCTTAAGAGTGACTTTGAGTCTGCAAGAAGTTAAGTTCCATATGGACTATTTAAAAAGATAGGAAAGCAATTAAAACATTGTTTGAAATATTTACTTCAAAAATTTTTTTAAAGTACTGTATAAATTTTTAGTTAGAGTCTAAGCTATCCAGAAAAGCCACTTCCCTGTGTTGTTACTTCACTAGACTGTCTGGTTCCATGTTTTGAAAACTTTAGCTTAAATGTAGAGCCAAGAAGTAATGAAGAACACCTGGATTTTCTTCAAGATTTCACTGCACCAATTCTGCTACAACGATCAGGTAGAAATTAACATTTTATAACCAATTATATGTTTTACTTGGCATCTTGCTAACCAACTGAATTTTTACAAAAGAGAATTGCCCAAATTGACTTGTTATTCTACACCATACTTCATTCATTGACTATTTATTGAGTGCCATCCATGTGTTACGCACTGTGATAGGCCCATAAAACAAACCTTTATGGTCGCAAAAATCACTTTGCATCCCAGTTACAGTTCTACTGTTTTCTAGAGTTATCAGAAGTTCCTGGTGAAAAAGACTATGCCTAGTGTTTAACTTGGGGTTTTAATATAAAATTAATACCTACTCATTTGAAATAAAGAGAAAAGTGAAAAGAAATTTTACTTGGAAATACATTAACTCAAAGACAGTTGCTGTTAGCATCTTGCTGCGCTTCCTTCACTCTGTTTTCTTCTATGAGTATCTTTATAAAGTTGTAATATTTTATAGATACTGTTAAATCTAGTTGTTGTTCAACATCAGGCAAAATATCCCTTGAAACAGAATTTTTAATGTATTTAAGTTATTCTAACAAATGGATATCCTGCAATTTACTTAACCTGTTATTAGATGTTTTGATTATACTTGAATCTTTCAGGAAAAATGATGTCATAGTTAAATAAATATGTAGCTAGCAAATTTTGAACATGCCTTTTGAACTGTTTATGGACTTTATGATAATTGGGTAATTTTAAATGATAATCAGTGGGAAGCTTAGGAAGAGGTTAACATCATTTCTCTCCCAAGAGAACTGCCTTTGTAAGATTCTGAGATGACCACTGTGGCCATGTGCACAGTGTGCTGTCACAGTTACACTGTCAGTTAAATTAAGCATGAATGATTGGACGGAGAACATTATTATTCTCTGCACATTCTTGATTCTTAATTTAAGGTTAAACTAACTTAATGTTATGTGAATTTTTAGCAGCAATTATGGACAGTTCTTCCTTAGTTATGCCTCATCTCTTTGCATGTTCTTCCTTGGTTATGCCTCATCTCTTTACAAAATTACAATATTTCATTCCAAATTTATTCTGACCAGATTTGGAAGTAGCTGTTTCTTCTCTTTTCCCTCAGTGTTTATATCAGAAGGGTTTTGAGTTTATACTGTAAATCTTCATTTGTGTATGTTCATAATAATACTCTGAGAACCTTGACTGGTTATGAGGGCACTAGAATCAAAGCAAATGAGGGAGCTGGACCCAGTGCTTTCTCCATCCTTCAGGGAATATTGTACAGACAATAGAGATGCTATCTTAACATCTCTGTTTGAGATTTTTCCCTCTCCACCTGTCTTGTTAATACTCCTTAAGTATGCCTCTGTGTTAGTATGTCCCTATCAACACTCTATTTTAAAAAGGCAATGGCTTCACACTTCCTGTAAAATAATAGCCAATAGTCGTTGAATCTGGCATTCAAAGCTTTGAATCTACAAGATGATATACTGGTCATACCTTTTCCTGCCTATTTTCTGGAGTCTTTTTCCAGAAGACTCTGTTCCATGTATTTGGTGTCACTTTCCTGTCTCTGTGCCTTCCTCATACTGACCCCCTTTTCTATATCTGACTGTTGGAATCTTACCTACTCAGTCTTTTTTCATTTATTTGTTGATTATTTCAATAAAATTAATTTACTTAGTAAGTATTTACTGAGCACTGATTGCTCGTCAGACACCATTCAAGAGCCTACTAAAATGGCACCTTCCCTGAGAAGCCTCTCTTAATTACTCACCCATATACAATGTTTCTCTCTTCAGAACTTCCATAGGTCTCTTTTTTATGCTTTCCATAAAATTTGTCACAAATCCCATACCTCATTTATGTGCATATAGAAGCATCTAGTGGGAACTCAAAATTGCTTCAAAGAACATAAATGAATGAATGAACATGAATGAGCTAATGAATGAAAGAAAAGTTATGCCTTCTGCACCAGCAGAAGCTAATGACTAAAATAAAATGGTTAAACTGGACTAGAAATTTAAGAGTGTTATGGGTTTCTAGTCTAGGAAACACCCTCAATGTGGTTTCCATATTGGATTATCCCAATGGAGAAAGATATGGAATCCCCATCTTCTGATTCCCAGACCATTACTCTTTCTGTACCATGTTATCACAGGCTGCTCTATCAAAAGTGAGGCAGTGTTATTACACTTTGTTATTGCTTTTCATTAGTAGACGTAATGTGTTAAGGACAGTGTTGAATAGGAAGATTGTTTTTTTCAGAGTGCCGTAACCTATTTTAGCATTCGAGAGGGCAAATGTATAAACCCGAGTGGTGAGAAAAATGTAGCAGATTAACTAATTTTGAAAGATGATTTATTTTGAACATGAGTAGGGGCTAGGGACCTTCATTAGTTCCTAAGAAAAGTAGGCCACAAACTCAACCTCTATGCTCTTCTTTATCTAGTCGTGATATTAGAATATGTGTGGACTTTGACAGTGACACCAAATGGCTTTTACTTGCCTCATTGTTTCCTTACTAACTGTATGATAGAAGAACACATGTTGAGCACTTCCAATGGAAAAATACAAACTCTGGAATGCTGCACAGCTTGAAACTTTTTGAGTACCAACATGACTCCACAAGTGGAAAATCCTGACCTCACATGTTGGGTCACAGTCAAAAGGTAGTAAAAAAAATTGTTTCATGCACAAAATAATTAAAAATGTTGTATGAAATTACCTTTAGACTGTGTGTATAAGATGTATAAGAAATGTAAATTAATTTTGTGTTTACACTCGATCCCATCCTCATGATATTTCATTATGTATATGCAAATATTCCAAAATCTGAAAAATCCCAAATCCAAACATTTCTTGTCCCAAGCATTTCAGACAAGGAATACTCAACATGTGAGACTCTGGAGGTGAATTTTGGTTTGTTTGTTTGGTTGGTTGGTTTTTGCAGGGAATTGTTGAAGTCATAGAAGGGGCGCATTCGGCAGTTAGAACTTCCCTTTTAATTTGCACACCATGCCGAAGAAGAGGAGGTGTGATTCTCCTTCTGGAGATGAACATTCTTTCAAAATGAATTACTGTGAATTCTGCTTTTTAAAAATAGACTTCTAGGGAAGAGTAGGGGAAAAACATAGGGAACAGTTAATTAAGGTATCAGGGCTTGAGAAAATTGTTTTTGTCTCCCCAAGACCCCTTCCTTTGGAAACAGCACCTCTCCCAACATTTGTGCTTCTGGTGGACTGGTAACTTGCACTCCTAAGAACTGGAATCTTGAGGAAGACACAGAGGGATAGAAGAGATTGGGGCTGAGTCATCTGTGATGGTGACCTGGGCAGTTCAGAATCTCTGAACCTCAGTTTTTCTTCCCCCCATAATGGGATTCTGTCTCACTGAGTTATTTGAGGATTCAGTGAGATGATGTCTCTGGAGGCTTTGGCACAGAGTTGTTATTCAAGTGAATGTTAGCTACCACTCTTTGAGGTTAGTAGTCCTGAGGACAATTCTTTTCCCCGCCTAAAGAAGGAAAGGGAAAGGAAACTGTCTACTGAGGAGGCAGCAAATGCAGAATCATTGAAAGTGCCTGCAAAGAATATTCAACTATTCAAATTATGAATTAGCGAAAGATAATCAGGTGATTGTGAACTGTGGGTTGCTGCTACTTTGTTATAATACTGCTGTTAAAACCCACATTACTTCATTCTTAAAAAATCAATAGTGCTGAAGAAACTCAGGCTTCTTGTTGGGTCGGGGAGTGGCGGAATGTAAAGGGAGTAAAAAGGGTGGTAGTCTATAAAGGAACTAGCCATCCAGCCATCCAGAGACCAAGTCTCTCTTTTAATTAATACAGTTATGGAGAGACTCCAGCATATTAATAAGTGCCCCACTATGGGTGGTGAGAACTGCAAATGTGAAACAGAGCATATTGGATTTGGTAATAAAAATACAGAGAATTTTAAATGAGATATCCAGGAGGCATCTAAGTAAGGACACCTAAGATCAAGACTTTATATTCTAGTTGATAAAAAGTTGTGGGTAAAATTAGCTTGCTGAGGTGGAAAAAGAAAGGATCCTACTGGCAGGAGGAACACTGGTATGAAGTAATGGGGGAGTTTTGATCAAGCCTGTATCTTTGGTATTTAATATGGGGATGCATAGAGCCTATTAGAAGCCATAGGTACAGCCACATGCATTCTTAAAATGTGACTTTTTGTTATATTATTTCACATTTGAGCAATTACCAACTTACCAGCAGCTGTACAAAAAATAAGTCATTGTGAATTTGGAATGCATTTTCACATATACATTGTATTAGACCATTCTTACATTGCTATTAAGAAATACCTCAGATTGTGTAATTTATAAAGAAGAGGTTTAATTGGCTCATGACTCTGGAGGCTTTACAGGAAGCATGGTGCTGACATAGGCTTACAATCATGGTGAAGGTGAAGGAGAAGCAGTCAACTCACATGGCAGGAGTGGAGCAACAGAGAGAGAGTGGGAGGAGAGATGCCATACACTTTTAAACAACCAGATCTAGTGAAAACTCACTCACTATTGCAAAGGCAGCACCGAGCCATGAGAGATCTTCCTCCATGATCCAAACACCTCCCACCAGGTCCCACCTCCAGCACTAGGGATTACAATTCAACATGAGATTTGAGTAGGGATAAATATCCAAACTGTATTATACATGAAACTGCAAATTATTATTTAATTCATATTCTAGCTTTAGCTATACCAGAACTAGTATCAGGGTAAGAGAAAGTCCGTATGAAGGGCACAAGATAATGGAGGAAGACAGTTTCTTCTATCATCTAGGGACTTTGAGCCAATTCTTGGGGGGAAAAAAAATAGATAATATTGTCTTTGATGGTCCTTTTGTTGTTGTTTTGATCCTCTTCTTCAAATTCCTGGTACCTTTTCTTTCTGACTAACAGAACTCTCTTGTTGTAAAACAGCCAAGTGAAATAGCTATTATTCCAATGTTACAGTTGAGAAAATAGGGCTCAGAAAGGTTTCGTTAACTTGCTCATGCCAATGTAATAAGTAAATAGGAAAAGCTAGTTTCATAATCAAGCATGTCTGGCTCTAAAACTCATGAAATCCAACATTTTTGCCTTGAAATGTCTGAGTTAACAGTGCCCCCACTAACAAAATGAAGGAATACAGAAGGAGTGGGTTGAGATGGGGTTTGGACAAAGGAAAGATGAGCTTGGTTTTAGGTATGTTGATTTTGAGCTACCTTGGAAAAGCCGTTTTCTGGTCACAGAAGAAATCTTGGTTTGTTGCCAAGTGTTAGACATGGGTAAACTTAGAGCGTGTCATTTGCTGCAGAATATAGATGGGATATATAGGCAGAGACTGCTAGATAAATAGTTGCTTGTACATTGGTTGTTTGAAAGTTGAGAAATGTCTGCAGTCACTAGTCAGTATTTCTATTGCTTAGCAACTCTATTTCCTCATGTAGCCATAACAAATGGAACTTTCATATTTATTTTTTATGCCTAAGGGTACATAGTGCTGCTTATAAATGATGCATAAGTAACAATTTTATACTATGAGCATTACTCTGACTCTTGGAATCACAGAAACTCAAGGTTGGACAGGAACTTAATAGTTGGGTTTGTTCTATATTCAGACTGCTTTACACCTTCACGAGGTCCTGACTGACACATACTACTCATTTAGATAGTGCTCCCTATCTGAAAAGTCTCAGTTTTGAGATAACATCTTCCTTCCTTTAGGCAGATTATTCCTGTTTTACCCATGAAGGACAAATGCCAATATCCCTACTTCATGAGAGCTCCTTGCACATTTAGAAATAGGCCCCATGTCTCTGTCAGTTTTCTCTTTCCTGGGCTGAGCTTCTTCTCCATCTTTTCAGTGGCTCCTTGGGTAGATATATTCCTTGAGGGCAGGACTCTTTAGCCCAGGTTCTGGGAGTACACCTCAGTGAGGGCTCCAGTGTCATCCCCTGCAGGTATTGCCTCACTGGCAGAGAGCCACTCATCCATGGCCATACCCTTTGCCGGTGTGGTCCCCATCTAGTGACTGATTCAGATGGGGGTATAAAAGCTCAGTTATTTCAGTCCAATATGTGACAACTCTGAAAAGACATTTTAGTTTCAGAGCTGCTCATGGGGTCAGTTGAGTCTGTCATTGGGCTGCATTGCAACTTGACTTGTTTTCTGTTCCTTCTTCAGTCCTTCCCCTCCCTTTCTCAGGTGTTCATCCCAAGGGCATAAACATTCTGCCTGCCAACTCTGATGCAGTCTGCCTCCTGAGGAACCAAGCCTGCAATGTATGACTTCAAGTCTTCTTATGAAACCATTCCAATTTGTTTATGGACTTAGACATGTTGGCAGAGCTTCTGGAGTGGATGGATACCTAGGTGTAATCTTCTGTGTAATCATAATACATTTTGCTTTGAAGAATATTTTAAATTAAGTAAGATTCCACAAATCTAATGTGTAAATCTCATACAGTAGAAAGTTTTCAGTGGGGATCTCTTAGCTTAGGTTCCACCTCAAAAGCAGAGTGTGAAACAAAGACTTACATGTGAGTAGTTTATTTGAGGAAATTATCCCAAGGAATATAAGTGGGAGCCTAGAAATGATTGGTCACAATGATCTCTGTTATTTCATAGTCATAGTTTTTCATCAACACTTTCCTAGTGAGCTCATCTTTGGGATGCCAAGTGGCGTTGCTGTGTGCTTTCTTCACGAGATCTGAGCAATGTAGTCAGACAGCCAATTAACATTTTTATTTACTTTGGGAGAGCTCTGAGTCCTGAGACCTGCATGAGATTTTTCTGGTAGTATTTCCAACTGTCTAACAAAACATGTCAAAAATTTCCTATTTGTCACTCCAGGAATTTGGCTTAATAAGACTGCACAGACCAGGACTGAGAGGTTAGTGGCAAAGGAAGGAGCTACTGAGAGCCGCACATCAATAAGATGAGATATCCAAAGCATGGAAGGATGAGGGTCAGTTAAGGCAAGAAGGGGTAGACTTGGATCAGTTCAGGAGGCTTATCCCAGAACCAGGAATCTAGTTAGGAGACTGCGAAGAAAGGAAGCGAAGGGGCCCCAAGCCAGAGAGCCCTATATATAAAATTATACATAATTTTACATAATTTGATATATACAAGTTATAATTTAATTATCAAAAATATTGTGAAGAATGTGCCAATATTATTAGCAAATCTATTTGGCAGATGAAGTAACTGAGGCACAAAGGGGCCAAATAAATTGTCCAATGTTGCATAGGTAGTAAGTGGCTGAGCCTGGCTTCAAACCTTGGTAGACTTTTCCCAAAGTTTATGCTCTTCTGAATATTACTTATTTCTCATGTACCTGTTTCTGAGGCAGAGGTTCTTATGTATTATAAATTTCCTTGGTGAAAGACCAGGACTGGTTCAGAATGTGTGTGTTGGGGAAAAGGGGTCTAACAGATACACATTTTATAGACCTCCTTCCCTCCATCTGGGCCTGTTGCATCTTGCGCTGCACCACCCAGGGAACTGCCCCCTTGCCCTTGTCTGCTACTATGTAGCTTGGTCAGCAAGTTCCCACTTGAAGTTTTTGGCTCTTCTTGCCACTTCAGAACTTGGATGAGATACTAAGCCATGCAATGTGGGACATGCAATGTGGCCCCACATGTGTTGGAAGAAGCCAGATGTTACACCCTGGACACGATGGAGAGTTAATTCCCTGTATGGTGAAATTTAACCAGAGGAGCACAATGGACAGGAGGGTAGTGGCTAAATTCCCTCATCTTGCACTGTCCAATCGACTTCTCTGAGGCGTGAGTTTTTCTTCTAGCTCATTCTTTCCCTTGTCAAGTGGATGCACCAGCAAAGGACCTGTTGTGTCACTTTGTGGCTTAGTGTGAAGTGATAGGCAGCATAGTAATACTTCAGTTGGCATTGCTTGGCATCTTTTCTTGCCTCACTTTCCTTCTTTCTAATCCTCGTGCCCTGGGTTTACCCCTTTCAAAGAAAGCATTAAAGGCCAAGCTAAGAAAGTGGGTCTGAACTAAAAAGTGGAAACAGAGTAGTAGGCATAGTTCTTAACAGCACTTCACTGTCCAGAGACAAGAAAGGACATAGATTATTTGAAAAGTAAGTGTAGAACAAGTTAGATATTGATATTATGACTAATGTGTAAGTTCCAGTACTTAATAAGAAGTTGTTGTAAGGTGAGTATTTATAAAGAAGGAGGAGAAGTTAAGAACTCCCTGATCAGGCTGATTGTAAGCCAGATCTACTTACTGCCTGTTTTGCCTGTCTCCTCTTCCTCTTCATGTTGCTAATAGCAAAAATAGTCATTATTTTCTGAACACTTAAATATATGCCTGAGACCATGCTAAGTGCTTTTATGTATATTTTCTCATTTATTCCTTTGAGGTAGAAAATTGAGACTCAGAGAAGAGAAGTAGCTGTCAAGTAGCTAATGAGTGCTAGCACCAGATTTCAAACCAGGACTGCTTAACTCTGAAGCCCATACTAAAAATAGATTTATTCTGCTGTCTTCTGCAAGGTTCCTTATCAAAGGAAGTTATCTAGAGCAGAGGAAAGCCACATGGAGGAAAAAATACGGCATGGGAGCATCTTATTCCTTTTGTTCTTATTTGCTCCAAAAGCAACTTCTGTTGGAGCCAGCTTCTGGTATTTGGAGTGTCTTTGCCTTCTAGGAGGAAATACTCTTTCCTAGGTACCGCACTGTTGATACTTCTCAAGACCAAAATACCTCATATTATAAAATGATAAACAGGCCTCCAGCTCCTTGATAAACCTTTAATGTGTTGAGTTGGCGTAAATCAATTCCCTAAGTCTGCCTAGCAGAACCAAACCCTGAACATGGTGACCTCACAGGGTCACCTAGCTCAAGGCAGCCAGCAGGCTTCCTACTTGATACTTTCTTTGATAGGTGTCTTTAGGGGAGCCAACTTTTCTTTAACATCTTTCCTTTGACTCTAACACTCTCCTCTCCCAACATTTCCTCCTCAGTATAACCCGAGTTTTGTGTTCATGACATAAATAGGGCCACGTTTGCCGCTGAATGATGTTACAGTGCTGGTGATCCACAGATGGAGAATACAAATAACATTTGACATTTGCCTTTGGGATGCCTTATACTACTTTTTATCCTCCCAGTAATGTTTTTGTTGTGTTTTGTTTTTGTTTTTTGTTGTTGTTTAAATGATAATGGCAAAAAACCCTTGTTAAGAGTCGTGAGATCTGGAATCTGTTGCAGCTCTGACTTATCGTCTGAATGTGACTTTGATCTGTCACCTGGTCCTCTGAGGACTCAGTTCATTCACCTGCAAAATGGGAGAGTTGGGAGAGATTATTTATTCTTAAACCACACTGATTATCAGAATCACCACAGATGCTTTTTAAAAAGGGCCCATCTCAGAGTCCTGAATCACACTTCAGGTGAAGGGAGGAGAAAGGAGATTGGGGAGAGGAGCAAAGGTGCAGAATCCATAATTGCAACAAGTTGTCTATGGCATTCTGATGCACAGTTTAGGATAACTTTATGTAATACTGCCAGTTACACAACTCCAGGGGGTGCCACCTGCATTCTACAGACTCCTTGGACACAGTTCACATGGAATAGAAACTGAACAGCACCTCTTGGAATTGTGAAATACAGCAGCACTGTATGAGCTGATTACTGTAGAGTGTCATTTGCAAGCATGGATATTCTTTGATTGGATGATAGAGTGCTCTGCGGTCCTCAGTAGACAGTGGCCCTGTATTATTTCATTTTCACACTGCTATAAAGAACTACCTGAGACTGGGTAATTTATAAAGAAAAGAGATTTAATGGACTCATAGTTCTGCATGGCTAGGGAGGCCTCAGGAAACATACAGTCATGGTGGAAGACCAAGGGGAAGCAAGGCATGTCTTACATGGTGACAGCAGAGAGGGAGAGTGAGTGGGGGAAGTGCTAGACTCAAAAACCATCAGATCTTTTGAGACCTCATTCACTATCATGAGAATAACAAGGGAGAAATCTACCCCCATGATCCAATCACCTCCCACCAGGCCCCTCCTCTAACATGTGGGGATTACAGTTTGAGATGAGATTTGAGTGGGGACACAGAGCCACACCATATCAGACCCGTAAGCATGTGGTTACAGATAAAGGCACAATAGCTGTGACCAATAGGATAGGAAAGTGGATGGCTTAAGAACAGCTAATGAACACCACCCTATAGGAAGCTGACTATCAGATTGTCTCCCACATTACAGCATTCCAGCTGGTGCCTGTCTGACAAGAGGGAGAGGTGTGTGAAGAAAGCAGGACATTAAGAGCAGTGTGAGCCAAACAGCAGGACCTTGGGTCAGGGTTTCCCCAATAGGGTTGAATTGAGGAAAAGAAACAAGGCTTTATCCCAGCTAAGAAAAGCTTTTAGATGCCTACTAATTTCTGTGCTTTGGGGTTTCTTTGACTTTATTTTCCCTTTACACATGGTGAAACTCCTTTTGAAAATAAATTTAGCCCTGTCTTAACCAAATCAAAAAAAAAAAAAAGATAAGACCTAGTAAACATGTATGGAGACATTACTGGAGTTCCTAGAAGCCAGGTTATGTTAGTAAAATTTGGATAAGTTTGGGTACTTGGGCAGACTGGAAGTTGAAAATCTGGGGAAAGAGTGTTGGCATGCAGTTGTGATTAGATTAAATGTTATAAATGAATTTTTATCAGAAGCTAGTGAGATGCTGCTGAGCTGACTTGAGGTATTCCCTTGTCTAGAATAATACTCTGCTTAATTTTTATGAGAATCAGTTGAGGCATTTGTCAAAAATGCAGATTCCTGCCACAGTCCTAGGCAATTCTGAGTCACTGGGTATGGAGGGGGCACCTGGGCTGTGCATTTTACATGAGCATCCAAAAATCATGCTTTGAGAATGCTGTCCTAGACAACTGATGGAAAGACAGGGAACTTTGTTCCAGAATACATCCTGTGTTCCTTGGAAATTATATTAACTCCTCTCAGCCTTAGTGTTCCCTCATGTGATACAGAGAAGGATACTTACCCTTTCCAAAATCAGTGGTCTTAGAAAAGTATTTTAAAATAAACTGTGGATAAAAGAGGTAATGCTGGTTACTTAGAATAGGAATTTACATGAATAGAAGTCTATGTCATGGCCTTCTGTAAATTCACCTCTCAACCCAGCACACAGCACAGAAATATGGAAATAGCAGGAAGTGTGTATGCATATATGTGTATAAATATGTCTTAGTCCATTGGTGCTGCTACAACAAAATTATAATAAAAATGCCACCAACTACGTAGCTTATATTCAACAGAAATTTATTTCTCACAGTTTTGGTGGCTGGGAAGTCCAAAACCAAGGAGCTAGCTGACTCAGTGTCTGATGAAGGCTCACTTTCTCATGGATGGGGCTTTTTTGCTATGTGTCCTCATGTGGTGGAAGGGGCAAGGCAGCTCCCTGGGGCCTCTTTTATAACGACACTAATTCCATTCATGAGGACTCTGCCCTCATGACCTAATCACCTTCCAAACACTCTGCCTCCTGTCACATCACATATGAATTTTGGGAGGACACAAATGCTCAGACCATAGGAGACTTTGGAAAGATTTCTAGGAAGTCAAACAATAGCTTTTTAAGAAGTCTATTTCCTAATAAGCTATTAGTTAGTGCTTATTAGAAAATAGAATCTGCCAAAGTAATGTAGGAGGAACATTTATCAAGGCAGATTGATAAAGGGAACTCAGTAGATAAGGAAAACAAACATTGACCAGTGAATTGTATTTATAATATATTTTGTATTTGTAATATATTTTGTTCTTATTTAGAGAATGCACTAATTAGGGTAAAGTATAGCTGCTGTAACAGAGAACCAACAATCTAGTGACTCAAATAACAAAGAAGTTTATTTACTGCTCATCTAGCAATCCTGGTATGAGTAGTCATTGCCTGATGAATAGCATTGCTCTGCGTGGCCATTCGGTGAGAGGTTCCTTCTATCTTGTTGCCCTGCTATCACATAGGACACTGCCATCATTTACTTTGCAGAAGCTGGCTTGTCACCTGGAAAAGGGACAGAGAACATGGAGCATCATAAAGCTCAGACCTGGAAGTGGCACATAGAACTTCCATTCACAAACCACTAGTGAGCTTAAAAACACCAGGATGCCTAAGTGAAAAGGAGGCTGGGGAATGTAGCCTAGCAGAATAGCCATATCCAACCATAACTCTATTATTACTGCTGTTGAAGAAGGCGAGAACAGGGTTGGTGACTAACTAGCAGTCTCTGCCATGGGAACGTATACGGAACTTTGAAAATGGAGCCAATTACTACTTTTCATGGCTTCACTAATTGACCAGAGCTACTACTGTGCTGTGGAATATCAGTGTTTCCTTTGATGTGCTGTTCCTAGCCTCTCTACAAGCTTATATCTAGTATCCCAGGTAAACCTGAGAGTTATCCTGGGCAATGTGGATGCTGCTATTCCCTTTTCTTAATTTTAGGGTTCTCCTCCTGTATCCTGTACAGGTCATGAGAAAAGACTTGTTGAGTCCTATCCTACTGTTAATAAATGTGTTGTTGATTGGAAAATGTTGGCAGAAGTGCCAGTATGAATAGTCTTCTAGTTGCCTTTCTGACAGTTGTGACATAATGAATCTCAAGTGTGACTATTGTCATATAATTAGAGGCTCTGAACATTAAGAACATTTTCTTAAGGATCATCCAGGCAGAAAATGAGTTCACAGGTTTTTAACATTTTTACTAATGGTCCCCAAGGCTCCACCTGTCCCTGCACTCTATTATATACTGCCTCTTTATTGGATTTCTCCCCCACTGCAACGTGCATGTGTGTGTGTCTGTGTGTGTGTGTGTTTGTGTGTGTGTGTGTGAGAGAGAGAGAGAGAGAAGAGAGAGGAAAGATTGACAATGTATTTCAGAATTCTTAAGGTTTGTTCCTCATTATTCTGTGATGTGCAGTACTATTCATAACAGAAAGGTCTGATAATTAGCTGCCTTGGGATGTTCTAAAGGTGAAGTCACTCTCCTGCCATGCATCATGCAAGAGAGATTAGTGATGTAGACTGGAGGTTGGGATGTGACAGAGACTGTTAAGGACAAAAGCAGATTGATAACAGTGAGAGCTGCTGCTTGGATAGGTTCATGGATTTAGAGAGTGACCTCCCCACCATGGGAACGGGATCCCTATGAAACTGTGGCATGAACTACAATGAAATGAAATTACCTCAGAGAAAAATCTGAAGGCACATTTGAGGACTGGGACATTGCTTAGGAAGCTGATTACCAAAGACAAAAACATTCATGTGTATAGTGGGAGAATGGGAGATAGGTTACTTTTTAAATAGCTAGTTGGCATTGTCATTGAAGTTTGCCTTACTGGAAAAATTATACAGCTTTTCAGTTTTATATACATGCACATGCACACACACACACATACACACACACACACACAATATATATATATGTATTCTGGGGAAGAGGTGTTTTATTTTCCTTTTGTATCATGATTTAATAGACCCTTATATTCTCTAAGAGATCTGGGCTTTCAGCCACGTTCCCACAGGATTCTGGAATTTTTCCCTCTACCCTCAGCCTGCCCCATCACCCAAGTATGATTTTTGTGATTCTTGTGTTTCTCTAGAGTCTCACCAACTGTATTTCTATAGCTTGGTCAATGTTCCATCTTGGATTTCATGTTTTGCCACTTGTGATGGCAATTTATAATAAAACCAAGATATGACCTGTTTTGTGTCCAGCAATGAAACAAGTTGGAATCTGCCTGTGATGTGCAATGTGCCTTCAATGAAGGGGCAGCTGTGATGTGAATGGATCTTGGGGGAGAGAAAAGACCTTAATTTCTCTTCTCTTTTCCCATGGATATAAAACTTTGTTATGGTAAACTAAACCTCTGATATCATATGCAACCGCTGGCATTCTAGATTGTTTTAATGGCCACTCCTTATTGCTTCATGCTAAGCATTACCATCTGTTTCTTTCTTAATTATAAATGCAGCAGGAATTCACAATTACATCAGTAACGGTGGAAATAAAATGGAGTTAGAGGTTTTCTACTTAACACAAGGCAGCCTTCCTCTGATACTTTTCTTCTGTTGCAGGTATTGGTCAGAGAGGAGACTTTTTCAGCGGTTTTCTTTTCCCTCTCTTCAATATACTTACCATGAGAATGTCATGCTATCAATTCAGCAATTTCCTTTTAGTGAGAGGGAGAGCTGTGTTTATTTTCTGTCCATGGAGCTGGGGATGTGTGGGCAGCTCTTTCTCACAGTATTGGAAACCAGTGATGTGATTGTCCTGCTGTTATTGGCCTCTGTTTTTGTGAAAAGAGATGAGTTATAATAGCCCAATGACATGAGTCATGTCATCCCTCAGAGGAAAGCTGGGAGTGGACATCTAAGAAACTCTGGTAGCCAGCCTGCCTGTCTGTGAATATATGGGAACATTTCTAGAGGGAGGTAATATAAAAGCTGAAGACATATTTAACCCAGATTACTCAGGCTTTTATTTTTCATTAAGTGGAAAAACTAATCAAATTTCAGACTCAGGGAATTTTAGTGTTAAAAGAAACCCTTATGAATCACCTTGATCAAAGCCATAGTGACTATTCTTTCCTTTGTGTGGTGCTTGACCAGGCTGAGCATGGGATTTGGAGTCAGTAGAACAGGTTTGAATCTGAAGTCACCGCCGTGGACTTTGAGTCCTCTTCATTGAGTTTTTAGTGTCAGTTCTCTTCATCCATGACAGAGACATGATGCTTCTTATGAAGCCCATGTTTGGGTTAAATGAGAGAGAACAAGTAAATCCTAGCCATTGTGTGGCCGACCTGTGGGGTTTTATTTTCCCCTTCTTTCCATTCACATGTATGACAGATGAAGAAATATTGGTCCAGAGAGGTTAAATGTGTTGCCCAAGATGATACATCTAGTTCAGGATGGACCTGAAATAGAAGTAATGTTTTAAGACTCTATTTCAAGGCTTTTGCTTACTATGTCATATCTAGACCCTTCGCTACCTTTCTCCATCCTTGTCACCATTGTACTATTGCATAATAAATAACCACAATGATTATCATGTGTATGATACTTTTTAAATTTGTAGCATACCTTTTAAAATATATATTCCCATTTAACGTGAAGTAGTGAAGTAGTATTATAATTTCATCCTTCCTCTTATTTTAAGTTGGAAATTCTGAAAGGTCAAGTATCTTGTGGAAGTCACACAGAAGGCTGAGTCAGGACTTGAACCCAGGTTTTTGAGGCTTTCCATGTATGGGCTTCACTCTATACTAGGTGGACTCTTACTGTTATACCGGTACATGTAGGAGAGGACTGAAAGATGAAGTAAAAAGAAATCAATATTATTATCTATAATTTAATAGTTGTAGTTAGGACACTTTATGATGTGGATACTATAAGACCAAAACCATTTTCTTGAATTATATTAGTATTTTAGCAATCCATGTGCTTTTAACCCACCAGAAGGTTCCCCTGGGTAAGTAAAGAGGTGGAGCGGGAGACAGCAGGTTTGCACCAAAAGTAGTTATAAAACAAAACAAAACAAAACAAAACTAAGACATCAACTACAAGAGGCCCTTGCTCCAAAATGCAAATGACTCATTTGCTACCTCAAAAATTCACCTCATCAATGAAGGGATCATTTGATCAGTTGTTCCTGCCAAGTTTATGTTTAGTTCAAGAAGGGTCAGGTTGGTGCACGTTCTCACAGAGGGGTCTGAGAGCACAGTGGCAGGTGTGAAAACAGTCTTTGGGCCTTGCACTTGCCTTTTCATGCCAATGCCCTCATCCAAATGAGGAGTCCCCTTTGCACTTTCCCAGCTTCTAGGCCATATGTTATGTCTGTCTCTTACAGGGTGATTCAATGATTCCTGGTGATAATGACATCACAGTGAGTTTTACTTACATCCTGTTTCTCTTGTATAATGCCCATGCTCCTCCTGTCATGCTGTCCTGAGCCATCAGGGCCCACTCTATAATAAGCCAGCTTCCTGAAAATCAGGCCTTCCTGGCAACAAAACTAAATCTTTTAATCTCAGAAACCCTACTACTGACCATGTATAGAAAACCATGCAAATTTAAAGAATGTAAATATTGACATTCTGAGGCTTTCCCATGTAACCTGATTTAGTCTGATTTGCCTATTATTTCTGCCATTTCTGTGGGCATTTTACTGAAGCCAGGTTTTATACAGCAGCCCAGGAGCAGCATCATTCATAAGGTAAGGGCACAGGCTATAGCATCGGCCAGACCTTTGGTTGAGTTCTGACTGTGCAGCTTGACTGTGTGATGTCATGTAAGTTCTCAGAGCCTCACTCTCCCCATCTGTAAAGTGACGATAATGGTGCCCACCCACTAGCTGGTGCTGTGAGGATCAGATGAGCTACTGCATGCAAAGTGCTTAATTATAGGACAATGTTTTGCCCTTCTCACCCCCCCAGAACCAGATGAATGATTCATTTGTGATATTTTTCTCTCATTAGGAAGCTTTAGCTGGACAAAGGTCATTCAGGATTCTTTTAACACATGAAATGCATTTGTTTTATTGAAAGAGATTAGAAATATTATTTTGAAAGTTTTATACCTTACTTTAGAAGTCAAGTCTTATATCATTAGTAGGTTTTCACTTCAGGTTACTTTCATGTTTTATCCTTTCACTGCAAGCAAGGTGGTGAGAAAGGCATTCTTTCTATTGTCTTGCATGCAAACGTGAAAATATCCTCTATGTGCCAAATACAACTTTGTGAGCATATTGTTTGTTTTAATCTAGCCTTTTAATGTCAGAAAAAAGTCTCAAAATTCTAGTATAATAATAATGATTAAAATGCTTATTAAAGAGCACATTTAAAGATAAGGCTATTTTGAGGACTCAGGGGCATATAAACAGGTTATTATTTTTTCATAAATGTATTAAATCAGACATGTGCTAACCAAATGTGTGACCTTATATAGGTTTTTTCCAGAGTTTTACAGAAATAACACTAAAATAAAGGAATGTGAATTCCTTTGCCAGTTCTTTGAAGGAAATGGTAGAATCTGACCTACCTCGAAGGAGTATTAAGAGAAATAACCCAGTTATATTGCTGCAGGCTTAGAATCTTTAAATAGTCTCAGAGATCAAATCTCCCTCAGCTACATAGAATGATTCCATATGCTCTCTTCTGAAACTTCCTCTCTTTATCTCTAAACGGGGCCATTTTGAGCCACACATGAGGAGGCGCAGTGGAAGAAAAATGTTCTGCTGAGCGGAAGCCATGCCACATGCCGACATCTCCTCCGATAATGACATCCTCACTCTGGAAAGGCCAGGACCAACTGTGTTATCCTCTTTCTCCTGCTCTTCTCCTCCCACCACACACATACACGAGCACCTGTCAACCAACATCCTCATACCCCTTCTTCTCTTAGAAAGGAGCGGCTTCAAACATAATATTCTAGGGGGAAAGGCCCCATGACTCTCTGATAAGAAGAGGAATCTGTATTAAATCCTTTAATCCTACTAAACATGCAAAAGCATTGAGCAAGCAATCAGGCAACCATGTATATAGCTGCAGATGTCCCGTACGTATGGACCATTGTCCACGCTGCTGGTGGGGCTGGCAGCATTTTAAAAACTGGTTATAACACATATGGTCCTTTGCTTTTTGCTCTGGCATCTGAAGTCTTGCTAATCCAAACACATCATCGTTGCGGTACTCCCAGCACAGTAAATACCTATCTGCTCTCAAGTTATGAATGCCCTGTGCTTCCCTGGCTCAAGGTTGTGGGTAAATTAGTTCTTAAATGAAAGTGAGGGACAGGGAGCTTTGCAAAGAGAAGCAGCATGTTAGGTGTAGGAGGAGGAAATTAAATGGATTGGACTCTCCTCTGTCTTTTCAGTGTTTTGGCCCTCCACCCGTTATAAGCTTTCAAACTTTATTGGATAATAGTTTCTAATTCCTCTTCTAGCCAAGGCTCCAAGGTATGATTTCAGGATGGAGAATAAATTCTTTCTATTTCCCATCTCTCAGAAAAATTGCTCATCAACTAAAGTTTTCAAAGAGTTAATTTATGGGAAGCTGTTTTGGTTGTCTAGCTATTTATATTATCATCATTATTCAGTCTAAAGTCTTGCCTATTGCTGAAAACGTTACACAAAACAAGATATTGTGGTCATTTATTTCTTAGCCATTGCTTTGCTGTTTACACACCCACTAATTACCTTGAACACCACAGAAAAGAAATTGCAAAATAATATTTCCTAAACACACTTTGGGTTTACAAAGTGATTATAAATGGCTTTTAAAGAAAGTAATTCCTGTTCTTTTCATTGTGTTCAAGCTTCTCTACTTAATTTTGCTGTGTGTGTTGGAGGATTTTGGTGGTAAGTTGAGATATGTAGACAAAACAAATTTTGTCATTTTTCAGTAGACAAAATTATATTAGTGGTAGAGATACTGTCATTTTAAAATTATTCTGAAAAACATTTATTGAGTACTTTCAATATGTCATCAGACAACTTCACCTCTCTTTGGGTATGAATTTTTTGTTTGTGTTTTGCTTTGATTCGTTTTGTAAAAGGAGACAGCAACCCAAGGACTTTATGGCTATGAAATGGCAAGGGTGGTTACTACAACCTAAATATGAGAAAAAAACAGTTTTGATTCATTCCTTGAATGCCTCCATCACAGAGCAGTTTTTAGCAATGGAAGTAAGATTGTGAAAGGAAAAGAACAGGGCCCTTTACAGAGCTCCAGGAATCCTTTTGTGGTACTTTCAGCAAGTATTGATGGTAGGAAATTAATAGATATAATAAACACTGTGAGGTTGGCTGGCATTTTATCTATCCCTTGAACAGGTTTAGGAAATATAATTGACTTGTGTCCACAAATCTGAAATACAAATTTTTTTGTGTGTAGTAGTAATTTTCCCTGCAGTTTTGGCATTCTTTTTCCATTATGTCTCAGTTTCCAGTGAGGGGAATACACCCTTGGTCCTACTTTGTCATTTTGGGACGATTTATTTTAAAATTATAGTAAGGGACTTTGGTCAGAATTCCACTAGACTAATTTCAAACCCAGTCTGCTGACTCCAACTCGCCATAATTGTCCCCACCTCCAGCACACCGAACAGGAAGTGGCATACTCAGATGCCAGGAACAAGGCGATTGCTCAGATGGAATAACACTTGGCAGTTTGGAAAAATTTGTTGATGTAAGCTGAAATTGTAGGTTAGAGACTGACTTGTGGGATACATTTCTGCCAATTATGGTCCATTGTACAGTCAAAAATGGGAAAAATTACTTACTGCAGCTGGCTTTTTGGCGTTGAAATCACTGATGGAATAATCAGAGGGAAATCTTCTAAGTTATCATAAAAGATGGATTGTGACACAGGATGTCAGTTTCCAGGGTTATCCGTTTTACCTGCCTCACATGACTGGAAAGCTTTTTGTTTAAGAAAAGAACCAAACAGCCAGAGAACTGTTGAGCAGTCCTTGACACTGACTTGCCCAGTGATAACTGATGCCTGCAACTACCCTTCCTGTCCTGCTACTTGGGGGGCCAATGTTTTTAAGAGTTGGGGCTTTGGGAAGATTTTTTTCGGTGCCTCTCCTGTGTTCAAAGCTCCTGAAGCATCTGTAACTTCCTATTCCAGGAGTGTACACATTCTGTAACTAGAAGCCTACAGCTGAAATTGCTGAACACCAAAATAACTACAGTTGATCACTGGAGACATGCCTAAGACTGAACATAATTTTTCATTTTCATTCATGGATTTGTACATATTCTTAAAAAAATTCACTCTGAAAATAATATTTGCATAAAAGGAAATAAGAGAAAACATACTACCCATCCATGTAGACCAAATGAGCTACATCTCTTTATTGATGAATTTTAAGTCATTTGGGTTTTTCCATACGTATTTCTCATTGAATGCTCCTTTTCCAGAAGACCTCACAGGTGTCTGACTGTGTCCTCCATCACAGTCCTCCCAGTATTGAGGACAGATCTTAGGATTCCTCTCTTGAGGGTCACGCATCCCTACTTTGTAATTCGCCTCCTCTGTCCTCTATTTCAGGATGCTCGGCTCTGAATGCACTGCTTGCCTCAACCTTCCCTTTGGATTGAAAGTTCCTTAAAGGAACTTAGGCAGCTGATGTTTCAGCACCCCCAGAATCTGCCTTCTCTTTTTCTGGAAATAGTACCTTAATTGCTCAAGAGAACCTACTCTCCCACTTTGCATATAGGCCAAGTGGCATCCCAATTAAGATTTTCTTCTCTTTTCTGCCTGGAGGTGATCACATGATTCAGTTGAGGCTATCCAGACTATCTCTGCTCCTAGAATTTGAGCTTTGAGTAGAATCCCTGTAAGAATGGATAAAAGAGAGATCTGATTCCTCTTAGGAGAGTTTTCTGAAGAGAAGGCAGGATATCCTACTGCTTGCCTTTGACTTGCCTACTTTCCTTCCTTTATGAGGTGCACTTAAGCAGCTTCACTTTAGAGTATGCGAGTTGACTCATATCTTACCAATACATCTTTTAATTTTGTCCCTATTGGCCCAGATTGGTTGGTGTTTGCTGACAAAGCATCCTAATACAGCCTCCATCTTCCAGTTCCTATTTATGTGTCATGATGATCTGAAGCGTTTTGAAAGAATAGTGAAGGTTATTGCATAAGATTCGGAAAGTTCCAGTTTTCAATGGGATCATAGATATGAATTAAACCAAATAATATTCTTTATTATACAAATTTATTTCTTCTCAGAGTTTTAGAAACATATGAGTTTAAAATGGGTTCGAGCAGGAAATAACTAGAAATTCATGATCATTATCTTTTAAAAATGATTTTTAAAAAACTTTAGAATAGTTTTAAATTTACTGAATTTAAATAGTACAGAGTCTCCATATATCCCACACCCAGTTCTCCCACTATTAACATTTTACCTCAGTATGGTAGATTTGTCACAATTAATCAACAAATATTGAATATTTTTAACTGAAGTCCATAGCTTATTTAGATTCCTCTGGTTTTCCCTAATGTCCTTTTCCTGTTCCAGGATCTTATCCAGAGTACCACACTACATTTGAAGTCACATCCTGTAGGCCCCTTTTGGTGGGATAGCTTCTCAGACTTTTCTTGTTTTTGATAGCCTTTACAATTTGGAAGAGCATGGTCAGATATTTTGTACCATGCTTCCAATTGAGATTTATCTGATGTTTTTCAAAAGTTTAGACTGGGGTGACGTGTTTTAGAGAGGAAGACCACAGAAGTAAATTGCCATTCTCATCATCACATCAAGGGTGCAAACTATCAAAATGCTTATTGCTGTTGATGGTAACTTTGATCACCTGGCTGAGGTAGTGTTGATCAGGGTTCTCTTTCTTTCTTTTCTCCTTTTACACATTGCACTCTTTGGAAGGAAGTCACTACACTATGCGTAGCCCACACTAAAGAGTTGTAAGGTGAGAGACAGACAGGTACAAAGAAAGAGGCAGTTATTAATTCCAGGATTTTAAAAAACAAGATGGCATTATACTCCACCTTCTTAAGTGTGTAGTTTGTGTACATATTATTCATAATTCGTCTACACAGGAGATTTATCTATTTTCCTTCTTTATTTTATAGCTTATTTGTATTACTGTGGATGCATGAATACTTATTCTATAAGTACTGGTTATAATCTAGTACTAGTTTATTTATTATGTTGCTCATGTTGTTACAGCCTTGGCCATTGGGAGCTCTTTCAGTGGCTCTTGTGTCCCTTTGGCATAGTCCCATTGTTGTGGGGTTTTTTGATTTTTGGTCTTTTTTTTAGCCCTTCTTTACTTTCTGGCAATACAAAATGCTCTCAGCTTATCTCTCATACTTCCTGCTCCGGTGCTAGAATCAGCCATTTCTCCAAGGAACCCTGGTTCTTTTTAGTGGAGAATGGCATTAAAAATACAGACCTGGTGTTAGTTATGCTCATTACGTCTAGAGTGTCATTGCTTCTAGGTCTTCTCAGCTGAAAGAGCAAGAAGATGTATGCGTGTATACTAACCTATCTGTATACACATATCTATAAATATTTTTCTGTGTAATCATTTGTACCTATTAAGATAAACATGAACGCATACTAATATCTCCAACTCTAATCTTTCAACACATTCTAACTTTGTCCTCTTGCTTTTCTGTAAGCTCAGATCCCAACAGTGAAAAACCTGGTTCCCTTCACCCACCATTCATTGTCCAGTTCCAGCATAGATGTATTGTTTCAGAATTGTTAACTCATACTCCTGTGGAGAACAGCTTTATCAACTAGAGTACAGTGCTTACAGTGCAGTTACTGTTACCTTTAGCCTTATAGAGTATACTCTTAGTGCACCTTATTCCAACCCCCTGCAGTGACATTGTTTCATACTATTCTCTTTAAAATTATGTTTTAAGTTTATCCAGGGGATAATGCATAGCTAAAGATGACAATTCGTGCTGACAGGCTTACAATAAAAACTAGCAGCCCCTTTCTCTCAGTCCTTCTCCACCCTTACCTGTTCCCCAAGAGCAACACTATCAACTCTGGTAGCTGTTCATGTCAATTTGTCTAAAATCTAAATAATGTATTCTACAGCTTGAGATATCAATTTTAAACATTATACAATGATTTCCTATTATTGTGGATATGGATTTAGCTTTATTGCACCTCCTTTCCCTGATCCATTTCTTTGCAACATAGTTATTTCACATTTTTTGTTAAATTGACATTTAGTGTTTACATTGCTTTCCTATTTATTTTTTTAAATCCTGGGACCAATAATTGACTCTTTATTTGTACCCATTTCTCACCCTATAAGACTTTTCCCCACATGATCAAACTTACCAGATGGTATCCAGTTTCTTCTTGCCCCTGATTCTTACTTCCCAGGACCCTCTGTTTACTCAGGCTACTTCATTGGCTGTATTTATGCATAGCTAGGAATTGGGCTGCTGGTGTCTGGAAACTGAATGGGGAAGGAGACCGGGGGGTCTGTGGGGGCGGCTCTCATTGTCTTCTATGTAGGCTTTCACTTCACCTCCTTGTTCTTAGATTGGTGTCTCACCTCATCTCACCTTCCACTGTGCCCAGGTCACTAAGTCCCAAGCCTTTCTGAGTCACTTACTGTGAGACTTATACTATCTCCTGACATTGGAAGGATGTGGGTTGCAGTTGTCTCTTTGGACATGAAGGACTTAGAGACCTAAGGGTGTATAAGGTTTTCATACATGCTTTCTAAAAAACTTTCTGCTTTCAACCCTATGACTTACTCTGCTTTAGTGGTACCTGGTACCTCTAATTCCTGCACCTTCCTTAGGTTCTTTGCAGTAATACATTTGTTTCTCTTAGGTATACCCTAAGATTACCCCATGGGTATATAAGTTACTCTGGCTTTACTGTGCTGTCAGTAAGAATTCCTATATCTGCTTGACATCTTCACTTTGTGTGGTTCAGTGTTACAGATGTCTTTCATGTTTTTTGTGCTGTTGGTTGTTGTGAGAGGTGACTGTGGAGAGAAGAGGTGTGCCAACTTAAACCTGAAGTCCCGTACCTAGTCTACACTTCTATGACCACACTAAACTCAGCTCATGTTACCTCTTTGGAGAAGGTACTCCTGAATCTTCCAAAGTCAGTTTCTTTGTCCTTGGCTTCCACAGCATTCAGTCTGTGGCACAGGCCACACTCTTGTCATTTTCCTCACTAAACAATAAACCCATCTAGGGCAGGGATCATATCTAACTCACTAACGCATGTGTACTGTGAACTCTGTGCTGGCTGACTCTACTATATGTCCTCAGTATGTGCTTACTGAAATCTAAGAATTTACTACTAATTTAGTTTACTAATTGTAAACTAAAACCTCTGAGATATATTATGTTGCTCAAGTACCATCTGAGAAGTTAAGTGTCAATGTTGGACTGAAACTAGAATTTCACATTTTAAAGTATTAACCCGGTTTTATGTCCCATAGCTATGCGGCCCCTAAAAGTGTTCTTGTGTGACCTAGAAAAGATTGGAGGAAATTGAGGATACTTCAATTTGGGAGGTTCCCCAAACAACTTGATTTTTCTAATTAGATAGAGACATCTTTCATGTTTAAAATTTTATTTCTGTGCAGATTTGCTGTGACTTTGGTGTGGCCTAATCTTTAGAAGTAGTCACTTTAGCAGTGAAATTTAACTTAGAAGTCCAGTTAGGGTTAAGATAAAAAGGTAACAAACGAGAATATATACTCTGGAGTTATACAGATCTGAGTTTGAACTTTAGCTCCTTCACTTACCAAATCGATAAGTCATTAACTTCTTTCAGCCTCAATCCATCTACATTAAAATTGGGATAATAACAATACAAACATTATTGGTCTGTATGAAGATTAAACAATATAATGTATGTAATACAGCATAATGCCTGGTATGTGGTAAGCTTTCAATAAATGTTACCTTCATTTGTTATTATATATGACAGTTAATATAATGCTGAGCTAATATTTGATGATTGTCTGAAATAACTTGAAAAAGTTTAGTGCAAAAATTGGGGGATGGAGGGGTTGGGAACTGGGCATCGAAAATTCAGCAGTCTAAGGAAGCAGTGGTACTTTCTTCACTGAGCCCTATTAAATTGAAAGATTGTGTTCTAGCACCAAGGAAGAGTAGCTATACGAATCATTTCTTATGATCTAAAGTCCATTAGCTACTCCATTTAGCTGTTAATGTTGTGAGGCCATTGGTGGAAATAAATGTGTTATTTGGTAATGGACTTGTTTTCTTAACAATTATAATATATTGTTCTTTCCAAATGCTATAATTTAATTCTGCCATTCTGCTAATTAGTCAGCCGATCAGCCTTCAGCATTGTTTCAATATCCCACCCACCACGTTTTTATATTAAAGCTTGTACTTAATTGGTGTTGTGGGCTGAATTCTGTTCACCCCAAATTCACATATACCCTAACCCCTAGTACCTCAGAAGGTGATCATATTTAGAGATAGTTCATCTTGAAAAGATTAAAATTAGGCCATTAAGCTATTAGGGTGGGGTCTGCTTCAGTGTGACTTATCAGAAGAAGAAATTTGGACACACAAAGGGACACTAGGGGCATGCAGAGAGAGACCACCTTGTGAAAAGACAGAGAACAGGGGGCCATCTGCAAGCCACAGAGAGAGACCTCAGAAGAAACCAACCCTGCCAACGCTTTGATCTTCAACTTGAAGCCTCCAAACTGTGAGAAATACATTTCTGTTGTTTAAGCCAGCCTGTCTGTGGGATTTTGTTACAGCAGCTAAGCAAACTAATAAAGTTGGCATTGAGGAGCAAAATTTAGACTGGAATTTCTGATTTATTTTATTCTGTATGGCTTATAAAGCACTTATCACACACGCCATTTGAACTTCACCCAATCCTATAAAGTAAGTGTTATTATTAACTCCCGTTTTACAGATGAAGCCATTGAGGCTCCGAGAGTCTATACAAACACATAGCTGATCAGGGGGCAAGTGGAAATTGAACCCAGGCTACTTGATTTCAATCCCCCTTTCTTTTTATGTTTCTCATTTCTCTCTCCCTTTACTGTGAGTGTAGAACATGCACCTGTTCTTTTCTACTGCAACTCATCCATTTGTGCAACTGACAGGTTACCACTGGTGACTGTGGATTGCTGCCTAATACTGAGCTGAAGAAAACAACAAATTTGCCAGTCTGAAAAGAGAGCATTTTTATTTATTGCTCAGCTTCTAGAACCTAATGCCTTTCAATTTTCTGTCATTGTTCCACTGAAAGTGAAAAATGGAATGTTGATATACCTCTTGTTTCTTTCTGTTTTTATGCCACTCCATGTGGTTAGATCACCTTTTAGGTATTCATTCATTCCACAAATATATACTGAGCACCTGTTTTGAGCCCCGTATTTGGATGTCATGTTTTTGAGGCAGGAGTTAATGTGCTCAGCAGGAAGAGATGCGGCTGCACAGAAAACTGCTGCTTCATGAGCCAGGGAGGTCTTCCCGTGATACTATATTGCAGCTTGTTTGCTGTAATGAAAATACAGTACACCTTTCCCACACTCCCTAATTAAGCTTTCAGTGTTCTTCTTCCTTCTGTGAAAAATGTTTATAGAAATTCTAAGATGTGTGTCCCAAAATAATATAGTAAACAACCTAATATTACTGGTTTTACATAATCTTAGTGCACTCTCTTATTCATAATTAAAGTTATAACTGTGACTATGTGGAGGAGAAAGTGAATAGATGAGGTGGGGGAACATTTTAGTAATAACTTTGATTTTGGATGTCTGCTCTATTATTTTTAGATTATAATTTAAATAAGTTCATGTGTATTACATTATTTCACCAAAAATGTTACTTTAAGATATGGAGAATGTTCCATTTTCCCCCAAGAGTAGCAATAATTTTTTAAATTATCCTTTAAATTGGATTAAATTGCTTAATTCCAGAGACCTGTGTTGTTCTTGTGTGATGATAAAGAGTATGCAGCTTTAAGTTACTGACCGTCTAACTAAAAAGATGTTTCCAAAGTATGACCAGCATTGGAATTGGTTCAGACCCGTATTTATAAACAGTAACTATGACAACCCATTCCTCCCAACCATGCTCAACCCCTCATACTTTCCCAACTGTCTGTTTTGCAAGATGGCATAAGTAGAGGGTTTGGAAAAAAGAAAAAAAAATCTTTGGATGATAAACGCTTTTTGCAAACAGAGCCTATAAAGCTGTTTGTTCAGCAGCATGTGATTCGGACAGTGGGAGTTCATCAGACAGCAAGGATTAACCCCCTAATTTGTTTCTCTCTTTTGGAAGAGGACAGACTGCTGTGAATTCCATGTACTCAGCCTGAGCTGCCAAACATGATTGAAAACTATTTGACTGACTGGTGGCCAAAACGTAAGGCAGGGACCATTCATCATTTTCCTGCTCTTCACAACCCCATATAATAAGTTTTGTTTTGTTTAAAAGAAGTAAATATACATTACAGTTTTCAAACCAATGTCTCCCACAACCTAAAAGCATTTCAATATTGTACCCTTTTCCAATAGAATGGAATGATGCTATGTATCTGTAGCAATTTTAACCAAATTCCTTCTAGTTACCTCCATTTCCAATGCAGAAACTCCGCTCAAGTGAATACATACACAAGTTATAATATACTTGATGAGCCAGTTTCTTTAGTATGAGTACATACATGATTGGTTTTGATTTGACCACGGTGGTGTGCAGTGGGCTTCCCGTGTCCACAGCTGTGTCAGAATAGTCCTCTGGGGCTTGATTGGGTGGCATAGCCCATAAGATCAGCTGACTTTTAAAATAAAAGTAATAGGAGGACTGTGCAATGGAGACAACTCCTCAACATTGACCCATCCCCTCAGTCCAATTCCATATGTTCCATTGGGAATTAATTTCCTGCAGGCTTAGAAGAATTGTAGGAGCTGCCTCTGCCAGAAAAGCCTCATCTTCCCTTGAGTCAGGAGTCAGTAGAAGATAGTAGGCTACAAACCATTTGACTATACCTCTATGATCTCTTGCCACTGGATGTAGAAAAGGAGTATAAAGAAACAGTATAAAATATGACATTGAATTGTCAGTGGATAGATAGTTAAACATATAGTCTGGGTATTTAAAGACAGTGCCTTTTAAAAATGTGTTCAACCCCCATTAGCGGATGAAATGCCTCCTTTCCATTCCTACACTGGCATATCTTTCACCAGAAGCCTTTAACCAGATTCTAGAACCCGTCCATTGGGAATAATTTAGTCACCTTCTTCAACTTCTTTTTCTCTTTTTTCCCTCTGAAATGTCATTTTTTCCCATGGCTCCAGTCTCAATTCTCCTCTTATTTTATCCATTGTCCCCAATAACACCCTCTTCTTTGTCCATCTAGTCATCCATCAGTCCACCTATCTATTCATCCAATCAACTATTATTGAGCCCCAATTACATGCATGTGAAGCATATTCTCAAAGCAGCATTTCCCTGGCCAAGCTAGGATGATAATGAGAGATAGGATGCTCTGTTTCAGTTTGGTTATTCAAAGCAGACCCTATAATAAGGAATTGGGAGTAAGTAGTTTATTTGATATGTGATTCCAGGAAGCAACAGTGAGGTAAAGAAGGAGGGGAAAGGGGGAAAAAACAACAAAATAATGAAAGGTGCGTTAAGATGTGGGAAACTGCTTATAGGTAACTGGCTTTAGTCCTGCTGAGGGTTTTTTGAGAAACTTTGTAGAACATGCCTCAGAATTGTCCCACTGAAAGATGGGAAAGCTGAGATGTTTATTCATTTACTTCAGTCCTCACTAACTAAGAGTTATCTTGGGGGCATTAAATCTCTGGCATTTTCAGGATGCCCTCCCAGTCGGCTTTGCAAGCCTTAGTACTGGAGAGAGCCTTCAGGCAGAAAAGTGGAAGGCAAGGGCATGCATAGTTTCTGTTCACCTAGGCTGCAGGTGAACTCAATGGTGGACGCAGAGTTTTTGGTTGGGGGTGGGGGTGGGGGTGGGGGCGGTGGCAGTGATTCCATAGCATCTGCTTCAACCTCTGTGTGACCACCCCCAAATATCTTAAATGGAAGTATGTCAGAGTTTTTCATTTTCTGGTAAAGAGTACCAGGTTGGGCATTTACTCTATTCAATGTGCAGAAACACAGCACTGTGTTTAGAATTGGACTTACTCATTTCCTGAATATATATATAGCTTCTCTTTCTCTACAACCTCTTTTCAGCAGATTTATGCAGACAAGAAAATATTGTAACCCAAAGCGCCACTGTAAATTTCACTGTGCTGACATTAATCATGCCCATTTGATTTATTATCTATCATTTGAAAAGAATATTTTGCAACTCTTGTGCATTGATTTTTTTTTTTTTTTTTTTTTTTTTTTTACCAAGAATGATTACATCCATGCAGCATAACTCTTCTAATGGCTAATGCAGTTTGCTTTATCACCCATTCACTCCTTAATTGTGGTGTTTTCGAAAGCAGACACTATACCTGGAAAGTTGGGAGAGAAATATTTGATTCACCCATCTTTCAGAGAAAAGGAGATGGATTTAAACCAGTCTAGATACTGTAACTGATTGTTGAGTACTTGGCTTGGTGGGCTTAATTTACCGGCTACCATTGAATTAATTGAAAAATAAACTTCTGTGGATATTAATACTTTCAAATGTCAAAGTTTAAATGTCATCTACTTTGGATCCATTAAAAATATTTTCACTAACCCTTTATAATTTAATTGACTTTTTAATTTTTTGTTCTGTTTTGTTTTAACAAGCAATCTACCCTTTTGTGTAACCCCTTCTGCTGTACATATCACTGGGCTGGGGCCAAAAGTAACTGTGAGTGACTAATATCTGGGAAATCTTTATTGAATGAGTGAAAGAAATCCACTTGGGATTTATACCCAAGAACAAATGCTCTTAAGTTGTAATAAAATTTAGTAAAGTATCCTTCTTTTGAGATTCATATGTAGATGCTTTCTATGTGTTTATCAAACACATATCAGGTTATGACATTAGTGCCTCTCTTTTCTCTCCATTTATCCAAATCTGTCATTTAAGGCCTTGGCATAATTTCTCCTTCTTTAATGAAGCTGCTTCAGTTTCTTCCAGTTCAGTGCCTCATATACTTGGCTGCAGTTGGGGAGCTGTAAAAAAATCCTTTTGACTAGGCTACACCCTAGAACCCTAGAACCTAGATGATTTAAACCAGAGCCTTTGGGTGTGGAATTCAGGCCTCTCCTTTTTTTTTTTTTTTTTTTTTTTTTGAGACACAATCTCACTCCATCCCTCAGGCTGGAGTGCAGTGGTGTGATCTCGGCTCACTGCAACCTCCTGGGCTCAAGCAATTCTCCTGTCTCAGCCTCCTGAGTAGCTGGGATTACAGGGCCTGCCACCACACCCAGCTAATACTTGTATTTTTAGTAGAAACAGGGTTTTGCCAGTTTAGCCAGGCTGGTTTCAAACTCCTGACCTCAAGTGATGTGCCCGCCTTGGCTTCCCAAAGTGCTAGGATTTCAGGCATGAACCACTGTGCCCGGCAAGGCCTCTGTAATTTTTTTTTTTTTTTTTTTTTTTTGATGGAGTCTTGCTCTGTCACCTGACTGGAGTGCAGTAGCAGATCTCAGCTCACTGCAACCTCCGCCTCTCGGGTTCAAATGATTCCCCTGCTTCAGCCTCCTGAGTAGCTGGGACTACAGGTGTGCACCACCATGCCCAACTAACTTTTTGTATTTTAGTAGAGATGGGGTTTCACCATGTTAGCCAGGATGGTCTCGATCTCCTGACTTCGTGATCTGCCCACCTCGGCCTCCCAAAGTGCTGGTATTGAGGTGTGAGCCACCACGCCTGGCTGGCCTCCGCATTTTTAAAAGCTCAAGTGATTACGATGTGCAGCCAAGGTTGAGAACACCACTATACCTGGATGTGATTGCTGTCTTCTTTGAAAACCTAGGAAACCTGGATATTAGATGGCCACCTCTTCAAGACAGTTGTAATTGGCCTAGTATTCTGGCTTAAGTTACTCTGAAGATCAACTAGCCTAACCACCCTTCCAACTCCCAGATACCTCTGACAGCCTTCTGGTTGTCCAGTTCAAATACTTAACACTGACATGGAACTTATTCCCACTGCAGCCTTGCCCATGTTTGGGCAGCTCTGACCAGTCCAGATATAAGTCTGTCTCTTTGTAGCTTCAAGCTATTCTTTCTGTCTCTATCACTTTGGGGTGGGGCTGGGAGCGAGGGAATCTTTCTAACAAGTGTTTTAAATGTCCAAACAATCTGTTTGTTCAATAAATGTTTATGTAATGCCTCCTATGTATTAGACACTGGGCTACCTCATTGAAAAGCAATGTACAGATTCCTAGGAGGATTTGCAAGCCAGTCCTCCGTTCTTCTTCTTCTTCTTCCTCTTCTTCCTCTTCTTCCTCTTCTTCCTCTTCTTCTTCTTCTTCTTCTTCTTCTTCTTCTTCTTCTTCTTCTTCTTCTTCTTCT
This sequence comes from Chlorocebus sabaeus, assembly GCF_047675955.1. Taxonomy (NCBI): domain Eukaryota; kingdom Metazoa; phylum Chordata; class Mammalia; order Primates; family Cercopithecidae; genus Chlorocebus; species Chlorocebus sabaeus. The sequence goes on from NC_132911.1 coordinate 100,712,409, forward strand.
TCTTCTTCTTCTTCTCCTCCTTCTTCTTTCTTCTTTCTTCTTTCTTCCTTCTTCCTTCTTCTTTCTTCCTCTTCTTTTTATTGTACTTTAAGTTCTGGGGTACATGTGCAGAACGTCCAGGTTTGTTACATAGGTATACACATGCCATGGTGGTTCGCTGCACCCATCAACCCATCATCTACATTAGGTGTTTCTCCTAATGCTCTCCCTCCCCTAGCCCACAACCCCCTGAGAGGCCCCATTGTGTGATGTTCCCCTCCCTGTGTCCATGTGTTCTCATTGTTCAACTCCCACTAATGAGTGAGAACATGCATTCTGTTTGTTATTTTGTTATTAAGTTGCCACATTTCTGACATAAAAGAATATCTTTGGCTGCAATAATAAAAGAGCAAATGGGCTTAAGCTACAACATGAGAAATTTAGGTAGCAGAGCGATGATTATTAAACTTTGAGAACAGTTTTCTGATTAACGTTGTGAAATCTTTCCTTGATGCTTTAAATATGACATACTTTCATGTGACTCTATTTATATACTGCCTTGAGTGCAGAGGGCAATGCCCTGTGTTCCTTCTGAGAGTTCCTTCTGAGTCATTCGAAGTCTCTAGATGAGGTAGCCCTGAGGAAGCAAGAGTGAATGATTAAGATACTTCCTGATGATGTTTTTAGGGGAAAGATAAACAAGGTTGCTTCCCCTGCTGGCTGGTGTTCCCCATCGTGCATGCATCCAGATGAGGTCTCCAAGGAAAATCTTGGTCCAGCAATGCTTGGCTGTGCCAGTTCCCTGATGCTGAAGGCTTTGCTGGGAAACAAAGCACATTAAGGGTGGATCTAGGTCACTCTGGACTTCATACCTTTCCAAGGCAAGGAAAGGCCAAGCTCCAGGGGCTCCATTCACATTATTGTGCTCCTGAGGGTTTGTGCTCCTAGATTTCATCGATGTCATGGGAAATGATACCTCCCTCAGTCATTTAATGAGGTAGTCCTGGGCATATAGCACAGTGGAGATAGGCACCTTGTGAAACAATTGGTGCTGGAGAAGTGTTGAAAACTCTATGCTGTCTCATTGGAGGGAAGGTAAGGGGTCTCAGGGACTCTCTCCTAGGAATTAGAACATGGTTCCACTTACTCCAACCTAGAAACCCACTAGTGAGGAATTTTATACTCCAGGAACCAAGCTAAGTAAGATGTTTCCACCACCTTTTCTTGCCTGCTTAGATTTCAGATCCTTCTTTCTTTCTAATATACCCAGCCCTGAGATGACCTGGGTTCCTTCTAATCTCAGAGTGTGAAATTTTCTCTCTGGGATTTAATTCTGGTTTATTCCTCCACCTTGCCCTGCTTTATCTACTGTGGCATATGTGATGCCACAACGCAGTTGTGACCTCCCCAGTCGCATCAACATTAAAGCAGACACAAGCACTGAAAATATGCAGGGCCAGACCAGCAGGTCCCGTACAGCTGAAGTTCATCATGGTGTTTTACAACCAACCAATTACTCAATTCATTTTATGGGTTGACTGTGCCCATCTTTTACTCTCAAGAAGCATTTTCTAATATCATAAGACAGAGAGCGAGGGAAAAGTGCTCTTTTGGTTCCAAACCCTGGGGCATTTATGCACTAATAACCTTCCTCCTTTGTGCTTTTCCAAAGAATGTAAACCAAAGCAATTAAATTAAATGGAGTTAACATTGGCATGGTAGCATAAATCAAATGTCAGGAAATTCATTATTAAGGGGTTATCGTTCCTTTCTTATGAGCTATCTAGTATCTGCCTACTCCGAAGTAAGAATAAGCCAAAAATTTGGTCCTGATATAAAAGAGGAGACTGCATGAGAGAGAGACAGAGAGAGATGCTGACCTTGTGGTTAGCAGCAGATAGGCAGACTTGTGATTTGTGGGCGAAATATGTTTATCAGATGCTTGTCTCTTTGCCTCTTAATCAGGTTCTTCTTCCCATGGTATGCTAAGCAGGCAGACACAGTTAAGCAGTTTACCTCTGTACTCAACAGTTCCAGAACTGAAAGTAAACAGCCTTGTGTGTTTAGGCTGCAGCCACTGGGCTGTGCTCTGTAGAGCCGCCAGATTTCTCCACATCACTGATTTTCCCATTGAAAAGCAGAGGTTTCCTCTTCACTTTGTTCACAGACTGAAAGTTGCTTGCAGGATTGACTTCCGAAGTTCAGACCCTGATGAAGGAAAATTATACTCTGAGTCTGAGGGTGGCAAATCAGAAGAAACAATTTGTTTGGATTTGGGTCTGATTTCAATTTCAGGAGTCTGGGACCTGAAAGCTTTCTGCTGAGTCTGAACACAAACCCCAAACTTCTCAACTCAGGTTGCTTTTAAGGAATTGTAAATTATTTAAAACCTATATTTTTAAAAAATTATAATTTATTCCCAATGAGAGGATCCTCTCCCCAGCCAACCTCAATTTTGCACATGACTTTGTAATGAACTGTTAACAAGCATTTATATTAAGAGCTTGCTCAGGCTTTTGAATGATGGAAGATGATTCTGATTTACATGAGTGATAGTTTAAAATTCCAGGTGCTTTATTTCTGGTTATTGGGGTGGGACAGGGGAAGGACTAAAACTGCCTATGAAGACCCTTTCAAAGGCAAAGGAATAGAATGTATAACATTGCATTTTGTCAGCATAAGGAAGGTCTTATTTAAGACTCTGTGAACAGATGTGATCCATTGTATTGGTGAGGAGGAATGTTGGAAGATAAGATGTTCTGCTCTGTTTGAATATGTATTTTTAGCTGTGTCCTATTGTAAAGAAGTTATTGCCCATGATCTTTTGACTTGCTTTATCAGATTAAACAAAGATGCTCATCTTTCTAGGCTTTCTAATGTGCTTTCCTCAATGCAAGTCTCTCAGCTCCAATGCTGCATGCTGGAGTGTGATTCCCTCCTCCTGTTACTCCCATTTGGCTGAATTTCAGAAATCCATTTAGATATTCTCACAGTTTTGTTCAGCATAGCTCAAAACATGGCTTCTCACCAATTCTGACTGTCTCTCTGAAACATGCTTAATATTTTTCTATATCTATCCTTACACTGCAGAGTTTAGGTTGCAAATGTAATTTTACTGTAGTCTCTTATTTTCAGAAATGTGTACATAAGCCCCCAAATGAATTATACGCTGAGATACAATTACCCATGTATGCTTCCAACTGAAAGCATCCACTGAAAAATGTGGATAGAGAATTCGGTAGCTCTGAGTGTTAGAGCATCTCAGTAGGCAAAAGTTTCCTTACAGTAATTGCTATGCTTTGGAAACAGCATTTTCTGTGTACTGAGAACTCAAGGGAGAGCTGTGTTCAGGTCAAAGCTTGGGTGAGGTAAGACCCCCAGCTGGAGCAGTGAAAAAACCAAGAGGCGAGAATTTTCTCCTTTCTGAACTTCTCAGTTAGAAGATTAAGAGGGAGATATAGGTTCCCTGAGACATATTCAGAAACTATAGGGGTTTCTATGGCAACAGAAATGAAAAATGAAAATACAATCTCATCTTCTCTTGTTAAGATCCCTCAGTTTCACATGAGCCCAAGATCAAGGAGTCAAATACAGAGAAAGTCACAGAGCAAAGAGGGAGCCATGTTTCTTTTAGCCCAGCAGATGGCTAGCAACAAGAACTCCTTAGAAGACCTTCACTGGTTGAGGAACTGAGAGAACTGTTGAATTTCCTTTTTTCTAGGTGATTTTTTGGAAAGATTGAAAAGTTAATCCATTTATTTGTAAAGAGTTGGTTGAGATAGAGCATTTGTCTCACTTGGTAGCTCCCCCAGTGGAATTGAACTCCACAGATTTGCTGTCTCAGAAGTTTCATTCTTTGGTTAGCTGTTTCCAAAGTCTAAGTCAGTCCTTCACAAACATGATTACCAAAAGTAATAAATAAATATATATCTGGCAGTGGGGATGATTTTTTTGGAGATGTTTAATTTTAAGCCATGTATGTTATTGGAGGTATAATTTGCATGCACCCGTTTCCCAGTGGTTAGATGGAAAGACTTCGCTCCTCTTCTGGTTCTCCCAGTAATGACTTTTCAGTCACTGCAGAATTCAGAGGACAATGACAACTCCCTTCACAGGATCATACAGACACCTGTCATTTGAATGCCTGGGAAAAGGATAGGAATGGAGATGTATCATCTGGTTGGACTCCAAGATAAGGAAAAACTTTTGATGGGCAATTGGAATGTCAGCAGATTTATATCTCCTTGAACTTAGGTCTGTGAACAGTGCCATGAGAATGAAGATGTTTTTTCCCACAGAGAGACCTTTATAGGGCAAAGACAGACATCAGTGTGCTAAGTCTTATAAAATTCCTTTGCATCATCCACCTTGACAGATGGTCTCCAGGAGTGTGCTGAACATCCAAAACAGAAGGATGGGAGGAGACCCAAGAGTGTTCTTCACCCCTCTTCTGTCAATGGCTATGACACACTGAAGGCCACATTGACCTTTCATCAAACATACATACAGGATTCAGGCTGCCCTTCCTTCTTCCCCATAAGGGACTAGTTGAAGCAAAGATCATGCTATTAGATACTAGGTAACAAGCCTCCGCTTACAGAGTATCCTAGGGATGAAAGCCTTTTTGCCTTACAGCCATGCTAGGTTCAAACATGAAATAGGTAAAGTGGTTTTGCTTTCAATTTTCTTTCTGTTTACTTCCCTTTAACTTTTCTATTATGCCACAAAGGACAAGTATATGTTTTCCTTATAAAAAGAAGTTTTGGCAAAAAATGAAGTTTTGGTCCTATAGTTTATAGTGGCCCCAGAAAAAACTGCCTTACTATTTCCACAACACTATTGCTTGTTTTTTTCGTTGTTTTTTTTTTTTTTTTTATAGTCCCACACTTCCTTTTGCCCCTGTTTCATTTGCTAACTTGGAATGCTAAGTCTCCTAGGCCTGATACACTCCTAGGATCACCTAGGCTGGGTGAAGCTTTGCCTTCAGAGTAGACAGAGCAGGAAGGATGACCACTACAGTCTTAGCTTCCTTTAGTATGACTTCCCTTTCTTCAGCTGGAGTCCCTTCCCTAAACACCTGCAGCCATCCTGTGACTTTGCATAGTGGAGCCCAGGGACTAACAGACAGTGGCCTGAGTATCTCAAACTTTGAGACTATTGCTTTCTTCTCTGTCCCAATCTCCAAAAAGAGTTCTATGAGAATAATTGCCCAAAAAGAAGGTACTTCATTTGGTAGGGCTGGGAAAAGAGACATTACATAGCATCTTGATTTGGTGAAAGATTTGAACAGACAAAGATCTGTCTGGTGCTAGTTTAGCCCTGTTGCCTTGAATCATAGTTACAGATCCCTCTGGACTATTTCCCTTTAGCCAATCAGCAACTTCCCCAGGGAGAAACTTGAGATCTTTTATTCTAGATTTCTGGATCCCTAGCTTGTTCCATGTTCCTTTCTTTTTAAAATAATTTTTGGTTTTTAATTTAAAATTTTTTCAAACATATTTTTTTTAAATACAGAAAATCAGAAAAAGGCCAGCATGTATACATTCACTAGTCAGAGTGAATGGTTAACACTTTGCTATGTTTTCATCAGGTAACTTGGGAAGGAAGGAAGGAAGAAAGGAAGGAAGGGAGGGAGGGAGGGAGGGAGGAAGAAAGGAAAGGGAAGGAGGGAGGGAGGGAGGAAGGAAGGAAGGAAGGAAGGAAGGAAGGAAGGAAGGAAGGAAGGAAGGAAGGGAAATAGTGCAAGTATAGTTGGAATTTTACCCAGTATTTCCTGGTCTCTTCCCTTTCTTCCCTATAGAATTTATTAAAACTTTGTATATATTAGTCCCATTTATATTTTGATTATTTTTATTACATATACATGTTCTCATAAACCACATAGTTATTGATTTTTAGTATTATAACTTTAAACAAGCAGCATCATAAAGTGTGTATCCATTTTCAACTTGATTTTTATTCAACAGTATTATTATTACATTTTTAAAGACTCACCCGCATTGATATAGCTAGCTCTAGTTCATCCATTCTAATTATATGAACTAGAGTTCGTTAAATGGCATCGTTGCTCTAAATGCCACTTTACTACACAAAACTGATTATGTTTCTTCCCTACTCATAACAACCCAGCCCTAACCTGCCTTTCCAGTCATCATGAATTACATGTTCTTGGACCCTTTCCCCCTTGGTCCTCCTGCCTTTCAAAAGATGTGCTACGTTATGTTATAAATTGTCTGTGCTTTGACCCCAGTGAGTACAAATAGCTTCATGAACAGCCTCTTTCAGGTAAGACAGTTTGTTTGAGATATCAGATTTTGTTTGTTCACCATTATCTTTCCAGCATCTAGGAGAGTGCTTGATTCTTAATAGGTGTGCAATAAATATTTGTTGGACAAATGTCTGCATGAGTGAGTAGACAGCTGTGGAATTGGGTTTAATGCTGTGATTCCAATGCATGTAATAAGGAATTAAGTTCTTTCCTAAAATACTCACACCACACTCTAGCAACCATTGGCTTCTCGCTAGTTGATTTATTCTCTAAGAATTGCCAAAATAGATTAAAGAGACGGTGTTTGTCAACTCTTTCAGATGGTAGAATCCTTGCGTGCCTCAGATAGGACCACTGAATGTTTGCAAAGAGCTACTACAAGCCCTCACCTGGGGAATTGGTGATTTGAAAGGCCTGGCAGATGTTATGCTCTTTTGCCATCTGTCTCTTGGAAGTAGCTTCGATTTGGCTTTCAGTAGGCCCCAGCAAGGTCATGAATACCAGATTTGGTGAGAAAATGCCAAGTGTGTAGCTCCAGTCAAAGGGAGATGGCTTTTCCCTTATGCTGCTCTTCTCAGCAGCCCAGGCCCATTTGTTCTTGCTCTGTGTGGAAGTGGATGCTCCCTCCTGTAGTAAATGGTTGGAAGGTCCAGGGTGAAATGGAAAGTGGTCCTATATCATCAGCAGTAGCTTCTCGTGGACTTTGTCAACCTCATTCATTCAACAATTGTTTACCGAACAAGTAATTGACAAGACATTCTAACACCCACAAGTTGTGTTTAATTCACAGGAGGAGACTAAACACTGGTATTTCCGAGGCACTAAATTAATTCTAAAATCGGGAGAGGAAGCACACAGGGGAGAGGAACACTTAGGAGGAGCACCATCCTATTCCAGGGTGTGGTGGTCAGCAAAGGCTTCCTGGGGGAAGTGACCTTATCTGTAAAATGAAATGGGATTAACACCTGTGTTGCAAGGTGGAGCCAATGTAAGGTAATGTCTTTAAGTTTCCTGCTGCTTGCTTAGTAATAGCAGTGATGACCATGTGGTATTGATGGTGATGATGGTGATAGAGAAGAAAAATAAAATGGCTTCACAACCACATAGCCCTGGTTTCAAATCCTAGCTTTTCCTGTCCCTTCTCTGTGCCTCATCTATAAAATGGGAATAGTGATATGTACCTCTACTGCAACTGTAATGGTTGCAGAAAATGTTCATAAGGAACCTAAGTGCCTAGCACCTGGACGGCATTCAATAAGAGTGAAAATGCAACAGGAGCATGAAGAGAAGGTAGTAGTAGGGGCCATCAGTGGATATGGAGGGAAGAGCTCTGCGTGTGGAGTCTAGGGACCTAGATTCTCATTTGACTATCCCTGAGAAGCTGGGTGCCCTTGGGCACATCATGTCTGGCATTCTCTGAAGTCTCCCATCAGTGCAGTGAGGCCCATGAATGAATCAGGTAATTTTTTTTTTTTTTTTTTTTTTTTTTGAGACAGAGTCTCGCTCTGTCGCCCAGGTTGGAGTGCTGTGGCCGGATCTCAGCTCACTGCAAGCTCCGCCTCCCGGGTTCACGCCATTCTCCTGCCTCAGCCTCCCGAGTAGCTGGGACTACAGGCGCCTGCCACGGCGCCCGGCTAGTTTTTTGTATTTTTTTTAGTAGAGACGGGGTTTCACCATGTTAGCCAGGATGGTCTCGATCTCCTGACCTTGTGATCCACCCGTCTCGGCCTCCCAAAGTGCTGGGATTACAGGCTTGAGCCACCGCGCCCGGCCGAATCAGGTAATTTTTAAGTGAGAGGAACACACAACAAGCAACCTAGGATAAAAGACGGTAGAGAGATTACTGTGTGGTGCTATGGCATGGGAAGGCTTTGTGGAGGAGAAAGCCCTCTGGCTCGATGCTGAAGGCCAAGTAGGTGTTAGACACGGGGACCTAAGTGAAGAGGGCATTCCAGGCAGGGGCATGATTGAGCAAAAGGGGCCAAGTCACGCATTAAGTATGTCAGTCGCTTCCCTCATCTCCTCACCTCTGGGGCAGCCTTACTCATGGAGAAGAATGGATAATAGGAAGGTCTTGACTTCAGCTCAGAAGTTTGTTTCTTTGATAGTCAGGACTGGTTCTGGCAAAATTGTCAAGTCATTGAAGTTAATCTGTGTGACCATTCATCTTATTGTGAGCAACCCACCTTTTTTGCCTGAACATTGCTGCCAGCTGGGCTAAACAAGCCCCCGACTCCCAACCTACTTTGCAAGCCTACAAAATATGCCCTGGAGAGCAGCTCCTTTTTGATTCTTCTTTCCACCCTCCAAAGCATACCTAGAAGCACAGTATGTCAAAGCTTAGAGAGAGCTTGGAGTTCATTATTTTAAGCCCCCTTATTTTATTATGAAGGACCATACCCAAGGATAAGCTCTTATGAGCAGAAAAGGAACAGAGACAGATCATCGCGATCTTCCAGTTGTGTTCTTTCTTCCACTATGCAGCCTACATTTCTCTCTACCATACATTTTGATTACTTAACCTAGGGCATCAATACCTATGTATTAATCAGGACTCTTGGGATTTTAAATGTCAAACACCTAGAGAAACTTGTTTGACAAGCAGGGAAGTTATTGGCTTGTGTAACTGAAGAGTTTTGTTAGGGCTGAATCCAGGTTTCCAGAAGATGGCAGGTGTTTGCCTCTCCTTCACAAATCTTAACTTTTCTCAGTGTGGCTTCATTCTCAGGCAAGCTGCCTACACAGTGCCCAAAAGGCCTTAATGGCAACAGGCTTATATCCTACATATAGTGTCCAAAAGGCCTTAATGGCAACAGGCTTATATCCTACCATCTTGGCATCCCAAGAAAAATAGAGAAATGTCTCTGGCATAGGTCCTAGATAGGGCTTTCATTAGTTTGGCTTGAGATGTGCCTATTTTCATTGTGATGGGGTTATAGAACTGTGATAGTCTTAAACTAGGTCACATACCCACCACTGAAACCAGAACTCAAGGTCAGTCTCACCCAAACCATGGATGAGAGTGGAGAAGGGGAGGTTCCCAAGAGGTTAACAGGTTCTGTTTCCAAAAGAGAGGGAAATGGATGTTAAGCTAGTATGTGTTCACTCACCCACATATCACCCTCACACAACCCACCACAAGCTGATAACAGTTTAAGGTATTGTATTCCTGATAGCATTAGCCTTTTGTGAAGGACTGTACATGTTTTAGTTGAGTATAACATGGAAATTTGAGGTATCATGGAAAGGCCAGTAAGGGGGTTAGATAAGGTAGAGATTTTGCATTTCAGGATTTTTTAGGCCCCCTCAAATTATAGCACAAAATAGTTATCTACTTTGTGGCATAGCTTAAAGGTACTTTACTTGTAAGTTCTGTCCTGATGATGGCCAGGAACTCAGCCTGAGATGAAAAGGTTTCCATTAGTGAACCACATGTAGACAATTGAAAGTTGATGCAAATTCATTATCCTCCCATCTGGGCTTTCCAAATTTGTCTACCTCTTTTTTTTTTTTTTTTTTTAAACAATGCATTGCGTATCTTTCTCATGAACATAACCAATGTCTTACGAGCCCAAGTAGTGAACATCAGATAGGAAATTATAATTCTGTGTATATTCTTTCTCCCATTTTTGTGGCCTTTTTGTGTAGATCTCTTGTGCCTGGAGAAAACTTAGGGTTTGTGTGTTAAGAATGAAGTGCTGCATTCCCTCACCCAGATGCAGTGCGGCAATGGGGTACAGTGGGCCCACATTGGAAGGAGGTAAGGGTGGCGGCAGGTAGTTAAAAGGTAGCCCTATTTACTATGGGTCTAATGCAGTATTTCTGGACTGAATGGGATGCAAGTTTTGCCTAACATCTTTTAGAAATCATTTTTAGGTCCATTTCAATTCCTAATGTTCTTTTATATAATTTCTGACTCATTTGCTTAATGGTTTAATTTGTGTTTAAAAAAGCAACACCAAACCTTCATTATTTACTTTCCGTGATGCTTTAAATACCACAGAATTCAGTAAGGCCATCAGAGAGACAGAGAGGCCAACATTAAACATTAATTTGTATTACTTTGGCAAAGAATTCTTGAGATAATTCAGCACAGAGGAACCAGTACAGGTCTCTGATAGTTGTACCAAGTGCTGATTAACTCAACCTCACAAAATCTCTTGCCTGTCAACAATTAGTAGAAACATACAGAAATATCTAAATATCCCAAAGATATTGGGGAGATATTTGGAAAATATCTGAAAACATTTAGAAACATACAAAGTTTGAAAAACAAAGTTTTCCCACATGTATGAATGAGACTGGGGAAGGGAGTATGGTCTGTTTTCTTCTCACAATTATATCACCCTGGTAGTTATTGGTGGAGAGAAGGTTCTCAGTAAGCATATGATGCATCTATTACTTTATCTTTACTTTGATTTCTCCATACCCAAAGCTTTAAAGGTCATTAGATCAGATAAAGCAGGGTCATTTATTTTGTATTTTCATATGTGTGGATCTAGCAGCATGTGGTATCTTTCCTTCCTTCCTTCCTTCCTCCCTCTCTCCTCCCTCTCTGGGCATTCCCTCCTTTCCTTCCTCCCTTTTTCTTTCCAGTATTTAATGACTCCTACTTTATGTCATTGTCTCTTATGACTGAGAGATGCATAAGGCTTAGTCTTGCCCTCAAAAAGCTTACAGTTTTTTGAGATGTTACGCACAAGTAAATGGGCAATTTCAATATAGTATAATAAATATTATGATAGAAGAAGTATGCAGTGCCTTTGGGTCATTTAAGGAGAGCACTTAAACTCAGGGAATCAGGAAAGGCTTGTCAGAGGGAGTCCCATCTAATCTGAGTTTTGAAGGACAGGTCGAGTTAGCCAGAGCTAGTTTTCTATGGCCGAGTGGGCCAGATGGGAGGAGCCTGGACCTGAATTTAATCTCCCTGCTGGGGTAAGGCAGGTGTTGGTGGCCACCCCCAGCTTCAGGTGCTCAGAAAGAGTCCAGTCCAGTAGTCATAGCATGGTGGCCAAAGGATTTTGCCTTGGAGTTCATAATCAAGAGATGCCTCTAGGCCCTGGGGAGCAAGAGAGGAGATAGTAGTACTGGAAGTCTGCCAGACCTTAGACCTTAGAAGAGACACTTGTATGAACATGGTCAAGTAAAATTCTAATGTCCAGGGACCGTGACACAGTTCAGCCTGCACAGGGCTTGGGACCTCAGCTTTGTATACACAGTGCAGTCCAGGATCCAGCCGACAGTCCAGTTGTTGCCTATACCTGTAGTCAATTGCCACATTTTCTAGGAAGCCTCTGTTGAGCGACTCTAGAGGTGTTTCTCCCTTCCCTCTTATTACTAAACCTTACAGAAGCTAAGCTTGCTTCTAAGATATCTTTTAGGTTTAATATTCACAGGATTACAGTGTCTGCATTCCTTAGAAGCTCCTATCCCATGATGTGCTAGTCAGGCACTGTGCTAGTTACAGGGAATGTTGAGATGAAAGGAACCCAGTTTGTTGTTTAAACTACCCAGCTTGTGCATTTTTAAAAATTATTATTTTTTTGGAACTCTTAAAATTTTGTTTTGCCCAAAAAACTACATGACACTTTCCTCTTAGAAATAAGTTAGTTATACAATACAGAAATGCAAAGGCCAAAACATTAATGTTTTCCTTCTTCTTTAAATTCTAGCTTCTTTCACCAGCGTTAACAACTGATAACCTTTTCTTGTGTATCTTTTTAGTCCATTTTCTATGCTTGCATATCCATATATGATTGTATCAGTTGAGATTCCAGTAGGAAACAGACGGTACATTCAAATTAGAATAATTTAGACCGGTGTGGTGGCTTATGCCTGTAATTCCAGCACTTTGGAAGGCCAAGATGGGAGAATCGCTTGAGGCTAGGAGTTTGAGGCTGCAATGAAGTAGCATGGTGCCATTACACTCCAGTCTAGGTGACAGAGCAGGACCTTGGTCTCTAAACAACAACAACAACAAAACCAAATTAGGATAATTGAGGTTTAATTTAATAAAGGGAGTATTTATATGACATAGAGAGGGTATAGGGAAAGCACCGGGGATCGTGTTTATCAACGCTAAATCTGAAGGGGCACAGAGAGGAAGTGGTCATGGAAACCCGGACACAGAAAGGGTGCTGCAGAAAGGACCCTCAAATGGGCACTGAGACCTTTGATGAACAGATGCAGCCAGTTCTTATCAACTACAGGAAAGGGGCTGGGAATAAATGCACTCCTTCCTCTCTGCTTCTAAGCGCCCCCATTGACTGAACCCTATAGGAAGCCAAGGGAACACGAAAACCTATTGATGTAGTCCATACAGGTCAGCCCCTTTAGCCAGAGAGCCGAGTGGAGAAGGGTGGAGAGTGGACTGGAGGGACAAACAGAAGGTCTCCTGTACAGATACATACATAGCATATAGTTTTAGGAGCTTTTACTTTCTGTGCTTCTTTGTTACAGAAATGAGATTGTGCTATAGTACTATTCTGGGACTTTTTCTTCACACAATTTGTCTTGAAGTCTTTTTGCATTAGTATGTGTGGATCTAATTTAATTATTCTATTCATTGGCTGCTTAGTATTTCATCATACAAGGTATCTGAACTTTTTAAAATTCTTTATATGTAATAGTTGGTATATACAACAGAATATGTACCACCTATGTAAGTTACGAAGCTTAGCAATAAAACAGTCATCTGTAAATTTATCTCTCAACCTAAGATCACTAATACCATTGACCTTAGTCAATGAAACTATTTGACCTCAGATCATCAGGCAATCAGGCATTAGTTAGAATTACCTAAGGAGCACACATGTGCAGTTCACAATAGGGTTTGGGTTTCTATGAGAATCTAATGCTGCCACTAATCCGAGTGGCAGGAGGCGGAGCTCAGGCGGTAATGCTCACTTCCTGTTGTGTGGCTATATTCCTAACAGGCCACAGACTGGTACCAGTATGCTAGCTGGGGGTTGGGGACCCCTGCTATATGGTCTTCCTGTGTCCTCTCACCCTGCCAATGCTAGTCTGAATTTTTTTGTGTTACTTATCTTATATTTTTTAAAATTAGTTTTTCCATATTATGAGTATGTTGAAACAGTGTATTATATAGTTGCTTTTTTAAAAGCTTTATAAAGTTGCTGTTTTAGTTGTACATAGTCTTTTACAGTTTGCTTTTTTTTAACAGCATTCATATTGCAACGTGCAGCTGTGCTTCATTTATTTTCACAGCTTATAACACTCCATTGTGTGAATATGCCACAACTCACCTCGCCATTCTACTGTTGATGGACTTTTCGGTCATTTCCAGTTTTCGTTGTTTCAAACAGTGCTGCTTATGAACATTTTTGTCCATATCTCTTGGCACATACAGACAAGAGTTGCTCTAGGATATATACCTAGGAGTGGAATTTCTGGGTCACGAGGTTTACACATACTTGGCTTTGCTGGGTAATGTCAAATTGTTTTCAATGAGATTATGCCAATCTACATTCCTATTAGAAGTATATAAGAATTCTGGTTCTTCCTTTTCCTCTTTAGTGCATGGTATTTGCAGAAGTCTTAACTTTTTGCCACCAATACTCTTTTCAGGGATACCAAGCAAAAACTTAATGAGAGTCTGACTCTTATCATAATAAATATTTTTCTATTTTTCTCTGTAAAAATGACTTTTCTTGCCCTATTTTTTTTTACCTCATTGTTCCCTAAGTTTATGTTGTCTACTAATAAATTATATTTAAAAATAGTTAAGACATTAAAACAAGTCTGCCAAATGGACCTTTCAATTCTTTCCAGCTCTAAAATAAATGTGATTCTAATAGAAATCCACATGCAAATCATGCTTCATAAAACTGATGGTTAGCATTGGCGCCATATGGAGAAGTTAGCTCACACACAGAAAGAGAAAACCATCAGTTCTCCAAATATTTCTTTTTACAAATTTGACTTTCACAGCAAACCGGATGGTGTGTCCTCTTGAAAGGAATAGTGCTCCATCTTGCTCTCCCTCTCTTTTCTTCACACAATTTGTCTTGAAGTCTTTCAAGACTTCCTTAGTTTTGTTCTTTCTTTGCTTCTTTTATGTATTCATTCACTGATTAGCTAAAACCTAGTGGAGAAGACAAATGAATTATTACTGTGTATCCTGCAAATGGGATGATGAAGAATGGAAGATGGCTTCTGGAGTGAGAGAAGGAAACTTGACTTCTGTATTTCTTGAGTTCACTTCACTTCCTAAGATAAAGTAGGCTCTACTGAGTATTTGCTAAATGAATGAAAAAATCAATACTATAAAATGTTTTCAGCTCTTTACTCATTGTAGTATAGGAAGAGCTACATGGAGTTGAATTTCTATCAACTAGCCCATCTTTTATTACTGGAGTTGGTCTTCTTTGGTAATTTAATACTCAGAGTACCTCATATGATCTCTTTATTGATTCCTTCAGGAGACATTAAATCTCCTATCAATTAATTCTACTTAAAAAGAATACCTTTTGGATTCATTCAAACACTTCATCTTCTTTCCACATATCTTGGGAAGTGGTGTCAGCTCCTTAAAATGAGCCAGCATGCTTTTTCACCCTTCCATATAAGTAAGAGCTTGTAATCACCCAGTGTTTCTCTGACCTAGAAAAGCTGAGAAATTCACATAAATGAAAACACAGGGACTTACAAAATTGCTTTCAGCCCTCTCCCATAGAAGCCTGTCTGGCACTTGGTAATTAGCTGGATGGAATGTGGGTAATACATGGAGTGCCCTGGTGCTGCTGCTGCTGCTGATAGGCTTATGTAACTTTGAAATCAGAAAACAGTTTCAGTAGGGCAGGGGAGAACTGCTTTTAACAAGCTGCTGGGATTGGCTGAACTTGTGCTGGCCTTGCACTCTTACTATTATAAACTTGATGTCTTTCTCATTTGTAAACTTTATTTGCATGCCAGAGCTCAGCTGAATTTGCCTGGGTTCCTAGTTTCTTTTAATCTTTCGTCCTGACTGGCTTGCATGTAAATCAGCTTGAGACTTTCAGCTGCCCATATATTGCCCTAGTTTGCACTCTATAAAGAGTTCTTTCTTTGTAGGCTCCTGTCCAAAGCATGGCAGTGTGTCGTAAAACTGTACAATATGGTTACTATTAGTAGTAATGAGTTGTTATTGAGTGTCAGTATGAGGTTGGGTAGATGGAGCAACCAAGGCGGCTTAGAACTGAGGGTTTCCCAGCTAACATGCTGTGGAACCCTGGAAAATTTGCCAGGCCCCTCTAGGTCTCCTAGTCCATCCTGCCAGAGATGATGTTTTTCTTTCCTGCTAGGGATGTCATGAATATAACTGAGAACCATGATTCTAAAACAATTAGAATGAAACCTTGTAATTTTATTCGATGAGGTAAGCACCGTTTTTGTATCTTTACATACATAATGCATTTCTAAGTCCTATTCTCATACCCATGAATTAAATTTAATCATTTTTATATTTTTAAATATAGAAATGCAAGAAAACTGAACTGATAAAGAGTGATAATAAGGCAAATAAGCCAAAGAGGAAGGTGTTTAGCCATTTAAGCTACTGCTGAAATACTGAATCTTTTTAATGGTGATATATGAGCCGGAATGTTAAGCTTATCCTTTCCTCTCAAGAATATTAATTTATTTGGCAATATCTAAACAACTGAAAATGGTATATTCCTCATTCATAATTTAGAGAAACAATTTGGCTACTTTTGTTGGCAGAATCTCAAATAGCATTGCCCTTCCAAAGACTGTTTAACTTGATTTCACAAGTAAACCATAAAATGCAATTATTTGATATTTTACCATATCCCATTCCCTTCTTTCATCCCCATAATGCAGGGGGCTGAGTTTGGATTTGTGAACTTTACTGTCTTAGCCTAAGCCCCTACAATTGTTTTTTAAATGGGAATTTGATCATCTTGCCAGATGCATATTAAGGGAGGAATCCTATAGAGGCAGGGTACTTGGAGCGAAGTTTTCAGGGTGGCCCGCTCTGCCCAGTTGCCTTCTTTGGTCCCAGCGAGATCTGTAGTGTTCGTTTCTCTGTTTGAGGCTGGGTTGGGTTCAGGGACCAAGCAAATGAAAAAAGAGACCCTTGGGGTATAAAAGAGGTGACACATAGGCCAAACAACCTATGGCTCCTCTAGCTGATACAGAAGATCCGTCACCAACAACATATGTTTATGGCTCAGTCCCATGACCTGGGTAAAATATCTGGAACAGTTCTGGAAATACAGCATCTATTACAATAATCTGAGTGCTTGATTAAAATGTATATTCCTTTAAACACAAACAAACAACAACAACAAAAACATGTAGATTCCTGGGACCCAGGCTCAGATTCTGATTCACTAGATCTGGGGTGGGACCCAGGAGTCTGCACTGATGCAGATGCCACAACAATTCTGATGCTGGTGCTCTAAGAGCCACAATGGGAAAATTTCAGTCTAGTGCCTCTTTGTCATTCTTCCCTTTGGCTCTTTGCCAAAATATGACTCTTAATGTCACCTCTTGGAGCTGCATCCAGACCTTCCTATGATGTACGTATAGCTAATCTAGTTGAGCTCTATTTGAGAGGACTCTAGATATATTATTTACTAGAGACCTGGCTTTCTAGAAGGCTCCCATTGGATCCCGGTAATGTCCAGTGGCTTGAATGATAGCTGGAGTCAGCAGCTGGCCTTCCAAACCTATGCAAATCCTCTTTCTTTGGAAAGCCTCTAGCACTTCGCTGTAAAATAACAGATAATCCCAGGCCAGAATTTTAATTAGAAAAGCTGAATGACCTGGAAGTAAATTATTAACAATTTGAATATCAGCTAAGATCGGTGGAACAGAACAGACAGCCCTGAGGTGCATCCATGGATGTGTGTACACAATAATTAAGTTTGTTATAAAGATCCTATGTATTATTTTCTCTGTATATCACGGTGGGACCTATTTTCATACAATCCATAGATACAGTTGAAATAATACAAATCATTGATAACTGACTACCATGGGTCAGGCCTTGTTCCACATGATTTCTGCATATCCTGCTAATACTCATAATAACCAGCACTTTAAGTATTATTACTCTTCTCCTTTTATAGTTAAGAAACCAAGGCACAGGGATGCTAAGTAACGGGTATAATGTTGCACAGCAAGAAAGTAGCAGGCTGGCCCTCTTGGTTTATTTAAGTTAAAATGAAATAATTGAGGAAATTAGGAATCTGAAGAAACCTCCATTTTCAAAAGAGTAGAAAAATGGATACCTGAAGGGCATTGTAGGGTCATAACATAACCACTGTGAGAAGTGTTGTAGCTTTTTGTATGTTTGTGAAATTTTTCAAAAATGTGTCTAGGTACAGTAGTTGAAGCTTCTAATGCGTATTGGGGTTAATTCCAGGACTCTTACTGTCACTCAGGGTTTGACAATGTAATAGTTATTTGTGTTACTGAACCTTTTAGGCTGGAAGGTTTTGTACATTAATAGATGTTAAAGATCTTACTGCAGAAATTACTGTCATGATTTTGGAAGCCCTAATTTAACCCACATTGATCATAATATGTCTCTGGCATGGTCAAGAAGTTCTTTTTTCCTGATTCAAGTACTTTAAAAAGCATATTTAAAGGCTGGCTTCGATCTCTCTGGAGTTATACAGCCTTCTGTTAGTCCTGCTACAATTCCTCTTGAGAATTTTTCTTTTTTTAGTGTTATCAAAAACACAGTATGACAATTGATATTATTTAGTACTGAAACCCTGAGTCCTGTCTATGATCAAAATATCCTCTGGCCCACCAACCAAGATTCCAAAAGTAGTCTCATTATGGTTCATGCCCAGTTTTGCATCCTACAGCCTTGGGTCAAGAGCTGCAGCCTCCCTCCAAAGTCCCCTCCAGGCAGTTCTGGGAGTTCTGAGGTGCCTCTAGTGTGCTCAGTCCATTTGTTCGTGACCCCCTGCTTCTGTCATCTCGTTAGTATATCCTGATATAATAAAAATTTGAAAATATAATCAATGCTAGTAAGGAACAGAGTCCTATGCTTTACCATTTCTTTCTGAAGTGTAGTTTTGTTATTTCAAAAATAATCTAAAAAAAAGGACTGGTACAAAATTTCCTGTTCTGGAGGTGTGGAGTTTTTCATATGTCAACCAGCTGTAACCTTTTGAAGGTTTAATGAAACCAGCAAATATAATCCACTGTATGAGCGTGGATATGAATCAAGTCTATCATTGTTGAACAAATGGCATTAATTTCCAGTGCACATGTGGATCTGAGTTTTAAAATATTGGATTGAAAAATGTCAAGCTGCTCATTGTTTTAGAATATTTGAGCAGCTTGCTAGTATACTCTTTTTAAACAGTTGTACTTCTAAAAGGTTACAGTGTTTGCATATTTATTCCTTTCAATCTAAAAAATTCTTCCAGTGGCCTAAGTAGTGGGAAAATACCTCGAATTCCTTTTTTTTTTTTTTTTTTTTTTTTATGGATTATAGTTCCTAGAGGGTATAAAAAAAACTTCCCTTCACTTTTAGCAGTAGCTGAAGCTACAGGACTCACTTTACACCCCAGCACTTGTCATCATGTCTCCGGGTAAAGTTTTGTTCAGTGTCCCCAGAAGTTGTAGAATTAGACTGCAGAATTAGACTGCTTAAAGCTCATCGAAAAGCTTATATCTCCTATATCCAGTGTCAGCCCCCTAGGAAGAAAAGACCTCTGGGGGAACTAATGCTTGCTGAGTGCTCTAAGGAACCAGATATTGGATGATAAGCAGGATGGTCATGGGCCCTGCTCTCCTAGAGAGCATGGTTGCTGTTCAGCCAGGGTCAGTGGAGGCAGAGAGCACAGTAGTCTCAAAAGTGGGTATGGGGAGATCCATGAGGATGTTGGGAGCAAACATAAAACTGAGGGTTATCTCATTTTGAATTTCCATTGTTGTGGATGTTTCATAATGCAGATGGTATGTTGGTATTATGGTGCATCTTTTACAACAAACTTAATTATTTTGTATACATATACACAGATGTGCTTCGGTGCTGTCTGTTGTGTTCCATTGATCTTAGCTGATATCTTTAAGAAGGATTGACAACTGTATTTTTAAAATCTAATATATCTAATCAGGAAATTGATTTAAACAAAGCACTCTATTCCATATAAGATTTGATTGAGCTGTCCTTTTTTTTTTTTTCCAAGATGAAAGAGTGCCTAGGAGCCTGGTTGTGTTTGCACCTATATCCAATTTGGCACTTCTTTCAAGTTAGGTTTGAAGTTGGAAGTATTACAATATATTTCTGTAAGATAATCTGTTTAATGATGTGATGTTTCATTTCTTACTAAAATAAAACCCTTCCCATTAACTTGTTCTCTTGTCCCCATTTTATCATATATGCCTAGGGCGAAGTCTCCATTAACTGGTTTCTTCTTGCTCCTAAACCATGTCCTCTTTCTTAAGCAAGTTCTCCACACTATTAGCTTGCTTTCAGGTTCGCCTGTGTTTGCTCTCTGTTCAACACGGGTGATGCTGTGAATTGTAGTCAGCTCAAGTGACTTCCAGGTGACTTGCCCTCAGCAGTGGCTGCTCATTTCATGCACTGCGGAATCCCTGGGTCATGCTGACCTGTTGATGATACCAGCACCACAGACTGCACATATCAGGCCCTCTTTCTATGATGCTGGTTTTCCAATTAACTTTGTGAAAAGATATATCCCTGCTTATGTCTCCCTGGTTATCCAGCTCCTCTTCCATTTGATTTCATCTTCAGCACTCGTCTGCCAGTTTTTCATAGCAGAAAGACTTTTTTCAAAAACGACTCTTCCCTTTTAGTTCCATTCCAGAGGACTTCTATAACAGATACTTGCATTGCTTTCATTTCCAAAGCAAAATTATTTGATAATTAGAAAAATAATTCTAGAAAACAATTGTCATTTTAGTTTGCTATATTGAATATTTCTTGGGACTTCTGAATTTAATATATCACATTTCACTAATTGAAAGAAAATTATTATCAGCAAGATGAATCTGTTTGGTAGTGTTTCCTTATTTCTTTGATTTTCTAAATTAACATGCCTGTCCATAATTCTGAAATCCAAATTAAACTAGTATTTCTGGTACCTCAAGATTCCCTAAATGGAGCTTCCTGGGTCACTATGCCACTTAATCTAACTTGTGAAGAAAGACGTCAGCACTCAAATTCATTCTGACCCTGTGGACTTTGCTTCAGCTGCTCCATTTGGCTGTAGATCTCTTTCTCAGAGTGTCATGTGGCCAACTCTTATCAATCAAGTCTCAACTCAAACCTTACTTTCTTGGAAAGGCCTTTTTCTGGCCACTGATTTCTTTGCCACTATCTGTCATATCACTTGATTTTATTTTTTCACAGCATGTGTCAGTCTCTGGAATTATTTTTGTTAACTTGTACATTGACGGTCCTCCAATTAGAAACTGAGAAGAACAGAGCCATTGTCTGTCAGTTAATTGCTGTATCCCCAGTACATAGTATGGTGGCCAGCACACAGTGGTTTGGTAAATTCTTGGTGAATGCATGGATATAACATTTGAGAAACGCTGCATAAAATATCATTCAATGGTTTCTCTACAATGAGATATATCGGTACAGCATTTTCCAAATATATTTGACTAAGAACATGTATATATGCCATGTGCCACATAATGCTGTTTTGATCAATGACAGGCCACATGTGTGAAAGTGGTCTCACAAAATTATAATGGAGTGGGCTATATCATCTAGGTTTGTTAAGTACACTCTATGGTGCTTGCACAACAACGAAATTGCCTAAATGACACATTTTTCAAATGTATCCCCATTGTCTCCTCCCGTTGGTCTATATGACTGTTGTTATGTCAGTACCACATTGTTTTGATTACTGTAGCTTTGTAATATATGTTGAAATCAGGAAGTGTGATGTTTCCAGCTTTGTTGTTTTTTCTTATAATTGATTTGGCTATTCGTGGCCTTTTGTGGTTCCATATACATTTTAGAATTGTGTTTTCTATGCCTGTAAAAACAACAACAACAACAACAACAACAACAAAACTGCCATTGGGATTTTGATAGGGATTGTAACCAAGCAGCTTGGCTTCAAAAATGCACTTTAAAACTTTTTTTCTCCTTTCTCTTTTCTCCCTAATCACAAGATGTAACCTTGAAGCCAACTGCAGAAGCTTTTCCCCTTAACCTTAAAAATAAGACTTCATGTCCCTTTCTTTCCCATCATTATCTAACTGTATGCTAGTATCTAATTATGTGCTTACTTAAAGTTCTGGGACTTAATCTTGAGACAGGCAGACCAAACCTGGAAACCCTGCTGCGAAATTTCAGATAACCTCGGGTAGCTAGTCAACAACCTGGCCATTGTTGAGATGATGCTGGCCCATGCTCCAGGTGGACCAAGACCCAATATAGCCACCAAAAAAAAGATACACACATCTAGTACTTAGCACTTAGCACAACTCCTGCTTGCCTTCCACATCAAGTCCCCCCTTTTTAAATACTTACCTTCTTCCTAGAAACTCAAAGTGGTTACTTTAGATAGGGAATCTGGCCACTTCCCCATTACTAGTTCTGGTTAATAAAGTAACTTTCTTTCTACTGGACCTCTCCCTTGTTAATTGGAGTCTGCAAGCAGTGAGTGGCCAGACCTGTGTTCAGTTACAAGATGACACTGAATCTTTAGGTTGCTTTGGATAGTATGAACATTTTAACAGTATTAATTTTTCCAATTTGTGAACTGCAGCCCATAAGTTTTGATATATTGTGTTTCCATTTGTTTATATTGAGATATTGTCTAATTTCCTTTTTGGTTTCTTTTTTGACACAATGGCTATTTAAAAGTGTGTTCTTTAATTTCCATATATCTGTAGATTTTTCAGTTTTTCTTTTGCTGTTAATTTCTAGTGTCATTCCATTGTGGTCAGAAAAAAATACTTAGTATGATTTCTATCTTCTTAAGTCGGTTAGGACTTTTTTTGTAACCTAGCAAGTTACCTACCTTGGAGAAAAATTTGGGGCACTTAAGAAGAATGTGTATTCTGCCACTGCTGGGTGAAATGTTCCATATGTATCTGTTAGGTCTGTTTGATCTATAGTATTATTCACGTCCTCTGTTTCCTTACTTATCTTCCGTATTGATGTCCTCTCCATTATTGAAAGTGTGGTATTGAAGTTTCCTACTATTATTATATTGCTATCTGTTTCTTCCTTCAGTTCTGTCAATATTTGCTTTACATATCTAGGTGCTCTGATGTTGCATGCATATATATTTATAATTCCTATATCTTCTTGATGGATTGACCTTTTTAATCGTTATATATGTCCTTCTTTGTCTCTTGTGATAGTTTTTGACTCGAAGTATGTTTTGTCTAAGTACGGCCACCCATGCATTCTTTTGGTTACCATTTGCTTAGAATACTTTTTACTAGCCCTTCACTTTCACCCTGTATGTGTCACTAAGTCTAAAGTGAATTTCCTGTGGAGTGCATGTAGTTGGGTATTTTGTAATTGTTTTCCATTCAGCTACTCTATGTCTTTTGATTGGAAATCAATTCATTAAAATTTAGTGTAATGATTGGGAAGGGGAGGATTTATTATTGCCATTTCATTAGTTGTTTTCTTTTAGTCCTATAGTCCTTTTGTCTGTCTTTTCCTTTCTTACTGTCTTCTTGATTTTTTTTTTTTTTGTATTCATATGCTTTAATTCTTGTTGACATTTTTAGTATTACACCTTTTCATGGGTTTTGGAATTTTTGTTTGCTGACTCATTTTGAGTGGGATGATTTTACGTTCACTTTTTATTACCTTTTTTTCCCCTCTCTCCGGGCTTACTCTTGTTTTCCTTGAGGTTTTGTGATCACTTTTGTCTGGTCTGAAAGACTTCCAGGATAGACCCAGGTTTTATTATGTTCTATCAGCCATCCTTGCCAATGGTGATATTGGGGATATCACATACTCTGTTACCAAGCCAGCAGGTGGTTTGATTCTGTGCCTGGTTCTGAATCATATCTTTGTCAACTTTTCTCCTACAGGCTCAAATTTTTATAAAACTCTTCCTCTTAGTGTGTCATGTTTTTTTTTGTTGTTGTTGTTGCAGTTTTGTTTTTAGCTTCTTCTTATTAGCCCAACCTCCTTGTTTGGCTTTACAGTTAACCTGGCTTAGGTCTCCTTATCTCCAGTGAGCCGGTTTTAGATTCTCTTATCCTGTAGGAGCAGAATGCCCAGCAGTCAGTGCTGGCTTCTAAATCTGGAGCCTTGCAGGTTCCCTAGCTTCAGACTTACTCACTGTTTGTGATTCTAATGCATTTCTAGTCCACAGAGATGTTTATCTGGTTCTTGGAGACAAACTATAACCTTTCTGTGTTTATTTTTTATGTTTCATCTCTAATTATCACATGTTTGGAACAGGAGGAGGCTTATAATGGTGTAAATTTGCTGCTTCATATTGACCAGAAGTCTCACCATTACTTTTGAAGCATTTTAAGCATATTTCTATCCTAATTTCTTGTCCATAGCTCTGTATGATTCTGACCTTTGAAGACTATAATAAAGGTTCATCATTTTTTAATGTACTTATTGTTTATACTCATCACTGAGAGAAAATACGTTACATTACACAGTAGTCGAGAATTAACTTCTTTAATGGGTTTATGTGACTAAAATTGTAAAGGTCGGGGAACTAATGGGAAATTTGTTTTAATTATGCATTGATCACAAAACATAATATTGTTTTCTTTAAGGAACTGAACTAACTGGATTCTGAATCATATTTTATTATGAAACAGAAACAAACTCAGATTGATTTATTGACTCTGCTGTATGCCAGGCCTTGTGAGGAATACATGGGAAGGAAATAAAAAGGTCTCTGCCATTAGAAAGGCCAGTGTTTCTCAGCTGAAGGCTGAGGTTGGAGGGTCTCCTCTTCCCCTCTCCCCAGTAGAAATCTGTGAGAATCTGAAATGGGAGGCTTTTTTATTTTCAAACTATGTACCCCATCTCCATTTCCCAGCCCCCTACCACCAGGGGAGTGTGTCTCTTGCCTCTCAACTGCTTCAGAACTACTATCAGAGTCACTTACCAAGAACATACACCATAGCAATTGGGCATTATGAAAACAATAAAATATGTAAATAAATTCTAAAATGGATTAGGACGCTAGATGGATTGAGCATACCCTGGATACTAGGCAATGCATTAGGACCTTCCTTGCAATTGCTGTTACATCAACTCTGTGGACAGATGTTAACATCCATTTTTAGATACACAAAAGAGGGAGCACAGAGAGCTCAAGCAGCTTGCTGAGATTCCTAGTAAGTGGCAGAGGTGGACTTCAAATCCCGGCCTGCTTGCCTCTGAAACGCAGGTCTTAATGACTGTGTTGTAATAAGAGGGCCAAAGGCAAGGTTAAAATATGTCCTACTGTATTGCTGTTTCCTGAAAGAACTTATGGAGATTAAAATTCATAAATTGTTATAGGGTTAAAACAGATGAAATAATGCTTCTTGGACACACCATTTAGTTTTTTCTTTCATCTTTAAGCAATGCCGCACTAAAATTTGTCTGTAATGGCATAAAAAGACTGATATTTGGGCCGGGCGCAGTGGCTCAAGCCTGTAATCCCAGCACTTTGGGAGGTCGAGACGGGTGGATCACGAGGTCAGGAGATCGAGACCATCCTGGCTAACCCGGTGAAACCCGTCTCTACTAAAAAAATATACAAAAAACTAGCCGGGCGAGGTGGTGGGCGCCTGTAGTCCCAGATACTCGGGAGGCTGAGGCAGGAGAATGGCGTAAACCCGGGAGGCGGAGCTTGCAGTGAGCTGAGATCCGGCCACTGCACTCCAGCCTGGGCGACAGAGTGAGACTCCTTCTCAAAAACAAAACGAAACAAAACAAAACAAAAAAAAAAACTGATATTTGCCTTTTCTTCTCCATTCCCCATGCTTGTCAATCGTTACAGAGATTATGCTCAAACGTGATATCAAGAAATGATTTTAGTCCCCAGCTTAAGCTTCATTTCTATGTGAAATATGGCAGACTTTTGATGCTTTCTCTAAGGTCCTGCTCTGGATGTTCTCCTTGCGTTCAAGGCCCTTTTAGGGAGAGAGCCAGTCTATGGCCAGTCTTGGCAGCTCGGTAAATGCAATTGACAGTGGAATCATTCTTAAAGTTCGCTATCACCAGGTCAAAACTAGCCCCTGGGGCATTTTGGGAAGCTTCAGTTCAAACACCTGAATTCATTTTCACCCAGCGCTACCTGGTTACCTTGTAACTCCAGAGTTATTTAGAGAGATTTTGTATATGATTGCTTAAGCTACAGCTTCTTCCCCCTTTGCAACCTATTATTGAAATAAAAATGTAACTTAGGCCGGGCGCGGTGGCTCAAGCCTGTAATCCCAGCACTTTGGGAGGCCGAGACGGGCGGATCACGAGGTCAGGAGATCGAGACCATCCTGGCTAACATGGTGAAACCCCGTCTCTACTAAAAAATACAAAAAACCAGCCGGGCGAGGTGGCGGGTGCCTGTAGTCCCAGCTACTCGGGAGGCTGAGGCAGGAGAATGGCGTGAACCCGGGAGGCGGAGCTTGCAGTGAGCTGAGATCCGGCCACTGCACTCCAGCCTGGGTGATAGAGCGAGACTCCGTCTCAAAAAAAAAAAAAAAAAAAAAAATGTAACTTAGCTATTTCACAGGCATATGGATGTTTTTAAGTGGAATAAGTTCATGCTGTTTTAAATTAGGTTCACCAAACAACATTTCTAGAATATTTTCACCTTTCTAAATAAAGTGCTTTTGATTGATACTCCCTCTAATTCAAACTGGCAGTGCATAATACCCTAAATCAGGGCCTGCATAAGCAGTCTGTATAAAACATGCTTATGCTTTTCAGCTTCCCAAGTGAATCTTTCCTAGAGAGAATTGTTTTTTATTGAATGTTTGAGGTCATCTTACAATAATTATGACACAATCAGTAATGGCAACAATTTAAAGAGTTTACAATATGTGCCAGGAATATGATAGTGATAAACATGTCATCTCATTTATTTCTCACAACACACTTTTTAAGGGTAGGTTTGTATTATTATTCCCACTTTACAGATAGGGAAACAAAGGTTAGAGAGATTAAGTAACTTGCTCATGTCAAGGTGGTAGGGAGAAATTATTGAAAGCACTCGTTATGCCATGTGTGCAAGCAAAAACTGGCAGATTAATTTTTAGCATACTCAAATAAAAGGTCATGCATTAGAGAAAAGCAGTCAAAATAGGTACTGCCCCATCTTTAGTGAAGCAGACAGAGGGATATGACTGAAATAATGCTCGGCTCTGGGTCAAAAGCTCTGGCTTCTATTTTCAGGCCCTGCCACTTGGGCAAATATTCCTTCTCTGTGTAAAAGTACAATGTTGGCCACAATCTCCTAAAGTCATTCTAGCTTTGATAGGGTGTGATTGTAAGAGCCTGCAAAGGTATCTAGAGTCATTGTAGGTTTCCTCATGTATGTAGCTCTATGCAATTAAAAAGATTAAGTAAATCTTAGGAGCTATCAAGAAGGTTCTTACAGTTATATAACATACAAAAAATATATAACATACAAAAAATATATATAACATACAAAAAAACTTATAGGATACATCATAGTTTTGGTTGCTACATCTCCAAAATCTAGTGAAATTCAAGAAAGTTTCAGAAGGAACCACTAAAATGGCGTGATGAGACTATTATAAAGGGTATAGCAATCTTCAGCCTGCAAATAGAGAAAAAAGTCTTATTTAGAAATGTCTGCAAAATTATGATTGTTATGTATTTCATACTTGAGAAAGTAATTTTAGCTCAGATAAAATGAAGTACTGTTTTACACAGTGGATGATAATTTTTTGTGTGTGGAACTTTCCATCTGTAGAATCAAAAAGTAAAAAATAAACGTGAAAACAGTCAAATGTAGAAATAACAGTCCATCATAGACTATCAAAGGACACTGTAAAGTATGGAGTTCTCCCCTAAAAGTTGGTATTGCCAGGGATCATAGTTATGATGCCCTTCTACCGTATGTCCCAGGGTTTCAATGGAAGTTATCAATACAGCATAGTTCCAATTCAGGAAGGCAAATTTTAAGTTATAAAAGGTTCTGTTTAGGATGGCAGATTTCCTTAATCATTAATTTTCCTAGTAGTATAATATGTTAAATTTTTGTTTTGGTTCCAGTTGAAGAGCAGCATGATGATAGGAATTTTTACTAGAAAAAAAAAATACTAATATCATAGGAAAACATTAAGAGTTTCTTCTTTCTGAATAGTGGTCATGATGAGCTCACCCTTACTTTTAGAATCACAGAGGTTGACAGTGGGTTTGGAGATGATCTATCTCATGGCCCCCTCAGGGCAGGTGTCCATTCTTTACCTGGCAGGTGTTCCTTGCACCTCTGTTTGAACAATGCCAATATTTGGCAGCTTATCTTCTGGGGAGTACTATTCCCTTGTGAGACTGCTCAGGTTTATTCTTTACTGAGCTCAAATCTGTGTGCATATGCTGTCTTCTCAGTGGCCTGATTATACCTTCAGGGCAAGTCTACTCTTCTTGCAGATGAAGCATCTAGCCCCTTACAGTCTTCTCTTCTCCAGTGTAACATATTCTGCTGCTCTTCAAGCAGTGCACTTCTAGACACTGGAAAATCCTGACAGCTCTTTTCTGACCACCGTCTCTTTTCCAAACTCTTTCCTCAAGTGTCCTGGAAGGAAACAAAAGGGAGTGAAAAAGCATTTGATTTATTTAGAGTAAAAAGCGAGTATTACTTCACATAATCAACAGCTTTATTTTATTTTTATCAATGAACCTTAAAATCTTTAAAAACATTTTCCCATGACTGAGATACTGTTAGCTCAATATGCTTGTGGCCACCACCTGAGTTTCCTGATTGTTGCCAGACAGATTCCTATCAACTCACCCTCTCAAAGTGCAGTGTGCACTTCAGATTTATCCCCACTGAATTATCTTGTCAGTTTTAAGCTATTATTTCTGCTTTAGGATATTTTACAATCTTGATTATTTGGTCCAACATATGAATGATTCATCTTATGTTTTTATCATCTTAAAATTCATAAGAATATCTCCAAGGTATTGATGGAAATGTTAAACAAGACTATATCAAGGGCTGAGTTAAGCAATGCGAACATTCAAAATTTAATGAGAAATATAATTTAGTAAGAATGGTACTTTGATGCTTGTATTTCCTTTAATCTTGCTCTAATTTATAGCCTATTAAAATGTACTATTTATGCTAATAAACACAACTTAAATTTTAAAACACGTGTTTTTGTTTGTATTGTTGTTTTTCAAAAAATGCACAATTGAGAAAAAAAAAAGCCCACTTTTCTTTTTTTTTAAGGTTTTCCACAGGTTGTGATTATTCAACACATGGCTACAATCGACTGATGAGATTTAACTGATTTAATGTATGAGAATATAATCTAATGACAAGTCAAAATAATTAGGGGGACAGGGACAACCTCATGAGGGTTGACTTTCAGAATCTAAATCCACAACATGACAATAATGTCACAATGTCCATTGATGAAGAAAGCGAACAGTCTTTTTTTAATGATGTTCTTTTATTTCAGTTAATTGCATTTAGAGAGAGGACAATTAAACTATTCATTCTCCTTTGTGGTATCTATTAAGTTTTAAAAATTACCTTGTCTTTCTGTTATGTTCTTTTTAAAATAATTATTCCTTATGGACTCTCAGTCTAAGCTAATTTTTATTTGTTCTCTCCAACAGGTCTATCTTTATAACATTTGAGTTCCCCCTACTCCTTATCTTTGGAGTTCACTTTTATGGGGACAAAAGATGAGTTTTCTATGCTTTGAGAAGCATGATGATGCTTCATGTTAGCTTTGGAATTAGAAGAAATAATTTTTGAACCATTCTTTTTGAGTTGTGATACACAAACATTATAAGGTTAATCAGCATTTTAGCTTATTGGTGGCCCTTGATTCTTACAAAACTAAGATAATTACTTCTCTTTTTTCTGCAGATGTGATATTTGACTATGAATATTGAAGTTAAGCTTCAATCCATTATATTGTAAATGGAAAAGAAGAGTTTTTCATTTTAGGTATATATACATAATACATGTATTCTTTTCCTTGGTTCTCATTATGTTTATATTAGGTACAAAACTAGTTAACATGTCTATTCTGGCGTTTTTCCTCCAAGATATGTAAATTCTAATAAAAAATAAGACCAGATTGGTGGAATGGGGATAATAGTATTCTTTTAAACCAGGATGCAAGAAAATGAAATGTTTAATTTTTGCAACATCTCCTTTCTAAAACAGAATATACTGATGGAAATTTGGCTTGTTTCCTAGAGTCTGAACACAGGGGTTATTAACTGCAATGACTGGGCTAATACTATGAGGTGAGTATGATAAAAGGATTAAAAGCTAGCAGATACTGTGCTTGGATAGCAGGCTGGATGCCTGTGCAGGCATGGAGCCTTTCAAAGTAAAGTTGGCTCCTTGACACTCTGTCCTGAAGCTTGTGCTGATTTTTAACATCATTAAAAATCAGGTCATTGAGAAGTCTTCTTTTAGGGATGTCTGTAACATTCCTTGACTGCCTTATGTTTAAGCTAGAATTTAAGCATCCAAATAAAAGTTGTTCTCAGGTGTCATCATCATAGGAAGCCATCTAGCTACCCTAAAGTTCACTAAAAAGTCCTGGAACTTGAGATGATTGACTTCTGACTCCCCATTGTCAGTGTGGTCCAGAGATATGGCAGGCAGGAGCCAACTGCTTAAGGTAGAAATGCTTTGAGTAAGTTTCATTTGAACTGCACAGGCTATCATGGCTGGGTATTTTTCAAAGCTACGTAGGGTTCTGGAATTTTAGAAACCATTAGGGGCCAAGAAGAATCTGTCAGCTTATAGATCTAAATGTTCAAAATTTAAGTTAAAGCCTGTTTCTTTTGGTAGGAAGCACCTTGACTCCCATTTTTTATAATGAAAAATTGATGATATATCTATTAGCTTGTTTAAATTGAACCATAGAAGAGTCCGTAGGAGACCAGGTGCAGTGGCTCATGCTATTAATCTCAGCACTCTGGGAGGCTGAGGTGGGTAGATCACTTGAGGTTGGGAGTTTGAGACCAGGCCAACATGGCAAAAACCTGTCTCTACTAAAAGTACAAAAATTAGCCTGGTGTGGTGGCACGTGCCTGTAATCCCAGCTACTCAGGAGGATGAGGCATGAGAATCACTTGAACCTGGGAGGCAGAGGTTGCTGTGAGCCAAGATCACACCTCTGCACTCCAGCCTGGGTGACAGAGTGAAACTGTCAAAAAAAAAAAAAAAAAAAAAAAAAAAAAAAAATTCTGTAGGGTACCAAATGCTTTTTTTTTTTGGAGACAGGATCTGGCTCTGTGGTATATACTGGAATGCAGTGGTGTGTTCATGGCTCACTGTAGCCACAGTCTTCTGGACTCAAGCAATCATCCTACCTCAGTCCACTTTCCCCTCTCCAGTAGCTGGGACTATAGGCATGCACCACTACACCCAGCTAATTTTTTTTTTTCCATAGAGATGAGGTCTCACTACATTGCACAGGCTAGTCTTGAACCTGGCCTCAAACGATCCTCTCTCCTTGGCCTCCCAAAGTTCTCAGATTACATGTGTGAGCCACTATGCTCGGCCTTCTTCTTTTTTTAAATCCTACCCACTTGGCATGGCAAAGGCCTAGGACGTAATGGTAAGTGAATAGTTGTAAGGAATGAGAAGTTCTAACTGTGTGCTGTACCATGCTTGGATTTGATTATGGGAAAAATGATCAATATTAACATAGAAGTTACTTAAACTCTCTATGTCTCTTCCCTTACCTCAGGAAGTTCAAATACAGTGTTGTAATTCAGCTCTTCTACTCTTCCTGTCCTCTCAAATGAGACAACTTATACTGTGGTTGCTGAGGCTAAATAGAGGAGGAATTCAAATACATGATTCTTCTACTTAAGAGAAGATCATCTCCAGTTGCATCTAATCATGAAACCCAGTTGCCTCCATTTCATGAGAATGATTTCCTTCCATGGACATTCTCTGCTGTTCTCCTACTGTCAAGTCAATGTTTAGTCAATTCCAGCCATTTCTTGCAAATACACTGCAATCACATTTTATAAATCTACCAAGCGCTTGGTTTTCATGTGTCACAGATAAATTAGGTCTTTCTTATTTTATTCTGAGCTATCAGTCTAGTAACATGCTCACAGCATGCAACCAGGAATAGGCATGATCTCCTTTTTGTGAATCTAATCTGAGTGTCCTTTAGAAGTAAGAGGGGATAGTCTGGGAGTGGAAACAGCTCTTTTCAGGACCAGCTGGGTGATCCATGAGCATTTGAACAGATGGCCCATTTTTGTGTGAAAGGATTTTGTATCCTACAAACTAACACCCAATAGCGTCACTGGAAAAAAAAAAAAAAAGCTTGAAGATAAGAAATCAATTCAAGAGGAACTCACGTGTTTGCTGTGTTGCCTCTGAACACACCCTGTATGTCAAGAGCTTAGCTTTATTCTGTAGACCACCTAGTCTGAATCATTGGGGAGGAAAATATTTGTTCAAACATAGTCCCTTTTGTCTGTGCTGGGCAATAGCACAATACATTCAGCAACTGCCCTTTGAAAGTCAAGTCTTTGTCTCCAGTGGGGATTATGAAAACATGGATTTCTTGAGAAGTGCCTGCCCACCTGTGTTTAGATTTTAAATTGTGGGAAGATGCTTGACAGCCAGAAAAGAGATGCTCAGGGAAAAGTCTGTTGAGGTTATAGAGACTTTTTAAAAGACCATTTCCTCCTTCAAAATTATTAGAATAGAAGAGGAATTCTTGAAAACTGTCATGGAATATTGTATTGGATGGAACCTTGAAAGGTTTTATTTATCTCTTCTCTTTTAGCTTTCTGTCTAAGGCCTCAGAATGTAGTCTATTTTAGAAACTCTCTAAGGAAGGAAATTTTTCGTAACCTTTCCCCTGTTAGTCATTTTTTTTAACTTCAACAAAAGTCTGCATCAGAAGATTCTTGCTTGCTTATGTGACCCTAATGCTCACTGCTGCAGTCCAAGCCTGGCTTCCCTTGCGCTTTCTTCTGCTGTTCAAATTCTTCACAGTGAGACCTGTCTTAGCTGAAGCCCATTATTAGGTCACTCCTTGGCCTCTTCTCTAAGGCTAAATAATGAGTTATTATTTTTTCTCCTTTTTCGGTACGTCATACTTTTTCAAACATTTAATCATTTTTGTTGTTGAAAATTTGGGGACTTCCTGTGTCTGGAAATGCATTAAGCCTCAAACTTTGTAGCCCTAAGACTTTTCCTGCTACCTTTTAAAATACACCAAATAAAATTAAGACTAGGAGAAGAAAGCCGCTGCAATTTTTTTAAAACAATCACAGAAGCCCAAAAAAAAAAAAAAAAAAAAAAAAACCCCACCGAGTAGCTGTCTTTCTGGTTTTTGATTAAGAAGACATTTGTAAAATGAAACATACGTTATTGTCAGATAGGTCTGTTGTCTACTGACAATTGATCAACATGAATGTGGTCAGGTTTAGATGAATATCTGTACAACTCACGTAATTTTTAATAAAGAAAGTTAAAAGCTAAGCATGCCAAGAAAATAAGTATGACTCAAAAGTGGCCCTTTCTTAGTATATTAGAAGTATTACAGCTTCTAGTTACCAACGGCCTTTGAAGATGACTGGGCCATTATTGCAATACTTTTTAATATGCTTCTGGATTCAATTATTGCAGATTTTTACAATTATATTTGATCTCTAGTTAGTTTATAAGGGGGACACTATCTTTGTCAGGTTTTAATATCAAGATTGTGATAGTTTTGTACGTAAATATAGACATTTTCTATGCTTTCTGTTTGCTTTAGAACAGTTGAAATAGAATAAGATCAATCTGACATCTAATGTATGGTTGAACTCACTTCTAAAACTGTCTGAGCCCCTTGACTTTCAAAGGTAGGTCTTTGATAATTCTTGCTATAGTTTAACATATCACACATATGGAAGACTTTATTTATCTATGTTCAATCTAGAGAATAGTAATGGAAGGATTACACATGTTCTTACCACTGAGTTGCAGAAACAGAACACTATCAGTGTCTTTGAAGGTCACTGTGTTCCCATACCTGATCACCTCCTCCTGTCTGCCCTAACCCCCGTTAGACATAAACACAATCCTAACTTCGGTATACTATTTCTTTGCTTTTTTTCATAGTTATACTATCTTTATCTTTGTATGTATTACTGAAGATTATATTTAGTTTAGTTGAAATGTATATTATAGAATTGTACTCTTCTATTTCTTTTGTCTTTTTTTTTTTTTTTTTGCCTATTTTTGTTTTGAGATTCATTTATATTTAATAATGCATCACTAGGTCATTTTCTGTTCACTTTACTACTTTGTAATAGTCCATTGTATGACTATTCCACAATTTATTTATCTATTCTACTGATGATGGACATTTGTGTTTTTTCAGTTTGAGAACTTCTGAATGTGTCTATATGACCATTTTGGTCCATGTCTCCTGGTATGAGAAGTCCTCTAATGTTTACACCAAAAGTGGAATTGTTGGATTGTGGAATGTACATATGTTCAACTTTATAAGGATATGTCCAATTGTTTTCCCTTAATGATTTTAACAATTTCCTGCTCCTACCAGGAGTGGATAAGAATTCCTATTGCTCAGCCTCCTTGCCAAGATCTCATGTGTGTGATTTTAAATTTTTTGCCAGATAGTTGCAAAGTGGTATCTTATTAAGGATTTAATTTACATTTCCCTGATCAGTAATGAAATTGGTCATCTTTTCAAATGTTTGCTGTCCATTCATAATTTCTTTCTGTGAAATACCTCTTTATGTGTTTTGCTTATTTGCTTTTTGGGTCGCTTGTCTTTTTCTTATTGATTTATAAGAATTCTTTATCCATTTTGAATATAAATCATTTTGAGTTATATATATTGGAAACGTCTTCCAATTTCTAGCAACTCCTTTCATTCTGTGATTTCTCTTGATGAACATAAAGGCTTCATTTTATGATAGTTAAATTTATACATCTACTATTCATGCTTTGAATTTTTATTCTATTTTAAAAATCTACTCCACACTGTAGATATAAAGATATTTTTCTCTATTGCACTTAAAGCTATCATTATATTGTATTTATTTATTTTCCATCTTCCCACCAGAATCTAACTTCAATTAAGGCAGAATATTTGCTTGTTTTATTCATTTCGGTATCTCTAGCACATAGTGGGAACTCAGTGAAAATTGTTGAAGGAAACCATGACTGAATGCCAGAGAGCGTGAAATGTTCTTCAGTATCTTCCATTAGCTCATTTTCATAAGAATGCCAGTCCTCTGAGGCTGTTTCCTCTCCCTAGTACTGCCATATTTTTCGTATGTCTCATTTTCATCTCATAATCAGGTGGATCCATTTGGACTCGGTGTCTTCATATGCACCAGTAACAGAGGGGCTTGTCCTCAGGCTGCTCTCTGCACATCTTTGATTTCGTCTTTCTCCACTCTCAGACCTACAGCTGGCCTGTGGGTGGATGTATGCTGTTGCCATTCTGGTTCCTTCTGCTAGCAGGCTTTCATCCAGTGCATTTCTGTTCGACTGTGGTGTATTCTTCCCCTATTCCCAAGGCCCTCTTCCCAAGGTAGTCAGGGCTAATGCCTACCTCACAAATAACAAACCCTACCCTTCAAAGAACTAGAGTTCCCATTCTGCCTTTCTAGTTGTTTTGTTTCGGCTGCTATTGCTGTTTTCAGAGTAGTTTTTTACTCTTTACTGCATTTGGAAGAGATGGTGGTGTAAAGGAAGTTGGGGGAAAAGAATTGGTCAGTACCTTGAGTGCTCAGGACTCACAACACAACGGGCAGATGGGCAGGTGCCCACTTCTCTGTTGATTCTAGGCCATGTTTTTGCTCAAAGGAATCCGGATCTGGCAACAGAGGCAGTGAAGGGACTGTGATTTTCCTAACATTTATCAGGTGATATTTTTCATGAAACTGCAGTTTACAGCATTTCTGGATAGTCTGGTTTTGTTTTGTTTGTCTAAATCAGATCCAAGTTTATTACAACATGCCTGACCCTGACATAAGGGAGATTTTCAGTAGCCTTGCGCGTTGGTATATTTTTCTGGGTTATCTTTTGTGAGGCAACATTAAGGAATGCTAGCCACATTCCATTTTGAGTGAAACCTCCTGCACTGCTATTTTCTAAGTGTATGCAGAAGCTCTTATATTTGGAAAATTCAAGTTCATTCACATTGCTACTGAATTAGCAGTAGCTTTTTATTATTACCTAGTTTTAAATCAATAGATATTAAAATTACTACTATTATTTCATTGTTACCCCAGTTTTTTTTTTCTGATTAAAAAATATATACTGAAATAAGCTCTGATAATCCAAAGAATATGTAATCATTCTTCTATAGCACTATACCAAAGACCTTATCCTATGGAATATTGTTTAGTTTCCTATCATTCAAAAACCATCTTTCCAATTTTTTAACTACTAGTTTAAGTAACATTAAGTAGATTACAGAATGGAGAAAACATAAAGAAGTATGATTGTAAACAATCTCAGTTATTCTGAAAGAAATCTGAAGGATAAAATAATAGCTTCCTTAACTTAGTTGCTCCTATGCATTATCTGAGAAAAAGTTTATTAAAGCACATTTTGACACTTTTAATCCACTGGAACGTCATTGGGAAAATGTTCTGAGAGTCATGAGAATGTTGACTAATTGGGCTGTTTGTCCCACATGGGATTACACCACTTCTTTCTGAATCAGAAGTTCCTGCTATTGCAACATGAATTTTTCTTTATTCTTTATTTTTCCCCCTTAGAAACAATCCATTTGGGTTCATTACATAGCCATTTGTTAGTTTGGGGGATTGTGCTTGTTTGTAACTACAATGAAGTCATACTAGATTGGGTCTGTATGTAAGTCAATGGGAGATCCCGCAGCTGCTCAGTGAATCATTCAGTGCAAAGGGTCACCCTAATATTTTAACCCCAAAGTCCTGCTTTCCCAAAGTAATGGGCAATTTTTATTTTAATCATCAAGAAGATTGGTTCAACTTTGGTTTACTTAGTACATGTTGTGCATACACATCAATCTGTAAAACTTTTTAAAAATTCTATTGAAGTATAATATTCTCAGAGAAAGTGCACGAATCCTAAGTGTATATGGTGAACTTTCACCAACTGAGTACACCTGTGTAACTGCTACCCAGATCAGAAAACACAACATGACCAGCACCCCAAAAGGTTTCCCATACCCCATTTTTGTCACTAACCCTCCTCACCAAGGGTAATCACTCTCCTGTTTTGTGTGTTTTTATACTTTATATAAATGGAATTATACATCATGTGTTACTTTGTATCTGGCTTCTTTCATTCTTCATTATGTTTATGAGACTCATATAAATTTATCATGAGTTGTGTTTGTTCATTTTCCATTTCTACCTTATTGCTATGGGGTGTCCCGTTGATAAATACAACACAATGTATTCAGTATTCATTCTATTGTCAGCAGACATTTGATGAGTTTTCTTTTTCTTTTTTTTTTTAGGAGGGTTAGGCCTATTATGAATACTCTGTTATGAACATTCCAGTACATCTTTTTTGGTTAAAGTATATACACACACACACACAAGTCCTGTTGAATATATAATGAGGAGTAGAATTACTGGGTCATAGTTTTGTGTATGTTCAGATTTAATAGATAAGCCAGTTTTGCCAGAGTGGTTGAATGTACTTACACTAGCAACATACAAGAATTCCAGTTGCTCTACCTCCTCACAAATATTTAGCATATTTTGTCTTTTTCATTTTAGTCATTCTGGTCCATATGTATGGAATGTGGTTTAATTGATATTTCCCTGATGATAATGAAGCTGAGTATCTTTTTATATGATTATTAGCAATTTGCATATCTTTCTATGTGAACTGTTCATATGTATATATATGCTGAATATTTTCTGTTTTTCTGTGGGTTACCTTTTCACTCTCTTAATGCAGTCTTTTGATGACTAGAGATTCCTAATTTTAAAAAAACACTCTCACATATTAAAGATCTTAGTAAATATTTAGAAAATTGTTAACCAATGTGTGAGGATCTCAGTAGTGACATGTTTAACTCAAAACATAATTTATTATTTTTTCTTTTATGGTTTATACTTTTTGTGTCCAGTTTAAGATATCTTTGCCTACTCTAAATTGGCAAAGTTATTCTATGCCTTCCTCTAAAATCTCTTTAGATATGTAATTCATCTGACTCCATATTTGTATGTTTTATAATGATCAAGATACGTTGTTTTTCAAACCAATATTCTATATACCCCAGCATCACTATACTTGGTTTTTAACTTGTTTGACATGTGTCCACAAAATTTAGTTTCAGTGAATTTTTTTTATATTATCTTAGAATTACTAATACTTCCTGACAAAAATTTCAAACCTGTGATGATTTAAAATGTGTAATATAATTTCTAGATTTATTTAATACTAATGTCAGTTGAAATTTCCCTTAAAAGTTCTCCTGTTCAATTGGATCTAGTTTTGAAATCCAGCTATTTATTTATTTAACATCAATCTATAATGCATAAAACAATTTTTAAAAAATATTGTTCTCATTTTCTCATTTAAATCAATTCAGTACATGTTTATTATGTTTCTTCTAGAATTTAGGACAGTTAAGAATGTGGTTGAAGTTTCGAGCTTCATTTTTGTGTCATTTAGGTTTTAAGCCATATAATAAATTTATCAAATATCTGTCAGTAATAAGCCAATTTCTTTAGTAGTCAAAATTATATTAATAAATAAAGGTACAAAGTGAGGATTTTTATTACTATTAGGATAGCCTTAGACCCCTTATATAATTCCTCCTTACCAAGTTTTCCACTAATAATGACACATATCTTTAAAGACATAAAAATAGAAAAGAAAATATAAAAGTTCCATTTTTATATTTTGAATACCTATAAATGTTTGCTCTTTGATGTCATTTTTGCTTAGTTTTATTTTTTGTCTTTTTATTATTTGTTCTAGGTTGTACTGGTCAGTGGACATCTGGACAGCTGGGATGTTGGGCAGGGTGCCATGGATGATGGCGGTGGAGCCTTTATATCATGGGAAGCACTCTCACTTATTAAAGATCTTGGTAAATATTTAGAAAATTGTTAACTAACGTGTGAGAATCTCAGTAGTGACATATTTAACTCAAAACACAAAATACTTAACAGATTAGTTACCATGGTATGTTCAAAGATCCTCTTGAGGTCAGTTGATTCCCAGAAAAGAAACAACTTATCCTCTTAAAGAAATTTTTATTCATGTGTACTCCAGACATCTAAAGTGTCAAATGTTGTTATCAGCCACTGGGGAAAATGAACAAGCAAATAAAACTGAAGCAAACATAACCACACCAGCTAAAAATATGCAAGGAAAATATGATGAAATGCAAATAAAAATCAGCAGCACCTCCTACTTCCTTGCCCTTATTCATCTTAACACATTATCAGACTATTAGGACAATGGATAAAGGCCAGGCATTTTTCCATCATAGAAATAAAAGAGTAACCTAGGATAGAAAGAATGATTTCCATTGCCACAATAAGGAATCCAGGCAGATAATTCTTTGTTGCAAGGTCTGTCCCATGCATGACAGGATGTTTTGCAGCATCCCTGACCTCTTCCCACTAGAAGCCAGTAGCACCCTCCCCTAACCTCAAGTTATGATAACCAAAAATGACTCCAGACATTGCCAGATGTCCCCTGGGGGGCCAGGGGAAGCAGTTGCCCCAGTTTGAGAACCACTAATATAAACTAATAAAATTATCTAGGTAACCTGAATACAGGGTCATTTTGTTAAAGAAAACAAACTAATTGGAAATCTTACACTGTATATACACTATGACAGAAAAGATTTTGACCACCTACTTTGTTTTTTATAAAGCATTTTGTAAAACCTGGGCATGTAGGTTTAAAGCATCTCCTTTGTTCTTAAGGCTCCTAAAATGGAGTGGGTAACCTTCACACATACATATACACATAGTTATCAATATAGATGTAATTTCAATATCTAATTTTAGAAGTGGGGAAGGTTTGAGAGAGAAGTTATCCAGAAAATAAACCTGAAAATCACACATTCCTTCACAGAAGCTCTGGGAGATGCTGTGTTAATTCTCTCCTCCTCTTCTCTTAAAAATATTCCCTTGGCTATCTCTTCTTTCTGTTTCTCATATCAGTCCAGAATGAAGTGAGTTCTAGAGGAAAGCAGGAGAAAGTCAAACATTTTTCCTCTTCAAAAAGCACCGATAATGATTTTGGACATTAATTTTATTTCAGTATGTTCGACCAGCTTGATTGGAAGCACAGTGGTGGAGTAAAAAGAAAAACTTTCTTTAGACCCATTTGAATTGGACTTTAGGTCACTTTGTGCTACAAACTACATTTTCGGCCTTAAGCAAGTCATTTGAATGCTCTGGATTCATTTTCCTCATTTCTATTCAACTGTAAGCTTCAGAGTATTTCATTTGCACTAGATTGGAATAAAAATTGTATCTTCTTTAAGCTTTGAATCTTACTTCTTTGGTATTCAGCATGGGACCCTAAATCACTGTTAATTGAATTGAATTCAATTGCATGGACAAGTGTCAAATACCATGCAAAAGTGAATTGAGCATATTTTACCGGTTCTCAAAGTACATTGACTTCAGTTGCTTTTGATAGCTAGTGACCAGTCTCTTTAATTCAGGACTTAAATCTCCAAAATATTTCTGAAAATCTATATAAAGATGTGAATAGACCTCTAAAATAAAGAGTAATATTTCTTTTGAGTAGGCGTTATGAGGCACCATAGTATATTGTTAAAAACATAGGATTCTGGAGCCAGACTGCCAGGGTTTAAATCTCAGCTCTACAATTTCTTAGGTGTGTGGCCTTAGGCAAGTTACTTTACCTCTCTGTGCCTCAATTTTCTCATCTGTGTAATGGGATAATAATAGTTTCTATCTCATACAGTTGCTTTGAAAATTAAATAAGCTATTCACAGAATATACTTAGAACATGGGCTGGGCCAACCCAAGTTATCAATAAATGTTAACTTTTATAACTTAATAAGCATGATTCTGACAGTACCTTTTTTTAATGTAAGAGAAGATTATAATTTAGTTTACCTCCCTCCCCATTAGTGATTACTTTGCCTCCTAACTTTGTATATTTGCTATATTAATGTAACTTTAGGGCCAGTTCCTATGTATCCCTAAAATATCCTTTCCCTTTTCTACTTAAGTCACCATCCCTTGTACAATAGAAACCTAGTGACCTCTCCACTTTTTTTCATTTCATACTAAATTTTTAGAAGTCTTAAATTTCTCCTGGTCACTTCTATATCCTGCTTATGTTTAATGCCCAGTATCTACCTCTGCACCTCACTTTCTGTGATTGCACCCATTGAGTCTTACTCTTTAATTTTGAAATTGTGGATTTCTATTTGTAGGTTGCCTACGTATTTTAATATGAAGAGCTAGGTTCAGCATGTGATGTATGAATTCTGGATGAAAATTGCTGATATACTTGAACTAGAAATATAGCTTTGGGCTTGAGGCCAAGAAATAAGTTCATAATTATATTACTTAATTACACGGAATCCAATCTGTTTAATTGGTAAAATGTGAAAGCTCTGTGGCAATCTCTTTTTCCAAGAAAAATGAGACTCCTTTTGGATGTTATTCCTTGGATGATGTGTCATGCAGCATGTCAGAGTCCCTCAGTGGAGCTTGTTAATTTGAAGAGTTGGTCCAGTGGGGATCTCTGATATTTGGAAATATTTTTCTAAGATTCATCCTTCTGGTATCTTCTTCTTTGTCTTCCCCTCTCATCACTCTTATAGATTCACTTTTTCACTCAAGCCTTCAGCTTAAATTATATTCAATTAATCTAACAGAAGAGTTATTTGTGCTTTGTAAATATAATCAGTCATTCCCGAGTAACCGTCTACAGAAGGCTATTTGCTGTGAAGTGTTGTTGAGTACTTTTCTGTGTTTGTGGTTTACTGGACTTGAAACTGTTTATTTGAAATGTTATTTCCTGGAATGTTCTGGTGTCAGTGCCCAAAGCCTATGGCCAATGATGCTCCAAAATGCGCATTTGGCACTTAGAAAATAAACTACCATCCATCCCAAATTCTTCCAACTGTATCGTTTGCTGTGAAGTTAGAATTTTGAGTTTTCAGGTCTAAAGAAATGAAAGATATGAGAATTAACAGTATTACCTGGTTGGTGGAATGTGGGACATATAAGAAACATTTTTCCAGAAAAACTGTAAATGTTGAGCCTCCTGACCATGATTACTATAGAGCTTGAAAGTCTATGTTTTAGAAAAATATTTTATTGGTATGTTTCTTCATTCATTCACTCAACAAATACTTGTGCATTGACTGCTCGTTCATGTATCAGATGCTTTGCACCCAAGAGGAAAGAGAAATGGCCTTTAAGTCCTTGAAGCAGGAGAGACATTTAATTCAAAAATTGCAGTGAAATTGTGGTAAGTTCTCTGAATGTAGGATGTACGAATTACTTTGGACACCTGGTAAAGAGACGGACCAACATGGCTTGACTGGGTCAGAGCAACTTCACTAAGATGTTATTTGAACCTTCTTTTATAAAGATAAATAGAAATTCCTGAGGCAAATGGTGCAGAATGAAGTATCCCCAGCAGAGTACAGAGCTTCTAGTTCTGCCCATCATTAAAAATGAGAAGAAAATTGTTGACAGTAGCAGTCTTGGGATTATGAGGGGAGGCAGGGGTTGTGGAATTACAGGAGAGGTTCACTTTTTACCTGATATATTTATATAATGTTAGATTTTTGTGTAATAAGTGTGTGTTACTTCAATAATCAAGCAAAAGCCATCAAATACTCCCCTACCCCCAGTGCCAAAAAAGAAATGAAAAAGAAAAGAGTTTTGGTATTGTCATTATCATAAACACCCTGTTAACAGAAACAACAGGGCAGAGGTAAGGAGTTGGAAGAGTTGTCCAGGAGTCACCAAGCCTCTCTGGCCCAGAATACAACCATGAAGACAGCGAAAGGCTTGCCAGGGCTTTGATTCAAGTTCCACTGTAGCTAGAACTTTATGCAGCCATTTCCAATGCAGTGGGTTCTCTCTTAGAAGTGGCGACCCATCTGGGAAGAAGGCTTTCTTCCCTAAGGCTCTGGTCAAGTCTTTCTTGGAAAAGCCCCAGGAAATGCAATTCAGAGTAGCAGAGAAGAAAATGAACAGCCTCCAGTGAAATGGAAGCCTAAAGGGTAGAACTAGAGATGGCTGGAGTCCTGAAACGAATCTGGGACTAGCCCAGACCTACAAAAGATATCTCCTTTGGAAAGGACCTCCCCACTGGGTTTAGCCATACCGCTGGGTATAATGAAAGTGTTGAGATCTAGCATTGACTGAAGATTACTATTGTAAGCATTGTGCTAAGCATTCCACTAAATACATATTCTCCTTTATTCCTGAAAATAAACCCAAGCAGTAGGTAAATTGTGTTATATTCATTTTACAGAAGAGGAAACCAAAGCAGAGAAAAGCTAAGTACCTTGCCCAAGGTCAGCAGCTGTTATGTGAAAAATTTAAATCCAGGCAGCCTGATGCCATGCCCAATACTCTTAAGTACTTTATAATATTGTTTTAATGGAACAACTTTCTGTTTCTAGGAATACTTATCCTCAGGATAACAAGAGATATAAAGAAAGAGGGGGGAAAGTGTCCTGTGGTCAAATAAGTTTGGGAAATACCTCTTAGTAATTTCTTTATTAGTAAATAACATTTGTTGGGAGAGTATTCCGTGGGTATAGTGTACTCTGGAACACAATGCCCTGTGGTATTTTTTGAGGTGGCAGAACTGAGTAAGAATACAAGAATCCTTACACGGATGTGCTTCTGGAAGTGAGTACAAATAGCCTTGGATTTGTTTTCATTCTAGATTTTCTAGGCTACATTGGGAGCTTGAGATTACCAGAATATTGACAAACTAGAACCATATGATGATTCCTTAATTGGCATGATAGAGCCTATTCTTGTGTTTCTCCCTGAAGAACACTTGTATCCACCCAAGTGCAAACTCTAGCCGACAACTAACTTTTTATCTGAGTCTATTTTATTCAAAATGAACGTAGT
This sequence comes from Chlorocebus sabaeus, assembly GCF_047675955.1. Classification (NCBI taxonomy): domain Eukaryota; kingdom Metazoa; phylum Chordata; class Mammalia; order Primates; family Cercopithecidae; genus Chlorocebus; species Chlorocebus sabaeus. Next base: position 100,755,884 of record NC_132911.1, read on the forward strand.
ATTATTGGAAATATTTGAAATATGCTAAGGACTCTTTCTATCAGGTTTTTCTATGGCCCCAGATGAACCTGAATCTGGTAAGTTTTTTTTTATTTTCTAAAAGGAATTTTTATTTTAAAACATGCCATGAACTCTCTGTATTGCCATGTTGGATAGTCTTTCTGCACAATTATTTGGGAACAAAGGAAGGGAGACTAATGGCCCCTGGAAAGATATCCTGTTAAAATCACTGGTCCTCAATATGTTTGGCAAAAAATACATCTGCTTGTGAAACTGTCCAGGAAATTAACTTGTTCTAAATCTTAAATACTTTCCCCAACATTAAATTTTATTTTTATTAATTTAAATGTTAATGTGTAGATACTGCTTGCTTCTTTGGTTCTGAATTTTGGTCTTGATGTTTTATAATTGTACTTATTGAGGAAAATACCTAAAACAGTAGAAGAATTAGAAACTTGAAGAAATTGTGAAGAAGGATTAAAATGGCAGATAGGAGGCAGGACTAGCTTGCAGCTCCCATTCTAACAGACAGAGCAGTGTGTGGAGACTCACATAGTGAACTTTTGCTCCAAGAACTACCTCAGGAACATACCAGGAAAGCCAGGAGAATCCTCACACCCTTTGAAGGAATTGGATCACTGCTGCAGGCTCCCTGAGATGCCAAAAAAACTGAGTCTGTTTGCTTTCTCAAAGGAGAGGTTCATGGTCTGGGGTAAGTTCTCAGCCCTAGTCACCTGCTGCCTGGAAATAGATTTGGTGCTGTTATGGGGGCACTATGGGAGTGAGACTGGCCTTCAGGATTGCAGGCTGCATGGGAGCAGGGTAAGGCCTGTGACTGCCAGCTTTCCTCCACCTCCCTGGCAACTTGTATGACTCAGCAGAGATGGCCATAATCCCCCTGGGAATATAACTCCATTGGACTGGGATCCACACCCTCACAGCCCACAGCAGCTGCAGCAAACCCTACCCAAGCAGAGGCTGAACTCAGACATGCCTACCTCTGCCCCCACCTGGTAGTCTTTCTCTACCTGCCCTGGTAGCCAAAGACAAAGGTCATAATCTTTTGGGAGCTCTATGGCCCTGCCCATCACCTGAGAAACCAAGTGTCCCTAGGGCAACTAGGAACACAGCTGATGTGCTCTTGTCAGTGCCACCTCCTGGCTGGAGGCCAACCAACACTCTAAACAAAAACCCAACCAAGGATCCTCACAGAGACCACTTCACTCCCCTGCTAATTCTATCAGAGCAGGTACTTGGCATCCATGGCTGCAAGACCTGAAGACAGATCACATCACAGGACTCTTTGCAGACACTCCCCAGTATCAGCATGAAGCCCAGCAGCTCCTCTGGGTGGCTAGACCCAGAAGAGCAAAAGCAATCACTACATTTCAGCTCTCAGGAAGCCCCATTCCTAGGGGAAGAGGGAGAACATCACATCAAGGGAGCACCCTGTGGGACAAAAGAATCTGATTAGCAGTCCTGAATCCCAGACCTTCCCTCTGACATAGTCTACCCAAATGAGAAGGAACCAGAAAAACATCTGGGTAATATAAGAAAACAAGATTCTTTTACACCCCCAAAAGATGATACCAGTTCACCAGCAATGGATCCAAACCAAGATGAAATCTCCAAATTGCTAGAAATAGAATTCAGAAGGTTGATTATTAAGTTAATCAAGGAGGCATCAGAGAAAGGTGAAGTCCAACTAAAAGAAATCAAAAATATGATATGGGATATGAAACAAAAAATCTTCAGTGAAATAAACAGCATAAATATAAAACAATCACAACTTCTGGAAGGCAAGAAATGCAAACTGCACTGGGAAGTCTCAGCAATGGAATGGAACAAGCAGAAGAAAGAACTTCAGAGTTCTAAGACAAAGATTTCAAATTAACCCAATCTGTCAAAGACAAAGAAAGAAGAATGAAAAAATTGAACAAAGCCTCCAAGAAATTTGGTACTATGTTAAACATCCAAACCTAAAAACAATTGGTGTTCTCAAGGAAGAAGAGAAATCTAAATGTCTAAAAAACATATTTGATAGAATAATCAAGGAAAATTTCCCTGGCCTTCCTAGAGATCTAGACATCCAAATACAAGAAACTCAAAGAACTCCTGGGAAATTCGTTGCCAAAAGATCATCACCTAGGCACATAGTCATCAGGTTAACCAAAGTCAAGATAAAGGAAAGAATCTTAAGAGCTGTGGGGCAAAAGCATCAGGTAACCTATAAAGGAAAAACCCATGAGATTAACAGCAGATTTCTCAGCAGAAACCCTACAAGCTAGGTGGGATTGGGATCCTATTTTTAGCCTCTTTAAACAAAACAATTATCAGCCAAGAATTTTGTATCCAGCAAAACTAAGCTTCATAAATGAAGGAAAGATACAGTCTTTTCCAGACAGACAAATGCTAAGAGAATTCACCACTACTGAGTCAGTACTACAAAAACTGCTAAAAGGAGCTCTAAGTCTTGAAAAAAATCCTTGAACTATACCAAAATAGAATATCCTTAAAGCATAAATCTCACAGAACCCACATAACAATAACACAATGAAAAAAAAAGGTAATCAGGCAACAAATAGCATGATGAATAAAATAGTACCTCACATGTCAATACTTGTAAATGGCCTAAATGCCATTAATTGTAAATGGCGTAAATGCTCCACTTAAAAGATACAGAATGACAGAATGGATAAGAATGCAACCAAGTTTCTGCTGTCTTCAGGAGACTACCCTCACACATAAGGACTCACATAAACTTAAGATAAAGGGGTAGAAAAAGATACTCCATACAAATGGATACCAAAAGTGAGCAGGCGTAGCTATTCTTATATCAGAAAAAAACAAACTTTAAAGCAATAGCAGTTTTAAAAGACAAAGAGGGACATTATATAATAATAAAAGGACTAGTCCAACAGGAAAATATCACAATTCTAAATATATATGCACCTAACACTGGAGATCCCAAATTTATAAAACAATTACTATTAGACCTAAATAGTGAGATAGACAGCAACACAATGATATGGGGGACTTTAATACACCACTGATAGCACTAAACAGATCATCAAGATAGAAAATCAACAAAGAAAAACTGGACCTAAATGATACCCTACAAGTGAACTTAACAGATATTTACATGACATTCTGCCCAACAACTGCAGAATATACATTCTATTCATCAGCACATGGAACATTCTCCGAGACAGACCATATGATAGGCCACAAAACAAGTCTCAGTAAATTTAAGAAAATTAAAATTATATCAAGTATTCTCTCAGACCACAGTGGAATAAAATTGATAATCAACTCCAACAGGAACCCTTAAACCCATGCAAATACATGGAAATTAATTAACCTGTTCTTGAATGATCATTGGGTCAACAATGAAATCAAGATGGAAATTTAAAAATTTTTTGAACTGAATAATAATAGTGACACAGCCTATCAAAACCTCTGGGATACAGCAAAAGGGGTGCTAAGAGGAAAGTTCAGAGCATTAAATGCCTAAACCAAAAATCTGAAAGAGAACCAATAGACAACCTAAGGTCACGCCTCATGGAACTGGAGAAACAAGAACAATCGAAACCTAAACGCAGCAGAAGATAAGAAATGACGAAGATCACAGCAGACTTAAATGAAATTTAAAAAGAAAAAAAATAAATGAAACAAAAGCTGGTTCTTTGAAAAGATAAATAAAACAGATAGACCATTAATGAGATTAACCAAGAAAAGAAAAGAGAAGATCCAAATAAGCTCAATTAGAAATGAAATGGGAGATATTACAACTGGTACCACAGAAATACAAAAGATTACTCAAGGATACTGTGAACACCTTTACACACATAAACTAGAAAACCTAGAGGAGATGGATAATATATAAATGGAAGTATACAACCCTCCTAGATTAAACCAAGAAGATATAGAATCTCTGAACAGACCAGTAACAGGCAGTGAGATTGAAATGGTAATAAAAAAAATTCCAAACAAAAAATAAGTCCAAGACCAGACAGATTCATGGCTGAATTCTATCAGACATTCAAAAAAGAATTGGTACCAATTCTACTATCAAAGGATAAAGAAATAGAGAATCATCCCTAAATCATTCTATGAAGCCAGTATCACCCTAATACCAAAACCGAGGGAGGACATAACAAAGAGAGAGAGAGAGAGAGAGAGAGAGAGAGAAAACTACAGACCAATATTCCTGATGAATATAGATGCTAAAATCCTCAACAAAATACTAGCAAACTGAATCCAACAGCATATCAAAAAGATACTTCACCATGATCAGGTGGGTTTCATACTATGGATGAAGGGATGATTTAAGAGACATAAGTCAATAAATATGATACATCACATAAACAGAATTAAAAACAAAAATCACATGATCATCTCAATAGATGCAGAAGAAGCATTTGACAAAATCCAGCATCTTTGATTAAAACCCTCAGCTAAATTGGCATAGAAGGGACATACCTTAAGGTAATAATAGCCATCTACAACAAACCAATAGCCAACATTATACTGAATAGGGAAAGTTGAAAGCATTCCCCCTGAGAACTGGAACAAGACAAGGATTCCCATTTTCACCACTTCTATTCAACATGGAATTGGAAGTCCTAGCCAGAGTCATCAGACAAGAAAAAGATATCAAGGGCATCCCAATCAGTAAAGAGAAAGTCAAACTGTCACTGTTGTCACTGTTTGCTGATGATATGATTGTATACATAGAAAATCCTAAAGACTCATCCAAAAAGCTTCTAGAACTGTTAAATGAATTCAGCAAAGGTTCAGGATACGAAATTAATGTACACAAATCAGTAGATCTTCTATATACCAACAGCAACCAAGCTGAGAATCAAATTAAGAACTCAACCCCTTTCACAATAGCTGCCAAAAAAAAAAAAAGAAAAAGAAAAAAACTTAGGATTATACCTAACCAAGGATGTGAAAGACCTCTACAAGTAAAACTAAAAAGCACGGCTGAAAGAAATCATAGACGACACCAGCAAATGGAGACACATCCCATGCTCATGGATAGGTAGCATCAATATTGTGAAAATGACCATACTGCCAAAAACAATCTACAAATTCATTGCAATTCCCATCAAAATACCACCATCATTCTTCACAGAAGTAGAAAAGAAAAAATCCTAAAATTCATATCGAACTAAAAAAGAGCCTGCATAGCCAAAGCAAGACCAAGCAAAAAGAACAAATCTGGAAGCATCACATTACCCTACTTCAAACTACACTATAAGGCCTTAGACACCAAAACAGCATGGTACTGGTATAAAAACAGGCATATAGACCAATGGAACAGAAGAGATAACCCAGAAATAAAGCCAAATACTTACAGCCAACTGATCTTTGACAAAGGAAACAAAAACATAAAGTGGAAAAAAGACGCCCATTCAATAAATGGTGATTTCAATAAATGGTGCTGGGATAATTGGCAAGTCACATATAGAATGAAACTGGATCCTCATCTCTTACCTTACATAAAGATTAACTCAAGATGGAACAAAAACTTTAAGACCTGAAACCACACAGATTCTAGAAGATAAAATTGGAAAAAGTCTTCTAGACATTGGCTTAGGCAAAGACTTCATGACCAAGAACCCAAAAGCAAGTGCAACAAAAACAAAGATAAACAGATGGGACTTAATTAAACTAAAAAGCTTCTGCAGAACAAAAGAAATCATCAGCAGAGTTAACAGACAACCCACAGAGTGGGAGAAAATCTTTACAATCTATACATCTGACAAAGGACTAATATCCAGAATCTAAGAACTCAAATAAATCAGCAAGAAAATTACAAACAGTCCCATCAAAAAGGGGGCTAAGGAAATGAATAGACAATTCTCAAAAGAAGATATACAGATGGCCAACAAGCGTATGGAAAAATGCTCAACATCACTAATAATGAGGGAAATGCAAATAAAAAGCACAATGTGGTACCACCTCACGCCTGCAAGAATGGCTATACTCAAAAAAAAAAAAAAAAAAAAATAGATGTTGGCAAGCATGCAGTAAAAGGGAACACTTTTACACTGTTGGTGGGAATGTAAACTAATACAAGCACTGCAGAAAACAGTGTGGAGAATCTTTGAAGAACTAAAAGCAGATCTACCATTTAATCCAGCAATCTCACTACTAGGTATCTACCCAGAGGAAAAGAAGTCATTATATGAAAAAGATACTTGCACACTCATGTTTATAGCAGCACGATTTGCAATTGCAAAACTATGGAACCAGCCCAAATGCCCATCAATCAATGATGGATAAAGAAAGTGTGATTTTTATATATATATATATATAAAATGGAATATTACTCAGCCACAAAAAGAAACAAATAATGGCATTCACAGCAACCTGGATGTAATTGCAGACCATCATTCTAAATGAATTAACTCAGGAATGGAAAACCAAACATCGTATGTTCTCATCCACATGTGGGAGCTAAGCTATGAGGACGCAAATGCATAAGAATGATACATTGGACTTTGGGGACTCAAGGGAAAGGATGGGGGGTGGCAAAGAATAAAAGACTGCACATTGGGTACAGTGTATATACTTCTCAGTTGATGGGTGCACCAGAATCTCAGAAATCACCACTAAAGAACTTATTCATGTAACCAAACACCAACTGTTCCCCAAAAACCTATTGAAATAAAAAAAAAATTTTAAAGAATTTGTTCCTTTCCTTTTTTTAATTACAGGTAAAACTAGGTTTATGACCATGGGGCATCTGTGACTCCTCCTCATTTTCTTTAGAGGATGATCTTCTCATTTTTTATTCAGATATGTTATTTCCTCTAGAGGCAACTTATGTCAGTGTCTGGCTTTTCCGTAAGACCCATGGCAGATACGTATATTTTTTCTGCTGGGAATTGCTAAGAGTTTTTCCTGAGGTTTGAACACATTTACAAGCTTTACTAACACACTCAACAACCTTATGTCTCATTCAGCTTACACAGACATTTCTACTAGCATGTGTAAAAAGACAAATTGTGTGTAAATTGATTTGCAAAATACATCTGCCAGATAAAGTAAGATTTGTTTACAATGAGTCACTTAGAATGTGGTCTACCTTTTAGTCTGGATTTGGTATGAGAGATTCCATAGCCATTGTAGAGCCTTAGCCTGCATGAATATTGCTGTTGTTATTGTATCATTTAGTTAGAATATACAATTTCTGTGTAAAAGTAGATACCACCCAGGGTATACAACATGATGACCAGTTCTTTTCTGTCTGATAGAGAGTCTGGAGGGGTGGCAGATGAATGCTATGAGAGGGCCCACTTTTCTACAGCATGCTCAGCTTCCTCCCCGATGTATGCTTTGATTTGGCCTTAGAAAGTGAAGACATGTGGTTGTAAAGGAAGCGGAAGCTCAAGAAATTGGTATCATTTATCCTGGAGAATAAGGGCCATGGAAAATCTTATTAATAGCATCCTTAGTGCCCCAGTGGATTTCCTCCCACCCAAGAATGGAATACATACAAGTCCATGGTAGGGCTGTCTGGAAAACCTCAACTACCTTATTGCAATGGCATCATCGCTGTATCACACACTTGGTTTACAAGGAGATGTCTTATTTCAATAAGAAGCTCTGACTGCTCACTTCATGTCAGGAAAATAATGTGGACAGGACACAGTTGCTTGCATCAAGGAGCTCATAGTCAGGTGACAATGGCTTCACATGGATAGAAGCATTTAAAGTAGGCCTTGAAAAGCTAGGAATTGGGAAAAGAAAGAAAAATTAGAATTCATGAAAGTACATAGTTTGAGGAATAGAAGATGTCTTCATAAATCTAGAGCAATGGGTGAGTGAGGAGGGGTGGGAAATGAGTCAAGTGAAGGGCAAGAGTTTGTGAAGGGAACTGGATGCAAAGCTAAAGATTGGAGTTGGTGCTGTAGGCAGCAGATGCCATTGAGGATTTTAAGCGTGATAGGACTTCTTTCTAAAATAGGGATATCGTGTTGACTATTTTAATTGATAAAGTACTGTGATAAATAGAATAGAGATACAGAAAAACAGAGTAGGGAGATCCCAATTATACTGAGCCTGGAGAACTACAGCTTTGGAGTTGCTTAGCAAATTGTATTTGCTGTGGTGGATGAGCCAGCTTCTACCTCTCTATGTTAAATATACCAAAGAGGAAGTGATGGGGTTTCCAGGGATGTTGTGTTCTTTGCCTACACACTTCTCTGCATCATGCTAATGCTGCATTTTGCAAAAGCTGTGGTTTACCCAGCTCTGAATGAATTTTGTTCCAGTAAACTTGCCTAAAAACAGAAGTCTGTGAAAAATGAGAAAATATGCTATGAACATCTGATCAGACCTTTATGGTTAACTGGGTTTTTTTAATTGCCATGGAACATAAGGGTTTAGTTCAGTCTATTCTTAGGCTCCTTGACTCCTGCAAACATTCTCAAAAATAAGCACTAGGAAAAGAATGTTTCTACTGGGTATGTGATAGGATAAAGAAAGTATTGAAGGAAGTTGACTATTATAAGAGTACTTATTTGTAATCCTGCTAGTGCCCTCCTCATATTAGATAATCATTATTGATGAGCTGATGCTTGGCTCATGTTCTTGCATGACACTAGCATTTTCAGAGTACATGTGACCCAGATCTCACTGATTTTTCAGCCTTTAAGTCCTCCTTTCTTAATCCTTAAATAATTCAAAATCTCTAGGTAAGTGAGAGGCAGCGTGGATAGTAGAATAAGTATATGCTGTATGTTAGAACATCTTGGATTCCAATCCTTCTATGCTATCTAGTAGTTGTATTTTCCTGGACAAATTATTTAACATTTTATCATTATTTTATATATGTATTTTGAAACAGAGTCTCGCTCTGTTGCTCAGGCTGGAGTGCAGTGGCACAGTCTTGGCTCACTGTCACCTCCGCCTCCTGGGCTCAAGTGATTCTTGTACTTCAGCCTCCGGAATAGCTGGGATTTCAGGCACACACCACCATGCCCAACTAACTTTTGTATTTTTGGTAGAGACAGGGTTTCACGATGTTGGCCGGGCTGGTCTCAAACTCCTGGTCTCAAGTGATCCGCCCACCTCGGCCTCCAAAAGTGCTGGGATTACAGGCATGAGCCACTGTGCCCAGCCTGAATTATTTAACATTTTAAATCTCAGTTTTCTCTTCTTTACAATGGGAACAATTTACCTTGAGTGCTTGATAGGATAATTTGAAATAATATAGATAGTAGCTGGCCCCTGCTAAGCCATCAATAATAGTAACCATTATTATCAGATTCTAATTGCCAAAACAGCAGGTTGGATATTCCAGGAGAGGTTATAATCCCAGTATCAACTCTTAGCTCTCGAGTTTTCATGTCTGTATCCCATTGCAAAGTTCAGCTTGGTCAGGGGAATCCCCACAGTGAGGAGGCCCTCATAATAAAGCCCAAATGTGAGTTTGGCCTGGGTAAGCTAAACTCACAAACCTTCACACCAGTGTAGCCACCATCCATGAGTATACATGAGGCTAGTGTATAAGGCTGATTCTCTCCTCACTGTTATAGTGAAGAGCACTTAATAGATGTGTCATAAATATTATGCAGACTTAACACTCTGAGGACGTGGGGATGCACAGATCATTTTTCCCATCCCTTTTGCTCTCTCTGTGATGTCCTTAACCTAAGTAACAGTGTATAGAGAAAAAATTATAATATTCCTGAGGAGAAGAATAGTAGAAACAGTAAATAACTGTTAAGGTCAATATAATTTACTACAAAATAAGTTGCCGGAGATACAGAAAAAAAATCAAGGCAGAGAAAACACAGAATCAAATCTAGTGTTTGCTATTTACAATTTACCCTGGTGCCTGAATTCTCAAGAAATCTTTGGGGTTTTTAATATATTCAAAACCCCACAATTTTCAAGCATTTTCAGAAGATCCTCATGCATAAAAAAACAAGAATGGTGACCACTGATGCTTGTATTATTGTCTTTTCTCTGAAATAATTGCACCTTTTAAAAGGAATATATTCCAATTCTGTGAAGAAACTCATTGGTAGCTTGATGGGGATGGCATTGAATCTATAAATTACCTTGGGCAGTATGGCCATTTTCACTATATTGATTCTTCCTATCCATGAGCATGGTATGTTCTTCCATTTGTTTGTGTCCTCTTTTATTTCACTGAGCAGTGGTTTGTAGTTCTCCTTGAAGAGGTCCTTTACATCCCTTGTAAGTTGGATTCCTAGATATTTTATTCTCTTTGAAGCAATTGTGAATGGAAGTTCATTCATGATTTGGCTCTCTGTTTGTCTGTTACTGGTGTATAAGAATGCTTGTGATTTTTGCACATTAATTTTGTATCCTGAGACTTTGCTGAAGTTGCTTATCAGCTTAAGGAGATTTTGGGCTGAGATGATGGGGTTTTCTAAATATACAATCATGTCATCTGCAAACAGGGACAATCCCAGGCATAACCAATCCTTTTTGCTACTGTCATGTGGGCTACAGCAACAAAATGCCTACAAGTTCTTGCCTCTTCTCACCAAGCAGATGAGCCCTTGGTGGGTGGGAATGGGTCTCATTCATAAAAATAAATAAATAAATAAAATAAAAGGAATATATTTAAAATATCGTTGAAATTATTGAGTTGTTGCTCTGATTGATGTATGTGGGAAAATATAAGGCAGGAAGTTTTCAAAGGCCATATTTCTGTTCTCATCAGCAATCACCATAGACCCTAGATCCATTTAGCCATCCCATATTCACTTGTCTTAGGCAGTATGTTAGAATAAAGAAATATTTTATGAAGTGCTTCATACTAGAATTACTCCTTTTCTGAAAGAAGGAAGTTTAAATTTATCTTTTATAGTAAAATAATTTTATGTGAGTCATTTCAATGTCATTTTTGGTCATAAATGAAGAGTTTGGTGGAGGAATCTTTGAACTAATTACCTTTCTGAAACCTTACAATATGTTGTTGCAAAAAACAATGGTTAAACTTATAAAGCAGAGATTCTTGGTAAAGATGCAAAACATCTACCTAAGAAAGCCCCCTGTCCTATATTTTCATTTTTATAATCTATAAACATTAATTGAACACCTGGGAGAATGGAGGAGAGAAACAATGTTTATCTCCTATGTGACAGTTACTTACTATGATCTTTTTAAATCCTCAAAGCCACCCTGTAAGGCATGTATTATTACCACTGGCAGGTCATTGGACCTATCTGGGACTCAGTTCCTTATCAGTAAACTAGATGGTAATAACACGTTTGCAGGACTGTTATATGGATCAAACATAATCTAGGCAAAACACATCCCTATTAGAGTTGCAGAGATGGAAAATTCATGGCACATAATGTTAAAGACAACTGTAGGGGCAGTGCTGCAACTAATGGTGATCATCTCATGGCATGAATTGAAACAGAGCACTTTCATGGAGCAGTGATATGGGATATAGAGTGACAAGGCAATGTTCATAGTGGTTGTAATAAGGAAGAACTTCAATAATGTCCTACAGCATTTTATAACAGAAGCATCATTTTACTAATCACAAATATATAACATTTCCTGATTTTTTTAAATAAAAGATTTGGCAGTGAATACTCTTGCTTTAGGACTTAAATGAAGTAGAGTCAAATAAGATTTCTCATCCACGTCTTTTATGTTTTTCTTTGATATGCAGTCTTGTCTCCCAGGCTATAGTGCAAGGGCACAGTCAGCTCACTGCTGCCTCAAATTCCTTGGCTCAGGTGATCCTCCCACTTCAGCCTCCTGAGTAGCTGGTACTACAGGCATGCACCACCATACCTGGCTAATTTTTAAAATTCTTTTTTATAGAGACAGGGTCTCACTGTATTGCCCAGGCTGGCCTCAAACTCCTGGACTTAAGCAACCCTCCTGCCTTGACCTCCCAAAGTGCTGGGATTACAGGTGTGAGCTACTGTACCTGGCCTCATCCCAGTCTTCTTAAATTGATGTGAAGATGGCAGTAGATTGTTTCCAATTTTAGGATGAACTAATAATAGCAGTTAGCATGCTTGAACAGGCTGTACCTAGTTCTAAGCTAAATGCTGGATATGTGATTCTCATTGAGTCCAGGAGGTAGGAACCACTATTACTCCTTTGACAGATGAAGGGACTAAGATTGATGCACTCACAACTTGCAAAACTAGAAAATCTCATAATTGTCATAAGGTTGTTTATTTTTTCTTTGCCTTTTTTTTTAAACTAAGAAATATTTCAAATATTGAAAAATAACATAGAATATCCTCCACCTAGATTTCATAAATGTTAATGAATTTGGATATTTGTTTCAGATCCTTAGTTTAAAAGAAATTAAAAGTGACCAATACAGTTGAAACCTGTTTTCTACCTCTCTACAATCCATTTCCTTCTCCCTCTGCAGATGTAACCAGTGTTCTGAGATTGTTTTAAACTTACTCTAGAGTATGCATATAAAAAATGGTATCATATCATTTTTTATTTTGAATTTACATAAGTAGTATTATTTTCTTCCATATTCAAATTTATCCTTTTGTTTATTTCTTCTATCTTTTTGAGGTAAATGTTTAGTCTATTAATTTTCAGTCTTTCTTATTTTCTAATGTCTACACTTAAGGCCATGCGTCACCCTCTAAGTACTAGTTTAGCCGCATTTTGCAAGTTTGAAATAGTGTCTTAAAGTTTCCAAAACAGAGAGTTATTATTGAGTTACTGAGCTCCAATTTTGTTGCATATGAATTGTAGTGCAGTCCATAGAATATCAACTTTTTGTTATTTATTGAGAGTTAACTTTGGCTCATTACCTGGTCAATATTTTTTAAATGATCATGTTGACTTGAAAAGAAGATATAGTCTCCCTTTGCTGAGAATAGAGTTCTACATAGTTCATTAGAGCAAACTTATTAACTATTCAAAAGTACTGTGTCATTACCAGCATTTTAATCTGCTTCATCTGTCAGTTTTTGAAAGAAGTATATTAAAAGGCCCCACTAGGATTGTGATTTTATAAATTTCTCCTTGAATTTCTATCAGCTTAGCTCTATGTGGTTGGGGTTTTATTGCTTTATACAGTTTAGCCAAAAGACCTTCCCTTATCCTTAATAATGAATTTTCTCTGTAAGTCTATTTTATCGAATATTAATGTCATAGAACCAATTCTTTTTTGGTTTTGTTTTTTTGTTTGTTTGTTTGTTTGTTTTTACTATTCCTTTTCTGACTTACCTCGGTTGTTGTGTTTTAGTTGATTCTGGTATAATTTTAAATATCCAATCTGGGAATAGCAGTTAACAGAGAAGTTTGTCATGTTTATCTTCATTGTGATTACTTACATTTTGTGATTTTCTAACATTTTCTATTAAAGTTGCTATTTTGTTCCTTTTTTTTTCTCCTTGTTTGGTTTCTATTGGATTCAGTGGTTTTTCTTACCCTCTCTCCTCATTTTCTCTCCACTATTTAGAAACTTATACATTCCCTTTCTTTTTTTTAGTGGTTACTATTAAATATCACATGAATATTTGTCTTAATTGAATAATATAGTAACCATAGATTGCTTCAATATATCCTCTTCCATGATACATACTATTGTTGATTAGTGTTTTAGTTATGCCTTGTTTATAAACTGTCCCCAGATTTGTTATAACATGGTCATTATTATCCACTGTGGTCTGAATGTGTCCCCCAAGTTTCTATGTTGGAAATGTAATCCTCAATGCAACAGTATGGGGAGGTGAAGCTTCTGGGAGCTGTTTAGGTCGTGATGGATCTGCCCACATGAATGGATTGATGCCATTATAAAAGCGCTGGAAGGAGGGAGTTCACCCCATTTTTCCCTTCTGCCTTCTGCCATGTGAGGACAGTTTCTCCCGTCTGGAAGATGAATTGTTCAATGTGCCATTTTGGAAGCAGAGACTGGGCCTTAACTTACAGTGCCTTGATCTTGAACGTGTCAGCCTTCAGAACTGTGAGAAAATAAATTCCTATTCTTTATAAATTACCCAGTCTCAGGAATTATGTTATGGTAGCACAAAATGGACTAAGACATTTTTTGTTTGGTTTTGCCACTTACTAGCTGTATTACCTTGTGAGTTTTTTAGATGTGTGATGCCTAGTTTCCTCATGTATATACTGAGGATTATAATAGCATCTAATTATAGGTTTATTGTGATAATTAGATGAGCTACATCAGTTCCTGGCACATAACTGCTCAGCGAATTTTAGCTGTTATGATTTAGTTAGTACTTATTAGATTGTCAACATGTTCACTGATATGTTTATGAACTATTATTTCTTTCTCCTGGTTCAATTACCTTCTTCCTGAAGTAGGACTCACAGTAGTTCCTTTAATAGAGTTCTGTGAGTAATAAACCCTCAGTTTTATTTGAAAACACTTTTACTTTGTTCCATCTTTGAATGATGTTAGTTGAATGTAAAATTGTAGATAGCAGTTATTTTTTTCCTAGAATTTGAAAGATATTATTTTATTTTTTTCTGGCTCCTATAGTTGTTCTTGAGGCATCTAATTGTATCAGTGATGAAATGCATTTTCACCACGATTTGTTTGGGGACACTTAAAATATATATATATTTCTTTGCTCTTACTTTTTTTTCTCCTTCAATCTGAGAACTGGGAGCTCTTATGTTTTGGGGTTTTTTTATTCAGTAATGTCATAAGCTATTATTGCCTCAAATATTGCCTTCCTGCATTCTATTCTCTCTTTCTGTAATCCGTGCAGGATAAATCTATTATTTTTTCTCTCACATCTCTCAATCTCACTCTCAGGTTTTCCATCTCTTCAACTTGCTTAACAACTTTCTGGGTGATTTTCTCAGGATTCATCCTTTCAGTTTATTTCTCTTCAGTTGTGTTTTTAATTCTATTTAATCTTTCCATTTAGTTTTTTTTAGCCTGATGCTTGACATCTGCAGAAGACAAGAATAGGAAAATCAGAACAGTGACCTGACTGTGGCACCCATTGGCATGAAATAATGAGGAAGGGGGTGAGGAGAACTATGAAAAGCATGAATGACATGTTCAGTGATCCTCAATCAGTTTACCATCAAGTTTTCTTTGTATTTTAACCTTTTGTGTGTGTTTTCAAAGGTGTTGTAAAAAACAAAACAACATATAAATTTGTTAAATAATAATGATGTATCTCCAGATTTTGCTTATCACAAAAATTTATAACAACCATACTTTAATTTAAATGACCAGTGTTACTGTATCAAATTGGTATTCTTTCAACTAAGAGAAAAGAAATTAAATTTGCCAATTTAGTTTACTTGGGGTACCATCTCATCCATAAAGATATAATTTTTCTATGTTTTTTAGAATACTTGAAATAGGTTCATAGAGTCCCTTTCATGATCATAGGTTTGTTTGTAAACACTGGCATAATATTACTGATTGAAGCTCTAGAAAGCGGGAAGTCATTCCTTCCTACCACCTTTTATTCAGCATTTAGCTACTGCTGGCTGATCCAGAAACTGCATCTACAGCCACCGTTCATTCCCTTCCTGATGCAAGTTGCAGCATCTACAGAAGATGGAGATGCAGTTCGTAAGTGGTCCAGGAGTGAGTGTTGATTAGCTTTTAGAGGATGTTGCTTGGACTAGCACAAGGAGTATCATACAAAACTCTTGTTGCCACCCTTGACAAAGGACCCTAATTTTCATATCAGATTAGAAAATTCAATTGGACCATCAAAACAGATGTGTTCTTTTATGGTTTACTAGTGATTCTTCCCAGGTTTGGTAAATGCAATTTATATAATTAGCTCTCAAAGATTTTCACTATGGGTTTTTATTTATTCTTATAGAATAGTGCCTTAGAAAATTTTATATGGATTTTTCTTTTTGGCAATTATTAAGCATTCTCCCCTATTCCCACTCTCTCAAACCCCAATGCTCAGCATGAAGAAGAAACAAATCTGTATTTCTAAATCTCAGCCACTCATGACACACCCGGCTTGGCTTACTCTGAAATTGGACTGCCATTGAAGGACAGTGGGCAGAACACTAGTCACTGGAGGTCCTGGGGAGACAGTGGGAGGGCGAATCAGGAAGGCATCAGGAGATGCAGCCCTCTTGCTGCTTTATGTAGTTAGCGAGAGAGCATATTTTTAGAATGGACTTTGCTAGGAGGATAAACAATACAGTTCTATTATTTGGACTTTTGAATCACACATCTAGCTCTTTAACTTATCTGATATACCCCTATGTACTCTTCTTTTTCCATAAGGAAAAAAGGGCATTAAGTAAGGGATAAGTATATTAACGAATATACTTAGAGTTACTACATTGAAATCTGGGGAATATGGATACAGAGACCAAAATGAGGAGTGATGTTGATCATCATTGGTTAGTGGCCCTGGATGGAGCAGGGAGTAGGTTCCTGAATGGGCATAGGTAGGAATCATATGGGAAATTGGCACATGTGCATCCTTCAAATCCCTCCATGGGGCTGCTGCCTACTGCTTGTATTAAAAGGCATTTTATGTTGCATCTACTTGAAGATGCCTAAATATGCTATACTTTCACCTCTCCTCATTCAACATATGTCCATATGTTATGTATACTTCTATTGTCAGATTTGAGCTCTTGAAGCATGATTTTTAATCTGTGCATGCCCACACCCAGTGCAAGGTGAAACCAATAGTGTCTTTCAGATTTAGAACTGACCACAGTCAAGTACTTTAGGACAGGAAAGTGAGAGGGCCAGAGGGAAGCTTCGCTTTGGGAGTAAAAGAACCAATCTACAGAGGCCCTTGGTCTCCTACAGGAACACAGAAATGATAAGGAAGTATAACTGTGACTAGAGAGAAAGGAAAGAAGAGAGAGAGAAAGTTAAGAAACAGCCAAGTAGAAGCAGAGGCTGCTCAGAAAAGCATAGATGGGTTTGAGGAGGGCCATTGGGGTGCACATCAGAAAATCAGATGAAAAGTCCACATTTGTCTGTTTTGTCTGGTCACCATAATTATGCTGTCTCTGAGTTTCAACCTTTGTTAATCATACCAAAGCCTTGGTTTAAATATGGAATCATTTTTCTTTTGTCCTTCCTTGACTCCATCTTACACATCACATTACTGATAACTCAGAGAACTTTTAACCTAGGCAATCTTCATGTGAGCTCCTTTCAGTTCCTTTTGATATACACGTATTTAAAGTGACAGTTATTTCCTCTTATGGAAGATAGATTTTATTTAATAATTTTTTTAAGAGATTAGTTGTGGTCACAGTAGAAAATTTTTCATAGTTCTCCAAGTACTATAAAAAGTAACTTGATGGCATAAAGTGAATTCCCATGATGAGAGTCATCCTGTCACTGTGAATTGCTGTGAACATCTTTGAAGTGATATATCTTTCCACACTGTCTGTCAGCAACTATGTGGGGTTTGTTTTAGATTCAAAAATGTGTGAGATTAGTTGATCTATATCCAAGGAATTCAGACACTTTTTGTTGTTTTTGGATCTGGTCACTGTTCTCTAGTTCAGTTGTGGGGTAGTTTTCTTATGTTTATCTGTCCTGAAATTTTATATTCAGAGGGAGTTTTTACATGCTCTTTTTTCTTTCCCTTAACTTAATGAAGGAGGGTTATAGAAGAAAAATAACCTTTTATCTTTCCTCAGTTATATTAACTTCCTTGCATCTAATTTTTTAATAAATCATATGCCTACTAATTTACAGAAACCTTATTTCTAAAAAATGTAATATACATGACTTAAGACTGATCAACATCTTCCCCTTTCTACTACATACATATTCAGGGTTTTTATTTTGTTTTCTTTTTGTATGTTCCAGACTGGGAAAAAATGTACTATTTGTAAGCAGATGATTTAATTTCAATAAATGTCTTTTTATTTCTCTCTCCCTTTGATTTATTGCTTGGAAACCATGAGAAACATCCAAGTGCAGATGCTGTTTTCCAGCTCTGACAAAACATTGCTTGTTGACCTCACAAACTTAGAAAGATTTATCTCCTGTGATTCAATGGTGGAAGTAATAATATTAGCAGTTAAAATTTTCTAAGACACGATCAGGAAAAGGAAACTTTGGTCATTCTGCTTCTTGTTAAGAACAGCTGGCAATTTAAAAAGCAGACACTTGCTAAAGGGGAAGGAGATAAAGAAGTTCAAACAGAAATGCCCCCCCCCTTTAGTTAAGTGAGCATGCTGCACAGTAGTAATAAAATCAGACTCTTAGAAGCTTTCCCTTGTTTAGTGTGTATATGTGCTTATTTTTATTTAGTCTTCAAAGATGACTTTTCTTATGTATTTATTCTCTTCGAAGGAAATTCATATTGACCAAAATATTTTTTGCCAAATACTTGTTGTATATTAAAGCCAGCTTAAAATGTCATATTTGCTGTGGCTATGTTGAGACTCTGACAAGATTGTCTGCGGAGTGAGTGATGTCTGCAAGAGTGGCCTCTCACCATGCCTTCTGCACATTGATTCCACTCATCTGCCAGGAGGCAGAGGTGATTCCTATCATTCTGAGAGCTTCCTATAGAAGGCAGGCCTTCTGCAGTCTCTAGAACTGAGGAACTAAATGAAGGCCGCCACAGTGACCATTAAGTTCCTTAATTGTAAGGAAGCATCTTTAAGAGGAAATTACTCTACAGACAGAAATATGCGTGACCAGTTCTACAGGATGTGATGTCATAAGACTGGTGGAGCTTGCCTTTCCATCAAAGGCTTGTACAGAAAAGGGAAAAGAAATGGGCATGTTTCAGGTCAGTTCTGAATAATGGAAGAAAGAATGAAAGGAAGGAGAGGGGACAGGAGGGAAGGGGAGAGGAGGGGAGCAGAAAGGAGAGGAGAGGAGAGGAGAGAAAGGGGCATGTGAGCTGGAGTTCTTCAAACCCCAACAACCTGGACAGTGAGTCCTGGGATCAAAATAATGGCAAGCCTCAGCATCTAACATCAAACACCCAGACTTCCTTCTGGTTTAAGAAATTCCAAAGGCTCTCAGCTGTGATAAAATTAAAAGGACATATTCCTATTTGTTCTTTGTGTTATTGGTTCTCTGTCTCCCACTGAACGTTTAGCCAGAAATAGAGATGCACCCTTTCTTCTTCAGTAGCTTTGAGGATCAAAGAAACTTAGTTGCCAGAGCTGGAAGGGGAATCTCAAAGATTGCCTAGTGGAACAATTTGATTGTTCATGTGAATAAACTGAAACCCAGAGAGAATGTGGTCTATGCAAGGACCTGGCCCATAGACTGTCAGAATCCAGGTTTTCTGACTTGTGGCCCAGGGCTCTCTGTAGTATTCCAGGCCAGCAAAATCCTGTTTCTCTCCAGGCACATCTTCTCTTGCACCAAATGGGCCTCCTTGCTGTGTCCTCCTCAAACCACCCTCACTTCCACCTCTGAACCTTTGCTGATGTTCATGCCCTGCTCAGAGTGCCCTTCTCCTCCCAGCTCCTCTGCTCAGCACATCACATCCCCTAATGCTCAGCCCGATCTCATTTCCAGAGTTAAGGCTCTGCTACTCTTCCAGCCCAAATTGATGTCTCCTCTCCCTAGACCCCTTCAGGTCCTTTTTCGTTCCCTGTTTCATGTTTGATTTTAACTTCTCAACCAAATGATACTCTCCCAAGCCTGTGTTTTTGTCTTCTTCACAGCTGTCCTTCCAGCACCTACTGCCAGATGGAGTGTTTTTCTCCATTTCAGTCTTCTCATCTGTTAAATGTGAATAATAATACCTGCTCTAAATCTAAGCCTAGTGGACCCCCAGCTTGTTGATGGGAATGTTGAATAGTCTTATGTTCTGGAATTTTGAGCTTTTGGGCAGGGAAAAGAAGGGAGAGGGATGCCTAGGCACACAGAACTCAAATGCAGCTATTTGGGTCTTCTAAATTAGCCTCCACTGGTCAAATGTTTTTAGCACCTGCACCAGCAGCCATTTCCATTTATCCCTTCTCCCTGGAGACAGTACAAACAAGAGATAATTCCTATCATTGTTGGGACAGAAGTCTCTCAAAGCGCTTACCCATTTTATAGTTTTGAGGTTCACAGTTTCCTCTGAAACTTGCCCTTTAGGAGGGACGGAAACCACAGGATGGGCATTCTGGTAAACGCTCAACATAGATATCTATGGACTGGGTGGCAGGTGGTCCCTAGGAAAGCCTCACATATCCTATAAGGTCCTAATAAGGGCCAGTTATTCTAAGCAAAGGAGCTTCTGTGAGTCATAGTGCAATCCATAGATATGCTTGTTAGCTCCTTTTTTAAACCCTTCCTGAAACAACAGCCAAGAAAGGAAAGGACTCAAGGTCACCTCTGGAATCAGTTAGAATGCATTCAGTCTTTTCCCATCCTAGTTTGTATTCACCATATTCAACCCTCAGCCGACTTGAGGCAGAGTGCCCTGGTAGAAAGTGGTTCTTAGAGACAGGCAACCAGGCAATGTATCAATGTAGAAAGAGCCCTAGACTAGAAGCATAAAGACCCAGGTTTGAGGCCTGACTCTGCCACCTGCTGTCTCAGAAACTGCAATAATATAAAGTCTCTTACCAATTCTAGCTTCAGTCTTCTGCTTTGTTAAATGCGAATAATAATAATGCCTTCCCTGCCGGTCACGGTGACTCATGCCCCTAATCCCCCCTACTTTGGGAGACCGAGATGGGCCAATCACTTGAGGCCAGGAGTTCAAGACTAGCATGGCCAACATGGCGAAACCCCATCCTACCAAACATACACAAATTAGCTGGGCATGGTGGCAGGTGCCTGTAGTCCTGGCTACTCGGGAGGCAGAGGCACAAGAGTCACTTGAATCCGGGAGGCAGAGCTTGCAGTAAGCCAAGAATGTGCCACTGCACTACAGCCTGGGCAACAGAACAAGAGTCTGTCTCATAACAATAATAATAATAATAATAATAATAATAATAATAATAATAATGCTTTCCTTACATCTAGCTATAATCATTTCTTTAACATTTCCTTCCCTGCTACATTGTCAGCTGCATAAGGGCAGGGTCTAGGTGTATCTTGTTTACCACTGTATTTCCAGAACCCTAGAAGGACATGTGCTGTATTAACTGGTTGGTTGACTGAGCAACAGGGAGAAGTTTAGAGCAAGTACAAGCTATTATTATGGTCTTTATTATGTTTGATGTTGTTGTTATGGCTCCCTAGAGTTTGCTGTGTTTTGGTTTGGATTTCCATTTTCCACTCTCCATCATTGAGAAGGAACTGAATCAAAAGACCCATAGTGGATCAGCAGAGACCAACCACTCACCATGATCATAAGTAATTTCAGAGTTCATGGTATCTCTCTGTAGATTCTTCCCTAGTCTCGGTACTTGGCAAACAAAGTGGATGGCTTTGATCTTACACAGATTGATTCTATATCCTTTGATGGGTGTGTGGCAGCAATCATCAACAGCAAGGTGACCTTCTCTGCTTATCAATACTGGCCCCTTTTCTTTTATAATTTTCTCTTTGGTTTTTGATGTATGAGTATTTTTAGTGACAAAGATAAGCTTCCAACGATACTGTACTAAATGTGGCTTCTGCCTGAGGATGCACTTGTGTCCGAGGAGGATCTAGACTGTCCAAGGCAGCTCTTATTTTAAAACCCCTCTTACAAGTTGGCTCTGAAGGACTGAGGAAAAAGCAGGGTCTTTGGCATCAGACAGGTCTACTTTTGGAAACCCACATAGTTGACAATCTAGCTACGTGGGACAATGTAGCTATAGGGAATGAAATGTTAAAGAAATAATTATATGTGTGAAGAATGCCTAGATGTAGGGAAGATATTATTATTCTCATTTAAGATGAGAAAACCCGAATCTGAGACAAGCAAGAAGCTTTGCTCCAAGTTTTTGAGACAGTGACACAGAGGAGGTGTCTCTCCTTATTGTATAATAGGGACAATAATAAAGCCATCTTCAAGGGATGTTGTGATGAATCAGTAAGAAAATGTATGTGAAGTTAATGAGCAAAGAGTCTGGCCATAGTATTAATTAGTATTAATACTATTAATAAATATTCAATAAAGGAGAGTCTCCACCCACTTTCTTTCCTTTCACTCTCTTTTCCATAAATTAACCAGAGATAAAAGTGGGGGAATTAGGCTTCAGTCCTGTAATGGTGCACCTGAAATGCTTCCTCTCAATTCATATCCATCTTTCAGGTTGCTTGTTGTACCCATATTTTCTGTTAACACAAATTGGAGGGAGTATCATTATTTTCATTTGTTGACAGAGACACAAATGGGCAGAACACGATGATGAATGTCTCAATTCAGACAGGAATTGAATGTTGCCTGTGGGGTAGGCTGGCTCTGCCACCTGCACTGACAATACATCATCCCTGGAAATTAACCCATCTTCACCATAGCCATTGAAATGGAAAGAAGTGCTTGTTCATTGAAAACACCTTCAAACAGAAAGGATGAAGGTCTAGCACAGTATATATGGTGCATTAATATCTATAATCATGTTTAATTTGCATTAGTCTAACTCTGCCACTTGGAAACTGTTTTTAAGATATTGTGTTACATGAATGGGTTTGTGTATGCATTATTTGCTTCTTGAATAAGAGCTGAACAGAAGCTAATAGCTTTATATAAAATATAATGATTACCAAATTCAAGAGTCAATGTCCTGTTTCACGTTCACTCTTGCTCACTTTTAGTATGAGCTTATGCATCATCAGGCATGTTGTATACAAAAATAATATGTATCCTGGTCTTTATAAGTCTAATGGGTGGTAGTTCCATATTTCTGTAAATTTTAAAAACATTATTACTCACTAAAATATGGATCATTTTAAAGTGATTAGATATATGTATGAATAGGCTTCACATCAGAAAGTTTTGTTTTATTTTCTTTGTTAAGAATATGAATCCTAATGTCTTTACTATTGAATCTGCTAATTCAAATAATATCTATCAGTAGGTAGATGAGCTAAACACTAAGCCTATATGTCAAATTTTATACACAATATTATGCTTAGATGCATACATAGCAAAACCAATATTTACAATACATTGGTGTAGAAACAGTATATTGGTGTAAAAAAATGATTAGTGCTTCTTCATCAAGTTAATATATTCAGGTTTTATAATTATGTATTATTTCATAGTGTATCAACAAGGAGAAGATAAACTAGTTATTTCAAGCAGGAAGTAATTTAATTTAGGAAATAGATTCTGTAACAGAAAGAATTAATGTTTACCAAACACTATTGTTCTCCCATTCTCTCTTGCTGTTAGTTGGGACCCTGTGATAGTCTTGGCCGAAGGACTGTGAAGGGGAGGGAGGTTTTAATATTCCAGGGCCTAACTGGTTAAGAGCTTGTATGCCTCTTTCAACTCTCACTTTCCCTGGAAGAAACCTTGGAGCTATATGTTGAAATAGAAAATAAAAATATGGATGAATCCTGGTCATCTGAGTCACCAGATAGAGGAGATCTCTTGCCAATCTGCATTGGATTTTGCGTGAGCAAAAAGTCACCTTTTACTGGGATAAGCCACAGAGATTTCAGCATTTTGTCTATTGAGACAGCTAGGGTTAATTACTGTAAAAATACCAGGGCCTGGAAAAATGTTGGAAGGCTTCAGAGAGGGAAGATCAGGTTGCAACTACTAGTATGCAGAAAATCATGAAGCATAGGAACTACAGGAAACTGTCACCAATGATCTCAGCTGTCTACAGCACCAAAGTGAGTGGTTAATAGGAAGATACTTGGAAGCTGTTAGCAAAAGCTCACATCTGGGGTCTACTCAAGTCCATGTGACTGCCCATCTCAAAAGAGTAATAATAGTTCTATTTATCTTTTGTCTTTGAAACCTTACATGAATGAGTCTAATTGTCTTCATTTAAACCATAACCCTGCTGGCAGAGATTCTAAGAAATGTAGTTCTCATGCTTCCAATCCCTATAATACTAGAGAGACCATAGAAGGAGAAAATGGTATCAAATTGCTAAAAAAAGAACCTGGCATATGAAAGTAGCCCAATTATTAAGGTGATGACATGTCCCAGTTTGTCTGGAACAGTCCCAATTTATTCCTGTTGACCTAGAGTAATTTTTTATAGTACCCCGTTTCAATCTCAACATGTTCCCTGCTTGGACACTAGATTATATGTCCGTCGACTTATTATTAACATGATAAAAATACTTTATTTCATCAAAAAACCCTTATTCAGGATATGCTAAGTGCTAATCATTGTGTGGGACATTGGTCAACAAAGGCACTTGTGATCTTGGCATTCATGAAACTTTGAGTTGAATCTAGTGAACGATGGGAACCTAAACAAGGCAATAACTATGAGGATGGAGCAGAGGGGGCATACTTGAAAGAGGTTGAAGAATTAAATCTTATGGGTCTTGATAACTAGCATACTGGTTAAGACCCATAGGCTCTTAAGTCAAACTATCTAGGTTTGAACACCAGCTCCACCACTTGTTGGGTATTTTAACTTGGGAATTTACCAACTAATATCTGCCGCAACTTATGACTCTGTTAAATGGGAATTATAATAATACTTATAAGATTGTTGTGAAAATTAAATGAGATAAAATTTATAAAGTTTATAAGAGGGCCTAAAATATAGTAAATGCTCAATAAATATTTATCATTAAAATGAAGTTTTATAATGTTTTATAATGGCTGAATATGAGAGAACTGTTCAGAAAATCCTAGGTTTCTGACTTGAATATCTTGATGGATGGTTACATAAAATAATAAATGCAGAAGAAGCTGATTTATGTGGGGCAAAATCATGCATATAGTTTGAATGGATTGCTAGAAGAGTAAACAGAGGAGTTGGCATTCTAATTTAAGTGGGGGAAATAATGCATTTGGTTTGATTATGCTGAATTTGAGGGACTGGTGAGAAATCCAAATGGCAATGTCTGATAGCAGCAGAATAGTTAGATTTGGGGCTCAAATAAAGATCTGAGCTGCAATTTAGACTTGTGAGGTTTTAAAAAAAAAAAAACCTTCTATTTAAGTTTAGGGGTACAAGTACAGGTTTGTTACATAGGTAAACTTATGTCATGGAGGTTTATTAAACAGATTATTTCATCACCCAGGTATTAAGCCTAGTACCCGTTAGTTATATTTCCGGATCCTCTCCCTCTTTCCACCATCACACACCAGTCAGAATGGCCATTACTAAAAAGTCAAAAGATTTGTGATTTTCTAGATGGTAGTTGAAGCCAAGGAAATTTGGGAGATGAATCAGAGAAGGTATTCAGAGTAGACCAGAATTTAAAGGGCAGAGGAAAAGAAGCACATGAGAAAGATAAGAAGGAATTGCTGGAAAAATAGAAGAGAAGCAGGCAAGTGATGTGAAGGAAGGTGAGGAAGGAGCGAAAGCCAGAAAGAACAGGGTGGACAATGGTGTGAAGTGCCACGCACAAATCAAGAAGATGAGAACAGAAATTATTTCCACAGATTCAGCAACTGGGGGCTTTTTGTGGTTTTAGTAAGAATAGATTCAGTGGAGTAGGGAAGATGGAAGTCTCAGATCACCAAGGGTAGAGGTGAAAATGAGAAGAGAGGACATATAGATCATGAACTATTAATGTTCAGGGCGCTTGGCTGTGAAGGAAAGGAAAGGGTCAGCTGGTGGCTAGGGACTTTTTAAAAGCAGAGCCTACAAGATCGTTTGGTACTAGAGTTGCACAAAGGATTTGCAGACCAGGAAAGGTTTGGGTTACATGACCGTCAAAGTCTTTCCCATTTCAAAGTGTTTATTATTTCATGATTCTCTACTTAATATGTACCAAGGTTCAGCTTTTATTTTCACAGGTTGTTACCTGTAAAGAGGGTACAAAATCTGTTTTATCATAACAAATTTAAGTTAGAATTTAGTTTGATCTTACAAGTCTTTAGGGAAATATATTTTAGGGGTCAAAATGTGAATC
This sequence comes from Chlorocebus sabaeus, assembly GCF_047675955.1. NCBI lineage: Eukaryota > Metazoa > Chordata > Mammalia > Primates > Cercopithecidae > Chlorocebus > Chlorocebus sabaeus. Next base: position 100,781,762 of record NC_132911.1, read on the forward strand.
TGTACATAGTATATCTATGAATAGTGTTCTTAATTTTTAATTCAGTACCTTTACAAATTATTTTATAATTGGTTCCTCTTTTCAACCAGTTGCTTGTGCTTATATATGCAATTTGTGTATTTTTTTTCATATCTGTTTTCAGCCTCTCTCAAAGAATTATCATTAGGTCCTAACATTGGGGGAGGTTTACTGAATGAACATTCTTTTCAAAGACTACCATTTCCCCCTAGAGCCTTGGTTGGTTAACCAACTAGAGCAAAGCAGTTAGTTTGCTATTAGTGGAATAAGGTAGGCAAAGCATCTGGAAATGTTCTACCAGGAGGAGCCAGTGGCCTTGTTTTTGAAAAGTCCCAGGTCTCCCATCACTCCCTCCAGTCTTGCTAGGGCATGAAAGAATTAGAATTTATAACTGCATCATAATTCTGTACTACGGCCTTTCATCTGGGATCTTCTGTTTGGAAAGTCTCTTCAAATGTTTTCTTAGCCTCAAGGGAAAAATTTCTCCCAGAGATACCTCAATTTTGATCAAAAGCATTCACAAGTCCACTTTTAGTTTTTTTTCTACCAATTAAAGTCCTCTTAGCTTGGTAGATTAAAGCTCATAAAATTGGTTCCACTGGTTTATTAGAAAACTCACTTTAGCTAGAAGAGTCAAAGTTTTGATATAGACAGACCCTAGAGAGCTAGGAAAAGCTTATTTTTCTCCAAAGAATTCAAGTCCTATTATTTAATTTTCATCTGATTTTGGCCAACTTCAGATTTTTGCTGACTTTACTGTGTAACATAGCCTATTCATTTCAGCTATAAATTGTTCTCTTTTGTTTCCATTTAATTAGAAATTAACAAATTATTGCTATCATTTTATGTGTTTTCATATATGTATTTAAAGCCTTTTATAATTATGATATTTAAATATTCTGTTTTTAAATTCCAAATAACATTAGTTGAGAGATGCACCTTTGACATAAAAAAAATTTTCAAGAGAAAAATTTCTTGTAAAAGTTTGTCAATGAGTGTATACATTGATCATAAGACCATTCTAATTCTAGAAACATTAAATGTGAAAAAGCATACTTTTGGAATTGAAAATATATGGCATTAATGGTCATTTCACTTGACTTGAGGCTTCCCATGTGTGGAATTCATCATTACTTCATATGCATCCATCTAATCTTTATTTATCCACTCAGCTCATAGTTATTGAGAACAATGTTAAGTCTTAAGCTCTTTTGCTAAGCAACGGACAATGAAGACTACCTGGTGATAGTTAGCATCTGAATTTGTGAAATGAGCCATTTGTTGTATGTCTTAACCAAGATTCAGCATTTTTCTCTAAATAGTTTGAAATCTAACTTGAGAAAAATTAAAATCACCCGGTGGCTTTTTCAACTTTTAATAATTAAGATAATTTTAATCACCTTTATTCTTCTGCTTATCCTGTCTCCTCAGTCTCACATTTCTCTACACTGTACAGCAACCTGAGTTTATAGCTGTCATACCATGCCATGCTACTCTCATCATCATACGGTGGCATGATTACGACAGAAAAGACTTGAAAATAAGTATGCTTAAAATCTTCAGAAAATAAAAAGTGAATAGCATCCATTTAAAAATAAAAACAGGAATTTATGAAATAACAACTAAGTGGTAATCAAATTAGAACATGCAGATGCAAAAGACAACTGATTTAAATGATTAGAAATAAAAATGTGTAGTCATTTAGATTTTCTAGAAAAAATCTAAATAGAAGGAATAAATGAAGAGAATACTATCAAAGGGAGACTTTATAAATTGGATCACAGAAATTAGACATTACCAAACTGTGCAAAACAGAGAAAAGAGAACTGAAAATTTAAAAGATTTTGTAATGTAAGAAGTTCTATTCTATATCAGTAAATAGTTCCAGTGGGAGAAAACAGAAAATTGCTGTACAGTTTCTAGAATTAAGGCAAGATGTGAGTATTCATATTCCAAAAAGGACAAATCATGCCAAGCAAGATGAAATTTTTAAAACCTCTTTCTATATTTACATTATAATGAAGCTAAAGAACATCAAGGGCAAAATGTTTGCTTTTTTGAGTGGGGAGATATGAAATATCATTGAAGCTTTTCTTGATTACTAGAGGTTTATTCCTGCATTCTGTTGTGATAACACTTTCTTCTGTGTTGATTTAGTTAGTTGCCTGCTGTAACTTCTCATGCAGTCAATGTACTGGCCTCCAGCTCACTTTTGTTTACTGCTGTTCTGTGCTATTTTCCGGACAAACCAAAAAACTGCCTTTGTTAAAAGACTCATAATAAACAAGAATAGCTTATTAAACGAAGAATTGGCTTTAAAGAAGGTACATGATACTAGCGTAGCAAAAGCCAACATTTATCAGGTGTTTACTATCTACTAGACATTTTTACAAGATTTTCTCACTTAACCCTCACGATGTCCCCATGAGGCTGGTATTTCTCTATTAGCCCCATTTTACAGATGAGGAACCTGAGGCTTAGTTAGAGAAACTGATTCACTTGCCCAAGATCATGTGGCTTTAGCAAGTATGTTAAGTGGTGCCTCCTAGATTTTAACAAAGTCAAATTCTAAGCCCAAAATTTTTAAATACTCCTTTTTCTTACCTTTTTGGGTTTTTTTAACTTTTATTTTAAGGTCAGTGGTACAAGTGCAGGTTTGTTACATAGGTAAACCTCTGTCATGGGGTTTGTTGTACAGATTATTTCATCACACAGCTATTAAGCCTAGAACCCATTAGTTATTTTTCCTCTTCCCAACCCTCATCCTCCGAAAATCCCTAGTGCATTTTGTTCCCCTCTATGTGTTCATGTGTTATCATCATTTAGCTCCCACTTATAAGTGAAAAGATGTGGTATTTGTTTTTCAGTTCCTGTGCTAATTTGCTAAGGATAATGGCCTTCAGCTCCATCCATGTCCCTGCAAAGAACATAATCTCATTCTTTTTTATGGCTGCATAGTATTCCATGGTAGATATGTACCACATTTTCTTTATCGAGCCTATCACTGATGGGCATTTAAGTTGATTCCATGTCTTTGCTATTGTGAATAGTGCTGCAGTGAACATATGTGTGTATATGTCTTTATAATAGAATGATTTATATCCTTTTGGCTGTATACCCAGTAATGACATTGCTTGGTTGAATGGTATTTCTGTCTTTAGGTCTTTGAGGAATTGCCATGCTGTCTTCCACAATGGCTGAACTAATTTACACGCCCACCAACGATGTATAAGTGTTCCTTTTTCTCCACAACCCAACAAGCATCTGTTATTTTTTGACTTTTTAATGATAGCTATTCTGACTGGTGTGAGATGGTATCTCATTGTGGTTTTGATTTGCATTTCTCTAATGATCAGTGCTGCTGAGGTTTGATTGTTGGTCTCATGTATGTCTTCGTTTAAGAAGTGTCTGTTCATGTCCTTTGCCCACTTTTTAATAGGGTTTTTTGTTTTCTTTCTGGTAAATTTAAGTTCCTTATAGATGCTGGATATTAGACCTTTGTCAGATCCAAGTTTGCAAAAGCTTTCTCCCATTCTGCAGGTTATCTGTTTACTCTGTTGATAGTTTCTTTGGCTGTGCAGAAGCTCTTAAGCTTAATTAGATCCCATTTGTCAAGTTTTGCTTCTGTGGCAGTTGCTTTTCATGAATCCTCATCATGAAATCTTTGCCCATGCCTATTGCCCTACTACAACCTGGTATTGCCCAGGTTGTCTTCCAAGGTTTTTATAGTTTTGGGTTTTACATTGAAGTTTTATCCATCTTGAGTTAATTTTCATATGTGGTATAAGGAAGGGGTCCAGTTTCAGTCTTCTGCATATGGCTAGCCAGTTATTCCAGCACCAATTATTAAATAGGGAAACCTTTCCCCATTGCTTGTTTTTGTCAGCTTTGTTGAAGATCAGATAATTGTAGGTGCATGGCCTTATTTCTGGACTCTCTATTCTGTTCCATTGGTCTACGTGTCTGTTTTTGTACCAGTACCATGCTATTTTGGTTACTGTAGCCTGTAGCGTAGTTCGAAGTCAGGTAGCATGATGCCTCCAGCTTTGTTCTTTTCACTTAGGATTGCCTTGGCTATTTGGGCTCTTTTTTGGTTCCATGTGAATTTTAAAATAAATTGTTTTAATTCTGTGAAGAATGTCAATGGTAGTTTAATAGGCATAGTATTGAATCTAAAAATTACTTTGGGCAGTATGGCCATTTTAAAGATATTAATTATTTCTATCCATGAGCATGGAATGTTTTTCCATTTGTTTGTATCATCTCTGATCTCTTTGAGCAGTGGTTTGTAGTTCTCCTTGTAGAGATCTTTCACTTCCCTAGTTAGCTGTATTCCTAGGTATTTTATTCTTTTTGTGGCAATTGTGAATGGAAGTTTATTTATGATTTGGTTCTCTGCTTGCTTGTTGGTGGTGTATAGGAAGGTTAGTGATTTTTACACATTGATTTTGTATCCTGAGACTTTGCTGAAGTTGCTTATCAGCTTAAGAAGATTTTGGGCTGAGACAATGGGGTTTTCTAGACATAGGATCATGTTATCTGCAAACAAAGATAATTTGTCTTCCTCTCTTTCTACGTGTATACACTTTATTTCTTTCTATTGCCTGATTGCCCTGGCCTGAACTTCCAATATTATGTTGAATAGAAGTGGTGAGAGAGGGAATCCTTGTCCAGTGATGATTTTCAAGGGGAAGGCTTCCAGCTTTTGCTTATTCAGTATGATGTTGGCTGTGGGTTTGTCATATATGGCTCTTATTATTTTGAGGTATGTTCCTTCAATATCTAGTTTATTGAGAGTTTTTAACATGAATGGTTGTTGAATTTTATTGAAAGCCCTTTCTGCATCTATTGAGATTATCATGTGGTTTTTGACATTAGTTCTGTTTATGTGATGAAACACATTTCTTGATTTGCATATGCTGAACCAAACTTGCATCTTGGAGTTGAAGCCTACTTGATTGTGGTGGATAAACTTTTTGATGTGCTAGTGGATTCAGTTTGATAGTCTTTTGCTGATAATTTTTGCATTAATGTTTATCAAGGATATTGGCCTGAAGTTTTCTTTTTTCTTTCTTTTTTTTTTTTTTTTTTTTTTTGTATTTCTGCCAGGCTATGGTATCCGGATAATGCTGGCCTATAGAATGAGTTAGGGAGTGGTCCCTCTTCAGTTTTTTGGAATAGCTTCAGTAAGAATGGTACCAGCTCTTTGTACATCTGGTAGAATTCAGCTGTGAATCCATCTGGCCTTGAGCTTTTTTTGGTTGGTAGGCTATTTATTACTACCTCAATTTCAGAACTCATTATTGGTCTATTCACGGATCCAGTTTCTTCCTGGTTCAGTCTTGGGAGGGTGTATGTATCCAGGAATTTATCCATTTCTTCTAGATTTTTTAGTTTATGTGCATAGAAGTGTTCATAATATTCTCTGATGATGGTTTATATTTCTGTGGAGTCAGGGTAATATCCCCCTTATCATTTTTGATTATGTTTATTTGAATCTTCTCTCTTTTCTCCTTTGTTAGTCTAGCTAATGATCTATTTTATTAATTTCTTCAAAGAATCAACTCTTGCACTTGTTGATCTTTTTTAATGGCTTTTTGTGTCTCTATCTCCTTCAATTCAGCTCAGATTTTGGTTATTTCTTGTCTTCTGCTACCTTTGGGATTTGCTTGCTCTTGGTTCCCTAGTTCTTTTAGTGGTGACGTTAGGTTGTTAACTTGAGATCTTTCTATCTTTTGGATGTGGGCATTTAGTGTGATAGATTTCCCTCTTAACACTGCCTTATCTGTGTGCCAGAGATTCTGGTACATTGCATCTTTGTTCATATTAGTTTCAAAGAACGTCTTGATTTCTGCCTTAATTTCATTGTTTACCCAAAGGTCATTCAGGAGAAGGTTATTCAATTTCCATGTAATTGTATGGTTTTGAGTGAATTTCATAGTCTTTATTTCAATTTTGATTGTGTTGTGGTCCAAAAGACTGTTTGTTATTATTTCCACTCTTTTACATTTGCTGAGGAGTGTTTTACTTTATGTGATTTATTTTAAAGAAAGTGCCATATGGAGATGAAAATAAATGTATATTCTGTTATTTTTGGTTGGAGAGTTCTGTAGATATCTATTTGATCCAGGTCCATTTGATCCAGGGCTGAGTTCAGGTCCTGAATATCTTTGTTAATTTTATGTCTTAGTGATCTGTCTAATATTGTCAGTGGGGTGTTAAAGTCTCCAGCTATTATTGTGTGGCTAAATCTCCTTGAAGTTCTCTAGGAACTTGCCTTATGAATCTGGGTATTCCTGTGTTGGGTGCATGTATATATTTTCTTGTTGTACTGAACCCTGTACTATTATATAATGCCCTTCTGTGTCTTTTTTTTTTTATATATATCTTTGTTGGTTTAAAGTCTCTTTTGTCAGAAGCTAGAATTGCAACCCCTGCTTTTCTCTGTTTCCATTTGGTAGATTTTCCTCCATCCCTTTATTTTGAGCCTATGCGTGTCATTGCATGTGACATTGGTCTCTTAAAGACAGCATAACAATGGGTCTTGGTTCTTTATCCAGCTTGTCACTGTGTGTCTTCTATTTGGGGCATTTAACCCATTTACATTTAAGCTTAGTATTGATATCTGTGGATTTGATCCTGTCATCATGTTAGCTGATTATTTTGCAGACTTTTTTATGTGGTTGCTTTATAGTGTCACTGGTCTGTGTACATCAGTGTGTTTTTGTAGTTTTGTAAACTTCGTAGTTTTTGTAGTTTTTGGTTTTGTAAACCCAAATTCCTAATGACTATTCTATATTTTTTTTAGTGGAAAAAACAAAAACTTTATTTCCTAGGACCCCACATGCTATATTTCTCTTGAAGCCTGAAAGTCTTGACTTATTCTTCAGCTGTAATCAGCTGTGATGTACTTTGGGGACCCATCACTAGATTTGCACTGTGAGGTTACCTATGCTACATTTCTCCAGTGGTCTGGTGCTATCTGACTCAATCTGGAATAATATGCATGCTTTGCCAAGTGAATTTGATGACTGAAGAGTACCATAAGGGTCTAAGATAAGCATAGGTGCATATTGGTATCCTCTGCTTGGAAGGGGCCTTTAAAATGACACCATTCCTCACTATGCTACACCAAGGAAGCGGGGATAATTGTCATTGCTTGTGATAGGTGAGGCAGGATGGTTACAGCATCTACTTTGAACCTCATAATTCTGCTAAGTACTATTATTAGTTATCTTGTTGACTATCATTATCACTGACATCTAGGATATAATCATCTGTCTTTACTAACCAGTCAGACATTTTGGTATGTGTTGAGAAACAGTAATATTAAACATATAACCTTAGAGATGGAATTACATTTTGGATTTAACTATCCTAACATCTTTTTCTTTAACTCTCCTAATTGATTTCCATTATGTTGAAATCCAAGGCCATCCTTTGAAATGTTAGTGGGAAGACTGAGGATTGAAAAGCTTAGATAGAAAATTCACAGAATTTAACTTAAAAGACATGAAAGAATTCCAATGAAATTATAACCAATAATATCCGTAATACATAAAATATTCATACTAATCAATAATAAAGAATCCCCATGACTGCAATAAATAAATAAGTAAAGGTCCAAAATACATAATTTGTAAAAAAAAAAAAAAAAAAAAAAAAAAGTTTAAAATGTTAAATCCCAGTAGCAATCAAATACATATAATTCAGTTCAAAACACTGAAATGACACTTGTAGTCTTTTAAATTAGTGATTTAAAAAGAACAAAACAAAACAAAAAACAGAATATTGGTATGAGAGCAACAAAAAATGCATTTTCATATACTGTGGGAAAATAATTTGGTACCAACTATTTAAAAAGCAATTTGGCAATACTGTATATACATGAAGAGCTACAAAATTACCCTTTGACTTATTTTACTTCTCATAAATTATCCTGAAAAAATTCAAATATCTGAAAAAGCTTTAGTTCAAAGCTAATCATTACAAAGTTATTTGTAATGTTAAATATCAGAAATAAATGAAAAGTACAACAGTTGAAAAGCAGTTGAAGTTCACTTCATCCTTAAATGGAATATTTCACAGAGAATACAAATAGAAATTTAGAGAGACTGTGAAATAGCACAGATAAATGTCTGAGCTTTAATGTGAGATGAAAAATATACATGTGAAATGGATCAACGATAAGAAACTTAAAAATATGATGAAAAAATAAAGATTAAACAAAAATATCAAAATATTAACAAAGATTATCTCTTGTTAATTGGGTTTTGACTATTTCTTTTCTGTGTTTTCCAAATTTTTAATGATGAATGTGATTTATTCTGTTTTAAGAGGGAAAGAACATTTGTTTTATTATAAAGAAAAAATTAATTAAAATAAAATTTTTATAGGACTGAAGAAAGGGCCTCTATAAATGTGACTTGATTGGGAAGCTTGTGAATTTTTTCTGTAGCAATTGAATATTTATGATTTTTTTTTTTTTTTGAGATGGAGTCTCACCCTATTGTCCAGGCTGGAGTGCAGTGGTGTGATCTCGGCTCACTGCAACCTCCGCCTCCCGGGTTCAAGTGGTTCTTCTGCCTCAGCCTCCCAAGTACCTGGGACTACAGGTGTGCACCACCACACATGGCTAATTTTTGTACTTTTAGTAGAGACAGGGTTTCGCCATATTGGCCAGGATGGTCTCAATCTCCTGACTTCGTGATCCACCCACCTCGGCCTCCCAAAATGTTGGGATTACAGACGTGAGCCACTGCTCCTGGCCTATGATCATTTTATATGGACTGATTTAAAATCTGTTTTGAAGCCAGGTGCAGTGGCTCATGCCTGTAATCCCAGCACTTTGGGAGACTGAGGTGAGATAATTGCTTGAACCCAGGAGTTCAAGACCACCTAGGACAACATAGGGAAATTCTGTTTCTGTAAAAAATAAAAATACATTTAAAAAATAAAATAAAATCTGTTTTGAATAGCCAGCAAAAACAACTTCTTCTACAGTAACATTTAAGAGTGTGAAAGGTGGCAAGAAAAGTTCTATCATAGCTTAGATCCTAAACTGTGCTACGCAGGTTTTTGATGGGTTCTAACATGTTAACAGCATATACGTAACACTAATTACAAATAAACCTCATTTATTCACTGAAAATGTTATCAGTTTAATGCAGTGAAATCTGACTATGTGAGTGTGAGTATATATAGCTGTGATAATATCAGTTTGTGGTCATTCAGGGCTAATCTTACCACTCCAGAGGAATTTTTTTCTCATATATGCATACATTGCTGCACTGAATAATGGGAACCTAAAATAAAAAAGATCATTGCCTATTTTATATACTCCATAAAATTCACTGACATTAACCACCAGCATCCCAGGTATCCTCTGCAGTTTAAAATCCTGAATATTTTCCCCAAAAATGTCTGATGAGGGAAGCAATTTAAGCAAGCTGGACAGTGCTGCTAACAGAGACCGTACAGTTTCACCCAGCGAGTCTGCTGACTGAACTGAAGTCCGTGGACCTGTGGTTTTTTTGAGGGCTTATTTGCTCTTGTAGAAGGCTCTCAGAATTTCAATACAAGAGAGAAAACAGTTTTGAAACTGAGAAGACTGTTTAACACTGCCTAAGAGGAATAGAAATGTGATTGAGATGTGGCAAAAGAATCTGAAAGTTGAGTTGCTTTTTTTAAGAGTCTCTTCCCATGTCTATGTCCTGCCATTTCTTAGATTTATACAAACCCGACCCAAAAAAAGGGTGTCAGGGGCTTGAATCCAGCAGGCACTGTCATACAGGTCTGTTACACCACTCCACCTTTTATAGTCAGTAGACAGGACACGGGGAATTACTCAGTATACAAAGAAGTGCAAGGAAAATAAAAGCTATGCAAATCACATTTGTAGCCTTCTAAATATTTGACCTATATGAAAAATTCCAGCTTTGATTTCTTAGTCCAAATTGCAAATCAGCCAAACGTAGCTGATTCTATCCTATATGAGTTGGTCATTACTGTCTTTCCCTTTCTTAGAACCCCTGGGAACAAACAAGAAAAAGTAAGGAAAACAAAATACTTATTAAAATGTAAAAGCAGTGGCTGGTTCCCTGAGGCGTTATGCTGGCAACCCAGGAGGACCCAGGTACACCGGGAACCGACTTATCTGGTCACAGGATATCGGGGGCTGGAAATTGACAGCCTCTGAAGGGGGCCTTTTGTTACTTGACTTCTGTGGCAGGTTGCTGGCTCATTCTCCTACATGGAAGAGTTGAAACTTGTCTTTCAACTAAATGGAGTACATGAGGGCAGATTCTTTTTTAGTTTGGCAACCCAAGTATATTAGGAAAAAAATAGGCACTGCAAAATAGCAGGAAAGCATGAAAAATGCTTTATGAAGAAACATAAAAGAAAATCAGAGGAAAGCATATTCAGCCTCAGTTATTAAAAAGCGTACTACTGTTCCCAGTCTTGCCTTCTTCAAAAGTTTGTTTGTTTGAAGTTTCTTCTACAGAAGTCTAAACAGGTCTCAAATATACCAACGTCTTTAACAGCATTCTGGAATGAGAGGAGCATCTATTAAGAGAGACATACTCCTCTATTTCATGTGGAATTTTACACAACAGTTTTCTGTGTGGTTTAATTTTTGGCATCAAACTGTTTTAACAGAAGCTGCGCTTTTCAGTTAGATCTTTATCTTTGAGTTCTAGCATCCTCCCACGATGCCCCTAGGAGCTATCAAAGCAGGCCCACCCTGCAGAAATGCCTAGAATAAAATAGCATGCAAATGCCACTGAGAACGTGCTTGCCTCCTGACTCATATTTTAGTTTCTATGAAGTGTCTGTTTTCAAAACTGACAGTGTCTGTAGGCTGGTAATGGAAGATAATGATTAGCACACCAAAATGGGAGTAATCATAGGGCTATTTGACACTGTCCTTAGAAAAATTCCTTACTTACTGAAAAGCCAAAGCAAAGAACTATTTCTAAAATGACAAATGTGTGTAAATTTTCAAAGTGGATTGTGATTTCACGCAAAAAAACACAGGCAGCCAGAACACAGCTATGCTTTAGTGTATATGGTGATCTAATTCTTGAAATAAAACTTTATTCTGGTCTATAGCATGCATATCTACATGAGAGGAGAAACTGTTATTATTGCTCATAATAAAGGACGAAATGTTTTTCTTATTTGGGAACTTCAGGGGGATGAAGTAAGGAAGCAGACTGTGGAACATTGGGATAAATCTTATTCATTTAGCATTGAATGCCATAGTCTATTAGGAAACAAACAAACTCACTGTGGTACAATTATTTAATACTGGACAGAAAATCATCTGCTAAGATTAGATTAAGTAGTTGACTTAATCTAGTACTCCAGGTTCAAGGCTCAAAAATGAATAAATCAACATTGTTACTGTTCAGAGCCCTTGAACATATGTGTGCTGGGATGGTGGTTTACTGAACCATCCTCTCTTGTTTGGGTCTCTTGTGAAGTCAAGGATTGAGGACATGACCTGACCTCTTTATTTAAGGAAAAAAAGTCTCTTTAATATCAGTTACCACTTGAAGAATTTAAAGACAGAATTATTTGCTCAGAACAATTTGATGCTTTGTGCTATTAATCCCCCAGTACACAGAAATAGATTTAAGCAACATGGTGGTGAGTCAAGCCAAGGAGAGCTGGGAAGCTGGAATCGACAGCTCGGTATTCTCTGTAATAATGTGTCAATTTATGCCTGGACATTTTAGGATGTCTGTTTATACAAATGTGAACAAATGTACCTTTGACTTGTAGCCAGGGTGAACCCAGTGCCAAAATAATAGCTCTTCTCTCAGACTCGGTTTCTCATTTTTTCAGTTTTGTGACTGGCCTAGGATGTATTTTCCTTATTGGAGCCTTGTGTACATGCAATAAATTGTTCTCACCTTCATCCGTGCCAGGTTCTCATAGGACTAATCCCCAAGGAAGTCACCCCCAGTCTACTGGGCACACTGAAGGGGCTCATATGTACAATGGAGGCTTAAGCCATGAGCTTTGCTATCAGGAGAACCTGGCTTCAAGTCCTGTTTCTGCCAGTTATTATATATGTGACCATAAGTGAGTTGCTTAACCTCTCTAAGCCTCAGCTTCCTGATCCATTAAATAGGAAAAGTACTAGTACCTGCATCCTGTGTTACTGTGAGGTTCAGTTGAGGAAAAGTAAAGGAACTAATGCATATGAAGTATTTAGCATACTGCCTGGCACAGGATAGGGACTCCATAAATGCCAGCTTTCTTTAAACAAAGAAAAACGTCTTTGTCGTTTAGTTAATGTTCTCCTGTCCATGTCAAGGTCAGCATGACACCATGGAAGTCTGTCTAGCTTGTATTTGTGTCTGCTGCTCACATAACTGTTGCTTCACTTGCTGACCTGGTTGGCTGAGGTTTTGGCCATGCGCCACCCTGTCTGTGCCCCCTGGCTTTGGATCCCATTGTCCTAACCACAATGTCAGGGGCAAAGCCGCTTCTTTACGTGCATGTCAGAATCCGGCCAGACACTCTGCATCAGCAGCGTCTCCACAGCCAGCTGCTTGGTCTTCAGCCTGTCGGGCGCTGAGCACTTGTTCTCCATCTGAACTAGCTCTGTGCTGGCCTCTAGCAAATATAGTGCACCTGCTGATGCCTCAGAGAGCCAGGCCAGACTGACGCTTTCCTCTCTGTATTCTTTAATTCTATGCTTGACCAGTTTCGGCATTCTTTCTTCTTGGTCCCAGACACTTTCCACCTCATCTCCTGCATGTCACATCTGATTTGTCCTTATTGTAAAAGGTGGGTGCAAGGCCTAAAGAGTGTGGTTTGCTGTCAGCTGCCCCAAATGGGGCAGCATTGGCAGGAGGTGCAGGAACCAATAGAATAAGATTTCTACATCTTTTCTTGAGTTTGCGACAGTGCTGTTTATGGTCACCAGTTTTTATTTGAGGAATTATCCATTTATGCAAAAAAAAATATGTTTTGTATTCTCTATATCCTTTAAAAAGACATGCAGGTTGCCCTCTGGAAATGGGTCTTAAGCTATACTATATACTTATACATATAGTATAGCTATATCATCCACATCTTGAGTCACTTTGCTCAGTGGATTTTCTTAATTCTCAAGTAATTTGTATTCAGTCAGACAGTCTAGTGAGGGAATAAGGAGTGGTAAATTAGAAGGTGACAATTGTATCCGAGGTCTGTGCATAGGGTACAGCGGAAGAATGGAGACGGTGATGCCTCATGGCCTCAGCTCACAGTGTGATTTGTACATTTTCTGGGATTTCTACAAGTGACAGGCTGACAGTGTTGGATTTGCTGTGTTGTGGTTTGTATCTACCTTTGTACTGTCTCGTTTTTTCCCTTCCACGCTGCCTTTATCTCATTCCCTGTTTTCCTTGAGAAGATTGCACTGGAAAACTTGAAGAGGGGTTAGAAGGTGGGACCCTAGCAGATACCAGTGGGAATACTTCAGAACAGACCCTGTCCCCTGCTGTGGTGATGCCTTGTCACTTAACACTGATGACCTTACATGGAGGATTTAGTGAAACTTATATTAGAAAGCAATTCAGTTACTTCCAGATTGTTATTGAAGTCCAGTCTCTGTGGTCTACCTTTGCCATTAGTATTTGTCCTAGGTTATTTTTGCTTTGATATGTCAGAGAATAGTCTCAATGTAAGAAAGTCTGAGTCAGGGTGATCTAGTTGAAAAGGCATGGGCATTGGAGTAAAAAAATAAAAAATCTGGATTCATATCCAGCCTCTAGCACTGACTAGTTCTGTGACATTGTGCAAATCGCTTCCATTCTTTTAACTTTTGTTTCCTTATCTGTAACTTGGGGATCCAGATATAATAATACTGTCAGGTATTATAGAATTATTGTGAAAATTAAATGAGATAACGTCTGGAAAGAACTTAGCACAGCGTCTGGCATAGTGTTAAGTACCCAGTAAATCCTGATTCTTTCTCTCCCCCAGCCTCACTGCCTCACCAGCTGGCCAGCTGTCTGTAAACACAGCATCAGTGGAACTGTAAATACTTTCACAGTTATGTAATCGCTCTCCACCAATTCACTCTTTGATCACCTTTCTGCCCTCCCTCCAGATCTATTCCTAAACTCAATTTTGAGTCTCCCTCTGGTATACTCTCCCTCTCTCTGCAGAGAACAATAAGACCTTAATGTTTAAAAAAATCATTTCTTCTTAGAACTTAAAGGCCCTAAAACATCATTTTGAGTGTTTGTCTTCCAGCAGGGTTTATTTTCGACAACAAAATTAATATATTTATATTTAATATTTGGAGCTTATCTTTTACAATCATCTTGACAGTAATATTTTTCTGATATTTGAAAAACCCCATGATTTTTCTGTGCAGAGAATGCATTTTGTTAATTTGTCTAAGTGGCTGCTAGGCTTCTAATGTTTTAAGTTGATTTTTTATTTTTCTGGGGCTCAGTCCCCTAAAATGCAAATGAGTCTTGAGCAGCTCATCCAGAAGATAAATTATTCTTCTTTCCTGTCTCCTACTGTTCAAAGTTAGTGATAACTTTTAGATCCAGCAGTTTAAGGTTTTGACATTCCTGTTGATATAAATCTGGACATTCCAATGTTGTTCAACTTCTGACTGTCTTAGGGACTGATTGCTTATCTCTATCAGTCAAGAAAATGCCCTTTGCATTGGTCTCATCTCTCACCTACACTGACCAAACACGTATGTGCAATCTAATGTCTATAGGTCACATTCTTGCCACTTTATCTCTTTAAAGTTGGATAGTTTTAGGTGGAATTTGCAGGTGCTAACATGGACCACTGGGTAACAGGGATAGATACAGTAGCATTGTTAGATTATATTCTCTAAGTTGAGATTTTCACATGAAAAAAGACAGAAGAAGATAGAGGTTGCACAGTACTGGTCAGATCTTTCCATGTAGTTTATCTTATGGAAGGGCAACAGTATAAAGCAGTTAAGAGCATTAATTGGGCATTAGGTAGTCCTAGGTTTGAATCCTAGCTCTGACACTTGTTAGCTGTATAATACTGGGCAAGTGACTTAATTTCTCTACCTCTCAGTTTTGTTATTTGTGAAATAGGAAGATAATATTACTTGCTTTGCAGAATTAAATGAGGTAATCTTTTGAAAATTATATGAGCTATTGTCTAAAAACATCTTAGCACAGTGACTGGCACAGTATAGAGTGCCCAGTCAATCTTGGTCCCTTCTCCCCAATCTTGCCCTGAATGTTGGCCACCTTTGCTGCAGATGTTTTCCCCACTATGCCATTACTCTCCTTCTATCCTTTCCTTTATTAACTTTCTTCCCTAGCCCTCACTTCTTCTCTTGAACCCAGTGCGCTCGACTCGCTCTCTCGCTCTCTCTCTCTCTCGCTCTCTCTGGCATAACCTCACTCTCTGTCCAGAACAATAACTTAATTTTTAAAAAATCAGTTCTTCACATGAATGCAAAACACCTACTGCAATGATGCTGGTGATGGTGATGATGATAAGAACAATTTGGGAACTTCTTACCCTTTTTGTCCTCTGGATTTTAAGTTTCATGAGTTCAAAGATAATGATTTCTTCAGCACCAAATTCCTTGGTTCCTAGACCAGGAATAGTTGGTGAATGGATGAGTCTGATATTTGGAGTCGCAATGATTGTGGCATTTAATCTTTTTTATTTCTGCACAGTTAGTCCAAATGAGTATTTATTGATTTGTGTATTTACTACTTCTATTGCAAAATTTTAGTTTCTTCTTTTATGAAATAGAATTCTTAAATGCGTGCTTGTGCATCCAAGAGGGACAGTGATGATGTGTTTCAATGTGTTAAATGTTGAAATTTAAGTGTTGGGGCATGTTCTTGAAATGGTGTCTACACAGGGGAAAACAATCTAATAGATTGGTTTTAAGGTTTGAGGACGGGGGTCCTGGGAAAGTGCTGAGAATGGAGGCATAGCATTCCTTCCCACACTCAGCACATAACTCTGCATGGATTTGGTTTCATTTC
This sequence comes from Chlorocebus sabaeus, assembly GCF_047675955.1. Lineage (NCBI taxonomy): Eukaryota > Metazoa > Chordata > Mammalia > Primates > Cercopithecidae > Chlorocebus > Chlorocebus sabaeus. The sequence goes on from NC_132911.1 coordinate 100,797,790, forward strand.
AAAAGTGGAGTGTTCACAGCCTGAATACACCTCTGTACACTTGACCCTAGGAGGGCAGCAGATAAACTTGGGGAGTCTTTTTGAGACAATATTACCCTGAGGTTTTAAGTAAATTTTTACAAGCTCCTAGAAATACTTTTAAGAGTCTATATAAAATTTCTCCCTTACCTTAACAGTTTTTACTTAGAAGATACATCAAAATGACCCCAAAAAGCAAAAGCTCCATAAGGTCAGCTAATCCATTACCTTAGCAATGTAAGGTGCATAAAATGTGAAGCATTGGAATTTTATGTAAACACCTCGCAGTTTGCTCTAAATGTTCTTTTATCTCAAGGATGCAAATGTGTCTCATGCTTCCCATAAATGAAGAATGAAAATGTTTGAGATAAATAGCCCTTCCCCTGAGAGGCCAAATACTTTCCTTGAAGAAATGCCAGTCCTATGTATGTCCCTGTGGGTAGGGTTCAGTATTTGTAGAGTCGCCAATTATTATAGCCCAGATCTAATAGGAACTCAAGAATTCCAGCCTATTTCCACCTAGCCCACCTGCCAAGACTTTATTTCCAGGCTTTACTCTCCCTTAGGCAAATGTGGTGGCAGTCACCTGTAACCCCAGCTACTCAGGAGACTGAGGCAGGAGAATCACTTGAACCTGGTGGGGGGCAGAGGTTGCAGCGAGCTGAGACTGTGCCACAGCACTCCAGGCTGGGCAACAGAGCAAGACTCTGTCTCAATAATAATAATTAGTATTATTATTATAATGATTTAATGTTCAAAAATATCCTATGTCCAAAAGTTCTTTTTATAAATCTGACCCATATCATTATTGTTGCAGCTTAAAATTCTATTGCATGTGGTAATACATACATTAACAAATATGTATAGGGTGCTTTGATTTACCAGGGGCTGTATGTAAAAACTACATTAATCATAATTAACTGCCAAATGGTTAGAATAGAAAATAACAGCTTTGAAGTCTAGAGGAAGGAGAGAGTGGAGCAGGAGGAACTGGAGCTGGATCTTGTAAGATAGTTGAGATATGCATAAGTTGAGAGAAAAAGAAAGGACAAACCAGACGGCATAAATGGTGTGAGGAAAAGCACAGAAATGGAAAGAAAGTGAGGAGGCCAATTTACATGGAAATGAGGCTTTTGGAAAAGGAGTAGTTGGAGTAAATCTGGGAGGCAGATCAGAATCTATCTATCTATATAGAGCCTTGAACGCTATACTAAAGAGGATGGTCTATCCCGTAAACCAGTGGCCTCCAAAGTTAGGGAGTGTGTAGGAAAATACATTTGTATACAGAAAAAGATGTATTCTTTATATAGAAAAAGAAATAAATTTTACTAATAATTTCTTGTATTGACAATGTTGTATATGTCATTTATATGTAAATATGCATATGTAGTGATCCACACTCAAAATTGTTTTATTGATAGAGATACATGTTCAAAAGAGGCTGGAGGCAGATGACTGCTATAGATGATAAAGGATGATTAAAGATTTTCATGCAGCCAGTGACATGTTCAAAGCAGTATTATAAGAAGATGAATCTGGCAGAGTTATATAGAGAGGATTGGTGGAAGCAGTTAGTTGGCGATTGCAACAATTCAAAGGCTTAAATTATGATAGCCACAGTAGGAATGTAAAGGAGGGGGAGAGTTCCAGGGACGTTCAGATGATCTTATTATTTGCATGGTGAGATTTTCCTTTAGCAAGAGTATTCAGCAGTCACTTTAGGGGCTGAGAATACAGCAGTGTTCAAGAAGGTTGAGTTTTTGTTCAAGATTGATTTCAAAAATGGATTAGTGGCCAGGTGCGGTGGCTTACACCTGTAATCCCAGCACTTTGGGAGGCTGAGGCAGGCAGATCACTTGAGGTCAAGAGTTCAAGACCAGCCTGCCCAACATGGCAAAACCCCATCTCTACTAAAAATATAAAACTAGCTGGGCGTGGTGACAAATGCCTGTAATCTCTGGAAGCAGAGGCATGAAAATCACTTGAACCCAGGAGTCGGAGGCTGCAGTGAGCTGAGAGTGCACCACTGTACTCCAACCTGGGTGGCAGAGGGAGACTCCATCTAAAAACAAACAAAAAAAAAGGATTAATACTACCCCATATGTACTATGGTCTGAAAACCTAAACTTAAATGGGACCAAGAATTTAAAATTACATTAATTACTAGTCAAAAACAATAAAGGATTAATCCTTTAATTGAGTACAGATAACTTCATAACTAATTTTGTACAAAAGGAAAATCTTTGAAAATGTAAATAACATCTTCTCCACCATAATCATAAAAGGAGCATTTAAAAGGGTTAACAGAAGTAGCTTAATGATGGTTCCTGCATTATATTAAAAAAAGAAAAACTTATGCTTCATATTTGCTGTTTGGTATTGAAAAGGGATCCCAGAAATTTTCTCATCTCAGTTGCTTGTTGGAGATGCATTACTTTTTTATAATACATGATTCAAGTACAAACAGTTGTTTTTCCTCACACAGCTTGATCTTCACAAAAAAATAAAATTTGAAAAACCATTTTGGTAAATATAAATTTGTAAAAGGAGGTTTTGGTACTTGTACTTGATTTACCATCATTTTCTTTAAAATTGTACTGTTGTTTAACTTCTCACCAGTTGATGTTTTTGTAAGGTAGAACTCTTAACAAAAGTGTGATTCGGAGTTCAAATCTATTATTATCCAGGCTTCACAATTTCTCATTGCACATAAAAACACTATAAATAATCATAGAGAAAAAGAAATAGCATGTGTTAAAATGCCAACTAGATCAGGCTTGTGATTCCTACATGATACTAGCATTGTCTTAGAAATATATCGATAAAAGAGCCCTACTATCAGGCAATTTAAATGAAAAAAACCAAATTCATATATTTTAACTCTTGTCAGGCATCAGATTTAAACTTAACATTTATCTCAATCGAGGTAAAGTAGACTATAGATTGTGCATGTGTGTGAAAATAAACAGAATATAGTATAGAAAAATAGCTATAACATGACACTTAAAAAGATAAGATTTAAAAGTTCTACATCAAGCAAAAGTAAATATTCTCAGGCATTGCTGGTAGGAATATAAATTGGTAACCTTTCTTTAGGGCATTGGTGGCATGTGTCAAGAGCCGTAAGAATGTTTATACTGTTTAGACTCAGTTCTGTATTTCTATTTTTAAGAACTTGTCCCAAGAATAAAATCCTTAAATGCCCAATAATAAGGGAGTAGCTAAAACAAGTGAAGAACCATTTTCTGAAGATTATTGATTATAATAAGGACCATATGTGGCATGATTTTAAGTGGAAAGGGCAGTAGAAAACTACTATTGTTTACATACATTTATAATGTTTATACATGCATATTTGTATACATACATTTGTTTACAAACAATTGTAAAGAAGTATAACAATATTCTTACAAGTTGTTTTGGTTTCTAATTTTTGTTTCTCTCTATTTTAAATTTTTAAAAAGATATGTTGTTATATATTGTGTTTATATTCAGAAAAATTATCAAAATAATTTTAAAAATAATTAAAGAGAGCTCCCAGGGTTTAAAATGTAAATACCTATCATTTAATTCAGTTAGCTGATGGAAAATTTTGGTGACCATTAGTTATTTATTTAATGACTTGATCAACAAGAGCTGTTGATGTATTAAATTTTGACTAGACCCAGCTGTGCTACAAAAGTCGGTAATGTAATGGCAACTAAAGCAAATGTCAAAGCTGAAGCACATTTAATTATCTTGGCTACTGGGGTGTTTTAACCTGTGTTACTTGTGCTTTGATCTCACAAAAATAGCATCTTTTACCAACTTTCTGACCTGAGTAGGGAATGCATGCTTTAGATTAAATGAAGGGGTGGTCACTTTTATTTATATTTATACAAACATATTCATTCAGTCAATAAAATAAGCAAACATTTATTCAGCAATTGTTAAATGTCAGGTACTGGGCCACATTATGAAAAAGGGAAATGAGTATCAGAAAATTAATGGTGTAATGGGAAGATCAACATTTAAAGGTGGTTGAAAATGAAAATAGAGTTATGTATGAAGTTCTAGAGGAACATCGTGAAAGGGGCAACCAACTCTGCCTTTGAGTTAGGGGAGCCTTCCCAGAGAAGGTATTATAGAGATAGGCTTGTTCAATGAATAGGAGTTTCCTAGATGGAAAAGGTGAACAGGTATTCTAGATAGGAAGAAGAGCATATGCAAAATGCCAAAACTCTAAGAAAACGTAGCCTGTTCAGGAACCGGTAGGAAATATGGTATAACTAGAGCTTAGGATGAGAAGCAGAAGCAGATCATGATGGCAGACAGGAAGCAAGACTAGATTGCAGCTCCCACTCCGACAGACAGAACAGTGTGTGGAGACTTGCATTGTGAACTTTTACTCAAGAATGACTGCAGGAATACATTAGGAACGTCAAGAGAACCCATAGATCCTCTGAAGGAAGCAGATTACTCCTGCAGGACCCGGGAGACACCCCAAATACTGTGAGTACCCAAACTGTAGAAGTGGGAGAGGGAGATCCTCTGCCCCTGAACACATATCCCCACTGGAGAGGGAACCTGAAGTTCTAGAGTACAGGAGAAGATTCTGACCTTACACGCAGCTGAGTCAATGTAGAGGACCAAGCGAAATATGGGGTTAGAGGAAGCAGCAGGAAAGTTCCTGTGGGCTCGCTGGCTCCCGTAACAAGCCATTTCTGACTTGCCTCACAGGGGTCCTTGAGGAGGACTGCTAGAGGCACTGGGAAAAGGCCACAGGGATAAGGAAACCTCCAGCTGAACTTTGTAACAATTTGAGCTGATCAAAAAGTCTCCTGGCCAGAACTGGGGGGAGGGCATGAATCCTGTGTGCTGACTCCACAGGCAGGGGAAGAAGGAAAGCGCTACTTACTTTCGCAGCTGGGAGGTGAGTAGCCTAGGGCAAGTTCTCAGCCCTGCTCACCCACTGCCTGGAAACAGAGTTGGTGCTGTTGGGAGGGGCACGGTGGGAGTGAGATCAGCCCTTTGGGTTGCCTGGGACCTGGATGAGGCCTGTGACTGCTGGCTTTCCCCTACTTCCTTGACAACCTGCTTAACACAGCAGAGGGAGCCATAATCCTCCTAGGAATATAACTCCATTGACCTAGAAACTTCAACCCCATCCTCCACAGCAGCCACAGCAAGACCTGCCCAAGAAGAGTCTGACATGCCTAGCCCTGCCCCCACCTGATGGTCCTTCCCTGCATATCCTGGTGGCCGAAGACAAAGGGCATATACTCTTGGCAGTTCTAGGGCCCCACCCACCACCTGTTCCTCCCCATATTACCACAGATGATGCTCTCTTGAATGTGCCACCTCCCAGCAGGAGGATAACCAGCACAAAAATAGTGCACTAATCAATCAAAGCTAAGGAAGCCTCACAGAGTCCATTTCACCTACTTGCCGCCTCCACCGGAGCAGGAGCTGATATCCGTGACTGAGAGACCCACAGACAGTTCATCACAGGACTCTTTGCAGACGATCCGAGTAGTAGCCCAGAGCCTGGTAGACTTCGCTGGGAGGCTAGATCCAGAAGAGAGATAACAATCACTACAGCTCAGTTCTTAGGAAGCCACATCCCTAGGAAAATGGGGAGAGTACTACACCAAGGAAATACCCCATGGGACAAAAGAAACTAAACACCAGCCTTGAGCCTTAGACCTTCCCTCTGACAGAGCTGACCCAACTGAGAAGGAACCAGAAAACCAACACTGGTAATATGACAAAACAGGGTTCTTTAACACCCCCTCCCCAAAAATCACACTAGTTCACCAACAAAGGATCCAAACCAAGAAGAAATCCCTGATCTACCTGAGAAATAATTCAGAAGGTTAGTTATTAAGCTAATCAGGGAGGCACCAGAGAGAAACAAAGCCCAATGTAAGGAAATTCAAAAAAAACAAAAAAAAAGATACAAGAAGTGAAGGGAGAAATATTCAATGAAACGGATAACATAAATAAAAAACAATCAAAACTTCAGGAAACAATGGACACACTTAAAGAAATGCAAATACTCTGGAAAGTCCCAGCAATAGAATTGAACAAGCAGAAGAAAGAACTTCAGAGCTTGAAGACAAAGTTTTCCAATTAATCGAAGACAAAGAAAAAAGAATAATAAAATATAAACAAAACCTCCAAGAAGTCTGGGATTATGTTAAACTACAAAACCTAAGAATAATTGGCATTGCTGAGGAAGAAGAGAAATCTAAAAGTTTGGAAAATATATTTAGAGGAATAATCGAGGAAAACTTCCCCAGCCTTGGTAGAGAACAAGTCATCCAAATACAAGAAACTCAAAGAACACCTGGGAAATTCATCACAAAAAGATCACCACCTAGGCACGTTGTCCTCAGGTTATCTAAAGTTAAGATGAAGGAAAGAATCTTAACAGCTGTGAGGCAAATCACCAGGTAAATTATAAAGGAAAACCTATCAGATTAACAGCAGATTTCTGAGCAGAAACCCTACAAGCTAGAAGGGATTGGGGCCCTATCTTCAGCCTCCTCGAAACAATTATCAGCCAAAAATTTTGTACCTAGAGAAATTAAGCTTCATAAATGAAGGAAAGACACAGCCTTTTTCAGACAAACAAATGCTGAGAGAATTTGCCACTACCAAGCCACCACTACAAGAACCACTAAAAGGAGCTCTAAATCTTGAAACTAATTCTGGAAACACATCAAAACAGAACCTCTTTAAAGCATAAATCACACAGGACCTATAAAACAAAAATACAATTTAAAAACAAAAAACAAAAAACCAAGGTATACAGGCAACAAATAGCATGATGAATGGGATGGTACCTCACACCTCAATACTAATGTTCAATGTAAATGGCTTAAATGCTCCACTTAAAAGATACAGAATTGCAAAATGGATAAGAATTCACCAACCAACTATCTGCTGCCTTCAGAGACACACCTAACACATAAGGGCTCACATAAACTTAAGGTAAAGGGATAGAAAAGGAGATTCCATGCAAATAGATACCAAAGTGAGCAGGAGTAGCTATTCCTATGTCAGACAAAACAAACTTTAAAGACATAGCAGTTAAAAAAGACAGAGGATCATTATATAATGATAAAAGGCCTTGTCCAACAGGAAAATATCACAATTCTAAATATATATGCACCTAACACTGGAGCTCCCAATTTTATAAAACAATTAGTAATCGACCTGAGAAGTAAGATAGACAGCACCACAATAATAGTGGGGGACTTCAGTACTCTACTGACAGCACTAGACAGTTCATCAAGACAGAAAGTCAACAAAGAAACAATGGATTTAAACTATACCCTGGAACAAATGGACTTAACAGATATTTACAGAACATTCTACCCAACAACCATAGAATAGGCATTCTATTCAACAGCACATGGAACTTTCTCCAAGATAGACCATATGATAGGCCACAAAACAAGTCTTGATAAATTCAAGAAAATTGAAATTATATTAAGTACTCTCTCAGACCACAGTGGAATAAAACTGGAAATCAACTCCAAAAAGAGCCTTCGAAACCAGGCAAATACATGGAAATTAAATAAACTGTTCCTGAATGATCATTGGGTCAAAACTGAAATCAAGATGAAAATTTAAAAATTCTTTGAACTGAATGACAATAGTAACATAACCTATCAAAACCTCTGGTATACAACAAAGGTGGTGCTAAGAAGAAAGTTCATAGCATTAAGTGCCTACATCAAAAAGTCTGAAAGAGCACAAATTGACATTCTAAGGTCACATCTCAAGGAACTAGAGAAACAAAAGCAAACCAAACCCAAACCCAGAAGAAGAAAGGAAATAACTAAGATCAGAGCAGAATTAAGTGAAATTGAAACAAAATACAAAAAATAAATGAAACAAAAAGCTGGTTTTTTGGAAAGATAAATAAAATTGATAGACTATTAGCAAGTTTAAACAAGGAAAGAAGAGAGAAAATCGACATAAGCTCAATTAGAAATGAAAGGGGAGATATTACAAGTGACACCACAGAAATACAAAAAGTCATTCAAGGGTACTATGAACACCTTTATGTGCATAAACTAGAAAACCTAGAGGAGATAGATAAATTCAAGAAAACATACAACCTTCCTAGCTTAGATCAGAAAGAATTAGATACTCTGAACAGACCAGTAACAAGCAGCAAGATTGAAATGATAATTTAAAAAATTACCAACAATAAAAGCCCAGGACCAGATGGATTCACCCAGAATTCTACCAGACATTCAAAGAAGAATTGGTACCAATTCTATTGACACTATTCCACAAGATAGAGAAAGAGGGAACAGTCCCTAAATCATTCTATGAATCCAATATCATCCTAATACCAAAACCAGGAAAGGACATAGCTAAAAAAGAAAACTACAGACCAATATCCCTGGTGAACATAGATGCTAAAATCCTTAACAAAATACTAGGTAAACAAATCCAACAACGTATCAAGAAGATAATCCACCATGATCAAGTGGGTTTCATACCAGGGATGCAGGAATGGTTTAACATACAGAAGTCAATAAGTGTGATACACCACATAAGCAGAATCAAAAACAAAAATTAGATAATCATCTCAATAGATGCAGAAAAAGCATTTGACAAAATCCAGCTTCCCTTTATGATTAAAACTCTCAGCAAAATCGGCATATATGGGGCATACCTCAATGTAATAAAAGCTATCTATGACAAACCCACAGCCAACATAATACTGAATGGAGAAAAGTTGAAAGCATTCCCTCTAAGAACTGAGACAAGGCAAGGATGCCCACTCTCACCACTCCTCTTCAGCACAGAACTGGAAGTCCTAGCCAGAGCAGTAAGACAAGAGAAAGAAATAAAGGGCATCCAAGTTGGTAAAGAGAAAGTCAAACTGTCACTGTCTGCTGATGATATGATTGTTTACCTAGAAAACCCTAAAGACTCCTCCAGAAAGCTCCTAGACTGATAAAAAAAATTCAGAAAAGTTTCTGGATACAAAATTAATATATAGAAATCAGTAGATCTTCTATACACCAACAGCAACCAAGCTGAGAATCAAATCAAGAACTCAATCCCTTTTAAAATAGCTGCAAATAATAATAATAATAATAAAATACTTAGGATTATACCTAACCAAGGATGTCAAAGACCTCTACAAGGATACAAAACACTGCTGAAAGAAATCATAGACAACACAAACAAATGGAAACACATCCCATGCTCATGGATAGGTAGAATCAATATTGTGAAAATGACCATACTGCCAAAAGCAATCTAAAAATTCAGTGCAATTCCTATCAAAATACCACCATCATTCTTCACAGAATTAAAAAAAAAAAAGTCCTAAAATTCATGCAGAACCAAAAAAAAGCCCACATAGCTAAAGTGAGACTAAGCAAGAAGAACAAATCTGAAAGTGTCACATTACCTGATTTCAAACCATACTATAAGGCCATAGTCACCAAAACAGCATGGTACCTGCATAAAAATAGGCACATAGACCAATGGAACAGAATAGAGAACCCAGAAATAAACCCAAATACTTACAGCCAATCGATCTTTGACAAAGCAAACAAAAACATAAAGTTGGGAAAGGACACCCTATTCAACAAATGGTGCTGGGATAATTGGCAAGCCACACGTAGGAGAATGAAACTGGATCCTCATCTCTCACCTTATACAAAAATCAACTCAAGATGGATCAAGGATTTAAATCTAAGACCTGAAACTATAAAAATTCCAGAAGATAACATTGGAAAAACTCTTCTAGACATTGGCTTAGGCAAAGATTTCATGATCAACAACCCAAAAGCAAATGCAATAAAAACAAAGATAAATACTGGGATCTAATTAAACTTAAGAGCTTTTGCATGGCAAAAGGAACAGTCAGCAGAGTTAACAGGCAACCCAGAGTGAGAGAAAATCTTCACCATCTATACATCTGACAAAGGACTAATATCCAGAATCTACAGTGAACTCAAACAAATCAGCAAGAAAATAACAATCCCATCAAAAAGTGGGCTAAGGACACAAATAGACAATTCTCAAAAGAAGATATACAAATGGCCAACAAACATGGGAAAAAATGTTCAACATCACTAATGATTAGGGAAATGCAGATCAAAACCACAATGCGATACTACCTTATTCCTGCAAGAATGGCCATAATCAAAAAATCAAAAAATAATTGATGTTGGCTTCGATGCAGTGAATAGGGAACACTTCTACACTGCTGGTGGGAATATAAACTAGTACAACCACTATGGAAAACAGTGGGGGAGATTCCTTAAAGAACTAAAAGTAGAACTACCATTTGATCCAGCAATCCCACTACTGGGTATATCTACCCAGAGGAAAAGAAGTCATTAAATGAAGAAGATACTTGCACACACGTTTATAGCAGCACAGTTTGCAATTCCAAAAGCGTGGAACCAACCACTATGTATATCTATGTATATAGGTATATACACATATATATACACACACGCATATATACACACATATATATACTACTATATATATAGAAACTGTAGTGTGTGTGTATATATACTATATATATAGTGTATATATACTACTCAACCATATAAAGGAATTAATTAATGGCATTTGCAGTGACCTGGATGAGATTAGAGACTATTATTCTAAGTGAAGTAATTCAGGAATGGAAAAACAAACATTGTATGTTCTCACTAATATATGGGAGCCAAGCCATGATGATGCAAAGGCATAAGAAAGACGCAATGGACTTTGGGGACTCGGGGAAAGGTAGGAAGGGGTTGAGGGATAAAAGACCACAAATTGGGTGCAGTGTATACTGCTCAGGTGATGGGTGCACCAAAATCTCACAAATCATCACTAAAGAACTTACTCATGTAACCAAACACCACCTGTTCCCAAATAACCTGTGGAAATAAAAAAAAAATTAAAAAAATAAGCAGAAGCAGAGGATGAGAGTAGAAAACTGGGCTAGGCCAGAAATGGCCTTTATGCACTTGGAGTCATAATGTTTCTGCTTCACCAGTGATTAATAGTGATTTTCCTGGCTAATAGAATCTTAATCATTATAATGAGGTAGGACTGTTGCCTTTGAATCATGGAAATTATAGCTGTTAAGACCTGTTCCACAAACACAGGTTATAAATATTATCACATCTCTTTAATCTTCTTTACAGTTAATCACCCAAGTCTCCACAGGGCTTATTAGCAGGAAGTCTATTATCTCCTCTTGAGATCCCTCCCACTGCCCCTGAATTGTCCATGAATCCTGACTTTACTCGGGCCAAATGGGTCAGTCCTCCTGCAGAAGCCCGTAGCTGTATCTGTCTGTGACTTCTGCTGTCCCTGGTGTCTGCTATATGGCACCATTTGCACATCCATGTCACAGGGTAACCATTTTGGGTGACAGGGTTACAACTCCCTTTGTTTACATTTCCATCCTCAGCCATTGTTCCCTAAATTATAACCACTGTGCCAGGGGCTGGCTGGTCTGGAGGGGCTTCTGGAGTTGGCCTCATGCTAGTCTGAAATTAGTCCTTCCCCTAGAACCTGAGGCCATTTTGTTGAGCCCAGATCAACAGCCCAGATTCCTCCTTTCATTAGGATCACTTTATTTCCATGGCTTCCAGGAACTTCCATGCTCTGGGGCCTTAGTCAGTGTCACCCTGAGCCAATAGGTCTCTCATTCCTGGCCTCCAGTCACAGAAACGGGATGAGGACACTAGGGCTTCCCTCCAGAAGGCCCTGGGCTCCTTTTCCTACACTGATTCTCCTCCTGACAAGTGTGCAGATTGTTTCTTGGGGTGGCTCAAAAGGTAGCAGTTTGCAAGATGGAGTTTAAAAAACATTTTTTTGCCCTGCCCTAATGCTTCCCCAAAGTGCCTAATTGCTTTATATTTACATAACTAAGAAAGACACCAAGGGATTCTTCCAAGAACAAAGATCTTCTTCAAGGTGATCTTCTGTTCCTGCCTTTAAAGAGAAGTAGTTGCAGTTTACTTCACTAAAATTATTTATCTTTGTCTAACCATGCCCCTATTTTATCAGTGACAACGTGCTCATAAATTATATGACAGATTATGTAATTTGCCCAAAGCAGAAAGAGGCCTCAACCCCCAAACCCATGCATTTAACCACTCTGCTTTACTACCTCTTGTCATTCAATTCACATGCTACCATGTCATTATTTACTTTTGTGTCTCAGATACTGTACTCTTATTAGTTAAGTTTATTGCAGGAATATAAGTGTAGGCACTCTCTTCTGAGCTGTTGCTGAAAGAGAGTGGGACAACAGTTGTATTTGTGAACTAGTAGAAAATGAGTATATTTACTGCAGAAGGAAGTTGTGTTTTCTCTGCAAAGTTAGATCACAGAAGGGAGAACAATACTTATCTATAGTTCTGGAGGGTTGAAACTGAATAGTAAATGGTGTTGGGGTCAACACATATTGTTAACAGTGTTCTGTAGATTTCATGATTTAGGAAAGTTGTCTACAAGGCTGGATTAATCTTTTCCTGCTGAGAGCCAAGTTTACTTTGCTCTGCCCCTCTCTTTGTGCAAGTGTAAGACAGTCAACTGACCTTTCAAATTATCAGCTTAATCATAATTTTTCTCTCAGAATTCTTTAAATTTAAGAATAATGAAAAAAAAAGTCCAAAGAAATTTTTTTCATAATTTCTCTTCCCCCTAGTATTAGTATTCTCCTCAATGAAATGAAAATGAAATGCATGTATATCCTATTTCATAAACCAAAACCAAGTTCTGACACATTATTGGTAGTTGATGTTGTTTTAAAGGAAAACCATGATGGCTATAAACTGTTGTATTATCTGGAAGTCGTACTGTAGATTCCAGGAGGTCAAGGCATCTCTGGTACCTTCTATACATTTATAGGAGAACTGATTGCCTCTCCCCTAACAAAACCTCAATGAGACCTGACTCCTAACCAGCTAAGACTCAGCAGGGTCCTCCCTGCCTCTTCTAATTCTAGGACTTTCTCTCATGTGCTTGCCTTGGACTGGAGCTGCATGCTACCAAGCCATGACAGAATAGGGGCCAGGCTTACAACAGAGCTTCCACTTACCCCAAATCTGCCACAGAATTAATTCCACACATTTGACCTCATATCACTTGTTTTGTTGCTACCATTGTTATTGCTTTATTATTGTTGTTGTTGTTGCTTTCTTGCATATATTTAAGACTTATGGTTTTTCAAACTAGTTTGGATTTAAGATACACAATAAATTCTATCATTTGAAAATGATAAATATAGATGTCCTTATATCAATAGTCTTCAGATTTCAGATATATTTAGCCTTTTGACTTTATCCAAAAACTAAACATTCTGATTGGCCCTCATTTTAAAAGGGAAGAACTTGTTTCTGTTTATTTAGATTTGGATATGCTCTATATTGGGATGAGGGAGCTTTCTGTACTGAAAGAAGTTATGTGTTTTCCTACAGGTTAGATGAAATCTGTTTTTTCCCTTGACTGGGCTTATGCATTCTGTATAATCAAAAGTGTTCTGGGGCTCCTAAAGAAGCGGCCTGAGGACCATGTGTCTCACCTAGTTCTACCACACGCTCTCCCTGGTGACTGTTGGCACTGACCAGAAAGGTCTAGAGTGATGGAGAGAAAAGCTAACAAACAATTCTTGAAAACCTACTATGTGCAAGGGACTATGCTTGATATACATTTGCCTTGTTTCATTTAACTTTCATAACAATCCCATCAGGCAATTACCATTTTCCTTATTATATAGATGAAGAGATTAGGTATTATAATTAATCTAATCTCACAGAGCCAGAAGCAGCAGAGCCAGGAGTGAAACACGGCTCATTCAGACTCCACAGCCAATGCCTTTCTGTACCCCACATTGTCCATCATGGATTTGGATAGACGGGGGACCTGAACTCCCCACTAGGTTTAAGGTCTAGTTCTTGAATGAAGCCTCACGCATTTCTCTCAGGTTCAGGGACAATCAGACTGTCAGAGTAGAAAGAGACTTTGGACTCAATATTTACTAATCTACTGGCTTCCTAACTTCTTCCTAAGGCCTTCACTCTGTCAAGTAGGTACTAGGGTTCCCTGCTAATGGATGCTAAGCTTCTCAAGGGCTTGAGCAGGCTTGTTAGTCTTTTCAGGGCGAGCTATGCACCAACTATGCTATTGTTGTGCTGAGGCCTTAGCATTCCTCACTTGAAATCAATTACCTCTTTATTACCTTAATACATCACTGGCCATGTGACTGATTTGGAATGTAAAGGAGACTAACCCTGTAGGATAATAACTTTCATGTGGCACACAAAATCTATGGGGATATTCAGAGCGTTTGCTTTTTAAAAATGAATATTCTACAGCCTGTGCTGCCTGTTTATTCTTATTGAGAGAATTTTGTCATTTTAATAATTTGGTAGTATTTTACTGGTAGGTGCACGATATGTAAAAAGAAAGTGTATTTTTTCCTTTTCTTGTGGATTTAAAAAATGTTTAGAATTTTTATTTGCAGCATATAAACAATAATAGTACTTTATCCTTTCTTATTTTTACCTGTTACAAGCAAGTCATTTCATTTAAATTGACTTTAAGCACATTCCTTTGAAAGAAACCATAGATTGTTATCTTTAGCAATCCTGATTAGATTTCTTCCTCAGACAATAGTTTAGTAAGTTTATGCTAGGAATGTGGGCAGGTGGTTTGACTCGGTAGAGCAAACAGTGGGCACTCTAGAATTCTTGTTCTCCAAGTATTCAAAGGCCTTTGGAAGAATTTCCTCTCTGGGCATTTAGATATTCCTTCTACTCTGTGAGGTGAAAGTGTGTTATGTGGTTTTATTGTTCACTTATTGAATGCCAATTACATGCCAGCCCCAGGTTTGTCTTACCTGTGTTATCACATCTCATTCAATTTGAAAAGGGGTTATGGCATAGGCACATAATGTTATCTTCATCTTTCAGATAAAGAGGCATAATTTCAGGTAGATAAATTTCCCAGTAGTTACACAGCTAGTGCCGAATGATAGCAAGATTCACCAGATCTGTCTGCCTTTTTCAAATATAACACCTTGCCTGGGAATGAGCTAGCAGAAGACTTTTAGAAGATGAGACTGGAGAAGTGGCTTCAAATTTCATTCTAATCAAGACACTAAGGTTTGCATTTATTTGTTCCTTCAGTACCATTTATTGGGCACCTAATGTGTGTCAAACAGTCTAGGAATTGGCGACATTACAATGAATAAAAAGCATAGATCCCTGTCTTCCAGAAGCTTACTTCTGGTTATTGGAGGTTTTGAGCCAAGAAATGACATGATCTGGCTTAGGTTTTGCCAACACTCTCCTGGTTACAGTGTAGAGCGTCACCTGAAGAGAGTTGAGGGCTTCAGCAACAAGCCCAGTTAGGAGGCCACTGCAGCAATCCAGACAACAGAGGGTGGGGGTTTAGACCACAGTAGTGGCCAAGATGAGAAGTTGGATTCTATATGGACTTCGATGGAAACACCAATAGGATTGCTGAGGAACTGAATGTAGACATTGCTTGTCCATGTTTTAACTGCAACTATGGTCAGCCTGCATCCTAAACCTATGCTTTTTAAATTATGTTAACATGCTGAAGTATAAAGTGATTTCACAACTATATTCAATTTCATAAAAAAGTGTAGCCCCTCCTTTTCAGCTCCTTAGCACTAGGCTTAGGAAAGGAGAGTGCCTTTTGAAGCCTGTAAGAGACAGGAGAGAGCTCTGTGTCCCAGGCGCATTTGTCATCCAGGCTGCAGCTAGCCAGCTGGCTCCTTCAAGGGCCATATACCTGGGTGGCAGCACATATGTGGTTATACTTGAGATATGTGCTGTGTCCATCTCAGAGCCACTCAAAGTCCATTTTAACCCTTCCTATGGCTCCCCATGAGGAGGTGGGAAAACGAATCCTCTTAATAAGATTTAAGCACAGCTTCACATTTTTCTGCCTTTGTTATTTCTCAGAAATGCCATTATCAGTCTGAATCAGAACAGGTATTAATTCTTGGTCACAAAGTAGCACTTTTTGCACACTCTTTCGCCGTTTTTTTAACTTCAGAAACAGAGCTTCCTTGTAGGTAACTTTCACTGAGCAGACATTGTCAGTCAAAAATAGTTCTGGATCCACCACATCTGCCATAAACTTTAACAAGTCCAGGATACAAATATGTGTATCACAAGTCAATAAAATTGCCACCAAGCTGTTTGTGCAGTAATAAGGTCAATAAATATCATCTTCATCCAATTAATTTTCATTGACCTTAAGGGAATGACCTTCTATTTCCAAGTAGGAGAAGAAATTGGCCATGGGGAAGCATAACTGTTGAATCTGCTTTTCAGTTATTACATTACTGAAGATAGCATGGGCATCTAGCTATGCTTGTATGTTTAGACTAAAAAGTCATGCCCTACACGGCTTATCCTTAAGTAGACCCAAACGATTTAATTTCAGTTAAGATCATTGAAAGACCCCACAATCTGCTTGGGGTCATCCTAACTGCATCTTCCAGATATGATCTAATATCTCGCTGATCTTGGCGATCCATTGGGTTCTTCTGGGCAGGATATCCAGTTAAGGATGTGATGAGAGGCTCTCACTTTCTGGCCTGCAAACTGCATTTGTCACAACCCCTTTCTCCATTAACCTGGGCTGGAGATCAGCCCTGAAGTTGCTCTTTTGTTGTGCCAGTCATACCCTGAAGGAGGTAACCACACCAGTGAGAGATGAGTGCCTCTGATTTCCTCCTGCCTCCACGTGGCAGATGAGGGACCCTGCCATTTTTTTATAAAATTCAAAATCAACTAAAGTATCACTTTTTTTATTTTATTATTTTCCCAGGGCTGCGTCCAAAGAGGACTCTGCGGCTGGTGCTCTGGACTGCAGAAGAACAAGGTGGAGTTGGTGCCTTCCAGTATTATCAGTTACACAAGGTAAAAACCCAGCCATGGATTGCTAAGCATTTGTACATGTAATATACAAAAATATCTCTCATTATCCATTTAAGACTTTCAATAATACTATCTGGTCAACTGGCCCTAGCAAACACCCTTGTATGAGCCTTCTCCCTCCAGCCCTGTGAATGAGAATGCACTGGTAAACCGATGATGCTGTGTTGTAGAGCTGAGAGCTTTTCTTCTTCTACATCACAGTCTGTGGCCAAAGAAAATTTCTGATTGCCATGCTGCCATTTTTTTAAAGTCTCCCTAGTTCTGCTGTATTTACGTATGTCAGAGAAATAGTTATAGGCAAACATTCCCTCTCCCCACCAAGCCTATCCCCATACCTCAACGCCTGCCATACTCCCAGAAGCCTTGGCATTTGAGTGCCAGGTTCCGAGGCCCTGAGTCTGCCAAGAGCATTGCCATGATGGTGGTGGAAATGGCAGCAGCCACAGGCCTCTGTCCCAGGAATGTGGAGGACAGCTTGGTTTGACACCAGCTGTCATTATACAAGTGTGAAGCTTGAAGCAGGAAGATTATTGTGGATGGTTGTGATTAGAAATACAAGGCCACATGGAAGAGGGAGGATGGAGAGATAAATATCAAGAGCAAATTTTAAGACAGCAAAATATACAAGCTCAGAAATACTCTAGATCAAGTCAAATGTTAGCTCAAAGAGGATCTCCAAAATCAATGAGCATATGCTGGCAAGCAGTGATGGTTGCCCAGAGAGGAGCATCTGGTCTGCTGCTGCCGGATGGTTTCCCCTGAACATCTAGATTAGAAGAAGCAAATCTTGCAAGCTTAAATTATCCAAATCAGAGAAGGGTTTCTTTTGTAAATTGTGTGTATGTTATTTTTGACCTTTTTTTTTTTTTCAAAGTCAGTCTCTATTACCCTATTTCAGTCAGTTAGTGTATAATGAGTTTAAAGTCATGAATTTGGTCACTGAATACAATTATTACTATACAAAGGACAACTTATGTCCTATGCCCTACTCTTTCACTACTTTAGTTCTTTTGACCTCAGGTGATCCTGGGGATAACATAATTCAAGACAAGTGTCCTTTGGTTAGTAGGTCAGTAACATCAAAATTTTCTATGTGATGTTGTAGACCACAGCATCATATGAGGATTGTTCTAGATTCAGCAACATTCAATTAATATTTTCTGAGCATGTACTATGTTCTGTACACTATGATATGCATTAATGTTAGCATCAAAAAGATCTACCCTGACCTTACAAAGGCTACATTCTAAAGGACACTGATCATTAACTTAAATTGATCATTAACTTATTCATTAACTTAATAACTGATCATTAACTTAAGTCTTTCAAGACTTAACAACTTATAATTTCTTTCTGGGAAAGAAATTACATCTAAGCTGGGACCTGAAGACTGGGTGGAAGTAAGCTAAGGAGAATGGAGAGGTAGGGAGGAGGTGGGTACTGCACCTTGGCAGAGGGACCTGTGTGTGCAAAGGCAGGAGATGAGACAAAGCAAAGCACATCGGAGAAATGGAAAGGAATTCAGAGTGGCTGCTGCATAGAATGCAAGATGCACAGTGGTAGGAGGGTGGAACACTGAGGTAAACAAGAGCCTGGACAAGAAGACCATATGAATCATGTTTAGAAGTGCGGACTTTATCCTCAAGGCAAGAGAGTAACTTATTTTTAAGAAGGAGATTTAAAATTCTATACGTATTGGACTTTATTTAAAAAAAAAAAAAAAAAAAAAAACAGAATAGTTAAAAGAACTGTTCTTTTTTTTTTTTTTTTTTTTTGAGACAGAGTCTCATTCTGTTGCCCAGGCTGGAGTGCAGTGGTGTGATCTTGGCTCACTGCAACCTCTGCCTCCAGATTCAAGCGATTCTCCTGCCTCACCCTCCCAAGTAGCTGGGACTACAGGCATGTGCCACCACACCTGGCTAATTTTTTGTATTTTTAGTGGAGACGGGGTTTCACCGTGTTAGCCAAGATGGTCTCGATCTCCTGACTTTGTGATCTGCCCACCTCAGCCTCCCAAAGTGCTGGGATTACAGGTGTGAGCCACCACGCCCTCTTTTATTCTCTATAATGCACTCTACTCCAAGAAAAAAATTGGATTTAAATTGCAATTGATCTGGCTAAAAATTTTTATCATCACTGAAATTCCTAGAATGTGAAAAAAGATGGTTTATTTCTCTATAATGTGAGTTTCACTGTAGCCTGTTAAAGCACATGGATGAAATCGGAAATGCCTAAAATTCTGAGGTTGGCAGAAATACACACACTCAAAGGACATGCAATCATATAAACAGAACTAGTTTATCTTGACAGCATCCAGGCTGCCTCCATACAAATGTAGCTTCATGTTGGTGACTAGTCTGCATTGCATTTTCAGAAATAAAAAGAAGAAATTCCAGAAAGGGAAAACATTGGCTTTTCTTTTTTCTGACAGTGATATTATTTTATTTTATTTTCGTAGGTTTTTAGGGCAGAGGTGGCGTTTTGTTACATGAGTAAGTTCTTTAGTGGTGATTTGTGAGATTTTGGTGTACCCATCACCTGAGCAGTATACACTGTACCCAGTGAGTAATCTTTTATTGCTCACTTCCCTCCCATCCTTTCTCCTAAGTCCCCAAAGTTCAATGTATCATTCTTATGCCTTTGCATCCTCGTAGCTTAGCTCCCACTTATGAGTGAGAACACGCAATGTTTGGTTTTCCATTACTGAGTTACTTCACTTAGAATAATGGTCTCCAATTTCATCCAGGTTACTGTGAATGTCATTATTTTATTACTTTTTATGACTGACTAGTAGTCCATCATACATATACACCACAATTTCTTTTTTTTTTTGTAATTTTTTTTATTATATTTTAAGTTCTAGGGTACATGTGCACAACGTGCAGGTTTGTTATATATGTATACATGTGCCATGTTGGTGTACTGCACCTATTAACTCATCATTTACATTAGGTATATCTCCTAATGCTATCCCTCCCGCCTACCCCCCACAGTAGGACCTGGTGTGTGATGTTCCCCTTCCTGTGTCCAAGTGATCTCATTGTTCAGTTCCCACCTATGAGTGAGAACATGTGGTGTTTGGTTTTCTGTTCTTGCGATAGTTTGCTGAGAATGATGGTTTCCAGCTGCATCCATGTCCCTACAAAGGATACGAGCTCATCCTTTTTTATGGCTGCATAGTATTCCATGGTGTATATGTGCCACATTTTCTTAATCCAGTCTGTCACTGATGGACATTTGGGTTGATTCCAAGTCTTTGCTAGTGTGAATAGTGCCACAATAAACATATGTGTGCATGTGTCTTTATAGCAGCATGACTTATAATCCTTTGGGTATATCCGCAGTAATGGGATGGCTGGGTCAAATGGTATTTCTAGTTCTAGATCCTTGAGGAATCGCCACACTGTTTTCCATAATGGTTGAACTGGTTTACAATCCCACCAACAGTGTAAAAGTATTCCTATTTCTCCACATCCTCTCCAGCACTTGTTGTTTCCTGATTTTTTAATGATTGCCATTCTAACTAGTGTGAGATGGTATCTCATTGTGGTTTTGATATGCATTTCTCTGATGGCGAGTGATGATGAGCATTTTTTCATGTGTCTGTTGGCTGTATGAATGTCTTCTTTTGAGAAATGCCTGTTCAAATCCTTTGCCCACTTTTTGATGGGGTTGTTTGTTTTTGTAAATTTGATTGAGTTCTTTATAGGTTCTGGATATTAGCCCTTTGTCAGATGAGTAGACTGCAAAAATTTTCTCCCATTCTGTAGGTTGCCTGTTCACTCTGATGGTAGTTTCTTTTGCTGTGCAGAAGCTCTTTAGTTTAATTAGATTCCATTTGTCAATTTTGGCTTTTGTTGTCATTGCTTTTGGTGTTTTAGACATGAAGTTCTTGCCCATGCCTATGTCCTGAATGGTATTACCTAGGTTTTCTTCTAGGGTTTTTATGGTTTTAGGTCTAACATTTAAGTCTCTAATCCATCTTGAATTAATTTTCGTACAAGGAGTAAGGAAAGGATCCAGCTTCAGCTTTCTACTTATGGCTAGCCAATTTTCCCAGTACCATTTATTACATAGGGAATCCTTTCCCCATTTGTTGTTTCTGTCAGGTTTGTCAAAGATCAGATGACTGTAGATGTGTGGTATTATTTCTGAGGGCTCTGTTCTGTTCCATTGGTCTATATCTCTGTTTTGGTACCAGTACCATGCTGTTTTGGTTACTGTAGCCTTGTAGTATAGTTTGAAGTCAGGTAGCGTGATGCCTCCAGCTTTGTTCTTTTGACTTAGGATTGTCTTGGCAATGCGGGGTCCTTTTTGGTTCCATATGAACTTTAAAGAAGTTTTTTCCACTTCTGTGAAGAAAGTCATTGGTACCTTAATGGAGATGGCATTGAATCTATAAATTAACTTAGGCAGTATGGCCATTTTCACAATATTGATTCTTCCTATCCATGAGCATGGTATGTTCTTCTATTTGTTTGTGTCCTCTTTTATTTCACTGAGCAGTGGTTTGTAGTTCTCCTTGAAGAGGTCCTTTACATCCCTTGTAAGTTGGTTTCCTAGATATTTTATTCTCTTTGAAGCTATTGTGAATGGGAATTCATTCATGATTTGGCTCTCTGTTTGTCTGTTAGTGGTGTATAAGAATGCTTGTGATTTTTGCACATTGATTTTGTATCCTGAGACTTTGCTGAAGTTGCTTATCAGCTTAAGGAGATTTTCGGCTGAGTCAGTGGGGTTTTCTAAATATACAATCATGTCATCTGCAAACAGGGACAATTTGACTTCTTTTCCTAACTAAATAACCTTGATTTCTTTCTCTTGCCTGATTGCCCTAGCCAGAACTTCCAACACTATGTTGAATAGGAGTGGTGAGAGAGGGCATCCCTGTCTTGTGCCAGTTTTCAAAGGGAATGCTTCCAGTTTTTGCCCATTCAGTATGATATTGGCTGTGGGTTTGTCATAAATAGCTCTTATTATTTTGAGATATGTTCCATCAATACCAAATTTATTGAGAGTTTTTAGCATGAAGGCTGTTGAATTTTGTCAAAGGCCTTTTCTGCATCTATTGAGATAATGATGTGGTTCTTGTCTTTGGTTCTGTTTATATGCTGGATTACATTTATTGATTTGTGTATGTTGAACCAGCCTTGCATCCCAGGGATGAAGCCCACTTGATCATGGTGGATAAGCTTTTTGATGTGCTGCTGGATTTGGTTTGCCAGTATTTTATTGAGGACTTTTGCATTGATGTTCATCAGGGATATTGGTCTAAATTTCTCTTTTTTTGTTGTATCTCTGTCAGGCTTTGGTATCAGGATGATGTTGGCCTCATGAAACAAGTTAGGGAGGATTCCCTCTTTTTCTATTGATTGGAATAGTTTCAGAAGGAATGGTACCAACTCCTCCTTGTACCTCTGGTAGAATCTGACTGTGAATCCGTCTGGTCCTGGACTTTTTTTGGTTGGTAGGCTATTAATTATTGCCTCAATTTCAGAGCCTGCTATTGGTCTATTCAGGGATTCAACTTCTTTGTGGTTTAGTCTTGGGAAAGTGTAAGTGTCCAGGAAATTATCCATTTCTTCTAGGTTTTCTAGTTTATTTGCATAGAGGTGTTTATAGTATTCTCTGATGGTAGTTTTTATTTCTGTGGGGGTCAGTGGTGATATCCCCTTTATCATTTTTTATTGCATCTATTTGATTCTTCTGTCTTTTCTTCTTTATTAGTCATGCTAGTAGTCTATCAATTTTGTTGATCTTTTCAAAAAACCAACTCCTGGATTCATTGATTTTTTGGAGGGTTTTTTGTGTCTTTATCTCCTTCAGTTCTGCTCTGATCTTAGTTATTTCTTGCCTTCTACTGGCTTTTGAATGTGTTTGCTCTTGCTTCTCTAGTTCTTTTAATTGTGATGTTAGAGTGTCAATTTTAGATCTTTCCAGCTTTCTCTTGTGGGCATTTAGTGCTATAAATTTCCCTCTACACACTGCTCTAAATGTGTCCCAGAGATTCTGGTATGTTGTATCTTTGTTCTCATTGGTTTCAAAGAACATCTTTATTTCTGCCTTCGTTTCGTTGTGTACCCAGTAGTCATTCAGGAGCAGGTTATTCTGTTTCCATGTAGTTGAGCAGTTTTGATTGAGTTTCTTAGTCCTGAGTTCTAGTTTGATTGCACTGTGGTCTGAGAGACTGTTTGTTATAATTTCTGTTCTTGTACATTTGCTGAGGAGTGCTTTACTTCCAATTATGTGGTCAATTTTGGAATAAGTGTGATGTGGTGCTGAGAAGAATGTATATTCTGTTGATTTGGGGTGGAGAGTTCTGTAGATGTCTATTAGGTCTGCTTGCTGCAGAGATGAGTTCAATTCCTGGATATCCTTGTTAACTTTCTGTCTCGTTGATCTGTCTAATGTTGACAGTGGGGTGTTGAAGTCTCCCATTATTATTGTATGGGAGTCTAAGTCTCTTTGTAAGTCTCTAAGGATTTGCTTTATGAATCTGGGTGCTCCTGTATTGGGTGCATATGTATTTAGGATAGTTAGCTCTTCCTGATGAATTGATCCCTTTACCATTATGTAATGGCCTTCTTTGTCTCTTTTGATCTTTGATGGTTTAAAGTCTGTTTTATCAGAGACTAGGATTGCAACCCCTGCTTTTTTTTGTTTTCCATTTGCTTGGTAGATCTTCCTCCATCCCTTTATTTTGAGTGTATATGTGTCTCTGCATGTGAGATGGGTTTCCCGAAAACAGCAAACTGATGGGTCTTGACTCTTTATCCAATTTGCCAGTCTGTGTCTTTTAATTGGACCTTTTAGTCCATTTACATTTAAGGTTAATATTGTTATGTGTGCACTCGATCCTGTCATTATGATCTTAGCTGGTTATTTTGCTCGCTAGTTGATGCAGTTTCTTCCTAGCATCAATAGACTTTACATTTTGACATGTTTTTGCAATGGCTAGTACCTGTTGTTCCTTTCCATGTTTAGTGCTTCCTTCAGGATCTCTTGTAGGGCAGGCCTCATGGTAACAAAATCTCTAAGCATTTGCTTGTCTGTAAAGGATTTTATTTCTCCTTCACTTATGAAACTTAGTTTGGCTGGATATGAAATTCTGGGTTGAAAATTCTTTTCTTTAAGAATGTTGAATATTGGCCCCCACTCTCTTCTGGCTTGTAGAGTTTCTGCTGAGAGATCTGCTGTTAGTCTGATGGGCTTCCCTTTGTGTGTAACCTGACCTTTCTCTCTGGCTGCACTTAACATTTTTTCCTTCATTTCAACTTTGGTGAATCTGACAATTATGTGTCTTGGAGTTGCTCTTCTCGAGGAGTATCTTTGTGGCATTCTCTGTATTTCCTGAATTTGAATGTTGGCCTGCCTTACTAGGTTGGGGAAGTTCTCCTGGATGATATCCTGCAGAGTGTTTTCTAACTTGGTTCCATTTTCCCCGTCACTTTCAGGCACATCAATTAGACATAGATTTGGTCTTTTCACATAATCCCATATTTCTTGGTGGCTTTGTTCATTTCTTTTTACTCTTTTTTCTCTACACTTCTCTTCTTGCTTCATTTCATTCATTTGATCTTCAATCGCTGATACTCTTTCTTCTAGTTGATTGAGTCAGTTACTGAAGCTTGTGCGTTTGTCATGTAGTTCTCGTGTTATGGTTTTCATCTCTATCAGTTCTTTTAAGGTCTTCTCTTCATTGATTATTCTAGTTATCCATTCATCCATTCTTTTTTTAAGGTTTTTAGTTTCTTTGTGCTGGTTATGTAGTTCCTCCTTTAGCTCTGAGAAGTTTGATTGACTGAAGCCTTTTTCTCTCAACTCATCAAAGTCATTCTCCGTCCAGCTTTGTTCCATTGCTGGCGATGAGATGCATTCCTTTGGAGTGGGAGATGCGCTCTGATTTTTTGAATTTCCAGCTTTTCTGCACTGCTTTTTCCCCATCTTTGTGGTTTTATCTGCCTTTGGTCTTTGATGATGGTGACTTACTGATGGGGTTTTGGTGTGGATGTCCTTTCTGTTTGTTAGTTTTCCTTCTAACAATCAGGACCCTCAGCTGCAGGTCTGTTGGAGTTTGCTTGAGGTCCACTCCAGACCCTGTTTGCCTGGGTATCAGCAGCAGAGGCTGCAGAAGATAGAATATTGCTGAACAGCGAGTGTTGCTGTCTGATTGTTGTTCTGGAAGCTTCGTCTCAGGGGTGTACCCTGCTGTGTGAGGTGTGAAGTGTCAGTCTGCACCTAGTGGGGGATGTCTCCCAGTTAGGCTACTCAGGGGTCAGGGACCCACTTGAGCAGGCAGTCTGTCCATTCTCCGATCTCAACCTCTGTGCTGAGAGATCCACTGCTGTCTTCAAAGCTGTCAGACAGGGGCATTTACCTCTGCCGAGGTTTCTGCCGCTTTTTGTTTAGCTATGCCCTGTCCCCAGAGGAGGAGTCTACAGAGGCAGGCCAGCCTCCTTGAGCTGTGGTGGTTTCCACCCAATTCGAGCTTCCAGGAGGCTTTGTTTACCTACTTAAGCCTCAGCAATGGCAGGTGCCCCTCCCCCAGCCTCACTGCCTCCTTACAGTTAGATGTCAGACTGCTGTGCTAGCAATGAGGGAGGCTCCGTGGGCATGGGACCCTCTGCGCCGGGTGTGGGATATAATCTTCTGGTGTGCCATTTGCTAAGACCCTTGGTAAAGCGCAGTATTAGGGTGGGAGTTACCCGATTTTCCAGGTGTTGTGTGTCTCAATTTCCTTTGGCTAGGAAAAGGAATTCCCTTCCCCCTTGTGCTTTGCAGGTGAGGCAATGCCTCGCCCTGCTTCACCTCTGGCTGATTGGGCTGCACCCACGGACCAGCGCCAACTGTCCGACACACCCCAGTGAGATGAACCCGGTACCTCAGTTGAAAATGCAGAAATCGCCTGTCTTCTGTGTCACTCATGCTGGGAGCTGGAGGCCGGAGCTGTTCCTATTCTGGCATTTTGTTTTACAGTAACTCTTTATCTCACCTTTAAAAAGACATTGTGCATGCTTTACATGATACAGCCAATTTCAAAGGACTTATTCTGGATTCTTATGATTACCATATTGATATTGACATTATCAAGACTATAATCATTTCAAAGGTGGCTGAGTTTAACTTAAAAGTTAATATAATAAGCAAATCACAAACCACAGAGGTAAATTAAATTGTCTTTTGACTTCTTTCTCTGTGGCATTACTGAATGCCAGCAAACAGTCCAAGAATATCCAGTTCACTCCAGTCACAATAGAGAGGTCATCTGTTCCAAATAAGGTTATGCTAACTGCTGAAACAAATAATCGGTCAAATTTCAATGACCTAACATAACCCAGAAATATATTCCTTGCTCGCTTAATATCCAAGCTATAGTAGGGCTCTGCTTTATATAGGTATTCAGGGATCCAAGCTGACACACCCTTTAACAACATGGCTTTTAATATGCCTTCGAGTATTGACATCCAGCTGGCAGGCAGGGGGATAGTAGGAGGTTTTTATGGGACAGTTATGGAAGTGGCTGACATCATTTCTATTCACACTCCATTGGCAAGAACTAGTCATGTAGTCCAACTGCATGAGAGGCTAGGGCATACAGGCACTGGCTGAGCAGCCACTTCCCAACAACAGCTCTACACTGTAGGCTGGGAGCATTCTATAGCTAGAAATGATCTAAAACTCAGAAAACTGACCCACTCTAGGGTCTTCCTTTCACTTTGTTCTGGCTTTCCAAACACTTTAGCTGCACAAGAGGCCAAATACCCTGAGGTCTTTACCTCCCATGGTGCTCAAAGTGAGATCAGCTCTGTGAGCTGCCTAAAAGTACTCATCTTCACCACTACCAGGATGCCTTTGTCTAGCAACACACAAAAAGAAAAGAAGTCACAGTCTTTGACCAGAAGGACCTTACATTTTACTTCAAAAATAACTTTAAACACACACATAAGAAAGTTAGTATTACAAACCATATATAATGAAGTTTTAAATAATGTACTAAGAGCATATTATTTTTATGGAGGATGCTATCATTGACAAAGTGCCAAATGGTGTAAAGTCTGAACAGAGTAAATGGAAAGGATTTAGAAGAGGGAGAAATCACTATGGCATGTTAGTCGTGAGGAAGGAGGCAACACCTAATCCTTGCAGAGCAAGTGGATTTCAGCCAGTGATCAAGAAGGGAGAGAAGGGACAGCTGCTCCCCTTCAGTTGCATGATAATGGAGTCTCGAGGTCTGCCTTTGGCATTGGTGTGGGTGATACCAAATAGGAACAGAACTTTTATTGGGGGGTGGGGTGGGGAGATCTATTTTAGTGATTGTCGAAATAAAAGGTGTGAACTTTTTAAATGATTCTGCTAGCATTTTTATGATACAATTATGGTTATTAGTGATCTATGTCAGGAATCAGAAAATTATGACTGATGGACCAAATCCAGCCTGTCACTTGTTTATGTACAGACTTCAAGCTAAGAAGTTTTTTCATATGGTTAGCTGATTATACTACAGAAATTGTGGCCCACAAAACTTAACTGAGTCTTTACAGAAAAAGTTTACCTACTTCTGGTCTATAATAACAAAAGTCATAAAATATCTTCACATTATTTGTATGCAATAATCTCTTTATTGTTTGTATGACCTAAAATATAATTTTGTAAATTTTATTTGGAGCCTAATATTATCCAATGTAAGTGTATTGTAGAAAGATATTATTGTAATGATAGAAGCTTGCATGCACAATCTTTTTTTTTTTTGGCATTCTTATCTGGCAGTCTTTAATAATAAAGTTGGCTAAACCTACATGGCACTAGCTATGGAGAAAAACAATATGTAGATTATTATTTCTTCTTTTTGTTTTTCTGAATGTATTCTTTCTTCCCTCTCACAAAATCTTTTCAACAGCGAAAGTTCTACAAAGGCTATTTTAATAATAAATCAGTTTGTGGAATAATGAATTATTAATATTCATTATCCTTTCCTTAGTAAATATATCTTTGTTTACACTGTACTCTAATTAATATATGCAGAAAATATAAAATAGTTATTTTAAGTTATGTAGTAAAATTTATTGCTGAACTAATTTTCAAAGTTGTATTTGAATTAATAGCTACCTTTACTTCATAATTATGCTTTCTTATGACATATCAGCTCAATTATTATAATAAGCACTAGAATTTACTAAATTTAGTAAATTTAGTGAATTTACTAAACAATTTATTAAATTATAAAATATGTGAGGCTATTTGTAGCTTGTGTATACATTTTGAAATTCATATACAACTTTATTATAATGTCTAAAACACTTCAAGGAAACAAACTTTGGCTCAAAAATGGTCTGTAAGCATTTTAGTAGCAGTTACTAAGTAAATAACTCAAACAGGAAGTGTTGAATATTTCACTATAGTACTATTCACTAGAATAGAAATCATTCCTGAGATCCATTCAGCATATGCCTCTAACAGTCATAGCGGAAAGTCCCATAAAAGATTTTTCTTCCTAAGAAAATGCAAGTTCAAATGTTTCAATACATTGTTAAATTTTCTCTCCTTGTTTTAAAATCCTTTCACCATCTCTTTGATTGTCTTGATATTAACACATAAGCTTGATAATTACTTATATGGACTGTATATTGTTTGTGCTTTATTAGAAGCTTCTTTCAGAAGTAACTCATTTTTCTTGCTGTTTTATTGAAGTTTAATTAGCATTTGGTAAATGCACATATCTTAAGTATACAGCAAAATATATTTGGAAAATGTATACCCCTATGGAATCATCCCCAGATCAAGGTATATAGCACTGCTATTATCCTAGTAAGTTTCCTTATATCCCCTTCAAATCAACCTCCCACGCTACCAAAGACAACTACTATGCTCCTTTGTAACTCCAGATTGGTTATGTCTGTTCTTAAACTTCATATAAATGGAACCACACCACACAGTATGTAATCCTAAGTCTGACGTCTTTCACTAAACAGTATGGTTTTGCAGTTTATCTGTGTTGTTGCATTAACAGTAGTTTTTCCCTTTTTTTTTTTTTTTTTTTTTTTGAGATGGAGTCTTGCTGTGTCCCCCAGGCTCGAGTAGTGCAGTGGCACGATCTCGGCTCACTGCAACCTCCACTTCCCAGGTTCAAGCGATTCTCCTGCTTCAGCCTCCCAAGTAGCTGAGACTACAGGCATGTGCCACCATGCCTGGCTAATTTTTAGTAGAGACAAGGTTTCACCATGTTGGTCAAGATGGTCTCGATCTCTTGACCTCGTGATTCACCCGCCTCGGCCTCCCAAAGTGCTGGGATTACAGGTGTGCCACCGCTCCCAGCCGTCCCTTTCTATTACTGAGTAGTTTTCTATTGTGTGAATATACCACAGTCTCTTTATTATCCAGGACAAATGAAGCAAGAATATTCTGTTGATGGACATTTGAGTTTTTTCCAGTTTTAGCTATTATAAAGTTACCATGAACATTTATGTACAAATCTCTCAGTGGACCTATGCATTTATTTTATTTTCTAGGAGTATAATTGCTGGGTCATGAGATAGGTGATGTTTAACTTTACTAGAAACTGCTGAAGAGGTGGGAAATTGTACCATTTTTCATTTCCACCAACAACATGTGGGAGTCCTAGTTGCTCCCCATCTTTCCCAGTTCGTGGTATCATTAGCCTTTTTATTTTTAGCCATTCTTATAGGTGTTATGTGTTTATATTTTTCAAAGTACAGTTCTGAAGAGTTGCAAGAAAAGTCCTGACTCCACTTCTCATGGCCACTATTCTTTTGCCCTCCCTGCTTCTTCTTGCCTTAAGACTTTTTTTGTTTGTTTATTTGATTTGTTTTGTTTTTGAGATGGAGTCTTGCTCTGTCGCCCAGGCTGGAGTGCGGTGGCACGATCTCCGCTCCCTGGATTCACGTCATTCTCCTGACTCAGCCTCTTGAGTAGCTGGGACTACAAGCGACCGCCACCACACCCGGCTAATTTTTTGTATTTTTAGTAGAGACGAGGTTTCACTGTGTTAGCCGGATGGTCTCGATCTCCCGACCTCATTATCCGCCCGCCTCAGCCTCCCAAAGTGCTGGGATTACAGGCGTGAACCACTGCGTGGCCTCTTAAGACTATCTTCATTCCGGTGTTCTGCTTTATGATTTAAGGGAGACCAAAGGCCTTTTTACCCCGCATGAGTTTTGTGGGGCTGTTAATGGTTGGAGGGACCTTATTTCAATTTAGAGAAACATCTTGGCAAGAAGAGGACATAGAAATACTGTCCTGCTCGTAACCACTGCCGACTCCCGGGAACACATGGGGGCTGTTGAAACTCAACTGGAGCCCAAAGGGGAGGACAATTCCCTCAAAGGGCATGAGGAGGAAGATTTGTCTTTTATGCCCAGAAAAGAGGTTATTCTAGGGAGAGGGGAAAAGTCCAGAAAATGCCTTTATGTTATTCTTTATTGATAAATTATATTTTTTTAAAATATGAACTCTATTGGTTAAATTCAGCTGGCGTTCACTTAAAAGGACACTTTACCACATAGAGAAGCATATTATTGCACTCTAGTGAATAAGAGTTTCTTTATGGGAGTGGAATTTGACTTTGAAATTTGAAAATATTATAGATGATTTTATTGAATTTTCAAATCAGTGAATAAAGTGAGGGTTGTCCAGGTACCATTTGCCTAATCTGCTTTTCATGGGAGTAATGTTGCTACCCTCCCCTCCCCTCCCCTCCCCTCCCCTCTCCTCTCCTCTCTTGGAAGGAGAACAGGATGTCATTTCTCATGTCCTGAAATGGACAAAGGAGAAAAAACATACCTAGCTTCAACTGGATTTCTGGCATTTTTTGATCTTTTCCATTTTAAGCAAAAATATGATCTGGCATAATTATAATGAGTAAGGTAATCTGGCCTTGAGAAAGCCTCATTACACAAGGTAATCAAATAAAATAGATTGATATGTCTTATTCTGGCATGAAAAATATTTTAACCTTTTCCTGATTTATTGCACAAACTTCTGGCAATTGAATTATAGGGATAAGGAACACTGTTGTGTTCTGGTGGTCATTAATAAGGGCAATATTTTAAATAGGCTTTATTAAATGAGGGATGGGATGTATGCATTCTAAATACACGAATTTATCTGAACTCTAGCCAACTCTAAAACAGAAAAAGCAAAATTGAATACTTTGTCAGAATTTCCTGTTTTGTCATACTGAGGAACAAAAATTCCTCTTTATGTATAGAAATATACAAAAGTGTTAGCTTCTTTTAGCAGTGAAGTTCTTGCCAGCTTCCCAACCTGCATTAGGTTTCATGTTTCACTCTAAAATAAAAGAATATGCTAGAAATGCTTTTGAGACTTCTTCGTGCTATCTGGGCAAATGTGTTTCTTTGGCATTTTTATTTTACCAACTCTATTTCCTCTATATGATGCTAATTTAGATAGAATGCCACTGCTAGAGTAAGGGTATTGTACTTATGTTGAGCTCTGGTTATAAAAATAATAGAGCTGATGTACTCATTCAGCATAATTGTGTCTGGACTATGTCTCCAGCACAGCCTTTCTTATATCTTTAATATTCCATGCAGTATAGACCTACTAATCAGAGGTTATTGTCTCAATCATTACTGCTGGGCCTTTATGCATTCTGTGTTTTTCTTTCAATGCCTAGATATTGCATTAGTCTGTCAAGCACATCAAAAAATTGGTTTAAATTTCATTTGTCTCAATGTGTTCTTGGTCTGGAGCCCTTGTAGTTCCTATATTCACATAATTTATACTGCACACCTGGGAGCTCTTAAGGGTCTTATTGGAATTTGTGGATTTTATTTTTGAAAAAAAAGGAAAGGATTGTCTTTTGAGTTTGCTTTCTCCTGTGTAGAATTCCATTATGACTATGGGACTTCTGAATCTTATATACATATGGTAATTATGTATCAGTGTATGCCAGTCTAGGCATAGCTATCAAAATATCCCCTTTGATACTAGGAGAATCGTATACCACCTTGAGAATAAACATGAGTAGGTTTCAACTCATCTCTCCTTTATCCCTGTTTAGAAAGAGTCCTTCTTAACTGCCTTTTATTATATTTTTCTATATAAGAGAAAATAGTTTAAAGTAAGAAGACTATGACAACTAGAATGGAATTTTTTCATGTTTCTGGGAGAGCAAGACCTTGTTTACCATTCTGAGATAATTTTTTTTAATTTAATGCCTTATGGTTTCAGATAATAGTGAAGTTTGACTTGAGTATTGGTTTTAGCCCAGTACCTATAAAGAAAAGAAAAATATCCCAACTTCTCTGCTCCCATTACTAACCCAAGTAAAACAATTGCCTTTTAAAGTTACTCCTAAGAATGTTGTGCCAGAATGCTGAGGTTTCTTGTCAATTATTTGGCCGGCATTTATTCTCCCCTCCTGAAACCGTGAAGAATGGCTTCAGCTTGTGTCCAGTCTGTTTTACCAGCTTGCAGGAGAGTGCCTTCTGGCACAAATAGTTTCTACCTCAGTGCCTCCCTACTCCTAACCAGGTCATGACCTGACCCAGAAGGACCCATAGCATATCTAGTGCATGAACTTCCTGAGGAAATCAACTTGGCACACCAGGATGCACAAATCTGAACTGAGGCATCATGCCTTGGGCTCACAAGTGAACTGCATGGGTCAGAGTCTTTGGGACTAAATTACCTCATTACATGTACTGGAGCCTTACTAAGTTACAGAGTCAGCAAACCACTTTTCAATCACCAGCACTATTTTAATTTGCCTGAAGTTGTCTTCTGCCCTTTTGTTTTCTAAATCAGGGGTTGGCAAACTTTTTCTTTTTAAGGTCCAGATAGTGAAGATTTTAGGACTGCAGGTCATATGGTTTCTCTACTCAACTCTGTCATTGTAGGCAGTCATGAGCAATACTAGACAAATGAGCATGGCTGTGTTCCAACAAAGCCGTATTTACAAAAAAAAAAAGAAGAAGAAGAAGAATAAAGGCAGGTCAGATAGTTTACAGACACCTGTTCTAAACTGTTACAAAGCAGAAGTTTAGAAAACTTTCTTCTGAAGCCTTTTCTTATATCATGGTCACAGCTTTTAGTGAAAGAGATTTGTAGCACATAGTGGAATTCTAATGTTTAGAGATTGTGTCTTGGAAGGCTAATAATAGGACTGTTTGAAAGCTTAGCATTTACGAGGTTGCAGTTGTTTCCCTGTAGGTATTTGGCCAACAGAACACACCATCACCAGATCAGTCTGGTGCCTTAGTTATATCCCACTCAGCCACACAACAGGCATAATTACCTTGTTGGAGGAAGAGGTTAACATACTTCCCCAGTATTTCTAAAAGCAAGAACAGAACCCTTTATAAAGATAGCTAAATGTGTACTGGAAAATATATTCTAAAGGATATCTATTTTAAATGTTTACACATATAGAAGGGTCTTTTAGAGAAATGAACATTCCAATACATTTTGGGAATTTCACTGTTTAACCACATCCTAGTTTTGTCCATTGGTTTGCTTACAGTTATTTCTTTTTTAAACCTGAATTATTTTCTGGGAGAGAGGCTCTTTGCAAGTGACTCAAAGATCATTAGGTCTTTGGGTATTCAGTAGTCCTTCTGGAAGTTCATCTTCTACTTCTGGTTACTGTGGTTTTCTGTGCTTCCATGACAGTAACACGTAAACATCAAAGAATGGTCTCTCTAAGACAGCTTGAGGAGTGCATGGGCAGAAACACTGGCAGGGCTGTTTGCAAGGCCAATGCCGGAAAGCAGCTCCTGGCTGGTGCATCCACTTTGTACTTTGAGAAGCAGTGTCCAGAAGCCAGGGTGGGTGGTACCCAAACTATGTTACTTTAAGGGCTGAAGATCAGGCAGGGAACTGAGCCCCAGAATTGTTAGACATAGTTGTGAGTGCAAACTGAGTGCTTTTGTCTTTCTTTCTGCTACTCATCTTACTTGATCATTCCTGAGTGTTTTAACCAAATCCTGTGGGGTCTGAAAGATACCATGTGTGCCCTGAGAGGCTGGTCTTGGTCTAGCTTTCTGATTTACCTATCAATTGGGTCACATCTATATTTCCTGCTGGCTCACTTATGTGTATAAAAAACACAAAGGCATACTTTATTATTTCCTAAGCAGAAGATCAGAACTTGTATTTTTTTTTTTTCAGAAGACCTCTCTCTTGTGTACTCTCATCAAATGCTTGTCCTACATTTGTAATTATTCATTCTAGAAGCTGAGGTTGCCCCTAGCAACCAGCAGTTTGTCTAAACTGTTTTGGTTTCAGGGTTGTCTTAAAGGAGAGTTTCTCAAAATCCATTTCTAAAGAGTTTTATACCCCACACAGCAAAACATGTATAAACAACAATTCAAATTTAGGGAGCTTAACAAGGCCTTTCAACAAAAGTTTAAAATGGTTTCATCACATGATTTATTTAAGATTAAACAGAATTTCTGTTACTAGTTAAAACGGGAGTGTAATTTGCTTTTATAGATTCCTATAGTTTCATTTAATAAAACTCATCCAATCAGATGCACTCCCTCCCCCATGAAATCAGAGGCAGTGCCGTATTTATAGATGTGTTTCAGGCAACTCTCCAGGTAGTAACTGAGGACTGGAAGAATGTACGGCATCCGTTCGCCCTCACTGCCATAGCTGGACGTTTTTTCCCCTCCAAAGCTCTGGAAAATACTTTATTATACCTCACAGAGCCAAATGAGAGGCAATCAAACTGTTTTGTCATTTGAATTAGGAAAGGTCAAAGGGAAAGGAACATAATAGTAGACAGACAGAAAAGTGCTTTGTGAAAATTGCCCATTTTTTTCACGTAAGGGAAAGTAATTTGTTCCTTTTATTAGATCTGAAAATTCAGTACTAGAGACTTTTTTGGATAGATTTACAGAGAGAAAAGAAAGCATCAAGAATTTTGAAAGGTCCCATTTCCCAAATAAATATGTAACAAGTTCTTAGCATTTAAAAGATGGCATTATAATCTCTTGCATCTATATGATCATTTATAAATTACGCTTTCATGGACATCAAGTCATTGATGACAGTAATGACCCTGGTGGTTGCCAGACCATGTACTGTTTTCTTTATTTCACACATGAAGAAACAGAAGCTCAAAGAATTGAAGAATGTACCCAAGGTTGCATAGCACAGCCCGTAAGGCGCAGAGTCTGAACTTGGACTTCAGCCATGACTTCTATAACCACGTACTTCTGTGTCATCTTCGTAAATGTAGATACCTACTAACTTGTCATAAACCGAAGGACGTACACAGCAGTATATTTAGGAATGCTGATAATCAGTAACATATAAATAGATGAAAGGAGAAGTTGCTTCAAGGTGCTTAGTTTAAAACACATATAGCATGGTATCAATTCTATACAATGGCCAAAGGATATTGTGTAACCATGCAGACATCAGTTGTCACTAGTAATTCTCAATGGTTTGTATTCATACTTTCTTGGTATAAAAATAAATATTTGTATTTGTTCATGAAGTTAACTATAAATCCTGCTACCATTAGTTTTAAAAAAATAACCAACAACACTTCAGTCATCTGTGTAATTTTCCTTTAGTTTGGGGCATTTTCTAGGTAAAGTTTTAGCTAAAACAATACAGAAAAATTAAAAAGTTCAAAGAGATCTTTTAATGATACGGAAACCTCTTTCTAATAATAATAAATGTTAAAATCATTTCACTATTTGAAAGACTGCATTCAGAGCAGAGGCACCCAAAGATACCACCCTAGGACATTTCCCACTGCCTTCATCTTCAAATAAAAGTGAGAATAGAACTGTAACCTTTGAGAGATGGAAATAATGTGTATATATGTCTGTTCATGTATCTTTCCCATGTGTATAGAGCTTAGACGCTCTATATGTGAAGACCCTCCAAAAATCAAGTCTGGCTTTCTTCTTTCAGGGTAACCATTCCCAACGAACCAAGGACAGGGATACAGCAGAACAGACCCCTACCTGTGCTATATTTAAAGATCTCCAAGGATAGAGATTTTACGTGTGTCAGTATTTTTTAACACTATCAGACAATGAGAATATCCCTGTCCAGGTCCACTTAGTGATTTCTTCATTGAAGGATACAATTTAGAAGATTGGGGGAGCAATTATAAAAGAAAGTAGCTGTAGGTCTCCAAACATTAAAGTCCCTTAATCCCACTTGCCTTAGTAGTTCTTGCATAAAGCACTAAGGAAGGATAAATGATTGGGAGATGGGAAGAGTTCTGAATTGCAAAAGAGAAATTTAAATATTACTTGCAAACTAAACTCAAAGCACAAATAATTTAACACTTTATGTTTTAGTTTCTAAAAAAGTGGACTCTAATTCATTCTTCCCTTGCTCAGGAGATAAAATTATTTGTAACCTTTAACATGTTCTTTTCTTCACAGTTGAGAGCTCAGTTTGTTAATACTTTCTTTCCTAAACTGTTTTCTGAGTGTATTGGAAAACCGCACCTGCCAGAACGGATTGGTGTTTGTTCTTCTTCAGTGAAAGGTGGCTGTGATCAGGAGCTGCCCTCTTAGAGAGCTCAAGCCGCCAAAGCCTAATACAGCAGAGGTGGAACGGAAAATTAGAATGAAGGGCATATTCAGAATTTAACAAATTGTTGGTGCCTAAGGCATGAAGCCCATTGGTTTCCAAAGAATTTGGCAGAAAGATGTCTGTCTTCTCATCTTGTAGGCAATTACCTTAATATGGCACACTTTTGTGATGGCTTTCATTAAAAGGCTCTGTTTAAACATCTTTTTCTGAATCACTAAGATAAGAATAGAGCAAATGAAAGGAAAAAGATATTCACTTGTACACAAAGCTGCTACCTTCAGTTCTCTGAAATTGTAGTTAATGCCTAATTATACTAACATTCCTATTGTACAAAAGTGTTGAGAATGCAAATATAATTTCCCAACTAATTATTTCATTAAATGGAAGTGACATGTGTGAAGTCGTAAATTAGCATTGTCTTTATAAGAACCAGCAATTCTGGACTTTATTATTGAAATTTTCAAGTGGAGTGAAGTGCTTTTTTCTTATGACTACTCTGATTAGGTGAAAAATGCCTTTTAAATTTATGTGTATAATACACCTCCTTCTTTTAGCAGATATTTTACCATTAAAATAGGACAGCAATATTTATGTGAGTATATTATTACTGACAAGGAGACCCAAAGGATGTCAAAGAGCAGAGCTGCCAGCAGCTGTGACAGTCTGGCTTGTACCGCTCTTCTCAAACATGGTTCAAAGCAATCAGATTATGAATAACAGTGAAATAAACTTACTTTTATTTTTAAAATACCACCACCATTGACAGCTCCCAGTTAGGACGACCGAATGTCAAATAATTGTATTCTCAAATTTAAACTAGAAAATAGTAGAACTTGAGGAAGGCGAGTGGAAACTCAATAGTGACACATTGATATGTGTTAGAAGGTATTCATTTCTCCATTTTGATTTCAGGATCGTCAATTGTTAGCAGTGCGATTAAAGTTAAAACAGATTTTCGGGAAAAATAAAACTACATTAAATGCACAGTGTTTTTTAAACTGACAATATCATATAATGCCCAACACTTTTGTTTTTAAAATCAATCTATGTCTAAAATACCTTCAATCCAGAGTCTGCAGATGTCTCTGAACCCTTTGGTCATTAGCAGTGAAGCATTGGCATTAGAGTGCCAGGCCACTTTGTGTCACCCGTACCTTGTGGTTGACAGCCTATTACAAGGCATATTGGACACATTTTTCCTCTGTACTTTCAATTTGGCTAAGTTTTTTACACTTTATTTTTAATTTTAATATTTCTATAAGCCATATAGCTTCTCCTGAAATTCTAAGGGAGCTTTTGGCAAATTGCTCAGTACCTGAGTGGGAGGTCTCCATGATCTATGGCTGGCTACACTAGTCTTTGCTCACCTTAAACACTCTAGAGGCTGTTCTGAAGATTGGACGATTTCTATTGTTTTTCATTGTTTTGCCTCACACATGAAAATCAATCTTCTGTGTACATCAAAATATAATGAAGAATTTTAATCAATAATTATGGACTGTAATTTAAAATTTGATGATCTGTGTTGATACCAGTGTAAATAAGTGAAGTGTAAAATACATTATCCAGGGCCCTTTCTGTGTGATGAAGTTTGCATGTGGACAAACAATGACAATGAATATATGAATACAATACAATGAATATGTTTGTTTCTTTGCCTAGAATTTGGTAAGTTTCTTATGGAATGCATCAATAACAAGATACATTCCAATTTCCAAAATGTTAATAAAGGAGAAGACTGTGATTCTTTCATTTAGTGAAGTATGGTAGTTTATCTTTTGAATTTTATAGTGGCAGAAATAGGAGATGCAAAAAATCAGAAAAATAAGCCAGACGTGGTGGCGCACACCTGTAATCCCAGCTACCTGGGAGGCTGAGGAAGAAGGATTGCATGAGCCCAGGATTTGTGATCAGCCTGAGCAACACAGCAAGGCCCCATTTCGAAAACATCAGAAAAATTGTGCTTAAGTAGGCTTTTCTTCGTGATTTGCTTGAGAGTCCTGCTTCTACCCATTGTCCTGACATAATCATTAATAGAATCCCCTTTCATTCTTAAAAGTGTCCTGGCCTACATAACAACTTAAGTAATGGTTACTCTACATATTAGTCACTTTTGTTGGTAATAACAGTGTCTCAAGAGAACAGAATAGCTTGGTATATTATAGCCCTTTGAATAAATATATTAAATTTATATAATCCTCAGAACAACCCTATTAAATAGGTCTTTCTTTTTGATGAGGATATGAAGCTCAGTGAGATTAATGGTTGCCGGGGTCATTTAGCTATTATGTGACAGAACCAGTACTCCAACCCACATGTCCAGGGCAAATTAATTTCATTGAGTTTAATAATAATAACACTATGAATGATGATCATCGTCACCATTATTACCTTAATAATAAAGCTACCATTTGCCCAACAGAGGTTCTTGACCATTGCTGTGCCACGGACCATTTTGGCAATCTGGTGAGACCTATGGACCTCTTTTCAAATAATATTTTTGAATGCATAAAATAAAATGCATAGTATTACAAGGATATGAATTTTATTAAAATATAGTTAGCAAAAATGTTCAGCTAAATTTGTGATATAGTTATATATGTGGTTTTCCAAATGAATTCAACAAGATCTTGAAGGATTATTTAGTTATGACTATGATCTCAAAGAAATGATGAACATAAAGAATACTTTGAGATTTCTGCCACAAGTCTAATGTGATGTGAAAAGATCAATGATTTCTACCGGCAACAAAGCGACAGGTTCTGCTAATACGACTGAAGTTTGTTGCTTACATTCATAATTAAAGGACATTCTAAATTTTACTTAGAGGTTAGTAAAAAATAAAGATGTGATTTTTTCCCATTCAAATTTACAGAACTCCTCCAAGTGTATCAACCCCCAAAGGACCCCAGAGTAGGACTTCCTGCCTTAGAATAAACCTGCAAAACAACTATTATTCCCATTTTACAAATGAGTAAACTGAGGCTCAGAGTAATTAAGTAATTTGCCTAATATTATTTACCTTATGGCTGAGAAGTGCATCAAATGGCACTGGCACTTGTACATCACCTCCTTTTGCTCCCCAGTGGCAATCACTATAGAGGTGGGGATTGTAGTGTCCACCCCGCTCTGAGACTGGCAACCTTTTCAGCATGGTTGCCCTAGTCACTT
Organism: Chlorocebus sabaeus; assembly: GCF_047675955.1. Lineage (NCBI taxonomy): Eukaryota > Metazoa > Chordata > Mammalia > Primates > Cercopithecidae > Chlorocebus > Chlorocebus sabaeus. Next base: position 100,837,476 of record NC_132911.1, read on the forward strand.
GCACATCCTTTAAACTTTAAACACCAATAATGCCCTTGATGGAGAACACAGATATCCAAAGAGAAACTGGAGGAGAGGTCTGAGTGCCTTACTAATGCTTTTTATTCAACACGTCTTGAGGATTTCTAGTGTTCAGTATCCCATCAGTGGTCCTTACATGGCTCCCCAGAATGATCATTATTCCCGACATATTTGATGCTATTTTCTACCATAGCTATTTTCCTCTTCTACCTTTGGGTGATTATTGCTGCTACTTATTACTATTCTCAGATGAAGGAAATTGTTTTTCTTCACCTCCCTTAGTTCAATACAGGTACCTATTTGGATTTTTTCAGTAATTGCTGTAATTCCTTAGCCTCTTTTTATCTAAACTATACCCATTAAATTATGTTAACTCTGCTCAAAGCTAAATTGCCTCATCTGTTTATTATTTTCCTCATCTTGCCTGAATACTTTAAAACTTACAAAGTATGTGAAGTGATTGTTAAAGGTCTAAGTAGTCCCAGGACACATTTATTACTTACTGTAATTGAGTCTTACTGATTACACAGGCATTGTAAGCCTCATGATGTGCTACCTTTAGCACAACAAAGATACAGTTTTAAATATTATATATTTAATATTTTTAAAATTCTATGTGGTCAGTTCAGTTACTGTTGCTCATCCCCTTTTCCTCCTGAGTGATGGCCATGTTATTTTGGTGAGTCTGACATATGGCAGAATCTCATCTTTGATAGCGAAATGATGATGAATATATTCAGCCCCGTTTTCACCTATGAAGGAGCAGACCTTTACCACCTAGCCTCCAAAATAAGAGCATCTTATTCCATTATTGAAGGGACCTTTGAAGTTTCACTTGTATTTTGATAATTTATGGCCACTTAAAAAAAATCACTATCACTCTATGTATCCTTCTGGAAAGTATTTGTTTTTAGCACTTATAATGGATGTTGTAAACATTTGTATATTATTAAGTGCTTTATAACATACACAGTAAAGATTCAGCTAATAACTTTAATTGTGGAACTGTAGGTTTTCTTGAGAAAATTTTTTTAAAAAGCAAAACAGGAAAACAGATTCTGAAAAACTGATGTCATTTTATCACCAACACGAGCATCATCATCAACATCATCATTATCTTCACCACCACCACCATCATCCAAAATGGCATCTAGTTACATGCTCGCATGGGTTCACATATACAAATATACACACATATGTGTTTAAACACACACATACATGCATATATTTATTCATTCACTCAGCACATGTTTACTGAGAGCCTACTAAGTGTCAGGCAGTGTTTTGAGGTCTGCCCACATCTTGCTTTCATTCTAGTGAATCAAGACTGATAATAAATTGGATAAATAAGTAAAATTGTATGTTAGATGAAAATAACTGCTAAGGAGAAAAATAAGATGGAGCAGAGACAGGGTACATGAGGAGGGGGCTGTTTTAATTTTTGATAGAGAGGAACGAGGCAGACTTTATGGAGGTGGTAATATTTGGTTAAGACCAGAAAGGATGAAGAGGAGAGGATATCTGGAGGAGGGCATTCTAGGGAAGGTGGAGAGTTGTCCCAAAGGTGCTGCTGGAGACCATGCTTGACATTCAGGGGATAGGGAGGAAGCCAATGTGCTTGAAATGGAGCAGTGAAAGGAAAGCAGTAGGACAAGAAGTCAATGTAAAGAAGCCCAGGCAGAGTCAAGCCCCATGGACCATTTTCTCTGAGTGAGATTGGAACTATGGGAGGCTTTTGAGCATAGGAGAAACATGAGCTGAATTAACTTTCTAAAATAATCATTCTGGGTGTTTCGTTGAGAATAGACTAAAGGGGAACCAGAATGGAAGAAAAATAATAGTCTAGGCAAGACAAGAGGGTAGTTTGGAACAAGATGATAGCTATGGAAGACATAGCAAGTTGTCAGACTGCAGATAATATTTTAAGGAAGGAGCCAACAGGATCTGATGGTGGATTGCATATGGAGTATGAGAGAAATAGAGGAGTCAAGTGTAACCTGACAGTTTGGGGCCCAAACAACTGAAATGAGGGGAGTTAGGCGGGGGGGAAAGGGGGAGGTAAGGAGTACAGGTTTGAACATGTTAAGTTTAAGATATCAGACTGTCATGTGGCGAGGTCTAGTAGGCAGCTTGGCAAAGAGTTCAATGAATTGACATTTCTCAAAAGAAGATATACAAATGGCCAACAACAAACATATGAAAAAATGTTCAACATCACTAATCATCAGACAAATGCAAATAAAAACCACAGTGAGATACCACCTTACCCCTGCGAGAATGGCCATTATTAAAAAATCAAAAAACAATAGATGTTGTCATGGATATGGTAAAAAGGGAACTCATACACTGCTGGTGGGAATGTAAATTAGTATAGCCTCTATGGAAAACAGTGTGGAGATTTCTCCAAGAACTAAAAGCATATCTACCATTCTATCCAGCAATCCCACTACTAGGTATCTGCCCAAAGGAAAAGAACTCATTATATCAAAAAGACACCTGCACATGTACATTTATCACAGCATGTTTCACAATTGCAAAGATATGGAATAAACCTAAATGTCTATCAATAGGTGAGTGGATAAAGAAAATGTGGTACCTATACACCATGGAATACTACTCAGCCATAAAAGAGTGAAATCATATCTTCTGCAGCAACTTGGATGGAACTGGAGGCCATTATTCTAAGTGAAGTAATTCAGGAATGGAAAACCAAATACCACTTGTCCTCACTTATAAGTTGGAGCTAAGCCATGGGTATGCAAAGATATGCAGAGTGGTATAATGGATATTGGAGACTTAGAAAGGGGGAGAGTGGCAGGTGAATGAAGGATGAAAAACTACCTATTGGGTATAATGTAGACTATTCAGGTTATGGGTGCACCAGAATCCCAGGCTTCACTGCTATACAATGCATCCATGTAACCAAAAAACCACTGTACCCCTAAATTTATTGAAATAACAAAATGTTTTAAGTGTAGAGTTCAGGGGAGAAGTCTACAGATAGCCATAGGCATGGAGTTTTCTTCATATAAATGCTCCATCTGAATGGAAATAATAGTTACCCTCTCACAACACCCCTGTCTCCTGTCCAGTGGAAGTTCAGCTTCTATGCTTTCAGTGCCGTGATTGTTGGTTTTGCTCTCCAGGGAATATAGTGCCCTTAGAGGCTCTGTCTCTTCATCTTGAAGATCCCCTGGTCCTAGGGTCTGTATTATCCACAAGCCTCCTTTATCACATCGTCATGACCGTCACTGGAATCAGTCTCTCTGAACTGTTTTCTTCCTCCTCCCAATGTCTCAATCCCCTCTCTCCTTTCTCTGGGGCTATTGTTGCCACCAGTTCCTAAAGCCATTGAATGCACCACCTTTCCTTCAGTAAGTCAGCTGATGTAATTGGATAGAGACAGTTTTGTGGCTAACTTGTTCAGCCTTTTTGAGGTTCAATTCCACTTTTTGTAGACAATATGAAGCTTCTTTAGTCATAAAGCCAAATAAATAATTCAACTCTTGCCCTCAGATTCTACCTGACCAAAATCATTTCTCCCATTTTTTTAAATAGGCTGAAGGACGGCAAGGGCTGAAATAGGGAGACAGGATGGTACTGCAGTGCTCCAGGTGAAAGCTGGTGGTCGCTTGGATAGAGTCAGAGCAGTGGAACTGATGGGAAGTTGTCAGAGAGAGTAGGTCTATGTTGAAAACAGAGCCAACAAGATTTGTTGATAGATTGCATTTTGGGTGTATAAGCAAGAGAGGAGTTCCAGAAGGAACCAGCTCTACCAGCACCTTGATTTTAGCCCTACAAGGCTTATTTCAGACTTACAACCTCCAGAACTGTTAGAGAATAAATTTTTAGGCCAGGCACAGTGGCTCATGCCTATAATCCTAGCACTTTAGGAGGCTAAAGTGGGTGGATCGCCTGAGCCCAAAAGTTCGAGACCAGCCTGGGCAACATGGCGAGACTTTGTCTCTACAAAAACACAAAAAAATTAGCTGGGTGTAGTGGTGCACCTGTAGTCACAGCTACTCAGGAGACTGAGGTGGGGAGGATTTCTGGAGCCTGGAAGGCCAAAGCTGCAGGGAGCCACGATCATGCCACTGCACTCCAGGCTTGGTGACAGAGTGAGACCCTGTCTCAAAACACACAAACACATACACACACACAAATTGTGTTGTTACAAGTCCGTGACTTTGTGGTAATTTGTGATAGCAGCAATAGGAAACTAATACGCAATTGTAGACATCTAAGTAGAGATATTGAGTAGCTGTTGGACATGAGTCTAGAATTCAGGAGATGCATGAAAATATGAATTTGGAACTCACCACCGTATGGATTTATTTAAAACCATGAGCCTAAATAAGGGTTCCAACAGAGAAAGTGTGATAGAGAAAAGAAGAGGCCTTTAGTCTGTTTCTGAGCACCCCAATGTCAATTGATCAGGATGATGAGAAAAATGAGAAAGAAAATAACAATTTTCTTCTTATTATTTTTATTATTCTATTATATAGAGAGGGGATTGAGACATTGGGAGAAGGAAGAAAACAGTTCAGAGAGACTGATTCCAGTGAGGGTCATGACGATGTGATAAAGGAGGCTTGTGGATAATATAGACCCTAGGACCAGGGGATCTTCAAGATGAAGAGACAGAGCCTCTAAGGCACTATATTCCCTGGAGAGCAAAACCAACGATCACAGCATTGAAAACACAGAAGCTGAACTTCCACTGGACAGGAGACAGGGGTGTTGTGAGAGGGTAACTATTATTTTCCATTCATTTTCCAAGAAAAATGGGAAGGATCATCCAGTAAAGCATAAAAAGAGCCAAGAGTCTGAGGTTCCAGAAGCCAAGGGAAGAAAGCATTTCCAGGAGTAAACAAATGTCAAGTGCAGCTCCATCACAGATTTGAAATTTGTTGCTCACTAATGGTTTCCATTTTAAATTTTTCACTAATGCCTACAAAAATTCTAGGAGGGGCAACTAATGTTTGAAAGTGAGATGCTCTACAGAACATGCTTATATTTATCCTTTTAGAGATTGCCTAAGTGCTGATCCTCTCTTGGAAAGCTGCATTCTGGACAACATTAGTTGGATGCTTAAAATAAAGTCATTTGTTCATTTGACAAGTATTTTTGAGTGCCTGTTAGCTAGGTTCTGAGAATATGCTGATGAACTAACAAGATCCCTGCTCTCATGGGAAAACTTTCAATCTAGGGTACTTGCTGAGGCCAAACATCACCTCTTTTACCAAGCTTTTGCCAACACTTTTCAGTAGTTGCTTTTCCTTCTTTGTACATATTCATAGAACTCATCACATTTAATGTATTAGCCAGTTATTGCCTCTGCTAGTAAACCCTCCCCTCCTTTAGGAAAACAACCCTCTCTTAGTCATCTTCATATACAGATACCCTCATATGTAGGTGGGAAATATGATTTATTATTAAAACCAGGAAATGTTTGCAAGAGAAAGGAGGCTCAATTGACACCAAAACAGGGGATGTAAACTGGGACTTCCTAGGACAAACAGAAATGTATAGTCACCCTATCACTCAGTTTATGTCAAAATAACTGTTGAATAAATACATTTTGCTTCCTGAAAAAAACACATTTCCTGAAATGTGACTTAATATTTTGCTTTTGGCTTTAATGGAGGATCAATATATAGGAAATAGTGTTAGGAAAAGTGTTTCTGCATCTTTTGTAAAACTGTTATTGGAGACTGTGTCCATTATTTTGTCCAGTGTTCTTCATATAAAGAACCATGTAATTACTCTTAGAATTGAGTGCTAGAAAAAAAATATTGCTTTTTTCAAGGAGCTGGTGGTGCACTTTCTCTTCCTAGATAATGAGAGCTCAGTAATACATCAATCACCCTCTTACATTGGCAGCCACAAGCTAGAGCTAAATTACATCCTCAAGTTGCAATTGACGCTGTGTCAAACTGTTCCAAATTTTGACTTTTCCTTTGCCTTAAACATTTATTGTGCACCTACTATGTGCTTAGTTCTGTTATTTAATCCAGAGATATGGCAGACATCCACACACATGTGATTCCTGTGTTCATGGCATTTTCTTAGTTCTAGTGCATTTACCTACTCTTTTAGTACAGCATTAGGATATTTTCTTGTAGAAAGCCTTAAATTTTTGTAGGAGCAAGGCAGATATTAAGAAAAATTGAATGAAGTGCAATAGGCCAACAAATTAGAGAGGGGTATGGATGGTAGTCACAGAAGGCTTGGGCAGAAGTAGGGCATGAAGTCATTTGAGCAGACCAAGAGCCCTGAAGTTCCTATTTTGGTACTTTTGTTTTTCATAAGGTTTCAAACCTGCTAATTTTCTTTTGAAAAAGAAGGAAAGGCCCGCCTAAGAAAACATAATTATTTCTAAAGCTGTATTTATCATCTTTACTGATATTGGTAAAGAGTACTTGATCAAATAAGGCATATGGGGATATTGTCAAAATCCAGAAATGCTGAAAGTACTTGTCTGTAGGCTATAGAGAAAGAAAAACTCACAAATTGGGTTTTAATATGATACACCCTAATACACCCTAGGATTGAGTAAATATTTGGTTTCTAGAGTATAGTATAGTCTATTTTTGCAGGACAAGAAAATGATGAGTACTATATTTTTTAAAAGAACCTGTCTACTTATAGGTAGGTGAACTTAGCTGTCAGTTATAACCTTAGAAAGGGACTTGAACAAGCTGCTGTAGTCTTCCCAGCCAAGAGAAGGGCATTAGAGGTCAACCAGAAAGCACTATCTTGGCTGGTACAACAATGTCATCAAAAACAAGAAACACATCTTTATGTGTGAGCTTATTTAGCATGTCACAGTGTTAAAGGAAAATGGTCAAATGAAGGAAAGGTTCTTCATGCAGGCAATTTAGTTGTTGCCTTTTGAACCTGGAGAAGAATTGTAGTGTGGTGGGTATAACAGGAAAGACTGACAGATAACCTGTTAGAAGAGGTGACTGAGAGGGATAGAGAATGAAAAAAGCAGGGAAGTCTGCTCCTACAAAACCAGCTGTGTTGGCACTTTCTCTTCTACAACAGCATACTGAAATGAATATGAAACCAGTAGCATGAAACACTTGACCAATATATAGCATTAAATGAATCGAAATTTAATTGTGAGCTCTTGAGTCCCACTACTTCTATTATTATTATATTGCTTCAACATGAAAGAATAAAATTAGAAGCTGAGATAGATATTAATTTGCTATGTAAGCCTTTTTTTAAGTCTATCTACCGAATATCCTGGATATTGCATTTTTTAAAAAAAGCACATCAAATGCAGTCAGATTTGCTATATAATACAAATAAAATTACTCTTTTTAGCTAATGTTTATGCCACATTTTTAGCCTTCTGGCTCACTGTTATTACCATAGTGTCATTTATGCAGGGATCGTGTGTTTTTGGTAAATTTAAGGGTTATCCACGGACCTTAACAAGCACAAGAGGTGAATTCACTAAGATCTAGAGTGCTTCAAATGACATTGTAAACATTGGACTGCCTGAAAACAGAGGTGTGTCTCAGAACAGAATACCTCTGTGCATACACACAGAATGATAGGTCTGGAAAGGGATCTCCAGTAGCTACTCATTCTATTCCTGTCTCCAGGTACGATGGTGGCTAAACCACAATACAAGTAGAGTGAGAAGATGGTTAGATCCTCAGAGGCTCCTGCACCTGTTAGGTTTCCCACTCTGTCTGCAATTTTGGTACTAATGTAACTTAGCCAAGACTGCCCATTTCCCCAAGCTGCAGCCAGTTAAGCCATCAAATAAAATAATTTATGCTATCATCCCTTTCCTGGCTCTCCCTTGGGTGCCCAAAGCTGTTCAAAACTGAGTGCTGGAGACTGAAAGTAACGGTCAAAAGGAAAAGTCTGGACTTCAGGCAGATCTGACCAGAAAGTTAAGGCTATCTTTTTACTTTGCATGGCAGGAGAACCTTCTTTACATATCATCTAATCATGTTAATTGTTTGAGCTGAAGCTCTGTAAAGAAATCACCTTCATCCACCGAAACTAGGAATTCAGGGTCACTGGCAGAACTGCAAAACAGGATTGCAGCAACTGAGCACACACATTGTAAGATGATTTGCTTCTGAGAGCTTGTTTTGAGCTACCACCTGACCAAATGCATCACCACTGTTATCTATAAAATATTTACTTTTACAGGGCAAGAAAGACGTACTAAAATTGCCCTGTGTCAGTGTGGAGTTTACTTCTTTGAAGAATAAATCGAGGAGGCTACATGATTAATTCAAATAGGAGTCTCTTTTCTTTTCACTTGATCTTGAGACTTCAATGTCACTTTAAGTCAAAATCAAAGACATATTGAGAAACATGAGAAAATATGTTTATTTTGTTTATTTTTTCATGGTGGTCTCATAGGTTATTTTTTCTAGGTTATGAGAAAATAAAAAACTTTTAAACAAAGAAGAAGCCAAATTTGGAGAGAGAGGAGATATTATTGAACTTGGGTCTATATTTCTGAAAAGTAGCCTAGAATTTTATAAAAGCAAAAAACACAAACATCATCCTTGTGTTTATACTAGGAAGTAAGTATTTTAAAACATGCAATATATATTTTAAACACTTCTCTTCTTTTGAATCTTGCGTTGCACCCAAAGAATGCTAATGGTTACCAAATTGTTCTTTGGCAGAGTAGCCTGACCCTTAAAAAAAGGAACAGAAGTATTATAGCATGTGATTATAGCACAAGACAAAATTATGAATCCTCAACCCTGAGCAGATATTAACTAATCCTATGATCTAACCTTAAGAGGTTACCTTGGAATATTCCTCTACATTATATTATGTATATTACATGGTAATGAATGACAGTTTTCATGGCTCCTAATAAAGAGCTGCTTCTCTTTATTTAGAGAACAAAGTAGGGGGTTTACAGATAATATCTGAGTTTATCACTGAGCTGCTCAGCCTCTTCATCTATGTGCCTCAGCTTGTCTCAATCAGTGCTGGTTATCTCAGCAATAAAGCATTCAGCCTCTAGAAGTTAGTTTCTTCTTATACCCTATAAACAAGAGGATGAATATCTTGTTATGTGTGCTAAAATGGGTTGGGTGAAATGAGCGTTACTGTGCTCCCTGTCACTAGCTATAATCAGCTTTTCAAATCTACATTGAGTATGTCCCCACACATAGCACCCTAAGGAAGAAAGATGTTTGTGACAACATATTCCTGAGAGGCAGCAGTTCTAACAACCCAGTGACACAGCTATTCATTCCAGTTTCTTTGTGCAGAGACATTTTCCCAACTCCTTCACCATGTGCTAACAATTAGATAATGACTCCATAAATGTAGAGAAAAAGCAGTGTCATGGATGGTGGGTGGTTTGTTTTCTTAGTTCTTTATTGAAAACATATGGAGATGTTTATATATAAATAGAAAACAATAGAACGCTGCCATCATGTAAGCAGCAACTAAAAAAGTTCTACATGAATAGAAATCAAACATTTCTATACCTATGCCAGAATTCTGGTTTACTGATATCTACACATCCTGTCTTATTTGGCTTGAAAAGATGTTTTATTATTTTACTCTTTTTATTTCTAGTTGGAAGCAAATTGTGGAGCAGGAGATTTTTGTTTCTGTTTTCATTTCTTTCTTGGCTTAAACAAATTACTTTGTTAGCAGGAATAACTTCTGTCCAAGTATACCTTGTGTTACAATCATGAAAAAAAGTTTTTAATCTATGCATTTAACTAAGTCTTTGTATTTCTGAATTAAAAATGAGGACTTGTGGCCTGACAGAAGTGTCTTTCAGGAGACCCAGCAGTGGAGAGGTTGTGAGCACTGCTGAGGAGGTGGAAGGAATTCCTCTGGGGTGGAATTCTGGCTGGACCACTTAACTAGCAAGGTAACCGTGGGAAAGTTAGTCAACCTGACTAAACCTGTTCCTTCATCTGTGAGATGAGAAATATAAGAGCACTGATGGAATGATCGTGCACACTCATGGGATGAGCTGTAAGATGTTACACATAGTGTCTGGCTCGTAGGAAATATCGCAGAAATGCTGTCTACCATCGCTGTAATCAGCTAACAAAAGGGCTTATATTGGGACCATCCTTGAAAATCTGAGAAGTGTTGATGCTCAGTGCCAAGAACAGTAACAACAGTAATGCTACTGTTTACCAAGTGCTAGTTATGCCCTAACCTTTACAATGTACTGTTTTGACAATTCCATGAGCTGGGTACCATTATCATCCCCATTACAGCTAAAAATGGGTTGATGTGAGGGTCAAACCTAGTCTGGATCATTCAGAAGCTTACACTCTTGATCTCTCCGCTAAAATGGCTGCCACATATGTAGCCGAGGGCACCTTTGAAACCTTCTTTATTTACACTATTCTCTATGTTCCTGACAACATCCTGTGACACTGCACAATGACATTCACAAACTGTGAAGCCCCCTGTCCCTAGGACATCTATACATTTGTAGTTAAAGAGGACCAGGAAGCACTTAATGAACACATTATTAGAAGCCATAGTTTTCCATTCATGCAGCCACTTTCTCTTTGCTTTAAAGGCCTTTCTTTAAAGGTGCTTGAAGCTTCATATGGACAGGCTCATTATTCAAGCTTTTGTCCCAACCTACAGATGCAGAAGCCAAGGACCAAGGTAACGTGACTTGGGGACAGAGGGAGAGGCCATTCACCAGCCTTGGAAGCCCAGTGTATCAGTTGCTGAGTCAGGAATACAATAGACTGAGCCCAGGGTGGTGTCCAACTCACCAGGCTGCTCATTAATGTTGGGTCTAACAGCCAAACTGCTAACTAGCTCCACTTTTTACAAACTTTTAAGTTCAGGGGTACACGTGCAGGTTTGTTACACAGGGAAACTTGCGTCATGAGAGTTTGTTGTACAGATTATTTTCTCTCCCGGGTATTAAACCTAGTACCCATTAGTTATTTTTCCTGATCCTCTCCCTCCTTCCACTGTCCACCCTCTGGTAGGTCCCAGTGTGTGTTGTTTCCCTCTGTCTGTCCATGTGTTCTCACCATTTAACTCCCACTTGTAAGTGAGAACATGCGGTGTTCAGTTTTCCATTTCTGTGTTAGTTTGCTAAGGATAATGGCCTCCATCTCCAACCACGTCCCCTCAAAGGACATGATCTCATTATTTTTGTGGTTGCATAGTATTCCATGGTGTGTATATACCACATTTCCTTTACCCAGTCTATCATTGATGGGCATTTAGATTGATTCCATGTCTTTGCTATTGTGAATAGTGCTTCAGTGAACATACACATGCATGTGTCTTTATAATACAGAATGATTTCTATTCCCCCTTTACTGGTATATACACAGTAATGGGGTTGCTGGGTTGAATGGTAATTCTGTCTCTAGGTCTTTGAGGAGTTGCCACACTGCTTTCCACAATGGTTGAACTAATCTACGCTCCCATCAACATTGTATAAGTGTTCCCTTTTCTCCTCAGCCTCACCAGCGTGTATTTTAGTTTTTAATAATAGCCATTCCGACTGGTGTGAGATGGTATCTCATTGTGGTTTTGATTTGCATTTCTCTAATGGTCAGTGATATTGAGCTTTTTTTTGTATGCTTATTGGCCACATGTATGTCTTCTTCTGAGAAGCCTCTGTTCATGTCACTTTTTGATGGGGTTGTTTTTCTCTTGTAAATTGTTAAGTTCCTTACAGATGCTGGATATTAGATCTTTGTCAGATGCATAGTTTGCAAAACTTTTCTCCCGTTCTGTAGGTTGTCTGTTTATTCTGTTGATAGTTTTCTTTGTAGTACAGAAACTCTTAATTAGGTTCCATCTGTCAATTTTTGCTTTTGTTGCGATTGCTTTTGGCATCTTTGTCATGAAATCTTTGCTAGTTCCTATGTCCAGAATGGCATACCTAGGTTGTCTTCTGGGTTTTTATAGTTTTGGGCTTTACATTTAAGTCTTTAATCAATCTTTAGTTGATTTTTGTATATGGTGTAGAGAAGGGGTCCAGTTTCAACTTCTGTGTATGGCTAGTCAGTTATCCCAGCATCCTTTATTAAATGGAGAACCGTTTCCCCATTGCTTTTATCGTCAGCTTTGTCAAAGATCAAATACTTGTAGGTGTTCAGCCTTATTTCTGGGCTTTCTACTCTGTTCCATTGGTCTTTGTGTCTATTTTTTGTACCAGTACCATGCTGTTTTGGTTACCATAATCCTGTAGTATAATTTGAAGTTGGGTAATGTGATGCCTCCAGCTTTGTTCTTTTTGCTCATGATTGCCTTGGCTATTTGGGCTATTTTGGGGTTCCATATGAATTTAAAATAGTTTTTTCTAGTTCTGTGAAGAATGTCATAGGTAGTTTGATAGGAACAGCATTGAATCTGTAAATTGTTTTGGGCAGTATGGCCATTTTAATGATATTGATTCTTCCTATCATGTAGCTCCAATTTTAACCTACATAGTACATGATTAGAAGCACTTTGCCTGATTTTCTTGTTGGAAGAATGGGATCTGCCTGCAACATGGAAACCCTCACAAACAATATTGCTCAATTCTGTTTTCATTTGCAAGATATATTATGAACTTTCTTTTCTCCTTTTTGCAGGAGAGGGAAAAAGTTTAGGGTTGTGGGTATGGCAGGGCATACAAGGGAAGAGGCTTAGGACTGCCAAATTACATGTCAACCTGCTGACTTAGCATCAATGTACTAGTTAAACGAGCCCTGAATGTAAGATATTAATGCAAATATTTTGCATATCATTAACTCTAATAATGCTACCATAATGCAATAACCTCAGCTGAAAGCTGAGGTGGCACTTTTTATTATAAATGCTTTGGGTCTTTCACTGAAAATCACCATGAAGACAAGTCCCTTAGACTTGTTCATATACAGAAATATGAACAGATTTCTGCATCGTTAACCTTCTCATCATTAACAATAACAAAAAGTGTTGGTGTCTCAGGGCCCTGCATTCAGTAAATGCTGGCAACATCTTTCTTTAGAACCTGTCACTGCTCTTGCCCTTGTAACTACAATACACTTCAAGAGCAAAAGGTTAGGCAATCATTGTAAAATGGAATCTGTTTTAGAAAAAAAATGCTATGCAATCCCCAAATTGTTATGTAAGTGGAAAATCATTCTAAATGCAGAATAAGTATTGCTTACCCTTCAGTGCCATGCTAGGTAGTGTGGAGTCTTGGAAAGCAGGGAGTTTCAGAGCCAGCACTACCATTTGCCAGCTGTATGACATTGAGCAAATCACTTGACCTCTCTGATTGTTAGATCCTTTCCTATAAAACAGCAACATTAGTAATACTGCTTTGTCTATTTTATGAGTGACCAAAGAGCACCAAAGGAGACTGCAAATGTGAAAGCTCTCTGGACGCAATGTACAAATGTTGTTATTGATTTTTTACTAGGTGAGTAATGAGGAATGAGTAGTAGTGTTTGTCCAAGGATAGCTTGGGAATAAGTCAACCAAGGTGGCAGTTGGTAAGTCTTAAAGATGTGGATGGCTCCTGGGAAATAGATGAGCTGGCCAGTTTGAAGGATCTTAAAGTTGCAAGTTTTAGGGCTGGGTAGCAATTTAACTGTGCAACCTGTCAAGAGCCTATTATATTCTAAGTTCATGCTGTGACAATATTGGCTACATGAAATAACTGTGTGCTTTCTTACCAGACTTTATTTGGAAAGAGTTTATGAACTAGTGGCCTGGCAGAGTTGCCTGGAATTAGAGTACTGCGGTTTTACACCAGGGATAGCAGTGTTTCATGCCTTGTTCTATTACCTCCCTCCCTGGGGATTCAACAGATGGAACAACAACAAAATCAGAACCCCAAGACAAACCTGTCAGCTTGATGTCTTTAAGCTTCAGCAGAACTCACAATTAAGATAAGATAGAATATCTATTTAGAGGGAAGAGGTGCAAAGAAATAAGTTCACAGAGCATACCTTCTTTTTTCTGAGCATGGCTAATACTATCTGGAGATCCCTGCCACATAGGAGGAATTGTATACCGGAACACAGTGAACACTTAAGAAAATTAGTTGAAAGAATATTATTGCTAGTAGAAATAACTGATCATCTTTGATATGGGGCTTTATATTTCCCTTCATTATATTTTTTTAATCCTTTCAAGCCAACTCTTGAGTTTGGCAAATCCTAGGCTGAGTAATTGTGCATCTCAGAATGGTTAGATAATATGCAGACCAGACCCTAAGTCAGGCACAGCAACATGTGTTTTGGCACAGCCATGAGGAGGTAAAGTATTTGGTAATTGTTGTTTGATAGTTCCCAAGGAGAAAACACAGAAGCAACAGATAAAAACCAAACAACTTTCTCTTGTGTTTAGGTAAATATTTCCAACTACAGCCTAGTGATGGAGTCTGACACGGGAACCTTCTTACCCACTGGGCTGCAATTCACTGGCAGTGAAAAGGCCAGGGCCATCATGGAGGAGGTTATGAGCCTGCTGCAGCCCCTCAATATCACTCAGGTCCTGAGCCATGGAGAAGGGACAGACATCAACTTTTGGATCCAAGCTGGAGTGCCTGGTAAGACCAAAAGATGAAGTTATGTTCCTTATATGTTCCCAACAATTTAAAATAAGATTTCTACTTTAATAGAGCACAAGGAATACTGGTAGGCCAGGTTGTGCATGGAAACCTTAAGCTTTTGTTCAAGGTATAATCTGATGATTTCCAAAACTGAGATAATAGTCCTCACCTTGTATTTGTTTACCCATCTGTATCCCTCTACTGTTTCTAAATTATAAGCTCCTCACTCCCAGAGATTCTGATTTAGTCATTCTGGAATTGGGCCTAAAAATCCATTGTTTTGTTATGTTTTTTAAGGAGGTATCTTTGGTGATTGTAGCACAAATGATCTCATAATCAAAATTTGAGAAATAGAGTAGAAGGCAAATATTACTACTAATATCCTTCTAGTTCTAGTCCTGTACTAGAAAAACTTCCCTGATCCAAATAATTCCTTATTAAAACCCTGTGGTATCTGAAATTTTACCATTAGAGATGGATTCCTTGAGGGTGGGGTACTTCCTTTTAATCATATTTTATCTTAATGCAAAGACTCCTGTGCAAGAGGTTGAGCATAAGCTAATTTACCCTGGTCAGTGATTTATCATGTGAATATCCCGAAGAGAAGTCGTAAGTCCCTGGGGTCAGGGATAAAATTATGAAATGGGAGTGGTCATGAGGAGGTTACTTACAGGAACACAAGCTGGAACTGTCTTTTTTTTTTTTTTTTTTTTTTTGAGAGAGGGTCTCACTCTGTCGCCTGGCCTGGGGTCCAGTGACACAGTCACAGCTCGCTGTGACCTCTGCCGCCCGGCCTCAAGCAATCTTCCTGTCTCAGCCTCCCAAGTAGCTGGGACTATGAGTGTGCACCACTATGCCTGGCTAACTTTTGTATTTTTTATAGAGACAGAGTTTCACCATGTTGCCCAGGCTGGTCTCCCAACTCCTGGGTTCAAGTGATCTGCCTGCCTTGGCCTCCCAAAGTGCTGGGATTACAGGTATAAGCCACCACGCCTGGCCTCTAGAACAGTCTTAAAGAGACAAATTTCCCGCCATTGCTGAGGCTTAAGTAGGTAAACAAAGCTGCTGGGAAGCTCGAACTGGGTGGAGCTCACAGCAGCTCAAGGAAACCTGCCTGTCTCTGTAGACTCCACCTCTGGGGACAGGGCACAGTAAATAATAACAAACGCAGCAGCTCTGCAGACGCAAACGACTCTGTCTGACAGCTTTGAAGAGAGCAGTGGATCTCCCAACACGGAGGTTGAGATCTGAGAAGGGACAGACTCCCTGCTCAAGTGGGTCCCTGACCCCTGAGTAGCCTAACTGGGAGACATCCCCCACTAGGGGCAGTCTGACACACCACACCTCACAGGGTGGAGTACACCCCTGAGAGGAAGATTCCAAAGCAAGAATCAGACAGGTACACTCGCTGTTCAGAAATATTCTATCTTCTGCAGCCTCTGCTGCTGATACCCAGGCAAACAGGGTCTGGAGTGGACCTCAAGCAATCTCCTACAGCTACAACCTACAGCTGAGGATCCTGACTGTTAGAAGGAAAGCTATCAAACAGGAAGGACACCTACACCAAAACCCCATCAGTACATCACCATCATCAAAGACCAGAGGCAGATAAAACCACAAAGATGGGGAAAAAGCAGGGCAGAAAAGCTGGAAATTCAAAAAATAAGAGCGCATCTCCCCCGGCAAAGGAGCGCAGCTCATCGCCAGCAACGGATCAAAGCTGGACGGAGAATGACTTCGACGAGATGAGAGAAGAAGGCTTCAGTCCATCAAATTTCTCAGAGCTAAAGGAGGAATTACGTACCCAGCGCAAAGAAACTAAAAATCTTGAAAAAAAAGTGGAAGAATTGATGGCTAGAGTAATTAATGCAGAGAAGCTCACAAACGAAATGAAAGAGACGAAAACCATGGCACGAGAAATACGTGACAAATGCACAAGCTTCAGTAACCGTCTCGACCAACTGGAAGAAAGAATGTCAGCGATGGAGGATCAAATGAATGAAATGAAGCGAGAAGAGAAACCAAAAGAAAAAAGAAGAAAAAGAAATGAACAAAGCCTGCAAGAAGTATGGGATTATGTAAAAAGACCAAATCTACGTCTGATTGGGGTGCCTGAAAGTGACGGGGAAAATGGAACCAAGTTGGAAAACACTCTTCAGGATATCATCCAGGAGAACTTCCCCAACCTAGTAGGGCAGGCCAACATTCAAATCCAGGAAATACAGAGAACGCCACAAAGATACTCCTCGAGAAGAGCAACTCCAAGACACATAATTGCCAGATTCACCAAAGTTGAAATGAAGGAAAAAATCTTAAGGGCAGCCAGAGAGAAAGGTCGGGTTACCCACAAAGGGAAGCCCATCAGACTAACAGCAGATCTCTCGGCAGAAACTCTTCAAGCCAGAAGAGAGTGGGGGCCAATATTCAACATTCTTAAAGAAAAGAATTTTAAACCCAGAATTTTATATCCAGCCAAACTAAGTTTCATAAGTGAAGGAGAAATAAAATCCTTTACAGATAAGCAAATCCTTAGAGATTTTGTCACCACTAGGCCTGCCTTACAAGAGACCCTGAAGGAAGCACTAAACATGGAAAGGAACAACCGGTACCAGCCATTGCAAAAACATGCCAAAATGTAAAGACCATCAAGGCTAGGAAGAAACGGCCTCAACTAACGAGCAAAATAACCAGTTAATATCATAATGGCAGGATCAAGTTCACACATAACAATCTTAACCTTAAATGTAAATGGACTAAATGCTCCAATTAAAAGACACAGACTGGCAAACTGGATAAAGAGTCAAGACCCATCAGTCTGCTGTATTCAGGAGACCCATCTCACACGCAGAGACATACATAGGCTCAAAATAAAGGGATGGAGGAAGATTTACCAAGCAAATGGAGAACACAAAAAAGCGGGGGTTGCAATACTAGTCTCTGATAAAACAGACTTTAAACCATCAAAGATCAAAAGAGACAAAGAAGGCCATTACATAATGGTAAAGGGATCAATTCAACAGGAAGAGCTAACTATCCTAAATATATATGCACCCAATACAGGAGCACCCAGATTCATAAAGCAAGTCCTTAGAGACTTACAAAGAGACTTAGACTCCCATACAATAATAATGGGAGACTTCAACACTCCACTGTCAACATTAGACAGATCAACGAGACAGAAAGTTAACAAGGATATCCAGGAATTGAACTCATCTCTGCAGCAAGCAGACCTAATAGACATCTATAGAACTCTCCACCCCAAATCAACAGAATATACATTCTTCTCAGCACCACATCGTACTTACTCCAAAATCGACCACGTAATCGGAAGTAAAGCACTCCTCAGCAAATGTACAAGAACAGAAATTATAACAAACTGTCTCTCAGACCACAGTGCAATCAAATTAGAACTCAGGACTAAGAAACTCAATCAAAACCGCTCAACTACATGGAAACTGAACAACCTGCTCCTGAATGACTACTGGGTACATAACGAAATGAAGGCAGAAATAAAGATGTTCTTTGAAACCAATGAGAACAAAGATACAACATACCAGAATCTCTGGGACACATTTAAAGCAGTGTGTAGAGGGAAATTTATAGCACTAAATGCCCACAAGAGAAAGCAGGAAAGATCTAAAATTGACACTCTAACATCGCAATTAAAAGAACTAGAGAAGCAAGAGCAAACACATTCGAAAGCTAGCAGAAGGCAAGAAATAACTAAGATCAGAGCAGAACTGAAGGAGATAGAGACACAAAAAACCCTCCAAAAAATCAATGAATCCAGGAGTTGGTTTTTTGAAAAGATCAACAAAATTGACAGACCACTAGCAAGACTAATAAAGAAGAAAAGAGAGAAGAATCAAATCGACGCAATTAAAAATGATAAAGGGGATATCACCACCGACCCCACAGAAATACAAACTACCATCAGAGAATATTATAAACACCTCTACGCAAATAAACTGGAAAATCTAGAAGAAATGGATAATTTCCTGGACACTTACACTCTTCCAAGACTAAACCAGGAAGAAGTTGAATCCCTGAATAGACCAATAGTAGGCTCTGAAATTGAGGCAATAATTAATAGCCTACCAACCAAAAAAAGTCCAGGACCAGATGGATTCACAGCTGAATTCTACCAGAGGTACAAGGAGGAGCTGGTACCATTCCTTCTGAAACTATTCCAATCAATAGAAAAAGAGGGAATCCTCCCTAACTCATTTTATGAGGCCAACATCATCCTGATACCAAAGCCTGGCAGAGACACAACAAAAAAAGAGAATTTTAGACCAATATCCCTGATGAACATTGATGCAAAAATCCTCAATAAAATACTGGCAAACCGGATTCAGCAGCACATCAAAAAGCTTATCCACCATGATCAAGTGGGCTTCATCCCTGGGATGCAAGGCTGGTTCAACATTCGCAAATCAATAAACATAATCCAGCATATAAACAGAACCAAAGACAAGAACCACATCATTATCTCAATAGATGCAGAAAAGGCTTTTGACAAAATTCAACAGCCCTTCATGCTAAAAACGCTCAATAAATTCGGTATTGATGGAACGTACCTCAAAATCATAAGAGCTATTTATGACAAACCCACAGCCAATATCATACTGAATGGGCAAAAACTGGAAAAATTCCCTTTGAAAACTGGCACAAGACAGGGATGCCCTCTCTCACCACTCCTATTCAACATAGTGTTGGAAGTTCTGGCTAGGGCAATCAGGCAAGAGAAAGAAATCAAGGGGATTCAGTTAGGAAAAGAAGAAGTCAAATTGTCCCTGTTTGCAGACGACATGATTGTATATTTAGAAAACCCCATTGTCTCAGCCCAAAATCTCCTTCAGCTGATAAGCAACTTCAGCAAAGTCTCAGGATACAAAATTAATGTGCAAAAATCACAAGCATTCTTATACACCAGTGACAGTCAAACAGAGAGCCAAATCAGGAATGAACTTCCATTCACAATTGCTTCAAAGAGAATAAAATACCTAGGAATCCAACTTACAAGGGATGTAAAGGACCTCTTCAAGGAGAACTACAAACCACTGCTCAGTGAAATCAAAGAGGACACAAACAAATGGAAGAACATACCATGCTCATGGATAGGAAGAATCAATATCGTGAAAATGGCCATACTGCCCAAGGTAATTTATAGATTCAATGCCATCCCCATCAAGCTACCAATGAGCTTCTTCACAGAATTGGAAAAAACTGCTTTAAAGTTCATATGGAACCAAAAAAGAGCCCGCATCTCCAAGACAATCCTAAGCCAAAAGAACAAAGCTGGAGGCATCACGCTACCTGACTTCAAACTATACTACAAGGCTACAGTAACCAAAACAGCATGGTACTGGTACCAAAACAGAGATATAGACCAATGGAACAGAACAGAGTCCTCAGAAATAATACCACACATCTACAGCCATCTGATCTTTGACAAACCTGAGAGAAACAAGAAATGGGGAAAGGATTCCCTATTTAATAAATGGTGCTGGGAAAACTGGCTAGCCATAAGTAGAAAGCTGAAACTGGATCCTTTCCTTACTCCTTATACGAAAATTAATTCAAGATGGATTAGAGACTTAAATGTTAGACCTAATACCATAAAAATCCTAGAGGAAAACCTAGGTAGTACCATTCAGGACATAGGCATGGGCAAAGACTTCATGTCTAAAACACCAAAAGCAACGGCAACAAAAGCCAAAATTGACAAATGGGATCTCATCAAACTAAAGAGCTTCTGCACAGCAAAAGAAACTACCATCAGAGTGAGCAGGCAACCTACAGAATGGGAGAAAATTTTTGCAATCTACTCATCTGACAAAGGGCTAATATCCAGAACCTACAAAGAACTCAAACAAATTTACAAGAAAAAAACAAACAACCCCATCAAAAAGTGGGCAAAGGATATGAACAGACATTTCTCAAAAGAAGACATTCATACAGCCAACAGACACATGAAAAAATGCTCATCATCACTGGCCATCAGAGAAATGCAAATCAAAACCACAATGAGATACCATCTCACACCAGTTAGAATGGCGATCATTCAAAAGTCAGGAAACAACAGGTGCTGGAGAGGATGTGGAGAAATAGGAACAGTTTTACACTGTTGGTGGGATTGTAAACTAGTTCAACCATTATGGAAAACAGTACGGCGATTCCTCAAGGATCTAGAACTAGATGTACCATATGACCCAGCCATCCCATTACTGGGTATATACCCAAAGGATTATAAATTATGCTGCTATAAGGACACATGCACACGTATGTTTATTGCAGCACTATTCACAATAGCAAAGACTTGGAATCAACCCAAATGTCCATCAGTGACAGATTGGATTAAGAAAATGTGGCACGTATACACCATGGAATACTATGCAGCCATAAAAAAGGATGAGTTTGTGTCCTTTGTAGGGACATGGATGCAGCTGGAAACCATCATTCTTAGCAAACTATCACAAGAACAGAAAACCAAACACCGCATGTTCTCACTCGTAGGTGGGAACTGAACAATGAGATCACTTGGACTCGGGAAGGGGAACATCACACACCGGGGCCTATCATGGGGAGGGGGGAGGGGGGAGGGATTGCATTGGGAGTTATACCTGATGTAAATGACGAGTTGATGGGTGCAGCACACCAACATGGCACAAGTATACATATGTAGCAAACCTGCACGTTGTGCACATGTACCCTACAACTTGAAGTTTAATAATAATAAATAAATTTAAAAAAAAAACAAAACAAAAAAAAAAAAAAACAAAAAAAAAAAAAACAAAAAACAAAACAAAACAAAAAAAGAGACAAATTTATACTACTTCACTAAGTTACCTAAGCCTGGCCATTGAAAAAGGTTATTGATTTTAAGTGTTTGTGACTCAAGGTTTCTCCCTCAACACCATTATATCCATAATCCAAAAAAGTTAAAGGATCCACTATACAAATAGGAAGTCCAACCTTTGAACAGTTTTAACATTGCTGTATTCAGAACTATTTCTGTGGCTACAAACATTTCAGAGGTACTAAAACAGTGTCTCTGGACCTACTCCACTCCAGATTTTTTTTTCCAGGCTGCAAAGTAGATTTTACCAATAGTTACATACTACATAGATTTAAGATTTTTTAAAAGCTTATTCTTGCAATACTGCAGATTTTTAAGGCGTATTTTAAGGTTTATAATAATCTTTCATAACTAAAAAATAAAAGGAGCTTTTCTTATTCTAACACAAAGATCAAAATTCTTTCCCTTTGTTCTTTGTTCTGTGTATATGTTAATGTATTTTGAAATTTCTTAAAGCAACATTTCCATTTACAATGCTGTACTTCTCCGGACAGATCCAATACTATCTACATATGTGTCATTGATAAACATGATCTAAGTGTAGGGGAGACAGTCTGCCCTTTAAGTTATATAGAATCATTTGTATGAAATTCTAGATTTTTCCTGATTCTGAAATATTTTAACAGGAACTTCTTAAAAACTGAGAAACCCTGAATAAGCTGCTGTGTGGTAGCTGTGAGGAAAAGACTGGTAGACTGTGGGTCAGTGAGAGTGCAGACTGGGGGTGCCCAAAGGTGAGGTGAGGAGCTGAAACCTAAGACAGAATTGGGAACAAAAACTTTTCCCTCCCCATCCCAGGTATTTCTTATTTTGTTGTATTTGATCACTGAGACTTGGCTCTAGCTTAATTCCTTCACATGTACATGTTACATAAGAATGGTTCTGTTTGGAGTGATCAGATTAATTTGATTCTTTTCATCTAAAATAAGAAAGCGTTTTCTGTCTCTGCCATGGTAAGGTGAGGTCAGATTTGATTTCTACCTAACAGAATGGAGTGGGGTGACTGAGCCCATTATAGTTGCTTAAGAATTAATAAGAGGCCGGGTGCGGTGGCTCATTCCTGTAATCTCAGCACTTTGGGAGGCTGAGGTGGGTAAATCACTTGAGGTCAGGGGTTCGAGACCAGCCTGACCAACATGGTGAAACCCCATCTCTACTAAAAAAATACAAAATTAGCCGGGTGTGGTGGTGCAAGCCTGTAATCCCAGCTAACTGTGAGGCGGAGGCAGGAGAATCACTTGAACCCCGGAGGCGGAGGTTGCAGTGAGCCGAGATCATGCCACTGCACTCCAGCCTGGGCAACAAGAGTGAAACTCCATCTCAAAACAAACAAAAAAGAATAAGAGTTAAAATGTATTGAACTACTAATATGTAGGAAGTACTCAGGCTTTTTGCAGATACTGTTTAATCCATACAACCATCCTATGAAGGAGATACAATTATCATTATCCCTATTTTGCAGATGAAGAAAGACTCATAAGGGTTAAGTGTCTCGCCCAAGACTATACCACCCTTAGGGCAGGAGTCACCCTGAGAACAGGCCATTTTGGCTTCAAGGCTGGTGGCCCTTTTCTCACAATATGCAACAACACTGAGGAGTCTGGAATGCTGAGAAGTCTCCAAATCTCTGGCAGTGTCTAAAATGTTTATCTTACTCAGCTCTTGCTTATGCAAAGGATTTCAGTCCATTCCTGCTCCACAGTGATTTACCACTGAGAGAAAGGAGTTTGTTATTGTAAATAACTACTTATGTCTTCTCACATTCTTTGTTCTACTCCCTTCTTTACCTCTGAAAGATCAGAAAGGTTTGCATAAAGTCAGTAGCTCATTTAGATGACTATAAATGTTTCCTGGAATTCTGTTTTATTTCCTTTAGAGCATTATAAGAGAGAACCAAATTACTGCTGTCTTCCTTTTATTACTTTTGAGTTATCCTTTGATATTTCAAATTTGGGCTATTCCTGGAAGAAACAGTGGTACTACTTATAACTCCTGTTATCTATTGAAAATTTCAGGAACTTTACTGTGCGCAGTGGCTTACCCCTGTAATCCTAGCACTTTGAGAGGCTGCAAGGTCGGAGAATTGCTTGAGGCCAGGAGTTTAAGACTAGCCTGGGCAACACAGCAAGACCCCTATCTGTGGGAAAAAAAACTCTGATTCTAAAAAAAAAAAAAAAAAAGAAAGAAAAGGATGAAGAACCATACTTGCGTTCTTCATCTTTTTTCTAAAAGATGATGATGAATTTGTCTGAAAAAGAAAAAAGAAAGTAAAAATATATCAGTTGTGTACCCTATATTTGTGAAGGCCTGATAAATTATAACTTAAAGCTCAGGGTAGGATTCTAAATACTAATTAAGTTATCATTTAAATAACTGCTCACCTAACTTCTAAAAAATTAATGATAAATAATATTTCTAAACTCCATCCTTTTTTCTTTCTTTTTTTCTTTCATTGATTCAATAAACATTTATTGAGTCCCTACCATGTTCTAGGCCTATTAAATTTCTATGACTAGGCCCCAATATCCCATGTATACTATTTACCAAAATACTGATAGAATTAAATATCTATCACACAGATAGAATTAAAATTCAACATTGTTTTCATTAATTATAGAAGACAAAAGGATCAATTTATAATATGGTCATCTTTGGGAGACAAAAGATGATATCTTTTACCCATCTAGATGATATCTATAATGGACGGAATAACTGTCAACATAAATATAAGGCTTTGGGGGAAAAAAGATTTTCTTTAAAAAGCATCTTGGATGTACTTTCTGCATAAACTTTTGTTCTAGATCTTCAGATTCCAGCCTTCTCCCATGTCCACCTCCTTCCATATTCCTATTCTTTCCCTCCAAATCCTCAGTCCTCTTTAAGGCTCATTCTGTATTCATTAGTGTTCGTGAATCCCTCCTGAGTCCGTAGTGCTCTATTGCTTTCCCAAATTTCTAATGCGCTTCAATACTCTGTCCCACAACCTGGAGTGTGAATTACAAACTGTGATATTATTCTTGGAACATTAGGGGTTTATGTGCATCCTGCTGCCTATACGCAGTGATCAGTCCTTTGAGGTTAAGGTCAATAATTTCTAATTCTTTGCCTATTCCATAGCTGTCGGTTTAATTTTGGAAAACATTTAAATTCTTATAAATCTGACTTAGCAGAAACAAAAACATTGAAATAATTATTGTCTAGACAAGCTTTTAGATACTTCAGTTTAAGAATGTGCAGAAAATAAAGAATACTAAGAAAAGAGCCAAAAAAGTATAAAATATATTGGGAGAATGATATAAATTGGGAAGCCTAGAGCAATAAGGATTATTTCTCTTAAAGGAGCAAAGACTAAGAGAAGATATATCTTTCAATACGTTAGTGATTCTCACACATAAAATGGTGAACTGCTATTCCCTGACAATTTGAAAGACAATACAAGAAATGACTTAAAGTGACCTAAGAGGGATTTTAGCTAGTCTCTATTCACTCCAGATAATAGAGAGGCTTTAAATCTTAAGTTTTTGCCTGATTCTCCAATTCTGAGCTCCAGGTTAGGATGAAAGGAATCTATTTCATTCTGAGTATGTCACCAATGAGGTATAATCCATGGTTCTTAGATGTCCCTAAGTGCATCCTTCTTGAATATATTTCTTCTTTAGAAACTCTTTCACAAAATATACATTAATGAAAAAAATTAAATACCCTCTTACTGTGACCTGAGAGGATGAGCCCACTGTTACTCTATATTTTCCAAGAAGAGTTTACTCCTCTGCTTCAGAACCTGAAATTCAGCTTTTTGTTGTTGTTGTTTTTAGTGTGGTGGCTTGTGGTAGACGGTATATTGGAAGGAGTTAGAGGACTTGAGTATGTATTCTGGCTTCAAAACTTCTAACTATATGGGCAAATGATGTAATTTTTCTAAGCCTCATTTATTTGTTATTAAGCATCCTCATTAATCAACTATTGTATGGTACTGGAGAATCAGTAGTAAAAAAAAAAAAAAAAAAAACAGATAAGATCCATACATACCCTCACAGACAACACAGACTAGTAATGAGACTTGGTTATTTCATCTGCAGAACAGATCTGGTAACCTATGAGTCATTATTTCTACCAAGCCTCCACTTGTGTTCTCCTCCTCCTCTGTCCCCTATCTCGTTAGCAAGCACCATAATCCAGAAACCTCAAAAGCACCCACGACATAAAGCCAAACATTTACAAGTCCTGTTTACTCCAAATCCCTATTTCTTAAACCCATTCCCTCCTCTCCACCCCCACAGACCTTGTCTCACCAAAACTCACTGATTCCTACAGCAGCCTCTTAGTAATGTCCCAACCTGTATTTTTAATCCTCTTTCACCTAATTGGCTCACTGCTTCCAGAGTGAACTTTCTAAAGTGAAAATCAGTATATCAACCTGGATGCTTTTGGCTGCAAAATAAAACAGACGACCCTGTCAGAATGGCAGTAAGGGGATAATGGTTTTAAATTCGCTTAAAAAGAACTTTGCAGCAGGTGTTACAGAGTGCATAATTTGGCCATTCAACCACATCAGGGACCTTGGTTCTTTACATCTTTCCATGTTGCCATTCTCAGCATGTAGAGTTTTGTCAGGCCTGTCCCTTTGTGGTCCCAGGATGACTGCAGTTGCTCTAAGCAGCACATTCTCATACATTGTGCAGTAGTGGAAGAGAGAATGTCTGTAACAGATATCTCTTTTGAAGAGTGAGGAAATGTTTTCTAGAAGCCCTAAAACAAGTTTCTTAAACTCCATATTATTGGCCAAAATTGTGACGTATGTCTGTGGCTAAATCATGCAGTGGCGATAGAAAGTGGAATTACCTAGACTGGCTTATACTGATCAAATTTTACTTCCTAGGCATAGGGTGGGGCCCAGTATTCACTGAAAAACAACTTCCTGAGAAGCTGTTTGAGAAAAATTGGGAGTCTTCAGGGAAAAGATGATGATGTCTATTGGGTAAATAATTAAAAGTAGCTGCAATATCTGATCGTCTCTGCTCCTTGCCTCCAATCCTCCAGCATCTCCCTGCTGTCTCCAGAGTGTTATGTATGACTAAAGTGCTCACAAGTATTGCACTCGAGGCCTGAAATCTCAGAAATCGCCTCTAAATAACTTATGTAGTCAAACACCACCTGTTCCTCAATAACCTATGGAAACAAACAAATGAAAATGGTAATTTAAAAAAAAAAAGAAATCAAAGGCGTCCAAATCGGTAAAGAGGAAGTCAAACTGTCGCTGTTTGCTGATGATATGACCATATACCTGGGAAACCCTAAAGACTCCTCCAGTCCTTTCTATCCATCTCTCAGTCATACAAGTCTAATTGAAATTCCGGGCACACCTGCTGCTCTCATACTTCCTTGCCACTGGACCTGCCCTATTCTGTCTTTTTCACCAGTTAATTTCCACTCACTCATGATGCAGCTCCTTGTTCTCCTCCTTCTCAAGCCTTCTGCAATGTGCTCCAGTCTGAGTAAATGTCCCCTGGGTATGCTCCTGCAATGCCCTGTGTTCACCTCTCCTCTTAGTACTTACCTTGTTCTCCTAATTGTGATCAGTTGTGAATTCCTCAGAATTCTCAGTGCCTACAACTGCCTGGCCCTCGACAAAATGTCCATGACTCAAATGCTGAATAAGTGGGATCTGTGTTTGTAGGAAGAGTAAGATAATGCCAATGAGGTTTATTAACTGTAATGCAAGACACAACTGTAAGTTATGATTACTTTGGTAATAACGTCACTCATTGAGCTGGCCTCTTTCTTTGCATATTGTGTTGTTTTAAAAATCATATTTTAATTTATTTCATATTTTCTATAATAGTTCAGACTCCATGTTGAAGTACCAAATACACAGATTACTCAGAATTTCACGTATTTTCCATCTAGCTTATTTCTGCCCAATACCTCATATGGCATTAAGCAGAACTAAATTAAAACTTTCCATTTCTACATTTCCAAAGGCCTTTCCTCTAAAATATTCTATGAAAGGAGACATCAGAACACAAGTAGGAATGGTACTGTAAAGTAAATTGAAGGTTCAGCCTCTGGATCCAGGACTCCTGCGTTTTCCAGTCACCAGGTGGAATAGTGCAGCCCAGCAGTTCTATGTCCCCTGTTGTCCCTAATTAAAGGATGCCTCCCTTATGGTGAAAACACTCTGTGCAGTGATGTTTGAAGGCATTGATGCTCCATGGTAAGCAAACTTCGCCTACTGGGAACATGAAAAGGAACCTCTCTGATTTGTGGCTGTAGCCCTCAAGCCTTCATTTAAATAGCCAGGGCAGTTTCATTCAATCGGCAAGCATGTGCTGAGTGCCTACTCTAAACTAAGCACTGTTTAGACACTGAGGATAGAGGATGAAAAAGACTCACCAGGTCTCTGCTCTTGTGCAGTTTACATTGTGATGGAGGGGTGGGACATTGGGAGGATACAGACTATAACAAAGAAATAGATTAAGAATAGAGAAAAACATTAGACATTGATAATGGCTATGCAGAGAATTACAGTAGGTAGTTACCTCTTACCTCTTTAATTCAGGTGAGTCAGAGCTCTTGCTATTCACTGACTGCTATTTGTTAGACAGCTGTGTATGACATCCTCATCAATATTGAGTTCCTGGAAATTGTTCATCAGAACGGCTTATAAGCTTCTTTTGCTCTTCCGCCTTGCAGTAGATCTGCTTCAGCTCAAACAAAAACCACTGGGTATCTTGTCCAAAGCAGACCTGGCTCATGCCTTCTAGGATAATTACCAAGTAGGAGAAGAGCAAATTGTTATACCGTTGGGCAGTCAGTCACGCACTGCTTTATGAAGTCTCTTCTATTGTGCTTTGAACTGTTTTTTAAAGCACACACTTTAACTTTAAAGTTAATATGCTTTGTACTTTATCTCCTTAACTGGATTGAGGATGAAGAGACTATTTTCTTCTTGTTTATATACCCACGACAACCATTATTACTTGGCACATAAAATGTATCCAGTAAATGTTTACTGATTAGATGTATTGATTTAAAGATGAAAATAAGCAAAGGAACAATAAAAGGAGGTTTTTGGTATAATACCAAGATAAATAACACATGCAGAATAACTGCAGGGACTCACGGGTCAGAAGACAGGAAAGACCTGGAAGAGAGGAGCTTGAGCTGGACATTGAAAGATATGTAGTGTCAGAATGGACAGGCCAGGCACAGTAGCCCACGCCTGTAATCCCAGGACTTTGGGAGGTCAAGGTGGGCAGATCACCTGAGGTCAGGAGTTCAAGACCAGCGTGACCAACAAGGTGAAACCCTCTCTCTACTAAAAATACAAAATTAGCCAGATGTAGTGGCGGGTGCCTGTAATCCCAGCTACTCAGGAGACTGAAGCAGGAGAATCACCTGAACCCAGGAGGCAGAGGTTGCAGTGAGCCAAGATTGCGCCACTGCACTCCAGCCTGGGCGACAAGAGTGAGAGTGAGACTCTGTCTCAAAAAAAAAAAAAAAAAAAAAAAAAAAAAGGACAGAAGAGGGTAGAGAAGGACATTCCTGATGAGATAATAATATGAACAAGGCAGGTGTCCCTGTGGCGCCAGAAAGGAAAGTGACGCCACTTTCTAATTCATCTTGCAGGGCAGTGGGAGATGAGAATAGGTGAGTAACTCTGGGCCAGATGAAAAAGAGTCATAAATATCAGGTGAAAACTCTCATAGCTGATGCGAAGTTACCAGAACGCTTTATAAGGAGAGGGATTAATAAAAGCAGTGTTTTAGGATGTAAATCCCTAAAGCTCGTGCCTGGAGCATCCAGGTCACACTCAAGTAGAAGGCTCAAAGTGAGAACACTTAAAGGGAACTCAGGAGCTTGAGGAAGTAGCACAGGGTTCAAAACAATTGCTTTAGAAAATCAGATAATGATATTGCTCCATTTTATGTATGATAATGACCCATAAAACACTATTACTTAAGTCTCTGTACCATTTCCCATGCCTTCTAATGACACAGCCTAGAAGTTTTCCTTTTCTATCTTCCCCTTTTAGGGTCTCAAGATGAGCTCTTCTGAGTTCCCCTTCTTATTCATTGGACTTTCCATCAGTTTCGCTTTACCAGTTCTCAAATTTGTTTCTTACGTTACACTTTGATCAATGGGTAGCTATAGTGTATGTAAATTATGGAGGATACGAAAATGAGATATGGCCCCTTCTCTCCTGGAGCTCACAATTGAAAACTGATTTTGGTTAGCTTAATACTCATGAAGATAAGAATAAAGACTTCATCATAGAAAACTAAATAAAGCTACATTAAAATTTCTAAGAAAAATATCTAAAATTACTTGAAAGTCAGTGGAGTATAAGGAACAAGGATTTCAAAAAATGTTTTCTCCTTGTCAGCCACGTAAGGTTTTTCTCTCCCTGCTTTAAATAATTAGGGAATGTAGAATTTATTTTGACATGTTTTAATATATCAAGTGATTTTAAAATGTGATTTTTAAAAATGCTATTACCGAAACTTTCAAACATATACAAAAGTAAAATAATATAATGAACCCCCATACACCCACCACTCAGCTTAAGGAGTTTTTCACTCATAGTCAGTCCCATTTCGGCTACACCCCAGCTACTCTCCTACACCCAGTTTATTTTGAAGCAGATCTCCAAAATCACATCATTTCATTTATAAATATTTTAATTTGTATTTCTAAAAGGTAAGGACTCGTTTTGTTTTTTGTTTTTTTGTTTTGTTTTTTTGAGATGGAGAGTTGCTCTGTCACCCAGGCTGGAGTGCAGTGGCGCAATCTCGGCTCACTGCAACCTCCTCCTCCCAGGTTCAAGTGATCCTCCTGCCTCAGCCTCCTGAGTACCTGGGATTACAGGTGCGTGCCACCATGCCAGGCTAATTTTTGTATTTTTAGTAGAGACGGGGTTTTACCATGTTGGTCAGGCTGGTCTTGAACCCCTGACCTCAGGTGATCCGCCTGCCTCGGTCTCCCAAAGTGCTGGGATTATAGGCATGAGCCACTGAGCCCAGCCAAGGATTCATTTTTATTTATATAACTATAATACTATCATTCTACCTAAAATATTTCACAGTGATTTCTTAATATAATATCTAAATATGGCCAGTTTTCAAATATTCCCAATTGTCTTCATACTTCTTTAAAAATAGTTTTGTAATGTAAACCAGGATTCCAATAAGGTTCAAACAATGCAGTTGGCTGATATATCCCAAGTTTCTTGTAATCCATAGGTTCTACTTCCATCTTTTTTCTTCTTATCACTTATATGTTACAGATGCCAAGTATTTGTCCTGACTCCATTTCCATGGCATCGTTTGTCATGTTCCCCTATCCCTTGTATATCTTGTGAATTGAGTTAAATCTACAGGCTTGCCCTGATTTAAGTTTGATTTTTTTAAGGCAGGGGAGAGGAAGTGGGCTACAAGGCTTTCTAGATGTTGCTGCTTGTTTTCATTAGGAATAATGTCTAATTATCTCCCTTTTTATGACATTAGCAGCCTAGATACATTAAGTCCACCCTTGAACAACAGGGAGTTTAGGGGTGCTGAGTCCTGCACACAAAAATCTGCATATAACTTTTGACTCCCCAAAAACTTAACTACTGATGACCTACTGTTGATCAGAAGTCTTTATGATAACATGGTCAATTAACACATATTTTGTAAATGTATTATATACTGTATTCTAATAAAGTAAGCTAGAGAAGAGAAAACTATTAAGAAAAGCATAAGGAAGAGATACATTTATAGTACTGTACTCTATTTGTCAATACCATCTGTTTACAAGATGAATTTTCTGAAATGGCAACCACAGTGGCACACCTCAATCTGTGGTATGTATCAAGTAATTCAACTTTTTCTTGTAAAGTTATGACTTTTCTCTGCTTCTTGGGAGCACTTCCAACATCACTAGTTGCGCATTGTATGAGTCCTATGGTGTTAGTCAAAGTCTACAGTATTACACTAAATGTGATGAAAAGTTATGTGAGAGCCATGAGATATCACTTTTTCCTCTGATATGCAATTTACTGGAGAGATGAACTGCTCACATAGAGGTGATTAGCATCCGCAGCATTTTTCCAGATACCTGCAACACTTGAGCTCACCACAATAGCAACGGGAGGTAGCTGTGAAATTACTGCAATAGTACAGTATGTACTACAGATAATGTTCTGCAGTTATGATTTAATACTGCATCTTTATGTTTGTTTACATTTCTCTCATCTGCAAAGGGAGCCATGTACAATCTGTGTTTACGTGCATATGTTTTGACACATTTTAACTTTTTACAATAGATCTGTGTATACTTTATGGTAGTAAATGCTAAAATAAACTAGCATCCACATATATTTATGCATTCATAACATACCTAACTTTTTCTTAATTATTTTGATATTTCCAGACTATGTGGTTCATTGTAGAATTTTTTTAAATTGTCACAAATCTCCAAAAAATTTATGGAAAAAAAATTTGTAAAAGTGGATCCACACAATTAAAACTCACGTTGTTCAAGGGCCAACTAGATTTAATTTCAGTATATTCTGAATGGTATAGTCTAATCATATCATTCCTTCTTTATTAATTTAAATAAATCTATACAAACAGAACTTTCCCCTTATTAGCTATTCAGTTACTCTGAGATACTTTTGTATAAGAAGGTAGGATAAATGCCTCATTCTTTCTATTTACCTATTTTTAAACCAATCAGTTTGTTTACTAGTATCACCCAAAGACAAGTGATTTATTTTTAGTGTCATTATTAACTGATGGATTTAAAAATATTTGATGTGTTTCATTCCATTGTAGTAGCTATTTTATTGATGCTCAAATTGTCCCACCTTTTGCCAATTGAAACCTCTTTAAGCGGGTTCTGAGTCCTTTTGACATGACCCTCATAGTTGTTGACAGCATCCTGGTTTTTGGATAGGACAAATTGTTTCAGACCATCTTGTACATGTCCTGCCCTAGATCTGAAATCAGCTATCTCTTCAAAGAATCCAATTTATTTTCCTAGCTCATAGTATTTAGAGGCCACAATCTAAGCAGTAAGTATCTGAGTTGCTATTGGATTGTTCATTGTTTCTAGGTCTTTTCAGCAGACAGGACTAGGAAACACTTTTTTTCGCCAGAGAAATTATATTACTAATTATATGATATTTCCAATTTAAGTTCAGGACTATAAAGTTGCACTTAACCTCGCTGATGTTATATCTGCATCTTCTTTTCCCCTGCCTACAATCCTGGCTCTCAGTGGAACGACATAATCACTCATTTGCTTTATCCCACAATACACAATATCCCACAAGACCACACACCCAGTGGTCTCAGAAAAACAGTATCAACACAATCACCAACAGTATAACTATTGAAAAGAGTTTTCTGTAATTCTTTTTGTTTTTAGTATGTATATTCTACTAGAGATGTACAAATTTCTGTTAACCTATGATGCATATTACTCTCAATATGATATCATTTCCATTTCTCTCTCTCTCTCTCTCTCTCCCCCCCCTCCTCCTTTTTTAGAGATGGGATCTCACCCAGGCTGGAGTGCAATAGTACATTCATAGCTCACTACAACCTGAAACTCCTGTGCTCAAGCAATCTTCCCACCTCAGCCTCCCGAGTAGCTAGGACTACAGGCTGGCGCCATCGTGCCCAGCTAATTTTTGAAAATTTTTATTTTTAGAGATGAGGTCTCACTATGCTGCTTAGGCTGATCTTGAATTCCTGGGCTCAAGCAGTCCTCCCACCTCGGCTGCCCAAAGTGCTGAGATTATAGGCAGGAGCCACTGCACCTGGCCATTTTTCTTATTTTTTTTTTAAACCTCCACTATTGATTTCTAAAATGTTTAAGTGCTTATTTTCTAATTTTTCTTTATAGTGTGGGAAAGAGATTATGAGTAGGAGTCATTATATGGTTTATGAATTACCATGGAGTGTCATAGTTAGATCCTCAGGATACCATTGCCTGTTCTTTCTTCTTAGACCTGACTCAATTTCACAATTTCATTCACTCATTCATTTAAGAAACCCAAGTAAATGCTATGAAGCTATTAGAAAAGAGGCTTAAGGAGAGAATTTAACATATATTGGTTGTCTACTATGTGTAAAATTATGTATCTTAAAATTATGTTACTTATCTCATAATTTCATAAGAACATTTTGAAGTATAAATTATTATTATGTAACCAATTTTCAGATGAGACAGTTGGGACTCAGGGAGTTTCCTTTGCCCAAAGTCACAAAGATATTAAGTAGACAAGCTAGAATTAACATATACAGTCTGTTTTACTCCAATGTCATATATAAGATGCAGTCCCCGTCCTTAAGGAGTTAATGGAGGGTTGAGACCCAGGAAGAACAGAGTCCAATAGGAGTTCAGGCCAAAAGAAAGGCATCACAAAGAGGTGGCATCACAAAGAGGTGGCATTTCACCTGATTTTCAGGAAACGATAAAATGTGCTGGATGTAGAGGGAGTGCATTCCATGTCAAAAATTGGAGATGAGCAACATTCGGTAGGTAAGAAAGTGTAAGGGGTACTTAAAACGATAAGCAGTCTGGTTGGACCAAAGTTTAGGTTAATATAGGGAAATAGAGAGAGAACTAAATGGGTTGCCTGGAACCTCAGTTGGGATCGGAAGGTCATTCTGAGGATTCAGGACAGCTAGAAACTTTTGAAGGTTTGAGCAGGAGTGAAATATGATAGGGCACAATCCTAGCCACCGGGCAGGCTCCAGCTAACCCAGATCCTTCTCCTTGGAGGGACTCCAGACAAAACCCACCTTCATAGTTCCACAAGTCTTGCTGATTGACTGCATGTCTTCTAGCAATTTCCTGGAAAAGTTGCATTTTCTTTGATGTTTTGCTTCTGGAAGTTTTGCCAAATTAAGGCTTTCAGCTGGAGAGAGATGTAGTCGTCCCACAAAGCATTGCATTGCGATTGGCAGTGGTTTTCTGAAGTCTCAGAAATAAAGTCTGACTCTAATTAGACATACTTAATCTGCTCAGTGAACCTTAGAGTCAAATAAGTCTTAGAGCAGTGTGACATTTCACTGATTTCTTATAAGAGCTTTGCTGAAAAATATACTTATCAATCTAATCAATAATTATAAGATTATAGAAATCACAGGAAAAAAATCACGATTAAAAGATTTTGGTAAAATTAAGTTCAAATTGCATAGGACTTTTTCTATACTATACCTTTTACTATAAAAATGGGTTATATCTAAACGTTATGCAATAAACTGCCTAGTTTGGATAATTTCATTAGCTTAAACTCTTCCTTTGCTCAGTATTAAAATTCAGAAGTGACCATCTAACCTAACATTCTTACATATCCCCCTCATGGGGATTTTTAACACAGTGAATTAAATGTCCCCTTTATTCTATTTTTTATAAGAATGTATGAGATTGCATAATTCGTGGTAACTAAACTTACTTTTAAAATATGACATTTGCTGTCTTAATTCTTTCCAGTTCATCATCTGTAAATCAAATACGGTTGAGCTCTGTAAAATCTATTAGTTATGCATCTTTTGAGACCTGAGTGATCTGTTGCCTATCATAGGACTAGATATGAAGTGTGTCCTCAGTATTCTTAGTATCCACCTTTCCTGCCTTCTTTCCTTCCTTCCTTCCTTCCTTCCTTCCTTCCTTTCTTCCTTCCTTCCTTCTACACATGTATTTTTTGTAATACCTTGAATAGTTTACTGTCATGTAAGTGAATAGTATCTTATGTAGTATCTACATAAGAAACATGGCATGGACTTCACCAATACTCAAAACTATCCCATTTTTGGAAGTTTAAACCTAAGAGAAAAATGATTGTTGGATACATCTTTATAAAATCTACATTTTTACAGAAATAGTTCATTGATTATTATAAATATCATGTTTGAAATTTTTTTTAAAATGAAGTTACACACAGATACTGTT
The DNA here is from genome assembly GCF_047675955.1 of Chlorocebus sabaeus. NCBI lineage: Eukaryota > Metazoa > Chordata > Mammalia > Primates > Cercopithecidae > Chlorocebus > Chlorocebus sabaeus. The sequence goes on from NC_132911.1 coordinate 100,872,845, forward strand.
TAATACCTTTAGCACTAAACTGCAAAGTGCAATGCAGAAATGAAGCCATTGTTTATTTAGATGAGTCAGTGATTCCAGACTCACTACTCCTCATACAAGATTTTATCTGAGGTGAAACCCCGTCTCTACTAAAAAAATACAAAAAACTAGCTGGGCGAGGTGGTGGGCGCCTGTAGTCCCAGCTACTCGGGAGGCTGAGGCAGGAGAATGGCGTAGACCCGGGAAGCGGAGCTTGCAGTGAGCTGAGATCCGGCCACTGCACCCCAGCCTGGGTGACAGAGCAAGACTCTGTCTCAAAAAAAAAAAAAGATTTTACCTGAGATACCCTGACCATTGTAGTCACTTGGCTTGTGAGCTTCAGTTGCCCCCACAATAGGCTTAAATTTTTCGTTTTGTGCTAGTGTAGACCAAGTAAAAGCCCACATAAACCCAAGATATGTGTTAAGGTTAGAGTTGTGCTTCGCACTCTTGACTGTACTTTAAAATCACCTGGGGAGCTTTTAAAATTGTCTCAGCGCTGGGGCTCCACTCCCAGAGAGTCAGAGTTAATTGGTCTGGCTGCAAGGCCACAACAGCTGCACAAGTGCAGGGGGCACTGCTTACGGACAACCTCGTCATCTCCCTGGCCCTCAACTTCCTGGAGCACAGCTCCACTGTATTCCATGTGAATGGCACCACTGTACTTGTGCAAACTTGGAAGCCCTGGCGATAGTGCCTGAGCACCCATGTTTTCAGAAGGACCCCAGGTGTTCTAATATGGAGCCAGAATTGAGAACCACTGGCATATAATATAACTTAGACATTAGGTGTATGGATTAAGGAGCTGTGTAGAAATAGATTCAAGATGCAGTTCTACTACTTTTTAGCTGTGTGAACTTAGGAAAGTCACTTCACTCCTTGGAACCTCAATTTCTTCCTAAATAAAATAGTGATACTAATATCTATCTCATGAGATTATATAAAAGAAAAAATGAGATGGTCAAAGTGAAATGCTTGGCACAAAGTTAACACTTAATAAGCCACTTTTATTATTTTAGCTATTAAAGCGAGATTTCTATATTAGTCTAGATTCCTCAGTACTAAGTTATAGAGGTCTATCTCAAATGGTCTGAAACAAAAATAGGGAAATTAAGCAAGCCACAGAAGGGTAGAGTTTGATCTGGCCTCAGATTTTGGCATTTGAATGCTATTAGGACACATACCTCTCTCTCTCTCTCTGGAGCTTATTCCAGCTTCTCTTTTCGTGGTACTTTCATTCTCTCAGCCCAACTTCCCCCTTGGGCTAAACCATGACCATGGGCAGCTCAAGACATATCTTTACAGCCTCTTCAGCACAGAACAGGCAAAAAATGCATCCTATCCGACCCGGTTGAAAAAGTTACAGTGACCCAGCCTGGCTCCATCCCTGTGGTCAAGAGCTGTAGTCATTAAAATGGCAGAGAAGGAGAGCTGTGAAGATAAATACAATAACCAGCTTTGTTTCATTGTTGAGACCTGATTCAAAATAAATAAAATACATAAAACCCTTGCCATTCTAGGATCTGTTGGCTGACAAGGAAAAATAGCAGTAAGATCCCAGGAGCAGGAACTTCCCTGAAATTAAAACACCTAGTCTCTCCACTCTCCATGACCTGTGCACAATAATCGCCCCTTAAGGTGAATTTAAGATCACAGAAGTATGCCTTATCCCCTCTGGTCCAGTTTACTTGAGACGCTCAGACTGACAGGCAAATGAGGAGTTGAATCACTTCATACCAAGCTCCCAGCAATCTGCATTATTGAATACCTGAAGTGTTCTGTCCTCCCACTCCCACCCCACAGTATTTCCTTACCCATACTAGTGAGAAAACTAGGCAGAGTTGTTTATTTATGTAAGTGTTATTTATAGGAACACTCTCTACAGCTACTCTAACGTGTATGTTATCCAAGAATAAGGTAGTGAGGTAAAACAACCACAAAAGGCCCAGAAATATCCTTTAACATTTGGATTGTTCTAACCACTTATCTGACACTTGAGATGGAGAGGCAGCAAGTGTCATGAAAGAGGAACAAAATTCATCACTTTACAGCAGTGTGCTTTTGACAAGTTACTTAACTTCTTGGAACTTCAATTTCCTGATCTATAAAATGAAGGCAATAATATTTCAAAGGACTATAGGAAGAATTGAATGTATTTGATAAGTGATAATGTATTTGAATGTCAATTACACTCTGTACAGTTGATATTAAGGAAGTGGTTTTTTAGGGGGGGTTGGATAATTTTATATTTAAAGCATTATTGAAAAAGCTTTGCTATGAACATGTTCTCTTGTATTTGGACCCAGTAGAGAGGATGACTGGGCATGTACTCGACTATCCTAAGAAACATTGCGAAAGAGGCACAAGTACTATTGGCACTCACCAGCCATTGGGTTCTTAGCATACTTACTCTGTGGTTACAAAAAAGAGTGATGGAGCTGCTAGCATATACTATAACCTCCCTGCTACTATACTGGTTCAGTGTCCTGATTTAGGAAAGCAGCCTGATTCATTTCGCTGTAACATGGTACAACACTGCAGAGCATGATGCCAAGAAGAAAAATGTCAAATATTAATAACATTACTAGCTCTTCTATTTCAAAGAATGCCTCTAGGGATTTTGAGGTCTCTTTATAGTTCCTATTCAGCCAAAGTAAATTGATTATAGGTTGGTAAGAGTCGGTGGAGGATTATATGAGTGAAGATAGAAAAGCACCTGGCCAAAGGCACAGAATAGCGCTTGGACTGACTCTCACAGGCAACATCAAGTTCTAGCTTGTCTGTTATGGACTGACTGGATATTCTTCACCGTCAAGGAGCCTCATCCCTAACAGTGATGTTAAGATAGTATGTATCCCAAAATATACATAGGGTATGCATTTTCTGTGACCTGGAAATGGGACAAGTTCCTCTGTAAGCCTCTTTTATTTTATTTTTCTCACACTGCCATGATGTCTCTTTTAGCATTAAAACTCTAGAACCCAAACCCCACATTTTTCCAGAAGTGAAAATAGCTTACTATGTAAACGAGGAACATTTTGAATGAAGGAGCAGTCTACTCATAAACTTTTAGGAGCAAGAGATGAAATAGCACAAAACTGCCTATATCAAATAAACACGAATAAAGTTCAGATGTGGGTTTTAAGTTGTTCAAAAGATTGGTACTTCAACCTACTAAAATACTGGAGACAAACTGATGAGAGTATCTTGGAAGTGAGGGAACATATTTTCTTAATTTTCAACACGTAGTCTTGGAACCAGTTTTATTTCATTTTTTTCTAATATAAATGTGTAAATATCTGATTTATACAGTTTATGTATCCCATGGCAACGTGATCTTTTGCTTCTCTCTTTTATTTTCTTCCTACCCCTCCCCTATCTTTTTTTTGAGGGAATCAGGAAAAAGTGTCCTATTTCTCAACCGTTGAATCTATTTATGAAAATTAGAACTAAACAGTTTAGCATAATTAAGCAGAATGCCACATACATCAAATCTTCATTTTTGTAAGACTTCAATCCTGTCAGTCACTAGAAAGCATGTGTAAAGTGGGAGTTGTTTCCCGTCTTTTGGCATGCCACATCTGTTGACAATTATAGAGGCACATACATTGCCATTCATAGAATGGCATGTGTCTCCCTATGCCTTGGTTCACAGGCCCTCGGGGACATTTAAAAGTGTGTGCTTTTTAACTGCCCTAGAACTAAGGAGTTTAATTTTGCCTGAGAATGTGTTTATGTGCCTTGTAAAGGAGCTAGTCGTTCCCTTTTGCTTTCCTTTATTATGACATGTGTACACTGTGTCTGTGTGTGTCTGTGTCCGTGTGTGTGTATATCTGTGTGTGTGTACGTACACCAAAGAAGATCCGCACCAGGAATTGGGCATAAAGGCTTTCTGTTACCCATCTATAAACCTTTCTTGTAAGTTGCTGCTTTTATTTTTTATTTATTCTTTTGTTAATAGTATATTTCTTGGCTTCTGCTGGATCTTTTTTTTTCTGTTTCTAAACACTATTTAGTTCTGATTTCATATCCTCATGTTCTTCAGTCAAGATTGGGGTCAGCCTTCTTTATATGATATATGTAATTGTTATAATAAAAGTCACTGGGGCCAGATGTGCTGGCCCACACCTGTAATACCAGCAATTTGAGAGGCTCATGTGGGAAGACTGCCTGAGCCTAGGAGTTCAAGACCAGCCTGGGCAACATAGCAAGACCCTGTCTCTACATAAAATTTAAAAATTAGCGAGGTGCAGTGGTGCACTCCTGTAGTTCTACCTGCTTGAGAGGCTGAGGGAGGAGGATTACTTGAGCCCAGGAGGTGGAGGCTACAGTGAGCCATGATCATGCCACTGCACTCCAGCCTGGGTGAAAAAGTGAAACCCTGGCTCTAAAACAAAAGCAAAAGCAAAAACAAGTCCCCAGACCCTCTCTGGAGCTCTGCCCTCTTTCTTTTGGATCTCTTCCGGACCCATAAGCAAGCCATATTCTCCAGGAAGTATCTAGTACCTAGAAAACGGAAGCTGAGTCTACACGTCATCTATCCAGGAGCTTCACCTCGCTCATCTTAACACCTCAGATATTTGGCAATATCCAGAATATTGGCCGTTTTTCCTAGTTTCATCCAAATATTTAATATTGGGTATACATAACCATAGTAACATTAATTTTTTTCATTTAAAAGAGAGATACTGCCTTCGGACATTGTGAGCATCTCTTGTGAATACTATGAATAGTTAAATAAATTCTAGTATAGAAGCCACCTAGAGGAGTTGTTTAACGATTGAAAGAAGAATTAGGTGAAACAGAAGTTGAGACTGAGGCTAAAGCCAATTGTGGTTTCATCCATGGTGGTTAATGGTGTTTCTTAATCCTTAAATATCAAATGTGTTATAATGCTTAATTATCCTTAATACGTAAAGGAAGTGACCTACAAATTCTTTACTGTTTATTGAAAAGTAGCATATTTGGAGGCTTTGACAATTCTACAGAAGAGAGGAAGCTGTTAAATTCTAGGCTACCGTGTCCTTCAAATGGGAAAAGCAAAATGCCTGAGCATGTCTCTTCTCCAGCATTAAATTTTGCATCAGTTTCCTATTAAACTCAAGGATATGTGAAGGGAGCAATTTTAATTGCTTGGCACTTAAAAAGCCTCCTCCACTGTTCAATGAGTTAGAAATATTTTGAAAATTTGATTGCATTTAGAGCCACACAAATTTACCTGTAATAAAATTTTTGCTGCACGCTTAAATAATGTCTTCTAGAAATGAACATTTAAATGAACTATGGAATGCTCAGAGGGGAAAGGGAAGCTAATACTTATTGAAGACCTACAATGTGTCAAATACAGTACATTCACTATTTTATTTGCTCTTGTTAACATTCATATGAATGGATATTACTGTTTCTGTTTTATGAATAATAATTGGGGCTAAAACCAGCTGAGGGGGTTACCTAAATGGTATGAGGTGCAGGGCAGATCTGAAATCTGCTGTTTGATTGCAGAGTCTGTTTTCCTTCTCTGTTGTCTTTACATTCTCAGGATGATGTTGAAAACAGCAAAGAGTGCCAGCTTATTAGCTCATATAGGCTTTACAGTCAGTGCAGCCTGATTCACCAAAGCTACGCACCCAGCCTCACACACAGAAAACCACTTGGGGGCTGACTTATCTGGATTTGTGTCTAAATTATCTCATATATGAAATAATACTAGATCTCCTCTTCAGTTTCTGCTTTGTAGTTAGCTTAAAATATCTCAAAACTCACATTGTCCCAGAGGAATACCAAGAATGTCATCTTATGTTAATTAAGTATGTACTGTGCTGTCTCATCTTAATTAAATTTATGGTACCTAAATCAAGAATCCTTCAGATTGGCTTTTGAAGTGTGCTCTATCTCTGCCATGGGAAGAGCCAATTTTGAGGTTTTCACACACAAAAGAAAAGAAAGCCACCTCCAGGTACCCTTTAGAGTCCTTTCAGCTGATCCCCAAACAGAGGAATCCAGTTTCAATGGAAGTTTTTAATAAACCTCATTATTTGACAATTAGTCAAGTGTCTGGCATTCCTTCTTTCTTTAGTTTTCCACTTGTGCTTATGCTTTCAGGCTCCTTTGATGTTGTTCGCCCCTCCAGTGGTGGTAAATGACCATGATAGCTAATAGGCTGGCTTCCACAGGTGCCTGCTAACAACCGCCTCATAAATATTCAACAGGAGCATTCTGTGCAAAAGGCTGGGGAATTAGGTGACCTGCCAAATCTTTCCACATCTAATATCTATGATAATGGATACAAATTACGTGGGACAGAAGGAATGGCCTTGCACTGTGAAAAACCGAAGGGGAATCAATACAGCCTGTGGCTCCCAGCTCAGGCAGGCAGCCTCGCCCAGTATACCTCTCCCAGGTGCCGACCTGGGGGGTCAACCTGGGGGGTCAAGGGCTATCCCCTTTGCCTAATGAGCAGTTCTTCCAAAAGTCATCACCACCACAGAGTGGTGGGCTCTTATCTGTATTTTAATTTTTTGTTATAATGGTAATTAGCATTACATCTTGAATAGTAAATTAAGAAACCCAAAACAGAATTTTCAATTTAAAAAGCTTTTCCATTAGGAATCCAGTTGCATTAATTTTGTGGATGGAAGGTAAGCTAAATTAGCCAAGTTTGTGCATTCATTACCTTGTTCTAATCCTCAGCATCACAAATGCAAAAGGCTGTCATTAGATTTGAGAACTGACAAGAACTGGGATTTCGCAATATGAATGTTGAAAGATTAATTTGAAAAGATCTCACTAAAAAACACAAAAGGTTATTGCTAACACGGAATATTTTATAATCAGTCTGTACCTAGTTTTAAAATGCCTACTTACAGTTATCTGGTTTAAAAAGAAATGATACATTTAGAGTACTTGTTCAAATTGGAATATTTCTAGGTATCTTGTTTTGATGATAGAGAAGTGTAGATATTCAATGTTATATGATAATATTGGAAATGCTTTTTTATCAAAAGATATTTGACTTTCAATTATTATATCCAAAGAGAAGTTAAAAATAAAGAGAAACAAGAAAGAGAATGGGCTTTTTCACCCTTTTACTTCATAGTATGATGTCAAAAAAGAAAGGACTTGTTTTGAATATTTCACCCTTTGTGTTTGCCCTGAAAATACTAATGGTGAAATAGAAATGGTAGTGATGAAAGCAGTGTCGTAAATTTCATGAAAGTATCGTTAATTTTCACCAAACTAGTTGCCAAGCTGGTAGTGGGTAAAAATGTAAATGTTCATCTTTGATCAATGGAATTTTAATGTTGTGAATAGCTGTGTGGCTTGATGTATACATCTGTAGCACATTTTAAACATCTGTGTTCAAGATGACCATTTGGGAAAAGATTCATTGACTTCACTTAGTTCATGTTGTTTGCTTCTACACACTACATTCAAGTCCTAAATGAGACTTTTCTAAAAAGAAATTTTACACAAATTGCTTAGTTTATTACAGACTGCATAACCTAAAATGGCTTTTTAAAAACCAGCATGGGTGATTTCACCATGAGTTTTCAAAGGTTATACAATTGTTGAAGAATGAAAATGTATCTGTTTCTACAGTGAACATGAGAATAATTGACATTTAAATGCTGCAGTAGCCGAGGCTAATGTTTCTCTTAGAAGCTCTGTTACCAAAGGACCCTCACTCTCTCTGTTCTCTTTATTAGTTTCTAGGAGATTTTTGTACTTAGAACCTATAGCCTGGCTTTTAAGAAATGCTACTTTAAGGTCATAGACTGGAGTGTTGCATTATTTTCCATCAAACTTGATTAATTTTAACCATAGGTAGCTCAAAAGAACAGCTCAGTTAAAACTACCATATACAGTAAGAAAAGAAATAGATTGCCTGTAGCTTAGCTCTAAAATAGGAAGTTCAGTCTATACTCAAAATAACTTTTACAGGTGTCCCTTCTATTTTTAAGACAATTATAGGCTGGGCATGGTGGCTCACACCTGTAATCCCAGCACTTCGGAAGGCCGAGGTGGGTGGATCACCTGAGGTCACGAGTTCGAGACGAACCTGACCAACATGGAGAAACCCCGTCTCTACCAAAAATACAAAATTAGCCAGGCGTGGTAGCACATGCCTGTAATGTCAGCTACTTGGGAGGCTGAGGCAGGAGAATCACTTGAACGTGGGAGGCGGAGGTTGTGGTGAGCCTAGATCGTGCCATTGCACTCCAGCCTGGGCAACAAGAGCAAAACTCCATCTCAAAAAAAAAAAGAAAGAAAGAAAAAGAAAAGAAAATTATAATATTACTATCTCTAAAATGTCTAGGCAGCCATTGTTATTAAGAAAGCTGCATTGCCTCTATTTACCTTACAATGTGTTTGCATCTTTCCTAAAAGCACAGGCCCAGAAGCATTTCTAATGATCCAGGGGGTAGTCCATAGTCTCCCCTTCGAGACCAGAGCTACAGCTGCAGATTTTACTAACATCAGAATAGTCTGCTAGTTCTTCTTCATTTGCTATTAGAACAGGAATCCCTCCATGGGCTTAAAAGCAGCAGCTTTGTTACAAGAGGATCTTTTTTAAAAACTTACTCTTGAGATCCCTTTCTGCTGGAGATATGTTTATTTTGCAGTCAATACAAACTTACAAGACCCCTTCTGAAAATTTTGCTTGGTAACTCATAATTTAAACATTTGTCATTTTTTTCCTTTTTAAGGAAATTTACCCTTTTACCCTTACCAATGGTAAAGGAAAAATTTACCAGTTTTTCCTTTTTACCCTTTATGTGTATTGAACTCAACCTAGGATGGGGTAGGGAGTGCTGATCCTTTCTTTAATGTTCAGTGGCCTTTTGGAAACACTTACCCCTGGACCGGTAGTACTCAATGTGGTTAAGAATCTCCTGTACAGCTTATTACAAGTGCAAAGACTCCTGAGCCCAGTACCCCAAAATACTAATGTAGTAAGTGTGGGGTGAGACTCAGAATCTTTGTTTTTCTTAAGTTCCCCTGCTGGCTAACACGAAGGGCATCTGGGAACCATCCTTTGAGGAGCAAGATGGTCTCTGAGTCCTTGTTTATCTGTTTACACAGAAACTACCTATTGTAACCACCTAAGAATTATGTTATCTAGGCAGTGTTTTCCCAGGTTTACTAATGTTAACAGTTGCAGAAGCAAAAGGATAACACTGAGGTCACTTCACACGAATGGATGTTTGATGGATTCTGAGAGGTCTCTGGAGTAGGAAGACCTGGGTGCGTTCCAAGGCCCTGATGCTGATGCTCTGGCATTGTGCAACTTATATGACTCAGTTTTCTAGTGTGTGAGTGGAGATAATCATCTTTGCTTCCTACCCACATAATTCCAATGCTCTGACAAATGTCGAGGCACTACTTGTAAAAATAATCTAATTTCTACATGATGGTGTAGTTATGTAAGTAAAAGTTTTCCAGAACAAAACACCAATTGAAAACCTAGCATTTTTTACTGTTTTATAATTTCCCCCCATTTTAGATGATTTGTAAAACTACTTCCTCAGAGACTTTCCCCATAACTTTCTACTTTACCTTCATCCTATCCTAATTCATTTCTGTAAAGACGTTGAGATACCGGATTACATGTCATGTTTCTAAACCACTCTTTAACTGGTGTCCTTGGAAACCCCATATTTCCCACACTCCAAACCTAGGAGATCAACCATATTTGACTTGCTGAAAATAATAACCAGTCTGGGATATGGCATGGGAAAAAAATCAGGTTAAACCACAAAACTCTTCCCAATAATGAGTCAGTGTGTGAGTGCCTCTGTGTAAGACCTCATTGAAGTGCAGCAGGAGCGGAGTGGGGGACAGTTCTCAAGTGGTTCTTTGGAATTAGCATTTTTGCAAGGAAGCTTTCTTACCCACACCCACTAGAGAAACCGCTCTCATTGTTTTACCTACCTCATCCTCTGCAAACATTATGATGCAACTTCACATCAGGACAGGATGCTGCAAGAGTCCATGCCCCTTTAACTTCTGCTTTGTCTAAAACCAAGAACACATCTATGGCTGAACAAGTTGGGTTTATCATTTTTGCAGTGGGGGAGAACTCATGTCGTGGGGACCATGATGCATCTCAGTAAAAGGGTGTTAGAAAGGGCTTGGATGAGGAGTGAGATTTGGTGTAGAGGAGGGTTTGGTAAGAGTCCAAGAAAGTGGAGTTTGCTCTAGATTGGGCACTATTGGGAAGTGGGGACAATCCTATGACTGTGTATCTTAATAAACTGTGTCTGTAGGGTGAGAAGACCAGAAGGAGACTAAAGCTTTAATTAGTAAAGATGCAGTCATCACTTATATTTCTCAGAAAAGGGGATGTCTGGTATTTTGTGGTTTGCCAGTGACTTTGTTTTTTCTGGGCTTCACTGAAATTATGAACTGGCTAGTTTTGACTTACTTCAGCACAGTCACAGAGTGACCTTGTCTGTTGCTGGTGTTCCATGAGATTAGTTATTTGTTCATGAGGAGACCAGATGGCATGGTTTCTTTAACAGTACTGATACCTACTTGTAAATGTCAGGCCAGTTGCCAGATGTCAGAGGCTGCTTCTTTTTTATATCAGATACCTTTGTAGTATAAAATCAGTTTTAGGGCAGTATGATTTTTCATGGTGAACATTTTAGGTTCTCTTTGTAGGTGCTGGTTTTTAAATTAATCTTTAGTTTTGCCATTGTCCATTTATGATCAGTTGATCTGATCTCAAAATGCATGTCCCTAGCATTTAGGAACTTATACATTGGGAACATTTAGGATTTAGGAAAAATGGGAAGAGTAAAGAAAAGTTTCTCCCATGAAGCAGTGGGTCAGTAGGCAAATTATAAGACCAAAGAGAATGAAATGGTTACCAAAGTGTACTAATGTGAGAGATACAAACATGGTTGGATGGATGGATGGATGGATGAGAGAGAGAGAGAAAGGATGGAAATGTCATGCTCATCTGAACCTCATTCTTATCACCCCAGGGAAACTGCAGTTATCCTGAATGCCTCTGGTACCAGTAACTGACAAAACACATGATTCCTATATTTAGTTATTTGTCTGTTTGTATGTATGTGCATATGTACATAGGCATTGCATCTGTTTGACACATAATACTGAAATTGTAGACTGCTAAAATTATGGTAAAGAGCAGCTAATGTTCCAGTAGGCTTTTCTTGCTTCATAGCTAAGGGGAAAATATAAGGGATGAAAACTCCAGTAGAAAACTGTGTGTAGCATTTAGTTTTAACACCCACTACCTTTGAAATCTGCCAAAAATCCATTGTCAGCTGTGGTTAGCCTCAGAATCATAAGGTTTAAAGGCTATAAAATGTTAATTTTCATATAAACATAGAATGGATTCAGGATTTGAGGTGATGCATTCCTTTTCCAATAGGTACTTCTGCATAACTACCCAGTAGAGAAGGATCCTTTCACAAGAGGTGTGGGAAATTTATACCACAAGGCTACAGTAACCAAAATGGCATGTTACTGGTATAAAAACAGACACATAGGCCAATGGCACAGGTTAGAGAACCCAGAAATAAAGCCACACACCTACAACCATCTGATCTTTGGCAAAGCCAACAATAAAAAACAATGGAGAAAGGACTCCCAATTCAATAAATGCTGCTGGAATAACTGACTAGCCATATGTGGAAGATTGAAACTGGACTCCTTCCTCTCACCATGCATAAAAATCAACCCAAGATTGATTAAAGACTTAAGTGTAAAACCTAAAATTATAAAAATCCTACAAGAAAACCTTGGAAATAACATTCTGGACATTGGCCCTGGCAAAGACTTCATGATAAAGACTCCAAAAGCAATTGCAACAAAAATAAAAATCGACAAGTGGGACCTAATTAAAGAATTTCTACACAGCAAAAGAAACTATCAACAGAGTAAACAGACAACCTACAGAATGGGCGAGAATATTTGCAAACTATGCATCTGACAAAGGTCTAATATCTAGAATCTATAAGGAACTTAAGCAATTCAACAAGCAAAAAACAAACAATCCCATTAAAAAGTGGGCAAAAGACATGAACAGACACTTCTCAAACGAAGACAGACAAGCAGCCAATAAACATATGAAAAAATGCTCAACATCATTAATCATCAGAGAAATGCAAATCAAAACCACAATGAAATACCATCTCATACCAGTCAGAGTGGCTACTATCAAAATGTCAAAAAATAACAGATGCTGGCGAAGAGGAAAAAGAACACTTACACACTGTTGGTGGGAATGTAAATTAATTCAACCACTGTGGAAAGTAATTTTGGAGATTTTTCAAAGAACTTAAAACAGGACCCACCATTTGACCCAGCAAATGCTGTATGTATACTCAGAGGAATGTAAATTGTTCTACCATAAAGACACATGCTTATGTATTTTCATCGCAGCACTATTCACAATAGCAAAAACATGGAATTAACCCACATGCCCTTCAATGGTAGAGTAGATAAAGAAAATACGTTCATTACCTGGATGACAAAATAATTTGTACACCAAACTCCAATGACACACAATTTGCCCATGTAACAAACTTGCACATGTACCCCCTAAACCAAAAATAGAAGTTGGATAGGAAAAAGAAAGAGGTGTGGGAAAAGACCCCATTGTGACACATAAGTGGCATAGATAACAGTGGAGATTCACTCACAGTTGATGCTTATTACCTAGACAAGGAGGACAATGGCCCCTCTTCCTTTCTGTATTCTTTATAAAGGGAGTAGGCCTTGTGAGAGGTTAAACCACCAATCAGGATTTGAAATCTTTAAAGTAATCAATTTACCTGCTATTCATTTGCCTTCTACTTTAAATCTAAAGTTTTGTCACAGTCAATATTTAGAGTCTCTGACATCACTGGGATCAGAATGGAGATACTAGAATCTGTTTTGTGGTATCCTAAATTCACTGAATTAGTATTTATTGTAGGACTCCCATAAGGTGTGAGTCTTTACAAATAAAGGTAAGGAATGTCCTTTATTTGTAAGGGCAAATAAGTTCCTCCTTCTCCTGTCAAGGGGATGCGAAACCTCCTTGCACATTTTTTCTTTTCTTTTTTTCTCTTTGCAGAATGAGTGTTCTGAGAAAGAACAAAACTCTTTTCTGACAACTCTTATAAAATGCTTTTGTGCTTGATTCTCCAACAGCTAAGAATTGGGCACACAATTCTCCATTCATTTCTCAAGTGTCAAGAGAGAATTGAGTTTAAAGGCTCCAATTCCCTTGCAGGTTACACTGTCTATCTGGATGAATTAGTATTCAGCATAGCTTTGGGAAAATCTCAGATGATTTGCAGGTTTGCAAATTGTTCAAACTCATAATGAAATTTCAGGCTGAGGAAATCATTAAACAGTTCATAGTATGAGTTTTTCCCTCTGAGGTCTGGATGTCTTAGATCAATTCACTCCTCTACCTTCATTGCCCCATCCATGCCAGACAGCCCAGGGCTGCTTGAGAAAGTCACACACACCTGTCACCACTGAGGTTATTCTCCTAACCCCATGTCCTTCCCTGCTCAGCAAAGCAGCCCACTCTCCATCCATTTTCATTCTTCATTTTCTGATCCTGTAGGATGTGTTCCTCTTCTTATCCAGGGCTATGTTTAGAATCTGGTCCCCCTCTATGCCCTCAAGCACCTCAAACCGGCAATTATTTATATCCTATTTATATCCTATTGCTTCAATTCTCTCTCTTCTCTAAAGTTTTCCCATCAGAATATAAATATTTCAAGTCTTCTCCATTATTTATATATATTTATACATACACACACACACACACCACACACACACATACAGCTTTACCCAACTTTATGATATCATAGTTGTCTAGTTGTTTTTCTTGTCACCAAATTCTGCATTTTACTTTTCTCACTTACATTACCTTCCTGGACCCTAAAAGCATTCAGGTTTGCTATTTCTGTTTAAAATAACAAAGACCATCAACAAATTTCCAATGAAACTACAGTTGTGGTGGGGATGATGATGATGATGATGATGATGATGATGATGGCTACATTTATTGAATTCTATGTCCTAGGCACTTGCTAAATATTTTTAAATATTTTCCATTATAATCTTATTACTGATCTCATTTAATGGGTAAGGAAACTAACACTGAGAGAGGTAAGTACCATGGCCAATTCCTATAAGTTATGAGTGGTGGAGCCATGGTTTGAGCACATAGAGCAGTATTCCAGAGACCGAAAAATAGAGAAATTATTATCTATGTCCTGATACTAACCTTATTCCTATTACTCTGTGAGATAGAGAGCCTGGAAAGTCAATTCAAAGTATTTGTTACATATCTACTTTATGTTGGATTGAATTAGGTCTTTGAATAAAACATAGCTCTTCTCTGAACTTTATCTCCTACAAAGGGAAATAAGATGTGAACATCCCTAAATAGCTAGGCAAAATATTATAAATGCTAAAATGTACAACTTCTATAAAAATGGAAAGAGAGAAAGTTTAAACTGGTTAAGGAAAACTCAGGAAAGTCATCTTGGAGGAGGCGGCATTTGATATGTACCTGAACAGTTGAGTACCAATGTGTGAAGATGGCAGAGGGATTGAAGAGTACATGAGATTTGAAGGGTACTTGTAAGGAATGGAACAACCACCTCTTATTACTCTGCTTTATGGCAAAAGAGTAAGTCGAAGGCAAGAGGCCTTGATAGAGCTTTCTCCCTACAGAGAGGGGAAGAGTATACTCCCTCATGACTCAGAATCTCTTGGTTGCTGCCATGCAGGCATCTATGAAATCACAAAAGTGAGGCCCAGGAAACTTTAAACTAACATATGCTTCCCTCCCAGAATTCAGTCTATTTCCATATTAGTCAGTGCCTTCTGTCCATACCCATTTCTGTGTGCAATGTGTTGAGTCTTTTGAGTGGTAGCTTAACAGCCCGGGAGAGAACTGAGGTATACTGAGGCTTCATATATGAACACAGTATGGTTCTATTCTTGAAAAGGTTGCCAGTGTCCTTTTCCAAAACTATGGAGTTGTGCTGCTCCTGTCTAGAAAGCATCTCAGTGAACTTGACCTTGACCCCTCTGCTGTATGAACTTCTAGAAGATTGCAGATACTTTTATTCCATGAGTCTATTCCCCCTTTTTTGTTCAGTCAAGTGGGTAACTATTTTGTGGATATATTTTCTTAGGGCAAATTCCTAATGACAATAGACAACATGAAGTTGGTAGTGGCCAACTCTGTGACATTGCTACTTGATAAATACATCAATCTTAGGCTCTCTTCTTTTTGTTTATGAGTACACAAAAACCATTTTGAAATGCCTGACTTGCTAGTTTTTGATGCCTTCTATATGGAATACGCTTAATAAATTACATTTGTGATTTAGTATATGTGATTCAGTATATACATATGCAAATATGTATGTGATTGTAACCCCCATTTTTTAGTCCCACTCTCTGTCAAGAATAAGAAGCTTAAAGGCCCCTACAACTAACACAAAATTCAATAGCCTGTATAGTGTAAGGAATGCTAGCAGCTACAACAAGCAATCCCATCTCAGTGGCTTAACAAAACAAACATTTAGTTCTTGCTCATTTTATAGGCCTGTGGGGAACAGTTTGTGGGAGGGGTTTGGGGAGGAATATTGTGTGCCGCCCAGGTATTTAGGTATCCAGACTTCTATCTACTGACATGGCTGTGCTCAAGGTCTCAGAGCCTTGAAGTTCTCCAATGGAACCTCTGCAACTGGTTGGCCAGACAAGCAGAGTGAGAGAGAGAGAGAGAAACAGAGAAAACATGGAAGTATACAAGAGAGGTTTCTGGAAGTACCACACAAGACTTCTGTCCAAATTCCATTGGCTAGAACAAGTTACGTGTTATGTGGCCCTAACTAAGTGCAAGGGGAGCCAGGAAATATTGCTTTCCTATGCATCCAGGAGAAAAATAAATGATTTGTTGAATATACAGCATTGTCTGTATCACAGCCTTTATCCCCTTCATTATTCCACTTATTTCTAGTATTTTGAAGGTTTCAAGGTCTCCCCCTACCCTCACATGTCAAGAGGGCCTCCTAGTAGATTGATGGAGAGAGTTGGGGATACATAAATAATGTGGTCTTCCCAACTTTACACTACCCTCTTTTTCCTGGATCATGGCTTTCTGCAGCTGCTTCTCATTTAGTTCAGTTCAAAAACATTGATTGAAGTCCTACCATGAACCAAGCACTGTTGTAGGATCTGGGGAATCAATGATGCACAAGACTGTCTCTGCCCTCAAGATGCTGGGTCTAGTGGGGTCCTCTCCTACTGTGGCATGTTCTTTCATTGACTCCTAAAGGCTTTCTCCAGTGCTTTTCTCCCTCCCAAATTTCTCCCAGGTTCTTCAGAGAGAGGTCATATTCCCCTTTCCACACCAACTCCAGATAGCAACTCTCAGCAGAAGCCCTGCTGGTCCTTACAGGAATACTGTGTTTCCAAAAACCTTCTTTGAACACCCTAGAATTAATTTTAAGGGATAAGTCTAGAAAACATAACCCAGGGCCGTATTCCTGCTTATTATTAAGGTCCTCTTTAGATTATGTCCTCAGGCATGGCACAAAGTCACTGATGTTCTGTGGTGCAAGGTGAACTCTCATCCTCTCCGAGTGGATTGGTTGTCTTAAGGGTCACAATGTAGGTCATCATACACCTCTGGAGAAAGTCTGTTCTCCAGCAATGAGAAAAATTAGTAGTAGGATCAAATTCCCCTTCACAGGGGAATTTATTCAATTGGGTCCTGGAAACTGCCATTGGTATCCCATGATTCTCCAAGAGAGACATGCAAATGGAATTCTATAATAACCTGACATTGTATGTGTGTGTGTTCACACACACACACACCCCACACACATATATACACAGACATGTGTATAAAATTAAATTTAGAAAGCCATTTTGTGGAAGAGACTGATTTAGGCCTGTAAAATAAAAGTTTAATTTAACAGAGCAACCCGGTATTTTTTAAACCAAGTTTTTAAAGCATTCAATATGCTAAATTTTCCAAGATGAATTTTCTGGAAGAAGTCCCAAACTCCTTTCTCTCTTTTTTTGAAGCGGAGGGTGCATGAAGTCTCACTCTGTCACCCACCACCCAGGCTGGAGTGCAGTGGCGCGATCTCAGCTCACTGCAACCTCCGCCTCCCAGGTTCAAGGGATTCTCCTGCCTCAGGCTCCTGAGTAGCTGGAACTGCAGGTGCACACCACCAAACCTGGCTAATTTTTGTATTTTTAGTAGAAACGGGGTTTCACCATGTTGGCCAGGCTGGTCTCGAACTCCTAACTTCAGGTGATCCATCCACCTTGGCCTCCCAAAATGCTGAGATTACAGGCATGATGTAATCACGGCCCCAAAACTCCCTTTCTGATCACATCCTATCAGGCTTAGAAGGGGCAGGTATTTTCTTTTGTGGGTTCAACTCCACCTTTGTTTATTTTGATTATAGTAAAAATTGTTAAAATACGTTTTTGTTTTGTTTTGTTTTTTGTTTTGTTTTTTTTCTGACTACGTGATTTCTCCTAATGCTAAATTCTCACCATGCTCGGAATGTTGTAGAGCAAAGCAGCTCTAGTTATGCTCAAGAAAAGGATCAAAGAAGGGAAAATATATTGATGAGCACAATAATTCAAAACTTCTGAAAATGCTGTTCCTAAGTGTGCTGGGACTTTCTGGGCATGTCTCTGAGAAATGGATATTTTGGATCTTGCTTTCAGCATACACAGGAAACCAATCTCCAGGCAGTTCTTCCGTGTAACTTCTTTATATATATAATTTCCTCTTAAAGAATTCCTAACGTACCTTCCTCAACAGTAACACAGATTTTTCTAGAGTTAGAAAATTATGAGAAAATAGAGTAAACAGCTATCTCAAGTGTGTTTACTTGTCTAGTCCCCTGACATTAACTAGCTATGCACCTCTAATACCAAGGCAACCACGTTATTGATTTAATGATAAGCTGTAGAGCCCTGAAATCACATTGTTTCTTCATAGACACAGAGAAAGCAGAAGCATAGCTACTGTTGTCAAGGAGGTTAAAATCTAGATGCAAACACTAAAAGTGGGAACCCCAACTGGAAATAAATTTCCATGAGAGGCAGCCTTATTCACTGCTGAATTTCTAGTGCCTTGAGTAGTATCTGGAATATGATACAGTTCTCCAGAATTATTTGTTAAATGAATGGAGGTCCAACAGCACAGAGCAATATACCAAGTATTAAAACCATAAGCATGGCAGGAGTTCACTGAGAAAGGGAAGACTTTATGAAGACAGTGGAGTTGAGCAGAGCCATGGAACTATAGACTTCCAATAGGTGGAGGAGAGAGGAGTGGGCAAACCAGACAAAGAGGGATGAGAGAAGTAACAGAGGAGGTTATGAACATGTTGCAGTGGGAAATTGGGCTTGGCTCTGGTCAGAGGAATCATGCAGTGGATTAATAGAATCCAGGCAGGTCAGGGATAGGGGTAAGGACTTAGATATCCATCTGGGTGTGTGTCCTAGCTTCATCATTTATTCAATAGCTGAATAAATCATCTCTTTTAGTCTCATTTAATATCTAAATTTGAGAATAATACATAGAACATATATTTTTTTAATTCAAGAAGAAATTATAGGTTAAAATGGTAAACTTGAAGAACTTTTTTAAAAATGGTATTATCATTGTTATTATTTATGTCAACAGTGTTCTGGTTGGCCTTTTGAGTGTGGTGTTCTTCGTGGGAAAATAGCTGATATAACGGCCCCCACATGTATGCCTGGGAAGAAATAGGTTAAAAATGAAATCTAGTGATTGATTGTTTATTGGATAATTTCAAAATGGTACTAGTGAAAAAATTATTTTAGTATTCCTAAGTATTAGAAATGATTTTACAGTTAAATTTGTATGATTAATTTAAATTATTATATATTATATACAGTCATTTCACAAAATTGTTATGTGGGAAGTAAAGATCTATTCAGTCACTGAGTTAGCAAAGGCACTTGATTAGAATAATATTCAACCACGTTTGTATTGTCAGGAAATGTTAGAGAAAGCTTTATTGTTGTTAATGACTCTTGGTATATATCCTACTCATCCTTAAAGAACTTGACAAACATTGATTTAAACCTCTTTTCAAATATATTCCAAAACTAAAGTCATTGTTTCTGAGCATGCCATGAAAGATAAAGTAACATTTGCTGGTTCTCACATTAAAAAAAAAAAAAAAAACTGTTGAAGAAGCAGAAGTGGAAACTACATATTCATAGAGTAATGATAGTTTGGGAGATGATGGTGTTGGCTTAAAACAAATTGGGTAGTATATTCTGCCCACAATTGATCAAATTATGGTCAATTGTACAGACAGATTCAGCAAATATATAGTACTTCTACAGTACTATATATATATCTATAGAGAAGATATACTATATATGTAGAAGATATACTATCTCTCTCTCCCTCTGTCTCTTTCCTGATAGCTTTCCTACTCTGAGTTTAAAGCAGACATCACTAATCAATCACACATTCTTTCCAACTGAGTCTTTTTTTTTCTTTCTTTCTTTCTTTTTTTTTTTTTTTTTTTTTTTTTTTTTTTTTTTTTTTTTGCCTTTTGACCAGGAAAAGGAATCCAACTGAGTTTTGATTTGGCCATTATGTCTCTTTGAGATATAGGGCTGTAAGTAGCCAATACCAATAGATCAGAGTTGGCATAGGCAAAATGGAACCTACTTACTATCCTAGAATCAAGGATGGTTCTACGAAAGTTTCAAAGAGCCTCCCTTATCATTAATGGCTGCAAATATATAAGTGCATATAATTAACAATACAAAAATGCAGGACTTAAATGACAATAATGTCTCAGTCTCCCTTCCCACGTGTTGCTTTCTTCATTCATTTGGCCCTTCATTTTTATTCTTTAGATTGGTGGCGCTCTCTCTCTCTCTCTCTATCTCTCTCTCTATCTCTCTCTCTCTCTCTATCTCTCTCTATCTCTCTCTCTTTCTCTCTCTCCTGATAGCTCACCTTATGTTAAGTGCTAAAGAGAAAATATATAAGACCTGCCTGCTGCTCTGAAAGAGCATGCAATATGGTACAGTTAGGGAGATAAGATCTAGCTGTGAGAACCAGTCAAATCCTGCTTCTTTTTAAAATGAATGTGATTACTTAGTTTTTTGTTTGTTTTGGAAATAAAAATGCACTCAAACTGAAAAAAAAGAAAACAGATGTATTTCTTCCTGGGTTTGCAAAGCCACTTCTGATTTCAAAGAAAGCTGCTCAGTAATTTCTTATGGGCTCAATTCTGAAAGAAGCTCTTAGAAACCAAAGTATCTAATTACTAAGTCACCCCCATCCAATCATCACTACTGTTTGGGTTACACTGCCCTTTTCCAGAAGTAGAGAGAGGAATAGGGGAGAGGATCTGTGATGGGAAAAGAGTGAGCATCAGAGTGATTGTATATGTTGCTGTTTCTCGCTATTCAACAGGCAATTGAAGGCGGCTGATTTGCAACATTGGCAATAGTGCCTTTTCACTTAGCTTCTTTTACTCATGGTTTCAAGGATTCAGATGTAATGTTTTGATTAGCAACATGGTCCAAAAGGCCTGAGTCTGGGTATTAGCTGTGTGATTTCAGCCAAGTTCTTAACCTACCTACATGTCAGTAAAATGACATTACTGACATTTCTCATCTGTAAAATGAAGAGATTAAAAACAGTGTCACTGCAGGAATTATGGTGCACTAAAGCACCCAGCACTATGCCCAGACTTTGCATAGGTGGGCTGAAAAAATATTGTCTAGTATTATCACTGGTGATGCTTAGTTGACTATTAGTTTCCTTTTGCCACTGTAAGAAATCACCACAAAGTTGATGACTTAAAACAACAACAACAAAAAAAAATGTGTCTTTTTTAAGTTCTAGAGGTCAAAAGTCAGAAATCTGCTTCACTGGGCTGAAGTTAAGGTGTTAGTAGAGATGATTCCTTATGGAGTGTCTTAGGGGAGAATCTATTTCCTTGCCTTCTAGCGCCTTGTGGCCCCTTCTTCCATCTTCAAAGTGTATCACTCCAATCATCTCTGCTTCCATCATTGCATTGTCTTCTTCTCCAGCTACCTCCTAGGTTCCTTTTGGAAGGACCATTATGATTACATTGGACCCACCCAGATAACTCCGGATAATCACCCATCTTAAAATCCTTAATTTAAGCACACCTGCAAAGTTCCTTTTTGCCATATGAGGAAAAGCTAACACTCATGGGCCCTAGGAATTAGGATGTGGCCGGCCATCTTTGGGGAACATTATTCAGCTTACCACGTTGACTAATCAGATGATTCAACATCATTGAGACAATCTGCTTCACAGTGCTATAACACAGAGTGGTGACTGTGAACCTTGAGGCCATGAGGGTTTCAGATGCTAATCCAACAAATCACTTTAGAAAACTAGCATTTTTTAAACTCTAGGGTTATTTCTGTAACACCCATCTTTCCTTCCACTCCTATCTTATCTCTACTTGCTCGGGAAGAAAGATGAAATTTGATAAATCAGAATAAAAGAGCATAATCCTAAAACTCAGATAGACCTGAGTTCATATTCCAACTCTGCAACCTGATGGCTGGCTGGGTTACCGTGGGAAAATTACATGATTCTATTGGGTGCATTCCTCAAAAGCATTCCCTGAGACAAAGATTTGAGGCAGGAGTTTATCTGAAAGATGACCCAAGGAAAGATGGATGGAAAGTGAGGAAATGAGTCAGAGAATGGAAAGAAGCTAATAAACAGTATATTATTCAGCAGGTTACTCCTGTGGACCACTGGGTGACCTGTGGGAGGTCACAGGGAGACAGTGTAGAACATCAGAGGTATCCTACCTATGGAAAAGAAGCTTTCACCATTGGCTGAGGACTGATCGCTGGCACATTATCTTCGGCACTTCCAGGCTGCTCCTGAAGCAAGCTGAGGAAGCTCTGGGAAGACTGCATAGGATGGCCTAGATTTGTGAGAAGCGCTGAGTGCTGCATTGGTTGCAAATGGGTTACTAGAAAGGCCTCTCTGAACTTCAAGGATGATAGGACTCAACTTGCAGGGATTTTCTGAGAATTAGTGATCACATACTAAAGCACCTACTAGTATGCATGGCACGTAATAATCGCTCAATAACTGGTAGCTTCTAAATAATGATCATATCAAAGGTTTCCCTTTGGTTTCTGCTTATGAAATTAGTTTGCATATGAGAAGATCACTTGACATTTTTGTGCCCCAGTCATTTTTTAATCTCTAAAATCAGGGAGGAGAGTAAACTAAACCATCCCAAAGTGTATTCTTAGGACTAATAATCTGAGTCGTCATGGCTTAGTTTCTCATATCCTCTGGCACTATTATTTCCCTCTGGCTTCTATGCTGATGATTGTGAACTGACCTCAGCTGATTTGGTCATGTGTGACTATTAGGCTCTTTTTGGTAAATCATAGTAACCCCTGATGAAGTTTTGAGGTAAGAGTTGTCTACTCAACTGACAACTTCACTACTAGATTATAATGAACAGAAATCCCAAATACTGTCACATATAAAACATCCATCAAGTAAACATTTATTAGCAAGTAAACACTGAGTTACACACACACAATTTATATGACTTGTTTTGTAAACTTGAGCATGTGTCAGCTATGTATTTTTAGGTGCTCTGACCCCCATCTTGCACAAAATATTCCCTGAAGGCCATCACAAAGATTCCAGGGTCAGGGATTCATCACTCTTTGGCTAGCATCAGGGATCTAGAATCCCTCAGTGTTCCTGGCTGGGCATAGGACTTTTTAGAGATTTAGCCTAGGCCATCATCCCTAAGGGTAAAGGCTACAGGACTAATTGGATTCTTGTGCCCTTGTGAAGCAGGTGTGGGGAGTGTTTCTAAAATATTTCTGCCAATCCACATGTAATGAATGCTTTTAATTTCACTAATGAGAGCCTTTTTCTAACATTCACCAGTCTACATAACAAACTACCAATTTCATCAACAGAAAACCCGTTTCTGACTTTCAGTATGTTAATTAGCAAAGCATTGCTTGTGGGTTGAGATACAGGTAACAAAAACTTGTGGTAACTAATTGAAAAGACCATCCCCCGACTGTGCTTTCTTGATTCGCATGCAGACAGCTCTCAGGTTATAGCTTAACCTAAGTAATGGCCACATGGTATCACACAGCACATGCTGAAGTTTGGGGCTTTTTTAGATTATAGTAAAAAAGACATAAAATTCCACCCAGCCCTTGACAACCACCATTCTACTTTCTGCCTCTGAATATGACAACTCTGGATACCTCATCTAAGTGGAATCATACAATATGTGTCCTTTTGTAACTGGCTTATTTCACTTAGCATAATGTCTTCAGGGTTTACCCAGGTTGTAGCGTGTGTCAGAATTTCATTTCTTTTTAGGGCTAAATAATATTCCATTGTATGTGTATACCAGGTTTTGTCTGTTTTTTAATCCATCAGCGGACATTTGAGTTGTTTCTACCTTTTGGTTATTGTGAATAATGTTGCTATAAACATTGGTGTACAAATAAGTGCCAAAAGTATTTTGACATACATTACAGATATAACAATCTGCTCTTTTTACTAGGAAACTAAGGAACATGCAAAATATTGCTTAATCCTTAGTATTATTGCAGTCCAGTAAAACACTTGTAGCTTCTTAGTACCTTAGTATATCTAAAAGCAATGGCCACGTGGATCTTCAAAATAAGATTTTATCAGGAAACAGTTTGAAACTCTTTATTTGTTGTCATAATCCTGATTTCATATTTCATTCCCCAAATAGCTTTTAAAAATATCATTTACCTTATAGTCATTTAATTTCCTATATAGTATTTTCATTCTGCAAAAATCAGTTAAATTTCTACAGCTATTTGGTAATTCTGCTTGGTTTCTAGGATGCAGTTGCATAAAACATTATATTCTGTGACCTCAACCTCTTCATCTGTGAACGCTGAAATGGGCCTTCATCTTCGTCTCCATTGGGAGGTCCCAATACTTGACAGAATTTTAATAACTTCCCTCTGTAAGACCATGAAAGTGGATAGCGTCTGCCCTGAATTCCGATGATGGCCACAAATGAATCAGGTGGATTACATATCAGCAGAGATTGGAGTGTTTGGATTTTGTGCAGGATGGATTGTTTATTTCCTTAATTTATATGTGTGAATGAATGTGTTTGTAAAATCAGGAAAACCCAGGACCAGGCACTGTTCTTACCTACAGGTATGCTGTCAGAAAGCCCCTGCCCAGACTTCTAGATCTTTCCTTAACATGCTAGGAAAGAAGTGTGTTTCCTGAGTGATGAGTTCCTGGGTTCTGACCCTATGTCTGCAAGTGATAGACTGCAATTCTTGGGAAAGTTGACCTTGGACCTTGATCATACATCTATTAACACATTTTTATTGAGCACCTACTATGTGTCAGGTACTCTGAGGAAACAGTGTTCCCTGTTCTTGCAGCACTGAGTCTAGAGCTGCTCCTTGGGAGCCAATAGCCACATGTGGCTGTCTAAATTAAAATATGTTTAAGTTGAGATGAATGAAAATTAGGTAAAATTTAAAATTAAATTCTTCAGTTGCACTAGCCACATTTCACGGACTAGACATCCAAATGGAGATGTTGGGTAGAGAGTATGATGCTAAGAAAGAAAAGAAGGCTGCAGAAATCATTTGCGAATCATCAGCAGAAGGCCTTGGGCCAGATGGATCACAAGTGAGTGAGCATAGAGAAGAGAAGATGTACAAGGACTGAGCCCTGGCAGTTCCATCATGAAGAGCTTGGGGATAAAAAAGAGACAATCAGCAAAGAGCTGAGAAAGAGAAGCCAGTATAGGAAGAAAATGAAAGAGTGTGGAATACTAGAAGCCAGTGAAAAAGTGTATTGAGATAGAGGGAGTGATTCTCATGTCACATGCTGCAGGAATATAAACTAAAATGAGGATAGAAAACTAATCGTTGGGTTTAGTATTTTGGTGACCTTGACAAGAACAATTCTTTTAGAAGGTGAAGAGCAAAAGCCAAACAGGAAATAACAGAAGGGGAGGAATGGGAGCTACTGACTCTAATAGCAGAAATTTGCTACAAAGGATCTTTTTTTCAAAAAGGCTTAATAGGTAGTGTACCCCTAACATTTATGGGATCCAATATTTGTAATGGATCTAATAAAGGCCTACATGCAATATTTGTAAATAGGTAAAAGTTATTTATCAAGCTAACAAACTATTATACAAATATGTGCTTTGCATTATATTGACAAATATAACTTCATAAGAATCTGGAAAAGCAGATTCCAATTTAGAATTCTTGGACTTTGGAGTTCTGTTCTATAACTTGGTGACACAGGGAAAGAGCCTGTGGCCTACATGCCTTGGCTTCCAAACCCCAGCTCCATCCCATACTCTGAAGGGTGTGCTTGTGAGGGGCCTGCGTGCCCTGGCCTGCATATCCCAGCCCTGTCCACACTTCTTCAAACAATGATCCCCTGAATATCTCTTGAGTCTAGGAGTGTGTAAATTAGCAGGTCCACCCTAAGGAAGACAGACCCAGAGAAGAGGACTATGAACACCCTGTAAAGGGCTAAGGACCACGTGGGCAGAGAATTCTGAGGTGCAGAGTACCTATGATCTAGATGGCAGGAAGCATCAGCTCTGACTAAGCACTTCTCCTTGGCCTAGCAATTGCTCACCCAGAGAGAGATGTATGGCTGGAGAAGGCACAGGGACTTTTAAGGCACAGAGCCAAGGGCAGCCCTCTGAGTTGCTGGGGAAGTGGGGCAAAGAAAAAGGTTTTTAAGATAAGAGAAATAACACGTTTGCTCATGAGAACAATCCAGTAGAGTGGGAAATAGATGGTGTGGAGAAGAAAAGGATAGCCAAAGCCATTATTTGTGTAGCCAAAGGGAAGAGGCTGTGGTGTGCAGGTGTGGAAATGGGCTTTGGATAGAAGCTTGAACAGTTCCTCTACAGCAGCAAACGAGAAGGCAGAGCATGTGGGTGCTGATGCAGGTGAGGAAGTGGATGTGTTGGTGGGATGATGTGGAAGTTCCCTTCTGATTAATCAGCACGTGTTTCCGGAAGATTTCTGATTAAGAGTGCCTTGCCCGTGCTGTTTCAGGTCAAAGTTGACTATTTTTGTTAACTTAATTTCTATGTAAGTCTCATTAATAACGCACTGTTTTTAAGTATATTAAGTAATAATACTCCACGTTATATAGCTCTTTCACCTGCACAGTTTCTCCATGAGGAAACTGAGGCACAGAGGGACAATCATCTGTCAAGGGACGCATAACAACGCTGCTGCCATTTTCTTCTGACTCATGATATAACAGGCAGCTCCCACTGGGCTTTTGAATGTTGTTCTTGATTTAGGAGTCTGGGGGGTTCCAAATAAGAAATTTTATTTTTAAAGGCTTGATGGGATTATGTCAATTTTAAAAATCAATAAAAGAACTAGAAAGATGAATAAGAAGAATACAACTCCTTTCTTCTCATAAATTTTATTTTTTAAGTGTCGAAACACACAATTTCTTTTTAGATAGTGAAACCTATGATATTTTGTGCCCTTTGCCTACTGCAATCGCTTTCTGAATAGTCAAGCGATTTCAACGATTACCTCTGAGCACCCAAATCCTGCCTGATTGGAAGGAAGGCACCGGGGAGGGGATGGTGAGATGAGGCACTAAAGTAAAGCTCCTCGTTTGTAAAATGTGAATGAAAACCACTTTTGTGTTACTCATAGAGACTGAATTGAAATCAACTTTAAAACATATTTTGAAGAATTTTCAGCTTCATAGAATTAAAGTGGTTAATTATAGCCAATAACATAAGAGAAAGAGAAGCTTGTTGAGTAGGGATTCTCCACATTTTCTCAAGGATTTCAACCTTTGGCTTACTCTTCCTCCATACCCATATTCTGCCATGATCCTTAGTGACTCCAACTTCCAACACCAAATGTCATCATCGTTCAGCTTATCCATCAGCATAGCTTGTAACTCATCAGCATTCCGACATGCTCTCCTTCAAACATCTCGAGCATTAAAATTACCTCAGCTGATCCACATTGCCTCATACTTACCAACTTTCTTGTACCTCCTGAACCTACTTCTCTTCTTCCTGACTTCCAGACCCTTGATCCCTCCCTACCCTTCACTGGCCCTGCCCCATCCCGTTCCTGCTTCTAGCCATGATCCATATCAAGGGTGTTCTTAATAGCTACAGTGCACTTTCATTCTCCATGCTCTGCTAGTTTCCAGCATTGGCAATGATCTCCACTATTGGTCTATGCCATACAACTCAGAATTTTTTCATTCATCTCAGGCACACCCCGTTTCAGATTCTCTATAGTGCTGTGTTCTGAACCCTTAACATGCTCTTCAGACCACAGTTCTACCTCCATGTCACTTTCACTGAAGATCCTTTCTCCACTATGCTGAGACATTGGAGGACATCTGTCAGGGGCTCTCATTCTTTTCTTCCCCTCACCCTTCACAGCTTTTCCCAGCCCTCCATCTTCCTTCCTGACCCAGAAGGTTCCCCTCCTTTCTAAGAGTGAGCCATCAAGGTCTACCAGAACCGTGCTCTGTGAATGATCTCTCTTCAATGTCTCTCCCTCAGTGATTCCCCCTTTGGCCTACAAACATGCTACACACAAATGATTTTTTTTTTTTTTTCCAGTTACCTAGGCTTTTCAGACTCCTTGAATGATTATTCCCCTTCTCTTTCTTGGTGAATCCTATGGAATATGTAGTCAGTGCTTTTGGCTCCTACTGCCTTACTCACTGTTTTATGACCTCTGCCTCCCTTTCTGACTTTACCTCCATTCCCCACATGACGCGTCCTCAGGCCAGTGCACGTCCCCAGCTCCCTACCTTCTATCTCCATTTCTTCCTCCTTCTTTGCCTTTCCCCCCAACAATTCTTTAAGGGTCATTCTCCATGGAGTCTTCTTGAGGCAGCACTTCTACAAAGCCATGCTGTCTTATTTTTTTTCTATTTTTACTGAGATACAATTAACGTATGGTAAAATGCACCCAGCTTGATGAGTTTGGATAATTATGTAACCTGGGTGACCACCACCCAAATCAAGAGAGAACATTTCCAGCACCCCAGACATTTCCCGATTCTACTTTCCAGTCAAATGCCAACTTCACCAAGAGACAACACTATTCTGATTTCTATCACCAGAGATTAGTTTTTCCTGTGCTTGAACCTCATATAAATGGACTCACACGCCGGTATTGTATCATATTTAGCACTGCATACTGTTTCTGAGTTTCACCCATGCTGTTGAATTTATCAGTAATTTATTCTTTTTGATTGCTGAGTACTATTCCAATATATAGATATACCAGTTTATCCATTTTCCTGTTAAATGCACATTTAACTTTTTTTTCAGTTTTTGGCATTTATGAGTAGAGCTACTATGTACATACTTATCCAAGTGTACAAGTTGTATTTTCTTTCTTTGGAAAATATCTAGGAGTGGGATTGCTGGGTCACAGGTTAAATATATGTTTAACTTTCTAAGAAGCTGTCAAACTATTTTCCAAAGTGGTTTTTACCCCTTTTCATTCTTCACATCCCACCAGCAGTGTGCATGGAGTCTGGTTACTCCACGTCCATCCCCTACTTCTGTGTCCTCCTTCTTGGCTTTTTTTTTTGGCATCATTGCCTGTATTCTTAGAGCATCTTATCTTATCTCCCCTCCACTTGAGCTTCTGAGGGACTGCAGTTGTGCCTTCATCATCTCTGCACCCCCACATTCTAGCCTTCCTTAAAGCTCTAAATCTGTACAGAATAGGATAGCATGGAACCCAGCGAAGGAACCAGGGATTTGGGAGTTCTGTACAGACAGCCAAGTGGCCCAACCAAATCAATATGATCCCACTCACCCAGCAGTGTATTACAGTATTGCAGCTTGAATGTGGGGCTCCTGCGGCCATTTGTCACAGTCTTCAGGAAAGGCTTTTTATCAGATTCATAGCGGCAAGTGATACAAATTATTGGATTTCTTTTCCAACATAAAAAATAGCTATTTGCAGCCTTTTGAAGCTGGGCGAATGAGCCATTGATCTTACCTGTGGAACACCACAGGGTATTTTTGTCCGTCCTAACTTCCAATATTCTATGACAGGAGCCCACCCCTCCAGCCAAGCTGGTCTAATTATTATTATTCCCTGGGTGTGCCTCATCTGTATCCTCCTCCATACCTTTTCCCACAGTGTAGGGAACATTCTTAGTGGAAATGTCCTCCCTTTTTCGTCTCCTAGAAGCTGTCTTCAAGACCTGGCACAAATGCCAGTATGTCTATGAAGCCTCCCCAGCTGCATCATCCTGTAGTAACTCTTCTCTCCCATGAATTATTACAACCTTCCCAGGATGAGATGATGGCATCCGTCATAGCTTCCAGGACTTCTAAATAGAAAGAGGCATCTGAGGACAGAAGAGAGCTCCCTAAATGACAAGTGTACCCCAGATGTCTGTGGCCATGTCCCAGAGGGCCAGCTGTAAGGCAGGGCCTCTCTTTTGATGTCCCTTGCTCACAACGAGCCATTCCACTTCTAGTCAGGACTGTCTGCCTCCTACTACCATCTTGAAGCAATAAATTGCTTCAGACCAGGTTTCATCACTTACCAGTCAGTCAAAGCTTGGGTTGCATTCAAGAGCACATGTTAGAGCATTCTGTCTGCTGAGTGTATGGAAGGCACAGAGTAACATGGCCCTGCCTCATGTCCTCAGTGCAGGATGCTCATTTCCAAGGGGGACAAGAAACATTCAGCTTACATTTGGTAAATATCTTGAACAAAACAAGAGGAGTCTAACAACCCTCCAGGTTTTCTTTTCTCTTGTTCTCTCTCACTCTCTCTCAAAACAAACCAGCGCCTGGTCTGTTTCTTCATATGCTCTGGGATATCTTCCTGAAGAACAGCCTGAAAAGCAGAGTCTTCTCTTGCCATTGTCCACACTGGACTCCAGGTTAATCTTTAACCCTGGAAAATGGCAGCTGGAGAACCACAGAATACCACCCTCCCAGGCTTCCTTATTTTCCCTTTCCAGTTTTGGTACTCCACTCTGTCCTCACCTCCCATTTCCTATAAAATATATTTATTCATTAAAAAGTATTTAATGCCTTATTTTTTTATTATTATTATTTTTTAAGACACTGTGGTAAGAATTAGAAGTCCAACAACAGACAAGATGAAAACAGTGTCTACTTCTGGGGCTTATATTTTACTAGGAGATACAGACGCTCAACAAGTCATCTACAAAAGAGTGCCCTGACTGCCATCTTAGTAAAAGTACAAGGACTGTGGGTATATGAGAGGGGCACCGAGGCCAAGCTTGGGACATCTGGGAAGGCCTCAAAGAAGAACTGACCCATAAGCTGGTGAGAGTTACCCAGAAGTCAGCTGGAAGCCATGAGGGTGGCGTAGCGCAAAGGACATGGGTGGGAGCATCCAGCAACTGAGAGCATGGCACAATAAGGAAGCAGTGGCGGGTACGAGAGGGAGTGGTGAGGACAAAGCTGAAAAGGGCAGCAAAGGTATTCCCATCACAGGCCTTTCCTGTACATTCTGAGAAAGAGTAGGGACTTCTCATAACAAAAGGAAGCCATTTAAAAGCTCACACAGGGGAATGAGGGCATCGCTTTTGTGTTTGCAAAGGCTGTGCTGCAGTAGCACTGACAGCATGGATCGGAGGGCAACACTGGACAGACGGGAAGACAGACGAGAGATGATGATGGCCTCCACGAGGGGAAGGGCAGTGCTGATGGCATAGATGGAGGCACTAGCGATGTCATGGAGAGGAAGGAGTAAAGGATGGGGCTCTGGTTTCAGGCTTGGGCCTCTGGGATAATCGTAGCACACACAGAAGTTGGGAAGACTAGAAGCTGCAGATCTAGGGACAGAGGGAAGCCATTTCGGGGAAGTTTGCTGTGTATCTGGGCCTCAGGAGAGGCCTGGACCACTGGGGTCACAAATCATCAAAACTTTGCTGGTCATGCTGCCCTGGGAGTGGGTTAGGCAGCCCAGGAGAAGAGGAGGGACTCTAAGGAGCAGGCAGATAAAGAAAAGCCCATGGAGAAGACTGAGGGGCAGTTAGCGAGTGGGGGCAACCAGGAGAGAGGCTACCATGACAGGGCACAGGGAAGAGTTTTGCAAGGAAGGCAGATGATCAAGCAGGTCCAGTGTCACAGAAAGACCTTTTTTTGTTTTTGAGACAAGTCCTGCACTGTCACCCAGGCTGGAACCTCAAGAGGCTTGGCTCTGAAGGAGGAGACAGAGAGCAGTAGCAGGAGAGGGGTGTGGGGTAAAAGACTGGGTTTCTTTAAGACAGGAGGAACATAAACAGGACTTTGATGTGTTTTAGAATGAAGTAAGAGGATGAATGAATGAATGTTTGATGAGAAGCAATTATAGGATATAAAGCAAATTATTAGAATATAGGCACAGTATTTACTGACTTAAACACTTAATAGCAACAAAATTCTATGATAGTGGACTGAATCCTCAGTTTGCAAAAGGATTAGAGAATTCAGTTCCATGTGGTGGAGGCAGCATAGTGGGCAGGTTCTGAAGCAAACCTCTGTGGTCCATTCCCAGCTGAGGGTGGCTAAGGGCAAGCGACCTAATCTCTCTACGGGAAATGGAGATAATCACACCCATCTCTCAGGCAACAACAACTGAGCTCAGTTAGAGCTCAACAAATGTCATCTCTAATCAGCTACTGAAAGCTAACATTAAGGGAAGAAAACGTATCCGGTGGGTACTCACCCAGTCTGCTAAAGGTACAGAAAAACATGTTCACGTGCTGTTGATGTCTAAACTGCTGAAACTCAGACCAGTCCTCAAGAGCTGGGCCTGTTCCAACTGTGGAAACACTTAGTGTTTGTATTGTTTGGCTACAACATGGGCAGCAGAGTGTCCATCATGAAGGCCATGCGTGCACAGCCAAGAAAACTCTTTTGGGTTCCTACCTGTTTCTTTCCAGAGCCATCCTCTGGATTTGAAATGAGATTTCCCTGTGAAGGAGGATGCCAAATGCTGGGGATTTCATAATGCTTCCAACCCCAGGCACCAGATTTGTGTAATTGCAGTGGTGGAGATTTAATTGTCCTTTGAAGAGGCCCCATACTGTTTGGCAAATTGTCTGCATGTTGGTGCAGTTGAAATTGTAGGAGATGAGGAACGCAAGGGTATGTTTCAAAGTAGTTGGCACATGGTTGGTGATCCCTAGTCCCAGTTTCCTTTCCGGAAGGTACCAGGACTGTGTTCTCATAAGGCAGCATGGCAGGGTGAAAGCCATATGGAATTTGCCCTCAAATTTCAGCTCTGCTGTTGGCAGCTGTAAGAACTTGAGCTATTTGCATATCTTCTTGAACTTTTTTGCTCCTCTGTGAATGAAGCCTGATACCATCGCACTGGCATGTTTTCAGAATTAAGTGAGACAATATGTGTCAGTGCCTGGCACACAGTAGGTATTCAGTATTTTTTTATTTTCCATTCTCTGTGTCCTTTTTTTGACTACCAGTTAACTATGTTTACCCTCAGAGATCTGACATATTTCTTCACATCAAGTATATAGCAAGCATTTCATCCCTCATCCTAATGCATTAAACTCACTGCCTGGAAGTTGTACCATTACCTAGACTCACCACTGTCTTGTCAGACACCAACAGAGTTTTGTGTGGCTGCAATAGAGATGTTACTGCCAGGTGTCAGTATTGAAATGATGCACTCCATTCTTCAGTGAAATCTGTGCAGGCATTTTCCTTTCTCTGGTTAAACATTTTATAGTCTCCTTTAAAAACAACGCCCTCATTTCGTCTCCTCTCTAGCCAGCCTCTTCTCCTCCCTCCTGCTTTCCTAAAAATCCATCTTGTTTCCCTGTATTGTTTGCTTAATGGGCAGTTTAATGAATATAGCATTTCCATTTTGAAATGTACAGAGCACGAGGCAGAAACTGAATTTCCTCCTGTACAGTTTCCTTCCACAATCCTCATTTCCAGTTTTTTCCCTTCTTTTCTTTCCTACAACACAACTGAAATTTGCTGAACCAGAAAGGGGAGGAAGGAGGTGTGAATGGAGAGGCAATATGCCTTCTCATTGTTTCAGCAAGAGCTTGTTCGTGTCCTGCTCCCTAGAAGAGACCAAGTGCCCTAAAGATGCCCTGGGTGCCTCTTCTATTGCACAACGCTCAAGGTCCAGAGTATACAGTGCATGACAGAATCTGATTACCAAGATAATTATTGTTACCTGCACTGCCCAACTGTTGTGTTTTGTAATCAAAAGGTATATTGGCAGGGGGTGAGTGTGAGCCTGCTGAAAACTCAGGGAAGCTGCTGAAGGCTTATCGACCCAAAGCAATTTTACTCTAGTTAGTGGGTCTGTGTTGCTCAGTTAGCAGAATGTTTGGGTATCAGAAGAATACCCCAGAGCACTTCAGCCAACGCATAGACATTAGTCACCAGGTAGGAATATCCTCAGCTGACTCTAGTATTCATGTTGTTGAAACCGGACATCGTGGCAATTTGAAAACATCTATGCCGTTTTTAAATCTGTTGTCGAAATAGTTGATCAGTACCTGACTTAGCCTTCATTTGGCATTCAGTGAAGGAGAAACTGATTTCCTTTGGGCATGGCTATATGTATTTGACGGGTACAGCGTGTGCTAAGCTGGATGTAGGTGTGTTCACAGCCTCACCCCCTGCTTCTTATGCATTCTGGCACAAGGTTACACATTGGCTTTCTGTTTCCCATCTCAGCCAGCTCTGGTTAATTTATGTCTTTACCTCTGTGCCTCGCACACTAAAGAAATGGAGTTTCTACTTTAAAAATCAGATTTATTAAGAAGAAAAAATGGTTATAATTGTTTTTTAAAAATTTTAAAGAAATTCCAAGTGGAAAACAAGAAATAAGCTGCAAAAGAGTAAGAAAAGTTTGGTAACAAAGACAAGGACCCTTATAAGGAGAGAGTAAAATAACAAAGCAACATGGGTGAGACTGACAAGCTATAAATTGAAACGGGAGAAGAGGTCAAGGAAAATGCAGACAGAAAGAAAAGAGACAGAAAAAGAGATGATATGGCCTTGAGTAATGGACTCAGAAAAGGAAATAGGAAAAGTGAAGGCCAAAGTAAGAGTTATGGAGAAAAAAGTCAAAGACATCCAGGTTTCAAGAATTACAGGTTACTGGTGACCCGGAAGGTAGTGAAGAGGGGCTAGCCATATCCCTCATGAAGTTAGATGTCTGAATTCCTCGGGACAATGTGACAGTCAGGGAGAATGTCCCCTGAATATGCTAATTCAGATTCTGAAATAAGAGCCAGCCAGATTCATTACTGTAGTTGGCCAGCCTGTAATGGCAACAGAATTCACTGATGCATATTAAACTGAATTTTTCTAACCAAGGTCTTAAATAAACAGACACCAGCTATAACTGAACATTAGAATAAGGCTTTCAGTGGTTACTGTTTCTACAGGGAGAGTCTGAAAACCCTTAACATTGTTTTTTCCAAATTTTTAGAAATGTGTGGTTCTCAAGGATGCTTAGTATGTTATCTACTGCTCCAGTGCAGGACTGTGTGGGTGCCTCTAGTATTTTCTTTTAACTTTCTGCAAGGTGGAGAGAGTGGCTGACCTGTGATGTAAATGAAACCCCTTGGCAGGAATATTATCTCCATCTACAACAAAGGAACATGTAGAGATCTGGATTCTAATGAAAATAATAGAAGCTCCTTCTCCCAAAGTTGGGAAATCCAGAGCAGGTCTTCTCAACCAGTCCAAATTTGCAAAACCAGAATCACCACAGAAAGGTAGATATGATAGGAGGCCTAAGAGAAATCTCAGGTGTCCTTCAGCCTGTGGCCTTTGGGCTTGCTGTAAATCCTCTGCTGGCAACTGAACGCTCTGTTGAGTCCAGGAATTGATGATAACCAGTAGTTTGTGGGTAGATCTCCATGTTGAGCACTGCCTTCAGCTAAGCGCTTTCAGTTGCCTTTTGTTATGGTTGGAGCTGAATGCTCTTTGTTTACGTGTGTTTCAGTCTAAGTGATGGATTACAAGATTTTCACCGATGAGTGGGAAATGTAGCGATAATTATTCAGACTGATTTACATTTGTCTTTGGGCTGGTTTTTCATATATACTTTTAGATATTTTAACATAATTGGATCTGATTTTTTTTTAATCATGAGATTCTCTTTATGCTCCAGTGCTGCCAAGAAGTTGGACAGCCCTCCTATTCTTCTCCCCAGTTCCCCAGTCCCTATTCCAGATGAGGGAATGCAGAGTTAGTTGTCAATTCATTCAACAAACATTTATTCAGCAGTTACAGTGACTATCTCATATCAGTTTCCCTGAGACTTTTCTGGTTTGAGCACTGAAAAGTTCTGTATTCTAGGAAACTCCTCAATCTCAGGCCAGCCAAGACAGTTAGTTACCTTATCATCTACCACGTTCAAGTAGAGCTAGAAGAGACCCTAGAAATCATTATTATTACTTTTTAATATGCTTTTTTTTTTTTTTTGCCCTGTACCCACGCTTGAGTACAGTGGTGCAACCACAGCTCATTGAAGCCTCCACCTCCCAGGCTTAAGCAATACCCCTGCCTCAGCCTCCTAAGTATCTTGGACTACTGGCATGCAACATCACACCTGGCTAATGTTTTATTTTTATTTTTTGTAGAGACGAGGTCTTGTCATGTTGCCCAGGCTGGTCTCAAACTTCCAGTCTCAAGCAATTATCCTGTCTTGATGATTTAAATTCAAAGAAACCTAGCTTCCCAAAGTGCTAGGATTACAGGCATGAGCCACCGTGCCCAGCCCATGATGATTTCTGTATACTCATTTTAAAGTGCCAGTTAAAGCCAAGGAGACCTCTTTATCAATTTGTTTTCCTTCTGATTCACACATTCCCTGGATTGGAAAAGATAATTCAGTTCTATGGTTGAAGATGTTATCTTCAGACTGCATTAAAGAATAAAATTACATAAAAGGTCATGCAGTATGCCAATAAGAATCTTATAAGCCAGGTTGGAATTTGAAAATTAGGGAGTCAAAAAGATAAAGTGAATCACAAATCATTTATTTAGTATCGAGGTACCTTTTTGGTACCATCAAAGAGATCATTTATAAAATAGTATAATGTAAGGAAGTTGAAAGAATGAACTACAGTGGAACACTATTATTTTATCTACTTATGCCTTTTTTTCTGGAAAATGTTCACAATGATGTGAAAGGATCTAAGACCAGCCTGGCAGCCACCAGATGGTGATTCTAGTCCTGGCTCAGTCAGTAATAGGTCACTGACCCCAGAGAAATCAATTCAGCCTCCCTAGGTCCTTGGATTTCTTTCTGTGAAAATGAAAGCATAGGTAGGAATTTCCCATGGAACAGCTAGCAGAGGAGAAATATTAAAAGGCAGGAGACTCATGCTATAGTTTTCATACTTCATTACAACAATGTTGTTTAGGACAAGTGAGTTAACCCTTTAGCTTCCTTATATATAAAATAGAAAGTCATTAAAAACCTACATAGCAGGGTTCTTGTGAAGATCAGGTGATAATGTAGGAAGCATGTGCAAATGTCACATCCTGCTGTCATGTAATGGACCTCACAGCTTGAGGTAGCATTTAGCATGTGTCTGATTTAGTACAAGGGTTGGCAAACTGTTGCTTTTGGATTAAATCTGGCTCATTGCCTGTTTTTCAAGGAAAAAAATTGTGCATGTGTGTATATATGTTATATATAGGTACACATACATATGTGCTATATATAGCATATATACACACATATAAACATGTACATATATAACATAATATATATGTGTATAATATCTCCAGTCTTCATGACCATCCATGCTTGTTCATTTACATTTGCATACTCTATGATTGCTTTCATGCAACAATGCAGAGTTGAGTGATTGTTTTGCAACAGAGACTGTATGGTTCACTAAACCTAAAATATTTAGTCCCTGACCCTGAAATGTAAGATTGGTAGCCCCAGACCAGATGTGGTAGCTCACACCTGTAATCTCAGCACTTTGGCAGGCCAAGGAGGGTGGATCACCCGAGGTCAGGAGTTAAAGACCAGCCTGACCAACATGGTGAAACCCTGATTCTACTAAAAATACAGAAATTAGCTGGGCATGGTGATAGGTGCCTGTAATCCCAGCTACTCTGGAGGCTGAGACAGGAGAATCGCTTGAACCCAGGAGATGGAGTTTACAGTGAGCTGAGATGGTGCCACTGCACTCCAGAATGGACGACAGAGCGAGACTCCTTAAAAAAAAAAAAAAAAAAAAAAAAAATTATAATCCAAGATCCACAATTCTTTTAGGTTCTGTGTCACTATGTGATCTCAGGTTAAGGATTTACTATTTCTGATTCTGTTTCTCACACTGAAAAAAAAAAAAATAGAGAAACAAATCCAGCCCCTTCTTTCCTCACAGAAATGTTGTTAAGATAGATAAGAAAACAAAAGCATTGATCTCTTCTAGAGGAAAGATAATTTAAATTCAAAGTATTACTCATAAGGTGGATACTGTTAGATGACTCAGAAATGATGACTGATGTGTTATTATTATTCTCTGAAATTAGTTCCCTCATGTACATCAGTGGGGGATTACTTAGATCAGTGATAGCATGCAGACTCCTACGTCGTGACACTACATCAAAAGCTAGGATACTGCACCAGAATCTAATTTAATCACAGTACCCAGTCAGGAGTGAGTTTTAATTGTTTCTTTATCCCTTTATCCTCTGAAGACTGTCATTAACATTTACAAGACATGAACTTCAGATCATGCTAACATCTCTGCTGAGGTCACCTGGCAGCTGGCCATTTTAGTCCATGATCAAGACAGAGGGGCCTTCTGGGCACATGAGGAGGGACGAGACAGAACAGTAGTGGTGGTAGCACATGAGCTGGTTTACAAAGCAAATACCAAAGATACTTGTTTTCATTAAAACTTGAATTTATATTTGATTCTTGGACACATGACTGATATCCAGGCTGATTAAGCACATATACAAGTAATCAACAAAACTTTGTCTAACACGTATAAATAATGGGACCTCCTTTTTCCCCAAGAATCCCCTCAAACCTCCAGGGAGGATCTCCCTAAAGGAGCAGCTCTTCACGTGGCTGAAAGCAGCCACATAAGGAGGCTAAGGCCAGCCTCTGAAAGTTACCTCAGCCCAGGTGCAGCCCATTTGTAGACCCTCTATACCCAACTCCAGATTTATGGCATAGAAAAATTAGTGGGCAATCATTTGCTCTATAAAATGATTCTTCACTTTACAAGCTTATTCACTGCTGCATTCCTTTACTGATCTATTGCCACAATACAGTTCCAGTAAAATCTCATTGTTAGAAATCCAGTACACATATGCTTTTTCACTGCTAACCTGGATGGAAAGATGAAGAATAGAGTGCGCTTATAATCCCCTTAGAACTTACAATGTGGCTTTGGTCAAAGTTTTCTGTTCTCAGTTTAGGAGCTTAATGTTCCTTGGTACTTATGATTGACAGGGAAAGACAGGATACAAGATTCTTTAAAATAACAATGAAACAATATGAGATTTTATTAACTAACTTGCTCTAATTATCTGCATGAGATTTTTAATAAAAGGATCAGTCATACAGAAGTAAGCTAACTGGCCTTTTGATGATGAATAATAATGATATTGACAGTATGTACCATATTGAGCATTACCATCTCACTCATTAACTCATTGAAGCTAAAACCTAAAAGGTAGATACAATTATTTTCATTTCTGTATTACAGATGAAGAGATTAAGGCACAGAGAGGTAAAATATCCTACTCCATGTCACAAGCTGCTATATTCAGAGTCAATAGTCAAACTCAGTGACACGGGCTTTATAAATTTGCTACTAAATAGTCACAGTGCCATATTGACAAGTAAAGCAACTATCAGGTGCTGAAATGTAGGAGCAAGAGCAATACATAACATGTGTTCTACCTTCAAGAAACTAATAAGAATTTCTGCCTCAGGCCATTAAAGAAAAACTGGTTTGGGACTTGTCTTTTGCCATAAAATGAAAGAAAAAAGGAAATCCGGACAAAATATATCAAACAACTAATTTCATACCTTGGACAACAGGAAGGTGAGGGCTGTGATACCTGAGATAAAGAAAACACAATATGACCCCTACTATCAGTTTTCTGTCTGGGGGCATACTGGGGACCGTGGAACAGGGTGGAGAAACCCATCATAGCATAGTGGTCTCATTAAATTTCAGAGACAAGATTAGAGTTCAGAGAGTCTGAGGCAGCTGTGTTTTGTATAATAGATAGAGAGCCAGAGAGGAAGGAATTAAACAGAAAAATAACTCCAAATATCTGCATAAGGGTCCCCTTCAGTCCTTAGCCAGATACCACACTGAGCATGCACGTGGTAAAATTTCACAAGACTCAGCTATCTGGGAGCTGGAGGCTTAACAACTCCCAGAGCCCACAGGGCTGGGAAAAATTTCAGTTCTGATGAGCCAAAGTGGAAAGAACTTGTTGGGTATATAGTAAATTCAACAGAGACCCTAGAAGGGCCTTGGTTTAATAGTAAGGCAAAACTAGCCCTAGAATCAAAATTACTTTAGACTCACTCTGGTAAAACTTAAAAACAAAACGTGAAAGGATCAAGTACATCTAGAGCTGCCAAAATAATAGCCAACACTTTTTAAAGGAAAACAAGAAAATCTAGACACTCAACATGTAAAATTTATTATATCTACCATTCAATCAACAATTACTAGACATGTGAAGAAGCAAGAAAATATGACCCACAACTAGAACACCCACTGGAGAGAAGCAGACCCAGAAATGATGGTGGTGATGACATTTGTAGACAGGGACTATAAGCAACTATTATACATATATTCAAGGATTTAAGAGAAATCAAAAACATAATGAAAAGAGAAATGGAAACTGTAGAAAAGGAATCAAATGTAATTCTATAACTGAAAAATACAATATATGAAATAAAAAGTTCACCTTATGGGCTCAATAGTAGATTAGATACTGCCAAATAAAAGATACATGAACTTGAAAAGATAGTAATAGAAGCAATTCAAACTGAAGCTAAAATGAGGCTGAAGATAAAAAGGCTCTTATAAAATTAAGAATAGAGTCTCATTTTTAAATAAAAATGAACAGCGTCTCCATGACCTGTGGGACAACATCAAGCAGACTAACATATATGTAAATGGAGTCCCAGAAAATGTCAGGGTAATGGCAAAAAAAACCCTGAGGAATTAATGACTACAATTTTTCCAAATGTAGTAACAACTATAAACTGACACATCCAAGAAATTCAATAAAACCCAAGCATGATAAACGACAAGAAAATCATTACAATCAACTAGGCAGAAAGCAGCAATACAAAAAAATGTAAAAGCCTCCAGAGAGTCGAAACACATTATATAAAAAAGAAAAAGATAAGAATAATCACTGATGTTTTTGTGAGAAAATGCAATGTCTTGTAGAAGATAATGGGTGACATCTTTAAAGTGCATAAACAAAAATCTGCCTACCTAGAATTCTATAATCAGCAAAAATATTCCTCAAAAATGAGGATGAAATTAAGAATTTTTTAGACAAAATTTGATGAGCAAATTTTTCACCACTATAAGAAATGTCGAAGGGAATTTATCAAGTCAAAATAAAATAATGGGAACTCAGATTTGCACAAAAGAGGAAGTTTCTAAATTAATAAATATGTAAGTAAGTTGGGCGTGGTGGCTTACACCTGTAATCCCAGCACTTTGGGAGGCCAAGGCAGGCAGATCATTGAGGTCAGGAGTTTGAGAACAACCTGACCAACATGCTGAAACCCCATCTCTACTAAAGATACATAAATTAGCTGGGCATGGTGGCATGCCCCTGTAATCCCAGCTTCTCAAGAGCCTGAGGCAGGAGAATCCCTTGAACCCAGGAGGCAGAAGTTTCAGTGAGCCGATATCACGCCACTGCACTTGCCACTGCACTCCAGCCTGGGCAACAGAGTGAAACTCTGTCTCAATAACATAACATAACAT
This sequence comes from Chlorocebus sabaeus, assembly GCF_047675955.1. Taxonomy (NCBI): domain Eukaryota; kingdom Metazoa; phylum Chordata; class Mammalia; order Primates; family Cercopithecidae; genus Chlorocebus; species Chlorocebus sabaeus. The sequence continues at coordinate 100,913,955 of NC_132911.1, forward strand.
AACATAACATAACATAGCATAACATGACATAATGTAACATAGCATAGTAAGTAAATATAAAAGGCATTTTTGTTTTTAAAATATCTTTAAAAATAAATAGACTGTTCAAATAAAAAATAAAGATACAATGATATATTAGGAAAAAATGTACGATAACACCATAAAAGAAAGAAGAGAGTAAGTGGAAGTATACTATTGTAGAATCCTTAAATATATGAAATACATATCTAATGAAGACTGTGATAAATTAAAATGCATATTGTAAATGCTAGAGCAACCATTTTTAAAAAACGGTATAGCCAATAAGCCATAGAAAAGATGAGATGGAATTTGAAATGGAAAACTTCATACGAAATGAAAGGAAGAAAGGAACAGTGAAAGAATAAAGGAATAAAGAATAAAGTACAAAAAAATCAAGATGATATAACAGACAAACTCAATGTATCAGTAATTACATTAGGCATAAATAGACTAACCACACCCCACTAAAAGACAGAAATCATCAAACTGAATAAAAAAAGCAAGATTCAGTTATATGCTATTCACAAAAAAACACATTTTAAATATAAAAATAGCTAGGTTAGATATAAATGGATAGAAAAAGAGATACAGCAAATTCTGTATATGTGAAGGCTATCATAATTGTACTATCTGAAAAAGTTGGCTCAAAATAGAGAATATTATTAGAGAGGAGGAGATACATTTTATAATGGTAAAATAATCTATTCATCAATAAGACACAGTGATCTTAAAAGTAAATTCACTTGCCGAGGTGGGCGGATCACAAGGTCAGGAGTTTAAGACCAGCTGGCCAACAGAATGGTGAAACCCCATCTCTACCAAAAAAACAAAAATTAGCTGGGTGTGGTGGCAGGCACTTGTAATCCCAGGTGCTCTGGAGGCTGAGGCAGGAGAATCGTTTGAGCCGGGTAGGTGGAGGTTGCAGTGAGCCGAGATTGCACCATTGCACTCCAGCCTGGGCGACAGAGCAAGACTCTGTCTCAAATAAATAAATAAATAAAAAGTAAATCCACTCAATTACAAGCTTTGAAAACTACATGAAGAAAAAACTGACAGAATTCAAAGAATACACACATCTATAGTTGTGGCTGGAAATTTCAACACTTCTCAGCAGTTGTTAGAACAAGTAGCTGGAAAGTCTGGATGTGGAAGATTCAAACAATACTATCAATTAAATTGATCAAATTGATATTACAGAATACTGCATTCAACAACAACATGGTGTACATTCTTTTCACATGGGGTATTCACCATGATAGACTGTATGCTGGGTCATAAAAGCATCTCAACAAATGTAAAAGGATTAAAATTATATGAGGTCTGTTTGTTGATCACCATGGAATTGGATAAGAAGTCAAAAGCATTAAGATATCAAGAAAATTCCCAAATACTTGGAAATTAAATATCACACTTCTAAATAAGCCATAGATCAAAGAAGAAATCACCAGGAAACCAGAAGTTATTTGAACCTTATTGATAATAAAAACACAATATATCCAAGTGTATGGGATGAAGCTAAAGCAATGCTTAGATGGAAATGTGTAGACTAAATGCTTATGTCAGAAAAGAAGAAAGTTCTAAAATCGGTGATCTAGCTTCCACATTAAGAAGCTAGCAACAACAACAAAAATATTAACCTTAAGTAAGTAGAAAAAACTAGAAATCAATGAAATAGAAAATAATAAATAGTAGAGAAAAATCAATGAATTTTAAAACTGACTTTATGAAACAAAACTATAAAACTGATGAACTATCAGACTGGTCAAGAAAAAAGAGAAGATGCAAATTGGCAATCTCAGGTGTGAAACAGGACACATGACTACACACACATCGTTAAAAGGACACAAAAGGACTCTAAAGAACAAACATATACCAAAAAATTCAACAACGCAGATGACATGCATAAATTCCTTAAAAGACTAATTACTAATACTGATTCAAGAAGAAATAAAAAACCTAAATACCCCTATACATTAAATGAATTGAATTCATAAGCAAAAGCCTTTACTCAAAGAAAACCCCAGGCCCACGTAGTTCCCTAATTAATTCTGTCAAACATTTAAAGGATAAATAATAACACGACTATACAAACTTTAAGAAAACAAAGAGGTAAATATTTCCCAACTCATTTTATAAGGCGTATATGACACTGATATCAAAACCAAAGATATTTGTAAGAAAACTATAGACCAATATCCTTCATGAATGTAGACACAAAAATTCTTAACAAAATATAAGGAAATTAAATTCAGCAATATGTAAACTGGATAATATACTATGTTCGAGTGGCATTTATCTTAGGAATTTAAGGTTGGTTTAATATTTTAAATCAATCAACATAATTTACCACGTTAATATAATAAAGGAAAGCGTATGATCATTTCAGGAGGTGCATAAAAAGCATTGCACAAAATTCAACACCCATTCATAATAATGACTTTTGGAAAATTAGGAATAGTAACAGCTTCCTCAAACTGTTAAAAGGCAGTGATGCCAGATCTTCAGTTTAATTATGAAAGATTGAATGCTTTCCTCCTACGATGAGGAATAAGACAAAGATTCCCATTCTCACTACTTCTATTTAAACATCATATTGCAAGTCCCAAATAGTATAATTAGACAAGACAAAAAAATGAAAGATTACAGATTGCAAAGGAAGTAGTGAAATTATTATTATGAATAAACAACAGGATTGTGTACTGTCAACCTAAATAACTAAAAGAGAGAGGCTCTGTGAAAGAAAGATGTTTATCTGGGAATGGAGCATTGCAATGGAAATATCTATGCCAAAGTAACCTATGTGTGTATTCAGGGAGATAAAGAAGACAAAGCTTTTTCAAGGAAAAAATGAGGAAGATTACATAATTGTTTTGAAATAATTATCCTTGACTACAGAGATAAATAAGAAGGGTGTGATGGGTACGCTAAAAGCCCAGCCCTCATAACTGCACAATATATACACGTCTTCTGCACTTGTACCCACTAAACCTATAATTTAAAAAAAAAAAATTAAGAAAAAATAACAAGAGTGACACCTTCTGAGGTTGGACAGGTAGCTGCTGGGCAGATGTACTTACAGAAGTAAGTTTTATGCAAAGTCGATGGTCCTTGTGCAAAGTTGTGGTTTTAGCAGTCTTTTTTGTTATCAGACATGCAAGCATGAGAACCTTCTCTTCGTGACCTTCCCTAGCTGTATTTGTTAGAGTTTTCATAACATTTATGGCTTCATTTTTATTCTGATAACTTTCACAGTACATAGAAAATCCTAAGAAAACTACAAACATATGCTACTAGAAGTAAGAAGTAAACTTGGCAAGGTCACAATATATAAAATTAAAGTTTATGTATGTATAATAACAACTAGCAAATAATATTTTTAAAATAACATCAAAGAACATGAACTACTCAATAATAATTTTGGTAAAGTACACGTAAAATTTAGGAGATTTTTAAGCAGACTTAAATAAATGAAAGACAAATTTTGAAAAAGGAGAAAAAAAGTTTGAGGGCTTACCCTGATTTTAAAAACTTTCCATTCATCTACAATAATCAAAGTCATGTGGCATTGGTATATTGGCATAAGAATAGACAGATCAGTGGAATAGAATAGGTATAGCATATATGGTCACCTAATTTTTTACAAGAGTACAAGGTTATTCAGTGGGAAAAGGATAGTCTTTACAACAAATAGTATTAAAACAGATATCCTTAAGGGGAAAAAAATGAACCTTAGCCCTTACTTCATACCCTGCACAAAAATTAACTCAAAATGGATCATAAACCTAAATGTAAAATCTTAAACTATGATAATTATAGAAGAAAATATAGGAGAAAAATCTTTTGACCTCAGGTTAGGCAAACATTTCTTAGATTACTAAAGGAACTAACCACTTAAAGAAATTGATAAATTGGACAGCGTCAAAAGTAAAATTTCCACTCTTTGGAAGATACCATTAAGAAAATGAAAGGCAAACCACAGAGGAGAAAATACAATGCTTACACCTGACAAAGAACTTGTAATTCTTACAACTCAATTAAAAGGAGACTAACAACTTAAGAAAAAATGAGCAAAATATTTTAACAAACATTTCACAAAGAAGATACACCAATCCCCAATAAGTACATGAAAAGGTGTTTGAGATCATTAGTCATCACTGAAATACAAATTAAGTCTAGGTGTGGTGGCTCACACCTGTAATCCCAGCACTTTGGGAGGCCAAGGCCAGCAGATCACTTGAGGTCAGGAGTTTGAGACCAGCATGGCCAACATGGTGAAACCCCAACCCTACAAAAAATACAAAAATTAGCCAGGCGTGGTGGTACTCTACAAAAAATACAAAAATTAGCCAGGCGTGGTGGCACGCACCTGTAGTCCCAGCTACTCAGGAGGCTGAGGCACAGGAATCACTTGAACCTGGGAAGTGAAGGCTGCAGTGAGCCGAGATTGCACCACTGCACTCCAGCCTGGATGACAGAGCGGGACTCTGTCCCCAAAAAAAAAAAGAAAGAAAAGAAAAAGAAATACAAATTAAAACCAAGACAAGACATTGCTAACACTCACTAAAATGTCCAAAATAAACAAACTATGCGACAATGTGGATGAATTCCCAAATCATTATGCTGAGCAAAGGAAGCCAGACACAAGAGATCACACTGTATGATTCCTCTCATGTAAAAGTACAGGAAAGGCAAGCCTAATCCATAGTGACAGGAATCAAACCAATGGTTGCCTGAGATGGGGAAGGGAAGGAATGGACTGAAAAAGGCCATGAGTGAACTTTTAGGAGTGATGGAAATGTTCTGCATCTTATTGCTGTGGTAGTTACACAGGTGTGTTCGTTTGTCAAAACTTGTCAAATGTACACTTAGAATGAGTATTTTCTATTCTATTCAAATTTTGCATAAAAAGCAGCTAATTATTTTGTTGTTCATGATAGAAGCAATATTAGCACTTACTGTTATCCAGCTCTTTTCCAAGGTGTTGCAGCACTATGAATTCCTTCAGTCACTCAGAGAATTAGGAAATTAGCATGGGTTGTTTTGATCTGATTGGGCATCACAATAGGAGCTGACCTTTCTGTCTTCTGAGCTCTCACTTTGGATCTCATGATTTGTTCCTGGTGTGTAAGTCCTAGCTCCTATTTGGGCCTCCTTAAGGTTGGGTGCTTGGTACATCTATCATAGTCCTTTGCTTAAAACTTTCTCCTCAGCTCCTTTTACAAACGTAGTTATAAGTTGAATGAATGCATGCCTGGAGAGCAATTGAGATGGACGACTGTGGAAAGCAATGCTTTTCCTATTAGTAGAGATATTCAAGAAAAGGCTCAACAGCCACATATTAGGGATATTATGAAGTGATTTAAACATTAGATGATGGTTGGACTAGAGAAGTTCTCTCCCAGTCCTGATTATGCGAAAAGAAAACTTCCAAGGGGAGGAGTCATTTCTCCAGGGGGAAGTGAGTCTAAATATTAGGAAGGTCAGTAGCTATTCTGACAACCTACCCACCATAGACAGAGTAGGATTCACTACTAAACCAGCAGAGTGGTTAGATGTCTGTCACCAGGCATGTGGGGCTGAATCAGAAGAAAGAGAAAGATATCATTTTGGAAATTTACAAGTGAGACAGGAAATCTAAAAAAGGGATTTCAAAAAGTACAGATTCATATGAGAAGTTCCCTGGAAAGAAGAGAGGGGTGCTGGTGCGGGCAGGGGCCATCTGAGGATGGCAGCTTCACGGAATTGCCCTCTCACTCCACTCTGGGGCCAGGACTCCCCACTCCTGTGGTCTTCTCCCTAAGATGAGTAAATACGAATTCAGAACCAAGTAAAACGGCCTATACATCCTCTCACCAGACTCTTTTGCTTATAATCATCATTATTACCTTAAAGCCAAAGTTTACTCATCTGTAAAATGAGGATAATAATAATTATAGAATCATTGTGAGGCTTTGATAAGATCATACCTGTAAGTGTTTAGTACAGGCTCATAGAAAGTACTTAGTAAATCCTGGCTATGATTGTGGTTATGATTTTGTTACATGTTTCATCATTAAACCATATATCATTTCCTCCAGAGACAAAAAGTAGGAATGCTATTTCCCAATCTCTGTACCATGCTCACAGCGAAACAGCCTGTGCCATCCACTAACATATCCATAAACAATCTCCACTGCATTCCAATCAGGAACTTAGGTAAAATGAGGCTTTTTTCTTGTTAAGCTTTATCTGCAGAATCTCAAGTAGTTTTTAGCTGTGCTCTTTTATATTCCAGTCAACCTCATTTCCACAGATGTACTCCCCTAGATTGAAAGTTCCGTGAAAGCAGGCACGGAAATTATGCCCACCACTGTCTCCCCAGGGCCTAGCAAGGTACTTGGCACTTAGTGGGAGCTGAGTAGATATAAGATGAATGAATGTGGTGCCCTTTCCAAAATCCTTCTACGCAAGTCTCACTACATTAGCCTCTGCCCTGCTATGTATACAAAAATGAGTGAAAGGTTGATACACTGTAAACATAACTGTGATCATCGAGTAGTCATTTAACCTCTTTACAGCAGCTGGACGAATATTTCTCAGCTATATGAAATTATTAAATAAGAAATAATTCATGTTTCATGTTCCGTGTCCTCCATCATGAGGCCTTTTTACCAGTTTAATTAGTAAAGGACAGCACACTTTCCTTTCCACCTTTTGTCAAGAATTCTAAAGGCTTTAGAGAAAAATGACTCAGGAGGTGAAACAGCAGGACTCCTGCTGTGATTTATAAACTTGTCACTGGAAACTATTTCAGGATCTGCAGCAGCAAATCTCAAGCATCGTTTACCTTGCCCATAATTCTGGAGTTTGAGTATAAATGATGAAACAGCTAATGGCATGTTACCCCACAAAGTAGCATTAGCTTCCTTTATCATCATCAGCTGTTTTTTTCATAAAAATGTGTAAATTGCAGTTTATCTCACCAGAGAAGCATTGATCAAATGTACTTTAATTATGTTTTGTGTGGCTACTGAGAATAATCACTGTTTCTTCATCATAAGGATTGTCCTAAAAAATTACATTAATAAGGGTCAACCACAAACAGCAGTGGGAATTCAGCTACCTTTAAATGCTAAATTTGCCCCTCAGCTTTGTAGATTCCCTATAAATGAATTTCTTTGGGTCAGGATGTTTTCCTGAGCGTTGGCATTTAATGGATATTCCTTGAATCAACCTTGTACTTTAAGTGAAGTGTATTTGCATTAAGAGCAGATTCATTTCCCAGGCTACTTCTTACACATTTGTTTCCCTTTGTTTTGGAATTCACAAAGCTTGTCATGGTTTGCTCTTACTGCATTCCCTTACTGCATAATGATTTTTAGTAGGTTATATTTTAGAAGGTTTTGTGTCAAAAATATATATATATATTTGCATCTCTTCATCAGGTAGTCAGTTAAAGAGGTTGTATTGAGCTGCCAAATGGGACACTGCCAGGTGACCAGGAAAGAAAAGCCTACTTGCATAAATAAAATGAAAGCATATTAGAACATTTAGGTAACAGTCACCTGATTTTTCACTGTTGTCAACTTCTAACTTTGTTTCATCTTCAAGGATTATGGTTTGAAGCAAGGATAATTCGCCTTGTTTTTGTCTTCCTTGTAGTTCTTCCCTTAGAACCTGGTTTGGGAAAAACCTCACTAATATTTTGTAGCATCAGCCAAGTAGTTGTCATCTTTTTTGTAACCAATTGCCTTACACAAAAGCATAGGCACACTTATTTTGGATAAATCCATACTGTCTGACAAGTAAGCAAATATGGAAAATATAAAGGAATCCAGAGGCTCTCACACTCAGATCAATTTTCTTCATTGGCCAGAGCTGCCTCTAAAGAAATTCACTTGACACCGTCTTCATTTTTCTGAACATGATACATATTATTCATTAGCATTTAAGCTTATATTTAATACACACTTTCAGATAGGATTTTCTAGTAGTAAGACTTTTTTATATGTTTACCTACTATTATCCATGGTAGAGTTTCTTGTGTCCTTGACACTATGATATCTGGAAATGAAAAAAGCCCATTTTGGTTCAGACTCTTGGTCCCTCTAGCTATAATTCTACTTCTGACAGTGGCCCCTAGAGGCATTTTGTGGAGGGCCACTGCCACTTTGACATCACCCCTAAAATTGTTGGACACACCCTCTTTAAAATAATTTTATTTCTCAATATCGCTTAATCACTATGAATTTATATCAGAGTCCTTTAAAAGAACAATTTTAGCCTGCCCTACTTGTTGGGAAGAAGAGGGGAAATTAACAGCATCTTAAAACTGGAAGGACCTTTATAGGTTCCCAAGACTGATTCCAATTCCAAATAATAATACCAGTCCACAAGTGGACCTGCTTATAGAGAAACACCTGTTGCTTCTGTTTTTTGTCTCATATCCAGTTAGTTTCCCATTCACAGCAAAACATTCCCTTCAATCTCAAGGAAACTCAACCTTTTTGATTATTAGTATAGTTTCATCAAAGTTTCTTTGAATAGGTAAAATATCCTCTTTTTCTTGCCTATAATTTTTAAACCTTTTTAAAGGTTGTAAAGAATTAGGTAGTCAAGACTTCTTATAAAGCCAGGGTTTCTTTTTTCCTAGACTCTATGTGCTTAAGTGCTCTATGATAACATGTGGATGTTATAAACTCATCAGCTTGGCCATGTGGAAGTGAAAACCCCTGGTCAGGGGTGTGTGGATTCTCCCTTGTGACCTCTCTCATATTACTGTGAACCAGTTGGCCTCCAATACCATAAGCATTAACAATGGCTGACAAAACTGGGACTCCAGCTCCATTGTGTCACCTGGGCATCCGTGCAGCAGTCCTGCCAAACAGTCCTGCTAAACTATTCCAATTTCAGATGGGAATTTGATCAGAAACAGCATTTTCATGTAATGCTTCCCACTTGTCTAATTCCCTTGTTTCTGCTTTGCCAACAGAATGAGCGGTGGGCATGAAGAGGTGGGGAAGATGTTTAAGTTCAAATGTCATCTCTGCTAAAACCTGACTTCCACTGCACTGTGGCTTTATAACCTCCTTGTGTTTGTAGCCAGCTATCAAAAATCTGTCCATTTGAACATGATTATACTAAAGCATGATTATTTTAAAGCTTTCATGATAAACTCTACACTGGAAATAATCTTTAGAGTGTTTTCAGGTTTGAAAACCCATATGCACTGAATGTTCTCATGGTGTGCTCTGTCAGAAACAATTTTTAATGATGTTTTCTCAGTGAGCATCATTCCCCAGGTGTGGAGAGAACTGCAGAAAGGCATTTACAAGGAGTCACGCTGGCTCAGATAGGTGAAGGAAGAACTTGATTGACGTCAGACCATGAAAAGAGAGTGGGCAGTAAATTCTATATAGACAAAGGTGAAAACAATAAACTGAGCCTGATATATAAACATGAGTACAATTCAAAATAGAGTGGTAAGGAGGTGTGGATGTTTCTTTATCACTATATATGTTTTTGACACACCTGCACACACAGAAAATTATAAACTCAAAGATAATGAACCTAGAGTCATGTGAAGGGTGTGAGGTGGGTCAAGGGAGAAAGAGAGGATATTAAGGAGTATAGGCAGGTATTGAAGAAGAGCTGCATTTTATACACATACAGACACATGCACATATATATACCTATATATACTCTCTCTGTCTCTCCATATATACATATATATTTATATTTTTGCACATGTAAATACATATATGTAATGTATATTTATTTTCCCCCAATACTCCTCATACCTAGAGACCATGAACTACATACAGAGGGAAGGCACACTTTCTACCTGAAGGCCAGCCCTTACATTGGTGATCAGTTTGTTCAGTGCTCTTGATCATTAGAGTATGTGTATAAAATCATGGATGGGGACTTTGTGAGCCATTTAACTTTTGCAAGAAGCATATGAACGTGATTGTTCTTTTAGAGTTTGTTAGGTGGGTGGTGGTAAAGTAATACAATTTTCTAGATGATAAAATCATGAATCTCGTGCATGTCAAAAATTTTATTCAATTCATTAATTAATGAGAATATCAGTAAGATGTTATACCAATTTAAAGAGCATTTGAAAAACCAAGTCTATGCAACTTAATAAATATATATTAGGATAAAATTGTTAGGTTAGGTAAAAACTGGTTAATGTCTTAGAAGCCAATAAACAGTAACCTTTGAGATATCTGTTCTATGGTACAAAATTCCTTTTCATCTCTTTTAGACATCTGTAAGTTAACATGTAACTTCACTAAATCTGGGGCCTTTAATCAACAGTAAGCAGTGAGTCAAAATAAAATAGATTCTAATAAATAATCTTTGAGTGAACTTGGCCCCGGAATGACATTGAAAGAATGTACTGTCTACCTTTTTGCTTTATTTTTAAGTCATGAATAATTTTTGTAAGAGTGGAGAAAGGTATAAGAACATACTGAGTAGTACATATAGTGTTTGGATCTCAACTTATATACTGCTATATGTTTACATGGTTTTGGTAAGGAGCACTGGCTTGTCATTCTCCAAGGCAGAAACTGAGAGTAGAAGCCCCGGAAAGTGGGACTGACTTACCATAAGTTGCTGCAGAAAAGGAGGATGGAGTCAATCTTTATTTCTGCTTTTGTCCCATTACATGTTAATAATTTTTTTCATTTACCCATTTAGTGATTCAACAAATATCTGTTAAGCACCCACTATGTGCCAGGCATTGAGGATTGGGATGAAAAAGCCCCTGCTCTTAAGGAGCTTACATTCTAGCAGAAAAGACAGACAACAAATAAAAAAACCAAGATAATATTGTTTCAGCTGATAAATAGTGCTATGAAAAAGAAAACAAGAAGCAGCATCAAGGTAAGGGAGAAAATGAGTGACCACATGGAGGGGTGGACTTCAGATTGAATGGTCAGGAAGTCCCAGGAGGACTTTCAGGCCTGCAGAGTGTGGCCTGGCCAGAGCGATGGGCTCAACATCAAGTAGGGCTGCCATTCATCTTCTGCTCACTGTGTGAATGTAATTCAAGTCTTTATTGTATTTCATGGTCCAGGATACCTCCAACCCAAGTTTCCATCTCCTTGTCATAAAGTAGAATAGAGGTGGGAGATCAGAGCTGCAAACAAAGCAAGTCATACAAATGGTTTCCCACTGCAGAAAAGACACATTTACTGGGATAGGGCAGTGAGAGAAGGTACAGAGCATGGATTTCAGATCAGAGACACATGGGTTTGAATCCTATTTCTACCACTTATTACTGTATGACATTAGACAAGTTACAGAGATCTATTTTCCATCTGTTAAAGACACATGAAGATCCCTCCCTCATGGGGCCAATTCAATGAAATCATCTCCAGAAAGCCCTCAGTACACAGAAAGCACTCAACAAGTAGTGACTATTATTCTTGCAATTACCCTGTATGGGAAGTCTGTAGTATCATCCTCATGGAGTACTGATTAACTAGTCTTAGTTACTGCTGCCACACAGTTTTACAGCCTTACAGAAAGATGACTCATTATCACACAGTTCAGATACACTGGGACCTGCAAGTCCACCAGAGGTGCTGGTGTTGACCTAAACTGTGTGGTCAAGCCAAGGTTTCCAAAGAGATAGAAGGTACATGGGTTTAGTGGCACACCTAAAACTGTTTCACCCAAGTTTGGAGATTCTTGGGTAGCTTGAGAGTTTAGAAACTAAAAGTAGAACACTTTTAATGGATTTTTGAGGACTTTTTTTTTTTTTTTTTTTTTTTTTTTTTTACTTTCTCGTCCTGTCTTGTCCTTTGTTTTCCTTTCCTTTTTGCCCCCTCTTATGAGTTGAGTTGCTTTTTCTTCTAGGGAGCTATGTGTTAGGAAACTGTTAATGAACTGCTTTTGAGTCTAATTTTCAATAAGATTTAATACAGTAGGGATTAAACTGCCCCCTTAAAAAGAGAGATTAAGTGTCTGCAAATCCCATGAATTGATTTTCTAATTGTTTTGGTAATAATGTGTGTTTTTTTTCATTTGCTAATGTTGCTGAAAATAATAATAGTTTTGATTAAATTTTAAATGTATTTTTAGTATTTTAAGGATTCTAGAGGGACTAAGTTTTCTTGCAGGGAATATGTTAAGACCATAACATTCTTCCCTAACCCATAATTTTTATGATCAGGGAATGTCTATAATACATTCCATGGCAATTAAATTGCATACCCCAGACTGTTCAAGATGTGTTTATAAAAGGAGAAATGGATTTCCCACAGCTGCTCGCCTGTGAATGCATCCTTCACACAGAACCACAGTAGCCAGTGTATGCACTAAAATAACAGACTTGAATTTAAACTTTCAGTGCTTTCGAATGTCTTTCAAAAACTTCTCATAACACAAATTGCTTAATTTGTGTACATGAAAACTCACTGATTACATATGAATGAGAGTCAACCTACAATAAGGGGGACTTTGAGAATCTTTGTGTATGTGCCCACCCATCTCTTCAGGAATTAGCAGGTATTCAGTCTTGTTCCAACATTCTGCACAAGCCGCAGTCATTAGTGAGAGCACCCTGTGAAGGCTGGAATCTGCTGTGAACAGTGTGGGGCACCTTGGGTATGTTTTATAATATTCATCAGATGGTCTTCACCCAGTCACGTAGCTGGAAAATATTTTCTGTGAGATGAGTGTTTACAAAAAAAAAAAAAAAAAAAGAAAGAAAGAAAGATTCATAGAGAATAAGAAGGAGCAAGGGAAGGGGGAAGAGGGAAAATAATCCAAACCAGGGTCAGGTCTGTGATACAGGCTAGAATCACAGACCAGCTGTTCCATCTTTAACAGCGATTGTCACAACCTTGATTTATTAAATTGGAATTTAAATCCTCCAAGTTGTAATGAATTGATCATGATGCTGCTGATATGGACTGGTTCATCTTTGTGGCTGTATAACAACTATAATAAAGGATTAATTGAGCACCTACTAACCCTCACAAGCTTCTTGGAAGCTGGAGTTCATTAGCCCTATTTCATAATTGAGGAAACTAAAGTTGAATGGCTTTACATCATTCTTTCAAAGTCACCCAGTTTTTAAGCAGAAGAATTTGAATTTGAACCCAGCCCTACCTGCCTCCAAACCCCATATTCTCTCAGCTATATCTCCCTGCCTAGGTGCAACGGCTCCTTGGCTGACATGCAGAAGGATATGTCTTCACATTCTTAAACTCCAAACCTCCCTTGGAAATAATTTCCTAATGGTGAAACTGCCCTAATAATGCTGTAGTTTGTTTCCAGGGGAGAATATATGCCTTCAGAGCAGGCTCCTTCTACCAGCTTTCTATTTCATAAATGCATTTTATGACTCCCTCTTCAGAGCTCATATACCTGTCAGAAGATCCTGTGCAATTTATCCCTGGGGATAGTTAACATTCCCCTCGACCCACCCACCTTGCGATGTCAGGTGCTCTCAGAAATGGAAGTGCAGGATCTCCCTCAGTGCCCCTCTTTTAGATCAGTAGCTGTCACTGATAAAATGTCTCCTTGGAACTAAAGAGACAAAGTTGCAAGCCAGCCGGTGGGCCCACCCTGGTATCTCCTGCAGTTACCAGCATTCTCACTAGTGATAGAAGACGTTTTGGAGTTGTTTTAGTTTTGTAGAATGTTCATGGGAACTTAGATGATATCTGAGGAAATGCCTTCTTCAAGTCACTAGTTCTAAAGGAAGGCAGCCAAATTCCTTCAGTCTGAGAATTTTGGAGCTCTGAAGAGGGCATGGACAAATATTTCTTGCCTCTCTTTTTGAAATACGGAATTTGGAGCCTTTGTCTGTCAACCACCATGCAGTGTCTTTAAGAAGCTCTGACTAGAAGGAAACAGCCCCAAGTGTTCCAAGCTCTGTCTGCTGGAATGAAATGTCCCTTCCTGTTTCCTGACATCCACAATCCTAATTCATCCTCCATTCACCCTCAGTGACTTCTTTTCTTTGAAGGCTTTGACTCTGTCCTTGTACATGAATTTGACATTCACCTGATGCTCTGTGGGGTCCAGAGAGCATGTACTCCCCACCAGCTTCAACTAATTCTAAAATGTCACAGTTTCTGTTAAAATGCTTTCTAGCTACTACCAGAATAAACATACAGATTTGTCTCCCCTGGGTGTGCTGTGAGTTCATGGCATAAAGTATTTTCCGGTTTTAAAATGGACTTCTGGCCTGTAATCCCAGCACTTTGGGAGGCCAAGGTGGGCAGATCACGAGGTCAGGAGATTGAGACCATCCTGGCTAACATGGTGAAACCCTGTCTCTACTAAAAACACAAAAAACTAGCCGGGGGTGTGGTGACAGGTGCCTGTAGTCCCGGGAGGCCGAGCTTGCAGTGAGCCAAGATCGCGCCACTGCACTCCAGCCTGGGCGACTTTGAGCTTTTCTGCTGGGAAGTGTGGTTATCTGTGTCTTCTGGAGGTCAAGATGTCATCACCTGGCCCTGGTCCCTCTCACTTCTCCCCAGACTGGACCTCTTCTCCAGCTGTATACTCACGTTCATGGTTGTTCACACAATTTCTCCTTCAAGTTTTTGGGAGCATCTCCCTAAGGTGCAGCTCTAGTCACCCTACCTTCCTATTCATCCCCCGACCACCATGGCTCCACATTTGTGAACTACATTCAGTCTATTTTCAACCTTACATTTAGGACCTTCACAGGTGGTTGCCAACTTTATCTGCCAATAATTAGCCCAAGTTACCCCCCAATATCAACCAAACTGGGATGCTCGCATGTTCTGTTCATCTGGAAACCTGTGCCTATATCTGTCTGTTGACATCCTAAGTATTCCACCCCAGAACAAGGGGTTTATGGGAGTAGATAGGGGAAAACTCTCCTACAAAGTTGTAAGAACTTGGGTTGGGCTTGGAGAAAATCTAGATGGCATCCTGGGGCAATAGAGGACTCAAGAACAATAGCAGTGTCCAGTCCACAAGACAGGAAGTAGGGGATTCAAAGAGGGAAATCCTAGCAATGTGGTTACCAGAAACACATAGAAACATCCCTCCCCTTCCCTAATATAGTTATTGGATATAATAATGTCTTTTTATAATACATGACTTAGCAGGAGGCAAAATAAGAGAATTCCTCAGAGGTGAGAAGTAATAGAAATAACAAAAATCTATAGAACTAGGAAAACCCTGGGGCCTGGCATTTGTCTGCTAATCCCTGTTTGCCTAGAGCATTGGGTTTTAATGAGCAGTGAGTGCATCTAGGACAAGTACAAAACTTGGGGCCACTAGTGTGCTTTAAAAGATATTGATTAACTTTAGACTTATTAAGATGAATATATAACCTATAATTTCCAAGGTTTCCACTGCCAGAATTGAAATAAAGCATGTAACTTCCAAACTATAGAGTTGGGGAGAAAATGAATGAGAGGAGGGAAAAAAATCAACCCAAAAGAAGGCAAGAAAAAAAGAAAGAAAAAGAAACCTAGAAAACACAATAAACAGATAGAAGCAAAAAAAATTCAACTCTAAACTATTCATAAGAGAAACTCCTAAAAGTATGAGACAGAGAAAGGCTGCCAGTAAAACGATAGGAAAGGACATACCAGGGTAATACTCTGCAAAAAGAAGCAGGTGTGTCTATCTTAAATATTAGGAAAAACTAGACTTTCAGAACAAAAAACAGTGCTACAGATGAATTTTCAATTTTCCAGGGATACCTAATTTTAAATGTGTATACCCCTAACAACATAACTTTGAAATATATTTTAAAAATTACTAGAACTACAATATATTCAAAATCACAAAGGGACATTTTCACCATCTCTCTCAAAACTGATGGGTCGAATACTAATAAATCAGTAAGGAATTAAAAGGTTTGAAGAACACAATTAAGAAGCTTGATCTAATGGACTTACACGAGCACTGAAAGCACATTCTCTTCAAATACATATGGAACATTTACAAAAATGTATCATATAATAGGCTATAGAGCAAATATCAACAAAATTCAAAGAATCTGTATCATACAGTCAATGTCCTCTAACAGTTAAATTAGAAATCAATAATGAAAAAATAACTTAGAAAACTTCATACTTTTGAAAATTAAAAAATGCATTCTAACTCATGAGTCAAGGAAAAAAGTCAAACTAGAAATTAATAAATATTTAGAACTGAATTGTCATGAAACTACTAATGGGAACTGGTGAGATACAGCTAAAGCAGTATCAAGGGAAGATTATAGCCTTACTGCAGATGCTAGAGACAAAGTACGTCTGCAGAGTAATAAACTGAGGGTTTAACTCCAAAAATTAGGGGAAAAAAGCAAGTAAATTCAAAGAAAGGAGAAGTAAAATAATATAAGCATAATATAAACTTAGGAGCAGAAATCAATGGAAGAATAACTACTAAATAATAGAAAGTATCCAAAAAATGAAAGTCATCGTCTTTTCTTTTTCTTCAAAATAGTAATAAAACTGACAAACTGCAAGCAAGATTTAAAAAAAAAAAAAAAACCCGAGAAAACACTGATAATCAACATCAAGAATGAAAAAGAGGGCATCACTATAGGTGCTGCAGACATCAACTAAAATTAAAAATAGGATGTTACTGACAACTTCATGCCAATTATTTTGAGCATTTGGGCAAAACTCACAAATTCCTAAACAAATGTAATTTCCATAGTTAATTCAAGAATAAGTAAAAAACCTGAATAGCCCAATAACCATGAAAGAAATTGAATCAGTTAAAATTGTTATCATAAAGAAAACATCAGACTTCGATGGCTTTGTTAAAAGTTCTACAAAATAACCAGGAAATAAATAATTCTAATCTTACACAAACTATCCCAGAATGTATATAAAAAAGAAGGAAAACCATGTTATGCATCAGACACATCCTTGATACTAAAACTGGAGAGTCACAAATAGAAAATGTAGGTTTTTCAAAATGAAAATTTACAATAGCAACAAAATATATAAGCCATCAAAGAAAGAAAACTAACAAAAGGTATGTAAAACTGTTATAAAACTTTAAAGACGTTACAGAAGACAAACAGAAACATGTATCAACACACCATTTTCATGGATAAGAACACAATATTCTAATAAAAAGATGTTAGGTTTTCCCCCAGTTTAAAATAGGTATTACCACAATTCTGATCAAAATCCAAAAATACTTTTGGATTATATTTAGATGATTCTAAAATTTATCTGAAAGAGCAAATGGTTCTGAATAATCAAAACACTCCTGAAGAAGAAGGAAGAGAAAGTGAGGGAATTTGTCCTAAGGGATATCAAGGATTCTAAAGTAATAGCAATTAAGATAGTGTGGCATTGTTGCAGAAATAGACAAATAGATCATTGAAACAGCCCCAAAATAAACATATAAGGAAACTTAATATGGCACCATCAGTACCACAGATCAGTGGGGAAAGAGGATGTACTACTAATCAATAAATGTTTCTAGACAATGGAAAACTGAAAATAGAATCCTACCTCACACCCAACACAAAAATCATTTCCTATTCTGGGTGGGTGGAGAACTTAAAAACAAAAATAAAATCTTTTTAAAATTCAGAATGGAATATCAGAGAATATCTTTATAATATTAGGGTAAGGAAGGACTTCTTAAGACATAAACAGTACAAATCTTACAGGAAAAGATTCATAAATCCAACTACGTTGAAAGTAAGAACACTTATTCATCAAAACACACACTAAACAGGGTAAAGAGATGAGCCACAAACTGGGAAATGATATATACAAACTTACTAACAGAAGAGTAGTGTATAAATTATGCCAAGAACTCTTATAAGTCAATAAGAAAAAGACAAATCCATTGAAAAATGGACAAAATGCATGAACAAGAACTTCACAAAAGAGAAAACACACATAAATGACCAAAAAATCCATAGGTAAAAGCATACTTAATCTCACAATTAGTCTCATTTTTAAAACTGAGAATGAGCTAACATTTCACACTCACCAAATTTATAAAAATTAGTTTGACAATATCAAGTGCTGTAGACTATGTGAAGCAAGAGAATGACTCATATACTAACAGTATAAGTGTAAATTGAAAAGGAAAACATTTTTGAATTGCATGGTAAAATTGAACACACACATACTCTATAGCCCAGCAAACCACTCCTACATTCAAAGCCTTGAGAGTGTTGGTAGCAACACGTAACAGAAAACTGGAAACAACCTAAATGACTATTGTTGGTAAAATGGATAAATAAATACAAAGAGGTAATGTACTGCCATAAAACATGCAAATACTACAGCTATACACAACAGCATAGATAAATCTTATCTATGTTTGGATGGAAAAAGCAAGCTGAAGAAATATATCTGGAGGATATGGTTCAAAAGTAAGCAGTATTAACTGTGTTATCTGTACATGTATATTTGTTATATATAGTCAAATACATATATCTGGTAAAGTATGAAGTGGTAAAACTGTAGAAAAGGAGTGATTAAGAGGCAAGACAGGCTAGTGGGTACCTCTGGAGGAAGGAAAAGATCCGCAATGGGCAGGGGTGTCATAAATGGGTTTCCAAGATACTAGTAATATCATTCTTGAATTGAATTATGGACATATATATATACTTATTATTGTCACCCTTTATAATATACATTGATGTTCTCTACAATCTTATGTGTGTTCGGTATATTTCACAATAAAACAGTCAACCAACCAATCAAGCTAGCTAGAGGCTAAAGAACTGCAACTAGAATCCGTAAGATGAGCCTAGTAGGTTTTCAAGGATATATAAGAGACAGTGAAGTTTCCCTGAGGCTATGATCCATGACTGAAACTAGCAAAAGGCTTCGCACTTGAATGAGAAGGAAGCTTTGAAGTGGGGCAGAGACTCCTGCTGGTGCCCTTGGAGGTTGCTGGGGACATTATGACTCTAGGTAGTAAATGGATGATTTGAGAAGGAAAACTTGAACAAAGGGGTATTGACTTTCTTTTGTATCCAGGAAGGTACATGATTTGCAAACATGCAGATACAAAGAAGATACTGTCTTTTTATAAATATGAGGCATTTGTCTCAGTTACTTATACAAATAAAAGTTTATTTTCCCTCATATCACTGGAAATCCAGAAGAAGGCGGTGCAGAGCTTGTTGAGAGAGTTAGCAATATTTTCTAAATGCAGCCTGCTTCCACTCTGCCATTTTCAGTTTAGGGGTTTTTTGCCCCATGAAGCTCCAAAGTTCTCATCTGCCTTTAATGCAGCATTAGGGGTATTTTCCCAACTCTTTATCAACGAAGTTAGAGATTTTTCTGGAACTCACCCACAGCTGGGTACTCACATTATAGTCATCAGAATGGTGACACATGGACATTTCTTGCTGCAAGAGAGCCTGGAAAAGTAATTATTTTGCTATTGCAGACTGTATAATAGGAGCAGGCAAAAGTGAGGAGGGAGAGGTGTGTATTCAGCAGTGTCTGTCAAAAATACTCCACTAAGAATTCTTCCTCTTTTATCTGCAGGAGCCAGTCTACTTGATGACTTATACAAGTATTTCTTCTTCCATCACTCCCACGGAGACACCATGACTGTCATGGATCCAAAGCAGATGAATGTTGCTGCTGCTGTTTGGGCTGTTGTTTCCTATGTTGTTGCAGACATGGAGGAAATGCTGCCTAGGTCCTAGAAACAGGAAGAAAGAAACATTTTCATGCTTCTGGCCAGGAATCCTGGCTCTGCAACTTTGGAAAACTCCTCTTCACATAACAATTTCATCTAATTCATCTTCAAAACGCAACTCTATTTCATGTTTTCTGTTATTATCTTTCTTGATACTTTCCAAATTCTCTGATTCTAGAAAAAGGAATCATTCTCCCCTCCCTTCTACCACATAGAATCAACATATGATAGGGATCACAGCGGGGGCATTTCTTTATATCACCTCTTAAAAACATCGTTTCCACTGTAAAAGTAAACACAATAAATTTTTGGAAGATCTCTGATTTTTATGTGTTCATTTGTGAACATAAACATTAAATATGAAAATATTATGGTTTATATTATTTACTGAAGGAGTAGAAGGATTACTCAATTTTAGTATGATCTTAATTGAATATATGGAGGCATTTGACTTTCTAATTTGTATATTTTCATATTATGTGAATTTTTAAAATGAACTTCGGAATTTTTTAATTTGCAGGAAAAAAGGATATTATCATTTGGGGAAAAAAATCAAGAATATATAATTCAATTGCCTTATTAAAGATAAGTACTAGAGTCTGTCACTAGATAAATAGCAATGCAATTTTGCATTTATGTTTTGTATATTTTAAACAACATTTCCACGAAGTTGGTGCTTATTCACAATTTGCTGATGACATGATTGAAGCTCAGAGAGGCTCAATAATATTTACAGAGTCATCTAGAGGAAACACAGTAATCCCCATCCTCTCTGGAGCCAATTTCTACTATTTTTCCTCACACAACATCCAATATTCAATAAAAAATTACAAGACACACCAAAAGAAAAGAAAAACAAGAAAAAAATGAACTTACTGTCAAGAGATAAAGCAATTAAGAGAACAAGACTAAGAGATGACCTAGAAGTCTGAATGATCAGAGGAGTTTAACCTAACTATGATGATTATGTTAAAGGTCTAGTAAGAAAAATGGACTGCACACATGAACAGAAGGGGAATTTCAGCAGAGTTGGAAACCATAAAGTGGAGTCAAATACGTTAAAAAATGCAATGTCAGAGATACAAAATTTTTTTGGCAGACTCATCAGCCAACTGCATAAGGCTGCAGAGAGCATCAGTGGACTTGAATATATGCCAATAGAAATTATCCAAAAAGAGAAGAAAGAGTAAAGAAAAAAAAATGCCAGAGTGAATCATCCAGAAAAAAAAAAATGCCAGAGTGAATCATCCAAGAATTGTGATACAATATCAAGTTGTTCTAATATGTGTGTAATTGGATTTTCAGAAGGAGAGTACAAAGCATCAATTGTATTAATGATAATAAAATGATTGAAACAGAGTAGGATCTTTCGTTTCTGACGAAGTAGCACACCAGTACTCTAACTGGCCCTTACACTGAAGATGACTAAAAATGCTAGATAATATTTGAGAAACACCTTATTAAATATATGAATGAACTGATTAACAAGAATATTAGAAAGACTAAGTATCAAAAGACTATATACCAAGAGATACATAGAATATTTTTTGCTTTTTAAGGGTTTTGAAACTTTTAAATATATATATACACGTATGTGTGTATGCATGTGTGTTGTTTTTGTTTTGTTTTGTTTGAGACAGTATCTAACTCTGTTGCCCAGGCTGGAGTGCAGTGGTGCAATCTCGGTTCACTGCAACCTCCACCTCCCAGGCTCAGGTGATCCTCCCACTTCAGTCTCCTGAGTAGTTGAACTAAAGGGTGCTAATTTGTGTGTGTGTGTTTTGTTTAGTTTGTTTGTAGAGACAGGGTTTCGCCACATTGCCCAGGCTGGTCTTGAACTCCTGGACTCAAGCGATCAGCCTGCCTCAGCCTCCCAAAGTGCTGGGATTACATGCATGAGCCACTGTGCTCAGCTTTAAAATATATATATTTTTTAATTCCAATAGCTTTTGAGGTACAAATGGTTTTTGTTACACAGATGAATTGTATAGTCGTAATGCCTGAGATTTTAGTGTGCCCCTCACCCAACTAGTGTGCATTGTATCCAATATGTAGTTTTTTATCCCTCACCTCCCTCTTACCCTCCCTGCTTCTGAGTCTCCAATGTCCATTATACCACTCTGTATACCTTTGTATACCCATAGCTTAGCTCCTACTTATAAGTGAAAATATACAGTATTCAGTTTTCCATTCCTAAGTTACTTCACTTAGAATAATGGCCTCCAGCTCCATCCAAGTTGCTGCAAAAAACATTTCATTCTTGTTTGTAGCTTACTCAGCAGTGTTCCACGGTGTATATATACCACATTTTCATCATCCACTCATCAGCTGATGGGCAGTTAGGTTGGTTCTATACCTATTCAACTGTGAATTGTGCTGCAATAAACATATGCATGCCAGTGTCTTTTGATATGATGACTTATTTTCCTTTGGGTAGATACCCAGTAATGGGGTTGTTGGATAAAATGGTAGATATACTTTTGGTTCTTTGGGAAATCTCTATACTGTTTTCCATAGAGGTTGTACTAATTTACATTCCCACCAGTAGTGTATAAGCAGTCCCTTCTTACCACATTCAGTCAATGTCTGTTGTTTTTTGACTTTATAATAATGGGCATTCTGGGGCCAGGCATGGTAGCTCGTGCCTATAATCCGAGAACTTTTGGAAGGCAAGGCAGGAGGATTGCTTCAGTTCAGGAGTTCAAGACCAGCCTGGACAATATTGTGAGATCTTTTTTTTACAAAAAATAAACATAAAGAATAAATTAGCCAGGCATGGTGGCATGCATCTGTGGTCCCAGCGACTTGGGAAGCTGAGGTGGGAGGATCTCTTGGCCCAGGAGGTCAAGGTTGCAGTGACCTGTGATCATGCCACTGCATTCCAGCCTGGGTGACAGCAAGACCCTGTCTCAAAAATAATAATAATGGCCATTCTGACTGGAGTAAGGTGGTATTTCACTGTGGTTTCAATTTGCATTTCCTTGATGGTTAGTGATGTTGAGCATTTTTAAATAAGTTTGTTGGTCATTTGGAGGTACATAGAACATTGAACAAGCTTTCTCTTTGAGAAAGTTTAAAGAACGTGGTAAACTTAAATTCCATTCAGAGATCAGGAGATTGTAGACAAATTCCAGATTCTGCCACATTAAGGATACTATAGAACTTCAACAAAAATGAGACCCCAAAATATTATACCTCAATACAGTGGTGAACAAAAATAACTCTCAGGTCTACCAGGAAAGTTACCATGATTGAGTAAAAGCTAAGTAGAGGGTGTGAAGAAATTCCCACTTATAAAGTTATAGAAAATATTAACTCACAACCAAAAGGGGGGAAAATCATAGCATTCTGAGCGAGAACAAACAAAAATATAAAGAATTAACCCATAGTGTCCTCTGATATTGGAATTTTTAGGTTAAAAGTATTTAAGCTATGTCCATTATTTCAAGGAAGTCAAAGAAGAGTTTGAAAGTAGAATAGAGAGCATGGTACCATTAAAAAAAAAAAATGATCAAGCATACTGTAGAAAGAACCAAATAGAACTTTAGGGAATATAAATTATACTAAGTGAAAGTTTAAAATTAGGGGACAAATTTAACCAATTTAATGAGAGAGTTCATAAACTGCAAGACAATAGTGATGGAATTTCTGAGAATTTAGCACAGAATGACAAAGAATAGAAAATATAAATGAAAGATTAAGAAATATGAAGGATAGAGTTATATTGTCTAATGTGTTTAATCAGGGTTTCAGAAAAAAGAAAATGGGACAAAGAATTATCTGAAGACATAATAAATCAAAATTTTCCAGAAATAATGAGATACACAAAATTAAGAAACCCCGTGAATCCCAAACAGAATAAACAAAAAGACATATTTCAGAGAAACTACAGACCAGAAGAGACAAGAAGCTCTTTGAAGTAAGAGAGAAGAGATGGACTATCTTAAAAAAAGCAATAATTGGACTTTTAGCTAACTTCTTAACAGCAACAATGCAAGCCAGAAGACAATGGAATAAGATCTTCCACATGCTGAGAGAGAACAATTATCAACCTAACAACTCTGTGCTCATGGAAAATATCTTTTGAAAACAAGGACAAAGTAAAGATATTTTTCAGACTAAAAAGTGAAAGAGTTGGCCAGGTATGGTGGCTCATGCCTGTAATCCCAGCACTTTGGAGGGTGAGGCGGTTGGATCACCTGAGGTCAGGAATTCGAGACCAGCCAGGCCAACATGGCAAAACCCTGTCTCTATTTAAAAAATACAAAAATTAGCCAGGCATAGTGGCGCATGCCTGTAATCACAGATACTGGGGGGCTGAGGCAGGAGAATCACTTGAACCTGGGAGGCAGAGGTTGCAGTGAGCCAGGATTGTGCCACTGCACTCCAGCCTGGGCAACAGAGTGAGACTCTGTCTCAAAAAAAAAAAAAAAAAGTGAACAAGTTTACTACCAGCAGGTCTTCACTAAAGGAAATTAGAAAAAGTGTCCTCTAAGCAAAATTAAATGATTGTAGAACAGACACATACAAGAAGTGAAAAGATGGGCTCCAGGCCAAATCAAAATCTATGTGTGACTTTCCAGGCCTGACTTTAAGCATTACAAAGGCTTTACCTGGCAGGCCTACTGGGACAAAGCTGCCCTCTTGATGTGGTTTGATTGTGTCCCCACCCAAATGTCATCCTCAATTCCCGTGTGTTGTGGGAGGGACCCAGTGGGAGGTAACTGAGTCATGGGGGCAGGTCTTTCCTGTACTGTTCTCATGATAGTGAATAAGTCTCATGAGATCTGATGGTTTTATAAAGGGGAGCTTCCCTGCACAAGCTCTCATTTGTCTGCCACCATGTGAGATGTGCCTTTTACCTTCTGCCATGACTGTGAGGCCTCCCCAGCCATATGGAACTGTGAGTGTATTAAACCTGTTTTTCCTTATACATTACCCAGTCTCGGGTACGTCTTTATCAGCAGCATGAAAACAGACTAATACACCTCCCCACAGCAGATTTAGTGCTCTGCCAGTGGGTTACCGTTTTCCAGAAGGAGTTGCAGTCAAGGACTCAGGCCCCCTAGGGCAGCCACCCATTCCTCACTCAAACACCTCCATTCAAGGCCTCCTTATCTTATGACCAAGATACTTTCATCCACTCTGACCCAGTACTTTTCTAGTTCTAGACTTCCCCTGCTCCCTTCTGTCAGTTCCCTGGACCATAAAATGTTAGGAGTCATTTGGTTAGGGCTCTTTGTTAGTGAGATGATTTTCCCTGTCTGAACCGATTCATCTGACCCTTGCCTACTGCCATTCCCTGGGGAAAAAAAATGGAATGTTGGGAAACTGGTACTTATTTTTGCCTCTTGTTTACACTATCTCTGTAAGTGATTAAGGCTTGATTGTTACTTTCAGTTTGGCTCATTGTTCTCACTAACCACCTAACCCTGGCCGCTGGACAGAAATTAAGAGCAAAGAAAGTGATAACCGTTTTAAACAAACATGGAATAAATAAAAACCACAATAATAAGGTGGTATTTGAAAAGAAAACAAGATGGAAAGAATATATTTCACTGGAATAGCACGTGAATAAGTGAAGTTACTGGAATTAGTGTTCTAAGGTCCTTGTGAAACTGCCTTTGCAAAATTATAACAGTAAGAAAAACCTGACCTAGTTGACTCCATCTTGCTTCTAACCTCCAAGCTGTCCTTGGTCATTCCTGGACATAGGCCAAGATAACTTTGAGAGGAATTTAGTTTATAGTTTAACTTAGAAGCAAGAATTATAATAGTCCCTTCCTGAAAACAACCCTCTCCCTGTTCAAGGGCTGAAACTGCCTTTGTAAGACTAACGAAAGACTACAAGATTAGGATTATAGGAGAGACCCAAGTTCTGCTAAAATGTAGGCATAGTTTCTATAATTCCTTACTGCTCAGGAGTCGTATAGCCAGAAGTCCCAAGATTTAAAACTTTCCCAATTGCTTCTATAGGTATCACTACTGTAGAACCTAAGACTGGGGAGGTTTTTTTAGATGTTTTTCAGACTGATCCCACCTAGACTCATGACTCAGCTGGTCCTGTGGCTCTGCCCAGAGGTGGCCTCACTGCACAAGGACCATCTTCCAATACCCCTGTGATGGCATCCCCAACCAATCAGCTGTACCCATTCCCTAGTCCCCTGCTCACCAAACTCTCCATAAAAACCCTAACCTCCAACCCTTCAGGGAGACTGATTTGAGTGATAACTCCAGTTCTTCTGCATAGCTGGCCTCATGTCATTTAAACTCTTTCTTTACTGCAATGATACAGTCTCAGGCAATTGATTTTGTGCAGTGGGCAGAAAGAATAAATTTAGGAGCTCATATGGGATCCACCCTTGTGGGTGCCTGCTTGCAGTTCATTGGTCCCCCATAGGTCCGACTGACCTGGAGGTGAGCTCTGACAGCCACTTATTTCTCTGGAACTGAGGGTCTCTGCCAATGTCCTCCTGCAGCTGTCCTGCCAGTGAGGCACTGTCGACCCTTCCTGCCCAGGCCTAACTGTCATGTAGAAAGTTTCTGAAAGTCATCTTTAAACTGGTCTGGTGAGTATTCTAAGTGCAACCAACATCTCCTTCCTTCTCCTGACCTAGTTGGCCCCTTTTGTGGGTTCCAATTAGCCTTTCTCTGTGGGTTCACTTGTATTGCTGTACAAGAGGATAAAGATTGTCTAAATTTGGGCTTTGCTAAGTTAAATTTGAAAGTTAAATTTAAAAAATTAGTCAGGTGTGGTGGTGTGCACCTGTAGTCCCAGCTACTCGGGAGTCTGAAGCACGCAAATCATTTGAACCCAGGAGGTGAAGGTTGCAGTGAGCTGAGATCGTGCCACTGCACTCCAGCCTGGGTGACAGTGGGAGACTCCATCTCAAAAGAAAGAAACAAAAGAAAGAAAGAAAGTTAAATTTTCTAAGGTAACCACAAAAAAGAGAGGTAAAGTGCATAACAACAAAACAACCTCCCCTACCAAATGGAATGAGAAAAAAAGGCTTAACAAATTTGATATCATAATTCTGTGACCACAATGCCACTAATCAACTAAAAACATATATAAGTTTGGAAAATTCGAAATATAACTCAATGAAATAAATAAATGACTTAGTAAATAAATAAATTATTTAGTAGTTTATGAGTTTGGCTATGTCCCTACCCAAATCTCACCTTGAAATGTAGCTCCCATAATTCCCACATGTCATGAGAGGGACCCAGTGGAAGGTAATTGAATCATGGGGACAGGTCTTTCCCATGCTGCTCTCATGATAGTGAATAAGTCTCATGAGAGCTGATGGTTTTATAAAGGGGAGTTCCCTTGCACAAGCTCTCTTGCCTGCCACCATGCAAGACATGACTTTGCTCCTCATTCGCCTTCAGCCATGATTGTGAGGCCTCCCTAGCCATGTGAAACTGTGAGTCAATTAAACCTCTTTCCTTTATAAATTACCCAATCTTGGGTGTGTGTTTATTTGCAGTGTGAGAACAGACTAATACGGAGTCACAGAAAGAATTATAATTAAAATTAAAACATATGTACAACTGAATAATAGCGCACACACAGACAACACTTTCATATCAAAACTTGTAGGATGTAGGTAGGCAGTTTCTTTGAGGCAAAGTTACAGTTCAAAATGATAGAAATTTTAAAATAAGCTAATAAACCCAAAGAAATAATTAGGGATTATTATTTATTCCCTAATTATTTGGTTTTATTCTGCTATCTTTTTCTCCTCCAATTAAGAAATAGCAGAATAAACCCAAATAAACAATTAAGGAATAAACAATAAATATGAGTAGAAGTGCATGAAATAGATCACAAGCCCTCAGTAGAAAGGATCAACAAAGCCAAAGAGTTGGCTCTTTGAAAATACTAAAAATTACTGATTAAAAGCTTTATGCCAATAATTTGGAACCTTGAATAAATACAACATTTTTTAGAAAAAATGTGATTACTTAAATGAGTTGATGAATAAACTTAATATTTTAATAGCTCTAGAAACATTAAATAAATTGAATCACTATTTTAAAATGTACCTTCCACCACATAAATTCTTTAGTTTTATAAGTAAGTTCTCCCAAACTTTAAATAATTTCAATTTTACAAAATTATTTTAGAGTACAGAAGAGGGACTAATTAATTCTAAGCTCATTTTATGAGACTAGTACAATCTTAACACCAAAATCTAATTAAGGACAGTTTGGAAAAATCACAAGCCAATTTCACTAATGATTATAAATGAAAAAAATTGAGCAAAATATTAACAACCGCATCTATTAGTGAAAGAAAAAGAGAATAAATGATGACAAAGTTGAGTTTCTGCCAGATATGCAAGATTGGTTTCTCATTAGAATATCAGTTAATTTAATTCATCACATTAACAAATGTAAAAGGGAAAAGTTATCCAATCATCTCTAGATGCAGAAAAAGAGTCACATAAAACCTAAAATCCATTTATGGTAAAGATGAAAGAAGACATCCTTAACCAGATAAAAAGCATCTACAAAACAAGCTAAAGAAATATCATAATTAACATGAAATGCTGAAAATATTTCTTTTAAGATAGGAAATAAACTAAGGGTGTTCAAAGTAACTACTTCTATTTGGTAGTACTTGGATATTCTAGCTTCCACAGACAGAAGAGAAAATGTATAAGCAAAGGAAAGGAAGAAAGAAAACTGTTTCTATTTGTAGACAAATATGATTGCCTATATTGAAAATTCAAAAGAATCTACAAAAAAAAGTATCATAATTAAAAATGGGGATTAAGAAGTTTGCTTAAGAAAAGAAATTTTAAAAAATGAAAAATATTTCTAGACAAATACTTAGAAAATGCAACTAAAAAGATATCATTTACGTTGGCATCAAATAATATAAAATGTTAGCTGGGCTCATTGACACACACAAACATTCCTGTAGTTCCAGCTACTAGGGAGGGATGAAGCAAGAGAATCACTTGAGTCTAAGAGTTCGAGGTCAGGCTGTGCAACATAGGAAGACTCCTGTCTCTAAAAATAATAATAATGTAAAGAGTCTAGAA
Source organism: Chlorocebus sabaeus (assembly GCF_047675955.1). NCBI lineage: Eukaryota > Metazoa > Chordata > Mammalia > Primates > Cercopithecidae > Chlorocebus > Chlorocebus sabaeus. Next base: position 100,942,658 of record NC_132911.1, read on the forward strand.
AAAATTTTTATGATAAGATGTGAGATTCTTTTATAGATAAAATTATCAAACTTTATTAAAATATATCAAAGTAGAGCTAAACAATTGGAGACATATGCCATTCATGTTTTGGAAGACTCAGTAATAAAGATGTTCATTCTCCCCAAATTTATCTGTGGAATCAACACAGTCTCTATCAAAATTTTACAATGGAGTGTTGTGGCTTTGAGTTCTTCATTTTGGTTTGTTGGTTTGTTCATTTATTTAATGTGTCAAGCGGAATCTAAAGTGTAATTGGACTACTAAGGACTATTAATAGCCAACTATTTCTGAAAAAGAAAAAGTAGGGGATTGTAGCCCCTCAATTCCACTTTCATTCAAGGCAAGATTGTACTTCCCTGATTTCTTGTAATTTGGTATTACTATGTACTTTTGGCAAATTAATATAAACAGAAATCCGCAGGTGTTTTGTTTTGTTTTGGACTTAACTATTTGGTGTTCAATGAGAAGAGCTTCTACACAAGACTTACAGAAAAAGAGCAAAGCCCAAATATTAAGCAACTAAAACTCATGTTTCAAACAGATCATACACATCTGAGTGGAAATTGTAAAATTCCCTATATGATTTGCCATATTGTCTCTTTCTCCAAGGCAAATGGCAATGTTTCAGATAATGTCTGCTCCACAAGCTTGGATCCAGAGCAATAACAAGGAATGACAGAGCTTCCAGTTTACTCACAATGGAAGTGAAGCATGACTAAGAAATAAATTTCTGTTGTGCAAGAAACCAATCTTGCATATCTGGCAGAAACTCAACTTTGTCATCATTTATTCTCTTTTTCTGTCACTAATAGGTGCGGTTGTTAATATTTTGTTCAATTTTTTTCATTTATAATCATTAGTGAAATTGGCTTGTGATTTTTCCAAACTGTCCTTAATTAGATTTTGGTGTTAAGATTGTACTAGTCTCATTTTGTGGAGGTTTTGTTGCCACAACATAATGTAGCCTATTCTGATTTTTTATCTTGTCTTGCCAGATATCAAGACTTAACAACTTAATGTCTTTAAGACGGCATAGCATTGGCACAAGGATAAATGAGTAGACCAGTGGGACAGACTAGAGTTCAGATCCAGAACCACATGTGCAAAAACTTGATTTATGACAGGTTGGTATAGATGATCTGTTAAAAAAAAAAAAAAAGGTGGACTTTTCAATAAATGTTATAGATAACAACAGTTATCTATAAGTAAACGATTAACTTGGACTGCTACCTCATACCTCCTCTGCAGTCTTTTTGTTAAGAACAGTTGGAAAACAATTGGTTGTTTCCCTAATTGAAGGGCACCAAGAACAGTGCCCAGTACATAGTCGGTCCACAATATATGTCCCCTGATTGAGGAATGTTAGCTGCTTCTATTTTACGGCAAATTCATTTCTCAGTTCCATTCCTCCTTCATTCCCTTTTTTGAAGTAATGATGGAAACAAAGTGAAAATTCCCATCAAGAAGCCCTGTCAAGAGAGAGGTAGCCTGAGTGCCTTTCCAGGAAAGTCCTGGAATTCTCTTAAGTGAGGAGAAAGGCTTAGGAAGGAAATATGGAAACTACCAAAGAGGCAGGTCATTATCACAATTATACTTTAGGTGGTATCATTCATATCCTATCTTCACGAAAGGAAAACAAGTGGTCGGAAATGGAGACTTGTATCGGAAACACCACTCAGTAACTCACATGAGTAATAATTTCTACCATGGTGGCCCCTGATGATACAAGGATATGTTTTGAGTGATTAATATTGGTCATGTAGCTTACAAGATGGTGTCTTCCAACTCAATCCAAAAGACAGTCAGTCACTCCCAGGTTCATGCTGGATTCAGAAATGTAGCATGTCCTGATTCTTTAACCAAGCTTACTGAGGTGAAATTAGAGCAAGATTAGGGCTAATCTTGCCCCACTACTAAAGCTCAACCCTTCTAAGTACTCTTCATGCTCTATGAATTATGTTGTTTCTCTATGACTGAAGGAACAGGAGCTCCTAGTGTTATTTTCTATATTCCTTCCAGATGGGTCTTTCCCTAGCCTCTGATCATTTCCGCAAATGCATGCACTGATCAGTACTCAGCTGAAGTTGTGGAAAGGTGGGACTCTGCAGCTCTCTGGCCTTCTCTCTGCATGTGGAACTATCCTCTGTGACACTATGTCCTGTGAATTCTAGCTGCCTTACCCTCTCTGGACATTCACATTCCTCTCTTCAACTCATGATGATTCCTGGGCTCTGCCTGGGTTTCCCTTCCCCACATTGCAACTGGAAACTCTATAAGGAAGTAAGCTAGGGTCATCATAGAGCTCACCTCATTCATTTTCTGTCTCTTGGGCATCATTGCTCCTCATTTCCTGATGTCTGATGTCTTCAACACTGTTATTTAAAACATTGTATTTGGATTTTTTTTACTGTTTCATGCATAAAGGTAAGTCTGGTCCCTGTTACTCTTACTTGGTTGGAAGTGGGTGTCAGACCACTAATTTTTGTCTGACGAATGTACTTACATTCCTTTTACATTTAATGCATTTTGATTCATTTTCTTCACAACTTGATTCCAATCTGGGTATGTAGATTCACAGAAATTTTATAAACTGTCCAAAGTCTGAGCTGAAATGCTCAAATATGCCAAATTGGTTTATCATTAGAATATGAATTAATTTGATCCATCACGTTAAGAAATTTAAAAGGGCAAAATTATCCAATCATCTCTAGATGAAGAAAAAGAGTCACATAAAACCGAAAATCTATTTATGGTAAAAATTAAAGAAGACATCCTTAACCAGATAAAAAGCATCTACCAAAAAAAAAAAAAAAAAAAAACACTAAAGAAATACAATAATTAACACGAAATTCTGAAAACATTCCTTTTAAGGTAAGAAATAAGCTAAGGGTGTTCACAGTAACTACTTCTATTTGGTAGTACTTGGATGTTCTTCGTATCTATGAATTACCACAGTGCAAGGATAATCTGTGGTTCATCTGGTCATAATTATTGGATTTCAAGGGTTATTTTCTAGAAAAGTTATATCCAGTTTTATAATTAGCATTAAAAATTCACAGGCTGACTGATTGCCTCTTTTTTGCTTTCTAAGATGGATATTTATGTCCTATTGGACTACATTTCTTCCCTTTCCTTCAGGAATAGAAAAGAGTAACTTCTGTAGGAACACTGCCACACCAACGAGCTCCACCTCCCTTTGACTTGGGGCTGCTGTGCTTTCTGCTTATCAGCTCTGAGCAACATATTAGATTATCCCCATAGACGGTGGAGCCTAGAGTAAGTTAAATTCTGTATTCTCCACTCACTGCTACCACCACCTACCCCAGTCACTCCAGAATTTTAGGTTTCAGAGCAACTTTAGAAGAGAGAAACTCACAGTTGTATTATAGTCTCATAGTTCCACCAGCTGGCAAGATCGTCATTTCCTCCCCTACTGCCTCCTGAGTCACTGTACCCTTCTAGTTCCTCCAGGGATCTAGACCCTTTCTCCGCCTCCACCTTTGGCATAGGGTTAGGGATTGTACTCCCATTGCCTTATCCTACAAGTGGCTCTGAAGAAATGGTTCTTATTCGTTCTCTCTGTAAAATAGTCTGTTTCCTTGGCAACAACAAAAATTACATGGGGCCAAATGAAAACATAAATGGTCCATTTTCTAGTTGGGCCCCTTTACTGCTGCCTTATTAGAGGAGTATGGAGGGTCTGGGTAAGGGCGACAATGTGACTGTGTGCAGGTAGGGGAGCATGCTGATGAGTGTGGTTATTAATAGCAATAAGAGTAGGGGAGGTATGAAGAAGTACATGGGAGTTAGAAGAAGAGAGGGTGGAAGAAAGATGATATAGTTTGGATGTCTGTCCCCTCCAGACCTCATGTTGAGATGTAATCCCCAATGCTGGAGGTGGGGTCTGGCACGAGGTATTCGGGTCATGGGAGCAGAGCCCTCATGAATGACTTGGTGCTATCCTTACAATAGTGAGTTCTCACAATATCTGGTTGTTTAAAGGTGTGTGGCAGTTATCCCATCTCTCTTGCTCCCACACTTGCCATGTGAGACATCTGCTCCCCTTTCCCCTCCCACCATGATTATAAGCTTCCTGAGGTCCTCACCAGAAGCAGATTCTAGTGCTAAGCTTCTTGTACAGTCTGTAGAACCATGAGCCAATTAAACCTCTCTTCTTTATAAATTACCCAGTCCTAGGTATTCCTTTGTAGCAACGCAAAAAGCCTAATACAAGAGTGGTCTGTAGAGTTATTTTCCTCTCATGAAAACTCCACCTGCACATCTTAATTGCTAAGGTGTACCAGGCAATCTTGGAGTCTGGCACAAGCTACCGAGTAACTATAGCTATAGGCATTTTTAAGTATGATTCTCTTCTTTTCCATAAATTTAAAAAGAACTGTTTATCTGCTGAGAAATGGTGTATCATTTGCGTGGTGGCCTATTTTCTATGCATGCAGCCGCTTTCCAATTTGACTTTAGGGTCAAGTTGCTTTTCTGATTCATTTAGCTGAGTAGACTTAAGTGCAAATTGAGAAGAGAAACCCATTTAAATATTGTATAATGTGAAAAGGGTGAAATCTGTCACCGAAAAAAAAAGGAGGAAGCTAGAGGGAAAGAAGGTCGATTGCTGATTTTGCCCTTGACATTGTTAAGATGTGGTTTTGAGGGTTCTGCTGTGTCTGTGGATAATTTGGAGTTTACGTTCCCCAGAGTATTCCACCCTCCTCACAATAATTACAGTAATGACACCAAGAATGTCTTAAAAATTCTCATACATCTCCACTGCATACATTACATTGCCGCACACAGTCCTATTTGCTCAGTGTGCTCCTTTCATAATAATTTGAGATGCTTCCCATTTACCTTGAGTAAATATCAAACAGATTTTGATATCTATATCTGTCTCATGAAATATACATTCTCTCTAACTGTGCCCAAATGATTAACTTACAGCTATGTGATGATTAGCATAAAAATCTCATCATAACATGAGATAGAAATGTTATCACTAATTGCTGTTTGAAGTGAAGAATGTTTTCTGCATAGAAATTAATGATGCATGCTTACTTCTCAATTCTCTGTTAAACTAGAAAACCCAAGACTGTTTTTGGAGAAGAAAGAAATTACCTTTGAAATTTTGTGGGGTTTTTTCCTCTCCCTTAGATGATCCACAGTTAACCAAAGGAATTGTGGAAGGCAATGGCTAATGAAATTCCATGCATAAATGAGACAGATGTACTCAGCCCTTATCAAACCAAGTCTTGCTATCAATCCATGACTCAGTTATTCAACTGCAGGCAGTGACTCTTTCCCTGGATACGAGAGCCTCCCTGTAGCCTTGAAACTTGACTGATACATATTCTTATGTTTGCAGCATATCCTAAGAGTGTCCAGGTTCTTCAGAGAACCAGACGGTCTTTATATTATTGGTGATCATTCTGGGCCTGCTCAAGCAGCCACGCAACTATCTATGAGTTGGATGGTACCTCAGAAAGCCTTGCTTTATTTTCCAGATTTAAAGAACATTGAGCTGTGACTTAGATTTTGACAATAAAGTCACGCCCTGGTCCAATAGTTATCTTAATTCTAAGTACCAGCCAGTCTATCACAGAGATTGCAATGGAACATGAATTTTCCCCAAGCTAAGCCTGTCTCTGAGATTCTGCCTTGCCATCCAAATCATCATCATCATTATCACTAATACTTATCCTGGGCCAATTATGCTGCTAAAAACTTAATGCGCATTTTCTCAGTTAATCCTGACCCAATGCAGTGAGGTAAGTCCTATTTTAATCCCCATTTTAGAGATGAAAAATCCTGGGTATAGAGTTTGTAAGTAAGATCACAGAACTGACCAAATTTGACTAAAATCTAGACAATTCAAAACTGAATATCTTCCTCAAACATACTTCTCTGAATAGTGAGCTTTCTAATATTCCCAGTGTGAATATATCCAATCTAACTGGTGCATTTTCATTTTAAGGAATAGAAAGTGGGGTTTCAGCAATGCCATGCTTCAGTCCAGGAAAGAGGGGACCCTGCCCTGAGCCCTGTGCTTTAGAGGGTCCCATGTATCAGAAAAACACACCAACAGTAAATTTACTGAAGGATACATGGATGCTTCTATCACCAGGGATCTGACACTCAGGGCTGGCACAGCATGACTCTGCATGAATCAAAGTGTTCACCTCCAGGCTAATGCCATTTAGGCTCCAAAGAAAGGTGGCTCTCAGGTCCTGACTTGGAGAGAAGACTGTCTGAATGTCGTGAAGACAGACACTGCTTTAGAGCATGAATATTTGAGGAACAAAAGTATTCAAGAAGAATAGACAAATTCATCAACTTGTCAAATCTTTCCTCTCAGAGAGCACAAAATCAATAGGTTCTCACCTAAGGGAGTATTGTTTCCCAGAAGTGAAGAGCATCTATTCTTTGGATTCTTGTTATGCTCCAATTTGTGGTTCCAAGGGAACTCGTGAATTAGCATGGCATTTGCAATAGTTGTACATGGTGGCATTTTGCATTGTTTAATATTTGCAATGTTAAATAATTTTTACTTATAAATTTGATGTGTTCGGCTAGGTGTAACACTTCTGAAATGCGATATCCATAATTTACACTGGCAATAAGATGGGCATTTTCATACTGGAATTGCAAAGTTTTACTTTGTGAAATTAATAATATTCAGCAAACATTTTAAAATCCAAGTAGAAAAGGGTTGCTTTATTTAAATATCTTAATTTAAAAAATTTGATCTGTGTTAATTATAGTTAATAATTCCCCTTCATGGCGGGGCACGGTGGCTCATGCCTGTAATCCCAGCACTTTGGGAGGCTGAGGCAGGTGGATCACGAGGTCAGGAGTTCAAGATCAGCCTGGCCAAGATGGTGAAACCCTGTCTCTACTAAAAATATAGAACAATTAGCCTGGTGTGGTGGCACACGCCTGTAATCCCAGCTACTCCGGAGGCTGAGGCAGAGAATTGCTTAAACCAGGAAGGGCGGAGGTTGCAGTGAGCCGAGATCGCGCCACTGCACTCCAGCCTAGGTGACAGAGCGAGACTCCATCTCAAAAACAAAAAGAAAATAATAATAATAATAATAATAATAATTCCCCTTCATTCAATAGTTAACTTTAAATTCTTGTGTTAAAAATTTTGTGTTAAATTTATGTAAGCTTTTTATTACAAAGTTACAGTAATCAAAACAATGTAGTACTGATATAAACATAGACATATAGACCAATGGAGTAGAACAAAGAACCCAGATATAAACCCTTACATATATGGTCAAATTATTATATTTTTGCAATTAAAAAGCTTACATAAAATTTAGTATGACACAAAATTTACTATCTTAACCATTTTCAATGTACAGTTCAGGGGTGCATCACATTGTACATTCACATTGTTATGCAGCCATCACCACCATCCATCTCTAAAACTCTTTTCATCTTGCAAAATCGAAATTCTACTCCTTCAACATAACTCCTCATTCCTGACTCCACCCAGCTCCTAACAACTACCATTCTACCTTATGTCTCTATGAATTTGACTCTTCTAGGTACTTCATATAAGTAGAATCATGTAGTATTTGTCTTTTTTCCAACTGACTTATTTCACTTAGCATAATGTCCTCAAGTTGCAACCATGTAATAGCATGTGTCAGAGTTTCCTTCTTTTTAAGGCTTAATAATATTCTATTGTCTATATATACCACGCTGTGCTTATCCATTCATCTACTGACGGACACCTGGGTTGCTTTCACTTTTTAGCTTTTGGTTATTATTCTGGTACAATGCTGGTATATGGGTGTACAAGCTTCTTTTTGAGACCCTGCTTTCAATTCCTTTGGGTGTATACTCACAAGTAGGATTTCTGGATCACATCATAATTCTATTGTTAATTTTCTGAGGAACTTTTATACTGTTTTTCATAGCAGATTCACCATTTTACACTCCCACCAATAGTGCACAAAGCTTCTAATTTCTACACCTCCTAGCCAACACTTATTTTCTGTTGTCGTCGTTTTTTTCATAGTCGCCATCCTAATGGGTATGAGGTGTGTGAAGTGGTGTCTCATTGTAGTTTTGATGTACATTTCCCTAATGATTAGTGATGCTGAGCATCTTTCAGGTGTGCTTATTGGCTAGTTGTATATCTTCTTTGGAGAAATGTCTGTTCAAGTCCTTTGCCCAATTTTTAATTGAGTTTGGTAGTTATGTTATTGAGCTGTAGGAGTTTTTACAGATTCTGGATACTAACCCCTTATCAGAGATATGCTTTGTAAATATATCCTCCCATTTCATAAGTTGCCTTTTTATTATGTTGATTGTGTCCTTTGATTCACAGAAATTTGTAATTTTGGTCTAGTCAAATTTAGTTGTTTTTTTTTTTTTTTTTTTGACTATGCTTTTGATGTCATATCTAAGAAATCTTTGACAACTCTAATGTCATGAAGCTTTTCCCATATATTTTCTTCTAAGGGTTTTATAGTTTTAACTCTTACATTAGGTCTTTGATACATTTTGAGTTAATTTTTGTATATGGCATAAGGTTAGGGTCCAACTTCATTCTTTTGCATGTGGATATCCAGTTTGCCTAATAACATTTATTGAAAAGACTGTTCTTTTCCCATTGAATGGTCTTGACACCCTTGTCAAAAATCATTTGACCATATATGCAAGGGTTTATTTTATTCTGGGTTCTGTATTCTATTCCATTGGTCTGTATGTCTTTATGCCAGTACTATGCTGTTTTGATTACTGGGGCTTTGTAAGAAGTTTTGAAAACAGGAAATGTCAGATATCTGTTCTTTTTCAAGATTCTTTTGGATGTTTGGAGTTTCTTGAGATTTCATGTGAATTTCAGGATGAATTTTTCTCTTTCAGTTTTGATAGGAATTGCATTGACTCTGCAGATCACTTTGAGTAGCATTGACATCTTAATTACTGTTAAGCCTTCAATCCATGAATAAGGGATCTTTTTATTTATTTGTGTCTTCTTTAGTTTCTTTCATTAATGTTTCATAGTTTTCAGTGTATAAAGTAGTCTTTTTCCTCCTTGGTTAATTTATCCCTAAGTATTTTTTTATGCTATTGTAAATGTAATTGCTTTCTTAATTTCCTTTTCAGATATTAACTGTTAGTATATATAAATGCAACTTTTTTTGTATGTTGGTTTTGAATCCTTCAACTTTGCTGAATTTGTTTATTAGTTCTAACAGTTTTTTGGTGGAATCTTCAGACTTTTCTACATGTCAGACCCATGTCATCTGTAAATAGAGATCATTTTACTTCTTCCTATCTAATTTGGATGCCTTTTATTTCCTTTTCTTGACTAATTCATCTGGTTTCAATAATTCTGAATATTTTAGAAGAAAAATAAACTTTGGAAAACATAAAAAATGAACAAAAATGTTTTTAATTGTTTACATTCACTTTAATTTATATTTCTGTTAAATACATTCAAATTTTTCTACATTAGAATTCAAATACTTTTTAATCTTTTAGAACATTATTTTAAACAGACTACAACTATATAATTACAAATTTGTAATCACATAGATTATAATTGTGTTCTGGATTATAAGAACACAATCCATGATTTTGCTGAAAAGAAGGCAAGAAAAATAAATTTTATAGAATACATATGTAATAATTTGTGAATTATGTGTGTCTTTATTAGTCATCCAAATATGACTAGCCCATCAATAGAATATCAGACATGGGCAATAATGATTACATTCAACTATCTTTGGTATTTTTTTGACTTTTAGTCATTATGAGTGTATATTTGTCAAAGTACTTAGTTTAACAGTTTGTTAGTCTTCATGTATAACTTTTAAATATTTAAGTATATTTAAAAGTTTTTCTGTCACAGTCAGGAATCCCAGAAATAGCCTTTGGGCTGATCTGTAGCTCAATGCTCTCCTTGCCAGAGTCCCACCAACATTAAGGACTTGGGTTTGCAAGTACACTCTTACAGTAGGTTTCTCATTTACAGAAGTTATTCTGATGGGATAACTGCCCTTCAACATTGCAGCCAGGATGGTGTTTATGTGTTACAAATCTGTCCATGCACTCCCCTACTTGGAGCCCTTTGGTAGCTCCCCTTCCCACTTGGGATGAGTTCATGATATCAGCTTTTTCCTTCCTAGACTCACTTTGTACTGCTCCTCCTCTCTTCAGCCAACTCAGGCCATGTTGACTTTTTACCACTTCTTCCATCATTACCCCTTCTGTACCAAGACCTTTGACCATGTGGTTCCCTCTCCCCATAATGCTGTCCCTTTACCCCTTCCTTTGCCTAGCCTACTCCTGCCTATCCATGGAACTCATCTCCAAGGTCTCTCCCTCTGGGAGGCCTCCTTTGAATCTTTCAACTAGATAGATATCAATTATAGCAAAAATAATTATTATGCTGGTCATGTGTAAAAGCTAACACTGACTGTTTGCTGTACGATGAAGTAGTAAGCACTTCATGTGTATTAACTCTTTTAATTCTCACAAGAGTCTCCCCTCCAATTTTATAAATAAGTAAGTTAAGACTTAGATCTAAGTTAGGTCACTTGCCCAGGGTCACATTGTTAATTAGAGGTGGGGCCAAGATTTTAACCAAGACTGTCTAACTCCCAAGTTTATATACTTAGTCACAGTGCCATATTGGTTTTCTCTAGCAAGGGTCCTCATTCATAATTTGGTCATTCATCCCAAATGTTCATTAAGTTTCTACCATGTGCAGGCACTCTGAGGCACTGGGAGTGTGGTGTTGAGCAGCAAAGTAGATAAGGTCCCTGCACTCAAGGAACTTTGTTCTAGTGGGGGAAGAAAGACCACAAAAAGTAAAAATAAGCAAATAAACAGACAAGATATTCCCATGGTGCAACTGGACAGGTTCTGTGATAGAGAGTAAGTAGGGGAAACTTACTATTGACAGAATAGATTCAGGTGGTCTCCCTAAACAGGGGTCATTTGAGCTGAGTCCTCAAGGATGATGAGGTAGAGAGAGATGACTGTTTTTCAAAAAATTACCCTTTTATGGTAATAGAGGCCCTAAATTTTAGCTGGAGTAAAGATACTATATTTTCCTGCCCCGCTTTATAGTCAGGTGTAGTGATGTGGGTCATTCCTGGAAGTGGTATGAAAAACTTCCAGGAGGTTTCCTTAAGAAGAGCTAAGGGAATGGGAGTGCTCTCCTCCTCCCCATCTTCCTTCTTGCTAGAAAGTTGTAGCATCAGCAGCAGATTTAGATCATGAAGTGAACTTGGGAATGGGAGTCACACATAGCAGAAACAAACAGAAAGACGTGTAGGTCCCTGATACTCTGAAATACCACACCAGCTCTGGACTGACTACCTCAGATAAACTTTATTAAAAGAGTGCTTCCTACTGCAAGACGACTGGACTTCTTCATCCTTCTGAAGATTTAACGCTGCCACTTGTGAAATGTAGGGAATAAGCATCATGCACAAGCTTTCACTCACAGTAGTGATAAATTAAACATCCTCAGAAAGTCATTACAGTTGCCTCTGACTCCCAATCACAGGAAATGGCTGGGTTCTCTTTCTCTCCAGAATGCGTTTGGAAGGTGTTTGGCATGCCGGGAGGGCTACTCGATCAGATGGCACCTGCCAAACTGACGTAGATAAAACCTGCCACAAAGCAGATCTCTGAGAAGTGCCTCCATGACACATCAGTGATTTCACAAACACATTCGAATGCTCAGATAAATCTTTGATGTCCCTGATCTTTGCACCTCCAGATGGTGGCTGAACAAACAGAAATCAGTCTTCTTTGAAACCCTTCAAAGCAGTGAAATTGCCTAATCAGTCTGTTGACTATTCTTTCACTTCCAAAGGTCAGGAAGGCTTTCCGTTTGTTCATCTTTCCAAAGACACGTTCACATTCCCTTCTAGGTACCTTTGTTCTGGGAAATTTAAATCCATAACTGATCTGTTTGATATACAACTTTAAATTTCACATAAAGACTTGGCTGTTTTTTCTAAAGGCTGAACATGATTATTTTCAAAACAGTTGTACAAACATTCTATTAGGAAATGTAAACAGAACTTATCAGCATGGAGGTAAATAATTAAGAGGAGAAACTGATTGTTTTACCAACATATTTAAAGCTCATGAAATGACAAATGTGTTACTGTCATTTCACCAGAATATTCTGTGTACACTCCAGTGTGCTGAGGTTGTTATGTCTATGTGAACCGGGCCTTGGTCATGGTCCTGGCAGTAGGAAGACTATGTGGTTTGTACTTGTTTTTCAACAATTGTTAACTAAGTAATCAGCTCTTGAGGATGACTCTCACCAGGTAGAAAACACCATGAAAATTACCATTTGCAGAGATGAGCTAAGAGGTTGATACTTTAGGGTTTTCTCTGTCATTATGACCCTCATAATCAGGACTCTATAGATAAGAGACAAAATACATTTAAACTAACTGCATAAAAAAAGAGGAGATACTGAGGTATCACGTGAACTCAAGGTCTCAGATATTGAGGTCTCAATATCTGAAGGTTGAGGCTTCAGGAATTGAACGGGAGACTGCTGCCTGCTAAGCAGTGCTTTTCAACCTGCTTCACCTCACAAATATTACATAAAATGATATGTCTGTGGCCCATGGGGATAAAATAATGAGACTGCTCCAATACAATCGAAAGTGACTTACTCCTTGTCATACTGATCAGCCATCCAGATTCCAGATAAAGCCCTTTACTCTCCCAGTTCCCAAGCTCTCAGGAAAGCCATGGCAGATATTTATGGAGACCCTGTTGTGTGGCAAGGACTATTCTAAGCACTATACCTGCATTTCATCACTCATCAAATCCTCACACAATCCTTTAAGTCAGCTATTATATTTTCCCATTTTATAGATAAGAAACTTCATTACTTAGGAGCTAAGCAACATGCCCAAGGTCGTGGGACTAGTGATGGAGACTGAGTTTGAATCAGTTTGGCTCCTGTTTCCCCTTAACCCTCAGTTTCAGTGCCCCAACGTTGGAAGGTAGTAAAGCTTTCTATAACAGGGAGGGAATTGACTGGCTGAGCTTGAGTTAGGTGTCCACTCCTTGACCAGTCAGCCATGAGAAGGGGATGGCCTCACACTGTAGACAGCAACTAGGTGCTCCTGCTAAGCCCTGTGGAAGTGGGTAGGGGCAAGTCCTAGCAAAAGAGTGCTCAACAGTCACTCATAAGGATCCTCTTCCTTCTCTCCCTCCCTGAGTCCCTCAGGGACTAAGGTTAACTTAATCATTCTTTCTGTTCACAGCAAGCTGTCATTCCATTACATCTCTTGCTTTATTTCATCCTATTTCTGTTCCCCACTCCCATTCTCCTCCCAACCCCAAAGGCAACCATCCTACTTTGTTTCATAGGAATCATTTTCTTTTTATGTGTTCTTACATAATGTGTCAATATATATTGTTTTGTGTGCATGCATTATTCATTTACATACATGACATTGGGCTACAGGTCCTGCTGTGTGTCTTCCTTTTGTCACCCAGTGTTATGTTCATAAAATCTATCCATGTTGCTGTGTGCATGTCCAGCCCATTGCTTCTGACCACAGCATGGACTCTATGATGTGCCAGCAACACGTTTTGCTTTATCCAACCCATGTCCTGTTAAGTCATGTACTAGTGTGGTCTATGGGCTGGCAGAGCTGAAAAGATCTTCCTTTTCATGTAGCTTCCCCCGCTACTCACAGCATTGCATCACAGGGTCAAGTGTTTCTCCACTTCACGCAGCTTGGGAGCCCTCTTGTCTGGAAAGGCCCTTCCCTGCCTGGTGGCTCCAGGCTGGGCTGGTTGTTGCTCCTTTGTGTTCCCGAGGTCCTCAGTGCCTGCCTTTATCAGAACAGAGGCCACAAGACACCTTGGTTAAATGTACAGTCTCTGGGACCAGACTGTCTGGACTCACAACTCTGGCTCTGCCATTTACAGGTGAGTCACATAACCTCTCGGTGCCCCCACTTCCTTGCCTGCAAAGTATTATTAACCACAACTACTCAGTGGATTGGTGTGAGGGTTCAATAAGAAAAATCTATGAGAAGTGCTAATAATAGTACCTGCCATCAAATTCTATTTGTGCCTATGAAAATAACGTTCGTTATATGTAATGAAATTGTGTTCACTTGTGTGTCTCCACCATCAGACTAAGACATGCTCAAGTCTAAGGACCTTGGCATTTTCATCCCAGAGCCCCACACCTTGCAAGTGCCCAGAGCATGGTCATTGGATGATGCTGTTTCCCACTTACCCTCTGGTTTGACATGGCCGCAGGATTTGCATATGGAAACTGACTGGGTTGAGAACAGACTCAAATAGGGACAGATTGGAGATGTAGGCTTAGAAAGGAGAGATTTCCTGAAGCTTTAATGCCATGCAATAGAAATATACAGCATCAACTTCCTTATACAACTAGGCGGGTCAGCAGGTCACCTGTGGCAGACCCAGGAGGACATCCTCACACCGACAGGTGAGCTCGGCTCGGAGCATGGCCAGGAGCCAGCCCATGGCCACATGCCACCACTTTCTGGTCTTCTGTGTGTTTGCCTTAGTGTCCTCATCTGTAAAACAGGACTAATGGCATCTACCTCACAAGGCTGATGTTAGGACTTTGTGAGGAAACAGTTTTCAAAAGCTTAGAACAGTGTCTGACATGTCCTCAACTGGCAAGAAATGTCAGTTCCTCTTGGTGTGATGATCACCAAACCCACTTTTTTTTTTTTTTTTTACAAACAGTGTGGACCATGTCATTTTCATTCTTATTTCAGGATCTTGGGAATTTCTGTTTGTCCATTTATGCATTTGTTTTTGTCTTTATTTATTTAGAGTTCTGGTGGAGATAATTTGTTAGCAGGTTTTCTGTTGGAAGGTGCAAGCCTTCTTCCCTAGCCTCAATAAGTGTGCCCCTGTATGCAGAGGGGAGCAATATAGCTTCTCAATCTTCGAGGCCTTCCTAAGGACAACATCACTCTCAGGTTGGAAATTCTATAAAATCCCAGCTTCCAGCAACCCAGTCAGGTATTCCTAGGGATATGAGAGGGCTTTGTTCACAGTCACGGAACACATATACACGGAGATAAACTCAAATGGTTTGTTGTTTTGGTTAAAGTAAATAAAAGGGAAGAAGGACAAGGAAATCAAATACGGGTCCAGTGGGACCATCCTCAGTGTAATAACAGCCTTTCCCATTAGCTTTCTAAGCAACTTTTGGGCTGCTGCTGTGCCGCAGAAAGACTTTTTAAAAATGCTTTGGTTTCATACATGGAAAGAAGCCCTCGGGGTGAATTGCTGGCTGCCCTACATTAGAGGCCCAGCAGTAAGAACCATTAGTTCTAAAGAGAGGTTAATTATGAGGAGAACTCCCTGGCCTAAGCAGAGGCAGTTACAGTGATTCCCAGTGAGACGCTAATCAGGAGGCCACGTTGGGTGGCAACAGCCCTGTCCTGGGCAAGGGCTCAATGGGAGTGTCTAATACCATTTGCAGTGTTTGGGTTTATGTGGGGACCGGGAGTCCTGTTGTGTTTGGGTTCATTAGCTTCAGAGATTATTGCCTATGGGGATTCACTAACAAGTAGCAGGGGAAGGGGGGAAGAGGCAAGATGAGCTGGAGAAATTCAGCAAGACCTCTTATTCTATAAAATTAAGACCTTAATGAAACCCCAGACTTTGTCCAGGGCTGGCTCCTTGGTCTATCTGGATTGGCAAATAGGTGTAGACAATGTTTTACAGGATCTTACACCCCATGTCATCTATTCCAGATGATTCTGCAATCAACTGTGCCTTAAAACATGCTCATGAAAGCTACTCTTGATTTCTAAGAAATTGCATGAGATTTACTTGAGAAGCCCTTGAAAACAAAGTTTGTATTTTGTTAAGAAAAGTTTGTTTAGAGCCAGCAACACAATTTCCAACCCATTCACAACCCTCCACCAACATTCTGAGGGCAAATAGAAATCCAGGATGTGCAAAATTTAGGAACTTTTCTCCGAGAGATATTTTGGCAAAATGTATATAAGCATCAGATTTCACAGTTACTAACTGAGCACCTACTATATGCTTGACACTGTGCAGAGCACTTTGCTTTGCTCCACGATTCCCACAATGCTTATTACTCCACAGGACAGGGGTATGATCATCAGCTCTGCAGATGGTGAGACTGAGGCTCCCAGACTCACAAAAGACCACACAATGAGGGCAGAGCCAGCCTCTGTCTTCCAGTTCTTTAACTTTTGTCATTTTTCCGTCTTCTGCCCTGCCTCAACAGAATAACCTAAATAGTAACCTGTAATGGAGATTAGAACCATTGTAACAAGTATTTAGCTTAAGGGAAGAAATGTTAAAATGTCTCTCCCTGTGGGTTACTGAGTGTGACACCCCCTGACCTCACCCACCCTCTACATGTTGGGGCCAGGAGCCCTGTTGTGTGGTGTTGTTTGTCTTCCCAACTTTTGAGTGAATAAGTATGCAGATAAACCGTGCGACAAATATCAGGTAAATCTGAAGTGGCTGTTTATGTTGATGTTTCATTTTTATATGTTTTCCATATCTGTGAAAATTTTCAATAAGTAAATTTTTCTAATAATATCTTCAAATTGAATTATATTTTAAGAATATCTACTTCGCTGTGCTGGCACTGGATGAAATTCTACCATTTTGAACTTCTGCTCTTCATGTCCATGTGACAATTAAGGTAATTATATAACATTCTTACTGAATGATGATCTTGTCACAGGTTAATAAAAATTAATGTGTTTCTATTCTTCACTCTTTAGTTTCTTATCAGCATTCAGCTGAAGCATTTTTAGCTTTTAAATATTGTACATGTGGCAATGTCTATAAGACATTTCCACTTGAGTTCAGCCAAGGCAGAATGCAAATGAGGAGCTGACACTGTTCTGTAAGTCAGCAGAATGCGGTGGCTAACAGTCTGGTTTCTGGAGCCAGCTTGCCTGAGTTTGGTTCCTGGTATACCAACACTTCTGCTGTTGATCTTGGGCAAGTTACTGCACCCAGCTCCATCTTATGTTCTCTGTAAAAATAAGATTAAACATGCCTCTGCCCCATTTGGTTCCTGCAAAACCATTATTTATGGAAAGTGTTTAGAACGATGCCTGGAATATAGTAACTCTATATAACTAATTGCTGTTATTATCATTACATAGGAAAAACAATGAATAGGACCTAAAATATTTGGAAGGCAGCTACCAGGACATCAGGAATCAGGACTTGTGTATGCTGGGCCTCACCACCATGACCTTCCAGAACTGAAGACCTTGTAGTACTAAAGCACTTAATGATTATTTTAGTCCATCTGGGCTGCCATCACAGAATGCCACAGACCGGGTAATTGATCAAGAACACGACTTTATTTCTTGCAGTTCTGGAGGCTAGGGAATCCAAAACCAAGCTTCCTGGCATTGGCGTCTAGTGAGGGCTGCCCTCTGCTTTCAAGGCAGTGCCTTGTTGCTGTGTCTTCACATAGCAGATGGAAGGGCAAGAGGGCTGAACACTGTATGAAGCCTCTTTTACAAGGGCCCTAATCTCATTCATTAGATCTCCACCCTCATGACTTAATCACCTCCTAAAGACCCCCTCTTAACACTATCACATTGATGATTAAGTTTCAACATATGAATTTTGGAGGGAACACAACCATTCAAACCATAGCAGTAATATAGTCATGACTCTCCTCCCCTAACTCACCTCTCAGGCCTGTAATGTTCATGCTCTTTTGAGAACATTCAGTCTATTCAACAAATCAGCTCGTAGTTCACAAAATATAGGCCAACAATCTTAAGATGTGAAAGTATAAATAAGTAGCCACTTAGCAAAAAGTATGATTCTCATAGGCAGAATTTATGGGATGTGTTAAGCTTAAGATAAACAGCAAGCAGAACGTGTGTGTTATACCCAGATAGAGTAGGATGAAAGGACTGAGAAATAGCTAATATTTATGATGCAGCTGAGTATTAAATATTTGTAATGTACTACATAGACATTTAGACATAAGGCTAAACACTAAGAGGTACCAAATAGACACAAGCATTTTAGATACATGATCTCCTAATTTGGCAACCTATTGGCTATATCTTTCTGGTCCCATGTGTCCTCTGCCCCTAAAAACAAATAGAACTTATAGCTGCTCATCTGGCTAATTGGCAAGCCTTATATCTCTAGTAGAGCAGGTATGTGACATCAACCCAGCATAATCCATCTGTGGGCCCTATCTATATCAGGGATTCCCAAGACCACCCTCATGTTCAATGATTTTCTGTAAGGACTCACAAAAATCAGAAAAGCAGTTATACTCATGGTTACAGTTTATTATAGCAAAGGCTATAGATGAAACTTGGCAAAGGAAAAATATGCAAAGGGTGGAGTCCAGGAGAGACGAGGTCCAAGCTCCTAGTTGTCTTCTCCTAATGGGGTTGTATGAACAACACTTAATTCTCCCAGAAATGATGTGTGATACTACATGCAAAGTACTGCCAACCGGGAAGTTTAACCGTGCTTTAAACTTGATGTGCTGGGTTCCTACTGGAGTTTATTAGCCACATAGGCATGGCGTGCCCATGTAACTTATCTTAGCCGCTCAAACCCTAGCCCCCTGCCGCCCCCTAGAGGTCAAACTGATAGCATATGGCCCAAGTCTACCACCTAAATCACATTTTTAGCATAAACTATCTGGTATAGCCCAGGGCTCTGGGCAAACAATAGCACTCTTACTGTGTCCGAAATTGGTGGGTTCTCCGTCTCCCTGTCTTCAAGAATGAAGCCGTGGACCCTCGTGGTGAGTGTTACAGTTCTTAAAGATGGTGTGTCCGGAGTCTGTTCCTTCAGATATTCACATGTGTTGGGAGTTTCTTCCTTCTGGTGGGTTCATGGTCTCGCTGGCTTCCGGAGTGAAGCTGCAGACCTTCTAGGTGAGTGTTACAGCTCTGAAGGCGGCGCCTCTGGAGTTGTTCGTTCCTCCTGTCCAGAGTTAGTCATTCCTCCTGGTGGGTTCGTGGTCTCCCTGGCTTCAAGAGTGAAGCTGCAGACTTTCGAGGTGAGTGTTACAGCTCATGAAGGCAGCGTGGACCCAAAGACCGAGCAGCAGCAAGACTGATTGTAAAGAGCGAAAGAACAAAGCTTCCACAACGCGGAAGTGGACCCCAGCGGGTTCCCTGGCTGGCTCTGGCAGCCTGCTTTTATTTCCTTATCTGGCCCCACTCACATCCTGCGGATTGGTCCGTTTTACAGAGAGCTGATTGGTCTATTTTGACAGAGTGCTGACTGGTGTTTAGGATCCTTTAGCTAGACACAGAGTGCTAGACAGAAAAGTTCTCCAAGTCCCCACTAGGTTAGCTAGATACAAAATACTGATTGGTGTATTTACAAACCCTGAGCTAGACACAGAGTGCTGATTGGTGCATTTACAATTCCTTAGCTAGATACGGAGTGCTAGACAGAAAAGTTCTCCAAGTCCGCACTAGATCCAGAAGCCCAGCTGGCTTCACCTACTGGATCCCGCAGCAGGGAGGCAGGCGGAGCTGCCCACCTGTCTGGCGCCATGCACCCGCACTCCTCAGCCCTTGGGTGGTAAATGGGACCGGTCGCCGGTGGCAGAGGGGACGGTGCTCGTTGGGGCTCCGCAGGAGCCCAGAGCAGGGCCGGTGTAGGGGAAAGCTCGGGCATGGCTGGCTGCAGGTCCCCGGCCCTGCCCGGCAGGGAGGCAGCTGAGGAGGTGTGAGAATTCGAGGGCAGCGCCAGCGGGCAGCACTGCTGCCAGTGCACCCTCCTCAGCTGCTGGCCTGGGTGCTAAGCCCCTCCCTACCCCCGGCCCTGCGCCCCGGCCAGCTGCTCAGAGTGCAGGGCCTACCGAGCCCACGCCCAGACCGGAACTCTCCGCCCAGACCGGAACTCTCCCTGGCCGGTGAGCGCCACGCACAGCCCTGGTTCCCGCCTGTGCTTCTCCCTCCACACCTCCCTGCAAGCAGAGGGAGCTGACTCTGGCCTCGGCCAGCCCAGAGAGGAGCTCCCACAGTGCCACGGCGGGCTGAAGGGCTCCTCAAGCGCTGCCAGAGTGGATGCTAAAGCCGAGGAGGAACCGAGAGCGAGGGCTGCTAGCATGTTGTCACCTCTCATTATCAGTAAGGATATTCCAAAGGCTCAGGAATTATCTCCCTGAACTAGTCCAAGAGCCAGTCCTTTCTTTGGGATGTACAGGTTTGAACACCCCAGACCCACTGAGTTAACCCTTTTCTGTACAGTGGGGTCCTTCCACTCTACTTGTGTCTGATCCTAAGTGCATTAACTTACGCCGTCTCTCGCCTCTTGCGTCTTACTTAAGTGTTTAAAATTGACTTAATAACCTTGTTATTTGCAAATTTTAATTTGCCTTTTAATGAGCCTTTCTGGGGTAGCTTGTTTGATGGTGTATTTGTAGACTATCATTTCAGACTTATCATTTCATGTACTTGGAGCTAACTTCTCACCAGACATGTCCAGCCTTCATCATTTGCTTTACCCACCCATCATTAGGTGGGTAAAGAGAGGTGGTATATTAGTGTGCTTTTCCTGAGCTATGCCATGGAGGCAAAAAATACCAATGCTTACAGTGAGTATGGTTATAAATTAGGAATCTATACAACCTACTATAGTGGGATAGAGAGGAGGAGAAAGATAAAAAAGCAGATTTGTGAGAGTATTATTATAGGTGTGGTCTTGTTCATTGCTTCTGGGCACTGCTGACCACTATTTGCCTACAAGTCACATTTAGTGAGTGCTCACTACAGACCAGGCACCATGCTAACCACTGTAGATGAATTAGCTTATCCTCACAAAAACCTATGAAGTAGGTATTATTTGTATCTTCGCCATTTTATAGATGGGTAAATGGAGGCACAAAGGAACTTTGAGCTTGTGTGCTTTGTCAATAGTGGAGCCAGAATTCAAAGGCTGGCAATAGAGTTCACACTCTTAACCACTCTGCTAGGTTGTTTGGGCTCTCTCATTGGTTTGTCTCAGCTACCTGGCATAGAGTAGACATAGCTCTTTTAACTATGAGTGGCAGAAACTCAACTCAAAATGACTTAATTGAAAAGGAATACTTACTCCACAAGCTTGAAAATTTCCAGAACTAGAACTGAAGTAGTTGGATCCAGGAGCTCAATCAGGAAGTTAGGATTTGACTGCCCTCTTGCCATCCCTCAGATCTGTTTCTCTGTTGGTCTCACTTTTCTCTCGTGGCTGTTGGCAACTTAAGGCTGACATTCCCAAAGTTTGGCATTCCCAGCTGTATGAGAGACATTCTTTTCCCCAAGAATTCTAACCACAAACCAAGGAGTTGGAGTGGCTTTGGTTTCCCTAATCACTCCAGTCACTGGAGTAGAGCAGTGGCCTGGTGTGGGTGATGTGTCCATTCTTGGTGTTGGGTGCTGTGATCCCACTTGAACCACATGGATTAAACATAAAAGAGAGCATTGCCCCAAAGGAAGAGGAAACAGCTCCAGGCAGGCAAAAATAATCAATGCTCTTAGTGGATTCAGAAAATATATGAATATTGGAAGATGGATGAATGGATGGATGGATGGGTGGGAGAGTGGATGGATGGATGGATGGATGGGTGGATGGATGGGTGGATGGAGAGACAGAAGGGTATATGGGTAAATGAATGCAAAATGTAATGCCCAAGACAAGGGTCTTCGTGATGAGAAATGCATATGAAAAATACTTCTTATGCACCCAAACAGTTAAGAGGAGTCAAGGTTAGGTTAAGTCACTCAAGGTTAAAGAAACTTTGCTTCTCTTCCACAAAAAGAGACACCAGGATATTTGGGGGAAATGGTAGAGAAAGACTATTGAAAAAAGGTATATGAAACAAAGAATGAGAACGTGAGGTGGAATTTCTCTAATGGAAACAATTACAGTTTTAATAGGACATCTTCGAGCAGTGTGAGTTTCTGGGTGCTGCTATTGTTGGTATATCTCTTTTTCTTGGTGCAGTAACTAGGCTGCAGTTGTCATGGGCAATTACAGCCCAGTGTGCAAAGTCACACGTCCCATCTGGAGAGACCGGTCACCTCAACTGGCACAAACCAGCAGGATCCTCAGGAAATATGAACTCACTCCACAGGGCTTCTCAGATTCTCTTTAACTTCCTGACTCAAACTGTTCTTTTAGGTTGCTCTCTAGCTTTCAGCCTTGTTTGTGTCCTCGTAAAGCTGCTGTTTGGAAAGCTGAATTTTCAGAATGGGATTTGGCAAGGCAAATAGAGCCTCAGTTGGGAGAGATTATCTGTCCTGCTGAGAAGGTTATGAAAAAGGACAGGACGATGGAGTCCAGCAGCAGGTTTAGAGAAAGAAAAAAAGAGCGATGTACACACTCACATACATAAGCATCTTGAACTGCTTTTATGCAGAGCTTGGGTTCAGCAAGTCCTTAGCATATTTCAATCCAAAACCCTTGTCTTATTTTATTTTTTACCCTATGCTACATTTCAGAAAAAAAAAATGTAATCTGCATCTTTCTAGTTCATCTGACTTCAATTTTGTCCTTCAAATTTATTAGCTGATCTTTTATTTTTTAACTCATACAGCTACTCTTACATAACAACTCCACTCTTCTGTAGCTAAGTAGATGTTTATGTCTTTTGTGTTTATGTCAGGGATTTGTTGTGAGAAAGCAGGGGGAGGGCTGCTTCCAAGAATTGGAATTTTCTTTTTCAACGCAGAAGTTTCTAAGAGTCATGAGCATCTGCTCTGCTAGGCCAGAGGGCTCAAGCCTAGGGTGCCTTTTGAGGTATGATGCTTCATTCCTTGGGCTCTGATGTGGGACTGAGTTTGCTTGCAATCTGGGACCTAATATCCTACTTCCTTCTGCATCAGGACTGGTGATGCCCATCTTAGGCCAACTTAGGGTTAAATATAAGAAAACGTTTTCATTATAGAATGCAATTTGCCAACCAAAAATTATGCCAAAACTGAAATCTGAAGGGAGAGAGAACAAAATGTGGTCGCTTTTACGAACTTTTGCCAACCTGACTGGGCTAAATGCAGCACAAAGTAAGAGAGCTGGTTTTCTAACTGCACCTCGGGCAGGCACAGTGACAGAAGTCCTTTAGGAACCACACATCACCTGCAAGACATGGAGAAAGTGAAGATTCGGCAAGGAGCTGGATTCTTTGTACAGATAATTTCAAACTTGTCCTTTCCCTGCTCTTTCAACTGGTGAGATACTCTGTAAGATTTTCTGCCTCATCCTATTTTATTGCCAGCCTATCTCCACTCAATCTAGTTTTGCCCAGATATAATTAATGGCAACAAGAGCTTTCCAGCCTACAAAATTAATATGGAAATGGCTGAAACAGTGTCTTGATGGCAGAAGGAAGAAACATTTCCTTATAATTTGCCATGCAAACAATTCGCTACATCCATAACTGTGCCTTTTCACATGCAAATGAGGGAGCCAACCTGACATATGATCTTAATTGGGCCGCTTTAGGAAAGGAAGTCACATCTGAACTTGGCTTCAGGAACTTCTACCCCCATTCACCTTAGTACATAAGGTCAAATGAATATTTTTTTAAATGAATGCCTCACTGTATTTCTTTCCCTGCCTTCCCCAGACTATTCATTCGGATTCAAATCTCATAGTCCAGGCATTAATACTGACAATTCATCTGACTGTTTAACAAAAAAGAGAGATAATTTCTTACATACAGAAACAGATAACACACTTCCCCAGATTTGATGAATTTAAATGCATAACTTTGTCTTAGAAAGAATAAAGCCAGTAATAGTGAGAGGAAGTCAGAAGTGGGCAGGGCAGACCAGGTAGGCCTTTATACACCTTGCTAAGCACTTTGGATTGGAGGGTTGAAAGCAGGAAATGACATGATTTGAATTAATACTTCCTCTTTTTATTTTATTTTATTTTATTTTTATAAAGTTAGGATTCAAATTCTATTTAGGATGCTATTTTAAAAAGAAAAAATGCAAGACCCGAGAGAACCAGAAATCACCAGTCAGGAGCTGCCATATTATTTTCAAATATTCTCCTCTACAAGTGGAACTACCCACACAATACCAGCATACTCATTGGTCTTGCCACACAAGGAAGTATTTCTGAGAAAAGTCAAAATTCAGTTTATAACATTCTTTCTCCATAAATGACCAGAGGATATCAACTTTTTCTTTATGATATGACTTAGGCTAAGAACTGTGATCTTGGATGCAACTTAGCTTCCTTGGCCACCCTGGTTTCTGCCTGTGACTTGTTATGCTTTGTCATTGAAAGGTCCTGGCTGACCTTGGTCAAGTCACCCACCTTGCTGGCCTCACTTTGCCTCTTTTGTACCATGAGCCCAGACAGGATGATCTCTGAGGCATTTCTATCTGCCTCCTCATAGTTCTAAGTCTCCACCTTGAATCTACGTTTCCAATTAAGTGAGTGATCTGTGAGTGATTCAGAAGCAACATTCTAAAGGAGTGGTTCTAACCCTGTCCTGCCCTGTTCTCCTGAAGGTATCACACCAGTTGCCTCTTTTAAGTAGGAAGTGTTTGCTTACTTGCATGTTTCCTTCCCTACCTTCCACTTGTGCCTTCCATTACAATTATCTTTTCCTCCCAGACCCCACACCCAATTGTAGCAATTGCCATTTGCTGGGTAGATGTCCCTAGAGCACCTCTAGGTACAAAGCACAACAAGGCCCCAGTTTCTGACCATCAGAGAAGGGAAAGTTAGTGACCAAAGGCGGAAATGCAAGATAGAAAGTTCAGAGGAAAAGGAGGTCACACAGCAAAGATTTCCTGGGGAAACAAACAGAAGCAGGAGGAAAGGAAGCTGACAGAAATAGCCTCAGGACATTTGCACATGAAAGCCTATCTGTGCTGCTCAGTCCCAGCTTTGGTTTCATAAGAGGTAACTCTGGTAAAAGTGAGAGGCTTGTAAAACCAGATTTCAAAGCATCTCTCTCTCCCTTCCCCCAAGAAACAAGCCTCTAGGCCTCCACACACAGAAACACTTTCCACAAGGCTTTGCCTTTTTGGGTTCAGAAGAGAAATGAAATACAATAGGCCATTTGGAAGGGAAGGGTAGCAGGAAAGAGGGGGACAGCTAGTGGAATAATAACCAATCATCGTAAACTAACATTGAGCCCTAAAGATTCAGACCTGCATTTAGAGCACAAAACAATTAGTTCCCACATAGACTTAGTCTTTACAAATATTTAAGTTGGAAAGAGAGAAAAGAAACAAATCCTCATTTTGATATTTGTAGGAAATGTATGTTTCAGCTTGGGAGGCAATGGGGTGCTCTAGGGTGGGAAATGTCTTGAACAATTAAGGTGCCTGCTCCTGCCCTTCATCCAAGCAGACTGCCTTCCCATCCACCCCGAAGCTATCATTGGGGTGTCTACCCACTGTGTTCACTTCTGCAAACTTCCATGACAGAAGAAAGGGGGACTTGCAGCTGGACGCTGCTCCCTGGCTCTTTGGAGCAGGTTCTTTACACTGTGCTTCTCCACAGCATGGACCATAGATTAATTGCAGCCATGACTCACAGAGCGCTTGCTAAAGAAGCAGGGTCCTGGCCTCCACCCAAAACTTCTGACTTTGAATCCGTGTCTAACATTTATTTATTTATGTACTTACTTGTTTATCTGTTTTGTTCACTGCTACATCTTAAGCTCCTAGAAAAGTATTGAGCATGGTAGATGCTCAGTAATTATGTACTGAATAAATGAATGAATTCACATATTACATTCACTTGGCCACAGTGGTTGGCTTTAGGAAACACAATCAGTATGACAGAAGAAGACCCAGTTCGAGGGCTCTTGTTGGGAATGAGAGCCATTCTTTTATTGCTGGCACGGATTAAAAAAACAGCGGGGTGATTTTTGCCTGAGAATAAAGTCAACAGAGAGAAAAATGGAGCCAAGAGATTGAGTGAGAAAGATGGACCCGATGACACTAAACTTCGGGAGCCAGCTGTGATTTCCTTGGGGATGAGAGGCAATAAATTCCTTTCTGCTGAAGCCGTACTGACTGGGGTCTCCATCGCTCACTGAGACCTGCCAGGCTTCATGGTGCTTCCCTGTCAGGATCACACACTCAGGCTGGGTGACAGCTTTTTCAGAGCAGACTTGATGCCTTTTTGTGTTTCCTGTATCTCTCCTTTTCCAACCTCCTGCTTTTGGGGGTCTTTAATGTAGGGCAGGGCTTTCAAGGCATGGCTACGATTGTTATGATTATTGTAAGAAACTTATTTTTGAAATGACTTAAGAATTTGCAAATCGTTTTGTATTTATTACCTCATTTGATCCTTTCAAGGACCCATAAATCAGCAGTGGACATGTAATCCTCGTCCAGTTCATTGATGAGAAAATGGACACTCGAGCAGATAAAGGCTCCAGTCCTGGGGTCAGATGACTCGTATGCAGCAGGGTCTGACCTGGATTCTCACCCAGGCCCTCTAATCACATAGCCTTTGCTTTTTCATTTTGTCTTTATGTCTCCTTTTCAAGAGAAAAAGAATAGACCTAAGATTCAGTGAGTTTTCCCTAATGAATTTATAGACTCAAGCCATAAAGAACACTTGAGATTCCCTGGACCTTGCAGGAATGTTTCTGCGTCCCACTGTTGGATTTTGTAAATGGAGCAAGTCTCCAACAGGATGATACTCAGGCCATGGGTGCTTGCTGGAGCTTCCAGATACTTTATGATGAGTGATTAGTTGAGTTCATGTCAGTGACATCTTTGCAGCCCATTTCCTGGTACAGATGGTGTGGACTGAAACACAAGAGTGTGATGGAAATACATCCTGGTAGAGTTCAGCAGATAAATGACATATTTTAGAACTTGTGCCCAGACAACATCCCAAGGTACAAGACACCATTTCCCCTTCACCAATACCTAATGCTCACTGTTGAGAAGCCAGTGCTGACTTCAGCCTAGACATACACACACACACACATTTATAATTTATTTATTGGGTGTTTTAAAACTGTACCCTTTAGGAAATGACTATGGATGAAAGCCTAGAAATTATATACCAGTAAAAAACAAATATAAATATGATACTAATTAAAACTATAGCAAGATATAAAGTTCACCCTGAAAATATCACCTTGTTGAGAAGAGTCTGTTTAAAGATACAAGTCAGAATACAAAGGTTGGCACCTTGTCCTTAGTGAATTAAAAGTTCCAGAGTCCTTCATGGATTTGAAATTTGCCATTGGAATTATAAATATTGCCATATTGATAGATATACCTTGACAGTTATGAATAGTAGTAGTAACAATAATGATGATATATATGTTATCTGAAATAAACAATGACTAATACTTTATTGTTAGCCAAGAACTCACTCTCCATGTATCATCTCATTTGATAGAACAGTCCTGATGAAAATGTGGAGCTCATCACAGGCAGTTCAGAAACAATCCCATGCATTATCAACAGATGTCCCGAAGCATCGGCTCTCAGAACAAGAGCGACTCATTGAGTCCAGCTGGATCATTCTACAGATGATAACAATAGCCAACATTTGTTAAGCCAGACCCAGTGCTACACATTTTACGTTCATTATCTCATTTAATCCTCACCCCCAGTTTGCTGGTCAGGAAACTGAGGCTTAACAATGTTAAGCGATTTATGATGGTTACTCAATTAGCAGATGAGAGAGCCAGGCTGTGTGGTTTAAAGGTGGTATCCTCGTGGCTCAAGATACACTGCTAGTTCAGTCCTACACAACTTCGTGTTCTTTACTAGCAGAGCTAAGGTATGACAAACTTTCTGCCTTGGAGCAAGGGATCCAAAAGAAGACAAATGAAAGAGAACCTATACTAACTAGCCATTTGCCCTCTGGAAAATCAGTATACCCCCAGCCCTGTCTTCTGCAAAATGAGACCCTTAGACTGAATGCTCTCTAAAGCATCATTCAGCTCTAACATTTGATGATACCATAAAATATATCATGTGTGGTAATAGGCAAGTGTGTTGGGAAGGGAAATTTTGCTATTAACAAAAAAAGAAAGAAAGAAAGGAAGACAGGAATAAGCATAGCTACTTCTGAATTCCAGAGAAGCAGCAGAATTCCTCCCAGAGGACTCTTAAAATGCATCCTATTAGGCCTTTTTGTTGTTAGTATATTTCTTATAAAAGTTTTAAAAGACCTCTGGTGCCCATAAGTAAGTGATTTCTGTACTTCAGAATCCTTCTCAACACAGGGCCCCAGGCAGCCATCAATAAATGATCAAAGTGGGCTTGCAAGATAAAATGCGTTTTATATCTTTCCTACAAAAGTATACCTTGGTTTTAAAAAAGCATATGCCTTACAGACATCTCATGGTTATAGTGTAGTGGTCAAATGGTGAATGGGTAACAGCCCGTTGGACAAGTGCAAGGCCTGCTAAATGCAGTTGCCAAGGACAAGGTTAAAATGCATCTGGAAATGAGGTAGTCTAATGACCACAGTCCAAGCTGTGGTCATTGGTTGGCTTTGACAGTGACATTCATAAACTCTCAGTATTGCAGCCTAACACCTCTGGGATAGAAACTGATGTATCCACTTTCAGCCAGGAGA
Organism: Chlorocebus sabaeus; assembly: GCF_047675955.1. Lineage (NCBI taxonomy): Eukaryota > Metazoa > Chordata > Mammalia > Primates > Cercopithecidae > Chlorocebus > Chlorocebus sabaeus. The sequence continues at coordinate 100,971,263 of NC_132911.1, forward strand.
GAAAGAGAAGCTTCTCGGGGAGAGTCCACACTGCAGATCATGGGGCTCCCTCTCTGGGAAGACAGTAGCTAGTCTCAGCATGCTGGCTCCCACAGGGCTCACAGACAAAACATCCTACAGATGAAAGTACCCTATCAATCTAGTTTACTTCTCTCTCCTTTGGGAGTGAAGATGAGCTTGTGGGATCATAGCAACAAGCTGTAAATAATAGTTGCAGGGACAAATGTGGAGGACGAGAGCATCTGGGAAGGCTCCTGGCTGCTGCTGCACTCCAGGTCCACCTGCTTCAGTCACCAACACGCCCAACTCAGAGACACTTCCCGAAGGGAGTGTGTGTCCTCCTGGATTTTATCTCTGCTGCACTTTGCTTTCCTATTCCTGCCAACTTCTCTTTTTAAAAGTTGAATGATACAACCATAGCTGAGTGAAAACACAGCCGGCAAATCTAGCTTTCTTCTCAAAACTGGGCACTCCCATGAGGTTCTTTGATTCTCTGTGAGAAGAGAAAATGGTATCTCCTGAGGTATCCAGCTGGGTAGTCAGTCAAGTAAATGCATGGAGTGGCCACTGAGTGCCAGGCTCAGGGGATGCAAGTGAATACAAGGGGTGGGGAGGGCATAGGTCTTATTTCATGGTCCTAGCAGTTTAGATGGAAAGACGACTGAAATAAATAACTACAAATAACAAAAGAAAAAATGGCTAAGTGCCAAGTGCTGTGAGGGAGGACAGTGGGCAATGGGAGCTCCACATGAGGACCAACCAGGTCTGGGTACTATGTGGTGAAAGTTCACACGCACTCACTGATGTGTGAATATCCACAGAGCTTTGTAGCCATAGCTGCACCCTTAGCATCACTCCCTCTCTGCATCAATTTCAGGCATTTCCCTAAAAATGCACTCCCAAGTCCAGGGATAAGCCATGTTTTCCAGCTCCTAGAAGCAGTGCTGGCAGCAGCGGTGGTTGGGTCCATCATGGTGGTCAAGGCAGGACTCACAGCAAGAAGACTCGTGCTACAGCAGCAGCAGCAATGTGGTTCTAATGGCAGCAGCCTCTGTGGTGAACTGAACTCCCTGGGTGCATCATTTTGCCTTTGTCTCCATGGACTGAGGAGCAGTATCAACTCTGTGCAGTTATTAATCTGTGGTTTCCCTTACTCTTCTTATGCCATCTAGATTTTTCAGTCAATTCCCCAAATAGATTTCTCTCTGATTGAAATCTCTGGCATGTTTTCAGTTTTCCTGACTGGACACTGACAGACACAGGGTGCAAAGATGTCTAAGAGGTGGCCCTGCCTTCATGCTCTGCTGAGGACAAGCCCTCGGCCTTCCCAGCAGTAACATTTGAGTTCTCTTCTCACTTCTCTGAGAGCAATGGGGTAAAGAAGAGAAACCCCTTCACTATCCCCAACAAAATGTGTCCTAGCTTGACTCGTTGCTGGGACTAAGAGCTTTCTCTCACTAAATGTAGGTACCCCAAAGCTATGTGAATTGCTGGAAGTAACTTGAGAAAATAGAAACCAGTGGAAAGCATGTGCTGAAGGAAACTTAGCCAGGGAACAGAGAAATACGAATGACAGAAGGCAGCCTACAGAGAGGACTCAGGTTAAGAGTGAGCAGGAAGTAGGAAGAAGCAGAATTCAAGTCGGTCAAGGCCACCTCAGCCTGTTGGCCAGACTGGGTGTCATAAAGGAGGAATGAGCTCCCAGTCTGTTCAGGAAATTGGGATATTTCTGCACAGCCAATTTCAGTCTAAAGCTGGATTTATATCTGCAACCTCTCTCAAACATGGTGGTTAAGGCATGGCTTGTGTGTCAAATCACACACTAGCTACATGATTTTGAGCAGGTTGTTATATTTTTCTGAGCCTCAGTTTTTTCATCTGTTTAACAAAAAACTAGTAGAATGGGGGGAATGTGATGGTCAATTTTAGGTATCAATTTAGCTGGACCATGGCATCTAAATGTTTGGCCAAACACATCTGGATGTTGCTATGAAGGTAATTATTTTTAATTTGAGGTTAATGTTTAAATCAGTAGATTTTGAATAAAGCAGTTTATCTCCATAAAATGGTGAGTCTCATCCAAGCAATTGAAGGCCTTGAGAAAAAGACTGACCTCTCTTGAGGAAGAGGGAGTTCTTAGCCTTCAGACTTGAGTGGCTTCATCAATTCTTCCTTGGGTTTCCAGCCTGTCCTGCGGACTTTGAACTTACCAGGCCTCCTCCAATTGCAGAAGCCAATTCCAATTCTTGAAATTAATCTAAATTAATCCCTCTCTCTCTCTCTCTTTCTTTCTCTCTCCCTCTCTCCCCTCCCTGAAGAACTACTATAAGGAGTAATCATTCCTACATTACCAAACATGGAAGCCTGATAACTTCGGAGGCCGTTACTCAACCTCCTACAACTTGGTTCCCTGGGCTGGGCTGATGCCCTGAGTTCACAGGCATTTACACTATGCCCTGAGTAACAGCAAAAATCAAAGCCTCACTGACAGGAAGAGAGTACACTATGCCCTGAGTAACAGCAAAAATCAAAGCCTCACTGACAGGAAGAGAGGTCATACCATGAGCTCCTGACACAGCCCACTTCAAGACCCAAGAAATGAATGAGGCTTGTTTGCTGAAGGGGGGACCCCGTAATCTTTCCAAAGACTGACTCCTTGGCTGCCTTCCAGAAACTTAGCTTAAATCAGAAGAGGCCTTGGCTGGGCTCATTCTTCTGGGGGGAATGGGTAGGGAGAGGAATGGCAGAGTCAGCCCCAGCAGAAGTTTATACTGGCCCAGGAATTCATCTGGGAAAAACAGTCTGACTAATAGACTAATTAAAAGGAGGACTCACAGATCCTTTTTTCCCTAATCTGTGGAACTTTCTGTGCCAAGAAAAGCAGCTTAATTTTTTTGACATAGCAAACTTTTTCTCCCATGTCCAGCTCCACTCTCAAGGAGGAGAAAACCATCTATCTTCATCTGTGCTAGCAGGCTGCGCAGTATGAAAATATGGAGGACTGAAATGATTGAGCCTGACAGGCAAGTCCAGTTTTCCTTTTGCATGGGGAATGGAGGCAGTAGGCAGGAAAATTCTCAACTTTAGCTCTCTCGCTCTCTGGTCCTCACTCTGACATAATTGGCCCCTCACCGAACCTGATTCCTTCTCTGTAGCTGCTCTACTCTTGGTCTACAGCTTTAGTCTCTCCTTTTCTCCCACAGCCCCTGCTTATTTAGCCCAGTGTGTGCAGATATAAAACCATTACTCTTCAATCTTTACTTCCCTGGTGATTCTTCTGAGAGGTGCCCTGCACAGATGCTGGCAATGCCCAACTCTATCCCCTCTGCATTTACCATCACTGTAAATGTAGCCCAACTCTCACCTGCCAGTCAGCACCCATGATCCTTTGCGCTTTGCCCACAGCCTCGCTCTGTTAGAGTCCCCTCTACCCACGGTGCCCACTGGGGCCCACCCAGCTTCCTCTGCCCTCAGATAGGATGACTCCAAGGCCTGTGCTTTACGCTGACTCCCAGCGTTCCTCAGTGTCCACAGCAACAACCTGCCTGATGAGGGACTTTACTTGGCTGCCTTCCCATCTCAGTCTTACTGCCCCACTCCTCACCAGTGCTTCCTGCAATCACCTCCCGAAAACTACAGTAGTCCCCTTGTATCCACAGTTTTGCTTACCAGAGTTTCAGTTACCCACAGTCAACCCAGTCCAAAACTATCACGTCACTATTCTTGTGCTTTGGGGCCATTCTGAAGTAAAATAAGGGAGACTTGGACACAAGCAATACCATGACAGTCTGATAACTGAGAGGGTGTATTAGTCTGTTTTCACACTGGTATAAAGAACTGCTTGTGGCTGGATAATTTATAAAGGAAAGAGGTTTAATTGACTCACAGTTCAGCATGCCTGGGGAGGCCTCAGGAAACTTACAATCATGGCAGAAGGCAAAGGGGAAGCAAGACACCTTCATAAGGCAGCAAGGAGGAGAAGCACCAAGTGAAGGGGTAAGAGTCCCCTTAGAAAACCATCAGATCTCATGAGAACTCACTCACTATGAGGAGAACAGCATGGGGGAAACTGCCCCCATGATCCAGTTACCTCTGCCTGGTCTCTCCCTTGACATGTGGGGGATTATGGAGGTTACAATTCAAGATGAGATTTGGGTGGGAACACATAAAGCCTAACCATATCAGAGGGCTACTAGGTGACTCAAGGTGGGCAGTGCCACAATGTGGAGATGCTGGACACATGGAGGATTCATGTCCTGGGTGGGATGGTGCGATATTTTGTCACAGTACTCAGAACTGAGCCCTATTCAAAACGTATGCATTGTCTGTTTCTGGACTTTGACATTTACATCACAATGCCTACACTGCTCACCTCACTTCATCTCATCACGTAGGCATTTTATCACCTCACATCATCATAAGAAAGGTGAATGCTGTGCAATAAGATATTTAAGAGAGAGAAAGACCATATTCACATGACTTTTATTATAGTATATTTTTATACTTGTTCTATTTTATTATTAGTTATTGTTAATCTCTTACTGTGCCTAATTTATAAATTAACCTTTATCATATATAGGTATGTATAGAAAAAAATGATATATATGTATAGGATTCTGTACTCTCTGCAGGTTTCAGGCATCCACCGGGGAAAGTATCCCCCACTAGATAAGGGGGCTACCATATTTGCACTTGAATTCTTGCCTCGGGGTCTGCTTCTGGGAGAAATGTGAGCTGGAACATCCGCCTGTCATCTCTGGCACTGCCTGTATTCCCCACACGCCCATGGGCATGAGCCTTGGAGCAAACTTTCCTATCTACTGTTATGGCTTCATATCTTGAAATCTGCTCACTTTGGTAATCGTGGGAGAAAGCAGATAGGGCCCAGCATTTCCTTGCTGTTTGTTGTCAGCTGAGATTGTTCGCTCCTGTTTGTTTATTATCTCATTTTTACACCTTACTTTAGCTTCTCCCACAATAAACACACACAGGCTTCCTTCTAGAAGATATTCCAAGGTTGGCTTATGGTAAGCCTCAAGTTTTTCTTGGTATTTTGCCTGTTTCTCATTTTTTAACCTCTCTTTCTCTCTCTCTCTCTCTCTCTCTCTCTCTCTCCCCCCTCTCTCTCTCTCTCTTTTTAAAAGAGATTGGTTCACGACCTCTGGAACAATTCAAACTCATCACATGACCACCTCCTTCTCCCAAGCCAAGTGCAGGCAAATGGCTCTCCTAAGGCATCTTCAGTCATCACTTGTCCTCACTGCAACTCTGTCAAATCAGAAACTGACCTTCCTGAATCAGCCCTTTCAAAGCTGTTATTATTTATCTTTCTGGTCTCCGAATTCCCTCAATCTAATTGACATCATTTTAGTGCAGACAGGCTTGAACTATACCCAGGGTGGCTCGGCATCCATTGACTCGCATCCTGTCATTTCCAGCAGTGACAAGACCCCTAAATCAGCTTTGCCCCAGAGTGAGGTCAATGACCTCGGTAATTATTGCTCCATTCCTGGGTGTCTCTCGCTGTGTGTGGCCATTAATTCCTGGCTGATAGTAATGCTTGTTCAGTGTGATTTAAGAAACAAAATCTAATACAAATAACTATTCCTGTTGCTGGTAATTGGATCAAACTTCCTCAATGTTACCCCTAAGAGAACCCAACTCTCTGGAGAAACCCTTGATTGGGATTTGGAAGAGAGAGAGGTCAGTGTTCAACTCTGTCCCTACCTCTCCAGGTCTTCCTTTCTGCCTATTCCATAAGTTTCTAAATGACTGTGAGGTTGGTGGGTGCAGGGAAGCCATGAAGGTCAATGCAAAGCTCCTGGGCTTTGAAATCCTGACATCCCGGGTTATATCTCAGTTCTACCATTTGCTCGGCATGTGACTTCTAAACCAATTAACCACCACTCTAAGCCTCAGTTTCCTCAAGTGTAAAATAGGAATGATAAAATCTACCTGCACATTAAAAGAGACACAGTGTATCTAATTCATGGGTCAATTGTGGAGAGAAGCGTTGAAATATTTCACTATGATTGTGGATTAGTTGATTTCTTCTTGAAGTTCTGATAATGTACACAGAGAGCTTAGCACAGGGCAGGCATGGTCGGCAGTAAATAAACACATTTAACAGGCAGAAAGCTAAAGTAGGGTGATAGATACAATATTTTATTTTTCACAGCCATAAAAAAGAATGAAATCATGTCCCTTGCAGAAACATGGATGCAGCTGGAGGCCATTATCCTAAGCGAATTAACACAGGAACAGAAAACCAAATATTGTATATTCTCACTTATAAGTGGGAGCTAAATGCTGGGTACTCGTGGACATAAAGTTGGCAACAGTAGACAGTGCGGACTACTGGGGGAAGAGGTGGAAGGAGAGAAAGGCAGAAAAACTAACTGCAGGGTACTATGCTCAGTACCAAGGTGATAGATCATTTGTACTTCAAACCTCAGCATCATGCAATACACCCATGTAACAAACCAGCACATGTACCTTGTGAATCTAAAATAAAAGCTGAAAAAAAGCCATATGTGCTATGGTTGAATTCCAGCTTATGCATCTATTAGCTGTGTGAGCTTTGAAAAAACAAAAAAAAACTTAAATGAGTACTAGTTCTTCATTTGTAGAATGGCAGTAACAATTCTAGCTATATGATGGGCATTCAATATTTCCTATTTTTCCTGTATTTCTTTTCAACTACTTCAAATTTGAGGTAGTTAATAGTGTGGACTCAGTATAATTGATTAGGGCGAAATGTGTTTGTCATTTGTTGTTGCTTTGTTATGATTTTGCCCCATGTCTTCTAATGTTAAACGTCCCAATTAAAAACAAACAAAATATGGCAAAGCCTGAGACCATGCTTAGTTAACAAAAAGGTAAAATCTAAAGTTCTCACTGTCCTGTGTAGTAATGCCCCAGGTGGGGATTAAGCCACATATAAAAGATGTGAACCTTATATCCTAAGATTCAATAAATGTATTTTATTTTGTTAGAAAGCAGTTTCCTTCAGGCTTAGGTCAGAATTTCTCTGAAATAAAATGGCAACATATCTCTACTTTGTCACTATTCTCAGTAAATCATTAGAGCTGTGAAAAATAAATTTCATTTTTAACAAAACATCATTCTAGATCAGGGTCAGCAAACTATATGGCCCGTGGGCTAAATCGAGTCCACTGCCTATTTTTGTATGGCCCATATTTTACATTTTAAAATGTCCTTTTAGAAAAATTAAAAGAAGAATAATATTTTACAACACATGAAAATGATACGAAATTCACATTTCTGTGCCATAAATAAAGTTTTATTGGAACTCAGCCACATCTATTCATTTAGGTATTATCTTTGACTGCCTTCACGCTACGAGAATCGAATAGTTGCAGCAGAGACCATATGGGCCACAAAGCCTAAAATATTTTCTATCTGGCCCTTTATATAAAAAGTTTTCCAGCTTCTGATCTAGATTCTAGATCAATGGTTTCTTTAAACTGTTTTAGCTCTAAAAAACTGCCTCCAAGTTACCTCGAGTAAGGGGTATTTATCATCAGGCTCCAGGTTTCCACAGAAAGAGCTGGGACAATCCTAGAGCAAGGTGCTGGCATGCAGTAGGCTGCCGTCCTTGAGCGGAGGCCTCACTGACAGCGATGGAGTCCCAGCCATGCTGCAGTTGCTCCAGCCACTGACTTAGAGACAGCAACCTGTACAGGCACCAGGCAAGAGAAAAAATCTGGAGATCTCAATTAGACTAGGAAAATCTCTCTTTGATATTTCAAACCTTTCAAAAGCCAGGTCGGTTTTCATTTCCTTATCTTCCTGCTGTTGACTGAGTTCTAGCTACCAGGTGCTGTGCTGAACACTTACATCCATTGTGTCCTTGACTCTTCTTAAGAGCTCTGTGAGGTCAGTGTGATTACCGCCATTTGATGGCTGAATAATCTGAGACTGAGATAAATTAATATGTCTGCTTTGGTTTGTCCCCTCCAAAACTCGTGTTGAAGTTTGATCCTCAGTGTGGCAGTATTGGGCGGTGGGGGCTAGTGGAGATGTTTGGATCATGGGGGCTGATTTCTCATGAATAGATTAGGGCCCTTCTTCTGGGCTGAGTGAGTTCTCGCTCTCAGGAATGGAGCAAGTTGCTAAAAAGAATCTGGCTTCTTCAGTCAGTGCTCTTGCTTCCTCTCTCTCCATGTGATCTCTGCACAGACCCACTCCCCTTCCACTTTCCTCCATGAGTTGAAGCAGCCTAAGGCCCTCAGCAGATGCAGCTGCCCAATCTTCAACCTTCCAGCCACCAAAATTATAAGCCAAATAAGTCTTTTCTGTATAAACTACCTAGTCTCAAGTATTCTGTTACAGCAACACTAAACAAACTAAGACAATGCCCAAGGTCACCCACCTACAAAGTGTGGATTTGAGGTTTTAAACTGGATTTTTCTGACTTCAAGAGCTCCGGGTTCTACTCATTTTACTCTACTACCTCATGTGTGATTTTTTTTCTAAGAAATGGAAAGCAAAAGCGTATACATTTTAAAATAAAGTCTGAGCTCTTGTCTGTTTTTCACTTTATTAGGGCTGTGGAGTGGGGTACAAATCCATCACTGTGGGATCCTGGATGCAGTTGGTTGATTACACCTGAAAGGTGTAATAACGTGCTTAAGTGAAGCTTCATTTCATAACCACCAGTGTGCACTCTATCTCCCAAGATGTCCAGTGATTAATTCCTCACACACTTGGGATTTAGAAACTTAAATGTGAGAGTGAGTGGCTCGGCAACCCTCCAAACTGGACTATGATGTGACTTTTCCCCTGGAGATGCCACCACTATTGTGAAAAGCATCAGTAAGACTCAATCTCCATGTAGGAATACAGCCCATTTGGGTTGTGTAAGAAACACAGTCTAGGATGCAGGGGTGTCCTGGATGTCCACTTGGTGCAGACTCCTGTGCAGCCCCCCTGAGAACTCAGGAACTTAGCCTGTTGCAGAACATATGATGGGCCCCAGGGAGAGGGCAGAGGGATCTTCCCAACATCCCTCAAAAGACCTGAAAGGAGACATTGAGTTTTATAAAGAACGATTGTTTTCAGGTAGCGACTAAAACTTAATTTTGCGTCCCTAGGAGATCCTGATAAGGATTCTGTCTTAAAATCCTAAAAGCCGTCTTTTGGCAGACATTCTCCAACCAATATTTTTTTACGTTTCAAGTGTAAAATATGAGTGGCATATGTATGCTCATTTATATTAATGTTATAAAACTCATCAAACATAAAAAAGATGAAGTATATGACCAGTATTAGCAATGGGCCTAATCTATTTTTTAAAGAAGTAGAATACAATATATGTCAAACACAAGTATCCGAAATAGACCCTCCAAAACCCTGTAAAATAACTAACTAACTAGCACAATCGGTTACGGGATGCTGATCTATGCCCAGTGGCTAATGTGAGGTGCAATCACAGATCAGGTTGGGGATAAACAGTTTATGTCAGTGAGGCTGCTTTGGGTGTCTGGGAAATAGATCAAGCTGACAGAGGGCAAAGGACTCTATAGAAGGAAGGCCCTGGGGATCTAGAGTCTGGAAAATCAAGAATGAAAGCATAAATGGCAGAGAAGAAAAAGCACCTCCCATCCTCCTGTCAATGGTAGATGGCAGACTGAATCATGCATTTCTCTGTTCTCCCCTCCCGTTCCCTCCCTGTCCCCCTTCCCCTGTCCCCAGTAACAACTTCTCCAAATAGTATCAGGATTTGAGTCACCAAAACCATTTTTGTGGTTCTTGTTCTTACAATCCTCTCTCTTTGATTTAAAAAGAGATGTTGCCAACCCCCACTTCCTATGATCTGCCGTTTCTTGGTGACATGCTGTCCTAGCACAGTTCCCAGGATTCTGTCCATAGTGGTGCCAGGAAGTGGGCACACTTTGGCCCTCTGGGTGTGACAAGACATCATCTTTACTGGGAAAGCAAGTCAGTTGTGGGGGAAGAAGCTGACTATTCAGCTGATTGTTCTGACTGCATCTGGAATCTCAGGACACAGAGTGAGGCTGGGAGGCCAGGAAGTGATGAGGAGTTCTGAGGTGGGGTAGAGCAGGGAGCTATCACCTCTCTTCCAAGCAGTGACATGGCATGAAGAAATACCACCTGTGAGTAGTGAGAGAAAGCCCAGGATGATTCAATAACACTGCAGCAGCAGAGGGCGAGTCTCCCATGCTAAGGACAGGCCATATAGCCATCTTCAATAACTCCATCCCACCCATCACCCATGCTTTCGCACTTGCCATTTCCCAGCACTGTGCTCAGCAGAGTACATATAATGAAAGCAAAGACAAGTCACACAGCACATAACAGGCACTTAGCAAATATTTGTTGAATGGATAATGAATGAATGAATAACTAAAGACAGTCTCTGCTCTCAAAGTTTTCACATTCCAATAGAAGAGACACAAGCATGGAAAATGTAGTGCTAAAACAACAAAGTCCACACTGGAAACCATACCAGAACACAGGGGTGACTAATTACTTCTATTTGGGTGGGTCAAAGAGGACTGAGTCTGGGTTTTGAAAGAAGAATAGAAGTTTTCCAGTTGCAACCCAGGCAGAGAAAATACTATATGCAAAAGTACAGAGGCTAGTATATGCAAAAGTATAAAATAGAATATGCAAAAGTATGACACACTTGGGGAGCTGGAGCTGTTCAATATGGCTGGAGAGGTAAGTATAGTACTCGGGATGAGGGGAGGATCACGACTGAAAAGGTCAGGAATTGAATCATAGAAGGCTTGACGTGTTATCCCAAGAAATATGAAATACCATCCTGTATGGGATGCATACATTAGCATCCTGTGACCATTCACTTTAGTTATTTGTTTTATAGGGTTTTTGGCATCTTTTTTAGTATTTGTGTTTAACATATATTTCATGCTACTTTAAAAAACAGATTGGCCAGTCGCCGTGGCTCATGCCTGTAATCCCAGCACTTTGGGAGTCCGAGGTGGGCGGATCACCTGAGGTCAGGATTTCGAGACCAGCCTGACCAACATGGATAAACCCTGTCTCTACTAAAAATACAAAATTATCTGGGCATGGTGGTGCATGCCTGTAATCCCAGCTACTCAGGAGGCTGAAGCGGAAGAATCACTTGAACCCAGGAGGCGGAGGTTGCCGTGAGCCAAGATCGTGCCATTGCACTCCAGCCTGGGCAACAAAAGCAAAACTCTGTCTCAAAATAAATAAGTAAATAAATGATTAAGTCCATCGTTAATATCTGAATATATACTTCACCTTTTAATGTTTGATGAGTTTTATAACATTAAAATATGCTGCTCATTTTTACATGAATGATTTCATTTTTTAAGAACTAGCAACTCGATTGGATTGGGTGGACTATGGTTATTCACTGGATGAGGAGAAATTGAATTTAGGCAAAACCTTCCTGTCAGATTTGGGTAGGCACACACTCAGCCAGCCCTATCATTTCAGCCTGAAAGAACCTGTTCTGCAGCGTGCTGTGACTAAGGTGCCTATCCCCTCTGGGGGTTCCAACATGGGGGTGTGACTGGACTCTGGATCCCCCACGCCGGGCTGTGTGTGGACAGTGGTGGCTGGCGCCTGGTGCTGCCATGCTGTTTTTCGCACTGGCTCCAGGTTTCCTCTCACATTCAGTCTTGCCTCAAGACACAGGCCAAATGGAAATAAACTGTCGCAGTTGGCCCCTTTCCCAGAGAAATTATATTTAGCCTCCAAAAGCAGCAGGCTTCGAAATGGCATGGTTGTCTCAGCTAAAAATGGCCATCCGGAAGGAGCTGGATTATGGGAAGCCATCCAGGCATGAAGAACAGGCCACTTTGAGGCAATGATTATTTTGTGCTTCAAGGAGTCCTGTTCTCAAGTCTTCATGGACTGGGCCAAATTAAAACAGATGGGCACATGACATTCAGAAGCAACCACAAAAAGGGCTTATCTGCAGGGTCCTAGGGCCAGAGCCAAGGCTGGCCAGGGCGAATTTCACCCAACTTCAAATGTATGCTCCACGACATAGATAGCATTTACTACGTCAGAATATTAAAGGCCTTTTAGGGCAAAAGATGCAAACAGACACTATACAAAGGGAATGATAAAAATGGCAAATGTATGTGTTTTAAAGCTGAATCTTTGCAAAGAAGCAAAATATAAAATAATATCATTTTTCAAAAATGTTTTTAAAATAATTATAGATAATATTAGTGAAGTTTTGGGAAATAGACATTCTCATACAATGCTGGTAAGAATATACTTTGGTTGAGCTATTTAGAGTTTTGTTTTAGAAAAAGCACTTTGACTAAAGGGTGGAGAATGGATTGGAAGGGCTCAAAACTCAAGGCAAGGAGACCACTTAGGAGATAGGACAAAAGCAGAGGGGAGGGTAGCCTGAATAGGGCAGTGGCAGAGGGACGGAGGATGTGAACAAAATCAAGAAGTATAACTCACAAGTCTTGGGAATTGATTGGATTGAGTACCTGAGTGGACAATGGCCATTCACTGAAAGAGGAGACATCATCACCACCATAACCATCAGTGCAAATCTTTATAGACTGCTGAGTAGGGGGAAGCACTGTTTTGAACACTTTAAAAGTATTAATGTGTAGGGCAAATACCTAATGCATGCAGGGCTTAAAACCTAGATGACAAGTTGATAGGTGCAGCAAACCACCATGGCACTTGTATACATATGTAACAAACCTGCACATCCTGCACATGTATCCCGGAACTTAAAGTAAACTAAAAATACATAAATAAATGTATTCATGTGTTCAGTTCTCACAGTAGCCCTATGAGGTTGGTCCATTCTTGTCCCCACCTGACAGATAAGGAAACCGAGACACAAGAATTAAAAACTTGCCCAACGTTCATACATTGGCATTATTCTCTTCACCTTTGTTTATGATATTGTTGAAAATGGAAACAACTTCAAAATACCACAGTAGTATATTGATTATATAAATGGTGGCCCAGTCACATGATGGAGTGCATGTTTTAGAAGAACATTTAATAAATGGAGAAAGACATAGACCATAAGTTAAAGAGTGAGTTATAGAATTCCAGGTGGGGGTGGCTGGTTGCGATGGCTCACACCTGTAATCCCAGCACTTTGGGAGGCCAAGGCAGGCAGATCACGAGGTCAGAAGTTCAAGACCAGCCTGGCCAACATAGTGAAAACCCATCTCTACTAAATACAAAAAAATTAGCCGGGCATGGTGGTGGGTGCCTGTAATCCCAGCTACTTGGGAGGCTGAGGCAAGGAGAATCGCTTGAACCTGAGGGGCAGAGGTTACAGTGAGCCGAGATTTCAGCACTTTGGGATGCCAAGGCAGGCGGATCAGCTGAGGTCAGGAGTTCGAGATCAGCCTGACCAACATGGAGAAACCCCATTCTACTGAAAATACAAAATTAGCCAGGCATAGTGGTGCATGCCTGTAATTTCAGCTGTAATTTCAGCCTTCAGCAGGCTGAGGCAGGAGAATCACTTGAACCTGGGAGGCAGAGTGTGTGGTGAGCCAAGATCTTGACATTGCACTCCAGCCTGGGCCATGAGAACAAAACTCCATCTCAAAAAAAAAAAGAAAAATTCCAGATGGGAATATATATATATAAGGCTCCCATTTTCTGATAGGAAAAGATCACTTAAAGTAAATCCACTTAAAATATAAAAAAGTGTTATAATGAGTAAGCAAGAAAAGATTTGATTAGGGTTATGTCTTTAAAATTAAGCTAAAATTATGAAAATTTTTATTTTGTCTTACATTTAACACTATATAGATTACTATTAAAACTTTGAGCTAATTCTTGGAACCCAGACTGAAAGGAGGCTTAGATTTGAGCTTTCTGAGAAACTATATAGTGACCTGAGTACCCCACAAAGTGAATCCTGAGTCAAGGACTTGTGTGCTGCTGGTTGACTCAGCAGGAGATTCAAGTAGCATGGCTGAGGAACCAAGGAGAGGGAGGAGAGGAAGAAATGCAATGCAGGGTGCATTATTATCAAGGTCACTCCTGTTGACAGCTACGGTGTAGCCTCCCCAGTAACCTCTGAGGAGGACATAGAATGCATCTCAGAGTTATCCACCTAGGGACTGACTGGAGGACTATTTCTGCATCAGCTCTTTGCCCACATTGCTTATGGGTTGTTCCCGAGGCCATTATTGCTCCCAGCACTTCTGGGCTACTTGTGTCCGTTTGGGAAGCAGTGCTGGTGTCTACAGCATAGAGAAGCCCAGGAGGGAAGTGAAGAGCAGGAGTCCTGAGTGTGAAAGCCCACAGCGAACTGCCTCCCATCCTGCAGCCTTGGCTGTGATGAGAGCAAAGAGCACGAGCACATGAATCTGGCCATCAGAGGTGGGTGACTGTCACGATAGCATGACATCATAGCATTCTCATTTGAATCACAGCATGATCATACTGAGGACCTCTGCAAAAGCGTTGCATAGAAATCATCAGTTTTCCCAAAGGCCTTTTGCATCCTTTAATATTCAACTCTTTTAAACCACCTTCCATGCTGTGCTGTTTCTCTTAATTGTTAACTGTCAACCCCGCCAAACACTGTTTGTTGATGACTTGGTATGTGTTTTCTGCAGTTCTCCAACTCACTTTAATGAGCTTCACAAAACAATACATCTTTTGCAAGATTTGAGATTTCTCTTTGCAGTGAACTTGAAATGCATTTGCAATGAGCAGGCTAACTAACAAAGATACTCATGTGAAGATTGGGAGTATATACAGGGAAGGCTGGCTGTTAAGACTGATAATTAATTTACTCAGTGGTCAGTTTATTACTTCTAGGTAGTGTCCTTCTCCCACATTCATACCCTTACCCTTCTCCCAGTTGGTTGCCTAATGAAAATATCCCTTGGAAAGCAGAGGTCAATGCCTAAAGCATGGGAAATTCCTACCATACGAGTGTATATTTCCCTCATAGCCACTCCCAGAAGAGAAAAGCAACGCAGGGTGTGTCCTCTCAAGCATTCTCTGCACCTTCCCTACCACCTAGTCATGACTGACTTCATCCTTGCTGGACAATTTCCCAACATGGACTTCCTCTGCCAAGGACGTGAACTAGGATTTCTTTTCATATCACCTTAGCAATATCTCACCGACATACTGAGACCTCCAGACCCTTAACCCTAACTTCACTGTTACCCTCAAAGCCTCCTGACCCCATGCTTCATTTTCTTTCACATTAGGAGGGAAAATGGTGGTATTATAAAAACATGGATTGGAAGGGCTTTAGCACATCAGACACATACCCCCATTCATTGACATGTGTCTTAATCTGTTTTCTGCTGCTATAACAGAATACCTGAGATTGGATAATACGTTAAAGAAAAGAAATTTATTTCGCTGATGGTTCTGGAGGCTGGGAAGTCCAAGATAGAGGGTCTGCATTTGGTGAGGGCCTTCTTGCTGTGTCAGCCCACGGCAAAGGCAGAAGGGCTAGAGAGCATGTGTCCACATGAGATAAAATGAGGTCAATCTCATCCTTTTATCAGGAACCCTCTCACAATAGCTAATCTACTCATGTAACAACAGCATCAATTCATTCATGGAGGCAGAACCCTTATGACCTAATCACCTTCCTTTTAAAGGCCCCAGCTCTCAATACTTTTGCACTAGGGATTAAGTGTCCAACACATGAGCTTTGAGGAACACATTCAAACCACAGCAATGTGGGTCATGAACATGTTCTCAGTTTTATGTAAATTGTGAAAAAGCAGCTTTAGGGCAAGCCTCTTAGTCATCCCCTTTGCCCCACAGTTGCCTTTAGCTCTGCTTAAGTGGAAATTCTGGCCCTACTCCTGACAGGGAGGGGCTTTATATTGCTTGGTCATTGTTAAATACCAAGCAATAATGATTGGCAGCTCAGTGCTCCAGGTAAAAGCGTGAGTTCTGGTGTTTGAGCACCTGGCTTTGGGACCTGGTGGCACCATTTACAAGTCATATCACTCAGCTGCTCTGTGCCTCATTCCTCCATCTGCAAAGCAAATATAATCATATCAGCTACCTCTGGGTAGATGAGGATTAGTGAATTCATTCATGAGAAGTACTTAGACCAACACCTGACTTTGAAAAAACATGCAAACATTAGCCAAAGCTATTCTCCTGCTTCCAGTTTGAGATACAGAAATAATACTTTTCATGTGGACCAGATCTAATGAAAGAAGTCTGAAAGAAGCTAAGAGGATGACCATCAATTGACAACCTTCTTGGAGGGCACAGCTTTCCTCTACCATGTCTGAGAATGTAGAGAGGGCTTATCCCAGCTCCCCTGGTTAGCCGAGCCTGACTCAACTGAGCCTCTTAAGAAGATGAACAGATCATGGAAATTTATTAGCAAGCACCAGAACCATCATTGTGGAAGCATTTCTCCAAAAGCCATAATTGAAGACTAGAATGTATGACACAGGGAAGCAGCAAGGGCCTGAATTAAACAGGGACTTTGTCACTTCATTTTTCAAGAGTGATGTGAAATCTGCACAGCCTCAGAGATCTGTGTCCAGAGCTCAGTGAGTATTCATCCCTAACCTGAGACCAGAAGCATTTGGCTGAGTCAGGCTGTCATTAAGGGTCACTGGGGGTGCTGCCTCCAGCTTATCAAAGGCATTCTTCTAAACTGAGAAAGGCACAGATGAAATAAACAGGACCTTGACCCCATTGGAAATGGAGCTTTCTTTGCAGGGGGCTGACCTTGTTTTTGTAAAGGGCTTTGATTATCAGTTGATCTGACTCCAACAGGGTCATTCTAGGGCAGAGGGAACCACCTCCAAGAGAACCGATGCCGGTGCCAACACACATAGTTGGGCACTGCCCACTTTTGCTTATGTAACCCTTCACCTGCCAACTCCCTTCCCACCTCTGACACTATGGGGAGGTGGCAGACACTCACTGACACACCCATTTCCAAGGCCAGCAGGCCAGCCTTGTGTCCTAACTAACATAAGCACAGTTGTGGGGAGCTCCATTTGGCTATTAAATGACAAGTAACCATTCGTGTCCTTCAAAAGCAGCAGCCAAGCCCAGGGTCACTTCAGGAGGGTGCAGCATATAGACCCTCTTCTCCCACCATGTGAAATAAGAACTGCTGTTCACTGAGAGCTTATCCAGGACCACACCACTTCATCCACGTAGGGATCCTGTGAGATATGACCATCTCCATCTACAAATGAGAATTAAGGCTCAGAGGCGTTAAGTAACTAGCACAAAGCAGCCCAGCAAGGAAGTATGAGTGGGGATTCATACTCGGGGGATTGAATATAATCCAGAGGGATCTTTTCCCCACTATCTCTGAAGATCCCCAGAAGCCTTAATAGTCTTTGGTAAAACTGAGAAGGCAGTGAAGTTTATTTTTGGTTGTCTCCTGCTTGGCATTCAGTGTTTCTCCCCCAAAATGAACAGAGCACCTCTCTTTGTTGGGTGATCCCCTTGCCCAAACGTGTATTCCCCATTGCCTTCTTCCCACCTCCATTGTTCAATACACATGCCCTTCGTGTTTCTGCCTTCACTTCCATCTGAAACAAAGAACATTGATGAATGAAACACATCAACTCAACCAACCAAGGTTGATGATGACTGCTGCCCACCACACCCAGAGTTACTCAGGGTTACTCATGCCTTCAAAACTTAACTCCAAATAATGAATTGTGATGGTTCTGAAATGTAGCCAGTACGGGCTAGAGAAGGGGACTATGAAGCTTTGTCTAAATAATCCAGGCCTTGGGCCGGGCGTGGTGGCTCACACCTGTAATGCCAGCACTTTGGGAGGCCGAGGTGGGAGGATCACCTGAGGTCGGGAGTTCGAGACCAGCCTGACCAACATGGAGAAACCCCATCTCTAGTAAAAATACAAAACATGAGCCAGGCGTGGTGGTGCATGCCTGTAATCCCAGTTACTCTGGGGGCTGAAGCAGGAGAATTGCTTGAACCAGGAAGGCGGAGGTTGCGGTGAGCCAAGATCGCGCCATTGCACTCCAGCCTGGGTGACAAGAGCAAAACTCTGTCTCAAAAATAATAATAATAAATAAATAAATCCAGGCTAAAGGGCGATCTGTGCTTTCTTTCCTCTCCTCCACATGGTTCCTGAGACTCTATGAATAATCCAACTATACCCAGCAATTCCGGGGGGTGCAGACCAGAGCCCCCCTGGTCACAGGCCTTTAAGTTATATCCACTTCAGGGGTTCTGGAGCTGATTCCTAGGCATAAAAGGTGACTAGGCACAGTGGTTAAGCATCAGATGCCTGAGTCAGGCGGCCCAGTTCATAGCATGCTCTGCCATTAACTAGCTCGTTTGCCGTGCACACATTACTTAACAGCTCTGAGCTTCAGCTTCCTTATCTGTGGAGAGGTGCCAGCACATAGGAGGCACTCTATAAATTGATAGATGAATGGCGATAATAAAATGACCTTCTTCATATTCTTCATAGGATTATTGTGGAGGATATATGTGTGTGTGTGTGATTTATATGTGATATATATATATGTATGTATACACATATGTGTGTGTGTGTGTGTGTGTGTGTGTGTGTGTGTGTGTGTGTATAGGCAGTATTTGGCTCCTAGTAAGTACTCAATAGATAACCATTATACTGTCCAAAGGTGTGACTTGCCTCTGATCCTAGAGATCTGAATCATACAAGGGGACAAAGGGCATGAATTCGAATGGTGGGTGAGACTCAGAAGTGGCCTGCTATAGTTCTGGGTCATTAGTCCATTCTTGTTAGGTGCCCAGGTTATGTTCTAGTGAACAGGAGAAGATCCAGTTTCCCCCAACTCCCTCTCAGTGAGGGGATGGAAGTTAGGGAGCCAGGCCCTGTCCTTTGATATGCATGTCAGGGCTTCAGTCCGAAGGGGGAAACAGGGAAACCTGTTGTTGGTTGATGTGCCTCCTGGTCCTCATTCCTCAACACCAGACTCATTCCAGACCCCTGCTGGTGCACCATGCACCGTGAAGCTCAGCAGGGCCCTACACCCAGGTTGGGTCAGGCTGGCTCAGGAAGTGAACTAGACTAAGGTGCCATGGGAGACATCACCGCTTTAGCTGAGATTCTGGGCTACTCTGTGGTCCTGACCCCAGGGGGTTCTGGGGACCTTTGCCACAGCCCTGATCACATGGCTGAAGGAATCAGTCACTCCCATCTGCTGAGGTATGGAAGCAGGGAAAATTGTCACACCATCCAAATCACTTATTTCTTACTCACGCCTTTATTTGTCCATTCAAAAATAATTGCTAAATTACTACCTATGCCAGCTCCTGTACCAGACAGAGTGAAAATAAAAAGCCCCTTGGAATATACAATCTGTTAGGAGAGGCCCAACTAAATGAACAAGTACAGTAAAGCATGATGAATGCTATAATGGAGCAAAAGCAGGTGCCATGGGAACACAGCAGGGCAGCTTACCTAGGCTGAGCCAGAGAGGCTTCCTGGAGGAAGACGCACTTCCATTATGGTTAGTGATTATAATATTCCCTCATTCTTAAATATGAAATACTATATATACCCCCAAATAAAGTGAGCTCTTTTTTCCCAAAAAAATTATCTTTTTAAAGAAAAAGGAGAGAGGAGTTGCCTTTATCTGAGTTTTTATAGTCACATTTTTCATAGCAAAGAACCTCTCTCTAAGATTTTACCTACACTAACAAAGTTCTAGTAGGAGGAGGTGTGTTAGGCTACATGACCTCAGTCGATATTAGTTTGGGATGTTTATACAGATGACCATATAAATTTGGCTACAAATAAAGAAGGCAAAAGAGCATAACACAACTGTAGTGATTATTCCTGCAGCTGTGCCTTCACAGTTATGTTAGATATTGTGAGCAAGCATGACAAAGACACTTATGATATAGTGATAAGTGATTTCCTTGAAATATTTTCATGCATGCTGTCTTCGTCTTTTGGGGCTGCTATAACAAAACATCACAGGCTGAGTAGCTTATAGAGAGCAGAAACTTGGTCCTCATAGTTTTAAAGGCTTGGAAGTCCAAAGTCAAGGTGCTGGCAGATTCAGTGTCTGTTAAGGGCTTTCTGGTTCATAAATGGTACCTTCTTGCTTGTCCTCACATGGTAGAAGAGGTAAACAAGCTCTTTCAGTCCTCTTATTTTATAACGGCACTAATCCCGTTCATGCAGGCTCCATCCTCATGACCTAATCACCTCCCAAAGACCCCACCTCCTAATACCATCACCTTGGGGGCTGCAATTTCAACCTGTGAATTTGAGGGTGAACACAAACATTCAGACCATAGCATATGCAATGATAGTTTGCTATCAGTGTCATATATGGATTCAAAAAGGGCTCTAGCTCAACAGTGCTCTGAAAAACCACTGCAAATGCAGCTCTGCTAAGAAAAAGACAGTGATGTCAAAGACACCTGCAGTGTAATGAAGTATTTTAGTAAAGTGTACTCCAAAATAAAATGCTTTATGTACTATGTGATTTTTAAATACATGTGTATTCCTAAATTAATAGATTAAGTACTTAAATAGACATTTGACTAGTCGACCTACGAAGAGACTTCAAAAAGTGCATGGGAAAATGGAATTAAAGGATAAAAATTCAAAACGTAAACTTTATTTCTCAACATACGCTCCCTCAAGTTTAAGACACTTTTGTAAGCAATGATGCCAGTCATTTATTCCATCCCTAAAGAACTTAGGGTCCTGGAATTTACCCATGTCCATGCAGACTTTCTTACATTTTAACTGAAGAGAAATGCATGCCCTTTACAGATGCTTTTAAGATTAGAAAACTAAAAGAAGTCAGAGGAGCCAACTCAGGACTGTAAAGTGGATGCCCAATGACTTCTCATCTAAACTCTCAGAAAGTTGCCCTTGTTTGATGAGAGTAATGAGCAGAAACATTGTCATGGTGAAGAAGAACCCTCTGTTGAAGATGTCCTGGGTGTTATTCTGCTAAAGCTTTGGCTAGCTTTCTTAAGACACTCTTATAATAAGTAGATGTTATTGTTCTTTGGTCCTCCAGAAGGTCAATAAACAAAATGCCTTGAGCATCCCACAAAACTGTTGCCATGACTTTGCTCTTGACCAGTCTGCTTTTGCATTGACTGGACTCCTTCAACCTCTTTGTAGTCATTGCTTTGATTGTACTTTGTCTTCAGGATTGTATTGGTAAAGCCATGTTTCATCTCCTATTACAATTCTTCAAAGACATGCTTCAGACTCTTGATTCCACTTGTTTAAATTTTCCATTGAAATCTTTCCTCTGGTCTGTAGCTGATCTGGGTGCAATGGTTTGGCACCCATCAAGTGGAAAGTTTGCTCAACTTCAACTTTTTAGTCAGAATTGTGTAAGCTGAACCAATTGAGGTGTCTGTGGTGTTGGCTATTGTTCCTACTGTTAATTGTCAGTCCTCCTCAATTAGTACACAAACAGGATGATCTGGTCCTGCAGGCTTTATCTTCACCACCATCTTCTCCCTTCTTAAAACAAGTTATCCACTTGTAAACTGCTGATTTCTTTGGGGGCCTTGTCCCCATAAACTTTTCATAAAGTATCAGTGATTCCATCAAACTTCACCATAAACTTAATGTTTGTTCTTGTTTCAATTTTAGTAGCATTCATGTTGCTTTGATAGGATCTCTTTTTAAACTGATGTCTTATCCTTCTTAGTGCCTCAAACTAGATCCTCCTCAGATATGTTATAATATGCTAGTACAAGTTTATCTTGGTGCAAAATTTTTTGAAATCCATGCCTTATATTTTCATAAGATACATTTTCCATGAACTTTTTGAAAGCCACTCGCATATGCTAGACTTTGTACAATCAGATTGACAAGGAAAAAAAAACACTTTGGGAAAAATCTTATTGAGGAAATGAAGACTGCCTTAACTTCTAGCTTGTCTCCTATTTCGGCAAGATGAGAAGTCTCTTTAGTCACTTGGTCAGCCAACAAGAATGTGTTGAGTGCCTACCTGAGTATTGTGGGGGCTACTAAAGGGAAAACAGAGGCCTCCCTGTCCAAGAGTTTGCCCTTTCGCGGGGGAGACAGGACAGAGTCAGGGAAAGGATCAGAGAACAGGACATAGTGTGGGGTGGGGATGGGAATCCCCTGTAGAACTGGCATGACCCATTTGTGAAAGCACGTGCTCCAAACGCAGGTCCACTGTGTCACGAACATGGAAGCATCCCATGTACCTAGATACTTGTCCACAGGAGCTACGGCCCAGGGAAAAGGAGAACATTAACCCTGAAGTGTCCTCTATTACCAACGTGGCCCCCAAAGACATGGAGAATGTTCATGCAGGGGCCCTCAATAAGCCAATGTGTGGCAGACAAGGCAAGGAATCACAGGGAGCCACCCACCTTGGGGTCCCATCTGCCATATTGCCAGCCCCTAGCCATCCTCTAGGTTCCTCTGAGGTGCATGAGGTTCCCTCCAGGGCCAGATTCTGACAATCCTCAGGCAGTCTGACAGTGCCAGTCCCCTGCCTGTGCTATGGCTCCTGGCGCTCCTATGGCTGCATTAATGCCATACCCAAAGCACAGCCCAAGGTGCAGATAAGCTGTGCCTTTTGCCTGTACCCACAGAGCACCTTTGACCAGGCCCAGACCCTGCCAGTGGCCCTCTAACACTACAATGCTTCATCCTGAGTTCGCCAGCAGGCGCAGACATGATCACTTAGCCATCAGAGGCAAGTGCCTGGGCAGAGCAGGCAGAAACAAATTGCTTTACAGTCACTACCTTGAATCCAACACACATCCCTTTTCCAAAGTGTGCACCTCATTGGCAACTTCTAACTGAAATTCATGGGAAAGTATTTAGCAAATCACATGCTGACATATTTATCTTGTTAGCTGCCAAAATGAGTAAGTACGCACATTGAATGCCATCATTCAGCCTGAACTGAGAAAGGCTACTACTCAAGAAATCTGACAATATAAATACGTTTTCTAACCTGATTTGTCAGATTTATATTAATCCTTTGTTCAGACCTTGTCCTAATTGACCTTAAATAGACCTATGATGACCCAGGCGACTAGAGACCAAGAGCCATCATATGCCCTAGATATTAAAGCGACATGCTGCCCACGCGGCCCTGCAGAGGGTGTGACGGAGCAGCCATCCAGCCAGCACCCACAGATTTGACTTGCCTTTTAGTACCTAATTACCCTGAAAGTTCTATCAAAAACCATAGGTTCAAGCCTTGCCACAAATGCAAGCAAAAAAGCCATGGGGCCGGTGAGGTCATGGTCACATTCTCAGGGGTTCTGTCCACCCTTCCGACAGCCAGGGCAGAGTGTGGAGGAAATGGTAAGCGCATGGACTCTGCGGTGGAAATACTTCAGAGCACTAACAGACTTCAGAGTAATGTCTGTGACTGCCCACATCCTCCCCTGCCCTATCAACCCTGGTCTGGCCTGAGGCAGTAGATTAATTGCTGACTCATCTGTACAGGTGTAGGAGTTCCAGAGAGGACAAGCCCCTGCCCCCTCCCTTTTTCTAAGCCTTCCTTGAGGACAGCCTTCTGAGTGGCTGCCTTCCTCTGGTAACTTGAGATTACGGACCTAGGAATCTGTATGTGTTAAAGCTCCCTGGTACTGGGGCCCAGCGTGCAGATGTAAAGCCCCCTCTCCCCCTGCAATTAGAGGAGAGTGGGCTTTCAGCCATGTTCAGAAAGGGCAAAGCAGACATTAAAAGCACAATTTTATTTTCTCTGAAAGCTCTCGTTTTATTTTTAAATGTATTTTTTAAAATGCATAATGTTCTCACTTTATTAAGATAATCAAACTTCAAAACTCTTCCCCAAATCAAAATGATTTCCCAAAATGTACCCTATTTATCCTGTGATCTTATGTACTAATAATAGCTAGAATTTCTGGAGCACTTATTAAACACTTGGGAACATCCTAAGAGCTTTACCTATCCTAACTCACTTAACTCTCATCATTATACTACGAGGAAAATAGCATTATCTGTATTTTGCCAATGAGGAAGTGGAGGCTTGAGGAGATTGTGTGAAATCTCACCCAGCCAGAAAGAAGCAGAGCTGGGATTTATGTCTAGGTTTGTTTGAACCCCAAACTGGCACCTTTAATCATTGTGATTGGCAGTCTTCTGGTATGAGATGCACAATCCTAGACCAGAGGTTATTTTCTTCCCCAGTTGAGGATGGACTTTTAATGACACTCCTCCTCCTCAAAGGAACGATTATAACAGCAATAACAAACAATGGTATGTGCAAGGCCACTAAGTGAGTGTGTGGAAGGACTAGAACTCAGTTCTCCACCATTCTTTACAGGGAAGGTGTGAGAGGTTCAGTGTGAGATGCTATTCAAGAGACGTGGAAGGAGGCTGGTAAAAGACCCTCACACCTCAGCCTCTCTTCCTACAGAGCACCGACAGAGGGGGCTGGCAGGGGAGTCCACGATGGGAGGGCTATACACAGACATGCTACACACAGATGTGATCTAGAAAGGTCTACGCCTGGAAGCTACCAGGTTCCATGGGTTTGCTTTTGCATCTGAAAATGTGTATGCTTTCAAAGGGCACATCTCAAAGGAGGTTTCAGTGCCTGCCATCACCAAACATTTTTCTTCAAATTATATTTCCTTGCAGGTTCCCTCAGAGGAGATAATGTCTGAGAAAAAGCCTCTGGTCACCCTGAAAAGGGAAGTTCCATAAAGGTCCTTCACAAAATGCTGACTTGAATGTGTAGCTCAGCTGACAACATGAAAAATGCAAGTTAGCCAAAATAGATTGCAGTAAACAGGGACTATGCCTCCTTGATTCAGACCGCACCCTGCCCTTAATTCATCCTTTCACCTATGAGATATTTACTGAACATCTGCTGGGTAGATGCCATGCACTATGGTAGATGCTGTGGATACATAGATAGATATGCCTTTTATGATTTCAAAGTCAAATTTAAAAATGACACAAATGTCTGTCTACACTTAGAATGAGGAATATAAGAACTAATGGTTACATGGCAATAAATAACAAGAGCTAGTAGTTATTGAGCACCTACTATACATCAGAGGCTTACTAAACCTTCGCTGTGTACTAATGTGTTGAAAATTTACAAACCCTTTAGGACAGATCCAATTATCATCCCATTTTACAGATGAGGGTATCAAGCCTTAGCAATATTAAATAACTTGCCTAGCATCTATAGCTGGGGCATTTAAAACCAAGCTTCTCAGGCTTTGGTTTAGAGCTATTTGGCTCCAGAGCTACGATCTAAAGGGGCCTGGGTTTGATCCTAGCCTGGTCACTTAGCAGCCATAGCACAGGTTGCAGTGAGCACTAAAGGCAAAATGCATGTGAGGTGTTGTCACCCACTCTAGTCATCTAGCCATGAACTTGAAGGTCTTTGTGTTTTCTATAGAGGTCTGGACACATGATTCTTCATCTAGCTGTAGTTCTGGTGATAGGTGGGCAGGCAAGGAAAGCATCAAGGAGGTGACCTTAAATAAGATTTCAAAGGAGCTGTACGAGTTTGCCAGACAATGTGTTGTAGAGAACAGAGAAGAGAGGACACAAGAAAGGATACTGTAGGCATGGAAATGACATGAGTAGAAGCAATTAGATATGGCTGGAGCCTATCTCAGGGCTGGGCAGGGGGCATAAAAAGAAGAGGCCAAAAAGGCGGACAGGCCACAGGTCAAGAGACCATGAATGTTGTGCTACCAGGTTACATCTGACCAAAGGTGACAGCGGGGCAGTGGAAAGATCACTCTGCAACAACATGCAACAAGGTGGAAGGTGGTCACAGGGGGAGACCTGGGTGGCAGCTGGAAGCCCAATTAAAGAAGTATTGACATAATTCAATGAGAGCTTCATTCATTCATTCATTCATTCATGCAGTCTATTAGCCAGGTAATAGGCAAATATTTGAAGATTGTCTCACAGCAATTCTCAAATTATGACATGGGGACCCTTCGGAGTCCTGAAGACGCTTTCAGGGGTATCAAAGAGGTCAAAACTATGTTCTAATACTACTAAGACATTATCTGTCTGTTACTCTCATTCTCTCACAAGTGTCCTGTGGAGATTCCCAGAGGCTGCACAACCACAGATAAAAGAACATATTGAAGGCAGGAGCAGATAGAAGAATCCCTATTATTATTTTTAAAAGAATCCACCATTATTTTAAGTCAAACAGTTAAAGAGATTTGCAAAAATGTAAAACAAGGCCACTCTTCTTAATACATGTTTTTGGTTTTCAAAAATATAGCCATTTTTTCATAAAAACAGGTTCTTTATGTTAACATGTAATGGGTGTGGTTATTTTAATGAACTATTTAAGAGTATAATAAATATTTATGTATTTTTAAATAAGTATTTTTAGACATTATGCTTTAATTTCTAATATGAAAATCTTGATAGATATAATCCACCAAGAAAAAAATTGAAGAGTGTAAAAAGGGTTTCTGAAACAAAAAGTTTGAGAGCCACAGGTATAGTACATACTGGGTACTGTCCATGACACTAGGAGTAAAGCAGTGAACAGGCCTCAGTCAGTCCCTGCCCTGTGGGGTCTCTCATTCTAGTAAAGCAGCGAACAGGCCTCAGTCAGTCCCTGCCCTGTGGGGGCCCTCATTCTAGGTCCATAAATAAACAGTGAACAGCAAAGAGCAGGGTAATGGGTGAAGAGCAGTGAGTCAGGCTCACCTTGCTGTCTTTGCTTGCAGGTAGCAAAGCCCTGGTCCCACACCTCTTCTCTTGCTTTCACTGAATGCCACAGTCCCCAAGGGCATCCATCCTCTGAGGGCATATTAGTCCGTTCTCACACTGCTAAAAAGAGATTTAATTGGCTCACAGTTCTGCAGGCTATACAGGAAGCATGGGTGGGGAGGCCTCAGGAGACTTACAGTCATGGTGGAAGGTGAAGGGGAAGCAGGCACGTCCTACATGGCTGGAGCAGGAGGAAGAGCAAAAGGGGAGATGCCACACACTTTTAAGCAACCAGAACTCATGAAAACTCATTATCACAAGAACAGTAAGAGAGAAGTCCACCCTCATGATCCAGTCACCTCCCACCAGGCCCCTCCTGCAACACTGGGGACTACAATTCCACATGGAATTTAGACGGGGACACAAATCCAAACCATATCAGAGGGCCTCTCATATGACGGCAGTTTCCCTCCCATGCCCCTCACAGCACAACCAGCCCTGGTGCTGGGGAAAGGGTTCTTCATGTTCCCACTGCCTCCTCCAGTCCCTCTCCCTCTTTCCTGCTCAGGCATTGATGTATTGTTAGAAGCTTCCCAGAGCTGGGGTTCAAAATCATTCCTCTGATACACTCACACCATTCATCTCATAGATGAATTCCTCACACTGTCCTCCTCAAACACCTCTTCCCTGGCCTCACTCACAGCTTCCTCATCCATGGGGAAAATGGAAACAATCCAAGAAGAACCTGCACCTTCACCCCTCACCCAGTCTACCCTAGTGCATCTACTGTCAGATGCTCTGGCTTCCCTCCCTCACTGCTCTGTTACCAGGAGTGAACTCTCCTGCTCCTGCCACCTGCCCTGCTGGGCATCCCATTGGCTCCTACATTCTCCACTTGCCCCTTCACTCTCTCCTGCATCATTCGTGTTTCACTCTTTACTGAAAATTTCCTACTAGCAAAATAATACAGTATTTCTCCCACTTAAAAAAAAATTTATTTACCCCACATCCCTCTCTATTGCCCCATGTCTGTATTCTCTCTTTTAAATCAAAATTTGTTAAAAGGGTTGTCTTTACTAGCTATCTCCAATTCCTCTCTTCTCATCCATTCCTGAACCCATTCTGGTCATAATTTCTCTCCCACCATCCCATTGAAACTGTTTCCCAATGACACCCAAGTCACTAAATCCAAGGTCAATTTCAATCCTCATCCTGCTTGACTCTTTCAACAGCACCTCACCCAGCTGATCATGGTCTCCTCTAAAGCAATTTTGTTTTCTTCCGTTTCTTGGGAAGGAAAACCTGAGAGTGTGACTTCCAGAACGTCCCACTCTTGGGTTTTCCTTCCTTCATAAGCTACTTATTCTTGGTATCCTTTGCTGGTTCCTCTTCATCTCCCTGAATTCTGTTAGAGTGTCCCAGGGTTTAGTGATCAAAACTCTTCTCTGTACTATAGTCACCGCCTGGATGATTTCAGTCAGGGTCAGTGCTTTAAATGCTCTTGGCCAGGTCCATGGGTCAGCAGTCTCCATGGAGCCAAAGTGTTATTGAGGACCATCAGGAGAAAGTAAGACACTTGGCAAACAAGATTTCCACTTTCATGCAGTTGTTTTATACAGTATCATACACAGCAGCATGGCCATGGAGTAAACTGTTGAAGTGGGCAGGAGGAAAGCATCACTGCAGGGATGCTGTCAGTGTTCTGAGTGGCCGAGGCTCTTGTCCCTGGATGTTAAAAAGGAAAACAGCCACAGTTCTTTATGCATCCTTTATCACCCCATTTTTGTTTATGTATCTGTCTCGTAGGCTAGAAAGCAAGCTCAACAAACACAGGAACCGTGCTCTGCGCAGTACCTACCACAAAACCCGGTATATGGAGTTACTACATAAATATATTTGGTGCTTTTTGAAATCAAAATAAAATGATAACTTCTGAAGAGGCAGAGAGATCGCCAGATGTAGGCCTTCACCTTAAGAAAGGACTGATTGTTAAAATCTCCTAAAACCAAGCTGATCTTGAGTCCTGTGGCCTGCATCTCCTGCAGAGGGAAATGTCTCCTCTCAACTCTCTCAGTCATAATCTCAGTCTGCCCCTCATTTAGCCATTTAAGAAGACTGCGCCATGAGCTCTGCCCTGTGAACGTCAGCTATGTTCTCCCTTAGAACCACAAATCCAACTTCATTCTAATCCTCACATACTTATTGAGCAGCTACCATGTGCCAGATTCTGCAGTGCTGGGGACAGAACAGCTACCCACATTCCTCCCCTTTCATATTGGTGAGGACTGAGAAATCCAGGTTCTAGCAATAAGAACAGTGTTTTTCTCCCAAGAATAATTTCTTGGGAATAAGTTGTTGTTTTGGACTGGGAGAATGTCTCTCTAAAATTCCAAGTAAGCACCATGCTTTGCTGAATTTCAGCAAATGGAGCCTGTACTGCCTTTTTAGTGAGGATTTTGCCTTACTAAGCTGGATTCCTGCTGGTTCTTTTTCATTATTGCAGCAGAACTGGTTCACATGGAGCACTTTCTTCCATGTAACATTGATCTCTTAAAGACCGAATCTAATGTGCAACCACTTGACATAATGACCACAGGAGAAGCACAGAAAATAAATGGAGAGCTTTGCATTCCTGCTATCACTGGTCATCTCATCCAGGCTGCCTAAGCCTTCTTGGAAACCAGAAACCTTGGAAACATCAACCCATTGCACCCCCCACCACTGGTCAAAACTTGAGTTCAAGGTGTCAGACCATTCTCATTCATTCTTTCACAAATCTGAGTTTATTACAGCCCACATCTCAGAGGAAGTATTTCATATCCTGAGTTTATCACTATCTTTATTCAGCCTCCCAACAATTGTAGCTAAAGCTACCCACCAAGCCCTCTCTTAAATTCTGCAATGTGGAAAAAAGAGATACCATTCAATGTATTAACTCCATTCTTCATTTATTCATTCACTCATTCATTTCTGTACGAAGCTCAGTACACATGGTCAAGCAGGGAAGCAGAGATATAAAGCAACTGAAAAATTGCTGAAATGGAGACAATACAAGGTTAAGTAGAGTATCTGCTCTTTCATGCCAGTGTTTTTGTACACGTTATTCTCCTTGTTTGAAATAATAATAGCTAAGATCTAAAGAGCACTTAGTAATATGTCAACAACCATGTACAATTTATTTTTCCTCAACTGAACAGAATAGCTATTTAACATCTTTTTGCCTTAGTTTCTCTTCTCAAAGACTGTGGAAGAGTCTCAAGTTGACACGCATGAATCTAACATAATTTTATTTTTTTAGGACCTGCAAGTGGCTATACTGTGTCATTTTAGCTATTAGAGAGTGTTTGTCTTCTCACTCAGGACTCTGTGCCATCTATTTTAAAACTGCAAGCTTCTATTTGTTTCAAGGTTCTCCTCTGACCATCCTGCACTGACTGGATTTATAGCTCCTCTAGTGCCGGGTCATGGGCAGGGGTGGGTTAGGATTTGTATTTTTACCACCTCCCCTCTGCTGTCTCTTCCAGGTATTTACCTTCTGGTGTTGGGCAGGGAGAAGAAAGGGGCAAGGCACCTTCTTATGTGAATGCCCACGCTGAGGTTGTTGTCCTATTTTAATGTTCATCCAACTCCAATCCAACTCATGGTCTCCAGACTTGGGAAGTAATGATGGTAGTCTCACACACTCTAATGACAGGCCTTCATCTCATGTGACTCCTTATCCCTCAATGGTCACTTTCGTTTTTTTCTTTCTTTTTTTTTTTTTTTTTGGCAGAACTCTCACTGCCTTCCTCCGATGCATAAATCTTTTTGGCCCATTCTGGAGCAGACTCCACAGTGAAGCAGCCTCATCCCATCAATCCTCTGCAGGGTGACTGAGGTTTCCTTTTCCACATGACTGTGCCCTCTGACTTCTTTTCCCAGTCCTCTGATGAGTTGGAGGAGCAAATCATGAACCCAGGCTGGATTGGGCAGGGACCAGGCCATGAAGGGCTGGTAATGGAGTAAAGCATTTATGCTTTAAGCCAGCTGGAGCCACCAAAGAATTTTGAACAAGGGAGTGATATGATTAGATGTGTATTTTATTACAATCCTTCTTAGAACACAGTAGAGAATGGACAGGAGAATATGAGACTAGCAACAGGGAGACTAATAAGGGGCCAAATGCCACGCTTTTCCACTTGCATATTTTCTGCAAACATGGCCAATCTTGATCACTCTTTTTGCTTATGACGTAATTTAGGTGATTCAACATGACTTGGGTGAGTCGGTCCTTTCTGTCTATGGAAGGCTGTAGTGGGTTGAATTACATCCCCCTCAGAGGTATACTGAAATCCTAACCCCTGGTACCTGTGCCTGTGACCATAGTTGAAAATAAGGTATTTGCAGATGTATTGAAATTAAGGTCATGATGGATTAGGGTGGGCCCTAAATCCAGTGACTGGTGTCCTTTTAAGGACAGGTTTGAAGACACACAATGAAGAAGGCTGTGTGAGGAGAGAAGCGGACATTGTAAAGATGCAGCTATAAGTCAAAGAATTCCAAGGATTGCTGGCAACCAATAAAAGCCAGGAAAGACGAGGAAGGATTCTTTCTGGAGTCTCAGAGGCAACGTGGCCCTGCTGATACTTTGATTTCCAGAATGATGAGAACATTACTGTTTTTTTTAAGTCACCAAGTTTGTAGTGATTTATTATAGCATCCCTAGGAAATGAACACAGGGCCAAATAATTACAGAACATTAGAACCATCTCCATCATCAAACGAGAAAGCTGAGGCCCAGAGATGTGACACGGATTCCCGAAGTACCCAGAGGATTCATGGCAAGTCCCGTAGATAAGGAAGGTATACTTGGGGAAACAGGGACCATTTACTCTGGTTGTAGTTTCTGACACTTCCTTGTTGCCCGCATTTGACTTCAGACCCTCAGTTCTTTGCCTAACCAGACCCTTCTTCTCATCCCCTACCCAAGCCGCTCTCAGTCCCCTCTCCCTGATCATCCAGTTTGCAAACTGTCTGCCCACCCAGGACCTAGCTAGAGTCAGCTCTGGGGATCTGACTCAACACCTGCCTGAGCCTGAGCCTGACCCATCCCTGCTGCCAAGTACAGCCACTGGACTCTCCAAGTCATCTCATGAGCTGACCCTGGGGGATCTCTGCAGCTCCTAGACCCAAACATTTATTACACTAAAGGCAAGTCCACATCATTTTCATGAATCTCTTCCCACTAGACTATAAGCTCCTTGAGGAAAGAGACAACTTACTTTTACAAATCTTTCTTTTTTATACCCAGCACAATACCTGATCCATGGTGAGCTCTCAAGAATACTGAATGACATTATCGATTGAGTCATTTCTTTATAAGCTGTCTAATATGCCTCAGCCCTATGGAGAGAGATTGGAAGGGCCCCGGGGTCAGTTCACATGGGAAGTTCCCACCCCATGAAAAACAATATGTGCAAAGAGATCAGGCAGAGTTACCAGCAGTTAACAAGTATTCCACAAAAAGAGAATATTGCATGTGCAAATAAGTTTTGGGAGGGCTATGTCATAAAGAGTTAAACCTCTGTCTTTACTATGGGACCTAGAGGGGTCTTGAATATGCTAATATGCAGCTCTCCAAGATGAGTATCAATAGGAATCATGCTTCCTCTGCATAACACCTGACTTGCACCAGGTGTCCCTTCTTTTCTGCTGACGGATATTTGGATTTCTAGTGAATTTCTGTTTTGATTTTAAGCGGAATATGAGCCAAAGTCATCCTCTTGTGAGCTGTAAGTCTACCCGCTCAGTTTGGAGATGTTGACATGGCCCTAAATGTCACCACACGTATATTAAAATCTTTGGCTTCTTCCCAGTCCACAGCGTCTCTGGGCTCTTTTGCAAGAGCGCTTTAAGGGGGAAAATAGGCAGAGGAAATAGAGTACCGCAGTGTTGCGTGGCAGTCACTAGGAGACCAGCTGTGCCTCTCAATTCGGAGTGCAGCCCCAAATAAATGAGACTCCGATGTGCTAGCTGAGCGGAATGCTCCTTGAGCATGGGGACTGTTGAGAACGGAAACACTTTGAGCCTCCACTATGTTAGAGAGGAAGAAAGTGGAGCCCAAAGAAGTGACACGGCTTCCACAGCATCACAGAGCCAATGCTTGTCTTGTCAAATGTAACTCTCAACCGGTTAAAACTGTAACTCAACCACCAACCAGTATGAGGTGCTGCATTTTTAAAACTTGCTTCAGAAATAAATATATGCAGTCTGGGGTCCTAGTGTGGGCATAGTGGGAATGCCAGAAGACAAAGAAAGCCATCGTGAGCCATTAGGATAGCAAGGGATTCCTAGGTAGAGGTGACGCAGGTGTGACTTGTCTCCTCCAGTTCTCAGCTGCACTTGTTCCCACGTTTTGCTCACTCCCAGGCAACCACAGGGGATCTGGGAAGGAATCCTCCTCAGGTTCCCCGGGAGATTCTGCCCCAGTTTCCTGTGCATTTATGGCTAACAATTCCAAGGAGAGACAGGCACCCGGCCTCCTCTCTGAGGGCATCTCCCTTCCCTGTGTTAAACCTGCAGCAGCAAGCCCAGCTGAGCACCTCCCACACCTGCCGACTCAGTCCTCCAGGGGACACAGCATCAGGGACAGAAGGGGAAGGGAGAAAGTGTGATGGCTTTGTTCTCCCCTTCACACCCCACTCAGCGTCCATTCACCTTCTCGAAGAGCACCCCGATCCCTGATTTCCTCCTGGTTTGAATTGTAGTGGGATGGTAAACCCAGGCACCTGCCCTCCAAATAAAGCAATCAAAATCTCCTTCCCCCAGAGCCTCCCTCAGTACCCCAGTGTCACAGGGGACAGGTATGGGACCACACTCAGTAGCAGGGGCTTTCCCATCTCTGCATCTTGAGTGGGTGTCCCTAGGAATGGTGATATGTCCAGAGTCCTACATCCCTGTGGGGGCACCCTGGGCATGCAGTCCTGCTAGAATTCCACTCCTGCGGCTTTGCTGCCTCATACTCTAGGGCTTTCTCACCTCTTGCTTGTCTCCTAGCCTAGTTTTCCAACATTCCCTCTGATTCTATAAGCACCTGATCTACCTCCCCATAACCCCATTTCCCTGGCCAACCAGAGTCACTTTGTGTTGCTTGCAATCAAAGAACCCTAAGGATACAAATTTGTGCACTGATAATCCTCATCGGATGTAGTAAATACTTAAACTCTCACCAAGTGCCAGAAAGAGGAAAATGTTTGGGGAGAAGTGGGAATGGCAGGGGAAGAAATCCAGGAAGCCTTCGAAAAGGAGGAGATGCCTAGGGATTAGAAAGATCCCCTACAGGGTCAGGAAGTGGCCTAAACACTTAGGCAAGTGCCGACAGGGACGCTTGTGCACAGATGGAGCAGCTGCAGGGAGAGGAGAAAGCAGAGCATGTCCCAGGTGCCCCCTCTGCTGCTGCTTCTGCAGGACAGCCACAGCTGGGTCCCCCCACTGCACCTTCTCCCCATAACTGAGATGCAAATGCAGCCACACAAACACTGGCACCCACCCCTTCCTTCCACCTCTGGGCAGGGGCCAAGGGGAAAGGGGCTGGGGTTTCTCAGTGGTGACAACAAAGCCAAGCCAAGGAGGCATCTGTGGCAACCTTGCATCCTCATAAGCGTCTTTCCTGAATGCCCAAGCCCAGAGCTTCCCTGAGCACACCTGGGGGCCACTGCAGCATTGTGTTCTAGTAACTTCTCCCCCTCTCTGCCGCTCCCTCCCCTAGCTTACTGGATAAGTTCCCTCTTCGTGTTTACAATTCTCCATTTCCCACTGGGCCATAATGGCCCATGCTCCATAAGCGTGGAGACTGTGCTTATAATGTTCTGCATTAGTCATTTCCACAGAGATTCAAGCAAAACAGCAAATCCAAGTGAATTAATTCTGACAAAACTCTGCCAAAGAAAAAACAAAAAAAAAAAGAAAAGAGGGCCAATTGCTTATTATAGTCCTCAAAGTCAAAACGAGGGGTTACGGCAACTTATCTGGTGTTCCCTGGTGTCAAGGACAAAGGCGAGATAGGACTGATCCTCCCTCATGCCTGCCTCTTTCTTCACGAGGACACTGGAAATAAGGAACGTCTGGGAACAATTTGTTCAAGGTTTGAGCTGTTGGCTCCTAAACAAGGAGTGATCTTGGGGAAAAACATTATCATGCAATTGTAACGAAAATCTCTTTTCAGTAGAAGATTTGCAGAACATTAAACACTATCCACGGACGGTTTCAGATGCAGTCGCTAGCTGACGAGAACACAGCGGCTTTTGAATCTCAGTTTTCTCCCTGCCGTACCTGAGAAACCTCTCCTTCCATTTGGGGTGTTGCATTTGAGGTTTTGCAATGAGGTGGCATTTCCTTAAAAGGAAAAGAAAATACATATTTTGGTGGCTACGGCTCAGGTAGCACATGTTTCCAGAGGAAATGAAAGTCTTTGAAAGGAATGTTTGCCTCCTTCAGTCTAAATAATGTTGATTTGTGGATGTCTTAACCTCTGTTTGGTGTTTAATGAGCAAAAATGTATCTTCTCAGACATGGAGCACACTGGATCCTTTTTAGTGGGCCACACTGGGGTCAGTAAAGATGGAAAGAAAAGCATCATTGTGACTCCAGTGAAATGCAGTGTTCTTCACGCAACTACTCTGAAGTTTGGATCCAGGCTGTTCCTAGGGAAACATCAGCTCCTTCACCAGTATTTTTCTTTTTCTGTTTTTCTTTTTCTGCTTGCAAATCATAACCCCTGGAAATTTTAAATTACTTCTTTGTGCTTAACGAATTAACTAATTAGATGGTTTCATTTGGACATTGCATAATATGGTAGAATTAGGGATTGGTCAAGTTCCTTGATTTGATTTGAGAACCAGTTCCAGGAGTTACTGGCTGATGGATCTCCTGAAAGCCACTTTTCCCTTCAAAGCCTCAGTTACCACAGGTGTGAAGGGAGGTGATATACCCACCTGACCCCCTTCAGCTATTATGAAGATCAAATGAAATAATGAATTGAAAGTGCTATAATGCAGATCAAATAAAATAACAAATTGAAAGTGCTTTGGGAAGTACAAAGCATGTCACAATTATAAGAGAGGGAAGGAAAATGAAGTCACGGTTTATTGTGCACCCAATGTGTACCAAGTCTTTTGCAAACTGACTCTTGCAATAGCTCCTAAACCCTCTTTACATCTCCAGTCTTACCATGCTCACCCCAATCCATCCCCTAATGTCAGCCAAAATGACAGAAATCATTTTCAGCTCTAAAATCCTCCTGTCTCCCATTGCAATTATAATAGTATCCAAGCTCCTTGCCATGGATTTATGAAACTCTACCTGACTGCCTCCTCTCTCCCCAGTGCCTGCTTCTCTACTTGGTCATACTGGTTCTTCTGGTTATTGGGCCATGCTCAATTTCTTTCTGTTTTGGGGTCTTTGCACATGCCTTAACCTGGCTGAACCTCTTCCTCCTTTTCCAATTTGCATGTCATTTGCTCCCTCTCAGCCAGAACTGCCATATTGGCCAGACCTGTTATGTAATATACATTTCCAGGGGGTGCCATTCACATAGACTACAGTCTGCACAACAGCACATGGTGGCCCTGTTCTCAGCCTCCACCACCACTCCTGTTATACCCTTGACTTGCACCACACTTCTCCTTCACAGCAATTTACACATTCATAATCCTTTAGTCTGTCTTCTCCACTAGTCCATCAGGGTAGGGATCATGACTTCCCTGTTCACCTAGAATCCTCAGCACCTACGACTGAAGGAACTCAGTAAATGTGTATGGACTGACTTTCCATGAAGTAAAGATGAGTACATATCACACTGTCTCAACACAATGTCACAAAATAGGCATAAGCATTGAGGCTTGGCAAGTATCTCAGCAGCTTCCCGTTGTCTGTCTCCATCCCCAGTGGTAGCATTGACCTGGAAGCTAAGAAGTCCTCATATACCACAGGCCAGGTGTAGAGGACCTCAGAGGAAGAAGAACAAGGGGTCACTGGGAACTGAGTCCTGCCTTCTGCTGCTAACAGACACATCCCTGCCCACTAGAAGTATTTAGTGTCTCTCTCCAGAAATGAACTACTCCAAGGAAAAATGTGTAAGAGCAGACTCTCAAGTTCGGGTAGATCTGAATTTTAATCTTGCCCTATAATGGGTGAGCTGATTATTATTGGCAAGTAATTATAAAATGTTCTATCCTTTATCCTTGCTAGGATATTTTTTAATTAAACAAGGCACTTTGCAAGTAGAATCCTGGGCTCTAAGGCAGAATGACTCTAATAATGTGATGCAGCATTGTTATTTTACAGTCGATTAATAAACCTCTCAAAGTATGTGGTTGCCATTGCTTCCCTCTCACCTGGGTCTTAGCTGTGTCTAGCTTCAGTAATAACTTGTTGATTAATCAATCACAAAGGATTTAGAAACAGAAGGTGATGCCTGCTCTGTGTTTTGCATAATATTAAAATAAATAACCCTAGCAAACTCAGTACTCTTTTTTGGTGAGACCTCATTCATTGATTCTTAGAGCAAACATTTATCAAATGTCTTCTCTGCACCAGGGGTTGTGTTATGTGTTGGAAAATATGTGTTTCCTGCTTTAAGAACCTCACCAGCTAGTGCAGGGAGTGAGGGTAAAGAGTGACCCAACGTGCAAGCAAACAGTTGCAAGTAGAAGGTCAAGTCTGTTCTGATGGAGGTATGGACAGCATCCCACGGCAGCACAGCGGGGAAGCCAATCAACTCTGCCTGGTCGAGAGGACAGTTCTCAAGGACACCATCTTAGACAAAGGCTACTCTGGGTCTCACATAGATACTCAAGGGAGAAGAAGGTGGGAAGGCTTTTTGGAGTGTATTAGTCCATTTTCAGGCTGCTGATAAAGACATACCTGAGACTGGGTAGTTTATAAAGAAAAAGAGGTTTAATGAACTCACAGTTCCATGTGGCTGGGAAGGACCCACAATCATGGCAGAAGGCAAAAGGTACGTCTTACATGGCAGCAGTCAAGAGAGAATGAGAGCCATCTGAAAGGGAAAACCCCTTATAGAACCATCATATCTCCCGAGACTTATTCACTACCATGAGAACAGTATGGGGGAAACCACTCCCATGATTCAATTGTCTCACACCAGGTCTTTCCCATAACATGTGGGAATTATGGGAGTTATAATTCAAGATGATATTTGGGCGGGAACACAGCAAACACTATCATGGAGCTACTCCTGGACAGAAAGAACCAATCAGATTCCTTCCAACTTCTAGTTATCCATTTCAAGACTCCCCATCATCTGATTCGCATCATCTGAGTGCATACAGACCCACAGGAAGGAGAACAAACAAGGAACTGTTTGCAGAATACCAGCCCAGGCCCTCTTCAGGTAGGCTTGTTGGCAGGAGGTTTGTGGGCAGCATCATCACTCCAAATTCCTCTTGAATGAGTGAGGTTTGGCAGAGGGCACTCTGCCTAGTGCATTCTCCTTCTCCTCCCCCTCCTCCTCCTCCTCTTCCTCCTCCTT
Source organism: Chlorocebus sabaeus (assembly GCF_047675955.1). Lineage (NCBI taxonomy): Eukaryota > Metazoa > Chordata > Mammalia > Primates > Cercopithecidae > Chlorocebus > Chlorocebus sabaeus. The sequence goes on from NC_132911.1 coordinate 101,009,455, forward strand.
CTTTGTCTTCTTCTTTTTCTTTTTGTAAATTTATGTATTTCTGATGAAATTTAATTCTTAGTGGTCTCCCTTGCTTACATTCCAAAATGCCATTTTTTATTCAAGGTATAAGAAGCCTCTATACACCCTTTCTTTCCAAAAATGTTAAATTTTTAAATTCTCAAAGTCCAGAATGTAGTCTCCAGATTTAAGCCTGGAAAGGCAGTGAAAGTTTGAGTTACAAGCGCTCCCATCTCTGACTCTTTGGGACTTCCACAGGGCTAGTGGTGACATGGTATAGGGCATTAAGTTCAGTGGACAGCAAGCTTGAGCTGGCTGTGACCATCACATCTAGGTCGGAGATGGGGGCTGGCTTTTGTTGACCAACTGAAGTTCCACGGAGCTTTAGAAGGGTTGGATAGATCAGAAAATATTTTGATAAGTTTCCTGGAAGAAAGATGAGAGTCAAGGAAACAAAGGGAATAGCTAAAGTGGTCCACATTAGAAACATAAGTGACCAATAAACATATTTTAAAATGCTCATCATCACTAATCAGAGAAATGCAAATCAAAATCACAATGAGATACCATCTCACACCAGTTAGAATGGCTATTACTACAAAGTCAAAAAACAACAGATGCTGGCAAGGCTATGGAGAAGAAGGAACACTTACACACTGTTGGTGGAAATGTAAACTAGTTCAGTCACTATGGAAAGCAGTTTAGAGATTTCTCAAAAAACTTGAAACAGAGCTACTATTTAATTGAGCAATCACATTTCTGGGTATACATACCCCCCAAAATAGATAATTCTACCAAAAGACACATGCACTCTTATGTCTATCACCTAGCTATTCACAATAGCAAAGACATGGAATCAACCTAGGTGCCCATCAGTGGTGGACTGGATAAAGAAAATATGGTACATGTATACTATGAAATACTATGCAGCCATAAAAAAGGATGAAATCATGTCCTTTCAGCAACATGGATGGAGCTGGAGGCCATAATCCTAAGCTAATTAATGCAGGGGCAGAAAACAAAATACTGCATGTTCTCACTTATAAGTGGGAGCTAAACACTGAGCACACATGGACATAAACGTGGGAACAATAGACACTGCAGACTAGTAGAGATGGGAGGGAGGGACGGGGGTATACGTTGAAAAACTACTTATTGAGTACTATGCTCCTTACCTGGGTGCATTATACCTATATAACAAACCTGCACATGTACCCCCTGTATCTAAAATAAAAGCCAACATTAAAAAATAGAAAGAAAGAAATGGACAGAAACCTGGGGGCAGGGGAGTGAGAGGAAAAGACAGGAGAGAAGATGGGAACAGAAGAGGTGAGGACCAGGCAACATGAAGGGGTCCAAGGAACTTTTGGAAGCAGAATTGGATAACCCTGTGTTTGAGTCAGTTTCTAAGGCTGTGGTATAATTCCTTTCATCTTTCCAAGCCTTCAGTAAGGTCACCTACACACAAAAAAAATGCCTATGGGAGAGGTTTGTTTGGGGAAAGTTAGCAATTGACTTACTTGGCGAATGCAGTACAAGGTCAAACATAGACTGAAATAAACAGACCTACCGAATCCCTCAGTCTCCTCCTCTGTCCATGTGAGCCCCAGGGCTGGTTTGCTTACTTTAAGTGGGAATTAGGATGGCATTTATCTCTTTGTTGCTTGGGCACCATATTTGGGTGAGACAATACCTAATTGATTAATTTAGTGGAAGAAGGAGCTCAAAACCCAAGGTGACCAACCACAAGCATGTAATTTACCCCAAAATTCCTGTGACTCTGGAGGAAGTAACTAGAAGTTCCATAATCTGTAGTTCAAGGGTGCAATAGTTTGAATGTTTTTGTTCCCTCCCAAACTCATGTTGAAACTTCATCCCCAACGGAACAGTGTTGGGAGATGAGGCCTTTTGGGAGATGTTTAGGCCATGAAAGCTCTGTCTTTGTGAATGGATTAGTCCCACCATAAAAAGGGTTTGCACAATATGTCCACATCACATAATGGGACTAGCTTACCACCACCCCCACCATACAAAACAAAGACTGCCAGCACTACAACCAACACCTCCATTCACCAAGCACCAACTGTGTTGTGTACCCAGCACCGTTCCAGGCAATATGCAGATATCCACTACTTTGAGGTAGTTATTCCTACATGAACACATGGGTGCTTAGAGAGCAAACATAACCATATATAGAGATCACTCAACAATTCTCATAAACTTACCTTTTGGGTAGTCTGTTCCTCTGATAGCAAAACCTGTTTATGAGTTCTGCCATCTGTAGCCTGAAGTACGGAAAGAACATAGGTTTTGGAGCCTACCTCTGACACTTGCTGTGTTAATTTGGGAAAATTCCTCAACCTCTCTGAGCCTCAGTTTCCATCACGGATCTAACACTTTCTTCCTTGCAAGATTAATATGATACATGTAAGGAACCTAACACAGCCGCTGCCATGTAATCAGCATTCAATAAATCATAGCTACCATTTTAAAAAGGCAGTGGCCAGGAGGTCTTGAGGGAGTTGAGAAAGTGGGTTGGCTCTCTTCCACTCTTCTACCATGTGAGAAGAGCATTTGTCCCTCCTGCAGGATGCAGAATTCCAGGCACCATGTTGGAAATGGAGACCAGGTCCTTAGCAGATACCAACCCTACTGGTCCCTGGATTTTGGACTTCTCCGCTTCCAGAACTGTGGGAACTGAATTTCTTTTCTTTACAAATTACCCATTCTCAGGAATTCTGTTATAGCAGCAGAAAATGGACTCAGAGAGTTTGAACAATCTCTTTTACCCCTTAAGGGGCAAAGAGACCCCAACTAAATCTAATTCTAGAATTTTATTTTCTCATTTGATCATGTAATAAATAAAAATAATTGTCCTATCTTCCAAAGGAAAAGTCCCAGAGGGTCTTTTATTTTCCTAAGTCCCATACCTAATAATTTAAAAATCCAGAATTTGAATTCAAGTCTTCAGCTGCAATTTTAAAAAATGTTTTGTTTAGAAATTTTTATAGACTTACAGGAAGTTGCAAAAACAATGCAGAGAGGTCCAGTGAACCCTTTACCCAGTTTCCCCAATTTTGGGGAATTCTTCTGCAATTTAATATTCTTCCCTTCACCCACTGAATTTAGGGATGAAGAGCTGAGCTGCAGGGATGAGTTTTGTGCTACAGTAGCCTTTTTAGGTTTACAGATCATCAGGCCCTGGGTCTCTAGCTGAGAATCAGAAAGTAAGCAGACAAAGAGTTCAACCTAAGGAAGTTCAAGTCCCAGAGCAGTGGATCTCAGCCCTAGTTGCACATAATCATCATCTGGAGAGCTGTTTAAAATATAGGTTCTCATATAATCTATTAGTTCTGGGAATTAAGCTTCCATGTCTTCTGAAGCTCCTTAGGAGTTTCTAACAGGCAGATAGAGTTGACCTGTGCCATTGGTACTAATAGGCTCCACAGTGAGGCCACCCTCTATTCAGAGTGTGGTGTCAAGCAACTCTCCTTCTTAGGATCCCATGGCTGACACCAAGATACCTATAAGAGGATCCTGTGAGTGGAGAGGCTCCTGGGGTAACCTGGCAGGGAAATTTGTCTATTGTGTTTACTGAAAGGCATTGTAGTACTGCCACTCAGAGCTGTGCTTCCCTTTCTGAAACAGTCAAGCAGTTCCGGGCACATCAAAGGAGATTATCATTCCTCTGGCACCGGCTTTGTTTTCTGCTGCCTCTAAAAGAAACAGGTCCACTTATCTCCAGAATGCTTTCCCAGAAAGCTCAGTCCCTGCTGGGTGAGGTCACCAGTTCACAATTTGCATCCATCACACCTTGTAGGAAGTGGGGAGAAATTGGCTTGCTTTGTTTTTCAGCACTGGGGAAACAGATTTCTTCTTAAGCTTCACACAATAAATTGTATTAAATCCTTTCAGCAGGGTTTCCATGGCTATGTGAAAGGAAAATCATACAGTAATTGTTTTAAATAATACAGCAAGGCAAGCTGGAGAGTACATCTTAATTTTTGTCATCTGTGCTGTGTTTCTGTTTGTATGAAAATGTTCCCAAGGCAGAGGAAAGGTTTCTGCATTCACTGGGAGTTGCTTGGTGAATGTAATGCAAGGTCAAATACAAAGCAAAATAAACAGACCTACTGAATCCCTCAGGTTCTTCCTGTCCATGTGAGCCCCGGGGCTGGTTTTCTTACTTTAAGTGGGAATTAGGATAGCATTTATCTCTTTGCTGCTTGGGCGCTAAAACTGAGCCTTTGACTGTGTAAGCTTGATTCCTGCTTCTCCCTCAGTCCTCCATAAGGAAAGAGAGTTAGATGTCTGCTCTAGACAAAGGTGATGCCTAAGAGGAACACTGAGTATAAATCTGTCCCCCAGCTTCCTGGTACCTGGGGAATTCTGTAGGATTAGGTCTCCACCAGTGTTAGAGCAGTCATTCGCAAAACATCACACATAAGAGTCAAGGTCCCGTAATCCCAGCACTTTGGGAGGCTGAGGCGGGTGGATCACCTGAGGTCTGGAGTTTGAGACCAGCCTGACCAACCTGGAGAAACCCCATCTCTAGTAAAAATACAAAATTAGCCAGGTGTGGTGGCACATGCCTGTAACCCCAGCTACTCGGAAGGTTGAAGCAGGTGAATCACTTGAACCTGGGAGGCGGAGGTTGCAGTGAACCAAGATCGTGCCATTGCACTCCAACCTGGGCAAAAAGAGTAAAACTCTGTCTCAAAAAAAAACAAAAATAAAAAAGAGTCAAGGTCTTCATAATGGACTGTCCAAGATTCTGAGCCCCAACAACCAGGCTGTTGCAAGCTGCCTACTCTCTCTGAGATTTCATTTCTTCATCAGTAAAATGAGGATGGTGAAACCTATGCACCCAGAGATTCTGACTCTCAAAGCAGGTAAAGGACATAAAGTGCTTATCCTAGTACCTGACAAAGCATCAAGGCTCAATAAACAGTAACAGTGTTTTGTTACCATTATCATTATTAGTATTTGAAGAGACTGCCTCTCTCATAACAAGGTGAACCGGAGAGCTGTTGCCTGCCTGGGTGGTATCCAGATTAAATTCAACAAATACTACAGAGCCCCTTCCAGATGTCACAGAGCTGGCCAGTGTTGGGAAATTGGCTTCCTGCCCTGAAGGAGCTCTCAGTGTAGAACTAGGACCCTCACCAACTGATGCTGATGAACATTACACTCAGATTGTACTTGACCATGGCTGACCCATGTTGTACAATTACTCCAGGGAGAAAGCAATTCCTAACTTAGTCCTAGACAATCAGTTGGGTAAGGAAATAGAGAGCTCTACACTGTCACTAACAGAAAATGTCATGTTGAGTCCCAATCCTCTGTAGGCAATTCAGCTTCTAAATAGGGATACAAGTAAATTCCCTCAGCCAAGCCCCAAACAGAGTCAGGGCAGACTGCACCCCAGGGCCTAGTCCTTTGACCACAACGATGCTGATGAGAACCTCATGTGGCCAGGAATGGGGAGGTGGAGGAAAGAAAAGATAGGAGTCGAGGAGGCAGAGGCTCACCAAGTAAGTATGAGATCACTTGGCAGACAAACCAACATTGGAAGGAAAAGGACATTGGCTCTAGTCACAGTCTGCCATTTTGAACTCTGGAAGTTTATTTTAGCTTTTTTAAAAAAAAACGTTTTACAGCATGGACAATAAAAAGTAAGAGAACGCGTTAAGAAGATTCGCCCACACAGAAGTCATCTGTGGAGCCAAAACCAAGACATAGTTGAGATGCTTTGCTTTAATCTGTGCCTGTGAGAGACACTTGCTCTCTGCAGGCCCCACGGGAGTTGTGGAACAGTCCCACCAGATTCCAGGGCTGCCTTAGAGCGCGCCAGTCTATGGCCCCTAGAGGCCAGTGTGGCCCTGTCCTTCAGTGCCTCTGGTCTGTGGCTTCTGCCTACAGCTCACTCAGTCAATCCCAAGCCTGTCCCTTTTTCCAGACGCAGCTCATGCCTCACTTGCTTCCCCGTTTAGAACTTTATCCCAAGGTGGAGTAGGTTGATGCCAGAATTGGAGCCCCTCCTCTGCACTCCCATGTCGCCCTCTACTGTGGTACTTACCCCCTGGCCATACTTCCTGTTTACCTGTCTGTCTCCTCTGCTGGTTCATGAGCCCCTCATGATCACAGGGGAGAAACCGTCTTTTATGTGTCGTGCATCCCCAGAGCATAGCACAGGGCCTGGTGCATAGAGGTATGCCATAAATAGTTGTTGAATGAGTGAATGCCTATATAAATAAATGAATGGGTGACAAAGCTCACTGAACACATCAGTACGGTGATGTGCTGAACATCAAGACATTCCTTTAAACCTCTCGGCTTGGGTCCAGCCTCTTTAAGTTTGCCCTCACCCCATGTGGAATTCTAGCACCCACTCACCCATCCACATGCACACACAGTGGACAGCAGCAGCATCCTAGGCCTCCAGGGGGCTTTAGAGCCCCATTTCCTTCTCTCTAGGCTAGTGCCTCTGGTTTCACTGTAACGAGGACTGGGTCTGCTCAGCTGCTCACTGTGACCTTAATGAGCTAGGCCTGCTCAGCACATGTGGAGGTGGTAAGTGCTGTCTATGGAACCCTAACAGCCCCATTTTAAAAGGCCAAGTGTTTCTATTTCTTTTGAGCCCAGGATTTTTTTCAGAACACTTCCCCCATGAATCAAAATCCCCTATAGTCCATTATAGAAAAATGGACAGCAAATACAAAGATGCTAATGACCTAGCCTTACTCTCAGGTCCTTAGTAAAATGACCAGGTTCTTAAATTAATTCTTCCCACATGGCCACAAGCATCTCATCTACCTTTCAACAAAAGCAGATGACTCACACTGATTTACTAACCATAGTAACTACCTACTGACCCACTTTCTCTCTGTCACTGTACTGTTGCTTTTCATACATTCTCTCTTTTAATTTCCATAACAAACCCATTAGGTGGGTTCTGTTTTGATTCCCATTTTATAGATGAGGAAAATGAAGCTCAGATATTTTAGGCGACTTGCCCACAATCACATAGTTGATAAACGATGAACTTAAGATTTGAAACCATGACTGTTGACCTCTAATATTTAACCTCATCTGGTTTTCTCTTGTTACATAACAAACCATCATCAAAATTTAATGGCTTAAAACAATTTACTGTGATCTCTCATGGTTCTGTGGGTTGACTGGGTCAGGTGGGAAGTTTTCACCTATAGTCTCACGCAGATGCAGTCAGACGGCAGCTGGGGCTGCAGTCATCTGAACGCTGAATTGGGCTGGATGTCCAAGATGACAACTCCTATGGCCACCAGTCAATGTTCGCTGAGGACTGGGAGTTCTTCTGGGGCTACTGATTGAGCATCTATATGTAGTTTGTGTGGTTTGGGCTTCTCACAGAATTTAGAATCCACAGAATGGTGGGATTCTAAAAAGGAGTATTCTATGAGAAAGCTTTTCAAGAGATCCAGGCAGGAACTGCAAGGCTTCTAATGCCCTACATTCACAAGTCCCAAACTTCACTTCTTGTGTATTCTATTGGTCAAGCAATTTCCCAGGGCCAGCTTGGATTCAAGAGAAGGGAGATAAGACAATAACTCTTAACAGTAAGAGGGTCAAAGAATTTGTAGTCATCTTTGTCACAGTCTGCTCTCTGATTGCATATTATTTTCATTCCTCCCACATGGTAAATACACATATCTCTTCCTAAGACCCAAAAGTCTCATCCCATTATGGCATCCACTCAAGCTTGAGGTCCAGGATTTTATCACCTAAGTCAGATCTTGATGCAGATGAGCCTCCTTGGGGTGCAGTTCCCTGAGTACAGCTCTTCTCAGTCTGAAGATCTGTGAGATGAAGAGACAAGTTATCTGTCCCACACACATAAATACAGTGGTGATACAGAGATAGGATAACTTCACTAAAGCTTTTATTCAAAAGGGAAAGAAATGGGAGGCACATCACAGTCACTGATCCATAGCAATTCTAAACTCCAGCCAGGTGCATATTGCCAGATCCTTGATTAGTGAGTTCCCAGTCGTGCCTCCCTGGGAATGATTGTAGCTCTTGGCTCCCCACTCCTACTGGGATTTTGATTCTGCTCTCTGAATCATTCTTCCTTTTCCATAAGAAATGGCCATGTTTGCAGCTTAGTAGCCTACTTGTCCTGCTTCCTACCCATAGAAGGCTCTCTACAGTTTGAACTGTCTCTTTCCTATTTAGTTCAGGCTGATGGTGCTTTTGCATGTACAATTCTCTTAAATTTTTTGTAAGTTTCCTCAAGACTCTTTCAGGTTCACTCCATTAGTAAAAATACATACCTACAAATCTCTTCAAGATATGCCACTTTCTGCTTGGGCGCTATGGAACAATGCCCTTCAGAATCCTTCAAAGTCTGTGAAATAGACTTTTGCCTCTCCGTGTGGCCTGGGCTTCTTACAGTATGTCACCTTCAAGGTTTTTAAAATCTTAGCAAGCGTCTTAGAGCCGTATCTCTGAGATGATCATTACCTTATATCATGTCTTACTTTGAGAATTTTTTTTCCAGCTGGAGAGGCTTAGAATGGAAAATAGCTTTCTTTCTAAACCCAGTAAGTCTGGCTTCTTATATTCTATCTAAGTTTTGCTTGAAACTGAATAGTTCATTATGGTAGCAGGGAGTTCACTTCCCTATATTCATATCTTACCATACCTGCCTAAGAGAAACCATTAGGCATGTTTAGCATTCTGCCTGGAAGTCTCCTTAGCCAAATCTGCCACTTCCTAGATATATTTTCTGTTTTTCATGTTACCAAAAGCAACGGTATACAAAATTACCCATCATTACAAAACAAAGGATGCCTTTTTCCAGCTTCCAATAACAATGTCCTCATTTTCCCTCTAGTTCTTATTAATAGTTTCCTCAGGGACCTCACAGCTTCTTCCTGCTGCTTGGACGTTCCCAAAGCCAACGTCCCACATTTTAAGTTTTCATTATGGCAGCACTCCAGCTACCAAATTCTGTTCTAAGTATCCATGGTTCCATAGAATGCCACCCAAAACATAGTTGTTTAAAACTGCAATTTATTATTTATCATGATTTTATGGGTTGACTTGGTTCAGCTGGATGATTCTTATTTGGGCTTTCTCTTACAGTTGCAGTCAGATGTTAGCTGGGACTGCGCTCAGCTGAAGGCTTGATTGGGATCCGTGTCTATGATGGCACACTCAGATAGCTGGCAGCTGATACTGGCTGTGGGAGGGAAGCTCAGTTGGAGCACCTACTTCCGGCCTGTCCATGTGGCCTGGGCTTCTTACAGTGTGCCACCTGGTTCCAAGAGGGACCGCTCTGAGAGGGAACGTTCCAGGAGACCCAGGCAGAAACTACAACCCTTCCTATGACCTAACCACAGAAGTCCCAGAACATCATTTTCACAGTATTTTATTAGTCAAGCAAGTCACTATGGCCAGCTTAGATTCAAAAAGGGAGGAATTAAGGAAAGGAGAAGACATAGAGACTTGCCTCTCATTAAAAATCCATCTCTTAACGAGAAGCAAGTTGGTGTCCTCTCCTTTCATACTATTCTACACATATTATGGGTCAGCTCTGCATATCTGGTAACTCCTTCCTTTAAATATTGATGCTGATCCTGCTCCCAAGGCCATCTTATCTCTTACCGTAAAAAAAAAAAAAAAAAAAAAAAAATGCACATATCCTACAAATATATAGACTCAATTTGACATTCTTCTGAGCTTTATATTTGTAAAATATGTTAACTTTTAGTGATCCTCCCACCTCGGCCTCCCAAAGTGCTGGGATTACAGGCATGAGCCCCCACGCCCAGCCTTCTCTTCTCCTTAGGACACATGAAAGCTAAAATTGACAATGGTTCTGTCAAACAGCCATCCATGGAGAACGTAGATCAAGAATATTGCCTCTCAATCCCCAGAGCTCTCTCACTCCACTTGATGGGGCCCCATGGGGCCAGGTACCGAGGGGACTCCCCTCTCTGTATCCCCACCCATCACTAGCTTCCCCCTGCCCCCTGGGGGGGCCCCTAAACTGGGCACTGGCTCATTCTCACAAATACTTTAAGGGGGAGTGGAAATGGAGGGGGTCACTGCTGTTTTGTTTAACTGGAACTAGAACAGGGATCATGTCCTATTTTAGGACAAAAAGGGGAAAGGATATCAGGATCTCACTTCTGCACTGGCCACTACCACTGTCACTCATCACATTGAGTGGATGTCCCTCGAGAGTTTGTATAAATTCAGGTCAGAGCTGCAGCTACACAGCCGTGTAGTGTCATAGAAAAGTAATTCATGGATGACTGCTCTCTCCATTTGGAAGGATGCAGTCTTCATGTACAGTGATGAGAAACTGTTATTTTATAATCTTTTCATTAAAAGCTTGGCTGAAAACCAAAAAAAAAAAAAAAAAAAGAATATTGCCTCTCTTTAGACAATTTCTTCATGAGCAATTAGCTGCCTGAAACAAAGAAGAAAACACCCGGATCAAACATGTTTATAACCTTCAATTAATTACCACTGCTAAGTGGCAGACCAAAGTGTAAGTCTATGTCCAATTACACACCTTATGGGCCATTGCTTTTGTTGGTGTAATAAGCCGTCAGCCCCATTTTGCTATCTTCATCCTTCAGAATGGCTATCTGATGTGGGTGAAAGTGAGTGGTCATTCTCCACTTGTGCTTCCTCTACCTCTGTCAACAAGCATGACAGTGAGGAGGAGGCTGTTAGGGAAGAGGGCAGGAGGAATGGAATGCACTAAGGGCCTCTGCAATTTTATAACTATGACAGAGAATATACATGCCCCTGCTCAAATGACCATTTGGCAGTATCTCTCACCTTGCCAAGAGCCAGTATAGCTTGGAGAGAATGGGCACGAGCTCTGGAGTCAGGGAGCTTGTATCTGGTTCCTGGCCCTTCCATTTAAGGTGCAACAACGGACAAGTTATTAACCCTCTTCGTGCCTTATTTCCTCAGTTCTCAATACTCATTCTGTTTCTCCTGTTAGTCGCATGTAATTACCCAATCACTCCCTCCTTCTGAAAACACCCAGAGTGACTGAAGAGTCAGGGAGAGCTGACTTAACACTGGGCAATCAGGTGAGCACATCTGAGGAGGTGGCATTTAACCTGAGCCTTGAATGACAAGAATAACCCAGCAGACTTGTAACAGTCATGGCAGGTGTATTAGTTTCCTGCAGCTGCTGTAACAAATTACCACAAACTGGGCAGCCTAAAACAACAGAAATGTATTCTCCCATAGATTTGGAAGCCAGAAATCTGAAATTAAGGTGACAAGGCTGCCCTCCCTCCAAAGGCTCCAGGGGAGAACCTGTTCCTTGCCTCTTCTGGTGGCTCAGAAGTTCTTTAGCTGTGACCACATCTCTCCAGTCTCTACCTCTGTGGTCACATTGCCTCCTCCTCTTCTCTATGTGTCTTCTCCTCTGTGTGTCTGTCTTACAAGGATGCTTGTGATTGCATTTAGAGCCTACCTGAATAATCCAGGATAAGTGCCTCTTGTCAAGATTCTTATTTGAATCACATATTTTTGCTATGTAGGCTAATATTCACAGGTTCCAGGGGTTTGTAAGTGGACATATATTTTGGGGGCCACCATTCAACCCACTGCAGTGTGGTCAAAATATAAAAAGAAAATCGGACTGGATGGGGCCTTTTCAGCCTGGTAAGGGGTATAGTATTACTAGCAATGAGAAGTCATTAGAGATCTCAGGCAGTTTATACTGAGATGTGTGTGTGTGTGTGTGTGTGTGTGTGTGTGTGTGTGTGTGTGTGGTTTTTTTTTTCTTTTAGAGGCAGCATCTTGCTCTGTAACCCAGGCTGGAGTGCAGTGGTGCAATCCTAGCTCACTGTAACCTTGAAACCCTGGGTTCAAGCAATCCTCCTGTACCTGAAACTACAAGCACACACCACTGATAGCTAATTTTTAAATTTTTAATAGAATCGGTGTCTCTATATGTTGTCCATGCTGGTCTCAAACTGCTGGCCTCAAGTAATCCTCCTGCCTTGGTGTCTCAAAGTCCTGGGATTACGGGCATGAACCACTGTGCCCGGCCTATACTGAGATATGTCTTATGATGATCACTGATCACTCTTGCTGCTTTGTGAAGAATGGATTTGGAGGGAGAGTAGAAGTAGAAAGACCAGGTTAGAGGCCATTGCCAATCTGAAAACTTGAGTATGTAGCAGATCTGATATTCTCCATGTAGCTTACAGGCAAATAATCCTTCATCAAAGCCTGCAACACAATATTGCTTATAAGAACAATTTTTTTGATAAAGCAACTTCTCATTCTAAATCCTACAAAACAGGTCTATGTCCCGGCCCCACTTTATTTCACCTTTAACCCAAATAATTTACTTCTGCTATTAACTAAAATGAACTCATGCTCTGTTTTCCACAGCATTTGGGGACTTCCTCCATTATACTGATGACATGGTTTTAGAGTCAGGAATTCAGAGTGGCCTTGAGAAGAAGCTAAAACATTTGGTAACAACAATCAGAAAGAACAATCTCAGGTCAGCCATACAAAAGTGAAAATATTGGCAGCGGGGAGCAAGTGGGTAAGTAATAGACTGAATCCTTCCTGTCTCAGGCTGGTCAGGTGCCATAACAAAGTACTGTAGATCGCGTGACTCATCAACAACATAAACTTATTTTTTACAGTTTTGGAGGCTGGAGGTCTGAGATAGATCAGGGTGCCAACATGGCTGGGCTCTGGTGAGGGCCCTATTCTGGGTTGCAGATGGCAGTCTTCCTTTTGTATTCTCACATGGAGGAAAAAGAGCAAGCTAGTTCCCTGGACTCTTCTTATAAGGGCATTAATCTCATTCATGAGGGCTCCATCCTCAAGACTTAATTACCTCCCAAAGGTTACCCTCCTAATATAATCGTATTGGGATTAGGGTTTCAATACATGAATTTTGGAGGAACACAAATAGTCCATTGCACCCCCAGTCATGACCCGCAGGCCTTTTTTTCATGACATGAAGGTTTCCTTGCAACCAACTCAGTTGATGGGTCCATTAGCTTACGGATGTGTCCAGAAATAGACTTTCTGCAGAGATGAGACTGAGCATTTTTGTGATTAAAAAGAAGCAGTGCTTTTATTAATGTTGCTTTTCAGGCCATAGTTGTCTATTTCATGCATAGAGCATATATCTCTGAGGTCTTAACCAAATACATGTGTTTTGTGTGATAAAACTAGCCATTGAAATAGAACACTGATTCTATTTCAAAAACAGATGTTGGCTCTACCAGCAGTTATCCCTGCAGCCACCCTCTGGTTTTACCTTGCCTCACAGGGAAAGGGAAGAGAAGACCAACCATTTATTGCCACCCACTTTGAGGGGTCTCACTTTGTGGCAGAGACTTCTGATTGTCCTTCAATGTTCACCCTTCCTCCCTGTGCCCCTTCACCCTTGATTAGTAATAGGATTCTTGATTTTTAACTAGTTAGAGTTGCCAGATAAAATACAGGACATCCAGTTGAATTTGAATCCCAAGTGAACAATGAAAAAAATGTATGTTTCAAATATTGCATGAGACATACCTATGCTCAAAAAATTATTATTTATCTAAAATTCTGATTTAACTGGGTGTCCCATATTTAACTGGGTTGTACTGAACAAAGATGACATTTCTCACCTTTCCCTGAGGCTAGGTGAGACCTTGTGACAAAATTCTGGCCAAAGGGATGTAGATAAAAGTGTTCTTAAAAGAAAATAATATGCCCTCTCCCTTTCTTCTTCCTGCCTGCGTGCTGGGATGTGAAGGTAATTCGGGAACTCCAGCAGCCATTTCGGACCATGAAGAGATCTTGGGAATGGAAGCCATTCGTGGTACAACAACACGCTAGAAGGAGTCTGGTCCCTGGTCTAGAAGATGAGTGAAAAATAAACGTCTACCTTATCGAAGTCACTGCTATTTTGGTTTTTTTCTGCTACTTGCAACTGCAGCTAATAGTACCTACTACACTACATCTTTTAATTCTCAGTTAACCTTGAAAGACATATTATTCACATTTTGGCAAATAGAATCCTGAGGCTGAGAGGAGCAACTTGGTCAAGGTGGTCACACAGTAATCACTGAGTCAGATTTTGAAACCCAGTCTATGCGAATGGTATCCTGGGCTCTTATTTTTCTACAATACATTACTTCTCTGGGTAATCCTTTTTATCAAATTCCTAAGGTTTTATAGTATAATATTAAGTTTGCTTCTGCATGTCTGCTATCTAAAGCATTTAGCCTTCTCCCTCACCAAAAGTACAGAACGAGACATTTCTGCTGTGAATGTTATAGGATCTAAAACTCCATCCCTAGATCTGATATTTGAGAGATCTGCACCAAACCACACATTATTTATTTACTCGTTTCCTTTGGGGTTGCTAAAGAAATGTTTCTAGTCTGTATTAGTTCCCTGCAAAAATGTCTTAAGTGAGTTATGATTCAGTATGAAGCGCTCGCTTTTATAGAGCATCAGTATGAAAAGCTCTATTTGTCTATAGCTTTTCAAACTTACTGGGTTGTTCGTTGTTCCTTGTAAAAGAGAATTTTCATACAATAAATTTCACAGTGAATTTAATGCCAGAAAAAAAATTTTTCAGTATCTATTCAGGCATAATTCTTTGTTTGTTTGTTTGTTTTTATTTTTGTCAAATATCAAGAGAATAAGAGAGCTTAACAGTTACTTTTTTGCTTTGGTTTCTAGGAATCTTGGAGTTAAATCTCATGTTTATTTGTGGTCATTCAATCATTCTAGATACTAAAATATTTATTTCTGATTTTTTTCTTTTTTAAAATCCATTTTTTTCTCCAACAGTTTTTTTTCTTGTCTCTATGTTTCCATTTTAAGATACATTTTTATTATAACTGACTATTTCAAATCTGCCTTCATTTATTTCACAAACGCTTATTCATTGCCCTCTTTGCATACCATACTTGCCTGAAAGAGGTAAGCTGCAAGCTATAAATTCCTAACTGAGCCTTTGCTTATAACTCATGAAAACTATTTTCTTTTGAAATGGCCTTACAAATCTCTACCAAATAACTTCTTCCAGAATTAGATGAAGATCAACAGTAAACCCAATATTTTCCAAAATTTACATTCTTTCCTGTTTAAAAAACCAGTATATTAGCCCCATCATTCTAGTCTTCTGACAGAAAGCACGTAGCAGTCACAAATTTCAGGTACCATTAATAGGACCAATCCTAGAGAAAACTGTGGAGGCAGCAGCGTTTTGACAGCGCCATCTCTTTTGCAAGTGGGGCTTTGCTCTGGGTTCCCGAACACTGAGTACTTCTGGGCCCTCTTTTCACCCACTTCTAGCTACCAACCCTCTTCTCAAAGGATGTCACAGGCATTCATTATAGCTTTGTGTGGATGTCACTCTTTTCTCCCCCGGGGGAATGGCATCTTAGCCCTTATAGCAAATTAGGAAGTGAAGGGCTTCATCCCCATTAGAGGAATTGTATACACTGTTGAATAGGTTTGGAGAAGGGGGAGGGGCCAGGCACGGTGGCTCAAGCCTGTAATCCCAGCACTTTGGGAGGCTGAGACGGGCAGATCACAAGGTCAAGAGATCGAGACCATCCTGGCCAACATGGTGAAACCCCATCTCTATTAAAAATACAAAAAATTAGCTGGGCGTGATGACAGGCGCCTGTAGTCCCAGCTACTCAGGAGGCTGAGGCAGGAGAATTGCTTGAACCCAGGAGGTGGAGGTTGCAGTGAACCAAGATCGTGCCACTGCACTCCAGCATGGGTGACAGAGTGAGACTCCATCTCAAAGAAAAAACAAACAAAAAGAAGAATGGGGAGGGAGGGTGAAAAACAAGACTTGAGGGCTTTGGAGACAGTAAGAAGCTGGGGCCTTCCTGGTGTCTCTGAAGTGGCCGTGCAGTCGGCATCCACATGCCTGCTTGTCCTGCCCAGCAAAGCACCTGGCAGGTGCATGTCTCCATGGTGATGCAGCCCATTCTGTCAAATATTACTGAGCTTTCAAAGGGTGGAAAAAACAGCCAAGCCGAAAATTTGAGCCTTTCTGCTAGACCAGGGAGGCAGAATTGGAATTTTTATTTTCTTGCCCCCGCCCCCAACTGTTAGAAATGGTTGACCTTATCATCTAGGATAGCCTGAGCTTTCTGCTCTTTCAAACTGAAAAGAGAGACCAGCAATGGTCCATATTCCTAAAGAATCTGTTTGGCTCCTCCATGACATTCCCCTCCCTCACACGTGGGGTTTCCCCTCTGCCCACAGTCTCTTCTTGGAGGAGGCTCCTGATCCAGTCCCCTCCGGCCTCACAGAGGGAAATCACGTGCAGTGATTTGCAGACATGATGGCTCACAAACCCCTTTCACGTGCTCCACGAGGTAGGTTTATGACCTCTGCATTCCTGCTGAGGAAACGAGCTCAGGAAAATTTAGTGGCTTGTATAAGATTTACAAAAAAATGAGAAAGCAGAGCTGGGACTAACAGGTCATAGCTCTCACTCCAAGACAAGAGTTATTTTCAGTTCTCTTCAGCGAATGTGTCTGCTGAGAGCCAAGCAGGTTGGCCTCTTCTCAGAAGCCTCCCGCTAGCAGATGCTCGGTCCCCTTTCCTTCAAACCCCCAGTGCTTCGCTCACACCTCTTCCATTCTAGGCGGCTGTGGATGTGACTCTGTTCCTAGGTTGTGAGTCTGTCAATGGCAGGGACAATGTCTGATTCAACTCCAACTACCACATGCCTACCACCATGAATGTCAAATGAAGGAATGACCCTTACTGCTGTCATGCCAACATAAGGAGAGACTCTAGTCCTTGTGGCACTCTGTACAGAAAAAAAAAAAAATCACTTTTTTGACACAGTCATCCCCACTGTACCATTGTTGTGTGCCTTGAATAAAGGAGCAGGCTTTAGGTGCTGTGCGGCATTTTAGTGGGAAAGATTTAAGGCCCTGGAATGGTATCTGCCTCATCAAGTCCACATCAGAAAATCAAACAAACCAGAATATGGTCTTCTTTTTCTGTTTTTGTCTTAACGGTTTTGGAATTGTGGTCAGTGGAAACAGCACAGTTTGCAGTAAAAATATTCCTGGCTAGCCAAGTGACACATCTGGTTAGTCAAGGACGAGGAAGAGAACAAACTCTTTCATTTCTCAGCAGCTCAGGAGAAGGCATCTGGGTGGGTCTGCCCATGAGAATGTTTGTGAAGTGTCATTTGAGAAACTCTAGCAGAGCGAGGATGGTGAATTTCATAACTAAAATCAGGAATCAGGTCCAGAATAAAGTTTGGACAATTTTATAAAATTGTGAAGTAGATGAGATCCTACATGAGGACAATTATTCTGTCCCTCCCCTGCTCTTCAGGACAAGACTGAAATCATCCTAGAAAATTTACTATCTTTTTAAAAATCTCTAGAATAGGAATTTCTTAAAACTTTCCTGGATGAGCCTTTTAAATACCTCACAATCTTTATGGGAAGAAAAGTTTTCCTTCTTTCTAACCCAAATCCTTCTTGCTGAAATTCAAATCCATTCCCTCTTGTTTGAGGATCAGCCAAGCATTTAATGCCTTGATCAATTTGCGTCAATACATGCAATAAACTTATTGGTTTTTTAAGATGTGTAAAGTACACCTATTAGAACTCTTTGTTGCAAATAAATACCCAACTTACAGTAACTAAAACCATAAAAGAAATTACTTGATCCCCATAAGTGAAAAGTACAGAAGTAAGCTGAGTCTTGGCATATTAATAATGTCAATAAGGGCCTGGTTTATTTCCTATTATCTGCTCTGCTTACCACAGTGTCAGAGTCATCCTGAAACTATTTCCCTCATGGTGGCAAAATAGCTGCAGCAGTTCCGCACCTCGCAGGCTTATACCACACCATCCCTTCTGCTATAGTTTGGATGTTTGTCCCCTCCAAGCCTCATGTTGACATTTGATCCACAGCGCTAGAGGTGGGGGCTAATAGGAGGTGTTGCAATCATGGGGGCGGATCCCTCATGAATAGATGAATGCCCTCCCTCAAGGGCGAGTGTGTTCTTACTCTATTAGTTCCCTCAAGAGCTAGTTGTTTAAAAAGGACCCAGCACCTCCTCATATTTTCTCTTATTTCCTCTCTCATTATGAGATCTCTGCACAGGCCAGGTTCCCTTTACCTTCCGCTATGAGTAGAAGCAGCCTGAGGTCCTCATCATATGCCCATGCCCAATCTTTAACTTTTCAGCCATCAGAATCATAAGCCAAATAAACCTTTTTTTTTTTTTCTGTGTAAATTATCTAGCCTCAAATATTCTGTTATCACAACACAAATGAACTAAGACACCTTCTAAGCAACAGGTGCTAAAATTCCCCCAATAAGACTTGCTTGGGTTATGTATCCACACTTAACCCAGGAAATGTAATATACTTGATTGGTTTGATTTAATCAGCGTTCACCCCAGACCTGGTAATAGGGGGTCAGCTTTCCAGCAGCACTTGGGCTTAGTGGGAAAGAAGACGAAAAGGAATTGAAATCTTGGTACTGTTGCAAAGGGGATGGGTAAGATGGACAATTGAATACTCAGTAGTTCTGCAAACAGAAATGCACCTAAGGTTAAAAAGCATGGTATGATTTGTTTTGCATGTAAGACATCTCCCCAGACCTGTGGCTTGTCCACTTAGAGATGGGTTTTATAATCCTCATATGTCAGTGTTTCCCACCCTTCCCTGATGATGAGAATCACTTGGAGCATTTGTTAAAGCCATAGCTTCTTAGGTTTCTCCCTTGGAGCTTCTATTCGATGGGTCTCAGATAGGGCCTGGGAAATTTTTAATTTCGAAACATTCTCTAGGTGATGCTTATGAGACGAGTCCCATTACCACAACCAATTCCAGTGCATGCTCCTTCTACTCCTAAAAGCAGGGCAGCTACACTGTGGCTGCAAAGATCTTCGGGGTGAGGAGGGCATGCTCAAATCATGGCACTTTAGTCTAAACAAGATTTTAGGAAGGTCTTTTCAGACTTGGTCATTGTGAGTATTGGTCATGAGACTGTAAGTGGTGAAGAAAATAGTTGCTAATCCTTATTGAGTACTTAATCTGTGAAGGATGCTGAGCTGAGTGCTTTGCATGAATTATCTTCTGTAACTGATGCATTTCTTTCTCTGGAGGATTTTTAGGTAAAGCAGGGACTCTCAACCTTCTAAATCATTCTTATTAAGCATTGACACCCTTATCATGTATAAAAATCAAGATCTCCCACAATAACCATTTTATTTTAATATCCATTATTCAGAAAATATATAATATCAAGAAGTGACTTTTGTCAAAGTTTTCTGTTTTTGAAATTATGGAAACCAGCATGAGCTACCATGATCAATTTTTAATGTTTTGGAAAGACTTCTAGGATACTCAGAGGCAATGCTGGGAGGTAAAAGCCAGAGCCGGAGAGCAGTCAGGGTCTGACTGTGCATTGCCTCAGTTTCTATTTCATGTACTCGCAACACTCTTTTCCCCCTGCATCCCTGCTTCCCATGCTGAAATTGGGGTGAAGAGGAGGTGGTACCATCCCGCAGTTTCCGGTTACATATATCACAGGGCCACTCACCTGCACCAAAAAGCTATCTTTGAATTCCAATTTCAAGTTTCTAAAAGGGAGAAACTTGAAGTTGGCTGAGCTTAGGCAAGGCGTCTGCCCTGGATCCAATTCCCTGAGACTGGGGAGAAGGGGCTTATGTGGCACAAACATGGGCCAGGAACCAGGAGCCAGTTTCTATCGGGGGAAGGAGCTTAGTTCTTACAGAAAAGAAGTCTTTGAAAGTTGAAGAGAAGCCTACAAAGCTGTTGATACAACGACCGTGAATCAATAGCTCTTGGATTTTTATTTTATTCATCCCAGAAGCATCTGGAAACATTTGAAAAATTGTGGTGCTGGATGTGCTTGTGGCTTCCTAGACCTACTGCAGTAACCCTTCAGCCCTCCCAGGGTCCAAGGCCAGCACATGGGAGCCAGTGTGTTAGAGGAACAGGAATAAACCAGGTGATTCTTAGGAGTCCTTGGCCTCTCTGATTACATCCTTGGAAAGAAATGGGGGACAGAATGCTTCACCTGCTAGAAGTGATTGCATGAAGAACAACAGATTTCCTCCCAGGCCTCCCCCAGGGCCCTCCCTCCCTGGCCTGCCTCAGAGCAGGCCCAGCCACTGAGCCTGCCTAGCTGGTAGTAACAATTCAGTCTTCGCTGGCAGCTGACTGCCCACTTCCTGGCAGCTCCAAACTGCAGGAGACTAATAAAACAAGCCCTAACGAATGGATGGCACTGCAGTAATAGTGAACACTCAGATTTATTCTTGTTGATAATTTCAGTGGAGTAGGCCAAAGGGACTCTCAGCAGTATAACTAGGAGATAAAATTCGGATGAATGAAGTAATACCTTGTTGCTTAAGGAACAGTGCATAATTAAGAGGACTGTTGACCCTAATTGAAATGATGTTGCTAAGGTAAGTCAAATAGCACTTCTGGACGATGGTGCCAAGGTAAGTCAAATAGCACTTCTGGACCAGAGAGGGAGTTTTCTGCCCAGGGCAGACTCTTCTACAAGCAAAGCAGCTAACTTTGATTCTGGTAACGTTAAGAAATGAGCTTTGTTAAGGGGGCTTTTAAACCTGGATATGGAGCTAGATCTGAAGAGTGCCAAGTGCCAGATTCTACCTTATATAAGCCTCCTGGCTAAGAGGAAGGGACCAAGATAGAATCCAGGTGCCTGCCCATCCCAGGCCTCCACTCAGGGTCTGCAGTTGCTCTTCTGAGGGTCCAGGTGAACAGGGCCAGGTGGAGACTTTCAGAGAAAGTTTGCATAAAAAAAATAACCTGCCCACAACACATAATTTAAAATATAGTAGCAAACCTCAAAATTAATTCAAGGAATGCTAAGACGTACTGATTTTTTCCCACCATGAGGACTTTGATGTGTTTTTTAGAAATATCTAATTCTTTCTTTTAAAGGTCTGGGGCACATCTTAAGCATATTTCAGGGCTCCTCTTGGGTAAACGGTGATAAGTCAGAGAAAGAGGCAGGACTGATAACCAACACACCTGAGTTCCCACGCTGGTTCTGCATCTCAAGCAGCTCTGGGACCTTGGGCAAGTCACTTAACCTTCCTGGCTCTCAGAAAAGTCATTCAGAAAATGGTGGTTCCTCAATAGGCAGCGGAAAGAATCAAATGAAATGTCAAAGTCCTTTGTAAACTTAGAAACACTGTGTAAATATAAAAGGAGGGCCCTGTCACTGGAGCGTTCATTATGCAAGCACCTGAAATATGGTATGGCACAAGATGGTGAAAGGTTTCATATCTCAAAAATACTCACAGATCTGTCCCTACTCCAAACCGCCTTACAATTAACACAAGCACTCCTTCTTGCCAGAAGCACAGGTCTGTTCCTTCCCAATGGTCTGATACCCACAATATCTGACCTTATTTGCAAATGCTGTGCAAATATATGGCAAAATGAAATTGCAAATCTGGTAATAAATGGAGGGATTTCATGAGGTCAGTGAAAGTGATGTTGGAGGCTGCGTTAATTCAGGCAGCTAAGCCACTGACCAAGAAGTATGGGCAGAGGTAGCCAATTCCCAAATAATGAAAGAAAAATAGTAAGGTTAGTGATGCTTCAAAATAAGATTTTAATATCAAAGACTTAAAAGAAGCTCTTGCAGAAAATAATAAAAATTCAAAATACTTGAATTTTATAAAAAATTTTCTTTTGGGGATTGTGCTACAAAAGTTAAATGTGAAGAATTTGGTATAGACAATCATAGTTTTGTTGGAAAATTTTCACATATAAAGTTTATTGTATTCATTCTTTAAGAATTAGCTGATAGTTGATATTACAACTTAAATTTTGTTCAACATAAAATAAGCTTATTTTATAGTTTTTAGTTTTATTGTCTAGGCAAAATCATAAACAAAACATCTGTTGTGTTTTTTTGTTTATTTTTTGCTTTTGGGTTTTGTTGTTGTTTTTGCTATTTACCACAATCTTTTTGGTCAATGTTTTAGATGGAGTCACTTTCAAGTGACTTTTATTTCTTGTCATATGAACTAGTCTCAGATAATAAGGAATCTTTACAGTTATTTAAGTATTATTGCTGATTTTATTATTTCCCAGTACTCTTCAGTGGAAATGGTGTTGACAGTCTCCTCAAGCCCAAGAGAGGGAAAGGAATGAACTCCCAAGCCTTTTGGAAATGCGAAGGTCCAAGAGCTGCTCTTTCAGAGAGAAAGCCAACATGGCTTGGAAACCATACCGTGAAAAATGAGCCCAATTTTCTAGAAAGGTCTGACGTTGGCATGCCAGGCCGGTGCAGGGTGTTCTGGGAGAGGAGCGTGGCAGAGACTGGACTGCCAGGGCCTCTGTACCCCACCAACCACAGGCTGGACTAAGCCGCTCCGACTTGCCATGCACAATGCACATCCCCATCCTCTCCAATGACTCCATTTCTCCCTCCCCAAAACGGAGGGGGATCAAACCTTAATCAAAAGAGTTGAAGTTTCAGGACGCCCTTGATAGAACCTTCACAGAGAACACAGACACTGTTGTTATTGCCCTTAGAAACAATAGGGCCCACCTTACCAGCAGGTTGCTCGAGGAATTCAACATGCCAAAGTCCTTTGTACTCTGTCCCTCCAGGACCTGGGCCACCATCCAGAGAAAATGTGCGACTGGAAGATAAGATTGCAGGGTGCTGCTAGGCAGACCTGGGTTCAAATCATAATTCTGCCACCTTACTTGTTGTGCAACCTCAGGTAAGTTACCCAAACTGTCTAAGCTTGTTTTCCCTTTTGTAAAATGGAAATGGGTTCACTATAGGTCTACCTCATGGAGCTTCGGGTGTGTCCTAGGTCAGATACCTCAGAAGAAGATCCTGAGATGAGGATTCAAATGCATGGGGTTTATTTAGGACATGCTCCCACTAAGGGAGTCGGGGAAGTGGGCAGGGACCAAGTGAAACCAAGCACAATACAGCTTCCCAGCCTGATGCCACGGCGCACTCTGGAGGATGTTATTCCTCAGAGTTTGTCCTGATTTATGCAAGCAAGCTGGGCTTCCAAACTCCTGCACTGGTCACTTATTGGCCGAGGGCTAGGTGGACCCAGATACTCTGGCTGTCTGCACGGTAGGCAAAGAGGCCCAAGAAGCGCTCAGGCAGAATCACAGGTGTGAACCATTAGGAGCGTTATTATGGTAAAAAGGACCCAAGGATCTGGGCAGAGCAGAAATAGTGTCTGCTACAGCACTGGTTAAATGACATAATGGTAAACCACCCAGCACAGTGCCTGGTGCAGAGGAGGCATGGCACGTGAGCCACGCCAGCTCTCATTGCTGCTGGAATTATTAACAATATGATTGCCATCCTTCTAGGCCCTCTGCATCAGGGAAGCTGTACTATGGGCCGCAGCCAGGGAGTTAGCATTCAAAGCTTCCACGTGGGTAGATCACACACTCTAATGGACAGCAAAGAAGGGGCACTAACATTTATTGAACGCTTACTGTTCAAATGTCAGGCGCTGTGCTGAGCACTTTACAAGAGCTGTCTTATCTAATCCTTATAACAGCTCCATAAGATGGAATTATTTTTATTTTTATAGCTAAAGAAACTCATCCAGAAAATCAAAATAAATTGCCCATTGTCACACAGCTAAAAAGCAATAGAGCCAGGATTCAAATGCAGTTATGTCTAGGTTCTAAAGCAAGAGTCCTTCCACATAAGCTTCAGAGGCTGCCCCTAAAAGATGATATGGCACAGCCTGCCTGTTCCCTGCCCAGCATATTCTGAACAGCAATGTGCCTAGCTCCAATAACACACACATCAGCTTCCCTTGCAATTAAGGATGGCCAATAAAAGAAAGTAAAGTCATCTGGTGGGGCTCCTTTAAATAAAATGGATTCCATCAGGAGGCATTCTTTTTGTTCTTCCCCATCCTTCTCCTGCTTAGAAGACAGATATGATGGCTGGTGCACCAAAAGCCATCATGGGCCATGGAAGCTAGAGACCTATGGATGAGCTCTGAATTTATCTAAGACTTATTTATATGAAAGAAAACACACCTTTATATTACTTAAGCTGCTGTTATTTCCGGTTTCTGTTTCTAGCAGCTGGACCTAATCCTAACAGACACAGATCACATGATATTTATGATCTCCTTTAAGGACTTTACTATCTTGAATCAAAGTAAATTACCCACTTGCCCCAGGCCCGCTGTCCTGGAAACATGTTGATGTATCTCCATGCTACAAAATTGAACCCATGAAGTCCCAACATGTTGCTTTGTAAACATCAACAGATAATAACAATAATAAACTATGAGTGGTCTGGGGTTTCAGAATTTCCAAGGCAGGTACGATTTCTTACCTTTTGAAACTGAAGAAACTTGGACACATGCTGAGAGACAAAGCCCTGATCTGACAGTGTTCTCTGAGATCCTGGAATTACTACCACTGGCACTTTGACATACATGCCTCCCCACACATTCCTCATAGGAGCTGCGCCTGGCTTCTCACCTGGGAAGCAATGGCATTTTGCTCTGTATCTTGCAGCCCTTTAAGTGTCCCACTATTCAGTGACTTTTCTAACTGCAGTCCCAGGAAACAGTGCATGACTGAAAGCCTGGCAAGATCTCCAATCTATTTCCTGCCATTTTCAGGAAGAGTTGATGAGAAGCTTCAGTTGATAGCGGAATCTCACAGTCTGGAGCACAGCAGAGGACTTACATAACCAGGGATGGTTTGTCAAAGCAAATTTCACATGCAACTGATTCCATCACCCTGGGACACTGGCAGAATAAATAATCACCATACACATTTTGTTAGCTACGCCTCGTTAGAGATGGATTTTAGGAAGTGGCATCCTGAAGGCTGCTTATCTGTCAGTGCTCCTTTAAGCATGGTAAGCTTTCCAGATTGGCTTTTCTAGAAAATTAGACTGTTGCCATGGCCAGGTGCCACCTGTCAGGGTTACTGGCATTGTGGGAGCCAAAGGGAGGGATATGAAGGCCTGAGTTCACCTTCAGAAAAAGTGCTGGCAGAAAGCTGGGAAGACATTTCCTTGCAGAGTGAAAGCTTGATCAGAACTCTTGCCAAGAAGGCTCTTGACTTGAGCATCAAAGAATTCCAGTTTCAAGTCACTGTGTATTTCTACACCTTTCTCCCACGTCTCTCTTACCACACTTATTCTATCTTGAGTTGGATCCCACTGAATGGAATGTTGGATGGACTATGCCTATGATTCTGCCCTGTTTTCTATGTTTCTATGATTACAAGAAATGTGGCCTGGGCACCACGGATGTTCCAATTGTATGTGATGTTCCAATTGCATTGAATTTGTGTACCTATTGTGAACCAGGTGCTGTATTTTGTCTGGGAAATAGAGGGCTCAGTGACCAGTCCCTGTCCTTGAGTAGTGGGACCCTAAGGACAATGGAGCCCCTAACAACATCCATTCACACAAAGGTCCCAGGGTGTGGTTTGGGGATCTTATTTTTAATCTAATTTGGCACCTAGTATATCACGAAGCCACAATCTGCATTCTTAATTTTAAAGCCTATATCTCTTTTATCTCTGTGTACTCCTTAGCATTTTTTCTGCTCTAATTCTTATATCTTATGCAGTCTTGTTTCCTAGGCCACACAAGCCTCAAGAAAAATAAAGCTCTGGGATAATTAATAAGTTGCTGGCTCTGGACTCCACCCAATTTTGTTAACAGGTTAACTACCCCTTACCTCACATTCATGTTACATACCCCACATCTACTTTGTGTCACACGAAAACCTCTGTAGGCCCTAAACCACTCCTATATCATGTCAACCAATTTAAATACACCCACAGCCTTCATTTAAAGACACATAGACAGATGGAGAGAGTCACAGAGTTCTATACATAGTTATCTATATTATATATTATTCTACATTGTTTTGCTATAAATTTTTGAAAGGATATTCAATTTTTATACATTTGAGTTTGTTAAGAATAAATTATTTTATTTTTATGATCCAAACATTTCATATTTACCTATAGTATATGAGACCTATACGTAATCCATTATTACATGAATGGCCTAATGTTAGAAATTTACCTATAGTATATAAGACCTATACGTAATCCATTATTACATGAATGGCCTAATGTTTGAAAATACCTAATTATTCATTTATTAATTTTGACTTTGAAATTTTCTTTATGTATTAATAGTTAATAAATATTTTTACAATACCTGAAAAGTTTATAGGTGTCTGATATGTTCATCTACAAATAAACAACTCTGTTCTTCTCCCCCTACTCCCAGCACTACCTCAGCCAGTCCCAAATTCCCTTTGCAATGGATCCCAAAAACTTCCTGCTCCCATATCCTTGCACCTAGCTAGACATTGCTACTGGGTTCCTATTTCTGTTGCACTGGGTTCCATGGTTACCTGAGATGACCACACCTCCCAGTGAGCTCTTTATTCTCTTAAGGAGTAAGGCTCCCTCTTAAGGAGTTTCTATCAAGTTTCCTAACCATTAGGCCACAAGATTACTCTTGTGGCTTCTCCATGTGCCATTTTACCCCTTGCCATAGAACATGTCTCTCAAAAGGGACACCAGAACCTGACTCTCCCCTACATTGGGGTTAATTCCTGACTCCCTCAGGGCAGCCTTCACCTCCTCATCTTGCATCATAAGTCAAGCCCGGCATCTCGTGGTCTGACTCTAAATACCAATGCACTTATTCTCCAAAGAGTCTGGAATCTTACAAATCTGTCTTGGCATCCCAGAGTGACCCCATACTCACCTTCTGATAACACTTTACACCCTCCAAAGAATCTTTATGCAAGATAAAAGACCTTCGATTCAGAAAGATGTTCTCTCCTAAGGATATTTTGACTCCTAAGAATAATACCATTAAAACCAAAATTATGTCATCATGGACACATTTTTGTACTGAAAGGATTTTCTGGAGAAAACTCCATTAAATCCATTTGACTCCTTGATCAACCTTCTTAAAATAGCCTAGTTAAATCCTCTTTAATGTTTCCCATTTTCATTCATATTTTATTTCACAGAAGTTATTTGATTGGGATTTTAATTTTTTCCTATGTCAACTTTATATAAAGCTTTGACCCATTACTCAATTGATTTGTTTATATCAAATATTATGGTTGTAACTTTTGCCCTTGAAAACTTACTATATAGACATTGTTATACAAAGTTCAATATTCCCAAGTCAGACTGCACAGATTAGATTTTAACCACCAAAGGCTTTAAATCCTGTTGATCATTTCTACCAGTGATATTCATTATGAACCATATAAAAAAGCTGAGAATGATGTCTCTTTCCCAGCAAAGCCACACACTCATGTCCTTAGTTAGATCTTCCAGAGCAGGCCTTTCATTTACGGCTGGATTGCAGTACAGTGAGTGAATAAGGCATGAGCTCTGGAATTGAACTGTCTGGGTTAAACGGGGCAAATATTTAATTTCTCAGTTTTCCCATTTGTGAACTGGGGTCATTATTAGTACCTAAACCACAAGGTTCTTGTGAGGACTAAAGCAGAATTCACACAAAGTGCTTCACATAGTACACTGCATGGAGACACAATGTAAGATGTGATAGCTCTTATTACTCCAACCACCTTAAAAATTCTCTGTTATCTATTACTACAGTTAACAAACCAGCCCCAAACCTGATGGCTTAAAATAACAGCAATTTATCACTCAGTAATATTTAATTATATGGGTACAACACATTTTGTTTATCCATTCATCAGTTAATGGACATTTAGATTGTTTTCACCTTTTGGCTATAGTGAATAGTGCTTCTAGGAACATTGCATACACATATTTGAGTGCAAAAAAAAATGAAGTAGTGATATATGCTACAACATGGATGAACATTGAAGACATTATGCTAAGTGAAGGAAGCCAGTCACAAAAGTGTCTCCATAGAGACAGGAAGCAGATAGGTGGTTGCCAGGAGTTAGAGGGGGCGGGGAATGAGAAGTGACTGCTTAATGGGTACAGGGTTTGCTTCTGGAGTGATGAAAATGTTTTAGAACTAGAAAGAGGTGGTGGTTGCAGAACATTATAAAGATACTAAATGCCATGAATTGTATACCTTAAAATCATGAATTTTCTGTTATGATGTATTTCATCTCAATTTTAAAAATCATCATAACAGCAATTTATTATTTCTCGTGACTCTGTAGCATAGCTGGGAGGCTCTGCTGGCTTCACCTAGGCTCCATTCAGCAGGACGGTTGACTGGGAGGGCGGGTTCTCTCTTTCACCTGGTCTCTCATCCTCAAGGAGGCCAGCTGGAGCTTCAAGCAAATCTCCGTGAGCAACCACTTACCAAGTCTCTGCTTGGGTCACATTAGCTGATGTCACATTGACCAAAACAGGACACATAGCTAAGCCCAGAGTCAGTGTGGGAGAAGACTACACAAGGGCATGATATCAGGAAGTATGATTCACTGGGGGCCATTATTGTGATAATCTCTACAAGCATCATTCTAATCATCTACCCCAACTTGACTTGGTCTGAAATGACTCTTACATCCTAACACAGAATAGAAAGCTTGGGCTGCATGGCTTTAGCAGAGTAAGATGCAAGTCTCAAATGTATTCAGAGTCCTCAGAATGAAAGGAAACTCGGCTTCTTTCAGCATTCCTTTTTTTCCAGAGATCCCCCTGTATTTAAGTTCAATGTTTTTGATCAGAGACCTCTTGTTATGATCAATTTAATGTGAAACAGCTGAATGAAGGGCAGTGGCGATGCAACACAATGATCATCTTCACAGTGTCCAACTGTAAGTGCTCCGGAGTCACCACCCTGACATTCCTGGGGAGTCAGTCCTATCAGAAAGGGCTGGTGGCAGCTCTATTGGGAGGCGCTCCCACAGCCAGGGCTGCCTGGTAGACAGAGTACCTACAATGCCCTTAAAGATAACTGTTGTTTATGGAAGACAGCCGCACCCACTACCTTACTTTAAACCTGCGAGTTGGTACTATCATGGTCCCCATTTTGCAGATGAAAAACGTGGTAGGACAGGAGATGCACTCCCCAAATGCACTTTCTGGAGGGAAGGACTTGCCTCCAGCTGTCAGCTCCTTCAGGGTATGCTTGCCGTAGAGAGCGGCTTTGCCCAAGGGCATCTCTTTCCTTTCCAGGTAGCCCAAGTGCAATAGCTAACAGTGGCAGGGGTACAAAGACCCATGACAGGACACCTCTGTGGGCTGCATATGCTCCAGAGCTCTCAATAGCCTCTGCCCCATTCTAGCCCTTCCCCCTACAGTTTACACATGTTGATCCATAACAAACACTTGCCACTTTCCAGTAAGTGAATCTGGGCAAGTTGGTTTGTCTTCCTGTATAAAGGGTGTGGTGGAGGCTGTCCTGCCCACTTCACAAAGTGTCAACAAGATGTAAAAATGGTGGTGAGATTAACGCAAAATATGCTGACCCCAATATCTGCTCTTTGATCTACCAACATGTCAATATCCTTTCTTGGATTCTCGGATACGCTCACCCCTGGTTTCTTCAAATGGTGATAGCTACTCACTGTGGTGATAGCATTACCGTGCGCCAGTCACTGTGGTGATAGTATTACTGTGCGCCCGTCACCGTGGTGGTGACAGTATTACCGTGCACCAGTCACCGTGGTGGTGACAGTATTACCAGTCACCGTGGTGGTGACAGTATTACAGTGCGCCAGTCACCGTGGTGATAGTATTACCAGTCACCGTGGTGGTGACAGTATTACCATGCGCCAGTCGCCATGGTGGTGATAGTATTACCGTGCGCCAGTTGCCGTGGTGGTGATAGTATTACCGTGCGCTAGTCGCCGTGGTGGTGATAGTATCACCGTGCACTAGTCACTGTGGTGGTGATAGTATTACCATGCACCAGTCACTGTGGTGATAGTATTACCGTGCGCCAGTCACTGTGGTGATAGTATTACCGTGTGCCAGTCACTGTGGTGATGATAGTATTACCGTGCGCCAGTCACTGTGGTGATGATAGTATTACCGTGCGCCAGTCACTGTGGTGATAGTATTACCGTGCGCCAGTCACTGTGGTGATGATAGTATTACCGTGCGCCAGTCACTGTCGTGATGATAGTATTACCGTGCGCCAGTCACTGTGGTGATGATAGTATTACCGTGCGCCAGTCACTGTGGTGATAGTATTACCGTGCGCCAGTCACCGTGGTGATGATAGTATTACCGTGTGCCAGTCACTGTGGTGATAGTATTGCCGTGCGCTAGTCACCATGGTGGTGATAGTATTACCGTGCGCTAGTCACTGTGGTGATAGTATTACCGTGCGCTAGTCACCATGGTGGTGATAGTATTACCGTGTGCTAGTCACCATGGTGGTGATAGTATTACTGTGCACTAGTCACTGCGCTAGTCACTGTGGTGATAGTATTACCGTACGCTAGTCACTGTGGTGATAATATTACCGTGCGCCAGTCACTGTGGTGATAGTATTACCGTGCGCTAGTCACTGTGGTGATAGTGTTACCCTGCGCTAGTCACTGTGGTGATAGTATTACCGTGCGCTAGTCACCGTGGTGGTGATAGTATTACCGTGCGCTAGTCACCGTGGTGGTGATAGTATTACCATGTGCTAGTCACCGTGGTGATAGTATTACCGTGCGCTAGTCACCGTGGTGATAGTATTACCGTGTGCTAGTCACCGTGGTGGTGATAGTATTACCGTGTGCTAGTCACCGTGGTGGTGATAGTATTACCGTGCGCTAGTCACCGTGGTGATAGTATTACCGTGTGCTAGTCACCGTGGTGATAGTATTACCGTGCACTAGTCACTGTGGTGATAGTATTACTGTGTGCTAGTCACTGTGGTGATAGTATTACTCATAAAAATGCTATGAAATAGCCACTATTGGTGGTAGATTTGTTATTTTTCTATTCCACTGTTTTTAGAGACATTTAGATCTGGTGAAATCTGTTAAGCAATTCTAGAAGTTTGGGTTTGCAATACTGGGAGTAGGACATGGGGAGAGCTGAATTGCACTGTGCATAGAGGGAGAAGAATTTGGCATGCTGAGAAATCTAGGAGGACAAGAGTAAAGAAAGATGAGGAGAAAGAACCGTGAATGAGATAATAAGCTGCTTGTTCAGTATCCCCAGATTGTCCATAAGGTATATTAAGCTTGCAAAGTGCTTGCTATGAGTGGGTTTTGTGGAAACCAAGGCAGGAGCTGAGTTTTGAGTATGGGCTGATGGAGGCAAAAGAGGCCACAGCACCAATTGGTAGCCGGGACAGTGGACTCCACATGGGAATAAGCCCTATTTCTGGAGAAGGATTTGGGTTTTCCTAAACTATGGCCTGTAGGTCTGAGTCCGAGGCATTGCTTTCAAAATCACACAATATTTTGTGTGGCATGAGAGGTCCTGAGCCTTTGTCTGGGGTAGGTATGATTATGGCTGTATTAAAGATCAAGAAACTGGCCCTCAGAAAGGTCAAACTATTTACCCAAAGTCATCAGCGGTCAGTGCTGGGGCCAAGATTCAAACCCGTATCTGTCTTGTTACAAAGCTGGTGTTCCCGTGGCTACCCCAAAACCATCATTTTCGTTTCTCTGCCACCACCACCACTCTGCCCCAAGCCCACCATACTCTGCCATTCTTACACAGCCAAGCATGGTTTTCCTGCCAGGTCCCAGCACAGACCAAAAGGTGGAGCCACCAGCCCGCAAGAGACCGTCACTGGGGTACGGAGGCAGGAAGGCCAAGAAGACAAGTGCCACGGCACCTCCTGTGGCTTCAGCATTCACCTTCACTTCTAGTCAGCCTCTTGCCCTCCTCACCTACGGCCACATGCCTTCCATGCAAGCAGGCAGGAAATCCCCCGGGAAAAGAGGCAGGTGGAAAGCGTGGCACCGTCTTTCACAGGCAAAGGGAGCTCATGGTGGGCACCCAGGATGCACTGCAGCAGGAACCCTTTAACAATGGAACCTAGAGCAAGGGCTCTATGGTGGGCCAGACTCCCAAACAGAAGACGGACAGCCCAGGCGCTGCCAAGACCACACGCCACAAGAGGGACCACTCTCCACCACTTCCTCTCAAATAAACAGCAGCGCAGCACTGCCCAGGGCCAGGGCCACAGCACAAGGGCTGCCAAAGTTTCCATTATGAAGCCCCCCTTTTCTGTGCTGAAAATACAGCTTTTGGAGTTTATTCTGGGTTGAGACCCCTGCATCATCTTGGGAGCCGGTTTCAAACTGACTTTTCCTTCATTTAGATTCTCGAGGGATAAAGAACTTCCTCACTACCCACTCCCCCAGCACACACCCTTCGCCAAATAACCAAACAAAACTCCCAGTTGTTTAAAGTGGTTTTACTTTTTGTTTTGGATTTTTTTTTTCTTTTTCTTTTCTGTGCTATGGAAATCAGAGAACAAATCGCTCCTCTAGATAGGGCTGGAGACTGGAGGGCTCCATTGTTTACAGGTGTGTATGTGGTTGGGGTGAGAGGCGGGAGGCCCTCACAGTGCCCCTCCTGCATGGCAGGAAACAGGACACAAATGCCCTAGCCATGGGGCCGGCTGAGCCCCCTCAACCAGCTGAAGGGGCCTATAGGAGTTTCCTGTAATGCTGCCTGTTGGTTCTCCAGCTAACTCCCAGCAGTAGGAGGAGGAGGAAAAGGAGGGGGGGAGGAGGAGGGGGAGGGGGAGACTCCCCTGTTGAAGGTGTCAGTCCAGAGTCCTGGGCTGCCCTGGCTGGCCTCACATTCTCTTTGAGCATCACTTCGTCACCCCGTCCTCCCACAGCTGGCTGGAATACAGAGCTAGGCTTGACCACAGACGAGGGAAACGGAGGGGCTCAAAGGGCTGAGATAACTGTGCACAGTCCCCTGGGTCTCTGCCTGGGCACAGGAAAAGTCTCCCTTTTCTGGGGGGTCTCTGTTTCCTTCTGCTCTTCACCTCATCCTCAGAGCAAAGTTTTCCCTCTTCCTTTCTCCCTCTGCCCCAAGGCTGGGCACCCACTCTGGACTCCTTTGATTGCTAAAGGAGGAAACTGTCTTTTCTGCTTGGACCCAGGCTCCCCGCTTGGATTTGGGGGTGGAATCACTGGACACCCACTTCTCCCAACCTGATTAACCCATTTATGTCCCGCCATGAGGGCTCTCCTTTTCTGTTATCTGACATCAAAGTCTGGACACCCCAAGCCCCTACATTTGAGCAATACATCTAAAATTCTCTTAATTCCCTTGTACCCACCTCCTCTGTCACCACAGTCCAGCCCAACCCAGAGGGACGTGCACCGAACCACCACCACAAGCACAGTCCATGTCTTTCTCTGACTCATGTTCTTGGAATGCGTTTGTGTGGAGCATTTCTCACTAACAATCTTTTCCCCGGTGTTATACATTCATTCTAGTTCTGTCCTGCTCTATCCAGAGGTGAACCCTGCCATCTCTCTGAGCCTCGGACACTTCACCTATATGGCCAATGTTACATCCATCCCTCATATGGCACCGTCCAGGGCTGGAAGACACCCCTGCACCTGTGTGTCCCTCTGCCACCCACGTTCACGAGGCATATCCTGTGATGGGTTATCCCCAGGGGAACAGAGCCACTATGCAGAGAGTGAAAAACTCCCAAGCCTCCCTCAAATATGAACCCTGTGGTTCCCAGGAAAATCCCATCCCTGATTCTCAAGGTGCCAGCCTGTATCACTGGACCCTGTGCGTCTGCCCCTGAGGAAGCCCCTTCATCTGTCAGTAGAGGCCGTTAGCCTCACTTTTTGGACTTTGCAGCCTCACATGCCCACAGACAGCAACCACTATCTGGATTATCTGTAGCCAAGAGGCACATCAGAAATACAGAGGGAAAATACCAAAACCTTAAGAAAAGTATACTACTAATTAAACAAGGTTTGATGCCTTGAGAGTTGAAAGCATATGTATGTCACACTGAAGCTGCAACCAAATTTCTATCATATAAAGACTGTGCTACCGTGTAGAAAGGCAGGGTAGGTAGTTGCTGATGCTCGATGCCTGACCCTGGCCCGGATCCTCATAAATCAGTGTTTTTGATTCCTGTCCCTCCCACTTCCTTATTAACAAGGATGACCCGGGAATGGAGTGCTTCTTCAGTGGGCATCTATTGTTTTGGCCTGCCCAGCATCCATCCCCCATTCCTCTGGTACTAGCACCATGACTTATTTTCATTTGGAAAAAAAATAATCCCTTTCCTATTGTCCATTCTTGTAGTTCGGGTGGGGCTGACCCCTTTCCTGGCTCCAGGGCTGGG
This sequence comes from Chlorocebus sabaeus, assembly GCF_047675955.1. NCBI lineage: Eukaryota > Metazoa > Chordata > Mammalia > Primates > Cercopithecidae > Chlorocebus > Chlorocebus sabaeus. The sequence goes on from NC_132911.1 coordinate 101,043,757, forward strand.
CAGTGACCCAGTTCTTAGCAATTGACTCAAGTGTTTATAATGACCTAATAAGCTAAGAGTCAATCTCAGGATTTTTTTTTTTCCTTTGGTACTGGCAAGGAAGAAATACTTTCATGCTTTATTAGGGTTACTGAAAGGGTAAGCTTTGCAGGCCTAGAGCATCGAGAAGCCATCTTGCCACAGGGAGGAAAGTGTCTGCCCCTGGATCAAGTCATATCTGAAACCCAGACTGCCCCTGGACTTTTCAGTTCTATACATAATTTGAGCCTTGTTTTTTTATAACTTCCATCTAACTCCAAACTTTTATTCCTCTTTTATAGATAAAAAAGAAACACTTAGAGAAGGTAAGTAACCTTCCAGGTTCCAGGTACCTTCCAGGTACGCCAGCTAGTAGCTCTCAGAGTTTTGATATGAACACAGTCCAACTCTTTTTTTTTTTTTTTTTGAGATGGAGTCTCACTCTGTCACCCCAGCTGGAGTGTAGTGGTGCAATCTCGGCTCACTGCAACCTCCGCCTCCTGGGTGCAAGCAATTCTCCTGACTCAGCCTCCTGAGTAGCTGGGATTACAGGCACCTGCCACTACACCCAGCTAAATATTTTTGTATTTTCAGTACAGACAGGGTTTCACCGTGTTAGCCAGGCTGGTCTCAAACTTCTGACCTCATGATTTGCCCACTTCGGTTTCCCAGAATTGGGATTACAGGTGTGAACCACCACACTCGGCCTGATTCCAAGTCTTAGTTGTCATAGTCTACAACCTTCCATTATATTCCTTCCCTTCACTCTATGCTCCAGACCCAACTCTAGTAAACATTTAACAGACAACCATTCTGGAACATGTGGTGTCGCCATCAGGTACCCAAAGCCAGTGACTCCAGCCAGGCTTACTTGTACCACCGTCCATACCCACTGTGCTTTCTTGGTTCCAACTGCAGTTTCAGTTTGGGTTGTGAAGGCCAGGGCTTTCGAACACAGACTTCAAGCCAGCTACAGGGTGAGCATGTTCTGCAATCTGCATTTTACCATTTTTCTTTAGCCAAGAAATTCACATCATTTTCCACCAATTGCATGTTGACCCAGAAGCTACTGGAGCACTCAGGGAATAAGAGCTACCCATGGATGACTGTTTGGCAGAACTGTCTCTTTCAAAGCTGGCTTGGGGCACCATGGTTCCAGCTCAACTAGGGCCAAGGAGCATTTAAAAATACCGAACAAGGTGAGGTGAGACTTCAAAACCCTTACATCCAACTCCAATTAGAACAATCCCATGAAAAGAGAGCCTGAGAAATCTACGGGCCATACCATGTTAGGAATGACTCTCCCTATTTTCCCCTAGCCCGCAACTAAGAAGAGGCTGAGATAAATAAGGTAAGCTTTTCTGGGAGGATAATATAACAAAAGTCCAACAACAAAAAGAACGGCCTCCCAAATGGTGATCTTTAGCAAAGTTACTGGGCTATGGGGAAAGTTCTCCATCTGGAGGTCTAGAGCAATCACTATTTGGGGGATTTTTGGTTTCAAATGATAACTATTCCTAGCCAAAGTGTTATAGAATCAACACACAATCACCAGCAAAGTACGGGCTTATGTTTAATCTGCTCACAGGATTACTCTAGAAACTGGGGCCAGATTGAGAAGATTGTCTTTAATCAGAGGCCAAACTAAAGTTTTGGCTGCTGCTGTAGCATTCTGCATTATTCAGATGCCTCAAATGTAACTGTTGAAATAAATGTTCATGCTTAATTGGAATGCAAGGTGACACCACTTGATTTTCATGCTGCTTAGATCCACAGGAAATCCATCAAAAAAAGTCAACCATACATGGTAAAGCTACCAGGGCTGATACTTAAATTCATAGCTGGTTCACATCTCTTGCCAAAGCATCAAATACTTTTTCTAGGAGGCCAACAATATAGATTTAACACCTAAAAATAATTTCCTTGACCAAAAGTAGCCTCTAAATCATTGAGAAATATTAATGTACGTATTTTATTTGGAAAGAAATAACAGAAAATATAAAATTAATCCCATTGATTAAAAAGAATTTAAAGTGCTTCCACTGAATCATGAGTAGGACAAAGAAACTCCCAAAATCTTCCAAGAAGAATTTGCTGTATTGCCCTATAACCACTTGGTCATATGCTGGCTTTTGTTAAATTTTTGTTTCATGTTTTCATTGAACTGTTCATATATATATACATATATATACATATCTATATTTTAATCTATCTATCTATCTATCTTTACTCTTCCCTTTTAGATGAAACAGTAAGTGCAAGCCTGTACTCTACAGGTCTTTTGACCCTATGGTGCCTAACTCATGCCTGAGATCACAGAAGGTACTAAACAAGCAAGCTGTCTGAATCAATGAAAAAATGTTGACTATTCTCCCTTCTCCAAGGTGATTCTAGCAATGGTGGTCATGGAGTCTGATGAGTCCCCAGCCTTAGAATTGTGTGGCGAGTGCCTATCTAACAGCAATGCTCCTTCTTCCTTGCAGTTCCCAGGGAAATAGTCCTGGTCAGCCCAAGCCAGTCATGGCAGTAACAGTTCCCTTTGCCAGCAATTTGTCTAAGGGTGAAGACTCATTTCTGCCCAAAAAGACAGAAAGTCCATTGGGAGGCTTCAGGAAATATTTTCCTCCCCAGTAAAAGAGACAGGGTTCTAGGCGAAAAGTCCTTGTTTGCTTCCTTTCCTAACTTTCCTGTTTTAAACACTGTATTTGTGGATATGATGCCTGGAACAGAAGCAGTCATCTCAGGGCCATGGGACAGATTTGAAGACAAAAAGTCTTTGCCAAATCCAAAGATGTTGGAGGGGAAGGACCGGAAGGATGGAAAGAATTTGGGAGCTTGATAAGTTAGCAGCTAAAACTAAGCATAGGATCACCTACCTCCAGATTCCTTACTACAAAAATAGCGTCTGTCCTTATTTCTGGGCCTAAGTCAGCGTTTCTGTTACTTGCAACTGAAAGCATTCTAACTGATTCATATCACCCATGTTAAAAACAGGAGTAATTGTGTCTCCCCTCTTCTAGGAGGGGGTTGTGTCTCCTCTCTTCTAGGTATATTATAATTGAGAGAACAGAGGTTCGGGAGCCAAACAGACCCCAGTCAGACAGAGTTCTGGCTGAGTAACCCTGAGCAAGTTTCTTAATTTTCAAAGCTTCAGTGTAATTAACTATAAAATGTAGGTAACAATGAAGACTTCATAAGCTTGCTATCGTAAAAAAATAAAATAATGACTGTATATAAGTCACTTAGGCATGCAGTAGGTGCTCAATGTTAACTCCTTACTTTTTTACTTTCCATATAATCCCTGTGTGGAGTAGAAGGGTCAAATTTTGTGAAGGGGAAAGCACACTCCCATGGTAGTATCAAGAAACCTTGATTTGATTTTTCATCATCTTTCTTATTCCAAGACAAGACAAATGATAGGGATTGCTGTCCATGTGGAAGGCTAGAGATCAAAGAACAGCTTCTAATCAGCAGCCTGCCTGCGTGGCCTGTATACAGACAAATCCCTCATTTAGGAGCTGTTCTTGACTTTTGTTGAGCCTGATGCTATCTGACTCAGCCTGATCAAACCATCTGCTTAATGCCTCTATTCAGAAAGGCCCCCACCTGCTGGGCTTCTTTGGGCCAGGAGGGTCTCTATTTCCCACAACCTGCCCACAGCTGGGAGCCTTTAAAATGTGGACCCAACTACCTCAGTGGGCAGTGATCCCTGAGTGAGTGTGCATCACGCCCTGGCAGCCTCAGGATGGTGTGGGCCTGAGGACAAGCAGGAGGCAGTCAAAGCTGGCTTGCTGGCCACTCTCATGGCCTTTCTGGACACACACCTAGATAAGGCCCCCACACACATGTGTGCATGCATGCACACAAACACACACACTTTCCACACTTTCCTCCCTGGTGATTAGGCACAGTGATCGTCAACCCCTGGAGAGCTGAGAACCTATCTATAGTCACACACTGTCCTTCCTCCTTCCTGAAGGCATGAGGACGATGGTAGCCTAGCTCACAAACTCATACTGTAAACCCCCACTAGAGAGGCAGTGCAGAATAATGGTTAAGAGCCTCTACCCCTAGCTCCAGGAATTACAACTTATGTAACCTTGGCAAGTCACCTAAACCCTCTTGGGCCCTTCCTCATCTGGAAAATGAGTATAAAAATAGATTTGTTATGATAATGTGTATAATGTGCTTAGCACTGTCCTTAGCATGTGGTAACCCCTCAATAAAACGGACCCTCCTAGGCCACTTGTATATTAGAAAGGGATCATCTCCTCCTGCCAAAGGACAATCCCAAGGCATGGAACACCCAACCTGCCATCTTAATTGGCTATGGCTCACAAGATTGACATTTGCACTAGTCCAAAATATCTGTCAGATACCTCCTATGTGTGGGCATTTGGGATCCAGCAGCAAGGATCTTTGAGAGGTTACAGTCTAAGGGAAGAAACAAACTCAGAGACAAAATCATAGTCATGAATTGTGAATCCTATCAAGGAAAAGAGGGAGCTGTGAGAAGGAGTACAAAGCGAGCAGCAGGAGTGGGAGTATCATTTTACTGAAAGTCAGATAAGACCTCCTGCTGAGAGAATGGCATGTAAGCTTGTAAGGGCTCAGTGTCCCTCACATAAATGCTAGAAGGAAAATATATTGTCCTCGGGCCAGAAGTGTCACTAGTAGCAAGACAGGTTCTCAAAGCACAAGATGAAGAGATCTCCTGGTATGGTGGGACCCCACCAACCTTGCTTCCTTAGGGACAATCTGCCCTGTAATTATAACCACCTCCAGAATGTGCCTGGGCTCATATGCCTCACCTTGTACCCTTGTCCCCCTCTAAGTGCCCTGAATTGTCTCATAAATCATCTAGTCCCACAGCACTTGGCAAAGAAGCACTGGGGTTTGATGACCGTATTTTCCACATAGTCTTGGAATTCAGGCTACTTAGTATTGAAGCTCAAAGTAATTTTCCCCTAGATTTACTCACACTGTTCCATTCTGCAGGTTAAACTCCTGTCCAGGTTGCTTTTCAGTGAAACCACTTTTAGAGATTGTTTTTGTTCTACCCTAATTTTCTGGAGTCATTTAAATTCAAGGGACCTCCTAGAAGATCGCAGATTATATATACACATCTACGTATAAAGACAGAGAAAGATCCCTGGGAAAGTCATTGTCCAGAATCACATTGGCTTTGCTTTTTTTTTTTTTTTTTTTTTGAGACGGAGTCTTGCTCTGTCGCCCAGGCTGGAGTGCAGTGGCCAGATCTCGGCTCACTGCAAGCTCCGCCTCCTGAGTTCACGCCATTCTCCTGCCTCAGCCTCCCGAGTAGCTGGGACTACAGGCACCCGCCACCTCGCCCGGCTAGTTTTTTGTAATATTTAGTAGAGACGGGGTTTCACCGTGTTAGCCAGGATGGTCTCGATCTCCTGACCTCGTGATCCACCCGTCTCCGCCTCCCAAAGTGCTGGGATTACAGGCTTGAGCCACCGCGCCCGGCCGGCTTTGCTTTTCCTTGTTTTCAATTATTGACTCATGTGCTGTGGAACATTACTAAAGCACAGTGTACATGGTACATTTCCAACATTTTTCATTTGCTTTCCTGCTGTCTTCCATTTCCCTACTTGATTTTCAGTACGAGAGTGATTTGGTGCCACTGTGTTTTTTGCCCAAAGCTTTGTGCAGGTAATAGCTTCCCTCCCCCATCTCTTAGGTTCATGCTTCTCCTTCACTTGAAGTTATTCCCAATCTCTGCTCCTGGGCTCTTCTAACCTCTTTGTAGTTGGTCACTGATGCCTTCATCAATTTCTAAGAACCATTCATTTGCATTCATTCAGTGCTTAATGAGCACCTACTATGTGTAGGCCACTGGGCTGTGGGAATACAAAAATGATTACCACCTACTGTTTGTTATTCTTCTGTGATCTAAGGATCACATAGTCTCTGGTGGGAGCAGGCAGGTAAACAGGTAAGTACAAGTCGTTACATTAGTTACTGTAGATTGAAGAGTGGACAGAATATTGTGGAAATAAAGAAAAGGGAAGGATTAATTCAGCCTTGAAAGATTAAAAATAACACCACAAAACAAGCATATCTGAGCTGTATGTGAAAGGGCTTTCTTGTTGAGCAAACAGCTTGAGTGTTCAGAGAATCAGATATGGTTCATACTGGCTAGAGCACAGTACAGGGTGGCAAGGGGAGATAGTTAGAGACAAAGATGAGAGGAGTTTGGTAAAGGTTGGTTAGGGCCAAAACACAGGTCAACTGAACAGTTGACTGTAACTGACTGTAAATATTAAATAAATAAAAATCCATACACTTGTAGTGACAGTAAAGAAATCATGCCCTTTTTGAGACCACTGGAGGTTATTATTATACCAACTTCCGATGCTGAAAATTGGCGATTAAAGGGAAGGAATTAAGTCTTTACACTGCCTTTTTAGGAGAAAATGTAGTTCCTTGCCAGATGATGAGGGAAAGACCTCTCTTATACCAGAATACCAGCTAAAGCACGTAATAAGAATGACAGGATTATAAAATCACCATTCTGCAACTGACAGTGAAATATCTGACTTGGGCAAAAACCATCAATGGCTGCTAAAACCTTGGGATGAAAAGTTTTAGGAAACATAATATTCTCCCAGTAACAGAGAACCATCTAGAAATTACCTGCTAACTGGAAAGGGAAAATGCATCTTTACAAAAGAGAGACATGGTGATCACCATCTTAACCAAAAGATCAAACTAATGGCACAAGCGTGAGACAGCCTTTCACTGTGCACCTTCTGATGTGACACATATGAAGTACGCAGCTTCACTTAGGTAGTATCTTAGGTAGTTTCAATGGCATCTTTAGTTTAAAAAAAGAAAAAAAGGAGATAGAGGAAAAAGTTAAAACCAAGCAGCAGCAATTGGACAAATCTAGAGTATGGGGCATCCTACAAGACAACTGCCCTAACTTCTTCAGAAAGTCAATGTCACGAGTGGGAAAATTTTAAAAGGTGGGGGGGATTATCTTGATTTTAAAAAGACTAAAGAGATGTAACGGTCAAATGGAATGCCTGAATATTATTAAATCCTGATTGTAAAACTAACGGTAAGATAACGGTAAGATAACCTTGGGAACAATAGAGACATTTAAAGATATTTAAATATGGACTGGATACTAGATGGTATTTGGGAACCAATTTCTAGTCTTATAATGATTTTGTGATTATGCGGGAAAGTATCTTTTTTTTTTTTTTTTTTGGAGACAGAGTCTCACTCTGTCACCCAGGCTGGAGTGCAGTGGCACGATCTCAGCCCACTGCAACCTCTGCCTCTCAGGTTCAAGTGATTCTCCTGCCTCAGTCTCCCAAGAAGCTGGGATTACAGGCGTCTGCCACCACGCCCAGCTAGTATCCTTATTTTTTTTTTTTTTTTTTTTTTTTTTTTTTGAGACGGAGTCTCGCTCTGTCGCCCAGGCTGGAGTGCAGTGGCCAGATCTCAGCTCACTGCAAGCTCCGCCTCCCGGGTTTACGCCATTCTCCTGCCTCAGCCTCCGGAGTAGCTGGGACTACAGGCGCCCGCCACCTCGCCCGGCTAGTTTTTTGTATTTTTAGTAGAGACGGGGTTTCACTGTGTTAGCCAGGATGGTCTCGATCTCCTGACCTCGTGATCCGCCCGTCTCGGCCTCCCACAGTGCTGGGATTACAGGCTTGAGCCACTGCGCCCGGCCAGTATCCTTATTTTTAATGAGATGCACGCTGAGTATTTAGGGATGAAGCATCATGCAACTAATTCAAATGGTTCAGCAAAATATATATACACACACATAAATAGACAAACTATGTCTGAAAGTTCACAATCACTGAACTTAAGTTGTAGGTATACAGGTGGTCATTGTACTTTTCTGAATATTTGAAAGTTTTCATAATAAGGAAGTTTGAAAGAAACAAAAGGAAAGGGCACATAATGGAGGGCTTGTTATGAGCTCCTTGGGATTCTGGATCCTACCGCTGAAGGTTTCAACCAGTGGTTGACATGATCAAATTTACATTTTAGAAAGCTCATTGATGTATTGCATTTACTCAACCAGCATTTATTGATCACCCACATCAAATGTTGAGTGAACCCTGAGATAAGTGCTGTGGGAGATACGAAAACCAAAAAGGCATCATCTGGCCAGAAAAGCATTTACCATGTAATAGAGGAAATGAGACACAAAATACTAAGCACAAAGTAAAGCTTTCTTGTCACAAGGGGTAACTGGGAGACCTGGGGGGAAAAGGCAGATGCACGGTGCCTCCAGGTGTTATCTGGTGTTCGACGTCCACAAAATTATCTCAGAAAGCATAAAACTACAGGTGATTGAAAATCACCTGTCAGCTCTAGCCCCTTGAACTTTCCTTATTTCTAGATGGCAGAACTCTAACCCCATGAGAGATACTGGAAAATGCAAGTTTTCCTTGAGGTAGGGTGTAGGAATGTGACCCATTTCTGGCCCAAGGGACCTGACTTAGGTCTCCTGAAATCTACCAGGGACTACTGACAAAGATCTTCTTTCCTGATAAAAACAGAGACATGTAAGAAGGCTCCCTCCTCCTCCTCCTTTCTTCCTGCCTCTGAATGCAGTTGTGTGAGGCTGTGATGCTTGCAGCTGGGGAATCGTGAGGGGAAAGCCAAGGGAAAGAAAGAAAAGATGGCAGACTCAGACCCCTAATATCATTAAGCCACTGAAGCCTACAACCTGACAACCTCCCATTACCAGACTTCTTATAGAAGCAAAATTTCCCCCTTTCCAACTCATTTATATGCAGTTGTTGATATATACGTCCCAAACCCACACTCAGTCCTCATCAGCAAGCATACTATGTCTAGAGCCAATCCTAACCTTTGAACAATGCAGTTGAAGGAAGACTCACCCACTGAGTCAAGTCGGTCCTGCGCCTAGTTATGACCACACACACGCTGTAGTTAGGGATGGTAAAGAAGTTTCACATTCATATGCCAACTCAGATTAATTGGCAGCAACTGGATAATTTGCTGTGCAGAAAGTTAAATACAGGTTCTGTGGAAAGAAGTGTCTAGATTCATAGTGTCAGGCATCTGCCCTGGGCCACATGCTTACCGTCCCATGGATGGATGGAATTTGAAACCAGAAGACCCAAGTTTATAAGTCCTGGCTCTACTACTTTTGTGATTTTGGTCATTTAACCTCTTTGAGCCTTCTTATGGGATAGCTGTTATAATCAAGATAATATAAGTAAATGTGCTTTGTTAACCGTGAAGTGTCACACAGATGGTAGTTACTTTGTCTTATATTTGTCAAACCTCAGCTGAGGACCAGGTTGACAGGACGGAGGGAGAGAAGAAATTCAAGGCTCGAGCCCTGGATGGCCAGTAGCTGAACACCTGACAGGAGGGTCTAAGTCCAGAGTTTCAGGTGAAAGTGAATGAGCAGTAGTGAGTTGTGACCCTGAACAGTGAAATATAGTTGGAGAAGATTCCAAAAGTAGAAGTGAAGACACTAAGGGCAAATAAGGATAGAAACCATGGACAGGATAGCCTACACTTCACTTTTTTATTGTCCCAACACCTGAGGGATATGACCCTACTCATCAGTTACAGTGGCTCCCCGTGACTAAGGACTTCTCTGAATCTTCAGAGGGGCAAGCAAATTTGCCAAATTTCCCTCCCTAGGTGGTTCTAACATGCCTCCCTAGGGCAGTGTGTCTCTTTCCTCTGTTGCAAACCACTATAGTAGACTAGAATAAAGAAGCCCAAAGTGCAAGAAGAAATAAGACAGTCCAAAGCTGGTAGAGATCTTTGGTAAGCTCAGGGTGGCAGGACCATTTTATTTTTCCCTCCCTGCTCACCTATGGCCTAGCACAAACCTACCACATTTCAAAAAAAGCCCAGGAGGTAACAGTTAAAAAATCAGAAGAGGCCTTTTTATAATAAAAGTCAATGCTAAAAGGGGTCCAAGGGCTCTTAAGATAACTAGAATGACCCAAGAGGCCCTCCCTCTCCAAGTTATGGAAGGCCTGAGTCCCTTGTGAAGTCTTACCTAAAGGCCAAAGGTGAGGGAAGCTTCCTTTAGCCCCCTCTTCAACCCACATGGACCTAAAGCATTCACCAGCCCCATGCAGGAAAATGGAAAAAAGGAGATTGACTATCAATCTCTTGACGGTGAAAAGGTGAAAGCTAAGAAGAGATTGAAACCTATGGTGGGTGGGTGGCGGGGTGGGGTGCAGGTGGGGGAAGAAAAATTCAAAGTTGTATTTGTCCACAGCTATATTTCCAATGTCTACACCAAGGATTGGTTCATATAAGAGGCAATGAATGAATGAGCTGATGGAGAAGTAGTAAATCCCAGATTGAATGCGTTGTCCAAGGAACTGAAGAGAGGTGTTTGAAAGAGGGCCTGGACAACAGAGGCTCTGCACCCACAGGGAAGCAAGTGCGTAAACGGAATTGAACTGGGCAGACAGCCCCTCCCAATTCATAATGGGCAGACAGCCCCTCCCAATTCATAATCAAAGCAGACTGAGTGAATCCTGAGAGGAAGATCAGGCCTAGAGAGGCTGCTCTCCATCCCTTCTGCATTCCACATATCAGAAAAACTCCAGGGGTTTAAATTTTGTTTAACATGCAAAATTAGGAGATTCTACATAAAGATACTATTGATAAACTGAAGATTATTCCTACTCAAGTGCTATGTGTGTGCATTCTTGAACCAGACTACCTGAATTTAAAGCCTGGCTCATTAATTACCAGCATGATCCTGAACAATTTATTCAACCTCTTTTTACTCCATTTCCTCAACCCATCCCCTCATTAAGAGATAATTATCACTTGTCATAAAGACTCAATATATTAATCCTTGTATAACACCTGCAATAGTGCCTGGCACATGATATGCCTCAATACAATTAACTACCATAACGTGAGGCATGTATGTGTCAAAAGAATACAAGTTAAGATGTTGTTAGGGGTTAAATTGCCCCTGCCCTCACACCAAATTCGTATGTTGAAATTGTAATCCCCAATACTTTATAATGTAGCTGAATTTAGAGACAGGGTCTTTAAAGGGTAAAGTTAAATGAGGTCATTAGAGGGGCCCCAGTTCAAGATGACTAGTATCCTTATAAGATACTAGGACACACACACACACACACACACACACACACAGAAGACCATGTGAAGACAGAGAAGAAAGCTATATATAAGCTGAGTGAGGTCCTCAGAAGAAACCAACCCTGCTGATACCCTGATCTTGAATTTCTAGCCTCCAGAACTGAGAAAATAAATTTCTGTTGTTTAAGCTACTCAGTCTGTGGTACTTTGTTATGGCAGCCCCAGAAAACTGATACAGATTTTCTTATGAAACAAATGTGGTCCACTTTACAAATTACCAAATTCAAATGCCCTGAGGCATCTGAATATAAACGGTGCTTTAAATTCATTCATTCATTCAACACTGGAGCACCTACTATGCCCTGAACACTGCATGTTTATTAAAACCCTTCATCATATAAGCCCATTTTATTTTCTTGTAACAACCCACTTCTAATTTTGTCCATTTTCTGCTGGACAGCTTAGTGTGCCCCTTGGTTGTCTGCCACTGCTTCTCCTGATTAATGGGAAATGATCCTTGTTATGGATCTGAAACGAACAGCATCAGAGGATGCAGTTCTCAACTCTGGCTAAACACTAGAATCACCTGGGAAGTTATAAAAATATCTACACCCAGACCTACCTCTTACCCCGTTCTGATTTAGTTGGTCTCTGTGTGGAGCTCTGGCAGTGTTTCTGTAAGCTTCCCAGACAATTCTAGTGTGCAACAAAAGTTGAGCACCATTACTCAAGTTTAAAAGGGTCTTCAAGGTCACCCCCCTTTCAATTCAAAGTACAGTTCACAAATCACCAGCACTGTCATCATCTGGAAGCTCCTTAGAAATGCAGAATCTCAGGTTCCATCCCAAACTACTCTATCGGAATATATATTTTAACAGGACTCCCCACACAATTCAGATGCACCCTAAAATTTAAGAAGCACTGTATTCCTACTAGAATCTAGATGATTCACAGAATCTAGATTATTCTAATGGGAGTTCACTGCTTCTGAATCAACTAGAACGCATGTTAAAAACTAAGCTACCTGGCTTCCTCTCAGAATCATAGAATCTCAATCTTTGGGAAAAAGGCCTAGAAATCAAAATTTTATGTGTTTTTGTGTAGCTAGCCACACAAGGGTCTGCGGCTTGGGAATCACTTACCTAGGGCAATGTATATACCCTTTCAACTGCCCAGCCTCTGTTTAACAACCTTCCAATTCTTTTTTGAAAATCAGAAATATAACAGAGATACAGGTTTTTATTTTTCCACCACGCATGCAAACTTACAACTATTTATACTGTTTAGGAACACAGAAATAATTGCATTATTAACAGGGTGTCAAATTACCAAGTACAACAACCAGTTACTAATTATTTTTGGGGAGGTTATTTTCACAGAACACAGCAACAATTTCCAAATTATTCTTCCAAAACCAGAGTTATGAGACCAGTACAAGCTGGTAACAATGCTAACGGTCACACAAGTTTCCATGTTACACAGAAAAAAAAGATTGACATTCTGCTGAAGGGTCTCAAGTACCTTATCATATCAGAATTTTTGAAAGAGTTTTACAACAGAACAGTCTCTCTCTCCTGTTTTGTGGATGCAAGGGAAAAGAAGCATCCCTCTCATTTCTTTTTGAGACTTCTTGTTAATTCTTAAAACACATTTCTAAGACCCATCTCTGGAACTTCGTTAGTTAACATTAAAAGCAAAAAGCAGACCTGATGTGATTATGATAGTGCACCCCATCACTATCACCATCAAAAGAGACTACCAATCTCCCAAAGTAGTCACGGTTGCATTGGCTTAGTGTCTTGGATTTTCAATAAACAATACAGATGAAAAGAGGCAGATACAGATGAAACCAGGTTGACCATAACTGATAAATGATGCAGCTAGGTGATGGACACATGGGGTCCAAGGACCATCCTCTCCACTTCTATGCATGTCTGAAAATGTCCATAACAAAGAGCAAAAAAAAAAAAAAAAAAAAATTAACAAAAAAAAGCAGACTTACACAGCTCTGTCTTCCCATTAGACTAAAATGGGGAAAGTGGTAAAGACTTTAAAGGTAAAATATACAGCATATAGCACTCTTCTGCATGTACAAAGCCACACCTAGAACAAAAAAGAAAGTAACCAAAGTAACATCATTCTGTTCCTGGTTTGTCTCTGTGGCTTATAAAATCTACTGATGATAAGATTGGACAAAACCTTGGAAACACCCTCAACTAGGCATCCTATTTGTCCATAACCTCTTCAACTCTCCTTTTCCAAGCTAAGGAGGTCCCTCCCATACTCTATCACTGAGAGACAGGCATGCTCCCCCTGCGGCTTTTCAAGCCATTTCTGTCTGATTTGCCAGGCCCACTCCGTACCAGTATCATGCCTACTCGACGGTTTTGCTCCAAATCCCCAGCCTAGCACACCCTTGCTACAACTTTAAGTCAAGGTCTCTCTTGAGGAACTTAGAATGAGATTTCCCTAACAAAAGAGAAGGTAGGGAAGAACGGGCGTAGATACAGTCCTTCTTCCCCACCCTCAGGGATAAGAGAGGGAAAGGCCCAGCTCCGCTTTTACACCCACTGGAAATAACCTGGAGATCCAAAACAGATTCTGCCCATCCCCATCCCCATCCCCCAGGAGAAGCTTGAGATACTCCATATTGGAGACTAAAACCCACTCCTGGGGCTATTTGAGGTAGAAGCAAAGAGAGCAAAGGACTGCTGAAAGTGGGAAAGCTGGGGGTTGAGGTCCAGATGGCCAGAGGCTACCACAAAGGAGGAAACAGCAGGAGGCACTTGAGTCTTAGGGAGTATTAAAACAAAGTCAAAACAAGAGTAAACACTAGTCTATGATATGGCTGCCTTGGGGTTTATCACTCGAGCAGACGCTAGGCATGAAACGGTTTTTCAACTTCAGAACTGTAGAGCAAGCCCGGGAGACAGGTTCAGGGTCTGCCAGCAGATCCACCTGGCCTTCTGGTTTCCTCAACTCTCTTTCAATCTAGTATATGTGCGCAGTGCCAAGTTCTCAGCTATCTCCCTAGCTGTATGTAGAAAACTGTGGTTTTTCAGTTGTTTTCTCTGGGGTACTATTTAAACAAAATAAAAAGGAATCAGGAAAAAAGGAAGGGGAAGGTGCAAGGGGAGGAAAGGAGGCTACCAGGAAAGGGAGGCAGGAAAGAAGAATGAGGGAGGAAATGAGGGATGGAGGAAGGCAGGCAAGTGAAGAAAGAAGTGTGAGTGACCTGAAGTCAAGCAAGCAGAGGCCCACAAATCAGAAATACCTCTTCCCCAGAACCCCTACTATAGCACTCTGCTCATGTCTTAGAAGGGAATAAGGGAAGTTGACAGCGGTATCTGGATTCTATATAGGCCCAGTCCTCACCCTCACCTGCAGCCACAGCATAGTGACGGTGAACACATGTCCACACATACCAGCCCGCCCATCAGTCTGGCAGCCAGTAGGGTTCCTGGAAAGCTGGGGAGGGTAGGTGTGTGTCTCATGCACTGGTAGGGGGCCTCAGTCCACAGGCAGTTCTTGAGGTCCTTGTTGACCAGGAAGCCAACTGGGGCTGACAGCAACCCAGACAAAACTTAATGGCTTGATAGTGACACGGCATGGGAAGATCCTGATGAGATTAAAGTTCACCAGTAGAAGGGCCCAGAAGCAAGAAGAGACACATGATGGTACAGAACACATGGCATACCGCTTCTTGCCCTTAACTTCATGCATGCCCAGCAGTTAAGTGCCATTCTGCAGAACATCAAGCAGGATGGGTCTCACGGACCACAGGCCAAAGCCAGAAATAAAGTAGGTGACGTCTTAGCTGATGACCCCAGACCCACAGAACAGTAAGTTCTAGGTGATGACTAATACCATGTGCACTGGCTTCATTTTGCAGTGGCAATGGAAACGCTTGCATAGATGACATGCACGGCCAGCATGAACACGAAGCCCAGCAAGTCACCGGCCCTGAAGGAGCAGAGCTTGAGGATGCACTGGTCGTCCTGGAGGATGACTCATGAGTGTCCATGTTAAAGACAAGTAGGAAAGGCCAGAGCCAAGAACAAGGTCCAGGCAATGTAGATAAAAGGCAGCACACATCTAAAGTACGTGTGCTTAACATATGAACAGTCCGGGTGCGATCACATAACATGTGACACTAACGTAGAAAAGCAAGAGGCTATGGGAGGCAAAAGAACATGATCATAAACGCCATATTCTTGTAACTAAAGTCCAAAGGGTCTATAGTACACAGAGACCAACATGAAGAGAAGGCAGAGAGCCAAATATGTAGTCAACCAGGAGCAGCCCAGCAGGAGGCAGCAGGGAGACTTGTGCAGGATCAGTTGGACTGGCTCACCCCAGGCTGAGTAGTCTCCACTGGCTGCTTTCCTGGACCTTGCCTGCCTTCTTTTTCCTTTCCTTTCTCTACACGAGCCCCTTCACTCAAAAGGTAGAACTGCAGGGGATTGGGCCACAATTCTTCGTTGATTATCTCCACAATCTTGTCAGACTCAATGGAGCTGTGGTTTGAAAACCAACCAAAGAAGCTACGGTTGTTTTCTGGGTTTCCCTGGCTTAGGGACTGGAGATCATGCCCTGGGAGCCACTGGATTGGAGTAGAACGAGACACCACCTGGCCAGAAGGACCACAGCCATATTCCTTGATGAGCACCTTATTTTGGAAATATGGGTTGCGATCGAAGTAGAACTTGATTTTGTAGCCCAATCTGGCAAGGCCGAGCTCTTCCACTTCCAAGCTGTTTAAGTAGCTCAGTACCTCTTTCTCTTGGCTGTTCAGAAATGATGCTAGCTGGGGGTGGTTCTGAAATGCTTGCCCCCAGAAACCCGGGATATTTTGGATGAGGTGGTTCCTGCGCTCCAAGTGCTGCAGTCGCAACTGCCCAAACTTCCTGGAGAGCCGAAGGTAGGCCCTGTCCGCCTGGGCGTTCATGTTCTCCAGCTTCAGCTGCACGTTCTCCAGCGTATCCATGCTGCCTTCCGTCGCTGGGGGCCCCGACCCTGCATCCCTCTCATCCTTCTTTTCCTCCCCAGCTGAGACCGAGGTATTCTCCCCTGCCGACCCTTTCTTCTGCCTGCCACCAGCTATGACCTGAGGCCCCCTCCCCGCGGTGCTACAGGTTTCTGGGGCCTTCTTCCCAGCAGGGCCACGCCGGTTTCCAACGCGGGGGGCATTTTTCGGCCTTCCCACGGTTCCCGCTGTTCCCACGAAGACAGTGTCTCCGGTCAGGCGCTCCGAGAGAGATGCGGCCTTTCCCGGGCCGGGCCTGGCCGCGGCCTGCCCGCGGTCCCCCGCAGCTCGGGCCCGCAGCGCGAGGCCACAGTCCAGGGGGAGCCGGCAGGCGGCCTCATCCCCCAGCCGGAGGAGCTGCGCGGACGCAGCGGTTTCCAGGCCACCCCACCCCGCGCCAGCCTGCACCTGTGCCGCCTGGGTGTCTTCCCCGAGACTCTGGTACTGTGAAGGGTCCGGGTCGCGCGGGGCGTCGTCCGGAGCAGGGCGGACTCGGGCTTTGGCGCGGCCTTTGCCCCGGTTTTTCGCGCGGGAGGACTTTCGACCCCGACTTCGGCCGCTCATGGTGGCGGCAGAGGCGGCTTCAAAGCCACGCTGTGACCCTGCGGCTCCTAACGCCAGCTCACGGTCGGGACCGAGCGGGTCTCTCCACGGCAACCGCCGACGTCACGACCGTACAACTGTACCGTCGCGAGAGGACGGGATGCGCCCCGTGATTGGCGCCGCCGCTGCGGCTGCGCAGGAGACGACCCCCGCGGGCGCTCCCACCCCCATCTCGCGCGGACTCGCTTTCCGTCTTAGCGAGTTTCTCTGATGTGCGCCCGGGGGATGCTGCCCTTTCATCTCTTCCCCGCTGTCTCATCGTGCCCTCAGGGTCTCGCTGAACAAGGCAACGCTAAAAGCCATCACCACCTGTCCCCCATCACCTGTTTAATAAACTAAACATCTTCAGCTCCTCCAGTTATCTCTTGTGACATCTGTCATGAAGAAAGTGCTCGGGCCTGTGTGTCTCTTTGAACACCTTTGCTGAGGGATTTGCTCTGGTACCTTAACTCCAGAGAACGTAAAGGTGGATGCTCTAATGCCGGGCGTCAAAGCGATTTGTTAGGTAGTGGGATGGTAGTAGAAATTACAAAAATAATAGCAACTAGTATTTTGTATCATTTGTGCCAGGCACTTTACTAGGTGCTTTAAATGCATTATCTCAATTTACAAAGGAGGTGTTGGTATCATTCCCATTTTCCAGATAAGAAAACTGCAGCTCAGAGACACCCAGGCGCATTCCCCAGGTTACACAGTAAGGGATGGAAGCACAATTCAAACTCAAGCCCATGGGACTCCGTATCCTATGCTTTATATTAGGAAATGGCAAGTCCTTCCAGATTTGTTCCACTGTCAGTTACTGGGCTGGCTCTTAAGAAGTCAGCCTTGCTCCTTAACAGACAGGCTTCCATGGACCACCTGACCACCTCTTCTGCCTGGGAACATCACCCAAGTCCCCCAGCTGCCTCAGTTTACAGAACTGAGGTATAGGTACCTATCACTAGGTATAGGATCAGGAGTGAAGACCTGTATTAGAGCTCCTGTCATTGGAGTAAGACAAGAATGTGGTCAGAGGTGAAATTATTATTCAGGGAGCAGATCGAGGTTCAGAAGCAGAGCCTCCACGTGGCACTGCAGAAGCCCTAGGAACTTCTTACACTGTGCATGGAAACAGCCAGACAACCTCCCTCATAGTCCCGGAGGCAGCTCTGGACCACGTTCTTACTAGTGAGGTAATAGGAGCATGAATAGTGAGGGGACGCATGGCTAATGTAAAAATATAAAGAAAAACCTTTTGAGGTGGTCTTTTCAGGCTCAAAGGGAACAAAAAGGCCCTGTAACCAGCTGGTGGAGAGATAAGCCAAAAACCCCCTGGGACCTCATTACTCAAAGTGTGGTTGTGGACCAGCAGCCTGATATAACCTGAAAGCTTGTTAAAGATGCAGAATCTCAGGTCTTTTCCCGGACCTACTAAGTCAGAATTTGAATTTAACAAGATCCTGGGTTATTTGTATATACCCCTAAGTTTAAGGAGACAATTTAAAGAGGAATTATTTTTATACAGATGGCCCTATTTTAATCCAGCCTAATACAAGTGATCTCTCATTTTCTCAAAAGCTCTAGAATAGCCTGCAAGGCGCTGTATGATCTGGCAAGTCCCCTACCTGCCACTACATGAGTTACCTCTCTGACCTCATCTTCTCTCTCCTCTCTCCCACCTCTAGCTACAGCGGTCTTGCTGTTCTTAAACTCACTAGGTAAACTCCGGCATCAGAGCCTTCGCACGGGCTCTTCCTTCTGCCTTAAATGCTCTTTCCTAATGTGGTCGGTGGCCTTGGCCTGCTGCCTTCACACTTTGTTTAAATGTCACCTTCTCAATGACCATCCTATTTAGAATTGCCACCCTCCCCATCCCTTTTACCCTTCTCTACTTTTTCTTTATTCCAACACACCATACCAATTATTTATTATGCTTCTTAACTCTCTCTTCTCTCTAGAATGTCAGCTCCATAAGGGAAGAGATTTTTGTTTTGTTCACTGATGTATCCTCGGTGCCTGCAACAGTATCTGACATATCAAGAGCACTTAATAAATACCTGTTGAAAGAAAGAACCAATCAGCAGAGTTTTCAAAAATGGATTTGTCAATGATTGTCTGAAGTTCAGAATAGCTCCTGTTTTCCCACAGAAGCAATGCTATGGATGCTGTATTCTCAGATGAACTCATGGAAACCTACTAAACTCATAATTTAGCCAAAAAATAATATTTTGTTACAGAGCACCATTCGGGGACAGTCTGTAAGTAAAAATTTAGAGTGACAAATTTAAAAATAAAGTTGGGAGAATTAATATTTGACTTAAAAGGCATTAATTAGTTTAAGGATTATCATAAATTCTTATTGAAAGCCCTTTCATAATAATGTCTTCCCAAGGCCTTCTGTGATCACCCCAGACCACAATAAGCAGCCTTGTCCTTGATCTCACAGAGCACTTGTTAACTGTAGTATTCATTTGGCAGTGGGGCACACCCTGTTTTGTACCAGTTATTTTACAAAATTACTTTTAAAGCTGGATAATCACAGCCTGAAACTCTCCATAAATCTCAGAAAAAATTTTAAAAAATCAGCTGATGCATTTGCCAACCCTCTGTAGACTTGACATTGATGGGTTGGCCCACTTCTTAGAACACTCACAGATCAACCCATCTCTGTTGTCAAGAGTCTTAATCCAGCGTCAGCATCTGCGTCATGTGGCAGTCACCAATGGCTAAACCACTGCAGGATTAACACAGGGCTGGGCCATTGCAATGTGTTTATTATACAATCTGCCTTGAACCTTTTTTCATCATGTCAAAGAGATAAGCATCAGATGAAGGGAAATAAATGTGAGACCGACACTTTTTATAAAAATGCCCCTCTGCTGTAAGTCACCAGTTCCCCATGGCTTTTGTATTTGAAAGTTTCGTCTGTGCTGCTGAACTGGACTGTGTGTTTTCTTCTTGGATATTAATATTTAACTTTATGTGGAACTGTAGTTTGTGTTCCTAATTGGATAGTAAACTATGTAAGTGTGGAGACCGTGTCTCTTTTTACTTTTATCTCTCAGAGCACCTAGCATGGGGCCTTGCACATACCAGTAATTATAATGAAAGTTTACATTTATTTCATACTTTATATAGTGCTATGCCTTAACTCATTTAATCTCTGCAATCACCCCATGGGGCAGGTGCAATTATTGTTCTCATCTTGGAGAGGAAGTTACTGCCACACAAAATGGTTCAATAACTTGCCCAAGGTCACACAGCTAATAAATGTTTTTTGCCAAAGCAATCTGACTTCAGCACCATGCTCTTAATTAATAATACATGACGTAAAATTATGGCTTAAGAGATTAAAACTCTCTCTCTAGTGGGTAAAAATACCTTTTAATGTTTAAAAATTATGTATATTAAATATATATACACACACATATGTAGATATACATATACACATAATACATACATCAATTAATTATGAGTCATTTATTTATGGTGTATACAATATACCTGGCATAGCAATACTCAACATAAATTTAGTTTCAACAGCCCATGATGAGAACGAAGCATCTCCATTTGCACTGCATTTATCATAAGCATCCTGTTAATATTATGAAAGAAATGCAAGTTTACTGTCATGAACTCAGAGATCCAGGAGTGTTGTGAACTTCTTCCAGTATCTGCAGGCTTAAGTTCATGGTAATATAAGCATTTAATTGATTATTTCTAGTGTAATATTTCTTTATTAGCAAATATTTATTAGAAATTCGTGAAATATTTTTCAAACATTTATGTGTATTATGTCTATATGTATGTATATGCATATGTGTTTGTGTGTATGTAATTCAAAGTATTAGAACAAAGAGTCTTCACTTTTGTTCTCTGCATATTGTGCTTTCTCCATTCCTTTTGATATCTGTTTTCTTTGAATCATAGAAATTTACAAGCTGGGAAAAAGACATTCGTCATCCAGCCTATTCCCCAGCGAAGGGAAAACCATTCCCCATCATTTCTCTTGTAGAGCTTTAGGATCCAGACTTGACATTTTTAGCCACAGGACTTTTCTATTCTTCCCCAAGGAGATAGTTTAAGTCTATTAGATAGCAGTGAGTATTGCTTACTGTGTGGGATTTTGCCAACCAACCCTCCCAGGTCACTAAAGGGCATGGAAAAGAAGGCAGTGTCCTAAGAAATATTTTCATAGTCAAGGAGGGAGGGAGAGAAAAATCTGCCTCTTATGATAAATTTCAAGACAATTTGAGCTTAACGTCTTGAGAAATTTGCCTAGCTTCTTCCCAGTTCCTCGCCAAAGAGCAAAATTTTATGGTAGACCACCTAAGTTATTTCAGTTCATATCCTGTATGTAGCTATAAAATATTTTAAAATATTTCCTGATGTATTCTTTCTTCTTAGCATTTCGTTTTTATCCTGCAACATCTTAACCATTAAAAAAGATCTTAGGCTAAGGCTTTTGTTCTAGAAAAGGGAAAAAAGACAAAGAACCCAGCAAGCAGAATTTCAGCAAGTCAGATTCTTCACTTTGAATTTCAAAATTGGCTCTTGAGAGGGTAAGACACAATAGCATGGAAAGAGAAAAATATATATTTGATATATATTTGAAGAGCTAAATGTGCGCATGCACACACACACACACTGCCTCTACTGTCACTGTGTGTGAGTGTGTGTGTGTGTGTGTGTGTATTTAGCTCTCCAAAGATAAGTAAGTCCTGGAGCACTAACAGCATAGAGTTTATAACATTAATCATAGAAGAGGAAAAACGTGATGATATACAAGCCATTTCTCTGCTACACAAAGAGGAGATAAGAACCTTTTCTGGTCTGGAGTCAAGGAACTTGGAAAAGATTCAGAGAGTGAATAGTTGGTGTCGAGTCTTGAGAAATGTTCTCACAGTGACCACAGTGACCGCCACATGGGTCAATACCCTTGGAGCATCGGTAAAGACCACCTTCTCTGGGCAAGACAGAGGTATGAGAATAGGGAGAATTAGTTCCCAGCTTGACAATTGAAACTCAGACAAGAAAGGGCTTTTCTCAGAGGGCTCCACACCATCAAAGGGAAGCCAAGGCAGTATAAAAGTATGTACAGGGTAACAAAGTTCTGAAATGGCCTCTCTCATCCTCTATGCACCCCACTCCCAATCTTTTGCAGTCCCAGAATGAAGTGGAAGGGCAGCCATATGTTCCTCAGGCTTTCTAAGAGAGGTCCAGAGGTTAGCTAAGAGCAGATGGAGTTCAACTGGGTCTTGCAAGGTAGGTACAGAAGTTGCAGAGTAAAAGTCTTGGTCATCAGATACCATGGTGATGTGCCACATCAACAGACACAATAAAAGTAGAGGCAGATCCCAAAGATTAGGCAAGACCAGCTAAGCTTCAGCAGAGGCCAGCAAAGACAGAAGATGAGATGTACACCAGAAACCTTTTCACCAGTTATGAGATGGATAACCCTTGGCCCCTAAGAAGATGGAGAAAAGAAATGGGGAACACCCTAAATGAGTATATATTTGCCTCAAAGAAACTAGAATTTCAAGTAGTAAGTTACCAAGTTACCTGAATTGCCATGGTTAAATTCATCTGGATGTTATAAATTGTGATAACTATAAAAAATTATATTCACTACAATAGTATTTTCTGGACCAGACCCAGTATCTGACGGATGTAGCCATATAACACTAAAGCTGAAGAAACTCAAGAAATAAGTGACTTTAAAACTCCCTAGAAAATAAGTCATATTAATAATTTTAGAAAATAGTAAAATGTATTAAAAGAAGACTTCATAAAATATGATTGCAAAAAATCAAGAAATCCATGATACTCAAAATATGAGCATTTTTTACTACAGTTAAGAGTAACTTCAAAAGCAAAACTGAGTGCTCTCCAAGAAAGTCTTTCATTCATTGCTTATGAGTTAAATTTAGAACCATGAGTACACTCCATTTATTGCAGTTACTACTTTTAGTACATAATTTAGTAATTTATCATACACTTAAATTCTTCTCCAATTGGGTTACATATGCAAACTTTTTACCTCCAACCAGACCAGAAGCTTCAGGTTGCAAAAACTGAACTTGCTTTATAGGTAAGCTGCACAGTGCCTTCTTCCTGAATTACTCCAAAGCCATTCCTGCACCAAACAAACCTCATCAATTTCCAAACCAAAAACAAGTTGTTCTCAGTCAACACCACCACGTGTTTTCTAGTGCAGAAAACAGCAGGGATGCAAGGTCTTTCTCTTCCCTACCATCTCTTTTTATGCCACTCAATAATGCTGATACCATATTTGTTTATATCTTTACTGTTATACACACATACAGATACACTCTTACCCCTCTTTTTTTCTCCAAATACAACATATCAATTACTAGTGTAGAAATATACTAAAGAAAAAAGTGAAGTTGCAAGTTTTTCACTTGGAAGATTAATTGAGGGGTAAAGATCCCGACAGGACCTGAATATGCCAGATGTCGTTGAGAAACAGCAAGATGGAAAACACAAACTGGAATCATATCCACCTCATGTACTCTAAGGTCCTGGATGGTTTTGAGAGTGATGAAGGCAAACTGCTTCAGAGAATGGCCAGGACCTGCATGGAGTTACGGTCCTGGGGTAAGGTCGGGGAGTTAGATAACCTGCGACATCCCAGACACCAGCCAAGCAGCTTTCGTGGCGAGAGAAACCAATTAGAAGACCCTCCCCCGACTTTATCAAACAAGTCATCGTTTCCATGGAGCTAGGAGTTTGTACCTAGGACATAAGAGAAATGAACAAAGATAAAATAAATTTGAATTTAAAATGAATGGGCAAGCATTGTGTTCAATCATATGTGTAATCAATTAGTGTCCATACATATGGGGTTTCATGGTTCCAATTTATTTTACCTGGGCTAATTTAATTGAAGATACCCCTTGGCTTCTGGAATGCCCACTTTAGTTATTTATTCTGTATTTGTATAACACTTGGTAGCAATAAGACATTTTTAAAAGCACTTAAAAATGAATATTCAAGAAGAAGGACAAAGGAAAATTAAGGGCTGGGAAATCCAGAAAAGAACAAAACAAAGTAAAGTGCCAAATGCATTCAATTCTATTGTGTTTGATATACTTGCTAAAAGCAGGCCACAGATTGGACTCTGACCTTTTATCCAGCAGTGCAAAGACAGAAATCAGATGTGGTATAACATTTATAATGTTTGTAATATTAAGAAAGAAAGGAAAAGACAGATTCTCAGGGAAAACACATTTATTTACAATGCTTAACCCAGAGAGGAATGTCAAGATTGAAAGTCCCAGTAGAATCCTGACACTGCATCCAGCACTGTGGGCCCGTCCTGTGGCACTTGCCTTAGGCTGGTGAGCAGGACCGAGAGCCACTTCATAAAAGCAGTTCCATGGTGGTTTAGGTCCAAAACTAAAATGACTCAATCCAAGGAAACAGTTTGTATAATTTAGAGGAGACAGTGGACATATATCTCAAAGTCAGCCTCTGCAAACACTGCCTTCTTCGATTGACATTATTCTCCCTGACAAGTGCCTGGAGCCTGGGTATTGTCTGTGGTAGACAACATCACATGAGGAATGAACTGTGCTGAATTTCATTCTGTTTCCTGCACCAAATGGGTACAGAGTTCTCCTGAGAGCCATGCCGTCCGTTGCTTTTACAAATGTTTTCCCATTTCAAGTCCTCCCCATCTCACATTCAGACTAAGCTAGGTCTCAGTGGAGTAGAACGTTTTTCCTCTCAGAGTGACTCTGCCCCTTGGTTTCTCCATAATGTCAGAGGTGGTTGTTCAGGTCAGGGTTCAGGTACAGGGTCATGCAGGTGGTGGAATAAATCAAGTGGCCCCCAGTGCAGTCCTTGGGAAGTCACGGGGGGTGGGAGGGAGTGCGGGTTATGCCTCATCTCAGGCTGACAGTTGCCACTCAACTCCAACTGATTGTTGCCATGAAGAACTCTGCATTTTTATGTGAAATTTCTTACTTTTTAAAATCCCATGAGAGCCAAATGAAACAATTCTGCTTGTGGGCTCCATGGTGCAACGTCTGTTCCATTCTCACATTCTTTAAAAACTAAGTTTTTCAGTGAAAACATGAACAAATGCCTGGAAATTATTTGAATTCCCCTAAAGAACAGAGATTTTTGTTGCTGTCACTCCAGAGAAGCTTTTGAAAATAAATAGCGGTAATATGATTCAAGGTAGGACTCCGCCTTGTGTTGTTAAAGCAAGGAAGGAATTGATGGCAACTGGAAGACAGCTTTTACAAGTAAGGGATATTTTTGTCAAGCAAGATTTTTATTCGTTTTCATTTTAAACATCAAAGATGATGATTGTGTGGGGTTTTTTATTTTTATTTTTTCCTTTTTTTTTTTTTTTTTTTTTTGAGATGAAGTTTTGCTCTGTTGCCCAGGCTGGAGTGTAGTGGCATGATGTCAGTTCACTGCAACCTCTGCCTCCCAGGCTCAAGCGATTCTCCTGCCTCAGCCTCCCAAGTAGCTGGGATTACAGGTGCCCCCCCCCACCCACGCCCTGCTAATTTTGTGTGTGTGTGTTTTCAGTAGACATAGAGTTTCACTATGTTGGCCAGGCTGGTCTTGAACTCCTGACCTCAAATGATCCACCTGCCTTGGCCTCTCAGAGTGCTGGGATTACAGGCGTGAGCCACCATGTCTGGCCTTATTTTTTACTTTTATAGAGACAGAGTCTTGCTTTGTTGCCCAGGCTGGTCTCTAACTCCCAGGTTCAAGCAATCCTCCTGCCTCATCCTCCCAAACTGCGGAGATTGCAGAAATGAGCCCATGCTTACCCACGATTATGCTACCTCTGTTTTCTTTTTCTTGCTTGCCTTTTTTTTTTTTTTTTTTTTTTTTGAGATGGAGTCTTGCTGTCGCCCAGGCTGGAGTGTGATGGCGCGATCTTGGCTCACTGCGACCTCCGCTTCCCAAGTTCAAGCGATCTTTGTGTCTCAGCCTCCTGAGTAACTGGGATTACATGCGCCCACCAACATGCCCAGCTAATTTTTTGTATTTTTTTGTAGAGAGAGGGTTTCACCATGTTGGCCAGGCTGGTCTTAAACATCTGACCTCAGGTAATCCGCCTGCTTTGGCCTCCCAAAGTGCTGGGATTACAGGCATGAGCCACCATACCCGGCCTGTTTTCTTAAATATGTAGTTTATACTCCCCAAACATGTTCTTCTCCGTACAATACAAAGGCTTTTCAAGACCAACTCAGACACATTCATGCTGCTTGCGGCCCTCAGCAGTGGGATCTGCAGATCTTTACTGAGCAACTAACACACTCCTGACAGGAACGGCAGACTGAGTGACTAACTCTGCCTCTTTGGATGATTTTTTCCCCCATCTTAATCAATACCTACATAACTGATCAGGTGAACCAGATGGCCCTTCCGCTTCACAGATTAAGACAATTAGGACACCAGACAGGTGTTCAAGCTGACATTTTTCATAACTAAGACAAGAAAAACCTAACACGTTATCTTCCTCGGAAAAAGGCAAGCTCCAGCTGGTCTTGGACATGAATCAGTACTAATTCATACGCTATCTAGCTAAAAATGGGTACAACCATATTTAGACAAAATACGATATAAAAGGAAATTATGTGTCAGTAAGTTTGTAAGAGCTCCCACCACAGAATCTGGATAGAAATATCATAGTAAAAACCTAATAGAATACTGAGAACACTGTGTGTACCAACATTTTGCAGACACTCTAAGAGAAAGAGGCTGATTGTGGAAAGCAACTAGACTCCCTTCTCTAGGACCAAATCTCAGAGAGACGAAGAGCTCTGAGACCAGGAGAGCCGCACAGCTATGAGCTCTGAAATGACTGGGGGGAACGAAAAGACCTAGAAACACAAGGCAAGGTATAAGGAAAGATTAAAGATCTATTTCTGGAACCTAGACTTACAGAGGGTACTCCTCCCATGCCACATGCTATTTCAATAGGAAAGAATATGCAAAACAAGTCGCAGTTTGAACAGGGAATGGTCATTTTATTCAGAACCAAAGAATATTTACTGTTCTGTAGCTAAACACAGGACTTGTATTTCAAGAGGCCAGGGGATTTATGCTTCCCTCTGTGACATGTTCTCTTAACTCCAAGCCCCGGTGTTCCATTGCAAGAGTAGTAGAGGGACTCGGCTGTAGTGGAGGGACCCCACTGTAGCAGGGATCATCCTAGACATGACACTGAACAACAAGCAGGCTGCTGCAGAAGATTTATAAACATGAGCGCGACTCCGAAATACCTGGGCACCCTACCCACCACACAGAGGAGACCTGAAAAATAACAGAAGTGCCTCTGGGAAGGAGATAACAAACATTCCTCCTGTCTCTTGCCTTCCATCACTCATACCAATTAAAAAGTAAAACAAACATAGCCAATGACAACAATCAATTCTCCCAGTTTATAATCAAAAGAGATTTCAGCAACCAAGAATGTTGCAAAAAAAAAAATTATTACCATAGGCCTTGCATATTTCTATAGTAAATAAATTCATTCATCATCAAGAGAGTTTATATAATATTCTCTTGATGATGAAAGGATTCACTTATGAGAAGAGAATTCTGGAAAAAGTCATGTTAAGAATCCTGCAGGTGGAGAATAGCTAATGGATTCAGGGCTCAATACCTAGGTAATATGTTGATCTGTGTAGCAAACCACTATGGCACACAAAGATTACCTATGTAACAAACCTGCACATCTGGCACGTGTACCCCTGAACTTAAAATAAAAGATGGAAATTTTAAAAAATTAAAACTTTAAAAAAAAAAATCCTGCAAGCATAATTCAGTCTGGCCTTCTGGCCTTGATTTTACTATTCAATAGTAACTGGAAAATATCATGCATGACAAACCACCCCCAAAATTACACACAATTAACAAAGTAAAATGTCATTTTAAAATTAAGATAGAAAATTTGTTGATTTTTTGAGATGATATTTGCTGAATGGGATAGGTGGGACCATGTGGGATGGAGGAGGGAGTTGGCAGGAAAGAGTGGCCACAGGCAGGGTGCTAATTTATGAGTCAGTATGCATGAGGATCTAAAGAAATCTAATCCAGGTTTTTATAATTTTTGAACTCAGAAAAATGCAGCTACCTGCTGACAAGAAGCAGCAATGCTGAAATAAGAGAAAAGGGAATTGGGGCCTGAATTTGTTTCCTATTGCTGGTTTAACAAATCACTACAAATGTTGTGGCTTACAACAACATAAACTTATTATTTTACAGTTCTGGAGGTAAGAAGTCCAAAATGGTCACACTGGACTAAAATCAAGTTGTCGGCAGCTCTATTCCTGATGGAAGCTCTAGAGGAGAATCCGTTCCCTTGGCTCCTCTCTCTTCTAGAGGCTGTCTGCCTTCTTTAGCTCTTCCAGCCAGCAGTTACTTCGCTCCTACTTCTGCTTCCATCATCACAATTCCTTCTCTCACTCAGACCCTCCTGCCTCCCATTTTCACTAATAAGGACCCTCATAATAACACTGGGCCCACTCTTGTAACCCAGTATCATCTCCCCATCACAAGAAACTTAACTCACATCTGGAAAGTTCCTTTCTCTATATAAGGTAACACATTGACAGGTTTCTGGGGATTCGGATTTGGGGATGTTTGGAGGTCATTATTCTGCCTAATACAAGGCCATAAACTATTGAGTTTCATTTCTAACAGAGAAGTGTCAGAAGAAAATGAATGATCAATTGTCATGTTTTATAATTGTTCATCTCCCTCTCATACACCCCCAAACCTTTTTATTCCTGTGCCCTATATCTATTTTATATTAGAAATGGCTAGAATTTGTTGGGTGTTTGTAAGTGTCAGCTACTGTGCTAGGCAACTTACTTGTATTTTCATATTTGATTGTCTCAACAATCCAATGAGGTGAGTGCCATCCCCATCCCCGTGTTGTGAATGGGAAAACTGAGGCTTACAGAAAGTAAGTCATTTGTCTGAGGTTTCACAGCTGAAATTCAAACCTAGGTCTGTTTGAATTGAGCTAGGGCTCCTAAACAATAAGAAAAAAAAAAAACAGAATATATTGAGGCTTACAATAAACAAAGGTCTCTTCTTGCTCGTGCTCCATATTGGACACTACGTGTTCATCTGGGGCCTGCTGCAGCCTGCACATCATGATCACTCTGAGACCCTGGCTGAAGAGGCAGCCCCTGCCTGGGAGATTGCCCTTCTCAGATGTTGCTCTTCGTTAGCAGTGGGGAAAGACAGGGATGGGGTGGAACTTCTTGGAGGCTTTTAGGGTGTTAATTTGGAAGTGATGTGCCCCATTTCTGTTCACATCTCATTGGCCAAAACAAACTCAGTGACCAAGCCTGATATCCATGTAGCTGAGATGAATCATTCTGTCACCATGCAGGGCAGCAAATATTTGGAAATGATAATACATCTGCTATGACTCTTAGCTCTGTGCTCACTGAGATGAGAGGAAAAACAATAAACTATTATTATCACAGAGAGTCAAGACGACTTTGGACTTTCCTTAGTGGCACAGCACTCACCTCCAGGCCAGATGGACTCCTGGGTCTATGTAGAAGAGGCCACCTGTATAAAGGGAGATTCTGAGAACCTGAAATTTTCCTTCATCCAGATACCCAAAGTGTCTGACACTCCTCCAGTAGAGATAAAGTTGTGCTGCCTGAGGATAGCTATGTGCTACTAGCAGTTATGACGTGTTCTTCAAGGAGGCTTTCTCCCAGCTGGTAGGACTCTTGTTATGGAGCTCCCTCAAAGCAGCAGATGAGAAAGAGTAAGGGCATTCTAAGGTCCTCTTTAGTCTGAAGGCTTTGTAGAATCTAATCCAGATGAAGAACACTCTTCTCTGAGGACAGTTCTTAGGACTCAAAGATTGGGAATGATGGTTACATCTTGTCCAGTGTTTCTGAAACTGTGCTTCAAAGAGCCCTTGGTGTGCTATAAAGGTGTCTCAGAAATAGCAAGAGAGATACACATAACCACTACACGCCCTTATGCCCTGGGGACTTGACATACACAGAAGCTAGGGCTAGGATAAGAAATGGGGCTTTCAGTCCATCAGCAAGCAAATGGATAAAGAAAATGTGGTATATGTACACAATGAAATATTATTCAGTCTTGGAAAAAGAGACCCTGCCATTTGCCACAACATAGATGGACTTGGAGGATATTATGCTTGCTAAGTGAAATTAGTCAGACATAGAAAAATAAATATTGCATGATTTTACATATTGTGGAATCTATTTTTTTAAAAGCTCTCACAGAGAAAATGAAACAGTAGTTATCACAGGTGGGAGTGGGGAGAGGAAATGGGGTAACGTAGGTCAACGGATACAATATGGTAAACATGTAGGATGAACAAGTATACAGATCTGATGTACAACATGAGGACTGAAATTAATAAAATTGTATTGTATTAGGGATTTTTGTTAAACGAGTAGATTTTAGCTGCTCTTATTGCCAAAAAAGTAACATGTGAGAGGATAGACATTAATCTGCTTCACTATTGTAACCATTTTACTATCTACACGTATCTCGTATCATCATGTTGCAAACCTCAAATATATACAATAAAATTTATTTTTTAGAAAACAAGAAATGGAGCTTTCAGGACTGAGATTTAAAGTAGATTAACAGAGAGAAGTATTCTTTTTGTTATAAAAATACAAGACTGTCTGCTAAGAGTGGCTCCATCTTGGGGTCTAGAAGATCTGTCTGTCAAGTAGATACCTGTAGTTGTAATGGCTCTGCATGGCCCACCCACAGAGGATGGAGCTGAATGACCATCTGGCAGTGTATTAGTCTGTCCTCCCACTGCTAATAAAGACACAACCCGGACTGGGTAATTTATAAAGAAAAAGCAGTTTAATGCACTCACAGTTCCATGTGGCTGGGGAGGTCTCACAATCATGGCAGAAAGTGAAGGAGGAACAAAGGCTTATCTTACATGGCGGCAGGCAAGAGACCATGTGCAGGGGAACTACCCTTTATAAAAACATCAGATCTCGTGAGACTTATTCGCTATCATGAGAACAGCGTGGGGAAAAAACCACCCCCATAATACAATTACCTCCCACCGGGTCCCTCCCATGGCACATGAGGATTATGGGAGCTACAATTCAAGATGAGATTTGGGTGGGGACACAGCCAAACCCTATCAGGCAGGAAGCAAAGAAGAAGAGGGTGATCATAAAGGGCGGGGGATGGTGGGGACGGGGAGGCAGCGTGGTGAAGGAAGCTCAAGGGCTGGTTCCAGGGGAGAAAAGAGGAAGAGAGAGGGTCAAAAGGGGAGATTTGTTCTCTGTGACTCCGAGAAGGGCTATGTGGGTGAGCTCCGTGCAGAAGGTTGCATGGAGGAAACTCACACCTCTGATGCCCCTACCTCCTTTTGAATTCCTTGGGATGGACGTGTGAGCTGAAATGGCCACCAACAAGGCTAGTTAAAAACACTTACTATATTTTTACTTCTTTCTGTCACAAAAGCATTGAGTGCACAAACATAAAAGGCTTCCACTTAAGATCTTTTTGAATGTTTAAAAACAAAAGCGTGAAATGCCACAATTTAATCCAGTGTGCTTATCTCATGAAAAAGGAAATGGGAGCCCAGATTAAAAGACTAGTCTAAGGTCAGGAAAAAAATGGGTAGAAAGTTGAAGCCACAACCAAGACTTGGGGCTCCCAGTCCAGTGCTCCCTCACCTACAGTCATATATCCCTCAGCTCCTGGGTTCCCATTGCTGGTGCCCACAGCCTACTAAGTGAGGGGTGGCAACCCTTTGCTTTCCCTGGGTAACTTGTGCAGGCAAGATGAGTTATTTATTTGGATTCTGCAGCAGCACCACTCGGCTTTGAAAGCAACCAAACCCTCATCTCCCAGAGTTACTGGGCTCATCTGTACCCATAAGAGCCACAGCATAGGAGAATGTGACCTCCTGGCTTCACCTGGGTTCCCATTGTCTCATCACATCTGTTCTCTTGGCCTCCTCTTATGGACCTTTGAAAGGCCTCTCCTGCTTGCCAGTTTGGGGCAGCCTGTTAGCTGGCTACCAGTTGGATTTTTCACAAGTTTGCCACGTTGCAGTGACAGGACTGTGTTGAGGCCCAGATGCCTCAGCATAAATAAATAACACATCTGGGATGTGGACGGGGTCCAACTGCATATTATAGAAGAAGCTGGGGTGGAAACAGAGCCAAAGGATACACATCTGGAAACAGTTAAGTTAGGAGTAAGCAGGGAGTAGGATGTAGTAGAAAAAGAGAGAAGAAAGGTTGGGGGGAAGATCAAACTAGGAATTACTGTTGTCTGGAAGGATCTGAATTAAAATTGCTAAGAAACAGAACCATGGTTTATATAACAGCTGAATTAAGAGCATTCCTATAAAAATTATAGTTTATAATAATTGACCTCAATGCAGAGAGGCTGAGCAGGACCAAGCAGCTGGAATCCTGGACGTCTGATTGCTTTGGATGTAGCTAGAAGGGATGGTTCCCTCCTAGCTATTTGAATCTATAAATGGCTTCGCGGTGAGCAGGGTGAAGGAGTTCAGCCCTGCGTGGATGAGAACCCTAGGCCTCCCGGCCCAGGATCACCCAGCACTTGGGAGGCTTAATGAGTTCCCAGGTTCCTGGGCAGCCTCCGCTTAACATGCCTGTTGTGAATATACAGAGCATTAAAGAGGAGGCCTGGGAGGAGGGGAACGTGCAGTGACACCACTTCCTCCCAGCCAGAGACCCAAGCAGATGATTCACCTAGATGAATCAGGAATGGCTGCAGAGGGAACTGCTCACACCCATGCCCCCAGCCAGCAACTGAAAGCTACAGTGACATCACCACACAGAGGACAGAAGTCTAAGTAAAGAGGAAATTAGGACAAAAAGAAGAGAGAAAAAAAATATCCTTTTCTCTCCCTCTCAATGGAATTCAAGTGTATGGATTACCTTCTTAATGGATGGCCTGATTTAATCTCCTGGCATAAAAATATTCCAAATTAAGCCGTCATTAAGAGAAGCCAGAATCTGGGCTTTCCAAGCAAAACACAGAAGCACAGGGCATTTCTTCCAGCCCCCTTTCACTGAGTCTCCATTTCGTGACAGGTAATACAGGCTGGCTCGTAAGAGAGGCTCCAACTGACTTGGGACTGAACTTTGATGGTGGTAAAATGTAAGCTAGTCATTGTCTAAATAAAAGCAGATGACTCAACAAAATGGACCTACCACCATGGCAACTTTTACACTGAGATTCCAGGTTTTCTACTTGTGCAGGGAATCTAAAAGAATAAATGGCTTTCTTTGGGTCTTGGTTAGAAACAGTTTCCAATTGGTGATGATTGTACTTTAAAGAACCCTCAAAATGATCAAACCATAACACTAGTCTCAAATACTAATCCTTAGTTTGTAGGTTCTCAGCATTCTAGTGGAGGGGAGAAACCAGTCAATCTTCCCAATGTCATATGCCTTGTGACTCTGAAATCTTTTAATAAAACACAATTAGGGAATATGATTAGAACTTGGTATGATTCAGTTTTAGATCTGTGCATAATTTTAAAAGCTTTGTTCATTCAGGAAATATTTACTGAGTCTTCTAAGAGCCTGGCATTATGCTGGAAGCTGGTGGGTACACTGCTGAATGAGACAGAGCCCCTGCTCTCAAGGAGCTTGTAATCTGGCCACCAGAGTTTCTGCAACCATCGTAACGGTGAAAACACAGCTGTTAATTCTGTTCAAGTTAATTTTCTGGAGTACCAGTGAATTCGAGGGCAAAAGAAGGCTGCATAGATCTGCAAATATTCCATCCTCAAAATAAAAATAGAACTATATTTAGAAAATCTTAATTTTGTGGCATTTCAAGAGCACAGAAACTACATAAAGAGAGATAAGCCAAAATTATTTCTGTAGCCTGGTTATTAATTTGCAGCTTAAAATCTGCTGCAGGAGACTCCAAACCAAAGTGATATTTTGTGGAAGAATTGGGGAGGTTGAAAATAATGGTTGAATATAATGTCTCCTAAAAGTATCTCCATATTCAAAATCCACACAATTCAAGAGCAATTCTGACCAAGGTGAAATAGTTTAGGTGCTGTTTACCAGCTAAAATGGCATTGTCATGTGGCCAGAGCATAAACACCATTTATAATATATCCTGCCTGTCTGTTTTAATTTATATGACTTGGGGCTCAATTGTTTGGTGAGTTTGGGGGTAAGCTGGATTTTTCTGTTTGTTCCTCCAGATCCATCTCTACTCTGCCCTGTATTGCCAGGAAGTCCATCTATATGGACTGCATCAACAGGTTCTTTAGCCTTCTGGCTTCCAGGCACATTTCACCAATGGCTGGCACTTGCAAGAAATCAGGGAGATGGAGGAGAGAGGTCAGTCTGTCTAAGCCCAGGGTTCCCTCTCTGCCAAGTCACTGTGGGTCAGTTGCATCTTCTCCCAAAGTCCCCAGCTTCTGTCAGGTGGCCCTCTTCACAACCACTCTCCCAGGGGCTCATTAATGACTCATTTCCCTTGTCCTTTCAGAACCGAAGGGGGTACAAGTACTATTCCGTGTAGTTTCCCTACATCCTCTTCAGACCTTTATAAGCAGTCATTTTGTCCAATTAAAGTGTGCCATCTATTTCCTGCTGGAGCCATGACAGATACAGGGGATTTCACATTATTTTAAGTTTTGTACCTAAAAGAAAGCTTTATTATTATTTTCATATTACAGGATTTCAAATTTGCATAGTAAAATTTGCATGAAAAAGCATTAATTTCAACAGATCCCCATGCCCATCTCTATCAGTAACAGTAGAAAATTGTTTACAAGAACCTGCCTTAGATTTTCCTTTCTGGCTTAAACTATTCTCATTTATGACTTTGGGCTTCCTTTTTCCACTTTACTTAATTTAGCTTAAACAGTAGATGTAAGGTTGTCCAATAACGATTCCTTCCACCCTGGCTTCATTAATTCCTTGGCAAAAGGACAGAGTTTACAGTGGACACATTAAGGCAATCATCCCTCTGCGTTTCTAGTCATTGGAAATCCATTCTCAGGCAACAGCAAGCTCTGAAATATTTAGAACAAGCATGTGACATCTCTCCTTCCACTGCAGCACAGGGTTTAATTTTTGTTTTGCTTGATTTCATCATTGCAGCCCTTCTTGCTGGGTCACTGATTCAGTAGTAGATGGTTTGGCTTCCACTACAGCTCAGCGAAGCCAAGGCACATCGTTTGGCCATGGGGCAAATGGGTGTCTGTTACCAAAAGCTGTGGTACATCTGCAGATTTATGGGCACAGCCCATCATTTCAGCATTTCCCACCTCCATATGGAACTCCCCATCCATCCATTCATTCTTATTCATTGGTGCTATTTCCACTTCATCATTTGCAAGGAAATGCATTCTGGAAGCATGGTGGGAACAGGCAGGCAGTAACTCCCTGAGATTCACGTCCAGGGAACATAGGTTTAAATGAAAAGGCAGGAATGGACAGTGACCCACCTTTGGATGGGCAGATGATCAGCATACTGGCTGACAGCATTGACTTTAGAATCAAATCTGAATCTTCTGCCTTATATTAGCTGTGTAACATGGGCCAGTTGCTTAACCTTCTTCTCTATTAATACCTACCTCAATGGCTGTTGTGGAAAGTAAATGAAGTAATAGCATAAAGCTCTTAGCACAGTGGGTAACACAGTGGGCCCTCAATAAATGGTATCTAGTCTCTAACAGTGAGTATCTTGGTGGCTTCCCTCCCTCTTAATTCCTTCAGATTCAGCACACCTTCTACCTTCCATTGCATGGTTACAACACCTAGGAACAGACAGAATTTTCCTTTTTTGTTGTTTAGATTTGCTAATCACTTTTGGTTACATTTTCCTGTCTCAAACAGACCTCAGTTCTACAAACCCACTGTTATGAAAAAGGGCAGTGTCATAGGCACATAAGGTTTTCCCCTTTTAATCTCCTTTTAAAGTCATTGTTTTTGGGGTGAAGGGTTAGGCTGAGCCGTACTTCTCTGATGCCTTTCTGAATCATGATAGCCCAGAAAAACACCATTTAGCCCCTAAACGACCTAGCAGTTAACCCTTCCAATTTTCCTATCTGCTTACAACTCCTCTATTGGAATTGTTTTTGTTTTCTACTCCTTCCTCTCCTAAATCTATGAAATTCAAATTTAATTCCTCAGGTGAATAGATATCACTGAAGAATTTTAAGCAAAGAGCATTTAGACTTAGATCCTCCAAAGATCATTCTGGGGGTGTAAAAAGAATAGAGAGGGAGGGCTCATCTATCTCAGTGCTGATGGAACATTAACATGCATCTAATCACTGTAAAAATGCAAATCCTCATTTGCAGTAGGCTTGTGGGGGAGCCTGGAATTCTGCACTTCTAATCAATGCTGCTGGTCCATGGGGTGCACTTGCGTTCCAAGGAGCCAAACCATCGACTAATACAAGCTCTGATAGTCCATGTTCTGATTTGGGACAGTTGCCCATATCCTGCCCCGTACAACTCCTAGTATAGTGTTCAATATAGTTAACATGCTTAATAATTGCTTTTTGACAATGCTGATGTCAACTGCTGACAATCAAAAAATGAAGAGAAATTAAATTATTGAAAACGTGCCCAGAAGATTTTAAATGCTTGGTTTTTGTTTGAGGGTAGAGAAAAACAACCCTAAGTTTATCTACCTTGGTTTAGGTTTTGCTACACAATTTAACAATTTCAGATGAATTTTTCAGTTCAATAAAATAATGGGTCAATTAAAAATAAAAATCTGGGCCGGGCGCGGTGGCTCAAGCCTGTAATCCCAGCACTTAGGGAGGCCGAGACGGGCGGATCACGAGGTCAGGAGATCGAGACCATCCTGGCGAACACGGTGAAACCCCGTCTCTACTAAAAATACAAAAAAACTAGCCGGGCGAGGTGGCGGGCGCCTGTAGTCCCAGCTACTCCGGAGGCTGAGGCAGGAGAATGGCGTGAACCCGGGAGGCGGAGCTTGCAGTGAGCTGAGATCCGGCCACTGCACTCCAGCCCGGGCTACAGAGCAAGACTCCGTCTCAAAAAAAATAAATAAATAAATAAATAAAAATAAATAAAAATCTGTCACTGTGGTTCTCTGGTAGCACTGACAGATTAACCTAATGCCCCTTGTAGAGAAGGACCGAGTGTCCAAATGCCTAAAGTCCTTTTCTCAGTCAACTCTTCTTCCTCTCCCTGGTCTGATGTGGAAACAAAGTCACTGGGGCTGCATCACCTGTTCTCTGTCACTCACACTTCTCTAAGTCACTCAAATCACAAACAGTTTGCTTGTTCAGGCACAGAGTGACTGATCCACCTCAGGGACTCTCATTTTCCCAGATCAGAGGTTCTCAAAGTGAGGTCCTGCACCAGCAACATTAGCATTACCTGGGGACTTGGGAGAAATGCAAATTCTCTGCCTGAACTTCAGCCCTATTGGATCAGTGATTCCCGGATGGGCCCAGCATTTTTTTTTTTTTTTTTTTTTTTTTTTGAGAGGGGGTCTGGCTCTGTTGCCCAGGTTGGAGTGCAGTGACGCAATCTCGGCTCACTGCAAGCTCCGCCTCCCGGGTTCACGCCATTCTCCCGCCTCAGCCTCCCGAGTAGCTGGGACTACAGGCGCCCGCCACCACGCCCGGCTAGTTTTTTGTATTTTTAGTAGAGACGGGGTTTCACTGTGTGAGCCAGGATGGGATGATCTCGATCTCCTAACCTCGTGATCCACCCACCTCGGCCTCCCAAAGTGCTGGGATTACAGGTGTGAGCCACCGCGCCAGGCCAGCACTCTGTGTTTTAACAAGCCCTCCTGCTGATCAAGTTAGAGAACTACTGCCCTCAACTTGGGTTTCCTGATGGAGGAATTTCAGCTAAGCAACCCTCCTGATAATTTTTCCCCGCCATAAAGAGAAGATCTATGTCTAATTGCTGAGTGTGCAAGGAAAGATTAGACGTTCTAAGTTTGGCGCCTCCTGGGATCTCTGATTCTGATCTTCCTTTCTCCAGGGAAGATCCACTCTGCTTGCTTCCAGTCATACTGGAGGTGGTCTGCCCCAGTAGGGGAGGCCTGTGTCTGTCCAACTGTACCTGAGACAGGGTGTAGAAGTTTAATTCTAAGAAAAGTGTCAGGAGACCCACTGTGGATAATGTTCACTTCTCCAGGGAACATTATCCATGATAAAGCTGATATGTGATCTCCATCTGTTTGTTTCCTGTGTGTTATTTCTCAAAGGATCCCAAATTTGGAAGGTGAAAAAGGATGCTCTTTATCGAATCTCTAAAACCCCAACGTATTGTTGTCTGAATAAAAAAACCCGGGAGAAATAATAATAGTTAACATGGTTTGCTATATGCCTATTTTCTAAGCCTTCTCCATGTAGTAATTCACTGTGTCCCCACAATTCTCTGAGAAACACCCTGTTATTATCATGACTTTTTACAGATGAGGAAACTTTAGCAGGGAAGGATTTAAAAACTTGTCTGAGGTTTTGTAGTCTGGACCTGTGAGAACTGTGATTTAATCCCAGAGAGTCTAGTCCCAGGGTCTTCCCTGCTATATTGATGAGGATTGCTACTTTGGTTGACAAGAATTGCTGCTTGGGTAGAAAATAATTCACTTACTGAAGCCAAGAAGTCTTGATTCAAGACTGGAAGCTTTGGGGTTTTTGACTTAGTCCATTCAGGCTGCTATAATAAGATACCATAAACTGGGTGGCTTATAAACAACAGAAATTTATTTCTCACAGTTCTAGAGATGGGAGGTCCTAGATCAAGGTGCTGGCAGATTCAGTGTCTGGTGAGAGCTCGGTGTATTGTTCACAGATAGCCATCTTCTTGCTGCGTCTTTACATCATGAAGAATGAGAGAGCTCTCTGGGGCCTATTTTACAAGGGCACTAATCCCATTCATGATGGCTCCGCCTTCTAATACCTTGGGATTAGGATTTCAACCAATGAATTTGGAGGGTCACAAACATTCAGACCATAGCAGCTTTGTAAGTGTTCAAGTAAAAAGAGAACGTGCAAGTTTTTTAACTTGGAAGTTAACAGCAGCCTTTGCTATAGCTAGGGGACTGCCTCATGTAAGTATATTCACTTTCTATTGCTGCATAAAAAATTAACACAAACTTAGTGGCTTAAAACAGCAAACATTTATTATCTCACCCTTCCCGTGGTTCAGAAGTCCTGTCATAGCTATACTTGGTCCTTTGTTCAAGGCCTCACAGAACCACAATCAAAGCATTGGCCGGGGCTATGGTCTCATCAGAGGCTTAGAGTCCACTTCCATGCTCACATGGTTGCTGGCAATATTCAGTTCCTTGTAGGCATAGGACTGAGGCCCGTGCTCCTAGAGGCTTCCCCTTTCTATAGGCAGTACATAGCAGGGCTGTTTGCTTTTCCTGGACTAACAGGAGACTCTTGCTTTTAAAGCTTTCACTTGATTAAGTCAAGCCCACCCAGGATCATTTCCTTTTTGCTTAGTTCAAAGTCAACTGAGCGAGAACCCAGTCACAGATATGACATGACATCTCATTCACAGGTCCCTCCCACACTTCAGGGGTGAGGATTATACAGCTCCTGTATACTAGGGGGCAGGAAATTGGGGGCCAGAATCTTAGAATTCTGCCTACCACGATAAATAATGACTGTGATGTCCTTTGAGGTTGTCCTTGATGTGACCTTGTGGGAGCACTTCACACCTGAGCAGGCATGGCTGCAGCAAGAATTTGATTTTAGGGAAAATAGAAACTTTTGGACTTAAGTAATCCTAAAATCAGCAGAGCTATAGTATACAAGATTTTTGGACACTAGGGTATGAAACAATTGCTTTCTGCTTGTGTTGTGTTTCTTAGACATTTCTAGATGCAAGGCGTTTAAACTACAAAGGCAGCTACGTTATTCCTGGATGCAGAGCACACATGTTCATTTTATGCCAGTCATTCATAGACAGTGCTAAGTCAGCTACGCAGCACGCAGTTCTCCCTCTGTTGTTTAGAACTGTGTTCAGGCACAAGCAGGGGAAAATGTGGAAATAGGTGGCAGATCCACAGACTCAAATCACCCACAAGCTTCAGTCTCCAATTCATTCTGAACTTGCTAACTACATACACTCTGGCCCTCACTTTACATTCCAGGGTCCCTGACTTTGGTGACATTCCAAAAGGGTGATAGATTTCACCAACAAATGTATCAATAGGAATAGGCAATCAATTTATAGAGAATATTCCAACTCTTTGGGTTTAAATAAAGAAAAACAGACCAAAAAAAAAAATACCCTCAAAAAGCTCAGTGAAATTAGTACAAACTCAAAAGCGAAGAGAGCAATTTAGGCGGTCTGAGCCTGAACGAGTTTCTGAAAGCAGATCTGTTCGGAAATTCAGGGAGGAACTGGAATGATTGTCCAAATATGCTTCTGTCTCACTATCTAAACAAGGGCAGAGAGAAAATTAAAGACAAATAAAAGCAGACGGGCTGAGTAAGCCTGGGGAAAAGAAAAAAATTCCTTAGAAGAAAGATTGGACTTTTAAAGACAAGATAAATGGGTATAGAGGGGATAAAGAGGCACACCCAGCTCTAACTGCTCATAAAGAGAAGATTAAGAAGAACAGCCACGAATCTAACACAGCCAGCTGCAACAACCCCTCCTCTGCCCTCACCCTCAAGGCATCTCCAGTTCTGGACCCCATGGGGAGGCATGCTCTTGCAGCTATGGGAAGAGAGTTCATCATGAGAGCAATTGCAGAAATCACACACGGGAGACTGCACTGCTCTGCCAGGTGATCACAGAAGTTTTAGACAGATTGAAGAGGGAAAGATCCAACTAAAATATTCAAAAGAATTACTGGGTGAGTTTCAAGGTAGAACCATTATTATAAGTAAAAGTGAAGTATTGTCTCTGATCTAAAGGAAGATACCAAGAAATCCATGAAATTTGGACAAAGAAAACCCCAATGAAGATGAGACCTTCTGAAAGGAAGCAAAGCAGGAAGAAAACTGTTGCAGGCCTCAGCTTACATATTGGTCTGATGGGACTATACCTCCTAGGCTGGAGTATCCCATATATGGAAGTGAAGGTGGAAAACTTGTGTTTGAACAATGAATGCTGGGAAGATCCAGAAATCTTTGCCTCCTTAGCTCTCAGCATGAAGAACCCCAAAGACAAAAAATCTAGAGGGGTAAAAAAAGACAAACACAATCCTAAAATTTCAAAGTTATGGCCAGGGAATGGTGGCTCAAGCCTGCAATCCCAGCACTTTGGGAGGCCAAGGCAGGAGGATTACTTGAGCCTAGGAGTTTGAGACCAGCATGGGCAACATAGTGAGACCCTGTCTCTACAAGGAAAAAAAAAAAAATAGCTGGGTGTGGTGGTGCATGTCTGTAGTCCCAGCTAACTGGGAGGCTGAGGTGAGAGGATCGTTTGAGTCTGGGAGGTCGAGGTTATAACGAACTGTGATTGCACCACTGCACTCCAGCCTGGGCTACAGAGCAAGACCCTGCCTAAAAAAAAGTAAAATAAAATAACATTTTAAAGATTTGGTTTGCTTTACAGGAGAAAAATAAGACCCTGAATTAGGCTTGGTGACTAGAGCTGCCACTGTTGTGAATTTCTTTCTTCCTTTTTTTTGAGTCGGAGTTTTGCA
This sequence comes from Chlorocebus sabaeus, assembly GCF_047675955.1. NCBI lineage: Eukaryota > Metazoa > Chordata > Mammalia > Primates > Cercopithecidae > Chlorocebus > Chlorocebus sabaeus. Next base: position 101,085,145 of record NC_132911.1, read on the forward strand.
CTTGTTGCCCAGGCTGGAGTACAGTGGCGCGATCTTGGCTCACCGCAACCTCTGCCTCCTGGGTTCAAGCAATTCTCCTGCCTCAGCCTCCTGAGTAGCTGGGATTACAGGCATGCACCACCACGCCCAGCTAATTTTTGTATTTTTAGTAGAGACAGGGTTTTTCCATGTTGGTCAGGCTGGCCTTGAACTCCCAACCTCAGGTGATCTGCCCACCTCGGCCTCCCAAAGTGCTGGGATTAGAGGCGTGAGCCATCGCACACCCAGCTGTGAATTTCTAAACTTGGCAAGAAAGCAGGAACATATCAACATTCAGTCCCTAATGAAGAAAATGGTTTTCAGGTGTGTTTTCCACACCCACCTCCAATATGGTTAACCAGTGCCATAAGTCACCTCTTTATGGAAAATGTCTCTCAGCTGAGTTTAAATTAAAAGGTTATAGTCTATGGACAAGTATCTTAGGTAGAATGGTTGGCATTTTGATAAAGATGAAACTGAAAATTCCTCTTTCTCATTACTACCGTCTCCATGGCATTAAATCTAGACTTATGGGGATATAGTTTGGCCAGATATACCTGCTCTAGTATAGGGGTCCCCAACCCCCATGGTGCTGGCCTGTGAGTAACCTGGCTGCAGAGCAGAGGTGAGTGGCATGACGGTTGGGTGAGTATTACTGACTGAGCTCCGCCTCCTGTCAGATCAGTGGTGGCATTAGATTGTCATAGGAGTGTGAACTCTGTTGTGAACTGTGCATGTGAGAGATCTAGGTTGCGCACTCCTTATGATAATCTAATGCCTGATCTAAGGTGAACAGTTTCACCTTGAAACCATCCCCCACCACTACCATCCGTGGAAAAATTGTCTTCCATGAAACCAGTCCCTGGTGCCAAAAAGGTTGGGGACCGTTGCTCTAGAAGACGATAATTTGCTTATGATCTTATAGGAAGTGGTAATTTGTTCTAGAAGACAGTAACTGATAATTTTGGGTATCCTATTAATTATTTGGACTTATTAAACTAAGCGACTTTGTGCTGAATTAATTCACTTCAAAGGCACCAAAGGAAACACACATTTTCCACTCAAAGGAACTGTACACTCAGGCCCTGAGAATCCTCCTGGTCCAGCCTGAGCCAAACATGCCTGAGAATGGTTCCAACCATCAGACCAAAGATGCCCCAGAAAACTTACAAATCACATCCTTGATGCCTTTCTCACCCCAGCTGTCTTCCAGCATCTCCTTCTCCTGCCCCTGACTCCCATCTCCCCAACTGCCATGCCCCACTCCCTCCCTCTTGTTCCCTCTCTGACAATTAGCCTTCTAGATCCATGCTGTCTACTATGATAGCCACTCTTGAAATGCAGCTCTTCAAAATTCAAATATGCTGTAAGATTAAAATACATGCTGGATTTTGAGGACTTGGTATGAACAGAAATAAAATAGCTCATTAATAGTTTTTGTGGTAATGAGATGTTTAAATGATAATTTTGGGGGCTAAACATAACATACTAAAATTAATTTTATTTATTTCTTTTACCATTTTTTCTCTTTTATTAAGTTGGTGCAAAAATAATTGCAGTTTTTGCCACTGAAAGTAATGCCAAAGGCCGCAATAACTTTTGTACCAACATAATACCTTTTCTAAATTAAAAAATTTAAAATTACCTATGTGGTTCACATTTCATTCCTTCCTTCCTTCCCTTTTTTTCTTTTTTCTTTTTTTTCTTTTTTTGACACAGTTTTATTCTGTTGCCCAAGCTGGAATGCAGTGGCACTATCTCAGCTCACTGCAACCTCCGCTTCCTGGGTTCAAGTGATGCTCATGCCTCACTCTCCTAAGTAACTGGGATTACAGGCGTGTGCCACCATGCCGAGCTAGTTTTTGTATTTTTGTTAGAGACAGGGTTTCACCATGTTGGCTAGGCTGGTCTCGAACTCCTGACCTCAAGTGATCCACCCATCTCAGCCTCCAAGTGCTGGGATTACAAGCGTAAGCCACCACACCCGGACATTCACATTATATTTCTATTATGAGTCTGGTTCCCCAGGCCCAGCCATCTCGCTCCATCCTCCCCTACTCCTGGTGTGCTGAGGCACCCAAACCAACCTAACTTTCCTTCTTCTGTATGAGCATAAGATTTTGGTGTTCTTAGTTGGAGAATTATTTAATAAATGAACCATCACACTATGATTGTAATGGTTGACTATGCTTACTTTTGTCTCTCCACTTGTACTTTTGAACACCTACCATGTTTATGGATTGTACTTGCTGTCAAGGGGGCATACTAAGGAAGATAGGACAGCCCCTGCCATCCAGCAGCTAATAAACTGGCAGGGTGTCCTCATTTAATTAGAGTAATCCAAAACACTGACATATCCTCCCATAAAGGAATTAATCAAACAGGAATTCTAGGCACCATGGAGGAATTAAGAAAACTGTTTGTATTATGGGTTATAAAGAAAGTTTCATGGAGCCCTTCAATTCATACCACGTGTGTCTACATGCTTCCAGCCCACCGCATTGTCAAGCAGTTGCAGGCTTTTGGTTTTTCGGGGGTTTGGGTCCCTGACAAGAATTGCGGGGTATCTCTTTCTGTGGTGCAGACAGAGAAGACAAATAATTGACTTGAGCCAAGTTAGAGAATAAAACAAAATGTCAAAATATCTTCTATTCTGTCTCATCCATTTGAAGACACAGGTGTCTGGGAGTTGTGCCTTGATGGATTCACCCTACAACATTTTCTTCCCATTTCTGCTCAGAGCAAAACCAATTAAACAAGAGCCCCACTCAGAGAGGAAATATGTTCTGAGAGAATGGTTATTTTGTCTCTTTTCTCCTTTCATTGAGGAAGGTAATCACGCCAGTTCAAGAAGCCAAGGATAATTTCGTTCATAAATTGTATACTTTGACCTCATGGTTTTTAGCACAAATTAAAGATGGGATTTAGTTTCAATTATCTTTCTTTTGAATTGGATTATTTTAAAAGAGGAATGTTTTCCCTGAAGTATTTAGTATTTGCAACCCAAACATTTTCTGCTCATGGCTGTCTACAGGGCTGCCTTTTGGATATAAATGTTCCTAATAGATCACAGTTTGAGGCTTAAAATGTCCATGTTTATCCCAAAATGTTTATTTCCTTTCTCCTTCCGCAGACACTGTAGTCAATTTCTTTTCTAACCCTTTTTATCTCAAAGAAAACAAGCTTTATCATTTGAAAGTATATCTCATGCCATAAAACCAGGTCAATATTAAGAGAAGAGTGTAATCACATAGATCAGTATCAGACACCAAATGCAGGATTTAGAGTGGAGAAAGATGAGATTGTAATGACCACAGTAATTAATTGCAAAGAATGGAGAAAATAGAGCCCAAGCTTAACTGTGGAGATCTTATTTATTGGGACCTCAGTCCCTGTGCCCTGGGACTGAGATCCCTCCAGGCAAGAGAAAGAAAGCACTCTACTCTGTCCACCTTCAGCTGCCATAGTTAAGTCTGAGTGCCAGGTTCTGGTTATAATCAATCACTGATTTATTTACCATGCTGTACAGACATTCCAGACATGAATGCACCCACACGTCCTCAAGTCACCTGTTTTAGAAGGTTCATGATCTTCTTTGTGCCTATATGCCTCCCCTCACACCAGCACCATGCTTATCTCTTTCCCTGATCATCCATGCCTGCCAACCTATATGTCCTCCCTTCTCCCTACTCAAGAAGAACCTCCTCCGAAACACCTTCTCTTTTTTACTTTCTCCTCCCTTTTGCTTCTAAAGTTTGAGTATTTCCAGAGGCAGGCTTCTCATCTCAGTCTCTGCAGTATGTATCCAATCGCAAGAGTTCAACAGCATCTCTGGACCCTTCGTCTCTCCTAATGAGGCCCCTTTGCAGCACTTTGTTTCAATCCTACTTATCTAACTCTTCCTGGAAACCCTCGATTTGTCCCTCAGGATTCCTAAACAATATGTTCAAGTTGAATTTATCACCCCCGTGTCTCCTGACCTACCATATGCTTACCAGCAATGTCTCCCACTTTGAACCACTTCAACCTGCCCTTCCTTGTTAATTTTCTGTCTCAGTGAGAGAACTTCTATCCCCCTAGATACCCAACCAGATATCCTAGAGTTGGCTCTTCCACCTCCCTATGTCTTCCCCGCGATATTCAATAGGACTTCAAGTCCTGTGTATTCTGCCTCCTGAATATCTCCCAAACGTGCATCCTCTGTATCCCCTTCACCACCACCCTTGTCTTTTCATATCGGGATTCTCCTACCTATGCTCTCTGTTTTCATCCCAGACCCCCTGATCTGTCCTCTCTATGGCCACCAGAGTCATGTCTAAAAAGTGCAAATCCAAGAGAAGCCTTCGATGACTACAGATTATTTTAGGATAAACTCTAAGCTTCTTCTAAGCACACAAGGTCCTGCATTTCTCTCAAGCCCCACCTTTTGCTATAACCACGCTGAAGTACTTGTGGTTCCCAAAGGTGCTCCTCTCTCCAGGCTCGGTGCCTTTGTACCTGTCTTCCAGGAAGGTCCTTTATCCATATCTTTGTCTGGCTAAGTCTTATGTACTGTTCAAGCCTCAGCTCAGAACTTCCTTCAGGGAGACTTCGGTATCAGTTTGGATGTTTTCAGCTCAACTAACAAAATATCCAACTAGATATTTAATAGTATAATGAAGAGGTTTATTATCTCCTCAGTAAGACGTCTGCAGCAGCATTTTCACAGCTGGTTAATTTAGCAGCTAGAGGATGTCTGAACTCTGGGCTGCCTTTTTTTTGTCTTGGCTTTCCCCGTATGGACTCAAAATACATGTCTTAACTCTAAACATCAGATCCACACAAAGCCATGCTCAAAACAAGAAAGGAAGTGAGGAATTCCCCTTAGACACCTCTCCTTTTTATCAGAGAGAAAAACTTTCCCAGCAGACTTTGCATCTGGTTCCCTTAAGATCTGGGTCTCCCGTTTACCATATTCAGACCACTGACAAAGGGAGAAGAGTTGTGGCTTATCTGTGACTGCGGGAAGAAAGGTATCTTCTTTGAGTACACTCTGCCTCATATAGAATAAAATTAGTGTTCTCTTGGCAAAGACAGAGGCAGAGACAGTGATTGGGGGCGGGGGCTACCAACAGTTTTGGCCACGGCTTCTTCACCCAGTGTCCCTTGCTCATGGCTCCCTTACCAGAGTGAGTTAGATGTTTTTCAAGTACTCTGTTATTGTGCTTTCCAAAGTATAGTTTAGTTATTGATTTACTTATCTACTTCCTTACACTAACCTCCGCAAAGGTGGGGACTGTTTTATACATCACAATTCCTTGGAAGACCTAAGGCTTGAGACCTAGCTAAGGCCTAAGGCCTAGTGCGTAACGGGTGCTCAATAAAAAATCAATCCATAAAAAGCATTGATTGAATGGTTGTATTGCTGAACTAATTAATTAGTAAATTGTCCAGGACACTTTCCACATAGTCTAGAATTGTAGTGCATTAATGCTAGTAATTTGACCCAATTGATATATGGCCAGTTTGTGCTATTTGCTCCATGGAATTTCTATTGTCTTACTGCTTTTGTGAGTCAGTCCTGTGATTTGTTACCCACTGCAGCAGCAACCAAAGGACCATGTTCTTTTTTAAACAGAGTCAATGTTTTCTGGTCCTGCAAATGACCATCCCGGGGTTACTGAGACATCTTTTTTTTTTTCTCTTGGTCCATCAGTGCTCTGCCAAGCCAGCCTGGATCAACATCATCTACCATCCTTCCATCTTTAGGGTAGAACTTCAAAGGCAGGGTTTCTTTTCCTGGGTCAAGTTGACCTGTAACTTCCATCTTCCTCATACTAACTCTCAGTTTGTAGAACTGCATAAGCTCTGCAAAGTGGTTACAAGCTTCTCATCCAGTCAGTGCCTTAACAAATATTTATTGAGGGAATTACTGAATGGATCATTTGACTGACTTGTGTGTAATCTGCAAAAACAGGCATAAGCAGACAAGAGTTCTCATTTAAAAGGTATGTGCCTCAGCTAAAACACCTTTCAAAATAACCAAACCAGCAGCTTTTATCAATGTTGGCATTCTGTCCTCAAACTAATTATCTGCTTACATAACTGACCTTATTACGGGCTGTTGCCCCCTTCTTAAGTTATCTTTGGACATCAAAATCAAACCCAAATACAATTTATGATCTTGCCAGTTTGAAAGACTGCCATTTTGATGTGACCAGAATTCCCTATTGAATTCAGAAATCCAATGCAAATCCTTGTTGGAAAAAGAGGAATGTAAATTGAATCAATAAATGAATAATAAATAAAACAGTCGATGATTAACTTAGTCATGAAAATAAAAATAGAAGTGTCAACTGAAGCACCCTCTGCTAATTTTCTATTACAAGACAAACATTAGCTGGTTAATTAAAAATTTGTTTTTGACATTTATACAGAAGATGCCTCCTTAGCAAACCAAAGCACTCCAGAGTACTGTCATAGCAATATCCTGTGTGACAATGAGGACTATCCCATGGCAGAAATCACAGCCAGGATCCTCGAGGATCCCCTCAGCACAGGAGAAACATCAAATAGAATGTTCTATTAGAAATTAAGGTCCGTGAAAACAAAGTAATAGAATCCTGCCCCAGACAGCCAGATAGGAATACCTCTTGGTGCAGCTCCCCCAAGCAGGACTTGTCAGAGGATCAGTGGAGATGGAAGTGGCAGCCTGGCCATCAAGATTGGCGAACCCTGGTGGCACAGAAGCACAGCTACAACTCAGCAATCAGGAAACAGGACTCATTTGGCCCAAGATGTAAACCAATCCACGAAACAAGGGAACAGAACTGCCAGCAAGCATTGCCCATCGCTACAAACCAAAGGCCAATCTTGGCTCACCCAGTCATAAACTCCTAGAGGACAGAAACAGCTAGATGATGATATTATTTGTAAATAATAAGGCTAGAGCTGACTCTGAAATGCACGTTCATAAAATTGCTGAGTGAAGATGAGCTTTAGAACATAGTTAATCCAAATTCCACTTCTAACTGAAGAAGAAATCAAGTTTTAAAGAGGGAAAGGGACATGGCCAATCTCATGTGGACTTCTCTGAGGAAGTTAAGACTGGAACCCTGGGCCCCTGACTCCTACCCAGGGCTCTTCCCACTTTGTACCATAAAGTCCCTACCACATTGCCCTGCCTGCAGCTGGCTTTCAATACAACTTGATGAATAAATCATGTCAATCTTCATTATGTATGAGCATGGTCAGATCCCGGTTATGTGGGACCTATAATTCAGGGGGAGGGCCTTCTTTAAGAAAAAGGATGCAGACTGAACACAGTGGCTCATGCCTATAATCCCAGTACTCTGGGAGGCTGAGGCGGGCAGATCACTTCAGGTCAGGAGTTCAAGACCGGCCTGGCCAACATGGTGAATTCCCATCTCTACTACAAATACAAAAATTAGCCAGGCATGGTAACACCTGTAGTTCCATCTACCTGGGAGGCTGAGGTTGGAGAATCGCTTGAACCTGGGAGACAGAAGTTGCAGCGAGCCAAGACCATGCCACTGCACACTAGCCTGGGTGGCAGAGCGAGACCCTGTCTCAAAATAAAGTATATAAATAAATAAAATAAAAGTAGGTAGAAAAGTGAATATTTATTTAGACTGTGAGAAGAAAGCATAACAAATTAGAAATATAACACAGTTGACTATTAAGTATCACAAAATCCAGAAACATATCTATTGAATAACTGCTGATATGCCTCTACAATGCTTCCTTCCTTCAGTTCTTGGCTTCATACTCTGATTTTCACTCTTCATATTAGAACAACTGTATAATCTTTTCTAGAGAGAAAACAGGAGTTCAGTTTTCTAGCAAAAATAACAGGTTATTTTGTATTATTAATCGCACAGAAAAGTTACTTTCTACTTCACAATTTGTTATCGATTATCTTACATAAATTTTTGGGGTGGTTATCAAATTTGGGGAGATTGTATCTGGTTGCTTTTTTAATGAGCTGTAGGATTTCAGAGCATTTCTTGGGCAATTTTAGGTGTTTTTAGAATTCATGACACACATTCACCAGAGAAAATGTAATTTAAAAGTCCACTATATTATAATGTGCTACCTAATTTGTACAACAAATTACTCTTATGGTACACAATTATTCAAAGATGAGTGCGTGTAGGAGTTTTGTTCAGTAGAACATTTGTTTTTCAGGCTGTTTCTTGCATGCTGTTTCATCTGGAACCACCAGATTTCATCAGGGCAAGATATATTAGATTCACAAAATTATAATGTGATATGCATACAAAAACATGCAACTTTATATTTTGAATGGAGTCACTGCTTAAAGTACTGTCACAGGTTTGTATCCTACAGATATAAGAATTCAGATAAATTATATCTTATGAGACTCCCATTATAATAGGAAAAACTGTAAGATGTATGATCAGTGTATACACTACATTACTAAAGTTTATTTATTTATTTACTTATTGAAGAAACAGTGTCTTGCTGTGTCTCCCAGACTGGAGTGCAGTGGCACAATCATAGCTCACTGCAGCCTCAAATTTCTGGGCTCAAGCAATCCTCCCACCTCGGCCTCCCAAGTAGCTGGGACTACAGGCATGCACCACCCTTGGTTGGTTAATTTTTAAAAATATTTTTTTTTTTTTTGTAGAAATGGGGTTTCACTATGTTGCCCAGGCTGGTCTAATATCCCGGCCTCAAGCCATCCTCCCACCTCAGCCTCTCAAAGTGCTGGGATTATAGATGTGAGCCACAGTGCCTGGCCTAAAGTACATTTCTAACAGAAGAGAACTTCATTTTGACTACGAGTTGATGAGCACCCAATTTTCTAATTATAATTTTACACATCTGGTGATTAAAAGAAATTTTCACAGGGTAGTGCGAATACACTTCAAACCTTGTTTCTCCCCCACTATTTTGGGACTGGGCACTGAAGGACACAAGCACACTATGGTCATACTGTGGTATTGTCTCCAGCCTCACACTGTTGTGTCACTTCACCCAGTGAGTCAGCACAGTGAGTGGGAGAAGGATTTCAGAAAGTCATCTGCACCAGGAGAGCCAGCAGTAATGGAACAATACATGCAAGTAACTGCAAACTATGTAAATATAACCCACTAAGTTAAATTGTCTCTTCAGCTTTACATTCCCTTGGCAGGATCCCAGAAAGTTCATGACAGTTACCTGACCCAAGAGAAAGATAGTGCTCTGAATTGATCATCGTTAAAATACCACTTTGCAAATTTTACAAAAATGTATCATCAAGTGGACATACAGCTGGAAACCCGCCCATGGCCTTGGAATGGGCCTCCTCAGTGAGGGGCCCTGCAGCTTTTGCTTCATGAGGTTTGTGGTCATTCTGCTCCTATGTAATGGTCTTTCTATGACTCCTGAGCAAAGACAGGAAGACAATCAGCAGTATCATATTTAAATGTGAAGGACAAGGATTGAGCATATGGACTGCTGGAACGTGTATTCCTTTTGTAGGGCTGCCATTACAAAGTACCATGAACTAACTGACTTAAGGCAACGACAATTGGTTGCCTCATAGCTCTGAAGGCTAGAAGCCTGAAATCAAGGTATTGGCAGAGCCACGTTCTCTCTGAAGGCTCTAGGGAAGCATGCTTCCTTGCCTCTTCCACCTTCTGGTGGTTCCTAACAATCCCTGGCATTCCTTGTCCTGTACATGCAATTCCTTGTCTCCAGTTTCTGCCTCCATCTTTACATGGTCCTGTCTGAATGAGTCTGTGTCCCTTCTCCTCTTCCCATAAGGACACTAGTAATACTGGCTTGGGGGCCCACTCTAATCCAATACGACCTCATCTTAACTAATTACATCTACAAAAACTCTATTTTCAAATAAGGTGACATTCTGAGATGTTGGAGTTAGGACTTCAACATATCTTTTTTGAGTGACACAATTCATCTGATAACAGAAAGGAAACAATGCTGTCTTCACTATGCACTGGTCATCTGTATGATCCTAAGCAGCTCAAATTTGTCATTCAACAAACATCAGTTAGCACTAAGTGTGTGCTGGGGATACGGAGAAGAGTATGATCAGGCAGCCACTCTTAGAGAGCTCCCAGCCTGGGAGAGAGACAAGGAAACTCGCAATGCAATGCAGTGTGGTGGTTGCTAAACTGGAGGCATGTGCACACAGTGAGACAGGCCCACTAAGGACAGAGCCTGCGAGCATGAGGGTTTGAGGGGCTCTGCAAAACGTGGTCTATTTGAACAGTCTTTAAGAATGACTAGATGTTCACCAAATAGACAAAGAAAGGCAGAAAATTCCAGATGGGAGTAATAATGCATGAAAAGGCTTGGATTAATGGAAAATTATGCATTTGAGGAGATTTTGTGTTATTTTGTGTGGTTGGAAGTGAAGTGGCATTTGACATGGCAGATTAGGCCAGAAAAATAGGGGGACTCAGGTGATGAAGAGCTTATAAACCATGATAAGAAGTCTGGTCATTATCTAATAAGGGGGATGGGTACCAAAAGGAAAATAACTTGACTGGGTTTGCATTTCAGAAAGATTGCTATAGCATCAGTGTGAAAGGTGGATGAGATGGAAAAGGAGAGCAAAATGGTGTCTCTCTCTCTCTGACACCCTCGTAGGGCTAGGCAGGTTCACACAGGTTGTCTTCTTTAACCTCTTCAACGACCCTTTCAGATACACTTGAAAGCTGTGAGAACTGGGGCACGGAGTAGGGGAAAATACCCACAGTTCATAATCAGCCAGCTATTGGCTACTCAGTCGATTAGCTCAAGGCATGGCAGTAGTCCATGGAAGAGGCCATCGGAGCCTGACCTAAGGCAAGAAGCAGCATGATAAGGAGGAGAGGATGGATGCAAAGAATGCTCAGACTAAATTCTCATCCACAGAGGTATGGAGGGCAAGAGAGATGGCCTCATTGGGTCTATTTCTTCATCTGTCATGTGGGGAAAACAGGCCTCATTAATATTCCCACAGCCTTAGGTTGAGTGATGGCCACTATGACAGAACACCTTGAGGGGATGAAACGCACAGGGTCGCCTGAGCATTGCCACGGAAAAGAGCTCTGTTTTTGTCACTTTGGTCTCTTTTTCTGGAGTCTTCACACTGTAATAAAGCTAAAATCATCCCAGGGATCAGCCAGGGAAAAGGAAAATTTCAGGATTTCAGGGAGGGAGAATAAGGGCAGGAATTGATCTAGTGCCTCAGACACAAGAAAGTGTGTGGAGGACGTGTGTGTGTGTGTGTGTTTGTGCACACGCGTGCGACAGAGAGAGAGAGAGAGACAGCGTGTGTGTGTGTGTGTGTGTGTGTGCGCGCGTGTGTGTGTATCCACATGTGAGCCAGGGTAGAGTCAAGGCTTCTTTTTTCTCTTGGTTTTTCTTGTGTTTTTATTTTTCCCTGCCTTTCTTGCTATTTCTTTTCCTATCTTTTCCTTGTCTTCATTTTCTTTTCCATGCATCTCTTTTCCTTTCTTGGATCTATTCCTTTCTGGGGTATCTCTAAAAGACCCGAACCCCTTGCAAAAAACAAACACAATTATTCCATGAAATCTCTTATTTGGTTGACATATTGCTCTTCAAATTTATCCCACCACCTTAAAAATAACTACAATGCTTGCTTTAACTTTTGTAGTCTTATCTCTGCCACTTTAATGTCATTTAGCGTATATAAGGGCAAGATGACAGAGGTGGTGTTTTTTTTTGTTTGTTTTCTTTTGTTGTTAAATTCTTCCCTACTTCTATTTCCCAGCTCTCTCTATATTTGGAGTTTAAGTGTAGTGGTGGTTGATTCTGAGTTCCTTGTTAAATCTAATCCAGTATAAATATTAACCTGCTTAATATTTAGACATTTATAGATTCACTCAACTTATGTTTGGTACTTTATTTTTTGTTTGTTTTGTTTTCACAGAGACAGAGTCTCTCTCTGCCACCCACTTTGGAGGGCAGTGGTGTAATCACAACTCGCTGCAGCCTCGAACTCCTGGGCTCAAGCGATCCTCCCAACTCAGCCTCATGAGTAACTGGGACTACAGGTGTGCCCACTCATGCTTGGCTAATTGTTAAATTTTTTTGTAGAGATGAAGTCTTGCTATGTTGCCCAGGCTGGTTTTGAACTCCTAGCTTCGAGCAATCCTCCCACCTCGGCTTCCCAAAGTGCTGGGATTAGAGGTGTGATCCCATGCCCCATGTTTGGTATTTTAAAGTAAAAACAAATGTGACTTGGAGGACTAAAGAAATTGTTAGCATAAATTTATCTTTATGAGATCATTTGTATTACTTCTATCTTCCCAGACACCAGAGCTTGAGCATGAAAAGTCAGGCTCCTCAGGCCTCATAAGGCAGAGAAGCCCTCAGGGAATGCAGTGGGTCTTCCCCGATCCCACCTCCAGAAATGCCATGTAGGTGAATTGCTTAACATATATACTATATTAATTTTATATTCTCATAGGCACACCATTGCTTGCATCAGATTAACTCTATTAAAAGGTTTATTAAATTGTGATAATAAATTAACTTCACAAATCCTCAGCCATTTATATTTGTTGCTTATCGATACATTTACTCACACATGTTAAGGATTGAGGAACTTTATGTTCCACCCTACCTTTTCATTCATGCATGCATCCATCAGTCGTTCTTCATTTTATAAATGTGTATTAAGAAACTACTATGTGCTATGCTAAGTTATGAGGATAAAACCATACCATAAAATGATTAAAAATGTGGATGTAGTGAGAAATTCATTGAGATGCTTATGCCCTATATAAAAGTGTTATGTATGACTGTGTTTTCTCTTTGATGTGCAAAGATTATCCCTACAGTCTGCCATCAGCAGGACTTCTATCTTAGCTGGTCATAGCATGGGGTGCCCTAAACCTTCCCTTCCATACCCCAGGCCTTTTGTGATCCTAGATATGTGCAATGGTTGTATTCTGAGACTCCATTCACTCATACACTCCAGACCAGGGTCTCCACATACAGAGGTGCTGAAGATTCTCAACTCATTTAAAAGTTAGGGATATCTGCTTTTATCCTACAAAAAGGACCTAAACTACCTTTCCTTTAACCACAATGATCAAATTGGTTGTGTGTGCTAAAACCATTGATTCTCCAAATATAGTGCCTGCATTTAGCAATGAGAGTAAATTCCTCTTAGTTGCTACAAAGTCAAACAAGATTTAGAGAAGCCTGCCCATTGAGGTGGAGCTGATGCTGGGGCAGAGGGATGAGCTCTGGCGGCAAGTTCATTGTGGCAGGCAGACTCTCGGCACGTGAAGGACCAACCCCATACAACAGGGGAGCCAGCATGCTGATGCATGACCAAAATATAGGGAAAGGGAGTTTAGAAACAGACAATACTCAGAAACACACGGGCAGGCAGCAAGGCCAAGCAAAGTGTGTCAGCAGACACAGAGACCGGGCTAAGCTGCTGTGGCAGGGGGCAGGCATCAGATGAATACAAAAGAAGCTCCCCTCAGGAAGAAAGAAGAGGGCAATGATAGAGTTGACTCCAGAGGCAGACAGACGTAGGTGTGAATCCTGGTCCAGCTACTGTGTAACTATGGAGGAAACCACTGGCAGATTTCTTCTTTTTTTTTTTTTAATTATACTTTAAGTTCCAAGGTACATGTGCACAACGTGCAGGTTTGTTATATAGGTACACATGTGCCATGTTGTTGGTTTGTTGCACCAATTAATTCCTCATTTACATTAAATATATCTCCTAATGCTATCCCTCCCCCCTCCCCACCCCATGACAGGCCTCCGTGTGTGATGTTCCCTGCCCTGTGTCCAAGTGTTTTCATTGTTCAATTCCCACCTATGAGTGAGAAAATGCGGTGTTTGGTTTTCTATGCTTGTGATAGTTTGTTCAGAATAATTATTTCTAGCTTCATCCATGTCCCTGCAAAGGACATGAACTCATCCTTTTTTATGACTGCATAGTATTCCATAGTATATATGTGCCACATTTTCTTAACCCAGACTATCGTTGATAGACATTTGGGTTGGTTCCAAGTTTTTGCTATTGTGAATAGTGCCTCAATAAACATATGTGTGCATGTGTCTATAGTAGCATGGTTTATAATCCTCTGTGTATATACCCAGTAATGGGATCGCTGGGTCAAATGGCATTTCTAGTTCTAGATCATTGACCAATCACCACACTGTCTTCCACAATGGTTGAACTAGTTTACACTCCCACCAACAGTGTAAAAGCGTTCCTATTTATCCACATCCTCTCCAGCACCTGTTGTTTCCTGACTTTTTAATGATCGCCATTCTAACTGGTGTGAGATGGTATCTCATTGTGGTTTTGATTTGCATTTCTCTAATGACCAGTGGTGATGAGCATTTTTTCATGTGTCTGTTGGCTGCATAAATGTCATCTTTTGAGAAGTGTCTGTTCATATCCTTTGCCCACTTTTTGATGGTGTTGTTTTTTTTTTCTTGTAAATTTGTTTAAGTTCTTTGTAGATTCTGTATATTAGCCCTTTGTCAGATGGATAGATTGCAAAAATTTTCTCCCATTCTGTAGGTTGCTTGTTCACTCTGATGGTAGTTTCTTTTGCTGTGCAGAAGCTCTTTAGTTTAATTAGATCCCATTTGTGTATTTTGACTTTTGTTGCCATTGCTTTTGGTGTTTTAGCCATGAAGTCCTTGCCCATGCCTATGTCCTGAATGGTATTGCCTAGGTTTTCTTCTAGGGTTTTTATGGTTTTAGGTCTAATGTTTAAGTCTTTAATCCATCTTGAATTAATTTTTGTATAAGGTGTAAGGAAGGGATCCAGTTTCAGCTTTGTACATATGGCTAGCCAGTTTTCCCAGCACCATTTATTACATAGGGAATCCTTTCCCCATGTCTTGTTTTTGTCAGGTTTGTCAAAGATCAGATGGTTGTAGATGTGTGGTGTTATTTCTGAGGCCTCTATTCTGTTCCATTTGTCTATATCTCTGTTTTGGTACCAGTACCATGCTGTTTTGGTTACTGTAGCCTTGTAGTATAGTTTGAAGTCAGGTAGTGTGATGCCGCCCCACTGGCAGATTTCACACCTGAATCCTCTTCTTCATGAGAACACATCCCTTGCTGTTAGTTGTGGCCATTAACTACACATGGCTGCATTTTAGCCAATGCATTGTAAGTGGAAGCAATTGGGGCTGGTCCTCCACTCAATTCTCCATTCTGCTGCACCATTGGGTTGACCTTGGAGTTGAGAGGTAAAACTATTAGATGGGGCTTGGCCTCTGAATAATCACTGCTTGGAGGAAAGCCCTGGCCACTCAGAAGCACTTGCTCTGGATTTCAGGTGAAAAATAAATGCATTTCTATTGTGTTGGAACTGAGATTTAGGGGGTTACTGTTACTGTAGTTACTATTACCTTAACTCATACAATAACTTAGACAAGTTACATAACCTTGCTAAAGCTCATCTGAAAATTGAGAGGAATATTAATCAAATGATTTCCTATCATTCTTCAGCAACCTAGGATTCTCTTTCCCAGATAGTTTCCTGTTCCATTACTTCACTTCATGCAGGCTCTGTTCTTACCTTGCTGCTATTTGAGAAAGGAATTCTTTGGCCATTCTCTCTAAAACACCACTCTTCTCCTGCAGCATCCACCATCATTTTTCTTCTAAATTTATCTCCCTCTCGATTTTATTGACATATAATTGGAATACAGTAAAATGCACATATTCAAACCGTGAATTTAATTAGTTTTTCCATGGGTGCATATCTTGCCCTGATTTAATTTTCTTCTTAGCATTTATTACTACCTGATTTATTTGTTTGTTTGTTTATAACCTGTATTTTCCATTAGAATATGTTTCATTAGAATGTGAATACTGTACCTTTTGGGCAGCATGGGTGACTTTATGTGGGAGCTATAGTCCTAGACTGGCTCTTTTTATGGTTTTCCTACATCTAATCCATCCAAGAGCAAAAAAAGCCAAATAGGTTCTCTCCTGCATGCTAATCCTAGGCTGTTGGATACAGCTGCATGGAGCACCGAATTGAGGGGGATTCTAAGATTTATCCGGGCTTAGCAGAAATGAGAATGGTGATCTATTAATGATGCCTACCTTGAGTAGGAAAGTAGAAAGTGTCACAGGCATATTTGCAATTATTTTCCTAGAAACTATTGTGGGGCTGACCCTGCTGGTGGGGGTCAAATTATCTCAGCTGTGGGAGGAAGTGGACCACACAGGCTGGGAAAAGGCAGGACCTGACAGTAACATTTCTGAAATTCCATTTACCGCCTGAGCTGACTGTGATTACACAAAGGCTGACAGTTGCGTGATTAAATACACTGAGATGATTAGTCTGAATGGGTCTGAATGGGCTTTGGGCTCCTGGCTTTTTCCTGATGATTTTCAATGGGTAATAACACGGTGATAACTTCCACATAGGAAGAGGACACAAGGGCACGAGAGGACTTCCACGCCCACCTTAACCAGGCTTGTGTTTACCCTGACAATGGCTGCATCTCACTAAATTGGTACTTGTGCAAGTCCCCTTTTCATTCCAGCAGCATGATTTCTTTCCATGGGATGCCTTAAAGCAAAGTACCTAGAGCCTGATGAAGCCTCGCAGACGGTAATCAAAGATAAAGGCTAAGTCCTCAAGGTTTGAAGCTCGCCACATGTAATTCAGCCTTGTTCCAGCAAGCCATAAATCTGATATGTCTCCTTTCATCACAAAGTGTCTCTTGCAAAATCATTTTCTGTTTGTCCAAGACCAAGCTTCAAGAGATCCACTTTACTGCAGCCAGATCTAAAGCCTGGATGCTGCCTAATATTCTGTAAAGCCTTGGAATTTGAAGAGTTCACAGGCTGAAACATAATGTACATTAAGTGCTTAACTTCTTCAGGTATCCCCTCAAAAGCCACTGAACCTCACGGCTGTGCAAGTCTCTCCTCAGTAGAAAGTCAGGAACCCAGTGGTCTTTCCTACCAGTCTTCAGAGTCACTTGTAACTGTAAGGAACATGGCTGTGCTTTGGTCAAGGATAGGCCAAGGTAAACATCCACAATGACTCAGCGAGTTTAGAGCGCAGGCGTATAACTCCACTTGTTATCACAGCCATGTAGCCATAACATGGGAAGTCTTATCATTTGGCTCTAAGCCACTACTGTCTGTAAAATATATAATTGCCCTGCTGGCACTGTACAGGTGTGCTCATGCCCAGAGAGAGAAAGAGTTAAGCTACTGACCCTGAAGGCAAGGGAGAGCTGACCATGCAGCTGTGCATGGGAGTGGCCAGCTCAAGCAGCAGAGACAGAGTAGACAGTGTAAGAGAGCTGCTGATAAGAGAGCTGCTGAATATAGCTGTATTTCAGCTACCTACGGCCTCTCCATCGAGTGTTCTTTCAGCTATCTGCCATTCATCTACCCACTCCTTTTGCACCTCAGCATGGGCTGGAACCTGAACTTGAACCTAACAGCAACCTTTTAATGCATGTGGTGGCAATGGTTAGGGATCCTATCACCCATCATTGCCAGTATGACACCCACACCAAAGCGTGTGTGTGTGTGTATTCATATCCATATTCATTTTTAAGTCTTAATTCTTTCAGTACATTTTCATTATATTTTCCACCTAATTTTTGTATTTTTAAAATGTTTTAATAGGTACCTCTTATTTTTGAATGCTATTTTGATATTTTACTTCATTATTAAAATGATTGCCGATATACAAAAATGTATTTTTTGCTGTTATTCTTGTTTTTATTGGTTGTTTATCCAACCATTTGCTAAACTTTCTTATTAATCTTAATAATTTGTCTGTAGATTCTTTTAGATTTCCTATGTAGACAATTTTATATTCTGTTACTAATAACTCTTAGGATCCTTCCTTTTCCATCTTATTCTTCCCTTACTGAACAGGTCAGGATCACATGAAATAGAAGTATATGAAGTAGAAGTAAAGATGATAAACACTTTAGTCTTATTCTGATATTTAAAAAAATTTTCAACAGTTCTCCTTTTTTGTTTTTGTTGTTGTTGTTGCTATTGTTGTTGAGACAGTCTCACGCTGTCACCCAGGCTGGGGTGTAGTGGCACGATCTTGGCTAATGCAACCTCCCGATCCCGGTTCAAGTAATTTTTGTGTCTCAGCCTCCTGAGTGGCTGGATTACAGGCATGAGCCACCACACCCAGCTAATTTTTTGTGTTTTTGGTAGAGATAGTGTTTCACCATGTTGGCCAGGCTGGTCTCAAACTCCTAACCTCAGGTGATCCACCACTTTGGCCTCCCAAAGTGCGGGGATTACAGGCATGAGCCACCACACCCAGCCAATAGCTCTCCATTGCTTATCATGTTTGCTGTTGGGGTACTTTAGCTTGATTTTTGAGGTTAATAAAGTTTCTTCCTATGTCTAGTTGCTCAGTGTTTATATGGTGAATTTTAGCAATACATTTTTCTGTTACTTCTGAGATGACTTTGTAGTTTTCCCCTTTAATTTATTAATTGACTTTCTAATGTTAAACTAATCTTACGTCTTTGGGATAAATCCAACTCATGCACGGGGTATTATTCTTTTCATGCATCGCTCAATTCAGCTTGCTGATATTTTGTGTAGAATGATTGCCTCTACGTTCGTAAATGCCATTGAACTGTCATTTGTATTTTTTGTACTGTCTTTGTCAAGTTTTGGTATTAAGAGTATGCTAGACTCATATATTCTACAAGAAATTTTATAAAATTGAGATTATTTGTTCATTGAATGTTTAATAGCATTTAACAGTAAAATTGTCTGGACCTGATTAGTTTTGATGGGAATACTTCATATTACTCATTGAGTATCTTTATTGATTATAAAATTATTCATAGTTTCTATTTTTTCTTGAATCAGTTTGTTGAGTTATATTTTCCTAGAAATTGTCAGTTTCATCTAAAGTTTTAAATTGATTGGCATTAAATTGTTCCAAAGACATTATTTCTATCCTAATAATTGCAGCATCTGTATTCATATCTTCACATTTATAATATTAATTTTTACCTCCTCTCTCTGTCATTAAGTTTTCAGTGTGTCAATTTTATTAGTCTTTGAAAAACACTTTGGCTTTGCTGATCTTTATTACATGTTCATTTTCTGCTTCTATCTTTGTTATTTAATTCCTTCTACTTCCTTTGGGTTTATTTTACTATTGTTTTTCTAACTTCTTAAGAAGAATACCTAGTTCATTAATTTTCTGCCATAATTCTCATCTGACTATTCCTTAGACTATAAACTTTTCCCCAAATATAGCTTCAGTGAAAACCTAAAACTTTTCATAAGTAATATTTTCAATTCTATTTCATTCTAAATAGGCTGTAATTCTCCTTGTTACTCCTCCTTTGGCCTTGGAATGTTTAGAATTATGTTTTCAGGTTTCTAAATAAATAAAATTTTTGTCATATTTTCCTTTTTTATTTTTAGCTTAATTAAACTATGATTACAGAGTATGTCCTATATGATTAAAATCTTTTAAATGTGTTGAGCCTTGCCTTATGGAGTCATATGTGGTTGATTTTCATAAATGTTTCTTGTGTGCCTCTGAAGCATGGGTTTCTTGAAACTGATTGCAGTATTCCATTTATGGAACTGATCTATGATTATATGAAACTTGTTAATTGTGTTATGCAAATTTTATCTATCCTTAGCGGTTATTTTCTTAGCCTGCTTGTCTTCTTACTGAGGAGATATGTTAAAATCTCAGCTGGGCACAGTGGCTCACACTTCTAATCCCAGAACTTTGGGAGGCTGAGGCAGAGGATAGCTTACGGCCAGGAGTTTGAGACCAACCTGGTATGCAAAAACGAAACCCCATCTGTACAAAAAATTTTTAAAAATTAAAAAAACCTCTCACTGTGATGGTGGATTTGCCTCTTTTTCATTGAAGTTCTGTAAATTTTTACTTTATTTTGAGGCAGCATTTTTAAGGTCCATATAAACTTTATTATTATGTCTTTCTATTGAACTTAACCTTCTTAAGATGAAGATATTCCTCCACTAGAAATATTTTTCCCTTATGGTTTATTTTGATATTAATAAAGTGAAACCAGTTATCTTTTAGTTAGCATTTGCTCATTGTTCCTTTTACCTAAACAGTAAATGAATAAACTACATTTTGTTTCCTATTTGAAATGGCCATATTTGCCTTTTCATTGGAATGTTTAGTTCATTCTCATGGATTATAACTACTGATATATTTGGATTTATTTCTAGTCATTTTAAATCTATCTACCATACCTCTTAACCTCTCTTTTATCTTTTCCATCTTTTTCTGTTTCTACATTCTGAATAACTTCTTCTCTTGGCCGGGCGCGGTGGCTCACGCCTGTAATCCCAGCACTTTGGGAGGCCGAGGCGGGCGGATCACAAGGTCAGGAGATCGAGACCATGGTGAAACCCCGTCTCTACTAAAAAATAGAAAAAAATTAGCCGGGCGCAGTGGCGGGCGCCTGTAGTCCCGGCTACTCGGGAGGCTGAGGCAGGAGAATGGCGTGAACCCGGGAGGCGGAGCTTGCAGTGAGCCGAGATTGCGCCACTGCACTCCAGCCTGGGTGACACAGCGAGACTCCGTCTCAAAAAAAATAATAATAATAAATAAAAAAATAATTTCTTCTCTTATCTTCCAGTTGACTAATTCTGTTTAGCGGTAACTAAAAAATTGTTAAAAGCAATTCATATATTAATTCAATTGTAATGCTTATCATTTTATGCAGTTCTGTTTTATTCTATTTCAGATTTGCTTGCCTGTTCTTTTTTTGTTATTGTTGTTTTAGTGACATCTTTTTTTAAATTTATTTTTAGTTAGTGGTTTTATTTTATTTTTTATTTTACTTGAAGTTCTGGGATACATGTGCAGAATGTGCAGGTTTGTTACATAGGTATATATGTGCCATGGTGGTTTGCTGCACCCATCAACCTGTCATCTACATTAGGTATTTCTCCTAATGCTATTTCTCCCCTTGCTCCCCATCCCCTGACAGGCCCTGGTGTGTGATGTTCCCCTCCCTGTGCCCATATGTGCTCATTGTTCAACTTCCACTTATGAGTGAGAACATGCGGCATTTGGCTTTCTGTTCCTGTGTTAGTTTGCTGAGAATGATGGTTTCCAGCTTCATCCATGTCCCTGCAAAGGATATGAACTCATTCTTCTTTATGGCTACATACTATAGTGTTCCGTGGTGTATAAGTTCCACATTTTCTTTATCCAGTCTATCATTGATGGGCATTTGGGTTGATTCCAAGTCTTTGCTATTGTGAATATGTGCATGTGTCTTTATAATAGAATGATTTATAATCCTTTGGGTATATACCCAGTAATGGGATTCCTGAGTCAAGTGGTATTTCTACTTTTAGATCCTCAAGAAATCGCCACATTGTCTTCCACAATGGTTGAACTAATTTACACTCCCACCAACAGTGTAAAAGACTTCCTATTTCTCTACATTGTCTCCAGCATTGGTGCTTTCCTAACTTTTTAATGATCGTCGTTCTAACTGGTGTGAGATGGTATCTTAATGTGGTTTTGATTTGCATTTCTCTAATGACCAGTGATGATGAGCTTTTTTTCATATGTCTGTTGGCCACTTGAATGTCTTCTTTTGAGAAGTGTCTGTTCATATCCTTTGCCCACTTTTTGATGGGGTTGTTTGTTTTTTTTCTAGTAAATTTGTTTAAGTTCCTTGTAGATTCTGGATATTAACCCTTTGTCAGATGGATAGATTGCAAAAATTTTCTCCCATTCTGTAGGTTGCCTGTTCACTCTGATGATAGTTTCTTTTACTGTACAGAAGCTCTTTAGTTTAATTAAATCACATTTACCAATGTTGACTTTTGTTGCCATTGCTTTTGGTATTTTAGTTATAAAGTCTTGCCCACACCTATGTCCTGAATGGTATTGCCTAGGTTTTCTTCTAGGGTTTTTATGGTTTTAGGTCTTACATTTAAATCTTTAATCCTTCTTGAGTTAATTTTTGTATAAGGTGTAAGGAAATGATCCAGTTTCAGCTTTCTACATATGGCTAGCCAGTTTTCCCAACACTATTTATTAAATAGGGAATGCTTTCCCCATGTCTTGTTTTTGTCAGGTTTGTCAAAGATCAGACAGTTGTAGATGTGTCATGTTATCTCTGAGGCTTCTGTTCTGTTTCATTGGTCTGTGTATCTGTTTTGGGACCAGTACCATGCTGTTTTGGTTATTGTTGCCTTCTAGTATAGTTTGAAGTCAGGTAGCATGATGCTTCCAGCTTTGTTCTTTTTACTTAAGATTGTCTTGGCTATACAGGCTCTTTTTTGGTTCCAGATGAAATTTAAAGTAGTTTTTTTTTCCAATTCTGTGAAGAAAGTCAATGACAGCTTGATGGGGATAGCATTGAATCTATACATTACTTTGGGCAGTATGGCCATTTTCACGATATTGATTCTTTCTATCCATGAGCACGGAATGTTTTTCTATTTGTTTGTGTCCTCTCTTATTTCCTCGAGCAGTTGTTTGTAGTTCTCCTTGAAGAGGTCCTTCACATCCCTTGTAAATTGTATTCCTAGGTATTTTATTTTCTTTGTAGAAATTGTGAATGGGAGTTTACTCATGATTAGGCTCTCTGTCTATTATTGGTGTATAGGAATGCTTGTGATTTTTGCACATTGATTTTGTATCCTGAGACTTTGCTGGAGTTGCTTATCAACTTAAGTAGTTTTGGGGCTGAGATGGTGGGGTTTTCTAAATATACAATCATGTCATCTGCAAACAGAGTTAATTTGACTTCCTCTCTTCCTATTTGAACACCCTTTATTTCTTTCTCTTGCCTGATTGCCCTGGCCAGAACTTCTAATACTATGTAGAATAGGAGTGGTGAGAAAGGGCATCCTTGTCTGGTGCCAGTTTTCAAAGGGAATTCTTCCAGCTTTTGCCCATTCAGTGTGATATTGGCTGTGGGTTTGTCATAAATAGCTCTTTTTTTTTGAGATACGTTCCATCAATACCTAGTTTATTGAGTGTTTTTAGCATGAAGGGGGGTTGAATTTTATTGGAGGCCTTTTCTGCATCTATTGAGATAATCATGTGGTTTTTGTTGTTGGTTCTGTTTATATGATGGATTACGTTTATTGATTTGTGTATGTTGAACCAGCCTTGAATCCCAGGGATGAAGCCAACTTGACCATGGTCAATAAGCTTTTTTTTTTTTTTTTGAGACGGAGTCTCTCTCTGTCGCCCAGGCTGGACTGCAGTGGCCGGATCTCAGCTCACTGCAATCTCCGCCTCCCAGGTTTAGGCCATTCTCCTGCCTCAGCCTCCCGAGTAGCTGGGACTACAGGCGCCCGCCACCACGCCCGGCTAGTTTTTTTTGTATTTTTTAGTAGAGACGGGGTTTCACCGTGTTAGCCAGGATGGTCTCGATCTCGATAAGCTTTTTATTGTGCTGCTGGATTCAGTTTGCTAGTATTTTATTGAGGATTTTCCCATCAATGTTCACCAGGGATATTGGCCTGAAATTTTCCTTTTCTTATTGTGTCTCTGCCAGATTTTGGTATCAGGATGATGCTGGCCTCATAAAATGAGTTAGGGAGGAGTCCCTCTTTTTCTATAGTTTTGAATAGTTTCAGAAAGAATGGTACCAGCTCCTCTTTATATCTCTGGTAGAATTCGGCTGTGAATCCATCTGGTCCTGGGCTTTTTTTCATTGGTAGGCTATTAATTACTGCCTCAATTTCAGAACTTGTTATTGGTCTATTCAGGGATTCAACTTCTTCCTGGTTTAGTCTTGGGAGGATATATGTGTCCAGGAGTTTATCAATTTCTTCTAGATTTCCTAGTTTATTTGCATAGAGGTGTTTATAGTATTATCTGATGGTAGTTTGTATTTCTGTGGGATCAGTGGTGATCTCCCATTTATCATTTTGTATTGCATCTATTTGATTTTCTCTTTTCTTCTTTATTAGTCTGGCTAGCAGTCTATTTTGTTAACCTTTTCAAAAAACCAGCTCCTGGATTCATTGATTTTTTGAAGGGTTTTTCACGTCTCTATCTCCTTCAGTTCTCCTCTGATCTCAGTTATGTCTTGCCTTCTGCTAGCTTTTGAATGTATTTGCTCTTGCTTCTCTAGTTCTTTTAATTTTGAAGTTAGGGTGTCGATTTTAGATCTTTCCTGCTTTCTCTTGTGAGCATAATTTTGTAGTGCTATAAATTTCCCTATAAATGCTGCTATAGCTGTGTCCCAGAAATTCTGGTACGTTGTGTCTTTGTTGTCATTGGTTGAAAATAACTTATTTATTTCTGCCTTAATTTCGTTTTGTACCCAGTAGTCATTCAGGAGCAAGTTGTTCAGTTTTTATGTCGTTGTGCAGTTTTGAGTGAGTTTCTTAAGCCTGAGTTCTAATTTGATTGCACTGTGGTCTGAGAGACTGTTATGATTTCTGTTCTTTTGCATTTGCTAGGGAGTGTTTTACTTCCAATTATGTGGTCAATTTTAGAATAAGTTCAAAGTGGTGCTGAGAGGAATGTATATTCTGTTGATTTGGGCAGGAAAGTTCTGTAGATGTCTATTAGGTCCTCTTGGTCCAGAGCTGAGTTCAATTCCTGAATATCCTTGTTAATTTTCTGTCTCAATGATCTGTCTAATACTGACAGTGGGGTATTAAAGTCTCCCACTATTATTGTGCATGAGTCTAAGTCTCTTTGTAATTCTCTAAGAATGTGCTTTATGAACCTGTATTAGGTCCGTATATATTTAGGATAGTTAGCTCTTCTTGTTGCATTGATCCCTTTACCATTATGTAATGCTTTTCTTTGTCTTTTTTGATCTTTGTTGGTTTAAAGTCAGTTTATCAGAGACTAAGATTGCAACTCCTGCTTTTTTTGGTTTTCCATTTGCTTGGTAAATATTTCTCTATGCTTTATTTTGAGCCTATGTGCGTCTTTGCATGTGAGATGGGTCTCTTGAATACAGCACACTGATGGGTCTTTACTCTTTATTCAATTTGCCAGTCTGGGTCTTTATATTGGGGTATTAGCCCGTTTACATTTAAGGTTAATATTGTTATGTGTGAATTTGATCCTGTCATTATGATGCTTGTTGATTATTTTGCCTATTAGTTGATGCAGTTTCTTCATAGTGTCAATGGTCTTTACATTTTGGTATGTTTTTGCAGTGGCTGGTACCAGTTTTTCCTTTCCATATTTAGTGCTTCCTTCAGGAGCTCTTGTAAGGCAGGCCTGATGGTCACAAAATCTCTCAGCATTTGCTTGTCTGTAAAGGATTTTATTTCTCCTTCACTTATGAAGCTTAGTTTGGCTGAATATGAAATTCTGAGTTGAAAATTCTTTTCTTTAAGAATGTTGAATATTGGCCCCCACTCTCTTTTGGCTTGTAGGGTTTCTGCAGAGAGATCCACTGTTAGTCTGATGGACTTCCCTTTGTGGGTATCCGGATCTTTCTCTCTGGCTGCCCTTAACATTTTTTCCTTCATTTCAACCTTAGTGAATCTGACAGTTACGTGTCTTAGGGTTACTCTTCTCGAGGATTATCTTTGTGGTGTTCTCTGTATTTCCTGAATTTGAATGTCAGCCTATCTTGCTAGGTTGGGGAAGTTCTCCTGGATAATATCCTGAAGTGTGTTTTCCAACTTGGTTCCATTCTCCCCGTCACTTTCAGGTACACCAATCAAATGTAGGTTTGGTCTTTTCACATACTCCCATATTTCTTGGAGGCTTTGTTCATTCCTTTTCATTCTTTTCTCTGTAATCTTTTCTTCATGCTTTGTTTCATTAAGTTGATCTTCAATCTCTGATATCCTTGCTTCCACTTGATCAATTCGGCTACTGATACTTGTGTATGCTTCACAAAGTTCTCATGCTGTGTTTTTCATCTCCATCAGGTCTTCTCTAAACTGTTTATTTTAGTTAGCACTTTCTGTAATCTTTTATCAAGGTTCTTAGCTTCCTCGCATTGGGTTAGAACATGCTCCTTTAGCTCAGAGGAGTTTGTTATTACCCACATTCTGAAGTCTATTTCTGTCAATTTGTCAAACTCATTTTCTGTCCCGTTTTGTTTCCTTGCTGGCAAGGAGTTGTAATCCTTTGGAGGAGAAGAGGCATTCTGGTTTTTGGAATTTTCAGCCTTTTTGTGCTGGTTTTTCCTCATCTTCATGGATTTATATACCTTTGATCTTTGATGTTGGTGATCTTGGGATGGGGTTTTTGTGTGGTCGCCCTTTTTGTTGATGTTGATGCTATTGCTTTCTGTTTGTTAGTTTTCCCTCTAACAGTCAGGCCCTTCTTCTGCAGGTCTGCTGGAGTTTGCTGGAGGTCCACTCCACACCCTGTTTTCTGGGGTATCACCAGCAGAGGCTGCAGAACATCACATATTGCTGCTTGCTCCTTCCTCTGGAAGCTTTGTCCCAGAGGGGCACCTGCCACATGCCAGCTGGAGCTCTCCTGTATGAGGTGTCTGTCAACCCCTGCTGGGTGGTGTCTCCCCATTAGGAGGCTCAGGGGTCAGGGACCCACTTAAGGAGGCAGTCTGTCCCTTAGGAGAGCTCGAGCGCTGTGCTGGGAGATCCACTGCTCTCTTCAGAGTCGGCAGGCAGGAACATTTAAGTCTGCTGAAACTGCACCCGGAGCCACCCCTTCCCCCAGATGCTCTGTCCCAGGGAGATGGGAGTTTGATCTATAAGCCCCAGACTAGGGCGGCTGCCTTTCTTTCAGAGATGCCCTGCCCAGGAAGGAGGAATCTAGAGAGGCAGTCTGGCTACAGTGGCTTTGCTGAGCAATGGTGGGCTCCACCTATTCCAAACCTCCCAGTGACTTTCTTTACACTATGAGGGGAAAACCACCTACTCAAGCCTCAGTAATGGTGGACATCCCTCCCTGCACCAAGCTCCGGTGTCCTTTAGACTTCTGTGCTGGCAGCAAGAATTTCAAGCCAGTTGATCTCAGCTTGTAGGGCTCCATGGGGATGGGATCCACTGGGCAAGACCCCCCAGCTCCCTGGCTTCAGTCCCCTTTCCAGGGTAGTGAACAGTTCTATCTCACTGGCTTTCTAGGTGCCACCGGGGTATGAAAAAAATCCTTTGCCTAGCTGGGTATCTGCCCAAATGGTCACCTGGTTTTGTGCTTGAACCCCAGGGCCCTGGTGGTATAGGCTCTCAAAGGAATCTCTTGGTCTGCAGGCTGTGAAGACCATGGGAAAAGTGTAGTAACTGGGCTGGATAGCACCGTCTATCATGGCATAGTCCCTCATGGCTTCCCTTAGCTAGGGGAGGGAGTTCCCCTTCCCCTTGCACTTCCTGGGTGAGGTGACACCCCACCCTGCTTCTGCTGGCCCTCTGTGGGCTGTACCCACTGTCTAACCAGCACCAATGAGATGAATTATATACCTCAGTTGGAAATGAAGAAATCATCTGCCTTCTGCATTGGTCTCGCTGGCAGCTACAGACTGGAACTCTTCCTGTTTGGCCATTTTGCCCGGGAAAAAAAACAGTTGCCTATTCTTTATAGATTCATTCCACTGCTCATATTTTCAAGCTTGTCTCTTACTTTATTAAATATGTTAACTATAACGATCCAGAGTATTTGTAGGTCTGTTTCTGAAGTCTGTTCATTCTGCTGTTGCTTTGTATCCTTGTGATTTTTTAACTATGAGCTGCTCAGTTTGCTTGAAAATTTATCTCTGGAAATTGTTTAAGGGCCAGGGATGACAATGGGCTCCTCCAGACATAATCTACACTGGCTTCTGCCACACTTATGGAGGCCTGTCATTATAAGTCTAACTTTAAATCACATTCATGGTTCAGTAATTTTTGAGCTGCTAATTCCATTTAATTTCAGACTTCAAATTAGCATGAGACCCATTGTATGGTTTAAAATTCTGAGAGAACTTTTTCCTCTGATTAGCACCAAGTTTTGAGACAATTAATTTCCTCTGCAGATAGGGGAGAGAGGAAGGATAAAACGAGTCCCTTAGGGTCACAGCTTTTTAAAGAGAGGGTCTATTATTAATTTCCCACCTTGTACACACCATGGGTTTTCTCCTGTTCCCTGTTTTCTATGAGGCCATGGGAAAAAAAAAGATTAAGTTTATCAGGATAAACAACTCTACACAAAACATCATAAGCCCAATTATGGTTCTCAGTAAGTAAAACCAGGTCAACCTCTGCTTTTACAATTACCATGTTGTATATCTTAATGTCAAAAATTATCTGACCTACATTTTCAGTTTAGTGATTTGACTGAAATTCAAAGATGGTGTGTGTGTTTCAATAATACAGCCACTACTTCAGAGCTTCATAATTAAGTATAAAGGAGAAGGCATTAATGAGAGTCAGGGGGTGGGAGAATACTGTGTGATACATACAGGCAACATTCTTGATAATATCATAGAAGAAAAAAAAAGCTTAGCTCTCAGATATCTCAAGTGCAGCCTCTTCATT
Source organism: Chlorocebus sabaeus (assembly GCF_047675955.1). NCBI lineage: Eukaryota > Metazoa > Chordata > Mammalia > Primates > Cercopithecidae > Chlorocebus > Chlorocebus sabaeus. The sequence continues at coordinate 101,113,583 of NC_132911.1, forward strand.
TTACAAATAAGGAAACTATAGATCAGAGATGCAATGTCATATAACATAGTACACAGCTAACAAATGTCAGAGCCACGGTAAAAGATAATCTAACCTTCAACTTAGTCTTTCTTCCTCATGAAACTGTGTTTTCTAAACTTGAGTATGTAGGATAATAGTTTCCCCATGAATCACTCCTCAAAGATCAAATAAATTTAAGAAATCCTGCACACTGTAACTCCCTCTTAGAGACTTAGAAGCCATACAACATACCTAGGGCTCGGAGACATTATGAACTAAAGAATTCTGCATAACTATTACTTCCCAAAGTAAGTTAACCATAAACATCTTTTTCTACACAATACTAGCTAATACTGTACAGGGCACTGGTGTTTCCCAAAGCAAGTTAGGAAATGGTCCCTTGAAAAGTCATCTTGGCTACTTTCTAAGCAGCATAGCTCTGCAGTTATTACATCCCCAACAAAACAAAGGAAAAAAACCCTCCTGCACATATATTTTATTACATTTGAAGTTGGCATGCCTAGAGGCATAGATCAAAATTTCACCTCTTCAGTTATTTGAACCTTCAATTGTGTAAATAGAAAATTTTAATCTTTTAAAAATGAATTAGAGAGGACTTCCACTTCCAACTATAATGAAGTACCTTTTATCAGACCACCTCTCCTATTAAAAACAATTCTAAATGTTGGATAGATTATTAGAAACAGCTGCTTAAAGATATCAGTAATCAGTTAAGGCAGTCAAAAGTTGCTGGGCCAAGACCCCAGGGAGGAGAGAAAGGCATTTCTGTGAGTCTTCTCTGCCGGGTTGTAAATGAAGTAGAGCCAAGAAGCCAACCAAAAAGTAACTTATCAGAGCTTTTTGCAGTTTCATGGAGCTACAGAAACAAAACTTGAAATTTTAGGTGACAAATAAGTCAGTACCTAAATTCCTAAGATACTACAGAAAAGGAAACTACAGGTAAGAGGGCCCTATATTCTGTCTGTGTGACTTTTCTCAATGAAGACTTTGCTGATTCTCAAGTTGCACCATAAACAAAACAATAGCTAAGAGGTAAAAAGCTAAGCAGAACTCTTAGGATTCTCACAGTGCTAGGAAACAAAAGTAGAGGTTAGGGCCTCCCAGGAGAAGAGGTCCTAGTAGGCACAGAGGACTTTCCAATGAGAGTCCTGAAGGGCTACTATCTAGAAGACAAAAATTGGAAATATATTAGTCTTTAAAAAGACTGAAATCCAGCTTGGAATGGTATGATTTGCAGCTAGATCAAGGTCATCTGTGTCTTCTTGAACTGCTACAAGAAAAGTTAACCCTCTCTGGGAAAAAAAAAAAAAAAAAAAAAAAAAAAAGCCTTTACAATTTCTCATAGAGATATTCTGTCCTGGAATAAAAAGAAAATTTACAGATATGCCAAGAGAAAGGACTGTATGACTAAAAACCAAGGGGAAAATTAGATAATAGAAATAGACCCACAAATGCTACAGATCATCATCATCAGATACAGACTTTTAAATCACTATCTTTGATGTCTTCAACAAAATAGATGAAAATATGAACACTTCACTAGAGAACTGGAATCTATAAAAGCATGAAATGAGAATTATAGAACTAAAAAATGCAATTACTAAAAATAAAACCCCCATAGCGAATTTAACAGGAAACTAGATACAGCAAAACACAGGATTAGTAAATAAATGATAGGTCCATAGAAACTGATAGGCCAGTCTGCAGAACAGCAAGGGAAAAGAATGGAAAAATACTGAACAAAGATAAGAAACATGGAATGTGGTAGAAGGTCTAACATATTGTAATTCATCTGCCAAAAGGAGAAGATAGAGAGAATAGGGTAAAAGCAATATTTGAAGAGCTACTGGCTGAGAACTACCTAAAATAAAGACATCAAACTATAAAATTTTAAAATTCTACAAATTTTAAGTAGAATAAATACAAAGAAAGCCATACCTAACTACATCATAGAAAAACTGTGAAAAACAAAACCAAAAGGATATCTTAAACCCACTTAGGATAAAAGATGCATTACTTTCAAAGATAAGGTAATCTTAGCAGTTGACTACCAACAGAAATTATGGAAGCAATGGTGTCTTTAAGTTGTTAAATGATAATAACTGCCAATATCCAGTGAAAATGTCCTTCAAAAACAAAAACAAAATAGGCTGAGTGCAGTGGCTCATACCTGTAATCCCAGCACTTTGGGAGGCTGAGGTGGGTGGATAACTTGAGGTCAGGAGTTTGAGACTAGCCTGGCCAATGTGGTGAAACCCTGTCTCTACTGAAAATACAAAAATTAGCTGGGCATGGTGGCACACACATGTAATCCCTGCTATTGGGGAGGCTAAGACATGAGAATTGCTTGAACCTAGGAGGTGGAGGTTGCAGTGGGCTGAGATCACACCACTGCACTCTAGCCTGGGTGACAGAGTAACACTCTGTCTCAAAATAAAATAAAAGCAAAATAAAACATTTTCAGGCAGAAAAAGAGATTTAAATTGTCATCAGACCACCCTAAAGGAAATAATAAAGTGAATTCTTTAGGCAGAGAAAAATGATCCTAGATGGAACATGGAAATACAGGAAAGAATGAAGATCAATGGGAAGAATAACTTTATTGATACATCTAAATAAAAACTGACTGCAAAAAATATGATAAAGATGCTTTGATTTTAAATATATGTATAACAAAAATACATGACAAAAATAGCAAATTCAGAAAGCAGTAAGAATAATTGAAGAATACTAACATTCTTGCATTATTTGATAAATGGTTGGAATACTAATTTATAATGTGCTCTAATAATTCAAGGTTGTATTTCATAGTCTATTGAATAATTTAATATAATAGCAAAAAAAAAAAAGCTATGACTAACAACCTAATGGAGAATAAAATAATAATTTTAAAATTTGGTTAGGCCATAGGTAAATTTTAAAAAGGAAAAAAAGAGGAAATAAGAATGTATGAGAAGGCCAAGCACACAGGCTCATGTCTGTAATCCCAGCACTTTGGGAAGCAGAGGTGGGTGGATCGCCTGAGGTCAGGAGTTCAAGACCAGCCTGGCCAACATGATGAAATCTTATCTCTACTAAAAATACAAAAATTAGCTGGGCTTGGTGGCACACGTCTGTAGTCCCACCTACTCAGGAGACTGAGGCTGGAGAATCCCTTGAGCCCAGGAGGCAGAGGTTGCAGTGAACCAAGATTGTGCCACTGAACTCCAGCCTGGGTGACAGAGTGAGACTCTGTCTAAAAAAAAGTAAATAAATAATAAGTAGGAAAAAAAGACAGAACAAATAATACAAATATAACAATAATTACATTGCTAATATATGAAATGTATTTTAAAAATAAAGCCTGTTAGATTATATTGTAGATAACCAATTACATGCTGATGACATTAAATAGGGGACAAAGTTGATGTAGCTTTAGTAACGTCAAACAACGTAAACTTTAAGGCAAGAAGATGATCAGAAATAGAGACATTTTATAATGATAAAAGCATCAATCCACTATAAAGACAAAACAATTTCAAATTTGTTTGTATCTAATAGCATAGCCTTAAAACATATAAAACAAAACTTAAAAACCTAAGGGATAAATAGAAAAATTTATGATCATAGTTTGATCCATCTCTCTTAGTAATTGATAGAACAAACAGGCAATGAATTAGTAAAGATACGAAAGAGTTCAACAACACAAATAATGAATCTGATCTAAAGAGCATACACAGAATGCTTGGCCCAAGAAACTGAAAGATACACTTATTTTTCAAAAGCATATAGAACATTTACTTAAACTGACTATAAACTGGGCTGAAAAGAAAGTCGTAATACATTTTCTAAAATAAAAATTATATAAAATATATTTTCTGACTACATTAAAAGAAAGCCATAAATTCATAATAAAAATACAGTTAGACTATATACATTTAGAAATTTTAAAATATATTTCTAAATGACCCATGGAATCAGAGAGAAATATAAACAGACATTGGAAAATAACTTTAACTGATTAATAAGATTATAACATATCGAAACTTGTGAGATGCAGCCCAACGTGTGATTACAGATAAATATATAGTCTTAATGTATTTGAAGGGAATTAAGCCTGAAATTTAATGATCTAAATATCCATCTCAGGAAAGTTTTAAAAGACAGAAAGATCATGTCTTTCTCAGGGACATGGATGGAGCTAGAAGCTGTTATCCTTGGCAAACTGACTCAGGAACAGAAAAGCAAACACTGTTTGTTCTCACTTATAAGTGTGAGCTGAATGATAAGAACACATGGACACATGTTGGGGAACAACACACACTGGGTCCTGTCCTGGGTGGTGGGGAGAGCATCAGGAAGAAAAGCTAATGCACGCTGGGCTTAATACCTAGGTGATGGGTTGATCTGTGCAGCAAATCATCACAGGATGTGTTTACCTATGTAACAAGCCCTCACATCCTATACAAGTACACTGGAATTTAAAATAAAAGTTGAAGAAAAAAAAGAAATGGAAAAAAAGACATAAAGAGCAGAAAATTAATGAAACAGAAACAAATTCAGAGAAAACTTACAGAGACAAAGGGTGATTCTTTAAATAGAACTTCATTAACTCTATAAACCCCTAGCAAGAATGAAGGAATAAAAGAGAGAAAACACAAATTATCAATATCAGAAATGAAAATAGAGACATCATTTCAGATCTAATAGACATTTGAAAGGTAATATGTATATGTTACGAAGAATTTTATGCCAATACAATTGAAAATTTAGGTGAAATGGGCAAAGTCCTTGAAAAACTTAATTTACCAAACTGACTCAAAAAGAAATAGACATATAACAATAGAAATATGAATAGCCCTATATTTATGAAAGGAATTGAATAATATAAAGCTCCCCACTTTAAAAAATAAGCTCATTTTAAAATGCAATCTGGATAGCTTCACCAATTTTTCTAAACATTTAAAAAATAATGTTAAATTTATACATATTCTCCCAAATAAATAAATAAAATAGTCTATATGTCCCCATTTGTATCATCAAGCCAGGATAAACTTGATACCAAACCTCACAGAAAACAATTAACAACAAAATCCCTCTCACAATATAAATACAATGTTAGCAAATCCAATTCAACAGTAGGTAAAACGTATCATACAACACAATCAAGTTGGACTTATTTCAGGAATGGAAGGTTGGTTTAACATTCCAAATCACTTTCTAATTTTAATCTCAATAGATACAGATAAAGTATTTAATAACAGTCAACATTCATTTACTATAAAAATTCAACACTAGGCACAGAAGTGAATTTTGTGATAAAGTAAATTTCCTGATTAAGTAAATTTATCTTATGAAGGTGTATACAAAATGCCGACAGCCAGCACCATTATTGTTTTGGGTTATTAAGCTATTGCATGACTTTTAGGTTCGAAGCCCATCCCTGTTTACTTTTCTTTGTTACTGGGGGCTGGGACTCTGCAAATCACATTTCCACTTTGCCAGCAGAATCCGTGTTCAGCTGTGCCAATAAGGGGCATAAAAGGGAGCCTTCAAGGCTGGAGGAGGAAAAAGGTTTTCTCCCTCCTGTTTGCTTTCCATTTCTGTTTGTATTAATGCACCAGAAGTTCTTCATCCTGGCAGCAACAGTTGTTCCCAATAGTGGCTGTTGGTACCAGTTTGCAGTTTTTTCCTACTTTAGAATTTGTCTCACCATGCCCCTCCAGGAATCCCAGTTCCAACCCTGGAGTTGCTCCCTCCAAAGACCTAAGACCAGCCCTGGAGTTACTCCCTCCTTCAAGATTGGAATCCCAGCTCCAAGGAACCCTCTTCAAGGTTCCCAAGCACCAGCACTGATCAGGCAGTGAGTGAACTGCACCCAGCGGTCTATGATCTGAATCCATGGAGACCCTCATCTAAGCTTTTAAGTTTTATGACTATCAACCTGTTCTCTTTGTTTTCCCAGCACTGGACTAGTAGCTGTTTCCTGTTGTGACAAGCTCTGTGATACCTAGTGTCCTCTCTGCCTCTTCTCTTCTCTGAAATGTGGTTAACAATTCTTTAAATTAAATTCTGTCTCTTAAAATAACTGGCATGGTTTCTGTATCTTAACTGATGCTGACTGATACGATGCTTAATGATAAAATGTTGAAATCTCCTCCCAGTGAAAAGGAGAATTAGCAAGGACACTGCTGACATCCCTTCTATGAAACCGTATTCTGAGAGACCCAGCCAGGAGAGTAAGACCAGAAAAAAAAGTAAAAGGTAAAAAGATTGGGAAAGAAATAAAATTCTTATGACAATGTGATCATATGCACACATTGTATACAAAAAGATGTACCTATAAATTATTAAACTAAATAACTGGACTTAGCAAGATTGCTAGATAAACATATACAGGGCAATATAGAAAAATAAACTGCATTTCCAAACGCTAGCAACAAATAATGACAAAATTAAAAAAGTTTTAAAGGTAATATTTATATCAAAATTATGCAATAGCTATAAATTTAACAAAAGATGAACAAAGAATTATTGACAGAAATTTCAAAAGACCTAAGCAAACAAAAGGATCGCATTCACTGGCCAAGAATACCACTTTATATTTCTGTGAGTAGAAAATAAACTTCAATTGTGCTAAGCTAGTGAAATCTAGGGATTTATTTGTTACATGTGGTGTTAGACTACATACATCTGTTAGAATCACAAATGTTTTAGCTAAAAATGCAATCCAATATGACATTATTTTCTCAGAGATCAATTATTTGTTTAGCCCCTCAAATGAGGCTTTTATTAGATTTCATTTTAAAGAGTTTTAATTAAAAATCAGTCTTTTTATTCAGCTTTCACTCTACTCATTTCCACAAGCCAAGAGGCTTTCCTATTTGTTCAGTTTCAAGGATAAGTTGAGCCAAATTGGTCCCAAGCCCATTCTCATGACCAAGGGAAGAAACCCTGGGAGGAACACCATTTTCATCATCTTTCTTTCCTTAATCTCTTATACAGTTTTATTAAAGGGCAGAGTATCAGAGACAAATTTGCCTCCTTTGCCTACTGGTCCTTTAGAATATCTGCTCTAATCCTTAGCTTCCAGGCAGATGATCATGTGATCCTCTCCCACCCCACAACCAGGTGGTGTGTGACCCAAAACCAGGGACTTATGGGTTCACCAAACAAAAAAGGGTCTTTCTTCTGGGACTGGAAGGTCATTCATACCCATTTTAAGCCACATTCATACCAATACGAAAGCAAGGAAAACAGTCTACAAAGAGAAGCCAGAGAGTAGTGCTCCTGTCTGCAGAAAAGCAGGAGCATCCAAGCATTTGGAGAGAGAGAATGAGAGAGACCATCTAGCAGTTTTCTGCCTCACTTTGAGGCTTGGCTATACTTCCTGAACATGAATCCCATCAGACTTCCCTGTAAGCTTCCAATAAGCCCCTTTCCACTTGAGCTAATTTGAGTTTACTTTTGTCGTTCGTAACAAAATAGACCCTGATTGAGGCAGACAGTATTATGACAGTATTTAGCCAGGAGTCTAAAGAAGACATGAATCCTGTCTTCTCTCAGTTATCCTTCTGTCAAAGTACAATTTTCAAAATATTAAAAACCTAAATTTTCATGTAGATAGATAAGTGAGCACATGTCAAAGTTTTATTCAGCACATTAATGAGAGAGGCAGTAGGATGACAAAGCCGGTGCAAAAGATGAGAAAATAGGACTTCTGTGGTCAGAGGGAAGAAAAGGATTCCAAAGTAAAATTGCAAAGTCAGACACAAAATTAGTTAATGTCCAAGAGAGCAGTAAAGCCATAATATTTGCAGTTGTCTTCTCTACAGGACAGAAAATTAAAATTATCACCACCTTTCTACAATTATAAACAACCAAGCCCAAATCAATGTACAAACTATGTTGTATTCCCCTGGAGAGTGAGAAGACCCTTAGGCAAGCTTCTCAAGATCGGTGCTTTACAAACTGAAAATACAGACTCCTAGGCCCTGCCCCCAGAAATTCTGATTCAGAAGGTCTTGGGCAGGGCCTGGGAATTTGCATTTTAACAAGTTCTCAGGTGACATCATTAGTCAGCAAGCCACACTTGCAGTAACATGGCCTTAGATGACATTGAAAAGTCATACAGTAATCCTTTTGCTTTGTTTCCAGGTTTTGCATAATTTTCTTAAGGTCCCCAGGGGAAATCTAAGCCTCCAGATGACAAAAAGCAAAATAAGGCTAAATAGCACTTCACTCTTGGCTGAAAATTTGAGTCCAAAACTGAGTGAAGAACTTAGATGAACAAATGAGGTTATAGGGAGGAGTCTGTTCCTACGTTGAACAAATGCATGTCCTTGACTATTTTCCCCAAAGCTCATATTTGAGATTCTCATGTTACCATTGCAGTGCAAGGAAAAATTGATTCAAGCTACACCACCAAGGAAAAGATACTAAAGAGAAAGCGAGACAGCAAATGCCTTCCAAAATCAAGAATGAAGCTGGCCTAGGCTGTCGTCCCAGAGGGACCTCGGTTTGGTGTCAAAGTAGAGAACAGCACTTCCACAGGGGAAGAGAAGAGGCAATAGGCCTTCTCCCAAGGGAGCAGTCTGAGCCTATTGTGGTTCCAAGGGATAAGATCACTGGATAAATTTGAATTTCACATAACAATAAATAATTTGTTAGTGTAAGTATGTCTCAAATATTGCATGGGATATACTTATGCTAAAAAAAATTACTCATTGTTTATCTGATATTCAAATGTAACTGGGCATCCTGTATGTTTCTTTGCTAAATCTGTCAACCCTAGCAAGAGAATATCTCAACAGGGCCACATCACGTGCACTGGCCTTGTAGCACAGGATACAAACTCAAATGCCCATGGGTGCCAGCAGGATGGTATAATTGAATAAATTACATTGCAGCAAATCTGGGCCTGCCTGCTGCTTAAAAGGTGGCAGCCACCACACAGTTCCAGCCCATTTCCAGGAAAAGGGTTGCAGGCTCAGTGTTACTGGGTCTCATATTTCAAGATATGCCAAAAATGTAGTTTTATGTAAAATCTTCCAATGTTTGGCTGTTGGGACGTAATTCCATTTTTTAAAACATTGAGCAGAAATAAGAATCTCAACCCCCTCTAGATTTCACTCAATCAGTTTTTTCTCAAATCTCACCAAAGCAGGTCAAAACTTCTCTTCCTGGGTATGTATCCTGGTCTTAAGACCTTGCCAAGGAGACAGAAAGAGAAAAAGAGGAGGCCAATTCGTCCAAACTTCCCAAGAGGAGAAAATAACCTTAAACTTCTCCCAGATACTAACCCCTCAGTTTTTCATTCTTGCCTTGGTTAGTCTTTTTTTAAAAAGGTTATTGGGCACATGGTGGTTAGTCCACCCAGCTGTGCTGCTGGCCTTCATTGGTAGCCACCCCTGACATGAGGGTTTCAGTCACATCTTTCTTACATTCCCTGTTTAACAACAGGGTTCTTGAGGTAAGGAAATTACTTACATCTGTTTGTGTCCCTAGTACAGTGCTTTGCACAGAGTGGAAGATAATTGATAATGATGAAATCTTTTAGCCTTTGTATATCTGAAAACATCTTTATTTCACCATCATTATCTAAAAAATAATTTTCATTGGTATAGAATTCCAGGTGGACAGGCTGGGTTTTTTCAGTACTATACTTTAAATATGTTACCTAACTGTCTACTTACATGCATTGCTTGTGACAATCTGTTGTCATTCTTATTTTTGCACAAAATATGTCTTTTTCTCTGGCTGCTTTTATAATTTTCTTTTTATCACTAGTTTTCAGAAGTTTGATAATAATGTCCTTTGGTGTCATTTATGCTTCTTGTACTTGAGGTTTGTTGAGATTCTTGGCTCCTTGGGTTTATAGTTTTCAATAAATTTGGGAATTTTTAAGTTATTATTTCTTAAATAATCTTTCTGTTCCCCTGTTCCTCCATCAGGAAGTGCAATTACACATACATCCAACCACCTAAAGTTGTCCCACAGCTCAGATGCAATATTCTTTTGTTTTTTACGTCCTTTCTTCTTTGTGTGTTTCATTTTGGATATTCTCTATTGCTATAGCTTCAAGTTCACTAATCTTTTCTTCCGTGTTTTCTATTCAGGTGTTAATATCATTCAGGTATTAATATCATCTTGGATTCAGTTTTCATCTGACATGGAGAAGCATTGGATCTGAGTGGGACACATCCTCTCTAATGCACCCTGCCTTTTCCGCTGCTCCAAACTTCACACAAGTGTCAGAAACATTCAAGACAATCTAGAAAATCTAAGTACAAATACAAAAAGGAAAGTGTTTTCTTTCAAAGCTGTGAATTATATAATGTGAGTAAGCTCAATAAACATTTGCAGAAGTGGGAGTATGTGTTAGTTCATTCTTGCATTGCTATAAAGAAATACCCGAGACTGGGTAGTTTATAAGGAAGAGAAGTTTCTTTTGGCTCATGGGTTCTGCAGGCTGTACAAGAAGGATGATATCAGTATCTGCTTCTGGGGAGGCCTCAGGAAGCTTATAATCATAGTGGAAGGTAAAGGGGGAAAAGATGGTGTCACATGGCAAGAGTTGGAGCAAGAGAGGGAGAAGGAGGAGGATCCAGGCTCCTTTTATTTATTTTATGTATATATATAATAAACATTATATATAAATATTTTTATCTAGAATAAATATATAAATATGTAATAAATATATAAATTTAAATATATATATGGGTTTTTTTATGTTTTTTATTTTTTTGAGATGGAGTTTCACTTGTTGCCCAGGCTGGAGTGCAATGGCACGATCTTGGCCCACTGCAAGCTCCGCCTCCAGGGTTCATGCCATTCTCCTGCCTCAGCCTCCCAAGTAGCTGGGACTACAGGCACCCGCCACCACGCTCAGCTAATTTTTTGTATTTTTAGTAGAGACAGGGTTTCACCATGTTAGCCAGGATGGTCTCTATCTCCTTACCTTGTGATCCGCCAACCTCGGCCTCCCAAAGTGCTGGGATTACAGGCGTGAGCCACTGCGCCCGGCTAATTTTTGTATTTTTAATAGAGATGGGGTTTCGCCAAGTTGGTCAGGCTGGTCTCAAACTCCTAACCTCAGGTGATCCACCCACCTTGGGCTCCCAAAGTGCTGGGATTATAGCCATGGGCCACCGTGCCTGACCCAGGCTCCTTTTAAACCACCAGCTGTCACATGAACTCAGAGTGAGAACTCATTCATCACCAAGGGAATGGCACTAAGCCATTCATGAAGGATCTGCCCCCACGACCCAATCACCTCCTACCAGGCCCCACCTCCAAAATTAGGGATCACATTTCAACATGAGATTTGGAGGGGACAAAACTAAATCAGAGTGGAATGGGCAGAAGAGACCAACATTCCACCTCTTGTTTGGAGGACTCCTATTTGATTCCTTTTACGAGGGTGGAAAACCTTCAAAATGAGATCTGCTGTTCGGCTTTCACTCTGTGCTTCCTTTGTGAGAGGACAGGGAAGGAACTGGAGTGGGGAGCTGGGACAGAACAAAAGGGAAAACGCTTTCTAATCCGTCTTCTTGCTCTCAAGCTGCAGGGTCAGGTAGACCTGGGATTGAATCCCAACTGTGCCCCATACCAGTTGTTTAACCTTAGCAAGTGGCTTTACCTCGCTAAGCCCCAGATCTTCATCTTCAAAATAGGAATAATATTGCTGGCCTCATGGTACTGTTGAGAAATAAATTCGGTCATGTTGAACAATGCAAATAAAGCAATTAGCACAGGGCCGGGCGCGGTGGCTCAAGCCTGTAATCCCAGCACTTTGGGAGGCTGAGATGGGCGGATCACGAGGTCAGGAGATCGGACCATCCTGGCTAACACGGTGAAACCCTGTCTCTACTAAAAAATACAAAAAATTAGCCGGGCGAGGTGGCGGGCGCCTGTAGTCCCAGCTACTCGGGAGGCTGAGGCAGGAGAATGGCGTGAACCCGGGAGGTGGAGCTTGCAGTGAGCTGAGATCCGGCCACTGCACTCCAGCCTGGGCAACAGAGTCAGACTCCGTCTCAAAAAAAAAAAAAAAAAGCAATTAGCACAGTGACTGACATGGAGAAATTAGCATTCAATACAAGTTTGTTGTATGGTCACCACCCTCATTTTTGTTACTGTCATCACCAGGACCATGTGATTAAAGATGAAAATCTAAATGAACCACCAGCAAAGACATAACTTTGGAGGCTGGAATTACAGGTCATTTTTATTTTCTAACTCTATTTAATATGAACATTTATTTGCTTTTCTAATCAGAAAATAAAAGATAAGTTATTTTTAAAAGTTGATCAGTGTCCTTTTGGGATTCCCTTTATCTTACACTGGTGAAAGCTCTCTTTCTATTTCTTGCCTCTCCCTGCCCAAAGAAAGAACAGTTATGTAGTTTGCAAGCACCCACAGCCGCCCTTTAAAGGTAGCCGTGCTTCCTAGGAATCTGAGAGTTGCAGAGAACAAAACAGTTTTCTCCTGCCCTGATGCATTCCAGATTTGGCCACAGGCTCTCTAGACACCAGAAAGAAACAGAGGCTCCAGACTGGCTTGGTTACTGTGAAATGAAGTGCAAGAATACTTGACCCCAACCGGGCCCAGCAGTAGGGTAAGGTGAGTGAGAGGCCTAGGGTGCAGAATGGAAGGAGGTGCCGACGGTGCACTCAGGTGACCCTGAGAGTATTGCTTCCTTCCATTTTGCACCTTAAGTACCTCACTCAATTTACTTTCGTACTGGCCCTAATCCCAATCATGACCATGTCCAGGACGACAGCCAGGATCCCAATCAGCCTCCCACCCCACCTCCCCAGCCCCTGGAAGAGAAAGAGGGTTTATCGGACAGTTCTTTATGGCAGGGGTACTGCCTAGACACCCACTGGAAAAGCTACATCCAGAAATCTGGGGTTGCATACACTGGAGAGAGCAAGGCAGCTTCAGGCTCCAACCTAGTTGAGACAGTGTTGTCATGTCCTGTCCACCTTCTGGGGTCATGGTGCCGTCTGGCGCAGTCAGCCTATCTCCCATACTGTACAGTGTGTGCCTTCTCTCTATCCACAGGGTTATGCAGCAGAACCAAACCAAACAGCTCCCTTAGCCAGAGGCTGAGCTCATCAGCAGTTAACTTCCTTCACAAGTGGCTGCTAGGCCCTCATCTGTGTTGGCCTTCTCTTTCCGTTTGTCTATAGGAATCCTCCCCTCTCTCATCTGCACCAAGGTCTGTGATACTATTTCCTCCAGGGCATCACAGAACAACCCCCACCCCAGTTGCTGCCCCCTTCTACCTGCCAGAACAGCAGTCTCCTGTCAAGACCCCTCAGGTTTTCTGGCTTTTTTGGTTTGCACAGATCAGCATAATCCTTAGTGTTGAAAGCAGTAGATAATTAATTTCTGCTAATGATTTTCTGCCTTGTCTCCTAGACTCCTTTCAGTAACTCCAACCACAATTTCAGCATTAAATGATGCAGCACTTCCCTTGCTTCCTAAGGAATTCACTGCCTCGTTTATCTGTTTGGCCCACTGAAACCTCCCTTTGTCCTTAGTTACAGTTTCCCTCTCTTCTTCTCTGATAGTTACTGTTTCTGAGTCTCCTGGCCTCCAGCCCTGCCCATGTTGCTGCTCCACTTGCCCCTCTACCCTGGAGTCAAAAAAGACTGGCAATAATAAAAAGAAATTCTGCTTTGGGAGGCCGAGACGAGCGGATCACGAGGTCAGGAGATCGAGACCATCCTGGCTAACACAGTGAAACCCCGTCTCTACTAAAAAATACAAAAAACTAGCCGGGCGAGGTGGCGGGCGCCTGTAGTCCCAGCTATTCGGGAGGCTGAGGCAGGAGAATGGCGTAAACCCGGGAGGCGGAGCTTGCAGTGAGCTGAGATCCGGCCACTGCACTCCAGCCCAGGCGACAGAGCGAGACTCTGTCTCAAAAAAAACAAAAAAAAACAACAAAAAAAGAAAGTCTGATTCCTCTGTCTTTGACATGCCTTGCAAATCCCTGTCAATAACTAGAAATTTAACAGGTGTTACTTTTAGTGAAGGTATTGTTGGCCAATTCCGCTTCCCCCAGCTGGGTTCCTTGAATGGCCCTTGATAAATGCGTGCAAGACCATGTTGTTCCTCTTGGGGACTTCTTTTCCTTTCTCAGTCATGAATGATGAAACAGACCAGATGTGGCCCGGAGCTGCTCAGGTCCTAGGAAACAGCAGGAAGGATTCCCCCGACTATTTCCACTTTCACTGGGGCTCGCACTACAGAATGCAGACCTTTAGCCTGAGCTCACTCGGGCGTTTCATCTTGCTAGCCATGAAAACAACCCAACACAGTCCTGCCTCCTTTCCTTTAGCAATTGTCATGTGTTGGGCATCAGAATTATTGTCTGAAAAGTTATTTTTTTCTCTTACACTCAGACCCCCAGAAACACGTAGCTGGGCTAACTGAAAGACAAAATCTTTATTGATAAAATTTATACAGGAGAATTAGCATGAGATACCATCACACATTCTTCTGACTCTTTAGCCAGTCTAAGTTATTTCTTCCACTTAAATTTGTCCTTAAAGCAAAAGAAGGACTGATGAGTCATGTAGAATCTGAGAGTATATTCAAAGCTTCCAATAATTACTTTCCACCCATCACATGACAGGTGACTGGTGACACAGATATTTAAACATGGCCTAAGTTGGTATCTGTCCAGAGGCTATCAAGGTTATTTGGTTCCATTAACTCCAAATCAAGATGGGCAGTTTCAAAATTGCTTTCCCTGGTAAAAAAAAAAAAAAAAAAAAAAAAAAAAAAAAAAAAAAAGGCTCTGTCTCCAGGAAAAAAAAAAAAAGGAAGAGGATGTTTGTGAGTGAAGAAATGTCCCCTGGGCAGGGAAGTACAAACAGACCATGCTTATATGACACTGAATAATGGTTAGAATAAATGGTTCAGAACAATGACTAAATAGTCAGAGCTGCCTGATGCAGCTAAACGAAGTAGGATTTTCACCAGTAACTGTTTGATTACAATCCATTAAAAAGCTGACTTGGGGCCAGGCATGGTGGCTCACATCTGTAATCCCAGCACTTTGGGAGGCTGAGGCGGGCGGATCACTTGAAGTCAGGAGTTCGAGACCAGCCTGGTCAACATGGTAAAACTCTGTCTCTACTAAAAACACAAAAAAATTAGCCGAGTGTCAGGGTGGGTGCCTGTAATCCCAGCTACTTGGGAGGCTGAGGCAGGAGAGTAGCTTGAACTCGGGAGGTGGAGGTTGCAGTGAGCTGAGATCCTGCCACTGCACTCCAGCCTGGATGACAAAGTGAGACTCTGTCTCAAAAGAAAAAACAAAAAACTGACTTATTTGCCTCCTTGTTCCCTCATCTTCTAAGTTCTGCTTTTTTGGCCCACTCTGGATGGTTCAACACTCATTGTTCAACCAGTTTATCCCAAAAACATTTATTGAGCACCTATTCCATTCATAGCACTGTGCTGGGCCCAGAAGAAATACAAAGATGAAAAAGTTATTCTGTATTGTCAATGACATTAGAGTAATGATGGATATATACAAGTAAATAAAAAATTAAAAGTCAGAAGAGAAGGTTATCATGTTATGAAAGAGACATAAGAAAGAACAGAGGAGGCAATTTGCTCTGAGTAGATAATGTTTATTTTGATTTCAGTCATGTTAAAGTTAGTTGTCTAATGGGGCATTATGATTTTCCAAGAAGAAGATAAAGGACGTCTTGTTTCCCAAACTCATGTTCATGGCACAGGGTGCCTTCATTTATGGCAAACTGGTGACCCTCTCACTGAACTCAATTTGGAAAATGCTGGAGAAAGGCATCTATTGTGCAGAGGAATATGTGTTTGGAAAGAAAGGTTGGGGTGTGATGGAAAGAGGCCTCAAAATTTCCTGCTCAGAGGAAACTAGCTCAGCCTTCTTTGCTGCATTTGTCTTTCTCTGAGGCCAGAATGGTTGTCCAGTCAGTTTCACATGCTGGTGTGTTTCACTTGAGGCAGAACTTGTTCCTCTGGATGAATCTAGCCCGAAGACAAAGTGAGGGACCCTCTCCAGAGCCTTTGCTTCCTCTAGTCACTCAGCATGTTTACCCCCGGTCAATGGGCACAAAACAAATGTTCAGAGCTAAAATTAAATGAACCAACATCACATTGTAAAGGCAAAACCAGAGTACCCTATTTGCACATCTGTAAAATGATGTTTACCATTTGCAAACCCAAAACATGCTAATTACAAAGATGAATAAAAAAAAAACACAAAGCATTGTACCCATTGAAAAGAGAATACGCTTCAGAAAATAAAAAGTAAAGTTTGTCAGTATATTGTTTTTTCTATGAAATGAGTTCATGAATTTTGTGTATAATCCTCACACATTTTGTAAACAGAATTTATAAAATTCAAAACCTGCCTGATGAGTAACAGGCCACTTGAGAAGAATGACCATCTTGGGACCAGATTCCACCAACATTCCTAGTGGCTAATAGTTCTTCTGTGTTTGCAATTTACAAAGTACTCTTGTGTCTGTGATCTCAAATAATGTTCACAGCAATCCTGTTAGGAAGTTAGGACAACGCTTGCACCCATTTCACACATGAGAAAACTGAGGCTTGGGTAACATCTGCCCAAGAGAGTGTAATGAGCATCAGACTTGGCCCTGACACTCTCACCCCAGAGTGGTCCTTCTACTCCCCTGTGTTCTCTCCTGGGACACGTGCCAGCTGCTTTAAGTGCCAGACATCCCAAAAGGACAAGGAGTTTCCTCACCCTCTTATTAATTCAAATACGTATTCATTCATTTAACAAGCCCTCACTGAGTGTTGGTAGGCACAGGAGACACCATGGTGGCAGAATGTACGTACCCCCATCCTTCTCCAGTTCATAGTTAGCTGGAGAAGACACACAACGAAACAAGCAATAATAATGGAGTGTGGTTATACTATAACAGGGCAGTCACAGTAGTCACTGGCCTAAACTCAATGTACCCATTGTGTATAGCATTCAACTGTCCCTGGGCTTTGCAGCCTTTTATATAATAGTAATAACAGTCATGTCAAGGCTCAACCTCAGAAGGATCCATTTTCAGGCTCACTCAAGTGGGAGCTGGCAGGATTCATTTCCTTGGGGCTGTTGGACTGGGGGCTCAGTGCCATACCACTTAGTGGAGGCCATCCTCAGTCCCTTGTCACATGGGCCTCTCCTTAGGGCAGCTCATCACATCAGAGACACAGAGACAGAATGCAAACAAGGTAGTCTTTTACAAGCTGATCTCCAAAATGACAGAACATCACTTCTGCCATAGTCTATTAATTGGAATCACTAGGCCCAGTCCACATACACACAGAAGGAGAGGGTCATGCAGGGAACAAACATCAGGAGGTGGGATCGCTGGAAGCCATCGTGCCACTCTTGCCAACAGCTAATTGATAGTGTATTCAAAACCTAAATCCAAGTCTGTCTGACTTACAGTAGCTGTGCCACGTCCACCAAATGACAGTCTCACAGGTCTCCAATATTTGCAGAGTTAATTATATTACATTTCCAAGGCATTATTACATGTGTGATTTGTTTCATTCAAGGTACACATGGGTAGATATCTTAATTCTCATTTTATAAAGGAAAAATCCTGAAACTCATGGAGTGTAAATGACTCATGGACTTCTGTAGGTCATGGTAATTTTTAGTGTTGAAGTTAAATGACTTTTTAGTTTTGGAACCTAAATGACATGCCCAAGTTCACACCAGATGGAGCCTGGACGCAGGTTTTCTGCCTCCAAATTCCAAGAAGTTCAATGCTGCAACTGTATCTTCCATTGACTTCCACCTATTTTCCACAAAGCCCTCCCATACAGCTCCTAACCCCCATCTGTCTGTAGGTAGCAGTGTCAGATCCTAAAGCCCATCAGAGGGCACCTCGGGCTCCTACGACTTTCCAGTGTAACTGCAGCTCTAAAGTCACCATGACGAGCAGATTGGGAATCAAGCGAAAAGAGGAGCTCTGAGAATTTTGGGATTGTCCCCTGCGTGTTGAAGACAGATCTCACTTCCCTTCCTGGGGATCACAAGGTGACTTTTACAGAGTTAGAAGTGGGAAAATGTGTCATCCAGTACTCAAAGAGCATCAATCGTACTTTCGTTCTTTTGCAGGTAGCTCTGGCAACTCTTCTTCTCTCTCCAGTCACAACCAATCACTGAGAACTCCCAAATCGCCTTTACACTCACCCTCTGCTGCCTACTCATGCAGCAGCCTCCTTACTGAGTCGTTTTCATGCCTCTAGTCTCCACCCTGAAATCCAATCTTCACGGCACCCAGAGTGAGCTTTCCAAACTTTGATCTGATCTTGGAACTCTCTTACTTAAAACCTTCCGTGGCTCCTCATTGCTCCCACAATAAGGCTGATATTCCTTATCACGGTGCCAAGGCCCTGCCCATCTGGCCCCCTCCTTTCTCTGCCAGCCTTTGCTCTCATCATTCGCCCATGATCACTTCTACTCCAGACACACTGACCTGGCATGGCCAGTGTCTTCCATGTGCCCTCCTCTTTCTCATTTTCTGGCTGTCCCTGCTGTCTCCCAACCCCTTTTGTTCTTAACCTGATCAAGACCTCCAACTCATTGCTCATCTAGATTTAGCATCTTTTCTTTGTCATCCCATAGAATGCCTTGTTGTGCCTGTCACACTGTGTTGTTATTGTATGATCAGCACCAGAAGGAGCGAGCCTGAGTTTGCCTTGTCAGTGATATCCACCATGGCCAGCATAGTATCAGGGCCATGGGAGTAACTTAGCAAACTTGTTGAACGAATGAGTGAATGAAAGCAATCTCCATTCCCATGTTCCTGGGATTAAAGGCTTCCATTTGCTTACTCACCCACCCACGGGTCACTGAACTTCCTTTAGTCCTGATGACTCCAGTGGGGTTGTCCAGTCATTGGTGGGGGCCTCCAGAGCTTGCGGCAATCTATTCATACATTTGTTTTGTCAGCAAACATTTGTGCCAGGCATGTGCTGGGTTCTGAAATAGAGTTGAAGATGAATAAGGAACATAAGAGTCCAGTCCAAAATGAGTTCTCAGTCTGGTGTCTGGATCTTATGCAATTTCAGAGTTCCTCAGAGAAATAATAGGTTCATCTTTATAAAGTACCTAATAAAGACACTACCTTGGTATTACCATCCTCTCTCAAATATGTCTGATTTTTACTCACTGTATCATTATCAGCCTATTCTGCTCATGTTCAGCCTATTCTGTCCACTGTTATATTTTTGTTTCACCTTTTACGTTTTGGGGTTATATGGCCAGTGGCTAGCAATGTGGCAGGGCTCAGACCTTCTCTGCATTGATGACAGTACACACACCAGATGAAGCTTTATCGTTTGGAATTGTTTTTGAGACAGTAATTATTTTAGGAGTTACTGGTGAAAAGCAATATAGGTCAGCAATATAGTCAACCATATACTTTAACATTTTATGACCCTTTCTTCATTCCTTTCTAGTTAAAAAATAAAAATCCTTCTGAGAGGCTTAGGGGGTTGTAAGCTTCTATAGGATTTGAAGCCATCATCATTAGAGTCTGCACAGTTCATACTCCAGGCTGCTCCAGTCAATGAGAGGAGAGAAATGCTCCAGCATGATGAACCTGAGTTTTTCTCCTCCAAGACAAATATTTATGTTATTAAATGTACCTACAAATAAATAGGTACATTTATTTATTCGTGTATTTATTTATTCTCTCACTAGTTCTAATATTTATAATAGTCATAATTATGTAGCATTGACTCAGTACTATATCATACTCAGTACTGTATGCTAGCCACCACATTAAATGTTTTCCATTTATTACCCAAAATAGCCTTAAAAAAAAAAAAGTCAGTACTCTTGTTATCTCCATTTCATAGATAATGATGAGGATGCTGAGATTTGACAAGGTCAGGTAAGTCATCCAGGGTCACACAAGGATTAAGTGGTAGCACAGGAATTTGACCTCAGGCCAGCCTAAATGGGAATTCACATTTTTAACCATTGCACTCTTCTCAATTCCCTTAATTCCAGAAATATTTGAGGTGGCTTGCAAAAACACATTCAGTACACAAGAAGACAAATCAGTGAAGCAAACAGATAAAGAGGAAACTTCAGGTAGGAACAAATAAGGTGAAGTTAGACTTAATGTACTACATATATACCCACAGAGTCCTGCGCACTTTGTAGAATAACGCAGCAAATTTGACTCTATATTTCTCAAAGAGAGAAATGTATTCATTTACATGTTGTACCATATTCATAAAATCGAAAACAAACTAGGTGCTCAAGGGAAAAAATTCTCTATCTTGATACTGAGACTTACAGAAAACTTCTCACTTGAGCCTCTTAAAAATTACTGTGTAACATAAGAATAAACTGTTGAACTTTACAGCATCCCTACAGCAAATTCAGTAACCATTCTGTGAGATTGTTTCACAGATCCATTTATAGCACATCTCAGTGTAGTGAAACATCAAAGCCTAGGTTAAAAGGGCAAACCTCAGATTTTACAGCTTTCCGATGGCTTGGCTGAATCCCAAGAAGCAGAGCTCCAAAAACACATTTTCTTACACCATGTCTGGAGATTTACTCCCTGACACCAGTCTGGGGTGCAGGAATTCCACAGCACCAGCCAGAGGCAGGCCTATGTCCTTCCATAAAGTGTCATAAAGTGTACAGGTATTGACACCTTCCAGTGAAGAGCAAGGAACTCATAAAGGATGAGCATCTGATGTCTGTGCCTCAGCCCCACCTTTATGCAGAGCCAGACACTGGCAGGGCTCAGATCCCCTCAGAAGAGGATTCTGGCAGCACAGGACTATGTGAGTGATGCATTCTCAAAACCTTACTCCATAGAGCATGGCTACAGTCATTTCAACCTGGCAAAACGTTTAGTCAGCTGTTACTAAACTCTAGGCACAGTCATGTAAAAATCAATCAATCGATCGATACATGGATTAAAGTGTATTTTGAATATATAACACTAAGCAGTGTCACATCCTGTGGGGGCCTCCAAGGTAAACCAGTAACAAAATACACGGACTTGCAGAGGGTTCTTAGGACAAGTTAGATGTTGGAAGATGTTGTCAATATGGCCAATGGGACTCAGCCTCAGCATCTGGAATAATTGTTTCTTCGCACCTGCTTTAAAGGCAACTGCCAGAGTCCAGACATCGTATCCTAGAGCCATAGAACCAATTTGTCCACCTAAACAGTACATCATCATCCCTGGGCCCAACCAGGAGTCTGCCTACATGTATTAGTTCATTTTCACACTGCTGTAAAGATACTACATGAGACTGGGTAATTTGTAAACAAAGGAAAGAGGTTTAAATGACTCACAGTTCCACATGGCTGGGGAAGCCTCAGGAAACTTATAATCATGGCAGAAGGGGAAGCAGGCATGTCTTACATGGCAGCAGGAGAGAGCAGATGTGAAGAAAGAACTGTCAAACACTTATAAAAACATCAGATCTCATGAGAATTCCCTCACTATCACGAGAACAGCATGGGGGAAATGACCCCCATGATTCAATCACCTCCCACCAGGTCCCTCCCTCAACGCATGGTGATTACAGGGATTACAATTCAAAATGAGATTTGGGTGGGGACACAGAGCTGAACCATATGACTACACTCTTAGTGGGAGTGTGGGGCAGGCTGTGCTGCTGTGCCTTAAAGGACTGTGTGGTCTCTGAACTTTTGATCCTACACTCCATCAGTAACCATTTTACACATACATATATATAGTAGATTATAAGTATCGGTTACTGTACAGTATTTTATAAGTAATACAAAACATTCATTAAAATAAAGATAGGGAGGAATGAAATATAAAATGAACACAGAGAGAAGTTCTCTGGAAGTTCTACTATTTTCTTACCACAGTTCTTTGTATCATCCTGCACACTCCTCTTTGGAGAACGCTGTCTTAATTTAAGAAGCTGGGCCTCCTCTAAACCACCTCTTGGCACTTCCAGCAAGCTTTTCATCATCCAGCCCCAGCCCATCTCCCCAGCTGTCCCTACTGGTGCTCTCCACCCATACTCCACTATCCACCATGACAGCATACACACCATTTCCTGCACGCACAATGTACTCTGCATTTTTTTGTTCATGTTGTTCCTTCATACCAAATGCCTTTCCCTCTTTCTCCAGCTATCAAAATTTTCAACTTTTAAGACCCAGTTCAGATTCTATCTCTACCCTATAATTAACCTAGATCCCTTCTCAAACAGAACGAATCGCTTTCTTCCATAATATTAACCAAAATTATCCTTTCTAATCTTCCCAATATCCCTGCAAAGTATCATTAAGTATTTGCAGATCAGAAAAGGTTCTTTTCTAGTCAGAAAGACTATAGAAGGCTCTTTCTCTAGTCAGAAAGACTATACTCTCAGGAATCATTTCTATGGTTTTTTACTAGAGAAATTTCTCTGAATGTGTAGAGCACCAGATACCAAGAGGAGGAGCTGCGTTCTCCTCTGAGCATGAAGTGAGTCCTTGGTGTTCCTTCTCTGCAACTGCCATTTGCCATTGATCGTTCTTCTCTTCCTCTGGGAGAGTAAGAGGGTAAAGGATGCAGTCTGAGTGATTCCCGTTTTAGAAAAGAAAAAGAAAAGTCTCTTGGATATTGCATAATTAACCTATACCCCTAGTGACTGATAGGAGCAGAATTTGAACTCATAACTTCCCAGTGGCCATGTTCTTTCCAGCACACTAAGTTTTCCTTCATGCCTTGGCTTCCCATGACAGAAACTGCACTCTATATATATTCTCTTATGACATCTTCAACTAGCCCCGTGAATACATGTTATCATCTCTAGATTGGAACTAAGAAAACAAGGCCTTGGAAAGTTGAAGTAGCTTGCCTAAGGTCACTTAGCTAGCAAACAGTAGGGATGGTTCCAACCAATGTTTGTCTGACTGTAGATCCCATATTCTTTTTTTTTTGCCATGCAAGTGGATCTATTCTTCTCACTACTTGTTACTTTCACTTCACTTTAGCTTTTAGTCATTTTGCCTTGGCTTAAATAGCAACTTCAATACCTCTTTCCTTCAATGCTCTGTGAGGTAACTGAAGACAAGAAAACATGTTTCACTCAATTCTCTGGTAGCCAGTACCTACATATCAAAAGTATGTTTATAAATGTTAAGTTGAACCCTATAGGAAGAATGATTGCAAAGAAATATCGATTCACCGTGCTGTCTCCATCTCTAGAGCTTTTGTACCTATTGGCTTGCCAACACTACATTCAAAGAATATGGAAAGGAAACTGAGAAAGGTGGAAGAGACCACCACCTTTTGCTATCTCCTAAAAGATAATTTTTAATAAGCTGCAGGCTACCCTTGAAAACTGTCTATCATAAGCAAGAGTGCTGGCAACATCTCCTGAAAGATGACAGAGGTCCAAGTGGCCATCCAGATGCTGGAACATGCCTGAGGATGTGGGGGGATGTTTAAAATAATTGATAATTTTGAAAATAGAAGACAGTTTATTATATAAGAATATAAAGAATAAAATATTTTGTATAACTATACAGTGTGTTTGTATTTTGAGCTAAGTATTATTACAAAAGGGTCAAAAAGTTAAGAAAATTTAGAAGTTCATAAAGTTAAAAAGTTATAATAATCTAAGGTTAATTTATCATTGAAGAAAGAAAAATATTTTTATAAAGTTAGTGTAGCTCAAGGCACAGTGTTTATAAAGTATACAGTAATGTACAGTAATGTCTTGGGCCTTCTGAGAATGTATCCCATCACTAAGTGACATGATTGTAGTAAATTCCTTGCAGATGTTGACTAAGTCAAAGATCTTGAGATGAGAAAATTCTCCTGGGTTATCTGGATGGGGCCTAAATGCCATCATATGTATCCTGATAAGAGAGAGGCAGGGGGATATTTGACACATAAGAGGAAGCAATGTAACCACAGGGCCCGAGACTGGAGGAATGTGGCCACAAGCCAAGGAATGCTGGGAGCCACCAGGAGCTGGAAGAGGCAAGGAACCTATGCTCCTCTAGGGCCTTTGGAGGGAGTGTGGCCTTGCTGACTCTGGTTTCAGCCCAGTGATATGATTTCAGACTTCCGATTTGTGGTTATTTGTTAGAGCAGCTATCAAGAATTAATACACTAGTAAGAGCTTCAGTGCAAGGAGATAGAAGTGAATGACACAAATGACAAGTAATAATTTAGGCACAGTACTCAGCACCTCTCCAGTCCTAAACACGCTCAAAACCTTGGCTACCACATTCCAGGGAAACCAGGCTATCCCCCACCACCAAGAACCCATGCTTCTTTGGACATTCTATCAGTTCAGATGGAGGATGATTATTTCTAAAATGACCACTCCACTATCCACCAAAGTCCTGCAAAAAATAACTCTGTGTGGCTTTCCAGCCAGTTAAACCCACCACAATCACGGGCTTCTCTTTATTATTAAATATAAGTTCTAATGGATGCTATCCTCACCTTCATTCTCATCCCTGTACCTCCTTGGATTTTATCTCCTTAGTCCTGAACTCCCACTGGTCCCAAACCTTCCACCAGGCCATTCAGGAATGCTACCCAATTTAAAGCACCTTGCTATATCTTCAATCTTTTCCCCAGGCCTTTACTGCTCTCACTCCATATGGGTTTTGCCTATCACATTGAGAACCCCAAGCCATCCATACCTTCTATGGATCAATCCCTCCTCTCTTCACTTCCTTGCCCACATGGTCCAGATCCCACAGCTCATTACTTCAGCCGCTCCTTTGCCAATATCTTCAACTCCCTTACTCCATCTGTCCTCCTGTTGCAACTGCCTGGCAAAATCCCACACCCAAACCAATGTAAACATCTGGCCTTCCTCATCTCTACCTGGGCTTCTGGCATCCCTCGTCTCTACCTAAGCTTCTGAGCAGTGGTGAAGAAAATCAAAATATCCATCAAAGCTTGCGAATCATGGTCTCTGGCCTTACCTGGATCCTTAAGACAGTCTTCGCATTTTTCTAGTTAGCTTTCTCGACAGTGGCTATATCAAACCTTCTCCACTCTTACCAAAGCCCCTATGACTTCTTTACGCTCTCAGCCTTGTGCATTTATTTATTCATTCATTGTTTCTTTCAACAAATATTGGTTGGGTGTCAACCATGTGTCAAACACTGCACTAAGCATAAGCAAAGCACAGTGAAAAGACAGACATTGCCGCTGCTCTAACAGGACTTAGTAAGCTACCAGAAAATACTCTCTCAGCAGACCACCTTTCTGTGAGAGGGGACACAGAAGCTATCTGAGGATTATTTCCACCTTCCTGTCCCCAGACTCATGTCATTGCTCCTTTTTTGTACAAAGAGAATCATGTTTCTCTTGTCAGCAACCAGTCCCTTGGCCAATGCTCCAAGGTCCCTCGCATCCCCACTCCCTGAACTCCTTGTTCTCTAAGTTATCCCTCTATCTTGAATTGCTGCCCTTTCTTTCTCTTTCCAATGTTTTTTCACCACCAGTGTTTAAAAGGTCTTAGGTCTTTTCCATCTAAAAATATATATATAATTACTCTCCCAAGCTGCTGTCTTATTTTTCTCCTATTTACAGGTGAACTCCCTTAAAGAGTTGTCTGCATCCCTATTCTCTGCTTCTTGCTTCCCAGTCCCCTAAACACCCACTATAATTTGGCATATGCTCCACTCCCAGGCCCCATCTTTCTTGACATCTGTATAGGATCTGACACTGTTGATTACTCCCCACTTTTTGAAACACTACTCCTTTAGTTTCCATAACACTACACTCCTCTGGTTTGTCTTCTGTCTCTGTGATAAGCAGAATTCTAAATATGTCCTCTCAAAATTCCCATCGCCCAATTATTCAATTAAACACTAATCTAGTTTTTGCTGTGAGGAGACTTTACAGATGGAGCTCTGGTTACTAATCAGCTGACCTTTCAATAGGGAGAGTGACCTGGATTATTCAAGTGGGACCAATGTAACCACATCTGCCCTGAAAAGCAGAAGAGGAAGGCAGAAGAGCCAGCCAGAGAGATGTGGCAATAGAGAGTCAAAATGTGAAAAGGACTGTGCTACCATTGCCAGCTTTGAAGGGAGTCATGAGCCAGGGAGTGTGAGTAGCCTCTAGAAGCTGAGGACATCTTCCATTCAGCAAGGAATTTTGCAAATAACCTGAGAGCGCCTGGAAATGGATGCTCCCTGCTGGGACTTCCAGCAAGGACTGCAGCTCTGCTAACTCTTTGATTTCAGCCTGGTGAAACTCTAAGCTAAGAACAAACTAAAAAACAGCTGAGTCATGCTGTGCCCAGACTCCTGACCTACAGAACTGAGATAACAAACGGATATTATTTTAAAATGATGAATCTGTGTTCATTTGTTATGGCCACTTTCAGAAACTAATACATTCTCTATCTGCTCCCTCTCTGCCTCTTTGTAGACCTCTCTTCCTCCAGCTGTCCCTTAAACATCATTTTCCATTCTACTAATTCTCACTGAGTAGTATTATTAGCTCTATGCTTCCATTTCTATCTATATGCTACTAAATCCATAAGCCATAACTCTTTGTCAGATATCTTTGCTGAGTTCCAAACCAATAAATCCAGCTGTCTGATAGATGTCTCCATCCATATGACTCAGAGGCACCTAAAACTCAACATATCCAAACTTGAACTCATTATCTACCCCTATAGCTGCTCTTACTCCTGAGACCTCTATGGTGTAATAGTTATCCAGCTGCCAAAGTCTAAACCAGAGCCTCATCCTGGCTTCTTCCTCTTCTTCGGTGCTAAATCAAATCCCCACATGCTATCCATTCCAACTCCTAATTTCCTCTAATCCTTCTACTTCCCTCAATTTTTGCAGCACAAGCCACCATCATCTCTCATCCATGCTACTGCAAAAGCTCCTTACTGGTCTCCTTCTCTCCAGTGGTACATCCTCCAGTTCATTCTCCCAGCTGCAGTCAAAATATCACTCCTGAGATAAAAAATCACTCTCCTTGAGGGGAATAGAATAGAGTAATATGACTAGAGACCACGTTACCTTTCTGAAGAGTGAAGCCAAGAAAATTATCCATAACTAGGGCAAAAAGCTAAAAAAAAAAAAAAAAAAAAAAGAAGGAAAAAGTAAGAGACGTGGAGGATTACTTCATGAGGCCCAGTATCACCTATGATTTTTTAAATGTGGGACTGGGAAGTAATTTTTAACATAACAAAATATTCCAAAGTTCTAGAAATGAATTTCCAAGTGCCCTAGACTATTAACAAAAAACGACCCATGCTCAGGCATATCCTAATAAAATTTCTCATCAGATGCCTAAACACCAGGGAGAAATATATTGAATCTACTAACAGAAAACAATTTTAAATCTAGAATCCTATTTTCATCCAAACTGACTAATAAAAGGCAAAAAGAAAATATTTTCAAATATACATAAAAACCACCTCTCTAAACAAATTGTCTATGATGTAAACTATGCCAGTATTTTAATTAGCCTCATATAATTCTAGAAAGTCAAGTCACCTCTGACAGATATGATTAGAGCAAAATTAAAAGTGGTTTTTTTTGTATTTTTGTTTTTTTTTTTTTGAGACGGAGTCTCGCTCTGTCAGCCAGGCTGGAGTACAGTGGCCGGATCTCAGCTCACTGCAAGCTCCGCCTCCTGGGTTTACGCCATTCTCCTGCCTCAGCCTCCCGAGTAGCTGGGACTACAGGCGCCCGCCACCTCGCCCAGCTAGTTTTTTGTATTTTTTTTTAGTAGAGACGGGTTTCACCGTGTTAGCCAGGATGGTCTCGATCTCCTGACCTCGTGATCCGCCCATCTCCGCCTCCCAAAGTGCTGGGATTACAGGCTTGAGCCACCCCACCCCGCCTAAAAATGTTATTTTACCATGACTTGTAAGCAAAGAAACCAGGATCACTTATAGTTAAATCTAAATAAGTTGGTGCATGTTTTGCAGCTGACTAGATTTTAGAATTTTGCTATCTCTGGGATAGATTATACTTTGATTCTTTGAATCACAATGGGATGAATTTCAGAACACCAAAAGACAGGCTGATCAAAGGGTTTCACCACCCTCTATTCACTATCATATGCAATGCTTAAATAATATTTAGATATTGCCCATATTTATTTCAGCCCTCTGCCCAAACATTGGAAACACCAATTATGTAAAGAGTCCCAGGATCCAGAGCTGGGGTTGCTTGCATAGTGCTTAAGGGTAGAGTATACAAAGAATGCCAGGAGTCTGATGCCAAGCCCTGCAGGGAACTTTCAGGTTATAATTCCAGCAAGCCGATTATAGACCTGTGGTTAAATTTACTTAAAACCACCACCCAGGGCGAAATCCACTGTGAACTCCAGCCATGGCAAAATTCCATTACAACTTCCTTCTGATACAAAGGCATATAATGAAAGAGCAAGCAATCAAGAGTCCCAACCAAAAGACTTCAAGTGGGGCCTCGCAAATAGTTTTTCTCCATTTCCCAGATCTTGCAAGATAGGGTTGTAGAGCCCTTGGACACGCTGCTGAAAAACAATGGTCACCATTAGCATCCAGTGTTTATTCCAGGATTTTGTTTTGTTACTGGCTATAATAGTCACACCAAAACCTTTCTATGCTACATTAGTGACACAGTGGAAGCTATTTTAATATTATAAACTCATATGATATTTCAATTTAACTCTAATTTTATCTTTTCTTGTCTGATTTTATGTAATCATTTACTGATTCATTTTTTTCCAAAAGACCATCTTTTCTCCTGTTTTCTGTATAATTGTTCTTAGCAATTTTAATACACTCTTACTATATGTTGCCACTAGGTGTTTAAATTATAATATTCTTCAAAACTTTAAAAATCTTAATTTTTCCACAAAAAAAAATCAACAAATTCACTAAGGCATAAATAAAACACATTAAAAACTCACAACTCAGTGGCTCATGCCTGTAATCCCAGTACTTTGGGAGGCCGAGGCGGGCGGATCACAAGGTCAGGAGATTGAGACCATCTTGGCTAACACTGTGAAACCCCGTCTCTGCTAAAAATACAAAAAATTAGCTGGGTGTGATGGCAGGCGCCTGTAGTCCCAGCTACTTGGGAGGCTGAGACAGGAGAATGGCATGAACCTGGGAGGCGAAGGTTGCAGTGAGCCAAGATCACGCCACTGCACTCCAGCCTGGGCAATGAGCAAGACTCCATTTCAAAAAAAAAAAAAAAAACAAAAAACAAAAACTCACAACTAGAGAAGGGCACCTCTGAGGTAGGCTGAATAATGGCCCCATAAAGTGTCCACATCCTAGTTACCACAACCTGTAAATATGTTACTCTATATGGATAGAAGAACTTTGCAGATGTAATTAAGTTAATGATCTTGAGATGGGGAGAGTACGCTGGATTATCTAGGTAGGATGAACGATGAAATCACAAGTGTTCTTATAAGAGGAAAGCAGAAGAAAATACTACTATGGAAGAAAGGGCAACGTGGCGACAAAAGCAGAGATTGGAATGGCGTGCTTTGAAGGTGAAAAAAGGGTCCACAAGCCAAGGAGTCGGGCAGCCACTAGAAGAGGAAAAAGGCAAAGAAACAGATTCTCCCCTCAGAGCCTTCTAAATAAACTAGACTTGCCAATACCTTGACGTTAGCCCAGTGAGAACTGATTCCATACTTACGACCTTTGGAACTATAGGAGAAAAAACAATGTGTTGTTTTACATGACTGAATTTGTGGTAGTTTATCATAGCTTCAGTAGGAAACTAATATAACCACCCACCCACACACACACACACACACACACACACACACACACACACACAAAACCACCTAATTTATTTGGAAATTCAAAAACGCTTTACAAAAAAACTAGTTAATTAAAGAGTAATTACAAACTATTTAGAAAGGAAAGTGTGTACTACATATTGGAGGTTAAGGAATTTGGCCACTGTAGTAAGAAAAAAAAAATGTAGAGAGGATTCTGAGAAGACAGCAGAGTAGGAAGCACCAGTAATATGTCCCCCTATCTAGACAAAAATTGCACTGGCAGGATCTGTCTGATTTAACTATTTTCAAACACTGGAGTCTATTAAGGTTTGCAACTTCCAGGGGAAGGCTTGAATGGTAAATTGCATTAATTTCGATCAATTTCAGCTCTTAGCCCAGTAGCAGTTACCCATCTGCCACCCCTCAGCCCCATGGCAGGTGGTTGCGCATGGGTTCCTAGAGCAATCCGCACACAACTTGCAGGAACCAAAGTGAGCAAAAAACATTCTGTCCTCCAGATATCAGAGATCTGTACTCTGTGCTTTGATTGCTAATTTCTGCTTCTGACCAAAGAGGTGCAAAAAAGTGTTGGCAAGCTCTTCCTTCTCTGCCTGAAATGATGTCCAAGTGATTTATGTATGTATGTATTTATGTATTTATTTATTTATTTATTTGGAGATGGAGTCTCACTCTGTCACCCAGGCTGGAGTGCAGTGGCATGATCTCGGCTCACTGCAACCTCCGCCTCCTGAGTTCAAGCGATTCTCCCGCCTCAGCCTCCCAAATAACTGGGATTACAGGCACAACAGGTGCCACCACGCCCAACTAATTTTTTTTGGTACTTTTAGTAGAGACAGGGCTTCACTAATGTTGGCCAGGCTGGTCTCAAACTCCTGACCTCGTGATCACCCTGCCTTGGCCTCCCAAAGTGCTGCGATTACAGGCATGAGCCACTGCGCTTGACTCCAAGGAATTTAAAGTGCCCTTTCCACCTTCTTTTTTCTATTTTTTCACTTTTTGGAGCCAGATATTAGACACTGGAATATTTAAAAATAACTGCATATGCAGGGAGAATTAGAAAGTGACCAAACATGCCCAGGGAAAGGCACAGGCTCAGAAAAGACTTGAGAAGATGTTGAGTTTACACTTCAGGCTGATCCTTGGCACAGAGACAACCCACAACAATCAAATCCAAAACAATTAAAAATAACAAAACCCAGCAAACCCTGGGAGAAAGGGAGAATTTGATTTCCAAAGTTACCACATTATTAGATTTAAATGTCTAATTTTTAACAAAAATTCACAAAACTCAAATGAACAGCAAAGAAAGGCCCATTCAAAGGGGGAAAAAAAAAAATCAACAGAACTGCCCCTCAACAAGATCTGATGGCAGATCTTCTCATCAAAGACTTTAAAACCACTCTTTTAAAGATGCCCAAAGAACTAAAGGAAGATATGAAGAAAGTCAAGAAAATGATGTATGAACAAAATGGAAATATCAATAAAGAGAAAAACCTAAAGTGAAACCAAAAAGAAATGCTGGTGCTGAAAAATACAATAACTGAAATGAAGAATTTACTAGAGGGATTTCAAGTCAGATTTGAATAGGCAGAAGAAAGAATCTGCAAAAACTTGAAGATAGGACAATGGACATTATTGAGTCTGAGGAGCTGAAAGAAAAAGGTTACAAGAAAGTGAACAGAATATAAGAGACCTCTGGGATACCATCAAGTGGACCAACATACGCATTGTAGGAATCTCAGTAGAAGAGAAAGACATAAGGACACAGAGAATGTTTGAATAAATAATGGTTGAAAACTTTGAAAATTTGTTGAAAGACATGAACATAAATATCCCAGAAGCTCAATAAACTCAAGTAAAATGAACTCAGAAACCAACACCAAGGTATGATCAAACTTTGAAAAGACAAAAAGAGAGCAGCAGGAGAGCTCCTGAGAGCAGCAAGACAGAAGCACCTAGTCACATACAAGAAATCTTCAGTAAGATTATCAGCCAATTTCTCATTGGAAATTTTGGAGGATGAAAGGTAATGGGCTAGTATATTCAAAGCGCTAAAATTTAAAAAAAAAAAAAAGCCAACCAAGAATTCTATATCAGGCATAACTGTTCTTCGAAAACGAGGGAGAAATTAAGACATTCCCAGATAAACAGAAGTTATGGGAGTTTATTACCACTACGACTTCCCTAAAAGAAAATCATGAGGGAGTCCTGCAAGGTGAAATAAAAGGACACTAGACAGTAACTTGAAGCCATATGAAGAAATAAAGATCTTAATAAAGGTAAAAAATAGTTGGACAATTATAAAAGCTAGTATTTTGTAATAATAGTTTTTATTTTCTACAAAAGTGTAACTATACCTTTTGTTTTCTACCTGATTTGTGACTAATACATTTTCTAAAAGATTAGTCTTAAAGCCAGTATAAAAATAACTTTGATTTGTAAGTTCATATTTTGCTTTCTCCATGATTTAAGAGACTAATAGTTTATTTCTTGGGGCACACAATGTATAAAGATATAATTTTGTGATATCAACAAATGAAAGGACTATAAAGCAACGGAGCAAAGTCTTTGTATGTTATTGAAGTTAAGCTGGAATGAGTTCAAAGTAGAGTGTTACAACTTTTTTTTTCTTTGAGATAGAGTCTCACTCTGTTACCCAGGCTGGAGTGCAATGACACAATCTCAGCTCACTATAGCCGACACCTCCCAGTTCAAACAATTCTTGTGCCTTAGCCTCCAAAGTAGCTGGGACCGCCAACGTGTGCCACTGCACCTGGATAATTTTTGTATTTTTAGTAGAGATGGGGTTTTGCCACGTTGGCCAGGCTGGTCTCAAACTCCTGGTCTCAAGTGATCTGCCTGTGTTGCCCTCCCAAAGTGCTGGGACTACAGACCCAGCCAAGAGTGTTATAACTTTATAATGTTAAATGTAATACCCATGTTAACCACAAAATAGTTACAGAATATACACAAAAAGAAACAAGAGAAAAATTTAAATATTTTAACTACAAAAAACTGACAAAACACAAAAGACAATAAGGAAGAATATAAGGGATTAAAAAGCCATAAGACATATACAAAACAAATAGTAAAATGACAAAGATGTCTCCTTGTCAATAATTACTTTAAATGTAAGTGGGACCGAGTGCGTTACTTCACGCCTGTAATCCTACTATTTTGGGAGGCCGAGGTGGGCAGATCACTTGAGGTCAGGGGTTCAATACTAGCCTGGCCAATGTGGTGAAACCTCATCTCTACTAAAAATACAAAAGAAATTAGCCAGGAGTGGCACTGCATGCCTGTAATCCCAGCTACTTGGGAGGCTGAGGCAGGGGAATTGCTTGAACCCAGGAGGCAGAGGTTTCAGTGAGCCAAGATTGTGCCACTGTCCTCCTGCCTGGGTGACAGAATGAGTGAGACTCCATTTCAAAATAAAAAAAGTAAATTGATTACATTTTCCAATCAAAGGACAGAGATTGCAGAATGGATTAAACCATATGACCCAGCTATATGCCATCTATGAAAGACTCACATTAAATCTAAAGACACAGATTGAAAGTAAAAGGATGGAAAAAGATAATCAATGCACATAGTAACCAAAAGAGATCATGGGTGGCTATACTAATATCAGGCATAACAGATTTTAAGTCAAAAAAGTTTATAAGAGACAAAGAAAAACATTACATATTGATTAAAGAATATATTATATATAATAATTATAAACAATAATATATAATAATTATAAACATTTACACATATAATGACACACCATCAAAATACACAAAGCAAAAACTAATGGAAATTAAGGGAGAAATCAACAGTTGTTTAAAAATAGTTGAAACCTCAATACTCCCCTCTCAATGGATAGAACAACCAGACAGAAGATTAGTAAGTAAATAGAGGACTTACACAACACAGATGTAAACAGATGTAGATGTAAACCAACTACATCTAACAAGCATGTACAGAACACTTTACCCAAGAACAACAGGACAACAGGATATACATTCTCCCCAAGTGCACACAGGACTTTTTAAGGATAAACTATACGTTAGGCCACAGATTAGATCTCAATTAATTTTAAAACGTAGACATCATATGAAGTTTATTTTTTTACCACAATGGATGGAGTTAGAAATCAATAACAAGTAAAACTGGAAAATTAGCAAAATTGTGCAAATTAAACAACACACTCTTAAACAACTAATGAATCAAAGAAGAAGTCATGTAGGAAATTAGAAAATATTCAGAGATGAAAGAAAACAAAAATTAAAAACAAAAAAGCAAACAGACAGAAAAAAAAAAACCACACCCAAATTTATAGGATATGGGGAAAGCAAGCCGTGCTCAGGGAAAACTCAAACAAATCAGCAAGAAAAACAAACAAAAATCCCATTAAAAAGTCGGCTAAGCCCAGGGCCAGCCACATCATCATGGTAATTGTGGCCTTACCCCATCCATTTCATCCACGTCACATCAGGATGTGCAGTCTTCCTTGTCCTCTGCTAGTGGAGTTTGCCTGGGAAAACGTCCACTGAATACTGAAATTGTTGCATGCCTGTGGATTCCTTACAACAAATGAGGAACGTGGTGTTTCGCACCTCTGGTGGGTAGAAAGAAACTGCAGTCTGCTTTGAGGAAGCAAGAAGGCAAAGCCAGGGCAGAGCCTTGCTGCGGGAAGCATTCGGTTAAAAAGCGGGTTTAGACACCTGGGAGGGCTGAGGGAGAAGATTTGACCAGCACTATCTTTGCTTCAAGTTTTAGGATGTCTGAACTTTCTGCTTTCATGTTTTCAGCCATCTTTTTTTTTTAATGGCACAACCTACATCTTGCTTTTAAAAGCAGCAGCCTCAAGCTAAACTTCTTAAACTCTGATGCCCTGGGGATGAGAACAACAAGTTTGGATCCTGTGCCATGTAATTTGATGTTTCATCCTGCTGCCTCCATCATAGAACAGAATTGCTTTCCAGAAAGGCAGTTAACTGGAAACAACAGAGGCTCCCAGCGGTGGGAGGGCTGCTCAACAATGCCTCCTATCTCCTCCAACACCCTTTTTTTCCTCTGAGGTGCCCAAGGATTATGGCTTTCATGTCTAAGTGTGGGGACAGAGGAGGGAGAGGCAGAGCCTGGGCCCAGAGAAGACAGCCTGGTCTGAATCTGGAATAATTAATGCCACTCAAAGAAAAGGTCCTGCTAGGTCCAGTGTTGTCTTAGATCTAATGTTGCTGCTATTTACAAAACACTGATCATCCAAAAGCTCAAATCTGTTCCTCCTTGAATGAACCTATAGATGCATGACCTCCACCGTACCTCCACATCACTATTTATGTCTTTGTAGGAAAATGTGCACGTGCTCCATGCACTATGGGGAAGGGCGTTTTTAAATTAATAAAGTGTGTTACCAACAGTCACATAAAAAAAAAAGTGGGCTAAGGACATGAATAGACAGTTCTCAAAAGAAGATACACAAATGACCAACAAGCACATGGAAAAATGTTCAACATCACTAATTATCTGGGAAATGCAAATCAAAACCACAATGCAATGCCACCTCACTCCTTCAAAAATGGCCATAATCAAAAAATCAAAAAATAATAGATGTTGGTGTGGATGTGGTGAAAAGGGAACACTTTTACATTCTTGTTGGGAATGTAAACTGGTACATCCACTATGGAAAACTGTGGAGATTCCTTAAAGAACTAAAAGTAGATCTACCATTTGATTCAGCAATCCCACTACTGGGTTTCTACCCAGAGGAAAATAAGTCATTATACAAAAAAGATACTTGCACATGCATGTTTATAGCAGCACACTTTGCAATTGCAAAAATATGGAACCAGCCCAAATGTCCATCAATGAGTGGATAAAGCAAATGTGATAAATGTGTATATATATGTATATATACACATATGCATACACACACACACACACAATGGAATACTACTCAGCCATAAAAAGGAACGAAATAATGGCATTTGTAGCAACCGGGTTGGAACTGGAGACCATTATTCTAAATGAAGTAACTCAGGAACGGAAAACCAAACATCATATGTTCTCATTCATATGTGGGAGCTCAGCTATGAGGATGCAAAGGCATAAGAATAATACATTGGACTTTGGGGACTCAGGGAAAACAGTGGGTGTAGCAAGGGTTAAAAGATTACACACTGAGTACAGTTTACACTACTGGGGTGATGGGTGCACCAAAACCTCAGGAGTCTCCACTAAAGAACTTATTCACATAATCAAACACCCCCTGTTCCCCAAAAACCTATTGAAATTAAAAAGAAAAAACTCCCAAAAAAAGAAAAGCCCTGGACCTTATGGCTTCATGGTGAATTCTATCAAATATTTTTAGAGAATTATTACCAATCCTTCTCAAACTTTTCCAAAAAGTTGTCGAGGAAAGAACACTTTCTAACTCACTCTATGAGGTCAGCATTACCCTGATACCAAAGCCAAACAAAGACATCACAAGAAGAAAAAAAAAAACTACAGGTCAATATCCTTGATGAACCCAGATACAAAAATCCTCAACAAAATACTAGCAAACTAAATCTGACAGCACATTAAAAGGATAATACACCATCACCGAGTAGGATTTATTCCTGGAATTTGAGGATGGTTCAACATACAAAAATCAATCAGTGTAACACATCACATTAACAGAAGGAAAAAATTTACATAATCACCTCAATTGATACTGAAAAGGCATTAGACAAAATTAAACACCTTCTCATAATAAGAACAATTAGCAAACTAGGAAAAGAAGGAAACTACCTCACTAATAAAACCATATATGAAAAACTCACAAAGAAGATTATAATTAACAGTGAAATACTGAAAGCTTTTTCTTTAAGATGAAGAACAAGGCAACAATGCCCACTTTCACCACTTCTGTTCGGTTTAGAACCAGAAGTTCTAGGCAGAGCAATTAGTCTAGTAAAAGAAATAAAAGACAACCAAATTATAAAGGAAGAAGTAGAATTATCTCTGTTCACATATGCTTTGATCTTATGTAGAAAGCCCTAAATATTTCACACACAAAAACTGTTAGAACTAGTAAATTAATTTAGCAAACTAGCAGGATGCAAAGCCAACACACACAAATCAGTTGCATTTCTGTATAGCAACAATGAACAATCTGGGAGGAAATTTAAAAAGCAATTTTATTTACAATAGCATCAAAAAGAATAAAATGCTTAGAAATTAACTTGACCAAGGAAATGAAAGACTTGTACAATGAAAACTATAAAAAAAATTGCTAAATAAATTTTAAAAGACAAAGTAAATGAAAACGCATCTCATGTTCATGGATTGGAAGACTTAATATTGTTAAGATGTCAATACTACTCAAAGCAATCTACAAATTCAATGCAATCCCTATTAAAATTCCAATGATGTCTTCAACGGGAATAGAAAACCCCATCCTAATATCCATATGGAGTCTCAAACAACCATGAATAGCCAAAACAATCTTGAAAAGGAATAACAAAGCTGGATGACTCACATCTCCCAATTTCAAAACTTATTACAAAGCCACAGTAATCAAAACACTGTGATACTGGCATAAAGACAGACATATAGATGAATAGAATAAAATAGAGCCCAGAAATAAGCCCTCATGAATATAGGGTGCCAAGGGTATCAAGACCATTCAATGGTTAAAAGACAATTTTCTCAACAAATGATGCTGGGAAAATTGCATATCCACATGCAAAAGAATGAAGTTAGACCCTTACTTAACACCATATACAAAAATTAGCTTAAAATGGATCAAAGATCTAAATGTAAAATCTAAAATAATAAAACTCTTAGAAGAAAACATAGGACAAATCTTCATGACAGAACTGGCAATGATTTCTTGGACATGATATCAAAGGCACAAGCAACAAAAGAAAACAATAAATTGAACTTCATGAAAATTTTTAACAGTGTGCATCATAATACCTTTTAAAATATGAGAAATATTTTGTACAACTTCACATTAATAAATGTGAAAGTTCACATGAATTGTATGCTTTTCTATGAATGTGTATGACTTACGAAGAAGTAGGAAAAACTTAATGAACCCATAATCACTTAATAAATTGTTTAGATTGTCAGAGAGTTATCCTGAAAGTTATAGTAAGCTCAGATAATTTTAATGACAAGTTCTGCTAAGCGCACAAGCTCTGTGTTATTTAAAGTAATACAGAGCATAGCAGGGTGGAGTAGGTAAGCTGTTCATCTCATCATGTGAGGCTGGCATACCCTTGACACCAAGATGAAAAAAATAATAAAGAAAGAAAACTACGAACCTCACTTAGGAAAATAAATGTAAAAGTCATACAATAACAGCAAATAGAATATGGTAGCAAATGTTTTAAATATACATCATGATAAATTGAGTTTATGCTAATTATTCAAAGATAGACATCTTTGTAGTAAGTATTAAGATGTCTATTAATTTAATTCAACACATTATCAGGTTAAAAAAGAAAAGCCACAAAAACCAACAGATTCCAAAGAATATTGGATAAAACAACCTCCTATTCTGATTTGAGGTGGGGGGGCGGGGGGCAGGGGACATCTTAGCAAGCTAGAACCGGAAACAAACAAATTTACTTAACATGATAAACTATCAGAAATCTCTAACAAACCTTATATTTAAAGCATTCTCATTAAAGTCTGATAGAAGACAAAGATACCTACTAACATTATTGTATTGCAGATTCTAACCAATGTATAAGACAAGAAAAGGAAACAATGGGCATAATTTGAAAAAGTTAAAAGACCAAAGGATCTGCATTCGACCTCGCTTCTATGGAAAGCTTACAAAGAAACAGGCAGAAGATAAGGCGAAGAGCCAGAAACAGGTCAAGACATGAAGTTTCAGGCTTATTTAGGGGATGCTAGATAAGGTCAGGTTAGTTGTTTCTAGATCAGGCAAATTAGTGTATCAGAGTCTTAGGTTGTCCACCTTCTTTTACCTGTTTATATAATCCAAGTGTGGGGTTTGGGAGAACATTTATTATGCATGCAAACTTACTCATATACACAAAAATGTCATTATTTACAGTGGATGTATCATCTAAGAAATCGCAAAATATTTTTTTCTTTTTTTTTAAGACAGAGTCTTGCTCTGTCATCCAGGCTGGAGTGGAGTGGCATGATCTCGGCTCACTGCAATTCCCATCTCCCAGGCTCAAGCAATTCTCCTGCCTCAGCCTCCTGAGTAGCTGGGATTACAGGCGTGTGCCACCACACCCAGATAATTTTTGTATTTTTGGTAGAGACGGGGTTTCACCATGTTGGCCAGGCTGGTCTCGAACTCCTAACCTCAGGTAATCCTCCCACTTCAGCCTCCTAAAGTGCTGGGATTACAGGCGTGAGCCACTACACCCGGCCAGTTTTTTTATTTTTATAGGAAAATGTGAAGCAACCAAAATAATTTTTTAATGAAAACTAATAATGGATTAATCAAAGAAGCTAGATACATGATCAATACGATCAATCTTTTTCTGGAACTAATCAATTTTAAAACTTCATAAAATTTCCATTCACTAAAGCAGTATATAAAATATCTAGGGGGCCGGGCGCGGTGGCTCAAGCCTGTAATCCCAGCACTTTGGGAGGCCGAGACAGGCGGATCACAAGGTCAGGAGATCGAGACCATCCTGGCTAACACGGTGAAACCCCGTCTCTACTAAAAAACACAAAAAACTAGCCGGGCGAGGTGGCGGACGCCTGTAGTCCCAGCTACTTGGGAGGCTGAGGCAGGAGAATGGCGTAAACCCGGGAGGCGGAACTTGCAGTGAGCTGAGATCTGGCCACTGCACTCCAGCCTGGGTGACAGAGCGAGACTCCGTCTAAAAAAAAAAAAAAAAAAAAAAAAATATCTAGGGAAAACCGTAACAGGAAATACGCATAAAGCAATATAGAGAAAGGTTTTTTAAAAGTTATGGGAAATTTTTAAAGATTAGACTAAATAAAGAGATATCTATATTCCTGAATTGATATGCTTATTACAGAAACCCCAATTCCCTCTAAAGTAAATATAAATTAATGTAATTGCAATCAAAATTATGAAAGGATTTTTATGCTATTTTACAAGCTGATTCTAAAATTTCCTCTCGAATAAAGAACACATTAGAGTGACCAAATAAATTTTGAAAAAGACCTATGAAGGGAGACATACTCTGAGAGCTTTCTAAACGTGATATAAAGATAAAATAATATAAAATAGGGTGTTGGAACAAGAATAGACAAATAGATCAAATAAAGAGAATAGAGGGTCCAGATACTATCTAATGTACACATGGACATTTAATATAAAATAAAGGGCTGTTGTTTTTTCTTATCTTCAGTAAAATAAAAATGATACATAATAATTCAGCAAAAAACCTTTACCCTTATGTCACACTATACATACAAATTCAATCCAGATATACTAAAGAGTTAAACATAAAAAACACAACCATAAAATTATTAGAGAAAAATAGTAGAAAACTCAAAAGCCATAAAGTAAGAAATTGAAATATTAAGTACATAAAACTTTTGAATTGCTGTGGGGTAAAAGATGTTATAAAAATATTAAAATGGGTCTATTGGAATTTTTCTTAAGTTAAAATCTAATGTGAAATTTTGGAGAAAAAGAAGTTGCAACAAATACGGAGACAAAGGATTGGTATCCAGACTATGCAAAGAGATGGTGCAAATCACTAAGATAACAACAATCTGGTTCTTTAAAAAAATAGTACAGGGGATATAAATAAGCATTTCACAGAAGAAAAAATACAAATGGCCAATAAATATACTAAAAGATTATAAAACTCACTAATGAACAGAAACTACCAAATTAAAACAACTATGAGATATACTCTTATCCATCACATTGGCATACATTCTTAAGTTTGAAAATGTAGTGCTGATTGCAAAGATATGGAACCAACCTAAGTGCCCATCAATCAACAAGTAGATAAAGAAAAAGTGGTATACATACACCATGGAATACTAGTCAGCCATAAAAAGGAATGAAATAATGTATTTTGCAACAACTTGGATGGAGCTGGAGGCCATTATTCTAAGTCAAGTAACTCAGGAATGGAAAACCAAATGTTGTATTTTCCCACTGCTAAGTGGGAGCTAAGCTATGAGGATGCAAAGGCATAGTGGACTTTGGGGACTCAGTAGGGGAAGAAGGTGGGGAAGGGAGTGAGGGATAAACATCTACATATTGGGTACACTATATACTGCTTGGGTGACAGTTGCACCAAGTCTCAGAAATCAGCACTAAAGAACTTATCCATGTAACCTGAAACTTGTACCCCAAAACCTAATAAAATTTTAAAAGAAAATATAGTACTGGTGATAGGTTATGAAAAAGAGCATGCTCGTACACTGCTTTTGGGTGACAAATTAGTAATGCCTCTTTGTATCAAAATTAAAATACATGTACCCTTTCACCCAGCACTTCCAATTATAGGTATCTACCTGAGAGGTGTGCTCATATGTGCACTTAAAGATACATACTCAACACAGCATGACTTGCAATAGTAAACATTAGGGGATAAGACTAAATTTCCTGTAGAAAGGAAATGGTTGAATCTTTTGTAGAAGAAAAATACAGATGGCTAGGATTCTAAAGAAGCTCTTCTGCTATAACTACTAAAATGCCAGAAAAAAATATTGAAAACATCTTGGAGGCAGAAAGAGCTGCAAAATAATTAAGAAATACTAAGGAAAGGTGACGAATGAAGGTGAGAATCTAGACTGGGCAGCAGAGTGCAGAAGCAGGCTCTCCCTCCGAGGGCATCTGCCAAACCTAGAGCACTTGTATTTCATTCTGACAGTCTGAGGAATGCCAAGACCCACCAAGAGTGGGCAGACTAATAGAAAATTGTCATCCCATAAAGCTAAGGCCCCAGAGGACTATATTCTCAGAAGGAGGAAAAGAACTTGTAAGTTATACCCACAAGCCTCACAGTAATTTATTGCCAAGATTCACAGTCTGATGTGGTCTTTAAAAATTATCAACCATTGCTCCATGTATACATATTTCAAAATAACATGATGTACATGATAAATATATACAATTTTTATCAATTAAAAATACATAAATAAAAATACATAACTTTTTAAAGAAATCCTAAGACAAGTATTTAATTTTAAAAGTTTCCAAACTGACAATACCTCAGATGCATTGCAATGGCAAAACTCACTGGAAGAATTCACTTTCATTTCTGCCTCAAGAAATTGTACACACACACACAGAGACACACACTCAAATTGAGGTATCTAAGCTTTTCTCAATAGAAATTCACTGAGCCACAAGAAAATCTGTCATCAAGATGAGAAGTAGCTGAAACAATAGATAGCAAAAACAGACCCCAAAAGAATTTAGACATAGGAATTATCAGTCAAAAAGTATAAAATAGCTATGCTTACCATACCAAAAAAAGAAAATACAAGCTTGAAAAATATGTGTAATAAACAAGAAACTATTAAAAGATCAAGAAAATCTGTACAGACACAAACAAAATTTCTAAGCATGAAAAACATTATAATTAGCATTTAAGCTCAATAGATAGATTTAACAGCAAAATGGATTCAACAAAAGAGACAATTAATGAATTAGAAGATAGATTCCCCCCAAAATTATCCAGAATGAAGAATTAAAGAAAAAACATATAGAAAATATGAACAAATTAAAGCTGGAGAACAGATTTAACATATATCTAATTGGTATTTCAAGAGAAGAGAGAAAAGATGTCAGGAGAAATATTTGAAAAGATAATGGCTAAGAATTTCCCAATAGTATTGAAAGACACTAATTCATAGATTCAAGATACACAAAGTTTCTAAAGCAGCATGAATAAAAATAGATTCATACCTATCTATACCAAGGCACGCAGTGGAACACAAAGAAAAGCTATGTTAAAAATAGAGAGAGAGGGCTCACGCCTGAAAGCCCAGCACTTTTGGAGGCCAAGGTGGGCAGATCACTTGAGGTCAAGAGTTTAAGACCAGCCTGGCCAACATGGAGAAACCCTGTCTCTACTAAAAATATAAAAATTAGCCTGGCATGGTGGCCTACATCTGTAATCCCAGCTACTCGGGAGGCTGAGGCAAGAGAAT
This sequence comes from Chlorocebus sabaeus, assembly GCF_047675955.1. NCBI lineage: Eukaryota > Metazoa > Chordata > Mammalia > Primates > Cercopithecidae > Chlorocebus > Chlorocebus sabaeus. The sequence continues at coordinate 101,156,482 of NC_132911.1, forward strand.
CACTTGAATGCGGAAGCGGAGGTTGTAGTGAGCTGAGATCACACCACTGCACACTCCAGCCTGGGTGACAGAGCAAGACTCTGTCTTAAAAAAAAAAAGAGAGAGAGAGAGAGAGAGAAAAGACAGATTATTTTCTATCAGTGGACTAACAGCTAAAATCCCAACAACCACAATGGAAATCAGAAGTCAGTTTAATGATATCATCAACAAAATGAGAAAAAATAATAATCATTCCAAAATTTTATACCCAGAAAAAAAATCACAATAGCATCTGATAAATTCACACTGTGGATTATGTTTTTCTTCTGCTTTGCATTAGAGTTTGTTGTTTGCTGCATTTCCCTTTTCCCCACTGTAACGTTCTTTAAGGATGGACTTTGTCTTATTCATCAAGTATCTATCAAAAGTAGTGCCTTGCTTGCATATAGCAGGTGATATCTAAAAGAATGGGGTAGATCTACATGTGCTGAAAAGGAAACAATTTCTAAGATATATAATCATGGGGGAAAATATATTGCAGAAAATACAGTATAATCAATATGTGCAAAATATCGATTACATATATGGGCCTATGTTCCATAAATATATGAAAGGAAACCACCTGGAAAGATCCATTAAATAGTAAATAATGATTACCTTTGAGGGGAAGCAATTTATCTGATTACTGAGACATGAAAATGAGAAAGGAACATGTGTGGCTCATGCTGGGCTCTTTTTTGCTGTCAAGTTTAGATCAAGCTATCTGCAGGACACATTTGTTCTTCCCTCCTTCAGGCAATAAGCACCAGGATAGACTTTACTTTGCACGGGGCACAGGGCCATGAGCCTGCCAATGCCCAGCTGCTCCATTCCCGCCTGGATGGACAAGTTCAATTCAAGATGGGGAAGAAGCATGTTGCCTATTTTGGCCTTGGGTCTAAATAGCATTTTCTAATCCTGTTCTGTCAGAGACAAATTTCATATTTTGATTTCAATCTAACTTCTGTGTCTTTTTCTCAGTAAGTTCAGCAATTGAACCAGAGATTGGTATGAATAATTGGCCACTTCAAAACTCCAGCAATGAAAAGGTACTTATGTACTAACTTGGAGAGTCTGCACCCATAGTATGATTTCAAAATATAGAAAACCAAAGTTATTAGTATTGAAGAGAAGCAATTTGTCTTAGATTCCATTCAGTTCAACACAGAGATATTAATTACCTGCTATATTGCAAGCAAAGCACTGCTTTTGATAGATAGTCGATGAAAAAGACAAAGCCCAATCTTAGACGACATTACAGTGGGGAAAGGTGGAATGAAGCAAACCACAAACTGTATGCAGAGCAGAAGGAAAACAAATGCTTGAATAGAGGGAAAATCAAAGCTCTGGGGGAACAAAGAGATTGGTCAGTTAATTCTACTTTGGGAGAATCTGAGCAGACACCAAAAAAGAGAAAGCAACTGAGATCACTAGAAGAATGAGTGAAATTGTAATCACGAAACAAGGGCAGAGAGAATAGTCAAGCAAAAGTGCAAAGCAAAATTCTACACATTCTGAGTTTGTAGAACTCTGAATTGCATGCCGCAGTTGAGACACATTAGAATGGAAGAGGGCCAGAGAGGAAGAGATAATGGGAAAGGGGGAATATAGTTAGATGAAGGAAGCTGATGAACATTGGGCTCAAGAATTTAATGTTATGCTGTAGGCAGTGAGAAACCATTGTGGATTTTTGTGTTTGGCATGACACGATAAGATCTGTGCTCTAGAAAAATAATTTTGGTGCGAAGAATGGATTGGAGAAAAAAAGAAAGAGCATCCAGTTAGGAATTTACTGCAATACTGGTCCCTGGAAGTGACACAAAGGGTCTGAGCTGCAAGCATTCGCACCATTAAACATAAAGGAAAGTAAGAGCAAAGGCAAACTGCATGAAACATGTTAGATGTGGGGAAAGAGAACTGTTTCAGGCTCCAGCAAGAGACTTTGAGGGGAAGGAAGGAAGAGAGCCCTCTCCAGGTGCAGGCTGGCCACCCAAGAGCAGGAGGCAGTGCCAGGAACCCAGCAGCCAACAGGAAACCCAGTTTCTGGAACAGGCTGAAAAGATGTCACCACAGAGCAAAGTGAAACCTCAGGGAAGTTGCAAAGTGGTCCTGGACCCCAGGAGCAGAATAGATCCTGCTTTTAATTCTTTTCCTTTTTAAACAGAGGGACTCTGGTGCTGTGGCCCTGGGATGGGGTTTCTCATCTGTCCCCCAAGGCCTCATTTGGTCTGTCAGGCTCCTGCTTCCTAGACAGGGGACATGAGCACGACCTGAAGCAGGGGCACAGTGGGGTTTGGGGGTGAGCCTCTCCAGAGCCACATCGGAGCAAGGGGAAGGACCGAGGCCAGCCACACTGGGATAATCAGGGACCAGACAGACACAAACAACCTGGTTTGTTCCTCCCTGATGTTTCTTCAGTTTCACTGTTGTTAAATCTGGAGGAAGCAAGCTTCATTTAATTATCTCCAAGATCTCTAGAATGTGCTGCCAAAATCCTTTCTATTTTAAAGCCTTCCCAGTTGAGGCTTCTTTGATCCCTATAAATGACTTTAATTATACAAAGATCTCAATCAACTTGATTAATTTTTAATGTGCATAGAAGGCTACAACAAACTTTATTTCCATCGAGCAAAACTACTTTTCAGAAGCCTGAACAGCCTGCCACTACCTTTGCGATGCACCACCATCATTTTATAACCACTCACTTTGGGGGCCTCCCAAACACCAACATTTTAAAAGTAAGTGCCTGTTTTCTATTTCTTGCCACACCAAGATTCACTCCATAATCTCCCACAACCTGGCCTTCTGGCCCTCCTTCTGCTGAGCACCCAACCCCCAGATGAGCAAGGAGCTGGCCAGAGCACAGCTGGGGAGCTTGACTCCATATGCCTCACCCTGGCAGCTGGGGATGGTGTGGGCTGCTAGGGAAGCCTGTGTCATAATAGCCTCAGTGTCTAAGGAGAACACGCCAGGCAGAAGAGGGCTGAACAAAGGATCACTTGTATGAGCTGGACCGGGTCTGCTGCTGTTACTGTGACCTGGCTCCCCCAGCCATCAGATCCTCCAGCTCTTGTTCCATCCCCTTCTCTTTTCTCCCTTGGGACTGCTTTAATGTTGCTCCAGAAATGACTGCCTCTTCCAGACCCCTGCGGTTCTCAGTGTCAGGGCTGCTTGATCATACCCAGGGCCACCAAGAACAGCAACAACAGTAGCAATGGAAATATAACAGCTCCTATTGACCGAGCGCTTGCTGTGTATGTGCCACACATGTGTCTTCTTACGTCATCCTCACCACAACCCCCAAGGTCAATTTCCCTAGCATTCACATGCTATAGATGAGGAAACAGAGGCTTAGAGAGATACATTAGCTGGGCAACATTGCACAACTGGAAAGCAGCAGCTTGAGCCCAGGACTGCTGACTCCAGCCCTGGACCTCGTAATTGCCACTCCACACATCTGAGTTTGTGGAGCTGCGTGTTTCTCCATTCAGATTCTCCATTCCACTCACCGACTCTCAGCGAGGAAAGGGGAAAACATAAGCTACCCTATATAGGTGCGGAAATTCCCTGAACTTTGGGCAGGGTGAGAATTTTGGAAAGACATAGAATAGACTGCCTCAATGAGCCAGAGACTAAAATTAGTAGGATAGGGTTAGGATAAGAGAAAGACTCCAACAAGATAGAATTGAACAAGGAAAGAGTCCTACCCTGGACTCCACATGGGTAAATCCAGATGCCTGGCAGAACATCATGTGAGAAACATGAAAGGGTTTAGACAACACTGGTACTTGAAACATTACTAATAATTATATAATTATAATACCAGCACTGTGCGATGTGCTTTCCTTGAATTAGTAACTTGATCCCCACTTAAAACAAATATATAACCTTATAATGGTAGGGTCTTTCGTATTCCTCATTTACAGAGGGGGAAACTGAGATTCCAAAAGTTCTTAAAATGATTTCCCACAGTCCCTCATCAGTAAATACTGGAGTCAGGATTAGAACCCATGCAGTCAGATTTAAAATTCTGCTCTGGTACCCTCTGAGCTGTACACAGTTCCACTCAACAACCTGGTGCCATCGTAGACTGCATGTGCTGCAGTTTCTAGAATGAGGGAAGTGCATTCCACACTTCCCCGTGCCACACCAAGCCACTGATAGGGTATCGCTGCATCCAACCCGGGAAGCCATGCTTTAAATAAAGATGATCAAGTCTGAAACATTCAGGACAGCAAAGGAGCCTGAACTACATCCCACAAGGAAAGTTAAAGGAATTGACCATACTTCCTTGAAGAAGACACTTCTTCAAATTCTTTCAGTACACTGGGAAGGCTTGCTGGTACGAAAGGGACTGTATTTATTTTAGATGGCCTTAGGAGTAGAGCTAGGACCAGAGGTTGGAAGTAACAAGGAGACAGCCTTCCGCTCAGCAGTCTAGCAGCACTGGCAAACATGGGAGGGACAGAGATGACCCTTCACTGGCTTTCACAAGCCAGGCCACCACATGGCAGTGTCGTCATGGGGACTCCAAGCAGCAGCATGTAGCTGGCAAGATGACAGTAGCAGACCGTGTGCACAATGATTCTCCCATCTTTGAGGATGCTCTGCCCAACACCTCTCAACTCACAGAAACACCCTGCCTGTAACTGTTACCAAACAAAGGGGCTCCTGCTAGAAGTCAATACTAAGACACCAGGTTTCTGAGAAAAGAAAAACCTTTTGTTGTAAGTCAACTCCCAAGAAGACAGGAGTCCAGCTCAAATCCATCTCCCTGTGCTGGCTTTAAAGCAGTAATTTTATTAGAAAAGGCATAGGGAATGGATTCTGGGATTAGCAATTGATTGGTGGAAGGAAAGGGGGTCTGGGAAGTCCTCAGTCATGCACGGTTACCTTCTCATGCTGCCTCATGGGCCCCATGTGTAAATTTGGAAGGAGCTAGTATGAAGCATATGGTGGAAATCCAGTCTGTGACATCAGCAAGCTCTTCTGTGCCGACTCCAGTTAGCCATATTGGTTCCAACCAACTTAAGCCAATTTTTTAAAATTTTAAGTTTGGGGTACATGTGTAGGATGTACAGGTTTGTTACACAGGTAAACATGTGCCGTGGTGGTTTGCTGCACCTATCAACCCATTACCTAGGTTTTAAGCCCAGCATGCATTAGCTATTTTTCCTAATGTTCTCCCTCCCCACAGCTCTGCACCCCCGGACAGGCCCTAGTGTGTTGTTCCCCTCCCTGTGTCTATGAGTTATCATTGTTCAGTTCTCACTTATGAGTGAGAACAAGCAGTGTTTGGTTTTCTGTTCCCATGTTAATTTGCTGAGGATAATAGCTTCCAGCTCCATCCATGTCCCTGCAAAGGACATGAACTCATTTCTTTATATGGTTGCATAGTATTCCATGGTGTGTACATACCACATTTGCTTTATCCAGTCTATCATCGACGGGCATTTGGGTTGATTCTATGTCTTTACTATTATGAATAGTGCTGCAATGAACATACACATGCATGCATCTTTATAATAGAATGATTTATATTCCTTTGGGTATATACTCAGTAATGCGATTACTGGGTCAAATGGTATTTCTGGTTCCAGGTCTTTCAGGAATCACCACACTATCTTCCACAATGGTTAAACTAATTTACACTCCCACCAACAGAATAAAAGCGTTCCTATTTCTCTGCAGCCTCACCAACCTCTATTGTTTCTTTATTAAGCCCATTTTTTAACCTCACAAGTGGAGGGAGTTTCAGAGTTTCAGCAAGTTGTTTATTTTCTTATATGCTCTCCTGTAAACCCAAGAACGGAGTCATTGGCTTTTTAACTCTTTGGGGCATGGTTTTAAAACCATTCTCTATTGTCCAAACCCTCTCTCACCCCTCATTCCTGCCCCAGCCACAGATGATCAAGCAGGGACAGATGCCTGATCCAAACAAAGCCATCAGATACTTCGCCCTGGGAATTGGGACTTGGGAATGGATAGGAGTGAGCAACTCCAAGTGGCTGACCCCGTAGTATGTCAATTTGAGGGCTTTATGGTAGCTATGCTCTGCCAAGTAGCCACAGGAGCAAAGGAAGCAGTCTGCAGAACAAAAAGGACACACAATAAGAACCTTCCAATTCCTTGGACTAGGCCCTATCTGAGGGCAGCTCCTCTGCCCCTGAGTAGAGGAAGATACCCTTGTATCATTTTCTAAATATTCCCCAGGGAAACTTTGACACCTGTAATTAGAAGAATCTTAATTAAGATAGCAGCTGACCAGTAAGGTCCCATCACGCAGAGGGTGTGTGACTGATGACGGCCTACTCCAGTGCAGCCCTTTGAAGTCGGTTCTTGAAAGACAGTGCGTATATTGAAATAAGATCCTGAAATATGAATATTGAAGCTTCCTCTTTCTTGCCTCACTTGCCAACTGTGAAGGAGCAGAAGTCCCTGAGTGGAGCAGAACTTGCAGTCTGTACCACAAGATCAGATTGCATCCCTTTCCCTAATCGGTCCTGGGCATCTACATGTCCTCAAGCCACACGGACACTGAAAAAAGGAAACAGGTAATAGTCAGACTCTTTTTACCTCCAAACTAGACTTTTGGAAATCCAAAGAGAAAGCCCTGAGTGGAAGAGAACATAGACAGAGTTTATGATGGAATCAAGACTAGAAAGAAAATGGAGAGAGAGGGGGCAACGGAGCAACCCTCCCTGGAAAACAAAACAAAGGGCACCAGGATGGGTGAGGGCACTAGCATGGTGGGGCCATGACCTTGGGAGTTCTGTTGACAAAAAGACTAGACATGGCATGGAGTGCAGAAACTACTCTCAGAGAGGGAAGTCTGTGTGGAGAGGCATCGTAGCCCCTCCTAATGAGTCAGTCTAGTGCCTGTGGATCATCCCAATCCTTGGAGGGAGCAGCTCCCTTGCAGAGGCTGTGCTGCAGGGTCTTTGGCAGCAGCCTGCACATCTCCCAGCTCATCTGGCTGCCTGGGCTACAGGACTTTGCCAAGCCCCCATCAGAGCTTCCTCTTATGGACCCCTCCCTTATCAATGGCCCAAAATGCTCTAATGTCCCTGAAATAGAAGGTGATGGCCTTCGCCCTGGGGGAGCCACAGTGGTGTGAAAGCAAAAGCTGCAACCCCAGCCAGTGAGGAGCCCCCTCACCGTGCCCAGTAAACACAATTCATCAGGCTCCCATGACTGGAATGAAAAACCATTTGGGGCTCATCTCCAGGGAATATCACAAAGGAGGGTCCTTGAAGGGGGTGGGTACCGAGGAAAAGAATGACACGAAGTCCACCGCCCCTTTTTGTGCTTGTCGGTAATGTACAAAAATCAGTCACCTATCCAGTACACAAGGTAGGAAACTGAGACTTGGTGAAAGGAAAGGAGAAACAGAAGGAGGGAATCAGGTTTATTTAAAGGCTCCGCCATGGTAGGCATGGTGCTAGGCATGTCCCCACCAGAGTTGGTTTCCTTGGGTCACATTGGTATTGTCCCCAATTTCTGTCATTCTTGGCACCTCCTAAATCGCAGCCCTTATCACCCCAGGTGCCTGTCCTCTCACCGTCACATGTGCTCTCTACTGCCTCCCTCTACCTTTTCTTCCCCTCCTTTTGAACCTGCCCTCTCTTATTAACAGAATTCATCCCTCCACAGGATGTCTCAGCAAGGCCCAGCCCTCCAACACACACCAATTCCCTATTTACCTTCTCAAATAAGTGTGGCTCTTTTCCCCTTAGCCCAGGACATCCCCAGGCCAGGAGAGACACAGTATTCCCCATGTTGCTTCTAAGCCTTGTTCATCTGTACTTTCCCCCTTCACTCACCTGTCACTTTCTCCCCTCAGTCACTTACTTTGGCATCTGGTGTAGCATCTTCACTCTCCATCCATAACCTGTCCATCTCTCCTAGTGACCTCAGCTTCCTGAAACAATACTTCTGAGTTCCAAGCCTCACCTTCCTCAATTACCTCAATTTCAACTACCTCCACCTCTGAGCATACCCTGACTCTACCCATAGTCGATTCTCTAACTTTTTTTTTTTTTTTTTTTTTTTTTTTTTTTTTGATACTGAGTCTCACTCTTGTCACCCAGTCTGGAGAGAAGTGGCATGATCTCAGCTAACTGCAATCTCCACCTCCTGGGTTCAAGTGATTCTCCTGCCTCAGCCTCCCGAGTAGCTGGGATTATAGGCACACGCCCCCACACAGGGCTAATTTTTGTACTTTTAGTAGAGACGGTGTTTTGCCATGTTTGCCAGGCTGGTCTCAAACTCCTGACCTCAGGTAATCCACCTGCCTTGGCCTCCCAAAATGCTGCGATTACAGGTGTGAGCCACTGCACCTAGCCAATTCTCTTCTATCTGAAACCCCAGCATTTACAATCTGAAAGTCTTTCCTGCAAATATTTTTAACTCCATCCTTAACCTCCTTGTACCTCAGCTCTGTTGCACTCCCTTTTCTTTTTTCTGTCAATGAATAAAGACTTTCCTTGGTCTTGCTTCTCTCCTCTTTCCACTGAGCCTCCTTAAACATTAACCTTATGTGCACTTGCAACACTCATATCCCCTGTCCTTCCACCTCCCCCAGCCTACAGACTCAACCCTGGATCAACCCAACAATCAGCCTTCTACCCACTCTGATACTAAAACAACTTGGTGCAGCTGCAGAATATCTCACAACTTCTCTGGCTGGGGTTGTTACCAAAATGCCAGGATTTTGGTCTAGGTCCCATAGCTCCTCACACAAAATGCCAATCACTGAGACAATGTGTATTTCCAGGGAAGAAGGCTTTAATTGGGTGCTGCAGCCAAGGAGAACAGGAGAGAAGTCTCAGATCTGTCTTCCTGACCGGCTAAAATTGAGGGCTTATATAGTGGGGGAGGTGGGAAAACAGGAACTAGGGAGAGGTATGGAAGCAATCATGATGGATGAGGGGTCTGGTGGCTCATTTTCTTGGTGCCATGATCTGGTGAGTTTCACTCCCTTGCCTGACGGTTGGTTTCCTGAGGAAAGAACTCAGATGAGACAAATGTAAGTTTCAGGTTTTAAGATGGGAGGGTCAACTTCTGTCTGTATTCCGAAAAACCCATGAATATCAGTTCTGTGAAACAACTGGGCCAGTTCCAGGGTTACTACAATGTGTAGTTCTCAGCTAGCCCTTTGGTACTGCTGTCAATCCTTTTATTTATTTTAGATTAACTCCCTTTCTTCTGTAAATACTCCCAACTTGCAATTACCCTACTAGTCTAAGTCAGTGATGTGTGGCTTCCTCCCACTGATGTCCAATATCGATAGGTGCCCCCATAAGATGGGGGTCGGTGTGGGTGAAGTTTAAAGTACTAACCCTCTAGTAATCACCTGTCTGGTTTCCATGGCAATCAGTCCTTTTTAAGAGCCTGCAGGCCCCCAAGCATGGAAATAAAAGAAAACCTTGAGTTCCTTCAAGGGAAATTCCAGGCATCTAGCTACCCTTCAGAAGACTATAGCATAAGAATTATATATATTTGGTCCCTACACCCACCCCACTGCTCATTTTCTGGACACAGCTCCTAAAATCCTTAAACTCTCCCAAGTGATGTTGTCTTTTGTATGCTAATGTGGTAGCTGGTGGCTGGGATCCTGGATAGCCTCAGGATGGGGACTGATTGCCATGGAAACTAGACAGGTGATTACTAGGAGGTTAGTACTTTAAACTTCACCCACCCCCACCCCCCCCCCCACCCTCTCACCTCCTATATCTGTATAGGCATTGGGTAAACATTGCCATTTCAAAAGGGAGAAATTAGCCAAAAGAAAGAGGCTACACACCTCATGCAAGTCTGAAAGTCAACAGGGAAGTCATTAATTCTTAAAACTCCAAAATAATCTCATTTGACTCGGTATCCTGCATCCAGAGCACACAGGTGCAAGGGGTGGACTCCCAAGGCCTTGGACAGCTCCGCCTCTCTGACTTTATGGGGTTCAGCCTCTACAGCTGCTCTCACAGGTTGTTCAGTGCCTGAGGTTTTTCCAAATGCAGGGTGCAAGCTGCTGGTTGATCTATTATGCCGGAGTTTGGAGGGCAGCTGCCCCCTTCCCACAGCTCCATGAGGCAGTGCCCCACTGGGAATTCTGTGTGGGAGCTCCAACTTCATATTTCCCCTTTGTACTGCTCTATTAGAGGTTTTCTGTGGGACTTCTGCCCTGCAGCAGGCTTCTGCCTGAGCACACACGCCTTCTCATACATCCTCTGAAATCTAGGTGGAGGCTGCCAAGCATTCTTCAGTCTTGCATTCTGTGCACCTACAGGCTTAACACTACATGAAAGCTGCCAAGGCTTATGGCTTTCATTCTTCAAAATGGCAGCCCAAAGTATACCTGGGCCCCTTTGAGCCACAGCTGGAGCTGGAGGAAGTATCCCAAGGGTGTGCAGGGCAGCACCCTGGGCCTTTCCTACAAAACCATTTTGTTCTTTTAGGCCTCCAGGCCTATGATGGGAGGGGCTGCCACAAAGGTCCCCAAAATGTTTCTGAGGTCTTCTCCCCATTGTCTTGGTTATTAGCACTTGGCTCCTTTTTAATTATGAAAATATCTCTGGCAAGTGGTTGCCCCACAACCTGCTTGAATTCTTTCTTGAAAACACTTTTTTCTTTCTCTGCCACATGGCCAGGCTGCAAATTTTCCAAACTTTTATGCTCTGCTTCCTTTTTAAATATAAATTCCAACTTTAAGTTATTTGTTTGCTCCCACATCTGTGCATAGGCTATTAGAAGCAACCAGGCAACATCTTGAATGCTTTACTGCTTAGAAATTTCTTCTGCCAGATACCTCTACATCATCACTCTCAAATTCAATCTTCCATAGATCCCCAGGACATGAACAGGATGCAGCCAAGCTCTTTGCTGAGGTATAAAATGCATGACCTTTGCTCCAGTTCCCAATAAGTTCCTCATTTCCTCTGAGGCTTTGGCAGCTGGGACTTTACTGTCTATATTAGCAGCTTGGTAACAACCATTTAGCCAGTCTATAAGAAGTTTCAAACTTTCCATCATCTTTCTGTCTTCTTCCAAGGCTTCCAAACTCTTCCAAAATCTGCCCGTTACCCAGTTTCAAAGTTGCTTTTACATTTCCAGGTATCTTTATAGTAATATCCCACTTCTGGCACCAATTTTCTGTGTTAGGCCATTCTCGCATAGCTATAAAGAAATACCCAAGACGAGGTAATTTATAAGAAAAGGGATTTAATTGGCTTATGGTTCCACAGTCTGTATAGGCTGGCATCTGCTTCTGAGGAGGCCTCAGGAAGCTTTTATGGATGGTGAAAAGTGAAGCAGGAGCAGGCACATCACATGGTGAAAGCAGGAGCCAAAAAAACGTTGGGGAGAAGGGGAAGTGCCACAAACTTTTAAATGAATAGATCTTGTAAGAACTCACTATCACAAAGAGCAAGTCATGAGGGATTCACCCCCATGATCCAGACACCTCCCACCAGGCCCCACCTCCAGCACTGGGGATTACAATTCTGTATGAGATATGGGTAGGGACAAATATCCAAACTCTATCAACATCTGAATTGGGGGGCAGTCTTGTGGGACTGAGTTCTTAACTTGTGGGATCTGACACTAACTCCAGGTAGACGGTATCAGAATTGAATTAAATTGTAGGACACCCAGCTGGTGTCAGAGAATTGGTCAGGGTGGGAAACCAGACCCACACCAGCACATCTGGTGTCAGAAGTGAAGTATTGAGGGTAATATTGAATATAGAGAAAAACAGTTTGCTTTTCCTTAATGCAGGCCAAGTTCATAAAGACCCTCCAATGATTCCACCTGCTACTCATGAAGGAGTGCTGGTTGACATTCTCCGGTTTGACCCAAGCAAGCTCTTTGATAAAATGGTACTACCCCAACTCCTGGATATTGATGTGCAGTCTCTGAACACAGATTTCTACTGCAGTAGGTAGACTCCGGGGATAGGCCTGATGGGGAATTATAAATTATAGTGTTTCCAAGTAACCTAATGCTAGGAAGCACCATTCATCCACAGAGGCCACTTTTGGATAGAGATTGCAATGACCCTAAGAAACTCCTTCAATTTCTATAGTCTCTGGGCACAACTTCCCTTGACAATATTTTAAAGCTGATTTTCAATAACTGCATATCACACTTCAAACACTATTCTAAGTGTTATTACATGTATAGTATATAGTAATTCATTTAATCCTCACAATAATCCCCTGAGCCCAATACTATTATCATCCCCATTTTACAAATACTATTATCATCCCCATTTTACAAATGAAAAACCTGAGCCAGAAAAAGGTTAAGTAACCTGCACAAAGCTGGTAAGAGGTAGAGCCAAGATTCAAACCCAGCAATTATGCCCCAAAGCTCCTACATTTGACCACTTCCCTTCACTGTTGCTGTGCTCAAGTGAGTGGCAATCAGGATCACTGGGTTTCTTAAGATCAGCTCAGCTCAAACTTCCATTCACATCCTGGGGAAATGCCAGTCCCCTGCTAAAGGTTCTTGAGACATCTCGAGGGGTCAAGGGTCTCATGGTCACCTCTGGCACCAATTGTGTAGCTCCACTAAACGTCTCATGATTCCCATTCTTAAGTCTACACCTCACGAGTGTTAATTTATCTCTACCCTGGCATTGACCCAATGGGGAAATTCCATGTCTTCCCTTAATTGAATGTTTTTCAAACTGCAGGTCCCACCCTTTGGTGGATCATATAATCGATGTAGAAAGTCGAACCAGAATTTTTTTTAATTAACTAGAAAACATAAAAGTTCATAGGAGGAATTGTGGCAATGTAAATGCTGACACAAATATTGTGGCCAACTGCTCCTCACATGTGAGAGAGACCGTGGTAGGTATATAATGAATACACACAGTGGCTAGGAATGGATCATTTATTATTTTGCTCAATGACATTTTATTCTATTCCTCGGCTTATGATGGTCAATTTGACCATCACCATAATGGTAGAGTTATTTTGGTGCACTTTTATTTTCTATTATCATAATTTGCATTTCCTCTGTCAGCAAAATTATAGAGGCTTTCTACTGAGGTTTGGTGACCAATTTGCAAGGTCGTTTTCAGAAAGGATACTTTCAAGCAGGACTTCTTTTAGTTTCTCAATAATTGTTATCCTTTTTATTGAAACAGTGTAACTTGTCTTTCAACTGTATTGCTTTATTATTGGAAGACAGAAGATTGAACAGGGGGAAAACCCAGAGGCATGTGTGCAGCTTCAACAGCTGAATCTGGAAGTTCAAAACTAATGATATTGAGCAAAATGTTCACTCTAATCAATAAACATGGACTTAATTGAGTTTTATTTTTAAAAAGTAAAAAGTCAATGTAAGCTTTTATAATGAAGATTATTTTTAAATGCATTTTATCTTATATGAAAACTTCTTTGAAAATGACAGAAACCAATGCATCTTTGGTAAGTATATATTTTCACTAAGTTCTTCAAGACTTTTCAAGTAAGGAAAAGAAAAGACATGAATTACTGACACAATTCCTAATTTGAGAGGCATTCAATATATTGGTTAAGTACCAAACTTTGAAGTTAGTTGCTTGGGTTTGGATTCCAGAACTTCCTCTTGCCCTCTTGGGCAAGTTACTCTCCATGGCTCCATTAATATAAAACAAAAATAACAATGGTAATTAGTTTAGGGCATTGGTAAAAAAAAAAAAAAAAAAAAAAAAACATGCAAAGCCCATAGAAAAAAGCTTGCAGATAGGGACTGCTATTCGGGGTCTCCAAACCTCAGGCCATGGATTGATACTGGCCCGTGACCTGTTAGGAACCAGGCCACACAGCATGAGGTGAGCGGCAGGCCAGCAAGCATTATCACCTGAGCTCCACCTCCTGCCAGATCAGTGGTGCCATTAGATTCCCACAGGAGTGCGAACCCTATTGTGAACTGTGCATGGAAGGGATCTAGGTTGTGCGTTCCTTATGTCTGGCAGAAGAAATTTCAAAAATCTAATGCTTGTAATGCCTGATGATCTGCGGTGGAACAGTTGCATCCCAAAACCATCCCCCTTGATCACAGCCTCCAGTCCATAGAAAAATTGTCTTCCATGAAACTGGTGCCTGGTGCCAAACAGGATGAGGATTTATGCTACCTATACTACTGTATACAGGTGTTTGCTGTTTGTAGTTTTAGTCATTTTACAGTGGCTAAGAAGAAAGCCTTATTCTAATACACAGTTGTATCTTGGGTGGTAAAAGAGAAAATGCAACACATGGCTCCTAAAACGTATTATTCTTTTAGTACATATGAATATATGGGTGTAATTTTAAATAATAAACCAGCAGATCAAACTAAATCTCTTCGTCTTAGTGAAAACATAATACCACTGTACAGAATGCACAGGCTACTATAGATTTCAAGATCTGACTTGAGGGCACTAGTTTTCTAAGAGAAGCAATATTTTTATGTCAGATATGTGTGGTTAGATAATTTATGGAGAATTTGCTATATAATTTAAATGTATTTTATTTTATTTATTTATTTATTTTGAGATGGAGTTTCACTCTTGTTGCCCAGGCTGGGTTGCAATGACACGATCTCAGCTCACTGCAACCTCCACCTCCCGGGTTCCAGCAATTATCCTGTCTCAGCCTCCCGAGTAGCTGGGATTACAGGCATGCACCACCATGCCCAGCTAATTTTTGTATTTTTACTAGAAATGGGGTTTCTCCATGTTGGTCAGGCTGGTCTCAAACTCCCGATCTCAAGTGATCCACCCACCTTGGCCTCCAAAAGTGCTGGGATTACAGGCGTGAGCCACCGTGCCTGGCCATAATTTAAATTTAATCTCACATAACTGTATTTGATACAGTTACAAAATGAGAAGAGTACATTATTGATCAGTATGAATTAAACTAGAGGATAATTAAAAACATAGGAGAGTACATACACCTGGAAAATTTGGTGGAGTTAAATGCTGCTAATAACAGTGCATTTGGAACATTTTATGTGTCTTGATATGGGCATCTAAAGATGTTCTACCAAATCTCATGGACAAATAGAAAACTTCATTCTAGATTGCTAATTTTACTGAAGGAATCTCACTGAATAGCTAACTTTTTGGAATATTTTATTGAGAGACTAGAGTTAATCATATCTACTTACTATATCATTCCAAAGTTTATTGGTTGTTACAAGGAAAGTGTTGAACCTTGTATATGAATTCTGGAATGAGATTCATATTTTTCTAGTTAAGCCTCAGTATCATTTGGCAATTGTTTCAAAAATGGTGTTTGTTAATAAAATTGGCATATTCAGCTGATATTTTCAGCATTCTTAATCAACCAAATTTGAAACCACAGAGAAAAATCCACAAGATACTCAACATAGGGATTTCAAAAGATATATTTGCCTACTAAAACTTCAGTAATCATTCTATCTATTAAGTGTTCCCAGTATTGTTACAACATATCAAAGAGAACATTACTAATGAACATCGCCCAATTGAAATAGAATTAGAGATATTGTTACAACTTCCTTCCTAACCAAATTTTTCATCTTTAACTTTCCAAAAGAGAAATTGAAACATTAAAGAAAAACGCTTGGATTACAAATCCATTTCCTTTTCCAAACCCTGATTCAATAATTGAGCTTCATCGGTGTTGTCCAAAGAACAGAACAAATTATTGCAGTTAAGTCATTCATGCTGAAGAATGATCACAGTGATCACAAGACTTTTTATGTCCATCATTTTTTATTAAGATTGAATAAGAATTTATATAATTAAATAGAAAAAGTATATTGCTATTATCATTCACAGAAGCCCATTTAGGTTAACTAAATCTTCAACTACGACTACTTTAAAAACAAAGAAAAAATGTCATCAACAATTCACCAGATGTGCTAGAAGCCTTGTCCACATGTGTCTTAGAAAGGATGAAATTATGAACAGGCAAGCATAACTATCTCATCATATCATCTTTATTTATTTGAAATCATATAGTTCTTATTTATTTGAACTACGTCTATGTTGCATTTAGGGATTAATAATACCATATTTGATATTTAACTTTATGTGTTTACTTTATCACACAAAATAGGGACAAGAATTGTTTTTTGGACGTGTGTGTGTGCGCATATGTGTGTACAGGTGTGCGTATACTCATTCTGGGTTTAACGAAAATTCATCCCAACAAGATTACCTGAATCAGTCCTCTCCACTTTACCCTAAAACTCATGAAAACAAGGATGTTGCCAACATCCAAACAGGCCCAGGGTCTGCATAACAGAGGGCTTACAAGGCCATAACATGTAGCTATCAACCTGAAGTTGCAGTTTATGTTTTACATTTTATTTATTTATTTATTTATTTATTTATTGGAGATAGGATCTTGCTCTGTTGCCCAGGCTAGAATGCAGTGGTGCGATCATGGCTCCCTATGGTCTAAACTTCCTGGGCTCAATTAATCATTCCTCCTCGGCTTCCTAAAGTGCTGGGATTACAGGTGTGAGCCATCATGCCCAGCCAAAATTACAATTCAGTTGTTCTTGTTCTTAAGTCATGTCAGCCATCATGGATCCCTTTGGGACCTCAGCCTCCTGCTGTGTGCTGGCTCCTCTCTTCTCTTTTCTACCCCTTCCTCTCACCACCCCAAAACCCACCTCCCCAGGTCCCCCAAGAAATTCCAAGTTTGTTTCACTCTACTAAGCACAATATTTCAACTCTCCTCAGCCAGCTTCATGTCCACCTATCCAAAGCCACTCAAAGTGTCCACCAAATAAACTTAGGCCCATTTCCCTCTAGCAGACCTCTCCTCCTTTACCTTCTCAGGCCCCAAACCTATCTACCCATCCCCCCTTCCTTCACCCTTAGGATTCAGAAAGTCTCTCCTCAAACATACATCTTCTTGAGACCACCTCTTCCAGTATTATCAGGCCTCCCTGACTCATCTTTCTTGCTCCAGCCCCTGCCACAATTTCCTTTTGTAATTGTCAGTCTCTTGTGAAAAAAATCTGCCTACAGCCAGGACCACTCTGAGTGATCTCTTTCCTTCGCCCGCTGAGATCTGAAATTCTCGTGTAGGAGTTGTTCCTTCCTTGGCCTCTCCCAGAATGGCTCTGCAAGTAACACTTCCTGAGCACTTAACTCTCCTGGGTACTATGCCGAGTGCTTTGCATAAATTATCCCCACAGCAGCCCAGCTTGGTAGATTCAGTTAGTTCCTGCATTTTATTGGAGAGACAACTGAGGTTTACAGAGAAAAGGTAATTTTCCCATTCATTCAGCATTAAGTGGGGCAGCTGGGATTTGAAAATACCGCCACCCTGGTGTGACAGCCTAGGCTCACTACTCCATCCACCTCTCTCCTGTGTTAAAAATCACTTTGTGCACTCAGACCACACTCTAATGAAATTAGAGCAAAGCAGGGAAAAGCAGAAAAGGACGCCTCATCTTCTGAGAATTCCTGAACTACAGGAAGGAAGGGCTTTGTTTGCTCACTGCTTGATATGATTTGGATCTGTGTCCCCAACCAAATCTTACATCAATCTAATCCCCCAGGTGGGAGGTGGGGCCTGGTGGGAGGTGATTGAATCATGGGTGCAGTTTCTCATGAATGGTTTCACACCATTCCCCTAGTCGCTGTTCTCATGATAATGAGTTCTCATGAGATCTGCTTGTTTAAAAGTGTGTAGCACCTCCCCACTCCCTTCCTCCTGTGCTGACTATGTGAAGATGCCTGGCTCCCCCTTCACCTTCTACCATGATTGAAAGCTCCCCGAGGCCTCCCTAGAAGCAGAAGCCACTCTGCTTCCGTATGGCCTGTGGAACCATGAGCCACTTAAGTCTTTTTTCTTTACAAATTACTCAGTCTCAGGCATTTCTTTATAGCATTTCAAGAGTGGACTAATATAGTGCTGTATCCCCAGAACTCTGACCACTGAATACAGAATAGATGAGGGGCTCAGAATTAATTTCAGAGTAAATAAATGAATGGAGTTTCGAATTCTATCTCTAACCATTAATTTCTTTTTTTTTTTTTTTTTTTTTTTGAGACAGAGTCTCGCTCTGTCGCCCAGGCTGGAGTGCAGTGGCGTGATCTTGGCTCACTGCAAACTCCGCCTCCCAAGTTCATGCCATTCTTCTGCCTCAGCCTCCCGAGTAGCTGGGACTACAGGCGCCCGCCACTATACCTGGCTAATTTTTTTGTATTTTCAGTAGAGACGGAGTTTCACCATGTTAGCCAGGATGGTCTCAATCTCCTGACCTCATGATCCGCCCACCTCGGCCTCCCAAAGTGCTGGGATTACAGGCAGGAGCCACCCCACCTGGCTACCTCTAACCATTAATTTCTTAGCAACAGGAGCAACAGTAAAGGTTTTTGTATATAGCTCACCAAGCACATGCACATCCATTACCTGATTCAAGCCTAACAATAGCCCCATGAGTTTAGAGTTACTGTCATCCCCCTTTGGTGAGTACTTACTACGTATGGAGTACCAGGACAGCCCAGTGGTATGAAGAAACATAACCAAGCTACCCACTCATTCATCCATTCAACAAGTATTTATTTACTGAGCACCTGCTAAATTCCAAATACTGTTCTGGGTTCCAGGAATTGAACAATGACCAAGACAATCTCTGCCCACATGGAGTTTTAAGACTAGTGGAGAAGGCAGAAAAACAGATACGAAAATATATTTATGGTATAATGCAAGGGAAAAATATGTGTTATTAAAAATAATGAAGTAGGAGGGAAATGAGGGTTATTACTCTATCTAGGGTGCTCATATTCGAGCAGAGCCCAGGATGACATGTGCAGGAAGGAAAGCCAAGCACATGCCTGGATGGCAGTGGGAGGCAGCGGGAGGGTGGTGCACCGGCACAGGCAGGTGTGTACGAGGCTCCCCTAAAGAGCAGCCAAGAAGGGGATGGCCGGAGTTCAGCCTGATGGAGGGAAAGAGTTGTCAAGCTGCAGCCCTGTTCAATAGCCCACAAGATGACTCTGTGAAAACTTGAAAAAGATATTGCTTCCCCTAAACACCTTATTTCAACTGCCAGAAAATTGCCCAGCATTGTGCCCCTGCCATTGTGCACAGATAAAGAAGAAAAACTCAAGAAAGAACCCAGGCATAGTCCAGAAGAGAAGAATCCAGCTAGCGAAACCGGGACAGAATGGGCAGGGAGGGAACCAGGAGAGTGTGGTATCCTACAAGCCAAGTGAAGGACGCCTCAAAAAGGAAGGAGATGGGTGGGATGCTACTCATCAGTTGAGATAAAAACTCAGAGGTTTCCAATAGATAGATGGTCATTGCAGACCTGGAGTTTAGGTGGAGTAGTGAGGACCCAAATCTGATGGAGTGGATTAAAGAGAGAACAAAAAGTGAGGAAACGGAGGCAGCTACCAGAGACAACTCCCATAGTTTAGAATAATATTAGAAATAAAGGGGGGAAATGGGGCTGAGCAGGATGTGAGGTTAAAGGTAAGTGATACTGCAGTGTGTTTAAATTTCACTGGAATGACACAGTAGAGTGAGACAGGTGATGCAGAAGGAAGCAAGAAAAGCAAGAATAAAGTGCTTGAGTAGGCGAGAACAGAAGGAATCCAGCATGCGGGTGGAAAGCCAGCCCTAGGTAAGAACAAGAACTTCTCATTCAAGCAACAGAAGTAGAGATGCAGGAAGGATCATAGATCTTGTAGTTGAAGCCTACTAAAGTTCTCTTTCAATTTCTTTCATTTTATCAGTGACATA
Organism: Chlorocebus sabaeus; assembly: GCF_047675955.1. Lineage (NCBI taxonomy): Eukaryota > Metazoa > Chordata > Mammalia > Primates > Cercopithecidae > Chlorocebus > Chlorocebus sabaeus. The sequence goes on from NC_132911.1 coordinate 101,176,221, forward strand.
AGAAGCAAGGTTATGAGTGGAACAGAGAGAGCATTGGTGGTCTGAGGAAAGAGGAGACAGGAGTGAAATCACTCTTTGGGAGAGTGGGGCTGGATTGACAAGGTGAGTGAAGCCCCTCTGCCGGGAAGGGCTGAGTGCCTACTTCAATCCAAGGTCAACAGTTTAAAGTGAGGCCAGTTGACAAGGGTGTGTGCTCTTCACAAGCTATAGGGAGCTGCTTGGGTGAGGGAGGAAAATAGTCCAAGTTGGATTTAACCAGGATTGAAGCTTTGCCAATAAGTACAAAGAAAGACGAGATGAACGAGGGAGGTGAGTGGCACACAAGAAAATGTATGCAAGCCAGTTTATGGACTATCAGCTGGATAATGGGAAAAGAGATTGACAGAGAAAAGGAATAAGGTGGATTGGCGGTCTCAGAGGTCCCAAAGAATTGCTGGCATTGGGATACCAAAGGGAACAGGCTAGAATAGAAAGAGAGGATGATCAGAGAGCACATGAAGTGAAGTGGAGACTTTGAGGTGGTGAGGGAATGGGTAATACAAAGCCTAGGGTATGGCCCTGGAATAAAAGACTGACATGGTCCAAGGATAAAATCCTCGCAAACGAGAGGCCAAGTGTTGGATGAATTATCTATGTGGATATTCAGAATACTGAAAATAATGACATAAGTGGCAGTGGAAAGACTGAAATCCAGGTGCTAAAATTCTCAATAAATGAGGGATATGCGGAGGAGGGTAGGTGACAAAAAAGGAGGGTGTGGGATGTGGCAGAGCCCCGTGGCATGTGCTTCGGATGCGCTGCAATTCTTTAGAGTAGGGGCAACAGAGGCCTGGGAACAGCAGGGAGAATCAGGGATGTCTCACCTGTCTCCAGGCTTAAGATGTGAAGAGGGCAGGAGAGAAAAGAAAAGGAAGGAATACCCCTTGAGTGGGCTGCAAAAAGATGAAGAAAGTGTTCAGAAAACAATTAGAGACTAACAGGGATTTTGCTGACGACAGTCTGGGAGCCCAGAAAGTTTAGTGGACAGGTTTGGGGACTGGGCAGAGTCAAAGCTTGAGTCAGAGAAGGGGCTGTAAAGACAACAAGAGAGAGAACAACAGGGGTTGGCCTTAGACGCTGGGTCACTCACAGTTTCCAGGTGAAAGGGCTATTCTTGGGTAGGGCACAATGGGAAATGAGACCTAGTGGGTGATTATTCCTAGATGCTGCCTCTTTAGGGACTAGCCTGGGAGTGCTGAGTGTTGAGAGAGAGGAACTGAGAGTCTTTTCAGAAGCACTAATGGACACCAAAGCGTTTCACTTCCGATCTAACTTATTCAGGTTTCCTTATTCCTGATTTCTCTTTGCTGGCTGGGTCCTGATTTCCTGGCCCGATTAAGCCCGTGCAAGCCTCTGAGTATTCTGCTACTTGCATCAGCATCCAAACCTGAGCTCATCTCTGCACTAGTGAATATGCTTCTTTAATTCCACCTACAATAAATAGGCTATGAAAGTAAATATTTGGGGACTGTTCTGGTTGCATTCTGTCTAACCTGGCCCAACACTAAGGGCTTTTCATAACACGAACAGTAAATAAAACTAACTGAGTTTTGTTTTCAGTGAAAACACTCAGACACCCCTTCCTGGTAGACAAACACATGGGAGAAAAAGCATGAAATGAACGAATATAACTGCAGCCAGAGACCATGGTATTAATTATCTTTTTATTTTCTTCCTGTAGAATGTGACAATCCCAGGTCATGTCTTTCCACACCTCTCTGTCCTTAAACAAGCTATTCTTGCCCCTTGGTTTTGCTTCTTGCCTTTGTCTACATGTAGAATTCCAACTCAGTCTTCAAGACCCAGTTCAAATGCTATCTCTCCTTCAGATTCCTAGATCAGCCTCTCACTTCTCTAGCTATGTTCCTTCACTCTATTCCCACGTTAGTTTGTTATAATTTGTCCCTTTGGATCCAACTCATCTTGCAACACTCCAGCTCCTTCCCGGGGCTAAGAGTCACCTCGTCCTTCACCTCTTCCACTCATCACCACTCTTTGCTCAATGGCTCATGTCTTCTTATCCTTCAGTTTTGCTTATAAATCATTTATTTGAAGAGGCTGCCTTGACCCCTTTTTTTAGGGGTAGGTCCTTCCCGTTATTTTTTCTCAGTCCACTGTTTGTGTCCTTCAGGCTCTGATCACAATTGGCCATTGTTTCCAGCTCCCTCTTCCAGACAAGCACATAATCCAGCTGCAGCCATCTCCCGCTTCCCACCCCATCTTCTGCAAATGTTTCTCCATTAAATCTAGCAATAGACAGCACCTAGAAATGAAAACAATCATTGCCAACCTATCTTATGTCACCTTAACTGCATTTTTTCCTAACATGGAACTGAGTTTTACCTTTTCTCTTTTCATCATCAACAACTAAAAACATCAGGTAATTCCTCACTGTTCAAAGTAAGCCCTGTGTTGCTTAAGATAACTTAGCACACAATGGAGATTGGGTGGGTGGAGGGAACCACAGCTTCCTACTTCAGCCAGAGCAGAGGCTGGAGAAGAAAGAGCTGCTTCTCCTCTCTCCCTCTCTGGGCCAGGACCACTGGTGGCAGCTCTGCTTGATCTGGAACCTCCTAAAGCCAAGATCTGAGATTTGTTTGGAGTCAGAGGAGGGAAGAAGAGTTTCAATCAGAATTTAAATTCCCCTATTTGGAACTCTGTGGAGCAGCCAGAATGATCTTCTCAAAGGGACAATCTGATCAGATCCTACTCCTGCCTATAAACCCCTTCAAAGACATCCAGTGCTCGTAGGATGAAATCTAAACCTCTTGACCGACCTGTGAAACTCTGAAGGATTTGAGTCTTGATCATCTCTATGGCATCAACATCAACCTCCTGGGGTCTTTGAGGGTCCCATAATTAGCACCCTTTTTTCCCACCCAAGTTATGACCATCGGAGAAATAGGACAAAGGGGTAAGCATCTTTGTCAGTGATAAAGGCAGGTTGGAGGAATGTAGCTTGAATCTGTGCACTGGTGTACATCACACTCAGAACCTCAAAATTAGGATGCCCATGGGGAAGATAGTGCTGATCCAAGGCTGGTCACCCTCCTATGGGCAGAGCCCCTCCCTGGAGGACCAAAGGGATCTCAAGCTCCCTCTCTGAGAAGAAAGGAAGGCACTGAGCTGCTTCTGTCCACTACAGACATTCCTACTACACCCCAAGGGAGGTGAGTCAGTGAGGGGTGGAAAGAGGCCAAGAATGCGCTAATGAAGTTACCTCCACATGGGATAAAACTCAGGAGAGGGGAATAAGGGCCCTTACACAGCCTTCCCTCACTTCTTCACTCTGGCCACATTGCCTCCTCTCAGCTACTCATACTCACCTCCTTCCACCACAGGGTCACTGAACATAGTGTTCCTCTGCTGGAATGTGCTTCCCTCCCCTCAGGCCCGGTTAACTTCTCCTGATCCCTCAGCTCTCAGCTGCAACATCATGTTCTTTGGAAAGACTTTCCAGCCCCCCTCCATTCCCACCCAAGATCAGTCTGCTGTGTCTCTCTCATTCATAGAACTCATCGCGGTTGAAATCTTATTAGGTGTATGTGATTGATTAAATAATGTCTATCTTCCCTACTAGCCCATAAGCTTCATGAGGGCACAGCCTGGCACAGTTCTTGACACATAGTAGGCATTTGATACTCACTGAATGGAATGCATGAATGAATAAATAAATACATTTTGAAGAGAATTAACAACATACATTCACACACACACATACACACACACACACAAGCCAGAGATTCCACAGACAGAACTACACATTTCTGCATGGATGAATGGGACCAGAAAGTTGCAGTCTTTCCCTGGGAAATAGCCTCGGAGGTGAATACTTGCCTAGAGAAAGATTGTTGGGGAATGCTCTTAGGATCAACACCCCTGGGGAAGTGAAAGAAGCAGGACTCAGCATAGAGAGCAATTGAAAGTCATAAGAAAGGCCTTGGTGGAACCGATGCAAGCTCTGAAGCTGAACAGCCTTTCAGAGATTTTTTGAGCCAACTCAGGGGGTCTGGCCTTTGTAGCCCCACTGTATTGATGAGTCATTGGAAGTAGGCTTCCCTTGGGAAGGAGCTATGATCTTGAGTGAGGTGTCTCTCTTATTCTGAGGACAATTCTCAGAGAAGGATTCAGCTGAGAGCTGCCAACATTCCCAGCAGCTGGGGAATGAGTGTCTCAGCCCTGGGAGAGGAAGGGGGATCTGGGTGGTGGACAATAGCATCCATTACAAGCACTCATTTGTCACCTGCTTCCTGAGTCACACATGGGCATGGTCTCTGCTTAGAGATCTTATTCATTAAATGTTAGGTCACTTATCCAAGAAGATTTCCTTGAGCACCTTTAATATAGCAAGCACTGAGTTTTGTAATGTCTGAAAGAAATATATAGATTTTCCAAAAATGTGTCACTAGAAGGTTTAAGAAGGATATTAATAATAACAGCTACCAGGTCAACACTTTTCATGTGCCAGGCACTATAGTAAGTACTTTGCAAGCTCATTTAATCCTTGCATCAGTCTGAGATTTATATTACTATCCCCATGTCTTAGTCCATTTTGTGCTTCTGCAACAGAATACTACAGACTGGGTAACTTATAATGAACTTTATTGAATCATGGTTCTGGAGGCTGGAAAATACAAGACCAAAGGGCCAGCATCCAGTGAAAGCCTTCTTGCTATGTCATACCATGGCAAAAGGTGGAAGGGCAAGAGACTGAGAGAGTAAAATGGGACTAAACTCCCCTTTTTATAAAAGAACCCACTCTCACAATAATGGCATTAATCCATTCACTCTACCTTCATGGCCTAATCACCTCTCGTTAGGCCCCACCTCCCATCACTGTTGCACTGGAGAGTAAGTTTCCAATACATGCTTTTGGGGAGATACATTCAAACCATAGCACCCCATTTTACAAATGCAGAAAATGAAGCTCAGAAAGGTTAGTGACTTGCCTGAGGCCATACAGCTCATGAGCAGCAAATCTCTGATTCCCAAGTCCATGCTTTTAAACACTATCTTACACTGCCCACATTTGAAGATAGCAACTTCCTGTCAGAATGCTTTGCATATACTTTTATGTCCAGTGGGAATGCATCCAGCTGTAACAGGCATTCCAACTTACAGTAGCTCAAACAAGTCAAGATTTAACTTTCTCATATTATAAAATATCTGGGGGTAGCCTGCCACTGGTGTTGGTTCAGTGGATGGATTATGTTATGTCTATCATCTATGCAAATGTCTTGGCCTTTACCACATGTTTATTGCTTCATGGTTACAAAATGGCAGTTGACCCTCTAGATACCACACCCATTTCAAGTCAAGAAGAATGGGGAAAAGTTGCATTAGTACTGGCCTTCCTTCTCTTTCCATCAAAAAAAATAAATAAAAGCTTTCTAAGAAACCATATTATCTTCCTTTTACATCTCATTGGCAAGACTGTTCGGACAATCACCTTCCTACACAGGAAACCAGGAGACGAAGTATTTAGCTTTTTGAACCTGTATGGGGGTGGCAGGCGACGGGTCTGAGTATGAGCACTAAATTAGCCAATCAGTCACATCTACCGCAACCACCTAGATGATCAGTCTGCCTTGCAGTCATTGTCTGTGCATGTGTCTATCTCCCTCACATATCAGGCAAAGGTAGAAATCCCTTCTTACTCATGTTTGAGTCTCCAAAGTTCTTGGCACTTAGTGAGAGTTTAATACGTAGATGTTCTACAGAATTAATGCTCCATTCCCCAGGTCCTGCTCCAATGCTGAACCTTAGGGAAGAAATTATAATGTCTTCTGGATGGCACTGTACCCAGTCTGCAGCCCTGCTGGCCATGAGAAGAAGTCTCATCTAGGACTGTCGATAGTGGGTAGGCTTCCAGACTCATATTCAGGCTTCAGAGCATCCTCCAGAAATCCTGGATTTCCTCCAGAAATCCTGGTGTGGACAGAAGGACAAAGGGTGTGAGAAATTAAAGGGGAGACTTAGAAATTTTAGTGCAGCCCAAGGATCATGATTTAACCTTGTTAATAGAAAGAACACAGGTATCTAAGTCAAGGGCCCTAATTTTAGTCCAATATTTTCTCGTAAGTAAGTATGGCCTTAGGAAAGTTGCTTCACACACCTCTTTGCCCCAGTGTCCTCACCTGCAAAATAACAACCATTCAACTATGAAAACAGTTTCTTAGAATTGGAATAAACATTCATCTCTCCTTCTAAGTTTTTATTTGCCATTTTTTACTTTTTAGTTTTTGTGGGTATATAGTAGGGGTATATAAGGTTTAGTTTTTGTGGGTATATAGTAGGGGTATATATGTATGGGGTATATGGGTATTTTGATCGGAGTAAATGAGGTATCCACCACCTCAGGCAGTTAATCCTTTGTGTTACCAGCAATTCAATTATACTCTTTTAGTTATTTTTAAATGTATAATTATAAATTATTGGCTTTTGTAGTAGATTTCACATAGCTAGTTTAAAAAGAAACCTTTTATTATTGACTATAGTCACCCTGTTGTGCTATCCAATCCTAGATTTTATTTATTCTTTCTAACTATATTTTGTGTACCCATTAACCACCCCCTCTTCCATCCCATCCCCACCCCACTACCATTCTCAGCCTCTGGTAGTCATCATTCTACCCTCTATCTCCATGAGTTCAATTGTTTTAATTTTTAGCTCCCACAAATATATGAGAACATATGAAGTTTGTCTTTCTGTGCCTGGCTTATTTCACTTAACATCATGACCTCCAGTTCCATCCATGTTGTTGCAAATGACAGGACTGCTCTCCTTTATAGCTATTAGAAAATTGGGGCACAGAGAGGGAAAGTGACTGACACGGATTTTCTAGTTAGAATCACATGGAGTTGTCTAAATGAGCATTTATACAAACACAAGAAATATGATGGCAACCCACATAATCACAAACTCTGCCACACTTTTCTATTGGGTGGCTTGCTGCTGACCTGAAAGAGGCTCAAAATACCTCCAGGCTGAAGTACCACTGGCATCCTCACTCAATCAGGCTCAGGGCTGACATTTTCTAGTATCCAACCAGCCAGGTTATATTGAGCCACATGTGTCCTAAAAGAACCTTCTCATTCCTATGTACATCAACAACAGCAGACAGGCCAGCCACGCTGGTGTCAAAGTTTGTCTGCAAGCAATCACCGAGCCTTTGAATTAGTCCTGGTGAAAGTCTGGGCTCTTTGCAGCTGCACTGCTTCCTGAACCCCTGAGGTCTCAATCAGTGGTGCCCAACTCCAACGTCATAGCAACTGAGAGGGCATAATCCACTGAGAAAACACAAGAGTCAAAAAGTACTCTGAATCCAAAAACACTTCTAAATAAATTTGTGTTTTACTCATTAAAACAAGCTCTACATATATTTTCAATCAGTCATTTTAAAATATGAATATTTATAATTCTTTTAGTTGAGAGAGGTGATAATTGCTCTTAGGCTAGGAACCACTGGTCTAAAAATCAATGAACCAAGTCATCAATAATGTGTCATTATTCTTGTGTTTTCATACAGTCATGATGGAAACAATCTGGCTGGAAAAGAGTAGATGAGAATCATGAGACCTGGTAAACATTCTCTGCCTATAACTATGTAACATTTGGTGATTTGCATTATCTCTCAAAGCCTTTGTTTCCTTTCCTGTAGGATTCTCACCTCTGAGTGCACGTGGGAATCACCTTGGTCCTACACCCAGATATTCTGGTTTAATTGTTCTGAGTGTGGCCTGACATTGGGATTTTTTATGCTCCCCCAAATGGTTGCAGTATACACCCATGTTGACAACCACTGTTATAAGGGACTAGATAAGACACAATTACTGACCCATCTTCTGCCCTAGCCCTCTTCTCACACACCCATTGTGGACATCACTATTGATAGCAGTGCCCAATCTGCTGAGCCCAGATAGATACTGTTTCGCTATCCTTCTCAACACAAGAACCCACCCAACAGCTACCAATAGTTCAACACTGGCACAAGGAATGAGATCATGTTGCCATTCCAGGACTAGATAATTCTTGGAATCCATCTCTAAAATTCTGAGTCTGAGATTTCCTCTAGTACTGAGAAGTGAGAAATGATAATGAAGTTCACAGGTTAACTCATGGAATATTTGATGCAACTCAGAGCTATTTTTTTTTCCTATTTCCTTGCTGATGCTCACACATTCTGCAGTGATAATGCTGACGAGTGCTGAGTTAACCCACATAGAGATACCAGTATGTACTTCTCCAGACACTTGGCCAAAACATTGTGTTCTATATTCTGGACATCAAGGTCTCAAACACTGTAATTAAATCTTTTGTTTGTTTGTTTTATTTCAATAGGTTTTTGGAGAACAGGTGGTGTTTTGTTACATGAATAAGCTCATTGGTGGTGATTTGTGAGCTTGTGATGCACCCCCCACCCTAGCAGTGTACATTGTACTCAATTTTATCCCTCCCCATCCCAACCCTTTCCTCCAAGTCCCCAGAGTCCAATGTATCATTCTTATTCCTCTTGCATCCTCATAGCTTAGCTCCCACCTACAAGTAAGAACACACAATGTTTCGTTTTATTTCTGAGTTATTTCACTTAGAATAATAGTTTCTAATTCCATCCAGGTTGCTGTGAATGCCATTATTTCATTCCGTTTTATGGCTGAATAGTATTCCATTGTATACATATATACCACATTTTTTTATCCACTCATTGACTGACGGGCATTTGGGCTGGTTTCATATTTTTGCAATTGCAAACTGTGTTAGTATCTTTTTCATATAATGGCTCCTTTTCCTCTGGGCAGATAACCAGAAGTGGGATCACTGGATCAAATGGTAGGTCTACTTTCAGTTCTTTAAGGAATGAATCTCCACACTGTTTTCCATGGTGGTTGTACTAGTTTACATTCCCATCAACAGTGTTAAAGTGTTCTCTTTTCACTGCACCCACACCAACATCTATTACTTTTTGATTTTTTGAATATGGCCATTCTTGCAGGAGTTAGGTGGTATCACATTATGGTTTTGATTTGCATTTCCCTGATAATTAGTGATGTTGAGCATTTTTTCATATGTTTGTTGGCCATTTGTATATCTTCTTTTGAGAATTGTTTATTCATGTCCTTTGCCCACTTTTTGAGGGGATTGTTTTGTTCTTGCTGATTTGTTTGGGTTCTTTGTAAATTCTGGATAGTAGTCCTTTGTCAGGTGTATAGATTGTGAAGATTTTCTCCCACTCTGTGAGTTGTCTGTTTACTCTGCTGATTATCTCTTTTACTGTGCAGAACTATTTGTCTTTGTTTTTGTTGCAATTGCAACAAAAAACAAGGATCTGGTTTCATTCTTCTACATGTGGCTCACCAATTCTCCCAGCATCATTTGTTGAATAGGGTGTCCTTTCCGTTTATGTTTTTGTTTACTTTGTTGAAGATCAGTTGGCTGTTAAGTATTTGGGTTTATTTCTGGGTTCTCTATTCCGTTCCATTGGTCTATGTGCCAATTTTTATACCAGTATCATGCTTTTTTAGTGACTCTGGCCTTACAGTATAGTTTGAAGTCAGGTAATGTGATGCCTCCAGATTTGTTATTTTTGCTTACTCTTGCTTTGGTTATGTGGGCTCTTTTTTGGTTCCATATGAATTTTAGGGAGTTTTTTCTAGTTCTGTGAAGAATGATGGTAGTATTTTGATGGGAATTGCATTGAATTTTAGATTGTTTTGGGCAGTATGGTCATTTTCACAACATTGATTCTACCCATCCATCAGCATGGAATGTGTTTCCATTTATTTGTATCATCTATGATTTCTTTCAGCAGTCTTTTGTAGTTTTCCTTGTAGAGGTTTTTCATGTCCTTGGTTAGGTATATTCCTAAGTTTTTTGTTTTGTTTTGTTGTAGCTATTGTGAAAGGGGATGAGTCCTTGATTTGATTCTCAGCTTGGTCACTGTATATAGCAGAGCTACTGATTTGTGTACATTAATTTTGTATCCCGAAACTTTACTGAATTCACTTATCAGTTCAAGGAGCTTTTTGGATGAGTCTTTATGGTTTTCTAGGTATGCAATCATATCATCAGCAAACAGCAGCAACTTGACTTCCTCTTTACAGATTTGGATGCTTTTAATTTCTTTCTCTCATCTGATTGCTCTGCTAGGACTTCCAGTACCATGTTGAATAGAAGTGGTGAAAGTGGGCATCCTTTTCTTGTTCCAGTTCTCAGGGGAATGTTTTCAACTTTTCCCCATTCAGTATAATGTTGGCTGTGGGTCTGTCACAGATGGCTTTTGTTACCTTAAGATATGTCTCTTCTATGCCAATTTTGCTGAGGGTCTTAATCATAAACTGATGCTGGATTTTGTCAAATGCTTTTTCTGCATCTCTTGAGATGATCATGTGATTTTTGTTTTTAATTCTGTTTATGTGGTGTAACACATTTATTGACTTGTGTATGTTAAACCATTCCTGCATCCTTGGCATGAAACCCACTTGATCATGTTGAATTATCTTTTGGATATGCTGTTGGATTGAGTTCACTAGTATTTTGTTTGAGTATTTTTGCATCTGTGTCCATCAGGGATATTGCAGTTTTCATTTTTTGTTGTGTCCTTCCCTGGTTTTGGTATTAAGGTGATACTGGCTTCATTGAATGATTTAGGGAAGCTATCCTCTTTCTCTATCTTTTGGAATAGTGTCAATAGGATTGGTACCAATTCTTCTTTGAATGTCTGATAAAATTCAGCTGTGAATCTGTCTGGTCCTAGATTTTTTGTGTGTGTGATTGTTTTATTACTGTTTTAATCTCACTGCTTGTTATTGGTCTATATATAGTTCAGCCTCTCTTTGGGTGGGGTTTGCTGAGGCTGCTGTCGGGGATAGGGTTGTGGTTCTCAGGTCAATGGAGTTATATTCCCAGGGTGATTATGGCTGCCTGTGCTGAGTCATACATGTCACCAGGGAAGTAGGGAAAAGATGGCAGTCACGTACCTCACCACACTCTCATACAGCCTACAGTCCCAAAGGCCAGGTCTCACTCCCACCATGCCCCCACAACAGTACCGAGTCCATTTCCAGGCAGCCAGTGAATAGGGCTAAGAACTTGCCCCGGACCATGAATCTCCACATTGAGAAAGCAAGCAGACTTCACAGTTTTTCACATCTCAGGGAGCCTGCAGTGGTGATCCAGTTCCTTCAAAGTGTCTGTGGATTATCTCGGCTTTCCTGGTATGTTCCTGCAGTAGTTCTTCAAGCAAAAGTCTATGATGTGAGTCTTCACATGCTGCACTGTCCATCCAAGTGGGAGCTGCAAGCTAGTCCTACCTCCTAACTGCCGTCTTAATCCATTGTGATTAAATATATTACAAGCCTCTTGTAGTAATAATACAGAAATTGGCTATCTGAATGGTGAAAAATCTAATCCAATCACAACAGAAAAAATTAATAATTAACAACATGGCTGCATCTAAGTACATTTGAAGTACCTAATACCAACTTTCTAAACTTGCAATACCATTTCCTGGAATTTTTTTACTTTCCTTATTTTGTTTTTGGTGGGGAGGGCTATGGATTGTAAACGAATTTACAACTAAGCAAATGAATAGGGAAAAGGTGTTACCTTCAGTTTCAGCATCACACTTTATCTTTCACCATTCCCAGGGTATAAATATGAAGAAAATATACCCATAACAATAAATTATAATAAACAATATAACTCCATGTATACAAATTAGTTAATAAATGGTACTTACTGAAGCAATTTCTAAGCAATACCCTATAACCTATAACTACAGCTTTAAATTGTTAATCGGGTGATGAAAAACTGTTGGATCTCTCATTCAAAAAGTCTGCAGCCTTTCTAAGACAGAAAGTTTCTTCAAGAGCAGAGATGCTCAATGTCCAGGCATCAGAAACACCTTAGGTGGTAACTTTAGATCCAGTATTTTCCAGGTTTGATTTATTTCAGGGAAATAAAAACAGAATTAGTCAATACCTTCCTAGCAGCATACACTAGGGAAGGTTTAAAATCACGCCAATAGTTTTAAGACAGTGGTTCTTAACTTTGGCTGCACTTCAGAGTTATTGGAGAAACTCTGAGAATCCCTGATGCTCAGGTCCCACCCTAGAGATTCTGTGTAGTTGGTCTTGAGGGCAGCCTGGGCATCAAGAGTTTTAAAGTCTCCACCACCAACCCTGCTGTGCTCCTAAAGTCAAGCACCACGGCCTCAGAAAACACCATCCACATTAAGCCAGGGGGAGAGCTATGTAAACAAAGACGTGCAATTCATCCCGCGTCACTAGCTATTCATGCCCACTGCTTTTTGGCTGAACTAAGGGGAACAAGGAGGTAGGAAAGTCTGGAAGTGAAATCGATAAACAAGGAACAAATCCAGAAACCATGAACCAGAGCCAGAAGAGCCACCACCACAGCCCAGAGGCCAGCACTTTGTTGGGACTGCCCTGGCAGGAAGCAAAGGTGCGCAATTAGAGGGCCTGGGAACTAAGCTCCCGGGGATGCAATGTCTGGATTCAGGAGGGTCAGAAGCCCCTAAAGGGCAAGAACTCTGCTTATCAGCTTGCTCACTCTGCTCAAGAGGAGCCCCACATGGGAGACAGAATGGATTCCTGTAGTGAGATCAGGCGGCTGCAATGAAAGCAATAAATGGGAAATTCTGGAAACTGATGACCAGCGTGTGTGTTTGTATTTTGCCCCTGGAACAGGGAGACCTTTGAATGTCTATTCTGCTCAGAGCGTCTGTTTTCCACATGTCCCAGCAGTGAATAAAGGGAAAAACAAAAAACAAAATGGATTTTTTTTTGGGCCACAAAGCCTATTGGTCAAACATCCCCTTTGCCTGGTTCCAGACATTTACCTTTCATGTAGTCATAGCAGTTTGGCATGAAAAACATTGGCCTATAAAGATGACTTTTTTTTTTTTTTCCCGAGACAGAGTCTCGCTCTGTTGCCCAGGCTGGAGTGTAGTGGCGCGATCTCAGCTCACTGCAAGCTCCAGGTGACCTTATTGGAATAATTTTGCCATTTTCCATGTTTTCCAGTCTAACACTAAGTTAATTTAAAATAAATGACCACTTCAGTGTCTTTGCACATGTAAGATGGGGAGTAATTTCAAGGCAAAGGTAGATGCTTAACAGAGCAGTGAAATATACACTGACTCATACCTGTTTCATACAAAACTTCTGGGGCTTTATACAAATGTATCATTAAGTTGCAAATATTTGTTGCCAGCTGAGTTTTTGCTCCATAAACAATCCCAGCTTATGAAGACCTTCGAGAACTCTCTTGATTTCAAAATGCATTTAACGATCTATAAAGGGCAGGAGAAAAATGCAGAAAACCACTGCAAATAATAATTCCCATGTTCCACATGGGAAAGTAACAATGTATTGGTAATCATTAGGCTTTGTGTTTATCTAGATTCTCTCTAAGGAGGGTGTATGAATCTGCAACAAAGTAGAGAATCATGTGGAAAACACAGTGGCTCTCTAAGTTAACTCTGAACAAATGTAGGAGAGGTGGGGGATTTCTCTGTGTATGCTTACACACCCCTCCTCCGACTGTTTGCTCACTTTTCTCTTTTCCTATTTTTCTAGACATTGGCTGTTAGGCCCCAGTGCCAGCTAAATTTGGCAAGGATGGCATTGTTTTATTTCCACTTTCTTTCCCTAATTTCTTTCTTTCATGTAGCAAATATGCATTGACTGTCATTACTGTCAGTGAAAATCTCAGAATAATCTCTGATTGAATTCATACAGTGACTTTGGAACCAGAAATGAGCCAAAGATCTCATTGTTGGGCCTGATTCTGACCCCTTTAAGATTCTGAGAGCCATTAGGTCCCCAAAGTGCCAATTCTTTCATTTACTCTAAATGGCCCCACCTCTTAGGCAATCTGGCGTAGACGAATGGAAACCAACGCAGCATCACTTTCATTGCTTTCACCTGTTTGGTTTTTGTCATTTCTTCCTTTATAACACCAGTAAAATCTGTCCTTGTTTTCACATTCAATTATACAGCTCCAGCTCCAGCTGGTAAGGTAGGTAGACCTGTACTTACCTAGACATGCGAGAGGCCTGAGCAGTGAATAATTGGGTGACCCTTCAGACCAATACTCTTTAAAGATTTGCTCAACATTTATTTCATGAAAGCAAAGAGAAACTGATTTTATATTAATAAAATTGTATTCTTTTCTATTTTCAGTAATGCAGGATTCATTACTAAGGTCTTCAGAATGAAAAACAATGTTTTGTATGTTTTGTAAGCAAATTGAACCATGTAAAGATGTAGACAATAAATCACTCTAAAATAAATTACTGAGACCCACTAAATAGTAACATGTCATATATTACTGAGTTTCAAAATAAGTTGCAAACACCCGCTTCTCACAACTGTCAGCAGGAGCTGGTCTCAGGGTTAATGGAACAGACAGAACATGTAACTTGTACATACATGCATGTTGAAAGATACTCAAAGATGGCAGTCAAGGGTAAATCTTTAATTTCTACTGTAGAGCATGGCCTACTTTAGTGGGAGCAGAATCGATTTACATTTGGCCAGTATGGAAGGCATCACATGGAAACCTGAGTTAGTCTGTACTATATTTCTAAGAGGTTCTAGTTTACAGATTGACATCTAGGAAGCTTCCTACCCAGCCACTCCGTAAATCTAGTTCTGTTCTCAGCCTAGGGCCGCCCATCTAACAAGAGGACTACTACTGATTTTTCATCATTTACTTCTATGACTGAACAGGAATTCCTGCCTTCATTTTCTCTCCCTTCAGATAAGTCCCATTTAATCTGGTTTACCTTGTCCTGATTGCCATTCAGTCACTAAACCCAGAATGGGCTTTCCTGTGCTTCATACAGTTTGTGAAGGAAGTGATGAAGAAAACAGACTCCCTGAATTAATACAGCTGCCTAATATCTACAGAATGTTTCTATGAGTGTACAGTCTGGACTCCCAGAGTTACAATGGAAATTGGCAACCTGTAAATGCCACTTCTGCAGGGCTCCATTGCGCCCTCTCCAGGGATAGTGAGAGGTCCTCACCACTGCAAGGCTTTTTTTTTTTTTTTTTTTTTTTTTTTTTTTCTCAGTAAAATCCTGTGTGGCTAGTTCCCTGCACTCCAAAGTGAAAAGATAATTAAGCTGATGAGATAATAATTTCATCCATCACATGTGTCTTGGGAGAAGAAATGAACTCTTCCCTTTAAAAATGAGGTAAATCCATTAAAAGCATCTCTGTGAAGAGCCTACTTAGAAATAGGTCACTTGCCTCGAAAGCACGGGTGAGAACTGTGCCGCATGAATACCCAAGAGCATGCACACTGGCCAGAACAACAAGAAGAGAATTGAGACCTAATCCTGCCTCTGACAGCTGACTGATCACCCATGGGCAGGCGCTCAGTCTCCTTGAGTCTGTTTCTTCATTTGTAACATAAGAAGAAGAATCTCTGTCAATTTCAGTATCTTTGAGATGCTTGGTGTGGGGGGAAATAAATATATCATAAGCCAACTCTGTTTTCTATAACCTCCCACATTTCAGATGGGACATCAGTAAGTGAACTAAATTAATTCTTTTTCAATTAATCACTCTGGGAAAAATGAGGTACCTTTAATGCAAAAAGAAACACCAAAGCTGGTGGTTTTATTGAAAAGAAAAAAAAATGTTTTACGATATTGAAAAACCTTTGCAAGAAAACAGTGATGATGGCTTAACTTTCTTGTTTGTTGACTTAGCATCTCTACCCAATTCACTGTCATCTCCCTTTTTAAAGGAAGTTCTGAGGCTGCCCAAATGTGAATTGGGTAAACAACCCCTTTTCTATCTTTTCTTCTCAATTTACTTCCCAATTGACTCAGGCATGGGCCTCACTCCCCAGCCCACTCCCACTGCTGAGATACCTCTTATACCAAGAGCCTTCCTTCTCTCCTGCCCTCTCCTTCCCCACCTCTCTGTGGTTTAGGGAAGGCTAGGGTGCCATGCAGCATGGCTCCATCAAGCCATGCCCACCTCTGCCCACCTCCCTCCCTCCCAGCTCCCCTCACCACACTCCAAAGGGAAGGTGGATTTTCTAGCCTGATTAGTTTGGCCAGAAGACATTCATTGGACCATGCTTATTATTTCGATGAGGGAAGGGGGCATTCAATGCCTTGAAAGCAGGAGCCCTTAGACTCCCTTGTTCCCTTCTCTGTTACATCCTACTTCTGGCCTTCATGTGCCTACGAAGCCTAGGAGGGCCTGGCCCTGCAGGACACACTAGCCAGCCTCACTCTCTTAGAGACCAAGAGGCTGGGTAGACAAGGAGGCGCTGGGGCCCAACAAGGCCCAGGAGTTATTCTCTCACTGTGTGTGTCCCCACCTGTCCTTCTTTGTCCCTGCCAGACTCCCATCTACTTGCCCCTAAACATCCCCTAGGGCCCTTCTGCACTTCTCTGTCTATGGAGAAGCAGATTAGCAAAGTAGTTTGAGATCAGGCTTTGGGCTGGGACTTGACTCATGCCTGTAATCCCAGCATTTTGGGAGGCCAAGGTGGGTGGACCACTTAAACCCAGGAGTTTGAGACCAGCCCGAGCAACATAATGAGACTCCTGCTTCTGGCTCTCCCACTTATCAGTTTTATGACCTTGACAATATATTCCTTGTGCCTCAGTTTTCTCATCTGGAAAACTGACACCTGGGTCATTGTTTCTGCTCCATTTAGAACACTGTCTGGCACATAATAGTCCATGTTAACTCCTATTCTCATCAGCACCACTCCTATCATAGGAAGGAAGGAAGGAAGGAAGGAAGGAAGGAAGGAAGGAAGGAAGGAAGGAAGGAAGGAAGGAAGGGAGAGAGAAGAGAAGAGAAGAGAAGAGAAGAGAAGAGAAGAGAAGAGAAGAGAAGAGAAGAGAAAAAAAGATGGGCTGTCACTCTATTGCCCAGGCTGGTCTTGAACTTCTGGCCTCAAGTGATCCCCCACCTCAGCCTCCCAAAGTGCTGGGATTACAGGCATGAGTCACTGCACCCAGCCTCCTATCATTCTTTTTGAGCCCATGTGGCTGGGTAGGAAAGTTGGCTCAGGGCCCCAGAAGAGCAGCATCCCCCACCTTCCTTTTCTACAGCAGCCTTACATGCAGATTTCACCTGGTGACAGGTTAAATCAGGGCCTGTTTGCAGACCAACTGGCAGCCTCTTTCTCTCCTAAATGTCCTTCCTCCACACCGCAGGCAGAGGGTAGTGTGATCCATGGTCTAAAATGGGGGTCACTAAAAGATACCCCCCATGTAGACTGTAAGCCAAAACTGCATGATCTAAGCCAGATTTTACCAGTTTCCTGCTGGGCTTTGGCTGGCACACTTATTATAAAGAGGTCTTTTATTCTCATTCTGCTATTGTTTTCCCAGACACTCTCCAGATGACAGGAAAAGTGTTGTTACTGGGAGCCAGAATGGGGGCCTTCATGGGAATCTGGTCATAAAATTATCAATAAAGCAGCAAATCCACACCTTTATCTGTCATGAGCTAGGCACACACACAGGAACTCTTTTAGATACTGGGGACACAAAGACAAATCAGACTCATCATCCCTGACTTTGGGGAGCTGATAGTCTAACAGGTAAGATTATTTCTCTGCAGAGTGGTTCTCAAATATTAATGAAAACCAGAATCCCCCGGAGGTCTTGTTAAGTTACTGATTGCAGGGCTCCAACTTCACCCTTTCTGATTCAGCAGGTCTTGGTGCGGAGAATTTGCATTTCTGACAGCTTCCAGGAAAGGGTGATGTTGTTGGGATGAAAACCACAGTCAGACCTGCTGCTTCACTGTGCTCCGAGCAAGCACAGAATGTCTGGGATTCTACAGTGCTACAGATTTTTACCTCTACAGGGCTGTGGGTCCACACCCAAATTATTCAGGGGCTAGGGAATATTTCCTGGAGTACACAAACCTGCACAGGATCCTAAAGGATACATAAGGATTAGGCAAGCCCGGAGTGGCTTTTGGGCCAGTTGCTCAGTCAAGTGGTCTGGGCATAGGGATCATTATCATTAGAATGACTTGGAATATGGGAGTGCATGCTTCACCAGCCTTTAAGAAAGCTGAAGTCCAACGCTGATTGTGCCATGACAGGCCCCAGAAACAACAAAGGAGATTGAGCTACTCATGGGTGTTTTGTGCCCTCCAGCATCCCAAGGGCCCGTGGTCCATACAGAACCTGGCCAAGCCAGGGAATAAACCAGCAATTAGATCAAGAACAGATGAGGCAATCAGGGGGAGATATTGGTCAAGGGAAGATTAGAAGGAAATACCAATAAAGCCAAAGTTGTGAGACAAATGGTGGGAATTTCAGGAGACCTGATATGCAGAGGGGATACAGTTTACGGGAATAAGCATAGCCTTTGAAATAGCATAGATCTGAGTTTAAATAGCAGAAGTAACTAGAATATAGTTAGTGCATAGTGATGGTGGTTGGATTAATTGGTATATGAAAGTATTTTCATATCTTATGAATTCAGTGGCCTTGGGAGAACAATGTACCTACCCTTTAGGGAGGTAGTAGATACCATCTAGAAAAGAGGGTCTTTGATAAGCTTTTGGGCTCTAAGCTATGGGCCCTCTTGATCAATGCTTCTCAAACTATCTATGGAGGAGGACCTGTGGGGTTTCTTTTGTTGCTGTTGTTTCCTATCATTCTAAATCCACATGTGGATCCACTGCACATGATGAGTATCTACAGGTGATTTTTTTTTTTTTTTTTTTTGAGACAGGGTCTTGCTCTGTCGCCCAGCCTGGAGTGCAGTGGCTTGATCTCAGCTCACTGCAGCCTCCACCTCCCAGGATCAAGTGATCCTCCCACGTCAGCCTCCCAAGTAACTGGGACTACAGGCACTCACTGCCACACCGAGCTGATTTTTGTATTTTTTGTACAGACTGGGTTTTGCCAGTTGTCCAGGCTGGTCTTGAACTCCTGAAGTCAAGCAATTTGCCCACCTTGGCCTCCCAAAATGCTGGGATTACAGGTGTGACCTCCTGCTCCCAGCCTCACAGGTGATTTAACACATGAATTTGAAGGCAACCAAACAAATCTATACCTTGTTCAATAAAATGAACCAGCTAATCATGTACTTGGATATTGTATCTTTGCCAAATTGCTACAGCAGAACTGCTAGATGTCAGGTTTTGAAGAAAGCAAGATTCCACACAACTTCCTTTAGATACCAGAAATGAAATTTTGAACTCTGGGGAGTTTTACTTCGAGCCACAGGAAGCTAGAAATCACTCTGAGAAGAATTTCTAGCTCTGTTAGGGAGGTTTTTAGTGTGCAGAGAGAAAAAAGGAACAAGGAGAAACAAGAAGTCAGACACATCTTAGTCACTTCCCCACTCCCAGCACCCCTATCATCACCACACCCAAAACTACCAGGCCAAAATCCCAGGGCAGGGAGAGGGCCTTGCTGATTGTAGTAGAAACATCCAGACACACGTGGAAAAACCAGAGGGCACCAGGACCAGAGGCCAGATTTCATGACACAGTTAGGTGGGGGCTGCTGCAAGCTTCTCCAGAAACCCCAGGCCCTGCACAGATCACAGCCAGCTTGGCACACTTGCAGAGGTGCACCTTGGCAGAGGGAGGAGCAGGTGTGGCGCCTGGAAAAGAGGTCAACTTTTCTGACCTTCTGACCTAACTCCAGTTTTGTTTTGGTTTTGTTTTCTTTTTTGAGACAGAATCTCACTCTGTTGCCCAGGCTGGAGTGCAGTGGCGCAATCTCGGCTTACTGCAACCTCTGCCTCCTGTGTTCAAGGGATTCTCCTACCTCAGCCATCTGAGTAGCTGGGATTACAGGCGCACACCACTATGCCCAGCTAATTTTTGTATTTTTAGTAGAGACAGGGTTTCACCATGTTGGCCAGGCTGGTTTCAAACTCCTGGTCTCAAGTGATCCACCACCTCGGCCTCCCAGAGTGCTGGGATTATAGGCGTGAGTCACCGTGCCTGGCCCTAACTCCAGTTTTCTTCCCACTCTTGGTTCCATTCTGCACCACAATGGGGGCCACCCAAATGTCCACAGACCCCCCAAACTGTTGCTCCCTGGCCATCCTTGGGCCCAGATATATATACAGTGGTGGCCTGGGATGTGGCATGCAAGGTCCTGGACGCAGCCTCAGGGATGTTTACACAGGATTTTCAGAATCCTGCATACCCGAAGTGTGGTCTAAGAAAAGACCAAAACCTCTTGGCCCCGTGGACTCCTCATTAGAAGGAAGGGGTGCAGCCAGAGGAACAGATAAGGGATGGCCTCCAATGTGCAGGGCCCAGGGCTGCACTCAGTTGGCTGGACCTCGGGGCAATACAGAGAAAAGTCTAGACAGACAGCCTGAGCTCGCACTGGCGGTTTCTCATGACTGGTGCACTATATTCAGATAGTCCAGAAGTTCCCATGTGCCCCGGTGGGGGACACAGAGGTGGAGGGAGGAATGAAGGACTAAGGAGGCCTGAGGTGAGGAAGGCAAGCCCATCAAGAGCAGGAACCTTGAGACTGAAGACAAAAGCAAGGTCCAAGGTCAGCGACTGCTGATCCCAGCATGGGACCCAAAGCCAGACAGGACCAGTGACACCAGCAATGAATTCAAGAAGGACAGAGCTAGTACACGCAGTCAAGCAGGCTTTGATGTGACCCTTCCATCACATCAAAGCCAGCAAGGATCTAGAAAACACAAGCCAAAGAACTGCATGCCCATACACTGGGAGCCAGCCTGGAATGAAAAAGGGGGAAGGAAAGAAATTTTGAAAATTCAAGCATTTCTGTGGAAGGCAATGAGCTAACTTGAAAAAGGCAGTTTAACCTGGAAAAGATTGAGAAGTCGTCACCTCATCAACTTGGAGGCAGATGTACATACCTCTTTTGCCTGGTAGGGTGGGTCCCAAGAGCAAGGTCAGTTTCCAGTAGAGTTTCCCAACATTTTTCACATGGTAGCACAGATGGAAAATGATAATACCTGTATAGAACATAAGGGAAAGCAGTCAAGACAACTGGCTAGGGACTCCCAACCCTGCCCAGGTTCCGAGAGGCAGAGGACATCAAGGTCTCTGCACTCCTGCAACTCAATTGCCCCCCTGTGCCACAGGACATCAGTGAGGGGGCCTGAGTTATAGAAAACAAAGAACCTACATATTCCTCTGCACATACAAGTAATCGCTTGTAAACTTATAGACCCTAACTACAGGATGAATGAATGAATGAATGAATGAATGAATGAATGAAGAAATGAATCCATATCTTATCACTTCTGACTGAGAAACTTCTGTCAAGTTACTTAACTTTCCAGTTTTTCTGGGAAGAGTACAGATAATAATACCTACCTTGAAAACTAATTTGTGAGGATTGAATGAGGCAATGTTAGCTTTGTCAATCAATGTTAACTTTTTGGACCACTTCTCCCTACCCACTCTAAGCAGGCCATCCCAGGGAGACTACATTAGCTAAAGGGACAAAACTCAGCTTTTTGCCTCTGCCCATTAGGGTCCTTCCCTGGTAGGCCCTGGTACCCACAATTGCCTTGGGGTGATTTGTCTGGCTTTTGAGTTACAAATTGCTCTCACCTCCACCAGCCTACTGTGTACTCATATGTTAAGTTGCTTTTTCTCTTGATTCATTCTTCCTTTGGCCCTCAGACCTTGTCCTCCTTGCCTTCACAGCCAACTGGTTCTCATTTTTCCCTCTCAGAACCTGCAGCCCCCTCTTTCCTTATGGTATTCAGAGGAAAGGACCATAACAATATATCCTGGATAAAGGTTCGCAGTTTCAGGGAGAAGCTGATATCAGAAGCCTATGAGAATGCCTAGAGAATCCTGGCAGATCTGAAAGAAACTCAGTGACCTGTAAGAACACGACACTTCAACCTCAGCAATTATTTTCCCTAAAATGTGCTACATCCTTTCCTGAATATTGGTTATAGCACCAAATAAATCAGCAAATCCATCATCCTATCTCCTTGTGGGACATGTTTTTCCCTGATATCTATGAGTCGTCTCATCAAGTCAGCACTCAGAAAGCTCTGAGACTGTATATCCCCACTTCAGCTATTAATGAGTAACAGCAATATAATTAAGGCTTTTCACTAAACGATGAATCAACCAAAGCACTTGGGAAAGATGTGACATTTACAAGAACATTTACATTTTTTGTGCTAAAACATTATTTTAAAACTGCACACTATTTCACCAAAAACAGTTATGGGTGGAATTAAACACCACATTTCATGTAACTTGGTGCCATATGTTTTGTTACACCTTGTGCTCTTGAAATGTCTGCGTCTGCACTGGAACCGAGGCAAGAAGGGTGACTCAGTAGGAAGAAATATGTACACACATCAAGTGTGTCTTCAGTTCTTATGTGCCAAGAAAACTGGAACCAGTGTGAATGGATTAGATGACCCAAGTGGGTTGACAGGATGCAATGCCCTGAGGGTAATACATGAGTTCCTAGGAAGAACTGAGAGGGAGAAAAGTTCGCCAACTTGACAAGAGCATGGCTTAAGATACTGACTACTCAGTGAATTGTTTCTAATCTGCCCTTCCTGACAGCTCATTACTTTCTTTCCTAAGCATGCTATATGCTAGACTGCCTTCTCTGGGGCTGAGGAAAAATGAAGTGAACCTTATGAAATATAGAGCTGAGCCCTCCTCTCCACAGATATCCAGAAGTATCATTGCTTAGGGAGCTCATACAGAGACAAATGGTGGCCAGACTCGATAAGGAATGGTATGGGGCTCACTGTCTCAGCCAAAACTGCTCCCTAGATTTTAACATCTTTCACATTTTGCTCTTTCCTTTGAATTTATGACGTTAGCAAAGCAACTGATGCACGTAATTCAGAAATTCAACCTTTTTTTTTTTGTCCTGGGAGACAGGGTGAACATGTAGACTTGTTTTAAATAAATGACGCCCAGTGAATTGTGCATGAAACATGGGGATGTCTCCTTTTAGAGTGTGACTAACATTTTCTTCTTCTCATTGGAATGGAGTTTGTTTCTGCTGTTTCTTTCTTCCACTTAGCCGAGTTTTCCAATATGTCAGAGGCTGGACATAGGGTACACCTATGGTTCAGTGACCCCTCTGGAATATTTGGTTTTCGTGTGATCCATTTCTCCTTGGCCATATGATAAACTCAAATCAGCCTACTTTCAACAAAATGTTGTTGATTAAATCATTGTGTTGCAAATTAAGTTTTATTCCCAACTTCCCTTCCTGGGGACAAGTGCCTACCAAATATTTTTGTAATGATACTTAAGACTCTGAGGGATGGTGTATGAGTTCAATATGAGTTCAGTTGTATGTGACAGCAACCCAAAATAACACTGGTATAAACAACAGAGAAATATATTTCTCTCTCACATGAGAGTTGCCCTCAACCACATAGCCCCAGATGACTTTTCATGAAGTCCTCATTCCAGCCAGCAGGCAGGGGAGAGAGAAAATATATTCCTTCCTTCTGAGATTGGTGAAACGTTACATTTCATTTCTACTTATATCCCATTGGCCAGTACTTAGTGACATAGCCAGACCCAGCTGCAAGGACGTCTGGGAAATGTAGTTTTTACTCTAGCTTGCCTGATAATGTACTTTTCAGGCTACTATCGCTTGGCTGATAAATTACTTTCAGGCTACTAGTTTATCAAGGTAATTTCCCACATGACAACTGTGAAGTCAAAACAATCTGTGACTTTGGACCAGATTGGTATTGACTTTGGGCTGGTATTCATGAAGGGTACTCCCTTCAATTTACAACTCTGGGGAGCGGCATAGACATAAAATACGGTGCTCCATATTTTTGAATCTGGATTTCTTAAACCAGGGAAAAGTCTATATACGGAATGAAGTGCTTGAAGGAATTATCCAGATAATTCAAGGCAAAAAATAAAGCTCTTAGAAACCAGACTTCTTGTTTTGAGGGACTTGAACCAGAAGGACCCTATGCAAGGAGTCTGACATTATCTTGAAGGGTGCTAAGTAAAAGTCTCTTTGGCAGAAAAACATATTTCAAGTAGCTGTGTCAGAGGTGTTCGAAACAAAGTGACTCCATCTTGAGTGAGGGTTAGGAAAATGAGGCTGGGGGGGCTGGCTGGGTTGCATTCCCAGAAAGGTATTCTTAGCCTCTAGATGTTTACGGTTAAAGGAACAAATTGATAATGTTTACAAACAGACCCAAGCAAAGGCATTCCTAATTTTCCTGTAAAGATAATAATATTGATTCTTGCAAAATATAGTAATTAAGAAAACGAATCTTTTATCACAAACCCTTGCAGCAGAGCACATCTCCCCATGATCTTTTTTCATCCTATATATACAAGCATTGTACCTAGGGTGGACGTGTTCCTCCTCTTACTTTCAGGAACACCGTACTCTGTCTATGGAGTAGCTGTTCTTTCACCACTTTACTTTCTTAATAAACTTGCTTTTGCTTTGCACTGCAGACTCTCCCTGAATTCTTTCTTGTGTAAGATCCAGGAACCCTCTCGTAGTGTGTGGATCAGGACCCCTTTCCTGTAACAGGTGGGATCAGCAATCCCACTTGCCATATCAATATTATGTGTCAGGAGAAGGAAGTGCTGGTTACACTGTGGATTCTGAAGTCACTGTCTTGTAAGACAATGTTGCAGAACAAAAGGCAGTGGTCAATTTGTGAAAAATCACAATCCCAATATTAGCCAGCCTTGGCTCCTATGTTAGGGAAATATGCAATCTCTGTCATTCTCTCTAGCAAGGGTGCTGGCTGTTACTTATAGATAATGCTTGAATGGGAACCTACACTGAGAAATCACACTTTGAGTTTCACCCTGACTTCAGGAAAAAGATATCAAAAAGGGAAATGTTAGGCAACTTGACAGCTGGACTTTCTGTGTTTCCTGAAAGAAATTATCTAAGCAGTGGTTCTTAACTCTCATAGTACATTAGAATCACCAGAGGAATTTCCTAAAAATTAAAAACTAATCAAAGCTAATATCTAATCCCAACTTTAAGGATTCTAATTCAGTTATCCTGAGATGGGGGCCAAAGGGTGAGAATTTTTAAAACCTTCCTAAGTGATTCTAATATGCAGCCAGGATTGAGAACCAACAACTAAAGGACCCTCCTCCCTGCCCTGATCCATTCCAATCATTACAGGATTGTGCAATCGAGATTAAAAGATTTCAAATGGGTTGAGCAAGGAATCCCTTTGCCATCAATAGCTGTAGCCAATTATCACACACCCACAGCTCTGATATCAAGCCCTGGGGAAGAGCAGATATAATAAATGAAGGGAAAAATAACAAAGGAAGGAGGTTAGCTTTGGTCATGTTCATTTTGTACAAGAAATCCACCCAAGGTCTCCCACAAAAGACGTAGGTTTATTATAACCCTACATAAGGACCTGCAGTAGATGTGAAAAATGGGATAATTCCAGGGACCAGCTCCTCACTGAGTCTCCTTCATGGGCCTAATATCGAAGACTGCCTGCAATGTCACCTGAATGACTCACCTTTTCATCCTATTTCGCATTATTTTCCTACAGTCACCCACCACGCTAGCCAAGTTGGACCACTGTTTGTTCCCAGTGTCCCAACTTCTTCATGAAGTCTCTTTTCCCCAACAGGAGGTGATCTAGCCCCCCTTCTTAATCCAACATGTTGTGTCTTTGTTAGACATGTGTGTTATTCTGTTTATGTTGCACTTACTTGTATTCCAGTCTTTCCTTCCCAATAATATAAAAACATCTTGCAAACAAGCTGCGCATCTTACTCATGTTTGTACCCCTTTAGTCCCTAACATAGCTCCTTCTGTGTGTTTGGCCCTCAGCAAATATTTACTAAGTGGAAATGAATTTTCAGAAACTTCTCCAGATGGTTCTTTCACGTAGTGGATTGGATCCGAGTATATGTACTTTATACCTTATCTGCTGCTTCTGAACCATGAAAGCCTGAGCAACTCTCTCTTTGAATGAAGGCTCTTCCTAGGTCTACACATGCTAAGAGAAATTGCTCTGGGCATGTCAACTATTATTTATTTAGCAGTTCAGCATACACTATCTTAAATGGTCCTCTTCCAACTGCAGTGACTCATCTGACATTTCGGAATAAAATAAATATCCCTTTTAGGAAAGAAAAAATCCCAAAGTTTCTCTTTAAAAGCTTTGGGGTTACTAGGAGGGAAGAAGAAAGGAAAGGAAAAATATGGGAGTGGATGCAGTGGTGAATGTGCAAAGA
This sequence comes from Chlorocebus sabaeus, assembly GCF_047675955.1. NCBI lineage: Eukaryota > Metazoa > Chordata > Mammalia > Primates > Cercopithecidae > Chlorocebus > Chlorocebus sabaeus. Next base: position 101,202,491 of record NC_132911.1, read on the forward strand.
AAGTTCTTCCAATGGCAATAGAGCTTTTAAATATTTATGGAGAAGGAAAGAACGCTTTTCAGAAGCCAAGTCATTTTTCAGTGAAACAAAACTCTCCATCTCCAGGGAGACACGGGTATTCCCATTTGATCTGCAGGGGAAAGTGGAGGATTAGCAAAAGGATTTTACTCCTCAGCACATTTCTGCTTTTTAAACTTTAAAAAGCCAGCTAGACACTCTGCCTCCAATACAGGAGTAACTATATCCACAGAATTTGTGAGAATTGACAGATAAATATTGTCATAGTAAAATTAACATAATGGGTATTTATATTTACATGACTCCTTGCAAGTTATAACATTTTTCTTACGTATTATCTCATTGAAAACTCACAACAACCCCATAAGTAATAAGAATTATGATCCCCATTTTACAGAGCACGAAACTGAGGTGCTGGTTGCTAGAGAAGACAAAGTGACCAGGTATTCTTTCCAATCACACACCCTGTTAATATGCAGGACAAAGCTAAGCAGATGGAGCCCTGTACAAATACTTCCCCACTCAAAGACATCCAGGGTCAGTGTAGTGATTAAGGGCTTAGGCTTTGGAGTCAGACAGAACAGACCAAGAGGCAAAGATTCCAGCTCTGCCTCTCCATAACCCTGGGCAAGGTACTTATTAACTTCACTTGGTAGCAGGCTTCTAATTTGTAAAATGCACATAAAAATAGCCACAGGGTTTTTCTGAGAATTAAATGAGTTTGTGAAGTACTTACCACAGGGCCAGGTACAAGACAAACCCTTAATGAATGATAGTTCTTAATATTGGTATAGGTTCATCTATGAGGAATAACACATTGCACATTGCAAAGTGCTCTATAATTATGGCTTCTAATTAAATACATGGTCTAATGAAAAACACATCTGGGAGTTTTCTCTGGCTAAGAGTAAACACTAATTTCAAATGAAAAATCAGTGCTAAACCATTGTACCTCAAAAGGGATTCCAATATTTTTTCAAGATTATGTATTCTGTTACTGAAAGTGCACACACTAATCAAAGTTGGGTTTTATTTATTTTAAAATACCCTGTGTTTTAAAATTTTTACCAATAAACCATGTGTAACAGATTACCCCATATTTCACTGCACACTTCAATAATCTTTACATGTTAATCAACCACCTTGACTTTGCACCCCATATGTATTGTGCCTGTATTTTATTATTTCCTTGGTAAACCTTATGTTTCAAAAGCTTTCCAGAGCAACTCAATCACAAAACTATGCTGCTGGGTGACACTTAAGATATAAGGTTTTAACCCAGTGGTGAAATAATTTCAATTATAAAAATAAAACCATGAAATGGAATCCTAGTGACAGTTAAACAAATCTGTAATTATCCAGCCAGTGTGTAAATCCCTTTTCTCCCCTTTCTCATTCAATTTGCAGACCTGGATGTCATCTCATTAAATCAACAGCTCAGATGTGCACACAAACGTCTTGCACCAAATACATATTTCTCTTTCCACCTCTCTCCCAATATCTAAGCTTCTCTTACATAGTGGCTACATCAAATTAAATCAGGGGTAAAACGTAAATGAGGAAATCAGGTATCCAAAGCAAATGCAAGCAGCTACAGCTGGTGCTTCAAACCAACAATCTCCAGGTGTTGAAAGAAGATTATGTGAATGGGAATGCGTGTGTGTGTGTGTGTGTGTGTATGCACGCACCCGTGCAATTCAACAATTACTGAATTCTTTCCATTTGCATATTTCCAGCACTCAGCCACATGCCTGGCACATATGACTCATCAGATGAATCTATGAATTATAAATACTCCACTGAAATCACACTCTGTAATGGTCCTTGCACGACCCTATGATCCCACTTATTCAGTATCTGTATTTAAGACTTTGTTTTGCTAATTAAAAGTTTTAACAGTTAGGCTTTGTTCAAGCCCAAAATACCATTCTGATGAGATGGTGCTTCCTGTAGCAGTTTCTCTATGTCATCCATCCACGCCAAGCTTCACCCTTACCCTCAAGAGCTTGCTAAAGTTTTTGCAAGAGATGGGAATGTGTGTCATCCACAGAAGGAAAAGGGAGGGTGCAGTGCTGCCTGAAGTGCTGAGAAGCACAAGCCAACGCTCTTACTTCCAGGAAATCCGTGGCCTTATGGACTAAGTTGTTGTCCACAGTCCCCAGCTATAAGCCTTCATTCCTTTCCAAGCTGGGCCCCGAAAAGGGGACCCGGGGCCCAGGCCTTGAGAATGGCTTGCAATGGCAGGAAGTAATTCAGGAGTATGCTTTTGGGAGTCCTAATCTCCGATGCTCCTGGCAGTCATGGGATATCATTGTGGAATAAACTCTCAGTGAGGAAATAAGGAACTGGACCCAACCAATGTCATATTAAAAATACATCTGCTATTGGAAAGAGAAGTGCATCTAATATCTTTCTCACAGAACTGACTTGCAGATAAGTGGAAACTGTAAGTGTCACTCCTGGGGATGCCTCGCCCTGCTACACAGCTGGAGTAGATCCTTATCCTCCATCTGGGACTCATCCAGAAACCCAAAGCCATCATGTCAGCCACTTGTCCATTTAATTACCAGGCTTTTTTACTTTTAACATTCTTTCATTCTTACCATCTGGAATTGGTATTTGTCAGATGTTAGGATCCATAATATCTTCCTCTGAGTTGCTAAAATTGGATGAATTTCTTTGGGATTAATTTGGGAGGAGGTGCTTTCTTTAATTACAAACTCAAGCTTCTCAAAATGTTTTAATGAGCAAGGGAATTGTGTTCAAAACCAGAGCAGTCCAGCCAGACTTGGTCCTTTTGACTTCTGGAGAAGAACACAAATAACTCCTTCCCTCAGTGTCAGGAACCATATGGCTATTTACTGCTCACAAAAGGAAGAGTTCATATCAATTTAATAACAAACTTTTTTTTAGGAAATTCTCTGTGTCGGTTCTTTAGATATAAACTAAGAAAAAGGCATCATTCTCATCATGACAGAGACTGAGATGAGACCTGTAAGTGTGGAGTCCACTGGGAAGGTGGCTCTGTTGGACAGAGGCCTTGGTCATAGGCCAACGGGCAGAGAAAGAATGTGGCAGGTGATTAAGGAGTTGCAAGAGGAGGCTGTGTTGCAGAAGAGTTACTCTGGCAACAGTAAATGGGGTGGATAGGAATGGGAGAGGATGGGGCCTGCAGTGGAAAGCCAGGCACCTCTGTGTCAGGGACGGGCCAGGAGAAGTGACAGTAGGAAGGTAAACACCTCCCCCATCCCAGACATTCTAAAGAAATACAATAATTGGGACTTAACTAGGTAAGTGATGAGATAAAGGTGAACCTATGAGCAAGCTTGAGTCAATGCTAGAAATGGATGAGGAAGTGGGCGGGTGTCTTGGTCTGTTGCAGCTGCTATAACAAAGTACCATAAACTGGGTAGCTTATAAACAACATAAATGTATTTCTCACAGTCCTGGAGGCTGGAAGTCTGAGATCAGGGTGCCAGCATGGCAGGGATCTGGTGAGGGATCTTTTCCAGCTTGCAAATGGTCTCTTTTATAAGACAAGGCCCTCATAAGGGTGCTAATCCCATTCATGAGTGCTTCGCCCTCATGATCTAATTACTTCCCAAAAGCCCCATCTCCTAACACCATCACACTGGGGATTAGGATCTCAACATAGGATTTGGCAGCAGGACACGTACATTCAGTCCATTGCAGTGGGTTAAAGAGTTCTGGTGGGCTGAGCTCTAGCAAGCATCTGAAAAGTGGCAGAGTTCCTGCATGCCAAAACACCTGTGGTTGACTCACTCTTCTCACAGCCCTAGTATAATTGGCTGGCTTCATTTCCCTCCATGATGCTCTGCAGAAGAAACAGCATCCAAACAGGAGAAAAAATGGAATCCACTGCTTTAATCTTGCATGTAGCAGACACTAAGCTACTCAATTGTTTTAGACCTTCTAGTTCATTTTTTAAGATAGATTTATTTGACAACATGGAGTTTGCCCAGAGGAAGAAAACCAATGTGGGAAAATGCTTGGAGACGGTGTCAAAAGAAGAAAGGTTGTTGTCTATAAAGAGCTATCATGTGAATGGAGTAGACTATTCTCTCTGTTGCTTCAGGGGGGCCAAACAAGGAGAAAAGGATAGAGCTGCAAGGGGGTACATATTGATCCATTATAAGAAAGACTTTTTCTTATAATTAGAATTTGCAACCACACCTCTTGGAGGAATGCATTTCCTGGGATTTTTGCATGATCACAGAGTTATTAAGTAGGTAGGAGATATAAAGCCCAATTTCTTCATTTTTTAGGAAGTAAAATTTAAGCCTGAAAATACTACAGGCACACCATTTGTTCTGGAGGTTAGAGTAGGGTCTCCTGCATTGAAGAGGGTATTGAGATGACCTTCAAAGCCTATTCCAACTTGTAAGCCCAGGTTCCCAAAACCTAGCTCATAATACAAGCAGAAAGGCAGAGGATAATGGGGACTAAGAACATTGGCTTAAAATGAACAAATGGGATCTAATTAAACTAAAGAACTTCTGCAAGCAAAAGAAACTACCATCAGAGTAAACAGGCAACCTACAGAATGGGAGAAAATTTTCACAATCTACCCATCTGACAAAGGGCTAATATCCAGAATCTACAAAGAACTTAAACAAATTTACAAGAAAAAATCAAACAACCCCATCAAAAAGTGGGCAAAGGATATGAACAGACGCTTCTCAAAAGAAGACATTTATGCAGCCAACAGACACATGTAAAAATGCTCATTATCACTGGCCATCACAGAAATGCAAATCAAAACCACAATGAGATACCATCTCACACCAGTTAGAATGGCAATCATTAAAAAGTCAGGAAACAACAGGTGCTGGAGAGGATGTGGAGAAATAGGAACATTTGACACTGTTGGTGGGACTGTAAACTAGTTCAAACATTGTGGAAGACAGTGTGGTGATTCCTCAAGGATCTAGAACCAGAAATAACATTTGACCCAGCCATCCCATTACTGGGTATATACCCAAAGCATTTTAAATCATGCTGCTATAAAGACACATGCACACATATGTTTATTGTGGCACTATTCACAATAGCAAAGACTTGGAACCAACCCAAATGTCCATCAATGATAGATTGGATTAAGAAAATGTGGCACATATACACCATGGAACACTATGCAGCCACAGAAAATGATGAGTTCATGTCCTTTGTAGGGACATGGATGAAGCTGGAAACCATCATTCTGAACAAACTATCACAAGGACAGAAAACCAAACACTGCATGTTCTCACGCATAGGTGGGAATTGAACAATGAGATTACTTGGACACAGGAAGGGGAACATCACACACCGGGACCTGTCATAGGGTGGGAGGAGTGGGGAGGGATAGCATTAGGAGATATACCTAATGTAAATGATGAGTTGATGGGTGCAGCACACCAACATGGCACATGTATACATATGTAACAAACCTGCACGTTGTGCACATGTACCCTAGAACTTAAAGTATAATAATAATAACAATAAAAAGAAGATTGGTTTTGGTATCAGAACTGAGCCAAATCCTAGCTCCACCACCTACCAGCTGTCTGACCTTGGGCCACCCAATATCTATCTCTCTTGTACCTATCTTGCTTCTTTACCCAATAAAATGGGACTGATACCTGTAACTACCTCAGAGGGCTCTCATGAGAATTAATTGAGAGAATATATGTTAGCTATTATTACCTTTGCCTGACCCCAATACCTGACTGATGTAGGTGTTTCATTGGATTCAAAACAAAATTTATCCTACTGTCACTATGCTGAAAAATGTGACACAAAACATGAGACTGCTTTGCATGAACTTACTTACCACCATGTGAATTCCATCCTTATAGAGCCTTTGGAGCTTCCCTGCCATGCCAGGTTTCTCTTGAAGAAAAGTGGTATCTGAATAAGTATTTACAGTCAATTGTTCACTTGCTGAGCAACTACATGCTGTCCCACTTTTCTTCAGGAGACACAGGTCTTGCCTCAGAAAATGTGACCCAGAGAAGACAGAAGACAGATGGATGCTTTTCTTCCCAAAAGGACTCCAGTTCATATTAACTCATTAATGAATCCCTTTTGGGAAAATATTCATTATCATTTGAACTGTGCCCCCAAACAAATGATATATTGGTGTGTTAACCTCCCAGTACCCTCAGAATGTGCCCTTATTTGGAGATAAGCTCTTTATGGAGGTAATCGAGTTAAAATGGAGTCATTATGGCAGGCCCTAATCCATGACTGGTGTCTATATATATACACACACACACACATACACACACACATATATACACACACATATACACACACACACACACACACACACACATATATATATATATATATTTTGAGTCAGAGTTTCGCTCTTGTTGTCCAGGCTGAATTGCAATGGAATGGTGTGATCTCGGTTCACTGCAACCTCTGCCCCCTGGGTTCAAGTGATTCTCCTGCCTCAGCCTCCCAAGTAGCTGGGATTATAGATGTGCACCACCACACTCGGCTGATATTTTTGTATTTTTAGTAGAGACAAGTTTTCACCATGTTGGCCAGACTGGTCTCCAACTCCTGACCTCAGGTGATCCACCTGCCTCGGCCCCACAAAGTGCTAGGAATACAGGCGTGAGCCACTGCACCCAGCCTGGTCCTTACAAAAAGGAAACATTTGAACAGAGACGGACATACACACAGGGAAAGCACCAAGTGGAGAGGAAGGCGGAAACTGAGGTGATATTTCCACAAGCCAAGGATGCTAAAGGTTGCAGCAAACCACCAGAAGCCAGGAAAGGGCAGCAGGACAGATTCCGTCTAACAGTCCTCCAGAGGAACCAACCCTGCCGACACCTTCATCTCGGCCTTCTAGCCTCCAGAAACAGTGAGACACAAATTTCTGTTGTTTAAGCCACATAGTTATCACAGACCTAGCAAACTAACACAATACTCCATGCCAAGTTCTCTGCTAGGCACTATGGGAGACAGATGTAAAATAAGAGCTCTAACGGGTTGTAATATACTGTCATGTTACACCAGCAGGATGAACAAAGTGTAGGAATAGCTTACAAAAGTGATTTATTTTGACTACAGAGGGAAAAAAGCAAAGGAGTTTTTATAAGGCAGGTGACATTTGAGGCAGCTCTGAAAGGATGAGTCTATGGTTTCATGAGGTGGGGAAATGGAGAAGGAATCCTTGAGGCCAGGGAAACAGCATAAGCGGAGGCAGATTGATGGTATGTTCGGAGAGGTCCAGCGTGGCTAGAGATGGGGTGCAGGGACAAGGAGGGAGTGGTTGCAGAAGAGACTGTGGCCAGTCTACAGAGATTGATGGCAATGTGGTGGAGAAGTCTACTTTTATTTTGTCAACAATGGGGTGTCATCAACAGTTGAGGAAGCTGTGTTATAACTGTACAGATTCAAATCTTTTCTCTAAGTGCCCTTTGCCTTCAAAGTGACACTGGCCTCATGGTGAGTTCAAACATCTTGTCCATTCAGGGAACTCATGTAGCTGGAGATACCTCTAGGTGGGTCTGGATCCCCTGATGCTTGGCCAGTAGTGGAGATGCACACCTAGCTCAGTGCCAGGTGCATAACAGGTGCTTGTTAGACAACTGCTAATAGTCATTTATCCATTCCATATATTGTTTTTAATGAGATGGGGTCTCACTATGTTGACTAGACTGGTCTCTAACTCTTGGCCTCAAGCGGTCTTCCCGTCTTGGTCCCACAATGTGCTGGGATTACAGGTGTGAGCCACTGCATCTGGCCACACCATAAAACTTTAGTGAGCATCTACTATATCCAGGCTCACTGTTCCAGACACCATGTAATAAAAATGACACAATCTTTGCCTTTCATTCTAGCAAAAGGAGACATAGAATAAACACAGAAACAAATAAAAATTATTTCAGATAGAGTGATGAGGAAAACAGAACACATTAAGTGGGATGGAGAATAACAGGGCATGGGGAAGGTTGCTGATAAAGGAATGTTGTTCTAAGGAGATGACATTTTTGCTGATTCCAGAAGGATGTGAGGCAGCTAAGCAAAGATCTGGGGAAGAGACTTCCAAATATAGGGAGCATCATACTTGAGGTGGGAATGAGTTTGGAAGTTCAAGAAACAGAGGAAAGGACATTGTGGCTGGAGGATCATGGTGTGGGGGAAATAGTAGAAAAATCATCAGAGAGGTAGGTAAGGAAAGGCCCATGCATTTGGGGCCTTGCAAGTTCTCATAAGAAATTTGGATTTTATTCTGACTGCAATTTAAGCCATTGAGTGAGTCTAGTCACTAGGAGAGATGTTTGACATGATTTACCCTTAATGACAAAAGGAGAAGCAGGAAGATGAGTTAGGAGGTTCTACAATAGTCCAAACGATGGATGGAGGGAACTTGACTAGGTAAAAGCCATGGAGATGGTGAGGAGTGATAGAACTGGGGGTAGATTTTCAGGGGAGGATTACAGGGCTTGGTGATGGATAGCTCATGGGCATAGGATGTTGCGTTAATCCCTTATATGTTGCTATAAAGGAATTCCTGGGACTGAGTAATTTATAAAGAAAATAAGTTTATTGGCTGGGCGCGGTGGCTCATGCCTGTAATCCTAGCACTTTGGGAGGCCAAGGCGAGAGGAATACCTGAGGTCAGGAGTTTGAGACCAGCCTGGCCAACATGGTGAAACCCTGGCTCAACTAAAAGTACAAAAAAAAAAAAAAAAAAAAAAAAAAAAAACCTGGATGTGGTATCAGGTGCCTGTAATCCCAGCTGCTCTGAGGCAGGAGAATCGCTTGAAACCAGGAGGTGGAGGTTGCAGTGAGCCAAGATCATGCTATTGCATTCCAGCCTGGGCAATAAGAGCAAAACTCCATCTCAAAAAAAAAAAAAAAAAAAGAAGAAGAAGAAAGGAAGTTTATTTGACTCACCATTTTGCAGACTGTACAAGAAGTGTGGTGCCAGCATCTGCTTCTGGTGAGGGCCCCAGGAGTCATGTAATCAGAGCAAAAGGCAAAGAGGGAGCAGGTGTATTACATAGCAAGAGTGGGAGCAAGAGAGAAAGGGAGGAGGTGGCAGGCTCTTTCAAACCAGATCTTGAGTGAACTCAGAGTGAGAACTCACTTTTACCACAAGACATTCATGAGGGCTCTTCCTCATCACCCAAACACCTCCCAGGAGGCCCACCTTCAACATTGGAGGTCACATTTCAACATGAGATTTGGAGGGAACAAGGCATCCAAACCATATCAGCCATTCAGAGGATGAGAATTGAGGCTGCATATGTGGCAAAGGGTGTCACTCAACAAGAGGGGAAGGTTGGAAAAGGGCATGTTTGGTGGAAGAGGGGTAAGATCAAGAGTTCTATTTTGAATGTTTAAATTTCAAGGTACCTATTAGTCATCGAATGGAGATTGCTATTATGTGCAGCCAGGATTAAGAATTATCTTATTGTGTCTATTAAAGTATAATCAGTCTGACCTGAGTAGGGCATGGAAAGCTAAATCATTCCTGAATCTTGAGCAGTCATTATCCCAAGGCCTATGAGATGTTCCCAGTATAATAAACAAAACCCTCTGGGATGCTGGCCCTGCCTGCACATTCCTGCCCTCTCACTCACAGCTTTCCTCTCATCCCTCCTTCAAAGCATCTGAGCTGGACAGCTACCCAGAAAGCCTCCCACTGCTGCAGAACTGGAAATGTGGGTCCTCCACCTAACAGCTGGGTTGGATCCTGGGTCAGCAGCAGATTAAGGCTACACTGCAGGGGCCTGACCCAGGAGTGTATTTAGGAGCTTCTCAAGTCAGGCAGCAGGAAGTGAGTCATCACTCGCCATCAGAGATGCAGGACGCCCTGCAGCTGGACGCTGCCACAGCCTGTCAAGCCTCCTAAAGGCAGCTGAGTGCACTGGAAAGCAGAATGGAAAATTACACTCACAGTCACCCCTTTTAAAGAAAGTTTATGAAACTGACCAGTATATGTTGTGGAAAAGTCTGGGCTCGCAAAAGAGGGAAAACATAAACCTGGAAGCTGAAAGCAAGGAAAATTTGTTAAAGAAGAACATAAAACCTACCACACCCTTAGATATTCCACTAAGCCTACCCTGGTTCCCTAATTCAGCTCCCCTCTTTTTTTTTTTTTTTTTTTTTTTTTTTTTTTTTTTTTTAATGGAGTCTCACTCTGTCACCCAGGCTGGAGTGCAGTGTCACCCTTGGCTCACTGCAACCTCTGCCTCCTGGGTACAAGCAACTCTCCTGCCTCGGTCGCGTGTCACCATGCCCAGCTCATTTTTTGTATTTTTAGTCAACACAGGGTTTCACCGTGTTAGCCAGGATGGTCTCGATCTCCAGACCTTATCGGGGTAACAAGCCCCCAATATTTCAACATAGGTTCTTTCTATTTTCCCTAAGTGTCAGCCGGTCTGAGAAATAAAGAGAAAGAGTACAAAGAGAGGAATTTTACAGCTGGGCCTCTGGGGGTGACATCACATATTGGTAGGTCCATGATGTCCCCTGAGCTGCAAAACCAGCAAGTTTTCATTAGGGATTCTAAAAGGGAAGGGGGTGTATGAAAAGGGAGTAGGTCACAAAGATCACATGCTTCAAAGGGCAATAAAGATCACAAGGCAAAAGCAAAACTAGAATTCCCAATGACGGTCTATATTCCACTGTGCACATATTGTCTTGATAAACATCTTAACAGAAAACAGGGTTCAAGAGCAGAGAACCAGTCTGACCAAAATTTACCAGGCTGGCATTTGCCAATCCTAGTAAGCCTGAGGGTACTGCAGGAGACCAAGGCGTATTTTAGTCCTTATCTCAACCACATAAGACAGATACTCCCAGAGTGGCCATTTATAGACCTCTCCCCAGGAATGCATTCCTTCCCCAGGTTATTCCTTGCTGGGAAAAGAATTCAGCAACATTCTCTTACTTGCACGTCTGTTTATAGGCTCTCTACAAGAAGAAAACTATGGCTCTATTCTGCGTGACCCCACAGGTAGTCAGACCTATGGTTATCTTCCCTTGTTCCCTAAAAATCGCTGTTATTCTGTTCTGTTTCAAGGTGCACTGATTTCATATTGTTCAAACACACGTTTTACAATCAATTTGTACAATAGTGGTCCTGAGGTGCTGTACATTAGCTTATGAAGACAATGGGATTAAGAGATTAAAGACAGGCATAAGAAATTATAAGAGTATTATTAGGGAAGTGATAAATGCCCATGAAATCGTCACAATTTATGTTCAGAGATTGCAGTAAAGACAGGCGTAAGAAACTATAAAAGTATTAATTTGGGGAACTGATAAATGTCCATGAAATCTTCACAATTTATGTTCTTCCACCATGGTTCCAGGTGGTCCCTCTGTTTGGGGTCCCTGACTTTCTGCAACAGGACCTCATGATCCACCTGCCTCAGCCTCCCAGAGTGCTGGGATTATAGCCATGAGCCACCAAGCCTGGCCAGCTCCCCTGTTTCTAAGACCCTCTTCTCTCCTGCTTTCCCCTTCCTTCCTGCTCTCTTGTATCAGTTTGATTTCTCTGGGAGAGCCTTGGTTTATGGACTCAATTAGTTTTCCAGTATTTGCTGATGAGCCAATTGTATACTCCCCTCTTATGTCAGATTCTCTGCATCTCAGTGGCAGGAGAGGTGAGTACCGCTGCTCAGATGCCCCTCCATGAGCAGCCTGTATGCACCCTGTTGACTTTGGAGGGGCTGATAAACAACATCCCCATTCCCCACTGGAGTTCTGAAACAGTTCAGAGGTAGACATGGGAACCTGGAGGCTGAAGGTGGAGATAGCACTCTCAATACAGATGAAAAGCTCTATCGGAGGCCATGACTTAGTTCTCATTACTCACCAATGACAGGTGCAGTTGGAAAATGACAGGCTCCTCCTTGGAGACCAACCCTGTGGGGCTTTCCTCATAACAAAGGACAAAAGAAATGTCATCTCTACTAAAGGCAGGTAGAGTAAGTTCCTTCTCCTAGACTCATCAATCAGGTCAAACACTCTTAGTCTGGAGAAGAGTCACACATGACACGGGAGCAGAGGGAGAGCAGAGTGTTTCTCTAGAAAGGATCCTCCACACAGAAGGAACCATCGAGAGTGGGGTCAGACCATAAATATTTTAGGCTTCACAAGCCAAAATCAAGGCCATTATTTATGTAGTACTCATAAGAAAGGACATAAACTTCTACAATTTTTAATTGACATGTTTTTAAAATACAATAATAGTAAAAATTGGGTATAATTTTGTACTATAGGTCTACTCATAAGAATAAATTTTCAATTTTTGATACAAATGAATGTGGTACACATTCAATTTTGTTACATGCATAGACTGCTTAGTGGTCAAGTCAGGACTGTTAGGGTACCCATCACTCAATTAATGTAGATTACAGTGCTTACTGACACCTCATCTACTTTTGCTCCCTTCCTGTGTTTCTCTACACTCAACAAGATGAATATATTTGAAATACTTACCTGCTTAAAATACTTCAAAGGATTCCCACTAGCCTTAGATCTAAGACTGACATCCTTAAAAGACCCTTTATTGCCTTTCGATAATCATTTTGTTTTGTTTTATTTTATTTTATTTTATTTTATTTTTTGAGATGGAGTCTCTGTCACCCAAGCTGGAGTGCTGTGGCACAGTCTCAGCTCACTGCAACCTCCACCTCCTGGGTTCAAGTGATTCTCCTGACTCGGCCTCCCAAGTGGCTGGGAATACAGGTACACACCACCATGCCCAGCTAGTTTTTGTATTTTTGGTACAAATGGGGTTTTGCCATGTTAGCCAGGCTGGTCTCAAACTCTTGACCTCAAGTGATCTGTTTGCCTCAGCCTCCCAAAGTGCTGGGATTACAGGCGTGAGCCACCACACCCGGCCTTCGATAATCATTTTGTACCATATTACTTAGTGCTCACTCCATTTCACTTACACTAGGCTTAATTATTCTTAGTCACCATGTTTTATTCTGCCTCAGGGCACTTGTACATACAGGTCCTTTTGCATGAAACACTGTTCCCTCTCCTCTTGCTTATTTAATATTATCAGAGTTTAGATCTAAAGTGCACTGTTGGCTGGGCACAGTGGCCCATGCCTGTAATCTCAGCACTTTGGGAGGCCAAGGCAGGAGAATTGCTTGAGCCCATGAGTTCAAGACCAGCCTTGGTATCATGGCAAGACCCTGTTTCTACAAAAAAAAAAAAAAAAAAAAAAAAAAAAAAGAGAGAGAGAGAGAAAGATTAAAAATTAGCTGGGCGTGGTAGCACACGCCTGTGGTCCCAGCTACTCGGGAGTCTGAGGTGGAGGATCACTTGAGCCCAGGAGATTGAGGCTGCATGAACAATGATTGCACCACTGCACTCCAGCCTGAGTGACAGAGTGAGACCCTGTCTCAAAAAAGAAAAGAAAAGAGAAAGAAAATAAATGATCAGTTCCTTAGAGAATACTTCCCTTATGTCTCTGACTTTGTCAACCACACACACAATCATATACATTGCTTGCTTTCATAATATGAGTATCTTATTTACATTATCATATTACAATTGAAATTGTAAGGTAGCTCTAGAAGGCATTTAGAACTGAGCACAATCATTTCTTCTCCAAACTCTCTCCAGGTCTCAATATCCTGTGATTTGAAGTCTAAACACTTTAGGCTGGAATGACATAGTCTGCTAACTTTTCCCCAATATCCACTCTCTCCTTACTTTTTTAAATACCACCCTTGCCCTCCCCCACACACACCTATGTTTTAACTGGGCACAAGGCTTTTCAGCTAGAGTCTACATTTTCTACGTTTCCACATGACTACTTTCTAGCAATGAGACGTGAGGAAAAATACCGTGGGCAATGTCTAGATGATCTTCTTAAAAGAAAATTGCTAGCCCTCTATGTGTTTTTCTTTTTTGTTGTTTTTTTTTAAACAGTAACTGGGTCTTGCTCTGTCACCCAGGCTGGAGTGCAGTAGCATGATCATAATTCACTGCAGCCTCAAATTCCTGGACTCAAGAGATCCTCCCACCTCCCAAGGTGGAGGGACTACAGTCTCAGTCTCCCGAGTGGCTGGGACTACAGACATGAGCCATCACACCCAGCTAATTTTTTATACATAATATTTATAGAGACAGGGTCTCAATATGTTTCCCAGACTGATTTCAAACTCCTGAACTCAAGCAATCCTCCCTCCTCAGCCTCCCAAAGTGCTGGGATTACAGGTATGAGCTGCTGTGCTCGACCTATGTCCTCTTTCTTCCTTTCCATGCACTAGAAGAGAGATGGGGTGGGGTGAACCAGATTCAACCAAGCAGAAGCTACCTCAGGGGACAGAAGCACAATAAAATGAAGGCATGTGGGACCCTGGATACCTCTGTGAAGCAGAACCAATCACCTTACTGGGTCACCTACAAGCTTGGACATTTTCAGGACTTAAAACTAAATCTCCTACCTTGGTTTCTATTAAAGTGACCAAACCGATGTAGTAATACCAGTACTCAAGGATCTGTGAGTTCTGCTCCTAGTCATCCTACTTCCCCTTCTAGTCCTGCAGGAACCCACAGTCATGCTCCTGAACTTACCACCTGCGTCCTTGCTCTGGCCTTTGACAAGTTGGTTCTGGGAACATCCTCCTATCCTCCTTGCCTATTTTTCATCTGTCCAAGTTTACACATCCATCGACATCCAATTCACACTCTTTTCACTAATTCAACAAACTCTTTAATATTTAGCACCTACTATGTGTTCAACACTGAATGATTTCTGCCTATAATCTAAGGGCAGCTATTTCTAAATGTCAGCTGTTACATGCAACTCACCTATCTCTCTAAAGTCAGGTGTCCATCTGGACTCCCTGCTACGGGCCCTACCCACCAGATTATATCCCTGGGCGCCAACTCTATCCAAATCATTGCTGAAAGCATTTCCCATGTAATAAAGAACATGGCCTCTGTCTCCAGGTCCTAGAAGGCAGTGTCTAAATCCTTAAAATTTCCCAAATGATAAGAGTGCCTTTGTTATTCACGGTGGGTCCCCTGATAGTTGTTTAGGCTAACGAGGTGACTCATGGTGGACCCCCTAGACAGTTTATAATAGCAAGATAATACTTCCTGACTCCACAGGGAGAGGACAGGGAGGCTTCCCTCAGACCTCACCTATGTGTATCTTCTCTGGGCTGGTTCTGAATTATGTCCTTTTTGCTATAATAAAACCCATAGTCATAACTGTGGAATTTCCTGAGTTCTATGAGTCCTTCTAGCAAATTACCAAAACTGAGGGGTATAAACTTCCAAATGTGTAGCCAGTTTGTCAGGTGTAAATGTAGCCTAGAGACCTCCAGATTTGCAGCCAGTATCTGAAGTGAGAGTCGTCTTATGGAGGGCTGAGCCTCTAATCTGCAGTTTGGCTTAACTCTGGGTAGTGTCAGAAGTCATGGCAGTGTTCTTCCTGCTGGGGCTGAGTATCTGGATTACCTAATTATGTGCTTCATTCATTCAATCACCTAGCAAACCTATATTGAGCACCAACCAATGTGCTAGGTACTGAATTCAGGGTTGGATAAAACATAGATGAGATAATTCTAATCCCTCCCCTCAAACGGTTTGAAATCTTGTACGAAAGGAAATTACAACAGTATAGCAAATATTCACAGAATTGTGTGTGAAGTTTGGCACAGTCAAAGGGAGGATCAATTATAAGGTGTGGGGAGAGGGCACTCCAAAGGACTTCCCAAAGGAGGCGGCCTCTGAACTGGCTTTTGAAAGGTGAATAAACATTTGCCTCATGGGCAAAGAGAAGGGGCATTATATTCAGCAGGGATTGCATGTGCAAAGGCACAGTGGTATGAAAAGGTGCACTGTATTCAGGTACAGTCATCCCTCCTTATCCTTGGAGGACATATCCCAAGACTCCCAATGGATGCCTGAAACCACAGATAGGACCAACCCCTGTATATACTGTGTTTCTTCCTATACATACATACATATATGCCTATGATAAAGTTTAATTTATAACTTAGGCACAATAACAGATTAACAGCAATAACCAATAATAAAATAGAACAATTATAACAACTTTGCCAACATCACTACTCTTGTGCTTTGGGGCCATTATTAAGTAAACTAAGGGTCACTTGAACACAAACACTGTGGTACCATCACAGTGAATCTGATAACCAAACTGGCTGCTAAGCCACTGACAGTCAGGGAGCGTGTCCACAGCATGGGTACACTGGACAAAGGGAGGATTCACGTCTCAGGAAGGACAGTGAGAGGTTTCATCATGCTATTCAGAACAGTGTGCAATTTAAAACTTATGAATTGCTTATTTCTGGAATTTTCCATTTAATATTTTTGGACTACTGTTGAGGAGAGTGAACCTGTGGATAAGGGGGACTACTGTACCTTTAAGTTTATTCATATTTTTGGAACACAATGTGGGGATGAGAAGTGGAGAATAGAAGAAGATAGGTCTGGGGAGTAGGAAGAGGCCTTGTTTTCCATCCTGAGCAGCTTGAACTTTGTTCTAGAAGTTTATCAAAGTGATGCCTAGAGTCCAACCAGAAATAAACAAAGTTTAACAAGCAAGCCCTTTTGAGAATGACAGCAGTGGGTAATAAGAAACCTGCACAGACTTGCATTTTGAAAGACCACTCAAGACTTCCAGTGTCTGGAAAAAAACAGCTAGGTTACTCAAGATCAATCTTCCAGCTGAAATCAAACAAAAATGAAATGTTGTAGAAATAACAACTTCAGGCCAGGTGTAGTGGCTTACACCTGTCATCCCAGCACTTTGGGAGGCCAAGGAAGGGAGGATTGTTTGAGGCCAGGAGTTCAAGACCAGCCTGGACAACATAGCAAGAGCCCATCTCTACCAAAAACAGGAAGGGCACAACTTAAAATGCTGAGGAGCTGAAAAGACAAGAGGAACTTCCCAGGCTAATTTTTGGATGAAAACCCATAACCAGAAAGGTAAACCAAATCCCCTCAGATCATAAGCCTCACTGTCTGAGGCTCTAGGGCAAAATGATTTCCTATTCTCTTATTTGCATTTTGGCAAATTTCCACATGGTGAGCTGCTCTTTCATGGAGCATACCTGGGTAATAATTACTTTTTCTTCCTCAGAGAGGCTGTGATTCTTGGAATGTCTAATGTGGTGGTTGATTGGACTTACACCTTTCATCAGCGCTCAAAGAATGCCACAATTCACTCTTCTATGAAGTAGACATCCAGCCTTGATACCCAACCCAGAACTCTGAAAGAATGAAAATTTGTCATCTTTAGCAGGTGGAATTATCAGTAGGTACTTTGTGAATGCCCAGTAGCTCAATTTCAAAATGTTTCCTTTTTTATTAAGAACTAACATTCTTTTGTTGGTCCATATCACAACATGCTGTGTCTGGGGTGCTGCACTGTTACAGAAATCAACAATCCTCCTCACGGTTCCATAAAGATAAGTGGGTGAGAGATTGTATGGCACCTGTAGGGCTGGGAAATTTTATCTGAAATTCCCATAAGCAAAACTGAAAACAGTAAAGACCTCTTTGCCCTTTGTTAATTGAAAATAAACTACTCCTTTTTTTGGAGAAGGCCTCTGAAGCTGCCATGGAAACAAGCTCACTAAAGGCTTCAGCAACTGCTCCGATATCTAATTTCACCCACAGTGAATGTAATCCAGGCCGAGAAGTGCTCACAATATGAAAACACTGATTAGCAGGGGACTGCATGTGTACCTTGCTGGGTACAGGCCCCACTTTCTTTCTCTTTGAGGATGCTGAGCTTGAATGTCCAAGGGGAAAGACATCCAAAAAGCATCGCCACAAACCCGCTGTGAGGTTGACCAAGAAGATCATGGGTCCTGCCTGCAGGTAGGAAAGCACAGGGTAAATTACTAGAGAAGTCAGCTTCTTCCGCCCCTCAGAGAAATAAGGAAGCTCAAGTCTGGATCGGGAGACCAGAGGACTCCAGGTAAAAAAAAAAAAAATCTTCTCTCTGATCCACCTTCTGCTGCAATAACCAAGTCTTATATCAGTGGCTGAGATTTCAGAGTCATTTTCCCAGAACAAAACAATAATATTTCCAAATCAAAGACAAGACAAAGACAGGATTAATAAAAGGGGGTTGGGGACCTCTTTAAAGAGGAAGGCAGACCTCGGCATCTTTTATATTCTCCCAGTTGTCTAGACTCCAACCCCCCAGCCATGTTGTCATAGCATTCCAAGTGGGAAGAAAAATGAGCAACTGTCCGTCTACCATTTTTACATTCTAGAGGAGGAACTGAGATCCAGCAATGTAGATGAATGATGCGGCCAAAGCAGTGACAAAACCAGACCCAGAACCCAGGCTCTCTGAGTTCACCCCCTGCACTGACCATTCATTCACTCACTGACCCTTCCTTGCCTCAACTTTTCAGCAGCCATCAATCAGCAAGTTCTAGTGAGTCTCATTTTCCCATCCATTTTCTTGCCAGTGCTACTACACAAGCACAACCCCTTATCATCTTGACCAAGACAGAAGGAGAATAAGGTCAGGGTTCTGTGCTAAGCCCTTAGCAAACATGCCTTTAATCCTTACCACAACCTAAGAGGTGAGTAATAATTCCTGTTTTGTAGATGAAGGAACAGGAGCTTGGAGATTGAGAGAGGCTACACAATGACAAGTGACAGAATCTAGACTCAGACCCCTCATTCATCTGAGCCCAGGTCCACGCTAATAACCCATCACTCTATTGCCTCAGGAGACTATGTCCATGGCCTCCTAGTTGTGTTCATTCCCTTCCCATTTTAAACTATCTTGTATCCTGAAGCCAGATTGACATTTTTAAAATTTCCTTTGAATCGTGTCACTACCTTCCTCAAAAGCCCAGCCCCTTGTCTTGCCCTTTGATGTGCTCTGACTGACAAGCTCTGCTCTGCCTCCCAAGGCTCACACATTGTCTTTTGGATGTTCTCGGATGCCTCGTTTCCCTCCCCTAGGATGTTTTCCTCCGCCTTTTCCTTCTCCCTCAAAGCCCCAGGAGTGGCTTCTTTATTTCCTCAATACTAACGGAATACCTGCTAACTCTTCTACAACATTCACTGCCAAGAGGCAGTATTGCTCAGTGGGCAAGGCACAGACTCCAGAACAATTTGCCGGATTTGAATCCTGATTCCACCACTTGTTAACCATGCGACCTTGGGCAAGTTTCTCAACCTGTCCGTGCTTCAACTTCCCAAAACATAAAACGATGATATTTACGGCTCCTATTTATAAGGTTCTTGGAAGGATTAAAGTAGTTAATACACACAACACTTTTGGAACTGTGCAAGGAGCAGACTAATAGCTCCAAAACCATGAGCTAGTCCTAGCAGTAGTGGTAGGTACCAAGCACTGGCCTCGTTGCTGGAATCCAGAGATGAGTAAATCAGTGAGTCCCAGCCAAGCGCAGTGGCTCACCTGGCCAAGATGACGAAATCCCATCTCTACTAAAAATACAAAAATTAGCCAGGCGGTAGTGGCATGCACCCGTAATCTCAGCTACTTAGGAAGCTGAGGCAGGAGAATTACTTGAGCCTGGGAGGCGGAGGTTGCACTGAGCCGAGATCATGCCACTGCACTCCAGCCTGGGTGACACAGCAAGGCTCTGCCTGAAAAAAAATAATAATAATCACAATCAGTCCCTTTCCTAGCCATCTAGTGAGCAAAGTGGACATGTCAACCAATAATCATAGCCCAGTGCTCTACGTGCTGTAATAAATGCAAGTACAGAGGGCTTCAGGGAACAGAAGAGATATTAAGTGTCTGGAGTAGGTAAGGTTTCAGGAAAAAAAAAAGTGTCATCTCAAAATTAAAGAACAATTGGAGTTCTTCCTAGTGTCCCAGCATGGACATGTCACTATCATCCAGAGGTATCATCCAGAGGTTGCCAGGAGCCCCAGTGACTGGAACATGGCATTTGTGGGGCTGGAAGTGAAGCTGGCAAGGCAAGCAGGAGCCTGATCGCATAAAGAACCTTATGCCTTTCAGAGAAGGTTGTCCCTGAGACTGTAAGCAGAGGAAAGCCCACCCCAGACCATCATGATCTCAGCCTCTTCTGGCCTCATCTAGAGCACTAATTGTGTATTTTACTAATGCCACATTTAGTTGCTACCTTCTATTATTATTTCCGAAAAGCTTTACTATACCAACCCACCAGCAGCCCCTCTCTGAGGCTTCTTATCCCAGGTTGACACGTTTCCTACCAAGTAACTCTGCTACCTTGGTCACAGGTGATTGGACCAGGGATTGGCATCTGACCTAAGGGCAGCTGCCCTGTGGTTGGCCAGTGCCCTACAGGAGGTGGCCCAGAACAAAGCCCAGCTCATTGATGCCATTCTATCCTGCATGCTGACTGCCTAGACAGAGTACCTCTCTCAGGGAACTTCAATGTGAGACACAGAGAGGAAAACAGACACAGGGGCAACAGAGGTGGAAAAATTCACTTGTAAGAAAGCAGTAAGCAGAAGCCATGATAAGCTGAGCCTAGAGGTAGAGAACAGAGGGAGCCAGTCATGTCAGAACAGTGACAGCATGGACAGAAGCCGCTAAGACTCTGTGAGGCAGAACGCTGGCCAAGGGATCCCAGAACGAGATAAGCCATGGTATACACTGAACTGCGGCCTCATTCCCAAAGATCATTCCTATCATTCCTGTTTTTTGTGAGTTTGGGCAGTGCCACTGACTAAGACAATTTTCTGTTTCTCATGATTTCATGAGCATCCTCATAATAAACCCCAAAACTCCCTGAGCACATCCCTTCTCCTTGCCACGTGTTCTTTCTGCTCGATTAAAAAATGTGTTCTGTCATGGGGGAATGATGGCCAGTGGTGTGAGGGTGAAAGAATTTACCAAGACAGTTGTAGGTAAAGGAAGGCAGATTTATTTGAGAAAGTAGGAAAATACATGGCCAGAGAGACAACAGGCAAGTCAGCAGAAGCTGACTGCGAAGAAACAAAGGCTGGCTGGAGAGTTTATGGGATGGTGTTTACGCTGTCTGTTGAAGGAGGCTTTGTGCAGCACTGGTAACGCCAAGGTTGGGCTGCAGCGAGCTGACATGCAGGTGTCTGGTGAGGGTTGGGTGCAGGAAAATTGTGAGTTACTTTCACAGGAGGGCTGTGTGTCCTGGACCATGCAGAAAGGTGGACTTCTTGCTCACCTCCTTTCTCTTTTTGCTTTCCCCTTATTCCACCAGCCTGGTTCCCTTTTCCCCAGTTTGAACGCCCATGTTCCATAAGTGCTTTCTTATGGAACAGAGAAACAGCCCATGCATTAGCAGAAAAGCAAGACCCAGAAGGGCTGATTCTGAGCGATGTCCAGGATTTTTGTGAGAGGATGGAGGCAACTTGCAGGGGGAGTGGGGAGACATGAGGCAAGAGAAGTGCGGAGGAAGCAAATCCTACAGGGATCTGGGCTTTCTCATGAGATTCTGGGGCCTGTTTAAGGGATTAGGAATGAAAAAATACGATCAGGTTTGGGACTGCTGGATAAAATGTTGCCACTTCATATGATACACATTGTTATCTCCAATATACATGAGGTGTTTCCATGGAAGTAGACATAAGGTATTGGGGGTCTCAAAGCAACTCTCTTCTGTGAAAATGTCCGATTTCTACATGACCAGAAAGGAAATCCATCTCTTCAGGAATATCCATCCAGCCAAAATTGTAAAGCAGAGAAAAAGAAATGTAGACACACTACACATCTAGTGCCTAGATAAAAGACCTCCCCCAACCCCGACCCGCGCAAGCCCTGGAAGAACAACTTCAACCGTGATTTTGTTAACACAAAACACAGCACACACACAAAGAAGACCCAGAGCTGGTGGGGGCTTTTTTTTTTTTTTTTTTTTTGAGTCTCGCTCTGTCACCCAGGCTGGAGTGCAGTGGCGCGATCTCCGTTCACTGCAACTTCCACCTCCCAGGTTCAAGCCATTCTTCTGCCTCAGTCTCCAGAGTAGCTGGGACTTTAGGCACCCGCCACCACCTCCGGCTAATTTTTGTATTTTTAGTACAGATGAGGTTTCATCATATTGGTCAGGCCATTCTCAAACTCCTGAGCTCATGATCCGCCCGCCTCAGCCTCCCAAAGTGCTGGGAGTACCGGTGTGAGCCACCGTGCCCGGCCTGGTGGGGGCTTTTTAAAGTCCTATGTGTAACAGCGCATGAATTTCTCTCTCATGAAAAACAATCTCTAAAGAAAACTTTATTGGAAAATTCCCACCATGAGTATCCTACCTATTTTACCCTAGCCCGAGTTTCACAAATACTTGCTTCTACCCCACACAGCTAGGAACTGAGAAGTGTCTAGAAAGACTCCAACTGCCCGAGATTCCCAGAGAAGCAGAACACACAGAACCACGATGAGAACTCAGGATGGAGTAAACTTCCAGGTCCATGTGGGTTTCCAGGACCCAGCCCACATCTGCCAACCCACCGTGTCCTCTGCTTCATGTTTCCCTTCTGCATCCTTTTCATTGATGCCTTCAAATATCCCTGTGTGTGCACCGGAAAAGTGGTTATGCTGCCAATTTAAAGAACCAAGGCTTCAGAGGAAAGGAACCTCACGCATGCCCCCACCCCCTCACTCCCCGGTTCCCACTGGCTATTTGTAAAAGTTACTCACAGGAGGAAGAGAAAGAGCGTTCGTGTGTGATTACCTGCTCACCTCATGGTGGGGTGAACCAAGGTTCTCTGTGCAGTTTCCTCCACCATCTGTTCACACTTCCTTCTCTCGGAGACTTGGCAGGGAAACACTCACTGTTTTTCATCCTAACTCAAAGACAGTGAGATTCTTCATACCTGCACAGGAACCATGCAAGTTGTGATTGAAAAGAGCATCATGGGATGCAAACAGAAAGAAAAGCGGTGAAGGCGCCAAGCTGCGGATTCTAACAGTTTCCAGAATGCTGGGCCACAAGTGGCCGTCAGACTGCAGAGTTCCATTTCCTTCTTTTCTTTATAGGTTAAACTCTGTCAGATTTGATCCAACTCCAACCAAAACTTCTGTTGAACGAAATGATTGTTTTCTAAGCTCCAGCTGGTAGCAAACTCATTTTGAGACATATTCAATATAACTGAACTGCAGTGTAACATAAGGGGGTGCCTTGGCCTGAATTTTTCTCTCCTTCCTCTGGTTCTCAATCCCCTTCTTCTCTTCCTCCCTTCATTCTCACCGATTTCTTTTCAGGTTTTTTTTTTTTTTTTTTTTTTAACCCTTTGTTAAGTTCACTTTTCAGGCCTCATTTCTGCTTCATTTTCTTTTTTTTTTTTTTTTTTTTTTTCTTTTCTTTTTTTTTTTGAGATGGAGTCTCACCCTGTCACCCAGGGTGTAGTGCAGTGGCACAATCTCGGCTCACTGCAACCTCTGCCTCCCAGGTTCAAGCAAATCTCCTGCCTCAGCCTCCTGAGTAGCTGGGACTACATGTGTGTGCCACCATGCCCAGCTGAGTTTTGTATTTTTAGTAGAGAAGGGGCTTCACCACATTGGCCAGGCTGGTCTCGAACTCCTGACCTCAGGTGATCCACCCGTCTTGGCCTCCCAAAGTGCTGGGATTACAGACATAAGCCACCATGTCCAGCCTTCTTCTTCATTTTCTAGATGTCTTTCACCCTTTCCTATCTTCACCCTCACTTATTTACACCTCACTCTCTTTTGCCTTTTGTTTCTCTCTTCTAACTTTCTTCTGTCTTCTTGTCCCTTCTCAATCTTAATGTAGAGAGAAGCTACAAACTCAAAACCAGGTGATGTTGAAAATGTTACCAAAAGGGACCACACTGCACTGACTCATCAGAACAGACACTAGCGGCTGAGGTGCAGCAAGGTCTAGAAGGTTTCCTGCTCTACCACTAACCAGTGGGTTGTGGGGAGGTCTAGTGGAAGCAGGCACGAGGCAGGGAGATGAGAAAGCCCTCAGAAGGCTCATGGCCATGGCTAATTACTACACAGTACAGAAGTATTTCTATCTTTTAACAGTCAATACAGCTGTACAAGAGTGTACCAAATTGAGTACAAGAAAAACAGGTCCCAACATCCCAGGAAGAGCCTGGTTCTGTCAGCCAGGACTCGGTGCTGCTAGGAGCTGGTGTTGGCACTCATAGTCTTGTTGAACACAGACAATTTCACAGAACCCCAATATCACACCAGTCCACTCCACAACTGTAACAAATCAAAGCAAAACAAGAACACTCCACAAACATGCCTGAGCATGGACAAAACTAGAAACATTGTTGAATGCACAAAAATGACCAAACATTCCCCTGTTATGCTGAGTGACAACTGCTGCTTTTCCTTTTTTGATTTTTTTTTTTTGAGATGGAGTTTCGCTCTTGTTGCCTAGAGTGCAATGGCATGATCTCAGCTTACCACAACCTCCACCTCCCGGGTTCAAGCGATTCTCCTGCCTCATCCCCCGAGTAGCTGGGATTACAGGTATGTGCCACCAAGCCCAGCTAATTTTGTATTTTTAGTAGAGACAGGGTTTCTCCATGTTGGTCAGGCTGGTCTCGAACTCCCAACCTCAGGTGATCCGCCTGCCTCGGGCTCCCAAAGTGCTGGGATTACAGGCGTGAGCCATTGTGCCTGGCCAGACAGCTGCTTCTTTACCAATCAGAGCTCTGGCCTGATTCCTTACTCCTACCTCATAGAGGCCTGTTTAAGATACCCAACAATAAAATCCCCCTGCTTCCTGAAAGCATCCAGGTCTTAAACGCATCTAATCCTGATTGTTTTCCTTTTTTAAAAAATTTTATTTTAGATTCAGGGGATACATCTGCAGGTTATTATTTGGGTATGTTGAGCCTCTAATGATCCCATCACCAAGTAGGAACACAGTACCTGATAGGTAGTTTTCAATCCTTCCTTCCCTTCCTATTTGAAATCCCCAGTGTTCATTGTTACCATCTTTATGCCCATATGTCATGGACAGTTATTAGCTCTTACTTATTCGTGAGAACATGGGGTATTTGGTTTTCTGTTCCTGTGTTAATTTGCTTAGGATATGGCCTCCAGCTCCACCCATGTTGCTGCAAAGGACATGATTTCATTACTTTTTACAGCTGTGTAGTATTCCATGGTATATATGTGTCCTGAGGCTCCCCACAGTTCCCTATGGTATGGTCTCCCTCATAGCAACCAACAATAAACTCAACTTGTTCAACCACAGGTGTGTGCCCAGTGGTCTTTGGCTGCAAGGTCATTGAGGAAATATGAATTCATACCCTGCCCAAAGGCTTAAGATCCCTTTGAGGGGGGGATTTGTGGCAAGGAGGAAGTGAGCCTTCAATGAGGATGGCTAATTAAGTTCCCCTGTGAGGAAGAGAAAAGGGGGACCCGTTCCCCACCTTGTCCCTCTTCTGGAGTTTTGATCCTGAAAAACTTCCAAGAAGGGAGTATGACAAAGAGGGCAGTCTCCAGTGACAAGAAGAAGAACATGATGGCTCTTAGATCTAGCAGGTGAAATCTCAGCCTCTTACCTGGGGAGCCCGTTAAGGCACCAGGAGAAAAGTACAGAGTTTGGTAAAGATGAATCCCTTTGTCTGCCCTGCTTGAGGGTGGATTATTGCCCACTTGGGCAGCTCTCTCTGTGTCCTTAAATGGTTCCAGGGCACCTGTATTATTGCTGCTTACCTCCCTGCCACAGTCACTTCCACTCCAGAACTGACCTCCCTTCCCATAGAGTTGGATCATAGGTGCAAGAAAATGGGACGAAAACAGGTGAACAAGCATGCTCCTTCTTCCTCCCTGTGGCTAGGTTTTCAAGCTTGGTGCAGGAGCTCCGACAGACATTTTCCCTTTCATGATTGCTTTCAACTAACACAAGGGAAAGAGCTTAGAACAAACAGAAAACTTACCAATCCATCAAGGCTAATGTCAAGAGGTAGGACTGACCTCTGCCTTTCAAAATGCAACTTTACTTTCAGAGAAGCACCAGGTTTCCAGGAACCTGATGGGCTACACGGCGTGCCCAAATTCACAGAGCAATGTTTTCTTGTAAAGCAATTCTTTTCTGCTTCCAGACACTTAGTGAAATATGCTGCTTCAGGAGCATGTATAATTGCCACGCAACAAATTAGCCACAAACCAAAATTTAGGATTGCTCCTAAATTATTCAAGATGTTGGAAAAATACATACACAAAACAGATCAATCAAAGAAATCAAATACATACCCCGCAGTTTTGAGACAATTAGGTGAGAAACATTCTGCAATCGAACACCAACAATTATTTCTCCCACTGAGTGGTATCAGAAAGCTTAGAAAAAATTAAATATGGTATCATCACTAACCCACAAGTAGAAAATGTCATCCTGAGCACTGATATCAGTAAACAGAATTGCAAAGCCTAATAGAATCACAGAACAAATGCAAACCTGAGGGAATCACTATCTTTAAAATAAAACGATTATCTCCACGTGTGAGCTTTTCACTGACAGGGGAGCTGCTACCTGATTCAAGGATCTCACTGTGGCAGGACTAGCGCGTGGGCGTGCCAGGGCGGAGGGGTGTCTCTGCATCCCGCCAGCACCTTAGTCGCCCACCAGTAGGACAGTTTAATCCGACAGAACAAAGCAGATGGCAGGTGTTGGGATGAAATCTCAGCATGCTCAGGACGCATTCTCTCTGTGCTCATTAAAAAGATATAATAATCGGGGCAACTGAGCTGCTATCACAAATAAATCCCAACTTTCCAGGGCCTTAATAAAATAAAGGTTTCTCACTTAAGTAATTTTCCAATGTGAGTGCTCCTGGTCTATGGGCAGCGTTCTTCCCCATGATGCTTTCCATGTCACGGCTACAACCCTCCTCTACAGCAACAGTCCTCCTACTTAGCTGTCTCCTAGAATCACCTAGGGAGCTTTTCCTGCTGCTGGGACTACAGCCCAGCCCAATTAATTAGCATCCCTAGGGGTGGACTCTGAGCACTAGGACTTTAAGGATCCCCAGGTGATTCCAATGACTGCCAAGGTTGCAACCACCATGCCAAAGCCCCAGAGTCCTTCACACTGGGCTGGTGGAAGAGGAGAGAGGCAGCAGAGAAGGCACCCCACTCTCTAAACCCCTGACCCAGAGATGAGATGTTACTCTGCTCACATTCCATCACGGCAAATGTGTATGCAAGCAGGGACAGAAAAGGTAGTCTCTGCTTGGACTGCCCTCTCCTGGTAACCTTCCCACAACACAGAAGGGAGAGTACACACTTTTGGTGGACACCTGAATATCTTGATAAAGCAGTGAGCATATGAGAGGGGCTAAACAGAAGCAGAAATCAGAAAGGAGAAAGGAGGTAAGGGTTAGGAGTAGAGAGACAGAAGAGGAGAGAACCACAGCAATTGGAAAGTCAATGTCACTTGGCCCCTCACTCCATCTGGTGCCATTGCTCACCTGGGAATACAAGTGCCACCCTCTGCCCCATCTTCCACCCTGGACACACCACTTCACCAGTGTTTTGGTTTGGGTTTGTGGTTTTTTAAAAGCACAATGTCAGTGACTGCCAAATCACTTTTTCTGAAATTGGGATCAAATCAAAAGCAAAACACTGGGAGGTATTCTCATCTCCCCAACTCAGTTGAGGGACCCTGATGAATCAAGATCAAATTATATGACCGTATAGGATCAATTTCTCTCCTTACCAAATAAGGAGCATTGCTTTGCGGGTAGCTGGTACTTCGATACACCTGCATACTCCATGCTGAGAGGAAAGACATGGAATGATAAGCAGTCACATCAAGATTTTTAGCAGCCAGGGGGAGTGCTTGGTAGAGCTCCATTGGCTGGGACATACAATGGCCTGTGTTTTAAGCCAAAACAGAGCCCACCTTCTGCTTGGCTCCAATACAGAAGTCACTCTTTTTACCAAATTAAGCCAAAGCAGAAATCCCTTCCCAATGCCACGGTGTAGTAGAAAACATGGAGGCAGAACCCAGGGGTAGTGGCACACAGAGCAACTGCTCAGAACAGAGATGAGCAAGCCCTGCAGCCTTGGGAAAAGGCCACTGACAACTATGCAGATGTTTTTGCAGAGCATGTTGAGAAAATCAGTCTCCTTTAAATACTATTCACATAGACTCATGCTGCAGATGAACTTGGACCAGTGGCAGAGGGGGACTTAGAATTCTCTACAAATGCTAATAAGGGCCAGATACAACCAATCAATGGCTCCTCCGAGTGGTTGGGGACAAAAACAGCGCTGGTCACATGGAAATGGACAGCAGGATGAGGATGGCGTAAGAAAAGATGCCTGGATCAGACCAGGACTGAGATGATTTCTTGGCTACAGTTTGCTGAGGGTTTCCCCAGGAGGTTAGGAAGTGGAAATGAATCTCACAACACCACTGGATAGTATTCATGATTGTTGTAAATAATCAAGCTTGGGCAATCCCTAGAGTAATCTACATAATGTTCTAATCCCGTGGTGGGAGTTACATCATACCCAGCAGGTCCTGTTTGTTACCTTTACACGGCATGGCATGGCATGGTGTGGCATGGAATAGTAATACCCTTCCAGGTATTAATATAAATATAGACCTAATCTGGATATGCCCCACTAGACTGACATAGTCATCATCCCAGAGTCCAGAGTGGGGCGTCCAGGCAAGCAATTTGCTCCACAAAGAATACAGCTCTCAGCAGCATTGGAAAGAAGAAAGAAGGAAGAAGAAAGAAGAAGAAGGAGAAGGAAGAGGAGGAGGAGGAAGGGATAGAGGGAATGAGGAAGAGAAGGAAGAAAACAGGACTCACTTCTGGGAGGAAATACAGCATACTGAAAATAATAGATTCAAGCATGATGAAAGCAGAATTCAGTGAAGACTCTGGCAAAAACTAATGTTTATGACCTTGGACAAGTCTCATATCATCTCTGGGCTTCAGTGGCCTCCTGTAAAATGGCAGTATTGGACTAGAAAATCAAAAGGCCCCTCCCAGTTCTGCAATCCTTCCTTCTAGTCAATGATGAAGATAATTATGGGAAAATGACTACCTAAAATCAATTTGGTTTCTTGTAAGAAATGACTTTATATAAGTCTCTGGTCATTTCTAAATTATTGATGCAAAAGAACTCAGATTAGAAATTATGCAGACCTCTGTTTTCTCCTTTTCTGATTCTTCTACTCGTAGCCGTCATCGTATTCAGTGAAGTTACTATAAGATGAACAGCAGAAGATAAAAAAGAGAGAGAGAGAGAGAGAAGGAACTAAAATGCAATCATTTCATTTACTTGGTAAATAGCAAATATTGAGCAACAACATGTCAGTAGGTACCAGTGGGGACTTAATACATCAAAGAGGAAAAGGAAGGCCGGGTGCAGTGGCTCACCCTGTAATCCCAGCACTTTGGGAGGCCAAGGCAGGTGGATGACTTGAGGTCAGGAGTTAAAGACCAGCCTGGACAACATGGTGAAATCTTGTCTCTACTGAAAATACAAAATTAGCTGGGTGTGGTGGTGCACTCCTGTAATCCCAGCTAATAGGGAGGCTAAGGCAGGAGAAATTGCTTCAAATCCGGAGACGGAGGCTGCAGTGAACCAAGATCGCACCACTGCACTCCAGCCTGGGCCAACAGAGTGAGACTCCATCTCAAAATAAATAAATACATTTAAAAAATAAAAGGAAAAGGAGAAGAAGGAAATGTAAGCCTTGTTTGACATGCCCATGATTTGCTGTCCTGTCCTTGGCATGTGAGGAGAGCTGGCACATAATGACCAGCCTTCCATGCTGTCTGCTGGGGAGGCCTCTGAATGTATGTGAACCTTAGATTGGATTTCTCACAGTAACTTAGATCTGATGTATCTTTTCTCATTAAAGCTCTGGTCTTCTCGTTCTTACAGATTTGTACTTTCATTCTCCATGTGCTGTCTCACATCACACATAAAAAGGCAGTAGTAATTGTGTGAATCTGGCCATCTTACAAGTACCAAAAGTTGTTCAACAGAGACTTGGTGATGAGGTCTTTCAGGACTTTCGTGTTCATAAGGTGTTGGGGTAAGCTTCTGTCTTCTTAGACGTATTTACACCAGCACTGTATACTAAATGTGGCCCACAGCTACAAAGGACAGTGTTAAGCAGAGATCTGTTGCCTCTCTAGGCTAGGGGAGGGATAGCATTAGGAGAAACACCTAATGTAGATGAGGGGTTGATGGGCGCAGCAAACCACCATGGCACGTGTATACCTATGGAACAAACCTGGACGTTCTGCACATGTATCCCAGAACTTAAAGTATTAAAAAAAAGTCAAACCTCTACTTGGTCATTGAATAAGTGAAGCTAAGTTGTCCTTACAGATTGCCACAAAGATTCAGGTGTCTAAAGAACAAGGAGTTTATCCTTTTTCCTGTAACAGTCCAGGTACCCAGGCTGACAATGGTGCTGCCATCTTCAGAAAGCAGCTGCCAAGGCCTCTCTAGGAATTGCCATCCAGTTAGCCATGAGAGGAAAGGAGCATAAAGGAACTCACCGAGGAGGTTTTTACGGGCCAGGCCTGACAGCTGTACATATTAGTTCCACTCACATTCTTCTAGACAGCACTTAGGCACCTGGTTAAATCTAAATGTATAGAAGGCTAGGAAATGTAATTTCACTGTGACCAGAGAAAGGGCAAATGAATTTTGATGAACGAATGCCTAGTGGTATTCACCACAGCATTTTTCAATTACAGGTCACAACTCAGTGCATCATAAAATCAATCCAGGAAGTAGAATTAGCACTTTTAAGATGGAGTGGAAAAGAGCAGAGAAGGGAAGAGAACAGAACTGAATGGAATGGGGAGGATGGAAGGGGAGGAACAGAAGGATAAGAGAGCGAGGGCCTGAGCGGGGAGGGATCAGAGAGTATCGCATGTGTAAGGGTAAGTACTATTTAATGAAATGTGTGTATCAGTTTTGTGTGTGTTAATAAGTTATAAGGCAAAATGAATTTCCTCCTGTGGGTCACAGTCAGAAATGTTTGAATGCCACTTGCTTAATGTAATGTATTAATTCATTTTCACACTGCCAATAAAGACATACCTGAGACTGGGCAATTTACAAAAGAAAAAAAAAAGAGGTTTATTGGACTTACAGTTCCACGTGGCTGGGGAGGTCTCACAATCATGGTGGAAGGTGAAAGGCACATCACACACGGCAGCAGACAAGAGAAGAGAGCTTGTGAAGGGAAACTCTCCTGTTTAAAACCATCAGATCTTGTGAGACTCATTCACTATCATGAGAACAGCACAGGAACGACCCACCCCCATCAATCAATCACCTCTCACTGGGTTCCTCCCACAACACGTGGGGATTGTGGAAGGTGCAATTCAAGATGAGATTTGGGTGGGGACATATCACTTAGTCTCCATCTCTTCTTAAGTTTATTATTTAAAAATCTAGGAAAAATAAAAATTAAAAAATCCCAGAAAAATGTGGGGGTTTTTTCTTCCCTCAGCCTACTATTACAATATGTCTCACTGAACAACAAACTAACACTATGCATTATTCACTAGAGGGTGAGATTCTGTCTTGGACAGCACTGAGTGGGGGAAATATGTTCCTTTATTCATCTATTGAGTCATAACAAAACAGAACTAGATATGAGTTGGAAAACCTGGACTCAGAACCCTGCTGTTAGGCTACTTCATGTAGTCATCCCCTTCACAAATACGTATTGAGTACCCACCATGTGTTAGTCACCATGCTGGATGCTGGAGATATAGCATTCAGCAAATAGTCAAGGTCCCTGACCTCACTTTTCTTTGGAGAGACAAACAATAAACAAGGAAACAAACCAGATAACTACAGATTATGAGGGGCATATTCTGTTTACCTCGTAGGGCCTCTGTATTAGTCAGGGTTCTCTGGAAGGACAGAACTAATGGAATAGATATAGAGATGATATAGAGATAGAGATAGATAGAGATAGAGATACAGACACAGACACAGACACAGATACAGGTACAGATACAGATACAGATACAGATACAGATACAGATGCAGATACAGATACGGATACAAAGGGGAGTTTACTAAGTACTAACTCACATGATCACAAGGTCCCACAATAGGCCGTCTGTAGGCTGAGGAGCAAAGAGAGCCAGTTCGAGTCCCAAAACTGAAGAACTTGAGGTCTGATGTTCAAGGGCAAGAAGCATCCAGCACAGGAGAAAGGTGTAGATTGGGAGGCTAGGCTAGTATCTCTTTTCACATTTTTCTGCCTGCTTATATTCTAGTTGGGCTGGCAGTTGATCACATGGTGCCCACTCAGATTAAGTGTGGGTCTGCCTTTCCCACCCTTAACCCTTAAGCATATTTCCCCTACTCAGTGGAGTCCAAGACAGAATTCCACCCTATAGCCCACTGACTCAAATGGTAATCTCCTTTGGTAACACCCTCACAGACACACCCAGGATCAATATTTTGTATCCTTCAATCCAGTCAAGTTGACACTCAGTATTAACTATCATAGCCTCCATTTTCTCACTTATAAAACTATTATGGTATAATCTATACCTCAAAGGCATGTGAGGGTGCTTTTAAGTGTCTATACCTAGGTAAGGAATTACTTCTTCAGCTATGATTTGCTAAATTCTGACCCCATGCCCAGGAGTGTTCCAGGACCATGGAGTTTAGTTATTAACAAATTAAACAGCCTTGTCATGAAGCAGCCTCCCCTGGTGTTAGGGATTGAATTGTATCTCCCAGAAAAGATCTGTTGAAGCCCCAATCCCAGGCACCTCAGAATAGGATCGTACTTAGAAATAGGGCCTTTGCAGATGTAGTCAAGTTAAGATAAGGTCATTAGGGCAGACCGTAGTCCAATATAGCAGGTGTCCTTATGATCAGAGGAAACTTTTGGGCTAAGGACATGCATAGACAATTCTCAAAAGAAGATATACAAATGGCCAACAAACATATAAAAAAACCCCTCAACATTACTAATTATCAGGGAAATGCAAATCAAACCCACAATGTGATACCATCTTACTCCTGCAAGAATGGACATAATTTAAAAATCACAAAAGAATAGATGTTGGTATGGATGTGGTGAAAAGGGAACACTTTTACACTGCTGGTGGGAATGTAAACTAGTACAACCACTATGGAAAACAGTATGAAGATTTCTTAAAGGACTAAAGTGGAATGACCATTGGATTCAGTGATCCCACTACTGGGTATCTACCCAGAGGAAAAGAAGTCATTATATGAAAAAGATACTTGCACATCCATGTTTATAGCAGCACAATTTGCAATTGCAAAAATATGGAACCAGCCTAAATGCCCATCAATCAATGAGTGGATAAAGAAAATGCTATATATATATACACACACACACACACACACACACACACACACACACATATCATGGAACACTACCCAACCATAAAAAGAAATGAAATAATGGCATTTGCAGCAACCTGGATGGAGTTGGAGACCATTATTCTAAGTGAAATAACTCAGGAATGAAAAATCAAACATCATATGTTCTCACTTGTATGTGGGAGCTAAGCTAGGAGGACGCAAAGGCACAAGAATGATATAATGGACTCTGGGGATTCAGGGGGAAGGGTGGGAGGGGATAAGGGATAAAAGAATATACATTGGGTACAATGTACACTGCTCAGGTGATGGATGCACCAAAATCTCAGAAATCAGTATTAAAGAACTTCTACATGTAACCGAACACCACCTGCTCCCCAAAAACTATTGAAATAAAAAATAAAACGCAAACTGGAAAAAAGCAAAGGGGAAACTTTGACACTAGCATGCACACAGGAAGAATGTCATTTGAAGATGAAGGCAGAGATCAGGATGATACATTTACAAGCCAAAGAACACAAACCCACCAGAAGCTACGAGAGAGGTACAACACAGATTCTCTCTCACAGCCCTTGGGAGGAACCAGTGCTGCTGACACCTTGATCTTGAACTTCCAGCCTCCAGAAACTGTGAGTGAATAACCTTCTACTCTTTAAAAAGTCACCCAGTTTGTGGTGCTCTGTTAAAACAGCCCTGGCAAACTAATACATCTGGATAGCAAGAGCCAGGACAGCAACACAAAGAGTCTAGACAGCTCTGCAGCAGGACTTCAGGTCTTTTCTTGATGGATGGATTCTAGGGCTCGAGGCCATCTGCTGAATGCAGAAACTTTGAAAATGAGGGCTATTTTCATTCAAATGCTCCTCATTTTCTTTTTTCCCTTTAGCATTAGGCTGGAATAGAGAAGTGAGAAAGTGAATACAATGCCATTATTAACATCATTATTAACAACTCACTTACACAAATCTCAGAGAGAATTAGATTTTAATGTTTCCTTACACTTGAGTGCCGGTGCTGGCTACACCCAGCTAATTCAAGGTGACAAAACTGGTTAAGCCCACGCGTGATTTATTTTCACTCCTATAGAAAGTTGACACTTTATTCATTAAACTACTCCCTTTAACACATTTCTAAATCATTGCTTTCCACTCTGATCCGGTCTAGTTTTCATTTCTGAGTTTCAGCTGGAATGGCTTTCATAATGATTTCTTTTTTTACCTGACAAGGGAAGTTAAAACGTCCCCCTACCGAACATTTAAAAGGGAAATTTGGGGTTTTTGTCAGGCTGTTTATCATCTCTTACAAATACTCAAATCTATTTCCTTTGGAAAAGGTTTGTCTTTCTATGACAGGCATATAAAAAGGTTTTATTACGGTGCTCTATTCATTGGAGCTGCTCTGCCCAAAGATAAAAAGGAATTCATTTTCTGGATTTTCCTTGAATGTCAGCTCTATAGATTCTTTCTATTATCAGAGTTCTTAACTCAAGAAGAATGAAGGGGAAAGAAAATTCAAGCTAATATACAATATCAAGATCCATTATAGACTAACATGAAAATCAAAAATCCCAAAATAAAATCCAAATCTAAATGAAAGTGATAAGTAAAACCAGGAAAAAAAAAAAATCTCTGTAGGTTTAATAGCAAGCCGTCATTGGATTTACTTCAAACATGCTCTGCTGCATGGCTCCCCAGATCTGAAAAACCTCCCCAGCATCATTTCCTGAGTACACTCTGATCTGTCAGCTACGGTATGAAGCAGCGCTTCTCAGGCTCTGCTGTGCATGGAAATCACCTGGCGATCCGGATAAAGTGCAGATCTGCATTCAGTAAGTGGGGTGGTGGGAGCCTGAGCCTCTGCATTGCCAACAAACCCCTTGGCAACACTGCTGCTGTCAGGCACAACACCCTGAGTAGCCAGGGGATAGAGCTTAAAAGACCAAAGCAGCATGTTCCAGGCCTGGCTGGAAACATGAGCTTCACTCCAATCCTTGAGCTGGCTTTGTCGGAATAACAATCTGGATATTACACAAGAGTCTTGGATCCCACTAATTTGTACCCCTCCTGGAATTCACCATTGTCTGGGCATGACGGAGGGTTGATTGAGAGTCCACATCTGATTCTGACCCCAGCCAGCCCCAGGGACTCATGTCTGAGGCCTCCGGAGAAGGAAGAGTACAGACAAGCTGGAAGAGCTGTGCGCAGTCGGAACTCTGGGAGACTCAGAGACCCATGCAGAGGAGAGCCATTGAGCATAGCTGGCTTAGGAACTGGAAAAAAATGCAGAGGGGCCAAGACCAATGCCACCGTTAGGGTTTGCAATGTGGGAAGCATCAGGAGACTATACAGTGGCAGCAACGAGGTGCTGCTCTCAAACCACAGACATTGACAAGAATCCAAAACAGAAACAGAGGCAGTCCCAGAGACTCCCAGCAATAACTTGGAGATCTGAATGGAGCAGGAGGTCATTCGTTACACAGCTGCAGGAGTGAGCAGAGAAACTTGTCTTCCCCATGCATATAAACACAGGAGGCTTAAGGAAATTTGGATTACACTTCCCTCTAGTCAATGGGGGCTTAGGGCAATGAAACAAGGATGAGTTTTGCAAGTCTATCTCTATGACCAGGAAAGTAACTCCAACATAGATAGTAAATCTTCGGGTAGTAAGGTCACAGACCTCTCTCATTTCATAAGTCAGTGAGGTGGCCAATCCCAAAGCACAATAGCTAAGTATTATATAGGAATTTTTAAATACGGGGAAGTAGGGAACCATCCCCTCAATATCTGTAGCATCAAACTTGGGGAGCAATGTAAGTTCAAGAGAAGTCCAATAAGGGATAAATCAAAATCTACCCTCATTCTTCCTTGCTAAGCCAAAGACATGTTCCATAAACTTCTCAGCCTGAACCTGGCCACATGTATGAGTCCAGGCCTGAGTCCAAGATATGAGCATCTTTGTAGCCTTGAAACTTTACTTTTAGCAACTTCTATATTCTATTGGTTGTTGCTCCTCTTTTCTTACCTGAAAAAGATGAAGAATTATATTGGCAGCAGAAACTGAGTGACACAGAAAAACCTGAAATTGCCTTCCTCTATGTCTTTATTGCAACAAACCAACCAACCAATGACACTGTCTGTCCATCCACCTTTACCCACACCAACAACCAAAAGACTTTCCGCTCCATAGCCCTGGAGGGCTGGGCTCTGGGCAGTGAGGTGCTCAGAGCAGCAACAGGCAGGACCTTGCCAAAGGTAACATGGGCACCAGTTGCTGTGGAAGGCAAGTCCCAACCTCAGTGTTATCCCTGGGTGGCACTATGGCTAAGAGAAATCACATGTTTTTGCACGGTCTGGACATGCTCGTAACCAGTTATGTGAGACCCCAGCGTTGGCCTGTATGAAAACTTGCATGTGTCCCCTGCTAGTGTTTTTACTCACTCTGGTAGTCAGTTATAGCAGCTCAGGGCAAGCTGATGCTTCAGCACCACCCCCAGATCTATTCCACTGATTATGTGACATATGCCTCAATTGCTTCTGCTGTCAAAAGGGAATACAACGGTACCAAACTCATTGTGTGGTTAAGAAAATAAGTGAATAATGCATTTAAGAAACACAGCACAGTGCATAGCATATAATAGATGCTCAGTAAATGTTTGCTGGTGTTGCTGCTGCAGTTTTTGTCCTATCTTCTACTGTTAAGAGGCAGGGCAGCATAATGGTTAGAAGCATGAGCTAAGGCTTCAGACTGCCTCCGTTTGTAACCCTATCTCCACTGCTACTCACTGGCAAGCTATTCAACTTCTCTGTGCCTCAGTTTTCTTGCCTGTAAAATAGGGGTGATTATAAGAGTAACTACCCACAAGGTACGAAAAGATGAAACAGGACAATCCATGGAAAGTGCTTAGCATAGAGCACCTAACATACAGTAAATGCTAGATAAGTTTGCATGCAGCATTATTATTACTATTATTACTTCTGACTGACACCTTTAAAGAGGAAGTCGCTTCCGTTTGAGCTTCATACAATATGTTACAAACCAACACACTGACACAAGCTCCTCTGTGCAACTCACTCGCACCTTGGCACCATCTTCCTATTCAAACGATTTCTAAAAATGCTGCTTGCATTTTTAGAATGCAATTCCAGTGGCGAAAAACGTAAAGTCACCTTCTCAAACTGTACTTTAGCTCATGCTCTTCCCCAGACAGAAAACTGTAGTCAAGAGAAGAGATGCAATTTCCCGAAGCCTTGATAACATCCTCATTTAAACCTTATGGACACTGTAAACTATTTTTGAGGATTTGGCTTTTTCCTACCTGCCAGCTCCTCACAGCTTGTCTTAGAAATAAAGACACACAGTTAGGTAAATGAAAGAATTTTAATACAATGATTCTGTCTCTTTTGTTTTTTGACATAAACAAAAATTCTTTTCCAGAACCCTCTAACAGGCTGTAAAGAAGCCTTCTTTGGGATTCCCTTTCAGTTGGAGATGGCTTCTCCATGAAGGCTTGGAGATCAGGGCAGGGGCTAGATAAGCCTCCAAAAAAGTGAATCTGATGAACCTAGCCATCAGTACAGAACCTCAAGTCTGGTCTGAGCAGCTTATCTTGTTACAAGTTTGCAGCAATGACAAAAAGTAGGAGTGTTTCAAAAGATCAAACTCATAACACAGCCAGCTTGAGGCCACATTTGTCTCTGATTCTCTCTGCTCTTCTGTCACTCTCCCCCAGTGCCTTTCGGAGACCTCACCTCCCACCACACCCCAGCCCTCAGCCTCCAACCCCCAGCACATACCCACACCCCATATCCCTAATACCCTCCAAATGTCCAGGACCTACGGTGTGAACATCTGCCCTATCCTAGGCCTGATTCTCTTCCCTTCCTTCATCAAATTTCCCCACGCCAAATCCTAAGTCAGCAGGTCCCTGCTCTCTTCTACTGAAAATGAGTTTAACTTACCTTACATGAAGGCAGGAGAGGCAATTGCTTATATGACATGATTTAAAGCACACCACCTAGAATGTTCTCTGCTCCCATACTAAAATTTTCCCCATCCCTCTCCCACAGTGCCTTGGATACCATCCTTAGGAGTGTTTCTGCTTTGGGTTCAATCTTTACTGTTCCCACAAGTCCTCTGTTGAATTACAATAGCACATGGGTTAGAACAACACATGAAGTCATAACCAGGAATAGAGAGTTCATGGAGGAGGAAACAAAAGACAAGGCAGTTGTGATAGAAAAGTAGGGAGGGAAAAGTCAGTCTAGAACATAGGGATTATTTTCTTTAGAAAGAATAGATAAGATCAGCTGGGTGTGGTAGCTCACACCTGTAATCCCAGCACTCTAGGGGGCTGAGGTGGGCAGATCATGAGGTCAGGAGATCGAGACTATCCTGGCCACATGGTGAAACTCTGTCTCTATTACAAGTACAAAAATTAGCTAGGCTTGGTGGCGCGCACCTGTAGTCCCAGCTACTTGGGAGGCTGAGGCAGAAGACTCACTTGAACCTGGGACGCAGAGGTTGCAGTGAACTGAGATTGTGCCACCGCACTCCAGCCTGGGTGACAGAGCAAGACTCCATCTCAAAAATAAAAAAGAATAGGTAAGGTCGTTGGGTAAACAAGGCATGGCATAAAGGCCCTGGGTTACAGAGAAGGGGCTAAAAAAAAAAAAAAGGAAGGTTAAAAAGAATTGGGAATAAATCTCACCTACTTCTGGTTCTGCTCGGCTCCAGCAGTGGTGGATCTGAAGCGGAATAATAATTGGAAAAACTAACCCTCCTTTCACTGTGTCATCTGCTAATGTGTTACCTCCCACTGTCTTGCTTCTCTCATCAGCTTCTCCTTCTGCTCTACCCAGAAAACTTCTGCCTGGAACCAATCAGAATGTGCACTTTACTTTAAAAATGACATCAATACGGGAATAAGGTACTGGGACAAAACAGCAAGGGGCACAATTTGGTGGGAGGTAAGGACTTTTCAACAGGCCTCTCAAATCACTACATTTTTGTGACAGTTTGTTTCATTATACATAAAACAGGGTTGGATGGTTTTATTCCATTTGTATCCTATAGAGCCTAGTTACAGTCTCTTCATTCATTCATTCATCAAATATGTACTGAGTACCCACCATATGCCAGGCACTGTTAGGCTCCAGAAATCCAAAATGAAAGCCCTATTCCTAACTTCAGGAAACTCATGTGCTGGTCAACCAGTTCCCCCCACCCAAAAAAAGCTCAACATCACTGATCATTAGAGAAACACAAGTCAAAAAGCCACAATGACATACCATCTTGAGCCAGTCAGAATGGTTTATTACTAAAAAGTCAAAAAATAAAGAGGTTGCAGAGGAAAAGGAATGCTTATACACTGCTCGTGGGAGTGTAAATTAGTTCAACCATTGTGGAAAGCAGTGTGGCGATTCCTCAAAGAACTAAAAACAGAACTACCATTTGACCCAGGAATCCCACTACTGGGTATACACCAAAGGAAAATAAATTGTTCTACCATAAAGACATTTGCACACATATGTTCACTGCAGCACTATTCAAAATAACAAAGCCATAGAATCAACCTAAATGTCCATCAACAGTAGACTGGACAAAGAAAATGTGGTACATATACAACATGGAAAACTATGCAGCCATAAAAAAGAATGAAATCATGTCCTTTGCAGGAACATGGATGGAGCTGGAGGCCATTGTCCTTAGCAAGCTAACACAGGAACAAAAAAGCAAATACTGCATATTCTCACTTAGAAGTGGGAGCTAAGTGATGAGAACACATGGACACACAGAGGCAAACAAAAGACACTGGGGCCTACCTCAGGGTGGAGGGTCACAGGAAGGAGAGGATCAGGAAAAATAACTGATGAGGTCTAGGCTTAACACCTGGGTGACGAAATAATCTGTACAACAAACTCCATGACATTAATTTATATAGCAAATTTGCAAATGTACCCCTGAACCTAAAATAAAAAATTTAAATTAAAAATTGAAAAACAAGTCTTAATAATTTTTTTAAAACTGCAGGTTTGGAGCATTTGCCAGATGCCATGGTGTAAATATCCTCACTATGGCCCATCTCAAGTTACCCACAGTTTAGCAACTGGCTCACATCACTCCAGAATGTGTAACAATCAACTCTCCCCCGCTGAGAGCAGCAGGCTCCAGTACAAACACAGTCAAGCAAGGAAGAGGGGGTAGCCATCAGAATACAGAGGCAGGCAAGAGCTATGGAACCGCGAAAGTAAGAGACAAAGTCTACCTACAGAGAGTCAAGGGAAACAGAAGAGAGAGAGATCATGAACTCCAACCATTGAAGGAGAGAAATGCATTTTTACAGTGCCCCACAAGACTGTGAGCTGAGGGAGGACAGAGACTGAGGTTTCTTTCTTACTATATCTTTCTGGTAATGTCTTTCAGTGGATTTTTCAGTGTATGACACAGATACACAGTATAGCCATTAAACTGAGATTCTGAAGGACACAGAATTAACGTAAGTAGCTTGTCCCTTTTTCCTGGTGGCTGTACAGTGGTTTTCAGATTTTATAAAAGGAAATCTTGCCATTGCTAAGTGCACCCTGAAAACTCATTTTATTATTTTGACTTCAGTTTTAATTAACTGTACATATGGCTGCTCACTCATTAGGGTCAGATGGCCCAGCTGGGGACAGAGCTTCCTGGCATCTGGGCTGAGCTAGCATGTGCCTTTGGGATTTGGGTCTGTGGCGAGAGGTTGTGAAGGAGAAACTCGGAAAAGGTTACAAACTCAGGTGCCAAAAGCAACTGCACAGCTCTTCCAGAGTGAGAGCAAAGAAAAAACGTCTGTAGGAAAACGTTCCAAGGTAACAAACCAAATTCACTCTACAGCAGAGGTTGGTCGGGCGCGGTGGCTCACGCCTGTAATGCCAGCACTTTGGGAGGCCGAGGCAGGCAGATCACCTGAGGTCAGGAGTTCGAGACCGGCCTGGCCAACTTGGTGAAACCTCGTCCCTACTAAAAATACAAAAATTAGCCGGGTGTGGTAGCACGCCTGTAATCCCAGTTACTCCAGAGGCTGACATGAGAGAATCACTTGAAACCAGAAGGTGGAGCTTGCAGTGAGCCGAGACCATGCCATTGCACTCCAGCCTCAAGGAAAAAAAGAAAAAAAAAATTCGCTCTACAGCAGAGGTTGACCAAGGACTAGTCAAGCCCACTGGAGGTCTGGAGAGGGGCTAAAATGTCTGCAGATTTTTTAAGTTGGCAATTTTCAAAATAAAAATTCAATGACATACTACTAAATCCAATAGCAGAAAATGCCATGACCCAGAAAATATCACTCCACAAAAATGCAAGTCAATCTAACAACCACTTTCATTTGTGCTACAGCTAAACCTCAATTTTTTAATGCAAACCTCAAAAGACACTTAGTAGAAAACAGGTTTGTAACCCTGGTAGACAACATGGCTTGCCGACTTCCAGAAAAGAGACTTCCTTTCTGGAAGCTAATATTTCCATACGATTATTTAAAATTGACTGCTGAAGCCATGTCAAACAATGCCAAAGAAACCACCAGCCTGTGTGATTATTTTAGATAGAAAAAACAACCTGTCAACCCATTATTAATAATGTGTAGAAAAACAGTTGATTCACTAAAGGTTTAACTGGCTGCCTAAAGCACCTAGAATGAAGACACCACTTCAAAAGAAAGCGAGAAAGAAAGAGAAAGGAAACGGTAACTGTGTGAGGTCATGAATATTAATTAGCTTGATGCGGCGATTATTTCACAATGTATACATATGTCAAAACATTGTTGTACACCTTAAATATATACCATTTTATTTGTCAATGAAACCTCAATAAAGATGAAAAAGAGATAAAAAAAGACCCACTGCAGAACAAACACAAGAATTACAAAACAAGAAAAATACTTTAAAGTAACTAGCAAAAGCCTCTAGCATCCTAAAACATCAATTATAAAAAGCCAATTACTATCAAGTTTTCTTTGATTTCTTTATCAAAATGAATAATTCTTCACTAGTGGCTACCAACCTCAGCCCTTCCCCTTTCAACAAAAATCTCTGTGCAAACTCTATTGAATTCAAATTTTCTACAACATAAGTACATCAACAGATTGCTCCAGGGGCCCTTGCAGACATTTTCTCAGTAGCACAAGCACAGTGGTAACTAATAAATCTCACTTACTAGAGTATAAAAAGTCACTGGCCTGGAGGCCCCCTAAAACACCAAATATTTTTCTAAAATCATTAGCATTTTCCCTATGAAATGACAATATTATATATTGAACCATATTTGTGATTTGTATTCTAGATACTCCAAAAAAGTACCTGAGGTGGTTCAGACAATAAACATATATACTTCTCCATCATTAAAATAAGGATAAAATATCAGCCAGGCTTGGTGGCTCATGCCTGTAATCCCAACACTTTGGAAGGCAGAGGAGGGAGGATCACTAGAGCCCAGGAGTTCACGATCAGCCTGGGCAGCAAAAAATTAAAAATTAGCCAGGCATAGTGGTGCCAGCCTATACTCCCAGCTACTCAGGAGACTGAGGCAGGAAGATTGCTTGAGTCCACGAAGTAGAGGCTGTAGTAAGCCATGTTTGCCCTACTGTACTCCAGCCTGGACAACACAGCAAGATCCTGTCTCACAAATAAATAAATAAAATAAGAATAAAATATCATAAGTATGTACTTGAGAGGAGGAAGATTATTATACTAGAAACCCAGGCTAAGGGGAGTTATTATAACTAAGTCTTAAATTTTGTTTTATATTTTTCAGTGGCAAACAGGAAACTCTCACTGATTAAAACAGAAACAAACCTTTTTCCTTTGTACTAAATTCTAAGAGAAAATTATTGTATGAATCCTTATATAAAGAACGCTAAACAATAATAGGCAACTTTTAAAGCAATTTTAAAGAAGCAAACATTTTTTTCATATGAACATTTCATATAACCTCAAGGGGATAATATTAAATCATCATTTTATGAAGGTTGTTCTCCAGAGAAATAAACTAATATAGTCCAGGTATGTGATTTTTCTAGAGCTGTAATTTGATGAGGAGATACAGCCTGGAAAATCTAAAAGATTAGGTTATTAGAAGTTCTGTTAGATAACCTTAGTCAAGTATGAAACACTGTGGCTGTGTCTTTAACAGACAATTAAAGACTGAGCTCCCTTGAGTGTGTCTATTATGTCTGGTCGATGCCTAAAATCAGATCTGCATGCTTTTGATAACAGAAGTGCAAAGAGGAAGATGCCACTTGGTTAAGATAATCAAAAAGCAGCACAGTAGATATCAGTCATGATACCTGCCCTGCCCAAAGCCCTTGCAGACATCTTTGCTGAAAGGGTTGTACCACACGTACCTGGCCAAAGAAAACTGGACAGGGGCAGTCACCTAACTTAAAGACCAATAAGCCATAGGCCAATTAGGCCCATGATATGTGTAGGGGAGAAAAAGTAGCATCTTTTACTCATCCATCACAAGGTTCATGGCTGAGGCTCCTATCATAAAAGACAGATTAACAAGAGAAAAGCACACACATTTATCTAATATATGTTTTATGTTACTCCAGCACCTTCAGAAACAAAGACCCAAAGAAATATGGAAATGTGTATTTGTATGCTTACATTTGATGAAGAGTAGATGGTTGTGGAGAAGTAAGATCAAAGGATAATAGGATATGA
The DNA here is from genome assembly GCF_047675955.1 of Chlorocebus sabaeus. NCBI lineage: Eukaryota > Metazoa > Chordata > Mammalia > Primates > Cercopithecidae > Chlorocebus > Chlorocebus sabaeus. The sequence goes on from NC_132911.1 coordinate 101,246,492, forward strand.
TCTAATAGGAATAAACTGGGGGAAACTTATCAAGGCTGTTGAGATACTTCTCTGTGTCTGTGTCTTCGGAGATAAGGATGTTGCTTTCTTCTAGGTATAGGACAGGCAACTCTGGAGTGATAGTTTTATGACCTCTTTCAGGGAAAGGTTAACTGGGTTTTAAGGCCTGATTCAGGGGAAGAGGAACAAGGAGAAGGTGAGAGTGACCTCCCTGCTTCTTTTGTTCCTCAAATGACAAGCTGCCATATTTTGGGGTAACTTGTCTTGAGTCCCATCACATGGCTTGACTTGAAAACATAAACTTGTCCATTCTGATTGGTTCTCTTCATCATTTAAACAAACAAACAAAAAACACTGAGATTGGGACAGTTAACTGTGGGAACAGCGGCTGAAACATTGTGAGATAGATGAAAGTCAGGATTCGTGTTGCTCCATGTGTAAAACAAAGCTAAAAACAAGAGAAAGCTATGAGAAGCAGAAGATTGGAGGCAGAGGAGTGCATGGAGATAAAGATGAGAAATCTGAGCAGAAAGGATCCAAGGGTGGTTTCCAGAGGAGGCTGAGCCATGTCCATTTCCAAGCTCTAGAATTCAGATCATTCTGCTTCTCTCTACTCTATGGGTCCTGCCCTTTCCTGTCTGGTTCTTCAGTGTTTCCTGGCTTCCTGTGTGTATGTACCCTTCCTGTGTGTATCTAAATGGTGGATTACCTAAAGTAATTTGCCTAAGTCACTTTTTTTTGCACCCAAAGCAGATAAATTAAAATATATTATTTTATCTATGGAAAGAGTCTTTCGCCTTTACCAGAGATTAGCTAAACCAATCTTTTGGGGCCCTGTTTAGCCAGAGGCAAAATTGTTCTCCAGCAGCATCCTCTTAGGAGCCTGGAAAAACTGAAATCAGTTGAAGCCCCTGAGTTTTTATCGTGAAGTACAAAACAGCTTTAACCTGAGACAAATATTTAAGGACAAATATTACCAGTTTTCTGTCTTTATGGGGAAAAAGAATGATAGTATATGTCTCTTGAATATCTGATTTTAAGCAGCATTGCTTCCTGGCCAGGACCAGGGTTGGTTAACTGCAGATGGGTTAGTCCTAGATTATCCAACATATTTTGTGTTATAGTCCATCTAAATATTGAAAAATGTCAACCCCAAGGAAAAATGTTGATTTCAAAGTACTAATGAATGAAAAATAAAAGATAATAAAGTTGACTAAAGACATTTTCTGGGAACAGACAGCCTGGATTTAAATCCTGGCTCCTGAATCTGCTAGATGTGAAATCTTGAACAAGTTTCTGCATCTTCACTTCTTCATCTGTAAAATGGGGGTGGTTACAGTACCTTTCTCAGTGAGTGATTATGAGTTTCAAACAAAATGATTTATGGAGATCGGTTAGTACAGTGCCTAGCATATAGCAGACACTCAATAACTGTGAGTTATTACCAGCACTCCTTCTTCGTAATCTTCTTTCAGTTACTCCAGTTACTTTATTCAAAGACACTGTACTCAGGAGTCATCTTTAGAAAAGTTTTAAAGAAGCAAAATCAAAAAGCAAAACATACAGAAGGTAGTTTGCATTAATATGGTAACATGAAGCTATCTGGGAATGAAGTGCATAGATTTGAAGAACTAGAGTTCCAAGGGCTCAGTGGAGGATGAAGAAGCCACTTTATAATAGTGAAGATGTAAACATCCATTCAAAGATCTAGTATCCTGGAGGAAAATACCTATTTTAAAAATACAAATTGGGTGGGCGTGGTGGCTCACACCTGTAATCCCAGCACTTCGGGAGGCCGAGACAGGAGGATCACCTGAGCCCAGGAATTTGAGACCAGCCTGGATAACATGGCAAGACTCCACCTCTCCAAAAATACATAAAAATTAGCTGGGCATGGTGACACACACTTGTAGCCCCAACTACTAGGGAGACTAAGGTGGGAGGATCACTTGAGCCCGGGAGGTTGAGGGTGCAGTGAGCCATGATCATGCCACTGCACTCCAGCCTGGGCAACAGAGTGAGACCCTGTCTTAAAATAAATAAATACAAATACAAATTAACTAAAATAACAATAAAACTATTTTTAAACACCTTCTGTTCTTTTATTATTTTTACACTCACTATTATTGCTGGTAGGTTCTTAAAAGCTTGTGTCAACACAATTTCTTTACCTTCCCAAAATAAAATCCCTAATCTGAGCACCTGTAGTTGACACTATCAATGTCCCACCCTTATTCTTTATCCACGGCCTTCTCACTGCAGGTATCTGCGTCTCTGTTCCTGCAGGTTTTTTATCGAATCAAAGTGCTGCTCCCTGCCAAGTGGCAGAACAAAAGTGCTGGGAAGAAATACCCTTGGGAATAGCCTTCAACCAAAGACTTTTGGGAGTCAGTGTATAAACACCCCAGCTCCCTCACTCTTCATATAGAATTCAAACACAAGTGTTTTACCCGACTTCTCGGAGATTTCCTGCAGAATTAAGCCCTAGTCACCCACAGTAGTTGCTGAGTTAATAATACACCCTTACTGGCTGTCTTCTCTTCTCAATATTACTTTTCCACTCCCACCCCTAATGTTCCCTGTACCTCTTAAATAAACTACTTGCCTTGAATCCTTGTCTCAGGGTCTGTCTGTGAGACAACTCAAATCTCTGCAGACGTCTTTTTCTTATTAAGCAATCTAAAGTGTCCATGAGAGCAGTTAAAACTCCCAAACAGCCTTCTGCATTGATTTTTTTTTTGGTTTTTTGCTTTCTTCCCCATAGATTTGCCAAACTGCAGAGATGTCTGTCAAGGTGCTGAGCCTAAGAACTGGGAAGCCTCTAGTTGGTCTGTGATGAAAAACACCAACGCAGCTCTGCAAAAGGTAGCCTTACTTTTTCATGGGTACTATCCCAAGAGACAGAGACAGAACTCAGTGGCTGCTTTTCATCTCCACTCTCCGGCACAAAGTGGCTGGATAGTCTTTGCCAAGGTATCAGTTTTCCCATGGTGAGGCCTGCCAGGCAATTAGATTCTTGCTCTCTCCAAATTTCAGCAGGAGCATAGAAGTTTTATTTTTAACTGTGCAGGAAGATGTTGCCATGGCAACATAACAAACTACAAGAGCAATTTGATTGATTAATGATGTTGTGGGGAAAGAGGACTGGCATGGAAGACACTGAAAAAAAAATCATATAGCTTTATCACCCTGGACTGAGTTTATAGATCTTGGTTATTAGACACAGTATGTGACACATGTTTATCATTATGCAAAAGGAAACACAGACCTTTTTCTGCCTTGGTTCCCCAAAGCAAGATGACGACAAACTAGTGAATTGACCAACAAGAAAGTGAGCTGGTCTCACGAATTAAAGAGACATGATAAGTGTGGCTGAAAGAACATAGTATTCGCTGGGCAGGCTAGGCATAGTGGAACATTCAGATGCCCCACCCATTAATTAATGGGGAACATTCTGCTATTCCCTGCCCTAAAAACATTTCACTTTCAGCCATCCTCTCCTTTCAATTAATCTTCCTCACCAACTTCCTTCCCTACAGCCCAGGGAAGCAACGCAGCATGCCAGCAGGGAAGAAGGGTGATATGACTAAAGAGCAGTTTTTGTCAGACAGGAAAGGAATATGGAAAACCCTTTTGGTAGGGCAGGGAGAAAGTGTTAGGGAAGCAGCTCTCAAAGTGGTCTGGACTCTCCTGTGGGTTTCAAGATCCTTTCAGGGGCTGCATAAGGCCAAAACTATTTTCATAATTCTCCTAAGACATTGTTTGCTTTTTACACTCTCACTATTTCAGGAAGGTACAGTGGAGTTTTCCAGAGGCTGCATAACATATGATTATCATTAACAGTTTAAATGCTGAAGCATATATCTTCCATTAGATATATGCTGAAATAGACACTGTCTTCTATGAAGCCAAACATAAAAGAGGTTTCCAAAAAATGTAAAATGATGCTACTTTTCCTACTAATTGTTTCATTTCAGAAATACGGTTGTTCATTAAAAGTGCAATTTACGTTAATAAGGAGTGAGATTTTTTATTTTTAAATAAATTAATAACTTTTGTTTTAATTACTAATGTGGTTAATATTAATAGAAATAACCCATTTAAGCAGAAATTCTTTGCAGTTTCAATAATTTTTAAGAGTATAAAGAGACCTTCAAACCAAAAATCTTGAGGACCAGTCACAAGAGATGAGACTAAGATAACTACCTTACTGAAGTCCCTGAGAAAGGAGTCAGAACCTCAGCAGAAGATGGGCTGGAAAGGATTAAAGAATATCCGGTTTGCCGGACGAAGCCTCTGGGAGAAGTTCCACACTCACTCTGGCACCACCATTAACAAGCTCCGGAGCAGTACAGTAGGCGGCGGCAAGGATAGAAGGGCCTGGGTATACAGTTCCACTTAACGGTTACCCATGGCTGCGCTTGGTGTGAAGGGATTCAGAAGCCCAGTGGGGTCCGGCGGAAGTGGTAACTCAAAGAGCTGGAATGGGCGTGGAAGCAAGGCAGGAAGGGTGCGGACTGTGGTGCTGATGCCCCAGAGGCTTGGGCAGGGACCATCTACTTCCACCACCAGGCAGGAGCCACCTTTCAGCAGCATCAGTATTAGATGTCCTATGATCCAACAGGGCCAGGAGGATTCTCGGCACTGGAAGGCCAGGGTCTCAGGAGCCAGGGGGCCCGGTTCTTGCAGCCCATGAGATATCAGCCTCACCATCTTGAGAAGGAAAAAGGGGAAACACCTTGAGAAGCTGAAAGAGGCCCTCTGGGAAGCTTGTGCTTTCAGTTAACTACGTATTTACTCACAAAGGACTATATTATACCGAAAACCCGTTACTAGATTTAAGCAAATTTAAGGTGACTTTTTTCCTACAACAATTGAAACAATATGAGCTCAGCTAATTTTTTTGTACATATAAATCATAGTGCTTACATTTTGACATTGATAGCTCAAAGTTCTCTTTCTCTATTCCCCTCCTATAGAAAGCTTTCCTTAATAATTTCTTCTTTATCTTTTTCCTTTATAGTTCTCATTTTTTTCCTCCATTTCTTTCCCTCTCCTTATCCATCTGCTTTTATTCTCCCTCCTCTGTATTCTTTTTCATTGTTCTCTGCCTTAGGCCAGTTAATCGTGGCCTAAACGTACAGACCCAACAGTATTCCAAGCTGTTTTCAAGAGTTCCTAATTTCTATGCCTTTTACTGTGAACATGCAATATACCAGGAACTTATACAGAGTAATTCATTTAATCTTCACGACAACCCTATATTTAATGTTTATACTTAATGTTTTATTGCAGCTCAGAGTAATGAAATTTGTTCAGTTTGCACAACTGGTTATATGTGTCAGGGTCAGGATTTGAAATCACACTCGTCAAACACCAAGCCCATGCCCCTTCCCCTATATCAAGCGGCCTTCACAGGTACAGCATTTTACAAGTTACAGTCCAAGAGCTATTTGCGCCCCAATCTTCCCTGCCCTCTCTTACTCTTCACTTATGACATACGTTTCTCCTGTGCCCACACTCTTCATGGGTTGATGGTTGTAGACAAACCAAGAAATGGTGAGCAGTCACACACAACATTCTATCTAGACTATCATCTAAGAATAAAATGCAGAAGCTTTAGCAGTGGAACTCCGATTTATATTTTTCTTTAATCACATGTGCCTTGGAAGTTGATGATATGACAGAAGTCATATGATGAAGTCAAAGAATTGCCCAAATTCCCAGAACTTCATTAGATACAATTCTTAAATTATCTGTAACTGAGCGCTTGCTTTGTGCCAGACACACAGCTAATTTCCATATATTATCTAATTCAACTCCTGCAGCAACTCTACATGACAAATTTTAATTCCCTTTCACAGATGAGAAAACTGAAACCTTAAGGGTTTAAAATACTTTCTTATGACATCACAACTAGTAAATTCAAACTCAGGTCTGTCAGATTTAAAGCTTAAGTTCTTTTCACTCCCTGCAATGATTATGTTTCACTGGTATGTTACAATCCCACTGCTAACATGTGACTTGGAGTTATTAGTTTGTTTTTTTTTTTTTTTTTGGTATAAACCTTTTAGGATTCAATGTGTCACCTCAGGCAGAAAACTGCCACATAGAGATGATGCATTGTCCCAGGAAACTGTTTTTCAAATCAGAAACAAATCCATTTCTCTGCTTTTACGTTGCATTGATGTCCTTCCTCTTTTTAAAGTTCTCCTGAATGATAGAGGCATTGAAAATGACATTTTGCATGCTAGTTTTCTTGTTACCATCTACTAGCTTTTGGTGCCACCCTCCTCCTTTTTATATTTTTTTGAAGAAAATAGTGAAATAAATAGCTTAGATATTAAACTATAAATTATACCAAGATGTGATTTGGAACTGAAATAAACCTCATGCTTTTTTAATGGGAATTTTCAAATACTGAAATACAATTTATTACCCAAAGGGAAAGAGGAGTCTAGACTTTTCTACTTCTCCCCAGTGCCTGGGTGACAAGTGACCTCAGGTTTCACCGAGGAATCACCAGAGGAAAGGGGATAGATTCAAGAATTTCATAATCAGAATGAACTTTTCAAAGACATACAACCACCCTGTATGCATTCAGGTATGAGCTCCAAAACATTTAAAGTGACTAAAACATGCTACAAAGTTAAGCACAATTTCATCTGTGCTAAAAAAATAATAATAATAAAGAGTTCCAACTAGGTGCAGTGACTCACAAATGTAATCTCAACTCCTTGAGAGGCAGACATGGGAGGATTACTTGAGCCCAGGAGTTCAAGACCAGCCCGGGCAATGTAGGGGACTCCATCTCTACAAAACACAAAAAGTTAGCCAGGTGTGGTGGCACATGCCTGTAGTCCCAGCTGCTTGAGAGGCTGAGGCAGGAGGATTGCTTGAGCCTAGGAGGTGGAGGCTGCAGTGAGCCAAAACTGTGCCACTGCATTCCATCCTGGGTGACAGGGAAAGACCCTGTTTCAAGAAAATAAAATAATTTTTAAAAAAATTTTTTAATTAAAAAAAATTTTAAACCCATTTTCCAAGATGGCAGATTAGAGGCTTTCAGCATACCTCAGCCACTTGGAAATAGCAAGATAATACATAAAGATCAACTCTGTGAGATTTATTCAAGAAAGAAAATGGGAATTCATGGGAATCATGAAGGATACCCCAGATCCCAGAGAGGAGAACATTGGCAAACGGCCCCCATGATGGCATTCAGCTGATAAAAGTGAATGAGGCTCCAGTACATAAGAGAGGCAGAGAGCCGTTCTCTGTGACTCACCTTTCCACTGGGGATCTGAGCAACCCAGGCCAAGGGAGAGCACTTTGTTTCTTCTGAGCCCTGGAGTTAATTTGGGGAAATACTTGGAGACACCATGAAGGAAAGATACCGGGAAAACCTGCAGGCATTTTCCCAGATCCAGGACTCGAAGCAGGACACCATTTTTAATGTGGGCACATACAAAGTCAGTCATTCTTTGGTAACCCAGCAGCATGGCTGCATAGGCAATTTAATCTCAGGCCAAAGACTGGAGTGCCTGCTGGGGAGTGGAGTAGGGGCCTCCACAGCAGGAACTGTGGAAAGCACCTCAGCAGCAGGTGCTGGGATTCACAGGCTACAGCTGTGGTTTTTCCTGGGCAGTGGGACTTGCAGTCAGGGCCAGCCTGGCAACCTGGAACTGATCTACATGTGCCAGTGCTGGTTGCCCCACCCTGCTTCCCTGAGATTTTAGTGCAGTGGGGACCTATCGTCTCCACCCCAGGCAGAAATCCAGACATTTGGAGCACTCACCTGCCTGGACCAGCAGCCTGAGCCACCCCACCCCTTCTGGACATAAATCTTGGTGCAGTAGGGCTCTCTTTGCTCCATGCTCATGTAAATCTCCAGGCATTGAGAGAACCTGCTCATCTGCATCAGCAGCCTGGCCCATCCCACCCTTCCTGTGCAGAGATCTGGGTGTAGGGAGACCCTCTCTGCTACCCAGGTATATCTCCAGACATTCAGAGCACCTGCTTGCTTGGTCCAGCAGCCTGAGTCACCCCACTCCTCCTGAGCAGAGATTTTGGTACAGGTGGTGACCTTCTCTGCTTCACACCTAAGCAGATCTCTAGGCATTCGGAGCATCACTCATTAGATTAGCAGTCTGAGACACCCTACCCTTCTTGTTTAGAGGTCCTGTTACAGAAAGATCCTCTCTGCTTCACACCCAGGCAGATAGATCATTAAGCATTCAGAGCACCCAGTCATCCGGTTCAGCAACTGGAGCTGCCCCAGTCTTCCTGGACATAGATCATAGTGCAGTAAGACCCTCTATGCTTCACACACAGGCAGGTCTCCAGGTATCTGAAGCCCTGACTCTCCTGGATTAAAAGCTTAGGCTGCCCCCAATCTCTGTGCAGAGAACTCAGAGCCAAGGAAGTTTCTCAGCTCCATGCCTAGGCATACCTCTGGGCATCTGATGGCTACCCACTGGATTCTCCCTTGGTACTGGAGCTTGTGCCTGCCGTCAGGGGACCTGCACATGGACCTGCCCAGTCCAGCCTCACCCTTTGTGTCTCTCCTTGCCCTGGGATGTACAGGGAGCTCAGATAACTATGCATTCTATGAATCAGCCCATGGCTTGAGGCAACAGACAGTTTCTGCCAGTAACAAGAATCAAGTATATACCCAGCCACATTGGCTGCATCTGGCTCTTACCTAAAACTGCCAGGCTTATAGGATGCACTGCATAGGCCCACATAAAACCTGCCAAAAGAAGTGCATGGGGCTATAGAAAGAACCAAAGACCCTTCCCAGCATTCTCTACAGTCACATCCCCTAGGAAAGGGGAAGGAAAGGGACAGGGGAAAGAAAAAAATAATTTTTTAAATAACAAAATTTTGGGGGAAAAAAGAAAAGGAAAAAAAATCTTATCTGCATAAAAATAATTACAAAAATTAGAAGTGCCAGTATCTCCAGAGATGAGAAGGACCTAGAGCAAGAATACTGGCAACCTGAAAAATCTGAAGGTAGTGACTCCACCAAACAATTGCACTAGCTCTCCAGCAATGGTCTCTAACCAAAATGGAAACTCAGAAATGACACATAAATAATTCAAAGTATGAATTGCAAGGAAACTCAATGAAATTGAAGACAAGGTTGAAAATCAACACAAAGAAAGCTCTAAAGCAATCCAGGAAATGAACGAAGAGATAAACATCTTAAAAAGAAATCAATCAGAGCTTCTGGAATTGAAAAACTCACTTAAGGAATTTCAAAATACAATTAAAAGTTTTATCACTAAACCAGACCATGCAAAAGAAAGATTTTCAGAGCTTGAAGACCAGTCCTTTGAACTAACCCAGTCTAACAAAAATAAAAATTTATTTTAGAAAATGAATAAAGCCTTTGAGAAATATGGGATTATATAAAGCAACCAAACATACAAATTACTGACATTCCTGAGAGAGAAAGAGAAAAGGCAAACAACCTGGAAAGTATGTTTTAGGGAATAATTCAAGAAAACTTTCCTAATCTTGCTGGAGAGGTAGACATCCAGATATAAAAAATCCAGAGGACACCTGCAAGATAATGTACAAAACAAACATCACCAATGCATAGAGTCATCAGACTGTCCAAGATCAATGCTAAAGAAAAAATCTTAAAGGAAGCTACCGAAAAAGGACAAATCACATACAAAGGGAACCCCAGCAGGCTAACAGTGGACTTCTCAGTAGAAACCTTACAAGCCAGGAGATGGTAGGGGCCTATTTTCAGCATCCTTAAAGGAAAGAACTTCCAACCAAGATTTTATATCCTGCTGAGCTAAGCCTCATAAGAAAAGAAAAATAAAATTTTTCCAGACAAGCAAGTACTATGGGAAGTTGTTAGCACTAGATTAGCTTTACAAGAGATCTCTAAGGAAGTTCTAAACATGGAACAAAAGAATAATACCTGCCATCACAAAAACACATTTAAGTACATAGCCCTCAGACCCTATAAAGCAAAAACAACAAAAACTACAAAGCAACCAGCTGACAACTTTATGACACAGTCAAAACCTCACATAGCAATATTAACTTACATTCAAATGTAAGGGGTCCAGATGCCCCCACTTAAAAGGCAGAGTGCAAGTTGAATAAAAAAACAAAACTTATCCATCTGTTGTCTTCAAGAGATCCCTCTCACACAAAGTGACACCCAAAAGCTCAAAGTAAAGAGTTGGAGAAAGTTCTACTATGCAAATGGAAAACAAAAAACAGCAGGGGTCACTATTATTATATCAGATAAAACAGACTTTAAACCAACAATAGTTTAAAGAAAAAAAGGACAAAGAAGACATTACATAACAATAAAGGGCTCAATTCAATAAGAATACTTAACAATTTTAAATATATATGCTAATAAAACAAGTACTTCCAAGCCTACAAAAAGACTTAGCCACACAATAATAGTGAGGGACTTCAACACCCCACTGACAGTGTTAGATAGATCATCAAGGTAGAAAACTAACAAATAAATTTTGGACTTAAACTCAGCCCTTGACCAATTGAACCTAATAGACATCTACAGATCATTCCACCCATCAACCACAGAATATACATTCTTTTTGTCTGCACACAAAACATACTCCAAGATTGACCACATGCTTGGCCATAAGCAAGTCTCAGTAAATTTTTAAAAATCAAAATCATACCAACCATACTCTTTTCATCTGCACAGGAAACATACTCCAAGACTGACCACATGCTTGGCCATAAAGCAAGTCTCAATACATTTTTAAAAATTGAAATCATACCAACCATACTCTCAGGCCACAGTGAAATAAAAATAGGAATTAATACCGAGAAGATCTCCCAAAACTATGCAAGTACATAAAAATTAAACAACTTGCTCCTAAATGACTTGAATAAATAATGAAATCAAGGTGGAAATCAAAAAATTCTTTGAAATAAATGAAAACAGAGACACAATATAACAAATCTCTGGGATGCAGCAAAAGCAGTGTTAAAAGGAAAGTTTATAATGCTAAATGCGTACCTCAAAAAAGTTAGAAAAATCTCAAATTCATGATCTAACATCACACCTAGAGAAACTAGAAAAACAAGAATAAACTAACCCTAAAGTTAGCAGAAGAAATAATTAAAATCAAAGCAGAACTGAATGAAATTGAGACCCAAAAATTCATACAAGGAATCAATGAAACCAAAAGATGATTATTTGAAATAATAATCAAGATAAATAGACCACTATCTAGATTAGCAAAGAAAAGGAAAGGAGCCAAATAAGCACAATCAGAAATGACAAAGATGACAGTCCCACAGAAATACAAAAGATCCTCAGAGACTACTATGAACACTGCTATGCACACAAACTAGAAAATCCAGAGAATATGGATAAATGTGTGGATACATACAATCTTCCAACACTGAATCAGGAAGAAGTTGAAACACTGAACAGACCAATATTGAGTTTTGAAATTGAATCGATAATAACAAACCTACCAACCAAATTCTATTAGGCAAAGAAATTTTTTTTTTATGTATTATACTTTCAGTTCTAGGGTATATGTGTGCAACGTGCAGGTTTGTTACATATGTATACATGTGCCATGTTGGTGTGCTGCACCCATTAGCTCGTCATTTACATTAGGTATTTCTCCTAATGCTATCCCTCCCCCAACCCCCTATCCCACAATAGGCCCCAGTGTGTGATGTTCCCCTGCCCTGTGTCCAAGTGTTCTCATTATTCAGTTCCCACCTATAAGTGAGAACATGCAATGCTTGGTTTTCTGTCCTTGCAACAGTTTGCTCAGAATGATGGTTTCCAGCTTCATCCATGTCCCTACAAAGGACAGGAACTCATCCTTTTTTATAGCTGCATAGTATTCCATATGTGCCACATTTTCTTAATCCAGTCTATCATTGATGGACATTTGGGTTGATTCCAAGTCTTCACTATTGTGAATACTGCCACAATAAATATACGTGTGCATGTGTCTTTATAGTAGCATAAGTTATAATCCTTTGGGTATATACCCAGTAATAGGATGGCTAGGTAAAATGGTATTTCTAGTTCTAGATCCTTGAGGAATCGCCACACTGTCTTCCACAATGGTTGGACTAGTTTACACTCCCACCAATAGTGTAAAAGCATTCCTATTTCTCCACATCCTCTCCAGCACTTGTTGCTTGCTGACTTTTTAATGATCGCTGTTCTTTTTTTTTTTTTTTTTTTTTTTTTTGAGACGGAGTCTTGCCCTGTCATCCAGGCTGGAGTGCAGTGGCCGGATCTCAGCTCACTGCAAGCTCTGCCTCCTGAGTTTATGCCATTCTCCTGCCTCAGCCTCCTGAGTAGCTGGGACTACAGGCACCCACCACCTCGCCCAGCTAGTTTTCTGTATTTTTTAGTAGAGACGGGGTTTCACTGTGTTAGCCAGGATAGTCTCAATCTCATGACCTCGTGATCTGCCTGTCTCGGCCTCCCAAAGTGCTGGGATTACAGGCTTGAGCCACCACGCCCAGCCCTAATGATCACCATTCTAACTGGTGTGAGATGGTATCTTATTGTGGTTTTGACTTGCATGTCTCTGATGACCAATGATGATGAGCATTTTTTCATGTGTCTGTTGGCTGCATAAATGTCTTCTTTTGAAAAGTGTCCATTCATATCCTTTGCCCACTTTTTGATGGGGTTGATTTTTTCTTGTAAATTTCTTTAAGTTCTTTGTAGATTCTGGATATTAGCCCTTTGTCAGATGAGTAGATTGCAAAACTTTTCTGTAGGTTGCCTATTCACTCTGATGATAGTTTCTTTTGCTGTGCAGAAGTTCTTTAGTTTAATTAGATCCCATTTGTCTATTTTGGCTTTTGTTGCAATTGCTTTTGGTATTTTAGTCATGAAGTCCTTGCCCATGCCTATGTCCTGAATGGTATTGCCTAGATTTTCTTCTAGGGTTTTTATGGTTTTAGGTCTAATGTTTAAGTCTTTAATCCATCTTGAATTAATTTTTGTATAAGGTGTAAGGAAGGGATCCAGTTTCAACTTTCTACAAATGGCTAGCCAGTTTTCCCAGCACCATTTATTAAATAGGGAATCCTTTCCCCATTTCTTGTTTTTGTCAGGTTTGTCCAAGATCAAATGGTTGTAGATGTATGGTGATATTTCTGAGACCTCTATTCTGTTCCATCGGTCTATATCTCTGTTTTGGTACCAATACCATGCTGTTTCGGTTACTGTAGCCTTGTAGTATAGTTTGAAGTCAGGTAGCGTGATGCCTCCAGCTTTGTTCTTTTTGCTTAGGATTGTCTTAGAAATAGGGGTTCTTTTTGATTCCATATGAACTTTAAAATAGTTTTTTCCAATTCTGAGAAGAAAGTCATTGGTAGCTTGATGGGGATGGCATTGAATCTATAAATTACCTTAGGCAGTATGACCATCTTCACGATATTGATTCTTCCTATCCATGAGCATGGAATGTTCTTCCATTTGTTTATGTGCTCTTTTATTGCATTAAGCAGTTGTTTGTAGTTCTCCTTGAAGAGGTCCTTCACATCCTTTTAAGTTGTATTCCTAGGTATTTTATTCTCTTTGTAGCAATTGTGAATGGGAGTTCACTCATGATTTGACTCTGTGTTTGTCTGTTATTGGTGTATAGGAATGCTTGTGATTTTCGCATTGATTTTGTATGCTGAGACTTTGCTGAAGTTGCTTATCAGCTTAAGGAGATTTTGGACTGAGATAATGGGGTTTTCTAAATATACAATCATGTTATCTGTAAACAGGGACAATTTGACTTCCTGTTTTCCTAACCAAATAACCTTTCTTTCTTTCTCCTGCCTGATTGCCCTGGCCAGAACTTCCAACACTATGATGAATACGAGTGGTAAGAGAGAGTATCCCTGTCTTATGCCAGTTTTCAAAGGAAATCCTTTCAGTTTTTTCCCATTCAGTATGATATTGGCTGTGAGTTTGTCCTAAATAGTTCTTATTATTTTGAGATATGTTCCATCAATACTGAATTTATTGGGTCTTCTTTGTCTCCTTTGATCTTTGTTGGTTTAAAGTCTGTTTTGTCAGAGACTAGGACTGAAACTCCTGTTTTTTGTTTTTGTTTTGTTGTTGTTGTTGTTGTTGTTTTTGCTTTTTTTTTTTTTGCTTTCCATTTGCTTGGTAAATCTTCTTCCATCCCTTTATTTTGAGCCTATGTGTGTCTCTGCACATGAGATGGTTCTCCTGAACACAGCACACTGATGGGTCTTGGCTCTTTATCCAATTTGCCAGTGTGTGTCTTTTAAATGGGACATTTAGCCCATTTACATTTAAGGTTACTATTGTTATGTATGAATTTGATCCTGTCATTATGATGTTAGCTGGTTATTTTGCCCATTAGTTGATGCAGTTTCTTCCTAGCATCGATGGTTTTTACAATTTGGCATGTTTTCGCAGTGGCTGGTACTGATTGTTCCTTTCCATGTTTACTACTTCCTTCAGGAGGTCTTGTAAGGCAGGCCTGGTAGCAACAAAATCTCTCAGCATTTGCTTGTCTGTAAAAGATTTTATGTCTCATTCACATATTGCTGGATATGGAATTCTGGGTTGAAAAATTCTTTTCTTTAAGAATGTTGAATATTGGCCCCCACTCTCTTCTGGCTTGTAGAGTTTCTGCTGAGAGATCGACTGTTAGTCTGATGGGCTTCCCTTTGTGAGTAACCTGACCTTTCTCTCTGGCTGCCCTTAACATTTTTTCCTTCATTTCAACCTTGGTGAATCTGACAATTATGTGTCTTGGGGTTGCTCTTCTTGAGGAGTATCTTTATTATGCTCCATATTTCCTGAATTTGAATGTTGGCCTGCCTTACTAGGTTGGGGAAGTTCTCCTGGATAATATCCTGAAGAGTGTTTTCCAACTTGGTTGGAAATATTCTCCCCGTCACTTTCAGGTACACCAATCAGACGTAGATTTGGTCTTTTCACATAGTCCCATATTTTTTGGAGGCTTTGTTCGTTTCTTTTTACTTTTTATTCTTTACTCTTTTTTCTCTACATTTCTCTTCTCACTTCATTTCATTCATTTGTTCTTCAATCACTGATACCCTTTCCTCCACTTCATCAAATCAGCTACTGAAGCTTGTGCATGTGTCATGCAGTTCTCGTGCCATGGTTTTCAGCTCCATCAGGTCATTTAAGGTGTTTTCTACACTGTTTATTCCAGTCAGCCATTCATTTAATCTTTTTTCAAGGTTTTTAGCTTCCTTGCAATGGGTTCGAACATCCTCCTTTAGCTTGGAGAAGTTTGTTATTATCGACCTTCTGAAGCCTACTTCTGTCAACTTGTCAAAGTCATTCTCCGTCCAGCTTTGTTCCATTGCTGGTGAGGAGCTGTGATCCTTTGGAGGAGAAGAGGCACTCTGGTTTTTAGAATTTTCAGCTTTTCTGCTCTGCTTTCTCCCCATCTTTGTGGTTTTATCTACCTTTGGTCTTTGATGTTGGTAACCTACAGATGAGGTTTTGGTGTGGATGTCCTTTTTGTTGATGTTGATGCTATTCCTTTCTGTTTGTTAGTTTTCCTTCTAACAGTCAGGTCCCTCAGCTGAAGGTATGTTGGAGTTTGTTGGAGGTCTACTCCAGATCCTATTTGCTTGGGTATTAATAGTGGAGGTTGCAGAACAGCAAATA
Organism: Chlorocebus sabaeus; assembly: GCF_047675955.1. Lineage (NCBI taxonomy): Eukaryota > Metazoa > Chordata > Mammalia > Primates > Cercopithecidae > Chlorocebus > Chlorocebus sabaeus. The sequence continues at coordinate 101,262,153 of NC_132911.1, forward strand.
TTGCAGAACAACAAATATTGCTGCCTGATCCTTCCTCTGGAAGCTTTGTCTCAGAGGGGCACCTGGCTGTGTGAGGTGTCAGTCGGCCCTTACTGGGAGGTGTCTCCCAGTTGGGCTACACAGGGGTCAGGGACCCATTTGAAGAGGCAGTCTGTCCATTCTCAGAGCTCAAACATCATGCTGGGAGAACCACTGCTCTCTTCAGAGCTGTCAGACAGGGGCATTTAAGTCTGCAGAAGTTTCTGCTGCCTTTTGTTCAGCTATGCCCCGCCCTTGATTCTCCTGGATTCAAGGTGGAGTCTACAGAGGCAGACAGGCCTCGCTGAGCTATGGTGGGCTCCACCCAGTTTGAACTTCCCAGTCACTTTGTTTACCTACTCAAGCCTCAGCAATGGCGGACGCCCCTCCCCCAGCCAGGCTGCTGCCTCGCAGTTCAATCTCGGACTGCTGCGCTTGCAGTGAGCAAGGTTCCGTGGGCGTGGGACCCACTGAGCCAGGCGTGGGATATAATCTCCTGGTGTGCCGTTTGCTCAGACCATTGGACAAACACAGTATTTATCTGGCAGTGTCCTGATTTTCCCAGTACAGTCTGTCATGGCTTCCCTTGGCTAGGAAAGGAAAATCCCCTGACCCCTTGTACTTCCCAGGTGAGGTGATGTCCTGCCTTGCTTCAGCTCACCCTCCATGGGCTGCACCCACTGTCCAACCAGTCCCAATGAGATGAACCATGTACCTTAGTTGGAAGTGCAGAAATCACCCATCTTCTTGCGTCAGTCTTGCCGCGAGCTGCATACTGGAGCTGTTCCTATTCTGCCATCTTGCCAATGATCCAGAAATTTTTTTTTTTTTTTTGAGATGGAGTCTCACTTTGTTGCCCAGGCTGGAGTGCAGTGGTGCGATCTCAGCTCACTGCAAGCTCCGCCTCCCCGATTCACACTGTTCTCCTGCCTCAGCCTCCCAAGTAGCTGGGACTACAGCTGCCTGCCACCAGGTCCAGCTAATTTTTTGTATTTTTAGTAGAGGTGGGGTTTCACCATGTTAGCCAGGATGGTCTCGATCTCCTGACCTCGTGATCTGCCCACCTCAGCCTCCCAAAGTGCCAGGATTACAGGCGTGAACCACTGCACCTGGCCCAGAAATATTTTTTTAAGACAGAGTCTTGCTGTGTCTTCCAGGCTGGAGTGCAGTGGCATAATCTCGGCTCACTGCAACCTCTGCCTCCTGGATTCAAGTGATACTCATGCCTCAGCCTTCCGAGTAGCTGGGATTACAGGCATGCCCCACCACACCTGGCTAATTTTTGTATTTTTAGTAAAGATTGGGTTTCACCATGTTGGCCAGGCTGGTCTTGAACTCCTGGCCTCAAGTGATCCACCCACCTTGGCCTCCCACAGTGCTGGGATTACAGGCATGAGCCACTGCACCTGGCCTAGTAAAGAAAGATTTAAATGTTTAATATACAATATTTAGAGTAAAACAGAAAAAGGGAAAGATTAATGACTAATCTATATTTATATTTCTTCAAAATGACAGCTTGTATAAATCAATAGTGCTAAATATTTCTCCTAGTATTTTGCATTTCTTTTCTAATTTGATTCACAGACCATTCCATTGCTCTGATACTCACCTAAATAGTCTAGAGGAAATTTTGACTCAAAACTGGAAACTTTGAATAGAATCTTTTTTTGTAATTTATTTGGTGTTTGCATTTTTGAATACAAAATATATATGGTAAAAATTGTATATACATAAATTAAAATTTTTGTCTGAGTTCAGCACTGGTTCTTATATTATCTCTGTGAAATCTGTTTTCTTTTTGTTCTCTCTATAATGAGAGCCCTAGAAACAATAAAGTCATTTTCTACCTAGTTAAAAAAATACAGGGCTAGAAAATATTTGCAAAATACATACCTCCTAAAGGAGAGTTTTCCATAATATACAAAGAACTCTTAAAACTATACAATAAGAAAACAACCAACCTGATTTATAAATGGACCAAAGGCCTTAATAGACACCTTATCAAAGAAGATATACAGGTGGCAAATAAGCGTACGAAAAGATGCCCCACATCTTTTCATCAGGGAAATGCAAATTAAAACAACAATGAGATAGCTACACACCTACTAGAATGGCCAAAATCCAGAACACTGACAACAGTAAATGCTATCAAAGATATAGAGCAACAGGAACTCTCACTCTTTGCTGGTGGAAATGCAAAATGATATGACCACTTTGGAAGACCATTTGGTAGTTTCTTGCAAATTTAAACATACTCATCAGCAATCATACTCCTTGGTATTTCCCCAAAGGAGTTGATAACTTGTGTCCCTGCAAAACATCTTTATTCATAATTGCCAAAACTTGGAAGCAGCCAAGATATCTTTTGGTAAGTGAACAAATAAATAATAATCTCCATTCCATCTAGGCAATGGAATATTATTCAGCATTAAAGAGAAATGATCTGTCAAGCCATGAAAGACATGGAAGAATCTTACATACATGTTACTAAGTGAAAGAAGCCAATCAGAAAAGGCTACATACTATATTATCCCAACTATATGACACCTGGAAAAGGCAGAACTATGGAGACAGAAAAAAGATTACTCAGGAGGCTGAGGCAAGAGAATTGCTTGAACCTAAGAGTAGAAGTCTAGCCTGGGTAACATAGCAAGACTGTGTCCTTAGTGAAAAAAAAAAAAAAAAAATCAGTGTTTTCCAGGTTGGGGGAAGAAGGGATGAATAGGAGGAGCACAGAGGGTTTTTAGGGCAGTAAAACTGTTCTGTATGATACTTGATATGGTTTGGCTGTGTCCCCACCCAAATCCCATCTTGAACTGTAGTTCTCATAATTCCCACATATCGTGGGAGGGACCCAGTGGGAGATAATTGAATCATGGGGGCGGTTTCCCCCATACTGTTCTTGTGGTAGTGAGTAAGCCTCATGAAATCTGATGGCTTTATAAGGGCTTTCCTTTTCCACTTGGGTCTCATTCTCTCTCACCTACCACCATGCAAGACGTCCCTTTGCTCTTTGTCTTCCACCATTTGTGAGGCCTCCCCAGCCATGTGGAACTGTGAGTCCATTAAAACTCTTTCCTTTATAAATTACCCAGTCTTGGGTATGTTTTTATCAGCAGTGTGAAAACTGACTAATTCAATACTACAATAGTGAATATTTGTCATTGTGTATTTGTCCACAGAACATACAACATCAAGACTGAACCCTAATGTAAACTACAGACTTCATGTGATTATGATGTGTCAATGGATGTTCATCTATTGTAACAAGTACACCACTCTGGTGGGGGACATTGATAATGGGGGTGGCTATGCATATATGAAGGAAGGGGAAGTGGGAAATCTCTATACTTTCCACTCAATTTTGTTGAGGACCTAAAACTGCTCTAAAACAATAATGTATGTTTAAAAATAATTATAATAAAAGGTGCAGGATATATGTGTGTGTGTGTGTGTGTGTGTGTGTGTGTGTGTGTGTGTGTGTGTGTATAGATCCACCCCTCATCTTTTATATACTAGGTAGACTCTGCCCCTGCAGAGTTGAGGAGCAGAGGAAGAACTGCAAAGGGCAGGGACAGGTCTTGCTTGAAAGGTATTGTAGTATTTTGGCCTTGGTGCTCTTTGGACTCTTGCTGCATTGTATTAGTGTATTCACCAGAGACCTGCTTAGTGATCTCTCACAAAATTCCCTTAACACATCTGATACTCCCACCAGCCAGCCACTTATTACCCATCTTTTAGCCCCTTGTGTCGAAAGGCCACCCCATAGATCCTCTTTTAGGATCTTAATACCCCCTGCAGGTTACCCTGTTGAGACTATGTGAAATCACTCCAGATCATGGTCCACACTGGATCGAATGGAAATTCACATATTTTCTCTCCCAAACTAGGAGTGCAGACTATTCTGTAGGCAACCACTTTTCTTTGCTCTGTCCTCTGGCCGTCACAGTCCTCTGGCTTTTAGGCTTTTCTAGAGCCTCTAAACCCCACAGTCTCCAGAGTTATCACAGGCCTCCCGAGTCTTCTCTTCTACAATAGCAATATTATTAGATGCTTTACTGGTTCTTTATATGATGTGCTTTTGAGGCTGTATTAGCTAGCTATTGCTGTGTAACAAACCAATCCAAACTTAGTGGTTTGAAGAACCATTACTATAGCTCGTGAGTCTATAGGTCAGCTGGATGGTTATGCTTATCTAGGCCAGGCTTAGCTGATCTCAGCTGGACTTATATATGCATTTGCAGCCTCAAGTGTCAGGTCAGCTCACTGGTCTAAGATATTCCTCTCCATCTGTGGCAGAGGGCTGACTTGACTTGGGCGACAGGTGTAACTAGGTTATGCATTTCTCATCATTCAGCAGGCAAGCCTGGGCTTGGTTACATGGCAGAGGCACAATTACAAGAGAAAGTGTGGAAACATGCAAGGACTCACGAAACCTAACTCAGAACTGCTATCCTGCCATTTTTGGCATTTCCTATACAGGCCAAAGTAAATCATAAGGCTTGATTCAAGGGGTGGAGAAATATTCTTCATCTCTTATGGGAGGATCTGCATGGCCAAACTGCAAAAATCTCTAGTATATGGAAAAAGGGGACATTTCTGCAATCAATCTATAATACAAGCAATTCCTTATTCTGGTCTTTACAATAAGTTCCAGCTCCTATTGACCCCACTTAGCCCTACTTCTATTAGTCTAGCCTAAAATGGACATTAATATATCAAGGAAGTTGCTGTTAAACTAAATTTGGCCTGAAGATGCCTCCATACTTTGAGTCCCTAGTAACAAACTGCAACCTATCTTAGGATGCAAACTAACTAAAAGCCTAATTTAGGAATATAGTTTTGTAACAAATTGAGTCTCATCCAATCACAGCAGCTGAGCCTCAGTCAATCACAGGCAGCCAACTGATCAGACCACGTCCAAATTAGGCAAATGCCAAGTTGTAACCAATCAAAATGTTTCTGTACCTCACTTCCACTTTCTATCAATAATTGCTGCCTGCCCACCTTGTGGAGTGGATGTCTCTGAATCTCTTCTGGTTCTAAGGGCTCCCTGATGTGAATTATCCACATATACAGGGCCCCTCTGATCTGATTTAACACAAAAAAGAAGTCGAATAAGGAGCTGTGGTCTCTGCAATTTGTGGTGGGAGAATTATGATTCCTGTTAGAAAGACCCTTCTTATCCAGAGCAAGCCTGGTAAGACCAAGCACAGATGTGTGGTGTCAGGTCAGTCCAGCAGCCTCTTGTGGATATAAGCCTAAGACCATTCAGAAAGCAATGAGGGGGAAAAGAAAGGAAATCAAAGAGCAAGTCAGTGAAGGAATAAATCAAAAGGAAGAATCCAGAAAAAGAAAGAGAGAAATTAGAATGTAGTAAATTTATTTTTATGGGGAGGAAAAAAAACATTGGGATATGAGATGGTGGCGGGGTGGGGGAGAAGAGGCGAGACACATCTCTGATGAAGTCCCTGCTCATTCTTTAGCTAGTTCATTCATAAAAGCTAGTGCCTATTTGGCAGATCACTTTAAAAGGCTCTGCTCATTCCAGTCCCAGCAGGTGGAGATTTAAGAGGTAAGGCTGTCTGATCCACTGAGTGGATGGGCAGGCAGTATTTGGAGTTTCTGGGGAGCCATTTTAATCTCTCTTCAAAGGGGCCAGTTACTATTGTATCACCCCAAGAATGCATCGTAATGACCAGTGGTCCTTACCACACTAAACTGAGATTGCTTTTCATAGAGAGCCTCCCTAGAGACCAAAACTTTCGCTCTGAATCTTAGGGATTTCTCTGGTGGCGAAAGTTTTACATATCCTTCACATATCCCCCCAAAATAAACAAATAATTAAAACTAACAAGGAAACTGGGAAACCCAAAATAGAATACAAAAAGTAAAAATGGACCTTACTGTATTACAAATAAATAACCACACTGAAAAGGATGAAGAAGAAAAATACTAGCCTAAATAACTTTGGGAAACAGTATCCTGACTGAATATGTGGTGGTGGGCGCCTGTAATTCCAGTTACTCAAGTGGCTGAAGCAGAATTTCTTGAGCCCAGGAGGCGGAGGTTGCAGTGAGCCGAGATTGTGCCACTGCACTCCAGCCTGGGTAACAGAGCAAGATTCTGTCTCAAAAAATAAATAAATAAAAATAAAATGTAAGACTGAAGAAAAAATTAATAGTACACAAGACTAAAGAAAAAATTAACAGTATACAAATGCTATAATATAGTTATTGAAGTGTTTCTCCCACCAAACCCAAAGGTATGGGTTAACTATTCTTTTTTTTCCCTTTTTTTTTTAAGACAGAGTCTCTCTCTGTTGCCAGGCTGGAGTGCAGTGGCACAATCTGGGCTCACTGCAATCTCCACCTCCCAGATTCAAGCGATTCTCCTGCCTAAGCCTCCTGAGTAGCTGGGATTACAGGCACAAGCCACCACACACAGTTAATTTTTGTATTTTTAGTAGAGGTGGGGTTTCACCATGTTGGCCAGGATGGTCTCGATCTCCTGACCTTGTGATCTGCCTATCTCCACCTCCCAAAGTGCTGGGATTACAGGCATGAGCCGCCACACCTGGCCCTGGATTAGCTATTCTGAAGCACTTTACATGTGTACTAGAATCAAATAATTAAATAGTGTATATTGTAGATAAAGAAAGCTAGACTATTAGAGAAAAGTTTACAAAGAAAGGCTAAAATGGACCTGGCACGGTGGCTCTTGCTTGTAATCCCAGCACTTTGGGAGACTGAGGCAGGTGGATCACCTGAGGTCAGGAGTTCGAGATCAGCCTGGCCAACATGATGAATCCCCATCTCTACTAAAAATACAAAATTAGCTAGGCGCAGTGGTGGGACCCTGTAGTTCCAGCTACTCGGGAGGCTGAGGCAGGAGAATCGCTTGAACCTGGGAGGCGGAGGTTGCAGTGAGCCTTGATCACACCACTGCACTCCAGCTTGGGTGACAGAGCAAGACTCATCTGAAAAACAAAAACAAAACAAAAAAAAACCTCTGATCTTGAGTTGGAATCAGAAGTATTAGGATAAACTCATTGTTTTTAATATCTATACAGACAGATATGTGCAGAAATATAAATGTGAGGGTGTTGCTATACATACGTATATTTTCTAGCTCTGTCTGCTGGATGGGCCTAAAAGCAATGACACTCCAGTAGTAATGAGCATGCCTAATTGCCCAGATTTTTATTTCTACTCACTTTTCTCCAATTCCTTAGAGAAGTAGGTGATTCTAAGGCTGGGCTGGGAAAAATAAAAGATGGGTGCCTTGTGGTGGCAGAAAAATGGAAGCACTCAAAAAAGACTGAGCTTGCCAGAGAACACGAGCTAACCTGAAAGAGCTCCTAACAACTAAAGATGGAAAAGGTTAAGCAACAAAATAAATAATGATAGCATTATATTTTAATCAGTAAAATAAGCTAAATGTCCATGAGTCTATACTGATATAAATAAGTAATGAAATACATAAATAAATGGGGAGAAAGGACATCTCTTCCCTAAAGAACAATTCCAAGCAATATACAAGAGAAGACAAAAACAGAAAATCACTATTTGGTAAACACCACAGTAAAAATTGTTGCAGACAAGATCAACTTATGAATCTTAAAATTATTGGAAAAATTTGAAGGGGAAATAAATATTTTTATATTCTCAATACACCTACCCAAGATATTTATGAACTACAAAGGGAACAATAACTCTACAGTGGGAAGACTCATCAGGTACCACCTGAAAGAAGTAATCAAGGTTAATATCACCAGTAGTAAGACCTACTGACATAATGAACCTCTTAATATGATGCCCTGAGGATCATTTTTGTTTTGCTATTAACAAAAACATACAACCTCATTCTAATTGTGAGAAATGATCAGGCAAACCAAATTGAAGAATATCCTACAAAATAGCTGATTAATACTCTTCAAAATAAGTCAAAGTCTTAAAAGGACAGACTGAGGAATTGTCATGGATTAGAGAAGATGAAGGAAACATGACAATAAATAAGATGAAAAGCGGGATTCTAATTAAGATCCAGGAACATCTGAAAAAGAAATCAAAAAAGGAATTCCACTTACAATAGCCACAAATAAAATTAAATGCCTGGGAATTAACCAAAGAAGTGAAAGATCTCTATAATGAAAACTATAAAACATTGATGAAAGAAATTGAAAAGGAAATCAAAAAATGGAAAGATATTCCATGTTAATGGATTGGAAAAATCAATATTATTAAAATGTCCATACTGCCCAAAGCAATCTACAAATTCAATGCAATTCATATCAAAATTCCAATGACATTCTTCACAGAAATTTTAAAAATCCTAAAATTTACATGGAACCCCAAAAGACCCAAATGTCAAAGCTATCCTGAGCAAAAAAAGGACAAAACTGGAGGAATCACATTATCTGACTTCAAATTATACTACAGAGCTATAGTAACCAAAACAGTATGGTACTGGCATGAAAACAGACACATAGGGGCTGGGGTGGTGGCTCACACCTATAATCCTAGCACTTTGGGAGGCCAAGACAAGTTGACTGCTTGAGCTCAGGAGTTCAAGACCAGCCTGAGCAACATAGTAAAACTCTATCTCTACAAAAAATACAAAAATTGTCTGGGCATGGTGGCACACACCTGTAGTCCTAGCTACTCAGGAGGCTGAGATGGGAAGATGGCTTGACCCAGGGGGTGGAGGTTGCAGTGAGACAAGATCATGCCACTGCACTTCAGCCTGGGTGGCAGAGTCAGATGCTGTCTCAAAAAAAATAAAAATAAAAATAAAAAAAAACACACACACACAATGGAGAACCCAAAAACAAATCCATACACCTATATACCTATAGTGAACTCATTTTTGGCAAAGGTGCCAAGAACATACACTAGGGAAAATTGATTAAATACTTAAATCTAAGACCTCAAATATGAAACTATTAAAAGAAAACATTGAGGAAAAAGGAAAAAACACTGGGAAAACTCTCCAGGATATTGGATTGGGCAGATTTCTTGAGTGATACCCCACAAGCACAGGCAACCAAAGCAAAAATGGACACATCAAGTTAAAAAGCTGCTGCACAGTAAAGGAAACAATCAACAAAGAGACAACCCATAAAATGAGAGGAAATATTTGTAAATTACCTATCTGACAACGGATGAATAACCAGAATATATAAGGAGCTCAAACAATTCTATAGAAAAAAAATTAAATAACCCAATTCAAAAATGGGCAAAAGATTTGAATAGACATTTCTCAAAAACAAGACACACAAAAGGCAGGCATTTGAAAAGGTACTCAACATCATTAACCATCAGAGAAATAAAAATCAAAACTAACAATGTGATATACTCTCATCCCAGTTAAAATGGCTTTTATCCAAAAGACAGGCAATAACAAATGCTGGCAAGGATGTGGCAAAAAGGGAACCCTCGTACGCTGTTGGTGGGAATGTAAATTAGTACAACCACTATGAGAGCAATTTGGAGGTTCCTCAAAAAACTAAAAGTAGAGCTACCATATGATTCAGCAATTCCACTGCTGATTATATACCTAAAAGAAAGAAAAGCAAGATATCAAAGAGATATCTGAACTCCCATGTTCGTTGCAGAACTGTTCACAATAGCCAAGACTTGGAAGCAAACTAAGTGTCTATCAGCAGATGAATGGGTAAAGAAAATGTGGTACATATACATAATGGTGTACTATACAGTCATAAAAAAAATATGGGATCCTGTCATTTGCAACAACATGGATGGAACTGGAGGTCACTGGGTTCAGTGAAATAAGTTGGGCACAAAACAACAAACTTTTCATGTTATCATTTATTTGTGGTAAGTAAAAACTAAAACAATTGAACTCATGGAGATGGATAGTAGAAGGACAGTTAGCAGAGGCTGAGAAGTACCGTGCAGGGGTAGAGGGTATGGGGGAGAAGTGGAGATGGTTAGTGGGTACAAAAGTAGTTAGAAAGAATTAATAAGACCTAGTATTTGATAACACAACAGGGGACTGTAGTCAATAATAATTTAATTGTACATTTTAAAATAACTAAAATAGTATAATTGGAATGTTTGTAACACAATGTTTGAGAGGATGGATTCCCCGTTTACCATTATGTGAGTATTACACACTGCATGCCTGTATCAAAGTATCTTATGCACCCCATAAATATACACACCTACTATGTATCCACAAAAATTTTTTAAAAAGTTAAGAAAAGATCCAGGAACAGAAAAAGGACCTTATTGAAAAAACTAGGGAAATTATTATAAGAGCTACAGTTAGTTCATAATATTATACCAATGTTAATTTTTTGGTTTTGATAATTGCAGTATGGTTATATAAAATTAATACTAGATTAAAATTAAAGTGAGAGGTATATGGGAATCCTCTATATTATTTTTGCAATGCTTCTGTAACCCTAAAATTAGTTTGAAAAAGGGCTTTAAAAAGAGAAATTCAATTAAAAATGTGAGCAAAATATTTGAACAGATACTCATTAAAGATGTGTCAAAAGAAGCCAATGAAAAGATATTTAACATGATCAATCATTAAGGAAATAAACATTAAAACCACAATGAGATACCACTACATACCTATTAGAATAGTTAAAATTAAAAAAAAAAAAAAAAAAACTAGCAATACCAAGTGCTGGTTTGAGAATGTGAGGCAGCTGCATCTCTCATGCATTGCTGATGGGAATACAAAATGATAGTGATTTGGGAAAACAGTTGGCAGTTTCTGATAAATTACATACTATATGACTCAAGGATCCTGCTTCTAGGTATTTACCCAAGAGAAATTAAAACTTATGTTCACCCAAGAACTTAGTTGCAAATATTTATAATGGTCTATTTATAATAGCCTCAACCTGGAAACAAAATGTTTTTTACTAAATGATTAAACAAACTATGAAATATTCCCACCCATTGATTCTTGGGAAAGGCTGGGGAAGTTGGTTATCTGAGGGTTTTGCAAAAATAACAGAAATCAATGATATACGCACCTAGAGGTCAGAGGATGAGAAAACACACAGTATGATTTATCCCACTGAGTCACCTTTTGGGCCCTATGGGGCCCATGTTGAATGGATTCCTGGAAATCTCTTCTCTCTTGTCCCATCTCCACTCCCAGGATCTAGCCTCCTCTCTTCCAGCACCTGCAAGGTCAAGGGGAGACCTTCCTCCCTGGCTTCATTGAGGTAAACACAGTGTCTTCACAGTTCCCTGGGCTTCTCAGTTCCCTCAAAGAGGAGTGTCTGGAGGCTGAGCAATCAATGCTGTTCTTAGTATAATTTTAGATATTTGGCTAGACATTTATTGAGTGCTGACTGTATGCCAGCAATCAGGGAAACAATGACAAAACAGACAAAATTCCTGCCCTAATGAATAGTGATAATAATAGTTTAATTTTAAAAGAGAAAAACCAATGGAATCATGACTCAAGGTAGACACCTTGAGCAGCAAGAGGTCCTAGAGAGAAGACAAATTTGGGGAGTGGCTTGCCTTTTCTTCAAATACGATGCTTGCTTATCTCCTTAGGGAGCCCAAAGATCTTCCCTTTTTTAACTTTCTTTCAGTAGCCTCCAGTGGACTCTTCCACATCACAATTTCTATCAAACATATTTGAGTTAAGAAATTCTGTAATTGATGGTAAGATATAAGTAACTATTAATGTTAGTGGAACTGAAAGATACAAGGTAGAAAGACGACCCATTTTTCCTTAAATATCCTGATATGCTTTGAATTTTTATCATATGTGTGTACTATTTTTATATCACAAATAATATTAACAAATTTTTATGTGTTCTTCTTTCTGTGGTCCTATGAAGGAATGTACTATCACTAGCATTTTCTCCTAAGCTAAAAATATATGAATCAAATCCTTCAAAAACCCATGACTATTTAAGAATTGAGCATCAAGACTGTACAAGCCTCCTGACCAAACCCTGCCTTCTATTTCCATCCCTGCTCCCACTTCACTTCACTGTAATTATATAACTAAGGTGATCTTTCACCCTGATAATAAACACTAAGGTCTATGTCGCTCCTCCGTTCATAACACTCCCATTGCTCCCTATTAAAAAAAAGAAGAAGAATTGGGCATCAAGCAGCAATTCCATTTCTAGAAAATTATTCTGCAGAGGCAGTAAAGCATATCGATATGGAATGTGGGCTCTGGAATGAGACCTGGATTTAAAACCTAGCTCTGCCACATTCTACCTGTGTGACCCTAAGCAAATTACTTAACGTTGTTGTTACTAATTCCTGCCTCCAATACGTACCCCATTGGCCTGTTAAGAAGATTAATTGAGATAACATATGTAAAGTTCTTTGCCCACAACTTACACTAAAGAAAATACAATTATGCTTCACTTAATGATGGGGATACATTCTGAGAAATGTGGTGTTAGGCAGTTTCTTCATTACTCAAACATCACAGAGTGAACTTACACAAACCTAGATGATACAACCTACCACACACCTAGGGTAGATGGTATAGCCTATTGCTCCTAAGCTACAAACCTGTACAACATGTTACTGTCCTGAATACTGCAGGCAATCGTAACACAGTGGTATTTGTATATCTAAACACAGAAAAGGTACAGTAAAAATAGGATATAAAGATTTAAAATGTCACACTTTTTTTTTTTTTTTCCTGAGACGGAGTCTCGCTCTGTTGCCCAGGCTGGAGTGTAGTGGTGTGATCTCGGCTCACTGCAAGCTCCGCCTCCCGGGTTCACACCATTCTCCTGCCTCAGCCTCCCAAGTAGCTGGGACTAGAGGTGCCTGCCACCACGCCTGGCTAATTTTTTGTATTTTTCAGTAGAGACAGGGTTTTAGCCAGGATGGTCTCCATCTCCTGACCTCGTGATCCGCCCGCCTCGGCCTCCCAAAGTGCTGGGATTATAAGCGTGAGCCACCATGCCCAGCCTAAAATGGTACACTTCTATAGGGCACTTACTGTGAATGGAGCTTGCAGGGCTGGAAGTTGCTCTGGGTGAGTCAGTGAGTGAGCAGTGGGTGAATGTGAAGACTGAGGCCATTACTGTGCACAACTGTAGACCTTATAAACACTACTCTAAGCCTACACTAAATATATTTTTTAACTTTCTTTCTTCAAAAATATTTTTCTTTTTTCAATAAATTAAACTTAGCTACTGTAACTTTTTTTACTCTATAAACTTTAATTGTTTAACTTTTTGATTCTTTTGTAATAACACTTAGCTTAAAACACAAATGCATTGTACAACTATAAAAAAATTTTTCTTTTTTTTTTTTTTTTTTTTTGAGTCGGAGTCTCACTTTGTCCCTGGGCTGGAGTGCAGTGGCGTGATCTCAGCTCACTGCAACCTCCACCTCAAGTAATTCTCCTGCCTCAAGCTCACTGCAACCTCCGCCTCAAGTAATTCTCCTGCCTCAGCTTCCCAAGTCCTGGGATTACAGGCTCGCACCACCACGCCCAGCTAATTTTTGAATTTTTAGTAGAGACCAGGTTTTGCCATGTTGGCCAGGCTGGTCTCGATCTCTTGACCTCGTGATCCGCCCACCTCAGCCTCCCAAAGTGCTGGGATTACAGGCGTGAGCCACTGCACCCGGCCGAAAAATATTTTCTTTATGTCCTTATTCTGTAAGTTTTTTCCTATTTTTAAAATTTATTATTATTTCTTGCTTTTTAAACTTTTTTGTTAAAAATTAAGACACAAACACACACATCAGCCTAGGGCTATAAAGGATCAGGATCATCAATGTCACTGTCTTCCACTTCCACATCTTGTCCCAGCGGAAGGTCTTCAGAGGCAATGACACACATGGAGCTGTCACCTCCTCTGATAACAATGCTCTGGAACACCTCCTGAAGGACTGCCTGAGGCTGTTTTACGGTTAACTTTTTTCTCTCTCTTTTTTAAATGTTTTGGTTTGTTTGTTTCAATAGGTTTTGGGGGAACACGTGGTGTTTGGTTACATGAATAAGTTCTTTAGTGGTGATTTCTGAGATTTTGGTGCACCCATCACCTGAGCAGTGTACACTGTACCCAATGCGCAGTCTTTTATCCCTTGCCACCCCCATCCTTCCCCCTGAGTCCCCAAAGTCCACTGTATCATTCTTGTGCCTTTGTGTCTTCATAACTTAGCTCCCACTTATGAATAATACACAATGTTTGGTTTTCCATTCCTGAGTTACTTCATCTAGAATAATGGTCTCCAATTCCATCCAGGTTTCTGCAAATGCCATTATTTTATTCCTTTTTATGGCTGAGTAGCATTCCATGGGGGGGGTGTGTGTGTACATATACATATACCACATTTCTGTTATTCACTCATTTATTGACGGGCATTTGGGCTGGTTCTATATTTTTGCAATTCCAAGTTGTGCTGCTGTAAACATGTGTGTGCTGGTATCTTTTTTGTATAATGACTCCTTTTCCTCTGGGTAGATACCTAGTAGTGGGGTTGCAGGACAAAACAGTAGGTCTACTTTTAGTTTTACTCTTTGATTTATTTCTTTAAGGACTCTCCACATATCATATGTTTTTCATAGTGGTTGTACTAGTTTACATTCCCACCAACAGAGTAAAAGTGTTCCCTTTTCACCACATCCATGCCAACATGTATTTTTTAAAACTTTTTTGATTATGGCTATTCGTGCAGAAGTGAGGTGATATCACATTGTGGTTTTGATCTGCATTTCCCTGATCATTAGCGATTTGAGCATTTTTCATGTTTGTTGGCCATTTGTGTATCTTCTTTTGAGAATTGTCTCTTCATGTCCTTAGCCCACTTTTTGATGGGATTATTTGTTTTGTTCTTGCTGATTTGTTTGAGTTCACTGTAGATTCTGGAGATTAGTCCTTTGTTGGAAGTATACATTGCAAAGATTTTCCCCCACTCTTTGGGTTTTCTGTTTACTCTGCTGATTATTTCTTTTGCTGTACAGAAGCTTTTTAGTTTAATTAAGTCCCATCTATTTATCTTTGTTACAGTTAACTTTTTTAAATAAGGAGAAGTACACTCTAAAATAATGATAAAAATATGATATAGTAAATACATAAACCAGTAACATAGTTGTTATTATCATTATCAAGTATTATGTACTATACACAGTTGTATATGCTATACTTTTATATGACTAACAGTGTGGTAGGTGTGTTTACACCAGCATCACCACAAATACATGAGTAATCTGTTGTGCTATGATGTTATGGTAACCAGTTGACAGAAATTTTTCAGCTCCACTATAATCTTTTGGGACCATTGTCATTGACCAAACAGTCATTATGAAACATATGATTGTATATAGTGTATCTGAAGGTAATGGTGCTGTGGGTAAAATAAGCAAGAAACAGGAGGGTAGAGAGTATCAGTTGTTGGAGGGAAGATGTTTACTATTTCAATTAAGGTGATCAGGGAAGTCTTCAGTGACAAGATGGCAGCTGACTGGTGACACCAAGATAGGGAGGGGGCAAGCCAGAAGACCCTTGAGAGAAGAGCAGGCCAGATTAAGAAAACAAGTGCTAAGGCTGTGGACTGGGAGCAGGCTTGCCATGTTCGAGGACCAGCAACCGAATAATTATGGATGAAGTGGCATGAACAAAGGGTGAGAAGTGGGAGAAGGGGTGGGAGAGGTAGCAGAGGCCAGATCATGTAGGGCCTTGGGAGCCATATTGATAGCTTTGGATTTAACTCCAGGTGATATCATAAGCCACTGGATGTTCTGGGCGGAGTAGTGGTATGAGCTGACATATTTAAACTCATTCATACTGGTTTCTGTGTTAAGAATAGCCTGAATGAAGCAAAAAGATAGACGTATTGATACCAGTTAGAAAAATATTGCAGTACTACAAGACAGAGATCATAGTAAGTTAGAACATCGTGGTAATAGAGTAGTGAGAAATAGTCAGATTCTAGGTATATTTTGAAGGTAGAACTAATAGGATTTGCTGACAAATGGGAATAGGGGTAAGAAGAAAAGAAGAATCAAGGATAAATCACAGGTTTTTAGACTGGACTAGAATGAGAGAGTGGCCATTGAGTGAGGTGAGGAGATTAGAAGAGGAACAGATCTAGGGGAGAATCTGATTGGAAGAATGTGGTGTTAGATGTTAGATTTAACATCCAAGTGGAGATGTTGAAAAGGCCGTTGAATATGAGCCTGAAGTTCAGAGGAGTCCATTGCCATGAAGTATGAAAAATATTTAAAGCTGCAAGATTAGATCAGAACCACTGCATTCAATTGCTCAGGTTTCACAGGATACAGTTTGGCCTGTATTGTAGTTTTTATGAATACTGTCCCCTGGAATGAAACAGTAAGCATACATACATGGTGAACATACAATGATTCCTTAAGTGATGGCCCTAGATAAAATCACCTAGAAAGTGACTAAGCTTTAAGAGTCTCCAATATTTAGAAACCAAAGAGGTAAGTTGGAATTAGCAAAGTCTAAGAGAAAGTAGTTATTAAGGTAGAAGGGGAACCAGCAGACTGTGGGGTCCCAGAAGGTACATGAAGAAAATGTTTCCAGAAAAAGGAAGTAATCAATTTTGGCAAATTCTTCTGAAAAGTCAAAGAAAGTGAAGGCAGAAATTGTTCCTTGCAATTACTTCTATTAGATGCAAGTAAGTATAGTCCCTGCCCCAGACCCCTTGCTTTGGAGTGCTTTCCTCAACTTTTTCTAAGCCCCCTTCCAGTGCTTGAGTCCAGACATAGCCATTAATGCCATCTAGGAAAGGTGACTCAAGTCTGTTCCTGGTACCCTGGTAGTCACCAGAAGTACCTCCCTTGAAATTGTCTAAGTCTCCTTTCAATGCCTGGGACTGGCTGGGAACAGCAATACCATCTGAGTGGGAAGTCACAAGCCTAGACAGTTACAAGCATAGACTCTGGGATCCATTTCTGCCCTCCAAGACACTCTCAATCACTCTATCCCATATGTGGGGTCAACCAGCTGCCCCAAGATGCTCCTGAACCCATGTGTATGGAGGAATTTTGAGGCTGCATGGCTGGAGTTCCAAAAGGGCATCCTAGTCAATGTATCCTTCCCGCTCACCACCAGAACAGTATTTCTTTTGTAGGACTGTACAAGACCAGGCCACTAGAATGGTGCTGACCTACTGATTTTTGGTGATTCATAGGACATTGGATGAATTCAGGGATTGGGGTGACCAATAGTCTGCCACCATCTCTTAGGTGTGAATGCACCTGTATGACAATTCTCACTCAGCTGTATTTTGACTACAATACCTCCTCTGGTCCACAGTAGAAGGTGGTGCCAAGAATCCTTTATCCTATGTGCCCCTCTCCTAGCACCCAAGGCAGTCACCCACCCCCTCTACAGGCTCCATTCCATGTGTCAGGTAGTACTCCAGAAGGGGCATGCCTATCTCCTCTAAGAACTTTTTAAGACCACTGTTCTGCAATACCCTGGGCCCTTCCAACTGATGTCCTCTCTTGTGTCCACTTGATGTGGTGACGTCATGCTCTCCCAAGTTGATCTTAAATCATGTTCAAAGGACAGTGAGTGTTCCTGGGGTGAATGGAACCACTCTCTTCATTCCATTCATGGTTCCCTCTCTTATCCTTCCTTCTTGGTGGCAGTGTGTGCAAGTTAGAACTAGGAATGCAGAGATTACAGCCTAGACACTGTTGTTCTACACTCATACAATAAACTTCTGAATGGTTCAACAAACATGACCAGAAAATTGAGCATTTTTCACATTTTCCTGCATGCTCTAGGTAAGAATTCCTTTTGTGGTAGTGAGCAATGAAGCTCAAAGGTTATTTGAGAGAGTCATTGGAAGCTGGCATTCACAAGCAGCATAAAAAATGATGCAGTACAATGAATGATAAGATAACCAGCATTAAATAATGATATCAGGGAAATGCAGAGGCAAGAAGATCAATATTGTTTTAATACAAACAGATTCTGAAGCACCACTGCAAAGTAATTGTAGCCTCACTACCTTTTCTTGTGATCGGAGATGTGAAATTAGTTGGAAACATCACATTGGGCAATAAAGAACACAAAGGCATTGTCCCTGGATCTGAACAGGAAAAGAGAGTTGTTGCCTGGACACAATGATGAATCTTCACTTCCACTGATGGGATAATAACTAAATACATAGAACTTCCTCTCCTTCCATTATTAAGTCTTCATCAGTAAATCATTAGACTTCACATGAATTTTGCAATACATCTTTTAATCAAAAACTGTATATGGACAGGACCCACACACATACATGCAAAATTTGTAATGTTCCTGAGTAGATGAAAGAGAAGGGGAACTTGTGAAAACCTGGAGGTGCTGCCCATAAACGGAGCATAGACAATTCATCTATAAAGGACAGCAGGCTGAGTATAAAGACCCAGATGCAGTTAGTTGGGTAGATATGGTGATGGTCACATGTGGATGTTTTCTGTTTTGTTTTGTTTTTTTGTTTGTTTTTTTTAGACACAGTCTCACTCTATCTCCCAGGCTGCAGCGCAGTGGTGCTATCTCAGCTCACTGCAAGCTCCCCCTCCCAGGTTTACACCATTCTCCTGCCTCAGCCTCCCAAGTAGCTGGGACTACAGTCACCCACCACCACACCCAGCTAATTTTTTGTATTTTTAGTAGAGACAGGGTTTCACTGCGTTAGCCAGGATGGTCTCCATCTCCTGACCTCGTGATCTGCCCACCTCGGCCTCCCAAAATGCTGGGATTACAGGCGTGAGCCACTGCGCTCGGCCATGTGGATGTTTTCTAACGGCTTCTATTTTCTCAGTGACATAGGCAGCAAGCCTATCTCATAGTAAGGATTGTGGAAGGGGCTTGAGAAGAGAGAAAAAGATGTGGCATAGTTAACCAGAGTGGCGGGAGTGTAAGTGGACTAGGAAAACGTAATGAGGTTGCCTGGCAGCAATAAAGGCCCACTTGAGGTTAATGGCCATGAATTTAAAAGGGCTCCAGTCAGCATGACCATGAGAGTTTTTCTCCAGCTGTACTCATTGAACAGACACAGAATCAGCACAGTTGGATTTAAACAGGAACTTGCCAAGAGAATATAATAAAGGGAGAAAAAAGAAAGGAAATTAAGAGTATACACAAGGGAGTGATAGAATTTGGACCTTGGAATCCAAGTAAAGCAAAAGAGGAAGGGCTTGATGGATTGTACCTGTCAGTGGTGCTAAAGTTTCATCATTAGGAGACTAGAGGGAGTAAGCTGCAAAGAGTGGTATGCTTCCAGCTGATATTGTGGACATGTCATGGTTATCAGTGATGGTGAGGTCTAGGGTATGACCTTGAAGTGGAGGCTGAGATATGGTGGAGCAAAAGAACATTGGAAGACAGAAAGTAAAAGAACTGAGAAGCAAGGGTGCTAGCACAGTCATGTATTTGGATATTAAAAACCTCCCAGACTCACATCAAGAGAGGTTTTATCCCTATAGAAAGCATGACATAGAGCACCACCCTTCGAGGAATGAGAGGTAGGGGAAGGTAGAGGTTGGAAGACATTTGCAACAGAAGAAATCATAGGAGCTACCATCTAATTGAAGTTCAAAGCTAGGGTTTTCAGGAAGAAGACAAGGAGAATGATCTGAAAGCGGCAATGAAGAATGAGGAGGACACCAAACCTATCTCTAGGCTTCATGAAGGAATATAGGAGAGAAAGCAGCCACTGTATCAAAGGGAGGCAGTGGGGGCCCAGGGTTCAGTTGTGAGAGCAAGAAGGTGAAGAAGAATTTCTGAGAAGAGGCTGGAGATACAAGGTCAATAGCTGACTGTGGTTCAAGAGGGCACAGTATAACAGATTTAAGAATTCTGGGTGTGAGGGGCAGGGAGAATAGGTCAGAAAAGGGGATGCACAGAGCCTTATGGGCACTAGCGTCCTGGGGAATAAGGGTGACCAGGAAGATGGAGGTACACTGACTCCTGGATGATTCATGCTTACTGTTTCAAGTCAGCAATGGTTTTAACGCCATCAATGTTGCAGAGGGGGGCAGTAGAAGACAAGTTTGCAGGGTTCTGGGAATCCCTCTGCTCTCCTGCCAGCAAATGAAGATGCAGGGAGAGAGGGCTGACCTGCCACGTGTAGATTTCTGGAGCTTTTCATCATTCATTGGATGGGGAGATTATAGACAATTTTGATTTTCTTTTGCTTCTCGGATTCTACAATTTGTATCATGAAAGCATACCCCTTTTGTGATAAGAATATTTTACCTAATCCCAGAACTTTCCAATTCTTCTAGCTACTATGTGACTGTGAATTAGTCATTTAAAAAATTTAGTGAGTGTATCCAACTATTTACTAAAAATGTAAGTGGAAGGTTAAAGTATTTCCTCTATATACAAATATAGGAGAGAGTTCTATCACTTAAATAGGAAAAGCTTTCACACGCATGTAAATCTACATTCCAGAATCATCACCAATTGGCCTAGAACCTGATCTTTCGATGCTGTTACTGAAATATTTACCCCTAAGAATGATAGTGCCCTATCTACTTTCTACGAGTTCTATTTGTTTGTATTAACCCATGGAAGTCAAGACATTATGAGCCAGAACAAGATCACACAAAGCAGAAATCACCTGCTCTGATTAAATCAACCTTAGGAAAGAATCTGTGGCAAGCCTCATAGGTGTCTATTTCCAGACACTGGAAGAAATTCATCTGTAAGAAATCGGCAAAAGCCAATTCAAATTATTTTTAAAGCATTATGAGGTGAGGTAGATTATTACTAATACCAGGAAAAGCTACTCACACAGCCCAAGCCCCTGTTAAAACCAAAGGCAGAACATTTCCTTCTCTGCTAAGAGCAAGAAGGTACATTGTGTTGCTCTGTCCCCTTGTGAATTCCTTCCCACCAAGAGAACCCCGGCAATGCTACCATAAAATTCATTCCTTTATAACCAACAGACTATTCAACTCTCCAAATTGCAAGAAAGACTTCTAAATGGGTCTTTTAGAATAAAATGTGTTTCCTGAAGAAGAAATTGGAATGGCTGTTTGGAGCACTGAAAACCTGTATTTATCCAGGGAACAGGAACTTTTGGAGTTACTTTGCCCTGAAATGTTGTCTTGCTATTACATGAAAAACAACAGCTCTCAGCCAGACCAGTATTTGCCAGCCTTCCTGAGCATTTACTAATGGCAGTAATGAGGCCTCTCCCCAGAATGGCCATCCATAATCTGACGATAGTCTCAGGCTGTGAGCCATCTTTAAAAAGACCAACCCGACTTTACCCCAATTGCTTTCTGACCCAAAGCCCATTAAACTAGACTCCCAGTGAAGTCCATTCGTGCTTTATGTCTAATTTTAAAGGAGTGTGTTCTGGGTCAAGAGATTGTTTCCAATCCTCTTTTAAATTGTCTAAAATTCACAAGCTGATATAGTTAGACACCAGGAAGATCACTGGGGATAGAATAGATGCCCATCTGTCTAATGAGATTTGGAAGGCTCTATTTTACTGGCCTGTTGATTCTAGCTGCCATCCAGTTGGCCAGAGGTTACTTCCACAGTGTGTTTCTATTTTCTTGTTCAGTCAAATTTAAAAGTATTGGAGCGAGGGACCCCCATTGCTTCCTCAGGAGCAAGAATGAGGCATATCTTTTCATGAAGACATTTTCTTGCACCAACTTAAGAAGTTTTTTTTGCCTTCAGCATTGATGCATTTTTTTTCCTATGTGTTTCCTCTTGGAGCCCAGTAAGCTATTTACTCCATCCCTAACATTCATGCTTCAGGTACTTGCAGGTGATTTGGATACTCCCTCCTCAACCCTGGTTGGCTGTATTGTAAACACATCTAACCATCTCATTTCTTATTTGTCCTGACTCCTGCTCTTCCCCTGATACATTAGACATAACTAGTTGTGGCTTTTCCTAAATGTTCTAGTATTTTTCAACAGTTTCCTAGCACTTGGTGAAATGTACTTGTATTGGTTTGCTATTTCTGTGTAACAAATAACCACAATATCTTAGTGTTTAACGGTAAGCATTTAACGTTTATATCTGTGGGTTGGCTGGGAGTCAGCTGATCTAGGCTGGGCTCAGGTAGGGTGGTCTGACTGGGAGGGTTCAACTGGGCTGGGTCTGTTCTATGTGCCTCTTGTCCCCCTCCTAGCATCAGAGGCCTAGATGTGTTCTCCTCATAGCAATGGCAGAATATAAAAAGGAAAATGGAAACATACAGACCTCTTAAAAATGAGGCTCGCCGGGCACGGTGGCTCAAGCCTGTAATCCCAGCACTTTGGGAGGCCAAGACGGGTGGATCACGAGGTCAGGAGATCGAGACCATCCTGGCTAATACGGTGAAACCCCGTCTCTACTAAAAAATACAAAAAAACTAGCCGGGCGAGGTGGCGGCGCCTGTAGTCCCAGCTACTCGGGAGGCTGAGGCAGGAGAATGGCGTAAACCCGGGAGGCGGAGCTTGCAGTGAGCTGAGATCCGGCCACTGCACTCCAGCCTGGGTGACAGAGCGAGACTCCGTCTCAAAAAAAAAAAAAAAAAAAAAAAATGAGGCTCAAAAATGATGCACTATTACTTCCAACTCTTTCTATTGGCCAATTCAAATCACATGACCCAACCCAAATTAAGGGACAGGGAAGTATACTTCCATCCCTTTCATAGGGGGAACTACAAAGTCACATGGCAAGTGGCATGGATACAGGGCATAGTGAAGAGCAGAGGCTAGAAATGCAATCTACCATAGTAGCCAATGTATGTGAACCATCACACAAGCATCTTTCTAAGACATGGTACTTTTCATTGTTCTCTTTAAGTACCATAGCTACATTATTGGTATTTTTAGCAGTATTGCTGATGGTCACCAGAGATTGCGAGTCCTTGAAGGGCTTCTAGAACCCCACTTCCCTAGCAGAATAGAGATAGAGCCTGTTTAAGAAAGAAGGTTTAAACCCTTCCGGAACCAGATCAGGATGATGGTGGAGGCACTAAAAAGTAACTAGTGTCATTTTAAACTCAGGTGATGAAGTAATAATGATAGGCAGTTTTTATTGAGTATCTAATATGTTCTAGGCCATTGATATATACTTTTTTACTGATAATCTCACTTCAAACCTGCAAGGTATTATTATCATTACTTTCAAAGGAGGAAATAGGCTCTAAAAGATTAAGACACTTGCCCAATATTACATGATTTTTAAATGCAAAAGGTAAGTTTCAAACCCATGTTTGTCCTAATTGCAGTATCTATATTCTCTCCAATACCTCCCATGAAATAAGGTTTAAGAATCCTCTTGATGCCTGTAATATGTACATACACACACAAAATATGCAAGAGATGTAGTAAAATAACAAAAGCAAGATAAAGAACATTTAGTATAATATACTATCTTTGGGGTTTAAAAAGCCAGGGGCAAGGATAGGCAGGAAGAAAATTAAAATTTGTGTTTGTCTTTGCTTGTCTACGCATGAAGAAACTCTAGAACAGTACATAAGAAACTAAGGACCATGATTACATATGAGGAAGTGGAATGAGCACAAGGATAGGAAGGAGAATTTCATGGCGTATCTATTGATACTTCCTGGTTTTTTAACAATGTGAATGATAGAGCTATCCATAGAATTAAATGTAAAGATGAATAAATTAATGCTGGACCAAACTAGGGTAGGACAGAGAAATGAGCTAAGGCTTTGAGGAGTTTAGTATCTACAAAGCTCCATTAAAAAGAGCTGCGGTTTGTAGGGGAAGGTGGGATTTAGAGATCCAGTGTCCATCTATACACTACCAGGCTATTATCTGAACAGGAAAAGGTATTGGCATAGACGGTCTCATCCAGAATAGTGCTACCAGGACAGTGACTCAGAGCTATTAATGGGAAAAACAGTTATTCCTCTGTACTAGATGTTAATCAGTCCTGGCTGCATTTAGTCCCATGTTGTGCTACTATGTGATTTGCTGCCTGCAATCCCTTTGTATCTCAATGTGACAGATCCTAAGATCCTTTTCTCCCTACCATG
The DNA here is from genome assembly GCF_047675955.1 of Chlorocebus sabaeus. Lineage (NCBI taxonomy): Eukaryota > Metazoa > Chordata > Mammalia > Primates > Cercopithecidae > Chlorocebus > Chlorocebus sabaeus. The sequence goes on from NC_132911.1 coordinate 101,286,137, forward strand.
AAATTCTTTTTACTGGATGTCACTGCTTGAATTGTCTTCATTATTATTTATCAGTTTCTACTATTTATAGGTTCCCTGTTACCAATTCCATTTGAATTATATCTCTTGAATCAGTGACTGTTTTTACCATTTACAGATCATTGTTAAGCATTTATTTAGTGTGAGGTTTGACTACAAAATAAAGTGAACATTTCTAATACAATATAACTTGCATATATAAATGAGTGTTTTCATTCCAAAGTAATCATTTCAGGATGTTATTCCCCTAACAATTTAGGGGAATCATAACTGTTTCCTTGCCATTAACTGAAAAACATGCTAACACTTACTCTTGCCAAGTTCATCCTTTAAGACTCAGATTAGGGATCCTCTCCTTCTGACAGCCTTTCTGAAATCTTCAGATATTCATTCTTTATGATCCAATAGTTTCTGATCATGGCAGATTATCTTTTCCAAAATGGCTACAATAGCATCTCCCATCCACAGGCTATTCTTCAATAACTTTGATACTTCTTCCAACAAGAGAAGGTCTATATTCCCTCTCCTTAAATATGGGCAAGTTTGTGACCATATCAGAGATATGTTATGGCTCCATTATTTGTAGAGTTATATCTTAACAGGTATTATAATTTCTCCCTGATTCTCTTTGGAGTTTATTCTTGGAACCCAGCCACAAAGCCCAGGCAGCCAAAGGAAGAGGCTGCATGTAAGTGGTCAGACTGACATTCCCAGCTAAGGTCCCAGACAGCAGCCAGCATCAACTACCAGACATACAAGTAAACATGTCTTCAGATGAGTCTATACCTGAGCCATCAATTCATCCTCAGTCTTCAAGTATCCCCAACTGAGGTCCCAGACATCATGGAACCAAAACAAGACATCTCTACTGGCATGTCTGGAATTCCTGATACACAGAATCCATAAGCTAACAAAATATTTGCTCTCATATGCCACTAAGTTTGGGGTGGTTTGTGGGACATCAATAGTATCTGAAATAAGTTTTGATACCTGGAAGTGAGCTGTCATAATAAAACCTAAAACATTTAGCATTGACTTGGTATTGGTTGATTGGTGGAAACCTATAAGGCTTTGAGAAGGCTGTTGGTGAAGGATTAAAGGAATATTTTTTTTTCAATGTTGTTGAAAGCTGGAGAAGAGGACACTCTTGCTAGTAGAGGCAGAAAGTTTAGCAACACTGCCACTTGCAGTAATGTAGAAAGTAGGGTTGTATCTCATAAACTCGATAAGCTAGATTAGGAGATTTCTAGTCACAATATTGAAAATGACAGCTGGCTTCTTCTTGTATCCTATAAAAAAAAGTGAGGAAAGAAATTAAGGAATGGATGGCTGAATATAAAGAAGACAGCACTTAGTGGGTTCAAACATAAAACTATTTTCCATTCTCAGACTCTTGAGTGGCAAACAACTACTAAATTAACAAAGGATTTCATGCCAAAAGTCAAATCTAGGCTGGGACACTAATAACCTTTGTTTAAACCTTATAGCACCTTTCCAATGAGCAAAAGTTCTGAAGATCTGAAGGGCACACTTCACAGACATTCTCCATTAAACAATGTGGTTTCTAACAGCTATAAAGGCATTGCCCCACAGTAGTCTCACAGAGAGCCTGAGGTAGAAAAGACTTACTGCCAAGAGTTTTGTGGCATGGGCTTTAAGCAATGGAGGGGTTTATAAATAGATACATAGGAAATCTGCAAAGATTTGTTTAAATTGTATCAGCCTTGGTTTTAAAAGACGAAGAGCAGAACAGAGACAGGAGTTCTTTGATCTTCAAAGTACTACAAGTAAAGAAACAGGCTGAGAAAACTACTCAGTGGCAAATACTAGCATCTTCTTATAGAAAAAGAAAGATAACTCAGAGAATAGAAGCAAAAGCCAAGAGAAAACTCCCAGGAAGTAGGACTGAGCCCTAATTAAGGAACTGACAACATATGTCCAGCTGAATTTCAAAATTGCTATGGACCAGTGATAATAGCTGGGAAATCAGTGTGTTTCCTATTTTTTCTCTTTCTAAATGGGAGCACTATTACAGTTAGTCAATGCCTGTCCCACAGTTGTATATTTGATGGGTAAGGGGGAAGGCAGATAACTTGTGTCTTTAGCTCACTGGTCTTTAAAGAAACTGCATCAGAGGAGCTACGTGAAAAGAGTTTCATCACATTGAACTTGATGTAAGTGATAAGATCCTGGATTTTAAACTGATGCCATTTTGAGATGAGTCTTGGGGCTCTTGGAGAAGGGGATGTGTGTATTTTGCATGTGAGAGGTATGTGAATTATTGTGGCCAAAGGGTAGACTGTGGCAGATTGTATTTTCTAATACCATACGATCTTCTTATAATATGACTTTGGGACTCATCACATGAGAAGTAGGGTTTACATCCCCTCCCCTTGAGTCTAGGGTGGAAGTCTGCCTTGGAATTCTGGCAGCAATGACACTGTTTGACTTCCAACCTGTGTGATTAGATTTTCAAAAGCTATACAGCTTCTGCCTGGTTCATTTTGGGATTCTCACTCTTAAAACTCAGTCAAAATAAAAAAAGAAAAACTCAGATACCATGCAGTAAGGAAATTCAATAAGTCACATGGAGAGGCCACATGTGGATGTTTTGTTTAATGGCCCAAACTAAGGTCCCAGCTGACAGCCATTATCACCATCAGACATGTGAGTAATTTAGCCCTCCAGTCCTCAGCTGTTGAGTCACCCCAGCCTTTCAGTGTGCCCAGCTGAGATCCAGACATCATGGAACAAGATGTTCCATTTTATGGATACATAGCCCACCAAAACCCATGAGTATAATAAAATTATGATTGTATTATGTCACTAAGTTTGAAGTGGCTTATTACTCAGTTATAAAAACTGAACACCTATGAAGTATCTGTCAAGGGCAGAGCTCAAACCTCAGACTCTGGAGACACATCTACATTTCAGTCTTAATTTCATCCTTTACCAGCTGTATGACTGCAGACAAGTCCGCCAGGTAGTTATTACTGTTTTGTGGTTGTTTATAAGCATTTAATGGGATAACACACATAAAGTACAATGCAGAGTACATGACACAGTCACTGAATGTCTGTCTGCTTTGATTATTCTTCAGATATGCCTTTATTACTGTACTTACCATTGAAATTATCTGTTTATGTGCCTGTCTCTTCCACTAGACCATAAGTGTCTTGATAATAAGAACCATATCTTGTTCATCTGAACAGATTAGTGCCTAGCCCAGTTTGCTTAGTTATTTTAAATCTCAAATAATAGAATGTATACAAAGTATTTTGTAAGTGGTAATGTGTTTCTGAAGCATACAGTATAATTATAGCTAATTAACTTCAAATTTGATTCATAGCCACAGAGCACTTAATGTGTGGTAAAGCATTTTCATAAGCATCTGACATACTGTCAAAAGTCATCCTCTTAGCAACATTAGGAAATATTATTTTCATTTTACAAGTGAAGAAACTGAGACTCAGGTAAGTTAAAGACTAGCTCAACATCACTAGTGGGGCTGAAATTCACCCACATGCACAGCATTTCCTATTACACTACAGCAGACATTGCTAAGCCCTCTTGTCCCCCTCTTTCAGAGCCCAACCCTTCAAATATTCCCATCATGAACAAATTTTCATCCTTCAAAAAGGTCAGAAATCATATGGAGATCATACAGATGAATAAAGAACACATCTATTTGTTTTCTCCAAAACCAGGCATGACAATATAGTAATAAAACTGATTTTCTCCCAAGCTTTAGAAATTCTTCCAAAATAAGAGGTACGACAATGTTTCTAATAACTTTGGAATAAATACCTAAAGGTGAAGATAAATACTTATTTCAGTGCATTACTTTGTACATTTTCCATCTTCTGAGCGTTCCCTTTAACTATTATGCCTGGCCAAAAGGGAATAGGAAGCTTTGGAAAGGCACTTCACAATCCATACCAGCAGCTTCAAAGAAAGGCTCAAGGCACCAAGTAAAAGGTCAGGAAGATACTTTCAACAACTTGTTGACTCATTTCATATTCAATGAATAGTCCTGTTATTCCCTTAAGTGATGACTCTATCAAGAAAATGATATTCGGCCGGGCGCGGTGGCTCACGCCTGTAATCCCAGCACTTTGGGAGGCCGAGGCGGGCGGATCACAAAGGTCAGGAGATCGAGATCATGGTGAAACTCCGTCTCTACTAAAAAAAAAATAGAAAAAAAAATTAGCCGGGCGCAGTGGCGGGCGCCTGTAGTCCCAGCTACTCGGGAGGCTGAGGCAGGAGAATGGCGTGAACCTGGGAGGCGGAGCTTGCAGTGAGCCAAGATTGCGCCACTGCACTCCAGCCTGGGCGACAGAGCGAGACTCCGTCTCAAAACAAAACAAAACAAAAAAAAAAAAAAAGAAAAAAGAAAATGATATTCAAAATATATTCTAAATTGCATTTTAGGGAGGAAAGAGGAGAGGGAGACTTCAAACAATTTAAGCAATATTTCTTTTCTTACTGTTTCCATCTTGAAATCTATTTCTATAAATGAAAGCCTAAATATTTTTTCATTACTTTGAAGAAAAATATTATGACTAAGTATGAAAATGCTGGATTTTAAGCTTCCAAGAAAGTAATCCCTTCTTTCAAGTAAAATGAGTTTCAATGAGAAAATTTCTGTTCATGAATTGTTAGCCCCCAGATAATTGTGAAATGCTAGAAATAAAGTTTTAAAATATTATTTACTTATTATTCATTGATACTTTGAACAAATATTTAAAGAGTGGATGCTGTTGGCAGAAACTGCCCTGATTGCTGGGAATGCAATGATGAGTCCTAGAAACATAGTCTCTCGTTTCAGAGAGTTTCCAATCTAATAGGGAACTCAGCAGTAAGTGCTAAATGTCATAAGGGCGATGAAGGAAACATTGAGGTGGTAGGTGATTATATAACAGGAGGATATACCCTAGGCTGTGGGAGGATCTGGAGGGCTTCTCCAAAAGATGACGTCTGAACTCAGAGTGGAGGAATGGTACATGAGTTTCCAAGGGCTGTCATAAGAAACCATCACAAACTAGGTGACTTAAAGCCAACGTTCATTCTCTCACCATTCTGGAGGCTGGAAGTCCAAAATTAAGCTGTCAGCAGGGCGATGTTCCCCCTGAGACCCTGAACAGAATCCTTCCTTGCCTCTTTCTTGCTTCTGGTGGTGGTTGTCAATCCTAGGCCTTCCTTGGCTTGCACCTACATCCCTCCAAGGTCTGACTCCTGCCAGACAGTATTCTCTCTGGGAGTCTTTCATGGCCTTCTTATAGGGACACCAGTCATGTTAGATTAATGGCTCACCCTACTCCAGAATGGCCTCGTCTTAACTAATAACATCTGCACCAACCCTATTTCCAAACAAGGTGACATTCTGAGGTACTAGGGATCAGGACTTCAACATATATTTTAGGGGGGCACAATTCAAACCATAACAGAGGGTTAGGAGCTAATCTGGAAAAGACAGGTGGGGCAGAGGGAAGGCCCCAGCAAGGCCCTGTGGTAGGCAGGAGCATGGCACATTTGAGGAACAGAGTCAAGGCAGGGTGACTGGCAATCTGTGATCTTGCTTCTTCTCAGTTTATCCTGTTGTGCCTATCTTTCCTCATGACAATTTATCAAAACTATCTTTTTTTTTTTTTTTTTTTTTTTTAAAGACAGAGTTTCACTCTTGTCCTCCAGGCTGGAATGCAATGGCATGATCTCGGTTTACTGCAACCTCCGCCTTCTGGGTTCAAGCAATTCTCATGCCTCAGCCTCCCAAGTAGCTGGGATTACAGGCAAGCACCACCATGCCCAGCTAATTTTTGTATTTTTAGTAGAGAGGTGTTTCACCATGTTTGCCAGGCTGGTCTCCAACTCCTGACATCAAGTGATCTGCCCATTTCAGCCTCCCAAAGTGCTAAGATTACAGACGTGAGCCACCACATCAGCCAAAACTATCTTCATATAGTTACCTTGATCAGAATCAGAAAGAATGCCATGAGCCTACCATTTCTCTGACTCTGTTTCTGACATCCTCATGGGTAAATCCCTAAAGATGGAACACAGAGGTTTCCTGGACACTATGTCTCTTAGTAACCATGACTGCAATATGATTTAAAATAGTTTGTCCTTCACTCCTTCAGATCCTGGGGGATTTTGCATGTAGTCTGAAGTCTCTGAATAAATTACAAACCAAGCCTCATTAAAAATAAAAACAAAGAAAAACACCTTGATGGTCTCTTTCATGGTACAAAACAAGTTTAGTTCCCAGAAGGTTGCGTCTGAATGAGCATCCACCCTTGTTTTCAAGACCAACCCACATCCTGATGCTGTGGTCATTTGCTGCTTTGAATTCAGATCAACACCATAACCAGTTGTGAGACCACAAATCAAGATGCAATGCCTAGTTAGACAATTCCTGTAAACCCTTCATCTGCTTCCAACATTTAAAGTTGCAACAGATCCCACAGGGTAGGGAAACGAGATACTTCATGCTGGACTAACTCAACAGTGCTAGTGTCAAAGAAACAGTGGACCACAGAGTACCTAAGAGTTGGATCCAATTTTTGGCTACTGTCCCTTGGGAGAGTGAGGTGGGTGCATATGTGTGTAAACATTTTGCTGTTATCCAGACCACAGTTTACTTTGGAACAGGTTCTTCTAAGAAGTTACATGGGACACTGAGAACATCACGTATTCTCAGGTCAGCTTTTCCTGGCATACAACACAAGTAGCTTGAAATTCATCATGTAATATATTTGTCTGCCATTTACAAACTTTATTCAACATCCATGAACCTGGGCACCAAAGCAGGAACATCAAGGCCTGTTGCTGACATGAAAATTCAAAACCAAATTCCTCCTGACTCTGTCAGCTTGCTTGTAGTTCAAAGCTCTCAGAGCAAGCCTGGCTAATGCAATACACAGAGTCACATTATGCCATTTACTTCCACTCGAACCTTCTCTTATCCTACTCATATCATTTGTGAAAAAGGCAAAAAGCCACTTCTGGCTCCTTGCATACTAAAGAGAAAGTTTCTCCAGAACTGCCCCTCACTAGTTAAGAAGCCAGTAGGGAACAGCTACCAGGTAGAGGAGCTAAGTAAGAGGCTTAATGGAATCCTGGAAAAACATCTGGAATCAGATGTGGATTTCAATGTGATCCTGCCTACAAGGTACTATTTGGCTGGAGCAAATGATTTGTTTGCAGCTCTACAATCAGCTCAAATGATCTGATTGTACCTCACAGGGTCATCGAGAGGACTGAATGAGTTAATTATGGGAAAACACTTTGAAAACGATAAAGGGCCATGAGCCCAGGTGCGGTGGCTCATGTCTGTAATCTTAGCACTATAGGAGGCCAAGGTGGGAGCATCCCTTGAACCGAGGAGTTTGAGGTTACAGTGAGCCATGATCACACAGCTGCACTCCAGCCTGGGCAACAGAGTGAGACCCTGTCTCTAGAATTAAAAAAAAAAAAAAAGAATATTAGAGGTCTGATGATCAATTCCCTTATCTCCAAGCCTCTCTCTGAAATCAGTTCCTCTCTGTCCTCACTGTCACCATCACTTTGTGCTCCTCTAGTTGCCCAGTCACAGGCAAAGCATCCCCGTGGGTGCTCCCCACTCTCTCTCAGGCATTCTTGCCCACAGCTGCATATGTCATCCCAGTGGCTGTCAACCTGGCTGTATATTACAGGCAATTTCTTTTTCTTTTTTTTTTTTTTTTTTTTTGAGACAGAGTTTCGCTCTTGTTGCCCAGGCTGGAGTGCAGTGGTGCAATCTCGGTTCACCGCAACCTCCACTTCCCAGATTCAAGTGATTCTCCTGCCTCAGCCTCCCTCGTGGCTGAGATTACAGGCATGTGCCACCACACCTAACTGATTTTTGTATTTTCAGTAGAGACGGGGTTTCACCATGTTGGTCAGGCTGGTTTCAAACTCCTGATCTCAGGTGATCCGCCCGCCTTGGCCTCCCAAAGTGCTAGGATTACAGGCATGAGCCACCGCACCTGGCCATTAGAGGTAATTTTTTAAATTACAAGTGCCTGGGCCCCAGCCCAAAATATTTCATTCCATTGGTACAGGCTATCAGTAATTCACAATTTTTATAGCACTCCTGGTGATTCTTGTGGGCCATGAGTGGCTGGGTTTTGTTTTTTTTTAATATCACTGTTTTCAATACAAAAATTAGCCGGGCATGGTGGCGTGCACCTGCAGTCCCAGCTACTCGGGAGGCCAAGACAGCAGAATTGCTTGAACCTGGGCAGCAGAGATTGCAGTGAGCTGAGATCACGTCATTGCATTCCATCCTGGACAACAGAGCAAGATTCCGTCCCCCCCCAAAAAAAAAAATTCACTGTTTTGAAGCTTACAAACTAAAATCACAATAATAATAAATTTTTCTTGGACATTTACAATGTACCAGGCACTATGATAAATATTTAAATACATTATTTGATCCTCACAGCCACCCATTGAACTAAGTGCCTTTTTTCTCCCCCTTTGCAGAGAGAAACCGAGGTTCACAGAGCTTGGATACCTTACTTCCTGACACACAGCTACTAAATGATGGGGTAAGGATTGGGACTTGGCTGTGTCCGACCAGGACACTTGAAGCCACATCACTGGTAAATGAATATGGAGGAACACTGAGAAATCTGATTGTAATTGAGAAAAAGAGGGAAGGTGAAGAAATTTGTCATGCAAAATGAATCTTAAAACTCAAAAGCCTTCTGAGCCAGCATGGTTAGAGCATTTTCTCTCTTATATTTCAAATGTCTGACTGACCCTGGAATATATTAAAATTTGAGGTTAAATTCAATTTTATATTGCATTCCATAAAGCAGCGTTATCTCGCTCTCAGATTTCATAGTCCACATGAAAGCATAAATGATGAGGTTTAGTGGAGGGAAAGGGATTGTGGACTTCCAAATCTTTCCCAGCTAAGAAAGACACCCGTTTCTTTTCCCCTTCTCCACCTTCCTGCAAGTCACAGCAATATGTAATGTGTAATAAGCTTAGACCATCCACAAGCAATAGAATCTCTGCCTTCTGTGTTTATTTAGAACAGAGCTCATTCTCATGAAAACGGGTAAGTTCTGCGGTTTTCTAATGGTGCTGGCAGAGCCCTGAGGGTTCCAGGGGTGTCCTGGTGGAGGAGAGGAAGTCGGACTGAGTTGGGCTGCTGGAGGCGACCGCGCTGCCCCAGAGCCACTCAGCTTTTATTCATTCCCTTGACCTCGTAAACATCACATAAGTTTCAGTTGTAAGAATGGGCTGCTCCTCTGGTGAAAAGCAAATGTTTGGAAACCACAGTTCTAGTTAGTATGTTGTGATTCAGACCCTACATGAATTACTAATTTTCAAAGAATAGAATCACAATAAAAATCTCTTAATCCTAAACTTGTACTGAGCCAATCCAGATGATTCAGAAAGTACCTCAAGATCTTAGTATAAAAGTAGTGGTTAATAAGATATTCTAGTTACTAGAATGATGATAACAGCACATGCTATGTTTGGCTCTCCCAATATATCATATGTACACAAAATAAACCCTCAAAATTGCTCTTAGTGGATGTTAAGGAGCGGCTTACAGACCCGTCGGAAAGGATGGATGTCTCCTAATCTCTCCACAGCGTGCAGAAACCTTGTCCAGCCTCCCCATCCTCTACAGAAGCAGCAGTAGCAGCAGTGGCAGCAGCACAAGCCACAGCTCTTTGGAGTCAGTAGCATGGTTTTGCCAAATGGCATTGCAGAATTTTTTTCCATGACGTTTAAAGTGGGGATTTTCATTGTATTTTTTAATGTAAAACCCAAAACTATAAAAACCCTGGAAGACAACCTAGGCAATACCATCCTGGACGTAGGAACAGGCAAAGATTTCATCACAAAGATGCCAAAAGCAATTGAACAAAAGCAAAAATTTACAAATGGGATCTAATTAAACTTAAGAGCTTCTGCCCAGCAAAAGAAACTATCAACAGGGTAAACAGACAACCTACAGCATGTGAGAAAATATTTGCAAACCATGCATGTGACAAAGGTCTAATATCCAGCATCTATAATAAACTTAAACAAATTTACAAGCAAAAATCAAACGACCCCATTAAAAAGTGGGCAAAAGACATGAACAGACCATTTTCTAAAGAAGACATACATACAGCTAACAAGCATGTGAGAAAAAGCTCAATATTACTGATCATTAGAGAAACGCAAATCAAAACCACAAAGAGATACCATCTCGCACCAGTCAGAATGGCTATCATTTTTAAAGTCAAAAAATAACAGATGCTGGCGAGGTTGTAGACAAAAGGGAACACTTATACAATGTTGGTGGGAGTGTCAATTAGTTCAACCATTGTGTTGTGGAAAGTAGTATGGAGATTCCTCAAAGAGCTAAAAATAGAACTACCATCAACCTAGCAATCCCATTACTGGGTATATACCCAGAGGAAAATAAATTATTCTACCATAAAGACATATGCACATGTATGTTCATTGCAGCACTATTCACAATAGCAAAGACATGGAATCAACCTAAATGCCCATCAATGACAGATTGGATAAAGAAAAGGTACATATGCACCATGGAATACTGTACAGCCCTAAAAAAAGAACAAGACCGTGTCTTTTGCAGGAACATGAATGGAACTGGAGGCTATCATCCTTAGCAAACTAACACAGGAACAGAAAACCAAATACTGCACATTCTCACTTATAAGTGGGAGCTAAATTATGAGAACTCATGAACATAAAGAAGGAAATAACAGACACTGGGACCTACCTGAGGGTGGAGAGTGGGAGGAGAAAGAGGAGCAGAAAAAAATTACTGGGTAAGCAGCTTAGTACCTGGGTGACAAAATAATCTGTACAACAATCCCCATGACGCAAGTTTACCTATGTAACAACCTGCACATGTACCCTCCAACCTAAAATAAAAGATAAAAAGTAATAATAACATTTCTGTCATTTTCTGGTTACAAAAGTAATATTGTGATAGGTAACTGCCTTCATTCTCTTCTGCTTGCTGCTCAGATCTCTGAGGCCAAGAATTATAAGGCCTGCCTTCTTATTTAAAATAGGGAGGCCAGGCACAGTGGCTCACGCCTATAATTCCAGCACTCTGGTAGGCCCAGGCAGGCCAATTACTTGAGTCCAGGAGGTCAAGATGAACCTGGGCAACACAGCCAAACCCTGTCTCTACTAACAATACAAAAAATTAGCCGGGTGTGGTGGTGTGTGCCTGTACTTCCAGCTACTCCAGAGACTGAAGTGGGAGAATCACCTAAGTCTGGGAGGTCAAGGCTGCAAGCCCAGATCACACCACTGCACTCCAGCCTGGGCAACGGGAGTGAGACCCTGTCTCAAAAAAAAAAAAAAAAAAAAAAGAGGCTGGGGTGCAGTGGCTCATGCCTATAATTGCACCACTTTGGGAGGTTGAGAGGCTGAGTGGGGAGGATCGCTTGAGCCCAAGAGTTCCAGACCAGCCTGGGCAACATAGTGAGACTCTGCTTCTACAAAAAATAATTTTTTTTAATTGGTCAAAAGGTCTAATATCCAGAATCTTTAAGAAACTCAACAAATCAACAAGCCAAAAACAAACAACCCCGTTTAAAAAATAAGCAAAGAACATGAATAGACACTTCTCCAAAGAAGACATACACATGGCCAACAAGCATATGAAAAAATGTTCAATATCACTGATCATTAGGGAAATGCAAATCAAAACCACAATGAGATACCATCTCACACCAGTCACAATGGCTATTATTAAAAAAAACAAAAAACAACAGATGCTGGCAAAGTTGCAGAGAAAAGGGAATGCTCATACACTGCTGCTGGGAGTGTAAATTAGTTCAACCATTTTGAAAAGTCATCTGGAGATTTCTCACAGAACTTAAAATAAAATAGAACTACCATTTGACCCAGCAATTCAATTATTGGGTGTACACCCAAAGGAATATCACTCATTCTATCATAAAGACACATGCACACATATGTTCATCACTGTACTATTCACAATAGCAAAGACATGGAATCAACCTAGATGCCTATAAATAGTGGACTGGAGAAAGAAAATGTGGTACATATACACTATGGAATACTATGCAGCTGTTTTAAGAAATGAGATCATGGCTTTTGCAGCAACATGGATGAGGCAACAGGCCATAATCTTTTTTTTTTTTTTTTATCTTTTTTTAAAATTATACTTTAAGTTCTAGGGTACATGTGCACAACGTGCAGGTTTGTTACATATGTAGAAAACCCCATCGTCAGACTGGGCACAGTGGCTCACGCCTGTAACCCCAGTACTTTGGGAGGCCAAGGTGGGCGGATCACGAGGTCAAGAATTCGAGACCAGCCTGGCCAACATAGTGAAACCCTATCTCTACTAAGAATACAAAAAATTTAGCTGGGTGTGGTGGCAGACACCAGTAGTCCCAGCTACCTGGGAGGCTAAGGCAGGAGAATTGCTTGAACCCAGGAAGCAGAGGTCGCAGTGAGCCGAGATCACACCATTGCACTCCAGCCCAAGTGACAGTGCAAGATTCTGTCTCAAAAAAAAAAGAAAGAAAAGAAAAGAAAACAAAACCCCATCATCTCAGCCCAAAAACTCCTTAAGCTGACAAGCAACTTCAGCAAAGTCTCAGGATACAAAATCAATGTGCAAAAATCACAAGCATTCCATACATCAATAATAGACAGAGAGCCAAATCATGAGCAAACCCATTCACAATTGCTACAAAAAGAATAAAATACCTAGGAATACAACTTACAAGGCATGTGAAGGACCTCTTCAGGCAGAACTACAAGCCACTGCTCAAGGAAATAAGAGATGACACAAACAAATGGAAAAACATTCCATGCTCATGGATACGAAGCATCAATATAGTGAAAATGGCCATACTGCCCAAAATAATTTATAGATTCAATGCTATCCCCATCAAGATACCATTGACTTTCTTCACAGAATTAGAAAAAACTACTTTAGATTTCATATGGAACAAAAAAAAAGAGCCCATATAGCCAAGACAATCCTAAGCAAAAAGAACAAAGCTAGAGGCATCACACTACCTGACTTCAAACTATACTACAAGGCTACAGTAACCAAAACACCCTGGTACTGGTACCAAAACAGAGATATAGACCAATGGAACAGAACACAGTCCTCAGAAATAACACCACACATCTACAACCATCTGATCTTTGACAAACCCGACAAAAATAAGAAATGGGGAAGGGATTCCCTATTTAATAAATGGTGTTGGGAAAACTGGCTAGCCACATGCAGAAAACTTAAACTGGACCCCTTCCTTACACCTTATACAAAAGTTAACTTAAGATGGATTAAAGATTTAAACATAAGATCTAAAACCATAAAAATCCTAGAAGAAAACCTAGGCAATACCATTCAGGACATCGGCATGGGCAAAGACTTCATGACTAAAACACCAAAAGCAATTGCAACAAAAGCCAAAATTGACAAATGGGATCTAATTAAACTAAAGAGCTTCTGCACAGCAAAAGAAACTATCATCAAAGTGAACAGGCAACCTACAGAATGGGAGAAAATTTTTGCAATCTATCCATCTGACAGAGGGCTAATATCCAGAATCTACAAATAACTTTAAAAAATTTATGAGAAGAAAACAAACAACCCTATCAAAAAGTGGGCAAAGGATATAAACAGACACTTCTCAAAAGAAGACATTTATGTGGTCAACAAACATATGAAGAAAAGCTCATCATCACTGGTCGTTAGAGAAATGCAAATCAAAACCACAATGAGATACCACCCCACGCCAGTTACAATGGCAATCATTAAAAAGTCAGAAAGCCACAGATACTGGAGAGGATGTGGAGAAATAGGAGTGCTTTTACACTGTTGGTGGGAGTGTAAATTAGTTCAACCATTGTGGAAGACAGTGTGGTGATTCCTCAAGGATCTAGAACTAGAAATACCATTTGACCCAGCAATCGCATTACTGGGTATATGCCCAAAGGATTATAAATCATTCTATTATAAAGACACTTGCACACGTATGTTTATTGCAGCAATATTCACAATAGCAAAGACTTGGAACCAACCCAAATGCCCATGAATGTTAGACTGGATAAAGAAAATGTGGCAAATATACACCATGGAAAACTATGTAGCCATAAAAAACAATAAGTCCATGTCCTTTGCAGGGACATGGATGAAGCTGGAAACCATCATTCTCAGCAAACTAACACAGGAACAGAAAACCAGACACTACATGTTCTCACTCACAAGTGGGAGTTGAACAGTGAGAACATATGGGCACAGGGAGGGGAACATCACACACCAGAGCCTGTTGGGGAGTAGGGGGAAAGGGGAGAGATAGCATTAGGAGAAATACCTAATGTAGATGACGGGTTGACGGGTGCAGCAAACCACCATGGCACATGTATACCTACGTAACAAACCTGCACATTCTGCACATGTATCCCAGAACTTAAAATATAATTTTAAAAAAAGATTGTTTCCACATTTGAGTTGTGATAAATAACAATGTGATGAACACTTTTGAGCATAAATCTTGGCCTGCCCATGAGATTATTTTATTTGGATAAGAAAAAGTACAATAATACAGTTTTTCACACCATGTTTTAATGGTGTGAAAAACCTTTCTATTCTCCCCCTTTTTTTGACATTCCATGTCCTTTCATTCTTTGTGACCTTTTTTTACTGGGTGACTTTAGCAATTTCTCGATATGCTTTTGGGCTTCTGTCTTACCTTATTTTGAAATATTCTTCTGGGGATTCTATTTTCACTGAGTCATTTCAGTTGTCCTGGCCATTTGATTTGAGCTCTTAGTCGAGAACAGCATTCTCTTGGAGCTGATGCAATCTCTTATTATCTTATATCCTATTATACTTTACAAGTCATTCCCCAGGATCTTTCAGTACATAACTTGGATCTTACATTTTCCTCTTCTTCTAATACCCTTGCCTTTTTAAAGCATATATTAAAATGGGTAGAAAACAGCCTTTATAACACAAACCTGCACTTTCTGAAGTCTTTGTCCATGGGAAATACCTTATGCTTAGAGAGAAAATACAACCTTGTATAATTCTTTTAGATCAGAGTTTCACTGGGAAACATAGCAGAGTTACTGAAATGTGCACTTATTCGCATCCAAGTTGTAGTTAAACACCTTTCTATATTCAGTGCTTGAGCAAAACAGGCCCACAGATCTATACCAGCTATCTCCCTATGGCTACATTAAATGAAGCCAAATTTTAAAGTGTTTGAAAACACAAAAAGATTTCAAACATATCCAAGGGATTTCATTTCTTTCACACTTTGGCATTTTCAGGATCTGAAAAAAAAAGTTCAAAGGTTGTTTGTTTGTTTTAAAACGCTGTGATTTAAGGGTCAGTGATCGTTAGAAAGCTCCAGGGGTCATTCAGCCCCCAACACTACATGGCTGCCACGGTTTCCATCACAGCTTCCCCATCCATTCTGCAAGAGGGCTTAGTAAATGCCACTACAGGGACAGAAGTCCAGCGTGGTCCCCAATCAGTCCCATCAGCCTGGCACTCAGCAGAGTTTTAGACAAAATCAGTGTTTCTCTGCCCTGCTATGAAACCTGCATAAAGAGACTTCCCCCATGAATAAACATATCTGATAAGATTACATAGATCATTCCACTGGGGGAAATTGAAGCTGTTTAAAATGCAGCCTTTCTTGTCCTGCTGTAAACTCCACAGCATTCATTTTATTGAGAAAATGAACCTGACCAGGGCTAAAATTTGGCCCATATGTACCTGGATAACCATGGTTGTTGTTCAAATATTGAAATATTTACTAATTGGTACTGTCTGCTTACAGTACCAATAACTGTTTCCAGCATACCTGGTCCCGGACATCAGGCCTCTCCCTAGACCCCTCCCTAGACCCCTACCTCCCCATGATCCAGCAACTGGTAAAGAGTTAGCATCCGGCACAGAAGGAGCCCTAGCTCCTTAATCTAGCAACACTGAGTCAGGGTCCATTTTGATTGATGATCTAGTTCAGGAGTAATAAACATTTTGAATATCTTCTTGAATGGGACTCTCGTGTCAGCTAGCCTCAAAAAAATCATGGAATGTGAGTTTACTATAGTTTTAGTGGAGTGTTATTTTATTCTTACCTTCAATTTTTCAACAAAAATTGAAAGATTTTTATTAGGCACCTGCTCGGTGGTGAGCAGGCCACAGTCCTGGATGCTTACAATCTAGTAACAAAGAGAGGTAACTAAATAAATTTCAATCCTGTGTGAGAAGGCTACAAAGAAGCAGGTATAGTGTGCTATGATAGCTCAGAGGAGAGGCCTTATGCAGGTTTACAGGAGGAAGCAACGGTAAACATGAAACTTCAGGGGGAGGCCTACATAAGCCACGTTAATAGGGGTGGGGACAGGTGTGGTATGGAGAAGGTACAAGCACAGTAAACAGCCTACAGAAAGGCCTAGAAGCCAAAGAGAAGCAGGCAAGTTCAGGGAGCTACAAGGAGTTCCTTGGGGGTGGACAGAGCGAAGTGATGAGAAAGAAGCTGTGGTGTTAAGCTGAAGAATGAACTGCTTTTTCCATCTCACAGTTGCATCTAAGCTGAGAATGAACTGTAGTTGGCTCTTTTCATTCCTGGGTATCTTAGAGTACTTGTGGTCACAAGCTATATTCAAGCTTGCCAAGGTTCTGCTGAGCATTTGACTCCCACGACTGCTCTGGAGGTCTGCTAAGATCCCCCTGCATGGTAAACCCAACAGCTATGAAGAAGATAAGCAGCAAGCACTGACAGTTGGCTTGAGGGGGACCGGGCCTCGCCAGGCTGATGGCTCCAGCATGGAGCCTAGCACCACAAGCACTCGGTGAAAATCTGTTGAATGAATACATGAATGGAGGAATGAATGGTAATAAGTGACAGTGACAGTTTTTAAGATGATGCTCTCAGTGAGTGCCTCACAAATACTTGACTCAGTGATCACGACAATTCAATTGTCACTGCTTCCATTTCAGAGTGACACTTTGGCCAGGCACAGTGTCTCACACCTGTAATCTCAGCACTTTGGGAGGCCAAGACAGGAGTTTTGAGACAAGCTTGAGCCCAGGAGTTTTGAGAAAAGCTTGGGCAACATGGGGAGACCCTGTCTCTACAAAACATTTAAAAATTAGATATGGTGGCACACACCTGTAGTCCCAGTTAGTCAAGAGGCTGAGGTGGGAGAATTACTTGAGCCCAGGAGTTGGAGGCTGCAGTGAGCTATGATCATGCCACTGCACTCTGGCCTGGGTGACAGAGAGAGATCCCATCTCTTAAAACAAAACAAAAAAAAAGTGATGCTTTTAACATACATGTTTTAAGTGAAAAGATAAACACTTTACTTATTGTCTCCATCTCCTAACTGTCCTCATCGCTTATTTTTCAAAGCCTGGAATGTGTGATGAGAGCCTTGCCACCATTTTACTCTTTTCTTCATGCATTGCCTCTTGCTCCTCAACCCCCTCTGCCTCCCCTTCCTCCTCATTCTTAAGTGGCTGGCATTCTAGAATTACCAACTCTTCCTAACTTTCCAGAATGTTTGTGGTTTTAGCATTGAAAATCCACATCCCTGGATACTTTTCCTCCCCAGCCCAATCCTGGCAAACTAGAAAGGCTCGTCACCCTTCTGGTAAACAGCTTCTTTTCCAGCTGGATAAACTCTGGAAACAATGGGACACTTCAGTCACCTCAATGGCAGGAAATTATTATGGAGGAGAATTTCCAGAGCCTCACATAAATTTACATAAATCTGGCAGTGAACAAGCAGGAAATGGCACTCTTAGAAGGAACAGCATCTGCAAAGGTATGGAGGTTATTCTGACCGAGTGAAACAGAAGTCCAAAGAACATCAGGAGGGCTGAAGAGAGGAAATCAAGAGATTTCTAATTTTGCAGACAGATGTTTCGGTAACAAAATAGCAGATACGCTTGTGTTAATGTACAAGTAATAGCTGCTGAAAAGAAACCCTTTTGAATACCAGTTTAGATGAGCTGTGCTCTGACTCTCATCCTTTGCCGGAAATAATCAGAAATTTGCAGAACTTCCCACTATTCCCAAGGGTGAGTGTGGTCTGGATCCGGTCCTATCTATCACACTCATCCTGTTCATTCCTACTGTTAATGTGAATAAATAAGCAATCTGATGTGACCAAACACCACCATGGGCTGCTTGATATAGCAAAGGGCTAATTTATTTTTGATCTACCACTGATGTATAAACATCTGACTCAGAGCATCTCGCCTTCTCTCCAGGGACTCAAGCAGCTAAGTTGATGAAACACCTGACTGTTATGCAGCAGAACTTGGATTCATTTTGTCTCTCTTCTTTTCTAACTGCACTGTAAACATCTGTTTTCCCCTGTGGAAGCAAGAGTTCATCAGCAGAACAACATAGCAGTCCTATATATAACAGTATTCTTGGCTATGATACTTCAATGTGTATATCAAGGTCTTCTACTCACTATAGCTTCCTTGACTACCCTGATAACCAAGGAACTTCCACTTGTGTTTCTTTGTGTCACCAGATTCCAAAATATTTCCCCATCATTTGCACCACACTGAACTGTGCTGGCTTTGCATAGGGGACATTGTTGGTTGCCTACAAAATCCTATTCCCCCTTCTTCTTTCCTAACAGAACCACAGTATTTTTCAGGTGCCACACAGCCAAGTGCCTCAAGAGAAGATGACTCATTCCAGCTAAAGGCAACCCTTCTAAGGGTGATACTACTCCTGTGGAGTGATCGGCTCAGGCACAGGGATATAACCCAGGGATGGCCAATGAGATGCAAGAGGCTGGAGCTTCTCTCATTCTTAATGAAAAGCCACTGGAAGACCAGATAGGTTGTGTTTATAGATGTTAACCCTGCCTGAAATTGTTGCAGGCATGTTTCTGCCAGCCAGATGTAGCCAACACTGAGGATGACAGAACAGAGGCAGAAAGAACCAGATAGCAGATCATAAGCTTCTGATGAGGGCTTTTATCCTACAATACTCCTCCTAGACACTTTCCTGAAGGATGAGTTTTGGGTGTTGCAGGTAGTGAGGAAATGCCCTAGACTTATTTCTTGGAACTAATTCCACTTAACTAATTTAGTACTAATCCGAAAATTATTTTCACTAATTTGCAGCAGCTAAAGTCATGGTTTATTCTGATATTCTTAGACAATATTCATTATTGGTAGTAATAAGATATTTAAAAGGAAAAATGGGAAATGAAGTAATAATATCATTGATAAAGACAAAAGGAAAATAGGAGCTAAAAGTGAAAAGGAGAAGTACAACAAGTAAAGAACTTTGAGAGTTCTTCTCTCTCATTAGTAGGAGAATTCTGTCATTGGAAACATACACTACAATGGAAAAACCTTAGTGGCGGAACAGAAGTAAACTTGTATAAGAAAGATGGATAGCAGACATGATAGAACCAACTGAAATCCAAAGAATAGCACATGTAGCCGTCATTAACACTTGATCAAATGGTAGAATTGTACAAATAAGAAAATTGGACAAAAATTACTATAAGCATTCACTGATCATGGATATTAAAAGCCATGAGCTGTCCTTTGTGTATTAGATGATATTATTGCATCATAATCATCAAGATGATTTTTCAAGCTGCTCTTTCAGTATGGCAGAGGATTGGCACTGAGCCAGCTTCACCTAATTATCCAGTGCCTCTTTGAAGATAGTTGACCAGAGAGAGATGTGCAAGTTTTTTATTGTCTCTAAGTTTCAGGTACCTTACCTGTAATTAGAGACAATACCTAATTCAAAGGTCTATGAAGAGAATGAAAAAGAGGGTATATGTGAAGCACTGAGCAAGTGTTTTGCACACTGTAAGGTCTCAAATATTTAAGTTCCCTTTCCTTTGTCCTCCCACTCCTGACACAACTGAAAATGTCATTGCTCCCTTGGAGTATATGTGAAGTCTGCCTTCTAATGAGTAATTACAGGCATAGGGATAGAGAGCTATTTGATTTGGGGCTGCCTCCTGGACTCAGCCACTTCCCACAGATGACTGTAGGCAGAATTGCAATTCAGCTCCAGTCTCACCAGCTCATTTGACTCAGAGTTAAGTGTTCCTCCAAAGAATTACCATTGTATGGCCTAATAAAGTACTTATTCCACTGATGGCAGCAGCTGCTGCCGTCAAACTGGCTACAGGAGGGAGGTGTGACTGGGGCTGCACACTCCATGGAGCTGGTGGGAGTCCCACCCCTTCTGGGCGGGTCTACAGCCACCCAAACTGCGGCTGTGGATCCAAGCCTGTACTCATGGAGCAGACCAGGAGCAGGCAAAATCTGACCTCCTGGGTGTAGCTGCAGCTACAGAATCCATGGCTGCAGACCTTGGCCTCTAGCTCCATGGAGCAGGCAGGAGCTGGAGACAAGCAGGAACCCCACCCCTTCCAAGTTGGCAGGGCAGGAGCTCCCTGGATACAGCTACAGCCCACACTCCCAGGCCCAGGAGCTGGGCATCTCTGCATCCTGAATCCTGGGGTGGGGGGCCAGGAAGCCCCTCCCCACAGTCCCTGCTGGCTCGGGTGTGTCTTCTCCCACTGCCTGGCCTCAGAGTAGGGCTGGGGCCAAGCCCAGGGCCTTGAATGACAGTGGGAGGCAGAGTCCTAGACAGAAGCAGTAGGTCCCCCTGAAAGGCCCCACCTTCAGGCCAAGGAAGGCCTGAAGGCTGGGGACCAGGCTGTCAGTCCTGTTGAGGGGAGTGAGGACTTCTGGGTCTCCTCTGGGCCCACCCATGGCTGCCCATCGACCATTCAGTAGGCACTTCCTCCCATCTGAGGTCCATAAAAGCCCTAGGCTCAGCCAGAGCAGGGCAGAGGGCAGAGGACAGAGAGACAACAGGTGGACCAGCTGCAGAAAGGAGCTACCATCTCTGCTGAGAGCTGCACACTTGACGGGATGACCTGCCCACAGAGAGGAGCTACCCATTGCGGGTCTCCTCTGAGCTGTTCTAACGCTAAATAAAGCTTCTCTTCCTCTTGTTCACCTTTTACTTGCCTGCATACTTCGTCCTTCCTGGACACAGGACAAGAACTCAGCAAAGACACCACCAGCTACAGAGGCTTCCAGGAAGAAAATTGACACCCCAAAGATCCCATAACAACACAATAGTGTAGACATTTATATGACGTTCTTTACTACTAGACTGGAAATTGCTAGAGGGAATTCCTTTCTGTAACCAAGAGCCTCACACAGAACCTGAACATAGAAGATGCTCAGCAAGGAAGGGAGAAAGGGATGGAAAGAAGGAAGATGGAGGCAACAAACAACAGAATGGGCAATGCTTAGCTTCTAGACCATTGCTGTCTGGTATAAATATAATGCAAACCCTAAGTGTGAACAATGTGTGTAATTTTATATTTTCTAATAGCCATATTAAAAAGTAAAAAGAAACTAATTAGATTAATATTTAATAATATATTTTACCTTGCAAAATGTATCCAAAATATTATCATATCAATGTGTAATCAATATAAAAAATTATTGTGAGATTTTAAAATTTTTGTATTAAGTCTTCCAAATCTGCTGTATATTTTATACTCATTGAACATCTCAATTTGGACTGGACATATTTTAAGTATTTGACAGCCATATGGGGCCAGAGGCTTCCATATTGAACAGTGCAGCTCTAGACTCTACATACCTTCTCAGTGTCTTTTCCATTTCAGAAGCCCTGCCTTCCCCAACTGGAGCTCCACCTATTTAAAGGTGTCCAGCTCTTCCCGACTAGCCACTTAACTATCCAGGTTAAAAACACTCCTAATTCACTCTGACTTACAAAATGTAGCATCCCATCTCCCAGATTCCTGCCCTAAAATGCCACTTAGTTTGGTGTTATTAAGTGCCAATCAGTTTAAGTAGCTAATATTCCCAAGTAACAGTCTGGTTTTTAACATGTTTTAGGAAGGAAGACACTTTCTTCCAATTAAAGGCTTTATACACATCCTATATTGGGAAAAAAATGTGACTAAGAACTTCAATGAAGGCACTTCAGAATGTCCCTGGCACACCCAAAGATGTGGGTGAAATATAGTATTTTGGTCCAGGACTCACTGAATACAGAAATTATCATCTGTCTTCATGTCCCCAGTGCCAAGCACTGTGTCTGGCACGAAGAGAGCACAATAAATTTTGGTATTATGTGTCATTAAAACTAGTTGAGAAACACAAGTGAGAGTTCCATCAGAGCTAGTTAAGGTTACCCAGCAAGGAAAAGATATTCATGAGGAATGACTAATGGAGTTCTTGGGTTTTTAAATCAAAGAATCAGTATTTTATTAGAAAGTGGAAAAAACAAAATGACATAATGGGAAAGAAATAAAATGGCAAAAGTCCCTTAAAGTCCATGGATCAGAGAGCAGAGCATTTATGACTAATCTTCAGGGATTGTGGGGGAGGATATTTACACACTCGTTCAACAAATATTTCTTAAACTGCTATGTGCCAGGCTCTGTGCTTGGCAGAAGCCACACAAATGTAAGACATCGTTCCTATCCTAAAGGAGCTCTAGACTTGAGAACAAACAGGCATGAAAAATAAACAGCTTCCTACCTTATGATGTGATGAAAGCTATGCTATAAGGGAGATATTTGCAAAGAGGAATGAGTTCAAAGAGGAAGGAGGGACAGTTTAGGAAGTTTCAGGATAGCTTCATAAAGGAAGAGAAAATAAGACCTTGACAGATCAGTAGGTTTAACAACATGTGCAAAGACAGAGGAAAGAAAATACATATAGAATGTTCTAGAAAGGAGAGTAATGCAGTGTAAGTGGAGCACAGCACTGCATGAAAAGTGGAGAGTAGCAGGAGATGATATTGAAAAAGCAGACTAAGTCCAAATCACAAAGGACCTTACAATGCTCTGCACAGGGATTTGGACTTTAGCCTAAAGTCAAGGTGTATCCATCCCAAAGTTCTAAACAGATACATGATAGGAGAGAATTTCTTTGCCCACAGGAAGCCAGAAGTCATCATGTGACTTATTTGGGCCAATGAAATGTGAATAGACATGATGCCACATTCTGGCCGGGCACAGTGGCTCACACCTATAATTTCAGCACTTTGGGAGGCCAACGTGGGTGGATCACCTGAGTTCAGGAGTTTAAGACCAGCCTGGCCAACATAGTGAAACCCCATCTCTACTAAAAATACAAAATTAGCCAGGCGTGGTGGTGCACACCTGTATTCCCAGCTACTCAGGAGGCTGAGGCAGGAGAAGCGCTTGAACCCATGAGGCAGAAGTTGCAGTGAGCTGAGATCATGCCATTACACTGCAGCCTGGGCAACAAGAGCAAAACTCCATCTCAGGAAAAAAAAAAAAAGTCATGCCACATTCTTTTTTTTTCTAGCCAGTGACCAACAATTTTAAGATAGTGACTTTTCTGTCTGCCTGGGTTCCAGAGTGATTACAATTGAGGTAGGAGGCAGGACTCAACTCCAGACCAGATTGAAGATGGACTGAAACAGGGAAGTGGCACTGAAAGCACCTCTCCATAAGACGTGCCCACCAGCACCGTTTACAATCACCATGGCCACACCCAGAAGTTACCACCTCTTCCCATGGCAACTAGCAGGAAGTTGTCACCCTTTCTCTGGAAATTTCTGAATAACCTACTGCTTAACTTGCATGTAATTAAAAGTTGGTATAAATATGACTGCAGAACTTCCCTGAGTTGCTACTCACAGCACACTGCCTATGAGGTAGCCCTGCTCTGTAGGAGCAGTGACCAAGCTGTAACACCACCTCCTCAATAAAGCTGTTTTCTTCTACCACCAGCTTGCTCTTGAATTCTTTCCTGAGCAAAGCCAAGAACTGTCCTGGGCTAAGCCCCAGTGTTAGGGCTCACTGGCCCTGCACTGCAGTGAGCCCAGCCTTCCTGCTGAATGACAGTGGATTTGTAGTGGGAGTAAGAATTAAGACTTTGTTGTCTTAGCCACTTTGATTTGCAGGAGCTTTCTTATTACTGCATAAAAACTGCAGGCTATCTTGACTGACAGAGCAGGAGAGCAGCATGATGAGATTTATATTTTTAAAATATAATTGACAACAACATGGAGGATGGATTAGAAGTAGGAGAGGAAGTTAATTACAGGTACAAAACCAATACAGAGATATTGCAATAGTCCAGGAAAGAGATAATAGAGGCCTAAAATGAGAGCCATGACAATGGAGGTGAAGAAAATGAGTTATACTTAGGAAATATTTACATTGCAATATCAACAATATTACATTGCAATATCAAAGACTATAGTGATTATCAAAATGTGCTTTATAGACTTTTTTTGTCATCTATTCCTATGTAACACATTACCCCAAAACTTATCGACTTAAAACAATGATAAATGTATATTATCTCACAGTTTCTGTGGGTCAGAAAGTTCAAGAACAGCTTAGCTGGTGATCCTGGCTCAGGATTTCTCATGAGGTTGCAGTCGAGATGTTGGCCAGGGCTGCAGTCATCTGAAGGTTTGACTGGGGCTGGAGGATCCATTTCCAAAATGGTTCACTTCTATAACTGGGAAGTTGATGCTGACTGTTGGCAAGAGGCTTCTGTTTCTTATCATATGGATCTTTCCATGAGGCTGCTTGAATGTCCTCATGATGTGGCAGCTGGCTTTCCACAGAGTGAGTGAGCCAAAAGAGAATATGGTGCAGTGGCAATTTCTCTTATGGCCTAGCCTTGGAAGTCACATAACATGACTGCTTGCGTATTCTTTGGCCACACTGACCAAACATGATGCACTGTACGAAAGGTCCCTTAAAAGAGGTGAATATATGAGGTGAGGATCATGAAGGGCCAGCTTGAAGCCTGACTACCACAATGCACAAGGTGGAAATAAAGAAGCTGACTCTGAGACTTCTAGCTTAAACGATTCAGTGGTGAGATTAAGCAAGATACAGAAAGGGGGTGGGGGGACCAGTTTGGGAAGGGAGACAGCAGATCATTAGTTCTATTTTGGAACTGCCATGGGGAGAAGCCTCGAAGACATGCAAACAGAGATGCCTAATTGTTAAATAAGCAGCTCCTAAGAGAGGGCTGATAACTTAGGGATGAATATTATCTAAGTGGTGGGAGGAGCAAAGGCAGAAAATAATATGGCCCAGGAAGTATGTACAGAAAAAAGAGGGAAGAAACGAAACAAAACACCAGGAATGGATCCTTATGATCCTTTTGCTATTGTTTATATTTTTAAGGAAAGGGGGAAAGAGGAAAAGTCAGTAAATGGCACAGGGCAGCAGGACTCAAGGAAGTAATCAGAAGATGGGTGTTGTCTGGATCGGGAGACTATGGTGGACAGTTCAGTGAGTTTCAGCAGCAATGTCACATGACATAAAGCAGTCAAGCAATGTGAAAACTGAGACAAGCCCACTGTATTTCAGAGATACAGCAGGTGGCCATATGTAAGTATCTCAGTGGAGGTGGGATGGTATTGCTCACCTAAATTCATAATTTCACCATTGAGATTAAACTCTTCCTTTCATGCAATAGAGGTGGCTTCCCTCAAAACAGGCCCACAGTATAACACCTTGAGTACAGAACAACCACAGCCCACCCATGATGTAAGAACTAGACCATACAGCAATGGAAAACTCCTTTTATCATGGGTCTATTATGCGCTGTCTATTGCGGATGGAGCATGAATGGGTCAGAGAAAGAACCATTTCTTCTTCCCAAGCTAACAACTTTGCCTTCATGAAAAGCTTAGGTGATTGATGAATTTCTTAGGGCATATTGCTTGGTAGCTACTTTATGGATCTAGGGTTATAGGTCAGGAAGTCCCAAACCGATAATCACAGGATTCAAAAATCATAAGAAGAGATAATCTTGATGAATCTTCTTAAAGATAAAAGAAGACCCAGTAATATTAAACTATTTGTTCAAGGTCATTTTTTTTTTCTATGATTGGGTCCTGGCTTTCTGGCTCACTGCTTCTTGTCCAGAACTCTTTTAACTCATTTACATTTCTTCACATTATTTTACACACACACACACACACACACACACATAGATATAAATCTAATATCAGGAGAAACTGATGTTCAGTAGTTTAATAGGCATCTCCAATTTAACATAGCTAAAACGGATCTCTTGATGTTGTTCCTGAAAATAGATCTCTCCCCACCTCCCCCATAACTATAAAGGGTACACTCACCTACACCCAGAAACCTTTCTTGATGGCTCTCTCTCTCTCACCATCATAGCATTTACCAATATCTGATGTTGTTTTAGATTTTTATCTGCTTATTTATTGCTCCTTTCCCACTGAAATGTAAGCTCCATGGTGCCGTTTTGTTGGGAGAAAACTCCTCACTGCTTTAAAAGTGGCTGGCACATAGTAGGCACCCAAAAAATATATGTTGAATGAATCCATTAGTATTAAATCCTGTGGTCAGGAAACACTCATGGCAATATTATTTTTAGTTAAATGGGAACTTAATGTAGGGACTTACCAGAAACTGAAAGCAGAAATGTCACAGTCATTGCTACAGGCCATGTAGTTGCCTTTGATTTTAAAAACAATGAGGCCAGGCATAGTGGCTCACACCTGTAATCCCAGCACTTTGGGAGGCCGAGGCAAGTGGATCAATTGAGGTCAGGGGTTCAAGACCAGCCTGGCCAACATAGTGAAACCTGGTCTTTACTAAAAACACAAAAATCACCTGGGCATAATGGCACACGCCTGTAATCCCAGCTACTTGGGAGGCTGAGGCAGAGAATTGTTTGAACTCTGGAGGTGGGGGTTGCAGTGAGCCAAGATCGTGCCACTGCATGCCAGCCTGGGTGACAGAGTGAGACTCCATCTCAAATAAATTTTAAAAGACAATGACAGTCACAGTACCTCTGAAATCTGTGTCTAGGATCAAATACCAGCCTATTAATATGCTCAGAAGCAAGTGACACTGATACGACAGTAGGTAATATGGCAAAATCAAAACTTACTACTACCCTAAATTAATGACTTTGGCCATATATTGTCAATATCCACTGAGCCTTTCTCACTTCTAGACATCCTGCCAGGAAATTATAGAAACAAACTCAGTTACAAAGCAATAAAGGACACTGCTGTGAAGGATCCAATTCCACTAACTTATATATTCATTTATTCTATTCATTCAGCAAACTTTCATTGAGTGGATACTATGTGTGTAACACAACTAGGTGCAAAGTCTAAAATCCTATCTGGAATAGTGTTTGCTATTGTTTTTGTTGCAGTCTTATCTCTGTCACCATCATCTTATTCATGCACAGCTGGAGGCATATAAAGGTTACCATGGGAAACTAAAGAAAGGCATTTCGGTGTCCTTTACTTATTTTTCCTACCGTGGGGAGTGATGATGACATTCATCAAGCAGTCTCACCGACAAGTTGTTATATCCTAAGAACTTATGTCTCTATCTTGGGACCATATTATCTAAGTTACCTGAGTCGTAAGGATGAGAAGCGTTTGATCTTATTTCAGAAGTGAAATTCCGTTCCCCTACTTTGACAATATTTTCCCAATAGTAATTTAATCCTCAGAATCCTGTAAGACCCTTAGGATGGTAATGAATAAATGAATGACTGCAGTACATTAAATCCTTATTTTCATCCTAAGAGCTTGATCTTGGTGGTTACCAGTTTTTCAGCTCTTCAATCATCTATTGCAACATATCATGATACAACAGAAACTATTTAGAAGCAAGTAAGATGCTAACTGCTGTCATGTGCATTTAGAAATGGTCAGTTGACCAGGAGAGAAATCAGATGGTTAAACTTCTGCAACATTTTTCAAAGACCTCCAGTAAGGCTTAATACCTTGAAATATGAATTAGGGGAAGAGAAAGATTTGTCTGTCCTAAAATTTTGGCAAAGAAACAACAGAAACCTATCTTCGAACCCATCAAACAATCCTCTTCTGTCTGACCCTTACCAAGAGCTCTCTTTAACTCCTTGGAATATTGACTCCCTTCCAATATAGATAGGACTTTTCTGCATTCCCCAGGTGGGCCTGTTGTCACTAAGGGTTTTTAACATGATGCATTAACCTCCTTGGGCTGCTGTAACAAATTACCCCAAACTGGGTGGCTTAAACCAGCAGAAATTTATTCTCTTACAGTTCCAAAGTCTAGAAGTATGAAATCAGGGTGTCAGCAGGGCCATCCTCTCTCTGAAGGCTCCAGGAAAAAATCTTCCTTGCCTTTTCCAGCTTCTTCCATTCCAGGTTGCCAGAGCAATCTTTGGCATTTCCTGGTTTGTAACTGTATCACTTCCATTTCTGCATCTGTCTTCACATGGCCATCCTCCCCCTATGTGTGTCTTTATTTGTTTTTTCTTTTGAAACAGGGTCTCGCTCTGTCACCCAGACTGGAGTGCAAGTGGCACAATCACAGATCACTGCAGCCTTGACTTCCTGGACTCAAGCGATCCTCCTGCCTCAGCCCCACCGAGTAGCTGAGACTCCAGTGCACCACCACACCCTGCTAATTTTTGTATTTTTTGAAGAGATGGGGTTTCACCATGTTGCCCCAGGCTAGTCTCAAACTCAGGCTCAAGTGATATGCCTGCCTCGGCCTCCCGAAGTGCTGGGATTACAAGCATAAGCCACCACGCCCAGCCCTGTGTGTGTCTTTCTGTCCAAATCTCCCTCTTCTTATACAGACATCAGTCACTGGCTTTAGGACCCATTCTAATCCGGTATGACCTCATCTTAGCTGGATTACATCTGCAAAGAACCTGTTTCCAAATAAGGTCACATTCACAGGTACCAGGGCTTAGGACTTCAGCTTATTTAGGAGGACACAGTTCAACTCACGACAATGCCCAAACTGTGAGCCTTCTAATCTGAGAAAATTCCACCAAATAGCATTATAAACATGACGTGGCACTTGGACTCTCTGGGCCTTCTCTGAGAAACTGGCATAATCCTTCTCATCTTCTTCAAAAGTTTGTCACAAGTTATAATGAAAAAATTTCCTTCCTTCCTCCTTCTTTCCTTCACTCTTTCCTTCCTTTATTTCCTCCTTTTCCTCTCTCCTTCTTCTTTTCCTTCCTTTCTTCTTCCTTTCTTTCCTTCCTTTTCACAAATACTTGTATTTACTATGAGATAACCCAGTATTTCTGCTTTGGATGATAGAAGATGAAGTGACAGTCCCACATTCAAAATTCAGAATTAGGGCTGGGTGCGGTGACAGTAACCCTAGTCCCAGCTACTTGGGAGGTGGAGGCAGGAAGATCGCTTGAGCCCGGGAGTTTGAAGCTGCAGTGCGCTATGAAGGTACCTGTGAATAGCCACTCCAACCTGGGCAACACAGAGAGACCTCATCTCAAAAACAAAGAGACTTTGTTAGAAGATTCAAAAGTCATAATATAAGGCAGAAGGTGGTAGTTGGCATAAGACAGTCCCAGATACTGTGGCACAAAAATACAGAGAAATAGATCAATTCCTGCTGAGAAGAATCCAGCAAGACATTGGAGCTTGACCTTGAAGAATTATCTAGGATTTGGAGTTTCAGAGATATAGAAAAAGAGTTCCCAGTTAAGCTGGGAGCAAAAGCATAGAGATGAGAAACCAGTGTATTTCTAAATTTCTCAATGTGTCAAGGGCCCCTTATGCGTCATTGCTACAAACACATTTCATTTCAGAAGTTTTAATAGAAAAGAGATTGGAAAGGGAAAAAAAGCACCAAAAAAAAAAAAAAAAAAAAAAACAAAAAAAACAAAAAAACTAACAATGGTCATCTTTGAGTGGTTAAGAAAAATTGTGCTTTTATTTATTTTTCAAATTTTTTCTAATGAGCTTGCTTTATTTTTAATTAGAAATTTTTTTTTAATTTTTCAAGACAGATTTTTCAAATCATCTCAAAATTTTTGACTCAAAAAAAGGACAAATTGAATCTCTCCAGACACAGAATGTTTACTGAGTGAGACAACTATCATCATGTCCATTATGACACAGAGGAAGGAAACGGCCATGAGAGCTAGCTGCGCAATCAGCTGGTTCCTGCAGATACAGGCATTTTAGCCTCCACTTGAAGGCAGAGTAGAACTTGGATGTTTTCCTTTAGGTAAGCAATGTCTGCCCTCTGCTGGGCATTTAAAAGTTACCAAAGACAACACTTTGTCTTTCCCATGTGGCAAGACAAAGTGATCAAGAGACAAGAAAGGTAAAATCACCATTCTAATCTTGAAGGCATTCGTTTTATTACTTTGACCAGGTTTCCCATTTCTATAAGCATACTCCCACATCAGAGAGGAAAGCCCTTTGTTCTCTTTCACTCGAAGGCCGGTAGCACAGCCCACCCTTGTCTGGGACTCCAGACCACCATCTGAGTCAGAGGCACATGACTTCAGTTGGCAGAAGGCAGGTATGCTCTGGTTTGTAGGGGGCAGGGGGTAGGGGTAGGAGTTGGGCTCAGTACCCCAGTGCTTGGGGTTGGCTGGAGGGTCTGCCTAAAGTGACACGGACAGTCACGATGCAGAAAGGAATCGGCTGTTTCTCCTAACTCAACACCTTTGAGTGGGGTTTTTTTCTGAATTAGGCTACATTCTCAGCCTCAACACTATTGACTTTCAGGACAGGCTCATTCTTGGTTATTACACAGAGGACAGTGGGGGCTGTCCTGTGCATTAGAGGATGTTTGGCAGCATCCCTGGCTTCTACCCACTACATGCCATGGCACCCTGCCCTCGGTTGTGACAACCAAAAATATCTCGAGACATTGTCAACTTCCCCTCCTTCCTACCTGGAGGGAGGATGGGGAAAGCTGGGTAGGGGGAATGGCCCCCCGCTGAGAATCACTTCTTGAGATCCAGCTTCTCTTCCTTTTAAGCCCTGGCATATATACAAACTATCACTCTCATTGTATGTAAACAAGCAGCAATGACAAGGACAAATAACTAGACGTTAAAGACCCTGACCGAGCATGGTGGCTCACACCTGTAATCCCAGCACTTTAGGAGACCAAGGTGGGCAGATCACCTGAGGTCAGGAGTTCGAGACCAGCCTGACCAACATGGTGAAACCCAGTCTCTACTAAATATACAAAAATTAGACGGGCATGGTGGCGCACGCCTGTAATCCCAGCTACTTGGGAGGCTGAGGAAAGAGAATCGCTTGAACCCAGGAGGCAAAGGTTGCAGTGAGCCGAGATGGCACCATTGCACTCCAGCCTGGGTGACAAGAACGAAACTCCGTCTCCCCCCCAAAAAAAGAAGTTAAAGACCCTGTGTTTCCCTGTGCCACATCCCGGAGCCTCCTGGCCTTGGTTTCATCAACTTCAAATATGTATATCTATATATATATATCATTACTTTTATTTTGAAAGACTGTTCTCTGTTTAGTTAACAAACACTTACTAAGCACCTACTATGTGTAAGGCAGTGTGCTGATGATTCCATGAGGAACAGTTTCAAGTTTGAAAATATTACTACGCAGAGCCTGATGCACTATACAGACGTGCTTCTATAGGAAAATTAATAATGAATCACTGGGAGATAGCACTTTAAGAAAGACAATATTGACCAGGTACAGTGGCTCACACCAGTAATCCCAGCACTTTGGGAGGCTGAGGTGAAAGGATCACTTGAGCCCAGAAGGTCAAGGTTGCAGTGAGCTATGAGGGCCACTGCACTCCAGCCTGGGTGACGGAACAAAACTCTGTCTTCAAAAAAACAGAAAGGAAGAGTGAATACAGGCCCAGAACCTCTCATTCACATTTCTGAAATCCAAAAAATTCTGAAAACCTTTTTTCTTTTAATGTATTTGCCATCAAAATTTATTTGGTGGCAAAACCTGACCTGAAGTGACAGTCTTCATTACTTCATTGGTCCTGCTGAGTGTGAATATTCCTGCTTTTCTAACAAATATGAATGTGTTTGGTCAAAGGGTGCTTGCTCAGACTGTGCTGGGGGTGTTACATAATATATAACATGTGCCCTGTTTTGCCTTTCTGAAACCCAAAATAATCTGAATTCCAAAACATATATGGCCCTGAGGCTTTTGGATAAGGTATTGTGGACCAGAATATGTAAAATCTCAGGGAACTGAGCAAAACTGGAGCTAACACCTTCACACTGTAAGTATTCATTATTCCTCATTTGCACCTTGTACCGTGCCCAGCAAACCGTGAGCTCACGAGGTAAATAGGGAAAGATGGGAGTGTGAGTTTGCATGTAGGGCATGTGGATTTTGTCCTTCAACAGCACAGGTAGCCTCTGTTCA
Source organism: Chlorocebus sabaeus (assembly GCF_047675955.1). NCBI lineage: Eukaryota > Metazoa > Chordata > Mammalia > Primates > Cercopithecidae > Chlorocebus > Chlorocebus sabaeus. The sequence continues at coordinate 101,318,410 of NC_132911.1, forward strand.
AAGAAACCAGTTACTGTTCACATCCATCTCCCAGAAGGGAAAGGAGCAAAACTTAATCACAGATGTGGCCCAGTCCCCCTCTGTAGCCCCAGGTACCGGAAGCAGCCCTCCTGCTGGAAATGACACTTCTCTCCAGTTCCAGCAAGCAGGGACCCACTTCAGCTTACCCAGTTTACCTGTTCTGTTCTCCAACTTTCTTAGTGCCCATTCAGCCCAGCAGGCTCAGATGGAGAGGAACAGCTCCTGCATCCTTGGGTCTAGGTCTCCGCCAAGTTGGCGGTGGAGGGAGAGGAAGGGGTGGTGCTCTTGCCCTGTTGTTTAATATGCAGAAGATTTTACGGGAGCCATGGATTAATCAGCCCAAAAAAATAAGAAGAGATATTTATGGTAAGTTTGAGCTTCACAACCACTCAAGAGGTTTTCACTTCAAAGGATTTTAGCTCAAACCAGAGCTCAATCTCTCATTACCACCAACTTCAATCTTTTGGCCTTTAAAGGTCTTGTTGTCTCCCTGACTCAATTCTTCACTTCAGTTTATTTGTTTGAAAGTATATACTGAACCTGTATCACATGCCAAATGCTTTGCTGGGTGATGGAAATATACACACGAATAAGATATGGCCCCTGCCTGGGAAAAGTCATGGTCCAATAAGGGAGACACTGTTGGACAACAGGCTGTCTCCAATCACTTTATGAGCAAAAGCTACTTTTCTTTTACACTAAGTTTGTGGCTAAAAGCAGAGGTCAGGGCAGGGTGCAGCGGCTCACACCTGTAATCGCAGCATTTTGGAACACCGAGGCAGGTGGATTCCTTGAGTCCAGGAGTTCAAGACTGGCCTGGCCAACATGACGAAACCCCGTCTCTACTAAAACTTCAAAAAAATTAGCCAGGTGTGGTGGCTCGTGCCTGTAATCCCAGCTACTTGGGAGGCTGAGGCAGGAGAATCACTTGAACCCAAGAGGCGGAGGTTGCAGTGAATGGAGATCATGTCACCACACTCCAGCCTGGACAACAGAGCAAGACTCTGTCAAAAAAAAACAAAACAAAACAAAGGTCAGCAAACGGGCCTGCAAGCCACCTGGATGTTCTTTTTTTTTTGGACAGAGTCTCACTCTGTCACCCAGGTTGGAGTCCAGTGGCATGGCATGGTCTTGGCTCACTGCAACCTCTGCCTCCCAGGTTCAAGTGATTCTCCCGCCTCAGCCAACTGAGTATCTGGGATTATAGGTATGCGCCACCACACGGGGCTAATTTTTGTATTTTTAGTAGAGATGGGGTTTCACTATGTTGGCCAGGATGGTCTCGAACTCCTGACCTCGTGATCTGCCCACTTCGGGCTCCCAAAGTGCTGGAATTACAGGCATGAGTCACCATGCCCAGCTGCATGTTCTTATAAATAAGGTTTTGCTGGAACATAACCACACACATTTGTTTATGTATTGTCTGTAGCTGCTTTTGCACTACAATATGTAGCTGCTTTTTCACTACAGTAGCGAGTCGGGTTTGCTCTGAGTACGCAATAGAGATCATACAGCTCCCAAAGCCTAAAATAGTTCCTGTATGGAAAAAGTTTGTCGACTCCCGAACTTAAGGATAGGTAGAGGGCTGGTGGCAGGGAAAGCTATGAAAGAAGGTAAAAGGAAAGAAATTCCTGACAGTCGAGCCCCCAAGAAGAACGACAAAATGACAGTGTATAAGTTGGCATTTGGCTCAGCTGTGCATAACAGAAAACTCAATTCTAGGCTTAAACAAAATAAAGGTTTTATGTCTCCTACGTGAAAGAGGTCAAGACGTGGACAGCCTAAGTTTGGGTTTGGTGGCTTCATGGTCACCAGGGACCCAAATTCCTTTTATCTTTCTGCTCCCTGTCATTCTTAGCAGGAGTTTCCCTTCCTCCAGTTTGTCTCATGGCCCAGTATAGCTGCTGGAGCTCCCGTAATTACATCTGTGTTCCAGATAAACAGTGAAAAAGGAAGCAAAAAAAAAATCTACCTTTTATCCAAGTCAATTCTCTTTAAGAACATGACCTGGAACTCCCACTCTAAAACCTCCATTTCCAACTCATTGGCCACCTCTACCTACGGGGAAAATGGAGATTTAGTCTTCCACAGCACCCTGCTCATAAACCCTTCCCATTTTTTTCCCACAGAACCACAGAAGCACGTATAGATGCTAGCATGCTCATAGCTAGGATATAAGATCCTCTCATTGAGTTCCAAAATCAACATTGTGAACAAGGCTCACCAGAAAAAAATGGAAAACCTCTTCCCTGTCTCACTATTAATGTTTTTGTTCATTTTTCAAATATTTGTGAGCCTCTCCTGTGTTCCAGACACTGTGCTTGCCACTGCAACCCTCTTTCTTTTTTTCTTTTTCTTTTTTTTTTTTTCTTTTGATGTGTCTTTTTGTTGTTGTTGTCATTCAGAAAACAGTGGGATAGAAGAAAGCTTTTAAGGTATCGTCTAAACCATTCAATTATTCCATGATTAATTATGTGAGTTGACTTTCCTTTACCTGGCACACATATGTAACTGTTAGCAAGTAGTATATGTCTTTGAATGGTATGTCTTCCCAAGTGGTATGGCTTAAAGTTGTTTTGTACTGTTACTAATGTAAAGGGAATTTACATCTTATAAAAGCACCCATCCATTGTTATATTTGTTTATGTTTCTCTCCTCCAATAAATAGACTATAACTCCTTAAGAACTTTGTGTTTGCTAGCTGCAGTCACTTAATAAATGTTCCATGAGGGAATAAAAGAATGATCTTTCAACCTTCTGGTTGAGGACTCCCTGCCTTTAAAACTGAGCTTAGTGACTGTTTCCTGTTCTCTTGAGACAGATGACAGAGATGAGGATGATGCTTTCGTGTGTGCAGGACTTCAAAATTTTCTAAGAGCTTTTCACATACATTTTTTAATAATTTAAAAATAAATTAACCTCGAAAATATGCCTCGACCATGGGAGTGGTAGCAAGTATCCCTTTTACACTGAATGAAGTTAGGAGGAGTTGTCTTTTTCCTTTCAGTGGGTTCTTCCTTCATTCAAATCCTTTAATGGCAAGATTTGAAAATATGCATTTCAAATGCCAGGAGAAACATGACTACCTTCTTCAACTGTAGGAAAACCAAGAAGTAGAGAAGTTAAACAGCATTGAAAGGAATCCAGGTTAAGCCTCGGGAAAACTGTGTTGAACATAAAATATATGAAGCAGGAAAATGCTTTCCTAAGAGGTATGGAATCACCACAAAAATGGCACACACTGCGGTTCTAAAATTGCTTCATTCTGAAGGGCTTGTTTCACTTTTCCTTGGGAAAAACATGCATGAAAAAAATTGGCCACCAGAGGGTGCTGTACCAAAATCCAATGGAATTCCTGCAAATTCCTTACAGAGTGCTCGCATGTTGAAGACCTACCATGGGCCAGTCTCAGAGCTTTCCTGGTGTTTTCCCAATCAGTTCTCCATAAATTGTGCTTCCTGGAAAAGCACCCTGACTTCTGCTCTAGACTTCCAGAGCAGAACACCCCTTCTTAGAAGCAGAGTCACATGGGACCAACACTGCCCTCACTGGGAGAGCTCTATCACCTACAACCCAGTACCCTTACACTAACAGTCCCTTTTCTATTCTTGCATCTGCTCATGAATATAGTAATTTACATATGGTTAATTTATGTCTGCCGCTTCCCTTAAGTACACTGGTGATTAATAAATCAGGACAATATGAGAACCTATGAGACTGTTACATTTAATTTCATAATTAATAATTAAGATTAAGAGACTTATTTGTCATTTAGGAACACCAGGATTCATCCTCTTAAATGCCATCTGGATTTCTTGTCGATTATTTGATTTGTTTAAGCCTTGTTTATTCTCATTGAAAAGCCCTCAGATTTCACTAATTTGACATACCAGATACTCAGCTAATCATCTTAGCAGAAAACAAAATACGCAGAAGTTCAACACTTGAATCAATGTGGTCATGAAGAAAGCGAAGGGGGCGTGGGTGGGGAGAGACCTGCTCTCCCATCACGTTAGCCACCAGTTACCTGTGGGACCGTGAGGTCACAGGTACTCTGTACTTCTCGACCTCAGAGAGAGGGTTGGACTAGAGTAGAGGCTTTTACCTTTTCAAGTGAACCCCTTCTTCTGTAATGGAAGGGGTATATTCCACCAATGTCCTGGCTCTAAGGAGATGGTAAACAGGTTACATTTGGCTTCACTCAAGTTTATAACGTTTTGCCTTTCATTCTACACCACCTCTCCAGGTCTCTAGAGGCTAGCTCCCAAAATCACATGGACGGGGCTCATGAGTGCAGGACAGACATCCCAATGCGGGTTGTCTACACAAAGTAAGAGTCATGGAGTTGGGTGTGGTGGTTCACGCCTATAATCCCAGCACTTTGGGAGGTCAAGGCAGGTGGATCACCTGAGGTCAAGAGTTGAAGACCACCTGGGCAACAGGGTGAAACCCTGTCTCTTCTAAAAATATATTTTTTTATTTTTATTTTTATTAAAAAAATATATATCTATATACACAAAAATTAGCTGGGTATGGTGGTAGGCACCTGTAATCCTGGCTACCTGAGAGGCTGAGGCAGGAGAATCACTTGAACCCAGGAGGCAGAGGTTGCATTGAGTCGAGATCATGCCACTGCCCTCCAGCCTGGGCGACAAGAGCAAGACCCTGTATCAAAAAAAAAAAAAAAGGAGTCATGGGGCCTACATAATTGTGCTCAGGTACATGTTTCAGAAGCAAAAATAGTGGATTAAGTGAGGGGTTTATTTCTCTCATGTAACCAGGAAACCGAGTACTGGATAAGCCAGCCCTAATGGGACTGCTTATGGAACAGGCTCCTGCTACCTCCTGTCATCTTTGCAAGTGGTCACAAGATGGCTGGGGCATTTTTAGGCATCATGTCACCATTTCAGGCAGGAAGGAGGAGAAAGGAGAAGGCAAAGGGTTCACGCCAGCTGAGTCTGCCCAATTTTCCTAGGAAAACAGTAGCTTTCCTGGAGCCTCATGAAGTGGAAGATACATCTTTCATTCACATGTCATTGGCCAGACTATCCACATGACCTTGAATTGTTGATGGGCCCAACACCATTCTGAAGCAAACTGGAGCTATAAAAAGCAAGGGAAACGAGGCGAATAGAAATTGACGAGGCCACTGGCTGCATATGTCAAAAGAAGGAGAAAAGTATTAGGACGCAGATTTGGAGGTCCTCATGCTAGGGCATGCAGCAGATGGCTGTCTACGAGGAAGTCCTCACCAGACAGCAACAAGAAATCTGCTAACCAACCTCCTCCTTATGGTGGACGCAGCGCTCACTGCAAGGGAGTCTTGGCTTCCTTTGACAGCTGCATAGGTGAGCCATTCATCAATGGCTGCTGAGCCAGCGGAGCATTGCACCCTCTAGGTGCCAACTCTGCACTGCTGGAGTCTGGTCCCTCATCCCAGCCCCTCTCACCTCCCTCCCTATTCTCTTCCTCTCCATTTTGGCCTCTCCTCCAGCTCTGAGAGTCCTTTGCCCTTCCTCACTTCCCAAATCTCTAGTCTGCGCACAGGAATCTGCTCTTTCTGAAGCCTGGGCTTCTGAAACATAGAACCCAAGAATACCCTTCTTTCTTTGTCCCTCTGTTTTCTCTGTCACCTTTCTCTAAGGCAATGAACACAGAATGCCATGCTCACTGAATGCATAAAGGAACCAGAGGTATAAGGAAGTTCCAGGAACAACAACAACAACAAATTAAATTTAGGCCAGTGGCAGCTTGATGGCTCTCACCTGTAATCCTAGCACTTTGGGAGGCTGAGGCAAGCAGATCACCTGAGCCCAGGAGTTCAAGACCACCCTGGGCAACATAGTGAAACTCCATCTCTACAAAAAAATACAAAAATTAGCCAGGTGTGGTGGCACACGCCAGCAGTGACAGTCACTCAGGAGCTGATGTAGGAGGATCACCTGAGCCTGGGGAAGTTGAGGCTGCAGTGAGCTGTGATCACATCTCTGCACTCCAGCCTAGGCAACAGGGTGAGACCCTGCCTAGAAAAAGAAAAGAAAAAAGAGAAAAAGAGATTTTAAAATATCATTCCTCTGCTCTTCATGTGAAATCTTACCCAGAAACCCAAAATGTAAAACATAAAAACCAGAGTATAGTTAAGGGGTGGAAAGAATGGGAGATGAGAGGACCGCAGGGCCTTCCCCCAGAGGCGTGAGAGAAGTCTGCCAAGGAAAGTTTGAAAACTCACCAAACTGGGAAATCTCTGCAGTCTCTTCTAGCTTGAAAGTTCTACAATTCAGTGTTAAGGAGCAAACACGGCCTAATTCCCGGACTCGAGAACAGTCACGCATACGAAGTGTGACAGGTGAAGTTAATGATGATTAATGTGGGTGTGTTGCAGCCTTTTTTTGACCCTGATCCTACTATCAGGGCTACTTCAAGCCCTTTAGCTTCCCCACCCTCCAAGCAGGGTTTTCTGTGTGTGTGATAAGGAATCAATATGGAAAGATGAGAAACACAAGAGTCACCAGCTCAAAAATTAAGCAGAAAAATGATGTGTGACTTAGCAATTCCATACCCACATAAACACCAAAAAGAACAGGAAACAGGGACTCAAACAAACACTTGTACACAAATGTTTATAGCAGCGCTATCCATGATAGCCAAAAACAAGAAACAACCCAAAAGCCCATCGACGGATGAGTGGATAAACAAATTGTGATATTTTACATACCGTGGAATATTATTCAGTCATCAAAAGGAAGGAAATACTGATACATGCCTCAAAAACATTAAACGGCTTGAAAGAAACAAGACATGAAAGGCCACATATCGTATGGTTCAATTTATAGGAAATGTCCAGAACAGTTAAATCCAAAGAGACAGGCAGCAAATTGGCGGTTGCCAAGGGCTCAGGGAGGGGAGAATGAGGTGTAACTGCTTAGTGGGCATGGGGTTGTATTTGGAGAGAATAAAATGTTTTAGAACTAGATAAAGGTGATGGTTGTACAATAGTAAGAATGTATTAAATGACACTGAATTTTTCACTTTAAAATGGTTAATTTTAGGTTTTGTTAATTTGATCTCAATTTTTTAAAAATCAGTTGAGCAAAAAGAAAAAGAGATGGCACTAGGGAATGTTTGCAGAGAGAGTGTTTGGGGGCCTTGGCTGTGGAAAGAGCGACTGCAGGTACAAGTGTAGTGGAAGGGGAGGACGCTGCGGGAGACGTTCTGCCCCTCCCCACGCTGAAGTGCAGATAAAGGACTCCAGCACTGGCATGGTTTGGGGCAGAAGCTCTGGAACCAGACTGCCTGATTTTAAATCCCCATCCTATTACTTATTAACAGTAACCTTGGGCAAGTTGCTTAACCTGTCCATAGCTCGTTTCTTCATCTGTAACATGGAGAGAATAATAATACATAACTAAGGATTGTTTAAAAGGGTTAAATACATTCTTTCATATAAATCACTTGGGATAGTGTAGAACATCTCCTCAATATTCGCTTCAGCCTTCAGTGAATGTTACCCAGTGTTCTTTCCTCACGTGGCCTCATAGGTCTTCCTCTTTGACCAGACCATTCCAGAATTGAACCATGTCCACTGTCCACTCTGCTTTGTAAATCTTCTATCAGTGTTTCCCTATTCTGCAAAATGGTTTTTGAGACAGGATCCCACTTTGTCACCAGGCTAGAGTGCAGTGGCACAATCACAGCTCACTGCAGCCTCAACTTCCTGGGCTCAGGTGATCCTCCCACCTAAACCTCCTGAGTACCTGAGACTACAGGTGCCTCCCACCACACCCTGTGAATTTTTGTAATTTTTAGAGACGGGGTTTCACCACATTGCCCAGGCTGGTCTTGAACTCCGGCACTCAAGCAATCTGCCTGACTCAGCCTCCCAAAGTGCTGGAATTACAGGTTTGAGCCACTGTGCCCAGACTGCAAATGTTTTTAATACAAACTTTGAAATAAGTATAAATAATATCCCTTTCAAGGAAAGCTACCTTTACATCTCAGGTTCTAAAGAACTAAATCCCCTAGTTTCTTGTGACTGCCATAACAAAGTACCACAAACTTGGCTTAGAACAACAGAAATTTCTTCTGCCCCAGTTCTTGGGGCTAGAAGTCTGGCTACAGCCACCAGGCTCTTTCCCAGCTCTCATCCAAGGCGTCAGCAGGGTCATACTCCCTCCAGAGCCTCTCATGGAAAGCCCTTCCTAGCTTCTTCCAGTTTCTGGCAGCCTCCGGCCTTCCTTGGCTTGTGGCAGCAGAATGTTTGCCTCTGTCCTCACATGGCTGGGACAGAGGTGCGGCGCAGAGAGCCCCGCATCCTGGGAAACTGGGTGCCACTGGAAAGGCAGCCACACCCTCGACCCTCACATGGGGAACCTGGCGCTAAACCATTTGTAGCCCACCTGCTTCTGGGTGGGGGGTTCGTACGTAGCAGAGCAGCTCCCTGCTGAGATCTACTGAAAGTCAGCCCTTGACACAAGGGTTTGTAAAAGAAAAAAGAAAAATAAATAAATAAAATGAAATGAAATAAATGAAAAAAGAAAAAAGACTTCAACGTATCTCCTGGGGGACACAATTCAACCCGTCACACTCACCAATCCCTATAGCTCTCCTAACGTATTCATGAGCTCCACTGCCACACTTCTGTGGGCTTCCCAGACTAACCAGCTGCCGGAACAACCTTTTGTTGTGCTTTGTTTTGTTGTTTTGTTTTGTTTTGTTTTTTAGATACAGGTTCTCACTCTGTGGTCCAGGTTGGAGTGCAGTGGCACAATCACAGCTGACTGCAGCCTCGATCTCCCTGGCTCAAGAGATCTTGCTGCGTCAGCCTCCCAGGTATCTGGGACTATGGGCCCATGTCACCATGCCAGGCTAATTATTTTATTGTTTGTAGAGACAAGGGTCTCACTTTGTTGCCCAGCTGGTCTCGAACTCCTGAGCTCAAGTGATACATCCACCTCAGCCACCCAAAGTGCTGGGGTTACGGGTATGAGCCACCATGCCCAGCTGAGAGCAGTATATTTTTAACATTTTAAATGTTTTATTTGGCACACTAAAACCCACATGCTTAACCACTGTACTACAATGAATGAATGGATGCGTGTTGAATCAGAAAATATGTGTTGATCATGTCTAAGAAGGGAGTGCAAACCACAACTGAAACCCACCAGTCTCTAAAAAGTTATGAGTAAATTGTGCAAAAAATAATTGTTTATCCATGCCTGTAATTTCAGCACTTTGGGAGGCCAAGATAGGTGGATCACTTGAGGCCAGGAGTTTGAGATCAGCCTGGGCAACATGGTGAAACCCCATCTCTATAAAAAATTGGCTGGGTGTGGTGGTGACTCCTGTGGCACCAGCTACTCGAGAGGCTGAGGCTCAAGAAGCACTTGAACCCGGGATATGGAGGCTGCAGTGAACCGTTATCAAGCCACTGCACTGCAGCCTGGGTAACACGGCAAGGCTCTGTCAAAAAGAAAGGAAGGGAAGGGGAAGGGGAAGGGAGATTTATCTATACATTAACTCCCCACAAAGGCACAGAACAACAGAAGCTTCCTATCTGCTGGTTGCTTTGAGAGTTAGACAGGAAGCAAGACAGACCTTGAAGACCAAGATTGGGACTTACCAAAGAGCCAGGCAGCCCCTAGGAGGGAAAACTGTGTGTCCTTCAAAGGGTGTAACCTCCTGGGAATTTTTTTTCACTTCCCACTACAAAAACAGGGAATTCTTACAAGAGAAAATAATTAACACATTTACCATAGGTGTGAGCCAATAAGAACCAAGTACCCAAACACAAGATTGCTAATAGACTGCTAATAATAGAACTTAAATGAAATAATTTGTTTTATTTATTGTTGCTTGGAATACAGAAAGTGCTTAATAAATATTGAATGAATCAACAAAGTGCCTCCCAATATAGAGAAATCACTTCTGCAAAGAATAAAACCAAGTTGATCCTATTCAATCGAAGGCATCTTTCGGGTCTTTTAAAGTTATTTCCTTTATTCGAGGAAGGATTATGATACACCTACTTTGTTCCAAGTCACTACTTATAACGTGCTAATGGTACTAATGGAGTTCTTAATCATACAAGAAAGACTATGAATGGCCTATTTTTCAAGTGTTCAAAAATGGAGGCATAGTTTAAAAACCCATTTTACTCTTCTCTGTTTCTCTTTTAGGGTGGTTCTGGCAATTTCTGTTTCCATTTGTGGAAAGGGTAACAGTGAGAACACCTGGGGTAGGGTGGGGCAAGGAGAATGAAGAAAAAGTGAGAAAGCAGTTATGTGATGAAGTTCCCACATATAAGCCAAAGAAATGGGGAGAAAAACAAACTCAACTAAGAGGGTCTCAAGAAATCCCTTCCTTCTTCACAGTCATGGGGCTCTTCCCCAATTTTCATGCCCGTATCTCTTCATCTCTGGGACACGCAAAGAATTACCTACAGGTGAACACATTTTAAGAAAGCCTAATGTATGGGCCCCTGTATCAGAACCACCTGGAGCACCAATAAAGAACACAGACCCCAGGGCTCATTCAAGTAGGATAGGGCCCTGGCCTCTGTCTATTTACCAAATTCCTGGAGTGATTCTGACCCACACCCAAGTTTACAAACCACCGGAGCAGACCACCTAGACCTGGACCAAAATCCAAACAGAAAATAATTATCACTTGATAAGGTAGTTCACCATAGGATTCCTATCACTTACAGCTTTTTTTACATTTTTAAAATAAATTTACATCATTATTTCATGTATTTTTAGGTGCCTACTGTGTAACCAGAACTAAGTTGTATGAGAGTTTGGAAATCCTATCTCTTCCCTCAAATAACTTAAGATTTCTTAAATAATAACAAACCAAGAAGATGGTAGATTAGCATCCCAAGGTACCATCTTAAGTCAGTACAAATTTCAGGCTCTTTTTATGTTCAGGGCAGGGAGAAGAGAGAGAGGCTGGGATCAATGACCGCAGGGCTGATCCACAGCCACAGACATCTGGGCACCAGCGTGCGTCTGAGAACCTCCTTGTCCTTGGTCAGGTCACAATGCTCCTATAAATCTTTAACAAAACATAGTTGTTTACATACTTCCCCTTTCATCCTAGAATTAGTTTTTAAAACTACATGATTACTGTTTTTGCATATTACCTCAGTGCTCTAAAATTATCCTAGCGTATATGCAGGGATAGCTCCTTAAACTAAACTGTGCAGCTAACTAAAGGGCTTCGTTGCCAGGCATGGTGGCTCATGCATGTAATCCCAGCACTTTGGGAGGCCGAGTCAGGCAGATTACTGGAGGTCAGGAGTTTAAGACCAACGTGGCCAACATGGTGAAACCCCATCTCTACTAAAACTACAAAAATTAGCCGGGCGTGGTGGTGGGCACCTGTAATCCCAGCTACTTAGGAGGCTGAGGCAGGAGAATTGCTTGAACCCAGGAGGCAAGGCTGCAGTGAGCCGAGATCGTGCCACTGCACTCCAGCCTGGGTGACAGAGTGGGACTGCCTCAAAAATAAAAACGAAAAAATTAAAAGGCTTTGTTAGTTAGTTCTTCGGCTGTTTCACTGTTACAGAATCCGCAAGGACCATGTCGGGGGCAGGAGCAAGCCTGGTGTGTTTCAGGAACGTAATAAGGAATTCCTGAGTGGAAGTGGAAAGAGGGGAGGGCGTGGTAAGAGAGGAGGTCAGAGAGGTAGGGGAGGACAGACTGGGTGGCGCCTGCAAGTTATTGTACTGAGATGGAAGCCATGGAGGGTTTGGGGTAAAGGACTGACATGATCCATTGGTATCTTAGCAGAACCATCTTACCCACTGGACTGAGAATAGACTGGAGAGGGGCCAGGCAGGAAGATGAGTCAGGAAGCTTTTGTTGCCCTCCTGGAGTAGAAGCCACCTCTCCCAACAGCATTCACCTCCAAAGGTTGGGCCACTTGAAAATGTATCCAGCCTGCTCTTGCAATGTCATCTCACAGTGATCATATTTAATCCCTGCTCTGCAAGAAAATAAAAAAATAGAAAAGAGAAAATGGGGCTAGACATAAGGGTTACAGTTTCCGAGGAAAAAAGGAAAAAATAAGTAAATTGCAATTTGTGTTTTTGACAGTCAAGGAAATTGAGTGGAACAAAGTTGCCTTGGAAAGAAAAAAGCTAACATTAGTAAGTTAAAAATAACAATGCAATACAGAGTTTACCTGAATAATGAGCCTTGAAAAGGGGTTTCCCCAGTGATCCCATTACATTTCCTCAGATGACTTTCCCAAGCAGTGGCAGGTGAGGAATAGGAAACCACTGGATCACCAGACATAATGGTTTAATTTTAAAAGCCTATAATTTAATGTTGAAATAAATGGCAGAGTTCAAAAACATCAAGACCAATTAGAGGATAGTTAAGGAAAAATGGCATGCACTAGTGTCCTATACATAGCTCTCTTGGGATGTCCTATCATGCTGTGCCCTTCACTTATGTCAGGACTATGAGTCATGGTATCCCTGGACACCAGCCAAATGCACATGGGTGGGGGATTGTGTACATTTAAATTGGACGGCACCGTTCAGTTTAGAGGCAGAAGGTTGGAAGAGTTTTTTCCTAAACTGCACTTACGGAAACCAAGACGCACCACTTGAAGGGCTAATGCTTTGCTGCTGTCAGTGATTTTTTTTTTTTCTTTTTACCCTGCCTGCTGACTTGGTAAGCTGAAACAAAAACCAATTACTCTCTAAGATCAAAATCTTCAGATGCCTCAAGAGCTGTTTTAATTTGGTTTTAGAATTATGGGCTGGCTTTCTCCCTCGCCTGTTCATGTCAGATGTAGCCAAATTAAAAACACTGCCAAGTAATGGAAAGTTATTTAAACCTTTCTCTTATAACTGTTCCCTATTTACATTTTAAATGACCATTTTCTGGCTGGCCACAAACACATTTCTTTTAAAATGGAATGGCCTATGGCTCATTTTGAGCTATTTTTCTCACCCTCTTTATTGACCTCTGTCTCTTTATCTCATTCTGTTGGAAGCCTGAACCTCAATTTCATAAACATGTTAAAAATAAAAACTGACCCCATTTGCAATGAGGTCATGTTGGTGAATTTATTCTTAGATTACATCATGATTGAAACAATTTTTGTTCACTCTGTGATATGATTAGAATTCAAGTGTGGCCAAGCTTCAAACTCTTGGTTGCCACAGTGGTCAAAGTAGAGCTCTTAAGCTGTACTACTCCTTCCCCCATCCCAGCTGATTGCTGCTTTGGCCCTGCCTGTTTTCTAGGATAGATTGTCCTGCCATCTCTCTGCAGTTGGACTGGATAACAAGTAATGACCAAGTATGATACTGCTTCCTGCCCATGACACCATCTAACTCAACATCTCAGAAACTGGTCTTTGCAGAAAGGTAGTCTCCAACCTTCAATGACATCTTAGTGCTACCCACGAATCATTCCACATGTCCCTACTTGATATGGTTTGGTTGTGTCCCCACCCAAATCTCATCTTGAACTGTAGCTCCCATAATCCCCAAGTGTCATGGGAAGGACCCAGTGGGAGGTAATTGAATCATGGGGGTTGGTTTTTCCCATGCTGTTCTTGGGATAGTAACTAAGTCTCACGAGATTTGATGGTTTTATAAAGCCTGCACGTGCTCTCTTGCCTGCTGCCATGTAAGACATGCTTTTGCTCCTCCTTCACCTTCCACCATGATTGTGAGGCCTCCCCAGTCACGTGAAACTGTGATTCCATTAAACCTCTCTTTCTTTATAAATCACCCAGTCTCAGGTATTTCTCACAGCAGCATGAAAATGGACTAATACACTACTAATTAATTCAATTCATTTTACTGAGCACCTATTCCATGTAAGGCATTGTGTCAGACACAGAGAGTTCATGGTCTGCAAACAGCTCCATCTCCTATTCCTCCTACACCTGTTTCTAACCCAGCTGTTCTGAAGCCCCCAACTCCAACACCTCCTTTATTTCTCTTAACAATGACCTAGCCTATTTTAGAGAAAGACTCCTTCAACCCTTTTTTTTTTTTTTTTTTTTTTTTTTTGAGATGGAATCTCACTCTGTGTCCCAGGCTGCAGTGGTGCAGTGGCATGAGCTCGGCTCACTGCAAGCTCTGCCTCCTGGGTTCACGCCATTCTTCCGCCTCAGCCTCCCGAGTAGCTGGGACTACAGGCACCCACCACCATACCTGGCTAATTTTTTGGTTTTGTATTTTCAGTAGAGATGGGGTTTCACCATGTTAGCCAGGATAGTCTCCATCTCCTGACCTCGTGATCCGCCTGCCTCAGCCTCCCAAAGTGCTGGGATTACAGGCGTGAGCCACCGTGCCCACTGACTCCCTCAACCTTTTATACCATCCTCACACCTACACACATATCAGCACCTTATTCCTCTTGCCTCACTTCCATGGAAAAGGTATGACTTGGGTCCCATCACTTATTTTCTCAGGAGTTTCACTCCATTAATTTCCCCCCTCTCTCTTCTCTACCCTCAACCTTTCTTGTTAATTGTTCTCTCCCAGCAATATTTAAATGTTCCGGTCTATCCCAAATTAGAAACTCATAAATAAATGGTTTCTGTGGCTAGGTGTGGTGGCTCATGCATGTGATCCCAACACTTTGGGAGGCCAAGAAAGGAGGATCACTTAAGCCCGGAAGTTGGAGACCACTGGGCTCAAGTGATTGTATGACAATGTAGTGAGAACTCATCTCTACAAAAAAATTTAAAAATTAGCTAGGTATGGTGGAGTGCACCTCTAGTCCCAGCTACTTGCGAGGTGGGAGGCTCACTTGAGCCCGGGAGGTTGAGGCTGTAGTGATTGCACCATTGCAGTCCAGACTGGGCAACAGAGTGAGATCCCATCTCAAAAAAAAATGGCTGCTTTCCTAAGTCCTTCTCTAGCATCCAACTTATCTGTGTCTCACCATAGCCAAGTTCCAGAAAGGAAAATCTATACTTTCTTTCCTCACTTTATTATCTCAGCATCAACCTCTATCTAAATGGTTTCTAAATGTAAATCAAATCTCTGTCCTGGATTCCTCACTATATGATCAAACCCATACTGGATACATCACCAAGTCAATGGCCCAAGACCCTTAAAACTTCATATGCCTGAAATTGAACTCATCTATTTCCCAAAGCTATCACAGTTTGGATCCCATCTCTAGCACTTATAGGCCAAGTGACTGTGAAAAAGTTGGGAAACTTACTGTGTTTCAATTTCCTCTTTGGTAAGCATCAAGCACTGCAAAAATGTTATCCTACTAACTAGAAGATAGAATGCCACTGTTTCATGGATGCTGGCAGAAGATACAAAACTTCTGGGTTAGAAGCAAAGAACGGTTTGTTACTGACAACAACTGCAGTAACCAGAGTATCAGTACATTTTGCTGTGGTTCCCTGCACCCTAACTTCCACAGGATAATGCAAAAAGGGCCAGATGGCACCCACACATGCAGTGTGGTTACTGGAAAGAAATCCTGAGCTTAGAGGAACTGCTGTTTGCCCCAAAGGGAGACAATCTATTTTTCAAGGCTGTTTTGCTACACAGATGTCTTGAAATGATAGACTGGAACAAAGGACAATCAGTGCCTAGCTCACAAAATGCACAATAAAATGAGGAAAATTATATAGTAGCTAACTCACCAGGTTGTGAGTATTAAATGAGTTAATAAATGAAAATCTTTAGAACAGTGTTAGGCAAATAGTAAGCCCTAATATGATTTGATGACTGTCTCCCAATAACTTGTTGCTTGAGGTTGTGTGTTATCCATCTCATAAGCCCATGTCCAAACAATGTATTGCACAAAGTAGTTGCATGATAAATGTTCACTAAATAGTTGGTTGTCAAAAATCTGAAGATTTTGAAATATCACATGTGCTATTTTACATTCTAGGTTACTCTAAGTGCTTTAGTGATAGAAATCTTAAATACCGACTCATTTTAGGCTTAACAAGTAAATTACAATGTTAATGCTAATTGTGAAAGCTGTCAAGTTAACATGAGTTGTGTGGGAAAGAAAATCATTTTATATCCTGCTTTAAAAAAAAGATTTAATAATGTCCAAAGGCTTGTTTTTAAACTACACTCCATAAAAAGTAATATTCCTGAGACAGCGCCGGGGCAAGTGAGAGCCGGACGGGCACTGGGCGACTCTGTGCCTCGCTGAGGAAAAATAACTAAACATGGGCAAAGGAGATCCTAAGAAGCCGAGAGGCAAAATGTCATCATATGCATTTTTTGTGCAAACTTGTCGGGAGGAGCATAAGAAGAAGCACCCAGATGCTTCAGTCAACTTCTCAGAGTTTTCTAAGAAGTGCTCAGAGAGGTGGAAGACCATGTCTGCTAAAGAGAAAGGAAAATTTGAAGATATGGCAAAGGCGGACAAGGCCCGTTACGAAAGAGAAATGAAAATCTATATCCCTCCCAAAGGGGAGACAAAAAAGAAGTTCAAGGATCCCAATGCACCCAAGAGGCCTCCTTCGGCCTTCTTCCTGTTCTGCTCTGAGTATCGCCCAAAAATCAAAGGAGAACATCCTGGCCTGTCCATTGGTGATGTTGCGAAGAAACTGGGAGAGATGTGGAATAACACTGCTGCAGATGACAAGCAGCCTTATGAAAAGAAGGCTGCGAAGCTGAAGGAAAAATACGAAAAGGATATTGCTGCATATCGAGCTAAAGGAAAGCCTGATGCAGCAAAAAAGGGAGTTGTCAAGGCTGAAAAAAGCAAGAAAAAGAAGGAAGAGGAGGAAGATGAGGAAGATGAAGAGGATGAGGAGGAGGAGGAAGATGAAGAAGATGAAGATGAAGAAGAAGATGATGATGATGAATAAGTTGGTTCTAGCGCAGTTGTTTTTTCTTGTCTATAAAGCATTTAACCCCCCTGTACACAACTCACTCCTTTTAAAGAAAAAAATTGAAATGTAAGGCTGTGTAAGATTTGTTTTTAAACTGTACAGTGTCTTTTTTTGTATAGTTAACATACTACCGAATGTGTCTTTAGATAGCCCTGTCCTGGTGGTATTTTCAATAGCCACTAACCTTGCCTGGTACAGTATGGGGGTTGTAAATTGGCATGGAAATTTAAAGCAGGTTCTTGTTGGTGCACAGCACAAATTAGTTATATATGGGGATGGTTGTTTTTTCATCTTCAGTTGTCTCTGATGCAGTTTATACGAAATAATTGTTGTTCTGTTAACTGAATACCACTCTGTAATTGCAAAAAAAAAAAAAAAAAAAAAAAGTTGCAGCTGTTTTGTTGACATTCTGAATGCTTCTAAGTAAATACAATTTAAAAAAAAAAAAAGTAATATTCCTGGGGCCAAGCATAGTGGCTCATGCCTGTAATGTCAGCACTTTGGTAGGCCAAGGTGGGTGGGTCACTTGAGGTCAGGAGTTCGAGACCAGCCTGGCCAACATGGCGAAACCCTGTCTCTACGAAAAATAAAAAACTAGCCAGGCATGGTGGCACATGCCTGTAGTCCCAGCTTCTCAGGAGGCTGAAGCAGGAGAATCGCTTGAACTCGGAAGGCAGAGGTTGTAGTGAGCCGAGATCATGCCACCGCTCTCCAGCCTGGGTGTCAGAGCGAGACTCCATCTCAAAAAAATTTTTTAAAAAAGTAACTGTATTGGTTCATTCTCACACTGCTAATAATAGAGATACCCTGGAATGGGTAATTTATAAAGGAAAGAGGTTTAACTCACTCACAGTTCAGCATGGCTAGGGAGACCTCAGGAAACTTACAATCATGAGAGGAAGGGAAGCAAACACATCTTTCTTTACATGGCAGCAGCAAGAAGTGCTGAGAAAAGGGGGGAAAAGCTCCTTAGAAAACCAGCAGATCTCCTGAGAACTCACTCACTAGCATGAGAACAGCATGGGGATAACCAACCCCAGGATTTTATTACCGCCCACCAGGTCTCTTCCGTTACATAATCATGGGAACTAAAATTCAAGATGAGATTTGGTGGGGACACAGCCAAACCATACCAGTAATATTCCTTTAAATCAGTTATAGGTTAATGGGGGCAATTTCAGACAAAAGATTGCCTTTGCCCTTATGGTTAATTTGACCTATAGAACAGTAAGTCTTCAACGAATTCACAACCAAAACTTCAGCAGCTATTGTATTTTGACATAAAATTTATTTATTAAATAAATATTTATTGAATACATTCTTGTGCCAAACATTATCCTTGGCTGTATGAATAGCCTAGGCAGAGAAAATGGCCAATGCTCTTTCTTCCTTCAAGGACTCACATTCAAAAGGCAAAGGAAACATCAAAAATTCAAATACATAAATGTTGGGGGACTTGAGGGAAACACCAACAAATAGATTCACATTTCCCTGCCCAAGTTCTGAACCAATTAGGAATTAAGACAAAAGAGTCAGCATAGGAGACCAAAATGTTACCCTCATAACTGACAAGGCTGATATGGACAATCTGGCAATCTGGCTTTAGGTGTGGGAGCCATGTGAGCATTCAACTCCCAGTTCCCCTAAATTGGGCAGACCCATCAACCCAGTCGTAGAAGATTCCGAATCACCACAGGCAGTTGTCCCCACAGGACTAGACCTCTCCCACTTATATATATGACTGAAAACAATTGAGAACAAGTGGTCTCTGCAGGCGGGCAGACCCTGAAAGAGAAGGCAGCAAAAAGAACTTTGCTACATATGCAGTTCCTTCTTGCTATGGCTTCAATGTATTCTCCAAAAATCATGTGTTGAAAACTTACAGTAACAGTGTTGGGAAGTGGAGCCTAATGGGAGGGGTTTAGGTCATGAGAGTTCCACCCTAATGAATGGATTAATGCCAATCCAGTCTAGAAGCTATAAGTTTGATCTCCTGTGCTCTTATGCTGTGTTGTCCTTCCACTTTCCACTATGGGATGATGCAGCAAGAAGGTCTTCACCAGACGCTGGCACCTTGACACTGGACTTCCCAGCCCCCAGAACTGTGAGAAATATATTACTTTTTTAAATATAAACTACCCGGTTTGTGGTATTCTGTTACAGCAACATAAAACAGACTAAGACACTCCTCAAACTCACTACTCAGATAACCTGCTGTAGGGAGGAGAATTAGGTGGAACATAATATCAAAAATGTTGAGGAAAATGCCCTCCTCATGGAAATTAGGGGAGTGGGGAGAAAATGTTCCCCTCTAATAATGAATCAGATATTTTAGGGATAAATAGAGCTATGAAGAACATAATATAAAGTAGTATGAGAATGTGGGGTAGGGGGAGAATCTTCCTTGCCTGGGATGTTCATGGAAGGCCTCTCAGAGGAGAGGTATTCGAGCTGGAGTCAGCTCCCCAGTGCCTTGGGAGAAGGCCATTCTAAGCATAATGAATGCTTAGGGCAAAGGTTCTGAGGTGGGAATAAATCTGATGTCACTGAGAACAGAAAGAAGGCCAGTGGGGGTACAGCAGTGCAGTAGGCTGAATAATGTCCTGCCCCAAATATGTCCATGTCCTAATCCCTGAGAATTGTGAACATGTTACTTTTATGGCAAAGGGAACTTTGCAGACGTGATTAAGGATCTCGAGATGAGAAAATTATCCTGAATTATCTGCTGGACCCAGTATAATTAATCACAGGGGTCCTTATAAGAGGGAGGCAGGAGAGTCAGAGAGAGAGAATGGAAGATGTCACCCCTGCTGGCTTTGAAGATGGAAGATGAGATCACAAGCCACAAACTACAGATGGCCTTTGAAAGCTGGAAAAGGCAAAGAAACAGATTCCCATCTAGAGCCTCCAGCAAGAACAGAAACCTAACAGCACCTTAATTTTGGGACTTCTCACTTCTGGAACTGCAAGAGAATAGATTTATATTGTTTAGGCCACTATTGTTGGTGCTAATTTGTTGCAGCAGCAATATAAAACTAATGCAAGCTTGGCCGGGCACGGTGGCTCACGCCTGTAATCTCAGCATTTTGGGAGGCCGAGGTGGGCAGATCATGAGGTCAGGAGATCGAGACCATCCTGGCTAACACAGTGAAACCCCATCTCTACTAAAAATACAAAAATTAGCCGGGCATGGTGTAGGCACCTGTAGTCCCAGTTACTCGGGAGGCTGAGGCAGGAGAATGGCATGAACCCGGGAAGCGGAGCTTGCAGTGAGCCAAGATCGTGCCACTGCACTCCAGCCTGGGCTACAGAGCAAGACTCCGTCTCAAAAAAAAAAAAAAAAAGCTAATACAAGCCAAGTGAACAAGAAGAGAGTGGAAAGCCAGGTGTGGTGGCTCACACGTGTAATCCAAGAACATTGGGAGGCCAAGGCAGGCATATCACTTGAGCCCAGGAGTTCAAGACCAGCCTGGGCGACATGGTGAAACCCTGTCTCCACAAAAAAATACAAAAGCTGGGGTGGGAGGCTCACCTGAGCCTGGCGAGGTTGAGGCTGCAGTGAGCTGTGATCATGTTGCTGCACTCTAGCCTGTGCAAGAAAGTAAGACCCTATCTCAAAAAAACAAACAAAAAAAAACACATATAGACACACACACACACACAAACAAAGAAGAGAGTAGAAAAGATGAGATTCAAGAAGCTGTTAATGGCCAGATTATGTTGCCCTTGCAGGCTGTGATAGTTTGGGCTAGGTGTCACGGCACACACCTGTAGTCAGTCCCAGAAGGCTGAGGCAGGAGGATCACTTGAACTCGAGAGTTCAAAGCTGCAGTGAGCTATTACAGCTGCACTCTAGATTGGGCAACAGAGTGAGATCCTGTCTCTAAAAAGAATAAATAAATGCAATTTTTAAAAAGAGTTTGAAAAAGGTTTTATTCTGGTTGCTATGGGAAAGAAGCCACAGGGTGTTTTAAGGAGAGGTATGACCTTTTCCAAATCCATGCTTCAAAAAGATTACTTGGTATTGTGTAGAAGAAAGGGTAGAGGCCAGAAGACCAGTCAGGAGGCTGTTGCAATCATCCAGGTGTCTTGAGCCAGGTTTGCAGCAGTGGAAAGAGAGAAAAATGGTCGGCTTTAGGCTCTTTCTTAAAGGCAAAGATGAGAACACTTTACTGATGATTGTGGATTTTAAGGGGGAAAAAAAAAATCAAAAAGGACTCCAAGGTTTTTAGCCAGAGCTACCAAACTAGAAATAATAGATGTTGGTACTTCTAACTCAAATGAGGAAGGCTTTGTGGAGGAAGAATATGGGTATGCGGTGAAAGGGAAATCAATAATTCTATATTTGTCGTGCTAAGTTTGCTATTCCCATTAGACACCCCAGTGGAGACATTACTTCAAAATGTGGATATACGAGTTTAGAGACCAGAGGTGAGACCTAGACTGGCAATCAAAATGTGAATGCCACGAGCACATCGATGGAATAGAAAGCCGAGGACTGGAGAACTCACCTAGCAGGAGGGCATGGACAGAGCAGAAGGAGGATGGAGCCCTAGAGCATTTTTGCTTTTAATGGTCAGCTCGGGGAGGAGACGTCAGGAAAATAAATGGAGACCTAGTGACCAATGAAGAAGGAAGGAAGTCAGGAGGGTGGGTGTCTCAGAAGCCTAGAGGAAAAAAAAAAAGTGTTTTCAGATGAAAATTGTCTATCAAGGAATTCTACAAAACAAAGAACTTATTTTCAGTCACCGATTCAGATTCATGATGTCTGATTAGTGAAAGAAGTCTGAGAGTTAGAGTCTACCAAGCTTAAAAAAGGAAAAGGTACACACTTCTCCACAACAGATCCTAACCAGTTGGAGAGTTTTGTTCAGATAGTGCAGAGTATGAATAAATCATTTGGCATTTTTAGGGCCACTTTATTACGTCGCATATTATGTTAATGTGTATCATGAACATTTATATTGGGCAGATACTGACTTCCTTTCCTCATGACTCTTTTCAGTTTCTTACAAGTGGAGTCAATATTTTTGTCATTTGTCTCACTTTTGAAAAACTAAATGTCTGAACATTTCTTTCATGAATGCATTTTACACTCAGCAAATTTTTTTAAATCACATTCTATAAGTAACCTTCCTGGATAATTATAACAGATATTTGGAGCCTCATCTTTTCAAACCTCCTCTAAGATTGGATTCTAGAATTTGAAAGTTTTAGCACATCGGAAGAAGTCAATTACAACAAGTTTCCCAATGCGTGTCTGAGTGAGAGAGAGAGAAAGAGACAGAGAGCATGTGTGTCTGATGTTTCCCTGTGATTAAATCCAGGTTCTGTGTCATCTTTGTCAGGAATATCATGGAAGTGATACTGTGTTCTTCTCAATGCATTCCGTCAGAATCTATTATTGGTGATGTTAACTTCTATCACTTGATTAAGGTGGTATCTACCAGACTTCTCCCATGTAAATTTACACTTCTCCCCTCTGTAATTAATATATATTTTGTAGGGAAGTACTTTGATAACATATAGACATCCTGTTCCTCATCAATCTTTCAAGTTAGTCATTTACTTATTTATGTCATATTGAATCATGGTTCTATTTTATTCAGTGGATTTTAATCCATTCCTATCAAGCTGGATTCTGCATCCTTTGGCACAAGATATTTCAGGCTCATCCTGTGCTTCCCTACCCCAACCCTGTATCAGCCACTTCTCCAAGGGGCCCTGGATCCTTTTAGTGGAGAATGGTACTTAAAAACCAAGACCTCAGTGCTAGATTTGCTCATTGCTATTGATGTGTACTACGTCCAGGCCCTCAAAAGGGGCAGAGCTAGGGAGCGTACATATGCGTATGCACACGCACATGCATACACACACATGTGCATACACACACGTGCATACACACACACGTGCATACACACACATGTACTCACACACACATACACTCATCTGTATTGATTCCCATATCTACCCATCTGTGTATATTGAAAACTATGAACTCACAGTAATCTCTCCAATTCCACACTCTAACAGTAGAGAGCTCATCAGTTTTCTCCCTTTCCATATTTTAACTCCCTTCTCTGACACTCAGAAACTTTGCTCTTACTCTCCTCCATACCTTGACATATTGGAGCACTGTTATATGTAACATCCCACCTGCTAAGCCCTCACACCACCTGCCAGGTTGCCCTCCCCTAGGCAGGTCCCTCTCACCCTATTCGGACTCCCACACCTAGCACCAGGCTGCTGATTCCCCTCACCTAAGGCCCTCCTCACCCCACCTGGCCTCTGACAGCACATGCTGGGCTACCATAGGAACGTGCACCCCACCTTGCTTGGTATCTGATATCCATGCCAGGCCCCCATCACCCACTCGTGTGCATGCCCTTCTCATGCTGCATGCCCTCCAACACCCACCCTGGTCTTCCTCCCTGCATGCCTCTCCACCTGAACTTGTTCAGACACTGATACCTTTCATCACTGACCTACCCAACCCCATCTAATGGCTTTAGAAATGGATTGTTCTGGAAGGAAACAGAAGGGAGGACAGACAAGAAAAAAGAATAAGACAACATTCTTCTTTAAATGCTAACTATGATTTCAAAGCTGTTTTTGAAAAATATTCTGTAAAAAGTGGTATGCCCCTTTTAAGTAAAGCTGTTTATAAAAGTTGCGTATTATTTACGGACAACTCAAACAAATGAAATGCTATCATTTAAATTTAGGAACACGGAAGCAATATGTAAGAAACTCAAAATGCAATAGAGAACAGAAATGTTTCCTTTTTTAAGTTATGTAGAAATTGGATTCTTTTTGTTCAGGAGAAAGGAGGTTTTGTTGTCATCAGAGAGAAAGGAGGTTTTGTTTTCATCAGAGAGAACGTGGGGTTGATCATTTGCAGTCTCTCTTTCTGCTTTGAAGAGAATACAGGGGAATCAGGGAAAGTGGCAGCCTCCCAAGACAGTAAGCAGGCTAGGAGGATACACTTAGGCTTACCTTTTATTAGCTTGGCTAATGCCACATGCAAATGAGGCATCCAGGCCTCTGGGAGAAGTGGAGGGGCCCCAAACTGGCCTGAAGTCCCAAAGTGTGTTCCTTCTTCAGGAGAGTCCTGACTCCAAGATAAGCCTTTGGAGTGAATTATAAAGATCAGGACTGGTAGGCTGGGTATGATGGCTCATGCCTATAATCCCAGAACTTTGGGAAGCCAAGATGGGCAAATCACCTGAACTCAAGAGTTCAACACTGGTCTGGGCAACATGGCAATACCCCGTCTCTACAAAAAATACAAAAATTAGCCAGGTACGGTGGTATGTGCCTGTAGTCCCAGCTACTCAGGAGGCTGAGATGGGAAGATGGCTTGAACTCAGGAGGCAGAGGTTGCAGTGAGCCGAGATTGTGCCATTGCACTCCAGCCTGGGTAACAGAGTGAGACTCTGTCTCAAAAAAATAATAATAAATAAATAAAGAAGAGGACTAGCTATTTTACCAGGGTTACTTTACATCAGAACTGATAAAATATTAAAGGCTGAATCCAACTATTAGGAAAGTTACCAAATTATACTACGGTGTTTCTTTTTTTTATGCTAGATATATGTTTAAATTTCTGCTTTCAGCCATGATAAACTAGATTACACCCAACCAATTCTTCTACCAGGAACAACTAGAAAAGTTGGATAAAATACAGAAGTCATTTGTTTAAAAGCATCAGAAAACTACCAAACTAGCCAGGAATTAAGAGCTCAAGATCCTGACTTTCAGTTTCCCCTGAAGCAGATCCCAAAGGAAGGATTTGAACATAAGCAGGAGATTTCAGGAAGCATTAGTAGGGAAGTGAGGAAGAGAAACAAGAAAGGGAAGACAGCCAAAAAGAGCTGGTTGTTAAACAAACTGACACTGTGGGTAACTGGAGCTTGAGTCCACTGGGGAAATCGAGACCTCTTTCTTCAGAGTTATCTCACCCAAAGGGCAAGGGGATCTGCGGCATTTACGATCCAACTGCATTTTACTGGGTCTTCTTGACCATGAGAGCAAAACTAGATAATGATACTACAAAAAAGAAAAACTGTAGGCCATTCTCTCTTATGAACATAGATGCAAAAATCTGAAACAAAATATGAGCCAATCAAATGTGGCTATATGCTATATATCCCATTCAGATTGGGCTTATTCCAGGAATATAAGACTGACCAGGCAAGGTGGCTGATGCCTGTAATCCCAACAATTTGAGAGGCCGAGGTGGGTGGATCACTTGAGCCCAGGAGTTCAAGACTAGCCTGGGCAACATAGCGATACTCTGTCTCTACAAATAATACAAAAATCAGTCAGGTGTGGTGGTATGTGCCTGTAGTCCCAGCTACTCAGGACGCTAAGGTAGGAGGATGGTTTGAGCCCGGGAGGCACAGGCTGCAGTGAGCCGAGATTGCACCACTGCACTCCAGCCTGGGCAACAGAGCGAGACTCTGTCTCAAAAACTAAAATAAAGTAAAATTTAATTTAAAAAAAAAAATTTAAAGAAACAAAAGCAGAGCAAAAGGTTAATTTATACTTAAAATCAATCAATGTGATTTTACCATATGAATAAAATAAAGAAGAAAATTATATGATCATCTACATAAGATGGTATTTAATATTTGGTTTGGATATTTATTAAATATTTCTCTCTTCTTTTGAGACAGGGTCTCACTCTGTCACCCAGGCTGGGGTACGGTGGTGTGATCTCGGCTCATTGCAGCCAGGACCCTTCAGGCTCAAGAGATCCTCCCGTTTCAGCCTCCTGAACAGCTGGGACTACGGGCACATGCCACCACACCTAGCTATTTTTATTTTTTAAAAGAATAATACATGTTCATTCCCACTCAGCTAATTGCATGGCTTATTTTAAATATAATAGGTAAAATGACCAAGGTACAAAAGTAACATACATTAATTATAAAATCAAGTCTTAACGGGCTTGGGTGGCCAGGTGTGGTGGCTCACACAAACCTGTAAGCTCAGGAGTTCAAGATCAGCCTGGGCAACATGGCAAAACCTCATCTTTACAAAAAATACAAAAATTATCCAGGCATCCTGGTGGGTACCTGTAATCCCAGCTACTCAGGAGCCTGAGGTGGGAGATCATTTGAGCCCAGGGAGGTCAAGGCTGCAGTGAGCCAAGATCGTGCCACTGCACTCCAGCCTGGATGACAAAGCGAGATCCTGTCTCAAAATAAATAAATAAATAAAAGACTTGGGCGGGGGGGACTTCTTGAATGGGCAGATCTACATTAAGAATAATGACAATGACTATAAAAGAAAATGAGTATATCTTATGAACCAGTGAGTTAAAACCAATTCTCAAGAGGTGACACATTGGAAAAGACTTAGAGAGGCCAAGACCCAGGCCAAATGTATAGGTAATTTATAGTATAGCTATGATTGTAGGGACCAGCACATAGAAGCTTCAGTCTAGCAGATGAAGGAAACCAACATACGGGTCCAGAAATGGAGAGATGGATACCTTAAGTCATGATCCAAGTAAACCCTTAAATGTCGGTCTAAGTAGAGATGGAGCAGGTGGAAAGTGCATTCCCAGAAATGTGTGCCTTCTCAATTCCTAGCTGTTTGGGTAGCTTTCTGATGCCTTCAAATAGATAATTTTGTATTTTACTCAACTTTTCTAGGAATGAAGCTAGTCTAGCAGAGAGTCAGGTCTAGTCGGTGGCCTAAAAGTAAAGGCCTAGTCTGTCAGCAGAGGCTCCACTGGTATATGAGGCAGTTCCCAGTGTTGGAAGGCCCAGTACTAACCATTCATTCAGTTGACATTTACCGAGGGCAACCAAATTGCAAACCCATTCCTTTCCCTCAAAGTGGGCGCCATCTGGTGGGGAAACAGGCAAAGACAAGAGCAAATGTTAAGAGAAACAAAAAATTAGAGTAATGCAAAACGTATTTTATGAGCATGAAAAGGAGAACCCACCTCATTCTAGAGCTGCACTATCCATTATGCTAGCCATTTATCACGTGTGGCTATTTAAATTAATTAAAATTTAAAATTCAGTTCCTTAGTCATGCTAGTCACATTGGAAGTTCTCAAAATCACATGTGCCTAATGGCTGCCATATAGAACAACACAGATATAGAATATTTTGTTATGGCAAAAAGTTGTATTAGACAGCACTTCAATTCTAGTGAATTCAGAGAAGGCTTTCTAATGCCTAAACTGACTCTAAGAAATGCTTATCATGGCTCATGTCTGTAATCTGAGCACTTTAGAAGGCCAAAATGGAAGGATTGCTTGAACCCAAGAGTTCAAGACCAGCCTGGGCAACATGACAAGACCCATTTCTATGAAAAAAAAAACAATAATTTTTTAAATACATATGAACCAGTGCAAGATGTCACTAAATCACACATAGGTAAAAGACGAATTCAAAGTACAAGACAGGCCAATGGGTTTTATGTAATAGAGCTTGTTACTCTGTTTATTATGGTTTCACATTTTATATTGCAACTAACTTTTAAGAAGCTACCATTTGTTTTATCATAAAGCAAAGAATATCCCCCAATTACTTTAAAAGACTCTTAAAATACTCCTACTT
The DNA here is from genome assembly GCF_047675955.1 of Chlorocebus sabaeus. Taxonomy (NCBI): domain Eukaryota; kingdom Metazoa; phylum Chordata; class Mammalia; order Primates; family Cercopithecidae; genus Chlorocebus; species Chlorocebus sabaeus. The sequence continues at coordinate 101,345,859 of NC_132911.1, forward strand.
CCTTCAACTACATAACTGTGAGACTAGGGTTCATCCATTTTTTTTTAAATGCATAGAACTTAGGCAAGCAAAAAGCAAAAAAAAAAAAAAAAAAAAAAAGTGGGATGAATATTAGTCCAAGAAGAGAAAATGAACATGACAAAGAATAAAAAGTGAATCTAGAAATTCAGGCAGAAGCAGATCATTCAGGCTTATATGCCATGTAAATGAGTTTAGGTTTCATCCCATATGTAGGAGGGCCCCAGATTAACTCTCAGTTCAACTCAGAATGCAAAGAAAACGTAGGCTTCTTTTAACCATGACTTATGTAATGTCACAGTGGCAGGGAAAGAAGGTGTCAGAGCGACATCTAGATCTCTTTGCTACTTTTGGATTCTCCCTGGCCTCTGTGGGGATGGGATCCCTCGTCACTGCTTGCCTCCTGATAATGATTCCAGAGCCAGTTCATCCCAGCCATCAAGAGCTAACTGTACACATCTTTTCTCACATCTGTGTTCGGTAACATGTTGATAGCTTGAAATCAACTACATTAGGAGTGGTTACACCATAGACATTTGCAAACACTATGAATCTTTTATACTGGGCTATTTTGGTTTTGTTTTTCCTGGAGGGCTTATTTACCAGCACATCACCAATTCCCACCTTCACAATAGAGTAGCTGCTAGGCTGGCCTCTCAGGTGAGACTCCTTGGCTGCTTCAGCCTGGTCTTGGCCTTCACTTGTCTCTGCAGATCCCTCTGAGTCTCCCCTACATCTCCCCAAGGATTCTGGGCCCAGGATTCAGGGTCCCCTTGCATTTTGCTGTGGCAGGCTCCAGGGAAACTCCTGGCTCTCGCTTCAGCAGACAATGTGAAGATGGGGTTACACAGGGGAACAGAAGGGACTAATACTGAGCCCTCAGCTCAAGAGGCCTACATTCAGTGAGTAGTTATTTCACACCTGGCCTGGATTTTTTGTTTGTTTTTGTTTTTATTTTTGCATGGCAGTTTTGTGATGGTAATTCACTATTTCATAATGTTCAATACATCTTTTTAGCCTAAAAGGTGCTATAGTCCTCCTTTTTTATTTGGCATATAATTAGGTATTCCCAGGTAAAAGGCTTAAGACATGAAATTTCCTGATTTTTTTTTTTTTTTTTTTTTTTTTTTTTTTTTGAGACGGAGTCTTGCTCTGTCGCCCAGGCTGGAGTGCAGTGGCAGGATCTCAGCTCACTGCAAGCTCCGCCTCCCGGGTTCACGCCATTCTCCTGCCTCAGCCTCCTGAGTAGCTGGGACTACAGGCGCCCGCCACCTCGCCCGGCTGGTTTTTTTTTCTATTTTTTTTTTTTTAGTAGAGACGGGGTTTCACCGTGTTAGCCAGGATGGTCTCGATCTCCTGACCTCGTGATCCACCCGTCTCGGCCTCCCAAAGTGCTGGGATTACAGGCTTGAGCCACCGCGCCCGGCCCAGAAATTTCCTGATTTTTTAACTGAAATAACATTCGTAAAGTTCAAAGTGATGTTTTTGGTCACAAGATCCCTCTGAAAAAATTATACCACAAGACATACAGAAGCATAAAGAAGAGAAGATCACCAAGCGTCCCACAGATGACAAGACCTTGTGAATGGTGGCAAACGCACCATTCACAAGCCCTCTGAGTCCACCCAGACACTCCTTCCGCTCTGCTGTGTTTGTGAGTTGTGGTTGTTATGGTGATGGGGGGTAGGCTGAAGTGGGAGGTGCTTTTTGAAAGATTTGTAACATGCAATTTACAGTATAGGTCCTGTCAGCATTTACTACCCTGAGCCAGCTTTGAGACAGCACATTCCCCATGGGCACGTTTCCAGTGGACCCCACATGGTCAGTGATGCAGCCTGGAGGTCTGCAAGGCAAACTTCTGCCTGATCTCAGTTCACTGCCCTGGGACCCAGGGGAGGCTGTGATTATACTGTGAGAAAAACAATCCCAGCAGGGGACCAGCTAATGATGGGGCAAAAGACTGCATCTTGTCTTTCTCCAGTAATGCCTAACCTTGTGTCTATAGGAAGAAAGAAAACAGATTTATTTAGGTTTTGAATTATATGGATGAGTGTGACAGAAGGGTAAAGGTGCAAAGGAAGTGGTAGATTACGTGAATAACCATGAAATGACCGGGTAGAGAATGAAGAAAGCCTAGGAGGCTGAAAAGACGGGAAGAAAACTGAGGGATTTAGCATTAGAGACGGTGGAAAGGAGGTTAAGAGGAAGGTAAGGTGGGAGTTAGGCCATAGGAAAGACAGAAAGACAGCTGATTGGTGGAGAAAAATAGAAAATTAAGGTGAAACTTTTTTTTCTTTTTTTTTTTTTTTTGAGACAGAGTCTCACTCTGTTGCCCAGGCTGGAGTGCAGTGGCACAATCTCAGCTCACTGCAACCTCTCCCTCCCAGGTTCAAACGATCCTCCCACCTCAGCCTCCCAAGTAGCTGGGACCACAGGCATGCACCACTCTGCCCAGCTAATTTTTTTTTTTTTTTTTTTTTTTGAGATGAGTCTTGCTCTGTTGCCCAGGCTGGAGTGCAGTGGCACAATCTTGGCTCACCACAACCTCCGCCTCCCCAGTTCAACCGATTCTCCTGCCTCAGCCTCCCAAGTAGCTGGGACTACAGGCACGCACCACCATGCCCAGCAATTTTTGTATTTTCAGTAGAGACGGCTGGCTGGTCTTAAACTCTTGACCTCATGATCCACCCACCTCAGCCTCCCAAAGCGTTGGGATTACAGGCGTGAGCCACTGCATCCAGCCAGACTTTTGGTAGTTGCTTCCAATTTTAACACAATTGACGATGAGGCCCAGGAAGCAGGTAGTTACCAAGGATTAGAAGTGAAACTCATGGGAAGGTCAAGAACTGCAAGGCCAAGTTCTGGGTTGGGAGACTTACAGGCCATCAAAATATCCTAGTTTGTGGCAGACTTCTTCAACAGGAAGAATAAGCTCAACCCCCAGGTTTTCAGTGAATGAGGGGGATGAGCTCCAACTTGCTAGTGGGTGACCCCCAGCAGAACGTGGGGAAAATCTACCTGAACACCAGGCCCTCAAAGGAGGATGTTCTTGGACATGAGAACTAATGATCCACAGCCAAGAAGAGGCTGAGATGAGCCAGGAGGAAGCCAACACCTCCTCCTTCCTTTCCTCCACCAACAGTCCTTGGAGGGGAAGAATAAAAGAGCTACAGAAGAATGTTTTTGGGGATTGAGCCAGGTTTTAGTTCAGGCCAGGAGCGGGAGATAGGAGTCTGAAAGTACAGGAGATGTGGAGGAGTTTGCTAACAATGGAATAAATGCTGCAGGCTGTGCAGGGGAAGGAGGCTGAGAAAGTGCAGACCAGGAAGATAGGAAAAGTACAGAGAGGACGAGGGAGCAGAAACCGGGGCGGAGGTTTGGGGGTGGACTTGGCTTTTCCAGTGATCACAGAAAGGAGAGGACCAGTTGGAAGTGACTGACAGAGCTGGGATTAGGATGAGACAAGGGAGGCACTTACCTGGGGCACAAAATTTAAAAGCGCCAAAAAAAAAAAAAAAACCTCATTAACCAAAATAAATAGTTTAACATAGGGCTGGGTGCAGTGACTCACGCCTGTAATCCTAGCACTTTGGGAGGCCTAGGCAGGTGGATCACCTCAGGTCAAGAGTTCGGGACCAGCCTGGCTGGAACGTGCCTGTAATCCCAGTTACTCGAGAGACTGAGGCAGGAGAATCGCTTGAACCCGGGGGGCGGAGGTTGCAGTGAGCTGAGATCACTCCACTGCACTCCAGCCTGGGCAAAAAAGCAAAACTCTGTCTCAAAAAACAAACAAACAAAAATATATATATATATAAAATATGTATATATATGTATAGTTTAACACAAATATTTAAGAATCAAAAGTAACGCCAAAAAAAATTCGTGATGAACCAAATATCAAAATTTTAAACAAAGACAAGCTGTGTGTCTTACTACCTGGTGTTATTGTACAATGGGAACAGTCATTTCTAGTCAGCCCACTGTTCTCAGGTCTAGCCCTTCTAGCCTGTTGCATCCCTTAAGAGTTGACAGTGGCACGCGGACAGATTGAGCAACACAGGGCTTTATATAGAGTTATGTTTACAGACTGTTCAAAATATGGGAGGAAATTTTGATAAATGTACATAGAGGTCCACATTTCTCTTTTTGCCTCAGGCTTCCCTGTGCAAGTTAGGACATCTGACCAAGCTCAGATGTCCTAACTTTAGCCCAAATCTCTGTGTGCCAGAGTGATAAAGGGCCCAGGGAGAACCGGCCTGGCCTCAGAGAGGTGAGGAGGGTTTCCCGAGACTGTGAGCAGCCTGTTATTTGAACAGGCTGAGCCACAAAGTGCAGAGCAGTGGAGGAGCCATGGTTAGTTTCAGGGGTCGCACGCATTTGCGAAGCAGATGTGAGGTGTCCACAGACCCCAGAGACCCTGAGCAACTGCTCTGGAAAGCAAGGCAGTGGGAAGCACAGGCAATGCCGAAACCCAGACAGACCAATAAATCGAGATCAGAAACCAGCCACAAAGCGGGTGGGTCACTAATGGGAGATGAACGCATTAGCTGGGTTGCTAAAAAGCTGTGTTCCAAGGAAGCATTTAAGACTCGATTACTTAGGACAGAAACCTGCTCTCAAACACTGGGCCACCAAGGTCAGGGTGTATTCAACAGCAAGATGACTTGATGCTGAGTTCTTGTCCATACTTGCCAGGTGAGGATCAGGCTCAGGGTAGGCAGAGAGGCCAAGCTACTGGGAAAGGGGTGAAGGGGGGTAAAGGGCTTATGGCCGAAAGAGAAAAAGACATGGGCCGCACCTGATCTCAGGAAGATAGACCACCAAACGCTTTGTAAACTTCGTTCAAGTGAGCTTGGAATTTCAGAATCCAAGTGTTGGTGTCTGGTTTTCACAAATCAGCTCTGTGGTGGTGGAAAGGACATTACTTTAGAGGTCAGGAGACTCACCATCCTGAGGTATGACTGAGTTTCAATTGCCTCTTCTACAAAATGACGATATCAATTCGGCCACTCACTAAATAGGTGTCGGGATCGAAGGATGTAATATAAGTGAAAGAACTTGGAGAAAAAAGCAACCTGCTCTTAAATTGTATAGTGTCACTTAGTTTTTTTGTTTGTAAAATGTATTTACATCTGTGTCTAACTTAGTCCTCAAACTTGCTCATTCATTCATCCAGGAAATAATTAAGAGTTGATCATCTGCAGAAAGTGTTACACCAGGTGCTATGATATTTGTTGGCTGATCTTTTGGTGGCTAGAAATAAAAAATGAGGATCTTTGCAGCTCTGGGCCTCTGGTAAAAACTTCTTCATTTCTTTCCCTTATTTCCTCAGTATCCCTATGAACAGTCTCTGGTATAAGCCTATTTGGGTGTACACAGCTAAATCTTCCACGGATAATAGAAAAATGATTTAGAAATGTCTGCCATAAGCTATGGGTTTTTCTTATTGTTCTTGTTGGCTTTTTTTTTTAGAGTCACTCTCTGTCACCCAGGCTGGAGTGCAATGGTGCAGTTAGGGCTCACTGCAACCTGGAACTCCTGGGCTCAAACATAAGCTATTTTTAATTAAACTATTATTTATGAAATCGAACTCCTCTTGCTGAAGAGATCAATTTACTAACTTTTTTTTTTTTTGAGACAGGGTCTCACTTTCTTACTCAGACTGGAGTGCAGTGACATGAACACGGCTCACTGCAGCCTCAACCTACTGGACTCAATGGATTCTTTTTTGAGACTCTGTCTCAAAATTTTAATTTTTTAAAAAATTAAAATAAATGTACTTAAATTGTACCTTTAAATTTAGTTTTTCTGGCTAATGAAATTATAATTCATTTTATTTTTCTTGTATGTTAATGTAATTTTATTCTGTATCACATTTGTAATATGTATTATACTTATGAGACAATAATTTTTAATGTTTATACCTTTTGACAAAGTGATAGCATTTCTAAGAATCTCTCCCCTAAGGAAATAATTTGAAACATAAATGTATTTGATGATTGTAGTATTATTTATAATAATGGAAAATTGAGACCATTTTGCTCAAGGCAATTCCCTGAATTGTTTTTGAAAGACCTCCAAATGTTGCTACTACAATTTGGAGATGGTGCCACTAGGTGGCAATAGAGAGTCTCTGCCATGAGAGTCCAACTTCAAGGTTAGCTTGCAAACTTATCAGAGCCCAGCCTGATGGAAAGTTCATTGAGAATCTTTATCAAAGTGATCTCAAAATGTTACCCAAAAGAACCACAAACCTTTAACCTTGGTTAACCTTTAACCAAGAAACCAGATTGTTAGAGATAAACTACAGAAAATAACAAGACTAAGTGAACAAGATGTATGTATATGTATTAGTCTGCAAAAACAGAACCAATATGATATACAGATAGATAGATAGATAGCTACAAACAGATTTACCATAAAGTGTCAGGTCACATGATTACAGAGGCTGAGAAGTGCCCAGGAGAGCAAATAGTGTAGTTCCAGTCCAAGTCCAAAGGCCCAAGAACTAGGAGAGCTGAAGTATGCTCCAGCCTGAGTCTGAAGGCAGAAGACCGATGTCCTGGCTCAAACACAGAAAGAGCAAATTCTTCCTCATGAAGCCTTTTTGTTCTATTCGGACCTATAACAGGTTGGATGATGCCCACCTACACTGGGGAAGGCAATTGACTTTACTCAGCCTACCAGTTCAAATGTTCATCTCATCCAAAAGCACTCACCACACTCCCAGAATGTTTTTGTTGTTATTTTTAAAATTTTGTTCTTGTTTTTTGTAGAGATGGGGTTTCACAACGTTGCCCAGGCTGTTCTCAAACTCCTGGACTCAAGTAATCTTCCCACCTCAGCCTTCAAAGGGCTAGGATTACTGGCGTGAGCCATCACCCCATCACCCCCAGCCCTTTATTTATCTTTTTACTCTTCAAAACTTTTTTTTCAGAATAATGGTTCTTCTCCTTCTCCTTCTTCTCCTTCTGACAGAGTCTTGCTCTGTTGCCCAGGCTGGAGTGCGGTGGCACAATCTCAGCTCACTGCAACCTCCACCTCCCAAATTCAAGCGATTCTGCCTCAGCCTCCCGAGTAGCTGGGATTACAAGACCATGCCACCACGCCTGGCTAACCTTTGTATTTTTAGTAGAGACAGGGTTTAACCATGTTGACCGGGCTGGTCTTGAACTCCTGACCTTGGGTGATCTGCCCGCCTCGGCCTCCCCAGAATAATGTTTAACCAAATATCTGTACACCCCATGGCCCAATCAAGTTGACACATAAAATTAACCATCACAGTATACAATAGCAAAAAATGTAAAACAATTTAAATGCCCATCAATGGTGGATTGAATACATACAATATGATACCTAACTAATGACCAAGCTCTATATTGACATGGGAAGATGTCCATTATACACTGTTGTTAAGTGAATAGAAAGCAGATTACAGAACACTAATATAGAAGGTAATTTGCTATAACAGCTAAAAGTACACAATCTAGAGCCAAATGGTCCGGGTTCATAGTCCTACTATTAGCTGTGACCTTGAGGAATTTTCTTAACCTTTCTAGGTTAAATGAAAATGATATTACTATGAAATGAAAGTGATATACTGCCTCACCACATTGTTGTGGAAATTAAACCGAGTATTACAGGTAAAGCTCCAAGAATAGTGTCTGACATACAATAAGCTCTCAGCAACTGTAGCTACCATTATAATGTAACCTGCGATCTCATTGTCTTCTTAAACATCCAATATATCTATATTTAGACACATGCATTTTCTAGAAAGACACATATCAAAATGTTATAATTGTTATATCCCAGTGGTGAGATTGCAGATAATATTTTGATTAAAGCTCTTAACAATTTGGTGGAAAAAATTCTGACGATGGCTCTGTATACTCAAATACAGAGATCTGTAACTATGACTTCCATACCATCTTTCTAAAAAAATTAAATATGTATGTGTCTGTAATATATATATATATATATATGTATTTTTTTTTTTTTTTTTTAAGAGATGGTCTCACTCTTACCCAGGCTGTAGTGCAGTTGCGCGATCATGACTCACTACAGCCTTGATCTCCCCGGCTCAAGAGATCCTCCCACCTCAGCCTTCCAAAGTGCTGAGATTACATGCATGAGCCATCCACACCCAGCCCCAAATTAAAGATTTTTATTCAGAAAAATTTTATTTAATAACAAAAAAAAATCAGTTTTAAAATAAGTTCTAGTGTTTCTCCCTTCTAATAATTTTCCTTTTTAAAACAATGTTTGATTCCATCTCTCATCTCAACAGAGCCTGTTTGGAAAGCTTCTTTACACCGCACCCTAATTGGAGCTTGGAGTGGGGCCCTCCGCCCAGCCCAGAACTGCCCTAGCCCCGCAGCGCGGGTCTCCTTCCCAGAGCCCTGGCGGGCTAAAATGGGATCCTCCTATTCTACTACGACTTCCTTTCTTCCTACCACACGGACCCCAAACCATTCCCTGTTTAAGAAAAACTAATTCCTCCAGTTAAGTTCCCTCCAGTCACACCTCGTCTCAGCCTCTGAACCACCGTTTCCCTTTTTCTTCCCTTTAAATAAAGAACAGCTCCTCGCCTACTCCGCGCACTCCACCCACCCTGTCCAACCCCCTTCCTTTTTCATTGTCTAGTCGCCTTGTGTACAACGTCCCAGCGATGAAACACCCTCCAGCTGCTTCCCTTTTCAACCTTGCCAGTTCCTTCAGAAACCAAGATGAAAGTTTCAAAATCCCGACCTACACCAGAACGTTTTGTTTAGAAAATTAACAGCTAATTAAACTGCTTCTATCACTGCAATTCATGGTGTCTGCTTTAATTGCGCCCCACTCAATTGCTAACGCAAACTTGATGCTGGTTATTGAGTTTTCTCCATTAACTATTTCACCTAATGAATGGCCTTCGAATATTAGCCTCTACTTTTGAAACTTTGGAAGTAGAAGCCAGCGAATTAATTCTCAGTAGTAAAAAGAAACCAAAACTGAAGTTGACCCCCTCTGCCGATTTAAAAGGGCTGGAGCTCTGCTGACACTGGAATTCACAGATAACTGACTCTGGCATAACACACTTTTTTTGCATTTAGCGATTAATGCAATTAGAAGCAACTGCTACTACAATTTTATCTTATTTTTTAATTGAAGCAAGAAGTAGCTACATTTTATTAATGTAAATGTATACTGCAAGTAGGATAATGGTATGATTTTGTAAGGATAAAATACAGTAAATGAAAGTAACTTCTGATTTTACTCCCATCAGCCTTACACATTTAGATTGGTTCAAAAGTAATTTTTAACTCGGGTGTGGCTCACACCTATAATCCCAGCACTTCGATAGGCCAAGGCAAAAGGATCACTTGAGCCCAAGAGTTCCAGACCAGCCTGGGCAATATAGCAAGACCTCATCTTTACTAAAACTTCTAAAAATTAGCCTGGTGTGGTGGTGTACACCTGTGGTCCCAACCACTGGGGAGGCTAAGGCAGGAGGATCGTCTGAGCCCAGGAGTTTGAGGCCTCAGTGAGCCTTGGTGACAAAGCAAGACCCTGTCTCAAAAAATATAAATAAATAAAAAATTTTTTAATTAGCTTTATATTGTTTCATATTTAAATCACAAAGTTCTCACAAGGATAGGGGTTGTTTTCTCTTTAATAGAAAACAAAGCTTATTTTGAGGATTTATTCATTCATCAAACAATAGCTTGGAATTGATAACTAGCATAGTGTTGAGAGTGTGGTGGGGGAGGGGTTACAAAAAGCAAAAGACAGTTTCCACTTTCAAGTTTATGATCTACTTAGAGAACAAAACATATACATAAAATCACTCATAGGAAATTTTGATCACCACCATAAGACAGGGGGAGAAAAACAAAATAAGATAAATAAAAAAGAAAAAAAAATTTTTTTAAAGAAAATTTTGAGGCTAGGCCTGGTGGCTCACGCCTGTAATTGCAGCACTTCGGGATGCTGAGGCAGGCAGATCGCTTGAGCTCAGGAGTTCGAGACCAGCCTGGCCAACATGGTGAAACCCCATCTCTACCAAAAACAAAAAAAAAAAAAAAAAAGAAAAGAAAAGAAAATTTTGAAAACATAATAAACAAGTATAACAATGGGGATTATTTGTTTATCATGACCTTTACAACTTGAGTTGTCAGGTGAAATATAGGACCCCCAGTTAAACTTGAATTTCATAAACAACAAATAATTTTTAGGTTATGTATAGCATGCCTCATGCTTAAAAAAAAAAAAAAGTATTCATCATGTATCTGAAATTCCAGTTTAACTGGACATCTTGTATTATTCTTTGCTAAATTCAGCAACTCTAAACTTGAGGCATGTGGGTTACAAAAAGGATATTGACAGAGTGGAGTTCATCAAATGAGCTTCCTGGAGAATGTGAGTTTTCAGCCAACTGCTGAGGAAAGCAGTGGCTGGAAACAGAAGACATTCCACGTATGGCCAACGCATGTCAATGGCACTGAAACCAAGATGAGCAAGTAATTCCTGGCCAGGACAACAACCAGATCAGCTTTGCTGGAGGGAGACAGATGGACAAAAGAACTGAAAACCAGCAATGGGAGTGATCAGTCATCACTGGATTTATTTCTGTGGAATTTGTTTAAAGGCTAATATAGCTATTTTCCAATCAATGATAACTTATTCTTCACTATTTCCTCCATATAAGCAAGGACCACAAGCTTTAATGGTTTGGACTCACAGGATTTAAAGTGTAGAGGGGCTGGGTGTAGTGGTTCACGCCTGTAATCCCAACACTTTGGGAGGCCAAGGTGGGCAGATCACCTGAGGTCAGGAGGTCGAGACCAGCCTGGCCAACATGGTAAAATCCTGTCTCTACAAAAAAAAATATATACACACCCACACACAAAATTAGCCAGGTGTGGTGTTGCGTGCCTGTAATCCCAACTACTCAGGAGGCTGAGGCGGAAGAATAGCTTGAACCCAGGAGGTGGAGGTTGTAGTGAGCTGAGATCATGCCACTGCATTCCAGCCTGGGCAACAGAGCAAGACTCTGTCTCAAAAAAATAAATAAATAAAATGTAGAGGCATTTATCTCTAAGGTATGTACATGGGCATTAGAACTTGAGTTTTGTAGGTACACATCTTAAAGATCAAAAATGTCTTTGAAATGGGTACCTCTGGGAAAGAAAAAAAAAAGTCTTTCAGAGAAAGAGAGAGAGAGGGCTATTCCAAGTGGCTTCCAACAGTAGGGTTCTGGTATCTGGCAGGTCTTTGTTGCATGGTGCTCAGCAGGGTTGGAGGGAAGAGAAAGAGTAAGACCTTACATGCTCTGTACAATGAAAAGAGCAAGCATGAGAGGGAGGAGCTTGTAGTCTGAAGATTGTTTCTGATGGTGTAGAGAAAGGTTCTGGGGAGAAGTGAAATAATTACAGAAATAATGAAATTAAACTTTTTGTCCTTCTGCTTTCAAATTTTCCATGTCTAATAGCCCTGTTTCTAGAAATTGATCAAAAACATATGCTGGCAAAATTAAAATTAGATATATGCACAAAGCTACTCATTGTAGCACTATTTGCAACAACAAACTGGGAATAACCTAGATATCCATGAATGAGGGACCAGGTGAGTAAAACATAGGGCATCCAAACAGTGTAGGACTTCACAGCTGTCAAAGGGAGAGGAGGGGGTGGGGAGAAAGGAAAAAAAAAGGGGAGAGGATACATTGTTAACTGAAGAAAGCCAGATCTAGGACTGTGTATAGCATGCTCTAGCTACATATAAGGACTGAGTCTAGGCCGGGTGCAGTGGGTCACACCTATAATCCCAGCACTTTGGGAGGCTAAGGCAGGCAGATGACCTGAGGTCAGGAGTTCAAAACCAGCCTGGCCAATGCGGTGAAACCCCATCTCTACTAAAAACACAAAAATTAGCTGGGCATTGTGGTGGGCACCTGTAATCCCAGCTACTCAGGAGGCTGATGCAGGAGAATCACTTGAACAATGAGGTGGAGGTTGCAGTGAGCAGAGATCATGCCATTGCACTCCAGCCTGGGTGACAAGAGAGAAACTCCATCTCATAAAAAGAAAAAAAAAAAAGAACTGAGTCTACAGATTTGTTTATATTTCACACATTTATATGATTATATTTTTAAAACAAAACTAAAGGATAATTATAAAACAAAAAATCATAATGCCTACCTCTGGGGGAGGGGGGAAATAGGGTAGAGAAAAAAGAGACAGAAGGCTGGGCATGGTGGCTTATGCCTGTAATCCCAGTACCTTGGGAGACCAAGGTGGGAGGTGGGAGGTGGGAGGATCACCTGAGGTCAGGAGTTCGAGACCAGCCTGAGCAACATGATGAGCGAAAACCTCTGCTAAAAATACCAGATTTAGCCAGGCGTGGTGGCAGGCGCCTGTAATCCCAGCTACTCAGGAGGCTGAGGCAGGAGAATCACTTGAACCTGGGAGGCGGAGGTTGCAGTGAGCCAAGATTGTGCCACTACACTCCAGCCTAGGTGACAGAGCAAGACTGTCAGATAGAAAGAAAGAAAGGGAGGGAGGGAGGGAAGAAGGAAGGAAGGAAGGGAGGGAGGGAGGGAGGGAAGAAGGAAGGAAGGAAAGAAGGGAGGGAGGGAGGGAGGGAGGGAGGAAGGACTTTTTTATTTTATTTTATTATTTTTTTTTTTTGTGAGACAATCTTGCTCTATAGCCCAGCCTGGAGTGCAGTAGTGCGATATCAGCTCACTGCAGCCTGGACCTCCCTGGGCTCAAGTGATCCTCCCACCTCAGCCTCTTGAGTAGCTGGGACCACAGGCGCACGCCACGATGCCTGGCTAATTTTTGTATTTTTTATAGGGAAGGTGTTTTGCCATGTTGCCCAGGCTGGTGTCAAACTCCTGGGCTCAAGCAATCCACCCACCTTGGGCTCCCAAAGTGCTGGGAGAACAGGTGTGCACCGCCATGCCTGGCTAGACTTCTTAAAATGTGCCTCATTGGGTAGATATAACTTTGGGATCATGTAATTATTTAAATAATGTATCATTATTTAATTTCATAATTAAATTATGAAAAAGCAATCCTCAAAATCAAAAAATAAAAAGAAGTAAATGAACATGTACAACCAGTTGGTGGCATAACACCAAAGAGGAACCACTTTAAATGACTTAAAAACACAGTAATTTCATGGGCATTCCCAATGGTATATACTGTAAGGATAAAATGAACTGTTAAAAAAATAATAATAATTTTAAAAATGGTAAAATTTTTAGAGTTTGTGATGTTGGTATCAGAGACTGACATGTATATAACTTGGGACAAAGCAAATGAGTAATTATCTGATGTTCATTCTCTCATACCCAGTGTTACTGAGACCAGATTCTTGGCGTGGGAGGAAGGAAATAAATAACTTAGGTGGAAGAGGTTAACTAAAAATCCTGTAGTCATGAATTTCAATATGGAGTATCAATATGAACAAATGCGGCATTTTATTTTTAAAACCAAACCAAAAATATTTCCTAGTTCCATTTGACAAGAAGTCCTAGAAATAATAACAAAAAAGGTAGCAATGAGCACTCTAGTGCCCCAGTTGTGACCTTAAATACTATTTCCACTAGAAGAAGCAAGATTCTTTAGAAAGAACTAATTCTAGGGGCCAGAGAAATACATGACCTTGGAACATCTTGTCATATCAGACAACGAAGCGGCTACCGCAGACCACAGTATCATGTCAAAAGGGCTCAGGTGCCAACCTAAAGAGACTCCTACTGGCAAGAGATGAAACAATTCAAGCGTAAATATGAATCATAATAGCAAGGGTTTGAAATCCATCCAACATGTTTATGAGTTTGCAAAGGCAGTAAAGCAAAATATAGCCTAATTGGTCACTGTTGCAGGATACTCATGAGCCAGCTTATTATTTTGAAAGCTGATAGAGAAAGAATCAAGCATTTATCCTGCCTTTCCTATACAAACTTTACCATTGTGTAACCAAATTGTATTCAGCTGGAAAATGAAGAATGAGTGACAGAATTAGAATGTCACCATTCTGCAATCCCTAATGAATTAATGGACGTAGGCATTAACCATCAATGGCTGCTAGTATCACAGAGAGACAATCAGACCTACAGATGGAAGGACTATATAACCTATGAAGTGGTCTTGCTGAAAACTCAAACTTGAAGCTGACAAAGCGTCAAGATCTAACTACCAGGTCATAAGAACCTTAGCAGACAAAGGAACATGCTACACACTATGGGGGTGCAATTAGCAAAATCCACATGACCTACTATCTTCGACAATTAAATTGCAAGGGGAAAAAACAAAGAAAGGGTGAGAACAACTATGGATTAAGCCAGACTTAGGAGACATATCAACAGTCACAATGTGTGGACATTAATTGCCTCCTGAGTCAAATAAGTAAACCAATTTTTTTTAATTATGATCTTTCAATTAGAAATTTGAACAGTGGCTTTAAAAAAAATTTTAATTTTTTTTCTTGGGACAGAGTCTGTCTCTGTCGCCCAGGCGAAAGTGCAATGGTGAGACCTCAGCTTACTGCAACCTCCACATCCCAGACTCAAGTGGTCCTCCCAACTCAGCCTCCCAAGTAGCTGGGAACACAAATGTGCATCACCACTACCAGCTAATTTTTTTTTGTATTTTTGTTAGAGACAGGGTTTCATCATGTTGCCCAGGCTGGTCTCAAACTCCTGAGCTCAAGTAATCTGTCCACGTTGGCCTCCCAAAGTGCTGGGATTACAGGTGTGAGCCATGGTGCCTGGCCTGTAGGAATTTTTATTAATGTTAATATGTGATAATGACATTATGTTTATTTCACAACATGAGGCTTTTTTATCTTTCAAAAACATATACTAGGGCTGGGCTCAGAGGCTCACTCCTGTAATCCCAGCATTTTGGGAGGCCGAGGCGGGCATATTGTTGAGGTCAGGAGTTCAAGACCAGCCTGACGAACATAGTGAAACCCTGTCTCTACTAAAAGTACAAAAATTAGCCGGGCATGGTGGCAGGCACCTGTAATCTCAGCTACTCAGGCGGCTGAGGCAGGAGAACGGCTTAAAGCCAAGAGGCAGAGGTTGCAGTGAGCCGAGAGCACACCATTGCACTCCAGCCTGAGTGACAAGAGTGAGACTCAGTCTCAAGAAAATAAATAAATAAATGATAGATAAATAAATAAATACATACTGAAATATTTATGAGTAAAATTATATGAAATCTGAAATTTGCTCCAAATGGGTAAAGAGTGAGAAATAAGATGAAATAAGATAGTCCATGAACTAATTATCATTGAAGCTGGAAGACCAGTACATGGGAGTTTATTGTACTTTTCTCTTTACTTTTATATATACTAGAAACTTTCCTTAATCAAAAAATTTTTAAAAATCTATATTGCCAATTAAAAAACAGCTACAATTTATTGAAAAATTAACATAAATCATCAATTTTTTTATCTTAGCAACACAGTAGTACCTACTGTGAAGTAGATACTATTACCATAATCTCCATCTTAGAGGTAAGGAAACTGAGGCTTGCAGAGGTTAATTAATGTATCAAAGATCACATAGCAAAAGACTCAAATCCACGTACTAAGTAACCGTTGTCTCATCAGTGGGTTTTCTGGAGACTGCATCATGATGGCAAGCCATGTGTCTAGGTTTGCATGAAATGAGAACAGAAGCTGTCCTTGGGGACAGTTGGCATCTGGGTTTCAGCCATTCAAAAACTTTGGCTGGCCACAGGGGCTCACGCGTGTAATCCCAGCACTTTGAGAGGCCAAGGCGGACGAATCACCTGAGGTCAGGAGTTCACAACCAGCCTGGCCAACATGGTAAAACCCTATCTCTACTAAAACTACAAAAAAATTAGCCTTGCGTGGTGGTGCACACCTTAATTCCAGCTACTCAGGAGACTGACACAGGAGAATCGCTTGAAGCCGGGAGGTGGAGGTTGCAGTGAGCCAAGATCACGCCACTGCACTCCAACCTGGGCAGTGGACAGAGCAAAACTCTGTCTCAAATAAATAAATAAATAAATAAATAAATAAATAAATAAATAACTCTCCAAAATACACAACAAAAATAATTGGGAAAACAATAGCATGTCCAAGCCGTGCCAAGGAAAATGTATCACTACTTCTAATCATAGTAAAAAGCCTATTTAGACCAACACGTTACCAAAAAAAGTATTACCGAGCCTTTCAAGGAATGAAAAAGCAGGCATAATACTTGCAGACAGGCAAAGAGACATATGGTCCTCAAGGGAATATGAATTTGAATGGAAAAATTTGAACAATGGAGAACAGCCTGCCTCTTACATCCCCTGATGTATGAAGTTTGGTCCATTTCCAATAGCAATCAGAAGCTTCTGGCAGTGGCCCAGCTGGCCTGCCTGTAAGACCATCTGGGAGAAAGGGAAGTGTCGGCCATACACTGGTCAGGCTGACACCAGCACTGAACTGTTTGTTCATTTCTGTGGTACCTGCGGAGCTACTATATAAGGTTGGAGGAGTGACATCAACTCTAAACCATCCACAACTCCAAAGAAATTAACTTGTCTGATCAAGATATTAAAGGGGACTTTTGGTCAGGCACGGTGGCTCAGACCTGCAATCCCAGCACTTTGGAAGGTCGAGGCAGGAGGATTACTCGAGCCTATGAATTTGAGACCAGCCTGGGCAACATAGCAAGACCTTGTCTCAATTTTTTTTTTTAAATAAAATTAAAAAAAAAAAACTAAAAGGGTCATGCAAGGTGGCTCATGCCTGTAATCCCAGCACTTTGGGAGGCCGAGGCAGAAGGATTACTTGAACCCAAGAGTTTTAGATCAGCCCAGGCATATAGGGAGATCTCCTCTCTACAAAAATACAAAAACTAGCTAGGCATGGTGGCACACACCTGTAGTCCCAGCTACTCAGGAAGCCGAGGTGGGAAGATGACTTGAGCCTGAGAGGTCAAGCCTGCAGTGAGCCATGCACGCCACTGCACTTCAGCCAGGGTGACAGAGACCCTGTCTCCAAAAACAAAAGAAAAGAAAAGAAAAATATAAATAAATAAAGAAGACTTTTCAGAAACGTAATGAACAAGCTTAGAATAACTTAATACCAAGTTTTTAAAAAATTGGTCTGGAGTTCATCCCCGGTCTAATTAAGACCACTATTATCTTTTCTCCTAAATATAACTCAGGATAGCTATCTTCATTATTCTGCTTGTATCTAACGACCCAGACATTAAGTCTCTGACTTTAATACATAGCTTTGAGGTTGAAAACTGTTCTCTACCCAACACATTCTGTTGTGGGAGGAGAATGCTTTTTATGTCATAAGAGACCAGACTTATTCTTTATTCTTTTCTAAGAAACAGAGATAAATATTCACAAGGATTCTTCAAACACCAGAGATAAAATACTGGATCATAAAAACGTGATTTTTAAAAAAATTTTACTAGATTCATAAGTAAAACAAGATGAATTTGAACCATATACAACCAGAGTTGTTTTACCACAAATTTATGATTCTAAAGGCTTTCACATGGTAATAAGAGGTGAGAAATTAAAAGAAAGAGTAGAGGCAGGCATGGTGCTTTATGCCTGTAATCCCAGCACTTTGGAAGGCTGAGTCAGGAGGATTGCTTGAGGCCAGGAATTCGAGACCAGCCTGGGTAACATAGCCAGACTCTGTCTCTACAAAAAATTTAAAAATTAACCAGCTGTGGTGGTGTACACCTGTAGTCCTAGCTACTCTGAAGGCTGAGGCAGGAGGATCGCTTGAACCCAGGAGTTTGAGATCACAGTGAGCTTTGATCACACTACTGCACTCCAGCCTGAGTGAGAGAACAAGACCCTGTCTGTTAAAAAAAAAAAAAAAAGAAAAAAAAGTAGAGAATGCAGAATCAATCACTATAATTAGAAAAATCTAAAATATTATAGATTTCCTATTTTATCAATTTTTTCCACTGAAGAGAATATGTCAACATTTTGTATGCAATCAGAGAAATAATAGGTGCTCAATTGTTGAAAAGACATCACTGCAAATCAAGCCCACCATCACACTCAGATTACTGATAATGTAGATGCTGTCATCCTCATTTTCAGTTTTGGAAAGCACTTATTTATCATTCACTTACATAATTCTCTTCCCTTCTATAGGTCAAAGCAATATAGACTATATACACATTCATTCATTTAACAAATGCAGCAGTAAGTTTGACAAACTACTGTATTATATGCCAGGCACTGTGCTCAGAACTCGGAATACAACTCTGAATAAAACAGACATGGTCCCTGCCTATATGAAGCTTTGGGAGGGACAAATAACTGAACAGATCATTACAATAGAGAGTAAGAAGATATTAGGAATTAATGTAATCTCAAGTATGGTGATGACTAGAAAGGGAAATACAGCGTGCTATGAGAGAATATAAGTGGAGTCTAAATTTGAATGTTTATTGTACCAGAAACCTCAAAAATACTTAATGTTGTTAGAATATCCTTATGATCCCTCAAATTTCCCAAACTTTCTTCCAAATAGGCAGTCATGTGATTAGTTTTGGCCAATGGGTTGGGTGGAGAAGTGTATCATTTCTAGGAGGAAGCATTTTTTTTTTCCTTTTTTTTTTTTTTGAGACAGAGTCTCACTCTGTCTCCCAGGCTAGACTGCAGTGGTGCGATCTTGGCTCACTGCAACATCTGCCTCCTGGGTACAAGTAATTCTTCTGCCTCAGCATCCCGAGTAGCTGGGACTACAGGCGCACACCAGCTAATTTTTTTATTTTTTTGTAGGGATGGAGTTTCGCCGTGTTGGCGAAGCTGGTCTCGAACTCCTCACCTCAAGTGATCCACCTGCCTCGGCCTCCTAAAATGCTGGGATTACAGGGGTGAGCCACTGCACCTTGCCAAGCAGGCATCATTTAAGAGACAGAGCTACTCTCTAGCTCTTTTCTCTCCAGCCACTACAGTCATGGAGACCACGTATTGAGATGAAGTTTCAAAAGATGGAGGTAGCCTACATTTCTAGGTCACAACAAGGACAGGTACCCTGGAAAGTTGCTGACATTCATCGAATGTCCTGTGAGCAAGAGATGAACTTTGTTGTGCTAAACCACTGAGATTTAGAAGTTATTACCACAACATGGCCTATTCTTCCTTGCCCATACTCTCAAAGGAGTCACATTCATTCTTATGACATCTCTCCATTTTGCCAATGCAGAAATGAAGACAGAAACATTTAGAGAGTTGCCTAAAATTAGTCAGTAGTGAAATAGAACATCCTGCGTTCCACGTGAGAGCTGTAGTCAAAAGATCAGTATTTTTCAAAACCAGATTGAGACATACTAACTTTAAAATCAATCAATTTAAGTCACAGTTAGGAATTTTTATTTTATTTATTTATGTTTACTATTCAATAGGGGTTTTATGGATATTTTTATTATTAATGTAGGTTCAGGGGGTACATGTGCAGGTCTGTTACTTGGTTACATTGTGTAATGCTGAGGCTTGGGCTTCTAGTGAACTCATCACTTGAATAGCGAACACAGTACCCAATAGGTCATTTTTCAGCCTTATACCTCTTCCCTTCCTCCCCCATTTTGGAGTCCCCAGTGTCTATTTTTTCCACCTTTGTGCCCATGTGTACCTATCGTTTAGCTTCCACTTACAAGGGAGAATGAGTAGTTCTTAATTTTCTCCTTCTGAGTTACTTCACTTAGGATAATAACCTCCAGCTTTACCCATGTTGATGTAAGAGACATGATTTCATTCTTTTTTATGGCTGCATAGTATTCCCTGGTATATGTGTACCACATTTTCTTTATCCAAACAACTGTTGATGGGCGCTTAGGTTGATTTCATGACTTTACTATTATGAATAGTGCTGTGATAAACATACAAGTGCAGGTATCTTTTTGATAAAATGATTTATTTTCCTTTGGGTAGATACCCAGCAGTGTGATTGCTGGGTTAAATGGTAATTCTGTTTTTAGTTCTTTGAGAAATTTCCATACTGTTTTCCACAGTGGTTGAACTAGCTTACATTCCCACCAACAGTGTGTAACCATTCCCTTTGCTCCGAATCCTCCCTAACATCTGTTATTTTTTACTTTCTAATCATAGCTATTCAGGTCGGGAGCAGTGGCTCATGCCTATAATCTCAGCACTTTGGGAGACCGAGGCAGGTGAATCACTTGAGTTCAGGAGTTCGAGACCAGCCTGGCCAACATGGTGAAACTCTGTCTCTACTAAAAATACAAAAATTAGGTAGGCGTGGTGGCGCATACCTGTAATCCCAGCTACTCCAGAAGCTGAGGCAGGAGAATCACTTGAATCAGGAGGTGGAGGTTACAGTGAGCCAAGATTGTGCCACTGCACTCCAGCCTGGGCGACAGAGTGAGACTCTGTCTCAGAACAACAACACCACCACCACCATAGCCATTCTGTGTGGGATGAGATGGCATCTCATTTTGGTTTTAATTTGCATCCCTTTGATGATTAGAGATATTGAGGATTTTTTCATGTGTTTGTTGGCTGCTTGTATGCCTTCTTTTGAGGAATGTCTGTTCATGTCCTTTGCCCACTTTTTAATGGGGTTATTTGGTTTTTTCTTGTTGATTTGTTTAAGTTCACCATCAGAAGTTTTTAAAAGATAAATTAGGACACACCAACCTTGGGTAAAAAATACCAGAGTGCATTCCATTAAGTGTTTTGTTTGAGGAAACTTTTGTTAAAAACATATATACATACAAACATTTTATTACATTATATATATGTATGCATCAGAGACCTGTCGTGTAAAATGCATCTCTTACTGTGTCATGAACAAATAGTTTGAAAAATATTACATTAGACTGCACAATAATTGTTTAATGAGAGGCAATAGATAAAGCAATATAAGAATATTAATGAAGTGGCTGGGCATAGTGGCTCATGTCTGTAATCCCAGCATTTTGGGAGGCCGAGGCGGGAGGATCACTTAAGGGCAGGAGTTTGAGACCAGCCTGGCCAACATGGCGAAACTCCCTCTCTACTAAAAATACAAAAATTAGCCTGGCATGGTGGTGGGTGCCTGTAGTTCCAGCTACTCAGGAGCCTGAGGCAGGAGAATCATTTGAACCCAGGAGGTGGAGGTTGCAGTGAGCTAAGATCGTGCCACTACACTCCAGCCTGGGAGACGAAGTGAGCCTCTGTTTTAAAAAAAAAGAAAAAGAAAAGAAAATAGTATTTATGAAGTGAATGCATTGTTTTTATACCATTTAATAAGAAGCTTTGTTATCGGGGAAAACATAGTACAGCGTAATTATAGATTTATTCTAAGATGTCACAAAAAAAGAAATGTTATTACATAAAGTTAAATGTTTAAAATTAAAGTTAAATGTTTCATAATTAACATTAAATGTAAGAAAATGTTAAGTGGCCAGGCATGGTGGCTCACACATGTAATCCCAGCACTTTGGGAGGCCAAGGCAAGTCAATTGCTTGAGCTCAGGAGTTCGAGACCAGCCTGAGCAACATGGCAAAACCCTGTCTTTATTATTTTTTTAATTAAATGTATATACATATATTTATAAGAAAACATTAAATGAATCATTGGCAGCAGGAAAACAAAAGTCAGGATTTGGATTCACTCATTCATCCATCCATTCATCCAAAAAAAAAATTTATTGAGCATCTGCCAGGTGCCAAATACCGAGCCAGGGTCTGAGAAAATGGCTATGTCTAAAACAGAAATGTCTTCTGCCCTTATGGAGCTTATATTCTAAGCAAGGAAGACAGGCATGAGATTTTTTAAATACACATTTAGTTATTGAGCTATGATTGCAGTGAGTGCTAAGGAAGAGAAGACCTCGAATGCAGCAGTATGCTAGTAAATGATTAACAACCTGAGCTCCAAGAAAAAATCTTTTCATATATCTAGATACATGTGTTTGTTATAAATTTTACTGACATAAAGGATATATAGTACACAATTTTAAAATAACAATAAAACATACAATTCTCCTCTATTTTAAATTCAATGCACACAATTAATTGTCATGGAATGTTTTCACAGATTTTTAATGAATTCTTTTATCTGTAGCCAATATATGGTTGCAACTAAGGAAAGATTTTGTTCTAACATAAGTGTTGGTGGATATTTTCATTTTTGTTGAAGAGTAAGATGAAAGTGAAACAATATTTCTGTCAGAACTTGACTCAATTGTCAATTAAGTGAGTGACTTTGCAGAATCAGATTAATAGCTTCAAATACTCGAAGAATATTTTCTCAATTTCTCAATTTTTGTGCCAGTCACAAAGGAACTGTTTTAGCCATGAAACACTTTTAAGTTTAATCTGCATTACTAACATTTTCTCTATCAGTTTTTTAAGTATAAACAACCAGTAAAACAACAAATCAGATTCCTGCGGCATTTGCAGATTTCCCTGGTGGAAATGTCCATGGGAACACGGTAGCTGATTTCAGCCACCAAGGTGGCATCACAGGACATGGGAACACAAGGTTGAGAAGAGCTTTCTTTGCAGTAGCGCATCATTACATAATGTTTCCATCATACAGATGGAATAAATACAAATAACCTCAAGATCTCAAATAATAGTAACACGTCGTAAAATAATTGGGGCGTAAAGAACTTTTAGTATTGATCTTTGTTTTGAATATAACTTATTTGATTGTAAGGTGTATATAATTTATTTATTATTTATTTATTTATTTATTTGTGGAAACAGGGGTCTCACTCTGTTGCCCAGGCTGGAGTGCAGTAGTGTGATCTTTGCTCACTGCAGCCTCGACCTCCCAGGTTCAAGTGATCCTCCTAAGTAGCTGGGACCACAGGTGTGTGCCACCACACCCAGCTAATTTTTTTGTAGAGACAGAGATTTGCCATGTTGCCCAAACTGGGAAGGGGTATATAATTTAATTCTTAATTATGGTTGTGTTTGACAACTGCCCTACAAAATTTTTGAAATTTTAACAATAGGTTCTTTAGAACACACCCTGCCTAAACCCCACAAGATTTGAGAAAGAGTAACCTGAAAATGCGGGAGGATCTTTAGGGAGAAGTGCTGCTCTTATGTGTCCTAGGACAAGGAGGGCTGGATATCATGGAAGACATTGGTGACAGTGGGACCGAAGCCCACTGATGCCAAGTGTAGCTCCCAGAAATTATTCTCCATCAATACCAATAGCCGAGTGAACTTCTCTCTGGCTTCTCCTCCAGAGTACAGAAAATCCTCCAGAGCAGAGAACAGGCTAAACAAAAAAATACTTCTTTTTCTTTTCTTTCTTTCTTTCTTTTTTTTTTTTTTTTTTTAACCAGAAGCCCAAACCTCACCAGAACAACGAAATATTTCTAAAATCATTCGTGGCCAGCCGCAGTGGCTCATGCCTATAGTCCCAGCACTTTGGGAGGCCGAGCTGCTTGAGCCCAGGAGTTTGAGACCAGTCTGGGAACATGGTGAAATCCCATCTCTATAAAAAATGAAAAAATTAGTCAGGCATGGTGGCAGGCCTGTAGTCATAGCCACCCGGGAGGCTGAGGCAAGAAAATCACCTGAGCCTGGGAGGTCGAAGCTGCAGTGAGCCACGATCATGCCACTGTACTCCAGCCCAGGTGACAGAGAGACAGCTTGTCTCGAAAATAAATAAATAGATACATAAATAAAATCATTCCCTCTTTAGTCCCTTCTCATTATCTCTTTATTCTCCTTAAAACGGCTGCGGGATTTTTTAACATGGAGTATATTTCAGATTTTACTTCTCTTACCTCCAACATCTCTCTATCAGCTTGTCGAAATCCCTTTAATGGCACAAAAATTATTTTATTCCAAAGTTTAATTTAAGCTGGGTGTGTGGGCATGATGGCTCACGCCTGTAATCCCAGCACTTTGGGAGGCTGAGGCAGGAGGGTCACCTGAGTCCAGGAGTTTGAGACCAGCCTGGGCTACAGAGTGAGACCATATCTCTACAAAAAAATAAAAACACTAGCCGGGCATGGTGGCACACACCTGTGGTCCCAGCTACTCAGGAGGCTGAGCAGGGAGGATTGTGTGAGGCCAGGAAGTCAAGGCTGCAGTGGGCTATGATCATGCCACTGCACTCCAGCCTGGGCAACAGAGCAAGACCCTGTCTCAATAAATAAATAAATAAATAAATAAATAAATAAATAAATAGGCTGGGCACGGTGGCTCACACCTGTAATCCCAGCACTTTGGGAGGCCAAGGCAGGTGGATTACTTGAGGTCAGAAGTTGGAGACCAGCCTGGCCAACATGGCAAAATCCTATCTCTACTAAAAATACAAAAATGCATGTGCCAGGTGTGGTGACTACTCAGGGAGGCTGAAGCACGAGAATCGCTTGAATCTGGGAGGTAGAGGTTGCAGTGAGCCATGATTGCGCCACTGCACTCCAACCTGAGCAACAGAGTGAGACCCTATCTCAAAATAATTAATTAATTAATTAATTAAAATAAAATTGAATTTAAAAGACTAAAAATGTGTTTTTAAGTAACACAGTCATGCAAATAGTCCATAGTAAGGGATAGGCTCACAGTCCATCAGTAAACAGTGATGCATGAGATCCTTTCCTGTTTGATAGCCTGATGAGAATACTGGGAAATACAAAGACTACTGAGTGGGGTAGGAAGCCAACTCAGAGAGCTAAAGTTGCCACTGTTTATCAACTTAGTTGGACCAAATAGAAGATGTTAATGGGGATACCTTTAAATATTGTGGCTTGTGGCCAGGCTCAGTAGCTCACACCTGTAATCCCAACACTTGTGGAAGGCCAAGGTGGGTGGATCACCTGAGGTCAGGAGTTTGAGAACAGTCTGGCTGACATAGCGAAACTCCGCCTCTACTAAAAATATAAAAAATAGCTGGGCGTGGTGATACGCACCTATAATCCCAGTTACTTGGGAGGCTGAGGCAGGAGAATCACTTGAGCCCAAGAGGCAGAGGTTGCAGTGAGCCAAGTTTGCTCCATTGCACTCCAGCCTGGGCAACAGAGTGAGGCTCGTCTCAATCAATCAATCAATCAATCAATATCATGGCTTGAGACAACACAGCAACATCTCCATAACCCAGGCCTCTGTGTTTTAACATAATCCAGCAAAATTAAGGAGTCTCCTTCTCTGCTGGGAGTGGAAGATCAAGCCTGTAGTTCCAGCTACTCAGGAAGCTGAGGATGAGGATCAGTTGAGCCCAGGAGTTCAAGGCTGCAGTGAGCTGCTATGATCACGCCACTGCATTTCATCCCAGAAGAAAGAGTGAGACCCATCTCCAAAAAAAAAAAAAAGAGAGAGAAAAAGTTCATGAATCACTAAAAGGATTCCCTGCAGTAGTTAAGACAAACTTTCATCTCACTAAAAAAATGTATGTAACGTTTAAATTAGTTTTTAAAACATTACATTGTAATTATTTGTGTATATGTTTGCCTTCCCCAAAGGGAAGTAAACTTCTCTTCTAAATTGTGTCTTGGGCCAGGCACGGTGGCTCATGCCTGTAATCCCTGTACTTTGGGAGGCCAAGGCACCTGAGGCCAAGGCACCTGAGGTTGAGATCACCTGAGGTCAGGAATTCAAGACCAGCCTTGCCAAAATGGTGCAACCTCATCTCTACTAAAAATACAGAAAATTAACTGGGTATGGTGGCCAGCGCCTGTAATACCAGTTACTGTGGAGGCTGAGGCAGGAGAATCACTTGAACCTGGGATGTGGAGGTTGCAGTGAGCCAAGATCACGTCATTGCACTCCAGCCTGGGCAAAAAGAGGAAAACTCTGTCTCAAAATAAATAAATAAATAAATAATAAATTGTGTCTCCCCAAAATTTGTATGTTGAAGCCCTAACCCCTAATATCTTGGTTGTATTTGGAGTAAAGAAATAATTAAAGTTAAATGAGGTCATAAGAGTAGGGCCCTAATTTGATAGGAGAAACCAGAGGGCTCACTCGATCTCTCTCCAGCATGCTACAAAATTGAGAAGGCAGCTGTCTGCAAGCCAGGAAGAGGGCCCTCCCCAGGACCCAAATCAGCCAACACCCTGGTCTGGACTTCTCAGGCCCCAGAACTGTGAGAAATAGGTTTCCATTGTTTAAGCCCCCCAGTCTATGGTATTTTGTTATAGCAGCTGAGGCTGACTAATCCAGAGGGATTCTATGCTATGTATGTTTCTAGATGTGACACATAGAAGCACCTGGCACAGAGAAGGGACTCACAAAGAGGACCTTGAAAGAAGTGAGGCAATGTACATTGTATCTGTTCTTTGTGTTTAAGATCCTCAGACCCTCAGTCTAGCTTGATTCCCTTCTGTCCATAGCACCACGGAAAATTATCCTTTTCCACTGTTCACAGGAATCTATCTCATCTAGCAAATAACTCAGGACAAACGTTTAAGAGGCTTTCTGTCCTCACTTATTCATTAATCTCCCCTGTCAGCCAGATTCACTGTTTCTTGATTGATACTTTCTCTAACACAGCTATATCCCATCCAGCAGTGTGCTGGTAAATGTTTTACAACCAGCTCTTAGGCAGTGGCATGGGAGAGAGACCCGATTGGTAGGTAGCACTTGCCAGTTTCACTGGCATAGATACCCTTTCATGAGGGCTGATTTCAAGCTACTAGTGTGACTTCATTAAATACATATTTGAGAAGAGATGAACATAACAGACTCTCACAACCCTACTTTAGCTCACCATTGATTTTCATCTTATCAATAGACAGTGGTTACCAGCATG
This sequence comes from Chlorocebus sabaeus, assembly GCF_047675955.1. Lineage (NCBI taxonomy): Eukaryota > Metazoa > Chordata > Mammalia > Primates > Cercopithecidae > Chlorocebus > Chlorocebus sabaeus. The sequence goes on from NC_132911.1 coordinate 101,372,595, forward strand.
ACCTTGAAGTTGGACAAAGCTGAAATCTAGTCCCAACTCTACTACCGTGTGATGCTGGGCAACTTGTTTAATGTCTCCAAGCTTCTATTTCCTTATTCATAAACTGGAGATAATAATAGCTACCTTAATTCATAAGTATTAAATGAGAGAAGGCATATCAAGTGCTTACCACAGTGGCTAGCACATAGTAGGTGCTTAAGAAATATTAGCTATTTCATGTTCAGAAGGCAGATTTTAAAAAAAGAAATATTAACTACTATCATCGTCCTCGTCGTCTTTATTAACCCCTACCCTCTGAGGCCACCGTTCAGCGCTTACTCAGATCCATAGATATCACCTGCTCATCTGCATGGCTTGCTAGGGGTCACAGGCATCCATACTCCATCTGGTTTATTGTATAATATTTGCATAAACATTAGCACCCAAAAATCCTGTTTTATTTTTGTTACTCAACTTTAAACTAGTAGGACATAGGTTTGGAATATTTGCCACTGACCATGAATGAAACTAATTTACTTCTGTAACAGGAAGAGAGAAACAGAGCCTGCCATTTGTTGAGTACCTACTTTGTGGCCCATAAGGCCTTGTGCTAGAGATTTTCCCTGTTATCTCAGGTAATCTTCATAACAACCAGGAGATATTAAATCTTTGTCTCATTTCTATGGATGAGAAAACTAAAGCTCAAAGAAATTAAGTCACTTGCCTGAGGTCACACAGCTGGTGATGGAAACCCAGGACTCTTCTGGCTGATCCCAAAGACACTCTTGGCGGTGTGCCATGGCACTAACCTCAGCAAGAATACCCAGGTGGTGAGATGACAGGCTAAAGCAATTGAAGAATGCACTGGCTGCCTGCCATACTGGCCAGTAGCGAAGGTCTTGGACAATTAAGTCCAGATTAAATTGAAGCATTTTTGTCCATTATTCTAGTTAAGTTTGAGTTAGCCTGCATGTAACAGAAATTCAATTACAGTGTCTTAAGGAAAATTCTTCTTATGTAACAAGAAGTCCAGAAGGAGGCTCCTTTCACTTCCTGATCATCCATTGTTTGTGTGTGGCTTTCTTCTTCATGGTCATAGAGAGCTACCCCATCTCCAGGTATTACATCCGTGTTCCAGGCAGAAAGAAGGAAAAACACACCTATTACTAAATATCCTGTTTTTTATATAAGGGAAATCATCGATCTCCCAGAATTCTCATCTTGTGGATCTTGCTTATATCTCATGTGCTGGAACTAGGTCACAAAGCCGCTCCTAGTTGCAGGGGACCCAGAGAAAATTGTGTCTCCTTAACTGGACACTCTAATTCTCTAAGCACAATTGAGACTCTGTTACAAAGGGAAACGGAGACCACATACAGGAAAAGCAAGCAACAGGGCGTACCCTTGCATAGATACTCAGAAAAGCCTGGAGTTTTTCAGGGTTCAAAGGAGCATAGAATCGTAGGGTGAAAATGGAACTTTGTGATCATTGGTCTAGTCCAATTTCTTGCCTACTGAAGGAATTACCTCTTCAACGTCTCTAACAATGATCACCCAGCTTCTGCTGAATACAGATAAAGTGGCAATGTCTGGATGCTTGGCTATTATATGCCAGAGAACAGGATTTAGGGTCAAAGTGTTAGGGTCACATTTTTCTGTTGTGTCAATGGGGGCAAGTCCGTACCTTTTGTCATATGTCACCTCTACATCTTTCAGATTTTTATCCTTACTCAATTCATTGCTAAAAAAAAACTTCCCCCAAAAATTTTTAATTGTTTGTTCCATAAAACTGTATCATTAATACTAACATTGATGTGTTTTTGGTTTTTTTCCTGAGACAAGGCCTTGCTCTGTCACTCAGGCTGAAGTGCAGTGGCGCTATCACAGCTCACTGCAGCCTTCACCTCCCAGGCTCGAGCAATCCTCCCAGGTCAGCCTCTCCTGTAGCTGGGACTACAGGCATGTGCCACCACACCCAACTAATTTTCTTAACTTTTTGAAGATGGGGTCTCACTATGCTGCCCAGCCTACTCTCGAACTCCTAGGCTCAAGAAATGCTCTCACCTCGGCCTCCAAAAGCACTGTGATTTTAGGTGTGAGCCACTGCCACGGGCCTATTAATGTTATTTTTAAATGAATCAATAAAAAATTTTAAAAATTTTCTCAGATTTAATTTCTATTATAGTAAATATCAATAGTTATAATCCATATAAATAAAAGGTCTTTAGGGTTCTCAATAATTTTTTAGGGTAAATGGGGTCCTGATGCCTAAAATTTTGAGAACTGCTAATCTAATTCACAATCCAAAGGGGGTTTTTAAGAACTAGTAACGCTGGCCTAAGATGGTAAATCTACTCATTGGATAAGTGACTCTGTAACATTAAAATAAGAATAAAGATGGTGAAGGCCAGGTGCAGTGGCTCACACCTCTAATCCCAGCACTTTGGGAGGCTGAGGCAGCGGATCACCTGAGGTCAGGAGTTCAAGACCAGCCTGGCCAACATGGTGAAACCCCACCTCTACTATACAAAAATACAAGAACTAGCCAGGATTGGTGACAGCCACCTGTAATCCCAGCTACTTGGGAGGCTGAAGTGTGAGAATGCTTTGAACCGGGAGGCAGAGACTACAGTGAGCCAAGGCCGCAGTTGCACCACTCCAACCTTGAGCGACAGCACAAGACTCCATCTGAAAAAAAAAAAAGAAGAAGAAGAAGAATGGTGAAAGGATGGTGAAGTAACCAAACCCATGCATTAATTATTTTGTGCTTAGTAATAAGTTTCATAAACATCAAGAATATCCTCTTGAGTTTGCAATTGAAGGTGTTTGGAATGTTCAAGAGAATCTGACATATTATAGAAATTTTCCCTTTTTTTAACTTATTGCAGAATGTGTAACAGAGTTTGGTTACATTTATAAACAGTACTTAAATATTTAATATATACTACATTTAGAAATCTGTATATTAATTTAAATGTGTTTAGATTCACAAGAGCTGTGTAAATGCCTACAAAGATTTTGCTTGTTTCAAACCTAACATTTGCACTATTTGAGACATCAGATACATAGTGTTTTATCAATTCTAGATGCAAATTTCTTCCTCATTTTAGCAAATGTGCAAAATGGATCTGGATATGTCTTACAATCAACATACGATTGTACTGGTGGCAGTTTCCCTTTCTGGTAGTACATAAAATAATTGTGCATTTTACAACTAGTGGCAGCTTAGATTTGATGCTGTAGTGTGAAACTTGTAAAAGTAGTTTAAAATGTTTAAGAAAACTCAATAAACTACTTTTATTTAGGGAACTTTAATTTGTTAAACTTATAAATTAATGAAATGGATTTTTAAATGAAAGCAATTTTTCTTAGTTCTTACAAAAATGTGTAACATTTATTAATTAAATAACAAGTTGCAAATTTGACTAAGAGGCATAAGAAAAACAAAATTCTCCAATTTATAATTCTACCTAATTGGACATTCATTAAATGTAAGCAAATATAGGCAGCCCTTTCCATGCATAATTTTACCCTCAGCTAAAATCTCAAAAGATGTCATAGAATGGCATGCAGAATGGGGTAACAATCTGCATTGAGAGTTCTTAGTACCAATGGGTTAAGAAATATATTATTGGCTGGGTGCCATGGCTCATGTCTGTAATCCCAGCACTTTGGGAAGCCGAGGTGGGTGGATCACTTGAGGTCAGGAGTTCGAGCCCAGCCTGGCCAACATGGTGAAACCTCATCTCTACTAAAAATACAAAAATTAGCTGGGTGTGGTGGCACACGTTTGTAATCCCAGCTACTGGGGAGGCTGAGGTGGGAGAATCACTTGAACCCAGGAGGTAGAGGTTGCAGTGAGCTGAGATCATGCCACTGCACTCCAGCCTGGGCGATGGAGTGAGACTCCATCTCAAAAATAATAATAACAAATTAACTGGGTGTGGTAAGGCATGCCTGTAATACCAGCTACTCAGGAGGCTGAGGCAGAAGGATCACTTGAGCCCAGAAGTTCAAGTGAGCTACGATTGTGCCATTGCACTCCAGTCTAGGCAATAGAGCAAGCCCCTGTCTTTAAAAACGTGTGTGTGTGTGTGTGTGTGTGTGTGTGTGTGTATAAAATATATATATAGGCCTTACACAAACTTTTGGACTTTTTTTCCGTAACAAAAATGTTATCTACAAGGAGTCCAACTGCCCTGGATAATATGTGGTGAGTTTAAAAAGGTTATCCTAGGAGAACACTCATTGTAAGCACTACAAAGACAGAAGAAAATCACCTTACTAGAGGAAATTATCTGACTGTAATGGTATTACCTACAAAAGCAAGAAGCAAGCCAATGGGAACACCTTGGTGTGAACCCCTTGGCTTGCCCGTAATTAATAATATTACCGGGGCCGAGCACAGTGGCTCACACCTGTAATCCCAGCACTTTGTGAGGCTGAGGCGGGTGGATAACTTCAGGTCAGGAGTTCAAAACCAGCCTGATCAACATGGTGAAATCCTGTCTCTACTAGAAATACAAAATTAGCCAGGTGTGGTGGTGCATACCTGTAATCCCAGCCACTTGGGAGGCTGAAGCAGGAGAATCGCTTGAACCCAGGAGATAGAGGTTACAGTGAGCCAAGATTGCGCCATTACACTCCAGCCTGGGCAACAAGAGCGAAACTCTGTCTCAATAATAATAATAATAATAATAATAATAATAATAATACCTGCCATTCAGGTTATCAAGCTTGAGTCCTTCTCTGTTTTCATATCCAATCAACAACCAAATTTTGGTTCTTTGTTTCACAGAGCTTGTCTCTACCCTTCCCACCCCATTCTCACAGCCACCATGACACAATCCAGCCTTTATTCCTTCCCATGAAATGCCTTCTAATTTAAAAGTTCAAAATCTAAGTGTGACAGGCATCTCTCTCTTGATTATTACAAAATTTAATTTAAATAAAAGGTTTGTTTTGCTTTTTTTAAGGCGTTATCTATTTTGTCTTCAGCAGATCCCTAAAGAACTAATACAGTACCTCTATGTGGAAATAGTATCTTAAGAGTTCTGCAGTTCTCTTTGCAATGCCCAATCTTTGGTCTCCTGCTGAGACACCGGTCCTTCCAATGTCCATCCACTTTCCCTTCTAAAGCGTCAGAGCAGACTCAGGCTGCCCTCACCTTTGCTCTCAGAATGACCAGCTCAGCCTCTCCAGCCAGGGTCAGAACACCCCAACAAGACCTTCACAGCCAATCAGCTGTTTCTTCTGGCTCCCTTTCAGTCCCAATCTGTAGTCTGTTTAAAGGACTGAAAGTTAAATTTGAGCCAAAGAAATAGCTAGAAGGTGACAACAGCTAAGTCCCCACGTCTTTAAATAGAGTAAGCCGTGTAAGGAGAAGCCTCCCTGGAGGCGCCTACCCGATGAAAGGGATCTCAGGAAAGTCACTGTCTGTGCATCATTCACGCGTGCACGGGAGTCAAAGGCCAGGGCGCAGCCAGTTTAAGAAAACAGTGGAGGCAGCAGTGTCTGGCTTTGCTGGGAGACAGATTACTGTCGTTAAAATGTATGGGAAACATTTCATTTGTTATGCCAGAGAAAATGATATTTCACACAACAAATAAGAGGAATGGATCTATTGGCCAGTTATTTCATCTTACTCCAGGAATTACTGAACTTCAGATAAATGATTCTTCATCACGGAAGATATTAGTTGCCACAGAGTCCTCTGAAGATAAGGCCAGGCAGGCCTTAAATGTGTGAAATACAAATGTGTAAAATGGAAGTTAACAGGTGAGTGCACCCCCACCTAAACGCATTCAGATGTTAAGATATTTGAAAACATTGATCTGGTCATACAAAACCAAAACATAGCTGTATGCAAATCTGGCACACAGATGCCGGCTTTCCTCTCTGGCTCTCAGGTTAAGCAAAGAGATTATTAAAATAATCAAAGATCTGGAAACATTTTTGTTTTTTTCTTAACTACGTGGTTTAATTTTAGACAGCACGGGTTGACTCCCTGCTGTGAAAGATGAGGTGATTACACTCTTAACAATTTCTCCTACCTACATTTTTCTCCATTTCTCTTCTCATTAATTATAATATATTTTACTTTGCCAGGTTATAAACCATCACATCATGTTCTGTAATTATGATACCCCTAGTTACTTAGTTTTTGTTCTATTTTTAAAAGGGTCTAATGCTCATTTCCAGTTCTTTTACCACTCCTACATCCTTGATTTTGATTCATTTCTTTGGCTGGATTTCAACGTCCAATGGTTTCGTTCATTAGAGGCTTACTTCTATATCTTTTACACACTAGATTCTAAGTACTACTTTCCCTCTGTCTTTTCATATTTGAGAAAGCCTGCTTGTTGACTTTATAACTGAACAGTTTTGTTGGACTACACTTTTTTTTTAACAGGCTTAATTCACTTTATTTTACTTGTATAAAAACCTTATGTTGTAGCCACAGCTGGAGCCTGGGTCCTCTGCACGTAGACTCGGGTGGGTCTTGACAAGGTGGTCAGTGAATTCATGATAGGGAGACTTGGTGAATCCAGTCTCCTTCCAGAGGTCGGGGGTCAAGTAGCTGTAGGTCTTGGAGATGGCATCAAAGGTGGCCTTGGCAAAGTTGCCCAGGGTGGCAGTGCAGCCCTCAGCTGAGGTGTGGCAGTCATGGATACTGGCCATCAGCAGCAGCTTCTTAGCTATCAGGGTCCAGACGATGCCAGTGTCCCGGGTGCAGGGATGAGGTGCACCAGCACAGAGCCGCAGCAGCCTGTCAACTTGCAAGGGATGGTGTGGGGCTTGCCCAACTTGTGTCCCCAGTAGCCTCTGCGCACGGGGACAATGGAGAGGCCCCTCAGGTGGCAGTGGCTACCTCCTTGGAGCACTTAACACCCAGACCAACGTGGCCATTGTAGTCCCCTATGGCCACCAACACCTTGAACCTGGTGTGCTGGCCAGCACAGGTCTGCTTTGGCACCAGCATAATCTTCAAAACCTCATGCTTGAGAGAGGCCCCCAGGAAAAACTCAATGATCTCAGACTCCTCGATGGGTAGGGAGAAGAAATAGATCTCCTCCAGGGACTCCAGCTTGGTGATGGGCATCCACTCCTTGGCCTTGGCCTTGCCTCCACAAGCTCTGCGGCCTCGGCCACATCCGTCCCCGATCATGGCAGCAACCCCGGCCGGGGATGCCACTGACGCAGCCTCCGCAGAAGACGCCGCGGTTCCCCATCCCAGGGCCCCTTTCTCTCTCCGCTGCCCCCGCGCCATCTACCATTTGGTGTTTTCTCGGAGAAGAAGCGGGCTACACTTTCTTGTCCTCAGAAGTTAGTGGATATTGCTCCATTCCCTTCTGTACTACAAGCCCAGCCCACTTTCCCTCCTTATAGGAATAAGTCTATTACCATGCATAATATATGAGTATTTTATATATAATATATATATTTTATGAGACTATATATAACATACATATTTCTTATTATTTTACAGTCTATGACCTCCATATTGATTGCCTTCCACTTATTTTAATCTCTTTGTCCGTTTTCTCTGCATTTACTGATTATTATTGTTGTTGTTTTTATCTTTTTTATTTTTTTTTTCCTTTCCAGAGACAGTGTGGTCTCACTCTGTCACTCAGGCTGGAATGCAGTGGTGTGATCATAATTCACTGCAACCTCAAACCCCTGGACTCAAGCAATCCTCCTGCCTCGGCCTCCAGAGTAGCTAGAACTACAGGCATGCGCCACCCCACTGAGCTAATGTTTTGCAGAGGCAGGGTCTCACTATGTTGACCAGGCAGGTCTCAAACTCCGGGGCTCAAGAGATCCTCCCACTTCCGTCTCCCAAAGTGCTGGGATTACAGGCATGAGCCACTGCGCCTGGCCCTGCATTCGCTGATTATTGTCAGCATTTCCTCCATGACACTAATTCTATTTTCAGTCATGTCTATCCCGTTCCCTGCTCTTCCTAAATTACTGATTAGATCTATGGTGGGTGTCTTTGGGGTCTCAATTAGTTTCCTTAGCTCTGAAAATTTCTCCATTCTTTTCATTCTGTTATTTTATTACCTCATTTTGGGGCCTTAGTTTTCTAGAATAATAGTACCATAAAATTATCCTATATCTTTTTTTTTTTTTTTTTTTTTTTTTTGAGATGGAGTTTTGCTCTTGTTGCCCAGGCTGGAGTGCAATGGCATGATCTCGGCTCACTGCAACCTTCACCTCCCAGGTTCAAGCAATTCTCCTGCCTCAGCCTTCCCAAGTAGCTGGGATTATAGGCATGTGCCACCAAGCCCAGCTAATTTTGTGTTTTTAGTAGAGATGGGGTTTCTCCATGTGGGTCAGGCTGGTCTCAAACTCCCGACCTCAGGTGATCTGCCCACCTCAGCCTACCAAAGTGCTGGGATTACAGACGTGAGCCACCGCACCCGGCCAAGTTATCCTATATCTTAAAGTACTTCCAGAGGATCTTTTCTGTTTGTTTGGAGGAGGTATATTTTCATTATTTTAAAAGCTATTTTTCACCTTTAAACACTTGTCTTTTTACACCATGTTTTGTCTTCTTTCTTTCTTCTTTTCTTCTTTTTATTTTTCTCATTCTTCTTCTTTTCCTTCTCCTTCTTTTTCTTCCTGCTCTAATGTGTTTGCTTACTTGCCTTGCCTTTATTTCTTTCATTCTTCTTTTAAATTACATAGCTCTGGCCGGGCTCAGTGGCTCACACCTGTAATCCCAGCACTGTGGGAGGCCGAAGCAGGTGGATCACCTGATGTCCAGAGTTCAAGATCAGCTTGGCCAACATGGTGAAACTCCGTCTCTACTAAAACTACAAAAATTAGCTGGGCATGGTGGCACACGCCTGTAATCCCATCTACTCGGGAGGCTGAGGCAGGAGAATTGCTTACACCTGGGAGGTGTCGGTTGCAGTGAGCCAAGATTGTGCCACTGTACTCCAGCCTGGGTGACGGAATGAGACTCTGCCTCACATGGAAAAAAAAAAAAAGAAAAATTGCATAGCTCTGTACTGATTTGACTTCTCATTGGGTCTGATATAATGTTTCCACATTAATATTCAGAGCCAGTCTGTCTGCCTCATTTGGAGCTATTCAAGTTGTTGGTGTTGCTTTCAATCCACTTATCTTTAGCCTGAGGACATGGTGAGGGTCATGTGAAGGGAGACCCACAGTAGGTCAAGAGGAGCTCTGATTTCTCTTCTCAAGTCCAGTTAAACACCCTGTACCAGTGCCCCCCCAACACCCTCGCCCAGCTAGCTGTGGGTATATCCGTTTTGTTCTTCTAACTCATCACAGAGACCTGGAAAGATGGGGAGCCAGGGAGGCCCTTCCTGCCTCTGTCAGGCCCGGAGGGGTAAGCAGGGTCTGCCACACTTGAGGCATTTCCTTTACTTTTCCCAGGGCCACCTACTCACTCCTTCCAACTGTTTCTTTCTAAATTGGAAGACATTCATAAAAATTATCAGAGTTCTCAGCATTATTCCTGAGGGGTGGGTGTGAAAAAAAAGCTACCCCAACAATATCATTTTCCTTGGCCCTCACTTTTTGGAGTTTATGGTGTAAAGTTGTTCTCCTTTGTTTTTTGTTTTTTCACTACTTCTGTTTATTTCATTAAATTTGGAGGCAGATGATTTAATCTGACTTTATTTTGCCACTTGCATTCAAAGATTTCTTTGCTTTTTATACTGTCAAATTTTATATACTTACACAATGTAAGGATACAAAATACCTAGAGAACTATTACCAATACATAACTTTTTTAAAAGCAAAAAATCTCCATCCTGTTTTTTGCTCTTAAATAAACGTTCCTCAGAACTGCTACTGTGTGACAGTTAAAGAGCCAGCATAGACCTCAGCCCCAAACTCCGGACCCTGACGGACCTGTGTTTAAGATCCCAACTCTGCCACTTGCTAGTTGTGGGATAACTGAGCAAGTTACCTAATGCTTAGTTACTTTTAATGGCAAAACCACAATTACTTTTGCACCAACCTAATATTAAAAAGGGGATGATAATAATACCTACCTCATCAGTTGTGAGGATTAAATGAAATAATGCACACTAAATGCTTGCCACGGTGCCTGGCACGGAACCCACCTATTTTCTAGGTTTTGCGTGCTGCTTCCCCTTTCCGTGACAAAGGCCATGGAAAAGAAATGTTTTGAATTAAAGGAACCTTAAAGGTTATCTTATCCAAGCCTCTCACATCACAAAAAAAGAATTAAGATCATGAGAAATTGCATCAGATATATTATACCTACTCAATACCGTGACACTGGAATTAGATTCCTGATCAATGGACGTGAACATTCCGATCCTTGTGAAGGGGCATTTCTCATTGTAAATGATTAACTAGGTATCCAATTTATTAAAAACACAACCAAATCATTTCAACAGGACCTGTGACAACAACCTGAGACCTCTGAATCTAGGTTCAGTGTACTCTCCACTAATTGACAGCTTCACTTATATTATTAAAGGAACTATCTTCAATCCCATGAAGGATGACAAAAATATTTATATAAAGAAGTGTAAAATTTTAAAAATAAAGAATTAGGCCAGGTGCAGTGGCTCACATCTGTAATCTCAGCATTTTGGGAGGCTGAGGCAGGCAGATCACCTGAGGTCAGGAGTTCGAGACCAGCCTGGCCAACATGGTGAAACCCCATCTCTACCAAAAATACAAAAATTAACCAGGCATGATAGCATATGCCTGTAGTCCCAGCTGCTCAAGAGGCTGAGGCAAGAGAATTGTTTAAACCTGGGAGACGGAGGTTGTAGTGAGACGAGATCGTGCCACTGCACTCTAGCCTGGGCAACAGAGCGAGACTCAGTCTTAAATAAATAAATAAATAGCCAGGTGCAGTGGCTCATTACCTGTAATCCCAGCAGTTTGGAAGGCTGAGGTAGGAGGACTGCTTGAGCACGGGAGGACTGCTTGAGCCTGGGAGTTCAAGACCAGCCTGGATAATACAGCAAGATCTTGTCGCCACTAAAAAAAAACCAAATACCTTAAAAACAAAACTTAGCTGAGCGTGGTGGCGCCCCAGCAGAAACATGCCTAAGCCCAGGAGGCAGAGATTGCAGTGAGCAGAGATCATGCTGATGCCCTCCAGCCTGGGCAACAGAGCAAATACCCTGCCTCAAAAATAAATAAATAAATAAATAAATAATTTTTATAAAAAGAAATAAAGAAATGTTATTGGGGTCTTTTAAAGCATGTTAAAGTGGATAAGGAGACATCATTAAATATCCAAACTATTCAAAAGATACAGGACTCTCACAGAGATACACTAAGCTTGTGAAGGCTTAGCTACTAAAAAGAAGAAAAAGAAATATATATATATATATAAAAAAAGATACACTAAGCTAATGAAAGTCTTACGTTTGTCCATACCCACTAGTATAAAAGTTTTAACACAAATTTATAATTCATCATAAGATATTCATTTAAAGGTCACAGAACTAAAAATGTAATGTTGTAATTAGCTCAAAAAAAGTAATGAATCCTTACAGGAAAAAAATATTTAACGTCTTAGACCACAGTGACTTGCACCATCCTAATAATGTACATTGCCTCCAACCCAGACGTTCTTAGCCTAAAAGGTGTCAGAGAAGGAGCAGCCTTGGGGAATACATTGCACTACATAAAGCTCCTGTGCCACTCCAGCTTCTTTGGCGCACAGCCACCAGGCGCCCTCCTTCATGCAACGCGACACCCGGACCCTGCCCTCCTCAGCTCACACCCTAAAAGTGGCCCCTGGTTGTTCAGATTGTATTGTTGCTGATATTCTTGTCTCGTTATTCCAGCATGAAATATAGATGCCATTAATTCAAATTTGTCTTACTCCTAATGTGACAACCAGTTAACCAGATAAACAGGTCAGCTTTAAATGGTTAAGAGATAAAGGAAACTAAGGCCAGGCGCGGTGGCTCACACCTGTAATCCCAACACTTTGGGAGGCTGAGGCAGGTGGATCCCCTGAGTCAGGAGTTCAAGGCCAGCCTGGCCAACATGGCGAAACCCCATCTCTACTAAAAATATAAAAATTAGCTGGGTGTGGTGGCAGGTGCCTGTAATCCCAGCTACTTAGGAGGCTGGGGCAGGAGAATCACTTGAACCCAGGACGCGGAGGTTGCAGTGAGCCAAGATCGCACCATTTGCACTCCAGCCTGGGTGACAAGAGTGAAACTTCATCTAAAAAAAAAAAAAGAGAGAGAAAGATAAAGGAGACTAGACATACAACATCCCACTCCCTTCCCCTCTCTGGAAATATATATGAGTAAGACTGAAGCTTTCAGATATGGTGTCTTCACCTTTATTGCTTAACCTAAAGAAATGCCTTCAGTGGTTAAGAAAAAAAAAAAAATTCTTGCTACAGGAGGCAGAAGAAAGCCATGGCATCCCATATTTGTTAGAGGTAACTGAGGGCTATAGTAGACTACTATAATAAACATGAGCAGGGCATGGTGGCTCATGTCTGTAACCCCAGCCCTTTGAGAGGCCATGGTGGGAGGTACCCTCGAGGCCAGGAGTTCAAGACCATTCTGGGCAACATGGTGAGACCTTGTCTCTACAAAATTAAAAAATTAGCCAGGTATGGTGGCACGCATCTGCGGTCCCAGTTACTCGGGAGGCTGAAGTGGGAGGATTGCTTAAGCCTAGGAGGTCGAGGTTGCAGTGATCTGTGACAGCACCACTGCACTCCAGCCTGGGTGACAAAGTGAGACCCTGTCTCCAAAAAAAAAAAAAAAAAAAAAAATATATATATATATATATATATAGAGAGAGAGAGAGAGAGAGAGAGAATATGTCTGGGTGAAATTTGGAGTACTCCTCAAAGAAGCCCAAACATATGGTTACTTAGTCCTGGTCTGTCATCAAACATCCGAAGCCACAATACCTCTAGTATTGCAGGAGATGGCCACCCGCAGGCACTCCCTTACCACCTGCTGAGGTTCTGCTGCTCCCAAATGGACTACAGCAGAGAAGTATTATGTGATTTCATTTTCCTGCTGTGCTAGGACCCCTGACCTTTCTGATCATCCTTTTCTCTGGGCCACTTGAATCCAGGCTGGGACTCCATGCTTCTTGGCCCTTCACTTGCTCACAGGCTGTACTCTTCTTCCCCTTTCCAGTCAGGGGTGACAATGCTGCAACTGAACATTGACCAGGAGATGGAGAATGCTCTGACTAAGGTGAGCATTGGCACTGCCTGACAACAGTGACTTCCCTGCGCTCAACGTACTTTCTAAGGCTCGACAGAGATACCCTATTTAGAAAGTATTGAAATCCACTACATTCTACACTTAACTGAAACGCTGGCCACTCAAAGCCTCTAGCTTTCTCAGAAATGCTGATTCAACCATAAAATTTCAGAACAACAAATAAGCCAGAAAGTTCCATACAAATAGGTTGTTCATTACTTTCATGTAAAGTTATGTGACTCTTAAGTGAATTCAAAGGCCAAATCTTTGAAAGTCAAGATCCATAAAATAAATAAAAGAGTTAATTATACTTCATCGTTTACACTTAGTTTTTGACAAAATATTTTCAGCATTTGCTGATGATGCATAAGGTTGCTTTTGTTTTCTTCTTCACAATTGAACATGCAGTCAAGCAGCTTAGTCAAACAAGCAGTAATTTGAGACTAAAGAGTCATAACTTTTGGCATGCCAAATTCATAGTTTACGTATTCCCTTAAGAAATAGAATTCATAGCCAGGTATGGTGGTGTGCACCTACAGTCCCAGCTACTCAAGAGGCTGAGGTGGGAAGATGGCTTGAACCCAAGAGGTTGAGGCTGCAGTGAACCACGATCCTGCCACTGCACTCCAGCCTGGGCAACAGAGCAAGGCCCTGTCTCAAAAATATAAATAAATAAAATAAAATAAATAAACAGAACCAGGCTGGGTGTGGTGGCTCACACCTGTAATCCCAACATTTTGGGAGGTCAAGGCAGGAGGACTGCTTGAGGCCAGGGGTTCAAGAACTAGCCTGGGCAATAAAGCAAGACCTCGTCTCTACAAAAAATAATAATAATAATTAGCTGGGCCCACTGGCGAGTGCCTGTAGTCTCAGCTACCTGGGAGGCTGAGACAAGAGGATCCTTTGAGCCCAGGAATTGGAGGTTGCAGTGAGTTATGATTGTACCACTGCACTCCAGTCTATATGACAGAGTGAGACCCTGTCTCAAAAAGAAGAAGAAGAAAGAAGAAGAAGAAGAAGCTAGTTATAAAACTAAGCTGCTTGACTGCATGTTCAATTGTGAAGAAGAAAACAAAAGCAACCTTATGCATCATCAGCAAATGCTGAAAATATTTTGTCAAAAACTAAGTGTAAACGATGAAGTATAATTAACTCTTTTATTTATTTTATGGATCTTGACTTTCAAAGATTTGGCCTTTGAATTCACTTAAGAGTCACATAACTTTACATGAAAGTAATGAACAACCTATTTGTATGGAACTTTCTGGCTTATTTGTTGTTCTGAAATTTTATGGTTGAATCAGCATTTCTGAGAAAGCTAGAGGCTTTGAGTGGCCAGCGTTTCAGTTAAGTGTAGAATGTAGTGGATTTCAATACTTTCTAAATAGGGTATCTCTGTCGAGCCTTAGAAAGTACGTTGAGCGCAGGGAAGTCACTGTTGTCAGGCAGAAGAAGAAGAAAAGAAGGAGGAGAAGGAGGAGGAGGAAAGAAGAAAGAAGAAGAAGAAGGAAGAAGGATGAAGAAGAAGAAGAAGAAGAGGAGGAGGAGGAAGGAAGAAGGAGAAGAGGGAGAAGGAGAAGAAGAGGAAGAAGGAGAGAGAAGAAGGAGAAGAGGGAGAAGGAGAAGGAGAAGAAGAAGAGGAAGGAAGAAGGAGAAGAGGGAGAAGGAGAAGAAGACGAAGAGAGAAGAAGGAGAAGAGGGAGAAGGAGAAGAAGAAGAAGGAGGAGGAGGAAGAAGGAGGAGGAGGAGAAGAAGAAGAAGAAGAAGAAGGAGGAGGAGGAGGAGAAGAAGAGGAGGAAGAAGAAGAAAAGAAGAAGAAAAGAAGAAGGAGGAGGAGGAGGAAGAGGAGGCGGAGGAGGAGGAGGAGAAGAAGAAGAAGAAAGCAGAAGTGACATGCAACTTCTGGGTTGTGCCCCCTTAAATGGATAACGTATCTTTTTATTCTACTTTGCCTTCTCCCATCTTGTCGCCTGGAACTTGGACATGGCAACAAACCAACTAGGACCAAGCAGATGAGGCTAATATTTTACGGACGCTTGAATGGCAGCATGGAAGAGCCAACGTATCAGCATTATTTGAGAAAGGAATCAGACTATTAAATGAGAAATAAAATTATTTTTTATTATTTTTACTCTACCCCTGAGTGACAGATTAGAGAAATAACATTCTATCCTATTTAAATTTTTGCTGTCTTTGTTAAAACAGCTAAATCTGTATCCTAATTGAAATATCTTGCAATTTCAATGTCACATTTAGAATTCATGTTTTTGTTACTAATTGCTATTTCATTTTCACTAATTGTTACAGAATATTTAAGGCAAGGAGCAATAAAACATTCAAAAAATTATACAAATTTCTGTACAAAGAGAGATAGTAACTTTACTAAAATTGATGGGCATTAACATGATGCAATAGTTCAAAATGGTCATTATATCAGCTAATTATAAAAGTTCTAACCCAATGAGCAAATCCTTTTCTCAAGGATTTGTGAGTAGGCAGCATTTTGTACAAATAACTCATAAAGAATATTAACACAGTCTGGAAGGGGAGTGTGTCTGAACACTGATTTTGGTTTTTGCCCTTTTGAAGCAACTAGGGCAAAGGCTAGAAGAAAGCATTCCAATCATTCATAATAAACAAGTAATTTCTTGGGGCTAACTCCTATTAGCAGATGTTATCCAGCTACTCTAAATCTACATTTAATAATCTTTTGAGTTTCAGGCTTTGTTTTTGTTTTTGTTTTTATTGAGACTGAGTCTCACTCTGTCGCCCAGGCTGGAGTGCAGTGGCTGCAATCTCGGCTCACTGCAACCACCGCCTCCCAGGTTCAAGCAATTCTTCTGCCTCAGCCTCCTTAGTAGCTAGGGCTACAGGTGCATGCCACCATAACCGGTTAATTTTTGTATTTTTAGTAGAGATGGGGTTTTACCATGTTGCCCAGGCTGGTCTCAAACCGCTGACCTCAAGTGATCTACCCGCCTCATCCTCCCAAAGTGCTGGGGTGACAGGTGTGAGACACCGCACCTGGCCTTGAGTTTTGGTTTTAAAGTTAGCTAAGAATAGTCTGTTCATAGAGATATGTTCAAAAGAAATATTCATAAGAGATACGTTCAGAAAGTTCAAAAAAACTGAAATTGTTGTAATTATGAGCTCTTTCAGAAAGCAGATTGCCATTAGATGCAAATTTCCATTCATAAATAACTCAGCTAGAGAACTGAGAAAGTTAGTTTTGAGTCATTCTCTCCAGATTATAAATACAAGGAAGAAGTGAAGAAAAGAGAAATAATCTTGAAATGAAGAGCAGTAGTACTTAGAAGTTTTATGTCATTGTGATGCCCAACATGACCATAATTTCTTTTTCTTTTTCTTTTTCTTTTTTTTTAACAGTCTTGCTCTGTCACCCAGGTTGGAGTGCAATGGTACAATCTAGGCTCACTGCAACTTCACCTTCTGGTTTCAAACAATTCTTCTGCCTCAGCCTCCTGAGTAGCTGGGACAACAGGTGCCCACCACCATGTCCGGCTAAACGTTTGTATTTTTAGTAGAGACAGGGTTTCACCACGTTGGTCAGGCTGGTCTCAAACTCCTGACCTCAAGTGACCTGCCCGCCTTGGCCTCTCTAAGTGCTGAGATTACAGGCGTGAGCCACCATGCCAATGACCATAATTTCTATTTCTACTATAGCTACCACAAATAAAAGAAGTAGTATTATTAAGAGAGACGGGCACAGTGGTTCACGTCTGTAATCTCACCACTTTGGGAGGCTGAGGTGGGAGGACTGGTTGAACTCAGGAGTTTGAGACCAGCCTGGAAAACATAGGGAGACCCTGTCTCTACAAAAACAAAAAAATTAGTCGAGGGTCGTGCCATGCACCTGTGGTCTCAGCTACGTGGGCGGCTGAGACAGAAGGATCACTTGGACCTGGGAGGTCGAGGCTGCTGTGAGCCATGATTGCACCACTGCACTCCAGCCTGGGTGACAGAGGGAGGCCCTCTCTCAAAAAAAAAAAAAATAATAAAAAAGAAAAATAAAAAACAAGAAATGTATATTTCCAGCCCTTATAATTTTCTTTGTTGTTGTTGCTTTGAGATAGGATTTCACTCTATCGCTCAATCAGGCTGAAGTGCAGTGGTGCCATCACAGCTCACTGTAGCCTCAACCTCCATGGGCTCAAGTGATCCTCCCATATCAGCCTCCCACGTAGCAGGGACTACAGGCATGCACCGCCTTATCCAGTAAATTTGTTTGTGTTTTGTAGAGACAGGGTTTCGCCCTGTTGTCCAGGCTGGTCTTGAACTCCTGAGCTCAAGCCATCTGCCCACCTCAGCCTCCCAAAGTGCTGGGATTACAGGTGTGAGCCACCTTGCCCGGCCTAGTGCTTATAATTCTCTTTGGGCTACCAAAGTAGGGTAAGAATGGTAAGAATACAGGGTCCCTGAATGTGGCTGGAGGGGAGAGAAATCAGGTCTTAGAGAACATTCAGGGAACATCTGGGAGAAGCTATAAGAACATTCAGCTTTACCAATCATGAATAAGTCCTAAATTAATGACAGTAATCTCATTTCAAAGTGAGGATTAGTAGCAATGAACTAACTTTTCTCAGTTTCTCTATTTAAACTAATGGGACAGTGATCACTAGGTCACTTAGTCACAGAGCTACACACCCATGATTCTTCCCTCCCCTTTATCCCACTTCTTACGGCCACTACTTATTGCCATTCATTGTCAGCCTTTCTCTTCATTACCACCAGCACTGCATGAATTTAGGTACTTGGGGTACCTCGCATCTTAGACCACTGAGATAGCCTTCTTTGCACCCACTTTCCAATGCCACATTCACTAATTCATTCATTCAATACATGTTTACATGAATAGGCACTGCAGTAAGTGCTATGAGTACCATGTTATACAAGTCAGACACCCTTCCTGCCCCAGTGGAGCATATGATCTAGCAAGGGATGCTGGCAAACTAGTTTTATTACATACTTGTCCTCAAAGACTATAGAATAGTCCTGAATCTTATCCTATGTTATTAACTGAAGTGTATCCTCCCATCCACAAATTCATACTTTGAAGTCCTAACCCCACAATGTGACCGTATTTAGAGATACAGAGTCTTTAAGCTTAAATGAGTTCATAAGGGTGGGTCACTAATCTGACACCACTGATGTCCTCACAGGAAGAGGAAGAGACCCCAGGGAACTCTCTGTCTCTCTTTCTCTCCAAGGACACACAGAGGAAAGGCCATGTGAGGACACGGCAAGAAGGCAGCCATCTGCAAGCCAAGGAGACAGGCTAGGAGAAACTAATCCTGGAGGCATCTTGATCTTGGACTTCCAGCCTCCAGAACTGTGAGAAAATCAGTGTCTGCTGTTTAAGCCAAACAGTCTGTGGTATTGTAGGTTATGGCAGCCCAAGTTAATACATCCTGTTACTTTTGTTCACACCAGACTTAGGCACTATTCCCTATTACCATCCCTCAGCTCCTGTTAGGTAAAATTATCCAAAGGCTTTTTCTTCTTTCTTCTTCCCCTTCTCCCTCTTCTTCTTCCTCTTCTTTTTTTTTTTTTTTTTTTTGAGACAGGGTCTGGCTCTGTCACCCAGGCTGGAGTGCAGTGGCACAGTCTTGGCTCACTGCTGCCTTGACCTCCCAGACTAAAGCAATTCTACCACCTAAGCTTCCCAAGTAAGCTGGGACCACAGGTGCATGCCACTACCATGCCCAACTAAATTTTTTATTTGTTGTAGATGTAGAGGCGGGGTTTCGCACATGCTGCCTAGGCTGGTCTCGAACTCCTGGGTTCAAGTGATCCTCCCGCCTCAGCCTCCCAAATGTGCTGGGATTCCAGGCATGAGCCACTGTATCAACTTTTTTTTTTTTGAGACAGGGCCTCACTCCATAGCCTATGCTGGAGTACAGTGGTGCGATCTCAGCTCACTGTAGCCTTGATTTCCCAGGGACTCAGGTGATCCTCCCACCTCTACCTCCCCAGTAGCTAGGACTACAGGTGCACACCACCACGCCTGGCTAATTTTTTGTATTTTTTGTAAAGACAGAGTCTCCCTATGTTGCCCAGGCTGGTCTTGAACTCCCGGATTCAAGTGATCTGCCCTCCTTGGCCTCCCAAAGTGTTGGGATTACAGGTGTGAGCCACCGCACCCAGTCAAGAGGGAGTGTTCTCATTTTAGTTGTAGACAAAGTACACACGCCCTGCACTTTGGGAAGCTGAGGAAGGAGAATTGCTGGAGGCTAGGCATTTGAGACCAGCCTGGGAAACATAGCAAGACTTCGTTTCTACAAAAAATGTTAAAAACTAGCCAGTCACACCAACATGGCACAAGTATACATATGTAACAAACCTGCACGTTATGCACATGTACCCTAGAACTCAAAGTATAATAATAAAAAATAAAAACAAAAAGAAAAAAAATACAACGTATACAAAAAAAAAAAAAAAAAAAAAACTAGCCAGTCGTCGTGGTGCACACCTATAGTCCCAGCTACTCAGGAGGCTACACCAGAAGGATCACTGGAGCCCAAGAGGTCAAGGCTGCAGTGAGCTGTGATGGGCACCATTGCACTCCAGCCTAGGTAAGACCCAGAGTGAGATCCTGTCTCTAAAAAAATAGAAAAAGGTGGGAAATGTGAGGTATAAAGGCCGTGGTCCACAGCAATTCTGAAATGCAACACAGCAAATATTGGAAGTTCTTTGATTAGATTTCGATGTGTGGAAATAATTTTCTGTGGATCTTGGCTCCACCCTCTATGCTCCTGGTTCTGCCTTCTAAGTTTCCCTTCCTTTTTCATGAAAGGTGAAAAGTTTGATGCTCAGTGGTTTTCTTAGGCTGCTTCCTGCTAATAGAACTTTAGAAGTCCAATGACTTCATCTACTACTCTTTCTGTCCCTTGCAGTCCAAACTGGCAGTGTTTTTGGTGATACAATTTTCTTAAAAATTTTGTAGGCCTTCTGTGAATTTCATTGGCGTTCACTTCATTGGATAAAAGCTACATCCAAAAATCTCATCTAGGTAAGATCTTTTTCTACCTTGGGCTCCTGTTGATTTTGCTGAGCAACAATGTCCTTAAACTTCCTAGAAGACCTATGGTTTCACTGAAAAGTTCCTTGAGTAACACTCTTAGTCTCTTTCAAGGGCCTTTTATGTAACTGAATACTGATTCGTTCAGTTTTCTGAGATTTTAACAAAAGGCTACATAGTCACACCTCCAACATTTCCTCTGCCATTTATTTTTATTTTTCTTTTTTTCCTTTTTTTTTTTCAGGGTCTCGCTCTGTTGCCCAGGCTGGAGGGCAGTGGTGAAATCATAGCTCATCATAGTAATCTCAAACTCCTGAGACTGAAATCAAGAGATCCTCCTGCCTTAGCCTCTCGAGTAACTGGGATTACAGATGCTCACTACCACATCCAGCTAATTTTTATTTTTTGTAGAGATGGAGTCTTGCTGTGTTGCCCAGGTTAGTCTAAAAACTTCTGGGCTCAAGCAATCCTCCCACCTCAGTTTCCTTAAATGCTGGGATTACAGGCATGAGTCACCACACCCAGCCTCTCTGCCATTTTTCTTGACAGTGCTTGGAAGCCAATTCTTGTTCTAGCATATTCTCCTCTCTGAAGAGACTGAGAATTTTCAAAATCATCAAGTCCTAACTCCTTTTGTTTCATAGTTCTCTCCATTTATTTCTCTCCTCTCACATTTTACTATAAATATTAAGAAGAAATCCAGTGGGGCCTTCAACACTTTGCTTTGAAATACCCATTCCTACATAACCAAACCCATGACTTACACGTTCTGCATTCCACATAATTGCAGGAAACATTTGACCACATTTTCCACCATTATATAACAAAGATATATCCCTTCCTCCAGTTTCTAAAAACATGCTCCTCATTTCCTTTTGAACTTGGGAGTATTTTTAAAATCCATAAAGTCCTTTAGAGTCTTTTGTTTTGTTTTGTTTTGTTTTGTTTTTTGAGATGGAGTCTCGCTCTATCGCCCAGGCTGGAGTGCAGTGGCACGATCTTGGCTCACTGCAAGCTTTGCCTCCTGGGTTCACGCCATTCTCCTGCCTCAGCCTCCCTAGTAGCTGGGACTACAAGCACCCCTTTAAAGTCTTTAAAGTTTCTACTAACAGTATATTCAAGCAATTTGGATTTTACCATGCTCCTCAAAATTATTCCAGCTTCTTACTATTCCTTGGTTTCAAAGCTACTTCCACGTATTTTGGTATTTTTTATAGCAGCATGGCACTCCCAGGTACCACAATACCAAAATCGGTTCTCTCTCACTAGGTAACAATGTTATCACAAATTTAGCGGCTTAAAACAAATACACGTTTATTATCTCATAGTTTTTGTGGGTCAGGAATATGGGAACAGCTGTGCCTGCTCCTTTGTTTTCAGGTCTCTCAAAAAGAGTTAGCCAGGACTCGGGAGTCATTTGATGACCAACCAGGGAGTGATCTGTTTCCAAACGCATGAGGTTGCCAGCGGGGTTCAGTTCTTTCTGGGTCAGTAGGCTGAGGGTCTTGCTTCCTTGCTGGCTGCTGGTAGGAGGTCACCCTCAGTTCTTGCTACATGGGCTTCTTCTGATGGATATTTACTTCACCAAAGCCAGCAAGGGAAAGAGAAAATAGTCTACTAACAAGATAGGAGCACCAATTTTATGTAACATAATGATGCAAGTGACATCCCATCTCATTTTGCCATATTTTATTGGTTACAGCAAACCACAGATTCCTCACATATGCATGGGGACAAGATTACACAAAGATATAAATACTAGGAGGTAGGGGTACCTGGCAGAAATTCGAGAGTCTTTCTGCCACAAAATACTAACTGATGGCCGGGCGCGGTGGCTCACCCCTGTAATCCCAACATTTTGGGAGGCCGAGGTGGGCGGATCACCTGAGGTCGGCAGTTCGCGACCAGCCTGACCAACATGGTGAAACCTCACCTCTACTGAAAATACAAAATTAACTGGCCATGGTGGCACATGCCTGTAATCCCAGCTACTCAGGAGGCTGAGGCAGAAGAATCACTTGAACCCAGGAGGCGGAGGTTGCAGTGAGCTGAGATCACACCATTGCACTCCAGCCTGGGCAACAAGAGCTAAACTCCATCTCAAAAAAAAAAAAAAATACGAATCGATGCATTCAATTAGAGAAACAGCCTTGCGCCATGTGTAAATAGCTATTAGTCTTTTTTATTCACATTAACATTAATCATCAATATAAACTATTCTTTCAAATATATTTTGAGCACCTACCAGGTGCTAGGCATTACGCTAAGTAAAGGATATGGTACGAAGGTGAGCAAAAACAGACACAGTTCCTGTTCTCATGAAAATTCTAGTCAGAAGGAGAGAGAAAATAATTACATGAATAAATGTGAAATTATGATTTTGACAAATACTATGAAAGTTTATGGTACTATGAAAATCCATAAGATGAGGAAATGACCTGATGTAGTGGTTGGGCACAGCTTCTGGGAGAAAATGACATTTCATTTGAGATATAAAAAAATGAGCCAGAACTAACTAGAAAAAGCAAGGAAATAAATACCATGCATTCAGAAGATCATGTAGGTACGGCAAGGGGCAGTACCTACAGAGAGCATCAAATTATTGAGGGATGAAAAGCTGGAGCAAGGAAACCAAGAGGTACCCCCAACTCTGATTACCACTTTGGGGTCTGCACCCATATATCCACTTGCTTATTTGTACTTCTCAAAATCAATGTGTAGAAAACCAACCTTGGCTTGAAAAGTTAGTTCTTTCCCAACATTCCCTACTTCAGTGAATGGCACCAACATTTGTAAAACTGGAAGTGAGAAACCTAGGAGTCATTCTTGAGAGTTAACTCTTCTTCACTCCCTCACCAAACACTATGCGCTTTACTACTAGTTACACGACAGGTGTCTCATAATCCAGACATACCATGTTCTCTCCTGTCCCCAGGCCTTTGCTTTTGCTGGTCCCGTGCTTGGAAATTCCTCTCCATCCTCACCCGCTTCTCTTCTTAGCAATATCCTAATTCATCCTTCAAGACGTAACCCAAACATATTGCATTTAGTGTTCTACTACATCTATGCGTAAATAATAACCTCTCTCCTCAGTGATATAAAACACTTTTCAAATACCTCATCACCCCTGTTACAGGTTGGTTGTCTGGGAAGCAGACTTTCAGGCAGATCGGCAAGCAGGAAAACATTAGGAAGTGCTCCTGGAACCAATGCCAGTAGAAGGAGAAGGAAGTAGGATTGGGCAGAGGGAGAGCTGAGTTGAGATGTACCAAGAGTCCTCAGCCAAACAGTGCTCTGGGCTGGGATGGTCCTTGGGATCTTTCCAAATTGAGTCAAGAAGGCCAGGACTTTAAATCCTCCTTCCCAGGATGATCAGTCCATTGGATGTGGGTTATCCCTGGAAGGAGGCATGACTGGCTGAAGAAGTTTTCTTCAGTAATCTACCCTAAAGTATGACAGCTTAGGGATGTCTTCTAGATGTTTCCCAGAGTTGGAGAATAAGTCCTTCATTCCTGAAGAGGGATCCAGGAGATGCACTGCAGCATCCACTACAATCCCCAGGCTCAAATCAATTTACTAGAAACACACTCCCTTGTATTAAGGAAGGCTCCATTGTCCTCACTAGGTATTTTTTCGGTGTGTGTGTGTGTTTTTGTTTTGTTTTGTCTTGTTGTTTTTTTGTTTTTCTGTTTTTGAGACTAGATCTCGCTGTGTTGCCTGGGCTATTCACAGTGGCTATTCATAGGTGCGATCATAGCATACTATGACCTTGAACTCCT